>NC_064630.1:707030222-712030222 GCF_023864275.1 Schistocerca cancellata
GCCTTCGCTGCCATCGCGCTTACTAAAATATAGCCCGTACTTCCTCTGTCTCTCTATCCGGCTGCAGGTCATCGCCGGAACTATGGTGTGCTCAGGGCTGTAAAACAGAAACCGTGAAGTTTCTCTACTCCTCGAGTTGTAAATGCTGACATTGTCTTCGAAGACCGAGCTATAAAAATTGAATTGATGAAGAGTTGCAAGGCGAGACGGAGTTTTATTTCGATTTACGTCTTTCACGATGAGTGCAGTTTGTGAGTTTGCATGAAAAATAGCTGTGGCTAGCACTGAATCAAGATATACGAGTATTATAAAAATGTGTGTATGTGTGTGTATTCCACATCTTCTCCTATACCACCGGACGGATTTCAACCAAACTTGGTACACTGATGATTTACTGTCTGCGAAGGCCGCAGTGGGATAAGAATCATCTGCTTATCATAGGAGTGGCGATGAGGATGAAATCATAGTGCAACTCACGAGGCGTTGGTCATACATCGTCGAAATGCTTTTGCGTGACAACAACAGGTGTAATTCTTCAAACGTATTTGTGCCATCACACGACGCATAAGAAAAGCTAATTATATGCGTCGTGGGACGTCATGAAGAGTTGTGAAAACTAGCATCTGTTTTTGTCACCAAAGTGAGTTCAAAAACTTCTGACCTACGCAAGTTGCTGACGCTCATTCTAAGAACGGTTTTCCATGGATGTTTTGTGGTCTATATTTCACTGGAGCAATACAACTTTAATGTACTATCTTCACGTGTCATGAATTGTTCCGGAGTGTAATTAAAATTCATCATTTTATTGGCCGTCTGGATTGGGGAGGAAATTGACTGATGCTCTTTATTGATTGCGTTTTTTGATTTTTTTTTTATCACGTCGGCGTATAACGAGGCAGCTGATTTTGTGACTCTTTATTGTTCCAGCTGTGTCCGGTGACGACCAGAACGCTTTCCCAATTTGTGCACCTTACATACCATGTTGAAGGCCGCTACAACGGCGACCGAAAATTTGGTACATCGCTTTATGTAATGGAGTTTTAAGTTCAGAAGCATTTCATTGATTTTGGCTGCGTCCGCGAAAACCTACGAAACTAGACTTAATTTTTACCGTCCCGCGACTTTCCGTGTTTGCCAACTACAGTGGTTTGACTCGCGAGAAGTCAACCTTCATCTGTATCATACTCACTTGAATAATATTGAAATATGTTCTTGTCTATTAACACAGAATTTAACCTTTATAAATACATCATATGTTTCATTAACGACATAGAGAATATCGATGAAAATATTCTTCAACACCAAACAAAGGAAGAAGACGTACCTCCTGTAGTGTAGTACAAACTATATTTTCAGTATGGACGGAATGTATTTGTTTACGGAAGCGGTACCAGTAAATGTACCACCATTTGACAAATTAAAGTCGTTTAATTGCTTATGTCACGCAAGAAAGCGCAATGAATCTATCCTGCAAAACAAAACACAAAGGTCTGATAGTGTTCGTATCGGGGAACTGTTACTGGTTAACACGCACTATATGAATGTGAAACTGGTAGTTGTTGAAATGCGCATTCTTAAATTAGACTGGCGCACCCAAATACCTGTATAAAGCTGGACGCTGATAAGACGTGGCAACGTCATGCCTTAACAACACAATATTAAAATCTGACGAATGTTTTTAATTTATTCTTTATTAGAGATATCTGTAAGTAAATTGTCCAGTAGGATCATAAAATGCTTGGCTCCACTCATTTGAAGAAAATAAACTGCAGAATATGTTTTTTGTCATTTGTTCAATTACCTTCAAAGGTGAACCTTTATGATCTGCCACTGCTACAAAAAACCTAGTATTGTCACGTCTGGAGTTTTCTCTTTTGAGTACAGTAGCCAATAATCAAACATGGGACCGACAGAAATTAGTGGTATCTTCTTCGTCATATAAATCTCAAACACTTTACTGGCTGCTGGCTACGGGTAGTTCAGGCTAGTTCAAAGATATTACTTTACCGTCCACGATAGGAAATCAGTGCTCCTAATACGATAGCAACGGTGAGTCAACGGTTCGGACATCAGCAAGGTCTCTACAACGCCGATGGAACGATGCGGAATTTGTGCTTGTCCAAGAGGAGTTCTGTGGAAAGAGAGCCGCAGAACGCATTGGATTAACCACGCAATTTATCGGTTTAACAACAAGATCACCGTTTTAATGATATACACTCAGGAAAGTAGCAGTCAGCATGTACGGAAAGTACCTGTATACAAATAAAGGCAGTATTAACGATGAGACAGCAATGCAAAACTACAGCCAAGGGAGGCTGTTGTACTATCATATTCGGATCGTGTTTTATATAGAAGGACGTACGTCTATAAAATATCTGAAAGCAGTAGTCTGTAAGGATGAAACATCCCATTAGAAAAATTTATGAATTACTGTTCTGGTAAATTTCTTACGTTATTTGATTTTCAAACAGCTGAGCGCAACTCAACGTACTCAGACAGTTTTATCTTTACTTATTCTGATCATCACTAAACTGACACACAATATTTTTAGCGCAACGGAGTCCGACTTTCAATAATCCATACAAATGAATGGCCCTGGATAACAATAACCTATACCCTTCATGATTCTCTTACCTCACAAAAATCTTAGTTACTCGAACTACTGAAATACAGGGAGCGCCAATACTGCCAGCTAAATAAAAGATTCTAACTACGGAAGGCACTAACTACTGATAGGCATAGTCAGCAATTGAAAGATTTTGATAGAGAACAAACAATCTATTTACCTCAATAATGTTCAAAAGTCATAATATATATATATATATATATATATATATATATATATATATCAGTTCATGACATACAGTCTTACAAATTTCCTTTTTCATGCGTATACACGTCCAGATCGTCCGCACTCAAAATTACGCCATCTCTCCCCCCACATCCACCACTGCTGGCGGCTCACCTCGAACTGCGCAACGCTACGCGCTGGTCACATCCAACTGCCCAACACTACAGTAGCAAATATTCCAACAACTCAAACCAGCCACAGACTGCACACAGCACAGTCAGTGATTTTCATATGGAGCGCTACTTGGCGTTACCAACATAAAGGCCTAAACAGCCAACTTACATAGCCCTCTTTCACCCCACAAAAAATTTTACAAATTGCATTGGGCACTGGCAAATACATATATGTTAAAAGTTTTTTATATTAATGCTAATAAATATATCAAATGCACACACTTATCGATACAATGTTGGTCAAAATCAAAAATTTTCTCACAGTCCATAAAGACAGTCCTGATCACTCATCACAGTAGTAACTGCAGTGTTTTTCTCAAAGTCTGAACAGTAAAAGAAAATGCACATGGAAGTAGTGGATTTCCATGCAGTCTTGAAGAAGTAGTGTTGTCCTTCCAAAGGAAAGACAGAGGTAACTCTTGACATGCAGACAGGTAATGGTCCACAACAGAGTAGACCCACAGCAGAGGCAGGCGAAGTTTTGAAGAATATTGGCAGGTAGGTCATCACAGAGCAGACCCAATGTAGTCCTGGTGGAGATTATGGTATTGGTGGGCCATCAAAGGTGTAGACCCACTGTAGTCCTTGTGGAGATAATGGTATGGGTGGGCCATCAAGCGTGCAGACCCACTGTAGTCTTTGTAGAGATGGCTAACAGTCATCTGTTGCGACTGTGCGGGTGCACAATCGCCATCGAAGAGTCTTGCGGACAATATAGCAAGTCCATAAACCACCATTCGTTTAATCAAAAAATTGGAATGTTCTTAAAACCAGCAATGCTGTTGACCTGTCCCTTGCTGAATTATCAAAACACGTGCGAACGCTAACAGTCCCTTTTGTCATCTTCTCACATATTATGCATATGCTATGACTAACAGAAACTTGTGCAGTGAAATGAAACTTAATTTGAAGAACTGGTGTCTATATAATTATAAATATACAACATAACAATACAACTAGAAAGGTACAAAATACATCATTAAAGAACACAATAGTACAGATATCATTTTTAGTAATACAGGCTTTACAAAAGAATAGAAATAAATTATACATGTGTGTTACAGGAATTATGACATAAGTAAACACATAAAAGATCAGAAACATCAGCGTCACACATGAGCATTAAAGCAAAATAGAATAAATAATGTCTAAACATCTTTACAAACTAAATTACATAGTATCTGAAAAATTCTACCACATAACTCTTGTCAGATAAACATATAAAGACAGGAAGAACACAAATACACAAGGGTGCACATACACATAGCAGTATAACACAAAAAGAAAGGACAGGGTTTCTTTTACAGCAGTATTTATCGTACACTCCTGGAAATTGAAATAAGAACACCGTGAATTCATTGTCCCAGGAAGGGGAAACTTTATTGACACATTCCTGGGGTCAGATACATCACATGATCACACTGACAGAACCACAGGCACATAGACACAGGCAACAGAGCATGCACAATGTCGGCACTAGTACAGTGTATATCCACCTTTCGCAGCAATGCAGGCTGCTATTCTCCCATGGAGACGATCGTAGAGATGCTGGATGTAGTCCTGTGCCATGCCATTTCCACCTGGCGCCTCAGTTGGACCAGCGTTCGTGCTGGACGTGCGGACCGCGTGAGACGACGCATCATCCAGTCCCAAACATGCTCAATGGGGGACAGATCCGGAGATCTTGCTGGCCAGGTTAGTTGACTTACACCTTCTAGAGCACGTTGGGTGGCACGGGATACATGCGGACGTGCATTGTCCTGTTGGAACAGCAAGTTCCCTTGCCGGTCTAGGAATGGTAGAACGATGAGTTCGATGACGGTTTGGATGTACCGTGCACTATTCAGTGTCCCCTCGACGATCACCAGTGGTGTACGGCCAGTGTAGGAGATCGCTCCCCACACCATGATGCCGGGTGTTGGCCCTGTGTGCCTCGGTCGTATGCAGTCCTGATTGTGGCGCTCACCTGCACGGCGCCAAACACGCATATGACCATCATTGGCACCATGGCAGAAGCGACTCTCATCGCTGAAGTCGACACGTCTCCATTCGTCCCTCCATTCACGCCTGTCGCGACACCACTGGAGGCGGGCTGCACGATGTTGGGGCGTGAGCGGAAGACGGCCTAACGGTGTGCGGGACCGTAGCCCAGCTTCATAGAGACGGTTGCGAATGGTCCTCCCGATACCCCAGGAGCAACAGTGTCCCTAATTTGCTGGGAAGTGGCGGTGCGGTCCCCTACGGCACTGCGTAGGATCCTACGGTCTTGGCGTGCATCCGTGCGTCGCTGCGGTCCGGTCCCAGGTCGACAGGCACGTGCACCTTCCGCCGACCACTGGCGACAACATCGATGTACTGTGGAGACCTCACGCCCCACGTGTTGAGCAATTCGGCGGTACGTCCACCCGGCCTCCCGCATGCCCACTATACGCCCTCGCTCAAAGTCCGTCAACTGCACATACGGTTCACGTCCACACTGTCGCGGCATGCTACCAGTGTTAAAGACTGCGATGGAGCTCCGTATGCCACGGCAAACTGGCTGACACTGACGGCGGCGGTGCTCAAATGCTGCGCAGCTAGCGCCATTCGACGGCCAACACCGCGGTTCCTGGTGTGTCCGCTGTGCCGTGCGTGTGATCATTGCTTGTACAGCCCTCTCGCAGTGTCCGGAGCAAGTATGGTGGGTCTGACACACCGGTGTCAATGTGTTCTTTTTTCCATTTCCAGGAGTGTATTTTATGCGCAAACAAAACTTTCATTACTTCTTGGAGATCTCCCTTAGTTCATCATTATTCCCAAAAAGTTCTATCTATACCTGTTGTCCCTAAAAGCTACTGTTTTGTTCATATCCTCTTTCAAAAGAATTATTCTTCATTCTACAATACTCATTTTGGCTCAAATACTTTTCGTATAACTTATCAATTAATTCTTTCCCTATTCTTCATAGCTAACTTAAATCTACTGAGCTCAGATACATAAATTAAGAGACGAGGCAATGCAGCTGCATGAACATTAACACAAACTGGAACGAGAAAAACATGCAAATTGGCAAAGCAAGCAGCAGTATATCTAAATTAGCAAAGCAAATGCATCATTACAACTAATATGAGCCAATGTGCAATGTAAAATTCAGTATAACTATGCCTGACAATCAGCAGCAGCAAATGCAGTAACTTATGCCTAAACATGATAAAGCTGAAGCAGAAACAATATCACAGTAAAGATAGGAAATGTCTAATACCTATGTCAGATCTTAAAACTGATGCAGCACAAAAACTTCCTCTGATAAAAAAGTTACCAAATCGTTGAAAAAAATATGTATGCAATTCCTGTGAAGGGAAATGTATATTAGTGTTCCATTTTTTTTTTAAGAAAGTAGATCATAAAATTATTCTTTACTGGGTCTGTAAAAACAAATCTTTTCAATTAGTACATCTATTAACTTTTATTTTAACCAATGCTGCAGTGGAGCTAGAAACCAGATATTAAACGAAATGAGCAAATATATACATAAAGCTAGGCATGAAACGTCATTCACTAGCCATATGGCATTTCACAAGGCAGCAAAAAATCTCTCAACTAGCAAAACAATAGACGTGAAATGTTTCTCATAATTTCATTAGGCGTTTAAGTAAGTATCAGAAATTACGAGCTCCAAAGTGTAATCATATGTTTTCAAGTATGAGAGTGTCGTATTTTCGATGCTTTCTACAAAGAAATGTCAATAGCAAGGTTAATGGCCACTCCTTCTTTTTTGTAGTTGTGCCTCTGAAAGGCATGACTTTTTTTTTCCAGGTGACTGTCGCATAGCTGGGTGCCTACAGCACTTTATGTCAAGGCCAATTACCTTCCTTACCGAAACATCTACGGCAGCAGTTTCCGCTACAGTGACTGGTGGTACCAACTAAATCTCACAGGTCGAGAAATTACATCAGAAATGTGTAGAAACGAAATCTCTTCAATAGCAATGTTGTGATACATTCACGCATGTACACACATTTCATAACTCCTAGTGTACGATTCTTGGTTTCCAACATCCTTTTTCACAAATCAGAGTCCCTAACTACTAATCATTATTCCTTACCTTACTACAGATATACATATTCGTCGTCACTTTTTCAATATTTCATCATAATAAATATGTAGCATAATCAAATTCCTCATATAGCATCATCTCATTGATCATAAGCACACCTCAAGAGCGTAATACACATCTTCGTCGTAATAATATCATAATAGCACATCAATTAAATCTCAAAATCGTTGTAGCTTGCTCCAATATTTTAAAAACCTTCAATAAACACGTTTACCTCAAATATATTTCATAAATTATGATCCCTCACCAAATAAAACATTCAAAGCTCTCATAGTATCACAACGGTTCCAAAAAAATATGAACAGGGCACAAAGTTTAGACAAAATGCAATTTAATAAGTGTGAAGTTATCCAAATGTGTAATTGCGTAAAAATGTGTCACTGACGTAGTAAAAAAAAATGTTTGTCTCAGTTAAATGATCACATAGCTGTGTAATTCTGTGTTAGATAAATATTGTACCGACATGTAAAGTTGTATAAGCAAATACCATATTAGCTAGAGCTCCTAGCGCTTGCCACATGCTTAGCACACAAAGTAGGCGTGTACCTCCTGAGGATTAACGTAATTATACCCTAAGGTGTTACAGATTACAGCAATGGAATAAAATGTATCACGTAAAACCTTTATATCTTTGTAATTCAAAAATATTTAGAAATAAATATTTTAAGTAGAAAAATTAATCACTAAAATGCGTTTCCTGTAGTGCTAAACTGTGCGTCTTGCTGTAAGATAATTTTGTGGAAGTGTCATAGTTATTGTCCTCCATAAGCAAAGTTTGGCAGAAGTCAACGTACTGAGCTCGTCATAAACAAAAATGAAATGCTTTGTGTATAGATATCGTAGGTGTTATGCTTATTGCCATGATGTAGAAACTACTGTACTGTAACGTATTGTTGTGCTCCGAAAAAGGCTGTCTCATTGTAGCTATACCACAAAGTTACTACTAAAACATGTTTCAGTTTCCAGAATAATACAGAAAAACTGTGAAGATATAAAACAGATACACCGCAAAATCAACCATTTAAATTGTGTCAAACATTAGTAGTGTCGTGATATAATCGTGTAGCTGTCAAACAAATCAAATACCACGTCATCTGTAATCTCACAGAAAGTACATTAAATAAAAAATGTCTTTTCAAGTAAACCAAAATGTTGCATTAAAATCTCATTAGCAGTATATGTTCTAATACATAAGCCTTATAGTCGTTACGTAGTCGTGCAACTAGCAAACAAGAATGTACAAACAACAACATTCTGTCGTCTGTTCACTATAACAAAGCATTCGTAATTACTGTTAAAATAAGTTCTCTTTGTTCTTGATTGGACAGTTATTTTCAAACATTGTTGCATGTTAACAGTTTATAAGTGTGACAAAGCGTACTAGTAACGTGAAGTGACAAATTTTATGGCAAAGACTAAGTTAAAAAACAGATTATCTTTCAAGAAACGGTTTTAAATGTAAAATGTGGTGTAAACCTTTACTCTTCCTAGTATGCAGACTTTCAACTTCATCGCAATTATCATGTGGTATACGTTGGATTCAGAAAGGTCCATCGTAAATCATAAATAATTTGTAACTCAAGTGTTTCTTCTAATGTGACAATGAATGAGCTTTAATGAGAACTTTCTGACCAATATATAATTCCTTTGCATTTGCTTTACTGTGTAGTTTTCTCCTTTCGACTGCAGCAGAAATTATATTTTAATAGCCAAATCTATTATGTCTTTGCGTCGAAGTTTACGTGTATCCGTAAAAGGTACAAGGTCTCTGATTCTGTTCGGTGGTTCTTCATTCTCCAGTACAAGAATAGGTGATAAAGCAGTGAAGTCATGAGGCATTTCATTCAGCACATTTTGAAATAAGTGTAAATATCTGTCGCAATACTGATGATTTCTGTGACAATAAGGGCTGCAAAGCTTATTGATTTCTTTCATAATCCATTCAGACGGGTTACAATGTGGTGAGTACAATGAAATAAAAACAGGTTTGATTTTATGATTCCGAAGCATGTGTGCCCATACAGCTGATCTGAATTACGGTCCGTTATCTGAAATGACTTTACTAACATGTCCAACTTCACATAAGAAATTTTTAACAAAGGCGTTGGATACAGACCGTTAGTTGGCTTTATGTAACGGTGTGAAAGAAACAAATTTTGAAATAAGTTCAACAGCGATTAGAACGTATGAAAATCCATTCGATGTTCTGATAAGGGGTCCCAAGAGATCAACAGCAGCAAATTCTTTTAATTTAGAAGGAATGATAGGTAACAGCGGAGCACGATGTGAGATAATAGATGGTTTAGCCTTTTCACAAAGTTAACAAATAGACAAGACTCTTCGAATTCTCTTTTCCATATTGTTAAAATAACAAGTCGTCCGAAGAATATGATGACATTTTCGTGGACCAAAATGTGCGTAGCTGAAATGAATGTACCGAATAAGCTTATTAACAAAGTCGTCAGGAACGCAAAGTACCCATAGCTTGTCATCAACAGTGCAGCGTTTGAACAGTATGTTGTTTCTAACCAGAAAATAATGCCGAATCTGTGTGTGTCTCTTCATGGCATTTACTTTTGAAGTCTTTCCAAATCGGATCTTTATCTCGTTCATGAGCAATTTCCTATAAAGATGTGGTGATGAAGTTTTCAAAGGCGACTTTCTGAATGTAAAGAATAATGAAATTTTTCTCGAGATTGACTTCTGTGTTACTTTTCTCAAGTCCAGGCGGTGCGCGTGCAAGGTGCGTCCGCAACAATGTTCTCCTTGTCGGGAATGTAGACTACTGTGAAGTGGAATTCTTGCCGAAACAATGCCCAAACTTTTAACCTACCATGATTTAATTTTGAAGACGTAAGAAATTGTAATGCACTATAATCACTGTATACTTTTACGTGCTTACCAGAAAGAAAGAAACGGAGTTTGTTAAATGCCCAAACGATAGCTAAAGCTTCTAATTCAGTAACGGAATAATTTTTTTCGGGTTTTCTTAGGACTCGGATAGCAAAAGCAATGGTTTTCTGAACAGTAGTGTCATTTTCTATGGCTTCTTGAAATAAATGGGCACCACGACCGACTTTAGAAGAATCCGTGCTAAGGCAGAAATTTTGTGACAGATCTGGATGAGCTAGTAGTGACGCGTTAAGTAGCGATTCTTTCAATGAATTGAATTCCAACTGTGCCTGTTCCTCCCAATTCCAAATAGTATTTTTTCCAGTGAAAGAACAAAGTTTTGGTGTAACTAGAATTTGCATATTCAGAAAACGACGGTAAAAATTTACGAGACCTAGAAAACTTCAGACTCGTTTTTTTGTGGATGGAACTGGAATGGCTCTGATTGCTTCTAGTTTTACAGGATCCGGCTGAATGCCTTCAGAAGAAATAATGTGTCCTAAAAACTTCACCTTACCGAAATCAGACTTTTCCGAATTAACTGTAAATCCACATTCTGCAAA
This sequence comes from Schistocerca cancellata, assembly GCF_023864275.1. Classification (NCBI taxonomy): domain Eukaryota; kingdom Metazoa; phylum Arthropoda; class Insecta; order Orthoptera; family Acrididae; genus Schistocerca; species Schistocerca cancellata. The sequence goes on from NC_064630.1 coordinate 707,040,798, forward strand.
AATACGTAACACACTGTTGAGGTTAAGATTATGTTGTTCCCATGAAGCTTCTGCTATCAGAATATCGTCCACATATAAAGTGATGTGACGTTTTAAGAACGCAGGTAATATGGAAATTAGCCCACAAATGAATGCTGCGGAAGAAAGGTTCAAACCAAAAGGAAGTTTCCGAAATTGATAACAAACGCCGAAACAAAGAAAAGCTGTGTATTTTCTACATTCTGGATGAAGTTCGATCTGATAAAAGCTGGATCTCAGATCAGTGGAAGACAACACTTTTACACCATTAAAATTTTGAAGAAGTTCTTCCAACGTTTGCAGCCTGTCTGTTTCAGAAATGGTGATAGTATTGATTTGTCTCGAATCTAAGACAAGCCCGATCGATCCATTTTTTTACTCAACAACATGTAATGGATTGCTGGCCGGGGTGGCCGAGCGGTTCTAGGCGCTACAGTCTGGAACCGCGCGACCGCTACGGTCGCAGGTTCGAATCCTGACATATGCATGGATGCATGTGATGCCCTTAGGTTAGTTAGGTTTAAATAGTTCTAACTTCTAGGGGACTGATGACCTCAGAAATTAAGTCCCATAGTGCTTAGACCCATTTGAACCATTTTTTTGTCATGGATTTTTGTGTGAGCTTCCTGCAGGCTCAATAATGCCCTCGTCAAGCATAGATTGTATTTCTGTTCTAACACGATCCCTACAATGTGCCGGAATTACGTATGGTCTAACACAAAATTTAGTATGGTCACGAACACGAAATTTTGTATTGAAATCCCTTAATTGTTCCTGTTTTGTGACTAAAAACTGTGGAACGTGCTTGTAAAATCTCAAAAAGGTCCTGTCTATCAGCGTCATTACAATTCTCAATTGTTTGAATTTTATTCTGAATTAATTCATTAGTATCAAATACGCCGTCGATATCATCCCTGTCAGTACTTTCAGAGTGATTGTGAGTGTCAAGTTCCGTCGAAAACTGCGAACTGTTGTCTAACATGAGGTAAAGCCGATAAATTACCTCATCATGGTTTGAGAGCCAATCTTCAAATTTCAAAGCTATAGACTTACCTTCTTTCTCTAAACTTATTTCAGCATCATGAATGTTTAAGATTGCTTTGTATTCATTCAAAAAGTCTACTCCCAATATAATTTCTGTTGACAATAATGGAACGATAAGGAAGTTCATAGAGAAACTGTGGCTTTGACAAAAGGATTCTAAGTTGGTTTGACGACGTACTTCTACACTTTTTACAAAGATAGCACCTTGTAATTTAATCTTACGTAATGGAGATGTGGGGAAATGGTTCGATTTGTTTCATTTGCTAAAGGCTGTTTCACTAATTACTGAAATTGGACTGCCAGAGTCAAGTACTGCCGTAAATTTTATATCATTTACTGTAATGTGAATTACAGGATATGCAATATTGTTCTGTACACGTCGTGTTCCTGGAGTAAGATGTCCCTAATGTCTTACATTTTTAAGTAATTAATAGCCACGGCAGCTACGTCGTCAGCTTCATAAGTATGTTATGTGGCTGCCAGCAGTGTGAGTCATTGCCTACTGTCTCTTAGTTGGCACGCGTTGTTATTGGGGTTAGGAAATCTAACTTCTACAAATCCACCTTGCCGAGAGGGCCCTGCCCTGTTTCAATCCCGCCAGTTCTGATGAAATTCAGGTCTGTCGTTATGATTATATCGTCTGTCGTCATGTCGGTACTTTCCATAGTTTCCTTCTTGCCAGTCTTGTGGTGGAGAATTTCTCCCAGAATCGTAACTGAGCGGTAGACCGTTGTGTCTGAAGTTATTCTGTCTCCCTTGATAATAATTATATTGGTTCCCATATTGTCTGTTTTTCTGATTGTCTCTGTTATAGTCATTACCGCGCAGAGGTGATCTTTCCTTGTATTTATTACTCTGCCAACTGTAACGTCCCTTAGCAAAAGACATATTTTGCAGTAAAGAGAAAATATTATGCATCGTATTCAGTTATTGTATGGAATTATGTATTTTTTTTATTATTTATTTTAGATAATATCTGTGTCGGCGAGTACTGAAACCGCACAGACGATAAATATCATACAGAGATGAAAAATATCCCTAGTATAAATAATACAGAACGAACAGTAATTTCTTTGTCTTCTTCTTGGATTTACGTGAGAAGGATAGCCTGTGACGCGATATTGTATGCTAGCGTAGCATTCTTTTGTCAAGTTTGTAAGAGGGACGCCATTAGGCAAGATTGTTAAAAAGGTGTGTACTACTCAAATTGTTTAAATGTTTGAATAGAGTTATTTAGTGAAACCTTGCATTATGATTCATGTCAAGCTTGCCTGGTATTTTATCCCATCCCTTTAAAACATTTTCAGTTGTTTAAATATTATTCGTGGTGCAGAGCGGCGCTACGAACGAGCTAGCCGCTGCCGCGGTTCATTCAAATTGCAGCACATGAAACCTATCATACCGCAAAGAAGCGGTCAGGTAACAGTGAAGTGAAAAATTATTTCTTTCAGCTTTCGAAGTTGCAGAACAGAGCAGCAGATTTTATGATGTGTTTTACAGGCTGACGCGGGCTGCTGATAATATAGTACTAATAGTGAAAAGAGATAATTTATTTTCATCACATGAAAGAAATCTTGCTGTGTGTAGTTCTGGTCTGGCAACCTTATAGTAAAAACATCATTTTTCTCCGATAATAGTCTCATGTTCTTGTGCTAGTCGTGGTAATTATTGGTGATTTATGCTTAACAAAAATCCACTGCAAAATTATGATGTTGAACAGTCATTGCGTACTATAACTGCTTTAATAGAAAGCCAGATACAGAACAATAAGAACCCAATATATTCTGTTTTGTTGAAAATTAATGATTATAAAGAAATTCTTGGCACAGCATTACTAAAAGGTATTTCGCGGCTCTTTTCGTAGTAACATATCTCATTTAATATATGAGTTGTTACGCGAATAATAATAATCACAATAATAATAAAACAAAAACAAAATAAATGGAAAAGAGTAATTTAAGAGCATACGTGAAATTGGCGCCCAACGTGGGGCCCGAATTTGCAGTGACCACGAAAATAAGAATATTTTATGTACTTTCTTTCAGTGTTTATTATTATATATATGTATGTATTTAGTGATAAATGTATGTATGTGTATCATGATTAATGCTATGTATTAATGAATGTACAAAAATTTTTCATGAAAAACCGCACCACTGCAAGCAAGTTAGAGGAAACGATGCTGATAGTACTGAGAAACTGTAACGACTACATAATGCGGGGGCAGCCGATCCCCGAGATCAGATAAATAAAAGGTAAGACTACAGTGTAGTTGTCCTGTTTGTAGAAGCTTAACTCCAGTGAAGTGATCTCATATCGCTAGTGGTGTGTAGTTTTATGTTAGTGTTTATGACAGGACAAAGTTGATTGTAGATAGTAAATTTTTAGTGTGCAGTGTATTGTAGGTAAACTAACATATTTTGTGTGCAAGTGAAAAAACTGTCAGATCTTGTGTTCGAGTAGGTAATTTATGAATATGGTTAAATTGCGTAGTCAACGTCCGAGCAATATGGATACTGAGGAACAGCAATTAGCTAGTGCAGGAAATGTAGAAACGGGTACATTAAGCAGTACCAGTACTCTCTTTGAGGATATACCATGCAAAAATGTGGGGGCAGGGGCACAGGAAGTGGTGCCACCGCCCACCAGTGCTCAAGGAGAGGTAGATAAAGAAATTGCACCACCTCCAGAAGAGCAGGAACCAGAGAGTGGTAATCTGCCTGGTGGGTATTCACTTCAGGCGATATTAGAGCGCGTGTTGGATTACCAGGCAAAATTTGCGCAACAGCAAGCCGAGCGAGATCGCCAGCAAGCTGAGCGAGATCGCCAACAAGCTGAGCGAGATCGCCAGTTAGCAGAAAATTTACTTGCCCAGCAAGCTGAGCGAGATCGCCGGCTAGAGGAAAAGTTTCTTGCCCAGCAAGCTGAGCGGGATCACCAGCAGGCGGAGCGAGATCGCCAGCAAGCTGAGCGGGACCAGCAACTTGTGCAATCGTTAGAACATATGAAAAAAGAGATTGCCTGTATGAAACAGAATTATGAGTCGATACCTAAGGCCGTGCAGGAGTTGACTGTACAGGTCAACAACCTGCAAGTAGCAAACTCTAACATGGTAGATGAAATAGGTGTCTTAGCCAACCGATTAGAAAAGCTAGAAGTAGATTCCACACAGCTTGTAGAGCAGAAGTGGAACGAACAAGCGACTAAAATTGAAACCGAATTCAACTCATGGCTAGAAGCGAAGGAGAGTGAGATTGACAAAAATATTAATTCTAAGGTACAAGCAGCCATAGCGGATAGAGATTCCGAATCGTTCAGTACCGCAGTAAATAGTCAGGTACAGAACGACGTCCAAACCATCAAACAAATACTCAGTGAGGATATTCCGCAGTGGCAAGTGAATATTAACAAACGGATATCCGACTTAGAAAAGGGTTTAACACAAAGTAGCAAACATCTTGAACATGAAACTATGTCGCCAACAGCCAATGTTTTTGGCAACGCACAAACTTATACGCGACGCAACAATGGTGAATCTTTCGGCGATAATGCGAAGAGCTGTAGCTTCGGTTCGGAGCACACAGCCTATGTCCCAGGAGCAAACCAGTATAGCCCAAAAATATTAGTTGAAGAAAGTTTGATAAAAAATAGGCAATTTCAAACGTTTACTACTGAACGGAAGTCAGTACACCCAGTAGTATTCATAAAAAGCTTTAAAAATATCTTGCCTAGTGTGTGGAATGAAGCACAGAAAATTCAATACGTAATGTCTTACATTCAGGGTGATGCAGCGTTGTGGGCTACGGAAGTAGCAGACAGCTGCATGACATATGAACAATTCGAGAGAGCATTTTTGTCGAAATACTGGTCGCCTTGTATACAAGAGCGGCTAAGAAAAGAAGTATACAATCCCGAACCGTACTCACCCCGTCTTGGGAATCTGAGACGGTATTTCGAGAAGTACATAAACAAAACGCGCTACTGGGACGAGCCGATCTCACCAAGAGATATAATAAGACTTCTAAAATCACATTTACCCATTCATATCAAAGAGAAATTAATACACGTACCAGAAAGCGACATGGAACATTTCCTGTCTGTTCTAGATTCAATAGACTTAATCCAGGAAGACGCAAAAGCAGCGTGTGATCACTCGCGGAATAATGGATCAGGGTGTAAACATGATAGAAATAATAGTGCACAAAACCACAACCATGGAAATGGTGGGGGTGGTAACAAGCGGCTAGAGCATTAGCAAAATTGTAATAATGGGAGAAGTCAGAACGGGTATGGGCAGCCGTCCCACAATAAAAAGCGTCGATTTGACGACCGGTACGATTCCGGATTGCCAGGGACCAACCGCTGGAGAAATGCGCGAGGTCAGTGGCATAGCAATTACAATGACGGTAATCGTAATTGGAATCAGAATCAGCGACCAAGCCCAGAGCGGCAGGGTAATGACCGGTACGCCTAACAACAGACCACCACTGCAGAACGCGCCTATTGCGCAGTCGTGGCGGCCCACAAACCAAAGCGTAAACATACTAGAGGTCGCGGATAATAGCCGTCCAAGTACCTCGCAAGCAAGCCATCCGACAAACTAGAATCGGCCTCGATATGCTTTCCATCGCTGGCCGAGGGGTGGAGTGAGAGCAACACGAATAACAATAGTATCCCTGGAATACATATGCTGCGATACAACGACGGTATCAGTATGGATAAAGATCTACTGACCGAACAGCATGAATGTAAGAAAGATGGCAACGAAAATGTGCAAGCCATAATAGAAGCGAAAATCAATGATGTTGCAGTGAATATAATCATTGACACAGGTGCCTCAGTGAGTGTAATGAGTACAGAGTTGTTTAAAGCGCTAGGGAAGGGACGTAGTATACCGACTTTCCCGGTTAATAATTGCAAGGTGTCTGGAGCTATAAGTGCACAGAGCCAGTTAGTTAAGTACCAGGTGCAGGTGGAGATTTGTAAGGAGGGCGAAGCCATAGTGAGCTCGTTCCTCATTGTTAAAGGGTTAAAGGTGGCCTGCATTCTGGGAGTAGATTTTCTCCGTGAGAGGGACGCAGTGATCGACCTCTCCTCGGGAAAACTAAGTACAGTTAATAAAGGTAGGAGGATTCAGTTGTCTATGATGAAATCGAAGGAGGTACTTGTGCCATGTTGTAATCGAATTAATATCAAAGGTAGGAACCCCTGGGTACTACACTTTAATGATTATTCACCTGTGACGGATCTCTATTATCCGAATATAGGAGATAGAAATTTTGAACCAAATGTTGATGAATTTCGAACCAAAGTACAGGAATCTGAAAGTTTGAGCAACATACAAAAGCAACAGTTGACGCAGCTGTTATCAGAATATACCATGGTATTTACCGACCGACCAGGAATAGTCAAAGGGTACCACTATCACATAGAGGTGATGCCTCACAAAACATACTGTCGCGCATCTTACTCCATCCCTTGGTCGAGGAGGGAAGTAGTGGCTAAAGAGATTTGAAAGATGTTAGAGTGGAATAGTAAAGTTATTTATTCAGTGACATGTCTGATGTAAATAGTAGTGGTAAGAAGATTTCAATTGTGTTTTAGAGTATAAGTATGTTAGTTTTAAGAAAGAATTTATGTATAGTTACAATTTTGAGGAAGTAGAATCAGTAAACTGAGCAATAATATGCAAATGGAATACTTTGTTTACAGACAGTTAGTGTCATTAAAATACTACATGCTCTTCAAGCAATGAATAATCTTTTGTTGATAAAATAATGATTAATTTCTTGAATCATTTTGTAGTAAGTAAGTACAATTAATGATGAAATCTCATATAAATATGTAGTAGATGTAATTGTGTTAGAATTAAGGAACCCTGAGAGAGAGTCTATACTAGCCAAAAATTGACTTTGTAGTACGAAATAATTATGTGATGTAATGTTTAATGCCAATAGTGATCTGAGATCGACACTGGAGCAGAATCCAATAAAAAATAAAACCGTTCCGTGTAACCTATGCTTTGTATGTATTAATGCTTCAATTGAAGCCTGTGTACTTGGTACACGTTCTTGAATATTAATTACGCGGTACGCGAATCAAGTTACGCGGAAACTACACTGCAGTCCTGTAGGACGGACCGTTAGAAATAATACTAGTACTAAATGAAGTATTTATTGAACAATATGCCCAAGTCAAGCTGTCATGCACATGGTAAAATCTGTTTGCTAGATGGGTGATAACCTGGCAAGCTACACTAAAAGAGGAAAAGAAAGCTATGTAAAAAAAAAAATACACACCTTTAAATAATTACAAAAGAGCCATATATGTCTAGTAATAGTATTAAAAGTGTGTAATGACAAGGGTAACACAATGGACTCAATGTAAATGAGAGTGATTATGTTAAGAACAGTTGTCATGCATTAAAAATAAACTGTGTGCATAAACAATCTAGGAAAGGACGGAATATTGTGTGTAGTAGGGACAGAAAATGACTGTTGTATCTGCACCAATATATACGTCGGTATAAGTTAAGTGTTGAGTGACTAACTGTCATAGCGCAGTGCTCAACGAACAGTACACTGTGAGTAAAAACGGTAGTTAGTGATCCGTTCGGAGTCGATTCAAACAAACATCGCTCGACGGAGACATTTAGTATGTGTGTACCGAAATATTTTCGCGTGTTGAAAGACGCTCTGGCAGTGTATCAACCGTGAGAACAAGTGAAAGTGTGTAGTACAATGTGCGTGTGACGAACCCTGAATACCAGTGTCACAATGCCACAAGAAACCTGTTATCACGCCAAAACGTTCTGTGCATACCAGCGAAGCGACGGCGTAATGAACAATAAACGCTTTTAACCAAAGTGCATTTTCTTCCACAGCTAATAAATTGTATCCTTAAAGACAGTACACCGTTGTGGAATATTTGTTTCATGCGTTACGACGGGGAGCCATGCGGAGAAGCAGAGATGGGTGCCGTGCCGCCAGCCAGCCGGTCGCAGGAAACCACTGCAACACGCCGACATTGGTGAATGGTTCGGCGCGGTTCGCGACTGCTCGGGCGCCACCGCAGCACGCCGTCGATGTTGCTGCTAGCAGGTCGTCGACCTCAGCGGTCGTTGGCACGCCGCGCTCCAGACGACGCTACGCAACAATTGCTTCGCGCCGCCCGCTCCGGACGACATTGTTGACGTTCAACCGAACATTACCAACTACGTTGTTCATGTACTAATATGAAAATGATTTATTGAACACGAAATTACGTGACAAACATTTTTTTTTGCTGAGTATAAATCAAAACATTCACTTGTTCGATGATATATGTCATATATTTTCGTCAGATTAGTGACACAAACTGACACGAATGCCATACAACGGTAGAACATTTGTCGTGAGTAAGTGTAGAGACAATCCATTACATTGCTATCGAACTGTTTAATGATTGACCTTAATTGTGACACAGAAAACAAATGTTAAAAAGTGTAGAAGGTACATTTTTAATAGAGAGGCTAAAAGGTTTAACATTTTGACATAAATAATCATTGTTATCTGTGAACATTGGACAAAGTCCACCCTTGTTTGATGAACAAAACCGTGCGTTAAGGCAAACCAGGCGAGATGACCATGGCTCCGGCGCAGTTTTCCCAGGTTTTCTGATCGCACGTAGCCCAAATGGGGGAGCCAGAAAACTGTAATGACCCTGGGACTAGGTTTACGGTCACCTCGCAAAGAGTGAAAAACTATAAAAAGTGTAATTAAAACTATAATGTAAAAGAGCAAAGAAGTGAACAGTGAATATTCCAAACAAGGTGATAGACAATGACAAAACGGACGTTAGTGGCAGCATATTGCCGAACATTCTTAACGTTAGTCAATTGCTGCCAGGGGGCATTGTAACGTCCCTTAGCAAAAGACATATTTTGCAGTAAAGAGAAAATATTATGCATCGTATTCAGTTATTGTATGGAATTATGTATTTTTTTTATTATTTATTTTAGATAATATCTGTGTCGGCGAGTACTGAAACCGCACAGACGATAAATATCATACAGAGATGAAAAATATCCCTAGTATAAATAATACAGAACGAACAGTAATTTCTTTGTCTTCTTCTTGGATTTACGTGAGAAGGATAGCCTGTGACGCGATATTGTATGCTAGCGTAGCATTCTTTTGTCAAGTTTGTAAGAGGGACGCCATTAGGCAAGATTGTTAAAAAGGTGTGTACTACTCAAATTGTTTAAATGTTTGAATAGAGTTATTTAGTGAAACCTTGCATTATGATTCATGTCGAGCTTGCCTGGTATTTTATCCCATCCCTTTAAAACATTTTCAGTTGTTTAAATATTATTCGTGGTGCAGAGCGGCGCTACGAACGAGCTAGCCGCTGCCGCGGTTCATTCAAATTGCAGCACATGAAACCTATCATACCGCAAAGAAGCGGTCAGGTAACAGTGAAGTGAAAAATTATTTCTTTCAGCTTTCGAAGTTGCAGAACAGAGCAGCAGATTTTATGATGTGTTTTACAGGCTGACGCGGGCTGCTGATAATATAGTACTAATAGTGAAAAGAGATAATTTATTTTCATCACATGAAAGAAATCTTGCTGTGTGTAGTTCTGGTCTGGCAACCTTATAGTAAAAACATCATTTTTCTCCGATAATAGTCTCATGTTCTTGTGCTAGTCGTGGTAATTATTGGTGATTTACGCTTAACAAAAATCCACTGCAAAATTATGATGTTGAACAGTCATTGCGTACTATAACTGCTTTAATAGAAAGCCAGATACAGAACAATAAGAACCCAATATATTCTGTTTTGTTGAAAATTAATGATTATAAAGAAATTCTTGGCACAGCATTACTAAAAGGTATTTCGCAGCTCTTTTCGTAGTAACATATCTCATTTAATATATGAGTTGTTACGCGAATAATAATAATCACAATAATAATAAAACAAAAACAAAATAAATGGAAAAGAGTAATTTAAGAGCATACGCGAAACAACGTTGGCATACGGGTGGTGTCTGTTTTGGTCACGATTTGCATTGTAAGAATGGCCTTGTCGTGTCCAGTTATTATTTCTGTCATCGCGGAATTGTGACGGATGTGACCTGTAGTTGTTGTGTTTCTGTTTTCGAGTCCCGCGATTGTCAGAATCAATTTCCAATTCTTGTAACAGTCCCTGAAAAGCTCCTATGTCTTCTTTGCAATGTCCTGCCAAAATAATATGTCGTAAATGTTCAGGCAATATGATTAAGCAAATACGAATCAGTTCTGAGGGACTGTATGGGTTTGACGGGTACTAATTCTTGTGCAACATGTCTTCAAAATATTTCACAAGACTGGAAAAGTCAGATTGTTCGAAATGTTTTATCATTATGATGCTATTTTTTACACAATCTTGAGTAGCTTGAGACCAGTATGCTGAGAGAAAGGCAAGAGAAAATTCTCCTTCACTGTGACAACCGTGAATGACCGATCGCATTCTTACAGTTGGTTCATTGTCTAAGTAGCCACACACAAATTCTAATCTGTGTTATAATGACCAGTTGACAGGAAATCAATGAGAGGATTAATGAAGCCACGCTTGTGGATGAATGTCGTTGCTAGAATCCTTAAATGGTTTGAATTGACAGGTACTAATGAACAGCTTATAGTCAAAATCATCCTGTCGGCAAGTCGCATATCGATCATTGTTACGTCGTTTCGGCCCTTCCATCTCAAAATTGGGCGTACCTTGCCAATTTCTTTCATAATTTCCGAAATGCCCTGTGTTATTATTTTGTGGCTTTTCCGCATTTTTAAGTCCCTCTTCTCATGTTGGAGCGCGAGTCTCCTCTGAAATATGTAATTCTTGTATTACTTATGCCAACTGATCTTGTACTACCCGGATTTACCTTTTGTGTTGCATATTAATTTGATTTTGATTAAACTTCTTAATTTGTTCATACTGTTCCGTGTCAGTGAAGGCTACAGGTCTTGTGTCATTCAGATCATCATCTACCTTTTTAGATAAGTTAGTGAACTGATCCGAAAGTTCGGCTACTTTCTCCGATTATGAACTGATTTCCTCAGTGTGTTTTCCTGAATCAAGTTTCAGAGTGTCAATTTGTGTTGAAAGTGTATCTACTGTGTCCTTTACGTTTTCCTGAATTTTTGCAAGCTGTTTAGCCGAATTGGTAGATGCAACTGAGTCAATTTTACCTTGCAAGGAGTCATGAACAATAGATTGCAGTTCTTTTATGGCTACTTCGTGATTCTGTAAAGCATTTTCAGGACGCGAAAAAATACGTTGGAAATTTTCACAAATTTGTGTTTTTACGTCATTACAGACTTTTTGACATTTCGATTCGATTTTAAGTAACTCAGCAGTTAAGCCTTTACGTGTTTGTTGAAGTGTTTCTTTACTTTGTTCCATTTGTTGCTGTGTTTGTCTCTGATTTTGTTCCATTTGTTTTTGATTTTGTTTCATTAATTGCAATAATAATGTGTTAGTGTCTGGAATCTGTTCCTCTATGCTTTTCGGCAGTGCATTTCCACCGGCAACATTCGCATTTTGAAATGCAGAAAATGTGTCTTGACTTAACTGAGAAAAGGTGAGGCCGCCATACCTGAATCTACGGTATCTGCAAGATTGTGTTCTGTCATTTCGGGTTCCTGGGGCGAGCTGTTGCCGACCGATCGATCGACAGTACTACCCTGTTCACTAGCTGTTTCATTGTCTACACCATTATTTATTTCCTGGTCCATTTCCCTATCCACAATTACCAAATTACTATGTTGAACACAGGTTAATTAATTACACGGTGACGCTAACACACTACTCTCGTCTTCACTGTCATTTCCCAATTTACTTTGGAGCGTAGTATTACGTTTTTCACAATATTTCACACTATAACACAGAAAAGCACAGTTTGAAGAGTAAAACAAGAAACACATTAACGTAGCAATGAAAATGATATGTAGTTAATTGCAAGCGCAGGTGCGAAATACTTTATGCAAATCTACAAGCATGCCTCAACTGTTTTACAGTACAATAACGCAAAACTACAACTACAAAAGAAATTCTCTCTACAATTACGCGCTAATAATAAACAATAGCTACACTAATTACACAAACTACAAGAAAAAATCAGAAGATTCCAGTGAGGTATCCTCGGCCAAGGGTCGACATATGAAACATCCCCTTAGAAAAATTTATGAATTACCGTGCTGGTAAACTTCTACTTTATTTGATTTTCAAACAGCTGAGCAAAACTCAAAGTACTCAAACAATTTTCTCTTTACTTATTCTGATCGACACTAAACTGACACACAATATTTTTAGCGCAACGCAATTCGACTTTCAATAATCCCTACAAAGTAATGGCCCTGACTGACAATAACCTAACGCTTCATAAATCACTTACCTCACAAAAGTCTTCGTTACTCGAACTACTGAAACACAACGAACGCCAATACTGCCAGCTAAATAAAAGAGTCTAACTACGGAAGGCACTAATTACTGATAGGCATAGTCAGCAAATGAAGGATTTTGATAGAGAATAAACAACGTATTTACCTCAATAATATTCAAAAGTCATAATATATATATCAGTTCATGACATACAGTCTTACAAATTTCCTTTTCCTTGCGGATACACGTCCAAATCGCTCTCAAAATTATGCCATCTCTCTCCCCACATACACCACTGTTGGCGGCTCACCTCGAAGTGCGCAACGCTACGCGCGTCTTTTCGGCTCAGTGGCTGAATTGAAGGCGCAATAATACCACTCTTAAATTATGCAAATGCAGAAGACTGGAGCAGTATTCTTTTAATTTCCAACCTATTTCCCCAAGTATTTGCTGGATATATTCCAATTTCTGTCCTCCTTTACAGTTTTTACCCTCTGCAGCTCCATCCAGTACCATGGGAGTTACTTCCTGATGTGTTAACACATATGTTATCACCCTGTCTCTTCTTCCAGAAAGTGTTTTCCTTACATTCCTTTCCTCGCCGATTGTGTAAGGAACATCCTCATTCCTCACCTTGTTACTCCACATAATTTTCAACACTCGGCTGCATCACCACATCTCAAATGCTTCACTTCTCTTCCATTGTGGTTTTCCCACACCACATGTTCCACTATCATACAACGCTGTGCCCCAAAAGTACATTCTCAGAAATTTTGTCTTCAATTGAAGGCCTATGTTGCAGTCGCGGCTTAAATTCTGAGCACAGTTTTTGCCTCCGTACTTTGGTCTCAGTAGCAGAAATGTCTCTGTGTCTGCCTAAACTAAAGTGTGTTCTCGACGGGGCTCCTCAAGCAAGTCTACCCATTGGTGCCACTGCGAAAAGTGTGTTCTGACTTAATCTCCAAACTTTAGTTACTTCTACCAGTGTCAGAATCTCTCCAGGAGGTTGCAGCAGATCTTTCTAGTTCTGAGCAATAATAGTTTCATAAACACGTTAAAAAATTTCCTACGGTCATGGATGGTTAAACGTTAAAAATGTGGCACGGGAAAGTAGGCAGAAAATCTCTCCCACTACAAAACAGATTTCCAGCCAATACCAGTCAAAATCCTTGCTCATAAGCATGCATGGGAAAACACTCCTCCTACCGAAATGATCACAGAATGCATTACTCGAATTTAAACTAGCACTCCCATGCAGCACATCAGTGTCCAGTTGCTGGTCCCATGAAATCAGGCTCTGTACTTTCATATGGCCTTCAAACCTTCTCTAGCCAAAAGAAATGCTTTTCTGGTATGCAATCTGCCCTCTTCTACACTCCTGCCCTCCTGCTATGCAGACAAGAGAGACTGCTAATTTCCTGTCCTACACCTGCTCAGAGATGGGTTTCAGCAGCAAATAAGTTTAGGCCACTCTGCTCCTTCTAAATTAACTTTCCTGTCATGAGCCAAATAAAGAAAACCTCTAAGGTTGCAAAAATAATAGGTCTCACGCACTGTAGTAAAAGGAAGGGAGAAGAAGAAGTAATTAGCACTGCAATCATTGGCTGTTGTACAATATTGTCTGCAGTGTTCATGAGGCGTTAAAGAATTGACTGTCCTAACTACTAGGATCTGTATATTAAATTATGATGATGGTTTGGGCATAAACAATCATGTAGCGCATGGTAATATTGTTACATATTTTTATGACAAGTAATAATTCACTATACCTAGGACTCTATATTTTCTCTGAAAAGCATCGTTTTAATGAAGTAATTGTGAGCTACTACATCAGCGCATATATAAAGAAACTGAGGAGGCAGCAGTTTTTTTTCAACGTGACCGTCTTTTTAACATTTTACTGCATTAAATGGCATTAGTATGAACAGTGTTAAGTAATATACTTTATTGAAAACAGTACACCATTTAAGTTCCTATCAAGTTTTCGTCTCACCTTGATGTATACCTTGATTCATTCTACATCATGAAGATTCTTTTCTTATGCGGTCTACAGAGCATCTACATCTACATCTAAATCTACATGGATACTCAGCAAATCACATTTAAGTGCCTGGCAGAGGGTTCATCGAACCACCTTCACAATTCTCTGTTATTCCAATCTCGTATAGCGCGCGGAAAGAATGAACACCTGTAAGAGCTCTGATTTCCTTATTTTATCGTGGTGATCGATCCACCCTTTGCAGGTCGGTGTCAACAGAATATTTTCGCATTCGGAGGAGAAAGTTGGTGATTGGAATTCGTGAGAAGATTCAGTGGCAACGAAAAACGCCTTTCTTTTAATGATTTCCCAAATTCTGTATCATTTCTGTAACACCCTCTCCCATATTTCGCGATAATACAAAACGTGCTGCCTTTCTTTCAACTTTTTCGATGTACTCTGTCAGTCCTACCTGGTAAGGACCCCACATCGCGCAGCAGTATGAACAGCTAAGGAGGACGGACAAGCGTAGTGTAGGCAGTCTCCTTAGTAGGTCTGTTACATTTTCTAAGTGTCCTGCCAATAAAATGCAGCCTTTGATTACCCTTCCCCACAACATTTTCTATGTGTTCTTTCCTATTTAAGTTGTTCGTAATCGTAATACCTAGATATTTAGTTGAATTTACGGCTTTTATATTTGACTGATTTATCGTGTAACCGAAGTTAAACGAGTTCCTTTTAGCACTCATGTGGATGACCTCACACTTTCCGTTGTTTAGGGTCAACTGCCACTTTTCGCACCACTCAGATATCTTTTCTAAATCGTTTTGCAGTTTATTTTGATCTTCTAATGACTTTATTAGTCGATAAACGACAGCGTCATCTGCAAACAACAAAAGACCGCTGCTCAAATTGTCTCCCATATCGTTTATATAGATAAGAAACAGCAAAGGACCTAGAGCACTACCTTGGAGACGCCTGAAATCACTTCTGTTTTACTCGATGACTTTCCGTCAATTACTACGAACTATGACCTCTCTGACATGAAATCACAAATCCAGTCACATAACTAAGACGATACTCCATAAGCACGCAATTTTACTGCGAGCCGCTTGTGTGGTACAGTGTCAAAAGTCTTCCGGAAATCCAGGAATACGGAATTGATCTGAAATCCCTCGTCAATAGCACTCAGCACTTCATGCGAACAAAGAGCTAGTTGTGTTTCACAGGAACAATGTTTTCTAAACCCATGTTGACTGTGTGTCAATATACCGTTTCCTTCGAGGTAATTCATAATGTTCGAACACAATACATGTACTAAAATCTTACTCCATATCGACGTTAACGATATGGGCCTGTAATTTAGTGGATCCTGTAATTTAATAGAGCATAATGAATGACTGAATGAAAGATTAAGTGAGCAAACGAACACCATACGAGGAGTTTTGTAATGAATATTCTGTATTTTTCCGAATGCTCTGTAAGCCATTTTCCCATTTTGTACCATTTACTTTTCTCTCCATTTGGCTGTTGTCTTCCACTGCCCAAATGACTAAAATTTCTGATTTTAGTAATGTATTTTTCCTTTCCTGATTCGGATACCTGATGCGTTACATTCTCCAATTCGTTATCGAAATAATTTTTAATTAGAGGCATACAGAACAGTTTCATCAGCCAGATGAGCTTGGCTGAGATATGTTCCGTTAACATGGATTCTGTCTTTCTTAGTTTTCCCAATTTGATGAAATGATTACGTCGCACTGCTGTACATAACAGTTCTCATCAGAATTTGTGTTTTCGTTATTGACCGAATGAGTGGTCTGTGTTAAGTGGTTTGAGTTATTCTGCTATGTGTATTCGCTTTCCGGACTATGTGTCAGTCGTCGAAAAACTGTCGAAATTGTAAATACAAACTAGGCTGACAAAAGCCGAAGTACACGCAGAGAAATCCCAACTCTCCTGGAAAGTACCTAATGCACCCTGCTGAACTAACAGTCTTACTCCTCCGTATACTACCTTCGGTTGTATCAAGGCCTTTTCTCTCAAGGACATCCTACACCGAGTCTGTTAAAACTAAACTATTAGCTGTGCATATCTATAGAAACTCAGAAAATGCGAAAATTTCTACTCATATCTTCGTTTCTTACATTAGTTCACAATACGAAAATCAGCTTCACCTTCTTCCTGGTTCTGATTAAAATCTTGTGGAAAACTTCTTACATTACGGACCGAAATCTGAACGTCAATGTTTTGTACGTCTCCTATCTTGTTAAGTAGAATACTTGCAGATTATATGACCTCTGATGTCTAAAAATATTTTTGCAAGATTTATGCACCTCGTTTTTCCAGTGGTATGCCATTATTTTCATTAACCACAATCTTTATTTCTGATTATTCTCTTGTGATTAGTCCGTATAGACGTATAATCCCACTATGTAATTTGTGTAAGTTGACTGCGCCCTGACAACGTTTTGTACATCGTGGAAAATCTTTCCCGTTCCGCATGTGGTCCTGAAGGAGACCACGGTGCACAACAGCGCATGACTGCCAGGAAATCAAAAGATATTATATACATATTTAATAACAAATGTAACCACTTAGCTTAAGAGCCGTTTGTGTTTTTTTTGAAAGGAAAAAATTTACATACCTGGTTAATTATAACATCTATGCTTAATTGTCATATTTCGTTGGGTGTAGTATACATCGCAAATAGGGAGGTTTATGGTATAAAGTGTTTAAAAAGAAGGAAAATATTCTGTGATTCGGTGCGCATCGTAGAGGCTACGGGATTTGAGTGTACGTTAATAGTAGTCAGATTTTATTGCATTTCAGTTGTTTTAATTAAAAATTTTGTGATCAATATTTTATTTTCATTAGAGATCACAGGTGATATCTACGAAAATTTTGGTATTGCCATGTGGCTTGGAATATTTCGTTTATCTTGCATTATGCAATTTGTATCTTTTCCCCTGCTGAATAAGGGATTTTAGGTTTTAAGCGTTGTAAATTAATTCTGAGAGCTGTTCTTTCATCTGTTAAAATATTTAAGGAACTTTCATTAACAAACTATATTGAGAGTCTTGTTGTTCATGATAACGAATGTTCACCTACTATTTTAAAATCAAGTTAATAAAGTTGTAGAATTTTAGAGATGGAAAAGGATTTTATTAGAGAAACGTTCCCTCCCCCCCCCCCCCCCCCTAACTTTCACGTATTCAAAGAACCAGTCTTCGGGCAGTGTCTGATGTTTTTTTCCCGGTATCTATCCCAACTAACACCTGTGAGTCCATGTCACAAGTCACAAATGACACTCATGCTCTTAGGAAATAGCTCTGATGACAATGGTGACACAAATCAGAATTGCAAAATCTACAAATACCAGAGACACACGGTATTGCACAAAATGCATCAGCTAAGGCGATTGTAACATTCATCAGATCATTAAAAATAGCAATTTCTGCTTCCTACGATGGTGTTTCTAGCAGAATATTTAAACTTACGCTGACTTGATGAGGTTATCCTTACGATATCTCTGTAATCTATGACTCATGATATAGTTCCTGACAAACTTCAATGTGCTGTACTCATACCTATCTATTAAACCACAGATAAGCAGACCATTTCTGTTTAATATCTAGTTCACTAGTTATACTCTTGCAAAACTCATAATTATGAAAGTCCAATCAAGTCAAATCAACTTTATCAATAGACCAGTGACTCATTTAGCCTAGCAGAACTCGTCAAACTGCTTGGTAATGTGGCTTTCGTAAAAGAAAGACAATGACTCCGAGTTAACAGTATAAATGTCAGTCTCCTAAAGACTTATCTTATTCAAATAAAAAACTAAACTTCTATCACCAGAAGTAGACAATAATGGTCATTCATTAAATGCAACATCCCGCATAGAATTGATTGTGGTCTATTGGACAACAGTTAACTAAATAACTTTTTGCGTATTTAGTATATTTTCACTCCTTGTCAGGCAGAATTATTTTCTATGGCAGAGCACATATAGTGAATAGAGAGTTTATCCATAAGAAGGAAGTAGTAAGTATATTGTGTAGAGTCTATAACTGTACGTCTTGAAGAATTATTTTTCAAGATGTTAGGATTTTTGTACTCACTAACTTATTTGCTAATTAGTGGTTTTTCATGCCGACAACAAAAATCAGTTTAAGTTGGAATGTAACGTAGTTAGTCCAAGACCAAGAGAGCTAAATAATCTTCTTATAGATATTATCCCCTGGTAAATAATAACGGTATGTTCAGGAGGAAACCGGAGGCAAATTAATGTCTTCTGTTGCTTTTAGTGAAATTTCTAATAGTAGAACAGTTGGAACTGTTTCGTGTTTAGTCTGGAAACGGATGAGAGAGATTTGAAACATTCTGATCTTCGGAATAGAAATGAGAGCCGAGTTAAAAATACAAGATTTGTGCTGCGCATGAAAGATTACAACATTTTACTGCAAGTAATAGGTAGTAACAGAGAATTTCATTGTCCAAAAATTTCAAATGGTTTAAATGGCTCTGAGCACAATTGGACTTAACATCAGTCCCCTAGACATAGAACTACTTAAACCTAACTAACCTAAGGACATCACACACATCCATGCCCGTGGCAGGATTCGAACCTTCGACCGTAGCGGTCGTGCGGTTTCAGACTGAAGCGCCTAGAACCACTCGGCCACAGCGGCCGGCTCCAAAAATTTATGCACAGCCGGATAACCATGTTGCCCAGCAAATCGATGATCGGTTAAAATTATGAGCAGGTACCAGCACAGCGAAGAAGACACCAGACAAGATAAGAGAGTTGACCTTGCCATCGCGTCGACAAAACTGCCATGCTAATCGTACGGAAAAACGGCTGACAGGCACACAGAAATGTGAACATGTAATGTCAATAACCCAAAATATAGTGAAGGCCTGCAATAAACATTACAGTAAACTGTGAAGATTATTTGCTAGGCAAAGATATAAATAGAAATTTTGAACGGAGGGGTCTGTTCTGTAACTGTTTCATTCACTATTATGTAACGGTACAGGCAAAAGCTATAGCTCAGTGCTGTATGCAGAGTATTAGCAGCCGCAGAGTATTAGCAACCGCTCACCGACACAGTATTTCGTCATACCGTCAGTGACCCAGTAGTCCACTCAGCGACCAGTCCTCATAGAGCAGTGACAGTCAACCTAGATCCTATCGCTCACTAATGAGAGTTACAGCTTTCATGGTTGGCGATAAGCTGTAGGGGATTTAAAAATATTATCATTAAGTTTTCATAAAATATTGACATAAAATTTTTGGTAATTAGTTATTATTATGATATCATTCAAGTAGCTGTAACTCTACTTTCTAAAATTTACAAAGTTACTTGCCGTTGGTGGGATGGATTGCGTTCTCAGCGATACAGATGGCTGTACAGTAGTTGCAACCACAACGGAGCGGTATCTGTTGAGAGGCCAGACAAACGTGTGGTTCCTGAAGAGTGGCAGCAGCCGTTTCAGTAGTTGCAGGGGCAACAGTCTGGATGATTGACTGAACTTGCCTTGTAACACTAACCAAAACGACCTTGCTGTGCTGGTACTGCAAACGGATGAAAGCAAGAGGAAACTACAGCCATAATTTTTCCCGAGGGCATGCAGCTTTACTGTATGGATAAATGATGATGGCTTCCTCTTGGCTAAAATATTCCGGAGGTAAAATCGTCCCCAATTCGGATCTCCGGACGGGGACTACTCAAGAGGACGTCGTTATCAGGATAAAGAAAACTGGCGTTCTACGGATCGGAGCGTGGAATGTCAGATCCCTTAATCGGGCAGGTAGGTTAGAAAATTTTAAAAGGGAATGGATAGGTTAAAGTTAAATATAGTGGGAATTAGTAAAGTTCGGTGGCAGGAGAAACAAGACTTTTGCTCAGGTGAATACAGGTTTATAAATAAAAAAATCAAATAGGGGTAATGCAGGAGTAGGTTCAATAATGAATAAAAAGAATAGGAGTACGGCTAAGCTACTACAAATAGCATAGTGAACGCATTATTGTAGCCAAGATAGACACGAAGCCCACGCCTACTACAGTAGTACAAGTTTATATGCCAACTAGTTCTGAAGTTGATGAAGAAATAGGTGAAATGTATGATGAGATAAAATAAATTATTCAGGTAGTGAAGGGAGACGAAAATTTAATAGTCATGAGTGACTGGAATTCGTGAACAGGAAAAGGGAGAGAAGGAAACATAGAAGGTGAATATGGATTGGGGGTAAGAAATGAAAGAGGAAGCCGCACGGTAGAATTTTGCACAGAGCATAATTAAATCATAGCTAACGCTTAGTTCAAGAATCATAAAAGAAGGTTGTACACATAGAAGAATCCTGGAGATATTAGAAGGTATCAGATAGATTATATAATGGTAAGACAGAGATTTAGGAACCAGGTATTAAATTGTAAGACATTTCCAGGGGCAGATGTGGACTCTGACAACAATCTATTGGTTATCAACTGTAGATTAAAACTGAAGAAACTGCAAAAAGGTGGGAATTCAAGGAGATGGGACCTGGACAAACTGAATAAACCAGAGGTTGTACAGAATTTCAGGAAGAGCATAAGGGAACAATTGCCACGAATGGATGAAAGAAATACAGTAGACGAAAAATGGGTAGCTCTGAGGGATGAAGCATTGAAGGCAGCAGAGGATCAAGTAGGTAGAACGACGAGAGGCTAGTAGAAATCCTTGGGTAACAGAAGAAATATTGAATTTAATTGATGAAAGGAGAAAATATAAAAATGCATTAAATGAAGCAGGCAAAAAGGAATACAAACGTCTCAAAAATGAGATCGACAGGAAGTGCAAAATGGCTAAGCAGGGATGACCAGAGAACAAATGTAAGGATGTAGAGGCATATCTCACTAGGGGTAAGATAGATACTGCCCACAGGAAAATTAAAGAGACATTTGGAGAAAACAGAACCACTTGTATGAATATCAAGAGCTCAGATGGAAACCCAGTTCTAAGCAAAGAAGGGAAAGCAGAAAGGTTGAAGCAGTATATACAGGGTCTATACAAGGGCGATGTACTTGAGGTCTATATTATGGAAATGAAACAGGATGTAGATGAAGATGAAATGGGAGATACGATACTGCGTGAAGAGTTTGACAGAGCACTGAAAAACCTGGGCCGAAACAAAGCCCCGGGAGTGGACAACATTCCATTAGAAATACCGACGGACTTAGGAGAGCCAATCGTGAAAAAACTCTACCATCTGGTGAGTAATATGTATGAGACAGACGAAATACCTCAGACTTCAAGAAGAATATAATAAATCCAATCCCAAATAAAGCAGGTGTTGGCAGATGTGAAATTACCGAACTATCAGTTTAATAAGCCATGGCTGCAAAATACTAACGCGAATTCTTTACAGACGAATGGAAAAACTGGTGGAAGCCGACCTCGGGGAAGATCAGTTTGGATTCCGTAGAAATATTGGAACACGTGATGCAATACTAACTCTACGACTTATCTTAGAAGAAAGATTAAGGAAAGGCAAACCTACGTTTCTAGCATTTGTAGACATAGAGAAATCTTTTGACAATGTTGACTGGAATACTCTCTTTCAAATTGTAAAGGTGGCAGGGGTAAAATACAGGGAGCCTAAAGCTATCTACAATTTGTACAGAAACCAGATGGCATTTATTAGAGTCGAGGGGTACGAAAGGGAAGCAGTGGTTGGGAAGGGATTGAGACAGGATTTTAGCCTCTCCCCGATGTTATTCAATCTGTATACTTAGCAAGCAGTAAAGGAAACAAATGAAAAATTCGGAGTAGGTATTAAAATCAATGGAGAAGAAATAAGAACTTTGAGGTTCGCCGATAACATTGTAATTCTGTCAGCGACAGCAAAGAACTTGGAAGAGCTGTTGAACGGAATGGACGGTGTCTTGAAAGGGGGGTTAGCTTTAAAAATTCTTTAGCACTTGCTTTCAAAAAAACTTTCATATACAATTTCACCACTTTAGGGTTATATTTTAAAAAATGCAGAAACATTTATTTCTTTATCTCTGACGGAGAAACCAAATATCATTTTTTTAGGTCTAGCTTCAGAACATCTTAAATAGGGACGTTTTTCAAAAATACTCTAAATCCCGTATTTCACCCCCTTAAGAGTTGGAATTTTGAAAAATACCTACTTAAACAACGCCTACGGTGTAAAATTCACACTTTTTCCAAATTTCCAGTTACTATCCTTATTGGTATGGGCTGATCGATGATGAGTCAATCAGTCAGGATATTACCCGTTATATTCAGCGATTGCAGAGCAGAATGATGGATGCTGTAAGTAACATGCCCTAGCGTAAATACATTTAACAAGGTCCTATTTAATATAAATCAAGCAATTGTGAATAATAGTCTCTGAAAAAGAAAATTAAAGAACTTTAATGAACTTTCCAATATTTATATTCAAGGACTGATAAAATCTCTTAGTTTCACATCAACAAGCGTAATGCTAGAAGATGACAGTTAGTAATATACTGCAAACAGGGCTCTGTATTTACAAATGTGTCAGTGTAAACAAGTAAATAACCATCTACCAATATGAGATAAACATCAGCTGATTGGTATAAATGAGGATACGACAACTTGTCTGAAAGTAATAGCTTACGTTGTGGTTATATTGATTAACTTCAGCTGGAATAAGAGTGAGTAGCGTTCAGCTGTGAAGTGATGTTTTATTGTTAATGCAGTACCGAGATATTTGGCTCTTTGCTTCTCTTTAGTTGAAGTATACCTTGATTAGTTTCATATCGCTGAAGGATTTCCCTCATTATGGGGTCCACAAATAACGATGAATGAAAGAATCAATGAATGACTTCAGTGGTTTGTCACGAAACTTATATCGTGACTGCCCTAATCCTCTCGAAGATATTTCTGAATAGGTTAGTTTAATCAGTATGTTCTGTAATGTTCGTATTAATATTGGGAATCGATTAATTATCTTTCTCTTTTCGAATTTTAGGTTTCCTTTTTTCCTCTTGCATTCTTCATAACTCGACGTACGTTTTGCTGTGTACAAGAGAACACTATATAAAATAATTGGTCCTTTCTTTCGTAGAAAGATACTGAGTGAAACCGCTATAAGACAACGTATACAGGGTGTTACAAAAAGGTACTGCCAAACTTCCAGGAAACATTTCTCAAACACAAATAAAGAAAAGATGTTATGTGGACATGTGTCCGGAAACGCTTAATTTCCATGTTAGAGCTCAATTTAGTTTCGTTCTTCCACCTACGCTCAATGGAGCACGTTATCATGATTTCATACGGGATACTCTACCTGTGCTGCTAGAACATATGCCTTTACAAGTACGACACAACATGTGGTTCATGCACGATGGAGCTCTTGCACATTTCAGTCGAAGTGTTCGTACGCTTCTCAACAACAGATTCGGTGACCGATTGATTGGTAGAGGCGGACCAATTCCATGGCCTCCACGCTCTCCTGACCTCACCCCTCTTGACTTTCATTTATGGGGGCATTTGAAATCTCTTGTCTATGCAACCCCGGTACCAAATGTAGAGACTCTTCGTGCTCGTATTGTGGACGGCTGTGATACAATACGCCATTCTCCAGGGCTGCATCAGCGCATCAGGGATTCCATGCGACGGAGGGTGGATGCATGTATCCTCGCTAACGGAGGACATTTTGAACATCTCCTGTAACAAAGTGAAGTCACGCTGGTATGTTCTGTTGCTGTGTGTTTCCATTCCATGATTAATGTGATTTGAAGAGAAGTAATAAAATGAGCTGTAACATAGAAAGTAAGCGTTTCCGGACACATGTCCACATAACATATTTTCTTTCTTTCTGTGTGACGAATGTTTCCTGAAAGTTTGGCCGTACCTTTTTGTAACACCCTGTATACTATTCGAAAACCAGACTTCTGGTATTGTCAGTGCAGATAAATTTAGACGACCTGAAAAAAAATTAGAAATATAATTGTGGAAGGACATTACCAAACAACACTCGTTATAACATTAAATGCAAGCCGTATTGAAAAGTGGTCATGAAATGTCACTACAAAAATCATTACATAAACGGGATGGGCATGGCAAGGAAATTACGCAAAGTAAAGTTTTCATATTTGTCCAGAAAGAGCATACCTTTTGAGAAGTAGAGACCAAAATCGTTATTTCGTTGATCCAGAACTCCCTTTTTATCAGTTAATTGAATCCGATTGTTCTACTAAGAAACTCGTTTACAGCAACTGTAAGATACAGTTGGCGATCCACAAGTTGCTTTAACAAGGAAGCAAAAGAAAGAGATTCCATTCCACATAGCCTCGAAAGCATCGTTTCCTATCCTGTTCATGGGTCTGAATCAACCTGTTTTAATATGGGACGTTTATCGGCTTATTGGAAGATCACGACGTTACTCTGCAATGAGTGTAGCTCGGGGCCGCTCTAAAGTGTGCAGTAGGACCTGCTGGCTAGAGCGCTGCGTCCACAGTCCTGGCTTCGCAAAGTATTTTCTGTGGAGCAGTAGTACGATGGAGCAGTATTTGTCTTCTGTTGGGGTACGGTGACTAATCTTGTTTTGCGTGTTCTGTCAGCTCAAGGCACCACTGAAGGAGACGCAATGGGGACACTGTGACTGGCGGGGAGATTACGCTAGTGCCATAGCCCGATGTCCCATAAACTTCGCTCAGTGGAAGAGGGGTCAAATGTGTTTCGGCTTATCCGTAGACACTCAACCACTTCTGAGAAAATGACGGTCAAAGTTTTCCAGGTACTTTATGTGTCTTTTAATGTGTAAATAAATCAATGTTATAATTTTTATTTTTGTTTCCCATTTATGTATCCATGTGCGTACAACATTACTACACGAATGTTTTCCAATGTATTTTGAAACAACATTGTCATTACCCGTTTACAAATACTATGTCTGGTGAATAAATTCAAAGAACAAAAATAAAATGAATGAATGAAAAATTTATTTGAAATTGTTTTCCGTAAAATTTCCGTGGTGTATATTGATTCATAATCAACTGCAAACTCCAATATTCAATAAAGTAATGCATCATGTGTCATTTTTTGCGAAATTATTGCCAGCGCGTGAAATTTTCAGTAATGATGACGCCGTTTCTTCCCCAGTGAGAGTAATACGAAGAAATGTCATTGTGGAAAAGTTGCCATCGTGAGACGCTCGTGGTGTTCGGAATTTCTTTGTTTCGAATGTCCTACTATCGTTATCATCCAAGGGAAAGAACCAAATTCTCCTTTAGAATAAAGATCAGAATAAAATATAATAATTGTTGTAATATGAAATTAAAAACAGTATAATTTAAAAAGAGTGTAACAACGGAACATAATAAACGTCTAACGCTTATTCTAAAACCTAGCTGTAATTTTACAAGTAATGTAACGCCATTGTATCCCCTAACTAGATAACAAACATTCGTGTAGTAACCTTCTACGGACATGGCCAGATGAATTAATAAAATAAAATAAAATCAGTAACTGGGTTTCGACTACGGGGCGCAAAAGTAATAGGTCCTGGCGCTAACCAATATGCCACGATTTCGGCTGAGACTAACACGAGCTAAAAGGCATCTAAATTACGAGGAAAACTGTGACCGTTGTTTGCTCAGAAACGGTCGAGTATCTACGATAATCCGAGCTTATTTTGACTCCTCTTCTACTGAGCGAAGTTTCTGGGAAATTTAGTTATGAAGTAATTTATCAATATTGTATACAATGATGCGGTACAACACCCAGAAAATCATGAGTTCGGGTATTTGAAGTGTTCTTCTCGTGAGTAGACCCCAACCCCAAAATGTTGTCATCTGGAAGCTTGGGCTAAGCGCACAGTGATGGGATCACCAACGCTGACTGCGGCTTCTTTTTGTTCACCTCTCCTCGAATGGAACACCGACGAACAATGAGGCGGGTAAGGAACACTTGGAAGCCAACGTTTCTGTAGAGTGAACTGTCGTGTGAATGGTAGAGTATCTTTCGATCTAGCCAGGTTGTTGCAGGACTGTTGTTCTTCATGATGTTTTTGTGACAGCATAGCGCCCCCTCGCAGAACAAGGAAATGGTTTTTTTAATAATTTATTATACCGTGGGGTTCTGTCATTGCGTATTTTTATTCGGTTTTAGGAAGAGTTTGCAAATAAGGTTCATCGTTCTGTTATCTGACACTGCTAGGATATGCATTCATGCACTTTCTTAATTAGCAATTTTCATTGCTTCTTATTGTCTACTTTACATATTCCTTCTATGGTGTATACCTTACCTACGACCGTTCGCAGCCTCGCTAGCAGCATATATTCCACATTGTCAGAATAGGAGAAAGCTATTGGAAGCAAATAATCTAAAATACGAGTAAAATTATAAACTTATTAAAAGTTTTATGTAAAGCTATTTAAAATTTTCACACGTCTTCTATATATTGTCTCAGTCGCATTTAATTATTTATATAAAGTGATGACTAGCATCTTCAGATCATATGTACTGTTATAAATGCAACTACCAGCTAATAGCGTGGCTGGATATAACAGATTCTACCTGAAGATTTAAAATATGAATGTTATGGACGATGCAACGTTGTTGCACACGGCTATCTTCATTTATGACACTACATGTGATATGAAGATCGTAGTTATGCTAACGAAAAAAAGAATGTTATATGCGATTGAGACAGTATAGAATGTTTGTGGAAATTATGGGAAGTTTCAGAAATTATCGCAGTTTTATATTTGATTACCCCTAGCTGCAGCTTATTACAGGAAAAATGTAAATACTATTCCACTGCATGATGGGGAATAGTACAATTGCATTTTTCGTGGAGGAATTTGAAGAAATCAAACGAAAGACAGCGCCGCGCCTCTGAAGCTTTTTTACAGTTACGTAATCGAGACACTCGCGGTATGGCAACATGGGAGATTCTCCCTCAATGAATTACTCGATCCGTTAAATACCATTTTAAAAAAAGCTAGTCCACCATTGATGTTGAGAACTGAAATTACTGAATATTCTGGCTCAGAAGAGACCAATGAAAATTCTTGGATGTAGCGTATGAAAAATTGCTGACATGTATTTAAGCTGATGAAGCAAAACTTTTTGATGGCTGCCCGCCACCTGGTGACATTTCGGTCACGTGACGCAGTAAGGAAAGCATGCGTGAGGAGTAGAGAAGAGTGAAGAATCATTCTTGCAAAGATACCAGCTGCAAATAATGAGAATTCAGTAACACGAGCGACTGTCACATATAGCTTATTGTTATGGCCTGGCACCCCAGAACGAGCTTCCCTTACTCTGTGGATCTGGCCGGCTAGCTACATCTGTCGGAAATGGTTGAGGAGCAGACAAATCACTAGCGAACGGGAAGCTCATTACAGAAAGTATAGGTCGGAAGCTTCCCACCTCTGTGAAGCAGGATAGGCAGCGGTCTCCGGAGATATGACAACAGAGTACAATGCTGACGCAGGTACACACTTTTTAGAGTACATAGATCAGCGCGCATTGATGATCATCGTCCTCCACAACGGACCACCTCTACATGTTCCCATGTTGATACAGCCTCATTGTCAGTTACGACTGCACTGGGCACAGGAGTATTAAAACTGAACTTTTGATCAATGAATGCTTGTAGGATGAATCATGTTTCTCCACGCGAATCGCTGCTTGACACCGGAACTGTGCCACAGACGTAAGACACTGCGGGGCAGCATTACGCGGAAATACATATTGACTTGGGCTCCTGTGCGACCTGTGGTAATAATCTAAGGCGTCACAGCAGCCGTGGAATACGTGAGCGTTATTGCAGACCATCTGCTTCCCTTCGAAATGATGTCTTCTTCATTAAACTGATGTCTTCTCCGACTGGCGATGGCATCTTTCAGTAAGATAACTGTCCACTTACAACGCCATAAAAGTGTTTCTAATGTTTACGAAGCACCATAGTGAACTCACTTTGATATCTTTGCCATAAAATTCGCCTAATCTGAACCTGATGGAATACAATTAGGACGCTATAGGGAGCCAGCTCTGCGCCTAGAAACTGTCAACTAGTAATTTACGTAAACTGCATGAGCTGTGTGATCTCTGCATAGAGATCGGGTACTTCATACCTCTGGAAATCAACCATGGATTTTTGTAATCCGTAACTCGCAGAATACTGGTATACTGCTTCCGAAAGGTGGACCAACACACTTGTAAGCAGGTTATATGTTACTGGTAAGTTTTTATCTGCCAATGACGATCTCCCTTCATCCAAGATTAAGATTTTCGTTTCAGAGGCTGTCAATGTGCGAGGTGAGGCTTATATGTGTTGAGGACAACATATCAATGAAGCTGGAACGTCTAGACAAGACCTTATATTCCTACAGGTGTAACAGGTGCTGTGGGAACGAAGATGAAGGTCCAAGAACAAAACAAGAGCTGGTGCATTATCTGCAAGTATTGGTCTAGCTTCAGAGAACAATATCAAGCCCATCATCTGACCATCGGTTAAAACACAAAATTTTTTGTCATTGCGAAGGATAACCATGGGTCTGGGTTCTATCACATTTCTTGGCAAGCCTTACGTCAGGCAGAAAGATATGTGACGCCAAATCTCGTTAACTTTGAAAGAGGTTTTGCATTCAGTGCTGTTTGGAAATAAGCATAGGGCGCAATAAGACAGGAGCGAAATGCTGCATCACTAGCAGGCAGCTACGCCAAATGGAGTAGGGTCATCGCGATGGAGCAAGGCCGAAAGAGCAGTTCACTAAAATGAACAGGAGAACTATTCTGTGTTACCACCCCCTTCAGGTCACTCTCGTTTACCCCTCTGTCTCATTCTCCTTCAAGTGGTCAATCCTTCCTCATTCCATTTCCATCATTCATCACTCAGTGCAGGGTTTTAGTTCGTTTCTTATACTGCATTCACACATTTGTGTTCAATTTCAAACCATTCTCGAAATTTAGGCCTGTACCTCTTGGCTTTTTGGTATCATAGTCTGTGTTTTGAAACTAAACCGGCCACAATTTCCATTTCAGCTTTCACGAATAATATTTATTAATGGCAATGTTTATTCTTGTGTATCCAGGGAGGGTAAAACAAAACTGGCCCTCAAAATATTCCATCTACCTTACGAAAGGCAGTTCAACTCAGTCTATCCTGGATGTACATGAATTAAAGTGAGACGGTTTTCTTAAGGTCTATGAAATAGTTTCGTGGCAAGTTTCACTTTGCTCGCCTTGTGCGTGTTCTAAGAGTTCTTGAAAACATTAAATTTGAAATAAAATTAAATGAATTTTTGAAACGATCTCCCTGTAATATTTCCCACTTTTCAGCTTTTGAGACACAGCTGGCAATCGTTTGAAGGAGTCAAAGTGCGTTCTCATCGAGTTTTACCATCCCTAACATAAACACAGTCTCGGACGATACTAAGGTCGTCGCATAGCAGTCGTTTGTGAACAGCGTTGTTACCGCCACAGGCACTATATGCGAAACATTGGCAGTTCAGGATGAAAGTGAAGGAGATTGTAGACCAACCAAAACGCCAAGGACACACTTTCGGTTGACACGCTAAGAAATATGAGGAAATTCTATTGCGATTGTTGTGTCTGTCCGAGTGAATTGACCAGGATAATTGTGGGTTAATGCTTCTAATGATCTTCATCAAACTCCGGACGTCTTCCTGAACGTGGAGACTCTCTAATGTCAAAACGATCCTTCCTAAAACGAGAAAACAATTTTCTTGCCATGCTCTGTCCAGCGGCATTATTCACAAACACGACGCTAATGTTTCTAGCTGCTTCCGTTGCTGTCACTTCTCTATTGCACTCAAACCGAAGAGTACGTCGGAATTCTTCACTTGGCACTCCATTTTCTACCTTTCACAGATCCACTCACTATCTGCAAATGAACAAATGACAATATGTAAATTTAATTAGCAACAGTAAACTACAAATAAAAGTGACAACCGATAGATAAAGCCATGCTAATTGGATTTTCATCATGCTAAACAAAAACGCTACGAACTTATGCAGCAAGCTAATCTATGACAGACGGAAAAGCATATTTTTGCTACCTCTGGCAGCCTTTGAAAAACAACTTTGTAATTTTGATGGATTAAGTTGTTCTGAAAGCGGTGCTGATATTCAAGACAATAAAAGCGGGTTAAAAGCTGTGAGCTATCTTGGGAAGTTAACCTTGCATTAGTGAGCAACTGTTTCACCAGGTATCCAGTCTAGCTTACCAAATTCCCAACCTGACTAACATTAATTATAACCTTTCAATAGTCATCTTACGACAACTGGTGATTATATATATATATATATATATATATATATAAGGAGAATTGAAATAAAAAGAAATAAATCAGTTTATATGTGGACATTTATTTTAACATCGATCATTGTTCCGTTAAAATTTCAGCATATTAAACTTGATTCATAACTAAACTGGTGCCTTATTTAGGATTGTGAAAATGTGAGTTTGTAATCTTACGGAACACATCAAATATGGAGCCAAGATTGGGAGACTGCATATAACACTGCATTCATAAAATTACGCACGAAGAACGTTGCAACATATGCAAGAGGAAATTAACCACAACGAACCGGTTCAATTTTCACGCAAAGAAGTAACGTTTGTAGCGCAATCCTGTTTGTCATGAAATTACTAACACTGGTATACTAAATTCATACTAACTCTCTGTGAATTCTTCCAGAAAAGAATAGCTGAGGGCTACTTTGATGATTACACCACATGCTTCACGTGGTCAACTTGGTTTACACAAAGAGTGTAACTCCACAGTAATTTTGATAATTAAAATAAATTAGATCGAAACGCAATTTACAAAAGAAAAACCTCAAACTGGTTACTATCGTCTTACTATTAACGTGATGGGTCAAACAATTGTATAAGCACGTGGTACTGGTCTCAGAAAATACACCCCACATGGGTTGAACATAAAGAAAAGTTACTATATTGGAAAATATTGTCAAGACGAGACGTTGTAATCTCACGCACATTCGCATTTAAGATTGATGATCTTAGAGTTGCGGGTCATCATCTCGTGGTTCCACTTTATTCACAAAGCAGTGACAAAGCAACTACTGGAAGATATTCTGAACTTCACACTCGAATTATACTGTGTTCCAATTTAAGATAACATAAGATATTTTAGATATAAACCTGAAATAAAGGTGATTAAATTTTAAGTTAGCCTGAACTTAAGATATCCATTGTCCTACGGACTTAGCAGAGAAGCGCTTAGCCGGAGATCTTACCAGTTCAGACGCTCGCCGCTGACCGACTGTCGTGGACCCCTAACGAGGATGCTTCACAGATACAAACGGAAGTGACCAGAGAGGCAGCTTCCTGCACCAACATGACAAGGAACGGACAGGATCATACTAAGAATAGAAAATTCTTTGCTTTTAGAAAGCGTAGCTACCTGTTCCGACGTTGGTCCTACTGTTCTCTAGCAGACAGGCTTGTCTGCTACCATCAAGTATGCAACTAGATACACATTTGCTCATTCACCCTTTCACACAAAAGGGAAGGGAGATGACAGTATCTTATCATATACAATATATAAAAGAAAGCGGACGTAGGTTCCGCATGAGACTGTGTGACATGAATTACACATAAACTGTGTTTTAAAGTGTACTAGTGCGACAGATCGTTCTTGTTTATATGTAAAAGTAACACGTTCCGCTGCTCAGTCTCCCCCCAGATAGTCAGAAACTCCACAGTAAATTTAGAAGTGGAATGTATGCCGTAAATGACAACAGTTTTAAGAAGTTAACATGAAAGGAATCCAACAGAGACCTTTCAACTTGCTACTATAAGTGGTGATTTTAGCCGTTTGGTAATACAGGTGTGAGAGCCTAACAGCGACGAATTTTTCCGCGATGTATTTTCGCTTGATTCGTCTCGTTTTCAGAAACTTTTTCTGGTTTCAGTTTGGTTAAGACCTTTACAAAGCAATCGCCTACCGAAGACGATGGAGTGCGGGTGGAGCTGCAGGCTGTGGTATAGAGAGGAAGCCGAGCGGAGCTTCCCCACGGCGAGCTACGCTATGCAAAGCCGTTGAGAGCCTGCGTTATTAGAGCTCTGTGGCCAACCGCACTACAGACTACTAAAGCAGCGCAGGCGCAGAGCCGCAAACAGCTCTCACAGGTTCCGACATCACTTTCGTTGATTACGCGGATGTCATTAGGTTTTAGTGGATTGCTGAAACTCGTGTGTGTTTGAAGCTCGTACCACCGAGTATTGTAAGCTCTGCATCTGTGATTCCCGGGCAGACTGATAAACAACGCTTTGTCCGTTGCAACACATTTGGCTGACGTGGCTTGCCAGTTGCGAGAAAAGAATATGTAACTGCAGTGATAGTGACACAGGATATTGCAAACCATACATCTGTATTTTAAGGAGAAAAGAGACGTGATTCCTGATGATGACACAAATGTAACTATATATTTTTAATGGTAATAAAATCGAATTTTGATGACACAAATGTAATTATACATTTTTAATGGTAATAAAATAAAATTTAGAAGAGGAAGGCCCCAATTAATAATTAAAGCCTCAAATGACATTTTCCTGCTAAGCGTTAAGTGGTGTCTAGGATATGAAGTGCTACACTACTGGCCATTACAATTGCTACACCAACAAGAAATGCTGACGATAAACGGGTATTCATGGGACAAATGTATTATACTAGAACTGACATGTAATTACATTTTCACGCAATTTTGGTGCAAAAATCCTGAGAAATCAGTACCCAGAATAACCACCTCTGGTCGTAATAACGGCCTTGATACCCCTAGGCAAAAGGTGCAGCTGTCCATGCAGCTTCAACACGATACCACAGTTCACCAAGGGTAGTGACTGGCGTACTGTGACGAGCCAGTTGCTTGGCCACCATTGACCAGACGTTTTCAATTGGTGAGAGTTCTGGGAATGTGCTGCCCAGGACAGCAGTCGAACATTTCCTGTATCCAGAAAGGCACGTACAGGACCTGCAACATGCGGTCGTGCATTATCCTGCAGAAATGTAGGGTTTCGCTGGGATCGAATGAAGGGTAGAGCCACAGGTTGTAACACATCTGCAATGTAACGTCCACTGTTCAAAGTGCCGTCAATGCGAACAAGAGATGACCGAGACGTGTAACCAATGACACCCCATACCGTCACGTTTGGTGATACGCCAGTATGGCGATCACGAATACACGCTTCCAATGTGCGTTCACCACGATGTCGCCAAACACCGATGTGACTTTCATGATGCTGTAAACAGAACCTGGATTCATCCAAAAAAATGACGTTTTTCCATTCGTGCACCCAGGTTCGTCGTTGAGTACACCATCGCAGGCGCTCCTGTCTGTGATACACCGTCAAGGGTAACCGCAACCATGGTCCCTGAGCTGATAGTCCATGCTGCTGCAAACGTCGTCGAACTGTTCGTGCAGATGGTTGTTGTCTTGCAAACGTCCCCATCTGATGACTCAGGGATCGAGACGTGTCTGCACGATCCGTTACAGCCATGCGGATAAGATGCCTGTCACCTCGACTGCTAGTGATACGAGGCCGTTGGGATCCAGCACGGCGTTCCGTATTACCCTCTTGAACCCACCGATTCCATATTCTGCTAACAGTCATTGGATCTCGACCAACGCGAGCAGCAATGTCGCAATACGATAAACCGCAATCGCGACAGGATACATACCGATCTTTATCAAAGTCGGAAACGTGATGGTACGCATTTCTCCTCCATACACGAGGCAACACAACAACGTTTCACCAGGCAACGGCGATCAACTGCTGTTTGTGTATGAGAAATCTGTTGGAAACTTCCCTCATGTCAGCACGTTGTAGGTGTCGCCACTGGCGCCAACCTTGTGTGAATGCTCTGAAAAGCTAATCATTTGCATATCACAGCATCTTCTTCCTGTAGGTTAAATTTCGCGTCTGTAGCGCGTCCCCTTCGTGGTGTAGCAATTTTAGCGGCCAGTAGTGTATAATTCGACGACCTACGTGATTGTTGAGTTCTTGCTGCTATCTTCTTTTAGTTATCTGTATCGGTCGAATTAATGTTTATTTACAAAGTGTGAATAGTTTTCTGTTCCTTGCATCAGAAAGTTTACAGTACTGTCACACTGTTTAAAGTGAAACATTAATATCCGTTCACTGAAGCGTTAGAATTTAAAACTACTGCGATTTGAAGTAAAATTGTGATATCAATGCAAAGATGGCTAGTTAATGAACAGAAAATAATGGTATGAAAATTAGATAGGATGGCGTGGATTATGCTAACTCAGATTAATATCTGCCGTATTGAAATAATGTCAGGCTTTGTTTCTAACTTAATGTATATTCCCCTGAATGACTGCATATCCAGACCCGACCATCAACTTCGTGTAAAAATGAACGTGGTTTATTCGACCAGGTGACATTTTCATTGACGCGCGGACCACTTCCGATGATCCCCTGCCCAGAGCAATCCTTATCGACGACAGTTGGAACTGCTATAAACAGAGTCCAACTTTTCACACCATCGTCTGTATATCCGACACAGTATATGGTACATGAAGAAAAACTGAACTCTCGGCACAATAGGCAATAGTTGTTACTGCCTGAGATAGTAGAAATCAAGAGGCCTTTCCACAAACATACCGAAGAAGGACTTACCGAGAAAGGTACTTCAGTTATTCTCCAATTCTTGGCACTGCTAAATTTGACTGTCAATTCATTAAAAATTTTGTCAAATTGCGTCCCACAATACATATATTTGAAAGTCATTTTCTTATTGTAATGTGTTATGAATTAGGAATAACGTACTATTCTGTTTATTTAGCAGTAACTAAATACTCATTGTGGCCCAATTACATATGTATTTCAATTTTCTGTTAGTCTACCTCCTTACCACTTCGCTGTCCATCTCCTCCTTTCCCCACCCCCTCTCAGTCCAACACTCCCCACTCGCGATCCACCTCCTCACATCTTCCACCTGTTAAAATCTGTCCATCTCCTCCTGCCTCTCTCTCTGTCCATCTGCTCCTTCCTCCGTCTCTCTCTCCACCTGCTGCTTCTCCCTTTGATTCCACAGCTTCCTCTCCCCTCATTTGTCCGTTCCCTTCTCTCCCTATGCCTTTATATCACCTCCTCGCCTGGTCATTAAGACGCCGTATCTATTCAACAACGTGTTCTACAGTGACATTCTTTTCCAGGTACATTCAATGATATAATCCGAAGTTGACTACCAATATGTTACGAACAGACACACTAGTAGTTCAAATGGCTCTGAGCACTATGGGACTTAACATCTGAGGTCATCAGTCCCCTAGAACTTAGAACTACTTAAACCTAACTAACCTAAGGACATCACACACATCCATGCCCGAGGCAGGATTCGAACCTGCGACCGTAGCGGTCGCGCGGTTCCAGACTGAAGGGCCTAGAACCGCTCGGCCACTCCGGCCGGCAGACACAGTAGTAGCAGTAATGTAATAAATTAAAACGTTATGCATAATGCTGCAGTTTTTCACTCATCTCAGTAACTGACCCCATATCTCCTGAACTATGTGTCGAACAGTGATATATTATTCGAGGTACATTCAGTAGTATATGAAAATACTGTCTGAAAAATGTGCTGTGAATACTGTTGATAGCAGAGAAGTAATAAAGTAAAACATCATGCTTCATGCGGCAGTTTTACTGCATGAACAGCGAAAATGTAGTAAGCGTTAAACTTTTTGCCTTTCATAATTTTGTGGATGTTTCCATCGAGAAAAAGTTTCGTAAAGCTTTGAAATTGTGTGTAAAGTTTGTTGCTTGTTACTAAGTGCTCTCATTCTCAAATGCTCGATGAATAAAGTACTGGTATTCACGCGTCATGGACTACACTGGTTTTTCACCCCTATCCAACCCCTCTGCTAAGTAGGTAGTTCTTACTGGCAATGTGACTATTTCCAGTCAGCAAATAATAAGTGTGCCAAGTTATGTCGAAATAGGTAATATGGTTTAGGAAGATATCTGGAACACACGTACATACATCCTTACATACATTCATATGTACATCCATTTTTATAATGTATTGATTACAGAGTAGAACTTCATTTATTTTATGATGGTAAATTCTTTGCCATTTACATTTGTCCATGGATGGCACATATTTGCCAGTATTGTTAAACAGTGGGCTAACAATGCGAAACCTATGTCACAAAATAAATAAATTATTGAACAATATTAAAAAAAGTCTCCTTGCCATATCATAATTTTTGCACTAAGCAGGCCTACTGACGGTGAATTTAATAGAAATTAAAAGGAAGAATTTGTAATATGTTGTGTATTATGGTGGAATCGAGTCTAGCCTTCACTGGTTGTAATAGATTTGTGCCAAATGTTTGTTGATAAGGTCATATATTCTCAGTGCAGAAATTAAAAAAAAATTAAGTTAAATATGAACTACTTATCCAACATTCAATCAGAAGTTCGAACGCGATAGATGTCTTTGATGGACACAGTGCCTTACCCAAATTCTGAAAGGAAGGGGTAATGCAATAAAACTGCAAAAATTACTGGATCAGTTTCCCTGTTTTTTTTTTTAACCTCAGACTGAAACATGCATCATTTAATACAACGCCTGAATTACCAACAGAAAAATCTAGTACTCTCTCTATATTAAGCTTATTAGAAATTTCATATATTGAAATGCTAACTACCGTTGCAAGTTTGGTATTTTATCTGTTTAAGGCCCTAATTTAACTCTTGCATAAATCAAGAAAGGAATTTAAATAACATAGAGATGATATGTAATTAATGAACTTGAAATAAATGTTGTTTTTCCATTTAGTACATGTGTGTGAAGGAGAAATCTAAAGCAGCTTATCAGGGCAGTCGAATGTGATGGACAAGTATCTATCTTGCAAACTGTGATCTCAGTTGTTATTTTTCTACGATCTATGAATAATTCGACTGAAGCTGGTTTGTTGGGGATCTACAATAGCCGGCCGGTGTGGCCGTGCGGTTAAAGGCGCTTCAGTCTGGAACCGCGTGATCGCTACGGTCGCAGGTTCGAATCCTGCCTCGGGCATGGATGTGTGTGATGTCCTTAGGTTAGTTAGGTTTAATTAGTTCTAAGTTCTAGGCGACTGATGACCTCAGAAGTTAAGTCGCATTGTGCTCAGAGCCATTTGAACCATTTTTTGATCTACAATATAAATATTCATGAACCAGTAATCAACATGAAACACTATTTAACTGCGAATTAACCAAAAGAAGTAAACACAGTAAACCCACATCCAGAAATTCTACGTAACTGAGAAATAACGTTCTTGTGGAATTAAAGATAAAAACATTGTGTTAACACTCTAAACAGCTTCTCGAAATTACAGAGCGTAATGTGGTTAGTCGTAGCTAAACAGCAATGCTTTTCCTTGATTGTCTTCAAATTACTCTTAATCTAAAAGTAATCTAGCGTACTAAACACTAAATTTAGGTGATTCAGTAATGAAGCCCGACGAGAAAATCTGCATAACTATTGCAGAATCTGAAGGCATTACCATCACATTCTGCACTAATTACTGTATGAGAACAGCTACGTGTATGTTACAAAAATCTGTCTTCAAAATTCTGTCCCAGTATCATCAGAGGTACCCACCTTCCAAAATCGTGAAATTATACGTATAGAGAGTACAAAATTTATTACTAATTCGTGGGTGAATCTGTATCTGACTGAAGTATTCCAAATTCTGTTTATAGATAATCAGTGAACATGTAGTCAGAATACTGGCAACAGATGGCGTGGGGAAAAAATACTTCAATATTATACATGAAAATTAATTAAATTACAGAGATGTGCTTATATCAGTAACCAGAATGCTACATCAACACTCTGAATTAACCTAAAAGTGATCACACAGTAGTTGCTCACAATGACACTGTTATATTAAACATGAACATGAATGAATTTCTGCAGCTATCACAAAAATGTAAGTTTTCTAGGTTCATATTCCAATAGTGGGTTAAATAGCGTGAAGAGCAAGAGCGGATGACTAAGTTCAGTTCATAATGAATTAGACTAAATAACTACCGCATGATCCTGTATACACCTTCCAGGTTTGAGTCTTTGTAATATCAAGCGAGTGAATACAAGTATACGCTCAAATTTCATCACCAAATTAGTACGCGAAATATTGCCAATTCAAATTTGCAGCCACTGGTATCTGCCGATTAAAATGTCCTACTCGACGTGCATTAATAAACACTGTAATGATCTCACCAAATCTCTAACTGGAAACATCAGCGCATATCGGTTTATAACTAAAGGCCGGCGAGTCCAGAACAGCAGTCCAGTCTATTCAAAATTCGTCGGCCTCGTGGCCCACTTAATAACTCTCGCATCTGATTGGCTGAAATTAGCAGTGCTCATCAAAGGTGAAAAGCTTAGCTAGAGCAATATTTCATAAAGAGATATCTCAAAGAGCCCGTAGGACCTATCGATACCGATTACAAAATATTCTGGGAAATATATGCACAGATTATTTAGTAATTTAAAGAGAAAAAATTTCGAGTGAAATGAAAGAGCGGTTAAAATGCAACTTTTGTATATCTCTCTCACTCTTGCATTTCCTTATGCTGTGGTAAATGTTACGAGGGCACATCCATGCTAACAAGCTACCATCCTACATGCGGCATTAAATGAAAAAAATTGATACAGGTTTATTTTTCATCTACATTTGATAGGAATTTTTTGTGGCTAGGCTCACATACATTCTCAACTGCTTACTTCGAACTCGCATGAACTGGCACCGACCCAGAAAGATCTGAAGTAAAGGAGTCAGATGGGTATAATGCTTGAAGAATTGTAATTGTCTTTATAACGTGGGAGGACTGAGTATCACTGTAGTCCAGAAAATGGCAACGTGTTAGGAGACATAAGCCAACGAGCAGGAGATAATGTTTTTTGCCTGAATGTACTTGCAACATCTGGCACTAGTACTGTATTTCTTAGTATTTGGTACGAACCAGTGAAAACTACAATATTTGGCGTCCGAAGGTAAACACATGTGACCAGTATCATATCATTATAACTATATGTAGTAATTGTCTGAAAGATTGTAATTTGTCTTATTCGTAGGACAGAGTTAGGTAGGCACTTAAATTTTACCTGTCGTTTGTATTAAAATTTAGGTATGGACCATAAATGACGTAACTTGAACGGTAGAGTTACCACTCAGGTATCGTATTGTTTTGAAGAAATAAGATAGAGAAAATGATAGAAAGATTTTTCAGAATTGCTCATGATTTTAATTCGTGAAAGTAGAGTTGAGCCCAATTTTCACACAATTTGTTTCTTCTTGTAAAGAAAAAGAAGAGAAAGAAACCTTTTGAATACAGAAGGAAGTTCTGTAGACACTAAAAAGTAGAAATCAGTTTGTCTCATAGTTTTCCACAGCACAGAGAATGTGTGGAATCTTACGTTTTTAAATCATAATAACCAGGTTATCACTGTTATCAGTTGGGTACCGACGAGAAAATTAAATGCAGTCTTAGAAATATAGTTTTATATCATGACAGTCTGCAGTAATTCAGTCGTGGTTTTCCTGGACTGACTTATTTGATGTTAACTAGCAGTCAAATAAAAAGCTATTTATGTACATTTCCACTTCACACACTTGTTGTAAAAGATCGCGATGATTCACTCAAAATGTATTTCGTACAATATTTTAAAATAATTTTTGCGTCGAGTTGATGGTCAACGCTGCGCGTGATAATTCATTTGTTTTACACAGGGGGATTTTTTTACCGTACACAAACTTTAGGGATTGATCGATGAAAGGATACGGAACAGAAAAGATTTAATGAACTTGTGTCCGGCAGTGCATGGTTTCCAGGTT
The DNA here is from genome assembly GCF_023864275.1 of Schistocerca cancellata. Taxonomy (NCBI): domain Eukaryota; kingdom Metazoa; phylum Arthropoda; class Insecta; order Orthoptera; family Acrididae; genus Schistocerca; species Schistocerca cancellata. Next base: position 707,081,127 of record NC_064630.1, read on the forward strand.
AGAGACCATTTATTAAATCACAATTTATTGCAGAGACTGCGTCTAATACGCACTGTACCACGCAACCGCAGTTACAGTGTGCACGATTTTCTTGTAGAGGGCGGTACTGTTCATCATACGTCCTGCCCTAACACCCTCTCCTGCCATAGTAGTTGGTAATGTTGTGTCCGACTCACTTCTCTTGCTGACTCAACTTGTAGTGGATGTGTTATATAGTTGGACACACTGGTTCGAATCGAGAGCTTGACAAAAGTGTGTTTCCTTACGGAAAGGCAGGTGGCAACTGGCGGCGGGCAGCAATATTGTATCAGGAGGCCTATCCTCGCCGACAACAATCACAGCATTCAATGTTTCCAAATGTTTTTCGCCGTTTGTCTTATACAGGCTCATTTCAGGAAGCAGGAAATCATGAAGCATATACTCGAAATGTGTGGAAACCAGACTTAAAAGAAAATCTTACTAACACTGTGGAAGGCGATCGAGGTGTCAGTACCAGGCAGTTGGCCATCCAGTACAGACTAAGCCTGAGGATCGTGTGGAACATTCTCCATGACAATTGTTACTACGCTTATCACTTACAGCGTGTGCAGGGCTTACAAGCTACAGACTTCCACATCGGGAGAAGTTTCGTCACTGGTTTCTTCACCAGGCAACCACGATTCTGTGATTTGTGTCAGCCTACCTCTTCACAGATACCTTTACGCGGTATCTTCAGATACCACAACAGTCATCTGTGGGATAGTATGCAGAACGCGCAAGGCATGGTGACAGCGAATCATCAGCAGTGGTGCTTCCGGAATGTGGGGTCGGGATAATTGACGACCGTATTTTGGAACCAGTCTTCCTTCCACGTCGCCTAACACACCGGAGCTACCAGCGTTTCTTGTGGATGACTTTGCCTCTCCTGCTGGAAGAAGTGCCATTGATGATTCGAAGGGTAATATGGCTGGTACATGATGGTGTCCGAGCCCACTTCGCCATTAACGCCGGGCTGTGCGGTTAAAGGCGCTGCAGTCTGGAACCGCAAGACCGCTACGGTCGCAGGTTCGAATCCTGCCTCGGGCATGGATGTTTGTGATGTCCTTAGGTTAGTTAGGTTTAACTAGTTCTAAGTTCTAGGGAACTAATGACCTCAGCAGTTGAGTCCCATAGTGCTCAGAGCCATTTGAACCATTAACGCCGGGACGCATCTCAATCGTGTCTTCCCTTGTTAATGGATCCGACGAGCGGGTATAGTTGCATGGCCTGCCCGGTTACCGAATCTCAACTCGTGTGATTTCTCGTTATGAGACTATCTCAAAAGTATAGTGTACGCAGAGCCCATTCCAGATGTGGAGAAGCTGGAGTAGCGTAGTCATGCTGCCTTTGACACTCTTCGGATGCAGCCAGACAATTGTGAAGCTGTCAAACACAACATGCTACAGGGCGTAAACGCATGCGTTGAGGCACATGGAAACCGGTTTCAACACATACTGTAACTATGGCTGCATGATACAATGCGTATTAGACTGCAGTCTCTGTAACAATGTATCACTGAATAAATTATCTCTAGCACGGAAACCATGCATTTCCGGACGTAAGTTCATTAGAGCTTTTTTGTTCCGTATCCTCTACTCTATCAATCATTACGGTTTGTACTCGGTGAAAAAAATCTGCCTGTATATGTCTGGTGATTTGTAGAGTGAAACCTCAACCACAGAGGCTGAAATGACAATATTATGTACTGAACATTATTCGTAAAACAGACTTGGTCACAATAACAAATAAAATAGGGATCCAGTTAAATGATAACATATTTAACCGGCGTAGACGTGAGGTGTATTTGTTACCATATTTTCTTTGTTTCATTTGAGCAATCACAGTACACGATGCATGGGAAGCACTTTTAATCTCTTAACGATATTGAAACTTGTTGTCTAGGCGACAAGTTTCAGAATATTAAATCTGCAATGTAATTTGCGAGTTACTGTAACGGCACTGGCAAATATTACCATAATGAACTGAAGACTATAACTTCATTATTGATGTTGCTATCATTACTTTGAGAGAAATAGTTGTACATGTTTGCTCAATACAATTACGTCATGTTTTCCGGAGGAACTGAAGGTATATTACAGTAAAATACGAGACAGACAAAACAATTAAATATAGATTAAGAGGATTGAAAATTTCAGTTGTGAATTAACTGGACTGTTGGTGGTATTTTGGAATAATAATATCTGGCACCATCCTTTTACAAGAGCTAATGTAAATAATCGGCATAGTCCTTATGAGCAGATAACACGATAAAGTACATTGAAAATTCGAGTGATTAACTGACGAGAAAATAATACGTCGGTCATTGAGTGAGGTATATGATGCGTTCAAAAGGAAATGAGCCGCAAGCCGTAAAATGAAACCCGACGAAGGCTTCGTAATGCCACTACCGGTGAATGAAGTGTGTGGTCTCTGTAAGAGCACTGGGGTCCCCAACTCGTAACCAGACAGACTCTGACTCAAGTGACGACAGAGCGAAGTACGTGCACGCGTCGACCGACCACTGCACTCAGAAACGCTGGGAACAGAGAAATGGAAGCTGCAGAAGAAGAGCAAAGAGGTACAGTAGGTTTCTCTTACTGCAGAGGACTGCAGGGAACAGAAATTCATCGAATAATGGCACAAGTGTGCGGAAAGCAGTGAATGTCTTTTGTAATTCTGACACTCAGTCCTACTTCTGGGGCAAAGGCTGCAACCGCGACTCGCTGGTCTTCGGTAATGAAGGAATTATCCTCCTGAAAACTAGTGTAGGTAATGCGGTATGGCGTTCCAGATTGTACACTTGGGCAACGTCTTGACAATTGCAAGGGACATGCAATTGTCTTCGTACACTTGAACCATTCTTTGATCACTTTCTGTTCCTCGCTCTCCTTCCGCTATCAGGAAACGCACTACACCCCTTTCCTCTTCCTCCGAAGCCTCCTTTTCCCCGTTTTCAGTATCCCTGAGTGCGGTGGACGGTCGACACATGCAACTGGTCGCTCTGTTGCTACACAGGTGTGAGCCCATCTCGGTCTACCGGTGAATTTGTAATCTCAGCGCCCCTATAAGGCCCATAGCTTCTTCCTAAGTGCGCCCATACCGGAAGGCAAATCTGCTTGCCACCGCTCCCCCGCCCCCCCTCTTGCTGGTAACGAAAAGACAATTATAATCTATCAGGTGTTTTTATTTCAAGAAAATGATTTCAAAATAGGAACAAATACTGCATACCTCCAGTTCTCGCTCGCGCTCCCTCCTACAAAACTATCCTATGCGCGCCCTAAATTCTTCCGTAGTCAGTGGCATTACGAACCCTTCAGCGGTTTTGATTTTACCGCCTCCGTGTCGATTCTTTTTGAATGCACGTTATACAGAGTCAGTAAAAACGTGGATAGTGGTTAGCGCAGCCGTAGTTAGGCAGTACCTACAGCGGCAAATGTTAGGCGAAATCTTCTTGAAAACTGCATTATCTGTAAAGTCAATGCGTTACATTTTTGTTATGTAACGACAGCAAGAGGAATTTGTTTTCTGTTGTATGCTAGAAGAGTGTTTTCTAGACTGAGTACAAGTTCAGTTCACCTACAATCCGGACATTAGGTAGCTGAGCGCTCTCTGTTGCAAAATAGTGTGCTTAACATTACACATTTGGCTCTGAGTGCAAATGGTTTGAAATTCCGTGAATATTTATTGATTATTAGCCCTAGCGTCTAATCTAAAGAGAAAACTGCGCTATGACTTTAATCACTGATCTCAAGAACGGCTGATCACGGTTTGCACTTTATATCCATAAAAGGTATCAGATAGATTATATAATGGTAACACAGAGATTTAGGAACCAGGTTTTAAATTGTAAGACATTTCCAGGGGCAGATGTGGACTCTGACCACAATCTATTGGTTATGACCTGTAGATTAAAACTGAAGAAACTGCAAAAAGGTGGGAATTTAAGGAGCTGGGACCTGGATAAACTGAAAGAACCAGAGGCTTTTGACAATGTTGACTGGAATACTCTCTTTTAAATTCTAAAGGTGGCAGGGGTAAAATACAGGGAGCGAAAGGCTATTACAATTTGTACAGAAACCATATGGCAGTTATAAGAGTCGAGGGACATGAAATAGAAGCAGTGGTTGGGAAGGGAGTGAGACAGGGTTGTAGCCTCTCCCCGATGTTATTCAATCTGTATATTGAGCAAGCAGTAAAGGAAACAAAAGAAAAATTCGGAGTAGGTATTAAAATCCATGGAGAAGAAATAAAAACTTTGAGGTTAGCCGATGACATTGTAATTCTGTCAGAGACAGCAAAGGACTTGGAAGAGCAGTTGAACGGAATGGACAGTGTCTTGAAAGGAGGATTTAAGATGAACATCAACAAAAGCAAAACGAGGATAATGGAATGTAGTCGAATTATGTCGGGTGATGTTGAGGGTATTAGATTAGGAAATGAGACACTTAAAGTAGTAAAGGAGTTTTGCTATTTGGGGAGAAAAATAACTGATGATGGTCGAAGTAGAGAGGATATAAAATGTAGACTGGCAATGGCAAGGAAAGCGTTTCTGAAGAAGAGAAATTTGTTAACATCGAGTATAGATTTAAGTGTCAGGAAGTCATTTCTGAAAGTATTTGTATGTAGTGTAGCCATGTATGGAAGTGAAACATGGACGGTAAATAGTTTGGACAAGAAGAGAATAGAAGCTTTCGAAATGTGGTGCTACAGAAGAATGTTGAAGATTAGATGGGTAGATCACATAACTAATGAGGAAGTATTGAATAGGATTGGGGAGAAGAGAAGTTTGTGGCACAACTTGACCAGAAGAAGGGATCGGTTGGTAGGACATGTTCTGAGGCATCAAGGGATCACCAATTTAGTATTGGAGGGCAGCTTGGAGGGTAAAAATCGTAGGGGGAGACCAAGAGATGAATACACTAAGCAGATTCAGAAGGATGTAGGTTGCAGTAGGTACTGGGAGATGAAGAAGCTTCCACAGGATAGAGTAGCATGGAGAGCTGCATCAAACCAGTCTCAGGACTGAAGACGACAACAACAACAACATCCATAATAGGTAGTTTTCTCTCAAAGTGTACTTGTGGTCGGAGATTACGGGGAGGGGGTATCGTGCTTTTTTGCAAGTTGAAGCGAGTTTAACGAACTAGGTAGCAGCATTATTAACATTTATTTAACAGATGTAGCGAACTCCTGAAAGTGCATTTACATGGAACACATTCATAAATGTACCACTTCTTTGGCTCCTTCCATACAAATGATACCGATCGTTATAATTCAGCAATGATAAATGAATTATAATACGGAAAATGTACTTACAGATTATTCGCACACAAATATTCGAAAGCAAAGTCCACCAGTTTCCATTTCCAAATGAATCATCAAAGCCAGCTCCTAACTCACAGTGAAATGAATCATGTAAGTTAATTGGACACACGATACATGTAGTGCACAGCATCGATTTAACACTGAATTTGGTTTCATCTGAATTTACATAAAACGATACTGAAACGACCACTAGTGAAAATTCCGCACTGAGCCTAATGATGGAGTTTCATACTACAATGAAACCTAATTCGAAATCGAACCAACTTCCATCCAAAAATGTTAGTACTAACTTGATCACGTAACAACGACTGATTGCTGCAACTAGCCTCATTCGCGCCCCGGTGATTTCTCTCTCCTCCGAAGTTAAATGGCCTCATTCCGCGTATAGAGCATGTTGTAACTTGGCGGGGGCGCACTGAACAATTACCAATCGGTTTCTTTTTTCCAGAAGGGGAAGCCGTTTCCTGTAGTCAGAATACAAAAGAAGATATGTCCACTGCTTCCGGACTAAAACTTTCCACTCCGTCAACGATTGAAATTATGAAGACGGCGTCCCAAAAAGCCAACCACACGATTGCATACCTAGAGACGCGTTGCCAAGTGTTGGTCAGATAGTATCGCGATAACCTGTCGGTAACAGGGCAGGTAACAGGGCAGGAGGATCTGCAGCGAATTGACGCATGGTGCAGGGAATGGCAACTGAATCTCAATGTAGACAAGTGTAATGTGCTGCGAATACACAGAAAGATAGATCCTTTATCATTTAGCTACAAAATAGCAGGTCAGCAACTGGAAGCAGTTAATACCATAAATTATCTGGGAGTACGCATTAGGAGTGATTTAAAATGGAATGATCATATAATGTTGATTGTCGGTAAAGCAGATGCCAGATTGAGATTCATTGGAAGAATCCTAAGGAAATGCAATCCGAAAACAAAGGAAGTAGGTTACAGTACGCTTGTTCGCCCACTGCTTGAATACTGCTCAGCAGTGTGGGATCCGTACCAGATAGGGTTGATACAAGACATAGAGAAGATCCAACGGAGAGCAGCGCGCTTCGTTACAGGATCATTTAGTAATCGCGAAAGCGTTACGGAGATGATAGATAAACTCCAGTGGAAGACTCTGCAGGAGAGACGCTCAGTAGCTCGGTACGGGCTTTTGTCAAAGTTTCGAGAACATACCTTCACCGAGGAGTCAAGCAGTATATTGCTCCCTCCTACGTATATCTCGCGAGGAGACCATGAGGATAAAATCAGGGAGATTAGAGCCCACACAGAGGCATACCGACAATCCTTCTTTCCACGAACAATACGAGACTGGAATAGAAGGGAGAACCGATAGAGGTGCTCAGGGTACCCTCCGCCACACACCGTCAGGTGGCTTGCGGAGTATGGATGTAGATGTAGATGTAGATGTAGATTCGAAAATAACATTTAGGTGCCTTCCCAAGATGCTACTGCAAAGAGCTTCCACCTGAATTTGGCTAGTTGAATGCCTATCTAAATACACTCACATTCATTCCATGTTTGGGACAGGCTGTTTTAGGTATATATTGTGCTGGCCATCAGTTGTATTTAAAATGAGAATAAAGACACACTGTTCAGGTTTCCGACGTTGTCTGTTGCCCTGGCAGGGATTATATGAGTCTGAAGAGCGATAACAAATGCAGGTCGACCAAAGATACTCTGCCGATCGTGATAAGGCAAAACCATCAAGCTTTAGGACAGGCAGATTGATTGAGGCACGTCCTTAGAGAGACATTTGTTTGCTACTGTGTCAATATGTACTGTCACAATTTCGCAAATTAATAAAAAGAATTGTGAAAGGACATGGACGAACACTTTTTACTCCCTTTATATCAGCCATAGCCATATGTATCCGGAGTCCAAAGCAGGATTTCTTGTGAATAGGAAGACAGCACAGAGAGTGAGGTACTGTGAACAGCTAAGTGGTAGGATTGTTCTCAGAACTGACAGCAGACTAGCACCGACAGTAAAAATTCAGGTATACATGCCACCGTCGCAGGCAGAAGATGAAGAGATAGAGGAAGTATATTAGATACCGAACGGGTACTCAGTACGAAAGAGTGGATGAAAGTATAACAGTCACGGGCGATGAGAATGCGGTTGTAGGGTAAGGAATAAAAGGAAGTGTTACGGGAGGAATCAAATTCATCAACAACCAGTAGACCCAGAAGAAGGCCGCTTTCAGCCGTGTCCGAAACATTGGTTTTTCTCCAACAGCAGTACTTTTATACATTATGACGCGCTACCATACCCAGAAAACTTTAATGTCGACTGACTCTGGCCGCAGAAGTCTACGCAATTACATGTAATTCATTTCTGTCACAAGCGTTTCGCGTTTCTTTACTCGAAGGTATCTTCATTGGGATCTAGAACGATAAAGTTTCTTTTTGGTGTGTGCTACTTTTTGACTGTCAAACAGTTTACGTCGTGCCTTTTTAGCAGTTTTATACATTTATTTACACTGGCCAACCAGTAGACCCAGAAGAAGGCCGCTGCAACCATGACCGAAACGTTGGTTTTTCGCCAGCAGCGGTAGTTTTATACATTATTACACGGTACCATACCCAGAAAACTTTTATGTCAAACGAATTACAGTTGCAGCAAGAAAAGACGGTTTTATTTACAAAAGATGAATTTCTGCGCTTGCCGCGGAGAATGGCCACGCAAACAGACTTGTTCCCTTATTCTCCCTCAATATTTTAATGTGCCTTCTGTCCATGTATCGGATCATCACAAACAAAACGGTGAGTAGTTCAAATCTTGTACTCTTCCTGTAACATGTTATAATTACACAACTAACAATGCACATAGAACATCAAAGAGGGAGATTACTTTATTGGTATCCTGCATCCCCTATATTGCACGTTTCCCGATTAGGTGCACCTGAACGTTGCCGGGAGCGGTAGAGAAGCACCTGACAACTGGCAATTGCCTTGTGTGGGTGGTAGCGTTCGGCACTCGCTGCCATGCGCCGGTGGCAGTCCGCTTCCACTGTGCTGTCGGTACGACGCCGCCAATCAGACTGTCAACTGTCACCACCCACACTCCGCACAAAGAGACTGCTACAGTCAGGCGGGCCGTTACCGCACACGTCTGCCCCAGCTGTCTGCGCGTCTGTGACACGTTGACGTCAGCCTAATAGATTACAGTGCTCATCCTATGAACCAGTGCACGTGTGGGAAGCTACGCACTGTCGTCCGTTTCTGGGTAAACAGTAACCAGTATAAGATAAAGCTAAGCAAACGAATAGCAAGTTCTGAGCTTTTTGTCTGCCCGAAAGTGATGTTATGACAACTGTTTGCATATTTAATCGTCACCATGAGTAAGATTTGTCACCTAGCGCCTGTGGAAAAACGTCAGTAAACACCTGGTCTGTACGTGTGATGTGGACCCCAGAAGAGTGATAACTAACATGTGATTTTCGAATTATAAGCCTATAATCCAACATTTAATGTCTAGTACACTATAAGCCAGAAAAAATAGAGACAGCGCACAACGAAGGAATTATCCGAATATGTCGGAAATCGGTAGATGTGATGCGCATGTGCTGACAAACAAATGATTACAATTTCAGAAAAAATACGTGATGTATTTAAGAGAGAGAGCTTAATATATTCAGGAAATCAATAACGCTAGTCCTCCAGGTTTTCGTCTTAGGTCCAATACTCTTTTCATTGTATGTAAATGATGTGAGATCCGTTTTGTCTTACTGTAAATGCCACATGTACACTGACGACCTTCTGTTGCATTTAAGTGCAGAACCTGTAACCTGAAGACAGTTATCGAAAATCCAACATTTATGCACTGTTAAAACTGATGAATATAGGTTTAAAGCTCAACCCATCCAAAACCCAGACGGTACTGGTTCATCGATCGAGTTCCATTAACCCGAAATATCGGGAATTACTATAGTGTTTATCCCAAAATGGGACAAATATCAACTTCTCTCCTTCAGAAAAGTGTCCAGGGTTGATAACAGACAAAAATCTAAATTGGACTCAACACGTTACTGTAATGTGCAATAAGGTATTAGTACCTCTCCAAGCCCTACAAAGATATAGAAAGTTCTTCTCTCTTCACTTAAAAAAGAAACTTGTAAAAGCACTTATGCTCCCAATTATTGACTACAACGATGTTATCCAGCAAGAAATCAACGGTGCCTAGAATTACTTATGAATGCCTGTGTTCAATATATCGGTGCTGTTAGACTCTTTGATCACAGTTCATCATAATATGCAAAGCTATCCTGGTCGCGTGCAAAGAAACGCAGAGATTTCCATATCATTTGTCTTCTCTACCGTCTTACAAATTAACACTGTGTTTCCCATCTCTCTTCGATCTTGTCTGAACAACACGGCAAAAACATCCATTCTCACTCCATCGTTCAACCACGATATCTAAGGCTTTCTAATTAGCAGGAACTCTGGAACTACCTCGAACAATATATATTAGAGAACTAAGTATCATCTCCGACTTCAGAAGGCAGGTAATGACATATCTACTAAATAAACCATAAGTATTATCATTGTTACTGTATGTACTCGTTACCCTTGTACATCTCGGGCTTTCCAGCCTTATCTTACTCATTTCACAGTAACTTTAGTCCATGCAGCGTAGCTAAGTTTTCTTTTTCCAGCAATCGCTATATCAAAAAACATCTATTTTGTACACCTATAAATTCTTATTATGTTTGCCACTATCATTATTTTTATTAATTTCACACTTATTGTGATTATTAAGTACTATTACTAATATTAGTATCATCATTATTATTATTATTATTATTATTATTATTATTATTGTTTTCACCATTAATGGTAGTAGCTGTGGTAGTACAAGTAACGCCAGTATCAACATTGTTAGTTCATAGCCAGTATAATTTACTCACATAACCACTATTGACACTCAAATCATTTTAATACTAGTTGTATTACAGTTGTTATTTTTGGGTTAACTAACTTGTAATAGATACTGTGTGCCTGAAAGTCTGGTTCGCTATAAGACAGGGTGTGTTGGCCCTAAACAGATCAGTTTAAACAAATAAATAAGTAAAATAAATAAGCTTGGATGAGAATATCCTAAGTCAACAGAGTTCAGACAAAATTTGCGTTCTGCGAAACAAGTAAGGATGGTGAAACCATTATCAATTTGGCATGTTCAAAAATGTTTCAATTGGCACTGGGCGCTGTGGGACTTAACTCTGAGGTCATCAGTCCCCTAGAATATATACTTACTTAAACCTAACTAACCTAGGGACATTACACACGTCCATGCCCGAGGCAGGATTCGAACCTGCGACCGAAGCGGTCGCGCGGTTCCAGACGCAAGCGCCTAGAACCTCTCGGCCACACAGGCCAGCAATGGCATGTTAGTCATCCGAAAATATAAATTACGATAAGTATTTTCTGTAGTCATACTACGTCAAATGTAAGTAGGAAGGTGTTCAGAGTCTGTTCAGTAAAAATTTAAAAAGCATGCAGTGCGTAAATAATCAAGTTTTGGATATCGTAAGCAGAACCCATACAAGGTGAACAAACATAAATGTACAATTATCAGTCAACGCCCAGGAACCTTATGTATCATGCATAGCAACAGGTGCTAGCTGCCTAACCTTAGCTTCTAGGATTATTTGTAATTTCCTGTCTTTTCCGGTAGGCAGCGCATTGTCGTGTTCCGTCGACAATGCCGGTTAGAAGCGAGCGCCCGAAGGTAGTAGTGGAACAGACTGAAACATGTAATGAAATATTTGTGAGACAGACACAGGTGAAGCTGAATTATAAAGTGTTCAGTAACTCAATGAAGGAAACATTTCTTTGGTATAGTAGCGAAGAATCGTCCATGCCTTTTTTTGGAGTTTCTGTGCTTCAGATTTTGTCAGTATCACCAAAGGAATGAATGTGATACAGTTACGCATGTTTCCCACTGTTTGAAGGTGAATAAACCGAATTAAATTACATCACCTTTTATTTCAGAGGCATCTCATCATGTTTTACGATTAGTGTGGTAAGACAGAATTACAGTTAACGCCAAATACAGTTACGCTACAGTTTACTGTTCTATTTTATAGTGACAGAACTGCCTCTCATACTATAGTCCGTAAGCCACCGACTGGGATCATGGTCAGGTCTCTTAAAGTTACAGAGAGAGATTACACAATCACATCAATAATATTTAATGCGTATTTCCCCCAGTTATTAAGGGCTTGTCACATTTGACGACCATTAAATTCTGCGATTGTTTGAGTTAAGCTTTTCTAAGACGACGACTGTGTTACAGGAACAAAAAATAAGGTAGGAAGGAGCTATGAACTTAGTGTACCTCTTTCATACATATGACAACAGAATCAATTTATCCCCAAAATGTAACAATTATTCGAAACAACGTTTTTGTAGGTAATAATAAATGAAAAGCACCAGTTTGCTTTTGTTCTAAAATATTATTTTTATTGCTAACCGGTTTTCGGCTTACAAGGCCATCTTCAGGCATTTACTGAGTATTATCACCAAAGAAGTTAAATGTTGGCAGACAACGTTGGAAGAGAAGTAACACATCTAGAGTGAAGTAGAAACATACAGTGAGTAACATCTTTGCAATGAAATAGTAAAAACTGAACAGTACATAAATAACAATGGAGTTGACAGGAAAACCTTTAGCACAAAATAAGAATAGCATGCCTACATAACAGTTTCTATTGATAAACAAAACTATTGAAATAAGATAAAATTAGTACTAGGCAAGGCTGCATCAAGAGGTATGAAACATGGAGAGTGATACACAACCAATTAAAAAAGAAGAGACAGTTGTCAATGTAAATACAGAATACACGAGGAACTTAAGCCATATCAATACGATAAACAGAAATTAATAAATGCAGGAAAATTGAGGTGTTTGAGGGAACCTACAGTTTGAGAGTGTGGTGGTACTGCATTTTAACAATTACATTACAATCAAAGCAGTGGCTGTATACCAGTTTACATTAAATAAATGAGCAAAGTAAAATATGAACAGTATTTGATGAGACAACTACGATGAGAGTTAAACGTGGCCAGTAATACAAGTACAAGTTAAAAGCAAACCCTTAACTATAGAAACTACAACATATGTGGAATACAAAGACAACTGCAACAAATAAAACAACTTAATGACTACAGGAAAATGGGAATATGTAGGAAGAGAGAGTGTCGGAAGTAATGAACAACAAAGATGATTATATGAAGTTTAGGAGAGGGAAAGTGTTGAGTTGTGTCTGGTCATTTAGGATGAGATCTGGACTGTGAGCAAGATGTTTGTTAATTTCCAGGGCTTCCAGCAGGTTGAGTTTATGGCCTTTGTTTGCTAAGTGAAGTACATGGGACACTGGCTGGTAGTTGTGACCCTCACTCAGTACATGCTCAGCAAATGCAGAGTCTGAATTATGCAACCTCCAGCTGCGTTCGTGTTCAGCCAGCCTAGTTGATATGTCTCTGCCTGACTGACCAATGTAAAATTTGTCACAATCAGAACAGGTGATTTTGTGTACCCCACGGTTGGCTAGTAACTGGATCTTATCTTTGCTATTAAAAACACACTGGGCTGTAGTGTTCCTGACATAGTAGGAAACCCTATACTTGCAGGATTTCAGTGCTTTGGCTATAGTCTGTGATACCTGACCTCGAAATGGTAGAATACACCATTTCTTGCAGACAGTCGATGGGGAAGCAGGTGGGGCATAGAGGAGGGGTATAATTTTCCGTTTTTGTTTCCTGTGCAAGATGTGGTCAATAAGAACTGGATTGTAGCCATTGGCTGAGGCAATAAATTTTATTGTATCTAACTCTGCTTTAAAATCATCTGTGGACATGGGGAAGGATATGAGACGGTGTACAATTGAGTGGAAAGCTGCATGTTTGTGAGCTATGGGGTGTTGTGAGCAAGGAGGTATTACTGTGTCTGTAGTTGTTGTTTTTCTGTAAATTTTAAAACAATGTGTGTGTGTACTGATGTCAATGGTGAGATCTAAGAAGTTTATGGATTTGTTGCCAATTTCCATAGTAAACTGGATATTTTTATGTTGACCGGTTAGGTTTTTCAGGAATGTGTTGAGTTGTCTTGTAGTACCAGTCCACATACACAGGACATCATCTACATATCTAAACCAGTATTTGATGTTTGCACTCAAAGGTTCTGTTTTTAGAAAATTTTGTTCAAAATGGTCCATAAATATTTCAGCCAACAGTGGACTAAGAGGGGAACCCATAGCTAAGCCATCTAATTGTTTACAAAGAGTGCCTTGGAACTGGAAATAGTTCTGTGCAAGGCAGGTCTGTGTGGCCAGTTTTTGTAGGTGTAAAATTGGCCGAATAACACGCGCTTGAGTTTTCATAACAACTGTGGTATTAAACTAACATATTTTAGGGTCATGGAAAAATGAGTACAAAAAATAGAAACATACTTTGATCAGCCAGACCATTATGACTACCGACCTGCTATCGATATAAACCCGTCCGGGCAGTAACAGCGTCACCTGGCGAGGAATTACTACTAGTCAGTGAGTTTGCTGCCCTTGTTTAGGATTGGAAATGCGCGACATCTATCTGAGTCTGACCGAGGGCAGTGTATGATGGGTCGGAGGCTCGGCAGGAGCATTTCGGAAACTGCACGACTTGTCGGGTGTCCGAGGATTCTTTGGTCTTCAACACGTGGCGAAACCAAGGAGAAAACCAAATCCAGACGTCGTGGGGTTGGACGGGCACCCCTAGTTACAGATGTCGGACGTCGTAGGCTGGACAGACTGGTAAAGCAGGACAGGTGACCAACTGTGACGGAACTAACATCAGACTTTCATCCTGGGTAGAGTTCAAGTTTGTCTGACCATACAGTGCACTGAACTCTCCAAACGATGGGCGTCCGCAGACGACGATCCATGTTCCAATGTTAACACCACGACATCGGCAACTATGACTGAAATGGGCACGTGACCATCGGAACTGGACGTTAGCCAAGTGTCGGAGGGTTTCATTGCCAGATGAATCTCCATGCCTTCTTCATCAAGCGGATGGGAAGGCGCGAATTAGTGCAGGACGGAGAGAATCTGGCGGGGTGTCCATCATGCTTTTGGGGAACATTCTCGTGGGCATCTATGAGTTCAGTGGAGCGCCTGCAAGGCACCATGACGGCAAAGGAGTATCGTATACTGATTGCAGACCACGTACACCCCTTTACGACGATCATGTTTCCCGAGGGCACTGGTATTTATCAGCAAGATAAGAAGCCATGTCACAAGGTAGTTCGAGGAACACAGTATCGAGTTCTGGTTGATGTGCTGGCCCCCAACTCGCCTTCCTCATCAGAATTTATGGGAGTATAGGAGTCAGGGGACTTGTGTGTGCAGATGTTGCGCCGCTGACATCCGTGCCAAAGCTGGACATACTGGCTATTGGATAAGTGGTCATAATGTTCTGGCTGATCAGTGTAAAATAAAAATAACACATGCTGAGATATGATCTGAACCGTTTGTGGGGCGGCTGGCTGAATAATTATGTTATACTTTCGACGTTGGTTATTGTACACCGTCTTTCTTACGCCAGCCTGGCAGCTAATTTTATGGTCAGCCAGAAAGTGAAGGGAAACATACTGACCTTAGTTCCCCGTCTGCACGGCCACATTCTGGACCAGCCCCCTGAAAGAAAACTTGTTATTCTCCTTCTACTTAGCGGAATCAGGGTTATGATTTTAAATGAAAGTATGAAGTTTCACTTATACTTATTGTGAGTAAAGTTTCTCACGTACAACCATTGGAAATTGACAATTTTCAACTGAAAGTAGAACTTTCTATTCCAACAGCACAATTAGCAGTTCAGAGGCTACCTCTATCGTATATTCCTACCAGATTGTCTTTCGCCCTAACTAATAATACTCAAATGAAAGTTTGCAACAAATGTTCAAAGTTAGTATTCGCCCTAAAATTGGAAATAATAGTCGCCACTTGCCACGCGGATTTGTAATTTTCATGGACAGCACACTAACAGTTACTTTGGCGAATCCTAAGCCATCCACGACGGTGTAGTCCTCGCGAGTTCACTATCCGTTTTTACCACAAATACGCGATTTGACACAGTCCGGGTCTGACGTCATCCGAGGCAGAGCGCTATCCGACGTTGAACAGACATGGATCTTACAGTGACTGAGTGCGAAGTGAACCTACCTACTGCCTCTCGGGCTGCATTTATATAGGTTCCGCAGCGGACGGCCGAGGGAACATCTGTTGTCTACGGCTTTCTGCATACTGCAGCAGAATCTGAACGACTGCTTTCTCTTTAATAACAAAGCTATGAATTGATTCAGAAACGACTTAATTCTTACATGTATTCAGATAAGTTGTTTGAAAGCACAGAAAAAGTTTCAACTCTCTTGAGTTAAAACTTTGGCTTATAGAATTTTTATAGTGGAACTAACGGTAGATCGTTACATCTGAACCATACCACTACTAGAACTTTTATTGGCTGTTGTCAATACTGCAACTCTAAAATTTACTATAGCTTTATTAATTGGTAGCTTTTATAGTCTGCTTTAACCAAAATTTTCTATCATTGAAATTACAGGCACTTAATCTACTACAATTGGGTATATTTTATTTACAAAATTGGTTTTTACTTAAAAAATATAAGAGGTAGCATAACGTGGTCTCTCAGTTATGATTTTTAGGGTGAACAGAAGCATGAAACAAATTTTTACCTTTCCAAGTAAAATATTTAGCCCTTTTGATTTTTTTTAAAAACGTGGATTCCGGTGGTATTTACCGTCCTTTGTTTTTAAATTTGCACCCCTTATTTATACGCACATTCTTACCAAATTCTGGCTTTCTAGCTTTGTTATTTAGCGCCACTTATTTTTCTCTTAAAACGGCATTTTTGCGTAAACTAGTAAGTCTAGGTACATAAAAGTGGATATTTGGAACATTGTTATACTAAACTATATTTTAACAAAGTTTTAAACGTAAATTTTGATTTTTGATTTCAAACTTATGTGTGTATAATACTTGCGTGCTACGCGCAGACGCGTTAAGGTGACCTGGCGCTACGACCAGTGATCTGGGGTAAGCCCCGGCACACTCGCTCGCATCTGTATCTTACACATGATTCAGCTTTTGCTTTGCTTCACGTTCACCTGTCGTTTGATCCTACATAAACTTAACCACACCTATTCTCTTTCTTTTTGTGTTGTCACTAGGAAAACTCTAACCATTTGAGATACTAGTACACTGCGTTTTGCCTAATCTACTTCCAGCTTGAACCTCAGCTGTTTCTGTTACTCTGTAGACTGCGAGTGGAGAAATATCAGGTGACTTCCCATGTATTCAGTTTGCTGCCACATGGTATTTCAATATCGCAGCACACTTTTAGCCTCCATATTAGTCATTAATAGATTGTTATAATATACTTACAGTGGAATTGATCCAAAGAAGTAATCCACTGACAGTATGAGCAGAAGCTTCTGTATAAAGCATTTAGATGCTAATTTACTGTAGGTAGCATCTGAGTCAGTACAACATTAAAGCTAATTTATGAAACTGATATTATATGGGCGTTAAACGAAATTAGTTACTCGACTGTCAGCTTGGTAGGGAGGACAAAGCATGTTTGTAAGCGGAATAACAAGTGCGAATACACGTCAATTGGGTCGCTGTCCCACTTTCTTCACAAACTAACTACACAAAAATATTTGGCCGTATTTATGGGCGTCGCAGTAGATTAGCTAAGTTGACCATTCGCCTTCCCTACCACAGTCCTCAAATGCTCGTTCCATTTCATGTCGCTTTGCATCGTTACGCTCAGACATTTAAACGACATGATTGTGTTCAATCAGGACACTACCAACGCTGTATCGAAGCATTACGGGTTTGCTTTTAGTACTCATCACCATGATCTTACATTTTCCTGCATTTAGAGCTAGCTGCCATTCTTCACACTAACTAGTAATTTTATGTAAATCATACCGATTCAGTTACGCAGGCAGATAATTGTGAAAGGTGTGCGCTTGCAAACCGTGTCTGAAGTATGTACTTGAGTTAGCAACATTTTCCATATTACTTAACGGCTAACTGGGTTCATGGCAACCAGTGCCTGCCGCAGGTTGCCAATCAAAAGGCTTCCAGGGCTAAAAAATTTTAATTTTCAAAGTTTCACATAATTATTGACCGAATTTAAAAACTTAAAGTGCTGTGATAATCTACCTATTAAGAGGTACATTCTTATGTTAAGGTTTGAACACAGTGAGATAAGTATTATAGTTAGAGACTGCTTAAGTATCTTGAGGCAATATAACTCATCGCGTCCAAATACCGAGATTATATTCATTCAGCATTTGAAAGTGAGGGCGTTTAGTGACTTGCAAAAAGATTACAAATAATATCAAACATTTAAGAAACTTATTCTCGCTGACACCTCCACAAAGTGAGCCAAAGAAAAAAATTTACTATTCATACAGTAAAATTGCCGCATCAGGCGTGATGCAATATTTAGTATTCCTTCACCATTAACTCCATTCGCAACACACGTTGCGTACATATAACTGAATCTAAGTGCCAAATTTTATCATTGTATGATACATAGAAGATGTGACGAGACGAACATTAAGATCTGTCAAAAACCAGTTTTTGTTTAAAATGATCTAAATTACCCAGATGATAGTCATCCAGTGCTTGTAACAAGAACATGTAACGACTTCCAAAAGACTTTAAACTTAATTTCGAACCTTTTCTAAGCTCTTCTGCGTTTTATAGAATATTTAACTCATTAATTGATTTGTAAAATAATAAGGAATCTCAGCTCTCTTAGACACTGGAGCTCGATTCTGTAAATAATAGGTTGGTTGGCTGGTTTTGATTGGGGGAGGGAATCAAACACAATAGTCATGGGTTCCATAATCCAAGGTGGCAGAAACCAAGGGAAGAAATACACAAACAGCACAGTCGAATCCGGAGGAAGGAAAAAGGGTAGACGAAGAGGTAAAAAGAGCATCCGGGTGGTAGGAAGAGTAAAGAACAGGAAGTGGTGGAAGGGGGGCGGGGCGGCGAGAGCAGGGGCGCTCCAGAGACGCTACACACGTTGAGGCGTCTGCACTGTTGCCGAACCGTCCTGATCCCCACATCATACCATGACCACGACACAGAAGGTGAAGGAAACACAAGCGGAGGAAGACAAAATGGCACAAAAGACCAGACAAAACGTAGGAAAAAGAGGGTGAGGGAGGGGAGGAGGCCGACGCCTCCAGAAACAACGTCAACGCTAAACGAGAGACGCCGGTTTCAGAGGGAAACTCAGGTACTTAAACTTGAAAGGACAATTGAACGTAATTATATCTGAGATGACAAACCACTTTCATGAAGAAAACCGATGACAGATATACCCATGCAAGTCTCGTCCATTAACACCCAGGACAAGAAAGATGGGAGGATGTATTTGAGGAGAAGGACCAAAAGGTGGGATCAGTCCTGCAAAATAAGGATCACCGTGTGCGTGCCCCGCAACTGAAAAGGTAGAAGTGACTCACTGATTAGTAAAAACCCTTGTATGTCGCCGATATGAAGACAGCAGAGGATGGTACATTCGTAGATTTCCACTGGGAGAGGCGCAGAGAGGAACACCCCATGGTGGGAGTCTCCTTGATTGAGCGAAGTTTATTAGATGGGGTACCTCCCCAAGAATAGGCCCGCTATTCAGCAAAAAAGGTATTTGACGTAAAGCTGCAAATCCACCCACGGAGAAAAATGGCTCTGAGCACTATGTGACTTAACATCTATGGTCATGAGTGCCTTAGAACTAGTTAAACCTAACTAACCTAAGGACATCACACAACACCCAGTCATCACAAGGCAGAGAAAATCGCTGACCCCGCCGGGAATCGAACCCGGGAACCCGGGCGCGGGAAGCGAGAACGCTACCGCACGGCCACGAGCTGCGGACACCCACGGAGAATGAGGGGTAGCCACACAATTGGCAAGCTCATTTACCAGGACACCCATGTGGCCGGGAACTTAAGGGAAATGAATTGAGCAAGCGGCAACGCCAAGATTAGCGAGAAGGTCGTGGATGTAAGAAACGAAGGGGGCGTGGAAAAACGCAAAGCGATAGCCTGAAGCCTACTCATTGAGTCAGTACATAACAATACTCTAGTAAGGGAGGACCGTTTAATAAAGCAGAGTGTCCAACATACGGCCATCAGTTCCGCAGGAAACATTCCACACATATCAGGCAAGAGATGGCGTTCTGTGCCAGCAGAAGAGGTGGAAGTAAATTGCACATGATCGGCGGATTTAGAGCTTTTTGTGAGGGAAAACAATAGCATCCTCCCATAAGAATTGACGAAAGAAATAACGGAACAGGACTGGAGTGGTGGAGGCCCCAGGAGAGATCTATGTGAATCTGGGGTTGAAGAACTAACCAAGGGAGAGTAGCCGGGAGGGAACGTAATGAAGAGGACAAGGAGAAGACATGGAAATCGCAGCAGATAGAAGTGAGGCAGAGGCCAAGCAATAAACCCACCTGAGAGTAGGCAGCGGACAGGCGACGTCCTGAAGCCGAGAAAAGAATAGAGTAGCAGGGGTGAGCCCGGGAATAGCGGATAATGGTGGACTAAAGGGCAGGAATCTCAGCGTCAACGAGAAGACTATCGACAGGGCTAGAGCAAAAGACACTGGTGGCGAAACGTGATACCACAATGCTGAATTGGATCCAAGAGAAATAGCTGGGAACCGGCAGCTGATCCAAAACCCTGACAACCATAGTCCACAATGCCTCACAACTGTGGAGAAGAGTCGAATGTTTTATGCCCCGATAACTATGAGCCAGGAAGCTAAGAACATTGATTTTACGAAAAAATCCATACTCCAGAAGGGAGGTCAAAAGGATGACCCAAGAACGGATCTGAGGAACGACAGTCAGGTGTTACATATCGGGGTAGAACTCCCGATCAGGATGAACAATAGTACCGCGACAGAAATGCTATGAGGCACCGAGTGGCAGCTTGCCCAAATACAGAAACCATCAAGATACAGAGCAAGGATGACCGACGGTACTTCGGAGGCCAGAAGTCCATTAATACAGATGAGAAAAAGACGTACACTTAATACGGAGCCCTGTGGAACGCCATTACCCTTTTGCTGCAGAGAGCTGAGAACGGTGACAACCTTAACACTGAACGACTAGTGGGGCAGAAACTGGTGAATAAAAATCGGGAGGATGCTCTCAAGACGTAAGTAGGATGTAAAGACACCAAGGTGTGTCGTAGGCTTTATAAAGAACGAAGAAAACTGTAACAAGATGGCAGTGCTGAGAAAAGGACTGCCAAACTGTCGTTTCCAGACGAAGCCGATGATCGATTGGAGACTATCCCTCTCGAAAGCCGCACCGATAAGGAGATAAACGTTTACTAGTTTCGAAGACCCAGCTAAGCTGTGGACATGGAGCAGACTAATTTACTGGTAACTGCCAAGGGACGACGGATCCTTGCCGGGTTTATAGATTAAGTTTACTAGTAAGTGATACTACTCGTGTAACATTTTCGTAAAGTAATGTATCAAAAGCGTTTAAACAGGTTTATAGGAGCTGCCTCATCATTAAAAGTCATACAAGGTCAAAACTCTGGGTATATGTTATGCCAGAGCAGGTTATATTTTGTTTACTGATGTCTCACGTTAAGAGGAATGCTCGGCGTTCCATCAATTGTTACATCAGAATTAAACTGATTTATAAGATACCACAACCCGAAAATCACTTCTGCATCTTCGAATATAACAAATACTCTTATAGTCAACTGATAACGACACAAGGCAAAACTCAACAAACATAAATTACGTTTCTTGCAATCAGAATTACGTTTAAAATGCCTCACTAGAAATCAGTATAAAACATAAAATATTAAAATAGTATAACTAATTTTAACATGTAATAACGTTGTATTATTTATTATTAATTATCACAACAAAGAAAGGAAATGCAGACTGACTAACTACTAACAATGATTTTCATTATTCATTTTTGTTATGGCTTAACTCTCGTTCATAAAGTTTCAGTTTACTTCATTCAAAACCATTAACACAAGTGAAATGGGACTTTAATACATAACACGTCAAATAGCACTCCCAATTCCTCTCAGTGATTTCCTCCAAGTTCCAACCAACGACTTCCCGCTTCTTCTTCGCCTCCTCTATCCATAGTCCAATATCCCTATCCACCTCTCAATAATAAAATTGAATCGTTTTTATTTCGTCGACCGATGCCGCCCTCTAGGTACGAAAACAGGAGTCAGCCGCGCGACATGCGAATATCTTATTCTGGTTCAGGCACATGATGATAATGATGTTGATAATCTACGCCAATTATTTCGTTTATGTTTTGTTTTAGCTATAGTCTTTCGTTAGTTTGTTATAACATTAGTGTACATCAGTGTTGTTTCATCGCATGTGAAACGTTGGATGCAGTTGCGGTGTATACAGAATTGGGAGCAGCGGCTCGGAGCACTCGGACTTTCAGGGCAGGCGGTCACCAGCTTTCCAGAACCGACCAGCGAGGTGGCCCAAACTGTCAGACGCAGCGGCTGCAGTGCTGCAGACGACAGCTGCGGCCACAACTCGCCCTGGAATGCCGCCTGCCTGTTCTTCTCAAATTAACACAGACCTCTTGCCAGGGTTGCCAACCTAAAACTAAGTGTCTCTGAAGATTTCCGTATGTTAAGTTTCCTCCTAGAAGATAGCGAAGAGTAAAATGCCATGTGCGTTGATGTAATTGTAATTACTTCGCTCATTGCTATCATGGGTAAAAGAAATGAGTGAATCGTATAGTAGGTTTATTTTTTGAACGATTAGCTGCTTTTTGCGAAAAAAATGTATCACGATGGCAGTGATGTCGTGTACTCAACGATAAGACAAACGCCTTTGAAACGTATGACTTGGGTGCTTTCAATATTAGGGCTTTTTCGTGTTACATTCGTGTACTGTGCACAACAAGAATTAAATTACTCTGTGTTCGCTGTAATACTTCTAATCTCGTCTTCCCTGTCTCGAGAAAGATGAGTAGAGGGCTGTCGTACATCCTACAGTCCTCATATAATCGTCGTTCTTAGCATTGGTGGCCTCTGTTATTGCGAGCAAGGAAATACGAACCTTCTGAAAACTACATAGCATAGGCCGCACAGAAATGTACTTCAAAGGCAGAAAAGGCACTCTGGCAAGGGAAGGCGCAGGATCGTGGATGTGTGCTGGACAGTGAACTGAATTGTAAAGTAATTTAGGGTTCCCAGTATCTTACCCTAAGTGGTTCACCCAGGCGGGCCATCATTCGAGAATCTTTGACGAGATGCATTTTGTTACTACCCATTAAAATGATAATAGCTTGCAAAACATCGTGATAGCATAGTACGTAGGATCGCAAGCCGGTAAGCTGAGGGGCATGTGTTCTGTCACCGTATTAAATAATTTCAAGTTTTATTCTGTGTTTTTTTACTCTTACTCCACTTCCAATTATGATAACAGCTTGTAATCACCTTCACTACGTTGGATGCTAACTATATGAAACAGAAATAAAGTCCAAGCGATTGAATATTTAAGACGTACAGGTATGCAAAAGTTGTTTATTACTCGTAAGTGGGTATTTGCAAATTTTAGAGACATAATCGTCATAGAAACATTGGTAACATGAATTGTTTTCAAGTCACAGTGGCATTTAATTTTCAAGAAACTAGGATGAAAAATTGAGTCATTAATTTTGGAACCATAAACCAAGCTAGCAAAGATTAGGCTTCATTTAAAGTAGCAGGCTTCTACGCCAATGCACGTTGACGATGACAAAATTAAGAAAGATTGCCATGCACCTAGCACCGAACACAAAGCCTATGGCGGGCAAATATTACGATCTACGCACTAGACTACTTCACCATTCTTAATGTGGCCCTATTTTAATGGACCCATGACGAATGGGGCAAGGCGGACATCAAAAGCCAACTAGCACTGGCAAAAAGAGTATTCCTGGCCAATACGAAGTCTACCAGTATCAAACACAGGTGTTAATTTGAGGAAGAAATTTCTGCGAATGTACGTTTGGAGCACAACACTGCCTAATAGTGAAACATAGACTGTCGGAAACTGAACAGACGAGAATCTAAGCATTTGAGTTGTGGTGCTACAGACGAATGTTGAAAATTAGGTGGACTGATAAGGTAAACAATGAGAAGGTTCTGGGCAGAAGCGGAAAGGAAAGGAATAGGTGGAAAACCCGGACAAGGAGAAGGGAGAAGATGAGCTGTAGAGGGCAAAAAATGTAGAGGAAGACTGAGAGTGGAATACATCCAGAAAATAATTGAGGACGTAGATCACTAGTGCTGCTCTGAGTTGAAGAGGTTGGCACAGGAGAGGAATTCGTGATGAGCCGCATCAAACAGTGAGAAGACTGATGACTCAAAAAAAAGAAAAAAAGTCAAGAATGGTAGATATAGCGATCTGATATTGCTCTTGCAGATAACATCTCCAATACGACGGCTCCACTTGTGTGAAAGCATTTAATGTGAAATAGCTGGCACCTTAAGCTACATCACCAATCAGTGCATTCTCCAGTTCCCATTGTGAGGTGTTTGTTGAGCTGTTCAGCATACACCCAAGATACTGGTATTTAGAACCCTGGCGACCTACAGGGAATGGAAATTTCAAGAGAAACAATGTCGAACAACGGATGTCTTACTGAAGGAATACTACTAGGATGGTCCAGTTAAACATGGAAGTACAGGTACCATATCTCAAATGGACGTATTAATGGAGTTTCTCATATAACTACTAAAGAAACTAGCAGTTCCGACGACAGTTTGGTTCATTATCATAAAACATCAAACAATGAATTAGCCGCTGAATTAAGCATACAAATATTACTGATACAGCCAATGTTATTACTGATACAGGTAATGCCTCTGAAAATTTTTAGTGGTTTAATGAGAGAATCCCGGAAACTCAAGTATGAACGCCAACACAATTACCAAAGTGCATGATAGTTGCAACTAGCTGTCAGTGAACATAAAAGATGCAAAAAATGAACCGTGATGTAAATTACCTAATCACACATCCTCCTCGGCTCAGTGATTGCTCAGACAGCCCATGCTTTACACTCCTAAACAGTCGGAGTGTGGAAGATGACAGTAACAGAAGGAAATTCTGATTCTAGATCATCCTGTGCGCTTACCTTTAAGATGGAGACATCTTTATCTGGAGCTGCTTAAAGTGAAATGTGTTCTCGATCGCGCCCCTGGAGTAAATGTGTACTCATTGACCTCTCGGCAGCAAGAGACCTTTGACTTTACTCTTCAAAACATAGCTGGATCTAGCAGCAGGTTGCAGCAGATCGTGTGAGCTCTGACCAATAATGGTATTGTAAAAAAGTTTAACGAAATCATACTCTCAAAGATTTCGTCGTGGTTAACCAATAGTAGACTGGTGCAGATAAGAAAGCTGAAAATCTCTCCCAGTACATGACAAGTTTCTAAACCTGGACAGCCAAACGGACTGCAGAGAAATGCAGGCGGGAAAGAGCGCCTTCGACCAAAATAGTTACTGTGAGCCATTCAGAGCCTTTGTTATTAAGATATAAACGAAAATTCCTTTGTGACACAGTCATCAACAACGGATGCTCCCACTGTCGCATGTACTGATTGCTACGTAGGTCTTTTCGGAATTTTTATCTTTCTAAAATGAATTCCTCCTAGCACTTTCACTTCACACATTGTAATTTATACAAAACGCTGCCCCCCCCCCCCCCTGTGTCTGCTTTGTAACACAGGGAATTCGAACACAGCAATTCCCTGTTTCCCTGTCCTATATCTACTTGGAGGCCATTTTCAGTTCCAAATAAGGTTATGCCTCTCTGGTTCTTCTAAGTTAACTTGGATGTCACAAGGCAGCTAAGAGATCTCCCAAGTAACAAGTCCACTCATTGTAATAAAAGGAAAGAGGAAGAAGTAATGAGGTGGACAATCATTGACAATAGCGAATATTGACTGCAACTATCAAGTGGAAACACAAGAAGCGACTACTCTGACTGTTATGATGTGCATATTACATTATAAAATATGTTGTGTGACAGTTTGGGCATAAACAACCACATAACACTACCCCAGTCCCTTAGATTAAACTTCTGAGTTAAGTTGTTCTCTCTAATATTTTTGTTAGTAAAATGTGCCAGCACAAACGTGTTATAATGTAACAGAGAGTCAGTTTAGCTTGAATATAGGCAAATTTATCTGATTTTTAAAACAATGTGAAGATTATTTAAACGGATTGTACATTCAGTTGGTATCTTTCTGTGAATGAATGATGGAAAAATATTAATATTAGTTTCTCCGTGTTTGGTGGGTGCTGATTCCGTAACGTTATTCAATTAACAAAAATCTCCACTTGCTTAATTAGAACTTTATTAAGTCCTCTCAACCAGTTTCTGCCGTATTAGTGTCAACGGAGTATTGACAGACAAAACAGCCAGTTTAAGTTTTAATTGGTATGCTACTGAGTACAGACTTTTAGCATTTCGCCCTGGCAACTATAAATATAAATGGTCTTTTTCGTATCTGAACTTTACACACACACAGTAGAATGATAACAGTATGTAATATTAATTATGTTTTATATCTTACAAACTTTGCTTTTTATGTGCTTGGGCAAGGCATCTTTTTCCGTTATATCAATTATGACCGTGCTCTTGCAGATATCGGACTTCGTATTTCAGATAAGCACCCGAAGACGTCGATCGTTCGTGCTAGACGACTATCTTTTCAATTTACGGATCCTTTATTTGCCAAGCCAAGAGACTCAACAATCTTACAAATAACTAGTGACACAAAATAAAACATACATCGATTAGTAATAATTATATTCTGAGATAGAAACATAGTTTAAAAATATACTTACATCATGTGATTACGAGTGCCGATGACAGCAACTCGTGAATAAAATATTGAATAGTACAATGGTTATGGCGGTGTGCCACACACGTCCGATCTGTACAGGACCTATCAAACAAAAACTCACCTATACTTTCGTCATCTGACGATCGCAATTCTTCCTCTGTTTTCCAGCGGCTGTAGGCAATGCTTGAATAGCCGTGGATTTCATATGTGATTTTTTAATGCATCTCTATTTTTCAACTTATAACTACGACTTTTTCCTAAATAACCGCCGAGCGTGCAAATGTGCCTTTAAACAACAGTGCACTTGTAGGGATACGTAAATATATATTGCTATTAGTCGACCACAATAGCACTTCATCTTGGAGTGAGGGACCATCGGTCGACTAAACCACGTCATAGTATAAGCACAAATTTCCTAAAGGCATTTACAGTGCAATGAATTTTTCTTAGCCATCACTATAACTGTTTATATGCTTCCAACAATGGCCTTGGGAGGCCGAGTGCAACAATATTGTGCTCGGGTTGCACCACCCATCGTCCCTGTACCACTCGCCGATGTTGCCACCCAGGCCAGGTCTTCTGTTTACCAGCTAATATATTGTGGAACTGTGTCTGCGTAAACGTGTATTTCTGATGTGGAATTACAGCTAGCGGCACTACTGAGATAGACGTTAAGGCAGTGGTAAGAAGCGGGTCTCGCGCCGCGGGTTGCCCGGTTAGGCAGACCCGCGGCGCATGCAGTGGCCACTATGCCAGAGCCCCCGGCTTTCTCAAGCCTCTGACGCTGCCCGGCTCCTTGATTAATATTCCGCTCGCGGTAGCGCCCCCGGCTGCGCACTGAACGGTAAGCGCGCACCCAATTTCTTAAAATGCGAGAGTGCTGAAAAAAGGGAACCGTTTGCAAGGAAAACTCCATGGCTCTGGGGCGCCGACCGGCAAATAAATTTTGCAGAATGCTACAGTGCTCGGTAGCGCAAGCTTTCGGTAGGCCTTGCAGAACATTCGTTCTCCGTCCCACTCTCGGCGAACCTCCTGCTCGACGGAATCCGTTGTACGGAGGCTGGATCTGAGCACCCTGCACTCTCCTGATGGATAGACACACGTGTTCTGGATGTCGTACGAGTAAGTGGAATAAAGGCGAAAGACTTCTTGGGGCGCGGTAACTAAACTCCGCTGCCCGTCGTGAAGTTCACGAGGGATAGTAACTTCACAGGAAGCACATATAAAATCGAAGACGTAAGGCTACAATTTTTTTATAGTTAAATGTTTCTGTCTCCCACATAACACATGAATGATTATGATGCTATGAAGGTACTAAAAGCCAACTTGTATGAAAGTGTTCGAAATTAAAAACGACTCTCCTACCAAGTTTAGAATTGCTTCTCTTTCTCCGTTTTATAAACTGAAGAAGTAACAGTTTCGATCTGCAGCTCGCGGTCGTGCGGTAGTGTTGTCGCTTCCCGCACCAGGGTTCCCGGGTTCGATTCACGGCGGGGTCAGGGATTTTCTCTACCTCGTGATGAGTGGGTGTTGTGTGATGTCAATAGGTTAGCTAGGTTTAAGTAGTTCTAAGTTCTAGGGGACTGATGACCATAGATGTTAAGTCCTGTAGTGCTCAGAGCCATTTGATCCATTAACAGTTTCGTTTTTAGGTTAGCTAGTTAACTTACAATTGGAAGCTTGGAAGGTAGATTATAAATGAAGTCAAATTTGTGGCCACTATAATGTTTATAGCTTTGCGCCGAACGAATTACGCATGAAGACAGTTCTAAACAGATAAAATGGAAAATTAAGGTTTCCAGGCAACCCCAATTCACTGATATAGTGAATGTTCATCTTAATGTAATTAAGTTATGAATTTTTGGGAAAATGGAAAGCTCAGATTCTTTCCGACTCTCACTTCCCTAAACCTTCAATCCAGTAGAATAATATATGTGATTTGTTGAGAAACTGACAGTTTTGGTTCGAGGGAAAATAAATAAGTGTGTGATGGCCGAAAAAAGGACAACAGAATCTCAAGAGAAGTGACGGTAACTGTAAATGCAGTAAAGAAACGATTCATACAGAAACTTTTGTTAGTATGTACTAAATGACTGTAGACTCCTCATAGACTTTGAGTGACAAGTACAGACGGAATATACAGTGCTATTTCGTGATGACGCTGTAGATTTCCTGCGATGATGGAGAAAGGTACACGGATCAGTTTGACGTAAGGGACTCTGGTCCGAAAACGTTATGCTACCTCATACAATGGAACACATGCACCGGAACTGTTGTAGTGGGATTGTTATATAGGCAACTTCCAGTGGCGGTAGCACAGACCAACCCAAGAGAGAAAATCTAGTAAACATGGGTTCTAAAACGTATACCTTGAGAGCAGTGGGCACTTGTTCAGTAGAAGAGATGGTTTCATAAAATATTATTGACAAAACTGGAAACACTTGAAAAAAGACCGCTTTCTCCTTCTGTTGATTGCGTAGGAGTTATTCAGGAGTTTTGAGTATTCACGGTGACAACTTATAGCTGGTACACCCGGCCTTCCCTCCTAAGATACATTGCGCGCTTTTTCCCTTAAGTTTGGGCAGATATAGTCAGTTCTGTTTCTGCAGAGTGTAGCAGTAGTCAGACCAAACAAAACTATTTATCACGTCTTTCATGTTATACCCAGTGTCGATGGAAAGCGTCCGTTTGTTACCGGTAAAACAAAAATTTGTTGTTACTATTGTTGTTGTGAAGCAGAATTTTACGTGGCTATTCGATAGAGCGATCGCAAACTGGTGTAGTGCGATATTTCTTTTAATCGAAATGTATGAACAGGGACAATAAAACACTCAGAATAAGCATAACTCCAGCAGTAACAGTAGTGCCGTGGTACGCACAAACTGCTACCATCATGCATCAGTGCTGCTCAGTAGCTGCTCAGTGTTTTACTGTCCCTCTTCATACATATCGATAAAACAAATAACGCATTAGACTAATTTGGGACCGCTCTATCGAATGGACATGTAAAATTCCCCTTTAAACTTTTGTTTGTAATAGGAAACAAACCGACGCTTTCCATCGGCACTGGCATTCCATGAAAGAGGTGATAAGGAGTATATGTTTGGTCCTATTCCAGCTGCATACTTCATAAACGAAATTGCAAATATCTGCTGAAACTTTAAAGATAATACGCCTGATGGCTCTCAGGAGGATGACCGTATATATTCATATGTTTGTCACCTCATATTTTTATCAATGCAGGTTTTTTTCAAATTTGTGATATGTGGATTAAGGTGGATTAAGATCTGAATTTGCCCTTGAACGCAATGGTCGTTCGATTGCACTCTTTGGTCATAACATTACCAGGAAACAAGGAATACTGTGCTGGTCAAACTGAAACGTGGGAAGCTTGTGTTCTGCTACTGTGAACCCTTGTGTTGTGTTCATGTGATGAGAGACTGATGCACAGCTGGAAGTTCCACTGATACACAGCTCAAAAAGAGACGCCGGCATGATAGTTTTAAAGGTCGCACTGTGGAGAAATGGGGAGATTGGCAACTATCACCGAGGGATAGAAGAGAGAACGGTGTGTTGTCACGATTGGGAGGTGTCACGAATAGAAAATTCATTTTGAGGTTGCAAGAAATGCTTGAGTATTACGAATGAATTACAGGCATTAACTGTGTTCATTTCAGTGTTCTTCGAAGTGTCTAACGTCACTGTCAGAGATGGTGCAATCGGTACTAAGTTGTGTAACTAAGCAGTTGTGACCAATAGCTCGAAAACGAATACAGTTGTGGATTTCACACTTAACGTAATCATCTTCCCATTGACACCATTTTCAAGGTTTAAGTTTATGTCTTCACAACACACTTAGCTACGAATGGCCACGAGGTAAAACAGAGGACAGTACTGGCACTTTATCTCAACGATCACTCTGGGTATAAAGGACAGATCAAGGCATTGTTTCAGTATGAAAGAAATGGAATTCATTATTCAAGAACAGACATCGCATGTTGCAGATTCTTTTACTAATATTATGTCATCACGTCACAGAAAAATTAAAGGAGTTGCTGAAAAAATGGTTAAATGGCAGGTAAATGGCTATAGAAAGTTAAAAAAGAAGTTTTATACTACGGACTTCATATCGATCATTATTGTTGTTAGTCTATAATTATCCTTCGGCGACAGAATAAAACCCACAATTTAATATCAATACTATTACACTATGCAGCGCCGCGCGGATTGGAAGCGTGGTTTGAGGCGCCATGTCACGGATTGCGCGGCCTCTCCCGTCGGAGGTTCGAGTCCTCCCTCGGACGTGGGTGTCTCTGTTGTTCTTAGCATAATTTAGTTTAAGTAGTGTGTAAGTCTAGGGACCGACGACCTCAGTAGTTTGGTCCCTTAGGAATTTCCACACACACACATAATGTGCAGCGTGGTTTCTCTTGTTTGCAATTTTCACTGTTCCTAAAGTACTTTTCTATGCTGATTTCAGATCTGATTCTATCTTTTCTATCAGGTACTGTCTTTTTCACAAATCAAGTAAACTCAATTTTTTTCATTTAAACCTAATCTCCACAGTCAGTTATTTAATTACGAGTAAGGGAAATTTTACTTTAGTAAGATGGAGAAGGCGGCCACACTTGTCACACTCAACTGGGTGTTAGGTAGGAATTTTATAGTCCGTTGTTGACATGCTACAGTTTTGTGAGATTATATTTGTGCTGTTAAATGTAGTTTTTCAGTTTCTTAGAAATATGTTTCCGCCAGTGTTTATTGTACCTACACTAATAATTAGTAAAAATGTCTACTACACGAACTTTGGTACAAGGCTTGGTCATCAGTACTAAACCTAGACACCACGCAAGCTATACCTTACATTCAGTACACCATAAGGAGACGTATTAAAATCACAAAGGTGTGTTGTAGTAAGTGAATCATGAAAAACATTATCGTACATTACGTGTGTATTTTAAGGTAGATGACATGTTACTTGGTCATTAACCCGGCTATCAGAAAAATGCTGTGTGAGTAGTGCAGCCGAGTTGAAGGCAAGCATTGGAAGGTAACTAACTGGCCTGAAAGAATAACCCTCCAAACCCATTTACGAAACATAACAAGTGAACCAGTTGTTCAACGAAGCAAGATACTTTTACTACCTCTTCACGTCATGTTTCGATTAATGAAACAGTTCATTAAAGCACTTCCATAAGATGTTGATAACTTCCTGTAATTGGCAACAGGATTTTCAAAAGTATCTTGTGAAGAACTGAAGCACAGGATCTTTGTGGGGTTGCAAGTCAGAAATTCAATAAAAGACAATTTGAAAGTACAGTGAATTCTGTGGAAAAGTGGCTTGTTCTTTATTTAAAAAAGTAGTGGTAAACTCTTTACGCAATAACAAACATCCAAATTACGAAAATATGGTTAAAACAGTGTTTCTGACATTTATGAATGTAGGATGTAAGAGAGTTGTGAAGCTTCATTTTCTACATTCATACTCATTTTTTTTGCGCTATGTAACTAGGTGATGTCAGTGAAGAACAAGGAGAACAGTTCTACCAGGGCGTCAAGGAGATGGAGAAGAGATGCCTGGGAAGGTGGAATGCCAACTTTATCGCTGAAAATTGTTTTATGCTAAAGTGGGATGGCACTGGTGAAGGGAGACAATGAAGGAAGAGAAGTTTCGCACCATGTCAGAAAGGACTTGATGCACTGAAATCGGGGAAGGAAAATTAGTTTCATACATATGTTCTTTTTTTGTAACATTTACTGGTATTTTTATGATTTTAAGAGAAAATATGAGACTGTCACTTTAATGAAGTGTGATGTGATTATATAGAATCTCACAAAGTAAATAACTTATTTTCAATGCAATTGCAACAAATTTCCTGTTAGAAGAAAATGTGACAGCAGCTGTAACTTCAGATGCAATTTGTATAAAATATGGACGCAATACATAAAAAAACCCATATCTGAAACCAGAATGAAAATTACTTTATATATCACCTTACTGTCGTAAATCATTGTTCCAAAAGTTTTAAAATGCAGCATAGTGTTATATGTGGATTACAGTCCACAACAATTTAATACATTTAAAACTTACGTATTCTACCCAATGACAAAAATGCTACAGTAAATGTCACACAATTTCCTTTGCAAACATGTAAGGGAAATTAATGTATTTCCTAAGGATCCGTCACTATAGTATCTACGAGAACTAAATGAACAGCAATATGAGTGCACGATTGTTATAATTTGGTTGGGCAGCTATGCCTTTTTCTGGTACTAAATTGAACGAATTTTGCAGATTAAATATGACAATTTCAGGTATCAGCATCTCTCAGAAAAATGGTTATTCGGCTACGACGTAAACAAATTGAGGACCAAGGTGAAACACGTAGTGATCAAATCAGAACGATCCTGCGATGATAAGGCTGGCACCAAAGTTTCGAGTTGTTCTGCTGCACCTTACTTTCTGGGACAGTCTGCCGGAGATTCGAGAACTGTGAGAAGCTCCTTATCTAAATGCTGCCAGACGGAACGAGTCAGTCAGAAAAAGAGACCGGGGGAATTAAAACTCCGGCGAGGCGGCGAGCGCCGCCACGCAGCTGGAAGAAGTTGGAACCCGGACCGCGCCACTAATTGCTCCGTGTCTCATTATGCCGCAGCAGCAGCGTGCCTAGCGGCGGCCCCGCCAACTGATCGCACCTAATTGACAGAGAGCTTCAGCGCACACACTTGACTGCCTGCCGTGTTCGAGAAATTGCGCAAATTAAGTCTCTCCGTATAATGTTCCAGGCTGCTCAAACTTATTAATCCTTTCACACTCAAAGTTTTTTTCTTCTTCTTCTTTTCTTAAAGCTGTACTTCGTCTGCAGAAATTAGCTACGAAGACAATGTGCCTATATGTTACCAGCTGCAGAAGCTTGCTACGAGGAGAAGGTGACTACATGTTACTAGTTGCACAAGCTTGAAATCTTGTTGTGGTGCCTCAGTGCCGGCCACTGAAGGTAGGTTCGTATTTAAAAGAAATTTTATTACACAGTTCGCACGTATTACGTCGGTGGATAGCCTTTAGATTTGGATGACGCAGTGCGTTTGTGTCTTCTGTACTTCCTGCAATGGCGACTAGAATTTCCGTGCACATGACGCCTAGGACGCACTATCACTATTGCCCTTTCTCTATGGAAAGAAACCTGCCGAATCTTCTGAAATTTTTTAGGAGCTAAGATGTAACTTGTTACGTCTGCAGTGACTTCTAGGTCGAAAAACAAAAATGCTGGCGACATATATCTTTTTCTTATCCTTTATTTTTCTTTTTTTTTGTGGTGGAGGGGTGGTGGTCATCAGTCTTCTGATTGGTTTGATGAGTCTCCCCACGAATTGCTCTCCTGTGCCGACCTCTTCACCTCAGAGAAACACTTGCAACCTACGTCCTCAATTATTTGCTGGATGTCTTCTAATCTGGCCGAGCGGTTCTAGGCACTACAGTCTGGAACCCCGCGACCGCTACCGTCGCCGGTTCGAATCCTGCCTCGGACAAGGATGTGTGTGATGTCCTTTGGTTAGTTAGGTTTAAGTAGTTCTAAGTTCTCGGGCACTGATGACCTCAGAAGTTAAGTTCCATAGTGCTCAGAGCCATTTTGTCTTCCAGTCTCTGTCTTCCTCGGCTGTTTTTGCCCTCTAAAGCTCCCTCTACTACCGTGGAAGTCATTCCCTCATGTCTCAACTGATGTCCTATCATCCTGTTCCGTATTTCACTATCATACAATTCTGTGCTCCAAACGCATATTCTCAGAAATTTCTTCCTCAAATTAAGACCTATGTCTAGTACTAGTAGACTTCTCTTGGCCAGGAATGCCCCTTTTCCGGTGCCAGTCTGCTTTTGATGTCCTCCTTGCTCCGTCCGTCATTGGGTATTTTTCTCCCTAGATAGCTGAACTCCTTAACTTCTTCTGCTTCGTGACCGTCAATCCTGATGTTAAGTTTTTCGCTATTCTCATTTCTGCTACTTCTCATCACTTTCGTCTTTCTTCGATTTACTCTTTATCCATATTCCGTATTCATCACATTGTTCATTCCACTCAGTAGATCATGTAATTCTTCTTCAATTTTTCTCAGCATAGCAGTGCCATCAGCGAATCGTATCATTGATAACCTTTCACCTTGAAATTTAATTCCACTCCTGAATCTTTCTTTTATTTCCATCATTGCTTCTTCGATGTGCAGATTGAACAGTAGGGGCGCAAGACTACATACCTGTCTTACACCCTTTTTCATCCAAGCATTTCGTGCTTTATCGTCCACTCTTATTATTCCCTCTTGTTTCTTGTACATATTATACGTTACCCGTCTCTCCCTATAGCTTACAACTATGTTTCTCAGAATATCGAAACTCTTGCACCATTTTACATTGCCGAACGATTTTTCTAGATCAAGAAACCCTATTAACGTGTTTTGATTTATCTTTAGTCTTGATTCAATTATCAACCGCAACATGATAATTGCCCCCTGGTGCCTTTACCTTTCCTGAAACCAAAGTGACCATCATCTAACACATCCTCAATTGTTTTTTCCTTTGTATATCATTCTTGTCAGCAACTTGGATGCATGAGCTGTTAATCTGATGGTACGACAATTCTCGCACTTGTCAGCTATTGCAGTCTTCAGAACTGTGGATGATATATCTTCGAAAGTCAGTCAGTATATTGGCAGACTCATACATTCAACACACCAACACGAACAGTCGTTTTGTTACTATTTCCCCTAATGATTTTAGAAATCCTGATGGAATATTATCGGTCACTTCTGCCTTATTTGATCTTAAGTCCTCCAAAGCTCTCTTAAATTCTGATTCTAATACTGGATCCCCTATCTCTTCTGAATCGATCCCTGTTTCTTCTTCTATCATATCAGACAAATCTTCCCGCTCAGATAGACTTTCAGTGTACTCTTTCAATCTATACGCTGTCTCTCATCTGCATTTAACAATGGAGTTTCGGTTGCACTCTTAATGTTACCACCGTTGCGTTTAATTTCACCGAAGGTTGTTTTGACTTTCATATAAGCTGAGTCAGTCCTTCAAACTATCATTTCTTTTCCAATTTATTCACATTTCCATACAGCCATTTTGTCTTAGCTTCCCCGCATTTCCTGTTTATTTCATTCCTCAGGGAATTGTATTTCTGTATTCCTAAATTTCCCAGAACATTTTTTTAATTTTTTATTTAATCGATCAGAGGAAGTACTTTTTTCTCTTATCCATGGTTTCTTTGCAGTTACCATCTTTGTACGTATGATTTTCTTTCCAAATTCTGTGACTGCCCTTTTTAGAGATGTCCATACCTCTTTAACTGGACTGCCTACGGGACTATTCTTTACTGCTGTATCCACAGCCTAAGATGACTTCAAGTGTATCTCGTCATCCCTTAGTATTACCGTATCCCACTTCTTTACGTATTGATTCTTCCTGACTAATCTGTTAAACTTCAGCCTACTCTTCATGCTTACTATATTGTGATCTGTGTTTACGGACTGGCAATTTTATGATGGAAAACGTATTTTTAAGGGAAGGCATAGTTTTATATTACTACAATAATTATTTTTGTTTCCTTCTTTGTTTCTTTTTTACAGGCAGTGCCTCTATGATAGACAGTGGTGGACCACGTGTAAAGGTACGATATCAAACGAAGATCAAGACCACTGTGCAGATCTGCACTCCTGGAAATGGAAAAAAGAACACATTGACACCGGTGTGTCAGACCCACCATACTTGCTCTGGACACTGCGAGAGGGCTGTACAAGCAATGATCACACGCACGGCACAGCGGACACACCAGGAACCGCGGTGTTGGCCGTCGAATGGCGCTAGCTGCGCAGCATTTGTGCACCGCCGCCGTCAGTGTCAGCCAGTTTGCCGTGGCATACGGAGCTCCATCGCAGTCTTTAACACTGGTAGCATGCCGCGACAGCGTGGACGTGAACCGTATGTGCAGTTGACGGACTTTGAGAGAGGGCGTATAGTGGGCATGCGGGAGGCCGGGTGGACGTACCGCCGAATTGCTCAACACGTGGGGCGTGAGGTCTCCACAGTACATCGATGTTGTCGCCAGTGGTCGGCGGAAGGTGCACGTGCCCGTCGACCTGGGACCGGACCTCAGCGACGCACGGATGCACGCCAAGACCGTAGGATCCTACGCAGTGCCGTAGGGGACCCCACCGCCACTTCCCAGCAAATTAGGGACACTGTTGCTCCTGGGGTAACGGCGAGGACCATTCGCAACCGTCTCCATGAAGCTGGATTACGGTCCCGCACACCGTTAGGCCGTCATCCGCTCACGCCCCAACATCGTGCAGCCCGCCTCCAGTGGTGTCGCGACAGGCGTGAATGGAGGGACGAATGGAGACGTGTCGTCTTCAGCGATGAGAGTCGCTTCTGCCTTGGTGCCAATGATGGTCGTATGCGTGTTTGGCGCCGTGCAGGTGAGCGCCACAATCAGGACTGCATACGACCGAGGCACACAGGGCCAACACCCGGCATCATGGTGTGGGGAGCGATCTCCTACACTGGCCGTACACCACTGGTGATCGTCGAGGGGACACTGAATAGTGCACGGTACATCCAAACCGTCATCGAACCCATCGTTCTACCATTCCTAGACCGGCAAGGGAACTTGCTGTTCCAACAGGACAATGCACGTCCGCATGTATCCCGTGCCACCCAACGTGCTCTAGAAGGTGTAAGTCAACTACCCTGGCCAGCAAGATCTCCGGATCTGTCCCCCATTGAGCATGTTTGGGACTGGATGAAGCGTCGTCTCACGCGGTCTGCACGTCCAGCACGAACGCTGGTCCAACTGAGGCGCCAGGTGGAAATGGCATGGCAAGCCGTTCCACAGGACTACATACAGCATCTCTACGATCGTCTCCATAGGAGAATAGCAGCCTGCATTGCTGCGAAAGGTGGATATACACTGTACTAGTGCCGACATCGTGCATGCTCTGTTGCCTGTGTCTATGTGCCTGTGGTTCTGTCAGTGTGATCATGTGATATATCTGACCCCAGGAATGTGTCAATAAAGTTTCCCCTTCCTGGGACAATGAATTCACGGTGTTCTTATTTCAATTTCCAGGAGTGTATTTTGTGTATTGAACCAGGGACCTAGAAACGACGGAGAGGCTTCATTCCGCCGTAGCCCTCAGTGGTTCACAACCTTACAACGGGCCACAGCAGTCCACCCACCTCACCGCCGCCCCGCACGGAACCCAGGTTAAGTGTCGGCCCCCAGTGGAACACCTCCCCCCCTCCCCCGCGAACGTCTCATACAAGTGTAACCCCAATGTTTATGTGGTAGAGTAATTATGGTGTAGTCTTACGTGGAGACAGTGTTTGCGGAGCAATCGCCGAGATAGTGTGACTGAGGCAGAATGAGGGGAACCAGCCCCCATTCGCCGAGGGAGATGGAAAATCGCCTTAGAAACATCTCACAGGCTGGCCGGCACACCAGACTACAACACTAATCCACGCCTTCACTATCGGGAAGCAGTGCCTTAGACCGGGTTTCTAGTCGGACGGGCTGTGCACATCTATTACCCATTTTAAATTAAAATGATTAGTAATTACATTATTATATTTCCAGTGACATACTATGGGTACTATGCACACTTTTCCTAGACATTTTTCCTTGTTGTCCTTATGTGTGCGTTCTTCCACATCTCTTCCCCATCTCCCATGCACAAGTAATTGTCGATGGCTTTCAACGTAATTTGTGACCGCTAATGCCAGTCGAAATATATGAAGCTTACAGATGTCCTTTCATTCATAACTGTTTACATGGAATCAAAGCTCTAGTGTGACAACAGGAATTTCCATTTGGACTTTATACAAAATGCTAAAGAACTTACTTTTAAAGGAAACAAACATTTATAGACAATTCCAGAATGAGATTTTCACTCTGCAGCGGAGTGTGCGCTGATATGAAACTTCCTGGTAGTTTAAAACTGTGTGCCCGACCGAGACTCGAACTCGGGACCTTTGCCTTCCGCGGGCAAGTGATCTACTATCTGAGCTACCGAAGCACGACTCACGCCCGGTACTCACAGCTTTACTTCTGCCAGTATCTCGTCCTCTACCTTCCAAACTTTAGAGAAGCACTCTTGCGAACCTTGCAGAATTAGCACTCCTGAAGCTCTCCAGCTTCTGTAAAGTTTGGAAGGTAGGAGACGAGATACTGGCAGAAGTAAAGCTGTGAGTATCAGGCGTGAGTCGTGCTTCGGTAGCTCAGATGGACAGCCGGCACGGTAGCTCGGCGTGTTCGGTCAGAGGGTTAGCAGCCCTCTGTAATAAAAAACTGAGCTAATCGATCAACAACGAACTTAAACGGATGTCTTACGACGTCCGCCCCGAGCAGATGCAACGGTCAAAAGCGAACAAAATGAGATTAAAAAAAAATGGTAGAGCACTTGTCCGCGAAAGGCAAAGGTCCCGAGTTCGAGTCTCGGTCGAGCACAGAGTTTTAATCTGCCAGGAATTTTCATTTATAGACATATTTTACAGCGAACGTGCCGACCTGTTTTGCAAAACAATAATACTGATCAAATAAATTCATAACTAAACAAAAAAGTGATATAAGATGTACCAAACTACCACGACAGACGCGAGTAGTCAAGCACCCAGAAGAGGGGAAGGAAGAGATGAAACGTATCGTAACGTGTTGAGAGGATAGGTGATGGTACTTTAGTCACTACAAAATAGAGTCACGTTTATAAGGACCTTCGTAGAACGAGTCTGCTTATCAGTATGATGATTAACTCCCTCTGAGTTGCACGAATGCCCGGATTCACTTGGAAAATGTAACAGAAAGCCGGCGTATCCTGTCCTCGGGCAAGTAGGTCCATAACATCACTGAAACTGGCAATTAGACGGACCTCACGTCTAAACTGATCCCACACACTTTCTATCGAGGACAAGTCTTGGGACCAACCATCGCCCGCTGACAATGTGAAAGAAGCCTATTTCCAAGAAATTTTTAGTAATCCACTACCGTTGTGTGGCATCAGATTAAATGGATAAAGTGGTGGGAGGAGGCTGGATCGTTAATAGTGGTGATTCATATGTGTTTATAGAGGAGACAAAAGTCCGTGACACTGACCGTTTGCTACGCAATCACGAAGCAATGGCAATTTGTCGAAAGTACAGTCCTAGAAATGTACACCAGGGACGACGGCGCTTCGACGTATCAGCGTAGCAGTGTAGCACGTTGCTGAAAATATTGGAAATCAAATATCTCTGGAAGCCGTTATTCAAATTTCACAAGTTGGCTCAACCGTGACAAAACATTCGGGAACAAAGAATGTAACTGCTTGGTTGACGAAAGAAAATTTGGAAATTTGTGCTACGTTTCTTTGGGACCAAACTGCTGAGGTCATCGGCCCCTAGGCTTATACACTACTTAAGCTAATTTAAACTAACTTACGCTGAAGACAACATACACACATCCATGCCCGAGGGAGGACTCGAACCTCCGACAGGGACAGCCCCGCGAAGCGTGGCAAGGCGCCTCAGACCGCACGGCTACCCAGCGCGGCTTGACGAAAAACTTACATTTGATATAAATACGACGAAACAGCTGACACATAATTCGTATATGATTGTCCATTATCTCGGTTCACAGGTTCGTCAAGACAGCTGAAGTTTCTTTCAGCATTTACGAAGACAGATTATTCGGAGCTTCTTCGTTGGAAAACATTGGCAAACAAAATTATAGAAGATGGTGGAACCGCTATTATACAGCAAGGAACTCCAGACTAGAACTTATTCACCCCCCCCATCCCACCAGTCATCAGATATCATGATAATAACGTGTAACAGTTATTGTACCAAACTTCCTGGCAGATTAAAACTGTGTGCCCGACCGATACTCGAACTCGGGACCTTTGCCTTTCGCGGGCAAAGGTCCCGAGTTCGAGTCTCCGTCGGGCACACTGTTTTAATCTGCCAGGAAGTTTCATATCAGCGCACACTCCGCTGCAGAGAGAAAATCTCATTCTGGAAACATCCCCCAGGCTGTGGCTAAGCCATGTCTCCGCTATATCCTTTCTTTCAGGAGTGCTAGTTCTGCAAGGTTCGCAGGAGAGCTTCTGTAAAGTTTGGAAGGTAGGAGACGAGATACTGGCAGAAGCGAAGCTATGAGTACCGGGCGTGAGTCGTGCTTCGGTAGCTCAGTTGGTAGAGCACTTGCCCGCGAAAGGCAAAGGTCCCGAGTTCGAGTCTCGGTCGGGCACACAGTTTTAATCTTTCAGGAAGTTTCATATCAGCGCACACTCCACTGCAGAGTGAAAATCTCATTCTGGAGACTTATTGTACCCTTGATAATAGTCTCAATTCGCTGAGGAAGAGATAACAGAAGTTTCTTTAGCTGTGTCACATCCGGCTGAAACTGATTTGGTCACGTAAAACTACGACATTCGTGGGATGTTGGTTCCTAAATCTAATAAGACGTTCCAAATATTACGAGACATTTCCTATGCTGTGGTATCCCGGAAGACCGGAGTGCTCACAGGACGCCCGTCATCAAGATGTAGAGTACTGGACAACAACTGGTCATCGAGAACATTGAAATAAACAGAGTGGCTAGCGTTGGCGGTTACCTGAGCGAGTGGGTCACAGAAAGAACACTTCCGGCCTTAGCTATACCTTGCACACAGTACCTCCTTGGGCAGTAGGTGCAGTCGCTGCCACGCATAGTTTTCCCCTCCACCCTGATACTGTTCTGTTTCTGTGTTATTTGGCCAACTGAAGTCGTACAGCTTTATGCCACTCCGAGCAATCACATCTGTGGTGGTCTATCCACAGGTGTTCGTCTTATTAAGTTCGTTGTTTTCGACCGAAACTGGTTAAGAAGGAACTGCAGCTGCAATTCTCGTCGCGTCCTAAGCCGGCTGTCGCTGATAATTCTAAACATTCTGCGTGGTGTCTGTTTGTTCTATATCGTATCTCCCCACCACTTTCGCGCAACGCCGCTCTGAGCGTGTTTTTTAGGGAATTGACTAGTTTGAACATGGGACCTGTTGCTGGTAAGGAGACGTCAGACCACTCATGACATGTAGAATTCAGAAGAGTTCAGTGAGACTAGAGATGATATAACCAAATACTTAATGATTTCAGCGTCAGCTCCACTGCACTCCCTGTAAAGGAATCTTAATACTAACTAAATTTAGTGGAAGGGGTTCAAGGCTTTCCTATTTTTAGTTAGCTGGTAAAATAACGTCGAAAAAACAGTTTAGTTTACCATTGGAAATTTTATTCTACTCAAAAAACATCGTTTATTAATTGCACTACTGATAAAAGGAAATGTTTTAATACAGGATGGTAAAAACCAACTGCGTTCAACAAAAATGTGAACGAATATTCCCTGAATGGGTTTCCAAGTTCTACAATGGATCGAAGGATGACCTATGCCATATCACATCTATAATCTAGGTTTAAATTAAGTTTCACAAAAGAGAAAACTATCAAAATGGTCTACAGTGACCATCAATTATCTTTAATTACTTATCTAACTTGTCGTAAAAAAAGTGGCTGATGTGACTTCTCAATAACTATATAACAGAAAAATCATCGCGTTTCAGATTTTTACTTCAAGTGGCAAATGTGAACACCATGAGCTTTAATTGACGA
The DNA here is from genome assembly GCF_023864275.1 of Schistocerca cancellata. Classification (NCBI taxonomy): domain Eukaryota; kingdom Metazoa; phylum Arthropoda; class Insecta; order Orthoptera; family Acrididae; genus Schistocerca; species Schistocerca cancellata. The sequence continues at coordinate 707,123,085 of NC_064630.1, forward strand.
TCGACACTAGTATTACGCAAAAAGGGGTTGTAACAGATGAGACTTCTGCAGTTCTGAGTGAAGCCTTATGCGCTCAAAAATGCGGCATCGCGTGCGTTCATTACCTTGTCGGTGTTCGTCAGGGGGCGGCGACCAGCACAGCTCCGCTCACCTCACTGGCTCGGAAGCAACCCTTCAGCAACTATCTCCTAACTTCTCCTTACTATAATTTACCGAAGTTGGTTTAAAAAAACTATCTAGCTGTGTTTTCATCTGACCAATCAGGGTCTCAATGTTAACCTTAAGCTCCGCCTACAAAAATTCTGTCTATCCAATGAGAAACGTTATACTTTTCGTTGTGGGGCAATGTTTTTAAAGTTTGCAACGTAACAGAGAAGCGAAAAAGTCTCACGCTAAAACTTGCAGCTGGTGTGCTCCTTTTAGCGTTATCGTAAGATCTATACTGTTCTTCTGGAGGGCTCTATCTTTTAACATGGGCTGGGGGGTGGTCCTAACGTAACAGAGACGCGAAAAAGTCTCACGCTAAAACTTGCAGCTGGTGTATCCCTTTTTGTGTTATCGTAAGATCTATACTGTTCTTCTGGAGGGCTCTAGCTTTTAACATGGGCTGGGGGGTGGTCCTAACGTAACAGAGACGTGAAAAAGTCTCACACTAAAACTTGCGAGTGGTGTGGTCCTAGCAGTTAGCTGGCGACGTGGGTGTCCGTCCGTCCCTCATCGTATGGCCTTCCAGCTTAACACGGTTCTGCTCTCGGCTTCTGTTCTCGTTTCTCCCCTCGGAACTGCGTCTGTCTCACGGTGGGAGGGTATGACATGCATTTAGGCATTCTTGTGTTAGTCTGTGGTATTCCACTTGCTCAGTCGTTACTCGTATTACTTTGGTTAATTTAATGTCACGATTTATTCGGAGCTATGTAACAAACTACTGGATTTCCTTATCATGTCAGGGTTTTCATGGAAGGTGTTGGATTTGCTTGACACCTTACATAACGCGTGACCTCCACCTCCAGTCTATGACGATTAACTTGTTTTGCTACCACGGTTTTAATCTGCGTTACGTAGCAACGTGTGATACACCATTCTTTGTACTCATGTCGGAGAGAACACGTAGACACACAAACAAATAGAGTAACTGCATACCGGCAGCGTCATGGGAACGTCAAAACAAGGTAGTTCGTTTCCACGCTACTGGCACGTGTACACATCGATCCCAATCACTACGTTGATTATATACAAGCAACTGGTGCGTACACAACCAGTTCACTGTCAAGCATAACGTAAGCGGTGGAGGGCCACTTTTAGTGACGAGACTATTATTTTGTCCGGCGTACGTAGTTAAGAGTTTTTCGTGCTCGAAGTTTTGGGCAACATATTTTATGATAATTATTACAGTGTGAGGGTAAATGCTGATGTCCTTCATGGACATACTCCTATAAAAAAAAAGATAACTGTCGCGTAATCTCTGGTAATCGTCATAATTAATGTAAGTATTAATTACTATATGTGTAGCGTGCTTTCGGTCAGTTAAAATCAAAACCAATACAAAAGATAGTACGACTTCGCGAGAATTTGAAAGGAGAGTCGTAAACACTAAAAGTGTGAAACGCAGGGCAGAGTGCAGTGCGAAAAGAGTTCATGCGGTTAAAAAATGGTTCAAATATCTCTGAGCACTATGGGAGTTAACTTCTGAGGTCATCAGTCCCCTAGAACTTAGAACTACTTTAACCTAACTAACCTAAGGACGTCACACATCCATGCCCGAAGCAGGATTCGAACCTGCGTTGGTAGCGGTCGCGCGGTTCCAGACTATAGCGCCTAGAACCGCTCGGCCACTCCGGCCAGCCACTGTGGTTCTCTATAAACGGGAGGAAGACGGAGATAGGTGCAATGATAGTCAGTTTGGACTACACAGACGACCATTGTTATGGTCCTGGTCTGATAGGACTCTGTCGGATCTGCAATCAAGTGCGGTAGCGTTCTCGCTTCCCACGCCCGGGTTCCCGGGTTCGATTCCCGGCGGGGTCAGGGATTTTCTCTGCCTCGTGATGGCTGGGTGTTGTGTGCTGTCCTTAGGTTAGTTAGGTTTAAGTAGTTCTAAGTTCTAGGGGACTTATGACCACAGCAGTTGAGTCCCATAGTGCTCAGAGCCATTTTGCAATCAAGTACGTCAGGTTATAAATAACATTCATTCCGAGGTTCTAAATTTATCAGGGAAAGTAGAATTCAGACTTCTATTTACGTTAGTGTGCAGAACCTGTATGACTGGAGACTTGCCACATTTATGAAAATAGCATTTATGGAGTCCGGGATTTATCAAGTGCACTTAAATGTGAGATTTATCCCACAGCCTGCTTGATATCTCATACATCCACGTCAATAACGAGAATAGGTACAGAAATGGCCTAAATAAAATTCGGTACCTGAAAGATGGCGGTCTGTTAGGATTAAAGACAGGTAAAAGCACCAGAGGGAGCTTGATAATGGAAGAAAACCTTAAGACAGATGCTGTAATCCTTAGGAGAAATGTATATGTTATGCAGAAGTGCGGGTAATGCACAATACGTACAGGAGCCAATGAGGAAGAATAAGAATTTGAAGCCAGTAGAAAAGGGCGTGGTGTAAAAGGTCTATTTTTTCTCACTTTAATTTCGAATTTTTAGTGATCGAAATAAAAATAAGGCTAAGAACATCTTGGAATCGCGTAGTGCAGCCGTAGTGTGTTGGTTAGATGACAGTTGTTGAAGTTACAGTGATGGATAAAAACACCCAACCTAATAATGTAGAGGAAATGTTACAATATATGTTATAATTGTTTGTGTGCGTTATCGTATTGTGTAGCGGCAATGCGAAAATATTGATTCCTGTACGTTTGACATTGAATTTCACAGATATGTATCAGTAGGAGGAGAAACGTGACAATCAAGAATGTGTTACAGGGTGGCTCGATGTTACGAAGGTTTGGAAATGTCCTCAATACCAGGACCATCTGCATTCTCATCATCCCATGATAATGTGAACAGTATGAACGGCAAAAAGCGTTTGAGGAATGAGAAAGATTGGAAACGGAATGTACGAAAACAGAGACTGTTCAAAGGGGAAGAATATGTAAATGGTAACGGCAAGATTACACCTCTAAAAGAATGCGGAATGGAACCCTGTTCTTGTACATAGCAATGTTACCTGAAGGTAAGTGCAGACAGGCAGTATAAAATATTTAACGGTTATTATGGATTGGAGAACTTCGACTTGCAATCGGCCTTTCTATTTAACAGTATCCGTGTTTGTAAAACGTCACAAACGTATACCACGTTCCTTTCTCGACGAGAAAATACCAGGCAATACTTTTTGCTTGATATTCGTGGTAATGATGTGCAAGTGCACAAACAATTTTTTCAGAGCACATTGGCAGTATCTGCAGGACGAATAAATAGAATATTGAAGCACAAAGGTGTTAGGGCAACTGCTCAACTTGACCGACGAGGACGATGTGAATCTGCCAATACAACACCGTCAGATAAAATAGCTGAAGTGAAGTGTTTTGTGGACATATTTCCAGCGTATGAAAGTCACTAAGCCACACGCAAATCGAATAGAAAGGTGTTGGCACCTGATTTAAATATCAGTATTATGTATTCACTATATTGCAAAGAAACAGTGAACCCAGAATCTGGTCATATATTTCGCAAAACCTTCAATGAACAGTTTAATTCATCTTCCCATCCACCTATTTCAGGTTCACGTAAGAAATTTGATTCTTTCCTGATCAAAGTAATGGCCTCACCAAACGACAGTTCACTCATCTCGCAAAAAGGCGAACATTTGAGGAAATCTGAGTGTGCACCTAAAGGCTTGAAGAACGATACTTTGCTTGCTAATCCAAATGATAATGCTACTGTTATGACATCTGACATGATGAAAACTTTGCCTACACCTGTATTGCCAACAGGGGTATGCTATTACAAAAGGCTAATGTGGACCTATTGCCTTGGTATTCATGACATAGGGAATGATGAGATTTTCACATGTTTCTTTGAAACGATTCGATAGCACCTAGAGGTCCTCATGTTTGTTGTACTACGTGAACCATTTCGTGAAATCTTCCCGGTTAATTATGTACTCAGACCAGTAAGGAGATCGAAATACGAATATTAAACTCTCACTTGTGTGCCAGTACATAGTTTCCAATCCTATTTACATAGTAAATGAAATAGACGTATTTACTTTGGGATCAAAATTTTGGCTTGACTGTAAAACAAAAGAAGTTTTTACAAATGTTTACATTCCAGGAACGCTGGAATGAGATTATTGAGGCTGCTAGGAAGAAAAAGCTTTTCAGGGTAGTTCACATGGGTAAAGATGACTTTTTTCGACAAAAACGCTTGAAAGGAATATCACGAACCGCAAAATATCGGTTGATCAAACCAAAGTGGAGAGGTTCAAGGTCCAGTGGCTACGATTTGTGGAAAAGCTGCCTTTTGATATACTTTTTAAATATGCCAGTGAAATAGGTGACGAATTTAATAAAGTCGATGTGCCGAAGAGGACATCAACTCTTTTAAAGGAATTAGAACGGCTGTGTCGAGAAGGTAATCCAATGAGTGAACTGAAGAATAAAGATTTAGAGTCTACTGGAGTTCATTCCATCAGTTCACCATGATTTTTAAAAAAAACTTACGACAGCTGTTGCAAAGCCTGCAAATATGTTGCCCGTATAGTATCTAGATAGTGAAGACTCTGATGTGCAATAACAGTTTCTGGAAACCTTTGTGGTTGTTGTAATTGCATTATTTCATGACATTGAAGCTGTTCAATGATGTAAACAAACTATAGATCCTATTCCTCTACAACAGTATATAAAGAATAATAACTACACTCCTGGAAATGGAAAAAAGAACACATTGACACCGGTGTGTCAGACCCACCATACTTGCTCCGGACACTGCGAGAGGGCTGTACAAGCAATGATCACACGCACGGCACAGCGGACACACCAGGAACCGCGGTGTTGGCCGTCGAATGGCGCTAGCTGCGCAGCATTTGTGCACCGCCGCCGTCAGTGTCAGCCAGTTTGCCGTGGCATACGGAGCTCCATCGCAGTCTTTAACACTGGTAGCATGCCGCGACAGCGTGGACGTGAACCGTATGTGCAGTTGACGGACTTTGAGAGAGGGCGTATAGTGGGCATGCGGGAGGCCGGGTGGACGTACCGCCGAATTGCTCAACACGTGGGGCGTGAGGTCTCCACAGTACATCGATGTTGTCGCCAGTGGTCGGCGGAAGGTGCACGTGCCCGTCGACCTGGGACCGGACCGCATCGACGCACGGATGCACGCCAAGACCGTAGGATCCTACGCAGTGCCGTAGGGGACCGCACCGCCACTTCCCAGCAAATTAGGGACACTGTTGCTCCTGGGGTATCGGCGAGGACCATTCGCAACCGTCTCCATGAAGCTGGGCTACGGTCCCGCACACCGTTAGGCCGTCTTCCGCTCACGCCCCAACATCGTGCAGCCCGCCTCCAGTGGTGTCGCGACAGGCGTGAATGGAGGGATGAATGGAGACGTGTCGTCTTCAGCGATGGGAGTCGCTTCTGCCTTGGTGCCAATGATGGCCGTATGCGTGTTTGCGCCGTGCACACAGGGCCAACACCCGGCATCATGGTGTGGGGAGCGATCTCCTACACTGGCCGTACACCACTGGTGATCGTCGAGGGGACACTGAATAGTGCACGGTACATCCAAACCGTCATCGAACCCATCGTTCTACCATTCCTAGACCGGCAAGGGAACTTGCTGTTCCAACAGGACAATGCACGTCCACATGTATCCCGTGCCACCCAACGTGCTCTAGAAGGTGTAAGTCAACTATCCTGGCCAGCAAGATCTCCGGATCTGTCCCCCATTGAGCATGTTTGGGACTGGATGAAGCGTCGTCTCACGCGGTCTGCACGTCCAGCACGAACGCTGGTCCAACTGAGGCGCCAGGTGGAAATGGCATGGCAAGCCGTTCCACAGGACTACATCCAGCATCTCTACGATCGTCTCCATGGGAGAATAGCAGCCTGCATTGCTGCGAAAGGTGGATATACACTGTACTAGTGCCGACATCGTGCATGCTCTGTTGCCTGTGTCTATGTGCCTGTGGTTCTGTCAGTGTGATCATGTGATGTATCTGACCCCAGGAATGTGTCAATAAAGTTTCCTCTTCCTGGGACAATGAATTCACGGTGTTCTTATTTCAATTTCCAGGAGTGTATTTGTATTCTCGCTATTTTGTAGCTATTTCAATAAGTACGTTGTATTTCATTCCTCATTGTATTTGCTTATTCATTTTTGTCGTGTATATTACTTTACTTTCTTTTCTAATGTCGATGTTTCAATACTCGGATTGCAAAGTACACAATCTGAAATACGTCTGAATCCAAAAGTAAATGGAAATACTTTTGCGAAAGAGGCTGTACACCTAATGCAACAGTGAGTACCTGCTGAAAGTCACGTTATGTGTTATGCAAAAGTGGACTAACCCACATAAAAATCTGGAATATTAAAGGTCAAGATGTAATTTGGTTGTATAATTCACTTACGAGACCTGGAATACTGCTAGAAGGTAAAAGTTGTAACATACAATGATCTGGTAAAAAACAGAATATGTCTGCAAAATCCTGTTTCTTTCTGCCTTGATTATCTCTGTTGGAGGAAGGTTTGGGTTAGTCCACTATTGCTCTTAGTGCCTCATATCACGTGTTTATGAATACTTATTTATCAGTTTCTGTGGGATGGTGAGAGCCAAAGCTTCTGGCTCATAGAACGAGTCGCTACTTAGTTTACAGAGAACCCATTAGAAAATTTTACAGAGCATCGGTTAGAAAATTTGTAAACAAAAGTAGTAAAAGAAATAACAAAACACAAATATCCTGTGAATATACGAATAAATAAAATATTCCAAGAAAAAATGAATATACGAATAAATAAAACATTCCAAGAAAAAATGAATATACGAATAAATAAAACATTCCAAGAAAAATTCTCAGCTACTCTTGAACAGAGCAGATGGAGTGTGTCCCAAGGAAGCCTTTTAACTTGAATATGAATATTTGTGGTTCATCGCACTTTTTTTCAGTTCTGCAGGTAGCCTATTGAAAGAGAAATCAGCTGAATAGCACACACATTTTTTGTGGAATTATCTACGTGAATACCGTTTTACGATCTTGTGCTCTGTCAATTGAATGTCGCTGTTACTCCTGAATGAGTGAGTATTGTCAACAACAAATACCAAGTGAAACATACGAATTGCATGACAGAGTTAGAATTCACAGACACCTGAACAACTGCCTACTTTAAGTTCGCCCTCTTATGGATTCAGAACATTCTTGGTTAGTGCACAGAGCTGCCTCGAAGTACAACATCGCACGAGATAACAGAGGGAAAGTAAGCAAGGTAAACCAGTCTCAGCGTTTCAGCTGCATCCTTTGTGGGATTAATTTTTATAGTAAAGACAGCAGTATTCAGTTCCTGCACAAGATCTTGAACTTGATACTTCCATGAAAGCGTTCTATTTACCATCAGTCATAATAACTTAAACTGTTCGGCTTCACCGACTTTTTGACCTGAATGGGACTTTAAATTTACGCTTTTCCAAGAGTTTCGTGATAGAAATTATAGGTATTGAGTTTTGTTGCAGATAAGGGTTAACTTCTTCTCTACAGGTCATGTGATGATGTTACTGACTACCCTGTTAGTTACATCATTTATATCTATTACCCTCCAGAGGTTTACTTGTGTCATCTAGAATGAGAAAAAGTTTGACTAATTTGTCATGTTTAGTGCCAGAACATTAACGTATATCGAGGAAAGCAACGGAAACAGAGCAGAGCCCTGTGACATCCGCCCCCTCCTTCCCCTTACTTTACGTGACTCCAAGTACATTCAAATCTCTTCACTGTTTGCTGACACTAGAGGACAACGTTCTGCTTCCTACTTTCCAAGAGTGAATTGAACCACTGACGACTTTTTACATAATCACTTAATTTTCTGCGGCTGGTCCCGGCGGAGGTTCGAGTGCTCTCTCGGGCATGGGTGTGTGTGCGTTCGTCCTTAGGATAATTTAGGTTAAGCAGTGTGTAAGCTTAGGGACTGATGACCTTAGCAGTTAAGTCCCATAAGCTTTCACACACATTTAAACATTTTTGAACTTAATTTTCCAGCTTATGCAAATGTCCACTCAATCAAATTACGTTTTTCAATTAAAGCAAATTCGCAATAACATCAGAGTACCGATTACCCCTGCTATAGGCACACACACAAAAGACTGCACTGCATTTTCAGTGGCTACTGCTTTCTTCAAGCAGAACTGCGAGTCTTACAGCGAATTATGTGTATTAAGATGTGCCACCACCCCCCTATACATTTATTTCTCAAGAACCTTTGGTGACAATGGTAGCAAAGAAACTGGACAGTAATCGTTAACATAAAGTGGTTTCACGAATGAGCCTTTCAGTACGTCATTATATTGACCACACCTATATAATGCAATAATGGTCTTCATAATCTTACGTGAAGTGTCATCCTACTCATTAGAACCTATAGTCTTTAGTGATGGAACAATTTAACCGTTGCTTGTTAGCTGCGGTGGCACGTGCTGTAGTTGTCTCGATAGTTTCAAGAGTTCTGACTATTATGGGTACCAAGAAAATATGAACAAAAGTTGACGACTATTGACAATAAGTCTAGTGGATCAGCAACCGGTGAACTCTCACACAACAGAGGTTTGATATGTCGAACACCTTCACTGTGCCCTAACATCTCGACACTAGTATTCTTAAGGACTACAGCCTGAAACTTTAAAAATAAATGTTAATAGCTACTGACTCGTATACTACACTACTGGCCATTAAAATTGCTACACCAATAAGAAATGCAGATGATAAACAGGTATTCATTGGACAAATATATTATGCTAGAACTGACATGTGATTACATTTTCAGGCAATTTGAGTGCATAGATCCTGATAAATCAGTACCCAGAACAACCACCTCTGGCCGTAATAACGGCCTTGATACGCCTCGGCATTGAGTCAAACAGAATTTGGTAGGCGTGTACAGGTACAGCTGTCCATGCAGCTTCAACACGATACCACACTTCATCAAGAATAGTGACTGGCGTATTGTGACGAGCCAGTTGCTCAGCCACCAGCGACCAGACATTTTCAATTGGAGAGATCTAGAGAATGTGCTGGTCAGGGCAGCAGTCGAACATTTTCTGTATCCAGATAGGCCCGTACAGGACCTGCAACATGAGGTCGTGCATTATCCTGCCGAAATTTAGGGTTTTGCAGGGATCGAATTAAGGGTAGAGCCACGGGTCGTAACACATCAGAAATGTAACGTGCACTGTTCAAAGTGCAGTCAATACGAATAAGAGGTAACCGAGACGTGTAACCAATGACACCCTATACCATGACACCGGGTGATACGCCAGTATGGCAAAGACGAATACACACTTCCAACGTGCGTTCACCGCGATGTCGCCAAACACGGATGCGACCATCATGATGCTGTAAACAGAACCTGGATTCATCCGAAAAAATGACGTTCGTGCACCCGGGTTCGTCGTTGAGTACACCATCGCAGGCGCTCCTGTCTGTTATGCAGCGTCAAGGGTAACCCCAGCCATGGTCTCCGAGCTGATAGTCCATGCTGCTGGAAACGTTATCGAACTGTTCGTGCAGATGGTTGTTGTCTTGCAAACGTCCCCATCTGTCGACTCAGTGACCGAGACGTGGCTGCACGATTCGTTACAGCCATGCGGATAAGATGCGTGTCATCTCGACTGCTAGTGATACGAGGCCGTTGGGATCGAGCACGGCGTTCCGTATTACCCTCCTGAACCTGCCGATTCCATATTCTGGTAACAGTCATGGGATCCCGACCAACGCGAGCAGCAATGTCGCGATACGATAAACGGCAATCGCGATAGGCTACAATCCGACCTTTATCAAAGTGGGAAATGTGATGGTACATATTTCTCTTCCTTACATGAGGCATCACAACAACGTTTGACCTGGCAACGCCGGTCAACTGTTGTTTGTGTACGAGAAATCGATTGGAAACTTTCCTCATGTCAGTAAGTTGAATGTGTCGCCACCGGCGCCAACCTTGTGTGAATGCTCTGAAAAGGTAATCATTTGCATATCGGAGCATCTTGTTCCTGACGGTTAAATTTCGGGTCTATAGCACGTCATTTTCGTGGTGCTGCAATTTTAATGGCCAGTAGTGTGCCTTAGCAGACATTTCGCTAAATTCGAAATATAACTTGTTTCTCTCTGCAGTGCGGTTACTCCGACTGCAATGGGTAACCTGTGCTTCTGGAAAGCAGAAGCGAGCCGTTCTGCGAATCAGCAGGTGCTGCACGATCCAGCAGGCTTTTCCTGGCCGCCGCCCTCTGCCCTCTGCCCTTCCCTTCCGGTTCGTTATCACGCGGCCAAATAGCCAGCAGCTCCTCGGAATTCACTGGTCCGAGCACCGCCCACACCATTTCACTGCTCCGGTGGCGGCAAAGCGCAATGAAACCTGCCTACATTGAAGTCAAGAGCAGACTGTGTGAACTGAAATTTCAGTGTTTGCACAGCGGCTCATTTACATCAGGCTTCATCACTGAGAATCAAGTCATACAGTAAGGGTGTGAAGAAATGCTGCTTCTACGATTCACAAATTTTATTCTATATCTAATATCTGACCTTTACAACTTCTTTAAAAGTCACAGCTGCTATGTAATACAGTTAACTGTCGATTTAGGTCATTGAGGGCTTTCTTCGGAACTCTTCAGCATCTGTACGTATGCACGCGACATCCCCAAGCTCGCAAATATTTAAGGAAAGTAATATTTGTATAACATTATGAAATCCTACCGAATTAACCTTTATTTGGTATCAGTTAAACTCCATGCCATCATCATTGTTATGGTGATCTATGTGACATCGTTACTGCTGGAGCGTCAGTAATAAGAACAAGAGAGTTATACAGTTCGTTAGTATGCAGAACGGACTCCACATAACACATGCGAATATTAAAGTCGACATTGCAGTAATATTAGACGGGGTTATAAATGTATTTTGTCCTTTTGGCACCAAATAGTTAGTCACATGTTCCAAAGAAGATTTGGATTATTTTTTTTATCTAAATAATGTTTAATGCGCCAGTCTTCGTGATATCTATAGTGTATCTCTAATGTCTAATGTAGGCTATTTACAAGTTTTCACTTCGCACGCTGATCGTAATTTAACATTAATGAACGAATTATTTTTCTATCATATTGATGCAGCTAAACTTAACACTAGTTCTTTTCTCAGGCTTCCAGTTTCTAAATAAAATTTTATCTATCCAGTGGAATAGACTGTCCAGGAGAAATAACTTTAGGTTACAGTTAAAACTTCGTTTACTACTATTGAAACATTTATTTGATGCATTTCGAACTCCCTTCTCCCCAAATGACAGCTTCAATACTGAATTATAAATTAACTGAACTTAATTGTTTGAACACCTTAGTAATATCATCACTTCCGTTATATAGAGCAAACCGAATAAACAGGATTCCATTCAATAAGAGAAACTCTGGATAAGAAGTGAGTACAATCATACAAATAGCTAAGAACAATGGTTGTGATACACATGTGCTACATAGACGCAATCAAAAAATTTGAACGCAAATACGTAAAAAATTTAAAAAATTCAACCTATCTAATACACAGAAAAATACTCAAGTCCTAAACACATACGATACACATACACAATGCCAACATCGCACAGAAAAATTACAGATTGTGCACTATGACTTACATAAATTAACACACAGATTGACAAAAAAATACTACAAAACCTGCTCTACCAAATAGCACAGCTACAAAAATTTGTAAACCATCCATTTAAACGTGAGCCAACAAACAATCAAGAGGGGCAAATTTCAGGAATCAGAAGCATACAAAATTCAATGTAAAAATTGTAATTCATTATAGATAGGCATGACATGCAGGAATTTTAAAACACGATACAAAGAACACATAAAATGTAGGAATATAAAGCAGACCTTACGTACTTGCAGACAGCGTCAAACACCATAACCACCATCCTACAACATGGAACAAGATATGAGAATAATCAGAACAAATAACCACAACAAACAGCTTATAAAAATGCAGAGAACTGCCACACCCACAAGGCCATTGCTGAGAACAAACGTATGATGAATTAATAGACACAGATCAATAAAAGTCTCTACTAAACTTAATAAAAGAAATGATAAGGCAAAAAAATTACATTTGTACTTGCAGCCAGATACCACAAAAATACGTTCAATAGTTGGAAATAACATTCAACGGTTAGCAACAATCATCAAAACGTGTTTCACTTTCTAGTGCTGTGAAGTGTACATAATAATAAAAAAACGCGATTTCAAATGTCAGTTATCAGTAGAAGAACAGCTACAAAAAAGATACTAAAATGCAGCGTGTAGATTAACATCCAAAAAGTCTGTGAGTTGAGCTTTGATTATTACTGAATCATATTAAAAATAAGAAAGTGCCTGAAGTGTTTATATCCTGCATATAGAACGTGTTAATGGGAACCAAATTTTATAAACAAAATTATCTAAATATTCTAGACCTCTAAAGATGCCTTGCAAAGAATAAAGTTGAAACATGTATGGCACAAAAATTGTATTTCATTCAGTTGTGATTAGACGGCCCCAAAGAAATAATTATCAACATATCATAAGCTCAGTAACATGTTTCTTCAATTTCAGGGTTTTGATTACACGTAGACCCAAAATTCTGGAACATAATGTTCTACTTGCAGAACTGAGTTCATGTAATACATCTATTTTTCATATGACTCTATGCTGCAATACAGAACTGCAGGTAGCACTTCTCTCAAAACAAAGTGAGAACTTGTTTGTAGAGAACTGTGTAATGAATTTTTTTTCTGTTGCTTTCCTTCTAATGAGGTTGATTCGTATCTTCAGTAAAAAGTACCAATTCTGCTTCATGAATATTAAGTCTAAGATCATTCACACATACAAGTAACAGACATGCAGGAAAAATAGAACTCAGTAAGGCTTCCTACATGATATTTCCCTAGTCATTAAACTTTTCTTTGCTTCTAACACTTTTTGGAACTATTCATTGCAACTTCTTGCATTCTATTTGTTAAGTATGCTCAAATCAATTGGTTGTTGAGCCACCAATTCCTTCAGACTCAAATTTTTGTGGGAGAATAACATGATCTTCACAACGAAACGCCTTGGATAGGTAACAGAAGAAAAACAACAGTCACTATTTTATTATATCAGACTAGTAATATTTGGTGAGTGGAGGTATAAATAGCACTGTAAATCGAGAAACATTTATGAATCACTAACTGTGACGTGCTAACTTTCTTGTAATTGTTTGTAAGTGTGAGACTGCTCTTGAGTACATCACTAATTCGAATACTTTGGAAAGAGACATAAGGAAAGTGTACAGTAATTATTTAAGTATTTAGTACCTCCTTTCTTATAAACAGGTTTAACAATAGCGTATTTTGATGCGTCTGTATAAATACCATATGACTATGAAGAATTACATATATGTCCAAGGACAGTATCTATTAAGTTCGAACATCTATCCAGAATTCTTTTTGAAATTCCATCAACACCATATGCAAGAGACCAATAACGGCTTCCTATAATTTTATTATGATTAGTAACAGCGCAGAAGTAATAACACCAAACAAACTGGAATACCAATTTCAATATTGCATGAATATGATCAGAGAAACTGAGACTAATGTAAAATAAAGATTTGTTTAGTACCATGTCATGGTGGTGCGTAATATGACTTCCATTAAACGTTTCCGACTGATTGCAGTGCAGGTCGTCAAATTTATCACCGTATGTTGCTGACTGAACAGTACAATATTTTAATGTTGTGTTAGTCACGTGTGCTGAAGAGTTTGTAAGTTGTAACCAGGTTGGATAGTTGTGGAGATGACGGCTGACACTCGCAAGCAGTACTAGCAATAATAAGGTATTATACTGGAACTGTGACAGGAACAAATAATAATTTATATACTTCCAGTTGTTATTGAATCTTACGAAGCCCATTAAGTCTTTATTTAAATAAATTTGTGTCCTCGTTAGTGCTGTATTGAGAGAACCCATACACAAATAATGCGTCTCCCTTGGTAAGAAAGAAATTTCTTCGTGTATGTTACAAAGTGCGAACAAGCAATATTTTCAGGTGACTCTTAACATGCGGAAAAGGATGAAGAGACAGAGCGATGAAATGATACCTTTAATTTATGGTTTGTGATGTCCCAGTGCAGCGCTGGGATTATTGCTTTCCTCTGAGATGCCCGCAGAAAAAGGGACGACACGTAGGCAAAGCTCCTAGCTCTGAGGCTGTGTATTATTATTATTATTGTTATTTTTGTTATTATTAATGGCTTTCGGGCGAGTCATATTAGCCACTTACATAACAGACATGAAGGAAAGACGTTAAGATGGTACATTAGGTGACTTATCTTTCTGGAAATTGGATTAATAATGCAAGTAACCTGAATGTCACAGCTCCCTGACACCATTCAGCTAGTCGCATATCAACTATTCAGAGATCTCTGAAGCGTATCGGAGTCTACCACTAAATATCAAAAAGAGACAGACCCGCCAGAATAAAAGAAGGCGGGGAGTACTGTGTTGTCAGTAGAAAATCTGTAACAGCCTAAAGTGTCTGCAGAAGAGCTCACTGCTAAGTAACAGATTCGTCAGGAACATCAGCCGTAATAAATTTGACCAAAGTCATCTGCTGGTGATGTTATTGTGAAGTGGAACCGTAATCGAACAATCACAAGTAAACCATGATCATGCAGATCTCTTTTACTGGATGGACACGGACCGTTGACCATGGAGGAGGGCGGATGTAAGAAATTAGTTATCAGCGGAAGTAGTCACTCATTATTTCCAAAGTGCTACCAGCTCTCCAGTCAGCACAATGACTGTGCGTAGCCAGTTACAAACGATGGGGTTCAGTGGTCGAGCTTCATAAGCCATACATTTCCCTAATCAGTGGTCAGCGAGGTTTGAGGCGTAAAGAGAGACGCTACTCGACAGTGATTGACTGTAAACGCGTGATTTGGAGTGATATCTCACGCTATACCTTTTGGCAAACCGATGGCAGACTTTGTATTTTGCTACTGCCTGGAGAAAGTTACCTGTCATCGTGCTTGATGCCAATAGTGAAGTATATAAGTCGTGTTACAGCATGGTAGAGTTTTTCGTAGTTGAGGTGTGGTCCCCTGCTATGCTTAATAAAACAGAAAACACAAAAGACGGAGCGATATGAACAAAATGCCCCCCCCCCCCCGTGAACAATGGACCTTGCCGTTGGTGGGGAGGCTTGCGTGCCTCAGCGACATAGATAGCCGTACCGTAGGTGCAACCACAACGGATGGGTATCAGTAGAGGGGCCAGATAAACACGTGGTTCCTGAAGAGGGGCAGCAGACTTTTCAGTAGTTGCAGGGGCAACAGTCTGGATGATTGACTGATCTGGCCTTGTAACACTATCCAAAACGGCCTTGCTGTGTTGGTACTGCGAACGGCTGAAAGCAAGGGGAAACTACAGCCGTAATTATTCCAGAGGGCATGCAGCATTACTGTATGGTTAAATAATGATAGCATCCTCTTGGGTAAAATATTTCGGAGGTAAAATAGTCCCCCATTCTCATCTCCGAGCGGGGACTACTCAGGAGAACGTCGTTATCAGGAGAAAGAAAACTGGCGTTCTACGGATCGGAACGTGGAATGTCAGATCCATTAACCGGGCAGGTTGGTTAGAAAATTTAAAAATGGAAATGGATAGGTCAAAGTTAGATATAGTGGGAATTAATGAAGTTAGGTGGCAGGAGGAACAAGACTTTTGGTCAGGCCAATACAGGATTATAAATACAAAATTAAATAGGTGTAATGCAGGAGTAGGTTTAATAATGAATAAATAAAAAGGAGTGCGGGTAAGCTACTAAAAACAACATAGTGAACGCATTATTGTGGCCAAGATAGACACGAAGCCCACGCCTACTACAGTAGTACAAGTTTATATGCCAACTAGCTCTGCAGATGACGAAGAAATTGAAGAAATCCATGATGAAATCATAGAAATTATTCAGATAGTGAAGGGAGACGAAAATTTAATAGTCATGGGTGACTGGAATTCGGTAGTAGGAAAGCGGAGAGAAGAAAACGTAGTAGGTGAATATGGATTGCGGCTAAGAAATTAAAGTGGAAGCCGCCTGGTAGGATTAGCACAGAGCACAACTTAATCATAGCTAACACTTGGTTCAAGAATCATGGAAGAAGCCTGGAGATACTGACAGGTTTCAGAGAGATTATGTGATGGTAAGACAGAGATTTAGGAACCAGGTTTTAAATTGTAAGACATTTCCAGGGGCAGATGTGAACTCTGACCACAATCTATTGGTTATGAACCGTAGATTAAAACTGAAGAAACTTCAAAATGGGAATTTAAGGAGATGCACTCCGTCTTCAGGCCACAAGTAGCCCATCGGGACCATCCGACAGCCGTGTCATCCTCAGTTGAGGATGCGGATAGGAGGGGTGTGTGGTCAGCACACCGCTCTGCCGGTCGTTATGATGGTTTTCTTTTACCGGAGGGATAAGAGAGAGATCCGGATTCGAGCCTCGGTCCGGCACAGATTTTCATTGTCGTCATTCCATTCTACAGCTGATGGTAGTCATTATTCGCAATTGCGAATTCATTTGATGTGTTTAGTAACAGCTGTGGTGCCCACAGTGCATCTTCATCAGAATAACACCGGCACTGCAGTATTGTAGTTACTACACTGGTTTATAGCAAACAAATAAAACAAACTGATGGACACCATCTGGCAAAATATATCTGCTTCCCAAATAAACTCTGCTCATGAACCATCATTTCACTTAGTCCCTTATTGAGTATCATTTTCTTAACTCTTTGACGTATCTGGTCCGATACTCTTTGTCAAATTTGGGTCTGGTTATTTCTTATGAATGTTTTACTAGTTTTCCAGATACTATAAATGGTTATTATAACAAGTCGAGACATTTATTGATCATTATGGCTTTCTCACTGGACTTTTTAAGCTTTCAAAACTGAACCCAGTCTTTAATTTGGAATTTTATACGTCTCGATTTCTCGTTGTGACATTTGTTGCTTCGCATAGCCTCCCTCTCACATTTTGGTCTGATAGCTGTCCCCCAAATATTCGATTCGTAGTCTTGTCCCTGTAGGTAAACAAGCATCCTCTCTAATGAAATCAGGCCGTATTCCGCCTCTCATCATTAAGCGTGACGCCTAACCAGTACTTTCATGAGAAGTGAATTTGATGACATTTTCAAACGACTAGGTACATCTTCCCCTCCAATTACAATTGGTCTTGTTAGACGTGATATCTCTGAAATACAACATTCAAATAGGTTATTCACCTAGTGGAGAAGCGTAGCACATAATATTTTAACATCAAGAGTCGTTAACTTATTCTTCCAATCATTTGATATAAATTGCGGATCGTTAGTAGACTGTATAACTTTAGATATCCCCACTTCTTTTTCATATTAGATAATTTTTGCCTTACTGTTCTCCCACTAAGTCTACTCTTTAGATACAGTTTTATAAACATGGTGAATTTGTCAAGCATAATAAAAATGTACTGGGCACCTCATATAGTTCTAGGGAGATGACCAAACAGAGCCACTTCTACTAGTTGTAATGCCTGGCGTGCTGGAATTCTCTGAATTTTACCCTGAACAGGTTTTCTAAGCTCTTCTGTTTTTGATATATATGTCAGTATAATTTTTCTATTCCTCTTATTAAGTGGACTACAAGGGTTCCTCTTTGCTAGACTCAGCTCGCAACCAAACAATTTTAAAACTAGTTTAGCTCACTGCTCAGTACCTTGATGTATCAGGTTTGTCGTCTCTTATAGATGTAAACTTAAATCAACAGAGCTGCCTTTATATGCGGTGTATCCACGTATTTAATGTTAGAGACTTAATCCGCTAGAAAGTAATAAAAAATATTCAGAATACAGAGTTACGTTTCTTATCTAGTATTAAATAACAATAATGTAAAAACATAATTTATTTTATTCATCACCAATGTCTATAGCAATGGTTAGCCTTGTTAATGCCACTCATTTGTCAGTGATGTCAAAATTGATCTATTGATCTTTCCATTATTTGTCTGACCTTCTTGTAGTATATTTTGTATATCTATTACGGGCCATTCGTTGAATATGATTTAACTAAATTATTCGAATTCTTGCTTGTATTTTTTAATTTCTATGTAGGTTTTTTTATCTTCATTTCATAGGTACTTAGCTCAGTGCCTCTATCATTTCCTCATTTCCCTTTTACATCTGGAAATGGTGCATGGTACGGGCGAATGTTGACAAACGTCTGTATAAACTCTAATTTTTCTGATTTTCTTGGTGTGGTCATTTTGCGATTTGTATGTGGGAGGAAGAAATATGTTGCCTCATTGTTTTTGAAATGTACGTTCTTGGAACTTAAACAGTAAATATCTGTGCGATGAGCGAAGCCTCTGTTGTAGCGCCTGCCGCTAGGGTTTGTCGAGAAGTTCTATAATTCTCACATGCTTACTAAATGAGCCTGTCACAGTGTGTTGCTCTGTGTTGGATCTTCTGCGTGACCTCTTCATCCAACCTGGTAAGGGCCCAAGACTGATGAGCAGTACTCAAATATCAGTGTTGTGGTTTGCGAGCAACTTCTTCTGTAAATAATTATCCTTTCAATGAATCTCAGCCTGGCATTGGGCTACGGAGGAATACAGACAGTCGTTCTTCACCTGCTCCATTTGGTAATGGAACAGGAAAAGGAGTGACTAGCAGTGGTGGAATATACCCACCGTCCTGCTTCCTATGGTGACAGCTTAACATATTGAGGGTTACACATAGTGAGTCACTAACTGTTACCACTAAGAATAGCTCCGAGAGTATGATAGGAGGTGAAAAGTTTGTGGGACAAAAGTTGCATGGAACAACGGGAGCCATGATATGACGTTGGTTTTTTGTCGCTGGGTGGGGACGCGTCAGAGATATGAAGGTCAACTTTGTTTTTTCAAGTGGGATGCTATTGTTTGGTACTTATTTTCTGATAGCGGCTATCGAAACGAATCCAATGATGTGTAACAGTAAGGTCTTTGAATGTCAACGAAGGTCAGATAGGTTGCATGAACGTCCATCATGGACTGAGTGGTATTCTTTATCACATCGGCACTTATCGAAGCACATGCTCTGACAATTCTTTCTCACATATTTTCACGTGTAGTTGGAACGTCTTTATAAACAATGTCTTTTACGAATCCCCACAAGAAAAAATCCAGAGGCGTCAAGTCTGGCGAACGAGACGGCCACGACACATCTCCTCCGCGTCCAATCCAAAGATTTGGGAATTGTCCCTGCAACTTATTTCTAGCTATCAGGGAAAAATGTGCCGGACACCCATCGTGTTGATACCATATTCTGTTCCTTGTTCCTAAAGGTAGTTCTTCCAATAAGAGACCTCATGTTTCTTGCAAGAGGGTGGTGTACTTCCTACCATTAAGATTTCCTTCGATGAATTAGGGGCCCATAATTCTGTCCTTCAGAATCCCACACCATGCATTCAACGACCACGGTTTTTGGTGTGCAACTTGCCACAGCCGACATGGATTTTCAGTTGTCCAATGCCGCATGTTATGCTAATTAACATTTCAATGGTTCATGAATGTAGCCTCGTCAGAAAATAAAATCAAATTAATAAATGTGTCATTCCTCTGAGTCTGAAATTGAGCCCATCGGTACAATTCAATGCGACGAATACAATTCGTACCAGTTAATTCTTGGTGGAGACTGATATGGTAAGGGTGATATTTATGGTGATGCAGAACACGAACAACACTTCTCTGGCTCATGCCAGATTCACTTGCGATTTGACGCGAACCACAGTAGCAAGAGTACCAATTTCCATTTCCTCGTTAGTAACTTCCCTTTGCAAGATATGTGTCCGATGCGTTAAAGATCCTGTTGTTCTCAATTTACCATGCACATATTTGAATTTACGACGTGTAGGGTGAGTACGCTGAGGATATCTTTCAGCGTATAAGTCTCTAGCTCTCACTGAATTTCGTTGGCATTCTCCGTAAATGAGAAGCATATCGACTTGTTCTTCGAAGGAATACAACATTCAAATTCTGTTGATTCGACGATACTAGTCTTACCGTTCCTATTAGAGATGTAGTTCAAAACCGTCGTATAGTGTTTACTTTTCAATTACACGTTGGATGGATACGCCGTATTGGGAGAATATTTGCTATTTGCACGATATACGAGAGAGAATTGGCAGAGCATGTGCTTCGATAAGCCACTCATTCCACTCATTCCATGATAAGAAGGTAATAGCACTGCATTGACGCCAATGGTCATCACTTAGAACACCTTCTCTAAATGGATGTTTATGCCACCTTTTTGACCTTCGTTGACCTTCAAAGACCTTACCGTTACACATTACTGGATTCGACTCAATAGCCGCTATCAGAAAAAAAGTTCCAGACTATAGTATCCCATTTAAAAAAAGCAAAGTTAACCTTCATATCTCTGTTGCGACCCCACCCAGCAACCAAAAACCAACGTCATATTATGGTCCTCGTTGTCCTATGCAACTTTTGTTTCACAAACTTTTCAGCTACAGTCATAATTTCGGAATTATTCTAGGTGGCAATAGTTAGTGACTCACCCTGTTTGTGTAGACACAGATGTAGATCACGGATGTTAATTTGGTGCTTTGTGCTCTTCCTCAGATTCTTCAAAATCACAGTTTTTTCTCAATTTCACCAAATACTTTCAAACACCAAAATGAGCGTAGCTCATATGTTTGTAACAATCAATCGACAAACTCTTTGGGTCAAAAGTTACGCAATTTCAATGTTCCTCTCTCCTTACTCTGATAGAACTCATCCATGGATGAGTTGATGCTTCAATTTTTTATCGTCTTCTTCATTCTCAAATTGCGTCCCTCCAAGCATCTGGAATATCGGAAATCAGCTCCCGCCCCCCCCCCTCCCCCCCAGTATGTTCAGATACGTAATATTGGAATCTATTGCAGTGAATAAAGCAGAGTAGTTCTCGTCAATGAACCATTGACGTCATCTTTGCTTTAACTGTTTAAATGATAGAGGGCTGTTGTTAGGTATAATCTACAGAATAGATACAGTGGCCGTTCTAACCTTTTAAATATTTCTTACGGTCACACAAATACAAAATGAATCTATAGGATACTAATAACTGACAGAGAAACAAAACCGTTAAGGAACATGGTAAAGAATCACTTAGATTGTCCATTAAACAATAATGCAAAGGTTGCAGGGAAATGGGTGAGGCTAGAGTGAAAGTTAGCAACTCTGCGGCTCTCAGTCACATTTATATTCACCAAAGGTGCATAAACAGCTACATTGAACGTCTTATGTGAAGGAAACGTTAGGATGGAACTAATGGAGTCGCTGGCGTGGGATCAGTGTCTTTGGGAAATTCCTTCAGTATTAGTGAATGCCTGATGGTATCCTGTCCAGTGCAACAAACGTTACTAAAGAAAAAGTCGCTGTCAGACAATCTCAAAACAACGTTCGCGCCACTCGGAGCCTGCTACCGGCGTCCAAGCAGCATATGACCCGATCGAAATTCAGCCCACAGTGAAGACATATGGCTGTCGAGATCTGAGGACAGAGATGAACAACCCGTGCTCCACAGAGTCCGACGCTTGAGTCTCCAGAACCTGTCCCGATCGAAGTCTGTACCCAGATTGTGTTGGAGAACTTTATTTCTCTACTCCCCTCAGCATTCAGCGAAAAAATTCACACTTAAACTTCCTCAGACAATACAATGGGCACCTCGTAATCAGCCAGTGGGATGAGGAGAGTTCGATTATTCGAAGCGCCCTCCTAACAAAATTTTGAAAACTTTCCACTGGAATTAACTTCTCGAGGTCGTGTTACACATGTAGGATTTTTTAAAGAACATTTATTCACCGTTGATTGTAGAAATTGTTTATTTCACCATTGCAGTTTCGCCCTTTGAGCCATTTTCAAGTGCTATTGCAAAAGGTTTCGCTGCAGCACATATAAGACTTCTAAAATCCTCCTACATCTGAACATTTCATCGTCAAAAATAAGCCTTTTCACTGTAGAAATACAGTAACATCAGACGAGTGCGAAGCTCTACGCATCATTTCATGATGTACAGAGCTTCGTACTCGCCTGGTGTTACTCTGTTTCTACAGTGAAAAGGCTCATTTTGACGATGACGTGTACACACGTCGGAGGAATTTACTCTGACATGTGCTGAAGCAAAATCTTTTGTAGTACCACTAGAAAATGGTCCAAAACTCCAAACTGCAATTGTGAAATAAATAATTTCTGCAGCCAACGGAGAATATGATGTCCTTTAAGGAAGTCCCACTGGAAGTTTCCATACAAGGAAAGACAGGAAGAGAGATGCTAAACACCAGGCAAGGTACCAGTCTATGGGGAAATGCTTGTATATGGAAACTGATATTCCATTATCCAGTCACTTCGGCAATCAAGTGAGACCCGTCCCAGAGTATTGCTTCGCGATGCCACAGGAGACGCATTCTCCTTGGCTTGAGAAATTGGCTTCGGCTAGACAAGTGTCGGGTCTCTCACTCTAAGAAACTCAAAGTATGACCGAGCCAATGTCTTTACAAAGAAGGGAGAAAACTGACCCGTAACTGTTCACCTAGGCGCCGCTAAGTTGTAATGAATATGTGAGCAAACAATTGGTTCAAATGGCTCTGAGCACTATGGGACTTAACTTCTAAGGTCATCAGTCCTCTAGAACTTAGAACTACTTAACCTAAGGACATCACACACATCCATGCCCGAGGCAGGATTCGAACCTGCGACCGTAGCGGTCGCCCATGCCACTCTCGGATGGGTTACGGAGTCAAAGGAGTGACGTCATCTCATGCAGCGTGGGACCTTTGCCCACATCTGAGTCACGCTGGCCACACAGATTTAGCTACCATCCGAAAGCTCGTAATGACCAGAAAACTCTATCTAAAATACAATAGAAAGATTGTTTGTGGGAGGTGCTACCTACTAATCTTGTACAATAATTGCAGTTTCACCTTGATCAATGTACCATGTAATAACTGGCATTCTTTCAGATATAACCATCCTTTACGAGCAATGAAGATTATAGGTCGATATCTCAAAACGTAGTTGATAAACTTCTTGAGACCCCATGTAATTGATAGAGCTTCTTTTTCAGTAATACTTTAATTATTTCCACAGTTCTTCAAACCCCAAATTGTGAACGCTTTTGGTCTTTGTTGTTTCTCCCCATCCTCGTGTATTTCTTGAAATAGATGCCAACCTGTCACTCAATTACAAGCGTCGAAAGCAAGACAACAGACTACATTCAGATTAGGGTAATGCCATTTCATGGTGTTAGCTAAATTTATCTGATTAGTCCAAATGTTCACTGGCATTCAGGCGTCCATATCGAAATGTAGAACTTCTTGCACAGTTTTGTTTAGTTGGATATGAATATGAGATAAAACTCGCACATTCCAAGCAGTGATTTCTGTAGCTTTTGTCTTTTGTGGTAAGTGCTACCACAATTGTTTTCATCTTTTCTGGATCCGTCTCACTCCTCTTTTGTCAAGAATACTGTCGAAATCTTCAATCTTTCTTTTAAAAATGCCGATTTTACCATTTGCCGTGTCGTTCTGGCCTTAATCAATGCTTCTCCCATTCCTCAGAAGTTATCAGCACATCGTCTACATAGACTGTCAAATTTGAACTTAGCTCAGGTCTCAAAATTGTATCCAGGATATGGTGAATGCTGACAGACTCAGCAGTACCAAACAGTACATCTTTATACTGGTAACGTTTTCCATTCATTACGAAAGCTGTACGCCTGCGACTTTCCTTCATCGGTGGTACACGTCGAGATCCACGAGCCAAATCGCAACTTGTCATACACCGAGCGTCTTAGAACTTATGTATACTTTCAGACATGTACTCTCTCTTATAAGTTTTCATTTCAGTAGCTTTGATGAAGTATTTAAAACAATTCGCACGAATCCATCCTGTTTATTTACAAAAACTAATAGGCTACTGCATGCTGAGTTAGCTCTTTCAATTACCTCCCACTGTTCGATTTTTTCCAAATTCTTCTTGTACTGCAACTCTTTTGGCCAAGGGTGTAAGACAGGCTTTGTTAACGAACGGCTGATGAAGTCTTAATTTAAGCTTCTACCTTTAATTCATCTTATTCCAGAATAATCATAAAAGACTTGTTTATATTTGCTCAACAAATCATCCAATGCTTTGTAATTATCAGTGAGTTTTATTTATTCGATTATATAATCTCCCACTGCTTAGTTTCTGACAGGTCTCTCAGTTTTTAATTCTCCTTCTGACCACATAAAATTATCTCGCTCCTGTTCTTGTAGTTTTAATCGATACACCGGTTTTTTCGTTTTTAACTTAAACGTTTTGTTCTATGGAACAAAATAAGGAGCCTATCTCAATGACATTAGTCTTGGTCATGGAACGAGCCAGTACATTTAGTTAACATCAGAAATATCAGCAGCAGAAAAAATAAAACGAAACCTGCGCAGACGATAAGCTGCGGAATATGTACTACCATAATCAACATCAAAATAAAAGAAGTTGCTTGATATCTTTCCAGGAACTCCCGAACATAATAGGAGTGAGACATGAAGAAATTATTCAATTCAGTTTAGACCTGAAAAAAAATACGTTACTCCTAAAGATGTTTTAATTCTCGCGGTACGTTACTGAAAATGGGTATAGCAAAATACTGCACGACGTTCTGAACACGAGTGAAGGAGGTGTGAGCCAAACGCAGATTGGATTCTGGATTAATCAGACATATCCGAGTAATGTGTAGCAACAATCCTATACAGCCAACTCAATAAAGATCCGACTCTTCACCCTCCACCGTTCTCGGACAACTACTTGGAGTGAAAACGGTACGCCAGTACTATTTACAGAACTTTGTGATCTTTTCCTAAGATCCAACTGCCAGTCCCAAACAAGCTATGTTTCCGGTAACGTGGACACATTGCTACCATTTGTAGCGGGAAGGTTAAGCTAATTATTATGTAACTGTCAAAAATTCAAATGGTTCAAATGGCTCTGAGCACTATGGGACTCAACATCTTAGGTCATAAGTCCCCTAGAACTTAGAACTACTTAAACCTAACTAACCTAAGGACATCACACACACCCATGCCCGACGCAGGGTTCGAACCTGCGACCGTAGCAGTCCCGCGGTTCCGGACTGCAGCGCCAGAACCGCACGGCCACCGCAGGAACTTCGTAGCGTAAGTGCAACACGAATGTCTACTTCTACACTACGCTCCTCATGCCAGGGGAGGGTACTTTGTGTTTCAGTGGCATTTCCCAAGATCTACGCCGGCCGTGGTGGCCGAGCGGTTCCAGGCACTTCAGTCTGGAACCGCGCGTCTGCTACGGTCGCTGGTTCGAATCCTGCCTCGGGCATGGGTGTGTGTGATATCCTTAGGTTAGTTAGGTTTAAGTAGTTGTAAGTTCTAGGGGACTAATGACCTCAGATGTTAAGTCTCATAGGGTCCATAGCCATTTGAACCAAGATGTATGCATTAGGAAGCAATATATTGGAACGTACGCTCTCGTGTACCACTAGAGTGGCCAGAACATCTCCGACACGCTTTCGCACTTACTAAATGAACCTATAACGAAACTTGCAGCAATCCTTTGAATCTTCATTTACTATATTCATGTTATGTGATATGGACCCCAGACTAACGAGCAATATTCAGGTATACGTCGAGTGAGATTGTTATAAGCTACTTCCTCTATTTATGGACTACAGTTCCTAAGGACTCTTCCAGTAAATCTCAGTCTGGCATCTGCCTTACCATTAATTAATTTTATGGGATCATTCCACTTAAAATCATTCCTTATGCCTATATATTTTATAGAAGAAACTGCTTCCAGTTACTGTCTTGCAATCGTACTAACTTACAGTAAAGAATATTTCTGTCTATGTATCCGTAACATATAATATTTGCTTACCTTGGGGTAATTAGCCACCCCCTGCACCAAGAGTCGGTCCTCAGAAACTTTTCATGCATTTCGCTACTGTTTTCCAGTGTTGTAATTTCTCTCTATACATCAGTGTCATCCACAAGTGTCACGGAACTTCCGACATTGTCTACTACGTCATTTATATATATTGTCAAAAGTATTGGTCCTATAACAGTCTCTTGCGATAAGCCGAAGTTATTGTTACTTATGAAGTCTTCTCTCCGTTTAGAATGCCATGCTGTGTTCTGCTCGCCAGAGACTCTTCTGTTCATTCACGCACTTGGTCTGATGTCCAGCACGCTGGTATTCAGTTCATCAGGCGGCAGTGCGGAACTGTATTGCGCGCCTTCCGGAAGTCAAGGAGAACGTGAGCGCCGCTATCTACTGCCTTCGTGGTCTCGCGGACGAACACAGCGATCTGGGTTTCACACCCTTCAATTAAAATTATCAATAGTTCCCTAAATGATCCACCTGCACCAACAAATATTTCAATCTGATGAAATTTTTAGTCTTTATTAGGATTATGCTGAGTAATTCAAACCTGAGTGGACTATTATTAGCTATCGTTGTTCGAGGAACCCATGTTGATTCCAGAGAGATTTTCAGCCTGCTGAAATGTCTTCATACGTGAGCACAAAAACAATTGCAAAAATACCACAACAAACCGACGTCAGAGATAAAGGCTATTTGGTTTGTGCGTCTGCTCAACGAGTCAATCGAATTGGTATCCCGTAAGGTGTGGTAGCCTTCCAGTTTGAGTGATTTCAGTTGCTTTCCTGTCCTTGGGACGCTTACTTCAATACGTGCTACCTTGTTATTCCTGCGACTATATAAAGGAGGAACTACAGTTGGATCTTCCTCTGTGTGACAGTTTTGGAAAAAGCTATCGTGAGAAAATAGCAAGACAAACGACGGGCCTTCGACAGACTTGAGTGCCGACAGCATGGAGGGAAGATTGATTAGCTGCTCGTTCCTAGAGGTTATTCGCGCCACGAATCGAATTCGAGCTCCATCGCCGCAGCAAGAGACGCTGTAAGAGTAAATCCAGATTTTGTGTCAGATCATCACAAAATGACACACTTTGTAAGTAAGTGCGAGTTATAAATAATTTATTTCCTTCATTTAACTTTGATAAAATATTTTCGCGGAGTAGAAGCGAATAAAGTGAGACACTACAGCTGGATCATTTCTTAAAGAGTTTTCACTAATTTTTTTCCACATATGTCACAAGAGAGAGGTCTATGAGCCGCTTCGATCTTTATGCCTGAAACCAAGCTCGCTCTTTTCGTTCACGAGACTCAGAAAGCTGCAAATAACGTCTCACAGGGTGATGCCGTGTTCCGTGAGTTCCGAAGAGCATTCGCAACAGTTCTGCACTGCCGTAAATTGCACAAAATACAAGGGTACGGCATATCGGACCACCTGTATGACTGATTTGAAGACCAGCCTGTTATTCTTACGCCGGCCGGAGTGTCCGAGCGGTTCTAAGCGCTACAGTCTGGAACCGTGCGAGCGCTACGGCCGCAGTTTCGAATCCTGCCTCGGGCATGGATGTGTCTGATGTCCTTGGTTAGTTAGGTCTAAGTAGTTCTAAGTTCTAGGGGACTGATGACCTAAATTAATAATTTCCATAGTGCTCAGAGCCATTTGTTATTCTTAACGGAGAGAAATCTTCAGACGAATAAATAACTGTGGTTGTATTTTCAGGGGAATGTTATAAGACCACTATTTTTTACAGGATGACGCTGTATATACAGAGAAGTCTAAACGCTAGGTAATTGTATCGAAATGCAAGAAGACGTACAGAGGATCGATCCCGGTGCATGGAGTGGCAGTTCACGCTGAACATGTAATGTACTCCTCATAAAGAGTCGAAAGTCCTATCAGATGCGAAATGGAAACCACATTGAGAAACGTAAATGTTTTATTTTCAACAGTTCTCTCCAACTTCCAGCTGCTTCTCTATATACAGGGTTGTCCATTGATCGTGACTGGGCCAGATATCTCACGAAATAAGCAGCAAACGAAAGAACTACAAAGAACGAAGCTCGTCTAACTTGAAGGGGGAAACCAGATTGCGCTATGGTTGGCCCGCTAGGTGGCGCTGCCATAGATCAAACGGATATCAACTGCGTTTTTTCAAATAGGAACCCCAATTATTATTGCATATTCGTGTAGTACGTAAAGAAATGTGAATGTTTTAGTTGGACCACTTTTTTCGGTTTGTGCTAGATGGTGCTGTAATAGTCACGAACGTGTAAGTACGTGGTATCACGTAACATTCCACCAGTGTGGACGGTATTTGCTTCGTGATACATTACCCGTGTTAAAACGGACCGTTTCCCAATTGCGGAAAAGGTCGATATCGTGTTGATGTACAGCTATTGTGATCAAAATGCCCAACGGGCGTGTGCTATGCATGCTGCTCGGTATCCTGGACGACATCATCCAAGTGTCGGGACCGTTCGCCGGATAGTTAAGTTATTTATGGAAACAGGAAATATTCAGCCATATGTGAAACGTCAACCACAACCTTCAACAAATGATGATGCCCAAGTAGGTGTTTTAGCTGTTGTCGCGGCTAATCCTCACATCAGTAGCAGACAAATTGCGCGAGAATCGGAAATCTCAAAAACGTCGGTGTTGAGAATGCTACATCAGCATCGATTGCACCCGTACCATATTTCTATGCACCAGGAATTGCATGGCGACGACTTTGAACGTCGTGTACAGTTCTGCTACTGGGTACAAGAGAAATTACGGGACGATGACGGATTTTTTTGCACGCGTTCTATGTAGCGACGAAGCGTCATTCACCAACAGCAGTAACGTAAACCGGCATAATATGCACTATTGGGCAACGGAAAATCCACGATGGATGCGACAAGTGGAAAATCAGCGACCTTGGCGGGTTAATGTATGGTGCGGAATTATGGGAGGAAGGATAATTGGCCCCCATTTTATCGATGGCAGTCTAAATGGTGCAATGTCTGCTGATTTCCTACGTAATGTTCTACCGATGTTACTACAAGATGTTTCACTGCATGACAGAATGGCGATGTTCTTCCAACATGATGGATGTCTGGCAGATAGCTCGCGTGCGGTTGAAGCGATATTGAATAGCATATTTCATGACAGATGGATTGGTCGTCGAAGCACCATACCATGTGCTCGCACGTTCACCGGATCTGCCGTCCACAGAATTCCTTCTGTGGGGAAAGTTGAAGGATATTTGCTATCGTGATCTACCGACAACGCCTGACAACATGCGTCAGCGCATTGTCAATGCATGTGCGAACATTACGGAAGGCGAAATACTCGCTGTTGAGAGGAATGCCGTAACACGTATTGTCAAATGCATTGAGGTTGACGGACATCATTTTGAGTATTTATTACATTAATGTAGTATTTACAGGTAATCACGCAGTAACATCATGCGTTCTGAGAAATAATAAGTTCACAAAGGTACATGTATCACATTGGAACAACCGAAATAAAATGTTCAAACGTACCTAAGTTCTGTATTTTAATTTAAAAAACCTATATGTTACCAACTATTCGTCTAAAATTGTGAGGCATATGTTTGTGACTATCACAGCGCCATCTGTCATAAAGCGAAAAAAGTGGTTCAGCTAAAACATTCATATTTCGCTACGTACTAGACGAATATATAATAATAAGATCAGGGTTCCTATTTTAAAAAACGCAGTTGCTATGCGTTTGATCTATGGCAGCGTGATCTGATTTCCCCCTTCAAGCTAGACAAGTTTCGTTTTTTGTTGTTTTTTCATTTGACACTTATTTCGTGAGATATTTGGTCCGGTCATGATCAATGGACCGCTCTGTAGATGCCGTTCTGACTTAGATATCTGTCGTAGCGTTGTATAAACTTTCCAATACCCTTATCGTAGACCACAGTGCTTTATGCCGCTTCTTTACGCTGGTCTGTAGTTCGTTGTCTGTAGCAAATTTTTCGTCATAGCCAGAGGTTCATGTGAGCAAAGATGACCATGAGGTGGAGTCAATACAGGTTGTATGGTGAATGATCAAACACTTACCATAGAAAACGCTACAGGGACGTCGTCATTGTCTCTGCAGTGTCCGGCCGAGAACTGTCATGAAGAAGGAATTGCATGACAGGCACGTTATGTGGGATCCCATGATATCAGGCAAAACATTTCAGCGGACACTCATACTTGGAGAGTGATACTATTGCTCTAAGCGTCTTTAAGTGCTCTATGTGTGCTCAGAACTGAAAAAGACCGACGTGACGCAATCTATTTACACAGTAGAGACACTGCCGAACCGCATCTGCGCAAAGCTTCGTCAGATATTTATTGTCGTTTCTATTTCGCGACCTGTCGCACCTTACTTTTCGAAAAGCCCTCGTACGATTACATGGATGTAGAACGAACACTTGACACGGTCACATCCGCTATGTATGTACGAAGGATTTAGTGTGGGACGACTACATACACCAATGACAAGAAAAGCAGATGCCAGGCAGAGATTCATTGGAAGACTCACCAGGATCCACAAAGGAGGTATCTTGCGATACCCTCGTTCGTCCACTACTCGGAGATCATTCGTCAGTCCGTGATACGTACCAGATAGATAGAGGAAAAATAGGTCCAAAGAAGACCAGTACGTTTCGTTACAGGATCATCTAATAAGCGTGAAATGCCCAGGAGATGCTCAGACGACTCCTATGACGGACGCTGTAGGAGACGCGCTCTGCTCACCATGTGGTTTACTGTAACATGTCCGAAATCCTGCGTTATTGGGAGAGCCAACCAACATATTGCTTCCTCTTACGTACAGCTTGTGGAAATACTGTGAAGATAGAGAGTTAAGAACACACGTGGAGGCTTACCAACAATCGTTCTAGTTTGGTCACTTAGGACTTCACACGCATTTGAACATGTGAACAATCTTTCTCCTTGTAGACAATTCGCGATTGGAACAGGAAATAGGGGAAGTTACAGAGGCACAAAAAAGTACCCCCACCATACATCGTAAGGTGGCGTGCAGGGTATTAGATGCAGATGTAGCTGCAGCTGACGTGCTATGAATACGCTGCAACGCAGGTCGCAGAATACAGACGCTAATGTGAAGCTAGGGCGACAGTGGGAAGAAGAACCGCTTGTTGCTACGCGCGCACTCGTACCGCTGAAAACTTTTAATGAGAAATGAAAATGTTGTGTGGCGAGGATTTAACTGCCTCATGTGTGTTGCGCTGCGTTCCCATTTGCGTGAAGTTGGACACAGACTCGTTACTTCATATTACGGCAAAATTTTGTGTATTCTACTTTTTGTCTTAATGAAGAGTACTTTCCCGTCTAGGACTGTCTTCTGTAATTTGTTATGATGATGCAAAAGCGATGTTACTTCATTCAACGTTTCTATCCGTTACCCGATGTGAGAAATAATCGTTGTATCATGTAACTATACGTAGGTCTAGTAAAATAATCAGACGATCAATTCAAATTACAAAATGATCTAGATAGAATTTCTGTGTGGTGCGAAAAGTGGCAATTAGCATTAAACAAAGATAAGTACGAGGTCATCCACATGGGTGCTAAAAGAAATCCGATAAATTTTGGGTATACGATAAGTCGCAAAAATCTAAGGGCTGTCAGTTCGACTAAATACCTAGGAACTACAATTACGGGCAACTTAAATTGGAAAGACCACATAGATAATATTGTGGGGAAGGCGAAACAAAGACTGCGCTTTGTTGGCAGAACACTTAAAAGATGCGACAAACCCACTAAAGAGACAGCCTACTTTACACTTGTCCGTCCTCTGCTGGAATATTGTTGAGCGGTACGGGATCCTTAACAGGCAGGATTGACGGAGGACATCGGAAAAGTGCAAAGAAGGGCAGCACGTTTTGTGTTATCGCGCAATAGGGGTGGGAGTGTCACTGATATGATACGCGAGTTGGGGTGGCAGTCACTGAAAGAAAGGTGGTTTTCTTTGCGGCGTGATCTATTTACGAAATTTCAATCACCAACTCTCTCTTCCGAATGCGTAAATATTTTGTTGACATCCACCTACGTAGGGAGAAATGATCATCATAACAGAATAAGAGAAATCAGAGCTCGAACGGAAAGATTTTGGTGTTCCTTTTTCCCACGAGCCATTCGAGAGTGGAATGGTAGAGAAGTAGTATGAAAATGGTTCGATGTACCCTCTGCCAGGCGCTTAAGTGCGAATTGCAGAGTAACCATGTAGATGTAGATGTAGATGTAAATGTAGGGTAGTATCAGAAAGGTAACCTTTTTCTGGAATCACAAATTTTTCTGAATGTTATATTGGAACATTCTTCACACTAAACAATATTGTGCTACTTCACACATCAGAATTAAGGAGCTCAGTGTTATAAGAAAATACGTTCGTGAATATTTTAGTGTTTGTTCGACCTTCTGCAGTTTGGTCGTTTAAATTTTTGGAGGGTTTTATCCGACATGAACTTGTTTGGCTAAGAAAGTCACTTTCATTATAAAAAAAAAATTATCGTTACGTAAGTTTTTATAAACATTAAACTGAAGTAAGTGGAAGTTATACGGCGGTTGGACAAAAATATGGAAGCATAGCGAGAAATGCATGTTTGGACATAAATACAGATACTAGCTAAGTCTACGAGTTCTGCTGCTGTATTTGTACACGAACGCACCTGTGCAGTGTCCTCAATGTCACGGTTACAAAAGTGTTCTGTATAATTGCGAGTGCATTATGTCATAGCTAAGTAAATACACATGTGGTCAAATTATTGGTCCTCGTATCCTGGGTGTCCCGTAACCAACGTAGGTATAACTTTTAGTGTCTCAAGATGCACTGTATCGAAGTTTTCTACCACAAACAGGGACAACGGGAAAAAATCATTCGCTAAATCACAACGTAAGTTTTTATAAACATCAAACTGAAGTAAGTGAAAGTTATACAGCGGTTGGCCAAAAATATGGAATCAGAGCGAAAATGCATGTTTGGACATAAATACAGATACTAGCTAAGTCTACGAGTACTGCTGC
The DNA here is from genome assembly GCF_023864275.1 of Schistocerca cancellata. Taxonomy (NCBI): domain Eukaryota; kingdom Metazoa; phylum Arthropoda; class Insecta; order Orthoptera; family Acrididae; genus Schistocerca; species Schistocerca cancellata. The sequence continues at coordinate 707,156,315 of NC_064630.1, forward strand.
TGTATTTGTACACGAACGCACCTGTGCAGTGTCCTCAATGTCACGGTTACAATAGTGTTCTGTATAATTGCGAGTGCATTATGTCATAACTAAGTAAATACACATGTGGTCAAATTATTGGTCCTCGTATCCAGGGTGTCCCGTAACAAACATAGGTATAACTTTTAGTGTTTCAAGATGCACTGTATCGAAGTTTTATACCACAAACAGGGACAACGGGAAAAAATCATTCGCTAAATCACAACGTGGATGAATGTGTATGTTGAGTGACGTCGACAGACGGCTATTTATAGAGGACTGATACAAAAAATAAGTGAACGACGGCTGCAAAAGTCATTGCTGAACTGAATGTCGCACTCACGAACCCTGTCATCACCAAAACAATACAAAGGGAGCTTCATTAGCGGCGAATTGCAGGACGTGCTCGGAACATAAAACGTGGTGCCGAAGCCACAAACCCTAATCTATGCAGCAGTGGAAGAGAATTATTTGTTCGGATGTGTCTTTTTTCGTAGTCTACAAATTCTGGCCGACTTCACGTACCAAGAGTGAATTGTTGCTCGGACACGGTGATTATTTGGGCAATGATATCGTGGTATTCTATGGGACCGATGCTTACTGCCCAAGTTCGCATTACTTTCAAGGATTATGTGACCATTCTGACGGATCTGGTCCATCCCACGGTGCAATACTTGTTCCCCAATGATAATGCTGTGGTCCAAGTCGACAAGGAGCATGTTCACACACTTCGTATCGTCCAAGACAAGCTTCGTGTGCACGACGATGAACTGTCGCAAATCCGCTTGTTACGGTGCTCGCTTATTTCCAAGTCCGTATCGATCTTAGTGCTGAGTTTTCACTCCGACGGCGCTTTGACGTTAGGCGGTTGTTTCCGTGTGTGATCGCTGGCCGCAGCTTAGACAGGCGTCTAAAGCTAGCGAAATGAGGGATGCTCAACTACCGGACCTACCGATAGATGGCTCTAGCGCGTGCCGGCAAGAGATCATATCATTGAGTGTCCGCCAAATCTGAATTTGGCAAAAAACGAAGTGCGAAAACACGGATGAAAATGTTTTTCGTTCTGCGCCCTCATAAGTATTTTATATTGGATGTTCTAGATATCTACACATCAACATAATGAAGTTTTTCTAATCTAGCGAGAAGAAACAGTGACAGTTCTGCTATGAAATTCCTCAATTCGAGTGTGTTTTGAAAGTTTGACAAGCTGACCTATAAATTGTTTACTATTTTATGAGTGCTTTACTTATTTGCCCATTTTAAAACACTATTTAAGATTCAATGGAGGTCAACAAATTAACTTACTTGCCGAATCTTTTAACTACTGTTATAATTCGGAAAATCAAGTGTGGACAACAGTGAAGACGTCTCTTGAAAAAAAGTTGACATCGTTTGCTTAGGGGTATCTTTACTGGCAACAGAAATTACAACTGAACTATTAAAGTATTACTTACGTATAAACGGAAAAAATCGTTATTTTTTTCTTTATCTGAAGTGATGCATTACCGATCTGCATATAATCTGACACGGTAATTGCAATATAAACTTACGAATTTGGCTCTCTCTTTGATCATTAATTTAAATGCCATGATTTTATTAACGCCTGTACATGACACGGTGTATTTGAGTGATATGGTAGAAGCACCAACCAGTTTTTAACAGTGCTTCAGTCTTTGATACGAGACAAGAAATACATTTAAATGAGACAAACACAAAGCCCAACGTTAAGGCTCCTCTTAAATGCATGACTTGTATCATTTGGAAGTTAAGTCTAGTAACAATATTATATTGGACTGATCCATGATGATGATGTAGGAAGTGAAGGAACTTGTTGAAAATAACCTCGATCACAGCTGTTAATTTTAAGGTTGGGGTGTCTTAAAACTGTAATTTTCCAGTCTGACATCCAAACAATTTTAAAATTGAATTCAAAACATGTCAGTGAGCAAAATTAATTACACTTTGAATTACAACCATAGAATTCTAGTTCCGTGAATCTTGGTTCCAGTCTTTGACATGGTGTCAATCACTGGAATGACTGGTTGTCAGTATGTGGCCCAAGCAAAAAACAAACCTGAAAGTGAAAGCTGCAGAAGCTGGCCAGACAGGTACCCCAATGGCTGCTACAATCTGTGTGAGACAAGGGTGACATTGAAACTTCTGTTAAGGGTGACATTATATTGCAAATTCAGTGTAAAAAGTTCCATATTGTCTGAATTTGTCCTATACTGACAGGACATTCTAGTCCAGTCGATTTTCTTATCTGCAAAAGTACACTAGCCAATACCAGTGGCACAAAGCTAGTGCCACTTTACAAACTATCTGGTAACAACAGAAGTATTGGTGGACAATTTACAGTAAATAACATGTAATAACCTGAGAAATTCAAAACTGGTTTCAAGAAATTGAACAGTATTTGGAAAGAGAGTAACATTTTGAAAATAACAAATGACGCAAGTAGAGTTTTCAGTTTTTATGAAAGCTCGCTTGAATTTTTTTTCCCCTCTCTCTTTTCGATTATCAAGGGAAAAATGTGATAACATAAAAGTGCAAGAAAGTTGTGTACAATGTTGTAAATGATGAAAAAGAAAATCTCACTATGCTTCCTCCTCCATGTGAAGAGTATTCCTGTAATAATAGCTAATAGCATACCAAGAACATGAGGGTGTCACAGTGGAGATTTGTTTTCTGGTACAGACATCTGATACAACTACTCCACAGCAAAACGTACTTTCAATAGGTGTGGTACCAGTGCACTCCCATAGGATAACAGAATATTATGTCCTCCAGGAATCACATTGGGTACACCACATACAGCATAAACTGTACAGCAACTACAATGCTTTGTGGGCAAGTAATAACAGTCAGTATCTTTCATTTTAACATAACTCTTGACTCCCATAATTATCCACTTATACATGTGCTTGTACTACAGGTTATTGGTAAAGCAAATACTAATTGAATAGCTCTTCACACTTTTAATACTTAGCAGAAATTCTGAAAAAAGTAAATTGTTTTATTACTGTATCACCTCTATGGTGAATTAAGAGGTACTGACTGGTTTCTTTGAACATTTAATAGAAGCCTTCTTTTTTATCTGCTATTGATAAAGAGCCATTCCAAGTTCTGTACAGAACAACCTCTCGCATTTTTCATGAGGTTTGTTATTCTGTACACTAATATTTCTTCTTCTAAATGGTAAATAATGCATTCAGACAGTGCTGGTATTAAAGGTAATTCATGAAAAAAATTATATTTAAACCAGAAAATTAAAGGTTCCACATGGCATATGAAAAGTACCTTGCTACACACATGTATGTACAGATTCCAGAATGTCTGTGAATTTGGGTTACAAACTTTTTTAAATAGAAATATGAAGATCACAATACTTTGGGTCTGCAATAAGTCAAACGTAAAATACTTTAGTTCCCTATGGGAAACTTTGTTCTTTACGTGACTCGTGCAACTGCTTTCACTTGTAATGGAAAACTAAATGGTTTATGTTAAAGTTAACTAGCAAAAAGTGTAACCATTGTTACATTATTTCTGTGAAGTAAGATTCCTTAATGTTATTTCCTTCCTTTGTCATCATAACTTGATAATTTCAGTTCCGTATGGGACATATGAACTAACAAAATGAAATGCTTTTATTACTATGACCAAACAAAATCTTTTTAACATGTAGTACACAGTTCAAATCAGCATAAAGTGTAACCGTATAATTAAGGTAAATATTGATGAAAATTAGGCATGTAACATGAATACTGAAATTTCCTAGATTTCCACGTGAACCTGTAATCACTGTATTCTGTACTTTGTAGTGCTAGAAAGATAATTCTATATGATTATTTGCATTCTCCCCCCCCCCCCACAACACAGGAAAATATAATAGAAAGACATCCTAGCAAAATAAAGACAAAATTCAGAAAATTAGGTTTTGCCTGACTCAGGCCCCCTTATTCTAGAATGGTTATAAAGTAATAAGAATGCTTATGATCAACTGGAACATTGTGTTCATCGTAGGAAGTATTAAAACAAGAATTAACAGAGTAACAATTTTATTGCTCTTAAGTTGCAGAGTATCCACAAACATTACTGTTTGAAACATAGGACCACTGCAAACTCCATTAGATCACATCCATCCTGTGATTAAACTGTTTTCTTAAAGTGAAAACACTGAAAGCCATCTGTCAAATAAGTCTCGGAACATTTTTTTTTCATTAATTTCACACAAATCACCCGTTTTTAATGCAAGTGCATATTTTGTAACACCAAACATCTTAAAATAAGCTTATATAATAAACAATTATAATTTTGTTACAATATCTACACGGTACGTAAAGACTTAATTTTACTTCAATGTGATTCATCTTTTGAAGTTCATCAATACACAACAACAAATCTATGGACAAAATAGTTTTAAAAAATCTGTCAAAACGTCACACCCATCTGCATGGAATGTCCCATTACATAATTTTTCCAATTTGAGCACTATACATGATTAAACAATATGAGTTTATTTAACTTCTGCCTTATACTTTATTTATTGTTTAAAATTTTCTCAGCAGGCTTTTTTTCGACATGTTTTTAAGTGTATGAAGGAGTATAGGGATGCAATCTTACAAACAAGTTGAGTCTGATGTAAGTCCTCAATCCTAATTTCATAATGGTAATCATGACCAAGAGCAGGAAATGGGTAATCTACAAATTTATTTTTAGCACAATGCAAAATCTTGGCCTGTATATATTTCTGTCGCATATCCCCAGCAATCACAAACATCTGAAACAGTTTCTGAGTATTCTACAACAGAGTACACACAGTCACTTGTTTTAGCCAGTTTTCCTCAGTTAACAAAATTTACAAATGCATTTTTATTGGCCATATTGGGAAAAGCATAGACATAGAGAGAATCACATTCTAATGCAGATTTAACTACTGGTGGCTTCAGTATGTGAAGACAGTCTTTGCATGTGATCTGCCTTGAAAGGTGCAATGACACATACCCTGCAATATAATAAGAGTATGTTTTACTTGTGAAATGAGAACTTAATCTTATCATCAAGAAGTGCACACCACTCCTCTACTTCATTTTCTGCTGCACTTTCATCACTTTCTACTACATGCTTTAACCCTGCTGTTCTGTTCGGGTCTATATGACCCGAAACGAATATGAACGTTATTTTACATTATGTAAATACCAATATATATTTATGAAACTTTGTGACTTTGTCTGAAAATGGATGAGCAGCATGTGTTTTAAAAGGTTTTAAAAAAGTTTAAGAAGTTTGGGCTTCAACTGTAATAGTTGCATATGTAATGTTCGGGTCATAATGACCCGACACAAATATGTTTAGTGTAACTCGTATTTATTTCTAAAATCTGGAAATGGCGAAAATTATTTTTGTTGTGTTGTGTGGGAATAGTGACTGCATCATTCCAACTTACTCTCAACAATCACCTAAAGCTCCATGCGTTCACAACAATGGGCTTGTTTGTTGCTTTCCCCAGGAAATAATAATTGGCAGTTCTCAATAATTGGAATGCTTTGTTTCTGCCCAGTTTGACTTGTGACACCATGGCGATGAGACCATTGAATGATCGTGAGTTGGAAGAAATAGTAAATGCCTCACCAGATGAAGGATCACTTTCTGAGTTTGAAGATCACATCAGCAATGCATCTGAAAGCGAGTGTTCCGATGACAGTTACGACAGTCCACAGCCCATACAAAATAGTGTAGAGACTTTTCTTTCTAAAAATGGGAATATAGAATGGCAGTTGCATCCACCAGCACAACATGGTCGCCTACCAGCTTCGAACATCATCAAGAGTACCCCAGGAGTTACCAGGTATGCAGTCAGCAGAATATCTGATGTAAAATGTTCATTTGAAGCAGTATTTCACACAGCGCTTCAAAATGAAATAATAGAGATGACAAATATTGAAGGGCAGCGAGTTTATGGTGAACAGTGGACAGATATTGATGGTTCTGTTTTCCATGCATACTTAGGACTCTTACTCCTAGCGGGTGTATATCGATCTCATGGGGAGTCTACAAAAAGTTTGTGGGATAAAGATACTGGGCGAAACATATTTCGAGCAACCATGTCTCATGAAACATTCTGTAAGATATCACGTGTCCTGCGATTTGACAAGAAATCTACTAGAGAGGAAAGACGACGTACTGACAAACTTGCCGCAATTCGTAGTATTTGGGAGAAGTGGGTAGAGGTCCTTCCTCAACTGTATAATCCAGGAGAAAATGTTACTGTTGACGAGCAGTTAGTAGCATTTAGAGGTCGCTGTCCATTCAAGCAGTATATCCCAAGTAAACCGGCAAAATATGGGATCAAAATATGGACCATGTGTGACAGCAAAACTTCATACGTACTGAAAGCCCAAATTTATACAGGAAAGGTGAGTGGAGCGGCACCAGAAAGAAATCAGGGAATGAGGGTGGTATCTGATCTCACTTCTGAGTTACGTGGTCAGAATATCACGTGTGACAACTTTTTTACGTCGTACAATTTGGGGCAGCTGCTTCTGAAAAGGAAATTGACTATGTTGGGAACTATACGGAAAAATAAGCCGGAGCTTCCACACAAAATGACCAACAAGGAGGTACACAGCTCTTCATTTTACTTCACAAATGACACTACTGTGGTTAATTATATTCCTAAGAGACACAAGAATGTTGTACTTATGAGCACTCTCCACCATGATGCGGAAATCAGTGACAGGGCTGATAAGAAGCCAAAAATGATTTTGGACTATAATTCAACCAAAGGTGCTGTAGACACGCTTGATCAGTTATTAGGTACATATACATGCAAACGAAAAAGTAATAGGTGGCCAATGATAGTTTTCTACAATATTCTTGATGTTTCTGCTTATAATGCATACGTTTTGTGGATTTCGGTTGACCCTAATTGGAATGCAAGCAAATTGACTAGAAGGAGAATATTCTTGGAGGAACTTGGAAAGTCACTGATAAAAGAACATATTGCATCAAGAACGCATTTCCCAAGAACAGAAGATTCTTTGAGAATGGTCACAAGCATCCAAAACCCGAATGATGTGGGTGGTGTGTCAGAATCGGTAACAACAAGAAAATCTACAAAACGTGCACGCTGTAAGTTCTGTCCATCAAGTAATGACAATAAAACAAACATGGTGTGTGGAAAATGTAGTAAACATATTTGCAAGAAACATGTAACCTACTTGTGTCCACAGTGCAAGCAGTAAGAAAAGAACTGTAGTATTTTATAAGATGATTGTATTGAAAATTCTGTTGTTTCAAATTTATGTGAATACTTGTGCCTAAACTACAATCAGTAAGAAGAGAGGATTCTAAAGTTGTAGTGCTTTCTATGTTGGAATGTAATAAAAAAACTGTAGTGTGTTCTGTACTGTAGTGTGCTCTAAGATGAATATCTGTAATGACAACTGTCTGTTGTTAGAAAATGTCAATACTTACGTCTAAACTGTCAACAATAAGAATAGAAGTATGGAAAAACTGTAGTGCTTTCTAAGTTGAATGCCTGTAATGGAAACTGTCTGTTGTTTCAAATTTATGTGCATATTTAAATGAAAAATATCCCTCAATAAAGTTGTATGCATTGTTATTATTATTATTATTACCATTATTATTATTATTATTATTATTATTATTATTACTAACAAGGTACTGGAATAGAACAACAATGTCGATAGCTAAAACTGTACCAAAATTTATGTTTCTAAAGCATTTTGATATGTCGGGTCATATTGACCCGAACAGTATATATGTCAAGTAAAAGTGAACAGAACAGCAGGGTTAATGCATGAGAATCATAAACAGGTGGCAAACAACATATATTAAAATTTGAGCAATTCCCATTCATTGCAGTGACACTGTTACCCAAGAGCAACTTTCTCATGGCACATTTGAACTAGTATGCATTCGGATTGTTGTTCCAACCACATCTGGACTGAATGCAGGGGGAAAAAAGCTCTATGTGGTGTTTTGACAGTTTATATGTTAGCTAATACTTCAAAGGAGATTCAACACGAAGCATACTTGTCAGAGCTATGTGCCTTACTGATTGCATATTGAAAATTATCCCAAAAGCAAACGTATTTCTTGCATGGAGCAGCAATGGGAACAGCAATGATTTTTAAGCTTTTGATATAATTTTCAGTGTGTCTGAAAATAACAATGTGTTGACTGGGTGTTGTGTGATGTCCTTAAGTTAGTTAGGTTTAAGTAGTTCTAAGTTCTAGGGGAACTGATGACCATAGATGTTAAGTCCCATAGTGCTCAGAGCCATTTGAACCTTTTTTAATTTTTTTTTAAATACCAAGCCAATAGGATTTGTTGTCAAGTCTTAGGGGGCTCTTATACCCTTTACCTAATGGATTTCTGGAGTTCAGAATATCAAAAATCCTATCAATATTATACAAAAATCTACTGTTGCTTCACTTCCTTTAATATTTGGATCACCAACCCTCCTCAAAAACTCTATGCTATTTGCCACACTAGAACTCAAAGTCTGTGGAGCTAATGAAACATTCATTTTTCTATTTACATAACTTATATGTTGTCCTGATAGTTTGTTGGCAAATGTCATACCTTCTTCTTGTTGTACCTTGTTCAATTGCTCAATGAAATGTCATCTAATAATGCCAGTTGGAGACTCAATAGCAGATACTTCAAACCTAATAAAACAACTTAAAATTAAACATTCATCTGGCTTGGATGGTGTCACATCACATCTCATAAAGGAATGCAGAGAATGTATATTAAAACCATTGACACACATGCTGAATGCTGCGATAGAAGAAGGTATATTTCCAGATTCACTGAAAGTAAGTAAAGTGAAGCCAATATTTAAGAAAGGGAACAGGGTTGAATTAGGAAATTACAGGCCAATATCATTGCTCTCAGCATTTGCTAAAATCTATGAAATGATAATAAAGAATAGAATTGTAAGTTTTATAACAAAGTACAGTATACTGCATTCATCACAACACGGTTTCAGAGAAGGGAAGTCAACAAAAACAGCATCAACAGATATAATTGAGCACATTCTTAATTTACTTGACAGGCAACAAAAGACTTGTGGGATTTTTATGGACCTATCTAAGGCATTTGATTGTGTGAACCACTCAAAATTAATGATGAAATTATATCAGTATGGAATTAGAGGAAAATGCTATGACATACTTAAATCATACATTACAAATAGGAAACAATGTACAGAAATCAGATATACTAGTGGGGGAAATATAACAAACTACATATCAGAATTACAAACAGTTAAACACGGTGTGCTGCAAGGGTCTGTGCTTGGGCCAATACTATTTATACTCTACGTAAATGACTTCCCTAGCTATATAAATCAGAAGCTTATAATGTATGCTGATGACACAACAATCATTTTCACAGCTGAAACAAAGGAGGAGCTTGAGAAGGAAGCACTCCTGACTATCGAAAATGCAAATAAATATTTAACACAAAACAACCTGTTTATGAATCAGTCTAAAACAATGAACGTAGTATTTCAGACCAAGCATAGTGAAAATTACAATATAAATGTTAATACAAATGGAAAGACTATTAAAGAAGTAATCAGCATAAATTTTCTAGGAACTATAATAGACAAACATTTGGCATGGGGGGAGCACATCGATGCACTGTGTAAAAAGATAAACAAACAGATCTTCATCATGCATAAAACAGCTAAAACTGTGGATGGTAAAGTCCACAGATCAATGTATTATGGACTTGTCTTCCCACATTTGTCTTATTCAGTTCATATATGGGGAAGTGCACAAGCTGGCTACCTAAAAAGAATATTCACAATTCAGAAAAGGGCAGTGAGATGCATTGCAAAAATACCACCAAGACAGACCTGTAGGCAAGCTTTTGTATACTGTAATATTATGACAGTATATTCACTGTACATATACCAAAGCATAATGGCGGTAAGGTCAAGTGATAAACACCTCCTAAATAAAGATGTACACAAACACGGTACAAGAGGAAATGAAAATTACTACATGATATACAGAAATCTAAAACTGTCTATGACTGCCCCAGAAGAAGCAGGCAAAAGGTTTTTTAATAAACTCCCCAAAATCATTAAAAAAGAAACAGACCTAAAATGTTTTAAAAATCATTTTAAACTATATCTCACAGAGAAATGTATATACAGTTTGAGTGAATACTAAGATGGTGTTAAATATGTTATATCATTACTGAAATGTATCTTTTAAAATTATCATGTATGTTGTTTGGATTTGTGTGTACATATAATGTGAAACATGTAATACTTTTGTATGATTATGGACTATTTCTGTTTAATCATTTGTTTCATTTATATATAATGAAATCAAGTTTGATGTTAATAGCCTATTGTATGACACACCCAATACTCTCAGCTGGATTTTCAGCTGGAGTCCATGGGCAAAGAATAAATAAATAAAGCATTTCTGGCAAACTTAATCATATGACATGTCCAAGATACAATAAACAATGTAGCTTTTAAAATCACCCTTGGAAAAATTTAAAGTACAGCCAAGTGTACGTAAAGTGCTTATATTTCCTTGCAGCCATCACATGTAACATACCAAACCCTAATGCCAGAACTATGCAGCCTCTCTGAAGCGGATTTTATCAGTGTGGCCTGATTATTTGCCTGTACACCGTTGATAAAGAAATATTCAATCGAGCATATAAATTTGCCTTTAATAGAGACAAGCATGAAAACCAGAGCCTCAGATGCCTCTATTACTTCTGAGGCACTTCCCCACCAAACTCTAAAAAACCTGTGTATTGCTTAGTTCCTTGGTCCCAAACTACTTGCTTCCTAATTGCCACACTGTCTACAATTAGACATGAATCGCTGAACTGGTCCCTTACAATTGGGTTCGAATCAACGTACTTAAAAACATCTTTTAAGAAGCCAGTTTCACAGTCGACACTTGCCACCAATTTGGAAATCAATGATTTATGGGTCAGAGGCATTAATTTTTGCAGGTATTCATATGCTGCTGGTGAATAAAAGTACACAGTCATCGGAAACAGTTACACATTTGTTGTGTATCTATTACACTTTGACGAGAGAGAGTTGTCCACTAAATTGCACACTAATTCCACTTGTGTTCCTTTCTGATGATTGAGGAAGTTATGTAACTTCTCAGGAAGATGCCCCTTCTCCTTCAATGAACTTCTGATGTCATCCATGGAAAACACTTTCTTCTCTCTTCTTCGAAGTTTTTCACGGACACACTTCGGTTTACGTTTTAATTCGTGTACAATGTCTGAGAAAAAATTGCAAGTTTCGGTCGCCTTGTCTTCCATTTCTACTTTCGACTGTATACCACAATCAATTACTTGAAAACCAACTGCACTCTGAAATAAAGAAATAATTTCGTTATGTATGATTGAAATAACTCAAGGCTTGATGAAAAAATATTATAAGAAAACTTTGGGGGTGTGAAAACATCCTTATACTAACGTTTTCGACACAATTCCCATCTTCTGCATTGGATAAATGGGACATGCTTTCCACGGAAGAATTCTCATTGACAACATTCTCCACGCAATCAGTAGCTTCTGCAGAGGGCAAATCAAGCACGGATTCGAGGGCAGAACGCTAAAAACAAAAATATGGAACTGTATTACAACATTGCTTAGACCTATGTAGCCCATTTGTGTCCGTACGAAATAAATTCACAAAAGTCAAAAGCACACACATAGCAAGGAAATTAATTAGCTACCTCAAATGGAGAAGCATCGTTGTCACTCAAAATCCTAACATGTCGTCGTGGCTATTTATTTGGTGGCATCAAATGTGTCGGAAAGTCAGAAACTGATGGCACTGCTTCGGGTCTGAGACGTTTCTTCCATGTTTCAAGGGTCACTACGTAATCATCTTGTCGGAAAAGGTTTCCGCAAAGAAAACTGCAAAACGTAGGTTTAAAATCTTTCCGCTTCACGGATGTAATCCACTTCTTTAGCAGCTCTGGGTGCTTTAGAGGAAACCTGTTCAAAAACATCGAATTAGCAAACGCACTAAGTCTGTATTGTTGTATTGTATCGGTAGTCCTATTACCTGTGAAATGGTAAGCCACTTTCCTTACTCCATCGCTTCGTACAATTGAAAACGGGACAAGAAATCACCATTTCGATAATCCTTAATTCCTTATACACCGTACAGACCGAGAGAAACTTCTTGGCAAATTCAAATATGGCGGGCAATACAGACGATAGTAATCAGCTGGTAGAGCCATCTATCGGTAGGTCCGGTAGTTGAGCATCCCTCATTTCGCTAGCTTTAGACGCCTGTGCAGCTTAGCTGGAGGGTGTGAGGAGGACAGAGGTGGCTGCCTTGGCGTGGAGGCAGTTCGGCTCGGCTGGGGTTGTTCGCTTCTGGACGCCGAGTGGGAAGACCGGACCGTGATTTTACGGTTAATAGTGTGGACAGCGGCGTGATGTGCCGTTTATCTTGATTCACAAGGGGAGCAAAATCTCGCCTATTGTAGTTTGTCGAGCCTGAGTTTGAAATACCTTCGATGTGCGACGGGATGTCATTTCGTCCTCCTGTCTCTCCGTCACTGGGATTGCTATCCTCGTTTACCGTCCCATGGATGTATATCGATGAGCTACGCTGCTCTCCGTACTCTACTTGACGCTGGTGATGGAAGTGCGTCGTTCAGCGGCACGTTAGTCTGGGTGCTTTATGTTTCATCTTCAAGTGCATAGTCTTCGAGTGGCACTCCTTATAGTTTGCCTTGCGCAGTTAGACTGGAATTTATTTTGTCTTGTGATGCTTCCGCTTTCCGTTAACGAAGGTTAAGCTTCATTCGGCATTCCGTACGACGCTTGGCACCACAGCAGGCGGGTCGGAGCCACCTTCGTGACTAAACGGAAGCCTTTGGACTGAGAGGTCTTGTGTTTTGAATATTGTTCATAAATTGTTGTTTTGGTATTAAGTTGGCTGAGGTTTCTTATGGATTTCCCGGTGTTTGGTCTGTTGTCCGGCCCGGGCTAGGTCTCGTTATTTGAAAAGTCGGTCCTTGTTTTGGCTTAATACGATTTTGGTTTACTGCCTGGTGGTTCTGGTAGTACGCCGGGTCGCTGTGGTTGTGTTGCATTTTGTATGGGGCTGTGTGCTCGGAGCCGGGGAGTACCATTTGTGTGAACTGCTTCACTGGGGAGTACTGATCGGTCCATTCTTGGTCCTCTGCTGTATGAAATAATTTTATTACTACTCTAAAGTAACATTATCACTTAAATGATTTAATTCTTGTTGCGTTGATTGCAACTTGGGTACTGAGAAATTTAGTAGTGTAAATACGGAGGATTTAATAGCGGCACATGCCCCTTTACCTGTTTCGTAATCTGTTAAATACCGGAAGACCTTAAGCTCATAGTCATATGATGTGATTTTCTTCAATTATTGTATTTTTGTGTCATGTTATCCATTTTTTTTAAATTTGCTGATCACTGGTGTACTGTTACAAGTATTAAAATGTTTCAGATAGGTATTACTTGGGTGGAACGCGCGTAACCGCAACGGAGAGAGTAATTGCGTGCCTTACGTGTCAGTTGTTGGCGCGGCCTGGTGTCCGTTGTTTGTTTTGGTGCACCTGAGTTAAGTATTGTGTTGCCTCCTCCATTGCCGCCCCATCGTGTTCTTCTCATAAACATTTCTTTCAAAGCATTTTAGTTAAGTTTATGCTAGTATTATTTTAATTTCTTACGTTGGTAAAATTGTGCGGCCTTCATTATGCACACTGTTTATCATAGCGGAGTTGATGTGCCATTGTAATTTCTTAAACTCCATTGTGTGTGCCCTTTGTGATACATATTGTTTGTCATAATAGATTTGAGTATGTCAATTATAATGTCTCATATATCATGATGTGCGTGTGTAATTGTGCAATAAATGGATGATTGTTATTTCTGTTTTTGCCCCCCTTCATGCCTCCTGCCACAACACCGCTGGCTATCACAGTCGCCATATCTCTATATAATTGAGCCTTTCTGGTCTACTGGAGACAGAAAGATGCTAGATCGCTACCCACCTCCATCATCGTAAACTAAACCTCCTACTAGTTTGCAGGGAGAATGGTGTAAGATTCCCTCGAAAAGCATACACGGCCTGTATTTATCCATACCGAGACGAGACTACTAGGAGCTGCTTTGAATTCCAACATGTTTTGTACACCGTGTGAGACAAGGTAACGTGTTGTGTCTTTGATGTTTCCACATTTCTTTTAAGATATACGCGGGTGAACAACAAGATTCTTCATCGGGTGAAACTTGACTCAAAAATGCATAAATTTATAATAATGTTGTTTAGTTAATGTTTTGACTGAACGGACCTAAATCGATATGTTAGTTTAACCCAGACTGAAACATTTATCACCAATGAACACCGTTCAGCTCCACACGGCAATTATGTTATGTTACAAAATTTCTGGTGTGACGGAGAAGGGTCAAGTATCAATTTGTGGTAGTGGAGCCCAGTCCGGAAACGACCGATTCGGAAGTTATAAAGGAAAGTTTTAATTTTATTTGTTCATTTCTTTATTTTGACTTCGAGTTACAAGGACCATACAGCGAACAACGGCTGCAAAATGTCAAAGAACCATAATCGAAATAAAACAGACTAGCACAAAAACTACGAAGTTATCACACGAAAAACGCTCTTACAATAGAATGAAAGCGTATCTAGACAAACACCAGGCCGCCGGTGGCGGTGATAGCAATGACAATTCAGCAGAATTACAAACAGCACTATACAGCAATAATTAAACATTCTTCGAGAAATTTGAGTCTGGTCATTATCTAAGAAATGATGGAAGCTGAAGAAATGAAATATGACATCAGTCACAGTCAAGACTTGGAGTCAGGTCATCTCGCTCAATAGACAGATACGCTGATCATTACCCCATCGGAACACTGGTGCTAGCACTGCTGCGAGGACTAGCCAATTCCAATGCCCTCCCCAAGCTGAAGATATAAGTTGAGGTTTGTGTTGGGGAGGGCAATGGATTTCGGTAGCCCGTGCAGCATTGTCAGCCATAGTGCTGCACTGCTGTAATGGTTAGCATTCCTACATAACAAGCAACGAGAGCTACGTTCATGCCCAGCTGTGACACAAATTTTAACTAATTTCTCTAGCGTCCATCACTATACATCAACAATGTGACAAACATGCATATGCTCTTATAGTAAAAGATGAAACAAGATAGGGCAAACATCGTACATCATACGATAAGTGCAACATAGTTCACGAAAAAAATTGCAAATAACATCATATAACAATTTGTAAAGTGTAGCATACAGACATACGTACTTTAAATAAAAGAAAAACACAAAAGGACAAACACAATACAACCAACGGTAAGTACAATAGTGCCAGTAGAACAGTGACATAAATGCACTAGAGAGCAATAATGAAAATGTAATGTACAAATAGAGGCCTGTACGGTAATTAAAACACAAAATTACGCACCCGGTTACGATAACATGTATGTCTCCCATAAACACAGTGTACACTGGGGAATTTAAGTGAAGATGAAGATAGGGGCCTAGCATATAGTCATTGACTATGGCTGCCAACACGTGACGAAAATTAAGTTGCGCCTTAGCCACGTACAGTAGTCAAATTAAGGGCCCCAACATCCGAAACTTGATAGTGACGTACAAAATTCCCCCTGAATACTCCCCAATGGCCGAAAAATAACGTCCAGTGTTGAGGGACTACAGGCGTGCACGTTTCACGTTTCTTTATGCAATTGGAAATTTGTGGTAAGTTCTTATTGGACCAAATTGTTGAGGCCACCGGTCCCTAGGCTTACACACTACTTAATCTACCTTAACTACGTTAAGCTAAGAGCAACAAACACACCCATGCCCGAGGGAGGACTCGAACCTGCGACGGTGGGGAGCCGTGCGAACCGTGACAGGACGCCTCAGACCGTCTTTCAGGAGTGATTATCTCTCCAATGAGGTGTGAACTTTACGCATATTTGCCAGTTTGCACAAACTTAAAAATACTCATGCCGACATTAACAAATTGTGAAGTATTGTCCTAAGAAGGTATTATGTTAGCTTTAGCTTGGTGATTTTTTTCAGGGCATGACTGCTGGCATACGCTTTATCATTTCGTAGAAATTACCTACAAAGTTTAATTTGGATTATCAAGGTAGTCCATGCTCGTGAATAATATGAGTTCCCTCAAGTTTCTGCCTTCTGTATTTTTTCATAGTACTCAAGCAAACTGTTTCACACTGGTAAATCAAGTATAGTAGCAACACAGCTCCCTACAGCTGTACAAGAACGTGTGTCCTCCAGCAGACCAAACGAGCGTCTCTATTACAATGTGTCCACATGACTCAGCAATGTTGTCTGTCTTCCCATCCAGCGCGAGGTAGCAGAAAATAGAAACTACAATTGTAAGAAAAGGACCTAAGCATTTACATAATCGCGAAAGTACTTTTCATTTTCTTTACACCCGTATTTACGTAAATACACTCCTGGAAATTGAAATAAGAACACCGTGAATTCATTGTCCCAGGAAGGGGAAACTTTATTGACACATTCCTGGGGTCAGATTAATCACATGATCACACTGACAGAACCACAGGCACATAGACACAGGCAACAGAGCATGCACAATGTCGGCACTAGTACAGTGTATATCCACCTTTCGCAGCAATGCAGGCTGCTATTCTCCCATGGAGACGATCGTAGAGATGCTGGATGTAGTCCTGTGGAACGGCTTGCCATGCCATTTCCACCTGGCGCCTCAGTTGGACCAGCGTTCGTGCTGGACGTGCAGACCGCGTGAGACGACGCTTCATCCGGTCCCAAACATGCTCAATGGGGGACAGATCCGGAGATCTTGCTGGCCAGGGTAGTTGACTTACACCTTCTAGAGCACGTTGGGTGGCACGGGATACATGCGGACGTGCATTGTCCTGTTGGAACAGCAAGTTCCCTTGCCGGTCTAGGAATGGTAGAACGATGGGTTCGATGACGGTTTGGATGTACCGTGCACTATTCAGTGTCCCCTCGACGATCACCAGTGGTGTACGGCCAGTGTAGGAGATCGCTCCACTCACCATGATGCCGGGTGTTGGCCCTGTGTGCCTCGGTCGTATGCAGTCCTGATTGTGGCGCTCACCTGCACGGCGCCAAACACGCATACGACCATCATTGGCACCAAGGCAGAAGCGACTCTCATCGCTGAAGACGACACGTCTCCATTCGTCCCTCCATTCACGCCTGTCGCGACACCACTGGAGGCGGGCTGCACGATGTTGGGGCGTGAGCGGAAGACGGCCTAACGGTGTGCGGGACCGTAGCCCAGCTTCATGGAGACGGTTGCGAATGGTCCTCGCCGATACCCCAGGAGCAACAGTGTCCCCAATTTGCTGGGAAGTGGCGGTGCGGTCCCCTACGGCACTGCGTAGGATCCTACGGTCTTGGCGTGCATCCGTGCGTCGCTGCGGTCCGGTCCCAGGTCGACGGGCACGTGCACCTTCCGCCGACCATTGGCGACAACATCGATGTACTGTGGAGACCTCACGCCCCACGTGTTGAGCAATTCGGCGGTACGTCCACCCGGCCTCCCGCATGGCCACTATACGCCCTCGCTCAAAGTCCGTCAACTGCACATACGGTTCACGTCCACGCTGTCGCGGCATGCTACCAGTGTTAAAGACTGCGATGGAGCTCCGTATGCCACGGCAAACTGGCTGACACTGACGGCGGCGGTGCACAAATGCTGCGCAGCTAGCGCCGTTCGACGGCCAACACCGCGGTTCCTGGTGTGTCCGCTGTGCCGTGCGTGTGATCATTGCTTGTACAGCCCTCTCGCAGTGTCCGGAGCAAGTATGGTGGGTCTGACACACCGGTGTCAATGTGTTCTTTTTTCCATTTCCAGGAGTGTATTACTGAAACCTGGTAGTCAAGGAAGTCAAGGAAGTCCTGGTAGTCCGAAGATTGTGGACGGAGCTGTAATCAGTTACTATTGGTTTCCTTTTGCAATTAGACACAATTATTTTAAACAGTCATTCCAGACTCAGAAATAAATAAACATATCACATGTTATTAATGAAAGAATAAACATCTGTTTAATTAATAGTGCTTCCAGTGCGTTACAATTTACCAAATGAGCATAAAATACAGACACAGCAAATAATGTTTTAAAAACAAACCAATGTCTTCTTAATTAGAACTTTAATTCAAGTTACTGAAGTCATGGCTGAAGGCCTTTAACGCCAAGAACGGCAATTATAAAAAAATTTAACTAACACAATGTACAACAGCAATGCAATTAGCAAAGGTTAATTTGAAAGACAGGCAACTGATCACCAAAAGGTATACTTGGTAGCAGCACCATTTAAACCTGCTGTAACGCCAAGAATGGCAATTATATAAAAATCTTAGAAACATACAGGAAAACAGCAAAAACAGTAATAAAACACAAGGGCCAGTCACAGACGGTGCACCAGGAATCGACCTCTGAGTAGGTCCGGCAAAAAACACGTTCGCGAGCGATGAGATAGGCAGCCAAGAGTTGCATTCACTTCACACGATGGTAACTCAGGCTAGTGGCAGTCTAACGAAAGAGTAATGATAATCTTGCTGAGGCTAACAGACGCCCAATAAACCAGATGCAAAATGTAAAAATACGCCAAAGCCAGAGCTGGCGGTCTGGACTCTGTCCGCAGAATGCTGTGCTTAGAGCGTCCGGAATGAGAAAGGAATCATTACCACCAGAGTAGAAGAATCTCCAACCAATCTACAACAAGAAAGCTGTCAAAAGAACACGCCTCACCGGACAGCAGCGGTAAGGTGAGGAAAAACACTGCCGTTAAATACACTAACCCCCTGGGCAGGTAACTGGGGCCGCGCGGGATTAGCCGAGCGGTCTCAGGCGCTGCAGTCATGGACTGTGCGGCTGGTCCCGGCGGAGGTTCGAGTCCTCCCTCGGGCATGGGTGTGTGTGTTTGACCTTCGGATAATTTAGGTTAAGTAGCGTGTAAGCCTAGGGACTGATGACCTTAGCAGTTACGTCCCATAAGATAAAAAGAAAGAAAAAAAGGTAACTGGGTCCTTAGCGGCCATGAGGCAGGAAAGAAACCGCTGGTTGAACTTAACATATAGTAACAGACTGAACGCAATACGCAATAAATAGTAATTAGAAGTCCAGGAAAGCTAATCAAATCCGCCTTCCCCAAGCACTCCACTCATTGCTCATCGCCTCGGCAACACTACGATCAGTAACACGAACCCAAGTCACTGGAGAATCGCAAGATCTCACAGGGGTGGAGGTTTCTCTACTTGAAACCGAATGCACTCAACTTAAAGCTTGCGAGATCCAGTTTACGACGAGGTCGTGTATCCTCGTGACCACAGGCTTTCGATCCGGCAGTCCAAGCGCGCCGTCAGCAGTCCCGGCGTGTTCTCGCACAGTGCGGACCTGGCTCCCCAACCGAACTGCACACGCGACCCAGAAGAACCACGACGTCGCCCAAAAGATAGGGCCACAGTTACTACATATCGATAACCGCCGCTGCTGCCACTAGTGGACAGGCAACGCTTGCGAAACCAAGTGGCGCCAGTCAACACGAGAAGACAAACAACCGCAACCATGTCAATTAAACGATACGGTCTGGCCTCCAACAGAGGACAGAAACCTACAAACAGCATTAACACGAGCCGCAGCACGGCTCAATTACAAAATGAAAAGCGATTTACGCAAACTGTTGACTACAAAATTCTTCAGTTCATATCAAATCAAAACAGCAGCTGACAAAGAACAGGGCTTCCATACAAATCGATTTATGCAAACTCATAAATTTTTAAAAATTAAGTTACCGGTACCTTACAGTATCGAAGGATTCCTAACGGTAGGCTTGATTACATAATTGCCGCGACACACACTTCCATTACTGCTGGTGTTTGTCAACTGTTCTTGTGCGATATAATCAGCTGCCCTGTCTTGTACTATACGACATTTCCCTACATAGTCAATAGGTTTATGGATCTAGAAATACACTCCTGGAAATTGAAATAAGAACACCGTGAATTCATTGTCCCAGGAAGGGGAAACTTTATTGACACATTCCTGGGGTCAGATACATCACATGATCACACTGACAGAACCACAGGCACATAGACACAGGCAACACAGCATGCACAATGTCGGCACTAGTACAGTGTATATCCACCTTTCGCAGCAATGCAGGCTGCTATTCTCCCATGGAGACAATCGTAGAGATGCTGGATGTAGTCCTGTGGAACGGCTTGCCATGCCATTTCCACCTGGCGCCTCAGTTGGACCAGCGTTCGTGCTGGACGTGCAGACCGCGTGAGACGACGCTTCATCCAGTCCCAAACATGCTCAATGGGGGACAGATCCGGAGATCTTGCTGGCCAGGGTAGTTGACTTACACCTTCTAGAGCACGTTGGGTGGCACGGGATACATGCGGACGTGCATTGTCCTGTTGGAACAGCAAGTTCCCTTGCCGGTCTAGGAATGGTAGAACGATGGGTTCGATGACGGTTTGGATGTACCGTGCACTATTCAGTGTCCCCTCGACGATCACCAGTAGTGTACGGCAGGTGTAGGAGATCGCTCCCCACACCATGATGCCGGGTGTTGGCCCTGTGTGCCTCGGTCGTATGCAGTCCTGATTGTGGCGCTCACCTGCACGGCGCCAAACACGCATACGACCATCATTGGCACCAAGGCAGAAGCGACTCTCATCGCTGAAGACGACACGTCTCCATTCGTCCCTCCATTCACGCCTGTCGCGACACCACTGGAGGCGGGCTGCACGATGTTGGGGCGTGAGCGGAAGACGGCCTAACGGTGTGCGGGACCGTAGCCCAGCTTCATGGAGACGGTTGCGAATGGTCCTCGCCGATACCCCAGGAGCAACAGTGTCCCTAATTTGCTGGGAAGTGGCGGTGCAGTCCCCTACGGCACTGCGTAGGATCCTACGGTCTTGGCGTGCATCCGTGCGTCGCTGCGGTCCGGTCCCAGGTCGACGGGCACGTGCACCTTCCGCCGACCACTGGCGACAACATCGATGTACTGTGGAGACCTCACGCCCCACGTGTTGAGCAATTCGGCGGTACGTCCACCCGGCCTCCCGCATGCCCACTATACGCCCTCGCTCAAAGTCCGTCAACTGCACATACGGTTCACGTCCACGCTGTCGCGGCATGCTACCAGTGTTAAAGACTGCGATGGAGCTCCGTATGCCACGGCAAACTGGCTGACACTGACGGCGGCGGTGCACAAATGCTGCGCAGCTAGCGCCATTCGACGGCCAACACCGCGGTTCCTGGTGTGTCCGCTGTGCCGTGCGTGTGATCATTGCTTGTACAGCCCTCTCGCAGTGTCCGGAGCAAGTATGGTGGGTCTGACACACCGGTGTCAATGTGTTCTTTTTTCCATTTCCAGGAGTGTAAAAGAAAGTAATTGTTTTTTACCTTCATATTTGATAGAAACAACTCTAAAAATAAAATAAAACAAAATAGTTGTTTTGGTCTTAATTTTTTTCTAGCATGATGTGTGATTACGCGCCTTCGGACTTGAAGCACATCAAATTCCTTTCCTCAGTTGATATTACGGTCGATTTTTCTTCGGTAATCTACTGTACTATCACCAGAATCACTGTAGAAAGACTAATCAGCAATATTATCAGTGAAGGAGACAGTGCTGCTGTAGGCCAGCAACCTAAAATTAATGGATCAAAATTATTATGATTTCACTAAATCAACTTGAGCAACAAGAGCAATTTCTACATCACTAAATCTTACAGTAATAAGCCCATATCAAAAACCGCAAAGAGAATTTCTCATTTGATTAATACTGAAATGAAGACTTCAGGACACACGTGGTAACGAGATATATCCAATGTCTGTTAGATATGTTTTCATCCTTCACTGTGTGTCTTCATAGTATACGGAAATGTAGCTTGCAAGATGGTTCCAGTTCCAGAAATTTGACTGCTAATGCAAGTATTATCCCTGAATTATCATTTCGTGCAGCTATGCCTTGTTACAAAGAAAATCATGACAAAATAAACAATTTTGTTATGCTGCCCCCGAAAGTGCATAAGAAATTAGTTGAGTAACTCACAATAAATCTTGCAACTAGTAGATGGCAAGCTTAGTTTGTGTAACTCTACATCAAGGACCATGCAAATCACTCGTAACCTTCAATAAAAACTATGAGTTTGGAATAGGGACCAACTTACAGTTCAATACTGTACAGTAGTGATCATGCCCACGTTCACAATTAAGTATTTATGGAAGCGACCAACTGCTAGCAATACTGAAATGTTGTAACACTGTAACGTGTGTATTTATTGACTAGGTGTGTGTGTGTGTGTGTGTGTGTGTGTGTGTGTGTGTGTGTGTGTGTAGCTTCTCTCCTCTTAAAAGTCTAAACTGTGGCAACTATCATTGTTCCTTAGCATATCACTTTCCTGCTGATCTTCGTTCTTTACTATAGTTCTTTCGTCGCCTAGTAAAGTTTTGATTAAAAGGACAGCAGGAAAGGTACACATAAATGAAAGTGAATATCGTCTGGAGTTGCTTCTATTCGAAAATGGAAGCATAAGAGAGAGGCAGTCCTGTCACAAGTTTCCTAACGTATCACTCACAATAAAGCAGCCGCTAGACGAGCAGTGGACCTGCTATACGACAAGTCAAAAGAAAAAAGGTTCACACAAATAACACGAAATCCTATATAACAGCCCACGAACTGACAGTCGTGTCATTCACAGCCGATACGAGACAAGGGTTGAGGGTATGGAGGGGCATGTGGCCAGCACACCGCTCCCCTGGCCGTTGTCAGTTTTCGTGACCGAAGCTGCTGCATCTCGTACAGGTTGGCCTGACAAGGGGCTTAATCTACCCCGCTTGCCAACAGCGGTTGGAGAACCTGGATGGTAACCCATCCAAGTGCTAGCCAAGCCGGACAGCTCTTAATATGTTGCTCTGACGGGGACTGACGTTGCCACTGCAGTAAGGCTTGAAACGTCCCCTTTGAATAATTTATACATGAAACGTCCCCTTAGAACAAATTATACAAGACTGTGCTTAAACAGACACACAATATTTTTAGCGCAACGCAATCTGACTATCAAAGATCCCTGCAAAAGAATGGCCCTGAGTAACATTAAACTATACCTTCCAGAAATCACTTACCTCACAAAAATCTCCGTTACTCGAACTACTGCAATACAGCGAGCGCCACTACTGCCAGCTACATAAAAGATTCAAACTACGGAAGGCACTAACTACTGATGGGCATAGTTAGCAAATGAAAGATTTTGATAGAGAACAAACAATGTATTTACCTTAATATCATCACAAGTCATAATACCATTTGTAAAAATTTTTTGTGGGGAGCATGGGGGCTATGTAAGTAGGCTGTTTAGATTTTTATATTGGTAATGCCACGTAGCGCTCTGTACGAAAATCACTGGCTGTGCTGTGTGCAGTCTGTGGTCAGTTTGCATTGTTGTCAGCCATTGTAGAGCGGCAGCTGGATGTGAACAGCGCGTAGCGTTGCGCAGTTAGAGGTGAGCCGCCAGCAGTGGTGGATGTGAGGAGAGAGATGGCGGAGTTTTGAAATTACATATATTATGACTTGTGATGATATTAAGGTAAATACATTGTTTGTTCTCTATTAATATCTTTCATTTGCTAACTATCTCTATCAGTAG
This sequence comes from Schistocerca cancellata, assembly GCF_023864275.1. Lineage (NCBI taxonomy): Eukaryota > Metazoa > Arthropoda > Insecta > Orthoptera > Acrididae > Schistocerca > Schistocerca cancellata. The sequence goes on from NC_064630.1 coordinate 707,180,087, forward strand.
TTAGTGCCTTCCGTAGTTTGAATCTTGTATTTAGCTGGCAGTAGTGGCGCTCGCTGTATTGCAGTAGTCCGAGTAACGGAGATGTTTGTGAGGTAAGTGATTTCTGAAAGGTATAGTTTAATGTTACTCAGGGCCATTCTTTTGCAGGGATCTTTGATAGTCAGATTGCGTTGCGCTAAAAATATTGTGTGTCAGTTTAAGCACAGTCTTGTATAATTTGTTCTAAGGGGACGTTTCATGTATAAATTATTCAAAGGGGACGTTTCAGGCTGTTGACCACACAAACAATAAAATCTTCGTTATAAAGACCAGTCCACTGAGAAATTTCAAAATGAATTAATGTTAATCACTATAAGAAAGAAGCTAGTCATGGGTCAAGAAGGTGTCACAGTGGCGGGGGTCAGATAACAGAACTTGCTAAGCTACGAGTCTCGCTGTGCAAACCTGTGCCAGCACAGACAAAACTATCGCAACTGCAGCATGCTTCGTAATTATAACCATTGCGAGCAACTCGCGGATGGTTAACGCAAGGCTGCTCGCTAGATAATGAAAGACAGCACTTGCCACAAAATAGCGGTAACTGCTGCACGATGAAGTTCTCTATCTCACAACATTTAGTAACTGTGACGGAGAGGGCGCTGAGAGCGGTTGTCTGGACTATTTAAGGACTCGGTTGACGAACTACAGTGCACCTCTGACCTCGTGATGGCTGGGTGTTGTGTGCTGTCCTTAGGTTAGTTAGGTTTAAGTAGTTCTAAGTTCTAGGGGACTGATGACCATAGATGTTAAGTCCCATAGTGCTCAGAGCCATTTGAACCATTTTTTGCACCTCTGTGATATAGGAAAACGTCCTTGTAGCCAACTGTCGGAAGTACAAGGTGTAATCATTTATTCTGTTCTGACCCACTAGAGCGTCAGAGTTCATGCCTTCAAATTGGGTGACGTTTGCTAAGGCAGATTCCCAGAACGCGGGAGTCTTTGTATGACTCCGCCACAGCGTGGTTCCAACAACGAATCGAAATAACGGCTGGGTAACCCAGCTACATTTCGCCATCTTGAACGTTTTCTGTATTAAATAAACAGGAAATGTCAAAATTATCCTGCACCCTCCAACCGATGATCCTCTATATAGATAATAGCTCGGTAGTGTCTGAGAACCTAGGAAAATTTGTTTACTAGTTTTAACTGAATGGTAAAGATTGACGTTAATTATTTGACCTATCGGTCTCTGTTTGGTTACCAATTTACTCAGAATTTTATTGGAAGCTCGAATCTTTGACGAGAATTAATGGATTAGTTTTATTATTCTGTTCGTTTGTGGCGACGACTGGTCTGGACAGACGCTGTGGCCGCGTTACTAGTGTTATGTCCTTGACAAAGTCACAACATTATGAGAAATGGGCGTTCTGTTTGTGATATTTTCCAAAGGAAATAGGTTTCCTGAGTATATACGTACAAGAGACTGACGACCCAAAGTTCTTGGAGATGACAAAGAGACATCGGTGTCGACCGTTGGCTGAAGAAGACGCGTGTAGCGGCGTGGAGGCCTGATTTCGGAATGCTACCGCTGTAGCTTGGAACACATTAAAGAAGGTGCGCGAACATTGCGGAAAGTGTTTTTTAATATTTCTTTTTTTTGTGGGATCTAAAATATAAAAAACCTCTCTCAAACCGGCCTGATTTAGCTTCACTGATCAGGATAGTAAAAGCACGCCTACATTAATGGAATTTCCATTCACAAAGCAGGCTTATCACATTCACACAGTTCAGTACTGTTCTATCCTGATTAAATTGAGCTTAACTTAAATTCCATAAGGCAGTGAAACAATTTCGAAGTCTCGGTGCGACGAAAATTGTCAGTCGATCTCCTGAAAACATTTGTAATAATTATTAACTTTCGGTGATCACATGGGGAAGACCGGAGATCTGCTGGTAAGACCTTGTTAGCCTATTTATTTGAAGTAATAAACTGGACATCTTGAGCATACAAAACGGCAGGTTCGTCCAGTGTAAATTAGATGTTCCCCATTGATACCGTGCAACACAGCGTAGTAAGCAGACACTGTCAATAATAACACTGTTCTACAAAAAAACTTTTTTTCTATTTCTGATGAAAAATATTGTGATCCTAGTTGTATTTTGAGTGCTAAATTGAAAACTGTTTTTGGTTTTTTTCTGTCAGGGATAGTTTATGAGTAATCGCAATTTTATTTCTCTTTTCAGTTTCTGATATAGTGCAGCAAACGTGAGGTGAAATTCGACAAACAAATGCACATCTTTATGATGTTATAAATTCATCACATTAATGGAGGGTTGGATCTAATATATAACACAGTAACCTTTGTGTATACACTTTGAAGCATTTATTTGACATGAGAAATTACAGAAATTTGACAAACAATGAGCATCTGCCTTGTAATGCTATCACTTTTTTCTCTTGTATTGTGAAACTTTCTTCTCTCGAATGATATTCCAGCAATAATCTGCTAACATAGAAGGTACCCACTTCATAGCACCTTTCTATGGTAGAAATGTCTTTATGGAATCTTTCCCCATGTTCATCCGATACGTCACTACAACTCTCTCTGAAGTAGTCCAGATGAGAGTCCATCATATGTACCTTCAAAGACATATTGCACCCCAAATCCTGATATGCTTTGATCATATCCTCCACCATTGCTTTGTAGTTAGTATCTCTCCTTCTTCCGAGGAAGTTTTCCGACACCGTCTTGAAACAGTCCCATGCGGTTTTTTCTTTATCAGTTAAACATGCTTCAAAATTTGCATCTTTCTGCAGCTCCCTGATTTGTGGGCCCACAAATACACCTTCCTTTATTTTTGCAGCTGAAAGACGGGGGAATTTGGTAGCTAGATATGCAAACCCACAGCCTGTTGGATCCATGGCCTTCAAAAATTGTTTCATCAGGCCAAGTTTGATGTGAAGCAGAGGAAGTAGTATATATTCAGGAGCTACCAGACTTTCACGTTGTACTCGTACATTCTTTTCACCAACTTTCCATTTTCGCCTAGGCCATTTCTTTTTCACGTAGTGATAATTTCGGTCTCGACTATCCCACTCGCAAAGAAAACAGGCTTACTTTGCGTAGCCTTGTTGCATTCCCAGTACCATAGCAATTACCTTGAAATCTGCACATATTTTCCATTTGTGTTCATTGTATTTTAATGAATTTAGCATCCTTTGTACGAATTCGTAATTCTCTTTTGTCAAACTAGAGTAAGCTACTGGAATAGAGGGTATTTTATTTCCGTTATGGAGCAAAACACTCTTCAGACTTGTTTTCGATGCATCTATGAAATGTCTCCACTCCTGTGAAATATAAGTGAAGTTCAGCACTTTCATCAGGCCAGCAACGTCATTGCAAAATGCCAGTGCTTCGTCAGTTGAAAAATAAGAAATAAAGGCATGTTCTCTGTGCCTGAACACACTGATTTTAGTACTTTGGTGCAGTAGATTATACTCTTGTAATCTTGAACCAAGCAGCTGCGCCTTTTGTTTACTTAGTCCTAGATCACGTACTAAATCATTTAAATCTGCCTTTGTTAACAAATGTGGCGATGACTCACTTGTGCAGTGATATAAAGAATCATCATCTGTGATTTCTTCAGTACTACTTATTTCACTGTTACTCGGAATTTGACCTCGAGCTCTTGAAGGTAGTGGAAGGTTGTCGGAAGGCTGCACTGGCATTCTCGCTGAAGGCAGATCTGGGTAAATAATGTGCCTCTTCGACTTTTTGTTTGTAAAACCTTGAATTTCTGTTAGGCAGAAATAACAATCAGTAACATGGTCCTTAGGCTCCCTCCACACCATGGGAACAGCAAATAACGCCACATTCTCTTTACCTTTCCACCACTGAGTTAGTTTGCAGTAACATGTAGCACAACAGAAATGTGGTGCCCATTCTTTATCTTGGTCTCCTACCTCTACTCCAAAGTAATGTTTGTATGCTTTCTTTATCACTGAAGAAATTTTCTTCCTATTTCTGGCAAAAATGAACTTCCCAAAAATGTAGCAGAAGTTGTCTGGCTTATATCGACATCCACGACGACGTGGCATTTCTGCAAATTTAAAAATACCACTTGGGTAATACACCTGTATTAAATTAATAGTAGGGAACTAGAGGAACGCTGATGTGTAAAAACAAGCAGTCGTTTTACCTTCAGCACCAGGCTCAATCAGTTTACACACAGGAACTAAAAAATTCAACCGTGCTCGGAAATATGACAGACAGTTACTTGTCAGCCAAAACACCCACTCGTTAAGACTGACACAAATTGCGGCAAACACCACTGTAAACTCGATGCACCTGCCCCTAGGAGGCGTGAAGCTTTACTGCCGAGGCAGCGACCGGCTGTCCCCGTTCGAGTTAATGAGATGTTTCAGGTGGTCTTAATGACATAGGTGTGGCGGGGGATAACCTAATGATGTCTGATTCTTCCCACCTGCTGTTGCACAAGAAATTATCACGTTCTATCACTACTGGATGCAGCAACATACCCGTATTTCTCTATAACGTCTCTGTGTTTGCCATGAATTGTGAATATACATATTACATAAAAAGTATCCTTGACAACGATATTTTGTTTACATATTTGAATTTCCCACGGTAAAATGGTCTAGAAGCACATACTTTAATATCAGAAACAGAACCCATGTCGAACAGTGTAATCAGTTAAAAATATGTGAACACACTTACTTTAGTTTAGTTCATGTATTAAATTCCTTCTCATACAGAATCTCATCAAGATGGCGAATAGCTCAACAATACATACATATACATCCTCCTTCTTTCATGGCAAATCGGCAAGAGTTCCTTCATTCTTTTCATAAGAGAAAACATAGATAGCAGAAAAGCTAGTCCATGGAGTAGATGGAAACTCCAAGGAATAATAGGGCTTGAAACTACTTTGCATTGATAATCATCGTATATTAAAGTTTAGGAATCGGTAAGATAAGAAGAGATATTTCGAGATATGTACTGAGTTATATAATTTATAAAATTTCTGAAAATATCGCGGAGATCCGCTGCAAGAGACATTACAGTGTGTCGCATTTAAGGAACGTTTTCACTTTTGGGATGTGCTTTTCCGTAAAACACATTGTTTGACTATTTGGTACTGTTGTTTTAAGTCGTTCTGAATATGCATGTACTCAGCAGAGAAACATCACCTTTTACCCTCTTTCAGTGTGAAGTATTGAATGTATATTTTTTTAAGTGTTGATTTTATGAATATAAGAAGCTTTATTTAAAGAATTAATCTGATGAGCTCTTTTCTATTCGTATTACAGTAATAACGATCAGTGATATAGTTTTGTTCATTCTCTTTAAATTTCGCTGATTAATAAACAATTAAATCAAAACAGTTTTAAATTACTCGACATTAAGCCTCCATATTCCATTGGCTATTTAAAACTTTAAAACACAGCAATTCAGACTTGCGTTGCAGTTCGCGAGTTTCAACTGTTGCTTGCACCGCACTTCACATGTTGTGTTTTAATAGTGGTAAAAGCAGTGTGATTTTTTTCAGCATATTCCAGAGAAATGCAACAGCACTGCGACTAACAGGTTTATACGTCAACGCACAAGTACACCAAGTGATTACAAATGGAAAACTTAAACATCGTCTTGTGCACTAAGGGAACAGTGATTGGTCATACAGACTACATTCAGTGAAACAATAACGTTCAGCGCTGGCTGTATTAGAGATCCAAAGGTTACGTTTAAAGTTAATACTGCACTATAATACTCACATGTGGCATATCAGATGTTTTGTGTTCGAAAGGATTACCTGTAAAGTACGTAACCACTCACATAGTTTTAAACACAGTAGTTCCATACTTAGTATAAGTAATGGCCACTAGCGACCATAAAGTTTATAATGTAGATAGTGACATAAGATTCAAAACGTTCCACTGAGATACAAACGTTAAAACTCTTTTAAAAAGTTAACACAGTTGAAAAGTACACTAGAATAAAAGTTATATTCTTTGAAATTCACTACACCTTGCCAAATCGTTTGAAAAATGATGCAGTTTGAAGGAACTGAAAATGCATGAACTATTACGGAAAGCTGAAAATATCAGTACAGTGCTTTGTGTAACTTCTTTTATGGAACATGAAAACACATTGGAAAAACTGTCACAGCAATTCTGCACTTACAGCCGCCGACAAATCTTCATATCTGAAAATCTGCGTGTAAAGAATCCTATATTTATCACTATTATAAGATAAAGCTGCATGAGAACTGAATTTTCATTACCTGTGTAAGTAGGCTGTTTTATGTTTTCTTATTGGCATCGTTATGTAGCGCTCTATATGAAAATCACTGGCTGTGCTGTGTGCAGTCTGTGGCTAGTTTGCATTGTTGTCTGCCATTGTAGTGTTGGGCAGCGGCAGCTGGATGTGAACAGCGCGTAGCGTTGCGCAGTTGGAGGTGAGCCGCCAGCAGTGGTGGATGTGAGGAGAGAGATGGCGGAGTTTTGTAATTTGTCATGAACTCCTATATATATTATGACTATTAAGGTAAATACATTGTTTGTTCTCTATTCATATCTTTCATTTGCTAACTATCCCTATCAGTAGTTAGTGCCTTCTGTAGTTAGAATCTTTTATTTAGCTGGCAATAGTGGCGCTCGCTGTATTGCAGTAGTTCGAGTAATGAAGATTTTTGTGAGGTAAGTGATTTGTGAAAGGTACAGGTTAATGTTAGTCAGGGCCATTCCTTTGTAGGGATTATTGAAAGTCAGATTGCGTTGCGCTAAAAAAACATTGTGTGTTAGTTTAAGCACAGTCGTGTACAATTTGTTCTAAGGGGACGTTTCATATGTCGACCCTTAGCCTAGGATACCTCACTGGAATCTTCTGATTTTTTCTTGTAGTTTGTGTAATTAGTGTAGATTTTATTTATTGCTATTGCATAATTGTAGAGAGAATCTCCTTTGTAGTTGCAGTCTTTCATTGTTGTACAGTAAAACAGTTGTGGCATGCATGTAGATTTGCACCAAGTATTTCGCTGCTGCAATTAACTAGATATTATTTTCAGTTCTATGTTAATGTGTTCTCTTATTTTTGCTCTTCAAATTGTGCTTTTCTGTGTTATCGTGTGAAATATTGTGACAATAATGGCGTGTGAAAAACGTAACACTAGGCTCCAAAGTAAACTGAGAAATGACAGTGAAGACGAAAGTAGTGTGTTAGCGCCACCATCTGCGTACTAGGAAGAGTAAAGGTTTACACCACATTTCACATGTAAAACCGTTTATTGAAAGATAATCTGCTTTTTAACTATGTCTTTGCCATAAAACGTTTCACTTCACGTTACTAGTATGCTTTAGAAACTGTTACCATGCAACAATGTTTGAAGTTAAATATCCAGTCAAGAACCAAGAGAACTTATTTAAACAGAAATTACGAATGCATTGTTATTGCGAACAGACGACACAGTGTAATTGTGTGTGTACATTCTTGCTTGTTAGTTGCACGATTAGAACATTTACCAGTACTGCTAATGAGATTTTAATGCAACATTTTGGTTTACTTGAAAATACATTTGGGATTTAAAGTACTGTCTGTGAGATTGAAGATGACTTAGTATTTGGTTCCTTTGACGGCTACACGGTTATATTACGATACTACTAATGTGTGAAATAATTTACATTGTTGCTTTTGCGGTGTATCTGTTTTATATCTGCACAGTTTTTCTGAATTCTTCTGGAAAGCAAAACATGTTTTATTAGTACCTTTTGTGGTATAGCTACAAGGAGACAGCCTTTTCCATAGCACAACAATACGTTACAGCACAGTACTTTCATCATCACAACAATAAGCGTAATAACTAAGATATCTCTACGCCAAGTATTTCACTTTTGTTTATCATGAGGTAAGTACACTCCTGGAAATTGAAATAAGAACACCGTGAATTCATTGTCCCAGGAAGGGGAAACTTTATTGACACATTCCTGGGGTCAGATACATCACATGATCACACTGACAGAACCACAGGCACATAGACACAGGCAACAGAGCATGCACAATGTCGGCACTAGTACAGTGTATATCCACCTTTCGCAGCAATGCAGGCTGCTATTCTCCCATGGAGACGATCGTAGAGATGCTGGATGTAGTCCTGTGGAACGGCTTGCCATGCCATTTCCACCTGGCGCCTCAGTTGGACCAGCGTTCGTGCTGGACGTGCAGACCGCGTGAGACGACGCTTCATCCAGTCCCAAACATGCTCAATGGGGGACAGATCCGGAGATCTTGCTGGCCAGGGTAGTTGACTTACACCTTCTAGAGCACGTTGGGTGGTACAGGATACATGCGGACGTGCATTGTCCTGTTGGAACAGCAAGTTCCCTTGCCTGTCTAGGAATGGTAGAACGATGGATTCGATGACGGTTTGGATGTACCGTGCACTATTCAGTGTCCCCTCGACGATCACCAGTGGTGTACGGCCAGTGTAGGAGATCGCTCCCCACACCATGATGCCGGGTGTTGGCCCTGTGTGCCTCGGTCGTATGCAGTCCTGATTGTGGCGCTCACCTGCACGGCGCCAAACACGCACACGACCATCATTGGCACCAAGGCAGAAGCGACTCTCATCGCTGAAGACGACATGTCTTCATTCGTCTCTCCATTCACGCCTGTCGCGACACCACTGGAGGCGGGCTGCACGATGTTGGGGCGTGAGCGGAAGATGGCCTAACGGTGTGCGGGACCGTAGTCCAGCTTCATGGAGACGGTTGCGAATGGTCCTCGCCGGTACCCCAGGAGCAACAGTGTCCCTAATTTGCTGGGAAGTGGCGGTGCGGTCCCCTACGGCACTGCGTAGGATCCTACGGTCTTGGCGTGCATCCGTGCGTCGCTGCGGTCCAGTCCCAGGTCGACGGGCACGCGCACCTTCCGCCGACCACTGGCGACAACATCGATGTACTGTGGAGACCTCACGCCCCACGTGTTGAGCAATTCGGCGGTACGGCCACCCGGCCTCCCGCATGCCCACTATACGCCCTCGCTCAAAGTCCGTTAACTGCACATACGGTTCACGTCCACGCTGTCGCGGCATGCTACCAGTGTTAAAGACTGCGATGGAGCTCCGTATGCCACGGCAAACTGGCTGACACTGACGGCGGCGGTGCACAAATGCTGCGCAGCTAGCGCCATTCGACGGCCAACACCGCGGTTCCTGGTGTGTCCGCTGTGCCGTGCGTGTGATCACTGCTTGTACAGCCCTCTCGCAGTGTCCGGAGCAAGTATAGTGGGTCTGACACACCGGTGTCAATGTGTTCTTTTTTCCATTTCCAGGAGTGTACATTGGCTTCTGCAGAACTTAGCTTTCGGAGGAAAATAACTATGACACTTCCACAGAGATTATCTTACAACAAGATGCACCTTTAGCGCTACAGGACACGCATTTCAGTGATTAATTTTGTAGTTAAAACATTTATTTTTAAAGATTTTTGAGTTACAAAGAAAGTTTTCCGTGATACATTTAATTCCATTGCTGTAATCTGTAACACCTGAGGGTATAATTACATTAATCCTCAGAGGGGTACACGCTTACTTTGTGTACCATATGTTTGGCAAGCACAAGCAGCCCTAGCTAATATGGTATTTGCTTATACAACTTCATTTATTTATTTATTTATTTATTTATACATTTATTTTACCTGGCAAGATTAGGGCCTTCAGGCCCTCTCTTACACCTAACCAGGCATACTCAGATTCAACAAATTTCAGTTTCTACAGAACATTAAGGGCATATAACATGTTATACAGTATTAATGTTAAAGAAAAAAATAGAGATTATAAAAGTAGTACAATGATAATTATAACAATCAAAAAATAATTATAACAATCAAGAATAATAATAATAATAATAATGACTATGTGTATGAAAGTAAACATATTTTTCTTTTATGAATGTCAGTCCTATTGCTAGTTGGGAATTTTCTCGTTATATTCTCGCAGCTTGTGAGTTATTCTCATCAAGCAGAGACATAAGACGATAGAATGGGGTGAAAGAGATATAGAAGAGGTAGATAGGTTAGAGGAAGAGAAATAGAATGGTAAAATTCGAAGCTATGATGGAGAGGAGAAAGAAAAAGATGAGAGGGGCACAACAATGGTGGCTATACCGTCCCTAATATGTAAGTCTTGAGTTCCCTCTTGAATGTTAAGTGGTTCTGAATAAGACGCAGATCACAGGGGAGCGCGTTCCATAGTCGTATGGCTGAGATGGAAAATGACATGGAGAAAGATTTTGTGTTATGTAAAGGTACAGCCAAGATGCTAGACGTATCCGATCTGGTATTGCGGTTGTGGAATGATGATAGGTGTTTAATGTGAGAAGATAAGTATTGGGGGCACCAGTGGCTAAGAAATCGATGAAGTAAGCACATCGTGTGGAGATCGCGTGCCTTATGTGGGCGTATCCAACCTAGCTGGGAGTATGAAGGACTGATATGATCATACAACCGTATATTGCATACGTATCTAACGCAAGCATTCATCACTAGCTCGAGGCATCTCGAATTTTCACTATTTGTGCCGTGTTGAACTACATCACAGTAGTAAAGATTAGGCAAGACTAGTGTTTGGACTAATTTTTGTTTAACATGGGTTGGAAATATTTTTCTAAATTTTTGAATTGCATGTAGGAAGGAGAGCGATTTCCGGCAAGCTGTGACTGTTTGTTCTTCCCAGTTTAGGTGTTCATCCAAGATTATTCCAAGGTCTTTTACTGTTTTTTGGTATGGTAGTTGGGTACCATTGAGGAGTATTTGAGGGACTGTTTCGCGAAAGTACCGACTGATTAACTTTGGATGAGATATAAGTATGACCTGGGATTTCTTGGGGTTTAGTTTCAGACCTAGGTTCTGTGCCCATCGAGAAACAGAGCAAAGATCTGCGTTCATACTCGCGACTGCGTCAGCAATGTTCTTGGGGCTTGCACTTATGTACAGTTGGATGTCGTCGGCATATAGATGGTAGTTGCAGGAGTGAATCACTGGAGAAATATCATTAATGTACAGTGAGAAGAGTAATGGACCAAGGACGGAGCCTTGGGGAACTCCAGAGCGCACGTTTTTCCATGATGACTTTTCCGACCCACAAATGACTTGTTGACTTCTGTTTTTGAGGTAGCTGTTGAACCGGTGTATTGCGCTGTTTGAGAAATTCAGCTGCTTCATTTTAATTAGTAATATATCAAAGTCAACTGTATCAAAAGCCTTGCTAAAGTCAAGCAGTGTTAGGATGGTAGCTTCACGTCTGTCCATAGCATGTTTAATGTCATCAGTTACTTTGATTAATGCAGTTGCTGTACTATGGTGCTTTCGAAAGCCTGACTGATATTTGTCGTGGATGTTATGAGTTTTGAGGTAATCCGTCAGCTGTTCATGGACGATGTATTCTAGGGCTTTAGATATTGCAGGTAGTATGCTGATCGGCCTGTAGTCACCTGGCGACTTAGGGTTGTCAGTCTTGGGTATAGGTTGGATTAAACTTTGCTTCCACTCAGTAGGATATGTACTACTGACAAGAGACAGGTTGAAGATGTCTGTGATAACTGGAGTAATAGTGTTTACGACTTTCTTAATCATGCCAATGCTCACTCCATCATTTCCTACTGCCTCTGAAGAGATTCTCATAATTGCCTTGTGTACTGTGCCGGTAGTGACATGTTTTAGGAAAAACTTGTCTCTCAAGAGATTGATATTTTGGGGCTGGTAATTTGTCGCTGCGTGGCAGTTTACAGCTGTTGAGAAGAAATCGTTTAATTCTTCTGCAGACGCTTGATAAACAGCGTCCGATCTTCGCTTCCCTATACCGAAACTGCGCAGCTTTTTCCACAGTGCAGCAGGTTTTGATATGCCGCGTACGACAGAGTGGGCATGTCTGATTTTGGCATTCCTCACGCTTTGCTTGGTTCTATTTCAGAGTTTCCTATAAGCTTCGTACGCCTCGGGAGTTGGGTTACGCTTGAAGGCCCTATGTGCAGCATCACGTTTATTCATTTAACTGGCGTAATGCAGTGGTGAGCCACGGAGCGGGAGCTCTCTTTACCTTGACAGTGCGTTGAGGAGCATGTTTATCATACAGTGCAATAATTTTGCGACATAATTCCCGAATTTTTCCGTCTAAAGTCGGTTCGTTGCTTATATCATGCCAAGGGATGTCTGAGCAATCCTTTTGAAGAGCGTCATGGTTAACATTTTTTAGGTTTCTGTAGGTTACCAGGTGAGATTTTTCTTTGGTAGTATGTACTGAGTAATTTAAGAATATCACGTCATGAGCAGAGAGTCCTGGAGCGGATGTCTGATTGGCGCGAATTATTTTATCTGGTCGCTTTGTTGCTATTATATCTATGAGTGTATGGCTGTGTGGCGTGTGATGAGTTGGGTCCAGCGGTGTTAAACTCATATCATTGGAGTGGAACAGTCTCCTTAGTTTACACATCGGTACCATATTCCTCTAACACATAAATTACACAGCTATCTGATCATTTAACTGAGAGATATACTTTTTTTTACTACATCAGTGACAGATGTTTACTTAATTACACCGTTGGATTTCACACTTACGAAATTGTATTTTGTCTGTACTTTATGAACTCTTCATATTTTTTTTCAGATCCATTGTGATACTATGAGAGCTTTGAATGATGTATTTGGTATGAGATCATGATTTTTAAAGTACGTTTGAGGTAGATGACACTTTTGAAATGAGAAGAGAATTTTTTGTAGGTTTTAAAATATTCAGAAAGCTACGACGATTTTGAGATGTGATTGATCTGTTATAATGTTATTATTATGACGACGATGTGTATTATGCTCTTAAGGTATGTTTATGATCAATAAGCTGATGCTATATGAGGAATTTGATTATGCTATGTATTTATTAGGATGAAATGTTGAAGTGACGTCGCAAGATTGATGTGTCGACGAATATATATATATATATATATATATATATATATATGTATGTATGTATGTATGTATAATAAGGTAAGGAGTAATGAATAGCGGTTAGGGACTCTGACTTGTGAATAAGGATGTTGGTAACCAAGAATCGTACTTTAAGAGCTATGAAATGTATGTAAATGCTTGAATGTATTACAATGCCGACGAAAATTATTTGGACACTGTTATATCAATAGCATTTTGTTTCTACAGATTTGTAATGCAAATTCTTGACCTGTGAAATATTTTTATATGAGACTGCCACTGTAGCAGAAACTGCTGTCGTAAATATTTCCGTAAGAAAGTTGAGTGACCACCTGCACGTAATGCGTTTTGGGTGCCCAGCTGAGAGGTAGTCGTCTGACAAAAGAAAGCCATTAGGTGAAAAAAGAAGGGAGGCCATTATCCTCGCCATTGACATTCCTTTAGAGAAAACATTGCAAATGCGACACCCTCATTACCTGGAAGGATACTTACATCTGCACACCTGATTATGACAAGCGTCTTTCTACGAGAGTTGAGAGAATTTCTACTAACTTATGAAATGTCACATGACTATTGAATGATATTTTTATGCTTTGCTTTTCGTAATTGCTTATTTCATTTGATACCTGTTTTTCACCTGTGTTGCAGCATTGGTTTTATAAAATAAACTTTAATGCATCTGCTAATGTGAACACTTTCTGTCAACAGATTTATTAAATAATTATTTTCTGATCCACATTCTTCGAAAAAGGAGCTCTTGGAATGGAGAGAACAATAAGAAGGGACTAATAACAGTAACTGCATCTATAATTTTCTTTTCAACTACTTGGTAATATTTTTCGTAGAATAAGTTGTGCTGCACCACTTTAATTACATAGACATTAAGATGTGAATATACATTTCCCTTATCTGCATTGTTGTTTTTACTGTAATATTTTTTCTGCTTGAGCTATGTCATGTTTAGATATAAGTTGCTGCTGCTGTTTGCCAGGCATAGTGCTACTGAATTTTAATTTGTCTTACTCTTCTAAGCTAGTTTTACTACGGATTTATTTTCCTTGTTTGCCGCACAGTGCCTTATATTAGTTGTAATATTGCAATTGCTCTGCAATTTGAATTTTTTGTCATTGATGTTTGTGTTAATTGATTAGTACTGCTGCATTGCCTCGTCCCTTAGTTTAGCATCTGAGCTCAGTAGATTTAAGTTAGCTGAAGAGGGGGTAGACTATATAAGAAACTGACTATGGAGAATAGGTAAAGAATGCATTGCGAAGTTATATGAAAAAGATTTGGGCCAAAATGAGTATTGTACAATGAGAAACAATTATTTTGAAAGAAATATGAATAGAATACAGGAAGGAGGTATAGATAGGACTTTTTGGGAATAATGATGAATGAAGGGAGATTTCCAAGAAGCAAAGAAAGTTTTGTTTGCAAAATACTGCAATAAAACAAAACCTGTCCTTTCCTTGTGTTATTCCACTATATGTTTGTGTACCCTTGTGTATTTGTGTTCTTCCTGTCTTTATGTGTTTATCTGATACGATTTATGTTGTAGAATTTTTCTAATACTCAGCTACATTCACTATGATGAGGAATACTGTTAGCCTTAAATATAATTTGCATTAATAATATGTTATTTATCTTGTAAATATGCTTAGACATTATTTATTCTGTTTTGTTTTAACGCTCATGTGTAAAGTTGATGTTTCAAAAGTTATTCTGATCGTTTATGTATTTACTTATGTCATAATTCCTGTAACACTGATGTATATGTTTATTTCTATACTGTTGTAAAGCCTGTACTACAAATGTTATCTGTATTGTTATGTTCTTTAATGATGTATTTTGTACCTTTGTAGTTGTATTCTCATGTTATAAAATGGTAATTGACACCAGTTCATCATATTAGTAACTTGTAAGTTACATTTCACTGCACACGTTTCCGTTGGTCATAGTATATGGACAATATGTGAGAAGTAGGGACTGTTAGTGTTTGCACGTGTGTTGATAATTCAGCAAGGGACTGGATAACAGCATTGCTGGTTCTAAGGACAATTCCAAAAACTTTATGAGTGCACAAGTGGTGGTTATGGACTTGCTATATTATCTGCAAGACTCTTCAATGGTGATTGTGCACCTGCACAGTCACAACAGATGGCTGCTGGCCATCTCTACCAGGACTACAGTGGGTCTGCATCTTTGATGGCCCACCAATACCATTATTTCTACAAGGACTGCCGTGGGTCTGCGCCTCTGGTAGCCCACCAATACTCTCTACCAGGACTGCAGTGGGTCTGCTCTGTGATGACCTACCTACCAATCTTCTTCAAAAGTTCGAATGACTCTGTTGTGGGTTTGCTCTGTTGTTGCCCATTACCTGTCAGCATGTCAAGAGTCAGCACTGTCTTTCCGTTGGAAGGACAACACTACTTCCTCAAGACTGCATGGAAATCCACTACTTCTGTGTGCATTCTCTTTTACCAATGAGACTTTGTGAAAAACAAAAACTGTAATTACTATTATGATGAATGATCAGGACTATCTTCATGGACTGTGAGAAAATTTTAGCTTTTGACCAACATTGTATCAATAAGTGTGTGCATTTGATATGTTTCTTACTGTAATTATGAAAAATGTTATCAAATCATTATTGGCCACTGCCCAAAAAGTTTGTAAAATTTTTTGTGGGGTGCGTGTGGGCTATGTAAGTAGGCTGTTTTATGTTTTCTTATTGGCAACGTTATGTAGCGCTCTATATGAAAATCACTGGCTGTGCTGTGTGCAGTCTGTGGCTAGTTTGCATTGTTGTCTGCCATTGTAGTGTTGGGCAGCGGCAGCTGGATGTGAACAGCGCGTAGCGTTGCGCAGTTGGAGGTGAGCCGCCAGCAGTGGTGGATGTGAGGAGAGAGATGGCGGAGTTTTGTAATTTGTCATGAACTGCTATATATATTATGACTATTAAGGTAAATACATTGTTTGTTCTCTATTAATATCTTTCATTTGCTAACTATCCCTATCAGTAGTTAGTGCCTTCTGTAGTTTGAATCTTTTATTTAGCTGGCAATAGTGGCGCTCGCTGTATTGCAGTAGTTCGAGTAATGAAGATTTTTGTGAGGTAAGTGATTTGTGAAAGGTACAGGTTAATGTTAGTCAGGGCCATTCCTTTATAGGGCTTATTGAAAGTCAGATTGCGTTGCGCTAAAAAAAACATTGTGTGTCAGTTTAAGCACAGTCTTGTATAATTTGTTCTAAGGGGACGTTTCACCTGTAATATCTGCAGTCATTAAGTGGACAAAATAGGTACTTCAATAAAAGACTTAGGAAAGTAGAAATGGTAACAGCAAACTGAATTAACTGAACTGTATTAACTTCAAGTCAAGCAAACAAAGGACACGTGCCCCTGGGCCTACAACATCAATATGGAACAAAAGTCGAGAATTTCAGCAATCGTTGTGGCAGAGCGGTTCTAGGCGCTTCAGTCTGGAACCGCGGGACCGCTACGGTCGCAGGTTCGAATCCTGCCTCGGGCATGGATATGTGCGATGTCCTTAGGTTAGTTAGGTTTAAGTAGTTGTAAGTCTAGGGGACTGATGACCTCAGATGTTTAGTCCCATAGTGCTCAGAGCCACTTTTCAGCAGTCACACAGATTCAGAGTTGTACATACAGCTTCCAACAAAGTACAGAACGACGTAAATTGAAGAATAACAGTGACAAAATTTAGTGCATAATGTTTCATATTGGATGACCAGGACACTGTCTTGTAACTAGCTTCAAGAAGGAAAACACAAAGGCTTCGAACATGTATAACATCTTGAGACCAAATATCAGCTCCCCTTCGTAATTCATCACAATTTTTGCACTCAAGATTAGTGAAAAGTAACCCGTGTGGGACGAATTAATTAACTGCAAGACATTGCCCATTATCAGCTACATCGAATAAATGAAACGTTCTCACAAAGTCTGCTGACCCTGTGTCTGCGTCTATCTACACCACGTCTTCCAGATCAAGTGCCTTTCAGACTCATTTTCGAGCGTGCCCCAACTAACCTCCAGCGATCTGATTGTCTGGGTGTGCATAGAAACCCCTAAAGATGAGTACACCCCCTCGGCAAGATCTCAGAGAGAGCCAGTTCGAAGAACCTACACTACATATCGATATTGCTTTGCGAACACATTTCAAGAAAGTTAGCATAGACGAGATCACGAGTTTCTGAATGCAAATCAATTGAAAACTTTGAAGTACCGCTTTACCAGCAGCTTTCAAACTATTCCGGCTTTTCACTTTATATGCCCCTTTTACACTAATAAGAACAACGTGTATGACTAAATGCTTCAGTGAGTTTCTATTGTAACCATTTCATTATTTCCTTTAAGTAATGAATTTTCCGAGGGGAAGAGAGAGACAACCACTGCATCTACACATTCAATGCTAGCGGAATCTTTATCGAATGAATAAACAAGGAAAGAACAGCTTAACAACACCAAGATCTTGTATAAAAATAACGTTCTCTGGTGACGTGTCGTTATAGACATGGAAATAAGTCTTTTTTTTTTAATGAGGGCAGTCGGAGTGGGACCTTTACTAACTGGCATCAGTAGAATGAACAAGCTTAAAGAAATGGCTTTATACATATACAGCCTTAGGTGCTTACTTGGGGTGGGGAGGGGGGAGGGTTGAGAGAAGGACAGGACTAGGGAAACTGAACATCATCCACCATGACAAAACAATTCATTGTTCTGTGGTGTAACACTAACAACAAAAACAAAGATCAGTAGTACATCAGTACACACAAAATGACCAAACTCTCAGCCGTGAGGCCGATGGGCGGTAACGCCTTTGCGATATCGCTCAAAACCGGACGATCCCCGATATTTTGGACGCGACACAAAAAGCCAACACCGAATGCGTTAAAATATGTAGACAGGTATCTTCAACAAACTACAAATCAAACCACGTTACGTTTTAAAAAGAAACAAACACAGATCTTGACTGCCAGTTAATAGTCACCTCAAGAACAAGATGAATTTCTTTATAAATTATAAAATCCAAACCGATTACGCACAAGGTAAATTTCGTTAGGAATAATGAGATTTAAAAAATTAGAGCAAAAGTTAATTACTCAAGAACAATAACATTTGAACAACTGAAGCACGAGCTAAATGACAAGACATAAGACTAGAACAATTCCTACGCCAGGTAATGTTCTTGGGAGACTCCCCCTTTGGAATAACGCAGTACAGTGGCATCGAAAAGAGATAAAATCCTTTGCAGAATTTATCCATGGCCACGACCTACCACCAAAATACTCAGAATTGCAAGGTAGGTAAAACATCTTAACGAAGGAATTTTGTTAATTAACAAAACAAAACATCACCTAGCAGAGCAATGTGCCCAAGGACCGACTTGCGACCAATGATATAGACAACTAATCTTCAAAATACGCAATTAAATAGAAAAAATAAAAAAAAATCAGTGATTGTGAAGCAGAACATACACCCGAGTGGGCAGTAAATAGCTATGCATGAGTCAGAACGTGAATCTTTAATCCTGCGCCACACCGCATGATGAGAACCGAGGCACAATCAATTCTGTATGACAGTTCACTTGCACCTACAATCAGAAACTGGTCAGTCTGAACACCTCTCCAATTATAACCCTTTCCGGTGGAGATTTCCCGCTGGTACTTGACTTGCGTGACTGCAGCAGGTACTGTCCCGTGGCGGACAGCAGTTTCCTCTCCAAGCTGCTCCCCACACGGCCTCTGTTAGCTTCCTGTCTGCGCAGAGTGAGTTGAACTGATGCCTTCCTGATACAAACGTCCTCTCTATAGAGTGGACTCAGGCTGCGTGTCCACTGACCAGACGACTTCACAAATTGGATGCTTGGGAAGGCACTTCGTGTTGCCCGACCAGCCTGCTCGGCCCCTCTAGATGGTGAACCCTGGACTTTAGAGCAGCAAGACGACGCGAGACACCCGCCAGTCGCTTTTCTCACTCGATCAGCAACAGAACTTTGACCTGCACAGCGTGGCCGGCTGCTAAGAGGACTCCCTGGGACCTGCAGGCCTCCTGGCGAAGGCAGCTCGCTGACGTACTTCTATGGACACAAAGGACGTATCACGAACTGTCGGCACTCATGGGACAGCTCAGCCTCCCCGCCCCTCTGTACACTTCTTCACCCCTTCTCTGGTTGACGGAAACAAGGAAACCAGTAAGAAAATGAAATTGGGCCTACACCTTCAAATGGGCCAAATGGCTCTGAGCACTATGGGACTTAACATCTAAGGTCATCAGTCCCCTAGAACTTATTACTACTTAAACCTAACTAACCTGAGGACATCACACACATCCATGTCCGAGGCAGGATTCGAACCTGCGACCGTAGCGGTCACGCGGTTCCAGACTGAAGCGCCTAGATCCGCACGGCCACACCGGCAGGCCCTACACCTTCAGTTTGACTGAGATGTATCCAGTGGGTCCGAACGATAGAAAGATTCTCCACCATGAAAGTGGCAGGGGTTGGCACCTAAGGCATGTAACAAGGCCCTATAAACCGGAGTGACAGTTTTTCCTGTATATTCTTATCAATTTGATGACGCGTACTGAATTCTTTAATGAACAGAGAGTCTCCAAAATTAATATTTCCAGGACACCAACTTCGGTTGTACTTTGCTGCTTCTTTATGCTGAGCATGCTCTGTATTTAACTTAGTCCCATTCCACTTATCTTGAATAGCCTCAATGGTTACCTTTTGTAGTAATAAATCATTGATGGATGAGAGATTGGACAGTTGCGAATTCATAAAATAGAGAAACATTAGAAGAGGTGCAGTTGTTCTATAAGCCACATAGTTGGCAGTACTGAATGTTAAATTAAATTGAACCATTGCTAGCAGCCATCCCATTTAGACCTGGAATCAGAGTGAAAATTTTTCATGCAGCTATTATATTACATTTAACACTCTTAGCAAAGGACGGCTGAGCGTAATAAGGTGTGATGATGGCATGAGTGATGTAGCGCTAGAAACAAAATTAACGGAACTGCCGCAGTAGGGACGCCAGAGCGTTCTAGTGATAAAATGGTGAGTGCTGACCCCTGCCATTACCCCACTACTGGGCATCGACCAAATAAGATGCTAAAAGGCGTCCACAACCACAAAACTATACTTATGCCCCCGTTGGGTACGAGGCAATGGTCGAATGTAATCAGCGAACAGCCACATCATGGAACAATCAACACCGGTGTATTGAACAAGCCCTTTTGCTGCTAGGATTAGGTTTTTCGACACTGCAATCCTGGCACTTGCGCACCACCCTTCAGATATCCTTGCGCGAACTTGACCATGTAAGAGCCTCTTTAATATTATGAATGGTTTTAAAAGTTTTAAATGGTCCCTTACTACAGACTGATGATAGTACTTAAATATGGCCGGGCCCAAGTCTCGAGAGAGACGAAGTCTTAACCTTCCGCCCCCCTGCGTGTGACAAAATAGAAAACCCTCTTCTAACTTCTACCTCGGAACTTCTTCCTCCGCCACGACTCCCCGCTTGATAGGACTTAAATCAGGACCTTGCTCTTGCTGCTCGTACAGAGCACTGAACAGAGGGTGTATTTCAGTCTACACTGAAAACATGCCACAAAACTCTTCTGACTCCCCAGAATGTGCAGGTTCTTCACCTACCTCATTGAGATTCCACTAAGACCTCAGTGACTACATTTTTGTGACCCCTAATACACTTGATGGAAAAGCGGAATGCTGAAATTCACACCACCCAGCAGGTGGTACCACGAAGATGAGCTAAAAAAATCTAAGGGTCTGATTGTCGGTTTGGAGTGTAAACACACAGTTTCCTACAACTTACTTAAACTTCTCAAGCACGTGGAATGCAGAAACGGCATTTAATTCATAAATAGAATACTTAGCCTCCGCCGGAGTTAAGAACCTTGATGCGTACGCAGCCGGACGATGATCAGCGTCCTCCTCCTGCAGCAACACCGAAGTTGGAGGCAGCCGTCTGGACTACAAATGGCCTTTCAAAATTTGAATCTACCAAGATCAGGTCTTTACTCAACAAAGGCTTCATCGCATCAAAACCCGCTTGCAGTCTGTTGCTCCAGCTAAATGACTCGCTCTTCTCGCACAGAGTGTTTAAAGGATCAGCAATTTCTGCAAACTCAGGGACAAACTTCAGAAAGAAGTTGATCACTCTGTGAAAACGGGCTATGCCCTTCTTGGGCGTAGGTGGTCAGAAACGATGGATAGCCTGGATACGTGACTACTTCACTTTGACACCAGTATCAGACATCAGACAGCCTAAGAAGGAAATCTCCTTGTAGGCCAAATTAATGTTGGAAGGTGAGTCCTGTTACTTTAAACATTCGAGGTGTTCGGAAAATGACTTGCTATAAATCATTGCATCCTAAAGGCTGTTATACAGAAACATGAATTTAATCTACGCAAAAACTGAATCCTAAAGCCTAGACAAAACAGCGGCTCTGGTTGATAACCCCAAAGTCACTCTATTGAAAATATAAATTGCAGTTGGTAGAAATCCCCGTGATGTACTTTGACTTCTGCTAGGGAATTCTGATAATAGGCCAGATTAAAGTTGACCACAGTGAAATAATCTGCCTCGCAAAACAGGTAAAACAGCTATGCAAATCGGGTAAAGGAACTGATTTTAAAATAACAATATTATTTAACCCTTTCGGAACCTCTGGCTGCAATCGTGTACATTAAATTCTACTGTGACATAGTTGTAAAAGAAGCACTTTTTTCCTACGGAAATCTGAGGTACACATTTGTGAATATTCAATCTTTCCATCATGTGAAAGTGCTGCCAGCTGTTGGACATGACTATGAAAATATCAGCAAGCCAATGCAGCAGTGTGAAGCAGCCCATGACCACCAGAATTTGTGGATGTAGTTGGTTTGTTATATTCAACTGTGTTATTCAATATAGTTGTTGTTATTTTGCATGATAATTATTGAATGATCATTTTACTGTTTACTACAATAGAGTATATTTAGCAATTAATTATTTTAATCCACATAATGAAGCCAATTGTACGAGAGTATGTTTTGGAAATGGTTACATATTTTTGTATAAATTTTGTTCCTATAATCATTAAAAAGCAGCTAGGGGCATTATCACATAAAGAAAAATTTTCGTTCCTCCAGAAAAAATGGTCTGAGAGGGTTAAGACACAATAAGGATATACTGACCTACAGCCAGACACTTTCCCCTTAGCCACTAAAAAAATGGGAGAACGTAGCTTAAAATGAAATTGCCTATAGGTGTTATCCAAAATTATTGTAATTTTGTAACAAAATCATGTCTCAGCAGCAAATTAAAATAAATAAATAAATAAATAAATAAACCTTGCTTACCATACGGTTCTGGGGCCAGGAGAAATTGCAGATTCTGAAATTTAACATTCATATAACCAATGAAAGGCAACTGTTGACCAGTAACAGTCCTGCAAAGCCTGAGAAAAGGCATTCCACTCAGCAAATTACACAAAACCCAGTGCCTTAAGCACCAACCGCAATTTAGTAAAGGATCACTCCCCACCGAGTCTAGCAAGACTCAAACCGGCTCCTGATTAAGTGTGGAACACACAAAGGGAGGCTTGTTATCAACAACTGCCCTGACCTCATTACAAGCACATGGTAAAACGTGCGGAAAGTGGCGTACTCCCTCCGCCAGTTACTTCCAGACTTCCCCGGTTCAGCGCAGTATTGGCGAGCAAAATTGGCGAGCAAAATATTCCGGCAAGTCGCAACGATAACACTCACTATTCACATTAAGATTTCGGCACAGAACGCCCTCACTTAAGTGATCGGCGACTTCTGTCCAGGACCAGCATCCCTGACACCTTCAATACTGGTAACCAAACTGTTCAAATCACCATATGTAACTAGGCTTCCAGCGTCCTCTGGAGTAATTCCCAGCAAAATGCTAGCCGTCACTTCAGTTTCCAGAAGCTAAAGTGGCCGCCATACATCTTCATAGACACTCCGCAAGCCACCGTACGGTGCGTGGCGGAGGGTACGCTTTACCATTACTTGTCATTTCCTTTCCTGTCACATTCAAACAGAACGAAGAGAAACAACTATCTAGGTGCCTCCGTATGAGCCCTAATGTATCGTATCGTATCTCCGTGGTCCTTACGCACAATGTATATTGGCGGCAGCAGAATCGTGTAGCAGTCAGCTTCAAGTGCTGGTTCTCTAAATTTACTCAATAGTGTTTCTCGAAAAGAACGTCGCCTTCGCTTTATGGATTCCCGTTTGGATTCCCGAAGCATCTCTGTAACACTTAACGTGCTGCTCGAACCTCCTGGTAACAAATCTAAAGACCTGCCTCTGAACTGCGTCGATGTCTGCCTTCAGTCCGATCTGGTACTGATTCCAAACATTCGAACAGTACTCAAGAATAGGTCACACTACCGTCATAAATGCGGTATCCCTTACAGGTGAATCATTCTTTCCTAAAATACTCCCAGTAAACCGAATTCGACCATTCTCACATGCTCATTCCACCTCATAACGCTTTGCAACGTTCCGCCCAGATGTGTAAACGACTTGACTGTGTCAAATAGGACACTAGTAACACTATACGAATATTACATTCTTCCACAATTAGGGCTATTTTGCCATCCATCACATCAACTGTAAATTTTGTCCAAGTCAGGGCTTAACAACTGGCCGGTTTTGAGCGCGAGTACTCGCGTCTGCTCAGGCACGTGCTCGCGAGCAGGTGCAAGGTCTCGGAGTAGGGAGGGTGGGGCGGGAGGGGAGGGAGGGGAAATGCGCGCGCACGTATGAATAGGACCGCAGCGCGCCTATTGAATTCGCACCGACTGTGTAACGTTAAAAGTACTACGATCAGCTCTAACAGTCACTTCGCTGGTTAAGAATCATGTCAAGTAGCTGTTATGTAACCCCAACCATGCTTTCGCAGTTCAACCCACATTGGGAGGAATTGTATCTGTTTACAGAAAAAGATGGTGTTGCAAAATGTTTAGTATGTCACAAAACGCTGAATTCTTTTAGGAAATTTTATTTGCAGCGACATTATATGTCGGACCACGCGAAAGACTACGGAAGTGGAAAATGTGATGGACCAGATCGTGCACAGGAAGTTATTAAACTTAAAAGGAAGCTATCCGAAGAAGAACTGGATGACGAAGAAAAATCATCTGAGGCAGCTCTCAGAGTGAGCTATAAAATTGCTTTGCTTTTAGCGAAATCCCTGCGCCCCTTCACTGATGGTGATTTAATAAAAGATGTTTGGTAGTTGCAGCGGAACATTTGTGTCCATCTCAAGTTGAACAGTTTCGGATTGTGCCATAATCTGACATGACCATAATGCGTCGCATACAGGACATGGCAGACGACGTCCAGAGCCAGCTTGCAAATATCTATAAACATTTTATGGCGTATTCTCTAGCTCTGGACGAAAGTGTTGATATCGCTGGAACAGCGCAGCTTTCCATATTTATTAGAGGTGTTAATAGAGATCTTCAGGTGAGGAAGGAGCTCCTCGATGTAGTTAGTAGCCATGAAGAACACTACAACCGGACGTGATATTTTAGGTAGTGTTGAAGAAAGTGTTGAAAATATAGGATTGTCGTGGAATTCTTTAGTTTCAGTGTCTACAGACGGTGCACCAGCGATGACAGGGAAAAAATTAGGTTTCGTTGCGCTGTTGAAGGAGAATTCAAAAACTGACCGTGCCGAATGAAATAAGGGGCGTTCACTGTGTGATCCACCAGGAAAACTTATGTGCAAAGAGTATCACTCTAAAAAATGTGATGAGTGTTGTTGTTCGTACAACCAATTATATAAGGAAGCATGGGCTACAACACAGACAATTTAAAAGCTTTCTTGAGGATGTAGAAAGCCAGTATGGTAGCCTGCCTTATTACAGCGAGGTCCGCTGGCTTAGTCGTGGCGAATTATTAAATCGATATTTTTGCCTATTAGATGAGATAAATATGTTCATGGAAATAAATAACATGTGTGTTCCTAAATTGAAAGAGCCTTCATGAAAATGTGATCTCGCGTTCTTAGAAGATTTAACTAGCCATCTGAATGCTTTGAACATTTCACTACAAGGTAAAGATCTGCTAATTACTCATTTCATAGATCGAATACGAGCTTTTAAAATGAAATTGACACTTTGGGTGAGTCAGCTGGAGACAGGAAATCTAGCTCATTTTCCTAAATTATTATCCGTGCAAGATGTTCACAAAGACTGTGAATGTTATTCACATAGTTTAGTTGCCCTTAAGGAAGAATTTGATCAACGCTTTTAAGATCTGACAGCACTAGACCGTGATTATGATCTGTTCTCCTCTCCATATTCAGCGAATATTGAAGAGATTCGACCCGAGCTGCAACTAGAAATTATTGACCTGCAGTGTGACAGAGAATACAGAGACAAATTTCAGAACAAGAAAAACATTTTGGAATTTTACAGACACTTCCCTCAGGATAGATTTCCTCATTTGCACAAACTGGCGGCTACAATAATATCAATGTTCGGTTCCACGTATGTTTGTGAATAATTGTTCTCTGCAATGAAATGTAACAAGAAGCACCTGAGAAACGCATTGTCTGATCGAAATTTAAACTGCACGCTGCGCCTACGATGCAAAAGAACAATTACTCCGAACGTAGATGTAATTGTAAAGGGTAAAAAGTACAAGATAACCGAGAATCCCACACTTTAGTGACACCTTTTATTGCGTAACAGTTCACAAATTAATACGAATGTAGAGGCATACACTAAGCTAAGAAAATTATGTGTCACGTGTACATTCTCCTTTATTTGTTTCATTTGTCACAGTAATAATTCGTGAGTGATATCCCTGCAGGTGGCCGCAGATTTACATTGACTGGTGGCAGCTGTTGTGTACCCCAAGTGACTCTCCCCACTCTCCGCTCTGGTCCGGTAGTGGGGGTAGCGTGCTCGCGCTGCTCCGTGCTCGCGCCTTGCTGCTCACAGCTTGCTCCGCGAGCACGTTATGTTGTGAAGCCCTGGTCTAAGTCGTCTTGTCTCTTCCTACAGTCAGGCAACTTCGACACCTTACCGTACAACACGGCATCATCAGCAAACACCGCAGATTACTGCCCACCCTGTCCGCCAAATCATTCATGTATATAGGGAACAACAGCGGTACTATCGCACTTCACTGGGGCAGTACTGACGATACCCTTGTCTTTGATGAAGACCCGCCGTCGATGACAACATACTGGGTTCTATTATTTAAGAAGTCTTAGACCCACTTATTTCATATGATCGTACTTTCGTTAATAGCAAGCAGCCAGTTATCGTTTCAAATGCCTTCCGGAAATACAGAAACATGGAATCTGCTTGTTGCCCTTCATTCATAGTTCACAGTACATCATGTGAGAAAAAGGCAAGCTGAGTTCCGCAAGAGCGATGCTTTCTAAAATTATTCTGATTCGTGTAAATAAGCTTCTCTGTCTAAAGAAAGTTTATTATAATCGATCTGAGAATATGTTCAGGGATTCTGTTGGGGATATTGATTCGTAATTTTTTGGGTCTGCTCTTTTACCTTTGGTTCAAATGGCTGTGAGCGCTATCGGACTTAACATATGAGGTCATCAGTCCCCTATAACTTAGAACTAAACTAACCTAAGGACATCACACACATCCATGGCCGAGGCAGGATTCAAACCTGCGACCGTAGCGGTCGCGCGGTTCCAGACTGAAACGCATAGAACCGCTCGGCCACTGTCTTTTACCTTGCTTATATACTGGAGGCACCTGCACTTTTTTTCCTGTAGATTGGGACTTTGTCCTGGGCGAGAGGTTCACGATAAATGCAAGCTAGGTAGGGGCCCAGTACCGTAGAATAAAAAAATGTGTGTGAAATCTTATGGGACTTAACAGCTAAGGTCGTCAGTCCCTAGGCTTACACACTACTTAACCTAAATTATTGTAAGGACAAATAGACACACCCATGCCCGAGGGAGGACTCGAACCTGCGCCGGGACCGTAGAGTACCGTTTATAAAATCTCGTAAATTCAACTAAAGTCTCCCCTTTCCCACTGAACAAGAAAAAAAACTGATTAACAAGATCACTCTTTGCACTATCTGGCGATCTTTCTCTTGCGTAACTCACGTAAGGAATCCACATCGCCGGCCAGTGTGGCCACGCGGTTAAGGGCGCTTCAGTCTGCAACCGCACGACCGCTACGGTCGCAGGTTCGAATCCTGCCTCGGGCATGGATGTGTGTGATGTCCTTAGTTTAGTTAGGTTTAAGTAGTTCTAAGTTCTAGGGGACTGATGACCTCAGATGTTAAGTCCCGTAGTGCTCAGAGCCATTTGAACCATTTTTTTGAATCCACATCAGGCAACCGATCACTAACTATCTCGCTTAACGAACCCTGACGCAAGGGATGCAACAGCTGAATAATCATTTCCCAGGAAACCTTAAACACGTCCACCTGATGTTCCAGGGTGACCGAGAACCACAAAAAATTGATCAATTCTTATATCTGTCATTGTACAGATTATCCAAATGAAATGACATAATTTCAGATCTTTTGCTAGTCTCATTCACATATGATATCATGTATCTGTACGGAAATGCCGAGTGAATATTTGTACCAACGCCGGGAATGGAAGCCGGGTCTCCTGCTTGGCACAACTTTACACTCACCATTTCAGTCTACATACACAAACCCATGTCTGCAAGAGACCACTAAAGTCTCTGAGATTGTTGTTGTTGTTGTGGTCTTCAGTCCTAAGACTGGTTTGATGCAGCTCTCCATGCTACGCTATCCTGTGCAAGCTTCTTCATCTCCCAGTACCTACTGCAACCTACATCCTTCTGAATCTGCTTAGTGTATTCATCTCTTGGTCTCCCTCTACGATTTTTACCCTCCACGCTGCCCTCCAATACTAAATTGGTGATCCCTTGATGTCTCAGAACATGTCCTACCAACCGATCCCTTCTTCTTGTCAAGTTGTGCCACAAACTTCTCTTCTCCCTATTCAATACTTCCTCATTAGTTATGTGATCTACCCATCTAATCTTCAGCATTCTTCTGTATCACCACATTTCGAAAGCTTCTATTCTCTTCTTGTCCAAACTATTTATCGTCCATGTTTCACTTCCATACATGGCTACACTCCATACAATTACTTTCAGAAATGATTTCCTGACACTTAAATCTATACTCGATGTTAACAAATTTCTCTTCTTCAGGAACGCTTTCCTTGCCATTGCCAGTCTACATTTTATATCCTCTCTACTTCGACCATCATCAGTTATTTTGCTCCCCAAATAGCCAAACTCCTTTACTACTTTGAGTGTCTCATTTCCTAATCTAATTCCCTCAGCATCACCCGACTTAATTCGACTACATTCCATTATCCTTGTTTTGCTTTTGTTGATGTTCATCTTATATCCTCCTTTCAAGACGCTATCCATTCCATTCAACTGCTCTTCCAAGTCCTTTGCGGTCTCTGACAGAATTACAATGTCATCGGCGAACCTCAAAGTTTTTATTTCTTCTTCATGGATTTTAATACCTACTCCGAATTTTTCTTTTGTTTCCTTTACTGCTTGCTCAATATACAGATTGAATAACATCGGGGAGAGGCTACAACCCTGTCTTACTCCCTTCCCTTCTGAGATTATGTAATTTAATTTGTATAAGTACCTGCACCTATGTTTCAGGCTGTATTCCGCATTTATTGTTCGATGCTCAGAACATGGATAGCCTTCGCAATTCAGTTGGTGTGCAAGGGGAAGTTTAAAGTTCACTTGGACGGCAGTGAGGATTGGGTTCGGGAAGGGAGCCATGCCAGGGTAATCCGTCCAATTGTGTGAACCGCTGTGCCAGGGCGGATTAGTGGCTAACGCATCTGCCTAGTAAGCAGGAGACCAGGATTCGCTTCCCGGCCTTCGTACAGATTTTCCCTCGTCCTTCAGTCTATAAGGACAAAGGCAGATTATCCATGCAGCGAAGAATGTTCGGCAACTTCGAGAAATGAACAGCTACGAGGTGCATTCAAGTTCTAAGGCCTCCGATTTCTTTTCTAATTAACTACTCACCCGAAATCGATGAAACTGGCGTTACGTCTCGACGTAATCGCCCTGCAGACGTACACATTTTTCACAACGCGGACGCCATGATTCCATGGCAGCGGCTAAGGCTTCCTTAGGAGTCTGTTTTGACCACTGGATAATCGCTGAGGCAATAGCAGCATGGCTGGTGAATGTGCGGCTACAGAGAGTGTCTTCCATTGTTGGAAAAAGCCAAAAGTCACTAGGAGCCAGGTCAGGTGAGTAGGGAGCATGAGGAATCACTTGAAAGTTGTTATCACGAAGAAAGTGTTGCGTAACGTTAGCTCGATGTGCGGGTGCGTTTTCTTGGTGAAACAGCACACGCGCAGCCCTTCCCGGACATTTTTGTTGCAGTGCAGGAAGGAATTTGTTCTTCAAAACATTTTCGTAGGATGCACTTGTTACCGCAGTGCCCTTTGGAACGCAATGGGTAAGGATTACGCCCTCGCTGTCCCAGAACATGGACACCATAATTTTTTCAGTACTGGCGGTTACCCGAAATTTTTTTGTTGGCGGTGAATCTGTGTGCTTCCATTAAGCTGACTGGCGCTTTGTTTCTGGATTGAAAAATGGCATCCACGTCTCATCCATTGTCACAACCGACGAAAAGAAAGTCCCATTCGTGCTGTCGTTGCACGTCAACATTGCTCGGCAACATGCCACACGGGCAGCCGTGTGGTCGTCCGTCAGCATTTGTGGCACCCAGTTGGATGACACTTTTCGCATTTCCATGTCGTCATGCAGGATTGTGTGCACAGAACCCACAGAAATGCCAACTCTGGAGGCGATCTGTTCAACAGTCATTCGGCGATCCCCCAAAACAATTTTCTCCACTTTCTCGATCGTGTCGTCAGACCGGCTTGTGAGAGTCCGAGGTTGTTTCGGTTTGTTGTCACACGATGTTCTGCCTTCATTAAACGCACTTTCGACACATCCATAACTCCATCACCACATGTCTCCTTCAACTGTCGATGAATTTCAATTGGTTTCACGCCACGCAAATTCAGAAAACGAATGATTGCACGCTGTTCAAGTAAGGAAAACGTCGCCATTTTAAGTATTTAAAACAGTTCTCATTCTCGCCGCTGGCGGTAAAATTCCATCTGCCGTATGGTGCTGCCATCTCTGGGACGTATTGACAACGAACGCGGCCTCATTTAAAAAAAAAGTGCATGTTTCTACCTCTTTCCAGTCCGGAGAAAAAAAATCGGAGGCCTTAGAACTTGAATGCATCTCGTATATTACCATCCACACGTGCACCCCTTACGCTGGGAGAACCAGCTGCATCCTCTAGTAACACAGGAAGTTCTTTCTCAACTTAGACGGTATTGCTGCCTCACATTAACATACTCAACTTCCCCTGCAGCCGCATGGCCTTATCCTCTAAACCATTAACCATCTACTTACGCTGGGGATCACTAATAACCCAATCCAAATCAATAATGCGGTGAAAGCAGTGGGTAGTCAGGGATTCCAGTGTAAACCTCAGCCCGTGAAGAGTTTCTGCCTTCCAAAATGGTAATCCCTTACTCTATATTCGGAGGAGCAGTGGCACAGCCGCTGACAGTGGTACTCATCTCGCTATTGTGGGCCTCGCTAAGCAGCATTCTACTTGCCATCACCCTGCGTAGCCGCGCCCTTAACTCCTCGTCGCTCCCCCTCTTTCAGTTATCTGCGTATTGGCAGCTTATACTGCATTTGATCCATTTTAACCCTGCCGTTGTCGCACTCTAAAAAGAAAGTTAAGTGGTCGCATGGATTACATATGTATGCCCTTTTCTCAACTAAAAAAAGAGGCCATTGAATTTTCAAATATTTTTATTGACTGTTTTATGTGTTGCCCATAGTAATGTTCATTAAAAATTATCAACAAAAATTATACACATGACCTCTTATTTGAAAAAACAACAAACTTTTCACAGCAAGTCTCAATTTGAAGGAAGATAGTGATTTACTTTCAAAAACCACATATTTGTGTAAAAACAAATCTAATCACGATTTTCTGGACAAGAAATACAGACGATCTTGTAATGATTGGAGCAAAGAAATTTTTTACACCCGTTACACACTTTTCTTTTACTTCTATTTGTTGAGCTTCCGCAGTCGTACCAACGACCGACAGAAATACTCTGAAGTTGCTGGCTGACTTTCCGAGAGAGGAATGCCAAGAAAGTCCTTTATTTTGAATGACAGACTTCTTGACAACCTTTTTTTGTCTAATCTCCGTTGAGCCAGAGGTTTCATCCAAAACAAAGTCAGGTCAATAAGAAAATCTCGACGTCGAATAACAGAATAGTTTTGGTTCGCAGTAAAAATGCAAAGTGCATTGGGGGCACTAAGCTTCAGCAAATCATAAAATACAGTAAGAGGCAGTCTTGAATTTCTGGATACATCATAAAGCATACACATCTTATCAACTAGATCCACACCGTTCATTGCACGTTTGTAGTGCGTTGTTATTTCTGGTTTCTGTTTAGATCCTGTATCGGTGCCGATTTTTGCATCATTGTGCATAGTTGAAATCAAAATCACAACTTTGCTAGGTTTTGGCACGTAAGAAACCAATGTGCAAGGGGGGTGGAAGCCAAATTTTGATGACTTTATTGGATTTCCTTTCGCCATACCAAATTCCCTGGTCACTTCTGTTTTGTCGTTCCGTACCGTGGCAACCGTGGTTGTTCTAGTTTCAAACTGCTGCTTGGCATCACAGAGCAAAGAGAACCGATTGTCCATTGTTATTACTGATGTTTCTGCTGAACCCAGGACGCACGACTCCTATTACCACATCAATTCTTTCGTTACTCAATCGATATGGTTCTTCTGTTTGTTTGCCTGCATAAATTTCCAAGTTGGAAGTATTGGGGTAGTGAGCATCCACAAGCGCATATACCTTCACTCAATATTTTGCGGGCTTGCTGGGAATGTACTGTCTAAATGGCCAGCGTTCCCTGAAGTTGTTCATCCAAAGATATTTCAGTAGTCGGAACAAAGTACCGTGGAAAGTTTCTGCGGCACAGATCAAATATTTCAAGTATTGGGGCCAGTTTGTCAATTTTTGCACGCGCTTCACGGTCATTAATATCATCATATCGCGAAGTCCTGGTAAGAAATTTAAACCTTTGCTGAGACATAGTCAAATAAATTTAATTAATTCCAGTTATTTTATGTGGGCAAACATTTGGCTTGTGCTCGATCGGCTTATTTTCAGCACTCCAGTCATCAACAGAATCCCAATAAGTCACTTTATTTCAGTTGGATCTGTATGTTTAACATCTCTCTCTCTGGAAAAATTATCGTCTATCCGGTCTTTTTTTATATTAGTGAATTTGGTTATGAGATAAATGATATTATCGTCCAAAAACAGTGACATGCAGTCTTCGATAGTAGTTTCCTGTCGTGCGGCTCCTTTAGGACCAGGAGAAACATATACAATGTTATGAGGTCTAATACTTCCTGTATTGAGAGGAGGAGTCTTTCACCAGATGGTGTCACCTACACCAGTATAAAAATCAACCTGTCTGCTTCTCCGGGATGGTTCATCACATGAAAATTGAGGACTGTTCTGAGTTGCCTTACCTGGTACTTCTCCCACTTGCTCAGACTCAGACTGGTGGTCCTGCTCTTCCAGAACGTAATCTTCATCGCTAGAAGTTGAGTCGGGAATATCATCCTCATTTCAGTATCCTTCAGACATGCCAGAATCCGAGCTTCTTGCCTCTGATCCATAATGTACCTAAAATTCTACTATTATTTCAAATATTTATACATTATAAAACAATAATAAATAGATGTAATACGTATTCCAACAAATAAGTGGAAAAAGTAGACTAAGGAAAAAAACTGTTTTTCGAAAATACTTACGTAACAGGTCGCGCGGACTACAGCGATAGACCGCCGGATTTGGCGACGTCCTGTGAAGAAACCACACGTGACCGGCGCTCGCACAACACTGAGAGGGTCCGCGAACAATCCAAGTGAAAGTACACAGAAACTCGAAGCATTGTCGCTTCTGGACTTCCAAATTTATTTGAATTTCCACAGGTGGATTACATATGTAATCCACACGACCACTGAAGGTTTAAGACAGCTGAATCCGAACGCTCCCAAGGCTTCCATGACACCACCGAACACATCTCCAAACACAGCCAACAAGTACAATCTGGCTGCAAAAACACTTTTTACAAACAAAAATTTTTAAAATGAAAAAAGATTTTTACAGTGAACGAAACTCAATTGATTAATTTATGCCTAGCCCAGCTCCCAAAGTAACCATACTCAACTAACAAATGATATGCAGCCAGCTTGAGGTGATTACTTTGGTAGGGAAGGACTGGATCAGAAAAAGTAAACAACATTCACCATCACAAAACATTTTATTGTTCTCTGGTGTGGCAGTAACAACAGAACCAAAATAACAATATTACAGCAGTGGATACAAAATGAGCAAGCTCTCAGCCATGAGACTGGTTACCAATAGTACCTCGTGGGACTGGACTCAGGCTGAGACGTCGCTATGTAGCCTGGATGCGATACAATACGCGCTGACAAGATAATACCAACACCGGATCCTTCTAAAACATATAAACAGGTATCATAACGCACAAACCACAAAAATAAACTACTAAACTTGGATCAACCCTGCCAGTTCCTACTAACCTCAGACATAAGTTAAATTCCTTTAGAAATTATAAGATACACAATATTTGTGCACAGTGAAAATTTCGTGACAAATGACTAGATTTAAGGAGTTAAAGTACAAGTTAATCACTCCAAAGGAATGGGATTTAAATAACTTAAGCACAAAATAAATAACAAGAAACTAGATTAGAACAGTTTAAACACAATTTAATGGTTCAAAATGATTCAAATGGCTCTGAGCACTATGAGACTTAACTTCTGAGATCATCAGTCCCCTAGAACTTAGAACTGCTTAAACCTAACTACCCTAAGGACATCACACACATCCATGCCCGAGGCAGGATTCGAACCTGCGACCGTAGCGGTCCATCTAATGGTCTTTGGTGACTCTGAAGTTTGTAAACTCTTTTAGAATAACATACTACAATATGGTCTAAAAGAAGTAACAACCCCTGCACAATTGATGCATGGTCGCAGTCGACCACCAAAACAGTCACAATTGCTACATAGCTAAAATCTCTTAGTATAGGAATTCTTTCTTATTTATAAAATCAAACATCACACAGCGGAGCAATCTGCCCACTGGCCGATTTGCAGTCAATCACACAGAAATACAACATACAAAATTCTTAATTCAATAGAGAACAATAAAAAGATCAGTCATTAAACTGAGCAGCTTAGCACGGATCCGGGCGTGGGGGAGATACAAGTGCATAGCTTGAACGCCAATAACCTTCAATCATGCGTCAGACCGCGTAACGAGAAGCGAAACACAATCAGTTCTACGTAACAGTACACTTGCACCGCCGGTCGAGGTGGCCGAGCGGTTCTAGGCGCTACAGTCTGGAATAGCGCGACCGCTACGGTCGCAGGTTTGAATCCTGCCTCGGGCATGGATGTGTGTGATGTCCTTAGGTTAGTTAGGTTTAAGTAGTTCTAAGTTCTAGGGGACTGATGACCTTAGAAGTTAAGTCCCATAGTGCTCAGAGCCATTTGAACCATTTTGAACACTTGCACCCGCAGTGAGAAATTTGTCAGTTTGAAACACGATCACCTATTATAACGCTTTCACCCGGAGATCTGTCGCTGGCTGTTGACTTGCGTGGCTGTGGCAGGTATTGTGGTAAACGGATTCTTCCTGCGCAAGCTGCTGCCCACAGAGACGCCTGTCCAGGTGGAGGCAGTTGAATCGACGCCTTCCTGGTTCCAAGATGCTTGGCTCAGGCTGTATGTCTGCTGACCAGACGACGACTTCGCACGTCGGCTGCTCCAGAAGACTGTGCAGTCTGTCGAGTCGGCCCAAGTTGCCCGCCTCTGTCACGTCCGTTCGTCGAATCCGACCAGCGTAATCGCCCCCTGTTGATGGTGTACCCTGGACCTCAGAGCAGCAGAACGGCACGGGACGCCTTGCACCTAGTGATTGACTGCTAGGAGGCCTCCTGTGATCCCAGTGAGTCTCCTGGTGGTGAAAGGTCGCTGACGTAACATCTATGGACGCAAAGAGTGCACATCGAGCTATCGATTCTCCCGGGATTGTTCAGGTCTTCCTGAAACGTTTGTGGTTCATCTAATCAAGGTGAAAGTTTCACTGATGTGTTCAAGGCAGGATAAGACATGCTTGCTGAATTGTTTGTGATTCATCTAGTCAGCGTTACAGTGCCACTGATGTGTTCAAAAACTTTTGGCGGACTCTGCAAGTAAGCTGTTTTCACTCGTGAACAGCCTATATCACTAAACGTCTGAGTCAAAGCTCCAGTACTAGTTGGGATATTGCAACTTTCTTCCGCATGTAGGCAGCTCACTGATTCTGGCAGTAATCGAATACAAGGTGTTCTTGCGATATTTAGAACTGCTTTTATTCCTCAAATTAAATAGGATATTATTGCGACAGATTATGTGTCACGATATAGTAAATATTGACTTGTGAGGGGCTAGTGTAAAAGTAAAGTAATGAACGTTTTGCAACTGGTCCGTGCTTATCCAATCCTCTGAGTTATTTCAGTACTAACTTTAGAGAATATTTCTCGTGGAGAAACAGCGATGTGGCTAAAAGTACAATGGATACAAACTGTTTCGACCGCAAAAACATTTATTTCGATGGTAACCCGTTTCCGTCAGATTTTGACCATCCTCAACCCTCATACCACGATGGTAGCCAGTGGATGGGAATGGAGCATGTATTGCAACTACCCTAATGTCGACTACTCAGTTATTTCAATAGGCTTTTGAACTCTTTTGTAGCCGCGTGGGACAGCCGGGCGGTCTGAGGCGCCTTGCCGCGGTTCGTGCGGCTCTCCCCCGTCGGAAGTTCGAGTCGTCCCTCGGGCATGGGGGTGTGTGTTGTCCTCAGCGTAAGTTAGTTTAAGTTAGATTAAGTAGTGTGTAAGCCTAGGGACCGATGACCTCAGCAGTTTGGTCCCATAGGAACTTACGACCAAATTCCAACTCGTTTGTATTCTCATGTATCAACATATGAGTCCACTTGTTGATCGGTTCAGTGGACGAGCGGTTCTATGCGCTTCAGTCTCGTCGCAGGTTCGAATCCTACACATTGATGTGTGTGATGTCTTTAGTTTAGTTATGTATCATAATGAAATATTTTCATAAAAATTTTCGCCGACCGTAGTGGCCGAGCGTTTCTAGGCGCTACAGTCTGGAACCGCGCGACCGCTACGGTCGCAGGTTCGAATCCTGCCACGGCCGTGGATGTGTGTGATGTCGTTAAGTTACTTAGGTTTAAGTAGTTCTAAGTTCTAGGGCACTGATGACGTCAGATGTTAAGTCCCATGTCTTTAGCTTAGTTAGGTTTAAGTAGTTCTAAGTTCTAGGGCACTGATGACGTCAGATGTTAAGTCCCATGTCTTTAGCTTAGTTAGGTTTAAGTAGTTCTAAGTTATAGGGCACTGATGACGTCAGATGTTAAGTCCCATGTCTTTAGCTTGGTTAGGTTTAAGTAGTTCTAAGTTCTAGGGCACTGATGACGTCAGATGTTAAGTCCCATAGCGATCAGAGCCATTTGAACCTATGTTTAACTCTATTTGGTACTCCTTGATTTTTATCAGGGGAAGGACAGGAGTTTATAAAAACATATGAGAGGGCATCGAAACATGTGGACAATATGGCGGAATAATAAGTCAGATAATTCTCATGAAAGTGAACAGTGGTGTTGTTCTTCGATTTTTACGTTATCTGCTTCATAATATATATATATGTGTGTGTGTGTGAGTGTGTGTGTGTGTGTATGTGTGTGTGTGTGTGTGTGTGTTTGTGTGTGTGTGTGTGTGCAAGAAAAACAGTGGTTGATGAATAATTTAATAGATAACATCTGGTTTAATTAATTTCTCTAAGTCTGCGCTTTCTTACAGTTTTCCCTATGTTCTACTACACAATTCCTGACTTGCTTCACAGCTACATTTTTGTCTCTTTCAACGAATAATTTCTTTTGTCTCCCCATACATTCGTTGAGTATCTTCATTACCTGCGCAGTTAGTGAGCGTATAAACCTCTACTACTGTGGTGGGTGTTGGCTTTGTTTCTGTTAGCTTGGGTTCTATCTTACGTTCACTATGTTGTTCACAGAAGCTCACCTGCATTCCTATCTTCTTATTCATTGTTAGACCTTTCCCTGCTACTCCTGAATTACTCCAATTGACTTTGCGTTTATGACCCTGTGCTCGCTGG
This sequence comes from Schistocerca cancellata, assembly GCF_023864275.1. NCBI lineage: Eukaryota > Metazoa > Arthropoda > Insecta > Orthoptera > Acrididae > Schistocerca > Schistocerca cancellata. Next base: position 707,217,495 of record NC_064630.1, read on the forward strand.
TCACTTGGCGGTTCTTCCTGCTGTCTCGCTTACCAAATTTTCTGTACATCTAATGTAGTGACACAGGGCACAGCAACGGCGCAGTGTGAAGTCTAGGACAATAGTAGCCTCCGACTGCTGTAGTCACTGACGAGCCAGTGTAGCAACCGCCGCTGCTTAGTCATTTCTGCAGCTTTCTCCTTCTACGAGATAACAATAGTGCAGGACACTGCCAGCCTTTCAGGAAGTCCCATGGCAGTGACAGGAATCATCGACACGGAGGAATTTGGTCGAGGTGCGCTATTCGAATGGTCATCTGTCAGGCAGCAGTATTTAAATACCCATGCCAGACGAGCAGACAGGTCCGCTGGCAGCAAAGACTGGGCCCGGGGTAGATTAAATGAGTGGGTCACATTTCCAAATACAGAAATCAAATTTTAATGTTGTTTTAAAGAAGGTTTGACATGATTTGTATGTAATACAATTATGGGGGAATATTTCAAATAACCCCCCCCCCATGAACCATGGACCTTGCCGTTGGTGGGGAGGCTTGCGTGCCTCAGCGATACAGATAGCCGTACCGTAGGTGCAACCACAACGGAGGGGTATCTGTTGAGAGGCCAGACAAACGCGTGGTTCCTGAAGAGGGGCAGCAGCCTTTTCAGTAGTTGCAAGCGCAACAGTCTGGATGATTGACTGATCTGGCCTTGTAACAATAACCAAAACGGCCTTGCTGTGCTGGTACTGCGAACGGCTGAAAGCAAGGGGAAACTACGGCCGTAATTTTTCCCGAGGGCATGCAGCTTTACTGTATGATTAAAACTTTACCAGAAGAAGGGATCGGTTGGTAGGACATGTTCTGAGGCATCAAGGGATCACCAATTTAGTATTGGAGGGCAGCGTGGTGGAGGGTAAAAATCGCAGGGGGAGACCAAGAGATGAATACACAAGCAGATTCAAAAGGATGTAGGTTGCAGTAGGTACTGGGAGATGAAGAAGCTTGCACAGGATAGAGTAGCATGGAGAGCTGCATCAAACCAGTCTCAGGACTGAAGACCACAACAACAACATTTCAAATACACAAAATATACTCATTAGGAAGAAATATAGAGCGTGACAATTATTGAACTGTATGAAATAAAATTGTTACAACGTCTGAACGGTTTGCGTTAGGACGTTAAAACTGCTCGATTGGCGACGGCGCATGATGAGGATTAACATGAGTTCGTCATAATTGGCGCATTTGGGGGACAGAGAATCCACATTTTGCGATGGAGAAGTGTCTTCACCCTCAAAGGGTGACTGTGTGTTGTGCACTATCCAGTCACGGAATAACCGGTGACTACCGAACGGTACATGAAGGTTTTGGAGGATGATTTCATCCAAATTATCCAAAGTGATACTGATTTCGACAAGATGTGGTTCATGAAAGACGGAGCTCGTCCCCATCCAAGCAGGAGAGTGATGTCTTTGAGGGGCACTTTAGGGACCGCATTCTGGTTCTGGGGTACCCAAACGCCACTAGCATGGGCCACGATTGGCCGCCATATTCTCCGGGTCTGAACATATGCGACTCCTTTGTGTGAGGCTATATTGGAGACAAGGTGCACAGCAGTAACCCCAAAACCGTTTCTGAGATGAAAACAGCGATTCAGGAAGTCATCGACAGCATCGATGTTCCGAAACTTCAACAGACCATGCTGAATTTTGCTATTCGTCTGCGCCACATCATCGCCAATGAAAGCAGGCATATCGTACATGCCATAACCTAAATCTGAATATCTGTAGTGACATTTACATGTTGAGTAAGGTGAGTGCACGCCTTAGTTTGTAATTAATTTAGGTATATCTGCATATAGCTCAATAATTGTCACCCTGTACAATAAATATAATGTCTTATTAAACACCAAACATGTAACCACCACATTCGATGGAATTAGAACGAACCAACAGCTGTTCACAGCCCATTAGGCTGAATCAGAGTGTGCGATAATATACACATTAGTATCTTCGAACACTACGTTCAGTTGCATGTTGGGCTGTACTGTTAGCCTGTATTATGAAGCCTATAAAAATCCGAGGAAATTATAAACACTGAATTACATTTAAAAAGCAGAAGCCCCCGAAGAAATAACGCTACTCATTCCGACGCAGAGTAAAAGATTTATGTACAGGTGCAAAACAGTAATTCTTGCTGTTTTTCTTACCTCGTAGAGGATGTGACCGGAAAAATTGCTTACCGTTAATACAGAGCCAGCAAATATTTTTATGCTTTTTTTCAGTTGCTATTCTTACCATGGAAACAATGAACTACAGAAGTTAGTTTCTAAATCACACAATATCTTCTATGAAACGGGTTTACTTAGCTTCGGGTATTAAAATTCATAACACTGTTTTTCTGCGAAAGTGCGGAAAGACAGGCTTCCTAATAACGGAACTGACACTGAAAGTTAAATTTCCTGTCTCTATTACATATTATTTTCCGAGCACATTTTCTGCGTTCTGATTTCTCACTTCCACCTACATTGTCAACCAGAATTAGAATACATGCATTTTCAACCAGAATTAGAATACATGAATTGACTACAAATTTATAAATGTATTTCAATTTCCTTTATATTTAAATATACTGATAGAAAAAAATCGCAACGCCAAAAATGTAGTGAATTTAGAGTAATGAAATTTCGGGAATACATATGTCTAGGTAAGGAAATTTAACTGACTAACATTTCAAGATCGCAGGTAAATTGTAAGCGCGAGATAAGCCACTGCAGACGTAAGATACTGGTTCATTAATCACCGGTGCAATCGCTTGAATGTTGAAGGCAAGCATGCGAACGTGCATGCATTGAGCTGTAAAGGTGCCGAATGTTAGTTTGTGGAACGGAGTTCCTTCCCTGCTGCACTTGGTTGGTCAACACAGACACGGTTAACGTTGGTTGTCGTCCGATGATGGACGGAGACAGATGTGGTGGTCGAGTTGGCCAAGGCAACATGTAGACACTCTGTACAGAACGTTGAGTTACAACAGCGGTACGTGGGAAGGCGTTATCCTGTTGGAAAACACCCCCTGGAATGCTGATTATGAATGACTGCACAACCACTCGAATCACCAGATGGCATAGAAATTTTCATTTAAAGCACGTCGGATAACCACGGCAGTGTTGCCGCCATCATATGAAATCGCACTCCAGACCATAACTGCAGATGTAGGTCCAGTGTGTCCAGCACAGAGACAGGTTGGCTCGTGGTCCTCAATCGGCCTCCTTGTAACCCAAACACAGCAATCACTGGCACCGAGGCAAAACAAGCTTCTGTCAGAAAACACAACAGACCTCCGCCCTGCCTTCCAACGAGATCTCGCTCGACACCACTGAAGTCGAAAATTGCGGTGGTTTGGGGTCAGTGGAATGTACGCTACAGGGCTCCTGGCTCAGAGCTGTCCTGGAAGTATTCGATTTGTAACAGTTCGTTGTGTCAGTAAGGTGCAAACTGCTGCTCGAATTGCTGCTGCAGATGTACACTTCTGGAAATTGAAATAAGAACACCGTGAATTCATTGTCCCAGGAAGGGGAAACTTTATTGACACATTCCTGGGGTCAGATACATCACATGATCACACTGACAGAACCACAGGCACATAGACACAGGCAACAGAGCATGCACAATGTCGGCACTAGTACAGTGTATATCCACCTTTCGCAGCAATGCAGGCTGCTATTCTCCCATGGAGACGATCGTAGAGATGCTGGATGTAGTCCTGTGGAACGGCTTGCCATGCCATTTCCACCTGGCGCCTCAGTTGGACCAGCGTTCGTGCTGGACATGCAGACCGCGTGAGACCACGCTTCATCCAGTCCCAAACATGCGCAATGGGGGACAGATCCGGAGATCTTGCTGGCCAGGGTAGTTGACTTACACCTTCTAGAGCACGTTGGGTGGCACGGGATACATGCGGACGTGCATTGTCCTGTTGGAACAGCAAGTTCCCTTGCCGCTCTAGGAATGGTAGAACGATGGGTTCGATGACGGTTTGGATGTACCGTGCACTATTCAGTGTCCCCTCGACGATCACCAGTGGTGTACGGCCAGTGTAGGAGATCGCTCCCCACACCATGATGCCGGGTGTTGGCCCTGTGTGCCTCGGTCGTATGCAGTCCTGATTGTGGCGCTCACCTGCACGGCGCCAAACACGCATACGACCATCATTGGCACCAAGGCAGAAGCGACTCTCATCGCTGAAGACGACACGTCTCCATTCGTCCCTCCATTCACGCCTGTCGCGACACCACTGGAGGCGGGCTGCACGATGTTGGGGCGTGAGCGGAAGACGGCCTAACGGTGTGCGGGACCGTAGCCCAGCTTCATGGAGACGGTTGCGAATGGTCCTCGCCGATACCCCAGGAGCAACAGTGTCCCTAATTTGCTGGGAAGTGGCGGTGCGGTCCCCTACGGCACTGCGTAGGATCCTACGGTCTTGGCGTGCATCCGTGCGTCGCTGCGGTCCGGTCCCAGGTCGACGGGCACGTGCACCTTCCGCCGACCACTGGCGACAACATCGATGTACTGTGGAGACCTCACGCCCCACGTGTTGAGCAATTCGGCGGTACGTCCACCCGGCCTCCCGCATGCCCACTATACGCCCTCGCTCAAAGTCCGTCAACTGCACATACGGTTCACGTCCACGCTGTCGCGGCATGCTACCAGTGTTAAAGACTGCGATGGAGCTCCGTATGCCACGGCAAACTGGCTGACACTGACGGCGGCGGTGCACAAATGCTGCGCAGCTAGCGCCATTCGACGGCGAACACCGCGGTTCCTGGTGTGTCCGCTGTGCCGTGCGTGTGATCATTGCTTGCTTGTACAGCCCTCTCGCAGTGTCCGGAGCAAGTATGGTGGGTCTGACACACCGGTGTCAATGTGTTCTTTTTTGCATTTCCAGGAGTGTAGTTTGATGCGCCAGAGCCGTAACATCGAACTCTCTCGTTAGTGCCATAAGGTCAGCTGGAGCCGCCTTCTTGCGACGGTACATTCTCGTGACTGCTGCTGCCTGCACTCATACACAGTGCGAAAGGAACATCCTCTTCTCGTAGCCCTATTACAGTCCAAAATGAACATCCACTTCTCGTAGCCCTATTACACCACGTCATTCAACTCAGTGATCTGTTGACAAAGGCGACTACGTGGCCTTAAATGCATTCTTGACTAACATCAACTCACCAGGTCCAGTATCCAAGGTAACGAACGCTCACCACCGTCGCAGCTTGTATTTAAAGAAAAACCTGATTTGTTTCGTCACAGTTGCGCTACAAGCGCCACTGTTATGCGACTGGCGCGAAATTTGAGTAGACATAATTGTTCAGTTGTAGAAACACGCTTACCAGCATTCTTACGGTATATTGACAATTTTTACTTTTTGGACCGTCTGACTATAACTGAACGAAATACAATTTTCGTGACGTGCCCGTTTCGCCCTTATTCTCTGCAAGGCATCTTCAGTGGCCTGGAATATTTACATATTTTTACTATTTATTGAAAGACATCATGTTTACGCCAGTGACTGTTGAACGTTTTATTTCCACTATTGCAATTTCGGTCTTAGGCCATTATCAAGTGCAGATGTTTTGGCTTTAAGCCATGTCAACTTTATACATGCTGACACGTTTATGTGTCGTTGTCATTTGCTGTTTTATACAATCGTAACGCTGCTAAGTAGTGCGAGCACACGTGTCCATATATCGTAAAACAGCACAGTCTGTACATACACATGTTCGTTCCACTATCACTAGTAACTTTTGCACTAAACCGAATTCAACAGTCACTGGCGTAAACATGATGTCTTTCAAAAAATTTCGCTTGACTGTGAATACGTTATGAAAAGTTAATTTCACAATTTAGTTTACACTTTGCGCAATGAACCTACAGGTTATAAACAGTTCTGGTTGTTGATTTTTGCTATTATGCTGTAGTTCAAATGGTTCAAATGGCTCTGAGCACTATGCGACTTAACATCTGAGGGCATCAGTCGCCTAGAACTTAGAACTAATGAAACCTAACTAACCTAAGGACATCACACACATCCATGCCCGAGGCAGGATTCGAACCTGCGACCGGAGCGGTCGCTCGGCTCCAGACTGTAGCGCCTAGAACCGCACGGCCACTCCGGCCGGCTATGCAGTAGTATTTTGAACTGTACTTACAGGTTACGTGCACGATTTTCCACATATTACGCTTCTGTTCCATTTCTGGTGCCGTTTCTCTTCTTATAAATGCCACTAGGAACCGAACACTTGTTTTGAAGCTATGTTTTGGTTTGTGTTGCCACCGTCGAATGTTATTGCCAAAGATCGAATGTAATTGGCAACTTTCGAGTGTAATTTTGAAGTATGTGTGATCTGTTTGTGTATGCATTATGTGTATGTGCGCGTGAGTGCGTGTGTGCGTGGGTGGGTCTGTATTTTGGTGTGATATTATTTTATGTTTTTATTTGTTATTTTTTTATTTATTTACGAAACAAACCATTCCACATTTGCAGAACATGTAAATCAACATACACACCATCTTACAAACATGGAACAAGAAATGAAAATAATGAGCATAAGCAACCATGACAAACACCTTATACAAATGCAAGAAAACTTCCACATTCAGAAAGCCATCGCCGAAATCAAACATGTGATAAATGAACAAACACACATCAGTACAGGCTCCCTACTCCCACTTAATAAAAGAAAAGATAAGATAAATATCGTCCCTCACACACAAGCAGAAAAAAATATCTCCTCCCCCTTCAACTACTGGACACACACACACACACACACACACACACACACACACACACACACACACAAATCCCACAAAAAATAAATAAATAAAAACAATAAAAATATTATATCACACCAAAACACAAGTACACACACACGCACACAAAAAAAATACACAGACAGATCACACCTGCTTCAAAAATTACACATGAAAGTTGCCAATAACATTCGATCTTTTGCAATAACATCCGACATTCAGCAATACAAACCAAAACATTGCATCAGAACAAGTGTTCAGTTCTTAGCACTGTGAAATGCGGGGTAAAAACAGCAACGGGCATTTATAAGGAGAGGAATGGCACCAAAAATGAAACAGAAGTGTAATACGCAGAAAATCGGCCACGCAATCTGTGAGTACAGTTCAAAATATTACTACATAATAGCAAAAGTCAACCACCAGAACTGTAAGTTCAGAGCCCAAAATGTAAACTAAATAGTAAAATATATACATATTACAGGGCTCTGAAGATGCCTTGCAGAGAATAAAGGCGAAACGCGTATGGCACGAAAATTGTGTTCCATTCAGTTGCAGTCAGACGGTCCAGAAAATAAAAATTATCAGTGTAACGTAATATTACACGCAACTGAGGAAGACAAGACTACAAAAGCTGAAGATTTTAATACAGCCATCAACTTTCGTTTACGTCGCACAATTCTTTCATGGTATTGTGATTCTTTTCCGTTTGTGTGTAATAATTCGTACTAAGCAAATAGTCTACAGCACACTTGCATGTCGTGCTATTGCTAAGATCGTACTATAAATTTCACACTCATTTCGCAATAAAGTCCTTCCAGCTCTCTTATTACTACATACTGTTTTCTTCATCACAGAAAAAGCTCAAAATGACACATTATTGGACAATGATTTATTAAGAAAAATTTATAATTTGATGTCCTCCATTATTTTAGAAAACTGTAAATCGTTTTTGATACGCCTTGTATAATGTTCTGTTACACTCGGAATCATTTTGAATGTCGAGAAACAAAAACTGTCATAATTCATGTCTTCAGTTCCCAGCTGGAGTTTTGAAAGAAGATACCAATTAGACGAATCGTGAATGAATCTGCTAAGATTAAAGATCTACATCTACATTTATACTTCGCAAGCCACCCAACGGTTTGTGGTGGAGGGCACTTTACGTGCCACTGTCATTACCTCCCTTTCCTGTTCCAGTCGCGTATGGTTCGCGGGAAGAATGACTGCCGCAAAGTCTCCGTGCGCGCTCGAATCTCTCTAATTTTACATTCGTGATCTCCTCGGGAGGTATAAGTAGGGGGAAGCAATATATTCGATACCTTATCCAGAAACGCACCCTCTCGAAACCTGGCGAGCAAGCTACACCGCGATGCAGAGCGCCTCTCTTGCAGAGTCTGCCACTTGAGTTTGTTAAACATCTCCGTAACGGTATCACGCTTGCTAAATAACCCTGTGACGAAACGCGCCGCTCTTCTTTGGATCTTCTCTATCTCCTCCGTCAACCCGACCTGGTACGGATCCTACACTGGTGAGCAATACTCAAGTATTGAGGGTATCGAGTAAGAATGCCAGCCGCAGGACGCTTTCATGGAACAGGAGACTGAAAGAATAGTGATAAATATTGATTTGAAAAATAGTTATGGAGACAGTTATCAGAAACCCATGACACCACAGCTAGAGAACTGGATGATAGCTCAACCCGGGCATGGATGTGTGTGATGTCCTTAGGTTAGTTAGGTTTAAGTAGTTCTAAGTTCTAGGGGACTGATGACCTCAGCAGTTAACTCCCATAGTGCTCAGAGCCATTTTTGATAGCTCAACCGAGAGCTGCAAGGCAAGATAGAAAACTGATACGACTGATGAACTTATAAATTTGGCTTCAGAGCCTAATCAGTAATGAACTTTTGTACTATGCATGTAGGCACCATTTAATTTTATTTTTTAAATTGGTTTAATTTACTTCACTTAAAAAAGGCTGTGTATTATTCTACTTTCTATATTGACGAAATGTCTGGTGTCAGTAACGCTGCGATGTCGGGCGTTCTGTTCCCGCTCGTTTCGTGGCATGCCCGCTCATTTCAGTAAACAGACATCACCGCAGTCGCATGTAAACCACAATAAGTTGTGCAACAGGTAGCATTTGTAACATACTTGTCTATAACACTGTCAGTGGCGATTTGCGAGCCTTTCATCCATCAAAATTTGAATGGTAGCCTTGCCAAAAAATGTTCAGTTTCCAAGGTCCCCAAATCTATGAGACGTTTTTGATGCATAATTGATCTCACACAATTTTTAACACTAACCAGAGTGCTGAATGACGCTCCTGCTTCAGCTACAGTCCCGGATGGGTGTAAAAGATGCGCATGGGTATACGTTCATAAACACCTTGAAATTTTAAACTCGTGCATCTATTTCAGGATATCTAATTTTTAAAAGTAAGTATACATATTCGTAAGTATGAATAGCTTTCAAATATTTAATTTCTTCTCCTGAATCTAATGGTATTCACTGCCAAATAACTTGAATGCCTCAGCGACCTGATCATCAGTCATCTTTGTGTACTTCCTTAAGAAGCCAAATCTTTCATCTATATTCTTCACTATTTCACATCACATTTTCTAGTCAGATGTTAGATTGTCGTTTACGACTTAAAAATCTTTAATCATGAATAAAGTTCTTGATACCTGGTTTCATCATGAAATGGTTTCCACTTCCTGGTGCGCACCTCTGGAAATTCAGCACTTGTATTAATTACACTGGCAACAACTTTATATTCAAGGAGAATGGTGTCCCAGTTTTAGCGAAGATATTTTAAGTTATCAGAATGAGAATTTCACACTGCAGAGGAGTGTGCGCTGATATGAAGCTTCCTGGCAGATTAAAACTGTGCACAGGACCGAGAATCGAAGAGACGAGGTACTGGTAGAACTGAAGCTGTGAGGGTGGCTCTTGAATGGTGCTTGGGTGGCTCAGATGGTAGAGCACTCGCCCGTGAAGGGCAATGGTCCCGAGTTCGAGTCTCGGTCTGGCACACAGTTTTAATCTGCCAGGAAGTTCCATATCGGCGCAGACTCCGCTGCACAGTGAAAGTCTCATTCTGGATACATCCCCCGGGCTGTGTCTAAGCCATGTTACCGCAGTATCCTTTCTTCCAAGAGTGATAGTTCTGCTAGGTTCGCAGAAGATCTTCTGTGAAGTTTGGAAGTAGGAGACGAGGTACTGGTAGAATTGAAGCTGTGAGGGCGGTTCTTGAATGGTGCTTGGGAACTCAGACGGTAGAGCATCCGCCCACGAAAGGCAATGGTCCCGAGTTCGAGTCTCGGTTCGGGACACAGTTTTAATCTGCCAGGAAGTTCCATATTTTAAATTGTTTAATGAGTTGTAAGGTGTCCTACCTCAGTATCGATGGTGGCATTTAGAGCTTATAGTAATTTGATTCTGTAATCAGTTGGTACCAACGACTGTAGCCAAATCGGTATCATGATTAAACAATTGAAAGAATTCCTATACCCCAAACAAACCTACACCACTAAATGAGTTTCTGCTGAGAAATTTGACTTAACTAAGTGGGAGTTTCAACAGCAATGGTAAACGTATCCAAGTCAGTTGCAATTATTCTTACAGGATCAACCCGTGATCTCCAGTGAGGATCACACAAGAAATATGAAGAACTTCCAACATACAATTTCAGAATATCCCACCGTTCTGGACTGCCACTAAACAGGTCGTAAAGAAGTTGAATCACCGCTTGGTGACAACTCTCAGCTGCGTGGACACCGCACAGTGCGACGACAAGCACACTGAGAGAATTTTGCAAGAGGTTTCCACTGAAGAAACACCCTATCATATTCTTGTCCTCGGCATTCATTGATAGAAATTGAAGGCTTCACGAGTATTAATCGCATTAAATCTACAATAGCAACTCCTGTTCTCATAAATTCATTCTGAGTATCACTTGACAAAAAATTTATCGCCCTTTCCAGCTTCTTGTTCATCTCTGACCAGCTAATGCGTTTTGTGGTAAATGTATCTTAGTGACAAAACAGCTCTAATATTCCGAGGAAATTTCAATTACGTAGATCTCCAATTTTTTGAGATGAACCACTGAAAGCCAAAACTTCTTTGACCAAGAAAGAATGTCACATCAAATAACGTGGGGATTCCCATGTCAGTTGGCTCTTCTACGAACGAAGAAAACAATACTATTACCTCTTTAGTCCCACCATTGGCATTTCTTCACTCTTACAATTCTTCCAGGACAACTATATACACATAAACATTTTATTTTGTATTTATTCTTGATTAAAAAATATATATTGTATATTCCGTGTAAAATCACCTTGTAATGGAATCAGAAGTTCCGTATCTTTGAATTTAGTTGGACCGTACCAAATTGTGACTGCGTTTTACAGCTGTTGCCGTGTGCACCTGTTTGGGAAATAGTTTGGTTGGTTTTCCAGCAACATTTAAAGAAAACCGCGGTTCAAACACAGTCACAAGGGTGGTGGTTTTAGCACACGATGTATAAAGAAAAAGATGTGCATTCAATATTAACTTTGCCGTCCGCACGCCTCGTACAAATTTATTTGCTTGGCGCCGGCAGTGCTAAGTCGGATTACTTGGCTTGTCGCCAGACGCCTGTCACCTTTCCGTTGACGACAAGCTTCAAACGCATTGACTTTTGGGGACTTCAATTTTCCGGAAATCCTCTATTTTGCCGTATCGTTCAACAAACTCGAATTTTCTTTTCAAGGAACTTCTCTGCAAGTTCTACACTGTTATAATAATTATCCATCTAGTGGTGATGCCACTTTCCATCAGAAGGTGTCAATAGTTCCGTCACTGTTTTTGCTAAAGGCTGTCCAGCACCGGAATATATCTTCAATGAGGAAATGTATCCCGTACTCGAGTCACACAGCATGCGAATAAGTATGCCGTATTTCGTAATTTTCGACGGTTTGTAAACTTTGAAAATTAATGGTCCACGCCACGGTATCATTCCTTCATCAACTGAGATGTTTTGACTCAGTTTAAATGTTTCTTTAAACTTTTTGGAAAAATAATCAATTACGAATTGCACTTTGACAAGCCGGTCGGTACTATCCAGTTTATTGTTACTGTCCGAAAAATGTGAAAATGATAATATTTGTCTGAATCGGTTGCGGGACATCGTTTCTTACAATTCCCATAAGGTTAGCTAGCCCAAACCATTTTCTAAGTTCGGGTCCCGTAACGTCGACAAATTTGGCATTTTTTAAATCCAGTTTCTCTCTATTGCAATTTTGACTGTAGTACTTTTTGGTTTCGTTGCTAATAGATTCACATAGATCCTTCCCAATATATAATTGTACGATGTCCTCGACGCTTTGTGTATCTTTGGGAAATATGTTTGGACCCGGGACTCCTTCAGATTTATTATTGGTCTGCGGTAAATCAGAGTCTGACAACTGTGCACTGTCTTCTTCGTCTGATTCAGCCGAATCAGTTGGCAATCGTAGCGTTCGCCGAATTCTTCTTAGACGTATTTCACTATCTTCCAACGATTCTGCTTCACTTTAATTTTTTTGATATCCAGTGTCTTCTTTCCAATCGGCCAAGTCGTCCAAAACGTCAGACAAGACGCCCGCGCATTCTTGGTAATTAATCCTATTGTACTTTTCGTTCGCCATGTTGAAAGGCCTCAAGTACTTATAAAAACAAAACACTTATTGACGTGTGTAATTTGTTGTTACCAAGACAAAACACGAACAGAATGCAAAAGATACTAACGTGTGGTCGCCGGACCCTGAGCGTTACTATGCCGGCCGTTGAACGCATTTCGCGCGCACTACTGTGGTGTCGCCGGACGGCATAGTGTTAAGTACAAAATAGAATTATATGCAATTAACTTATGAGAAACATAACTGTGAAAAGCAAGAGCTAGATTGACTATGCAGGAACTGGGGTAATGTTCTTTTATTTATTACACTCTTGGCCATTAAAATTGCTACACCACGAAGATGACGTGCTACAGACGCGAAATTTAACCGACAGGAGGAAGATGCTGTGTTATGCAAATGATTATCTCTTCAGAGCATTCACACAAGGTTGGCGCCGGTGGCGACATCTACAACGTGCTGACATGAGGAAAATTTCCTACCGATTTCTCATACACAAACAGCAGTCGACCGGCGTTGCCTCGTGAAACGTTATTGTGATGCCTCGAGTAAGGAGGAGAAATGCGTACCATCAGGTTTCCGATATCGATAAAGGTCGGATTGTAGCCTATCGCGACTGAGGTTTATCGTATCGCGACATTGCTGCTCGCGTTGATCGAGATCCGATGACTGTTAGAATATGGAATCGGTGGGTTCAGGAGGGTAATACAGAACACCGTGTTGGATCCCAACGACCGCGTATCACTAGCAGTCGAGATGACAGGCATCTTATCCGCATGGCTATAACGGATCGTGCAGCCATGTCTCGATCCTTGAGTCAACAGATGGGGACGTTTACAAGACAACAACCATCTGCACGAACAGTTCGACAACGTTTGCAGCAGCTTGGACTATCAGCTCAGAGACCATGGCTGCGGTTAACTTTGACGCTACATCACAGACAGGAGCGCCTGCGACGGTGTACTCAACGACGAACCTGGGTGCACGAATGGCAAAACGTCATTTTTTCGGATGAATCCAGGTTGTTTACAGCATTATGATGGTCGCATCAGTGTTTCGCGACATCGCGGTGAACGCACATTGGAAGCGTGTATCCGTCATCGCCATAGTGGCGTATCACCCGGCGTGATGGTATGGGGTGCCATTGGTTACACGTCTTGGTCACCTCGTGTTTCCATTGACTGCACTTTGAACAGTGAACGTTACATTCTAGATGTATTACCACCCGTCGCTCTACCCTTCATTCGATGCGTGCGAGACCCTACATTTCAGCAGGATAGTGCACGACCGCATGTTGCAGGTACTGTACGGGCCTTTCTGGATACAGAAAATGTTCGACTGCTGCCCTGGCCAGCACATTCTCCAGATCTCTCACCAACTGAAAACGTCTGGTGGCCGAGCAACTGGCTCGTGACAATGCACCAGTCATTACACTTGAACTGTGGTGTCGTGTTGAAGTTGCATGGACTGCAGAACCTGTACACGCCATCCAAGCTCTGTTTGACTCAATGTCTAGGCTTATCAAGGCCGTTATTACGGCCAGCGATGGTTGTTCTGGGTACTGATTTTTCAGGATCTATGCAACCAAATTGCGTGAAAATGTAATCATCGACAGAAAGTGCAAAATCGCTAAGCAGACATGGCTAAAGGACAGATGTAAGGATATAGAGGCTTGTCTCACCAGGGGTAAGATAGATACTGTCTGCAGGAAAATTAAAGAGACCTTTGGAGAAAAGAGAACCACTTGTATGAATATCAAGAGCTCAGATGGAAACCCAGTTCTAAGCAAAGAAGGGAAAGCAGAAAGGTGGAAGGAGTAAATAGAGGGTCTATACAAGGGCGATGTACTTGAGGACAATAATATGGAAATGGAAGAGGATGTAGATGAAGATGAAATGGGAGATATGATACTGCGTGAAGAGTTTGACAGACCACTGAAAGACCTGAGTGGAAACAAGGCCCCGGGAGTAGACAACATTCTATTAGAACTACTGACAGCCTCGGGATAGCCAGTCCTGACAAAACTCAACCATTGGGTGCGTAAGATATATGAGACAGGCGAAATACCCTCAGACTTCAAGAAGAATATAATAATTACAATCCCAAAGAAAGCAGGTGTTGGCAGATGTGAAAATTACCGAACTATCAGTTTGATAAGTCACGGCTACAAAATACTAACGCGAATTCTTTACAGACGAATGGAAAAACTAGTAGAAGCCGACCTTGGGGAAGATCAGTTTGGATTACGTAGAAATATTGGAACACGTGAGGCAGTACTGACCCTACTTAGAAGCTAGATTAAGGAAAGGCAAACCTACGTTTCTAGCATTTGTAGACTTAGAGAAATCTTTTGACAATGTTGACTGGAATATTCTCTTTCAAATTCTGAAGGTAGCAGGGGTAAAATATAGTTAGCGAAAGGCTATTTACAATTTCTATAGAAACCAAATGGCAGTTGTTAGAGGGGCGTGAAAGAGAAGCAGTGGTTGGTAAGGGAGTGAGACAGGGTTGTAGCCTCTCCCCGATGTTATTCAATCTATATATTGAGCAAGCAGTGAAGGAAACAAGGTAGGTATTAAAATCCATGGAGACGAAATAAAAACTTTGAGGTTTGCCGATGACACTGTAATTCTGTCAGAGACAGCAAGGGACTTGGAAGAGCAGTTGAACGGGATGGATAGTGTCTTGAAAGGAGGATATCAGATGAACATCAAAAAAAGCAAAACGAGGATCATGGAATGTAGTCGAATTAAGTCGGGTGATGCTGAGGGAATTAGATTAGGAAATGAGACAGTCAAAGTAGTAAAGGAGTTTTGCTATTTGGGGAGCAAAATAACTTATGATTGTCGGAGTAGAGAGGATATAAAATGTAGACAGGCAATGGCAAGGAAAGCGTTTCTGAAGAAGAGAAATTTGTTAACATCAAGTATACATTTAAGTGTCAGGAAGTCGTTTCTGAAAGTATTTGTATGGAGTCTAGCCATGTATGGAAGTGAAACATGGACGGTAAATAGTTTTGAGAAGAAGAGAATAGAAGTTTTCGAAATGTGGTGCTACAGAAGAATACTGAAGATTAGATGGGTAGATCACAAAACTAATGAGGACGTATTGAACAGGATTGGGGAGAAGAGAAATTTGTGGCACAACTTGACCAAAAGAATGAATCGGTTGGTAGGACATGTTCTGAGGCATCAAGGGATCACAAATTTAGTATTGGAGGGCAGCGTGGAGTGTAAAAATCGTAGAGGGAGACCAAGAGATTAATACACTAAGCAGATTCAGAAGGTTGTAGGTTGCAGTAGTTACTGGGAGATGAAGAAGCTTGCACAGGATAGAGTAGCATGGAGAGCTGCATCAAACCAGTCTCAGGACCGAGGACCACAACAACAACAACAACAACATGTCAGTTCTAGTATAATATATTTGTCCATTTAATACCCGTTTATCATCTGCATTTCTTCTTGGTGTAGCAATTTTAATGGCCAGTAGTGTATATCATAAAAAATTATTTCAGAATAGGTCTAATATTTGCAAACTAAGCACGGGGGTTGTGGTGGGGGGAATCTTGTGAGACTTGGAGCCCCCACGACGCTAGGGTTCCGGGAATCTGTCTCCACTGCAATCTCCTCCATCGATCCCCCCCCCCCCCCCCCCCCCATCCACACACACACGCGTCGGACCTCCCAGCAGATCCCCGGGACAGCTGGGCTGTGTCACGATCTCCACCATGTGACATTCGCCGCCGGGTGATCGATAATACTCTAATTCGTAATCAGGTGCAGCTGGCTAATGCTGTGCCACAAAATGTCATACCTATGATACCACCGGCACTGGAACAGCTACCTGACCAGCCATATCCTTCGCAGCCTGCAATCTGAAGCAACCTCAGGTATGGCCTTACCGGAGAGATCTGCCTATCGTCAGCCACTGCTCCAAAGCAACCGATCCAGGTTAGACAGTGGGCTACACAGTAGTTCGTCGCATCACTATAAGACGTCGCTGGCTGCCAGCAGAGCCGCATCAAGTGCTCCGACCACTGCCGCCACATCAGCACCCATCGTGTCAGCATTCACTGAGTAGGCAGCACTCATCACAGCTGTACTTGTTCGTCGCACACCGTTCGCTGTAACTGTTACTTTGATGAGGGAACAACACAGGACATTACCAGGTCTTGCCTTGGAAGAGGGTACAAACATATAATTATTGAAGTTGAAAATAATTACAGACAGCTGCTCTCTTTACATTCCTGTCTGTCTGCAGTCTGTGTCCTGTGCACTGCTACACCGTTACATTCTGTTACCCTTGCCATCACTCGAACCTAGGACGCTCCAGATGGTATTCGGGCGCCTCTGACGAACAGCAAGATGGCTCTCATCGCCCTGTAGTAGTAACTGCACCACTGACTGCTTGTTTTTAAATTCTAGAGCATACTTGCCTCATTAAAGGACATGACATTCCCACACGCAGTCCTGCAGAAATGGATTTGTTTTTATAAGAAAGTGAAATAAGCAAATAGTCTTAAATGTATTTTATTTAGCAGCTAATTTCAAACGTGTCCGAAACAAATGGATGTACGTCAGAGCAGGTAGAGTAATTTTGCAACCTTTTTTGCACTAAATGTGTGCAGAAGTACGCTGTCACTTTATTTGATACAACTGAAAATATGTAGATGAAAAAATAACATGTTTCATAGTTTCCAGATGAATCAAGTGGTTTGAAACGCAAGAGCTTCTGGCCGAGTGCTACTTGGCCATTGATTGTTCAAAAATGGTTCAAATGGCTGTGAGCACTATGCGACTTACCTTTTGAGGTCATCAGTCGCCTAGAACTTAGAACTAATTAAACCTAACTAACCTAAGGACATCACACACATCCATGCCCGAGGCAGGATTCGAACCTGCGATCGTAGCGGTCGCTCGGTTCCAGACAGTAGCGCCTAGAATCGCACGGCCACTCCGGCCGGCCCATTGATTGTCACCACTTGTCAATGATCGAGGAGCACTTAGCCACAAGCTTGTGTATTTTCAACCACAAATGCAGTTACATGTCTGAGAAACTTTCATCAGTATATATCTCCGTGATGTCAGGTATTCATACGTATACATCAATTGGACACAGAGTAGAAACGCTTTTCCCATTAGCAGATCTTTTTCTACCTTGGCAAAACGGTCTCGTTTTCTTAGAAGTGGCACAATAACAGCAGACTGTTTTAACGTCAAAGATTATATAAGCATGGAAGACCTATGGTTAAAACATATGTAATTTTCAAGACGAAATCCATTGGTTTAGCCGTCACAGTATCTGCGATGTGCCAATATCTAGTCCTCCACTGTGGATTTCACTTTCCCCAACCCAAACATAAGCATGTTCAGTTTCATAACGGAACATAGACTGTAATTTGAATATCTGTATGAAATCGGTAAAGACGCTTAAGACAGCTGCAGATGTAGCAAGACTGGTACCCCGCATCATATTTTATTACAATGGTCTCTAACCAGCTGTATCAGAGATAACATCGCTTTGTAAGCGGACTTTCCACTTAATTCTGAAACACTGATTTCTGGGCAGCTGTAAATAAATTTTCTAAACAAATATCGCACAGCTATCACAAACGAATGTAAACAGAGAAAGGTCCAAGCACATCAAAATTTGATGCAGTCATGTTTTCAGATAAGAAGAAGAAAAGTTATGACTGAACACTGTCTTTTATATTTTGTTCTACAGTTAGCGGCTGGAATAGGTATCTTATTAATTGTTGCTATAGAAGGATCCGGCGTAGGCTGCATAGTCTTCACTGATCTCGTTTCTTTTTTCCCCCTTTTTCTTCGTTAGTCGAATTTTTATGTTACTGCATATTCTAAATTTTGCATGCTAATTGAGGCCATGATCTTCCCGACCTTCTCACCAAAAAGTAATTCTGGTAGCTAGATCTTTGTTAATTCTTTCTTTGAGTTCTTGTGGTGATATTTCCTTAGAAACTTTTCGTCCCCTAACATATATTTCTTTGGGTGTCAAATGCAAATTTTCATAGTTTTAGCTCTAAAAATGTTTTATTATTACGAACAATTTTCATAAAAATTTTCATACTCTGTTTTACCATGTTAGAGGTTCAAATTCCAAAAAAACACAGGACTTGTATCTTTCTTTTTACTTGTAATCGAGAAGTCAAATACAGATTTTGAGAAATTTAGTTTCAAACATTCTATCGTAACGAAATATTTACATAAAATTTTTCATCCCTTGTTTGACCCCCTTAGGAGCTGAATATCCAAAAACAATGAAAAATGTATTTTTTTTTTTGTTTCCAACATAGAAACCAAATACAGATTTTCTTGGATTTAGCTTAAAAATGCTTTCATAATGAAATATTTTCATAGTAATTTTCGTCCCCCATTTCACTCCATTACCGATCGAATTTTCAAAAACAGTTAAACACCTATTTTTTTTTATATCCGACCGAGAAGGCAAACACCAATTTTCACTAACTTTACTTAACAGATGCTTTATTAGTAGTTTAATAATAGTTTATTAAAAAAAAACACCTCCTCCCTCAACTTTACCCTCTTAGTGGTTGAATGTCCAAAAACGCTGAAGCACTTTCTTTTTTATTTTTCACCGACGAACCTAATACTGATTTTTGTACTTCTAGCTTCGAAATTGCCTTAATAGTGACATATTTTGAAAAATATGTGACTATTAACCGTCTTCGAGGTTGAATTTCGGAAAACCTCTTACTAAACGACGCCTAGAATATAAGGGCAACCAACAGCCTTTGAAAATTTCAAGTTTCTATCCTTAACGGTTTTGGCTGGGCGATGATAGGGCAGTCACTGCAGACATTGCCTTTTATATATAGAGATTGAAAAAAAAAACATAAATTTCTAACCAAAATACAATATACCGGGTGATCAAAAAGTCGGTATAAATTTGAAAACTGAATAAATCACGGAATAATGTAGACAGAGAGGTACAAATTGACACACATGCTTGGAATGACATGGGGTTTTATCAGAACAAAAAAACTACAAACGTTCAAAAAATGTCCGACAGATGGCGCTTCATCTGATCAGAATAGCTATAATTACCATATCACTGTAAGACAAAGCAAAGATGATGTTCTTTACAGGAAATGCTCAATATGTCCACCATCATTCCTCAACAATAGCGGTAGTCGAGGAATAATGTTGTGAACAGCACTGTAAATCATGTCCGGAGTTATGGTGAGGCATTGGCGTCTTATGTTGTCTGTCAGCATCCCGAGAGGTGTCGGTTGATCATGATACACTTGCGACTTCAGGTAACCCCAAAGCCAGTAATCACACGCACTGACGTGTGGGGATCTGGGAGGCCAAGCATGACGAAAGTGGCGGCTGAGCACACGATCATCACCAAACGACGCGCGCAAGAGATCTTCCACGCGTCTAGCAATATGGGGTGTTTTTTTTTTTTTTTTGGTTCTAATAAAACTCCGTGTCATTCCAAGCATGTGTGTCAATTTTTACCTCTTGTAATATCTGTTTATATTCTATGAATTATTCTGATACAATTCTACCATTGAATGACGTTTACTAATTTTCTATCTTCATACTCGCAGAATCCATGCGCAAAGTAGTTTCACACAATAGCTATGCCATGAGCGCATAACTATTCTTTGTAGTACTCTCTCTGATGGTTGTTAAAAAAAAAGCTTCCGAGATTGTCTTCGTGCCGATTAGCCTGAGCTTGGTTTGAAGAATTGTAATCTGATTATTGAGATTTATGACAGAAGATAACTGATACGAAATTGTACGATAAAAAGAGAAATATATATATATTGCTCCTTCATACAAAAGGTGTGTATTTGACATTTGAGAATTAATGACATTCATCGATATATTGTGTAGTTGTTAACCAGAAGGGAACTTCCGAAAGACTGGATATGAACCTGCATTTAATAATAGAAGAGCTCCATTACTTCTTCGGAAGGTTAAACTTGATCAAAGCCAAATATCTGCTTGATCTGAGGTTTCCCGACTGATTATACAACGCTTCCAAAACTACGAGGCATTTTATTTGTAGAGATTAGCAGACTGCCGCAAAGCACGAGCCTGCAGAGAAGAAGAATCACCGCGTAATTTCATTCTAACAAGTAAAATTTCTGAATCGTTTTGAGTGACTGAGCTATGACTGTGTTTCATATCATGAATGATTGATTGCTCGAACGAGTTGAGAACTACATAATTACGTAGATAGGAGGAAAAATTACACTCTCTATCTACGTTATTCCGTGGTTTATTAAGTTTTCTAATTTATACTGACTTTTTGATCACCAGGTATAGTTACTCAACACCATTACAATTTTTATTTGTAATACCTGTTACAGGTATCCAAGGAACAGGTCTCGTAAATTGATAGCCTCAATAAATGGAAAGAAAATATCTGGTCACTGTTTCGCAGATTTTTTTGCGCTCTGTCGTATCATATTAATGACACTGTCGGACGTGTATTCAGTGAAGAGCCTCGCCTTACAGGTGAGCGGCGTTCGATCTGAGGAAGGAAAACGGTATTACTTATTTGGGAGGATCCTGTTGAGCTAACAGTAGCCGGCAGTGCGGGACGAGAGAGCGCACGCAGTCGAGGCGCGGTTAAACATTCAGCAGCAGCTCCGGCGGCGGCGGCAGATGCGCCGGTTCACACGGCCGCCGACAACTCCCGAAAAGCTGAGACGAGAGGAGCGCTCCATTATTAACGCGCGCCACCCTGCGCACACCCCCCCTCCCTCACCCCCGCCGCCACGCCGGCTGCACCTGACGCAGCGGGCCGTGGTGCGGCGCGGCTGTTCAGTCCCGTGTCGGCGCCGCGGGGCGCCGCCCGCGCAAATCTCGCGTGCGTGTCTCGCGTGGCGTGGCGTGACGTGACGTGGTGTCTGCACAATGGGCTCACCTCACGTCGATCGCCGCGAGCACGTGGGGGGCGAGCTGCCGGCTCTCCCGGGAATCGGCGTCTGCTCCTCCCCTGACTCCAGCAGTACTGGCCTCTGTTCTCAGCATCCGCAGAGGATGGCGTTTCGCCGGGAGGTGTCGGGGGCAGGGGAAGTGGGGGAGAACTGCAACAGTAGATACCATGGTAAATAAGTTATACAAAACTGCAACCAGTCACGTTTTTGAATAATTATGTTTTATTCCATGAACCGGTTTTCGATCCTTTTTAGGTTCATCTTCAGATGGTTTCAGGAAGTTACATCATTATTGCTAGCATAATGCCGGGTGCTGGCTTGCGACAGTATAGGCGGCTTGTTTCGGTTAGAGTCCATCTGTCTGCCTCCATTTTGTTGCTTGTAACAAGCAACAGTTGTAAAGCGCATGCTGGATGCTGGAAAGGTATCGCTGTCACAGTGTAATTAATATAGTTTGTGTGGAAGTATGTGTAGTGATACAACAACTGGACATAAAGATGGAGGCACACAGATGGACAATAACCGGAAAAAAGGCGCCTATGCTGTCGCAAGCCGACACCTAGCATTACGCTAGCAGTAATTATGTAACTTCGTGAAACCATCTCAAGATGAACTTGAAAAGGTTCGAAAACCGGTTCATGGAATAAAACATAATTATTCAAAAAAGTGACTGGTTGCAGTTTTTTATAACCTATTTACATTCAATATTCAGTCACAGTTCTAAAATATCCGTAATGGATAAGCATAATATACCATGGTGTTAAAAACATAACGACGAAAGTAACTTCCACATATGCGTCACCTCCAAGTAACAACGTAGAAAAGAACACATTCCTACTTACAGTAAAGAAGACATGTCAAGCTGGAGACAGACACAAAGAGATACTTGTATAGCGCTTACGGTCACAGTCTCCATCAGTAAATGAGAGACACTCACCACTCATACACACAAGCAAGCACTCCTCACGTACACGCGACCGCCAATTCCAGCATCTCTTACCAGATGGACCGGATCGTTCCTGTCACTAATACTGATAGGGACAGAAGTTTGGCTGGCCGCGGTGGCAGAGCGGTTCTAGGCCTTCAGTCCGGAACCGCGCGACTGCTACGGTCGCAGGTTCGAATCCTGCCTCGGGCATGGATGTGTGTGATGTCCTTAGGTTAGTTAGGTTTAAGTAGTTCTAAGTTCTAGGGGACTGCTGACTTCAGATGTTAAGTCCCATAGTGCTCAGAGCCATTAGAACCATTTGACAGAAGTTTTGTAGGGTTGTTGGTCAGTAAAGAGCTGAGGATTGATAACTCGGTAAATGGAGTATGAATCCATTAGTTTCATTAGCTTACCATTTTGTATTACAGTATATATCAGTTTTTAATACTTAGGGAGTTGTTTAATTCTATTTTATACAGTTGTTAACGATGGTAAATTTTATTTACTTAATTTACTCTATCAAGGTAACCCTTTAACAGGCACTTTATTTTGTAAGTTAATATATAAATTAAAAGGTTTCTTTGAATTTATATATGTATTAATTCCTTTCCCCCCATGGACCCTGCACCTTGCCGTTGGTGGGGAGACTTGCGTCCGTCAGTGACACAGACAGCCGTCCGTAGGTGCAACCACAATGAAGTATCTATTTAGAGGCCAGACAAACGCATGGTCCCTGAAGAGTCTTTTCAGTAGTTGCAGAGACAACCATCTGGATGACTGACTGATCTGGCCTTGTAACATGAACCAAAACGGCCTTGCTGTGCTGGTACTGTGAACGGCTGAAAGCAAGGGGAAATCACAGACGTAATTTATCTCGAGGACATGCAGCTTTACTGTATGGTTAAATGATGATGGCGTCCTCTTCGGTAAAATATTCGGGAGGTGAAATACTCCACTATTTGGATAAACGAGTGGGGGCTACTCGGCAGGACGTCGTTATCAGGAGACAGATATCTGTCGTTCTACGAATCGGTGAGTGGAAAGTCAGATCCTTCAATCGGGCAGGTAGGTTAGAAAATTTAAAAAAGGAAATAGATTGGCTAAGATGTAGTGGGGATTAGCGAAGTTCGGTAGCAGGAGGGCCAAGGCTTCTGCACAGGTGAATACAGGGTTATAAATACAAAATTAAACAATGCAGGAATAGGTTTAATAATGAATAAAAAATAGGATTGCGGGTAAGCTACTACAAACAGCATGGTGAACGCCTTATTGTGGCCAGGATAGACACGAAGCCCACGCCTATTACAGTAGTAAGAGCTTATATGCCAACTAGCTCTGCAGATGACGAAGAAATTGATGAAATGTACGATGTGATAAAAGAAATTATTCAGATGGTTAAGGGAGACGAAAAATTAACAGTCATAGGTGGCTGGAATTCGATAGTAGGATAACGAAGAGAAGAAAAAGTAGTAGTTGAATATGGACTGGTGGTAAGTAATGAAAGAGGAGGCTGCCTGATAGAATTTTGCACACAGCATAACCTAATCATAGCTAACACTTGGTTTAAGAATCATGAAAGAAGGTTGTATACGTGGAAGAGGCCTGGAGACACCGGAAGGTTTCAGATAGATTATGTAATGGTAAGACACAGATTTAGTACCAAGGTTTTAAATTGTAACACATTTCCAGGTGCAGATGTGTACTCTGGCAACAGGTTATTGGTTAGGAACTGTAGATTAAAAGTGAAGAAACTGCAAAAAGATATGAATTTATGGAGATGGGACCTGGATAAACTGAAGGAACCAGAGATTCTAGAGAGTTTCAGAGAGAGCATTAGGAAACGATTGACAAGAACAGGGGAATGAAATTAGATTAGATTTAATTAGCTTTACTTTCATTCTAATTGATCCGTAGTTAAGAGGTCCTCCAGGATGTAGAATATGTCAGAAAAAAATAATACATGACAAATATTTACAACTGAAACAAATAAGCTAATGTACCTTCCACAGGACCCAAGTGGAATGATCGTCGTTTTTTTTAATGAAGACTATATGAAAGAATCATTTCGCAAACACTAATGCAGTGAATTTAAAGTGAAAAAAGTTTTTTTATAAGGTAATATGCATGTAATGGAATTGCTGTAATACTTATTTACAATGAACACATTACTGCACTGAAATGGTGCAGAAGTTAGATTGTACACATACACACACACACTTATATTTACAATAAATACATTAGTGCACTGAAATTGTGCAAAAGTTGCATACAAATTAGTTGGTTCTACTGAGCAATTCATCAATGGAGTAGAAGGAGTTGGTCACCAATCAATCCATTAGGCTTCGATTAAACTTAATTTCATTGGTTGTTAAGCTTCTTATGTCTGCTGGCAAGTTATTGAAAATGTGTGTTCCCGAATAATGCACACCTTTTTGTACAAGATTAAGTGACTTTAAATCCTTATGAAGATTATTCTTATTTCTAGTATTGATTCCATGAATTGAGCTGTTGGTTTGAAAAAGTGATATATTTTTAGTGAAAAATTTCATTAAGGTATAAATATATTTGGAATCAGTAGTTAGTATCCCTAGTTCCCTAAACAGGCTTTTGCAGGATGTTCTTGAGTTAACACCACATATAACTCTTACTGCTCGTTTATGTGCCCGGAAAACTTAAGCTTGGCTTGATGAAATACCCCAAAAAATAATCCCATATGACATTATGGAATGAAAGTAAGCATAGTATGCCAGCTTCTTCATTTTTATATACCCTATGTCTGACAAAATTGTCTTGGAAAATAGAGATTTGTTAAGACGCTTCAGCAGTTGAATTTACTATCAAGCTGTAATCCCAAGAATTTAACACTGTCCCCTTCTTCTATCTATCATTGTGTGTTAGGCATATATTCGTGAGACACCCTTTACAAGTTCTGAACAGCATGTAGTGTGTTTTTTCAAAGTTCAGTGACAAAGAACTGGCTAGGAACCATTGATTAACGTCCACAAATATTTTATTAGCCGATCTTTCTAATACGTCACTTGATTTGATATTTATTGTAATGTTTGTATCATCGGCAAACAAAACGAACTTGGCATCTGGTAATGTTACTGATGAAAGGTCATTGATATGCACAAGAAAAAGTAAGGGCCCTAGAATGGAATCTTGGAGGATCCCACATGTAATAAGTTCATAGTTGGATGATGCCTGATAGTTTAATACACGTCTCTTTCCTAATAACACCCTTTGTTTCCTCCCAGAGATATAAGATTTGAACCATTTTGTAGCATTTCCTGTTACACCATAATATTCTAATTTACTTAAAAGGATATTGTGATTTACACTGTCAAATGCCTTTGAGAGATCACAAAATATACCAACTGCTTGCACCTTTTTGTCTAATGAATTAAGGACATTTTCACTGTAAGTGTAGATAGTCATCTCAGTGTCAGAATCCTTTAGAGATCCGCACTGCGACTTTGACCGTATGTTATTTGAGATAAGATGGATATAAAGCCGATTGTACATTACTTTTTCTAAAATTTTTGAGAATGCTGGAAAAGTGGAATTGGATGGAGATTTGATGCTATTTCTTTATCTCTCTTCTTAAACAGGGGCTTAACTACAGCATATTTCAACTATTCAGGAAATATTCCACTGATAAACGACTGGTTACACAAATAGCTTAATATGTTACTTAACTCAGAAACACATTCTTTAATTAACTTTGTTGATATTTCATCATACCCACTAGATGTTTTTGATTTTAAGGATTTTATGATGGACATTATTTCTGTTAGGGTAGTGAGGGTCAAATTCATATTATGGAAGTTACTTGAAATGTCTGGTCTGAGGTATTCCATAGCAGCATCTACAGAACCTGAAAAACCCAGCTTTTCAGCAACAGTTATAAAATGTTTGTTAAAAAGTTCGGCAACGCTGTACACATCTGTCACCAATGTATCATTAACTCTTAATGCTATTTGTCCTTCTTCATGTCTGATTCTATCGGTCTCTTCCTTCACTATATGCCATATTGTCTTTATTTTGTTATCTGATATGACTATCTTTTCCTTGTAATATATTGCTTTGATTCCATATTATAGTCTTTAATATTTTGCTGTATTCCTTGTAATGTGATATAGCATCAACATCAGAACTGTTTCGGATTGACATATATAGTTTTCTTTTTGTTTTACAAGATAACCCTATACCTTGGGTAGTCCATGGCTCCTTTGTAGACTCTGATCTATCCGTGGTTAGTTTTGGGGGAAAACAGAGTTCAAGTAAGGTAAGCACTTTATTAGCAAAAGTGTTATATTTTTTATTCATGCCATTAGCACTGTAAACATCAGTCCAGTGAATGTCTGTGAGGAGTGTCCTAAAATAATCAATTTTTGGCTTATTGATTACCCTCTTGAGCTCCGATTTAACAGATTTTATATCCTGTCCAGTATTAACATTTAACATAAGGAACTGCATGTCTGAAAAGCCATTGACTATTGGTTTTGGATTAAAATTTTGTTCATTGGACTTTTCTGTAAATATACACTCCTGGAAATGGAAAAAAGAACACATTGACACCGGTGTGTCAGACCCACCATACTTGTTCCGGACACTGCGAGAGGGCTGTACAAGCAATGATCACACGCACGGCACAGCGGACACACCAGGAACCGCGGTGTTGGCCGTCGAATGGCGCTAGCTGCGCAGCATTTGTGCACCGCCGCCGTCAGTGTCAGCCAGTTTGCCGTGGCATACGGATCTCCATCGCAGTCTTTAACACTGGTAGCATGCCGCGACAGCGTGGACGTGAACCGTATGTGCAGTTGACGGACTTTGAGCGAGGGCGTATAGTGGGCATGCGGGAGGCCGGGTGGACGTACCGCCGAATTGCTCAACACGTGAGGCGTGAGGTCTCCACAGTACATCGATGTTGTCGCCAGTGGTCGGCGGAAGGTGCACGTGCCCGTCGACCTGGGACCGGACCGCAGCGACGCACGGATGCACGCCAAGACCGTACGATCCTACGCAGTGCCGTAGGGGACCGCACCGCCACTTCCCAGCAAGTTAGGGACACTGTTGCTCCTGGGGTATCGGCGAGGACCATTCGCAACCGTCTCCATGAAGCTGGGCTACGGTCCCGCACACCGTTAGGCCGTCTTCCGCTCACGCCCCAACATCGTGCAGCCCGCCTCCAGTGATGTCGCGACATGCGTGAATGGAGGGACGAATGGAGACGTGTCGTCTTCAGCGATGAGAGTCGCTTCTGCCTTGGTGCCAATGACGGTCGTATGCGTGTTTGGCGCCGTGCAGGTGAGCGCCACAATCAGGACTGCATACGACCGAGGCACACAGGGCCAACACCCGGCATCATGGTGTGGGGAGCGATCTCCTACACTGGCCGTACACCACTGGTGATCGTCGAGGGGACACTGAATAGTGCACGGTACATCCAAACCGTCATCGAACCCATCGTTCTACCATTCCTAGACCGGCAAGGGAACTTGCTGTTCCAACAGGACAATGCACGTCCGCATGTATCCCGTGCCACCCAACGTGCTCTAGAAGGTGAAGTCAACTACCCTGGCCAGCAAGATCTCCGGATCTGTCCCCCATTGCGCATGTTTGGGACTGGATGAAGCGTCGTCTCACGCGGTCTGCACGTCCAGCACGAACGCTGGTCCAACTGAGGCGCCAGGTGGAAATGGCATGGCAAGCCGTTCCACAGGACTACATCCAGCATCTCTACGATCGTCTCCATGGGAGAATAGCAGCCTGCATTGCTGCGAAATGTGGATATACACTGTACTAGTGCCGACATTGTGCATGCTCTGTTGCCTGTGTCTATGTGCCTGTGGTTCTGTCAGTGTGATCATGTGATGTATCTGACCCCAGGAATGTGTCAATAAAGTTTCCCCTTCCTGGGACAATGAATTCACGGTGTTCTTATTTCAATTTCCAGGAGTGGCAGTTTGTGAGCAATTGGCTACCCTAGTGAGGAACTTTACAGTCGGAATTAAGTTGAATGATAGTGTTACTAACTGAAATAAGAACTTATTAGGAGAGTCTTTAAGGAAATCTACATTGAAATCAACAGAAATCACTATTTCCTTGTTTTTGGTTGTCAAATGGGCCAGTACAGCTTCAAAGTAGTTTATGAACAGATGAAAGTTACCTGCAGGTGCTCGATATACACATAATATTATGAAGGATGTTTGTGAAGTTCTACTTCTCTTGCACATGCTTCCATATGCTGTTCTAGGCAAAATTTATGAATGTCAATGTTCTTAAGTTTATGACAGTTCCTGATGAATGTGGCAACTCCTCCTCTCCCCATTTCTGCTCTACAAAAGTGAGATGCTAACCTAAACCCTGTAACACTTAAAAGTTCTATACCAGTGGTCACATGATGCTCAAAGAGGCAGATTATGTCAACTGGGTTTGAAAGACTCTAATACATCTATGCAGATAATTAACTCATTTCTCAGTCCTCAAGTATTTTGATGCAATAAAGATAGCTGACATTTCACATTGACTGAGTTAAAATTGGGTAGAGTTGAAATATCTGCTGACTCTTGAAAATTCTTAACCAATAGCTGTTTATGCTGATGTAATAAGCTAGAATTATGTTCTTTTATTTCTTTCTCAAGCTGAAGATTTTTGTCAGTCCTAACCTAATACAGTAGAAGAAGAATGGGTAACTTGGAGAGATAAAACAGTGAAGGCAGAAGAGTATCAAGTAGGTAAGATGACGAGGGATAGTATAAATCCTTGGGTAACAGAGGAATTTAATTGATGAAAGGGCGAAATATAAAAGTGCACTAAATAACCAGGCGAAAGACAAATATAAGAATGAAATAAATGAAGCAGGCGAAATTAAAATCTCAAAAATGAGATCGCCAGGTAGTGCAAAATGGCTAATCAGGGATGGCTAGAGGACAAATGCAAGGATATAGAGGCATATACGATCTCACTAGAGGTAAGCTAGATACTGCCTACAGGAAAATTAAAGAGACCTTTGGAAAAAAAAGAGAACCACTTGTATCAATAACAAGAACTTAGCTGGAAGGCCAATCCTAACCAAAGAAGGGAAAGCAGAAGATGGAAGGAGTATGTAGAGGGTCTATATAAGGACGATGTACTTGAGGGCAATATTATGCAAATGGAGGAGGACGTAGATGAAGATGAAATGGGAGATATGATACTGGGTGAAGAATTTGACAGAGCACTGAAAGACCTAGATGACAATTATAGGAATCGGGGAGCATAAAAGGGAAGGAGTGGTTGAGAAGGCAGTGAGACAGGGTTGTAGCCTATCCCCAGTGTTATTCAATGTCTACATTGAGCGATCAGTAAGGGAAACAAAACAAAAATTTTGTGGCTAGGAATTAAAATCCATGGAGAAGAAATAAAAACTTTGAGGTTTGCCGATGCCATTGCGATTTTGGTAGGGACAGTAAATGACTTGGAAGAGTAGCTGAACAGAATGCACAGTATTTTGAAAGGAGAATATAAGATGAACATCAACAAACGAGTATAATGGAAAGTAATCGAATTAAATCAGGTAATGCTGAGGGAATTAGATTAGGAAATAAGACACTTAAAGTAGCAGATGAGTTTTGCTATTTGGGAAGCAAAATAAACTGATGATAGTCGAAGCATAGAGGATATAAAATATTGACTGGCTATGAGAAGGAAAGCGTTTCTGAATAAGAAAAATGTGTTAACATCGAGTATAGATTTAAGTATAAGGATGTCTTTTTTGAAAGTATTTGTGTGGAGTGTAGCCATGTATGGAAGTGAAACATTGAGTGTGAACAGTTGAGAGAAGACGAGAACAAAAGCCTTTGCAATGTGATGCTACAAAAGACTGCTCAAGATTAGATGGGTATATCATGTAACTAACGAGGAGATACTGAATAGAACTGAGGAGGAGAGGAATTTGTTGCACAACTTGACTAGAAGAAAGGATAGGTTGGTAATACACGTTCTGAGGCATCAAGGGATCACAAATTTAGTACTGGAGGGAAGCGTGGAGGGTAAAAATCGTAAAGGGAGACCAAGAGATGAATACACTAAGCAGATTCAGAAGGATGTAGGTTGCAGTAGTTACTCGGAGACGAAGAAGCTAGCTCAGGATTGAGCAGCATGGAGAGCTGCATCAAATCAGTGTCTAGACTGAAGACCACAACAACAACAACATTATTTTCTTTGATTATGATTAATTTTATTTATTCTTATGGGATACTTTGTTTTTAAGAGTTACTTAATGTGAATGATTTATTTTAATACATTAAAATACATGTACCTTTAAGTCTTATTTTATTAATATTAATTGATTGTTTTAAGTTCTGTGCTGACCAAGGATTATAGCTACTTATAATTTTAGGGAGAAATAAATTATTATATAATAAAATTCCTGCCCGAGATGCGAAAGTTGGCGGTCATGTGTGCGAGAGGTTTGCTTGCTTATGTGTGTGAATTGTGTGTCTCTCTCGTTTACTGATGAAGCCTGAGGCCGAACTTAATGTGAGTGCGCTTTAATTGTGCCTGTTTGCAACCTGGCGTGTTTTCCGTACGGTAAGTAGCAATCTGTCTTTTCCTACATTGTTGATATTCCTACCTGGAGTTTACATTGTTTAATTCACTTGTAAGTAAAGTAGTTAGATTAAACTTGCACAGTACATCATTAGAACTGCAACAGCACAGTGCAAAGGACAACCGAAAGAAATACCCAGTGAGAATTATAGAGTTAACATTTTTTTTTCAAACATAATAAATGCACTGTAACCACTTCGTTACGTGATTGTCCCTTTCACACTACAATAGGCGGAAACGGTTCTTAATACATCTAAATTTACATAATGGTCGGCGACGGCGTGTCATTCTTGACACGTGTGGGGTATCTGAGCTGCGGGAAAGCCATGGCCCAGCCTGTCTCGGCTTTGCTCGGTCCTTACGGAAGTAGCCGGAGCACTTTATTTAGTATTGCGCTGCCACACTCTTTGGCATTTCTTTTAATTTTTTACTCAGTTTTTTAAATTTTTTATTTGTTTTTTTTTTTAATTTATTCTTTTGAAGAATTTGCACAAAAAAGGCACTAATAATAAAACTGAATTTATCTGATAGAACATGCAAAATCACACAATGCACGACCTGCCATATAATAACAGGCAGCAGGTCTTTACTTGAGAAACAAATAAATAAATAAAAATAATTCTTTGGTCTGTACAGTTCTCTTATGTTCGGTCGTGGTGTCAGCACTTTTACCCTTCACTGTTGGTTCATGGTATGAAGGACGTTCACGGCCCAGTTTGCAGAAAAAGAGAGTGTCTAGCAGCCTATACAAAAGAAAAGCCTTAAAAATGTATGGAAATAACGGGAGAGAGCGAGGAGACTTCTCAATATGAATAATGCAGTTGCATAAGAGATGGGTACTGCAAATTTGCTATTAAACGACATTACTATATCATGCCGAATGAACTTAAAGATTTAGTTAGCAATGAGAACGCCAAAAATTATAACGATCGAAAGAAAAAAAAATGGCTCTGAGCACTATGGGACTTAACATCTATGGTCATCAGTCTCCTGGAACTTAGAACTACTTAAACCTAACTAACCTAAGGACAGCACACTACACCCAGCCATCACGAGGCAGAGAAAATCCCTGACCCCGCCGGGAATCGAACCCGAGAACCCAGGCGTGATCGAAAGAAGGGATTAATTGTTTTCTATATAAACAAGCAAAACAAAAGAAACATAACTCCACCCAAAGAGGACTTGAAGGCCCAACGGTACCGACTGACCACTATGTCATCATCTCAGAGTAGCACTTGCAACCTACATCCTCAATTATTTGCTTGACGTATTCCAATCTCTGTCTTCCTCTACAGTTTTTGCCCTCTACAGTTTTTGCCCTCTACAGCTCCCTCTAGTACCATGGAAGTCATTCCCTCATGTCTTAGCAGATGTCCTATCATCCTGTCCCTTCTCCTTATCAGTGTTTTCCACATATTCCTTTCCTCTCCGATTCTGCGTAGAACCTCCTCTTTCCTTACCTTATCAGTCCACCTAATATTCAACATTCGTCTATAGCACCACATTTCAAATGCTTCGATTCTATTCTGTTCCGATTTTCCCCATGTTTCACTACTATACAATGCTGTACTCCTGACGTACATCCTCAGAAATTTCTTCCTCAAGTTAAGGCCAGTATTTGATATTAGTAGACTTCTCTTACCCAGAAATGCGTTTTTTGCCATATCGAGTCTGCTTTTGATGTCCTCTTTGCTCCGTCCGTCATTGGTTATTTTACTGCCTAGGTAGCAGAATTCCTTAACTTCATTGACTTCGTCACCATCAAACCTGATGTTAAGTTTCTCACTGTTCTCATTTCTACTACCTCTCATTACCTTCGTCTTTCTCCGATTTACTCTCAAACCATACTCTGTACTCATTAGACTGTTCATTCCGTTCAGCAGATCATGTAATTCTTCTTCACTTTCACTCAGGATAGCAATGTCATCAGCGAATCGTATCATTGATATCCTTTCGCCTTGTATTTTAATTCCACTCCTGAACCGTTCTTTTATTTCCATCATTGCTTCCTCGATGTACAGATTGAAAAGTAGGGGTGAAAGGCTACAGCCTTGTCTTACACCCTTCTTAATACGAGCACTTCGTTCTTGATCGTCCACTCTTATTATTCCCTCTTGGTTGTTGTACATATTGTATATGACCCGTCTCTACCTATAGCTTACCCCCACTTTTTTGAGAATCTCGAACAGCTTGCACCATTGTATATTGTCGAACGCTTTTTCCAGGTCGACAAATCCCGTGAAAGTGTCTTGAGTTTTCTTTAGCCTTGCTTTCATTATTAGCCGTAACGTCAGAATTGCCTCTCTCGTCCCTTTACTTTTCCTAAAGCCAAACTGATCGTCACCTAGCGCATTCTCAATTTTCTTTTCCATTCTTCTGTATATTACTCTTGTAAGCAGCTTCGATGCATGAGCTGTTAAGGTGATTGTGCGATAATTCTCGCACTGTCAGCTCTTGCCGTCTTCGGAATTGTGTGGATGATGCTTTTCCGAAAGTCTGATTGTATATCGCCAGACTCATATATTCTACACACCAACGTGAATAGTCGTTTTGTTGCCACTTCCCCCAATGATTTTAGAAATTCTGATGGAATGTTATCTATACCTTCTGCCTATTTGACCGTAAGTCCTCCTAAGCTCTTTTAAATTCCGATTCTAATACTGGATTCCCTATCTCTTCTAAATCGACTCCTGTTTCTTCTTCTATCACATCAGACAAATCTTCACCCTCATAGAGGCTTTCAATGTATTCTTTCCACCTGTCTGCTCTCTCCTCTGCATTTAACAGTGGAATTCCCGTTGCACTCTTAATGTTACCACCGTTGCTTTTAATGTCACCAAAGGTTGTTTTGACTTTCCTGTATGCTGAGTCTGTCCCTCCGACAATCATATCTTTTTCGATGTCTTCACATTTTTCCTGCAGCCATTTCGTCTTAGCTTCCCTGCACTTCCTATTTATTTCATTCCTCAGTGACTTGTATTTCTGTATTCCTGATTTTCCAGGAACATGTTTGTACTTCCTCTTTCATCAATCAACTGAAGTGTTTCTTCTGTTACCCATGGTTTCTTCGCAGCTACCTTCTTTGTACCTATGTTTTCCTTCCCAAATTCTGTGATGGCCCTTTTTAGAGACGTCCATTCCTCTTCAACTGTACTGCCTACTGCGCTATACCTTATTGCTGTATCTATAGCTTTAGAGAACTTCAATCGTATCTCGTAATTCCTTAGTACTTCCGTATCCCACTTCTTTGCGTATTGATTCTTCCTGACTAATGTCTTGAACTTCAGCCTACTCTTCATCACTATTATATTGTGATCTGAGTCTATATTTGCTCCTGGGTACGCCTTACAATCCAGTATCTGATTTCGGAATCTCTGTCTGACCATGATGCCATCTAACTGAAATCTTCCCGTATCTCCCGGCCATTTCCAAGTATACCTCCTCCTCTTGTGATTCTTGAACAGGGTATTCGCTATTACTAGCTGTAACTTGTCACAGAACTCAATCAGACTTTCTCCTCTTTCATTCCTTGTCCCAAGCCCATATTCTTCTGTAAACTTCTCTTCTACTCCTTCCCCTACAACTGCATTCCAGTCGCCCATGACTATTAGATTTTCGTCCCCCTTTACATACTGCATTACTCTTTCAATATCCTCATACACTTTCTCTATCTGTTCATCTTCAGCTTGCGACGTCGGCATGTATACCTGAACTATCGTTGTCGGTGTTGGTCTGCTGTCGATTCTGATTAGAACAACCCGGTCACTGAACTGTTCAGAGTAACACACCCTCTGCCCTACCTTCCTATTCATAACGAATCCTGCACCTGTTAAACCATTTTCTGCTGTTGTTGATATTACCCGATACGCATCTGACCAGAAATCCTTGTCTCCCTTCCACTTCACTTCACTGACTCCTACTATGTCTAGGTTGAGCCTTTACGTTTCCCTTTTCAGATTTTCTAGTTTCCCTACCACGTTCAAGATTCTGACATTCCACGCTACGACTCGTAGAACGTTATCCTTTCGTTGATTATTCAATCTTTTTCTCATGGTAACCTCGCCCTTGGCAGTCCCCTCCCGGAGATCCGAATGGGGGACTATTCCGTAATCTTTTGCCAATGGAGAGATCATCATGACACTTCTTCAATTACGGGCCACATGTCCTGTGGATACACGTTACGTGTCTTTAATGCAGTGGTTTCCATTGCCTACTGCATCCTCATGTCGTTGATCATTGCTGATTCTTCCGCCTTTAGGGGCAATTTCCCACCCCTAGGACAAGAGAGTGCACTGAACCTGTATCCGCTCCTCCGCCCTCTTTGACAAGGCCGTTGGCAGAATGAGGCAGACTTCTTATCCCGGAAGTGTTCGGCCGCCAATGCTGATTATTTATCAAAATTTAGGCAGTGGCGAGGATCGAACCCGGGACCGAAGACGTTTTATGAATCGAAGACGCTACCCTTAGACCACGGGTACTCAACAATATATGAAGTTATAGAAGAAGATGTAAAGACTTTTCGCGTGCATTGTATGTTTCGAAGTTTTATCTTTATCTTATTTAGATATTTTTTTTAGAAACTGGAATCATTTATAGCCTTTATTCCTTCATAATTAATTTATTAAAAGAGCAAATCATGATTTCACAACACATAAGCTATCTCCTTGTTCATTTTATGAATTGTGGTTACATTTCCAGCAAATCTATACATACAACAAATTGATAAGTGTCCGATGCCTGAATATAGGAGATGGTTAATAAAACTTAATTTGAATGGTCTATAGAAGCGCAATAGACAGCAAAAAATATTTTTAAAATTTCGTCTGCGTGCCTGTTTATACTCGCATTTTGCAAAAAGTAATGAACGGAGTTGGATGTTGTTTTGACACTTACATTGTTGTGGGTCTAATTTAAAATCCGGTACATGTTTCGTCTTTATAAGCAGCCTAGAAGCAGAGCTATAATAGTTTTACCATGAGACCGTGCGCGGGTGCCAGTCTTGTTGATACGGGTTGTAAGAGAGTCGGCACTTGGCACCAGCAGCAACACACTGCTGGGGGACAGGCACAAAATTACTGTCGATTGAACACGATATTGCATAAAGCAAAAATGTTAACCTTGTAATTGATAAATTGACACCACTTGAACGTACTATCGACATATATAGGTTCACACTGCATTAATGTTTTAAGGTTTGCAGAGTGACAAAATATGATCACTTTTTTCTCGGTGTTATTTGCTAATAAACACTTTGTCCCGTCTGTGGTTTCCACATTCAACGTGTTGATAACATCATCAACAGCTGCAGCATTTGTGGGCAGTTTTGGCAGAATTTTGCTTTGTGAATAGATTTACGAAAATTGTTGACATTTCTCATAGTTATAACTTGCGTATCTTCTCCTTTTAACTTCAGGTAAATTATTTGTGACAGTCTCTCATATATATCTTCTATGGATTTTCTCTCTAGATCAGAAATGATTTCTTGCTTCTGAATTTTGTTATGAGGCATTTCTTCTTGATTATGCTCTTCTTGACACTCCACGACATCCAGCTCCTCATTAGAAATAGTTTTAACAAAACTTCTGCAGCCATTAATGTTGCACGCCCATCTCGCTAGACCACCTTTCAGCTGTTTTTGAAAAACGAAAGTGTTACCTTTCAATACCAACATTTTCCTTCCCTTACTACTTACTGAAAATGTAAGCCCGTCTGCGGACATGTCCACTCAACACAATGATCTGCCGCTAATTGGGAATTGGCCGCAGGCAACTGTGGCCATTAGCGTACACAATGCTCTGCCGCAGTGTGTCAGTTTGGGAGCATTCGGTCCTGTTACCTGCTTACCTACCTGGTTTCGGGAGGATTCGGAGCTGCGGCCCGCGGCAAGACCTTTGGTATATCAACAAGTACTTTGTGCTAAATTTGCAAGCATGGAGTAGGTGAAGAAATTAGTAGTACCAATAACAAAATTTCTGATCTCGGACGCATTATTCTGCTGTCAGTTGTAACAATTTTCAGTGGAGGCTTTATTGATTGTATTACTGCTAAAAACGAGTCAAGAGTCATGCCTGGAACGATTTTTCGATGTAAAACTCGCTATTGTTGAATTTATGAAGGAAGGAGGAGTGCAGGAACTAAAAGCAGAACGTCTAGAATGGATTGCAGACCTCGAATTTTAAGTGGACTCGACTGCACACTGCTCACAATAAGACACTTCAAGGAGAGAGACTATTTCTTTCAGATGAGTTGTAGATGCGTTTAACGAGTAAATCGAGTTGTAGAAGAGACACATTCTGACAAACACTATCCAGTTCCCTACGCTCACTTGCGTAGAAGAGAACGCGAGGTTTGAAGAATTGTGTGTGTGTCTGAAATCCTACAGGACCAAACTGCTGAGGTCATCGGTCCCTAGACTTAAACACTACTTAAACTAACTTAAACTAATTTATGCTAAAAAAAACACACACACCCATGCCTGAGGGAGGACACGAACCTCCGGCGGAAGGGGCCGCGCAATTCGTGACATGACGCCTCAAACCACGCGGGCACTGCACGCGGCTTTGAAGAATTCATAGCGGCCTTGAATGAATTACTAGTATCCATCTTTTGAGGATACTGCCAGTCATACGTATGCTCCCTATAGCGTTTGCCGTTTCAATTGAAAGAATTCCTGTGTAAGCGCAGATGTAACTGGTTGATCTGCACTGTAATTCCCACTTATCCCTTTAACATTAATTCTGTCGAGGACGTCTACATTACATTCCCCAGGTAGGATCTACACCTCTACGTAATGAAGATACAGAAGTTCTAGAGTATTTCGATCAACATATGTGTGCGTGTGTGTGGCAGACGTTTTCTTCAATTATGAAATTAAATAAGACACGATTATTTGGCAATACGAGTGCGAAAACTTGTGACATTTTCTGCGTCTGTCTGTATGCCGACAATTTGTGTCAGATGAAAATCGTATGTCCTCAGTGCGCTAAAAATAATTAAATGATACTGAAAATTTGTTTTGTTTCTTATCTGCGTTATTGAGTAATGTGAAATATACCGCCAAGTCTTACTCAGAGTGATTGCACTGCTTCTTAAATGCGCCTCGTTCGCAGTTTTCACCTCCTCACACTCAGACAGCTTGGTGTGGCGGTGGAGGAAAAATGCCATCTACACTGAGCTCTTCAGGACTCGTGCCAGATCATGGCCAGCAGGCCGAATTCTTCGCCACCCCTGATCTACGTACATATTCCGACGACACCCATACAGTGCATGGCGGAACGTTGTATCACAATTAGACATTTCCCATCCTGTTCCAGCTGCAAACAGAGAAAAACCTTTGTACAAGCCGTAATTTCTCGGATGTTATCTTCATGGTCGTTAGACGAAATGTACGCTGGCGGCAGTAGCATCGTTCTTCAGTCGACTTCAAATGCCTTTTCTCTAAATTTGCGCAACAGTGCCTTCGAAAAGAGCATCGTCTTCCCTCCAGGAATACCCATCTGAATTGGCGATGCTTCTCAGTAATACTTTCGTGCTATTGGAACCTACCGGTAACAAATGTCTTAGATGTCTTCCTTTAATCCGACGCTTTGATGTTACCGCCAACCATGGCCAGCCACTTCCTTGACTCATATTTGCCGCCCATATCAGCTAAGTAAATCTCGGCCAACGAAGCTCTTTGCTGTTATTCGTTTGCTTTCGCTGGCCTAGAGCCTTAACATTGAAACATCCCCTTCGAAAAATCAGTGAATTACTGTGGTGGTAAACCCCTTGCGTTATTTGATTTTCAAACAACTGAGCAAAACTGAACGTACTCAGACATTTTGTTCTTTACTTATTCTGATCAACTCTAAACTGACACACAATATTTTTAGCGCAACGCAGTCTGACTTTCAGTAATCCCTACAAAAGAATTGCCCTGACTAACAATAAGCTATACCTTTAATGAATCACTTACCTCACAAAAATTTTCGTTACTCTAACTACTGCAATACAGCCAGTACTGCCAGCTAAATAAAAGATTCTAACTACTGAAGGCACTAACTACTGATAGGCATACTTAACAAATGAGAACAAACAATGTATTTACCTTAATAGTGTTCAAAAGTTTATGTTTTATATATATATATATATATATATATATATATATATATATATATATATATATATATATATATATATATCAGATCATGACATTCAGTCTTACAAATTTGCTCTCTCTGATGAACACACGTCCAGACCATCCGCTCTCAACACTCCACCATCTCTCTCCCCACATTCACCACTGCTGGCGTCTCACCTCCAACTGCTCAACGCTACGCGCTGTTCACATCCAACTGCCCAACACTACAATAGCAAATATTCCAACAATGCAAATCAGCCACAGACTTCACGCAGCACGTCAGTGATTTTCATATAGAGCGCTAGGTGGCGTTACCAACATGAAAACCTAAACAGCCTACTTACAACGTGTCCCTTCCAAGTAACAAAGTCCGATGAAACTTGGACCATGCACCATTAGAGCTGCTACAGTACAGAAGGTAACTGAATGAAATAACCGGTAAGACGAACAGAAATGATACTTTTACTCAAAGACGATAACTACACTGAGGCCACTGAGATTCGTGATTGCTTCCTCGACATTACAAATTGTAAGACGTAGTTCTTAAGCTGCGCGCATACGGGACGAGGCAGGTAAGGTTGACATGGACGCGTACGGGACATCCGCCCTCACGAGAGATAGCGTCGTAGGCGTACGGAGCGAGCTGGTTACCTTCCTGCGCTCTCAGCTCCCTCCAGAGGTCGTTGTCGGCTTTATTTGGTTCGCACATCACACTGTTTCTTTATGAAAGTGGACGCGCGTAAATTAGCTGCATTAACTCTGTGGTGTCACCGCCAGACACCACACTTGCTAGGTGGTAGCCTTTAAATCGGCCGCGGTCCGTTAGTATACGTCGGACCCGCGTGTCGCCACTATCAGTGATTGCAGACCGAGCGCCGCCACACGACAGGTCTAGTCTAGAGAGACTCCCTAGCACTCGCCCCAGTTGTACAGCCGACTTTGCTAGCGATGGTTCACTGTCTACATACGCTCTCATTTGCAGAGACGACGGTTTAGCATGGCCTTCAGCTACGTCATTTGCTACGACCTAGCAAGGCGCCATATTCAGTTACTATAATTACTATCTTCAAGAATGTATTCTGAACAGATAATATTGTGAATCATGTACCGTCAAGAGCGATGTTCATCATTAATGGATTAAAGTTAAGTATCAAACTAATTACGTCCGCTTTCTGAATTCTCATTCCTTGTCATGTTCCAGACCTCACGTCAGTATAGTTCTTCCCTCCTCAAGCCAGCCTGCGTGAGCTAAAACGCGTGCATTTCGGCCTCCACTCGTAACAACGGTGTTGGCTCTTCTGCTAACACAAAAAACTCTGCTAAGCGATTGTCGAAGAAGAGAGAAGAAAATCGAGAAGAAGGGTCTTGACTCGTCGGTAGCTTTAACAGCGAAATGTTCGTACAGGAACGCAACATAATTCTATACAACGATCTGAGATACATACTAGTAGTAGCTGTTCGTCATCTCAATTGAATTTTCATCCCATTTGGATTAGTTCAAATGGCTCTGAGCACTATGGGACTTAACATCTATGGTCATCAGTCCCCTACAACTGAGAACTACTTAAACCTAACTAACCTAAGGACAGCACACAACACCCAGCCACCACGAGTCAGAGAAAATCCCTGACCCCGCCGGGAATCGAACCCGGGAACCCGGGGGTGGGAAGTGAGAACGCTACCGCACAACCATGAGATGCGGGCCATCCCATTTGGGGTTTTAAATTGAGTATAGTTAAGCTATAATGTAATTCTGTTTAAAAATCTACTAAACTTAACTCCGCCCAAACAGGCCATGAAGGCCCAACGGTACCAACCGGCCGCCGTGTCATCTTCAGCCCACAGGCGTCACCGGATGCGGATATGGAGTGGCATGTGGTCAGCACACCGCCGTCTCCGCCGTATGTCAGTTTCCGAGACCGGAGCCGCTACTTCTCAATCAAGTAGCTCCTCAGTTTGCGTCACAAGGGCTGAGTGCACCCCGCTTGCCAACAGCGCTCGGCAAACCGGATGGTCACCCATCCAAGAGCTAGCCCAGACCGACAGCACTTAACTTCAGTGAACTGACTGGAACCGGTGTTACCACTGCGGCAAGGCCGTTGGCCGTAATGCAGTTTACGCATGCGTAATAAGCATTAACGTATTTTATGTCCTAGATAACAATATCGAGATCCGTTGCGTTCACAATCACTGAAAAAGATATGCATCTTCATGTTTCCGCGGCGCAATGATTTTTCCGTAAAATTCTGGGCGTGCAGTCGCATAAATTTCATTTCCTCCTCTAACATTCGAATTGTACCATCCAGCCAACTTCTGATTGAGCCGAGGTGGCCAGCCGTAGTGGCCAAGCGGTTCTAGGCACTACATTCTGGAACCGCGCGACCGCTACGTCGCAGGTTCGAATCCTGCCTCGGGCATGGATGTGTGTAATGTCCTTAAGCTAGTTAGGTTTAAGTAGTTCTAAGTTCTACGGGACTGATGACCTCAGAAATTAAGTCCCATAGTGCTCAGAGCCATTTGAAACATTTTTTGAGCCAGGGTG
This sequence comes from Schistocerca cancellata, assembly GCF_023864275.1. Taxonomy (NCBI): domain Eukaryota; kingdom Metazoa; phylum Arthropoda; class Insecta; order Orthoptera; family Acrididae; genus Schistocerca; species Schistocerca cancellata. The sequence goes on from NC_064630.1 coordinate 707,259,054, forward strand.
ACTGACGCTTCCGCACGCGCTGCCACAGATACAGAAGGCGCCAGAGACGTCAGTCTGCGGCAGTGAGGTGTAACATATGCATAGAATTAGATCTATGGCTGCGCGGTCGATCCACACTGTGATAACGAAGTCTCACCACGAGCTGCACCGTCATGAGGTCTTTGTGAGTTTATTACAGGAAGTGCCGTATTCCTTGATTTGTCCAAGCGGAAGCCGCTATCTCTATTATTATCACAGGCCTAACATAGTACACCCGTCTGTCACAGTTAGTGGAAACAATTTTAAATTAACTTGATGACATTCTTGCCGAATTTCTCGGAATTCTGGCCTATAACGGTTGTAAAGAAACCTCAAATCGACACTGTGCCTATTCTCGCATGGAATCTATGAGCCCAAAAGCTGTACAATGTGCTCCAAAGTTTCGATTACGAGGGGACAATGTGAAGCTTCCTCATTCATAGCGCCCTTGTACTGAGTAGAGGGGAAGTAGTATTTTAGGGGCATTTTCTTAATTCATCGGACTCAACCTCCGTCATTATGAAAATTGTTCCAAATTTTCCATACGTAGTACGAAAACTATAAAATTTTAGTTTATCTGACCTGTATTAAAACGAGAACGAGTGCATATCACTTAACATTCATTACTAACCAGAAACGTAGCTTTCTTAAAATTTTCACATATAAGTAAATGCAACATCCATAGGATAGAATTTTCACATTTTGCAACGTACCACATTTTCAGTCTGTTTTACAATATTTATATCTCTAAATGTACTGTTCTGTCCTAGACCTAAAGAGCAATATCTCCTCTATACAAATTCCTTGAATTCCTTGTTCTGCATAATATCGAAAGCTTCAGTTCCCATATTTATCGCCCTTGCTTTCGCTGCTGCACTCTGCTAGTGATTGTCTTTAACTGCTGGTCAGCGCTGTTTCATCACACTGTTCATAGAGTGCGACTCCATCCTATAACAAAGGCTTTTTTCGACAATCCATGTCCACATAGTTGTATCTCAAAGAGCTTATTATAATGCGGGATATTCACTTGACACTCATTACCATTATGTTGCAAATTAGGCTGGAGAAAGAAAAAGAGGAAAAAAATAACGTTGCTTCTAGTCATATCAGGACAAAGAATTCCCTGACACCAACAGAAACGCTTTTTTGTCCAATGCAAAATAAAAAATGTGTAAAGGAAAGTATACGAAAATATGAACAACAATAAGGATTTTTTAATTAAAATCCTACATTTTTAATTCGGCTTTCTACTTAATCGTCTCGAGTCCTGGTCAGAAACTAACATGTACCCACATAAACCGAACAACCGAGTTAATAGGAAAGAAACAGTGACCTTTAATATCACATTCTAGAAATGTAACCCATTGTGAGCACAAACAGTGGTAGAACTTTCATAGCCACTCAAAATGGTGACCATTGTCAGTGTTGTGTGTTTGATGGAAGAAGTCATCGCTGCTTCCGATGTTCTGAATTACAAAACGGACGACGCATTTCTACATGTCGTCTGGAGATGGAGAATCGCAAAAGGCAACGTGTTGTAGACGAAACAAAAATGAAGAAGCCCAGAAGGCTTAAGTCTGGAAATCGAGCAAGCCAGTCCTCTGCTCCTCCATGACCAATCTGTCAATAGGATACCTTCAGCGCAGGACAGGACGTGCAAGCTGGCATTATGTACGGGACTTAAATTTTCTAGTTCTTAGCGGCACTTCTTGCAGACTGCGAGGAAAATTTCGCGTTCGGAAGCTCGCAAATTTACTGCCGACCAGACGTTCTCTCCAACGTGGTAGATGCTCCACCTGTTAAGCCATAAAGAGTTTTTTTCTGTGGACCAGTAATGCATTTTGCTTGTGTTTACTATTTCTTTGTTTGAGAAGGAATATTTAGCGGTAACATAAACATCGGAGAAGTTCTGGGTGCGGGGGTTTGCTGCTGTTTCCACTATCGGGCTTCGTCTGTCAAGATTCCACGATGACTGCATTCCCTTTGGTTGAAACTTCTTATTTCCTGAAGTGCCACAACAAGACGCGAAAATGAAACTTCCTGGCAGATTAAAACTGTGTGCCCGAGTCTCGGTCGGGCACACAGTTTTAATCTGCCAGGAAGTTTCATATCAGCGCACACTCCGCTGCAGAGTGGAAATCTCATTCTGAAGACGCGAAAATATCCGTTGTGAAGGTGAACACTTGTCAGGATATCGCTCTCTGTCGAGTTCCTCTCCCTGAGTGACATTCCTCTGTCTTCACCCACGACAAATGTATACTAATGATGATGCAGTTCGTTATCCAGTACCGCGTTTACTGTACACAGTATACCCTTTTAAAAGTGGTACACTACAACACTATATGTGAGCCGTGCGCAGCTCGCGCTCATGCCGTTTATTGCTCGTCATCTTGTTTTTGTTGTTCTGTCGCCTCGTTTTTTCTTTGATTCGATTCACTGGCGTCACTAGGTTGCTGGTTTGCTTGCCCGTCAGTGGCAGCAGCAGCGCTGATCGATAAGTGCACTGTCGTACCATCTCTGGAGCGACCGCTGGTATTTCCGGGTCGTCGTCTGTCAGTAGTGCAGTCGGGAGCTCAGTCCGGAGCAGCAGTTGCGGACGGACCAGCAGTACAGTTGGGGGCGGAGCGCCAGTGAAGTGCGGACAGCCAGTGCTCGCCGACCGCTGGCGACACACATGAACTGTCCGACGGAAGGATATTGTAGCGGGACGACCGTTCGTTTGTCGTTCGGCTGTTCATCTCATCGGGCGACGTGTATTTGATCTTTTGACCGTTTCTGGGCCTCGTCAGTTCGTCATCTTGCCGGACGTGGGTCGGTTCCTACCTTGTGCAGAGATATTGTAGCCGATGGGCAAGAGTTACCTCTGCATGGTTGGGTCCGAGCCAATGTGCTCGGGTCGTGTGTCTCCCAGTCCCGAACGGACACCGAGCTGAGTCGGGTTGGAGCTGCAGTCAGCTTCGGACTGCCAAGACTGGCCTTACCATTGCCAACAAACGTAACTTGAGTGGTAACGACCTAGGTTGGTCGTTCGCTCGGTCGTCTCATCGGACGACGTGTATTTGGGCGCCCACCGCTTATCGAAACTCTGTGTGTGTGTGTAACTAGTCATTTCTCATTGTTGTTCCACGGTGATCGGTTTTAGGATAGTCGGAATTCTTGGTGTAAGTGTTTACGCGGAACTGTGTGTAGCTTCTGTGATTTATGCTCAACAGATGAATGCTGTCTGCGTACTGGAGTAGGCAGGTGGTCGGTTGCGACAGAGGGAATTGATTGGGTTGCTGGTTGGTTCTTCAGCCGTCCCTATGTCGTGTTGCCACCCAATTATTTAGTGTTACGCTTGGCTGCCTGTCTCACATAAACTGTTGTTAGAGTTTCCTCCACAGGCCGTCCCTTGGAACACTTCTGAGCACCACTGTTTGTTACTTGTGATTGTCATTTTATTCGGTCGCAGGTACTGTGCCAGGGCTTCAGCCGTGTATTAATATTGTCTGTTTTATATTTAGTGTATGGCCTCCAGCAGAACTTCATAACAGCTTTAAGATTAGGCCTCCAGCCGTGCTTCATTTAAAATTCTTGTTGCTCTGTATTTAGGCCTTCATCCGAGTTTGTTTCAGAATCTGTGGCTTTAATATGAAAATAATAGTCTGTAAGGCTTCTCTTTATTTATTTTGAATTCTTGAAACGACCTTCAGCCATGTTCCATAAATGTTTATCTTAAGGTTGTCTTTAAATATTCTGGAGTAATTACTTGGGCCTTCAGCCGTCAAGATAGTTCAAGTTTTCTTAAGACGTTTTTCTGTTCTACTGTGTAAAGGCTTACCTTTAAAGTCTCTCTTTTATTATTTAAAGAATTTTTTTTAAATTGGGCTTTCAGCCGAAGAATTAACTTGAATTTTCCTCAATATGGCCTTTAGCCGCAAGATATTGTAATTTTACTTAAGTAAGGCCTTCAGCCGTTACTCTAAATCCTGGTGTTTTAAAAGCAATCATTTAAACGTGTTCTGGAGAAGTTTGTTGGGCCCTCAGCCGTGAATTGATCTTTGTTGTTTTAAAGAGGAAACTATGCATTGGTTTGAGGAATAAAGTTGTGTGTGTTCTTGTATAACTGACAGTAATTGACCTTGCCACCTTTCCACAACCTGATGCGCTCTGTCCTGCCAAACCGGATTTCAATATGTACATGTGTTGTAAATATTATTGGAATTAGTGTTTTGCCAACTTACATATTCTACATAGATGAGAAGCATTTCTACCTTCTCTTTCTTGGTGTATTGAGACAAACTTCCTACGGTGTACTCAATGACTAACGTGCACCTTCCTTGTGTTTTCATTTACTTACTCTCAGCTGCATCCAGTGGACGGGTACCTGCACAGTGTCATACTATGGGTGAGTCAAAATCTATTTGGTGTTATGTTTCTAATAGCGTCATTTTTGTGTGAATGGTACACTGTGAAACGTTTTCGAACAAGTCTACAGGAGATATGGCGTACTATTTGAAAAAGACGTACTGCTAATGGTATGTTCGTAACGTACAAAACTACAAAAAAAGCGATCATTCTGTTTAATGTTCCCCTCGTAATTAAAGATAAATGGGACATCCTGTATTTTATATTTCGCTATCAACTAACTTTCGTCTATCTAGGACATCAACAGAAAACTTAAGACAAAGAGACCGTCCACTCATCAGCGAGATCTTCTTGTTGTATAAAGACCTTATTTACAAACATTTATGACGATTAAAAGGTTACTCATGTATGAGAAAAGGTGAAATTCTAGTGCTTCAATTTGACAAGGGTACAAAACAGAAAATATTATGTAATGAAATAGCGAACGTTTTAGACTCTTAAACAATGAGTATAAATTCCTGAATCCCACTGGTTGTGTAGCATTTATAGCTATTGGAGCCATTACTTTGCTCCTACAGACTGCACCAAATTTGAGCGAGACTGTAATAGCAGACGTATGACGTCACAAGGTGGGATGAGGTGGCTGCAACAGATGTTGCTAGCTTGATGCAGCGCTCTTGGAAACGGCGGACAACTGAAATTACTCGTAGTCTAATTGGGTGCTGTAGTGAAAGCTACAGTTGGTTGCCATCTTGTCCTCCCAGCTAATCGCTTTCGTTTATTTATATGTAACGTAATTTATCTTCAGGGAGTTGTCCTAAATAGCAGAAGATAACCCTCCCATCACTGCACTTTGACGATGTAATTAAAATATCATTTGATAGTTAAATTTCGCCAAACAAGCTATATACTAATCTCTTCGTGTGACATCTGCAGCGTCATCAATGACTGCTCTGAGAAGCGGTTCATACCAACTAGAATGTTAAGTCTGATGGTATGGCGTTAGGAGTTGTGCGGCTGAGCTCCGTCATTTTCAAGCTAATCAGATTGTACTACGATTTCGGGGAATCTTCAGTTCACTTTTGATATTTTAATGGGTATCCTTTAGAAAGGGATAAAGGAGTGAATTTTGACTGATGAGATTAATCGCTCATGTATCGTTTTTATATAATAAAAAATAAATAACATCCCTATAAACTACTGAGTTCATTATTTAGATGAGATGAAAACTTCAGCCTGTTTCAGTGCAGCTCGTTAAAAGACTCTTATCAAAAGTAATGGGCTCAAGAGATCTGCACTGGAACAACGAATCGCATTCAGTTGCCAGGCTGGTGAAACTTTTAGAACTGAGTCTTGCTCTGAAGTTGGCACGAGAGAAACTATGTCACACGTAATGTCACTCAAGTACAAATCGAGACAGTTACGTGATATTAGTAGTAACCAGAGAAGGGAACAGCCCACTGTTCTTATAACCACTCCCATTTAGTAGCCACAGATTTAATAGCTGGTGGAAGATGTGGGCAGTTTTCATTTCGGCGTATGAGCACGTACTGAAAAACTAATTTCTCCGCATTTTTTATTCTGTTGTCAATCTCGGTTGAGGTGTTACATGTCATGGATATACTCGATAGACTCTTGTTTCGCTGGCGCAATTTGCAACACTCTGCTGCTAGAGATTCCGAATTGTAACATGTAACAAGGCGGTGTGTAACCTAACTATGTCGGTGTCTGAGAAACGGCGTGCCATAATCGAGTATTTAGCCACAGAAAATTTGACTCCAATTGAAGTAGAGCAGAGTGGACATCCTGTCAACTATCTCTTTTGCGTTTTTAGCGCGAGGGTGTTGCGTTCCTAAACAACATTGTAACAAGTGATGAAAGATTGACCAGTTTGACCCCGAAAACAAAATAGTGTCCATGGAGTTCCAACACAAAGATCATCGACGCAAAAAAAAAGTTCAGGACCATGCCATCAGCAGACAAAGTCATGGCTCGCAGTGTACTGGTGTGTTCAAAGTATGGTGTACTTGGAATTGAAGCCTCAATGCGCCACCATAGCCTCTGCAAGGCATTACGAGACCCTCAGGAATCAGAAAGCTTGACATCCAAACAGTCCTTCTACATGTAGTTTCCTCTCCATCATCATGACAAGTGCCAGACCCACATGAGCCACATGAGCCACATGAGCCACATTAAGCTTTGGGTTCACTGTCATCGATTATCCTCCATCCCTCCATACAGTAACGACTTGGCCGCGTCCGATCTCAGCTGTTTCCAGAACTTCAAGGACTTCACTCTGATGGTGATGAAGCGGTGCCAACAGTGGTGAGGTTGTGCCTCAGTCAACAAGGTCAAACATTCTACACGGATGGCATCAACAAATTGGTGACAGCTTGGGAGAAATGTGTTTTTCATAGGGATGAATGTATTGAGAAATAAATAAGTCGACACGAAGAAGAAAGATGTAGAGCTGTAATAACCTTTTTTATAAAAAAAACAAAGGATTTGAAGAATTCCCACATAAAAAAATCGCCGACATTACTTTCTGCATGCCCTCGTAAGTCTTTCATTCGTCTTACCTAATGCTGTGACCACGACACATGGAACAATTTCCGTAACAGATTCGTGTGTACAACGAACTCTAACATGCAACGTTCAGTAGTTTTCACAGTATATAGCTTGTTAAAGGTGACATTTTGAGGCAGATTAGAGTGGGACTTACTCAAAAAATTTACGCTTCAAATAGAGGGTGATTAAAATTAAACTATCGCTACTTCAATCAGTGTAGACGAAAGACTAACTATCGTATCGGTACCCAATTATAGGAATGATGTTCAGACTGTGCGTTGCAGGATTTGCTTTGTAGTTGTTGTTAGTGTCCTGTCTTCCCTTCTGGCGGCGGTACTGATGCGGTGACGTACAGTTGAAACACAAGCACCAGTGTGCATTACTATTGTATATGTGGTTCTGAGCACTATGGGACTTAACATCTGAGGTCATCAGTCCCCTAGATTTAGAACTACTACTTAAACCTAACTAACCTAAAGAAATCAAACACATCCTTGCCCCCAGGCAGGATTCGAACCTGCGACCGTAGGGGCCGTGCGGTTCCAGACTGAGAGGCCTAGAACCGCTCGGCCATAGCGGCTGGCTGCATTACTATTGCAGACCATCAATGTCGGTCTGCACAATCAAAACAACAATAACAGTCCTACTCCTCTTCGCGAGTACCGACGCATTGCAGGAAAAGCGGAGAGGTTCTCTTTCCGCACCGGGGTTTAAAGAACCAGATTCAGAAGTTCGAATTACACTGAAGAGCCAAAGAAACAGATACACTGGCCTAATATCGTGCACGGCCCCCACGAACACACAGAAGTGCCGCAACACGATGTGGCATGAACTCGGATTAATGTCTCAAGAAGTGTTTGAAAGAGTTGTCACCATGAATTCTGCAAGGCTCTCCATATAACCGTAGAAGTACGAGGGGGTGGAGATCCCTCCTCAATAGCACATTGCAAGGCATCCCAAATATGCTCAATAATGTTCATATCTGGGGAGTTTGGCGGCCAGCGGAAGTGTTTAAACCCAGCTGAGTTTTCCTGGAGCCACTCTGTAGCAATTCTGGACGTTTGAGTTGTCGCACTGACCTACTGGAATTGCCCAAGTCCGTCGAAATGAACAATGGACACGAATGTATTCAGGTGATCAGATAGGATGCTTACGTACGCGTCACCTATCAGTGTCATATTTAGACGTATCAGGTGTCCCATATTACTCCAACTGCACATGCCTTACATGAATTACAGAGTACCCTACCAGCTTGACAGTCCCCTGGTAACATGCAGGATCCATTGATTCAGGAGGTTGTCTCCATACCCGCACACGTCCATGCGCTCGATTCAATTTGAAACGAGACACGTCCGACCAGGCAACATGTATCCAGTCATCAACAGTCTAATGTCGATGTTGATGGGCCCAGGCGAGGCGTAAAGCTTTGTGTCGTGGAATGATAAAGGCTCTGAAAGCCCATATCGATGATGTTTCTTTGAGTGGTTTGCATGCAGACACTTGTTGATTACCCCAGCATTAAAATCTGTAGCAATTTGCGAAAGGGTTCCACCTGCGTCACATCGAACGATTCTCTTCAGTCGTTTTTGGTCTCGTCCTTGCAGGATCTTTTTTCCGGCCACAGTGATGACGGAGATTTGATGTTGTACCAGATTCCTGATATTCACGATACACTCGTGAAATAGTCGTACGGGAAAATCCCACCTCATCGCTACCTCACAGGTGCTGTGGCCCATCACTCGTGCACCGACTGTAATATCACGTTCAAACACCTTGATAACCTGCCACTGCAGCAGCAGTAACCGGTCTAACAACTGTGCCAGATTCTTGTTGTCTTACATAGGCGTTACCGACTGCAGAGCCGTATATTGCCTGTTTACATAACTCCGTATTTGAATAAGCATCTCTAGAACAGTTTCTTTGGAGCTTCAATGTAAATGGCGATTTGGAAACTGCTCCTGGGAGAAGCAAAAGGCCAATTGCGTCCCAAATTGTTGAAAAAATTACTGTTTCTGGACACGGTGTGCTATTGTGAAGCAGTTCCTGAGCTGTGTCACGACAGGTTAACATTCCATGATCTACCGTTCGAAAAGGTGCTGACAACAAGTTTCTCCAACTTTTTCCACGTGACGCAGACATTCGCGTAAACTGTGCTCAGGTTTTCTGCAATGGTTGAAGTTGATAACATGTAGCCTTGGAAAATTTTATGGAGCGTTGAAGCACACTTTTCACTGAGCCGGTGAACATTCGCAAATGTCGTATTTGGTGATCGTCACCGCCAATGAACGTTCTTGAAAGTCCCCTGTATACAGGGTGTTACAAAAAGGTACGGCCAAACTTTCAGGAAACATTCCTCACACACAAAGAAAGAAAATATGTTATGTGGACATGTGTCCGGAAACGCTTAATTTCCATGTTAGAGCTCATTTTAGTTTCGTCGTCCACCTATGCTCAACGGAGCACGTTATCATGATTCCATACGGGATACTCTACCTGTGTTGCTAGAACATGTGCCTTTACAAGTACGACACAACATGTGGTTCATGCACGATGGAGCTCCTGCACATTTCAGGCGAAGTGTTCGTACGCTTCTCAACAACAGATTCGGTGGCCGATGGATTGGTAGAGGCGGACCAATTCCGTGGCCTCCACGCTCTCCTGACCTCAACCCCCCTGACTTTCATTTATGGGGACATTTGAAAGTTCTTGTCTACGCAACCCCGGTACCAAATGTAGAGACTCTTCGTGCTTGTATTGTGGACGGCTGTGATGCAATACGCCATTCTCCAGGGCTGCATCAGCGCATCAGGGATTCCATGCGACTGAGGGTGGATGCACGTATCCTCGCTAACGGAGGACAGTGTGAACATTTCCTGTAACAAAGTGTTTGAAGTCACGCTGGTACGGTCTGTTGCTGTGTGTTTCCATTCCATGATGAATGTGATTTGAAGAGAAGCAATAAAATGAGCTCTAACATGGAAAGTGAGCGTTTCCGGACACATGTCCACATAACATATTTTCTTTCTTTGTGTGTGAGGAATGTTTCCTGAATGTTTGGCCGTACCTTTTTGTAACACCCTGTAGAGAACGCGTCACTGTGCGATGTGGCTTCATGGAACATTTCATGCTACGTCCATTTTTTTCTTTTAGGAACTTGAGCCATAAGGACCATGGACATACAGAGTGAACACGTGTCTCTGTGTGGTGTTGAGGCACAACACATTTCATGCTTTGTCCATTTTTTTGTTGAGGAACTCGGGCCCCTAGGACCAAGAATATGCAGAACGTAGGGCACTCGTTACTGTGATCTGCTTCGCCAACATCTGATCTATGCTCTACAGGAGAGAGGTGCTTTGGGATTCACGATGGAGCTCCACCTCACATTGTTCATCAGGTCACTCGATTACTCCGTATGGAGAAAACAGAATCAGTGGCTGATCGTTGCAAGCTGCATGGCGACCAAAATTTGAACCCGTGTGATTTCTGGCTATGGGGTTACCGGGAGGACAGGGCTTATCAACGGGACACTAACACGTGTTGTAGGTTGATGATGAGCGTAGGGAGACAGGTAGCCAACTTCCCGCCTGAGATTTTTCAGGCCGCGGTAGAGCAATCCTTAGTGCGGTTCCAGGCTGTCGTGGACGCAGACGGCCGTCACAGTGAGCAACGCAAACAATGAGGATTGTTATCATGGTACACAATTAAAATGTTACCCTCTCAAGTGGAGATTAAAATGTTTTACATTAAGAGGGTTGTATGTTATTTCTCTTCCGCATCTCCTGAGGAATGTTCCACAAAGCTACAATGTCCTATGATCGCTCCTTTTTCATTGTGGCCTTCTCTAGTAGTGAATGTTTCGTCGTGTACATTCGTACTGACGATGACAATATTCGACACTGAAGTTAGTAGCGGGCTGTAACCACAAATTATCAATTATCTAGTACACGTCTTGTCTGCTTCTATTATCGTATAGTTTCACACGTGTCAGTTTTCACTTCTAAGGATATTACACCCTTTGCACAAATTTTGTATTTGGGTGCCTCTGATGTTCCTCTTAGCTTATATCTCTTTGAAGCTAAAACGGACCTGCTTGTACCCTGTAACAGATTCAAGTGACGAGTTTTCATTGAAATGGGTGGAGGCGAGGACTCACTGGTCAAGTCTCCATGAATAGGAACGCCGAGTTCGTATATGACGCCACAGGTTTCGCTGGTGTTTTTAGAGCAAGAATATAGAGCTCATTCCTGATCTCTAAGCACTAGTTATTTGGCGATGAAGATGCTTGCACAGGACAGACTACGGATCTCTAAGCACTAGTTATTTGGAGATGAAGATGCTTGCACAGGACAGACTACCACTGAGAGCCGCCAATAAACCTGTCTTTGACCTAAAAGCTACGACAACAATAAGAACGTTCATTTCGTGCTAAGTACCAACTAATCGAGTCACTCCCATATCTTACGAAAAATCGTAAATAAATTTAACTTCTGTAACACAATAATTCGATATTATTTATCATGGAAGAAAACAGTTTCACTTGGTATTAAATATTAATAACAGTCCGTCTCCAGACGATAGTCATTCTTCTGTAGACGTAGCATGTTTGGTGTTAATCACCTGTTGTCAAGGACGAATCCATTGAGGGTGGGGGGGGGGGGGGCAATAAGTCTGTAGCACCGCCAAAACTAAATACACACCCTGACCCCAGACAGAAATTAGTAGTATGTCTACCCACAGCCATTTGACGTCAGATGCTCTGGCAACTTACAGTGCCAGATGGCTTCGAGTTCTAATGCCTCCAGGAGCGTTTCACCTTCCATTTGTTATTTTTTTATCTTGTTACCAGCAAATGTACAACGTTATTAAAACACGAATGTAGAAAATCTTTCATACATTGGACATGCAATAATTCGCATTTAAAAACCTATGTGTAATTGAAAATTCTGTATCCAACCAGTCCTAACGGTTTATTCTGACTTTATCGAAAGTATTTATTTACTTCAAAATTGTGAACTTCCCAGCATCTCAGCGGATAAAAGTAACAACCACTAAATCAATGACAGATCTGCATTAATTCGAAACCACTGGACGCTACGGCACGGGAGCGGAGACATAGTCACTAAATTGGCAGCATTGCCAAATAAATTCTTCACCAGGTATCAACAGACGTCCAGTTCATCATCAGTTCAATTAGACTTTTGTATTAGTATTAAATTAGAATGACACTTTGCATCATTTTGCAAACATAAGTTATTCGCTTGAACTCTGTCGCAGGGAAAACTTAACATTGCAGTGTATATAATGAGACCAATGGACTTAAGTAGCATCATTTGAGGCGAATGTGTGAACAATTATGCAACGAAACAGCACGATTGGATTTTCAGCTGCACACTGATTGACTGAGTCACTGACGTCACTTAGGAAAGGAGGCCGTCTTGGGAGGGCAATGCAGTCTAAGAAGCGCGAAAATCTTGTTGGTCGCAGAAGCAGTAGTTTATAGAGCATGCGGAAACACTGTTCAAACAAATATGAGGTAGGAGAAGCGTTATGCTTAAACTAACGCAAGAAGAGCCTAGTCACAGATATGACATAAAGAAAAATTTCCTGGAGCAGTTACGCTCACCGGACACAAAAATAATCACTCCTATAGAAATCAATACAAGCATCATTTAATACGGAATAATTTCGCTCCTGGAGTTGATAAGCGCCTGAATACCCTTAGGAAATGAGCCTACGAGGTTTTGCAGATACGTTGCATCCTGGCAAAGCCACTCGTTGAGGATATGATCGCGCTGTCCTACAATGTTGCGGGAATGCTGATGTAAGCGTTGTACCCGCTGTTCCAACATGATCCACAGATTTTCTATGGGGTTCAAGCCAGGTGATTTTGCAGGCCAGTCGAGGGCTGATAGGGTGGGAAACCGGTCACATGTTCCTCCAGCCCGATGAACTTGCTGTTGTCATATTTATGTGCCTGAGTGAGTAAGGGCCTCTCGCGAGATTAGCTACTCCAAATGGTCACTGCATGCAGCTCCTGTCGCAATTTTCTCTCACTGACTGGTTGGGATGGACCTTCATTCACTGCCTGCGGCAATTTCTGTCAGGTTTGGAGGTGATTTTGATTCAGAAGCCGTGCAACGCTTCCCTGTCTTCCCTTTCAGCCAGGATCGTTTTCCGATCACAATCCTAAACTTGTGTTTCGTGATCAAGTGTGTTACAGCGTTGCTTGTAGACAGGTTGAAGAGCCCGCCACGAAACACCAACAAATCCAGCAACATCACCACTTCGTGGGTCGAAAAGCTTCCCATCATCGGGCCTCAAAACCGATTTTTTATAAACTAGCCCCTGAAATGATTAAAATAATAATTATATCATTGTCAAATGTAATAAATTTTACTTTTATTAAATTAAGAAACCCAATATCAATAATAATTTTCTTTAATATTCAAACTTTCCTTGTTGGGTTAGCAACAGGAACTATAACAGAAAGTTGTTGATTATCATACATTCTATTTTTAGCATTTATTGGTGGTATATTAGTCTTTTTTATCTATATCACAAGAACTGCATCAAATGAAATATTTCAACTTAAATCAGTTACTATAATTTTTAACCTTAACAATATGAATCTACATTATCCAAAATTAATTATGAGCGGTATAATAATAGTGATTGACTTCTTTAAAAATCTGCCATTTGGGTTCCGTACAAACTGGAAATAGCCTTTCGCTCCCTGTATTTTACTCCTGTCACCTTCAGAATTTGAAACGGATTATTCCAGCCAACTTTGTCAAAAGCTTTCTCTAAGTCTACAAACGCTAGAAGAGCAGGTTTGCCTTTCCTTAATCTATTTTCTAAGATAAGTCGTAGGGTCAGTATTGCCTCACAAGTTCCAACATTTCTATGGAATCCAAACTGATCTTCCCGGAGGTCGGCTCCTACCAGTTCTTCCATTCGTCTGTAAAGAATTCGTGTTAGTATTTTTCAGCTGCGGCTTATTAAACTGATAGTTCAGTAATTTTCACAGCTGTCAACTCCTGTTTTCTTTGGGGTTGGAATTATTATATTCTTCTTGAAGTCTGAGGGTATTTCGCCTGTCTCATACATCTTGCTCACCAGATGGTAGAGTTTTGTCAGGACTGGCTCTCCCAAGGCCGTCAGTAGTTCTAATGGAATGTTGTATACTCGCGGGGCCTTGTTTCGACTCAGGTCTTTCAGTGCTCTGTCAAACTCTTCACGCAGTATCGTATCTCCCATTTAATCTTCATCTGCATCCTCTTCCATTTCCATAATATTGTACATCGCCCTTGTATGGACCCTCTATATACTCCTTCCACCTTTCTGCTTTCCTTTCTTTCTACATCCTTATATTTGTCCTCTAGATAATAGTGACTGACTTCTTTAAAAATACCGAAACTACAGATATTAATAATTCAATCAATTACCAATAAATAACAATATCTTTAGAAAAATTATACAGTTGCCCGACATTTGTTATTACAATAATATTACTAATCTATTTTTAGCACTATTAGCAGCTGTTATAATCACTAACATTAGCCACCCTTGTTAATTAATAGTCTTCGTCTACCTAAACGCTCGTAAATAACATTAGATAAACAAAATAACCCAGAAGAGCATAAACCATGACCAACCTTTAAAGAAAGTGAACACAGACAACTTCATCAATTTACAGTCATTAAACCTCCAATACTCATTCTCCTATGAAGAAATAGGCAGTCAAAGACTTTAAATCAACCTGACGAAAACAAATCAATTTAACAATAACACCACCAGACAACCCTAAATATAACCAAAAATAATTAAACTTTAAACCCAAATAAAAAATAACCTTTATCACACGAAAAATACCATAACCACCTAACTTTAATAAAACACCCGGAAGAATCACTCTACCAGAAATAAGAGCCTCTAGATGAATACTGATGCACATTTTTGCCACCCTGTCATTTCCTCACATTCAACCACGTTTAAGGACAATAAAACGCGCACCGATTGCTACTGCCTTATGCTCACGTAGGGGCACTGCGCGCGCAATTGAGCACTTGAGTCGATCCTTTCGACATTTTCAAACGCTTAACGATTCATCTTGCGTGTGCACTAGAGCAACTAATTTTTTGTCCTGTGAGCTTACTGACGACATGGAGGAGGCCCAGATTAGGGAAGTTAAAATATTTTTTTAAATAAATATAAAAAGAATTACACAGCATAAACAGGACAATTCAACAAAAAAGGAGAAACCTACACTGACCCTGAGGATAAAATGACCCAATAATGTGGTCAAAGCTCCTGTGAAGGCGTTAAATCAAGGCAGAAAACCTAGTCACTGGCTTGTCGACGAGAAAAGAATATATTACCGGTCAAGGTGGCGCAGTGGTTAGCGCAATGGACTTGCTTTCGGGAGGACTACGATTCAAATCCGCCTCCGGCCTTCCAGGTTGAGGTTTCCCGTGATTTCCCTAAGTCGCTTCAGGCAAACGCCGGGATGGTTCCTTTGAAAGGGCACGAACGTTTTCCTTCCCCATCCTTCCCTAATCCGAGCTAATGATCTCCTGTGGACGGGTCGTGAAACGCTAATCTCCTCATCTAAGAGAACAAATCGGCAAATGCGAAAATATTCTGATACAGCAATACATACACACACATAAATATATACTCGTCTCAGAAATAAATTTAGGTAATTTCAGTCCCCAGTTCGAGTAATGTTGTCGGGAGACTTCGACTGATCATCAGATGAGTGTGGGATCTGGAAACCCCCTCCTAAAGATGCACGAATCGGATTGCCTGTGCCCCTCTATTAGCCTATTGCCGTACTTGAGTGAAATTAACGGAGTTCTACAACAGTCCGGCCTGCTCTAATGAGTTGGGAATGAAACACGTAAAGAAAATGTGTGTTGGGTGTGCATTGCTAGTTACAAGTTTTTTCTGGAGATCGGGCTGTGGAACAAGACATTAATTTTATCTGGTGACTGAATTTAGAAGGTAACTGCCTTATGAGTAGCGTAAGAATACCATATAAGTGAGAGTGTTCTGCATAGAGTGCAGTGTACCTAGGAACATGCGATGTTTGTGGTAGCTACTTCAGTCTAGTGACTTCAGTCTAGAATCATAAGAAAGATTGTGCACTAGAGAATACGACAAGCAGTTTTCGATATTTTCTAAAGTGTTTTTGTTGTTGGTAGTTACGTGGTTCAGTTTTGCACAGTATTGGTAAATGTTTAAGCTTTGAAACATTTAAGTTCTGTATGATATGTTAAAGCTATTTGGACTATATTGCTAATTCTTCAACTACGGAATTTTATGGTGAACTTAATGCTATATATTTTTAGAACTATTTATATGAGATGTGGACACTTAAGCCATATTTAGTCGGTCGTGCACCATCTTGTAATTTGAAAAAGAAGTATATCATGAAACATGGGATATCGGAAAATTAACAGAGTTCTGTTGATGTGTTAACAAATTTCATGTCTCGAAACAGAAAATTTTTGTTACCTTCCAGTAGCTTCTGCTTCAAAATGTATTTAATTTGTAAACCTATTTTGTTGACACTTCTGCTTGATTGATTTTCTCTTACTGATTATTTGTGTGAAGTAGAGTACTACTGTAAAAGATAGATTATTAAAAACAGTGTAGACAAGATTTTCACTACAGCAACGCTTTTAGATTTCAGTCCAATATTTGTTCCTAGTTACGTGCTTGTCAACGGTGGTGTGTAAAAAACATCGCCAGAAGTTGTACTAAATGCTTTTGTCGATAACTATTTTGGGCAGTTATTTCTGGAGCCCACTAGAAGTTTAAATGGTTGCAAAAATATACTTCACCTCTTAGTAACAGATAATCCTAAGCAAACAGGCAACATCATGGCCAATACAGGAACCAGTGACTACAAGGTTGTTGTAGCGAGGCTGAATACCGTAACATCCAAACCTACCAAAACTAAGCGCAAAATATATCTCTTTATGAATGGAGATAAAAATTCCTTTTGACGCCCTCCTAGGAGACAGTCTCTATTCTTCCGAATTAGCTATGTAACGCCAGCCCAGATGTAGCTTAAATTCAAAGAAACGGTAGTGACAGTAGTTGAGATATTTATACCAAATACTCGTAACCTAATGAGAGACGGAACTGATACCACCTGGTACAGAAAACCGGTCAGAAAGCTGTTGCATAAGGTACGAGAAAAGCATGCAAAATTTAAAAGAAGACAAAATCGTCAAGGTTGGCAAAGTTTTGCACATGCTCGAACTTTAACTTGCATGCTTTTAATAGTTTTCACAATGAAATTCTGTACTGAAATCTGACAGAATATTCGAAGCGATTCTAGTCATATGTAAGGTACACCAGCGACAAAACACGATATCTTCAGTGTCTAATAGCGATGGTAATGCTACCAATTTCAGTGCGACTAAAGCGGATTTCCTAAATACGTGCTGAATACTTTATAATTCGAATGAAGAATTACAGAAAGCCTGAGTAACTTACAGACAGATATCCTCAGTGTGGTTAAGCTATTCAGACCACTTAGGCTTTTGATATCGTTACTCACAAGTGGCTTCTGATCAAACTGCGTACTGAGGAGTCCGGTGATAGTTGCGCGACTGGATTCGTGGTGTTTCTTTTTTTCTTTTTTTTCTTTTGCCTTTGTTTTTTTTTTTTTTTAAGTCATCAGTCTTCTGGTTCGTTTGATGCGGCCCGCCACGAATCCCTCTCCTGTGCCAAGTTTTTCATATCAGAGTAGCATTTGCAACCTACGTCCTCAATTATTTGGCGGACGTGTCCCAATCTCTGTCTTTATCTACAGATTTTATCCTATACAGGACCCTCTAGTACAATGGCAGTGATTCCGTGACCTCGTAACAAATGTCCTACCAGCCTTTCCCTTCTTCTTGTCACTGGATTCCATAGATTTCTTTCCTCGCCGACTTTGCGGAGAACCTCCGCATTCCTTATCTTATTAGTCCATTTAATTTTCAACATTCTCCTGTAGCACTACATATCAAATGCTTCGATGCTGTTCTTTCCCAGTTTTCCCAAAGTCCATGTATCATTACCACACAAATCTGTGCACCAAACATACATTCGAACAAATTTCTTCCTCAGATTAAGCCTTATGTTTGATACTAGTAGACTTCTCTTGTCCAGGAATGCCCTTTTGCCATTGCTAGTATGCTTTTTATGTCCTCCTTGTCCCGTCCATCAGTGATTATATTGCTGCCTAGGTCGCAAAATTCCTTAACTTCATCTACTTCATGATCACCAATGCTGATGTTACGATTCTCGCTGTTTTCATTCCTAACACTTCTCACTATTTTCGTCTTTTTTCTATTTGCTCTCAATCCATATTCTGTACTCACTAGACTGCTCATTCCATTTAGCAGATACTGAAATTCTTCTTCACCTTCTCTGAGGATAGCAATGTCATCAGCAAGTCTTTACACTGATATCCTTTCATTTTGAATTTTAATTTCATTTTTGAATCTTTTATTGCCGTCATTGCTTCTTCGATGTGTACAGGGCGTTCAGAAATTCCCGTTTCACACTTCTAGGACTTGTAGAGGGGAGTGAGTTCACGACGGTTTCCATTCAGATGCCTAACACGTCCACGACTGCTGAGGGAAGAGAAAAGCCTGAGAGTTGTTGGCCATGGTCTAGAACGTGCCTCGTTCGTACAATGTGTGTAACAATATTAGTGGTCGCCACATCCAGCCGCTGTTGCAAGGCACCGGTACTGTTCTGTACGTACGGTACAGTGGATTCTTTTTTGCTTTGGGACATTGTAAAGACTTAATGTTTAAGTGTTAATACAAAAAAATGTGCGTAAATGATAAATGGATGTTTCGTTCTGTTTCCTTTCGAATTGTTACCTAATAATTGTACTGCATCATGCCTATTTCATTTCCTCAAGCAGAAATGGATAAGTTAAACATCTGAAATCAAACCGTCGTACGACGGAAACGGTACGTTTCAGGACAAGTCTTCCTATTCAAAGTATTATGTACTCACTCCTCTATACAAGTCCTAGTAGTCAGTTACGGGAATTTCCGAACACCCTGTAGGTAGAACAGTAGGGGGCAAAAGACCTCTTGGATTGTTTGAAGATGACGCTGTCATTTACTGTCTAATTAAATCATCAGAGTATCAGAAACAATTGCAAAGTTATTTAGACAAAATATCGGTATGGTGCGGATAGTGGCAATTGACCCTAAACAATGAATAGCGTGAGGTCATCCACATGAGTACTAAAAGGAATCCGTTAACTTTCGGTTACGCGATAAGTCACAGAAATACAAAGGCTGTCAGTTCAGCTAAATACTTAGGGATAACAACTACGAACAGCTTAAACAGGAACGATCTGCGGGGTAGACGAACCAAATACTGCTTTTTACTAGCAGAACGCTTAATAGGGGCAATAAATCCACTGAAAAGACTACAGTGCAATGTTCCTTAGAATACGTATGCATGTCCGAAGCAGTATTACATCGTACCTGTTAATAACACAAGTGATCTTATTTGTATTTATTCGCCAACACCACTCAGAGTTCCTGAAAGGGAATATGTATAACGTACAAGCTTGTGATATTTGGACGACGACAGGTGGAAGTTTGAGGTTCACTGTGATTCGTACACAGATAGCCGAAATAGTTAAAGCGACAGGTAGCATAAAGTGGGTAGTCCGGGTTCAGGCCCTGGTTCGACAGAAATTTTCAGTGGCGTCATTCCAACATACAGACCATGGTGGTTCACATTCGCAATTGCGAATACATTTTCTGTACATACGTATTGATACAGAATCAATTACTCGGGTCAGGCCTTTCTGTGACACATTTCCAGAGTGACGGTTTCAATCGACCGTGTATTGTGCAAACACTGCGTAAAAACTATTTACACAGATCGGACCTAGGGAGTTGATGTTTAGTCAAGAATACCTTTAAGGTGACGAAGATAAACCGACAAAGAAGATCAAAGGGTGTCCCACATCAGCAGACCAGAAAAGGGATCAAATTGTAATGTCGGGAATGTACGGCATACCATGCACATGTGGAAAAGCCTGTGTTGGGGAGACTGGACGATCAATCAGCACCAGGATCACCGAAGTAAACGGCACTGCAGGGTGGGGCAGGTGGAGAAATCGGCTGCGGTGGTGTACGCGTTGTGTGACATGACCGCATATTAAAATATGCCGACACGTGATTCCTTGCTGTAGAGCAGAGCTGTAGCACCCGCTTGTTCAGGTAAGCTATAGCGAGACACAAACATGACAATAGCTTCAACAGGAAAGAAGAAAGCCTCATGGTGAACGGATACAGGATTCCTGTGCTGCAGAGAACGACCGTTGCGGGTAGCATGGGAAGAATTGCAGCGGCAATGACCACGGAAAAGCCCTTATTTATTGGCGCGCCAGGTAAACAGACTGACAGAAAAAAAGATAAACATTTGTTGGTGTGTTTCTACATCTGAAAGACGATGTCTATTCAGATTTCGCCCCAGTCTCTTCAGACTGCTAGTAGTACCATTGTTCGGATGTTAATCAGGTTTGCTTTAAATAAATAGTTTTACGGTCGTGGGGGTTAGTAACTTCAGATCGGACCTAGGGAGTTGATGTTTACTCAAGAATGCCTTTAAGGTGACGAAGATGCCATTATCAACAATTGAGTGAATTTGAAAGAGCTCGTCTAATAAGGCTATGAGTAACTGGATGTTCCTTATGCGATACTGCAGAAAGACTTGGCGGGAATGTAATCGCTGCCCATAAATGGTGGCAGCGGCGGTCACGACAGTGTAATGTCACAAGAAGACCGGACTTAAGACGGTCACGTGGCACGACCGAGAGGGAAGGCGTGGAGCTTATGGTTCCGGCGCAGCGTACTGCATCTGCAGCAGCGGTTTGAGCAGCAGCTGGTACCACAGAGACAAAACGAACTGTAAGAAATCGGTTACTTCGAGGAAAGTTCCGAGCGAAATGCCCTGTAGCTTGCAGTCCACCGACCCCAAACAACCCCCATTTGCGACTTCAGTGGGGTCAGGCGAGAGCTTATTGGAGGGCATGGCGGGGCTCTGTTGTGTTTTCTACTGTAAGCTAGTTCTGTCTCGCTGCAAGCGATGGCTGTGTGTTGGTTAGAAGGAGGCCAATTTATGCCCTGGAACTAACCTATCTGCGCTCTAGAAACACTGGACCTACACCTGGAGTTTGGGGTGCGTTTTCTTATGACAGCAAGAGCGATCTCGTGGTTATCCCACGGAACCTGAATGAAAATTTGTGCGTCAGTCTGCTGATTCAACATATCGTGCTGTCATTCATAAGCAGCAGTCCACAGGCTAAAGCCGTCGGCACACGGACCGTGCTGTCGAACGTTAACGTTGAGCGTGCCAAGTTCAACGTGCTGCTGAACGCTCAGGAACGATGCGACTTGTGCATACTGTGCGTGGGCCCCAACGTGGCATACGCGATCGCAACGCCCTTCAGCGGCAGTTAAGGATGTTTCTAGTTCGTAAATCACATTGTTTACTCAACGGGCGCGCGTAAAATTCCCACGTTAGCCCTAATAATACGCAGATTTCCTCCATCGTCCACGAAAAGGAAAGTACCATGTCCAATCAATAAGGACACAGGCTTATAAAAGTTCCATTACAAACAGTGCGGTACAAATTTGGAATATTTCTCCGCATTAAATAAATATTATTTCATCATTCCCACATTTTAGTAAAACCCCAAGGTCAGTCTTACTTGATCACTGTTCCTACCCAGTAGCAGAATCGTTGCAACATGTGAATTACGAAGCGTAAAAGAAAAAGGAGCAAAATATCTTTATACAAGTAACTGTCCTGTAGATTAAGCCAATCGAACAGTGACCTCTGAAAAAAAAGGTGAACTTATATTTAAATAACATCAAATATTATACTATATACTTATATTAAACTAATAATAAAGTACCAGAACCTAATAAAAACGCGAATGATAGGAAAAAAATCGGTAGTGGAAAGACGCGAACCACCGCCCCAACAATCATCTCATTAGCGGAGAATGACGCTAGTCATTACGCTACACCAACAAAATTAAAATTGCCTCGAATAACAGTGTCTTCGCGCTTGCTGAAAACCTTAATCGTAGATATGTTGCTAATTGAAGTTTAATTATAACAAATTGTACCGAGAACACTGCGTTTTGGGTGGATCTTCAGTGTGTCGCTGCCTTCAAATAGCCTACTCTCGTAATATGAAAGTTACAATAATTCTTTTGCCACGAAAATGATATTTCTCATTATTTTATTGGAACGAATCACACAGTTAACAACTGGTTAGCCCGTGATTCTCAATTTGCTGGCGCTCAGAAACGGCATATATACATACAGGCTTGAAATGAATGCCAGTATGGCGCCTCACAACTGTGTACTGAAGGGAGACAGCGTGCGTGTGACGTGGGTGGCGTTATGCCATCTCATTGGTCAACGCTCAGAGGCACGCTCAGAATATCTGACATGCCAGATATAGCTCTGCACGTTCGGAAAGAGTCCCGAACGTGCTATTGCACGTTATGACGTCAGAAACTCGGCACGCGCAACGTTCGGATGCACGGTCCGTGTGCCGACGGTTTAACGCTCGACTACATACCGATGTTGCAGCCCCACGTGATCTACGGAGTGTCGACATGTTTATCTTCACGTGCTCGATCACCAGATCTGTCTCCAATCGAGCAAATATAGAACATCATTGGACGTAAACTTGACCTTCACACACAACCAGCATTAACCGTCCCTGTAGTTACCGATCGAGTGCAACAGGCGTGGAACTCCATCGCAAAAACTGACATGCGGCACATGTACAACACCGCATGCACGTTTACATGGCTGCGTTCTACAGTCCCGCCGTTACACTGGCGGTGATTAATCTACCAGCAGTTCGTATTTGCAGTGGCTTGTCTCGGGCTTAATTAACCACTGATCTTGCAATGTTGTTCACTTAAATAGGTTCAAATGGCTCTGAGCACTATCGGACTTAACTTCTAAGGTCATAAGGCCGCTAGAACTTAGAACCACTTAAACCTAACTAACCTAAGGACATCACACACATCCATGCCCGAGGCAGGATTCGAACCTGCGACCGTAGCAGTCGCGCGGTTCCAGACTGTAGGCCCTTTAACCGCTTGGTCACTCTGGCCGGCACTTAAAGAGGTTACCTACACAAATGTACTACAGAAATTTCATTAGACTACACTCTTTTTTGATTTTGTAATTTTTTTTTCCCTTCAGTGTATAAACTGCGGCCGCTAGTTCGACTCGTGTCCACCACCAGCTGTAGAGCGTCAAGCTTTGACAATGTCAGCCACTCGCGCTGACGAAACGCCAGAAAAATCATCAGACAAACTTCGGCCGAAGACTAAGGACCTGGGCCAGGGGCGAACGGGCACTTCGTCAGGTGAGAAATAATTTGAAAGTGGTTCGATGAACTCTCTGTCAGGAATTTAAGTGTGAATGCAGAATAGTCATGTACGTCATGTATATGTACACTACTGGCCATTAAAATTGCGACACCAAGAAGAAAAACGGGTATTCATTGGACAAATAAATTATACTAGAACTGTCATGTGATTACGTTTTCACGCAATTTGGGTGCATAGATCCTGAAAAATCAGTACCCAGAACAACCACCTCCGGCCGTAATAACGGCCTTGATACGCCTGGGCACTGAGTCAAATAAAGCTTGGATGGCACGTACAGGTACAGCTGCCCATGCAGCTTCAACACGCTACCACAGTTCATTAAGAGTAGTGACTAGCGTATTGTGACGAGTCAGTCTCTCGGCCGCCATTGACCAGACATTTTCAATTGGTGAGAGATCTGGAGAATCTGCAGGGCTGCAGTCGAACATTTTCTGTATCCAGAAAGTCCCATACATGACCTGCAACATGCCGTCATGTATTATGCTGCTGTAAAGTAGGGTTACGCAGGGATCGTATAAGGGGTAGAGCCACGGGTCGTAACACATCTCAAATGTAGCGTCCGCTGTTCAAAGTGCCGTCAATGCGAACAAGAGGTGACCGAGACGTGTAACCAATGGCGGAACATACTGTACGCCGGGTGATAGGCCGGTATGGCAATGACGAATACAAGCTTCCTATGTACGTTCACCGCGATGTCGCCAAACACGGATGCGACCATCATGATGCTGTAAACATGACCTGGGTTCATGTGAAAAATTGGCGTTTTGCTATCCGTGCACCCAGGTTCGTCGTTGAGTACACCATCGCAGGCGCTCCTGTCTCTGATGCAGCGTCATGGGTAACCGCAGCCATGGTCTCAGAGCTGATAGTCCATGCTGCTGCTAACGTCGTCGAACTGTTCGTGCAGATGGTTGTTGTCTTGCAAACGTCCCCATCTGTTGACTCAGGGATCGAGACGTGGCTGCACGATCCGTTACAGCCTTGCGGATAAGATGCCTGTCACCTCGACTGCTAGTGATACGAGACCGTTGGGATCCAGCACGGCGTTCCGTGTTACCATCCTGAACCCACAGACTCCACATTCTGCTAACAGTGATTGGATCTGGACGAACGCGAGCAGCAATGTCGCGATACGATAAACCGCAAGTCGTAAACGTGATGGTACGCATTTCTCCTCCTTATACGAGGCATCACAGCAACGTTTCACCAGGCAACGCAGGTCAACTGCTGTTTGTGTGTGAGAAATCGGTTTCAATCCTTCCTCGTGTCAGCACGTTGTAGGTGTCGCCACCGGCGCCAACCTTGTGTGAATGTTCTGAAAAGCTAATCATTTCCATATCACAGCATCTTCTTCCTGTCGGTTAAATTTCGCGTGTGTAGCACGTCATCGTCGTGGTGTAGCAATTTTATTGGCCAGTAGTGTAATAAATAAAAAAACATTACCCCAGTTCCAGCATAGTCAATCTAGCTCTTGCTTTTCACTTTTATGTTTCTTACAAGTTAATCGCGCGTAATTCTATTTTGTACTTAACACTATGCCGTCCGGCGACACCCCAGTGGTGTAGTGCGCGAAATAGCGGTCAGTGGCCAGTAATGTACATGTAGATATGTTCTATATCTAACAAACGAAAAAAAATCCTATATTTTTAATTTCAGGAAAAGAGTGGAGCACTTAAAATGTGAATGCTTGCATTTAAAAATGGAGTAAGGACTATCGTACACTTCTCACTTCTATTACAGGGCTGGCTAGAGGCGAAAGTTTGAAACGTTTACCAAGAAACAAGACATTCCCCTACTACATACACAGCCCGCAGTCGAAGTCAAAAGACAAAAGAATGGATGTATCACTTTTGTTACAGTGACGTTGGGAACTATGCAGCTCGAGGGAGAACTTCCTTCTTAATCCATAACTTTAACGCTCAATTTAACTCTTGGCGCTCGGTCCGGGGCAATAATTTAATAGCTCGTAAGGAAGCTAATATTTTATCGTGGTAATCTTTTCTTCGAGAACCACCCTTTTGTAATTATGGTGCGGTCTCTCCCCTATCCCGTATCGAGCAAAGTATCCAATTCTTTCCCCCAGTGCTGTACCTGGAATCTCAGCCATCTCTTCTCCAGCTTCCCACCCCCCTTCCCCCTTCCACGCCACCGTCTCACCCCCTCCATCCTTTATTTTTCCTTTATAAAATATTCTGCGAAATTTCATTTACTTCGCCTTACAATTTTTATTCTGGGATTTATAAAACAACTTCTTAAAAAGCTTAAATGTCTCCCGCAGAAGTTGGCAAAACTTGCGAGGGTTTGGAGGGGGAGGGGGCGGGGGTGCGTCTCAAGTTGGCGGTGGTGGCGGCGGTAGTTACATTTTTCATCACCGGCGTCTGGCGACGTCGTCCTCGCCGCAGTAGCGACGCATCCCGCATCCCGGCGGGCCGCGTTAAAACAAAGCTCTTTGTCCCGGCCTCCTTGCCGCTGCGCGCAGTACCTGCGTGCGGGAGATTTATCCCTACCGGCAGCCGGGGTCCTTATTGTCCTCCGAGCCACAATAAGCCGGCGCGGATGTCCTCCGCCCCGCTTCCCCGTCCTCCGCCTCCTCATCCTCCGCCCCCGCAGGCCTTTATTTGGGGTTCCGGGCGGGATCCAGACAGGAGAGCGTGACGCACTGTTATAGCCGATCTCGCTGCAATACCGCGCAGCGAGATAAACGGGGCGATAGCTGATGTTGTGTTAAGTGCACAGGGGAACACAGTCCTTACGTATAAGCTCCGCTGATAGCTATGACGTGAATCACGTGAGGTTAAATGCCACAATATATTCCTATATGACGATGGAATCAGTTCTTTCGGATCTTGCAGCTCTCGAAGAACGAAATTACAATGAAATCGAGACCTGTAGCTGCTTACAGGCGTTGATAAATTTCAACAAAGACGGTTGACAATGTGTGCTCCAGCTGAGACTCGAACCCGGGATCTACCGCTTACATGGCAGACGCTCTATCCATCTGAGCCACCGAGGACACAGAGGATAATGCGACTGCAGGGACTTACCTGTAGCACGCTCTCTGTGAGACCCACATTCTCAACTTACTCTCCACACACTACATTTGTACTGCCCTTGACCACTATATAAAGATGGTATCTGTTCTTTCGTATATGTCCGAAAGAATATATACCATCTTCATATAGATAAGGCTTACCGGCCAATTATCTTCTTCAGTGCGGATGCACTCACATTGCCCGAACTCTTACGGGAATCGGTAGATTCACTGCCGCGAGTAATCAGTATAATGGGCAGGGGCACTACAAATGTAGTGCGTGGAAAGTAAGTTGAAAAGTGGGTCTCACGGGGAGCGTGCCAGAGATAATTCCCTGCAGTCGCACTATCCTCTGTATCGCCAGTGGTTCAGACGGATAGAGCGTTTGTAAGTAGGCTGTATAGGTTTTTTTATTGGTAACGCCACGTAGCGCTCTGTATGAAAATCACTGGCTGTGCTGTGTGCAGTCTGTGGCTGGGTGGCATTGTTGTAACATTCGTTATTGTAGTGTTGGGCAGTTGGCTGTCAAAAGCGCATAGCGTTGCGCAGTTGGAGGTGAGCCGCCAGCAGTGGTGGATGTGGGGAAGTGAGACGGCGGATTTTTGAGAGCGGATGATCTGGACGTGTGTCCATCAGAAACAGTACATGTGAGCCGCCAGCAGTGGTGGATGTGGGGAAGTGAGACGGCGGATTTTTGAGAGCGGATGATCTGGACGTGTGTCCATCAGAAACAGTACATTTGTAAGAATGGATGTCATGAACTGCTATATATATGATGACTTTTGAACACTATTTAGGTAAATACATTGTTTGTTCTCTATCAAAATCTTTCATTTGCTAACTATGCCTATCAGTAGTTAGTGCCTTCAGTAGTTTGAATCTTTTATTTAGCTGGCAGTAGTGGCGCTCGCTGTATTGCAGTAGTTCGAGTAATGAAGATTTTTGTGAGGTAAGTGATTTGTGAAAGGTATAGGTTAATGTTAGTCAGGGTCATTCTTTTGTAGGGATTATTGAAAGTCAGATTGCGTTGCGCTAAAAAATATTGTGTGTCAGCTTAGTGTTGATCAGAATAGGTAAAGAGCGAAATGTCAGAGTACGTTGAGTTTTACTCAGCTGTTTGAAAATCAAATAATGTAAGAGATTTATCAGCACAGTAATTCAATAAATTTTCCTAAGGGGACGTTTCACGTTTACCATGTACCAGCAGATGCCAGGTTCGAGTTTCGGTTGGGGCACACATTTTCGACTGTCCCCGTTGATATTTATCAACGCCTGTATGCCAAAAAAAGAAAAAAAAAAGGCTCTGAGTAGTATGGGACTTAACATCTGAGGTCATCAGTCCATTAGAACCCAGAACTACTTAAACCTAAGTAACCTAGGGACATCACACACACCCATTCCCGAGGCAGGACTGGAACTTGCGACAGTAGCGGTCGCACGGGTCCAGACTGAAGCGCCTAGAACCGCACGGCCAGACAGGCCGGCGCCTGTACGCAGCTAAAGATCTGGATTGCATTGTAATTTCATGTATTCCTATTGTCCAAGAGTATTGTTGTTGTGGACTTAAGTCCTAAGACTGGTCTGATGCTGTTCTACATGCTGCTCCATCCTATGCAAACCTCTTCATCTCCTGTATTCATGTCTTACTGTATTCATGTCTTGGCCTCCCTGTACGATTACCCCCCTTCCCTCCAATACTCAACTGGTGATCCCTTGATGTCTCAGAATGTATCCTATCAATCGATCCCTTCTTGCCGGCCAGAGTGGCCGTGCGGTTCTAGCCGCTACAGTCTGGAGCCGAGCGACCGCTACGGTCGCAGATTCGAATCCCGCCTCGGGCATGGATGTGTGTAATGTCCTTAGGTTAGTTTGGTTTAATTAGTTCAAAGTTCTAGGCGTCTGATGACCTCAGAAGTTAAGTTGCATAGTGCTCAGAGCCATTTTTTTGATCCCTTCTTTTAGTCGATTTGTGCCACAAATTTCTTTTCTCCCCAATTCTGTGCAGGACCTTCCCGTTAGTGATGTGATCTACCCGTATGATCTTCAGCTTCCTTCTTTAGCATCATGTTTCAAAATCTTCTGTTCTCGTCTTGTCTGAACTGTATCTAGTCTGTGTTTCACTTACGTACATGTCTACACTCCAGACAAAAAAACTCCAGAAAAGACTTCATAGCAGTTAAGTCTAGGGGTATTACCACAATGTATTTATCACACCACTGCAAGGACGGACAATATACAGGCTGTTGGGAAATTCCCGTTACAGACATCTAGCACTTGTAGAGGGGAATGAGAACATAACACTTTGAATAGGAACCTGTGTCTAGATACACACTTTTTCCTTCCTACAGTCGTTGTAGTGGTCGCTGTACCCACCAGAAATCTACAGATACCAATCTTTGAATGCTGGCCCCTGTTTTGACCGGAACCGAGGTTGAAATCTTCCTGCGCGTCTGTCAAGGAACCTGAAGATGGCGTAGTAAATCACCGAAACTCGTAGCCCAACAAAATAACAGTTTGGAAATTAGACGGCTGAAAGGCGTATCATTTGAAAACATGTTTGCTGGGTAGGTATGCAATAAGGTGGGAACAGATGACGTCATTTGAGGTCCATTCTACCTCTCTGACCTGGTTCGAGCCCCGTTCACGTGGCTATAGGTTTTAGAGCGACATGGTTGAGTAAATGTTTGCAGTATACACCGATATGATCCTTCTAAATGGCGATGCTCACGGTAATGAAAGAGCTGGCTGTCACGTTTATCAAGATCTTTCTCCACAACGTCCGACTCCATCGTATAACTTTTTTGGCACAATTACGCAACGGCTTCGAGGATGGGTACATTCACCGTCAACAGGCATGACTGCGTTGATCCAAGGAGACACTGCACACCGGAACTGGAAGAGATGGTACTGCTTTACATTGAAGATAACCCATCAACGCGAACAATTTCTTTAAAACAAGTGTCGTACTGGGTCCACCTAAACAGTTACTTGTAAAAACCGAGCTACGTGGCGCAGTGGTTAGCACACCGGACACGCATTTGGGAGAACTACGGTTCAAATACGGGTCTGGCCAGCCAGATTTAGGTTTTCCGTTATGTCCCTAAATCGCTTTAGGCAAATTCCAGAGTGGTTCCTTTGAGGGAGACGGCCGAATTATTCTCCCATCCTTGCCACAATCCAAGCTTGTGCTCCATCTCAAATGACATCAGGGTCGACGAGATGTTAAACCCAATATTCCTTCCTTCATCCTTACTTGTAAAAGTGGTCGCGTTTTCAATATGTTTTCAAATGGTTGTAGCACGGAAACGCTACGTTTCAGGATATGGTTTCCAATTCAAAACATTATCTACTCAGTCAGGTTGGTGGAAGCTATTACCTGCCTTCTATTGCTTGATATTAGTTTGAATTTGGTGTTGTCGTTGGTTAAGTGCAAACAGCGGTATCTTACTGCCTAAAGGCCGCTAACGCCCCAGTTACCTGCCCTGGAGGTTAGTGTAATTTACGGCAGTGTACTTTTCCTCGTCTTGCCGATCCTGTCCGGCATGGCGTGTAATTTGACAGCTTCCTTGATTGGTGTGTGGATAATTGTTTCCCTTGTCTACTTTGATTATTGTGGTTTCTTCTGCCTTTGGGTGTTTTAAACACCGGATTCTGGAGATGGACTGCTGTCTGTCACTTCGCCCTTGCATGAATCATTCCATCGTTGTACTGGTGATCTGGTGTTAGGTGGAGTAGGTCGATCCGTGGAGCACTGTCTGTGGATCACTCCGTCTTACTTGGCCAAGTTGTCATAATTGTATAAAACTTATCTTAATGTTTTAACGTGTAATTGACTTCCTCACATCTAATTCAGGCCTTCAGCTGTTAATTGTTTGAAACATTGCTTGTGGCCTTAAGCCGACAAATAATTTTCAATTCTGTCTTAATGAAGCCTTCAACCGTCACTGCAGCCTGTTACAGTTCACTGAGATTGCTTAAGAAAACGTTTTAGTATTTTTAACGTATAATTGCCTACTTGATTCGTAATTCAGGCTTTCAGGCCTTGAGTATATCCAAAATTGCTTGTGGCCTTCAGCCGACAAATAATTTTGAAATCTGTCTTGATAAGGCCTTCAGCGATCACTATATACTGTTCCAGTTTTCAAAATTGTTTAAAAAGGTTTTAATATTTTTTACAAGTAAATGCCGTCCTCACTTGTAATTCAGGCATTCAGCCGTTAATTGTTTGTAACATTGCTTGTGGCTATCAGCCGACAAATAATTTTCAATTCTGCTTTGATTAGGCCTTCAGCCATCGCTATAGCTTGTTACAGTTTGTTAAGATTGTTTAAAAAAGGTTTTAGTATTTTTAACATGTAATTGCCTTCCTCACTTGTAATTCAGGCCTTCAGTCGTTGAGTATTTTGAAACTACTTGTGGCCTTTAGCCGACGAATAATATTGAATTTTTTGCTTAATCAGGCCTTCATCCATTGATTGTGTGTAACATTGCTTGTGGCCTTCAGCCGACAAATAATTTGCAATTATCTCTTAATAAGGTCTTCAGCCATTGCTATAGCTTGTTACAGTTTTTTGATTGTGTAAGAAGAAAATATTTTAGTATTTCCTGACGTGTAACTGTTTTCCTCATTTGTAATTCAGACCTTCAGCTGTTGAGTATTCTGAAGTTGCTTGTGGCCTTCGGCCGACAAATAATTTTGAATTCTTCCTTAGTATGGCCTTCAGCTGTCAGTGTAGTAAATTTCTTTAAAATGATTGTTGAAAATTGTTTCCTCAAATAAAGTGTATGTGTTTACTGCAGCCCAGCTGAATACGGCCCATCCACAATCGTTGCCTTATCCTGCCTCTCCCTGACTACCAGGTCTCAACACTCTTCAGACAACCCTGCTGCGGTGGAGTATGGACATATCAGTTTGCCTCGTAGTACAGAATCTCTGCTTTGTGGAAGTGAAATTGGTGCATTCAACCGACCTTGTTCTGGATTATGGTGATATTGTTGCTGGCTTTGCACTTTTGTCCTGCATTAATTTAGCTCAAACTATGTAGCCTTCAAAATAATGGAGGAATAGGTTTCTTTGGATGAGACTTTTACACTCGTATTTGATGTGATGAATGTTTGGTTTTTGTTCACGCTTTCAATTTCTTTAAGACATAAAGAGACCGCTGCCCATTCTAATTTAACTATCCAAAGTTTCAAGTGACTTACCTTCATGCTCTTCCAGTCGTAAGAACTTATATTAGTATTTTACAATTTTCTTTGTCTATGGCATTCGGTTGGGATGTAAAAGCAAGTTGGATGTTTAACTGTACTGTAGGTTCCCTGGTGGTTCCGGTCGCCTATGGTGGAATCCGAGCGGTGACCTCTCCAGTCGTCAGGATGCTAAGAAATGACTGTGGAAGCGTCAGAAACGCCAAAGAAGCACTATTAATTCATAAAACCTTTCTTCCTGCCGAGTACAATTTGGCCCGCGTAACACAGGCTGGAAGAGCTTGGTGATATCAACGACCTTCCCCGAGTCCTCTCTGACTCGGAACGATGACACCAGCTCCGGGCCTCACCAGTCTTGCTAGCGCAGCGCCGTGTGCTGTGACGTAGCCATGGAATGCCCTTACTTCAGCTGCGCGTGGCTGGTTCAAATGGCTCTGAGCACTATGGGACTCAACTGCTGTGGTCATCAGTCCCCTAGAACTTAGAACTACTTAAACCTAACTAACCTAAGGACATCACACAACACCCAACCATCACGAGGCAGGGAAAATCCCTGACCCCGCCGGGAATCGAACCCGGGAACCCGGGCGTGGGAAGCGGGAACTCTACCGCACGACCACGAGATGCGGGCTGCGCGTGGCTGGCGGCGCCCGTCTGGTCGGCCGGTTCGGCGGCGGACAGCAGGCTGCTGTGTGTAGGAGGCTCCGGGTTGGAGTCCCGGTGCTGTCGGCACGAAAGCATTTTCGTGGTGCGGAGTGTACTCTATCCCACCCCGTCTTCTTCCCTGCTCCTCCTGGTGGCTCCTCCATGGTGGACGGGAGGAACGGGCTGCAGCCCCCCAGCGTCGTCGGCTGCACAGGTCCTAGGCACCGCGCAATCTCGACGACGGCCCACTGATGGGTCAGCATTGGCCACGAGCGAGTCTGCCGCGATGTTTGCTAATACTGGGTTGATGATTGACAGCGGCAGCAGAGAGGACCATAGCTGGTACTGTCCCCTCACGTCTGTTGCTGTATGGGCCGCCCTTACTGCAACATCTCCTTAACAAAGATTAACATGTCGATCACCGAGCTGAGCGCTATGCAGCGTCCCAGTACACGTCTAACTGCAAGTCTAACTGCGAGTGCCTTGTTGTTATCAAAGCTGGCGTATTTAAAGGAAGCACGAGCGACTTCCTGACGTCATGCTTGCTTGTAATGACCGCATTCGTTCCGCTTATACTGCTGATCCATCTGTCGTACTCGCCCCTTAGGTGTTCTTGCAACAGAGTTACGTGTTGTTACGGCAGACTTACGCGAAGTTGTGAAATGCAGATCAGCTGACGCTATACCTCTGTTTTACACTTTACGAAAGTCTCCGTCTAACACAAACCCGCGTGCTAAGCAATTCTCTCTCGCCTGTTGTGTGTAACCAGGCCACTGCCCCTGCGTGACGACACATTCCGATACATGTGAAATCCTCTTACCTCTTGGCTAACCTACTGCCTCTGGCTCACATCATAGGCAACGAAACTTTGACAATATTCCATGTTTCCAACTCTTTACTATTCCACGACACTACAGTACATTGCATGGGGGCTTAATTTAAATATTAATGAAAATATTTTTTTAGTTAGTAGCTGTCTGTCCGATTACGCAAGTCTCGTAAACGGCTGGCCCTGACTAGTATTAGTACGCAATCTGACTGCATAGAACAACAACAAAGAATGAAATGAAAATTTCAGTTAATACAATTAGTTAATTAAGTCCCCAGCAACTATAAATTCTACGAAGCCAACAAGGCACAAGTGTAGCTGTTCTGTGTGTGGTAGTGTGACTCAACGCACATCTGGCACGGTTCTTCTTCAACGAGACAAGAAATTTTATATACCATTTATACTGACGTGATGAAAGAAAATTAGAAATACTATAATTGTGCAAGAAAACCAAAATTACACTCTAATACAAGAACACACGCCAGATGCTTTGTTGACTGAACCTGTAATGACACATTATTCAGGTCACTGAAAGAATAAAAGAATAAAAGAAAATACCTTCATATATATATTGACGAAATGCACTCTGACCATTACAATATCTCCATTAGAACAACATCTGCTATCTCTCCCATCAAACCACTGCATAAAACATGGAACAACACTCTCCACTACCACATCTCACTCTGACTTCACGACCAGCAGTCTCCACCACAACTTCTCGGTACGAACTGCTTGCCGCTACGTCTCAATAATCACTGCCAGTGGAGGCGGCGGAACAATACTCTCTGGCGCGATTTCTGGCGCTGTGGCTCAGTGTAGCCACCTTTCAACATACCCATGAAGCATATTATCCTCCGTATGAAAATGGAGCTCTATACTACATCTGAGTACATTCTGTGTCTCACGAATTTATCGTTTTCCTCTCTGATCATTGTTTGGTGAAACTTTCCCAAGACTCAACCTACACTGAAGACATTTCTCTCAAAACATATGCTATTCGTTTTTAATTGTATTTTTAGCTGGAATAAAACAGCCTTCACGAAGCAACGGTCAAAATTATATTATGTTAGAATTTTCATTTACACAGGTCGCTGTGGAGCTTCGAGACATGCATTAGCAGAGATGAAGTCATCGACATAATTTCTATTATCGCAAAAGCTTTTTCAGATTAGTAGGTAGCTTTGGGCCAAGATAGCCAAAATCTTACCCTTACACAAATTTTTAGTAGAAGATACGATTTGTGAGCTGAGGCTTTCCCGGCATATGTGCTGTTTGAAAGATTCTCGGGTGTACAGCCGGATATGACAGTGGAATGCCCTCGATATTTCGGCGAATAACCGTTCAGTCATCATCAGGTGTGCTAATGCAATGGTCTGCCCGCTCTCTGGCGCTAGGGCCAAGATGAAGAACATACGAAAGAAGAGAAAAAAGGCTTGGCGTTTCTACCTTTTGCCGGCGACGTGTCGTCCACAATAGTGAGACAACTAAGACAACACAGGACCGACACAGTCTTCCGACCTGTGGCTAAGACACGCGCCTTACTAGAAACGCTAAAAGACGATGTCGGCCTCACGAAAGCGGACGTATACAACGTTCCGTGCAGCTGTGGCAAATCCTATATCGGCCAGACAGTTTCTACGGTGGAAGATCGATGCAAGGAAAACCAACGCTACACCCGGCTAGGCCAACCGATCCAGTACATCCTAACAGAACATTGCATAAACACTGGACATACAGCGAATTAAGACGAGACAGGAGTACTGGCCTTCACAAGTAACTGCTGGAGCTGCTTCTATGGAGAGGCCATGGAAATTCACGTAACAGGCAACCTCGTCAACAGGGACACTGGTTACCAACCTAGTAAGGCCTGGAATCCAATACTAGGCTCTATCAAGAAGCAACTGTGAAAACCGACACGAGACCATTCCGCCACGGCCGCCGTCTTAGATACTGCGCTGCGCCCTCCCCCCCCCCCCCCCCCACCACCCACCAACCCATCGCAGCCATTGCTTCACCCACCGCGCCGTCGGCGCACGGAATCGCACCTGGACCCGCGCGCGATAAGTACTAGTGGCAAAGAGCGGACAAAAAAATGGTTCAAATGGCTCTGAGCACTATGGGACTCAACTGCTGAGGTCATTAGTCCCCTAGAACTTAGAACTAGTTAAACCTAACTAACCTAAGAACATCACAAACATCCATGCCCGAGGCAGGATTCGAACCTGCGACCGTAGCGGTCTTGCGGTTCCAGACTGCAGCGCCTTTAACCGCACGGCCACTAGAGAGCGGACTGACCATTGCTTCAACACCACCTGATGATGGTGAAACGGTTATTCGCCCAAATATCGCAGGCATTCGACGATCGTATCTGGCTGGATACCCGAGAACCCTTCAAAAAGTCAGTAGATTCCGACAGAGTGAGCGGCCAACGTTTCGGCTTTCGAGTCGTGCCCTGCACGAGCCTATGAGCCATAGCGATCACCTTCACTACACATTTCCCCCATCGCCAAGGCACGGTGCCTGAACAGGAAGGGGGCGGAGTGGAAGAAACTGCGAACACGCTGCGTTGAAATGGCAGTATGTCACCCTGTATCATACAACTTGGTTTTCTATATCACATTTATCAACAACATACATCACAAACAAATGAAATGGAGAAACTGCGAACACGCTGCATTGAAATGGCAGTATGTCACACTGTATCATACAACTTGGTTTTCTATCTCACATTTATCAACAACATAGATCACAAACAAATGAAATTTTCAATATTTTTAATTATTTGTGACTTGCTGAAAGCCGGCCGTGGTGGCCGTGCGGTTCTAGGCGCTTCAGCCTGGAACCGCGAGACTGCTACTGTCGCAGGTTCGAATCCTGCCTCGGGCATGGATGTGTGTGATGTCCTTAGGTTAGTTAGGTTTCAGTAGTTCTAAGTTCTAGGGGACTGATGACCTCAGATGTTAAGTCCCATAGCGGTCACATCCATTTCAACCAACCTGTTGAAAACGTAATTTTTATCTGGTGAAAACTGTCAGCATACGAACAGACAATTTCACATTTTTTATACTCAAGTTTCCAGGTCATTGTGGCAAAGGTCGTTTACACAAACATGTAGATCGAAGTATTGTAATCCTTTTGCAGCCTCATTTTGCAGAAATGAAAACAATGTCTGAGGAAAGCAATGTAGATGTCCTGAACTGTTTTAACGTAAAAGGATTTGTCATTTATATAGGAATTATTTGATAGATCAGACATTTACATCTGTACTTTCACAGAGCAGTATTAACTGAAATGGCAACCGATCTCGAAAACAGCTCGAAAATAGCTGTAAGATTGGCATTGTGCTCAAAACGTTTAGGAAATTGTCTTTATAATTATATCAAGGCCACAATTAATTCTTTAAACCTACCGTTATCTTAAAAGGCAGTGAGCTCGGAGAACTGCACTATGTTTGTCAAAGTGTTTTATTTACAAAAAGAATGTTCAAATGTGTGTGAAATCTTATGGGACTTAACTGCTAAGGTCATCAGTCCCTAAGCTTACACACTACTTAACCTAAATCATCCTAAGGACAAACACACACACCCATGCCCGAGGGAGGACTCGAACCTCCGCCGGAACCAGCCGCACAGTCCATGACTGCAGCGCCCTAGACCGCTCGTGTAATCCGGCGGGCTTTTATTTTTAAATGTATCCCCATCATATCAGAAAGAAGTTACATCTCACCTTGCAATGTCTAACTGTGGGCAGTATGCAGCCAAGTCCATTCAAAATCCGACGTCTGCTAATGATTCCAGATGTTCTAACTTTCGATACGATGTTGCAGTGCCTGTGTGATAATGTGTGCGACATCAGAAATTTTGCTCTTGATGCTGTGAGTATCTTTACGAGCAGCATAACTGCAAATTTAGCTCGAAGTGCTTCTGAATATACTGAGCAATGAAACCCATCTGTCTATCAAGTAATTCCTTGCTCTTTCATTGTCAACTGTATTTTTCAATTTTCTGCATGGTACCGTAACATCGTTTCCTAGCAAATTTGCAGTACCTGTCGCTTATCCGACTGCGTAACATGTATTGAGAATTCTCATTCCTCTCTTGCGTCATTCCAATTTCTTTTTGAAGCTTTGTGGCGATAGAAGGATAAATTGTGACTCTTTGTTCCAACATCCACTGAACTTGTGAATGTCCTTCTTATCACGAACAAATAGCGATCGGTAAACAGCGCTGACACCTCGATTCAGCCGAACTGAAGAGAATTGTGTACAACCTGTCTGGCCGATATAGGATCTGCCACAGCTGCACGGAGTTTTGTATGCCTCACCGCAATACTACAATAATGAAATGTCGTGCTGTTCCGACTACTTCCGGAAAGGAACGATTACGGCGGAGACTTGGCTCGCACGTGGTGCGCACACTCAGTCCAGATCAAGTTTGGCACGCCGTTGGCCGGCCCTGATCTACAATGTACATTCCAATTTGAGTTCTTTTCTTGGTTATTTTTGGTTAACCAACCATTTTTCCACTGCAGTCTGCGAACGACCTGGCCTCTACGAAACTTTATTCATCTTAATCAGATTACTTTTGGCTACAAGTGGGACAGATTTAATGTAAAGTGATAGTGCATTTTCAACTTCTCGCGGCGTAATGAATAATCCATTAAACTTCGTGCATGCAGCCGCGCAAATAAAATTTCCTCCACTGATATTTCGGCCGCGTATCGTCCAGCCATCCTCAGAGTGAGTCACAAGACTGACTACAATATGCCAAGCGCGGCCTATACAGGGTATTACAAAAAGGTAGGACCAAACTTTCAGGAAACATTTCTCACACGCAAAGAAAGAAAGTATGTTATGTGGACATGTGTCCGCAAACGCTTACTTTCCATGTTAGAGCTCATTTTAGTACTTCTCTTCAAATCACATTAATCATGGAATGGAAACACACAGCAACAGAACGTACCAGCGTGACTTCAAACACTTTGTTACAGGAAATGTTCAAAATGTCCTCCGTTAGCAAGGATACATGCAACCATCCTCCGTCGCATGGAATCCCTGATGCGCTGATGCAGCCCTGGAGAATGGCGTATTGTATCACAGCCGTCCACAATACGAGCACGAAGAGTCTCTACATTTGGTACCGGGGTTGCGTAGACAAGAGCTTTCAAATGCCCCCATAAATGAAAGTCAAGAGGGTTGAGGTCAGGAGAGCGTGGAGGCCATGGAATTAGTCCGCCTCTACCAATCCAATCGGTCACCGAATCTGTTGCTGAGAAGCGTACGAACACTTCGACTGAAATGTACAGGAGCTCCATCGTGCATGAACCACATGTTGTGTCGTACTTGTAAAGGCACATGTTCTAGCAGCACAGGTAGAGTATCCCGTATGAAATCATGATAACGTGCTCCATTGAGCATAGGTGGACGAAGAAACTAAAATGAGCTCTAACATGGAAATTAAGCGTTTCCGGACACATGTCCACATAACATCTTTTCGTTATTTGTGTGTGAGAATGTTTCCTGAAAGTTTGGCCGTACCTTTTTGTAACACCCTGTATAGTTTTGACGTGGTGTCATTATACACCAAGGTACCTTTAAAGGACTCTTTATCTCTTATCGGCCAACATTTTGATAAGAACATTACGGGCTTATTTGAACATGTGCTTTCATCATCTTCTTTTCAGTTTAATGGTGAATTTTATGAGCAAATTGGTGGTGTTGCCATGGGAAGTCACCTCTTCCCTCTGGTAGCTAATTTATTCATGGAAGACTTCGAGGACAAGGCACTGGACTCAGCAAGTTTTAAACCTACGGTCTTCTGGAGGTACGTGGACGACACATTCGTGTTATGACCCCACGGAACGGATGAATTACATCGATTTCTTGAGCATTTGATTTTCATCCATTCTAGCATTAAATTTACTATGAAAATAGAAAAAGACGGCTGCCTGCCGTTTTT
Source organism: Schistocerca cancellata (assembly GCF_023864275.1). Classification (NCBI taxonomy): domain Eukaryota; kingdom Metazoa; phylum Arthropoda; class Insecta; order Orthoptera; family Acrididae; genus Schistocerca; species Schistocerca cancellata. Next base: position 707,298,122 of record NC_064630.1, read on the forward strand.
GGATGTTGTCGTTCGCCGTAAAAGTGATGGCACATTAGGACTTGCGTATATCAGAAACCAACGCACACAAATCTATATCTTCATGCCAGTAGCTGCCATCACCCTTCATAAGGTGTCCTTATCGGGCGCACTTTATATCCAATGAAGACAATTTGCAAAAAGAGCTCACATACCTCAAGAGCATTTTTAAATCGAATGGATTTTCTCCGCAACAAATTCGTAGAGCATTCGATGCAAAACCTAAAAAGCAGGTATGTGATGGGGAAGAAGACAGTAATTCCTTCAGATCTAGTGCGTTTTTACCCTATGTGGGTGCTCTTTCCTCGAAGATAGACCGTATTCTTGAGGAACACTGTATTAAGGTGATCTTCCGGCCCCCCACGAAGATTGCAGCTTTACTCGGCCCTGTGAATGGCGAATTACAGCTTCGTAAAGCGGGTGTGTATCATATCCCTTGCGGAAATTGTGAGAAGTCCTACATAGGCCAGACAACATGCACCGTTCATGAGAGGTGTATGGAGCATCGAAGATAAATGGTTCAAATGGCTCTGAGCACTATGGGACTTTTCGCTGTTCTAGGCGCTCAGTCCGGAACAGCGTGACCGCTACGGTCGCAGGTTCGAATCCTGCTTCGGGCATGGATGTGTCCTTAGGTTAGTTAGGTTTAAGTAGTTCTAAGTTCTAGGGGACTGATGACCACAGATGTTAAGTCCCATAGTGCTCAGAGCCATTTGAACCGTTTTTTGAACCACTATGGGACTTTCTGAAATCATCAGTCCCCTAGAACTTAGAACTACTTAAACCTAACTAACCTAAGGACATCACACACATTCATGCCCGAGGCAGGATTCAAACCTGCGACCGTAGCGGTCGCGCGGTTCCAGACTCAAGCGCCTAGAACCGCTCGGCCACCCCGGCCGACTGCATCGAAGATACACATGCTTATTACAGCCAGACAAGACAGTTCTTTTTTTTTTTTCTTTATTGAATTTCACTTCCCCCCGAAGGGGGCGGGCTGGCAGCAGCTTACTATGCCGCTCTTCAGCCTACAGACTTTGTGAGAAAGATGAAGAGATTAAATAATAAAAACAGGCGATAAAATCGGAGACATAAAGAGTAACATGGCGAAAAGAAATCGTGGAACTTAAAACAAAGAACAGAGGGATGATGATGCTAATAAAATACATATGAAGCAGACAGGTAAAAAAATAGGCAGACAATTAAAAAACACGGCGACAGTCTGGATTCTGTTCGCAAAAGACATAAAATTCACACCTAGCGACAGCATGCTTTCTGTTCGCAACACGAGAAAGACGAACAACACTGAATAGTCACTGGAACACTGCACTAAAAAGTTGGTAAATGTGACGTACCACAGCCGAGAGCAGGTGGGGGGAAACTGGACAGATGATGGGAAAACAAAAAAGAGGGGAAAGGAGAGTAAAAGCGAAGGGGGGAACCGGGAAAGGAGCTGATGGAGGATGAGGACCCATAAGAGGAGTGGGGGGCAGACGCGACAGGGAGTGGGGTAGGCAGTGGAGGGAAATACAAAAGGACTTGGGGGGGGGGGGGGAGAAGGGAGGTAGGGAGAGGTTTAGTGGGGAGAAAACAGGACGGTAGGGGGGAAGAGGGAGCCCAGGGAAAGGACAGAGGAAAGGAGGGGGAGTGAGGATCAGAGATGATAGGAGGGATAAATGGAGGGAGAGAGGGCATCGTCCGGGAGGGGGAGTTGATGGAAGCCACCTTGGGAAAGGAGATTTAGGGTGTAGAGATGGAGGATAGGGGGGACACAACGGTGAAGACGACAAGTCAGCTATGGCCGAACATTGTATTGATACAGGTCATTCCATAAATTACAGTGATGTAAAGATTTTTTAACATCCACCTCTTCTTTTTGGGAATCTGTCTTCAAGGAAGCTATAGAAATTAGATTAGCTAACAATTTAATAAATAGAGATAATTGTTTTAATTTGGACAAAGCATGGAATACGGCTCTTGGAGTAATTAAACTGCAGAGAAGTCGTCATCGTGTCACCGCCGCCGATCATACATCGATAAGCGAATCGAATGTCTGTACGCCTTCGCCACAGGTGGCGCATGTGTAAGCGTATGTCTCTGTGCCGCCGACCAGCATCTGTGACCAGCATGCCGAGTACCGCCGCGGCGGAGCATATAAGGCCGCTCTTGCCGTGTTGTCGTCAGTCTTGTGACTCACTCTGAGGATGGCTGGACGATACGCGGCCGAAATATCAGTGGAGGAAATTTTATTTGCGCAGCTGCATGCCCGAAATTTAATGGATTACAGTGATAGTACTTGAAGGCATAAAACCATGGTCATAATCTAATATGATCCTCCCGGCTAAGGTTAAACAAAGGAGGGCAGGCTGTCGCTTTTTATCTTTATTTGATACCAGTACATTTTAAAGGCTTCATTTCTAGTTTTTTGGAATTTCGTTAGTCCACGTTTCACACGTGTATAATGCTGTAACCATGTCGGTTAGTAAGGACCTCTTACATCACTTCCATATTAATTTCTGATGCCAAGAGTGTATTTGATTGAAGAAAGATATCCTTATGTACGTACAGCTTCCACGCGTCGGCCTTCGTGTGCAGTGTCGCTCCTCAGATGGAAAAAAATATTACACTTCTTACACCAATGCATAGTTCCCAGTTTCGAAGTTAACCACATCGTTATTCTGCTTTCCCCTGCTGCTTGAATTTGAAGGCGGTTTGTGGGTGTACAGAGAGCTGTCGTCTCTGGGTGAAATAACGGCTGAATGCCGGCTGGCCGTGGAGACGAACCGCTGTTCGATGGTAGCTACGGCTACGTCACTTCACGCCTGAGTTCTTCAGTCTTAGTGGGTTACGACTAGTGGCATGGTAATCCCTCGGAATCCCATTACCAGATGTATTCATTGGGTAAGATATCTGGAGAACGTGTTGGCCATGGTAAGTATCGAACACTCTCAGTATAGTAGGAGATAAGGAGATCTGGAAGACAAAGCATAACTGCCTGGACTTAACATGTCAGAAGTGTACCGCTTGCTGTCAAAATCACCAGTTGTGTGAACTTGAGGGGATCACCATGCGTGCCAAACGACACCACATTTCATCACTAGGTCAGTGGTTCCCAGCTTGGGGATAATAACCCCCTGAGGAGTAAAATGAAATTTTCTCAGGGGCAAAAACTAAATGACTCGATTCTGTTTGTCACGAAGCTAAATTACTTTCAAAAGATCATTACTATTATAACAAATCTGTAAGACCCTTATATTGATTATGTAAGTTACCAATAAGTACTCTTTCACAATTAGTAGTATTAATGCAATGGAGGTTACAGGTTCCTCACATAGTCCACCCACTATACACATATGTCGCGCTTTGTCCCTTATATCGCTGTTGATAAAAGCGCGACATGTACGTAACAGAACGTCTTCTCCAACTTGTAGATAATACCTGCAGTAGCCCAGAAATTGCTTCAGTACTCCCTTCGAAACAGATAAATGAATTAACTGACAGCACGATACATAAGTAACTGTGTACGGGCTACTATAGTGCTGTGCACAGTATTACTATGAGCGTGGTCAGACATGAAGCGTTAACAGCCTGAAGCGTTCCAGTTTCTGCCAGTTGAGAAGTAACGATTGCAGTAGTCAAGTGATTTAAGAACGGTAAGTATACTGCACACATTTTAACTTGGTCGATTTTAAATGGGGTTGCAGTGTGCAGGTCAAGCAAGTGCCGGAATGGAGAGGAGTACTGCAGGGGGAAGTATGTTTTGTAGAAAGTGCCTACCGTCACTGTGGATATTTAGCTTCCTTATCTGAGAAGAAGTTGTAGGTAGAACTTGCGATGCACCACGACTTCCTTCGTCATTCTTCCAACTCCCCGCCCCCTCCAAACACATTCAAACTAAATATCGTTCATCCTTCAATATTTTAAAAATAAAAGTGTTCCAAGAAAAGTCTTTCATTCTAATGTTTAGTTACGTGCTAAGGTTGGTGATAATACGGGGGAGGGAGTGGGGGGGGGGCAACACACGGTGGAGGTGGAGGGGAGGGCAGCGAATTAACTCCTCACACACATACAACTATCGTGATGCTGTGTGCTAAAATGTACCTGGGGCACTGACAGAGTTCCATTCTGTAGTAGTCGATATCACTCTTTTCAAAGGCTGTCTATACTAATACATGTGAGCCGGCCGCTGTGGTCGAGCTGTTCTAGGCACTTCAGTCCGGAATCACGCGGCTGCTACGGTGGCAGATTCGAATCCTGCCTCGGGCATTGATGTGTGTGATGTCATTAGGTTAGTTAGGTTTAAAAAGTCTAGGGGACTGATGACCTCTGATTTTAAGTCCCATAGTGCTTAGAGCCATTTGAACCAACTAATACATGTGATCACACACGTACAGCTACAATAGTAATAAAACTGTAAAACCGTAGTGCCTTTTTTAACAAACTAACCTCCGAACGTACTACAGGAATTTCCATGGAGTTTTGACACGTAACTTGCGCGTGGTTTGGGTTAACGTATATACACTCCTGGAAATGGAAAAAAGAACACATTGACACCGGTGTGTCAGACCCACCATACTTGCTCCGGACACTGCGAGAGGGCTGTACAAGCAATGATCACACGCACGGCACAGCGGACACACCAGGAACCGCGGTGTTGGCCGTCGAATGGCGCTAGCTGCGCAGCATTTGTGCACCGCCGCCGTCAGTGTCAGCCAGTTTGCCGTGGCATACGGAGCTCCATCGCAGTCTTTAACACTGGTAGCATGCCGCGACAGCGTGGACGTGAACCGTATGTGCAGTTGACGGACTTTGAGCGAGGGCGTATAGTGGGCATGCGGGAGGCCGGGTGGACGTACCGCCGAATTGCTCAACACGTGGGGCGTGAGGTCTCCACAGTACATCGATGTTGTCGCCAGTGGTCGGCGGAAGGTGCACGTGCCCGTCGACCTGGGACCGGACCGCAGCGACGCACGGATGCACGCCAAGACCGTAGGATCCTACGCAGTGCCGTAGGGGACCGCACCGCCACTTGCCAGCAAATTAGGGACACTGTTGCTCCTGGGGTATCGGCGAGGACCATTCGCAACCGTCTCCATGAAACTGGGCTACGGTCCCGCACACCGTTAGGCCGTCTTCCGCTCACGCCCCAACATCGTGCAGCCCGCCTCCAGTGGTGTCGCGACAGGCGTGAATGGAGGGGCGAATGGAGACGTGTCGTCTTCAGCGATGAGAGTCGCTTCTGCCTTGGTGCCAATGATGGTCGTATGCGTGTTTGGCGCCGTGCAGGTGAGCGCCACAATCAGGACTGCATACGACCGAGGCACACAGGGCCAACACCCGGCATCATGGTGTGGGGAGCGATCTCCTACACTGGCCGTACACCACTGGTGATCGTCGAGGGGACACTGAATAGTGCACGGTACATCCAAACCGTCATCGAACCCATCGTTCTACCATTCCTAGACCGGCAAGGGAACTTGCTGTTCCAACAGGACAATGCGCGTCCGCATGAATCCCGTGCCACCCAACGTGCTCTAGAAGGTGTAACTCAACTACCCTGGCCAGCAAGATCTCCGGATCTGTCCCCCATTGAGCATGTTTGGGACTGGATGAAGCGTCGTCTCACGCGGTCTGCACGTCCAGCACGAACGCTGGTCCAATTGAGGCGCCAGGTGGAAATGGCATGGCAAGCCGTTCCACAGGACTACATCCAGCATCTCTACGATCGTCTCCATGGGAGAATAGCAGCCTGCATTGCTGCGAAAGGTGGATATACACTGTACTAGTGCCGACATTGTGCATGCTCTGTTGCCTGTGTCTATGTGCCTGTGGTTCTGTCAGTGTGATCATGTGATGTATCTGACCCCAGAAATGTGTCAATAAAGTTTCCCCTTCCTGGGACAATGAATTCACGGTGTTCTTATTTCAATTTCCAGGAGTGTATTTTATATATATCAATATCGGATCACAGGAAACAAAGATATAATGGTTAACAGGTTTATCTGAAACATCTTTGTCTGCATGTTTGTCTGTCTGAACAAGCTAATATCCAAAACTGCTTGACCAATTTTCAAGAGGTTTTCACGGTTAACTTGAGCATAATATGCTGTAAAATATTTTTCTTAATTTTTTGCATAGTTTCGCGTTTCATAAGTTTAGTAATGACGGCATAGTACAACAGAGAACCAACAGATGGAGTTGTTAGTTTCGTAATACGCTAAAGAACCAATAGACGACCTGTTAATTTTTTTTAACTCAGATGTAGTTTCGGAATTACATATTAAAATGGACTTTACTTGACTAGGATATACAGCTTTATTGATATCGTTTTGTATATGAAAACCTTAACGACATTGATTTCCTACTTTCGATAGATTTTATTTGTAGTCTTTGATAGGAAAAGCCAATTTATTAAGTTTGCTTCATGATTTGGGTGCCTACTCAAAGCATTATGATTTCGTTTTGTTTACGTATAAAATTGCCTGAAATGCGGTCGAGTCTTCCTCAATACAGCAGAACGGCAAAAAGGCTGAACTGTGCGCGGTCTCGAGAATTGAATGAACGTCGTCAGGCGGGACTTGCTATGAGTTACGAGCATCAGACTTTAACTCGTTCTTTGGAAAATCCTTTAAGGGGCTCCGGAACGCCCTATACTTGCAATGTTAAAATAACGCTTATAAATTACATCTTTCCTCACAAAGTATTTGAGGTAGGAAGTTGAACTTTTTACAGATTATTTATTGGAATATGGGCTACAACTTAACACAGGGATTTTACAAAATTTTAGTTCAGTTATTAAAGATGATTTTTTTCAATTGTAATGAAAATTCACAACATTTTTTTGCAATTTTTTATTTATATATTCAAAAATATACAGTTTTTTGGAAAAAGGCAGTGTTAAATTATGCAGAAGGTACTGTGTAACATTTACTGAAAGTTTGAAACAAATATGTGTGGAAGATCCTTAGAAAACATGTAATTAGTATGAGAAAATAAAAGTTTTGGGAATCGAGCGACAAAGATTGGATTAACTTTTTAGTGCATTTCAGGTCCATAGGATGGATTATCTTCATCCTCTGCATACTCCTCCTCCAGCTTCCTCTTGTTCCTCCTCCTGTTTACTCTTGCTTGTATTTCTAGACTCTTTACAGCCCTGTCTGCAGCCCGAAGGCGTTCCTTGTCTAAAGCAAGCATCGCTCGTACCATGTTAGAATGTTATTATTTACAGTAATAACACATACCCTTGGCTTTCCAACATTTATCCTTTTCTTAAAAGCCTTCAGAGGATTTCTAATAACTTTACTTTTACTCATTATTATACTTCAACAAAACAGAGACTCAAGAAACAGAATTAATTACGAATATTTTCGAGATAACGACAGAGTAAATAAACATGGAATAATCGACAATCACACCAGCGATATATATTCAACCATCACAGGTTAGCCACAACGAATACTTTATCTCACATCACTAAAATGTACCTGATGAACACGGACGTTAATAATAACACCATTTGACAGCAGTTTAACAGCGCCACAGTGGGTCACGCCCATGTAGAACACACTTCAAAAAAATTTAAAAATAGTTGTAGTCTTCGGAATTGAATAAATTATATATCTATTAAAAGGTAATAGTCTGCAGATTCAGAAAACGCAAAAAAGTAAAAATTGAACTTTTCATGATTTTGAGCCTTTCCGGAGCCCCTTAAAAAGTGAGACACGATATAACTCTGATCGAGAGATTTATGCATTGTCTGGCTCTTCAGAACTCTCTACTCACAGAGGCTTAAAGTTGTTTCCTTCCAACGTAAAAACACAGCAGAGGAAATCTAAAGGTGAAACGACACAGGTGAGCTAATTTTTATACCATGACTCCAGCTCATCCCTAACACTTCACGATTTAACTTAAAATGCTTGCAGTTCCCGGTGAGCTTACTTCGTATGACAACCACAAATAAAGCACAAAGCCAAACGCTGTGTGTTTCAGGGGTGGAACTTAGTGTCAGTTGTTATTTGCACAGTCAGCTCTACATGGCTCTCTCCTATATTAGCCCTCATGTCCCTAATCATATTACTTCAAACGTTGTATACAAAGGAGCCTCATACGTCAAAAATAAATTCCGCATGTACGGTGCCTGAGGCACAACTCTAAACAAACACTCAGGCAATGCCATGTTTCTCCAGTAGTAATTAATTATATCATACAGCATGTGCTGTGAGTAATAAAAGCATTTCTTACGTTTGGCATACAGTAATAAAGTTTTGTCATCACATAGTCTACAGTAAAATAAAATAAGTAATTGAAAATAGAAGGAGGAACAAATGATCCAAATGTTGTTGTGGTCTTCAGTCCTGAGACTGGTTTGATGCTGCTCTCCATGCTACTCTATCCTGTGCAAGCTTCTTCATCTCCCAGTACCTACTGCAGCCTACATCCTTCTGAATCTGCTTAGTGTATTCATCTCTTGGTCTCCCTCTACGATTTTTACCCTCCACGCTTCCCTCCAATACTAATTTGGTGATCCCTCGATGTCTCAGAACATGTCCTACCAACCGATCCCTTCTTCTAGTCAAGTTGTGCCACAAGCTCCTCTTCTTACCAGTTCTATTCAGTAGCTCCTCATTAGTTACGTGATCTATCCATCTTAATCTTCAGCATTCTTCTGTAGCACCACATTTCGAAAGCTTCTATTCCCTTCTTGTCTAAGCTATTTACCGTCCACGTTTCACTTCCATACATGGCTACTCTCCATACAAATACTTTCAGAAACGACTTCCTACACTCGATGTTAAACAAATTTCTCTTCTTCAGAAACACGTTATATTTGTGTTCTACTATCTTTAAATAGGTAATATGCAGTGAGCAAGTACCAGAAATAGTCAAATTTTATTGAATATATTTCGCATTAAAGAGCATTTAGTTGTCAGTCTCCCTATTGTGACAGTGTAGTTGTGTTAGAGAAATTTTATCTAAGGAAATACGAGAAGTACCTACAAAGAATGTACCACCTGCAATATCTACATAGATACAAGTTATTTTTTCTACCTCCATTGCAACCTCGTTTTATTTAGTTTTGAAAGAAGATTTTCCTTTATAATTTGTAATAGATGATAAAAGCTTTCACGTCGTAGAATAGTTTTTTTTCGTAAAAAGTAATAAGATTTCAATAAACAATACAGTATTCTTGTAACATTAGTTTTCAGCTTACTAAATGTTTAATTTTGCAAACATTACTGTGGAGATTATAAGATTACTGAAATTAAAAGAATTCTGTTTCGAAAAATTACTTATGGGAAATTCGAGCTTTCTAATAGGGGCGTTGCGCCCCAGCTTGAGACTCTGTACTTTGTTTTTAACCTTAATGATATTATTACAGTCAGTCTGTGATTACCATATCACCTGAAAATAGTTTTCCACCCGTCTGGGCCGGGCGAAGTGGCCGTGCGGTTATAGGCGCCGCGAGGCCGCTACGGTCGCAGGTTCGCATCCTGCCTCGGGCATGGATGTGTGTGATGTCCTTAGGTAAGTTAGGTTTAACTAGTTCTAAGTTCTAGGGGACTAATGACCTCAGAAGTTGAGTCCCATAGTGCTCAGAGCCATTTGAACCATTTGAACCACCCGTCTGAAGATGTTTGTATTTTTTGTAGAATCAGATAGGTAAATAGGCTATCTAATGATAATAAACGACGAAAAAGGCGAAGAAACTTGTTTCAGTGATCACATAACAAACCTGACCTTCGACAGCCGGCAGGAAACGACAGAGAAAGATAATTAAACACATTGTTTTAATTATTTCCTCGCAATGATAACGAAACAGTGGAAGATTGGTGTATACTTACACCTAGAACATCATCTCCGAGGTAAGGATGACGTGGGGATTCTCCCGTATGACCACTTCACTAGAGTACCCTTAATATCAAGAATCCAGTAAAACATACGATCTCCGACAGCGCTGCGGTCGAAAAAAGCTCCTGCAAGAACCGGACCGACGACGACAGAAGAGAAGCGTTCAACGTGACAGAAGTGCAACCCTTCCGCAAATTGTTGCAGATTTCTGTGCTGGGCCATCAACAAGTGTCAGGGTGGGAACCATTCAACAAAACATAATCGATGTAGACTTTCGGAACCGAAGGCCCACTCGTGTACCCTCGATGATTGCACGACTCGCCTGTGCCCGTCAATAGCGACATCCGACTGTTGATAACTGGAAACATGCTGCCTCCTCGTACGAGTCTCATTTCAAATTTTATCGAGCGGATGGACATGTACGGGTATAGAGACAACCTCATGCATCCATGGATCTTCCCTGTGAGCGGGGAACTGTTCAATCTGGTGAAGGCTCTGTAATCGTGTGGGATGTGTTCAGCTGATGATCGCATGCATCCATTCATGTCCATTGTGCATTACGACGGATTTGGGCAATTCCAGCAGGACAATACGACACTTCGCACGTCCAGAATTGCAACAGAGTGGCTCCAGGAACACACCTCTGAGTTGAAACACTTCCGCTGGCCACCAAACTCCCCAGACACGAACAATATTGAGCATATCTCTGATAATTCCCAACGTGCTGTTCAGAAGAGATCTCTACCCCCTCGTACTCTTACGAATTTGTCGACAGCCTTGCAGTATTCATGGTGTCAGTTCCTTCCAGCACTACTTCAGACATTAGTCGACTCCATGCCACGTCGTGTTGTAGCTCTTTTGCGTGCTGGCTGGGGGCGCTACACGATATTAGGCAGGTGTACCAGTATCCTTGGCTCTTAGGTGTATGTTTTTGAATATTGTATTGTAAACGAATATTCAATTCAGACGATGTCCCTACCGTCCCTATGTGTGCATCTGGCATGGTCGAGAATTTTCCTGGGTGCGTTTTGTACTCCCATATGTCGAGAGGTGGGCACCCATCATACTCCGTGTACGGTTGCCGGACGTTATAGCTTTGGTGGATGGCATAATGTTACATAGGCATAAGGACTTACAAACTTTTGAACCGGTACACTCATCGGTGAACGTTATTATGACCCTATACTCCTTCCCTATATGCATCTTTTCAGGGCTGCATTCGGCCCTACCTTCATTTTCAGGGATAGCTTCGAACATGGCAGGCGGATCAGTTCTTGGAACTAGAGGATAATTGGTGGTTGGAATGGCCAGCCATTTCCCCCGACTGAAATTCCATCGAGCACATGCGTTGTGGAGGAGGACTGCAGGACTTTCATTTCACCAACAACAGTCCATCACTTGTAAACCCACTGGTGGAGTAATGCCCAGAGAGGAAGCACGTTGCATAGCACGCACTGTCGTCCATCGAAATCACAAAGCTTACCACACTGCCGCGTTTTCTAATGTGCACAGTGAAAGTTACTTGCTCCGACACGACCGTTCGTTCGTTAATGAGCATTAAAATGTTTGTCTCCTTTATACTCAGAACTGAAGTCACTGTCGTCTGTTATAAAAAACTGACCTGAAATTACTAATCCGAACAGTGCGTCTCATTTACATAAAAACAAAACTACCAGCTGTGGAAGTTTGAAACCTGAATTTCGTCGCAATAACTACAGTCTTTTGTTTGAAACTGATAAACAATATTTTATTCAAAATAATCTCCATTGCTGTTGTTTATACATTTCTCCCACCCGTCAGGCAGGCTATGAATGCCACGTCAAAAAAACCGTACTTCTTATGAAGCGAACCAGTCAGCGAGCCATTCTCGTACATTTTCATACGAACTGAAGCGTCGTTCGCCGCGAGCGTGGGCCAGTGTTGCAGATGATAATCGGCCCGAGCCAAGTCTGGAGAATAAGCTGCATGCCCTAATGTTTCCCAGCTGATCGCCTCGATCGTTTCCCTGGCCAATTTTTCTGTGTCTGATGGGGCGTTATCATGGAGCAATATCAGTTTGTGTTGCCTTTTTCCATATTCCGGTCGTTTTTCAGGTAATGCTCGATTTAAATGCATCATCTGCTGTTAGTAGCGATTAGCGTTAACTGTTTTATCAGGTTTTAGCAGCTCATCCTTCCAATCCCACCAAACACAGAGCATTGTCTTCTTTTCAAACCTATCTGGTCTTGAAGTGGAAGTCAGTGGTTCGCCTAGATACGCACACGATTGACGACGCTTAGCATTCCCAACATACAACCATTTCTCATTACTGTCACTATTTCATGGAGAGACGGCTTTCTTTTGTATCTGGCGAGAAGCATTTCTCAAGTGGTCTTTCGGTTTGCTTGCTGTCTTTATTCAGTTCGTGCTGAACCCATTTTCCCACTTTCTGCACCTTTCTCAAAGCTTTCATCGAAAGCTGTTCCGGGAGATCCTGTTGAGTATGAGTATCATATTCATCCAAGAAGGCCTGCAGTTCGTTGTCTTCGAACTTTTTCGGTGGTTTCCCGCGATCGTCGTTTCTCTCGTCAAAATCACAACTTTCGACTTTTTTGAACCTCTCGAAACACTGTGTTTCCCCAAGAGCATGTTCGCCGAACGCTTCGACAAGCATTCGATGCGATTTAGTAGCAGTTTTCTTCAAATAATAACAGAAAACCAATGCTGTCTGCAAATCGTAGATCGTAGGCACAAAACTCGACATGTTTACGGCTTCGAAACAGATACCGATATATGGAACTTTCGTTACTGTGTGCTGACATTCGTTATGAGATGGCGCTGCAGACACGGTCTCACAGGCCCTACACTGACGGCTAGCACCATCTACAGGGATATTCCGGTTTCATACTTCTACACCTGGTAACTGGCATTCACTCAGCAGGATATTAAATCAAAGCTGTTACTCAAAAACCATTACCAATGTCAAACTGTGCACTGCCCAAAACAATTGAAATTACTTAGCAACACTATGACACACAAATGTTATCTGACTCTTTAAAAATGTGAATTACAAATAAAATGCTTAAACGTTGCACAATGGAAACGTGAAATCAGAAAGGAAAGAACCAACAAAATATAAGAATAATCCTACCTGGAAAATTACACTATAATCAGCAGCAACCGCACAGCATGAAGAAATCTAAATATGCTTAAGTAAAACTAACTACTGGGAGAAAGATTGGGATGATTTTCTCACACTAAAAAAAAAGAACTTTTTACTTGAAATGAAAATACTAATCCATTATAATGACGATCCTGTATTTAATCTCTTATTTCACAAGAATATAAAAACTCACAGAAAACCAAAAACTTTACTTTCTTTACAAAAGTCTTACAAGGCAATGGTTGTACGACTATGCAAATTGAAATGAATTAAACTGAAATAAACTGAACTGAGTCGATGAGCTGGCCTGTTCTGTTGCAACAATCGCTAACATTATCATTATGTGCCAGCAAAAATTATTACCTCAAAAACATATCCATAAGGCAAATCCATTCTCTCTGTTCAATAAATGCCGCGTCTGTAAATTATTGCGTAAGATTAGTAATTCCTAACAATTTTCTTCAGCAAAATCCTTCTCCTATATGAACTACGATAAAAGTTCCACCAGCTTACTCATGCCCAACACTTCTATCACTCTCCGTTCTACAACTGTGCCAAAGATACACAACTCCAGAGATACTGCTGTCACTGCCGGTAGTCGACTATTTCACATATGTCACACGCGACCTTCTACCATAAATATAATAGACTGGCCCTGACGTCATTTTCGTGGCTCCAATATCTCTGGGCTAAAGTCACGTGAATGTTGGCAAAACATGGTTTTTCTTGTTGCGCTTATGACTGTACTCAGCGTTTTGTCGGGGGAAATGGCATTACATTACACGTTTAAGTGTTTCTATGATAGTGCAGCTGCGTGTATTGAAATCTGCTGAAGTGACATTCATATGTTTTTTACACTTGAAATATCACGCAAATTAAAGTGTTGAAAGTGATGCCTGTAAAGTCAGACTCATATTACATTTTGAAAAAGATCTGTGATAATTCGGTTACAGAAGTAAGTATAACTGTTTCTCGTTCCTACTCGTAGCTTCCCTAAGGATGAAAACCGAAGGCAGCTTTGGATATAGGCCCTGAAACGGAACAACTTTAAGCCATCTGCACATACCCGCCTTTTTGGTATATACAAGTGAGATTATAAAGTAAGAGCACCTATAGTCGACACATGAAGAGAATTTTTTTCTACCTTCTCATACTATTAAATAAATGTAGGCTCCAAAATTATTTTATGAAACTTAAAAGTCTCACCTTTCATCTAAAATATCATTTTTTTTTAATTTAATTGTTTAAACTTTTGTAAAAATAGTAGGAACTGAACCTTTGAAGTGCACCTAAAATTGATACTCTAAAATGGACCTGATCCTAAAATCGACAATTTTGGCACTTGGCACCTATGGTTGACATAATTCCCATATCTCATTTTCTTTTATAAGTGACTAGAGCTCAAAACGCGGCGAATCCAATGTTTAAAGTTTTGACACGGGCCCACTCTTACTGTTTAAAAGAATTTTAATGACATTTTACTTTCACTGGTATTTTATAGTAATTTCGTCCCGCTGCCCACCAGAGGGGCGTTCGATGTATTTGTTAGATTTTATAAATGGTACTGTGAACAAATCCAGGTCAAATGTAGTTCTGTCACAATTTTTCGCAAATAAAAAAGTAATTTTTCTTGGAAGCGTTTGGCAGTCAATTGAGAAATGTGGGTAAAATACTATACAAACATAAGATGGCAGACCTCTGATTTGAATCCCGCCACGTTTTGCCAACAGTCACGTGGTTTATGTTGGAGCCACACCAGCCCTATAGCTTCTGCACAGCAAGGCCAGTCTACTGGTATCTATGGTAAAAGCAACCCACTAATTCGCTCTCGTACATGAAATTTCCACTCATTCTGAAACTAACAGCAAATATATGTCCAATGCACCTATGTATGTCTACCTTTCAGCAGGATCTGCATACATCGTAGTGACTGCAGTGTAGTTCCTGTCTCAGAATGAAAGTGTTACTTCCTCTCGTTGCGTATTTCCTACAGTTACTTCCCGTAATACACTCTAGCAGCTCTTTGTGTGTACGATCCAAGTTTCAACGAGATATGTTACTTGTCAGTGACACACCATGTGAAAGCTTCCTTCCTCCTTTAAGTCTTGCACACAGTGTATTTCATGCACCCTAAGATAAGTAGCCCAACTTACGATAGCTGAGCTGCACTTGGATGGCCTATCGTAATGCTCGTGAGTTGTATCTAGCTGAGCTGCACTTGGATGGCCTATCGTAATGCTCGTGAGTTGTATCTTGGACTAGTTTATTTTCCCACATCACTCCCGCTTCTGTCGAGACGTTAATCATGTGCATATCCAACGATATAGCAGATTACGTGTCGATTTTACGTTTGTTTGAATGACGTAGTTATGATGTTGCAACTTTAAGGGGCTCCGGAAAGGCTCAAAATCATGAAAAGTTCAATTTTTACTTTTTGTGTTTTCTGAATCTGCAGACTATTACCTTTTAATAGATATATAATTTATTCAATTCCGAAGACTACAACTATTTTTAAATTTTTTTGGAAATGTGTTCTACATGGGCGTGACCCACTGTGGCGCTGTTAAACTGCTGTCAAATGGTGTTATTATTAACGTCCGTGTTCATCAGGTACATTTTAGTGATGTGAGATAAAGTATGTGTTGTGGCTAACCTGTGATGGTTCAATATATATCGCTGTTGTGATTGTCGATTGTTTCATGTTTATTTACTCTGACGTTATCTCGAAAATATTCGTAATTAATTCTGTTTCTTGAGTCTCTGTTTTGTTGAAGTATAATAATGAGTAAAAGTAAAGTTATTAGCAATCCTCTGAAGGCTTTTAAGAAAAGGAGAAATGTTGGAAAGCCAAAGGTATTTAGAAATATGGGAATGAAGATAGGTTCTAACAAGGTACGAGCGATACTTGCTTTAGACAAGGAACGCCTTCGGGCTGCAGACAGGGCTGTAAAGAGTCTAGAAATACAAGCAAGAGTAAACAGGAGGAGGAACAAGAGGAAGCTGGAGGAGGAGTTTGCAGAGGATGAAGATAATCCATCCTATGGACCTGGAATGCACTAAAAAGTTAATCCAATCTTTGTCGCTCGATTCCCAAAACTTTTATTTTCTCATACTAATTACTTGTTTTCTAAGGATCTTCCAAACATATTTGTTTCAAACTTTCAGTAAATGTTACACAGTACCTTCTGCATAATTTAACACAGCCTTTTTCCAAAAAACTGTATATTTTTGAATATATAAATAAAAAATTGCAAAAAAATGTTGTGAATTTTCATTACAATTGAAAAAAAATCATCTTTAATAACTGAACTAAAATTTTGTAAAATCCCTGTGTTAAGTTGTAGCCCATATTCCAATAAATAATCTGTAGAAAGTTCAACTTCCTACCTCAAATACTTTGTGAGGAAAGATGTAATTTATAAGCGTTATTTTAACATTGCAAGTATAGGGCGTTCAGGAGCCCCTTAAGGCCAGCAGTATGGGTTTCCGCAGGTTTTTATTCTCTCCGTACTGCTTAGCCGACAATCTTGTAAAAACGTAGCATCGTCTGCAATCGGCAGTGTGACCACGGTATACTGAACGGAAAGCAACGAGAGCCCTGTCTTGTGTCAGCAGCGCAGGCAGCCTGCCGCGTGGCACTCGCCTTTGTCGGTGAGCGCAGGGCTCCGGCAGCGACAAACAGCAGCCGGCAGATGGGCCCGTAAAACGGCGGCGACGGCGGCGGCGGCGGCTGCAGACGGCGTCTGGATTTACCCCGGCTGTGACTGTGTGGCCATCGACACGGCTGCTGTGGATCTGTCGGGTCTCGCATTCCTCCAGCCAAGCGATCGTGCACAGCGTTCGAATACTCTCGCTCACGCTTGGTTCGTAGTTGAAGGCTCTGAGGCGGATTTGCCCGAAAACATATGTTAAAATATATTTCATAATAGAATCTAATTTATTAGGACGCATTTCGAATATTTACGACCTTGCTTTACACAGTGAGGCGACAGCAATCTTGGGATAGCAACATGCACATAAACAGATGGCGTTAGTAGCGCTTATACAAGGTGGTCCATTGATCCTAGCCGGGCCAAATATCTCACGAAATAAGTGTCAATAAAAAAAAAAAAAAAAAAACTGCAAACAACGAAACTTGTTTGGCCCGCTAGATGGCGCTGCCATAGGTCAAGGAAATATCAACTTGTTAAATAGGAACCCCCATTTTTTATTACATATTCGTGTAGCACGTAAAGAAACATGAATGTTTTAGTTGGACCACTTTTTTCGCTTTGTGATAGACGGCGCTGTAATAGTCACAAACATATGGCTCACAAGTTTAGGTGAACAGTTGGTAACAGGTAGGCTTTTTAAATTAAGATACAGAACGAAGATACGTTTGAACATTTTATTTCGGTTGTTACAATGTGATACATGTACCTTTGTGAACTTATCATTTCTGAGAACGCATTCTGTTACACCGTGATTACCTGTAAATACCACATTAATGCAATAAATGCTCAAAATGATGTCTGTGAACCTCAATGCATTTGGCAATACGTGTAACGACATTCCTCTCAACAGCGAGTAATTCGCCTTCCGTAATGTTCGCACATGCACTGACAATGCGCTGACGCATGTTGTCCGGCGTTGTCGGTGGATCACAATACCAAATATCCTTCAACATTCCTCACAGAAAAAAATCCAGGGACGTCAGATTCGGTAAAGGTGCGGGCCATGATATGGTGCTTCGACGACCAATCCACCTGTTATGAAATATACTATTCAATACCGCTTCAACCGCACGGGAGCTATGTGCCAGACATCCATCATGTTCGAAGTACATCGCCATTCTGTCATGCAGTGAAACATCTTGTAGTAACATCCGTACAACATTACGTAGGAAATCAGCATACACTGCACCATTTAGATTGCCATCGATAAATAGGGGGGCCAATTATTCTTCCTCCCATAATGCCTCACCAAAAATTAACCCGCCAATGTCGCTGATGTTCCACTTGTCGCAGCCATCGTGGATTTTCCGTTACCCAATAGTGCATATTATGCCGGCTTACGTTACCGCTGTTGGTGAATGACGCTTCGTCGCTAAATAGATCCCTGCAAAAAATCTGTCATCGTCTCGTAATGTCTATTGTGCCCAGGGGCAGAACTGTGCACGACGTTGAAAGTCGTCGCCATGCAATTTCTGGAGCATAGAAATGTGGTACGGGTGCAATCGATGTTGATGTAGCATTCTCAACACCGACGTTTTTGAGATTCCAGATTCTCGCGCAATTTGTCTGCTAATGATGTGCAGATTAGTCGCGACAGCAGCTAAAACACCTACTTGGGCATCATCATTTGTTGCAGGTCGTGGTTGACGTTTCACATGTGGCTGAACAATTCGTGTTTCCTTAAATAACGTAACTATCCGGCGAATGGTCCGGACACTTGGATGATGTCGTCCAGGATACCGAGCAGCATACACAGCACACGCCCGTTGGTCATTTTGATCACAATAGCCATACATCAACACGATATCTACCTTTTCCGCAATAGGTAAACCGTCCATTTTGACACGGGTAATGTGTCACGAAGCAAATACCGTCTGCACTGGCGGAATGTTACGTGGTACCACGTACTTATCCGTTTGTGACTATTACAGCGCCATCTATCACAAAGCGAAAAAAGTGGTCCAACTAAAACATTCATATTTCTTTACGTACTACAAGAATATATAATAAAAAATGTGGGTTCCTATTTTTTTAAAAAAGCCGTTGACATCCGTTTGACCTATGGCAGCGCCATCTAGAGGGCCAACCATAGTGCCATCTGGTTTCCATCTTCAAGCTAGAAGAGTTTCGTTTTTCGTAGTTTTTCCGTTTGATGCTTATTTCGTGAGATATTTCACCTGGTCACTATCAATGGACCACCCTGTCTAAGATATACAAGGGAAGTGAACTGGTGGAGCTGTCATTTGTACTCAGGTGATTCACGTGACAAAGTTTCCTGTGTGATTATGAGCGCATGACGGCAATTAATAGACTTCGAACGCGGAATGGTAGTTGGAGCTAGACACATCGGACAATCCACTTTGGATATCCTTAAGGAGTTCAATAAACCAAGATCCACAGTGTCAAGAGTGTGCCGAAATACCAAATTCCAAGCCAGATGCTGTGGCCGAGTGGTTCTAGGCGCATCAATCCGGAACAGCGCTGCTGCTGCGGTCGCAGGTTCGAATCCTGTCTCGGGCATTGATGTGTGTGATGTCCTTCGGTTAGTTAGGCTTAAGTAGATGTAAGTTCTAGGGGAGTGATGACCTCAGATGTTACGTCTCATAGTGCTTAGAGCCATTTGAACCATTTTGAACCAAATCTCTCACAATGGACAACGCAGTGGCCGAAGGCATTCACTTAACGACCGAGAGCAGCAACGTTTGTGTAGAGTTGTCGGCGCTATCAGACACGCAACACTGAGTGAAATAAGCGCAAACGTGAATATGTAACGTACGACGAATAAACCTATTAGGAGAGTGCGGCGGAATTGGGCGTTAATGGACGGTGACTGCAGACAATGACTCGAGTGCCTTTGCTAGCAGCACGACATCGCCTGGGCTTGTGACGATATCGATTCGACCCTAAACGACTGCAAAACCACGACGTGGTCAGATGAGCCGCGATTTCAGTTGATAAGAGCTGATGGTAGAGTTCGAATGCTGTGAAGACGCCACGAATCCATGGACATAAGCTGTCAGCAAAGCACTGCGCAAACTGATGGATGCTCCGTAATGGTGTGGCCTGTGTTTATATGGAACTGACTGGGTCCTCTGGTACAGCTGAACCAATAATTGACAGTGTCATGGTATAAGATCCCGTTACTAGATGAATATTTCTAGTATGCAAGCATTGCTTTGTGGAGAGCGAGCGCGCTACATGGCGCGCTATTCGCGGAAGTGGGTGGTGAACCCGCTCAAGATTTGCAACGGTCGGTGGGATGGTCTCCGCCGCCGGGAGGCCACGTGGCACGCAGCTTGTTTGGTTTTTCGCGCATTACGCGAAAACTATGTAACTTACGGTGAAGAGCAATGCGGCAGTGGATTGTGGTCAGCAATATGCACCTTCTGAAAGATCGATCTTTATTTCAAGTCACGAGACGCAAAAATTATAGTAACCTCAAAATCGGTTAATATCACGAATACCGAAAGATTAATAAAAATAGTAAATAACAACTTACAGGGATGAGCGAGCACTCATTAAAAACGTTTCGTCATACGGAATCGAGTGCCGAAGTCATACGTTAAGATTCATAAACAATTAAGCCCGTTAAGAGCAATAAACAAAATTTGACGGAAAATTGTTTATAAAATTCAATAGGAAATTCATGACGTGAAGAACGGCAGTATATAATATTTTGGGTGGCATCACACGTATTTTGAACTAGTTAAGTTGTACTATACACTTAACTTGCAATTGTTTTCATTGCTTGCAAATTATTATTAACATTTATCGCCCATGATTAAATAATTATTATAGATATGAAGAGTTTGAGCAGCGCAATGTGTAGGTCGCTACAGATTACGTTTAAAAACGGTGCTATATGCAGTTCTATGTTAAAACTTTGCGGCACAGATGTCAACACACAAATTTCCGCTAAGTGGCGAAATTTTGCAAAAAATAAAACTTCATTTACGGGCTATAGGATAATCCTAGAAATTAATGTAAAATGGTAAGTAAGATGCACTTTTTAGAGCGGTTCCGATTGTGTACTTATTTCTGTTGAGGGATGTATGTAACAATATTTGTAACCGTAAGTGGTGAGATTGGTACTTGCATAACCAGGGAATAGACATCCGAGCCTATAAAAGTGAGCGGCCATTTTGGTCAGGGGTCAGTCGATTTGGAGGGTTGGTGGCGAGCGAGCCCCACTTGAGGGTGGCCCATGTGGTCGTTTGAGAATTTTTTTTTCGAGCCGATTTATTTCGACAAAGAAAATTGTTTAATAGTGCAAGAGTGCAAGCATATATTTGGTCAACTGGAAGTGCTACGATTATTTGTGTGAGAGCGAATGACGAGGTATACATCGGCGGAAGTGAACATGTGGCGATCTGTGATTTCGCGCCAAAACTGCTAGAACAAAGAGGACAGTGGGACTTGTGGTTCTGTTCGAACTGATTGAATAATTTTCGTTTATAGCAGCCTATATTACTGCTATTGGGGGTTTGGAGTCAAATTACTATTAAAGTAAAACTGTAAACAGTCTCACCAGTGATAATTTCATTGTGGGAAAGAAAAGGACAAAACCAATAAATAGTGATTGAACTGTGTCGTGAAAAACTGATTTTAATATAATAATCGCCTAATTCTCGTTCCCTAGCATAAACTGTATTCCTGAATATTAATTCAAAAACTATAACTAATGCGCGGGTGTAGAACAGTGTACTAATGCACAAAGTGTGGAAATAATCGCCGGCCGGCGTGGCCGAGCGGTTCTCGGTGCTTCAGTCTGGAACCGCGCGACCGCTACTGTCGCAGGTTCGAATCCTGCCTCGGGTATGGATGTGTGTGATGTCCTTAGGTTAGTTAGGTTTAACTAGTTCTAAGTTCTAGGGGACTGATGACCTCAGAAGTTAAGTCCCATAGTGCTCAGAGCCATTTTGTGGAAATCATCCCCTGAGACTTACGTGAGAGCCAAAATTTGCAATAACATTTTTTTAACCAACATTTGTATATGCACATTCGTGAGAACGCTTCAACCGCATTTCTTTATTTACCACCCCGTCGCAACAGGAAATGGTTATCTTCGGCTACTTGGGGAACATCTGCAGCCACTCATGGACCTCATGCTCCTGAACAACGACTGAATTCTTATAGATGACAATGCACCATGTTACCAGGCCACAGTTATTCGCGATTGGTTTGCAGAAGATTCTGCGCAATTCGAGAGAATGATTTGGCCACCGAGATGGTCGTACGTGAATCCCATCGGACATTTGTGGGACGTAATCGAAACGTAATTTGTGCACAAAATCCTGCATCGGCAAATTTCGCAATTTTGGACTGCTGCAGAGGCAGCGCGGTCTAAAATTTCTGTAGGGGACTTTCAACCACTTGTTGAGTCCGTGCCACGTATATTACAAAACGAACTGTCTAAAGCTGAAGAGCTCAAGCAATACATTCGTTACTTGCGAAGGCAGCAACCCGACACCCTTGCGTCGTACGTCCGACAATATGGACCGAAACAAGGAAGTTGTCCATACATCTGGATGCCGTCGTTCCACTGACAGCGTCGGATACCTCTGGACAGCACAGCTCCACTGCCGCTAGACTGATATCTCTATACTTTCGTGAATCTTCGTTAACTCGTGGGTGATCGACTTCACAATATGATCGTTACTTATTGCCGAACGGTACATTTTATTATCTGTTTACGTTGGAGCCTTTTTAACGGTGACAAACTTTAGTTTTGAGTTTCCAAATAGTGAACGTTTTTGAAGATCATTACGTTCATGTCACCAACTGATGAGAAGCTGAGGCTGCCTCAAACATTACGATCGGCGATTGCTTCTCTCAACGTTAATTCGAAAGCTGCACTTTAAACCAGCCGCTATTACCCTACCGTTCCAGTTTAGGTGGTAGGCAGTGCTTCTAAATGGCATTTAAATGACGCGCTCTCCTGTGTTAAGGGGGACAAGTTCCAGAGCAATAAATTTTAATAAGACTGATAGGAAAGGGAAGGATCGTTTCTTACCGAAATATCACGAGGCGTTGACAGATTCTGTGCAATGTAATGTCCTGACTGCTGTCAGTCCCATTGCGAGTAGTTCCATTTCATCAGCTGGCTCACCTCGCTCTTCACTTACATACTCAAAGAGAACAAACTTCCCAGATAATTCAAACTGTCGAAAGTTATAGCCACTCTCAAACCTGGCAAGCCTGAAGACAGCCATGAAAGCTACCTCCCTATAGCACTGCTCAGTTGTACATTCAAACTTTTGGAACGAGTCCTCCTAACCAGAATAGCACCGTTCATCGAGGCTGCTACCCCTCCTGAACAAGCTGGCTTCAGACAAGGACGCAGCTGCCCTGATCATGTTCTTGCCCTAACTACCCATATTGAAGCAGGTTTTCAAGGCCATCTGACGTCAACAGCTGTCTTCATCGACCTGACAGCCGCGTATGACACTGTCTGGCGACAGGGATTATCTACAAGCTACTGCAAGTTGTACTAAGTCGAGAAATTGTGGATCTAATATCCAGCATGCTTAGTGAAAGGCAATTTGAAGTGTTTCTAGGCAGCTCTAAAAACCACAAACGGAAACTGAATAGTGGACTACCACAGGGATCTGTTTTAGCCCCATCACTATTCAATTTATACATTAATGATTTACCAACCACAATATCAACTAAATTCATCTATGCTGATGACATCGCACTGATAGCACAGAGCAGTAATTTCGAAGATGGTGAACGAATTCTTACGGAGGATCTGGAGAAGATGTCAATTTTCTTTAAAACCTGGAGATTGATGCCAAGCACATCAGAAACCGAAGTCTCTTGTTTCCATCTAGCGAATCGTGCTTCGAACTACAAACCAAGAGTTCTGGTCAATGGACAAAAGTTGAGATACAATCCTTTCCCAAAATATCTCGGAATCAATCTAGATAGAACCCTGAGATACAAAGAGCACATCACCAATCTTTCTCATAAAGTTAATTCAAGGGAAAATATACTACATAAGCTCAGTGGTACCACCTGGGGAACCTCTGCTGACTGTCTATGTTTAACTGGCATCAGTCTTGTGTACTCTGCTGCCGAGTACTGTGCACCTATCTGGTTCGAAAGTGTACATGTGAAGAAGGTAGACACAAAACTTAACGACACAATGCGCTTCATTACTGGTTGCATCAAATGAACCCCATGCCACTGGCTACCTGTATTGAGTCACATCCCTCCACCTCACTTAAGGCGGAAACAAGCTCTACTGAGGGAGGCCAAGAAAATCTATGCATCACCCTCTGACCACGGCACCAAGAATTCTGTCATCCGCCATAGCAACGATTGCGATGAAGAAGACTAGCAAGGGTTACTGCAGGACAACTCATCGCGAATGGTTTTGATCTAAATGAAAGCTGGAAGCATGAATGGTCAACAAAAACATTGGGAACAAGAGCCCGTCACCTTGATCCCACAAAGAAGCCAAAATGTTTTGACCTACCAAGGAACCTTTGGTGCCGCCTCAACAGGTTAAGGACTGGGCGTGGTTGTTGTAGCTACTTCAGGTACAAATGGGGCTGGATCACTTCACCAATGTGTGAATGTAATCAAGAAGAGCAGACAATTGAACATTTAGTCCAACGCTGTCCACTTCATTCATACCCCGGAATTCCCGATGACTTGTTCACTCTCACACTCAGCTTAATTAACTGGTTGAAAAACACGGACTTTAAGGTTTAATCTTGTCTTATATAATATGTATATTGTATAAAGTCATTTGCCTTATATCAACTGTATATTGTATAAAATCATCATACGATTAAATAAATCAGCTTATAAACTCACATTTACTGCCGTACGGGTGGGATAGCAACAGGACTTCTTACAATGTCGGCACTATGTAGAGTGGTTGTGTGACTTCCGGCATGTCGTTCAAATGGGCGTGCGCACTTCCATTGTGTAGTGTTCGTGCTGAATATAGTGGCCGGTAGCAGCACTTTCGGCAGGGCACGCATGGGAGCGCTGAAGGGGAAGTGCCATTCGAAACTGAAGCCTATGCTCACATTTTTTGTAAATAATAAATGGAACCCCTCCATGCTCACACTTGCATTGTGACCATTCAGAAAGATATATCACCTCGTCTTCGGTTGGTATCTAAAACGGTTCAAATGGCTCTGAGCATTATGGAACTTAACTTCTGAGGTCATCAGTCCCCTAGAACTTAGAACTACTGAAACCTAACTAACCTAAGGACATCACACACATCCATGCCCGAGGCAGGATTCGAACCTGCGACCGTAGCGGTCGCGCGGTTCCAGACTGAAGCGCCTAGAACCACTCGACAATCCCGGCCGGCTATTATCTAAAAAGAATTCCGCTGAGATGCAGCGATTTATTTTCGCTTGGCTTGTTAACCATTTCTAACTTTCAGAGAAGTGATATGAGTGGTGAATTTTGAGTAGAACCTACACATTTCTCTTCTTGTCATATTAATATTTACTTCTTCTGCCAAGACACAGTAGAGTTTACATAGTGTCACGTCACTAACATGTTGTGCAGATGTAAATACGGAAACAGTGGTTTATTAAGTTCATGAAGAGAGGAACTGAGGAAAAGTAAGGTCAGTAGATTATGAAAAAGCACATTCTCGTCACAAAATAAACGTGTCATGTATTCGCTCATGTTGTTCCAAATCCCATAGCATTTCTCATTTCACCAGCTATCGATTTCCCCTAAAAATTACATTCTTTAATCGAAAAGTTCTGTCGTTGATGGAATAACACGGTAGATAATGAAGTTTTGCATAATAACAAGATAGCAAAATACTCTCCTCATTGCATGCTATATTTGCCAAAATCTCATTTCGGTATCTCAAACCATTCATCAGATATGAGGAAGGTTTTGGGTATTCATCCCGGCTTTATTGATGGCGTGGTGCGATCACGCATGACTCTGCTATGTCCGATCACTTTTCTCGAGAGTAGTGACAGAGACCTCCTCCCAAATCTAATAAAAGTTCAGTATCTTAGCTAAATTAAATATGCACAATATATTATGTATTATGCACCAAAAGCAAAATCATATCGATCCCTATTTTTCATTGCAATCTTTTCCGAATTTCGGGCAATGTCTTACATCCATATAAATATCGCAATAACTACGATTATTAAGGAAATGACGATCGCATCATCAGGAGCATGACATACAGTTGTAGCTAAAACGAAAACGATTTTTTTTTGCCGAATACTTCTGTAAAATCAACTGAGAAATATTGTAGGGCATGCGCCTCGATTCTGTCACCGCGGACCGGCCGAAAGGTGGCAAACAGTGTTGGCACCTTCTACCGAACAAAAGAATGAGCTCGTCCAGTGGTTTGAATGAAAAGTGGTCCCTGCGCTTTAAAGCTTTTTATATAAAACAAATATTATTAACATCTTACATCTTTGCTCTTCATGCCTTGATATTTATTTCTCAACATAGTCACCCTGGTGACGAACACATTTCCCCAACGAGAGACCGATTTGTTGGTACAAAATGTTTGACTTCGTTGACCTCGGATTGCACCGCTTCATCACTAACAGATTGAAGTCGTCAAAGACGCTCTTTAAGGTTTTGAAACCGATGAAAATCATACTGGTCCATGTCGGGAATGTATGGAGAATGTTGGATGACAGTGAACCCAAGGTGACATCGTTGCAGATGTCGCAGCGTTCGTGTGTGGTCTCGCACTGTCATGCTGAAGAAAAGGAAGGTCCACGTCTGGAAGAACTCTTCGATATCGCTCTATCAGTTTTATGAGACTCTCGCAGTACCTTGCAGAGTTTCTGATGGGGCCTTTTAGGCATGATTCCAAAAGCACTCCACTTTGAACTTCCTAGATTACTATGAGCATGGCTTTGCCTATTGATGCCATGGTCTTGAACGTTTTTGGAGTGGGTGATCCTATGTGGCGCAACTCCGTTGACAGTATCTTGCTTTCGTATAGAATGTATTTCTTTAGGGGAGGGGGAGGTGAGACGTTCATGAGGTTGGCTGAAATGCTGATTTTTCAGTTTACTTTTTAATTATTACTAGAACTCATCGACAATAGTGCCAAAAGTTTCAGTGATGAAACCGCATCGTAAGTGAGTGGGAAATAACCGAATGTGTGACGCGACCATCCTATTGAGCCCACTTTTTGAAGCAAGACATTAATACAAGGTCGGTGAACAACGGTTCTGGGGTTTAAATTCACAAAGAGAGGCTTCCAAATTGTATATTAGATGTTGTTAAGCCAACTTATAGATTTCTGGCCGATCCTGAACTTTTAAAAAAGCGTGATCATGCCAAAGCCCGGAGTCCAAATGAGTCTATACGTTCACTCACATGGCAAAGACGCAGTAAAACCACATTTTCATCTGCTACAGTTGGCAGTATTGAAACTTATGATACAGTTTTTCTGTTTAATGGTGAGAACGTAGAGAAGATGATGGTATTAGTGTAATGAGCGTTAAGATAGGAAATTTCACTCAAGACATCTTGAGAAAGGCAGATTTTCGACGCCTCTATGCAGCTGAAAGGTCAGCTAAAGAACTGGTAAAGGAATGAAGAAAGATAAAAAGAAATCAGAAGATAAGCTTTGAAGGGAAAAAGGACTCTCAGTACAAATCTGTGGCCTTCTGAAGAGGTGAAAAGGAAAAACATTGGATTGAACTTTAAATTGGATTTCCTGAAAATTATTTTTTAAAATGTTTATGTACCCTTTTGTCTGAGTCTGTGAAGGCTAGAATTATCAAATTTTGTATACTTATTTCTGTAAATGCAATACATGTCTCAAGAATAATATTT
This sequence comes from Schistocerca cancellata, assembly GCF_023864275.1. Taxonomy (NCBI): domain Eukaryota; kingdom Metazoa; phylum Arthropoda; class Insecta; order Orthoptera; family Acrididae; genus Schistocerca; species Schistocerca cancellata. Next base: position 707,325,650 of record NC_064630.1, read on the forward strand.
GAAATTCTGAGTGTAAGCTAAGATAAAGGGCAAAGTGCTTGGAATTTTGAATGAGTCTCATATCATACTTACAGGATTATAATTAAAAAAGATTGAAAAGTTATTAAAACCTCATGACTTACTATAAGCAAAGAGATTAAACAGAAAAATTTGTATAAAACATTTGAATAGTTTCTGCGAAAGAGGTACATATATTATTTTCCGAAAATAATATTCTTGAAGTACAAAAAAAAGTTGAATATATATATTCCAGGAACATATCACTAAATGTAATAATTTCATGTAAAGCATGGTACTAAATTTCATTGTTGTACCTTCAAAATTGTGGATTTGATGTGTCCTTTAAATAGTGCGTGTTCCTCATAAACATCCTACCCCTCCCCCTCCCCCCTACGCCAACAGGTAGTTCCAACTGCCTTTATAGATACGCCTGTTTCATTTTTTATTTTGTTTCTTTACAGAACGTGATTTGTTTTAGTTATCTATTTAATCTTATTGGACAACTTATTCTAGTTTCATTTCTTGGTATAAAAAGGTTTTTTAAGTTTTATTTTTATTCTTTCTTGGTAACGTATGTCCTGTCTAACTCTTGTTCTGTAATAATCAACAGAGCTGTTTTTGCAGTAATTATCCATATGATTTGTGATTTGTACAACTGATTGGTAAATGGAATTGTGTGACGAAGCTGAAACGCTCTGTTCTTGAGCAGATCTTTACAATAAGTCTCACAACTATGTGTGGTTATTACTTCTATAGCTCTTTTCTTTATTTGAAAATTGTGCTCATATTTTGTGCATTTGTTTCGCAAAGAAGAATTCAATAACTAAAAGTTGATTGAACTTGTGAGTAGTATTTAATTAAAAGACACTGGCTGTTGTACGCTAATGACAGGACTCTAAGGGTATAATATGCCGATGACATTCTGTTCGCAAATATCCGTGTGTATTCACTCCATTTTAGCCGGGAGACAACATTCTTTGCTAGAAACTTTGTATTTGTTAACAGTCCATAAAGGTGACAAGTACATTTAATTTAGCAAAGTCATTTTCCCTCTTCACACTGAAATGATGCCATCTTTTTTTATGTTGAATGTCACTTTATTGCATACTTAACTACTTTAAAATCCTTGAGGTTTCATTTGCTTTCTCTGCAAGGGGTTCTTCTGTTTTCCCAGTAACTATAATATTGTTGTCGTCAGCAAAGTGAATTTTTTCCCCGTGACTAACAATATTGAGAAAGTGATTGATGCATATCAGCAACAGTATTGGCCCTAATACGCTACCCTGAGGAACTCCAACATTAATTCATTTGGTTCTTGTATGTCTTGTACTAAAAGTATATTTCATTGCTTTAGCGGGTGTTAAAACATAAATCTTACTAAATACTGTACCTGATATAAACTATGCTTCACAAGCGTGTTATCTACGGCCGGACGACTTGTTTATAATATGTAGTGTTACACAAAAACCTTCCTCATGAATCAGTCTGTCTGTTAGTGAAAACCGTATCAAAATCCCTGCAGTAATTCCTGGGATTAGCCTTGCCATACAGACAGACAAATTCAACGAGGGAGTTTAATCTATAATATATATAGATACTAGTCAAGCTTCGCTCTTTTCTGGAAATACAGTGGCTGTTACGTTACTGCTTTTCCCGCCAGATACCACTCCCTGTCTAGCTGAGTAACTCGTACCTCCCACCGTTTCCGCGAGGTATCACGCCGCTTGCCAAATAAAAATGGAACAGGTAGTAATATATATACGACATTATTCACTGATCATTACAATAAACAAGAAACTATGTAAACGGCCCTTCCTCATGAATCAGTGTATCAGCGAAAACCGCATCAAAATCCTCACAGTAGTCTCTGATATTAGGCATAAATTACAGACAGAGAAACGTGGAGGGGGATTTTAATGCATATACAGGATCAAACGGGTATATGTGCAAATATTTCTATTGGTGACTGAGGTCGGTGTACCGAACCACAATACATCAGTATTTACATCATTTGCAGACTAATAATAATAGCTTTTTCAAATCATATGTTTTCATGTTGGATAGCACCTCCAAGATGTGACAGGATCAAGCCATTAATGCACATTTTCTCGTGAGCAGCAGGTCAGGTGTTGGAGTGCGGACGTTTGAACACAAAACGATTTGTCTATATTGACAGATGTATTCCGCTGATACGACTGTGAAGAAAACACTAGGTAGTAAATTACGTGACATGTTTGTGGGAGGACATATTACAAAAAGGATGTGTGTGTGTGTGTTCCCATCTCCTCCTAAACTGCTGGAGCGATTTCAACGAAACTTCGTACACTTATCGTTAGCTCTCAGGTAACAATCGCTTTGGGGATAAAAATCACCTATCTAACAGAGTTTAGGAGATATGACGTCCAAAACACTGTGATGCGTGGAAAACTGCCGCATCATACTTGACGTTTAAGGTTATTACTCCTTTGCTACTAACTCTATTCGCAACATATTTCGCAGGCAGTATCCACATATTCCTCCGAATGTACCTACACCAATACATCATTGCACCATACGTAGTTCAAGAAATATTAGGGTACAAGCATTGAGTTGCATGAAAAATTTCCGCACTATCCGTGAAGTATTAATATATTTATTCTTTATACAAAGACACTCGTAGAGTTAAGCTAAATTAAGGAAACCACTGACACCTGGTAGCGCTTTTCACAGCTTTCAATTGCGAAGCGCAAACGGTTGTAGGCGAAGACACTAGCCTTCTATAGAGCCATGGAGAGGTTTTGTCATAGAGACTTTTACGAAATCACTGCGCCCAGCGTATAGATACTGCCCGGCATCATGTGTCTTACTTTAGAAACTGTACTTACACATTTTTATACTATGCATGGTTCTTCATATGGTTGGTTGGTTTGGGGTATAACGGGACCATACTAAAGGATCATGAGTCCCATTTCACTCAATCAAGTAAGTCTCAGCGTAAAAGAGTTCCCAAAAGGATATGGGGAAATTAAAATGGCGTAGAACTAACGGGGAACCACAACGAAAGGGGAAACGAAAGAGGCGAACCAAAAGGTGAAAACATAAACTAAAAGAAAAAGTAAAGGAAGGTATTAAAAATATATAGCAGATGTCCTGGGCTGGCTGATCACAAGAATAAAAAAAGGATGAGCCAGCCACACTGCAACACACTAAAATCTCCAGTCTGACAGAGGAAGTGAGATGAACACACTTAGGGAGAAGACGAACACTAAGGCACAAAAAATGCAAAGAAAGAGTGACAAAGAGGTAAAATGGAGGGAGGGTGGAGGTGTCGGAGAGAAGGCCAGGCGCCCACCCTTAGATGTTATGATAAAAACCCCTCTCACGAATAAAACGTAAAACTATATCAGCCGTTGAGGCACTGTTGCCCAACACCGTAGGTAGGATGCTGGGAAAGTTAAAAGTCCTTCGCAGAACGTTAAATTTCGGTAGTCCAACAAGATGTGGACGGAAGTCTTGTGGAAGCGACAGCGACACCGAGATGGGTCCTCAGCATGGAGGAGGTGACCATGTGTTAGCCACGTATGGCCGATGCAGAGCCGTTCTTTGTAAGACGGCTCCATATATATATATATATATATATATATATATATATATATATATAGTTTGAAAAAGAGAGGGAGAAAGAGATACACAAACAGTAACAGCTATAGTACTGTACAGAAGTAGAAGAGGAGAGAAGATGAGGTGAAAATTGAACATGTACGATCAGTCACTTTTCTGAGTGTTTTTAACATATTTAACGCCTCACTTATTAGGTTTATTTAAATCTGAAGAGGTGCCTCACTCTTACTCCATTATCCCATATTATCTGAAGCAGTAGATTCGCGTCACTACGAAGACACCTATTACGGAAAAAGAAATGTACGGCGATTGAATGAAAAGTTCACCGAGATAATAGGAAAAAAGACAGTGCGATAAAGAGGAATACTTAATTCTTCGAACGAAACTGCAGTCGGCAAAGCGAGTCGAGGAGAAACTTTGGATATTAAGACGGCATGGTGCAGTGGCTGTGCGGCTCTGTGCCATTGCGAAGAAAGTTGTGCGCTCCGGCCGCGGCCGACCGCTATATCGGGTGGGGGTCGGTGCCGGTCCGGGCTGGCGCAAGTATTCCGCTTGGCCGAAGATATCCTTTACAGCGCGGGAATCGTCAGCGGCAAAACCGAGCCTTTATTAAATTCCTGCCAGCGAATGAGCGCGTCTGGCTGCAGACGCCCCGGCCGCCGTCTCCACAGGGCCTTCCACGGCGTCTGAGTGCCTGCTTAAGCCGCGCTCCAGCCGTCCCGCGCACGTGAGCAGCGCACTCTAAGCAGTACGTTTATCCGATATATTGCTGAAGATGTCACTGTCCTTTCTTCCTGAAACGTCGCCTCATTTCACATTTTTCTACTGTGATCTACTACAGCGTCACTGAGATGTTAATACGAGGGATGTTCAATAAAGAATGATCACCTTTCTCTTGACGTTTACAATTTTTCGCCCTAGAATTATTCAGCGGAAAAGAGGTGAACAAGCTCCTCTTTAAGGGGGGTAGGACGTCACACGGGCCGACTTGGAGCAGGAGAGTCACCACAAGCCGTTTTAATTACTACTGTCTGTACTTCTACAAACAGATTCATAAAAGAATGAGATTTTCACTCTGCAGCGGAGAGTGCGCCGATATGAAACTTCCTGGCAGATTAAAACTGTGTGCCGGACCGAGACTCGAACTCGGGACCTTTCACTTTCGCGGACAAGTGCTCTACACACTGAACTACCCAAGCACAACTCACGCCCCGTCCTCACAGCTTTACTTCTGCCAGTACCTCGTCTCCTACCTTCCAAACTTAACAGAAGCTCTCCTGCGAACCTTGCAGAACTAGCACTCCTTAAAGAAAGGATATTGCGGAGACATGGCTTAGCCACAGCCTGGGGGATATTTCCAGAATGAGATTTTCACTCTGCAGCGGAGTGTGCGCTGATATGAAACTTTCTGGCAGATTAAAACTGTGTGCTGGACCGAGACTCGAACTCGGGACCTTTGACTTTCGCGGGCAAGTGCTCTACACTTGCACTTGCACTTGCCCGCGAAAGGCAAGGGTCCCGAGTTCGAGTCTCGGTCCGGCACACAGTTTTAATCTGCCATGAAGTTTCAAATTCATAAAACTTTGTCACCATAACCAGGAAGGATTGAGGACTCACACTCATCGCAGTGCAAGTTGAAAACCGTAGCAAAACACTTTTTTTTACATGTGAAATTTCATCACTTTTTCACTTATTACTGGCTGCATTTGTTGCTATAGGTACACTTTTCTTCCTAAGTAAGAGAGATTCTTCGATGAATTTTTCATAGCATACAAACAGTAGTTACAGGTATATGAAACTCTAGAATTTCCCAAACCTATTAAAAAACTGTGGAAAAAATTGAGATAATTAACTATAAAACTTGAGTTTTTTCTAAACATGAAGTTTAAAATGTAACAGTTCATTCATTTTTTCATAAATTAAAGAACTTCTAGAGTTTCATACACCTGTAAGTATGGTTTGTATGCTGTGCAAAAGTCATCGAAGAATCTCTCCTAGTTAGGAAGAAAAGTGTACCGATAGCAACAAATGCAGCCAGTAGAAAGTGAACAAATGATGAAATTTCACATGTAAAAAAAGTGTTTTGTTACGTTTTTGAGCTTCCACTGCTGTGAGTATGAATCCTGAATCCTTCCAGGTCATGCTGTTAAAGTTTTATGAATTTATTTGTAAAAGTATTGACAGTGGGAATTAAAATGTCCTGTGGTCCCTCTCCTGCTCCAAGTCGGCCCGTTTGACGTCCTACCTCCCGTAATTACTCTGACTGAAAAGCGGGGTACCAGCTGCCTCATTCTACCTTCTTCAGCATCTTTAAAAATTTTCGCAAAAATGTTGTAATGCAAAAACACATTCGCGCTCTTGTGAACATGAAACTCACATATCACTCCCACAAGCTGCCTTAACCGTAACTCGCTCACATCTAGTCCATAGCTGTAAGTCTGCCATGGCCATCCACTACCAACTGTCCAGTCTCATTACTAATTCGACCCAACTCATTGTCATTACGTCATTGTGGCTCTCCAGCAGTCGCCTTCATTATCTCCCGCTGTTACTGTCTCTTCTCATTGTCACTGTCTTGCTCTTGTTCTGTCTTACTGCTACTATTTCATTCATTCCTTCCCATTGCTATTGCCTCTTCGCACTTTCACTATCTCTAGATTCCTCGTTGTCACTGGTTCTCAATCACTTACACTTTTCCTCGTCTTTGTACCTCTCCCACTGGCGCTGTCTCCTTCAGTCTTTTCCTAGAACTGTTCTCTCACTGTCAACTACGTCGCACTACCATTGCCTCTTTCGATTTTTCTATACCACAACTACTGTCTACTTTCTTCCAGTATTTATTATATCTCTGTCTCCTTCCCGCTGGCACTGTATTCCTCTCTCTCTCTCACTCTGCATAAAAGAGCGCGAATATATTTTCATGCTAATATTTTTGTGAAAAAGTTTCAAAGATGCTGAAGAAGGTAGAATGAGGGAGCTGGTACCCCACTTTTTATTTAGAGTCTTCTGATAAAGAGGAGCATTTATTGACAGACATCATGTTTACACCAGTGACTGCTGAACTATTTATTTCCACTATTGCATTTCAACTCTATAAAGGCTGACACATTTATATGTCATTGTCATTTGCTGTTATATACATTCGTAACGTTGTTAAAGTTGACATGGCTTAAAGCCAAAACATCTGCGCTTGATACTGGCCTAAGGCTGAAATTGCAATAGTGGAAATAAAAAGTTTAACAGTCACTGTCGTAAACATGATGTTTTTCTAAAAAATTTACATGTCTGTTAATCACAGTTATGAAAAGTTGAAGAGGAGCATATTCGCCTGTTTTGTGTTCCGATATGAGAAATCTTCCAGTGGATCCCTTCTTCCCCTACCACAGCAAGACATGTCCCTCATATGAAAAGAACTTCATAGGTAAGAAAAATTTTGATAGGCCGGCTATGTGAGACTGAAATAACACAAAACCTATTTTATACTTCAGGACGGATTTTACGTACAAACAAATGTTGCGTGTGGATGAGTACTAAAATGTCCAGTTCCCAGACCCATTCTGATGATAACGCAGACACTTTGCATCTTAATTCTTGGGGATAAGTCACTTTATAAATTACGTTTTCACCTCACACAGCGTCTTAGTTGTCTAATTTGTGGGGTCCTGCCCACTCGTTTCCCATTGAGTACCTAAACGATGCTACTTCAAAATGGTTCAAATGGCTCTGAGCACTATGGGACTCAACTGCTGAGGTCATTAGTCCCCTAGAACTTAGAACTAGTTAAACCTAACTAACCTAAGGACATCACAAACATCCATGCCCGAGGCAGGATTCCAACCTGCGACCGTAGCGGTCTCGCGGTTCCAGACTGCAGCGCCTTTAACCGCACGGCCACTTCGGCCGGCCGATGCTACTTCCTCGGATAGTTATGCAACAGGTATTTATTACAATAAAGTACACTACTGGCCATTAAAATTGCTACACCAAGAAGATATACAGATGATAAACGGGTATTCAATGGGCAAATATATTATACTAGAACTGACATGTGATTACATTTTCACTTAGTTTGGGTGCATAGATCCTGAGAAATCTGTACCCAGAACAACCACCTCAGGCGGTAATAAAGGCCTTGATACGCCTGGCCAGTGAGTCAAACAGAGCTTGGATGGCACGTATAGGTACAGTTGCCCATGCAGCTTCAACACAATACCACACTTCATCAAGAGTAGTGACTGGCGTGTAGTGACGAGCCAGTTGCTCGGCCACCATTGACCAGACGTTTTCAGTTGGTGAGAGATCTGGGGAATGTGCTGGCCAGGGCAGCAGTCGAATATTTTCTGTATGCAGAAAGGCCCGTACAAGACCTGCAACATGCGGTCGTGCATTATCCTGCTGAAATGTAGGTTTTCTCAGGGATCGAATGAAGGGTAGAGCCACGGGTCGTAACACAACTGAAATGTAACGTCCACTGTTCAAAGTGCCGTCAATGCGAACAAGAAGTGACCGTGACATGTAACCAATGGCACCCCATAGCATCACGCCGGGTGATACGCCAGTATGGCGATGACGAATACACGCTTCCAATGTGCGTTCACCTCGATGTCGCCAAACACGGATGCGACCATCATGATGCTGTAAACACAACCTGGATTAATCCGAAAAATTGACGTTTTGCCATTCGTGCTCCCAGGTTCGTCGTTGAGTACACCATCGCAGGCGCTCCTGTCTGTGATGCAGCGTCAAGGGTAACCGCAGCCATGGGTTCCGAGATAATAGTCCATGCTGCTGCAAACATCGTCGAACTGTTCGTGCAGATGGTTGTTGTCTTGCAAACGTCCTCATCTGTTGACTCAGGGATCGAGACGTGGCTGCACGATCCGTTACAGCCATGCAGATTAGATACCTGTCACCTCGACTGCTAGTGATACGAGGCCGTTGGGATCCAGCACGGCGATCCGTATTACCCCCCTCAACCCACCGATTCCATTTTCTGCCAACAGCCATTGGATCTCGACCAACGCGAGCAGCAATGTCGCGATACGATAAACCGCAATCGCGATAGGCTACAATCCGACCTTTATCAAAATCGGAAACGTGATGAAACGCATTTCTCCTCCTTACACGAGGCATCACAACAACGTTTCACCAGGCAACGCCGGTCCGCTGCTGTTTGTGCATGAGAAATCGGTTGGAAACTCAGCACGTTGTAGGTGTCGCCACCGGCGCCAACCTTGTGTGAATGCTCTGAAAAGCCAATCATTTGGATACCACCGCATCTTCTTCCTGTCTGTTAAATTTCGCGTCTGTAGCACGTCATCTTCGTGGTGGAGCAATTTTAATGGGCAGTAGTGTAAATTGACAAGACTTAACTTTGGTTTACAAGAACGTGTTGCAAGCGACTGGCGACATGCAAACGGTTTGTGTACTTCGCTATATAGTGTGTCCATCCAAGTCCTTCTCACACTGGGTCATAAGTCACTGCTATCGTTAATATCATTCCTCTTCTAGACTTCCCTGCTAGAGCCTCTGCTAGTGTTCGTGCTCTATTGTCCGTCGAGGCTGGCAGGAGCGACGCTTATATTCTCTTCTTGTATTCTTGTAGAGGCCCAAAGACCTTGTAAAACATAACTAGACTCACTGATGGCGCTGCAGTCGCGGGATAATTTGAACCTTCGGCTGGACGCCATTATAGTGGTTGTAGTCTGATGTGTTGTGTAGTATTGTTGTTCATGAAGATGGTTCAAATGGCTCTGAGCCCTATGGGACTCAACTGCTGTGATCATCAGTCCCCTAGAACTTAGAACTACTTAAACCTAACTAACCTAAGGACATCACACACATCCATGCCCGAGGCAGGATTCGAACCTGCGACCGTAGTGGTCGCGCGGTTCCAAACTGTAGCGCCTAGAACCGCTCGGCCACTCCGGCTGGCGACTGTTCATGAAGACCCTGATTCAACGTTGTATATTTGTGGGGGCGTACGTACAGTATTTGTTACTCGTAATTCTACTGTCTGTACGTTCCAATCAAAAGAAGTACAATGGTGAAGAGTTGTGCAGCGATTAATTGTACAAATAAATTGGAGAAAGGAACGAATATTACATTTCACAGATATGTGAATATTTTAAGTTGTTTTGTATGTCAGTGCACTTACTTAATAAATGATTTTGTAACACGGTATTAGCATAATGTCTGTGCATCTATTTGCAGGTTTCCTTTCTCAAAACCACAGCTGTTACAAAAATGGTTACACGCTGTCAGAAGGCAAGATTTCCGACCGACAGAATACCATTTTATATGTTCTGATCATTTTGAGGAAAGTTGGCTGATCGGTAGTGTTTTCATGGTCTAGATTAGGTTGAAACTTGATAATTTGGTCGTGAGTTGCCAAAGCACTATACTATATATAGCGCACTTCTCGTCATAAAATCTAAAGCAAGGTAGAGTCAGAAAATATCTATTAATATAGTGGGCAAATCTTAGAGTATTTCGATGCATTTTGCGTACATCTATCGTAAATGAACTACGAAACCTCCTAGGGGTCCAGTACATAACTTTTAGCTACGGCAGATTCCATGTAGTACGTAAGATAAATTCTTAAACAGTGACTAGTTGCTGTTTGTTCATAAATTAAAAAGTATATTGTAGTTACGTATTTAAATGAGGCATTATGTTTGTGACCTAACTCAAGGGAAGGCATTTTATAACCAAAAGCGATGTATAAACATTCGAACTCCGCACGTCAGTTTACCACTCTAATGGCCGCCGCCCAGCTATTCAATTTGTCCGCTCTTCACAGTCGACCACTTGTGCGGTTGTGGGGGCCTGTAGAGGCCGCTCCTGTCGTGGTGACGTCATAGTCAGCGAGCTATTGGCTGACGTCGCCTCACAGCCTTCTCTGCTATTGCGTTCTTCGTCTTCGTACCGGCGCTTATCGATACGCCGGAACTTTGAACCTCTGCGTCTTGGAAACGGATAAAGTTACGCAGAAAATTTTCAAGGTAGCTCGAGACCGGAATCTTAGGAATAGATCGTAAAAATTTCAGCCATATGCTGTGCATAGCATCTTGGAATTCTCGGTAGGTCTTGGTCGGATGGTGACGGAGAAAATATAGTAAAAATCTGGGTTTTCCGAGGAACCACCTATGAAGTATTGGTGCCTTCGTAAGTCCCATCAAGCCCACCGTAGACCACAAATGCAAATAGAACTAACCGATTAGATCGCTTTGTCTCAGTAGGAGGGAGTCTACTGTAGGATAGTATACTGTAGGGGAGTGACACTGAGACTACCCTGCTGTTGGGTATAAAAATGGTCTCTAGCCCAAGAACTATGCAAGCACTTGACCATACCTTTTTATCGCTGACACAACCTATGGTATGAGCACCGAACAATCCCGTTTAAATGCGCGGCGTTCTGGAACATGCAAGTGAGTACACTGTCACATGCATACCGATTCTTATGACGCCGTACTAGTTTTGTTATTGCCACTCTTGGTTCCCACTCGTGAGAGGAGGGCAAGCTAAGACATGTCGCCCACCGCAACAGTGGAGATGGCGTGCGATGAACAACAAGTGGCTTTGAAATTCTGCTTTTGTCTCAACAAATCTTCATTTGACTTGTGTGCAATGTTACAGGAGCTCTATGGAGAGTGTTCTTCCCAGGGCACAGCTCGAGGATGGTCTACATTGTTTAAAGAGGGGGCAATCAGTAGACTCGTCGTTCCAGTTACCGCTTTTATGGAAGAAAACACTGACACCGCTGCTGTCATTGTGAGAGACTTTTTAAAATATTGAAAATGTAATTGGGCGTCACCCACAAGTTGATGATAGAAAAGAAACAAATTTGTTAGTGAGCTGTAGGTCCCAACACTGCTGATTCCCGAATGAAAGGAAATTCGCCTGCAGGTCTGCATGCCGTTGAAGTTGATATTAGGGAAGACTCGAAGTTTCCTTCTAATGTGATGATAGTTGACTACATATTTTTGACCCTAAGAGCAAGCAGCAAAGCTTAGTATGGAAATCCCGGATTTAGCCTCACGTTACGTTTTTCTGTTCCCTAACCTCCTTTTTGGGACGCATTCTCCATCGAAGCGGAAGCGAGGGATGCGGAGGCGATTCTGAAGAATCTTTCGAATGTGGTTTTCAGTCTGTCTTTGCAAACTGGCAGAAACGGTGGGACAGGTACTTCGCAGCCAAAGGAGACTATTTTACAAGAACCATCTAAATCCTGAGGATGGGTAAGGGTACTGTATTAAAAAATTATGATCATTCTTTATTTAGTAGCCTTCGTGTGTATTTATGTTGGTGGTTCCTCACAACTAACTCGTAAATACGTAACATAAAGAGCTTCTGGTAAGACAAATCTTTATTTTCAACTAGCTTCTATGGCAACGATTATGATGAGGCAACGTAAAATCGTTGCATCAGCCTATATGGCATCACTCTTACTATGGCGTCGTTATAAAAAAGTTAATGAAACATCGATCTAATTTAAAGTTTAATAATAATGCTATACTGAGAATGGTGCCATATATAGTGATCCTACAGTTTTATGTTGCCTCATAATGATCGTTGCGGTACAAACTGCGTAAAAATAACAGTTTATTTGCTTAGCATTTCTTGGTGTTATATAAAAATGGTTTTCCTAAATTGCTAAGATTCAATGCGCACATTTCGACAACGGACGAAGTTCCACATTAAGAAACCGTACTCGACATTTGGAGGGAAGATTTTTACAACCTCGGCTGAAGCACACAAGCGATTAACGTCTAGCTTCGATCCCGTAATGTTCTTCACGTATACTAATAATAATGGAACAACAAACTTGACAACAGAAAGGCCAAGGAGAGAAAATATTTGCAAATATTTGAAATTCTAACGTTCAGCCTCAAAAATTCATAACCGTTTTCACTGGTATACAAGTCAATTCAGATCACAGATGGGTAAAAGTGACTGATGATTGTTAAAGGGCAACATAGGTGGACCAATTGGTGGGATGGGTTAAGGGGAATTTTTACCACAAGAAGGGGGACGAGACGAGTAATCAAGAGTAAGTAATAAATTTAAAAAGCATTTCCTTATTCAGAGGAGATCATTAAACTTCGTACAAATTAATTTGTCTTCGAGTTTTATTTGCTGCCTATTCGTTTAGGATCATTAAGCCCTTTCGTGTATCAAATCAGGAACCTTCACATACTTCCTACTATGATGCAAGATTTTCTTTAAGACTGTATATGGTTATAGACTAAACGACAGTAAAAGCATTAGTTATTATCTCGAAAAAGCGCACAGAAGTAATCATATAAAATAATGACATGTACTAATCTGATTGCTCCTTCAAATCACCATATATAAGAGAAAAAAAACGACGCATCACGAGCGAATTACTCGATTCAGGCGGAAAGCAGAAGACGTGACATCAAGAGTCGTTCAATAAGTAATGCCCCACATGTTTTTAAAAAGCCATTAATATACATAGACAAACGTTCTTGTTGGTGCTTCACACCTGATGTTTGTTCTGCGCGCCAGAAAAGATTGGAACCATTCTGGCAGACGGCACAGCCGTAGTATAGTGTCAAATGGCGTCTACATACGTCTCATGTTACAAGCAGCGCGCTGTTATTGAATTCTTGTGTGCAGAAAAAGAAACAGTGGTGAACATCCATAAACGTTTGTGTGCGGTGTATGGCGATGCTGTAGTCGATGGGAGTACGGTTGGCAGAAACAGAGCTCCATGATCAGCCACGCTCGGGACGTTCTGTCACAGCCACAGATTCGTTCATGGCTGAATCTTGCGGATGCGATTATTCGTGCCGACCGGCGCATCACAATTCGACAATCGACTCTGCAGCTGTCGGCCAGCATTGGAAGTGCGTCTGCAATGATCGAGACACATCTCCAAATTGGACTGGACGTCAATGCCTCACCCACCCTAAAGTCCAGACTTGGCACCGTCGGACTTCCATCTCTTTGGGCCGCTTAAAGACTCTCCGCGAGGACACATTTTGAACATGACGAGAGTGTTTAGTCATGCAGTGAAAATTTAGCTACGCCTACAGTATAAAAGCTTTTACCAGCAGGGAATACATGCTCTTCCACAACGTCGGCGTACGGCCATAGAGCGTGATGGAGACTACGTAGAAAAATAAGACGTGGGCAAGACATATTGATGTATATTGTCACCAAATTCTGACTCAACACTAATTACCTTCTGAGAAAAAAAATGTGGGGCGCTACTTATTGAACGACCGTCGTACATTATGACTGATTCAAGACAAAGAGCTTCACAAACTGAGAAGAAAATAGCGCTTAGGTCCATCTCTGGTCCTTATGCAAGCAGTTATCCAGCTTGGCACTGACTGATATGGTGGTTGAATGTCCTCCTGGGGGACATCGTGCCAATTTATGTCCAATTGGCGCGTTAGATCGTCAAAATACCGAGCTGGTTGGAGGGCCCTGCCCATAATGGTCCGAACGTTCTCGATTGGGCAGACATCTAGTGACCTTGCTAGCCAAGCACGGAGACAAGCAGTAGAAACTCTCGTCGTGTATGGGCGGGCATTATCTTGCTGAAATGTAGGCCCAAGATGGCTTCCCATGAAAGGTAACATAACGGAGCGAAGAAAATCGTCGATTTATCGCTGTGCTATACGGCTACCGCGGATGACAACTAACGGGGTCCTGCTATGGAATGAAATGCCATCCCTGACCATAATTTCTGGTTGTCGGGCCTGAAACGTCCCCTTAGAAAAATTATGAATTACCGTGCTGATAAACTTCTGCGTTATTTGATTTTCAAACAGCTGAGAAAAACTCAACCTACTTAAACAGTTAGCAGGTGAAAAATTTTGATAAAGAACAAACAATGTATTTTCCTTAATAATGTTGAAAAGTCATCATATATATATCTATCAATTCATGACATCCATCTCTACAAATTTCTTTTTCTGGCGGACACACGTCCAGATCGTCCGCTTATAGTAACCTCTCAAAACTCTGGCATCTCTCTCTCCACATCCACCACTGCTGGCGGCTCACCTCCAACTGCCTAACGCTACGCGCTGTTCACATCCAACTGCCCAACACTACACAAGCGAATATTCCAACAATGAATCCAGCCAGTCACAGACTGCACACAGCAGAGTGCTACGTGGCGTTACCAACATAAAAACCTAAACAGCCTACTTACGGGCCGTATGGCGGGAGAGAGTCAAGCTAGTATCCAACCGCTGTCCAGGGCATCTCCAAACACGCCTTTACTGGTCGCACCTTAGTTAGAAGTGTGACTAATCACCGAAGCCAATTCTACTGTAGTCGGTGAGATTACAGGCCGAAGTGCTCAAAACCACTGTAAACGGGTTGTTGCGCCGTGAGCTCAGCCCCTCTATATGAACCGCCTATCAACGGTCGTTGGGCCATTCAAGCTCCAGTTGCACTTCTTATCGATGATAATGATGACTTCGGGGCTCTGCGTGCGCTCTGGCGATTGCTCGTTCCTCACATTTTGTTGTCTCTCTAGGCCGACCACTTACTTCCTGACGCTGTCTTTGGCCATGGGTCATCCATTCGTGCCAACATCATCGAATAGTGGCATAGCTCCCATTCAAATGTCGAGAGATTCGCCGATTACTCACAGTGGCTTCTTTCTGCCCTAGCTCAACGTCCGCTGTCATTGCTGACATCTGCGTATACTGTTCATGCGCCTGTCTGCGAGGGATAGTTACTGTCCAGTTCGGTACAGGGGATAAAATTAGCAAAGGTTTTATTTCCTGGTATCTACATGTCTCGTTCTTACTATCTTTGCCAGTTCCGCGGTGAAATTGTACTGCAGCGTCAAAAATTAATCCCTAAGTCGCCAATGTTTACAAATTAGCATTTCCTGTCGATACCTGTATGAATATGAATATCAGTTTGTGACCGCATTGCGTAACGCCTTAGTCGTGCATCGTTTCTTATGTCGTAGAGTGTACATTACATAAAAAAACAGGGCAGTTACTCTAGAACAGCCGCTGCTCCAGCTGTTTGTTATGAGAGAAGATAAAGATACCGGTGGGTGAAATGGACGTGTGATTTCCCAAAAGCCGACCGGAGTGGCCGAGCGGTTCTAGGTGCTTCAGTCTGGAGCCACGCGACCGCTACGGTCGCAGGTTCGAATCCTGCGTCAGGCATGGATGTGTGTGATGTCGTTAGGTTAGTTAGGTTTAAGTAGTTCTACGTTCTACATCTACATCTACATCTACATCCATACTCCGCAAGCCACCTGACGGTGTGTGGCGGAGGGTACCTTGAGTACCTCTATCGGTTCTTCTTTCTATTCCAGTCTCGTATTGTTCGTGGAAAGAAGGATTGTCGGTATGCCTCTGTGTGGGCTCTAATCTCTCTGATTTTATCCTCATGGTCTCTTCGCGAGATATACGTAGGAGGGAGCAATATACTGCTTGACTCTTCGGTGAAGGTATGTTCTCGAAACTTTGACAAAAGCCCGTACCGAGCTACTGAGCGTCTCTCCTGCAGAGTCTTCCACTGGAGTTTATCTATCATCTCCGTAACGCTTTCGCGATTACTAAATGATCCTGTAACGAAGCGCGCTGCTCTCCGTTGGATCTTCTCTATCTCTTCTATCAACCCTATCTGGTATGGTCCCACATTGCTGAGCAGTATTCAAGCAGTGGGCGAACAAGCGTACTGTAACCTACTTCCTTTGTTTTCGGATTGCATTTCCTTAGGATTATTCAAATGAATCTCAGTCTGGCATCTACTTTACCGACGATCAACATTATATGATCATTCCATTTTAAATCACTCCTAATGCCTACTCCCAGATAATTTATGGTATTAACTGCTTCCAGTTGCTGACCTGCTATTTTGTAGCTAAATGATAAAGGATCTATCTTTCTGTGTATTCGCAGCGCATTACACTTGTCTACATTGACATTCAATTGCCATTCCCTGCACCATGCGTCAATTCGCTGCAGATCCTCCTGCATTTCAGTACAATTTTCCATTGTTACAACCTCTCAATACACCACAGCATCTAGGGGACTAATGACCTCAGAAGTTAAGTCTCATTCCGCTCAGAGCCATTTGAACCATTTGATTCCCCAAAAACAGTTCAAATGGCTCCAAGCACTATGGGACTTCACATCTGAGGTCATCAGTCCTCTAGACTTAGAACTACTTAAACGTAACTAACCTAAGGACATCACACACAACCATACCCGCGGCAGGATTTGAACCTGCTGCCGTAGCAGCCGCGCGGTTTCGGACTGAAGCGCCTAGAACCGCTCGGTCACAAAGGTCGGCTGTGGTTCTCCGCCGGAGATCGTATGGGCGGATTGCTGGATACAACAACTTCTTTATTACTTCTGTACTAATTTATACAGCTCGGAAGTGGCTGTGAATAGGCATGAGGATGAGCACAACAATTATGATTAATCTAGCCAACCCACAGAAGTGACTTTTTCATCTTCAGGTGATATTATGGGGCTCTAGCATTGGGCGAGGCGCGAAAATGGCAGCTGCTTACACAGAGGAATGCCGCCGCGGCGCGGGGACTCGGCAGTGCGGACACCGCACGTGGCCCTGTTGCGGCTGCGGGGCGGATCCAGGAAGTGACCTGCAGTATTTTGTGGTAGCAGCGGAATTCCAGCGGTGCGGTGAAGACGCTGCCCAGGGTCGAAATCTGGATCGACGGCTGGGGAGCAGTGGCAAGTGGCTGGCGCAGTGTTGCTTCCCGCACTGGGCATTCAGGCAGAGGTTATAACTACACAGATATTGTTACAACACTAAACAATATCTTTTATTAACAGAATTAAGAAATTTAGATCAGGTAAATTCTTCGTCTTATACATGATAACTTTCAAAATAACAGCTGGAACTACTGCAGCAGTAGTCCGCTGACACTGAGAGAGGCCCTTTATGAGACGCCTAATGTAGAGAGCCTGTGTAGAGGGAGAGAGTGGCCAATGGTGATAGCGTCGCTGATTGGTTGAGAACCGAGGACGCCATGTTTTTACCAAACTGACGCTGACTATTGGTTCTCTTCAACGCTTCGAACTCCAATTCCATTGTACAATTATGTACAGGTTGTAATACGGTAGGTATTGAAGGAGGTTTGCATGTTCTCCGTCTATCCTATTTACGTAAATTACCTTACAGTCACTCGGTTGCTTGGATCTATGTCGATACTTCTAGAATTTTAGAGGCAAAATTTTTTTTTGAAGTGGTTTACTGAGTGTCACTAATAATATGAATTACAAAATCATTAAGGACAGTCAAGAGGAATGCGTGGTTGCTCCGCTGTTGGGTGCAAAAACCGAAGTGAAGACGGATGTATGATGCTCGTTGTAATCTGAAGGTCGTGAGTTGGATTCTTGCTCACTCTAAGTTTCTATTAAACGTTATTTCCCAGACTTTTAATGGTTCTTGAGTGACACGATGTGTTTTAACATGTTTACGGAACCCTAAGTCTACGTACTTCATACTGGCATCTCGCACTTGTCTCTCTAGTCTTGCCTGTTCACATTATATTTATTATATTATAATTATCGTGTGGCTATTCAGTTACCTATTTTGAACTACTTTCTGCTGTTTCAGCAGAGTACCTAGTTATTGATATTTTTCCCATTTTCTGTGGTACAGAGTTCCTGAAAGTGTGTACAGAATGACGTGTTTTGCCAGCATAAGAAAATGTCATAAGATCGACACACACTTAAAATGCATTAAGTTGGGGCGGAAAGAGACAAGAGTTTACCAATTACAGCGACGAACACCCGCACGGAAAAATCAGAAATAGCATCATGTTCTCTGAGATACATTAAATGAAACTTCTTTGTCTTATTAATCAGTTGTCATTGTTTATATAGCATCACAAAATACAGCTGTTCAAATTCGGCAGACATACACACTTCTTCACGACACTTCCATTTGCTCACAAATTTATTAGGTATATATAAGCATCGACGAGTGGCTTTTGTTTTAATCATGTACCGATTGTTAAACTAGAAGACCTTCTTTGGTCTCATGCGTCAAACACATGCCTTAATTTACTAGTGAAGTGGTTAGCTTTCTGCTTGCGTCGCTACCTAATTACACGTTCCGCGCGCAACCTTGTAAAATCATGGCGGCCACGTGCCGATTGGCCACTCTCTCCATATATAGGCTCTCTAATGCAGTCGCTCATGCCATCCAGCGGTTGCAATGACGCAATCTGGTTGTAAAAACGGGTGTGTTACGAATCTTCGTGACGTACTGCCATCTCGTGGCAGAAATGGCGGAAATGGCGAACAACTTAAGTTACACATTTACTAAACTACAGGGTGATTCAAAAAGAATACCACAACTTTAGGAATTTAAAACTCTGCAACGACAAAAGGCAGAGCTAAGCACTATCTGTCGGCGAATTAAGGGAGCTATAAAGTTTCATTTAGTTGTACATTTGTTCGCTTGAGGCGCTGTTGACTAGGCGTCAGCGTCAGTTGATGCTAAGATGGTGACCGCTCAACAGAAAGCTTTTTGTGTTATTGAGTACGGCAGAAGTGAATCGACGACAGTTGTTCAGCGTGCATTTCGAACGAAGTATGGTGTTAAACCTCCTGATAGGTGGTGTATTAAACGTTGGTATAAACAGTTTACAAAGAATGGGTGTTTGTGCAAAGGGAAAAGTTCTGGACGGCCGAGAACGTGTGATGAAAATGTAGCACGCATTTGTTCGCAGCCCAGGAAAATCGACTCGCAGAGCTAGCAGAGAGCTGCAAATTTCACAATGAACTGTATGGAGAGTCCTACGAAAAGGTTAGTTATGAAACCTTATCGTCTGAAATTGGTTCAAGCACTGTCTGCAGCTGATAAGATTAAAAGAATCGATTTCTGTGATTTTATCCTTGCTCAAATGGAAACAGATTAATCTTTCGTTTCAAAGATTGTGTTTAGTGATGAAGCAACTTTCCACACTAACGGGAAAGTCAACCGTCACAGTGTCTGTATATGCGGCACTGAGAATCCGCGGGAAACAACTCAGTATGAACGTGACTCGCCTGAGGTGAACGTTTTCTGTGCCATTTCAGCCAATAAAATTTTTGGTCCCTTTTTCTTTGAAGGTGCTACTGTAACTGGACTACAGTATCTGGAGATGTTAGAGAATTGGCTGTTCCCTCAGCTCGAACAAGAATCACATCAATTCATATTTCAGCAGGATGGAGCGCCACCCCATTGGCACTTATCTGTCCGTAACTACCTGAACGTCAACTACCCGAGGCGATGGATCGGCCGCCAGGCAGCCCGTGACAGAGCACTTCATCACTGGCCTCCAACAAGCCCTGATCTTACCCCCTACGATTTTTTCTTATGGGGGTATGTTAAGGATATGGTGTTTCGGCCACCTCTCCCAGCCACCATTGATGATTTGAAACGAGAAATAACAGCAGCTATCCAAACTGTTACGCCTGATATGCTACAGAGAGTGTGGAACGAGTTGGAGTATCGGGTTGATATTGCTCGAGGGTCTGGAGGGGGCCATATTAAACATCTCTGAACTTGTTTTTGAGTGAAAAAAAACCTTTTTAAATACTCTTTGTAATGATGTATAACAGAAGGTTATATTATGTTTCTTTCATTAAATACACATTTTTAAAGTTGTGGTATTCTTTTTGAATCACCCTGTATATTAAGAAACAACTATTTCTGCTCATTTTGTCGAAAAGCTTAGTGTTAAAAGGACTATAAAATTATTTATTGTTTATTATTAATGGTCATGGTTTTAGAAATGAGGAAGAATTGCCAAGTGAATTTCCTCATGTTAATCTGAGCGGCGGTATCCCACCCTCTTTGAGAGGAGACAGCTTTGGATCAAAGATTATCTAACACGTAAGTAATCAAAATGGTTCGAATGGCTCTAAGCGCTATGGGACTTAACATCTGAGGTCATCAGTCCCCTAGACTTAGAACTAATTAAACCTAACTAATCTAAGGACATCACACACATCCATGCCCGAGGCAGGATTCGAATGACTGTAGAAGCAGCGCAGTTCTGGACTGAAGCGCCTATAACCGCTCGTTCACAACGGCCGGCCGTAAGTAGTCAGTAGCAGTGTGAACACAATGTGCCTGTATGGTGTTTACATGGTGAAAATTGAGCACTGGTAAAATTATCCTCGGATGACTGCTAATTGATGCTTCTATTTTAGGAAAAGTGCAGATAAAGTCTTCGGAAGAAGAGGGTTGCTCTGACTTATTGTAAAGTGAAGAGCCAGTTGTATTGTGAATCATAGGGCTCTGCAAGCTGGAAGTGATTAGATTAGATTAGATTAATACTAGTTCCATGGATCATGAATACGATATTTCGTAATGATGTGGAACGAGTCAAATTTTCCAATACATGACATAATTAAGTTAATTTAACAACATACTTAAGTTAATATAACAACTCTTTCATTTTTTTGTGTTTTTTATTTTCTTTTTTTTTAATTTTTTTTAAATTTATATCTAAAAATTCCTCTATGGAGTAGAAGGAGTTGTCATTCAGAAATTCTTTTAATTTCTTCTTAAATACTTGTTGGTTATCTGTCAGACTTTTGATACTATTTGGTAAGTGACCAAAGACTTTAGTGCCAGTATAATTCACCCCTTTCTGTGCTAAAGTTAGATTTTATCTTGAATAGTGAAGATCATCCTTTCTCCTAGTATTGTAGTTATGCACACTGCTATTACTTTTGAATTGGGTTTGGTTGTTAATAACAAATTTCATAAGAGAGTATATATACTGAGAAGCTACTGTGAATATCCCTAGTTCCTTAAATAAATGTCTGCAGGATGATCTTGGGTGGACTCCAGCTATTATTCTGATTACACGCTTTTGTGCAATAAATACTTTATTCCTCAGTGATGAATTACCCCAAAATATGATGCCATATGAAAGCAACGAGTGAAAATAGGCGTAGTAAGCTAATTTACTAAGATGTTTATCACCAAAATTAGCAATGACCCTTATTGCATAAGTAACTGAACTCAAACGTTTCAGCAGATCATAAATGTGTTTCTTCCAATTTAATCTTTCATCAATGGACACACCTAAAAATTTGGAATATTCTACCTTAGCTATATGCTTCTGCTTAAGGTCTATATTTATTAATGGCATCATACCATTCACTGTACGGAACTGTATGTACTGTGTCTTATCAAAATTCAGTGAAAGTCCATTTACAGGGAACCACTTAGTAATTTTCTGAAAGACAGTATTGACAATTTCATCAGCTAATTCTTGTTTGTCAGGTGTGATTACTATACTTGTATCATCAGCAAAGAGAACTAACTTTGCCTCTTCATGAATATAGAAGGGCAAGTCATTAATATATATTAAGAACAACAAAGGACCCAAGACTGACCCTTGTGGAACCCCATTCTTGATAGTTCCCCAGTTTGAGGAATGTGCTGATCTTTGCATATTATGAGAACTACTTATTTCAACTTTCTGCACTCTTCCAGTTAGGTACGAATTAAACCATTTGTGCACTGTCCCACTCATGCCACAATACTTGAGCTTGTCTAGCAGAATTTCATGATTTACACAATCAAAAGCCTTTGAGAGATCACAAAAAATCCCAATGGGTGGTGTTCGGTTATTCAGATCATTCAAAATTTGATTGGTGAAAGCATATATGGCATTTTCTGTTGAAAAACCTTTCTGGAAACCAAACTGACATTTTGTTAGTACTTCATTGTTACAGATATGTGAAGCTACTCTTGAATACATTACTTTCTCAAAAATTTTGGATAAAGCTGTTAGAAGGGAGATTGGATGGTAATTGTTGACATCAGATCTATCCCCCTTTTTATGCAAAGGTATAACAATAGCATATTTCAGTCTATCAGGGAAAATGCCCTGTTCCAGAGAGCTATTACACAGGTGGCTGAGAATCTTACTTATCTGTTGAGAACAAGCTTTTAGTATTTTGCTGGAAATGCCATCAATTCCATGTGAGTTTTTGCTTTTAAATAAGTTTATTATTTTCCTAATTTCAGAGGGAGAAGTGGGTGAGATTTCAATTGTATCAAATTGCATAGGTATGGCCTCTTCCATTAACAGCCTAGCATCTTCTAATGAACACCTGGATCCTACTATATCCACAACATTTAGAAAATGATTATTAAAAATATTTTCAACTTCTGACTTTTTGTTCGTAAAGTTTTCATTCAATTTGATGGCAATACTGTCTTCCTGTGCTCTTGGTTGACCTGTTTCTCTTTTAATAATATTCCAAATTGTTTTAATTTTATTATCAGAGTTGCTGATTTCAGACATGATACACATACTTCTGGATTTTTTAATAACTTTTCTTAATATAACACAGTAGTTTTTATAATGTTTGATAGTTTCTGGGTCACTACTCTTTCTTGCTGTCAGATACATTTCCCTTTTCCGGTTACAAGATATTTTTATACCCTTAATAAGCCATGGTTTGTTACGAGGTTTCTTACGAGTATATTTAACTATTTTCTTTTGGGGAAGCAGTTTTCAAATACATTTACAAAAATGTCATGAAATAAATTATATTTTAAATTGGCATCAGGTTCACGGTACACCTCATCCCAGTCTAACTGCTGTAGGCTTTCCCTGAAATTTGCAATTGTTAAATCGTTGACTGAACGTACTACTTTGGAGGACTGTTCCGTATTGCTGAATGGAGCTATGTCATATATTGTAACTAGCTGTGCACCATGATCAGAAAGACCATTCTCAACAGGCTGAGCATTTATCTGCTTAAACTTATCTTGGTCTATAAAGAAGTTATCTATCAGTGAGCTGCTATCCTTTACCATCCGAGTAGGAAAATCAATAACGGGTGTCAAATTGAAAGAACCGAGTAATACTTCAAGGTCATTTTTCCTATTACCCTCTTTCATAGAATCTACATTGAAGTCCCCACAAATAATAATTTGCTTCCCCCTGTCTGACAGATAGCACAACAAGGAGTCCAAATTTTTCAGAAATACACTCCTGGAAATGGAAAAAAGAACACATTGACACCGGTGTGTCAGACCCACCATACTTGCTCCTGACACTGCGAGAGGGCTGTACAAGCAATGATCACACGCACGGCACAGCGGACACACCAGGAACCGCGGTGTTGGCCGTCGAATGGCGCTAGCTGCGCAGCATTTGTGCACCGCCGCCGTCAGTGTCAGCCAGTTTGCCGTGGCATACGGAGCTCCATCGCAGTCTTTAACACTGGTAGCATGCCGCGACAGCGTGGACGTGAACCGTATGTGCAGTTGACGGACTTTGAGCGAGGGCGTATAGTGGGCATGCGGGTGGCCGGGTGGACGTACCGCCGAATTGCTCAACACGTGGGGCGTGAGGTCTCCACAGTACATCGATGTTGTCGCCAGTGGTCAGCGGAAGGTGCACGTGCCCGTCGACCTGGGTCCGGACCGCAGCGACGCACGGAAGCACGCCAAGACCGTAGGATCCTACGCAGTGCTGTAGGGGACCGCACCGCCACTTCCCAGCAAATTAGGGACACTGTTGCTCCTGGGGTATCGGCGAGGACCATTCGCAACCGCCTCCATGAAGCTGGGCTACGGTCCCGCACACCGTTAGACCGTCTTCCGCTCACGCCCCAACATCGTGCAGCCCGTCTCCAGTGGTGTCGCAACAGGCGTGAATGGAGGTACGAATCGAGACGTGTCGTCTTCAGCGATGAGAGTCGCTTCTGCCTTGGTGCCAATGATGGTCGTATGCGTGTTTGGCGCCGTGCAGGTGAGCGCCACAATCAGGACTGCATACGACCGAGGCACACAGGGCCAACACCCGGCATCATGGTGTGGGGAGCGATCTCCTACACTGGCCGTACACCACTGGTGATCGTCGAGGGGACACTGAATAGTGCACGGTACATCCAAACCGTCATCGAACCCATCGTTCTACCATTCCTAGACCGGCAAGGGAACTTGCTGTTCCAACAGGACAATGCACGTCCGCATGTATCCCGTGCCACCCAACGTGCTCTAGAAGGTGTAAGTCAACTACCCTGGCCAGCAAGATCTCCGGATCTGTCCCCCATTGAGCATGTTTGGGACTGGATGAAGCGTCGTCTCACGCGGTCTGCACGTCCAGCACGAACGCTGGTCCAACTGAGGCGCCAGGTGGAAATGGCATGGCAAGCCGTTCCACAGGACTGCATCCAGCATCTCTACGATCGCCTCCATGGGAGAATAGCAGCCTGCATTGCTGCGAAAGGTGGATATACACTGTACTAGTGCCGACATTGTGCATGCTCTGTTGCCTGTGTCTATGTGCCTGTGGTTCTGTCAGTGTGATCATGTGATGTATCTGACCCCAGGAATGTGTCAATAAAGTTTCCCCTTCCTGAGACAATGAATTCACGGTGTTCTTATTTCAATTTCCAGGAGTGTAGATGAAAATTTCCTGATGGGGACCTATATACAGTTACAATTATAAATGTGCCTTTATTTAAATTAAGCTCACAGGCACATGCTTCTATATGTTTCTCTACACAAAACTTTTTTGTTTCTATACTTTTTGCCCAATGATAACTTTTGACATATATGGCAACTCCTCCTTTCTCCATATTTTCTCTCATTACATGTGCAGAGAGCTTATATCCACTTACATTTACCTTATCCATATCAGTAACAACGTGATGCTCAGACAGGCATAGTATATCTATTTCATCCTCTGCTTCTAAATCTTCTAAACAAACCAGAAGCTCATCTATTTTATTCTTTAAACTCCCACTATTTTGATGAAATATACTTACATTATTTTTAATTATACTTTTATGAGAACCTTTCCTTATTCTAACACTTGCAGTACTCTCCTGTCTGATTTTCTCATTGTGCTTAGGCCTAGTTGCTATACCAGTGGTCACATGGTGTTCAGAGAGGCAGATTATGTCAACTGGGTTGGGTGACTTTAATTCATCAATGCAATTACCTAGGACTGAGATACAACTTGGTGGAGATAAAATTTCTGGTGATTGGTGAAAATTTATAATTGACAGCTGTGATTGGTGATCCAATGTGCTAGAATTGTGCTGTTTTTCTTTCCTAAACTGAAGATTTGTTTCAATCCTGACCTCTCGTAGAACTTGACATCTTTCTGTCTTACCTATCCTAAAAAAGATGCTGCTCCAACACCTGCAACCACTGGTATTTTACCATTCATGGCAGTGCCTCCCCCCCTTAAATTTCCTGCTATTACCCCAGCCAGTTTCCACTTCCCTTTCCTGTTGAGATATAGGCCGTGCCTGGTATAGTCCCAACTACTGAGAGAATCAACAGGAACCACACCAATATGAGCCCCCGCACCTGACCCAAGCAGCCGTTCCAACTCCAAATTAACTCTCCCAACAGAAGAGTTCAAATGAGGCCGGTCAAGGTGTCTCAGGACAGATACAAATTCAACATTGGTATGTCTCGATGCCGACGCAATCTTTACCAGGTCACACTCTATACTGTACCCAGGATCTCTGTCGATGCTGTTCCCTGGCCCTCCCACAATAACCACGGTGTCTTCCCTGGTAAATCCTTTACAAAGTGAACCTAAATCCTCTGTCACCTGATCCAGACTAGCACTTGGTTTGAAAAAATTTGTGACCTGGTATTCTGGTCCTAATTCCTCCTGCAGAAGTTGGCCTACACCTCTGGCATGAGAACTACCTAACAACAAAACTTTCTTCCTTTTCGATGGCTTTCCTACATTCTTTTTCAATTTCCTATTGAAAGTTTGTTGTGTCCTGTCTACATCTACCTCTGCTTGAGGCTCATCAGTTTCTAACTGAAGCAACAGGTCAAACTTATTTTTGACATTCACCACAAAACTGTCAGACTTAGTTCTAGGCCTGTTCCTTCTACTACCTGTTGCCACTTCCCACCTCTCTTTGCCCTTCTCCCTCCTTAACCTGTCCAGATCTTCCCTAGCCTGATCTAGCTCAGCCTGAAGGGCAGCAATTTTCCCCTCCTGTTCCACTATCTTCCTATCTCTGCTGCAAATCCTACATAACAACTGATGAGCCTGATCCACTTTCCCGACACCCACGCCACTGCAGTCTCCCCAGTGAAAAAAACTACTGCAATCCATCACACCAAATCCCGGAACTAACAATTCTACGGCAAGTCAGGTACTTCTCACTCATGGCAAAAATAATACTTTAGGTAGAATAAATCAATTAAATTACCGAAAATCAAAAAAGAAGTTACAAAAATTAAGCCTATTCACAAATGTATATAAGCAAGTTTCTGATTTAAAATTCCGCTGTTTTTCTGAGATCTGTATTAAAACAATGAAGGTATACGCTATTTATTTTATATTTCACTCGATGGAATGAAAAAAAGGACAATTAAACGAGATACTTTAACTTTGATTCTCCAAAAACGTTACGAGAATTAGGCCTATAAAGAAATGTATATAAGCAAGTTTCTGAGTTAGAGTTACGCTTTTTTTCTGAAATCTGTATTAAAACAATGAAGTTATACGCTATTTACGGTAGTTTGCTTATTTGTTACGGAGAAATTAGTTAAATTACTGTGAAACAAGAAACAAACACGTTTACAAAATTTAAGCCTAAGCGCGACTTCGCGAAGTTACGATCTTTTCGTGTTTTCTGAAAAAATACGCAAAGAAAAGTCAAACCTTTAACGGCAAGACTAAATGATACACTAATGCATGTATTTCATTTGTTGTCAGCGTTAAACTAAATTATATTACTGTCTAAATCACTTAACTTTCTGGAAATGGTTTCTGGCGTCACTTACTCGGCGGCCATCTTGGAATATTGCTGGCTACATGTGCAACTGAAGATTGTGTGGCATTCAGAGCTGCAGACAGTAAGCTGTCACTTTCACATTTCAATAGCAGTTGTTAAAAAGTCTTGGACATAGCTCATCATCAGGTGAAGTACAACAGTCTTATTTGGGCCTGTGCTACAACGTAAAGCGGACTTCGAGTAGGGAAGCCATATTAGCAAAAGGTATAAAAGCCAGTACCTCATTGGAACTGCCAATTGAATAATAATGTACTACTTATTTACGAAGTAAATGCTTATCTTGTGTGTTTATTTATGTACTTAAAATCACCATTCTAATAGTTTCAAAGTTTTTACACTGATAAAAGCTGGTATTTATTTGAATACAATAACGGTCGCTGAGATTTCATATATGAATTATAAACCAGCCAAATTCCATAACGGATTGTGTGTGTCGCTGTTACTGTTGAGAAGTAGACACACAAAGTGAAGTGAAATTCCTACTCCTTTTCATCAGAAAACATTGGTGGCTTTTGTACTTTGCAAATCGAAACCAGTGGCATATGGCGAAATCTGAGTATGTGTTAATTAAGGTCAGGTGTAGATAGTAACAGAGACCTGTAACGTGATTTCTGATTATATATTGTTAAGTCACTTAAACTTTTTCATACGTCGTCTGATTTATTTTTACGATATTAACGTCAAATATTTGCCACTACAGCAGAGAACTACCTACAATATTTATCACATTACTCGTTAAAAGTTTATTATGTTACATTTGGAGAAAAGTGTTGTGTTGTTTACATACATTAATATTATATTAGTCAGTCTTGCGAATTTAAGTGCTCCATGCTGAACGAACATCCTGTATGATCGTCTTCTCAAAGCCAGTTAACATTAAAGCTACTATGTTTCCTCTACGATCAAATGTTGTTAACATACGTTTACTAGCATTTAAACTAATTCGTGCGGTACATTGCAAACTCTCACAGACGAGAGACAGTTATCAGCCATCACATAGCTGACAGCCTACTGCACGCGACTGTCCCCTGTAATATATGAGTCCTATTGCCACACACGGTTCATAAAGCAATTATTACATCCTAATTAGGATAAAATAAACTTAACCGAACGGGGATATAGCACATAGCGACCCTTTCCTGACCGTTTCACACGTAAAATCGCAACTGGCGAAAGAGTGAAAGGGCCTTGCAATTGTTCAGTTTTGAGGGTAAAATTAAAATCAGTTTTCAAGGTGGCCGACAAGGAGCCTTAAGTAGAGGACCAAAAATTATTTAGTGACGTAGACAATATGGACACAGTTGGTGGCAATGCAAAGATTAGTAATGTAGAAGACAGTTCGTTTGAGGCTGAGGCCACAGATATTGTGACAGTGTTGCAGGAAGTGATTGACGTTGACCAAGGAAATTCGGAAGAAACAGTTATGCATCCGCATGTGACTGTAAAGCAATAAATGGTGGGGTTAGGTCAAAGAGGATTGGAAACTACAGTTAGGTACCCAATAGTTGATGGTAAAGTAAAAAGGGAGACATGAATGTATCCAGGTGGTAATAACAATACACTTGATAGTTCATTACTGGGGTTAACTGAGTCTATACAACCAGTAAGAACAGAATCGATATCTGAAAGAAAGAAGTTTGATGATCTTTGAGTTTTTCAATGCATGCAAGAAATACAGAAGTATGTCAGTCAATGTAGACATTAAGAACAGAGGTAATGTCTGAAAGAAAAGAACTGCAAGAATCACTGAGCAAATCATTAAACAAAAATTTATTTGAAAAGGCAAAGCTAAAAACACATAAAGACCCTCAGGAATCCTCAAATAAAAAAGTTGACGAAACGAATAGAGAATCAACGGATTAAATTATTAAAGAAAATGTAGGAGCAGGAATAAAAGCGGGCCTAAAAGATGCCAATGAAACGGCAGATGTGTGTGAAGAAAGATTTGATGGTGTACAAGTTACTATTAGCCAGATACAGACAGATACTGAAGTACTGAAGCTAGGATTTAGGAATTTGGGGACGCAGTAGATGGGCAAGTAAAGGAAGCTTTAACACGACTGTCTCCGGTGATTTACGAGTCTGATTGCCACGCGTGGTTAATAAAGCAATTGAGACATACGAATTAGGGTAAAATTAATTGAACCGAACGGGGACATCGCAGGGTCCATGGGTGGCGGTCTGGGGCGGCAGAGTTCAGCGGAGACTTCTGCAAAGACTACAGGAATTCATCCCTCGTAGCGGCGACTGATTTGTGGTGGGCGCCGTACGAAGCCCTGCCTGGCCGATCGCGAAGTAAATGTGCCTTATAACTGCTGAATTCGCGGAAAGCATAGCGTTTTGGTGCCACTCGGAACCATCTGGAACTGGGTAATGTCCTGGGTCCGATGTAATCGGCAATAGGTCGGTTGTAGTAACTCCCTGGAGGCTGGTCGTCGGCACGCGGAGGCGTGGCTACACAGAAGCGGGCAAACGACCGGAGGCGCTTCTGTCAGCAGGACGTTGACTGCGGCTGCTGGCGTGACATATACGATATTTGCGCGTTCCCAAGTTCCGTTACAGCTTAAACCTTCATAATCTCCTCTGTACTAAGAAGAAAATCCGCCCTCGAATTTTGCTGAAACACACACACTAGCCGGCCAGTGTGGTCGAGCGGTTCTAGGCGCTTCAGTCTGGAACCGTGCTACCGCTACGGTCGCAGGTTCGAATCCTGCCTCGGGCATGGATGTGTGTGGTGTCCTTAGGTTAGTTAGGTTTAAGTAGCTCTAAGTCCTAGGGGACTGATGACCTCAGATGTTAAGTCCCATAGTGCTCAGAGCCATTTGAACCAACACACACTAGTTTATTTACGATTATCTACAGTTCACATTTCCACTACGACTCACGGTATCTCTTGCAATTTCTTCACTTTTAGTCCAGGTAGCAAATGGTTCTGAGCACTATGCGACTTAACTTCTAAGGTCATCAGTCGCCTAGAACTTAGAACTAATTAAACCTAACTAACCTAAGGACATCACACACATCCATGCCCGAGGCAAGATTCGAACCTGCGACCGTAGCGGTCGCGCGGTTCCAGCCTGTAGCGCCTTTAACCGCTTGGCCACCACGGCCGGCGGTGCAGGTAGCAACTACGTCACTTCACATCGTGGGAAAGTAAGGGGAATCAGGAAGGCTTTTCGCACGCTAAGCTCTTATTCCTCACATTCTCATATTACTTACATCACATCCCTTCAACTCGGATTGAAATCTCAAATATAGCATTACGTCATAGTTTGCGTAGAGATGGTCCAATTCTACGAGCTTGTGGGTCCTGAATAGGACCGCACATGTCCTTCTTCATTCTTTGACCGAGAGGTCTTTTCAGACAGTTCGGTCTCGTCTTATCGTTGTTGCTTTCTTAGCACCACCCAGGGGTCACGTGTAGGGTATTTAAAGGTTATACCTACGGACGTTGCTGAATATTGCTGCCCAACCTGGATCAACAGTGTTCACACTAAGAAGATAGACGTGCAACTCAATCAGGCAATGCGATTAATCACAGGATGTATTCGGAGCACAAACACGCTGTGGCTGCCTGTTCTAAGCAATATCCCACCTCCAGCCCTAAGAAGATCAGAAGCTCTCCTAAAGACGTGGAAAAACATTCAGCAGAACCCCCAGCTCCCCATCCATCAAGATATTGTACAAGGAACACACCAACGCTTGAAATCGAGGAAACCACCATGGCGCACAGCACTCGACCTTGAAGGATCTGCTTTCAACATTAACAGTTCATGGAAACTCCAGTGGGAACAGTCTTCAGTAGCCAATAAACATCTAGTCGAGGACCCTTCCAAGCAGACGCAAGGATTTGATCTTCCAAGGCGTCAGTGGAGGATCATTAACCGCATTCGAACTGGACAAGGCAGATGTGGCTATCTACTGCACAAATGGGGATGGGTTGGCTCTGCAAATTGTGACTGTGGTGCCCCCTCTCAGACGATTCATCACATTGTTGCTGACTGCCCTCATCGTACTTTCAGAGGAACTTTAATGGACATTCACCGTACATCGGATGAAGCAGTCAAGTGGATTGAAGAACTAGACATAGAGCTGTAAAATTGTACGAACTTGTGATTGTACATTTTAGTCCTGAAAATATTGTATATAAATGTAAATCAATGTACACATCATACGATAAATAAATAGTTTGCGTACATGATATCCAGGATTCACATAAAAAATAAAACTGACAAAGTCGGAATAGGACTCGCGCACTGAGGGTTTCGTACAAACGTAGTATTCCATCCTGGGAATCGAGAATCTCATCAGTATTGGCCAGTCATCGATATCGGTACTGGCAAGATATTGGTCCCGGTAATTTCAAGACTGTATAAAAATCACTTCAGTATTTTCTCATATTAGTCTGGACATACAAAAAGAAGCGAACTGGGGACTTCAGTTCATTTACTCATATTTAGAGAGAGAAGATTTAATAAAACATTTTTTGTTTACTTAATGACTCACATTTTATATTTGGTTGCAGTAATATTCATCTACTGTCCTTGTAAGGGATGACGAATGAAATGTATGTTCAAATGCTCAAAAAGCATTTTTTTATGTGGTACAATTACAATTTAAGAAGTTCCATATTTTTTGCTTGTACTGTGTAACCTTGTCATATTTTGTGATTCCTATTGGTTTTCAAATGGCCGAATCTTTTCATTCCATTGAATTACAAGATTAAATTTTTTATTCCATCAGAGAATCATAGACTTAAGTATGTGACATGTATTTGAACTTGATACGACAACCTGTTCCAGAGAGGGTCTTAACAGACGAACAGACAGATGGATAAAAAATGTATGTTTTTCGCGTGAATAGTTACAAAATAACAATTCTCGCATTTTTTCCCCTTTACTTGTAGTGTGAAATGTCGCTTCATCCAAAGTTTCATGATTCTAGGTCAACGTGAAGTACCCTATAGATTTTTGTGAGCGAGTTTCAAAATAACGATATAAATGACCGTGTTCTTTGATTGCATTGACTTTAGGAGCTCAAAATTTTTACACCACCAGGGGACTGCAGACCTTAGTATGTGATACGAATCTCAACTTGATATGCCAACCAGTTCCAGGGAAAAGGATGTTAACTTATGGTCAGACAACAGACAGACGGACAAAAAAAAAAAAAAAACCAGAAACAATCCTTTTTCGTGGTATATAATTACCGATTATCAGTTTTTGCACTTTTTTCCCTTTATTTGTAGTGAGAAACCTTACTTCTGGCCAAATTTTATGACTCTGGGTGAACGGGAAACACATTAGAGGTCTTGATGAATGAGTTTTCGTGTACCAAAATATGTGAAGAATAGCGGTATCTTTTGATTACATTAACTTATAAACTTAAAATTTTTACTTCGTCATGGGACCATAGACCTTAACGTGTGACACAAATCTGAGCATGATACGAGCACCCATTTCTGAGAAAAATGGTTCTTAACAGATAGACAGGCGTAGACGGACGGACGGATGACACATCTGTCCTATGATGGTTCCGTTTTTATGGACTGAGGCACGGAACCCTAAAAATGAGATAACCCTTCACCAGTAAACATCTATTATTGTTAATCTATTTGCATTCTATCCTGCTACTTTGGCACTGTTTCCTAGCAAGTGGTGAAAACAGTCTGCAAGTTCACACTAATAACTTACTACTTATCGTTAACAACTAAAATGGAAAATATATGTACTGCGATTTACATTCTGTTTTAATGTAGGTGGAGCAGAATGGTTCGTGCACTGCGCTATTGTTCATCGATAAGGGCCTGTGTGGACTCTGCAGTTTGCACAGTGTCCTTTTGTTCCTTATTCTTATATCTTAGCAGCTCGGAAAAGTATTTTCAACAGTAGCAGATCCATGGTAACTTGCTTTGGTCGCAGTTTAGAAACATCGTGACTTGGGAAACCATGGGAACTGTCTTCCTCTCTTCACCTGTTATGATTTCCTAAATTAATTCCATTTAAGAGAGTTAACCATTAACCCACTTCAAAAGCTCAATGATACCACTGACCAAGTTACTGATGCAATACTAGCGCCACCTGTGCTGCACCATAATCCTGTCATTTTACCAGCAACAGTCGTTATATCTGCACCACCTATTCTGTGCAATAACCCATTACTTCTCCTGAATTCCTCCCCGCCTACAGGCGCTAGAACAGCTCCATCTGTGTCGTACTTAAAAAAAACCAACATCTGATAGATTTTCTAGCTATGGCACTTCTTCCGAATGGTCGGATATTGCTGGCGGGTTTACCGCCATCAAGGAAATAGCTTCTCGAGGGGTGGAGTGCTTTAACGGGCGACGCCACTGTCAACGAAGCGTCTCGCATCCATATGTTATCTCAGCGGTTTGGCTGCTTCGACACAATGCTGCATGATGTGAAGACAGTAAAACCTAACCAAACAGTCCTACTGCGACTCTTTATTGCAGCTCACATCCGTTAGCATTGTATCACGGCTCATCTCTATCTTAACGAACTAAGTAGTTTCTGTTAAACACTTTCTCTAAGAATCACATTCCCCAGACTACATCTGCTAATATTTCTGGCTTAGCCATTACCTTAAATCCTACAAGGTACCTATATTTAATTACTAATATAAACGTTTCTCCTGTCGTTTATGCTCATCCAAATACATTCAGTCCCCGGTTCTGGCTTTTCGTTACGAAAGTACAATTTTTTCGGTGTACCCAAGGTAAGCCTGAGCCCCAGGCACTCTACGCTCTTTTTTAATGGCAGTCACAACATACTACGAGATTTGATTCAGTGCCTGGGTCGAAGAGCCCAGGTTAACTGAACTGGATACATATAACTGGAGTTAGTGTTTCGTCATTCGGTCCCCTACGAAATATAAAACACTGACAATATGGTAAAGCAGGGAAAGCTTATACCAAAGGATAGGGAATCCCACGAGTGAAATTCTATGGTCAGGCTGCTACGTACATATCTAGCTATCCACGTTCACCTTCAGCAGTCTTCCACCCATCAACTTCCATTTCCCTCAGAAAGGTGTTGCTACAGAACTATGGCACTGGCCCGTGTTTCCTGGTCGGTCATCTTCACCCATCATCAGTCTTTCCGATAACAGTTGTTAGGGGGGAAAAGCGGCACGTGGCGACTTGTGGATTGTTGACCATCGGGACTGGACGGCCAGGCGGAGGCCTGCCAGTCGAGACTCGGCGGTGGCAGAGTCGCGTCGAATTCTTCAATGGAGCACCCGACTCGTTGCGACAACTGACACACGACAGTCTCTTAGCGTGGCCGTGCTGTGCCGAGCATGACGTATTCGTCTGGGCGTTACACGCATCTTCTCACTGTTCAGCTCGTGGAAAAGGCACCGTTCGGTTCGGTTGTGTGGAGAAGAAGACCAGACAGCGAGATCATCGGTCTCATCGGATTAGGGAAGGATGGGGAAGGAAGTCGGCCGTGCCCTTTGAAAGGAACCATCCCGGCATTTGC
Organism: Schistocerca cancellata; assembly: GCF_023864275.1. Taxonomy (NCBI): domain Eukaryota; kingdom Metazoa; phylum Arthropoda; class Insecta; order Orthoptera; family Acrididae; genus Schistocerca; species Schistocerca cancellata. The sequence continues at coordinate 707,360,535 of NC_064630.1, forward strand.
CTGGAGCGATTTAGGGAAATCACGGAAAACCTAAATCAGGATGGCCGGACGCGGGATTGAACCGTCGTCCTCCCAAATCCGAATCCAGTGTCTAACCACTGCGCCACCTCGCTCGGTAAAAGGCGCCGTATTCATGTCGCTTTGAATCATCTGGAACAGTGCAGTGGCCAGGGTCTGGCGTAATTGGCACTGCTCTGGCTGTAGCAATATGCTGGTGGCTGGTTAACGGCTTAGGCAATTGGCACGTGGAAGTGTGACAATACAGAAAGAACACTACTGACCATTAAAATTGCTACACTACGAAGATGACGTGCTACAGATTCGAAATTTCACCGACAGGGAGAAGATGCTGTGATATGCAAATGATTAGCTTTTCGCAACATCCACATAAGGTTGGCGCCGGTGGCGCCACCTACAACGTGCTGACATGAGGAAAGTTTCCAACCGATTTCTCATACACAAACAGCCTGGTGAAACTTTGTAACGATGCCTCTTGTAAGGAGGAGAAATGCGTAGCATCACGTTTCCGACTTTGATAAAGGTCGGATAGTAGCCTATCGCGATAGCAGTTTATCGTATCGCGACATTGCTGCTCGCGTTGGTCGAGATCCAATGACTGTTAGCAGAATTTGGAATCGGTGGGTTCAGGAGGGTAATACGGAATCTGGATCCCACGGCCTCGTATCACTAGCATACGAGATGACGGGCATCTTATCCGCATAGCTGTAACGGATCGTGCAGCCACGTCTCGATCCCTGAGTCAACAGATGGGGAAGTTTGCAAGACAACAACCATTAGCACGAATAGTTCGACGACATTTGCAACAGCAAGGGCTATCAGCGAGGAGACCATGGCTGCGGTTACCCTTGACGCTGCATCACAGACAGGAGCACCTGCGATGGTGGACTCAACGACGAACCTGACTGCACCAATGCGAAAACGTCATTTTTTCGGATGAATCCAGGTTCTGTTTACAGCATCATGATGGTCGCATCTGTGTTTGGCGACATTGCGGTGAACGCACATTGGAATCGTGTATTCGTCTTCGCCATACTCGCCTACCACCCGGCGTGATGGTATGGGGTGCCATTGGTTACACGTCTCGATCACCTCTTGTGCGCATTGGCGGCACTTTGAACAGTTGACGCGTCATTTCAGAAGTGTTACGACCCGTGGCTCTGCCCTTGATTCGATCCCTGCGAAACCCTACATTTCGACAGCATAATGCACGACCCCATGTTGCAGGTTCTGTACGGGCCATTCTGGATTCAGAAAATGTTCGACTGCTGCCCTGACCAGCACATTGTCCAGATCTCTCACCAATTGAAAACGTCTGGTCAATGGTGGCCGAGTAACTGGCTCGTGACAATACACCAGTCACTACTCTTGATGAACTGTGGTATCGTGTTGAAGCTGCATGGGCAGCTGTACCTGTACACGCCATCCAAGCTCTGTTTGACTCAACGCCCAGGCGTATCAAAGCTGTTATTACGACCAGAGGTGGTTGTTCTGGGTACTGATTTCTCAGGATCTATGCACCCAAATTGCGTGAAAATGTAATCCCATGTCAGTTCTAGTATAATATATTTGTCCAATGAATACACGTTTATCATCTGCATTCCTTCTTGGTGTAGCAATTTTAATGGCCAGTAGTGTATTTATGTAAACTACACACAGTCCTTTAGCTGTCTGTGATAAAATGTATATATTAGATTTAGATGGAGTTTGCATCACTGAGTCCAGTTTTTCTCATAAATTGTTTTTCTTTATCTGTGGCTTTTGAATTTCCTTTCTGGTGCCTGTCGGTAGCCTGTTGTAGACTTTTGCACGAAAATAAAACTCAAATGTGAAACCTAGAAACGGATGGATAATGTACATGGAATTTAATTAACTTCTAGTATTGTGTTGTAAGTTGTACTTTCATCCTAAATTCACTCTTGTTATCGACACAAACAACATTGTAGAATATATACGAGAGTATGTTGAAACGTCCCCTTAGAAAAATTATACAAGGCTATAGTTAAACTGACACCCAATATTTTTAGCGCAACGCAATCTGACTTTCAAAAATGCCTACAAAAGAATGGGCCTGACTAACATTAACGTAATGTGATTACGTAAGCTTTCCCGGCGTAATTTTCAATAACATTAACGTATACCTTTCACAAATCACTTACCTCACCAAAAATCTTCGTTACTCGAACTACTGCAATACAGCGAGCGCCACTACTGCCAGCTAAATAAAAGATTCAAAGTACTAAAGGCACTAACTACTGATAGGCATAGTTAGCAAATGAAAGATTTTAATAGAGAACTAACAATGTATTTACCTTAATAATCATAATATATATAGCAGTTCATGCCATCCAGTCTTACAAATTTCAAATCTCCGCCATTTCTCTCCCCACATCCACCACTGCTGGCGGCTCACCTCCAACTGCGCAACGCTATGCGCTGTTCACATCCAGCTGCCCAACACTACAATGGCAGACAACAATGCAAACTAGCCACAGACTGCACACAGCACAGCCAGTGATTTTCATACAGAGCGCTACGTAACGTTGCCAATAAGAAAACATAAACAGCCTACTTACAATGTAAGTGTAAGAATCACTATGGTCATTGATGAGGCTTCTGTTACATGTTCATTTAACAAGTTTACACAATCTTCAGTTGCAACTTCCGGGCTGAGAGGCCGTGGTCGATGCTTAAAATTTCCACATAACGTTTCGTCTCCGTCTGCGGGAGACATCTTCTGAGGTCGTCCGACTACTGCCGGATGTCTCCCGCAGATGGAGACGAAACGTTAGGTGGAAATTTTAAGCATCGACCACGGCCTCTCAGCCCGGAAGTTTCAACTGAAGACAACACCGGCCGTCAAAGCCTACATTGTATGAAGTTTACACAATGTATTTAAACAGTGCTTCTTCACCAAATGCGCGCGCGCTCGCTAATACTGATGTATGCTATCGCGTCTATTAATCATTCTGGGAGTTGCTCTTGCGTTTCATTTTGTCAAGAGGTCGTTACTATATGACAACGACGTCGTATATGCTTTCTCTGACCAGTTTTGTTCGCTTATTAATGGGGCACTCTTCTACACTTATCGCAAGTTTGATTACTCATGGTCAGTCTTTCATCGTTATATTTTAACACACATAAGGGTGTAAGAGATAACAGGGCTGTTGGCTGCGTTGTCGCTACAACTGGCTGTGAAACTAGACCCGCATCTAGTACGTAATTGCCTAAGTGCGCGACAGCTGCGGGCTCATAGAACTGTGGTGTGCGGGCAGCATTCTCTCAGAGGCATCGCACATAGGGGCAACAAACTACTGCGTTCTGTAGTCCAAACAACACACGCCGAAAAAATCTCTGTAAGTCTGTAGAAACGAAATCGAACACCGCCAAAGAGTACTTTGCCGTTGATCGCCTATGGTTTTATGGTATGGAGCCATTTACATAAAAATTCTGTATGTGGCACAGCCAATGATTAATTACATATGGTTTTAATTACATATTGTATCTAGATTAACTGCCACTGAAATATGTTCGCAAACACAGCAGTTCAAAACTAAAAGTGGCACTATAATTCAATATCTGAACACAAACAAATATCTTTTCGTTAGTAATACAGGCTGCTTTTACATACTCGAAATAACGGAAGATAATTTTGATTCGGGTAGTTTATGTGTGTGAAGATATTAATTTCCTTTGGTTCAAAGCGAAATGCATCGCCTAGGACTATAGTGCAATACCTGTTCTTTACACCACAATAAACCGGTCTAATCGAAAATTGAACCCAGTAACTGGACCCTTAAGAGGGTACGAAGTAATACACCTTACTACAGAAACAGTTTTCGTCCTGCTATCTGTGTGTGGGTGTGTGTTCCAAACAAAAACCAAATTACTGTGTAGAATGTATATACCATCGTATACCGTAAAACACATATATATTTTCACATGAGGTGAAAATCAATCAAAGTTAAGAGATTCATTCCGTAGTTTTTATCCCATGACAATTTTACATTTTCTGAGTGAGCAGCTGCACACAATGGAATAGCGGGATGAAATAGTTTTCTCTATACTCTGCGAATCTGCTGATTAAATGGGATGTGACTCTGTTCTCATCGTAGCGTTTGGTAAACGAAGGGAAATGTTGTATATGTACTATAATCCCTGTTGCTATTCTTCAATAATTAGTCGGACACTCTTCGTTGATAATATCTGACTCGGAAAAACCGCGGACATTGATTTTGTTATTTGGGATCCTATATGTACGATGATATAGTAATAATACCAACCAGCCCACCCCCTAACCTAACCTCATTAAAAGCGTGGAGAAACGAAGGGTACGCCTGCAGTAGCTTTCCCGTGGCAGCAAGAAAGTAACAATTTATTCAAGATCACACGAATTCCATAGACATTATGAAGGGAAAGATATTGTATTGCGGCAAGTGGCTCTGGGCTTTTCGAAAGATCGATATGTGACATCTAGAGAACCCCTTGGACCGCAGTAATATCACATTGTAACATACTACGAACCCAAATGTAAGATTAATGATTTTTTTAGTCATTTTTCTACTTAATTAACGAAACAGTTATTATATTTTTGCATTCTAAGCACTAGTAAATTATTGAACTGCTGAATCTCACTGAATCAGTGACATAATCTACAACATATGTAGAAATACTTTCGAATATGTGTGTAATACAAATTACTCCTCTGAAAGCGATAGAATATGAACACATATTTCATGCAGGGAAGCATTTATTTTTGTTGTTTCCTTGACACATAACAATTTGATACCCAGTCTACTGATACACACATTCATACATTTCACTCGACTAATACACTTTTTCTTGTAAATGCTGTTAGTTTTGCTTCTAAGCTGAATGTACTGAATGCTCTTGCTGTTTGTGACTCAGATGTCGTAACAATTCTGGAATTAGTGTTGCCAACTCTCCAAAATGAAATGGGCTAAATGTGTCTACTAAACGAAGCCAGGAAGAAGCCTAAATAAGAAGAACGTGTTTTATTGTGTAATTTGTTTTTGCAGTATTATACGGGTGAAACCCTTTCTAAATAATGAAGTCAGTGACTGTTCTTAAATGTCAAAATACCTAAAAACAATAAAATTTGGCATTCACACTGACCCCATCGCTCCTCAAGAGTAGATAGAAATAAGAATTGATGTATATTTATTTTTTAATTTGAAATCTGCTAGACATTACAGTAATACAAACAGTTAATTGTGAAATTATAGCATTTATTGCAATTAGTACTCGCGTCCAGTAACTTGTGGGGGGAGGTGTGATGCGGGGGGCGGGGCAGCATCCACGAGATGCTGATAACCGGCTTCCATTTCCGAAGTGGAGTCAAAGGTTCCCCCGCGATGGGCCAGCAGCCGCCTCATCACTCATTTTCGAAAAAGACGCAATAATAATAGCGCAACAAAACACATACATCGCCAGCACAGCTCAGCGGCAAAACAGACGACAAGGAAGTCAACACAGGATGTTAGTACGCTGTACAGTTGGCAATGAACATCTGCAGATCACTGTGGTAGAAGTCTTCCTACTGCTGCAGACTGATACTGATAAGGACTACTCGTTGGCCAGCTAAACGACATTAAAAAGAAACCAGAGTTAGCTCTGAAAAATATGATTTGGCAACACTAAGGTGGGTTTGGTTTCTTTTGTGTTGGGAAACATTGTTATTGCTTTCAACATGTTATTATCATGTTCATATCGTTTTCTCTTCAGCTAGAGCGATGGTGACTCATCGTTCCGTATTTTAAAGGAATGGCAATCCTTCGGTAAATACGAGTGTTGTCCAGAAAGTAAGTTCCGATCGGTCATTAAATGGAAACCACAGAGAAAACCCGATGGAGCTTTGCACACAGGTGTTGGGTAGTGTCTCTAGTATGACTATCGCTCGCATCAAGACGCTCTTTTCAGTTCTGAGCGCACTCGAGCGAGTAAAGGTGGCCAGAACTACAATGTCTCCCGCCAAGTAGGAGGGTCCGCTGAGAGGCTTCGCCTTAATGAATGCAGCCCACCTAACACAACTGTCATGCACTTCCTTCTTCACAGCAATTCTCAGCCGCACTCTGCAGGGGCAGTGAAGACGCTCCTGCAGCATTTTCGATGGGAAGTGTTCGATCACCCACAACACAGCCCTAATTGGCTCGTCCTGAGCATCATCTCTGATCACATGAAACGCTGGATACGAAGACAACACTTGGGCGCAGGCTACACGAAATAGACCAGCGTAGAGAATTACTGGAAAGCACAGGCGGCTGCCTTCTATGACCATGGTGTTGCAAATTTGGAATAACGCTCCGACAAATGTCTAAGTCGGAGCGGCGACTACGTAGAGAAGTATCTGGAAAGTGTAGCTAACTCTTGCAAACAAAATGTTTCTGATTTTCACTGTGGTTTCCTTTAGCGACCGATCGGAACTTACTTTCCGGACAACCGTCATATCTGTAGGTTAGAAGAGAATTGTAAATAAAATGTCCTGTAATTTTCCATTTCGTACCTCACAGGCTGTTTTGGAACCTGAAGATACGACACCTGTAGTCTTTTTTTAGTATTACCCATTTACATGGCATTACATACGCTTCCTATTGTAAAAGATATGTTACAAATCAATATAAAATGTAGTATTAGCAGTCATGCGATCTCGTAATTAGTTACTGTAAGCTTAGTGTGCTCCTGTCGCAGTATATAACAAAATGTGAACAGGAAAATTCGTGACTGTGGTAATATGGCATGGCAAAGATAATAGGAACACGGCATCTCATAATGAACAAACGTATTGCGTCACTTAAGGGAGGTATAGTCAGAGTGCTATTGGTTGCAATAACATTTTGGACTCTTGCTTTTGTTTAGTATTTGAGATTCTGCACTGATCAGCCAGAACGTGATGACTACCGCCCTACTCTCGATATAAACTCGTCCAGGCGACAGCAATGTTACCTGGCGAGGAATGACTGCAAGTCAGACACACGCACAATGCATACAAAGTATTAGTGAGCCTGCCGTCCGTGTGTAGAATGTAGAAGGCGCGCGATCTGTCTATGACCGAGGGCAGATTGTGATTACCAGGAGGCTCGGCATGAGCATTTCGGAAACTGCACTACTTACCGGGTGTTCGAGGGGTGGAGGCCGCTGATCCACGGAGCTTCTGTATTGCACCCGTGCCAAGCCCGCGTTGACACTTCCTCTCGGAAACTTGTTTCTCCACATCTAAATAAATGTGCACAGTAGTTGCGCTTTCCTATATAATGTTTTGTTCTGTGGTTATTTCGTTCGTAGGTATTCTTAATCGGTAAGAAATACGGGGGCACACAGTATACACACACACACACACAATTTTTCCGGAGCGATATGTGGTACCACTGTAGTTCTAGTTACTAATTACAAAATCGCTAGAAAGACGTGCAGGAGCTGATCAATGACAGAAAAGCCCGGTACAAGGAGTGAATGAAGATTTTTCATCCGAATTTCCAATAAAGAAACAAAACAACCATTTATTAGTGGTCAAATTACGACATTGTATCATAAATGACACTGGTTATAAAACAGGAGAGTTTGCAAGTTCTGCAGCAGATAAGTTTTTACATGCGTAGCACTAAGCCACTGGGGAATTTATTCCCATTTCCAGTTGCTGTGGGAGTTAAGTATCGGATGTGATGTCTGAGTGTGTGTGATTCTGCCTCTCGTTCCCCACATTCATACTTTTCTGGTGTTGATGCAGTCGGAAACCGAAAAATATAAACCCCTTCCCTTACCAAGAGGTCCAAGATAATGTGTTTATTTAGATAATGTTTATATTTACTCGTACATTAAGCTATGACTTATAGCTGCTGTCAGTAACAACAAACATTATTTAAAATTGCATTTATGATTTAAGTCCTATCTTTATACTACTATGTATAAAAGTTTACCTGTTTCCTTCTGTGGGTCTAGTTGTTAAACATGAGGAGTGGTGCGAAAACATGAGCACAGTTACGGATTTTTTTGTGGCTGCAGTACATAGACACTGTTCCCAGTCGTTTAAAAATAGAGTAAGGAAATATACTGTAACCTCCCAACAATTTATTTCCATAACCTCGCAATAAAAATAGTACTTAACCTCTCAATAAAAATGTGACTCATATATAACCTTTCAATAATTAACTGACTGTGAATCTAAACTGGAAAATCTAGAAGTCAGCAATGCTGCGTCATGGCTCTGAAAAGTCATTCTGAATAAACTGAAGATTCTTACCTCAACTACGTCACCGGATAACGCGTATATATTTGCTCCTACAAGAAATGTTTATGGCACAGCCCAGTGCAATGCTGGCTATTAGATTTTGTTAAAAAAGCTGAGTTTTCTTTACGATAGTTGGCATGACTATGGATAGGAGAAATTAGTAAAAACTTTAAACTGAGATGAATGCCTGTCGAAAGTTATCTTCATAAGAAAGATTATTATTGCAAAATTGTTGAGAATTATTTACATGTTTACATGTGACTTTGATATAACAATAATACAAAATGAGTTGTTGCAAATTACATATGCGCGCAGCAATAAATAATAAAAATTTTTGCTTTTGCCTTATACTACATCGCTCTAGCACCGCCATCGTTTTCCACGATCGGCCTTGGTAGTTCCATACAGGACACAAGTGCTCTCTGTGAGCTACACAACTAGACAACTGCTCTGTCAGAGCGACCTGACCCAACCGCCCGACTGCGAGCTACTACCCCAACTACTGCCGACACTGTTCTCTGGTCTGCGATTCTATTGTAGCTTACATACCGCAGGCAGCGCGTGAGCAATCCATCGAAATTACATCTGCTGGAGTGCCCTAGCAATAAATTCCTTAGTCATGGACGTCTTACAATACTAAATTCTTGCTAGTGAGCTGGCTAGACGCTGAAATCTGATATTTCCCAAGGTACAACAATCACCCCAACTGGTTAAGAATCAACTGGAACAGTAAAGCATGTGATGCGTCACGCTGCAGTGCAACTCATTAACAGCTGGCTTCACCCACTGCGTCGCTCGCGTATCAGTAGTCTTTGTTACGATGAGTGATGATGAGTAAACAAGGTAGTAATTTCACGGTATGTATGTGTACATAGTGCTGTAGAGACTTACCAATGAAAAATGTATGCAGTGCTGATATGCAGCTACATAATGACCGTTTTCTATTATTTTGCCTCATGTCTAATCTGAAAACATGCATTACATTTTCTAATTAGAATGCCTAGAGCCATTAAATTGATCCAGAAGTAGAGTTTTTAGAGATTTAGTCGTTTCTCTGGCTCACCTAGTACTGGATGTAAGATTTTGCCACCAGAGAAACGTCTACCAACCGTTTCTCCCTTGCATTTTACAGCATTACGGTGCCTACATTTTTGATGAATACTTTTTTTTTTTTTTTTTTTTTTTTGTCATCAGTCTACTGACTGGTTTGACGCAGCCCGCTACGAATTCCTTTCCTGTGCTAACCTCTTCATCTCAGAGTAGCACTTGCAACCTACGTCCTCAATTATTTGCTTGATGTATTCCAATCTCTGTCTTCCTCTACAGTTTTTGCCCTCTACAGCTCCCTCTAGTACCATGGAAGTCATTCCCTCATGTCCTATCAGATGTCGTATCATCCTGTCCCTTCTCCTTATCAGTGTTTTCCACATATTCCTTTCCTCTCCGATTCTGCGTAGAACCTCCTCATTCCTTACCTTATCAGTCCACCCAACTTTGAACATTCGTCTATAGCACCACATCTCAAATGCATCGGTTCTCTTCTGTTCCGGTTTTCCCACAGTCCATGTTTCACTGCCATACAATGCTGTACTCCAGACGTACATCCTCAGAAATTTCTTCCTCAAATTAAGACCGGTACTTGATATTAGTGGACTTCTCATGGCCAGAAATGCCTTTTTTGCCATAGCGAGTCTGCTTTTGATGTCCTCTTTGCTCCGTCAGTCATTGGTTATTTTACTGCCTAGGTACCAGAATTCCTTAACTTCATTGACTTCGTGAACATCAATCCTGATGTTAAGTTTCTCGCTGTTCTCATTTCTACTACTTCTCATTACCTTCGTCTTTCTCCGATTTACTCTCAAACCATACTGTGTACTCATTAGACTGTTCATTCCGTTCAGCAGATCATTTAATTCTTCTTCACTTTCACTCAGGATAGCAATGTCATCAGCGAATCGTATCACTGATATCCTTTCACCTTGTATTTTAATTCCACTCCTGAACCTTTCTTTTGTTTCCATCATTGCTTCCTCGATGTACAGATTGAAGAGCAGGGGCGAAAGGCTGCAGCCTTGTCTTACACCCTTCTTAATACGAGCACTTCGTTCTTGATCGTCCACTCTTATTATTCCCTCTTGGTTGTTGTACATATTGTATATGACCCGTCTCTCCCTATAGCTTACCCCTACTTCTTTCAGAATCTCGAACAGCTTGCACCATTTTATATTGTCGAACGCTTTTTCCAGGTCGACAAATCCTATGAAAGTGTTTTGATTTTTCTTTAGCCTTGCTTCCATTATTAGCCGTAACGTCAGAATTGCCTCTCTCGTCCCTTTACTTTTCCTAAAGCCCATATACCCCTGTATCCCTATGATGACCAATTTAAGTTTAACGCAGTCAGTTAACACATCACAATCAAATGTAGCAACATCAAAACCCTCGCACGTTCCACATGTTAACGTACGGCTCTGTTTGTCGTACAACCTGTAAACGACGCAGTCAGTGTGAGCGTGCCGATGACCTAGCAGTTTTGTCCCGCACCTCCTTTTTAAACGAACCAACCAATCAACTGTCAGTGTGGGTCTTCAAGCATCTTGACAGCTGTAAGAGCCGTGTGACGCTCAGCGCCTATAACGCGACGGGTTCCTGATTCTTCTACAGTCTCTGTAGCTCTTAAAGGCGCCTGACGTGCCGTGTGCACGTTCCGGCGAACACGAGACTGCTCTGAGGTTTCTTTGATTAGAGTAACTTTCGCAGTTTCAGCTCTCTTAGAACTATGCGCTAAAACAGACTTACCTTAGCGAGGCTTACAGTTTTAAATGAGGTTCTCCGGCTTACCGTCCGATTTCATTGTTCTATCTGCACCAAATCTCTCCAGGTATCCCAGGTGCTGTAGAAAATAAATATCATAAACAACGCGCACAATAACACTCGATCTGCGCTGTCACGGAATAATATAGACACAAAGAGTCGCCGATCATCGCGCCAGCGTCATCTTGTAAGTGGGCTGCTTAAGTGTAGGCAGCGCTGTGTAGCGCTTTGCATTGGATCTCTGACTGCGCTTTCTTTGTAGAGACTCTGTGGCTGGTCGGAATCGTTGTTGGAACTTAATCGCCAGTAGTGCTGGGCAGTTGGAAGTTGGTCGCCAGCAGTGATGGAAGTACCGTTTGGCACTTGGAGGTGAACAGCCAGCAGTGATGGATGTTAGATGCGAGAAGTTAGCATTGACGGAGGGTAGAGGTCTGAAGTGTTAGCGTAGGCTAACGATCTGTACAAGTACGACTTGGACACTGAAAATTATTCATGATTATAGATCTTTGTAATGACGATTTATATTCGTGTTTGAACTGGATGTCTCAATACTTGGTTTGCAACAAAATCTTTCCTTTGCTAACCACATGTCTATTAGTAGTTAGTGGCTTTAGTAGTTACAATGTTTTACTTAGCTAGCAGTATTGACGCTCGACGCTCTCATCCCCCTGTGAACCATGGACCTTGCCGTTGGTGGGGAGGCTTGCGTGCCTCAGCGATACAAATGGCCGAACCGTAGGTGCAACCACACCGGAGGGGTATCTGTTGAGAGGCCACACAAACGTGTGGTTCCTGAAGAGGGGCAGCAGCCTTTTCAGTAGTTGCAGGGGCAACAGTCTGGATGATTGACTGATCTGGCCTTGTAACACTAACTGTAACACTAACCAAAACGGCCTTGCTGTGCTGGTACTGCAAACGGCTGGAAGCAAGGGGGAACTACTACCGTAATTTTTCCCGAGGGCATGCAGCTTTACTATATGGTTAAATGATGATGGCATTCTCTTGGGTAAAATATTCCGGAGGTAAAATAGTCCCCCATTCGGATCTCCGAGCGGGAACTACTCAAGAGGACGTCGTTATCAGGAGAAAGGAAACTGTCGTTCTACGAATCGGAGCGTAGAATGTCAGATCCCTTAATCTGGCAGGTAAGGTAGAAAATTTAAAAAGGAAAATGAATAGGTTACAGTTAGATATAGTGGGAATTAGTGAAGTTCGCTGGCAGGAGAAACAAGACTTTTGGTCAGGTGAATATAGGGTTATAAATACAAAAGCAAGTAGGGGTAATACAGGAGTAGGTTTAATAATGAATAAAAAAATACAATCGCGGGTAAGCTACTACAAACAGCATAGTGAACGCATTATTGTGGCCAAGATAGAGCCGAAGTCCACGCCTACTACAGTAGTACAAGTTTATATGCCAACTAGCTCTGCAGATGATGAAGAAATTGATGAAATGTATGCTGAGATAAAAGAAATTATTCAGGTAGTGAAGGGAGACGAAAATTTAATAGTCATGGGTGAATGGAATTCGGTAGTAGGAAAAGAGAGAGAAGGAAACTTAGTAGGTGAATATGGACTGGGCGTAAGAAATGAAAGAGGAAGCCGCACGGTAGAATTTTGCACAGAGCATAACTTAATCATAGCTAACACTTGGTTCAAGAATCATAAAAGAAGGATGCATACATGGAAGAATCCTGGAGATACTAGTAGGTATCAGATAGATTATGTAATGGTAAGACAGAGATTTAGGAACCAGGTTTTAAATTGTAAGACATTTCCAGGGGCAGATGTGGACTCTGACCACAATCTATTGGTAATGAACTGTAGATTAAAACTGAAGAAACTGCAAAAAGGTGGGAATTTAAGGAGGTGGGACCTGGATAAACTGAATAAACCAGAGGTTGTACAGAGTTTCAAGGGGAGCATAAGGGAACAATTGACAGGAATGGGGGACAGAAATACAGTAGAAGAAGAATGGGTAGCTCTGAGGGATGAAGTAGGAAAGGCAGCAGAGGATCAAGTAAGTAAAAAGACGAGGGCTAGTACAAACCCTTGGGTAACAGAAGAAATATTGAATTTAATTGATGAAAGGAGAAAATATAAAGATGCAGTAAATGAAGCAGGCAAAAAGGAATACAAACGTCTCAAAAATGAGATCGACAGGAAGTGCAAAATGGCTAGAGGACAAATGTAAGGATGTAGAGGCTTATCTCACTAGGGGTAAGATGGATAAAACCTACAGGAAAATTACAGAGACGTTTGGAGAAAAGAAAACCACTTGTATGAATATCAATAGACCAGATGGAAACCCAGTTCTAAGCAAAGAAGGGAAAGCAGAAAGGTGGAAGGAGTATATAGAGGGTCTATACAAGGTTGGTTGGTTGTTTAAGGAAGGAGACCAGACAGTGTGGTCATCGGTCTCATCGAATTAGGGAAGGATGGGAAAGGAAGTTGGCCGTGCCCTTTCAGGGGAACCATCCAGGCATTTGCCTGGAGTGATTTAGGGAAATCACAGAAAACCTAAATCAGGATGGCCGGACGCGGGATTGAACCGTCGTCCTCCCGAACGCGAGTCCAGTGTCTAACAACTGCGCTCTATACAAGGGGGATGTACTTGAGGACAATATTATGGAAATGGAAGAGGATGTAGATGAAGATAAAATGGGAGATAAGATACTGCGTGAAGAGTTTGACAGAGCACTGAAAGACCAGAGTCGAAACAAGACCCCGGAAGTAGACAACATTACATTAGAAATACTAACGGCCTTGGGAGAGCCAGTCATGACAAAACTCTACCATCTGGTGAGTAAGATGTGAGACAGGCGAAACAAACTCAGATTTCAAAAAGAATATAATAATTCCAATCCCAAAGAAAGCAGGTGTTGTCAGATGTGAAAATTACTGAACTATCAGTTTAATAATTCACAGCAGCAAAATACTAACACGAATTCTTTACAGACGAATGAAAAAACTGGTAGAAGCCGACCTCGGGGAAGATCAGTTTGGGTTCCGTAGAAATGTTTGAACACGTGAGGCGATAGTGACCTTACGACTTATCTTAGAATAAAGATTAAGGAAAGGCAAACGTACGTTTCTAGCATTTTTAGACTTAGAGAAAGCTTTTGACAATGTTGACTGGAATACTCTCTTTCAAATTCTGAAGGTGGCAGGGGTAAAATACAGGGAGCGAAAGGCTATTTACAATTTGTACAGAAACCAGATGGCAGTTATAAGAGGCGATGGACATGAAAGGGAAACAGTGGTTGGGAAAGGAGTGAGACAGGGTTGTAGCCTCTCCCCGATGTTATTTAATCTGTATATTGAGTAAACAGTAAAGGGAACAAAAGAAAAATTCGGAACAGGTATGAAAATCCTTGGAGAAGAAATAAAAACTTTGAGGTTCATCGATGACATTGTAATTCTGTCAGAGACAGCAAAGGACTTGGAAGAGCAGTTGAAAGGAATGGACAGTGTCTTGAAAGGAGGATATAAGATGAACATCAACAAAAGCAAAACGAGGATAATGGAATGTAGTCGAATTAAGTCGGGTGATGCTGAGGGAATTAGATTAGGAAATGAGACACTTAAAGTAGTAAATGAGTTTTGCTATTTGGGGGGCAAAATAACTGATGATGATCGAAGTAGAGACGATATAAAATGTAGACTGGCAATGGCAAGGAAAGCGTTTCTGAAGAAGAGAAATCTGTTAACATCGAGTATAGATTTAAGTGTCAGGAAGCCGTTTCTGAAAGTATTTGTATGGAGTGTAGCCATGTATGGAAGTGAAACATGGACGATAAATAGCTTAGACAAGAAGAGAATAGAAGCTTTCGAAATGTGGTGCTGCAGAAGAATGCTGAAGATTAGATGGGTAGATCACATAACTAACCAGGAGGTATTGAATAGAATTGGGGAGAAGAGAAGTTTGTGGCTCAACTTGACAAGAAGAAGGGACCAGTTGGTAGGACATGTTCTGAGGCATCAAGGGATCACAAATTTAGCATTGGAGGGGAGCATGGAGGGTAAAAATCGTTGAGGGAGACCAAGAGATATATACACTAAGCAGATTCAGAAGGATGTAGGTTGCAGTAAGTACTTGGAGACGAAGAAGCTTGCACAGTATAGAGTAGCATGGAGAGCTGCATCAAACCAGTCTCAGGACTGAAGACCACAACAACAACAACAACATTTACGCTCCATGTGTAGCAGTAGTTCGCGTAATGAAGATTTTTGTGTGGTAAGTTTTTAATGAAATGTATAGGTTTTTGTAAAGATTGCTTCTTATTCACGGCCACTCTTTTGTATTAATTATTTGAAGTCAGGTTGTAATATTTTTGAGCAGTCAGACTGCGCTGCGCTAGGATATTGTGGGTCTCAGTAATTCAGCAATTTAAGTACAGCCACATTCATTTAATTAAAGAAGTTTCAATCTGCTTAGTAATCAAGTATACGATAGTTAAACATGTTAACAATACTCAAAAAATATTATTTTCCAAACTAGCCTAAGGTCCTTATTAGGTTTCCAGGTACCTCTAGACCAAATGCCATCGGAGTTGGTTCAGCGGTAGAGTTGTAAAAATTTAACAGAATGGGTTACCTTCGCCATTAACATTAGCAGAATTAGTATGGAAGAATGGATTAAATACGTAGAGGAGTTTAGAAGCATCGTATTCATTATGTTAAACCGTGTTAACGTAGAACACGCCAAACAATAAAAGCTTTTTCCCAGATATGATAAAGTTGGGAAGTCAAAGAGTAAGTAGTTTTTCAAAGAGTAATTTTGATATTATATATATCGTATTTATACATACTGATTTGAACAATATAACGCGAATATTTGTATGTATTCTTCAAATCAGTAAATACGTTGTACTACACACCTTACTCTCTTCAGTCCCTCTGTCCAACCAGCTGGGCATAACTTCTCTATTTTTCTCTGTGTGCAATTACAGCTTCTTCTACTCTGCAACCATGTATCCAGTATGCCGGACAATAATTTAGCTGTCAGCGGAATATTTTTTTGAGTAATATTTGGTTTCTGTTGTTGGCTAGGCTTAAATGTCCCACTCACTGCGTCACGGCGGCACAAGGAAATGGTCTATACGAGTCTTCTTCCTTTTCGTTGACTTGGCTATTGTGAACTCGTGGACTGAGTATAGAAAGGATCAGCAGGCACTAGTTGCTAGCAAGACGTAAATCATAGAGCTATGGGATTTTAAGATTTATACAGGGTTTTACAAGAAGTTACGGCCAAACTTTCAGGAAACATTCCTCACACACAAAGAAAGAAAATATGTTATGTGGACATGTGTCCAAAACGTTTACTTTCCATGTTAGAGCTCATTTTTTCACTTCTCTTCAAATCACATTAATCATGGAATGGAAACACACAGCAACAGAACGTACCGGCGTGACTTCAAACACTTTGTTACAGTAAATGTTCAAAATGTCCTCCGTT
Organism: Schistocerca cancellata; assembly: GCF_023864275.1. NCBI lineage: Eukaryota > Metazoa > Arthropoda > Insecta > Orthoptera > Acrididae > Schistocerca > Schistocerca cancellata. The sequence continues at coordinate 707,377,067 of NC_064630.1, forward strand.
AGCAGAATACTTGCATCCACCCTCCGTCGCATGGAATCCCTGAGAGAATGGCGTAGTGTATCACAGCCGTCCACAATACGAGCACGAAGAGTCTCTACATTTGGTACCGGGGTTGCGTAGACAAGAGCTTTCAAATGCCCCCATAAATGAAAGTAAGAGGGTTGAGGTCAGGAGAGCGTGGAGGCCACGGAATTGGTCCGCCTTTACCAATCCATCGGTCACCGAATCTGTTGTTGAGAAGCGTACGAACACTTCGACTGAAATGTGCAGGAGCTCCATCGTGCATGAACCACATGTTGTGTCGTACTTGTAAAGGCACATGTTCTAGCAGCACAGGTAGAGTATCCCGTATGAAATCATGATAACGTGCACCATTGAACGTAGGTGGAAGAACATGGGGCCCAATCAAGAGATCACCAACAATGCCTGCCCAAATGTTCACAGAAAATCTGTGTTGATGACGTGATTGCACAATTGCATGCGGATTCTCGTCAGCCCACACATGTTGATTGTGAAAATTTACAATTTGATCACGTTGGAATGAAGCCTCATCAGTAAAGAGAACATTTGCACTGAAATGAGGATTGACACATTGTTGGATGAACCATTCGCAGAAGTGTACCCGTGGAGGCCAATCAGCTGCTGATAGTGCCGGCACACGCTGTAAATGGTAAGGAAGCAACTGGTTCTCCCGTAGCACTCCCCATACAGTGGCATGATCAACGTTACCTTGTACAGCAGCAACTTTTCTGACGCTGACATTAGGGTTATCGTCAACTGCACGAAGAATTGCCTCGTCCATTGCAGGTGTCCTCGTCGTTCTAGGTCTTCCCCAGTCGCGAGTCATAGGCAGGATTGTTCCGTGCTCCCTAAGACGCCGATCAATTGCTTCGAACGTCTTCCTGTCGGGACACCTTCGTACTGGAAATCTGTCTCGATACAAACGTACCGCGCCACGGCTATTGCCCCTGCTAAGCCATACATCAAATGGGCATCTGCCAACTCCGCATTTGTAAACATTGCACTGACTGCAAAACCACGTTCGTGATGAACACTAACCTGTTGATGCTACGTACTGACGTGCTTGATGCTAGTACTGTAGAGCAATGAGTCGCATGTCAACACAAACACCGAAGTCAACATTACCTTCCTTCATTATGGCCAACTGGCGGTGAATCGAGGAAGTACAGTACATACTGACGAAACTAAAGTGAGCTCTAACATGGAAATTAAGCGTTTTCGGACACATGTCCACATAACATCTTTTCTTTATTTGTGTGTGACGAATGTTTCCTGAAAGTTTGGCCGTACCTTTTTGTAACACCCTGTATTGCAACATGGCACGACAGTTACTCTTTAGAACCTCAATCTCAGTGACACGAAGTATCTCCTAAGAAGGGCGCAAACACAGTTCAAGTCCCCAACAAAGATGTTACGAAAAGTACGAGTAGATATCTGCCGCTATGCCCAATTATAGATAAAAATAAAAGGATGAGATGCCGAAATAAGGGCTGCGGAGCTAAAACCAAGTTCATATGCTCCGAATGCCAAGTATATCTGTGACCACTAAAGAGAGAAAACGTTCCTTTGATTTACACAAGTGAAAAGTGATTGCTGTATATTGCCAGAATTTCAGAAATACTGTTTTTCTGTGTCATACGTCTGTAATACTCTATAAGTAATGAATCTAAATAAATGTTAAAAATACATAAAATAATATTATTGCTTTCATGGCCATATACTACGAACAGTCGCTTTGAAACCCAGTTTCCATCTGGATGAGCAGTAACAAAAAACTACCCTTACTGAGTTCGTTTATGACGTTCGTGTGCCACACCCCTATCAAAACATAAGTGAAATAATGGAATAATTTTACTTGCGCCTGAAGAGGTTATGAAGTAGCTCATGCCCTTCCTCGACGTTCGAGCTATGTCCAAAGCAAATTTTCTCAAAATCAGTTCAGCTTTTTTGATGTGAAAGCGTAACGGAGTTACTTTTGCACTTATAATATTAGCATAGATTACCCATGAGCACTTGTGAGGTGTTAATAAATCTGCTATGAACCCATTACTGCCGTATTTCCTACCGTCTCCCACTATAAATATTTCGGCACAGCTTCGCGGCGTTATCCGCCGGGCGCTTGTTTTCGCCGCCGGCCTGGCGTCGGCGCCGAGTTACTGGCGCGAGACCGACGCCACGGGGACGTCGGGACGCAGGTAGCGCCGCCGGCCCCGGGGTGGGGTGGGGGTGGAGGGGGAGCGCGTGGGTGGGACGTCGCGACGTGCCGGCGCCGGGCCTGCCTGCAGCCCGGCATTTGTCAACGCCCGCGGCGACCTCTTTGAAATATTTGTGGCCGCCACCAGACCGGAATCGGTCACAGCCAGCAGCCGCGGCGCTGTCTCGCCGGACGTGCGTCGCCTCGTGAAGTGATCGACGGCGTCTATAAATTCAAGCGGGGACTCAAATCTCTGGGAGGTGCTCTAGAGTACTTTTTGCTATTTTCCTCCTGATCTGTCGAAAGTACGAACGTGTAGGACACACGTTTCAGGTACCAGTAGTATGACTGGTACCACGATACGAAGGTTGCCCAGAAAGTGATGCAACACATTTTTTCCCTTCACCAATTGTTTATTGAATGTAAAGACAATTATACATACGAAAGACTGGTGTGCGAAGCAAGGTCGTGTATGCCCTGTCGGTACCAATGCTTGTCCTAGTGGCGGAACCTGTGCTTCACTGTGTGAAAACACCTCCTCGTCGTCCTCATAAACTGTCTTCGACGAATGGCATACCTAAAGGGAGTTGGAACGCCCTATCCCGACAGTGTTAAATATAGTGACTTCGCTTCCCTGTATTTCAGGAACCACTGCAGCCATTAGCATGAAACTTTTACAGGACTTTAAACTGTTTGTTCTGAGTCCACTGAACTACAAGAATTGCATTTCAAGAGCACTGCTTTCGGAAATACAATTTTTTAATTACTAGCTTTAAATTTTGTGTACTTTTTGTACGTTATCCTAAATAACTTTAATTACATCTAACATTTTGTTCTTCTTTTAGTTCTGTAGACTCAGGATATATACGTCACTACTCCCTGAAAATTTGAATACTCTACTCGAAGTGGTTTCTGAGATTTAGGGAAAAATGCAACAAAAAATGTAAATTTTTAGGAACGGCTTCTAAAGTTTCAAAAGACTGTAACTCACTTAACAGATGCTTAAATTTTTAGACAACATAGTTGTATGGAGATAAACAGCGATTAATTTACTTATAATCAATTATTCATAACGACAGTTACAATCGCATTATTTATATTGCCGGCAACCGGTTTCAACCCGCGATGGGGTCATCTTCAGGCAATTTACACCAACCGTGCACAGACAGGGTGACGACTCCAGCGAGCGACCAAATGGTGTAAATTTCCCTGAAGATGACCCCATCGTTGGTTGAAACCGGTTGACGGTAAAATAAATAATGCGATTGTGACTGTCATTTCGAATAATTCGTAATATACGCTTAATTTTTATTTGTAATCACTCAGAAGCACCCTGCACCATACTGTATATCATCCTTTAGATCTTTTTCCAATTTTATTCTTCTTTTCTTGTTTCGTGACTCCCTAGTGGGTAACTGTGCTGCATACTCTGCTTTATCAATGTGAACCTTGTCCAACCGTTCTAGTTCTCTGATGTAGTTTGCTCTATGGTTAATTCCCATATTATGTAGCACATTCAGTGCAAACAACATGAAAAAAGCGCCAAAATCCTCTAATTCACATACGTAATTGTGTTTTCTGCAGTTTTATGTGTGTAGATTTTATGTTTTTGGGCTCTGTTATTCTCCAGATCCAGTGACAATGTCGCACATTCCTTTGAGGAAATCTGCTATTTATTTCGTTGAAATTCGGTTGAGCGTAAGAAAATACTCTGTTTCATTTATTTCATTTGCTGCTCTGTTAACCAGCGTTTAACTTTTTTTTTTGCATCGACTTTGGCTTCAACATTTAATCATTAGTAATGTGTACCTTCTCATCGCACCAGCCCGAGCTGGCCGCGGCGGCCGAGCGGTTTTAGGCGCCTCAGTCCGGACCCGCGCGACCGCTTCGGTCGCAGGTTCGAATCTTGCCTCGGGCATGAATGTGTGTGATGTCCTTAGATTAGTTAGGTTTAAGTACTTATAAGTTCTAGGGGACTGATGACCTCAGATGTTAAGTCCCATAGTGCTCAGAGCCATTTGAACCTTTCTTTTTTAAACCATGACGACAGGGCTGCTTTGATCACTGTTGAGGGGAGGCTGAATCTACGTGACTGGAAGGTAACTCCTGTTGTGAGGTCATTCATTATCAGCAAATCCAACAGCCCATTGCTAGAGCCGCAGTGCACTTACCACCACCGACGTCTTCAGGAATGTGCCGGTCCTCGAGGGTCATATACGAGGTGCTCTACTTCTCACCTACATGCCGTGTCTGGGATGCGAGTGTGGAGAAGCGCACTTTCATACCAGTCATCTGTCAGCAGTCTGCACGAACTGACACAACATTGAAAGGTCTCTGTTGGATTCCTTTCATGTTTAATTTCTTAAATCTGTTGCCATTTATGGAATAAATTCCTCTTCTAAATGTACTGTGGCGTTTCTGACTATCTGGGAGGAGACTGAGCAGTGGAACGTGTTACTTTTTCACATAAACAAGAACGATCTGTCACACTACTACACTTTAAAGCACAGTTTATATGTAATTCTTATATGTAATTCATGTCACACAGTCTCATACGGAACCTACATCCGCTTTCTTTTATATACTGTATATGATAAGATACTGTCATCCCCCTTCCCTTTTGTGTGAGAGGATGAATGAGCATATGTATTTCTAGTTGCATGCTTGAGGGTAGCAGACAAGGCTGTCTGCTAGAGAACAGTAGGACCAACGTCGGAACAGGTAGCTACGCTTCCTAAAAGCAAAGAGGTTTCTATCCTTAGTATGGTCCTGTCCGTCCGTTGTCATGTTGGTATAGGAAGCTGCCCCTCTGGCCACTTCCGTTGGTCTTTGTGAGCCACCCTCAGGAAGTACGCTCGGCAGTAGGGCAGTTGCAGTGTGGCCGTGGCGAGCGTCTGAAGTGGTAAGATCTCCGGCTAAGCGCGTGTCTATTAAGTCCGTAGGACAGCCTAACTGAAAATTTATTCACCTTTATTTCAGGTTTAGCTCTAAAATATCTAATGCTATCTTAAAGTGCAGCGGAGTGTAATTCTCGTGTTAAATTCAGATTATTTTTGCGGTAGTTGCTTTGTTACTACTTTGTGAGTAAAGTGGAACCACGTGTTGATCAGTAACTCTAACTAAGTTCATTAATCTTAAATCCGAATGTGCGTGAGGTTATAACGTCTCGTCTTGAGAATACTTTTTTTAATATAGCAACTTTTCTTTATGCTTTTCTTTATGTTCAACCCACGTGGGGTGTACTTTACGAGACCAGTACCACGTGCTTATATAACTGTTTGACCCATCAGGTTAATAGTAAGACGTTAGTAACCAGTTCAAGGTTTTTCTTTTGTCAATTGCTTTTCGATCTAATGTATTTTAATTATCAAAATTATTGTGGAGTTGTACGCTCTGTGTAAACCAAGTTGACCACGTGGAGCATGTGGTGTAATCATCAAAGCAGCCCTCAGCTATTCTTTTTTGCGAAGACTTCACAAAGAGTTAATATGAATTTAGTATACCAGTGTGTAGTAATTACATGACGGACAGGATTGTGGTATGAACGTAATTTCTTTGGGTAAAAACTGAATCTGTTGGTTGTGGTTAATTTCTTCTTGCTTATGTTTCAATGTTCTTCGTGTGTTATTTTATGAATGGAGTGTTGTATGCAGTTTTCCAAATCTTGGCTCCATATTTTATGTGTTCCGTAAGCTTACAATCTCACTTTTTTTAATCGTAAATAAGGCACCAGCTCAGTTATAACTCACGTATAATATGCTGAAATTTCAATGAACAATCTTAAAATAAATTTCCAAATATAAACTGATTTCTTTCTTTTTATTTAAATTCTCCTTTTTATATATATATATATATTACCGGTTTTGTATGACTATTAAAAGGTTATCATTAATGTTAGTCTGTGTGGTAAACCTAGACTAAATATCTGATGAAACAGTTGCCCAGTAATCCACGGTTAACGTCCCCAGACAGATCACGGCTTTTAACCCACTTTCATTGTCTATTAGCTCCGATTTCAGTATACCAAAATTAAAGCTACAACGTTACACATCAGCTAAGAAAATTAAAGTTACAATATTACACATGGCGACCCTGTTCTGTGATTCCGCTAGACTCTGGAATCTCTGAAACGTTAGATTGCGAGCGTGTTATAATCTTAATTTTTTTCCTACAGCACTCAAACAACTTCTGTGTTGTTTCCGAGCAGACTTTCAAAAGATTCACGGCGTTGTTGATCGGCGTTGCGTTGTTTGTCTTGTTTTGTTTTTTATACTTTTGTGTTTCATATGTCTGTGTGTTTTTTATCCTCGCTTGTAAATTCCACTGTTTCGATCTAAGATAAAAATTTGTTTTGCGTGTGAAAAAGTGCGTACTAGGTTGGGTATCTTTCGTGTGACTGTCGTAATTTTTGTGGGACACATTTATTTTGATTAGTGTGTCGCATACCGGTTATAAATTGCACTAATGCAGACACGTAACCAAACTAAAAGTAAGCGGTCCGACAACCTAACCAACATGGACCAAGGGGATAATTTAATTTCGAATGTTAACGCGTCGGGCGGTTCCGAAAATGCAATGGGTAATACTTCAGACGAAATGCAAGACAGGACGAACGGGCTCACATCAGAGCCACAAATTAATTTGCCTCCAACTAACCAAATTGATTTGGCAGAACTAATGAAAGCCTTATTGCAACAAAATAAAGAATCATTTGAAAAATCGTTCCGAGAACAAAAAGAATCATCCGAAAAATCGATCCGCGAGCTAGGCGAACAAATGACACAGAAATCTGAAAAATCGATCCGAGAGCTAGGGGAACAAATAGACGAAAAACTAATCCAGCAGACAAATAAAGTCGACAAGTCGATGCAGAGAGTGTCCGATGATATCTCACAAAGAATAAACAATCTGGCAAGTGAGATAAAAAGTGATATTATGAAAGAATTAGGCCGTACATTTGAACAAATCGATGATCGTCTGCAAGCCTTAGAACAGAGCAAGCGGAGGGGCGATGCCGAATCTAGAGAAAGCGAAGAACGGCTGCTTAGGAATTTCCTAGAGCTGAGGGAAGAATGCCAATGGGAGCACCAGCAGGTACTCTCGAGTGTCCAAGAGGCGGAAACGCATTGTCCCACATCCGTTAGAAACACAATAGCGGACAACAGTTTAGCGATCCACGCGTTGGAACAGCAAATAGAACAATTGAAGCAGACTGGGGCGGAGGACAAGAGACAAATTGATGATAAGATTGCGGCATTAGCGGCCATTGTAGGCACGATGAAGCTGACGGAAAGCGAGAACAATACAACACCGGTAGCGGCCGCAGAGACCGAAGAAGTGCGTTCTCTTCTGAGATTTCAGAAGGGACAGTTCGAAGTGAACAGGCAAAACAGAGCTGTAACAGGCGAATTGCAAGAACGTGTGGCGCATCTGGAAAACCGCATGGCGTGTGATTTCGAACTCGTCAATAGCATTAAAAATAGCCGTACGAACAGTGCAGAGAGGGACTCCGGCCACGAGGGAGATTTTGACGACAGGGAAGAATGTAATTTGAGGGGCAGACATGAGAATAATAGAAACATTCAAGGGCCTCGCCAGGAGGAAATGCGGGGATTTGATTTCAAACATTTCCTTACGGTGAGAAAGTTTGAGATATTCCGAAATTCGCAAAAAGGAATACATCCACGAGCATGGCTCGAGCAATTTGAGTTCTGTCTTCCTCCCGACTGGGCAAGTTCACATAAGATAGAATATATGTGTGGGTATTTGGAAGGCGAACCGGCGATTCGCATGAGGTCGGCAGCGCGTCACTGCAACTCCACTCGGGAGTTTCGACAAGCCTTTCTGTCCGCCTATTGGTCGGAAGCGGCACAAGATAGGGTCAAACATGGCATAATTATGCTGCCAAATTTGAACCAGTCTGGTTTCGGCAGCCCTGCACGTCTATTCGACCACATGCTGCAGGCAAATCAATTTTTATACGACCCATACGGGCCTGCGGAACTAATTAGGATATGCATCACCAAATTGCCGATGCACTTGCGGCACGTCTTTCTTGCGGGACGATGCAAAGAGGACGTGGAAACGTTTAAAACACTTCTCCAAGATTTGGAATATAATACAGGAGAATGCCCGCCTAATCAGGCACAAAGTTATTACGGGGCACAGCAGCGCGATCGCAGTCGTGGCCGTAGTACTAATCAACGGCGTGACTGGTCGTCGCGACGCGAACGGAACAATAATCGGGACCGGCCGTATAGAAACTGGGGTGACAGTCGCGAACACAGGTGGAACAACAGAAATGATCGAGGACGTAGACAGGATCGTGAACGCTACAGGTACGGCAACCAGAATCGTTACTACGATGAATACGGTGGGAATAGGACTGTAGGCGGAGCACCTCATGATATCGAAATTCGGCCGGCCAACCCTAGAAATAATCCGGCAAATGGAAATGAACGAAACCGGCAATGACAAACGATCAGCGCAGGAGGCGCCCAATCGGAACAAATGAGCGACATGGCAAATGACTAGAAAGGACAGTGAGAAGTAGAGAGGACGGTGAGGAGAAAGAATTGATTAGTTTAAATTTATAACATGCATTTTGAATAATATGTTGGTAAAAATAGTGATAAAGATGTTTCTATGTGATGGATTGAAGTGGTGTTTTAATTTCTTTTCTCCTTGTGCAATTAGGATTTAGTTTGATTCAAACGTGAAGATAAAAGGTTTCTTTGTGAACGAGTAAAATGCTGTTTATGTTTTTTTTGTGTGTAAATTGAAAAGAGTCGCTCCTGAGGAAAGCAAGATCGTTGCTGAATTAGTGCATAAACTCAGGGGAATATCCGACCTGTGGGTATTATGGGTCTGGCAAACCCAGGTCCCCAGCTGTTAGTAGCCTTGTTTCCGATTTTCTGCTTTCAGTGCTACTATCTATCTATTACTATTCTATATCTGTCAGTATAAATGAGGATCTCTTACTATAGTATGCGTGCTGTATGAATATTTTAAGACAGGAGAACTCTGAGAAAGGAATGAGTAAGTTTGGAATCTTGAAAACAGGATGCGATAATACGATTGTTGAACCATTGGCTTCCAATATGCGATGATATGTTAATATTGATGATATATGTCTTTTTTTGTTCTTTATAGCTGAGTACGTAAAGTGCTGTCTGTGGATTTCGTAAGTATGTTGATTCCCTTCAAGGTGAAAGAAGAATTGTGGTTTGTGTAATTTACGTGGCTCTGAAGTATTATTGTGGTAGTCAAATACGAGCAGCTTTTCAGCAAATGGAGAATGGAACGGAAATATGGATCCTTTTTGTAGTCTTGATTGATGTTGAGCTAAAGCCTAAAAAATTATTCTGCGTTAATACTTGTCCTAGAAAAGCGACGTTTATGTGTTTTGCTGATGCTGTGAGCATTACAGCTTACTGTTTTCGCTGGTGCGGGATGCACTGCAGCCTATATGATTTGTACTGAGGAAATTTCCCTCTTGAAGGTAGAGGATGATTAAATAATTTTGATTATGGGAACGAAGGAAAGCTTGGTTTAAGGTAATAAGGATAAAGCAAAACATTTGTCATTTAAACTACAGGAGGATTCGGATCTTTTGTGTCTGTTGTAAGTTCAATATGTTAAGATGATACTGTTTTACAGTATAGAGGTGACCACAATTTTGCCATTCATGAGAAATGAATCCAGAATAACCACCACAGGCGAAATAACTGATTTGAAAGCGAAAGGTAACGTAAGGAAGGAACGAAATCGCAGCAAAATGGGTAAGAAAATGTAATATAACCTGTATAATGCAAATATTTTTAACCTTCTCAGAGTCATCTGCGTGATTAATTGTTGTGATAACGTAATTTTAGGTGAAATTTTCTTACTGTTTTATGTGTGAATATATGAGTATGATAAATGTATAATTGCGAGTCTCTTTTCAGGTGTGCGAACTGGTATAAATGTTTTGGCGTGTAAATAACCATTGTTTTTTTAATGTGTATGTTTAAGGAAAGTTCTCCATATTTATCATGTGACAAGACGTATGCCGCGAGCGTCAAGAAGAGGACGAGTTAGAACAATGTTGTAGTGGTATATACACGGTGTTGAAATAGCATTGAAGTAGCTTATTGGCTAGTAGTGGATAGAAGTAGAATATTGAGTAATGCATGTTTATGGGTAGTTAGTTTGTAGAATAGACAACAGGTGTGCATGTATGTGTGTGTAAATAACATGTGAACCCTATGCTGTCCTGACCTATACTTGCACAAGGCATAATCGTATTCATTTTAGTAAATTAATAAATAGCATTTGATTTATTAAAACGTAAGTGAACCACATTAGTGATGTGGATTTAAATATTATATTGTCAGTTCATTTAAATTTTTATTTTTATACTGTCAAGTCATTTCACTTTTATTTTTTTTAGATTGTCAAGTCATTTAAATTTTATTTTATATTGTCGATTCATCTAATTTTTTTATTTAAAAAAATATTAAGTCTCACTTTGTTCTTAAAAATTGTGAAAGACAATACTAAGTGGTACTATGTATTACATTGTGTAATCACATAAGGATGATGAAAAATTTCTGTGAATGCAGTTGAGAACGTGAAAGCGAACCGGCAAAACTCTTAAGAGACAGCGGGAGCAGCCGGACTAGTTTGTAAACTGACGGGTTTCCCAGCAGGACACGCTGTCAGCCAGGCCACTTTGGGAGCGCGGCCGACAACAAAAGAAGGTACGCGGCAAACACTTTCCCTTGTACCTGGAGCTAATGGGCGGCCGCCCCGGGCGACCTTTCCTCGAGGCGATGACCTGAGATGGGCGAGCGGTCCACCGCGCGTAAATCCATCTGCTGGCAACGCACCACACGCACGCGACCGTGACGAGACGGCCGCGGTGAAACAACACAAGGGGCGTGGAGCCTTTTGACAGGTACTGCCCAGAGAAACTTGCAGACGTCAACGACGCCTATCGACATTTCCTGATGGATGCCTACTGTCAAGCGACAGTAAATCATGGTTCGATGTTCTCTGGTCGCTAAGGGTGGCACAAAAGAAGAGCCATTAAGTGTCATCCTTGCCCAGGAATATCAAACCGGCGAGCCAATTGAGGATAACCCAAGAATGTAACAACACAAAGGGAGTGGAGCCTTTTGACACATACTGTCCAGAGTAACTGGCAGACTTCAATGACGCCTATCAACATCTCCTGACGGATGCCCACTGTCAAGCGACAGTAAATCATGGTTCGATGTTCTCTGGTCGCTAAGGGTGGCACAAAAGAAGAGCCATTAAGTGTCATCCTTGCCCAGGAATATCAACCTGGTGTGTCAAACGAGGATACCGCACCAATTTGACAACACAAACGTGGAACCAAATCGAGATGACGTGACACGGGAGAAACTTCATGAGAGGGCAGAGACGGCGGGATCGCACGCAACAGATGGACAAAAAAATCCCTACTGACAGCTGCGGCGACGAACCCCCCCTCTTTCGCCTATATTGTGCCTCGGAACAGTGGAAGTACTGAGTGTGTCAGTGAACAGTGATTATACGGTTCTTAGTCCAGTGCATATACGTGTGTTTCTGTCAGAGAAACTCTGACTCGTGTGTTTTGCAGGAGTTCGATTTATTGGTGTTTATTAGACTGACTCTTGTATTTTGCAGGTGTTCTATTTATCTTTTTTAGACTTTGACTCTTGTATTTTGCAGGTGTTTTATTTATAGGTGTTTTTTGTTTGTTTTAGATGTTGACTATTGTACTGTTTTATTTATCAATGTTTGTTTTTGTGTGATGTATTAGATTTGTGATATTTTGTTTCGTAAATTCATTGCGGTGGCATTGCTTCGTTTATCAGTCAGATAGCTTTTTATTCTCATTGAACTGTGATTGATTAGCCTTTGCATGGGGCATATTTACTGTGAGGAACCCCTTAAGGGTAACAATCACATAATTATTGTAGTTTCAGTATAATGACACAGTGCTCATTGTTTGCTAGCTAATTGAAATATAGTAGAGTGATTAAATGAGTGCCACATAGTTATTTTAATTCTACAAATTATTAGTTTTATATGATATAGATTTTTTTGCGATAACCACTTTGTAAAACATGTTTTTTCTCTTATCATTTTGTTGCTTTTGCAGATTGTGCATTGTTATGTTCTGCTTTTTAATACCGATGTTATTTGATGTTCTTTTTTTAATTGCTGTGGCACCTTTGCTATTTTCATAAATTTTGCTTATTAATAAACATTCATAAATTTTCCTGTGATCAGTTGGCTCTTGCAATGAGCAAATACTGGTGAACTCCATAAGGGTAACAACCAGAAATTGTTTTCATATTAATGACGCAGGAACCATTGTTTTTACTTGCTGACCGAATTAGATCTACACTACCTTTTAAATAGGTGTCACAGATTGTGTTCTTTCTTTTTTTTGTATGAAATTGGTAGATTCTAAAGATGTGTTGAAATTATTGTGTTTTAGCAAGTAGCTGGTGTCCTTTTGCCTTTCCTTTTACACTTTTGGTTTAAGTAGGGTGTGAGAAGCCTGCTTGGGAATGTCCTAGCATGGCCAGAAAATTCCCTGCACAGTCTTTTCCCGGAGCGTTGGGGTTATGAAAGGTCTCTGTTGGATTCCTTTCATGTTTAATTTCTTAAATCTGTTGCCATTTATGGAATAACTTCCTCTTCTAAATGTACTGTGGCGTTTCTGACTGTCTGGGAGGAGACTGAGCAGTGGAACGTGTTACTTTTACACATAAACAAGAACGATCTGTCACACTACTACACTTTAAAGCACAGTTTATATGTAATTCTTATATGTAATTCATGTCACACAGTCTCATACGGAACCTACATCCGCTTTCTTTTATATACTGTATATGATAAGATACTGTCATCCCCCTTCCCTTTTGTGTGAGAGGATGAATGAGCATATGTATTTCTAGTTGCATGCTTGAGGGTAGCAGACAAGGCTGTCTGCTAGAGAACAGTAGGACCAACGTCGGAACAGGTAGCTACGCTTCCTAAAAGCAAAGAGGTTTCTATCCTTAGTATGGTCCTGTCCGTCCGTTGTCATGTTGGTATAGGAAGCTGCCCCTCTGGCCACTTCCGTTGGTCTTTGTGAGCCACCCTCAGGAAGTACGCTCGGCAGTAGGGCAGTTGCAGTGTGGCCGTGGCGAGCGTCTGAAGTGGTAAGATCTCCGGCTAAGCGCGTGTCTATTAAGTCCGTAGGACAGCCTAACTGAAAATTTATTCACCTTTATTTCAGGTTTAGCTCTAAAATATCTAATGCTATCTTAAAGTGCAGCGGAGTGTAATTCTCGTGTTAAATTCAGATTATTTTTGCGGTAGTTGCTTTGTTACTACTTTGTGAGTAAAGTGGAACCACGTGTTGATCAGTAACTCTAACTAAGTTCATTAATCTTAAATCCGAATGTGCGTGAGGTTATAACGTCTCGTCTTGAGAATACTTTTTTTAATATAGCAACTTTTCTTTATGCTTTTCTTTATGTTCAACCCACGTGGGGTGTACTTTACGAGACCAGTACCACGTGCTTATATAACTGTTTGACCCATCAGGTTAATAGTAAGACGTTAGTAACCAGTTCAAGGTTTTTCTTTTGTCAATTGCTTTTCGATCTAATGTATTTTAATTATCAAAATTATTGTGGAGTTGTACGCTCTGTGTAAACCAAGTTGACCACGTGGAGCATGTGGTGTAATCATCAAAGCAGCCCTCAGCTATTCTTTTTTGCGAAGACTTCACAAAGAGTTAATATGAATTTAGTATACCAGTGTGTAGTAATTACATGACGGACAGGATTGTGGTATGAACGTAATTTCTTTGGGTAAAAACTGAATCTGTTGGTTGTGGTTAATTTCTTCTTGCTTATGTTTCAATGTTCTTCGTGTGTTATTTTATGAATGGAGTGTTGTATGCAGTTTTCCAAATCTTGGCTCCATATTTTATGTGTTCCGTAAGCTTACAATCTCACTTTTTTTAATCGTAAATAAGGCACCAGCTCAGTTATAACTCACGTATAATATGCTGAAATTTCAATGAACAATCTTAAAATAAATTTCCAAATATAAACTGATTTCTTTCTTTTTATTTAAATTCTCCTTTTTATATATATATATATATTACCGGTTTTGTATGACTATTAAAAGGTTATCATTAATGTTAGTCTGTGTGGTAAACCTAGACTAAATATCTGATGAAACAGTTGCCCAGTAATCCACGGTTAACGTCCCCAGACAGATCACGGCTTTTAACCCACTTTCATTGTCTATTAGCTCCGATTTCAGTATACCAAAATTAAAGCTACAACGTTACACATCAGCTAAGAAAATTAAAGTAACAACGTTACAACATGTGTTTCAGGTACGGCAAGAAATTCCTCAAGATGTGATTCGGAAACTGTTTGCTTCTTTGCCACAAAGAATACATTAGTATAGGGGAGGGTATGGTTACTACGAACACCTTCTATGTTTCATTTTTCATCTTAAAACTATTGAAGGCACTTTTTTGGAATTTGATATCATTGGTTCAATCAGTTTCCACAGTAAGAGAAGCATTAAAGCAATTATTTGTATCTTAAATATTCAATATTTCATATCAAAATTAACTTAAAATGCACCATTTTCCCCTGCCTCTGTGCCCTAGTTGTCTTACAGATGGCAGGCGATAAAACATCTGACCTTTCCATTATTAGCTCATTTGGAACAATAGGGAACACAAGTTCAAAGCCATTTTTCTGCTGATAGGTAGCGCACTTACCCCTTCCCAAATATATTCCTAACTGGGCCAAAACAACATTTCAAAATCTTCTCAGTGGTGAAACAAACCAAAACACAGTCATCACATTTCATTTCTTCCGCATCTGTCAACTTTTGTAAGATTGGGACTCGTCTTCTCTTTCACAGTATCCCTCATCAGCGCACAAGATAAGAGAATTTCTGATTCACTGTCTGTATTATCACCAGTTTAATTTTTTGCAGACTCTTCAACTGTTTCTTGATTTGCTAGAAGTTCTTCTTGAAAGTTGGTCCTATTTTATCCACTGCTGGAGCTTCCAATTCGTATTCGTTTGGGCAATAATGTAAACGGCAGATTTCTTTTGTCCTTAGTTTGCTTATCGCGTCACAGCATTTGGAACGATATAGAGCCTTCAGAAGTTGTCATTTCATCTAGTATGCACCTAAAGTGGAAGGTGAAGCATCATACAAAGTTGTATGTTACACTGGAGGAGGTGTTTCACAATGTGACATAGATGCTGCTGGCTGCCCGGTTAATTCTGATGGCCTAAAATCTTCTTCACTGAATGCCAGCCTATTAAGCGGCTACAGTAAAATCATCTGGAAGCCATATGAGAGACTCTTTTGGTTAAAGGTAAGTGGAAATGCCATTCCACATATAAGTGATCTCTGAAATAGTGACTTGATGATGAGAGTGCATTCTCATTCAGTCAGCGATATTTGTTCTTTGTTTTCCCTTAAACAGTTCAAATGCCTTGATATTTAGCGGCTTCATCCTGTGGGAGCAATGTGGTGACAATGTCAGAAGAGTGATTCCCATATCCCCGGCCATACTGGTGACGTCAATGCTGATGTGACTTGCTTGGTTGTCTCTTACCGCTCTCTGAACTTCTTCTTCGTCAATATTAGTCCTTACAGTTTTGTGGGTCTATGTTCGCACCATGTCTGATTTAGATAACTTGCATAAAATCATTTTAAAAAGTAAAATTATGAAACTAAAAGTTAGTCTCTGTTCCAAATAAGGACTGGGATAACGGTGGACGCTGTTCGAACTTACCCCTCATCAGTCATTCCCAAGCGGCCGTTTTGGATAATAAACTAAAGTGTAACGAATATATTTTATTTAGGGAAAATGTTACACAAGGAAATGATAGGACCCTGTTTATAGATTCATAAACCACAACTTATTATATTTTCAGTAACAACTAATCTTGAAATTTGTTTACCAGAAAAATCAAAGGCGAAAATACTGAAATGAATTTTAATTTCTCTGCCTTGCATTCATAAGTGGACTGGTGCCAAATTTTGTTACTACATCGTGAGGAGCCATCAGCATGAACATACAAATGCTTCAAATATTATTTCATCAAAATTATTCAGTATCCAGTCTTACCTCATGGCCACAATTGCCGAGTCTCCCCCTCCCGTATTCATGGCGGTCATACAGCACACTAATGTTGATAATGAACATCAGTTCCGAATAGAATGACCGTTTATTCATTTAACGCCCGTCATCTGGTGGAAATCTCCACAAGGCTTGATAAATAGCGTCCTGCTGCTTTATTTTGCAACATTTTACATTTCCGCCAGTGTATAATGGGCATATATTTTCTCTCGTTTTAATTATAGCGATGGAAAGCGTTAATCGTTTCGCAGAAAACAAATAAAACTAACTAGCTGCGGCCCAAACAGGACATACCATGAGAGTAAAGCTACAGTAGTGGAATGTATTTAAACTGCTGCAGTTCAAGCACAAAATCTCTTTGCCGTCCACTGTGGCCGAGCGGTTCTAGGCGCTTCAGTCTGGAAACGCGCGACCGCTATGGTCGCAAGTTCGAATCCTGCCCCGAGCATGGATGTGTGTGATGTCCTTAGGTTAGTTAGGTTTAAGTAGTTATAAGTTCTAGGGGACTGATGACCTCCGATGTTAAGTCCCATAATGCTCAGAACCATATGAACCATTTACAAAATCCCTTTATTTATTATTAACTTTCTAACGAGGCCCTCAAATGCAGTGACCTTGTAATAATAAATATAACAAATATGAAGCAGTTAGCTCCATCACCACAGAACCGAGATCCAGCATGAGCTACTAATTTACTAAAATTCCATGTGGTTCACTGAGAACGCGGATGAACGTCAATCCATCCAGCTGTCAATTATCGCTAGGGAACGGCACATCATGCAGATCTTTAGTTCCATTTTCCAGTGGAGAAACTGATGGAAATCTTACACAAACAGCTGTTTATTACCGAGGAATCAGTAATTTTCCATTTTAAGAGCTTATATTTGTCACACAAAGTGATCAAATAGCAATCAAGGGTAAACATGTGTGCACCAGAAGATCATTGACGTTTTCCAGAGAGAGAATCCTCCATTTTCTAAATTGCTGACAATTCAACCTACACAGGCTACAATGCATAGAAATATTTCTTTCTGTCACAATACGGTTTATCAGATTACAACATATATAAATGTGTGATACCGCTAATTATAAGGCTCAGGACCGACGAGAAATTTTAGCAACAAGAATCCTGGCATACCCGTGTATCACAAACATCGTATTTTTCTTAGTTTGCTCAGCATTCGGAGCTCTGTCTGAGTAAACGTATTATCTTACTTATTGTCGGATCTAAATGCTTAGAATCTCCCGCATACAAACACCCAGTAGCGTGTCGTAGGAGCAATGACCTTGTAAAAACAACAAGACTCCCAGAGGGCGCTGCAGGCGGGATGCTTTGAACCTTCGGCTGGACGCCATTGTTGTGGTAAGAGGCGGGCCGGTGTGGCAGAGCGGTTCTAGGCGCTTCAGTCTGGAACCGTGCTACCACTACGGTCGGAGGTTCGAATCCTGCCTCGGGCATGGATGTGTGTGATGTCCTTAGGTTAATTTGGTTTAAGTAGTTCTAAGTTCTAGGGGCTGGTGACCTCAGATATTAAGTCCCATAGTGCTCAGAGCCATTTCCTTGTGGTAAGGATCTAATAAGTTGAAATTTATTGTGGCTTGTGAGAACACAGATAGGGCATGTTTTTATTGGTACATACAACATTACTGATGTGTTGTAACTGCAGTGACGGCTCTTGCAAAGGTGAACCAATGTGCTACAATATGATGGAGGCCTATAACCTTTTGACTTACGTGCGTAATAATCGTAACTAAATTTAGTACATAAATTTCAAATATATAAATTGGTCTCATTAAATGTATCTAAATTTTATAATTAATAGTTAAACATTGTGAGGCATAAAATAAAATGGGAGAAAATGTTGATATCAGTAAGAACAGAACCCAGGTCGACAACCTGCCAGTCTGTGCATCAGACCATATTTTTTTCCAGAACATTGTTTATCAAAATTACGTTACACAAGCAGCAGCAGAGCAACATGATAACAAGATAATCAGTTTATGGACTGTTGAGCACAGTTCAACACATTCACACATGATTCTTAAGTAAGGATAGTTATGGAAATACAGTTTCTGTTCGTTTCGTCGCAGACTGCGTTTGTGACATGTCAACTTTCAAAGTATATCCATTTGACAATGAACTGTCGTATTTGTGGATATCTGTTGAAACTTTTCAAATTAACTTTTTTTCGGGTTTCTTTTCTTCTAATCCTTTGAGTGAGCAAATTTTTTGTTGCGTAATCGTAAGATTTAAGAAATGTGTGAACTCTTCCTTATATATTTTGGTTGTCGTTAAGTTCTGATGCTTTGTAGTGATATATAGCCAGAAATTTCCATTTCTTTTATCTGTTTTGTCAGTATGTAGCGTATTGTATGAGAATGTCATTTGATCCAATTGATAATACTGCGTTTTGTAACTGGGTAAGGAACATTATTTTGTTTTAGAAAATCTGCTGGTGTGATATATTTGACAGCAGTCCTTTTTATACTCGCTATCTTCCGGCTGACCATTTTTTTACCTACAAATCTGTGTTCTTCGCTGTTGTTTAGGTTACAAGATCGACACGATGGTGAGTGAGTCAGGTGGACATCACAAAGACTTGAATTGGTCGGTGTTTTTCTGTTAGTTTTTCTGCTTTCTACTAAGTTAACTTCACATTTGATGGAAGATTCCAACAACTTGTGTTGTTCCAGATTGCTTTCTAATCATCGGCTGGAAATTTTAATTCGATCGCACTTTTGCTTTTGTTTTCCGTGGGTTTAAGGTATGTTTACCTTGTCTTCGTCATTTCTCCGTCGGAATGTTAGCGGTGTGCAACTGAATTTGGTTAAAGTTACTCTCAGATGCTGAAATCCGGTTGGGACCTGTTGCACGTTCAAGCAGGTTCACAATGACAGGAGTAATTTCGTGGAGCAAGCGACATGATAAGCTGTTAAATGCCGTTTTCCATGATTTGTGCACTGTACATACAAATAAGGCCTTAGAGTTTAAGCTAGCATCCCAGAGGATTACTCCACCGTTTGCTGCAGGGAGAGTTAGTGCCAAATTTAACTCTAAATATGTATCCACAAAGTCGCCTAAGGCCTTGTCGCGACGAATGCGTATCACATGCGTCGCATACAGTACTGATTTTTGCAACGATATTTGTATATTTTCCAGGGATTCCCTCTGAAAGCCTTCGAATTCCTCCTCGTGTTGTACTCTTGCACACTTACTCGTACACACACACACACACACACACACACACACACACACACACACACACACACACATATATATATATATATATATATATATATATATATATATATATATGTGTGTGTGTGTGTGTGTGTGTGTGTGTGTGTGTGTGTGTGTGTGTTTGTGTGTGTGTGTGTGCAGCGATGGATATCTGATGCAGGGTTCATTAGTTCCTTGCATATGCATACCGACAACAATTTAGTTTCAATTTGTTTTTGGTAATCCGATATAGATCTGCAGGTATTCCACAAGAGTCCAACGATTTAATTTAGCCCTCTGGTCTGTTGACATTTCCAAATCTTCCTCATTTGTCTCCGACATGAAATTTTCTCAGTCAGTATTGTAGGTTTTTTTTTTTTTTTTGATGAATTTTAAAAGGTGCCTCATGTACATTGCTATCGATAGGTATACTGGATATCAAACCAGCGAAATGATTGTACAACCCTTCTTTTATTTCGTACAGTGTATTTAGCGTGGTGCCATCTTGCCTTTTAATTTCTGTCAATATTTTCGTTTTTGCCTCTCTCTTTCGCATATAACGTGATATACCGACGTTTCTCCATAGTGTACGTTATCATGCGTCATCACCCTATTTTGTATTTTTATAAACGTTTCCGCCTCAATGCTACAATTTTGGATTTTATTTTCTGGATATTTACGTAATTACCGATAACTTAGACGTCTAGTCTGAAAGATCTCGAAGACATTGGAAGTAAAATGCATTCCTTTTCTTGTACCAAAAATTGTTTTCACGCGAGTATTTCATTACATTTTTCGAATTCTCTGTCTGAGTTACCAGCTTGCTGCAGAATTATAAGATGCAAATTTTCGTTCGCATTCTTCCTACGTCCGGCTGAATAGTTCGTGGCAGTCGTCATCTTGTAAATGTGCGATGTTCAGTTTCCAAGTTCTTTTTGCTCCATTGGTTTTTTTGTTTTTCCATGTCTAATGTATAGATATATACTGCATGATCCGTGAAACTAGTAGCCACACATCAGTTTGTAAGTTTCGTTTCTTGAAGTTATCAGAGACGTTAAGGGATCTTGCCGAATTTCGAATGTGTTCATGTTATTATTATGCTCCCATGTGTCAATTAAATTCATCTCTTTGATCAGTTAGGCTACCTCTGGTGACGTGTTAAAATTGGAGGTTTGATCTTTAGCATTTATGACACAGTTAAAATCTCCTGTTACAAAAAAAAATGGCTCTGAGCACTGTGGGACTTAACATCTGTGGTCATCAGTCCCCTAAAACTTAGAACTACTTAAACCTAACTAACCTAAAGACATCACACACATCCATGCCCGAGGCAAGATTCGAACCTGCGACCGTAGCGGTCGCGCGGTTCCAGACTGAAGCGCCTAGAACCGCTCGACCACTCCGGCCGGCCCTCCTGTTTCAATCTGCTACACTACAAAGAGGGAAACTATCTCTCTTTCTATAAAACTCTGCTCTGTTACGTCTTTTTCTGCTTCCTGATGACGCATAAATGTTGGTAACCCTGGTGTCGTGGAACGTCACAGCAGTACAGGGAGTTTTTCCACTTTGTTGACAATAATTTCCTCTTTAGTGAGTATCGCGCTCCCCGATTCTCTTACCGTTCCTGATATTACTGCAGCATTACATCCACAAACGTCATTTAATTTGATATTTGTCAGTTCCTCAATTAAAAGGATGTTAATGTCTGGTGCATATAAAACGTGTTTCAAACGATTTAACTTTATTGAACTATTAATACTGTTAATGCTCTAAGTCGCTAGTCTGTGTTATTGTAGACGATTAATAATGCGCCATTTTCATTAAGTTCTATGTCGCTTCCATTTAATCTAGATTTCATGAAATTAGTAAGTGTCAGAAGTGTATACATTTCGTATCTAATGATATGACATGACTGTAGTTTTGTCCATTTCAACAGTTCACGACTTTTGAGCAGCAATATTGCGACTGTCTCTTGCTATCTTGCTTGAGGTATCAGCTATGTTTGCGGTCCGAAGTACAAATGGCCTCCGGCTTGGTAACTCGGAAACAGCCAGCATGTTGCCGGTTATTGTTTGACATCATATACACGGATTTAGAACTGAATTTTCGAGTGGTCTTTCAGCTAATTTAGTGAAGACTTACTTTGGCTTTTCCCGCGTTAACGGCGCGATGTGCTCAGCATCTCAGTTTTGGTTACTGTACTCAGTTTCCCTTCCTGGCTGTTCTCGCGAGCAAAGCCTGAGGTTTGCCATTGATTTCTGGAGTATTGTTGTCCGTAGTATTTTCTTTGGCAATCTCTTCTGTATCTGCAATTGCTGGGCTTTGCGAAGTATAGGTTTTCAGCAGCGGCTTACGTCAGAGTCAGAGGCGAAGTAGTAACAGCTGCAAGCCGTGGGACCACACCTGTAGGCAACTGGGGCACGCGCCTCTGTAAACACTGAGCATTCACGTCGCCTATTTAGCCACAAGCCACGCAGGTGCGAGGCTTCCCTCATACGTTAGAGCGGAACCCGTAATCGTTTATGTAGGTCTTCCGGAGATCAACTTTCCGTTGTCGAACACCTTTCAGAACTTAGAACTTGTGGGAATTGGACCGGCGCTCCGCAGTATTACTCGTCACGTTCCCATACGCAGATACTGCTGCATTTATTTTACCGGCGGCTACTTCAAAGGGTAATTCGAGAATTCTGTCCTAATACCAAGAGCGGCACGGGTGACAAATGTTACCATCGCTATGCTTGAGCTTTATGGTTCCCGCACAGAATTCAACCACCTAGAGCCACGCAGCCGCCGTTTGCCTACAGGGATCGGCAGCCCCTCAGACACCGAAGCTTCACGGGTTTGCACATGTACAAAACGTTGCCACACCGGACAGCGTCGATCACAACAAGGACGTCAGACAGGACGTGCCAGGGACATATTTCCTACACCTGTTTCCTACGGAACTGGATCGGCACGAATTCCACCGAGTCCCGGCTGTAACGGCGACGCAAACCAACACGTCGACTATTCGCTATACCGGAGAACTGGGCCATTTCTTCGCCGGCTCTTAGCAGCCCATTAGTCAGAGTCCAGCCGGAAGCTACGGGAGCAGGACCTACGAATTCCCAGCGATATCCTGAGAAGTATCTTTCGGCCAAGTACGTCGAACGCTGGATCTCCGTCGTTAGGAATTACCAGTAGCATAATGTTCACGTCCCACAAAGTTTATCCACTGTATGTTCCAGGCCCATTCCTGTTAGTGTCTGAGAAGTTGCATTATTTTTTATGAAAAGACTTTTCCTTTGCTATTAAACTGCCCCTTGTTCTTGTGTACCTGTGTCTTATTATTTCTTATCAAGCATCTTCCCACGGGAGATTTAGCAGTGGCTGCGTGGTATTTGGACCCAGGTGTGTTTTTTCCTGTTCCTTATTCTAGCAGGTCACCTGGTATTCGGTTTCTTTTCTTGCTTCTCCAAGGCCGAACAGCCAGTCTCCAAACCCTTGTAACGACGTAATAATGTTACTGTTTATGCGCCATGGTAGCCAGCTTTACAAATGCGTCCCCCGATGGCTCCCAACACCCTTCTCGGCAAGACCTCACTGCTGAAGGCTTTCGAGGGCGAACCTCTGCCATTTCTCCCTCTTGTCAAGAAAGTTGTACCTTGGCGAACTACCTGTAGCGCCTTAAGCAGTTTAGTACAGTATTTCAGGCATCGCCCATCGTAGTGCGTTTCTCACCTGTGTTGGACCAGAGGGATACCGCGTTCTTCAGCAACTGAAACCTGAATTAGAAACGTGTGGCCTATCATATGAGGAAGTAAAATTTTGCTCGCAAGAATATTTTGAGTCACTGGTAGACGTTACTGCAGCGCAGCGCAAATTTTTCAGCTCCCATAAGCCACAAGGTCAGTCCTACACCTGATGAGGACGCTTCGGATTGATTTTCTGAAAGATCCCATACTGGACGCCCCTGTTCAGACCATTTGAACATTGGAGCTGTCCACCTGTGCGTCAGCTTCCATAAAAGATTCTTCTGTCTATGTGGGCGGCCCTACCCACCGTCCGCTACTCTGGCAGATCCTGCTCCTGCTCCTGCTCCTGCTACTTACGCCTATTGGTAAACAGGCCTCCACTAAGATGCTGTGGATTCGGTTCAAGTGGACACTTTCCCGACGGAGGAATCAGACATGGCGGCATCAGAGGTGCTTAACGTCTGCTCCGTTCTTCCTGCCTGGGATCGACAAATGTTCATCCAGATGTTCAGTGATCACCCAGTCTACTTCCAGGCACTTCAGTCATCGTGTGGAACAACTACCGCCGTTCAGACTCTGCTACACAGCAACTGTTCTCCCAGTCCTTCGTAATTCCAACAGGAACAGTTCACGTCTCTCTTCCAGTGT
This sequence comes from Schistocerca cancellata, assembly GCF_023864275.1. Classification (NCBI taxonomy): domain Eukaryota; kingdom Metazoa; phylum Arthropoda; class Insecta; order Orthoptera; family Acrididae; genus Schistocerca; species Schistocerca cancellata. The sequence goes on from NC_064630.1 coordinate 707,401,057, forward strand.
GAGAACGCGACATGTAAATGATGCCTTCTTGTTGTCGATACCCCGGGAGCTATGGACATAGAAGGTCTTGACCTCTTCACTGCTTTGGGATTAGAAGAGCAAAATTCTACCAGTAGGGCCCAGCCAGTCATTGACAATCCTTATTACTCTTCACGAGAAGTACTACTCACTATTTTAGTCTTCTATTATGGACTTATTGGGATTCGAAGCACATATCACCCTTTCCCCCCCCCTCCCCTTCATTTTTAGGGCTCGGAATATCCATTCGCCCTGAGGGAATAGGTTACAAGTGGAGCTGCAAGACGCTGACATCTTGACGGCTATTTGCAATAGTTCGTAGGCAACACCCATTTTGCTGATTGACAAACAAGATGGCTTCCTCCGCATATGCGGCGATTTCAAGAACACATTGTGAATGCTTACCTTATCTCAAAGCTAGATGAGACTCTTACTCAACTGACTGGGCACAATATCTTAGCGAAAACTGATCTGAAAGACGCACATCTATAGCTTCCCCTGCATCAGGCATCGCGTGATTTGCTGATAATCAACACATCTTTCGGTTTGTCCTGATACAAGCGCCTCCCGTTTGGGATTGCAGGAGCAATATTTGGAGCACCTTATGTGAGAAGCGCTGAGTACAGCCAACTATCTAGACGACATTATTGATGCGGACGGTTCACACAAGACCTGGCTGATACACTAGACGCCCTTTTCTCTGTCCTCCATGCTGGAAATCTTCATTGTAACTTGGGGAAGTGCCAGTGGAATATCTGCGACATATTCTCAGCACCTTAAGAATCCGGCCAATGCTGCAATACGCCCAGGCTATGTTGGATTTTCCGCCATCGACTAACGCTAAGTAACCTCAGTCTTTCCTTCACCACTTCAATTACTATCATAAATTAATTCCCTACGCTGCAACCATTGCGGCTCCATTGAACCATCTATTACACAAGAACATGGCGTGAAATTGGGACACAACTCGCTACCGCACTTTCCAGGCCCTTAAAGGGTATTGCTTCAACCCACTTTCCTGATGGCTTACGATCCGTCACTTCCCGTGGTCGTCACGACGAACAAATCTGATTATGGTGTAGTAGCTGCCCTCTCGTGTATAGTCGATGGGGTCGAACGAGCGCATCGCTTCGACTCGACGTTGTCCCAGTGAATTTATTTACAAGTGCAAAAAGAAGCAGTGGTACTTGTCTCTGCTTTAAAAACATTCCATGACGTTGACTCCTGATCGACCAAGAAACACTGCTACCACTATTTCGCACCGATGCCAGCATCCGCACAAAACCGGCTCACCGCCTTCAACGGTGGACTCTCTTTGTCGTCAGTTACTTACACGAAATTCAGTACAATTCTACGACTGACCATGCCAACGCCGACTTACTTTCGTGGTTGTTGGTGGGTCAGGACTCCTGCTTTGAGTCCGATCCGGGAGTCTGTGACCATTTAGATATTGAATACGAAGCAGCTCTCGCCTCACTCCCTATCGATGCTAAGTTCTTGGCTAGCTTTCCACAGAAAACATGGTTCTTCAAGAAATTCTCTTTCTACTCCAGCGGGGATGGCCATCGGACTGCCAGCAGATAGTCAACCCAGATGTTCAAGGTTATTTGCACTGCCGACATGAGTTCTCTGCCCTCAAGGGTGTCTTGGTACTTCAGGGCGAAAATTGCCGTATTCGAATCTTCATCCCATCCTCTCTTGAACACCAAGTTCTAAATCAACTTCCACAAGGTCATTGGGGCGTCGTATTGACAAAACGCCTGGCGCAGCATCATGTATAGGCTCTGACGTTGCTGCCTTGGCAACCACCTGCAGATCTTGGCAAAGCAAACAAGCAGCCCCCAATGTCGCTATTTTCCATGACTGTAGACTTCACTGTGGCCATGAGTCCACTTGGATTTTGTGGTCCCTACGTCATCTCAGCATGTGATTCAAACCTTGACCCACATATTTGCAACTAAAGGTCTATCATTCCTGGATGATGCACTCTCCACTTTTTGGCCTCCTGATGATCGACACCACAGGATGGGCCTGTCCAACTGAACGACTACATGGACGGCGGCAGCCATCACTTCACTCTGTCCTCTACCCACGACAGCCGAAGGAGCCACCATCATGGGGTCGTCTGCACCACTTTTCCATCTGTGATGACGTCTGGATCCTGACATTCTCCCGAGATGGCCGCCATTGGACTCTGGTGGTAGTGACACAGCTGTTGAGTTGGGCGATGGTCAGAGTACAACTACCAGACGGTTTTCACTGTCGCAAACATCTAAACCTTGTGCACCCCAGGAAACAACCGTTGGAAAGTGATGCAGACTCGGGGCCTTTCATTGATCCAGGTCCTTCTGCGCCACAGTGCGATGGAGTTGTTCAGGAACCACCTCCAGCGGCCTGTTCATCTATCCCTGTGAGAGTGGTCTTCCAGCACCCATCCCTGGGCCAACATCAATGGACATTGTCCTAATGCTCAGGACTCACACCCTCCAAGACGCCCTGCTGACGCCATGGAAATCGACCTTGGTGGCGAAATGAATTATCATCTCTCTCATCTCCTTGCGAGGGAGGGAGTTCATGTACCCGCCGTTTGCGTAAAGGGATCGAAAACCCCTCATTCACTGAAGCAATACGTGTTCGTATATGTACAAGATGTTGCCTCATTTGACTGCGTCGATCACAACAAGTACGACAGATAGAAGGACAAGCGCCACCATAGGTCCTCCGTATCCAGGCACGAATTCCTAGGCATCGTGTCTGTTTAGGTTTGAGCAAGCCAACACGTCGACAGTTCGCTTTACCGGCGCTCTGGGCCAATTCATGCGCTGGTTCTTAGCAGCCCATCAATCAGAGCACGTTCAGAAGCTACGGCAGCATGACTTGCGACTTTCCAGCGATATCTCGCAACGTACTTGTCGACAAACTACGCCGAACGCTCAACTTCCATCGTTAGGGATTGTCAGTGGCATGATCTTCACGTCCCACGATGTTCATTCACTGTGTGTTCCAGGCGTAAGTCCGTTTGTTTCAGAGAAGTTGTATAATGTTTTATTGAGAAGAGTTTTCCTTTGTTATTAAATATTCCTACTGTGTCCCTTTACCTGTGTCTCATTATATCTTGTCAAGCATCTCCTCGTTGGGGTTTAGCACCTTATCATATAAACCAGTCGTACAATAGTGGACCAACTGACCTGTGGACACTAATGTCATCGTCACAACTTAGTTTAACTACTTCTTGTAAAAATGGTTCCACATCAAAAGAGATCAGTATTGCAGACATTCTATCAACCGTAAACTTCAATATTTCGATTCTAACAGGTTCTGACTTCACTTCTCATCTTACATAACCTCAATAGAACTCTTAAACTACAGCAGTTGCATTCATACACAACAAGTGCGACCTTGGTCGGCCACAGGTGACGTCCGCACAGTACTGCATCGCCCTGTTGGACGCGATGCCACTTCTGAGCAAAACTGTCGAAATTTGACTTTCTGGTTGTTACGAGGTCGTTTTGGACATCAGTTTCCATAAATTAAAGTTAAAATTATGATTAATTTATCTACATTTTTAATATTTTTAGCCCAATCCGTGTTAACAAGGTTGTTTGTGTTGCTTGACAAAGATGCTTACAACCGGCCACGGCGCCGTTATGACAGTTGTTCCTTCGACGTTTCTCATATTATACGAGTCCTTAGAGACCGTTTTAATTTTTTCCTGCTGCCCAATCACGAAAACTATTCTAGGAACTTGAAAGGGTCACCAGCCTGCTTCTAATCACGTAGTTTCTTACCAATGCTGTCTGACAACGGAATCAATGACGTTTTGGAAATCTACAAACACCTTTTGAATCAAATAATTTGTTGCAAATGACTGATATCAGATTAATTTTTTTCTAAATATGATCTGCCCTTCCTAAAACCACCTTAGTATTCATCTAAAATGGTCTCCAGTGTTGTCTTTACTAATCTTAGAAAATATGTTATATCAACTGGTTACAAAACAATTCCTCTGTAGTAATTAAGATCTTGTTTATTTCCATTCATAAGGCCAGCTTGCACTCTTCTAGGAGCTTTTCTGTTTTACAAGTTTTCTCAATCATCAATTTTGGCTCATTTTTTTTTATTTTTGGTGGTGACTGTTTCAAACGTTCTGCTGTAATAGACTTTTCTCCATTAGCTTTAAAAGGTTTTAATAACTTCTTCAATTACTTTGACATTTGGTGGTAAATATTCTTCTAGATTTTCATGAGTGTTTGAGTATTTGAGCTTAGGGACTGGTTAATAGTGGGAATCGAACCCAGGTCGATGAACTGCCAGTTTGTGATTAGAACACTCGGCCATGGTACCGTTATGTAAAAGAATACCTAGAAAAATAATCTTCCTGCTTGTATTTAAATGCAAAACATCAGCTGCTCGGTGAAGCTAACTTGGTTAGTCTGTTGCAATGTATTATATATAATACCAGTATATATGTTACAGATCTTACGAAATTTTATGTAACATTTGTAACACACTGTGTACTATCAGTTATCATGGATTTAATTATTTGATTAATTAGTGGATTGGTTTTGGACAACTAACAAGCTGATGAAATTACTTTGCAAGTATTTCGAAATTTTCAATATTTCGTAAGCGAAATTGTTGAGCCTTATCCTAGGCCCAACTAACGTCAGCTTTACATTTGTAGTACATCGACATATCTCTTTAAATCTCACTTTCTCCTCCAAATATCTACCGAGAAACGCCTCTTTTAGCATATCATCTACAGACCGTCTACAGAAATCAGCTTCATATTAAATTTCCTCGTAAACTCCCTACAACCTTTTGACTTTCAATGGCAGTAATCGTAACTAAATTCAACATATTGATTTTACGTATACAAATTGAACTGTTTAAGTATATTTAAATTTTGTAATTAATGGTTTAACATGGTGAAGAGTAAAAGAAAATAATGAAATAAAAAGAGATGTTGATAGCAAGGGTGGGAATCGAACCTGTACCGGAAAGCGGCTATCGTAGACTACTCTTATATAACACTGGATGATGATTAGCGAGCATGTTAGACCTATTATATTTCCCAGATACTTCGTTGTGACTAGTTATACTTTAAAAAAATAGTACAAAATCAAAATAATATTGGACATCAAAATCGGTGAGAGAAATGTGTCACAGAATGTGTAAGTTCCTCTTTGCCTACACATGTTTCATGAAATTAGAACGATACTTCTCCGTCAAATAGAACCGTAACTAGTACACATATGAGTCCTGTGAAATATTTGGTACTGTGACGTGTTCAGCAACTCACAAATATCGGCATCTCCAGACGCCTCTAACTATCTATAAACACTTAGGTAAAATGAGTGTGTAACAGTTATTTGATCACGACTCTGTTTCCCACTCTGAGTTAGAGCTGATGTTGCGGCTAAACACTGTGATCCAAATAAAAATATAAAAAAGTTTTTTGATTTGCACATGCTCTGTTGTTCTCAACTGTTTCTTACTCTTCCATGTCCTCAGTAACTCTCCTCACATATCAAATATGTATCAGTGCTAAAATAGCTATACAACATTTGATTCGTCTAACTTATTAGCTAAAATTATCTATAACACAAGCCCGCCCGGTTAGCCGATCGATCTAACGCACGGCTTTCCGGAGTGGAAAGGAGCGACTGGTACCCGGCACGAATCCGCCAGGCGGACTTGTGTCGAGGTGTGGTGAGCCGGCCAGCCTGTGGATGGTTTTCCATCTGCCTCGACGAATGCTGGCTGGTTCCCCTTATTCCGCCTCAGCTACACTATTTCGGCGATTGCTGCGCAAACAAGTTCTCCACGTCCGCGTACACCACCATTGCCCTATCACGCAAACATAGGCTGTGAGACCTTCCCTGGGGGACGTCCACCGGGGTCCGAACCGCACAGTAACCCTGGGTTCGGTGTGGGGCGGCGGAGAGGTGAAGTGGACTGCGGTAGTCTTCGTGTGGTTTTGGACCACTGCGGCTGCGGCGGGGACGGAGCCTCTCCGTCGTTTCTACGTCCGCGGTTAACATACAGTACAAGGTATAACACAAAGTCTTTTTCCACCTCAAAGTTCACATTGCAGACACTTTCGCAAATCCGAGTAACTATCACCTCAACACTACCGTAGCTTATGGCAGCCCCAGTCGCCAATTCAGCAAGTGGTATTCGGCGGTCGTTTTCAATGAGCTGGCTAACAAACGAATATTCTCCTGAGTCATGATGCTCATCGTGCGTCATAGTTGAGCTGCATTCTCAACTGTTTCTCGTCCTCGTAAAAACTGTTGGTGCCATCCGTACGCTTGAGTCTTTCTCAGGGTGGTGTTCCCTAACTGTATCGCATGTCTTTTCAAAATTCTGTATTGTTTTCCGCTTCTTGTTGTGAGAAACTTGATTGTAATGCGTTTAGCAACAGATGACGGTACCTTTTGCTTTGATATTGCCATTCTAAGGGAGTGGCAAGACAACATTCTAGCTGTGCAGAGCTGTCACTGGAAACGACAGTAACAATGAGCAGAGACTGGCCGCTCTCCGTTTACAAAAGGCGCTAAAACAAAACTTCTGGTTTACACGTGATTCACATTTGTCCTCATATGTTTACGAATGCAAGAGATATTAGAGTGAACTAACAGCTGTTTATGACGTAACAAGCTGATTCAAATGGTTCAAATGGCTCTAAGCACCATGGGACTTAACATCTGAGGTCATCAGTCCCCTAGACTTAGAACTACTGAAACCTAACTAACCAAAGGACATCACACACATCCGTGCCCGAGGCAGGATTCGAACCTGCAATCGTACCAGCAGCGCGGTTCCGGACTGAAGCGCCTAGAACTGCTCGGCCAGAGCGGCTGGCTAACAAGCTGAATCAGAGCACGCAGTAGTATACACATATGAATCGTTGAGCCACTAGTAATTGTAGAAGCTCGGTTGCAAGTTGCATACAGCGTTATTGTATATTACAGAGCCTGTTAACATTGGAGGAAAGTATACAGATTGTAAAATGATGTCGCATTTCATCTAGAAAGCAGACGTCCCAGAAGAAACCGGTCCAAGTTTTCCAAGACAGGGCAGAAAGTTTATGTACAGTTGTATCAGAATAACGGTTCCTAATTTTCTGGTGACATAGAAGACGTGAATATAATCATTATTTAACAATAATACAGTGACGGCCAATTCTCCATTTTCTATACAATAGTCAGTCCGATCTAAGGCGCTGCAGTCATGGACTGTGCGGCTGGTCCCTGCGGATGTTCGAGTCCTCCCTCGGGCATGGGTGTGTGTGCTTGTCTTTAGGACAATTTAGGTTAAGTAGTGTGTAAGCTTAGGGACTGTTGACCTTAGCAGTTAAGTCCCATAAGATTTCACGAACATTTGAATAGTCAGTCCTCATTACTCGTGATTATTTCCATGGGAACAATGAACCACTGAAGTTAGTTTGTTATTGTAAATCACGGAATATCTGCTTTAGGGTTTCAAGGCTCATAACACTGAACATTCGGATCATCAACAGCAGGGGAAAATAGTATAACGGGAGTAGGATTCGCCATGAATAGGTAGGTAGGGCAGAGACTGTGTTACTGTGAACAGTTCGGTGTTGGAGTTATTCTTATCTGAATCGACAGCAAACCAACACCGACAACGATACTTCAGGTTTACATGCCGACGTCGCAAGCTGAAGATGAAGAGATAGAGAAAATGTATGTGGATATTGAAAGGGTAATACAGTATGTAAAGGGAGAGGAAAATATAATAATCATGGGGCACAGGAATGCAGTTGTAGGGGAAGGAGTAGAAGAAAAGATTACAGAAGAATATGGGCTTGGGTCAAGGAATGAGAGAGGAGAAAGATTAATTGAGTTCTATAATAAACTTCAGCTAGTAATGGCGAATACTCTGTTCAGGAATCATAAGAGGAGGAGGTATACTTTGAAAAGGACGGGTGATACTGGAAGATTTCAGTTAGATTACATCATAGTCAGACAGTAATTCCGAAATCAGATACTGGATTGGCTATATGTACAGCAGTAGGGAATAGCTCAGTAGGCAGTACAGTTGAAGAGGAGTGGACGTCCCTAAAAAGAGTGAAAACAGAATTTGGGATGTAAAACATAGGTACAAAGAAGGTAATTGCGGAGAAACCGTGGGTAACCGAAGAAATATTTCTATTGACCGATGAAAGGAGGAAGTACAAAAATGTTCCGGGAGACTCAGAAATACAGAAGTACAAGTCGCTGATGAATGAAATCAATAGGATGTGTGGGAAAGCTAAGGCGAAATGGATGCATAAAAAATGTGAGGAAGCCGAAAAAGAAATGATTGTCGTTAGGAGTGACTCAGCATACAGGAAAGTCAAAACAACCTTCGGTGGCATTGAAAGCAAGAGTGATAACATTACGAGTGCAACGGGAATGCAGAAGAGAGAGCAGATAGGTGGAAAGAATACACTGAAAGCCTCTATGAGGGATAAGATTTGTCTGATGTGATAGAAGAAGAAACAGGAGTCGATTTTGCAGAGATAGGGGATCCGGTATTAGAATCAGAATTTAAAAGAGCTTTGGAGGACTTAAGATCAAATAAGGCACAAGGGACAGATAACATTCCGTCAGAAATTCTAAAATCGTTGGTAGAAGTGGCAACAAAACGTCTATTCACGTTGGTGTGTAGAATGTACGAGTCTGGCGACATACCATCTGACTTTTGGAAAACATCATCCACACAATTCCGAAGAAGGCAAGAGCTGACAAGTGCGAGAATTATCGCACAATCAGCTTAACAGATCATGGATCCAAGTTGCGGACAAGAATAATATACAGAAAAATGGAAAAGAAATTGAGAATGCGCTAGATGACAATCATTTTGGCTTTAGAAAAGGTAAAGGTACAAGTAAGGCAATTCTGACGATGCGGTTGATAATGGTAGGTAGACTAAAGAAAAATCAAGACACGTGCATAGGATCCGTCGTCCTGGAAAAAGCGTTCGACAATGTAAAATGGTGCAAGATGTTCGAAATCCGGAAAAAAATTGGGGTATGCTGTAATCCAGACGTACATTCTCAGAAATTTCTTTCTAAAATTAAGGCCGATATTTGCTATTAGTAGACTACTCTGGGCCAGGAATGCCCTTTTTGCTTTTGCTAGCCTGCTTTCGATGTCCTCTATGGTCCTTTCGTCACTCGTTATTTTACTGCCTACATAGCAGAATTCCTTAACCTCATCTACTTCGTGATCATCGATCCTAAGTTTCTCGCTGTTCTCATTTCTATTACTTCTCATTACCTTCGCCTTTCTACGACTTACTCTCAACCCGTACTCTGTATTCATTAGAATGTTCATTCCATTCAGCAGATCATGTAATTCTTCTTCTCTTTCATTCAGGATAGCAATAACGTCAGCGAATCGTATCATTGAAATCCTTTCACCTTGAATTTTACTTCCACTCCCGAGTCTTTATTTTATTTCCATCATTGCTTCCTCGATGCACAGATTGAACAGTAGGGCCGAAAGACTACATACTTTTCTTACAACCTTTTTAATAAGGGCACATCGTACTTGGTCGTTCTCTCTTATTATTTCCTCAAGGCTGTTTTACATATTGTATATGACACTGATAAGGAGAAGGGACAGGATGATAGGACATCTGTCAAGATATGAGGGAGCTGTAAAAGGCAGAAACTGTAGAGAAAGACAGAGATTGGAATACACCCAGAAAATAACAGAGGACGTAGGTTGCAAGTGCTAGTCTGAGATGAAGAGTTTCGCACAGGAGAGAGATTCGTGGCGGGCTCCATCAAACCAGTCACAAGACTGATGACCCAAAAAAAAGAAAAAAGACACTGGTTTTCTACGAAAGTGTGGAAAGATAGCTTCTTAATTACAGAATTGACACTGAAAGCTAAATTCCCTGCTTCTAATACGTAATTTTTTTCAGAGCATATTTTTTAAATTTACTTTTCTAAGTACCACAAACATTTTCACTCAGAATTACAACAGGCTGAAATAGCTACGCGTTTAAATAACATTCCATATACACATTTTCGCACGTCATTAAAATAGAATGCGCTAGCTACACATTTAAGTAACATTTAGAAATAAATTTGCAATTTCAACAGTGAAATCCTTCCAGAACTTTTATTACGACATACATTTTCCTTCATCCAAGTATAAGTGCAAAACAACCCATTTCCGGACACTGCTTTATGAAAAAAAAATTAACTTCAGACGCTCTATCATTTCAGAAAACTAGGAATAGTTATTATCATACACATTCTATTACAATCAAAATCATTTTGATGTAGTAAAACAAAAATTAGTCTCTGCTCATGTGTGAACCCGCTGGCTGTGCTTAAATCAGCTTCATTGCGTCTCCAATTTCCCACTGCACCCTTGAAATCGGATGCACCACGAATGAGTGAGGAAAGGTTAATAATGTCGAGAAAGAATATCAACGCCATTACGCTTTCAAGGAATAAGCATCTGAAACAATAGTAGCAAATATTGTTTTGAGAAGTACTGATGAAAACAGTTATTAGGAATGCAAGAGCACCACAGCTAGAGAAGCAGTTGAGTGGATAGGAGCTTATACGACAGAGAGAAAACTGGTACAACTGATGAAATAAATTCGACTCCCAGTGCTACTCAATAATTATTTATTGTAAGATGTATGTGTGCTGCATTTATTTTTATTGTTTAGTTTATTTTACATTAACTTCACATTAAAGCAGAATGCTAAATGTTGTATTAATTTTTGCATTGTCGACTGTCTGCAGTCAGTAAAGCTGCGATATGGAGTGTTCTGTCCCCACTTGTTCCCTGGCATGCCCACGCATTTCAGTAACCGAACATCAGCGCTCTTGCATATAAGCCACAATGTGTAGTGCAACGAATAGCATATTATAACCGATTTGCTAACAACACTGTCAGTGACACTTTGCGAAACTCTCGTTCACCAAATGTTTCAATCAAATTATCGAAGTCTAGTGACTTCCCTAATTAGATTGGGTTACCAATGTCGCCAAATCTGTGAGACGTTGTTGATGCAAAGTTGATCTGGGACAGTTTTTCACTCGAGCCAGTTTTGAATGACTTCTCTCCTTCATCTACAGTCACAGGAAGAGTGCAAAACATGCACAAGTCTACACATACATTTGTAAATTTTAAGCTCGTGGATCCGATTCAAGAGCCCCAATGGTTCCAAAGAGATGCCTGCCAACTTTCAAGTACTAACTGTTTTCAAATATTTGTTTCCTTCTTCTAAGACTTTTGTGACACCATTATGGTATTCATTGATAAATAATGTGCACAACTCAGCGTCCTGATTGTCAGTCATCTTTGAGTTTCCACAAACACGCAAAGGTGTCAGCTAAAATCTTCACTGCTTCTAATCGGGTTTTCACGTTAGACGTTAGATTGTCAATAACGACATGAGAAACACTTACCTTGAAGAAATCTGCTGAATTCACATTTGTCAGGTCAATCATCAGGAAATGGCTGCTTCTTCCTAGTGCCCACATCCGAACTTTCAGTATGAAATTAACTGCACCGGCATCATCTTTTGATTCAAAGAGAATGGTATCCCAATTTTCGAGCAGATATTTTAAGCCATTTAATAAGCTTTCATTGTTTCTTATCTCAGCATCAGTTGAAGTATTTCCGACTTGTAGTAATTTGTATCTGTAATCAATTGGTACCAGCAACTTAAGTGAAATCGATGCCATGATCAACCACTTGAAAGATCTTATGTACCCCGAAATACCGCGTGCCTCAGAACGTGTTGCAAATGGCAAGCTTCGTTACTCAGTTTTTCGACAGCAATGAAGATCTTAGTCAGATGAGCTGCAGTTGGTCCTACTACGTCAAACTGACCACTTACAACTCACTGTTTTAGAATAAAACTAAAATTCTTTTTAATTATCGTTAAATGTATAACTGAAAATCGGATGTTGATGTAAAAAAGGCAAAAATTACACTTAAAACGTGGAAATCAATCTCATAAAAGACGAAAATCTCAATAAAATGCATTATAAAATGAAGGAAACTATATTTTCATTATGTTTAATAATTACATCATAAATTGATACCTTAAACATAATATTCAAACAATAATGGCCTACAACACCAAAAGTAACTAACGTTAGTCCGACTTGAATCAGGTTTCCTCGATTAACAAGTACGCCCAGGTTTGATCACGGGAATGTCAAGAGATTCTCCCAGTTCCCTAGAGTTATGATTAGCCAAAAGCTGTTCGAGTCCTCGTCAGAAGACCAGACTCGAATGGAGGAAGAAATTTCTTCTGTCGATTCCAACACATTTAATAACCTTGATTTTCGTTTTTGTGTTCAGTCCCGTAGGCTTTTCGTTGAAGAAAACAACTAGTAGTTTCCTGCTAGTCTTGGAACGGGACGGTACCTCTCAATCTTGAGAAAATTTGATATATCCTACTGTTTCTTTTCTCTGGAGTGATATTTCAGCAGAAATGTGATGTGTATATGAGTGTTGGAGTATCGAAATAGTTTATTCCTTTTCCATTCAAGGGTTGGATCGCAAGATTCAACACTTGTGGTTCACATATTATACTTGTTGGAATGGTTGGTTGGTTGGCTTGGGGAAGGAGACCAGACAGCGTGGTAATCAGTCTCATCGGATTAGGGAAGGATGGGGAAGGAAGTCGGCCGTGCCCTTTCAGAGGAACCATCCCGGCATTTGCCTGGAGTGATTTAGGGAAATCACAGAAAACCTAAATCAGGATGGCCGGACGCGGGATTTAACCGTCGTCCTTCCGAATGCGAGTCCAGTGTCTAACCACTGCGCCACCTCTCTCGGTTGTTGGAATGAATGAGTTGTGTACAATAACGTGGCTCACTTTTGAGGGGAAGTGTCGTGTGTAGCAACGTGCATGCAGCGATGTTACACGTACATTTATGCTGGCTGTGCTGATTAATTTCCACTGTTGGTAGTGATCACACAAAGCTCTACCTGCTTAACATATTTGGGTGTGTAAATGTACTCATTTAATGCTATATGTAGAGCAACAGATGTGCACAGAAAAGTGAAATATTTGGTAACCGTTTTCCTCAGATCTACAATTACAGTGCCACTGAGTTATGTGCTGTTAAAGGCCTGGCAGTGAAGTAACAAAATTTTGAAAGACGTGCAGCAGACAATGAACTGCTCAGTTGTATACTGTTGTTACGTTTGCCACAGATGACCCCTGCCAGGCAGACTACACTCAAGACACCCCTGTGTACCATATAACACACACAAGCACTAGCAGGCGCAACCAAGAGGAAAACAATTCTTCAAAACAAACAGAACTTGCTAGAGACTAATGCGAACCTTTTGCTGCAGAGGTCGCCTCACAGATACAGGGAAAGTTGGAGTACTCCGCCGGCTTTATAAGGCCAGTGCAGCAGCAGTACAGCTAGTTCCTCGCCGAGCTAGGACCAGCTCCGATGGACCTCACCGACGCTCTTGATGAATGGTCGTCTGCAAGTTATTTGTTTTTGTGTGTATATAGTGATTGTTCGAGAAGTATGGTTCAGTTTCAATAAACGACATTATACTGGATGTTCTACAATACTGAGTTTTCTCCAGTGGCGACGAGTTTAGTCCAACGAACCGACGAACATCTTGGTTACGGCAGCGGCACCTACAGAATGGCAACAATTCTTTAAAGGACTTCTGCACCAGTTTTTGGAAACTCAGACACAATTGATCACCGAAATCCGAAGCCTCCACCGCCCCGCGACGCCACCGCCGTTCCAACCATTCAACGATGAAGTTGAAGAATGGGAAACATACGAACGACGTATCCGGCAACACTTCAAGATTTATCAAGTCATCCAAGAAGACAGGCAGCGCGCTTTTTTCTTGTCATGGAACCAATCGTAGATGTACGTCCTGCTCACGAAACTACAGCTGCTGGACCCCGACTCCCTCATCTTCACCGCCATCTGTGCGACGTTAGATGTCTACTACAAACTCCGAAATCATGTACTTGCAGCCCGCGTCGAGTTCTACCAATGCCAGTAGAAACCCGAGCACACCTACCGCCAGTGGGCCGCCGAGCTGCAAGGTCTCAGCAGGAAATGTAAGTTTCACACGCATGTTTCCAAGGAATCATACGCTGATGACATGGTGTGTGACCACTTGAAACAGGCAGCGCCAGACGCCGCTTTCCGCCACCACGCCCTCAAGTTAGAAGATCCGTCCCTAGAGCAGGTCATAGAACTAGCCTATAAGTTCGAAATTTCTACAGTCACCGATCGTCGACTGGAATCCTGGGCAGATGCAGCGGCAATCCGTGACGACGCCACGACAGATACGGAAGACGTCACAGCAATCCAGGGCTCAAAGCCGCGCTCCTACCACCGCCGCGGTCGGAGACCGCCTCCACAACAAGACGCCGGGTCGCACCATCCCGCCCTGAGCCAGAAGCCACTGCAGCAACAACACAACCGGCAACGTCGTCATGGGGATCGTCACCGCCTGCCCTGCTGCCCCACCTGCTATTCAACACATGATAAAGAAGATTGCCCAGACCGCTGGGCACAATGCACACTCTGTGGTAGGGAAGACCACTTAGCGTCCATTTGTCGCGCAAAAACCACCACCTCCAGCCACCGCCAGCCCAGGCCATATCCAGATGGCTTGAACAACACCCCAATGGACATTAACCAGGTACACAACTCTTCGGCATTAAACATTTTTTTAGACGTCACTATCAATGACAAGCCTCTGCGTCTTCAAGTGGACACAGGGGCTGCAGTATCCTTGTTTTATTACACTTCATATGTCAACATGGTGCCTTGAAGGGAGGCTATAAGATGGACATCAACAAAAGCAAAACGAGGATAATGGAATGTAGTCGAATTATGTCGGGTGATGATGAGGGAATTAGATTAGGAAATGAGACACTTAAAGTAGTAACGGAGTTTTGCTATTTGGGGAGCAAAATAACTGATGATGGTCGAAGTAGTGAGGATATTAAATGTAGACTGGCAATGGCAAGGAAAGCGTTTCTGAAGAAGAGAAATTTGTTAACATCGAGTATAGATTTAAGTGTCAGAAAGTCATTTCTGAAAGTATTTGTATGGAGTGTAGCCATGTATGGAAGTGAAACATGGACGGTAAATAGTTTGGACATGAAGAGAATACAAGCTTTCGAAATGTGGTGCTACAGAAGAATGCTGAAGATTAGATGGGTAGATCACATAACTAATGAGGAAGTATTGAATAGGATTGGGGACAACTTGACCAGAAGAAGGGATCGGTTGGTAGGACATGTTCTGAGGCATCAAGGGATCACCAATTTAGTATTGGAGGGCAGCGTGGAGGGTAAAAATCTTAGGGGGAGACCAAGAGATGAATACACTAAGCAGATTCAGAAGGATGTAGGTTGCAGTAGGTACTGGGAGATGAAGAAGCTTGCACAGGATAGAGTAGCATGGAGAGCTGCATCAAACCAGTCTCAAGACTGAAGACCAGAACAACAACAAATGCCAAAATTGGTTCACCACCCCTCTCTCCAGCCCCTATGTGCCTACGGGAGTACAATAAGCAAGAAATAGCTCTCCTAGGACAATTCATGGCTCAAGTCAAGTACAAATCGGTTCACCGTCCAGTCACGATTCTGGTTCTCAACAATTCCTCCACTGCAGACTTATTGGGACTGGACGCCTTCCGCTTATTCGAATTTTCCGTTGTGGACGATGTTCACCTAGTGTCTCAGCACGTTCCTTTTCCTGAAGTTGGTGCTCTCTGTAATGAATTCCAGGACCTGTTTTCACCGGTCATAGGCTGCGGCACGGACTTTGAGGCCTCGCTCCAACTCCGTCCCACCGCCCGGCCCCGCTACTTCCGGGCGCGCCAGATACCAGTGGCACTACAACAGCCGCTCAAAGAAGAACTCCGACGTCTTCAAGATGAAGGGGTTCTCCAGCCCGTGCGGTTCAGCTTGTGGTCCACGCCTTTAGTCATCGTGCAGAACCCAGGCCGCCGCCTTCGCCTCTGTGGTGACTTTAAATCTACAGTCAACCCACAGCTTCTCTTTGACGGCTATCCCCTTCCACGACCGGAAGATCTTTTTCGCAAATTGGCAGGGGGCTCCTACTTTACCAAAATCGACCTAGCAGAAACATATCTCCAAATTCCTCTTAATCTTTCCACCCGACAATACTCTGGTATAAATTCTCCTTTCGGCCTCTTCCAACTAAACCGCCTGATGTTCAGTTTAGCCAGTGTTCCTGCAATCTTTCGAAGATACCTTGAACAACTTCTCACTGATATACCGGGCTGTATACATTACTTAGACGAAATAGTCGTCATGGGGTCCTCCTCCGAAGAGCACATAGCAAACCTCCACCTCCTCTTCCTTTGCCTCGAACTGCAAGTCTGAAATTTAATATTTCTAAATGTTCATTTTTCCAACAATCTATTTCCTATCTGGGTCACATCATTTTCCAGAATGGCATTTCTCCATCTTTCTCTTATATCGACGCCATTAACCAACTGCCCCGTCCCCAGGACCTTCATCAGTTGAAATCCTTCTTGGCCAAAATTTCGTATTACAGGAAATTCGTTCCTTCTGCAGCTCAAGTAGCAGCACCGCTGTACCACCTCTGCCGCAAAAATGTCCCATTCTGTTGGACCCCAGTCTGCGATAACGCCTTCCATACCCTCAAACAGCAGCTTCAATCCACTGCATGTCTCATACCTTATACCGACAATACTCTGGTATAAATTCTCCTTTCGGCCTCTTCCAACTAAACCGCCTGATGTTCAGTTTAGCCAGTGTTCCTGCAATTTTTCAAAGATACCTTGAACAACTTCTCACTGATATACCGGGCTGTATACATTACTTAGACGAAATGGTCGTCATGGGGTCCTCCTCCGAAGAGCACATAGCAAACCTCCACCTCCTCTTCCTTTGCCTCGAACTGCAAGTCTGAAATTTAATATTTCTGAATGTTCATTTTTCCAACAATCTATTTCCTATCTGGGTCACATCATTTCCCAGAATGGCATTTCTTCATCTTTCTCTTATATCGACGCCATTAACCAACTGTCCCGTCCCCAGGACCTTCATCAGTTGAAATCCTTCTTGGCCAAAATTTCGTATTACAGGAAATTCGTTCCTTCTGCAGCTCAAGTAGCAGCACCGCTGTACCACCTCTGCCGCAAAAATGTCTCATTCTGTTGGACCCCAGTCTGCGATAACGCCTTCCATACCCTCAAACAGCAGCTTCAATCCGCTGCATGTCTCATACCTTATGATCTGAATCTTCCTTTGATACTTGCTACAGACGTCTCTGAGTATGGTGTGGGAGCTGTCCTGTCTCACAAGTTGCCGGATGGCACAGAGCGCCCCATAGCATACATCTCAAAAGCTCTCTCCACAGCACAAATCAAATATTCCCAAATCGAGAAAGAAGCACTTGCCATGGGTTTTGCCTGTTCCAAGTTCTATCCCTTTCTCTATGGCAAGTCCTTTCACATTATTACTGACCACAAACCGCTCCTCTCTTTATTTGCGCCTTCCGCGCGATTACCGACCAAAACATACCTACGTCTCCAGCGTTGGGCGTTGTTCCTATCCCAATTTCGCTACACCATGCATTTCCATACCAACTCCCAGCACGCCAACGCGGACACCTTGTTACATCTACCACAAGGTCCGGACCCTGCTTTTGACAAGTTAGACCTCTTCGATTTTCAGATTGATTATGACGTCCAAGAGGCTCTGAAGGCATTTCCCGTTACAGCTGTCAAATTAGCTGCAGCCACCACAGAAGATTCTGTCCTGCGAGTCGTCCGACAGCGCATTCTGCATGGTGGGCCATCCTCGCCGCCTCCTCAGGATCAACACCACCTCTGGTTGTACTATTCCATCTGACACCAGCTTTCGGTGGTGGATGGAGTCCTCCTTCACTTAGATTCAGCAGAACCGAGGGTCATCATTCTGAGATCCCTGCAGCCGACGATCCTCCACATTCTTCACCAAGGGCATTGGGGGATTGTTTGCACCAAATCCCTCACAAGAAGTCATGTTTTTTGGATTGGCCTCATGTCTCACATCACAGAAATGGTGCAGCGCTGTACCGTCTGTGCCCAACAATTGCCCCATCTCCCCCAAAAATTCCTTCCCTGGCCTATGCCGAAGAGTCCCTGGGAATGCATCCACCTTGACTTTGTGGGACCATTTCTGGGCCACCAATGGCTCCCAGTCACGGATGAATTTTCCCATTTCCCATACATCATTCGGTGTTCAGCAATCACCATGCATGTTACCTTATCAGCCCTCGCAAAACTATTTTGCTTGGAACGATGACTGAAAGCCATCGTCACAGACAATGGACCACAAATTTGAAGCCAGGAATTCCTCTCCTTTTGCACCGACAATGGCATCCAGCATCTTTTCACCCCGCCCTTCCATCCCCAATCCAATGGGGAAACAGAACGCAAGGTCAGAACTTTCAAGACACAAATGCTCAAATATACCACTCCCTTGAAGATGCTCTGAAGCTTTTCCTCAGTTCCTATCGAGCCACTCCAATAGGGCTCAAAAGCCCAGTGGAAGCACTCCATGGCCGCCAACCCAGGATCCTCCTACATCATCTCTTTCCCTCTCCAAGAATTCAGATTCCTCCTGGAAAATCCCTGTTCTTCTCTAGCTCCTTAGTCTGGACCTGAAGTTTTGGCACTAAAGCAGGTTGGCTGCCTGCCATCATCCAGTGTTCCCGGGGTCGCCAACGTTTTTAAGTAATCTTGGATGGCCACATAGTCCGTCGCCATCAAAATCAATTGCGTCCTCGCTACCCTGCGACACCTGCACCGCACCCTACGACACGGACCACTGACAACTCTACAACCCATTCCGGACCACCTACAAAGACCCCCTCACTAATGCCATCTAATCGTTGCATGGTTGACGTTTCAGGGCATCAGTCGCCGTCACCAGCACTACCAATACAGCAGCCGCAGCCGACGCACCAGACACCCGGACCCTTTTCGGAGCCACCCCAACAGCCGATGGCCACCGATGAAGACGAACCGATGCCACTGGTCCCCCTCCCCCCCCCCATGTCACTATCACAACCAGTATGCAGGTCAGCCTGCATCGTGGGATCTACAACACCGTATTCTCCAAAAGGCAGCCTCTACAGCCTCCTCCAAGGAGCTGCAGCCACAGATCTCCACGACGTAGCAGCTATCGATCTTTCGTGCAACTCCCCCCCAAAAAGGGAGGTATGTTACGTCTGCCACAGACGGCCTCTGCCAGGTACACTACACTCAAGGCACCACTGTGTACCATATTACACACGCACTAGCAGGCGCAACCAAGAGGAAAACAATTGTTCAAAACAAACCGACCTTGCTAGAGACTAATGCAAACCTTTTGCTGCAGAGGTCGCCTCACAGATACAGGGATAGTTGGAGTACTCCACCGGCCTCTGCCAGCTTTGTAAGGCCTGTGCAGCAGCAGTACAGCCAGTTCCTTGCCGAACTAGGACCAGCTCCGATGGACCTCACCAATGTTCTTGATGAATTGTCGTCTACAAGTTATTTGTTTTGTGTGTATATAGTGATTGTTTGAGAAGTGTAGTTCAGTTTCAATAAACGACATTATACTGAGCGTTCTACAGTAGCGAGTATTCTCCAACTGTGATATATTCTGACCAATTTAACTAATATTATATCATCTCTATGTCTTTCCATATACAAATAGCTTTTCTATGTGAAATTAAATCTGTGATACTAGTTTAGATCATTTGTGTCTATTAATATAGGTAACATCAGTAGCACTAGCAATGCATTTATACACTGGGAACATTGCAGGCATTCTCTACCACCTTAACCAGAGATAAAGTTTCTTGAAACAAGATCATTTCCAGCATTTATGATATTTGGGCTTCTACTATATTGTAGTTTATAGACACCGACAATACAGATCTGCTAGTGTTGTGGGTAGAGCAAAGCAAAGAATGCAATTCATTGGCAGAACACTTAAGTGGTTCAACAGATCTATTAAAGAGACTGCTTACACTATGCTCGTCCGGCCTACTCTGGAGTATTAGTGTACGGTGTGGGATCTGCTTCAGGTGGGACTGATGGATAACATCAACAAAGTTCAAAGAAGGGCGGCTCGTTTTGTACTATCTCGAAATAGGGGGCATAGTGCCATAGACATGATAAGTGAATTGTACTGGTAATCATTACAAAAAACGCGATTTTCGTTGCGTCGGAATCTTCGCATGAAATTTCAATCACCAGTTTTCTCCTCTGATTGCGAAAACAATCAGTTGGTACCAATCAAACACAAAATTGTATGTTATCAACACCAATCACTCAATCATTAAATGTATCAGATTATGTTTTGTAAACCCTGTAAGACGTCATGGTCTCCTGACCTTCATTGCTTACATATACCACCCTCACAATCATATTCTGCACGTCAAGATGCTTCATTCGAACCAAAACTCGAAAAGATAAAGTCAGTGTTGTATGAATTCATGTAAACAATATGCAAATAACTAATAAATCGCAAGTGCGCACTGTGGTTGAAATACTCGAGGCTGGCGTACACACACACATTCAAGACATGACGGTCACAAAAGCTTTTAGTTCAGGACAGGCAAACACCACACGCCAGGACGCCAGTACCTTCAGAGATTTTCACAGGGAGCTATCTATGTTGGCCAGCAGCCGCCTGTGGAGAGGACAGCGTGTGCCCGAGTGAAAGAGGGAATAACCCCGTCTTTGGCTTAAGGGCAAATTCCGCTACATTGTGTGGGAGCGCCCAACCTACGCATTCTTTACAACATAGCACGCAGTTTCAGAGATTTTCACATGGAGACAGCAAACGCCAAACGCCGATGCTACAGATTTCCGGATTGGTCGCCTTAAACGAAACGTCATCCTCCCGTTTTAGAAGAGCAATGCTGATTGGCAGACGATATTTCTGACACCTTGAGCTGAAGGAGTAATGGAAGAGACTGAAAGATATACCCCTTCACGTCTGGCATGGAGATGGTCTGTTCTGTTGTCGCTCTTGGAGCGAGAACACATAATGAGAGCATGCGCTCGTACATGTACTCAAAGAGTGAGGAACAAGTCTCCCCTCAGTACTTCACTGGGCGAGCACCTCAGTCGAGAGCAAATCGAAGTGCGACTGTATACTGAGTCCGTGCCATTGAGCGTTGTTCACTGTGTTGGCCACCACACTAATTGTGCAGTGTGAACGGGCAGAATTATAGTTAAACGCCTGTGAGCGAATTTTGAGTGGCATTGCGGTGGACTGGTTATCTGACCGGTGTACCACGCCAATAGTTAGACTAAGGGCGGATTGGAGCCCTTGACCTCATCAAGGCATTGAGAGAGTTTGATTGATGAAGGTCAATCCAGATAGAACGAGAGTTATCTTATTTGTCAGCAGTGAGCGGCATAGACAGCAGTAATCGCAGCTTACAGTATTGTGCGCTACATCTCTTGTGAGCCACATATTTCCTCCACAACAGTACACTTCACAGCATTTCACATGCGATAGCCTCGACCGTAACTCGCAACATTCTAATGGATAATTATTCAAGTTGAGTATGCGCGGCTCTCAGCCATTCTGCCAAGTCAATAACAATCTTAAACTTTGTATAGAAATTTCATTAGCGAATCCTATCGTTAAGAGGTAACTTCACATTCGGAAAAGAAGCCGGAAATAACATGTTAAGTTCATGACTAAAAGTTCCATCGTGATTTCTCAGAATTTTTGCAAAATAAATAATATTTTTCGTTACTTTCATGTTTTTCTTACACTAACTAGCACTACTCCAGTACCCAAGTATCCCACTAGTTACGTATGAAATTTTGTGAATTTTTGTGTCATTTCCTTACAGCGGGCGACTCCGGAAGATATTTATTGCTGAAACTTTTCCAGGCATTTCTCTTTAGAACGTCGGAGCGTCTGACTGACTTCTGTAGTAGTGTGAGTGTGGAAATTGCATCTTGCAGGAGCCGCAGGGTAAAGGGTACATCTCAGATTAATCCATTGCGCAGAACGACAGAATAACACCCACATGCTCACAGAAAATTTCGGCCCTGCCAGGACAGATAAAATAGGTAAGCTTCCAGGATAGAAAAGTGTCAGGCTAGTTAGGTACAGCAGGTCGCAGCAGTAGTACTTTGAAGAACTTACTTTCATGTATTAAATAGCTATTTCCAAAGATTGGGATCAGAATAGATATGGGTAATGAAGAAAGGAGAGTTGTAGGGAAAAGGGCGTGTGTTATTGTGTTGAAAAATTCTGCATTTTTTTACGATTTTTGTGTAGTTGTTAGGGCATAGGATTTTCAGGTGTTAGGCACAGACGCAAAGTGACACAGAGACGCAATGTGACGCAGCATCAGATAAGTTAGAATTCAGAAATAAATTTTTTCTCCCTTTGCAAGCGCACAGGTGGAGATTGGAGACTGTAGCAGAGCAGACAGAACATTAGCCGTGAAGTCATGACGTTGTTGTTGTTGTTGGTTCAACCAACTGGTAAGTGGTCGTAGAGATTTGTAGATAGAGTTGTGGTGTGTTGAAAGAATTTCCATGTTAACGAGAGCACAAACCAAAAGGTTACGTGAGAGACAGCAAGTAGACAAGATTGGGGAGAGTCAACCAAATAGACAGCAAGTAAACGAGCTTATTGAGAATAGAACAGAAGGTGAACCTGAGAATAGGACAGACGGTGAATCAGAGAATAGGACAGTCGGGGAGCTGCAGAATCAGCAGGCTTAGTTAGACTGGGATGAAATTTAGACAGAGCAGACAGATGGGAATCGAAGGGACGAGAACATCGAATTTCCAGAATATCAAATCCCAGGTAGGGCACATTCGGACCCAGAAATAGACAGCCCACGTAGGAAATGGAAAAGATTAGAAGCGAAACGAGCAGAAGAAACGCGTTTATTTGCCGCATATTCAGGGACTGAATACGCGTCAATACAGTCAATGAATCGGCAGTTAACTAACGTTCAAAGAGAAGTAGCCAGTGAGGAAGGGGGGGAACATTTAGAATACGTCGAACCTAAATATGCCCCAACAACAGATACAGAATTTTGCAGAGTTACGAGCGCCACGAAAAGGTTTCGTAATAGACGCAACTGTAACTACAAACACAAGACATACACAACAGAGAGGGCAGAATGTGGAGTTGTTTGCGCCACGTAATGATTCAATGACAAACGCAACTAGTCCTCAGCACAAAAAAATGGCTCTGAGCACTATGCGACTTAACTTCTGAGGTCATCATTCGCCAAGAACTTAGAACTAATGAAACCTAACTAACCTAAGGACATCACACACATCCATGCCCGAGGCAGGATTCGAACCTGCGACCGTAGCGGTCACGCGGTTCCAGGCTGAAGCACCTAGATCCGCACGACCACATCGGCCGGCTAGTCCTCAACACAGACAGCACGGGTTATTGCAGTTATCAAACTTAGAAACGCCACAGCATAGAACAGTAAACGACGTAACTGACCGAGTAGAAAACAACAGATCGAGAATACATAGTTCAGCAGGAGGTAGTGTTACAGGACAGGACGCGATCATGGGGATGTTACAAAAAATGAACGCTAGTATGACGAAACATAATCAGGCTATTAATACACAGATGACAAAACAGTATCAAGAACTGAAACAGGATAATCAGGATATTAAGACACAGATCCAACAGGTTAAAATCCAGATAGAAGAAGGGATCTCCAGAATTGATAGTCAGATCACTCAGATAAACAAAGACGCGAAAGAATCTAGAGAAAGAAATGAGGTACTAACACAAAGTCAGCAGCAATTACGCACTGACGTGCACAAGGTCCAACTGGGCATCGTAAATGTTGACAAAAAGGTGGAACGAGTTAGGAAAAAAACCATTCGAACAACAATATAGATTTCGGAAGAACAAGCAATTCAAAGCACGGTCGCAAAGGTTGCACTTAAAAAATATGATCAGCGGATCAATAAAATAGAACTTAAAGACAAAGATCAGTTTGAAAAGCTTCGAACAGAGTTGATACAAACTATCGAAGAAAAGATCGAGACCGATTACACCTGTAGCGAAACAACTGATAAAGTAATACATGATATGCCACAGGACCAGGCACAGTATCTAGAAAAACGGAATACATACGTTCAGCCGATACCAGTCGAAAGACAGGCAACCGAACCAGTAAATCCAATGACACAACATAATAGCAGCACAGGGTCAAAATGGTTCAAATGGCTCTGAGCACTATGGGACTCAACTGCTTAGGTCATCAGCCCCCTAGAACTTATAACTAGTTAAACCTAACTAACCTAAGAACATCACACACATCCATGCCCGAGGCAGGATTCGAACCTGCGACCGTAGCGGTCTCGCGGTTCCGGACTGCAGCGCCCAGAACCACACGGCCACTTCGGCCGGCCAGCAGCACAGGTAATATACCGCGAACGACGAGAGTAGAAACACACGAACAACACTTTTGTTCACCAATGATACGATATGACGCGGGTAGGAGTCAGGAAATTGAGAATAGGCAGACAGGCAGTAGATTACCAGAGAATAAACACGACGATACAAGCAGTGGCAGATTATTTGAGTCCATGAATCAGCCACAAACCGGATTTATGAGTAGATATGATACAGACGACTTCCTTACACTTAGAAAATTTCAATATTTCAAGAAAGAAGGCGGTAGCTTGCATGCACGCACATTCATCGATCAGTTTCAAGCAGGCTTACCAAACCACTGAAGCGTAGCTCACAAACTTGACTTCATTTGTGCACACATGTCAGGGACAGTAGCAGAGGTGATGCAAAAGCTCGCGTCTACCTGTACATCTTACCTACAGTTCAGAACAGCATTTCTCGAAAGATATTGGTCTAAGGAGGCGCAAAGCAAAATTAAATACGAGTTACTTCAGATGACACCATATGAAAACTTAGGAGAGAAAAGCGTGTTAAAATTCTTTGATACAATGGACAAAAAGAATCAATGCCTAGACAAACCATACAGTAACGTAGAGCTGATACGTCTATGTAGTATGAAATTACCGGCAAAGTATCAACAGGCGAAAGTAGGAAAAAACGAAAATACCGAAGAATTCAAAGAATTTTTAAGGGAACTTGTTCTTCTGTTTAAAGAAGGTGAAAGACAAAAGAAAGAAAAGGGAACAGCAAAAGGAGAGGACTACGAACGAATATTCCAATAGTAATAATCGTAATCCTAACACCAATAATTTCAGGCAATTTAACAGACAAGGACAGTGGCACAATGGAGACAATTGGCATAGAAACGATAACCAGAATAATTGGTACCGAAATAGGAACGGTAATAGACACTCATAGAGTGGCGCATATGGGTTTAGGAAACAAAATGCCAACGGTCAAGGGTACTTTGAAAGAGGTCACGATGTTAGAAACAGCAACTGGCGAGACCAGGGCGCGAATAATTACCGATGAAATTATGGTCCACAGAGGCAAGAACAACACAGTAAAGGGAAACCAGAAGTAGAAATTAGGCCACAAAATCTTGCAAAAAGTAATGATTGACGTGAAAAATCCGGAAGAGGTTAGGTAAACTGCCGACCATTCATTAAAACAATCAAAAATTGATATTCATGTTTTGGAAGTAGCTAGATCAAAATTAGAAAAAACTGAAAATAGCCAAAATTCAGACAAACAGGGACTTACAAAAATTCCGATAAAGAGTCAGCACCAGGTACACTTGAATTACGCTACATAGCCTGGGAAAACAGCATAGAATGGGAAAATTCTGAAAGCGAGGATGAACTGCCAACACACAGAATTAAGCGACGAAGAATTGTTAATCGGACTTAGCAACATATTTGAAGAGAAGCAAGTAAATCAACATGATAAAACAGAGCAGAGTATCCTAGATAAAAACGTAACACAGACTCCACGAACACAAAAGACGCATAATGTATACAACATGGGTGACTATGAAGAGATAGAGAGAGAGTCATTCGGGAATGTTTGGAAATGAGGGAAAAGGAGAGACAGGAGCTCGAAAACAGACGAAAAGAGGTAGATAGATCGCAAACGGTTTTGCTCACGGAGTTAACACCAAAGCAAACACAAACACAAAGGGAAGGTACAATTATCCACAGGTTAAGCTATGAATCTATAGCAGAAGATTTGATGCAAGAAAAGGAAATCGTAACTTCCACAATTATACAACCCATATTAAAGATAAACATTGGTGAAATCACAACACAAGCAATCA
The DNA here is from genome assembly GCF_023864275.1 of Schistocerca cancellata. Taxonomy (NCBI): domain Eukaryota; kingdom Metazoa; phylum Arthropoda; class Insecta; order Orthoptera; family Acrididae; genus Schistocerca; species Schistocerca cancellata. The sequence goes on from NC_064630.1 coordinate 707,427,350, forward strand.
TAGATAGTGGGAGACAAGTGACGGCTATATCAGAAAGCCTATTTGAAAGGCGCAATAGAGAGAAAGAATTACCGATTTTAACGACAAAAAGGATAAGAGTTTTTGGAGCCTTAGGAAAAAATGCAACAGAGTTGAAATACGAAACACGTCTTTCATTCAATTGCCAAGGTTACGAATTTGAAAACAATTTTATAATCGTACCAAAACTTACGGCTGATATGATAATCGGTGTAGATTTCATTCATGAGCGTAAGGTTCACATTTGCATACCACAAGGCTTCTTAACAGTAGATGATGTAATACTACATTCTATTCAAACTTTGAACGATGAAAAAGAACAAGGAAAAGTAAAGCTATTGCTTTTAAGTCAAGAAGGGAATGAAATAGAGGAGGAGATATAAGCTTGAGGAAAACCTTGACCCACTCCCACCAGAAATAATAGAAGAAATTCATCAAGAGATTAGTAAGAAGATAGAGGAAATAGATGATATTTCGCTCCACGATAAAAAAATTTAGAAGGCATATTGTGATCACATGCTGAGGTATTTGCACCAAAGACAGGTAGAATTAAAGATTTTCAATACAAATTTGAGGTCAAAGATCATAAACCCTTTTGTGTTCCACTTTATTCCATATCATATAGTTATCGAGAGCCAGTATTTCTTGATATCAGAAAAATGTTGGATGATGACATAATTGAACCCGCCAAGTCACCGTACAATTCACCCTTACACGTTGTAAGTAAGAAGGATGGAAGCATACGTTTGGTACTCGATTCAAGACAAATGAATACAATTATTATTTAGGAAACAGATAGCCCAGAGAAATTGGAAGAGTTGAATCAGAAGTTTCATGGAGTACAAATTTTTTCTTCCATCGATTTGCGTTCAAGTTTTTAGCTAATAGAATTGGAGCCTTCAGGTGGAAAATATACAGCCTTTATTGTCTCTGGTCGTTGCTACCAATTCAAACGTTTGCCGTTTGGCCTCCAAATTTCGTCAGCTGCCTTTATTCGCGGTCTGAATTCTATACTGAATCTCGACATACTTCAGAAAATTACTTGCTATGTGGACGACGTTCTTGTGGCGGAGGCAACTTGGGCAGAACATAATTATATACTGGATAATTTCCTTCAAATTCTGAAAAAAACATGGGGTCACCGTCAACATTACTACATCGCATTTTGGAAAATCAGAAATTAAATTTTTAGGACATAACATATCTGCAAAAGGTATAACGGCAGACGAGAAGAAGATAGACGCTATTAGTAACAGTCCTACTTCCTACAACAAGAAAAGTCTAAGGGGATTCTTGGGGTTGATAAATTTTTACAAAAAAATGACATGGATAGAAACACTTGCAGCACCTAGACTGTTTGCACTGACAGGAAAAAACACACCCTGGATATGGGATAAACAAGCAGATAAAGAATTTCATAAGTTGAAGGAGGCATTGAATAATGCTCCAATTTTATCACACCCAGATTTAAGTCAGGAGTTCTGTCTAGTAGTTAATAGTGCAAAGACCGGGCTAGGGGCGGTACTATTTCCACAAATTGAGGAAAACGGTAAGAAAATACATAAGACAATAGCCTTCGCAAGTAGAGTACTATAGAAAGCAGAAAATAGTTATTCTATAACAGAATTAGAAGCTCTAGCCATAGTATAGGCATTTCAAAAATTTCGACATTTTTTTGTTTGTCAGAAAAACACAAGTATACACAGACCATAAGGCATTAGAGTCTTTAATCTCCTCCAAATTAACCCACGGACGTTTGGTTCAAAAATGGTTCAAATGGCTGTGAGCACTATGGGACTTAACATCTATGGTCATCAGTTCCCTAGAACTTAGAACTACTTAAACCTAACTAACCTCACACAACGGACGTTTGCAAAATGGGTGCAAGTACTGCAGGAGTATGACTTGTCAATCACATACATACCAGGACCTGAAAAGATTCTGGCCGATGCATTGCCTCGTTCACCACAGAGATGACATTGAAGATGAAGAACGGACTATCCATTATCTAAAAAAACGTACCATTCGAAAATTGTATCACTAATGCTTTAAAAAATTTATCTGAGGAACAAAACATAGATCAGACCGTCCTCAAGATTAAACACCAACTTACCGATAAAACCAACACAGAAATTAGGAAAAATTACACAGTAAAAGATAATATCTTATTTTTCAAACGTAATAATGATACTGCACAATGGTTAGCATACATCCCTGAAGAACTTATTAACAAATACATTTGGTATACCCACTTTAGCAGTGGACATTTTGGACCCAAGAAATACTATCTAAAAATGAAACAAACAGTACACTTCCCAAATATGGAGCGACATATTCGATGCGTTCTTAAAAGCTGTAAAAATTGCATACAGTCAAAACATGTGACATATCAGACCCGACCCCCAATGTTTCCAATTATCCCTGATAAACTAAGACAGATTGCTGCAACCGATATTTATGGTCCAATTCCATGAACAAGGAAAAGCTTCACCTACATATTTGTTGTAATTGAACTAGCATCAAAATACACTACACTTACACCCTTAAAGAAACCCACTGGATTTACAATTAGTAAAGTACATCAAAACGACTTTATACAACAAGTTGGGAAAGGGAAATGAATCATCTCAGATAATGGGCCCCAATACAGATCAGTACACTGGAGAAACATATTAGACAAATTAAAAATCAAACACACGTATATTTCCAAATATAAACCAAGTGGAAATCCGGCCATCTATTTTGTACAAAGAACCATTGTACTTGGGACCTATATCTACGAGACTTCCAACAAGTAATTAATGAGACACCACATAGTACCACGAGTTATCCACCAATTACAGTATTAAAGAATACAGATCCACCAGAAAAAATAAAATAAATCCTTAAATTTCTAGTTATTCCCTGAAAGCAACATAGACAAATCGTCGCTTCTACCCTACAAAACATTCACTCGGCAGCAATGAGATGTAAAATCACTCAAGACAAATCTGCCACAAAGAAACGCTTCACACTGGGCCAAAAGGTATCCGTAAAAACTAATTACCTTTCACATAAGAGTCAAAACAAATGCAGAAAATTTTTTGCAATCTATAAAGGACCAAGGATAATTTCCACGATCGATCACGAAAATGCCGTAGAGCTAACGAACCCAAAAACAGGTAAAAGTATTGGAATCTACCACGTGAGCCACCTAAGAGAATGTGAATGAAAGAAATGGTAAAAGAGAAGAAAGGGAAACAGACAGAGGGGCAATCGCAAATTGTCTACTAACCACTAAATCAAAAAAATAAATTAAGAATCAACAAAATAACACAATAATTAAAACAAACAGCGACACAAAACACGCTAACAATCTCTTGTAGTATCAAGCACACTACAACATGCACACAAACAATGAATGGTACACAACAATTAAAAGAATGAAGATGTGGTAGGACATAATTAGAATAAAGAAAAGAAATCATATATATACAATAATTTTTGTCACTATCAGAAAATTTTTGCATTATTTAAAATGAGAATTTTTTTCTCAGTAACAAATGTACCTAAAACAAAAATTGTAAATATTTCTACACATCAGACGGACATCGCCATCAACACCAATCACCAGTTCCCTTAACACCAGATGCTTAGAGATAGCGACGGAGAGGGTACAGACATGTTGAGAAAGCACTTAGGGCAATAACAACTACATTAAGACCAACGCTGCTCTGGAAATGCAGGTTGCAACCAGGCTGGACTTCAGGAGGCCAACGGGCAGCATGGACATTTCATATGTCACGACACTGCTACACAACGGAAGAGCGTGCGGAGAATCATAACACGATGAGACGAAAATGAAGGTACAAAAAATTACTACGATCTACAAATTCATCAAGTAACATTCGGAAAGGCAGTCAGATCCCACAAATCCTACATCACTCCTACACTAAAATTAAAATATTCCTAGCCCAAGAAACACAGAAGAATGCAAGAAAGCAGAGAAGAACAAAAGATGCAAGATGAAGAAGAGCAGAAGACAGCAAGATATATTTCTCTCCTATCCTACAAAGCAAATTGCTACAAAAGTCTTTCCATGAACTTTGAGGCATGGCAACTACTACAACCACCTCTCCCAAAATAAACCTTGAATAGTCAAACGAATACAAGCGAACGGCAAACGGAATATTAATTAGTACCAACCAACATTATCTAGAAATAAATTCAGCAAAATGAACAGTATTCTCCCTACCACATCATCAAATTGCCATAACAAACCAGGTATGAAGTACCAAGACGTCAGAGCACAATATTGGGTGACTATCGTCGGTAGTCAACTACAATCATCGAAATGCCATACCCTCCTAGGTGTGACAGCAAAGGTGTAGCAAGACATCACTTTTAATGCAGTAAACCAAAGTCAACATCATCGGTTAAAAGTACCACTCCATGATGACAATGTCAACAAGTAAGACCCAGCATCGCATGCTAGAGTGCTTCTCTCATGATTTGTGACACCTATACAAATGAGTCGACTCCTTCCAGTATTTGAGTGGGGATCGTCGAGCACAGAAACTGACGCAGCACAAAATGAAAAAAAAATGGTAAAATACGAATGTAGAGTTAAGAAAATGATATATTTGTAAATATATTTTGTTCCTTGCTTGTAAAAGTAATTATTTTATCATATATGTAAAGTCCATAATTTATAGATACCATAAGACCTTTTGTAAAGAAATTTAGTTAGTATAGTTATATGATCTCACAAACTCATGGAAAGTCTATTTCTTTTATATGTAAAATTAGAAAAGGATTTATGCAGGGTTTTTCTTCTTTAAGTAACATTCAAAACCACCTTTTTGGGGTAATAATATTAATAACGAGGATAGAATTAAGAGGAAACACTTCTTCACTCTTAAAACAGTGATACAAATAATGCCTAAATAAATAAAACAAAGTCACATAACAGAGCTTTTGCGATCATTTGCGCGAAGCTTAACTAAAGGAAAGATATAACAACACTAAACAAGATACACTGTAAGCTAACGAGATAAGAAAATTTAATAGTGTAAAAACAAATTTTTGGAAATGAAAAAGAAAATCAGAGACACGTACTGGCAACAACAAAGAATAACAACGTTTGTAAAGTCTATATTTGCCTAACAACAAAACATAGATTCTAGAATTAAAAAATGGAAACAATAGTTATAAAGCAATCATTAGAAAAACTTGTTAAGAATGGCTGAGAAAAAAGTTTATTGGAAAATATAAAAGAACAATTTTTGCCTGACTTTGTCAATGTTTTCCTCGGCATTGACAAACCCCAGACAAAAATTTTGTCAGAAGGAGGGAGGTATGTAAGACGTCATGGTTTCCTGACCTTCATTGCTTACATATTCCGCCCTCACAATCATATTCTGACACATCAAGATCTTTCGTTCGAACCCAAACTCGATAAGTCTTGTTGTATGAATTCATGTAAACGATATGCAAATAACTAATAAATCGCAAGTGCGCACCATGGTTGAAATACTCGAGGCTGGCGTACACACACACATTCAAGACATGACGGTCACAAAAGCTTTTAGTTCGGGAGAGGCAAACACCACACGCCAGGACGCCAGTCCCTTCAGAGATTTTCACAGGGAGCTATCTATGTTGGCCAGCAGCCGCCTGTGGAGAGGACAGCGTGTGCCCGAGTGAAAGGGGGAATAACCCCGTCTTTGGCTTAAGGGCAAATTCCGCTACATTGTGTGGGAGCGCCCAACCTACGCATTCTTTACAACATAGCACGCAGTTTCAGAGATTTTCACATGGAGACATCAAACGCCAAACGCCGATGCTACAGATTTCCGGATTGGTCGCCTTAAACGAAACGTCATCCTCCCGTTTTAGAAGAGCAATGCTGATTGGCAGGCATTATTTCTGATGCCTTGAGCTGAAGGAGTAATGGAAGAGACTGAAAGATATACCCCTTCACGTCTGGCGTGGAGAGGGGCAATTCCGTTGTCGCTCTTGGAGCGAGAACACATAATGAGAGCATGCGCTTGTATGTGTACTCAAAGAGCGAGGAACAAGTCTCCCCTCAGTACTTCACTAGGAGAGTATCTCTGTCGAGAGCGATTGGAGGTGCGACTCTATACTGAGTCCTTGCGATTAAGCGTTGTTCACTGTGTTGGCTGCCACACTTATTGTGTGGTGTGAAGGGACAGAGTTACAGTTAAACGCCTGCGAGCGAATTTTGAGTGGCATTGCGGTGGACTGGTTATCTGACCGGTGTACCACGCCAATAGTTAGACTAGGGGCAGATAGGAGTCCTTGACTTCATCAAGGCATAGGGAGAGTTTGATTGGCGAAGGTCAATCGAGATAGAACGAGAGTTATCTTATTTGTCAGCAGCGAGCGGCACAGCAGCAGTAATCGCAGCTTACAGTATTGTGCGCTACATCTCTTGCGAGCCACATATTTCCTCCACAACAGTACACTTCACAGCATTTCACACACGACAGCCTCGACCGTGCCTACTAACATTCTAGCGGATAATTATTCAAGTTGAGTAGGCGCGGCTCTCAGCCATTCTGCCAAGTCAATAACAATCTTAAACTTTGTATAGAAATTTCATTAGCGAATCGTATTGTTAAGAGGTAACTTTACATTCCGAAACGAAGCCGAAAATAACGTGTTAAGTTCATAACTAAAAGTGCCATTGTGATTTCTCAGAATTTTTGCAACCCGTTAGTTTATTGTTTTTCTTACACCAACTAGCACTACTCCAGTACCCAAGTATCCCACTAGTTACGTAAGAAATTTTGTTAATTTTTGTGTCATTTCCTTACAGCGGACGACTCCAGAAGATATTTATTGTTGAAAGTTTGTCAGGCATTTCTCTTTAAACGTTAGGAGCGTCTGTCTGACTTCTGTAGTAGTGTGGGTGTGGAAATTGCATCTTGCCGGAGCCACAGGGTAAAGGGTACATCTCAGATTAATCCGTTGCGCAGAACGACAGAATAGCACCCACTCGCTCACAACCCTCGTCGCCAGTTTTATAAAGGCCTCATCGCTACTGCTGTGGAGACCGAGTTACTATAAGCCGAGTTTGTTAGTTCGTGAAACTGCTTCTGAAACCGTTACGACTATTTCTCGCTGTCACTATTACACAGATATGCCCCAGGTCAGGTAACAGGATAGGAGAAAGAAGGTTCTACAACGAATTAGTAACACAGTCACACAAATGAGTTAAAAAGGTTCATTTATCTTTGCGGCTTGATGAATAAATGCTTGTAATATAAGACAAAAATATGGTTCAAATGGCTCTGAGCACTATGAGACTTACCTTATTTGGTCACCAGTCCCCTAGAACTTAGGACTACTTCAACCTAACCAACCTAAGGACATCACACACATCCATGCCCGAGGCAGGATTCGAACCTGCGACCGTAGCGGTCGCGTGGTTCCAGACTGTAGCGCCTAGAACCGCTCAGCCACTCCGGACGGCTATAAGACAGAAATGGCCCTCAATGGCTAAGTGCAAAGAATCGTAGGTGAACTTCATAGTATATATCAAAGGCAATTTACAACTACGATCACTGCTAAGAGTTCACTAAACGACGTTCCCTGTCTAAGTCAACCCTATAACCACTTGGGAGAGAGCTGCTCTTCAGCCTTCCGAGTAGGCTTCTGTCCATTGTCGTCCGGTCATTGGCGGATTGTGCAAGGCCGGCAATTGACGTTACGAAGTCGACATCTTCATCCTCAGCGCCTGACGTGACGCTGGTGGAACTCGCGCAACTGACGAGTCTAAGGCACGGGGACCAGCTAGCATCTTTGAGCCTGTGGTGTTTTTCCCGTGGCTTTTCTTGTTCGGTCGACACAGAATTATGCATATAATCGAAATAACTAGATGCTAATGAGGACGTGGTGAGTGACAGGAATAACCCAGAACCCCTGCGGCTAACTTTTGTAAGACATTTGCTCATGGTGTTAGATGATGGCTCCAAGCAGTCGAGAGCAGAGGTGTCAACTGGATGTTCAAACAACGGAACACAAAATGCGTTTGAATAACGCAAAGTTGTTATGGCCATGACAACGTTCATTCAGTTGTGCACGCACAGTGAAGACATTTTGGAAACTGGTGTGTATCGGTCGTCATACATTTAGGCGAACGAACCTATTGCAGTGTCATTGTCCGCGTGTAGAATGTCAAGGATGACTGGTTATTAGCCAACAAGGTTTTGTACTTTGCAGAACTACTATCAGTATCAGATAGCGTGATAATAGTGCACTAGAAGAGATAAACATCATCTGACCATTACAACTTATTCATTCGTATCCATGGGGTAGTTTTTAGATCATAGAATGAGATCTGACTCAAAGTGTTCTACTTGACATTTTTGTCCCGCAGTTTGCTGAAGTTTACATGCAGTAGCTGTAGCAATTGCACCTCTGTGCCATTCAATTCGATCTGTGCAGCGCAGCAGTACCCACTACGCAGTGACCTGCTTATTGTTTGACCTTGAGCTGTTTTCTTAATTTCATTTCATATTCATTGGTACAAATAAGTGTCACTTGTGAAAATGAGCGTTATTGTTACCGCAGCCCACGATACCTTGTTAATTCTGTCATTTCCATCGCAGTTAAGTGGTAAAAAAGTACCATGAGCTAAAAATACTGTCAGCCATGTGGAAGATCTTTCCCCAAATCATTCAGCTCCCCGCAGCGCCAACTGTGCTTACCCCTTCGTTCCATACGCAACACACTGAAATGCCTCATCAAAGGATCAACAAGTTATAGACTACTGTTGGCCACGCTGGCGGTTGCGCGATGAAAAACGGTGTGCGGAGACAGTTCTGTACTGTACTGGCAACTTCACATGTCATACCGGTAATGTGCTAGATCAAAAAAATAGAAAGTCCAGGTTGTGATATCAACAATGTACGGGAAGGATAAATTGCTTCGTTTAGATGCAGACAGGCACGGTGAAAAGAAATTTCAGCCAAAGCCTTCTTCAGAAAGGAAGACACACACATGTTCACACAAGCAATTCTTAATTTCATTTCATATTCATTGGTACAAATAAGTGTCACTTGTGAAAATGGGCGTCATTGTTACCGCAGCCCACGATACATTGTTAATTCTGTCATTTCAATCACAGTTAAGTGGTAAAAAAGTACCATGAGCTAAAAATACTGTCAGCCATGTGGAAGATCTTTCCCCAAATCATTCAGCTCCCCGCAGCGCCAACTGTGCTTACCCCTTCGTTCCATACGCATCACACTGAAATGCCTCATCAAAGGATCAACAAGTTATAGACTACTGTTGGCCACGCTGGCGGTTGCGCGATGAAAAACGGTGTGCGGAGACAGTTCTGTACTGTACTGGCAACTTCAAATGTCATACCGGTAATGTGCTAGATCAAAAAAATAGAAAGTCCAGGTTGTGATAACAACAATGTACGTGAAGGATAAATTGCTTCGTTTAAATGCAGACAGGCACGGTGAAAAGAAATTTCAGCCAAAGCCTTCTTCAGAAAGGAAGACACACACATGTTCACACAAGCAATTCTTAATTTCATTTCATATTCATTGGTACAAATAAGTGTCACTTGTGAAAATGGGCGTCATTGTTACCGCAGCCCACGATACCTTGTTAATTCTGTCATTTCCATCACAGTTAAGTGGTAAAAAAGTACCATGAGCTAAAAATACTGTCAGCCATGTGGATGATCTTTCCCCAAATCACTCAGCTCCCCGCAGCGCCAACTGTGCTTACCCCTTCGTTCCATACGCAACACACTGAAATGCCTCATCAAAGGATCAACAAGTTATAGACTACTGTTGGCCACGCTGGCGGTTGCGCGATGAAAAACGGTGTGCGGAGACAGTTCTGTACTGTACTGGCAACTTCACATGTCATACCGGTAATGTGCTAGATCAAAAAAATAGAAAGTCCAGGTTGTGATATCAACAATGTACGGGAAGGATAAATTGCTTCGTTTAGATGCAGACAGGCACGGTGAAAAGAAATTTCAGCCAAAGCCTTCTTCAGAAAGGAAGACACACAGATGTTCACACAAGCAATTCTTAATTTCATTTCATATTCATTGGTACAAATAAGTGTCACTTGTGAAAATGGGCGTCATTGTTACCGCAGCCGACGATACCTTGTTAATTCTGTCATTTCCATCACAGTTAAGTGGTAAAAAAGTACCATGAGCTAAAAATACTGTCAGCCATGTGGAAGATCTTTCCCCAAATCATTCAGCTCCCCGCAGCGCCAGCTGTGCTTACCCCTTCGTTCCATACGCAACACACTGAAATGCCTCATCAAAGGATCAACAAGTTATAGACTACTGTTGGCCACGCTGGCGGTTGCGCGATGAAAAACGGTGTGCGGAGACAGTTCTGTACTGTACTGGCAACTTCACATGTCATACCGGTAATGTGCTAGATCAAAAAAATAGAAAGTCCAGGTTGTGATATCGACAATGTACGTGAAGGATAAATTGCTTCGTTTAAATGCAGACAGGCACGGTGAAAAGAAATTTCAGCCAAAGCCTTCTTCAGAATGGAAGACACACACATGTTCACACAAGCAATTCTTAATTTCGTTTCATATTCATTGGTACAATTAAGTGTCACTTGTGAAAATGGGCATCATTGTTACCGCAGCCCACGATACCTTGTTAATTCTGTCATTTCCATCACAGTTAAGTGGTAAAAAAGTACCATGAGCTAAAAATACTGTCAGCCATGTGGAAGATCTTTCCCCAAATCATTCAGCTCCCCGCAGCGCCAACTGTGCTTACCCCTTCGTTCCATACGCAACACACTGAAATGCCTCATCAAAGGATCAACAAGTTATAGACTACTGTTGGCCACGCTGGCGGTTGCGCGATGAAAAACGGTGTGCGGAGACAGTTCTGTACTGTACTGGCAACTTCACATGTCATACCGGTAATGTGCTAGATCAAAAAAATAGAAAGTCCAGGTTGTGATATCAACAATGTACGGGAAGGATAAATTGCTTCGTTTAGATGCAGACAGGCACGGTGAAAAGAAATTTCAGTCAAAGCCTTCTTCAGAATGGAAGGCACACACATGTTCACACAAGCAATTCTTAATTTCATTTCATATTCATTGGTACAAATAAGTGTCACTTGTGAAAATGGGCGTCATTGTTACCGCAGCCCACGATACCTTGTTAATTCTGTCATTTCCATCACAGTTAAGTGGTAAAAAAGTACCATGAGCTAAAAATACTGTCAGCCATGTGGAAGATCTTTCCCCAAATCATTCAGCTCCCCGCAGCGCCAACTGTGCTTACCCCTTCGTTCCATACGCATCACACTGAAATGCCTCATCAAAGGATCAACAAGTTATAGACCACTGTTGGCCACGCTGGCGGTTGCGCGATGAAAAACGGTGTGCGGAGACAGTTCTGTACTGTACTGGCAACTTCACATGTCATACCGGTAATGTGCTAGATCAAAAAAATAGAAAGTCCAGGTTGTGATATCAACAATGTACGGGAAGGATAAATTGCTTCGTTTAGATGCAGACAAGCACGGTGAAAAGAAATTTCAGCCAAAGCCTTCTTCAGAAAGGAAGACACACACATGTTCACACAAGCAATTCTTAATTTCATTTCATATTCATTGGTACAAATAAGTGTCACTTGTGAAAATGGGCGTCATTGTTACCGCAGCCCACGATACCTTGTTAATTCTGTCATTTCCATCACAGTTAAGTGGTAAAAAAGTACCATGAGCTAAAAATACTGTCAGCCATGTGGAAGATCTTTCCCCAAATCATTCAGCTCCCCGCAGCGCCAACTGTGCTTACCCCTTCGTTCCATACGCAACACACTGAAATGCCTCATCAAAGGATCAACAAGTTATAGACTACTGTTGGCCACGCTGGCGGTTGCGCGATGAAAAACGGTGTGCGGAGACAGTTCTGTACTGTACTGGCAACTTCACATGTCATACCGGTAATGTGCTAGATCAAAAAAATAGAAAGTCCAGGTTGTGATATCAACAATGTACGTGAAGGATAAATTGCTTCGTTTAAATGCAGACAGGCACGGTGAAAAGAAATTTCAGCCAAAGCCTTCTTCAGAATGGAAGACACACACATGTTCACACAAGCAATTCTTAATTTCGTTTCATATTCATTGGTACAAATAAGTGTCACTTGTGAAAATGGGCATCATTGTTACCGCAGCCCACGATACCTTGTTAATTCTGTCATTTCCATCATAGTTAAGTGGTAAAAAAGTACCATGAGCTAAAAATACTGTCAGCCATGTGGAAGATCTTTCCCCAAATCATTCAGCTCCCCGCAGCGCCAACTGTGCTTACCCCTTCGTTCCATACGCAACACACTGAAATGCCTCATCAAAGGATCAACAAGTTACAGACTACTGTTGGCCACGCTGGCGGTTGCGCGATGAAAAACGGTGTGCGGAGACAGTTCTGTACTGTACTGGCAACTTCACATGTCATACCGGTAATGTGCTAGATCAAAAAAATAGAAAGTCCAGGTTGTGATATCAACAATGTACGGGAAGGATAAATTGCTTCGTTTAGATGCAGACAGGCACGGTGAAAAGAAATTTCAGTCAAAGCCTTCTTCAGAATGGAAGGCACACACATGTTCACACAAGCAATTCTTAATTTCATTTCATATTCATTGGTACAAATAAGTGTCACTTGTGAAAATGGGCGTCATTGTTACCGCAGCCCACGATACCTTGTTAATTCTGTCATTTCCATCACAGTTAAGTGGTAAAAAAGTACCATGAGCTAAAAATACTGTCAGCCATGTGGAAGATCTTTCCCCAAATCATTCAGCTCCCCGCAGCGCCAACTGTGCTTACCCCTTCGTTCCATACGCAACACACTGAAATGCCTCATCAAAGGATCAACAAGTTATAGACTACTGTTGGCCACGCTGGCGGTTGCGCGATGAAAAACGGTGTGCGGAGACAGTTCTGTACTGTACTGGCAACTTCACATGTCATACCGGTAATGTGCTAGATCAAAAAAATAGAAAGTCCAGGTTGTGATATCAACAATGTACGTGAAGGATAAATTGCTTCGTTTAAATGCAGACAGGCACGGTGAAAAGAAATTTCAGCCAAAGCCTTCTTCAGAATGGAAGACACACACATGTTCACACAAGCAATTCTTAATTTCGTTTCATATTCATTGGTACAAATAAGTGTCACTTGTGAAAATGGGCATCATTGTTACCGCAGCCCACGATACCTTGTTAATTCTGTCATTTCCATCATAGTTAAGTGGTAAAAAAGTACCATGAGCTAAAAATACTGTCAGCCATGTGGAAGATCTTTCCCCAAATCATTCAGCTCCCCGCAGCGCCAACTGTGCTTACCCCTTCGTTCCATACGCAACACACTGAAATGCCTCATCAAAGGATCAACAAGTTACAGACTACTGTTGGCCACGCTGGCGGTTGCGCGATGAAAAACGGTGTGCGGAGACAGTTCTGTACTGTACTGGCAACTTCACATGTCATACCGGTAATGTGCTAGATCAAAAAAATAGAAAGTCCAGGTTGTGATATCAACAATGTACGGGAAGGATAAATTGCTTCGTTTAGATGCAGACAGGCACGGTGAAAAGAAATTTCAGTCAAAGCCTTCTTCAGAATGGAAGGCACACACATGTTCACACAAGCAATTCTTAATTTCATTTCATATTCATTGGTACAAATAAGTGTCACTTGTGAAAATGGGCGTCATTGTTACCGCAGCCCACGATACCTTGTTAATTCTGTCATTTCCATCACAGTTAAGTGGTAAAAAAGTACCATGAGCTAAAAATACTGTCAGCCATGTGGAAGATCTTTCCCCAAATCATTCAGCTCCCCGCAGCGCCAACTGTGCTTACCCCTTCGTTCCATACGCATCACACTGAAATGCCTCATCAAAGGATCAACAAGTTATAGACCACTGTTGGCCACGCTGGCGGTTGCGCGATGAAAAACGGTGTGCGGAGACAGTTCTGCACTGTACTGGCAACTTCACATGTCATACCGGTAATATGCTAGATCAAAAAAATAGAAAGTCCAGGATGTGATATCAACAATGTACGGGAAGGATAAATTGCTTCGTTTGGATGCAGACAGGCACGGTGAAAAGAAATTTCAGCCAAAGCCTTCTTCAGAAAGGAAGACACACACATGTTCACACAAGCAATTCTTAATTTCATTTCATATTCATTGGTACAAATAAGTGTCACTTGTGAAAATGGGCGTCATTGTTACCGCAGCCCACGATACCTTGTTAATTCTGTCATTTCCATCACAGTTAAGTGGTAAAAAAGTACCATGAGCTAAAAATACTGTCAGCCATGTGGAAGATCTTTCCCCAAATCATTCAGCTCCCCGCAGCGCCAACTGTGCTTACCCCTTCGTTCCATACGCAACACACTGAAATGCCTCATCAAAGGATCAACAAGTTACAGACTACTGTTGGCCACGCTGGCGGTTGCGCGATGAAAAACGGTGTGCGGAGACAGTTCTGTACTGTACTGGCAACTTCACATGTCATACCGGTAATGTGCTAGATCAAAAAAATAGAAAGTCCAGGTTGTGATATCAACAATGTACGGGAAGGATAAATTGCTTCGTTTAGATGCAGACAGGCACGGTGAAAAGAAATTTCAGTCAAAGCCTTCTTCAGAATGGAAGGCACACACATGTTCACACAAGCAATTCTTAATTTCATTTCATATTCATTGGTACAAATAAGTGTCACTTGTGAAAATGGGCGTCATTGTTACCGCAGCCCACGATACCTTGTTAATTCTGTCATTTCCATCACAGTTAAGTGGTAAAAAAGTACCATGAGCTAAAAATACTGTCAGCCATGTGGAAGATCTTTCCCCAAATCATTCAGCTCCCCGCAGCGCCAACTGTGCTTACCCCTTCGTTCCATACGCATCACACTGAAATGCCTCATCAAAGGATCAACAAGTTATAGACCACTGTTGGCCACGCTGGCGGTTGCGCGATGAAAAACGGTGTGCGGAGACAGTTCTGTACTGTACTGGCAACTTCACATGTCATACCGGTAATGTGCTAGATCAAAAAAATAGAAAGTCCAGGTTGTGATATCAACAATGTACGGGAAGGATAAATTGCTTCGTTTAGATGCAGACAAGAACGGTGAAAAGAAATTTCAGCCAAAGCCTTCTTCAGAAAGGAAGACACACACATGTTCACACAAGCAATTCTTAATTTCATTTCATATTCATTGGTACAAATAAGTGTCACTTGTGAAAATGGGCGTCATTGTTACCGCAGCCCACGATACCTTGTTAATTCTGTCATTTCCATCACAGTTAAGTGGTAAAAAAGTACCATGAGCTAAAAATACTGTCAGCCATGTGGAAGATCTTTCCCCAAATCATTCAGCTCCCCGCAGCGCCAACTGTGCTTACCCCTTCGTTCCATACGCAACACACTGAAATGCCTCATCAAAGGATCAACAAGTTATAGACTACTGTTGGCCACGCTGGCGGTTGCGCGATGAAAAACGGTGTGCGGAGACAGTTCTGTACTGTACTGGCAACTTCACATGTCATACCGGTAATGTGCTAGATCAAAAAAATAGAAAGTCCAGGTTGTGATATCAACAATGTACGGGAAGGATAAATTGCTTCGTTTAGATGCAGACAGGCACGGTGAAAAGAAATTTCAGTCAAAGCCTTCTTCAGAATGGAAGGCACACACATGTTCACACAAGCAATTCTTAATTTCATTTCATATTCATTGGTACAAATAAGTGTCACTTGTGAAAATGGGCGTCATTGTTACCGCAGCCCACGATACCTTGTTAATTCTGTCATTTCCATCACAGTTAAGTGGTAAAAAAGTACCATGAGCTAAAAATACTGTCAGCCATGTGGAAGATCTTTCCCCAAATCATTCAGCTCCCCGCAGCGCCAACTGTGCTTACCCCTTCGTTCCATACGCATCACACTGAAATGCCTCATCAAAGGATCAACAAGTTATAGACCACTGTTGGCCACGCTGGCGGTTGCGCGATGAAAAACGGTGTGCGGAGACAGTTCTGCACTGTACTGGCAACTTCACATGTCATACCGGTAATATGCTAGATCAAAAAAATAGAAAGTCCAGGATGTGATATCAACAATGTACGGGAAGGATAAATTGCTTCGTTTGGATGCAGACAGGCACGGTGAAAAGAAATTTCAGCCAAAGCCTTCTTCAGAAAGGAAGACACACACATGTTCACACAAGCAATTCTTAATTTCATTTCATATTCATTGGTACAAATAAGTGTCACTTGTGAAAATGGGCGTCATTGTTACCGCAGCCCACGATACCTTGTTAATTCTGTCATTTCCATCACAGTTAAGTGGTAAAAAAGTACCATGAGCTAAAAATACTGTCAGCCATGTGGAAGATCTTTCCCCAAATCATTCAGCTCCCCGCAGCGCCAACTGTGCTTACCCCTTCGTTCCATACGCAACACACTGAAATGCCTCATCAAAGGATCAACAAGTTACAGACTACTGTTGGCCACGCTGGCGGTTGCGCGATGAAAAACGGTGTGCGGAGACAGTTCTGTACTGTACTGGCAACTTCACATGTCATACCGGTAATGTGCTAGATCAAAAAAATAGAAAGTCCAGGTTGTGATATCAACAATGTACGGGAAGGATAAATTGCTTCGTTTAGATGCAGACAGGCACGGTGAAAAGAAATTTCAGTCAAAGCCTTCTTCAGAATGGAAGGCACACACATGTTCACACAAGCAATTCTTAATTTCATTTCATATTCATTGGTACAAATAAGTGTCACTTGTGAAAATGGGCGTCATTGTTACCGCAGCCCACGATACCTTGTTAATTCTGTCATTTCCATCACAGTTAAGTGGTAAAAAAGTACCATGAGCTAAAAATACTGTCAGCCATGTGGAAGATCTTTCCCCAAATCATTCAGCTCCCCGCAGCGCCAACTGTGCTTACCCCTTCGTTCCATACGCATCACACTGAAATGCCTCATCAAAGGATCAACAAGTTATAGACCACTGTTGGCCACGCTGGCGGTTGCGCGATGAAAAACGGTGTGCGGAGACAGTTCTGCACTGTACTGGCAACTTCACATGTCATACCGGTAATATGCTAGATCAAAAAAATAGAAAGTCCAGGATGTGATATCAACAATGTACGGGAAGGATAAATTGCTTCGTTTGGATGCAGACAGGCACGGTGAAAAGAAATTTCAGCCAAAGCCTTCTTCAGAAAGGAAGACACACACATGTTCACACAAGCAATTCTTAATTTCATTTCATATTCATTGGTACAAATAAGTGTCACTTGTGAAAATGGGCGTCATTGTTACCGCAGCCCACGATACCTTGTTAATTCTGTCATTTCCATCACAGTTAAGTGGTAAAAAAGTACCATGAGCTAAAAATACTGTCAGCCATGTGGAAGATCTTTCCCCAAATCATTCAGCTCCCCGCAGCGCCAACTGTGCTTACCCCTTCGTTCCATACGCAACACACTGAAATGCCTCATCA
Source organism: Schistocerca cancellata (assembly GCF_023864275.1). NCBI lineage: Eukaryota > Metazoa > Arthropoda > Insecta > Orthoptera > Acrididae > Schistocerca > Schistocerca cancellata. The sequence continues at coordinate 707,444,927 of NC_064630.1, forward strand.
AAGGATCAACAAGTTACAGACTACTGTTGGCCACGCTGGCGGTTGCGCGATGAAAAACGGTGTGCGGAGACAGTTCTGTACTGTACTGGCAACTTCACATGTCATACCGGTAATGTGCTAGATCAAAAAAATAGAAAGTCCAGGTTGTGATATCAACAATGTACGGGAAGGATAAATTGCTTCGTTTAGATGCAGACAGGCACGGTGAAAAGAAATTTCAGTCAAAGCCTTCTTCAGAATGGAAGGCACACACATGTTCACACAAGCAATTCTTAATTTCATTTCATATTCATTGGTACAAATAAGTGTCACTTGTGAAAATGGGCGTCATTGTTACCGCAGCCCACGATACCTTGTTAATTCTGTCATTTCCATCACAGTTAAGTGGTAAAAAAGTACCATGAGCTAAAAATACTGTCAGCCATGTGGAAGATCTTTCCCCAAATCATTCAGCTCCCCGCAGCGCCAACTGTGCTTACCCCTTCGTTCCATACGCATCACACTGAAATGCCTCATCAAAGGATCAACAAGTTATAGACCACTGTTGGCCACGCTGGCGGTTGCGCGATGAAAAACGGTGTGCGGAGACAGTTCTGTACTGTACTGGCAACTTCACATGTCATACCGGTAATGTGCTAGATCAAAAAAATAGAAAGTCCAGGTTGTGATATCAACAATGTACGGGAAGGATAAATTGCTTCGTTTAGATGCAGACAAGAACGGTGAAAAGAAATTTCAGCCAAAGCCTTCTTCAGAAAGGAAGACACACACATGTTCACACAAGCAATTCTTAATTTCATTTCATATTCATTGGTACAAATAAGTGTCACTTGTGAAAATGGGCGTCATTGTTACCGCAGCCCACGATACCTTGTTAATTCTGTCATTTCCATCACAGTTAAGTGGTAAAAAAGTACCATGAGCTAAAAATACTGTCAGCCATGTGGAAGATCTTTCCCCAAATCATTCAGCTCCCCGCAGCGCCAACTGTGCTTACCCCTTCGTTCCATACGCAACACACTGAAATGCCTCATCAAAGGATCAACAAGTTATAGACTACTGTTGGCCACGCTGGCGGTTGCGCGATGAAAAACGGTGTGCGGAGACAGTTCTGTACTGTACTGGCAACTTCACATGTCATACCGGTAATGTGCTAGATCAAAAAAATAGAAAGTCCAGGTTGTGATATCAACAATGTACGTGAAGGATAAATTGCTTCGTTTAAATGCAGACAGGCACGGTGAAAAGAAATTTCAGCCAAAGCCTTCTTCAGAATGGAAGACACACACATGTTCACACAAGCAATTCTTAATTTCGTTTCATATTCATTGGTACAAATAAGTGTCACTTGTGAAAATGGGCGTCATTGTTACCGCAGCCCACGATACCTTGTTATTTTCTGTCATTTCCATCATAGTTAAGTGGTAAAAAAGTACCATGAGCTAAAAATACTGTCAGCCATGTGGAAGATCTTTCCCCAAATCATTCAGCTCCCCGCAGCGCCAACTGTGCTTACCCCTTCGTTCCATACGCAACACACTGAAATGCCTCATCAAAGGATCAACAAGTTACAGACTACTGTTGGCCACGCTGGCGGTTGCGCGATGAAAAACGGTGTGCGGAGACAGTTCTGTACTGTACTGGCAACTTCACATGTCATACCGGTAATGTGCTAGATCAAAAAAATAGAAAGTCCAGGTTGTGATATCAACAATGTACGGGAAGGATAAATTGCTTCGTTTAGATGCAGACAGGCACGGTGAAAAGAAATTTCAGTCAAAGCCTTCTTCAGAATGGAAGGCACACACATGTTCACACAAGCAATTCTTAATTTCATTTCATATTCATTGGTACAAATAAGTGTCACTTGTGAAAATGGGCGTCATTGTTACCGCAGCCCACGATACCTTGTTAATTCTGTCTTTTCCATCACAGTTAAGTGGTAAAAAAGTACCATGAGCTAAAAATACTGTCAGCCATGTGGAAGATCTTTCCCCAAATCATTCAGCTCCCCGCAGCGCCAACTGTGCTTACCCCTTCGTTCCATACGCAACACACTGAAATGCCTCATCAAAGGATCAACAAGTTATAGACTACTGTTGGCCACGCTGGCGGTTGCGCGATGAAAAACGGTGTGCGGAGACAGTTCTGTACTGTACTGGCAACTTCACATGTCATACCGGTAATGTGCTAGATCAAAAAAATAGAAAGTCCAGGTTGTGATATCAACAATGTACGTGAAGGATAAATTGCTTCGTTTAAATGCAGACAGGCACGGTGAAAAGAAATTTCAGCCAAAGCCTTCTTCAGAATGGAAGACACACACATGTTCACACAAGCAATTCTTAATTTCGTTTCATATTCATTGGTACAAATAAGTGTCACTTGTGAAAATGGGCATCATTGTTACCGCAGCCCACGATACCTTGTTAATTCTGTCATTTCCATCATAGTTAAGTGGTAAAAAAGTACCATGAGCTAAAAATACTGTCAGCCATGTGGAAGATCTTTCCCCAAATCATTCAGCTCCCCGCAGCGCCAACTGTGCTTACCCCTTCGTTCCATACGCAACACACTGAAATGCCTCATCAAAGGATCAACAAGTTACAGACTACTGTTGGCCACGCTGGCGGTTGCGCGATGAAAAACGGTGTGCGGAGACAGTTCTGTACTGTACTGGCAACTTCACATGTCATACCGGTAATGTGCTAGATCAAAAAAATAGAAAGTCCAGGTTGTGATATCAACAATGTACGGGAAGGATAAATTGCTTCGTTTAGATGCAGACAGGCACGGTGAAAAGAAATTTCAGTCAAAGCCTTCTTCAGAATGGAAGGCACACACATGTTCACACAAGCAATTCTTAATTTCATTTCATATTCATTGGTACAAATAAGTGTCACTTGTGAAAATGGGCGTCATTGTTACCGCAGCCCACGATACCTTGTTAATTCTGTCATTTCCATCACAGTTAAGTGGTAAAAAAGTACCATGAGCTAAAAATACTGTCAGCCATGTGGAAGATCTTTCCCCAAATCATTCAGCTCCCCGCAGCGCCAACTGTGCTTACCCCTTCGTTCCATACGCATCACACTGAAATGCCTCATCAAAGGATCAACAAGTTATAGACCACTGTTGGCCACGCTGGCGGTTGCGCGATGAAAAACGGTGTGCGGAGACAGTTCTGCACTGTACTGGCAACTTCACATGTCATACCGGTAATATGCTAGATCAAAAAAATAGAAAGTCCAGGATGTGATATCAACAATGTACGGGAAGGATAAATTGCTTCGTTTGGATGCAGACAGGCACGGTGAAAAGAAATTTCAGCCAAAGCCTTCTTCAGAAAGGAAGACACACACATGTTCACACAAGCAATTCTTAATTTCATTTCATATTCATTGGTACAAATAAGTGTCACTTGTGAAAATGGGCGTCATTGTTACCGCAGCCCACGATACCTTGTTAATTCTGTCATTTCCATCACAGTTAAGTGGTAAAAAAGTACCATGAGCTAAAAATACTGTCAGCCATGTGGAAGATCTTTCCCCAAATCATTCAGCTCCCCGCAGCGCCAACTGTGCTTACCCCTTCGTTCCATAGGCAACACACTGAAATGCCTCATCAAAGGATCAACAAGTTATAGACTACTGTTGGCCACGCTGGCGGTTGCGCGATGAAAAATGGTGTGCGGAGACAGTTCTGTACTGTACTGGCAACTTCACATGTCATACCGGTAATGTTCTAGATCAAAAAAATAGAAAGTCCAGGTTGTGATATCAACAATGTACGGGAAGGATAAATTGCTTCGTTTAGATGCAGACAGGCACGGTGAAAAGAAATTTCAGCCAAAGCCTTCTTCAGAATGGAAGACACACACATGTTCACACAAGCAATTCTTAATATCATTTTATATTCATTGGTACAAATAAGTGTCACTTGTGAAAATGGGCGTCATTGTTACCGCAGCCCACGATACCTTGTTAATTCTGTCATTTCCATCACAGTTAAGTGGTAAAAAAGTACCATGAGCTAAAAATACTGTCAGCCATGTGGAAGATCTTTCCCCAAATCATTCAGCTCCCCGCAGCGCCAACTGTGCTTACCCCTTCGTTCCATACGCAACACACTGAAATGCCTCATCAAAGGATCAACAAGTTATAGAATACTGTTGGCCACGCTGGCGGTTGCGCGATGAAAAACGGTGTGCGGAGACAGTTCTGTACTGTACTGGCAACTTCACATGTCATACCGGTAATGTGCTAGATCAAAAAAATAGAAAGTCCAGGTTGTGATATCAACAATGTACGGGAAGGATAAATTGCTTCGTTTAGATGCAGACAGGCACGGTGAAAAGAAATTTCAGTCAAAGCCTTCTTCAGAAAGGAAGACACACACATGTTCACACAAGCAATTCTTAATTTCATTTCATATTCATTGGTACAAATAAGTGTCACTTGTGAAATTGGGCGTCATTGTTACCGCAGCCCACGATACCTTGTTAATTCTGTCATTTCCATCACAGCATCACAGTTAAGTGGTAAAAAAGTACCATGAGCTAAAAATACTGTCAGCCATGTGGAAGATCTTTCCCCAAATCATTCAGCTCCCCGCAGCGCCAACTGTGCTTACCCCTTCGTTCCATACGCATCACACTGAAATGCCTCATCAAAGGATCAACAAGTTATAGACCACTTTTGGCCACGCTGGCGGTTGCGCGATGAAAAACGGTGTGCGGAGACAGTTCTGTACTGTACTGGCAACTTCACATGTCATACCGGTAATATGCTAGATCAAAAAAATAGAAAGTCCAGGATGTGATATCAACAATGTACGGGAAGGATAAATTGCTTCGTTTGGATGCAGACAGGCACGGTGAAAAGAAATTTCAGCCAAAGCCTTCTTCAGAAAGGAAGACACACACATGTTCACACAAGCAATTCTTAATTTCATTTCATATTCATTGGTACAAATAAGTGTCACTTGAGAAAATGGGCGTCATTGTTACCGCAGCCCACGATACCTTGTTAATTCTGTCATTTCCATCACAGTTAAGTGGTAAAAAAGTACCATGAGCTAAAAATACTGTCAGCCATGTGGAAGATCTTTCCCCAAATCATTCAGCTCCCCGCAGCGCCAACTGTGCTTACCCCTTCGTTCCATAGGCAACACACTGAAATGCCTCATCAAAGGATCAACAAGTTATAGACCACTGTTGGCCACGCTGGCGGTTGCGAGATGAAAAATGGTGTGCGGAGACAGTTCTGTACTGTACTGGCAACTTCACATGTCATACCGGTAATGTGCTAGATCAAAAAAATAGAAAGTCCAGGTTGTGATATCAACAATGTACGGGAAGGATAAATTGCTTCGTTTAGATGCAGACAGGCACGGTGAAAAGAAATTTCAGCCAAAGCCTACTTCAGAATGGAAGACACACACATGTTCACACAAGCAATTCTTAATTTCATTTCATATTCATTGGTACAAATAAGTGTCACTTGTGAAAATGGGCGTCATTGTTACCGCAGCCCACGATACCTTGTTAATTCTGTCATTTCCATCACAGTTAAGTGGTAAAAAAGTACCATGAGCTAAAAATGCTGTCAGCCATGTGGAAGATCTTTCCCCAAATCATTCAGCTCCCCGCAGCGCCAACTGTGCTTACCCCTTCGTTCCATACGCAACACACTGAAATGCCTCATCAAAGGATCAACAAGTTATAGACTACTGTTGGCCACGCTGGCGGTTGCGCGATGAAAAACGGTGAGCGGAGACAGTTCTGTACTGTACTGGCAACTTCACATGTCATACCGGTAATGTGCTAGATCAAAAAAATAGAAAGTCCAGGTTGTGATATCTACAATGTACGGGAAGGATAAATTGCTTCGTTTAGATGCAGACAGGCACGGTGAAAAGAAATTTCAGCCAAAGCCTTCTTCAGAAAGGAAGACACACACATGTTCACACAAGCAATTCTTAATTTCATTTCATATTCATTGGTACAAATAAGTGTCACTTGTGAAAATGGGCGTCATTGTTACCGCAGCCTACGATACCTTGTTAATTCTGTCATTTCCATCACAGTTAAGTGGTAAAAAAGTACCATGAGCTAAAAATACTGTCAGCCATGTGGAAGATCTTTCCCCAAATCATTCAGCTCCCCGCAGCGCCAACTGTGCTTACCCCTTCGTTCCATAGGCAACACACTGAAATGCCTCATCAAAGGATCAACAAGTTATAGACTACTGTTGGCCACGCTGGCGGTTGCGCGATGAAAAATGGTGTGCGGAGACAGTTCTGTACTGTACTGGCAACTTCACATGTCATACCGGTAATGTGCTAGATCAAAAAAATAGAAAGTCCAGGTTGTGATATCAACAATGTACGGGAAGGATAAATTGCTTCGTGTAGATGCAGACAGGCACGGTGAATGAAATTTCAGCCAAAGCCTTCTTCAGAAAGGAAGACACACACATGTTCACACAAGCAATTCTTAATTTCATTTCATATTCATTGGTACAAATAAGTGTCACTTGTGAAAATGGGCGTCATTGTTACCGCAGTCCACGATACCTTGTTAATTCTGTCATTTCCATCACAGTTAAGTGGTAAAAAAGTACCATGAGCTAAAAATACTGTCAGCCATGTGGAAGATCATTCCGCAAATCATTCAGCTCCCCGCAGCGGCAACTGTGCTTACCCCTTCGTTCCATACGCATCACACTGAAATGCCTCATCAAAGGATCAACAAGTTATAGACTACTGTTGGCCACGCTGGCAGTTGCGCGATGAAAAACGGTGTGCGGAGACAGTTCTGTACTGTACTGGCAACTTCACATGTCATACCGGTAATGTGCTAGATCAAAAAAATAGAAAGTCCAGGTTGTGATATCAACAATGTACGGGAAGGATAAATTGCTTCGTTTAGATGCAGACAGGCACGGTGAAAAGAAATTTCAGCCAAAGCCTTCTTCAGAAAGGAAGACACACACATGTTCACACAAGCAATTCTTAATTTCATTTCATATTCATTGGTACAAATAAGTGTCACTTGAGAAAATGGGCGTCATTGTTACCGCAGCCCACGATACCTTGTTAATTCTGTCATTTCCATCACAGTTAAGTGGTAAAAAAGTACCATGAGCTAAAAATACTGTCAGCCATGTGGAAGATCTTTCCCCAAATCATTCAGCTCCCCGCAGCGCCAACTGTGCTTACCCCTTCGTTCCATACGCAACACACTGAAATGCCTCATCAAAGGATCAACAAGTTATAGACTACTGTTGGCCACGCTGGCGGTTGCGCGATGAAAAATGGTGTGCGGAGACAGTTCTGTACTGTACTGGCAACTTCACATGTCATACCGGTAATGTGCTAGATCAAAAAAATAGAAAGTCCAGGTTGTGATATCAACAATGTACGGGAAGGATAAATTGCTTCGTTTAGATGCAGACAGGCACGGTGAAAAGAAATTTCAGCCAAAGCCTTCTTCAGAATGGAAGACACACACATGTTCACACAAGCAATTCTTAATTTCATTTCATATTCATTGGTACAAATAAGTGTCACTTGTGAAAATGGGCGTCATTGTTACCGCAGCCCACGATACCTTGTTAATTCTGTCATATCCATCACAGTTAAGTGGTAAAAAAGTACCATGAGCTAAAAATACTGTCAGCCATGTGGAAGATCTTTCCCCAAATCATTCAGCTCCCCGCAGCGCCAACTGTGCTTACCCCTTCGTTCCATACGCATCACACTGAAATGCCTCATCAAAGGATCAACAAGTTATAGACCACTTTTGGCCACGCTGGCGGTTGCGCGATGAAAAACGGTGTGCGGAGACAGTTCTGTACTGTACTGGCAACTTCACATGTCATACCGGTAATATGCTAGATCAAAAAAATAGAAAGTCCAGGATGTGATATCAACAATGTACGGGAAGGATAAATTGCTTCGTTTGGATGCAGACAGGCACGGTGAAAAGAAATTTCAGCCAAAGCCTTCTTCAGAAAGGAAGACACACACATGTTCACACAAGCAATTCTTAATTTCATTTCATATTCATTGGTACAAATAAGTGTCACTTGAGAAAATGGGCGTCATTGTTACCGCAGCCCACGATACCTTGTTAATTCTGTCATTTCCATCACAGTTAAGTGGTAAAAAAGTACCATGAGCTAAAAATACTGTCAGCCATGTGGAAGATCTTTCCCCAAATCATTCAGCTCCCCGCAGCGCCAACTGTGCTTACCCCTTCGTTCCATAGGCAACACACTGAAATGCCTCATCAAAGGATCAACAAGTTATAGACAACTGTTGGCCACGCTGGCGGTTGCGAGATGAAAAATGGTGTGCGGAGACAGTTCTGTACTGTACTGGCAACTTCACATGTCATACCGGTAATGTGCTAGATCAAAAAAATAGAAAGTCCAGGTTGTGATATCAACAATGTACGGGAAGGATAAATTGCTTCGTTTAGATGCAGACAGGCACGGTGAAAAGAAATTTCAGCCAAAGCCTTCTTCAGAATGGAAGACACACACATGTTCACACAAGCAATTCTTAATTTCATTTCATATTCATTGGTACAAATAAGTGTCACTTGTGAAAATGGGCGTCATTGTTACCGCAGCCCACGATACCTTGTTAATTCTGTCATTTCCATCACAGTTAAGTGGTAAAAAAGTACCATGAGCTAAAAATGCTGTCAGCCATGTGGAAGATCTTTCCCCAAATCATTCAGCTCCCCGCAGCGCCAACTGTGCTTACCCCTTCGTTCCATACGCAACACACTGAAATGCCTCATCAAAGGATCAACAAGTTATAGACTACTGTTGGCCACGCTGGCGGTTGCGCGATGAAAAACGGTGAGCGGAGACAGTTCTGTACTGTACTGGCAACTTCACATGTCATACCGGTAATGTGCTAGATCAAAAAAATAGAAAGTCCAGGTTGTGATATCAACAATGTACGGGAAGGATAAATTGCTTCGTTTAGATGCAGACAGGCACGGTGAAAAGAAATTTCAGCCAAAGCCTTCTTCAGAAAGGAAGACACACACATGTTCACACAAGCAATTCTTAATTTCATTTCATATTCATTGGTACAAATAAGTGTCACTTGTGAAAATGGGCGTCATTGTTACCGCAGCCCACGATACCTTGTTAATTCTGTCATTTCCATCACAGTTAAGTGGTAAAAAAGTACCATGAGCTAAAAATACTGTCAGCCATGTGGAAGATCTTTCCCCAAATCATTCAGCTCCCCGCAGCGCCAACTGTGCTTACCCCTTCGTTCCATACGCATCACACTGAAATGCCTCATCAAAGGATCAACAAGTTATAGACCACTGTTGGCCACGCTGGCGGTTGCGCGATGAAAAACGGTGTGCGGAGACAGTTCTGTACTGTACTGGCAACTTCACATGTCATACCGGTAATATGCTAGATCAAAAAAATAGAAAGTCCAGGATGTGATATCAACAATGTACGGGAAGGATAAATTGCTTCGTTTGGATGCAGACAGGCACGGTGAAAAGAAATTTCAGCCAAAGCCTTCTTCAGAAAGGAAGACACACACATGTTCACACAAGCAATTCTTAATTTCATTTCATATTCATTGGTACAAATAAGTGTCACTTGTGAAAATGGGCGTCATTGTTACCGCAGCCCACGATACCTTGTTAATTCTGTCATTTCCATCACAGTTAAGTGGTAAAAAAGTACCATGAGCTAAAACTACTGTCAGCCATGTGGAAGATCTTTCCCCAAATCATTCAGCTCCCCGCAGCGCCAACTGTGCTTACCCCTTCGTTCCATAGGCAACACACTGAAATGCCTCATCAAAGGATCAACAAGTTATAGACTACTGTTGGCCACGCTGGCGGTTGCGCGATGAAAAATGGTGTGCGGAGACAGTTCTGTACTGTACTGGCAACTTCACATGTCATACCGGTAATGTTCTAGATCAAAAAAATAGAAAGTCCAGGTTGTGATATCAACAATGTACGGGAAGGATAAATTGCTTCGTTTAGATGCAGACAGGCACGGTGAAAAGAAATTTCAGCCAAAGCCTTCTTCAGAATGGAAGGCACACACATGTTCACACAAGCAATTCTTAATTTCATTTCATATTCATTGGTACAAATAAGTGTCACTTGTGAAAATGGGCGTCATTGTTACCGCAGCCCACGATACCTTATTAATTCTGTCATTTCCATCACAGTTAAGTGGTAAAAAAGTACCATGAGCTAAAAATACTGTCAGCCATGTGGAAGATCTTTCCCCAAATCATTCAGCTCCCCGCAGCGCCAACTGTGCTTACCCCTTCGTTCCATACGCAACACACTGAAATGCCTCATCAAAGGATCAACAAGTTATAGACTACTGTTGGCCACGCTGGCGGTTGCGCGATGAAAAACGGTGTGCGGAGACAGTTCTGTACTGTACTGGCAACTTCACATGTCATACCGGTAATGTGCTAGATCAAAAAAATAGAAAGTCCAGGTTGTGATATCAACAATGTACGGGAAGGATAAATTGCTTCGTGTAGATGCAGACAGGCACGGTGAATGAAATTTCAGCCAAAGCCTTCTTCAGAAAGGAAGACACACACATGTTCACACAAGCAATTCTTAATTTCATTTCATATTCATTGGTACAAATAAGTGTCACTTGTGAAAATGGGCGTCATTGTTACCGCAGTCCACGATACCTTGTTAATTCTGTCATTTCCATCACAGTTAAGTGGTAAAAAAGTACCATGAGCTAAAAATACTGTCAGCCATGTGGAAGATCATTCCGCAAATCATTCAGCTCCCCGCAGCGGCAACTGTGCTTACCCCTTCGTTCCATACGCAACACACTGAAATGCCTCATCAAAGGATCAACAAGTTATAGACTACTGTTGGCCACGCTGGCGGTTGCGCGATGAAAAACGGTGTGCGGAGACAGTTCTGTACTGTACTGGCAACTTCACATGTCATACCGGTAATGTGCTAGATCAAAAAAATAGAAAGTCCAGGTTGTGATATCAACAATGTATGGGAAGGATAAATTGCTTCGTTTAGATGCAGACAGGCACGGTGAAAAGAAATTTCAGCCAAAGCCTTCTTCAGAATGGAAGGCACACACATGTTCACACAAGCAATTCTTAATTTCATTTCATATTCATTGGTACAAATAAGTGTCACTTGTAAAAATGGGCGTCATTGTTACCGCAGCCCACGATACCTTGTTAAATCTGTCATTTCCATCACAGTTAAGTGGTAAAAAAGTACCATGAGCTAAAAATACTGTCAGCCATGTGGAAGATCTTTCCCCAAATCATTCAGCTCCCCGCAGCGCCAACTGTGCTTACCCCTCCGTTCCATACGCATCACACTGAAATGCCTCATCAAAGGATCAACAAGTTATAGACCACTGTTGGCCACGCTGGCGGTTGCGCGATGAAAAACGGTGTGCGGAGACAGTTCTGTACTGTACTGGCAACTTCGCATGTCACACCGGTAATATGCTAGATCAAAAAAATAGAAAGTCCAGGATGTGATATCAACAATGTACGGGAAGGATAAATTGCTTCGTTTGGATGCAGACAGGCACGGTGAAAAGAAATTTCAGCCAAAGCCTTCTTCAGAAAGGAAGACACACACATGTTCACACAAGCAATTCTTAATTTCATTTCATATTCATTGGTACAAATAAGTGTCACTTGAGAAAATGGGCGTCATTGTTACCGCAGCCCACGATACCTTGTTAATTCTGTCATTTCCATCACAGTTAAGTGGTAAAAAAGTACCATGAGCTAAAAATACTGTCAGCCATGTGGAAGATCTTTCCCCAAATCATTCAGCTCCCCGCAGCGCCAACTGTGCTTACCCCTTCGTTCCATACGCAACACACTGAAATGCCTCATCAAAGGATCAACAAGTTATAGACTACTGTTGGCCACGCTGGCGGTTGCGCGATGAAAAATGGTGTGCGGAGACAGTTCTGTACTGTACTGGCAACTTCACATGTCATACCGGTAATGTGCTAGATCAAAAAAATAGAAAGTCCAGGTTGTGATATCAACAATGTACGGGAAGGATAAATTGCTTCGTTTAGATGCAGACAGGCACGGTGAAAAGAAATTTCAGCCAAAGCCTTCTTCAGAATGGAAGACACACACATGTTCACACAAGCAATTCTTAATTTCATTTTATATTCATTGGTACAAATAAGTGTCACTTGTGAAAATGGGCGTCATTGTTACCGCAGCCCACGATACCTTGTTAATTCTGTCATTTCCATCGCAGTTAAGTGGTAAAAAAGTACCATGAGCTAAAAATACTGTCAGCCATGTGGAAGATCTTTCCCCAAATCATTCAGCTCCCCGCAGCGCCAACTGTGCTTACCCCTTCGTTCCATACGCAACACACTGAAATGCCTCATCAAAGGATCAACAAGTTATAGACTACTGTTGGCCACGCTGGCGGTTGCGCGATGAAAAACGGTGTGCGGAGACAGTTCTGTACTGTACTGGCAACTTCACATGTCATACCGGTAATGTGCTAGATCAAAAAAATAGAAAGTCCAGGTTGTGATATCAACAATGTACGGGAAGGATAAATTGCTTCGTTTAGATGCAGACAGGCACGGTGAAAAGCAATTTCAGCCAAAGCCTTCTTCAGAATGAAAGACACACACATGTTCACACAAGCAATTCTTAATTTCATTTCATATTCATTGGTACAAATAAGGGTCACTTGTGAAAATGGGCGTCATTGTTACCGCAGCCCACGATACCTTGTTAATTCTGTCATTTCCATCACAGTTAAGTGGTAAAAAAGTACCATGAGCTAAAAATACTGTCAGCCATGTGGAAGATCTTTCTCCAAATCACTCAGCTCCCCGCAGCGCCAACTGTGCTTACCCCTTCGTTCCATACGCAACACACTGAAATGCCTCATCATAGGATCAACAAGTTATAGACTACTGTTGGCCACGCTGGCGGTTGCGCGATGTTAAACGGTGTGCGGAGACAGTTCTGTACTGTACTGGCAACTTCACATGTCATACCGGTAATGTGCTAGATCAAAAAAATAGAAAGTCCAGGTTGTGATATCAACAATGTACGGGAAGGATAAATTGCTTCGTTTAGATGCAGACAGGCACGGTGAAAAGCAATTTCAGCCAAAGCCTTCTTCAGAATGAAAGACACACACATGTTCACACAAGCAATTCTTAATTTCATTTCATATTCATTGGTACAAATAAGGGTCACTTGTGAAAATGGACGTCATTGTTACCGCAGCCCACGATACCTTGTTAATTCTGTCATTTCCATCACAGTTAAGTGGTAAAAAAGTACCATGAGCTAAAAATACTGTCAGCCATGTGGAAGATCTTTCTCCAAATCACTCAGCTCCCCGCAGCGCCAACTGTGCTTACCCCTTCGTTCCATACGCAACACACTGAAATGCCTCATCATAGAATCAACAAGTTATAGACTACTGTTGGCCACGCTGGCGGTTGCGCGATGTTAAACGGTGTGCGGAGACAGTTCTGTACTGTACTGGCAACTTCACATGTCATACCGGTAATGTTCTAGATCAAAAAAATAGAAAGTCCAGGTTGTGATATCAACAATGTACGGGAAGGATAAATTGCTTCGTTTAGATGCAGACAGGCACGGTGAAAAGAAATTTCAGCCAAAGCCTTCTTCAGAATGGAAGACACACACATGTTCACACAAGCAATTCTTAATTTCATTTCATATTCATTGGTACAAATAAGTGTCACTTGTGAAAATGGGCGTCATTGTTACCGCAGCCCACGATACCTTATTAATTCTGTCATTTCCATCACAGTTAAGTGGTAAAAAAGTACCATGAGCTAAAAATACTGTCAGCCATGTGGAAGATCTTTCCCCAAATCATTCAGCTCCCCGCAGCGCCAACTGTGCTTACCCCTTCGTTCCATACGCAACACACTGAAATGCCTCATCAAAGGATCAACAAGTTATAGACTACTGTTGGCCACGCTGGCGGTTGCGCGATGAAAAACGGTGTGCGGAGACAGTTCTGTACTGTACTGGCAACTTCACATGTCATACCGGTAATGTGCTAGATCAAAAAAATAGAAAGTCCAGGTTGTGATATCAACAATGTACGGGAAGGATAAATTGCTTCGTGTAGATGCAGACAGGCACGGTGAATGAAATTTCAGCCAAAGCCTTCTTCAGAAAGGAAGACACACACATGTTCACACAAGCAATTCTTAATTTCATTTCATATTCATTGGTACAAATAAGTGTCACTTGTGAAAATGGGCGTCATTGTTACCGCAGTCCACGATACCTTGTTAATTCTGTCATTTCCATCACAGTTAAGTGGTAAAAAAGTACCATGAGCTAAAAATACTGTCAGCCATGTGGAAGATCATTCCGCAAATCATTCAGCTCCCCGCAGCGGCAACTGTGCTTACCCCTTCGTTCCATACGCAACACACTGAAATGCCTCATCAAAGGATCAACAAGTTATAGACTACTGTTGGCCACGCTGGCGGTTGCGCGATGAAAAACGGTGTGCGGAGACAGTTCTGTACTGTACTGGCAACTTCACATGTCATACCGGTAATGTGCTAGATCAAAAAAATAGAAAGTCCAGGTTGTGATATCAACAATGTACGGGAAGGATAAATTGCTTCGTTTAGATGCAGACAGGCACGGTGAAAAGAAATTTCAGCCAAAGCCTTCTTCAGAATGGAAGGCACACACATGTTCACACAAGCAATTCTTAATTTCATTTCATATTCATTGGTACAAATAAGTGTCACTTGTAAAAATGGGCGTCATTGTTACCGCAGCCCACGATACCTTGTTAAATCTGTCATTTCCATCACAGTTAAGTGGTAAAAAAGTACCATGAGCTAAAAATACTGTCAGCCATGTGGAAGATCTTTCCCCAAATCATTCAGCTCCCCGCAGCGCCAACTGTGCTTACCCCTCCGTTCCATACGCATCACACTGAAATGCCTCATCAAAGGATCAACAAGTTATAGACCACTGTTGGCCACGCTGGCGGTTGCGCGATGAAAAACGGTGTGCGGAGACAGTTCTGTACTGTACTGGCAACTTCGCATGTCACACCGGTAATATGCTAGATCAAAAAAATAGAAAGTCCAGGATGTGATATCAACAATGTACGGGAAGGATAAATTGCTTCGTTTGGATGCAGACAGGCACGGTGAAAAGAAATTTCAGCCAAAGCCTTCTTCAGAAAGGAAGACACACACATGTTCACACAAGCAATTCTTAATTTCATTTCATATTCATTGGTACAAATAAGTGTCACTTGAGAAAATGGGCGTCATTGTTACCGCAGCCCACGATACCTTGTTAATTCTGTCATTTCCATCACAGTTAAGTGGTAAAAAAGTACCATGAGCTAAAAATACTGTCAGCCATGTGGAAGATCTTTCCCCAAATCATTCAGCTCCCCGCAGCGCCAACTGTGCTTACCCCTTCGTTCCATACGCAACACACTGAAATGCCTCATCAAAGGATCAACAAGTTATAGACTACTGTTGGCCACGCTGGCGGTTGCGCGATGAAAAATGGTGTGCGGAGACAGTTCTGTACTGTACTGGCAACTTCACATGTCATACCGGTAATGTGCTAGATCAAAAAAATAGAAAGTCCAGGTTGTGATATCAACAATGTACGGGAAGGATAAATTGCTTCGTTTAGATGCAGACAGGCACGGTGAAAAGAAATTTCAGCCAAAGCCTTCTTCAGAATGGAAGACACACACATGTTCACACAAGCAATTCTTAATTTCATTTTATATTCATTGGTACAAATAAGTGTCACTTGTGAAAATGGGCGTCATTGTTACCGCAGCCCACGATACCTTGTTAATTCTGTCATTTCCATCGCAGTTAAGTGGTAAAAAAGTACCATGAGCTAAAAATACTGTCAGCCATGTGGAAGATCTTTCCCCAAATCATTCAGCTCCCCGCAGCGCCAACTGTGCTTACCCCTTCGTTCCATACGCAACACACTGAAATGCCTCATCAAAGGATCAACAAGTTATAGACTACTGTTGGCCACGCTGGCGGTTGCGCGATGAAAAACGGTGTGCGGAGACAGTTCTGTACTGTACTGGCAACTTCACATGTCATACCGGTAATGTGCTAGATCAAAAAAATAGAAAGTCCAGGTTGTGATATCAACAATGTACGGGAAGGATAAATTGCTTCGTTTAGATGCAGACAGGCACGGTGAAAAGCAATTTCAGCCAAAGCCTTCTTCAGAATGAAAGACACACACATGTTCACACAAGCAATTCTTAATTTCATTTCATATTCATTGGTACAAATAAGGGTCACTTGTGAAAATGGGCGTCATTGTTACCGCAGCCCACGATACCTTGTTAATTCTGTCATTTCCATCACAGTTAAGTGGTAAAAAAGTACCATGAGCTAAAAATACTGTCAGCCATGTGGAAGATCTTTCTCCAAATCACTCAGCTCCCCGCAGCGCCAACTGTGCTTACCCCTTCGTTCCATACGCAACACACTGAAATGCCTCATCATAGGATCAACAAGTTATAGACTACTGTTGGCCACGCTGGCGGTTGCGCGATGTTAAACGGTGTGCGGAGACAGTTCTGTACTGTACTGGCAACTTCACATGTCATACCGGTAATGTGCTAGATCAAAAAAATAGAAAGTCCAGGTTGTGATATCAACAATGTACGGGAAGGATAAATTGCTTCGTTTAGATGCAGACAGGCACGGTGAAAAGCAATTTCAGCCAAAGCCTTCTTCAGAATGAAAGACACACACATGTTCACACAAGCAATTCTTAATTTCATTTCATATTCATTGGTACAAATAAGGGTCACTTGTGAAAATGGGCGTCATTGTTACCGCAGCCCACGATACCTTGTTAATTCTGTCATTTCCATCACAGTTAAGTGGTAAAAAAGTACCATGAGCTAAAAATACTGTCAGCCATGTGGAAGATCTTTCTCCAAATCACTCAGCTCCCCGCAGCGCCAACTGTGCTTACCCCTTCGTTCCATACGCAACACACTGAAATGCCTCATCATAGAATCAACAAGTTATAGACTACTGTTGGCCACGCTGGCGGTTGCGCGATGTTAAACGGTGTGCGGAGACAGTTCTGTACTGTACTGGCAACTTCACATGTCATACCGGTAATGTGCTAGATCAAAAAAATAGAAAGTCCAGGTTGTGATATCAACAATGTACGGGAAGGATAAATTGCTTCGTTTAGATGCAGACAGGCACGGTGAAAAGCAATTTCAGCCAAAGCCTTCTTCAGAATGAAAGACACACACATGTTCACACAAGCAATTCTTAATTTCATTTCATATTCATTGGTACAAATAAGGGTCACTTGTGAAAATGGGCGTCATTGTTACCGCAGCCCACGATACCTTGTTAATTCTGTCATTTCCATCACAGTTAAGTGGTAAAAAAGTACCATGAGCTAAAAATACTGTCAGCCATGTGGAAGATCTTTCTCCAAATCATTCAGCTCCCCGCAGCGCCAACTGTGCTTACCCCTTCTTTCCATACGCAACACACTGAAATGCCTCATCATAGGATCAACAAGTTATAGACTACTGTTGGCCACGCTGGCGGTTGCGCGATGAAAAACGGTGTGCGGAGACAGTTCTGTACTGTACTGGCAACTTCACATGTCATACCGGTAATGTGCTAGATCAAAAAAATAGAAAGTCCAGGTTGTGATATCAACAATGTACGGGAAGGATAAATTGCTTCGTTTAGATGCAGACAGGCACGGTGAAAAGCAATTTCAGCCAAAGCCTTCTTCAGAATGAAAGACACACACATGTTCACACAAGCAATTCTTAATTTCATTTCATATTCATTGGTACAAATAAGTGTCACTTGAGAAAATGGGCGTCATTGTTACCGCAGCCCACGATACCTTGTTAATTCTGTCATTTCCATCACAGTTAAGTGGTAAAAAAGTACCATGAGCTAAAAATACTGTCAGCCATGTGGAAGATCTTTCCCCAAATCATTCAGCTCCCCGCAGCGCCAACTGTGCTTACCCCTTCGTTCCATACGCATCACACTGAAATGCCTCATCAAAGGATCAACAAGTTATAGACTACTGTTGGCCACGCTGGCGGTTGCGCGATGAAAAACGGTGTGCGGAGACAGTTCTGTACTGTACTGGCAACTTCACATGTCATACCGGTAATGTGCTAGATCAAAAAAATAGAAAGTCCAGGTTGTGATATCAACGATGTACGGGATGGATAAATTGCTTCGTTTAGATGCAGACAGGCACGGTGAAAAGAAATTTCAGCCAAAGCCTTCTTTAGAATGGAAGACACACACATGTTCACACAAGCAATTCTTAATTTCTTTTCATATTCATTGGTACAAATAAGTGTCACTTGTGAAAATGGGCGTCATTGTTACCGCAGCCCACGATACCTTGTTAATTCTGTCATTTCCATCACAGTTAAGTGGTAAAAAAGTACCATGAGCTAAAAATACTGTCAGCCATGTGGAAGATCTTTCTCCAAATCATTCAGCTCCCCGCAGCGCCAACTGTGCTTACCCCTTCGTTCCATACGCAACACACTGAAATGCCTCATCATAGGATCAACAAGTTATAGACTACTGTTGGCCACGCTGGCGGTTGCGCGATGAAAAACGGTGTGCGGAGACAGTTCTGTACTGTACTGGCAACTTCACATGTCATACCGGTAATGTGCTAGATCAAAAAAATAGAAAGTCCAGGTTGTGATATCAACAATGTACGGGAAGGATAAATTGCTTCGTTTAGATGCAGACAGGCACGGTGAAAAGAAATTTCAGCCAAAGCCTTCTTCAGAATGGAAGACACACACATGTTCACACAAGCAATTCTTAATTTCATTTCATATTCATTGGTACAAATAAGTGTCACTTGTGAAAATGGGCGTCATTGTTACCGCAGCCCACGATACCTTGTTAATTCTGTCATTTCCATCACAGTTAAGTGGTAAAAAAATACCATGAGCTAAAAATACTGTCAGCCATGTGGAAGATCTTTCCCCAAATCATTCAGCTCCCCGAAGCGGCAACTGTGCTTACCCCTTCGTTCCATACGCATCACACTGAAATGCCTCATCAAAGGATCAACAAGTTATAGACTACTGTTGGCCACGCTGGCGGTTGCGCGATGAAAAACGGTGTGCGGAGACAGTTCTGTACTGTACTGGCAACTTCACATGTCATACCGGTAATGTGCTAGATCAAAAAAATAGAAAGTCCAGGTTGTGATATCAACAATGTACGGGAAGGATAAATTGCTTCGTGTAGATGCAGACAGGCACGGTGAAAAAAATTTCAGCCAAAGCCTTCATCAGAATGGAAGACACACACATGTTCACACAAGCAATTCTTAATTTCATTTCATATTCATTGGTACAAATAAGTGTCACTTGTGAAAATGGGCGTCATTGTTACCGCAGCCCACGATACCTTGTTAATTCTGTCATTTCCATCACAGTTAAGTGGTAAAAAAGTACCATGAGCTAAAAATACTGTCAGGCATGTGGAAGATCTTTCCCCAAATCATTCAGCTCCCCGCAGCGCCAACTGTGCTTACCCCTTCGTTCCATACGCAACACACTGAAATGCCTCATCAAAGGATCAACAAGTTATAGCCTACTGTTGGCCACGCTGGCGGTTGCGCGATGAAAAACGGTGTGCGGAGACAGTTCTGAACTGTACTGGCAACTTGACATGTCATACCGGTAATGTGCTAGATCAAAAAAATAGAAAGTCCAGGTTGTGATATCAACAATGTACGGGAAGGATAAATTGCTTCGTTTAGATGCAGACAGGCACGGTGAAAAGAAATTTCAGCCAAAGCCTTCTTCAGAAAGGAAGACACACACATGTTCACACAAGCAATTCTTAATTTCATTTCATATTCATTGGTACAAATAAGTGTCACTTGTGAAAATGGGCGTCATTGTTACCGCAGCCCACGATACCTTGTTAATTCTGTCATTTTCATCACAGTTAAGTGGTAAAAAAGTACCATGAGCTAAAAATACTGTCAGCCATGTGGAAGATCTTTCCCCAAATCATTCAGCTCCCCGAAGCGCCAACTGTGCTTACCCCTTCGTTCCATATGCATCACACTGAAATGCCTCATCAAAGGATCAACAAGTTATAGACTACTGTTGGCCACGCTGGCGGTTGCGCGATGAAAAACGGTGTGCGGAGACAGTTCTGTACTGTACTGGCAACTTCACATGTCATACTGGTAATGTGCTAGATCAAAAAAATAGAAAGTCCAGGTTGTGATATCAACAATGTACGGGAAGGATAAATTGCTTCGTTTAGATGCAGACAGGCACGGTGAAAAGAAATTTCAGCCAAAGCCTTCTTCAGAATGGAAGACACACACATGTTCACACAAGCAATTCTTAATTTCATTTTATATTCATTGGTACAAATAAGTGTCACTTGTGAAAATGGGCGTCATTGTTACCGCAGCCCACGATACCTTGTTAATTCTGTCATTTCCATCACAGTTAAGTGGTAAAAAAGTACCATGAGCTAAAAATACTGTCAGCCATGTGGAAGATCTTTCCCCAAATCATTCAGCTCCCCGAAGCGCCAACTGTGCTTACCCCTTCGTTCCATACGCATCACACTGAAATGCCTCATCAAAGGATCAACAAGTTATAGACTACTGTTGGCCACGCTGGCGGTTGCGCGATGAAAAACGGTGTGCGGAGACAGTTCTGTACTGTACTGGCAACTTCACATGTCATACTGGTAATGTGCTAGATCAAAAAAATAGAAAGTCCAGGTTGTGATATCAACAATGTACGAGAAGGATAAATTGCTTCGTTTAGATGCAGACAGGCACGGTGAAAAGAAATTTCAGCCAAAGCCTTCTTCAGAAAGGAAGACACACACATGTTCACACAAGCAATTCTTAATTTCATTTCATATTCATTGGTACAAATAAGTGTCACTTGTGAAAATGGGCGTCATTGTTACCGCAGCCCACGATACCTTGTTAATTCTGTCATTTCCATCACAGTTAAGTGGTAAAAAAGTACCATGAGCTAAAAATACTGTCAGCCATGTGGAAGATCTTTCCCCAAATCATTCAGCTCCCCGCAGCGGCAACTGTGCTTACCCCTTCGTTCCATACGCATCACACTGAAATGCCTCATCAAAGGATCAACAAGTTATAGACTACTGTTGGCCACGCTGGCGGTTGCGCGATGAAAAACGGTGTGCGGAGACAGTTCTGTACTGTACTGGCAACTTCACATGTCATACCGGTAATGTGCTAGATCAAAAAAATAGAAAGTCCAGGTTGTGATATCAACAATGTACGGGAAGGATAAATTGCTTCGTTTAGATGCAGACAGGCACGGTGAAAAGAAATTTCAGCCAAAGCCTTCTTCAGAATGGAAGACACACACACATGTTCACACGAGCAATTCTTAATTTCATTTCATATTCATTGGTACAAATAAGTGTCACTTGTGAAAATGGGCGTCATTGTTACCGCAGCCCACGATACCTTGTTAATTCTGTCATTTCCATCACAGTTAAGTGGTAAAAAAGTACCATGAGCTAAAAATACTGTCAGCCATGTGGAAGATCTTTCCCCAAATCATTCAGCTCCCCGCAGCGCCAACTGTGCTTACCCCTTCGTTCCATAAGCAACACACTGAAATGCCTCATCAAAGGATCAACAAGTTATAGACTACTGTTGGCCACGCTGGCGGTTGCGCGATGAAAAACGGTGTGCGGAGACAGTTCTGTACTGTACTGGCAACTTCACATGTCATACCGGTAATGTGCTAGATCAAAAAAATAGAAAGTCCAGGTTGTGATATCAACAATGTACGGGAAGGATAAATTGCTTCGTTTAGATGCAGACAGGCACGGTGAAAAGAAATTTCAGCCAAAGCCTTCTTCAGAAAGGAAGACACACACATGTTCACACAAGCAAGGGCACTTCACACACGCACATGGACGCTAGCCAGAGTGAGTGGAGACAGTGATCATGTGTGCGTAAGGTGTGCTTACTGGTGTGAACGTGTGTGGTTTGTCCTTCCTGAAGGAGGCATTGCCCGAAAGCTCAAATGTGCAGTAGCCTCACTATGGCGCCTGTCTGGCTGTAACGGTCAGAGGTAACAATCAAGTGTGTGTGACGTGTGCTTGCTTGTACGAATGTGTGTGTCTTCCTTTCTGAAGAAGACTTTCGCTTAATGCTCAAATGTATAACAGTTCTCTCGTCTTGCCTGCCTGCAACTTGGTGTGTCGTCTTTACGGTGAATAGCAATCTACATCTACATCTACATCTACATGGTTACTCAGCAATTCACACTTAAGTGCCTGGCACGGGGTTCATCGAACCATTTTCGTACTACTTCTCTACCATTCCACTGTCGAATGGCGCGCGGAAAAAAGGAACACCTAAATCCGTTCGAGCTCTGATTTTTCTTATTTTATTATGATGATCATTTCTCCCTACGTAAGTTGCTGTCAACAAAATATTTACTCATTCGGAAGAGAAAATTGGAGATTGAAATATCTTAAATGGATGTCGCCGCAAAGAAAACCGCCTTTGTTTCAGTGACTGCCACCCCAAGTTGCGTATCATATCAGTGACACTCTCACCCCTGTTGCGCGATAACACGAAACGAGCTGTCCTTTCGTGTACTTCTTCGATGTCCTCCGTCAATCTTACCTGGTAAGGATCCCATACCGCGCAGTAATATTCCAACAGAGGACGGACAAGTGTAATGTAGGCTGCCTCTTTAGTGGGTTGGTCGCATCTTGTAAGTTTTCTGCCAACAAAGCGCAGTCTTTGTTTCGCCTTCCCCACAATATTATCTACGTGGTCTTTCCAATTTCAGTTGCTCGTAATTGTAATTCCTAAGTATTTAGTCGAATTACAGCCCTTAGATTTGTGAGATTTATCGTATACCAAAAATTTATGAGGCTTCTTCTAGTACCCATGTGGATGCCCTCGCGCTTTTCTTTGTTTAGTGCCAAATGCCACTTTTCGCACCATGCAGAAATTTTCTCTAGATCGTTTTGTAATTGGAATTGATCGTCTGATGATTTTACTTGGGTAAATTACAGCGTCATCTGCAAACAATCTAAGGCGGATGCTCAGATTATCACCTACATCATTCATACACTACTGGCCATTAAAATGGCTACACCAAGAAGAAATGCAGATGATAAACGGGTATTCATTCGACAAATGTATTATGCTGGAACTGACATGTGATAACATCTTCAGGAAATTTGAGTGCATAGATCCTGAGAAATCATTACCTAGAACAACCATCTCTGGCCGTAATAACGGTCTTGATACGCCTGGGCATTAAGTCAAACAGAGCTTGGATGGCGTGTACAGGTACAGCTCCCCATGCACTTTCAACACGATACCACAGTTCATCAAGAGTAGTGACTGCCGTATTGTGACGAGCCAGTTGCTCGGCCACTATTGACCTGCAACATGCGGTCGTGTATTGTCCTGCTGAAATGTAGGGTTTCACAGGGATCGAATGAAGGGTAGAGCCACGGGTCGTAACACATCTGAAATGTAACGTCCACTGTTCAAAGTGTCGTCAATGCGAACAAGAGGTGACCGACACGTGAAACCAATGGCACCCCATACCATCACGCCAGGTGATACGCCAGTATGGCGATGACGAATACACGGTTCCAATGTGCGTTCACCGCGATGTCGACAAACACGGATGCGACCATCATGATGCTGTAAACAGAAACTGGATTCATCGGAAAAAATGACTTTTTCCCATTCGTGTGCCCAGGTTCGTCGTTGAGTACACCATCGCAGGCGCTCCTGTCTGTGATGCAGCGTCAAGGGTAACCGCAGCCATGGCATCCGAGCTGATACTCCGTGCTGCTGCAAACGTCGTTGAACTGTTCGTGCAGATGATTGTTGTCTTGCAAACGTCCCCATGTGTTGACTCAGGGATCAAGACGTGGCTGCACGATCCGTTACAGCCATGCGGATAAGATGCCTGTCATCTCGACTGCTAATGTGATACGAGGCAGTTGGGATCCAGCACGGCGTTCCGTATTACCCTCCTGAACCCATCGATTCCATATTCTGCTAACAGTCATTGGATCTCGACCAACGCGAACAGCAATGTCGCGATACGATAAACCGCAATCGCGATAGGCTACAATCCGACCGTTATAAAAGTCGGTAACGTGATGGTACGTATTTCTCCTCCTTATACGAGGCATCTCTACAACGTTTCACCAGGTAACGCCGGTCAACTGCTGTTTGTGTATGAGAAATTGGTTGAAAACTTTCCTCATGTCAGCACGTTGTAGGTGTCGCCACCGATTCCAACCTTGTGTGAATGATCTGAAAATCTAATCATTTGCACATCATAGCATCTTCTTCCTGTCGGTTAAATTTCGCGTCTGTTTCACGTCATCTTCGTGGTGTAGCAATTTTAATGGTCAATAGTGTATAAATCAGGAACAGCAGAGGGCCTATGGCACCACCTTGCGGAACGCCAGATATCACTTCTGTTCTAGTCGATGATTTACCGTCTATCACTAAGAATTGTGACCTCTCTGAGAGGAAATCACGAATCCAGTCACACAACTGAAGCGACACTCCGTATGCAGGCAATATAATTAATAGTCGCTTGTGAGTTACGGTATCAAAAGCCTTTCGGAAATCTAGGAATATGGAATCGACCTGCGATCGCTTGCCGATAGCACTCATTACTTCATGGGAATAAGGAGCTAGCTGTGTTGCACAAGAACGATATTTTCTGAATCTTTGTTGGTTATGTATCAATAAGTCATTTTCTTCAACATGATTCATAATGTTCGAGTACAGTATATGCTCCAAAATTCTATTGCTAATAGCGGTCAGTGATATGGGTCTGTAATTCAATGGGTTACTGCTATCTCCTTTCTTGAATATTGGTGTGACCTGTACTACTTTCCAGTCTTTAGGAACAGACGTTTCGTCAAGTGAGCGGTTGTATATGATTGCTAGGAAAGGCACTATTGTGTCTGCATACTCTGAGAGGAACCTGATTTGTATACCATCTGGACCGGAAGACTTGCATTTCTTAAGTGATTTGAGTTGTTTCGGAACACGTAAGACATCTACTTTTATGTCACTCATGCTAACAGGTGTTCTGATTTCGAATTCTGGAATATTTACTTCGTCTTCTTTCTTGAAGGAATTATGGAAAACTGTATTTAGTAACTCCGCTTTAGTGGCATCATCATCGGTTACATTTCCATCGCTATCTCGCAGTGACGGTATTGATTGTTTTTTGCCATTGGTATACTTTACATACGACCAAAATCTCTTTGGGTTTTCGACCATATTTTGAGACAATATTTCAATGCGGAAACTATTGAAAGCATCTCGCCTTGACGCCTGCAATAAATTTCGAGCTTCCGTGAATTTTGGTCAGTCTTGTGATTTTGCGTTCTTCTGAATTTGGCATGCTTTTTTCGTTGCTTCTGCAACAGTGTTCTGACGTGTTTTGTGTACTATGTTGGATCAGTCCCAACTCTTATTAACTTATGCGGTATGAATCTATCTATTGCTGTCGATACTGTATCTTTGAATTTTAACCATATCTGGTCTACACTTACATCATTTCCAAAATACTGTCGATGTAATTATGTGTGGAAGTAACAAAGCTCCGTGAATGCTGAAAGTGCATTGCAGCTCGCCGCTTTTGGTCACTCACCGTAATCACAGTACAATGAATCAACACACTGGTAATAATAATACAGTGCCACCCACTGTTAGTCTGCGTACGTCCGCTGTTGTTTCAACGATGGCAGCTCCCCACACCTACTGAAAACTACGGATCAGAGGCAGTGGCAAAGCTGTAGCGGCAACACAGTATATAGTGATTTATCCTTGCCGTTTTTCAGTGGAACATCAGCAGAATTCTCATTAAATTCGCGGGTAGCTTGAGGATTAGTTGAATTAACTCTGTGTCCTGCATTATCATCGCACCCAGCTAGGATATCATACTGTTTACCTACATAGCTATAGATGGAAATTATATACAATGATTTACAGAAGAAACACAATTATATGAAAACCAAATTAACAAAAAGAAATCATTTCACCGTCACATAAGAGATTTATCCTTACCATTTTCCCCTTCTACAACTTGACCAACAGCTCACTGGCTTTTTTTTTTATCATTTTCTTTATCATTGTTTGAGGCAGAAACAAATCCGTGGTTGAATAAACTTGACTGACCATTTTCCACTTTCTCCTCCTTCTCTCTTTTTTTCTTTTATGTTGATTGCCACAGACTTGCGTTTAGATTCCTTAACGTTAATATCACTTAACTCCAGTTGCACTCTTGCATCTAGATCCACAATATTCTGTCAAAAGAAATCAATGACAGTGTCGCAAACTCAAAGGTCTCAGAAATAAGTGGGGGCGCATTGGTGTCAGCGCTTGGTACAGTACCGCTACGTATGATACCGTAGGCTTTATACTATGACTGTTCCTCGGTAATTCCCTCATCATAGGTGCAGCCGTCACATAAAAGGTGTGCGTGAAAATGGTGATCTTCAGTAACAGCAAGGGGAATCCCAAAGATGACATAGCTGGAGTGATTCTTTACTTTATCGTTAGTGGACTCTAACTGCAGTTGATGAGAAGAGAACTGAGGAATAGGGATGGAAAGAATCTACCGGTTTGTTAGTCATATTAATCAGTTCTTTGGTTGTATATTGCTCTCACTTAACAATCAGTTTTTATAACGAGGAAAGGATAACAGGTAACTGGCAGAACAAAACAGGCAAAAATTCAGCTTGCCATATAAGTGGTGCTAAAATTTGCAGTTTGTAAATACAATGTTTTTATTCTAAAATTTTTCTTTGATTTAAAGTACTGGGTATTACAAAAAAGGTAAAGCAAGCGGCGCTGATTTAATAACAATCCCGAGCAGCAACCATGTGACACTGGGAGTGGCACAGCATTATTGATCCAATGATAAGGCCGATACCGCAATGTACCATCCATACTTAGACATGCTAATTACGCGCATTTTTTGTATTCGTTCATAGGACAACCAACGTGAAGCAAATTGCCTCGTGAAAGCTTATGTGGTGGAAGTGTAACTGTAATATTGCTAACTTTGCAACACTGACCTCTACCATGAACCGACAACTGATGAGTGGTACCATCTTTAGGCATCTCCTACCCATCAATTGGATTGAAAATTTATTTTTCAATAGTAGTTTTATAGTGTCAGCTAAGCAACCTGGAGGACCTGAACTCTCGAGAGATTTGCCCCCTCCCTCCCCTTTCCCTCTATGAAGCTTGGACTCCGAGTAAGTTTCCTCCCAACGCCTGTCCGCTCTAGTGGGGCTGAATTGTACCATACTGATACTCGGATGTTCGTATCCCTCTGTTTGCATCACTAGCTATCAGATTCTCCTACTCCCACGGCTTAGAAGCAAGTACTGCTTAGTCCCTTGGTGGCGTTCTCAGTCTAGGGTGTAGGAAGAGTGGAAGTGCTAGGTGCATCCTCGGTGTCTTCAGACAGGGATATTCCTGCCAAGAGAGACAATGCTCAGGCAGATCAGGAAGCTTACAGTCCACAGCTAAACGGGGAGATCAACTCTGCACAGCAGACGTAACATTTTCTTCTGCGTCAGAAATGTACTGATCAAAGTTATTCATAAATGTATATTTAAAATTTTAATTTGTCTCAGCCGTGAAGCGGAATACTTACAGTTACGCACCATACCATGATGAAGTGAAAATGACCGAGAACACCGGCGGGGATTTGCAATTCCGAGAGTAGACCAGCTCGTCTGCAACGGGAGAGTGCTTTTGCGGTCCAAGTTGCCCAGTCGGTCATTGGTGCTCAGCGTCTGAGAGTTGCAGACTGGCTTCCCCCCTGAGGCGAGCGATTTCCCAGAGCTCCGGTCGCAAATGGTGGCAGCCCTGCCGGCAGTGGTTCCCCGGAGAACTATGGTCTCCTTCCGGAGCGGCGCGGCGCCCAGGCGGCGCTGCTCCCGTCTCCTCCCCCCCCACCCTTCGTCCCCCTAGCCCCCTTCCACATCCTATTACTTGAGACGTCTCCTTGCCGCTGAGTCACCGCGCGGCGCCGTCCTTCTGTTTGACGCCGTCCGCGACGGAACTAGTCAAGTGCGTCGGCACAGCCAAGAGTCGACGGTGTTCGGTGGACTGCTCGTAAGACAAATACACAGATTGAAATGCAAGTTCGCAGAGCCTGTAGTGACTGTGATATTTAAGACACGAACTGTTCTGATTCACTTAGTGTCAGCGCTGGAATATTTACTACAGCAGTCCTGCAGGCAAATATCCATCACGGCGTAAATTAAAGACCTTAATGATCGTTGCCTCTTACATCATTTTCTCAATAAAGGTGACAAATTTCCAGTGGCGAAGCGTGAGGGGTGACTTTGAGACTTAGTCTCCCCTGTATTCGTGCTTAAAAAAAGATGCAATATTAATTCATAACAAAAATGTAAACCACTTTCTACTAAGAGCTCTAAATGTACGAAGACATCAGTTTTGTAGCCCGCGCCGCACTCCGAGTATTAGAGTATTTTCTTGCTTGAGACTCGACTACTCTCGGTCTCTGCCTCACTTCCCTTATCCGGCTGTGTGCGCCTGCGCTTTAGTGGCATTCTCGGCTCCCCTCCACTTCCCCTCTTCTACGAAGGCTGGTGCGCTGCACTTGCTAGCCGGTATCGAGACTATGCTGGCTTTTAACACGGAAGTGAACAGTCGTGCGGTTTGTGTTCATAGTCTTTCTTGTGTGATTTTAGTGCATATTTTCGTTGTGTCGCCAACGTGAGTAAGCCAGCAACTGAACACTTTATAGAATTTTTATTAAAAACACCTTTTTCTACATTAACGCACGGAAAAAAGTGCGAATTGAAGGACAAATGACCTACTCCTACACTCAGTGTAGCTTCAATTGAAGCTAAACAAAAACGCACTTTTCAGACAGCTTGGTACAACTGCGTATGCAATTAATAACAGATTATATTGTTATGTATGTCTTCTGTTTGGTGGTGAAAAGGAATGGTGCAATGAGGGCATTTGTACGATAAAGAACTTTGACAGGAAAGCACAAAAGCATCAGATTTCAAAACGTCACCTACAGAACAAAAGCAGAATTGAGCACGCCCTTTCTGAAGCCGCTCGTCTGACAGCAATAAAATACAACGAACAAGTTGCATCCAACAGGAGAGTGTTGGCTCGTCTTATTCAGGCAATTTTATTTCTTTGTATACAAGAACTAGCCTTTCGCGGCCATCGAGAAGACGAATCCTCCAGCAACAAAGGTAACTATCTGAAATTGTTGGATTTACTACCTCAAGGAGAGCAGTTAATCCGAGACCATCTGCAATCATCTTCAACCTTTAAAGGAAGTTCTTCAGATATACAGAATGATGTGACAGAAATGATAACTCTGGCAGTTAATGAGAAAATAAAATCTGAATTTAAGAACTGCAATTACATTTCGATTCAGGCTGATGAAACATTATACGTGCCATGCAAGAATCAAATGAGAATAATATTCAGGTACTGTGTTGTTGACAAAATTGAGGAAAGATTCGTTGTATTTTACGAGGTTTCTGGAGATAAAACTGCTGAAGGTTTGTCAAACATTATTTATGCAGTATTGAAAGAATGGAACGTGGAAGGAAAAGTGGTTAGTCAAACATATGATGGCGCTTCAGTAATGGCGGGCAGAAAAAGAGGACTATAACAATTGGTGAAGCAGTTCTGTTCCTATGCGCTATTTCTTCATCGTTAGACACACGAACTGAATTTGGTACTGTTACATGCCTCCAAAATCATACCACAAGTACGCATGTTTGAAAGTGATCTTACTGCATTCCATTCGTTTTTCAGTAAATCATCAAAACGAACTATATTGATAACTGAGAAAGGATTTAAACTGCCACATGCAAGCAATACTCACTGGAACTTTAGTTCCAGGGCAGTTTCAACAATATCTAGTCATTTCTCAGAGCTATATAGTGTTTTTAATTATATAATTGATGCTACAGACTTTCAGTGGGACCCAGAAACTTTGAGCTGTGCCGTGGGAATGAAACGACGGATGGATGATCCTACGTTTGTCTACGTGCTTTGCTTCTGCCGAGGGTGCTTTGCTTATGTTGAGCATCTCTTTAATGTTCTTCAGTCAAAATTTGTCAGTATAACTGCCTGCCACGGCGAAATAAGATTGTTTTGAGAAACTTACGACAGTTAAGAACTGAAACCTTCGTTGATGAATGCATTAAATGCAGCTTGTGTTTGAATGGCAACTCATCATTCTGTGACAGTCAAAAGACATCTCTCAGGGCACTAACTTACGAGATCCAGGATTTCCAAATTGCTCAGATGGAAAGAAGGTTTCAAGACTTTCCCCAAATTAAGTTTGTTGACCTTTGGAACGAAAAGTGTTTCCCGAACTATCAAAAAGAGTTCCCAAAGTTGAAACTGCTTCAGTTATTAGAACAGTACCTTTTTTTCAATCAAGAACAACTTGAAAATGAACTGTGTAACATATACCCTTATGATGAAAAACACTTATCTGCAAGAATCCTCTTAAAGTACCCTACCCGCAACTACAGCAAGCAGTGAACGAAGCATGAGTATTCTTAAAAGAGTGAAGAATTATTTAAAGAATTCAATGTCCAACACCCGGCTGTCGTGTTTGAGCACATTAGAACAGAAAAGACACTACTTGGAGAGCTATCGAGTGATCTTTTTAGACCGAGATATAGACTTATTCGTGGAAAGAAAAGTCAGGCACATTGCACTTGTGTACAAGAAAATACAAGTGCAACTTGCTGCTGGAGCTCTACAAATTTGTCATCGTTTCTTGAACAAGTTAATTATTATTATTATTATTAATGGTGGTGGAAGTGGTAGTGGTAGTGGTAGTAGTAGTTGTTGTTTTATTTGATGCATTTTGTTTCATTTGTTTAAATTATTGTTTATTGTACTATTCTCTCTACTGCACAGTCTCCCCAACCTTTACAACCATGCTACGCCACTACAAATTTCCTACATGCAATTTCAAATTAGGAAACAACTGGAAGTGTGCGGTTTTTTGTATGTACGGTGTCACTAAATCTTTTTTTTTATTATTCCTGAACGTCAAGAAATTTTATTTCATTTTCCTTTTTTAAAGAAATCGAGATTATATAAAACATCATTCGTACCTACAGATAACTATGTAATAGTTTTTTTTTAATATTATGAATGCAAATTCATCTCCATGACAACGGGTTGCAATGATATCCATCTGGGAAACAGGTAAAAAAGACCATTATAATTATCCGGGTTGTTATGCCGTGGTCGGTTGATGAATTCTGTGTCGATTCCCAACGTTTCGTCTCCGACTGCGGGAGACATCTTCAAGGGGGTCCGTAGCTCAATGGAAGGTCCAACACACCCATTGGCTCGCTACTGACTGTCAGTAGCGAGCCAGTGGGTGTGTGGGACCTTCCATCGACCTACGGACCCCCTTGAAGATGTCTCCCGTAGTCGGAGACGAAACGTTGGGAATTGAGACAAAATTCATCAAGCGACCACGGCATAACAGCCCGGATAATTATAATGGACATGATATTTCCGGCCGTGAAAGTCTACGTTTTAGTATTAGGTAAAAAAGAACAGTGTAGATACTAAACCGCACGGCAGTGTGGTATTACATTCGTGTGAACAAATCATAAAACTCTTCCTTTATTTGTGATACGCGCGTAAGCTAAGGTCTGAACTGTCACACACCTGAGGAGTTAGGACAAGGAGTTAATGGAAGAACAGTCTATTGAGTATAACCACTACTTTCAGGATTTATCTACACGTACGTTTCTGAGCAGTGTGTTTCCTTTCATAACAAAATGACCAACATAAACAAAAATGGGAGCACTCAGTAGTTCTAATGAGCTTTTTATGTAATTGTTTTCTTTCCAACAATTCCAAGTTTCTCTCTTTCATTAAATTAACATCGCTACGAAACCTAGGAGAGGTACCAATGTTCGCCTGTTTATTTGAACCAAAAACTCTTTTGTACTGAAAATTATATTAACTATAAAGCACATGCCTACTAATCCAAGAGTCATCATAGAGGCGTTCAGCATCCTTTAATGAGATATCAAAGATTACTGATAACAGTGGAAGATCTCTGGAGTTATAGTAGTTCCCCGCCTCCTTGGATGGCAAAATTTCAATAATTCCTTGAGATTAAGTTGTGCATCTTTATCAGTTTGACATTAAACGCCAAAAAAATAACACACAGCACAAGGGACATCATAAATATAAGAGAAAGGACAAGATATGTTTAAACTCGGGAGTGCTAGGAACACTACCCGTAGCAACAAATTTTTAATTTAGCAACCCTCAATTACAAAGGCTTTGCGTTAACTAAATAGCCCTAACTATAAACATCATTAATTACAAAAATGTTGGCATCTGTTACAAGAGACGGACACAAAACGCCCTTGGGCCTCATATTATTCCGACAGCGGCTGCCTGCAGTAACGGGAACAGTCTGGTTACAGGGTGGTACAGGTGACTTCCGGTACAAGGATAAAAACATACATATAAAAACTAAAACTTACTTTAAAGCCCATACTATCAAGGATTATAATCCGACTCAAGCTCAGGGATCGGAATGAACAAATAATGCAGTTCTTAATTAAAGAATGTCTTGTGCACAACCAGAAGGTGTACATTCCTTCAAAACAAAGTTTTAAATCAAAATACACAACTGTTAAATGGTGTCACGGGAACGATCACCTGTTAATTTGCTTTTTAAGAAAACAAACGTTAACGGTAACCTTCCAGCACTAACACAGTTTACGAACAACCATAGCAGTGAATTAATAAGTGGATGATACCAATTTGGAGTAGTTAATTGACAATCTCTTTCAATAAACCACGTCACCGCCTAAAACACTTTGTAAAATATAAACCATTAACGACAAATGAGCCGTTAATTTGTGAGGTGCAGTCTCTTATGGCAACTGATAAATCTGAAGTCTTATATCTACACTTCGTTTTGGGTTTGCTGCCCCCCAAGTCTGTCTACCTTGCGCATTAACGTCCTTGAGCATTGATGATGTTTCAGTTTATCTCCAGCTGTTACCAAGTTGGCACGTGCGGTTTGTTTGACGCATCTCGCAAGCTACATTATGTAATGGAGGTAAGTCTATCAATAGCAGCATTTTTCCAGTGATGTTAACGAATGTGAGTAATACTTCAGCGTAGCGGTGTACGATGATAATCCAAATTCTGAAATTTCTGGTGATGGAAGGAACGATGTAGCATTAAGCAACGTTCATAGTGAGGCTTATTACGAAAGAAACCGGTTCAAGTAATCTTGTGAACTTTTTATTGTAAAAAGCAGGACGCAAAAGCACAATATAGTTTTGTGGTTACCAGTGTCGGAACGTATGCTTCTTTACAAAATGTCGCTTTTGTGCATCGCCGGTAACAAATGGCCCTGAGCACTATGGGACTTAACATCTTAGGTCATCAGTCCCCTAGAACTTAGAACTACTTAAACCTAACTAACCTAAGGACATCACACAACACCCAGCCATCACGAGGCAGAGAAAATCCCTGACCCCGCCGGGAATCGAACCCGGGAACCCGGGCGTGGGAAGCGAGAACGCTACCGCACGACCACGAGATGCGGGCAGGTAACAAATACTTTCAATGTTGTAAAAATATAAAAAGCAGAATATATTACAATGTATACAGTTTTTAATGATTCAGTTGCATCAATTCATCGCTAAGTATGTTACTTAATTTTTTTACTGACCCACAAAGGCTGCAGTCACAAAGAATAACTTTTTGAACTGAATTAAATTAAGTTGTATAGAGCATACATAAATAGAGTATCGTCAACATAATAGTATTTTATAAGTTGCTGTTAGTTACTGAATGCTACTGTGTACAATCAGGGTATCAGTTTTCAAATTACTACAAATGAGAGGAAAAAATAAATTAAAGTGTGTGGTATACCTCACCTCACTTATTATGTCCTAATGTAAGTACCTCACAAGATAAGTTTAAACAAACTTTAAAAATCACCCTGTTTTTAAATTCAACACATCCGGTAATGAACATACAAGCAAGATATTAACGTAACACTCATAAAGGTCGTTGCAGTTGACCAATGACCACGGGTAAGGAACAGAGCTTATTTTATAGACTCGGAGATGCTCACCCTTATGATTGCGCACTGAAGTTTGGCTTTATACAACCTCAAACAATACCTTTCTACCAGGTAGAACATCTTCCAGAGTGAAGCCAACTAAAGGCCCACAGCATCCACAGTACATTACATTCTGAGAGCCTCTAAATGCTGCCGCCCAGTACGGTTACAACGGCCGACTCATCTCGATGCAACATGCAGCATACTTCCATGTTTGATGGCCTATACCAATTCAAGCCGGTGCAAGGCGGGTAAATAACACATCACACTAAGAAAAGTACACTTCGCTGACATACTGTACATTCGAGACATCACACTGCCAACGCGCTGCCTTACATATGCATCCACACGCCTTGCTCAAACCTCGACTGCTTTCTGCCATGATCATTTAGACATACTTCCGCGGACAGCAATCCGCTTCATTTCCCAACTGTAAGAACAGCTTGCCCATCCAAACCTGCACACACTCCATACGATAGGCGTGTTCTACCTTCATGCTTTCAGCACTCAAAGCTCGCCTCTTCACGGCGACCGAGACGTCACACAAGGGAAGCAAAAATAATCTCTGGAACCGATTGAGCCCGTCATTTTTACATCCAAAGAAAGATGGAACTCTGTACATGATACTGTTAGTGGACCAATTAATTGTACCGACCATATCACACAGTTAAAAATAATTCTAATTCGCAGTTCATTTCGAATTTAACAGTTTTGTCCATTATGGACCGTGCCCCTTATCTAGCACTGCCCATTCCCTCCGTTCCTTCCCTTCTCCCTCTTATCCGCTGGCAGATCCTCGCAGTTTGTTCTTCGTCGTCGGTGTGCTACGTCAGTGTTGTGTTCGGTGCTGTTCTATTGTGACGTCAAATGCTGTGATTTTAATCGTGTGCTTGACTTGTACACGGTGTCGCTGTCCGTGAGTGTTCTGTGATACGCCGCTCGTCGCGACTTTTAGGCTCCGGCCGTACTTCGCCTTGTGTTCTTAGTATGTGGTTTTTTGTGTACACTACTTTCTTAGATTTTTATCTCCATTTTTACAGTCACCCGCTTTAGTATGCTTTCTTCCATTATTTTTCACCTTTTTTATATCTCTCTTTCGTCGTATTTTCTCCTTTACGTTGTTTTAAATGTATCCCTGTACGTACTTACCGTCTCTTGGCGTGGCCGAGCGGTTCTAGGCGCTTTAGTCCGGAGCCGCGCGGCTGCTACGGTCGCAGGTTCGAATCCTGCCTCGGGCATGGATGCGTGTGATGTCCTTAGGCTAGTTAGATTTAAGTAGTTCTAAGTTCTAGGGGACTGATGACCTCAGATGTTAAGTCTCATAGTGCTCAGAGCCATTTGAACCTTTTTTTTTGTCTCTTGGCTAAAGAGCGGCGCCTATTCTACTACCAGCCCGCCACGGACGGGGAATTGAAATTCAATAAAGAAAAGAAAAAAATATGGACCGTGAAACTTCGTGGCAGATTAAAACTGTGTGCTGGACCGAGACTCGAAATCGGGACCTTAGCCTTTCGTGGGCAAGTGCTCTACCGTCTCAGCTTCCCAAGCACGACTCACGCTCTTTCCTCACAGCTTTACTTCTACGAGTACCTCGTCTCCTACCTTCCCGAGTTCGAGTCTCAGTCCTGCACACAGTTTTAATCTGCCAGAAAGTTTCATATCAGCGCACACTCCGCTGCAGCGTGAAAATCTCATTCTGGGAATATGGACCGTGTTTAAGTGCGGTGGCTTTTGATTAAAGTGCAAGGATATTTGAGGAGCAGACATGGCTTAGTTATGAAAAGTTTGAGGTCTAATACTTGATGGTAATGAATAAGTGATTAAGTTCATGCCGTGTAGGAAATTTCAGCAGTAACAGAGAATATTTCTCCATATGTGTCTGACAACCACAGAGAGCATGGCGTTAAAACTCGCAGCCCCAGAGAACGGGCAGACGTCTAAGCGCGGAATTCTACGTTTAAGTTGATGGCAGCTGGTCCAAGCTGGAAAATGTCTCAAAACTCTATTCAGCGATATTTTAAAGGCAGTGACCTGCAAGTGGGACAAGCCCCAATTAGTCAGTCCCTACCTGCGATTTTAGCAACCGCTTATCCAGCGCCTCATTACCAGCTGCTTCGGCGACGCAAGACGGTCTACGAATCTGGCGCAGGGCGCGCGGAGATCTTTCGCCGGCGAGCAGAATTACTCCGGGGTAATTCCTACGGTGGGAAGGAGTAGCGCGACCGACGGAAATTAAAACGGCTTACGTGAAAATTCGATGAGTCGCGCGTGACGCGCGTTTTAACACGGCTCATTACGATTTCTGGGCGCCGTGCGGGCCCGGTTGAATTCCAACACCTCCGTATAACCTGAGCGGACTTTATGAATAAAATATCAGTGAAAGGCGGTGGCGGCGGCAGACAATCGCAGCCGGCGACCTCAGCCCCGCCGACTGCCATTATGATTCGCGCCGCGTGCGACCCGGCGGCGCCTACTGGCGCCTGTGTCAGGCAGAGTGCGCCACGCTGGGACGACTTGCAACTCGCGTCCCCAGCCGTCGCTCGAATGTTGGGAAATGGGTGCAATTACCCTCCAGCCGGCCGCGTGGTTCGCTAACTTCTTCGCTGTTTGTAACGACGAAAAATCTATCTTTCACCGCGCTCAATGCGTCACCTCATAACGCTACACTGCTCCCTTCTGACATTTTGTCATGTTATGAAATGTTTCGTGACTTGTAAGTAGGCTGTTTAGGTTTTTATGTTGGTAACGCAATGTAGCGCTCTATATGAAAATCACTGACTGTGCTGTGTGCAGTCTGTGGCTGGTTTGCATTGTTGGAATTTGCTATTGTAGTGTTGGGCAGTTGCCTGTCAACAGCGCATTTTGAAAAGCAAAAAATGTGTCTTGACTTATTTGAGAATACGGTGAGGACGCAAAACCTGAATCTACAGTCTTTGTAAGATTGTGTCCTCTCATTTCGGATTCCTGAGGTGAGCTGTTGCCGACAGATCTGTCGATAAAGC
Source organism: Schistocerca cancellata (assembly GCF_023864275.1). Lineage (NCBI taxonomy): Eukaryota > Metazoa > Arthropoda > Insecta > Orthoptera > Acrididae > Schistocerca > Schistocerca cancellata. The sequence goes on from NC_064630.1 coordinate 707,482,229, forward strand.
TTCCCTGTTCACTAATTGTTTCACTGTCTACACCATTATTTGCCGCCCGCTCCATTTCCCTATGCACAGTTACCAAATTACAATGTTGAACATTAGTTAATTCATGACACGGTGGCGCTAACACACTGCTCTCGTCTTCACTATCATTTCTCAGTTTACTTTGGAGCCTAGTACTACGTTTTTCACACGCCATTATTATCACAATATTTCACACGATAACAAAGAAAAGCACAATTGGAAGAGCAAAATAAGAAAACACATTAACATAGCACTGAAAATAATATCTAGTTAATTGCAAGCGCAGCTGCGAAATACTTCGTGTAAATCTACATGCATGCCACAACTGTTTTACTGTACAACAATGAAAAACTACGACTACAAAGAAGATTCTCTCTACAATTACGTGCTAGCAATAAACAATAGCTACACTAATTACACAAACTACAAGAAAAAATCAGAAGATTCCACTGAGGTTTCCTAGGCTAAGGGTCGACATATGTAACGTCCCCTTAGAAAAATTTATGAATTACTGTGCTCATAAACCCCTTTAGTTATTTGATTTTCAAACAGCTGAGCAGAACTGAACGTACTCAGACATTTCGCTCTTTACCTATTCTAATCAACACTAAACTGACACACAGTATTTTTAGCGCAACTCAATCTGACTTTCAAAAATCCCTACAAAAGAATGGCCCTGACAAACAATAACCTACACCTTTCCTGAATCACTTACCTCACAAAAATCTTCGTTACTCAAACTACTGCAATACAGCATGCACCAATACTGCCAACTGAATAAAAGATTCTAACTACTGTATTCACTAACTACTGATAGGCATAGTCAGCATATGAAAGATTTTTATAGAGAATAGATAATGTATTTACCTTAATAACGTTCAAAAGTCATATTATATATGTATCAGTTCATGACATCCAGTCCTACAAATTTACTCTCTCTGATGGACACACGTCCAGATCATCCGCTCTCAAAATTCCGCATCTCTCTCCCCACATCCACCACTTCTGGCGGCTCACCTCCAACTGCGCAACGTTACGTGCTGTTAACAACGAATTGCCCAACACTACAATAGCAAATTCCAACAATGCAAACCAGGCACAGACTGCACACAGCGCAGTCAGTGATTTTCATATGGAGCGCTACAAGGCGTTACCAACATAAAAACCTAAACAGCCTACTTACAGACTTTGTGATGATCCACCGTCTTCTCCTTTCCTGTCATCGTCCATTACGGGTTGTCTCTGTCAATTCCATGAAATCCACAGAAATTAGGCACACTGTATTACGAGCAGAACATGGTAGGTGCCATTACCTGATTTCCCAGAAATTTATTTCTGTGGAAGAGGTGTCAAAACAAGCGAACAAGCGAACACACTTGGTTTGTACATAGATACTCCACCGTTTCTGAGAAAACGACATTCAAACTTTCGAGGTACTGCATGTGGCTTTTAGCGAGTAAATACTTCATCCGACGCAATGGCGGAGCGGTTATCGTCGCAGCTTCTCTCTTTTTGTGCCCCCTGTTCGAGAAACTATAATTACACTACTGGCCATTAAAACTGCTACACCAAGATGAAATGCGGACGATAAACGGGTATTCATTGGACAAATATATTATACTATAACTGACATGTGATTACATTTTCACGCAATTTGGGTGCATAGATCCTGAGAAATCAGTACCCACAACAACCACTTGATACGCCTGGGCATTGAGTCAAACAGAGCATGGATGGCGTGTACAGGTTCAGTTGTCCATGCAGCTTCAACACGATAGCACAGTTCATCAAGAGAAGTGACTGGCGTATTGTGACAAGCCAGTTGCTCGGCCACCATTGATCAGACGTTTTCAGTTGGTGATAGATCTGGAGAATGGCGGGTCGTAACACATCTGAAATGTAACGTTCACTGTCCAAAGTGTCGTCAATGCGAACAAGAGGTGACCGAGACGTGTAACCAATGGCACCCCATACCATCACGCCGGGTGATACGCCAGTATGGCAATGACGAATACAAGCTTCCAGTGGGCGTTCACTGCGATGTCGCCAAACACGGATGCGACAATCATGATGCTGTAAACAGAACGTGGATTCAACCGAATAAATGACGTTTCGGCATTGGTGCACTCATGTTCGTCGTTGTGTACACCGTAGCAGGTGCTCCTGTCTGTGATGGAGCGTCAAGGGTAACCGCAGCCATGGTCTCCGAGCTGATAGTCCATGCTGCTGCAAACGTCGTCGAACTGTTCGTGCAGATGGTTGTTGTCTTGCAAACGTCTCCATCTGTTGACGCAGGGATCGAGACGAGGCTGCACGATCTGTTAAGGCCATGCGGATAAGATGCCTGTCATCTCGACTGCTAGTGATACGAGGCGGTTGGGATCCAGAACGGCGTTCCGTATTACCCTCCCGAACCCATCGATTCCATATTGTGCTAAGATTCATTGGATCTCGACCAACGCGAGCAGCAATGTCGTGATACGATAAACCGCCATCGCGATAGGCTACAATCCGACCTTTATAAAAGTTGGAAACGTGACGGTATGCATTTCTCTTCCTTACACGAGGCATCAGAACAACGTTTCACCAGGCAACGCCGGTCAATTGCTGTTTGAGTATGAGAAATCGGTCGGAAACTTTCCTTATGTCAGCACGTTGTCGGTGTCACCACCGGCGCCAGTCTTGTGTGAATGCTCTGAAGAGCTAATCATTTGCATATCACAGCATCTTCTTCCTGTCGGTTAAATTTCACGTCTGTAGCGCGTCATCTTCGTGGTGTAGTAATTTTAATGGCCAGTAGTGTAGTTAATCCTAAGTAGTGGCGCAGCGGTTATCGTAGCTGCTTCTCATTTTTGGCGCCCTCTGTTCCAAAACCGATTGTTGTTTTTATTTTTCATTTATCTACTCATGTCCGTAGAAGATAACTATATGAATGTATTTCAGTCTGTAATAAAAAACGCTTGTTCTTATTCGTCTACTAACTGTATGTCGGATGAAGTACTTACAAAAAGAGACAATAAACGAACGAGAAAACTGAAATTGTTTTAGGTGAAATTTCTGTTGTTTATTTCGATTCATAATCTGTTCGAAGCGCCGTTTTCAAATCAAATGTGTGTGAATTCCAAACGGACCAAACTCCTAAACCCACACACTACATAAACTAACTAATGCTAAGAACAACACACACACCCATGCCCGAGAGAGTAGAACCTTCGGCGGGAGGGGCCGCGCAATCCATGACATGGCGCCTGAAAATGCGCGGCCATTCCGCGATGCTGCGCCGTTTTCGAAAAAAAGTGATCTATTACGAGTGGTTCGCGGCTGTTTATGTTTTCTTTATGTAAGTAGGCTGTTTATGTTTTCTTATTGGCAAAGTTACGTAGCGCTCTATATGAAAATCACTGGCTGTGCTGTGTGCAGTCTGTGGCCAGTTTGCATTGTTGTCTGCCATTGTAGTGTTGGGCAGCGGCAGCTGGATGTGAACAGCGCGTAGCGTTGCGCAGTTGGAGGTGAGCCGCCAGCAGTGGTGGATGTGGGGAGAGAGATGGCGGAGTTTTGTAATTTGTCATGAACTGCTATATATATTATGACTATTAAGGTAAATACATTGTTTGTTCTCTATTAATATCTTTCATTTGCTAACTATCCTTATCAGTAGTTAGTGCCTTTCTGTAGTCTGAATCTTTTATTTAGCTGGCAATAGTGGCGCTCGCTGTATTGCAGTAGTTCGAGTAATGAAGATTTTTGTGAGGTAAGTTATTTGTGAAAGGTATAGTTTAATGTTAGTCAGGGCCATTCTTTTGTAGGGATTTTTGAAAGTCAGATTGCGTTGCGCTAAGTATTATTGTGTGTCAGGTTAAGCACAGTCGTGTATAAAATGTTCTAAGGGGACGTTTCAGTTGTCGTTAGATGACATGTGTAAAATGAAAGACAAAATGGATAAGTAAAGCATAGTAGTTGTTGTGGTCCTCAATCCGTAGTGTGGTTTGATGCAGCCCTCCAGGCCATTCTGTCCTGTGCAAGCCTCTTTGTCTCTGCGTAGCTGCTGCAACCTACACCCATTTGAACCTTCTTATTAACAGCATGGTCTACCTCTGGACATTTTTCTCTCCACACTTCCCTCCGCTACGAAAATGGCAGCACCCTGACGCCTAGGGATGTGTCCTACTAACTCACGCAGTAATTTAATGAAATTCCATCTTAAATTTCCTTTTCCCTCAGTTTGATTTAGCATCTCCTCATTACTTATTCGTTATACCCATCACATTTTCAACGCTCTTCTGTAGCATCGCGTTTCGCTGGCTTGTGTTCTCGTCTTATCTGAAACACTTGTCGTCCATTTTTTACTTCCGTACAACGCCAAACTTCGCACAGATACTTTCAGAATAGGAACGGTATTGTAATGAAAATGTATCGATGCTATGAAATAATATAGATCTTCAGACCCTCCCTATACACTGTACCGCATACCACCACGCTACCATGACGAATACACAACAGCCTCATCCGTTATCCTCAGACTCTTCACAATTGGATGTCAACCGTGATGGTCTACATAGAAACGGTAGTCGTCTGAGGAGACGACATGACGCCACTGCTTCGTCCGTTGTAGCGCGATCCTTCACTGCTCTGTCCACTGTTGGCGACAGCGAGATCCTGAATAGCTGAGCGAATAACAAGGGCATGCCACACGTAAGGGACTACGGGGCACAATTGTACTGACAGAGGATATGAAACCAAATTTGTACGAGACATACTTTCAGGGGTGAGAATTGCTGGAGGTGATCTCCCCCACTTGTATAGACAGTTCAATATGGCAGTAGAGGGACAACCTTCGTACCACCCCACTTACCAAATTTATTCAAGATGTCGGCGATGACGTCATCCAAGATAGCGGTATGTAGACTTGGCAACAGCGCATGACGTCATCCAAGATGGCGGCTTTTGGTGGGAAAATAGGCCAATTGTGCTACATCCACTAACCTAACCTCAAGAAAAAATGGCGGGAAATTTGAATTTTTACGGGAAAATAGACCAATTGGGCTACATCCACTAACCTTTGCCTCCAGAAGAAAAAAATGGCGGAAAGTTTGAATTCCATCATGATAATGCATGAAAAACCGTACTTGTCTTTATTATTATTGATTATCATTTCTTAACATTAATTATCATATATTATTATTTATTATCATTTATTATTATTGATCTGCCTCCACTAGAAAATTCCATCCGAATTCAAATTCCAATATGATAATGGCTGCAAACCATACTTTTGTTTATTAATGACTCATTATCATTTATTAACATTCATTATCATTCATTGTCATTTATTATCATTCATTATCATTTATTATCATCATTATCATTTATTATCATCATTATCATTTATTATTATTATTATTATTATTATTATTATTATTTATTATTATTATAGGCCTACCTCCATTAGTAAATTGCTCCAAATTCAAATTCCTACACGATTATCTCTCGAGAGCTGTACTTCTATATATTATTATCATTTATTATTTATTCAAGATGTCCGATTTTCTCGGCGAGAAAGCTATTTTCCTTACATCCATAACAAAAATCTATCACAAGTTCAAATCCAAACACCATAATTGATCACACATACGAGCTTCCTCTGTCACTTATCTTTTTTCACTGGTAGCGTATCATAATTGCGTCAAATAATAAACTGCACTTATAGTAACGTAAGTCACGTCCTTTGATTTTGCAGGGGGGAAGGGACTGAAGACTTTATTTCAAGCAGTACGGCATCACTTGTTCTCCAACACAGTCAGCACACACATCTTTGATATCGCAGTGCAGTCACCACGACGTCCGCGCTCCAACTGAATTAGTTCAAATCCTCGCCACCCCATGGCAGCGCACGGAGACACTGCCAACGCCTGTTACGCGAGGCGGCTGGACACTCGCGTTGGGGGCGAGCCCAGCGATCGCTCCCACGTCGTAAACATGTTTTCGCTGGACACGCTGGAACTTGACGAGTTTGACGTCACAGTGGCCCCTTGTCCGCTCACCACGTGTATTGGCCGTCTCCGCACGTTTCCCGCCAAAACTGTTTGCCTCGGAGCTGAATCCGACCACGGTCGGCCGTTCGCAGCCACTCTTTTGGCGCCAAAGTTGTTTTCCTGGGCTCGTTGAAACCTGTCGATGAGGACCACTCACCGTACACCATGTGTCCTTGTGCGATCGAGAACACAGTGCTACACTTTTGGCGGCATAGTTTGCTCGACAGTCGAATCCGCCATGACTATATGACAGCACGTTTGGTCCGCACTAGAACGCTCGATAATTGACCCACTCTCGCGCGCGCGTGATAGCTGTACAATCGCTGCGTCGCCACCCCGCTTACGTCACACACCCTCTATACACGCGATGGACATATTCTTCTGTAAATACCTAAGTATTTAATTCCATTTCGATTTTAATCATATTAAATAATTCAATTTACAATTTCATATACGTATGCAAAGGTTTTCAACTACCTACTTCCAACTACTTTTCGTGGACCAGACAGCCACCTCTTCCTAGGAACCAGCGCCGCGTTTGAATTCTGGCAGTAAAGAAAGGGCATTTGTACTAACCTCCTAGGAACCAGCGCCAAGTTTGAAATCTTTCAGTAAACAAAGCTCCCTTGCGCTCCCGCCACCAACCTAAGAAAATTGTTGCAAACGAAGCTCATCACCACTAAACTAAGCCACCAGCACTCAACCTCTTCCTACACGTTTCGGCTAAAAGGACTCACCCTGCACTAGGCCCTTGGATGGAGGAACCAATTTACTTTATTTAGGAATGGAGTGTATGTATCACACCGACATGTTCCACACCATACAGACCTGCAAAACACTCCTACATAATTCATTTATAATGCTCTAGACACATGCTTGCTAATTGTAAACAATTAAAAATAACTCATAGCACAGCCTACAGACATGCGAACCGCTCGTAAATAATGTAAAACATTTACATCCAAATAGCCAAACAACTGCTAATTTTCCGCAATAATTTCAGTACATAGGCTGATCGAAGGAGGAACGAGTGAACTTTATTTATTTTCAATATATTTTTTTGAAACGTTTGCTTCTCATAGGTTTCGATATGTAAGGCTGATCTAAGGCACGTTCTGAACTCTAGTAGTGCACTACATCTGACAACACAACCACACCCATAAAGATATTCATTCCAATCCAGACCTGTAACTCCTCTACAGATAAATTTGTCCATTTATTTGTCGACTCACTCACCGTCTGACCAGATTACCGTTATTGCGCAAAAACACCTCGGACTGCGCTGTGCTGCTCGGGGAAGTAAGGAAGGGATGCACTCTATTTATTTGGAGCCCTTTTATTTAGTCGTGGAGTATATTTGTCACAAAACACCCGCACTGATCCGCCTGTGGTCATGTGGCACAGGCTACAAACACGTAAACAACTCCTAATATCACCACACAATAGCAAACAGCTCTTAAATAATGCAGTACACAATATCAGCCTACGAGCTCTGTACTCTTAAACACTCCAAATAAAGCACCGCACAGTGCACAGACATGCTCGCAAAATAGTGCAACAGACGCGCCCAGACACCCCCCAGCTGCCAAACCGACCAAAGTCTCTGCTCGGCCTCCCCCAAACATGACCTCAACACAGTCGCATTCGCACCTAACACCGGAGAAATTGATATCGCCTATGCGCCTTAGATTACGCTCCAAGGCAGGCTGCGCGTGCGTGCGGCCGGTGGGGAATAGGGTTCCAGAGTCTCCAGCCAAGTTCAGCTTCCGAGCGCTCGTGACAGCCGACACATGTGAAAGCTGCATTGTTCTTCTCATGTATACCTCCGGCGTCTCAGGTGTGGACCTGCCTTCACGCCAATTGTCAGAATAGCTCATAGCTCGTTGACCCACACGATTAACGCGGCCGGGAAAACATTTACTACTCGCGTGCAACCGAGATGGTGACGGAAAACCAATCACTCTGATCTGCGCTGCAGGAGCGTGTAATCATTGAGAACATTCTATTTATTTTTTCGAACAACTTATTTAACCATACAGTGTATCTACCACGCTATCACAAAACACCCACCCAGATGTGCCCTGGGCCATGTTGAACAGCCCACAGACACGCACCCAATCATAATTTCAGTACCCACTATAGCAAACTGCTACTAAATAATACCTCATACAGATGTGTAGATACGCTCAGTACTCGTAAACTATCCTAATAACGCTTAGCGGAACCTGCAGATCCGCTCGCAAAATAACTCAGCAGACGTGCGCAGGTACCCTCCACTCCGCACCCTGCCCACAAGATCTTGAAGCCAACCATCCGTCTGATTTCACACCTCGCACAGCCCCTACTCGGCTTCCGCAAGTGTGAGTTAGAAGGTCTACGCGCTCGTCAGCGGTCAAAGCACACACATACGTCCGTTAAGGACCGCAATCCATTACAACCCCGAGCCGCTAACACCGAACGCATGTGAAAGTAAACTTTATATCAACGTAGCATAATTATCAAAGCGCAGCCTCCATACACTAGATACATCATAGCAGCACATGTATTTACCTCCTATGACACTGTAGCACACTGCGCATTGCTCCTCACCCAACATTACATGACCCTTTAACTAAACATAACTACACATCCCTGCTCTCGCCTCGTCGCACGACCAGCCATCTAAAACCTTCTCAATACTATTCTTACTTTACAAAATTAAAAAAAAATCTAATTTACACCTCCCACCGCACCTAACCTCACACTCGTCCCACAATCAACATACACAAACGTCCTCAACTCTATATTGACTCTCATATATCACCCAACAAACCATGTCCATCAATCAATTTACCATTCTCATCCCCTCTTTTCGAACTACAAACGTAGCCTCTATCTAAACACTAATCAACTCATCATTCTCGCACTTTCAACAGTAAAATTAATTTTACACACCCCCAGAAATACCAGATGCAATTAAAGAGTCAAACTTTTATACAGAGCATCAAGCACATACGACAATAATCAAAGCCAGGTCGACATTTACCACCTCCACTTTGAATTAAATATTAGTACCATTGCCGTAACATTCTGCCAGCGCTCGATTTGTACCTATTTCTTCCGCTATTAACTGTTGTCACTAGTGGTCGACTATCAGTATCTATAGATTACATAAATTTCCACATAAAAAAACTCGTCCCGCCGTTTAGAGACTCCTATATCCGAACACATAGCATCATTCAACTATCACTTGCTCTTATCTAATAACTCATCCATCAAGTCTGGGGGCAAGGTCATCCCTTTCTTTCTTTCTTTCTTTCCTTCTTTCAGCAGCAGACAGCTATTTTTTTTACAGTGGTAGCTAAATTGCGGCATCAACTTAACATCACCATTCGCGAAACATATCTTCAAATACGTAAACACACTTACTCAATTACACAGCAGTCCCGCTGAGGACATGACTTTCAATATTACAGTTCTTAATCCAATAACCACCGAAACAAGTACTAAATGCTCAAACTAATCCCATAGTGCCTTACAAGGCGAGTGTCCGAGCGCCGCCGGCGGCATGTCAAAGCCACATAGCTGTCCATCTAAAAAGCCGTCCACTCAGCCCCAGGACCAGAATCCTGAAGTGGGCTCTCCCTATACCTGCTCTCCAGCTATTGTCTAACGACATACAGTGCACAAATGGATTCCTGAATAGTACAGATCTCTATCTCCACCTTGCATCTCCAACAGGACATGTAAACAGTGTCTCCCCCAGCCAGCGAACCCGACGTCATTCGCCTTTCGCTGACAATTTCCACTCACAAATCTTAAATATTCGCATATATAAAATCATATTCACTCCTGCCAAAACTCACTTAATAATAAAGAAGCATTCCCCCTTAAACATACATGAGTATGCATCTATCTACACCCATCTGATCTCTGCAATTTAAGTCGGAGAAAGACATATCTATTACCTTCTGCAACTTGTATATAAACAGAACGATCTCAGTTACTAGAACAGGACCTTGTTTTGACCATTCGCCGGAAATGCGCGCAATGTTGTACGTCTCAAACTAGGTACAAGTATAATAGATCCTCAACACCCCATCATCTTTATCCTTTACCATCAAACAGTGAAAATGTCACGAATGCACCAATGCGATCCACCTCCAGCGCGGACAAACGGAATTCACAATACTCCCCCAAATAACTCAGAGTGCGACCATCCAAGAATTCCTAACAGCTCGCCAAGTCCGACACCTCAAACTACAGATGCCTATATGAGCAAGATCATATTAAATATACACACGCTGCAGAGACCCCTTTAAAGTTTGATCACCCATACTCTAAGCGAACGAGAAGCTGCCTCTCGCCTTTGTTCAGTGTTTTCTAACACGCTTTTGCACACTGCCGAACATTTCGCCTTTCTGCCGTGACTTCGAATCAGTGTCTGATTCTAAACAGGCATTAAGACGGACTGATACACAGCCTCTCACAGGAAAACTATACCTTTCACCTTGTAAATCATATTCTTACAGTCGATAGCATAACATTAAATGATTTTAAATAAAGGACAGCCACAGCACTATAAAAGTAGAAGAGCCTGCTGGCGTTGTAGCGACTTCCCTCTACATTTAAACTCATATGTCGCAGTGACCGAATAGTTTATAACTCAGCGTTCCATTTCTAGTGATTGGTCATTTTTGCACACAAGTACGGGATCAGCGTTTTCGGTGCTAGCAACCCCGGAAGTTGCGGTCCATCAACCAAAATTTGTCCCCCAACTCAAGGAAGCATTGTCAGTCAATCATTATGTGTTACCCAATGCACAGATGCGATGGATAAGACACTACCGATCTACTGTAATATTATCCATCACAGCTGATATCGCGAAAAAATTTACAGTAAGTCCAACACTGGCCAATCATGTGACAGCTTGTATTCTTAATTTCAGTATCATAGCTAAACCATACTTCCTCTACTTTGCACGTATCGTTGCGATCATTCATAGATGACTGTTCAGCACGTCCATTCACACTTAATTCCCGAACACATAAAGACTATCAAATTATACCTGTGCCACTGTCAAAGTGTAAACTAATACAGTTCGTGTGAAAGTGTTCTGGACATCAAAATGGAGGCAAACAGATACGAAAAAGCCGCCTATACTGTCGCAGTGAGTAAAAACTAAATTTACATCGATATCGACAGATAATTTTAAAAAATGGTACAAATGGCTCTGAGCACTATGGGACTCAATTGCTGTGGTCATCAGTCCCCTAGAACTTAGAACTACTTAAACCTAACCAACCTAAGGACATCACACACACCCAAGCCCGAGGCAGGATTCGAAACTGCGACCGTAGCAACAGCACAGATAAACTATAGTCATGGCGATACATTAAAGTGTGACCCATCTTTCTGCCATAGAACCAGCACCCAGCATAAACCGGTTCATGTAATAAAGCATTATTATCGACAAAAGTGACTGGTTTCATTCAATATACAGTCACGGTTCTAAAATATCCGTAATGGATAAGCATAATTTTTAGAGGCCGTCGATAGCTGGTGAAATGAGGAATGCTATGAGTTTTGGAACAACTTAATTGAAGACATTAAACGTTTATTTTGTACCGACGACGTGCTTTATCGTAAGATACTGTCCTTACATTTCCTTAGTTCCTCACTTAATAAATTTAGTTATCTACTGTTTAAGAATTCTCTCGCAATGTTAGTGAGGTGAGACTGTGTAAACTCCGCTGTGTTTTGGCAAAAGAAGCAAATTTTAACATGGCAACAAGAGAAAAGTGTAGGTTTCATCTAAAATTTGCCACTCATGACTTTTCTCTGAAATGATTAACAACACAGACGAAAATTAATCGCTGCATTTTCGGGGGAATTCTTTTTAGATACTAACCAAATCAGAGGTGACAGATGTTTTGAACGATCACCATGCAAATGTGGGTGTAAGCTTAAGTTTAGAATGACACTTCCCCTCCAGTCAACCTGTTCTTACCTGCCGCCCACTTTTGTATCTTTGTTAGTAGCAAAACTTTCTAACCATCCACCACATCCGCAGAAATAGTGATTTATAAGGTAGGAAAGTAACTATATGTTATAAAATTTATAAAAGAGAGTTGCAGTAAGTTATGGCCTGTAACAGTAATTATTTACCAAATTCCTTATGTAAAATTTTTCATTAAAGTTTTTAACCCTCAAGAGCCTACAGCCCACCATGAATGCTGGAACATCCACTCGTATGCGGTAGGGCCGCGGGGACAAGGTTGACTACTACGGACATAGACCCTCAAACCACTGCATACAAGTCTTGGTGACGGATCTGAAGAGAAAGACGAACTGTGTTGGATGAACATGGCTTGGGGCCCGCCGTTATCGGAAGAAAGAGTGGCTCAGGTAGATACACGATTGCTGGCGGCGCCCACAAAGTCTCATCGCCATTTCTCGACTATCGCGTAGTGTCACAGAAATGTTTAAGAAAGCGGATAGAGACCGTGATAAACGCCTAACTAGCTGCTATCGGTTACAGCGATTTGTCGCAGAAAGGCCAGGAACAATGCAGTAATCACACAACAGCGATATGTAGCGTGGCTCCACTTGCCACACTACGTGAACTCACAAAGTACAAGTTTATGGGGCAGTGACACCCAGCATGTTGTCTATGAGAAACACGTCCATTCACAGAAGGTGGGCGTATTCTGTGCATTATCACACTGGTGTATCATCGGGCCAAATTATTTTTTTCTTCTTTTTCCAAAGTACCGTCACCATCGAAGTACACAAGGTAATATTTCGTGAAGCCCAGGTTCTCACTCAAATGAATGAAAAACAGGCAAAGTCTGCAAATTTTTTGAGACAATAAGAAGACATACAAAGATTTTCAATACAAAAGAAACAAAATGAGGCCCGTAATTATGGTTCGATAACGGCCTGCGAGTTTGAAGTACACAGACTGCGTCCAGGGTAGCCCCTCAGGAAAAAAAAGTGTGTGAAATCTTATGGGACTTAACTGCTAAGGTCATCAGTCCCTAAGCTTACACACTACTTAAACTAAATTATCCTAAGGACAAACACATACACCCATGCCCGAGGGAGGACTCAAACCTCCGCCGGGACCAGCTGCACAGTCCATGACTGCAGCGCTTGAGACCGCTCGGCTAATCCCGCGCGGCGCTCCTCAGGAGTTATCTGAAATCAAAAATGGATAACATAAGTCGATACTACATTTAATTTATGGGAGCTTGTACTTTACTGCAATGAGACAACATTAAATTTAACGATATGTAGCTAACTCGAACTTTGAGTTCGCTTTTTGGGGGCTGTTTTCACTATTTATGGCTTCACAAAAAATAGTTAATATTATTTAATTTAACATGTTATAGGCCGGCCGCTGTGGTGGAGCGGTTCTAGGCGCTTCAGTCCGGAATCACGCTGCTGCTAATGTCGCAGGCTCGAATCCTGCCTCGGGCATGGATGCGTGTGATGTCCTTGGGTTCGTTAGGTTTAAGTAGTTCTACGTCTAGGGGACTGACGACCTCAGATGTTAAAGTCCCATAGTGGTTAGAGCCATTTGAATCATTTTAACATGTTATAGGTATAAACACCCAAGAAAAGTGTTTCAGGTGTCAACAGTAGAAGTTAATAGATTGAACCGTTTTTATTTTTTGCTGCAAGCAGTTTTTAAAAATGGGTTTAGAGAAAATTCGGTTCAAAGTTTAGGGAAAATTTTTAAGTGTATTATTAGCTCAATTTGCATAAAAGCTACACCTTATTACATATTTTTGATGTCGCTGAACACAAATCTGCCGCGCGGTAATAGCCGAGCGGTGTCAGACGCTGCAGTCATGGACTGTGCGGCTGATCCCGGCGGAGGTTCGTGTCCTCCCTCGGGCATGTGGGTCTGTGTTTGTTCTTAGGATAATTAGGTTAAGTAGTGTGTAAGCTTAGGGACTGATGACCTTAGCAGTTAAGTTCCATAAGATTTCACACACATCTCAAATTTTTTTTTAACAGAAATCTGAAGTTAGATTTTCAAAATTGAAAATGGGTAATCCTATATGACTGACTCAATCTGTATATTGAGCAAGCAGTAAAGGAAACAAAAGAAAAATTCGGAGTAGGTATTAAAATCCATGGAGAAGAAATAAAAACGTTGAGGTTCGCCGATGACATTGTAATTCTGTCAGAGACAGCAAAGGACTTGGAAGAGCAGTTGAATGGAATGGATGGTGTCTTGAAGGGAGGATATAAGATGAACATCAACAAAAGCAAAACGAGGATAATGGAATGTAGTCGAATGAAGTCGGGTGATGTTGAGGGTATTAGATTAGGAAATGAGACACTTAAAGTAGTAAAGGAGTTTTGCTATTTGGGGAGCAAAATAACTGATGATGGTCGAAGTAGAGAGGATATAAAATGTAGACTGGCAATGGCAAGGAAAGCGTTTCTGAAGAAGAGAAATTTGTTAACATCGAGTATAGATTTAAGTGTCAGGAAGTCATTTCTGAAAGTATTTGTATGGAGTGTAGCCATGTATGGAAGTGAAACATGGACGGTAAATAGTTTGGACAAGAAGAGAATAGAAGCGTTCGAAATGTGGTGCTACAGAAGAATGCTGAAGATTAGATGGGTAGATCACATAACTAATGAGGAAGTATTGAACAGGATTGGGGAGAAGAGAAGTTTGTGGCACAACTTGACCAGAAGGAGGGATCGGTTGGTAGGACATGTTCTGAGGCATCAAGGGATCACCAATTTAGTATTGGAGGGCAGCGTGGAGGGTAAAAATCGTAGGGGGAGACCAAGAGATGAATACACTAAGCAGATTCAGAAGGATGTAGGTTACAGTAGGTACTGGGAGATGAAGAAGCTTGCACAGGATAGAGTAGCATGGAGAGCTGCATCAAACCAGTCTCAGAACTGAAGACCATAACAACAACAACATATGACTGACCAAAAATTAAGTTTCGAACAATTGTGACCATAATTTGATGAAAAAAGTGTTATCGTTACTTACGTTTATTTCGCAAATTTAGGACCGTACATCAACCCTTCCCCAAAGTCGAATTGTTCCTGGAGAGCAATTCTTTCGTTCGCCTTAGGAAGAAAAGTCGATTAGGCTGAGCTGGATATGCTATGTTCGGCAGCCTACACACATTCTTCGTCAGATTTTTCGGCGAATCCAGGGTCAGAATTTTTGAACTGCTTAAAATAAAATCATCATAACGTCTTAACGGTTTGCGTTACGATGTTCAAACTACACGGTTGGCCGTGGGGCATGTTGGGAGTTAGTATGGTTCACTTTAGCGACGAAGCCCACTTTCAAATGTTCAGATGTGTATGAAATCCTAAGGGACCAAACTGCTTAGGTCATTGGTCCCTAGACTTACACACTATTTAAACTAACTTATGCTAAGAACAACACACACATCCATACCGGCGAGAGAAGTCGAACCTCCAGCGGGAGGTACTGCGCAGTCCGTGACATGACGCCTCAAACCGCGCGGCCACCCCGCGCAGCGAAGCCCACTTTCATTTGGATGGGTACGTCATAAAGCATAACTGGCGCATTTGGGAGACTGATAAACCGCGTTTCGCGATCGAAAAGTCTCAGCGGGTGATTATGTGGTGTGCAATGTTTAGTAACAGGATAATCGGTGCGATAATCCTTGATGGCACGGTGACAATCGGTATTCGAAGGTTTTGGAAGATGATTTCATTCCCATCATCCAATGTGACCCTGATTTCGACAAGATGTGGTTTATGCAAGACGGAGCTCGATCCCACCGACGTTGGAGAGTGATGTCCTGGAGGGGCACTTTGGGGACCGTGTTCTGTCTCTGGGATACCCAGAGGCCATTGTCATGGGCTTCGATTGCCCGCCATATTCCCCAGATCTGCACATGCGACTTCTTTTTATGAGGGTATATTAATGACAATGTGTACAGCATTAACCCCAAATTAAAATGAAATGAATACTCCTAGCTGCATACAGGCGTTGATATAAGTCAACGGGGACAGTTGAAAATATGTGCCCCGACCGGTACTCGAACCCGGGATTTCCTGCTTACATGGAAGACACTCTATTTATCTGAGCCACCGAGGACACAGAGAACTGCAGGGACTTACCTGTGGCACACCTCTCGTGAGACCCACATTCGCAACTTATTGTCCCGCACTATATTCGTAATACCCCCGCCCATCATTACTCGCGTTTTTACTGCCGATTACCGTAAGAGTTCGGGCACTGTTTGTGCATCCGCACAGAAGAAGATGGTCAAATGTCCGGTGAACCTTAACTGTATACACTACTGGCCATTAAAATTGCTACGCCAAGAATAAACGCAGATGATAAACGGGTATTCATTGGACAAATATATTATACTAGAACTGACATGTGATTACATTTTCAAGCAATTTGGGTGCATAGATCCTGAGAACTCAGTACCCCGAAGAACCACTTCTAGCCGTAATAACGACCTTGATACGCCTGGACATTGAGTCAAACAGAACTTGGATGGCGTGTACAGGTACAGCTGCCCATGCAGCTTCAACACGATACGACAGTTCATCAAGAGTAGTGACTGACATATTGTGACGAGCCAGTTGCTGGGCCGCCATTGACCGGACGTTTTCAGTTGGTGAGGGATCTGGAGAATGTGCTGGCCAGGGCAGCAGTCGAACATTTTCTGTATCCAGAAAGACCCGTACAGGACCTGCAACATTCGGTCGTGCATTATCCTGCTGAAATGTAGGGTTTCGCAGGGATCGAATGAAGGGTAGAGCCACGGGTCGTAACACATCTGAAATGTAACGTCCACTGTTCAAAGTGCCGTGAAGGCGAACAAGAGGTGACCGAGATGTGCAACCAATGGGAACCCATACCGTCACGCCGGGTGTTACGCCAGTATGGCGATGACGAATACACGCTTCCAATGTGCGTTCACCGCGATGTCGCCAGTCACGAGTGCAGCCATCATGATGCTGTAAACAGAACCTCGATTCATCCGAAAAAAATGACGATTTGCCATTCGTGCACGCACGTTCGTCGTTGAGTACACCATCGCAGGCGCTCCTGCCTGCTATGGAGCGTCAAGGGTAACCGCAGCCATGGTCTCTGAGCTGATAGTCCATGCTGCTGCAAACGTCGTCGAACTGTTCGTGCAGATGGTTGTCGTCTTGCAAACGCCGCTATCTGTTGACTCAGGGATCGAGACGGGGCTGCACAATCCGTTACAGCCATGTGGATAAGATACCTGCCATCTCGACTGCTAGTGATACGAGGCCGTTGGGATGCAGCATTACCCTCCTGAACCCACCGATTCCATATTCTGCTAACAGTCATCGCATCTCGACCAACGCGAGCAGCAGTGTCGCGATACGATAAATCGCAATCGCGATAGGGTACAATCCGACCTTTATCAAAGCTGGAAACGTGATAGTACGCACTTCTCCTCCTTACACGAGGCATCACAACAACGTTTCGCCAGGCAACGCCGGTCAACAGCTGTTTGTGTATGAGAAATCTGTTGGAAACTTTCCCAAGTCAGCACTCTGTCGATGTCGCCAACGGCGCAAACCTTGTGTGAATGCTCTGAAAAGCTAATTATTTGCGTATCACAATATCTTCATACTGTCGGTTGAATTTCTCGTCTGTAAGATACCATCTTCATACATAAATAATCCCAGAACCAACGCTGAGCCGGAAACAGCCACTCTGGAGGTCATCGACAGCACTTGTGTGAGCACACTTCAGTAGGACACGCAGAATTTTGCAATTCGTCTGCGCCACACCATGGCCATTGTTGGCAGTTGGCAGACATGTCGAACATATGACTAAATCCGAATATCTGTAGTGAAGTTTGCGTGTTGAATAAAGTGTGTGCACGCCACAGTTTGTGACTAATTTCCTTCTTTTCCGGATAGTTCAATAATTGTCACCCTGTATGTTTGTTTGCATACTGCAATATAAATCATTTTGTGAACGGCCTTCACGGCACGACAAGTTTTCTACCTGGGCCGCGCGTCTCCGGCTGCGAGCGTCCCACGGCGGTTGTGACACTGCCTCGAACAATGGGCTGTAGAGACTTTTGTAACACACGGATTAGAAAAAAAATCCTTTTCGTCTCAAACGTTCTAGACACATATATCTTTCAAAAATTCAATAAAAAATCGAATTTTCGACCATTTTGAATGAGTATCTGGTCTTAATTTGTGAACAACTTGTGCCAGTCGTTGTAGACAAGCGGGTCTAGGCCCTTCAGTCCGGAACCACGTGGCTGATACGGTCGCAGGTTCGAATCCTGCCTCGGGCATGGATGTGTGTGATGTCCTTCGGTTAGTTAAGTTTAAGTAGTTCTAAGTCTAGGGGACTGATTACCTTAGATGTTAATCCCCATAGTACTTAGACTGATTTGAACCGTTTTTGAACAACTTGTATGATGAGGAACTGACACTGGACTGGTACCAGCAAGATGGAGCAACATGGGACTCGTCTAAAGCGAGTGTGGCTACGGTGGAATCATTTTCTCCCGACTGAGTGATTTCCAAAGGGTTTTGGCCCCCAAGAACTTGACTCCCTCCCCCGCGACTGTTATCTATGGGGTCGCTTTAAAGCTACTCTGTACAAGAACAAATCACGCGACATCGACGAGTTGCGTGAGAACACCCGCCGTGAAATGCAGGCTGTCACGCCCAATACTCTGGCAGCAACATTCACGAACTGTGTGTACAGGTTACCGTGGATCACTTGCAGAATCTCTTGGAATGTGCCTCCATTTCTCGGCAATGAATGCTTATCGTGTACCAGTTTGGTTCCACATACCTTTTAATAATAAGATGGTTCAGATGTCTCTGAGCACTATGGGACTTAACATCTTAGGTCATCAGTCCCCTAGAACTTAGAACTACTTAAACCTAACTAACCTAAGGACATCACACAACACCCAGCCATCACGAGGCAGAGAAAATCCCTGACCCCGCCGGGAATCGAACCCGGGAACCCGGGCGTGGGAAGCGAGAACGCTACCGCACGACCACGAGATGCGGGCTTTTAATAATATTTTTATAACATTTGTCCCGGGGCCCCTTACGAACGGTAGACCCGACCTGTCTGTCCTCTTGAGCGTTTGAGTCATCGTGCATTTTGGATCCCACACTGCGGTGAGTATGACCCTCCTGAACCCGTCAGTTCCATATTCTTATGGCAGTCATGGGCGTCCGCGGACAGAAAGCAGTGTAGCAGAACATAAACCGCTGTCTCCATAGACTCCCATTATTGCGCTGTCGACTTTCTACACCTAATAGTTGAAGCATAAACTTCTTATTGGAGGCATAACACAATCTTCTCACTTAAATCCAACAATCATATGATACTTATGAATGAGAAACGATCTACCAAATCTTTCCTTACATCGTACGGAATATACACTAAGTGATCAAAAGTATCCGGACACCTTGCTGCAAATGACTTACAAGTTCGTGGCACCCCACATCGGTAATGCTGGAATTCAATGAGGTGTTGGCTCATCCTTAGCCTTGATGACAGCTTCCACTTTCGCGGGAATACTTTCAATTAGGTGCTGGAAGGTTTCTTGCGGAATGGCAGCCCATTCTTCATGGAATGCTGCACTGAGGAGAGGTATCGATGTCGGTCGCTCAGGCCTGGCACGAAGTCGGCTTTCCAAAACAGCCAGGTCAGGACTCAGTAGAGGCCAGTCCATTGCAGGGATGTCATTGTTGTGTAACCACTCCACCACATGCCGTGCTTTATGAACAGGTGCTCGATCGTGTTGAAAGATGCAGTCACCATCCCCGAATTGCTCATCAACAGTGGGAAGCAAGAAGGTGCTTAAAACATGAATGTAGGCCTGTGCTGTGATAGCGCCACGCAAAACGACAAGGAGTGCAAGCCCCCTCCATGGAAAACGCGACCACACCGTAACACCACCGCCTCCGAATTTTCCTGTTGACACTTCACACGCTGGCAGATGACGTTCACCGGTCATTCGCCATGCCCACACCCTGTCATCGGATCGCCACATTGTGTACGGTGATTCGTCACTCCACATAACATTTTCCACTCTTCAATCGTCTTATGTTTACGCTCCTTACACCAAGCGAGGCGTCGTTCCGGATTTACCGGCGTGATGTGAGGCTTATGAGCAGCCGCTCGACCATGAAATCCAAGTTTTCTCACCTCCCTCCTGACTGGCACCGTACTTGAAGTGGTCCCTGACGCAGTCTGGAATCCCTGTATGGTGGTCTGGATAGATGTCTGCCTATTACACATTACGGCCGTCTTCGACTGCCGGCGGTCTCTGTCAGTCAACAGGCAAGGTCGACCTGTGCGCTTTTGTGCTGTACGTGTCACTTCAGTTTCCACTTCACTATCACATCGGAAACAGTGGACCTAGGGATGTTATGGAGTGTGGAAATCTTGCTTACAGACGTATGACACAAGTGACACCCAGATACCTGACCACGTTCGAAGTCCGTGAATTCTGCTCTCGCACGATGTCTAATGACTACTGAGGTCGCTGATATGGAGTATCTGGCAGTAGGTGACAGCACAATGCACCTAATATGAGATATGTATGTTTTTTGGGGGTTCGGATACTTTTGATACATAGCGTAGACACCGTATTAGTACTACTCAAGCTACATGCGATTGCACTGAAATGCTAATCATCTTCATATCTCAGCACGTACATACATCATGCCAGTTTAACAACTCTCGCTTGCCGTCTCCATGGTGTTGCAACTTTAACGGCCAACTGTATAAATCTGAATCAATGTAGAATAACTGGAGTCGATGACATTTGAAGCCAAAATGGAGACTGTCTTTTCCAGTGTTGTTTCATTTCTGACCAAGTCCGTTCGGCGTTCCTTGAAGTGGAAAATTAAATTTTTTTGGTTGAGGCTAGGACAAAGGCACCTGCATTTACGGTTGGTATCTTAGAGATCTTCACACTCATTCGTAGAAGCAGCGCTCCAGACCGAGTTCTCTCATCCTGATTTATGTAAACCGTTTGACACGTTTGTCAACACGGTTCCTTACATCTACATAAATATGACTGCTCTGAACTGAACTGTTAAAGGGTTCGGCAAATGGTTCATAGGCACATTTTCAATTTCTCGATCTTTTCACCCTAGAATTTTACTCGAAAAAAAAACACGTAAGTCATCTTTTGCACGCTATGATTTCTCACATTTAATCACAACGGTCAGTTTCCCTGATGTTGGTGGGAGAAAGCTGGTGGTTGAAATTTCATCTCGCCGCAATGAAAAACGCCTTTATCTTAATGGTCGTCACAGCGACTCCCTTATCATATCTGTGAAACTCTCTTCCTATTTCACGGTATTACAAAAGGGGAGGCCCTTCTTTGAACATTTTCGTTGTTTTCGGTCGTTCATATCTGGTTAGGATCACATTCGGCGTAGTAATACTCTAAAACAGGGAGTATTGTATTCAGCCTCCTTGGAAGATTTGTCAAATCCTCTCAGTCTTCTGCAAATTACACGCAGACCTTGGTTCACCTTCCCCAAAACGTTTTTTATGTGATGGAACCAATTTTTGTTGTTCGTAATTGTAATCTCAAAAAGTCGACAATCTTTAAAATTGCCTGATTTATGGTGTAACTGAAATTTATTGGCATTTTTAGTACACTTGTAGAGTACCTAATACATTTTATTGTTTAAGGTCAATTTTCATTTTTTGGAACCTCCAAAGATTGGGTCTAATTCATTTTGAAACTCTTTTCGATCTTCCTATGGAAAGACGGTAGACGACATTGCCATCTATGAACAATCAGAGGGCGCTGCTCAGATTTCTCCGAAATCGTTCATGTAGACGAAAAACAGCAGAGGACCATCAGTACTTCCTTGGGGAACGAGAGATATCTCTTGGGTTTCACTAGATGACTTCGCATCAAATGCTGTCGACTGCCACGCTGCTTATAGGCGGTCACGAATCGATTAGCACATCTGGTGCGATACTACATAAGCAAGCAATTTGATCAGAGGCCGATTGCAAGAAACAATGACAAAATCCTTCCGAAAGTCTAGAAATGTTATACCAATTTAGCACTCATTGCTTCATGTGAGTAAACAGCTAGTTGAATATAACAAGAACAACATTACCTTACTCTGTATTGGTTATGTGTCAACAGATCGCTTTCTTCGAGAAATTTCATAATAATCCTACGGTAAAACCTTGTTAGTCAGATTCGTTAGAAAAGAACACTACCGGCTTACTACTTCATTGTTGCACCAACCAGTCTCAGTTCTGTCTCTAACGAGAATGTTGTCGATAGGATGCTACACTCTGCTAATCCTACCATGGGCCCCAGCATGCAGTAATCTTCACTTGACCTTTCCGGGTACACTCGCCGAGTCGCCCCTTACCTTCAACTGACCCGTCCGCATACCACTTCCATCCAGCATTGCGATACTGCTTTAGTCAAAACTCCTACTACATTATCATGACCGAAATACCAACCCCTTGGCGTTGTTAGACTACTTGTATCGTGCTAGACTGGAATGAAGAGGATCCACAAAGAAATCGAGATTTCTTCTGTCTGTAAGGGCTGATACAGCAAACTAACTAGTACATTACAGTCTCAGAATTAGGGGTCCGAGTCCCACGAGAGAATACAGGATTTTTACTGGTCACAATCAACTTTTCTTAAACGCAGATGGTCGAGAAGGAACCTTAAGGAATATCTTATATCAAACGCTCACAAGCAACACCTTTTATTAGTTTTCAAAAGATAATGACCGAGCCGAGTGGAACAGTGATTAGCTCACTTGATTCCCATTCAGGAAGACGACGGTTCAAATACTCGTCCGGCCATTCAGATTTAGGTTTCCCGTGATTTTTCAGAATCGCTCGAAACGAATGCCAGGATGATTCTCTTCAAAAGTGCAAGGCCGATTTACTTCCCCAACCTTTCGAAATCTGAGGCTGTGCTCCTTCTGAAATGATGTGGATGGGACGTTCAACCCTAACCTTCCATCCTTTCTCCGAATAAATTTTTGTAATTAGACATATTGTGTGACCGCTGCCAAACCTTCATTATTTTTAAAATAGTGCTCAAATATAAACCACGCCTTGTTATTTCTTGGAGGGATTGGTTTTTAATAAACCTGAAATGACAGGGTTTTTTTCGTATATTTGAATATGTCCACAACGCATTATTGAAGTGCTATTTGTCATTTGGCTTAACTGTGTAAAAGTTCAGTTGATATAAACTGTAATTATTGTCGGAAGGACAATTCAGCATACAAAAAAGTCAAAACAACCTTCGGTGAAATAAAAAGCAAGGGTCGTAACGTTAATAATGCAGTGGGAATTCCACTGTTAAATGCAGAGTAGAGAGCAGACAGGTGGAAACAGTATACTGAAGGACTCTATCAGGGGTAGGACTTCTCTGAGGAAGTGATAAAAGAAGAAGTAGGTGTTGGTAGAGAAATAATAGGGGATCCGGTATTAGCATCAGAATTTTAAAGAGTTTTGTAAGAGTCAACATCAAACAAGGCAGAAGGGGTGGGTAATATTCCATCAGAATTTCTAAAGTCATTGGGAGAAGCCGCAACAAAACGACTATTCGCATTGGTGTTTACAACGTATGACACTATCGATATACCATCAGACTTTCGGAAAAACGTTATCCACACTATTCCTAAGAGTGCAAGTGATCAAAAGTGCGAGAAGTGTCGCACAATCAGCTTAACAGCTTATGCATTCATGTTGATGATAAGACTAGTATACTATAGTATGGTAAAAACTGAGGATCTGCCAGATAATTGACATCTTTGGTTTAGGAAAGATAAAGGCAATTCTCACATTGGTGTTAATAATTCAAGCAAGACTGAAGAAATATCAAAATACGTTCACAGAATCTGTCGACCTGGAAAAAAAGGTTCGATAATGTCAAGATGTTCGAAATTCTGAGGAATATAAGGGAAGGCTATGGGCAAAGACGGGTAATAAACGCTGTACAAGAACCAAGAGGGAATAATAAGACTGGATGACCTCGAGCAAAGTGCTTGGTTAAATTGGATTTAAGACAAGAAGGAGCCGACCTCGGTGATCGAGCGGTTCTAGGCGCTTCAGTCCGGAACCACGCGGCTGCTACGGTCGTAGGTTCGAATCCTGCCTCGGGCACTGATGTGTGTGATGTCCTCAGGTTAGTTAGGTTTAAGTAGTCCTAAGTCTAGAGGACTGATGATCTCAGATGTTACGTCCCACAGTGATCAGAGCCATTTGAACCATTTTGAAGACAACGACGCAGTCTTTAACCCCTGCTGTGCAGTCTACATATCAAAGAAGCAATGACGGAAATAAATGAAAGGTTCGAAGGTGGGACTGAAATTCAAGGTGAAATGATATCAGTGGTAAGTTTCGCTGATGTCATTGCTATCCTCAGTGAAAGTGAAGAATAATTACGGAATCTGTTGAAAGGAGTGAACAATCAAATAAGTAAAGATTACGGATTGAGAAAAAAATAGAAGAAAGCGAAAGTAATGAGAAATAGCAGAAATAAGAACGGCGATAAACTTGACATCAGGATTGGTGATCACGAAGTTGCTGATAAGACTAGTATACTAAAGTATGGTAAAAACTGCTACCTAGGCAACATGAAGGACGGGGCAGGGACTTAAAAAACATACTAGCACTGAAAAGAGGGCATTCCTGTTCAAGAGAAGTCCACTGGTAAGAAATACAGTTCTTAATTTGAGAATGAAATTTCTGAGAGTGCTCGTTTGGACCACAGCATTGTATGATAAAAAACGTGGATTGTGGGAAAACGTCACACACAACTTTTCGTGCACAGTTTACATTGAGAATAACATACATAAACAATTACAAAGATTTCTATAGATGTAGCTGACAGAGATAATGTTGCAGATCTTTCACAGAGTATGTGATATGTTTCTGTGCAGAACGTATTTGTCTTAACAATAAACATTATAATTTGCTTACATCTGTTTTACAGTGGTGCCTATTTCTTCGTGTTGCTATTTTGTTCAAATGTGTGTGAATTCCTAAGGGACCAAACTGCTTAGGTCATCGGTCCCTAGACTTACGCACTACTTAAACGAACTTATGCTAAGAACAACACACACACCCATGCCCGAGGGAGGACTCGAACCTCGGGCGGGAGGGGCCGCGCAATCTGTAACATGGCGCCTCAGACCGCACGTAACTCCTCGCGGCGTTACTATTTTATTTATCTACGTTGTAGAATTATCTTGAGATGTGATGTTTAACATGTGTGAGACTCTGCGCAACTTGACCATAAGAAAACAAGTGTTAGCCAAGCCCGACAGAGCTTAACTTCGCTGATCTGACGGGGACAGATGTTACCACTGCGGAAAAGCTGTCGACTCAAAATTTCCCTAAACGCGTCGTGTAGAATATGAATAAAAGAAAATCGTGTCTGGTGGCAGAAAAGATATTTATAAACAACCCCATTGTTTCACAGTTCTTCCAAAGTTCTTCATATAAAAATCGATAACTAATTAAAAAATGCACGTTATTTATTACAGTAAAGTCAACAAAACAAAGCACAACCTGACATACGGAAACATTATGTAAAAATGGCATAGTACTAAGAGAAAAGATACTTGAAAAATGGGAATCATTTCTCGGAAGATAAAAAACCCATTCCAAACAGGCCTTGAAAGCCCAACGGTACCAACCGACCGCCGCGTCGTCACCTGCCCATAGGCGTCACCAGATAAGGATACAGAGGGCCACGTAGTCAGCACATAGCTCTCCCGGCCGTTGTCAGTCTTCGTGACAGGTGCAGCTGCTTCTCAATCTACTGAAATAGACATTTCGACTGTCAGGGCAAAATGTCCGGCTAAGTATAAAGCCAAGTCCGACTTTTTTATTTTGGACCTGGCAACCCTAACCGTAGCGGCGGTGAGAGGCGGTCGTGTGACGGCAAGGCGGCGCAAAGTTCGACAATAACGGCTGTCTGTGCGACTATGAGGTTAGAGTGTGGCTCTTTTGTGGGCGAGCCGGCCGGAGTGGCCGTGCGGTTCTAGGCGCTACAGTCTGGAGCTAAGCGACCGCTCCGGTCGCAGGTTCGAATCCTGCCTCGGGCATGGATGTGTGTGATGTCTTTAGGTTAGTTAGGTTTAATTAGTTCTAAATTCTAGGCGACTGATGACCTCAGAAGTTAGGTCGCATAGTGCTCAGAGCCATTTGAACCACATTTTTTTTGTGGGCGATTACCTTGATGATTACTTAAAATGAGCTACGAGGGAAAAGATACCGCGAAAGTTTTTGTTTGATCGAGAGTTCAAAATCATATGCGCAGTTATCGAAATGAGCGGAAAAAGTAAAGATCACTGAGGAGGGCAATGTTTGAGTATATCTTCCTTTTACCACGACTGCTGTTTTCTTGACATTGGTCAGCCCTGAGTTACATAATACTATCATCGAAAAATGTGGTGCCACAATAAAATTTAATCGCAGTAGTGGTACAGTTAGCGACGTCCTCGTTACTCATGCTGTACTCAGAACAGTTAGAAATTTTTCGAACTTCCTTTCGAGATTCCTGCAGAGGAAATAAATTCCACAGATAAGGGATATGGAAGAATCATTACAACTGTTGCCAAAAAATTGCCTTCGCCACATATGATCATAGCTGTGAATGGTGTGACACAAGTAAAAATTTGCTTCAAATTGGTCGTTGCCATATATATTCAGTGCTCTGAATGGTGTGAGGCAAGTCAAAACTGAGTTTCTGAAACTTATCGCTTCATTCGTTAGCGTGTGCAGATACCGTGTGCTTCTGGAATATGACAGAAAGACGGGAACTTGAGCAACTTTACACACTGCACTACAGGACTATAGTTGGAGTCACGAACGATGGCGGTCGAGTTTATGATTGTTCTGCACATCTACGTCAAGCATATTCCGACAGCCAATGGGCGTTCAGTAGTGTTCTGAGCGCTCTGCTCTTATTTCCGTAGCTAATGCGAGCATTAAACGTGATCGTAGCGAGTTGTTTAAGAAATTTATATTTCATTTGTTGCGAGTTGTCATTGCTGATGGTGGTGGTAAGTGATAATGTCTGCATAAGCAAGCGAGAGACATAATTTGCAGGATGTGCGCTTCCTTCAAGCGGAAAGCACGCGCATGCGCGTACCGCAGCTGTTGCTTGGAATCGTCAACAATGCCATTCCCGTCCTTGCCTCAACATGCACGAAGCGCCATCATTCTTGGATCGAACTACAGTGCTTCAGCTCCCCGTGGTCCAGGTGGACGGCGGTGGTCCTGTGACAAGCCTGCAGCTACTGCTACAGCTGTCGACCGAGGCGCATTTGACCACGACCCGGTGAGGAAGACTGCAATTACTACAGGCGGTAGACGGCAGTACATTACGCGCCAGGAATATCAAATCTTCGTAAACGATACATTGTAACTGACGGGTGGCCGATGCGCATGCGCATAGATATACCCTTCAGCGCTAATACATTTGGCTGCTTTCAGTTTGCCTCGTGTGTCCGTTGTGAGTACAGCAGAAATTTGATCGTTGCTTGTGTTTTTCCGTGTTTTTATTACTAGTGGGCAGTGATTTCATATTGAAATTATGATGCCTATTAGTATTTCAAATATGAAAGACGGAAAATTGGTCAGTCTCGGGAGATAGAAGATAACGTTGTAATGGTAATGATAATGTTGTAAGGGAAGGAACATTCCGCAGCAGCGGGGCAAGTTCAGCTGAGACCTCAAGTGACGGAAGGCGTTTCGCGTTAACACTTTCCAGAACACTGAAAGGAAAGGCAAGCTATCGGAATCTGACGAAAGAAAGAAATGTGTAACTCCAGACACAAAACGTAAATGCAAAATAATTTTTATAAGACACTGATATTGTAGACCAGGGGTTCCCTACAAAATTTTCTCGAGGACCCCCTCATCGAGCATGATTGGAACCTTGTCGTATCACAATATCAAGTACGTAAAAACGCCAAATTAACAGACTTTTTATACGTTTTCTATTTTTGGTTTGGCTCTAGGAAGACGCTAGACGCAGCAGTTTGCATTCGCCGAAGCTCTCCCCATGCAGGAAGCGGCCAAAACAAAAAATCTGTTATCATGCGAAATATATTTAATATGTTTTTTTATTGTAATAGCATCTTGCGGGCCCCTCTGGCATAGCTCGCGGACCCCTGGGAACCACTGCTGTAGACATCGATAGTTTTGATGAAACCGTTGGTAGGAGAACAGTTTACAACATACTAACGATGATGAAACATTCATTTTATCGTCACACATAAGTGGAAAATCATGGAATGATAATACAACTCACGGTCTCCTCAAACTGCTATCAAAGGGACAACGCCTACTAGTAAGTCATGCAAGAGGTGATAATGGGCTCTTTTCGAATGCGTTTGTCATGTGGAAGTCCAATAAAGCAGTTGGAGATTGTCACAATCACAGGAACCAACAAAATTAACAAAATTGGTTGACCGAAAATGTGATTCACAGTTTAAAACCTAACTCTGTACCAATTTTCGACAACGCTCTATATTAAAAAGTTAAAATAAAGGAAAGCTCCAGCGTCTAACTCTACAAAAGACGGTCTCCGAAAGTGGCTAACAAAGGATGGCATGCTGAAACCTGTTCTGCAAGACCTGGTTCGAACAACCAATCCCAGGACCTAGAAATATTACGTCGATAAGGTTCTACAAACTGTTGGTCACGTTGTTTTGCGCCTTCCTCCTTATCATCTGGAATTTAAATGAACAGGGAATATTTGGTTTATTGTGAAAGGCTGAATAGCTTCTAGGAACGTTCTCTACAACGTAACACATGTGAAGTGTTTGTCCGAGGAGAAACTTAATTTGGTAACTAAAGAAGATTGTATTCCGCGTTGCGAGCACAGTAAAAAATCGAGCCACCAAACCTAGAGCAAGAAACTCTTTCGACGATGGTATACATAAAATAATAATAAGTTTAGGTGCCATAGATAGTGATAGCGAAAGTGATTACGGTGTTCGCACTCTCGGGATTATGGAAAATTGGAAGGAGTAAGTGTGCTGCCCGAGAAGGTGAATGTTATCTGTTCAGTACACATAGTCTTGTGCCGAGTTCCGCAGCAGTTCTCACCGTCACCCATGTTTACAGATACTGTATATGGCGCGGAGTGTATGGCAGAGTTGCTAAATTCACTCCACTCCACTAGTATAGTAACTAAGATTATACTTTACCAGTTCTGGCACATCATTGACTGTCACATCGACAGAAGAAGAAACCCAGACTTGCCACAGGAAATAGAAGTTCCACGAAGTTCAGTAAAATGAAAGGTTTAGTAGAAGAAAATTAAATGACGGGGACAACAGTTGGACACGATATGCGGGGACGGACCATTATGGCTCCTCTCAACTTTCCAGAACAACCGGGTAAGGCAAAACAAAGAATCAGGAGAAACAGAAGCAGAGGACAGCTGCAGAATAAAGATACCGTAAGAAATTACCCGGATGAACTTCCCACGCACTAACGAGAAATTGATAATGAGCAAAGAGCGTTGACGGAAAACTGAGAAAATCAGTTACAGGAATCTCCCGAGCTGTTGCCGGAGGAGGCGCCAAAAACAAAGGAGAGGCGTGCACATCAGACGGTGGAGACAGCGGCTCCTGCAGTTAGGGGGAAACTGAGATCCATGGCGGAGAAAGTAAGGTTCAGCAACATCAGAGGAAGCTAGGGGCAGTTAAAGAACGGCTGCCAACGGAAAACAGACACAGGTCGAAGACACTAGCCAAGAAACACGACCGCCGAACGAATCTCCTCAAACGGAGGTTTATTGCGGAACCAAGTCGAAATTCGTGGAATCAGGTCAAAATTACGACTGCGCAGATGGCAGGGCAGAAACAGATGCCGATCAGGAAGTGAGGAGAGCCAGGACAGAGATACTGTGCGGACAGAATACTAAAAAATTTTGATTCGGCACAAGGAAACTATAAACACTCCGATTAGAAAAAAATGGCTCTGAGCACTATGGGACTTAACATCTATGGTCAACAGTCCTCTAGAACTTAGACCTACTTAAACCTAACTAACCTAAGGACATCACACAACACCCAGTCATCACGAGGCAGAGAAAATCCCTGACCCCGCCGGGAATCGACCCCGGGAACCCGGGCGCGGGAAGCGAGAACGCTACCGCACGACCACGAGCTACGGACTCTGCTATTAGAGCCTAACATCTTGATCTTTTGTTGCTCTTTTTCCTTCCATTTACGAATTAGCTGTGTGTTGCAAAATATCCTAAATACAAGATTATACTTTTACAAGTTTGAAAATTAAAAGGATTTCCATAGGCTTGTACACCGAAGCACCAAAGAAACTGGTACAGGCATCCATATTCAAATACAGAGATATGTAAAGAGGCAGAATATGGCGCTGAGGTCGGCAATGCCTATATAAGATAAAAAGTGTCTGGTGCAGTTGTTATATCGGTTATTGCTGCCACAATGGCAGTATGATCGTAATCTTGCAGTCGGCGTACTGCCGATGGGACACAGCATATCCGAGGTAGCGATGAAATGGGAATTTTCCCGTATGACCGTTTCACGAGTGTACTGTGAATATCAGGAATCCTCCAAAACATAAAATCTCCAACATCACTGCGGCCGGAAAAAGATACAGCAAGAATGGAACCAATGACAACTGAAGAGAATCTTTCAATTTGACGGAAGTACAACTTATGGGGCAGCATGGGTGTGTGTGTTTGTCCTTAGGATAATGTAGGTTAAGTACGAGGTGCATCAAGTTCTAAGGCCTCCGATTTTTTTTCTCCGGACTGGAAAGAGATAGAAACATGCGCATTGTTTTAAAATGAGGCCGCGTTCATTGTCAATACGTCCCAGAGATGGCAGCACCATACGGCAGATGGAATTTTACCGCCAGCGGCGAGATTGAGAACTGTTTTAGATACTTAAAATGGCGACGTTTTCCTTACTTGAACAGCGTGCAATCATTCGTTTTCTGAATTTGCGTGGTGTGAAATCAATTGAAATTCATTGACAGTTGAAGGAGACAATTGGTGATGGAGTTATGGATGTGTCGAAAGTGCGTTCGTGGGTGTGACAGTTTAATGAAGGCAGAACATTGTGTGACAACAAACCAAAACAACCTCGGGCTTGCACAAGCCGGTCTGACGACATGATCGAGAAAGTGGAGAGAATTGTTTTGGGGGATCGCCGAATGGCTGTTGAACAGATCGCCTCCAGAGTTGGCATTTCTGTGGGTTCTGTGCACACAGTCCTGCATGACGACCTGAAACTGCGAAAAGTGTCATCCAGGTGGGTGCCACGAATGCTGACGGACGACCACACGGCTGCCCGTGTGGCATGTTGCCAAGCAATGTTGACGCGCAACGACAGTATGAATGGGACTTTCTTTTCGTCGGTTGTGACAATGGATGAGACGTGGATGCCATTTTTCAATCCAGAAACAAAGCTCCAGTCAGCTCAATGGAAGCACACAGATTCACCGCCACCAAAATAATTTCGGGTAACCGCCAGTGCTAAAAAAAGATGGTGTCCATGTTCTGGGACAGCGAGGGCGTAATCCTTACCCATTGCGTTCCAAAGGGCACTACGGTAACAGGTGCATCCTACGAAAATGTTTTGAAGAACAAATTGCTTCCTGCACTGCAACAAAAACGTCTGGGAAGGTTGCGCGTGTGCTGTTTCACCAAGACAACGCACCCGCACATCGAGCTAACGTTACGCAACAGTTTCTTCGTGATAACAACTTTGAAGTGATTCCTCATGCTCCCTACTCACCTGACCTGGCTCCTAGTGACTTTTGGCTTTTTCCAACAATGAAAGACACTCTCCGTGGCCGCACGTTCACCAGCCGTGCTGCTATTGCCTCAGCGATTTTCCAGTTGTCAAAACAGGCTCCTAAAGAAGCCTTCGCCGCTGCCATGGAATCATGGCGTCAGCGTTGTGAAAAATGTGTACGTCTGCAGGGCGATTACGTCGAGAAATAACGCCAGTTTCATCGATTTCAGGTGAGTAGTTAATTAGAAAAAAAAATCGGAGGCCTTAGAACTTGAATGCATCTCGTAGTGTGTAAGCTTAGGGACTGATGACCCATAAGATTTCACACACATTTGAACATTTTATGAAATATTTACTATACATTACTACACTAGCAATAAGGAATGTTTATTTGTATTACCCATCTGAAACAGCTTTCTTTATGATGAAGAGCATAAACTTCTACTTGTTTGATGATGATGATGATGATGGTTTGTGGGGCGCTCAACATCGTGGTCATCAGCGCTCGTACAAGTTCCAGTCTTTCCATTTCCAGACTCATCACTACCCGAAAGATGATCAGATGATGAGGACAACACAAACACCCAGTCCCCGGGCGGGGAAAATCCCCGACCCAGCCGGTAAGTGAACCCGGTATCCCGTAATCCAGAGGCAGCATCTTCTCGTTTGAGCTGTAACAATTCCTCCTTTAGGAGACAATTTTTACATTCTATTTCACTGAAATTTGTGTTCGTTTATCGTTCTAGTCGAAAGCCTTTAAGTAATGTTAGAGATTTTAGCTGGTGTAGCTAGAAGAACAACAAAAATGGAGGGCTTTCTCACACACCTGTAACTTGTGCTGCAGTGACGCCAGGAAAGTCTGTGCTCCAAGTCGTTTCCACGTACCTTTCCTCGTTATCACCTAAAATGACCACAGAGAACAGACAGTAAATGGACGCTGTACAAGCAGTGCATTTTATTGTAAGTTTTTCCCAAGCCAAATTTTAAAACATAAACCGGGCGCATCTTATTTAACATATTTGGTTTCTTACAATTTAATTTCTGGACTAAATAATAGTTTCAGCAATCTAGCTTACAAGTACACTATTTCCCATCAAACTTGCAACACCACGAGGGATAGAAAATAACTAAATTATACGTGTTATGCTGATACAGTGTAGTAAGACAGTACATGGTTAATTTTATGAGTGATTTGCGAGTATACAGGGCGCAAAATGTCGTACATAGAGACGTGGCGGCAACACTGGCTCTAGCCCAGCTGTACATTGTGTCAAAGTAAGCTCCGATGACTGACATGGGTGCACTGATCCATGCTATTCAACTATACACGAGAGGTTATCAATCATAGTGGCTAGTGAATGGTGGTACTCCAGGCTTTCAGCACCACAAGACCAGGCGTTTTCAATGAGCGACAGATCTGGAGAACATGCTGGCCAGGCCAGCAGTCAACCACCATCTGTATTGAAGTAGATCAGGGCAGCACATGCAGTATGCTGTCTTGCAGTACCTCTGTTGTGTCGTCCGGACATCACAGCCCACATCAAAGTCGGCGGTACCACTGACATTAGCGAGGTCTCGGTGCAATCCGCAACGAGTTATTGGAGGTGCTGCGTAAGCAACAGCAGCGCCATCACTCTGATTTCAATATAGTGTCAAGCATGCAAGAGCTCAACCCCAGTTCGAGACCTGAGCTATAGCAGCCAACATCATAGTGTAGGAACGTCGAGTTGTTAAAGTACAGGGTTATCACAAATGATTGAAGCGATTTCACTGCTCTACAATAACTTTATTATTTGAGATATTTTCACACAGATACAAAAACTCAAAAAGTTTTTTTAGGCATTCACAAATGTTGGATATGTTCCCCTTTAGTGATTCGGCAGACATCAAGCCGATAATCAAGTTCCTCCCACACTCGGCGCAGCATGTCCCCATCAATGAGTTCGAAAGCATCGTTGATGCGAGCTCGCAGTTCTGGCACGTTTCTTGGCAGATGAGGTTTAAACACTGAATCTTTCACACAACCCCACAGAAAGAAATCGCATGGGGTTAAGTCGGGAGAGCGTGGAGGCCATGACATGAATTGCTGATCATGATCTCCACCACGACCGATCCATCGGTTTTCCAATCTCCTGTTTAAGAAATGCCGAACATCACGATGGAAGTGCGGTGGAGCACCATCCTGTTGAAAGATGAAGTCGGCGCTGTAGGTCTCCAGTTGTGGCATGAGCAAATTTTCCAGCATGTCCAGATACACGTGTCCTGTAACGTTTTTTTCGCAGAAGAAAAAGGGGCCGTAAACTTTAAACCGTGAGATTGCACAAAACACGTTAACTTTTGGTGAATTGCGAATTTGCTGCACGAATGCGTGAGGATTCTCTACCGCCCAGACTCGCACATTGTGTCTGTTCACTTCACCATTAAGAAAAAATGTTGCTTCATCACTGAAAACAAGTTTCGCACTGAACGCATCCTCTTCCATGAGCTGTTGCAACCGCGCCGAAAATTCAAAGCGTTTGAGTTTGTCATCGGGTGTCAGGGTTTGTCGCAATTGTAAACGGTACTGCTTTAGCCTTTACCGTAAGATTTTCCAAACCGTCGGCTGTGGTGCGTTTAGCTCCCTGCTTGCTTTATTCGTCGACTTCCGCGGGCTACGCGTGAAACTTGCCCGCACGCGTTCAACCGTTTCTTCGCTCACTGCAGGCCGACCCGTTGATTTCCCCTTACAGAGGCATCCAGAAGCTTTAAACTGCGCATACCATCGCCGAATGGAGTTAGCAGTTGGTGCATCTTTGTTGAACTTCGTCCTGAAGTGTCGTTGCACTGTTATGACTGACTGATGTGAGTGCATTCCAGGCACGACATACGCTTTCTCGGCTCCTGTCGCCATTTTGTCTCACTGCGCTCTCGAGCGCTCTGGCGGCAGAAACCTGAAGTGCGGCTTCAGCCGAACAAAACTTCATGGGTTTTTCTACGTATCTGTAGTGTGTCGTGACCGTATGTCAATGAATGGAGCTACAGTGAATTTATGTAATCGCTTCAATCATTTGTAATAGCCCTGTATATGGTGAACTCATTCTGTTGTAACTGTTGACCACTGCACCTCAAGAGAACAGTTTGTTAACTGGTGCATCAAGTGATTCTTTGCTATTCAATGACAGTTGTGAATTATCCTGTACACTTGTATCAAAGATGTGTGTCAAACTTACGTAAATCTTTTATTCATTAATATAATGAAGTGAACTAATATTTCATGAGTTTTAGGTTGACGTGCCACCTCACCGTTCAATCAAACAACATACAATCATGGCCGAACGAAAGTATAAGGATGCTGCATTGGATCACTGAGTCGGTCACGGTCCATGTTCTGATGGCTGAAGCCGTTAAGGCAACCGGTACGAGAATCGGCGAATCCAGGTGAGAGTCCCTCTCCCGCATGAATTTTGAACACGCCATTACATTACCACAATGCCCTGTGCGGCTGGAAATCACGAATTCCCAGTCATCCATTCCTTTTCTTTCCTCGTTCTCTATTTCGTATCCTAATAGTTTCCTCTGGTCACAACAATCTTGGTTAAAGACAACATCACAGAGACGTCGAAGACACGGTTCTACAAAAGGCCACAACACGTCAGGAATGTAATGCTTGTTGCCCCAGTTACCAGCTATCAGAATCAAAAGTGATCGTGTTGTCTATCCAAGAGCATATCTCACCACCACGTCAGGCGTTGGACCGGTAAGGCAAGGACGAATGGAGTTTGGCAACGTGTTTCTTCTCTTCTGGACCTCCACACATGATTCCGTCCATCCTGACGCTTTGCGCAAAGTTGTGACACGTCTGAAAAAATGGGATGGTGCCAATCCAGCAGTGTTGTTATTGAGCTCACCAATATCTTTCTTGGATGTCTTAGTTATGAGACGGCCCGATAGAAGCTTGGAATATAAAGTTTTTCGGAAGGCAACACATACGGACAGATACTTACATAAAAATTCTAATCATCAACAAAAAAGAGGTGTCATAAAAAGTCTTGTCGATCGAGCGGAACGGATATGTACACCTGAACATTTGGATGCTGAAGTGAAACATCTGAAGCAGGCTTTTGAAAAAAACGGCTACTCAAGATAAGAGATAAATAGAATTTTGCGTCCAAGGAACAGAAACCCAAAAGATAAGAATGAACCACAACGACAGAAAAATACAGTAGTTCTCCCTTTTATTAAAAAAGTAACAGATCGGATCGGTAAGATTTTACGAAAACATGACATAAAACCGATCTTTAAACCAACAAAGAAAATAAGTCAAGTACTACAATCTGTGAAGGATAAACGCCCTCCCCTGTCGACATGTGGTGTGTATGAAATTCCATGTACCTGTGGTAAAGTTTACATTGGTACTACCAAAAGAAGCGTAAACACGCGACTGAAAGAGCATACAAGTCTTTGTCGACTTGGAAAAATAGAAAAGTCAGCTGTAGCGGAACATGCTCTTCAACCAGGCAACCACCAAGTGAAGTTTTCGGATACCGAAGTTTTATCTACAACGTTAAATTACTATCCGCGGCTTTATAGAGAAGCTATCGAAATTTATAAACATCACGATTATTTTAATAGGAAAGAGGAGGCTATGAAACTTAGCGATATATGGACAGTGGCTCTACAAAATTGCTAACAATTTTTATCTTTGACAAGGTGGTAATCGATAGTCAACCTTATCTTTGCTATGGATTACCACTGCTCATCACGTGTCACCTGAACCACGCCCCCCTTTCTCACAATATACAAGTCGCTCTCAGACACCCGACCAGTCAGTCGGCAAGACTCAGCGGAGCAGCGCCTCTGAGGAAGTCCAGCGCAGTCCTGGACGAAACGTAAGGAGCAGAAAAGTTCTTGGACCACGACCTCACATCCCGGAAAGTATATCAACAGCCACTTCCGCTGGCCACCAAACTCTCCAGACAAGAACATTATTGAGCATATCTGGGATGCCTTTCAATGTGCTGTTCAGAAGAGATCTTCATCCCGTCGTATTGTTACAGATTTATGAGCAGCCCTGCAGGATTCATGGTGTCAATTCCCTCCAGCAATACTTCAGACGTTAGTCGAGTCCATGCCACGTCTTGTTGCGACATTTCTGCTTGCTCTCGGGGGCCCTACACGACATTAGGCAGGTGTACCAGTTTCACTTCAGGGTAGATACCAGCTTCAAAAGAATTTCTGTACCACCCAGGATCCGATGTTCCTCTTCTGTAAGAAGTAAGAGTAAATTTCTTTGCTTTTGATATTCCTAATTAAGACGAACATATCAATGTAGTCGCAGAAGAGCAGACTGGAATGGGTGTCCTCTGGAGGAAAGACATACCAATTCTGAAACTGAACTGTTGGAGGCCAGAAGACGGGTCACTTGTCGAAAGTATGACCCTACGGCTGTAAGCCTGTCTGCTCCCTCAGACAGCTCGACGAAAAGGCAACGAGGAAATGTTTAAAGGCGGATATTGGTTTTTTATTAAGGAAGGACCTCTGGTAGATTTTTCTTTAGTGTCATCCATAAAAAGTACTAAAC
Source organism: Schistocerca cancellata (assembly GCF_023864275.1). Taxonomy (NCBI): domain Eukaryota; kingdom Metazoa; phylum Arthropoda; class Insecta; order Orthoptera; family Acrididae; genus Schistocerca; species Schistocerca cancellata. The sequence continues at coordinate 707,519,639 of NC_064630.1, forward strand.
GTCAAATTACACTTACTCTAAATACTGTCATGGTCTAGTTACAAATTTATCCCTGAAGGACACTTGGGAAACATAAAATTTCCTGATGTTCAAATTTACCTAAGTCACACACAGTTCTTATAGGCGTGCAGTCAGAATATTGTATATGTATCAGGCAACATAGGCAATAACATCGTCAGTACCGACATCATACCAACCTACTTTGCTATTTTAAATCTACCACAATAGGCAACTAAAAGCCACAGGAACCACTGGTATTTATATGTAGTCTTACTGAAAGGTTCAAAATTATAGAAAGGCATTACAAAGAGGTCACGTGAAAATTTTCGTAGTCGAACCCAGTTTAAATGTTTGTTTGCATGGCCATCACCCCAGAATCCTTTTAAATTAGTTTCTTCGTTTTAAGGTTTAAAGGTACACTTTGTCCTATGTGGTTGAGAAGATTCGTGGGAGGCAGAAACCAGGTTGAACAGGACTGCGCGCTGCAGCGAGACCAGTGCCCTAACCACTTAGCAGGTTAGCACCAGCGCTCGGCGGTGCTGCCCTCGGGTGGAGCCCTGGTGACAGGCCGGCGCTGCGAGGCGGTCCGCCCAATAAATGTCTCCGGCCGCGGCCATATTTATGCAGCGGCGTCATTGAAATATACGGCAGCGGGCGCTCCCTTCTTAAACGCAGGCAGCGATTTATTCCCTAACCGGCGCCGAAGCGGGAGGTGGGGCCAGCCGGTGATTCATTTAAGCCCGGGCTGGCGGCAGGGCGCGCGCTGACACGGCTCGCTACGGGCTCGCGGCGCTCGGTGTCCTGTGACCTTTCCGGACCAACACCAGTGGCTAAATATGGAAATAGGAATAAAGGTGCTGCAATGCTGTCTTAAAAGAAACAGCTCTGCGTTGCTATGAGGTAAACTATGATCCATAGAGAAGGCTGAAGTAAGCTATGATCCATAGACGAGGTGAAGCGCAATGAAACTCTCCAATACCCGTTCATAAATAAAATAACATGGAGACATTCCAATGTACTGATACGTACTCTCTTTATACAGCAAACATGCATGGTTCCAGAATGAGATTTTCACTCTGCAGCGGACTGTGCGCTGATATGAAACTTCCTGGCAGATTAAAACTGTGTGCCCGACCGAGACTCGAACTCGGGACCTTTGCCTTTCGCGGGCAAGTGCTCTACCATCTGAGCTACCCAAGCACGACTCACACCCCGTCCTCACAGGTTGGTTAGCGCAGATGGTAGAGCACTTGCCCGTGAAAGGCAAAAGTCCCGAGTTCGAGTCTCGGTCCGGCACACAGTTTTAAACTGCCAGGAAGTTTCATATCAGCGCACACTCCCCTGCAGAGTGAAAATCTCATTCTGGGAACATCCCCCAGACTGTGACTAAGCCATGTCTCCGCAATATCCTTTCTTCCAGGAGCGCTAGTTCTGCAAGTTTCGCAGGAGAGCTTCCGTGAAGCTTGGAAGGTAGGAGACGAGGTACTAGCAGAAGTAAAGCTGTGAGGACGGGGTGTGAGTCGTGCTTGGGTAGTTCAAACGGTAGAACACTCTCCTGCGAAAGGCAAAGGTCCCGAGTTCGAGGCTCGTTCCGACACACAGTTTTAATCTGCCAGAAAGTTTCAAACATGCACGGTATTTTAAATGTGAAAAATATTAATATGTCAGTTCCTCTTTGTTGTACTACTATTCATTCCATTTCCATAGACTGGGCAAGCTGTTTGAGATTTCATTTCGTTCGGGTGTTTCACTTGCTGTTTGTAGGGCTTTGTATAATCCATCCGCTGTTTGGGCAATGGTAAACCTAGTAGATTCAGACAAGTGCGAAGAAGGTATTATGAAGGAATGGGTCGCCAGGCAGAATACACTGCCATGACTAAGAAAGAGGGGAACACACTGTGTTCGTACGTGGATTTTAATTTCATATAAAATTACTTTTAGTTTGGAGATGCACTAATTATTAAATATAAGATGCGATCATGAAGTGTCCGTCCGAAGGCCGTACAGTCCAGGAATGATATGCCAATCAAGCAAATGAGCATTCATGCCACCAAAGCATCAGGTTAAAGCTACCCATTTGGTAAATCACCACGTCCTGCTGCGTGAAGTAGTCCGTAACAGCTTGCTAGATTTTCCGACAGATCTGGCTGCTACTTTAAGCGACAATGAAACGAATGAGGTGACAGTTGTAAAGATCTGTTATATGTACATCTTGTCTCTTAAAATTTTAGGGAGATGTTATAAATGTTTTAACGCTTTTTTTGTTTTGTTTTGGAAATGGTCATCCAGCAATATTTTCCTATGCCTTTCTTTTAGTGCCTCTGTCGTCTTACTTACGTTTTAATGATAGCTATAACAACTTTTACACTTTATCCACTGTCTGATGGTGTGGAGTGTCTGACTAGGTCAAAGCGAGTGAGATGGTAGTGAGTGAATGAGTGTTATCGTATAGGTTTCCTCCTAATTGCGCGACAACAATGTGAGCCATTTTATCCACATACGTTTCGTTTAATACGTGTACGCCGCTGGGCGCCCATAAAATCCACCCACCCACTCACCCACCATTCTTTGAAACATCACAAATTACTTTGACTGATGGCCGTATGTAACAGTTACTATATTACCTTTGAGGTGAGCTTGACTTAATCAGTAGCTTATCGTTCACAGTCAGCTCTGCCTCCTCTCATTCATATATAAAATCTAACTTTGACATATACATTTGTCCCTGTTATCCATGAAACTTATCATCAAAATTGAACTTTTGACCATTTCATAATTCAGGTTTTACTTTTATTCTGTTCCATAACCTGAAAAATGCGAAGAACAACTACTCATTGCCTACTCTGTACAAAGCACCCTTCATGTGCTAGGAGATCTCAAAATGAACGAGATGAATGGGATCCCACATCAAGCAAGTAGCCGTAGGAGTGGGAAGTCAGCACATCACATTGGACTCCCACTCCACCACACCTTCATAGCTGCCTCTTTCTGCCACGCCAAAAGCCTCCCGGAATGTTGAGTGTGGTGGGAGGGAGGGTTTCTGTTGTGTTTCAGAGAGCCAGTAACATTATGCACTGAGGAATGATGAGACAAGGATAGAGAACAGACGCACCTTGTCACTTGAAGATGCGTGAGTCTAATCAACTGACGGTACGGGATAATGATGAGTATTTTCATTATGCTTTTTGCTTGGCATGCGGGTATTATAAGGGAGAAGTCCTTAATTGTAATATTGAATACCATAGAAAAGAAAGGGCACAGTCCATAGAGAAAACAAAATAACTTGAAAAATGGAGGGAAGCTTCTGTATTCAGATAGGTTCATAATAGAGTGCTTCGTGGTCTTTCGCATTGTCTATCATGTGTTACGCTTGTGTCTCTTGTGTATTTCAGAGTAATTATCCGATATTTAAGATGACCATTTTGTATTCACAATACCAGAAAATCAAATGATACTGAAGTAGTCGAAAAAGATAGAGGAAAGCTTGTCGCTGCACAAGGGAGTCTATCCACGCACATTGCCTGCTTAGTAGTCAGTCATATGGAGTGGCAAATAAACTACTGGCCATTAAAATTGCTACACCAAGAAGAAATCAAGATGATGAACGGGTATTCATTGGACAAATATATTATACTAGAAGTGACATGTGATTATATTTTCACGCAGTTTGGGTGCATAGATCCTGAGAAATCAGTACCCAGAACAACCATCTCTGGCCGTAATAATGGCCTTGATACTCCTGGGCATTGAGTCAAACAGTGCTTGGATGACGTGTAAAGGTACAGCTGCACATGCAGCTTCAACATGATACCACAGTTCATCAAGAGTAGTGACTGTCATATTGTGACGAGCCAGTTGCTCGGCCACCATTGACCAGACATTTTCAGTGGTGAGAGATCTGCAGAATGTGCTGGCCAGGGAAACAATCGAACATTTTCTGTATCCAGAAAGGCCCGTACAGGACCTGCAACATGCGGTCGTGCATTATCCTGCTGAAATGTAGGGTTTTGCAGTCATCGAATGAAGGGTAGAGCCACGGGTCGTAACACATCTGAAATGTAACGTCCACTGTTGAAAGTGCCGTCAATGCGAACAAGAGGTGACCGAGAAGTGTAAACAATGGCACCCCATACCATCACGCCGGGTGACACGCCAGTGTGGCGATGACAAATACACGCTTCCAATGTGCGTTCACCGCGATGTCACCAAACACGGATGCGACCATCATGATACTGTAAACCAGGATTCATCCGAAAAAATGGCATTTTGCCATTCGTGCACCCAAGTTCGTCGCTGAGTACACTATCGCAGGCGCTTCTGTCTCTGGTGCAGCGTGCAGTGTATCCGCAGCCATGGTCTCCGAGCTGAGAGTCCATGCTGCTGCAAACGTCGTCGAATTGTTCGTGGAGATGGTTGTTGTCTTTCAAATGTCCCCATCTGTCGACTCAGGGATCGAGACGTGGCTGCACGATCCGTTACGGCCATGCGGATAAGATGCCGGTCATCTCGACTGCTAGTGATACGAGGCCGTTGGGATCCAGCACGGCGTTCCGTATTACCCTGCTGAACCCTCCGATTCCATATTCTGTTCGACCAACGCGAGCAGCAGTGTCGCGATACGATGAACCGCAAACGCGACAGGCTACAATCAGACTTTTATCAAAGTCGGAAACTTTATGGTTCGCATTTCTCCTCTTTACACGAGGCATCACAACAACGTTTCACGAGGCAACGCCGGTCAACTGCTGTCTGTGTGTGAGAAATCTGTTGGAAACTTCTCCTCGTGTCAGCACGTTGTAGGTGTCGCCACCGCCGCCAACCATGTGTAAATGCTCTGAAAAGCTAATCATTTGCATGTCACAGCATCTTCTTCCTGTCAGTTAAATTTCGCGTTTGTAGCACGTCATCTTCGTGATGCAGCAATTTTAATGGCAGTAGTGTAGTATCACAGTTTGGATTATCAACCATGTGGGGAGGACTCTGATAAGCATTGGCAGAAATCTCAAAGGACGAAGCTATTTGCATGTGTTGTGTATGAACAGAATGTCTGCTCACTTGCAACAAATATCTCATTCTTCCATTGTTAGATTAAATAAAATAGTAAAAAATTAGTATGCAACTGTATGCTCATAAGTGGGATGCACGTTCATTTTGTTCCTTTTTGAGTCGATTTATTCACTTTCAAAAGGCCAAAGAGGCATAATATGCAGTTTGTTTATTTTCAAGGACCAAGGAGGCCTAGATATACACTCCTGGAAATTGAAATAAGAACACCGTGAATTCATTGTCCCAGGAAGGGGAAACTTTATTGACACATTCCTGGGGTCAGATACATCACATGATCACACTGACAGAACCACAGGCACATAGACACAGGCAACAGTGCATACACAATGTTGGCACTAGTACAGTGTATATCCACCTTTCGCAGCAATGCAGGCTGCTATTCTCCCATGGAGACGATCGTAGAGATGCTGGATGTAGTCCTGTGGAACGGCTTGCCATGCCATTTCCACCTGGCGCCTCAGTTGGACCAGCATTCGTGCTGGACGTGCAGACCGCGTGAGACGACGCTTCATCCAGTCCCAAACATGCTCAATGGGGGACAGATCCGGAGATCTTGCTGGCCAGGGTAGTTGACTTACACCTTCTAGAGCACGTTGGGTGGCACGGGATACATGTGGACGTGCATTGTCCTGTTGGAACAGCAAGTTACCTTGCCGGTCTAGGAATGGTAGAACGATGGGTTCGATGACGGTTTGGATGAACCGTGCACTATTCAGTGTCCCCTCGACGATCAGCAGTGGTGTACGGCCAGTGTAGGAGATCGCTCCCCACACCATGATGCCGGGTGTTGGCCCTGTGTGCCTCGGTCGTATGCAGTCCTGATTGTGGCGCTCACCTGCACGGCGCCAAACACGCATACGACCATCATTGGCACCAAGGCAGAAGCGACTCTCATCGCTGAAGACGACACGTCTCCATTCGTCCCTCCATTCACGCCTGTCGCGACACCACTGGAGGCGGGTTGCACGATGTTGGGGCGTGAGCGGAAGACGGCCTAACGGTGTGCGGGACCGTAGCCCAGCTCCATGGAGACGGTTGCGAATGGTCCTCGCCGGTACCCCAGGAGCAACAGTGTCCCTAATTTGCTGGGAAGTGGCGGTGCGGTCCCCTACGGCACTGCGTAGGATCCTACGGTCTTGGCGTGCATCCGTGCGTCGCTGCGGTCCGGTCCCAGGTCGACGGGCACGTGCACCTTCCGCCGACCACTGGCGACAACATCGATGTACTGTGGAGACCTCACGCCCCACGTGTTGAGCAATTCGGCGGTACGTCCACCCGGCCTCCCGCATGCCCACTATACGCCCTCGCTCAAAGTCCGTCAACTGCACATATGGTTCACGTCCACGCTGTCGCGGCATGCTACCAGTGTTAAAGACTGCGATGGAGCTCCGTATGCCACGGCAAACTGGCTGACACTGACGGCGGCGGTGCACAAATGCTGCGCAGCTAGCGCCATTCGACGGCCAACACCGCGGTTCCTGGTGTGTCCGCTGTGCCGTGCATGTGATCATTGCTTGTACAGCCCTCTCGCAGTGTCCGGAGCAAGTATGGTGGGTCTGACACACCGGTGTCAATGTTTTCTTTTTTCCATTTCCAGGAGTGTACTTTTAACGCAATCACTTTCTTTCATTATCAATTATTAGAATAGGAGATGTCATGCTTATGATGTAAACTTTCTGTATTTCGAATGCTTCTGTGTAATGCTGATTGGGGGCAAAACAATCGCATTAGCTGATGAAACGAGAGTGAGATAATGGGACAGCTGACCAAGGAGGCCACTGCTGGCAGGAAGTGAGCTGGCATTGACACGTTGTGTCAGGATGAGCACGAGTAACCAGATGTCCCATTGAGCCACGCCTGCTGAGGGCACCGTTAGCTAGTCGCACCACTCAACGACCTTTTCCTGTGTAGCATGTGGCACCCACCACACTGAAAAGTGCAGGACATAGCACCTGCACAATAGGGGACTCATTCCTAATCCTGGCCAACCCACAGTCAGTTGTCGACACAACAACAATAAGAGATCTCTGTCTGCTAATTCTGTTTGGACAGCCTAACTGACAGGCATTGATGAGTTCAGGAAGCTACGCTTTAGGGGTGAGTTTACCTACATCCACAATATAAAATACTAGGGAGGCTTTGAGACGAACGGAGAAAACGTGAGTCTGCACTTTTTAGCTGTAACTGAATTTACTGTTGTGTTGCCCGCAAAAAAAAATAAATAAATAAATAAATAAATAAATAAATAAATAGAAAAGTAAAAATCACTGCAGCTTTTAACAACAGTCGTTATTTGTCTGGCATAGAATCCTTAGCTGGGTATGCACAAAACTCACGAAACGTATGAGGTACATGTAATCATATTGAATTAACAAATAACATCGAATTCCTTTCCGTTACTCATCTGAGAGGATGGGTATTACCATACAATTCACAACATTATTGATTGTGTGAGTCAAGGTCGTAGAGTTTTCGTGTTATTTACTAAACTATTACGACCGTGGTCACTCATCAATGTCGTAAATTTTATGATGATAGACAATGAATGTAGTAGAAGTGAGAGTTATCTAATTATTAATGCTTAGCAGGTTATGGACAGAAACATGTACGCTAACCAGCCTGTTGATTACACTTGAGAGATGCCACAAATTAATCAAAGGAACACTTAATTTGAGTTTGAGCTAATAAATAGTGCTGTACTTCTGCAAAAGGAACTGTAGAAAATATGAACATTAACTCTTCCGCAAATGTGTCATTTCGTCTGTCGAACTATTGATCAACGTATCTCATGTAGTGAACTCTGTAGTTGTCTAAGAACAGTGATGCCTATTAATTGTTCTTTTCGTAGAAGAAAAAATGATCCACAGCATGCTGTAGTGCAAACGGTCTCTACTTAAATCGTGTAATACTGACTATTTGTCATTTTTAAGCACATGTCTGATAGTGTGTATTACGTCACACACGTACTTGAAAATGTCAAGTTGTAGAAATCACATAACGTAAGTGAGAATCGTTTACCTTACAGCCTACTACAGCCATGTCTTCTTCATTAAATATTTAGAGGCTGTAGATCCACACAGAAACAAACATTTAAATCTTCTTTTATGTTTTGATTGTGCATTGACAGTGATAATTTTATTGCTTTTATATGTATATTGTATGTATTTCTCAATCAATATGTTGTCAGAGACTGGCCTTATTTACTATTAGAATGATCGTCACACATATTATTAATGGCTCTTTAACTGTATACGTTTGTAACTTTGTGTTATTTAATGTTGAGTGATCTAAAATTTAAGTAATCTTATTTTATGTCAATGCCATATTTCATTCCGTTTTATTCAAACTATGACATTAATTTACAAACCTGTACATGGATTTGTTCACACAGTAAGACAAGTGTTGTTACATGAGCATTTTTCTAATGCTTCATATGACAACCTTGCTACCATTTATATAAGTTGTAACCTCCCTCTTACTAATCGGCCTATCCTGCTTGCGATATAAAATATAACCATGGATTGCGTGTATGCCTAATGGTTTTTTTCTGGTTGTGTAAGGCTATCTTTCCCGAAGAAGTGATACCGATAAGTAGGAGGAAAGTGTACAACCGACCCTTTTGATGAAAAGTCTACTAAAAATAAAAGTAATTCAACCGAGCAGGTCTGTAATTTGGAAAATTAAAATATTTTTTGCATTCACTCACGAACAACACTCGACAGAATGAGGTACCACTGATCATGAATCCAAAAGTTATACGAACGAAAAAGAAGTAATTAACGGTTGCCAGCCCACTAGGGCAATTTACATCCAAAATCCTGTACAAGATGATGGGAAAGAAAAACATGTATTATTAAACACTGACGGGGCAACTAAAGGTTACCACTTTTTTTACACTAATTTTAAGTGAGTATGTAATGATAAAGAAAACTGAGAAGTCACTCTTACGTTGTGTTTGGCATTAAATTTAGAAAAAGATAATCGAGTAATGATTTGAAAATATTCAATTAAACTGTATGATAGTACTGAACTTTGTTATGTGAACAATGACTTTCAGTGACTTCAGTATAACGTTATAAAAAAATTTAGAGAAAAAGCAAGCACTTTTTACTTTGCCATTACTTATTTTGCAAATTAAATTTCATATTATCGTCGAAACAAATGAGCCTTTTTTACGGACTTGAACAGAATTATATACTAGAATACGTACCAAACCAAACAGCCATGTGCTCCAAGCTATATGTAAAATAAATAAAACTTCCGCACTCTTAATTTGCGCACTTCTTTAGATTTGGATTTTCTCAAGTGATTGATTCTCAAACTTGAAAAATGATATTGCTTTACTTTAGTAATATACTGAAGCCTCTGCTGTACAATAGTTAATTGAAAGTAGACTGAGCCTAAAATTCTTAAAAGAGAAATTATTCGTTAATAAACTGGCTGTAACTATTCAATTTGTTTCTGATGACACTCAGTTAGCATATTAGGGAAAAATGGAACAACGATCCTGCTTGGTAACAATGTCTGGTGGCAATGAGGACACAATAGCCCTGAGTTTAACTGATCATTATTTAAATAAATCTTATCAATCAAGTCACATTCAGTTGTGCTGTTGGGTTAGCAGTTAATACTTTATACCAATGAACAGTATTACTTCAGTGCTGTTCATACCACGAAACTAGGAGCCGACGACGAAACTGTGTTGCTGGAACTGCTGCTGTTGTTGAAGACGGTAGCATTTTGTGGAGCCACGGCTAATTATAGGAACCGGCAGTCGCCTCTTCCGCCCGTCTACTGTCCGTACTCCTGCTCTAGACATCTGGCCGGCGCGCGTACATGATGCCGCCGTGAATGGTACTCTCTACTGCGAGAGCGTTAACACCACACTTCCACACTGCCAGCGCTGGAACCCGTCTCCCGCTCTCTCCGCGTGCTCTGTGCAACAACTCCCTACCTAAAGGTTTTACAACACACAAATATTGCTATTATCGTTGCTAGTCGATGCAAACAACAGTTCCTTTAGCTTTTTCCCAGAGCTTATAAGTTTCACAGTAAAACACAGATAAATACAATGAAACGTCAACAGACTTCTACCTAAATGTACACATACAGTGAAGCAATGTCCTTAATTACTAAAAGAAAGCATTTAAATTGCAAATACACTCCTGGAAATTGAAATAAGAACACCGTGAATTCATTGTCCCAGGAAGGGGAAACTTTATTGACACATCCCTGGGGTCAGATACATCACATGATCACACTGACAGAACAACAGGCACATAGACACAGGCAACAGAGCATGCACAATGTCGGCACTAGTACAGTGTATATCCACCTTTCGCAGCAATGCAGGCTGCTATTCTCCCATGGAGACGATCGTAGAGATTCTGGATGTAATCCTGTGGAACGGCTTGCCATGCCATTTCCACCTGGCGCCTCAGTTGGACCAGCGTTCGTGCTGGATGTGCAGACCGCGTGAGACGTCGCTTCATCCAGTCCCAAACATGCTCAATGGGGGGCAGATCCGGAGATCTTGCTGGCCAGGGTAGTTGACTTACACCTTCTAGAGCACGTTGGGTGGCACGGGATACATGCGGACGTGCATTGTCCTGTTGGAACAGCAAGTTACCTTGCCGGTCGAGGAATGGTAGAACGATGGGTTCGATGACGGTTTGGATGTACCGTGCACTATTCAGTGTCCCCTCGACGATCACCAGTGGTGTACGGCCAGTGTAGGAGATCGCTCCCCACACCATGATGCCGGGTGTTGGCCCTGTGTGCCTCGGTCGTATGCAGTCCTGATTGTGGCGCTCACCTGCACGGCGCCAAACACGCATACGACCATCATTGGCACCAAGGCAGAAGCGACTCTCATCGCTGAAGACGACACGTCTCCATTCGTCCCTCCATTCACGCCTGTCGCGACACCACTGGAGGCGGGCTGCACGATGTTGGGGCGTGAGCGGAAGACGGCCTAACGGTGTGCGGAACCGTAGCCCAGCTTCATGGAGACGGTTGCGAATGGTCCTCGCCGATACCCCAGGAGCAACAGTGTCCCTAATTTGCTGGGAAGTGGCGGTGCGGTCCCCTACGGCACTGCGTAGGATCCTACGGTCTTGGCGTGCATCCGTGCGTCGCTGCGGTCCGGTCCCAGGTCGACGGGCACGTGCACCTTCCGCCGACCACTGGCGACAACATCGATGTACTGTGGTGACCTCACGCCCCACGTGTTGAGCAATACGTCGGTACGTCCACCCGGCCTCCCGCATGCACACTATACGCCCTCGCTCAAAGTCCATCAACTGCACATACGGTTCACGTCCACGCTGTCGCGGCATGCTACCAGTGTTAAAGACTGCGATGGAGCTCCGTATGCCACGGCAAACTGGCTGACACTGACGGCGACGGTGCACAAATGCTGCGCAGCTAGCGCCATTCGACGGCCAACACCGCGGTTCCTGGTGTGTCCGCTGTGCCGTGCGTGTGATCATTGCTTGTACAGCCCTCTCGCAGTGTCCGGAGCAAGTATGGTGGGTCTGACACACCGGTGTCAATGTGTTCTTTTTTCCATTTCCAGGAGTGTATATGTTATCGAACAAATCAGAATACCTCCCCTTTTATGCTTCACCTGTCTTTTCTTTCTATGGCTTTGTATTCGTAATACAGTGAAGTCCTCAAGCTTGTTGTCCCAATGGTGTTTTGGTGCGAGATACAATTTATACGATTTTGAATTAGGAAAGCCTAAAAAATTCTTGCCCACAGAGTTTCTTTAACCATTCAGCTTGTGACACAGCACAACATGTAGCATGATTTGCCTTTTCTGTTTTTGATTGGCCTTTTGTCTACATTCGGCTGCCCGCTGTGTGATTTACAGTGTTAGGTCGATAATGAATTTACGATGCATCCAGTGCTCTTATGGCCATGCTAAGGTTTCCTTAATAAAACTAGGAGGCTGCTTATTCTTTAATGCAAGTATTAGGGGCAGATAATTAGAGTCATTTGGTAACTTGTCGAGCACGTTTTGAAATAAATTAAAATGTTTGTTCTATGTACGAAGTTGCTGGTGGCATTCGACGGAGTTTTGCCAGTTTTCACATCATCCTTTGGGCGTGTTTTGATGAAGAGTGGAATAGGGAGCCCAATAATGCTTGTATATATTGTCTCATCAACATTTCTACCCAGAATTGTAATTTCAACTGGGACCCAGTGTCCGTGATTATTTGACTCATAGGTTCAGCCTCACGTAAAAAGTGTTTTTTAGAATGAAGTGCTCAATGTTTTGCATGCGGATTTTTACAGGTACATAAGCACCAAGAATTTTGAGGTTAACTCAACGGTTGGAAAGATGTGTGAAAATCCAGAATGCTTTCTCGGAGCTGGCTGACGAAGATCAATAGCCCCGATGTCCAAAACTCTCAGTGCAATTATTGGATACATTGGGCCACATATGATACGCTCACTTCCTTTGTTGAAACTTCCTGGCAGATTAAAACTGTGTGCCCGACCGAGACTCGAACTCGGGACCTTTGCCTTTCGCGGGCAAGTGCTCTACCAACTGAGCTACCGAAGCACGACTCACGCCCGGTCCTCACAGATTTACTTCTGCCAGTATCTCGTCTCCTACCTTACAAACTTTACAGAAGCTCTCTTGCGAACCTCGCAGAACTAGCACTCCTGAAAGAAAGGATACTGCGGAGACATGGCTTAGCCACAGCCTGGGGGATGTTTCCAGAATGAGATTTTCACTCTGGAGCGGAGTGTGCGCTGATATGAAACTTCCTGGCAGATTAAAACTGTGCGCCCAACCGAGACTCGAACTCGGGACCTTTCTTCACTTCCTTTGTTGTTTGACAAACCGTACAGTCCTCTAGTACCCGACACGTCATCCTCCACCGATCATGAATATAACAGGTCTGCTTAATTTCTGAAAACCCTTCCTTACTCTGGACTGTGCGTAACTAAGATGTATGGACCAAATTAATTTGTAAATCAATTAATCAGGAATGATGGGCAGCCATCTAGAATCACTCATGTCTCTCCTCTTAAATAACACATTGTCGTTAACTAAGTAGCACTGTCACAAAGTAGCTAAGTTCTCCTTATGCCATTTTAGTTTTACATCCATTAATACCAGATCCTTGTGTCATTCATGCCCAATACATTCGACTAACGTCGTCGTATGATTTTGGAAAGTATTCTTTTTGGGTCATCTGTCTTCTGAATTGTTTGATGTGGCAGGCCACGAACTCTCCACCTTTGCCAATGTCTTTATCTCAGAGTAGCACTTGCAATCTTCGTCCTCAAATATCTACTGGATGTATTCCAATCTGTATTACTCTTCAGTTATTACCCTCCACAGCTTCCTCTAGTACCATGGAAATTATTCTGTGATATCTTAACAGAGGTCTCTTCTTCTTGTCAGTGATTCCCATGCAGTCCTTTCATCGCCAATTCTCTGGACAGTCTCCTCATTTCTTACCGTATCAGACCACCTAATTTTCAACATTCTTCTGTAGCACCACATCTAAAATGCTTCTATTCTCTAACGTATAAATATTGGAAACTAAAGTTATAGTCTAGGCAACCTCTATCATCACCGTGCGGCGACTTCAGAAGCCTATGACTAAGCATCAACAATTATTTTCTTCTTTTTCGGGATGTATTTGATGCTAAACTGGAATTCTTGTAGGTAAAGTACGCAGCGCACGAACCTTACATGAGTTAGCTTGGCTGAATTAAGGAACTGCAGGACACAATGGCTCTGAGCACTATGGGACTTAACTTCTGAGGTCATCAGTCCCCTAGAACTTAGAACTACTTAAACCTAACTAACCTAAGGACATCACACACATCCATGCCCGAGGCAGGATTCGAGCCTGCGACCGTAGTGGTCGCGCGGTTCCAGACTGTAGCTCCTAGAACCACTCGGCCTCTCCGGCCGTCTAACTTTTCAAGGTACGTGGTATGCCATCTTCAAATATTTACATTTATTTACCAGTTGTGAGGATTATTTCTTTACTAAGGATCATTTATAATTTTGCAAGGTGAGTTTCTGAAACAGCTATTTCGAACCATTGTTAATTAAGGAAAAAGTATTCATGAGGTATAAATAAATGCAATCATCTGAAGATCGGGTGAACATAAAAAGATTGTTCTCTCAAACTTGTGTTTATGAGGCATAACTTGTTGGCATTGCGTATTGGGGAAGGGGTACCATTCATATCGGTATCTTACCACAGAAATATTATCACGGTGGACGCTGTAGTTCGGACTTTATGTGCTAGGAGCGCTGCTGTCGCGTCGTGATGAGGCGGCAAGCGAGCGTAAATAGTAATGTGAATCAGGCCCATGGGTCGCCAAAGGTTGCCCACACCTGGTATGAAACGTGATCAATGACAGTGAAAGCCAGGTGTCGAATTGTTGCAGACGTCACAGCGTCTCTGTGTAGTCTGGCATTTTCAAACTGAAGGAGAGAGTGTTCCAAGTGTGCTTCCAGTCCTCTGAGTGCCTCATAGTACCTGGTAGAGTATATGGTGATGTCTGTAGACATGAATTCCAGCGGCACAGCACCCTGAATATCCCAGAACGCCCTGAGGAAAATCTTGCCTGCATCAGTGACCCTTTGTGGTAGAATTCCACTGGCGCTCTCTTTTTTGGCTTTCATTACCCGGAACAATGTTGAGAAGAAACCCATCATCTTCACGCTCTAAAAGCAAAAGGAATTGTTGACAGATGTCCAGTCTTCTATGTTGTATGTCAGGAATGAGCATTCGAGGCACCAAGTGTGCGCAGTTTCCTGCATCACAGTTCTGCAGTTATGGCCTATACAAGCTCTCATGATATGCTACACCTGTTTGAGAGCTGTGTCTGCATTATTTGTCGATATTCCCTTAGGAGTTAAGCAATCCATTTCCGATGAGTCTCGCCAGTTGCTGTAAGTGGACATCCTCTCCAAGCTCTGTGCGACAGGGTGAGGTTAGTTCCACGTTTCCTTCGTTACGAGCACGAACACCCAAATACAGCACACCATACAAAACTTTCATTCTTCTATAACTTTGTTTTTTGCGGTTTGAAAATCGATTACAGCACGCTGTTCCTCACGCACCGACATAATTAGATTACACACCGCCATGTTACAAGCTACAATTCGGACACTTCTAATGGGAGAGGGCTGCATTTTATATCAGGAAAGCGGGAAAGTCGCCTAAGTAATATGCATGAACAGGGTTTCTTCTTAAAAGATAAATCTGAATATCTTAAACGCTTAGACAATGGCCAAGTCTTCCTGCTTTGCCACTGAATAATTGTAGTTGCATCTGGAGAGGACCCGACTCGCGAATGAGGCAGTATTCCATGATCGCAGGTTGTCACTTTCAATGTCTTGGTAAAGCACCGCGCCAATATCACGCCCCTAACTACTGATCATGATACAAAAAGGTTTACTTAGACCGAAATAGATGCATTAACTAGTGCATTCTTGAGACTGTTGAATTCCATTACTCCTGCTTTGTCCCACCTCCAAACCTCCCCTTTTCCCAGTTAGGCTGCACAAAATTCTTGTGCCCATGAACCATTTATAGCTATTAGTTAGCGAGAAATACACTCTAGATTTCTCTTGGTCTCTGAAGCACGGTAATCTTTGATCGTCTTGACTTTGCCTGGGTCGGGCTGAATACCATCCAATGAAAATATATGTTCTAGGAACTCTATTCTCTGTCGATTGAACCATGATTTTCCAATATTAATAGTCACCCCACCTTCTCAGATACGAGTGGGAACTAATTTAAATTTTATTGTACTGCTGCCTCATTTATTCAGCGGTTAATGTGTTCGAGATACATAGTTACTCTTGATTTTTAACTCGTCTCTGAGCACACAATCAAAGGCCCAAATAAATGCGGCAGACAAAATGTTAAGCCTGCACGAAAGCTGTGTGAACCGATAACAGGTTCCATGACAGACGAATGCTGTACACTGTCTGAACTCAGCATTTAATACCTCTTGCCAATACCCTCACCGAAAGTCAATGGAACACAGAACGTTTACTCCATGCAATCCTTGTAAGAGCTCATTCAAGCGTTTGATCTACCTGTTTTGGGAATTACTACAAAATGTTACAGTTTTTGATTGCCTCGAGCCCAAAACTAGCGTGACTGATGTATCACGGTTTGGCACGGTCATCTACGGTCTATTTGGGGAAGACACTGATCTTTCAGTGATCCCTTGCCTCAAGAAGTCCCAAATTTCTCTTTCCCCTTTCTCCTTTTGTGCTAAAGGGATTATACAGGGCCTTGCGAAAAACTTTTCATGTTCCTTAATTCTAAACCCCGTAAATAATTTATTTGATAGCGCCTGACACTGCTGAAGAGAATACACCGTTCCGCTGGAGGACTCAGAATAGGTCACTTTGTTTCACTTTGGACATACCCATAACACCACAAGTATTCTTTCTTACAATATTTGTGCATATTGTTGCTGTTCTGGCAGCACGGAATCATAGGCCTGAGATCGATTGACAACTCGCTCTTGATCTACTGAGTGCAGCCAAAGCTAACAAGACAGAAGTACCATGCTTCAATTTTTGCGTCCACTCTGCAAGAAGAGAGCACAACTTTATCTTTGATGGGAAACGCCTTAAACGTAACAATTACTCCAAATATCTAGGAGTTACATTGGACAGGATGCTCTCTTACAAGGAGCGCCTGACAAAGACTACAGACAAAATGAGGACAAGAAACAACATCAAATTGTGCTGTACTACTTGAGGCTCCACAGCAGACACACTCCGCACATCAGCAATTGAGCTTGTTCTACTCAGTGACAGAATACTGCACTCCAGTGTGGATTAATAAGCCCGTACACAAACAGAATTGATGTGGTATTAAAAAACACCACGCACATCATCAGTGGCACAATAAAATCTACCCACAGCGTATCGCTGCCATCCCTCAGCCATATGTCACCACCACAAACACGGTGGAAAAATTCTCTTCTCAGAGAATACAACAAGGTAATTAGTAACCCTAAGCTGACCACACGTAATGGTGCAGCTGACAAAGACCATCGAAGACTTAAATCCAGAACACCATCACTACTCATTGCTAAATAGATGACGACCTATAACTTTGACATCCACAATCTCTGGAAACAACAATGGCGAGAACAACGCCCTCCAAAATGCCGAAGCTTCATCATAAATGAGAAGCAGCCCGGCTTCAGTCAGGAACGCAAAGTGTGAACAACTTTAAACAGCATACGCAGTGGCCATGGAAGAAGTGCTGACGCCCTTTACAAATGGAGAAAGACACCAACTCCAAATTGCGACTACGGTGCTCCAAAACAAACAATCCACCACATAGTAGAAGAATGCCCAGTTCGAGCTTACAAGGGTACCTTCATCGAATTCCTAGGTGCAACAGAGGAGGTTATCGATTATATTCAATGTCTGAATGTCAATTTTTAATTAAATTGTATACAAAGTGTATAAGAATAGCGATATATGCCACACGATAAATAAATAAACAAATAAATACAGTTAGCTTCAACGAACTCATGTCTAGTTCTTTCCTCACCGTGCAACCTTCAAACCGAATTCTTTCCGTGTCGCCATTTACTCTCATTACAACCACGGCTCCACCCAAGTCAATTGTGCTTGGAGGGAAATTACAAAACTATTACCCAAAAATCACCTACACATTCAATGACAGCACTGACAGCAAACTCAGTTCTAATTCTTCTCCCTGACTTGAAAACTAACCGTGTTTGCTGCTTAACTTCAATACCTCTACCCAAGACTGCCTCTTTTACACGAGATCCATCTCGTCGTAGCGCAGGCCATGTTCCTACCGTTTCACTTCTCTCAAAACTTCTTTCGCTGCTAATGGAGAGTGCTTTCTTACAACAATATTACAACACCAGAAATCTATCAACTTAATAAATAAATGAATAATGTTTGAGCTAATGAAGATGTATGGAAAGCTACGAAACAACACGAATGTAAGTGCGAGGTAGAGGCTGAGCGCCATAGTCGTCATTCGCTGACAGGATGCCTTCCGGTCTATTTCTGTCTTAATACCACGTTCTCAGGAAACTGTTAGTTTTCAGTTAATCATTACCATGTCGATATTATCATTTTACAGAGTTTATTAACTACACTCCTGGAAATGGAAAAAAGAACACATTGACACCGGTGTGTCAGACCCACCATACTTGCTCCGGACACTGCGAGAGGGCTGTACAAGCAATGATCACACGCACGGCACAGCGGACACACCAGGAACCGCGGTGTTGGCCGTCGAATGGCGCTAGCTGCGCAGCATTTGTGCACCGCCGCCGTCAGTGTCAGCCAGTTTGCCGTGGCATACGGAGCTCCATCGCAGTCTTTAACACTGGTAGCATGCCGCGACAGCGTGGACGTGAACCGTATGTGCAGTTGACGGACTTTGAGCGAGGGCGTATAGTGGGCATGCGGGAGGCCGGGTGGACGTACCGCCGAATTGCTCAACACGTGAGGCGTGAGGTCTCCACAGTACATCGATGTTGTCGCCAGTGGTCGGCGGAAGGTGCACGTGCCCGTCGACCTGGGACCGGACCGCAGCGACGCACGGATGCACGCCAAGACCGTAGGATCCTACGCAGTGCCGTAGGGGACCGCACCGCCACTTCCCAGCAAATTAGGGACACTGTTGCTCCTGGGGTATCGGCGAGGACCATTCGCAACCGTCTCCATGAAGCTGGGCTACGGTCCCGCACACCGTTAGGCCGTCTTCCGCTCACGCCCCAACATCGTGCAGCCCGCCTCCAGTGGTTTCGCGACAGGCGTGAATGGAGGGACGAATGGAGACGTGTCGTCTTCAGCGATGAGAGTCGCTTCTGCCTTGGTGCCAGTGATGGTCGTATGCGTGTTTGGCGCCGTGCAGGTGAGCGCCACAATCAGGACTGCATACGACCGAGGCACACAGGGCCAACACCCGGCATCATGGTGTAGGGAGCGATCTCCTACACTGGCCGTTCACCACTGGTGATCGTCGAGGGGACACTGAATAGTGCACGGTACGTCCAAACCGTCATCGAACCCATCGTTCTACCATTCCTAGACCGGCAAGGGAACTTGCTGTTCCAACAGGACAATGCACGTCCGCATGTATCCCGTGCCACCCAACGTGCTCTAGAAGGTGTAAGTCAACTACCCTGGCCAGCAAGATCTCCGGATCTGTCCCGCATTGAGCATGTTTGGGACTGGATGAAGCGTCGTCTCACGCGGTCTGCACGTCCAGCACGAACGCTGGTCCAACTGAGGCGCCAGGTGGAAATGGCATGGCAAGCCGTTCCACAGGACTACATCCAGCATCTCTACGATCGTCTCCATGGGAGAATAGCAGCCTGCATTGCTGCGAAAGGTGGATATACACTGTACTAGTGCCGACATTCTGCATGCTCTGTTGCCTGTGCTTATGTGCCTGTGGTTCTGTCAGTGTGATCATGTGATGTATCTGACCCCAGGAATGTGTCAATAAAGTTTCCCCTTCCTGGGACAATGAATTCACGGTGTTCTTATTTCAATTTCCAGGAGTGTAAATACAACATAATGGAATCCCATTTTAACTTTATTCCGAATAATATAGCTTCCCGCTTCATCACTGAGAATCATAGGAAGTAGAACTGCACTTTACAAAGAACCCGACGACGTTGATACTGCTTCAGCGAGGGACACAAACTTCGAGTGCTTCTCGGCAAAGCAGGTGGAAAGAATCCTACACGACTATCCTCTAAGATAGTCCAAGGACGTATTGTCTTAATTTCCACAAAACTCGGATGGAAAAAAACAGCCAGTGCTGCTGTATGCTTCGAACACCATCCTCTGTGGAGTCGCTGGCTAAAGTGAGACATTTCTGAAGGTTTAGTAAAAGTGGGGGAGGAGGAGGGGAGTGGTGGTTCCTGCAAACTGACCCCAATACACAACCATCTCTCATAAGTCGTACCTTTCAGATTCCTTCTCCAGTGCCTCTTTCCCACCCTCATACATATAAAATTTTGGTTGTATCCTGTTTGGCTGCAAATTTCCCATAATTTGCAGCCTCTTTTGATTGGTATTAACGGGTTGTATAGCTTTATGCTACCTCTTCATTTGGAGACAATTAGTGATTCATCAATACTGAGTTTCCCACTGCTCCTGTGAACGAGAAGAAACTGCTTCTTCAAGACAGAAATGGGTGTAATTTATACAAACTATAAGTGTTATTCGCTGGAACTTTTGTTAGCATTAAGATGCAGATTACTAAAAATAAAATCAAACGTGCCGCTACTCATACATCACACATAGAGATACCGAGGTCACCACATGCAGACCAGTAGTGTTCCCTTGATGGTCGGCTGTGGTATGTTACAAATAAATTAACTCCCAAAGTATCTAACTACGCATGTTCCTTCATATTTAAATTCTTCCCGTGTGCGTTTCATAAAGATTGCTCTGCAAGATCATGTCTTATAAAAGTTGTTTCAGCGCGAAAATAAAAACATTAGTAGCTGAGGGGCATTCATGAAACAATTCTTCCACGGAGCCTGCAATACGAATAAATGAATTGCAATAGCACTGCAGCTGTCATAGGTGGAACAGGCTACTGCCCTAACTCATGAAGTGAAGAAGAATAAGCAGAAGGTGTAGTTATGGACTGAAAAAATTTTATGGTAAGGAAATTTTATAGTGTAACTATATTGTACACTATGTGATCAAAACTATCCGGACACCTGGCTGAAAATGACTTACAAGTTCGTGACGCCCTCCATCGCTAATGCTGAATTCAGTATGGTGTTGCCCCCCATCCCACCCCCTTATCCTTGATATCAGCTTCCACTCACGCAGGCGTACATTCAGTCAGGTGCTGGAAGATTTCTTGGGGAATGGCAAGCTATTCTTCACGGAGTGCTGCACTGAGAAGAGGTATCGATGTTGGTTGGTGAGGCCTGGTACGAAGTCGGCGTTCCAATACATCCCAAAGGCGTTGTATAGGATTCAGGTCAGGACTCTGTGCAGGCCAGTCCATTACAGGGATGTTATTGTCGTGTAACCGCTCCGACAAAGGCCGTGCATTATGAAAACGTGCTCGATCGCGTTGAAAGGTGCAGTCACCATCCTCGAAATTCTCTTCAACAGTGGGAAGCAAGAAGGTGCTTAAAACATCAATGTAGGCCTGTGCTGCGAAAGTGCCACGAAAAACAACAAGGGGTGCAAGCCCCTCCATGAAAAACATGACCACACCATAACACCACCGCCTCCGAATTTTACTGTGGGCGCTACAAACGCTGGCAGATGACGTTCACCGGGCATTCGCCGTATCCACATCCTGCCATCGGATCGCCACATTGTGCTCCGTGATTCGTCACTCCACACTTTATCCACTGTTCAATCGTCCAGTGTTTACGCTTCTTACATCAAGCGAGGCGTCGTTTGGCAATCACCGGTGTGATGTGTGGCTTATGAGCTGCCGTTCGACCGTGAAATCCAAGTTTTCTCACCTCCCCCTAACTATCATAGTACTTGCAGTGGATCGTGACGCAGTTTGGAATTCCTGTGTGATAGTGTGGGTAGATGTCTGCCTATTACTCATTACGACACTCTGCACGTGTCGGCAGTCTCTGTCATCAACAGACGAGGTCGGCCTGTATGGTTTTGTTCCGTACGTGTCTCTTCGCAATTCCACTTCACTATCACATCGAAAACTGTGGACCTAGGGATGTTTAGGAGAGTGGAAATCTCGCGTACAGACGTCGACGCAAGTGACGCCCAATCACGTGACCGCGTGTTCTGTGGAGCACCCCATTCTGCTCTCTCACGATGTATAATGACTACTGAGGTTGCCGATATGGAGTACCTGGCAGCAGGTGGGAGCACCATGCACGTAATATGAAAAACGTATGTTTTTGGGGGTGTCCAGATACTTTTGATCACATAGTGTATCTGCAATAACAATTCCTTGTATCAATGGATTTGTTTTTCCACTATGTATTAAAATTTGAATGATTTCACTTTGAAGTGTAGGTGCAATGGTGAAGTAGTCTCCGAGGCATCATTAGCTGAACCGCTGGAGCTTTTACACTGTTTTCCTCTTTCAAATTGCACGAAAGTTCCTCGAGAAATTGTCAAAAATGACGTTATCGTAGATGTCAATGATGTTTGAAATGTCACTGGGTATTTATTCATGCGAAGGAGCTTCAAAGATCGAATATAACTAAAACTAAACAGACTATCAAGTGAGAGGTTACGCCATGTTGCTACAGTAAAGTGTTGTTGGCACAGCCTGACGGTATGTTGCTACAGTAAGGTGTTCGCGCATCTTGACGGTACTTCTAAGTCCATTATGTTTTCCGTTTTATAATATTGGTTTACAGTGTAATGACGTAAAAAAAAAGAAAACAAGAGCTTGACAATGGGAACTCTAAAGTTTCAATAACTTGCGCGCAAAGCTTGGTAACACTATGGAAACAACCACGTGCAATCTTGTGTGTTTCACAGCAGCGGGCAACAAAGAGTTTCAAGCTCTGGCTGCCAAAGACGTCTACCTAAAGCTAAGTAACATCTTTGAAACTGTAGGGTGGAGGTACAGTGAGGTGAGAACAGGCTCTCCGTACACAAAACGGAACTGTGAGAAACTTATGCAAGTGATAAGTTACCGTTACTTTCAAGTACGACTAAGCCGTTGCTTAGCTAGAGGTAAAGATGTTATAACACTATAACACATATCGAAGCAGCGCATGCGTCACTGCGTCATGTTACTTCGGTGAATACTGATTTGAGGCGAATTTATAAAAAAACTAGACAGTACGAGCTTACTTATTACTATGAGGTTTCGCCTCTTCTGGCCTCGATGCATGCTCTGAATCCGGTTGGGATGGTTATGATAATGCTGTGGTATCATCTCTAGAGAGAAGGATAGGCAACTGTCCTAACTGGTCCTTTATATCCACGATACTGGGATGGAGCTGACGTCACAGCTGGACCCAGACGTATTCCATCGTTTACAGATCTGAGGATCTTGCTGGCCGCGGTAGTATTCCAACATTATGGAGACAGTTAATAGGGAAACTTGCCATATGTGGACGAGCTCTGTCTGGTAGAAAAATGACATCGTAATGCTGTCGCAGAACTGTAA
The DNA here is from genome assembly GCF_023864275.1 of Schistocerca cancellata. Taxonomy (NCBI): domain Eukaryota; kingdom Metazoa; phylum Arthropoda; class Insecta; order Orthoptera; family Acrididae; genus Schistocerca; species Schistocerca cancellata. The sequence continues at coordinate 707,542,855 of NC_064630.1, forward strand.
CATGAGGTGATGGGCAGTGTCTGTGACATACTATTGTGCTGTCAGAGTTTCAGGAGTGCTAGTTCTGCAAGGTTCGCAGGAGAGCTTCTGTAAGGTTTCGAATGTAGGAGACGAGGTACTGGCAGAAGTAAAGCTGTGAGTACCGGGCGTGAGTCGTGCTTCTGTATCTCGGATGGTAGAGCACTTGCCCGCGAAAGGTAAAGGTCCCGCGTTCAAGTCTCGGTCTAGCACACAGTTTTAATCTGCCAGGAAGTTTCAGAGTTAGCCCTGTCACTATCAGAGATGACCTGAAGTCATCCCCACACCACGATGCTATGAGTGACTCTCCAAAACGTCGGAAGAATGTGACCGTCTGCCATGTCACCACCATACTCGCCGGCGATGGTCATCTGGGGTGTTGCAGAACTGAGATTCATCGTAGAGCACAATATGACCCCACTACTCCATCCGCAGGTATTTGAATTGTGGTTTTACAGGCTAGCTGCGCAATGGACACATAATTTTGTAGTCCACCTGGTGATATTCTGCAATCAAAAGTGTGAATGTCGACGACGTGTAGGCCTGCCCTCCCGTCCCCATGCAGTCCAACATCGGATCACAGTCACATCATAATACCCCCATATCAAGATACTGTACAATTCGACCAGACTATCAAATGAAAATCAATAATAATTCCCCTTTCAAACCTTGTCAGGCATTGATAACACTATCTCACATGAGTATACAGCGTTCCAATATCCTTGAAACGAGTTTGTAATAATTTTAAAAGACATTTACGGAAATATGTGTGTGACGTTCCGTCTCTGACAATGGTGGTATTCACACGCATAGCAAAAAAAGAATTAGGTACTCCTCCCACGGATTATAAAGAAATTAATTCTTAACCATCGGACTGCGAGTTCTGAAATATCCTTTACGTCTCCTACAACAGTTCTGCAGTGCTCCTTTACGCAACAGACAACTTCCCTCGACCTGCCGCTGCAACCCCGTGATCAGCAACATGGTAAAATATTTCAAAAAGCAATTCTGCGATCTGTGCAGAGTGCAACGCATGGACTAATGGCACCAATTACTGCCATACTCTTATACGCAGAAACTCAATGATCAGGAGGGGTCTGGTCAACTAACCTTAAACGATGTAAAGAAAAAATGAAAGAAACCAAGAAAACCTTTTGATTTGCTATATTTCGAAAAATGATGATTTATACCCTGAGAAACTATGCAGAGACTTTTAGTCTTTTCACAATGTCTATACATAAGAAACACGTTTCTGACCACAACAAAGTTACGAATGTTACTCCGAGTATGTGCATACATAAATCCGACAAAATCCCTCCAGTGCGCAAGCAGTCAACAAATACATGCAGCGAAAAGGCAAATCACCAAAACTCCTCAATTAATACCAAAGTCTCCGGCGCAACCAGCACGATCACGATAGGTTACGACTTCTCATGTAGCGTGGCTTCTTTCCACTGCAACTTGCGTCCGACCACTTTCGACTCCCCTCGACAACTGTTCGCTCGCTACTTCAAATGGCTCTGAGCACTATCGGACTTAACTGCTGAGGTCATCAGTCCCCTAGAACTTAGAACTACTTGAACCTAACTAACCTAAGGACATCACACACATCCATGCCCGAGGCAGGATTCGAACGTGCGACCGCAGCGGTCGCGCGGTTCCAGACTGTAGCGCCTAGAGCCGCTCGGTCACTCAGGCCGGCTCGCTCGCTACTACTCGCGATAGTAACATCTCAGACTCACAGGTTGTGTATGCGCACAGCAGAATCATAGACGTCCAGCTTCCATCCTTTACAGTAATCACTAAATATCTGGTACTGTTCACGTTCCTTACACACACTACCACCCTATCTGTCACAGAGGATTCCAACTCTAATCATTTAAACACCTGCCGTTGACAGGGCCGTTTCTGACATTAGGCAAAATTTTAGCGATGGAAAAGGACAGAAAAAAATTAATTTCAATAAAAAAAAGCGACAAAATTGAACAAATGGCGAGAAAAAAAGAAAAAGAGGAAAAATTAAAGCACCAAATTGTTTTCAGAAACGGAAGGAACATTTACTTAATACGTTGGCGGTTTAACGTGCAGTCGACATGGAAGTCATCATAGTACTTCATAAGTACTCTGATGAAAGTAAACACATTGCCTCTACCTACCATAAAACTAAAGCAGCTGATACTAAATACAAAACACGAAACAAACATGACCCTGATTCATGTATGTCGCGCTCTGGAGCGGGGATAGTGCGCTGGCCTGCGATCATGTTGCGACTTGATTCCCTCTTTTTGCTTTTGTATCTGCAGATCATTTGTCATGCGTCAGATGAAATTATTGTCCCCAGAAAGTGAAGACGTCCGGTCTCCTTAGTTTAATCATTAGAAGTTTAATAAGAGATCTGAATTGTAGTACCATTTCCATGTTGGTGGTGCGGAAGGGGGAAGGGTGGAGAGGTAGATATTGGGGTGACCGATGCTGCTAAAAACGAAGGAGCATCAGTTTTCAGTTTTCACCTAGGGGGCAAGACACTTAGTAACCGCCCTCGTAGTTGATGTGTACATGTACGAAATTACTTTGGCGTCCGACAATGTCTTGCAGTTGCTTCTCTGTTTCTTTAGGCAATGTACATGGGCTTGGTCACATCTTTGATAAAATGAAGTGTTTTTAAAATGTTTATTTGACGCCACAAACGGTCGTCATGCCAGTCACTAAATACAATGAAATTTTTAAAAGGTTACATAACTAGTACCGACACAGAGTCGTCATTTTCAAATGTAATCACAAACCTGGAAAACTGCATTAAAAATAGAAATCATACTTCTTTCAAATATTACGAGAAATACACTAAAACCAGTAAACTCAAGCAAGGGCAGTAGAAACGGATGACAAGACGCCCGAAACTAGAACGCAGCACGCAATCGTACTGTGTTCTGCTAACGAAATCTTTCAAAGAAATATTCCCGGCGGAGGTTCAAGTCCTCCCTCGGGCATGGGTGTGTGTGTTTGTCCTTAGGATAATTTAGGTTAAGTAGTGTGTAAGCTTAGGGACTGATGACCTCAGCAGTTACGTCCCATAAGATTTCACACACATTTGAACAGCCGGCCGCGGTGGTCTAGCGGTTCTGGCGCTGCAGTCCGGAACCGCGGGACTGCTACGGTCGCAGGTTCGAATCCTGCCTCGGACATGGGTGTGTGTGATGTCCTTAGGTTAGTTAGGTTTAAGTAGTTCTAAGTTCTAGGGGACTTATGACCTAAGATGTTGAGTCCCATAGTGCTCAGAGCTATTTGAACACATTTGAACATTTGTTGTCCTTAGCGTAAGTTAGATTAAGTAGTGTGTAAGCCTAGGGACCGATGACCTTAGCAGTTTGGTCAAATAGAACTTACCACAAATTTCCAAATTTACAAAGAAGAAGTCTAGGTTTGGGGGTGCTGCACGTTGTAAGACAACGACGTGTGAGCCTTTGCAAAAGGATCGTTGCATCACTGCAGGACGTAATTGAAGAGTATATAAAATGTTTCATCCCTACGCACTTTTCATATACATTGCATTAAGGTGTGAAATGAGTGATCAACAAAAAATTGACAGCCGCGTGGTTTGAGGCATCATGTCACGGACTGCTCGGTCCCTGCTTCCGGAGTTTCGAGTCCTCCCTCGGGTATGCGTATGTGTGTTGTTCTTAACGTAAGTTAGTTTAAATTAGTGTAAGTAGTGTGTAAGTCTAGGGATGGATGACCTAAGCAGTTTGGTCCCTTAGGAATTCACAGAGATTTGAACAAGAAATTGACATGACGTCTTGTGACGCGTTTCTGCTGCCGTTGCTTCAGTTTACTGGTTTTAGTGGATTTTTAATAACATTTGAAATAAGGGTGGTTCAAATTTTTAAAGCAGGTCTCCGGGGTTTTGATTACATTCGAAAATGACGACTCAGTGCGTCCAAAATAATTACGTATCCTTTTGAAAATTTCATTGTTTTAGTGACTGTGGCTTGACGACCGTTTTTGGTGTCAAATAGGCATTTTAAATTTTGAAAGTCGCGAGCTCTATCTTCTTATCTCGTGCTTGTACTCTTGTTGACTTTACTATTACAGAGATCGCCTAAACTATATATATATATATATATATATATATATATATATATATTAATTGGTCCTGTGCTCAACAAATAACTTACTTGGTCTTTCTGCTGCCACTGCTTGATCTGCTGTATTCAAAAAAATGTCTCTGAGCACTATGGGACTGAACATCTATGGTCATCAGTCTCCTAGAACTTAGAACTACTTAAACCTAACTAACCTAAGGACAGCACACAACACCCAGCCATCACGAGGCAGAGAAAATCCCTGACCCCGCCGGGAATCGAACCCGGGAACCCGGGCGTGGGAAGCGAGAACGCTACCGCACGATCTGCTGTATTCCATTATTTAACAAAAACATAAAAAAAGCTATTATTCATGCTGAGTGCAATGCATGTTCTGTATGGCGGCTCCTGCTGTTGCTGCGGCTGCTGCTGCTTACTACAACTACATATAATTCAAGAGCAAGGATTTGGTCAAATCTAAATTCGATAAATGATAACCCAAACAAGTAAATGCTTTTTTCAAAAATTATATTCTGAAAGCGATTCTTTCTCATTCAATTAACAAAACGCTAGAAGCTCTTTGAGCAACCGCTTCGTATGTAAATCTGCCTCTAGTGGCATTAAAGCAATATTACAAATTAATCAAACTCTTGAGACAGACTGAAATACTTCTCAATTAAATACATAGTGAAACAGTTCTCTGACAATTACAAAATAAATCAATGACAAACATCAATACTTAATCTGTTCACCTAATAATGACTTCCCTTAAGAATTCAGCTCCTATCATTATCAAAATTACCGTGTGCTGCTACGCAGATACACAAACCCTTTTCTTTAAATTAATAAGGGCGATGCAAATTATTAAAAAAATCAACTAAATACCAAATCCTGTGTCGCTGCTTGCAGACACGGCAGTACGGCAGCTCGGCGACGACCCATCTCCCAACACACGTGCGCACCACAGCAGGCGAGCTCCTACACTGGCCTCAAAACTGCCACTACTTCATCCGTGCGCTACGAAGCGCGACAACAGTATCTTACACTCCAGAGCTTGTGTATGCGCGCTGTAGCCAACCTTTAAATCCTAAGAGAATATTGGCAACACTCAATTTCATTCAGTCACTCTCGTTGATGACAGTTATGTCGAAACACGAAATGTTTTTTTGGCCTTTCTGCTTCACACCAACACCATACCACCGACAAATCTCAGTGACTACTGGAAATATCTCAGGATATCAAAACAGAGACGAATGCTGACATGTGGAATAATAGGCTCTACTGCCGGATGTTTGTGTCGCTCTGGCACAATATTTCGGCCACGTAACTCGTTGCCTTCTTCAGGTGCTGAAGAAGGCAACGAGTTACGGTGGCCGAAATGTTGGCGCCAGAGCGACACAAACATCGGGCAGTAGAGCCGATTATTCCACATTTCAAGATCTCGCCGGGAAATTCAAATGGCTCTGAGCACTATGGGACTTAACAACTGAGGTCATCAGTCCCCTGGAACTTAGAACTGCTTAAACCTAACTAACCTAAGGTCGTCACACTCATCCATGCGCGAGGCAGGATTCGAACCTGCGACCGTAGCCGTCGCGCGGCTCCAGACTGTAACGCCTAGAACCGCTCGGCCACCCTGGCCGGCTCGCCGGGAAAGCCTGAAGAGTTACATCAGAGATGAATGCTGTTTGGCGGTAATTCACGGCTACTCGGCAGTAGTTGGCAGACATTGTGAAGTTCAATACGTTAAAATGTAGCCCTCTACCATATGGGACAGCAAAAAGCCCTCGCGAATTGCTTTTCACGCAGAGCTACAGAGTTGTAAATGTGTATATTGTTGGCAGGTACACGTACACCAGAATTGACGCAGAGAGACTATATATTTCATAGAAATGCGACCACTGCGCAGCGCGGCTGAAGGAGTAACGGCTAATGAGGGCGGCTATCTGCGGCATGACTGGTGGCCCGGCACGGGCGCGGGCAGGTGTCGATGCGGCGGCAGCTGCCCTACCTGGCGCTAAGGCCGCGCCTGATCCGGCGCCACCTGCGCTCCCGGAATTTACTGGCGCCCAGGGCGTGCTGCGCCTAATCTGGCGCTAATCCTGCCCAGTCGAAACGTCCGGCCGCGCCCCGTCTCCAGCGTCAGATCCTACGGCCCTGCGCGATCGTATACGAGCCGACAGAGCTGCTGCTGTGCACCGAACTGTGGGACTGCTCTGCTCTGCGAAGCCACGTTCATCGCTCTCGCAAGGGAACCTCCCAATCACACCCCCCTCAGATTTAGTTATACATTGTTTGTTCTCTATTAAAATCTTTAATTTGCTAACTATGCCTATCAGTAGTTAGTGCCTTCCGTAGTTTGAATCTTTTATTTAGCTAGCAGTAGTGGCGCTCGCTGTATTGCAGTAGTTCTAGTAACGAAGATTTTTGGTGAGGTAAGTGATTTGTGAAAGGTATAGATTAATGTTAGTCAGGGCCATTCTTTCGTAGGGATTTTTGAAAGTCAGATTGCGTTGCGCTAAAAAATATTGTGTGTCAGTTTAAGCACAGTCTTATATAATTTGTTCTAAGGGGTCGTTTCATAAAGCCACGTTCATCGCTCTCACAAGGGAACCTCCCAATCGCACCCCCCTCAGATTTCGTTATAAGTTGGCACAGTAGATAGGCCTTGAAAAACTGAACACAGATCAATCGAGAAAACAAGAAGAAGTTGTGTGGAACCATGAAAAAAATAAGCAAAATATACAAACTGAGTAGTCCATGCGCAAGATAGGCATCAAGGAGAGTCTGAGCTCAGGAGCGCCGCGGTCCCGTGGTTGGCGTGAGCAGCTGCTGAATGAGAGGTCCTTGGTTGGAGTCTTCCTTCGAGTAAAAAATTTAATTTTTTATTTTCAGACAATTATCAAAGTTCAGACACTCACACATAATCAACTTCGCTCTACAAAATACCAGAACATGTTCAGATTTGCTTGGACATATGCAGGATTTGACGGTCAACACACGGCAAAATTTGAAAACGTTAAAAACATATGTTTTGACAGATCACAGGGAAAACTGTGCGACTGTGAAACCGTTGCATTCATTTGTTGCAGTTTATGTAACAAACTCTTATGTTTTCATCACTTTTTTGCTAGTGATTATCACAAGCACAAGAAAACCTAAATCGGGCAAGGTAGAAGAATCTTTTTGTCCATGCGCCAAGTGTACAAGTTAGGTGGGTCGACAATATATTCCTGTCATGTGACGCACATGCCGTCACCAGTGTCGTATATAATATATCAGACGTGTTTTCCTGTGGAGCGAACGGTTGACCTATGACCTTGTGATCAAATGTTTTCGGTTCCCATTGGAGAGGCACGTCCTTTCGTCTACAAATCGCACGGTTTTGCGGTGCGGTCGCAAAACACAGACACTAAACTTATTACAGTGAACAGAGACGTCAATGAACGAACGGCTAGATCATAACTTTGCGAAAATAAAGAAGGCAGATATTTCACTCGAGGGAAGACTTGAACCTCTCGTTCTGCAACCGCTCACGCTAACCACGGGACGACGACGCACCTGAGCTCATACTCTCCTTGATGTTACCTATCTTGCGCATGGACTACTCAGTTTGCATATTTTGCTTATTTTTTTCATAGTTCCACACAACTTCTTCCTCTTTTCTCGATTGATCTGTGTTCAGTTTTTCGAGGCCTATACACTGTGCGAACTTATAACTACATCTGAGGGGGATGCGATGGGGAGGTTCCCTTGTCAGTGTATCGAAACCTTCGTTCAATGCACAAGTGAAGCGATAACTTGAAGTAGCGGAACGTACGACATATGGGCACTCTGACAACGAGTAATCGTGAGTGTGAAAACGTGAATTTTGGTGGTAAGTAAGCCGTGCGCGGCTCGTGTTCATGGCGTTTATTGTTTATCACCTTCTCTTACGGTACTTCCGCCTCGTTTTCTTATTCCATTTACTGGCGTCACTAACTTCCTGCCTTACCTGCCCGTGAGTGACAGAAGCAGCGCTTATCGATAAGTGCACTGTCGTACCATCTCTGGAGCGACCGATAGTACGAGGGTATTTCGGAAAGTAAAGATACACCGTACGCCAGAGGAACAGAAGAGTTTTGGCGAGCAAGTTGGCAACACTGGTGTTAACCTTGAACCGTTAGCTTTCTCCTCGCGGTCGTTCGGCAGTTGAACGTTGCTTCTGGTTGGAGTAGGTCGTGTTTAAAATGGCTGCGCCGATTCGGAATCCCGCCGAATGCGAAGTGCGCTCCGTCATACGTTTTCTTCATGCGAAAGATCAGCGACCAGTGGACATTCTCAAAGAAATTGTTTCTGTTTATGGGAACATTATGAATCGACTAAATGTAACGAAATGGTGTCGTCATATCTCTGAAGGTAGGATCGATGTTCATGATGAACAAAGAACAGATCGGCCATCTGTGATCTCTGATGCCCTTCTTCAGAGAACAGAGGAAGCAATTCGTGCAAATAGACTTCTCACATTGAAAGAATTGCATCAGATCATACCGGACGTGTCAATGACAACTCTTTATGACGATGTGACTGTCAAGTTCTGGTACAGGAAATTGTGTGCGTGCTGGCTTCCAAAACTGTTAACGGAAGAAGACAAAAAGAAAAGCATGGGCTTTGCACTCGACTTCCTAACATACTATGCTGAAGCAGGTGATGAGTTCCTTGGTCACATTTTGAGAGGTGACGAGATGTGGGTTTATCATCATGCACCTGAATCCAAGCAACAATCAGTGCAATGGCGCCATTCGAATTCACCAAAAGCAAAGAAATGCAAAACGTCGATTTCAGCGAAGAAAATCATGGCTTCTGTTTATGGGGACAGACAAGGCATTCTTCTGTTGGAATTTATGCCTCCTGGAACGACCATTAATGTTGATGCATATTGCCAGACTCTGAAACGTCTTCGAAGGGCAATTCAAAACAAACGCAGGGGAATGCTGACAAGTGGAGTCCGCTTGCTACATGACAACGCTCCACCTCACACAGCACTCGTAACCAAAGCACTACTCCAACAATTCAAATGGGACGTATTGGACCATCCGCCATACAGCCTGGACCTTGCGCCGACCGACTTCCATGTCTTCCGTTACCTGAAGTCACATCTTTGTGGAAAATCATTCCATGACGATGAAGAGATCAAAGATGAAGTTGAAATGTGGTTCCGACAACAGGCGGCAACCTTCTATGACTGTGGGATACAAAAGCTTGTGCACCGACTTAACAAATATTTGGATAACGGGGTGATTATGTCGAAAAATAACAAATAATCCAGTTAATAAGATGTAACTGGCGTTTTTAAATAAATGTTCTATTTAAGGACTGCGAGCCATTGTATCTTTACTTTTCGAAATGCCGTCGTATTTCCGGTCGTCATGTGTCGTGAGTTCAGTTGCGGACGGACCAGCAGTGGAGTCAGTTGGGGGACGGATCAACAGTGAAGTCAGGGATTGTAATGTAATGAAATAATTTTTTTATTATTTTGTATTAGTGTAATGTAATAAAATAAAATATGAGCCGTGATTTATATAAAAAAGGAACACACATTAATGCAATGGCTCAGCATAAAAGAGAAATAACTAATGTAGGAATATTATTGACAGTGTAATATGTTGTTTAATGTAGCCCGACGTGTAGAAGCACTCAGTAACTAGCTCAGGTCTCAGGGTAGTTACGTAATCGGCGATAATTTATTGTCCTTTTCTTGTTTCCCAACACTACAAATATTATTTCAGGTTCGTGAGAAGACGTGTGCTTATTACACCAGTGAATATTCGCCAAGTCTGTTCGATGTACGCTGGCCGGGGTAGCCGAGCGGTTCTAGGCGCTACAGTCCGGAACCGCGCGACCGCTAAGGTCGCAGGTGCGAATCCTGCATCGGGCATGGGTGTGCGTGATGTCCTTAGGTTAGTTAGGTTTAAGTAGTTCTAAGTTCTAGGGAACTAATAACCTCAGAAGCTAAGTCCCATAGTGCTCAGAGCCATTTGAACCATTTTTTTGTTCGATGTATACAACTGTAATACGTAACTTATCGTGGTTTCGTCTCGATTCCTCAATATAAGATAACAAGAATAGCATCTACAAATGAAATCCGATAATGGACCTGGAATCCTGTGAGCAGACCTTTTCTGGCTGGAATGTTATTTCGTGATAAAAAGAAAATCTGTAAATAAAATTGTTAAATTATTAGTAACTGCGTCCGGTCTCGTGGGATCTGAAATAAAGTTAATTGTCCTAAGCGACGGCACGTCTCGTAGATGAGCTAAAAGAAAAATGTTAAAGATTTTTCTAAGATGGCGCCTAACAATGAACATTCTTTGTTAAGGCCCATATCTACTTACGGCAGTCTAGGTATCAGACTCACGAAAAATTGACCTCATACACAAATTCTTTTGACAAAATAACTATTATATTTTTCCGGTTTTAAGTACAACTTACATATCAACTGGTACAGCAAGATGAGCTTTACACAAGAACTTCCCTCTTATGTCCGAATCCAATCAGATAAGATAAGCGAATGACAAAATGGTTCAAATGGCTCTGAGCACTATGGGACTCAACTGCTGAGGTCATTAGTCCCCTAGAACTTAGAACTAGTTAAACCTAACTAACCTAAGGACATCACAAATATCCATGCCCGAGGCAGGATTCGAACCTGCGACCGTAGCGGTCTTGCGGTTCCAGACTGCAGCGCCTTTAACCGCACGGCCACTTCGGCCGGCTAAGCGAATGAGAAAGGAAAGATAGTTCATGCATAGAAGCGCAAGAGTACATGGAATAACATATCCATTGTAGTTCTATCTCTTCTTCTTTGGCGTACTTGTCGATTATTTATAACATTTATCGTAATATTTCGTTTGCATTTTTTTTAAACCCAAGTCCACCCGGAAGAAACAGTACAGGACGGAGCGCCAGTGAGGTGCGGACAGTCAGTGCTCACGACCGCTGGCGACACACATGAACTGTCCGACGGAAGGAGATTGGAGCGGGACGACCGTTGGTTGGTCGTTCGGTTGGTCATCTCATCGGGCGACGTGTATTTGGATCTTTGACCCTTTGTGGGCCTCGTCAGTTGGTCATCTTGCCGGACGTGCGTCGGTTCCTTCCTTGTGCAGAGATGTTGCGGCCAATGGGCAAGAGTTACCTCTGCGCGATGGGGTCCGAGCCAGTGTGCCCGGGTCGTCGTGTCTCCGAATTCTGAACGGACATCGAGTTGAGTCGGGACGGAGCTGCAGTCAGCTTCGCACAGCCAAGACTCGCACGATCGTTGCCGACACACGTAACTACAGTGGGAACGACCTGGGTTAGTCGTTCGTCTCATCGGACGACGTGTATTTGGTCGCCGGCCGCTTGTGGAAACTGTCTGTGTGTCGAACTGATTCGTCCTAGTTGTTCCGTAGTGATTGCTTTTACGATTATTCGAGTTCTTATGCAAGTGTGTTACGTGGAACTGTGTGTAGCTTCTGTGATTTCCACTGAGCAGATGAATGCTGTCTGTGTACTCGACTAGGCAGTTGGTCGCTTAGGACGGAGGCAGTTGATTAGGTTGCTGGTTGGTTCTTCAGCCGTCCGTCGGTCGTGTTGCCACCCGATTGTTTAGTGTTACGGTTGCCTGTCTCACCTAAACGCTCCTAGGAACACTTCTGACGAGGGAACCTCCCCATCGCACCCCCCTCAGATTTAGTTATAAGTTGGCACGGTGGATAGGCCTTGAAAGACTGGACACAGATCAATCGAGAAAACAGGAAGAATTTGTGTGGAACTATGAAAAAAATAAGCAAAATATACAGACTGAGTAGTCCATGCGCAAGATAGGCAACATCAAGGACAGGGTCAGCTCAGGAGCGCGGTTGTTCCGTGGTTAGCGTGAGCAGCTGCGGAACGAGAGGTCTTTGGTTCAAGTCTTGACTCAAGTGAAAAGTTTTTTTTTTTTTTTCAGACTGTTATCTGTCCGTGATCGTGTGTCAATTATCAAAGTTCAGGCACTCACACATAATCAACTTCGCTCTCCAAAATTCCAGGACATGTTCAGATTTGCTTGGACATATGCAGGATTTGACGGTCTACACGCGGAAAAATTTGAAAACGTTAAAAACATATGCTTTGACAGAGCACAGGGAAAACTGTGCGACTGTGAAACTGTTGTATCCATTTGTTGCAGTTTATGTGACAAACTCTTATGTTTTCATCACTTTTTTGGGAGTGATTATCACATCCACAAGAAAACCTAAATCGGGTAAGGTATAACGTTACCCATTCGGCAAGTGTACAAGTTAGGTGGGTCGACAACATATTCCTGTCATTTGACGCACATGCCGTCACCATTGTCGTATAGAATATATCAGACGCGTTTTCCTGTGGAGGAATCAGTTGACCTATGACCTTGCGATCAAATGTTTTCGGTTCCCATTGGAGAGGCACGTCCTTTCGTCTACTAATCGCACGGTTTTGCGGTGCGGTCGCAAAACACAGACACTAAACGTATTGCAGTGAACAGAGACGTCAGTGAACGAACGGACACATCATAATTTTGCAAAAATTTAGACACTAAACTTTTCACTAGAGGGAAGACTTGAATCAAGGACCCCTCGTTCCGCAGCTGCTCACGCTAACCACGGGACCACGACGCTCCTGATCTCATACAATCCTTGATGTTGCCTATCTTGTGCATGGACTACTCAGTTTGTACAATATGCTTATTTTTTTCATAGTTCCACACAACTTCTTCCTGTTTTCTCGGGAAACCACCCGACCGCTACGGTCGCAGGTTCGAATCCTGCCTCGGGCATGGATGTGTGTGTTGTCCTTAGGTTAGTTAGGTTTAAGTAGTTCTAAGTTCTAGCGGACTGATGACCACAGATGTTAAGTCCCATAGTGCTCAGAGGCCTTTTTTGGTTTTCTCAAGTGATATGTGTTCAGTCTTTCAAGGCCTATCCACTGTGCCAACTTATAATTAAAATTGAGTGGGGTGCGATGGGGAGGTTCCCTTGTGAGCACCACAGTTTTTTATTGGTGACTCTCAATTTATTTTGTCGCAAGTACTGTTCCAGGCCTTCAGCCGTGTATTAATATTGCCTGTTTTATGTTTAGTATATGGGCTTCAGCTGAATTTCATGCCGTATTTTATTTAAAATTTTTGTTGCTCTGTATTTAGGCCTTCAGGCGGATTTGTTTCAGAATCTGTGGCTTTAATATGTACACTCCTGGAAATGGAAAAAAGAACACATTGACACCGGTGTGTCAGACCCACCATACTTGCTCCGGACACTGCGAGAGGGCTGTACAAGCAATGATCACACGCACGGCACAGCGGACACACCAGGAACCGCGGTGTTGGCCGTCGAATGGCGCTAGCTGCGCAGCATTTGAGCACCGCCGCCGTCAGTGTCAGCCAGTTTGCCGTGGCATACGGAGCTCCATCGCAGTCTTTAACACTGGTAGCATGCCGCGACAGCGTGGACGTGAACCGTATGTGCAGTTGACGGACGGGCTACGGTCCCGCACACCGTTAGGCCGTCTTCCGCTCACGCCCCAACAGCGTGCAGCCCGCCTCCAGTGGTGTCGCGACAGGCGTGAGTGGAGGGACGAATGGAGACGTGTCGTCTTCAGCGATGAGAGTCGCTTTTGCCTTGGTGCCAATGATGGTCGTATGCGTGTTTGGCGCCGTGCAGGTGAGCGCCACAATCAGGACTGCATACGACCGAGGCACACAGGGCCAACACCCGGCATCATGGTGTGGGGAGCGATCTCCTACACTGGCCGTACACCACTGGTGATCGTCGAGGGGACACTGAATAGTGCACGGTACATCCAAACCGTCATCGAACCCATCGTTCTACCATTCCTAGACCGGCAAGGGAACTTGCTGTTCGAACAGGACAATGCACGTCCGCATGTATCCCGTGCCACCCAACGTGCTCTAGAAGGTGTAAGTCAACTACCCTGGCCAGCAAGATCTCCGGATCTGTCCCCCATTGAGCATGTTTGGGACTGGATGAAGCGTCGTCTCACGCGGTCTGCACGTCCAGCACGAACGCTGGTCCAACTGAGGCGCCAGGTGGAAATGGCATGGCAAGCCGTTCCACAGGACTACATCCAGCATCTCTACGATCGTCTCCATGGGAGAATAGCAGCCTGCATTGCTGCGAAAGGTGGATATACACTGTACTAGTGCCGACATTGTGCATGCTCTGTTGCCTGTGTCTATGTGCCTGTGGTTCTGTCAGTGTGATCATGTGATGTATCTGACCCCAGGAATGTGTCAATAAAGTTTCCCCTTCCTGGGACAACGAATTCACGGTGTTCTTATTTCAATTTCCAGGAGTGTATATCCTTGTCCGTAAAGTTTCTCTTTAATTATCTTGAATTCTTGAAACGGCCTTCAGCCGTGTTATGTAAATGTTTATCTTAAGGTTGTCTTTAGTTACTCTTGAGTATTTCTTTGGTCCTTCAGCCGACAAGATATTTCAAGTTTTCTTAAGATGTTTTTCTGTTGTAATGTGTAAAAGCTTATCTTTAAAGCCTGTCTTTTATTATGTAAAGAAAATTGTTTATTCGGCTTTCAGCCGAAAAATTAACTTGAATTTTCCTTAATATGGCCTTTAGCCGGAATTTGCAAATGCTTGTCTTTTAAAGAATTTCCTTAGCCAATCTGAAATATTATTTCGGCTTTTAACCGAGAAGATATTGTAATTTTACGTAAGTAAGGCCTTCAGCCTTTACTCTAAATTCTGGTGTTTTTAAAGCAATCATTTAAACTTGTTCTGGAGAATTTACTTTGGCCCTCAGCCGTGAATTGATCTTTGTTGTTTTAAAGAGAAAACTGTGCATTGGTTTGAGGAATAAAGTTGCGTGTGTTCTTGTATAACTACCAGTAATTGACCTTGGCCCCTTTCCACAACCTGATCCGCTCTGTCCTGGGAAAAGCCAGGTTCCAGTAAGCTCCTATGTGACCAAACTGCTGAGGTTATCGGTGCCTAAGCTTCCACGCTACTTAATCCAACTTATACTTACACTAAGGATAACAGACACTGATATGCCCGAGAGTGGACTCAAACCTCTGACGGGAGGAGCCGCGCGAACCATGGAAAGGCGCCCCAGACCGCGCGGCTCAAAACGTGAATCCACGTTCCCAGCTGTGTGGCTTGGAAACGAGCACTTACTATTCACATCCCTGCACGGAGCATGCCTAAAGCCGTCCTTCCACGGGACATGAAAACGCACGTGGACGACGAGCTAGTGACGTCACTACATGAAATACGAGGCCCACGAGAAAGCCAGGCCGCGGTGCGTACGTCACGAAGGTAGTCCTGAACTCCCTCGCTCGCTCAGCTCAGCAGAAAAAATGCGTTTCTAGACCTGTTACCTCGCAAGTGGGCGTGTAAGTACTAACGACAATTGCATATTCCACTGGAATCTGCTATTATGAAGTCTTGCTGATTAACAGTACTACAGCAAAATTTTATTTAAGATCAATACTCGACATAAATGGTATAAAGGCTTGTTCATAGCATTTAGTCTCTTCTGCTTAACAGTACTCATTACATGCTGGAAGTGGTGTCTTATGCAACTGATAATCATTTTAGCATAATTTTATTTTATTGTACGCCAGTCAGCCGTAACAAATCATAAGTAGGCCCATGGACTCCCCGTCATTATAGGACTAATAACAGTAAGATTCCATAATAGCGGGTTCCAGTAGAAGATTCAGTTTTCGTTTACACGGACAAGCCTAGTTACGAGTTAACAGGTGTAGAAACGTAGTTTGTCTGCTGATATGAAGGAGCGAGCGCAGGCCTACCTTCGTGACGTACGCGCTGCGGCCTGTCTTTCTCGTAGGCCTCGATGAAATACCATGGTCCACTATATTGCGAAGCGTTAAATGAGAAATCTGCCATGTCAGACTTTTTCCTCGTGGAGACGAACGTGGCCAATGAAATGGGACATCGGCTTTACATCACAAGCAGTACTTAGAAGCCACCATATTGTACGGATTAATCTAGGTATTTGGTGTTTTTTTCCATTGTAGAGTACTTGGTATGAATATTAGCTGCTTCAAACTATCAAGTTGAGAAATTCCTCAGAAGCTCGTCGTTTTAGCTGCGATTTGATGTAATAAAATTAAGGGAAGATTCATATAGGTAATTAGAGGCTTCCCTTAACTTCATGCTTTTAGTTTCATAATGTATGTGTTTTAATGTTGTGGCATGAAATCTATTCGCAGTTGCAAATATAGACTACCATAAGCTGTTTAATGAAATTACTACAATCAAAGTTTTTGGCGGACGGGGGATCCTACGCGGATTTCACACTTATCGAGAGCTGTCGCCTAACCAATTGGCAATACCGAAATCCGATCTCCGCCGAGGATGTAGAGCATATATTATCATCACCAACTTTCAAACCGCGCAGTGATCACCATTCAAAGATAAGGGAAATTAGAGCTCGTTCTGAGGCGTTCAGAAAGTCCTTTTCCCCTCGTGTGATCCACGAGTGGAACATAGGGGGGGGTGGGGGGGGGAGGTGGGGGAATACGACTTTCGCGCGAATTGTGCCCTCCGCCACACACCGCTTGGTGGCTAGCGGAGTATATATGTAGATGTAGATATCAGAGCACGAGTCACAATCAGACCAAAACTTGCATATGGCGTTAACCACGTCTCGCAACCTGTTCTCGTACATCTGTTATGTATGTAACGTCGACGTAGGAAAATTATACATGACTGTCCTTAAACTGACACACAATATTTTTAGCGCAACGCAATCTGACTTTCAAAAATCCCTACAAAAGAATGGCCCTGACTAACATTAACCTATACCTTTCACAAATCACTTACCTAACCAAAAATCTTCGTTACTCGAACTACTGCAATACAGCGAGCGCCACTACTGCCAGCTAAATAAAAGATTCAAACTACTGAAGGCACTAACTACTGATAGACATAGTTAGCAAATGAAAGATTTTAATAGAGAACAAACAATGTATTTACCTTAATAGTCATAATATATATAGCAGTTCATGACATCCAGTCTTACAAATTTAAAAACTCCGCCATTTCTCTCCCCACATCCACTGCTGCTGGCGGCTCACCCCCAACTGCGCAACGCTACACGCTGTTCACATCCAGCTGCCCAACACTACAATGGCCGACAACAATGCAAACTAGCCACAGACTGCACACAGCACAGCCAGTGATTTTCATACAGAGCGCTACGTGGCGTTACCAATATAAAAACCTAAACAGCCTACTTACATAGCCCCCATGCTCCCCACAAAAAATTTTACGAATTGTTTTGGGCAGTGGCCAATACAGATTTGAAAAAATTTTCATAATTACAATAACAAAGAAATCAAATGCACACACGTATCAATACAATGTTGGCAAAGGCTAAAATTTTCTCACAGTCCATAAAGACAGTCCTGATCATTCATCACAGTAAAATTGCAGTGTTTTTCTCAAAGTCTGAGCAGTAAAAGAAAATGCACTCAGAAGTAGTGGATTTCCATGCAGTCTTGAAGAAGTAGTGTTGTCCTTCCAACGGAAAGACAGTGCTGACTCTTGACATGCAGACAGGTAATGGGCCACAACAGAGCAAACCCACAGCAGAGTCATTCGAAGTTTTGAAGAATACTGGTAGGTAGGTCATCACAGAACAGACCCACTGTAGTCCTGGTAGAGATTATGGCATTGGTGGGCCACCAGAGGTGCAGACCCACTGCAGTCCTTGTAGAAGTAAAGGTACTGGTGAATCATCAAAGGTGTAGACCCACTGTAGTCCTTGTAGAAATAATGGCATTGGTGGGTCATCAAAGATGCAGACCCACTGTAGGCCTTGTGGAGATGGCCAGCAGCCATCTGTTGTGACTGTGCAGGCGCACAACCACCATTGAAGAGTCTTGCGAATAATATAGCAAGTCCATAAACCACCACTTGTGCACTCACGAAGTTTTTTTCTTTTAATTGTCCTTTGAACCAGCAGTCCTGTTATCGAGTCCCTTGCTGAATTATTAACACACATGCAAACATTTTGAGTCCCTACTTCTCACATATTGTCCATATACTATGACCAACAGAAACGTGTGCAGTGAAATGAAACTTAATTTGAAGAAATGGTGTCTATACAATCATTCATTTACAGCATAAAAATAGTATTACAGAGGTACAAAATACATCATTAAAGAACATAACAATACAGATAACATTTGTAGTAATAGGGGCTTTACAAAAGAATAGAAATAAACATATACATCAGTGGTACAGGAATTATAACATAAGTAAATACATAAAAGATCAGAATAATTTTTGAAACATCAACTTCACACATGAGCATTAAAACAAAACAGAATAAATAATGTCTAAGCATCTTTACAAGGTAAATAACATATTGTCAGAAAAAGTCTACAACATAAATCTTATTAGCTAAACACATACAGACAGGAAAAACACAAATTCACATAGTGTAATAACACAAAAATACAGGACTGGGTTTGTTTTCAGTGTAACATTTGGTACTGCAGTCCAACCCAAAACTTCATTCCATAGATCTTTCGTCTTATTTCAACATTTGTTTCCTACAAAAAAATCATATCCAAGCATTCTTTCTGTATTTATATGTTCACATATTTCTTACCCCATTATTTATTTTCCATTATCTTAGCTCATCATTTATTTCCAAGAAAATCCTACCTAAGCCTGTTGTCCCTAAACCCTACTTTTTTGTTCATATCCTCTTTCAAAATACTTTTTTTGGCAAAACCATTTTCTTATAGCTTCTCAATGCATTTCTTTCCATCCATCACAACTCGTTCTCTTATATAGCCTACCCTATCTTAAGCTAACTTAAATCTACTGAGGTCACATGCTAAACTAAGGGACGAGGTAATGCAGCTGCACAAAACAATTAACACAAACAGCAATGATAAAAAATGCCAATTTGCAAAGCAAGCAGCAGTAAATCTAAATCAATAGATAAAATGCAACATTAAAACTAATATGAGTCAATGTGCAGCAACAAGAAAAATGTTCAGGCAAATTGATTAAGCAAATGCGGATGAGTTCTGAGAGGCTGTATGGGTTTGAAAGATACTGATTCTTATGCAACATGTCTTCAAAATATTTCAGAAGACTGGAAAAATCAGATTGTTCGAAACGTTTCATCATTATGATGCTATGTTTTACTCGGTCTTGTGTAGCTTGAGACCAATACGCTGTGAGGAAGGCATGATAAAATTCTCCTTCACTGTGGCAATCGTGAATGACTGATCGCATTCTTACAGCTGGTTCATTCTCTAAATAGCCACACGTAAATTCTAACCTGTGCTCCATTGACCAGTTGGGAGGAAAACAATGAGAGAATTGATGAAGCCATGCTTGTAGATCCACATCTACATCCATACTCCGCAAGCCACCTGACGGTGTGTGGCGGAGGGTACCTTCCGTACCTCTATCGGTTCTCCCTTCTATTCCAGTCTCGTATTGTTCGTGGAAAGAAGGATTGTCGGTATGCCTCTGTGTGGGCTCTAATCTCACTGATTTTATCCTCATGGTCTCTTCGCGAGATATACGTAGGAGGGAGCAATATATTGCTTGACTCTTCGGTGAAGGTATGTTCTCTAAACTTCAATAAAAGCCCGTACCGAGCTACTGAGCGTCTCTCCTGCAGAGTCTTCCACTGGAGTTTATCTATCATCTCCGTAACGCTTTCGCGATTACTAAATGATCCTCTAACGTAGCGCGCTGCTCTCCGTTGGATCTTCTCTATCTCTTCTATCAACCCTATCTGGTACGGATCCCACACTGCTGAGCAATATTCAAGCAGTGGGCGAACAAGCGTACTGTAACCTACTTCCTTTGTTTTCGGATTGCATTTCCCTAGGATTCTTCCAATGAATCTCAGTCTGGCATCTGCTTTACCGACGATCAACATTATATGATCATTCCATTTTAAATCACTCCTAATGCGTACTCCCAGATAATTTATGGTATTAACTGCTTCCAGTTGCTGACCTGCTATTTTGTAGCTAAATGATAAAGGATCTATCTTTCTGTATATTTGCAGCACATTACTCTTGTCTACATTGAGATTCAATTGCCATTCCTTGCACCATGCGTCAATTCGCTGCAGATCCTCCCGCATTTCAGTACAATTTTCCATTGTTACAACCTCTCGGTACACCACAGCATCATCTGCAAAAAGCCTCAGTGAACTTCCGATGTCATCCACCAGGTCATTTATGTATATTGTGAATAGCAACGGTCCTATGACACTCCCCTGCGGCACACCTGAAATCACTCTTACTTCGGAAGACTTCTCTCCATTGAGAATAACATGCTGCGTCCTGTCGTTGTAAGAATTCTTAAATGTTTTGAATTTACGTGTAGTAATGAACAGCTTATAGTGAAAATCATCGTGTTGGCGAGTCGCACATTGCTCATTGTTACTTCGTTTCGGCGGGTGCATCTCAAAATCTAATGCGCCTTGCCAATTTCTTTCATAATTTCCGTAGTGTCCTGTGTTATTATTTTGTGGTTGTTCCGTATTTCTATGTCCCTCTTCCCATACTGGAACGCGAGTGTCCTCTGAAATATGTAATTCTTGTATTACTTGTGCCAACTGATCTTGTACTTCCCAGATTTCTCTTTTGCACTGTGTATTGATTTGATTTTGATTTTTTTTGAATTTTCTAATTTGTTCATACTCTTCTGTGTCAGTGAAGGCTACATGTCTTGTGTCATTCAGATCATCATCTACCTTTGTAGATAAGTTAGTGAACTGATCCGAAAGATCGGCTACTTTCTCTGATAGTGAACACATTTCCTCAGTGTGTTTTTCTGAACCAAGTTTCAGAGTGTCCATTTGTATTGAAATCGAATCTATTGTGTCCTTAAGTTTTCCTGAGTTTTGCGTAACCGAATCGGTAGATGCAACTGAATCAATTTTAGCCCACAAGGTCTCATGATTTTCATGAACAATGGTTTGCAGTTCTTGTATGGCTGCTTTGTGATTCTGTAATGCATTTTCATGCCGCGAAAAAATAGGTTGAAATGTTCGCAAATTTGTGTTTTTACGTCATTACAGACTTTTTGACATTTCGATTTAATGTTATGTAACTCAGTAGTTAAATCTTCACGTGTTTGTTCAAGTGTGGTGTGAAGATTTTGTTCCATTGCATCTAACTGTTGCTGTGTATGTCTCTGGTGTTGTTCCATTGTGTCTAACTTTTGAAGATTTTGATCCATTGTGTCTAACTTTTGAAGATTTTGTCCCATTTGTTTCTGATTTTGTTCAAGCGTTGTGTCTAACTTTTGAAGATTTTGTTCCATTGTGTCTAACTTTTGTAGCCTTTGTCCCATTTGTGGCATTAACTGTAATAACAATGCACTGGTGTCTGAAACATGTTCCTCAGTGCTATTCGGCAGTGCATTTGAACCGGCAATATTCGCATTTTGAAAAGCAGAAAATGTGTTTTGATATATTTGAGAAAATGGTGAGGACACTAAACCTGAATCTACAGTACTTGCAAGATTGTGTCCTGTCATTTCGGAATCCTGAGGCGAGCTGTTGCCGACCGATAGATCAATAATGCTTCCCTGTTCACTAATTGTTTCACTGCCTACACCATTATTTGCCGCCCGCTCCATTTCCCTATGCACAATTACCAAAGTACTACTACGAATGTCTGTTAATTCATTACGCAGTGGTGCTGATAAGCTACGCTCGTCGTCACTATTATTTCTCAGTTTACTTTGTAGCCTAGTGTTACGTTTTTCACACGCCATTATTGTCACAATATTTCACACGATAACACAGAAAAGCACAATTTGAAGAGCAAAAATAAGAGAACACATTAACATAGCACTGAAAAAAATATCTAGTTAATTGCAAGCGCAGCTGCGAAATACTTGGTGCACATTTACATGCATGCCACAACTGTTTTACTGTACAACAATGAAAGACTGCAACTACAAAGGAGATTCTCTCTACAATTACGCACAAACAATAAACTAAAGCTACACTAATTTCACAAACTACAAGTCAAAATCAGAAGATTCCAGTGAGGTATCCTCGGCTAAGGGTCGACATATGTAACGTCCCCTTAGAAAAATTATTCATGACTATCCTTAAACTGACACACAATATTTTTAGCGCAACGCAATCTGACTTTCGAAAATCCCTACAAAAGAATGGCTCTGACTAACATTAACCTATACCCTTCAAAAATCACTTACCTCACCAAAAATCTTCGTTACTCGAACTACTGCAATACGGTGAGCGCCACTACTGCCAGCTAAATAAAAGATTCAAACTACTGAAGGCACTAACTTCTGATAGGCATAGTTAGCAAATGAAAGATTTTAATAGAGAACAAACAATGTATTTACCTTAATAGTCATAATATATATAGCAGTTCATGACATCAAGTCTTACAAATTTAAAAACTCCGCCATTTCTCTCCCCACATCCACCACTGCTGGCGGCTCACCTCCAACTGCGCAACGCTACGCGCTGTTCACATCCAGCTGCCCAACACTACAATGGCCGACAACAATGCAAACTAGCCACAGACTGCACACAGCACAGCCAGTGATTTTCATACAGAGCGCTACGTGACGTTACCAATATAAAAACCTAAACAGCCTACTTACATGTATATTCCTGTACATGGGAGACACTTTACTTGGAAGTCGCTTGCCCGGTGTCGGCGGTTAAATACAATATTGCAGTGTGTTATTCCGAATTGCGACGCAAAGTTCCTTCGGAAATTCATGCATGTCTCAAGGAACAGGTGCTGCGGCGGCTGCCGCCGTTGTGAAAGACATGAAATGTATTCGGAACTGCGAATATGGACTATCATCAATTGTATAATGGAATAACGACAATCATATTTATCCGTCGACATCGGACAAGCAGCTTGCAAGTAAAATGACTGCCCTGTACGAGTATATACGTAATGGATATATGAGTAGAGGTTGTGGACACATGGTTACTGACATATGGAAATGTGGGGTCTGCAGCGAGTCGCGCTCTGGCAGCCAAATGCTAAGGCGACCGCTCGTGATATGTGGAAGGCTGAGTTCGAGTCCGGCACAGATTTTCACTGTCGTCATTCCATTATACAGCTGATGGTAGCAATATTCGAAAATACATATCATGTCTTTCATAACGGCATCGTAATTCGGAATAAGAGAAGCACTTCAATAATCATATTAAAAGTATACCGTTTCAGTGTTACGCCCCAAAGATGATCTATCAAAACTACGTAATTTTGTTACAATTTGTCGTAGTTAAATATCAAGCAATGAAATTTTTAGATCCAGCCTTTACATAGTGTACACTAAAACGTTATATATGATCGTTAGTTAGGAAAGACATTTATGCCTTGCCCCCAAATTGATTTGAAACCCGTACTTATAGAAATGTGTTAATACTGTAACTTATAGTAAAGTAATGTTTTATGTTGTTTCTATGTAACGAAATACATTTTCTAATTCAAATCGATATCGTTTGGTCAGGGACAGTTGCTAAGACAGCGCAGCGATAATGAACGATGTACAGGTTCGGCAAAGAAACAAGCGATGATTAGCTGCTTCAGTCGGCGGCGCTTTTCTCTGTTGGATACCACTAAGTGTAAGCTTCTTATTCTACACTCCTGGAAATTGAAATAAGAACACCGTGAATTCATTGTCCCAGGAAGGGGAAACGTTATTGACACATTCCTGGGGTCAGATACATCACATGATCACACTGACAGAACCACAGGCACATAGACACAGGCAACAGAGCATGCACAATGTCGGCACTAGTACAGTGTATATCCACCTTTCGCAGCAATGCAGGCTGCTATTCTCCCATGGAGACGATCGTAGAGATGCTGGATGTAGTCCTGTGGAACGGCTCGCCATGCCATTTCCACCTGGCGCCACAGTTGGACCAGCGTTCGTGCTGGACGTGCAGACCGCGTGAGACGACGCTTCATCCAGTCCCAAACATGCTCAATGGGGGACAGATCCGGAGATCTTGCTGGCCAGGGTAGTTGACTTACACCTTCTAGAGCACGTTGGGTGGCACGGGATACATGCGGACGTGCATTGTCCTGTTCGAACAGCAAGTTCCCTTGCCGGTCTAGGAATGGTAGAACGATGGGTTCGATGACGGTTTGGATGTACCGTGCACTATTCAGTGTCCCTTCGACGATCACCAGTGGTGCACGGCCAGTGTAGGAGATCGCTCCCCACACCATGATGCCGGGTGTTGGCCCTGTGTGCCTCGGTCGTATGCAGTCCTGATTGTGGCGCTCACCTGCACGGCGCCAAACACGCATACGACCATCATTGGCACCAAGGCAGAAGCGACTCTCATCGCTGAAGACGACACGTCTCCATTCGTCCCTCCATTCACGCCTGTCGTGACACCACTGGAGGCGGGCTGCACGATGTTGGGGCGTGAGCGGAAGACGGCCTAACGGTGTGCGGGACCGTATCCCAGCTTCATGGAGACGGTTGCGAATGGTCCTCGCCGATACCCCAGGAGCAACAGTGTCCCTAATTTGCTGGGAAGTGGCGGTGGGGTCCCCTACGGCACTGCGTAGGATCCTACGGTCTTGGCGTGCATCCGTGCGTCGCTGTGGTCCGGTCCCAGGTCGACGGGCACGTGCACCTTCCGCCGACCACTGGCGACAACATCGATGTACTGTGGAGACCTCACGCCCCACGTGTTGAGCAATTCGGCGGTACGTCCACCCGGCCTCCCGCATGCCCACTATACGCCCTCGCTCAAAGTCCGTCAACTGCACATACGGTTCACGTCCACGCTGTCGCGGCATGCTACCAGTGTTAAAGACTGCGATGGAGCTCCGTATGCCACGGCAAACTGGCTGACACTGACGGCGGCGGTGCACAAATGCTGCGCAGCTAGCGCCATTCGACGGCCAACACCGCGGTTCCTGGTGTGTCCGCTGTGCCGTGCGTGTGATCATTGCTTGTACAGCCCTCTCGCAGTGTCCGGAGCAAGTATGGTGGGTCTGACACACCGGTGTCAATGTGTTCTTTTTTCCATTTCCAGGAGTGTATATACCTCTGTATTTGGTTAAATATCTGATATTTCATTGCCATGTGTACGTCGAGTTTATTAAGAAAAGCACACCTCATTGAGTCCTGCGATAGCAGCTATTATTATGTGTGAAATTGGTGTCTTTCCGTAGAACTACAGCAGAGGCTACGTGTTCTTTCGTTACTAATTTGATTTTTTCTAATTCAAAACATTGTGCGATCGAATTGCCGATCATTCATTTTCATTTCGTGTATGTATCTTTACGTGAAGATGAAGTTATGGTGATCGATCAGTTACCATTGAACAATGACGTTGGCAGTAGTTTCAGTGGCTTGATGGTCTTCTGTCCACGGTATTATTAGGCGGTGACGTCAATGGCTGTTTAATTCGCATCTGTTATCAGTAATAATCAAATTCATTTTACCACATTTTTTTCTTACGTCAGCCGTCTATGGACGCTTCTGCCATCCTTCATAGAAGTGTACAGTAGCCAGTAATTTTCTTTACCATGAAATTCTGGGAAAGCTTTGCTTAATAGTTATATATCAGAATCTTTTCATGCACTTTGAATTCATAGAGAGAGGGAGAAACGTTTCTACACCTGATACGTAGACGAGCTCATCGTGCTGGCGAAGTAGTGTAGTTGATAATGACGTGAGGTGAAGAAAGGGAGGTAGCAGATTTGCCTCCCGCTCCTTCCAATTTTTTTTCAGCTTGTGTTCTCTATATGATTCTTTGTTATTAATTTCACAGAAGTTTTATCTCCAACAGTAGAAGTTATTTATAGTAAATAATGTATTTACTGCAGTTCTTGCTGCATAGACCAACGATCGGATATTACCCCAATGGTCAGCAACTCTAACGTGACTGCCATTCTATGTCAGACTATAAACCATTGGACGTCTTTGCTATTGTGAGACGTCCTGTAACATGTCTCGGCTTTATGAAATGGCTCGCATTTGTATCTTGTCGGGAAACAGGTTTTTCAAAGATCGTCAGCGGCTTCGAAAAAAATCTCGTCTTCCATTCAGATAAAACTACAAAACGGATCCCAGTCTTGAAATCTATGTGACCATGTACATTGTTTCAGAGAGAGAATACGGATACCATGCATGTGCAGTCAGACATTAGACACTATACTTTAACTATTTCCAATTTCAAACCGAGATGGAGATTCAGTAGAGTTAACAAATAACTTCTACTAGAGCGTCATAGAGCATCATATAGTGTTCGTCTACCTGCAATTCGCTGTTCAACCATCAACGGGTCTACAGTATTATTCGCGATTTTCTCCGCTCGTCGTCTACATTTGCTGAGAGAGTTAACACAGCCATATTCCGCGGCTCCATTTTCGTAAAGAAACTTTGTGATTTACGCGGCACAGCCAGCTAGCTAAGAACTGCCGCTGGAGAGAGCTGCGGTCGCAAATCACAATGTGGAGCACGTTCCGTGATATGTTGCAGGTCATTTTAGAGCGTGCAGCGACCATAACGGACACCACGTCAGGTGTAGTTCGCAATGAAAACACGTTCCGTGTGAGGACGGCTAAAGGCATCGCATTCATCTCCTTCCACAGGTTATGTCTTCATGGGCAATGCAACTGGTGGCAAAAGTGCCTGTGTACGTGATAGTTATCACGGCACAGGGAGCCAACAGTAGGGCGATCAAGAATAATAACACGCACAATCAATCAAAGGACATGTAAAACTCATTGGCCACTAGTGTGCCGACATGTTTCATAGCTCGATCCACATTAAATTCTCACACATTGTGAAGATGAGAAATACCTAACTAATAGTAGCCTCACTCTTCTTCCTTTATCATCACAGCGGTCGTAATTGATATCCTGTCTTAGCTACCTCCGGCAATTTCGGAACCATTTTCAGATGAATAGAGTAATGCATCTCGAGTTCTGTGATAGCACACACAAGTATTTGGCGAGAGAAGTTTGTGAGGCATCGTTCTGTTAAGGTTGGCAATAAATATAACGGTGAATCACACGCAGTGCACATTGTTTAGGGTTGTGGAAATGGATTAATAATTGCTTGAATAACTGGAATAATTGATTGGAGAGAATAGTTGATAAAATTTTGAAGGTAATTTATGAATCTGTGCAAAATCTTGGGTGAACTTCAATTGATACCGATATCAATAGACCTTGAATATCATTATATTCAAGGTCAATAAATATAATTTGCATTACCTACTGCTGCTTCCAGTAGTGTACGGTACCAAATAATCACCGCAACCACTGAGACTGTCGATCTGTCTGTAAGTTCTTAAACAAATAAAACACAATATTTTTAGTATAAGTAAATAAAGTTCAATAAGTGCCTTTAAAGTCTGAGTCATTACCTTCACATTAATTCCATTATGTTTGTTTTTGAGTGTGACCGCGTCGATGCAGTAACGCCCCATCAGACACGGTGTTAGTTATTCTGGTCCGCACTGTGTCTTTTGATGCAAGATCTCGGCGGAGAGTGAAATGATGAACAGATAGGAGTTGAACTTATACCCGTGCGAATAAATATTCCGTTTCTAATAACTTTTTACAATACTTTTAATGAACGGTTAAAATACACATTTTTTAACAATGCTGGTACGACGGATCCAAGCATACGTCCATACGCTACCTCTTCCTGAAACATAAGGGTGAAGATACATCAGTTAATAAATTGAAGAGCATATTTCAGACTTTGTTTCATACAGATATTTAACGATATATCACAACATTTTCCTTGCCATAAAAAAACTCGTTAATTTACTTTTGATGGTGTCTTTGGTTTATAGCTCATTCAGTTCACATATAGGTTACACATAAGAAAAGAAAAGAAAGAATAATCATATGATTCAATACAACATCAACAATTTGTCTCACGCGTAAGACGTTGGTACTTCTTCTGCGTATCTCAGCATGTTTTATAAATACTTCAACGAATTTTCTTTTCTCTAATCCTCTGCAAGATTGTTTCCGCTTATAGTTTAGTAAGGAAAGATTAGTAGAGCGTTTCTCATTTATAAATACACTCCTGGAAATGGAAAAAAGAACACATTGACACCGGTGTGTCAGACCCACCATACTTTATCCGGACACTGCGAGAGGGCTGTACAAGCAATGATCACACGCACGGCACAGCGGACACACCAGGAACCGCGGTGTTGGCCGTCGAATGGCGCTAGCTGCGCAGCATTTGTGCACCGCCGCCGTCAGTGTCAGCCAGTTTGCCGTGGCATACGGAGCTCCATCGCAGTCTTTAACACTGGTAGCATGCCGCGACAGCGTGGACGTGAACCGTATGTGCAGTTGACGGACTTTGAGCGAGGGCGTATAGTGGGCATGCGGGAGGCCGGGTGGACGTACCGCCGAACTGCTCAACACGTGGGGCGTGAGGTCTCCACAGTACATCGATGTTGTCGCCAGTGGTCGGCGGAAGGTGCACGTGCCCGTCGACCTGGGACCGGACCGCAGCGACGCACGGATGCACGCCAAGACCGGAGGATCCTACGCAGTGCCGTAGGGGACCGCACCGCCACTTCCCAGCAAATTAGGGACACTGTTGCTCCTGGGGTATCGGCGAGGACCATTCGCAACCGTCTCCATGAAGCTGGGCTACGGTCCCGCACACCGTTAGGCCGTCTTCCGCTCACGCCCCAACATCGTGCAGCCCGCCTCCAGTGGTGTCGCGACAGGCGTGAATGGAGGGACGAATGGAGACGTGTCGTCTTCAGCGATGAGAGTCGCTTCTGCCTTGGTGCCAATGATGATCGTATGCGTGTTTGGCGCCGTGCAGGTGAGCGCCACAATCAGGACTGCATACGACCGAGGCACACAGGGCCAACACCCGGCATCATGGTGTGGGGAGCGATCTCCTACACTGGCCGTACACCACTGGTGATCGTCGAGGGGACACTGAATAGTGGACGGTACATCCAAACCGTCATCGAACCCATCGTTCTACCATTCCTAGACCGGCAAGGGAACTTGCTGTTCCAACAGGACAATGCACGTCCGCATGTATCCCGTGCCACCCAACGTGCTCTAGAAGGTGTAAGTCAACTACCCTGGCCAGCAAGATCTCCGGATCTGTCCCCCATTGAGCATGTTTGGGACTGGATGAAGCGTCGTCTCACGCGGTCTGCACGTCCAGCACGAACGCTGGTCCAACTGAGGCGCCAGTTGGAAATGGCATGGCAAGCCGTTCCACAGGACTACATCCAGCATCTCTACGATCGTCTCCATGGGAGAATAGCAGCCTGCATTGCTGCGAAAGGTGGATATACACTGTACTAGTGCCGACATTGTGCATGTTCTGTTGCCTGTGTCTATGTGCCTGTGGTTCTGTCAGTGTGATCATGTGATGTATCTGACCCCAGGAATGTGTCAATAAAGTTTCCCCTTCCTGGGACAATGAATTCACGGTGTTCTTATTTCAATTTCCAGGAGTGTAGGTTATACATAAGAAAAGAAAAGACAGAATAATCATATGATTCAATACAACATCAACAATTTGTCTCACGCGTAAGACGTTGGTACTTCTGCGTATCTCAGCATGTTTTATAAATACTTCAACGAATTTTCTTTTCTCTAATCCTCTGCAAGTTTGTTTCCGCTTATAGTTTAGTAAGGAAAGGTTAGTAGAGCGTTTCTCATTTATAAATATTAAGCGATTGTTCGTTCTACGTAAGAAGATTGTGGTATGCCTTGTGTAAGAAGGTGTTCAACCAATGGGTGTAGAAAGTAGAGAGCGCAACAATGGTAGGTCGTCGAGACAGCGGTTTACATTCTGCGACGCTGTTGGTAGCTTTCCTCGAACGTCCACGACTGTCTTGGCAATAAATTATTTATTTTTAATTCCGATAACCAGCTTCGGTCTATACGACCACTGGAAGACTTGAAGCTCCAGATGACGCGAGGATCCTTTTTCTGGAGCACTGTGTCACAGGTTGCTGTTGGTGCTCCGTGGACTAGCACATCATGTCATCTGGAGCTGCTGGTCTGATGATGGACCGATAGATCAAACGGGAATTAAAAATAAATGCTTTATTGCGATCGTGAGTTCATTTTATTAAGATATTATGAAGATGTGTTTCTAAATGACGTCATTTTTGTCTCTTCTGCTTTCCTACGCAAGTAGTACGATAATAACACATAACACGAGTGTGCTGAAATTAATCTCATGGCAGGTTTGCACATCAGTCTTCTCCTCTAAGAATGGGTCGGTGTAGAGATGCACACACAGAATGCCAAGCTTCCAGCACCAAACAGGAACTACAAGAAAGTCTACTTTCGACCCACTTGAACACCACTTTTGCATTAAGAGGACATTGTACATGAAATTCGTTGAAATTTGACATTTTCTGTTTTCTACTTCATAATGTATTTTGGATTTTCCTGGACATTTTGGTGTATAATACATTTAAATCAGACAATTGTGAGACTTTCAAATAATATTTTGAATGTTAACGTATGACTGTCAAATTTCGTGGCTACGTGTATATTGCCACAGTTGAGTAATATCTTGCGAACTACACAGTCTAGAAACCTGTGAATGGCTTTGTTTTTGTGCCTACTGCTACGTCTCAGAAGTTGGCATTAAGAATGAACAAATCAGGCCTATGTTTCTGGTACTAGTTTTCGTTGAAAGTAGTGTGATTATCGGCTATTTTTTTAGTAAGCTAAATTCTGTTTCTCTTTATACTTTAATAAAATGATTAAGCGTAAAAGTAACTTCAATAAACGCAAATCTGCAGGTAACAGATATGTGAGACCTGCATTTTCTTCTGAGGTACTTGAAAACACGTGTGCTAGCGGTGGAGGAAGCCACGATAATGTTTCTAAAGTGACCACGCCCCCTAGTGCATCGAAAAGGAAATGGGTGACAGTGGTAAAATTAATGATATTATGGACAACGTCATTATTGATCTGCAAATCTTGAGCTACTAAAGAAGTGTTTACATGGGAAGACCCAGAATGTGAATGAGTCCTTCAGGAACGTTGTGTGATGCCATGTGCCTAAAAATGTATTTGTTGGCCTTATGACTCTAAAGTTAGCAATGCCAGATGCTGTAATAAATTTTTATGGTGGGAACTATGAAAGACTTAGAGTTCTGGAGAAGTTAGGGTTAAGATTTGCACAGAACACAGCTAAAGGACTGCGGGAACTGGTGAGCTGCGTGTACGTGAAGCAGAGTTAGCTGCTCAGCAAATGACAAAAGAAGCAAGACAGAAAAGGAAGAGACACGCACTGGGTTGTTGTGATAATGAAGAAGACACAGGCTATGGGCCATGGCAATTCTTGTGCATAAAAGATGCAGAAATGTAAGTCTGTATAAGAATTTGTTATAAAAAAGTTTTAAACCCCAATATCTCTGAACTGCATTTTTTGCAATAAATCACCCGTTTTCCAAAAAACGTTCTGATGGTAGAGACATGAAATTTTCACAGCAAACCAAGTGTGAGGTCCAACAATGGAACTAGGATAATTAAAATATTCTGAGTTGTTTTGTTTTTATGTTCATTTATTTGCAAAATTCTGTAAAAAAATTGAGTGTTTGAAAAAAAAAAAAGATATCATACCCCACAATACAATTTTAGTATTAATTCTAGTTCAGTGTATTTAGAAAGGTGCATTAAATAATTATGGAAAATTGTAAGATGGCGTCTTAAAAAGTTTCCAAGATAATGGGTCACAAAATTCGATAATTCAACATTGGTGGCATAGGACATACAAATGCATATCTAATTCCTCTTACATTGTGGAAGATATTTATTTTATTTTCTTCAAACTAACCTACGCGCAACATCCGGGCTGTCAAATCAAAACGAGATACAGGGACAAAAATAACGAAATCGTTAATTATTTTAAAAGTAGTCCCCGTAACAATACATTTAGCACATTCGGAGACAAGGGAGTCAATGCCCTCATGGAATAATGTTTGAGGTTGCTTACGGAACCATGATTGTATCCAGGCTAGCACTTCTTCATCCGAAACAAATCGACAGCCATGACAGTTTTTCTTCACGGCTCCAAAAACATGGAAATGACATCGGGAGGGATCGGCGCTGTAGTATAGAATGTGTAAGGGCTTCCCAGCGAAAACTCTGCAGCTTAGTCGAAACAACCTTGACAGCGTCTAAGCCCACCCATAGTCACGTTGTCTCTCCGTGCGATTTCCACAGGACATTCGTGGGCGCTGATTTGCGTTGGATGGGTAGGCACGCCTAGACACAACAATTCTTCCGCAGGAAACTACAAGAATTTTTCCATGAACGTGTTAACCGTCTTGTCTCACAGTGGGATAACTGTATTAACAGTTACAGGGATTGCATTTGAAATAATAAACAGTTAATTAACTTTTTTCCATGTGTCTAATTTTCGTTTGACTGCTGTGTGTATACTTTCTCCATGCCTCTTTCAAACTGGTATCACGGTGGTACAACATCCTATTTCCTCCTCCTTCAGCATTTTGTATTCCCTTATTTCAATTACCAACTTTTACTGTGTACGTCAGTCGGCTCATGTTAAGAACATGTAAAACCTAAATTCTGAATCTTGTAATTACTTAGAAACTAGTAATCAGGTTTTGAAGAGTGAAACAGCTATGAATTTGTCTCTTATATAACTGCGATAATAGCTGCAGGAACTACCGTGGTTGCATTTGAAAAAGTAAAGTTTTCCAATATCTCTATAATTAATACAGCTGTGAAAAGATGTTATACGTTGTTTAGTGAGGATTTTCTTACAGTTTATCAGAGTGTGATTTACGATATATTAAACGGAAATAATCGAAGTAAACAGCTTAACTGCATCACCTTGTATACAGTAAACAGACGGCGTTACTCCTTCCTACGGTTGTGCGGTTGATTTTAAATGTTAATCATTTGCATATGCAAGCAGTTAGCACACTTCTTTCAAGTTTAAAATTTGTTGAACGCTGCCGTTGTGGTGTTGCAGGTTTAATGGACAGCAGCGCGCACAGTAAGAATACAAAGATCTCGAAATATACCTAGAGCTCAAAATTTTGCTATCAGTTGAGGGAACAAAATCATAATAACGGTTTAAAAGTCGTAAGTCTTGTGTTATACTGGCTACTGTAGATGTCTCTAAATGTGTTATCGTCTTCTACTGATGTAACAGTTCTCTGTTTCAATCCGTGTTATAGGCAGTGACGTAAGGTTTGATAACGCAAATCAGTTAACGATCCTTAATCCAATACTGCCCTATCAAAACATTTTCGTTGACGAGAATGCGGCAGACAATGCAGACGACATCAGTCTGCAATCACACTACAGTTCTGTGCACAGGGATCAGAGTTCCACTTCCAGACTGTATAACGATCACTGATAAGATATCACGCCAGAGGTATCGACCAAAGATGAAATAGTACTGTCACATCAAAGATCTTCGTATGTCAGAATACAACAGTGGTCTCTGTAATAACTGAAGGAAGAACTCAGATCTCAGATCATGGAACTTCGAGATGCCTGCAGTTTCCAGTCACCTCTGTGGTACAGTCCGCCATTTTGTGGTTGGGTAAAAAAAATCCATAGATCTGTAAGTGATAAAGATTTCTTTACTTATTTATAGTTTTGAACTTCATATCAACATGCGATGAAATAGGATGGTGGGAGCAAAATCGAAAAGTATTTTAATTTTGTGTTCTCGTAACATTTCATAGCAGCCGTGGTCTAATTAGGCAAGACACGAAATACGAGGATCTTTTCGTCGCCACGCTGAGACATCTGGAGTTAGATATCAAGAAAGTATAGAGCTCACTGGAATAAAATGTACTAAACTCAGAGAGAGTCAGATCAATTTATTACAATTTATATATGTGATGAAGGGATTTGTAGGTTGATGTATGGAGATGAAATATACTTCTTTCAAAAATAACTTTGTGCTTCGCTGTCTTGGATTTATTGAGCCATACTGCCCCCAACCTCAAAGAAATGTACGACATTACCACGGAAGTTTTCTGAGGATGGTTCCACGTCATACTGTACTCAAATATCGCTGATGAAACCATAGTTCCTGCCCTGGTTACAATGGATTTATTCTGGTCTACTAGCGTGTTTTATTGTTCAAAGTCCATTATATTAGCCATGACTGCTCTGATGAGCTTGATATTGTGTCACAATTTGAGAACGTTGGTATTATTGGTCACTTGTGGGGAAGGAAATGAGAAACTTCATTGTAATTGGTTTCCAGAGGTGGTGGGAATGTGGATCTGCTGTTGTCTATTGCCGCTTACAGTGTGTAACCATTACTGGTAGTCGTCGGCGATTCGGAGTGTGAACTCCTGTTTTTCTCCTCGCTCGCGTCTCGGGCTGGGGTCTAATGGCTGACAGGCGTGATGGTGCAAGCGTAAAGCCATGCTCTCTAATCATGTTGTTGGCCATGTTTTAACATTTCACTGGACTATCTCATATTGCTTTTCACTATCCCTGGTTGTTTATCAAGTACGCAGGTTTCGTTGAACTTTATTTTCATTCAGCAGTATCTGTGGTGTTCGACGACTACAGATCTGGTGAGTTCCGAAGTCAAACTCAGCGCCCGTGTTTCCATATGCGCATTACAACTGGCCTGCTGGCGTCTCCGATGTACACCTCTCCAGGTTCAGAGTACCCCGTATGCACGCCTGTAGCTTGCAGAGCATCTGTCTTGTCCTCGGTGGAGCGTAGCACATCCTGGATCTTGCGGCCGCTGTACAAGACGATCTGGAAAACTAACCGGCGAGGGTGTTTACCAATCCGGACAGCTACTTTCTTCACGTAAGGTAGCCACACTGCCGGGTTTTCCTTCTCGATGTCCTGCATAAGCTGCGTTCTTTTATTCGTTGCATAACTGTGCGTATTGATTTTTGGATGTAATCATTAACTAATAATGTCGCTCTAAAATGTTTAAACTGAGGTGTTATGCTGTGCACATCACTTAGATGCTGCATGCAAATAGCCGTAGAAGGGATGACAGTACTTCTGCGATGGGTGGTGGTGGAATTGGCCCTGGTAAATATCTGTCTATATGTGTTCGCTTCCTGTATACTCTTTTCCCTAGTGTGCCATCCGTTGTCGTAAATACTACCACTTCTAGGAATGGAAATGCTCAGTTCCTCTCTATTTCGAGCGTGAATTGGGTCTGCTCTTACATTTTCTTCAAATATTTGTGAAACTGGTGTAGCTCCGTCAGTTTAAGATTATGTTAGAGTATCCTTATAACGTATGGTCTAGCAACGTTAACATGACCCCAAGTTTAGCCTTAAATGAAACAAAAAAGAGAACGCAGCAGAGTTCAGGGAATACCCACTAGAAAACTATGGAGTTGATGCAGAAAATGGCAGTATAACCAAATTTATAGACGCACGTCCCTCGCTAATACAAAATCCAATAGGGCTTTCTAAATTTTTTATATTGTCATAAAAATATAAGATGGGAATTATGTGGCTTAGGGTAAGAGAGGGAAAATTAATTACTACAGTTTTTTGAGTAAGTCTTTTTACCTGCTTCGAAAGTAACTGCATGAAAACGGAACGTAATTTAGGTACCTTTGATCTAACATGAACTGGGAGGATTATCCCCGGTACTCTGCTGGTGTTAGTGGAAAAGTAACAGTTATAATGCCACTGTGGTATGCTGTATGACGTTAGGTGCATTAAAACATCCTTTTATTTTGCACCTCTGGTTGTCCTGTCACGAATACGAAGTAAAGGGACATAGCAGTCTCTCTAACAACAGCCAGTCTGACAGGACGCTATGATTCAGATAATTTTGTTCTATTTTAATCATTAATCTTAAAAACTAACTGTTCGCCTAGAACGGCTTGAATAACCATTTAATATTATCGTTCATGACAGGCAGAAATGAGTCAGTGTGCCATAGAAAATTTCCGTATACATATTTTGAAATGAGATAATGGAAATGCCGTGTGGCTAGGGCCTCTCGTCGGGTAGACCGTTCGCCTGGTGCAAGTCTTTCGAGTTGACGCCACTTCGGCGATTGCCTGTCGATGGGGATTAAATGATGATGATAAGGACAACATCTAGTCCCTGAGCGGAGAAAACGTCCGACCCAGCCGGGAATCGAACCCGGGCCATTAGGCATGGCATTTAGTAGAGCTGATCATTCACCTACCATGGGCGGACTGAAATGAGATGATGTAGTGTAATGCTCAAAAAATGTTCAAATGTGTGCCAGTTCTTGAGGGACCAAACTGCTGAGGTCATCGTTTCCTAGAGTTACACAGTACTTAAACTAATTTAAAGTAACTTATGCTAAGAACAACACACACAACCATGCCGCAATCCGTGCATGGCGCCTCAAACCACGCGGCCACTCCGCGCGGCAGAGTAATGCTCGTTAGAGAACCAAACATATTTAGCTCCTTCGCCAGTTGGCCCACTACGTCGTTGTATGAAAGACCTAGATTATCTGAAACACATAGAAAGGTAGAAAGGAGACTTCCATTCCTATCTTTTTCCTTCCGTTTTGAGTGTCGTATTATTTCCATAAATTGGAGGTTCATTTCGTTGTCGTACATCTCGATTAAATGCATTTCACTACACTCATTAAGTCCAATACCGAAGAGAACTGCCCGCATCTCGTGGTCGTGCGGTAGCGTTCTCGCTTCCCACGCCCGGGTTCCCGGGTTCGATTCCCGGCGGGGTCAGGGATTTTCTCTGCCTCGTGATGGCTGGGTGTTGTGTGCTGTCCTTAGGTTAGTTAGGTTTAAGTAGTTTTAAGTTCTTGGGGACTGATGACCGTAGCAGTTAAGTCCCATAGTGCTCAGAGCCCCCCCCCCCCTTTGAAGAGAACTCTTTGTTAGTTATATGGTCTCCTAAAACACTTACTACGAGAAAACAAAGCGTCGTGACAGCAAGTCGTCCGCAGGAATGTACCGCCACAACTTCCAGAGTGATATGTTTCGTTAATACATTGTTTACCACCCGCGTTATTGTAGTTTTGGTTGTAGGAGATTCAGCGTTCCTTGCTGTTGCGTGCGACTTTGTACACAACGGCAAGGAGATGTTGGCTACAGAGTGATGCGGTATTGTCGACTAGGAATGGCGGACTGAAGGAGATATGATTAGTGAACAAGATAACACAGCAAACAGAAGATGTATTTCTCCAAACAAATAGAGTCTCGTTGTAGATAATGCACTAAGCAACTAAAAACAGGCTCACTATAATAAGTGCAAACGATGATGTCATAGTGATGAAGTTCCAAGTGCCAGACGTTTTATGTCGTGGCGGCAGAGGGTGCTTGTAGGCCAGAGCTGCCAAAGGCGAGGGTCAGCGAGTGCGCACCTATGGGTCCGCCAGATTTCGAGCGACCGCTATCGCCGCCAGGCAGAAACATGCAATTTCGTTACCAACTGGAATACGCCAGTAGGGTGCTATCGATACTTGATACCGCACTTACCGTTTATGAAATAACGGTAATATAGTGAGTAGCGACACAAAACCACATTCTGCTAGAAAACATGCGAAGATATCTACAGGAATATTTGAATCTTACATCCACCTTACAGAAAATAGTCTTATTGACGTAAATGGTTAAGCCAGCTAAAAAGTTATGGTAAATCAGTTGAAGATCATGGAGCTCTTCGACTTTAGCTCGCTCTCCTATTCTGAAACTGGTGAAACAAGGCCAGTTCAGGTGCACTTTTAATATAAAATCGATACAATAATTAATTAAATTGATCAATAAAAGAACCTTTCCCCATCCCCTTAACCTATTGTTCTGTTAAGTTATTTACGACCCCACGGGGATTGATTTATTACGATCTGGAGATAATCCGTGATTCTCGAGAAATCCCCTATCCCTCCCCCTTGCCATCCTCTTCCCTTAACTCTCTGGGAAGAGCAATAATGGTCCTGGCACACTTTTGATATCAAATTAATTGACTAATTAATTATATTCATCTATTAAACCACCCCTCCCCACCCTTACAGGCAAATCCCCACCCCACTATCGGCAGGAAATTCAAATATTGGTGGGAAATTCAAAAATCGGTGGGCAATTCAAATTTCTGTAGTAAATTCAAACGCTAATTACATTGTAGTGCAGAAGACATAATAATAATAATATTTTCTTTATTTATAAAAATTAAATTTGCATGTTGCTGGAGTGGAAGGATTCATGATTTATTGAATACTGGCACAGCCTGACTATGACATCACAATACAACATGATCTACCCAGAAAAATGATGCAGTATAACTCCTCTCCTCTTACTGGCGAGACATTCAAAATTAATGAGAAAGTTCCAATTTTTCCCTCTGGCTGTGAAACATGGGAGTCGGGGAGACGTAGTTTCCATTGATCGAGCGCTATATGGTAGCCCTATCC
Organism: Schistocerca cancellata; assembly: GCF_023864275.1. Lineage (NCBI taxonomy): Eukaryota > Metazoa > Arthropoda > Insecta > Orthoptera > Acrididae > Schistocerca > Schistocerca cancellata. The sequence goes on from NC_064630.1 coordinate 707,581,381, forward strand.
AGTCTCGTCAACTTGTCAATAACCCGCTGGGGTAGAGAGCATACTTTCGCTATTAGTCTATCACAAGAGTATTGCTCGAGCCATGCTAGCTAATAATAATAATAATAAAACAGAAAACTATCACTGAGGTGCAGGGGAGCAGTGTTCTGGAAATCCAAAAATAAATAGGTGCTGGGGCTATGGATGGCGCTGGGATGGTGGCGGTGAGGGGGGGAGGGACACAATAGTGGGTAGTAATATTAGAAAAGTGGCGCAGTGTCCCAGTAATACTTTTTTATTGTCATTTTGACACGTTGTGAATCGAAGTGCCATCGTCGACGACTTCATGATGGAAGGGACTGAGGTTCTTGGGTTCACTTTATCATGAATAAACTTTTGGTGTTAACTTTTTAGGGCCCGTATATCAGTCCATAAGATACTACCAGTTGGCGGAACGAGTTACGATGTCATAGTACCATGGAATGTGGTAATTTATACCAATGCCATGGGAAGGGTTTCCTGGCCAGAGATCTTATGGGGTTCACCGAGTTTTGTGTCTGCTTTGTTGAGCAAGGTTGTCGTAGGTCTGCGAACTGCAAGTCAACGATGCAGTCTAGCGGCTGGCACGAAGTATCCATCTGAGTATCATATTTTGTAAAACTTGTAGACGGCCAGTTTGCGTTGGACTGGCAAAACACCAGACTGATCTGCCATACAGTATCTTAGAGAGCACCGTCACCTTATATTCGAAGTTTTGCTGTGGTACTGAGGTCAGTATTCTTGAAAAAAGGGAGGCGTTTCTTGGCAATACAAAAAGCTATTTAGAGAAAGAAATGTTAGTCCAAAGTGATACCCAGGTAAGCCACCGTTGCCCCCCCCTCCCCTCCCTTAGGGTTTTAAAATGGTTCAAATGGCTGTGAGCACTATGGGATTTAAATTCTGAGGTCATCAGTCCCCTAGAACTTAGAACTACTTAAACCTAACTAACCAAAGGACATTACACACATCCATGCCCGAGGCAGGATTCGAACCTGCGACCGTAGCGGTCGCGCGGTTCCGGACTGTAGCGCCTAGAACCGCTCGGCCACTGTGGCCGGCCCTCCCTTAGGGGATATCCCGCCCATTCAGTCTCGGGTTCGTTGGCATTGAGGGTCGTTTCCTGCTGAAATAGATGGCTGTGATCTTGGCAAGATTTAGTTCCACTTCATTGGTCTTACACCAAGCGGCTATGGAATCTACTTGACACTGAAAGCGTCGAATATTGGCGTGAATATGTCTGCCGCTAGTGAGCAAAGTCTTATCAATTTGTACCTCTGTGACAGATGGCATGTCATTGACAGAGAGATTATATAATAGTGGGGATATAATGGATGATTGAGGCAGTCGGGTATCACACGATTGGCCCTCTACTGTAACAACCATCTTTTAGTCAGTTCAACCAGTTTCCGATTTAGTTGTACCCTCCATACCTTGTCATGGGTCGTTTCAGTATCTAAGAAGACCGCTGCAGTAGCACTAGACACAATGAAATTTCTGGTAGTATGTTCCACCAGACGTAGGAGTGAAGCTCCGCAGATAGTTTAAGTAGGAAGCCATAGTGTTCTGCCCTGATTGTACCCTCTGCCATCGGTGGTTCCAAAATGCGGGTCTGGATGACTTTTTCGAAGGTTTTGCCCGATCCTCTACGACGACTAATGGGTCCGTAATTTGTGGCCAGGGTATTGTCTTTCTGTGGTTTGCGAGTAGGAACTACCTTGGAGGTCTTCCACACAGTAGGGAAATACTTCAAGAGACAACCACTGTAAATTCTTGTGAAGAGCACCAGTAGTTTACATGGCAAGTTCTTCAGATGTAAGTTGCTGATCTTGTCAACATCAGATGCCTTGTTCCCACTGAGGTTTATGAGTATGGCTGTAATTTCGCTAGATGTAGTTAGATGGGTACAGATTAATTAATTAATTAATTTGTGGTAAGTTCTATCGGACGAAACTGCTGAGCCGGACACGGTGGCCGTGCGGTTCTAGGCGCTTCAGTCCGGAACCGCGAGACTGCTATGGTCGCTGATTCGATTCCTGCCTCGGGCATGGATGTGTATGATGTCCTTAGGTTAGTTAGATTTAAGTAGTTCTAGGGGACTGATGACCTTAGATGTTAAGTCCCATAGTGCTCAGAGCCATTTGAACCATTTTTTTGAAACTGCTGAGGGCATCGGTCCCTAAGCTTACACACTACTTAATCTAACTTAAACTTACTAACGCTAAGGACAACACACACACACACACACACACACACACACACACACACACACAAACACACACGCACACACAGAAACACACCCGAGGAAGGACTCGAACCTCCGAAGGGGGGAGCCGAGTGAACCGTGACAAGACGCCAAAGACCGAGCGGCTACCCTAGGCGGTTGGGTAAAGAACCGGTTAGGAGTGATGATGATCCAGTCGACGAGTTGTATGGTGGCATACTCGTGATCTTTCTGGGTTCTGTTCAGAGACTCCCTCAGAAACATCATCTGTTTCTCAATGTTTCCGCTTTGGTGGGCGAATCTTCTGTTATTCCCCGAGGAGTGTGAAGCGTCGTTTGGGCGTGGAGTGGGCCCTCAAGTTTTTCACTAATTGCCAATCTTCTGTGGTTTGCAGAAGGAAGGATGAAATCTTGTCCTCCCACGTTTCTACTCCCATTCAAGTAATCACCTTTCCTGGTGATGCACCCATCGGCGGTGACCTGCATTGCGAGACTGTTGCCTTAACTTCCAGTACCAGTCCTGTAGCCATAGTTCTTCAAATAAGGGAGGCAACGGATCTTTGATCTGGAATTCCTGAAGACCGGTTATAGATAACAGTTTGCGTACCTTCCAGAGCTTCCGCTTTAAGTAATCGACGGCATAATCTATTCGGACTGGCGTCTGAACCTCCAGTGTTGGAATGATGTTTTTCAAATACCACCTAAATTCTTTTCCTTGTGAACTCACTGGATTGGTAGGTGACTCGACTGTGACAGCGACGCCAGAATAGGACCATGATTCGACAATAAGCCGCTGATAGTAACAAGAAGGGGAGTAATCCTAAGTCAAGGATATCTGTTCAGTGGTGGCTGGGGATTGAGCGTGAGTTGGCTCAAGAGGTACCTAGATCTCCAGGGAGTGGAGATCGAGTCCCCTTGGGTTGGTGATACGCGATTCCAGTCGTCACCAATAAACGTCTTGCCCTTTAGTGCTAAGATATGATGTGAGTCTTGTTCTATGAGCTACACTGCAGGTTGAATATATGCTGCCACAAAAGTGACCTCACCCTAACCTGTCCAGACTAAAACGGAAGTCGCCTACAGGTCTGTAGGTTGGTAAGTCGATATGCTGTTGAGTAATAGGACGGGGAAGGTAAATTCCTATGCCACCACCTTGTGCACGTCTGTCAGTGCAATAGGAAGTTTGAAAGTTTCATTTGGCTGCAGGTGAGTCTCTGATATGAGGACTATGTCGATCTTGTGACACCCAATGAAGTCTTAAAGTTCATGTTTCATATTGTGAACTCCAGTAGCATTCCACAGACTTGTGCTAAGATCCGTTGTATGTGCAACCGTGATGTTAATCTCACTCCTCATGCTGAGCCAGTGTTTCCACCAATATGGCTATCGTAGACCGCTCGCCTTTAGCTGCCAATACCTTTTTCCCAGCGCTGATGTCTTGGCTGCCAAGAAATTGAGAACATTTTTCACCTCCATAAGCATAGCATCCGCATCTTTGCCCGAGACACCCTCGGTGTTGAACGACCAGTGTAACACTGTACACTCTGCATTGCTGAAGCAAACGTTCATTCCTTCTGGGTTGTAGCTGCAGTCCACGTCTGGTCCTGTGATGGTGGAGGGGGAGCTTTTTGAGCAGCCAGGCCATCAGTGTCAGCCATTACAAGTTTCACACCATTGGCAACAGCTGGATGTTCCATTTGTGGTTGTCCAGGACATGGGGCAGATGTGTGGAATCTCTTAGGAACTTTCTCAAATTCATTACAGCCCTTCCCAGAAGCTGCATGCGAACCCACCGACAGAGGTGGGGGTGGCGGGTCGGCAGTCGTTGGATGCTGCACCAATGCTCCAGCCTGGAGGTAGTGTGCATTCAGCACTGGGGTACATGGTGCCACATTTAACACAACATGCCGGTAGCCCACAATGATTAGATGTGTGTGTCCGACACTTACAATGTTTACAACGGGACGCAGGAGCGGTAATCCTCCACCCACACTTTTGTCGACAGCACATAGTGGACTCCATGCATGGTGTCAGATTTATCCTCCTTTGGTAGTGCCACAGTGTACGTCGGCAATGTGTGAAGCTTTCCCTGCTTCTTACACTTGAACTGGTTTATATCCATTATCGCAAAGCTTGGTTCTTGTAGGTCTTTCTACACTTCCTCCACAGAAACAGAATATGACAACTCTTTGACCACCACTTTCATATCCTTGCTGGTGACATCCTGGTATGTGTGAAATCGCAACTGTTGATTCTTTCAGAAGTCTAATACCTTCTGGTAATCCTGGAGGAATTCTACACTGTCTCCCATGTATGCAGCACATTAACCACCAGCAATCTGTTTCTTAAGGTCACAGCACAGCTTAGGATGGTTGGCGCAGTTGTAAATCAGTAGGAGTAGTGCGTTCGGCGCCCTTGGGACAGACGCAGGTGGGGGTGGCATGCCGGCAGTCGTAGGCTGCTGCAAAAATGCTTCAGCTAGGGTGGCATACCCGTTTGTAGCAACAAGGGTCAGTTGTGCAGCTCGTTCCAGTGCCTGAGAAGCACTGCGGCGAAGGGTCTTCCTGCACTGAACTGGCTGAAACCTCTTGTTAGCCACGGTGTCAACAGTAGATTGGCATTCCACATAGTCACAATTTGGATTTATTGTCCTGTGAGGACAAGTTGCTGCCGCTCCTTGGTTAGAGTCAGACGACAATAATTCTTCAGAATCATCGTCTATATCCTCCTGAAGTAGTTTTTTAATACGACGTATTTCTTCTAAAGCGATGATGTCGATGGTCTTCATACTTCTCATACTGGTGTTTAGCCTTTGTGTCTGGTATAGACCTAGCCTGCAGGTTTTGTATTGTGGTGTGCTCTAGTTGCGGACGGTGTCACCCCTTGTAGTGTCTGATGCGATGTCCGTAGCTTGAGCCATTACGTCATCAGATGGGGAACCGACAGCAGCCTGCAGTCACCTTCATACGTCAGCCGAAGCGTCCGTGAAAAACATAATTGTGCATATACTTCCGTGAATACATAAAGAACACCATAACTGGTTAATGACGTACGCTTTCGGGAAGAACGCTTCCATACATTCTAAAACTGAATTGTTCCTTCCACAGTGCCGCTATTTTTTTCGTTTATTCTCCGCCACCATATGGGCAGGGGAGGGCATCAACGACACAGTCTGCCGCTCTTCAGGTGAGTGGCTGTACAAATAAAGAGATGAAATGATACACATAAAAGGCGATAAAAAGGGAGACATAAGAATATAAAGAAGGGGAGACAGTGGAGGTTAAAATATATACTTCGTTGGAGACGCTCATTGTGGGGCAGCTAAAGATAAAGGTTCGCCTAAAGATAAAAAACACAGTTGGTGGTGGGTATAGCATGTAAAAATACACTGAAGTCACATGTGCAAGTTAAATGTTGGCCACAGTGTTGAAACACACCAGATGACGACACTATATAAACCACTGCACGAAACACAGCATGAACGACGAAGAGTAAAAACTGTCGGGAGGGATCAGTCGTGGTAGGGAAGGCCTGAGAGGATGGAAAAAAGTGGAAAGAAGGAGGCAGCGGGAGAGGGGGTGGAGAGTAAAATGAAGTGAAAGGGAATAAAAACGCCTACAGCCGTCCTTATGATTTTATTTCATTTTGTCGCTACCAATCTCAACGCTTCAGTGCGTCATCTTCAGGCTATTTTTGATGCGATACAGGTTGACATGATCCTCATGCATACCACATCTGTTGCCAGCATTAATGGATATGCAGATAATGTGTCAACACTCCAACCATCTACTGCCTTGATGGCTGTAGTGCTGAAACATTATCTGCATATCCTGTAATGCTAGCAACATATATGGTATGCATGGGGAACATATCAACCTGTATCACATCAAAAACAGACTGAAGATGAAGCACTGAAGTGTTGAAACTGGTAGCGACCAAATAGAATAAAATCATAAGGGCGGCTGTAGGTGTTTTTATTTACTTGTCGCGGTTCTAGGCGCTTCAGTCCAGAACCACGTGACTGCCATGGTTGCAGGTTCGAATCCTGCCTCAGGCATGGATGTGTGTGATGCTCTTAGGTTAGTTAGGTTTAAGTAGTTCTAAGTTCTAGGGGACTAATGACCTCAGATGTTAAGTCCCATAGTTCTCAGAGCCATTTGAACCAGCTGAACCATTTACTTGTCACAATAGTAAACGTCTGTCGTCCCAGAAAGCTCCTGCCAACAGGATGGACATACAAAATAAAAGAAAAGGGGTCAGGGGTGCACCAAGGGGCAGAAGACAGGCAGGGTGGGAGAGAGGGAGAGGGAATACAAGTCAGGATGGAACACAGAGATGCGGAAGAAGAGCACTGGAAATGGAGGGGGTGCATGAGGGAGGAAAATCCGCTCAGGGTAAGGGAAAAGGAGGGGAGAGGAAGCCCTGGGGTGGGGGTGTAACAGTGGAGTTGCAGCTGGCAGGAGGGGAAGGTAGCAAGGCGAAGCTCATTATCTGGAAGTGTTAAGCACTGGAAAGTAAGTTAGTAAAGGAAATGATAGGTGTGGAGATGGAGAGAGGGTGGGACACAACGGTAAAGATCCAGCAATGTCCTGGGGGCAGAGAGAATAGGAGACACAAGGGGGTATGAGTGATTGAGTCTATGGGTGATGTACATCGTGCAGATGTGTTCGAGGAAAATATATGGGAAGGGGATGAGCTCATAGAGGATCCATGTTGGGGATGTGAGGTGCATATGGAAAGTGAGGTTGAGTGCAGGGCATTCGAGGATTTGTAGGGCCTTATAGAATATGGGAGGGCTGGGAATCCAAGTGACACTGGAATAAGAAAGGATGGGATGGATCAGGGATTTGTAGGTGTGAAGAATGGTGGAAGGATGCAGTCCCCATGTCCGGCAGGACAGGAGTTTCATGAGGCGGGCTTCATTGTGGGATTTTGTTGGATTGTACGAAGATGAAGAGTCCAGGTGACGTGACAGTTGAGGGTGAGGCCAAGGTATTTCAGGGCAGGAGTGAAGCAGATAGGACAACCATAAAGGGTGAGGAAAAAATAGTGGTGCCAGAGTGAGCAGGTGGTACGACCTATGATGATGGCAAGGGCCTTGAATGGTTTGACATGAAGGAGCCCCTGGTTGCACCAGGTGGTGAAATGGTTGGGGTGGGTTTCAAGGGTACGTTGGGACTGTAGAAGAGTAGGTTAAAGGCCCAGGAAGGCGGTGTCAGCAGCAAATTGGAGGAAATGAAATGGTGGGGGAGGTTTGGGCATGTCTGCAGTATACAGAGAGGAGAGGGGAAGGATGGAGCCTTGAGGCACGCTGGCAGTGAGACAGAAAATACTGGAGTTTGAATTGAGGATAGTGACACAGGAGAGATGATGAGAGAGGAAGGAAGCAACGAGATGGACAAAGTTGATGGGAAGAGCATAGGTCTGAAGTTTAAACAGAAGCATGAGATTCCAGACACAGTCGTAGGTGTTCTGGAGATCAAGTAAAACAAAGACAGTGGAGCAACATGAGGTAAGTTCGAGGGAAAGAAGATTGGTAAGGTTAAGGAGCAGGTCATCGGCTGAGAAGGAGGGCTGGAAGGCACACTGGGTAAGGGGATGTGGTAGTGCTGGTTAAGGTGGTGATGAATATGATGGGAGATGATGGACTCGAAGTCCTTACAGAACATGGAGGTGAGGTGGATGGGACATTAGGAGGAGGTGTTAGAGGGGGGTTTGTTGGGCTTAGTGAACAGTAGGACACAGGAAGTCTTCCACAGGTGAGGATAAAAGCCTGTGGAGAGGAGGGTGTTACACTCAATCGCAGGGACAGCCAGGAAGGAGGGAACGATTCCTTGAGGTAGTGGTATGTGACATCATCATGTTGTGTTTGGAGTGGAGGATGAGTTTGTGGTCGCGTGCAGTTATGGGGTTGTTTACACCTGATGGCGGTAATTGATCCAAGTGCTGGAAACTGGGGGCGAGTGGTGGGAGGAAGGTATTGACACGTTTAAGGACTGTGGGAAAGGGTTGTTGGGATTGTTGGGACGGAAGAAGGTCTCAGAAAAATGGATAGCGTTACTTAGGTTGTCAAAGTAGGGGGTTGGTCGTCCCAGTGAGGATGGTGCTGTTATTTCTTTTCTTTATTGACACGGGGCCAGTGGACGGAAGCCCCACTCTGCTGCTGCTGGCGGGAAGGCGACTGCAGGGGATGAAGAGCTGCTGCCGGGGAGGGGGGGAGGAGGAGGGGGAGGGACGGCAGCGGCGATGGGCTGTTCACGTCCACCGCTGTCGCTAGGCTGCTGGGCTGCTGGGGTCGTGAAGGATCAGTTGGCGCTGTTTGGAGCTGCTGGCGCTGCTGCTGTCGCCATGACTGCTGCTGCTGCCTCAGGACTGGTCGTCTGCTTCTGCTGCTGCTGCCTCAAGAACTGCTGCCGCATCCGCTGCCTCAGGAACCGCTGCTGCTGCTGCTACTGCTACTGCTACTGCTACTACTACTACTTCTACTATTACTACTGCACCTAACACTTCCATAAATACAGGTGCAATTATCGAAGGGCGTAACTCTCACGAGTTTTGCCAAAGATGTGGTGCTGTTATAAATCCCTGCCCCTATATACAGAAGTTCTACAGCAACAGCATTGCAGAATGAAACACACTTATACCTATCTACGAGTCACAAGTCACATCCAACCAATAGAAACTTGGGAAGTACTTCGTACGATATTTTTTTATGAGTGTAGTGCTCATTATTTTACTTGAACACCATGTTTCTATATGAAAACACCGCCTAGTCACTTCCCGTCTAGTCCAGCGCTATCTACCGAGTGTATTGTGTACCTACCGATTCGACCAGCCAGAACCTTTCTCTGTACCTGCTGGTCGTGAGAGACTAATCCGCCATCTTTGGTTGACAGACCACCGTGATCATGCTTGCTACCAGTGGCCACAGACAGGGATTGCTAACTCCTAGCACAGTGCAAGACAAACAGGACGTATAATACCAACTACAATATGTAGAATAAGACACCAGTAGAACTTAGAAATGCCCATAGTGAAAATAGAAGCAACATATTTTCATAGGTCCTAATACCTTCGGCGGTGCTTCGCTATGAATACCGCCCTTCAATTGTGGCTTTCGTCATTAATCGAAGTGTTAGGGTTTTGCAGGTGCCAGCCAGCCAGCAGTGGTCCCAGCTAGCGGTTCCAGCCAGCAGCAGCGGTTCCAGCCAGCAGCAGCAGCAGCGACGGTTGCAGCCAGCAGCCAGCAGGCAGCAGCCAGCAGCCAGCAGCTGTCCCAGCTAGCGGTTCCAGCCAGCAGCAGCGGTTCCAGCCAGCAGCAGCAGCAGCGACGGTTGCAGCCAGCAGCCAGCAGCCAGCAGCCAGCAGCCAGCAGCGGTCCCAGCTAGCGGTTCCAGCCAGCAGCAGCGGTTCCAGCCAGCAGCAGCAGCAGCGACGGTTGCAGCCAGCAGCCAGCAGGCAGCAGCCAGCAGCCAGCAGCGGTCCCAGCTAGCGGTTCCAGCCAGCAGCAGCGGTTCCAGCCAGCAGCAGCAGCAGCGACGGTTGCAGCCAGCAGCCAGCAGGCAGCAGCCAGCAGCCAGCAGCGGTCCCAGCTAGCGGTTCCAGCCAGCAGCAGCGGTTCCAGCCAGCAGCAGCAGCAGCGACGGTTGCAGCCAGCAGCCAGCAGGCAGCAGCCAGCAGCCAGCAGCAGCAGCAGCAGCAGTGCCGACAGCAGCGGCAGCGGCGTTCCTGCCAGCCAGTCAGCCAGAGTTCCTGCCAGCCAACCAGCCAGCGTCCCTGCCAGCCAGCCAGTGTCCCTGCCAGCCAGCCAGCGTTCCTGCCAGCCAGTGTCCCTGGCAGCCAGCCAGCGTTCCTGCCAGCCAGCCAGCATTCCTGCCAGCCAGCCAGCTTTCCTGCCAGCCAGCCAGCGTTCCTGCCTGACAGCCAGCGTTCCTACCAGCCAGCCAGCGTTCCTGCCTGCCAGCCTGCGTTCCCGCCAGCCAGCCAGCATTCTCACCAGCTAGCCAGCATTCCTGCCAGCCAGATAGCCAGCCAGCGTTCCTGCCTTGCTTTTCATCGGTCCTCATCTGCCGTCCTTTGTTTTTCATCTGCCTTGTAAGTCCCTTGTTCTCTTCTGTTGTTTTTGTCCTGACCTGTGCCTTTTTTCCCTCTAATCATGTCAGCTCCCACCACCACTACCACTGCCACCACTACTGCCATAGTCTGCTCGTCCCCATCCGCCACCACCACCACCACCATGTGGTGTGTCCAATCTCCCCCTCCTTCATTCCATCCCTCCACTCCTCACTCTCCCTTCTCCTTCGCTTTTTGTTGCCCCTTCCCCGGCTCCTTCCTCCCGCACCTCCTCCTCTGACCCCTTTCCTCCACACCCTCCCTCTGCTCATCCGTTTCTGTAGCCCCCACTACAGTGGTGGCCCAGAGGGCCACAGCCCATGTCACACTCTCGCCTTCACCATCGTCGTCATCCTCGTCATCGCCATCGCCTTCACCCTCGCCATCTCCGGCGCCAGCTCCAGTGTCCACGCCGAGACCTGCCACTTCCCACCATCTTCCTATTGCATCTGTCCGCCACACATCCTCTCACCCTTCTGTCGCCATCAAACGCCCCAGTGGTACCCCTGCCTCCTCTGCTCCTAAAAAGACCCAGCCCCATCCTCCTTCCCCCCCCCCCGCCCAGGATGCCATGGATGTCTCCCTGCCTGTCCCTGCTCCCTCCTCCTCCCCCCTCCTCCTGCAGATACCTCATCTCACATCCTGATCCTTCCCTTCTCGAGACCCGGAACCACACTCTCTTCTTCTGCCATCACTTTCCCGGTGCCCCCATCTCCCTCCTCACTCCTCACCATGAATCTGTCCTCATCTCCTTCCCCACCCCTACCCTTCACACTGACATCCTTTCCCGCATACCCCTCACCCGCTTTGGCCATAATGTCTCCCTCACCCCTGCATCTTCCTCATCTCCTTCCCACCAACCCCAACCCCCGCATCACCTGCCGACCCTCACCGCCGTGATCACTCGGCTTAGTCCACCGATCACAGAAGGGGAGGTGTTGGCGGAGCTCAAGGCACATCCCTCGTTTGAAGTACGGGCGGTCCACCACATTTTCAACTCAGCCGGCCCCACCCACATTACGCGGGTTTTTTCGGAACACGCCCCCTCCATTGACCGTCTCCTGAAGGAGGGTGCCCTCCTCTTCAACCAACGCTACAAAGTCGACCCCTCCCATTCCCCTCCTCAGTCCCTCTGCTGCCAGAAGTGTCTGCGCTATAACGCACATACAACATCTGAGCACCACGAGGCCCCCATCTGCCCGCACTGTAAACAAGCGCATTTCCTCTGGCTGTGCCCCAACATCCAGTCCCCTCCCCCCTGTAACAACTGTAATCTCCCGCATTCCACGTACTCCCAAAAATGTAAGGCCTGACCCCCTCCCACCACTCCTGAAATCACCATCCCTGTCCGCCCTCTGTACGCCCCCACCCCTCCTGGCCATTCGCCACCTTCATGAAGCTCCTGCCGCTTTCCTCTCCATGCTCGCCAAGCTCTGTAATGTAGTCCTGTCCACCGGCTACTACCCCGAACTGTGGAAAACCTCCCGTATCGTGATTTCCCTTAAACCCGGTAAACCGCTGTCTGCTGTCTCCTCCTACTGTCCCATCAGCCTTACCTCGGTCCTCAGCAAGGTCCTGGAATCCCTACTAACCCGATGCATCCACCAGCATCTCTGCCAGCACCGCCTCCTTCCCATTACGCAGTGTAGCCTTCGGCTGTCCTTCTCTTCCGATGACCTTCTCCTTCACCTCACTCATCTCCTCTCTGAACAGCATAATACCCATCACTCTGCTGTCTTCCTCTCCCTTGATCTTGAACGAGCCTATGACCGTGTGTGGCATTCTGGTCTCCTCCTCAAGCTCCAAACCTTTGCCCTTCCTATTAACTACGTCCGTCTCATCGGCTCCTTTCTTTCCCAACGTCCTTCCTATGTCACCAGCCATAGCACGGATTCCTACACCTTTTTCCCCTCTGCAGGTGTGCTCCAAGGTTCCGTCCTCTCCCCACTTCTGTACCTTTTGTATACGGCGGACATGCCACTGCCTTCACCCGCCATCCACCTTCTCCAGTACGCCAATGACACCGCCTTCCTTGCCCTTGCCCCCACCCTGCAGCGCTCCCAACACCTTCTCCAATCCCATCTTGACTGGTTCACCACTTGGTGCAACCAGTTGTTGCTTAAGGTCAATCCTTCCTAAACCTAGGCGATCATTGTAGGCAAAACCACACCTTCCTTCCGCCTCCTCGATTTCTATATCACCATCTATGACCATCCTATCGCCCTCACCCCCCCCCCTTAAGTACTTTGGCGTCACCCTCGACCGTCGCCTCTCCTGGACCCTCCATCTCTGGACAATCCAAGCCAAGGCACACTCCCGGCTCCATCTCCTCAAGCTCCTTTCTGGCCGTATGTGGGGTCTGGACCCCACCACCATCCTCCACACCTATAAATCCCTCATCCGCCCTATCCACTGCTACGCCCATCCTGCCTGGATCTCTGTCCATCCTACCTTTTACAAATCCCTTCAAATTCTTGAATGCCATGCTCTCCACCTCGCCTATCGTATCCGTCTCCTCCCCCATGTGGATCCTGTACAACCTTATTCTGTTTCCCCACCTCCTGTTATTCCGCAAACGGAAATGGATCTTATATACCTCCTGTAAACTCGATGCCCCTCACCCGCTGCTCGCTCATATCCTCTCCCACCCCATTCCGCTGCCGCGCCTGTATTTCCATGTCCCACCTGCTCTCCATCTCTCCACCCTCCTTACCCTCTCCCAAGATGGCTTCCGCTAGCTCCCCCTCCCTGATGATGCCCTCCTCCCCTCCATCTGCCCCTCCTTTCAACTTTGATCCTCCCCTATCACTTTCTGTTTTTTTGTTTTTTTTCTGTAGGGCACCCTTTCTCCCTTCTCTCCCCCTTCCCTCCCTCCACCCTTTCTCCCCACTCCTCCCTTGGGCTTCACCTACACCCATCCCCCCATTCCTCCTACCCTCTCCTCTGCCATTGGCATCTTTATTCTCCCCTCTCCCTCCCCCCCACTCCCTTCATCCCCTCTCGGCAGGTCCCCAGACTCGCACACGTTAAGTGGACATTCGCGCGCCGGAGATCATCACCATCACTTTCTCATGTATGTGCCATCGTGCTTGTTGTTTATTGTTCTTCGCCGTCACGCTCCTTTGTTCACCTGTACTGTCTACGTCGTCAGTGTTTGTGCGCCGTGCCGACAGTTTTTTAGTGTGTCTTTCGTCGAGTGTGAACGACTTCGTGTTATTTGTTTCTGTGTCTACTGTTTTTTGCCCGCCACTTTGTTCATCTTTGTATTCTCATTGTCAAACTTGTGGCTGAAGAGCGGCATAGTATGCTGCTGCCAGCCCACCTTATTTAAAGATGTTTAAATAACAATAAAAAAAGGTAGTTCCTAATCAAGATGAGCTGCAGTATTGTAAAGAAGCATATATATTGGAACCATCTAATGTATTAGGTGGGGGGTTAACATATATCATGTTGTTTGAAGAATAAAGACTTTTTTTTTCTTTTTTAAAAAAGAAAAGGAAAGAAATAGAAAAAAAATACTGCTAACTGCAGTATTGCACCCATGGTGTACACTCCCCATTTTTAAAAATCCACTTTACCCATACCTAAATCGGGTTATTGTCTCACGCAAAATGCACATTTATTCCTTTTACACGAGGTTTGTTTCGAAGACAGAAGAAATCACAGCATACACGCGCTTTCACATTGCTTAAGTATCGTTACTTTTTGTAAAAATCCTATAGACAGTACGGAATAGTATTCTCTCCTGAGATAAAAAAATCTGTTATTATAACATAACATCTGTTACATCTTGCATCACAGGACTAGAATATTGAACTCATTTTTTGGGTCATGACTGAATTCTAAGAGCATGTTCTAATTCTGTCACAGGATACATCCCCATTTTCGAACTCCATTAAAGTATCGTAATGCCAAGGCACCTACGAATCTTCTTGAGGTAGCAGCACAGAGCAGTTGTAAATATCAGGTTAATACCACGTACCACTTTATAAATTCGATAATACAGCTGTTTTTATTACGATAGCCATCTTTCCAATAGTAAGTGGGAGATTGAAATTTCGTTGAAACATCTCACCAAAACGATAAAACGCATGACTTTTGCTCCAACTGGCGCATCATATGTCTCTCTCTCTTCTACCCGCCTGCGGCAGATCATTGATATCAGCTTGAATGACTAATTAATTAAATTGATCATGAGAGTCGCTTTGCGTGGTGAGTAATATTTTCCTGCAGTCGAATTATATGCCAGGTAAATCAAATCATAATTCCTGGCGAGAAGGCGACGTTCTTTTCGAGGAGCACTAATGAGAACTTACATATGGAACTGACTACAGAAGGGTCATACTTCCACCAACACACATTTCACGAAAGGACCTCGAAACCGACATACGAGAAATTTGTGCTCATATGGAGTCATATGCATAGCCTTGTTGTCCTTCGCAGTATTTGCGAGTGGAATAGGAAAGGAAATGACTCGTAGTGGTAGAGCGTACACTCCGCTACGCACCGTATGATGGCTTTTGAAGTATGTATACGAATGCAGATGTAAAATTAGTCAACCCATTAAGATATCACTGCATCCATTTACAAATGGTTCAAATGGCTCTGAGCACTATGCGACTTAACTTCTGAGGTCATCAGTCGCTAGAACTTAGAACTAATTAAACCTAACTAACCTAAGGACATCACACACATCCATGCCCGAGGCAGGATTCGAACCTGCGACCGTAGCGGTCGCTCGGCTCTAGACTGTAGCGCCTAGAACCGCACGGCCACTCCGGCCGGCATCCATTTACAGGCACACAAAACTCATGGAATGAGGTTGTCTCTTATTATCGAGAAAACAAATGACGGAACTTTTCCTGCTGATTGTCTTTTAGTAAAAACCTTTGTATTAGTCTCTAATTATGTCACTGCAGTCATTTCACGAGACGAATGTGAAAGACTATGACATGTTTACCTACAATGCTTACAAGAAGTGGTAAAGACATCGTCTGTGACCCCTCTATTTGTAGGAGTATCGCTTACCCCCCCCCCCCCTTTCCATATTCACACGAATCTCCCTGCCTTCGACAGATAGCGATATATACCCCAGCCAAGTCAAAGATCCCTCCTAAATCTCTCAAAATTCCATCACATTCCTACAGCACTGTTTTATTAGTTTGAAGGTTGTCTGCCACCCCACCCATAACTGACTAGGTAAAGAGCTACCATAGAGAGAAAAATAGCAAATTATAGTTTTTATCTTGCGGCCATATCGTTGTGACTGCCGTGCACTTTCTATTTATCACGTTCCTACGACATTTATATAACCATTATACAGTCTTCCCGAGTGCATTTTTATACATCCTCGATCAGTTCGGCGAGGAGATATTTCCAAAGATCTTTAGCGGAAACAGGACGACAAATAAGGCCCATTGTCTATCGAACAATCAAACCACAGTATAAAGAACTACTACATTAAACGAGACTCGAAAAATGGGAGGCTTACATTAAGGACCAAATGGGAACAGATGTTTGGGGTTTGCTATACAAACTTGCAATAAATAAGGTTCCATCACCAACCGTATTATCAACCCTGAAAAGATCCGATGGCTTGATGACACCATGATGGGAAACATCATTGCAATACCTATTCAGAACGTTGTTTCTGGACGATACAACGATATAAGACGCAGAGTTCTATCAATATCTTCGCTCTGAATTACTAAAGCAGCATGTGAATAATAGTGTCGTGATTCTATTTGCCCAGGAGGAAGTCAGACGGGCATTAATTACGTGAAATAAGAAGAAAGCACAAGGACCTAATAGAATACTGGCAGAAGTATTGCGTCACCTAGTGGACCAAATTGTGCCGTATATCACAGTGTTATTAAACGAATGTCTTTCGCAGGTCGGGTACCCAGAATCTGGAAAATCTCGAATATTGTTATACTAAAAACAAGAAAAAGTGAAGACAAAGAGCCAAGAGAACGGATTTATAGCCCGATTTGTTTTGTAAATGCTCTAGCCAAAGTACAGGAAAAACTTCTGTGTCGCCGCCTGACGGACCACAGACAATTAGTGGGCATGAGCCCCTTGAAGTACGGTTTTAGAAAAGTGAAGTCCAACGAGGATATGATAAATCAGCAGTGAATATTGTGAACACCTCAGACGACAAGAATGTTGTAGGCATAATGATTGATGTTGCTGGGGCGTTTGATAATTTGTGGTTGCCTCCCTGTTCAAAAGACAGAAACAGATGGAGTGTCCAAAGTATCACTATAACCATCTACGAGATTATTGCGCAGACAGGCAGGTGTAATTAGAGTGTAGTGGAAAGTCTGTCCACAGTTCTTTGTAGTCCATAATTTTAGGATAATGGCATGGATCCATTACTGAACCAGCTCCAAAGTACAACAAACACTACAGGCTGCATATCTTATGCAGACGATCCGCCAATTACAGCGTCTGTATCACAAGGGCTAAATTAGAGGAAAAGAGTAGACGGGTTTTTGAAAGAGTAAGCAATTGGTGTGTAGAAAATAAACTAACGATAGCAGCACACAAAACAGTCCACATGTTACTAAAAGGAATGTTATCAAGAACGAGAAATCCCACAATCAGAACGAATGACCATCTTGTGAAAAGAAATGAGGTATACAGGTACCTTGGAAATACACTCCTGGAAATGGAAAAAAGAACACATTGACACCGGTGTGTCAGACCCACCATACTTGCTCCGGACACTGCGAGAGGGCTGTACAAGCAATGATCACACGCACGGCACAGCGGACACACCAGGAACCGCGGTGTTGGCCGTCGAATGGCGCTAGCTGCGCAGCATTTGTGCACCGCCGCCGTCAGTGACAGCCAGTTTGCCGTGGCATACGGAGCTCCATCGCAGTCTTTAACACTGGTAGCATGCCGCGACAGCGTGGACGTGAACCGTATGTGCAGTTGACGGACTTTGAGCGAGGGCGTACAGTGGGCATGCGGGAGGCCGGGTGGACGTACCACCGAATTGCTCAACACGTGGGGCGTGAGGTCTCCACAGTACATCGATGTTGTCGCCAGTGGTCGGCGGAAGGTGCACGTGCCCGTCGACCTGGGACCGGACCGCAGCGACGCACGGATGCACGCCAAGACCGTAGGATCCTACGCAGTGCCGTAGGGGACCGCACCGCCACTTCCCAGCAAATTAGGGACACTGTTGCTCCTGGGGTATCGGCGAGGACCATTCGCAACCGTCTCCATGAAGCTGGGCTACGGTCCCGCACACCGTTAGGCCGTCTTCCGCTCACGCCCCAACATCGTGCAGCCCGCCTCCAGTGGTGTCGCGACAGGCGTGAATGGAGGGACGAATGGAGACGTGTCGTCTTCAGCGATGAGAGTCGCTTCTGCCTTGGTGCCAATGATGGTCGTATGCGTGTTTGGCGCCGTGCAGGTGAGCGCCACAATCAGGACTGCATACGACCGAGGCACACAGGGCCAACACCCGGCATCATGGTGTGGGGAGCGATCTCCTACACTGGCCGTACACCACTGGTGATCGTCGAGGGGACACTGAATAGTGCACGGTACATCCAAACCGTCATCGAACCCATCGTTCTACCATTCCTAGACCGGCAAGGGAACTTGCTGTTCCAACAGGACAATGCACGTCCGCATGTATCCCGTGCCACCAAACGTGCTCTAGAAGGTGTAAGTCAACTACCCTGGCCAGCAAGATCTCCGGATCTGTCCCTCACTGAGCATGTTTGGGACTGGATGAAGCGTCGTCTCACGCGGTCTGCACGTCCAGCACGAACGCTGGTCCAACTGAGGCGCCAGGTGGAAATGGCATGGCAAGCCGTTCCACAGGACTACATCCAGCATCTCTACGATCGTCTCCATGGGAGAATAGCAGCCTGCATTGCTGCGAAAGGTGGATATACACTGTACTAGTGCCGACATTGTGCATGCTCTGTTGCCTGTGTCTATGTGCCTGTGGTTCTGTCAGTGTGATCATGTGATGTATCTGACCCCAGGAATGTGTCAATAAAGTTTCCCCTTTCTGGGACAATGAATTCACGGTGTTCTTATTTCAATTTCCAGGAGTGTATTATTGACGAAAAGAAAAACTTCCATACATATGTAGAGATCGTCCGCCAGAGAGGCATTAAAATTCTAATTAAGTATCACCAATTAAACAAAGAAGTTTTCAGTTGCCACTCAGTGCAGTAATAACGTACGACAATGCACTCTTGGGCTACAGGTTGAGCGTTGGGGCTCATAGAGCCAGAAAGGCAAGGACAGCATATGCTCTGTTGTGAGCCAGAGCAATGTACTTCTGTGACTGACAGGCGCGTGTAGAATAACACCGACCTGAGGCACTGCTGGTGACATTAGGCTTGCTACATTTAGACCTAACAGTAAGAAAGGGAGGAGCTCAATATTGGCTCAAAAAGCGCGAATATTATGAGGTAAAGACGAACCGTATCCAATAAGGAAATAACAGCATGCATTGATAGAGTATGGCAAGAAATCTGGGACATGACAGAAGCAAGGAGGAGAACCTACTCGTTCCATAAACCAGAAATCAGGACTGACATATTTCCTTCTGGCCAAGGGAGCTATACACGACCTGTCAGGACGTGGTCTGTATGCCAGGTATTTACTAAAACTAGAACACATTACCATAGACACTTGTCAATGTGGAGCAATCGGTACCCTGGATCATATTGTCTGGGAACGTGCCGTTAGATAAGATGTTACAGACTAGGACAGGAACCATTTGGAAATTCAACAATCTGTAATATGATAGTGAATAAGGAACTGTGGCATTAGATGAACTTACTTACAGCTAAGATACCAACTTATAAACAGCTTATGAACTGCAAGCTTACATGGCTGAGAGACAATCAAGAAGAGGTTTTTACATCATGATAACGAGATGCTCCAAGGCAGAACACCCACCTACAACAACCTTTTGGAAGCAGTGAGGAGACGAGCTTCCGGGAGGCCCAGGAAAAGCCTCCTGAGATCCTGACTTCCATCTCTCAATCTCTACAATTTGGGTGACACAGCATGCCATGAACTAGCCACCCAGACAAATGAGAGATCCAGCTTGGTTCTAAAACCAAGTACAGTAGCGTGGTGTAGTGTTGTTTAGTGTAGCTCTCAGTGGTATAGAGTTATAGTAGTGTAGTTCAGAATTATAAGTCAAAAAATTTGTGACCTAGCTATGCGGCATAGTGTAATAGACCGATTGTGGCATTGCTGGTTCTGGGTTCTGCATGAACAGATATTTGTGTGCCAGATGGCCAAACGTAGTATTCATGGTTCTTTTTAGTTATTACTACCACGTTTGAAACCATGTTAAAGTATTATGTGCTCTATTCATGCCAATCCATGTGCAACATTCAGTTTTGTATGTCATATAGATGATAAACTAAAAGGAAATAGCAGTGAAGTGATCAGTTCTTCGATTAACTGAGGTATAGCCGCTAATTGTCTCACTGCAGTCACTTCATGAGGTGTATGTGAGACAGAGTAGTATGTTTTCTCGCAACGATTAGAAGAAGTGGTGAAGAGATCACCTCCCACTTTCACTTTTGTCAGAGTATCGCTTATCCTCATAGTCACAGGAATCACTCAATCTTCAAGCGTAGCCACAGACCGCAGTTTATCTATGTCTTATGTGGGTCTCCCAGACCCTTCTCCAGCCCTACCACTGGAAAACCCACCCGCGCCCTGCACATATCGTTGGTGGACCCATTATTTTTCTGTTTTTCCTACATCAGTCACATTTAGGCCTGCTCTTAATATGACAGCTATGATTACTCAGTGATCTTAACACCTCATGAATTATTGAAGAATCATGTTTTTTTTAGTGTCAAAACAAGGAATCGACATATAATACCACCGTTCGTAAAATATATGCAGTTTTCCAAGAGCATAAAAAACATCAATTCGCCATTCAGCAGAGCACTACTGTTAAGATCTGTGCTACAGAGTTCCATACGATCCAGTAACAAGTGCTTTGTGACATATACACCCCACTAAGCTAGTCGCGACTAGATTATGTAATGGAGTGTATTGCAGGGTGGAAAAGAAAATCTGAATGCTGCCTGTAGCTATGCAACATATTACTTTAGTATAAAGCATTACAAACAGATGTAATCCGAATCGACAGTTGGAGTACTTCAGTTTTTAATGTATGCACTGTATGCTTAATAGAAGGTTGACACTTCAATAGGGAGAAGTCTATGCACCTTTGAGTGAATGTACTGTATTCCATGCCAACAACCTCGCCGCATTTGTAACACCGATTCCCGTAGGATCTCCAAAGCTAAGCGCTGTCGGGCTGGGCTAACACTTGGATCGGTGACCATGCGGTCTGCCGAGCACTGCTGGCAAGTCTTGTGCACTCAGCCCTTGTGAGGCATTCTGAGGAGCTACTTGATTGAGAAGTAGCGGCTCTGGTCTCGTGAACTAACATACGGCTGGAAGCGTGCTGTCCTGACCATATGCCCCTCCATATTCACATCCACTGGTGCCTGTGGACTGAGGTTGACACGGCGGTAGGTCGGTGCCGTTGGGACTTCCAAGGCCTGTTCGGACGGAGTACCGTATTCCGTATTCAGGATAATGGTGTGTATTAGGAGAAATGGGTATGGGTGCAGTGAGAATACAAAAAGATCCAGCTGAGGCAGAACTGGTTGACACTGAAATTGACCTGAGTCAGCTATCGTAATAGTGTTCTATAGATGACTACTAGCTTATGGGTTCGCATAATCAGAATGGGTGCATGTGATTACATAACATTTGCGAGAAATGTGTACATTTTCCTCCGCTAAGAATAACCTGGTTTTCAAGGTGTGCTCTATAACTATGAAACTGGACTGTTCGAGTTTGATCATGTCTGCAAGCTTGCGATATGAAAGAACATTTCAAAAGTCACTATGGTATTATACAGGGTGATTCAAAAAGAATACCACAACTTTAGGAATTTAAAACTCTGCAACGACAAAAGGCAGAGCTAAGCACTATCTGTCGGCGAATTAAGGGAGCTATAAAGTTTCATTTAGTTGTACATTTGTTCGCTTGAGGCGCTGTTGACTAGGCGTCAGCGTCAGTTGATGCTAAGATGGCGACCGCTCAACAGAAAGCTTTTGTGTTATTGAGTACGGCAGAAGTGAATCGACGACAGTTGTTCAGCGTGCATTTCGAACGAAGTATGGTGTTAAACCTCCTGATAGGTGGTGTATTAAACGTTGGTATAAACAGTTTACAGAGAATGGGTGTTTGTGCAAAGGGAAAAGTTCTGGACGGCCGAGAACGAGTGATGAAAATGTAGCACGCATCCAGCAAGCATTTGTTCGCAACCCAGGAAAATCGACTCGCAGAGCTAGCAGAGAGCTGCAAATTCCACAATCAACTGTATGGAGAGTCCTACGAAAAAGTTTAGTTATGAAACCTTATCGTCTGAAATTGGTTCAAGCACTGTCTGCAGCTGATAAGATTAAAAGAATCGATTTCTGTGATTTTATCCTTGCTCAATTGGAAACAGATGAATCTTTCGTTTCAAAGATTGTGTTTAGTGATGAAGCAACTTTCCACACTAACGAGAAAGTCAACCGTCACAATGTCTGTATATGGGACACTGAGAATCCGCGGGAAACAACTCAGTATGAACGTGACTCGCCTAAGGTGAACGTTTTCTGTGCCATTTCAGCCAATAAAGTTTTTGGTCCCTTTTTCTTCGAAGGTGCTACTGTAACTGGTCTACAGTATCTGGAGATGTTAGCGAATTGACTGTTCCCTCAGCTCGAACGTCAACTACCCGAGGCGATGGATCGGCCGCCAGGCATCCCGTGACAGAGCACTTCATCACTGGCCTCCAAGAAGCCCTGATCTTACCCCCTGCGATTTTTTCTTATGGGGGTATGTTAAGGATATAGTGTTTCGGCTACCTCTCCCAGCCACCATTGATGATTTGAAACGAGAAATAACAGCAGCTATCCAAACTGTTACGCCTGATATGCTAGAGAGAGTGTGGAACGAGTTGGAGTATCGGGTTGATATTGCTCGAGCGTCTGGAGGGGGCCATATTGAATATCTCTGAACTTGTGTTTGAGTGAAAAAAAAAAACCTTTCTAAATACTCTTTGCAATGATGTATAACAGAAGGTTATATTATGTTTCTTTCATTAAATACACATTTTTAAACTTGTGGTATTCTTTTTGAATCACCTTGTACTGTGTAAAAGACCGTAGTTTCAATGGAACATTTGTCGTGTTGGGAGGGAGTATAACACACAAAAAATGGTTCTGAGAACTATGGGACTTAACATCTGAGGTCATCAGTCCCCTAGAACTTAGAACTACGTAAACCTAAGGACATCACACACATCCATGCCTGAGGCAGGATTAGAACCTGCGACCATAGCGGTCGCGCGGTTCCACACTGACGCACTCGAACCGTTCGGCCACAGCGGCCGGAGTATAACACACAGCGTCACGTACTTAAACAGCACTACTGACGTTTGAAAACTATGTGACAGTACTTCGCAAATAACTGATTTTTGTATGCATTGAACTGCACATTTATTCCATGCAAAAACCTGTTAGAGTATGTATACCATCTGGAAATGAACTTTCGCTTATCTTAGAATGGTACAACGACCGAAATCACCAATGGCACACCACCATCTCAATGCTCCCACTATCTTAGGCAAAACAATTCCACAGGTCTACTTTCGCTCCACTGCAGCACATATCACTTCATGTCACTTTGTTACTTTAGAAATATACCCTATAGTGACTCCATAAAGCTCCAATGACACTTCAGTAGAGCAGGTCAATACTATTCCCACAGCACACCTTTCACACAGGCTAGCCTACCTGTCATGGCACAGATGTGTAAGCTGCCCTGTCAAGCGGGTTGATTTGGCAGGCTGACACTGTTCCCACACAGCATGCCTGTCGTGCATGTCAGCCTATGCGTCATGGGCTGGAAGAAACACATTTCTGCTCATACCACTCCTCCTATTGGAGCTAAGAGGCTATAAACACTATCGCGCTGATATTCGTGCGGCCTGCTGTCTCTATTCGAGAATTGGTTCTAGCCAGGAATTTTGGAGTAGATCCTGGATATAACTTCACACACACAGAAACTCTGCTTTATTCAACGTGAGTCAGTGGCCCTGCCGATGTTGTTTTATGCAGACCACGATATTATATCTGGCCTTCTTAAACCATATGCAACATTTTCATATTCTCTAGGTTGTTGCATCCCAAGTGTTTGAATAATGTAGTGCCAGTGTTATTCCAAATGAAGATGCCATGTTCATTCAGACATGCATTTATTTCTTGACTTTATAAGTCTTTCATTAGTTATCAGGCTGTTAATATCAGGGTTATTATTACACATGACGGTTTAAGATTAATTATGTAACTGAAAAACTTCCATTCCAGGTTACTATGCCTGGTAGTTAATGTGTCTTCTCTGTGTTTGTATTACATTCGAATTCGCACTTACTTTTCACTTCTCCTAATATCTGTAATAAAGCGCTTTAACTATTGTGTCAAATGAAATTATTGTTAGGCACTGATCACTGAGATACAACCATGTATTCAGTTTTGTTGATAATAGGCCACTTTTTCAGCTACAACTTCCGGAGATTTCCAAGAGGATGGATATTTTCTCGTTTGTTGAAATCGTCAGTAGAAGATAGGTGACGAAATACAGTGTCATTTTAAACTTTCGTTTCTGAGGCCTCTCTTCCGCGATATAGTATTTGTTTCTAGGTGCTTGACCGTGTTGCATATTGTAATATATTTTGAAAACTGGAAAATGCTGACTTTTCTGGATTAGCTTTTATAATTTCAGATTTCAAGATTGTCTCAGCTGCAACACTTATCAATTTCAATAGCGGTAATTGCTTCTAGGTGCATGACCGTGTTGTACATTCTATCATTTTTTTCACATATGGAAAAATCTTAGTTTTCTCGATTAATTTTTGTAGTTTCGGAAAAAGTCTACAACTCACAAAAACTGAATGTCATCATATAAATAAAAGAAGGAGCAAATATATTAGAATTGTATTACAGAACAGGCTACAGGTGAAGGACTTGGAACTGGTCGAAGGTACAAAACTCCCCCAACGTTTTCACTGAAGTTTTTTGCCTCTTACCTTATAACTATGCATTATTCTGTATACAGACGATAGCATGCCACACGACTCAAAGTACACGACGTGAACGTGAGTATATAAAAACATACGAACGAGAAAATATGGCGTGTCAGTGCAGTGGAGTGTGCTAAAAATATAATTTTTATATATAACAGAACGCACAGAAATAACGGAAGAGCCAAAAAACACAACAAAAGTGAATTAAAACACGGCGGTTCTTTATTACCTTCGTTGAATTGATTTTTAAGCAAAACCATAATTGCTAACAGTGACCACAGAGGGTGTCTTATATAAAGCGAAACTTGTTCGGTCTAAATAAAACTATACAGTGCCAAAAGGCGAAATAACTCGAATATTATTTGAAATACAACTTTTTTTGATGAGGAGTCCGTTTCCGTTTATTTGGCTAAAAACAAATAATCATATTCTAACGATTTGGGATTTATTTCATAGTTACATTTCCATTGAATTGCTGCATACATAAATAAAATTCCAAGGAAAATCCACTAGGGACTTCATGGTAATTAATCTCCTAACGACACGGTCTTTCTAGCTCACCTGACTCTTTAGTCATTTGCATCTGCGCACTTTGTCCGCAGGATAATTCCCTTACTGGGCGAAGTGATCCCGGACCTGCCTCGCTGGTCCCTCTACCCTTTGTAGGTGGGGAGAAATGTGTCCGCTGTCCGGAGGAGATAGAACGGCTGCTTGTTTGTGCGCCTCGAACTTAGCGGGAACTCATTATAAAAGCGGAGCGCCCGAACAAAAGAGTGCCGGCGGATCCGGCGCTGCGGCGCTTAATGCCGCAATTTCTGGCGGAGACAAAGCCCCTCCCGCACCCACGCGCCAGATTGTTCCACAGATGGGCGGCCGCGCCACTTCAAAGGCGCCGCCCCGCCAGGACCCTGCGCAGGACCCTGCGCAGGGATCCACCTGGAAAGCGGGCCGCCATTTCATCTCCGTCCCACATGTTTATCTCCGTGTGCTTTAATTATCAGTGCTTTCAAGTACGCTAGGCAACACATTTAAGGGGTCATTCTTTCGAAAAACAATTGAAACGAAGTTTGAAATTTGGCAAAGGTGACTACCACCTTATCCCTAGAATGGGAGTGGTGGCCAGGGCTTGCCTGCCTGCAGGCGCCTAGGACTACTTCACAGGGTGTCTGTGTACAGGTACATTTCTGAAATTCTCAGTAAAACTGGGCGAGTGTCTCCGTGGGTGTTGCTGAACTTAGAGAGTCTTTTTTTTTCATGCATGTCTCAATGTCGAATCACCCTGCGATCATGCGATGAGAGTGTACGAACCAGGAGGGCTGAAAAACCACATGCACCCTTTGCTCCTTCGGCTCACGTCCACTTTTCGTTGAATGTTTTTGAACGGCCCATATTGGTTCCAACCTGTATACGAGAGAAAAAAACGGCAGTAATAGTGCATTCCAAATAGATGAAGTAAGGATGAAGTGGGGTTGGGTTGGGTTGTTTGGGGGAGGAGACCAGACAGCGAGGTCATCGGTCTCATCGGATGAGGGGAGGACGGTGAAGGAAGTCGGCCGTGCCCTTTCAAAGGAACCATCCCAGCACTTGCCTGGAGCGATTTAGGGAAATCACGGAAAACCTAAATCAGAATGGCCGGTCGCGGGATTCAACCTTCGTCCTCTCGAATGAGGATGAAGCCACACAGTTGCTTTGCAGAAGGTTTTAAAAGCATGGGTGAGTCAGCAATATCGAAGGTTGTCAAGAAAATCGTCGCACTGCTCATCGCACGGAGAATTGACGTTTTTGACCGCAAAATAAGTGGGAATGAATGCATCAAGAAAGTGGCTTTTTCACTGACATCTTCTATGCCACCCCCTTGAGGTCCTTTTCCTACTTCTACAGGCTTACTGTACAAATCACAGTTAAGTGCCTGGCTCAGGGTTCATCGAATCACTTCCACAATAATTCTCTATTATTCCAATCTCGCACAGTGCGCTGAAGAAACGAACACCTATACCTTTCCGTGGGAGCTCTTACTTCCCATTTTGTTATGATCATTTCTCCCTATGTAGTTCGGTATGAACAAATATTTTCGCATTCAGGGGAGAAAGTTGGTAACTGAACATTCGCGAGAAAATTCGCGAGAAAATTCCGCCGCAACGAAAAACGCCTTTGTTTTAATGATGTCCATCCCAAATCCTGTATCGTCTCAGCGACACTCTCTCCCCTATTTCGTGATAATATAAAACGTGCTGGTCTTATTTGAACTTTCTCGCTGTACTCCGTTAATCCTATCTGGTAAGAATCGCACACCGCGCAGCAATACTCCAAAAGAGGACGGACAAGGGAAGTGTAGGCTGTCTCTTCAGTAGATCTCTTACATTTTCTAAGTGTTCTGCCAAAAAATCGCACTCCTTGGCTTTCCTTTCCAAAACATTTTCTATGTGTTCATTCCAATTTAAGTCGTTCGTAATTGTAATTCCAAGGTATCTAGTTGAATTTACGGCCTTTAGATTTGAGTGATTTATCGTGTAACCGAAGTTAAACAGATTTCTTTTAGCACTCGTGTGGATGACTGCACACTTCTCATTATTTAGGTCCAATTTCCAATTTTCGCACTACACAGGCATGTTTTCTAAACTGTGAGCGGTGTTCCGACGAAAATGTTTTTCTCGGTCACCCATAGGAAAACCGTGTAAGGTCAACTGTGTGTCACCGTTCTGACCTCCATCGCAAAGACGTCAAAAGAAGAGTTTAAGTGCGGGTAAGAGGCGGTGTGGCGACCTTCCGATAGTGTGACATGTCCACGGTGGAGTTGGGAAGAAAGGTGGTGTAATTTCATGGAAACCCAGCTAACACATCGCATGACCTGTCGAGGTATGTTTTCGTATGTGTCGACACCTTGTTATTTGGAGTGTTGCCCAGTCCGGCGGTGGAGTAGCAGGGCGCCACGCTTTCGCACCAGTATACAAGAAGGTTGTAGGCCACTTTGAACTAAATTTCAAACTTCTACGTCGCAGTGGGAAACACTTAAGGGGTTTCAAAAAAGTGATCCTGTAACATGTTTTCTATATTGTAGAAACGAATGATTTCTGCGTCATCTCTCATTGTCGAGAGTACAGTAAGGCACCTGACGACGGCATCTCACTGAAGAAATATTTATGGTAACTGAACTATTGAACAGAGAGACTGAAGTAAAATCATGTGAGCCTTCACAATGTTTAAAACTAAAAGGGACAGTCATGAGCTTTTAATTATGGCACGACCATGGATACTGGTGATCGCTTTCGTCTGTCTCTATGTATTCACCTTCGACGCTACAGTTTATTTCGAATGAAGGATGAATTAGCGCATGCTTTTAGATCAGCTGCATGGCATGGGGGTTATAACCAAGACTTCTGTTACGTGTTCCATGATCGTAAATACTAACCATTTCCTACATCAAGAGAATTTTTGTCAGACATCCAACATAATCAACATATACCTATTATTGTCAATATTGGATTTTCCATTCCACTAGTTAAGCCAATCGTCTTACCTACATGGAATTTTAGAAAGGTAAACTGGCAGGCTTTCTCGGACCACCTGGAGAAATATACGAGGGTTGGTACGTTAATAGTGGCAGCTATTTATTTACAGCTCGTACAAAAGAGATACGCGTTTCCAAGTTTTACTGACCTTCAAAGTAGTCACCAGCATTGTGTATAACCCGTTGCCGGCGATGTGGAAGTCGTAGGATACTCTTAGCAGTGCAGTTGTGTTGGCAGTTCATGCGGTGCGCTCTATTGCCCGACGAATTTGTAACGGTTCTGAAGCGAGTGCCGTGAAGTGTTTCCTTCAGTTTAGAAATCGAGTAGAACTCACGAGGACTTGAGTCAGCGGAGTGCAGTAGGCGATATAGCACTTAGCAGCCCCATCAGTGAAACAAATCAGTAACAGCCTGCACTGTACGTGCTTGAGCATTGTCCTGCAAAATGATGCTCAGGTCCTGCAGAAAGTGTCATCACTTCTAAGCTGGTCGTAGGTTGTGTTCCAAAAATGAAGAGCGTAGAGACAGAAGTGATGACACTTTATGCAGGACCTGACCATCATTTTGCAGGACAATGTTCAAGCACGTACAGTGCAAGCTGTTACTGATTTGTTTGACCGATGGGGCAGCTAAGTGCTATACCACCTGCTGCACTCCCCTGAATTAAGCCCACGTAAGTTCAACTCGATTTCTAAACTGAAGGAAACACTTCACGACATTCGCCTCAGAACTGCTACAAATTCGTCGGGCAATAGACCGCTCCACTCGAACTGTCAATACAACTGGCACTGCTAAGAGTATCCCACGACTTCCACTTAGCTGGCAACGGGTTATGCACATGCTAGTGACTACTTTGAAGGCCAGTAAAACATTGAAACACGTATCTATTTTGTACGAGCTGTAAATAAATAGTTGCCACTATTAAATTTCCAACCCTCGTATTTGTTCCATTCCATCAGAACCCCAGAGCTACAGCCATTTAGCTGGATTTCTTCTTGACTCTGTTGTTAAGAAACATATGCCTCGTAGATATAGAAGAGAGAGAGAGAGAGAGAGAGAGAGAGAGAGAGAGAGAGGAAGGGTGGGAGAGGGAGAGGGAGAGAGAGAGAGAGAGAGAGAGAGAAGACACTTACGTGAACAGGTAACAGGAATGAAGACAGTGAATTGCAGATGAACTTCTTCGTAGTCTTGACAAGGCAACGAAAGTGGCTGGTCTGAGACGGGAGAAAACAAACGTTTCAAACATCCAAGTAGACAGGCTTGGTCTTTCATTTGAAATTGGGTGGGTCCTTTAATAAATCTGATCAGAAGCGTAGTTCAGCCAATCATACAACTAAGCACACATTGACAGAAAAGAAAAGTCGCAGCACCAAGAATGATTTGTGAGAGATAAAAAAAGTTGAAGAAGATGTGAAGAGCAATAAGAAAATGTTCTATAAAATGATGAAAAATAAAAGGAAGGCTTCTGAAGTACCAGAAAAGATGGAAACAGCGGACGGTACCATTATTGAAGATCCAGGAAATATAAAAGATCTCAGGAAAGAACATTTTAAGAAGCTGTTAAACGCTGAGGAGCAGGTATGTGAGGAAACAACAAATAATGGAGAAATTGAGAGAGGTTGGGAAGCAGAATTAGGACAAATTACACGGGAAGAAATGGAAAAAGCTGTGAAGAAGATGAATGGGGGGAAAGCCCCAGGACCTGATGAAGTATCAGTGGACATGATAAGAGCAGTAGGTCCAGTGGGAATGCAGTGGCTATATAGAGTACTATCAAGCGTGTGGAGAAATAGTAAAATACCTGGCGACTGGAGAACAGGAGACATTGTTCCCATCATCAAGAAAGGCAATAAAAGACTTTGTAAAAACTACAGAGGAATAACCCTCATGAGTCATACAGTCAAGATTTTTGAAAGAATTTTACTAAATCGAATAAGTGAAAAGATAGAAAAAGAGCTGAGTGAAGAACAGCATGGGTTTAGGAAAGAAAGGAGCACGATCGGCCTGATATTTTCTATCCATCAACTGATGGAAAAAAGTTGGGAGTATAACAAAAGGGTGATAATGGTTTTTATAGACATAGAAAAGGCATATGACTCAGGGAAAGACTCTGGGAAGAACTGAAGAAGCTAGATATAGCAGATGGATACATTAATGTTATAAAGACAATGTACAGAGGCCACAATTGTAGAATTAGAACACCATTGGGAAACTCTGAATACTTCGAAATAAGACAAGGACTTAAGCAAGGAAGTATTCTATCTCCTGCACTTTTTAATGTTGTGATGGAGGGAATGGATAGGGCAGTTAAAGATATAGTAAAAGAAAAAGACAAAAAGATGATTTTTGCAGATGATATGGTAATATGGGGTGATAAAGAGGTAGATGTACAGTTACAGCTTGATGCGTGGAAGGAAATAATGAAAAGGTATAGATTAAAAGTAAATAAAGATAAGAGTGAAGTAATGGTATTTGGAAGAGAGAAAGGAATCAACGGAAATATTACCTTGATGGAGAACCCCTCAAAGTGGTTGAAAGTTTCACTTATTTAGGGATGTAAGAATAACTAACGAAATTAATACGGGGTGTTTCAAAAATGACCGGTATATTTGAAACGGCAATAAAAACTAAACGAGCAGCGATAGAAATACACCGTTTGTTGCAATATTCTTGGGACAACAGTAGATTTTCAGGCGGACAAACTTTCGAAATTACAGTAGTTACAATTTTCAACAACAGATGGCGCTGCAAGTGATGTGAACGATATAGAAGACAACGCAGTCTGTGGGTGCGCTATTCTGTACGTCGTCTTTCTGCTGTAAGCGTGTACTGTTCACAACGTGCAAGTGTGCTGTAGACAACATGGTTTATTCCTTAGAACAGAGGATTTTTCTGATGTTGGAATTCCACCGCCTGGAACACAGTGTTGTTGCAACAAGACGAAGTTTTCAAGGGAGGTTTAATGTAACCAAAGGACCGAAAAGCGATACAATAAAGGATCTGTTTGAAAAATTTCTACGGACTGGGAACGTGACGGATGAACGTGCTGGAAAGGTAGGGCGACCGCGTACGGCAACCACAGAGGGCAACGCGTAGCTAGTGCAGCAGGTGATCCAACAGCGGCCTCGGGTTTCCGTTCGCCGTGTTGCAGCTGCGGTCCAAATGACGCCAACGTCCACGTATCGTCTCATGCGCCAGAGTTTACACCTCTATCCATACAAAATTCAAACACGGCAACCCCTCAGCGCTGCTACCATTGCTGCACGAGAGGCATTCGCTAACGATATAGTGCACAGGATTGATGACGGCGATATGCATGTGGGCAGCATTTGGTTTATTGACGAAGCTTATTTTTACCTGGACAGCTTCGTCAATAAACAGAACTGGCGCATATGGGGAACCGAAAAGCCCCATGTTGCAGTCCCACCGTCCCTGCATCCTCAAAAAGTACTGGTCTGGGCCGCCATTTCTTCCAAAGGAATCATTGGCCCATTTTTCAGATCCGAAACGATTACTGCATCACGCTATCTGGACATTCTTGGTGAATTTGTGGCGGTACAAACTGCCTTAGACGACACTGCGAACACCTCGTGGTTTACGCAAGATGGTGCCCGGCCACATCGCACGGCCGACGTCTTTAATTTCCTGAATGAATATTTCGATGATCGTATGATTGCTTTGGGCTATCCGAAACATACAGGAGGCGGCGTGGATTGGCCTCCCTATTCGCCAGACATGAACCCCTGTGACTTCTTTCTGTGGGGACACTTGAATGACCAGGTGTACCGCCAGAATCCAGAAACAATTGAACAGCTGAAGCAGTACATCTCATCTGCATGTGAAGCCATTCCGCCAGACACGTTGTCAAAGGTTTCGGATAATTTCATTCAGAGACTACGCCATATTATTGCTACGCATGGTGGATATGTGGAAAATATCGTACTATAGAGTTTCCCAGACCGCAGCGCCATCTGTTGTTGAAAATTGTAACTACTGTAATTTCGAAAGTTTGTCTGCCTGAAAATGTACTGTTGTCCCAACCATATTGCAACAAACGGTGTATTTCTATCGCTGCTCGTTTAGTTTTTATTGCCGTTTCAAATATACCGGTCATTTTTGAAACACCCTGTAGGAGGTTACAGAAGGGAGGCAATTTCTACCAAACAATAAATCATCTGATTTGGAATAATGAAGTTTCAGAAAGAGCAAAACTCCTTATGTATAAGAATTATTACATCCCTATTGTCACCTATGGTGGAGAAACATGGACAGTGACAGAAAGGGACTGGAGCAGACTGCAAGCAGGGGAAATGAAATTTCTCAGAGCAGTTAAGGGAAAAACAAGAATGGACAGAGTAAGGAATGTAAAGATTAGAAAGGACCTCAAACAAGAAAGTATGAGAGAAGAAAATGGGCATGTTAAGAGGATGCATGGGCAGAGACTCCCCAAAATTATGGAAGAACTAAAGATGGATGGCAAAAGACCAAGGGGCCGCCCAAGAACACGGTGGAAAATGGGAGTGAGAATATCTGTTGAAAGGAGAGGTGTGACCTGGCAGCAAGTGGAGGAAGAAAAGTGGTGGGAGGATCGAGCCAAATGGAGAGGACTTGTCAGCACCCAGACCCGGCAGTAGCTGGAGCGGGATTCGGATATAGATAGAAAAAAAAGTTGTTAGGTGCCTTTCTACATCTATTCAGATTTCGCACCAGTCGAATAACAGTATCGCTAGTAGTTCTTATAATGAGAATGCAAATAACCTTTCTTTAAATACAAGCTGCAACGGTCGTGCGCCTTAGTTACCTTTGAGATACGTCGTGGTGAGCTGATCTTAGTCCAAAAAGCCTTTAGGGTGACAAAGAAGCCATTATCGACTCTCCACTTAATTTGA
Organism: Schistocerca cancellata; assembly: GCF_023864275.1. Taxonomy (NCBI): domain Eukaryota; kingdom Metazoa; phylum Arthropoda; class Insecta; order Orthoptera; family Acrididae; genus Schistocerca; species Schistocerca cancellata. The sequence goes on from NC_064630.1 coordinate 707,614,283, forward strand.
ACGAGGTCGTGCAATAGGACTACCAGAAGCCGGAGGTTCCCTTTGTGGTACTACATAGTCACTTGGCAGGAATGTAGCCACTATACATGACTGATAGCAGTGGTGGTCACGAGAACGTAGGTTCGCAATAAGATCGGTCTCTGGGCGCCGATGTGGCACTAGCGAGAGGGAAGACCATTGTGTTCGGCGTGTGGTTCTGCCGCACCGTACAACATCTGCATTAGCAATCTGAGCAGCGGTTGGTAGCACAGTGAAACAACGAACTGTTACAAATCGATTACCACAAGGACATGTCTGAACCAGACACCCCCTAGTGCGTATTCAACTGACTCCGAAACCACCACTGTTTGCGACTTCGGTGATGTCAAGCGAGAGCTCATTGGACGGCACGGCGGAGATCTGTTTGCAGCAGATTCTCACAGTCCGCTTTAGCGACAGGTGTGACTGACTATGACGCATACGGCAGGCCACAAGTTGGCCGCCACCGAATGCTACTATACTGCAGGCTTCCAAACAACATGCCATAACGTAACAAAACTTACTGCAAAAATCTGCAGTCGCGTAATAGCTGCGATGTTACACACCTCCTAAGAAACTAAAAATTTTTCTGATCACAATTTTATGTTCCTTACAATTTTTTGCGGTTATGTTTTTCCTTAACTACACCGACACTTCTCATTAAACTGTTTTTACCAAAAGAAATTCATTTCATCAAATTATTTAAATTACATAACATCAGAACATGATATATCTATTTACATCAATTGTTAATGGCTAGGGTTTGATGATGTAAAGGAAATTAATTAAAAAAATTATTTTTCATCAGCTGAAAAGAAATAACTCACTAATGTTCTTACAGGATACTTTACAATTTAATACTTCCTTTTTCAAAGAATGACTAACTAGATTCATCTTTCAAAATTTACATATTACAATATTTTTTCAAAATTCGTTAAATTTTCGAAACAATTATGAAGAATGCTTTTTACAAATGTTTTTGAAACAAGAAACTCTTTTTTTAAATCCAATTCTTTCATTTAAAAAAAAAACACTAACTTTGTTTTGTCTCTTAATGACATCCAAAAACTTTACTGAAAATCCAGTTGAAGCATTACATCTTCTGTAACTATCACTCTAGATTTTTGACAGTTTGGGGGTGTTCAAATGTTTTCGACAGTTTGGGGGTGTTCAAATGTTTTCACTAATGATATAAAATGAGTATAGGTCATAAGCACTTAAACATGAATCACAAAATGGCTCATCATTGGAATTTAGCGTCTAGCTCTGCCTCAACGTTGGGTTCTCTCTCAGCACCTGTAGTATACAGTACGTCTCAGCGTCCATTCTCAATCTCTACATCCTAATCCTAACTCACACATTTATCCTAGTATATAATATTTCCTAAAACTTGCCTCTTAAATTCAAAAGTTAGAAGCAAAACTTTTTTAAGAGAATCTTTTTTTTAATTTTATCCAAATTCTTCTTCAGGCAATTTTATATTCATTTTCAGTCCTACATTTCTGTACATTTAGTGTTAATTAATTCAGTAGAAAATGAATTAACTGCTTTTAAAAACTTTATCAGTGCACCCATAATTGGCACTACTATTGAAATCTTATTTTCAAAATCTGTATGTAATTAAGCAAGTTACAGTTACAAATATTGCTAATTAAAAATCTTACTCTTCATTAACTTTCCTTCAGAATACCAAATTTACTACTTGACTTTACATTAATAAGCTATTGTACACAAAGAAAAAATAAAACATCATTAAATATACTGAAAAACTACTTCTGCCACCATCTGTGGCTCTGAAAACCGTCATTACATGTTACGCAAATAGATACAAAATCATTAAGCACTGAAAACCATTCAATCCAACTCCTGCAGTTCCTCAACACCTCCTGTATACATCATACAAAAAGAGAAAACAGTTTTAGAAAATCACTAAAATTACGTATGTCCGCTACAGTAGCTCTGAGGTACATCTTACATACTACTATATACAAAGAACACCTATTCTACAGAAACTTCCTTATATAATTACTGCAAATTATCCTTGCCAGGTTTCAGATAGATTACATTATGGTAAGACAGAGATTTAGGAACCAGGTTTTAAATTGTAGGACATTTCCAGGGGCAGATGTGAACTCTGATCACAATCTATTGGTTATGAACTGTAGATTAAACCTGAAGAAACTGCAAAAAGGTAAGAATTTAAGGAGATGGGACCTGGATAAACTGAAAGAACCGGAGGTTGTACAGAGTTTCAGGGAGAGCATAAGGGAACAATTGACAGGAATGGGGGCCGGCCGGGGTGGCCATGCGGTTCTAGGCGCTACAGTCTGGAACCGCGTGACCCCTACGTCGCAGGTTCGAATCCTGCCTCGGGCATGGATGTGTGTGATGTCCTTAGGTTAGTTAGGTTTAAGTAGTTCTATGGGACTGATAACCTTAGAAGTTAAGTACCATAGTGCTCAGAGCCATTTTTTTACCGGAATGGGGGAAAGAAATACTGTAGAAGAAGAATGGGTAGCTTTGAGAGATGAAGTAGTGAAGGCAGCAGAGGATCAAGTAGGTAAAAAGACGAGGGCTAGTGGAAATCCTTGGGTAACAGAAGAAATATTGAATTTAATTCATGAAAGGAGAAAATATAAAAATGCAGTAAATGAAGCAGGCAAAAAGGAATACAAACGTCTCAAAAACAAGATCGACAGGAAGTGCAAAATGGCTAAGCAGGGATGGCTAGAGGACAAATGTAAGGATGTAGAGGGTTATCTCACTAGGGGTAAGATAGATACTGCCTACAGGAAAATTAAAGAGACCTTTTAGAAAAGAGAACCACTTGTATGAATATCAAAAGCTTTGATGGAAACCCAGTTCTAACCAAAGAAGGGAAAGCAGAAAGGTGGAGGGAGTATATAGAGGGCCTATCCAAGGGCAATGTATTTGAGGACAATATTATGGAAATGGAAAAGGATATAGATGAAGATGAAATGGGAGATACGATAGTGCGTGAAGAGTTTGACAGAGCACTGAAAGAGATAAGTCGAAAAAAGGCCCCGGGAGTAGACAACATTCCATTAGAAGTACTGACAGCCTTGGGAGAGCCAGTCCTGACAAAACTCTACCATCTGGTGAGCAAGATGTATAAGATAGGCAAAATAGCCTCAGACTTCAAGAAGAATATAATAATTCCGATCCCAAAGAAAGCAAGTGCTGACAGCTATACAATTTACCGAAAAATCAGTTTAGTAAGTCACGGATGCAAAATACTAACGCATATTCTCACTAGCCGAATGGAAAAACTGGTAGAAGCTGACCACGGGGAAGACCAGTTTGGATTCTGTAGAAATACTGGAACACGTGAGGCAATACTGAGCCTACGACTTATCTTAGAAGCTAGATTAAGGAAAGACAAACCTACGTTTCTAGCATTTGTAGGCTTAGAGAAAGATTTTGAAAATGTTGACTAGAATACTCTCTTTCAAATTCTGAAGGTGGCAGGGGTAAAATACAGGGGGCGAAAGGCTATTTACAATTTGTGCAGAAAGGAGACGGCAGTTATAAGAGTCGAGGGGCACGAAAGGGAAGCAGTGGTTGGGAAGGGAGTGAGACAGGGTTGTAGCCTATACCCGATGTTATTCAATCTGTATACTGAGCAAGCAGTGAAGGGAACAAAAGAAAAATTTGGAGTAGGTATTAAAATCCATGGAGAAGAAATAAAAACTTTGAGGTTTGCCGATGACATTGTATTTCTGTCAGAGACAGCAAAGGACTTGGAAGAGTAGTTGAACGGAATGGACAGTGTCATGAAAGGAGGTTATAAGATAACCATCAACAAAAGCAAAACGAGCATAATGGAATGTGGTCGAATTAAGTCGGGTGATGCTGAGGGAATTAGATTAGGAAATGAGACACTTAAAGTAGTAAAGGAGTTTTGCTATTTGGGGAGCAAAATAACTGATGATGGCCGAAGTAGAGAGGATATCAAATGTAGACTGGCAATGGCAAGGAAAGCGTTTCTGAAGAAGCGAAATTTGTTAACATCGAGTATTGATTGAAGTGACAGGAAGTCATTTCTGAAAGAATTTGTATGACATGTATGGAAGTGAAACATGGACGATAACTAGTTTCGACAAGAAGAGAATAGAAGCATTCGAAATGTGGTGCTAGAGAAGAATGCTGAAGATTCGATGGGTAGATCATATAACTAATGAGGAGGTACTGAATAGGATTGGAGAGAAGAGAAGTTTGTGGCACAACTTAACTGGAAGAAGGGATCGGTTGGTAGGACATATTCTGAGGCATCAAGGGATCACCAATTTAGTATTGGAGGGCAGCGTGAAGGGTAAAAATCGTAGAGGGAGACCAAGAGATGAATACATTAAACAGATTCAGAAGGATGTAGATTGCAGTAGGTACTGGGAGATGAAGAAGCTTGCACAGGGTAGAGTAGCCTGGAGAGCTGCATCAAACCAGTCTCAGGACTGAAGACCACAACAACAACAACATCCTTGCCAGCTCCTGTGGCTTTAGTAAAGTCCTCACACAGGTCCTATAGACACAAATTACAATATTGTGGTTGGCAGGCTGAAAATACTTTACACCAGTTTCTGTGGCTTAAGCAATACACATTACACATATATAAGGAATACTCATTATTATTGGCGTACAGAATACCAGAAGTCCTTGTCGGAAAACTTGAACGTAACTCATGCCGCCTCTGTGGCTCTGTACATCTCATACACAATATTCCAGAAAAAATACCTAATTCCATGTTTAGCATTACTGAACCTCCTACCCGATTACTGTGGCTCTTCATTACTCGTTACTGCAACTAACTCCAGTTAACTTCTGTGGCTCTGCGTATATACCTTCTAAACTAGCTAAATACTGTGGCTTTTGATCATCTCATGATCCAAATTACTTAAGACATATGTATAGCACCTACAAAAGCGTCCTTATAGCAAACATTAAGCACAACTCATGCAAACTTATGTGGCTCTTAAACCCATACCGTACACTACATTCAAGAAAAACACACGTCAGTAAAAACATTAAATACACTTAAGTCCACCTCTCTGGTTCTCAAAGGACATCAAGTACAAATTTTATTTTCCTCATGAGGCAAGCAGTCCTCTCTTGCCTCTGACACATTACACTTACAACATCTTTACACATCAAAAATTTTTCTAAAAACTCTTGCCATATTACTGTATCGTCACTTTAAGGCATACTTTCCATTCCTCTCTCTTTCTGATTATTCCTTTTAGTTTCTATTAGGACGCTGGCTCTCTGTATACTTTGTACTACTGTAGTACACTATTAACTGATAGGAAAGAAGGAAAGAAGATAGCTAAAGTTCAGAATGAATAAGACGAAGGCTGGCAACACGAAAAGAAAGGGAAAATAGTATTTTCAACAACTCTGATGCTTGGTGATCATCAACCACCTGACATTACAAAGAATGAGTGTCCCCTGAGACTTCTTAGTTGCTGCTATTTATTTGCAGCTCCATTAAATACCTCTTTAAATCAAGTATGTTTTTGATTCCCAATCGCATAAATGATTTTATTTCAATAGGACCAACTACTTTACATTCTCTGTCTTCGTAAATCTCTTCAATGTCTACCGTGGTTCTGCAAAGGCTTATTGGCAAGTCTTTGGCAATGGACCCTTTTCCTCTAACAAAAGGCTTCCTTTGTATTTCTGTAAAAAGTCGCCACCTACCAGCATCTCAACACCAAGTCCCTTAATAATTAAAAAGTTGTGTTCCAACTGAAACCAGCCTATGGTAATGGGTATCATTAACTCTTGCTTCACTACCTTTTGCTTCTGCCAACAGCCACAATAATGTTTAACCCACTTACTGGCATTATCACAGCTACTTTACTTTCTGGGAGAGCATTCACAAATTCGTGTGACACTGCACAAATTTCTGAACTACTGTCAATTAAACAAGTAACTTTATCATAAAATACAATGACTTCTATAATAGGTTGTCTAGGATTTATTTTTAGACGTTGAGTTTCGGGTTTGTCTAGTAAATCATGCACCACCTCTCTGTCGAAAACTACCCCTCCTGTGGAAATTAACTGTACACTTACAGGATCCTCTTTCACCTTATTACTCCTACTACTAGCCTCTTTGACTAAATTAGTCATAATGGAAAAAGCATCTCCGTATTTTCCCTCCTCTCCATCTGAAATATATTCTGTTTCTGCAACCCTATCCAAGGTGTTGACAGAATTATTACCCCCTTCTTCTTCCTCTCCTGATTCCTCGTCTTCACTGTCTGAAATAACTCCACTTACTTTATTCAAAAACTCCTCGACACTGTCATCCTCTTCCTCCTGCGTTTCCATAATATTAATTCCACAGTCTCCATATAGCCTCTCATCCGTTCTGCAGTGCTTATCCACCCCCACCTCCTGATCTACATATTTACTTTCTGAAATAAGTTCCTCTTTAAAATGGTTCTGCTGACATCTGTCTGAACTTTCACTCTCTAAAAATGCTACATCCTTTTCTAATGACAGAAATTGTTTAGCAGTATCACTCTCCTTTAGTAGGCGCCTTCTTTACACAGGGCGTTGCTAGCGGGTTTAGTCTATATGGTTGCAGTCTGTAATCGCCAGCCCCCTCACAGACCGCTAAGCGTTTGTCTGGTCTGTGATATTACTGCCTCTGATGTAGCTGCAACCTGACAGATGTCGCGTATCCATTACGTCATTGTCTCTGAGCTGACTGCAGTTGGCATGCCGGTCTGGGTTAATGAACCTGCCCCTACCAGTACTTCCCTTTCCTCTATAACTGTTCGCCCGCAGCTATGAAACCATGTTTATACTGACATCCACTAGGTTTTCAGTGGATCTAGTGGGAGGCCTATATTCTTTCCTAACGTTCTCTTTTCCTTTTAAAAGATTCTTAACTCTTTCCAAATAGTGAACAAAACAGTCAACGTCATCCCTGGGAGCAGAAATGATTTTATTTCGCCATTATAACAGCAGCTTGTTCTCAATCCCCATAAAGATCTGCTCAGTTTCTACCTTTGCATTTAAATATGACAAAGTCGTAATCCACTTTTGTACAAACCTCTTAATGTTATCATTCTTTGGGTCACATTTTTCCCCTGACCAAAATTTATTCAAAACTTCCATCTGCTTCCTCTTTCCCCAGTATTCTTCGAAAAAGGCCTGTTTGAAACATACTAGTCTGTCGTATTTTTCTGAAGCTAAATTACCCCAGATTCCAGCTTCACCCATTAGATTCGAGGCTATGGCTCCTCTCTTTTGTTTGTCACGCCACACTTTAAGTAAAACGTCTTCAAAGTCACTCCAAAATTCTTCTGGTTGCACATTCTTACTCGGATCAAATTTTATGAATTGGCGATATGTTACATAACTCAGAAGGTTCTACTACGCCATTGGACATTAGACATCCATTATTGTTGTTAATAATTTGCTCAACTTTTGACAGTCTACTTCCATACTCACAAAACTGCTCATTCACATTGGCATGAAACTGACGAATGTTAGATTCAATGTTAGTAATTTTACTAGTCATTTGCACACCAACCTTCATACACATATCTTTCCCTTCCTTAATTTTTCTTTCTATAACAATGTGACTATCTTCACAACATTTTTCCACATTGTGAATCTGATCCTACACTTTACTAATTTCTGAATGTACTTGTTGCTCTAACAGCTGGTTGTTCTCAGCAACTTGCTCTATTTATGAAGTTAAGTCACTTTTCACCGTCACAGTAACTGTATTACATTCAAATTTTACCTTTTAATTTTGCTTCTAATACTATTACTAAACAAAGTCAGATCATTTTTCCACGAATCTCTAAAATTCTAAATTTTATCTTCAGTTTTGGATTCCATTTCAATAGACAATAGATCAATTCCTGATTCATCTCAGAATGCAATTCATTAATTTCAGAACTTAATTTATTCAATTTTTGGTCAATATTAGATCTTAATGACGTTTTAATTTCAGAACCCAGACCATTCATTTTTGCCATTATATTCACCAACATTTACATCTACATCTACATCTACATCCATACTCCGTAAGCCACCTGACGGTGTGTGGCGGAGGGTACCTTCAGTACCTCTATCGGTTCTCCCTTCTATTCCAGTCTCGTATTGTTCGTGGAAAGAAGGATTGTCGGTATGCCTCTGTGTGGGCTCTAATCTCTCTGATTTTATCCTCATGGTCTCTTCGCGAGATATACGTAGGAGGGAGCAATATACTGCTTGACTCTTCGGTGAAGGTATGTTCTCGAAACTTTGACAAAAGCCCGTACCGAGCTACTGAGCGTCTCTCCTGCAGAGTCTTCCACTGGAGTTTATCTATCATCTCCGTAACGCTTTCGCGATTACTAAATGATCCTGTAACGAAGCGCGCTGCTCTCCGTTGGATCTTCTCTATGTCTTGTATCAACCCTATCTGGTACGGATCCCACACTGCTGAGCAGTATTCAAGCAGTGGGCGAACAAGCGTACTGTAACCTATTTCCTTTGTTTTCGGATTGCATTTCCTTAGGATTCTTCCAATGAATCTCAGTCTGGCATCTGCTTTACCGACAATCAACATTATATGATCATTCCATTTTAAATCACTCCTAATGCTTACTCCCAGATAATTTATGGTATTAACTGCTTCCAGTTGCTGACCTGCTATTTTGTAGCTAAATGATAAAGGATCTATCTTTCTGTGTATTCGCAGCACATTACACTTGTCTACAATGAGATTCAGTTGCCATTCCCTGCACCATGCGTCAATTCGCTGCAGATCCTCCTGCATTTCAGTACAATTTTCCATGGTTACAACCTCTCTATACACCACAGCATCATCTGCAAAAAGCCTCAGTGAACTTCCGATGTCATCCACCAGGTCATTTATGTATATTGTGAATAGCAACGGTCCTATGACACTCCCCTGCGGCACACCTGAAATTACTCTTACTTCGGAAGACTTCTCTCCATTGAGAATAACATGCTGCGTCCTGTTATCTACGAACTCCTCAATCCAATCACACAATTGGTCTGATAGTCCATATGCTCTTACTTTGTTCAATAAACGACTGTGGGGAACTGTATCTGTCACACATCTGTCACACTGTCCCTTGGTTCCCGAACAACTGACATTGGTTCCTGTTTTACTATCGGAATAGCTACAGGCAGATATTTAACATCGGCTTCCGCCTTGATCAATTCATTTTCTAGACCAGAATTAGAAGGCATTGACTCAGGCAAACCACTGTCTTTTACTCGTGATATATCAAAACTGAAGTTCTACATAGTCTACATCGCCTAAATCTACCTCTAATTTTTCGTCTACTATGTCCTGATTACTTTCTGCCATGACGCAAAGTTTTGTGACACACACACATACACACACACACACACACACACACACACACACACACACACGCATGCAGATACACATACAAACAATGAAGTAGAACAACACTTATCTTTTCTTCCTTGTGATCTGCATGATATAGCAGGTCTGTCTCCCAATCTTCGCCTATGCCGGTTTACTGGTCCTCGTTTCCCTTCCGGTTGCAACCGCCCCAGTGGCCGGTGGTCTGCCGTAGCGTGACGTCAACTCCCATATCTCCGCTGTTGCTGCCAAAGTCTGCCGCGTCGTTCCACTCGTCGTCCACGCACGATCAGTTGCACACGTGTCTTTGGTGCTAGATTCCAGTTCCTTTTTTCACACACATGTGAACACTTTACGAGTTCAATTAAACAATGCTGCTTTTCATACACAGTTCCTACTCTTCCAAACTCTATTTTGTACTATTCTCGGCCGATGCACCAATTGCGGCAGAACGCTGATAAAATGTTCGCAAGCTGCCAATTAATGTACACCTACCTCAGTACAGCGTTCGTTCACCATCCGTTGCCCTGCATTCGTAGGTACTACGTAGACGATGTTAAAAGCAGAGCAGCGTTAAAGAAAACCATCGCACATACTTACGATTGCATGGTCCGCGTAACTCAAGTAACAAAATAAACCTGTAAATCTCTAGCAATAATAGGCAAAAGTGGATGCTTCCTTCCTTCATTGAAAATGTCCGCTTCCCAATACTATTGTTTTTATTGTCTTTTAATTATGGTGTCAACAAGCCTACATTTACGTCGATAACACATCTACTGCTAGTTCATGCAGCTTGTATCACATGCAAGACAGCTAGAAATGTAGTAAGTCCAACCCGAAATACTACGAGATTAATACAGTCAATCCTTTGCTATGAAATGAGTTTCACCCTCGGTCCTTTTCAGTGGATTCTTCAAAGGAAGATGCTCGGCAAAAAGTGTTCTGTAGATGCATACTGAACACGCCACTCATAATTCATCACAAAGGACGATAGTTTCACACGCTGTTTTCTCTACAACAAACACTCCAAAACCTCCCAAACTTCACAGAACTGTTGGTAAATGCATCTGCCTGCATGGTGATATAAACTGAACGCGAAATAATAGTCACTTCTTTATTTTACAAATAACTTTTTTGGACACGTCTCACATGACCATCTTGTCCGGCAGTTAGTCCACGACTGATTGAATGCCGTTGCTTTCAGGGCATAATATGCTCATTCCCATGCGCGGGTAAGACTTTACTCTGATTGTCTGATCAAATAGAGCAGCCAATCAGATCAATCTTTCAATATCATATTACCGCTTAAACTGTTTTACTCCAATATTTTCAGATGCATTTACGTCATTTCATGCTGAAAATATTAACAAAATGTTCAACCAAACGAAACGAAACGAAAACTAAGAGAAACATGTGCTTGAAATATGCTTTAAAACTGATTATCCTCTTATTACATTTCTGGCTGCCTTATTACAAAAGCAAACACTCATAGACATACGTCACCCGCCAGTTAGGGGGATTTACAGTTTTCATGGCACCCTGATGGAATAACACTTGCTAGTTACGTAAGGTGTAATACAATATAGAATTGAAATTTGACGTATGTCCCACATACACACTCACATTCACTCTCATTTACTCTCGTCCTAACATAAAATATAAATATTAACTTTTAAACTGTTATTTTCGTTACGACAGAAAAAACTATCGAAAGTTTAGAATTAAAAATCTTTATAAAATAAATTGGCTCACTGAAACTGCTAAAACTGTTTTCAGATAACAAAAGATATATAAACTGTTATTGTTCCTATCTGAATTTACTTTCTTAAGTGTCAGTTAAATATTTTTAATGCTTTTGTCGTCTGAATAACAAAAGGTCATGTACCAAATTTGGAATGAAACGGATAATATTTAAAACAGTTATTTAGTTTCTTAGGTGAGGTGAATAAGTGATTTCAGTACACGCCACAGTGAGCATTCTCATGGTCCACTTTAGCGACAGGTGTGGCTATGACGCATACGGCAGGCCACAAGTCGGCCGCCGCCAATTCTACTGTATTTCATCTACATCTACATCTACATTTATACTCCGCAAGCCACCCAAGGGTGTGTGGCGGAGGGCACTTTACGTGCCACTGTCATTACCTCCCTTTCCTGTTCCAGTCGCGTATGGTTCGCGGGAAGAACGACTGTCTGAAAGCCTCTGTGCGCGCTCTAATCTCTCTAATTTTACATTCGTGATCTCCTCGGGAGGTATAAGTAGGGGGAAGCAATATATTCGATACCTCATCCAGAAACGCACCCTCTCGAAACCTGGCGAGCAAGCTACACCGCGATGCAGAGCGCCTCTCTTGCAGAGTCTGCCACTGGAGTTTGTTAAACATCTCCGTAACGCTATCACGGTTACCAAATAACCCTGTGACGAAACGCGCCGCTCTTCTTTGGATCTTCTCTCTCTCTTCCGTCAACCCGATCTGGTACGGATCCCTTTTTTTTTTTCTTTTTTTAAGAAGAGGCAGAACAGATTTCAATATGTTTTTACAAAATTGTGTTGTGGAACAATGACCACATCACCAAATACATCTGTCAACTTCCATTGCACACAAATGTCTTGCAGCAACACACCGAAATCCTGAGATATATATTATGGCCCACTCATGCAGCGTGTGAAATCCGGCCCGGGTACCACCCGTCCCCCCTGCGCCACCACACCCCGAAAATCCATGTCCTTCAGGCAACCTTTCGAACTTTTGCACTCCCATGCGCATGCAACACTGCCTGTGTGACTGATATGAGCAAGACGAGCCCCGCGTGTGCTCAGGCCACACTAAGCTTACCACAAAAAAATTCACACCCTCCCTGAGCAAACCACACCCGGCACAGAGAGCACCCACAGTATGTATCCTTTAACGAACCACACTTTCTTAAACACACTTTGGAACTTTTCATTCTCCCTCAGAAACACGTTGTTGGTGTTCTGATTCACGGGGTGCCCTCTCCAAATGGATGTCACTGTGTTGCAAAAACCTCACTGGACTGCGTGGAATAGTTCCTAAGTTACTAAAACCCGAAGCCGAGTCCGAAGACAGATTGCCAGACGCAGGCCGCAACCTCCGGGCCACGCCAACCCCCCCCCCCCCCCCCCCACAAGTCACAATTCTGGATCCAATTGGCAGGGGAAACCAATACTTTGTACATGAGTGCTCCACAGATGGTATAACTAGTGTACCAAACCTCAGCCAAATCCGAGACTACGAGCTGGAGCCCCTGGTTGAACTGACATGGAATGACCCAACACACAGTTGAGTTGAGTGGGCATTCAACCCAATCAATTCTCTGAATTAAAGCTTTCTTCGGTAATAAGTCTTGCTGAGGAAGACAAATATTTTGGTGCTCACCTTCACTCAATCTACAAACTACTGTGGCCACAGAAGGCTCTGAGAACTATGGGACTCAACATCTGAGGTCATAAGTCCCCTAGAACTTAGAACTACTTAAACCTAACTAATCTAAGGACATCACACACATCCATGCCCGAGGCAGGATTCGAACCTGCGACCGTAGCAGTCCCGCGGTTCCGGACTGCAGCGCCAGAACCGCTAGACCACCGCGGCCGGCGTGGCCACAGAAGCTTAGAATGCTAACAATGTAGCACTGTTCATAGTAAAACCATCCCTGAATTTGGGTGTTAAATGCAAATCTCTCATTTCATCCACACTCATGGCAACTGAATATAAAGCATAATACAACAATGAAAGCGCTTTTAGTGCACACAGTTCACACAGATTTTAACAACATATTACACACAATGAAGTTATTACTTGTCTTCTTAAAAGTGCAAATTTTGTCAGAAACCAGTCTCTCTCTTGTGTATAATGATAATCCCTTATAATAGTTCAAAGTACAAAGTAACATTAGGGGAAAAAATTCGCATAGTCAAAAATATTTCATGCTTGCAAAACAGGTTGCCATAACGTAACAAGACTCATGTTATGTTATGTTAACCGGGGACCTAGAAACGACGGAGAAGCTCCATGCCCGCCGCAACCACAGTGATCCGCAACCCCCCGACGACTACCGCAGTCCACTTCACCTCTCCGCCGCCCCACACCGAACCCAGGGTTATTGTGCGGTTCGGTCCCCGTTAGACTGCCCAGGGAACGTCTCACACCAGACGAGTGTAACCCCTATGTTTTCTTGGTAGAGTAATGGTGGTGTAACGCGTACATGGAGAACTCGTTTGCGCAGCAATCGCCGGCATAGTGTAGCTTATTCCGATAAGGGAACCAGCCAGCATTTGCCGAGGCAGATGGAAAACCGCCTGAAAACCATCCACAGACTGGCCGGTTCACAGGACCTCGACACAAATCCGCCGGGCGGATCCGTGCCGGGGACCGGTGCTCCTTCCCACCCGGAAAGCCGTGCGTTAGACCGCACAGCCATCCGGGCGGGCAACCAAGACTTGCTGCAAAAACCGGCAGTCGCGTAATACACTCCTGGAAATGGAAAAAAGAACTCATTGACACCGGTGTGTCAGACCCACCATACTTGCTCCGGACACTGCGAGAGGGCTGTACAAGCAATGATCACACGCACGGCACAGCGGACACACCTGGAACCGCGGTGTTGGCCGTCGAATGGCGCTAGCTGCGCAGCATTTGTGCACCGCCGCCGTCAGTGTCAGCCAGTTTGCCGTGGCATACGGAGCTCCATCGCAGTCTTTAACACTGGTACCATGCCGCGACAGCGTGGACGTGAACCGTATGTGCAGTTGACGGACTTTGAGCGAGGGCGTACAGTGGGCATGCGGGAGGCCGGGTGGACGTACCGCCGAATTGCTCAACACGTGGGACGTGAGGTCTCCACAATACATCGATGTTGTCGCCAGTAGTCGGCGGAAGGTGCACGTGCCCGTCGACCTGGGACCGGACCGCAGCGACGCACGGATGCACGCCAAGACCGTAGGATCCTACGCAGTGCCGTAGGGGACCGCACCGCCACTTCCCAGCAAATTAGGGACACTGTTGCTCCTGGGGTATCGGCGAGGACCATTCGCAACCGTCTCCATGAAGCTGGGCTACGGTCCCGCACACCGTTAGGCCGTCTTCCGCTCACGCCCCAACATCGTGCAGCCCGCCTCCAGTGGTGTCGCGACAGGTGTGAATGGAGGGACGAATGGAGACGTGTCGTCTTCAGCGATGAGAGTCGCTTCTGCCTTGGTGCCAATGATGGTCGTATGCGTGTTTGGCGCCGTGCAGGTGAGCGCCACAATCAGGACTGCATACGACCGAGGCACACAGGGCCGACACCCGGCATCATGGTGTGGGGAGCGATCTCCTACACTGGCCGTACACCACTGGTGATCGTCGAGGGGACACTGAATAGTGCACGGCACATTCAAACCGTCATCGAACCCATCGTTCTACCATTCCTAGACCGGCAAGGGAACTTGCTGTTCCAACAGGACAATGCACGTCCGCATGTATCCCGTGCCACCCAACGTGCTCTAGAAGGTGTAAGTCAACTACCCTGGCCAGCAAGATCTCCGGATCTGTCCCCCATTGAGCATGTTTGGGACTGGATGAAGCGTCGTCTCACGCGGTCTGCACGTCCAGCACGAACGCTGGTCCAACTGAGGCGCCAGGTGGAAATGGCATGGCAAGCCGTTCCACAGGACTACATCCAGCATCTCTACGATCGTCTCCATGGGAGAATAGCAGCCTGCATTGCTGCGAAAGGTGGATATACACTGTACTAGTGCCGACATTGTGCATGCTCTGTTGCCTGTGTCTATGTGCCTGTGGTTCTGTCAGTGTGATCATGTGATGTATCTGACCCCAGGAATGTGTCAATAAAGTTTCCCCTTCCTGGGACAATGAATTCACGGTGTTCTTATTTCAATTTCCAGGAGTGTAGCTGCGACGCTGCATGTTGTGTGTCCCGATGAAAGCTGGTTCTGTCTCAGTGAAGGCCGTATGTTGGTTAGAAGAAGGCCAGTTGAGGGCCTGTAGACAATCAGTCTTTGTGTTAGACACAATGGACGTACACCTGGAGTTATAGTGTGAGGTGCGATTTCGTACGACAGCAGGAGTACTCTCTTGGTGGTCCCACAAACGCTGACCGCAAACTTGCACTTCAGTCTCGTGATTCAGCCTGTTCTGCTGCCATTCATGAACAGCATTCCCGGGCATGTCTTCTAACGGGATAACGCTCGCAAACATACCGCTGTTGTAACACAAAGTGCTATACAGAGTACTGACAGGTTGCCTTTGCCTGCTCAATCACCAGATCTCTCATCAATTGAGCACATGTGGGGCATCATCGGACAATGTGTCGTCCGGCGTCGTTGAATCCTGTTCTGTGGACAAACGCTGTATAAATGTCCTCGTCGAATACTACGTTGTCTGCTCGATAATTTGTCGGCTAGCGTAGTCAGGCTCTGAGTCGTCTGCTAGATGAGATGGCAGCTGGCGTCGTCGACCCCCGCGTTGCAGGCGCCAGAATGATGTCCCCTCTCCCCTTTTGTTGGCGCTGTTGATGTTGAGCCGCTACTGCTACAGCTCGGTCGGTGGAATGGAGACGCGACGTGCAGTGACAGTTGTCCCCCTCGGATAACGTGGAACAGCACCCGAAAATCTCTAAAGAAAATTGTTCCTCGCGTAATGTAAGAAAGCCCGTTTGCGAGTCCGCACAGTCTTCTCAGCGATGCGAACTGCTGATTTTAATTGTCTGTTATGGTGTTTTGATGATTTGCTATGCCCGCTTAGTTACTTATTGCAGTATTGATTGAATCATTCATCACCGGAGTCGTTTCACACCACTGAAACGAGGAAAAATTCATTTGCGGTTCAGTATCAGTAGTTGTTGTTACGTTGCTAGGCAGAATTGTTCACTACGGCACGACACAAACCCAGAGATAATCTATAATGCTATCTTGCTTTCGAGCGTCGTCATATTACTTCGACAAAACACTCCTTTCAGTGCTCAATGTTCATCAAGTCACTCTTTCAACTAAAATGTTCATAATTAGCTAATTTTGATCATCAACTATCACACAGTTCAATTAATGATGGAGCCAACACGTGAGGTTTCCATTACTGGCGAACAATTTTGTTGTCCCTTCTTAGCAGTTAGTTTACAATCATCACGCCACACGCACACCGATGGAGCAGATCAATTACGATTCTTTTCAGTTCGGTGATCGTGACAATTACGACAACTTTTGCATTCGGCTTATCTGTATTATCTTCGTGTGGTCGTATTAATGTTTCCTACAGTATTGCAGTCTTCGATACTATGTCCATTCTTCGTTGTAACTGTTCAATTCGATTAAGGTTGAGACCAACAAAATTATCTCCAGTAATTAAAGTTCATTAACTCGTCGCACACCATCAGAATATCACTTCAGTTCAAGTTCTCAAGTCAGAATAACTGAGAACAAAGTCCGCGCATCTCTATCACACAATACTACTTTTTTTTTAAACAGAAACTATCTCGCAGCGTTCCGTTTTAGTACTATAACAAACGGTGCTCTCTCTTGAGTTGATAGATAGCAAGCTAGCAAGCGACTAACTTTTCCATGATCGAGCATTGTAGACGCACTGAATTTCCTTTTCGCCGCATTTACATCTCTCTTTCACAATAAATGTTATCTCTGACCGACAGATTACTTTGGACTTAACTTTCTTCGTACTGATTTGCAGTTATCACTAAGATGTTTGATAGCTAATTAAAAATAACCTTTCTTTCTTTCTACCTTTGTATCATGACATATCCAGTAATTATTAAAATTGGTGTTCATCAAAACTTTGAGATGTTATATTATTGTCAAAGTTTTCGTATCTGTCAGGATAAGACTATTCCCTACTTTAAATTATCATGACATTTTTATTTGGGTTTTTGGGTTTCTTTGGATGTTACAGAATGTATTAGAATATACTTCACATTTGCAATGATGTATGTTGCGCTTACATTAACCTGTGATCTTGCAATTTTTATCACTTAAATATGGTATCTAGACAAACGTTTCCCGAAATTTCCATTGGAACGGAAATCAAGTCCCATACTACTTTACAGAGCATAAGGGAACTATGCGGGAGACTCGCACCGCCGTACTAGGCAAGGTCCTAATGGAAGTGGTTTGCCGTTGCCTTCTTCCGACCGTAATGGGGATGAATGATGATGATGAAGACGACACAACACCCAGTCATCTCGGGGTAGGGGAAAATCCCTGACCCCGCCAGGAATCTAACTCGGGACCCTGTGCTCGGGAAGCGAGAACCCTACCGCGAGACCACGAGCTGAGGACTGAAATTTCATTACTCTGCATTAATTACTTATTGGTGTTGCGATTTTTTTTTTCGATTTAGTAAAAACATGCAAATTGTTCAGAGACCAACAGCAAACTTCCAGGAGAAAAGGAGGTTTAACACATATGAATGATCAGTCTTCAAGCGATTCAAAATTCTCTTCCCGATGATGAAATGGAGGTAGCTTCAGGAGAAGCAAAAGTGGTAAGGCTCCAGGAACTGATAGTACAGATCAAGAATTTTTATCTATTCTTCTAAAAAATGCCAAACACAGCTGACTCGCTTCTTCTCTGTTATTTTGAAGATAGGAATACTTCCCAAGAAACTGAAAAATATAGGAATTATGGCAGTCTTAAAACCTGTCTGATCACCGAAACGCCCCCAGAACGTTTGGCCAATTTACCTGCTTAATTCGAGAGACTTATTTACAATACAATTAGTAGTTGTACCATAGAACACATTCCAATAGAATAAGCGGGATTTAGGCCTCACCGAAGCTTCAGCGACCAGTAATTACCTCCAGAATATTTTCATAGTGGCTGGTTTCCACCAGAAACTAAAAACATCTGTGTCCTTCATCATCTTCACGGCAGCAGATTACACCACACCAGTTAGAAATTACTGAAAATAATCAAATGCGGAACAGAAGCGTCTCTGATTAATAACACGATAAGTAATCATTATTTTCAGGATTTCTTGGGTGAAAACCAAAGCTCATAGCAGAAACTAAATGACAGTCAGACATAGGGCTCAGTTCTTGCACCTCTGTTGTTCAGCGTGTATGTGTCTCACCTTCCAAAAACATCTTCAAGGAAATTATGCTGTCCATAGGATATCGCTGTGGCTTGTTAATCGAAAGTGCTTGATCAGTGAGAGGAAATCCTAACAGAGGACTTAGTGGCCATTATCTCGTGTTTTAAAAAATTGAAGTTGGAGACCGGTAAGAGAACGATATGTGGGTTTTACTAGTTTGCTAGCAATATTCTCCGTCACAGCAACTCCACGAATATCTTAGCATTACACTCAAACCCCACTCTGTCTCATAAAAAAAATCTGTAAAACACATGATCCAAGGTAAAAACTCTCAAAAACACCATTCAGAGGCTGTAGGGCACAACGTGGGGGGGGGGGGGGGGGGGGGGGCTTCAGTGGAAACTGTGTACGTCGTCTATTGCACTGTTTTCTCGGTCGCTGAGTCTTACGCTTCGTGTTGTTGTAATAGTTGTGATACCAGCCTCATCGATTTGCGGATCAGCAACATGATTTATTTTTCTTTCATGCAATGAAATTCATTACATATAGTAAATTTACTACATGTGTCTGCCATACAAATGATGATGACGACGATTATGTGCAATATCGCTGCCTCAGAGAGTGTAAGTTGCACTTTGATAACACTCTATTTTGCATTCACCTGAAATCTAAGTGGCCAAAGGTAAACGGAGAATAAACTGCGTGATTCAACACCATGTTCCTGTACTCTACATTTGCCATTCTGTAAAATGTGTCAACTTGTTCAGTTTCCTAGCATCAACATACAAGATTAATATGTACTGACATGCCAACGGACTCATTAATGCTATGAAAAATTTTGCCGTTAGCAATCAATCTTAAGCTGTGAAATTTGCTTATTATGATTACTAGATTATTAAACAAGTTAATAAAAACAAGATCTGACTATAATATTTAATGTAATACTGAAGAAAGCATTAAAATGAAAACGCATCTGCATCGATCTTGTAATCAACAAAGTAAAAAACATAAAATTAATTACGAGATTTAAAAATAAGCAACCTTGGTTGACAAAACAACTCGAAAGGATCGGAATTCCTAGTAATAACGTAACTTACTTCATGAAATTTATATCAATCTCTCTACGCGCCAATTACAGGGAGTGTTCGACTGAAGAGAAAACCAAAGAAGCCGATGCATCTGATGATGTGCTGATATATCACTATCCTATCACGAATCTCAACTACGCGCAGCGGATTTACCTAACATGCCAAAGCTGCTATCTGTGATCATCATAAACTTCAGTATAAACTGAGCAGCGTGGTGTCGCTGTATCTGGCTTTCATGACGTACCGGCCAACACCAGAGTACTTCTTCCGAGAACTTCAATATTGGGCCGCAGTCAGCTCCTCCATGAGAGTGCAGCCCATGGAAGGTCAATGTGCTCAGCACCAAACCCCATGTTAAACACCAGTGTATCAGAAGGAACTGATTGCTCCTTTCTTCCTGCCAAGAAAATCTCAACAACCAGTCCTCTTCAAAATTGTATCTATCTGCCAGTGGCACAATTAAAAAAATCGCCGGCCGTAGTGGCCGAGCGGTTCTAGGTGCCACAGTCTGGAACCGCGGGACCGCTACGGTCGCAGGCTCGAATCCTGCCTTGAGCATGGATGTGTGTGATGTCCTTAGGTTAGTTAGGTTTAAGTAGTTCTAAGTTCTAGGGGACTGATGACCTCAGCAATTAAGTCCCATAGTGCTTAGAGCCATTTGAACAAAATATCCCACCAAGAAGGGATGAAACGTTAAAAACCCTGTGCACTCAATTTTCTCCCCACTTTTCTAAATACAAAACAACTCGAAAGGATCGGAATTCCTAGTAATAACGTAACTTACTTCATGAAATTTATATCAATCTCTCTACGCGTCTTCTGTACCTGTACTATGTCAGAGTTGATGTGCCATGTTATTTGGAAAGCTGGAAGATGTTTATCTGATGAATGCACTTTTCTTCAAATTATCTGTGCAATAACCCCCTAATGACAAAGCTTCAAAGTCTGGAATGAATACTTTCATCTCAGCATTCAGTGTGGGAATTTGCCGTAAATAAACGAAAGGTTGGGCACCGACATGACGATCACTGCGATGATGGGACCTCCTATAATTGAAGCCTTCCCCATACATGTTTCTGTGAAAGACCATGTTTCTTCCACCCATTCGGGAACCTCCATGCCTGCAACTTCTGTCCTGTATTCCCAGTGTTTAACGATTCTGAGGCTCTCAAAATAGACAAACGAGTAAAGTCAGCATCAATTTAAATTAGGGAATGTTAAAAAGAGGTGAAGTCAGTGCATACAATCATTGTAATGTCATTAATCCGACAAAACCTTTACATTTTCTGAGCGTGCCTAACTCACATCCTCTCCTGTCGAATTAATTGTCGTAAAATAAAATGAAAGGAGATCGGCTGAATAGCTTGCCATTTTGCATTACATCCCACATAAACAAAAATTTTGCACTGACGGGTGTGCGGGGGGTGGGGGGGCTATGTACCTCTAAAAAATGGCAGTGGTGCACTAACAAGTAAAATTAAAGCAAGGACTAGTACCCAGTGAAGTTTAATTACACTGCTGGCCACCGTAAATGCAACACCCTGAAGGAAGCATCCGAATCAAGTGAAATTTACACCATGAGTTTGCAGCGATGAGATATGCAACTGATTAGAATTTCAGCGCAGACGCACATCACGCGCGCCTGTGGCGCCACCTCATAGCGCCGTTTAAGGCTTGGCGATTTTGACGAGTGCACGTTCGGCACGTGCGTTTACCTTGTGGTTGTTTCACAAGACGATCAGTTATGCCTCGTAGACAACAGCGAACATCTTTTGATCAAGTATCCGAGTTCTACAGAGGAAGGATAGTGGCTTACCGAGATTGTGGATTATCGTACAGAGAAATCGCTAGTCGTGTTGGACGAAACCAAACAACTGTAATGTGGATATGTGACCGTTGGGTGCAGGAGGGTACGACGGACCGACGTGGTCGATCGCATTCACCTCGGTGCACCACTGCACGTGCTGATAGGCAAATTGTGCGCATGGCAGTGACGGATCGCTCAGTGACATCCCGAACCATAGCAGAGCACATTGCGTCTGTAACGCATCATCCAGTGTCTGCGCGTACCATTCGACGCCGTTTACAGCAGAGTGGTCTGTCCGCAAGACGTTCATTGCTTCGTCTACCACTGACGCAGAACCACAGACGTCTCCTTCGCCGATGGTGTGATGACAGACGGATGTGGACGGCAGAATGGATTGACGTTGTCTTTACTGACGAGGCACGCTTCTGTCTGCAGCACCACGATGGTCGGATTCGAGTGTGGAGACACCGTGGAGAGAGGATGCTGGACAGCTGCATTATGCACCGCCACACTGGTCTTGCACCGGGTATTATAGTATGGGGCGGTATTGGATTACTCTCGCACGCCTCTAGTACGCATTGCCGGTACTTTAAATAGCCGGCGCTACATATCCGCGGTGCTGGAGCCAGTTGTCCTTCCTTACCTTCAGGGCTCGGCCACAGCCATATTTCAACAGGATAATGCACGACCACACGTGGCACGCATTGTCCAAAGGTTCTTCGTCAATAACCAGATTGAATTGCTTCCCTGGCCGGCTCGCTCTCCGGATCTTTCGCCAATAGAAAACATGTGGTCCATGGTTGCTCAACGAGTGACCCGGATTACATCCCCAGCTGCCACACCAGATGATCTTTCGCAACGTGTGGAAGATGCTTGGGCTGCTGTACCCCAGGAACACATCTAACGTCTCTTTGACTCAATGCCGAGACGTGTGGCAGCGGTGATCTCCAACAATGGCGGCTACTCTGGCTATTGATTCTGGCAGGAACCACATGTCACAGACGTCTGTAAACGTAATCATTTGATACTTGGTCAACACGTTATCTACAAAATAAATTTTGTTGTGCTACCTCTTGTCTTTCTTGGTGTTGCATTTACGGTGGCCAGCAGTGTAGATTGCAACCAGTGTGATTTGCTGAAATGTTGGTATAATGAAAAGGTACGCTTGCTAAACGTAACATGAGCTCTATTAATGCCAACAGACGATTACAGGCACTAAATACTAATTCTCAGCACGTCTTGAAATGCTGTCTCAGCTGTTGACCAAAATTGGCTCCTAGTGTCGAATATCCGTTTTAATTGCACTTTAATTGTCCTTTCAATCATTGGATGCACATCCTGTGTTATGGTTATTTCTTTTTCCTGTAAGAGAACCACTGATACGTTATCATACCTCAGCAAGTTTATTCAGCTGATTTTGATTTGCTTCACTCTTGTAACAGCAGCCTCTCCCTCATCTACATTTAGTCACTGTTGTGACACACTACCGGCAAGCTCCTCATTCCTTGGATTAGACAGTTTCATTTAAATGATTTCTGCTTGTTTCCTGTCTCAGTCTCATGTGCATCTGTTTTCAACGTCCGCTGTAATGATTCTGATAGTTGTCCCAACCTCCTCTCTGTAATGTGTGATTACGGGAATGACGTCCCCCTCCTGATGGTCTGTGGAAATGGATACCTCTCCTAGATGTTCAGTTTATTATACATACATCATTCTAGTTACACAGAGGCAATTGAGTTAACCTTCTTCGAGTCTCGTAGTTTTCCTGGAATTTGTACACATCGAAAGCAAATTCCATATCATAGAGGCCATTTATAAATGATTCGTTATCTTTGTCGCATCGTTTCATCAGTTCTTGCTCGTAATTAGTGATCAGTTTCATGTAGTAGTATTGGATGTTCTTGCCTGGAGTATAAGGAACATCTAAGAACTGCTTAAAATTAACCATTGTTTCAAAGAACATCACTGGTTTTTATGAAAATGGATCCCACAAATCCCTCGTTTTATTTATTCCTACATCTCTCATGAGATTTGTGAGGATAGTGTCTCTAAATTCTACATATGAGGTGTATGTGGCAACTATTCCTCCCATGTTTTCCACTGCCGCCCCTCTGCGGTGTGTGCCAACAAACTCGAAGTTATGTGCCAAAGACCATGAAGGTGGTAAAGACAGTCAACTGAGCAATCCAGGTTTTGAAGTGAAGTGTGTCCCCATCGTCCCCATAACTTTGGAACTTCCAGAACAGTGTAAAATATCAGAAGTCAAGTGGTTCCACTTCTCTTTCCAAGACCTGACTTGATTCCGATTTTCTCTTTTCCTCTTCATTTTGGGATTCACCATGAACTCACTGTTGCTATTTACAGAACTACATTTCCTTCCACTGCTCAATGATACGCAATTGTATGTCACACTGGTCTCTGTTTCCCAGCCAAATACGAGTGATACTTTCTTTTGCAGTCTGTTGTAATTCCTTTCCCATCGCTTTTGTGTTGCGGCTCATTAATGAATTTTTGTTCAATCTTAAATGCAAGAAATGACCTTACCTTTCGAGTTTCTGCTATCAATATCACGTCAGCCACCAAGCCTCATAAAGGTTAAATCTGTCTGCCAGTGTAATTGGTTTTTTAACAAAATATTCTACGGATCGGAGCGTGGAATGTCAGATCCCTTAATCGGGCAGCTAGGTTAGAAAATTTAAAAAGGGAAACGGATAAGTTGAAGTTAGATATAGTGTGAATTAGTGAAGTTCGGTGGCAGGAGGAACAAGACTTTTGGTCAGGTGAATACAGGGTTATAAATACAAAATCAAATAGGGGCAATGCAGGAGTAGGTTTAATAATGAATAAAAAAAATAGGAGTGCGGGTAAACTACTACAAACAGTATAGTAAGCGCATTATTGTGGCCAAGATAGACACGAAGCCCATGCCTACTACAGTAGTACAAGTTTATATGCCGACTAGCTCTGCAGATGATGAAGAAATTGATGAAATGTATGATGAGGTAAAAGAAATTATTCAGGTAGTGAAGGGAGGCGAAAATTTAATAGTCATGGGGGACTGGAATTCGAGAGTACGAAAAGGGAGAGAAGGAAATATAGTGGGGTGAATATCGATTGGGGGAGAGAAGAATTTTGCACAGAGCATAACTTAATCATAGCTAACACTTGGTTCAAGAATCATAAAAGAAGGTTGTATACATGGAAGAATCCTGGAGATACTAGAAGTTATCAGATAGATTATATAATGGTAAGACAGAGATTTAGGAACTAGGTTTTAAATTGTAAGACATTTCCAGGGGCAGATGTGGACTCTGACCACAATCTATTGGTTATGAACTGTAGGTGGGAATTTAAGGAGATGGGACCGGGATAAACTGACTAAACCAGAGGTTGCACAGAGTTTCAGCGAGAGCATAAGGGAACAATTGACAGGAATGGGGGAAAGAAATACAGTAGATGAAGAATGGGTAGCTCTGGGGGATGAAGTAGTGAACGCAGCAGAGGATCAAGTAGGTAAAAAGACGAGGGCTAGTAGAAATCCTTGGGTAACAGAAGAAATATTGATTTTAATTGATGAAAGGAGAAAATATGAAAACGCAGTAAATGAAGCAGGCACAAGGGAATACAAACGTCTCAAAAACAAGATCGACAGGAAGTGCAAAATGGCTAAGCAGGGATGGCTACAGGACAAATGTAAGGATGTAGAGGGTTATCTCACTAGGGGTAAAACAGATACTGCCTACAGGAAAATTAAAGAGACCTTTGGAGAAAAGAGAACCACTTGTATGAATAACAAGAGCTCAAATGGAAACCCAGTTCTAAGTAAAGAAGGGAAAGCCGAAAGGTGGAAGGAGTATATAGATGGCGTACACAAGGGTGACGTACTTGAGTACAATATTATGGAAATGGAAGAGGATGTAGATGAAGATGAAATGGGAGGTACAATATAGAGCGAGGAGTTTGACAGAGCACTGAAAGACGTAAGTCGAAACAAGGTCCCGGGAGTAGACAATATTCCATTGGAATTACTGACGGCCTTGGGAGAGCCAGTCCTGACAAAACCCTACCATCTGGTGAGCAAATTGTATGAGACCGGCGAAATACCCTCAGACTTCAAGAAGAATATAATAATTCCAATCCCAAAGAAAGCAGGTGTTGACAGATGTGAAAATAACCGAACTATCAGTTTAATAAGTCACAGCTGCAAAATACTAACGCGAATTCTTTACAGACGAATGGAAAAACTGGTAGAAGCTGACCTCGGCGAAGATCAGTTTAGATTCCGCAGAAATGGTGGAACACGTGAGGCAATACTGACCCTACGATTTATTTAGAAAATAGATTAAGGAAAGGCAAAACTACATTTCTAGCATTTGTGGACTTAGAGAAAGCTTTTGATAATGTTGACTGGAATACTCTCTTTCAAATTCCAATATTTGGCAGGGGTAAAGTACAGGGAACGAAAGGCTATTTACAATTTGTACAGAAACCAGATGGCAGTAATAAGAATCGAGGGGCATGGAAGGGAAGCAGCGGATGGGAAGGGAGTGAGACAGGGTTGTAGCCTGTCCCCGATGTTATTCAATGTACATATTGAGCAAGTATTAAAGGAAACAAAAGAAAAAATCGGAGTAGGTATTAAAGTCATGGAGAAGAAATAAAAACGTTGAGTTTTGCCGATGACATTGTAATTCTGTCAGAGACACCAAAGGACTTGGAAGAGCAGTTGAACGGAATGGACAGTGTCTTGAAAGGAGGATATAAGACGAACACAACAAAGCAAAACGAGGATAATGGAATGTAGTCGCATTAAGTCGGATGATGCTGAGGGAATTAGATTAGGAAATGAGACACTTAAAGTAATAAAGGAGTTTTGCTATTTGGGGAGCAAAATAACTGATGATGGTCGAAGTAGAGAGGATATAAAATGTAGACTGGCAATGGCAAGGAAAGCGTTTCTGAATAAGAGAAATTTGTTAACATCGAGTATAGATTTAAGCGTCAGTATAGATTTAAGCGTCAGTAAGCCGTTTCTGAAAGTATTTGTATGGAGTGTAGCCATGTATGGAAGTGAAACAAGGACGATAAATAGTTTGGACAAGAAGAGAATAGAAGTTTTCGAAATGTGGTGCTACAGAAGAATGCTGAAGATTAGATGGGTAGATCACATAACTAATGAGAAGGTATTGAATAGAATTGGCGAGAAGAGGAGTTTGTGGCACGACTTGACAAGAAGAAGGGACCGGTTGGTAGAACATGTTCTGAGGTATCAAGGGATCACAAATTTAGCATTGGAGGGCAGCGTAGAGGGTAAAAATCGTAGAGGGAGACCAAGAGATGAATACACTAAGCAGATTCAGAAGGATGTAGGTTGCAGTAAGTACTGGGAGATGAAGAAGCTTGCACAGGATAGAGTAGCATGGAGAGCTGCATCAAACCAGTCTCAGGACTGAAGACAACAACAACAATAACAACATCCCACCAAGAAGCCGGGAAATGATAAAAAAAACAATGCACTCTTGTTTGCCTCTACGTTTC
The DNA here is from genome assembly GCF_023864275.1 of Schistocerca cancellata. Classification (NCBI taxonomy): domain Eukaryota; kingdom Metazoa; phylum Arthropoda; class Insecta; order Orthoptera; family Acrididae; genus Schistocerca; species Schistocerca cancellata. The sequence goes on from NC_064630.1 coordinate 707,641,180, forward strand.
TAAGAATTCCCATCCATATGTTTCATCATCATGACATTAAACCAAGTTTAGCGAATCGCTGTCTCTTACTCAGCAGTTAGTGTTCCATCACAGGTCCAGGGAACAAAAAAACAAGACTTTGCTCGAGGATGGTTGCCAACTGTGTATCTTCCAAACCTCTAGTACATCAGAGTTGCTTTGCCGTATTTATTTGGAAAAACCGAGAAGCGTTTATCTGCTGTATGAACTTTTCATAAAATGGCTCATACAGCAGTCTGCTGCTGACAGAGTTCCATCATCTGGAATGAATACTTTCAGTTCAGTCATCAACGGTGAAAATGTGCCATCAACAAAACAATACTTGGGGCGCCAGCGTGATGATCGCCAGGGCGTCGTTCACCCCAACAATGCGAAACCCATTATGGCTGAGGCTTCCCCTGTCCACCTTTCTGTAAAGGACTATGTTCCTTCATCTCATCAGGAGACATTTCTGTCAATCCTGCAACTCTTGTTCCTTATCCTCAGTGCTTAACGATTCCAAAACTCCACAAGAGGAGCAATGAATATAGCTAGCTGAAATCTGGTTTCGCAGGACAGAGCGGATCAGGTTATGGTTGTGGAAGGGGCCGTAATCAGTTACTGTTAGTTGCACAGAACACACAGACTTTTATTTTCCTAAGAACCACTTAATTACACTTTGCCTTAAAAGGATCAAATTAAAACAATACAGCTGAAGGCTTAGTTAAGAAAACTTGCGATACCTCCTGGGCTGAAGGCCCAAAACCTCACCAAGAACAAGAACGGCAGAAGGCCTGAACCGGAGTTATAAAAATTGTTTTAAAGAATACACGCGACTGAAGGACTTACTTAAAAAAATATTTCACGTAAATACTCGACTGAAGGCTGCACAAATGGTTCAAATGGCTCTGAGCACTATGGGACTGACGACATGACCGAGAAAGTGGAGAGAATTGTTTTGGGGGATCGCCGAATGAATGTTGAACAGATCGCCTCCAGAGTTAGCATTTCTGTTGGTTCTGTGCACACAATCCTGCATGACGACCTGAAAACGTCCGGGAAGGGCTGCGCGTGTGCTGTTTCACCAAGACAACGTACCCGCACATCGAGCTAACGTTACGCAACAGTTTCTTCGTGATAACAACTTTGAAGTGATTCCTCATGCTCCCTACTCACCTTACCTGACTCCTAGTGACTTTTGGCTTTTTCCAACAATGAAAGACACTCTCCGTGGCCGCACATTCACCAGATGTGCTGCTATTGCCTCAGCGATTTTCCAGTGGTCAAAACAGACTCCTAAAGAAGCCTTCGCCGCTGCCATGGGATCATGGCGTCAGCGTTGTGAAAAATGTGTACGTCTACAGGGCGATTACGTCGAGAAGTAACGCCAGTTTTATCGATTACGGGTGAGTAGTTAATTAGAAAAAAAAATCGGAGGCCTTAGAACTTGAATGCACCTCGTATGTTGACAATTAAATCTTTACAGTTCGGGAATTAACTGGCATTTAGTTTGGTAATCCTACTGTGAGGCTAATGAGATATCAACACACCTCTTAGTAGTCGTCTGGTTCCCAAATATTGACTGAAGTCTCAGGGCAAAAGTTTTTTGAGAAACATTTCTCAACGAAAAATGGCACAGGAAAACGAATGAAATATTTTTGTTAAGTAATTACTCAATCTTATGACTTAAGTTATTTAATCCATATCTGACTTTATTTCCCTTACTGTCGTGTGCTGTTTTATCCCAATGCTACTTCACCTGTTGTTGCCTTCTTTTTAACACAGTCTAGCTTAGTGCTAGTTCTAGATTGTTTTCTAGCCGTTTTTCTGTCAAGCCTATGTAAATATACTTGTAACATTTATTTAGGTAGCAACTACAGTTAATCATCCTCAGCACAACGGAAAACAGACTGTTTATAAACTCTTCTCGGGCGGCTTCCAGCCACTTCAAGTGGTTAAAATTCCATGAGGTTTTGACTGAGCATTCCTTGGTCATTGTGAAGTGGTAAATGGGCTGTGGCCTCGCTGTTACATACATGTGCTGCTGTTACGGTAGGTTGGAAAAGAGACGGTGACACAGGGAGATATATTCTTGCGTTTTATCAACTATTTGTCTTGAAAATTTGTCTCCTTCATACCTTCTCTGTGTTACCAGAGATGACGTGTCACTCATCTTATTTGTGCTAAGATTGCAATAAACGCAAGGAGCCTATTAGCTCCAACCGCCCCGAGTGGAATGCATAAGTTCCAATAAATGTTCACCAACTTGCGGTCTTCTAAAGTTGTTGTTACCTGCGTCGTGAATCCGTTAACTTGAGGCAGCAAGAAACTCTTAGATAGAAACTGATGTTACGCGAATAATGAAATTTCCAATTAGATTGTTTATATGACATGCCACTCGCTTTTTATTGGCAGAACACAACCTGCACAATTACATTCCACTTTAGAGGCAGACACAATTTCCATTCTTCAACAAAATAATGAACTGTATATTTCCGTAACTACTATCACATTGTTCTGAACTAAATGGGCAAATAAGCATATACTGCCAATAAAATGTTAACGTAATGCCGACCGCGGCAAACAACATGTCTGTCCTCCGAGACTGCTGAACCAACTCTGATCTTGAACCCGAACCACTTCGCCTGCCATCCAAGCTAGGCGTGATCTGAAGATCTCCGAAGTGCTTCGTCTGCCTCTTCATTTAGCAACTGTTTATTATTCTGCTGGTTCTTAGTACTTGTGAAATAATGGAATAATAGCACGCTATTGAGAGATGCTTTTACGTGAAATGCAAGTAAATACACTGTTTAGTTTTTATAATGTTAATAATAGAAAATTATAAATTTGGAGCAGAACTTCCGAATGCAGCAGCCAGTCGAGGAGTGAAACAACGATTTTTGCAGTCTTTCTCACGATACCCGTACCAAACAAATCATCTTTCATGGGTACCTCACATCGCATTACGTCAGCTTACCTCTTCAAGCGCTCTAAGAAGTACTTCTTGTACCGAAACATGATGGCGCAAAGTTAGAAATGCTACACTGTATGTGAGGTCACTGCTACCGTCTTTCTCGCCAAATATGGTAATGTTTTCTTTCCACGTCTGCCGCACTCACTTCAAGCTCGCAATGGGCAGCTCCCAGCCTGCGCTGAGCTGCAAACCACCGTCTTTATTTGTAGTGCTTCAGATATTTTTATTTGTATGGCATCTTTTATAACAGTATCCCAAAATCCCTTCATCCGACAACGACAGATGTTTCAACGAACAGAATTCATCGTCGATCTTCTAAAGCATGTTCCACCATGACTGATTTTTCCACATAACTTAGGCATAAGCATCTCTCGTGTTCTGTCGGCCGTCGCTCTGCAGAACTAAACTCCTGGAAATTGAAATAAGAACACCGTGAATTCATTGTCCCAGGAAGGGGAAACTTTATTGACACATTCCTGGGGTCAGATACATAACATGATCACACTGACAGAACCACAGGCACATAGACACAGGCAACAGAGCATGCACAATGTCGGCACTAGTACAGTGTATATCCACCTTTCGCAGCAATGCAGGCTGCTATTCTCCCATGGAGACGATCGTAGAGATGCTGGATGTAGTCCTGTGGAACGGCTTGCCATGCCATTTCCACCTGGCGCCTCAGTGGGACCAGCGTTCGTGCTGGACGTGCAGACCGCGTGAGACGACGCTTCATCCAGTCCCAAACATGCTCAATGGGGGACAGATCCGGAGATCTTGCTGGCCAGGGTAGTTGACTTACACCTTCTAGAGCACGTTGGGTGGCACGGGATACATGCGGACGTGCATTGTCCTGTTGGAACAGCAAGTTCCCTTGCCGGTCTAGGAATGGTAGAACGATGGGTTCGATGACGGTTTGGATGTACTGTGCACTGTTCAGTGTCCCCTCGACGATCACCAGTGGTGTACGGCCAGTGTAGGAGATCGCTCCCCACACCATGATGCCGGGTGTTGGCCCTGTGTGCCTCGGTCGTATGCAGTCCTGATTGTGGCGCTCACCTGCACGGCGCCAAACACGCATACGACCATCATTGGCACCAAGGCAGAAGCGACTCTCATCGCTGAAGACGACACGTCTCCATTCGTCCCTCCATTCACGCCTGTCGCGACACCACTGGAGGCGGGCTGGACGATGTTGGGGCGTGAGCGGAAGACGGCCTAACGGTGTGCGGGACCGTAGCCCAGCTTCATGGAGACGGTTGCGAATGGTTCTCGCCGATACCCCAGGAGCAACAGTGTCCCTAATTTGCTGGGAAGTGGCGGTGCGGTCCCCTACGGCACTGCGTAGGATCCCACGGTCTTGGCGTGCATCCGTGCGTCGCTGCGGTCCGGTCCCAGGTCGACGGACACGTGCACCATCCGCCGACCACTGGCGACAACATCGATGTACTGTGGAGACCTCACGCCCCACGTGTTGAGCAATTCGGCGGTACGTCCACCCGGCCTCCCGCATGCCCACTATACGCCCTCGCTCAAAGTCCGTCAACTGCACATACGGTTCACGTCCACGCTGTCGCGTCATGCTACCAGTGTTAAAGACTGCGATGGAGCTCCGTATGCCACGGCAAACTGGCTGACACTGACGGCGGCGGTGCACAAATGCTGCGCAGCTAGCGCCATTCGACGGCCAACACCGCGGTTCCTGGTGTGTCCGCTGTGCCGTGCGTGTGATCATTGCTTGTACAGCCCTCCCGCAGTGTCCGGAGCAAGTATGGTGGGTCTGACACACCGGTGTCAATGTGTTCTTTTTTCCATTTCCAGGAGTGTATTTTGCCGATGTATAGTAGCAGCCACGCTGACTAGGTACCCTGTACTCTCCAGGCGTTTTGAGCCTTTAATTCTCCTTCACAGGCCTCATGTTCTGTGGTGTTTCTACGGGGACGTGAACACGGGTGAAATGTTGTGTCCCGTCAGGAGCCGGCTACCTTTTCCTGAGCCTCTGCCACAGAAAGGCTACAACGCAAGTTTCTTGCTCTCTTCTTGATTATATTTTTACTGAATATCTCAGTAGATATAGCCTGCGGTACGTAGTGGTGATTGGAGCCATTTTATTGGCCGACGTTTTGGAGGTGCCTTAGCTCCATTGGCAGATTTACACCGTCTAAGTAGACTTCAGCACAGTGAACACGGGTGTTGAGAAAGCTATGTCTTTGCGTGGGATGGTGGTGGCTGTAAGCATATGGATACCAATCCATATGTGTGTGTTTTCCGTAGCAACTGTGCCTGAGGCGCCCATTGTTTTTCTCGCAAACGAGGACAACAAGGAAGGGCAATTCACCATCTGTTTCAACTTCCATCGTAAACGTTATGCGGTCGTGAATGCCGTTCAGGTATTCTAAGAATTCTCCGAGTTTATCACTAACTAAAGTGCCATCGACGTAACGATGAAAGTAACCGAACTTAGCCATAGTCGTCTCCTAAGCAATGTCTTCCGATTTCTCCATAAAAATGTTGGCTATGGATGGAGATAATGGACTTTCCATCACCACGCCGTCCAGCTGGTCAAACTAATGGCTGCCATGCAGGAAACACGGTGATGTTAATATGTGCTTACACAATCTCACAATTATTCTATCAAATAATTGGGAGACGAGACTGTTACAGTCTTTGACAGGAGCATATGTGAAATCGACTATTATATTACCTTCCCCAAGACGCAGACCCTTAATTCTGTTGATGTGATGCACACAGTGACCATATGAAGTGAAAGGAGACTAGCCATGTGTTTTACCTGTCTAGAAGTTGGTGACCCAATGGTATTCACAACGGAGCGAAGAGGAGAATCCATTATATGGATTTAGGTAACCCATAAAACATAGTTGATCCTGGCCCCAGTGGAAGGAGATAACAATGGTCTAATGGCCTCTTGCATTGTTTACCGTTTTAGGTGCTCTGATGGCTTCCGTATTATTCTTGATGTAGGGTTCTGTGGTAGTTTCCAGTAGTGATCCCCCTCGAGACTCAACTGAATTTTAGCGTCGTAGTCAGCTGAATTCAAAATGACAGATACATTGCCTTTGTCAGCTGGCGGAACCACTATGAGTGGGTAGCTGCGGAGTGCTTGAATTCCATTGAGTTCAGCCCTAGTCAAGTTAGCGATGGTTTAAATTTTGAAATAGTCCGGCATATTTCGTGAAGGCTTTCGTCTGCACTCTCATTAGGCATCTCGCTGTTTGTTGTTCATCCCCACTTTTAATAATACAGATCGGAATACTCTGAGGCGCTGGTGCGAAACCCCTTGCATTGTTGTTGTTGTTGTGGTCTTCAGTCATGAGACTGGTTTGATGCAGCTCTTAATGCTACTCTATCCTGTACAAGCTTCTTCATCTCCCAGTACCTACTGCAACCTACATCCTTCTGAATCTGAACTGTGTGCGTCTTTTGTGTAATCTGCAACACCTCTAAGCATTACTTAAGCACACAAGTAACTGAATAGTGCACGATGTCGTCAGTGGATTTATCGCTATCTGATTCTGACTCTGTTTTACGCGACAACACTGAGGTATTCTTGGCGTGAAAGATTCCCTGTATATCTACTCCTTATCTAATACATTAAGGGTGAGTATAGCGACTAACGCTAGTTAAATAAGTTAAGAGGGATTCAATTATTAAATGTTTAATTATAAAAGAAAAAGGATAGTGAAAAAAATTCAACATGGAATCGTAACAAATACACAATTATAAATCCTACTATTCATCATATCCAAGACTGGTACAACACCTGTGTCTAACCACATCCCTTATTACATTCGTTGAGAACACTGCTAAGGTTGGTAATGTTCACCCTTTTGTTATATCTAACCACCACCTAAGCTGGCATACACAACAAGGAACTTAGAAAGAGGAACTAGTGGAACGGTACGTATTTAACTTTGCTGTTCCCTATACTAACTCGATGCGCAAATATAACGCAAGTGATCAGCAAAGCGTGGATCTTCCACGTCATGGAAGACTGGCGGTGCCGTGGAGATAAATAAATACGGCTACACAATGGGCACGTCATTGCATCCGGAAACTTCTATGGTTGAAGTCAGTTATAGCATCGTTTACGAGACCCTGTAGTCCGCTTGCCTGGAGAGGCCAGGAGTAGAAGTGTGTCTCTAGTGCACGAGCGTAAATATGCACTTCTCAATACTAACAGTGCTCCAGTCAAGTGCCTACTGAGAAACAAATTGCTCGTACTTCAAGTAGTGTGCAATCAGCACTGTACTAAGTAACTGGACACGTTGCCAGCAACATCTCAGAGCAGCCGTCGTCTGTGACTGTGCAGTTCGCCTCTTCCCACTAGACTGGCCTGCACGCTCCCTGCCAAGTCTCCGTTACTCCAGTGTCCGTGCTCGAGACAGCCAATAACGGCTCTCCATTCGAAGCTATTTCTTCCCACCCTCGTAGGATGTGAAACCGCTCGCCACTCTACACAGCGCTTCTAGAACCTTCGAGATGTTTCTCGAAATATTCAAGCAAGCTCAAACCTCCGACCAATGGCGTCGTTTCACAGTCTCACTTTGGCGCGAAATGGCCAACGGTTGCACGGCTTCGCTAGGGCGGCTCTCACGGTTCGCCTCCGCAGGAGGGGGCGATGGGGCGGGGGAAGGGGGAGGGGGTATCCTTCGCAGCCCGCAGCCCTTTCGAACGCTCCGTCCTTCTTCGTTGCTAGGGCCAGCGAAAAAATTCTATTGTGTTTGCGTTAATAAACTAACAACTCTACTAACCATCGACCTCTCATGATATAAAATAATGGTCTTAATTAACATAACTGATGACTGTTAACTGATAGTTCTAACATGTAAGATGGCCATAATACCTTCGTCTTACAATAGAAAGCAAACTTTAAGAAGAACATTTGATGAGAGTCGATCCGACTTCTGTTTTCAATCAGGACGCAAAAGAAAAGTTAATGGTCTGATGCATGTAACTTCCATTTCGGTAAAATGAGTGTGTCTTAAGTAAATGCGGCCGATATTAATTGCTGTGAGTCACTTAAGCCGAATGCAGCCAGTGATTTAAACAACATTATTTTTCAGCAACATAAACTGGACACAGCAAAGTGAACGACATACGACAACTGCATGGTCGACCTGAACAAAGACAGCCGTAAGAGTGAAAGTATAGCAAAATGTAAACGCAAAACGCAAACCGAACTCTCACCTCCAAGTGTTTCATTGGCCATGACAAACAAATTACCTCCCACGGTGTGGTTTACTTGTCTGGCTAGCTGCTGTTCCCACGAAGAGTTATGCAACGCACTGCACCATGAATACCAGTGTATCTATATACGAGGGTTGTTCGGACATTAAGGAACGATCGGTAGTGAAATGGAAATCACAGTGAAAATCAAAACTGTTTTCTTTGCACATTTAGGTACACCTTCCAGGTACCTCTCTACATAGTCGCTGCTCCGACTTAGACATTTCTCGGAGCATTATACCAAATTTCCAACACCATCGTTATAGAAAGCAGCCACCTGTGCTTTCCGAAAATTTTCTACGCTGGTCTGTAACGCGTAGCCTGCACCCAAGTGTTGTCTTCGTATCCAGCGTCTCATGTGAACAGAGATGATACTCATAATGAGCCAATTTGGGCTGTGTTGTGGGTGATCGAACATTTCCCATCGAAAAGGCTGCAGGAGCGTCTTTGCTGCCCCTGCAGACTGCGGCTGAGAATTGCCGTGAAGAAGGAAGTGCGTGGCAGTTGTGTCAGGTGGGCTGCATTCATTACGGCGAAGCCTCTCAGTGGGCCCTTCGACTTGGCGGGAGACATTTTTGTTCTAGGCACATTTACTCTTTCACAGTGCGCTCACAGCTTAAAAGACCGTATTGATGCGATCGATGGGCATACTAGAAACGCTACCCAACACATCTGTGGAAAGTCTCGTCGGATTTTCACAGTGGTTTCCATTCCGTGACCGATCGTTTCTCACTTTCCGAATAGCCTTCGTATATCGCTCATTAAATATAACATTGTCATACCTCAAAAACTTTCGTTTTTGAGGGGGATAAAATACTTGCACAGAGTAACACTTGCATGGAGCATGGGGCTCTTGCCCTACTGACAGGCTTCTCACAGGTACAGGCACACTAAGAAGTCTTAACATTTCAGCACAGCTGCTCGTGTTGGCTTGCTTACGCACACAATACAGCAGTGAGCAACCTTTTACCACTTAAGGGTGGCTCATGAACGTGTTTCGTGGAAATATTATTTTTAAATCTGTTGCATTAACAAGAACCGACAATGAAATTTAGCATTATGGTAAATGACAAAGAAATTCAACGTTTACTTTAATATTTTGATGATGCAAAGAACGAGCGACTGCTAAGTATGGAACATGGTATTTCTTACGACTGTTGCAGCCTTATGATGACTGCCGTTTTAGGACGAAATTTAAACTGACAAATTTACATTTCGTTATCATTTTATTAATACATTAAACATAAAAACCCAGAATCTAAATGAATATTACTTATTTTGCTTTTCACTGAAGCATCAGCGTCTGATACTTTTCGAACATTGTTAATTCGAAGACAAGCTCTTATGATGAAATTTAGGGAATACACTGAACCCCTGTTCAGTACAATCAACAAGCTCCAAGGAAATAGGCATCGGCTTACAATTAGTTATTCCTACCGCTGCACCTCCTCAAGAAGACTGTGAGAAAATTTTTAGTTAGAAAATACAAAAAAAGTACTACCATGATCTTGAACTTACAAGATGAAGCCTCTTATGAGCAGCAAAGGAAAACGTTACTGTGCCAATGAATTTTGGTGGGTATGTGTCTTGTAGTACGTAAAATTCAGTTTTTGATCAAATGTTAAAATCCATTGTTATATAATTTTGTTTTTTTATGCTCACTGCCAACTTTTTTATTATAAGTATTACCCAGTATTACTAAAATTTTTGCAGGAAGTACTGCTGATGTGTTTGCTTAACTTTCATGCTTTAATATTTTCGAAAATGTAATTTGTTTATCTCATCACAACGTTTCTCTACTGATAATTAAAGAAAATTTGAGGCCGAAATTTGAAATAAACACTGAAAACAAATCATTAATATCTCTCATAAAATGAATGCTAAGAACTGTTGAACTATGTCTCGTGAATGTATAAAAACTCTGACATGTGGAAATAGTGGTGTGATATTAGGACAAATAAGCCTTCGGTCACAAATATTAAGTCAAAACTGACCAGGTTTCGACGCTACTATGAGCGTTGTCTTCAGAATTAAACTAACTGTTCTAAAACATAATAGGTATACAAGACCTTAATAAACTAAAGTTTGTACTGACTGGAAAGAGATGCAGTACTTACAAGTGACATTCTAAAAAAAAAGGTCTAAGCCGGAAAGGCGACGTCATGAAAAGTTGTAAATAAGATAAGATGGCGAGCCGCTGAGGGCTGCTCGTACCTGAGTGAACACGAGTTGCAACAAAACTGAGGTGCCCACGTTAGAAAGTGTGGGCAAGTAAACATGGTGTTGCTACGAGCGCCATCTAGTAGCCGCAGAAACAACTAGGCTACTGTACATTCAAAATTAGACACATGAAATTATATGAAGCTGATTCAGGCATAACGTAAGCACTAATAATAATAAGATGAACTTACATATTTATCTGCTTTAAACAGAGATATATTTTGAAACGTAAAAAAAAAAAAACAAGTCAGTTACGACATACAAGAAAACAGAAAGGACGTAACAGGAAATTAACATTTCGGCAAACTGCATGAGGAAATCTGAATCAAAGACCAAGCAACGGCTTTATACAGTCAAAAAAGTTTTTATTTCGCAGCTGCAGCTGTTCGTTGAGAATGAGGCCATCATCACGAGATAGATGTTTGAAAATATCCAATTCCTCTAAAACATCTAACCTACTCCCCTTATTTTCGGTATGCAGAATATTGCTACCGCCGATGGCTTTAGGCACGTGTCCAGTAATTAAGAGATGATCGGCAAAGGATGAATTTAGGGGACTGGTGCCGTTTTTTCTCAATAGATGTTCTTTATATCTGACGGTGAAAGCACGTCCAGTTTGCCCTATATAATAGGAGGAGCAGGTATCACAGATGATCTTATAAACACCAGAACTTTCTGCAGGGGAGCGAATGGATTTCAAATTATGAATGAAGTTCTCTTCAGATTGTTATTAGTAGAGAAGGCAACATTGCAGCTGTATTTGTTGCGCAGCATGCGCTGAATCTGATAGGAAATGGGTCCTACGAAAGGAATAGGAAAACGTTTTTTTGGGTTAACTTCAGCGCGTAAGGTGTTGAGCGTAGTAGTTCTTGCAGTTTTCTTTTTGAGGATATCGTCCACAATGTTAGGCGTATATTCATTATTGACTGCTATGGTTTTAAGTAAATTAATCTCCTCATTGAACTTTTCTGTTGAAAGTGGTATAGAGGTGGCTCGGTGGACGGTAGAGTGAAAAATGTCATTTTTTGAAACTGTGGATGAAAAGAGGAAGCAGGGACGGTTTGGTCAGTATACGTTTCTTTTCGAAAAAATATTTAAAGTGATATTATTGTCCTCTATTGTAAGCGTCAAGTCTAACTTCCTCAGGATTCTTCCAATGAATCTCAGTCTGCCATCTGCTTTACCAACGATCAACTTATATGATCATTCCATTTTAAATCACTCCTAATGCGTACTCCCAGATAATTTATGGAATTAACTGCTTCCAGTTGCTGACCTGCTATTTTGTAGGTAAATGATAAGGGATCTATCTTTCTATGTATTCGCAGCACATTACACTTGTCTACATTGAGATTCAATTGCCATTCCCTGCACCATGCGCCAATTCGCTGCAGATCCTCCTGCATTTCAGTACAATTCTCCATTGTTACAACCTCTCGATATACCACAGCATCATCCGCAAAAAGCCTCAGTGCACTTCCGATGTCATCCACAAGGTCATTTATGTATATTGTGAATAGCAATAGTCCTATGACACTCCCCTGCGGAACATTTGAAATCACTCTTACTTCGGAAGACGTCTCTCCATTGAGAATGACATGCTGCGTTCTGTTATCTAGGAACTCTTCAATCCAATCACACAATTGGTCTGATAGTCCATATGCTCATACTTGGTTCATTAAACGACTGTGGGGAAATGTATCGAACGCCTTGCGGCAGTCAAGAAACACGGCATCTACCTGTGAACCCGTGTCTACGGCCCTCTGAGTCTCGTGGACGAACAGCGCGAGCTGAGTTTGATACGACCGTCTTTTTCGAAACCCATGCTGATTCCTACAGAGTAGATTTCTAGTCTCGAGAAAAGTCATTATACTCGAACATAATACGTGTTCCAAAATTCTACAACTGATCGAAAGTTAGAGATATAGGTCTATAGTTTTGCTCATCTGTTCGACGTCCCTTCTTGAAAACGGGGATGATCTGTGCCCTTTTCCAATCCTTTGGAACGCTACGCTCTTCTAGAGACCTACGGTACACCGCTGCAAGAAGGGAGCAAGTTCCTTCGCGTACTCTGTGTAAAATCGAACTGGTATCCCATCAGGTCCAGCGCCCTTTCCTCTTTTGAGCGAGTTTAATTGTTTCTCTATCGCTCTGTTGTCTATTTCGATGTCTACCATTTTGTCATCTGTGCGACAATTTAGAGAAGGAACTACAGTGCTGTCTTCCTCTGTGAAACAGCTTTGGAAAAAGACATTTAGTATTTCGGCCTTTAGTCTGTCATCCTCTGTTTCAGTACCATTTTGGTCACAGAGTGTCTGGACATTTTGTTTTGATCCCCCTACCGCTTTGGCATAAGACCAAAATTTCTTAGGATTTTCTGCCAAGTCAGTACATCGAACTTTACTTTCGAATTCATTGAACGCCTCTCGCATAGCCCTCCTCACACTACATTGCGCTTCGCGTAATTTTTGTTTGTCTGCAAGGCTTTGGCTATGTTAATGTTTGTTGTGAAGTTCCCTTTGCTTCCGCAGCAGTTTTCTAACTCGGTTGTTGTACCACGGTGGCTCTTTAACATCTCTTACGATCTTGCTTGGCACATACTCATCTAACGCATATTGCACGATGGTTTTGAACTTTGTCCACTGATCCTCAACACTATCTGTACTTGAGACAAAACTTTAGTTTTGAGCCGTCAGGTACTCTGTAATCCGCTTTTTGTCACTTTTGCTAAACAGAAAAATCTTCTTACCTTTTTCAATATTTCTATTTACGGCTGAAATAATCGATGCAGTAACCGCTTTATGATCGCTGATTCCCTGTTCTGCGTTAACTGTTCCAAATAGTTCGGGTCTGTTTGTCACCAGGAGGTCTAATATGTTATCGCCACGAGTCGGTTCTCTGTTTAACTGCTCAAGGTAGTTTTCAGATAAAGCACTTAAAAAAATTTCACTGGATTCTTTGTCCCTGCCACCCGTTATGAACGTTTGAGTCTCCCAGTCTATATCCGGCAAATTAAAATTTCCACCCAGAGTGGAGTCTCCCCTTAGTCACTGCTCCTTTTTAAGGCTACGCCGAATCTAATTATGCTCATTACTCTGAAGGTAACACACTGTTTGCACTTCTCCTGCATTATCAGTCGGGGATAACGATGGGCACTCAACCCAGGCGGTGGGCGAGCGTTAACGCTCTTTCTCGCCTAGTTACATCCTGAACAGGCCTGCTGTAACCAACGACCTGCTGTAACCAACGACGTGTGACTAGAAAGCAGTTTCAACATTATGTTGAAAGGTTGCAGAACTGCTACCAGTCACTGTTTATGATAATTTATTTTATCTTTTCCAGATTCATCATGCTAGTCTGCTGATCTTCTTACGGCGGAAGAAAGTACGGATTTAATTACATGTCATTTGCTCACGTTTTTCCTGCATAGATTTTGTATTCGGTGTCTGCCCTTACAGATATTGATTCTAACAACTTATCAAGGTGAATGCTGCAATTATTTCCTAGAAAAGGCTTGACCTTTGAGATATTCTTGTCAGTCTTAATTAGGGAATGTTTCACGGATTTCGAGAGACATTTTGACGACTTTTTGTCGTTTCCAGGGAGCACCACGACGAGGTAGTCTCTTTTCGTCCCCCATTAAATTTATTTACATTACTTGTAAGATTGCCAGTAAGTATATTAAACTGCTTTTCATTGTTCACAAATTTTTCAATGATCCTGACCATTTTTCGTCATTGTAGCTTCTATACGTAGGCCACACAAGTCAGAAATGATGTTACGTTCCAATCAGTTTGGAGTTTCTTTACAGCTTTTGCAGTCGTTTCGACAGTTTCCATCGCTGAATATTTTCCCCACCAGAGTTTAAAACTAGTCGGTGAAACTGATGGTCGTGGTTTTCTTCATCTTCTTTAATAGTTTTCCGACAAACGTTTGCTATCAAAGCATTTATTCTTTAGTTCCACCCTTCTCAGACGTTATCAGTGCGATGGCGTCTTCCAGTCCAGAACCACATCCCTGTTGGCATATGTTCTTTATCGAGCTACTGGTCCACAGAATATTCACAAAAATCGCTGAAGCGTTTCGTTTTCTGGCGTGCTGTCCCGAATATAGAGCCAGCTATCAGCCAACATATCCAGGAAATGATGTGCTAGAGCAGAACACTTTCTTATATGGCGGCGTATTCCCTAGTATTCCTTGCAGGCTGGAACGTGGCTTCAACAGTGAACTCGTTTCCACCAACACTGATTAATTTTTTAAAAATTTTATCCATATTTTGCAGCTTAAAACGTGACTGTATTCAAAATATTGGAGGTATGAATTGAACGACGCCTTCAGTCACAGCTTTTTCGTGTTTTATTAACTACACGATGCATTTCAGTCCCCGTGGATCCATCGTCGGGTGTAATTTGTTTTAATACATGTTTTATTTCTTCTCCAGAATGAGGTGAAATGCATATTCCTGTCACGCAAAGGTTTAATGTTAGGTTATGAATTTCGCACATATTTTCGCGTTCGACTTAAGAAATTCATAACCTAACATTAAATCTTTTCGTGACAGTAATATTCATTTTACCTCATTCAGAAGAAGAAATAAAACGTGTATTAAGACAAATTATACCTGACGATGAACCCAAAGGGTCCGAAATGCATCGTGTAGTTAATAAAACACGAAAACGTTGTGACTGAAGGCGTTGTATAATTCATACCCCCACTGATTAAAATGATAATGGCGACCAGTAATCTCAGTTCCAGGAAACAAACTGTTAGCTGCTGGACGATGGCAATTTCGAAGTCCATCATCAGAGACGCAGGGTTCCATCCAGGCATGTTAGTTTTAATAGCGTTAAAAATGTTCATTTATTTCTCGCTTTTTATTTGGCAGCAAAGCGTAGGAAAATGGAATAGTGTTTGTTTCGGCTTGGAGTATAAACAACTCTCCAAACTACTTGCTCGAACTCTTGAACGTTCTATCCACAAAGAATGATTCGCAGTTTGGTGAACACGCTTTTCCCTTTTCGCTGACAAACACCAGTATTGCAATCATTTGCAAGTTTTCTACTATCATTCGTCAGCAAATTATTTTCATGGAAGGATATTCTTCCACAATCGGTGGGATCTTGTATAGTCCACATATGTTTTCAGGTAATGCGATGTAACGATTGTTTCGCACTCACGTACTATAGCAATGATGTTACTAAGTCGCAGCCTCGATTGAAAGCTGCCCTACTTCAGCATAAACAGATGAAACAGCATCGTCTGATTCTTTTGCCTACTTCTTTGCGCTGCTTCATCTGGAATGCGAACATGGCTACCTTCCCCTAAAACTTTGTTACTTTTTGCGGAATATTTTCCTTTGCATTTATTATTTCTAAAGTTTACACAACGCCAGTAAATCACTTGTTTGTCTGTATAGTCCACAACATACTGATGCCCACTGTAAATCAGTAAAGGCTTCCCTTTGGTGGTCTCTGTAAGTTCATTATCTCATCACTAACACGCGGAACACTACTTGCCAACTTAGAGGTCAACTCCAGTACTGAACTCTGGGAGAAAGCCACGCACGCCACGATCTGGTGCGGGGATAGGAAACTTCGTGCAGGAAATGGGCTTTGGCCTCCTCCAGAATATGTCGCATGTAGCAGCGGACAGGCCGGTGTATCCTTCTTGTCCACTACCTACAGTGTCCTCGGCTCTGTACAAACGTCAACATCTCCCCCTCTGTACAAGTGTCACTCTGTGCAAATGTCGCAAATTCATTTTACAGTAGTAGTATTTAAAAGGTTTAAAGGGATGTTATTTCAAGACAAAAATATTTATAAGTACCAAGTTTGACTATTTGACAAATTAAACCGTTGCAGTATTGTAAATATATCAAATTTATTTTATATGTCTGTGACGAAGGTTAATGACATCTTAGAGAGAGTAGGTTCCTTGAAACGGCAGTAGGCTGGCCACGTCGCAAGAAGAAAAGACAACAGATGGACGAAGCTAGTACTGGAGTGGAGTCCGAGAGAGCACCGGAGGCCTAGAGGAAGACCACCAGACAAATGGGACAAAGACATCAAGAAGATCGCTGGTAACATCTGGCAGAGAACTCCCCAAGACCGTCCCACTTGGAGAAGACTTCTGAAAGCCTACCTGAATCCACGACTCGAAGAGGCCACATCATCTAATGATTGAATTGGCTGCTGCTGCTGATGATGATGATTATGTTGCCAAAAGTACGCTATTAGGCTTAAAGCAGCCCACATGCTCCACATGCAAACTTACGTCATTGTTGCTACAATACTATGCTTAAAATATGACACAGATCCAAATATGACATTTTTTTACACAAACTAGAATCACATTCGTGATAATTATATCACTGGTATCCACGACTCACTACACACTGAAGCAGCGTAATTAAGTAGAAAAAAGCTGTGGACCATCATCCTGAAGACAATTTTGCTGCTACTTCACGCGTCACTAGTTTATATGGACATACAAAAGTGTATGTAACCCTTTGGGATAAATCTGTTAATCAGTAAATGTAGAAGGTCTTCTTTCTTCTTAGAAGCTAAGCCTGGTTCCCAAAGAAATGCTAGTTTCAAAGCCACGGCTCCAGTTATCTTCCTCTTCTGAATTGCAGTTACTTCTAGAAAAAAATCTGCTGTAGGAATTCTTAGAAAATACCCAATATACACTAGCAAAACCTCTTGAGTATAATTTATTCGAGGTTTTTCGAATTGTTTGCATGTATGTGAAACAACATATTTGTCCCCTTAAGTCAAATGCCTGACAAAACTACGCAATTGATATTGGATAATGCACGAAATGAATTAGCCCCGTGACATTCTACTCAAGGTGGGATTCTTGAGATGTGAATAAAACCTTTCTACAAACTTACTGAAAAAGTACGCATCTGCCCAAAATAATTGTTTGAAATTCAATCAGTGGCTCTCTCACTCTTATGAAATATGTATAAATGATGACTTGTACTATAACTCCCCCCTGCTTCCCGGGATTTGCGAAATTACAAGTTGACAATGACCGTGAATTATGAATTTTGACCCGCGTCCGGATAAGGTATCCGAATCCGAAGTAAATCATGATTATTCCGCGGGAAACAGGAGACGTTATAACTTGAACGTTATTGAATGAGTAATTGCATTCAATAACGATCGGTAAATGAATTAATGGAGATAATTTGGAAATAAATTTTGCCAGTGGAAAGTTTGCCGAAAGAAATGATTAAGTTGTAAAATCAATTAAAAAATCGGTCGCCAGCTCAGCAGATGAGCGACAGTACTGTTAAGTACGTGAATAATTGTGTCAAAAATAAAGTTTACCTATTCGAAGCGCAGCAGGTGGAACAGGAACTTTTACGTCCATGCTGTGTCAGGGTCAGTAGTCATATAAAACAATGTCATAACAATCTAACTACACTTAAACATTAATGGTTAACTTTCTATAAGTATTTTGATAATATTTTGTTCATAATTTGTCAGCTAAGTGCAATGCTGACAACACAGATAATTATCTATCGAGATTTTGAACAATGGACTGTCATTCTGTCTTTAAAATTAGGTACTTTGCACAGTTTAATCTACTGATAATGAACTATATTGCCAATAATTGATTAACTATGTTTTGAATGATAATAATTCGTTAATTGGGGGATTGTCAGGTGGAATAAGCTTTATAGTTTCATGAAATATCCTTGAAATAACTTCAGCTGAATATGCATTGAAATAAATCTTAATAATGAAATTTATTACTACAGTCTATTATTAGGTTACTACAGTTGGCGTAAGCTTATTAAGTGCAACAATTAATTACGATAACCAGTCTGAAATTTACTCTTCACTGTCTATGCAAATAATTTGATAATTAACATATTTTCTCTTGATAATGCCGTGACACACTCGGTTCAATAAGGTAAGGATCGGAAGGAACCTACTTGGTGCTATTTTCGGGTGGGAATGTAACTGCAACATTTCATTTATAAAGTGCTTGTTATTAATTGTTCAACTTCAGAGAAAAGCACAGTCACTAGCAAGCCTTCTACAATTTTATCCTACGAAAATTACGTAGATCTTACTTCCCTCGTTGTCGGCAGCGACACAATGTGGCAGCGGGCTTTTACTGTTGTGACTTGGGCCCACAGTGCGCTTCACATCTAAGTTCTCGTTTCTTCAGCACTTTGCCCATTAATCCATAATAACTTGCCCGGTCATGCTTCCAGATTTGCCGACCATTACTTTCCCGTCGTACTTAGATCCACACAATAGCCGTTAGATGTAACACAGCTAGGACTAGCAGATCTCGACTGTAGGTCTTACTCCGAGCACGGCGTCACTGCTACTACTATCCGCTGGCGAGCTCGTTAACTAAATATGCCCTGACTTGCCAGTGTTAAATATTACATTATTTAAACATAGTATTTACAATACATATTTACACTAGACAATACATCGTATACAAACAGTTTCATGTGTTAAGTAAGCGAAAAAATTCATAGCAAGGACTGCGTTGTAGCGTCACAGTACTAGTTACGTGAAGGAAAGGTACCACGTTCAATGAATTTCATTTATTTCGAACTAGAAGATAAGCGGGTACACTGAACATGTTTCAGAGACACTGCTCATTGAATGGTGAATATAAGCAAGGATTATTCAAAAACAAAAATTACCTTAATCAATTAGTTGGCAAATGTTTTTAAAGCTATGGAAAAGAAGAGGAAATACCTTACACTTTTCCTGTTGTCCGTTCGCGAAAAAGTATGCCCCTCCTAATCAACAACGAATCTGCATTAGAAAATTAAAATTGGCATGCAGGTCAAGCATCGTGACCATAGCTGAGCGAGGAGCCAACATCGAGATTCCTTAAATCGCCAATGCTCAGCTGTTCTTTACTGTATCGATCATGTATACTGCGTAGTCGTGGCTACGACGGCTGGTGCTACGACACGGCTCGTATACTGCATGAAGGGTCTGTTAGCACATACATGTCTGGTGGTTGGTGGCGAAAAATGCGACTAATCCTGCTCTACGGTGAGAGAAATGCCGAAAACTCCCTGTTCAAATATACATTAATGATGAAGACGGTATCTGTCCATATCAATAAAAGAAATTTTTAAACTTTCTCACTATCCAGCTACAACGTCAAAGAGGTATTTTATCAGTACGAGTAAAGACAGAAGGACTAAATTCTATGAACATTTGATCCTGAATGCTGCTCAAATCGAAAAACTCCTACAAAGTGAATGCAAGGGCAGAAGGTCATTCCCCAGTTGCATGGTACGAAGCAGAAGTTGTCGGCTACGACTGCACGCCTTGGCAGAAGCTTCCCTGCAATCACAAAGAGTTAGATGAGTGTTTCATCTGATGAGTCTGGAAACCATCTTGCCCGACCCATCCGCTATCAGAGTATAAAGGGTGAAATGTGAAGTAGTGAAGTGGCATATGCGTTCCGGTGGGAATTACTAAACCTCGTACTCCCACTACGTTCCCGTCTTCCCCCTCCCCCAACATCCCCCACCCCCACCACCCCGTCTTACTGAGCAGTGTGAGAATCTCCTTACTACAAAAGAAAAAGATTCTTATTGAATGAAATGCTTAGTTCCAGTCTTATAGTACAGTGGACGACACAACAGTTGCCCCTCTACTGTCACAATATTTTCGCCAATAGGAGTTGCGCTTTCTGAATGCTACACGCTAAGGCTTGGAGATAAAAGAAAAGTGGGTGCTAGGTGGTGTCTTTTCTTTGCGCCCGTATTTTGACGTTGTGCCCTTCGCGGCGTAGGGAGAGAGGAGTCATCCATTGACACTGCAGAGGCAACGTAAAATCATGTTAGCTGTTTGGCGACCTCTGTAGCCAATTGTTTGTTAAGGAGCAAAAAATTGTCTCGGCCGTGGGGACGACTGGCCGCTTCCTGGCACCCCTCTGGACGGATGGCGGCGCCCTGCCGATTTGATGAATGAGTCTGCCAGTATCAAAATATGTGACATAAATGGCCGCATCTTTTCACTGCATTGACTCAGATGCTAACGTTTATTATACTGCCAAGGAGCCATAGATATGGGTATGTGACATATTTCAATATGACACTTTCACCCGTCACTGAGAAAAAGGATTTTGAACAGATGGACAGACAGATGGACAACAAGGAGATCATCTACGGGTTCCGCTTTTACTGATTGCGGTATGGAGCCCTGAAAACAGGAAATATATTCACACTCATTGTTTAGATATTACTGACTCATTGCAAATTTGCATATCACAACATTTATCTCACCTAATAGGCTATAAAAAGGTAATCAAAAACGAATTAAACATGAGAAACGTGACGTTAAGTCAGTGACGTTTTCCAGGGTATCACTGGTAACTTTGATCCCTTTCACATCCATCAGTTTCAGAGATTTCAAGTTTAGAGGACCAATCACAGAAGCAAAGTGTTACGTGTCATAAAAATCCTCATGGTATAATTCTTGCGCATGAAAAGATTCGCCATGTTTCTTTGCAGACAGAACAGCAGCTATGAAGCATTCGGTGGTATGCATGGGTCCTCCTCTCAACTGGCGCTCTACCTGTCTCTCAGACGGAGAATTAGCTGAATCTCCATCAGTATAAGTGTAGCGTTTTATAAGATGTTTGAGCGTTATGGATTTTATTACGAGGAAAAAGAACTCCTTAAAAATAAAGACCCGATTTTTTTAATTGCCGGGAAACACAATTATGAGATTATAAGATGACTTCACCGTTGGTTGTGGTAGTTTCCTGTTTTAAATAGACTAACATACACGAACCTAAGTTAGTCACTTCACAATTACCTTGTGTCTTATCCTCAACATAGCAATCACATGCATTTGTCTTCAGGTCATAAATGGTCAAGTTTAAGACATTTAGTTTGGATTTGCAGCACCATATAGAAACGTCTCCAATTGACAACTGCGTAACAGCCTGGAGATCAAATATTGCTATTATACTGTCGAAGTTTTTCTTTATCACATTTCGTTTCCGCTCGGGACAATTTCTTCTCATTTAAATGTTCATCATATTTCACTTTCAACATGCTGTCGTGTACGTGCTCGCATACCTGGATCCATCTTTACCTCTTTCATCTGGCTCAAGGGCAGTCTCGGCAACATTATTACGTTTCTCTGGAGCTCTTAGGATTGGCCATCATTGATATTGAAACGTCCCCTTAGAACAATTTATACAAGACTGTGCTTAAACTGACACACAATATTTTTAGCGCAACGCAATCTGACTTTCAAACATCCCTACAAAAGAATGGCCCTGACTAACATTAACCTATACCTTTCACAAATCACTTACCTCACCAAAAATCTTCGTTACTCGAACTACTGCAATACAGAGAGCGCCACTACTGCCAGCTAAATAAAAGATTAAAACTACGGAAGGCACTAACTACTGATAGGCATAGTTAGCAAATGAAAGATTTTTGTAGAGAACAAACAATGTATTTACCTTAATAGTCATAATATATATAGCAGTCCATGACATCCAGTCTAACAAATTTCAAAACTCCGCCATCTCTCTCCCCACATCCACCACTGCTGGCGGCTCACCTCCAACTGCGCAACGCTACGCGCTGTTCACATCCAGCTGCCGCTGCCCAACACTACAATGGCAGACAACAATGCAAACTAGCCACAGACTGCACACAGCACAGCCAGTGATTTTCATATAGAGCGCTACGTAACGTTGCCAATAAGAAAACATAAACAGCCTACTTACATAAAGAAAACATAAACAGCCTACTTACATAGCCCCCATGCTCCCCACAAAACATTTTACAAATTGTTTTGGGCAGTGGCCAATAATGATTTGAAAAAATTTTTCATAATTACAATAACAAAGATATCAAATGCAGACACTTATTTATACAATGTTGGTCAAAAGCTAAAATTTTCTCACAGTCCATAAAGACAGTCCAGATTGTTCATCACAGTAAAATTTCAGTGTTTTTTTTTTTTCAAAGTCTGAGCAGCAAAAGACAATGCACACGGAAGTAGTGGATTTCCATGCAGTCTTGAAGAAGTAGTGTTGTCCTTCCAACTGAAAGACAGTGCTGACTCTTGACATGCTGACAGGTAATGGGCCACAACAGAGCAAACCCACAGCAGAGACGTTCGACGTTTTGAAGAAGATTGGTAGGTAGGTCATCACAGAGCAGACCCACTGTAGTCCTGGTAGAGAGTATGGTATTGGCGGGCCACCAGAGATGCAGACCCACTGCAGTCTTTGTAGAAATAATGGTATTGGTGGGTCATCAAAGATGCAGACCCACTGTAGTCCTTGTAGAGATAGCTAGCAGCCATCTGTTGCGACTGTGCAGGTGCACAATCACCATCGAAGAGTCTTGCGGAGAATATAGCAAGTCCATAAACCACCACTTGTCCACTCACAAAAAATTTGTTTGAAATGTCCTTAGAACCAGCAATGCTGTTATCCAGTCCCTTGCTGAATTATTAACACACATGCAAACACTAACAGTCCCTACTTCTCACATATTGTCCATATAGTATGGCCAACGGAAATGTGTGAAGTGAAATGTAACTTACAAGTTAATAATATGATGAACTGGTGTCACTTACAATTTTATAACATAAGAACACAATAATAATGGTACAAAACAATACAGGTAACATTTGTAGTACAGGCTTTACAAAAGAATAGAAATAAACATATACATCAGTGTTATAGGAATTATGACATAAGTAAATACATAAAAGATCAGAATAATTATTGAAACATCAACTTCACACATGAGCATTAAAACAAAACAGAATAAATAATGTCTAAGCATATTTACAAGGTAAATAACATATTATTAATGCCAATTATATTTGAGGAGAACAGTATTCCTCATCATAGTGAATGTAGCTTAGTATTAGAAGAAGAAAAAATTCTATGAAACTACACAGAGACAGGAAGAAAACAAATACACAAGGGTACACAAACACATAGTGGGACAACACAAAAGGAAAGGACAGGGTTCGTTTTCAGTGTAACATTTGGTACTGCAGTCCAACCCAAAACTTCATTCCATAGATCGTTCGTCTTATTTCAACCTATGCTTCCACCAAAAAAAATCCTATCCAAACATGCTTTCTGTATTTTTCTCGTATAACCTCTCAGTGCATTTCTTCAAATTCATCGCAACTCATTCTCTTATATAGTCTACCCCTTCTTAAGCTAACTTAAATCTACTGAGCTCAGGTGCTAAACTAAGGGACGAGGCAATGCAGCAGCACAAAACAATTAACACGAACAGCAATGACATAAAATTCAACTTGGCAAAGTAAGCAACAATATTACAACTAATATAAGGCACTGTGCAGCAAACAAGAAAAATAAATCAATAGTAAACTGGCTTAGAAGAGTAACACAAAGTCAAATTCAGTAACACAATGCCTGGCAAACAGCAGTAACTTATACCTAAAAATGGCATAGCTCAAGCAGAAAAAATATTACAGTAAAAACAACAATGCAGATAAGGGAAATGTATATTCACATCTTAATGTCTATGTAATTAAAGTGGTGCACCACAACTTATTCTACGAAAAATATTACCAAGTAGTTAAAAAGAAAATTATGTATGCAAGTCCTGTGAAGGGAAATGTCTTTTTGTGCACCTTCGTTTTTTTTTAAGTGATTGTTTACTGGATCTTAATAGTCATCAAAAGTCATAATTTATGTAATTTTAAAACTCCGCCATCTCATTCCCCACATCCACCACTGCTGGCGGCTCACCTCCAACTGCGCAACGCTACGCGCTGTTCACATCCAGCTGCCGCTGCCCAACACTACAATGGCAGACAACAATGCAAACTAGCCACAGACTGCACACAGCACAGCCAGTGATTTTCATATAGAGCGCTACGTAACGTTGCCAATAAGAAAACATAAACAGCCTACTTACATAAAGAAAACATAAACAGCCTACTTACAATATCTAAACTGTTTTTAAGAGATATTTTACAAAATGAATCTCTGAACCGTTCAGGGAAGGCTCTGAGCACTATGGGTCTCAACTTCTGAGGTCATTAGTCCCCTAGAACTTAGAACTAGTTAAACCTAACTAACCTAAGAACATCACACACATCCATGCCCGAGGCAGGATTCGAACCTGCGACCGCAGTGATCTCGCGGTTCCAGACTGCAGCGCCTAGAACCGCACGGCCACTTCGGCCGGCATTCAGGGAAGGTCTACTACCACCAACACGAATACAGCGATACATACGAGCAATAGGCTTCATTCACGTGGCAATGAATCGACAGAAACATTTGCTGTTTGCGCCATTGAGCATTGAAGCTTGCAATTTTATTTACATCCTGATTTCAAGGCCGTTTGGGTCATACCCTTTTATTTTGTATCTGAATTCCGTATACCTGGCCAGTATTTCTTCTTTTCTTCGAAAAGTCCCTCACCCACCTAGCAACATTTCTCTACCGTTTCACATCCTCTTTTGAAGGGTTCTCTAATATGCAGATAAATGTGTCCTAAAGCCAGCTATTGAATTATTTCTAGTTACAGTGGACAATGAAGTAGGGTTTGTTACTAAAGACAATTCAGTTGGACTACTTTTTCTGCTAGCAGCTTCACAAAGATTTCCCGCCGGATCATAAACAGCAATGCCGGATTTGTCCCCACTATCATTTCCACCCTCATCTTTGGTGGGAAACGTTTTGCCAGAAATCAAGTCGTCACAATCTTCAAAACATCATGTGCTACTTGAAGAGGAAGAACTGCAAGATGAAGACCAGGTAAGGAAGACACTTACGTTAGTAGATCAACTTGCAGAAATTTCAGATGCTCCAATTCGAAAGCACGAGTGTCATAGATAAAAACAATGAACGAAATGACTGTGGTATTAATTATTTCCCAAATTTCACTTATTTATAACTCTGGCGCTGTGAACACTGTACTTGAACTATGAAGATGTTGCTTATTAAGAACAATGTATACCCGAACCCTCCAAATATGACGAAATTATAGGCTCATTTTTCTTTAAACACTGCTTTGCCCCATCTGGTTCTTTTGCAATTGCTTTTTCCGCTTTGCTTAATTACACCAGAAATATCTAGCAAAACTTGTAATTTTCCACGAAATGATCTCATGGCCTACAGAGATCGAAAAATAAAGAGGTGTTTCGCTGGGAAAAATAAGTAATCTTGATGTATTTCAGCACAGCATATAACGAATTCTAATAATAACAACATGCCTGAAAATAATCTAATGGAATTTCTTGAAATGGAGAGTTGTTTGTAGAAGAACGACATAATTGCACGTAGTACCTATATAATTTCTACCTGATGTTGCTTCTGTGTTTCTTACGATAATACCACAAGTTGAAATAGTACAAATAAATTATGTATTTCTCGGGGCAAGAATGGCCCATTTCCTTATAACATGCGCAAAGATTGGGCGGATTTTCATTGTAAACTGCGTTACGCCTAAATAATGTTATTCATGCGAGATTCATGAAATTTACTTACCTCACAACAAGGGTCTCGTAATGCGTCACTCTGTAATAACAACTGTAGCATATGTTCGACACAGTGCCGGGATCATTGCTCAAACGATACGGTATTATGTGTGCACAAAGAAGAAAGGAGTGGGAAGAACGACATAGCTGTCCTCTGTGACCGCATTGTTTGACTTCATAATTATGATACTTCACCAGTAATAAGCCCACGTAGAAACCATTCGATTGGTATACAAATCCTAAACAGGCTGTTTTTGAACTATTGTTGGTGTTTCATAAGCGACATCTGTGCCTATTTGTGTCTGTCATATAAATGTGTCAATGAAACAAGTGAAAAACAGACTCGTTTCAGAATGTAATTGAATTGAAAATGATTTAACTTTTCAGAGTTAATAATTTTTTTGTTGAAACATAAATATAAAGACTCCGCTTTATATCAAATCAGTTATGTTTCTTTACTGATCTCTCCCTCTTAACCCACGTAGTACAGAATTTTCTCCAGTGGATCGTGTGTTATATTGCTCTTGAGCATGACCAACATCAATCTCCGATTGTATCGATATTAAAGTGGCCCAGTATATTTTATATTTTGATATCTTGACAATGACGTTCACCTATTTGCTCTTTGACGCCAACCTTAGTTTTTAAAGGAGACTTCAAAGTGACTCTTGAAAAAGTGAATGATACGATGAAACAAACAGCTAAGTGTTTTGAACTTTTACACCATATTTGCTGTAACATAAATATAATGAGAGTCCTCTTTTGCTGCCTAAGACTTTAGTAGCAACCTCCTCGAGTGATACGCAAGTCTCACATTCACTCATAGTAATTTTTTGTTCGAATTTGGAAACGAATATCGTTTTACGATGTCATGTCGAAAAGCACGCTTTTTTTTCAAATTTCGCTTCTGGCTGATGGAACTTTTCGCAGAGGTACTTGTAATATTCTCCACCTTGTCTGAAGTTTTCATCAGCGTGGATGTGCTAACAGATTTCTTTAGTACATAAAACAGTTGATGGTGCATTTATTTGTTCTCATACTAGATTTCAAAACACTATAAATCATAAGAGTAAGCAACTTTCATTAAATAAAGATTTTCATTGTTGTGTTTGTTGTTTGATTCTTTTGCAGCTGCAGTGGAACATAATTACTTGAAGAGACCCTCAAGAGCAAACAGACTGCGTGACATCAATCCTGTTCTCTGATCTACTGCTGTGGGCAGACTCGCACTCACACCACAACGGTGATGATGACGATGTTGGGTTTGTGGGGCACTCAACTGTGCCGTCATCACCAGTCCCAATTTATACACACTTCAAATGGTTCAAATGGCTCTGAGCACTATGGGACTTAACTTCAAAGGTCATCAGTCCCCTAGAACTTAGAACTACTTAAACTTAACTAGCCTAAGGTCATCACACACATCCATGCCCGAGGCAGGATTCGAGCCTGCGACCGTAGCGGTCACACGGTTCCAGACTGAAGCGCCTACAACCGCTCGGCCACTCCGGCCGGCCTATACACACTTCAATTTTTACACAATCCGATCTACCCACTGTCCCGAATGATGATGGTGATGATGATGATGAAAGGATGAGGGCAACACAAAAATCCAGTCCCCGGGCAGAGAAAGTCCCAAACCATTCCGGGAATCAGACCCGGGGCCGTGTGATTCAGAGACGGGAACTCTAGCCACTAGACCACGAGGTACAGGCGCCAGAGCGATGAACAACGGGTCGGTTCAGCCCCCAGGATGGCTTACATATACGGCGCTCACTCGCGCTCTCGTTGCAGTTTGCCGCTTGTCCTCGGAGGATGCCTCCGCACTCGAAGGCGAAACGTCAGGGGAGAGTTTTATGTATGGACCACGGCATCTCAGCCTGGAAGTGTTAAGTAATTAAGGCTAGTAGATTTATTTCATTATCAAACTTATTACTCAGCTACCTGTCACCCTATAGGTCTCTAAGTTCCTACTAACACGTTAAAATTTGATACTGGTATGTCTGACCTTCGCTTTAAAATTCCTAACGCGGCCGTAATGCCTTTTTTGATCGATTTTAAAAGAGCTCTTCTCCACCTTGAGCACTGCGCCGTTAAGCTTACATGCTCGCTTTAAAAATATATATTATCATTTGTCTGAAGACAGCGTACGCTTTGCAGTTACCCTGCGCTACATAATGATGTCTGACAGCCATATTTTATCTCTAGCGCTCACTATCCACGCGGCGTGCGAGAGGAGCGCTCGTGGTCCCCTAGCCGCCACTTGAGAATGCCTGGGCTTAAATACTTTCGCGGCAATGTTGAGCGTATTTCTGCAAAACATCTGAGGTTTTCTTTCTGTCCATCGCTGAGCCTGACAATTTCGTAACTAAAATAACAGGCGTTCATGGCTTAAACTTTGTTTAATCCCACTTCCCTTTCTTTGTACCACGGAACGTGTCAGCTGCTCGTGCTACAGCCTGCATCGGGATGCTGGACCAACATGCGCTTTCACTTCGGCACATGAAAAGGCAGCGCGCGGCTGCTGAGGCAGCACAAAGGGTGAGCCTGTCGGCAGGAACTCGCAGGGGCGCCAACCAGCTGGTGTTCTGACAGGGCCGGCGGCGGAGGGGTCACGCGGAAGCTGGGAAGGGGGGGGGGGAGCGGAGAGGGGTGGAAATCTGACGATCCGCCGCGCTCACAAGAGAGGGGCGCCAACTTGGGAGACAGATGACTGCGGCCCAGACAAAAGGCGGGCCGCTCCGCCAGAAGGGAAGTTTGGCGACGCACACGAGCCGTTGTCTTCTGGCCGATTTCCCTCCCATAATACGAGCCGAAGGGGCCCGCGGCTGCGGGTGCGCTGAGTGGCGGCGGCCATCCTCGTCCGCGCCTCCCCCCCCCCACCCCAACTACCCACCCCTCCAAGGTCACCCTTTCACACGCAGGGGCAAACCCACTGGCCTCGCAGAAGGGGCGCACTACATCAGCAGGGGGACGTCTCGCTAACGATGAAACCCATTATTACTCCATTCAGCAGCAAGCTCTTCGGGCAAGCTACAGCAGCTGTTGGCAATCTACTCCGAATTGCCTGCCCCACCCTACTTTCAGTGATTGGATATCAGAGTGGTGAGGATTTGTAAGCGTGCAGGTTCTGTTCCACAGCTGAGAAAGAAGCGCGTGACAGAAATGCAGCAGGGAATCAGGTGTGCATTGTGACGTGCTGTAGAAGCATTAGTAGCTACGTGCAGTTATAAAAGCATTTTCCTGGATGTACTGTTACATCAGTGCTGTGAGTGTAACTGATATGAAGAAATTCGAATGACGTAAATAGGAGTATATTACATCGTCTCAATTCTTCAGTGTATAACACCAACACTACACATCATTATTAACTTCTGCACTTATTATAAACATCGTTTAATTTGCATTTCCTGCGTACCTTCTAAATATCTGTGTCAATTTATCATACTGTGTTGCATATGGTCATTTTGAAATCTGTAAAGTATTATATAGTTTATTAACCTTTGTATGGGGTCGACACGATTGTAACGATTAATGTTGCGCTCTACCAAAACTATGTTTTGATACCTTTGGTACAGTACACCGAAAGGGTACAGTACCACCCGACATTGCAAATAGGTACAACATACTTCATTATTCTTGTCAGAACAACATATTTTTTGTAAAAATAACTCATTTTCTATTAATACAGCGAAGCCGCATACCAGTGTGGGAAAGAATGACAATTTATTTATTTAATTGGTCACATGTGCACTCCCACAAAATAAATCCCTACATCCAGTTTGGTGAGATCTGTGAAACGAATGAATGTATAGTCATCTGCTAACCGCAGATAGTGAATGTGAATATATGATCATCTTTGAGACGATCCTTTGGCCACCTTTGGTGGAACCAAAGAGATGAAATTTACCGGAGCTTTGAGCGCCTGAAATGTGGCTGACCAATACAGTAGCAAGGTGCTCCCCCACCTCGACAGAGGTGCGAGTGGACCTGAAGAACGGCCATGTTTCAGCACTCTGCCGCTGGATCTAGTGTTGGTAAGACCTGTCTTAGGTGTGCTCCGTAAAGACAAAAGAGTGGAGACATGGTATGAATGTGAAATACTTAAGAGTAGTTTGGAATAATAATTTCTCTATTTCAGGAACTTTTGTGGGGAGAATTAAATGTCAGGCAGGTAATATTAAGGGGATCGTAGTAATCTTCGGAAGTGACCAATGGTCACAATGAAACCACGTGTATCAATAAGTTGAAATACTTCCGAGTGCTTAAGTTAAGCTGAATTCCTAGCGTGTGTACTATAAGTTGGAAATATTTAAGAAATGGTGTGTGCAGGACTTGAAATTAGAGACGAGTACTTCCACGTGGTGAGTACTATGTGAGTCTCAATCTGTGTATGAGACAAAGGATAAAGAGAAGTACTCGTCCATGGTATCAGTTGAGGACTCGCGTATGTGATGAATTTGTTCTTAACATTACTTTGCGTGTTATGTTTCCGTGTGATGCTTGATTCAAACTATAATACTCTGAGAGAGAAGCAAGGTGAGTCAGCCGTCTATCCAGCAACGCCACTTGGCTTGCATTGCACAGGAAGACGTGCATATATCCTCCAAAGTTCATAGTAGGAAAGAAAAATTACGAAGTGGGGCAGTGTCGTGTGAAACTGGGATAAATACTAATTGAAGTGGGAAAGCTAAAAGCGATGTGATTATAACGTTGTGATTATTCTTTGTATTGTATGTTGCCAGTGTGATGTATTTCATGAAATTTAAGTATTTGTGGTTCACATGGGAGAATAACAAGATAGTTTCAGAGGTAGTGGGTTAAGCATGTTCCTTTTTGTACCGCTCGGTCTGGAGGAAATTTTCATGATGATGGGTGTGAGAGTCGAAGTGTGAGATATAGCAAAAGATCCACCATCCTATCTAGAAAGTGCACTGTAGCGTTAAATAATTACGAGACCATAATATAGAGAATCACCAATGTAAAGCCATGCCCACTGGGCGGAATTTCTTATGTGTTATTGTTGTAAGTTATAGAATTTGTGTGTTTAGGTTATAGAATTTATCGGAATAAATAAGATAGTGAAAAAAAAAAGGATGGGTGGCCTTTTCCTTCGAGTAGTATGTTGTCATGATACCCAGAATTTATAATATGTGCGCCATTCATATTCAGTGCGATGGCCATGTGTTGATCAAAGCCGTTAAATAAGAAAGAAAATGTGGTATTGCCAGTGCGTAGTGAACAGTCAGAGTAGTGTAAATTACTAATAGTCAAAGTGCGTGTCCGTTGCGTAATATCCAAACAGGAGAATAACTTTTAACTTAACTGTGAGTACTAGAGTTCATGTTACTCAATAAATAAGAATGAGTCCACTCGCTTGGCAGACCACTCATCTAGCAGGCCTGACTGCTTGATGCCACAGTATGAGCAAGGCATGTGGGTGCCACTCAACACAAATAAAATAGTAAATGTTAGGATTACCGATAGTCTTAACAGGACTGTTTAGGAAACAAACATTACGGCAAGTTAACAAAGAGTTAGTTTGAAAGGGAGACATGGGGTGATATATACATGGTGGTCCATTGATCGTGACCGGGCCAAATATCTCACGAAACAAGCGTCAAACGAAAAAACTACAAAGAAGGAAACTTGTCTAGCTTCAAGGGGGAAACCAGATGGCGCTATGGTTGGCCCGCTAGATGGCTCTGCCATATGTCAAACGGATATCAACTGCGTTTTTTTAAATAGCAACCCCCAATTTTTATTACATATTTGTGTAGTACGTAAATAAATATGAATGTTTTAGTTGGACCACTTTTTTCGCTTTGTGATAGATGGCGCTGTAATAGTCACAAACATATTACTCACAATTTTAGACGAACAGTTGGTAACAGGCAGGTTATTTAAATTAAAATACAGAACATAGGTACGTCTGAACATTTTATTTCGGTTGTTCCAATGTGATACATGTACCTTTGTCAATTTATCATTTCTGAGAACGCATGCTGTTACAGCGTGCTTACCTGTAAATATCACATTAATGCAATAAATCCTCAAAATGATGTCCGTCAACCTCAATGAATTTGGCAATACGTTAACGATATTCCTCTCAACAACGAGTAGTTCGCCTTCCGTAATGTTCGCACATACATTGACAATGCTCTGACGCCTGTTGTCAGGCGTTGTCGGTGGATCACGATAGCAAATGTCCTTCAACTTTCCGCACAGAAAGCAATCCGGGGACGTCAGATCCGGTGAACATGCGGGCCATGGTATGCTGCTTCGACAACCAATCCACCTGTCATGAAATATGCTATTCAATACCGCTTCAACCGCACGCGAGCTATGTGCCGGACACTCATCACGTTGAAAGTACATCGCCACTCCGTGATGCAGTGAAATATCTTTAGTAACATCGGTACAACATTACGTAGGAAATCAGCATACATTGCACCATTGAGATTGCCATCGATAAAATGGGGGCCAATTATCTTTCCTCCCATAACGCCGCACCATACATTAACCCGCCAAGGTCGCTGATGTTCCACTTGTCGCAGCCATCGTGAATTTTCCGTTGCCTAATAGTGCATATTATGCCGGTTTACGTTACCGCTGTTGGTGAATGACGCTTCGCCGCTGAATAGAACGCGTGCAAAAAATCTGTCATCGTCCCGTACTTTCTCTTGTACCCAGTGGCAGAACTGTATACGACCTTCAAAGTCGTCGCCATGCAATTCCTTTTGCATAGAAATATGGTACGGGTGCAATCGATGTTGATGTAGCATTCTCAACACCGACGTTTTTGAGACTCTCGATTCTCGACCAGTTTGTCTTTTACTGATGTGCGGATTAGTCGCGACAGGAGCTAAAACACCTACTTGGGCATCATCATTTGTTGCAGGTCGTGGTTGATGTTTCACATGTGGCTGAACACTTCCTGTTTCCTTAAATAACTTAACTATCCGCTAACGGTCCAGACATTTGCATGATGTCGTCCAGGATACAGAGCAGCATACATAGCACACGCCTGTTGGACATTTTGATCACAGTAGCCATACATCAAAACGATATCGACCTCTTCTGCAATTGGTAAACGGTCCATTTTAACACAGGTAATGTATCACGAAGCAAATACTGTCCGCACTGGCATAATGTTGCGTGATACCACGTACTTACACGTTTGTGAGTATTACAGCGACATCTATTACAAAGCGAAAAAAGTGGTCCAACTAAAACATATTTCTTTACGTACTGCACGAATATGTAATAAAAACTGGGGATTCCTATTTAAAAAAACGCAGTTGATATCCGTTTGACCTATGGCAGCGCCATCTAGCGGGCCAACCACAGAGCCATCTGGTTTCCCCCTTCCAGCTAGACGAGTTTCGTTATTTACAGTTTTTTCGTTTGATGTTTATTTCGTGAGATATTTGGCCCGGTCTCTATCAGTGGATCACCCCTTTCCTCTAAATATTTATCTCCTTCTTACCTCTCATGTGTTACCACACATGACGTGTCACTGGTCTCATTTGTATTAAGACTGCAGAACACGCGAGGTGCCTGTTTCCACCGCCCTGAGTAGAATGCGTAAGTTCTAAAAAATGTTAACCAAACTGCAGTCTTCTACCGTTATTGCCCCTGTTCAGAAAACTGAACGTAGATCCTCAATCCGCTATCATGAGGCTGTAAGAAACTCTTAGCGAGAAACTTATTTTACAAATAATTTAATTTACAATCAATTTGTTTACACGTGATGCCACTCGCTTTTTATTGGCAGAACACGAGAAACATCACACTTACATTCCACTTTAGAGTCACAAATAATTTCTATTCTTCAATAAATTAATGAACTGTGTATTTCTGCAATCACAATATTTGCTAATAAACTCTTAACCTGACACCGACCGCGGCAGACAACATGTTTGTCCTCCGAGGTTCCCGCGCCATCTCTATTAGCAAATCATAGATAACCAATAACGACTTAACTAACACTGACCGTGGCAGACATGATGTCTGTCCTCCGACATTGCCGAACCAACTCTGATCTTACAGCCGATCCACTTCGCCCACCATCCAAGTTAAAGGCGATCCGATCACCGAAGTGCTTCGCCACCCTTTTCGTATAGTAGTTGTATATTACTCCGCTGGTTATTAATACTTGTGAAATAATAGGATGATATCACGCTATTGAGAGATGCTCTAATATGAAATTCAAGTAAATACTCTGTTTAGTTAATAGAATATTGTCGTTTTGGCCCGTAACTTTCGAATGCAGCAGCCAGTCGTGGAGAAGGACCACAATTTAGGCGGTCTTTCTCGCGATACCCTTACGTAACAAACCACTGCCTTCGTTACACATTACTTCATCTTGCAACTGCTGCCTTCTCAGCTGCTCTAAGAAGAACTTCTTGTAGCCGAATGTAATGGCTGTAAAGCCAGAAATATTAAAACACAAATGAGCGGGTGAAAGAGAAACTGGGAGCCGACACCTTCTCTTGGTTTTTTTGTTTGTTTTTATTCGTTCGGCAGATTATAATATAAGCGCATTTCTTTCAATATTAATCCATTGCATATTCCAATCCTTGCAAAATATAAATTTCGTTTTGTAAGTAATAAAAATTAGCTGATTAGTCCCCTTGTGCTCTTTCATGTAACCGAAGCAATTACTTTTGATGCAAATACCGTTTACATGCACAAACATAAAAGATCTATACAATTATTGTCGTTATTTCCTGCTCAATAGAAACTTCTTCATCATGGTCGAAGGCGAAGTTTCCTTTTATTATTGGTAAGTGCGAAAGTTGTTTATAAATAACAGAAACATTTAGTATGTGGGCTCAAAGAAATATTGAAGCGTTGTTTGATATTTCCAGATGTTTTAGTTTCAACTTTTGTTTCTTTCTTTTTTTAATTTTACCTCTCTGAGAGGAAACTACGTTTTCCCGCGTTATGCAATAAATCTGTTTGTTGAATATTATGTTTACATTTCGCACTTTAAAAAAAATCTGTATTTTTTCCATTTTTTCCTCTGTTTTATGTTACATATCAAAAATTCGAATAAAATGTGAATTAACAATTGACAATTTTAATTTTTACTGTATATATTGTTTTTTTAAGCACTGAAAGACAAATGTCGAAACAAGACCCCGGGAGTAAACAACATTTCATTAGAACTACTGACTGCCTTGGGTGAGCCAGTCCTCACAAAACTCTGCCATCTGATGAGCAAAATGTGTGAGACAGGCGACATACCCTCAGACTTCAAGAGGAATATAATAATTCCAATTCTAAAGAATGCAGGTATTGACAGATGTGAAAGCTACCGAACTATCAGTTTAATAAGACACTGGTGTAAAATACTAACGCGAATTGTTTACAGGTGAATGGAAAAACTGGTAGACGCCGACCTCGGGAAAGATCAGTTTGGATTCCGTAGTGGAACACGTTAGGCAATATTGACCCTACGACTTATCTTAGAACATAGATTATGGAAAGGCAAACTTACGTTTCTAGCATTTGTAGACTTAGAGAACGCTTTTGACAGTATTGACTGGAACACTCTCTTTCAGATTATGAAGGTGGCAGGGTAAAATACAGGGAGCGAAAGGCTATTTACAGTTTCTACAGAACCAGATAGAAGGTATAAGAGTCGTGGGGCATGAAAGGAAAGCAGTGGTTCTGAAGGGAGTGAGAGAGGGTTGGAGCCTCTCCCCGATGTTATTCAATCTGTATATTGAGCAAGCAGTAAAGGAAACAAAAGAAAAATTCGGAGTAGGTATTAAAATCCATGGATAAAAAATAAAACTTTGAGGATCGCCAATGACGTAATTCTGTCAGAACCAGCAAAAGACTTAGAAGAGCAGTTGAACGGAATGGACAGTGTTTTGAAAGGAGGGTATAAGATGAACATCAACAAAAGCAAAACGTGGATAATGGAACGTAATCGAATTAAGTCAGGTGATGCAGAGGGAATTAGATTAGGAAATGAGGCACTTAGAGTAGTAAAGGAGTTTTGCTATTTGGGGAGCAAAATATCTGATGATGGTCGAAGTAGAGAGGATATAAATTGTAGACTGGCAATGGCAAGGAAAGCGTATCTGAAGAAGAAAAATTTGTTAACATCGAGTATAGATTTAAGTGTCAGGAATTCGTCTCCGAAAGTATTAGCATGGAGTGTAGCCATGTATGGAAGCGAAACATGGACGATAAATAGTTTGGACAAGAAGAGAATAGAAGCTTTCGAAAGGTGGTGCTACAGAAGAATGCTGAAGATAGGTTGGGTAGACCACATAACTAATGTGGAGGTACTAAACAGAATTGGGGAGAAGAGAAATTTGTGTCACAACTTGACTAGAAGAAGGGATCGGTTGGTAGGACACGTTCCGAGGCATCAAGGGATCACCAATTTAGTATTGGAGGGCAGCGTGGAGGGTAAAAACCGTAGAGGGAGGCCAAGGAATGAATACACTAAGCAGATTCAGAAGCATGTAGGTTGCAGTAGGTACTGGGAGATGAAGAAGCTTGCACAGGATAGAGTAGCATGGGGAGCTGCATCAAACCAGTCTCTGGACTGAAGACCACAACAACAACCACAACATTTTTTTATTTTTAAATAACCTTCAGGATGAAAACTATATAGAAAAAAATTGTTCCGTAGATTACGGAGCCCTTGATACATTCTCACTCGGTTTCTTGACGGTTCGGTGCGTCTGTTTTCTAGGGGAACCGAGAGATACAGTGACTGCATACGCACCAAAACCGAACGAACTCAGGTAACGCCTAAGAGGTAAGCAACACATCTAATGTACCGCTAAATTTGTTACAGCTTAACTGGTCAAAGCTACTAGGTAAGCTCCCGTAGTCTACTAACGACAGAATAGGAAAAGTTGCAGCAAAGTGCCCCTGTGCTGGGGAGTCAAAATTGTGCACAGAGAGCCACATCTAAGAATAAAGTATCAATCGGTAGCTAACAATAGCATATTAATATCCTGGTGTTGATATGAGGCTATAGTGTCTACAATTCCAAGGACGTTGTGCTTCAGACAGATGTTCATTTTGGATTTGAAGATGTGGGGCCCTAATGTTATGCTCAAAGGCGATAGATAACAGGAGAGCCATGTTTGAACCATACAAATTCTGAACCAATATCAATGTCAGTTCAGATGTTGCACCCTGCGTCGCTGTCTTAGGCCAAAGTACTGTTTCGATGGGAAGTGGATCATGTATTAACCACTATTTATTGTGTGTTTTAAGTGAATACATTTAAGGAATTTATCTTATGTGTGTATCCAGACTGTCAGGCAATCACTGATAGGATACTGATCCAAGTTCTAAAATCTACCTCGGAGTTATAACCATGTTGAAAAACAATAAGATTTATTCTAGCGAAAGTGACAGAGATTGAAGAAATTGGAATGTTGCATGGTAAGCAAGTTACATACTTAGCAAAGTAAAAGAAAAGAAAACAAGTTATATGAACTGCATAATACTGGTGTAAAACATGTTCGTTAAAATAGTAATTAATTTGAAAATAACTTTAATCTGACAATACCATTCAACCAGCTTAATATAACTATTATATTGTGTCTAGAAGTCCATTGGTGTATGACAAGAATATATTTGCCCATATCTACTGGCAGTAATACAATACCTATGAGTAAAGCAGGTCTGAAAGTTAAATTATGTGACAGCTTTGTATGTTAATTTGTTCAGAACTGTCAAGTTTGTTTTCATAAACATTCATGTGATAGTGTGATTTTCTTATTGATTAATATCCTGTAGTAAAGAACAAAATTAATCCTATGGTTCATAGCTGATGTCATGCAATAAATTTAATGAAATTTAATTTAGTTGTTGAAATTTCGATTTTAAAGATTACTATAGCCGTGTTTACTAAAATGTTGATTTGGAGTGGTGACCGTTCTAGTACACGGCACTGCAAAAACCAGTTAGAGCTGTTTTGCATGTCCTAATAAACATATTTCAAATACTGCACTTATATCTGCACTGATACTGTGTGTTTTGAAGAAGAGCAATTACATTTTCGTCCAATTGCCTATGTAGACCATTACTAACATAATAACGGACAATTTCGACTACAAAATATAAACTAAAATAATAGCACGAGAGAGAGCGAGAGGTGAGGAGCGCGAGAGAGACGAAACGGTGGTGAGGCGAGGGGGAAGCAGACAGTGATGCTGCTGAAATGCTACTACTTAAAATGTCCATTTGTGTGTACACTATATCAGTAGCGGTTAGTTGGTACTGATACTATAATGTCCTTTTTCGTCACTAAACCCATCTCGTTTTTTTCTCCCTTGAGTTACATTATTATTTGAAGGGCTTTCTATTCCGTTTGTGGTTTACAGTGTCGATGTGATGTCTGTATACACGTTTCACTAGAACTTTTCCTTGTCTCGTTAGTGATGTAGACATAAAATAAAAGAAACTGGGGGGGGGGGTCATAAATTGTGATAAATAAAATCCATCTTGGTTGTCAGTGAAGTCTATTGGTAAAGCAATATTTTTCGGACGGACAATAACACTGCAATGTGCAGGCGGTCGAAGGTAGGGAGTGAGGGGAAGTACTGTTTTCCCTTCCCTGTCTCACACCTAGGTGACTACATGAACCATTCTGCACATGACTCTCATAAACATATCTGGATGAACAGAAAGTGAGTCCTTCATCGTTGTAACAATAAACAATGAATGAAAACCCTGTGTAAGCTTTAGAGGCCTAAAGGTAAGCGCAATCTTCTTAAATTCAAGGATTCAGCTTATTAAAAAAGAAATAAAATATGGGCATAATAAATTTCACAGTTAGGTGTCATCGATAGTGATTGACAAAGAGCAGGAGAAAGACATTACTAATAACTACCTGAAGTACTGTCAGACCAGTTCAAAGTTTTACCGATTAAGATAAAATTCGTGTAAATTTTGATTTGCATATTAAACCTTGTAAAAAGGCACTACAATTGAATGACCTATGTAACGGAAATAGCAAATATTACAAGCAAAATGCCAATGTCAGAACTCCAAAGAGCGAATCGCCATGTGAGGGGGAGAGGGGGAAGGGCGGGGAGGGGAATCTGTACACCAATCCCATTAACCAGCAAATTCAGAGAACAATTACCAAATATTGAGACTAGTGACGGACTAAACCTTTCGGTGGCTCGGAGCGTAAAAACTATGTGAGACCCCCGGACTGGCTACGAATTGATTGTAATTGCAGTAAACATTTTGAACAACACTGGTAATACAGACGTAATGGCTGACAATAAAATCAAGTGTGTATAATGCTACCCTCTAGTAATTGTAATACATATACTTAGATATACTTAGGTAAGAAACTAAGAATACGAATCAGCATTTAGCACAGCAAGCGTCAGGTAGAGCGCAAAGGCATAATTAAGAATAGAATAAGAAAACGGTTATAAAACCTTAGGACGAGATAGTAGTTATTATTGATATTACTATACAATATGTTTTCGAACCTGTGTTTTACTGAAATTTTCAGTAATGCTGTTGAAATCTATTTCATTTTAAATTTTCTTTCAGTTGATAATATGGGCAGAATGGCTGGTTCTTCATTATTCATCGTAGATCAAAGATAAATTTTAGTAGCTTCTAATTACAAAAACTTCTCTCGCGTGATGTGACTGGGACGCGAATGGTCAGCAAGTATTGGAGTGTAAGCAGATTTATGATATTCACCGTACCCCGGCGATGCTGTGCCCCATCGCTCGTGCGCCGACCACAACACCACGTTCGAACGTTGTAGGTTGAAGGTGGACATAGAGGTAATTCAAAGGCGGGCTGCTAGATTTGTTACCGGTTTGTTCAAACAACACGTAAGTGTTAAGGGAGATGGTTCGGGAACTCAAATGGGAAACTCTAGAGGGAAAACGAGGTTCTTTTCGAGAAACACTGTTCAGAAAATTTAGAGAACCGGCATTTGAAACTGAATGCCGAAAGATTCTACTGCCGCCAACATACATTGCGGGTAAGTACAACGAAGGTAACATACGATAAATTACGGCTCATACATAGGCGTATAGACAGACGTTTTACCCTCGCTTGTTTGCGAATGGAACGGGAAAGGAAATGACAAGTAGTCGTACAGGGTACCCTCTTCCACGGACCGCACGGTGGCTCAGGGAGTATCTATGTAGGTGTAAATGTAGATGCTTATTTTTAAAGTGAACTGTGTAACCTTTGTAGATGACACACGTATCAAAGGGGCGTTACATGTGGCATAATTGTGTATAGCAGGCAATTGGTTATCATGCAGCGTTTTGTAAAACTTCAAAAACTACTGAACACATCCTCTAAAAATTGCTATGGCCTCATAATAGGTAAGTATGTACCTATGTTTATTCTTCTACATCTACATCTACGTGTTTACTCTGCTATTCATAATAAGATCCTTGGCAGAGGGCTCAATGAACCATCTGCAAGCTGTCTCTCTACCGGTCCACTCTCGAACGGCGGGAAAAGCAAGCAATTAAATTTTTCTGTGCGACCCCTGATTTCTCTTATTTTATCGTGATGATCATTTCTCCTTACGTAGTTGGGTGCCAACAGAACGTTTTCGCAATCAGAGGAGGGAACTGGTGATAGAAATTTCATGAGAAGCTCCCGTCACAACGTAAAACGCCTTTGTTTTAATGGTTGCCACACCGATTCACGTATCATTTCTGAGGCACTATCTCCCCCATTTCGCGATAATACAAAACGAGCTGCCCTTCGTCTATTGTATCTCTTGTATATGTTTCGAATTTTAAACTCCAAACTTCCTCGTATTTTTCATCTCGTTGAGATTCGGTATTCTACCTCTTATTTGTTGTCTTGCTGAGCTCGGGTGCCCACGTCTTCCCAACACGATATACACTACTGGCCATTGAAATTGCTACACCAAGAAGAAATGCAGATGACTAACGGGTATTCATTGGACAAATATATTATACCACAACTGGCATGTGATTACATTTTCACGCAATTTGGGTGCATAGATCCTGAGAAATCAGTACCCAGAACAACCATTTCTAGCCGTAATAACGGCCTTGATACGCCTGGGCATTGAGTCAAACATAGCTCGGATGGCGTGAAGAGGTACAGCTGCACATGCAGCTTCAACACGATACCACAGTTCATTAAGAGTAGTGACTGGCATATTGTGACGAGCCAGTTGCTGCCACCATTGACCAGACGTTTTCAATTGGTGAGAGATCTGGAGAATGTGCTGGCCAGGGCAGCAGTCGAACATTTTCTGTATTCAGAAAGGCCCGTACAGGACCTGCAAAATGCGGTCGTGTATTACCCTGCTGAAATGCAGGGTTTCGCAGGGATCGAATGAAAGGTAGAGCCATGGGCCGTAACACATCTAAAATGTAACGTCCACTGTTCAAAGTGCCGTCAATGCGAAGAATAGGTGACCGAGACATGTAACCAATGGCACCCCATACCATCACGCCGGGTAATACGCCGCTATGGCGATGACGAATACCGATGACGAATACACGCCTCCAGCGTGTGCTCACCGCGATGTCGCCAAACACGGATGCGACCATCATGATGCTG
Source organism: Schistocerca cancellata (assembly GCF_023864275.1). Classification (NCBI taxonomy): domain Eukaryota; kingdom Metazoa; phylum Arthropoda; class Insecta; order Orthoptera; family Acrididae; genus Schistocerca; species Schistocerca cancellata. The sequence goes on from NC_064630.1 coordinate 707,682,700, forward strand.
TAAACAGAACCTGGATTCATCCGAAAATATTACGTTTTGCCATTCGTGCACCCAGGTTCGTCGTTGGAGTACACCATCGCAAGCGTTCCTGTTTGTGATGCAGCGTCAAGGGTAACCGCAACCATTGTCTCCTAGCTGATAGTCCATGCTGCTGCAAACGTCGTCGAACTGTTCATGCAGATGGTTGTTGTCTTGCAAGCGTCTCCATCTGCTGACTCAGGGATCGAGACGTGGCTGCACGATCCGTTACAGCCGTGCGGATAAGATTCCTTTCATCTCGACTGCTAGCGATACGAGGCCGTTGGGATCCAGCACGGCGTTCCGTATTACCCTCCTGAACCCACCGATTCCATATTCTGCTAACAGTCATTGGATCTCGACCGACGCGAGCAGCAATGTCGCGATACGATAAACCGCAATCGCGAGAGGCTACAATCCGACCTTTATCAAAGTCGGAAACGTGATGGTACGCATTTCTCGACCTTACACGTGGCATCACAACGTTTCACCAGGCAACGCCGGTCAACTGCTGTTTGTGTATGAGAAATCGGTTGGAAACTTTCCTCATGTCAGCACGTTGTAGGTGTCGCCACCGGCGCCAACCTTGTGTGAATGCTCTCAAAATCTAATCATTTGCATATCACCGCATCTTCTTCCTGTCGGTTAAATTTCACGTCTGTAGCACGTCTACTTCGTGGTGTAGCAGTTTTAATGGCTAGTAGTGTATGAACAGTGTAACTCGATGTCTTCATCAGGTCACTGAGAGGACACCCGTAGGTAAAGCGATAACAACTAATCACTGGTAAATACTAAGAGACTGACTCCGATAGGTAGAATATGTTGTGGCTGTGTTTGGGATGTGATTAAAAACGGTCTGGCCATAGGAAGCCTCCATATCTCGAGGTCCTCGAGAGATGGGGGCCTCCCAGGACTAAACCCTCGTGTGGGCTGCCACCTCTGTCCCCATTCCAGTCTGCCACTGATTAACACTCTAACCCCGTAACTGCTAGATACAAATCACTATGTGAGTGTATCAGGCAACTGCGCTAATCTGAATATCCCTCCAAATGGAAGGAAGTGGGTGGAGAGGGTATGAGTTTGGAAGCAGGTGAAGCAGGCACTGTTGTGGCTAGGCTGGTAGCTGTAGATCAAGACACCGTTACAAAAAGGATGCTTCAACTGAAGTACAGCAACTACTTATAGGATTATTTTTATTTTTATTGTTACCCTCACGTAAGTCTACAACCTGATATGGTAATGAGGATGATAGTATTCTACGAACATGAAAATTATGCGGTTTGGGATTTCTGTATTATGTCCTGTCCGAAGCAGTTAATTTAGCTCAGCTGTCTACCGAGAGGAAGACCATTAGCCCTTGGCGTACGTGAATGAGACGTCAGTGAGTGCAGGGGAGCTCAGGTGGCGCTGTGAGGTGGAAGTTGGGGGTAGTAACTACCTCCGCCCTGCCGGACGGCGTCACATCATCTGAGTGTCATGCAGCGCCAGGGAAGACGGCGAGGGCGCCGGACAAGACTAATGGTGGCAACACTGCTGGTGGTGGTGGTGGTAGCCCTGGCCCCGGGGACCCACCACCTGGCCCTGGCCTGACGTTTGAGAAATGGCCCGCGCGCGCAAATTGCTGTCCGGCCCGCTCTCGGGAGACAAACCAAACACTCTGCCCCGGCCTAGGGTCTCCGACCTGACGTGCTTCGCTTTGCTTCCGTTCCGAATACGTTCACATGCTGTCTCAATTTCTACCGCCATCACTGGTCTCACCAATTTATGGACGGTACATTCTAAGACTATAAAAACTTCTCTGTATCCACATTGACATAAGTAATTTCTTTGTTTAACTGCATCATTACCGGCAAAAGATAATGAAGTGCATGGTAGAGGGTACTTCCCGCTCCGCAGTATTTATAACCCCTTTTACACAGGAGCCAGCATTCAGTAGCATTCACTACTGTCTGTGAACAAGCTTTAACGCTGCAGATAACGAAAGAGAATATGATAGCTTACCCACAATGCGAGTCCGGGATTATTGTTTTTCTGGCACATAATCGTCACACAGGTTTCACTTTTTAACACTAGCTATACAGACGTTGCAAAAGTTTGGTATCGGCATAGGATTATTATCTATGTCAGCAAAATGTTATCCCGAAACTAAATATCAGTTGCGAGTTGCCTATTTCACGACTTCTAGGAGCAATAAAAGCATGCTTTCAATATCTTGTGTAATTAATTGGTTCAAAAATGGTTCAAATGGCTCTGAGAACTATGGGACTCAACATCTTAGGTCATAAGTCCCCTAGAACTTAGAACTACTTAAACCTAACTAACCTAAGGACATCACACACACCCAAGCCCGAGGCAGGATTCGAACCTGCGACCGTAGCAGTCCCGCGGTTCCGGACTGCAGCACCAGAACCGCTAGACCACCGTGGTCGGCGTGTAATTAATTATCGAAATTATAATTTTGAATTGCTGTCAAAATCTACTCATTAACAAGTATAATCGTATGTTAAATGTTTAACACAATAAGACAAGTATTGCAGTTCGAAACCGTGTTTTTGTCTTGTGGTAGCGTAACTGACGACGCGCAAATACTCAGACTGCATTCATCCAGTATTTGAGAATGAGAGCACTTCGCAGCTCGCAACAAACTTAACGCAAAATTTCAAACCCCTGAGAAATTTTTCTGGCTAGCACCTCCGGCAAAACGATGAAAGGTAAAAAAAAAAAAAAAAAATTATCGCACACTACATTTCCGCTATTCATGCAGTGAAACCTAAGCATTTATAACTTCTTTGCTACCGACTCTACAAGCAAATCCATTCGCAGGCAGTATTCGCACATATCACTGATTCTACCTGCAAAATTATATCACTGTACGACACACGCTTCAGGAGATGTAACGTCGTTAGCATTTCCATGAGTGAAAACCTAGCTATTCCTTAAAATGGCGCGCAGCATAGCTTCAGCATCACGTATGCCGTTTTAAGTTATTACTGCTTTACTGTGAACTCTATTCGCAACACACTTTGCAAATAGTACCTGCCCATATCACCTAATGTACTTGCAAAATTGTATCATTTAGTAAGACGTTGTTCATGAGATATGAAGTTACGTGCAATGTGACGCGTTAAAAACTAGCTTTTGCTCAAAACCAAGAGCAAGTTAGCGACAGCATATTCACCCAGTGTTTCATAATGAATTTAGCAACTTCCAATAAACTTTAAGTATATTTTCAAACCCTCTCTAAATATGATCACGCTGACATACTGAAAGTCAAATATTTAACGGACCAACTCATTCATAAAGTAATTACACGTTTGAAGCTGTTCTTTCAAGACTAGAGGGTTTGCAGGTCTACAGGGAGTGTGCTGCTTTTTTAACGAAGCAAGCAAGCCGCCGTAGGAAAATAAGAACGTATGGGTCTGAATTTGTAGGAAGGTGAGAAAGACCTGCAGGTAGTGCAGTTATTACTGACTTGCAATTTCATTCTTCGTTATCATTACTCCAAAATTTTGCGTATATGATTGCTGACGCGTTTTGCTTGTTTCTCTAAACACGTTAGGTGGAAATTTAAGCAAAATTCGCTGCTGTCCGTTACTAATCGAAACATCAAAGCCAGCTCATGACTCACCACAAAGAGACCGACGGAAATGAACTGGACATAAACTGCATGAAGTGCTTCATAATCCATCATGGCACGAAATTCAGTGAAATTAAGTGAAAACAGTCCTGATATCGTCGCTCGCGAGAATTCCCTGCCGCTCCACACGATGGAGTTGCATAGTTACGGCGAAACCTAATTCGAAATCGACCCAATTCACCCCTCCAAAAATTACTATTTACTTGATCGCAGAGCAGAGACTGCTTGTTGCGTCTGCTCTCGTCCACTTTCCGGTAACTTATCTCTAAAATTTGAGTTTCCTCGTGTCTGCATAGAGAGAAAGATGAATTTTGTGGGTGGCATATTGACCAATCTCCAGACTGCTTATTATAGAAGGAAGAATAGTGTCCTCCAGTCGAAAGACAGGATAGGAAACGGCTGCTTCCCTCGGCCTAAAATGTTGCATTACGTTCAACAAATGAAATTTTGAAGGTGGAGTCACAACGCTCGGGTATGAATCGGTCAACCACGCAACCCCGCGCTTGGGGGACGCGTGGCCGTATCTGGCGACAAAGTGCCAGCGGAGCTGCTTTCGAAAATAACGTTCTGCTGCCTTCCCAGGCTGCTACCGCAAAGCCTCCACCTGAATTTTTCTAATTGCATTATTACACCTACATTAATCTGAAGTGGAAAAGCGTCGCTGTTTGGGACGAGTGGTAAATGGTACATTTTGTGCTTACTGTCAGTTGTAACTACGGTGAGAGATCACTCCGTTCCTGAAGCAATTCATGTCAACAACTCGTTAAGTAATTCGCTCTTTAGAAGCAAAACATCACCTGAATGCTCCCTGTACTGCTAGTACCATAGTAGTGTGGAAGCGAACTTCTATTGAGGGTTCGCTAAAAGCCAGACAAACAACGGATGCTAGCGAGCACCAGCGAACGCAGCGACCCAACATGACCTAATGCTGTTCACCCATGCTCACCTATCATTCTATACCAGAGAGGATCCTGGTTCTCTGATGTTCCTTCGCTTGTCTTCGCGCCGATGTAAACCTGGCTTTAGGCTTTAGTTTTTTCCCTTTACCCGCGCATTTTCAGCATGTCGGAGAAGACAAGTTATGTCCATTCTCAGGAGTTTCCACTCCGCCAACACCAAGTTCGACAGAAAGCTACGCTGGATTGTTGTCTTGAGTCTATTGTTGGACGATTTCGGTTAGGACATTTCACGTTGGCTGAGATCACTTCTCTCCTTCAACTCTCATAGATTATCACGGTATTCCTATTTCTTCAAAGTAACGTGTACTATCTGTGAGGTGAAGTACATATCACTCGTTACTGAGACCACCTATTGCGGGGGCGCGGTTTCGTTTGTCCATTACCTGCACCTACATGTGAACTCGTCGCAGCAGATCACCGGTTGGAAAGCCGACCAGAAACCTATCGTACTGCAACTCGCACCAGGCTGCATACAACGTAACTATTCTAAGAATCGGATAATGGTCTTAATTTTGAATGAAAGGTGGAAATACTGGCAAAACTTTGGTGCATACTGAACCTTGACATGTAGACGTCTACTGTCAAGCCCGTGCCAGTCTTAACACAGTTATACACAAACCCTTTCATTCATTTTAGCAAGTTTATGGTAACGGATTTCCCGAAATCTGAACAGCTACTATGCACGCTATGTCCGCTACCGTCCTTTAGGAGACAAAAATTAGATCTACCTATTCGACTGAAGCCGCTTCAGACCATCTGTCACTGTGAACACATGAGTCATTCTCCTGATACACAGGTTCTAGACAGGAGCGATATAAGGCGCCACGCTTCACTGTCAAAGGCCTGAAAAACCACTTTTGCAGCGCAGTATAAATTACGTGTCCTTTGGAAGTCAGATCTGGAAGCTGTAGAGATCTGGAGAGACTGAATAAGCATCTCTAACCGTTCTTTCCACCAACCTGCGTGTATTCTAGTGTCCCCAGTGCAGAAGAAAGCTCGTCGGTCGTGGTATCTTCATCGGCGCAAGTTGCTCCGCTGTCATCTCCAACCTGTGATTGTGCTTTTTACGGGATGTCAATTGCCCAAGTTAGTCTCTGTATCTACGGAGGATAAGTTCTGTAGTACTGCAATAATGGTAGACCACACTACTCATTAATGAATCCTGTTTGGTTATCATTTAAATATTCACCAATTTTAGGCTGCCTTTCACAACACTCGACAGTGGTTCAAATGGCTCTGAGCACTATGGGACTTAACATCTGAGGTCATCAGTCCCCTGCAACTTAGAACTACTTAAACCTAACTAACCTAAGGACATCACACACATGCATGCCCGAGGCAGGATTCGAACCTGCGACCGTAGCGGTCCCGCGGTTCCAGACTGAAGCGCCTAGAACCGCACGGCCACACTGGCCGGCCCAAACACTCGACATAACTTTCTTAATTGAACGGTAAGTTTTCTGACAACTTCCGATACAGAGTACGACATGTCTGTCCCTCCCAGAAAGCCCGAAACAGAATTAAGTGTCCGTTCCTCCAAAACGCCCGAAACAGAGTGACTACCACAGCCGAAGTACTTCGTCTGCCAGGCGCGCCAAAGCGACCCGGTGGTTACCGAATCACTTCGTCTGCAATTTCGTTATTTTCATGTTTCTCAAAACTAGTGAAATTTAGTAAACGAAAACGATAGACTCGTAGTGTAACCATGAGAGACTGTCAACTAAAAACTGGGTTATGCAGTGTGTAACTATTATGTTGGCAAACCAGAATAACTCGAAAAATAAGCTCCACACAAAAAAAATGTGTAGCATCCAAAGTTGATTTAGTTTCGAGAGGGACATCTGCTGGTGCTAAAATTAGCTCACTACCTCAGCACCCTGGAAGTGGGGCGGGAGACAAGTTTAAAATTTCAGATGGGAGCCCCAATTTTTTATTGCATAGTCAGATTCTACATAAAAAGCTACGTACATTTTGTCTTAAACATTTGTTTTTATTCTTGGTAGTTGGCGCTGTAATTCAAGAAAATCCATCTTCTCATTTTTGCGTGGAAAATGGTTACGAATAAACGAAAAATACTTATTTGCTTCGTAAATTTTGACTCGTTAAACTAGCTAGTCAGATGATTTGTTTGATAATTAAATGCTGTGTGGCCTCATGACCACGAAACAAACAACACTTATCCGAATCTGCGGAAAAAAATTAATACAATACTTGGGTGAACATTTGAATAATTATAATTCCTCTCTCTCAAATCCCATCCTATGGGAACAGAGGGAAAGTTTTAGTTTTGGCGAATCAAAATTTACGAACTAAATAAGTTCAAAATCGTTCAAATGGCTCTGAGCACTATGCGACTTAACTGCTGAGGTCATCAGTCGCCTAGAACTTAGAACTAATTAAACCTAACTAACCTAAGGACATCACACACATCCATGCCCGAGGCAGGATTCGAACCTGCGACCGTGGCAGTCGCGCGGTTCCGGACTGCGCGCCTAGAACTGCTAGACCACCACGGCCGGCGAAGTAAATAAGTATTTTTTATTTATCCGTAACCATTTTCCACGCAAAAATGAGAACAAGGATTTTCTTGAATTACAGCGCCAACTATCAAGAAAAAAAGAAATGTTTAAGATAAAATGTAAGTAGTTTTTTTATGGAGAATCTGATTCTGCAATAAAAAATGGGGGCTCCCATTTGAAATTTTAAACTTGCCTCCCACCCCACTCCCAGGGGGCTGGGGTGGCGGGCTAAAGCACCAGCAGATGTCCCCCTCGAAAATAATCAACTTTGGATTCTACACGTTTCATCATGTGAAGCTTATTTTTCGAGTTATTCTGGTTTGTCAACTTAAAATTTACACCCCGTATACAATAAAAAGTATATCAATATTTAATAAGAGAAGTTAGGCGTTTTGGCACCTAGCACCCGAATGTGCCGACCAATCAGAAGCAAGTTCAGTAGAATTGGCGGACTCTCCCACGGGACTGGTACATATTGTACCTGCCTCTGCCTTTGTAGCATATGTTACTTCGCGTGTATCAACCTGCATCAACGCAAGCTTCTAGCAAAATAAAACACTGCCGGCCGCTGCAGTGAATATCACACCGGGCCGCTGCGTGACGCGCTGGAACAGTGTCCATGAGGATTGCGTCATGTTTCTCGGCTTACGATCCGTGGTGTGAATCGATCGAGACGGTCCCATAGATTCCCGATTGAGCTAAAATACAGCGAGTTTTAGTGGCCAGGGAAGTACGGTAAACTCGTCCTGGTGCTCTTCGAAACACGCACGTACATTGCGAGCTGTGTGACACGATTGAGCCGTGCTGCAGCTCGTGTTGGTGCTGTTTGTAGGTTTCCGCCCTCTGTTGGAGGCCGGACCGTATCGTTTAGTTGGCATGGTTGTGGCTCGCGTAGGTGCTGTTTGTAGGTTTCCGCCCTCTGTTGGAGGCCGGACCGTATCGTTTGGTTGGCATGGTTGTGGCTCGCATTGGTGCTGTTTGTAGGTTTCCGCCCTCTGTTGGAGGCCAGACCGTATCGTTTAGTTGGCATGGTTGTGGCTCGCGTTGGTGCTGTTTGTAGGTTTTCGCCCTCTGTTGGAGGCCAGACCGTATCGTTTAGTTGGCATGGTTGTGGCTCGCATTGGTGCTGTTTGTAGGTTTCCGCCCTCTGTTGGAGGCCGGACCGTATCGTTTAGTTGGCATGGTTGTGGCTCGCGTTGGTGCTGTTTGTAGGTTTCCGCCCTCTGTTGGAGGCCAGACCGTATCGTTTAGTTGGCATGGTTGTGGCTCGCATTGGTGCTGTTTGTAGGTTTCCGCCCTCTGTTGGAGGCCAGACCGTATCGTTTAGTTGGCATGGTTGCGGTTGCTAGTCTTCTTCTCGTGTTGACTGGCGCCACTCGGTTTCGCTAGCATTGCCTGTCCGATAGTTGCAGCAGCGGCGTTTATCGATAGGTAGTAACTGTTGCCCTAACTCTGTGGCGACGTCGTTGTTTTTCCGGGTCATGTGAGTGTGCCAGTGCGTTTGGGGACTCAGGAGGAGCCAGGTCCGTGCAGTGCCAGAACACGCCAGGACTGCTGGCGGCACCCATGGACAGCCAGATGGAAGGGCTGTGGTCACGAGGATGCACGACCTCGTAGTAAACCGGATCCAGCAAGCTTTAAGATGAGTGAATTTCAATCCAAGTAGAGCAGAGTCAGTCACCCATGTCACGTATGTGATGTTGTGACAGATTATCATGCGCAGTCATGTGCAATTTGGTGGATCTGCGTACCACTTGCTACTTGAAGACGCTAATGTGCTAAAAATACTTGTGTCAGTGATTAGACGGTGTGTTTACTCAACTGTGAAGTAATAAAGCAGTGAAGATATTTGTTTCATTCTGCCAACTGTCGTCAGAGTTGTCACAGTGAGTTCAGAGTGCGTTTGTATGCCTAATGATTCCGATGTCACTCATTTGCAATGACGGTAGTTGCTGATTCTGGTTGGTTACATTTAGGTTTTGCCTCGCACACAAATTGAGTGGGGTTTTAGTTAATGTTAATTTGTCTGGTGTTCTGTGCTATGAGTTGCTTGTTCAGATTTTCGGGTTTGTGGGATCGGACGGAAATCTGGTAGTGGTTCCTTTCTCGTTCCCATCGCTCGAAGCACAGTATTCTGGGGACGTAGTGCAGACTGCCAGTTCCGGTTTTGGCGTATTGTTCCATCGTTGCATTTGGTTTATCGGACGTCAGGTAGCTTCAGCCGGGTTATCATTAGCCATTCGTTAGGCTGCCACTAGTCTGAGCTACTATCTTGTGAAGTGAATGCAATTCTTGGCTGCCTGTCTCATTGCTTATGAATGTGTTTGTTACCGGACCTTCTCAGAGGTCGATTCCGGGAGCACCGTCTGTGACTGGTCCTTGTGTTTTATTATTGTATTATTTATTACCGTACTTAGTAATGCCTACATTAAAGATTATGTCTGTCTGTTTAATAGTTCTGGTCGCCTTCTAGAATAAATCTAGCAGTTAAGGGTTGTGTTACAAGGTTTACCATCATCTTATTTCATCCATTTGGTGGTCAGTTGCTTGTTTCTTTTAATTAACCTTTGCTTATATTTGCTGTTTTACAGGGGGTTACTAAATTTTTTATATAATTGCCTTTCCTGGCGTTTAAGGCCTTCAGCCGTGATTGTGGTCATTTGCTTTGAAAAAGGTTTGGTATTTGTATTTCAGCAATAAGACTTAAAACCTTATTTACTGCCATTCCTGGCGTCTGATACCTTCTGCTGTGTTTGTGGCCACTTACCTTTTAATATTTCAATACCTGTAAGTTCTAAATTTCAGTGAGTTCTTAAACATTCTTAATTTATTGCCATCCTGGCGTGTAAGGCCTTCAGCCATGATCACTGTGGCTTTTTTTTTAAACATTATCCGTATCTGTATTTTATGGTGATTGCTAAATTGTAACGCACTGAAATCACTTTTCTTTACACAGTTGTTTATTCCTTCATTAATAAGTGTGGCATTTCTTTTTAAATTTATTGTTCAGTCTGGAATTACTGTTTTAAAAATAAACTTGCGTACCTGGAAAAGGCAACTGATTGCGACCCCGTCCACAATCGTAACCGAATCCTGCCTTCCCTTGACTACCACTAGGTCTCAGAGTATGCGATGGAACTTGCCCCCCTTCTTGCAGCTGTGTATCGTAGGTCTCTAGAAGAGCGTAGTTCCAAAGGATTGGAAAAGGGCACAGGTCATCCCCGTTTTCAAGCAGGGACGTCGAACAGATGTGCTGAACCATAGACCTATATCTCTAACGTCTATCAGTTGTAGAATTTTGGAACACGTATTATGTTCGAGTATAATGACTTTCCTGGAGACTAGAAATCTACTCTGTAGGAATCAGCGTGCGTTTCGAAAAAGACGATCGTGTGAAACCCAGCTCGCGCTGTTCGTCCACGAGACTCAGAGGGCCGTAGACACGGGTTCACAGGTAGATGCCGTGTTTCTTGACTTCCGCAAGGCGTTCGATACAGTTCCCCACAGTCGTTTAATGAAGAAAGTGAGAGCATATGGACTATGAGACCAATTGTGTGATTGGATTGAAGAGTTCCTAGATAACAGAACGCAGCATGTCATTCTCATTGGAGACAAGTCTTCCGAAGTAAGAGTGATTTCTGGGGTGCCGCAGGAGACTGTCTTAGGACCGTTGCTATTCACAATATACATAAATGACCTTGTGGATGACATCGGAAGTTCACTGAGGCTTTTTGCGGATGATGCTGTGGTGTATCGAGAGGTTGTAACAATGGAAAATTGTACTGAAGTGCAGAAGGATCTGCAGCGAATTGACGCATGGTGCAGGGATTGGCAATTGAATCTCAATGTAGACAAGTGTAATGTGCTGCGAATACATAGAAATAAAGATCCCTTATCATTTAGCTACAATATAGCAGGTCAGCAAATGGAAGCAGTTAATTCCATAAATTATCTTGGAGTAGGCATTAGGAGTGATTTAAAATGGAATGATCATAGAAAGTTGATCGTCGGTAAAGCAGATGCCAGACTGAGATTCATTGGAAGAATCCTAAGGAAATGCAATCCGAATACAAAGGAAGTAGGTTACAGTACGCTTGTTCGCCCATTGCTTGAATACTGCTCATCAGTGTGGGATCCGTACCAGATAGGGTTGATAGAAGAGATAGAGAAGATCCTACGGAGAGCAGCGCACTTCGTTACAGGATCATTTAGTAATCGCGAAAGCGTTACGGAGATGATAGATAAACTCCAGTGGAAGACACTTAAGGAGAGACGCTCAGTAGCTCGGTACGGGCTTTTGTTGACGTTTCGAGAACATACCTTCACCGAGGAGTGAAGCAGTATATTGCTCCCTCCTACGTATATCTCGCGAAGAGGCCATGAGCGTAAAATCAGAGAGATTAGAGCCCACAGAGAGGCATACCGACAATCCTTCTTTCCACGAACAATACTAGACTGGAATAGAAGGGAGAACCGATAGAGGTACTCAAGGTACCCTCCGCCACATACCGTCAGGTGGCCTGCCGAGTATGGATGTAGATGTAGATGTAGATGAACGTTGAATTCTGCCATCGTGTCGAGGGAACTGTAGGTATTGTGGGTGTGTTCCCAAAGGATAGATGCATACGTATGTCGCTCCATTGTGTCATCCAGAATGACGAAAGCATCCAGGGAATGTCACTAAAACATTCCCCAGACCCTAACGGTCCCCCATCTGGCCTGGACTCTTCCACTGATTGTTGCCAAGTCGTACACACCAACGCCCGTGTTCCCGAGGGGAGTATGAAGGTTACCTGGTAATGGTAACTTGGGCACTGAGATTGATATTTAAAATCCCCCAACAGCTTCCTCCACCCCTCCATCCGCTGTCGCAGGCCGGCACGCAGGTGACAGGCTGCGAGACTGCTCACGCGAGCCTTGCCGGTTGGCCAGACGCCTTCGTGCCGCCGCCGCTGCTGCGTGCAGCCCGCCGCTTCTTTCTGGCACCGCGTTAATGACAGCCGCGAGCGTCGCCTCCCCTCCCTCCCCCCTCCCCCCACCACCACTCACTGCTTCGCGGGTGTAATTTGCCTTTGGGGCGGGCAGCTGGCGCGCTATTAGTCGAGCAATTCCACCGCCATTATCTGTGCGCAGTGCCGTTTTGGGGCATTATGCAAACCCGCGCCTTCGGCCGCCGCTGCAGTGTTCGCCTGTAACGCTGGAACTGCCGCCGCTCTCTTTCGCCGTACCAACGACTGCCGATATGGCGCTTCGCTTCTTCTGCCTCCAGAGGAACTCTTTGTTCGTCCTTCAGGAGCTGACAAAACGAGATGTCGCTGCTGGAAATGTGTGTCAAGAACTGCAATGAGACGAAGCTAACAACACACTTTAAGGCGTGTCGTTAACATGAAAGGCATTTTTACACCGCACTCATAATTGTTGCCCATTGTTAATTGTATATTTTAGGATGTTTCGAGGACTAAGTGCATCTTCGGAGTGCGGCATTATGTTTCCGGTGTAGAATATCGTTCGTTCCCGTTGTCCACTTTACGCAACTAATACACGAGCTCACGTACCATAACATATAAACTCTTAGTCCTAACCAGAAACATTATCACTGTAGTGATTATAACACGAAATAATTATTTTTGTGGAATGCCCCCTTTCAGTGTACATGGTAAACATTGCTTGTTAATAGAACGTAGGTTACTAGAATCAGCTTCGACATATTTATGCAGAAATTGTCTACCGGGTGATCAAAAAGTCAGTATAAATTTGAAAACTGAAGAAATCGCGGAATAATGTAGATAGAAAGGAACAAATTGACACACATGCTTGGAATGACATGGGGTTTTATTAGAACCAAAAAATACAAAAGTTCAATAAATGTCCGACAGATGGCGCTTCATCTGATCAGAATAGCAATAATTAGCATAACTAAGAAAGCAAAGATGATGTTCTTAACAGGAAATGCTCAATATGTCCACCATTATTCCTCAACAATACCTGTAGTTGAGGAATGATGTTGTGAACAGCACTGTAAAGCATGTCCGGAGTTATGGTGAGGCATTGGCGTTGGATGTTGTCTTTCAGCATCCCTAGAGATGTCGGTCGATCACGATACACTTGCGGCTTCAGGTAACTCCAAAGCCAATAATCGCACGGACTGACGTCTGACACCTGGGAGGCCAAGCGTGACGAAAGTGGCGGCTGAGCACACGATCATCACCAAACGACGCGCGCAAGAGATCTTTCACGCGTCCGATAATACAGGTTTACTAAAAGCGGTTTTTCAGGTAACGTCAACATGCTGGTGCATTGATTCTCTCTCTCATTACAGCACGATTGCCATGGGCAGTCACTGACGTTTTGCTGTCCAGCGCCATCTGTCGGACTTTTTTACCTCCCTATCTACATTATTTCGTGGTTTATTAAGTTTTCAAATTTATATTGACTTTGTGATCACCCGGTATATCTACATCTGCTATACACAACGAAGTGCCTGGCAGAAGGTTCAATGAACCACCTTCAAGCTGTCTCTTTACCGTTCTATTCTCGTATTGTCTGCGGACATAAGGAGTGCTTAAATTTTTCTGTGCGAGTCCTGATTTCTCTTATTTTATCGTGATGATCATTTCTCCCTACGTAGGTGGTTTCCAACAGAATGTTTTCGCTATCGGAGAAGATATCGTCGCAAAGAAAAGCGCCTTTGTTTTAATGATTGCCACTCCAATTGACGTATCATGTCTATGGCACTATCTCCCCTATTTCGTGATAATACCAAACGACTTGCGCTTCTTTGACCTTTCTCGATGTCACCCGATGCGGATCCCACACCGCACAGCAATACTCCAGAATTAGGCGGACAAGCGTGGTGTAATCAGTCTCTTTAGTAGACCTGTTGCACTTTCTAAATGTTCTGCCAATGAAACGCAGTCTTTTGTTTGTTGTAACCACAACATTATGTATGTGATCGTTCCAATTTAGGTTATTTGTAATTGTAATCCCTAAGTATTTAGTTGAATTTACAGTCTTCAGATTTGTGTGACTTATCGCGTAATCGAAACGTAGCGGACTTCTTTTAATACTCATATGAATAACTTCACACTTTTCTTTATTCAGATCAAAAAGAAAAAGGCTCAAATGGCTCTGAGCACTATGGGACTTAACAGCAGAGGTCATCAGTCCCCTAGAACTTAGAACTTCTTAAACTTAACTAACCTCAGGACATCACACACTTCCATGCCCGAGGCAGGATTCGAACCTGCGACCATAGCAGTCGCGCGGTTCCAGACTGAAGCGCCTAGAACCGCTCGGCCACCACGGCCGGCTATTCAGGGTCAATTGCCACTTTTCGCACGATACAGACATCTTGTCTAAATCATTTTGCAATATGTTTTGGTCGTCTGATTACTTTACAAGACGGTAAATGACAGCATCATCTGCAAACTATCTAAAAGGACTGCTCAGATTGTCTCCAATGTCGTTAATATAGGTCAGGAACAATAGAGGGCCTATAACACTTCGTTGGGGAACGCCGAATATTACTTCTGTTTTACTGTAGACTTACAGTCTATTTATAAGAACTGTGACCTTTCTCACAGGAAATCACGAACACTGTCGCACAACTGAGGTGATACTCCGTAGGCACGCAGTTTCATTAGAAGGGGCTTGTGAGGAACGGTGTCGAAAGCCTTCTGGAAACCTAGAAATATGCAATCAATTAGAAATCCTGTGTCGATAGCACTCATTATTTCATGAGTATAAAGAACTAGTTGCGTTTCACAAGAACGATATTTTCTCAATCGGTGCTTACTATACGTCAATAAATCGTTTTCTTCGAGGTAATATACAATGTTCGAACACAGCATATGTTCCAAAACCCTACTGCAAACGGACGTTAGTGATATAGGCCTGTAATTGAGCAAATTTCTCCTATATCGCTTTTTGGGTGTTGTTGTGACCTGAGCAATTTTCCAGTCTTTAGGTACGTATCTTTCTGTGAGTGAGCTGTTTTATATAACTGCTAATTATGGAACTATTGTATCAGCATACTCTGAAAGGAACCTGACAGCTTATAGTATAAGAGGCAGTCACATGAAAGGAGGCAGATGAAAAAAAGTAAGTAAACTGTTTATTATTTCAAAAGTAATCGCCATAACTTTTAATACATTTATCGATATGTGATACAAAATGGTTTATGTCCTCATGGAAAAATGTTTGCTGTTACCTATGGGACCATGATTGTACCATGGCATGTCCGAAGCAAATCTACGGCCACGAATGTTTTTCTTCGAGAATGGAAAAATATGAAAATCCCTTGGGGACAGATCGGGACTATATGCAGGACTTGTAGAGGCTTCCCTGCGAAACTTCTCCTACGCACTAGAAGAAACACTGGTAACACAGAGTTCAAAAACCACATATTAATTTTATTCACGTTTTGGCCCAATTGGAGCACGTGACATAAAAGAAGATGTGGTTTCAAAGTTTTGTTTCAGTCTTTCATTGTGTTCTCTCAGTATAGGTTCTTCACCGCTAGACGTACCAAGTTACTCCAATTTTCTTGGTTGTTTTTTTCTATTTTTTTTTATTTTTTTATTTTTATTTATTTATTTATTTTTTGTCAGGCCAACTGTTAAGTTGTGAATTTTCTGCCTGAATTTTCTTTGGATCTGGTATATCAAGTTGTGTTGTTCCTGTTCCCTTCATGTCTCCTTTCACAGAACCCATCCGTTTTATTGTGTCTCTTTTGACTTTAATGCGAGTTTCCTAGCGTTCCAAAACTTTCTAGTTATAATCCTCATAGAATTTTTCCTGCATTACTTCATATCTTAATTAATTTTGTTGTGCTTCTAAATTTCTTTGTTTGATCTTAGTCTATATGTTCGATCATAATTATAATTTGGTCTTTAAATTTTCGTGATTTTTTTTTGTTCTCTCTTTTGGATTTCTTAAATGTCTTTCTTTCTGTTTAAAATGAGTGTGAAATTACAATGAAAGGAATACCCCTAGTTGCATACAGGTGTTGAAATACGTCACTGGGGTCAGTTGAAAATGTGTGCTCCGACCGGGACTCGAATCCGGGATCTCATGCTTACATGGCAGACGTTCTATCCATCTTGTTTTTGTTGATATCATTTTGTTCAATATTGTTCGTCGAATTTGTTCGTAGTCGACGTCCGATGACACCCGTTCACGTTGTTCCTTGATCCGTTTACTCAGGTTTTTTTTTAATTTTTTTTTCGGATAGTAGCTAAACCCTCTGGCCGAACACGCTGAGCTACCGTGCCGGCGTCCATCTGAGCCACCGATGACACCGAGGATAGTGCGACTGCAGGGACTTACCTCTGGCACGCCTCTCGTGAGGCCCACATTCCCAACTTATTGTCCCGCACTATATTCATAGTGCCTTTGCCCATTATCTTCATTACTTGCTGCTTTTTACCGATTCCCGTAAGAGTCCGGGCACTGTTTGTTCTTCCGCACAGAAGAAGAAGATGGTCAAATGGCAGGTGAGCTATATATATATAGAGCGGGACAATAAGTTGGGAATGTGGGTCTCACGGTAGGCGTGCCAGAGGTAAGTCCCTGCAGTCGCACTATCCCCTGTGTCCTCGGTGGCTTAGGTGGATAGAGCGTCTGCCATGTAAACAGGGATCCCGTGTTCGAGTCCCGGTAGGGACACACATTTTCAATTGTCCCCGTTAACTTACATCAACGCCTGTATGCAGCTAGGGGTATTCATTTCATTGTAATTTCATTCTAAACGAACTGCATGGTCGTTTTCATACGTATAAAATGAGTGTTTTAGGTTTCCACCACTTATAAACACACTGGAATAACTGTGTTTTGGCACAAATGATTCTGATACCAAGATCTTCAGTTATTATAAGACGAGTCATTTATCGATTGATGTTCAGTTGTTACGCAATCACTTTCACGGATAACTTGGATCAGATGGTGTAAGTTCACACCCTCTGGCCAAGTTGACATCTGTCCATGGGATTGATGGTCGTCTACTGCGGTCTTCATCTTCAGCATTCGTTGTGACTTCACTAAACATTTAAAGCCAACGAGAAACTTGAGCTCTTGACATAACCTCCTCTCCAAAAGCCTTCTGATGCTTACCGTAAGTTGTCGTCGCATTTTCACCCAATTTAATGCAGAAAGAAATGGCATACCGTTGCGCAATATTATGCGGTTCCGTTTCCGTGAAAAGAGACAGAAACATGTGTTAACTTATTACAGCACAACACACGACATATCAGTTGCATCGATGTGCCACTTGGACTAGACGCATCTTATAGACCAAGGTCAAATGTATTGAGCCTATGCAAGCCTGCAGGGTTGCCACATCTTGCAAAGGAAATCAGTCTCATTACTTTGTCACACCTCGTGTATCACAAAATATTTTTGTTGGGAAATACTACAAAATAGTGATGCTGCAGCAGTTTTCCCGAACAATGTTTTTTTTAGAAACATTGATTTTTGTGGAATGTGTATACATGAAGGACAGTCATTTGTTATTAAACAGTCTTTAAATAAACTAATCGAAAATATTCTGCCACGTTCATGTTGTAATGTTATTTCAAAGTTGTGGTTAACTTTCCAAATAAAAAGATTGCAAATTGTTAAAGTTATACTGGGTACCGTTTTAAATAGTCATATTTATAGAAAACCGTGTTTGAAGATTTGAAATGTGTTAGGGACATGACGAAATGAAAAAAATCTACTTTTAGAAAATTCTTACCATTAATCTGACATCCCAGGACTGGTCTGTCATATTGTTGCTGTTGTGATCGAAATCGTATCCACTAGTTTGTCACAGAACGCTTGAAGTATATGTCGTGGTAATTTCAGAACGAACAAAACTTTACAATTGCATTTAGCCCTACTCCAAACAGACACATTACTAGGACGATTCGATGGTTGATTTCATATGCGTTCCGTATAAACTTCTGGGCAGTTCGAGCAAGAAATGATTAATATGAAGAATAAAGCTTGTAACGGAACATATTAAAGGCTTTACTGTACCGAAGTATGTGATACCCTCCAAATTCAACCAGTTTAACGAGTATTTATGATTATAGAAAAGTTATTGTGTATGTTAACAATGATTGCGTAACATGTCTCCATAAACAGTCAACCCATTAAATTATACTGAATAACTAATCCACACAAAAGTTAATATCACTTGATCACTGATACAGCAAATGTCATCATGTAAAAACACTGAGTTCATCTTAAATAATTAATATGAAGTACGAAAAATAGTGTACAACTTAGGTATTTTGGATCTCCTTAAATAAAAATCACCCAGTGAAACCTATTTGTTCACTAGGAGCGGTTTCACTTAGTATTCACGAAATCAATCCTGTTTTAGACGAAAACCAATGTATTTCTTAACAATTCATGTTAATTACTTATTTATGCAAATTAGAGAAGTCAATTGACAAACTTCTAAAAAACGGACTTTATGTAACAAAGAATTATTCTGTCAAGTCAACAAGTCTGGCTGTCATTTTAATAACATGTTAAATTATGTCACTCAATGCAAATTAATAACTTTTCTGCACAAATTATGATAACAGATGTACATGTGACTTGTAAACTATATCTCTTTTTAGTAGTTCTTTGACAATGTTATAAATACGAGCAGCAAGAAGGGTCGAGAAGCAGTCGGAATGTCACTTTGGTACAGTATGTTAGTGTGTTATTGTTTGAGGTGGATAAACAATGCAAAGAACATGAAAAGGAAGTTGTGTTGTGTCATAGTCTTTGGTGGACAGTGGAATTAAGATGGCCACCAGAGAAATAAATATTTGAAGTTTACATATTTGTTGGTTTCGTTCATCCTTTATCATCAAAAGCACATAAAACAAAACACGGGACCACATGTTTTTAACCCTAGACAACCAGATTTAGAGCCAGCATCAACATCGAGACACAGCAGTGATCCAGCAAGCAGCGGTGATTACTACAATGCATTTTAATGGCGCCAACCTAACATCAAGTGCTAACAAGCTCCGTAAATGGGAGTGAAATAGTGCGATTATAGCAATTAGCAATATCTACGACCAGGCGACCATTACAAGCTCGAGAACTGTGATCTTGCAATGTGATGTCAGCATTTTGCCTTGTACCTATGCTTCTTACACTTTCATGACATACTGCTGCGACGCCGCGTTGGATAGGATGTTTTCGTACCTAATCTGCCGAGTTCACTTTCTTACCACTGTAACCTCCCCCTCACTTATCGACCTTAATGAGAGTGAAAAATTAAACCGTGTGTACCTAATGGAAATTTGCGAAAAGCAATCGTCACCGAGGTTAATTTGTCGGTAAAGAGGGAGGAAAGGGTTACATCTAAATGAAAGGAAAAATGCTAATGAAACTGGTGGAAATTAATTTTGAAATAGGGGTAAAGTTAATAAAGAATGTAAATGTGCGGCCATTACATTAACAATCAACTAGCGGTAATTAGATATTTGAGATTTGGGGGAAATTACGGTCGCCAGTCCTAAGGACAATTACTATAGTAACTGAAAAAGAAAGATTATTACACATATAATTAGCACTAGAAGCGTGGCAACTGAAGGTTGACAAGTGTAGTGTGAAAACTGAAAGTTTGTCAGAAGTAATAAATTTCGCTACACTCTGACTTAATTTAGCAAAAGAATTAATAAAACCGGAAAATCGAAAGTTAATTTCGTGACTGAAGTTAATAGTGAGCTTTCTTTCTGAAGCACATCGAAATTCAGTAAAATACGGTTAGTCTTGGACTACCTCAACAATCATTTCAAAAGCTACTTGAATCTACACAATTTAGAAATAAGAGATTTAACTTTCAACTTGAATTAAATGATTCTGAACAATTAACAATAGTAAAATTTAGTACGTACCAAGCTGAGCTGCAGTCACAGGTAAGCTAAAATACGGTAACAAAACTCGCACTCTTAATTCGTGCTTGTGTAATCTAAATACTGTATAGTAGCCAGCTATGAATACTTTAACTGGACTTTGAAATTAAAGCAGTGTAATGCTATAATATTACTTTAATGCTGGCGTTTGAATTTCAACGACACTCGGGTTCATTCTGGAATAGGAAGGGACCCTGTTTGGTAATGCAATTGGGACAATGAGCAACAAAGGGTCATGCTAAGTAGCTGTAATTTTGTGATGCAACAATTTTAAAAGTTGGAAAAGCTGAGGTCTGCCATACAGTTCTAAAACTTTACGTGCTTCCAGCCTTCCTTGTTGGTTGATTGAAGGTTTGAAGCCGTCGATCGAGGAGGTGGCGACAGTCACTCATTGTCGGCCGTCGCTGTTGCAGAAGCTGGATGTTGGCGCGCCTTCTTCTCGACACGGTCACCAGACGAAACGGGCTCTTGATGTGCGCCAGCTAATGCTTCCCGTCCGCGACACCATGTCAGAAACTATCATCGCAAGTCGAGCGCAATTACATGCTGCCAAACCCCGAAAGCGCGGCAACTCGCGGGAGCTTCACACAACACACCTGCTCCACTCGCTACTCCAGCCAGACTCCCACTGCCCGCACTCCACGCGACAGAGTTAACACTACCAAAGATCCTACACACTTTGATTCTTCACACGACCTGTCGATGTAATCGTTCGATAGCAGTTTTCCCTAGGCAAGACCCAGCGTAAAAATACAAATAATATTTACGAAACAAACCAATTATACATCGACATAAATGCATAAATATATATATATACAAATAGTAAAACAATTACAATATACGAAGACACAGAAATGTTATATATACAGGTAACAAAAATAAGGAAAACAAATTTATAGTACAATAGATGGAAATAGGAGGATATGCATTTCCGGCGTTACACGTGGCCTACATTGTCTGAGGATGTTTGTGTAACCTAAACAGACTCAGAAAATGTCCCAAAAAAGAAACAGCGGAAATGCATATGCTCAAAACATCAACAAAATTTAGCATTCGTCTAATTAACCATAAATCAAGGTTTAGACCATAATAATTGAGTGGAGACTCTCCTAATTTTATTCCACTCTGTCATCTTGCACAAAATAAAACAGGTTGACAACATATTAAAATTCATAGAAAACATAGAAAATCGTTTAGCTATTCCAAAATCGTCAAAATTCGTAACACTATCAAGAAATGGAATACTATTTACAAAGTTAATCAGAGTACATGGTCATAAAAACAGGTAGATCAAAATACGCAAATTAATTATTAATTGCATAGAATACACATTTTATATGACCTTTTCATAATTAATACTCTTGCCATGAGTGTCCACTTAACGCTAAACAAGAAAATAATATACAGCAGATCGACAAAAACATAAATATTGACAGCAGAATTCTTTCACAGCAGCTGTCCGGGAAGAAAAACAACTCCGCCTTCCGTACTCGCAAGTACAAAGAATGCCGACAGCGGCACAGGAGCCGACAGCGACACAAGAGCCAACAGCGGCTCCGCCTTGCCAGTATTGTTGCGCCTGCCTGTGCGGCACGCTTGATCTCACTCGCCCTTGTAACGGCGTTTCCAGAACGTCGGTTTCACTGAATTCTTTCGGAAAGACTCACTCCCGAGTAATCTCAAGGAGTCCATAAACACTATCACAGTGGATAACTCAACACTGTCTATCATCACACGCATGTACTAGCCTGAAACTTAAAACAGCGTCTAAGTACATCGGCAATGACTAGTAAATCACATATTTATGAATTCTTACAGCTATTTACAAAATCATATTTACATTCCTTAATCTACTGTGACTCAGCTGAAAACTTAAAACTACCAGCTTGGATTTTTCAGTTGATTAGATCATGATTAAATTGATTAAAATTAAATTGATTAAAATTAGATTGATTAATCAAAATTAATTACTTATTAATTACAACTTCTTTAATGACCTTGGTCAGTCAAAAGCATCGCAACATGGCACATCCTTAAATCTTACACTCTATATTTACATACTGTACAAATTACCCTTTCTGTGGTATTAATCAATCCTTGGTTGGTACAATTTCAGGTCTACAATGTTCCGTATACCTAATAGCTTTCCAGAGCTTGGATACTCTAAGCAATAAGCATTTGTGTGAGATATACCAATGGTCCATTATAAACAATCTTAAATTTAGAGAATTCATTGTCTATCTCGCTCGATTTCTCATGAGCTTTTACAAGTACTAAGTCTCCGATTGCAAACTTAGCAAAACGCGCTTTAGCGTCATGACGACGTATGCGAGCATCGGCATTTAGCTTCATTACTTCTCGCAAACGATCTTTTTTCACACCAATACTAATGTCAATCCGTGGAGGGAATTTGATTATCTCTTCCAATTCACTTTCTACACTTTTGTCATTGCCGAGATTCCTCACGTTACGGCAGTTCAAATTCATTCCTATGTCAATGTCATCCGGCCAGTTAACAATGTGTATAGACTGGTATTGCCTATGCACACCGTCTCCTGCCTCGTCAAAACTAACTACTATTGTTTTATCTTGTGACGTACATGTCAAAGTTTTGCTTTCGCAATTAATCACTGCACGGTACTTTAATAGCCAACCCAACCCGATAATTACTTCCGTAGTTAAGTCTGGCACGACGACAAACTCTTGTTCAAATCGTGCCCCACATATCTCGAAGTGGACAAAAATCTGTTTTGTGACCGGTTTACTGGCCTTCCCAGTAGCACCGATAATTTTCACTCCTGTTACTGGCACAACTACGATGCTGGGTCTGTCTTTCAGTAACTCAAATATTTTCGCAGATACAGCACTCAATTCTGCACCGGTGTCAATCAACACGTTTAGTTGTAGGCCGTGCATATTAACAGACACCACTATCTGTCTACACTTGTCCTCGACTGTTTCTTTATTTTCCCACAGTAAATCCTCGTCTATATCCAAGTCATTCCAGAAAAAACCATCCGGCTTTGATCCTAAATCCGGCTTATCTGGCGGCTTTTTCAGCCTCTGTTCACATACAGATTTAATTTCAACACGTTTGTCCTGAGGCTTCGTCTGTAGCTTCGCCTCCAATAACGAAACCTTTTCCTGTAACTCGTCAACTAGTGAGTGTTGCTTTGCTATCAATTCACTAATTGTCACCTTCGTTGATTCCACTTTGGTCAGATTGATCTCATCTGCCAATCTACCTGGAGGAATGTGCCCAGTAGTATCTGCAATTACTTCCTCTGGATCTGCGCAACCCACACTGCTACCGTCCGACCGTATAACGTCAGCTCTTACCTCATACACGCTGTAATCTATGTGCTTTTCTACCAATCGTGTCCGTCTATCACTAAAATTCTCGTACTCTTTCTCCTTAATACTTTCGCAATGTTTAAACTGGAGTTTTGCGTCGGATGGGTCGGCCGCTTCTACCACTATAACTTTCGGTAAAGTCTGCCGGTCAGGGCCAGAACTTTCCATTACTACTTCAACATCCAACTCTTGCGGGACGAAACACGACGAATCTTGCTCGTGCTCCCCATTAACATCAACTACGTCTAGTAAAGTCTGCCGGTTAGGGCCAGAACTTTCTATCACTTCACAAATACTATCTTCCTGTGGGACGAGACGCGGCAAATCCTGCCCGCGCTCCCCATAATCACTTCTCCTGTACAGGTCCCTATAATCTCTTAATTCGTCGTATAAGCGACCAAACTGCCTTAACCAGACCTCATCCCTCTCTGCATCCCCTCGCTCGATGACGGACGTGTTATCCGACATCTGACCTTCTCTCAACAATTGCGAATCATTCTTAAACTCAATCTCCATTTCCGCTGTGGGTGTTACAGCTGCCACTTTATAATCGTTTCCCGGAACACTACTTAAATTGTTCTCACTGACAGTGAATGTATCTTCTACTGCCGTGTCTACAGCTGATCTACTACTTGTGGGCGCACTCCTTTCTCTTAACACTGGCACACTCTCCCACCGTTGAATATTCCATACGGAATTTTCGTAACGATGACACCTGGGATTTCTCCTGTTATTGGGCCTCCAAAATTTCTCCACGCCCGGTCGGCCCCTCACCGGCGCGGCTAATAGTTTCCCTGTCTCGTCCCAGCAGATACGCTCCCCGGATGCTGCTGAGGCGGCTGATCACACCCTCTGGCGTTATTACTATTCTGCGAAGCCCGTATCACGCTACTATGATACTGGTTTCCATCATTCCTGTTATTATTTGCATTGTACCGATTGTCATTATGGCCCGAACCACTATTGTTATTGCTGCCAAGATTGCGGTATGCATTATTCCCATAGTTATCGTTGTTGTGGTACCCGTTGTTGTTACCACAGCCTCTACCACTGTCGCGATTATTGCGCCAATAGTCCTCGTCCTCAACTCATTCCAGGAAATCATTGATTGTCCTGTAATTGCTTCCTACGTAGCGTTTTGTTTCATCTGGAAGCTTTTTGTAGAGTTCCCAGACTATTTCGGATTTCGTGCGGCGATCACGCAAATATTCCAACTTGCGGATCCAGCCCTCACAAAACACCTTCATCGAGCCGCGCGAATTCGCATCGAAAGGCCTCGATACGACAATTTCGCGTCAGACACTTTGCTGTTTTTGCTCTGACCAGTATTCAGCCAGAAACAAATTTTTAAACTCGTCAAAAGTCAGGTTCGTAATGTTGAGGTTTAAGCCCCAACGCTTGGCATCACCAGCCAGCACATCAATAACCCCATTAATTTTTCTCTCATTAGTCCATAATCTGGGTAAAACTCTTTCACAATTTTTAATGAAATCCGTCGCGTGTATATCGCCTTTTTTCAAGGGGTCGAACCGCTCCTCTTTCGTCAACAATTCCGAACTATGTGCACAGATTGGCACATAGCTCTGTTTTTCGTCAAGTTTCTTTTCTAATTCCGACACTCTCGTAATTACTTGGCAAGTGGTTGTCGCAAGCGTTTCCACTTCCCTCTTTTCCTCTTCGCAGGTATTAGCCTGCTTCGTCACTTTGGTATCTACTTCGGATACTAAAGCTTTTAAAGTTTCCACCTTCTTTTGGTCCTCTTTTTTCACTAATTGAATTTGTTCCGTCACCTTATTCTCAATGATCGGAGCAACTGATTCTCCTACACTTTTCTCGATTCTGCTAATTTCGGAATAAAAATGAGTATTTATGCTCGCAATATCCGCCTGAACGCCTATCATTTCCTGTTTAAGATTACCGATTTCGGTATTAATTACAACAATATCTTCTTTGATTTTATCAAATTTTGTGTTAACAACTCCAACATTGTTGTTAACAACGTTAATAGCTTTGTTCTGATTGTCTAGCATCCGTTCAATTTTTTCAGACTGAGCTTCTTGCTTGGCAGCCTGAGCTTCTTGCTTGGCAGCCTGAGCTTCTTGCTTGGCAGCCTGAGCTTCTTGCTTGGCAGCCTGATCTTCTTGCTTGGCCGATTGACTCTTGATTTCGTTAATCAAAACATTCAATAAATAAGTTAAATTCCCGGAAACTACCGATTTTACTTCCGTAGCGGCTTCCTCTTTAATTGTCCCCCCCCCCCCCCCCCCCCGTATTCGTCATAAAGGGATTCAGATTTGATTTTCACTTCCGATTCCGAAACATTTTCTAAAGTTTGGAATTCCATTTCTGCTCTTTGTTGCGTTTCGGCGGTCGCGTCTTTCATGCTAGCCGCCTGCCCCTGAACAATGGGTACCGCGGTGCGCGTTTCCCACTGTTCGACCGATTGTTCCGTATCCAAGTCTACCAAATTTCGGCAATTGTTGCCTTCACTCAATTTAATAATTTTCAATATAAATGCCAAATCTCAAATATAATTAGGATAACTCCCACTACTTATTCTCGCTGACGTAACGGCCTGTACGTAACCAGTACTTTGTTACGAGATTTGCACAATGCAAAATTCGTGTCCAGAACAACCTCAAATCCGAAGGTGGTCCTGTCACCAGGTCGCCACGTGTAACCTCCCCCTCACTTATCGACCTTAATGAGAGTGAAAAATTAAACCGCGTGTACCTAATGGAAATTTGGGAAAAGCAATCGTCACCGAGGTTAATTTGTCGGTAAAGAGGGAGGAAAGGGTTACATCTAAATGAAAGGAAAAATGCTAATGAAACTGGTGGAAATTAATTTTGAAATAGGGGTAAAGTTAATAAAGAATGTAAATGTGCGGCCATTACATTAACAATCAACTAGCGGTAATTAGATATTTGAGATTTGGGGGAAATTACGGTCGCCAGTCCTAAGGACAATTACTATAGTAACTGAAAAAGAAAGATTATTACACATATAATTAGCACTAGAAGCGTGGCAACTGAAGGTTGACAAGTGTAGTGTGAAAACTGAAAGTTTGTCAGAAGTAATAAATTTCGCTACACTCTGACTTAATTTAGCAAAAGAATTAATAAAACCGGAAAATCGAAAGTTAATTTTGTGACTGAAGTTAATAGTGAGCTTTCTTTCTGAAGCACATCGAAATTCAGTAAAATACGGTTAGTCTTGGACTACCTCAACAATCATTTCAAAAGCTACTTGAATCTACGCAATTTAGAAATAAGAGATTTAACTTTCAACTTGAATTAAATGATTCTGAACAATTAACAATAGTAAAATTTAGTATGTACCAAGCTGAGCTGCAGTCACAGGTAAGCTAAAATACGGTAACAAAACTCGCACTCTTAATTCGTGCTTGTGTAATCTAAATATAGTAGCCAGCTATGAATACTTTAACTGAACTTGGAAATTAAAGCAGTGTAATGCTATAGTATTACTTTAATGCTGGCGTTTGAATTTCAACGACACTCGGGTTCATTCCGGAAAAGGAAAGGACCCTGCTTGGTAATGCAATTGGGACAATGAGCAACAAAGGTTCATGCTAAGTAGCTGTAATTTTGTGATGCAACAATTTTAAAAGTTGGAAAAGCTGAGGTCTGCCATACAGTTCTAAAACTTTACGTGCTTCCAGTCTTCCTTGTTGGTTGATTGAAGGTTTGAAGCCGTCGATCGAGGAGGTGGCGACAGTCACTCATTGTCGGCCGTCGCTGTTGCAGAAGCTGGATGTTGGCGCGCCTTCTTCTCGACACGGTTACCAGACGAAACGGGCTCTTGATGTGCGCCAGCTAATGCTTCCCGTCCGCGACACCATGTCAGAAACTATCATCGCAAGTCGAGCGCAATTACATGCTGCCAAACCCCGAAAGCGCGGCAACTCGCGGGAGCTTCACACAACACACCTGCTCCACTCGCTACTCCAGCCAGACTCCCACTGCCCGCGCTCCACGCGACAGAGTTAACACTACCAAAGATCCTACACACTTTGGTTCTTCACACGACCTATCGATGTAATCGTTCGATAGCAGTTTTCCCTAGGCAAGACCCAGCGTAAAAATACAAATAATATTTACGAAACAAACCAATTATACATCGACATAAATGCATAAATATATATATATATATATACAAATATCAGTTTTTTTATCAGTTTATAAATAAGGTCATCCCTCCACACTGTATCATATGCTGAGGTTAGATCCAACAGGACAACGCCAGTTTCCTTCTTATCCTCATAGCCCTTTTCACTAAAAGTTGTGAGGGCAAGGACTTGACCACAGCAATTTTTTTAGGCCTAAAGCCTCCTTACTCCATTCCTAAGGAAGGTTCTATATATGGGGGGGGAATCTGGTCATCAGAGTCCTCTCAAATAATTTATACACAGCGTGTAAAAGAAAAATTGGCATAAAATGTCTGGGGTTGTCCCCAGTCTTCCTGCTTTCAGGATAGCGACTACATTGGCCTTTTTAACAAACAGACACATCAAAAATGTTTCGCATCACCCCAATTCCCATAACTCCTGAAGATAGACATCGACTGTGGATGTTGTATCACAGACACAGTCCCGATGACTGTTCAGAGATGTCACTAAACCCGTCCCAGAGATGTAAACAACCTTGCATGAGCAGCGCCTATTAGACACAGAAAGTCCGACAGCCGATCAGCTCCAGTCGTTCCACCATGAAGGAGGTATACGTCTCTTGTTGTCTCTAGCTAACTATGCCTAGACGATCAATATCGCGGTTTGATCGCGTTCGCATTGTTACTTTGTGCCAGGGAGGGCTCTCAACAAGGGAAGTGTCCAGGCGTCAGTGACTGAAACAAAGCGATGTTAAGCCTCGCTCAGGTCCTTCAAGGGCTACTACTGTAATCGATGCCCGCGACCTACGGATTATGGCTCGGAGGAAACCTGACAGCGATGCTTTTCGCGCAACCACATGACGTCGTATTACGGCTCAAACTGTGCGCAATAGGCTGCATAATGGGCAACTTCACTCTCAATGTCCATGGCGAGGTCCATATTTGCAACCACGACACCATGCAGCGCGCTACAAATGGGCTTAACAACATGAAGAATGGACCACTCAGGATTGGCATCATGTTCTCTTCACCGATGAACGTCGCATATGCCATCAACCAGACAATCGTCGGATGCTTGTTTGAAGACAACCAGGCCAGGCTGAACGCCTTAGACATAGTGTCCAGCGTGTGCAGCAAGCTGGAGGTTCCCTGACGTTTTGGGGTGGCATTTGTGAGGCTGACGTACGCCCCTGGTGGTCATGGAAGGCGCGGTAATGGCTGTACGATACGTGAACGCCATCCTCTGACCGACAGTGCAACGATATCGGCAGCATGTTGGCGAGGCATTCGTCTTCATGGGCGACAATTCACGCTTCCATTGTGCACATCTTGTGAATGATTTCCTTCAGGATAACGGCATCGCTCGACTAGAGCGACCAGTATGTTCTCCACACATGAACCCTAGCAAACCCACCTGGTATAGACTGAAAAGGGCTGTTTATGGACGACATGACCCACCAATCACTCTGATGGATCTACGCCGAATCGCAATTGAAGAGTGGGACAATCTGGACCAATAGAACCTTGATGAACTTGTGGATAGTATGTCACGACGAATACAGGCGTGCATCAATGCAAGAGGACGATCTACTGGGTATTAGAGGTACCAGTGTCTACAGTAATCTGGACCACCAATTCTGAAGGTCTCGCTATATTGTGGTACAACATGCAGTGTGTAGTTTTCATGAGCAATAAAAACGGCGGAAATGATGTTTATGTAGATCTATATTCTAATTATCTGTACAGGTTCCGGGACTCTCGGAACCGAGGTGATGCAAAATATTTCTTTTATGTGTGTAGTAGGTATTTTGTTCCGTTTGATGTACTCAGAGATGAGTTTTGCTAGCCAGTTTCTTACTACTGGTCTTAGATTTTTAAGGAATTCTGGTAGGATTCCCTCTACTCCTGCTGCTGTGCCGGCCGTCACTCATGTCAGTGCGTCATTGATTTCCTGAATTTCTACATATTTTATCACATCTGTGTTCTCCTCTTTATTCTTCGTTACCTCTTTTATCATATTATCGGTCTTTCTTTTCAGATGTTTTAAGATGGATTTTCGAGGTTTCTTTTATGTGCAACGCTTACTGGGTGAGTCTCATTCTCGCCTGTGGTCTGTGTAGGGCTGTAGCTCCTCCTAATCGTCTCAGCAGACTCCAACTATTGCGCCTAGAATGATCTCCATCGTTTCAATCCATCTACACCTGTGTTCTTAGTTCAATGTTTGAACCAGATGTTTCGCAGCCTCATAGCTTTCCATCTCCTGGTATACTTCCATTAATGATTCACACTTCCTTGTCCAGCTCGTAGTATATTCTATCCTCGCATCGCGTGGAATGCTTTTCAATGCAGATTTATACATCGGAGTAGTGAAGCGCTTGTAGTTCTCTGCTAGTGGAGGAATACGGATCACTATTCTCTCTGTAAGTCAGCCTGTTTTAGATTCCATCGTTGGATTGGAGGGCTTCATATGACAGGAAATGACAGTCCGACGATCACGGGTCAGTGTTGGCTTCTAGGAAACTTCAGTAGCACCCTTCTTTCCGCTTGAAGCACGTCTCCTGTTGCTCCCCTTGTAACGAAGATCAAGTCAGGTGTTGTTTGTGATCCCCATGCTCCTGATCAAAAGATCACGTGGCTCTACCCTTCATTCGATCCCTGCGAAACCACAAATTTCAGTAGGATAATGCACGACCGCATGTGGCAGTTCCTGTACGGGCCTTTCAGGATACAGAAAATGTTCGACTGCAGCCCTGGCCAGCACATTCTCCAGATCTCTCATCAATTGAAAACGTCTGGTCAATGGTGGCCGAGCAACTGGCTCGTCACAATACGCCAGTCACTACTCTTGATGAACTGTGGTATCGTGTTGAAGCTGCACGGGCAGAGGTACCTATCCATGCCATCCACGCTCTGTTTGACTCAATGCCCAGGCGTGTCAAGGCCGTTATTACGGCCAGAGGTGGTTGTTCTGGGTGCTGATTTCTCAGGATCTAAGCAGCCAAATTGCGTGAAAATGTAATCACATGTCATTTCTAGTATAATATATTTGTCCAATGAATACCCGTTAATCATCTGCATTCCTTCTTGGTGTAGCAATTTTAATGGCCAGTAGTGTATTACGTGCTTTGGCCGAGTTCTTCGCATAATGCTGATAGTAGTAGATAAGTGTTTACAGAGTGATGATAAGAAGCAATATGTGAATAGTGTGGTTTATAATGTGAAGAATATGGCTGATACGTTGATTATGAATGATAACGATGGAGAAG
Source organism: Schistocerca cancellata (assembly GCF_023864275.1). Classification (NCBI taxonomy): domain Eukaryota; kingdom Metazoa; phylum Arthropoda; class Insecta; order Orthoptera; family Acrididae; genus Schistocerca; species Schistocerca cancellata. The sequence continues at coordinate 707,713,483 of NC_064630.1, forward strand.
GTGAATAGTTATAAATCTAAAGGTAATAGTGTTTCGTGAATTTTGTAATTATAGATAGGCCAGACATAAGTAGTATGATATAAGAACCATGTGTTTGTAGAGAATGTTCCGTAGTTCCAAAACGCTAACCAAGCAAACTAGTATTAACGTTGCTGATGAATGCACGAGTGAACTTTGTTCATTGTCAGACCTGTATAGCGTATCTTCCCCTTGAGACTTTGTGGGACAGCATTAATAAGAGTTCCATCAAGCACTGACTTCACTACATAAACAATGGACACCAGTTCAAAAGTGTAACAATGTGAAGTGTGAATCTAAGACTGAATAGACAGCCTAAGGTGAAGGCAAAGAAATAATGCAACTTCTGTGTGAGCATTTTCGAAGGTGTAGATATACACTGAAAACGAAAGAATGCTCCTGTAGTAGTTTTGCGTGTAGCGGTACTGACCACAGCTCCGACTAAAATTCGAGGACTGTATTTCCTGAAGAAAGTAGGAATGTTGCTATACGAAAATACTGCATTCTCTCGGCACTTACCTAGAGTGTTTCTGCAAGCTTAAAACACCGCCATAGCAGGTGATTTCCGATATCACGGCGGCTTTGCAGCAATACGTTGTGCAGGTTGGTGTTGAGTCAGTATTGCTGGCGTTTCGCTACTGGTGACGCTAGCAGGCAAGCGAACTGTCAGCAATGCGTTATTTATATGGACCCATCCAAGCAGAAGAAATTTTCGAGCCAGCGGCCACAGACAGCCAGCTCGCTGCTGGACCCTCCAGCATCCGCTAGACAGCCGTCATTCACCGTCTGTCCACCTCTCGTACGCCGAGGTCCAGGTTACGTGGTCACCGGTGATTCACTGCAGCCACTCTGCTTCCCCAGTGCTGCCCACGATTGCACCGACAAAGAAAGACGGGAAACCACCGTAATGGCCCCTTGAATCGAGTATGGGTGCGAGGCGAGAGGTTTCAGTATTTCCATCAGACGATGCATGATGGGGTTGGGATGAGGAACTTCCCAGGTAGCAGGCAGCAGGTAGTATGTATCTCAGCCATCACTTCCCCTTGAACGTCGTGATTGAGTAACACGTGTCCTCGACGGCAGTCCTGGCCTTGTCACAACCAAGCATATGCAAAGGCAGCAATTGCGCCACTGAAACTCGACGTGTCAGCAAGCAAGTTGTTCTGTGAAGCTGAGATGCTACTGACCTTCAGGCTGTCGCTACAAAGAGTTTTCTGGAAAGATTTTTAAGAACCTGAGGCGTGTCATGTCAGGAAGAAATAGTGCTCATAACGGGTGCGGATACGTCCCAGAAAAAACACCCGTGAAATTCTCTTCTTTTCTTGTGAAGAGTTCGGGAATCGGCAGTAAAGCTGCGAGTAATGGGTATAATGGGCAGGGGCACTATGAATATAGTGGGGGACAATATGTTGCGAATGTGGGTCTCACGGGAGGAGTGACAAAGATAAGTCCCTGCAGTCGCACTATCCTCTGTGTCCTTGGTGGCTCAGATGGATGTGTTCGGTCAGAGAGCCGGTTGGCCTCTGTAATAAAAAATCGAGTGGAAGGATCAACAAACGAACTTGAACAGATGCCAAGTGACGTCCGCAACGACCAAACACAACGAACAACGAACAAACTGCAAAAAAAAAAAAGACATGTATCGAGCGTGTGCAATGTACGCAGGAGATGCCGGGCTCGAGTCCCGGTCGGTGCACACGTTGACTTTTATCAACGCCTGTATGCAGCTAGGGGTTATTAATTTCATTGTTATTTCACATAACTATCTTTCTTGTAGTAGCTCAACAGGTACCTAACCCTTAGAATATTTATACTTTCTTCTCGTCTTTTTATGAAGTGACCTTCTTCGTACTATTTCAGTGGTGACTGTTGACACCAATTCGCATAATCTGTAGGCTCAGTCTGTTGCTAGATTTTAGGTTCTTATGTTCAAACAGCAGGTCTGTTTTCAGCTATTCTTGTATTCATTTGTAATGTATTCACCAGCTAGGCCTTGTCTTCTACAGACACCAAAATATTAGTTAATATGGTTCAGTCTGTCATTTTCTAAGGTTATAATTTGTAAGTGGGATCAATAAATTCACTTTAACTGATAATGAGTTCTGTTGATAATAGTATAAGCGTCTGAGCTGTCAACATTGAAAATGTACGTGTAAAAGGAGTCTTCTACGTTTAAAAACGAAGGGGATGTATTAAGTAACATTACCATTTGGCCCTTCTGTCTCAACATTGCGAACTCTCTCTGTTAGACCAATGTAGAAATAAGCAACAACAACTCAGAAAACTAATTAGCTAAATACAGTGATCCCTTTTATTATTGGCCGACCGGGGTGGCCGAGCGGTTCTAGGCGCTACAGTCTGGAACCACGCGACCGCTACGGTCGCAGGTTCGAATCCTGCCTCGGACATGGATGTGTGTGATGTCCTTAGATTAGTTAGGTTTAAGTAGTTCTAAGTTCTCAGGGACTGATGACCTCAGATGTTAAGTCCCATAGTGCTCAGAGCCATGAGCCTCTTATCATTAGTAACGAAAACCACACTGAACATAACGATCAAACCGAACATAAAATCATTCTACCAATCACCATACGCTGAATGACGTAGCGACTATTTGCATAATGAAAATCAAGTTGCTTATTAATATCCTTATGTGAGTGGTCGTTGTCTTTATTCAGTCCCTGCATGTTTTTTGGTGCACGCTGTGTACCATAAATCCAATTAAATATGTATAAAGTACATAACATTAATTGGGATGTATGTTTCTGTCTGAAGTGCTAGTTTACAGCTGCAGCTTTATGCAAAATTGTGCAACAGAATTTACTTGTGACATTACGAGTGTGTTGTACCATCTGTTATAGAGGATCGGTTCTTATCGCAGTGTCTAGTAATGAGTATTAGCTCATCACAGCTCTGAGATGAAAGTTGGCTACACTGAGTCACAGCGCCAGAGATTGCGCCAAAGAGTATTATTCAGCCGCCTCCACTGGCAGTGTTTGTTGAGAAGTGGTAGTGGAGAGAGCTTGAAGTCGTCGTGGAGAGTGCTTATTGAGAAGTGGGCAGTAGGAGTTCTGATGTAGCCGTGACTAGTTGTGAGCATGTTGTATGCAGTTGTTCTGATGGGCTAGACAGCCGATGCTGTTCGATTGCGGATGTTGTAATGATCAGAGTGTATGTTTCGTCAATATATATGAAGGTAAAGAAAATTTTTTTATTTCAAATGTCCTAACTAACAATGTCTCTTGGTCACAGGTTCAGTCAACAAAGTATCTGGCTTGTGTTCATGTATTAGAGTGTAATTCTGGTTTTTATGTGCAATTATAGTATTTTTGGTTTTTTTTAATTACTTCATTGTAGATGGCGTTTAAAGCATCTTGTCGTATTGAGGAAGAACCGAGCCAGATGTGTACGTTGAATCACACTTCCACACACAGAACAGTTACATTTGTGCTTTGTTGTTTCGTAGCTTTTATAGTTGCTGTGGACTTAATTAATTAATTGTGTTAACAGAAGTTTTCTTTCATTCTTTGTTGTTATTCTATGCAGTCAGATTGCGGAGTAATACTGCTCAGGGCCAACCGGTTACGAGACTGCGTAACCGGACAGACAGCGACTAAAAATTAAAATTATTTGCATAATATATAATTAAGCCCTCATGCACGTGGCGACCGCTGCTTCGGATCGGCCCTTGGAATTCTTTTGATTGTAAAAATAGCAGACAGTAGTATTGTTGTAGTAATTTGTAATTTAGTAATTGTAGTCTACATTGCATGTGTAGATTTGGTAATTGAACATTTGTAGTTGTCTTGTCATTCTTCTAATGGTATTTTTGCAGAATTTAGTTTTTGATGTCTTGTATACGGGTTTGACAATTTTGTGCAATTGTGAAGGTCCTAATTGTTCGTTAGGCGTGTTTGTCGGGAAGCATTTCGTGTGAATGGTATTGTTGGAGATAAAGTCTCATTGTGTGTAATTTTCGTATAGTGACGAGTTTTGTATGTTTTGTAAATGATTACGCGATGAATGAGAAAGGCAAAAATGATGGATAGTGAGAATGACGAAATTGTTAACATGGCGAACTCGCCAACAAAGGAGAACAGTATGATGAATCATGAAGTAGAAAACAATTTAATAAGGAGGGACAATAGTCCGGAACCAGTTGAAAACTTTTCACAATTAAAGAATTTTCAGAATACGAGATTAACGACAGAAGATTCGGGAATAGTATCGGACACAGATAGCTTTACAGCTATGACGAAGGAAGCTGGTTTTGCGGGAAATGTTAGGGGCGAAAAGAATTTCGAACCAGTTAACATGGAGCAGTTGATGAGTGCAATATTAAATTTGGGATCTGAATTAAAAACAGTGGCAACACGGTTAGAAACGGAGATGGAAACAATGGAAACACGGTTAGACTCACGAATAGGGACATGTTTCAAAAACATGAAGGATGAATTAAAGAAAGAAATTAGAGAAGAAGTACAACCGATTTTGAATACTCACAATAACAGATTAATTTCAATAGAAATCAGACAAAAGGAACAGGATAGAGAACAGGAAGAAAGAGATCGCGTGATAGTACAAAAATTTTCAGAGTTAAATTTACAACGTGCACACGATAAGGAAGAAATACTTGAAAGAATCGAGGAATCCGTACCAAATGACAGAATAAATAACCTAACACAACAGTATGAACAGTTAACTACTAAATGTGTCAATACTGAAACCCGAGTCGCGACACTTACAGAAGACGTAAATAAACAGAAAGAACAAATAGGTGACTTATCGGAAAGAGTTGAGGAGATTTCAGATAAATTGACAAGTCTTAGTTTAACTGGGGACAGAGATTCAGATGATACAGCTCCATTGCCATTTGCAGAAGCAGAAGAGTACCAGAACATAAATAAGCATGTTGAAAATCAGGGAAAATTTAATGAACGCGTTAAAAGGGAATTTGAGGCATTACGAAAGCAAGTCAAACCAATTGAAGGTGAAATCGTAGGAAAAGACAGTAGAAGAAATTTAGAATCACAGATAGCAGAGGGGTTTGAAGAAAATAATTTGTTTCATTTACGAGATGCAACAAGAGAGCGCCAGGCGCGCGAACTTGACAATAATCGACATTCGGACTGGGACAGACGCGGTAGGTCTTTGTCGCCACGAGGAGAAAACTTTGACTATAAACACTTCTTAACTGTTCGGAAATTTAAGATCTTTCGCAATTCTAAGAACGACATACATCCATGTTCATGGTTAGATCAATTTATGTACGCACTTCCACCAAATTGGCCACTAAGTCACAAACTGTAATTTATGTGCGGCTATTAAAGTCCTCAGGGAATTCACTACACTAAGTGAATATGTGCCGTAGCGTGCACAGGGCCCCGAGCAGTAGTAGTGCTATTTCAGTTTTAGCTATCTGCACTGCTGCCTACTCTTTTACTATTCTTTGTATCTATCAAAACAACTCTTCAACTATCAATCTATCTAGACAGTCGGTAAAGAATAACCGGATATGACTATTTTACCCAAAAGTGATTTCGGAAATTACCGTTTGGACTTACTGTATCTTCAGCAGCATTCATTCGTAGTTTAAACGAAATTTTATCTGTTTATCTTCGTGACAATATTACTTCATATGTTGACGATATTCTTATTGCTAAACGTTCTTGAAGTGAGCACAACAAAATTTTGGATTCATTATTACGTATTTTTGCAAGAATTGGCTTTACAGTGAACTTGGAAAAATCTGAATTTGGTCGTTCTCAGGTGAAATTTCTTGGTCATATTATTTCTGCAGAAGGTATTCTTCCTGATCCAGAAAAACTAGACGCTATTCGTAATTATGCTGTTCCTACCACAAAAAGTGATGTCCGTAATTTCCTTGGTGTCCGTAATTTTCTAAGACGCTTTGTTAGATTGGACAATTTGGCCACACCTCGTTTTTGTGAACTATCTGGAAAGAATTCTAATTGGTGTTGGGATGAGGAAGCTCAATCAGAATTTGAACAACTTCGTGATGCTTTAGTTGCTGCTCCACTTCTTTCACAACCGAATTTATCTAAAGATTTTTGTTTGGCGACGGACTCATCATACAAAGGCCTAGGTGCACACTTATTTCAAGAGATAGAAGAAGACGACGTTGTAGTACAGAAAACTATTGCATTTGGAAGTCGTGTTCTCTCTAAATCAGAAAAGAATTATTCGATTACAGGACTTGATGCTTTGGCTGTTGTATGGGCTTTCACAAAATTTCGCATCTTTTTGTATGGCAGACATACTAAGGTTTACACCGATCATTGAGCTCTGGAATTTCTTATGTCAACAAAATTAACTCTTGGAAGATTGCCACGATGGGCGCTGTATCTACAGGAATTTGATTTTAGTATTGTTTACATACAGGGATCTTCAAATATTATTGCTGATGCTTTATCACGTGCACCTATGGGTTTGAAACAAAGTGCTGAAGAGGACTGCAAAGAAAACAATTATTATTTGATGTATATTCAAGGTGTTGCGTTCGAAAATTTTATTTCGTCTTCGCGCCAGGACATCGCTAAAGAGCAAAATAAGGATCCAATCTGGAAGGATATTAAGGAGAAGTGGAGGAGAAAGGAAAGCGTAGCGATTATATAGTATTATTTAGTTCGCAATGATATTCTTTTTAAACGAAAATCGGTCGACAACTCTGTTTGGTTAGTTTGTATTCCTGATGAGTGGGTTAATAAATTGATTTGGTACACACATTTCAGTTATGCACACTTTGGTCCCAAAAAATGCTTTCATAAATTACGAGAAAATTGCTACTTCAGTATTATGGAAAAACGTATTCGATCTGTTCTTGCCAAATGCAAATTATGTCAAAAGGCTAAGCCGCCAACTATTTCTCACAGAGCACCGTGGTTTCCTATCATTCCAGTGAAATCGAAGGAGATGGCTGCAGTCGACTTGATCGGTCGAGTGGTTAGTTCTACTAATGGTTTTGCGTACATTTTGGTAGCAGTGGAATTGACATCAAAATATGTGTGTTTTACACCTTTACGCAAAGCAACAGCTCGTTCAGTATCTAATGCTTTCATCAAACATTTTCTTAAAGAAGTGGGTCATGTTGATAAGGTTATATCAGACAATGGATCACAGTTTCGTTCTAAAATTTGGCTTCGTACTCTAAGGCGTCGTAAGATTAAACCAATTTTCATTTCACTTTTTCACCCTCAATCTAACGCTTCAGAGAGATGGATGAAGAAATCAATAAATTGTGTCGACTTTATTGTCATCAGAATCACAGAACGTGGGATCAGTATCTTCATATTTTTCAAAACATTCTGAATGAACTCCCTAATGATTCAACTTCTTTACCACCTATATTGGTATTAAAAAATAAAGCACCAACAAATCGCATTTCTGAAATCGTTCCTTTTCCGCCTACACGGAAACTGCGGAATTCTGAAGTTGTCAATCTGGCTCTACAAAATATTGCATCTGCGGCTGCTACAAGAGAGAAATCAGCTAAACGTCCTGGTCGTTTAAAATCCTTGTCAGTTGGTCAAAAGGTGTTAATTAAGTCTCACCGTTTGTCTCACAAAGGAAAGGGCTTGTGTCGCAAATTTTTTCTGCTTTATAACGGTCCACATAGAGTTCGCAAAATTATTCATGATAACACTGTCGAAGTAGAAACTCTTAAATTTCGGCGCTCTAAGGGAATACATCATACATCGAACGTTAAAATTTTTGTGGAATGACATACTTTCGAGAAACCAACAGTTATACGTAAACATGTAGAGAATACAAGGATACCGCGCCGTGTTCCGGCGGCGGCACATACTCAAACCAACAGTCAAGTCTGCGCGCCGCACAAGGCAGTCGTTGACCGTAAACAACTACTTCCTACGTCACGCGTACCTACAGCTGATCGAGCGCTCAGTGCGAATGCACTGACAGCCGTAAACAAATACACAGTGTAATTTCTCCGAATAAATTCAGTATAAAGCTATAGTGACTTGATAAATTATGTTATTAACGTTGAGTAGTTTTCAGGATACAGTTGTATAAAATATTTAAAACCTTCAGGTAAATTCTATGTGTGTCCGACGTTAAGAGGACTTGCTATCGAGAAATTTTCAGGAAGAATGTAATTTCGAAGAAGAAACTAATAAACTAAAAAGGTAACTATTAACTGAGTTTATTTTTCAGGTAACATATTTCCCCTTAGGTACGTACTTTAGACGTAATTTGCTGCTCGCGATTACGTGATTTATACTTTGTGTTAATTGATTATGACAATGATTGATTAATGAACAGGGTTGTTAATTATGTATATTATGCATCGCTTGGCTGCACTGCTTTTTCACTGATGTCACATTTTTTTTATTATGTGCCTGCTGTGCTTATTTATTTAAATTATAATTGTCACCTGATTAATTGTACTGATATGGTTATTTATGTAAGTTATACTTTGTGATTTATCTGCTTGTGCCTTCATGTTTACTTATTAAGATTACATATGAACATTTATTTGCCTATGCTGATATGTTGCTAATGACCTGTTTATTATGTAAGATATATATTTGCTGCTTTGCGTATGGATTGAATATTTATACATTTCTGTTTTGTTGTCATAACTACTCTTTAATTTGGTATATAGAAATGCTGATATACGGTGTACGAACATGGAGTTTAGGTCACACTATGGTATTAATTATAGATTGTTCGCTTGGCAGAGCCTCGTTATAGGGATTGTGCTACATCCATTTGTTGACATTGCGTTCTCTACTGGTATATTTACTCGCTATTCCATGTTTTGCTTTCGCTCAGTGGTTTATATTTTAAGATAAGAAAATGAACTGCCATGAGCTGGAGGTTTTATGGAAGCTGTATAAATTTATGCTAATAGAAAGGAAGCTAACGACATGAAATACCAACACTATGTTTAGACCATTGACGGTTATTACACTGCATTCTTCGTGAGCAATTGAAATAGTAAGTGACACTTGACACAAGAAATACTCCACATGTTTGCTTCTGTTTTGCCATGATTCTTGAAGTGGTGTACACACTGTGAAATATTACGATTTATTCACTCAAAGTCTTATGTGATCTCTCATACTACGTACTCGCACCTACTTACTGAAAGTTATTCAAACTGAAGGCTGTTAGGGGTCATGTATGCATTTCTTTTATTTTATGATGGACAAGGTAACCAAAATGTATCTTATAATTCATAATGAGTAGAAGATTTGGCTCAGGTGGACTACACAGAGGTTGTGTGTGGAGATTGTGTCCTCGGATTGTATGGGATGATGAATTGAAGTTTGCACTTGGATTTTATCTGTACTTGTTCGAGGAGACTGACTAGAGGAAAGAGTTTTTATGGAAGTGAAATGATATTGTTAATAAGGTTTATATGTATCGACGTATTGAAGAGGTATTATTGAGGTATTGAGATTGTGTGAAGTTGATGATTATTGGAGTTTTGGTGGACAAGAGGTAAGGTAAATGATATTGATGATAAGGTTTATATGTATCGCCGTAATAGGTATTATTGAAGTATTAAGATTATGTGACGATAATGATTATTGGAGTTTTGGTGGATAAGAGGTGAAGTAAGTGAGGAGCATTTTTTGTTTGTTTGTTGGTCTATATGGAACAAGGAGGATGAAGATGGCAGACTAGAACACTCAAGTAGAAAGAAGATTGTCGATTGTCTACACACACACTTTGTTAAATCAATAAGCAGTTTTTTTTTTTTTTTTTTTTTGAGAGGAAGTAATTGCATATCTTGGCACACTGACAGTTGTTCAACAACCGTACATTATGATTTGGCTTGGCAAACATTGGTCTTGACATGATGACTACGACATTGACTAACTATTATTGACTGTTATACATTGCTGCCACTACTACTTGATACACCAGTTGAACATAAAATTTTGGACAGAATTGCATTTACACAGTTAACACTATTCAATTACACAGTAGTACTTAATGTGGATGAAAGATGAGTGAGTGTGTTTTGTGTGTTTTCCTTTCCTAATCCCAACTAATTAGTACCGACCTATCTCCTAAATATTATTTTACTTGTTTGTTGTGGCTTGCACTGACACCCATAAATATTATAGGTTTACTGATATTTGTGTATTTGTAATATTTAATATGACAATTATCTGATATCATTTCTGCGTTCATTATAATTTGTATGTTTAGTGTAAGAGCATTGATAATAATTTTGTAAAAGCAATTGTGAGTGCCTTCAAACTGTTGTTCGTGCTTGCACCTGTTCAACATTGCTGGGTGCCACTTGGAAAAGTTTAATTTCTGCTGATAAACTCTGATGAACTGTCTAATTAGTGATAGTGAATATTATGGACTGTTACGTGCACTTGTTCAACATGATGGGTGCCACTAGGAGATGTTTAAATTGTGCTAATGAACTCTGACGAACTGTCTAATTAGTGATAGTGAATATTATGGACTGTTACCTGCACCTGTTCAACATTTCTGGGTGGCACTGGTGGAACTGCTTCTACTGAGATAATGTCACTTGTTGGTGTCTGCACCTGCTCAACATTGCTGGGTGCCACTGATGGAACTGCTTCTACTGAAATGTCACTTGTTGGTGTCTGCGCCTGCTCAACATTACTGGGGGCCACTGATGGAACTGCTTCTACTGAAATGATGTCACTTGTTGGTGTCTGCACCAGTTCAACATTGCTAGGTGCCATTGATGGACTGCTTCTACTGAAATGATGTCACTTGTTGGTGTCTGCACCTGTTCAACATTACTGGGTGCCACTGATAGACTGTTTCTACTGAAATAATGTCACTTGTTGGTGTCTGCACCTGTTCAACATTAGTGTGTGCCACTAATGGACTGCTTCTACTGAGATAATGTCACTTGTTGGTGACTGCGCCTGCTCGCCATTTTTGGGTGGCACTGTTGAAGCTGTTTAAATACTGCTGATGAAATGTTATGAGACTGCTGTTTGCACCTGTTGATCATTGCTGGGTGTTACTGTTAGAACTGTCAACTACTCTGAGGAGTTGTACTTGTTTATTGAACTATTGAAAGGATTTTATGTCAATATTTGTATAAACTGATTTTTTGTGTGTTTACTGTTTATGAGATGTTATGAGACTCTTACCTGCACCTATTCGTCATTGCTGACGCTATTGATTGAATTGTTTAACCACATGATACCTGTGTAAACTATTATGTAAAATCATATGTATGCAAGCATTTGTATTCCTTACTGTATTTTATATATTAGGTTATTGAAGAGTCATTGCAAAGCCAAAATTTATTTAGTTATGTGATATTTACTTCTTAATATTACTTTTTAATTTTTGTCTGTATTTTTTGGACGAATTTGGTGGTATTTTCACCACCAATGCTGGCAAAAATACCATCAAACTCTAGCCCGTGGAGGAGGGGCATATGAAAGGTGGCTATACTGAGTCACAGCGCCAGAGATTGCGCCAAAGAGTATTATTTAGCCGCCTCCACTGGCAGTGTTTGTTGAGAAGTGGTAGTGGAGAGTGCTTGTCGAGAAGTCGTCGTGGAGAGTGCTTATTGAGAAGTGGGCAGTAGGAGTTCTGATGTAGCCGTGACTAGTTATGAGCATGTTGTATGCAGTTGTTCTGATGGGCTAGACAGCCGATGCTGTTCGATTGCGGATGTTGTAATGATCAGAGTGTATGTTTCGTCAATATATATGAAGGTAAAGAAAATTTTTTTATTTCAAATGTCCTAACTAACAATGTCTCTTGGTCACAGGTTCAGTCAACAAAGCATCTGGCTTGTGTTCATGTATTAGAGTGTAATTCTGGTTTTTATGTGTAATTATAGTAATTTTGGTTTTTTTAATTACTTCATTGTAGACGGCGTTTAAAGCATCTTGTCGTATTGAGGAAGAACCGTGCCAGATGTGTACGTTGAATCACACTTCCACACACAGAACAGTTACATTTGTGCTTTGTTGTTTCGTAGCTTTTATAGTTGCTGTGGACTTAATTAATTAATTGTGTTAACGGAAGTTTTCTTTCATTCTTTGTTGTTATTCTATGCAGTCAGATTGCGGAGTAACACTAGTCAGGGCCAACCGGTTACGAGACTGCGTAACCGGACAGACAGCGACTAAATATTAAAATTATTTGCATAATATATAATAAAGCCCCCATGCAGAGTATTGCCTTAGTATCAGTGAACCAGGAAGCTACTACAGTCAAAACTGCACACAGCAGTACAATAAGTAAAAGCCCAAAATGTTGCTACGGCTCTTCTTTCCATTATTTATTTTCCAGCAGGGGCTGCCTTCAACGGTCTGTCTCGTCTGATGCCTGTTGTCAGATGCTACCCTCACAGGTGTGACTAGCTCCCTGCCCTCTGCCTCCCTACTTCCTACCAAGCTACCACAGTCTAATACAGACAGTCACGACACACTCTGCTGCACAAGTTTCCGATTGACTGGCGGTGCGACACTAGCGGCCCAAGCGGTGAGAAAGCATATGGATAAGGCTTGTTTGCCATCCCTGTTGTACGTGAAATACATATTTTATTTTTTATCTCTAAGAGTTTGTGAAACATTAGAAGACATGAATGCGTAATAAATGCCAAGACCACCGAATCTCACTGATTCAGTGACAAGCTACAACTTAATCATGAACAAAACTTGCGAATACCTATATAATTGCATCTTCCTCCGCTGAAACTAAGGGACGATTAACACATATTTATGTTTGAGAAGCTTATATTTCTCTTCTTTTCTCTTCTTATTATGGCCGGCCGCGGTGGTCTAGCGGTTCTGGCACTGCAGTCCGGAACCGCGGGACTGCTACGGTCGCAGGTTCGAATCCTGCCTCGGGCATGGGTGTGTGTGATGTCCTTAGGTTAGTTAGGTTTAAGTAGTTCTAAGTTCTAGGGGACTTATGACCTAAGATGTTGAGTCCCATAGTGCTCAGAGCCATTTGAACCATTCTTCTTATTATGACAGGCACTTTCCTTGTCATATAAAAAAATTTTATGGACTCTAATGATTCGCCTATTCTTACGTTTCAGTCAATACACGAATATTTTTGTAAACGTAAATAGTTTTGCTTCAAAAGCTAGTGTGTTGAAGATTCTTGGCATTTGTGGCTCATATGTAGCAGCAACTGTAGAATTGATTTTGTTCTGTGTCGGAAAAGAGTTTTCTTTCTTTATATATTTTATTATCACGTCTGTGGGGTTTACCCTTCAGCTGAAAGTGTGGTGGCTTGTTTGGTATTTTGTATGGCGAACGTGTTTTTTTTCGTGAGACAAACAAAATAGCACACGAAAAGAGAATGTACCGTACTGCCGATTTGTACGTAAGCAAAAAACGCGCGGAGACAGTGCATTGATATTGAATTGTCCGTCCCCGGAAGCTGAGTGATCAGTGCGACAGACTGTCAATCCTAAGGGCCCGGGTTCGATTCCCAGCTGGGACTGGGTGTTGTGTTGTCCTAAACATCATCATTTCATCCCCATCGACGCGCAAGTCGCGGAAGTGGCGTCAAATCGAAAGACTTGCACCAGGCGAGCGGTCTACCCGACGGGAGGCCCTCGTCACACGACATCATTATTATTATTATGATACTGAATTGTAGCTCCAGCTACATAATTCCAAAAACTGTGTACATATTTCCGATGACGCTTCTCTCATTATATTTGAGGTCGGAATTTAAAAGCATAACACTAATTTGCAACATAGCCACAAGATCATATTTGATTTTCTTGTAAATCTTAAGTCATGGCCACACGACGTTCTCTCTCACGCTCGTACTGTATCAGCACAAGTTATGCCCACACGTTACGACATTGCTGAAGCAATCTGCTTTGGCTTCCCTTTTTTGCTTGTACCGCATTTATTTCGATGACAAGGCGTCAGAAAACAAAAACTCAAATGCGGCTGTAGTTAAAGAAGAGTCCAAATAACAGATGTACGAGACGAAGTGACAATGTTTAGTATTATTTGGTACGCTAAATAATATAGGTATCGCATTTCTATTTTCCACAGTCACTGATTTGCCTGAAAGTGTAACGAAGAAAACTTAGCGTTTTGTAAAAGGTCGGGTCTTCTAATGTTTGCTAACATTCTTTTCTCATTAAAGGAAAACGATATATTCCTTAAATATCTATACATTACAAGAGAATGTTAATAACCTGTCCTGTAATGTACCTCCCTGGGTACTCAAGAAACTAAAGAATGGCAATTGTGGTGTCATTTATATAGTAGATATTTATGGCAGTATACACGCTCTCTATTATATAAACTATGTTACAGGCCAGTATAAACCATGGTATTGGTGCTCATCCGATATCGTATTGACAGTGCGTAGCAAAAAAAAAGCGATTCAGTATTGTGACTGGTATGCAAAGAACATAACATAAAAAAGTATGCCAGGGCACTTTCACTGGTAGCCAGACACCAGACGTCTGTGCTTCTAGTATACGGGAGATTACAAAATAAATTTTTTCACCTCTCTTCTCTTCCCATTTCACTTGAAGTTTTTACAACATTTAGTGTTCATGTCATACACAAAGTTCAAGAAAGAAGTGCTCTAAATATTAACAGCAATGATTACATATTGCCATGCAGAACTAGTGTGCGATCTTCGTATTCATGCTCGTGTTTTAGGCATCTGACTACTGTAAATATTGTACAATTGGGTGTTGCTTATATTTTTGTGAATAAAATGATTATAATTTCCAAACTTACCTTACAGAGCTGACGCAGAGGCTACGTCGAAGATAATGACGCTGTCTAGAGCCGATTCTTTCTTGCCGAATTCCGTTTCATCGCATTAGTTTCAGCGCTTTTGTTTCAGTGCCTAATGTGAATAAAAGTTCTTGTTCGGACATGTAACTGAACTATTCTGCTATTACGTTTGGGAAAATTCGCATATATTTAATCTGCCAAGATTAACAACGAGAAATATGTGATCCATGAAAGGCAGCAAATGTAATTTCTAGTTCATGTATGTTAGAGGGCGAAATGATGCCCACTTTTGACATGATGATAATACAGTCTTGCTTCGGATTTAATTCTGTATCAACAAAACACTTTCCTACTGTATTTCCCAAAGAAATGTCGATGTTTTAGCACTTGAAAGCTATATATCCTGCAAGATATATTAAAGCGACATCATTCACGTCTTCACTGGTGCACACTGGATCACTGGGATCGAAATCTACGAGCTAGTTTTCGTCATATATAGCGACGTCAAATGATTTATCAGTTACTCTGATACATAAATGACTTGAGAGAAAACATGCAAAGTCTTCCCCAGTTCCATCAGCAGGTGTCGGGTAGTTTTCAACACCTGAATTCTCATTTTCCTCTGTATTGGAAGCACCAAGAGACAAAGGTATTTATTTGCACTTCTGGTCAGTATTAGTAAACGAAATCTGTTTCTCACCTCGAATGGTGTGGGCTGGTTGTAAAATATGCCAAGGCCTCGAATTCTTCCCAGACAATCTTCATTCAGTCTGGCCGTTAATACGTAAGTTGATCTGGTATTTCTCACGTCATCATTGACTCCAAAAAGAAATTTATTGATATAATGAATCGCTTCTGAAACAGGAGGGGACAGTTTCTTTTCCGTATTCGCATATTAGAACAAATTTCTAGAAATATTTTTAGAGAGTTTCCCTGGCTTCTCATATTAAACCATTAACCACTTCTAAGTGGAGCTTTATGAGCCTGATGATATCTTGAGTTCAGCACATCGAAAGCATCGCCCACCCGCTCCACGAAGCCTCCTCCACGATCTTTATGCAGAACGTATTTCACAGCTTGGGCAATGCGAAGTAAGAGTATCAGCGCAGTCATTTGGACTTTCCGACGATCACGTTCAATAAAGTTAAGGTGAACCTGCGATATATGAGGAATTATCGACAGACCACCTTTCTGCTGTCGAAGAAGATCTTCTATCACAATTTTCGTAGTCACGCAAAGTGATACCATAATTAAGAAAATGATTTCTTAATAATTTCAGAAAATCTGGAACGTAAAAAGCAGGTCTGCTATGATTAGCAGGGCTCGAGAGAAATGTCTTGGATGTAGACATATCAAGTTGCTTCGTCACATACAGATTTTTTTCTCCCATGCCACACGTAACAGCTACGATACAGATTCCTGCTCTTTCAACTTCTTTTATCATATTCTGCCACAAATCACTAGACACTGCAACCTCAGAGTCATAATACGCGGCCGGCCGGGGTGGCCGAGCGGTTGTAGGCGCTTTCGTCTGGAACCGCGTGACCGCGACGGTCGCAAGTTCGAATCCTGCCTTGGCATGGATGTGTGTGATATCCTTAGGTTAGTTAGGCTTAAGTAGTTCTAAGTTCTAGGGGACTGATGACCTCAGATGTTAAGTCCCATAGTGCTCACAGCCATAATACGCGGGCGGCTTCCATTTTGAAAACAAGCTGCGAACCATGACGAGTTGGACATTGTTGTGTAGTCCGAGTACCACATCGTTGGATGAATCGTGACACGTAAGCTTAGAACTGCAGTTTCCTGTAATGCCGCGAACATTTCTGCCGTGGCTTTAACTCGAAAACTCGTTTCACGACACCTGGTTGGCACTTCTACTGTTTTGTTTGTTTCTGGAGTGTTGACCTGCAGGGAAAAGGGTATTTCTTCCTCCTCAGACACGTGTACACTTTAGGAGACAAAGCTCTCAAAGTAAGAGCATCTGTAATGTTCTCTAAGCTCCACTTTGCTTGCTTTTTCTTTAACAAAAAGCGAATATGTCCTGGTGTGAAACACGGAGAAAGTATAGTTCTCAAATACAAGCATACAGATTTATGCTTCTTAGCGTAAGGTACATAACGTTTTGTAGATGGATTGTGCTTTTTAACTTTTTTCGTACACTTAATTTTTGTTCCAACAGAGCATTTTTAATCCTATTCTTTCTTTAGTTCTTTAATTTCCTGGTATTATCGGATCAGTACTAAAGTCTGTGTTGTTAGATTTACTTTTCGTCGGAGACAGAATTTTCAACATCGAGAAAGTGGCGAAATTGGACTGAGCAAAGATTGGATAATTGTATGGGCGCTGATAACCACGCAGTTGAGCGCCCCACAAACCAAACATCATCATCATTATCCAGCATCGAGAGAGCACCTTTTTCCTACTGTTCTGGCATCACGATGACATTCCCTGCCGGCCTGAGTGGCCGAGGGATTCCAGGCGCTACAGTCTGGAACCGCGCAACCGCTACGGTCACAGGTTAGAATCCTGCCTCGGGCATGGATGTGTGTGATGTCAAAAAAATGGTTCAAATGACTCTGATCACCAAGGGGGTTTAACTTCTGAGGTCATCAGTCCCCTAGAACTTAGAACTACTTAAACCTAACTAACCTAAGGACATCACACACATCCATGCCTGAGGCAGGATTCGAGCCTCCGACCGTAGTGGTCACGCGGTTCCAGACTGTAGCGCCTAGAACCGCTCGGCCATGTGTGATGTCCTTAGGTTAGTTAGGTTTAAGTAGTTCAAAGTTCTAGGGGACTGATGACCTGAGAGGTTATGTCACATAGTGCTCAGAGCCATTTGAACCATTTTTTGACGTTCTCCCTCTGTCACAACGCTATCCGTAACATTCGAGGCGTCAAGAACTGCAACGTCAAACTTATTTCCGCCCCTGTTTGGCATTTTTTGAGACGGAACAGCATTATCCTGCAGAAATTACCTTGTAGATAGACCTAACAAATCACTCTGCAAGTCTTGTTTGTAATCACTTTCACGAAAATGTTCAGAACAAATTCTAGCATTTTTGATATTAATTTTGTCCTCACGTTTACAACGAGCAATTCACTTACGCTGAAGTTGAAAATTTTTTTGGAAAACGGTGGTAAATTACGCCTTCAGTCTTACGTCCGCTACTGCTCCACTCAGAAACTGCACAATACGGCGTATTTGTAAACATTATTCCAAAAAATTCACAAAACGAACTGCTTAACAACTGAACACTCGGCAGGTCAAGAAATACCTACATACTAACACGTAACGCGAACTCACATGCACACCTCTATAGAAACAATGAGGGACACTTGTAACTAAGCAGCAGTAGCTGCCATGTTATCTCACAAGTAGCAATTTAATACGGTGGGAAAAAGCGCGAGAGGTCGGTTTTACACCCCCCTGACTGGTATGTTCAACTGTGATGGTACCTCGCTCGTCGAGCAGAAGCGCTTCCGTTGTGGCCCACCAGAACTAAGCAGACGACACGCCTCGCATCTGTAGTTGTGTAACTACGAGCGGAACGCGTGACATTGGTTTAGGGCGGCGTTAGGGAGGGGGGGGCTCCTCTTTGTATATGTTACTCTGTGACCACGGGCAGCAGCGCCAGCAAATTAGTAGTGGCCGTGACCCACGGGGGTGAAAGCTATATGGGAGAAGAGGCAACAAGAGACACAGTTCCTTCCGGACCCCTAGAGGCGCTGGGGTCGAACGAAGCTGGAATTGACCAATGAGAGCTGTCCAATAGCGGTTGTTGATATTCTGCCGTCTTGCTCTGTACTGAAGTCTACGGTTACAGTAGTCTTTGTATTTCTTTCATATTTACATACTACTGATCTTCATAATAAAAAGGTTTTATAAAATTCATAAAATTCACTGTGGAATTGAAACATTAGCTGCTAAAAAAATAACCGCAGTTAATCCTACGACATTTAATTTTCAGTAAATAATCTCGTAGCCTATGAATGAAACGTATTCTCTTCTATAGCAAATTACGCTGTGTGGTTTCCGTTTGTTTGCGTAAATAACTTTGATATGTCAGTAGTAGTTTTATTTAAGGAAGAATTTTATGTTTTTTTCAGAACATTCAACACAACTAATTGACGTTGAAATACACCCGTAAATTCCCCAGCTATTCATCTGGATATTACGTGGCTTCATTGGAGGAAGTTAGCAACAAAAATTTCTACAGGTTTCCAAAACAACAGCTCAAGAATTGCTTCCGCAGTGGAACAGTGTTTGTAAACTGTCACCTGATGTCAACTGTGCTACTTCTTTCGTATGTGAAGATCATTTTTTCTAAGAAGATTTATGAATAAAAGTAGGCATAGGCTAAACAGGGGTGTGCTTCCAAAACATGTGGCAGGTGTTCCTTGGGAAATCGCTAATGTTATTAGTGAATCAGGTGAACTGTTGTTAATAGTGAAATTTTTATTGTGTGCTTGAGAAATAAAACGTAAGTTTTGTTTTCATTTCACTGTTTTTATCCACCTTTCCTATTTTTGGTACTTTAAATTGATGTCTTCTTCTTTGTGTTGAAGCATTTACAGTCATAAGATGTAGGAACATTTTTTAAGAAATTAATGCCTAAGAGTGCAAGTTTCTTGGGCAATTATTCAGAAATTACAGTCCTGAAACATAGTTGTAACAAATTTTATAATTCTTCATTAATTAACACTGTGATAAAGATTTATTAATTGAACCTCTTTAACTGCGGATGATTTTCTTAATAAAAGGTTTTTTTTCCTCCATTGAACCTGGAGCTTGTAAGACATCAAAGTATGACATTATTCAGGAATATTTGTAGTCCAGATTAGTTGCTACAGTTTCTATTTAGCTTGTTACTGTTATTTAGACTACAAGCTTGTAGTGTCAGTTTCAAGTGTTGCGTCGAGCATTATGACGCACGAAACGTCCTGGAGCATTTATATGTTGACAGGAATCAATATAAGTGTGTCAGTTTGCAATTATATTCTTGACATTTGCGGCATACGGTTGCTGCTCAATAAAACATCATAGGAGCAGGGCTGTGAGACGCAAACGTCAGAAATAGACTTGTAAACTGACACACTTATATTGATTTCTATCAACATGTAGAAGCTCCAGGATGTTTTGTCCGTCATAAGAACTAGATGAAACACTTGAAACTGACACTAAGTCGAAACAAGCTTCTAGTATAAATAACTGAAGCTAAATAAAATTGTTGCAGCTAAATTGGTCTACAAATATCCCTAAACATTAGGTTCAAATGGCACTGAGCACTATGGGACTTAACTTCTGAGGCCATCAGTCCCCTAGAACTTAGAACTACTAAAACCTACCTAACCTAAGGACATCACACACATCCATGCTCGAGGCAGAATTTGAACCTGCGACCGTAGCGGTCACGCGGTTCCAGAATGTAGCACCTAGAACCGCTCGGCCACTCCGGCTGGCAAACAATACGTTCGTCACTCCTGTATTGCAATGTGCTACAGCTGTGTTTAAATTATTTTATTATAATGCTAGCCAAAATAATTACATAGCACGCCAGAAACTGAGATAAGAAAATTAAAAGCAAAAACAAAAAAAAAAAAAAAAAAAAATCCTACAACGTACATAAGCTAGCAGGAATGCAACCCGTAATGTTTATCCTTTTTTACTTCATATCCATAATACTAAAGGCACTGCTATCGCTCTCTGTTTTCCTCTTTTAACACGGGAGTTGCGCTTGTAATCATACACTCAAGGCTCTCACGACCGGATGGTACTGTTGTTGATAATTCTTCAGGGTTATACGGCCGTGGTCCATGGAATACTTCTATTGCTAACGTTTCGTCCAATACTACGTTGGACATCCTCAGAGGTATGGCTGGTCCTGTTGAGTCCTGCGGACTGGCGAGTCGGACGTCGGAGAGCGGCCTAAAGACTGAGGAAAGTGGGCGTGGTCTAGCTTGCATATAGTAGCAGAGAGAAAACTAGTCAAAGATAAAATGTAACTATCGATGATAGTCTGACGTAGATAAAAATCACTTATCGATTCTGTAATGCCACTGTCCATATCTCGCTTAATTTCAAGGCCTCTTCTTTTCTATTAAAATCTTTATGTTTATATATTTCAATAACCTCGCTATACAGTCGTGGATAACAGTTCGTGGTAGCACTTAAAATTGTAGTTTCAGAAAACTTATCTACATGGTCACCGGACTGAAGTGCATGTTCCACAACGGCCGATTTATCTCTTTTACCCAGTCGGCAAAGACTTTTATGCTCCTTTACCCTCGTATTCAAACTTCTTTTCGTAGTACCAATATAGACCCTGCCACAGATACAGGGAATTTTATACACACCGCTAGATGATAATGGTGGCCTTCTATCTTTAACAGAACGAAGTATTTGTCCTATTTTTCTGGTAGATAAATCGGTCGTTGCGGAACATGCACTTCAGTCTGGTGACCATGTAGTTAAGTTTTCTGAAACTACAGTTTTAAATGCTACCACGAACTATTATCCACGACTGTATAGGGAGGCTATTGAAATGTATAAACATGAAGATAATTTTAATAGAAAATAAGAGGCCTTGAAATTAAGCGAGATAAGGACAGTGGCGTTACAGAATCAATAAGTGATTTTTATTTATGACGGACTATCATCGATAGTTAAATTTCATATTTGACTAATTTTCTCTCTGCTACTATGTGCAAACTAGACCACGCCCACTTTCCTCAGTATTTAGGCCGCTCTCCGGCGCTCGACTCGTCAGTCGGCAGGACTCAACAGGACCAGCCACACACCTGAGGATGTCCAACGTAGTATTGGACGAAACGTTAGGAATAGAAGTATCCCATGGACCACGGCCGTATAACCCGGAAGAATTATTAACAACAGTTGCGCTTCTATTTTCTTGTCATTCTGTGCAATGACCACCAGCCCCAGACACAGCAACCGACTCGTCAGCTGAACCAAGAAACCAAATCCTTGCTGCCAGTCAACACGCTGTAGCATTGCCCTCTTTCACGCAAACTGGAGATCGACACCTGACATCGCCCGCGAAACGTGGGCGCTCACCTGTCTTTGGCAATGTATTTGGTGATTCGATGACCATAGCAGTTAAGTCCCATAATATTTCACACACATTTGGCACATTTTTGGTTCTTTTGTGGTCTATGGTGCGCCTTAAGCGGCTAATGGAGGCAACATTTAGCTCATGGGCGGTTCCTAACAGAACTCGAAAACATAGTTTATGTGTCCCTCTCTTTCTCTCGGATTGCCATTGTCTCCTTCGCTTTATCTACATCACAACCACCGCCCACTGTCTTCCAGTATTAGCGGATTTCAAGAGGCTATGCACAGCAAATGACTGTAATTTTTACTATATATTACCAAGTTCCCGATCTCGAACAACCACCAAAATTTCTAGACGTCTTCATCCGTTTCCGAGACACAGATGTTCAAATTTACCCTACTTGTAAAATACGCACATAATAACAGGTGTGAGGCAAAATGGAGTTTATAAAATAGCGTAGCGGGAGAAATACGCCTGAAAGGGTCTCCACTGTCATCAGAAGAGTACTGAAGCACATGGAATCCACTCTGATGTGCTAAATTAGTTTTTCATTATTACAATTTCACAAAAGTAAACTATGAAAATTTTACTGATCCCTAAAGGGAACGAGGAGAAAAATCCTCATACTGGAGTATGATAAAGAATAATATGTTCCCATTTTAAAAGAGTCAGATTGAAATCTGGAGCAGCAGCTGACTCATTCTACCTTCCCCAGCACCTTTACAAATTTTCCGAAAAATTTTAGCATGCGATCATATTCATATATTTTTACGATGAGAGAGATGGAAACAGTGTCAGTGGGAAAAAGACAGAAAAGTGGTTAATACTGGAAGACAGTAGACAGTTGTGATGTAGATAGATCGAAGGAGACAATGGCTTTTTTATAGAAGGCGAGGGACACAGTGGCACTGGAACATAGCAGAGAGTGAGAGAATAGTGCTAGGGAAAGGGTGAAGGAGACACTGCTAGTGGGCGAGAAATAAAGATAAGGAGACAGTAGAAGTCGGTGGGAGCCAGTGATAATGAGACATTGATTCTATAACAATGACAACAAGGAGGTTAGAGACACTGACATTGATAGGAGACAGTAGTAGTAGGAATGAAAGTGAGCTGGACTGAATGAGTGAGGATGGCAAGTACGAGTGGCTGGGTGGGTGAGGACGGGTACGAGCGACTTACAACGATGGGTCAGTGTGGGTGAGCGAATTATATGTAGAGGAGCTAGTGGAAGCGAAATGTGAGATGCATGTTAAAAAGAGTGCGAGTATTTTTACTTGTTTATTAGAAAAATTTTAAAAATGCTGTGGAAGGTAGTATGAGACAGCTGGTATCCCGTTTTCCAGTCAAGAGTCTTTTAAAACAGGAGTGGCGATCGTCTCACGACCCGACCATTATAGAGTGTGAACATAAAGTGTTCCCTTATTACAGAAATTTATTTCTAGGACCTATATCAGATACAGCCATACGGTTTGCTGCAAATGGTAGCTTAACTAATGAAGTTTTTTATGCATACACTTCTATAAGTGTTCCTTTTCTTACCGTCCAACGCACAAGCAATGCTCACTTTCTCACCATGTCTTTGCCAGTATTTCTACCACCATCGCCCTTACAACAGCTCGTATTCGAGCAGTAACTGTTTGCACATCAGAATCCGGTGAACCTGACACTTTATTCTTGACGTAACTCTACGAAAAGTCAAAATGGTCTATGTTTGGAGATCGCGATGGCCATAATGTTGTACCATCTCTATCGATCTAACTGTCCAAAAGTTTTTCACATAAAAACTGGCGGACAGTTATACTCCAGCTTGGCGCTGTACGATCTTGATGGAACACTACCCATGGTTGAAATTCCTGTAACTTAGGTGCAACGTAACATTTCAAAATGTCTAGATTGATGTTGGTGTAATGGTGTGTTCAGTGAAACACAAAGGTCCAGTAACAGTGTTGTGCATTAATTTACACCACCACATTTACTTTCGGGTAGTCCCTTTTCTCTTGCATCCGAGAATATAGTTTCTCCGACTGCCAGATCCGAACACTATGCCTGTTTATTTTCCCGGAGGTGTGGAAAGTTTCTTCATCAGAAAAACAAACTTTATTAAGAGAGTCGCTAACCGCATACATCGATTCGTTCCATCATGTTCCTAGCAAACTCAATCCGTCTGGGCCTACCATCTTGCTGCAAATCAAGCAACATTCACACTTTATATCCGTGGAAATACAGCAGTTTGTGTAACATCTTCACCACAGTTCTCTGAGGTATACCTGTTTTAACGGAATCGCGGAAGTTAATTTCCGCTGACTGTTTTGAAATCCTGCACCCACAACATAAGAAGTGTCGTCACTTTTAAGGCCCAGTTCACACAAAAATAGCGTGGCGCGGACGTATGT
The DNA here is from genome assembly GCF_023864275.1 of Schistocerca cancellata. Classification (NCBI taxonomy): domain Eukaryota; kingdom Metazoa; phylum Arthropoda; class Insecta; order Orthoptera; family Acrididae; genus Schistocerca; species Schistocerca cancellata. The sequence continues at coordinate 707,737,702 of NC_064630.1, forward strand.
CGCATACGTGGCGCTGTTTCGCGGAACTTCGATGTTAATAACTGGAACAATTTCCACAGATGTGGTATGGCGGGGACGCGTCGCTTCGTGGTCCGAGCCACGTTCGTTCGTCGCAACGAGTGGCGCGCCGAACGGACTCAAGACGGAGACGTCCAAGTCATGCACTGCTGTCTTCACTATTTTCCAAGTCATCCGCTGTGCCCCAAAAAACTGTATTATGTATGAAGCACAGCCACATCCAACTCCGTAGACAGTTTCTAAGCAAAACTTTTATTTTTGACGTGAAAAATTAACACCACTCTTCTGGGATTCGTGTGCGTACTCCGCTGTGCAGTCTCTCTCGTTTTGAGGAAGCTAGTCGGCAAAAAAAAAATTGGTTTCTCGACATCTGATATCACAGCTTGATAGTAAACTGGTTTTATTTTTGTTATTGCCAATACTTATTGTGATACATCCCAAACAAGTTTTTTTGCAATCAAGACGGATTGTAAGTAACATTGTAAAACGACTGATTGCGGTTATCCCATCAGACATTATGTCTTTTTTTGCAAACTTCCCAAACAAGTAAACTACCGGGAACATTTTGAAAAGTACGCTGCAAATTATGTAACCGTTGGCTATTTTACTTTTGGTGGGTTTTCTAACATAGGCTGAATACGAAAAATAGTTAACATATCGAAATTGTTTCTAACGATTAAAGGGGGGTGATACCAGAGAAAATAAGTGAAGCATTTTGACGTTTGGCCACGACGACCTACGACGCGCAACTCTCGACGTCATTGGCAAGTTCTTTGCGGATTTGTGGCTCCTGTTTCTCTTCCGTATGTGGTTTATGAAGTTAGTTACAATCACAATTTAAGTTAATATTTCATGCACAATTGTTTTCATTTTAAAACTAGAGGTAGACAGCCGGCCGGGGTGGCCGAGCGGTTCTAGGCGCTACAGTCTGGATCCGCGCGACCGCTACGGTCGCAGGTTCGAATCCTGCCCCGGGCATGGATGTGTGTGATGTCCTTGGGTTAGTTAGGTTTAAGTAGTTCTAAGTTCTAGGGGACTGATGACCTCAGAAGTTAAGTCCCATAATGCTCAGAGCCATTTGAACCATTTGAGCCTAGAGGTAGACAATCGCAAATCCAGCGGCAGAGTTAGCTATACACTGCATATGAAATTTTCCTAGCCTGCACTGTTTCATTCACGAAACATTCAGTCACTACTTTCGTCCACCTACTTACCAAAAAATGGTGTGAGCAACGAATGAAAAATGAGATAATATTACTGATATAACTAAAGTTCATATTTGGGCTTCCCTGTACGGGCAGTGTACATGAGCATACTTTTGTAACAGTCGTTAGTCAATTACTTATTTAGTATTTTATTCCATCTTCAGCAACTATAGTTGTATGTATCGAAATAATCGGCCCGCCCGGTTGGCCGTGCGGTCTAATGCACGGCTTTCCGGGCGGGAAGGAGCGCCGGTCCCCGGCACGAATCCGCCCGGCGGATTTGTGTCGAGGTCCGGTGAACCGTCCAGTCTGTGGATGGTTCTTAGGCGGTTCTCCATCTGCCTCGGCAAATGCAGGCTGGTTCCCCTTATTCCGCCTCAGCTACACTATGTCGGCGATTGTTGCGCAAACAAGTTCTCCACCTACGCGTACACCACCTTTACTCTACCACGCAAACATTGGGGTTACACTCGTTTGGTGTAAGACGTTCCCTTGGGCGATGGGGGGGGGGGGGGGGGGGTCCACTGTGGGCCGAACCGCACAATAAGCCTGGGTTCGGTGTGAGGTGGCGGAATAGTGAAGTGGACTGCGGTAGTCGTCGTGGGGTTGTGGACCACTGCGGCTGCGGCGGGGACAGAGCCGCTCCGTCCTTTCTAGGCCCCCGGTTAACATAACATAACATCGAAATAATCAGCAACTAGCTGCGTTAAAGAAACTAAATTTCTTAACTGGTTTCTGGCACTTACTGCCCTTCGTTAATTTTGAGTCTTCATTTTAGCTACTGACTAGGAACTGTTTCTCCATTTACTCGAGTTATTACTTCTCGTCACTTGATGCGTCTTGCGCGCTGCGTGCGCGGCCGCTACATCTTGCCTGCTATTTACACTACCGTATTACCTGTTGCCACTTTAATGTCATCCCCACACCAGTTCAGTGCTGTGTTTTAAAACTTACAGTGCCATACAATTGGCATAAAAGCCGTTAGATACAATTCTTTCACGAAATGTACTTGTGACCTTCATATATTCTGGTACCAGTTGTACCACTCTAATATAATTGTGCCCACGCTTCTTTTCCTCTAGAGTCACATACTTACACGCAATATTAGCTAATGATACAGAATTCACACTCCACTTACTTCAGTTACAGGTTCCAAACCCATTAAGTGCTTAGTACTTCCTTTTTTGTTGAAAGGATCTCTATTAGCGTGCTAATGACCTCACTCAGCTGTTTGGATATTTTTTCCCAAATTTCTTATCCATAGCGCCACTTTTCGTTAATATTTACTTATTTTATTTATCATTACGTTTACATATTACTCAAGAATCATAAAAGAAGGTTGTATACCTGGAAGAATCCTGGAGATACTAAAAGGTATCAGATAGATTATATAATGGTAAGACAGAGATTTAGGAACCAGGTTTTAAATTGTAAGACATTTCCTGGGGCAGATGTAGATTCTGACCACAATCTATTGGTTATGAACTGCAGATTGAAACTGAAGAAACTGCAAAAAGGTGGGAATTTAAGGAGATGGGACCTGGATAAACTGAAAGAACCAGAGGTTGTAGAGAGTTTCAGGAAGAGCATAAGGGAACAATTGACAGGAATGGGGGAAAGAAATACAGTAGAAGAAGAATGGGTAGCTTTGAGGGATGGAGTAGTGAAGGCAGCAGAGGATTAAGTAGGTAAAAAGACGAGGGCTTGTAGAAATCCTTGGGTAACAGAAGAAATATTGAATTTAATTGATGAAAGGAGAAAATATAGAAATGCAGTAAATGAAGCAGGCAAAAAGGAATACAAACGTCTCAAAAATGAGATCGGCAGGAAGTGCAAAATGGCTAAGCAGAGATGGCTAGAGGACAAATGTAAGGATGTAGAGGCTTATCTCACTAGGGGTAAGATAGATACTGCCTACAGGAAAATTAAAGACACCTTTGGAGAGAAGAGAACCACTTGTATGAATATCAATAGCTCAGATGGCAACCCAGTTCTAAGCAAAGAAGGGAAGGCAGAAAGGTGGAAGGAGTATATAGAGGGTTTATACAAGGGCGATGTACTTGAGAACAATATTATGGAAATGGAAGAGGATGTAGATGAAGACGAATTGGGAGATAAGATACTGCGTGAAGAGTTTGACAGAGCACTGAAAGACCTGAGTCGAAACAAGGCCCCGGGAGTAGACAACATTCCATTTGAACTACTGATGGCGTCGGGAGAGCCAGTCATGACAAAACTCTACCATCTGGTAAGCACGATGTATGAGACAGGAGAAATACCCTCAGACTTCAAGAAGAATATAATAATTCCAATCCCAAAGAAAGCAGGTGTTGACAGATGTGAAAATTACCGAACTATCAGTTTAATAAGTCACAGCTGCAAAATACTAACGCGAATTCTTTACAGACGAATGGAAAAACTGGTAGAAGCCGACCTCGGGGAAGATCAGTTTGGATTCCGTAGAAATGTTGGAACACGTGAGGCAATACTGACCTTACGACTTATCTTAGAAGCTAGATTAAGAAAAGGCAAACCTACGTTTCTAGCATTTGTAGACTTAGAGAAAGCTTTTGACAATGTTAACTGGAATACTCTCTTTCAAATTCTGAAGGTGGCAGGGGTAAAATACAGGGAGCGAAAGGCTATTTACAGTTTGTACAGAAACCAGATGGCAGTTATAAGAGTCGAGGGGCATGAAAGGGAAGCAGTGGTTGGGAAAGGAGTAAGACAGGGTTGTAGCCTCTCCCCGATGTTATTCAATCTGTATATTGAGCAAGCAGTAAAGGAAACAAAAGAAAAATTCGGAGTAGGTATTAAAATTCATGGAGAAGAAGTAAAAACTTTGAGGTTCGCCGATGACATTGTAATTCTGTCAGAGACAGCAAAGGACTTGGAAGAGCAGTTGAACGGAATGGACAGTGTCTTGATAGGAGGATATAAGATGAACATCAACAAAAGCAAAACGAGGATAATGGAATGTAGTCAAATTAAGTCGGGTGATGCTGAGGGAATTAGATTAGGAAATGAGACACTTACAGTAGTAAAGGAGTTTTGCTATTTAGAGAGTAAAATAACCGATGATGGTCGAAGTAGAGAGGATATAAAATGCAGACTGGCAATGGCAAGGAAAGCGTTTCTCAAGAAGAGGAATTTGTTAACATCGAGTATAGATTTAAGTGTCAGGAAGTCATTTCTGAAAGTATTTGTATGGAGTGTAGCCATGTATGGAAGTGAAACATGGACGATAACTAGTTTGGACAAGAAGAGAATAGAAGCTTTCGAAATGTGGTGCTACAGAAGAATGCTGAAGATAAAGTGGGTAGATCACGTAACTAATGAGGAGGTATTGAATAGGATTGGGGAGAAGAGAAGTTTGTGGCACAACTTGACTAGAAGAAGGGATCGGTTGGTAGGACATGTTTTGAGGCATCAAGGGATCACAAATTTAGCATTGGAGGGCAGTGTGGAGGGTAAAAATCGTAGAGGGAGTCCAAGAGATGAATACACTAAGCAGATTCAGAAGGATGTAGGTTGCAGTAGATACTGGGAGATGAAGAAGCTTGCACAGGATAGAGTAGCATGCAGAGCTGCATCAAACCAGTCTCAGGACTGAAGACCACAACAACAACAACATTACTTATTATGTTGCTTATGTGCACTTACATTGTTTGTTTATGCCTTATGATAACTACAGTTTTGTACTATTTTTGTTTTTTTTGTTTTATCGTACCCTCATTCCCAACTGAGACCAACTTCAAGATATGCATGTCATTAGCTGGTTAGCTCCAGTTATGGCTTGATGCACTTGTTTGGCTTCTTTATATCGTTTTTTTTTACAGGCACTATGAACCAAATGTAAGGATTTACGAGCTCTTATTGTATTAATGGTTTCGTTATAATATTACTTAATGATACTGTATTTTTTGGCACCACAGCTATATGCTGCGTGCATCTTGTTGGCGCTCGCAAATAATGCGATAGGTAGCAGTATGTACCAAATTTTTATCGTCGAAGTTTGAAGATATTTTTAAACGTTTTCGTCCTCAATTTTAATATTCTTATTCAACTTCTACTTATTTTGTTGTTATTTTCCTGTACAGCCTTCTGAAGAAGGTCACTAAGTGCGTGAAACCGATTAAGAAATTCAATTTGTTTCAAGTAGCTGGTTGCTGATTATTGCGATACATCAATTACTTGTTTTATTTCTGAAGAGACGGATCTTATTTATTTTCCTGGACGAGTAACGTTGAATCTGTGCAGTTACAGCTTGTGCTACTGAAACACTCTGGTTTCTCTGTCTTACTTATAGAAGCATTTTGAGGAAGTGCAAGAACGCAGGTCAAAAAACATATGTTTACTGCAATACGAGTCCGCTTGAGCAGCAGAAGAAGATAGGGAATAATTTGACGCTATCCCTGTTGGAAGTGCAGTAAAGATGTACAGTCAGCAAATATATTTTCAGTCTTCAATCAATGGGTTTCGACAGATAGATATGCAAATCCACAATTCGCTTGGTACTTACTCATACAAATTCCGTTTCTCGACTGGGATATACAGTCACAATTCCACGCGTTTCTAATATGCACTGTTTCCTGGCAGAATATCATCACACAAGACAGGGAAAACTGTAATGTTATTTAGTTGAAGATTTCTTTTCCCACCGCTTCTTTGCTACGCTTTGACAAATCAGTGGTTGCTGAATGCTATAACTTTTCCTTCCCGTCAGTGTATTAGGTCTGTGAGATGAAACGTGTAGCCAGAAATACTCATTTATTTTGAATGAGCCCTTATGCAAACTGCGGTCTAGTCCTCTAAGATACTCTTGTCACATCTTGCACAGAAGGCATCCGTTGTCCTTAGAGTTCGCAAAGACTGGAATGCAGTAGTCTGAGTGAAAGCATATTTTGTTCCTCTCTATAACAGCATAATCTATACCACATGGTAGAAAACTACGGTCTGTAAAGAGGAATTTCTCGTTCACAGCAGATAAATATTTGCGGATGATCGAATTTTGGAAACGAGTCGTAATATTTTGAACATCTTTCACAAAATCACCAAACTGTGGGCTTACGTTCGGGCGAAAATCCTACGAAAAATGGGAATTATGATCACAATATTCCAGTTTTGTTGCTTTTCTCTGAATTCTGTACATCACTTTGTCTAACGCAATATAGAAACACTGTAAAAACGCTGGTAGCGTTCGGAATACATGTTCATTACGTCAAATGTGCCACAACCCTTCCATTTCTTCAACCATAACGGACTTACACAATATCTTCTTCTCTGCTCAGAATTTACTTGTTATAAAGGATTCAGTGCACCAATACCGTCGTGCGATGAAGACGACGTATTCTGATCCCTTTGTAGCACGACTGTCCCACGTCTCTCTCTGACAGTGTCACTTCAATGTGAACTACACACGTCGCGTTAGCAAAACGTCCGTGACTCGCCGCCACCAGGCGTCCATGCCATGCCGCCTCTGTATGGTTCAAATGGCTCTCAGCACTATGGGACTTAACTTCTGAGGTCATCAGTCCCCTAGAACTTAGAACTTCTTAAAGCTAACTAACCTAAGGACATCACACACATCCATGCCCGAGGCAGGATTCGAACCTGCGACTGTAACGGTCGCGCGGTTCCGGACTGTAGCGCCTAGAACCGCTCGGCCACCCCAGCCGGCCAACCTCTGTATGAATTGATGAATTGGACTTGTAGGGTATACCGTTTCTTGCCTTGTCACCAACACAGCCAGTTTCTTTAAATTTCTCATATCATACTTTGATGCTCTTCATATCTGGCGGAGATCGGTCATAGGCACTTAAAAAACTGTCAAAGCACTGTAGCAGGGGAATGTCTTTCATGAAACCACAGCAGCACATTACACTATCGACGGTAAGAATATGATTTGTAAGGTGCAAGGTATAGTTTCCTGTGAGAGACCGTGCATCAGTCCGTGTTAATGTCTGTTTAGAATCAGACAATGACTTCGAAGTCGCTGCAGAAAGACGAAATGCTCGGCAGTTTGCAAAATCGTGTTAGAAAACACTGTTTGAACAAGGGCCATTCTCTTGGAGTATGGGTGATCAAACTTTAAAGGGGTCTCTGCAGTGTGTGTGTATATTTAATATGATCTTGTTCACATAGCCATTTGTAGTTTGAGGTGTTGGATTTGGTGAGCTGTTAGGAATTCTTGGATGGTTGCACTCTGAGTTATTCTGGGGGAGTATTGTGAATTCCGTTTGTCCGCGCTGGAGGTGGATCGCATTGGTGCCTTTGTGACTTTTTCACTGTTTGATGGTAGAGGATAAAGATGATAGGGTGTTGAGGATCTGTTGTACTTGTACCTAGTTTGAGGCGTACAACATTGCGCGCATTTCTGGCGAATGGTCAAAACAAGGTCCTGTTGTAGTAACTGATATAAACTGTCTGTTTATAGACAGGTTGCAGAGGATAATAGATATGTCTTTCTCCGACTTAAATTGCAGAGATCAGATGGGTGAAAATAAATGAATACTCATCTATGCTTAGAAAGGGATAATGCTTTTTTATTATTAAGTGAGTTTCAGCAGGAGTGAATTTGGTTTTATATGTGCGAGTGGAAATTATTAGCGAAGGGTGAATGACGTCGGGTTCACTGGCTGGGGGAGACACAGTTTACATGTCCTGTTGGAGATGCAAGGGGGAGATAGAGATCTGTGCTATTCAGGAATCCATTTGTGCACTGTATGTCGTTAGACAATAGCTGGAGAGCAGGTATAGGGAGAGCCCACTTCAGCATTCTGGTCCTGGGGCTGAGTGGACGGCTGTTTAGATGGACAGCTATGTGGCTTTGACATGCCGCCGGCGGCGCTCGGACACTCACTCTGTAAGTCGCTATGGGATTAGTTTGAGCATTTAGTACTTGTTTCGGTGGTTATTGGATTAAGAACTGTAATATTGAAGGTCATGTGCTAGGCGGTACCGCTGTGTAATTGAGTAAGTGTGTTTACGTATTTGAAGATACGTTTCGCGAATGGTGATCTTAAGTTGATGGCGCAATTTAGCTACCCCTGAAAAAATATAGCTGTCTGCTGCTGAAAGAAGGAAAGAAAGAAAGAAAGGGATGACCTTGCCCCCAGATCTGATGGATGAGTTATTAGATAAGAGCAAGTGATAGTTGAATGAAGCTATGTGTTCGGATGTAGCAGTCTCTAAACGGCAGGGCGAGATTCTTTTTATGTGGAAATTATGCAATCTATAGATAGTGATATTCGACCGCTAGTGACAACAGTTAACAGCCGAGAAATAGGTACAAATCGAGCGCTGGTAGAATGTTGCGACCATGGTAATAATATGTAATTGAAGGTGGAGGTGGTAAATATGATCCAGGCTTTGAATATTGGTGTGAGTGTCGTATGTGCTTGATGCTCTGTATAAAAGTTTGAATCTTTAATTGGGTTTGGTATTTCTGGGTGTGTGTAAAATTAGTTTTACTGTTGAAAGTGCGAGCAAGATGAGTTGATTGGTGCTTAGATAGAGGCTACGTTTGTAATTCGAAAATAGGGGATGAGAATGGTAAATTGATTGATGGGCATGGTTTGTGGGGTGATAGTGTCAAGATAGGGTTGAGGACGTTTGCGTATGTTGATGGTGGGATGGGTGTGAGGTTAGGTGCGGTGGGAGGGTTAAATTAGATCTTATTAAAAAAAAATGTTGTAAAGTAGGAACAATATTGAGAAGGTTTTTAGATTGCTGGTCACGCGACGAGGCGAGAGCAGGGATGTGTAGTTATGTTTAGTTAAAGGGCCGTGTAATGTCGTGTGAGGAGCAATGCGCAGTGTGCTACAATGTCATAGGAGGTAAAGACACGAGCCGCTATGATGTCCCTAGTGTATGGAGACTGTGCTTTGATAATTATGCTACATTGATATAAAGTTGACTTTCACCCGCGTTCGGTGGTCGCGGATCGGGATCGCGGTCCTGGACGGACGTATGTCTGTGCTTTGACCGCTGACGAGCGCGTTGACCGCGCCTACTCACGCTTGCGGAAGCCGAGCAGGGGCTGTGCGAGGTCTGAAATCAGACGGATGGGTGACTTCATGATCCTGTGGGCAGGGTGCGCAGTGGGGGTACCTGCGCACGTCTGCTCAGTTATTTTGCGAGTGGATCTGCAGGCTCTGCTATGCGTTATTAGGATAGTTTACGAGTACTGAGTGTATCTACACATCTGTGTGAGGTACTATTTAATAGCAGTTTGCTATAGTGTGTTCTGAAATTATGATTGGGTGCGTGTCTGTGGGCTGTGCAACATGGCCCAGGGCACATCTGGGATTGGTGTTTTGTGATAGCGTGATAGATATACTGTATGGTTAAATAAGTTGTTCGAGAAAAATAAATAGAGTGTTCTCAATGATTACACCCGCCTGCAGCGCAGATCAGAGTGATTGGTTTCCCGTCACCATCTCGGTTGCATGAGCTATTCTGCCAATAGACGTGAAGGCAGGTCCAGACGCCGGCGGTATGCATGAGAAAAACAATGAAGTTTTGAAATGTGTCTGCTGCCACGAGCGCTCGGAAGCTGAACTTGGCCGCAGACTCTGGAATCACCTTCCCCGCCGACCGCACGCGCGAGCGGTCTGCCTTGGAGCGTAATCTAAGGCAGATAGGCGATATCAATTTCTCCGGTGATAGGTGCGAATGCGACTGTTTTGAGCTCATGTTTGGGGGAGACCGAGCAGAGACTTTTGGTCGGTTTGGCAGCTGCTGGTGTTTGCGTGCGTCGGTTGCACTATTTTCCGAGCATGTCTGTGCACTGTGCGGTGCTGTATTTGGAGAGGCTCGTCTGCTGATATTGTGTACTGCATTATTTAAGAGCTGTTTGGTATTGTGCGGTGAAATTAGGAGTTGTTTACGTGTTTGTGGCCTGTGTCAGACGACCACAGTGGGATCAGTGCGGGTGTTGTGTGACAAATATACTCCACGACTATATAAAAGGGCTCCAAATAAATAGAGTGCAGCGTTTCCTTAGTTCCCCGAGCAGCACAGCGCAGTCTGAGCTGTTTTTGCGCAATAACGGCAATCTGGTGGGAATGTGAGTGAGTAGACAAATAACTGCACAAATTTATCTGTAGAGGAGTTACAGGTCTGGATTGGAATGAATATCTTGATGGGTGTGGTTGTGTTGCCAAGTGTAGTGCACTACTGGAGTTCAGAAACTGCCTTATGTCAGCCTTACATATCGAAACCTATAAGAAGTAAAAGTTTCAAAAAGATATGTCGCAAATAAATAAAGTACACTCCTTCTTCCTTCCATCAGCCTATGCACTGAAATTATTTCCGAAAATTAGCAGTTGTTTGGCTATTTGGAGGTAAATGTTTTGCATTATTTACGAGCGGTTCGCATGTCTGTAGGCTGTGCTATGAGTTATTTTTAACTGTTTACAATAACAAGTGTGTGTCTAGAACATTATAAATGAGTTATGTAGGAGCGTTTTGCAGGTCTGTATGATGTGGGACATGTCGGTGTGATAGATATACTCCATTCCCAAATAAAGTAAATTCGTTCCTCGGTCCATGGACCTAGTGCAAGGTGAGTCCGTTTACCAAAAACGTGTAGGAAGAGGTTGCGTGCTGGTGGCTCACTTTGAAACAATTTTCTTAGGTTGGTGGCGTAAGTGCAAGTGAGCATTGTTTACTGGCAGATTTCAAACTTGGCACTGGTTCCTAGGAGGAGGAGGTGGCGGTCTGGTCCTCGAAACGTAGTTGAAATTAGGGAGTTGAACACGTTTGCATACGTATATGAAATTGTAAATTGAATTATTTAATATAGCGGGGTGGTGAGAGTGAATTAGCGAGCGTTCTCGCTCCGAACAAAGGCGCTGTTATACGGTCATGGTGGATTCCACTGTCAGTCAACCTCTGGCGCCAAACATATCCTTCGTCCGGCACGCGGTCGAAAGGTTCCATCCTGTCCAGTGTTAAGTGCTCCCGGGGGCGGAAAGATGTTTACGTAGTCGGACTCTGAGGCTAGCGTGGCTGACTGTTTGTGGCGCGCACCGCTATTCACATGACGTCAGCCGGCCAGGGAGCTGCCGATGGAGCGGGCTCAGCCGGCCACGCGTACGTCAGCTGCGCTCTGGAGTTTCGCTTAGTGAGCATGGAGAAGTCAGTTGGAACACACCTGCATGACCGTAATGTCTGAAATAAAGAGTCATTTTCCAGGTATTTACAGAAGGCTATGTCCGTCGCGTGTATGGAGGGTGTGTGACGTAAGTGGAGTGGCGGCGCAGCGATTGTACAGTTATTACTCCCGCGTGAGAGTGAGTCAATTAGCAGGCGTTCTACTGCGGTCCAAACGTGCCGTTATATAGTCATGGCAGATTCCACTGTAGAGTAATTTTTGCCGCCATAGGTGTAGCACTGCGTTTTCGCTCGCACAGGGACACGTGGTGGATGGTGAGCGGTCGGCATCGATAGGTTTGAATGTGGCGCCAAAAGTGTGGCTGCGAACGGTCGACCATTGTGTGATTCAGCTCCGATGTAGACAATTTTGGCGGGAAACGTGCGGAGGCGACGAATACATGTGGTGAGCGGACAAGGGGCCGCTGTGACGTCAAACTCGACAAGTTCGAGCGTGTCCAGTGAAAACATGTTTACGACGTGGGAGCGATTGCTGGGCTCGCCCCCCCACGCTAGTGGCCGGCCGCCTCACGTGACAGGCGTGGGCAGTGTCTTAGTGCGCTGGCCAGGGGGTGGCGAGGATTTGAACTAATTCAGTTGGAGCGCAGATGTCGTGGTGACTGCACTGCGATATGAAAGATGTGTGTGCTGACTGTGTTGGAGAACAAGTGATGACCACACTGCTTGAAATAAAGTCTTCAGTCCCTTCCCCCCTGCAAAATCAAAGGATGTGACTTACGTTAGTATAAGAACAGTTTATTATTTGACGTGATTATGATAGGCTACCAGTGAAAAAAGATAAGTGAGGAGAAAGTTCGTACGTGTGATCAATGATGGTGTTGGGATTTGAACTTGTGATAGATTTTTGTTATGGATGTAAGGAAAATGGCTTTCTCACCGAGAAAATCGGACATCTTGTATAAATAATAATAAATGATAATAATACATAGAAGTACAGTTTTCGAGACATTATCGTGTTGGAATTTGAATTTGGCGCAATTTTCTAGTGGAGGTAGGCCTACAATAGTTATTATATAATAATAATAATAATAATAATAATAATAATAATATATGCTAATGAATGATAATAAATGATAATGAATGATAATAAATGACAATGAATGATAATGAATGTTAATAAATGATAATGAATAATGATAAACAAAAGTAAGGTTTTGCAGCGATTATTGTGTTGGAGGGAATTTTCTAGTGGAGTCAGGTCAATAATAATAAATAATGATAATAAATGATAATGAATGAAAATAAATGACAATGAATGATAATGAAGGTTAATGAATGATAATGAATAATAATAAAGACAAGTATGGTCTTTGCATGCATTATCATGTTGGAATTCAAACTTGCTGCCATTTTTTTTTCTTCTGGAGGCTTAGGTTAGTGGACGTAGCACAATTGGACTATTTTGCCGCCAAAATTCAAACTTCCTGCCATTTTTTCTTGGGGTTAGGTTAGTGGATGTAGCAGAATTGGACTATTCTCCCGCCAAAATCCGCCATCTTTGATGACGTCATGCGATGTTGCCAAGTCTACAAGCCACCATCTTGGATGACGTCATCGCCTCCATCTTGAATAAATTTGGCAACAATGGAGAGTGGGGTGACGGGAATCTTCTCCCTCTACTACTACTCTTGATGAACTGTGGTATCGCATGCTGCATGGTCAGCTGTAGCTGTAGACGCCATCCAAGCTCTGTTTCACTCAATGCCCAGACGTATCAAGGCCGTTATTGCGGCCAGAAGTGGTTGTTCTGGCTAGGGATTTCTCAGGATCTATGCAGTCAAATTTCCTCAAAATGTAATCACATGTCAGTTCTAGTATATTTGTCCAATGAATACCTTTACCATCAGCATTTCCTCTTGTGGTAGCAGTTTTAATGGCCAGTAGTGTAGATGAAGCGACATGGCATAGTTGTTATGACAATGGATTCGCGTACTGCAGTGCGTGAAAAAACTACAGATATACTGCCAAAACTCTTGGGATAGTGGAGCATGTATTGAGGAGCAAATTGAGGATACCTGCAGTGTATAGTGTGACGAATCTGTAGGGTACAAAGCCGGATGGCATACCAACTCTTTGGCAGTAAAGCTGAGTTTGTACACTCTACAAGTTTGTATGACAGACGCGGACACATCCGCGATCACATTATCTCTTGAACTTTTTCAAGTCAACGGTGAGCAGTTACACTTCCAGTCTGTTGGCATAAGACGTGGGATTATCTTCCTGCTCTCAATTTATTCTTCACCACACCCTGTAAAATCCTGCGAAGTTGGTCGGCGTCGTTTTGCTACATCTCGTACAGAGACTAGTTTCAAATTCTCAGTCAGTAGGACTGATCTATGGACGTCGTTATGTGTCCAAATCACGTGAGGCGAATGCCAAGGTAGTTCTACAATGCTACAGATTCTTTTCTGTCCTGTATTCAAGTTAGCGTTCTCTCTTATACGACCTAGCAGCAGATAAATCGTTAACAAATAATCTACTTTTCCTTAAATATTTATTATGCTAAGGCTATTTCAGTTTGTCCATAGCTATCTGCACATCCATTTCATGATATCATGGTAGTATCGATTCGGTTGCAAACACATAGGGAACTAGCAGCGAGAGGAGGGGGGGAACAGAAAGAAACAGGAATTGTAAGTAGACCACTGGCGGTGTCTAACATCCATTAACGAGAATGACGGCCTGTTTTCTCAACATCTCCTAAAAACCCAAAGAATATTATTAAAATACACGCGCAAAGGCGAGGACAGTTCACCTATAGATAGAGACATAACTGCCTATCGCGTGCTGTATGGAGCATCTTGCCGCAGAAGCGCACTAGATGCAAGCGGGTGTCAAGAATGTGATAAGAAAAGGTCAAAGAGACAAAGCACGATGCTAGTTTGCCATATAACACCCTCTAAAAACTGATGTTTACGATGCCGACGTTACAACCACAATGAGCCATGTATGTGTTTATTAAATTTACCGTTTTCAGTACTTTCAGAGACATCACGACAGTTATTGCGTGTTTTGTAAGGAGTACAGTTTCGTTACGTAAGTTTATCATTCCAAAACAGATCATGTTAAAATCCAGAGACTCTGCCATGCTTTAATATATGGACGTATAAATTTATTTATCGTAAGGCAAATACATACACAAAGATTGCTTAACTACTACACGTCAACCTTTAAGCACAGCTCTTGTGATATTATTGGATTTCAGACATTTTGCATATGAGAAAAGGTCAGCCATCGAGCTGTAGTTTGTAATGACACTAAGCATGACAACGCGAGAGTAAAGAAACAAAATCTGTTTATAATGTGCGCCTATACCAAGACGCGCGGCCAGCGTTTAAAAGGTACTTTTAAACACTATGACTCGCTGGGCGCAGATATTTAAAATCATTGCCGCAGCGCTTGATAGCAAGAAGCTGCGAAACAGAAGAAAGAACAATTTATCATTTGTTAGGAAAATTCTAGAGTCTTTATAGTTAGTTGTACTTCTGGTCGCCGATATGTTAACATGTACTTCATTACCTTTGATGTTTGGTTGCCGACTTGTTAAGACGTGTTGTGTAGCACCGCTACAAGTTTAGTGTGAAAAACCACGTTATCACCAAGAAAACAAAAACGCTTTTGTAAACTTTGTGACGATAAAAAATACTTAAGCGCACGCCAGGACATTTAATTTTTACAAAATATCACACATACAGAAGCAGCGATTGTTGGACTGCTCCATGTATGAGAAAAACATAAAAATGTAAGTTTTGTATTCATTGTAAATTTGTTAATGTTTATAGTTTAACGCCTTTGTTCTTTAACAATATATTGATGCTTCACTGTACAGAAAATCTATGCTTATTCTTTTCTTTAAATTAACCACGAATAATGTTTATGTTTAAATGAACTTTGTTACAGGTTCGCTCTTTATCGCGGTGTGTCGATTGTATTTGGGAGACCATTAACGTGTTCAATTTACGATCTGACAACTTTTTTTACAAAATTTCACTGTTTTGCATTCATTTCCAATTTTTTTATTATTCAAATAGGTCCCTTAGGTAATTTCATTGAAGAGTCTGATTGCGTGAAAGCAATCCGGGTTAAGAGGTCATTTGAGAAACTATTTTCACGCAATCAATCCGTACGTCTCCTAAACACAATCGAGAACCGACGCATCATCGATCATTCATTAATTTTTCTCTTTTTCCAAGTCGTACCAAGAAACGGCCAAGGAGAACTGCCGTGAGTACGCAATCTAGTGTTAAAAGGTTGCATTCTTTATCTTGTCGGCAAACATTGCCATGAATTATCAACATCAATGTTATATTTGGTTAAATGTTAAAAGCCAAAAAACCTTTTAACGCTAGATGTGGCGCCCGAACAGGGACCTAACTAAAAAACTAATTTGTTCTTTTTATTTTCATGCTACCATCTGGAGAAAATTGGAAGCCAAAACCAGTGATAAAAAAAAAGGGACGCATATGCAGAAAATCGCAGCAAGAATCCACAACAGCAATAAATAGCAGCGCGCAAGACAACTAATGTGAGTACGATGTTTCATTACGTTTGAAGCTTTGCGTACCGAGCATTCAGTCGGCTCGTGACATTCACTCTCTACGCTTTTTTCCTTTTCCTCAAGCAATTTAATTTCCAAATTTCTGTTTCCTTTTGCTATTAGATCCGCCTCTATCACATCATTTCGCTTACAATAGTTAGAAATAACTAGCAAGAATTCCATTGTTGTGCATTTTAGTAAATCACAATGGCCGTCAGTTTCAGTGCTCTATAAGTGTTTTTCATTTATTTTATCTCTCTCGTTGCCATATTGGCATTTTCGTGTGTCAGAGTTTCAATTGTGTATAACGCGCAAGCAATATCTGAGAAATCAGGACGCGAAATACTTGGCGCACCTGACAAGTGAAAATCATAATTTAAAAAAAAATTATCTTTTCTAGCTCGTGCAGTGTAACTACTTTAAATTTACGATGGCTGATGAGCAACCAAGGCAACTTAGACCGCGCGCGGGTGTAAACAAACCTGAATCTCGTAGTGAGGGAACAACAGACGACGAAGCGACACGTGAGCTGTCGGCGCCACAGACCGCGTCGCAGTCACGTGAATGCTCGCTGTCAGATATACTAAAATTGTTTGCTGATATGAAAACCAGTTTTGAAGCAAACATGGGTAATCTTGACACTCGAATGGCACAGTTAACAAACCAAAGTGACAATATTGAAACGCAAATCAGTCAGTTAACAAACCAAAGTGACAATATTGAAACGCAAATCAGTCAGTTAACAAACCAAAGTGACAATCTTGGAACGCAAATCAGTCAGTTAGCAAACCAAAGTGACAGCAGGTTCAACAGTTTTGAATCAAGGGTAGAGGACACTCAAGTGCGAATGAACAATATAAATTCTGTTATTACCGACATCCAAGCACAAATTAAAAAATGGAATGACACCATGGAGGAAAAAATTAAAGCCATTACCACTGCTTACGCAAGCGAGCTAAACGCAAGCGTACACGCAAAAATTGATAGTGTTCTTTCGATGGTGGAATCCGCCGAGACCAATATTGGTAGCAAGTTCATAGATATGCAGGCCCAAATAGATGTGTGTAAATCAACTGCGAGTGACTCTTTGAAACATTCAAAGAGAGTAAGCCAATTGACAGAAAGTGTCAACCACGTTGGCGAGCGAGTCGAAGACCTTGCTCAGCAAATATCCGATGTCAATATTGACAAAAAGATCGCAGATGTCAACACCGGTATAAGCAATACACTTAATAGGGAATTTGAAGAGTGGATGCAATCCAAAGAACAGTACATTGTCAGCAAGGTACACGCTGAACTATAGGGTACGGTTAAATCTGCTACAGCAGAAATCTTAACCGCTCCCGGTACTTCTGGTGACACTTTAACCAGTGAATTAGGTGAAATCAGACGAGCATTTAGCCACGATCTTCCGGAATGGAAACGTCAGCTAAGCAATGATATAGATCAACTAAAACGACAAGTTACGGAATTGCAAGGTGACAATCAAAGTGAGTATTCGCTACCGCCAGAACACGATAATCGTCAATATCCCGAGTGTCAGGTACAATTCTCACCAACAGTAAATAATACGCGTTGCGAAACTTCTACGTCACGTAGTCATGCCGATCAACTAACATTCGTTGAACTAATGCGAGACGACAGTGTACTAAAACACAGAGCTTTTCAGCCTTTTATACCTGAAAAACGAAATATACATCCAATAGTATTTCTAAAATCATTCACAGGCGCTTTTCCAGAATCATGGAACGACAGGCAGCGGATACAGTTCATCTTAGGCTATGTACACGGTGAAGGATCAATTTGGGGTACAGAAATAATAAACAAATGTCACACCTATGCAGATTTTGAAAAGCATTTTTTGAATAAATTCTGGAGTTCAGGTATACAACAAAGACTCCGAAAAGAGGTTTACAACGCCGAACCTTTCAACACCAAAGGAGGAGGTTTGAGACGTTATTTTGAAAAATATCTACGTAAAATTCAGTATTGGGACACGCCCATTTCAACCAAAGATGTAATCATGATCTTAAAGTCAAAACTTCCTGTGTCAATAAGAGAAAAACTAGTTAATGTGAGTGAAGAAGACCTAGAAGCCTTTCTTTCTGTTCTTGACAATTTGGATATGATCTATGAGGATGTGCGTGCGAGCGCGCGGAATAATTATAATAATGGACCGCCCGCTCCGCAGCAGCACATAACAAACTGTGTCAATGGAATGTCGTACCAACATAACACGGGACAACCAAACGCTCAGCCTTACGGCAATCATAACAGTTTCAACCGCCGTAATGGAAAACAATATAACAAACATCCACACCAGAATAGGTACAATCCGATTTATCAAAACACACAGCAACAATACGGTAATTCACCGATAAATCACAACGGTAATTACCAGTACCAGAACAACAAGACGAATAATGGAAATCGTCACAAGGGAAAGAAATGGAACAATTATAACAGACCACAACAGTACAGTCAGCCGAGTCACTTCACTCCCTCTCAGCAAATAAATTTTTCACAGCCGAAAAATGCGACATTTTCTCACCAACCTAACCAACAGTTCAGGAACAATAGTCAGGACAATTCGTCGGATGCTTTTCCTGACACCGCCGGTTATAATAGCCAAGGAAATCCGACTATTTTTTACACACAGGCGAACCAAGCACCAAACGCGATGTCAAATAACACGCAATCAACAGATGCACAAGTCGTATGGGATACGAACGCAAATTTTCGAACTGGTAGGTCGCAAAATACTAGTCAAGTAAAAATAACTGACATTTCAGCTCCACCCCAGTCGGAAAACCATTAGCAGCTTCTTTAGGCCTCCACGGGGAAGCTGCGGAACCAAGGGGGGGCAAC
This sequence comes from Schistocerca cancellata, assembly GCF_023864275.1. Lineage (NCBI taxonomy): Eukaryota > Metazoa > Arthropoda > Insecta > Orthoptera > Acrididae > Schistocerca > Schistocerca cancellata. The sequence continues at coordinate 707,756,509 of NC_064630.1, forward strand.
TACATTAAAAGACATATCAACGTAATTAGATACGAAGACGACAGAGACTTACGGGACGAACTATTAGACGAAAAGAACACCTACGAAAACAACGACTTTTTGGAAAACCAAGTACAAGCGTCAACTCTGATTCACATTTATGATATACCAATCATTGCTATCATCGACACAGGTGCCAATATTAATGCTATGTCTATGTGTGTATATAAAAAGGTATGCTCTGTAACAAAAATTCCTTCACTTCCTGTACAAGGATGTACTGTATCCGGAGCAGTAGGCTCCCTAGTACAGAAGGTTAGCTTGCAAGTACAAGCAACAATACAATTTAAATCCGACTGTATACCGTGCACATTTTTAGTAGTAAAGAACCTGTCAGTGCCATGCTTGTTAGGAATGGACTTTCTACGAAGAAATCGTGCCATCATTGATTTAGCTGAAGGTAAGTGCACGTTAAGACTAGATGATAGGACACTGGTCATTCATCTAATGAGAACCAAAGTCAGGATAACCAACCTGGAACGTAAAGTGAAAATACGTAGACTTTCTGACAGGCAACATTACCACCGTGCGGTTGACGAGTTCAGTGACGTCAACAATGACCCTGACTTATTACCAACTGCCGACGAGTTACGCATAAAAATTGTGGAAACAGACGGACTCGACGACAGACAGAAGTATGAACTACACGACCTATTAGCAACATTTGTGAACATTTTTTCCAGAAAACCAGGTATCATAGCAGACTATGAATTTAACATGAGAGTGAAACCCCATGATACTTTTTGCAAAACAACCTATTCAGTTCCGCAGTCCCGTAAAGAAGCCGTCAAACAAGAAATACGTAAAATGCTTAAGTGGAAAATCATAGAACCGTCCGACTCTCCCTACAGTAGCCCGTTGTTACCTGTTTTCAAAAACGATGGAAGCGTCAGACTTGTCTTGGACGCAAGGAATATTAATAAAATCATCATTCCAGTATGCACAAGACCAGAACCACTGGAGGAACAACTACAAAAATTCCATAGTGTGAGGTTCTTATCCTCAATAGACCTCCGAAGTAGCTATTGGCAGGTGAAACTATCATCATCATCGAGGAAGTACACAGCCTTTATCTTTGCCGGCAGATCCTATCATTTTCGTGTAGTACCTTTCGGTCTCAACATTAGTTCTGGTGTTTTTATTGCAGCACTTGATTATGTGTTAGGACCAGAGTTACTTGACCAAGTCACCGTCTATGTTGATGATTTACTGATCGCAACGACTTCCTGGGAAGAACATTTAACTCTCCTACAAAAGATCTTTCAAAGATTCTCTGATTTTGGTGTTACCGCAAATTTACAAAAATCCAAATTTGCCAAGAAAGAAGTCAAGTTTTTAGGACATATAATTTCTTCGGAAGGAATCTCACCTGATCCCAGCAAGTTAACAGCAATAGAAAATTTCCCTGTGCCTTGCACTAAAAGGCAACTAAAAGGTTTCATTGGGTTAGCTTCATTCTTCCGTCGCTTTATTCCGAATCAATCAATGAACAATCCCGCATTGTTAAATTTGCTCAAGAAAAACGTCCACTGGATGTGGACTTCTGAATGCCAAAAAGCCTTTGACAAGATCAAAGAAGCTCTTCTAAAGAGTAACATTTTAAGTCATCCAAACACGAGTTTAGATTTCTGCATTTCTTGCGATGCATCGTTTCAAGGATTAGGTGCATGTTTATTTCAAATAGACAAAACTGATGGGCAGGAGAAAGTCAAAATAATCAGCTTTGCCAGTCGGGTCTTAACCGAATGTGAGAGATCATATTCGGTAACCGAATTAGAGGGATTAGCCGTTGTGTGGGCTTTTCGCCGCTTTAATTACTATATTTATGGTCATAAAATCAGAGTATACTCAGATCATCAAGCACTGAGCTTCTTACTCTCTTGCAAACTGTATCATCCTCGGCTTACTCGATGGTGTTTATTTCTACAAGAGTATGATTTTGAAATTATTTACGTAAAGGGCAAGAATAACATCATTGCTGATGCATTGTCACGTATGCCGGAAGGATTGCCGGAGCCTACTGAATTAGTAGAACAGATTTCTAATCACAAAATTCTTCTTATGAAAGATCCTCTACATCGGAGTTACTTTCTGCGTCTTTGCCGTCAAATGAATACTCTTCAAGACACAGATCGCAATTGGCTAGAAATTAAACAGCTTCTTCAAGACAACCCTGATCACTCGTTGTCAAAATTTTATAAAGTACACAATGGAGTTTTGTTTCACCGAACTTCTCTGTTGACAGGAAGGTGGTGTGTCTGTATTCCTAAAGATTATGTTGAACATCTCATTTGGTACACTCACCTATCCTGGGGTCACTATGGCCCAGAAAAATGCAAACGCAAGATTTCAACATACTGCTATGTACCTAATCTTCACAAGAAGGTGCACCAATTATTAAGAAATTGTTCCATTTGCCAAAAGGCGAAGCCTTTCAACTTGTCAAATGCCTTACCTTTAAACCCGATACGTACAGAAAGACCAAACCAAATCGTCAGTTTGGATTATGCAGGTCCACTTCCTCAGGGAAGAGGAGGTGTGAAGTATCTGGTCGTATTGTTAGATCTTTTTACCAAACACGTGAGATTCTATGCAATGAAGTCATCTAATATACTTCCACTAATTAGACGTATTGAGAAAGACTATTTTCCTCGCTTTGGCAAGCCTGAAGCCATGTTATCTGATAACGCATCAACTTTCGTGGGGAAACGATGGAGAAATTTCCTTGCAACCAACGACATCAGACAAATTTTGATATCCCGGTATCGACCGCAAAGTAATCCCACAGAAAGAGTATTCAAAGAGTTCAATCGTTTCATACGAACGTATATTCCAAACCAGCAGACACGGTGGATTGATTTCGTCACACCCTTTGAAGAGATTGTTAATAATTTACCTCACACATCAACTGGTTTCACACCATCAGAACTAGTCTCTAAACGACTAGAAAGAAATGAATGGGTAGACCCCATCCCAAAATTACAACACCCTGAAGTAACATTAGACGACAAGTTAAGACAAGCTCTCATATCTTTAACCACTCATGCCAACCTAAGAAAAAAGGCGCATGACAAACACATTAGCAAAGTCTTATCATATCGTATAAATGAACGAGTGCTATTAAAGACCCACTTCAAACCATCTTTGATTCATCATAAGAATCGCAAGTGGCAGCACTTGTATGAAGGACCATATATTATCTTAAGAAAGCCGCACATTGGTTGCTATCTATTAGCTGACCCTGTATCTGGACGAATAAAAGGATTGTTTCATCACGCAGACTTGAAGAAATACCGAGTCAACCATTGAAAATATCTGTTAAGTTAAGCTGCTAAAAGAAAATATACACACACACTATAAGTTGTCATACTATGTGTGAAGTACCAACGTATGTAAGAGTAATGTGCAGGACTAACACCCTGTCGACCTGCCACAACAAGATAAGTAATTTATATGAGCACCTTAAGTAAAACACATTTATTGTAGGAGAGCAAGATTTGCCTTAGATGTAAGTTAGTTTTAAGTTAATTGAGCCATGAACGGCCACAGCCGAAAGAGCTGACATATATTATAGTAGGGACGTGCTAAGTGCCACCTGCTACCACTAGTTTTAAGTATAGCAAAGCTCTCTCCTCTTGAATGAAATAAATTAAAATGATCATTCAGACCAGAATGATTGCTCGTAAAAAAATAAATAAAAAAATAAATAAATAAATAAAAATAAATTATCAAGGTCGCTTACTCTAATGAGGTAAATGTTATGTTATGCATAAGGAGTGTGTGACAACAAATTTTATGAGACCACATATGAAACGCAGCAGGCAAAAAGCAGCAGCTTAGCATATAAGAATCAAGTAAGTCAATAACGATCCAGGTAGCAGGAAAGAAGTGCGCAACTCAATTATTTTATTATAATACGGAGAAAACCGTATACGCTCATAACAATTTTACGGCACAGTGCAGCTGAAATACAAAGATCATTTATAAATAAATTAGTTTAGTACTAGAAATATCTATTTCAGGTCCTCGAGATACGACGATTTTTTTTTAGAAAACAATTTTACGATACATGGAACAGAAGATAGTTAACACAGTTCACTGCTAATGCATGGTTTAAGTAATTTTAGATATGCATAGAAAATTGTTTAGAGAGCTGGATCAGACGACACTGAAACTACTGTATCGATTTAATTATACTATTTGTCATGAAAAACTAAGGTGATAATAATTTATGTTAAGCCCATCATATCATACGTCATTAACACTGTGTCTTCAAATCTCTTCACTCCATAAAAGTCTTTTGTGTTTTCCTCTAACCAGTATCCTTACCATCCTACCTTATCCAGTAGAGAAGTGTATTTTACGAGCTGGTTGCATGATTGATACATACAGGCTATACGAATGGATAGTCGTGACACATTGGTTGTCGACGGGCTATGCTTATTCTCCGCAAATTGCGAGTTCAATTAAGATTTGTTATGTGCAATTGCACGACAGGGAACACCAAGCTTCCCAATTACCCTAATGGTAGTTTGAACACGAACTGTTCATCACGTAAACGAAGCCACATTGACTATGTCTTCAAACTAACGACGTAATAGAGAGAAAATAAAAGAGCTGAACTTGCGAAAAGAGTAACTGTTGTAAAAAGAAAAGAATAACAAGATTTCGAACAAAGTGTAAACCTAAAGTGCCTTGGAAGCACAAACTACGAACAAGAGACACGCTTTTCGTCAGGCCTTGTAGTCACAGAGACTAAATATTTCTTTGTAAATAATTTTTAGACATGATATGTATACTAAATGTTAACTGTACTTTGTAGTAATAATGCAGTCAGTAATAAATGGACACGTATATGCTGCTGCGTGTGAACCGACTATAGACAAGTAATTAATGGACACGTATAAAAGTGGTGCGTGTGAACCTTAACATGACGACCAAATAAATGTTAACACGAATTAATAATAACGTGTGAACTAAAAAGGTGATAACTCCAAGGACACGCGTGAAATACCGCGTGTGAAGTAATGTTATAAGTACTTGTACCACGAAACCACGATGTAGAAAGCCGAACAGTGAAAGTGAGTAAGTGTTGTACTTACCACAAACGGTACTGTACGCCTTTCCACGGACACATTCTTCGAAACAGCTGCGGGAGTCGCCGCATCTGGCTGCTTCCGTAATCCAGAGTCGATGAAAAACTGTGTAAAAACTCACACCACGGCTAGTAGACACCTAATGCTCTGCTTCTCGCAGAATACTGCTGCTAGCGTTGTGGAACTGTCAAGTTATTATCACGTGATTGTGACCAACGGACGTAACACTGTGTACGCTGAGCGCTCAACAATCAATTTCTCTTTGCACAACGAGCGCGGATGCCAAATGTGTTTGAAATGCATTCAAAATAAAATATGATAAAGCAATGAATTAAGCACTCATGTACCTTGTGAAATTATAAAGACACTAATCGGAAGAGTCTTAAGCTCGATTTTTCACAATTGCTACCGAATTCACTGACCAGGCCGAGTAATGACGAAAACGTGTCGAACCAAATAAAACCAGGAAAATAGATAAATATGAGAACTAAGCATTCCTAAGAGAATGAGACCTTATGTACATAAACTATTGTTATCCTTACCTAATCCAATTTTCTTTTAGACTAAGTTATTAGTAAGTAAGCACATTCTAATACAAATTGTTTTCTGTATTTTTCATGTACGAAAACATAAATGGAAGCACGGACAAGTGTCAAGTGAAATAGAGACCGCCACCATACGGCTCAACATGTTGCAGAACCAGTCTTCCAGTTCCTGACCCACGACGTATTTCCAACGCAACATCACACCCCGACAACTACTCCAACTTCCACAGTGAAAGTGATGCCCTACTTTTCCTCCACTGTGAAAGTGTAATCAATTTCCCCACTCAAGTGCAGTGCTATCATTTATACCCGAAGTTCTACCACTCCCAGAGCAACTCATACCTACCTAAGTGTAGTGAAACATTTTTTTTTGCAGGTCATGAAAGCCACAAATAAGTAATGTGCTACGTATTTACTGCAAGAAATCTTCGATGAAACAACGACAAAAATATTCCTGTAGTATGTCACTGTAAAACAAGAATGTCAATTTTTTGTAACATTTTTTCCACGAGTGCACACAGCACCCAGAGTTCCTGCGAAGTCAAGTAATTTATTTCTTTGTTTTTTTATATTTATTATGCCATGTATAATGTATCTATGTATGTGTATCTTTGTCTTAATTTCATTATCTTTTACCGGGAAATGAACATTTGTTATCCTTATACAATACATTAGAAAGAGCACAGTTCAATTGTCATGCAGTTACCCTATGGACAAATTACTATCAATTTCAGTCGTACGAATATACTTACCTGATACTCTGTATGTTAACCACTTTGCCTGATGTAGTGTGTAAAATCTATTGTAAAGAATTTTTGCAAGTAATACTAACTTGTTTCACGAAAACAATAATATCACGACTACACGAGAGTCGCGATGATCCTGACGGAGTCATCGCTCCTCACGCGGGAAGCAATGTGATATTATTGGATTTCAGACATTTTGCATATGAGAAAAGGTCAGCCATCGAGCTGTAGTTTGTAATGACACTAAGCATGACAACGCGAGAGTAAAGAAACAAAATCTGTTTATAATGTGCGCCTATACCAAGACGCGCGGCCAGCGTTTAAAAGGTACTTTTAAACACTATGACTCGCTGGGCGCAGATATTTAAAATCATTGCCGCAGCGCTTGATAGCAAGAAGCTGCGAAACAGAAGAAAGAACAATTTATCATTTGTTAGGAAAATTCTAGAGTCTTTATAGTTAGTTGTACTTCTGGTCGCCGATATGTTAACATGTACTTCATTACCTTTGATGTTTGGTTGCCGACTTGTTAAGACGTGTTGTGTAGCACCGCTACAAGTTTAGTGTGAAAAACCACGTTATCACCAAGAAAACAAAAACGCTTTTGTAAACTTTGTGACGATAAAAAATACTTAAGCGCACGCCAGGACATTTAATTTTTACAAAATATCACACATACAGAAGCAGCGATTGTTGGACTGCTCCATGTATGAGAAAAACATAAAAATGTAAGTTTTGTATTCATTGTAAATTTGTTAATGTTTATAGTTTAACGCCTTTGTTCTTTAACAATATATTGATGCTTCACTGTACAGAAAATCTATGCTTATTCTTTTCTTTAAATTAACCACGAATAATGTTTATGTTTAAATGAACTTTGTTACAGGTTCGCTCTTTATCGCGGTGTGTCGATTGTATTTGGGAGACCATTAACGTGTTCAATTTACGATCTGACAACTTTTTTTACAAAATTTCACTGTTTTGCATTCATTTCCAATTTTTTTATTATTCAAATAGGTCCCTTAGGTAATTTCATTGAAGAGTCTGATTGCGTGAAAGCAATCCGGGTTAAGAGGTCATTTGAGAAACTATTTTCACGCAATCAATCCGTACGTCTCCTAAACACAATCGAGAACCGACGCATCATCGATCATTCATTAATTTTTCTCTTTTTCCAAGTCGTACCAAGAAACGGCCAAGGAGAACTGCCGTGAGTACGCAATCTAGTGTTAAAAGGTTGCATTCTTTATCTTGTCGGCAAACATTGCCATGAATTATCAACATCAATGTTATATTTGGTTAAATGTTAAAAGCCAAAAAACCTTTTAACGCTAGACTCTCCAGCATAAATTAACACAAATGACACATAGGGATGCCAAGGTCTTTTATGCTTTTTTTAACATCACTTGTCGCTGTTAGGAAATCTTCGAAATAGACCCCTATAGACACGTGCGGGAGATGTCGATACAATATAAACAAATGTCAGTCGCTCCACACCGCAGTCACACTATGGCGATGAAGATTTGCCCCACTTGTAGAGAGTGCTGCATATTGTCGATGGTCTATTCGGATGCGGTTCAAGGTAGTCGAAATTGCCCAAGGCTGGTCGAGTACAGGGGGTTTCTTCTGGTGTCACGGCAGCTTCAGGTATTTGGAGAACAGTTTTCTGCAAGCAGTTTTTCAAATCATCGATGATATTGAATTTAGTTTTCATGGGAGTCCTGGACGTGATAAGAGTGGAATGCCGCCCTGAGTGGCCGAGCGGTTCTAGGCGCTACAGTCTGGAACCGCGCGACTGCCACGTCGCAGGTTCGAATCCTGCCTCGGGCATGGATGTGTGTGATGTCCTTAGGTTAGTTAGGTTTAAGTAATTCTAAGTTCTAGGGGACTTACGACCTCAGCAGTTGAGTCCCATAGTGTTCAGAGCCATTTGAACCGTTTGAAGAGTGGAATGTTTTGATCTTGTATTTCTCGCTCCGCAGGGAATCCTCGTCCATTCTTGGAAGGTCGGTGTCACTAGGGATCTTGTGGTATCCACGTAATAGCGCGCTCTTACTTCTTATATCAGGAGGTGGAATGTGGCTCAAGATAGCTATTTAGTATGTGGCATTAGATCGTATTGACCCACTAATAACATGCATGGACTCGTTAAGCTGTACGTGTATCTTCTTTATTCTGTAGGAGCACGACGACCCGCAACGAGAGCCACAGAGTCTACAAAGATTTTTGTTTCTGGTTTTCAGCTCAGCCGATGCTCGTGTCAAGTGCTCCTTAAAACAAAGTGGCCTATCTGATGTGATCCCAAGGCATTTTGGATTCATATTATGGTAAAGTTTATCATTGATGAAGAACAGTCACTTCAAGGCAAATGTCTAAAGCCAAGAAGCAGAGGCAGGCAGATAATCTCAAATATCTCCTGGCTAAAATGAATTTTTCACAAGACCTATGGATAATCCGTATTAATGAACCGAGGAAAGACAACGAGATAAATTTTCACTGCAGTTCCAGCTCGTACGTATTTCATTTGTGAACTTCATTCCAGAGATTCAGCGTGCAGAACTGTTTCGCTTTCCTTTCATGTGGTTTATGCGTGTATTTAAGGATGAAATAAATTTATTATAACATTATTATGAAAGAGTATTATTTTCTATGGGCGACAGTTACTGCACACAAAGCAAAGAATGGGCTTCTCACGTGATTGTCTGAAACAAGTTCCTTGCAAACTACGGTAACATATCTTACGGAAAATCGAAGATTGTAATAATAAATGTCACTGCACGGGATTAATATTGGCGTGTGCAAACGAGCTAGGTAAAAATGTGTAATATTTCCCTGCTTTGCTCGGAACTTGTTTATGCTCGATGTTCATTATTAGGAGATGGTTACTTTCTGCCTTATACAAGCACTTCCTGTATACCAATTAAATTAATTTCTGGAACTCACTGACATAACAAATCGTCAAAATTTAATTGCTAGTGTAGACAATTAGCCAGTACAACCGTTTCCAACCAAGTAAGGCCCGGAATCCACATATCTCAGTAGTACCAACCGTGGCCATACGCGGTCATTTTGAAGTCTACGCACCTGCACGTAATTGTAGGAATACTCTATTCTACTAGATACTCAAAGGTGAACGCAACTAAAATCTGATTTATAATTACTTGGTTGATGTCTTTAACATCTGAGGCAGAAACGATACCTAGTGAGGTATTGGAATTCACAGAAAATACGTAGTCCTAGTACGAGATCAAATATAAAATAAACATATGAGCAAGCGGCCTTTCGAAGCGGACTTCATTTATGAAACATTATAGAGCTATCAACGAAGAGTACTGTTGCCTTGAAGCTACCTTTCAACGAGTTTCCTACTAGTTATCTTCCCCTGACGATTACAAGTAGAAAAAAAAAACGATTTCTCGACTGATTATTCGAAAAAGTTTGATCAGTGAAGTGGCTCGAAGACTTCTTAAGTAATAGAACCCAGTACGTTGTCCTCGATGGTCAGTGTTCGTCGGAGGTAAGGGTATCATCTGGAGTGCCACAGGGAAGTATGGTAGGTCCGCTGTTGTTTTCAATCTACATAAATGATCCTTTGGATAGGGTGGATAGCAATGTGCGGCTGTTTGCAAAAGGTGTCGTCGTTGAGTGACTGTAGGAGGACACAAGACGACTTGGACAGGATTTGCGATTGGCGTAAAAAAAATGGCAGCTAACTCTAAATATAGTGAAACGTCCCCTTAGATAAATTGTACAAGACTGTACTTAAACTGACACACAATATTTTTAGCGCACCGCAATCTGAGTTTCCAAAATCCCTACAAAAGAATGGCCCTGACTAACATTAACCTATACGTTTCACAAATCACTTACCTCACAAAAATCTTGGTTACTCAAACTACTGCAATACAGCGAGCGCCACTACTGCCAGCTAAATAAAAGATTCAAACTACTGAAGGCACTAACTACTGACAGGCATAGTTAGCAAATGAAAGGTTTTGATAAAGAACAAACAATGTATTTACCTTAATATTGTTCAAAAGTCATAATGTATATAGCAGTTTTATGACATCCAGTCTTACAAATTTCAAAACTGCTCCATCTCTCTCCCCACATCCACCACTGCTGGCGGCTCACCTCCAACTGCGCAACGCTACGCGCTGTTCACATCCAGCTGCCCAACACTACAATGGCAGACAACAATGCAAACTAGCCACAGACTGTACACAGCACAGCCAGTGATTTTCATACAGAGCGCTACGTAACGTTGCCAATAAGAAAACCTAAACAGCCTACTTACATAGCGCAGACAGCACAGCCAGTGATTTTCATACAGAGCGCTACGTAACGTTACCAATAAGAAAACCTAAACAGCGTACTTACAATAGATAAATGTAAATTAATGCAGATGAATAGGAAAAAGGATCCTGTAATCTTTGAATACTCCATTAGTAGTGTAGCGCTTGACACAGTCACGTCGATTAAATATTTGGGCGTAATAATACTACAACGCCAGAAAGCGATCATCATAATGAATAAAAGAATAATGTTTAAGCTAACGAAAATGTACGAATGGCTACCAGATATCACGAGTCTAAGTACGAGGTGCAGACTGCGTGCAATTGATGTAAGTCTCCGGTACGATGCCTCTAGATCCAGTTCTTTAGTCAGACCATTCTCTCAGGAAACCGTTAGTTTTCGGTTAATCGTTATTAACCGCGTCCATATTATTAATTTATGGTGTTTCGTAAATAAATTTATCATAATGGCATCTCTTTTGAACATTATTTCGAATAATGTAGCTTCAAGCTTCATCACTTAGAACCACAGAAACTAGAATCACACTTTACAGTAAACACGACGCCGCTGATACTACTTCTGCGAGGGACAAAAACTGCTCGAGCTTCTCGGAAAAACGGGCAGAAAGAATCCTACCTGGCGAATCACTAAGATGGTTCAAGGACGGATTGCCTCAGTCTCAGCAGAATTCGGATGACAAAGCACGGGTGGTCATACTGCTCGCCTCTTACACCATCTTCTACGGACTCACTCACTAAACTGGGACATTATAGTTATAGAACTCTATTATTGCTGTGGTATGAAACGAAAATATTTCCCAATGGAATTAAGAGCATGACTAAAAAGAAAACTGAACGATATAGAATATCTCAGGATAAGAATAATTTCATATCCAGAAAGGGAAACGGAGAGGTTCTCCTGTCGGTAAGAAATATTCTAGAAAGAAGAATGAGTATTGACAGGAATACATACATAAAATTGGTGTATACAGAGAAAGATTTTTCATTACGTAAACTGGAGGTAGCTGTTTAAGACATGAGCGACATAGATTGGACTGAATAGACAGAAGACTTATTCCACTTTGTACAAAAAACAAAGCACAGAGATAAAACAGAATATAAATGTAAAGACAGCATCCGCTAGAATAGTGTGAGACAAAGTTCACAGACTTCTTCAACATGTTCATTGAGGAGGTCGTATCCAAGTTTAAGCATAAGACCAAAAGCATCAAAGTCAACGCCAAGAAATCCACTTTATATGGCTTACAGATGATAATGCACAAACTGCAGAGAAGGGATTAAGTAAAATGCTGCAAGTTTTATCACCGACACTAAATGAAGCAAAATTGAAATTGACCGTTTAAAAACCAAAGTAATAATGTCAAAATATTCACTGGAGGCAGACTGACAGACATCAAGGTAGATGATGAAACCATACAACACAGCATTAACTTCTCTGTTAAGGAATCATTGTCACTCAAAAAAAAAAAAAAAAAGAAAAAAGAAAGATAGACTACGGAAATTAGAAAGAGAATTGCTCTCACTTAACTCTCCTCCAGAAACAAGAATCAGCATCTGAGAAGCAGGAAATATGTACAAAAATCATTAAACGATTCGTCAAAATATATGTCTGGAGTAATTTATTTAATGGCTGTGGCGCATGGGTCCTACTGAAGCATGATATATAACGCCTGGAAGCAATGGAAATGTGGATGTAGAAAAGAATATTGAAAATAAGCAGGAGAGAGAATAAATATAACGAGACAAGGGAACTAATCACTACCACGGAAGAAAAGGGAAACGAACTTCTTTTACCAACGAATCTTGACGACCGTTTTGGAAGGAAGGGTTTTGGGGAATAGAGGAAGAGGAAGAACGGGTAAGAATCATCTAGATTATGTGATAGGTGAACTTAATTTCTAACAGTACGGTGACTTGAAATGCTAAGCAGAGGAGATACAATAATGGTTGTTGCAACAAGGCTTAGCCATTAGAACATAATGGTGATGACAATGATGATTGAATTTGATAAGCATGTTTAAATCGTTATGGTGCGTACGTGCTGCAGGTTACTATAGTTCACGTCATTTCACTTTCCATTGGTTATTAACAAATTTCTGATGAGAAATGCTTACAGTATCCAAACATAGCCATTAACCTATTTATCCACTTGTTTAGCCCATAAGCTATGACTAATCATACAATTTGACATACCACCATGGAGTAGTTAGTTTCTTATCTCTTACAACAGACAAAGTGACACGACAATAGCCCTGTGGTTTAAAACAGATCGGTTGTGTTTGTAACGAGCTCCTTTTGTAGGACATCGCACTCTGGTTGAGATGGTTGCCTCAAGAGAGCTGAGACTTATTACGTAAGTGGTAGTCAAACTGTGGCCCAAATCAAGTATTCGTCCCACCCGCAGTTCTCAGCAGCATTTTATCATACTAAGCATCTAGCAACTAACAGCCGAATTCAAAAAAGTCAGCTAAAATTAAGAGATAATATAGCTATTTTCGTGCGCCGTGACAAACAAAAATCCTTATAGAGACAGAAAAATGTTATGATATGCTTAATTTTACACTGATCAGTCAGAACAGTATGACCTCGTACTCAGTAGCCGTAATGCCCACCTTTGGCACGTACAACAACGGCGACGCGTCATGGCATGGAAGCAACAAGGCCTTGGTAGGTCTCTGGAGGGTGTTGGTAACACATCTGCTCACACAAGTCACCTAACTCACACAAATTACGGGTATGGGGGCGATGAGCTCCAACGCCACGTTCAACCACATCCGCCGGCCGAAGTGGCCGTGCGGTTTTAGGCGCTGGAGTCTGGAACCGCGAGACCGCTATGGTCGCAGGTTCGAATCCTGCCTCGGGTATGGATGTGTGTGATGTCCTTAGGTTAGTTAGGTTTAACTAGTTCTAAGATCTAGGGGACTAATGACCTGAGAAGTTGAGTCCCATAGTGCTCAGGTACAGGTGTGAAGGCGGTGTTCTCCTGGAAGACGACGGATTCGTGCTGTCCCCTCGGTATAATGAATAATGTATCGGGATTCATGAGACCGATAGTCACGTGCCCATTTCAGTCGTAGTTGCCGATGTCGTGGTGCTAACGTTTGCTCATGAATGGGTCGTCGGCTGCGAAGGCCCGTACTTATGAACGTCCGGTGCACTGTGTGTTCAGAAACACTTGTATACCGCCCAGCATTGAAGTCTGATGTTAGTGCCACCACAGTACGCCGCCTGTCCTGTTTTATCAGTCTGCGTAGCCTATGAGACCTTTGGAGATAAGAGAACCACTTGTATGAACATCAAGAGCTCAGATGGAAACCAAGTTCTAAGCAAAGAAGGGAAAGCAGAAAGGTGGAAGGAGTATATAGAGGGTCTATACAAGGGCGATGTACTTGAGGACAATATTATGGAAATGGAACAGGATGTAGAAGAAGATCAAATGGGAGATACGATACTGCGTGAAGAGTTTGACAGAGCACTGAAAGACCTGAGTCGAAACAAGGCCCCCGGAGTAGACAACATTCCAGTAGAACTACTGACGGCCTTGGGAGAGCCAGTCCTGACAAAACTCTACCATCTGGTGAGCAAGATGTATGAAACAGGCGAAATACCCTCAGACTTCAAGAAGAATATAATCATTCCAATCCCAAAGAAAGCAGGTGTTGACAGATGTGAAAATTACCGAACAATCAGTTTAATAAGCCACAGCTGCAAAATACCAACACGAATTCTTTACAGACGAATGGAAAAACTAGTAGATGCCGACCTCGGGGAAGATCAGTTTGGAGTCCGTAGAAATACTGGAACACGTGAGGCAATACTGACCTTACGACTTATCTTAGAAGAAAGATTAAGAAAAGGCAAACCTACGTTTCTAGCATTTGTAGACTTAGAGAAAGCTTTTGACAATGTTAACTGGAATACTCTCTTTCAAATTCTGAAGGTGGCAGGGGTAAAATACAGGGAGCGAAAGGCTATTTACAGTTTGTACAGAAACCAGATGGCAGTTATAAGAGTCGAGGGGCATGAGAGGGAAGCAGCGGTTGGGAAGGGAGTGAGACAGGGTTGCGACCTCTCCCCAATGTTATTCAATCTGTATATTGAGCAAGCAGTAAAGGAAACAAAAGAAAAATTTGGAGTAGGTATTAAAATCCATGGAGAAGAAATAAAAACTTTGAGGTTCGCCGATGACATTGTAATTCTGTCAGAGACAGCAAAGGACTTGGAAGAGCAGTTGAACGGAATGGATGGTGTCTTGAAGGGAGGATATAAAATGAACATCAACAAAAGCAAAACGAGGATAATGGAATGTAGTCGAATTAAGTCGGGTGATGCTGAGGGTATTAGATTAGGAAATGAGACACTTAAAGTAGTAAAGGAATTTTGCTATTTGGGGAGCAAAATGACTGATGATGGTCGAAGTAGAGAGGACATAAAATGTAGACTGGCAATGGCAAGGAAAGCGTTTCTGAAGAAGAGAAATTTGTTAACATCGAGTATAGATTTAAGTGTCAGGAAGTCATTTCTGAAAGTATTTGTATGGAGTGTAGCCTTGTATGGAAGTGAAACATGGACGGTAAATAGTTTGGACAAGAAGAGAATAGAACCTTTTGAAATGTGGTGCTACAGAAGAATGTTGAAGATTAGATGGGTAGATCACATAACTAATGAGGAAGTATTGAATAGGATTGGCGAGAAGAGAAGTTTGTGGCACAACTTGACCAGAAGAAGGGATCGGTTGGAAGGACATGTTATGAGGCATCAAGGGATCACCAATTTAGTATTGGAAGGCAGTGTGGAGGGTAAAAATCGTAGGGGGAGACCAAGAGATGAATACACTAAGCAGATTCAGAAGGATGTAGGTTGCAGTAGGTACTGGGAGATGAAGCAGCTTGCACAGGATAGAGTAGCATGGAGAGCTGCATCAAACCAGTCTCAGGACTGAAGACAACAACAACAACATAGCCTATGACGGCCGAAATCTGTAATGAGTAGTGGCCGTCAATTCCACGACGTCTGGACGTGGTTTCACCTTGGTTACGCCACGTGCTGAAGACACTCACTGCAACATTCCCTAGAAGTCTCGCAGTTTCCGAAAGACTCATACCACGCCTCCGGGTCACAAAAATCTGGTCTCGGTCAACCTCAGACAGATCGCGCGCCTTCCCCATTGTACACACGTGCAGCGCGCTGACTGGTACTACATGCACCACTACATAACTAGCAGCCATTCCTCGTCGGGTAACGCTGCTATCGCCTGGACGGGTTTATATCGATAGTAGGTCGGTGGTTATAATGTTCTGGCGGATCATTGTAATTAACATTGGTGAACTCGGCCTTGAAGCTTACCTCAAAGGTAGAAGGGTAGGTAGCACGGCCACTGCAGTGTTAGAGGATATGAGAGAGGCGTGGGAGACATTTTATTGTTTGTCTTCCAATGCTGGCAACTCGTGGGCGTCTATGTCTCGCACAGATCAGCTGCTATGGTATAAATTTCAAACCGAACTAATACGGATTCGAGTCTGCCAAATGTAGAGATCGTGATCTTGGAATAATTTATGTGTTTGTAGCGAGGAATATGGAACTAAATTAAGCCTACTGTAATACAACGCAATGAGTAGAATATATGTTACATTCAAAACATTTAGTAAACGTTTGTGATCGTGTCTTATATTCCGTACTGCATTTAAATACTGATGCAGTTACTGTTACTAATCAAGTAATCATTTGCTCGTACAGGTAACAGAACATCACTACTTCGTCAGGCAGTAACACTGTCACAGATTTTGGTCATTAATGTTGGCTGCAATCTGAAACAGAGAACAGTCGATACGAAGTGATCATGCCCTTAGTATAGTCAGTCTGTTGCGCCTCATGACATACTACATTTTTGTTACTAATTAATAATAAGATCAGTACACATGCGGCCAGAGGTGCAACCCCCACACGTCAGTATTGGCAGTTGAGCAGAAAAGTTTGACGACCACTGCCTAAGAATTTCAAGTACATTTTGAGTGTCACGTTGATGGGTCTTTATCCTTTCTGATGCGATGCTACGCCATAAATATCCTTTTCATATTGCAAGACATTTCTACAAATTTTTTTGGCCACCTTATCCTCCAAACTTGAGACCGCCTTATATTTACTCCTGACATTGTATAAAAGGTAATGCTTATCAAGCCCGCCCGGTTGGCCGTGCAGTCTAACGCACGGCTTTCCGGATTGGGAAGGAGCACCTGGTCCTCGGCACGAATCCTCCCGGCGGACTTTGTGCCGAGGTCTGGTGAGCCGGCCAGTCTGTGGCTGGTTTTTAGACGGTTCTCCATTTGCCTCGGCGAATGTGGGCTGGTTCCCCTTATTCCGCCTCAGCTACACTATTTGGCGATTGCTGCGCAAACGAGTTCTCCACTTACGCGTACACCACCATTACTCTACCGCGCAAACATAAGGGTTACACTCGTCTGGTGTGAGACGTTCCCGGGAGTGTCCACTGGAGGCTGAACCGCACGATAACCCTGAAAGAGTGGCTTGGTGTGAGGTGGCGGAGGGGTGAAGTGTACTACGGTAGTCGTCGTGGGGTTGTGGACCACTGCATCTGTGGCGGGGACGGAGCTGCTTCGTCGTTTCTAGACCTCCGGTTACCATACAATACTATACAATACAATACTTATCAATAAAAGATTAGAGGAACTTTATCTTGTTTTCGTTAATTCATTAGGAACATTCTAAAAAAGAAGTAATCAGAGTGAAAAGATGTAGAGATGCATTTAGATATCTCTGCAGTATTCTGTTTCCTATATCGAGCGTAAGTGTAAATGTTACGTAATATTTAACTTTATTCACATGCAGCCTGTTTTAAGAAACTACCGCCTGATTTCTTAGTGTGGATTGTGAATTAGCCACTGAGGCACTATGACGCAATGTGAATTCTGAGAGAGTTGACAGACAACCCATGCCACTACCCATATCCCCATGTACCGTTGTCTGTGTCCCGCCAAATACAGATTTGCTTCTGTTTCAGTTTCTCTGCCTTTGTTAATTTTATGCATATTTTAAAATAGAAAAAAGAATCTAGCTTAAAATTTGGAAATGCAGATATTAAATGGATTTTGGATATTTAAGAAGAATAAAAATGGAGAATAGGATAAATGACAGACAAATGGCGCCACCGACGTGACTGAATGGTGCCGAGCTTGAATGACTTACAGTTGATTTTTCGAGCAGTCAACCACCATTACTGAACTAAATGCAAAACATACATTCTACTCACAGTCGATATCCGTGGACTTCAGTACGTTAAAATAATTTGCCCTTCCACACATAACGTGAGCCGACGATTTCTGCTGGTCCTTCAGTTTGGTTGAGTTATTAGGCATTATCTGCGAAGCAGGCCCGATATATTACTCGCGCCTGAAGTCGCACGAGTGAGCTCGGCCGACTGCGCAGGGATTTTTTTCCCCCCCTGCCATACACGTATATTTGTATGGTAAAGTTTTCAGACGGATCAGCACGAACACGGGCCGAAGTGCTGAGAGAGCGGATTCGTAATTACGGCTGCGGGGCAGCGCAGCGTGACGGAAGCCAGCGTAGGCGGAGGCGGCCGACTGCGCACTCAGCAGCGAGTGGCAGCCCTGCGGGCGCTGGTGGCAGCCCTGATTGGCCCCCGGGCCGTCCCTCAAAAGCGGCCCAGGGGGGACGGCGCCCGCATCAGGGCGGAGGTTGCTGGCTCCCCGTGCTCGTCAGGTGAGCAGCGTTTGTTTACCCCACAGACGGTGTAAAAAATAACTACACTCACTGATGGCGCTGCAGTCGCGGGATAATTTGAACCTTCGGCTGGACGCCATTATAGTGGTTGTAGTCTGATGTGTCGTGTAGTATTGTTGCTTATGAAGACCCTGATTCAACGTTGTATGTTTGTTGGGGCGTACATACAGTGTTCGTTACTCGTAATTCTACTGTCTGTACGTTCCAATCAAAAGAAGTACAATGGTGAAGAGTTGTGCAGCGATTAATTGTACAAACAAGTTCGAGAAAGGAACGAATATTACATTTCACAGGTATGTGAATATTTTAAGTTGTTTTGTATGTCAGTGCACTTGCTTAATAAATGATTTTGTAACACGGTATTAGCATAATGTCTGCGCATCTATTTGCAGGTCTCCTTTCTCAAAACCACAGCTGTTACAAAAATGGTTACACGCTGTCAGGAAGCAAGATTTACGACCGACAGAATACTATTTTATATGTTCTGATCGTTTTGAAGAAAGTTGGCTGATCGTTAGTGTTTTCATGGTCTAGGTTAGGTTGAAACTTGATAATTTCGTCTTGAGTTGCCAAAGCACTATGCCATATATAACGCACTTCTCGTCATAAAATCTAAAGCAAGGTAGAGTCAGAAAATATCTATTAATATAGTGGGTAAATCTTCGAGTATTTTGATGCAGTTTTCTTACATCTATCGTAAATGAACTACGAAAAATGCTAGGGATCCAGTACATAACTTTTAGCTACGGCAGATTCCATGCAGTACGTAAGATAAATTCATAAACAGTGACTAGTTGCTGTTTGTTCATACAAAGTATATTGTAGTAACGTATTTAAATGAGGCATTATGTTTGTGACCTAACTCAAGGGAAGGCATTTTATAACCAAAAGCGATGTATAAACATTCGAACTCCGCGCGTCAGTTTACCACTCTAATGGCCGCCGCCCAGCTATTCAATTTGTCCGCTCTTCACAGTCGACCACTTGTGCGGTTGTGGGGGCCTGGTTTACCCACGTCTCAGACCACCAACAACAGTATTCGAGACCTGTAAGCACGACATACAATGTATTCTATAAAGGGCAGCTGCAACGCCCTATATCGACACTGTTAAATTTCGTGAATTGGCTTCCCTGTATGAGTATTTCAGAAAGCACTGTAGCAGTGGTATTACACGTTGTGTTCTTAGTATACTAAACTAAAGCAACTGCATTTCAGTCAGTGTTTTGAGAAACAAAATTCTTTAACTACGCATTTGAAAGTTTACATAATTTTTTGTAATTGTAATTATACTCAAAGGAACCAGGAAATGAAAATCCGTCGAAATAACGATTCTTTTGCTGTGTTAAGCTATACCACAGCTCTTTTTGAACAAGAAGGTGTGTGTTCGTAGGAAAGAGAGAGTATTTCTTAAACAAAGTCACGCCACCTTTTATCAATTCAGCTGTACTTATCCTGGGTGCAGTAGTCTTTCTCTGGCGTTACTCTGTTAATTTTTTGACCACTGATCACCAGGTTGGTAGCCCCAGTGTTAAGCGAGTGTGGGTGTGAGCGTCAGTTCAGCGCTCTGTTTACGCTTTAGTAGTGGTACTGTTTTGAAGGAGACTGTTGATTTCAGGAAACAATTTCACTGTGTTTCTAGTTATGTTTGTCTGTGCAGATCGTAAGTATGGGCAGAATAATATGGAGAAATAGTAATAACTTAAAGAAAATAAGAAAATCTGTGTAGCTCACCTGTCACAGGACTGCTAAACACGAGCGTCCTTTTTATTCTCTTCCTACAAGGACTGGGGCTTGGTGTGAAATCAGAGGGCTGGTGTGCCTGATGATGTATACGCACGCAACCATCACCTACCAATGCCCATAGCAGATGTTATAAAATCTACTTATAGGGACATAACTAGCAAAATCATGCTTGCTTAAAGGCATCCAAGGGAGAATTCAAAATCTCAAGGAATGTATTGATAACTGTGTGCAAGAACATGTGCCGAAACAGCACCTGTGGGTCGCAAAACCCTAATAAATAGTGTAATGGAAGCATGTTGAATAATGAGTCAGTTAGCAGGTTGTAAATCTGCAGTGCTATGGGCATGAAGACTGCGCTTCTGTCAGCTAACCAGAGAGGCTCAGAAAAGTACCCTACAACGACAAAATAGGTCAGAATTCAAAAATGGCCTCCAGAAGTAAGCTGGAGGATACAAGAAACCGCAACGATAACAGCTACTGACCTGACGTGTTTCAAGTCTGAACGCAGGTAAAACAGGTTGTATAAAAATTTATAAATGCATTTTTCGGAAAGGAGAAAGTTTTTAGTGTTAGACACAATTTTCTCTGTAAGTAATACATCTATGTGAATGAAACTTGGTACAGAAATTAATTACATCACTTTCATTTAAATGTGTTTGAATTATGGCAATAAAATAAACGATGTGTTAAATATTCAGCTCTTTTTAATGCCAGTTTTTAGGTCACATACTTCCGCGTGGATTTGTAGTACGATAAAAGAGGTACTGTCATGTAAGTAACACACTTTCAAGAAGAAACGAACATTTCTGCATGTTCACATTTTATTTGAACCAATAGTTTTTGAGAAATGTGTACTGGTATTTTTTTTTTTTTTTTTACAACTTGGAACTTATGCTTTTGTTTGTGACAAAACGTAGTTGCAAAATCTTGTTTTGTTAAAAAAATTTGAAGAAAAGACTGTACAGATATTCTACTTGTTCAGTGCAAATACTTTAGACAAAATTATTTGACACAGGACTAACAAGTCTGGCGGCTCCGAAAAGGTTTGAAATCTTTTGAATAGTTTAAAAGAACAAAAATATTATTTAAAAGCTACAGTTTTAATCCAGAAAAAATCCGTAAAGTAAGAATACATACATAAGTTACAGTAGTAATCAAACTCAGCAGCTTTCTACCATGGTAAGCCCATGTAGTTGAACTGGTCACGCACCAACGCACCAAAGCAAACTACTAGAACATTGTCCGTTTTACCCCAACTGTGAAGCCAGCCAGCCTTTCGCATGCAAGATGTTAAATCAGGTATTAAGGTACAGCCTTGCAAACAGGAAATAAGCCTGAAGTTCTTAAAGCAAATTGCAACACTTCAAGGCACGTAAGACATTTTCACTGCAACTTCAAGTATGAAATGATTTAAGTAGGAGGATTATTGTAATACTCGAACAGCATAGTTCATTATAGAATTAGGATAAAATTACACCTTTAAAATTACAACTAAAACGGCTTTGCATAATTTGAGCTGCTTGCGCACACAGTTGAACAGAGGTAACAAGGACGTAATCAAGTACTGCAAGAGCAACTATTACCAGTAACATGACTAACTCACAATTAAGACTTCACAAGCTGCTATTCAATACAACATACTTCAGACAACATAACAGACTTTACCACAATCGTGCTTATACAGGATGATTTTCTCCACGGTGTACTAACTCTAGTGATTGATAAGAGGATACCGAACAAAAAAGGTCTAATGAACTTATGTCCGGAAATGCATGGTTTCCATGCCAGAGACCATTTATTCAATCATACATCGTCACACAGACCGCGGTCTAATATGCTCTGCACCATGCAGCCACAGATACAGTATGTGGCGAAAATGGCTCCATGTGCCTCAACTCATGCGTGTACGTGCCGTAGCATGCTCTGTCTCACACGTTCACATCGGCCAGGTTGCGTCTGAACAGTGTCAAAGGCAGTACGAATACGCTGCTTCAGTGTCTCCACATTTGGAATGGGCTCTGCATGCTCGATAATTTTTGGATGGCCCCATAACCAGAAATCGCACGGGTTGAGATCCGCTGAACGAGCAGGCCCTGCAGCTAGAGCCCCTTGTCCGATCTATCGACCAGGGAGGACATGATTGAGGTGTGTCCCGACGTCAACGGCGAATTGGGCGGAGCACCATCATGTAGCAGCCACGTAACTCTTCGAATCATCAGTGGCACTTCTTCCAGCAGGAGAGACGAAGTCACCCGCCAATAGGACGTGGAAGGAAGACTGGTCCGAAACTGCGGTGGCCAATTATCCCAGCCAATACATTCCTGCCCATAGTGCTCAGAGCCAAGCCATACATTCCTGCTGCGAAAGTCGAAAAGTTCCTTTTTCCTGCCGCGTGAGGTAGACGCGTCGTCTGTGGCGTCTTGCCACGGCTCGCGCTGGTCCCCCCCGTCGGAGGTTCGAGTCCTCCATGGGGCATGGTTGTGTGTGTTGTCCTCAGCGCAAGTCAGTTTAAGTTAGATTACGTAGTGTGTAAACCTAGGGACCGATGACCTCAGCAGTTTGGTCTTATTGGAACTTGCCACAAATTTCCAAAAATTTTCCTTCTTCCTCAAACTTAAACTTCAGCAGCCTCGTGCCCATCTTTTCCTGGGCGTGATCCACCCACTCCAGTTTCGTGATAATCTTATCACCAAATAGCCGAGATGCTAGTACGCTGTTGTATGTTTTTCAGTGTCCATCACCTACAAACTTAGAGTTACAAGCACCCATTTCAGTCGCCGCAGAGGCCTCGTTTCCACCATTTCATCCTTCATAATTCCTATCATACATATATTCTTGGTTAACTTATTTACATACGCAACAATGTTCGTCTGAATCTGAAAGTTGATTAGCTTTCCACTAACCTTACTGGTCAGCATAGCAACAGAAATCTTAGTGCTGATACATACAAGGTTCGTATAAATTATGAAAAGTTAATATGTTGTTTCCGACAATGCTACCAATAGAAACAACATAATTTCACGTTTGTAACACTGCAATACATAATCTGCTATGTAAAAAGTTAACTTCATTCAGACTTGAAATAATGAATGTAATTTTTTTTAAATTTTAAGCAATACCTCCCATGCGAGTTTGTGAGTGATTTAATATAACACTGACTTAAGACAACTGCAAATTTTTCAATGGAATAAAAATCCAAAAACATAAAAAAACAATTTTACGTGCTAACTCCCTTTCACTGTTACACTGTCTATGGTTTATCAAAGCTGGACATACACCATCCGACAGCCCTATCTATTGCAAAACTGACCAACAAATGTCACGAGAGGCGAACCCGCCGAAGTAAACGAAGGTGGATAGTGTTGTATTGCCGACAGAGAAACAGAAGAATGGGTCAGAGAGGAACAGGAGAACTCAATGACTTCGAACGTGGACTAGTCACTGGATGTCACCCGAGTAAAAAATACACCACGGACATTTCAGCAGTTCTAAAACTGTCGAAATCGACTGTTGGCGACATGACTGTGAAGTGGAAACGTCAAGGAAGAACCAAGGCTTATCCAAGACAAGCAGTTACTAAATGAGAGAGGTCGTTGGGCGTTGAGGAGGTTGATTGAAAAAAAAAATGCATGAAATCAACGGAACGAATCTCTCGTGAGCTCCAAAATGCTACCAGCAGTCCACCTAGTAGAATAATTGTGCGTGCGGAGTTAAAATAATGGTGTACTATGGTCGTGCAGCTCCTCATAAACCACACATTCCTTTAGTCAGTGCTAAGTAAGTGGATGAAAGAAAACGAGTGATTTCGAGTGACGAATCACATTATGTCTCATGAAAATCTTGTGGGAGTGTTTGTGTTTAGTGAATACCCAGAAAAGGTTACCTGCCATCATGTATGGTGCCAATAATAAAGTAAAGAGGGCGGATTAGTGTCGAGGTCCGGTGTACCGGACAGCCTATGAATGGTTTTCAAGGCGGTTTTCTATCTACCTCGGCGAATGTGGACTGGTTCTCCCTATTCCGTCTCAGCTACACTATATTGGCGATTGCTGCGCAAACACCATTTCCACTTACGCGTACACCATAATTATTCTACCACACAAACACTTGGGGTTACACTCGTCTGATATGAGACGGTCCCAGGGGGGTCCACTGGATGCCGAGCCGCACAATAATCCTGGGTTTGGCGTGGAGCGGCGGTGGGGTGGGTGGATTGCCTTGGCCTGTTGTGGGGTTATGAACCACTGAGGGCTACGACGGGACGAAGCCTCTCCGTCGTGTCTAGGTCCCCGGCTTGATACAGTCATACATACGTACGTTGTGTACTGTATGCTGAGTAGGAACAGTTTGGATACAATAACGTATCAGCTTCACAATTCGCCATGGCGTAAAGCAGCATCTGTGGGCGGTAAAATTCAAGAAATCGAATGCCCTGCATAGCATCCCGAAACGAACAAGACGAAACCCTTTGCGGCGAGTAAGAATATCGACTTCGCTCCAGATTCAGACATCGTACACCATTACCTCCTCTGGTTTTAGCTCTTGATAGAAAATGGATAATCAGTCATCTTACTGAAAGTGCCCCAGCAGAGCTCAAGTCGCCATTAATGCAAAGGGTGGATACAGATCACATTAATTCTCTGTAATAGGTGGTCAAATACTTTTGATCTGATAGCGTACTTGGCGTTAGGGAATGACCCGCGATCGTTATTTATACACAATATATTTATTTTGAGAGGGCTGATCGCTGTTATCATCTCACAGTAATCGGTCTCGGACAAGGCCACGAATCATCACGTGTCAAAAAAGTAAATAAATGAGTAGTTTTTAATCCTGTGTTAACAATATTACAGCAGAATAAATTTCCTTTTAAATACAAGCGTTGTACAATATACAGTTTCTCGTGGTACAAAGTAACCAGTCTTAACGCAAACACTGTCGGTGTCACTGTCATACACTAAAGCTGAACTGGTAGTTTGTTGGTTTGCACAAAAATTAAAAACAACTTTGAATAGTGTAACAAAACCTGTAGTGTAAATGAGTGAAATGCGATAGGGAGCCAGAATAAATTTACTAATGTTGCTAAAAACACTAATGAATTTATTTTTAAAGCAAAAATCCAAGAAAAACATCGACTGGAAAGTCTACATTTCAATAACCAACTGACGGCTGACAACTCACAAGGGAAACAGCATAAAATCACTTCCTTTTTGCAAATATTATAAAAAAATTACATTACAAATATCAAAATATACGATCAAATGATTATGTCATAAATATAAAACATCGGCTATTGCTATCCATGAGTTCCGCGGAGCGCCCCATTCTGCTCTCTCACGATGTCTAATGACCACTGAGGTCGCTGATATGGAGTACCTGGCAGTAGGTGGCATCACAATGCACCTAATATGAAAAACATTTTTGGGGGTTTCCGGATACTTTTGATCAAATAGTGAATGTGTTGCGTTAACGAGTACCGCATATGCCGTCGTATTATTGTAATCACAATATAGAGGATTTTAAAGTTTTCCTCAATTCGGCCTATGCAATATTTATTACTCTTTGCACATTTGATTTAATGCACTCCGTAATTATTCTATTGCTGCTTTCCTCGTGTCGCGTTTATACCCTAATCTCAGTGCAGGTTGCCCTTCATTGCGTGCCACGTCTAACGGAATGGTTATTTTCCTCGCTTGTAGAGAGAGATGTTGAGTGGAGTGCCTCGTTGGAACCGCGAGAGGGCGGATGGTGTTATCCCATAATTGTCGGGAACGCAAACTGATGGCCAGGACGGAAACAGCAACATCTTCTGGAAGAGGTGCGCAAGCCTATGGCGTATCCTGAAGGGCGAGGATTGGCGCAGTGGCTGAGGTGTCTGTAACGGCAAGTTGACCCTCATGGTGTTGGAGTAGTCAGTTGCTGCACGGAGACGAACGAGCGCGTTGTGAGCATAGCCGAGAGCGAGGGCCTCGAGAAACTGGTGTGTTGCGGTCCTGTCGGTCTGACATCACAACGGTATATGCAGGGTATGGCCGGTATGCAGACACAGTGGAGTGGTTGATGTCTTTTCCTGGCTGGACGGACAGTGATCTTACAGGAGACGGAGGAAGCTACTTCTGAACGTCAAGAGAAGAACTGTCTGAGTGCTTTTGCGGCTCACGGTTCCACGCTGGTGTTTCCGTGGTTGACACAGCGCACTCCGTGGTGTACGAGCAGTGCACTGGCTGTATTTGCTTGCGCAGTGTTTGAAGACCAATGAGTAGTGCATGTTATAATCCTAGCTAACTCTACAATTGTTTTGCTATCTTACGTTTCACTCCTGAAGTTGTCTTTGTTTCTACGGATGGCCGAGTTGCAGGCGTTGTAAATTTTTAAAGTTGCTGACCGGCTGGTATATGAGGGCAGAAGTTTGATTTTAGTTCTTTGCTCTATGGAAGTTTGTTATGTAGATAATGTGTAGTCTTGTTTAAGGATATCTATGAGCTACGGAAATATTTCGTTTTATCAAAAGTGTATTTCTGTGCTATTATCAGAAATATATTAATGTTAAATAAAATAATTCTAAAACTGACCCCCACATCTGCACAACACTCCTTTCAAATCCCACTCCACATAAATACTACACTACAATTCCAATATTGTAAACACAGTAGTAATAACAGAATAAAAGATTAAGTCCACATGTAGACATCAGTGTTTCATTTTTGTAAAGGCAAATTACTGTCAATTGACCTGAAGCAGAATTAAAATCCATTAAATTTTAAGTTCAATACAATGATGGTATTGCTTTTTTTATGTTTGTAGAATTTCTGTCCCTATTTCAATTCAGTCAGTCAGTGACTACTCCTGAATATTGTACACTGCGTTTGTCACACATACAGTGATACACAAACATTAATTTCTTTGCAGTTCTTTATTATACTTCTTCACTAATATTCCACAGTGATTATCACCATTCTCGGTGTTTCTGTTTGAAGAGACATGATTCATTATAGCGACACATGTGAGTAGGGCAGCTACAGGAGTACTTCCACAAATAAGACCCACTAAGGTCAATGAAGGCCAATTACATTTCACTGAGATTGTAAGGTTTTGAGGGCAGAATAACAACTGTGTAAACTGTAAATATTTTTGGTTTAATATTGCAATCTTATCACAGAAATACACGCTTATGCACAGTTTACAATGTGACAATGTTATGACAGTTGTTAAACGAACGCATCTCATCCTCAAAAAGTGAAATAATCCTAAAGACAACAATGGTAAATTTTAACTAGAAGTTTCTTTACAAAATTATTCTTACGATTACATCATGATATTGGCCAGTACTACGATGAATCATCCGATTCCGGTTCCAAGTTCGGTACTACTATTTAGGATGAGAATCAAGTCTACAGAGGATGGTTAGTTTTGTGACTATTTTAGCAAAAGATTACCCAAGGTCGCTCGAGTTTACAGTGGATGAAAGCTGGTGAACCAACAAGTTTACGACAGTGTGATAAACGGCGACTGACGGAGATCGAATCAGACTTCACGAAGAACAATACAAGAAACTTCTACAGAACGTTCAGAGAAAATATGAGTGGATGTCAACGACCCAAGTTGTTCTTCAGGAGACCGGAGGGAACCCTAGAAACCAATACCAAACACAATTGTGACACTCTGGCAAGGTACTTTGAAAAACTCCTCAACACGGACCTCCCTATGGAAGAAATGATGACAGAAACGAGCACGTACAATCGAGATAGTGAACGTCCAACTCTAGAAGAAGAAATAATCAAGTCACTCAAGAATCGTAGAGCACCAGTATAAGACGGTATCATAGCGGAAATCTGGAAGTTACAAGACCTAGAACTCACCAAAAACATCCACAGGGCCTTGGAAGATATCTGGAAGACTATGAAAATTCCTGACGACTGGAAAATTGCCCCGATACACCCATTACACAAGAAAGGTGACAAGACTGACCCGAACAACTAGAGACTACCGGTCACATACAAGATCCTCTCTAAAGCTTTACTGAACAGACTAGAATGCCAGACCGACCACTTGATTGGGGAATACCAGGCAGGCTTCCGTAAAGGGCGGTCATGTGCGGCACAAATTTGGAACTTGAAAATGATTTAACAACACAAACAGAACCTCACCATTACCTTTGTCGACTTCAAAAAGGTGTACGACTCTACCGACCGGAAAACTCTCTTCAAAATTCTAGCAGAGTACAAACCAGACAACAAAATACTTACTATCATAGAGCAAACCTCGACCAACACGACCTCCAAAGTAAAGTTCTATGGGGAACTATCAGAGCCCTTTGAAATTCGCCCAGTTGTCCGACAAGGAGATGGCCTCTCACCTCTCCTTTTCAGTCTAGTGTTCGATAAGGTAATAAAAGAATGGGAAACATCACAACAGGGGATAACCTTAGGAAACCTACAGATTAAATGCCAAAAAGACGTTATTGAAAAACTACACGAAATCTCTTCCAAAACTGAACTACAGATCTCTTACTAAAAGACACAGTTTATGAGCACAAAGAAATTCTCATCTCTGAACACAAAGTAAGGCACGATTTACAAAACGGCAGACTTCAAATGCCTCGGTGAAACGCTACGAATGAGCGGACATAACGGAGACTCAAACGAAGAAAGAAAAACTAAACTGGACAAGGCATACAGAGTAATGTGGAATCATTACAACAAGAAGTCTATCTCACAAAAAGCCAAATTACGCCACTACGACACGGTGGTGCTCCCAGAGGTACTATGTGTAGCAGAGACCACACTAATCCTAGGGCATACACGTATCAGACAACTAGAAGAAGTAGAATGGAAAATACTTAGGAAAATATTTGGCACAACTACCAACAACGGAATATGGATCAAGAAACCTACAGAGGAACTATACAAACACACGGAGACAATCACAGAAAAGATTAGAAAACGTAGACTACAATTCTATGGACACCTATACAGAATGCCATCACACAGATTGACTAACCAGATCATTTACTGGGTAACCACTAGAAAGAAAAAATGAATGTCAGAGGGAAAAAACGACCTGAACCAACTCAACATAAAAGCAGACACAATAAAAGACAGAATAAAATTCAGAAACATCATTAAGGAAAGTAAATTCATGAGATGCACTGTTACAAACAAACAGGCGTAAAATGGACCGAAGAACGCAACCAAGATCACAGCCGAAAGATGAAAGAATTATGGGCAACAAAAAGGCAATCAAGATGAAGCCGAAGACACGAAGCCGACAAGAAGCATGGACAGAGGACTGGAAACAGAAACTCAGCAAGCGAATTAGGGAAGTTTGAGCAGCAAGGAAAGGCAGCAAAAGGAATTGGCCATGTTGTTTAGCCCAACTGCGCTCTTTAAGGGCAATGGAAAAAAGAACACATTGACACTGGTGTGTCAGATCCACCATACTTGCTCCGGACACTGCGAGAGGGCTGTACAAGCAATGATCACACGCACGGCACAGCGGACACACCAGGAACCGCGGTGTTGGCCGTCGAATGGCGCTAGCTGCGCAGCATTTGTGCACCGCCGCCGTCAGTGTCAGCCAGTTTGCCGTGGCATACGGAGCTCCATCGCAGTCTTTAACACTGGTAGCATGCCGCGACAGCGTGGACGTGAACCGTATGTGCAGGTGACGGACTTTGAGCGAGGGCGTATAGTGGGCATGCGGGAGGCCGGGTGGACGTACCGCCGAATTGCTCAACACGTGGGGCGTGAGGTCTCCACAGTACATCGATGTTGTCGCCAGTGGTCGGCGGAAGGTGCACGTGCCCGTCGACCTGGGACCGGACCGCAGCGACGCACGGATGCACGCCAAGACCGTAGGATCCTACGCAGTGCCGTAGGGGACCGCACCGCCACTTCCCAGCAAATTAGGGACACTGTTGCTCCTGGGGTATCGGCGAGGACCATTCGCAACCGTCTCCATGAAACTGGGCTACGGTCCCGCACACCGTTAGGCCGTCTTCCGCTCACGCCCCAACATCGTGCAGCCCGCCTCCAGTGGTGTCGCGACAGGCGTGAATGGAGGGACGAATGGAGACGTGTCGTCTTCAGCGATGAGAGTCGCTTCTGCCTTGGTGCCAATGATGGTCGTATGCGTGTTTGGCGCCGTGCAGGTGAACGCCACAATCAGGACTGCATACGACCGAGGCACACAGGGCCAACACCCGGCATCATGGTGTGGGGAGCGATCTCCTACACTGGCCGTACACCACTGGTGATCGTCGAGGGGACACTGAATAGTGCACGGTACATCCAAACCGTCATCGAACCCATCGTTCTACCATTCCTAGACCGGCAAGGGAACTTGCTGTTCCAACAGGACAATGCACGTCCGCATGTATCCCGTGCCACCCAACGTGCTCTAGAAGGTGTAAGTCAACTACCCTGGCCAGCAAGATCTCCGGATCTGTCCCCCATTGAGCATGTTTGGGACTGGATGAAGCGTCGTCTCACGCGGTCTGCACGTCCAGCACGAACGCTGGTCCAACTGAGGCGCCAGGTGGAAATGGCATGGCAAGCCGTTCCACAGGACTACATCCAGCATCTCTACGATCGTCTCCATGGGAGAATAGCAGCCTGCATTGCTGCGAAAGGTGGATATACACTGTACTAGTGCCGATATTGTGCACGCTCTGTTGCCCGTGTCTATGTGCCTGTGGTTCTGTCAGTGTGATCATGTGATGTATCTGACCCCAGGAATGTGTCAATAAAATTTCCCCTTCCTGGGACAATGAATTCACGGTGTTCTTATTTCAATTTCCAGGAGTGTATATATATATATATATATATACACATCACATGATCACACTGACAGAACCACAGGCACATAGACACGGGCAACACAGCATGCACAATGTCGGCACTAGTGCAGTGTATATCCAACTTTCGCAGCAATGCAGGCTGCTATTCTCCCATGGAGACGATCGTAGAGATGCTGGATGTAGTCCTGTGGAACGGCTTGCCATGCCATTTCCACCTGGCGCCTCAGTTGGACCAGCGTTCGTGCTGGACGTGCACACCGCGTGAGACGACGCTTCATCCAGTCCCATACATGCTCAATGGGGGACAGATCCGGAGATCTTGCTGGCCAGGGTAGTTGACTTACACCTTCTAAAGCACGTTGGGTGGCACGGGATACATGCGGACGTGCATTGTCCTGTTGGAACAGCAAGTTCCCTTGCCGGTCTAGGAATGGTAGAACGATGGGTTCGATGACGGTTTGGATGTACCGTGCACTATTCAGTGTCCCCTCGACGATCACCAGTGGTGTACAGCCAGTGTAGGAGATCGCTCCCCACACCATGATGCCGGGTGTTGGCCCTGTGTGCCTCGGTCGTATGCAGTCCTGATTGTGGCGCTCACCTGCACGGCGCCAAACACGCATACGACCATCATTGGCACCAAGGCAGAAGCGACTCTCATCGCTGAGGACGACACGTCTCCATTCGTCCCTCCATTCACGCCTGTCGCGATACCACTGGAGGCGGGCTGCACGATGTTGGGGCGTGAGCGGAAGACGGCCTAACGGTGTGCGGGACCGTTGCCCAGCTTCATGGAGACGGTTGCGAATGGTCCTCGCCGATACCCCAGGAGCAACAGTGTCCCTAATTTGCTGGGAAGTGGCGGTGCGGTCCCCTACGGCACTGCGTAGGATCCTACGGTCTTGGCGTGCATCCGTGCGTCGCTGCGGTCCGGTCCCAGGTCGACGGGCACGTGCACCTTCCGCCGACCACTGGCGACAACATCTATGTACTGTGGAGACCTCACGCCCCACGTGTTGAGCAATTCGGCGGTACGTCCACCCGGCCTCCCGCATGCCCACTATACGCCCTCGCTCAAAGTCCGTCAACTGCACATACGGTTCACGTCCACGCTGTCGCGGCATGCTACCAGTGTTAAAGACTGCGATGGAGCTCCGTATGCCACGGCAAACTGGCTGACACTGACGGCGGCGGTGCACAAATGCTGCGCAGCCAGCGCCATTCGACGGCCAACACCGCGGTTCCTGGTGTGTCCGCTGTGCCGTGCGTGTGATCATTGCTTGTACAGCCCTCTCGCAGTGTCCGGAGCAAGTATGGTGGGTCTGACACACCGGTGTCAATGTGTTCTTTTTTCCATTTCCAGGAGTGTATATATATATATATATATATATATATATATATATATATATATAAGTCATTTTTTCTTAACACACAGCACTTGTGCTATTCTGAGAATTCTCTTTAGCTTGAAATAATACAGTGAAAAACTGTGAACAACTTTATTAACACACAGCACTTGTGCTATTACAAGAGCTGTCTTTACTTTGTATTAATACAGTGAAGTACTGTAATTATAAATTCATGAAATAATAATAATAACAATAATACTTCTTCCCTCTACCTCTAGAGGGATACTGCAAATACTCAGGGCTGGTGCCTATTAAATAATAACAAGGATATAAAAAACTTTCGTTTATTGACATAATGCACACATTCCGTGATGAATTTTTTTTTTAAATTTAAATTTTTTCTAATTAGTTAAATACTTAAGAAGCAGTATATACAACTGAGACATAATTTTTATCGTTTTTGACATATATAGGTGAGGTAGAACTTTTTTGAAATTAAAAACGTAACATATACAGCAGAGATATGGTTCTTTTGATTTTTTTTAAAAAAACTAGCTACATGGCAGAGATGTAACTAAAAATAACAGGATATACCTCGGATATTTCGCACTGTATAGGTCATACGTTACACAATTTATACATACAGTATATATACATTATATATACAATTCATATATATATAACAACATTGTAAATAATTAGTATAAGTGCTTTTATATATATATATATATATATATATGTGCAGTTATACTAATTATTTGCAATGTTGTATCAGCAACATATATATATATATATAAGCAGTTATACTAATTATTTGCAATGTTGTATCAGCAATCGCCCAGTGGAATGGTAAATGAAGGAGAAAATCAAGAAGAAGGGGATGAAGAAAATTCCGCTTCCTGGACACAGTACCCATGATCATAATACAGATGTTACTCCCCAAGGTGTGAGCATAGAGAGAGAGAATTGGAAAAAATAGGGGGAGAGTTCTATTACAAATGCTTCATCTCATTATTACCCATACATATATTTACACTTAATCACTAGGGAGGGAATTATGTCCAAATGGCAGAGTTCCTATACTGTCCTAACAGATGAAGCACTTATTGTCATGTCGTGATAGGCCGACTTTCAGTTGCACTGCCATGGACACCTCTTTTGCTCACAATCGAAAGACTACTTGCCGCACCACATGTGTTGATGTGTCGACACCTTCAAGCAAGCACCACCTGCTGTCTGCAAATCTAAAGGCCACTGAGGCCATACAGTTCAGATCCTTAGCTCGTCGTCGGGCAGCACCTGCATCAGTACGGTATGTGTATAAATTTTCCCTCAGCCCCACACACTCCACAATCATCGACCCACCCGCCTCGTCCTTCATTAGGATGACAACCTTATTATTCTGGGGTATTATTCCATAAGGATTATCGGCTGTGTATCCAGATGTACCGAAAGTGTCATGATTGTGCCTAATCACTTGATATGGATTACAGCCTTTCACCCAATAGATCGAACTATCTACACACACCAAAACACGTTTTGCATTACCTCGGTTCCCTGGACTCTCGAAGATAGACATTGACTGTGTATATTGTATCACAGACACAGTCGATTTGTCTGTTCAGAGATATCACTAAACCCACCCAAAGATGTAAAAAACTATGCATGGGCAGCGACGAAGGTGGTCCGACAGCCGATCAGTTCCAGTCATTCCTTCAGAAAGGAGGTACACGTCTCGTGTTGTCTGTAGTTCAACTATGATCAATACCACGGTTCGATCGCGCTCACATTGTTACTTTGTGCGAGGAAGGGATCTCAAGAAGGGAAGTGTCCAGGCATCTCAGAGTGAACCAAAGCAATGTTGTTCGGACATGGAAGAGATACAGAGACACAGGAACTGCCGATGACATGCCTCGCTCAGACTGCCCAAAGCCTACTACTGCAGTGGATGACCGCTACCTACAGGTTATGGATCGGAGGGACCCTGACAGCATTGCCACCATATTGAATAATGCTTTTCGTGCAGCCACAGGAGATCGTGTTACGACTCAAACTGTATGCAATAAGCTGCATGATGCGCAACCTCACTCCCGACGTCCATGCCGAGATCCATCTTTGCAACCACGTCCCCGTGCAGCGCGGTACAAATGGGCCCAACAACATGCCGAATGGACTGCTCAGGATTGGCATCACGTTCTCTTCACCGATGAGTGTCACATATGCCTTCAGCCAGACGATCATCGGCGCTGTGTTTGGAGGTAACCCGGTCAGGCTGAACGCCATAGACACAACGTCCAGCGAGTGCAGCAAGGTGGAGGTTCCCTGCTCTTTAGGGGTGGCCGACGTACGCCGCTGGTGGCCATTGAAGGCGCCGTAACGGCTGTACGGTACGTGAAATCCTCCGACCAATAGTGATCATTTCGGCAGCATGGACGACAGTTCGCGGCTCAGTCGTGCATATCTTCAGGATAACGACATCGCTCGACTAGAGTGACTACCATGTTCTCCATACATGAACCGTATCAAACATGCCTGGGGTATTTTAAAAATGGCGGTTTATGGGCGACGTGACCCACCAACCACTCTGAGGGATCTACGCTGAATCGCCGTTGAGGATTGGGACAATCTGGACTAACAGTGCATTGATGAACTTGTGGATAGTATGCCACGACGAATACAGGCATGCATCAATGCAAGAGGACGTGCTACTGGGTATTACAGATACCGGTGTGTACATCAATCTAGATCACCACCTCTGTACAGGTTCGGGAACTCTTGGGACTGACGTGACGCCAAACGTTTTTTGATGTGTTTGTAACCATATAAATTAGTTTCATATCTGCGAAGTTTGGCTCTGAAAAGTAGTGGAGGCGATACATGTTTAGTTTTGAGAGGTCCAGAACACACATACCGACATATACAGGCATCGTAAACTTCTGTGTAACCTTAGCCACCTCCATAGCCACTACTCAATTAATGAAGATCTTGATCTGTTTAAAGTATAGTCTTGCTATGTAATCCGTAACTCCCATCCCAGCGGTACACTAAAGTAACATAATGTTATTCCGTAATATTCTCCATGGTATGAATAAATATTCATTTGGCGAAGAGTTCTCGGGCTTCCAGCCGGGTGGCGGTGTCTTCAAACTGCGACGTTTCGACGAGTGACATACTCATCATCTTCTGGCGAAGTGCCGAGACTTTGCGGATGCCGGTCCCTTTATACCTGCGGTGTGCCCCCCACCACCTGGCCGCGGGAGGCTGGGTCCAGTGGAGCCGGCGGGCGAGGTGGAGGGGGAAGCGGGTGCGCCGTTCGTGTCTCCGTCAGAGCATTGTGATCGCGTCTCTGAAAGTGTTTTCCTGTAGATTAATACATTCTGTATCATTGAATGTTTTTACGGTCTCCTTGAAGTCACCTGCAGATACTGTGTGTTCATAAAGAATGAATGGTGGATGACCTGAGTTTTGCACATGGAATAAAGTTGATACGTGTATTGATGAGTCACATAACTGAATCCACTAATATTCAGATAATATCACCCTGGAATTGCTAAACGGAGGGTTTAGAAATACAATGAGTGGTTTGGGTTCCAGGTTGAACAACATGCCCACTCATATTCGTTTAGTGTTACTACATTTTATACTCCATACTCGTCTGTATAGCAGTAACCTAGCTACAGGTGGACTAGACATGGGTGCCCGAGCGGTTCTAGGCGCTTCAGTTGCTGGTTGTAATCCTGCCTCTGGCATGGATGCGTGTGATATCCTTAGGTTAGTTAGGTTTAAGTAGTTCTAAGTTCTATGTGACTGATGACCTCAGATGTTAAGTCCCATAGTGCTCAGAGCATTTGAACCATTTTGAACCAGACATGTCAACCTCCCCCCCCCCCCCCCCCCCCAAGAAGAATGACTGCACAAGAGTGAGTGATGAATGTCTGTATAACAACGTTTACCTTCAGCTTTACCACCTAAAACAACATATATACTGCTACCAACTATATCCCACAGAATAAGCCCTATTAAACCATCACCATTCAGTCATTAAACGTGCAGGATATCAGTGAGTTAGGTGATGCTGTTGGAGGCTAGGAGGAGTAGCAGTAGCACTGTAAAAGTGGCAGTGAGTGTATTGTATAGAATCTGGTGACAGATGCTGAGGTTCAAACATTAGATATCACTATTTCAAAGCTATTAAAGGAGCCCAGTGACTGCATAACTATGTCATTCAAGAACACAGCTGTGCCATCATATCGGAAATATGTTCTAGAGCACTTACTTCCTGAATGTATTACGACAGTTGGCCGTGACGACTAGGTATTCTTTCAGAAAGAGGATCTTACTGCTTACAACATGTCTGAGTGGCTCAAATTAAGAAACATGTGTAATGTGC
This sequence comes from Schistocerca cancellata, assembly GCF_023864275.1. Classification (NCBI taxonomy): domain Eukaryota; kingdom Metazoa; phylum Arthropoda; class Insecta; order Orthoptera; family Acrididae; genus Schistocerca; species Schistocerca cancellata. Next base: position 707,793,293 of record NC_064630.1, read on the forward strand.
TATCAGATGGAGCTGAATACGTGTCACCACCGCATAACTGTTATTGATTACTACATGTTCCCTTTACAACTTATACCATTACTATGTGATATATCACATGGCTTCAATTTGTTTCCTGATATGTTTGTGTAGGACGTACTCATTTCTTGTTGTGAACCGGACTATGACTCAAATGCTAGATGCCAGACTGGGCCCAAGATCAATTAAGAAGCATCATGCTGGATGTAGTACAGAAATAATTAGTAATAATAATAAATCATAATGTTCGAATGTAAAATCTGGTCACCTGCATCCATTAATGTCCATTGTGCATTCCGACAGACTTGGGCAATTCCAGCAGAACGATGCGACGCCACACACGTCCAGTATTGCTACAGGGTGGCTCCAGAAACACTCTTCTGAGTATAAACACTACCGCAGGCCACCAAACTCCCCACACATGAAGATCATTAAACTTATCTGGGATGCCGCCGTGCATGTGCTGTTCAGAAGAGATCTCCACCCCCTCATACTCCTACGAGTATATGGACAGCTCAGCAGCATTCATGGTATCAGTTCCATCCGGCACTGCTTCAGAAATTAGTAGAGTCCATGCCACGTGGTGTTGCGAACTTCTACGTGCTAGCGGGAGCTCTACACAATATTAGGTAGGTATACCAGTCTCTTTGGCTCATCTGTGTATAACGGCACTAAATTACACTGCATGTTATTTATGTGCAGTTGATTTTTACGAAATTTCACAAACAGAAGCCTCTTGTACACTCGGAATTCAGCCTGTGTTACGTTCAAATCTGCATGGTGGTCCATTGATAGTGACTGGGCCAAATATCTCACGAAATAAGCATCAAACGAAAAAACTACAAAGAACGAAACTCGTCTAGCTTGAAGGGGGAAAGCAGATGGCGCTATGGTTGGCCCGCTAGATGGCGCTGCCATAGGTCAAACGGATATCAACTGCGTTTTTTTAAAAATAGGAATCCCCATTTTCTATTACATATTCGTGTAGTATGTAAAGAAATATGAATGTTTTAGTTGGACCACTTTTTTCGTTTTGTGATAGATGGCGCTGAAATAGTCACAAACTTATAAGTACTTGGTATCACGTAACATTCCGTCAGTGCGGACGGTATTTGCTTCGTGATACATTACCCATGTTAAAATGGACCGTTTACCAATTGCGGAAAAGGTCGATATCGTGTTGATGTATGGCTATTGTGATCAAAATGCCCAACAGGCGTGTGCTATGTATGCTGTTCGGTATCCTAGACGACATCATCCAAGTGTCCGGACCGTTCGCCTGATAGTTACGTTATTTAGGGAAACAGGAAGTGTTCAGCCACATGTGAAACGTCACCCACGACCTACAACAAATGATGATGCAAAAGTAGGTTTTTTGGCTGCTGTCGCGGCTAATCCGCACACCAGTAGCAGACAAATTGCGCGAGAATTGGAATCTCAAAAACGTCGGTGTTGAGAATACTACGTCAACATCGATTGCACCCGTACCATATTTCTATGCGCCAGGACTTGCATGGCGATGACTTTGAACGACGTGTACAGTTCTGCCACTGGGGACAAGAAAAATTATGGGACTATGAAAGATTTTTTGCACGCGTTCTATTTAGCGACGAAGCGTCATTCACCACAGCGGTGACGTAAACCGGCATAATATGCATTATTGGGCAACGGAAAATCCACGATGGCTGCGACAAGTGGAACATCAGCGACGTTGGCGGGTTAATGTATGGTGCGGCATTATGGGAGGAACGATAATTGGCCCCCATTTTATCGATGGCAATCTAAATGGTGCAATGTATGCTGATTTCCTACGTAATGTTCTACCGATGTTACTACACGATGTTTCACTGCATGATAGAATGGCGATGGACTTCCAACATGATGGATGTCCAGCACATAGCTCGAGTGCTGTTGAAGCGGTATTGAATAGCATATTTCATGAAAGGTGGATTGGTCGTCCATGGACCATACCATGGCCCTCAAGTTCACCGGATCTGACGCCTCCGGATTTCAATGCATGTGCAAAAATTACGGAAGGCGAACTACTCGCTGTTGAGAGGAATGTCGTTACAGGTATTGCCAAATGCATTGAGGTTGACGGACATCATTTTGAGCATTTATTGCATTAATGTGGTATTTACAGGTAATCACGCTGTAACAGCATGCGTTCTCAGAAATGATAAGTCCACAATGGTACATGTATCACAGTGGACAACAGACATAAAATGTCAAAGTACCTACGTTTTGTATTTTAATTTAAAAACCTATCTGTTACCAATTGTTCGTCTAAAATTGTGAGCCATATGTTTGTGACTATTACAGCGCCACCTACCACAAAGCGAAACAGGTGGTCCAACTAAAACATTCATATTTCTTTACGTACTACACGAATATGTAATAAAAATGGGGGTTGATATTGTAATAAACGCAGATGATATCCTTTTGATCTATGGCAGCGCCATCTAGCGGGCCAACGATAGCGCCATCTGTTTTCCCCTTTCAAGCTGGACGAGTTTCGTTCTTTGTAGTTTTCAGTGGTGGCAATGGCATTACGAATCCTTTGCTTCACGTCGGCAATATCCCGTAACTGTTGTTTTTATTTGTATGGTTTCGTTTTTTGTAGTTTTTTCATTTGACGCTTATTTCGTGAGATATTTGGCCCGGTCACGATCAATGGACCACCCTATGTAGGAGGTGTCACAAGAAATGGTATCCTTTCTGAAAATTCGGCTTCCACACATGTTATAGGACCTACACAGGCATACTGTAGCACTTGCTTAATATGTATCATTAAGTTATGGCCTATCTGTTCCATACGATTAACTAACATAATCTTTATATATTGCTCTAACAGGCTCTCTCCAATGGCTTACCGTATCGGTGGCTACCTCAATAATTACCGGAATTTTTGATGTGTCGTATTCTGTTGCTTCAATATGATACATAGTACTGTAGCTGCTGCCATTCACGCCATTATTATGGTGTGTTAGTCTGTGACCGCCGCACATTTTCCATCTCTACATGCACTGCAAAGTCATCTTCAAATGACAGGCCCACATTCACATGCCTTGAGCCATCACCAGTCAGTTTATATGTACTTGCGAATAGAGCTCTCCGTTGGCACTCAACTGTGGTAATATCGATTTCGGCTGCTGGGTGCTCATATAGCACCCGGTGATTGGTGGAAGAGGAACAGTATAGTGGGTATCATATATTCTAGAGCAGTATTTGCTTTATCTACCTATGTAGGAGAAACTCCAACTGTGAGAAAAAAAAATTATGTATGAACACTGTCCTGACGTCTAGTTGAAATATTAACTCATTTGATGTGATTCCCATTTCCGCCACCCTGAAGGAATGAAAATTGAATTCAAGAATAACAGACACGATTGCAGGAGGCAAGTACTTAGCACCTTTAACATCCTTTTTTCCGACCGTAATTTGGATGTACTTTCTTTCAGGGGCAATAACTGAGCAGTTTTAATCGTTAGTAAAGTAAGTGAGATTTTGATTGCCGTTAATTTCTCTTCTGACTAGTTCCCTCCACGACTGGGAGGCCCCTCGCAGCATGTGAACACGGTTTCGGTGCATCCAGAGTCGACCGCGTGCCGAAGGGCGGTTTCTGTTTGCGTCCTCGCACCAAAGGGCGGCTGGTTACACTTTCAAATGCTGTGGGGATCGAGAGCTTCAGAAGACAAGCACCTCTCGCACCCTGAGTCGTAAGGGTGGCGCCACGTTGACGTGTAGCATCTCCAAGACACACCTCTCTTGTGTACCTGTGAAACTGTCGCCTACAAATGTGGGGATTGTTTGCGCATAGGCAAATTGCGACCGAGGGGCGACAGGAATGATCGTCTACTTGCAAGCTTCTCCCTTTGTTTGAAAAAGACACTTGTGGTTACGGATTGAATAGCTGATGTGAGGTTGCATCCCTTGGGCAGCCGGAGCCATTTCTCAGGCCAGATCCAGTGTGTCCAACTGGCACCTTGACTGCCAGGCCAAGGTAAGCAGCTTTCCTGTTTTCGCGACATAGCTGAAGAATAAGATTTCAAAGCGTACTCAAGACCATGTGTAGACAAACTCGCGCAATGTGGGCTGTTAAAACAGCTTCCTCTCTCTCTCTTTCTCACCCTCTCTTATTATTGGAACCTTCCACCTTGTCAAAAATGTTACTGGTGGCGCGTTATGAAGCGTCAAGCTCCGCTCGTCATTGGTTAACTACTAGTGACCCGTTTTAAATCTGTGAGGAAATTTAAGTGGGATTCCTTTTGGTGGAACATTCAGGAGAGAAGGGAAGCAAAGTTTTTCAACACTGTGGTTCAGAATTATATTGTTACAAATAAGCCCTCGGTCATAAATACACTCCTGGAAATGGAAAAAAGAACACATTGACACCGGTGTGTCAGACCCACCATACTTGCTCCGGACACTGCGAGAGGGCTGTACAAGCAATGATCACACGCACGGCACAGCGGACACACCAGGAACCGCGGTGTTGGCCGTCGAATGGCGCTAGCTGCGCAGCATTTGTGCACCGCCGCCGTCAGTGTCAGCCAGTTTGCCGTGGCATACGGAGCTCCATCGCAGTCTTTAACACTGGTAGCATGCCGCGACAGCGTGGACGTGAACCGTATGTGCAGTTGACGGACTTTGAGCGAGGGCGTATAGTGGGCATGCGGGAGGCCGGGTGGAAGTACCGCCGAATTGCTCAACACGTGGGGCGTGAGGTCTCCACAGTACATCGATGTTGTCGCCAGTGGTCGGCGGAAGGTGCACGTGCCCGTCGACCTGGGACCGGACCGCAGCGACGCACGGATGCACGCCAAGACCGTAGGATCCTACGCAGTGCCGTAGGGGACCGCACCGCCACTTCCCAGCAAATTAGGGACACTGTTGCTCCTGGGGTATCGGCGAGGACCATTCGCAACCGGCTCCATGAAGCTGGGCTACGGTCCCGCACACCGTTAGGCCGTCTTCCGCTCACGCCCCAACATCGTGCAGCCCGCCTCCAGTGGTGTCGCGACAGGCGTGAATGGAGGGACGAATGGAGACGTGTCGTCTTCAGCGATGAGAGTCGCTTCTGCCTTGGTGCCAATGATGGTCGTATGCGTGTTTGGCGCCGTGCAGGTGAGCGCCACAATCAGGACTGCATACGACCGAGGCACACAGGGCCAACACCCGGCATCATGGTGTGGGGAGCGATCTCCTACACTGGCCGTACACCACTGGTGATCGTCGAGGGGACACTGAATAGTGCACGGTACATCCAAACCGTCATCGAACCCATCGTTCTACCATTCCTAGACCGGCAAGGGAACTTGCTGTTCCAACAGGACAATGCACGTCCGCATGTATCCCGTGCCACCCAACGTGCTCTAGAAGGTGTAAGTCAACTACCCTGGCCAGCAAGATCTCCGGATCTGTCCCCCATTGAGCATGTTTGGGACTGGATGAAGCGTCGTCTCACGCGGTCTGCACATCCAGCACGAACGCTGGTCCAACTGAGGCGCCAGGTGGAAATGGCATGGCAAGCCGTTCCACAGGACTACATCCAGCATCTCTACGATCGTCTCCATGGGAGAATAGCAGCCTGCATTGCTGCGAAAGGTGGATATACACTGTACTAGTGCCGACGTTGTGCATGCTCTGTTGCCTGTGTCTATGTGCCTGTGGTTCTGTCAGTATGATCATGTGATGTATCTGACCCCAGGAATGTGTCTATAAAGTTTCCCCTTCCTGGGACAATGAATTCACGGTGTTCTTATTTCAATTTCCAGGAGTGTATTAAGTCAAAATTGACCTGGTTTCGACGCTACTATGAGTGTCGTCTTTAGAATTAGACTAACTGTACTAAAACATTAGGTATATACTACATTAATAAAATTAAAGTTTATACTGACTCGTGAAGATGCAGTACTTACAAGTCACATATTAAAAAAGATCTACGCCGGAATGGCGACGTCATGAACACTTGTGAGGTGGTGAGCCGCTAAGGGCTGCTCGTACTGTGAACAAGGGTTACAACAAGACTGAGGTGCCCACTTTAGAAAGTGTAGGCAAGTAAACATGGTGTTGCTACGAGCGCCATCTAGTAGCCGCAGAAACAACTAGGCTACTGTACATCAAAAATTAGACACATGAAATTGTGATGTAGCTGATTCAGGCATAACGTAAGCATTAATAACAACAGGATGAAGTTACATATTTATCTGCTTTAAATAGAGATACATTTTGTAACGCAAAAACGGTTAGTTATGACATACAAGAAAACAGCAAAGATGTGACAGGAAAACAACATTTCGGTAAACTGCATGAGGAAATCTGTATCAAAGATCAAGCAATGGCTTTATACAGTCAAAAAAGTTTTTATTTCGCAGCTGCAGCTGTTCGTTGAGAATGAGGCCATCATGACGAGTGAGATGTTTGAAAATCTCCAATTGCTCTAAGACATCTAACCTACGCCCATTCTTTTCGGTATGCAGAATATTGTTATCGCCTATGGCTTTAGGCACGTGTCCAGTAATTAAGAGATGATAGGCGAAGGATGAATTTAGGGGACTGGTGCCGTTCTTTCTCAAAAGATGTTCTTTATATCTGATGGTGAAAGCTCATAGTAGCGTCGAAACCAGGTCAATTTTGACTTAATATTTGTGACCGAGGGCTTATTTGTTACAATATAATACTGACACGGTCACTGAACCTTAGCAGCTATGTTCAAAGTTTTAATGTAGTTCAGAGTTCTGACGGGACAGGAGTTGCATACTCGCATCTCAACTAGTTCAGAGACATTTGTGCTGCTGATATCCGACTCAGACGAGGACTCAAACTTTGTCTTCGAAGGATATCTTCGTAGGTAGCGCTGATTTGGTCCTTGAACGACGTGGGTGCGGGAAGTGCCTAGGATGTGAAGCTGATTTCGTGCATCACAGGAGACTTTATGGGTGCGTGTGATCGTTTTTGTACCACGATAATGTTTTTCATTTAATTCTTTCCCGTGACTTGCGAGTGGACTTATTGCAGAGGATTAGTGTCAACACATTCTTTTTGTAAGACTGCTGATAGAGTGCCAAGTGGATACTATTGCCTCCGAGCATGACAGATTACTACTCACATATAACAAAATTAAGGCAGTGGTTTCTCTTCAACTGGCGAAGAAAAATTTGAGAGAGGCCCTGTGGCCCGCCGGCCGCTGTGGCAGAGCGGTTCTAGGCACTTCAGTCCGGAACCGTGCTGCTGCTGCGGTCGTAGGTTCGAATCCTGCCTCGGGCATGGATGTGTGTGATGTCCTTAGGTTAGTTAGGTTTAAGTAGTTCTAAGTCTAGGGGACGACCTCAAATGTTAAGTCCCATAGGGCTTAGAGCCATTTGAACCCTGTGGCCCAAGCGTTTAAAGTGTAAACAAGTAATCCCACCGTGTCTATTATTTTTCATTCATTTTCCACGTGTAAATATCTTTTAAATTTTCTCATCCTTTGTGTCTTCTTGAGGACAAATAAATATGCCTTTCTGGACTTGTTCTGTCCTTCCGAAGTTTAGAAAATCGCTTCCCCTTATCGTTTAATATTTGTGAAGACAGACACACATGGTTCGTTTATGAAGGTCCTTATGCGTTATTCACGCACAAAAATTTTTAAATTACTTATCCAAACGCATAGGGAGCGCAGTGATTTTCGGAAAGTCTATATGGGATCCACCATCAAAGTGATTAGTTAAGGCTCACGATTGGCCTGTTACGAAGTTAGACTGACTGTAAGAAAATTCAGAATATTTTTGTTACGATAGGCCGTGGAGAATTCCTTCTTGTCTTAAAAGTTAATAAATATAAGACATCAATCAACAATAATAGAAAAACCATGTGGGTCTTATTACACATTTGTGATGTTCCGCTGGAGTTCTAATATAAATACGTATACATAACGGTACTGTATGTTACGCATGAGGGAGGAACACATAGAATCAATTAAAAGAAAGGAGACGGGCGATTTAATTTTAATAGGAAATTTCTCATAAAATGTAATGCCGTTAGACCGAAGACAGCCAGGGGGTACTTACGTTTACGTTGTGGAATCGAAGAAAGTCACTGATTTGTGTTCTACCGGCTCAGTTAGCCCGAGAGTGTTACTCAGGAGCTCAGGGATATTAGATGAGAAATTCTGGAAGAAAGAGGATGTAATTATCTTGTAAGCGCAGGTTTAAGGAACGAATATTCGAGACATACAGTATAGTGATTCTCCATCCCGAATCCTGCAGAAGGGCCGTGAGAACGCGATAAAAGACATTTCAACACGGTCGCAGCAGTACAGACAGTCGTTTCTTTTGCGCTCCGTTGACGAGTGCAATCCGAAAGAATTGTAGCTATAAAGGTACCTAGAGCCCTGATCTAAGCCGCTATCATACAGCCGCTTACAGTGCGCTGTAGCGTGTAACGAGAACAATTACAAAATGTATGAGAAAGTTCAGTTACACAAAGACACAGTTCGTTAAAATGGTTCTACAATCAGATGATTCTCTCAACGTGCTATAGCCGGCCGCGGTGGCCGTGCGGTTGTAGGCGCTACAGTCCGGAACCGCGGGACTGCTACGGTCGCAGGTTCGAATCCTGCCTCGGGCGTGGATGTGTGTGATGTCCTTAGGTTAGTTAGGTTTTAAGTAGTTCTAAGTTCTAGGGGACTGATGACCTAAGATTTTAAGTCCCATAGTGCTCAGAGCCATTTGAATCAATGTGCTATAAGTTTGTCACTACATCATAGAAACGCTTAACACAATAACATCAGGAATTGAAGTACATTAAATGGTTGTTTATACATTTATGTGTACTAATTTATTATTAATACCTTGGCATCAATGGATTTAAAAATAAGTTTTCGGGCATGGTGGTCTACATTTTTCCACAAGTTACTGTCTATAGCACATTTGTGTGGGTTATATTTTGTACTGACCGCATATAAAAGCGATAATGGGCTAAGTTGATGAAATACTGTCATTCATTTCATTGCCAGTAACTGCTGGCTAATTACACTGATAGCGCTGATCCTCCAAATGAATACCTTTTCTTAAATTGCCTACGAGTAAAGAAGTTGTAGTAGCCTTCACTTTAGCTGTAAACGGAACGTGAAACCTAGAAAATTACCTATTCATCGTTCTGGAAACATTTCCAAGCAATGGTTTCATCATCAGAGGAAAGAACTAATGAGAGCCATGTCATGAGAATACGGGGATTCAGACAAAATTACGTATCCCAAAGAAGCAGCATCTATGACTTTGTTCTAGATAGAACAAGTTTGGGCGTAAATCCCGTCCATAATTTATTGACATATCAACAAGGTAGTCCGACAAAATACTCAGCATCATCTTTCCCGATGACACTTGGGTCTCCGCCTTTTTCAGGTGTAGTGAATTCACATTAATCCATTGCTTACTTAGCTCCTTTGTCTCGGCCTCAGTGACAGACTAGGGTAGCTCCACTTTTTCAAGTTCGACTTATTTCGCTACCCACAGTCAGGTATTACTGCACGAAACAAAAATTGTGTGTAATTTAAATCAACAGGAAAAATGAGAGTGGTGTCCATAGAGTTTGACATTTGGCACAAAAACGAAAATTGGCTTAAAATTGGATTTATCTTTTTATCACGCAAATAGTACAGCAGAAGCTAATTAAGCAATAATTTCACTACTTTCACTTGATTATTACCATCACAGAGTTAACCTAAGTAACAAACTGTAGCTCTTTCATCAACGCTTGTCGCATAAAACTGATGATAAAAAAATATTTTCTGTTAACGGTCCGCAATATTCATGGAATATAGCCGGCCGAAGTAGCCGTGCGGTTAAAGGCGCTGCAGTCTGGAACCGCAAGACAGCTACGGTCGCAGGTTCGAATCCTGCCTCGGGCATGGATGTTTGTGATGTCCTTAGGTTAGTTAGGTTTAACTAGTTCTAAGTTCTAGGGGACTAATGACCTCAGCAGTTGAGTCCCATAGTGCTCAGAGCCATAGAATATATTTTTAGTTTGTGATACATAAAGCGACATTATGTCTTTGGGTATCTCGATATTTTTCGTATTGAACTTACACTGATTAGCCAGAACACTATTACCACCTGCTTACTAGCCCGTATGTCCACCTTTGGCAAGGATAACAACGACGACGAGTCGCGGCACGGAAGCATTGATGCATTGGAATGTGGCTGGAGGGAGTTGACATCACATCTGCACTCACAAGTCACCTAACTCCCGTAAATTCCAGGGAGTGAAGCGATAAGTTCTGATACCATGTTCAGTGACATCTCACCGTGTTCGATTGGGTTCAGATCTGGTGACTTGGAGGGCAACGACATCAATTGCAAGTCGCCGCTATGTTCCTCAAATCACTCCATCACACTCCTGGCCTTGTGACATGGCGCACTACCATCTTGAAAAAAGCCATTGCCGTCGTGAAACATGATAGTCATGAAGGAGTGTCCGTGGTCTACAACCAGTGTAAGATACTTCTTGGCCGTCAGGGTTCCTTGAAAGTGCTCCACTGGATCCACGGCTGCCTACGTGAATGTTCTCCAGAACATAATGGAGCCGCTGCCAGTTTCTTTCCGTCCTGCAGTACAGATGTGAAGGGTATACGGAACGCCCTATGCTTACAATGTTAAATTGAGCTAAAAGTTAGGAACATTTTCTCATTTGTTATTTGGACGATACTCTTGATTTTTTCACAGAACGCAGAGATATGTTCTGCTTTTATGCTGAATTATTAATTTTGAAAAAATAATGTATAGTTTTTCAGATATTCTATTTTTTGTAAATGTTAAAAAAAGTTATACATTTTAACAGGTATTTTAAAATTTACATCCATTAATACAAAATAATTCCACATATCTTTTAATTCAGATATATTAGAGGGTCTTAAGGAACATCTACAGAAAATTTCATCTTTCTACTATTAGTAGGCCCTGAGAAAATGTACCTTATACACAAAAAAACAAAAGTTACGGGAAATTAGCTTCAAAGTTTTTACTTCAGTACAAGCCTGCTCCATAGCTTGTATCATCAGAATCGTCCAACAGCTTCATCTTGATGGCTCTGCTATGGTGTCTAGCCATCTTTGAATATACTTTTATGGCATTATCTGAAGACATGAGCCGTTCCTTGTCCAAACAAAGCATAGCTGCGGCAGTTCGTAGTCCTACACAGAGCCCCAACTTCTGCAGAACTTAGCACTTTCTTATATTGCCCTGACTGAATGATGAAACAGCATTATAAACACCAAAGTGAAGTGTGTTTATGCCCACAAACACAGTTTTAGGTTGTCTATTCCATATCACATGGTTCACACCCTCATTTGGATTTTGAGTCCGGCCATGAAGACATTTCTTTAGTAGACTAATATCTGCGAGTTCTCGGAATTTTGGTTTTATTTCATCCATTATGGGAGGTGGCAGGTGATGAGGGTGATTGTATTGTTTCTTAGTTACCTTCCTCTGTTGTACTTGCACCAACTATCGTCTCCTTTTGGACATAGCCCATGTTGGGGATTCTCATTGTTTGAAGCTGTATGAAAAAACAGAGCCCAGACTGCTCTTCTCATTCATTCTGCATCTGCTGTATTCTGTCTTATTGCTAGACCATAGCACTTCTGAATATGATCTATTGTAGCATCTGTCAGTCTGTTCTTCCCATCTAAAGTTTTTCCATCGCTCAATTTCTTGCCTTTCACGCTAGCCTTGAACCATTGAAGTCTTGATCCCATCGTTTTCTGAACATGGCCAACACACTCCAGTTTGGAAATTTTCACATCGTTACCATAGGGTCTCAGTTCCTCAATTTCTTTGAAAGCCTTTGAGTCACCATCTCCAAGATAATTTATGTATCTAACGTTGCACCATTTTACTGAGCGTTGATAAATACTTCTTACACCAGAAACTTCCATACCACCACTTGACTCATAGTAATTTGCCATGCACTCCTCTTCATGTTTAATTTTCATTTTCTCCTTGCATCTGCAATGCTTGGAAAGTATTCCTTGCATCTGCAATGCTTGGAAAGTATTGCCACATCAACTACCTTACCAGTGTCCACTCTTGTAGCTGTTACTACACCATTCAGAGATGTGTGGCCTCTCTTCCGCCAGCTTCCATCAAAAGCTATGGACGATTCTTTGCTATTATTATTTTCAACAACTGCTTCCTCAACAGCATCTTTCATGTTTTCCTGTGCCACATCTTCTACAGTAGAGCCTATTGCAATTACGTGTTTGTTAAATTTTGACACAACATGTCACCTGCAGCCCTGCCCTTTCCTATACACCGTAATCCATAAACCAGTCTAATGCTTATATCGTATAGTTTACCTGTATCTGCAGTAACGTGTGAGGAATTGAAGAAAGTAACACTGTGTTTGCAATAACTGCACATCAACTCTAATTCACAAGCAAGTCCTACATGTAAGTTTGTTTTCAATGAAACACCACATTTTCCACATTGTTTGCAGCACGCATTGTTCTCCAAAACGTCTGATAATAAAAAGACGTTAATTACCTCATATTTTGTAGTCCCAGCATTTAGTTTCTTGTATTCTTCTTCAATTCCAGCTAGTTTTCTTCTTGAAGCACTTTCCGGTGTAGTGGCAGCAGCATCACTCAATGTATCACTACCAGTGTTGAGGTTAGTCGCTACTGGGACATCAGATACTGATGAAGATGAATCAGACGAATTTTTAGTACACTTTACTTTCTTGCGCCAATGTACACGCTTTCTAAATACCTTCAGACTAGGTCTTGGCATGTTGAAGGAAAGAAAACTCAATGACTTCTCCACATACGACTTTCACAACAATGACATGGATGTACTCACAAAAGAAACAATACAAATGGTGCAGAATCTATTGTCAACTGTCTAGCAGTGTAGCCAACAGAAAAGCTAACTCTCTTGTGCTCACTTATATCTCTGGCAAGGCTGTCTATTTCAGGTATATTTCGCGTCTCATATACAAGGTAAGGAACATCGTGTGTCTAAGTTATTTTAAAAAATTATTTAAAATAGTTCTATTCACGTCTTCCAAATATTTTATACGTGGTATTAAACGGAAGAGTCTAAATTTTTCGAAAATTCATTTACCCAAAAATCGATTTTTTCATCGAAAAACTCATTCCGTATACCCTTGGAGCTGTTCCCCTGGAAGGGAGGGCATGAATTCGTACCCTCTCATCAGCATGATGAAGAGGTTATCGCGACTAATGAGACCATGCAACGCTCTGCCATTGCAGCAACGTCCTGTGTCGATGGTTACGTGCCCATTTCAGTCGTAGTTCCAATGTTGTGGTGTTAACGTTGGCACATGCATGGGTCATCGGTTACGGAGACACGCCGTTAGGAGTGCTCGGTACACTGTTTGTTCAGAAACACTTGTACTCTGCCCAGCACTAAAGTCAGACGTTAGTTCCGCCACAGTTCGCGGCTTGCTCTGCTTCACCAGTCGTTCAAGCCTACGACGTCTGGCGTCTATGAGGGGTGGCTGTCCAACCCCACGAAGTCTGGACGTGGTTTCACCTCGGTTTCGCCACGTGTTCAAGACACCTACCATAGCACTACTCGAACATCCGACAAGTTGTGCCGTTTCCGAAATGCTCGTGCCTAGCTTCCGGGCTTTCACAGTCAGCCCTCGGTCAATCTCAGATAGACTGCGGGGCTTCCCCATTCTGCACATCAAGAACACACTCACTGAAATTATATCCACCGTGCATATGTCTGACTAGCAGTCATTCCTCACCAGATGACACTGTTATCACCTGGATCAGTTCATACCGACAGTAAGTCGGTGGTCAAAATGTTCCAGCTGATCAGTGCTTGTATGTTCCTTTCTTACTGTTTCTTGTCATACTAGTGTAATATCACAAAGCACCTGTTTCTAGTTTTTTCACCGAGCGAGGTGGCGCAGTGGTTAGCACACTGGACTCGCATTCGGGAGGACGACGGTTCAATCCCGCGTCCGGCCATCCTGATTTAGGTTTTCCGTGATTTCCCTAAATCGCTATAGGCAAATGCCGGGATGGTTCCTTTGAAAGGGCACGGCCGACTTCCTTCCGCGTCCTTCCCTAATCCGATGAGACCGATGGCCTCGCTGTTTGGTTTCTTCCCCCAAACAATCCAATCCAAAATCTAGTGTTTTCTTTAAATAGCGTCTTGTAGCGCCGAACACTTACTGTTTTCAGTTTGTTAATTTGGTATACGTAACTGACGAAACATTAATTTTTATGTCACTCTTTACCGTAAGTAATGTTTGACTCAAGACCAGTCTGGTGAAGAAAGTCTTGTTTTAAACGAAATGTACAGTTGAGTTCAATTGTCTATGGATTCTGGGATTTTTACGAACACTATTGAACCTACAGGGTGATCAAAAAGTCAGTACAAATTTGAAAACGTAATAAACCACGGAATAATGTAGATTGAGAGGTAAAAATTGACACACATGCTTGGAATGACATCGGGTTTTATTAGAACCACCTCATATTGCTATACGCGTGAAAGATCTCTTGCGCGCGTCGTTTGGTAATGATCGTGTGCTCGGCCGCCACTTTCGTCATGTTTGGCCTCCCAGGTCCCCAGACTACAGTCCGTGCGATTACTGCTTTGGAGTTACCTGAAGACGCAAGTGTATCGTGATCGACCGACATCTCTAGGGATGCTGAAAGACAACATCCGACGCCAATGCCTCACCATAACTTCGTACATGCATTACAGTGCTGTTCACAACATTATTCCTCAACTACAGCTATTGTTGAGGAATGATGGTGGGCATATTGAGTATTTCCTGTAAAGAACATCATCTTTGCTTTGTCTTACTTTGTTATGCTAATTATTGCTATTCTGATCAGATGAAGCGCCATCTGTCGGATATTTTTGCACTTTTGTATTTTTTTAGTTCTAATAAAGCCCCATGTCATTCTAAGCATGTGTGTCAATTTGTACCTCTCTATCTACATTATTCCGTGATTTATTCAGTTTTCAAATTTATACTGACTTTTTGATCACCCGGTATTTAATATCTTCGTTTGTTGATTCTGTCTTATGGTTGCCTGCATCCACACTTACAGTTTTGAGTCAGAAGACAAATTACTAAGCTGGTGCATAAGTTACTAGCATTCGAGGATGGTTCGATGTTGGTATTCCGGTTGCTGTGGATTTATTTATCGCCTGCCATTTTCTGCTTTTAGTTCACTGTTGCTATTTGAGATTATATATTGTCATTTGGAGATGCTGAGTGGGGCTGTGGACGCTAGAACATGGAGAGCCAGTTGAAGAAATCGGAGCCTTACGACATATAGTGATCATCCAGAGTATTATGACCACCGATCTACTTTCGATATAAACTAGTTCAGATGATAGCAGCGTCACCTAGCGAGGACTGACTGCTAGTCAGACACATGAAGGGTGCATGTTGAATCAGTGAGTGTGCTGTCCGTGTGTAAAATAAGGAAAGCGCGCGTCCAATCTATCTGAGTTTGATCGAGGGCATAGTGCGATTGCTCGGAGACGGGGCACGATCGTTTCAGAAACTCTACCACTCCTCGCGTGCTGGAGGAGTGCTGTTGTGACTGTCTTCAACACGTAGCGAAACCCAACACCAGGGAATGACTTCCGTGCTACTACGTTGAGCTGTAGAGGGCAAAACTGTAGATGAAGGCAGAGATTAGAACACATCCAGCAAATAACTGAGGACGCAGGTTGCAAGTGCTACTCTAAGATGAAAAAGTTGGCATCGGAGAAGAACTCGTGGTGGACCGCATCAGACCAGATGATGACTTAAATAAAAAAATAATAAAAAAGGTGGGATGACACCATTGGACAGGTCACAGCACAAAAACGCTTTTCTCTTGTTGAGGATTGTTTTGACAATAGTGACTCTCCACGACCAGGAAAACCTCCAGGGTTTGATCAAAAGTGATTATTCCACGATTGTACGACATTTGTATGCAATGAGAAAGGTTCAAAAAAGGGGTGTCTGATTACCGCATGCTCTGAGTCAAAACTACAAAAAATCAGCTGCTGGCCATACGTGCATCTCTGCTTGCTCGTCATCAGTCGGCTCCTGCATAACGACAACCATTCCAACTGTATCCTTACTGCCGATGAGCAAATGTCTCTTTACGCAAACATAAGGAAAAGAAAGGAGTCGCTGAGCACAAACAAAGCAAGAATTCCCGGTACTCAGGTATGTGAACATCCACAGAAAATAATGTCATTCATGTGATGGGACAGTGACTCTGTGGCGTGCTATGACTTGCTTCCCTGACGTGTAACCATCACTATTGACATTTTTTGTTAACAATGCCGTACGTCCGACCTTTGTAATTGCACCGCGAGTGTACTAATGTGTGCAAACTTAGCTCACCACTTAGTGTGCAAATGGCCATACTTCTGAGCTGTCTTCTCAAGCACTGGATGTCAAACAGACATTCTATATAAATACGATCATGGCCATGTAGGGCACCTAAAATCAGGTGCGGATGGTAATAAAAATTATCAGAAATGCTGCTGTCAAGTACCAAGGATGCATGCATTAATAAAAAAAATGGTTCAAATGGCTCTAAGTACCATGGAACTTCACATCTGAGGTCATCAGTCCCCCAGACTTGAAACTACTTAACACTAACTAACCCAAGGACAACACACACATCCATGCCCGAGGCAGAATTCGAACGTGCGACTACAGCAGCAGCGCGATTCCGGACTGAAGCGCCTAGAACCGCTCGACCGCAAAGAGCTGCCATGAATTAATAAAAGTGAAAGTTTGGGGTCTATTCTAGAAAGACGAAACAGCTATTCCCTTTTTTATTCTACGTATAATTTATCAACTGTTGCTTTCAGGGGTCAAGTGATAAACAACCAACATTTTCAATTACTTTTGATAATAACAAAATATTTAAATCTCGGACATATTGAAATGACGATTGTTAATATCTTTACACATGAAAATTTTTTATCACAGGAAAGAATGAATATTACACTACTGGCCATTAAAATTGCTACACCAAGAAGAAATGCAGATGATAAACGAGTATTCATTGGACAAATATATTATACTAGAACTGACATGTGATTACATTTTTACCCAAATTGGGTGCATAGATCCTGAGAAATCAGTACCCAGAACAACCACCTCTGGCCGTAATCACGGCCTTGATACGCCTGGGCATCGAGTCAAACAGAGCTTGGATGGCGTGTACAGTTACAGCTGCCCAAGCAGCTTCAACACGATACCACAGCTCATCAAGAGTAGTGACTGCCGTATTGTGACGATCCAATTGCTCGGCCACCATTGACCAGACGTTTTCAATTGGTGAGAGATATGGACAATGTGCTGGCCAGGGCAGCAGTCGAACATTTTATGTATACAGAAAGGCCCGTACAGGACCTGCAACATGCGGTCGTGCATTATCCTGCTAAAATGTAGGATTTCGCAGGGATCGAATTAAGGGTAGAGCCACGGGACGTAACACATCTGAAATGTAACGTCCCCTGTTCAAAGTGCCGTCAATGCGAACAAGAGGTGACCGAGACGTGTAACCAATGGCACCCCATACCATCACGCCGGGTCATACGCCAGTATAGCGATGACGAATACACGCTACCAATGGGCGGTCACCGCGACGACGCCAAACACGGATGCGACCATCATGAAGCTGTCAACAGAACCTGGATTCATCCGAAAAAATGATGTTTTGCCATTCCTGCACCCAGGTTCGTCGTTGAGTACCCCATCGCAGGCGTCAAGGGTAGCCGCAGCCATGGTCTCCGAGCTGATAGTCTATGCTGCTGCAAACGTCGTCGAACAGTTCGTGCAGATGGTTGTTGTCTTGCAAACTGTTCACTCAGAGCCATGCGGATAAGATGCCTGTCATCTCGACTGCTAGTGATACGGGTCCGTTGGGATCCAGCACGGCGTTTCGTATTACCCTCCTGAATTCACCGATTCCATATTCTGCTAATAGTCATTGGATCTCAACCAACGCGAGCAGCAGTGTCGCGATACGATAAACCGCAATCGCGATAGGCTACAACCCAACCTTTATCAAAGTCGGAAACGTGATTGTACGCATTTCTCCTCCTCACACGAGGCATCACAACAACGTTTCACCAGGCAACGCCGGTCAACTGCTGTTTGTGTATGAAAAATCGGTTGGAAACTTTCCTCATGTCAACACGTTGTAGGTGTCGCCACCGGCACCAACCTTTTGTGAATGCTCTGAAAAGCCAATCATTTGCATATCACAGCATCTTCTTCCTGTCGGTTAAATTTTGCGTCTATAGCACGTCATGTTGGTAGTGTAGCAATTTTAATGGCCAGTAGTGTAACAATCCTCATCAGCTCATTTAAATCTTCGCAGTCATAGCTGGTCAATGCACCGACTTAGTGGGGAATAAATTTACTTTTTGAACCAATGAAAAACTCCTTGTACTCAGTGTGAGGGTAGGTTAGCATCCTAGGTTTTGATATTAAGTGGTCAATTCGTTGGAGCGACGTGCACAATTTATTTGCCCGCAGATATTCCTGCAGTAATATTTAAATATCGCTTTGCTACCTGTCGCTACGATATGTGAAACATATCGTCCTCACTTCGTAGAAAGCAAACTCCTAACGCCTTCGCTTTTTTCCACACACTTGTGCAGTCCGCCGCGAGACGAGAGAGAGAGAGAGAGAGAGAGAGAGAGGGAGAGCCTTAATTTTAGGTATTTTATGCTTTTATATAATGGGGATCTCCCCACCGTCTTGCGTCTGTGTCGCCAAGTATGGCTTCAGCCAATCACCGTCTCGACAGAGGTGAATAAACACTTTTATTTTTCTTTCTGGGTCGCGACCTACCCCTGTTAATTAAGTGCAGCCACTTACCCTCAGTCCCAGCCTATTTACGCTAAAAGGAATACTGTATTATTCTGGACTTATCCCTTTCTGCGCTGAAGCTCGCTGTTCTCTTGGTAATGTGAATTTTACGATGTCATTAGCCACCTGTGCGGTTCGTCACCAAAATGCGTTTCGCTTTAATCTGATTGTCCATATATTGATAGAGATTGTTAGTTTCGGGTACATGAGATTAACTGTAATGGCCTTTGGTTGATATAAAGTGATTATTATTTTCTGAGGATCTCATACTGTATCGTACTGTCATTATGGATAAAGTTCATGTAAGGTTCGTTAAATGCGGACGCCTTACAACAACTGAGACGTTTCGCAGACGTAATCCAGGAAAACGACCAGGAAGACTGCATAAAGTGATTCTCCTCCATGATATTGCCCGCCCGCATTCTTCTAGACTGACGAAAAGCACTATATAGCATTATTATTATTTGTTTGTAATTTCTGCTCCCAGTCACTTTTTTATTTTACGTTTTATGTTTAATCTGACATAATACAACGCGTTACAAACATGTTCTGTTCGTTTTGAGGCTTTTTTACATACATACAAACAGAGAAATGTTACTTAAAAACAAACAGCCTTAAACTAGGTTAACCTAGAGCTTTTTGTCTACTGTTTGTTACTGTAGTGGCTGGTGTCCTTGAGGAGGGGAGAGGAAAGGGGAGGGGCAGCGGATGGCCAGGAACCAATGTCAGTGATGTCTTCTACTGGTTCCTTCTTGTGGTTGATTATGTATGGTATCACAGCCTGTATTGGATGCAGATAGTTTTGCATCAGTTGTGTGTTGCGAAAATAGCGTGAAAGGCTTTTATATGATAGTTGATCAGTCACGATTTCATCGCCTTGTAGCTTCACTTGCATCACTGGTGTAATGGTGGAACTGTTGAGTAACATTACGGTGTTGCACTTCGTATTTTGTCACTGTTTTCCGACGTAATTCACTGCACCAATTGTTTCCATTATGCGCTTAACACAAGATGACGGTCTTGTAGCATGGGAATATGTGTCGATTATCGAGGTTCTGCATCGATATTCTTGGTACTGACAGATTTGAAGTCGTTCATTTACTTTGACACTTCTTGAAACTATTCAGTTAGAACTGGCTTAAGACTGTTGAAGAATTTTGAGTTTTTTAATTCGGTTATCTCATTAGGATTGTTATCTCCATGTTTTGTATTATGTTTGAAAATTTCCAGTTCTTCCATGATATCCATTCTTTTACTTTTTCCTATTTTATGCAAAATTTCAAGGCTGTCCTCGATTTTCAAAGGGTGGCCTGTGTCTTTAATGTGAGTTGCTACTGCTGATTCGTTACATTTATCAAATCTGTAGCATTTTAAATGTTCTTTCAATCGAGTTATCAAATTTTTGCCTGTTTGGCCGATATAATATTTATTACATTGGCTGTAGATAATTTTGTAAATGCCAGATGCCTCAATACTTGTATCTGGTGGTTTTATATTGTGAATAAGCTGCCTACTTAGGTTGTTGTTGGTGCTGAAGCTGCTTTTTAATTCTGTGTTTTTGAATGTCTTGCTAATTTGTCTGGTGTATTCCAAGATATGACATTTCCACATATTTGACTGTGGGGGCACTGTCAGTTGTGAGTGTAGTTTGATGTTGTTTTTTATCTGGTGTGACACGGTATTAATTAGTGAAAGATCATATCCATTGTTTATTAAGGTATATGTTATTGTTTCTCTTTCTTGTAGGAGTTCTGTATGTTGAAGTGGAAATTTGTGTGGTCTGTACAGCATTGATCTATAAGCAGCTTTTTTGTGGGAGGAAGGATGTGTAGAGGAGTTTGGTATAGTGATGTCAGTGCCAGTAGGTTTTCTGTAAATTTTTGAAAGCTATCTTCTGGTTCTGTCAAGAACAGGTGTAGTGTTGTTCTCTTCCTGTTCAAGGGAGAATTGAATATTTTTATGTAGACTATTGTATTTGTTAAAAAGGTTTGTCACTTCATCTTCTGTGCCATCAAATAGAATGTTGTCATCTACATACCTCTTATAGAATTTACCTTTGCTTGTGATGTTATCATTTAGTGTCGGTATTTTGTTTTGTATATGGTTGATAAATATTTCATAATTATCCCACAGTCACGGCTCACAAACGTAGCCATTATGGCCGAAAATAATCACTATATAGCTGTTGGGTTGGTTAAGTCATTCTGCACCCAGCTTATTCGCCTGAGGTTGGGCACTCATATATTCACCTTCTCTGCTCTCTATCGACTAAACCTTAACGAAATTTCTTTCTGGATTAAAAAGCTCTTCGAACCTGGCTCGACAAGTTCTTCGCCTGAAAACCACGTGATTTCCACGGACGCAGAATCGAAAAGTTACCGCACTGTTGCCAGACTTGTGAATATTGAAAGAGAATGTATTATTGATGACTGAAACCTCTTTTATGTGTATCTGTCGTGTTTATTAAACATATGGGTAAAAGCTACACACTTACCAACCAACCTAATAGAAGCAAAGAATGCAAAGTTGACTGATTGAGAGGACAGGTTCTCTAACCTATTGTTAAATTTTATGAATCTATAATTAGAAACATCAGAATCTGTTATCTGTTATGTGCCTAACTTTGAAAGAAAGTTAAAAACCAAAACGACACTTCTGTTTGCAGGTATAAAGATCTCGGTTCAATGAATATACGAGTATCAGAAATTACATTCTCTTGTTGTAGTGATAATTCAAATTCATTTCGGAACACAGAACATTTTCAAGCGATAATTTGCGTCTTCGATCATCTTGCATGTTGGGTAGCTTCTAGAACACAGAAAGGCACCCTGCAATATGGTACTTCGTCAAAAATGATAGCAGCTAATTATAAAAATTAACAACCTTCTTGTACTTCTCTCCTTCATATACAGCTTCCACTTCTGGCACGTTGTTTCAAGTGTCTCGTGCCTTAATTTGTGTTTTTTCCCAATAGATCAACACTTTTAAGGTAGCAAGGTTGACACTTTGTAGCTCATTTAGGTATCGCAAATGGTTAGGTAAATAAAGGTATTTTTGACAGATGAAGTTTCTTCCAGTTACTGCACACATCCATTAGAATTCCAGCAAATAACTGATCTCCGGTATGCGTAATGGAGACGAAGACATTGTACCTGCATCGCCTGCCGACTTCCCTCGAAAGTGAAATACAAATGAGGAGGTTCGGGTTGCGCTGGGAGAAGGAACGGCGCAGATCGGCTCGGCACGGCTCCCAGTCCACTCTCTATCCCTATCGGGGTCACTGAACCGTCATATCACCCGACCTGTATGATATGTGAAATGACTATCATTAATTTAAAGAGACTGAAATAAACGACGTGCCACAGCAGGCAATGAGTGAACTTGTCAATAAGAAGCAACATGTTGCGATGTTGATAGTTTTCTTATTTTTTGAATTCTGATACTGAAGGCCTAGGGGTAAACCTCCCCATTATCTTATTTACACCTGTTTAACACAGCTCTTAATAAAAAATAGAATGGAAGCAAACTGGCAGATCGCCCAAGAAAAACTGTGAAGAGTGTAAAAAGTGCCCTATAAGAGTCAACCTATGGTACACCCAGCAATATTTCGATTCGATTAGACGGCTAAAGAAGTCATCTTAGTATGGCACACCTGTCACCTTTCCACTGCTGCCTCGGCTTGGCTGGGTGAGGGCAGTCGCGGAACCCAGAGGGCGGCGACATCTTCATGTTCAAAATTTCGTGGAGTATGTTGAATACTGATTTAGTCCAGAATATAGAGGGCATCCATCTCAGCCTGCAGTCGCTGGTGAAAGAGGTGTCGTTCTTCTGGGTGCTAGCGTACTTGGGAACTTGGAAAAATGTAATGATATGACCTGTAAGGAAGCGTAAACAGAAAATCTCATGACTCAAGAGGGCATCTTTCAAATTTCATCATCTCGCAGTTAAAGTGTAGAGTCTTGCGTTCGTTGGAAGAAAAGGGGCAATGCTTGCTTATGCCTCCTACTACGAGGATTTTTTGCTTCACTGTGTACCACTAGGATCAAAAAGACCCCACGGAATTTACAAGGTATATATTGGTAGTGTTTTAAGAATTAACATAAAAACAAACACTACAGCTTTCCACTGTAAGAGTCATCATTCGATTTCCATAAATGTTACATGCAAGAAACAAATAAAATGGCTCTGAGCACCATAGGACTTAACATCTGAGGTCATCAGTCTCCTAGAACTTAGAACTACTTAAACTTAACTAACCTACATCACACACATCCATGAACGAGGCAGGATTCGAACCTGCGACCGTAGCGGTCGTGCGGTTCCAGACTGAAGCACCTAGAACCGCTCGGCCACACCGGCCGGCAAGAATCAAACAAACAAAAAATTTAAACTGGGGTCATATTGACCACAGTGGCACTCGGCGCACAAAGCGAAAATAAATATTAATATGCTAGAATTGTAAAACTGGACAAAATTTCATTGGAACAACGTAGAGGGACTAACATTTTGAAAGCGACAGCTTTGAAAACAAGGGAGGTACATGTTCTCACTCCCTTTTGGGTCACATTGACCCCAATAGTAGGATTACAACAAAGAACAATTGAGGCAAGAAGACCCAACACCAGGTACAACAATTGGAAGGAAATCATATTTTCATTGCTTCTGGTAATTCTTATCACAGCTGCTCAATATAAAAGTCATCAATCTATTTTAACAAACACTTCAATGTGAATTCGTATTGACTCCGGTGCACTCACTGTCAAAACCAAGAATAAATTTGAATATCTTGTAAACATAACAATGGAATGGAAGCAATGAGGCCATGGTAGGTCGCTGGGGTGAGTTGGCACTACATCGGCACACACAGCTCTCCTAATTCCCGTAAATTCCGGGAAGGTGGGCGATGAGCACTTATGCCATGTTTAATCAGATCCCACATGTGTCCCATCGGGTTCAGTTCTGGCTAAATGGGGGGCCAGCACATCAGCTGAGACTCGGCACTGTATTCCTCGAATCCTCCCATAACACTTTGGGCCTTGTGACACGTCTCATTATCTTGTCCAAAATGCCACTGCTGGGGAACACGATAGTCATGAAGGGTTGTATGTAGTCTACAGCCAGTGTACAATACTCCTTGGCTGTCATGATGCCTTGTACGAGCTCCACTTTACCAATGGATGCCCATGTGACTCTTGGCCAGAGCCGAATGGAACCACCGACAGCTTATCTCCGTCCCGCAGAACAGGTGCCAAGGAGGTGTTCACCTAGAAGGTGGCGGATTCGGGCCCTCTCATCGGCATGATGAAGAAACTACATGTGCCACTGGTACAGGACCATTCCGTCGAAGTTTAGAACGACGACATTATTCCTGCCTAGCGTTAGCAACACAGCTGCTGTTTATGTAAAAACCCTTCACAGCCACAGAACGACGCTAACACTTTACCTCAGCAAATGAAATACTTACCTAAATTATATGTAAAACATTGGGTGTTGCCAATAATACCATTCCACTTTTAGAGACTATTTAGAAAGGACGCTTTTTCTACCACACCCTGTAGTTTGAAAATAACAGCTCTTAAAACAATGATGGTACATATATGCAATGAGGGTTTGGTTGATATTGGTCTCAGTAGTGCTAGGAATTTTAAATGAAGTGCTTGGCGGTGGCGTTCGGCCACATAGATAAGATGAAGTACTTCTCAATAGTCTATGAACAGGACAAAGAGTCTGACAATGCTCGACTTCCTGCTATAGCCAGAGGAACCTGAAATGTTAGTTGACTGTTGTAGCGTACTCATTTCATTACGTTGCAGTTCAACTGGCTGTGGTTTATGCTCAGACAATACGATAGAGAATAATTTTCACGGAAGAGTATTAATATAACATAGGAGAGGCTGGCTGAATCAGGTACTTCTAAATCCTCAACCATCAAGACGGTACTGTGTTGCTGCTTGAGAAATTATTCTTTTACTCTATCAAGGGTCACAGATTTTACAACAGTGGCGGCATAGTTTCAATGTTTCGAGTGGTACGAGGAAAATATAGAAGTATGCGAGTGCAAATAGGCGATAATATGAGTTTGTTTGTGTGTGTTTTGATTTTGAATTATGAAGACTGCAAGAGCGAAAATAATCTTACTGTTCAGCGCTGCAAATCTACCCCGCTGTCATCACTTTCTCACTCTTTACACACACACACACACACACACACACACACACACACACACACATACACACAGTCACTCACATACTAGTAGACCACTTTATATCAAAGTTGCCAGTCTCGTTTATACGTTAATCAGTAAGAGTAACCCACCACCCTCAGTTCCGTAAAGAATTGAGCTCGCGTGTATAAAGAGAGCTTCACTCATCTGATCGCTTTAGAGACGACTTAATGTGTTCAATATTTGTTAAGCATGTAAACGTTTATGGTTTAACGCGTGTAACTCTAATGCGCTCCGTTTCAACACTATATAGTTTTTCCTGCATTTCATTATTTATCACGTCATATCTCCCAAAGTAGGTGCCGTACAGTTATATACCTTTTCACGTACGTTCAGTGATATGTGTGGATACTGGCTACAAAATGTGTTGAGCTTAGGGTTTGTGGTAAAGATGTAATAAAATAAACGTTCTCCCTGATGCCGAAGTTTTATAGGATAAACAGTGAAAATATTATAAGCGATACACTTATTTTCCTTCATTATTTTGTGAGGGAGGGGGGCGGGACGGAGCGGGGAACTGCCAACGATAAAATGTTTCAAAAAGGTTTAAAAATAAATTTCCTTTAATTTACGTCTATGGTCACAAACTTTTTGTTCACAGATTACTGGTTTCGGTCTATAATGACCATCTTGAGATCTGTGCTTTATAAGAACAGTGTCCTAATGTACTGCAGCCATAGCGCCATCGTCGCTGCAGTACATTAGGACACTGTTCTTATAAAGCACAGATCTCAAGATAGTCATTATAGACCGAAACCAGTAATCTGTGAACAAAAAGTTTGTGACCATAGACGTAAATTAAAGGAAATTTATTCTATATACGGGTCACTGTTTTATTCGCGACAATGTCGCAGCTTGTGAAAGGTTTGAAAACATGTGTTAAGTTTATTGCAAGATGTTAACTGCTCTCAATCTCAAATACCGGATGAATGTAATCTAAATAATTAGCACGGCTTAAGCTATGCTGCTACAAGATATGTACACAGTTTTAACATCAACCTTTGATCTACTGAGCTAAAATACTTTCAACTCTTAGTGAATGAGTACTTTTTGTAATCAATGTGTTTTTTAAGTTTGAGCCATACTTTGAAATGAAAATTATTGATTAAACTTTATTGTGTTTACAAGATATATTTTGTCATAGTTTTGGATGTTAGTTACCGAGTAAAGTACTTAAACATATATTAAGTTACATTTTTATTCAGATTTATTTCAAGTACTATATTTTAAAACCATAATTTGATTAAAATGTTACAATGTGATGTTGTTCTATTTCTTTTGTTACCAAAGAGAAAATTTAATTGAAAACAGACTCAGTTGGAACAATTTTTGTAGACAATTCGGCTTGTCTTATACGAGTGATTCTTGCAAATCCATTTATTAAATTCGTCACTCTTCCAGTCTGTCGTCCGGTCTTTTCTTGATTCATGTAGGAATCGTCTTTCACTCACCTGCCTTGAATCTATTCTACTTTCCGGGCTTGTTGGGTTACCGTAGATATACCTAACAAATTCCAGTTTTTGCTCTTCATGCAGTGTGAGGTTTCGCCTTTTTGCTCACAAGGCTAGCAGTAACTGATGCTGGCGATATTTCTTTTTTTGGTGATAGGTTGGATTTTTAGTCATTCACAGAACGAAAGCATTGACACAGGCAACACCAATCAAACTGAAGTAGAGTTTCATAGGCAATTGTCTGCTGGGCCTGGAGCATGTATTTTCCTTCACTAACATGTTCAGCAAATGAACACCACTTTTGGTAGCGCTCTAATCCATGACGATTTCCAACCTTGAAGTCATTTGGCACGTTAGTACATGAATCATCATGATATTGGGATGGCAGCAGTATTTCCGCTCTATTCTTTGCTGGAACACAAGATGCCGAAGTTAGTTCGTTGGGAAAACCAAAGATGGAAAACTACACGGAAGAGCCAAAGAAACTGGTCTAAGCGCCTAATATCGTGTAGGGGCCCTTCGAGCACGTAGAAGTGCCGCAACACCACGTGGCATGGACTCGAATAATGTCTGAAGTAGCGCTGGAGGGAACTGACGCCATGAATCCTACAGGGCTGTCCATAAATCCGTAAGAGTACGAGGGGTGAACATCTCTTCTGATGAGCACGTTGCAAGGCATCCAAGATAATGTTCATGTCGTGGGAGTTTGGTACGCCGGCGGAAGTGTTTAAAGCCAGAAGAGCGTTCCTGGAGCCACTCTGTAGCAGTTCTCTGCGTGTGGGGTGTCGCATTGTCCTGCATGAATTGCCCAACTCCGTCGGAATTCACAATAGGCATGAGAGGATGCAGCTGATCAGACCGGGTGCTTACGTACGTGTCACCTGTCAGAGTCGCATCTAGATGCACCAGGGGTCCCACATCACTCCAGCTGCACACGCCCCACACCATAATAGAGCCTCTACCAGCTTGCATCGCATTGTGCCTACCAGCGTCATATTCTTTGTTAGAAGAAACTCGGCTGGCTCACAGCTAGTAAAAAATTGTCGGTAGTGACGGCCCCCTTTGTCTCACGCAAATTGCTGATCAGATCCTTGACTACCCCGAGTCCCTTTTCGTTTTCTCTTTCCCCGTAATTTTCCCCAGTGCTTACGTGCATAATGGGTGCACAAAACGTTTGGGCGTCTGCTGCAACCCAAAAATTTCATTCGACATTTTCCCGGTTTTATTTTCGTGCACATAAGAAATGGATATCTTTCCCTAAATGCAACAAATTGTTCGCCTACTGTAACATAATAATCTGATGTAAAAGCTCTCTGAAATCTGCTGATTCACTGTCATTTTTTTTTATTGGAGCCAGTTTGTCTGTGGTTTTATCATAAAAACAAAGGACACATGAAATTTGAATAAATTTATCTGTTCCCATCGTTGCTTGAAATACTGACCTTGAAATTGCAGGGTTTTCGGACCATAAATTTAATACTGATTCCTACTTCAGTCTCAAAACACCCACAAGCATCCCCCTCCGGATAAATACCAGCAGTTCTACTGCATAAGTATCGTCCGATGAAACGAAACTACATGATTCCAGAGACCTTTTCAAATCTGAAACACCTGTGATGTACTTACGCAGCCTAAAGCTATGAAACGATAATTTGTACTAAGGCCGGTATTCGAACCTTGTCTCCCACTTACTTGGCAGATGCGCTAACAACTACGCCCCCCCCCCTCCACCAAACCCAGTGGCTTTGCAGCAATGCACTAACTAAGCCAGCACGCCTCCTCCTCAGACCAAATCCTCATTCACACCTCTGGACACTTCGCGCTTCCCTAGATGCGAGCAGCTTTGAAAAGGCTCTCTCTCCACCTGCACTGGAACAGCTCTTCGGCGTATAACGAAACGGGGGATCCTGCATGAAACCCGGGCATAAGTGCTTTAATCAAATAAAACTGTATAGTTCCAGAGACATTTCGAAGTTTCAGACATCTGTAAGTGGACTGGGCGTGAATGGGAATTTGGAATGTGGAAGAAGAAGCGCTTGGGTAGTCCGTGCAGTTATGAAAAGCCACTGTGTTAAGGTGACGTAGTGGTTAGCGCATCCGCCTAGTGAGCAGAAGCCCTGTGTTCGAATCCTGGCTTTGGTACAAATTATCTTTCGTCACTTCACGCTGCATAAATACACTGAAGGGCCAAAGAAACTGGTACACCTGCTTAATATTGTGCAGAGCCGCCGCGGACACGCAGAAGGGCCGCAACACGACGCGGCATGGACTCAACTAATATCTGAAGTAGTGCTGTCGGGAATTGACACCATGAATTCTTCAAGGCTGTCCTTAAGTCCGTAAGAGTACGAGGGGGTGGAGATCTCCTCTGAACAGCACGTTGCACCGACATCCCAGATATGCTCAATAATGTTCATATCTGAGGAGTTTGGTGGCCAGCGGAAATGTTTAATCTCAGAAGAGTGTTCCTGGAGCAACTCTGGATGTGTGGTGTGTCGCATTGTCCTGCTGGAATTGTCCATGTCCGCCGGAATGCACACTAGACAGCAATGAATGCAAGAGATCACACATAATGCTTACGCACGTGTCACCTATCAGAGTCGTATCTAGATAAATGAGCGGTCCCGTATCACTCCAACTGCCCGCGCCCCACGCCATTACAGAGTCCCCATCAGCTTGAACAGTCTCATGCTGACATGCAGGTTTCATGAATTCATGAGGTTGTGTCCATACCGGTATACGTCCATCCGCTTGATATAATCTGAAACGAGACTCGTCCGACCAGGCAACATGTTTGCATTCATCAACAATCCAATGTCGGTGATCAGGGGCCTAGGCGAGGCGTAGAGCTTTGTGTGGTGCAGTCATCAAGGGTACATGGCCTTCGCCTTCGAAAGCCCATATCGATGATGTTTCATTGATTAGTTCGCACGATGACACTTGTTGATAGATCAGCACTGAAATCTGCTGCAAATTGCGGAAAGGTTGAACTTCCATCATGTTGAACGATTCTCTTCAGTCGTCTTGGCAGGATTTTTTTCTGGCCGCAGCGATGCGGAGACTTTATGTTTTACCGGATTCCTGATTTCACAGTGCACTCGTGAAATGGTTGTACGGGAAAATCCCCACTTCATCGCTACCTCGGAGCTGCTGGGTCCCACCGCTCGTGCGCCGACTATAACACGACGTCCTATCTCATTTAAATCTTGATAACCTGCCACTGTAGCAGCAGCAACCGACCTAACAACTACGCCAGACACTTGTCTTACATAGGCGTTGCCGACCGCAGCGCCGTATTTGAATTCGCATGCCTACACCACTTTCTTTGGCGCACCAGTGTATATCATTGCTCGATGAATTTGGGAAATGCCCTCAGAATTAGCATGCAGGTAAATTTCATTCAGTATTTCATCAGGAAAAAACGTTTCGTGGTGTCACAAAATTTTGAAATGGTATGTCCGTGCACTGTCAATCCAGGCTGCTCTGTAATAATTTTATGCTGTCAGCGGCGACTTTGAGGAGGAAGTAACTTTTCCTATAATTTATTATTTTTTCCTGTGTAATTTTCGCCCTTTTCTTTGTCACCAGACTCGGCATTTTTGTCATGTTTACAGTCTACGTCCGAATTTTCTTCAACAAGATACACGATTCAATTCTGCTATGTCTGAATTTTCACTCGGTACATCGTTATGATTATCTTCATTATCACCACCAAAGGTATCCGTTTCGCTTTCGTCATGTGAATTTGCAGCTTATACATCTTGTAACATTTTTTTCTGTTTGTTTTGCACTTTCTGCATCTTCATAGGAAGCCGTCCGCCTCCGTAGCGTAGCGGTAGCGTTATCGCCTACACGCAGAGGGCCCGGGTTCGATTCCAGGCAGGGGTCTCGGTGTTGTGTGTCTTTCATCATTTTCATCCTCATTGACTCGCAAGTCGCCGGCGTGGCGTCACCTAAACATGTCTTGCAATATGGCGGCCGAACATACCCGAATGGGGACTCCCGACCAACAACACCATACGATCATTTCCATTTTCATAGGAAGCCACTTTCGCTAAGTAAATGTCTGTAGCCGTTTGTGTGTTGCTTGTCAACAATCAATTTAGCGTAGCGTTACTCTTAAATGATCAAGTTTACCAACAGTGTAATTAGAATGAACAAAACTTAAATTAAAAATTAACTGTAACAAACAGTAAGTGGGTACAAAATGGTCCAGTGCTATTTTTTATTGGTTCCTATAAGGTCTTAAATAACAGATACAATAACTGCTTAAAACTGCCTTTCAGAGACTGGAATAATCATTAAAAAGTGTGTGACTTGGAGTCAATACGTCCTCACTTAGTTAACCATGGTTTAATAATTGAGTAATTCTGTTAAAAATGTCACGTAAGGTTAAGTCTCTTAATGTATAGATATGACAGCACTTTACATTTTTAAACTTGATCGACATTTGTTTGGAATACTGAAAATAACATTTTTATTCGATGTGAGAGACATTAAATAGGTTGCCGGCAACTGGTGATGTGTGTGACAGTGTTTCTCGATTATTAATGTAAACAGATAGACTCCGGTTTTGAAACAATAGTCAGACGAAGGAATGGTATTAAATAATCCTAAGGGGATAATCAGTTACGGCATTTATATGAAATGTATTCTTAGGTGTCGCTTACAGCAACCCCGGTTTTGAGAACAACGGATCTGTGCCATATCCGCCGTGCATCGTTCTGCTTTTAGCACTACGTAATTATTTACTCCACGTTATTTCGTGTTTGGGCAATACGTTTTGTTAAATAACGTCAAAACAAAGGAAACGCGCCTGAAGAGAAAAATGAGTATTATTATTCTGGATAATATTCAGCTGCCACCGTAATGGTACGACGTTCTACTTACCTCTTTATGCAAATGCATCGTTTACCATTTACGAAAAATATCACTCCGTATGATGCACACAGAAAAAGCAGCCCACTAATAATACAAATTATTATGAATAAGTCCATTATTATTTCAAAGGTAATTTTGTAAAAAACGTACCTACATTTATCTTAGCTACAGTACCTGCATGGTTAATTCCCTTCCGTATGGTAACAAATCTTTCTATGTAGCATTGCACATAAACTATTCCTCGTTCCATTTCATGGGTACACAAACACACATACACCCACCCACCCACCCACCCACCCACACACACACACACACACACACACACACACACACACACGATGAGCCTCAGGAACAGCGTTTGCATGCTTTCCTTAATGTTACACTTGTTTACAATGATGTATTTGCAACACAGAGTACTGCTTGTAACTATTTCATCAGTTATTATGTGTTCATTAAACATATGGACAGTAAAGAATATAAACGAGAGAGGACGACAAGTTTATTCCGCACAGTACTAGACAGTTACATTAAGCGCTTTGTACGTATTCCAGAGTCCCGGTGACAGAAAGGAGGTAATTTAAATAACGAATGTTATATCCAGCGCGCACAAATGCAATTCTGGGTCTCCTGGTTCTGTGTGCTTAGAGTTGCTCGACGTGCACATGAGAGCTGACCCGGGTGTTAGTGTAGCGACAGTGTTCCGACAGCTGCACAAAGAGCGGGTTTGAAAGCAGTTCGCCAGCTCGCCCTAGCGTCCACCAAAAGCAAACGTAATTAAGCCACAGGCACAGTAAAAATATGATAATTCGGCGACCAAGTGGGATGTGTATGAATGAGATGATGTAGAACAGATTAGGCAATTAACAGTATACAGGTGACAATTACCGTAGAACTGTACATCGTTTGCGATACTACGAAATCAATACAGTTCAGAGCCTTCATGGTCTGCATTTAAGGATTCTTATCCGCGTGCTGTGAAGTGAAAGTGTGCCTGGAACTGTTTCACGTAGTTGCTTCATGCGTCTACAAAGTATCGATTGTGGTTAGTGAGGAATTATGGTGAACAGTGTTCCTAGCAACACTGGACCATAATGGGGACCATGTTCGCCGGGAAAGGTGTAATTCCACGAAAGCAGACAGGCACACCTATTCACATGTGGATTAATCGACGGGAGTGGTGGCTGCTCATGTAGCATAATGGTTCCAGTCTGACCTTGGCAGCCGTGAAGTGTGGACCCGTCGCAGTAGCACATCAACCTAGTGAGTACAGCGAGTAACCCAGATTTATCACCTTATAAAATCGACTTTAAAATTTACGATCATGACTATGAGACGTCCAAAATTTCGGAGATCTATATCTGTTTTAAACGGTAAAATTGTAATACAGGGATGTTCCAACATGATTTCCTCGCAACGGAAATACGTATGGAATGAAGACAACCCGATGTTGATGCCAAGTTGAAAACGGTCTGGCGGAGCGAGTCTCACGTCCACAAAATATGGCTGGCTGTCGCTTACGAACAGTAGTCTCATAAAACATCCCACTATAAATGGCGAGGGTACAATTCTGTAAGTTTATGGCGAGAAGTGGACGGCGAGCATCCTGCAATTCAAAGCCGCTTGTCAGATAGAAAAAAGACAACTCCTACCCTAATAAGCTGTTCGTCACAAAGATTATCGAATTCCGTGAACGTAACTACAACAACAAGCCAACAACTAGAGCGGAGGAAACATTACTAATACCTGTATTTATTTTCATGCCATTTTTAGTTTGATGCCTTGTATTCATATACGATTTTGTAAATGCAAATCTTCTGAAGGTTGCTTGTTGGTTGGTTGATTCGGAAGAGGGGACCAAACAGCGAGGTCATCAGCCTCATCGGATTGGAGAAGGATGTTGAAGGAAGTTGGCCGTGCCCTTTCAAATAAACCATCCCGGCATTTGCCTGAAGCTATTTAGGGAAATCACGAAAAACTAAATCAGGATGGCCGGAGGCGGGTTTGAACTGTCTTCCTCCCGAATGCGAGCCAAGTGTACTAACCACTGCGCGACGTCGTCAGGTCTGAAGGTGGTCTTAACGTACGAAAATAGTAATGAAATAAAATATAAAAATGACTTGCGACGAACTATTGATACAGAATAATCTCATCAATGACGCACATTTTAAGACACTATTATGTCACGAAGGCCAAACACCGAAAGTCTATTACTGCGACGAATGTTTCGCTTTCGTACAAAGCTTGGACTTACTCGAAACATGGCTAAGTCCAAATGTTCTGGAATTCACATGCGTTTCATGAGTCTGGGGCAGCAGAGCAGATAGAACATACTCGCCGTAAGAAGATCTTAATTAACAGACTGTGAAATATGGGCTGTAAGTTTCTCTGACCATACTGCCTGCCAAATCCCAACGATACTCTCCCTGAGTCTAAATCTTCTAAGGTCACGGTGTGTGCCTCTTATCTTAATGACAAAGAACTCGGACTCGAAATAGAAAATATTGGGAACACATGTCTGGAGAAGAAACCCAAGTTCCTAGCCCAGAACTCATTGTACTGAATACACAAAACAATTAACTAACTAGTACGTAAAAAAGCAAAACCTGGAATATTATTACTGCTTACTGAGAATACCGTGTAACCTGTCGCCACATTTACTGAATAACATCAGCAAAATCAGAAAGACTATGGAGCCGACCAGCCCCGCTTCCGGGACAAACAGGTGCATCGGCTCAGGATCGAATCGGGCCGGCGGATTAACGGAGTAGTTGTCCTGCCGGAAAAATTAACTCTTCATTAGACAATTGTAGATAATGACACTCGTGTTTAACACTACAGACATGTTGTCTGTAGAGTGTCAACATA
The DNA here is from genome assembly GCF_023864275.1 of Schistocerca cancellata. Classification (NCBI taxonomy): domain Eukaryota; kingdom Metazoa; phylum Arthropoda; class Insecta; order Orthoptera; family Acrididae; genus Schistocerca; species Schistocerca cancellata. Next base: position 707,827,598 of record NC_064630.1, read on the forward strand.
CACTCCTGGAAATTGAAATAAGAACACCGTGAATTCATTGTCCCAGGAAGGGGAAACTTTATTGACACATTCCTGGGGTCAGATACATCACATGATCACACTGGCAGAACCACAGGCACATAGACACAGGCAACAGAGCATGCACAATGTCGGCACTAGTACAGTGTATATCCACCTTTCGCAGCAATGCAGGCTGCTATTCTCCCATGGAGACGATCGTAGAGATGCTGGATGTAGTCCTGTGGAACGGCTTGCCATGCCATTTCCACCTGGCGCCTCAGTTGGACCAGCGTTCGTGCTGGACGTGCAGACCGCGTGAGACGACGCTTCATCCAGTCCCAAACATGCTCAATGGGGGACAGATCCGGAGATCTTGCTGGCCAGGGTAGTTGACTTACACCTTCTAGAGCACGTTGGGTGGCACGGGATACATGCGGACGTGCATTGTCCTGTTGGAACAGCAAGTTCCCTTGCCGGTCTAGGAATGGTAGAACGATGGGTTCGATGATGGTTTGGATGTACCGTGCACTATTCAGTGTTCCCTCGACGATCACCAGTGGTGTACGGCCAGTGTAGGAGATCGCTCCCCACACCATAATGCCGGGTGATGTCCCTGTGTGCCTCGGTCGTATGCAGTCCTGATTGTGGCGCTCACCTGCACGGCGCCAAACACGCATACGACCATCATTGGCACCAAGGCAGAAGCGACTCTCATCGCTGAAGACGACACGTCTCCATTCGTCCCTCCATTCACGCCTGTCGCGACACCACTGGAGGCGGGCTGCACGATGTTGGGGCGTGAGCGGAAGACGGCCTAACGGTGTGCGGGACCGTAGCCCAGCTTCATGGAGACGATTGCGAATGGTCCTCGCCGATACCCCAGGAGCAACAGTGTCCCTAATTTGCTGGGAAGTGGCGGTGCGGTCCCCTACGGCACTGCGTAGGATCCTACGGTCTTGGCGTGCATCCGTGCGTCGCTGCGGTCCGGTCCCAGGTCGACGGGCACGTGCACCTTCCGCCGACCACTGGCGACAACATCGATGTACTGTGGAGACCTCACGCCCCACGTGTTGAGCAATTCGGTGGTACGTCCACCCGGCCTCCCGCATGCCCACTATACGCCCTCGCTCAAAGTCCGTCAACTGCACATACGGTTCACGTCCACGCTGTCGCGGCATGCTACCAGTGTTAAAGACTGCGATGGAGCTCCGTATGCCACGGCAAACTGGCTGACACTGACGGCGGCGGTGCACAAATGCTGCGCAGCTAGCGCCATTCGACGACCAACACCGCGGTTCCTGGTGTGTCCGCTGTGCCGTGCGTGTGATCATTGCTTGTACAGCCCTCTCGCAGTGTCCGGAGCAAGTATGGTGGGTCTGACACACCGGTGTCAATGTGTTCTTTTTTCCATTTCCAGCAGTGTACATTATGATGTGATCCAAAGACGTGTATGAAGTTTTATTTGTTGGCAACAGGAATCAGTACCACTGACATAGCGAGAGCTCGCCACAATCTGCAGCGACTAATGGGAGGCGTTCCAGAAAACCACACCTTCCTTTCAGCAACAGCAGCGCCCTCACACTGAGGTTAATATAGTGTCAAGCACGCAAGAACTCTGGCCAGTACGTGTCACATCTGAAGGAATCAACATCACAGTATAGGAACAATGTGATAGTGAATGTTTCTGAAGGCCCTGATCATTTAAACGTGGACCATTTTACTGCAAACGAATAGTTTGTTGATCTGGTCATCCAATGATGATTTAATAGTCAATAACAGAGCTGTAACACATCAGGCAATTGTGTGGCAAAGATCTGTGTCAAAGTTAATTAAATCTTTCACTCATTTATGAAATAAAGCGAACTAATACTTCAAATGTTCTAGTTTCTTGTACCATCTCCTTGCTCAATCGGAGAACCCATACTGTGACCAGATGATTGCAGCTACGTCTGGTCACATCAGACACATATCTGAGATCGAAACTGTGATATCTTTTTAGTTGAGGGGGTGCGTAGCTTTCAAGGACATAATGGTTCAAATGGCTCTGAGCCCTATCGGACTTAACAGCTGAGATCATCAGTCCCCTAGAACTTAGAACTACTTAAACCTAACTTACCTAAGGACATTACACACATCCATGCCCAAGGCAGGATTCGAACCTGCGCCGTAGCGGTCGCGCTGTTCCAGACTGAAGTGCCTAGAACCGCACGGCCAGTGCGGCCGGCTTCAAGGACAAGAAATATTTCGAAACAAAATTCATATAAATAATGAAAATAAACATTAACTTGCTAGGCGTTATGCACTGAACATTAGCCCATAATTTTGTATGTAAGGACTGGAATATCTGGAAATGGACTAAGTAGCAGAGGGGCCCCATCAACAAAACTGCCGATACCTACGTAACCGTCCGAGACGTATTTAATCGTGGGTGAGACATATTTTCAGTCTCCAAATATAGGGTGAACATTAATAAAACCGAAAACAAATTCAGGAAGGATTCCTGAATGGAAATGGAGGAAAAAGGACCTGTAAACTTGCGTCGGTCCTCAAAATCTGGTGATCGCACAGTCCGCAGCCTCCCTGCACGTTTGTCTGTCTGAAAAAACTCATGATAACACATATGGCTAAGAAGTGCTTGAAATGTTGTGTGATGTGGTTGGTGTCTGTGAGGGTACTTGTTTTGGTATAGCCTTGCTGCCTCTCTACCGTTTCCATCTACTTGGCCATACACAGACACAATCTCGGCGTGTCCCCGGAACGATTACCAGATCAGTCTATTGCTTATAGTAAGGTGCATCAATCACATGGCCTGGAATGTCCAAGGAGAATACAGCATAGAGGAACTATGAATCGTCAGCGCCATCTACAGTGGCAACGATGCATTTCCCGACACATGTTCATAGAATCTTTTTTCTTTAAATTCCCGTGAGGAGCCGGTCTATGTAGTTTGACGGTTTTATTATTTTTCTTCTTGTATAATGCCTACGCATACGAAACATAGTATTTTTTGTACTGTACTCAGTTGTAAGAACCGAAACCGCAGCACTATCTTTAATATACGAGACCTTAACATTTTACAAGTTGAAGGGAACCAAAGGAAAATATGAAACCTTTTTCGTTGTTAGCCCTATCACATAAGGAACTCATCATATACTGTAAGTAGGCTGTTTATGTTTTCTTATTGGCAACGTTACGTAGCGCTCTATATGAAAATCACTGGCTGTGCTGTGTGCAGTCTGTGGCTAGTTTGCATTGTTGTCTGCCATTGTAGTGTTGGGCAGCGGCAGCTGGATGTGAACAGCGCGTAGCGTTGCGCAGTTGGAGGTGAGCCGCCAGCAGTGGTGGATGTGGGGAGAGAGATGGCGAAGTTTTGTAATTTGTCATGAACTGCTATATATATTATGACTATTAAGGTAAATACATTGTTTGTTCTCTATTAAAATCTTTCATTTGCTAACTATCCCTATCAGTAGTTAGTGCCTTCAGTAGTTTGAATCTTTTATTTAGCTGGCAGTAGTGGCGCTCGCTGTATTGCAGTAGTTCGAGTAACGAAGATTTTTGTGAGGTAAGTGATTTGTGAAAGGTATAGGTTAATGTTAGTCAGGGCCATTGTTTTGTAGGGATTATTGAAAGTCAGATTGCGTTGCGCTAAAAATATTGTGTGTCAGTTTAAGCACAGACTTGTATAATTTTTCTAAGGGGACGTTTCATAATACGATCTAGAGTGTGAAGTTACGGTCGCCGGATCTGGATGGAGACGAAAACAAATGTGGAGCAGCTTCCAGTGATATATGCCTACAGATATTCCAGCCAGCGAATATCCACAAGATCTTCCAAAGTTTCTAGCACCTGAATTGCAGGACAACGTATGTACATATTGCACAGGCAACGTATCTGTAGAGTTAAGTATCGTGATCTACACTTGTGTACTGAAGAATTATTTGTTACAGGGTTCCAGTGTAGCCTCACATACAACGCTGTCTTCTTTACACTTAAACCTTCGTCAATAAGAAGGGTTGGGTCCATGTTCAGAGTTGAAGAGGACAAGGCCTCTTGTAAATAATTAATTCTGCTCTTCTTTTCTACGTGACCGAATGTGAACATAACCTGCTGTAAGCATATGTGTATAATAATAATCAATATGTAGTGATAAGTGAATATTTGTTCCCTGAGTGATTCGAATGCGAATTTCCTCTGTATCGTCTGTAGCCACCTTAATACACCACGACGGTATCATCCGAATGGAACACAAATCAATAGCTGCGACGTACATGTATAGACAAAGGAATGATTACAGTTTCAGAAGATCTGGATGATTTATTCAAGTAAAAGAGCTTCACAAATTGAGGAAGGTAACAGCCCTTGAAAGAGTTGTTGGATGTCCTCCTGTGATATTTGCCAAATACTGTCCCATCGGCACGCCAGATCGTTAAAATCCCGAAATGACTGGAGGGCCCTGTTCGTAATGGTACAAACTTTCTCAGTTGGGGACATATCCAGCGACTTTGCTGGTCAAGGTAGGGTCTGGCAAGAACGAGAACAATTAGTAGAAACTGTCACTGTATGTGGGCGGGAATTATCTTGGTGAAATGTAAGCCCGGTATTGCTTGCCTTGAAGGACGATGAAATAGAGAATAGAATATCGCCGACATATCACTGTGCTGTAAATGTGCCGTTGATGACAATCCAAGGGTCCCTGCTATGGAATGAAATGGCGCCCAAGATCATCACTTCTCGTTGTCAGTTTCTGGTGGGTGACAGGTTGGTATCACTTCGTAGCAGAACCGCTTCGGTTGTCATCTGCTACACCCTTACAGCACGGAGGTACATCGACGACACGCCTCGTTTATTTACCCTTTATGGCAAGCCATCCTGGGCTTGCTCTTCAACAAGAAAATTTCCTCCCTCACACGGAGACAGTTTTTACTGCTTGTCTTCGTGCTTGCCAAACCCTAACTTGGCCATCAAGGTAGCCGGATCTCTCCACAACTGAGAACGTTTAGAGTGTCATGGAAAGGCCCTCCAACCATCTCGGGATTTTGACGATCTAACACGCCAATTGGACAAAATTTGGCACGATATCCATAAGAACATCCAACATCTCTATCAGTCAATGAGAAGACGAATAATTGCTTGAATAAATCGTCTTATTGAGTTGCTCCATTTGAGAAGCTATTTCTCTTGAATAAATCATCCAATTTCTCTGAAATTATAACCATCGTTTGTACATGTACGTCACATGTACCGATTGGCAATCCATTCGGATAAATCCTTCGTGGTTCGTCTATCTTTTGTTAGAAAATATTTTATTCTTTTTCTTTTTAATATTCAGTCCTCTTTCCAACTTTTTATACTAGTTGTACAGGATTTGTTTTAATTTCAGTAAACTCTGTAACTGACCGCAAATAATTACATTTACAAGGATTTAGCTTATAGTGTATTTTAAATCGTTCTGTTATATTAGGGTACTTCCATACTACCATAAGGAACGTAGTAGTAGTTTACTATCACATTTAAGTAACGTAGCTACATCTACATCGATACTTTGCAAGCCAGCGTACGGTGTGTGGTGGATGGTACCCTGTACCACTAATAGCTAGATAGCATACCTACAGGGTGTTTCAAAAATGACCAGTATATTTGAAACGGCAATAAAAACTAAACGAGCAGCGATAGAAATACACCGTTTGTTGCAATATACTTAGGACAACAGTACATTTTCAGGCGGACAAACTTTCGAAATTACAGTAGTTACAATTTTCAACAGCAGATGGCGCTGCAAGTGATGTGAAAGATATAGAAGACAACGCAGTCTGTGGGTGCGCCATTCTGTACGTCGTGTTTCTGCTGTAAGCGTGTGCTGTTCACAACGTGCAAGTGTGCTGTAGACAACATGGTTTATTCCTTAGAACAGAGGATTTTTCTGGTGTTGGAATTCCACCGCCTAGAACACAGTGTTGTTGCAACAAGACGAAGTTTTCAACGGAGGTTTAATGTAACCAAAGGACCGAAAAGCGATACAATAAAGGATCTGTTTGAAAAATTTCAACGGACTGGGAATGTCACTGATGAACGTGCTGGAAAGATAGGGCGACCGCGTACGGCAACCACAGAGGGCAACGCACAGCTAGTGCAGCAGGTGATCCAACAGCGGCCTCGGGTTTCCGTTCGCCGTGTTGCAGCTGCGGTCCAAATGACGCCAACGTCCACGTATCGTCTCATGCGCCAGAGTTTACACCTCTATCCATACAAAATTCAAACGCGGCAACCCCTCAGCGCCGCTACCATTGCTGCACGAGAGACATTCGCTAACGATATAGTGCACAGGATTGATGACGGCGATATGCATGTGGGCAGCATTTGGTTTACTGACGAAGCTTATTTTTACCTGGACGGCTTCGTCAATAAACAAAACTGGCGCATATGGGGAACCGAAAAGCCCCATGTTGCAGTCCCATCGTCCCTGCATCCTCAAAAAGTACTGGTCTGGGCCGGCATTTCTTCCAAAGGAATCATTGGCCCATTTTTCAGACCCGAAACGATTACTGCATCACGCTATCTGGACATTCTTCGTGAATTTGTGGCGGTACAAACTGCCTTAGACGACACTGCGAACACCTCGTGGTTTATGCAAGATGGTGCCCGGCCACATCGCACGGCCGACGTCTTTAATTTCCTGAATGAATATTTCGATGATCGTGTGATTGCTTTGGGCTATCCGAAACATACAGGAGGCGGCGTGGATTGGCCTCCCTATTCGTCAGACATGAACCCCTGTGACTTCTTTCTGTGGGAACACTTGAAAGACCAGGTGTACCGCCAGAATCAAGAAACAATTGAACAGCTGAAGCAGTAGATCTCATCTGCATGTGAAGCCATTCCGCCAGACACGTTGTCAAAGGTTTCGGGTAATTTCATTTAGAGACTACGCCATATTATTGCTACGCATGGTGGATATGTGGAAAATATCGTACTATAGAGTTTCCCAGACCGCAGCGCCATCTGTTGTTGAAAATTGTAACTACTGTAATTTCGAAAGTTTGTCTGCCTGAAAATGTACTGTTGTCCCAAGCATATTGCAACAAACGGTGTATTTCTATCGCTGCTCGTTTAGTATTTATTGCCGTTTCAAATATACCGGTCATTTTTGAAACACCTTGTATGTTCTTTAGCACATTTGATCTGTTCAGTAGTTCTGCTTCTACTGTGAAGCTGCCAAACTGTCTGTAATAGAGACCATTTGCGTTGTCAGTGACGTTGAAAATCGAAGCTTTCTCCGTTATCTTTCTGTGAAAACATTTAGGCTTTTCGATCGTTTGATGTGGGGTAAGTCAGTGTATTTACTGAAATTAGTGTGCGCCACTGATACAGACGTGGCGTTCGATCGGGAAAACTGGCCACGCTGCAAATAGGGAAGATTGGCCAATGTGGCCACGTTTCCCGACATATGACCATTATTCCCAACAATTTATTTTCAGTCTATTTATCCGAATGAGCATTAGCTAATTCCATATTTTATGCAGAGTATAACAACTGAAATTAATGCATTAGAAAGCGTTTTATACGCAAAATTAGTATCCGTTATACTGCTCTCCTGCGAGGGTTTGCAAGAGCTTCAAGATGATAACATGTCTTTTTCAACAGCACCAAACAATTCTATATTCTAGGTAATACGCTAAAACGAAGAGTTCCAGAGAAAAACAGAGGTACAGTTGGCCGTAAGACGGTTATTGGTAGCTGACCGACAGTGTTCAGTGAAGAACAAGACCAAGAAAGCGTTAATTATGTTTTAGAAATTGAAAAGCAATTTTAGGGAATTATAGAGAATGACGTGTGTCGGTCAGTATTCCAGTTGGCAGAGCGCAACTTTGTATTAACAAAGAGTCTGAAATGGCAGATAAAGAATGGGTGCATAAGATGTGGAGCTGTAAACACTGGTATCATGAACTGTGCGCTATATATGATGAGGACGATGACAACTTCACCAGCGAATTTTGTAAATGGCTTAATATTGTTTCTGGGCGGATGAATTGTGAATGAATAAGTCTGAAATAGTTGTTGTTGTTGTTGTTGTTGTGGACTTCAGTCCTGAGACTGGTGTGATGCAGCTCTCAGTAAAGCTGCATGCCCTCGGGAAAAATTACGGCTGTAGTTTCCCCTTGCTTTCAGCCGTTTGCAGTACCAGCACAGCAAGGCCGTTTTGGTTAGTGTTACAAGGCCAGATCAGTCAATCATCCAGACTATTGGCCCTGCAACTACAGAAAAGGCTGCCGGCCCTCTTCAGGAACCACAAGTTTGTCTCGCCTCTCAATAGATACCCCTCTGTTGTGGTTGCACCTACGGTACGGCCATCTGTATCGCTGAGGCACGCAAGCCTCCCCACCAACGGCAAGGTCCTTGGCTCATGGTGATTTGCGGGGGGGGGGGGGGGGGGAGGGGGCTGAAATAGTAACGCACAATTAGTCATTTATTTTTGCGTTTATATCATCAGTAATAGTTGAGATTTTTGCGCTAACAATGTATTTAAACACGCTTCTTTCTCACTTGTATTATTGTTCTCCTAACAATGATGAAATAAAAACTATAACCCTACCCATTTTTGAAACTAAACAGTCTATTAGAGAATGGTGGTAAAAGTCTGGCCACTTTGTCCTATTAGGTAGGGTAAATTGGCCACTTTGTAAGCATTCAGAAAATTATATATCCTAAAAATATACTCTTACCTTAGCTATAAATATTTGGTGTGATACCTAACAGTATGTAAATTCGAGACGTGTATGCCACAATCCTCAATTAATACCCATGGTTTCATGAAAATTCAATTTCACTTGTCACTTTACCTCACCTTCCCCTACAGAAATTACAAGACCTCTCAGAGCATCTAGGAATCAGGTAAAAATTTACTGGTAGCAAATAAATAAATAAGCAAAATATACATATATCCGCTGTTATTCAAAATATATAAAAGCTAATCCGACATCTGAAGCGAATATTGAGTAGAGTTTTCTACGTTTTCTGAGCGGCTGGATGACCATTCAAATGGTTCAAATGGCTCTGAGCACTTTGGGACTTAACATCTGTGGTCATCAGTCCCCTAGAACTGAGAACTACTTAAACCTAACTAACCTAAGGACATCACACAACACCTAGTCATCACGAGGCAGAGAAATGGATGACCATTAACCTACTTGATCGTCGTTTGCGAAAGACCTTCCTGATGAGCGAAGAAGAGTTTACTCTGTATTTCTTTTTAAAACAGACGCATTTACTGCCTCATTCCGCGTATAGGCTGGAGAATTGTGCCACGCGCTTTCCATATCCACTAGTGCAACTCATTAACATGGCTCTAACGCTCTACAAATATCGTTTACAACCGTTAGACTTAAACGCTGGTGGGATGGCTGTTTTTAGAGCCGCCGAAGCGCGGTATTTACGACGGCGCGTGATCTCCATTCAGATAGGGTGCGATGCGCTGTTTAGATATGCGAGGACGGGGGGCCGGCGACGCATTGCGGTGGACACAGAGCGGCGCTGTGCGCCGGCAGACCACACAAGCCGCTGCTGCGGGTTATCTAAGTACCACATCGCGATCGCGTGGCGCGGCATTCCACTGTGGGGCGGCAAGAGCGCGTCCAACAGGGTTCCATTCAGAAAAGCGGGCAGGCCACACCCAGACCAGTGTGGTGACGCTGGCGGCATCGTCATGAAACCGAGAGTCTGTGGCCGGTGTGGCAGGCGTAACATCAAATGTCCTGGTGCTTTTAAAACTGGATGCAACTGGTTGAGATCTTGTATTATTGTCGATAACCAAAGTTATTCCATTGCAGTAATGCACAAATTAAGTGCGTGTATGTGAAAGGGCTTCAAGTTACTCGACGACGGTGTACACTGCCTGAAAAAAAAAAAAAGAGAGCCCGATCTCAGTGTAACTTGCTCCTTAATTTTAAAACTGAATAAACTGCAAAAAAGGTGGGAATTTAAGGAGATGGGACCTGGATAAACTGACTAAACCAGAGGTTGTACAGAGTTTCAGGGTGAGCATACGGGAAAAATTGACAGGAATGGGGGAAAGAAATACATTAGAAGAAGAATGGGTAGTTTTGAGATATGAACTAGTGAAGGCAGCAGAGGATCAAGTAGGTAAAAAGACGAGGGCTAGTAGAAATCCTTGGGTAACAGAAGAAATATTGAATTTGATTGATGAAAGAAGAAAATATAAAAATGCAGTAAATGAAGCAGGTAAAAAGGAGTACAAACGTCTCAAAAATGAGATCGACAGGAAGTGCAAAATGGCTAGGCAGGGATGCCTAGAGGACAAATGTAAAGATGTAGAGGCTTATCTCACTAGGGATAAGACAGATACTGCCTACAGGAAAATTAAAGAGACCTTTGGTGAAAAGAGAACCACTTGTATGAATATCAAGAGCTCAGATGGAAACACAGTTCTAAGCAAAGAAAGGAAAGCAGAAAGGTTGAAGGAGTATATAGAGGGTCTATACAAGGGCGACGTACTTGAGGACAATATTATGGAAATGGAAGAGGATGGAGATGAAGATGAAATGGGAGATACGATACTGCGTGAAAAGTTTGACAGAGCACTGAAAGATCTGAGTCGAAACAAGGCCCCGGGAGTAGACAACATTTCATTAGAACTACTGACGGCCTTGGGAGAGCCAGTGCTGACAAAACTCTATCATTTGGTGAGCAAGATGCATGAGACAGGCGAAATACCCTCAGAATTCAAGAAGAATATAATAATTCCAATCCCAAAGAAAACAGGTGCTGACAGATGTGAAAATTACCGAACAATCAGTTTAATAAGTCACAGCTGCAAAATACTAACGCGAATTCATTACAGACGAATGGAAAAACTGGTAGAAGGCTACCTAGGGAAGATCAGTTTGGATTCCTTATAAATGTTGGAACACGTGAGGCAATACTGACCCTACGACGTATCTTAGAAGCTAGATTAAGGAAAGGCAAACCTACGTTTCAATTATTTGTAGACTTAGAGAAAGCTTTTGACAATGTTGACTGGAATACTCTCTTTCAAATTGTGAAGGTGGCAGGGGTAAAATACAGGGAGCGAAGGGCTATTTACAATTTGTACAGAAACCAGATGGCAGTTATAAGAGTCGAGGGACATGAAAGGGAAGCAGTGGCTGGGAAGAGAGTGAGACAGGGTTGTAGCGTATCCCTGCTGTTATTCAATCTGTATATTGAGCAAGCAGTGAAGGAAACAAAAGAAAAATTCGGAGTAGGTATTAAAATCCATGGAGAAGAAATAAAAACTTTGAGGTTCGCCGATGACATTGTAATTCTGTCAGAGACAGCAATGGACTTGGAATAGCAGTTGAACGGAATGGATAGTGTCTTGAAGGGAGGATATAAGATGAACATCAACAAAAGCAAAACGAGGATAATGGAATGTAGTCGAATTAAATTGGGTGATGCTGAGGGAATTAGATTAGGAAATGAGACACTTAAAGTAGTAAAGGAGTTTTGCTATTTGGGGAGCAAAATAACTGATGATGGTCGAAGTAGAGAGGGTATAAAATGTAGACTGGCAATGGCAAGGAAAGCGTTTCTGAAGAAGAGAAATTTGTTAACATCAAGTACAGATTGAAGTGTCAGCCATGTATGGAAGTGAAACAAGGATGATAACTAGTTTGGACAAGAAGAGAATAGAAGCTTTCGAAATGTGGTGCTACAGAATAATGCTAGAGATGAGATGGGTAGATCACATAACTAATGAGGAGGTACTGAATAGGATTGGGTAGAAGAGAAGTTTGTGGCACAACTTGACTAGAAGAAGGGATAGGTTGGTAGGACATGTTCTGAGGCATCAAGGGATCACCAATTTAGTATTGGAGGGAAGCGTGGAGGGTAAAAATCGTAGAGGGAGGCCAAGCTATGGGTAGACTAAACAGGTTCAGAAGGATGTAGGTTGCAGTAGGTACTGGGGGATGAAGAAGCTTGCACAGGATAGAGTAACATGGAGAGCTGCATCAAACCAGTCGCAGGACTGAAGACCACAACAACAGCAACAATTTTATACTTTGTTGCGAATGTTTCTTCCATGACTGTATTACTTTCGTAAAATGAAAAACAACCGCCTTCTGTGAAATCGTAATTTTATTTCAATACGCAACGCCTTTCGAGCTCAGAGGATTCATCTTCAGTTGATTCAACAGTCTACATCAGTTTTTTTTTCAGATTTAGGTTTAATTCTGGCCCTAGTAAGATTATTATGGTATATTACAAAGTGCCACTTCGCGAAGATAGATATACAAAACTAAGAGAAATCTAAAGTTAACTTACTATTCTTAGAAGTTGATATTTGGGTTTGAGGAACAGTATGAGTGAACATCTTCATGTACATATACACACTTTTCCTTTTACAACACGTTTGTAAACGCAAGTCAAAAAATTAAAAATGTACAGATGCTACACTTCTACAAACACAGAGGTATTATTATTTCAAAGAACAAACAAAGCTATTGCATTATTAATTATACAGAGATACAAAACAAATACTTATGGATATATCAAATGTGGCGGTATGTTATTAAATGATGGTACTATTAAATATTTGTTTCCTTAAGGAAACATAAACTTTTAAAATTACTGAAAAACCATTTGTTCATTCAACATGTTTCCAAAAGATTTTCTGTATATAACAGTATTTCTAATTGGTCTAGTAGGTCTAGGTTAATACCATGGTTTTCTGTCTAGAGTATAAATAAACTGCTGTGTATGCCACTTTGTCCATGTCGATTAACGTACATGTAGTTAGCTACTATGAGTTTGTCAAAGTGGTTAAGTGTAAAGCATGAGTGTGTTGAAACTTCGTGGCAGATTAAAACTGTGTACCGGACCGAGACTTGAATTCGGGACCTTTGCCTTTGCGGGCAAGTGCTCTGCCAGCTGAGCTACCCAAGAACGACTCATACCTCGTCCTCACAGCTTTAATTCCGCGGAGCCCTGAGTTCGAGTCTCGGTCCGGCACACAGTTTTAATCCACAAGGAAGTTTCAAATCAGCGCACGCTCTGCTGTAGAGTGAAAATTTCATTCCAGGAACATCAGTGTGTTGTTTGTCGCGTGTATGCAAAGTTCGTCCTGTTTCACCTATGCGGAATGCAGGGCAATTGTTACAGTGCACTCTGTATATTCCACCATGTGTTTACTGTGTGAGGCTATGTGGTGTCCACGTTCGTCGTTTGTGGAGAAGGATATTTTAATATCGGTGTTTCTAAATAAGTCAGCAATTTTTTGTGATGCAGTACCTAAATGGGAAAAGCTTGTGAATATTTGTGTTGTGTCAATCGTTATTTCTGTAGCGATTCCTTTACATAAGTTTGCTTGTATTTTGGTGGATGGTTAGTAAACTGATTTTTGAATACCCTTTATTTATTGCTATTTTCTTGATCGTATCGATTCCTTGTGTTAATGCTTTGTTTTTCAAAGTAAATGTGTGTGGCAAATTCAACATGGATCTAAGTGCAACATACATGAGTGTGTTTGGATGGTGCGATGATTCATGTTTTGTGATATCAGTGTAGAATGGTTTCCTGTAAATGTAAAAATTTTATTCGTTGTGTTCATTGACAGTTTTGAGGACTAAGGAGTTCAGGGATTGCTTTGTTTCATGTTCAGTTATCAACTTTATTTAATTGTGAATTTAATTGAGTAATCTATGAAGTGCATCAAGTTCACCTTTTTTGCTGCCGAGTAGGACAGCATCGGTAGGTACGTAAATGGTAAGAGTAGAAGCTCCCTATGACAGTGCGAACGGGCACCCGATGCATTAGCGTTGTTCGTGGTCAGCCTTGTTACCAGGACTGGCAGGGTAAATCAAGTGTATGAACAGCGTCGTGGGTGGTGGAGGAAACGGAGGTGTTGTGCACTCGTATGAGACAACGTTATCAGCACATGGCAGAGTTAGAAAGCGGCCTCACTATGGTTCTCGATTTTACTGGCTGGTAGAATAGTGCGGTGTCCACATTTGTGGGGTATTTGTTGTTGGTATGCATTTGAACGTGAGGGCAGGCATATTCGTTGTGGGGTTCGGGTCGAATACGTCTCACCACCACTAAGGAGAATTGCCGTTCAATTCACTGAGAACATCGAAACATCTTTACATATGCGCTTGTCATCCGACAACAAGAAATGGAATGCCTACAACTTTCAGAGTCGTCCCACACGATTGGTCGGAGACCAGCAGCAGCTGGACTAGACAGTTACCATCTCTAGCGTAAGGTCGCTCGTAACACCACAACAGAAACGTCTGCTTTTGGAGTCTCCTTAAGACCGGTAAGCATGGGCTGATAACGAACATTGTAGCATTACGTTCAGCGATGAGTCGTGGTTCTGCAGTACCTCTGATGGCAATCGTCGGCGTTTGTAGGAGAGATCTAGGGAGAAGTCCCATTCTTCCAATGTTTCATAGAGGCCTGGTTTCACGGTTTTGTGCCTGTATCAAGGATATCAAGGATCAGTTACAACAATTATGGGCCAACTCTCCTCAGGAGAAGATGCAACGACTCTACGACATCCTCCCCGACCAAGTCCCCGCATGCATCCAGGCTAGAGGGTTTGCAACGTCACACTGACAAACTGGCCCATACAGCCATTTCCTGATAGATTACACTCTACTTTGAATCACATCTACTCATGGTGTTTCATTAAGTTTCCTTACCACCTTCTGGGTGCTTCGCGTTTTTGTATCACGTAGTGTATATTCAATGAATCAACAGCAGCGGTAGCTTTAGACGCTTGCAGAAGAGACAGGTTAGCACACAAGAGAAAAAAATGTTTACGACGGTGAACGAGATAGTAGGTGTACTCGTTTCGTTCAGTGTAACATAAAATGGTTACAAGGATCATTCAATAAGCAAACAGACAAGTAGTTTTACAGAAAACAATTCCTTATAAAATGAATATAACTCTTCTTCTACACTCCTGGAAATGGAAATAAGAACACCGTGAATTCATTGTCCCAGGAAGGGGAAACTTTATTGACACATTCCTGGGGTCAGATACATCACATGATCACACTGACAGAACCACAGGCACATAGACACAGGCAACAGAGCATGCACAATGTCGGCACTAGTACTGTGTATATCCACCTTTCGCAGCAATGCAGGCAGCTATTCTCCCATGGAGACGATCGTAGAGATGCTGGATGTAGTCCTGTGGAACGGCTTGCCATGCCATTTCCACCTGGCGCCTCAGTTGGACCAGCGTTCGTGCTGGACGTGCAGACCGCGTGAGACGACGCTTCATCCAGTCCCAAACATGCTCAATGGGGGACAGATCCGGAGATCTTGCTGGCCAGGGTAGTTGACTTACACCTTCTAGAGCACGTTGGGTGGCACGGGATACATGCGGACGTGCATTGTCCTGTTGGAACAGCAAGTTCCCTTGCCGGTCTAGAAATGGTAGAACGATGGGTTCGATGATGGTTTGGATGTACTGTGCACTATTCAGTGTCACCTCGACGATCACCAGTGGTGTACGGCCGGTGTAGGTGATCGCTCCCCACACCATGATGTCGGGTGTTGGCCCTGTGTGCCTCGGTCGTATGCAGTCCTGATTGTGGCGCTCACCTGCACGGCGCCAAACACGCATACGACCATCATTGGCACCAAGGCAGAAGCGACTCTCATCGCTGAAGACGACACGTCTCCATTCGTCCCTCCATTCACGCATGTCGCGACACCACTGGAGGCGGGCTGCACGATGTTGGGGCGTGAGCGGAAGACGGCCTAACGGTGTGCGGGACCGTAGCCCAGCTTCATGGAGGCGGTTGCGAATGGTCCTCGCCGATACCCCAGGAGCAACAGTGTCCCTAATTTGCTGGGAAGTGGCGGTGCGGTCCCCTACGGCACTGCGTAGGATCCTACGGTCTTGGCGTGCATCCGTGCGTCGCTGCGGTCCGGTCCCAGGTCGACGGGCACGTGCACCTTCCGCCGACCGCTGGCGACAACATCGATGTACTGTGGAGACCTCACGCCCCATGTGTTGAGCAATTCGGCGGTACGTCCACCCGGCCTCCCGCATGCCCACTATACGCCCTCGCTCAAAGTCCGTCAACTGCACATACGGTTCACGTCCACGCTGTCGCGGCATGCTACCAGTGTTAAAGACTGCGATGGAGCTCCGTATGCCACGGCAAACTGGCTGACACTGACGGCGGCGGTGCACAAATGCTGCGCAGCTAGCGCCATTCGACGGCCAACACCGCGGTTCCTGGTGTGTCCGCTGTGCCGTGAGTGTGATCATTGCTTGTACAGCCCTCTCGCAGTGTCCGGAGCAAGTATGGTGGGTCTGACACACCGGTGTCAATGTGTTCTTTTTTCCATTTCCAGGAGTGTATTTTCCCTGTGATGTCCACCAACTTTCGATTTAGCCACGCCAGCCTCTTACGAGTCATTTTATTCCCTCTGTCAATAATTCTTTACCTTCATCTAGAAGCCAGTTTTGTACTTCCTTCTCCACCTTTTCCTTGCCGTTGAAGTAGATGCCACGCAAAGTTTCTTTCATCTGACCAAACAGGTAACAAACCGAAGGGACACGTTCAGCTCCAAAACATGGACAAGGCAGGAGCTCCCAATGCAGTTTGCCAATGCAATTGTGCCGTATAAAGGCCAGTATTATCTTGAAGAAAAATCATGCTTTTTCCCTGACATCCCGACGTTTTCTCTTCATCGTGGGCTTGACTTTACCTCAATCATACCTGAGTAATATGGGCTGTTGATAGTGCATTACTCCACAAACGAATAATTGAAAATCAGTCAGTGGAAACTAAAAAAGGCGGTTAACCTGACATTATGAACTGAGAGCAGCGTTTGAAATTTCTTACAAACAGGGATTATCGATGCGTCCACTGCATTCTTTGATGCTTGGACTATGGCGTGCTATCCAAGATTCATCGCAGGTTAAAATCCTGACCAAAAATCAATCATCTGCACTGTTATAACGATTTATGAACTCGGTGCAAATGCGAAATCTGTAGCCTTCCTTATGGGCGCGAGTCTTTGTAAGAAACTACGTTTCGGCAGTTCATTTTGCCTTTAATGATGGACTTAGGTTGTGTTAACACCTACTTGACATTTTTAAGCAACCTAATCATCTGAAAGTCGTCGGCCTTCTTCAATAACTCAATCTAAACGGTGCTCGTCGGATACGCTTTTGGGGCACCTTTGAGCATTTCTGGACACCCGTAAAAACTCGCAGGGCTCAGTCAAATACTACCGTGTTCTGTGTTCGTCAGAGGCGATATTTCTGTCGGTTTACGTTTTCCGGAAATAAAGATCAGATCACAGAACATTGTTCCCCAAAGTACTTGTACTTTGTTCAAGCGTACACTCGTAACTAAGACGCTACATGTTATCTTCACATAAAAATAAATCTGTCAAATGACTGTCACTATTTGCAAGGTTGGCAACTAACGCAAAAGTCTCAGTTCCCTGCCTTCGTTTTTGACTTATTATGCATGTTTATTTACTCACTGAATGAGCCTCACACGCAACGAGTATTTTGATACATCTGACAATAAATTCTGAATGCTTGTGGTGAAAGGAAGTAATGTCCGAAAACGTTACGTTCCAATGTTACGCGAACACCTGAATCGTATTCCATTTTCTTTGCTGGGTAGAAGGCCCGGAGACCACATTTCTTTGACATTTCCAAAGGAAATGGAGGAAGTGGCAGTCAAACGACTGTTCGAGTTAGTGGTTGCTCCGATTACACCGGAGAAATACTGTGGGACTTTCGGAAGAATGACATCAACAGAATCCCTGGGATAGCAAAGGTCAATGTGAAAACTATAGCACTGATAGCTTAACAGTTCAAGCATCCGAGTTACTAACAAGGATAATATCAAGAAGAATAGAAAAACAGAGAATCTGTTAGATGATGATCTGTTTGGCTTTGGGGATTGAAATAAAAGGACTCCAGAGAGATGTTTATGATGTGGAGCTTGACATAGGAGGCGACACTTATAAAAAAATCATGACACACTGATGAGATTTATCGATCTATAAAAAGCTTTCGACAAAGCAAAACAGAGCAAGACGTTCAAAATGTTGAAGAAATCAGGTGCAACTTACTAGGAAAGAACCAAGAGTGGAAAGATAAGAATACCAGACCGAGAGAGAAGTGCTTGGATTAAAAGCGACTGAAATCTTTCACCGCTACTGTTCAACTTCCACATCAAAGAAACTGTGAAGGAAATAAAATTGTAAAGATTAGGTATACAATTCCGGTGATAGATTGTTAGTGATAAGATTAAAATTTTGTACTTGTGGTAATCTACAGCCTCCAGATGCTTAAAGAAAGTAAACATGGTCTGTCGTATGTTGTAATGCGATGTTTATTTACTCGTGCGGTTACCTAATTTCGACTAACCGTCATTATCAAGCAGATTTGTAACATCTGAAATGCATATGTTACGAATGGGTTTGAAAATGATGCGTGGTCGAAATTAGCTAACCTCACGGTTGAATAAACATCGCATTACAGCATACTACGGACCATGTTTACATGTATTAAGTATAAAGACTCGCTCCTGACAATGCTATCTCAACGAGAGTGACAGAGAATTACAAGACACGTTGAGTGAAATGAATAATATATCACATAGTTCATTCAATTCAACAGGTCGTATAATTCATACTCACAGCAGAGAATACGGACCAAGGCTAAACCGAAGGAAAACTAAAGTAATGAGGAGAAGCAGAAATGGCATTAGAGATAAAATTAAGGTCAGAACAGGGAGCTACATAGTGCAAGAAGTGAAATTATTGCACTTCGGAGTAAAATAACCTATTCAGGCCGAATCTGTTGGGATATAAGGAGGAGACTAAGACAGGAAAAGAGGTGAATTTTCTCTAAAAGAAAACTGCTAGTATTAACCGTAGGAAGTAATTTTTGCGAATGTGCATCTGGAGCAGAGCGTTGTATGGAAATGAGTCATGAACCAAAGGAAAATCAGACGATAAGAGAATTGAAGCGTCTGAGAAGTATTGTTACGACAGATTGCTCAAAATTAAGTGAACAGGTAAGAAATGACGGAGTTCTCTGCGGAATCGGCGAGGGAATAAATATGTGGCAAACAATGACTGGAAGATGAGAATGTACGAGTATACATACATCATTTGAATGTTTCTTTTATCGACATGACGTGGAACGAATCAGTTTACAGAATATACATACATTATTAGTGTTAACATTAAGGGACACATAATATTATTCTCCAACTCCTGCAACTACACTTAAAAATAAAGTTTTGTTTTTCAGGTTATCACTTGATTTATTCGTCCACGGGATGGAGGACGTTGCCCACGAGAAATGATTTGCTAGTTGTTAGACATTATACGTTATTGGACAAATGATCAACCGCTCTTGTCAGGCATATTGAATACGTTTCGGAGTCACTGACAGTTTTAGTAGTGGGTAATAAAAGTCATTTACATTCTAGCGCTGTAATTTTGGACGTCCCTGTTCCTCTCAAATTATATTGAATTATACGTACCGAATTAAATTAGCGTACGCACGTGCAGTTAAAATGTCTAACTCCTTGCAGAGTTACTTACATGACGCAATATATTATTCTTACTCCGCGCTTTTTTGCAATCAATAATTCCTTTCCAAGTGTTTTACTCAGAAAGTTTCTCCATAAGACATTATTGAGTGAAATATGCAAAATACGCCAGGAGGTTGATTCGTTTGTTTCCAAGATTAACAGTTATACGAGGAGCGAAAGCAGTTGAACGTAACTGTCTGAGAAGCTCAGTAATACGCTTCTTCCAGTTCACATTTTCATCAAAACGTAGACCCAAAAATTTGGATAATGCTATCCTATTTACCGATTTCTGTTTATTTACTAAATTAATTATTATTGGTAGGACTTTGTTTGTTGTACAGAGCTAAATAAATTCTGTTTTCAAAATTCAAGCAGAGCATATTTTAGAGAACCACGTCATAATTCTTTTAAGAACATAATCAAAAACCTCTTATGTGGATTTATCTCTAACTTGATTTATTATAACGCTAGTATAGTCTGTAAGAGGCTACCTTTCCTGCTTGTTGGGTGTTAAGTGGAAGGTCATTCACATATTTAAGGAATATCGGTGGAACAAAAATTGAATCCTGTGGGACTGCCTTTTTGATCTCTTCCCAGTCACTAAAATTTTTTACCTTTCTAACATTGAGTTATTCATCACAGCGTTTCACACCAAGGTTAATTTAAACCGCATTAAAAGGGGTCATAGAAAAGAAGCACTATAGGCAAGTACTGGAATACAAGCAAAAAATAGTTTATGACACTGTGTTGAAGTGTGATGTTAAGATAAGGAGACTGACACAAGTGAAAGTTGTATTGGGCCCCCATGGAACCAAAAGACTGACGTCCGCCACCTAGAAAAAGAAATTAATTCACATGGTCAGAGGGACTTATCTTCGCCGCAACAGACCTAACAGGGGGTTTGTGTCTGTGAATCATACACCACTGCCTCCAAATCACTTCCTCTAAAGACTTGTAATAGGAATTTAGAAACACTGTGGTTGCTTCTAAATGAAGCACTTCCCTTTCAGCAAAAAAATATTTTTTTTCTTAAATTTAACTGTAATGAGGGTATCTCATAATGACACTGAAACACAAAACCTAAAACTGGTGTAACTTCGCGCTATTACATCTTCTGGTATTATGTCATTGTGCCAATAGATGCACCTGGGAAGCCTAGCGATAGTTTGTTGGAAACATGCGTGGTGTGAATGTCAAAATGTGAAGCACAGACTCAGTTTGACCCCTTGTTTTTTGCATCCTGATACCAGCGGCCTGTAAACGGATGGATGTCACCCAGCAAAGGTGGAACATTAACCAGGCGCCAATTTTAGTTTAGTCTTGTTGAATTTCGAAATCGTTTTAACCTGGATGGAAACTGTAATGAACAGCGATCAAAATCCTTTTTCTGCATATTAAAAAGAGCGGAACAGGAATGTTTCAGCACAATTAAGCATTCTCAGACAGAGGCTAACCTATCTTTGCACTACTTACATCATATTTGCTTGAATTTAGACAAAAAAACAACGATTTTATATTTATTTTATTAATTTTTATGTATTCGATCGATGTCCTGGGTTGTAATAGTGTATGTGGAAGAGATCCAGAGATCACTGAAGAATAATAAAATAGCGGCACACGCAATTACAAGAAGGAAATAACTGAACATGATAACAATAACAAAAATGTCATCCACACCTTTTCTCAATTACTGTTACAGAAACTGATGAATAATATGAAACTAAAAACATAATAAACAAGTCTGAATAAGCCACTTTCGTCACAGATGCCGCTGTACCAAATTTTCACATTTCGCAAACCACCTACAGTGAGACGATGGATATGTCAAACGGAGTACATTCCGCGGGGAAATACAAAATTGTATGAGCCGTCGTAGTGGCGTGGTTCCAAAGCAAACTGAGAAGAGATTACAGCATCTGATACTGCATTCTTCGATCTGCTGACAACTACAGAAGAAGTTGTGCTATTCAACAGCAGACTATTTAATTTCTCTGTGAAAAACGTACCGTACTCATACTTCTATTAGTATTCCAGAATTTTAACATTCAGTGAAAGAAATTTCTTCTTTTTATAAATTTTAGAAAAACTACAATCTATATGCCATGATCTACACTTATGATGTGTGTTCCATGGTCACATGATTACTGTGTTGATACCGCCGTTTCTTGTAAACAAATTTTTTTGGTAAACCACGGTTGTCATATAGGAATAGCTATAAAACAAAGTTAGTTTTAGAGTACGTACGTTTTTAATCAGAGATCAGAGCATGATGTTTTAACGTCACACAACCTGCACGCAGCTTGCTTTTGTGCTAAAAATGATTTTCCTGCCTAAGCTAAATTGCTATGAAGTACCGTACCAAATATGAATGCTCAGTAGTTGGTAGTACACTAGCTGTTGTGGTGGGAGGGGGGGGGGAGAGGGGGACGGTGACGGTGTAGAATTCTCGTTCGGACACCCAATTTGTGCCTTCTGTAGGTTCCCTAATTAAACTCTTCAAACAAACGACAGGAGGCTTTCTTTGAGAAGCACACTGAAAATTTCCTGCTCCCGCTTTGCTCTACTCCAATTTGTGCTACGCCTAAAATGATCTTGTCGACTTATAACGCTATAAGAAGTGGTTATACACCGTTTCTGGTACAAGGAACCAATTTCTCTCTTGTGTAAACATACCAACTAACAGTTCTAGCCCATGGTTTGTTTAGATATAGTTAATGGGCAATTACCGTCCTGATGATGAAAATTAATGCTCTTCTCCTGTCGAGATAATTACTGTAATTTATAGTAAAATGGCGGCCTGGTAGGGGACTCTCTTTCATGGTTACGTTTGTGACTGAATGCTTTAAACTTCTAGTCATAACTGTAATTTTAATGACAGTAATTTATGATCCGAAAAATGGTGCCTTCCCCACTGTGATTCTCTTGGCCCTTCCCCACGACTGACCCCACAGTGCTGCTATTGGTCCTTGCCCCACCACCTACTCCACTGCTCCTTAGCGTCCTAAGAATTCCGAGACTGGCATTCTCAATCTGTACCTCGTTCAAGCGACACCACCACCACCAAGTGCCAGAGGTCATCCAACAAATCTGAGGAGAGTAAAAAGAACAAAATTGTTTCTTCCAAATGTAAGTGCCCTCATTAGTCATTCACATACAGACAAATTCTAGCAACTAACTTTTATACACCCCATGCAGACTGGAATAGCAGAGAACGAATGAGCACAATCTCAGTTCGTAACAACATGATAACCCCAGATAAAGAGGCCATGTAATTATTCAGTCTAAGATAATTTTGTAACTCGGAACCAGTCTCCATCAGTGCAAACACCTTCACATACACATGCTTAATTCGGGTTCAGTAAAGTATTTACCTCTCAAAATAAGGTCTACAAACAATTTAGACAAGACACACGCTAGATACTATAACATAATTCTTCACACGTTAAGCTGGAATCTCCTCATTGCCTGTGCAGCCTGCAGCAACGGGGTCTGCTGCAGACAGTGGTTAGTCAATGCACTCACCCTTAGAATGGGTAAGTGCGTAATTTCAGATAAAATGCCGTTTTACAGGACATAATTAATGGAGCACACACAAAATTCTACCGTCCATCTCCGGTGTCATTTTACGTGTGCCGGTCCCAAACCTGTATATCCCCATTCATCTTTACTCCTCAAGCCTTCTTTCCTATCCATGAAAGAAAATCCAAGGTGGCAGCTGCCTGAGGGTGCAGGCATAGTATCTGCGAAAGCTGTCTGTAACATCTCAGCAGATTACACACTCAGTGCCATTCAAACTTCCTAACCAGTCACCAAAAGTTGACAAAAATTAATTATGTAAATAACACCACCGAATCGGTGAGAACTCTTGAGGAAAACAAAGGGGTACACAATGAAAAATTACGTAACACAATTCGTCCATCTGTTTTCCTTAGCTCACTGGTATAACTATTACGAAAAATCATGACTGTTATACGCAGAAAACACTGCGTGCACGTCTATCCAGAGTGAAGGAAGTGAATGAGGAAAGGTTGCAGCCATTCAGCCGGATACAGGCTTCTTATTGAGTACAGAATTTTAAGCAATGATAATGCGGGACTCAACAAAATTGGGTTTAACAATGCCGAGCGCGACTGGAAATATTGTAACTTGCGGAATTACTGTATATTACGTTGTTTCTTTGTTGATAATTTTTTTCTTGCACGCATCATGGTGTGGGGCGGCTGGTAGGATTGAATTGTTATATAAATGTTTGAATGCAGAAACATTTCCTATTATTTAGAATGTTATTTATGCTGTCTTTCGCCGTTCTCAACACTGGCTCTCTAACTACAATATTGGCAACCAGAAAGTGATTAGCAAAACGTGAAGCCTGTAATTAGAATTCCTAGTGCCCACTTCATCTGAGAAATACACTTATAGCTACAGCTTATAGCTCTGAGGAATTAGGAGATTGTCTGGGATTCATAATCAAAAACGATCGTGAACAAAAAAACTTCGTTATATTCTGAAAGTCACAGATGAAAAACCAAGAATCCACACAACCTGACTAACAGAGCAGTTCAGAGTCTAATGCGCTGATGCAACTATAACTGTCCAAATTAAAGGTTTAAATGAATGCTCGCCATAATTTGATGAATATGCTCATCAAACGCCACGCTAAATAATGGTAGAATGTCTGTCCCGCGACGGCACGTGAAAATACGACATACACAAACTGAAGATAGATTATTAAAGTCATCCCAAAATTAACACTTCACTCGAAAATGATTTCATGGTTACGCGTATCCCGAGTAACTTAATACGGCATCTGAGGCTGTTTATAGCAATGATACCGACGCGATGCGACTCCCGAGACAGATGGTGAGCTATTCAGCGTCTGGAGAGAACTGGGGCCTTGCTTCCTCTCGCAGCATTCTTATATATAAAGCCGCTGTGCGGACGGCTAAGGGAACGCCTGATCAAATCGGCTCTCCCAACTAGCCGCTGGACTAGTAATGCACCACATTAAGTTACTGAATAAATCATAGCTTCTTTTGCTGATGGCCGATGAAGCTCTCAATTTAAATTTGCTTTCAGCACACAGGTAAGTAATTATAATAAAAGTCTGACGTGGCTAAGTAAAATATTTTGGGCGAGAGAATTAATTTAATTACACTACACGCAGTAGACGAGCTCTGAACTTTCCCTTCGGAGATACGCTATCGCTATAGTTTTATAGTTATTCAAATGAAACTTCTCACATCTTTATGGTTATAGCGGATCTCCATTCTACTTAAATATAAACATCCTAGCCTTATTTATTAGCCTACTTAATCTATCTTGCTTCCTTAAGTTTTAAGACAAAACTCAGAAAATCATGAATTTCAACTAAAATCTTAATTTGTGAGATCCAGAAGACTGTTTCTATTAAATAATTATGAAAAAGGAATCTAAATATAAATTTTTAAGTCTCTAGCTCTTTTCTGTTGCGCCAATGATTTTTACAGAAAAACGTCCAAATTTCGAAAATGGTTAAAGTTATCGAACTGACATTCAACACATATTAATTTGGTATTACTCCTGACATGCTAGAAACATTTTAGGTTATTTGCTTGATTTTTAAAGTATTGCGGAACATTTATGACGTCAGAGCTAGTTACAGCGGACTGGCTGGCACACAATGGAAAGAATGATGCGAATTTATTATGGCGTGAGTAGGCTGCTTCCCTACAATGGGACATTATGTTGATTACTTTCTGTGGCTACGTTTCCGGTGCTATTTAGCAGTCAGATGATAGTGCCGAAACAGAGCCCTCAACCTCTCCTTTGTCACTTTCTTGTACAGCCCTGATAGAGCTGGAAAAAGTAACCGATCCGCCCCAATGTGCTGATTCCTAGTACAATGTAAATATGGCGGCAGTTTACATTCACATCATTTGTCCCCACTTCTTTCTGTGATGCCCCTGTCCCTGCTGTGCAACGGAATCACGACAGTACTCTGTTATTTCCCTGTGGACAAAGAAAACTCATGACGGGTTGTTAATGCAGGATTCAGTTTTACGCGTCAGAGTTATTGGAATAGCCTTTTAGAACACGACCATGAAGATATGGACATTTCTGTTTAACTATCTGCCCACATGAGTCGGTGAAACAAAATACAATTTTCTGCGCTAGAAGAGTGGCGAGAAAAGGGAAATTTCAAATTCGAGAACAAGCTGTCTCCACGAAATGAGACATTTTAAACTGTGTGTGAAACAGTGCATCACGCAGTCATACAGTTACGGGTCAAATTTCTGGTACCCTATAAATAACACACATTTAAAGGCTTTCAATTCAACTAAATGTGTAGGAATTACAATTACGAACAAATTAAATTGGGACGATCACCTAGACAGCGTTGGGGGAAGGCTGACCAAAAGAGGATTTTTAATATCAGAGCACTTATAAGATGTAATAAGTCTACTAAATAGCTGGGAATATTACGCTGGTCCGTCCTGTGCTAGAGTTTTGCTTGGCGGTGTGGGACCCTTACCAGGCAGGATTAACTCTGGACATCGGAAAAGTCCAAACAATGGCAGCACTTTTGTATTACCACGAAATAGGAAGGAAGTGTCACGGATAAGAGGCGACAATCGTTAAAACAAAGACATTCCTCGTTGCAGCTTGAGCTTTTCACGAAATCTCCATGACCAACTTCCTTCTCTGAATGACAAAATGTTTTGTTGTCGCCAATCTACATAGGGGAAATGATCATCGTAATAAAAATCAGAGAAATCAGAGCTACTGTAGAAAGATTTAACTGTTCATTTTTCCTATGCACCGTTAGGAATGCTAGAGAAATAGTCTAAAAGTGGTTCGAAGATGTGGTGTCACCGCCAGACACCACACTTGCTAGGTGGTAGCTTTAAATCGGCCGCGGTCCATTAGTACATGTCGGACCCGCGTGTCGCCACTGTCAGTAATTGCAGACCGAGTGCCACCACACGGCAGGTCTAGAGAGACGTACTAGCACTCGCCCCAGTTGTACGACGACTTTGCTAGCGACTACACTGAAGAAACCTTTCTCTCATTTGCCGAGAGATAGTTAGAATAGCCTTCAGCTACGTCCATGGCTACGACCTAGCAAGGCGCCATTAGCCTTACAGTGCTTGTATTTAAAGAGTCTCATTTGTATCGTCAAGAGCGATGTACCACAATGATGGATTAAAGTTAAGTAATCATGGAGCTACGTACTTTTCTTTATAGCATTCATTACGTATCCTGTTTCAGACATAAGCAAGCCTGCGTGAGTTGACGCGTGCCCCTTCGGCTTCCTCGCCTTGTGTCTAGACTGTCTTGTCTGGACGCAACATATTTTGGCGACGAGTGTAAAAGTGTTCTTGCTACTTGCTTTGATCTGCTTTACTTGTGTCATGGCTTCGCCACCATCTCCAGATGTACTGTCCGAATTTTATCGCTTGCAGAATCAGCAGACGCAGGCGTTATTGGATGCCCTTGGACAGCTCGTCCAGGGTCAATGTGCAATGCCAAACGATGCAACGGCCGCCGCTTCACCGCTACCGCCGCCACAACATGCTGTTGCACCTCAATTTAGGCCATATGACCCGGCTGTAGAAAGCTGGACGGAGTGGTCCCGCCAATTTGGATTCCATCTCGCCGCCTACAGAATTCAAGGTAACGAGCGGCAGCCTTTTTTCTTAGCATCCGTCGGGGTGCAGACGTACGTTGTGATAGTGAAATTGTTTCCCTGACGCGACGTAGCAACTCTGTCCTACGAAGCAATTTTGTCGGCATTGGATGCCTATTTCAAAGAAACAGTCAATGTCGTTGCAAAAAGGTATACGTTCTTTCGTACAAAAAGTACGGCCGGTCAAACTAATCGGGAGTGGGTTGCAACTTTGCAAGGCCTTACTAGGGATTGTGCTTTTGAGTGTGAATGTGGACTCCCTTATTCAGATACAATGGTGCGTGATGCAATTGCACAGAACGTTTCTGATGTTCGCATACGGGAACAGATTTTGAAACTCGTCAATCCCTCCCTTCCACAAGTGATAGACATATTGGATAGGCAAGACACACTTGACTTTGCTCAGGAATCATTTGAAACTTCGCCAGCTGTGTGTCGCATTAACCGGCCCGCCGGGCGAGCTGCACGGAACTGTAAACTGCCCTCGCGCACGTCCGCGCAGCCACATGTCCCGCGAAAGCAAGCAAATGCAGTGCTGAAATCATGCCCGCGATGTGCAACTAGACATTCGCGTGAGAACTGCCCGTCACGCCAAGCTATTTGCTTTTTCTGTAATAAGAAAGGACATGTTCAAAGTGTTTGCCAGAAAAAGCTCCGACAGGACACTCACAACCATTCCAGGCCCTTTGATTCGCGCCGGAATCGAACCAAGGATACTCAGGCTCGGGAACCTTCGCCCATGGACATTCATGTAGTTAATGCCACTCCCCCCTGTGCTACTCTCTCTAACTGTGACTGTGTTCATCCCACAAAAAGTGTGCGTCGACGTCGACGGAAATCCCGTCACGTCGCAAGTGCTTCTGTCCCAGAAACAGTTCATGTTGCAAGAGACAGTCGCTCTTGTCGTCAGCAGGACAATAAACTTTTTGTAGATTTGGACTTTGCCGGACAAGTGATACCGTTCCAGCTCGATACCGGAGCTGCAGTTTCATTGCTCAATCACGCCACGTACAAACAACTGGGCGCACCTCCGTAGCGTGCCGCAAATGTTCAGCTCACTAGTTATTCAGGGCAGCATATCCCTGTGTTAGGTCAGTGCAGCCTTCTTGCAACATACAAGGGACAAACAAAACTTGTGTCTTTTTACGTCCTTCGTTCTTCTTCTGCAGTGAACTTGTTTGGTTTAGATTTATTTCAGTTGCTTAACTTGTCTATCGTAGATCAGGTCCTATCGGTGAACCAGACTGTGCCTTCCGCCAGTGTTTCTCGTCTATGTGAGGAATTTGCAGACATTTTTGCACCGGGCCTTGGTTGCGCTAAGAACTATAAAGCACATTTGGAACTGAAAGTCAACGCGCAACCAAAATTTTTCAGAGCGCGCAATGTTCCCCACGCATTGCGTGATGAGGTCGCAAGAACATTAAACGATTTAGAATCACAAGGTGTAATTGAACGTGTGCAGGCTTCTCTCTGGGCCTCACCCTTAGTAAATTTGCAAAAACCTTCCGGAAAATTGAGACTTTGCATGGACTTCAAGGCAACTGTGAATCCACAACTAGTGACTGCAACTTTTCCTTTGCCCCGCCCGAAAGATCTTTCTGACAAACTGTGCCCGGGAAAATATTTTTCAAAGTTGGACCTAGCAGATGCGTACTTGCAAATACCGGTGGACGAAGAATCCGAGCGAGTATTGGTGGTTAACACGCATCTTGGATTGTATCGATTCAAAAGACTGCCATTCGGGTGTGCATCCGCCGCTGCATTGTTTCAGCAATATTTACAAACTGTTTGTGCGTCGGTCCCTACTGCAGCAAACTATCTGGACGATATTGTGATCTCCGGAAAGACAGCAGCAGAACATTTATGCAACCTCCGAACGTTATTTCAGGTATTGCGACAAAATGGTCTTCGCTTGCGGAAGGACAAATGTGTGTTTTTTGCTCGTGATTTGCCATATCTGGGACATGTAATCAATGCCCAAGGCATACATCCGAGTCCAGAGCACCTCCGTGCCATACAGGACTTGCCTTCGCCGCAGAATCTGAAGCAGCTACAGAGTGTGTTGGGAAAAATTAACTATTATCATAACTTTCTCCCGCATGCCTCTTCCATTTCAGCTCCGCTTCATCGCTTACGCCGTAAAGGTGTTCCGTTCGTCTGGTCGACGGAATGCGAACGCGCCTTTCGCCAATTGAAATCGGCGTTGCTTTCAAATACTTGCCTTACGCCATTCGATCCCCAGAAACCCCTTTTGTTGATGGTAGATGCATCGGATTTCGGGATCGGTGCTGTGCTTGCGCACAAAGATGGTTCGCATGATCGCCCTATTGCCTTTGCGTCCAAATTGCTGTCGTCTGCGCAAAGAAATTATTCCCAGATAGAGAAAGAAGCTTTGGCTCTCGTGTTTGGTGTTACAAAGTTTCACGATTTCTTGTATGGTCGTCACTTTACCATCATCACAGACCACAAACCTTTGACATCGCTTTTTCATCCGAACAAGCCTGTACTTCCGCGTACAGCGCAGAAATTCATTCGCTGGTATATTTTCCTCTCGCAATACCGCTGCGGTATCTTGTATCGGTCCACTACTAAGCACGGAAACGCCGATTCGTTGTCCCGTTTGCCTGTTGCTGAGGATAGAGCATTCGATTCTTCCGAACTTGCTTGCATGTTCATTGATGCGGAAACTGATGACGTGGTCGAATCGTTTCCGATTGATTTTCGTCGTGTAGCTACAGCCACAGCTGCTGACCCTGTCCTTGCTACCGTTTTGCGTTTTGTTGCTACGCAATGGCCCTTGTAAAAGTCGCGGATCGAGGATCCGTTGGTTCGCCGATTTTTTGCTCACAAGGAGAGACTTTTTGAACGACGTGGTGTTTTGCTGTTGCGTTCTGATAATGATCAGTCTAGAGTCGTGGTCCCACGTTCGTTACAGTCCTCTGTCTTAAAGCGTCTCCACCAAGGACATTGGGGTATAGTGCATACGAAACAACTTGCTCGTCAGCACTGTACTTGGTTCGGAATCGATGCCGCGATTACGAATATGTGCTCTTCTTGCATGGTGTGTGCCGAACAACAATCAGCACCACCGCGGAAATTCTTTGCATGGCCAAAAGCCACTTCCCCTTGGCAACGCTTACACATCGATTTTGCTGGTCCCTTCTGGAATGCTCGATGGTTGGTTCTGGTCGATTCATTCAGTAATTTTCCTTTTGTTGTCCGGATGTCTTCCACGACGTCATCTGCCACAATCCAAGCGTTATCCGCTGTCTTTTGCATTGAAGGTCTTCCACAGATTATTGTTTCAGACAATGGCCCACAATTCATGTCTGCAGAATTTGTCATTCTGCAAGGCCAATGGTGTTCAACATCTGACGTCCTCACCGTTTTCGCCTCAGTCAAACGGTGCTGCTGAACGTTTGGTCCGGACTTTCAAGTCACAGATGTTGAAGTTGAAAGAGTCGCATTCTCGGGAGGACGCGTTGTTGCTTTTTTTGTCTTCGTATCGCTCTCAGCCCCGAGATGGTCGCTCGCCGGCTGAGTTGCTCCACGGTCGTCCTCATCGAACCTTGATGTCTTTGCTGCATCCGCCGCATCAGGTTCCTGTGCAGCGGCAGACTCCTGCTTTTGCTCCAGGCGACGTTGTATTCTATCGAAACTATCGCGGTTCACGGAGTTGGCTCGCAGGGCGCATTCTTCGCTGCCTCGGCTGCGCGATGTATTTGGTTTTGGGGGCCTCTGGTGAGGTGCGTCGGCATCTCAAACAGCTGCGCCTCTGTCGTCGCACGGGTTCTGTCGCTCCCCGTCTGCTTTCAGCGACGGTGCCGTCCGGTCAGCGCCCTGGGGACCCATCTACTGGCTCGCCTCATCCCCAGGTGTTACCGACGATGCCTTCCATTTTGCCCCATGGCGTCGCGCCGCCGCCGCAGCCGCCACCGGCGCCGCCCGCAGTGGACGTTTCGCTGCAGCCGCCAGGCGCCTCCCTGAGTCACGCGCCGCCGTCCGCTTCCCGTGACCAGCTGTCCTCCGCCATGGAACTCTTGCACGCTTCGGACCACATTGCGTCATCGCGCGTCGGATACCCCGACGCAATGGAGGTCGACCCTTCGGCCCCTCCTGTCTCATTACGGGCGCATACACCGCATGTTGACGTGCACCCTGGACTAGGTTTTCCGGCGTTTCCTAGCTCCCCTCGCACCGAATGGCCGGGTGCGGGTGGCACAGCCTCGCCTGTTGTTAGGCTCCCCACCTCATCGCATACGTCAACATGGGGCCCTCCCCACGGCGGGCGGAAGCCTTATACCACGACCGTTCGCCGTTTTTCGGGGGAGGAATGTGGTGTCACCGCCAGACACCACACTTGCTAGGTGGTAGCTTTAAATCGGCCGCGGTCCATTAGTACATGTCGGACCCGCGTGTCGCCACTGTCAGTAATTGCAGACCGAGTGCCACCACACGGCAGGTCTAGAGAGACGTACTAGCACTCGCCCCAGTTGTACGACGACTTTGCTAGCGACTACACTGACGAAGCCTTTCTCTCATTTGCCGAGAGATAGTTAGAATAGCCTTCAGCTACGTCCATGGCTACGACCTAGCAAGGCGCCATTAGCCTTACAGTGCTTGTATTTAAAGAGTCTCATTTGTATCGTCAAGAGCGATGTACCACAATGATGGATTAAAGTTAAGTAATCATGGAGCTACGTACTTTTCTTTATAGCATTCATTACGTATCCTGTTTCAGACATAAGCAAGCCTGCGTGAGTTGACGCGTGCCCCTTCGGCTTCCTCGCCTTGTGTCTAGACTGTCTTGTCTAGACACAACAGAAGAACACTCTGTCAGACTCTTAAGTGTGAATTGCAGATTATTCATGTGCATGTAGGTGTGAAAACTAGCCTATGGTGGCTGCAGTTCTCTGTCGGCCAAACGACTAAAAAGTCGTAATCATCGCACCCAAGAGGTGCACGTTTATCAATAGTGCAAGGAAATCTGACATTCATTAAATAGTGGCCGCTGTGTGGGTCACCTAATGAGTTGACCAGCTTGACACAAAATTCATTTAATTCCGTAAAACCCACAACAAAATAAATGAAATTGTAGGGAACGAGAATGAGTGCCATTGAAAAATTAATAAAAAGATAGTATCAACTTCAACTGTATAATATTTTTATCAACAGAAACGCAGGTTGGCTGGCAATAGACTTGGTGAACCTAACTGGAATTTACGTGTACAAGAGACTGGCTACTGTGAGTGAAAGGATGCCAATCTAGGCAAGCACAATCTGCTGTATCATTCCGCTAATTGGTCGCTCACGTCAAAATATAATCAAGCATTCAATGGGCACTGGGAGTGGCTACTGAGAGAATAAGGCTGCTACGAAAAAAAGATGGCCCCTGAAAACGATTCATAGGATTCTGTATTTGTCGAAGATACACAACGTTACCAATACAGCCACGGACAGACGAGATTCTGCCGTCTGCATGCAGGCGCTGCTGAAGCTGATAGGTTCTGTGGGGTGTCGTACTGTGGGAGATGATCCCACATCCGCCGGTGATTGTAAAAGTCTTCAAAAATATAAAGTTTCGCCCTGGTGTCCAGACGTGTTTACACCGAACTGTCCTCTCCACAGAAACGGAAGAGCTCTAGCGACTGTACTCCATGATGGTGGAGAAGATAGAATCTACCTCTCCCATTGCTCAAAACCTTCCAAAAAAACAGCTGTCCCCCCGATGTTCTTGAATAATGGCCCAGCAGTGATTACCGTGCCAATCATGTTTTCTAGCGAGGAGACCCAATCTTCTTCAACGAATTACTGCAGTGGAGCACGCATTCTGTTCTCCGAAAAAAAACAGCACACAATGCCTGGAGGTCCTGCAGCCAAAACACAGGCGCATTTTGCAAGATGAGGGAAGATTGCTAGTGAAAGCAAATTCTGTTTCGTCCATAAAACGATTTAATCGGCGCCTTTTTGGCGAGGCGCTGCGGCATCTATGAAACGCGACATCTGGAGAAATTCGTCGTGCCGTCTCACAAGGTAAGACGCTCTTGTAATAAACACATTAGCTGGGTGCCAGCCAGACGCCACTGTACCTGGACCCAACCACGTCCACTTACAAATAAGGCCGGCTCCAGGATGCCCGGCGCTGCCAGTTTCTAAAGAAGTGTCATTTCGCATTCAGCCACGGTGTTCCCACCATCTTGCTTCGGTCGCTGGCGGAGCAAGCCTGACTGCCAGAATGGTGGCCCATAAACCACTGCTCTTCAGCGCCCAAGGCCGATTTCGGTGACTACAAAGGGAGGTGAACTCGCTTGCTGCTCGAGGAATCTCCAGCGTCCAGAAATCTGTCTCTACAGCAAAATTTAATTATACTACTGCTACTCAAGTCTTGCAAATACGGTGAGATCTTCAATGGTTTATCCTAACCCTAATAGTCCATCAGATTAATATCAACCAGGGAAAATTTAGATACACTAAAGGAAAATGAAATTGTATGATCATAAAGAAAACATATTAAAAGGGGAAGTGCCTGACCGGTATTACCACGGCAGTGGCCTGCCGGGAAGGTTGGTTGGTTGGTTGGTTGGTTTGGGGAAGGAGACCAGACAGCGAGATCATCGGTCTCATCGAATGAGGGAAGGAAGTCGGCCGTGCCCTTTTGAAAGGAACCATCCCGGCATTTGCCTGGAGCGATTTAGGGAAATCACGGAAAACCTAAATCAAGATGGCCGGACGCGGGATTGAACCGTCGTCCTCCAGAATGCGAGTCCAGTGTCTAACCACTGCGCCACCTCGCTCGGTTGCCGGGAAGGCACTGGCTTCTTTCACGTGGATATGTAGATGTATGCAGCCCATTTGGAATGCCTACACCATAATGTAACAAGCTGAAGTGGTGAAGACTGCCTTAGTTCACTCTTCGCTACTATTCTGTAAAAAGTCAGTTCTGTCGACCAATTTGAGCGTGGTTTTGGGAGATTTTTCAGTCATTCTTTTATATACTAGACTTTGGCTACACTATACCCAACAAATCCAAACAATATACTTTCCAAAACTACACATTAGTTGTTCCAGTCACCACTAAAATACTGGAGCTCTGTGGACGCCAGTAATTACATCTGTGATCATCGGCTCTTTGATCGTATTTCACTGTCATATGCCCAGTTATCCTGGCTGCGTGGAGACAAGTGCAGAGATTTCCATACCCTCTATCTCCTCTATTGTATTGCCAACGAACACTCTCCCTCGTATCTCTCCTCGACGTCAGCGCTTTTATCTGAACAACATGGGAGAAACACCAGTTCCCATCAGAGCAAAATCCTTTTTGTCCTTATCCATCGTTCTGCCACTTTCTCATAGTCCCTATCTCTAATGGGAACCCGACTCTGACATAACCACCCCACCCACACTACATTAGATAGCTGAATAATATCTCCAGCTTCAGAAGACAATGACATAACTACTAAGGCAACAATAAGGATTACTGTTCTCCTTGTATGCACATGTTACCCCCTATATATCCTTCTTTCCTACAAGGTCATCCTCTTTTTTTTTTAGTATTATTTGTTGTCACAGTCTCCTTAAATTTTATTTTCCCAGAACACGTAATACAGGAAAACATCTATCTTGCACATCCATGAATTTCGATTACATCAGCCTCTATCATGGTTGTTATTGTAATCACTATGTTGTCATTATTGTTATTTTTATCGCTACTGTTAGCACTATTAGTGTCAGCAGAAGCAGAAGTACAAGTACCGCCAGTATTAACTACTGCCAGTTTTAACTTTATTAGTTCATAGTCAGTGTTACTTTCTCACACTGTCACTTCTGATACTCAAGTCATTTTAATAGTATTTGTCATGTTATTGTTATTTCTTAGGAAACTGCGATGCAAACTTTACTGTATGTGTAAAATCCTGGTCAAATATAAAACAGGGCCTGTTGGCCCTAATCTGATCAGGTTAAATAAAAAGTAAATAGTAAATAGAGATATAGGAAGTATGAAAAAATTCTATACCTGTTAATGTTATGAGATGTGCAGTTATGTAGTCAAACAAAATATTGCAGATAGCATTAATTTGAATGAGACTTTTTAAAAAGTTTGGCCTTCTTCTCCACTTCAAGATACCCAATAAATCTCAATCGTTCTTTTCTTATCTAGTTATGGTTTTGATTTGCTGTTTCTACTTATTGATGAGAGAGATGAAACTATGAATATACAAGCTTATGATCAACTGTGACGTAACTTGAGAATGTGAAAGTAGACATAAACAAATGCTGAGGAGTAGTAGCTCAGAATATTTGAACGCATAGTGCTGCATAACACCTGTGGAGCAAATGAAGATGAACTCAGTTCAAGTTGAGCTGGACCATCTTATACTAGGATATGACATTTTAAGAATTAGTAAATGAATCCAAAGCAGTTGCAGAAAAACGGGGTTTTATTCAACTTTTAACCATGGTTTCGACAGATGTAAACTCTTCTTCAGAAATACACGTAATCTTTTTTGATTGTTTTCAAAGTTTTAAGAACCTCTCTTTTTGCAACTGGTTCGCTGCCTCAGATTCATTTACTGATCTCTAACTGTTCTTGAAGAGCAGCCATGTTCGGAATATTTTAAGATTCATAAAATGTTGTGTGCTAGAAAACATCCAAAAAATAAAAAAAAGATATTTATGAATGGAGGCCAACTGAAATAAGACAGAAAGTCTTAGAAAGCGGTGAAAAGACTATGTGGAGAAAGGTACAAAAACTCCAACAGGTCAGAAGATCACAAAGAAAAGGACTGGGGAGCGTAGAATGGAAGGAACTGGTTGATGACACGAAGACCCGCACAGGGTAGGAATTGCTATGGGTAGGTGGGTAGGCCTCACGAGAAGGGGGAGGGGCAGATGGGGGGGCGACAAAATCCCTGAGGCCCAAGCGTCATGGGGGCCTAAGTCTCTCTAGGGATCCCCCAACGCTCAGCTGGAAAATATCAGACTGCTGCTGTAAAATAAAATAAAAGAACAGCTCCTCAGCTCCAGTATACCCACTATAGCTTTTGCTTTTCACTTATAAGGTTAATAAAGGTGATTTGCATACAGTTCTACTTCGTGCTTAATCTTGAATGCACAGTCTTTTCTTTAGACATTGTGCGCTGAAACCACCTTCCTTGTGATGCAGTTTAAACTAGACTTTCTTTAAATGTTGTTGGTAAATAGACCAAAACATTTCCCTATCAAATGTACACGGCAACAATTGCAAAACGTCGTTATAATTTGTAGGATTGCCAACAACATTGAGACATAACGCTCTTCTGATTCCATCACAAGGTGATTTTACACGAAATACACACAAAATATTTCGCATTCAATGGTAAATACAAGATAAAATATATCTGTATGTATATCGTTGTCTTGAAAGAATTGTAAAAGTGAGAAATGGAATGACAGGAAAAAGGTACATTGACCATGCTAATGGTGGGATGTAAATAGGTAATGTTCTTTTGTTCGTTGGGAGCCATCAATTAACTCAAAGAGACAGTTTTTTGCCAAAGAGGTTTGGCTTTCAGTGGTT
The DNA here is from genome assembly GCF_023864275.1 of Schistocerca cancellata. Classification (NCBI taxonomy): domain Eukaryota; kingdom Metazoa; phylum Arthropoda; class Insecta; order Orthoptera; family Acrididae; genus Schistocerca; species Schistocerca cancellata. The sequence continues at coordinate 707,864,412 of NC_064630.1, forward strand.
CATCCCATAAATTTGGAAATCCACTTAGTGGAAATTTCCTCGGAACATTAGAGCTCTTCAGTCACTACGATACATTTATCGCAAAATCCTTTAGCAGGTCAGAGACTGGCAAGAAGATGGAGAGCATCATAAGTGCGTTATCTGTAAAATGATACTCAGAAGGAATTTTTTTCTTGTTGTGCCCATTACGTCAAGAGTGCATCTTGAAACAGAGGGAAAATGAGAAGCATTATTCAGCCACTGTTGATGCACGCCCTCATTCAAATGCAGCTGAACAGGCAACATTCATCCAGCCTTAAATTTACTTTAAAAGGAAATTTATGAGTGTAAACAAGAAATATGAACGGCTTCGGAGTTCTCAGACTGTAACTAGAAAATATGAATTACTGCTCCACATTAAATTCGATCAAAACTTGTAAAACACTCAGTTCTTATCAGTGTATGCCGCGGACAAGAATATAAGAGGGTGTTATAAAGGAACTCAGACACATTACCTTCAGTGGAATCCTCTTGCAAAGTTCTCTCTGTGTCCTTATTATCACCCATTGTGGTGTGCATGCAGCTGTGAGTTGTCAAAAAGCAGATTCTTTTTTCGGAGTAATTCCAATTCTTTATGGCCTGGTCAGTTGCTGTCCTCAACGATGGGATATTCTGAAACAGTATGTTGGTAATTCTTCACATTCCATGTCATATACCTATTGGAGTGCTCAGGTTGAATTTCCAAAACCAATTTAAGCTGACTTGAACAAAATTTCCACTGCTGTTGAAACTCCCACTACGTTAAATTTCTCAGCTGAAACACGTTCTGTGGTACAGGTTTTTTGGGTTATGGGAGATTTTTCTATTCTTTAATCACGATATCGATTTAGCTACAGTTGTTGGTACCAACTTATTACATAATCAGATTACTCAAGCTCGATGTGCTACCATCGATGTTGAGGTAAAACACATTGAGAGCTTATTAAATAACTTAAAATATCCTTGCGAAAATAGAGACACCATTCTCCCTGGATCTAAAGTTCACGCCAGTGCAATTAATATCGGTCCTGAATTTCTAGACGTCCACTCTAAGAAGAGGAAATCATTTCATGATGAAACGAGATATGAAATGACAGAGGTAAATTCGGAAGATCTATTCAAAATAAAAGGTTTTTATGTCAAAAACGACAATCTGATGTCTTACTTGAAAACCAGGCATGAAACAGCGAAAAATATAGATAATACATTTGGGTTTTTATGGAAATACATGAAGACTGATGATCAGGTCGCTGAGGCATGCAACTTATTTATCAGTGAAAACCATAATTATGTTACGGCAGATTTAGAAGAAGAAATCTAATAATAGTAAAAAATATTCAACCTCCAAACATGTATACTTGCTTTGAAATAATTATACCTCTCGAATAGGATGCACGAGCTTAAAATTTCAAGCTCATTCCCGAACATATGTACTGCTTTGCGCTATGCACTGTGCATTCAGGACTCTGGCTCGTGTTAAATGAAAGGCACACAAAGCCCGTTTGACAGTGTTATAAGCAGGAACAACATAGTATGCAACTAGCTGCACAACTCAATTACGACCGAACGACGTGGCCCACTGGCTAGCCCACTCGACTCGCATTCGGGAGAACGACGGTTCGAACCCGCATCCGGCCATCCTGATTTAGGTTTTCCGTGATTTCCCTATATCGCTTCGGGTAAATGTCGGGATGGTTCCTGTGGAAGGGCACGGTTGACTGTTCGGTTCCCTTCCCGGAATCAACCAACAACCAAAATCTCATTTCAGTTCACCTATGAGTGCGCCATGTCTGTTTACAGAAATGCGTGCGCATGGCAGCGAATGAGCGTGGACATAACACTCCATACCGCAGCGTTACTGGCACCCGATATGTCGTCAATGCACAAAGCAATATAATACATAGTATTTTGTTGTACAGTGAATTTAAATTACATTACACCGATTAAAAAATAAAATTAAATGACGCGTAAATGCATATTATAGTAATTCATCATTGAGTGGCAACTGAAGTCATCTGTCGTATCAGTTTTCTCTGTTGCCTTGCAGGTCGAGCTATCACCGAATCCTCTAGCTGTGGTGGACATGGGTTTCTGCTACCTGTCTTCATCATTACTTTTCAAACCAATTCATTCATTTCGTATAGGCCACCTTTGGACCACGTTATTTCAACCGTCTGGCTTTACGTGTTCTGATGTTTGCCCAGTGCTCCCGCATTCGTTCTCGGTGTTGCTCCTTCCTCCCCTGGGTCCAAGCCTTCCCTGTTTTAGTTTTGGCTTTTCTTGGATATCCTGCCATGCCATAAGTTTCTCGATGATTGGGACACGCTCCAAGATGTCCTCAAGAGTGATCCCACTTCTTTAAGATCTTTCTCCAACTTTGTGAGCCAGGCCCAGTATTTTTATACTCCTGAATGTAGGTGATCATACGATTGGTGAGTCTTCTAGGGCTCATTCGGGTCATAAGCACATAAAACATAATCCTTCTTTTCCGGATGGTTCTCTGTGTGGGAAAACAGTTCGAGATTATGACGTCCACTATATCCCCCATTCTCTTTGATTGGACCCAAGATCATTCTCAAAATCTTCCTCTCCTTGGCCTCCAGTTTTTCTATTAGGCCTCTTTTGTTCATTAGTAGGCTTTCAGAAGCGTACAACACCTCCGGACGGAAAACACTGCAGTAATGTCTTAACTTTGCATTGAATGATACTAATCTTTTGTTGTACTCGTAGATGTTTTTGGTTAAATGGAATGCCATTCCCATTTTGCTCATACGTGATATGAAGGCTTCTTTCTCTGATAAGTGGCTGTTATCCATTCTCGCTTAATTCTCGCTTAATTTCGCCTTCACCCACTACAAGCTCCCGTGGTGGTGAATAAATGTTCGTTATAAACTCGGTTTTCTCAAATGAGATTTGGAGGCCAGTCTTCTGTGATTCTGCTTCAAGCTCATTAATGTGTCCCTCAGCAATTTCCATGGAATCAGAAAAAATTGCAAGATCATCTGCAAAAGCAAGACAACCGATTTCAAGATAATTGTTACTTGTAACCTAACCTGACACCATTTTTAATTCCTTGGTTTTCCAGTTCTTTGCGCGCTAACGAATCACCACCTCGAGGGCACAGTTGAAGAGCAGAGGTGGGAGCCCATCTCCTTGCCTCAATTCAGTCTTTATTTCAAAAGCTTTTCTCCTCTAAATTTCACTTTTGAGGTTGTGTCGGTTACTGATTGCTCGATTATCGTTTTGGTCTTCTTGTCTTGACCAAGTTTTTCTAGAATTCTGATGAGGATTTTACGATAAATCGAGTCCTATGCCTTTTTGAAATCCACAAAGGTCAAAACAAAATTTTTGTTCCTGAGCTTCAAGTACGAATGGATGGATTTGAGGTTCATTATATGTTCGACGCATGATCGCCCCTTGCTGAAACCTCCTTGATACTCTCCCAGCTGTGGTTCTAGCTGTTCTTCTGTCCTAGATTGCAGAGCTTTCGACAGAATCTTATAGGTTGTTGATATGAAAGAGATACCACGATAGTTATTTACATCTGTTCTGTCGCGTTGCTTATGAAAAGGATAAATTAAAGCAGAATTTCAGCCATGTGGGGGTCTTTCAGTTTCCCAAATGTGGCTGATAACTTCTATCAGTTTGTCTACTGCCTTATCCCCAGCGTACTTCCAAATCTAAGCAATTATAGAATCTTCCCCTGGTGCTTTTTTGTTTTTAAGCGAGTGCATAATTTGCTTAATTTCCTCTTTCGTGGGTGGTAATGAATTTGGGTGTAATTCTGCGTAGTCGGTAAAGGGAAATGTGGAGCTTAGAGGTTTACAATTCAGAATAGCTGTAAAGTAATTCGGTAACATCTAGCAGTTGTCTTTGTCATTGTGAGCTATCTTCCCGTTAGGAGCTTTGAAGTGTAGGCTTGGAGGACTGTACTTGGTGAGAGTGGCCTTAAAAGTTCTATGGAAGTTTCGTGTATTTGTTTTCTGGAAGTCTTGTTCAATTTGTGCCAACTGAATTTTCTCAAATGTACGCCTCACTCCCCGTATGAGCTTTTCAGCATGTTTTCTAGCATCCAGAAAGTTAGTTTTGTTAGCTTGATTTTTCTTGGCATTCCGTCTCTGCCACGCATGCTGTCTTTGCTTCACTGCTGCCTCACATTCACTATTCCACCAAGCATGCTTCTTCAGTTTCCGAAAGGGCACAGTTACCTTTGCTGTTTTACCAGGGCTTGTTGGAATTCTTCCCAGCAATCTGGATCCAAGGATTCAAGTTTACGAGTGAATTCTCGATTGGACATCAGCTTTTCCGTATCAGAGCAATCTTCTTTGCCTATGTTTTCTGGAATTTCTTGGAATTAGCTTAATTTTAATCTTTGGAATATAGTGACGTGAATCCAGACTGGCATTCCTCAGAACTTTAACATTCTGGATCTCTCGTTGTGTTTTCCGTTTTATGGCAACGTGATCAATTTGATATTCTCCAAAATTCGGATTTGGGCATGATCAAGTTTTCTGTTTTCTTGGCAAGTGTTTGAATGCTGTTGATTTCATGACTAGGTTAAAAGCTTTAAACAATTTCACAAGTCTTTCTCCATCGCGGTTGGTTCTTTTATGTGCTGGGTAACTTCCAATAATGTCTTGGAATTTTCTCTCCTTATCAAGTTGCGCATTGAAATCTCCGACCAGGATGATGGTGTGTTTGTGTGGGATCTTGGAGAGGAGGTCTTCTAGTTCTTCGCAAAATTCATCTGTTCCTTTCGGATCTCTCTTGTTAGCGTGGTTGGTAGGTGCATGGACATTCACAATGCTGTAAACTTTGTGCTTAGGAAGGAAATAATAGATACTTGGCTATTTGGTGAGCTAAAGTCTATGATGGAATCTATAATTTTATTGTTGACTATAAATCCCGTGTCAAGATGAGGAATAGCTTTTACAACGCGTTTGCCAGTTTTACCTTTAAATATTCTCTAGCCCTCTGACTGAAGGGTATGTTCAATTGTGAGTCTTGTTTCTTTAATCGCTGTAATTGGTATCTCATGTTGCTGCAGGGTATCTGTAAGTTGTTTTAGTTTACCAAGTGAGTTGGCATTAAAAGTAGCAAAGTGATTTGGGCGTGTGGGTTTAATCTTTACAGGAGTCTCCGATACCTCCAAGCATATTGGTGCCGGCTCCCCAGACTCCGAAGGCCTGCACGCGTCGTCCAACACGACGGTGGATTGGGTACCACCTGGGGTAGTAGCATTTGCTGAGCTTTCCTTCATGATTCTGACAGTTGAAAAACTGTTTTTTGGGGTCAACGATGCTTCGCGTCGACCAAGATTCTGCCAAGGTTGTGAGCCTCTCAGACCAATTTCAAACAAATTTCAAACCAATATTTATTACTATTCCTTCACTCTCATGCTCCATGAAAATGTCAAGGCTTTGTTTCTCGATATCCTCGTATTTAACCTTAGCACACTCATTCACGAACGGTGAGCTCTTTCAGAGCCGCAGAGGGAAATTGGAAACATAGATTATAACAATTTTTGTTTTCCGACACTCCAAATAGTTTTGATTGTAATAGAACATTATACAATATTTATGGTAATAACTTTTTATAGTTTTCTGGAGGGACAGAGGACACGAAAGTAAACATTTTTCGTAATAAAGCAATGTCCAGTAAGTACTGGAATGAAGGGAATCGTACATTGTAATAAAAACGCTGGAAGGACTTCATCGCAAAGTGAGTGTGGAATTTATACCACGAACATAGCAATAGCACGTCGCGCAAGTATGCTATGAACTCTTTTCTTAGTTCTTATATTTAAATTTTCCCGAAGTTTCCTTAGTATTAAATTATTACACTCACTCCAAGAAGGAGTTGTGCGACATGAACGAATGTTGGTAGGCGTATATATATATATATATATATATATATATATATATATATATATATATATATATATATATATATATATACTGCAGAGGTGTTGCCGCTAGAATGTGTGTATATATCGTGGTATGGATAAAGTTACGTAAAGTGACTGAACTGTGTTCGAATGTTGATCACCTGCTCGCTCGAAGAACCTGACTCCCCGCTGTTACCCATCCTAAACCAGACACGTTTATACGTATTTTCTTTCTAATTCACAATTGAGTCCGCCGCGAATCCACATGTTTATAATCCCCGTGCTAATCCATACATCAAATGGGCATCTGCCAACTCCGCATTTATAAACATTGCACTGACTGCAAAACCACGTTAGTGATGAACAATAACCTGTTGATGTTGCATACTGATGTACTTGATGCTAGTACTGTAGAGCAATGAGTCGCATGTCAACACAAGCACCGAAGTCAACATTACCTTCCTTGAATAGGGCCAACTGGCGGTGAATCGAGGAAGTACAGTACATACTGACGAAACTAAAATGAGCTCTAACATGGAAATCTGGAAGGTGATGTCTATTAAAATTTCGTGCCGGCAGCATAAGAGTGGCGCTAGTAGCGCCAGTATGAGGATGGAAATCTGGTTTACTTTAAATACGTGTTGTAATGGTCATGCCGGCCGCACAGGCCGTGCGGTTCTAGGCGCTACAGTCTGGAACCTAGGAACCGCTACGGTCGCAGGTTCGAATCCTGCCTCGGGCATGGTTGTGCCGGCCGTACTGGCCGTGCGGTTCTAGGCGCTACAGTCTGGAACCGAGCGACCGCTACGGTCGCAGGTTCGAATCCTGCCTCGGGCATGGATGTGTGTGATGTCCTTAGGTTAGTTAGGTTTAATTAGTTCTAAGTTTTAGGCGACTGATGACCTCAGAAGTTAAGTCGCATAGTACTCAGAGCCATTTGAACAATTTTTTTTTTTTTTTTTTTTGCAATGGTCGTGAGCGTTATTTTCCTTGGGGAATGGGCATGGTTAGTTGATGCCTTTAAGGCGACAAAGCCGCTATTATAAACACCCCGTTTGAGTTTGAATGGTTTTGTGTAATACGACCTACGAGAAGCTGGATGTTCCTTCAGTGATTCTGCACAAAGACTTTGCAGGAACGCAGCCATGTACATGACTGCTGGTAGCGGTGGTCACGAGAATGTACCATCGTTAGAAGACCGGGCTCCGGACGACCACGTGGCACTGCCGACAGGGAAGACCCTCGTATTAAGCTTGTGGTTCTGGCGCATCATACTGCACCTGCAGCAGCAATCTGAGCAGCAGCTGGCACCACAGTGACACAACGAACTGTTACAAATCTGTTACTTCAAGGACAGCACGGAGCTAGACGCCCTGTAGCGTGCAATCCACTGACCAAGAACCACCGCCATTTGCGATTCCAGTGGCGTCAAGCCAGAGGTCATTGGGGGACAGGATGGAGGTCTGTTGAATTTTCTGATTAACGCTGATTCTGCCTCAGTGCACAGTGATGACCATGTACTGGTTAGAAGGAGGCCGGTTGAAGGTCTACAACCAATCTTTCTGAGTGCTAGAGACACTAGACATACACCTGAATCGGTCTGCGGTAAGATTTTATATGATAGCAGGAGCCCTTTCATAGTTATCCCACACGCCCTGACTTCAACTCTTTACGTCAGTCTGGAGCTTCGACCTGTTATAATGCCATTCATGAACAGCTTTCCAGGAGATGGTCTCTAAAAGGGTAATGCTCGCCCAGCTAACAGCTGTAGAAACCCACCACGCTTTACAGAGTGTTGATATGTTGCCTTGACCTGCTCGATCACCAGACCTGTCTCCCATCAAATGAATTCGAAATTGCGAATAAGGACTACCATCAGCTGTAGAATGGAATGACGACAATGAAAATTTCCGCCGGACTGGGACGCCAACCCAGATTTCCCGCTTATAGCAAGTGGTCGTCTTAGCATTTGGCTATCCGTGCACAACTCACGGCCTTACCAAGACTTCCATATGTCGTCAACCATGCGTCTACGACCTGTACTTGTACATCCACTATGTATATTCCCGTACAGGCCAGACGTTGTACTTGTCTCCAATGGAGCAGATATCGGACACAATCGGTCGACAACAGTGTCATACACAAACAGCATTATCCATCACTGTTCTGACCGACCAAGTGCGTCAGGCATGGAACTCCATCCCATAAAATGACATACGTCACTTTTACAGGAGAACGCATGCGTTTGTACGTTTGCATTCAACATTCCGGTCGTTACATCGGTTATTAATTTAAGAGCATCCACATTTGGAATGGATTATCTCGCGGTTACAGTAGCCTGTGATCTTGCGATATTAATGACTTAAAATGTTGCGTAGACAAATGTATGCTCGAAATTTCATTACTCAATATTAACGGCTTTTTGATGCTGCGATCTCTTTCCTCCAGTGTATTTAAATATAAAGAAAACTGCAAATACATTTATAAACATTACTTTAGTTTGTGGCTACTCTAATCTATTCCAATCCTGCTTGAAAATGAATGTGGAAATCAGAAAGGTGAAGGCAAAAAAATGTTATCGGAAAAAATTGCGCAATTCAGGCAGGAATTTAGCTTTCAATGTCAGTTCTGTAATTAGGAAGCCAGTCTTCCCGCACTTTAATGGAAAAACGATGTTATGAATTTCAATACCCGAATATAAGTAGACAAATTTAATAGAAGGCAATTTATGACTTAAATAACAAACAGCTTCACTAGTTTCTTGTTTCCATGGAACTTCCATGTACATGTACAAGTAACTTTGTACACATTTGGTAGGGGCGGTCGGTGTGGCCGAGCGGTTTTAGCCGCTTCGGTCTGCAACCGCGCGACCGCTACGGTCGCTGGTTCGAATCCTGCCTCGGACATGGATGTATCTGATGTCCCTAGGTTAGTTAGGTTCAAGTATTGTTTCTAGGGGATTGATGACCTCAGATATTAAGTTCCATACTGCTCAGAGCCATTTAAACCATTCGAACACATTTGATTGGCTATTAAAACAATGTAATGTGCATGTAGTAGGGTGCAATAACCCGCCAATTTAGAGAAAATCGCCAAGAGACGTTCTACGCTTGTGTTACGTAACTGATGTATCCGTTCGAAGTGTGGTTATGTGGTTAGCGTTCGCGCTGCGTAAGTTGGTTGTAAACGAGGAGACAGTTTGAATCGCCATGACATTTATTATCTGCAGTAGACGAATAACAGGCAGTCACCTCCATTTTTGTAGTACAAGTCTAAATTCTGTGACATGCAAAAGTTTGCGTCTACACCATTCGTTCTTGCTACGTTAGCAACGTCTCACCGCCTCGCAGGTTAAATGCCAAATGGGGTCTGCCTCTGTGTCTGCAGTTCGAAGCGTCGATGTGCAAAGTAGTTCTGGGTACCTTACCAGCTTGTATGAATAAAGGAATTCGTAAATCACGACAGGGAAAAGGTCTGGGAAAAACTCTATGCGTTCTTCGTTTACTTGTCGACAGTTAGAAACATGTTTCTTCCAGCAAATAAATTTAATTAAAATATTAATTAGTAAAATAACATGAAATTCAATAATACTTCATGCAAGTGCACGTTTTTTTAATTGTAGTACCTCTCAAATGTCATATAAATTAAATGATTTGACCAATGATGAAAAATAATTACATTTACTCATACTCGTTCGAATTACAACCGTTGAACGCTAACCACTGCTGGCCACTGTTTCCGGGCGGTTCTAAGGGCTTCAGTCTGGAACCGCGCGACCGCTACGGTCGCAGATTCGAATCCTACCTCGGGCATGGATGTGTGTGATGTCCTTAGGTTAGTTAGGTTTATGTAGTTCAAAGTTCTAGGGGACTGATGACCTCAGATGTTAAGTCCCATAGTGCTCAGAGCCATTTGAACGCTAACCACTTGATCACAATAAACTATAATATCGAGCACCTATTCACAGATACACAGGCTACATAACAGACGCATAAAACTTCTCTTGCGGTGTTCTCGCAATATCCAGAACAGTGAACCCTAATACTTGCACATTATGTTGTTTCAGTGTGCAAAGTCTGAAGTAAATCTGTGATCTAAGTAAATCTGTGATCTCAGCGTCGTGACCTCCCCTTGTAAGTAATGAACACCGGCTTTTGTACAGGAAATGAAGCATTTGCAGACACTGTATTCTCCGGAGGCCTCTGCATTCTAAATGCAATGCAGTGACATGTCGCAGTCTCTGTAACTTCCGCGAATGTTTTGAGGCTCAGTAATACAGGAATGCAGGATAATACTGTGCCCAACATGAAACCGAACGTGTGCTCGATGATACATGTGTGTATACTACCGCGCACACCGGATCAAGGCAATGCTGTGAGAATAGCTACTAATTCGTTCGAATTCCACCGGCAACATCTCGTGCAACGTGTAGTGCCATTGTGTACATTGCATCTGTGAACATATGTTTAGCGTTCAGTAAGAAATTATATTTATTGTATTTCATCACTGTGGGTATTTTTGAGTATTTTCAGTACCTCACGACTTGCGTTACGTTTAAATCATGTCAAACCTTTTTTAAAATAACAATAAAATTGCTGTATTGGGAGGTGGGACCCAATCCTAGATCTTGCCCCAGGCCCAATCCTGAATCTCAGCGGTCCTGGCCAAGGGAAGAAGAATAAATATCCGGAATGATACTTCAGTGCCAGACTAAACTAACATACGTGTATTATTCGCTACACCAGTGCTTCACATTCTTCTCTCACCAACACTTCGTATGTGCGTATTATCGCCTAGTGAGATTCATACAGCACTGGAGCACTGGCTGTCACCTGCCTCAGATCACTGTGGTTACGACTACAGTCGCAGGCGGCTAATAGCGCGGCTCTCTCCGGGGCAGGTGCGGGGTTCATTACCCGACGCGTGCCAGCGGCGGCCGGCTATGCGACGCCATTAACAAAACGGCCGCGTGCCGGCCATCCGTTAGGCGCCGCTGTCCGGCCCATTGTGCCCTACGGCCCAGTTAAAGGTCGCCCCGGCCAGGCCGTGATAATTGCGCGCTGCGCCGGACTCTCCACTGGCGCCTCCTCCGCTGGCATTTCCTTTTCTGGCGGGCATCCCACCCCTCTCCCTGGAGTCCCCAACCAGTCACCCCAGTTCTTCATACTGACAGTGAGGCGGTGAAGCTTAGGTCGTCCACTCGTATTTCTTGCAGTTGGAAAGCTGACATTGGACAGCTCAATTTAATTCGTCCAATATCTATTGGCGCTTCTCCTATAACTCCTGAAAGGTAGCATTTTCAAATGTGTTTCGAATTAATGCATCAAGACAGTACTGTCTACCACCACCAGATGTTGTTGCTACTGTCCAGAGGTGGCACAGTGCAGCAGCAGTTGTTCTTGCTTGCTCTTACGCTGGTGCACATCGATAAGACAACAGGTAAGAAGACAAGTATAGGCAACGTGAACAGTGTAGTTTCTCTCGATGGAAGGAGTGAAAGCTTCAGAACTCCAAAAGCAAAAGCAACGGACGTACTGCAGCTGCACAGAAACCTAACAAAACGCAACGTGTCGCCTGCTGCTGTGGCCGAGCGGTTCTACGCGCTTCAGTCTGGAACCGCGCGACCGCTACGGTCGGAGGTTCGAATCCTGCCTCGGGCATGGATGTGTATGATTTCCTTAGGTTAGTCAGGTTTAAGTAGTTCTAAGTTCTAGAGGACTGATGACCTCACATGTTAAGTCGATAATGCTCAGAGCAATTTGAACTATTTTTAGCCCAACGTGTCAATGACTTGCTAATGGGGCAGAGGTAATCACATCAGATGAACTAGAGAAAACAACAGGTCTATCACTCGTACCCCATTCCCTCACCATTGCGCAAAAACAGAACCGTATGGATATATGCCAAGCCGGCAGGAGTGGCTGAGCGGTTAAAGGCGCTACAGTCTGGAACCGCACGACCGCTACGGTCGCAGGTTCGAATCCTGCCTCGGGCATGAATGTGTGTGATGTCCTTAGGTTAGTTAGGTTTAAGTAGTTCTAAATTCTAGGGGACTTATGACCTCAGCAGTTGAGTCCCATAGTGTTCAGAGCCATTGAACCATTTTTTGATATATGCCAAGAGTTGATACTATGTACACTGCAAATCGACTGGAGTTCTTTGCCCGTCTTGTCACCGACGACGAATCGTGGTTCTTTCAAGAGATTCCAGAAATGAAACGCCAGTCTATGCATTGAAAGTATACTAGGAGCCTTCATCCCATGAAGCCATGATCCACAATGTATTATCATCATTATAGTTTTCCCTTCTAAGGCCGTGCGGTGTAGCCGCGTTGTCTCAGGCGCCTTGTGACGGTCCGCGCGGCTCCCCCCGTCGGAGGTTCGAGTTCTACCTCGGGCATGGGTGTGTTCGTTGTTCAAAAATGGTTCAAATGGCTCTGAGCACTATGTCATATATGTCTATAGTCATCAGTTCCCTAGAACTTAGAACTACTTAAACCTAACTAACCTAGGGACATCAAACAACACCCAGTCATCACGAGGCAGAGAATATCCCTGTCCCCGCCGGGAATCGAACCCGGGAACCCGGGCGCGGGAAGCGAGAACGCTACCGCACGACCACGAGCTGCAGACGCATTCGTTGTCCTTAGCGTAAGTCAGATTAACTAGTGAGTAAGAGCCGGCCGAAGTGGCCGTACGGTTAAAGGCGCTGCAGCCTGGAACCGCAAGACCGCTACGGTCGCAGGTTCGAATCCTGCCTCGGGCATGGATGTTTGTGATGTCCTTAGGTTAGTTAGGTTTAACTAGTTCTAAGTTCTAGGGGACTAATGACCTCAGCAGTTGAGTCCCACAGTGCTCAGAGCCATTTGAACCATTTTTGAGTAAGCCTAGGGGCTGATGACCTCAGCAGTTTGGTCCAATTAGACCTTACCACAGATTTCTAAATTTTCCGATCTCAGGGATACACTGATCAGGAAGAATATTATGACCACCTATCTAATAGCAGATATGTCCACCTTTGACACGTATGACAGCGGCGACGCATCGTGACATCAAAGCAGTGAGGCCGTAGCAGATCACTGGAGGGAGTTGGCAGCTCATCTGTACACGCAGGTCATCTAATGCCTGTAAATTCCGGGGAGGGGTGCGATGAACTCTGAGGCTACGTTCAATCACACCCCAGACGTGTTCGACTAGGTTCATCTCTGCCGAGTTGGGGAGCCAGCACATCCATTGGGAGTCGCCAAGGTGTTCCTCAAGCCGCACCAGCCGGCCGTTGTGGCCGAGCTGTTCTAGGCACTTCAGTCTGAAACCGCGTGACCGCTACGGTCGCAGGTTCGAATCCTGCCTCGGGCATGGATGTGTGCGATGTCCTTAGGTTAGTTAGGTTTAAGTAGTTCCAAGTTCTAGGGGACTGATGACATCAGATGTTCAGTCCCATAGTGCTCAGAGACATTTGCACTATTTTTGAACTTCACCAATATTAACAATAGGAATTAAATGATAAATAATAAGAAGTGGAGGACGGCTAATTAATTTCGCCAACTCCAAACGCTCTACTCGTTGCTCTTCGTCTCAGCGACCCTGTGAGCAGCAACGCTCAAACAAATGGCGTGATCTCAAAATAGTGGATGTTCCACTACTGGGTTAATGTTCACTCAACTCAAACGTCCTGGGTCTGGTGGACAACAAGGTTGTGGCCATCAAAACTACAGTCCCTAGATCTTGCACTGCCTGCCTGCCGCCAGCAGTCTCGGCATGGTCCCTCGCTGTCGCACCTCACTGCTGCTCCGTCCCAACCGAACTCTCCGACACACTCTGACCCGGAAAATACTTGATATCCCTCCAAAGATAGTACCACCGTACTAGATATCGATAACTGCTGCTGTTGCCACTGACGGACAGACAACGCTAGCAAACGTAGTGCCGCCAGTAAACACAAGAAGAAAACGAGATGCCACTATCCCTCTTACAGGGTGCCAACCTAGCAACGACACCAATGCGAGCTGCAACACGGCTCAGTCATTTTATTGCAAAAGTTAGTTCTGACGAACAAAACTGAATAATCTTCTTTCCACAGTCACGTATCATCGTGTTAAAGATAGGCCTACAACACAGGCTTTGCCGATTTTCGTCATTTATCTCATCACTGCAATCGCCCCTTGTCCCTTTTCCTTTTTATATTCACTACAAACATTACTAACAGTTTAATGAACAGAATGAGCTATTATAACAGGCGGGACTATACGTGCAGAAACAAATGGCGAATGTGTTCTGCTCCAACGCGACAATGCGTGACTGCATGCCAGTCACCAGACCATTGCCAACGTGTCTGAATTAGGGTCTGCTGTGCTACCACATCCTCCATTTGCCCAGTCTGGCTCCTAGTTACTGTGCCCTATTCGACGCCATGAAACAGGTCGTAACGAGCAAGAAGTTCACCACCAGTGACGATCTTCATGCCGTTGTCCATCAGCGTCGCTAGGATATCGCCATAAAATGGTTTGATTAGCTAATAAAGAAGCTGATAGAATGATGGCAATAGTGCGTTCACATTGGTGCGTAGAATACCTGAAGTATAATGTGAATTCGTACGTTCAGTGGATGGCTCCTGTGAACACAAAGAAACTGTAGTGGTAGTTAACAGGAGAGCTTCTGTAAAGTTTGGAAGGTAGGAGACGACATACTGGCAGAACTAAAGCTGTGAGACCGGGCGTGAGTCGTGCTTCGGTAGCTCAGATGGTAGAGTACTTGCCCGCGAAAGGCAAAGGTCCCGATTTCGAGTCTCGGTCGGGCACACAGTTTTAATCTGCCAGGAAGTTTTGTAGTGGTAGTTATTTGTTAACGTCTCCAGTACTAAATTACCCGATCCCAATTTTAATTCTTAGAACAGTTTCGCATTATAGTTTGTGATCCTTGACAGCGCCACTGTATGAGAGACGTTTCCCTACGAAGGAATAAAGGAGTCTGCGTTTAGTAAACGTCCTCGTGAGATCTAGTTTCGTCACAAGATTACTGAGACGCTCTTCTTCGTCAGCTTTCCAAGCTCAATTAGGACGGCCATTTGAAGTATGCGTTGGCGTGTATGCCACAACATTACCAGCACACACGAATTAATGTTAAATAACATTAAACAGAGGTCCTAACAGAAGAAATTAGCCAGCGAAGGTTTGCAAGTTGCAGAGGATGGCGCAGAACTAGCAGGTGGGTCAGTTTCTCAGATAAAATCCAAGAAGTCTGAAACCTTTGAGCTGACTGGCGTACAAACCTTAATATTTGGAAATTTTATGGAGGTGATACGGAACGATGAACAGACGGCATAACAAGTGCGATTTTCGTGTAGGCAGCTGGAAGAAAGGCGATTCGTAGTGATTCTGCTTGTAAGTAAGTAGTCCAGTGTGTGTAACATATTTCCTGCCTTAAAAATAGCAAAGCCGTCCCACGGAACAACCAAAATACACTCCTGGAAATTGAAATAAGAACACCGTGAGTTCATTGTCCCAGGAAGGGGGAACTTTATTGACACATTCCTGGAGTCAGATACATCACATGATCACACTGACAGAACCACAGCCACATAGACACAGGCAACAGTGCATGCACAATGTCGGCACTAGTACAGTGTATATCCACCTATCGCAGCAATGCAGGCTGCTATTCTCCCATGGAGACGATCGTAGAGATGCTGGATGTAGTCCTGTGGAACGGCTTGCCATGCCATTTCCACCTGGCGCCTCAGTTGGACCAGCGTTCGTGCTGGACGTGCAGACCGCGTGAGACGACGCTTCATCCAGTCCCAAACATGCTCAATGGGGGACAGATCCGGAGATCTTGCTGGCCAGGGTAGTTGACTTACACCTTCTAGAGCACGTTGGGTGGCACGGGATACATGCGGACGTGCATTGTCCTGTTGGAACAGCAACTTCCCTTGCCGGTCTAGGAATGGTAGAACGATGGGTTCGATGATGGTTTGGATGTACCGTGCACTATTCAGTGTCCCCTCGACGATCACCAGTGGTGTACGGCCAGTGTAGGAGATCGCTCCCCACACCATGATGCCGGGTGTTGGCCCTGTGTGCCTCGGTCGTATGCAGTCCTGATTGTGGCGCTCACCTGCACGGCGCCAAACACGCATACGACCATCATTGGCACCAAGGCAGAAGCGACTCTCATCGCTGAAGACGACTCGTCTCCATTCGTCCCTCCATTCACGCCTGTCGCGACACCACTGGAGGTGGGCTGCACGATGTTGGGGCGTGACCGGAAGACGGCCTAACGGTGTGCGGGACCGTAGCCCAGCTTCATGGAGACGGTCGCGAATGGTCCTCGCCGATACCCCAGGAGCAACAGTGTCCCTAATTTGCTGGGAAGTGGCGGTGCGGTCCCCTATGGCACTGCGTAGGATCCTACGGTCTTGGCGTGCATCCGTGCGTCGCTGCGGTCCGGTCCCAGGTCGACGGGCACGTGCACCTTCCGCCGACCACTGGCGACAACATCGATGTACTGTGGAGACCTCACGCCCCACGTGTTGAGCAATTCGGAGGTACGTCCACCTGGCCTCCCGCATGCCCACTATACGCCCTCGCTCAAAGTCCGTCAACTGCACATACGGTTCACGTCCACGCTGTCGCGGCATGCTACCAGTGTTAAAGACTGCGATGGAGCTCCGTATGCCACGGCAAACTGGCTGACACTGACGGCGGCGGTGCACAAATGCTGCGCAGCTAGCGCCATTCGACAGCCAACACCGCGGTTCCTGGTGTGTCCGCTGTGCCGTGCGTGTGATCATTGCTTGTACAGCCCTCTCGCAGTGTCCGGAGCAAGTATGATGGGTCTGACACACCGGTGTCAATGTGTTCATTTTTGCATTTCCAGGAGTGTAGGTTATCAACAGAGAATAACGTCCCAAAGAAATTGTGTATCACATTAACCTGCAAAAAAGCATTCTTTAAAGAGTTGAAGTCCCATGTACAAAACAACTTTGAGGTCTTAGTACTTGACAAGCATGTCGAAATTCTTTTGTGGTTGGATGCGCAAAATCATAATAAAAGGATGTTTGAGTATGTTAGTTTCGAATTATTAATACACAAATTAATGGAAACATCAAAAGCTAAACCCAGTGAGTTTAGTGGATATTTGCGAGCCGTTTTAAGAAAAGTTAGCTCTTCACACATCTCATTTTCTACGCATTTCAATTTTTATGACGTCATATTTTTTAAAGAATGTGTCGTACTATAAATTTGCAGGTGGATTCAGTGGTGTATGCGAAAAGTATCTGCAATCTGCGCTGCGAATTGAGTCAGCATTAAACAAGTAATAAATTAAAAGTCGGGCCTGGTGCTGAAGCTTCTCTGTCTGAACAGCAAAACTGCTGTAACTGAATACAGTAACATCCAAACCCACCAAAAATAAACGCGGAATATACCTGTTTCAAAAGCAGGTAAAAATTCGCTTTGTGCCATCCTAAGAAACAGCTTCCATTTCTTCGAGAGTAATTGTGGAAGTGTAGGAAACATACGGCATAAAATCAAAGCAGTAGTATCGACAGCAATGGAGAAATTCATCCCAGGGGAACAGAACCCTTACCCCCTCCCCCTCAAGGTACACAAAACTGGTCAGAACACTGTTGCAGAAGCAACGACAAAAGCGTGCCAAATTTAATAGGATACAAAGTCCCTTTGATACGCGAAGTCTTACAGAAGTTCGAAATTTAGTGCGTACTCCCCGAGATGCTTTTAAGAGTTTCAACAACGAAACTCTGGCTCTACATCTCTCAGTAAATCCTAAGAGATTCCGGTCGTATGTGAAGTACACTAATGGCATGACACAATCAATACCTTCAAAGTGCGGTAGCGGTGATGATGTCACAGGTGATAGTGGCAACCAAAGCATCTTTACTAAATACAGTTCCCGAAATTCCTTCAGGAAAGAAGACGAAGAAAATATGCAGAAGTTCTAACCATGAACTAATACTAAGAGGAGTAACAAAGAAATAGATATATCCTCGGTGTAGCAATGCAACTTAATTTCTTAATTTCTGCATGATTTAGGAGCATATACTGTGCTCGAATATTATGAGGTACCTCAGAGATTACGATATTACCAAACACAGTCAACACGGCTTTGAAAAATATCGTTCTTGTTCTCAGGAAGTAATGAATGCTATCGACAGGGATTCTCAAATCTCCACGTTTCTATACTTTCAAAAGCCTTTTGATACAGCTCCCTACAAGCGGCTTCCAATGAAATTGCGTACCAAGGTCATCGAGAGAAATAGAATTCATAACTGGCGTTCCACAAGGTGGCTTATAAGCCCACTAATGCTCCTAGTCTACATAAACAATTAAGGAGATGATATCTGACTATCCCTTCCGAATGTTTGCAGAAGATGCGGTTGTTTACTGTACATTAAAATCATCAGAAAATCAAAAATGACTGAAAAATCATTTACACTCCTGAAAATTGAAATAAGAACACCGTGAATTCATTGTCCCAGGAAGGGGAAACTTTATTGACACATTCCTGGGGTCAGATACATCACATGATCACACTGACAGGACCACAGGCACATAGACACAGGCAACAGAGCATGCACAATGTCGGCACTAGTACAGTGTATATCCACCTTTCGCAGCAATGCAGGCTGCTATTCTCCCATGGAGACGATCGTAGAGATGCTGGATGTAGTCCTGTGGAACGGCTTGCCATGCCATTTCCACCTGGCGCCTCAGTTGGACCAGCGTTCGTGCTGGACGTGCAGACCGCGTGAGACGACGCTTCATCCAGTCCCAAACATGCTCAATGGGGGACAGATCCGGAGATCTTGCTGGCCAGGGTAGTTGACTTACACCTTCTAGAGCACGTTGGGTGGCACGGGATACATGCGGACGTGCATTGTCCTGTTGGAACAGCAAGTTCCCTTGCCGGTCTAGGAATGGTAGAACGATGGGTTCGATGACGGTTTGGATGTACCGTGCACTATTCAGTGTCCCCTCGACGATCACCAGTGGTGTACGGCCAGTGTAGGAGATCGCTCCCCACACCATGATGCCGGGTGTTGGCCCTGTGTGCCTCGGTCGTATGCAGTCCTGATTGTGGCGCTCACCTGCACGGCGCCAAACACGCATACGACCATCAATGGCACCAAGGCAGAAGCGACTCTCATCGCTGAAGACGACACGTCTCCATTCGTCCCTCCATTCACGCCTGTCGCGACACCACTGGAGGCGGGCTGCACGATGTTGGGGCGTGAGCGGAAGACGGCCTAACGGTGTGCGGGACCGTAGCCCAGCTTCATGGAGACGGTTGCGAATGGTCCTCGCCGATACCCCAGGAGCAACAGTGTCCCTAATTTGCTGGGAAGTGGCGGTGCGGTCCCCTACGGCACTGCGTAGGATCCTACGGTCTTGGCGTGCATCCGTGCGTCGCTGCGGTCCGGTCCCAGGTCGACGGGCACGTGCACCTTCCGCCGACCACTGGCGACAACATCGATGTACTGTGGAGACCTCACGCCCCACGTGTTGAGCAATTCGGCGTTACGTCCACCCGGCCTCCCGCATGCCCACTATACGCCCTCGCTCAAAGTCCGTCAACTGCACATACGGTTCACGTCCACGCTGTCGCGGCATGCTACCAGTGTTAAAGACTGCGATGGAGCTCCGTATGCCACGGCAAACTGGCTGACACTGACGGCGGCGGTGCACAAATGCTGCGCAGCTAGCGCCATTCGACGGCCAACACCGCGGTTCCTGGTGTGTCCGCTGTGCCGTGCGTGTGATCATTGCTTGTACAGCCCTCTCGCAGTGTCCGGAGCAAGTATGGTGGGTCTGACACACCGGTGTCAATGTGTTCTTTTTTTTCCATTTCCAGGAGTGTAGACAATATATCTGTATGGTACGAAATATCGCATTTGGCCCTAAATAATTAACAGTGAGAGGTTATCCATTTGGAGACATCGATAGCTGATCGTGGCACATCAGTAGCTGACCACTGCGCAGATGCTGCATGTCTAAGCAACATCACCAGGCAGCAATCAGGAAGAAGCAATAAGCCACGCCTCCCGAGAGGCTGCACGTGCCACAGCCGTGTGAAGGTCTTCAACTATGGCCATGTAGGACAAGCGTGGCAGTTCTGTTAGTTCGGCAGTTCTGTCAGTTCCACAGTTCGACCATGAGTTGTGACTAGAAGTTCTACGTCCGCCTCTAGCGGACAGAGTCTTCGTATCGTCGCTTAGTCGAGCCTAGTGATGGTTATTGATGTACAGTGTTTTTACAGCGAAACGTCAAAGAAACAGGTATACGCATGGGTATACAAATTCAGAGATATATAAACAGGCAGAATACGGCACTCCCGTCGGCAATGCGTATAAAAGCGAACAAGAGTCTGGCGCAGTTGTTAGATCGGTTACTGCTGATACGAAGACAGGTTATCAAGATTTAAGTGAGTTTGGTGTTACAGACGGCGCACGAGCGATGGAACACATTATCTCCGAGGAAGCGATGACGTGGGGATTTTCCCGTGCGACAGTTTCAAGAGTGTACCGTGAATATCAGGAATCCGGTAAAACATTAAATCTCCCACACCGCTGCGGCTGGAAAAAACATCCTGCAAGAGCGGAATCAACGACGACTGAAGAGAATCGTTCAAAGTGCCAGAAGTACAGCCCTTCTGAAAGCAGATTTCAGTGCTGGTCAATCAACAAGAGCGAACCATTCAAAGCAACATCATTGATGTGGACTTTCGGAGCTGAAGGTCCACTTTTATACCCTTGATGACTGCACAATACAAAGCCTCGTCTGGGCCCGTCAACACCGACATAGGAAAGTTGATGACGGGAAGCATGTACCCGGTCCGACGAGTTATGTTTCAAATTGTATCGAGCGGATGGACGTTTACGGGTATTGAGACAACCTCACGAATCCGTGGACCCTGCAGGTCAGCAGGGGACCGTTCAAGCTGGAGGAGGCTCTGTAATCGTGTGTGGGGCGTGTGATGTTGGACTGATATGGTACCCCTGATACGTCTAGACACCACTCTGACAGGTGACAGGAAGGTAAGCTGAGATGATACTGACCTCCAAAATTCGAAAAATATTATTGGTATCGACTACTACTGTCGAGGAAAAGTAATGACAGAGGAGGATGTCCCTTTACAGTGTACAGTGTGTTGACCGACATGAGTTATAGTAGATATTAGTAACCATTCTGAGTTCGTTAACTACAAGCTTGTGCCTTCACGCAGCTCAGTGTATTTTACTACCTCTTATGTATTTGGGCAGCAAGTCATTTAACTGCATAATTAATTCCAGTCGTGTTCACACAACCACAGCAGTAGAAAGCTAAAGATAAGCGTACTTTTTGCGTCAAATAATGTGTTGATATTCTACTGTTCATTTAAATGACTGTTTCACCTGTCCACTCGTTTATTCTACAGCAGAATACAATAGTCCACGTGAGTGCTAAAAGGAATCCGTGAAACCTTGGTAACACGAAAAATCAGACAAATGTAAAGGATGTCAATTCAACTAAATTCCTAGGAATTACAATTACGAACAACTTAAATTTGAACGATCACGTAGGCACTGTTGTAAGAAAGGAAAACAAAGACCGCGTTTTGTTGGCAGAACACTTAAAAGATGCAGCAGATCAGAGGCTGCCTACACTAAACTTGTCTTTCCTCAGCTAGAATACTATTGTGCGGTATGGGATCGTTACCGGATAGGACTGATGGAGTACATCGGAAAAGTTCAAATAAGAGCAGTTTTTTTGCTATAGCGAATTAGGGGAGAGAGCGTCAGGCATACGATACGTAAACTGAGGTTCTATTCATGAAAAAAATGGCGTTTTTCGCTACGGTGAGATCTTATCATGAAATATTAGTCTCCAACGTTCTCGTCCGAATGCGAAATTATTTGGTCAACACCCATGTACAAAGAGAGAAATTATCGTTGCAGCAGAATCAGAGAAATCAGAGCACCAAGGAAAGATTTAAGTGCGCGTTTTTAGAGAGCAGAACAGTACAGAAATAGTGTTTGAGTGATTCGACGAACTTCTGCCAGTCCCTTATGTATGAGTTTCAGAGTAAGGTAGATGTTGATAATCATTTTTCATTTCACTAGTTTATGTATAAGTGGGAGGGGGAGGAGAGGGGAAGTGTGTTAGCGAGAAAATGCTTCGAAAAGCTTTGAATTTATGCGTAACATTTGTTGAAAATCACTAAGTGTTGTCATTCTCAAGTAGTGAATGAATGTGTCGTGGGTGATGTCTGCGGCGTGAATTACGCAGCTTCAAGATATACAAGCGGTTTCCAACAGTAATACCTGTCTTACTGTATTAAAACCTTAACGTAAGACTATTCTTCCTAAGCATTACATTATGGCAGAATTACAACTTTTTAAAAGTACGTTAATAATGGTATGACATACTGATAATCAAAGCTTTGTTGTCCCTGGAATCCATTAGATAGTTAACTTGCAACAAGAATTGGTTGACCGGGTAATTGTTTTATCGGTTTAGTTATGTACGTTTTCTCGTAGAAAGAGAGACAGAAAAAGACAGAGAGAGAGAGAGAGAGAGAGAGAGAGACGATTTGGGAGACTAGCAGAGAAAGGAAATCGACATTAGTGTATTCAAAGGATCCATCCCAGCACTCATATTTTATAATTTAGCATGATTACAGGCTTCCATATTGTGAGGGCATGGTAAAGAACATATAGTTTCTCTGTAGATTTGACCGGCTACTGCCGTTGTTTACTGCCCCTGAAGTTAAGCGTCTGTTTCGCCTAAGTGCGTCCTGTAGTACATACTTACAAGGGAACCTCCCCATCGCACCCCCCTCAGATTTAGTTATAAGTTGGCACAGTGGATAGGCCTTGAAAAACTGAACACAGATCAATCGAGAAAACAGGAAGAAGTTGTGTGGAACTATGAAAAAATAAGCAAAATATACAAACTGAGTAGTCCATGCGTAAGATAGGCAACATCGTGGCTTATATGAACACAGAAGCGCCGTGGTCCCGTGGTTAGCGTGAGCAGCTGCGGAACGAGAAGTCCTTGGTTCAAGTCTTCCCTCGAGTGAAAAGTTCACGTTCTTTATTTTCGCAAAGTTATGATCTGTCCATTCGTTCATTGACGTCTCTGTTCACTGTAATAAGTTTAGTGTCTGTGTTTTGCGACCGCACCGCAAAACCGCGCGATTAGTAGACGAAAGGACGTGCCTCTCCAACGGGAACCGAAAACATTTAATCGCAAGGCCATAGGTCAACCGATTCCTCCACAGGGAAACACGTCTGATAAATTCTATATGACAATGGTGACGGCATGTGCGTCACATGACAGCAATATGTTGTCGACCCACCTAACTTGTACACTTGGCGAATGGGTAAAAAGATTCTTCTACCTTGCCCGATTTAGGTTTTCTTGTGGATGTGATAATCACTCCCAAATAAGTGATGAAAACATAAGAGTTTGTCACATAAACTGCAACAAATGAATGCAACAGCTTCACAGTCGCACAGTTTTCCCTGTGCTCTGTCAGAACATACGTTTTTAACGTTTTCAAATTTTTCCGTATGTAGACCATCAAATCCTACATTTGTCCAAGGAAATCTGAACATGTCCTGGAATATTGGAGAGCGAATTTGATTATGTGTGAGTGCCTGAACTTCGATAATTGTCTGAAAATAAAAAATTAAACCTTTCACTCGAGGGAGGACTTGAACTAAGGACCTCTCCTTCCACAGCTGCTCACGCTAACCACGGGACCACGGCGCTTATGGGTTCACACTCGCCATGATGTTGCTTATATTTCGCATGGACTACTCAGTTAGTATATTTTGCTTATTTTTTTATAGTTCCACATAACTTCTTCCTGTTTTCTCGATTGATCTGTGTTCAGTTTTTCAAGGCCTATCCACTGTGCCAACTTATAACTAAATCTGAGGGGGGTACGATGGGGAGGTTCCCTTGTTAGCATGCTTCGGTGCTTGTCAAGTGGGCCGTAAGAACTTACTATATCCTTACTTGAATTTTCATCACATTTTAGGGCCGATACTAAGCCAACTACGCCAATTGAAAAGCTAGCTTAAGGGCCGCTGTTACAGCTCACATAAGTGAAATTATAAATTTTTCTTCTGCCGGAGATTTAAGTTTTAGTATTTATGTCCTTAATCTGTAACTGTTCTTGCTACCAACTGCAGCAACCTATCCGCTTGAGTTTATCAGTTATCGAAATGGTATGCCACTATATGACAATGTTCCTTTTAAAAAAAAATGTTTAAGAAACGGTACACCGCTTAGAGGAAACCTGTAATACAAGCTCCGTCAATTGCTTGCTTGAGCACTGTGCTGCGAACCTCACTGTACTTGCTAACGTACTCCTAGCATTTTAGGGGAATTTCAGGCAATCTCCGACGTGCCTTACCCGACTGCAGCTCATTTGCCTTGGCACCTGCCATGAAGTAAGTCTGACGCATATAAATACAACTGAAGACCAGTGTTCGAAAAATTTGTAGTCCATTTCAAATTTGGTCTTGCCTTGCCTATGGTTAGTCAGTTTACTGGGACATACGTCCTTTGAAAAAAACTACAACGTCTAAATTATTGGTTTCACCTTTTACATTTTTAATTTGTAATTGTTCTTTGTACTTGCAATCTTCTCGTTATGACGAAACGAAACTACAAACGTTCGACAACTGTGGGTCCTTTGATTGCACTGGGAGACAGCTCATCTTAACTACAACATACACTGGTAAGCCAGAAAATTATGACCACAGGTCTACTATCGATGTAAGCCTTTCCAGTCGATAGCAGCGTCATCTGGCGAGGAATGACTGCTAGTCAGACACACACACGGTGCATTCAACATCAGTGAGTATGCTGTCTGTGTGCAGAATGGGGAAGACACGTGATTCATCTGAATTTGGCCAAAGGCAGATTGTGGTGGCCCGGAGGATGGGCACAAGCATTTCGGAAACTGCGCATCTCGTCGCGGGGTTCGAAGAGCGCTGTTTTGAGTGTCTATGAGACATGGCGAAACCAAGGTGAAACCACGTCCAGACGTCGCGGGATTTGGTGGCCACCCACCATTACAGATCTCGGACGCCGTAGCTGGCCAGACTGGTAAAACAGGACAGGCGGCGAACTATTGTGGAACTAACATCAGACTTTAATACTGGGCAGAGTACAGGTGTGTCTGAACACACAGTGTTCCGAACGCTCCTAAAGATGGGCCTCCGCAGCCAATGACCCTTGCATATGCCAACGTTAATACCAGGGCATCGGAAACTACGTCTGAAGTGGGCACGTGACCACCGGCACCGGACATTGGTGCAGTTGTAGAGCGTCGCATGATCTGATGAATCTCGATACCTTCTTCATCACGCTGATGAGAGGGCACGAATTCGTCGTTTTCCAGGGGAACAGCTGTACTTCGGGACGGAGACATGCTGGCGGCGGCTCGATTATTCCCTGGAGGACATTCAGGTGAGCATCCGTGGCAACAGTGGACCTCGTGAAAGGTAGCATGACGGCCAAGGAGCATTGTATAATGGTTGCAGACCACGTATACCCCTTCATGACGATCATGTTTCCCGACGGCATTGGAATTTTTCAACAAGGCAATGCACCACATCACAAGGCCAGGAGTGTGAGGGAGTGTTTCGAGGAACATAGTGGCGAATTCCAGTTGATGTGCTCGCCCACAAACTCGCCAGACGTGAACCCGATCAGACACGTCTGGGATGTGTTTGAACGTGGCGTCAGAGGTCATCGGACCCGTCCCCGGAATTTACGGGAATTAGGTGACCTGTGGGTGCATATTTGGTGCCATTCCCTGCAGCAACCTATCAAGGACTCATTGGTTTCATGCCACGACACGTCGTCGCTGCTACCCGTGCCACAGATGGACACGCCGGTTGTTAGGTAGGTGGTCACAACTTTCTGGTTGGTAAGTGTATAAAGCACTAGTTCACTTTGTTTCATAAGTGATAAAACAAATTTACTTAACTTGATGCAATCCTTTGTCACAGGTATGCTTGCCTGATAATTTACAAATAAACTGAATATTAACGGATCACATAATGAATACAATTAACAAACCTTGCTCTTGATTACAGTGTTCAACATTTACAAAATTATATTCTATTTGAGGCTTAAATAATTCTTTAGTACTAGTCGATGATGTTCACTGCTTCAGCTGAGGTCCCAAACTGGGCAGACCACTTGCATGCTCGGCTCTATATTGCCCACCGTGCAAGGGGGCTGCTGTCCTGAAAGAATGTCTTCTTCAGCGTCTCCCATTCGTCTTTGAGGACTGCAGCGTGACATTGCTAGTGTCTGTGGTATCGATGTTTAACTAACTTTCGTTTAGCACTGTGAACTTTGGACGACACCACACTTACTATAAAGTGCTTTGTCGTTGACCCTTAAGCAGCTGGTGCAGCTGTTAAGAATAGTTTAGGACTTGTCTTGTACCGTTACATTGCAACTCTATTGCGTGTAAAAAAATTTTTTTTTTTTTGCTTTCCGATCAAACATACCTTTAATTTGTCCTAAATGTTAATTTTGCAGTTCCTAGCTTTGTCATTTGGTTTCCTTTGCCCGCATATGAACAAACTATCTAGTGGAAATTTGATTTGTGACTATTTGTTTGTCACTGCAACAATTCAAAATTTAAGTTTTGTTGTGAAAGGATCTTGTTATTTACCCTTAAGCCATTTGTTTGATTGTTCTTGGTTTAAATCCTTGTTAAACGCTTGTATCTGTGACCCAGTTATTGATGTATTTTTTAGTGTATGATATTAAATATTTTTAATTAATGATACTTTATTTTGTGCCCTCATTACCCTTCCATTCTCCAAACAGCTCCCTACCTCTTCAACATTCACGTCTTCGGTGTCTAAGGGGTGTAACAAAACATTATCTCCATGCCATCGCGGTGCTAATTTTCTACCAGTTCCTGAATTCCTCTGCGCTTATGATAAAAGTTAGTTGAGATCCCACTGATTCCACAAAATGCGAACTTTTGCAGGTACGCACTGCCTGACATAAAATAGGGATCACCAAGCCAAGAGACGGTTGGGTGTCAACGTACATACAAGGACGTACACACGAGCTTTGATGGGTATATAAATGATTAGAACTGTAATTCTCTGTAACAGGCAGTATGGTCACAACGCTGCATTAATGTTGCTTACATTTCATGTTGTCGCCAGGCGTGGTAGGGTATGTAGTGGACATGTGCAGCGTCAGATTTTGAGTGGCCATGGTGAAAGACATGGAGATGCCGTGTAATTGTGTGACATGCAATCAGAACCTGAAAAACTTGAAAGGATCTTCATTTTGGATCTCCGTTTGGCCAGCTAGTTGACTAACGAAATATTGAGATCTGTGAGGGATTCAGATATGACAATTGTCTAATTTTGGACGGCATGGGAACATGAGAGCAAGCCCACTCGCCATCAAGTTTCTGATCAACAACGTCTGACCACTAGAAAATCGCCGTATTGTGTACCAAGCATATCATAAACGCTTCACATCTGCCATCGCAGATCACGTAGTGGACTGCAGTACCCTACGTAATCCTGCATTGTTGGTCAGAGGCTAGCGGCATCCAGACTGGAGAATGACTGTCCCATCAGTGGTTTGCCGTTAACACCACAAAAGAAACGGCTGTGTTTGGAGTGGTGCCGATACCAGGGCCGGTGGTGGACTGAATGGAAATGAGCGGATAGACACGCTGGTCGTCAGAGTTCTACTAATGAGTAACGTTGATCTATGCTTGGTGATAAATCGCCATTCTGCACGATATCGGATGACCTCCGTCGATGAGTATGACGGGGACCCGGGGTGATGCACCGTCTTGCAATTTTTGGAGAGGCACAGCATATTACGTATGGCGTGATCATGTAGGGAGAGATGAGACATCACTTCAGGTCAAGACTGGTAGTAATGGAGAGATCTCTGACGGCACTACGGTACATATTGACACCCTGCTACATCCTGACTCCACACACAGCATGGGTCTCTATGTTGTAGTATTCAGGCGGCAAGTGAGGCCCCACATCTGCCACTGGCAGAACGTATGTGGAACCAGCTCAGACGTTATTCATCCCACGACCCGTATGGCAAGGACCAATCACAAATGTTGTGGTCCAGGCTGCCACAGAAGAGGACACACCCGGAATAATGCCCTCATCCAGCCCAGAGGAGGTTCGACCGCATACTGATAAGTGGGTTCACTGTGAATTTGACTCAACACTGCAATAACTGAAATAACATCACATACTCTCCCAACATGTGAAGATTCATTATTTCATTTCCTCCACCCCTTCTGGGTGCTCCACTTTTTTTTCCTCAGGTGGTGTGCTTTGTTTCTAAGGGAGCCTGAAATTTCTCTCTCTCTCTCTCTCTCTCTCTCTCTCTCTCTCTCTCTCTCTCTGACACACACACACACACACACACATACACACATATATATTAATATTGTCAGTATGTGGGTGCTATGTTGACGAGTTGTGCAATGGATTGATCTGACAAATACCCTTTCAGCAATAAATATCTTCAGGAGTCGTCCGCTGTACGGAAAAGACACAAAAATATTCTATTTTCTTACTTTTATTCACGTAACTAGTAGGATACTTGGGTACTGGATTATTGCTAGTTACTGTAAGAAGAACATTAAACGAATGGAAAGTATTATTTATTGCAAAATCTGAGAAAATCAAGTGGAACTTTAATTAATAAACTGATACACAAATTTCTGGATTCTTTTCAGAATAGGGGGTTACCTCTTATGGATAGGAATCCTGTTAACGAAATTTATATACAAAGTGCAGGAAAGCTCTTTTATCCCTTTTTTTAAAGAATGTTATTTACTCGGCAGAATGACTGAGAGCCACATCTACTCAACTTGAATAATTATCCAATTGAATTTTTCTAAGTACAGTCGAGGCTGTCGTGTGACAAATGTAATGGAGTGACGTGAATATGTTATTTGTAATGGAGGAAATATGAGGCTCGCCTATGCAGCAGTGTACAATACTGTGAGCTGCAATGACTGCTGCCTGCGTCGTTCGCTGCTGAAAAATAACAAAACTATCTTTTTCTATCTATATTGAATTTCGTCAATCGAACTCTGATTATACCTGGATGAAGTCAAGGACTAATATCTGCCCCTAGTCTAACTATTGGTGTGGTACACAGGTCAGATAACCAGTCCACCGTGATGCCACTAAATGTTCGCTCGCAGGTGCTAACTAATACTCTGTGTTCACTCCACAC
This sequence comes from Schistocerca cancellata, assembly GCF_023864275.1. Lineage (NCBI taxonomy): Eukaryota > Metazoa > Arthropoda > Insecta > Orthoptera > Acrididae > Schistocerca > Schistocerca cancellata. Next base: position 707,893,595 of record NC_064630.1, read on the forward strand.
ATTAAGTGCTGCAGCCCACACAGTGAAAAAACGCTTAATCGTGAGCGATTCAATATCGTGTATCACTCCGATTCGCTAGCGACATCGGTGCTCTCTCAGTGCAGTACTGAGTAGAGACTTTGTTCCTCACTCTTTGTGTACATGCACGAGTGCACACGCTCCTGCTGTGTGCTACTGCTTCAAGAGCATCACCAGAACGATCCCTCTCCATGAAAAGAGCGAATGGGTATACTATCTGCTGCCTTTCCCTCACCTCTCCGGCTCATTGCGTCAGAAATAGTCCGCTAATCAGCGTTACTCTTACAAACGGGATAATGGCGGTCCGTTTAAGCCGACCAATCCGGAAATATATAGCATCTGTGTTAGGCGTTTACTGTCCACCTGTGAGAACTCTGAAACTGCACACTAGGCCTGTCAAAAATGCGTATGCTGGCGTTCTCCAAAACAATACAGCGGGTTTTGCTTTTAAGGTGAACGCGAAGGCCATTATCCCTTTTCTCTGGCACAAAACTCTTTTGGTCCCTGGGCAGTCGGCTGGCTAGTGCAGCAGTGTGCTAACTCACCCACCTACACACTTTCCAGCAGGCTGGTAGCCTCCAGCGAACAAAAATTCCTGTGACCATTGTGTCTTGAATGTTTGTGTACGCCAGCCTCGACTTTTTAATGTTGGTGCACACTTGCGATTTATTTATTAGATTTGCATATTGATTAAATGGAAATATGTAAAAATTACTCTACCCTATCGAGTTTGGGCTCGAATGAAACGTCTTGATACGCAGAATACGATGGTGAGGTCAGAATATGTAAGAAATAAAGGTCAGCAGACCATGCCACCTTACAATATCACCAGATTGACTGAAATACCACAGTTCTTCCCACTGTTACAGCTTTCATCCATTGCCACCTGCAAGTGTTCAGTACTTTCCTCTGTTCACTTGACGTTTGTCAGGCCTATTGGCGTTAGATGAGTATTTGGTAATGACATACTCAGTCTGATTTTGACTAATAAGAGTCGAATCTACTAAATACGATCAAGAGAGCAGTGAATAAAAATGTATCTTTCAAAATGGATTGCATGCTGCAGTTTGAGATTGTAGAATTTCATACGAGTGAGTATTTAGTTATTTATTTACTTGTTATTTTCCTCTAGTCTGTTACTTAGATACAAGAGCAGACTAGATGCTGAACATCAATTTGCATGAATATATCACATAATATTTTAACGTAACTTCGAATTCTAAGCTTTATGGTGTTCAAGGGGAATCTAAATTTTGAAAAAATCACAAAAAATTTTAAAAGAAAGAAAAAATATGCTACATACTACGCTTCGGCCGTCTTGGGCACTGATATCTGTTCAGCCAGAATCCAGAAGGCACATCCTATCGCTTTACTGCGCTATGCTGCATTGCTAGGTCTCAAATCTTGTAATTTATAATTCTGGACTACACTATTACAGAAAACTACACTAAAGTACACAGAATTACACTGCAATACACTGCACTGCTGTACTCAGTATCAGCTGCAAGACAGATTTCTCGTTTGTCTGGATGGTTAGCCCCTGACGTGCTGAGGCATATATCAAGATTCACAGGGGCTTTGCTTCTGTGCCACTCCAGATGTAGAGACTGGAAGATGGATATCGTGGTTTCAGGAATTGCTTCCTGATCTTCCACGAGGCACAACTCCTTACTTTTTCCAAAAGGTTGTTGCAAGTGCATGATCTGCCGTGGTGCGTTTCGTTGCCAGCGTATATAGATTCTTCTTGAGTCTCTTGGCCATGTAGGCTTGAGGTTTATAAGGTGAAACTTAAGTTTTCAGGAAGTTCAGCTTGTGCCGTACTTCATTTCTTATCATGCTGTAGATTGTTGTTTTACCAAAGACGTTCCCGTCCTTGTCAATACCTTGTCTAATAACGCACTCCCAGTGAGTTTGGTCCAGAGTGCCTACTGATCTACATTCACAATGGTTTACAGTGAGTTTGAAACGCGGTAGCCAGTTTTCATGCCTGTTTCATCAAAATTTATAAGATATTCATCATTATAAGTGTGACAACAGGGAAAATTTGTATGAAAATGTTACTGAGAATATAAACCGCGTTGGAATTTGTACCCATGGTTTAGGTGTAGCGTATGTGGTTACAAATAAATACTTCCTCTGTCCCAGGTTCGGAACCCCCCACTGCTTATATTCTGATTAATAATCAGCACTAGTGGCCGAAGACTTCCGGCATAAGAAGTCACCCTCATTCTGCCAAAGAGGGAGGAGGAGCGGATAGGGGTTCAGTGCACTCTCTTGTCCTTGGAATGGGAAACTGCCCCTAAAGGAGGAAGAATCACCAATGATCAACGGCATGAGGATGAAGAAGGCAATGGAAATCACTGCATTAAAGTCACATAATGTGTACCCACAGGACATTTAAGTAGAAAAACGTCATGATGACATTACCATTGGCAAAAGAGTCCTAAAGAATCCCCCATTCGGATCTCCAGGAGGGGACTGCAAAGGGGGAGGTAACCTTGAGGAAAAGATTGAATAACCAACGAAAGGGTAACGTTCTACGAGTCGTGACGTGGAATTCCAGAAGCTTGAATGTGGTAGGGAAGCTAGAAAATCTGAAAAAGGGAACTGAAGAGGCACAATCTAAATGTAATGGGGATCAGTGAAGTGAAATGGAAAGAAGACAATGATTTCTGGTCAGATGAGTATAGGGTAATATCAAAAGCAGCAGAAGTAGGGAGTAGGATTCGTTATGAACTGGAAGGTAGGGCAGTGAGTGTGTTGCTGTGAACAGTTCAGTGATAGAGTTATTCTTATGAGAGTTGACAGCAAACATCGAAAACGATAGTTCAGGTATTCGTGTCGACGACGCAAGCTGAAGATGAAGAGACAGTGAAACTATATGAGGATATTGAAAGGGTAATAACAGCACACAAAGTGAGATGAAAATCTAATAGTCATTGTGGCTGGATTGCAGTTTTAGGGGAAGAAGAAGAAGAAAATGTTACAGGAGAATATGGGATTGGGACAAGAAATGAGAGAAGAGAAAGATTGAGTCCTGTAATAAATTTCAGCTAGTAATAGCGAATACTCTGTTCAAGGATCACGAGAGGAGGAGGTATACTTGGGAAAGCTGGTTGATACGGGAAGATTTCAGTTCGATTACTTCATAGTCAGACAGAGATTCCGAAATCAGATATTGGATTTTAAGGCACATTCAGGAGCAGATTCAGACTCAGATCACAATGTAGTAGTGACGAGGAATGGGTGAAGTTTAAGATAATAGTCAGGAAGAATCAACACACAAAGAACTGGGATACGAACTACTGAGGAATGACGAGATATGCATGAAGTTCTCTAAATGGACGTCTGTAAAAAGGGCCATCACAGAAGTTGAAAAGAAAAACATAGGTACAAGGAAGGTAACTGCGAAGAAACCGTAGGTAACAGAAAAAATACTTCAGTTGATCAATGAAAGGAAGAAGAACAAAAATGTTCTGGCCAACTGAAGAATACAGAAATAGTAATCGCTGACGAATGAAACAAACAGGAAGTATAGGGAAGCTAAGAGTAAATGGTTGCACGAAGCTTGTGAAGCAATGGAGAAAGTAATGAAGTCTGAAGTACAGGAAAGTCAAAACAGCCATCAATGATATTAAAAGCGAGGGTGGTAACATTAAGAGTGCAACGGAAATTCCACTGTTAAATGCAAAGGAGAGAGCGGATAGGTGGAAAGAATACATTGAAAGCCTCTGTGAAGGGGAAGATTTGTCTGATATGATAGAAGTAGAAACACGAGTCGATTTAGAAGAGACAGGGGATCCAGTATTAGAATCAGAATTAGAAGAATTAGATCAAATAAGGTAAAAGGGATTGATAAAATTCCATCAGAATTTCTTAAACAACTGGGGGAAACGCCAACAAAACGACTCTTCGTGTTGGTGTGTAGAATGTATGTGTTTGGCGATACACCATCTGACTTTCGGGAAAATATCATCCGCGCAATTCCGAAGACTGCAAGAGCTGACGAGAGCGAGAATTAACACACAATCAGTTAACAGCTTATCCATCCAAGATGCTGACAAGAATAATATGCAGAAGAATGGAAAATAAAATCGAGGATGTGCTAAATTACGATCAGTTTGACTTAAGAATAGGTAAAGGCACCAGAGAGGCAATTCTGTAGTTGCGGTTAATAACGGAAGCAACACTAAAGAAAAATCATGACACGTTCATAGGATTTGTCGATCTGTAAAATCCGCTCGACAATGTAGAATGGAGCAAGATATTCGAAATTCTGAGTAAAATAGGGATAAGCTATATGAGAGATGGGTAATATACAATAGCCTATGTACAAGAGCATAGAGGGAATAATAAGAGTGGACGACCAACAACGAAGTGCTCAGATTAGAAAGGGTGTAGTCTTCCACCACCCACCTTTCAATCTGTACATCAAATATCAATGATGGAAATAAAAGAAAGATTCAGGAGTGGAATTAAAATTCAAGGCGAAACGATATCAATGATACGATTCGCTGATGGCATTGCTATCCTGAGTGAAAGTGAAGAAGAATTACGTGATCAACTGAGTGGAATGAACTATCTAATGAGTACAGAATGCAGATTGAGAGTAAATCGAAGAAAGACGGAAGTAATGGGAAATAGCAAAAAATGAGAACAGCGAAAAACTTAACATCAGCATTGATGGTCATGAAGTAGATGAAGTTAAGTAATACTGCTACCTAGGTTGTAGACAGCGCAAGGAAGATATCAAAAGCAGACTAGCACTGGCAAAAAGGGGATTTTTGGTAAAGAGAAGTTTACTAGTGTCAGATATGGGTCTTAATCTGAGGAAGTAATTTTTGAGACTCTACGTCTGGCTTACAGCATTGTATGGTAGGGAAACATAAACTGTAGGGGCAAACAGGAACAGAAGAGAATAGAAATATTTGAGACGTGGTGCTACAGACGAATGTTGAAAATTAGGTGGGCTGATAAGGTATGGAATGAGGAGGTTCTGCGCAGAGCCAGAGAGGAAAGGAATATGAGGAAAACTCTGAGAAGGAGAAGGGACAGAATGATAGGACATCTGTTAAGACATCAGGGAATGACTTCCACGGTACTAGAGGGAGTTTTAGAGGGCAAAAACTGTACAGGAAGACAGAGATTGGAGTACATCCAGCAAATTATTGAGGACGCAGGTTGAAAATGCCACTCTGAGATTAAGAAGTTGGCACACAAGTGAAATTCATGGCGGGGCCGCTTCAAACCAATCAGAAGACTGATGACCAAAAGCAAATAAAAACAAAAAGACACATTGACTGGCAGTAGAGCTGTCTTGTGTAACGCGCACCTCTCTCTTTATTAACTTGGTGACCGTTTTTAATTAATTTTGTATGTTTCTGCGGTTCGTGCGAATGGCCAGCGCATTGGACTCGAGACACAGCAGCAAGATACGCTTCGGCCATGAAGATTTTGACCAGTAGATGGGCAATGGCCTGGGCGGCACATGGTTCTTCGGAGTGAGATTGGCACAGGTTATCGACAGCTCTTTTCATATGTTGGACCTGTATATGTGTTTATGAATAACATATATGTGAATACTGAAATTAATAATCGTATCTGCTCAACCCCTTCACTTACATTAAGTTGCAGGCCTTTAATATGTTTCCACTAAAATACTAGCAATCAGGTCAAAATCACAACCAATATAGTACTTAAGTCAGATAGCGTTGCTCAGAGTGAAAACTTGCTCAAATTCTCCACTTCATTATCTACGGAATATAACTATGGGCACAAATATTAGGAGGTTACCTGTTAAAGAGGCAACCTACTCACAATTAGTTTTGGATTTTTAAGGGAAATTCCACACCATGGAGTTTTGCACATTGTCGTATTCTTAGTAAGTAGCTGGGATATGGACCATGTCCCGACAGCCAGTGTAATCCTCCCTTTGCCCGAAAGATGTATAGCATTCTGAATCTGTCCCTGATATTTACATGTAACTATTAAGTTCTCCTCTCTGTTTCTGACCTATCCCAGATTTCTTGCCATACTCTATCAATGTCTGCCTTTTTTATTTTATTCGATCTCTCTCTTGTGTCCAGTATTTCCGTAGTTTTACCATCATTTGTAAACAGTATTGTCCACTTTTCTGTCCTGTGTCTAGGTCCAGAATTAGTATCACCAGCAGCGGCTCAGTCGGTGTTGTTCAACACTGTCCAATCACTTCAATGTCACTACCTGTCAAAAGCCTGAAGAACCATCTTTTGCAGCACAGACCACTGTAAGACGTTCAGGAAGAGTGTCTATGAGCTTCTGGAAGGAAGCAATAGGGATGTGGAAGCTGTGCTAACTCCAGTGGTATACCCAGGTGCACTAGGTTTCTCCCTTGAGTGTCCACGACGCAAAGAGCCCGATCGCCGGCCGTTGTGACCGAGTGGTTCTAGGCGCTTCAGTCCGGAGCCGCGTGACCGCTATGGTCGCAGGTTCGAATCCTGCCTCTGGCATGGATATGTGTGATGTCCTTAGGTTAATTAGGTTTAAGTAGTTCTAAGTTCTAGGGGACTAATGACCACAGATTTTAAGTCCCATAGTGCTCAGAGCCATTTGAACAATTTCAAACAGCCCCATCGAGATGATCCGACAGATTCCCTATTCAGTTTAAATATATGAAGTTTGGTAGCCAGGGGAGTGCAGTAAACTCATCCAGGCTTTCTACAAACCCTGTACGTACACTGTGACTGTGTGAGACGTTGAATTGTCCTGCTGGTAGATCCCATGGTGCTGAGGAGATTCGAAGGGGTAGACACTGTCCTCAAGGATGGAAGCATACTTGTGTTTAACCATTGTGCCTTCCAGATTGACGACATCACTCAGGGAATTCCTTCTGACTTGGAGAATCGAACCCTTGAACCCTCCTGACGATTGCCGCAGGGTGTTTGTTTCCAGATGTTTCACACCAAAGGCCACCTGTCGCCACTCAGACTATATCCATTTGTGGTTCAAAATGGCTCTGAGCACTATGGGACTTAACATCTATGGTCATCAGTCCCCTAGAATTTAGAACTACTTAAACCTAACTAACCTAAGGACAGCACACAACACCCAGCCATCACGAGGCAGAGAAAATCCCTGACCCCGCCGGGAATCGAACCCGGGAACCCGGGCGTGGGAAGCGAGAACGCTACCGCACGACCACGAGATGCGGGCTATCCATTTGTGGTATTGGCGTGAAAATTTCAACCTTTGTCGCCGATGAACTGCAGTCAGCGTGGGTGCATCAACTGGACGCCTGCTGCGGACACTCAGACACAGCAACTTTTGCTGAACGGTCTTTGCGGAGACGCTGTTGGTAGCCATTGGCTCATATGGGCATTGAGATGCTCAACAGTTTGCACATCTATTCACCCATACACATCTCCATAGCCGTCACTGTCATCCATGTCCCATGGTACACCAGAGTTTCATCGGGGCAACTTTTGGATAGCACAATTTTGCCATGCATGCAAAACAGTTTTCAAACTTAGCTGCTTCAGGAATGCTTCCAGCTTTGGCCTGAAGACCAAAGATAATGCCCTTTTCGACGACAGGCAGATGTCTCCATTTCGGCATTACGACGACTTCACCGTTGCCCGAGCCCCCCCCCCCCCCCCCTGTCACTCTTCATGTACCCTCCACTGTTAGTGCTGCAGCCTGCCGTCTGTGAGTGTTGAAATCACACATAGTTAGTGAGTGAACCATATACACTACTGGCCATTAAAATTGCTACACCAAGAAGAAATGCAGATGATAAACGGGTATTCATTGGACAAATACATTATACTAGAACTGATATGTGATTACATTTTTACGCAATTTGGGTGCATAGATCCTGAGAAATCACTACGCAGAACAACCACCTCTGGCCGTAATAACGGCCTTGATTCGCCTGGGCATTGAGTCTAACAGAGCTTGGATGGCGTGTACAGGTACAGTTGCCTATGCAGCTTTAACATGATACCACAGCTCTTCAAGAGTAGTGACTGGCGTATTGTGACGAGCCAGTTGCTCGGCCAACATTGACCAGACGTTTTCAATTGGTGAGAGATCTGGAGAATGTGCTGGCCAGGGCAGTAGTCGAACATTTTCTGTATCCAGAAAGGACCGTACAGGACCTGCAACATGCGGTCGTCCATTATCCTGCCGAAATGTAGGGTTTCGCAGGGATCGAATGAAGGGTAGACCACGGGACGAAACACATCTGAAATGTAACGTCCACTGTTCAAAGTGCCGTCAATGCGAACAAGAGGTGACCGAGACGTGTAACCAATGGCACCCCATACCATCACGCCGGTTGATACGCCAGTATGGCGATGACGAATACAAGCTTCCAATGTGCGTTCACTGTGATGTCGTCAACCACGGATGCGACCATCATGATGCTGTAAACAGAACCTGGATTCCTCCGAAGAAAAATGACGTTTTGCCCTTCGTGCAGCCAGTTTAGTCGTTGACTACACCAACGCAGGCGCTCCTGTCTGTGATGCAGCGTCTAGGGTAACCACAGCCACGGTCTCCGAGCTGATAGTCCACGCTGCTGCAAACCTCTTCGAACTGTTCGTGCAGATGGTTGTCGTCTAGCAAACGTCCCCGTCTGTTGACTCCGGGATCTACATCTACATCTACATTTATACTCCGCAAGCCACCCAACGGTGTGTGGCGGAGGGCACTTTACGTGCCACTGTCTTTACCTCCCTTTCCTGTTCCAGTCGCGTATGGTTCGCGGGAAGAACGACTGTCTGAAAGCCTCTGTGCGCGCTCTAATCTCTCTAATTTTACATTCGTGATCTCCTCGGGAGGTATAAGTAGGGGGAAGCAATATATTCGATACCTCATCCAGAAACGCACCCTCTCGAAACCTGGCGAGCAAGCTACACCGCGAAGCAGAGCGCCTCTCTTGCAGAGTCCGCCACTTGAGTTTGTTAAACATCTGCGTAACGCTATCACGGTTACCAAATAACCCTGTGACGAAACGCGCCGCTCTTCTTTGAATCTTCTCTATCTCCTCCGTCAACCCGATCTGGTACGGATCCCACACTGATGAGCAATACTCAAGTATAGGTCGAACGAGTGTTTTGTAAGCCACCTCCTTTGTTGATGGACTACATTTTCTAAGGACTCTCCCAATGAATCTCAACCTGGTACCCGCCTTACCAACAATTAATTTTATATGATCATTCCACTTTAAATCGTTCCGCACGCATACTCCCAGATATTTTACAGAAGTAACTGCTACCAGTGTTTGTTCCGCTATCATATAATCATACAATAAAGGATCCTTCTTTCTATGTATTCGTAATACATTACATTTGTCTATGTTAAGGGTCAGTTGCCACTCCCTGCAACAAGTGCCTATCCGCTGCAGATCTTCCTGCATTTCGCTACAATTTTCTAATGCTGCAACTTCTCTGTATACTACAGCATCATCCGCGAAAAGCCGCATGGAACTTCCGACACTATCTACTAGGTCATTTATATATATTGTGAAAAGCAATGGTCCCATAACACTCCCCTGTGGCACACCAGAGGTTACTTTAACGTCTGTAGACGTCTCTCCGTTGATAACAACATGCTGCGTTCTGTTTGCTAAAAACTCTTCAATCCAGCCACACAGCTGGTCTGATATTCCGTAGGCTCTTACTTTGTTTATCAGGCGACAGTGCGGAACTGTATCGAACGCCTTCCGGAAGTCAAGAAAAATAGCATCTACCTGGGAGCCTGTATCTAATATTTTCTGGGTCTCATGAACAAATAAAGCGAGTTGCGTCTCACACGATCGCTGTTTCCGGAATCCATGTTGATTCCTACATAGTAGATTCTGAGTTTCCAAAAACGACATGATATTCGAGCAAAAAACATGTTCTAAAATTCTACAACAGATCGACGTCAGAGATATAGGTCTATAGTTTTGCGCATCTGCTCGACGACCCTTCTTGAAGACTGGGACTACCTGTGCTCTTTTCCAATCATTTGGAACCTTCCGTTCCTCTAGAGACTTGCGGTACACGGCTGTTAGAAGGGGGGCAAGTTCTTTCGCGTACTCTGTGTCGAGACGTGGCTGCAGGATCCGTTACAGCCATGCGGATTAGATGCCTGTCATCTCGACTGCTAGTGATACGAGGCCCCTGGGATCCAGCACGGCGTTCCGTATTATCCTCCTGTACCCACCGATTCCATATTCTGCTAACAGTCATTGGATCTCGACCAACGCGAGCAGCAATGTCGCGTTACTATAAACCGCAATCGCGATAGGCTACAATCCGACCTTTATCAAAGTCGGAAACGTGATGGTACACATTTCTCCTCCTTACACGAGGCATCACAACAACGTTTCACCAGGTAACGTCGGTCAACTGCTGTTTGTGTATGAGAAATCGGTTGGAAACATCACTCACGTAAGCACGTTTTAGGTGTCGCCACCGGCGCCAACCTTGTGTGAATGCTCTGAAAAGCTAATCATTTGCATATCAAAGCATCTTCTTCCTGTCGGTTAAATTTCGCGTCTGTAGCACGTCATCTTCGTGGTGTAGCAATTTTAATGGCCAGTAGTGTATATGCGAATGAGTATGCCTGCCTGACCCATTTGGGACTCGGCGTGCGCCTCGGTCGCAGGTGGCGCCAGGAGGTGTGGCTCGAGAATGCTTTGCGACTGGAGGAACGAGGCGAGCGGCGGTCTACGGGCGAGCTCGGCAGTTCATCTCGTGCCCCGGGGGCGGCACTCTGGCGGGCTGGCGGCCTGGCGGGGGCGTTAAGACCCTGGTAAATATTGGCAGAGTGTGACCGCGCCTCTGCAAACAGACTCAAGTCACCGCCGCCGCCGTCGCCACCGGCGCAACTTTGCACTGCGGCTGGCTGCGCCGGCCGAGCCGGGGCACAAATTTATAGCCGCTGCGAATAACTTAGCGCCGCGTCACCGGCGACTGGTCGGGACCGGCCCGTGCTAGCGGAGGCGAGTTAAGAGGCGGTCCGCGCAGCCGCCGCAAACTTCCGCCGACCCCAATTAACGCCAATTTGTTTAGAGAGCGCGCTCTTGAAGGTGTGCCCTGCTAAAGGGCCCAGATCGCAGCAATTTACAACACTTTCGCGTAAATAAGTGGCTGCTCAGGTAAATTTTCGGCGGATTAAGAGCTTGTTTCGCTAAAAAGGAAAAACTAAACACTTTTTGCTGTAAATAACCACCAATAGCTGCTTAAAGTTTTTGCTTTGCCATTCTGTAACTAGTTTTAACCTAGATGCAACAGACTACAGGGGTATACGATTTTTGCTACCAGAAGGACGTAAAACAATGTGGTTCAAATGGCTCTGAGCACTATGGGACTTAACTTCTGGGGTCATCAGTCCCCGAGAACTTAGAACTACTTAAACCTAACTAACCTAAGGACATCACACACATCCATGCACCAGGCAGGATTCGAACCTGCTACTGAAGCGGTCGCCCGGTTTCGAACTAAAGGGCCTTGAACAGCTCGGCCACCACGGCCGGCAAAACAATATGAAAATCAGTTAAAACCACTAAAGACTAATAGTAAAATCTTTCACTCTCGATAGCATATGTCTGTAACGTTGAAATGATTCATGATTATCTATCACTGTGCGTATAGATGGCTCTGTAACTACGAGTACTAACGTCGTGTTACATGTCTGTTTGTAGACTGTTTATCAGCTACTTATTCCCTGTAAACTGATTGACAGCAGAGTCCTAACTCAGTTCAAAAGCTGATAAAGTTGCGTCGTATGCAAAGAACTGTACATTATTATAACTGAATGTGAATATAGGTGTTACGACATGTAAAACACCTAAATTCACATTCAATGTATAGTTCTTTGAATATGACGCCACATTATCAGCTTTTCAACTGTTAGGGTTCTACTTTCAATCAGTTTACAGAGAATAAATAGCTCATAAATGTGAAAATGTTGTGCCTTGAGCAAGGCGTTGCGTAAATGTCAAATGTAGTTGTTGTCGTATGTAACACATGTTCACTTGTTTACCACACTTGTGCATGTAGGGGCACATAAGTTGATTATCAAGGAGAATTCTCGGTGAGATAACTATCTAATCACATTCAGTGTCAGTTTATCCAATTAGGCTTCTTGGTAACCAGCCCCCACCCCCTCCGCCCCGTTCCACTTCATTTACCCCAGGGAAGCATCGGGAATCGATCAACGTCACCCGGAACAATACCACACAAGGCTTAGGCAATTATGCGAGTTATGTTCAAGGTCACATGACGTAAACTTGGTGGGAAACTCATCTCGACCAATGGCAGCACAATAAAATGGTGAGGAACTCCTGACCTCCCCCTTGGACCAATGGCAATCAAATATCGCTACCCCTCCTCCCCTACCCCTCCCTTCTCCACCCCAGGCTTCTTATTAACTTTTTATAACTGGGTCACTTCATGGCTGTTTCTGAGGAGCAAAGTAATGTTGTTTGATTTGAGGCACCAGCATAGACCACATCCTCACAGATATGTTCTCTTATTCTTCCACAATTTAGTGCCTTTATCCATATTCTTTAGTGGTTGTTCCATGATTATTCGTATGTTTTCACACTTATCGTATTTTTTCAAACTACGCAAGGCTTTTCCCACTGTTCTTGACATCACATCGGCCATAATTCTCTCAGACAGTCACAATTTAGTGTGATCACAATTTACTCAACAGTGCTAAGCTACAACTGCATTACTACTGTGTGTTATATATATATATATATATATATATATATATATATATATATATATATATATATATATATATGTGTGTGTGTGTGTGTGTGTGTGTGTGTGTGTGTGTGTTTTGCCATGGCGCATGGATTAGAAACGAACACAATTGTAGAAAAAATTACGTCACGTCATATAGATAATGACACGGAAAATACTGTATGCACTAATTACATTGCTATACTGCGTGGCGTTATAGTAGGATTCTAATGCATCCAACGATTGATACCGTATATGCATAGCACACTGCTACAAAAAAAGACACACCTAGAGATAAAACTGACCAGCAATTGCAACCACCACAGCGAAAACATGTCATCTGCAAGATAGGTCACCCCTCGAACTCCTAAATGTAGGGTATAACTTTAAACTTAACCCCCCCACCCCACCCCCGCCTCTAAAACAACCAATGGCTGAGAGAACGTTGCATTGTAATAGGTGTAATCCTCTCTGTCCAGATCACTGGTACAAAAGACATTCACACATCATCTGTTGATAAGCGTTTTCCCCACATGCCAGTTATTGCAGTTAAACAACCGCCACCGAAATGCAAACCTCGAACAACCTCATTCACCGTGACTGCTGGAAAAACACGCTGCTCAACCAGTGAAATCACAACCATTTTTTCTCAATTCCTGCGATCACTGCAAGACTCCAGGCCATTACTGCTCAACACACTTCTGTAACGGTGCACTCTGGATAAGTGAAACGGACAGTCACGGGGCCTGCAGCCTCAAAGTGAAGATGCTGGCTGATAGCAACTGCGGGAAAGCAGCCTATGTAAAGCTGATAAATGTGGGGAACCACCAACCAGTGTGTGTCGCCGGCAATAACAGACAACGAATTCCTTTCCCCCAGCCCGTGATCAGAGTGTCCAGAAGAGTGAGGTTGCACTCTGACTGTTAAAAAAAACTGGAGTTTAAGATTAACAACATTCTGGTGATGGCATCTCTAATAACAAGAAGCTGTTTGATAGGACCACCATCGTTTTGACTGACAGGACATGTATGATTACAAAGACACTAAAATAATTTATATTACATGTCTGATACTGAGTAGAGATTCAGTAGCAAAAATACACCCAACCTATAGAAGTTACAATAATATCATCAGATGTTAAGATTTTTGCACAAATCCATCTCCCCCAGTACCCACATATCATTATATATCCGACAAAGCTCCATTTACGACCTAGACACTTACAGTGACTCATGAATCAGCTAATAGTGAAACCAAGTCCAGATCCTGTTGCTGATGAGAGGAGAAGTCTGTAGACAGGATATTACTAAATTGTCGTCTTAGGTGGTAAATGTGACGCCTGGTTAGAAAATATGCTCGTAATCCTTGCATATTTTCCTCTCGAAGGTCTCTGCCGGGAGTAGTTTGCTTAGAGCTCATATATTTCAGATATGGTGCGTAATAATTATGTTCTACATCTACAAACCAAACCTGGAGTGGGTCTCAGTTGAAAAAATTCCGTAAAGTGGGTTTTCAAGCATGCTGGCCACACTCCGTAGCAGTGAAACTTTTGCTGCTGCAAAACGCGTTTCCCTAACTAAAAGACTTTTCCCAAAAAACCAATAATCTAAGGCAGGACTTGACACCAGTACGTTCGATCAAGATGCTACTATTACATGAACTTTACATGAACTAAAACTGGGCACGCTCTTTTCACAAAAACCTAAGAAGCGACATTCGTAAGAAGTATACATTTCCCTTAAGATAAGAGAAAATAGGAATCAAGAGACGTGTCCCTCTTTAGCACAAGTCTTGTGAGTCGCACAAGGTATCACACTAGGTGTATGTGTGTGTGTGTGTGTGTGTGTGTGTGTGTGTGTGTGTGTATGTGTGTGTGTGTGTGTAGTAGTAGTAGTAGTAGTAGTTGTTGTTGTTGTTGTTGTTGCTGTCGTCTTCAGTCCAGAGACTGGTTTGATGCACCTTTCCAGGCTACCCCATCCTGTGCAAGCTTCTACATCTCCACGTACCTACTGCAACCTACATCCTTCTGAATTTGCTTAGTATACTCATCTCTTGGTCTCTCTCTACGATTTTTACCCTTCTCGCTGCCTTCCAATACTAAATTGGTGATACCTTGATGCCTCAGACCAAGTCCTATCAACCGATCCCTTCATCTAGTCAAATTGAGCCACAAATTCCTCTTCTCCCCAGTTTTATTCAGTAGCTCCTCATTAGGTACGTGATCTACCCGTTGAAACGTCCCCTTAGAAAAATTAATGAATTACTGTGCTGATAAACCTCTTACATTATTTGCTTTTCAGACAGCTGAGCAAAGCTTAACGTACTCAGACATTTCGCTCTTTACCTATTCTGGTCAACACTAAACGGACAAACAACATTTTTAGCGCAACGCAATCAGCCTTTGAATAATCCATACAAAAGAATGGCCCTCACTAACATTAACCTTCACAAATCACTTACCTCACAAAAATAATCGTTACTCGAACTACTGTAGTACAGCGAGCGCCACTACTGCTAGCTAAACAAAAGATTCAAATTACTGAAGGCACTAACTACTGATAGGCATAGTTAGCAAATGAAAGATTTTGATAGAGAACAAACAATGTATTTACCTAAATAGTGTTCAAAAGTCATAATATATATAGCAGTTCATGACATCCAATCTTACAAACTTACTGTGTGTCTGATGGACACACGTCCAGATCATCTTCTCTCAAAACTCCGCCATTACTCTTCCCACATCCACCACTGCTGGCGGCTCACCTCCAACTGTGCAACGCTACGCGCTGTTAACAGCCAACTGCCCAACACTACAATGGCGAATATTACTCCAACCATGCAAACCAACCACAGCCTTCTCACAGCACAGTGAGTGATTTTCATATAGAGCGCTACATGGCGTTACCAACATAAAAACCTAAACAGCCTACTTACATTGCCCCCATGCTCCCCACAAAAAAATTTTACAAATTGTTTTGGAGGGTGGCCAATAATGATTTGATAAAATTTTTCATAATTACAATAACAAAGATATCAAATGCACACACATATTGATATACTGTTGGTCAAAAGCTAAAATTTTCTCACAGTCCATAAAGACAAGTCTGATCATTCATCACAGTAAAATTGCAGTGTTTTTTTTCTCAAAGTCTGAGCAGTAAAATAAAATACACACGGAAGTAGTGGATTTCCATGCTGTCTTGAAGAAGTTGTGTTGTCCTTCCAACGGAAAGACAATGTTGACTCTTAACATGCACACAGGTAATGGGTCACAATAGAGCAAACCCACCACACAGTCAGTCGAAGTTTTGAAGAATAAAGGTAGATAGGTCATCACAGAGCAGACCCACTGTAGTCCTGGTAGAGATTATGGTATTGGTGGGCCACCAGAGGTGCAGACCCACTGCAGTCCTTGTAGAAATAATGTTATTGGTGGGCCATCAAAGATTCAGACCCACTGTAGTCCTTATAGAGACGGCTAACAGCCATCTATTGCGACTGTGCAGGTGCACAATCACCATCGAAGAGTCTTGCGGACAATATAGAGGGTCCATAAACCACCACTTGTGCACTCACAAAGTATTTGGATTTATCCTTAGAACCAGCAATGCTGTTAATCAGTCCCTTGCTGAATTATTAACACATGTGCAAACACTAACAATCCCAACTTCTCATCTATTGTGCATATACTATGATCAACAGAAACAGTGTGCAGTGTAATGTAACTTAATTTGATGAACTGGTGTCTACAAACATATAAATTTACAACATAAGAATACAATTCCAAAGGTACAAAATACATCATTGAGGAACATAATAGTACAGATAACATTTGTAGTAATACAGTCCTTACAAGAGAATAGAAATAAACATGAACATCAGTGTTACAGAATTATGACATAAGTAAATACATAAAAGATCAGAAAAACTTTTGACACATCAACTTCACACATGAGCAACAAAACAGAATAATTAATGTCTAAACATCTTTACAAATTGAATAACATATTATTAATGCAAATTATGTTTGAGGATAATAGTATTCCTCTTCATAGTGAATGTAGCTCAGTATTAGAAAAACTCTACAACATAAATCGTATCACATAAACACATAAAGACAGGAAGAACACAAATACATAAGGATACACAAACATATAGCGGAATAATACAAAAGGAAAGGACAGGATTTGTTTTAATGCCGTATTTTGCCAACAAAACTTTCTTTACTTCTTGGAGATCTCCCTTCATTCATCATTATTCCCAAGAAGTCTTATCTATAACTCCTTTCTGTATTCTATTCATATTTCTTTCAAAATAATTATTTCTCATTGTACAATACTCATTTTGACCCAAATCTTTTTCATATAACTTCTCAATGCATTCTTTCCCTATCCTCCGTAGTCAGTTTCTTATATAGTCTACCTCCTCTTAAGCTAACTTAAATCAACTGAGCTCAGATATATACACTAAGGGACGAGGCAATGCAGCAGTACAAAGCAATAAACACAAACAGCAATGACAAAAAAAATGCAAATTGGCAAAGCAAGCAGCAGTAAATCTAAATTAGCAGACCAAATGCAACATTACAACTAATATGAGCCAATGTGCAGCAACAAGAAAAATAAATCAGTAGTAAAACTGGCTTAACAGAGTAACACAAAGTGAAATTTAGTAGCACTATGCCTGGCAAACAGCAGCAGCAAATGCTATAACTTATATCTAAACATGACAAAGCTCAAGCAGAAAAAATATCACAGTAAAGATAGGAAATGTCTAATAACTATGTCATATCTTAACACTAGAGTGATGCATCACCTTAACTTACACTACTAAAAAGTTACCAGTCATTGACAAAAATTATGTATGCAATTCCTGTGAGGGAAAACGTCTTTTTGTGATCACTCGTTTTTCTTAAGTACATCATAAAGTTATTATTTACTGGATCTGTAGGCATAAAATATCTATATTAGTACATTTATAAAATTTTATTTTAACCAATGCTGCAGTGCAGCTAGAAACTAGATATTAAACAAAATGAGCAAATAAATACATAAGGCAAGGCGTGAAACGTCATTCACTGGGTAAATGACATCTCCAAAGGTAGTAAAAAATCTCTACACTAGAAAGACAATAGATATAAAATGTTTCTCATCATTTCATTAGGCATTTTAGTAAGTATCATAAATTAAGAGCTCCACAGTGCAATCATATGTTTTCAAGTTTGAGAGTGTCGTAATTGTGATGCTTTCTACAAAGAAATGTCAATTGCGAGGATAACGGCTCTTTTTTTTTCTCCACCTAATGGCTTTCTTTTTTCAGGCGGCTGGCACAGCTGGCCACTCACAACTCATTACATCAAGGTCACTTGGCTTTCTTACCGAAATATTTACAACAGCAGTTTGCACTACAGTGACAGTCACATATAATAAATTTCACAGGTCGATAATTTGCGTTACAAATATGTAGAAACAAAATCATATAAATACAACAGTGTCCAAAAACTTTTTGGTGGCATTGTGATACATTCACACATGTACACACATTTCATAATTCTCAAAGTATGATTCCTGGTTTCCAACATCCTTTTCCACAAATCAGAGGCCCTAACCACTACTCATTATTCATATACATATAAACACGTAATCACATTCCTCATATATGGTAGCATCATCTTATTGATCATAAACATACCTCAACAGCATAATACACATCGTCATCGTAATAATAACATCATAACAGATCAATCACATCTCAAAATCGTCACAGCTTCTTTCAATAATTTCAAGTCATCTACCTTAAACGTAGTTCAAAAATCATGCTCCCTTACCAAATACGACATTCAAAGCTCTCATAGTATCACAATGGTTCCGAAAAAGTATGAACAATTCACACAGTGCAGACAAAATACAATTTCATAAGTGTGAAGTTATCCAGCTGTGTAATTGCATAAACATCTGTCAATGACATAGTAAAAAGAATGTTTGTTTCTCTGTCAAATAATCAGATAGCTGTGTAATTCTATGTTAGAGAAATATAATACCGATGTGTAAAATTGTATAATCAAATACCATATTAGCTAAGGCTCCTTGTGCTTGCCAAACACATGGTACACAAAGTAAGCGTGTAACCCCCCCCCCCGGAGGATTAATGTAATTATACCCTCACGTGTTACAGATTACGGCAATGGAATGAATTGTATCACGGAAAACCTTTGTATCATTTTAATTCAAAAATCTTTAAACTTAAATGTTTTAAGTACAAAATCAATCTCTCAAATACGTGTACTGTAGCGCTAAACTGTGTGTCTTGTTGTAAGACAATCTCTGTTATTACTTGAGAGTAAAAAATGTGCCAAGTGTCGTAATGATCGTCGTCTGTAAGCAAAGTTCTGTAGAAGTCAATGTACTTACCTCGTAATAAACAAAGTGAATTTCTATGCGTATAATTATCGTAGTTGATACGATTATTGCCGTGATGAAGTAAGTACTGTACTGTAATGTATTGTTGTGCTACAGAAAAGGCTGTCTCATTGTAGCTATGCCACAAAAGTTACTACTAAAACATGTTTTACTTTCCAGAAGAATTCAGAAAAACTGTGCAGATATAAAACAGATACCCCGCAATAGCAACAATGTAAATTGTGTCACACATTAGTAGCTTCGTGATATAGCCATGTAGCTGTCAAATAAACCAAATACTAAGTCATCTTTAATCTCACAGAGAGTACTTCAAATAAAGAATGTCTTTTCAAGTAACCAAAATGTTGCATTAAAATCTCATCAGCAGTATAGATTCTAAGTATGCAAGCCTTATAGTCGTTACGTAATCGTGCAACTAACAAGCAAGAATGTACACACACAACAACACTGTGTCGTCTGTTCACTATAACAATGCATTCCGGATTACTGTCTAAATATGTTCCCTAGGTTCTAGACTGGATAGTTAATTTTAAAACATAGTTGCCTGTTAACGGTTACTAAGAGTAACAAAGAGTACTAGTAATGTGAAGTGAAAAATTTTATAGCAAAGACTAAGTTAAAAAACAGATTATCTCTCAATAAACGGTTTTACATGTGAAATGTAGTGTAATCCTTTACTCTTCCTAGTGAGCAGTTTCAACTTCAAAGCAATTATCATGTTGTATACGTCGGTAAGGAATGCTAAAATTTTTCTCAGGGTTAGTGTCTATGTTATTTTTTGCTGAGCCAGCCGGCGCATGTAGCTGCCTGCAGTGCGACTCATTGTCTGTCTTTTTGTTGGCGTGCGTCGTTATTGGGATTAGGAGACCTAACTTCGACAAATTCATCTTGTCGAGAGGGCCCTGCCCTGTTTGAATCCCGCCAGTTCTGATGCAATTCAGGTCTGTCGTTACGATTATATCGTCTGTCGTCATGTCGGTAGTTTCTGAAATTAATTTCTTGTCAGTCACGTGGTGGAGAACTTCTCCCAGAGTCGTAACTGCGCGAAGGACCATTGTGTTATTCTGTCTCCCTTGATAATAATTATTTTGGTTCCCATGTTGTCTGTTTCTCTGATTGTCTCTCTGTGATAGTCATTACCGCGGAGAGGTGATCTTTCCCTGTAATTCTTACTACTGTGCCAACGGTTGTTATACGAGTGGTGTCTGTTTTGGTCACGATTTACGTTGTAAGAATAGCCTTTTTGTGTCCAGTTATTATTTCTGTCATCGCAGAATTGTGACGGATGTGACCTGTAATTGCTAATGAGCTAAATTCCTCCATGTGCCTTTCTGAACCAATTTTCAGAGTATCTACTGTGTCCTTTAAGTTTTCCTGAGTTATTGCAAGTATCGTAACCGAATCGGTAGATGCAACTGAGTCAGTTTTAGCCCGCAAGATCTCGTGATTTTCATGATCAATAGTTTGCAGGTCTTTTATGGCTGCTTCGTGATTCTGTAATTCATTTTCATGCAGCGAAAAAATAGGTTGAAAAAGCTCACAAATTTGTGTTTTTACGTCATTACAGAGTTTTTGACATTTCGATTCGATGTTATGTAACTCAGTAGTTAAATCTTCACGTGTTTGTTCAAGCGCGGTGTCTAACCTTTGAAGATTTTGTTCCCTTGTGTCTAAATTTTGAAGATTTTGTTCCATTGTGTCTAACTTTTTAAGATTTGGTCCACTGTGTCTAACTTTTGAAGATTTTGTTCCGTTGTGTCTAATTTTTGAAGATTTTGTTCCATTGTGTCTAACTGTTGCTGTGTTTGTCTCTGATTTTGTTCCATTTGTTGAATTAATTGCAATAATAATGTATTTGCGTCTGGAATCTGTTCCTCTATGCTTTTCGTCAGAGCATTTGCACCGCCAACATTCACATTTTGACAAGCAGAAAATGTGTCTTGACTTATTTGAGAAAATGGTGATGACCCAAAACCTGAATCTACAGTATTTGCGAGATTGTGTCCTGTCATTTCGGATTCCTGAGGCAAGCTGTTGCCAACCGATCGATCGACAATGCTTCACTGTTCACTAATTGTTTCACTGTCTACGCCATTATTTGCCGCCCGCTCCAATTCCCTATGCACATTTACCAAATTACCACTTTGAATGTCTGTTAATTCATTTCACAGTAGTGCTGATAAGCTACGCTCGTCGTCACTGTTATTTCTCAGTTTACTTTGGAGCCTAGTGTTACGTTTTCCACACGCCATTATTGTCACAATATTTCACACGATAACACAGAAAAGCACAATTTGAAAAGCAAAATAAGAATACACATTAACATAGCACTGAAAATATTATCTAGTTAATTGCAAGCACAGCTGCAACATACTTGGTGCAAATCTACATGCGTGCCACAACTGTTTTACTGTGAAACAATGAAAAACCACAACTACAAAGAAGATTCTCTCTACAACTACACGCTAGCAGTAAACAATAGCTACACTGATTACACGAACTACAAGAAAAAATCAGAAGGTTCCAGTGAGGTATCCTGCCAGGGTCGCCATATGAAACGTCCCCTTAGAAAAATTAATCAATTACTGTGCTGATAAACCTCTTACATTATTTGCTTTTCAGACAGCTGAGCAAAACTTAATGTACTCACACATTTCACTCTTTACCTATTCTCGTCAACACTAAACTGACTCACAATATTTTTAGCGCAATGCAATCTGACTTTCAATAATCCCTACAAAAGAATGCCCCTCACTAACATTAACCTATGCCTTTCACAAATCACTTACTTCACAAAAATCTTCGTTACTCGAAGTACTGCAATACAGCGAGCGCCACTACTGCCAGCTAA
This sequence comes from Schistocerca cancellata, assembly GCF_023864275.1. Classification (NCBI taxonomy): domain Eukaryota; kingdom Metazoa; phylum Arthropoda; class Insecta; order Orthoptera; family Acrididae; genus Schistocerca; species Schistocerca cancellata. The sequence continues at coordinate 707,915,605 of NC_064630.1, forward strand.
ATAAAAGATTCAAACTACTGAAGGCGCTAACCACTGACAGGCATAGTTAGCAAATGAAAGATTTTGATAGAGAACAAACAATGTATTTACCTTAATAGTGTTCAAAAGTCATAATATATATAGCAGTTCATGACATCCAGTCTTACAAATTTACTGTGTGTCTGATGGACACACGTCCAGATCATCCACTCTCAAAATTCCGCCATTTCTCTCCCAACATCCACCACTGCTGGCCGCTCAACTCCAACTGTACAATGCTACGCGCTGTTAACAGCCAACTGCCCAACACTACAATGGCAAATATTACTCCAACAATGGAAACCAACCACAGCCTTCACACAGCACAGTCAGTGATTTTCATATAGAGCGCTACATGCAGTTACCAACATAAAAACCTAAACAGCCTACTTACACCATCTAATCTTCAGCATTCTTCTGTAGTACCACATTACGAAAGCTTCTAATCTCCTCTTGTCTAAACTATCTGTCGTGTATATTTCACATCCATACAGGGCTACACTCCATACAAGTACTTTCTGATGGACTTCTTGACACTTAAATGTACACTCGATGTTAATAAATTTCTCTTCTTCAGAAACGCTTTCCTTGCCATTGCCAGTCTACATTTTATATCCTCTCTACTTCAACCATCATCAGTTATTTTGCTCCCCTAACAGAAAAACTCATCTACTACTTTAAATGTCTTTTCCTAATCTAATTCCAGCAGCATCACCAGATTTAATACGACTACATTCCATTATCCTTATTTTGCTTTTGTTGATGTTCATCTTATATCCTCCTTTCAACATACTGTCCGTTCTGTTCAACTGCTCTTTCAGGTCCTGTCCGCAGCTCGTGGTCGGTGGTAGCGTTCTCGCTTCATGCGCCCAGGTTCCCGTGTACGATTCCTGGTGGGGTCTGGGATTTTCTCTGCCTCGTGATGACTGGGTGTCGTGTGCTGTCCTTAGGTTAGTTAGGTTTAAGTAGTTCTAAGTTCTAGGGGACTGATGACCATAAATTTTAAGTCACATAGTGCTCAGAGCCAAACCTCAATGTTTGAATTTCTTCTCCTTGGGTTTTAATTGCTACTCTGAATTTTTCTTTTGTTTCCTTTACTATTTTCTCAATATACAAACTCAATAACATCTGGGATAGGCTGCAACACTGTCTCACTCCTTTCCCAACCACAGCTTCTGTTTCATGTCAATCGACTATTATAACTGCCATCTGCTCTCGGTACAAATTGTAAATAACCTTTCGCTCCCCGTATTTTACCCCTGCCTGCTTAAGATTTTGAGAGTATTCCAGTCAACAATGTCAAAAGCTTTCTCTATGTCTACAAATGATAGAAACGTAGGTCTGACTTTCCTTAATCTGTCTACTAAGGTAAGTCGTAGGGTCAGTATTGTCTCACGTGTTCCAACATTTCTGAAGAATCCAAGCTGATCTTCCGCGTGGTCGGCTTCTACCAGTTTTTCCATTCGTCTGTAAAGAACTTGTGTCAGTATTTTGCAGCCGTGACTTATTGAACTGATATTTCGGTAATTTTCACACCTGTCAACTCCTAATTTCTCTGGAATTGGAATTATTATATTCGTCTTGAAGTCAGAAGGTATTTCGCGTGTCTCGTACATCTTGCTCAGCAGATGGAGGAGTTTGGTCAGGGCTGGCTCTCCCAAGGCTATCAGTAGCTCTAATGAAATGTTTTTTACTCCTGCGGCCTTGTTTCGACTTAGGTCTTTGAGTGCTCTGTCAAACTCTACGCAATATCATATCTCCCATTTCATCTTCATCTACGTCCTCTTCCATTTCCATGAGATTGTCCTCAAGTACATCGCCATTGTATAGACCCTCTATATACTCCTTCCACCTTTCTGCTTTCCCTTCTTAGATTGGAACTGGTTTTCCATCTGAGCTCTTGATATTCAGCAAGTGGTTCCCTTTCCTTCAAAGGTCTCTTTGATTTTTCAGTAGGCAGTATACACTTTACGCCTAGTGATATATGCCTGTACATCCTTGCATGTGTCCTCTAGCCATCCATCTTAGCCACTTTGCTCTTCCTGTCGATCTCATTTTTGAAACGTTTGTACTCCATTTCCAGTTTCATTTACTGCATTTTTATATTTTCTCCTTTCATCAATTAAATTCAATATCTCTTCTGTTACCCAAGGACATCTACTAGCTCCCGTGTGTGTAAATAATGTTAAATTTGAAGGTTAAGCGTAGGTATCTATCTACAACGACATATTGACATCAGTTCTGTTTGGTGGAACCATCACACACTAGGAGCAATATGTTTCTACCAGCCGTAGCTATAAGTCCGTAATCCATAATGTTTCTCAGTTTAGGTTCTATAGGAATTTCAGTCATCCAGCTGGCTAATTTTGAATACCATCATTACATCAGCTACAAAACGGCTCTCAGTATCACTGTTCTTGTGTAATCGATTTCCACGTTAGAACAATTAGTACATAACACATGGTCTTATGAACCATTATGGGACCTAGCGACCTTTTTTTTTTTAAGCAGAGTGTCGAGGCATGACATTGCATTCTACCAATGCCGAGTAATCCACTGAAATTACAGTATCCCACAACATGTACACTTCCAGCTAAAAATATAACACTTATACACTCTAATTTCAAGAGTCATAACCAGAAAGACGTCCTGATCAGCAACATCTCAGTTGGTATTACATTCCCAGTAGACAATAGGACTACATTACTAGGTATTGGTCTGAGTCTACTCGACATACTGCGCTTCCTTCGTGTATCAGGAAGGAGTAATTTTTTCTCGGCCGTAACCAGTAATAAAGCCAGATCTCACCTTCACAAAAGAATTACCAACGCTAATACTTTCCATACTCTTGACACTGTCAGAAACGAACTGAGAAGCTAAAGTACCCCGTACTGGTTTGCTTAAAACGATAAAAGTCCACAGGAGGAATGTCAGCAACGTCGTTTGGTAGCTCAGGTAATGGATTTTCAGGTTAAATAATGAGAATTATAAACATACAGATCCACAACATTACAACCTGTTCCTTGATCTGATTACATGGAATGTATGTGAAGCCCCGGTTTACACAGCTCTTCAGTCTGACTTAGTATTCCTAAAAAAAGGAGGATAAAATCGGGAATATGTCTTAGCATGGCAGTAACACCACGAAGAAAAAATGATTTTTTACTAATGAGAATAATTCACTCTATGAACAAAAAACCATTGCGTAATGGTCAAGATGACACTACCAGTTACGTGATCTTCTGTTCCTATCTTCTGAATGTGATTGAGCTTGCAACCCAGTTAGAGCATTACGCGTGTGTAGTGACCCACATACCACCGGACCAACAGGGTGGGACATTAGTCTAGCAACGACAGGCAAAATGCACTCGAGATGTCAACCCGTTCGGCTATGCTCTCTGAGTGCGTAATACGTTTTAACGCCTGTGCAGCAACGTGAAAACTCCCAAGGCCAATCTGCAAGGCTGGATGCGACTTTATTCTGTATTCATGACATTACCTAAAACGCATACTAACGGAGAAAAAATTGCGTTAAAGACATTCAGACATTCACAGCAAGAAGAGTAATTGATTACTTAAATAATAATCTATGGCTGTAAAATGTTACATGCAGAGTGGAGACAAGAGGCTGCAGGATGAATTATCAGCCGAACCTAACGAGTCAGCGCAGACTAACCCACCACAACGATCTGGCGATGACATATGAAGCAGTAAGTGTACTGAGTGGAGATTGACCATCCATCGCCAATGTGCGTTAGTTTTCAACCGAAACAGTCACTGTTATATCTGTCGAAAGCAGTAAATGTCCCACAACTGATAACCGCCGGCCGGTCGGGGTGGCCGAGCGGTTCTAGCTGCTACAGTCCGGAACCGCGCGACCGCTACGGTCGCAGGTTCGAATCCTGCCTCGGGCATGGGTTGTGTGATGTCCTTATGTTAGTTAGGTTTAAGTAGTTCTAAGTTCTAGGGGACTGATGACCTTAGAAGTTAAGTCCCATAGTGCTCAGAGCCATAACCGCCGGAGAGAAAAATCGAAAATGCGTAGGCTACATATTCCACACAAGCGTTCAAAAATTAGACAAACACCAAGCAACAGTATTAGGAACTAATCTAAGTCGTGTGAATAAAACTTACGCTTTCCACGTTTTTCGCAGAGCCCCTTTTTACTCTCTATCAGCAAAGTTCTCGTGATTATCAACTTTAATAACTAAATAGGCAATCAATACGTTTCTTGTCTTTCGATTCTAGAGTCTTACCACTTTACACTGCATACAAATATGTCTTATGATTCCAAATACGTATGACTTGCAATTCAAATGTATTGGGGATGGAGAATACCACAGCAGTAGGCATAAACTAACATTACCGGTTCCTCACCCAAAAGCGGAACTAGGAGGAGTAAGACAATGTTGCCTCGTCAACATGTCTCTCTAGAACGCAATATAGTTCCACTATTAAAGCGTATCTGGTGTTACACACACTCGTATTTCTGTTCATTACAACCGCTCACTTCCTATTATTACATTTGTATAATGATTTTGTTTTATTTCTAAATATGTATATGATGCCTTGTCTATCCCTCCGTCTAAATAAAGAAATCCGTATATTTTTATTCTCCTAGAGGTCTACGAGCTCTCTCTCTCTCTCTTTCTCTCTCTCTCTCTCTCCCTCTCTCTCTCTCACGTAAAGAAGACAATGTGCGTCGGCCGCCCCTAGGCTGTTACATATTAAAGGTTTTGTATATGCGGACCTAAGATCGTTCTGCAGTTTGCCTAGTGGTGAAGTAATACTAGCTTCGGAATTGTTGATCATGAAATATTTCCTGATTATGATTCCTTAAACTGGAATACATATTGTATCTTTAGCTCGAAGTGCACATGTAGTGGAAGACTGCAGTTTGAGTGAATTATTCGGTAGTGGATGGATACAATACCATGATAAACTACTTAAAAAAATAACATCAGGCCCTATAATTGTTTATAAATTGCGTAACCATACAAGTAGCTTACCTGCCAAATTCTAGCCATTTTATTTTTACTGTAAGCCAGATTTGCAACACACGGCATTTGAAGATCAATATCAACACTGATAACACATAAGATTTAAAATTACATCGTAAATGAAACGTGGATTCAAATGCGTCGTTTCCTAATTTCAAAAACGGACAAACTTGATATTTGTCTAATACAGTACAATTTACCGCGAATGGGAAACAGAGGTTAGAATTAACTCTCCGCATTTGCTGGCGTAGGATCTGAATATGCAATAAAAATTGAAGATTCCTATTTGAAAATACGAAGTTGATCCCGTAACACAAGAGGGGTGGTTAGGAGGTGGTCAGTTGTAGCAGCGACAAATGTCCCCTATTCTAATATTAACTTTTCACCTAGCATATTTTTTTCGTATGATGCGTTGTTTTCGAGATATTTACTTACCTGAAGATAAAACAAGCACCCTAAATACAGTGAGAATGCAATAAACGAATAAATATCCATGTGTTGAATAAAACATGGTGTAAACAAAAAAATGCTTAGATTTGCGGTTGGTGCAGCAGTGGTAGCGCAGTCGGAAAATAGTCTCCAAAAGGCCACGGAAGGCATGAACAAAATATTTTTAGATTGATATAATATGAAAATAAATTATAAGAAATGCAAAATCCTTGGTTGTTGCCATGTTCCAATAGCAGCAAATCTACGTCTAGTCGGAGAGAATCCGAAGAATGTCAACAGCTCTAATTACCTGGATAGTACAAGGGCGTACTGAAAAGTAATGATTCCATATTATTGTGTAAAAATTCCTTCGGTTTTTTAAATAAAGCAAGTGCTATCAACATTCTACATCTTCATTTCTCATATCCACGTATTTGCAGCCCGCTCCCGCTAGAAGGCTCTGAATTGTAGCACATAACATGACGGTGTAAAACGTGACTATGTCTGTGCGTAAGAAACAGTGTACTGAAATCGAGTTTTGAATTCGAAGTTTTCGTCCACACATAGAGCACCCTTTCCCTCGGCGTGACATATCCAGACCACAAACGAGCGCTGCGAGAACTGCAAGTCTCCCACGCATGGGATCCACTCTATTTGATCATCATCCATACATTCCCGACCTGGCCCCATCCGATTTTAATTTGTTTACTAAAATTAAAGAACGCCATGTAGGACTTCAGTTCGATAGTGCTGAAGCGGTGGAAGCATAGGTGAGGCTGTAGCTCCGAAAACGGAGTCCAATAATGTACATTTACGGTATCAAAAAACTCGTCTCCCGTTGGCGGAAATGTGTTCGTTGTCAGGGTGAGTAAGTGGAGAAATAAATACGTAGATATGAAGAATAAAGATGCAGAATGCTAATAGCGTTTGTTTTATTTACACTGAAGAGTCAAAGAAACTGGTACACCTACTGTAGGGAAGCTGCCTACTCACGCTGTAGTAAATTCACATCAGTTTCCATTGTGTGCCAGCCAGTCTGCTGTAACTAGCTCTGACATCATAAATGTTGCACAATACCTTAAAAATCAAGCAAATGACTTAAAACTTTTCTAGCATGTGAGGAATAATACTAAATTAATGTGTGTTAAATATCAATTCGATAACTTCAGCCATTTTCGAAATTTGCACGTTTTTCTAAAAAAATCATTGGCGCAACAGAAAAGAGCTAGAGACTTCAAAATTTATATTTAGATTCATCTTTCATAATGATTTAATAAAAACAGTACTTTGGATTTCACAGATTAAGACTTTAGTGGAAATTCATGATTTTCTGGTTTTCGTCTCAAAACTGAAGGAAGCAAGATAGATTAAGTAGGCTAATAAATAAGGCTAGGATGTTTAGATTTAAATAGGTTGGAGGTCCGCTATGACTATGAAGATGTGAAAAGTTTCTTTTGAATACCTATAAAATTATAGCGATAGCGGATCTCAAAAGGGCCAGTTCAGAGCTCATCTGCTGCGTGCAGCGTAATTTAATTAATTCTCTCGCCCAAAATAGTTAACTTAGCCACGTCAAAATTTTATTATCAATACTTACCTGCGTGCTGAATGCACGTTTAAATTAAGAGCTTCATCGGCCATCAGCAAAAGAAGCTATAAATTATTATGTAACTTGAAGTGGTGCGTTACTAGCCCAGCGGCTAGTCGGGAGAGCCGATTTGAACAGGCGTTCTCTTAGCCGTCCGCACCGCGGCTATATATATAAGAGCGCTGCGCGAGGAAGGAAGGCCCCAGTTCTCTCCAGACGCTGAATAGCACGTCAGCTGTGTCGGGAGCCGCTTCGCTCGGAAGCACTGCTACAAACAGCCTCGGGTGCCGTATTAAGTTACTAGAGATACGCGGAACCGTGAAAGCATTTCAAGTAAAGGATTAATTCTGAGATGATTTGCATTATCTAGCTTCACTTTGCGTATTGTCGTATGTTCACGTGCCGTCGCGGGACAGACATTCTACCAATTATTATAGCGTGGCGTTTGATGAAATATTCTCATCAAATCTTGGCGAGCATTCTTTTAACATTTAATTCGGACATTTATAGTTGCATCAGCGCATTAGACTCTGAACTGCTCTGTTAGTTAGGTTGTAGGGATACTTGTGTTTGTTATCAGTGAATTTCAGAATATACTCAACTATTTTGGAAAATCGTTTTGATTAGAAATCCCGAACAATCTCCTAATTCCTCAGAGCTATAAGCTGCAGCTATAATGGTATTCTCAGATGAAGTGGGCACTAGGAACTCTCTTTACAGGCTCCACGTTTTATTAAATCACTTTCTGGGTGCTAAAAGGTAAATAGAGAGCCAGTGTTGAGAACGGCGAAAGACAGCATTAACAACATTTTAAAAGCCTGAAACTGATTCAAACATTTTGAATTGCAAGCATTTATACAGCAAATTTATTTTTACAACTCACTCGCCGCCCCACATATGGTGCATCGGCCGGGAAATCAACTAAGTGAAAGTGATTTTTAACTATTCCGATTCGCGAGTGGAATGCGACACGCAGCTGAGTAATGGAACAGTGAAAGTGTTACGTGGGCATGTGGACAACGCAGTTGGATTAACAACGCATCTGGATTGACGGAGCTGGCACTGAGTCTAGCGGTGCTGCCGGCATCGCGAGAAGCCAGTTTCGCCGTACCGCAGTCGTCCGCCGCAGCAGCCGGAGACGCGCCTGCAGTTGCGGGCCACGCAAACACACATCAGCCGTCGGAGTGCCGTCTGCAGTTCAACGTGCCACGTCGCATCAGTAATCCTGGTACGCCGCACCGACAACGACTTGCAGAAGGAACTAAGTTAAGTGAAAAACTGTTAAAAATTTTACTAACCTGCACTAAAAGACTGTCTGCGATGGAACCGCCAAAAGAAACTGAGGTTAAACTTAAATCAGAACCTATGTCTGTTGAAGGAACTGTAAATCCAGACAACGGTTCAAGTGTAAATATGCATGAAAGTAGTAATGTTAAAGTGAAATATGAAGTATTGTCTCCTGACAGTAGTGTGCGAAGGGGCAATGATTCCATAATAGAGATCCCGGTAGTAAAGCAGAAAGTAGAAATTGTAAATTTATTGGATGATAGTTTCTCTGATGAATTAAAAATGAAACAGTCATCAGAGATGGTAGAGTTTAAGAAGGAGAAGTTAGATAGGACTAATCAATCAGAGGTTTCATTTAATTTTGATGATTCTGGTGTTGGAGCTAGTTTTTCGTCACCTGAGTGTGATAAAAAGCCAGCTAGTGAGCAACCCAAAGATGCTGGGGCTATTGATTTAAATGTTATATTACAAGCAATAGCTGCCAGTAATGCACAAATGACAGCTGAGTTAAAGTCTGAAATAAGTGAACAGGTCAAAAACAGTAATGCAAAAATAGCTGCCAGTAATGCTGAATTAAAATCTGATATAATTGAGGTAAATAACAGGATTGTGGCCAGTCAAACTAATTTTAATAAACGATTGGAGGTAATGGACGATACCTTAAAGGCTGGTTGAAATAAGTTGAAAGAGGATCTAGACAGTTTGAATTATAAAATTGACTACAACCATGAGGATATTAAGAAAAAGGTTGCTCAACAGTTTTCTGAAATGTATAAAACAGTTAAATCCGAAGTTGCTGAGGTTCGCAAAGACTTCCAAATGGAAGATGCGAAGCTGGAGCACAAGTTAACAGAAAAGATCGAGGCGGAATCTGAACTGTGCTCAGATAGATTTAAAGATGTTAATATAAAAATAAACATATGTCAAGCAGAAGTAGATGCAATTAAAACTGATACTACTCATAGTGTACAAAGAGTAGATAATGTTGAATTGAGAGTAGAAAATATCAGTACTAACATTGCTAACATTGAGAGTAAAGTAGCTTCAGTAACTTCTGGTAATGGTAATATACAACAAGTTGTAGCTGCAAACGCCGCTTTTATCGAGTGTCGGCAGTTCTTGCGATTCGATCCAGATAAAAATATCCACCCGCTAGATTTGTGGAACGATTTTGAAGATGTGATTCCACCAACTTGGTCTGAACGAGAGAAAATCTCATTTATTAGAAGCCATTTAGCAGGTGACGCCATGCGTTGGTCAGCTGATGTTATGTTGAAGTGTAAAACATTAGCGGAGTTTAAAACAGCTTTCATTAATGAGTATTGGTCTAGCAATAAGCAAAATGAAGTGTTAAGAGAATTTTGGAGTGGAAAACGCTTCAATGCAGGCAAGGAATCAATTAAAGAGTTTGCTAGGTCATGGATTTCACGTTTGTCACATTTGGCGGAAAAGCTAAAACCAGAAATGATTATACTAGGTCTTGAAGGCAAACTGCCATGGTATTGGCAAAGTAGAATTATATCTGCCCCTAGAGACAATCGGGATCGTTTCATTGAGTATCTGGAACGTGTGGAACGTGTTGCTGCGAATGAGGAGCAAGCACGTAATAACAGAAATGCCAATAACAATAATAGTAATTTTAGGAATGAGCAAAATGGCAATGTAAACATCAGAACAGTAGGTATTCGCCATCCTAAGAGAGGTAGGAATTGGGGAAATAATTATCAGAACCAACAATGGCGTCCAAGGGATAATAATTTTGTTCCAAACAGAAATATGCATGTAAACAACAGTACGGAAAGTAATGCTGTGCCAGTCAACTATAATGAAACTAAAGGAAACAGCAGTAGCCCGAGGCAGGAAAACTAGTTCCCGTCTATGAGGACACTGGCGCTCACCAGGCGGTTACTTTTCCTAAGCCAGTAGTTAAGGGAATTGATAAGACAGATCAGAATGCTCAAACTGAACATGTGGATGAAGAGTCGGTAGCATCTAAGGATACAACAGAAATATTAGATCACTCACAGTATTTGATAGATACCGTGTTAGAAACGCTTTCTAAGTGGGAAAAGAAAGAGAAGGCGCAGCAGTGTAACAATAGGGAGGAGCTACAAAATACTGAATTGACAGGTGAAGAAGCAGAAGAAATTCATGCTTATATTTACGATGAAAATGATATGCTCTTGTCTAAAGTGCCTGTGCAGGATGTTAATAATGTACTAATAAATTTAGGACAGGAGATAAGTGAGAATGTAGAGGGTAGGCTGTTGAGGGTCGATGAACCCAGTAGCTGTGACCAGTTGTCACTTGAGAAGGAAACCGACGATTATGGTGAAAGTGGTTTAGCTGTAACTAGTGTTATGCCCGGTCTGGAGACGCAGAATCGCTCAGACTGCAGTAATTTGGGTTATGTTCAGCAAACTAAATGTAATGAAGTCGTGCGGTGTTTCGATTTAAAATTAATAGACCGACTGGAAAAGGCAGCTGAAAATGTAATTCAGGAAACCCCTACACACTGTGACCTAAATGTAATGAAGACAGATGTCAATCACTTTAGTTGGAGACAAATCCAAAAGGAACTACTAGATGAATTTGAGGAACCACCTGTACAACCTAGAATAAGCCACACTATAATAATAGTGAATATGTTGGGTATCAATGTACGTTGTCTCTTAGACAGTGGAAGTGAGGTGAGTGCAATATCTCAGTCCTTCTTTGATGCATTACCTGGTAAAGACAAGCTTACAGTAATGAGGGTATCAGGACTAAGAATAATTGGTGCTACTGGCAAGGTGTCAAAAACGGTAAAGCAAGAAGCTTTGCTGCCCTTTAACATTAATGTTAATTTAGTTGATCATCCATGTTTAATTGTAAACAATCTCAGTATTGAGGTTTTAATTGGCATAGATTTCTTGTCAAAATATCAGAGTGTTGTGGACTTTGAAAGAAGCCAGTTAAAAATGGTCTTACCAAAACCGGAGTAATTATAGTACCTTTTAGTGATAAACATGTAGTAACTGATGATGAAACTTGGGAGCTGCCTATACGAGTTCTGAAAAATAGGAGGTATTGGGACGAAGGTGTTAATCTTAGTAACAGTAAGTTGAACACAGAAGAAGAAGAAGCAATTATTTTAGACAAAATAGAAGCTAAATTGCAGGAAATCGATAAAATTTCCGCCAATCAAAAGGAAGAACTGAGACAGGTTTTAAAAAGGCATCATAAAGTATTTTCAGATCGACCTGGCGTAGTCAAAGGTTATGAATGTCAATTAAAATTGAAACCCGGCGAAGCGTTCTTCAGGAAGCCATACCAAATACATGTAGCTAGGAAGGAGGCGGTTCGAAAGGAAATACAGAGAATGCTGGAGTGGGGTGTGATTGAGAAAGCGGTCAGTGAGTACAATAATCCTCTTGTTGTTGTACCAAAAAGAGACGGGAGTGTCAGATTGGTCTTGGACGCTCGTTGGTTAAATGAAATAGTGGTTAGGGAAAGTGATAGACCGCAGAACACGGACGAGTTATTGCAAAAATTCCGGGGAGTAAAATTCTTAACTTCTATGGACATCACGTGTGGATATTGGAATTTGCCACTGGCGGAAACTTCGAGGAAGTACACAGCTTTATTGTACGAAGGAGTTTGTTACCAATACCGTGTGGTACCTTTCGGACTTAATATCTCTGTTTGTGCCTTCGTACGTGTGATGTGCCATGTTTTAGGACCAGCTTTAAGTAATAAAATAACAGTCTACGTAGATGATCTGTTAATAGCAACTCCTACCTGGGAAGAACACATAGCTTTATTAGAGGAAGTGTTAAAAGCTATTGAGAGAGGGGGCATGAAACTAAAGATTGAAAAGACAGAGTGCGTTAAAGAGGAAATAGGTTTCTTGGGATATAGGATAAGTGGAAAAGGTATTCTGCCTGACCCAGGCAAGCTAGCAGTCATTGAAAAATTTGAGGCTCCCAGAAACAAGAAGCAGTTGAGATCAATGTTCGGTCTGTTCGGCTTCTATAGGCGTTTTGTTAGTGACCAGGCTTTTAATGCTCCCTGTCTTCACCTCCTGCTGAAAAAGAATACCCGTTGGGTTTGGACAGCAGAATGTCAACAGGCGTTTGAGGTGCTTAAACAATCTTTAATTAATAGTCCAATTTTACATCATCCTGATTTTGAAAAACCATTCTGTATGTCTGTTGATGCTAGTGGCTATGGTATAGCTGTGGAAATATTCCAGGTAGAAATAGAGAACGAACAAGAAGTGCACAAGACTATAGCTTTCGCAAGTCGATCTTTACAGGCAACAGAGAGAAATTATGGCATCTCAGAACTGGAAGCATTAGCAATTGTATTTGGGGTACAGAAGTTTGAGCAGTATTTATTAGGGCACAAAATAATTGTTTACAGTGACCATAAGGCGTTGACCTTTTTAAAGACCTGTAAGTTGAGGAATTCTCGTTTGGTAAGATGGTCATTGTATCTCCAGCAGTTTGACCTTGAGGTTAAATATATTCAAGGGAAAGACAATCCGGTAGCTGATGGGTTATCTAGAAGTGTGGAGCTCTGTGATGACGCGGGAATTACAGCAACAGACCTAAATGAAGTTCAAATGTTTGCATTGCACGAAGTAAAGGAAGAAAGTGCATTAAAGAGAGTGATTAAGAACTTGAGACGTGAGCAGAATGAAGATGACCAACTGAAATTAGTGAAGAGCTATTTAGGAAATGCGAACTATCCTAAGGTTTCGCAATACTATTGTTTGCATAAAGGTATTCTGTTTAGGAGGAAAAAGATAGGTGTTTCTGAGTGGAAGCTGTGCTTTCCCTCACAACATGTAGACTTACTAATCGACTATGTACACCTGAGGTATGGGCACTACGGTGCAAAGAAGTGTATTGCAAAATTAAAAGAGAAGGTTGTGTTTGACAACATGTACCGCCGTGTGGCTAAGCGTCTAGCATCGTGTGTAGTGTGCCAGAAAGTCCGTGCTGCTAACACCAGAATACAAGGAGATATGCATTCAGTAGAGCCCACTGAAACCCTAGAATTACTGGCTTGTGATTTGTTTGGCCCTCTTCCTGTTTCGAGAGGTGGTTGTACCCATGTTTTTGTTGTTGTGGATGGATTCAGTAAATATGTTAAGCTATACCCAATTAAAAGAGCAAATGCAAAAACATTGGTTGAAAAGTTGGAAAAGGATTTCTTCGTGAACGTTGGCGTTCCGAAGAATTTGCTGTCAGGCAATGGGCCTCAATTTACTTCTGATAGATTTAAGGAATGTCTAGATAAGGCCGGCGTGAAACATCTGAAAATATCTGCGTATTTCCCCCAAGGAAATATGAGTGAACGTATTATGAGGGAATTGAATGGGCTTTGCAGAACTTATTGTGCTCGAAAACACTCAAGTTGGGCAGAGCACATTAAGTATTTTGAGAATGTAATTAACAACTTAAGACATGATGCAACTGGCTTTGCACCTTGCGAATTGATGTTTGGCCAAGAACCTCACAATGTGATTGCAGATATGGTAGAATTCCCTATTCTAACGCAAATATCCACAGACGAGAAGAAACTAAAGGCTAGGGCTAATATCAGAAAAAGAGCGTTGGAAAGGAAGAAGCGGCATGACGCAAAAGCTGTACCTACTAGCTTTGAAATAGGTCAATTAGTCCTTGTTAAAACCAAAGAAAAATCAAAGAAAGTAAATGCAGAAACAAAGAAATTCATGTTCGTATACCAAGGACCTTTCAGGATCATAGGAAAACCACATGCCAATGCATATAGGCTAGAGTACCCTAAAAGTAAGAAGGTATTAGGTCTCAGGAACGTGATCGACCTAAAGAAATTCATAGGTAGTGAATGAATGCTGTAGGGAGGAGGTTGTTCTGTAACCTCTACACAGTGTGGCAGCTGTGCAGTCCCAGCTGTGTGAGATCTTCTTGCCCTTTCAGGTCTCACTCATTCTTCCTCTTTTCTATCCACCAAAGTTTCGACTCCTTCTTTGCAATACTAAAATTTTCCGTCATGACTATCAAGTCAGCATTCAGCCAATGAATGCTGTAGGGAGGAGGTTGTTCTGTAACCTCTACACAGTGTGGCAGCTGTGCAGTCCCAGCTGTGTGAGATCTTCTTTCCCTTTCAGGTCTCACTCTTTCTTCATCTTTCCTATCCACAAAAATTTCGACTTTTTCTTTCCAAATACTAAAATTTTCCGTTATGACTATCAAGCCAGCATTCAGCCAATGAATGATGTAGGCAGGAGGTTGTTCTGTAACCTCTACACAGTGTGGCAGCTGTGCAGTCCCAGCTGTGTGAGATCTTCTTTCCATTTCAGGTCTCACTCATTCTTCATCTATCCTATCCACAAAAATTTCGACCTCTTCTTTCCAGACATGAAATTTTTCTGTCATGGCTATCAAGCCATGAGTTATGTAACCATTCTATCTACCGATTAGTGAAGAAAAATACCTAATGTGACAAACCTAATAGTGACAAACAATAGAGAAGTATGATGTAATTAAGATACAATGTATTTGAGTAACCAGTATGTATAGAACCCTGGTACTATGGTAAGTACAAAGTGTTGTTTTATTGGAAATGGTCCACCAACAGTAATTTAAAAAGATATATGAATTCATATACAAGCAGGATCTGAAGTGGTAGTGAAACCTAGTGTATGCATTAGAGCTAATGAAGAAATAGTAAAATAGAGATTGCTTAGTGTTAGGAAAAATATGCAGATAAGTTGTAAGATTAAACTCACCTGGTGTAGCAAGGAAAGGCAGTGTAATAGAATTGAGCAGTGTTTGTGGTTGAGACGTGAAGGACACGTCCCTGAAGTATTTATAAGGTTGGAGCTGGCCATTATTTTAGTGTAGTGTGTGACAGGATACACCTACACGTATTGAGGTTATGAGTTGGAGGCGTGAATGCGACCATAGGTACCCTTATGTTAGATGAGACAGAGCAGCTCATGGTGTCCTAAAGGTTTAAGGAATTTAGCATTACGCTCGTCCATAATTACTTGATGCACTTTAGTGGTAGGTCTGAGAGAGACTACCTGAGGTTTCAGTGTCCGATCAAGTGGAAATGGATTGCCACGTGAGCAAACTAATCAGCTGCAATACACTATGAATATGAAATAAATGTGCTATCCTATGCTTTAAATATTAATAGAGTGAGTGTTAAATAAGTACATACACTAGCAAAATAAATAAGTAACATACTGACAGACGTGAAACATTAATTTTAGCTCAGCATAAATACACTTCAAAGTAAGTAAGTACCTGATTGCAGATATGAAACTGACAACAGCAGAGGACCAATAAGTGGATTTTGTAGTCAACTAAACGTAGTGTGTTTTGAACACTCAGAACTGTACTATTACCAAAAGTTACTCACATGTACAAAGAAGCTGAGAAAACAACCACTAATCAAATATACTCATACTATCTCTAAGAATAAGGTAATCAAAGATGAGTCAGTTAAGTAAATAAAATGCAGATTTGTCAGGAATGTACCGAGCATTGGTTCAGTATTCCGGCCCAGAAATAATAAATTGATGTTAAATAGGATTCATGATTGTATGCCTTGAGCATGGAATTTCTCTCGTACATGACTAACGGCGTTCTGAGCCATTTGTTTACCGATTTTATGACATTTAAGTAACCGTGAGAGTAATGTTGAAAAAGTTCTGTTAACTTTGTTCCAGTAATACATTGAAGGATAAAATGTATATAACCCCATTTCATTGTGACCCACCCTTAGATGTTAAGTGAACAGAGTCTGAGGCACTCTTTTTGTTTGTTCTACAGGACAAACCAGATAATGGCAGCCTGGTAGCTGCGTGAAAGTGTGGAGTGACTTGGACACAACTCACAGTGACCCCTCCCCTTTCCCCTATGTAATTTAGAGAGAACGTGAAGGACGCACACCATAGCAACTTCCCCTCCTTTACCCTTGTGAATGGAAGTGTAGGACGCCAGCCAAAGCGGCTACAACCACGTGTGTAAAAATTATTTGTGAACTTTTCTTTCAGGTTTAGAAAAGACTGCTAAGAGATAATCATCTGTTTATGTATCATGTTATTTTCTTTGAATTTGTGTATGTAAAAATGTATTTGATGTTATTAATGGATCTAAGATTTTCATAATTTTTGAATTCGTATGTGTTTGTTTGTCTAAGGCAATATGTATGCCAAAGTATTTCATTGACTTTGCTTAAAATTTTGAGTAATGACATTGTTTAAAAGGCAGTGAACATGCCCACAATTTAAATAATTAATGTAGGTAATCAGTTTTCTTTAATGTTTCTATATGTTTATATTTCAATTTTGATTTTTTTTATAGGGAGTTAAACTGTACTCTTGCTTCCCTTTTTGTAATTAATTTTTTTTTCATTAACATTCATAAACAAAAAAATTTAAGTAGAGGGTGATGTAGGGAAGCAGCCTACTCACGCTGTAGTAAATTCACATCAGTTTCCATTGTGTGCCAGCCAGCCTGCTGTAACTAGCTCTGACGTCATAAACGTTGCGCAATACCTTAAAAATCAAGCAAATGACTTAAAACTTTTCTAGCATGTGAGGAATAATACTAAATTAATGTGTGTTAAATATCAATTCGATAACTTCAGCCATTTTCGAAATTTGGACGTTTTTCTAAAAAAATCATTGGCGCAACAGAAAAGAGCTAGAGACTTCAAAATTTATATTTAGATTCATCTTTCATAATGATTTAATAAAAACAGTACTTTGGATTTCACAGATTAAGACTTTAGTGGAAATTCATGATTTTCTGGTTTTCGTCTCAAAACTGAAGGAAGCAAGATAGATTAAGTAGGCTAATAAATAAGGCTAGGATGTTTAGATTTAAATAGGTTGGAGGTCCGCTATGACTATGAAGATGTGAAAAGTTTCTTTTGAATACCTATAAAATTATAGCGATAGCGGATCTCAAAAGGGCCAGTTCAGAGCTCATCTGCTGCGTGCAGCGTAATTTAATTAATTCTCTCGCCCAAAATAGTTAACTTAGCCACGTCAAAATTTTATTATCAATACTTACCTGCGTGCTGAATGCACGTTTAAATTAAGAGCTTCATCGGCCATCAGCAAAAGAAGCTATAAATTATTATGTAACTTGAAGTGGTGCGTTACTAGCCCAGCGGCTAGTCGGGAGAGCCGATTTGAACAGGCGTTCTCTTACCCGTCCGCACCGCGGCTATATATATAAGAGCGCTGCGCGAGGAAGGAAGGCCCCAGTTCTCTCCAGACGCTGAATAGCACGTCAGCTGTGTCGGGAGCCGCTTCGCTCGGAAGCACTGCTACAAACAGCCTCGGGTGCCGTATTAAGTTACTACAGATACGCGGAACCGTGAAAGCATTTCAAGTAAAGGATTAATTCTGAGATGATTTGCATTATCTAGCTTCACTTTGCGTATTGTCGTATGTTCACGTGCCGTCGCGGGACAGACATTCTACCAATTATTATAGCGTGGCGTTTGATGAAATATTCTCATCAAATCTTGGCGAGCATTCTTTTAACATTTAATTCGGACATTTATAGTTGCATCAGCGCATTAGACTCTGAACTGCTCTGTTAGTTAGGTTGTAGGGATACTTGTGTTTGTTATCAGTGAATTTCAGAATATACTCAACTATTTTGGAAAATCGTTTTGATTAGAAATCCCGAACAATCTCCTAATTCCTCAGAGCTATAAGCTGCAGCTATAATGGTATTCTCAGATGAAGTGGGCACTAGGAACTCTCTTTACAGGCTCCACGTTTTATTAAATCACTTTCTGGGTGCTAAAAGGTAAATAGAGAGCCAGTGTTGAGAACGGCGAAAGACAGCATTAACAACATTTTAAAAGCCTGAAACTGATTCAAACATTTTGAATTGCAAGCATTTATACAGCAAATTTATTTTTACAACTCACTCGCCGCCCCACATTACCTAATATCGTGTGGGGCCCCCGAAAGCACACAGAAGTACCACAGCACCACGTGGCAAGAACTCGACTAATGTCTGAAGTAGTGCTGCAGGGAACTGACACCATGATCCTGCCGGGCTGTCCTTAAATTCGTAAGAGTACGAGGGCGCGAAGAGCTCTTCGGAACAGCACGTTACAAGGCATCCTATTTATGGTTCAAATGGCTCTGAGCACTATGAGACTTAACTGCTGTGGTCATCACTCCTCTAGAACTTAGAACTACTTAAACCTAACTAACATAAGGACATCACACACATCCATGCCCGAGGCAGGATTCGAACCTGCGACCGCAGCGGTCGCGCGGTTCCAGACTGTAGCGCCTAGATCCGCTCGGCCACTGTGGCCGGCTCCTATTTATGCCCAATAATGTTCATGTCTGGGGATCTGGTGGCCAAAGGAAGTGTTTAAACTCAGCCACTCAGTAGCAATTTTGGACGTGTGGAATGTTGCATTGTTCTGCTGGAATTGCCGAAGTCCGTAGGACTTGAATGGATGCAGGTGATCAGACAGTATTCTTATGTACGAGTCACCTGTCAGGGTCGTATCAGGAACCCCCTATGACTCCAACTGTACACGCCCCACATCATTACAGAGCCTCCAACAGCTTGAACAGTCCCCTTCTGACATGCAGGGTCCATGGATTCATGAGATTGTATCCATAGCCGTATACGTCCATCCGCTCGATACAATTTTAAACGAGACTCTTCCGACCAGGCAACATGTTTGCAGTCATCAACAGCCAGTGTCGTTAACAGGTCCAGTCGAGGTGTAAGGCCTTGTGTTGTTCAATCATCAAGGGTACCCCAAGTGGGCCTTCGGCTCCGAAAGCCCATATCGATGACGTTTCGTTTAATGAATCGCGCGCTAACATTTGTTGATGGCCCAGCATTGAAATCTGTAAATCTGTCACGTTGAACGGCGCTCCTCAGTCTTTGGTCCCGTTCTTGACAGGTCTTCTTCCGGCCTCAGCGACGTCGGAGATCTGATTCCCGTTATGGAGGGTACACTCGTTAAATGGTTGTACGGGAAAATCCGCACTTCATGGTTATCTCGGAGATGCTCTCCTAACGCTCGTGTGCCGACTATAACACCACGTTCAAACTCACTTAAATGTTGATAACCTGCCATAGTAGCATCAGTAACCGATCTAACAACTGCGCCAGATACTTGTTGTCCTATATAGGCATTGCCGAACACAGCGCCGTATTCTGCTTGTGTACATATCACAGTATTTGAATATGCATGCCAATATCAGTTTCTTTGGCGGTACAGTGTAAAAGGCTGAAAGAATTTTCACAAAAAAAATTCGGAGTCATTACTTTTCAGCACGCCTTTGTAGGATAACAGAGGGTAGAAGTGGAAAGGCATCAAGTCCAGATCAGATACCAGTAATGTTCTACAAAGATTATGAGAAAGAACTTGCTCGCCTTCTGCCAGCAGATCGTTGCAAATGAACATAAATATAAGCCTATATCAGGGGTCTCGCCGAAACCGGCCTGCGAGAGCCGTCAAACCGGCCCGCGTTAGCTGGCCGGGCATCCCCGGTATCCGGCCTGCCAAATATTTGAAGTGGTACCTATACTGCCAACAATTGGGTTTCAAGGCCTATCGCGTCCAATACACCGCGACATTGTCGAAGCTCTTTCTTTACAAAGCGGAAGGTCATGGTTAAACTTGTGGCTATCCACAATAAAGAGACAGAACATTCTCCGTGCGATAGTAAAAAAAAAAAAGAAGAACGGTTAACAGACTAGTTTGGCGAAAACATTTTAAGTAAAAAAATTCTTTGCATTTTTTCTACGCACGAGTCTCGTGCAAGTCTTTCAAATGTACGCTACTTCGGCGACTAGCCTTAGTAATCAATCATTATGGAAGATGCTTCTTAAGGGAGGTTTCACTTTCTTTTCATTATGTTGTAAAATACACATAGCAAGCAAATGGTATAAAATATTTTTATTTAAAGGCAATTTAAAGAAAACACAATACCTGGCGTACGTAATGATATTGGATATTTCAGTTGTAACTGATGTATAAAAATAAATGTAATTAATTTATATCTTGACAACTCACAGTGTTAGAGTATTCATGTAAAGAAATTTTACATCTTAGTGATAATTAGTGACTTTTATGTAGCTGTAACTTTCCTTTCATAATTACCTCCAATTGTGGATCAAGTTTACTGGTAGAGATAATCATCAGCGACTTCAAATGCTCATCACTTAATTTTGATTTGTAAATACTTTTGGCATGTTTCATTTTAGAGAAAGTTTTTTCACACAAATAAGTAGTGCCGAAAGCGGAAAAAAAGCCATGGGCAAATTTATGTAAATTTGGAAACTGTGTGGATGGGAGACACTTATAAAATTCCAGGAATGTTGACTTCGAATGTTTTTCTTTACGGTATACAATGTTTCTGGCAATTTATCATCAATATTGCAGTTATATAGTAGAGGATTTCAAACTGAAGTTCTACGGGTAACGCTTCTATATCGACGTCAAAGGGATTTAGAAATATCTTGATATCGTTCGAATTTGCATCGATATCTGAAAAACATGATTCATAATTTATTTTTAAACAGCCCAAAGCTTCAATTGCGAAAGTTACAGGAAACGGAATCTCAGTTTGCTGACTGAATGTTTGGCATGTATTAAAATGCGTGAAGCATACTTTGTTCAACTGAGCTTGAAACAAAGCAATCTTTTTGTCGAAAGGACTTAACATGCGTGTATAAATCAGGCAGAAGCTGGTTTTCACCTTGAAGTTTTAAATTAAAGTCATTCATATGTTTAGTTAAGTCTGTATAAAATGCTAGCTTCCATACCCACTCACCGTTCCGTAACTCAGCCAGAGAGCGATTCCTTTCGTTCAAAAAAATTTCAATTACTGTCCAGAGTTCAAAAAAATGGGTCTGAACTTTACCGCAGCTAAGCTAGCGCACTGCAGTATAATATGGCAAGTCGCTTTCCTCAATATCTTCAAGAAACTCGTGCAACTGGCGATAACTGAGTACTTGGGATCTGATATAATTAACAACTGAAATATCTGGCTTTAAAACTTCTGACATATCTAAATGTTTTTCACACAAAGACTGTTGGTGAATAGTACAATGCACTACTAATGGTTTTCAGCCACCGTCATTTTCTACGGCCTTAGAAAGGAGAGAAACAACACCTTCATTTTTCCCACAAATGTTTTTGCCACCATCAGTTGCAGTACATTTTAATTTCTTCCACTGAAGATTGTTTTCCTGAACTGCCCTTTCAAATCCTTTAAAAATATCTTCGCCAGTGGTCGTCCCGTGAATACTGTGAACATCAAGGAGCTCTTCATACACTTCATAATTTTTGTCAATTCCTCGAATAAAAAGTAGTACTTGAGCAGTATCTGATACATCTGTTGACTCATCCACAGCCAAATAGAACCAGTCTAAGTCTTAATTTTTGTCACGAAGTTGTGCTGATATATTTTGTGCATTGTTAAATATTCTTCGAGCCACAGTGTTTGCCTACAAACTTATGTTTTTAAATAATATAACTTTTTCTGGACACATTTCTTCTGCTGTTGCAATAATGCAGTTCTTAATTAATTCACCCTCGGTAAATGGCTTACACTGTTTCGCTACTAAATGAGCCACACGAAAACTAGCACGAGTTGCTGCAACATTTTTCGGCATTTACTTTCTTAAACAGCGACTGCTGGGTTTTTAGCTGGCGTTTCAGTGCCTCATACATTTCTAATCGTTCGCATCCTGTAAACTTGGAGTAATTCTGAGAGTCTCATAATTACGTTTTATATTGTATTCTTTGAAGACTGATATTACTACACTGCAAATAATACACATTTGTTTGTTGCTTGACTCCACCAAGAGATATTCACATCCCCACTACTGTTTAAAAATTCTACATTCACTGTCAACCTTTCGTTTCTTTTTCACATTTGTCGAGAACTTCAAAAAAGATTGTAACCTGAAAATAAAATTGTGATATTTAATACTAATAAAACTAGGGAGTTGTCTGCCTAAACAAAATGCAATGAATTTATTTTTAAGGTACTTTAATTACTAAATTAAATACTCACAATACATTGTAGTTCCACTAAAAAAATACAGTGAAAAATACTCAAGTCGTGCTATACGTATTTCGATTTTCAGATTTTCCTTGTCTCTTCGAATTCAAACTTTGAATTGTCCCACACTTCGTCGTCTCACCTACTAGTACAGCGCATAAAACACTAAAAAGCTCGTAAGACACTCGCAACAGAGACACAATCGCGCAACAGAACTATCAAATATATGCTCTGGCTGTGCAACTCGCTACAAGACTACGTAACCAAACTTATTGTTGCGCCGCTTGAAGTAACAAGGCGTTAACATACTCCACCTCTGTTACGTCTTGCAGTAATAGGGTTGCTAACAATGATTTTGAGATTTCATTAACTTTGCAGGACGCTTTCGCGAAGAATGTGCAGTGACATACTTAATTGTCGGTGAAATTCGCCAGAATAAAATACACCAGAATTTCGGTCAGGTACGTCCACCAATCAAAATTATGTAATTAAATAAAAATCGTAGTTCGTTTCACTGCTAGCTATTCCCTCAACCTTAGATTTTAGCGATTTCATCTTTTCTTTAGCCTTACATTACGATTATCATGGAGTGCTAGGGTGCTTTAATCCCACTAGGTAGATCTTGGCCCTTATGATTTCGTGGAGGAGTCAATGTGGCCCGCGGACTAAAACGTTTGGAGACCCCTGGCCTATATCATTGATGTCAATCTGTTATAGAATTATGGAACATGTTTAATGTTAAATAATTACGACGTTTCTGGAGAACGAAAATATCGTCTATAGAAATCTTGTGAAATTCACCTCGTTCTGTTCCTTCATGAGATACAAAGTGCTAAAGAAAACTGCGCTCTGGTAGATGCCGTGTTCCTTGACTTTAGGAAAGCATTTGACACCACTGTTTAGTGAAAAAAATTGGAGGTTACCGAGTATCGGACAAGATTTGCTACTGGATTCAAGACTTTCTTTCAGCTAGAAGTTAAAAGAAAGAAATCGATAGATTTAAAGGTAAATTTCCATAGTACCCAAAGAAATTGTGATCCGGAAGATCTAGCAGAAGTGTTAAAAGCTCTTTAAGACTGTTCGCAGTTAATGCTGTGTTCTGTAAGAAAATAGCAATGCCAGACGACAGTATGCATTCTCAGAAAGACCTGCAGGAAATTGCTGAACGGTGCAAGTTATGCACCCTGAACGTAAATAAATGTAACATATTGCGCATGCATCGGAAAAAAAATCCCCTACTGTATAACTGCAATATTGATGATAAATTGCCGGAAATATTGTATACCGTAAAATATCTATGAGTAATTGTCGACAATGCCCTTAAGTGGATGGACCACAAAAAAGTAATAGGAGGATGCCAGGCTGAGAACGGTAGAGAGACTGTTAAGGAAATCCAACTTACCTACGAAGGAAGTGGCTCACAAGATGCTTATTCTACCGATTCCTGTGTACTGTATGTATTGTTTATCAATCTGGGATCGCTACCGCGTAGGACTGATGGAAGAGACAGGGAAGGCAGACTTTACAAGAGAAGCGTTGCGCATCACGGAGAGTTTTACTACTCACATTTCGAGCGAGAACTTCCCGGAAAGAGTTGGACAAAATATTACTTCTTCCCACATATATCTCACAAAGTGACCACGAAGAGAAAATTCGAGAAATTAGAGCTAATACAGAGGCTCCCCGCTCATCAGTCTTCCCATACGTCATTTGTGAGTGGAACAGGGAAGGGAGGATTAGTTTGTGGAACCAGAAGTGCCCTCTGCCACACACTATTAGGTTGCTTGCGGAGTTTGATATAGACGTAGGTAATTTCAGCAGATGGAATGCTGAAATGCAAAACCTAAAAAAGCATAAAACAAAAAGAAATACTAATACAGAAAAATATTAGTTTAGCTACCAAGAAACAATACGTAAAATTTTTCATCGAAGCGTTGCCTATATGGATCAGAAATACGGACAGTGGTGGAGGCGGAAGGTAAAATACTTTCGGCGTTCAGTATACAATGCAACACATTTTTTTCTGAAAGCATATTGGATTTATTCTGGATTCCAGTAAACGATATTACACTACTGGCCATTAAAATTGCTACACCAAGAAGAAATGCACATGATAAAAGTGTATTCATTGGAAAAATATATTATACTAGAACTGACCTGTGATTACATTTTTACGCAATTTGGGAGCATAAATCTTGAAAAATCAGTACCCAGAACAACCATCTCTGGCCGTAATAACGGCCTGATACGCCTGGGCATTGAGTCAAATAGAGCTTGCATGGCGAGAACAGGTACGGCTGCCCATGCAGCTTCAACACGGTACCACAGTTCATCATAAGTAGTGACTGGCGTATTGAGACGAGCCAGTTGCTCGGCCGCCATTTACCAGGCATTTTCAATTGGTGAGAGATCTGGAGAATGTGCTGGCCAGGGCAGCAGCCGAACGTTTTCCGTATCCAGAAAGGCCCCTATAGGACCTGCAACATGCTGTCGTGGCTTATCCCGCTGAAATGTAGGGTTTCGCTTGGATCCAATTAACGGTAGAGCCACGGGTCGTAACACATCTAAAATGTAACGTCCACTGCTCAAAGTGCCGTCAATGCGAACAAAAGGTGACCGAGACGTGTAACCAATGGCACCCCATACCATCACGCCGTGTGATACGCCAGTATGGCCATGACGAAAACACGCTGCCAACGTGGGTTCACCGCGATGTCGCCAAACACCGATGCGACCGTCATGATGCTGTAAACAGAACCTGGAATCATCCGAAAAAAATGACATTTGGCCATTCGTGCACCCAGGTTCGTCGTTGAGTACACCATCGCAGGTGTTGCTGTCTGTGATGCAGCGTCAAGGGTAACCGCAGCCGTGGTCTCCGAGCTGATAGTCCATGCTGCTGCAAACGTCGTCGAACCGTTCGTGCAGATGGTTGTTGTCATGCAAACGTCCCCAGCTGTTGACTCAGGGATCGAGACGTGGCTGCACGATCCGTTACAGCTATGCGGATAAGATGCCTGTCATCTCGACTGCTAGTGATACGAGGCCGTTGGGATCGAGCACGGCGTTCCGTATTACACTCCTGAACCCACCGGTTCCATATTCTGCTAACAATCATTGGTTCTCGACCAATGCGAGCAGCAATGTTGCGATACGGTAAACCGAAATCGCGATAGGCTACAATACGACCTTTATCAAAGTCGGAAACTTTATGGTACTCATTTCTCCTGTTTACACGAAGCATCACAACAACATTTCACCAGGCCACCCCGGTCAACTGCTGTTTGTGTATGAGAAATCGGTTGGAAACTTTCCTCACGTCAGCACGATGTAGGTGTCGCCACCGGCGCCAGCCTTGTGTGAATGCTCTGAAAAGCTAATCATTTGCATATCACAGTATCTTCTTCTTGTCGGTTAAGTTTCGCGTCATCTTCGTGGTATAGCAATTTTAATGGCCAGTAGTGTATTTCCGGTCTTTTTGGCTACTAAACCAAAGTTATCAATTAATGTCCTTCAATGCGAAGGCCTTACACAGCCTTACCGGGAGGTCCTGTATGCACTCAAGGAACCACCCTACTGGTCGACGACAGAGCCAATAGCTTGCTGCGCCAATAACATCCCCATCTTCGTACTTCTGTCCGCGACCATGCAGATTGAATTCGGAAGTTGCGAGATCCAGCCTGTAGGGTGGATGAGGAAGAACAGTCCAATGAAGTTTTTTAAGCTCCTCTCGGGTGTGCAGACTTGTATGAGCCTTGTATGGTCGCAGCGAAGGAGTTCGCCTGTATTTTTGTGGCGATGAACAAGCTGAATTCGTTTCTTAAGTTTCCTGAGAGTAGCACTATACACTTCGAAGTTAAGCATTGCACAATGAGGGAGGACATGAAAAGGTATAATCCCTTCAGTGTCCTAGAAGACCGGCTTCACGTCTTTACTGGCTGAGGGTACTGCCTTCACCTTTTCCTTCAGACGGGAGGTGGTGTGGCACCACTCTATGCATTGCTGTTTCGTTTCTGGTTCGAAATGATCGACCCATGTTTCAACTCCTGTCAAATTTTCAACAGAAAATTGCCACGATCATCCTCGTATCGCCCAAGTTATTCCGTCTTTGCTTTTTCTAGTCTTCTGTTAGGCAACGAGGAACCAGTTAGGCACACTAGTTTGATAACCCCAACTGGTGGACGAGTTGTCAGCGCTACCAACAGAGATGTCCGGTTGTGCAGCGATGTTTTTTCTTGTGATCTGTCACCTCGAATGAGAGTGTCCGCACGTTCCAGCGTTGCAGGAGTCACGCCTGTGTGTGGCCGGCCGGCATGCGGGAGATCGGAAAAGTTTGGGTGAACTTGTTGCGATGATGACAGACGCCTCGCCCAACGACCTGCCGTGCATTTGATCACTGCCAGGTCTCCGTAGGCATTCTGCAGGCGCCTTGGAATATATTTTGCATGGGGGCTTAATTAAAAAGAAAGGACTAATATTAATGAATAAATGCAATAATTTTAGTAGCTGTGTGACCAGCTACGAAGTCTCGTAACCGGTTGGCCCGGACTAGTATTAGCGCGCAATCTGACTGCATAAAATAAAAATAAAGAATGACAAGGAATTTCCATTAACACAATTAATTAATTAAGTCCCCTGCAACTATAAAAGCTACGAAACAACAAAGCACAAGTGTAACTGTTCTGTGTGTGGTAGTGTGACTCAACGTACATGTATCTGGCTCGGTTCTTCTCAATACGACAAAATATTTTAAACACCATTTACAATGAACTAATTAAATAACCAGAAATACTATAATTCCACATAGAAATCAGAATTACAAATCTAATAAATGAACACGAGCCAGATGCTTTCTTGACTGTACCTGTGAGAAAGAGGGGTTGTCATTAAAGAAAACTGTAATACCTTTTTATCTCTTTATTTGTTGACTAAAATATTCCATTACACCAGCATCATAAATCAAAATCCCATCTCCTTTCTCAAATATATTCTGACAATTGCAACTTCTTCCATCTATACATTACACCAACAGAACAGCGTCTACTATTTCGCCCAACAGAACAACAACTGCCCTCGACATCCTCTGAACTACTACTGCCCAGTGGAGGCGGCGGAATAATAATCTTTGGCGCAATCTCTGGCGCTGTGACGCAGTGTAGCCATCTCTCAGTCTGGTTTCCCGCCGAAAGAAGGTAAATGACAGCTCTCTGCTCGCAACACACCTCTGCTAGACACTTCATTTTCTGGTGCTACGTATAGTGCCGCAACCTGTCGGAAATTAATGAAACTATGGGGGATCAAGCGGGAATATTCCACCGGGGTCCACAACAAATTCAGAATTTTTCAAACTGGCCGCGGGAAACAATGTTTTGCATTACTTGTTGAACGGCCCTCGTATAACAGGTTTTTCAGACATGGAAAATTGACCTAAGGATTTGGTGAGGAGAGAGAATTGTCAGTGAATAACTCTTCAGCGACTTGGGAGAGAACAGATGGTTGTGGAGGACCGTGAAGCGACAGAGGGACTGATGTGTTTGGCACCTATACAGACATTGCCCATTCAATGTGTAATTAATAGAAGCAAAAATGCCCGGGAAGAATACACGAGCAACACCGAGACATCAGTACATTAGGCGGTTAAAGAACTGAAACTGATGACACAGTCTGAACTAAGGATTTTCGCAGAAGTTGAAGATAAATGGAGAACAAGAACTGCTGTCAATTAATCTACGGACTGAGAACAAAAGAAGAAAAAGGAGAAGAAGAGGAGGGATTGTGGGAGCGTTACAATTCGACGACAATGTCGTCGTATAGGTAATGTTGATGATGATGTTTGGTTTGTGGGGCGCTCAACTGCGTGGTTATCAGCGCCCGTACAATTACCCAATCTTTGCTCAGTCCAATTTCGCCACTTTCCTGGATGATCGTCGTATAGGTAATGTCGTGTAGATAAACTCTGTTATGCTGTGGTGAATAAGCCTTCTATCATAACAGCTCAGCACTCGGTTACAGTGGTGCAAAGAAACAGACGCAGAATGCAGAGACCACTCTGTGGCATTTCCGCCGCCCGGCAGAGGGACGGCAGACATGAAGGAGGCGGTGACGCCGGCGCGGATCAGCCGTGCGGCCTCTTCCCGGTCCAATTAAGACACGGCCACCTCCATCGAGAGCACGGGCGAGTCCAAATGGCAAAAACGAGCGGCCGCCCCGGCCCAGCGCGGCTGCCGGAATGCCCTCGAAAAAAAACCGGCATCCGCGTTATTAACGACCTGGCCGTCGGGGACGCCTTCTCATCGCCAGCCACTAACTTCTCGCTTCTATGACCCGAGGAGCAGAGCCTCACCCAAAGGGCCAAGTTTAGTCGAGGATGTCTGCAGTTTGAGCACCCTCTGGTGACACCCTTAAAAACCGTGAACCATGTAAACATCTTATACTTCTTTTATTTTCACTCTAGTCGACATAATCGTCTTGAGAGATTGATCGACTGTGTATACTCAGAACCACGTATCAGAATGGTGTGATGTGTGGTTCTGAGAAGACAGGACGACTTGCTGAAGCAATTACTTACATCTGAGGATGATCCAGAGTGATCAAAACATGTAACGTAATTAAATATGCGCAACTGAGTAGGAGAAACAAATGAGAAATATCTTACATATTTTTATTTTCTTTCTTTTCATGTAGATTAGGAATAACCCACCCCGTCAGTCGTATTTGTTAGGGCTGCCCTTGTGGAATATGGAGGCCTGCGAGTGGGGCTTAAGACGAGAGTCGGTGGCTGGCCACCCTGGATGTAGTTTCCAGGTGGTTACAAACATCCCAATAGCAGAATATCGGGCTGGTGGACAAGACTCGTCTTAGGCATACGATTCTGAAACTTTCACATGTATAACACTGCACCCCGACGGCTGGGGTAGACATATATCTTCCCAGGGGGAAGGGGGTGGCGACATGTCGGCTTCCAGCCACCCGCTTGAACTAAACTTTCCAAATCAGTAGGCGCTTCAGTCCGGAACCACGTGGCTGCTATGGTCGCAAGTTCGAATCCGGCCTCGGGCATGGATGTGTGTGATGTCCTTAGGTTATTTAGATCTAGGGGACTGATGGCCTCAGAAGTTAAGTCCCGTAGTGTTTAGAGCCATTTGAACCATTTTCCAAATCAGTAAATAACAATGCCGACACTGCGCCGATGCGGGGCAGAGGATTGAACTAAGCAAGAAGGACGTATCCAACCAACTGTTTCAGTCTATGCGAAGTTAGTTAAATCTTCAGTCTCATGCCCTGTTGACGCAGATACCGATTTCATAAATACACAACATACGAACAAATTATATGATGGAGGGTGAGCTATGCTTATACAGAAAGGATAAATGCTAGTTGAGATGTTTGTATTTTTCCCACCTCCGCGTTGCAAATGTTTTGAGTGAAACGCCCAGTCGATGCGCTGTTGTTTTCACGTCGATTCTACCAACATTGAGAGTTGTTTAGTTCTCGGGGTTTTGCAAATTTCCTGGATTCATGTCTCGTCGCTGTTCAGCCTCTGAAAAGGATTGTGGAAGACTCCCAAATAAATTCCAAAGTACAATGCAGTTTCAATACCAAAATATTTCCAGGGCTCTGGTGTCCGAGCCTGGTGAACAGTACCGGTTACATCACATGTACCCAAAGTTGACATCAAACGACACAGAGTTCACAACAATCAACAAACGAGTCAGCCTACAATACATTTGCTCGCAACCCTAGCCAAAAAACGAGTGCCCCAAGGCGCCTGCGTGACCTCTATTTATACCTTTGTTAACAATTATCTACAACTAAAATTACAATTTTATGTAAAATTACAATTAAAAGTTAAACCGAATATGAGCTACACATTGCTAAAAATTTACTATCTCAGTGCTGAACAAGGTAAACCTATTTTCAACTTAGTTACGAGTTAATATAACATTTTCTGACTAATTAGGTTACAGGTAACAATTACATTTCTAAATTTGTTTATAACAAATCAACTAGTGCCTGAATTTTAGTGCTAACATATATCGGAGATGTAATTAACATGCTTTATTTATATGTTCTATTTAATTTGCTGTAATAATTTTATACTGATAGGTTTACTGGTACATCCTGACCTTGTGCTACATTTATTTCGATTAGTTACAGTATTAATTTCACATTTATATTGTGTTTTTCACATAAGAACAATGTTAATCAGCAAAGCATCGTTTTCCAATTATATGTATACTGAAATAATGATTATTTTTGTATGTAATTTGGAAACAGGTCGCTTTACAATTGGACAATTTATCTTTAAGACTCTCCGAGGGGTTCTGATAGGTAGCAATGAGATACAGTAATATTTCATAGTCTCGGCAAAACAATTTATTTGGAGTAAAACACACATGAGGAATACGAACAATACCTCCAGCGGCACATTAAAACGTGAAGTGACTGTAGTAAACTAACACTGGCCATCATCTGCCCCGTTGTGAAAAATGCGGTCTGAGATTCTCTACACGGATTGACTGACTTCGCTTTTGTACAGAAAAGCTAGAAAAATCTACTTCAATCAATTGCCGTGAAACCTCAGTGGAGAAACATTTTACAAGTTATCCCGCCAATTTCAACTATCCACCATGAACGCCGGAGCGTGTGCCGATTTCACCGTCTCAGACAGCGTGCTCGCGGCGCGCAGTGACGACTCTTGAAGAAACGTGCCCTGCGAGCAAGGCGGCGGCAGTCCGGTGTTTTCAGTGCTGAAACCTAAATCCTTGGACAGCGGACTGTTGCCCAGAAACAGACCAGCTCGATGGTTCGTGCTGCTCTCCATTCACAAAACTACAGGCTCTTCAGCTCAACACGTCTGGTTACCACCCCATTAACTGCTGTGTTTGTATTCAAAAATGGCTCTGAGACTATGGGACTTGATATTTGATGTCATCAGTCCCCTAGAACTTAGAACTACTTAAACCTAACTAACATAAGGACATTACACACATCCATGCCCGAGGCAGAATTCGAACCTGCGACCGAAGGGTCGCGCGGTTCCAGACTGAAGCGCCTAGAACCGCTCGGCCACACCGGCCGGCCTGTGTTTGTATTCCTACTCTCCTCACTATAAGAGGTTCCGGCCAACGACAAACTCATGTTTAGTTGCTCCCGTCGAACGTACTGGAACGAATTTCCTCTCACATTGTGTAATACTAATCCACCGGCAGAAAACGTCTACATCAAAAATCGCGGGAAACAGGCTTTCCGACATGACTCCAGCCTAATGGCACATATCACTGTCCAATTCCCCAACTCATTCCAGGCAGCTTCTGCATTGCCGTACATCACTGTACGCCGCTTGCCCTTGCATTCCGTGTCGAACGCATTCTCGTGAACCCTGGCTCCTACCGCGCCTCCAGTGTTGGTGACCACTCACTTAACAATAGCTGTTCTGTTGTTGCATCTCCAGACACCCTCTGTTGTGGCTTGTTGCCGCAGTAAGGGTTTTGTGCGCCCTGTCTTCTCCGTTCACCAGCTTCTGGGTGCCCACCGGCGGAGGGGGTGCTTCTTCCGTTTCTCCACCGAGTTTTTCCCAACAACGCTTCATTTGAGACTGTTCACACATCATGGAAGTGATATCCAGCTATTAGTGCTAAGGCATACTTATCGATGTCAGCCAACTCCTGTACTCATAATAAAACGACACTGCTTCAAGCAAGTGATATCACAACTCAACCTAATTCCATGTCTTATTGTGTTCTGAAAGCATTGTAAGGTGCAAAATCTTGGCGCCTTACAATGAGTGAGTGCAGGTAATTACGTTATTGTATTTTAATGAGGCACTAGAGATCATGCTTCCTCATGCCGAAATACTCAGGAGATATCCATCGCATCTATAGACACTCGACATAAGGGACGTTTTTCTTACACTACTGGCCATTAAAATTGCTACACCAAGAAGAAATGCAGATGATACACGGTTATTCATTGGACAAACAACCACCTCTGGGCGTAATAACGGCCTTGATACTCCTGGGGATTGAATCAAACAGAGCTTGTATGGCGTGTACAGGTACAGCTGCCCATGCAGCTTCAACACGATACCACACTTCATCAAGAATAGTGACTGGTGTATTGTGACGAGCCAGTTGCTCGGCTACCATTGACCAGACGTTTTCAGTTCGAGAGAGATCTGGATAACGTGCTGACCAGGACAGCAGTCGAACATTTTCTGTATCCAGAAAGGTCCGTACAGGTCCTATGACATGCGGTCGTGCATGATCCTGCTGAAATGTAGGGTTTTGCAGGGATCGAATGAAGGGTAGAGTCACGGGTCGTAACACATCTAAATATAACGTACACTGTTCAAAGTGCTGTCAATGCGAACAAGAGGTGACCGACACATGTAACTAATGGCACCCCATACCATCACGCCGGGTGATACGCCAGTACGGCAATGACGAATGCTCGCTTCCAATGTGCGTTCACCGCGATGTCGCCGAACACGGGTGCGACCATTATGATGCTGTAATCAGAACCTGAATTCACCCGAAAAAATGACGTTTTGCCATTCGTGCACCTAGGTTCGTCGTTGAGTGCACCATCGCAGGCGCTCCCGTCCGTTACAGCCATGCGGATAAGATGCCAGTCATCTCGACTGCTAGTGATACGAGGCCGTGGAGTTCCAGCACGGCGTTCCGTATTATCGCCCTGAACCCACCGATTCCATATTCTGCTAACAGTCATTGGATCTCGACCAACGCGAGCAGCAATGTCGCGATACGACAAACCGCAATCCCAATAGGCTACAATCCGACGTTTATCAAAGTCGGAAAGGTGATGGTACGCATTTCTCCTCCTTACACGAGGCATCACAACAACGTTTCACCAGGGCAACACCGGTCAACTGCTGTTTGTGTATGAGAAATCGGCTGGAAACTATCCTCATGTCAGCACGTTGTCGGTGTCGTCACCGGCGCCAACCTTGTGTGAATGCTCTGAAAAGCTAATCATTTGCGTATCATAGCATCTTCTCTAACGCTATAGATACAGCAATAATGAATAGCGCAGTAGGCACTACAGTTGAAGAGGAATGGACATCTCTAAAAAGGGCCATCACAGAAGTTGGGAAGGAAAACATAGGTACGAAGAAGGTAGTTGCGAAGAAACCATGGGTAACACAAGAAATACTTCAGTTGATTGATGAAAGGAGAAAGTGCAAACATGTTCCGGGAAAATCAGGAATACAGAAATACAAGTCGCTGAGGAATGAAATAAATAGGAAGTGCAGGGAAGCTAAGACGAAATGGCTGCAGGAAAAATGTGAAGACATCGAAAAAGATATGATTGTCGGAAGGACAGACTCAGCATACAGGAAAGTCAAAACAACCTTTGGTGACATTAAAAGCAACGGTGGTAACATTAAGAGTGCAACGGGAATTCCACAGTTAAATGCAGAGGATAGAGCAGATAGGTGGAAAGAATACATTGAAAGCCTCTATGAGGGTGAAGATTTGTCTGATGTGATAGAAGAAGAAACAGGAGTCGATTTAGAAGAGATAGGGGATCCAGTATTAGAATCAGAATTTAAAAGAGCTTTGGAGGACTTACGGTCAAATAAGGTAGAAGGGATAGATAACATTCCATTAGAATTTATAAAATCATTGGGGGAAGTGGCAACAAAACGACTATTCACCTTGGTGTGTAGAATATATGAGTCTGGCGATATACCATCTGACTTTCGGAAAAGCATCATCCACACAATTCCGAAGACGGCAAGGGATGACGAGTGCGAGAATTATCGCACAATCAGCTTAACAGCTCATGCATCGAATCTGCTTACAAGAATAATATACAGAAGAATGGAAAAGAAAATTGAGAATGCGCTAGGTGACGATCAGTTTGGCTTTAGGAAAAGTAAAGGGATGAGAGAGGCAATTCCGACGTTACGACTAATAATGGAAGCAAGGCTAAAGAAAAATCAAGACACTTTCATAGGATTTGTCGACCTGGAAAAAGCGTTCGACAATATAAAATGGTGCAAGCTGTTCGAGATTCTGAAAAAATTAGGGGTAAGCTATAGGGAGAGACGGGTCATATACAATATGTACAACAACCAAGAGGGAATAATAAGAGTGGACGATCAAGAACGAAGTGCTCGTATTAAGAAGGGTGTAAGACAAGGCTGTAGCCTTTCGCCCCTACTCTTCAATCTGTACATCGAGGAAGCAATGATGGAAATAAAAGAAAGGTTCAGGAGTGGAATTAAAATACAAGGTGAAAGGATATCAATGATACGATTCGCTGATGACATTGCTATCCTGAGTGAAAGTGAAGAAGAATTAAATGATCTATTGAACGGAATGAACAGTCTAATGAGTAACAGTATGGTTTGAGAGTAAATCGGAGAAAGACGAAGGTAATGAGAAGTAGTAGAAATGAGAACAGCGAGAAACTTAACATCGGGATTGATGGTCACGAAGTCAATGAAGTTAAAGAATTCTGCTACCTAGGCAGTAAAATAACCAATGACGGACGGAGCAAGGAGGACATCAAAACCAGTCTCGCTATGGCAAAAAAGCCATTTCTGGCCAAGAGAAATCTACTAATATCAAATACCGGCCTTAATTTGAGGAAGAAATTTCTGAGGATGTACGTCTGGAGTACATCATTGTATGGTAGTGAAACATGGACTGTGGGAAAACCGGAACAGAAGAGAATCGAAGCATTTGAGATGTGGTGCTATAGACGAATGTTGAAAATTAGGTGGACTGATAAGGTAAGGAATGAGGAGGTTCTACGCAGAATCGGAGAGGAAAGGAATATGTGGAAAACACTGATAAGGAGAAGGGACGGGATGATAGGACATCTGCTAAGACATGAGGGAATGACTTCCATGGTACTAGAGGGAGCTGTAGAGGGCAAAAACTGTAGAGGAAGACAGAGATTGGAATACGTCAAGCAAATAATTGAGGACGTAGGTTGCAAGTGCTACTCTGAGATGAAGAGGTTAGCACAGGAAAGGAATTCGTGGCGGGCCGCATCAAACCAGTCAGTAGACTGATGACCAAAAGAAAGAAAAGCATCTTCTCCCTGTCGGTTAAATTTCGCGTCTGTAGCACGTCATCTTCGTGCTATAGCAGTTTTAATGGCCAGTAGTGTATGATCATATCGTGCACTGTAAAATCTGTCTACTGCCCCATTTGGGAATTAAACCCACCAGTGGTCGACAAGAGATTGCCTTCGTTGAGAGCTGACTTGTGTTAACGTGCACTCTGAAAACTCTATAGCAGTTGCAGCTGAAAACAGGGTTAAGTTATGCAGCAATTTTTTCCCGAATTGTCAGGTAGCCTGTTTTATAATTTAATATGCACAATCAATACTCAACCAAGTCAAAGCACAAATGCTGCATGAAAAATACAGAGAATATTCACTACTGCCAATGATCTGAGTTTCTAATTGCTCCTATATCATCTATCCTCTTGCTATAGTGAGGCAGTCAGTTTATAGCGACAGCCTTGGGGCTTTTAGTTGGCTCACGGTTTGGAATTTCGCTTAGAGGAACGGAATAGTTGTAAAGCGTTTCTGCTGGAAACCAATCTATGCGCAGGCGGCGGACAAGGACAACCAACAGACTGCTGTACTCGCCCAGCCAGAGTGTCGAGGAGACCTGGCAGTATTGCATAAAACTACGTTGTGCGTGAAGTGCAGAATATTACTTTTAGCTAATCTGAAAGACCGAAGAAAACACGAGCCCATGAAGCTTGAGAACTTCTTGTTAAGCACAGGCGTGGCCTGCTGGAATACTTATTCAAATTCTAGTAAGTTTTTCTTCGTTTGAACACATTAATTATTTCGTTAGCGGGGTCGAGTTCCCATGCGTGTGTGTGTGAGCTTTAGATGGGCCATGACTGAAAATCTGTCGTGTAGTGGCTGAGATTTTCTACCTTGTTCCCCGTGGCATTGCTGAAATGTAACTCATGATAAACTTTGCAAGAGTAGGGAACTGTTAAACTTGTTCATTAAGTTATCATTGGATGGCGCCGAGAAAGTTCTACTGCAACTGCCCATCGAGATTCTGACACTGGCAGAACCACCTGTTTCGTAGAACAAAGTTAGAAGACACTTGCTTCAGAGACGCCGTCGTGAACACACTTCTCCTTAGGCAGCTGTAGAAGGTAGTTGCTCCAGGTTGTTGCAGAGAGAAATGTTTTCAAGTTAGAGCATAATGTAGAGGGTGAGCTAAGCTTCGAACTTTCGGCCACTACTGCAGCCGTTTTCTACCCCCACAAATCTTAGGACTGGCGCATTACTGCAGCCGCAAAGACTGCGCGAGCGCTAAGTTAGTTAATTTTCGTCAGGGTTTGATTTCACAAATCTAATTTTGATAGCCACATCATGCGCTTTAGGGAAAGCATGCTTTTCCAGGACCTCACTTTAGATCATTATTTCCAATGTCATTGACCGCAATTGTGACATAGTTTTATATCATTCTTTTGAAAGTACACCCACCTGTGCCAAGACCATTCGTACGTCCAATCCCTAGTCCACTTGTTTAATGTTTGTATTCTAGATTTAGAGGGTGAAATCAGTTTTTTTTATGACTTTCACTCGCACATCAGACTGTTATAGTGAGGAATAGTTTCCCTTCATAGTTTGATGGATCCTTATTAATATGTCCGTGTAAGGTGCGTACCCATGCTTACATGCTTCATGGGACTACCTCTACTGATTTGCATTTAATAGGTCCCTATCTGTTGTTCGAACTAGTTCCTTTAAATTTGCATGATCTTAAATGGAGCTTCCCATCCCTGTAGATCACCAGCAGTAGGCTCTGTAGGATCTCAGAGGTACAGGTTGAAGACCACATTACAGTCGGAAACTCCGAAATTGATCATGCAGAATTGAAGGAGACTGAAGATCACTTTTGCAGTCACAAGAAATTTTGTTCTTAATCTCAACTTACCTTATGGCTGCGTTCTCAGGTTCCTTCGTCGTTGGAAAGTCTAAATACATTATAGTCTCTCTTACTCTTTTTCATTTCTAATATGGTGCATGCACCATGGTTTGGGCCACTTAGTATGGCAAAGTCACATCAAACTTATCCCTGAGGGAAAATTTTTACCGTATCATCCTAACATGAATATGTTTGATAATATATCAGGTCCCTCTTGATTATTTCCGTTTCATGGACACAACTTGTCTAGATGACACTATATTTCGTAATTCTTACAATTCATTTCAGTCATGGTCATATCAGACCAAAACAAATACTGAAGCATAGGTGTTACACCCGTTCAAAAAATAAAGAACGTTTAGAAAGCTACACTACTCTCTCTTCCCCTTCCCTCTCCAACCCCATTGCTGTGTCATATACCTTGCTAATTCTTGTCACCAGTAAAACGTTAAAATCAAGCAGTAATTGTCGATTATTGTTTATTTTCGTGGTTTTCAAATGCATGACAAAAATAACGATCCCTTCAGGATTCAGGTTCGTAATGTAATACCGCTTATGAATTGAAAAAAAAGAGACCCCCCATTCCGATGTATAATTACGTATAACTAAACTTTATTGAAAAGTGAGAAATAAAGCTTCAGTTTCAAAATGGTGCATTATTTTTCATGCCGGACGACTATCAGTTGTGGTTGATGAGATCAAATAAAACACTGAGGAAAAATTTCAATAGGATAAAAATTTCACTATTGATGGAGTAACAAGGGGACCATCAGATTAGTTAACCATGCATTTTGGTGAGTCCTAGGTATGTCATGGAGGGGCCTTCCCTGAGTACCTAGCTAGCGACTTTTCATGTAATGACCCCTAGTTTGCGAGAAAATACACTCCTGGAAATGGAAAAAAGAACACATTGAGGGATTTTCCCTGCCTCGTGATGGCTGGGTGTTGTGTGCTGTCCTTAGGTTAGTTAGGTTTAAGTAGTTCTAAGTTCTAGGGGACTAATGACCACAGCAGTTGAGTCCCATAGTGCTCAGAGCCATTTGAACCATTTTTGAACACATTGACACCGGTGTGTCAGACCCACCATACTTGCTCCGGACACTGCGAGAGGGCTGTACAAGCAATGATCACACGCACGGCACAGCGGACACACCAGGAACCGCGGTGTTGGCCGTCGAATGGCGCTAGCTGCGCAGCATTTGTGCACCGCCGCCGTCAGTGTCAGCCAGTTTGCCGTGGCATACGGAGCTCCATCGCAGTCTTTAACACTGGTAGCATGCCGCGACAGCGTGGACGTGAACCGCATGTGCAGTTGACGGACTTTGAGCGAGGGCGTATAGTGGGTATGAGGGAGGCCGGGTGGACGTACCGCCGAATTGCTCAACACGTGGGGCGTGAGGTCTCCACAGTACATCGATGTTGTCGCCAGTGGTCGGCGGAAGGTGCACGTGCCCGTCGACCTGGGACCGGACCGCAGCGACGCACGGATGCACGCCTAGACCGTAGGATCCTACGCACCGCCACTTCCCAGCAAATTAGGGACACTGTTGCTCCTGGGGTTTCGGCGAGGACCATTCGCAACCGTCTCCATGAAGCTGGGCTACGGTCCCGCACACCGTTAGGCCGTCTTCCGCTCACGCCCCAACATCGTGCAGCCCGCCTCCAGTGGTGTCGCGACAGGCGTGAATGGAAGGACGAATGGAGACGTGTCGTCTTCAGCGATGAGAGTCGCTTCTGCCTTGGTGCCAATGATGGTCGTATGCGTGTTTGGCGCCGTGCAGCTGAGCGCCACAATCAGGACTGCATACGACCGAGGCACACAGGGCCAACATCCGGCATCATGGTGTGGGGAGCGATCTCCTACACTGGCCGTACACCACTGGTGATCGTCGAGGGGACACTGAATAGTGCACGGTACATCCAAACCGTCATCGAACCCATCGTTCTACCATTCCTAGACCGGCAAGGGAACTTGCTGTTCCAACAGGACAATGCACGTCCGCATGTATCCCGTGCCACCCAAAGTGCTCTAGAAGGTGTAAGTCAACTACCCTGGCCAGCAAGATCTCCGGATCTGTCCCCCATTGAGCATGTTTGGGACTGGATGAAGCGTCGTCTCACGCGGTCTGCACGTCCAGCACGAACGCTGGTCCAACTGAGGCGCCAGGTGGAAATGGCATGGCAAGCCGTTCCACAGGACTACATCCAGCATCTCTACGATTGTCTCCATGGGAGAATAGCAGCCTGCATTGCTGCGAAAGGTGGATATACACTGTACTAGTGCCGACATTGTGCATGCTCTGTTGCCTGTGTCTATGTGCCTGTGGTTCTGTCAGTGTGATCATGTGATGTATCTGACCCCAGGAATGTGTCAATAAAGTTTCCCCTTCCTGGGACAATGAATTCACGGTGTTCTTATTTCAATTTCCAGGAGTGTATATGTTGAAGTTTTCTGCGTAATTTCTGTATCTGTAACGTTAAAAGTATTTCAGATGAGCGAGAGTTGTCTAGGTGCTAAGGTCCAGAGCTACACCTTGACGGTAAGGGTTCAGACTTTGCCTATGTACATACTTTTTTCAATTTCGTCGTACAGAATATCATTATATAGTATATGTCATGAAAACGAATTCAAAATAATCTTTTTCGACATAGTAATCTATATAAATTAAAAAGTAGAGGTATGTTTGTGCAAAATCGTAAATCTCCGATAAGTTCTTCACCCATTGATTTGAAACTTTGACACAATGTTGTATTCGAATACGCGCGTGTTTCCATATACCTACTGTGTTACCGTATGGTATGTAAATACGGGGTGGGGCAAAGAAAAGTGGTCTAGACACGTGGATAAAATTGGACGTGAATGTCTCAGACCTTAACTTTTCCCGGCGAATTGAATGTTCAAATAACTTACGGGTTTGCTGCCGGGTGAAGTCGTCGAGCACCGCCGATATTTCGACAGGAGCACACCCTGCCATTCTCAAGACACCCTTTGTCACTCACATCACGCGTACTCCGTCAAGTCGTCCACACATGTTCAGATAGTAGTGCGGGCTTAGTAAGTGTGAGTGGAGCAGCGCAAAGGGGACGATGGTACTCACTGTGGAGCAGGGGTGTTCATTGCGAACAATTGATGATGATGAGTCCCATACTTCTTCACAGAGCGTAGGGGCGCGACGCGGGAGAACCGCGCCGCCTTACTAGGCGGACAATTACGTGGCAACGAAGTCGTGGAAACAGTGTGGTCAGTTGTTTACGGAGAAGTTCAATGTGCCAAAGTGCGAGCAAAGATTGCCATGCAACGCTTAGTCCAAAAATTGTGTAAGACAGGGTCTATTTCGAATAACTCAAAAAACATACCTAAACGTGCCCGCACACAAGAAAATATGGCTGCAGTTCACCAGAAAATGCCTCAGTCCTACTAAATCAACCCGACGCCTGCCGCAAGAGACCGACCTATTACGAGGATCATGTGGATGAATTCTCCACGTGCACCTGTACATGCACCCCTTTCGAGTATCTGTTGTTCGAGCATGAAAACCAGCATATACTCCTCATCGCCTCTAGTTTTTTGAGTGGCTGTTCACTGAGATAACAGTGAATGGCTTGGACATTGATATGTTCGCTGACGAAGCGTGGTTTCACCTGAGTGGTCATGTCAACTCACAGAATTACACTTTCTGGGCAGCGGACAATCCTCGTAACTTACACGGAACACCACTCCATGATCAGAAGGTTGGGGTTTGGTGTGCAGTGTCTGCCTGCCGCACTATGGGTCCCATGTTCTTTCATCAGATGCTGAGTACCGGGCGTTACATTGCTAAGATTTTGAAACCATTTGTGGCAGCATTAACGAGGAGGTAAAGACCTACAGTTACTTCCAACAGGATAGAACAACAGCCTATACAGCCGGTCGAACCTTGGAGAACATTTACACAATCATCACGCCTGACAGAGTTGTTAGCAGAGGTCAGTCTGGTTGCAGCCCTATTAAATCAGGACACCTGGATTTTTCACTGTGCGATTTCTTTGTATGGGAAGCCATCAAGTCTGGAAAGTTGCTGACCAGGGCCCAAAAGTCCCAAGAGATGACTGATGGTACGTTCAACACCTGCTGTACTCAGGCTTTCCTCTGCAGTGTTCCTTTGTACCCTGGAAGTCTCTGGGCCACTTTTGTTTGTCCCACCCTGCATACGTAAAATATATGTGACATGTGCGTCAACAGGCAAATCCAAAGGGTAAAAAGCTCATCCTAAACCGCTGGAACGATTTCGACTAAATTTGATACATATATTAATTACAGTTTGGAAAGGTATGCTGTGGAGGTAAGAACTATCAGCGTCCTATCGGTATGAGTGGAGAGAGAAAGGGGGAGGTGGAGATAGAGATGGAAGGAGGAGATGAGCTCAGATAGAGGTGGCAGGACGTGAATAGAGAGAGGGGAGTGGGAAGCGGAAAGAGCGGTGGAGATGGTCAGAGAAAGAAAAGAGGATATGGACATAGGCATGGGAGGAA
Organism: Schistocerca cancellata; assembly: GCF_023864275.1. Lineage (NCBI taxonomy): Eukaryota > Metazoa > Arthropoda > Insecta > Orthoptera > Acrididae > Schistocerca > Schistocerca cancellata. The sequence continues at coordinate 707,957,433 of NC_064630.1, forward strand.
GAGATAGGCAGAGAGAGGAGTAGGAGGAGATCGACAGAGAAGGGAAGAGGAGGAGATGGAGTGAAAGGAAATAAAGGAAGAGATGGACAATAAGAGGTAGAAGGAGGAGATGGACGAACAGAAGATTGGATCAAATAGGTACCCCAGAAACGCTTGGTGTTCAGCTGTGAGTATGTGTGTGTGTGTGTGTGTGAATGTTCGTTTGTTCAAAATCTTAAACCTCAGCAGTTCTTGAAGTTCTATGCAATAAAAATAAACATAGTACAATGTCAGAGAAAAGAGGGGGGGGGGAAAGTAGGTGGAGAGAGAGGAACTGGATACAGAAAGCGGAAGTAGACCGGAGGAGAGGAAGAGAGAGGGAGAAGAAAAGATTGACTCAAAAAGAGGGTGATAGTGATGGGCAGGACGAAGGGGAGTGAGGGGAGGCAGGAGGGGATGAAGAGAGGGGTAGGAGAGGGTGAACAAAGAAAGGAGGTGGAGGAGTTGGACAGAGAAAGGAAGAAGAAAGAGAGTAGGATGTATGATTCCCATAATATACCCAACTCAACCACAGCAACGCATGGCCGGGAGCACTTAGATTCATTAACAAATCAATCATTACATAAATCTTTCTTCGAGCGTGAATACCGTTCGTCAGTCATAGTTTAAACTCTGAGTTCCAAGCATGTCACAACCATAGATGACGCATCAAGACCTACAGAAGGATGCAAGATATTGACGAAAATTTTCGTGCGAAAATGTGATCTCGATTAAGTAATTAATGCCGATAAAATAGGCTGCGACTACCAACCAACGTACAATAGATCCTTTGCGGAACAAGCGCGGATACCGATTTCAACAAGATCAGTCGTTCCAACAGAGCACAGTGTATTGTAACTGCGTCAGCAAAGATATTCTCTAACTTTTTCTTATGTAGGCAAGAATTCTGATGTGATTGCTCAAAAAGAGCTGCCCACTTGACTCATACATTTAAAAAATGTAGTTGTGACCTACATCAAATCAGGGAAGTTCACGAAAAGTGCCGCACGAAGAGTTTTTAAAATCTTCATTCTTTCGTACGTGAAACAACAAAAATGTTTCCTTCAATTATTTAGGGGTCAAACTGATCGGGTACTTCATGACCAAGTCTTTGCAGATGAAAGACAAGCATGTAGCCGCAACGCACAAATTACTCCATCCAAATGCATTCCACTCTAACACCTTTATGTCTACAGGAAGGTAAAAATTTTCATGAACAAAATTCTAAATGCTCCCGACCTGCTAAAGACTAATAGCGCATTCGCTTCGAAGGAAGATTTCGTATAAATACAATCTTTCGTTCTGCGTCAATTTAGTACACCTGCTTGCACAAGAATGATCAAATACGTGATGTTTCCTTCAAAGTTGTCAATGAAAGAACACTCCACTCGAATGTATACCAACTGTGTATTCCGGCATCGCTTCCAAAAAATCCGTGTGACTATATGGCAGTAGCTTTCGTTAATTTTGCATGGTGCTCCACGAATTTGTGTTCTGGTTGCTTCTGCTCTAACACAACAAGCGATGAAAGTGAGAGCGAGTAAGATGATTCTGTTCTTAACAAACGGCTTATATGTTTGAAAAAAGTTGTGTAATGATTCACTTATTAATGAGATTACTTAGGCGAAAAGATGACTTTTAAATAATTTTGCACAACATAAACTGTTTAATGAAACTGTGTACGATGAAACTCAAATGTGATGTACAGACAGGGTCTGAACCCTTAACGGCAATGAACCTTCATCCCTGCACTACGCTCGCTCGGTTGAGCCTTAATTCAATCTCACGGATATACAAGTTACTCAAAAAACCGATTATCTACGCAGCCAGGGGCCAACACATGAGAAGCCGCCACCCAGGTACTAGGATACGCCCCTTTAAATTATACAGGGTTATTACAAATGATTGAAACGATTTCACAGCTCTACAATAAATTTGTTATTTGAGATATTTTCAAAATGCTTTGCACACACATAGAAAAACTCAAAAAGTTTTTTTAGGCATTCACAAATGTTCGATATGTGCCCCTTTAGTGATTCGGCAGACATCAAGCCGATAATCAAGTTCCTCCCACACTCGGCGCAGCATGTCCCCATCAATGAGTTCGAAAGCATCGTTGATGCGAGCTCGCAGTTCTGGCACGTTTCTTGGTAGAGGAGGTTTAAAAACTGAATCTTTCACATAACCCTACAGAAAGAAATCGCATGGGGTTCAGTCGGCAGAGCGTGGAGGCCATGACATGAATTGCTGATCATGATCTCCACCACGACCGATCCATCGGTTTTCCAATCTCCTGTTTAAGAAATGCCGAACATCATGAGGGAAGTGCGGTGGAGCACCATCCTGTTGAAAGATGAAGTCGGCGCTGTCGGTCTCCAGTTGTGGCATGAGCCAATTTTCCGCGGGCTACGCGTGAAACTTGCCCGCACGCGTTCAACCGTTTCTTCGCTCACTGCAGGCCGACCCGTTGATTTCCCTTACAGAGGCATCCAGAAGCTTTAAACTCCACATACCATCGCCGAATGGAGTTAGCAGTTGGTGGATCTTTGTTGAACTTCGTCCTGAAGTGTCGTTGCACTGTTATGACTGACTGATGTGAGTGCATTTCAAGCACGACATACGCTTTCTCGGCTCCTGTCGCCATTTTGTCTCACTGCGCTCTCGAGCGCTCTGACGGCAGAAACCTAAAGTGCAGCTTTAGCCGAACAAAACTTTATGAGTTTTTCTACGTATCTGTAGTGTGTCGTGACCATATGTCAATGAATGGAGCTACAGTGAATTTATGAAATCGCTTCAATCATTCGTAATAGTCCTGTATTTAAGACTTATCAAAACCAGTGATTAACAGGTTTCGTGGTCCCCTTGTAGGTTTTAGCTTCCTTGAAATTTCAGTTTTTGCTTTCCTGAAAATTCTCGGTCAAATTGATGGTGGTGAGACCCTCGATGTTAACAGGTGAACACAAATGAAATGAAATGAAATGAAGTGATCTTAAGACATTGTTGGCTGCGAAAACCATTTGGGATTGTTCGGCCGCAAGTGCAGTCACTTTTTCTTTATTTCACTCCACTTCGGCGAACTGCGTGTGGTATGATAAGACAACAATCTGCACCACGCCGGGAAACGAAACCAGGCCCATCCTATGGCAGTCAGCCTCGCTGACAGCTACGGAGGCGGACAAAGGGGCATGAAAACAACGAATTGGAACGGCACTGATTTTTTTCGATCGGAAATAAAAGGATGGCGGCGAGTTATGAACCACATTCTTAATGGTGACGAGACCTCTGTTTCGTAAAAATCCAGAGACAAAGCACCAGTCAGTGGAATGACATCATTCACGGTTCCGAACAAAACTGAACAAATCCTGAGAGTTAAGAAGATCACGGTCATAGTGTTTCGAAATCGAATGTGCGTCCCACTCATCAAATTTGTGCCTAGAGGAGAGATCACAAACGCAGCGATCCACTATGGGACATTTCATCGACTACGAGGCGCCTTCATAACAGCTCCGTGGAATGTAGTACAGTGAGATTTTGTTTCTTCACAACAGCGCTCGACTGCGTTCTGTTGAATAGACGAAAAATTTGCAGCTGCGGATTTAGTGAGCTGTACTGGTACCTCATAGCCCGGTCTTGGTCACGAGTGATTGCCGTCTTTTACGCAAACTGTTATCTTTTGGGCGAAAGACTCTCTGGAAGTGTCAACGAACTGAATAGAAAAGGCCATTACTGACTGGTTGAACAACTCGGCGGCAACCGCGTGCACAGAAGCCACACGGAAGCTGGTACAGCGCCACGACTAATGTTAAAATCTGAACGGCGACTACAAAATAAAATAAAGTGAACTATCAAAATACGTTTTGTACTTTCTTCTCTCTCTCTCTCTCTCTCTCTCTCTCTCTCTCAGTAAAAGCCTCGAAAAGTTCTTGACCAATTTACTCCAAAGTTTTTCGCGATACTCTGTTAAACGTTCAGATAGACGTAAGCTACATAACTGTAAAGTATATGGCGCATATATCTTTATATAATACAGGGTGTCCATAAAGTCCCTTTACGATACCAAAATATTATTACAACGGCATTTGTTGAAATATTTTAACAACATTTCTTTTATTGTAATCAGTGTTTATAAAAGTTTATTTTACCGTGTTTAATAGACTTCTACAGTATATGGGCGCCTTTAGTTGCAAGAAGCACATCAAGACGGTACTCGACTTCTTGCCATGTTCGCTGTAGGGTAGCGTCATCAATGGTGGCAATGGCATTACGAATCCTTTGCTTCAAGTCAGCAATGTCCCGTATCTGTGTTTGATACACGATATCTTTTACGGACAACCCTAAAAAAAGTCCAAGGCAGTGATATCTGGCGAACACGGTAGCCAAGGAATTGGTCCATCCCTCCCAGTCCATCTGCCTGGAAATGTTTCATTGAGGAACCGACGAACATGCAGTCCCCAATGAGGTGGTGCAACATCTTGCTGAAAAATGATAGCTGGCTGTAAGTCAGTCATTTGTGGTGCTACATATTCGGTTAGAAGGTCGAGGTAAACATTTGCAGTAATTGTTGGCTCCTTGAAGAAAAATGGGCCAATTATTCGGCTGCACATGATTCACACCGCACTCTCACTTTTGGACTAGCCCAGTGAAGTCACATTGAGGTGTTCAGATCCCCAGATCTTCACTTGATTCACACCGCACTCTCACTTTTGGACTAGCCCAGTGAAGTCACATTGGGGTGTTCAGATCCCCAGATTCTCACATTGTGTTTGTTTAATGTTCCAGAAACATGGCCTCATCACTGAAACAAACTCGTTTGAGGAATGCTTCATCCTCCGAAAGTCGTTCCAGCATGTCGAGTGCATACTCTGTCCGTTTTGGCTTGTCATTTGGCTCAAGTGTCTGTAACAGTTGCACCTTGTAAGCGTACAACCGTGAGTTCTTGTGGAGGACCTTATGCACAGCTGAACGTAGTAGTTGCAACTATCTGGCAGCAGTGCCGATGGACTTCGCAGGTGAACGGGTGAAGACGTTTTAAACGCGATCGATGTTTTTCGCGGATGTTATTGGTCGCCCGATCCTCCCTTTATCCAACACTGTCACTGTCTCCATAACTTTTTTGCGCCGTGCACGGATTGAAGGGCGCGATGGTAAATCTCTTCGATACTTCGTTCTGACGTTTCGTTGAGTCTGAACATCCGATTTTTGTCTCAGTAAACCAGGACACACATTGTGCTTGGCATTTTATAGAGGTTCAGTTCCTTCCACCAACAGAGTATGTGAAGCACAATTAGTGCATATAAAAACTTTAGTAAACAGTGATTACAATTAAAGAAATTTTGTTAAGATAATTCAACAACTGTCGTTGTAAAGGGACTTTATGGACCGCTTTATGTTTCACGATACTCTATTAAACGATCAGACAGACGTAACCTAAACAACTCTAATGTACATGGCGCATAAATCTTAATATAAACATTGTTTGCAAAAATCTTGAATATGAGGGAAAAATAATACATTTATCTCAGTAAGCAACAATGTACAGATTTTTTTTAGTTGCAACCGACTGCGGGAAAGAAAATGCTGTGCTGTGAAAATATGCAATTTCGTTTCTTCCGTCGGTGTCAGTGTCAGTTTTAATTACGACAGTAGGGCATTTGTACAATTAGACAATTTCTCTCCTATATGCATTCTTTCTCCTTACATACACATTTAAACAAAAATTTCATACGCAACTATGTAAAGTACTGTTTCCTTTCTCGCAATCAGTTTTAACAGAAAACACTTGTCCGCTACCGTAGCTGAGTGGATAGCGCGCCGCCTTATGCAGGGACTCGGGCTCGATTCGCGGCTGGGTAGGAGATTTTCTCCGCTCGGAACTGGGTGTTTGTGTTGTCTCCATTATTCTCATTCCATCTTCAACGAAGAAGAAGTCGCGGAAGTTGCGCCACCTTTTGACTTGCACCAGGCGATATCGCCTACGCGCCGGGAGGTCCTCGTCACAGGACATTTAATTTCAACAGAAAACACGTAAATTTCATTTAAGGCTTGGAGTTAAAAAAGTGGTACGGAATCTGAGTCGTCCGAATCTAGTCCTACACTTTCGAGATTACAACTACGCCAAATATTATCGCTGAATCGTGAGAAGTTTGTGGTCCTACTCTATCGGAGATTAAAACTATGCTAAACACTATTGCTGAGTCTACTGTCCTCACAGATTAAGAAGCAGCAGAGCTCTGTCACAGCCCGTATACACAAAGATCCCAACTGATTTATCCAGACATTATATGCGACCTCAATGCCCAATAAATGTTTCATTGGCAGTAACAATAAACAAAGTTAATGTGCCGTGCAAGGCACTCCAGATCATGTGGTTTATGAGTGCCACCTCTTCCACGACGTTGCAGATGAACTTAGACAACAACTTCCTAACCACCTACTCAGCCATGAGAACACCTTTCACATCCTGAACAAACTCTCAGATGCCATATCCAGTAAAGTTCTTAAAGAATTTTTAAGGAACAGTCGATACTAATTAACACCCCAATTAGACTCCGTGCACCTATCCTATACCGCCGGGGCGTGGACTTTGACAGCCGCTTCACGGCTGGGGTCCGCCACGTCTCGGATTGGGGGGGGGGGGGGGGAGAGGGGGGCGGAGGGGGATACAGTTTTCACCGATCATGACACGCACTGACAATGAAATTATAGATAAGAAACAGGTTAGTTGTAGGATAAGATAGGAAAACCCGTTAGGATAGCAATGCAGAGATTAACGTCTTCGGGCAGCCCAGTGCCAGGGGCACGCCCACTGGGGTTATGGTTCACATGGCTCTGAGCACTATGGGACATTAATTCTGAGGTCATCAGTCCCTTAGAACTTAGAACTACTTAAACCCAACTGACCTAAGGACATCACACACATCCATGTCCGAGGCAGGATTCGAACCTACCACCGTAGCAGTCGCGGGGTGCCGCAGTGAAGCGCCTAGAACCGCTCGGCCACTCCGGCCGGCCCACTGGGATTAGTTCGGTGGACAAGGTCAGCCACAACACAGGTTTGTTAAACGCTGGCACACTTGTAACGCAGGTAGTGTAGATTAGTTAAGTGTAGATAAGTTGTATATACATCATACAATACCAACTGAAGAGAAGTACTCACAATTAACTAGCAACCAAGGTACACGTGCAACAAAGTAATAGTAGAATAGAATGCCTGTAGTGGAGAAATAATAGTATGAATAGTATTAACATACCTGTAGTGTTAGCAATTAAGCTGTAGTAACTGTAATATGATTGTAAATTAGGACCCACTATGTAGCAAGGTGGTGGGTTGATATGTATCTTTGTAGTTAGCTTTGAATAAAGGAGTTTTTAAAAAAAGAACAACTTTCCTAGTCTGTGAGAAGGAGGGGAAATGGGCAGAGAAGGAGGAAGACGTAGAAAGAGGGAGGAGAAAATAGATGGAGGTAATGGGGAGAAGGAAGTGGAGAGAGATAGGGGAAGGGGAGATGGAAAGAGGGGAGGAGGAGAGGAGATGGACAGAGAGAGAGGATTGGGGGGGGGGTGAAGAAATGAACAACACAGAAGGAGATTAGGACGTAGTTCCACTTCCCTTACATACCGTATTTAGCAACTTATACATCATTCCCTGTTTTTATGCGAAGGATTGGAGTTAACTGAAAGGGCTGCTACCTTCAGTTCCCAAGAGTAAAACAACAGACAAAAAATTAGTCTAGGATGAACCAGCACTGTCGGAGGCCTGAAACAAAAATCCCCTTCAAATACTACGTGATCAGTCTATGTACCTAACTGCATAATCAATTTTTAGCTGTTTAAGAATTTCGAAGAGTTCTCCACGATAAAACTTGACAAAGCAGTTTTTGCAGCTTTACGCAGCAATTGCTAATAAAAAGAAACTGCGCACTTTTCAACTAATTAAAAATAAGTGATCTCACTATCACTAATATCTTCTCCCGATGTAATAAAATATGAATTACTGAGAATAAATAAATTCTACATATATGCTGAAAATAATACCACCATTGCCCCAGGTAGTAATCACTTGCTGACTGTCTTTTAAAGAAAATCTTTGATTGCTAACTGCAGTAGACATGTCTTGGAGAAAAAAATATAGATGTCGCTCAAGAAATAACAGGTAAGAATGACTGAGAGATATATTTGATATCATTCTTCTTGTTTTCGGATACGGCAACAGCAAGTTGTGATCTGCGTGCTGTTACGTTGTGGCGCGACTGTCATATATCGCTGGGCAATATTTTTTCTTTCTGTGGCACTACTTCTTATTTAATTAATTGACATTACTGAGCATATTAGCTCGGAAGGAAAGTTTTGCAGGGAACGTGCGCTACTGGAGTGGTCTCCAGTTTCCGCTTGTCGCAAGAAGGCGGTCAGTGAGACTCTGCAGCATAGCAGCGCACGCGTCGCTGTGGAGCTGCGGCGTGTTCGTGCTCATGTTGGAGTGAGCAGGCATCTGACCACGCTGGGGGGGGGGGGGAGAGGGGGGGCAAGGACCACCGAGCCATCACTGCTATTCCGAGAGAGTAATTGAGCATGATGTTTTGCCTTTCCTGAACAAACATCAAAGTGCATGCCACCGTGGCACCGCCCGACCGGCCTGAGCAATTCGGTTGCTTTCATTTCAAAAATTTGGTGTAGCCAATCGAATGCGTCACCGCGGACACAGTGCTACACCGGAAACAGCTGAGCAGCTGCTGGGCCACTATCACATGACAGTATTAAGCTCTTGTTTGTTGAAAATGGTTCAAATGGCTCTGAGCACTATGGGACTTAACATCTATGGTTATCAGTCTCCTAGAACTTAGAACTACTTAAACCTAACTAACCTAAGGACATCACACAACACCCAGTCATCACGAGGCAGAGAAAATCCCTGACCCCGCCGGGAATCGAACCCGGGAACCCGGGCATGGGAAGAGAGAACGCTACCGCACGACCACGAGCTGCGGACTCTTGTTTGTTAATTTGCATTTTGAACATCTGGAAATTTTACGCGAATCAAACGATATTATCTTTGGTCACATGGTCAACAGCACTGAACCCCCCCCCCCTTCCCCTCCCCCATTCGGAGTTTTTTTGGAAGAGTGGCAGTCGAGAGCTGTAAACTACGATCCGGAGGCTTTCGTCTTCTGGTGCCATCTGGTGTTGATTGGTGAACGATAGCTGAATTTGAGGTAATATGTGGCAGTTGCCGTAACGCTATCCTCTTTCTGAGCAGCTCGCAACCTACTTGTTCTGCCCCGCAACCTCTGTTGTGTAACTGACTGATCTTGTCATTTTGTCTCGCTAAATTTCAATTCGCAAGCTGCCCAGATGAGGGAATGTTTTGAATTTTTCTCCACACAGTCTTCCATACAATTCGTCACACTCATCCTGTCCCCCCTCATAATGTTAGCGCCGTTTTCTGCTATCTGAATTGATGTTTTAGCGACCTTTGCTCCCGATCAATTTTTATATGAATTCTGTCCATTATGTGGAGAAAAAAAAGAGATGCTAAATACAGTCCTGAATTACATTTCCTCAAACCGCCACAAATTCTGTCCGTCTTGTCAGCATTTTCCATATGTTCGTTTCTTTTAAGATTCTTTGGGGAACTGGTTCATCCCTTACCATACCACCCCACCTAACACCGAAAATGCTTCTGTAGCACCACATGCTGTGCTCCAAACTTATGAGGGAGTACTGAAAAGTAGTGCCTCCTCATTTTTTATGTGAAAACTCATAAAGCTGTTTAAATTAAACTAACGTAATTACCATTCAACACCTTTGTACTTCGTGTATAGATATTTGCAGTTGTCTGCCGCTACAGCTCCCCGAATTGTATCGTGCAACATAGTGGTGTATTACGTACCTGTGTCGGTGACTGACAAACAACATGCTGCAATCGAGTTTAGAATTCGAAGAATTCGTCCAGACGTGGAGTAACCTCTCCTTCAGCATGACAACGACAGACGATACACGAGCGCTGCGACATCTGCAATAATCTGATGCCTTGGATTCACTGTTATCGATCATCCTCCATACAGTCTCGATTTGTAGTCATCCAATTTTCATTTATTTACAAAACTTCACCTTCGAGGACTTTGATTTCATAATGATGAAGCGGTGCAGAGAGACGTGAGGTTTTGGCCTCGTCAGCAGTATCAAACTTTACAGAGACGGGATTAATAAACTGATCTCTCATTGGGAGATAAATGTGTTCCGTTAATAAAATTCATCATTGGTTATTTCACCCTATAACCCACTGCTGGCTATGAACCGCCTGCACACTCGTTAGAACCACTTCATCCACAATTACCTCAGTATAATATCGTCTCCATCTTAATACTGTTCGCTCTCTCACCGATTTTCCCACTTAATTTCCATCCGCCTCCCCGCTTACAGAGCGAGGTGGAGCTGTGGTTAGCTCACCCAAAACGCGTCCGACCATCCGTTCCGTTTTCCATTATTCCTCCAAAATCACTTAAGGCAAATACCGGGATGGTTCCTTTGAAATGTAACGGCCGACTTCCTTCCTCCTTCTTTTCCAATTCGATGTTACCGATGATGTTGCTTTTTGGTCCCCTCCCACAAATCAACCAACCAGCCAACTTTCCTCCTTCCCCCTCCTCCGCTCCTACCTATTTCCCTTTCGTAACAGTTGAGAAATTCTAACTATGGCTGGAAAACAAACAAATTGGGTTTTATTTAATATTTGTTTATTTCGAATCGAATTTCGGCTTAATGGTCCACGTCGGTAGACAACTGACTAGCGTCCACACAAAAGATATTATTGTCAATGGAACCAAACATAAGAAACGAACAATCTCAACACAGACGTAATAATTGATGTAGAAATCGAAAAGCTCGCGTTGTGCACTAAACATGTTTAACTGCAATGTATAAGATGGGTGTATCAGATGAATGAACATTGAATGGGGGCTTAATTAAAAAGAATAAGATGCAATAGTTTTAGTAGCTGTGTGACCAGCTACGAAGTCTCGTAACCGGTTGGCCCTGACTGGGATTAGCACGCAATCTGACTGCATAAAATAAAAATAAAGAATGACAAGGAATTTTCATTAACACAATTGATTAATTAAGTCCCCTGCAACTATAAAAGCTACGAAACAACAAAGCACAAGTGTAACTGTTCTGTGTGTGGTAGTGTGACTCAACGTACATGTATCTGGCTCGGTTCTTTCTCAAAACAACAAAATATTTTAAACACCATTTACAATGAACTAACTGAAAAGCAAGAAATACTATAATTGCACATAGAAACCAGAATTACAAGTCTAATACATGAACACGAGCCAGACGCTTTGTTGACTGTACCTGTGACCCAGAGGCATTGTCGTTAAAGAAATCTGTAATACCTTTTTACGTCATTATATATTGACGAAAATTTTCCATTACAAATCAAAGCCCATCTCCTTTCTCAAATACACTGTGATAATTGCAACATCTTCCATCTATACATTACACCAACCGAACAGCAACTACTCTCTCGCCCAACAGAACAACATTGCACTCGACATCCTCTGAACTATTACTGCACCAGTGGAGGAGGCGGAATATTGATCTTTGGCGCAAACTCTGGCGCTGTGACTCAGTGTAGCCACCTTTCAACATTGCATAACGAAAACACAAGATATTAAGGTTTACTACTTCCACAAATGCGGTTCTAAAGGTTGTTAGACAAGAATATGTAAAGCATATCGACACTTACACTACGAAAAAACTTTGAATTATTGGGATTGGGATCTGGGAGTATGTGGCTGGTTGATTGGATCATGTAGATTACAGTGTCTTGCTCACGACAGCTACTAGCGTACAAACTTGCTTTCTTTCATTCCACGAGAAATCATTTCAGTTCATTAGTAACACCAAAAGAGTATTATCGATTATAACTGGAAACAAATGCACTGCATTCAGAAATGGCTATAGTCTTGATAACACGCTATTCAGAAGACAGAGGCGAAAGAGTTTGCCCTACATTTGCGTCACCTTTGCAGTGAGAATCGTACCTAAATCAAGTGCTGTGCTACCCCAGATTAGAAGTCACCCAACAAACTGGCAAGAACTTAAATCGTGCTACTACACTGAAAAGCAAAGAAACAGGTACGCCTACCTAATATCGTGTATGGCCCCCACAACCTCGAAGAAGTGCTCAACACGACGTGGCATGGACGCGACTAAAGTCTGAAGTAGTGCTGGAGGGAATTGACACCATGAATCCTGCAGCTCTGTCCATTACTTCGCTAGAGCACAAGTGGGTGGAAATCTCTTCTGAACAGCACGTTGCAATGCATCCCTGACATGCTCAATAATGTCCATGTGTTTAATCTTAGAAGAGTGTTCCTGGAGCCCCTCTGTAGGAATTCTGGACATGTGGGGTGTAGCATTGTCCTGGTGTTCCTCCTGTAATTGCCCAAGCTGGTCGAAATGCACACTCGATACGAATCGCTGCAGGTGATCAGACAGGAGTCTTACGTACGCGTCACCTGTCAGAGTCGTATCTAGACAAAACATGGTAGCGTACCACTCCAACTGCACACGCCCGACAAAATAATGGTTCAAATGGCTCGGAGCACTATGAGACTTATCATCTGTGGTCATCAGTCCCCTAGAACTTAGAACTACTTAACTGGTTTACATCTTCAAAATACATTCGTGAGCTGAGTAAGAGAGGACTAACATACGTAGAAACGGTGAGAAAGAACAAACGCGAAATTGCCAAGAGTTTTTACCTGATGAAAGCAGGCAAGTTGGGTCCGCATTATACGGATTCTCTGAGAATACAGCACTGGATTCATTTGTTCCTAAGAGAAACACGGCAGTAGTTCTTGTGTCTTCAGTGCATCATTCCATTGAAAATTATACCATAGAAAGAGCCAGAAATTATTTATTACTACAATGCAACGAAATCTGGAGTAGATTTGCTCGACATGAAATGTGCCAATTATTCGTCAAACAGACGTACAAGGCGTTGGCCAATGGCAGTCTTTTACACACTTGTTAACATCAGTTGCGTGAACAGTTTTGTTCTGTATTTGTGTTACAGAGGAAACCCCATGCTAACTCGTCTCAAATTCATGGATCTTATAGAGTCACATTTAAAAGACGCCTGAAAATTCTAAATTTACCTAGAAATATCAAGGAAATGATCCACAATGCTCTGGGAGACAATCAGCAATCAAGAGAAGGCATAGCAAGTGATAGAATGAACAAAAGAAAGATGTGTATGAAGTGCCCTGCGTCCAAGAAGAGCAAAACGGCGTGAAAGTGCATCAAATGTGGTCACCCAGTTTGCCTGGGAAGTGTTTATAAAATAGCTTCCATTGATTGTAACAAATAGTATATAGGGCAAAGAAGCAGGGCTACAGGAGCTAGACTGACTGAAATGTCTGGAAATTATACAAGTCAGACCCACATTTGCTAAACATGTACTGAAGGAAGGTCATACATACAGAGTCAACACAGAAGTACTACATATGGATAACAAAGATAAAATATCTTGCCCTTTTTGAAGCACTTGAGACAAATACACATTCAGAATAAAGCCCACTTCGTTTCAGCGGAGCACGTACCTACTCTTAAGTTTCACATGAGCCTGTCAACCCGTCACATGCTCCCAGACAACGACCCCAATCATTGCGTTCATCTTCACAAATTTGAAACACAATTTAACTGTTGTTGTAGTTACCTGACACTGGTACCGTGGAAACTACGATCTCTTGTTTGAATGGCTTTGGAATTTTTGTAACGCCTTCATTGACTATGTTACACCAACGAGTTCGAAGTTGACATTCCTTGCGTTATTAACAAGCAATTGACAAATTGCCCTTATTTTAGGCACTGCTCTTATACTCCTCTGTTCTGAAGATGACCGGGACCGGTTGAAACTGGTTCTCTGTTTTCCTATGTACGATCATGGCTAATAAATATTTTAGAAAAGACAGCATTCAGTGAGAAAATGGTTATCACACTTTACTTCGTTTTTCCGTTCAACCTTTAGCATTACATTAACCCAATTTGAACCTTTTGATATTGAGTGTAATTTTTATGCTCCATGTTTGATACTATACACATAGTAAATTGTAGTTTAATATCTTTGGTGCATAACATGAGTGATGAGCGCACTCGATTTGACGTTTACCACCTAATGTAACAACCAAGGAATCTGTATGTGTTGTAGCATCTTTGTTTCTAATGTTTGGTTTCCTACTCACCCGTGTCTTTTGTTGACGCCAGACAGTGTCTTACTGACGACTGCCCAGTAAGCCAAAATGAACAAATAACAATACAACAAGAACACACTTTGATGCACTTCAACCTTTAATATGAAAATTTTCTGCCAATAAGTGACGTAAAAACCTGTAAATGTGTCTTCGCTTACTATTCTCTGAAAGTGATTACATAAAGAACGGTAAAGGCTCTTTATGCTCACCAAATGAGAATTGTTTTTCATTTCACATACGCATGTGTAGTTTAGTATAACTTATTTTCATAAAGATTTTAAATTGTAAGATAACTTTAGTCTCCAAAGAGGTTTTAGTGTCCAAAACGATTATGACATCACAGGAAGATTTTCGGTTTCCAGAACCGTTCTGTTACGTGAAGAGAGATTTATTCTGGAAAGATTTTGGAATATAAGAGCTGTTATTTCGGGGCAAAGTTTGTTTTTCAAGAAGGCTTTTGCCATTCAGAAGCACTTTAGGTTTGTAAAATGTTCGAAAGAATGTTCCTGTGAAGAAGACAGTTTGTCGGGCCAAGCGCCAACGCTGGCGAAAGCTATTCTGAACACAGTATAGTGGTACAGAAGGCAAACCTCATTGAAAATGAGAAGTAAGGGGGCAAGTTTGCAAAGACGTACATTTGTCGTGGCTATCGACCATCATCAATAACATCAAAGCAATGCCAGACTCAGCACACCCTCGCGGTATTCATCTTTGCTAAACAGATAGAAATTGGTTAAGCAGGTGTCCTGAGTTGGGTACATTTGACCAGTTTCTAGCAGTGACCGACACTAAAATTAATCAAAGCCACCGACAACAAAACATCATTATAATGCTTTCACAGCTGTAGGATCAACTTACCATTTACGACCGCTAGTCGTGGACCATGTAGTTGGTCAAAGAACCCACAACACCGAACATGTCCCTTGTAAATATTATAACTTAAAGTTTCTGCCACGCATTTTTTTGAATGTGAAAGCTAATCTCAGGAACGACTGTACGTATTTCGAACGATCCAAGAGGAAGGTTTGTGTGAATAATTTATAAATATATCGTACTACTATGGTGATCATTCAATAGATAGTGCCTCCTGAGAACTTCCCTAGCGTGCACTGCTCCAGTCTTTTTAAGTCAGTTGTAGTCAACTACGTCCCTACCACCCGCTAGTGGATATTACAGCTTTCTTAGTGGGTGGCAGGCGTTAAGAATCTAAAATTTTGACATAAAGCATTTAGCAAGTAATTATAATTTTATGCTTGAATTTACTGCAGCCGTCCTTATAAAATTTTATAAAGTTACCTCCCCACTTTATTAATGGGCATTATTGCGGAGCCAGTGGGCGGTTAGAGGAATAAAACCTGAGTGTAGTTCTTATTATACGACATCCGCACAGACTCACTGACAAAGAAACGACGAAGAAACATATCAAAACAAACAAGACATACATTTAATAACGCGATCGAAACCGATGCAGGTCGCTCGTATTTAATAAGCACAAAATGATCAAATCGATAGAAAATAATATAAAATACCTTTTATCGTACTCTGCTCGTGTTCAAGAGGAGACGATTCCTACATCTATTTCTGTTAGATATTTTTCATAGCCAGCGGGTAAAATGTAGAGATAGCTCCTTCATCGGAGACTATTTACACGAGAACAGGACAAAGCTGTAACAAATCCTCTCAAAGAAACCCAAAAACTCCCCTGATCTTCTCTGAATAACACATGTTGAACTGATAGGCCTAGACAAGTAGAAAACTGATTACCACGGCATGTTTCGTAAGTGATTCAATCGATTTAATTAGACAATTATTAATCAACAGAAGTAAGATACATTTACAATGTGAAAGTGTTATAAAACGTAAGGAATAAAATGATGTGTAGTAATAAAATGTACACCCATCTAAGTGTAAGATAAAGAAGGTGCGGATGCAGCAATAAGAGCAGAAAGACAAGGACTATTTATGTAAGTGAATACAATTTACATAAGTGTATCGGTGCACAAAAAACTATCTGTCAGCTGTTAAACAGTATGAGTTTGTCGAGGAAAGAGCCTCCTTCCCGTAAATGACTCTCACTTGTTCAGTCTTGCAATACAGACGTAGGTACACCATGTGATCAAAAGTATCCGGACACCTGGCTGAAAATAACTGACGAGTTCGTGGCGCCCCCCCCCCCCCCCCCTCGGTAATGCTGGAATTCAATATGGCGTTGGCCCAACCTTAGCCTTAATGTCAGCATCCACTCTCGCAGCCATACGCTCAATAAGGTGCTGGAAGGTTTCTTCGGGAATGGGAGCCCATTGTTGACGGAGTGCTGCACTGAGGAGAGGTATGGATGTTGGTAGGTGAGGCCTGACACGAAGTCGGCGTTCCAAAACATCCAAAAGGTGTTCTATAGGATTCACGTCAGGACTCTGTGCAGGCCAGTCCATTACAGGGATGTTATTGTCGTGTAACCACTCCGCCACAGGCCATGCATTATGAACAGATGTTCGATCGTATTGAAAGATGCAGTCGCCATCCCCGAAATGCCCTTCAACAGTGTGAAGCAAGAAGGTGCTTGAAACATCAATGCAGGCGTGTGCTGTGATAGTGCTACGCAAAACAACAAGGGGTGCAAGCCCCCTCCATGGAAAACACGACCATACCATAACACGAATGCCAGACATTTGCCACACTTGCCGCTTCGGCAGGTAGCTTGAATAGTGATCCCTTAGGTAAGGGGCGCCCTTCTTCGTACTTCTTCTGTCCGCTTTAAAATTGCCGTCTCCACATCTTACTCGATACAACCAGTGCATAAGGGACCTTCTTCTTCGACATCTTGGCGAAATACAGAGCTTCTTTTCCGAAATCGAAATATTTATAATTTTTGGGAAACGAAAGCAATACCGACAATT
Organism: Schistocerca cancellata; assembly: GCF_023864275.1. Taxonomy (NCBI): domain Eukaryota; kingdom Metazoa; phylum Arthropoda; class Insecta; order Orthoptera; family Acrididae; genus Schistocerca; species Schistocerca cancellata. Next base: position 707,974,606 of record NC_064630.1, read on the forward strand.
ATGTCAGTATGTAATTAGTTCTGCCAAGTATAAATATAGATCCATTTGTCTGTACGGTAGCTTCCTTTCACGCTTACTAACTGCGATAGTAACAGTCCATTGCCATAGGAGCAACAAGAAAGGAACGATGTAAAGAGAATGCGAATGTAGGCTAATCATTTCTTTTTGATCACTGCATTTGTGTCTACTTTAATTACTGCAACTGCATGCCCAAAAGACAATAAGGAACGAAGAATACGGCATGTGAACGTTTGAAAAGAAGAACGACTTACTCCATATTTATTTACTCTCTAAATTCCGATATCCCTTGCGGCAAAACATTAGTTAATAAAGTGTAGCGGGACAATGTTCAAAACATAACTGAAAATACGTTCACTAAATAGAGATAAGAACATCTACGATTGACATGTCATCTAAAGTCGACATACAATTTTAATATGTTAGAAATAAGGAAATGAAGTAATACAGTATGATATGCTTGTAACGTATGTTGTTGTTCTACATTGTTTAGCTCTGCGCTACAACCGAAACAAGAAGCACAACTTAAGAAAATAATGTAATGTGTGTTCCAGCTCACAAGTGACATTGAAGCAGATAGTTCCTGTGACTTAGTATGGGCAGAGGTTATATTCGACAACCGGAATAAATTAATAACTGGCTCCTTTTACCGACCCCCGGTCTCAGATGACACAGCTGCTGAACAGTTCAAAGAAAACTTGAGACTCGTCACAAATAGGTACCCTACTCATGTAACTACAGTTGGCAGTGACTTCAATTCACCTTTCGTATGTTGACAAAAATACATGTTCAGACCCTATTGTAGATAGAAGACAACTTCCATAATTGTTCGAAATGCTTTCTTTAATTAATAAGAGACGGAACTGATCGCCCATGGTACACAAAACAAGACAGAAAGCTGCTGCAAGAGCACCGAAAAAGGCACGTGTAATTTAGACGAACATAAAATCTCCAAGATTGGCGAAATTTTACTGAGGCTCGAAATTTGGTGCGGATTTCAATACGAGATGCATTTAATAGTTTCTACAACGAAACTCTCTCTAGAAATGTGGCGGAAAATCCAAAGAGATTCTCGTCCGATGTTAAGTAAACGAGCGGAAAGTCCCAGTAATATCTTTACTGCGCGACAGCGACGGTAATATTACTGATGACAGTGCCACTAAAGTGGAGTTACTAAATGTAGTTTTCCGAAATTCCTTCACCAAAGAAGACGAATAAACATTCCAGAATTCAAAACGATAACAGCCGCAAACATAACAGAGGAGGATGAGGAGGCTGGGGGGGGGGGGGGGGACAAGGGACCAAACCCTTCGGAGCAGGCAAAATCGTAGCAAATTTCCGGGATGGCAGAGGTCCGGCGTGGCAAATGTCCGCACACTCATAACACCACAGCCTCCGAATTTTACTGTTGGCACTAAACACGCTGGCAGATGACGTTCATCGGGCATTCGCCATACCCACACCCTGCCTCGGATCGCTACATTGTGTACGGTGATTCGTCAATCCACACAACGTTTTTCCACTGTGCAATCGTCTAATATTTATGCTCCTTACGCCAAGCGAGGCGTCATTTGGCATTTACCGGTGTGATGTGTAACTTTTGAGCAGGCGCTCGACCATGAAATCCAAGTTTTCTTACCTCCCGCCTAACTGTCATAGTACTTGCAGTGCATCCTGGTGCAGTCTGGAATGCCTGTGTGATGGTTGTCTGGATATATGTGTGCCCATTACACATGAGGACGCTCGTCAACTGTCGGGGGTCTGTCAGCCACAGACAAAGTCGGCCTGTGCGCTTTTGTGTTGTACGTGTCCCTTGACGTTTCCACTTCACTATCACATCGGAAACAGTGGACCTAGGGATGTTTAGGAGTGAGGACACAAGTGACACCGAGATTCCTGATCACATTGGAAGTCCGTGAGTTCCGCGGAGCGCCCCATTCAGCTCTCTCACCATGCCTAATGACTACTGAGGTCGCTGATACGGAGTCCCTGGCAGTGGGTGGCAGCACATGCACATAATATGGAAAACGTAAGTTTTTGGGGTTGTCCGGATACTTTTGATCACGTAGTGTATGTGTAATTGGCAAATCTCGTACTTCAGTTTGGTCTGAATAATGATTGGGCATAATTATCAAAAATATCTACCTTTAATGTGGTCACCTATCGATTACTCACATATACTTTTTTAGCAAAAGATGTCTTAGGAAGGGTAGCGAACATCGTTTGAAAGCCAACAGACCGACTGCATCTTGCTGTTTGAAAATTTCATTCCAACACGAACCTGCATCTTGCATTACGGAGTCCGATTTAGTAATGATGAGATTACCTTCGGTGAAAATGAAGTTAACGCTTTTCATGGTCAACCCGCTTATCGAACAATGGTACGTTCTGCAGTACCCAAGGCCTGGTACGATTGACGATCAGCAAGAATTCTATTTTATTTTTAAAAAATTAAATCGGCATCAGACAGATCGTTTAATAACTAGACCATGACATTTTCGTCTTGCTGTAGCTCTTGTGGTGTGCCCTCTGAGGGGCAAATCTTCACTTGTGCACTGCACTTCACTGAGCAGATTTAGATATATCTACTATGTATATTTGCTGTTTACTGCAAGACAAATGGTACATTACACTGGCGACCGTAACGGACGATTCCAAGCGTCGCTACATGTTTCATGAATTGTAATCACTGTATGTACACGTGTGACAAATTACTTATTTGTTGTATGTAATGCTCGAATTCACTGGCTGATGAGAGGAAAAATAATATAAAAGACTGAAAAAGGTGCAAGAAGAAACTAAAAATTTATAAATTTTTACGTGAAGTCAAGACATATGAAAAACTCCATTAGAGAGGAAAACCTGTCAGTTCATCGAACTACAGTTCATCAAGTAAGGACATATTTGGTGTGCTTCGTAATATCATATTTCACGAATCTTTAAGTTGCAGGACAACTGTCATATCCTATGACTAATTAGACCAAATTTCAAAAAATTTTAATTACAAGCATTGTTCTTGTACATAAGATGTCGATGCGACATTAGTTTTTTCGACATCTGAGCGAGATAATTAACATTGTTAGCTATAGTATTTACAAGTACGCTAGTGCAACCCAAGGCGAGTGAACTTAACTCTAAAATATATTTTGTGGTATGACTGAAATTGTCAAAAGAGAAGTCATGGGACCTACAAATACAGTTGAACCACTAGAAAATGTCGAAAATGACAATAACGAGGAGCTGGAAGACAAAGTTCTAGGAGCGACCGGATGTAAGGTCGAAGCAGAAGTTCATGCAGGCCCTGTAGAAACAGCTTCGCAGTTACAGATTGTAGCACCAGATCCTTTAACTTCGTTATTTAAAAAATTAGAAAAAAATATGAAAAAGAATTTAGAGTATATGGCGGATAGCCATGACAGTAAACTAAATGTGCGTGAGAAACAACCGCCCTAATAATTCGAAAGCAATTGAAAGCTTGCAGCACAAGAACAAGCCAAGAAAATTGAAAAATTATTTGGAGCTTATGGCGCAGCAACTATTTACCCAGATAAAAAACTGTTTGTGCTTATGGCAAAGAATCTTGACAATAAAACAGACAAAACAACAATCCGAACAAATAAGAATAATGTTTCGTCATATCACGAAAGAATGGTCGGAACAAATTGCCGCAAATTTCACAGCAACTATTACCGACAAAAATACATTACAAGAAGCATATCGCTCAAGCAGAATATATAAAAAATATCGGTTGAAGAAGGCGCTATGAAAACAGAGGAGGACAATATGGAAGCTTCAGTCAGCAGCTTACAAATCAGTCCCAAACTGTAGCACGAGAAGAAAGTCAAAGAAAGTATTGACGCACAGCGTCATGAATTCTGATGTTTTCAGGTGGTTAAAAGCAAAGAAAAAGCAGATAAATGATTCCCTTAATAGCGATTTTCGCGTTGTAGCACAGAATATAACTCGGGAAATAGTACGCGAATGCAGTAGCACATGAACTGTAGTAAGTCGAAATTAGCGACTTATGGCAAGAAATAGCAGCCGTAAGAAATGTAGTATACGAACTAACGATAGCACATGTAGGTAAGACAGTCCCGGGAGGAAGCAGGACCAATTAGTCCACACACTAGCAATTCATTTGATAAGGTGTGGGCAGGACCCACTTTATCTTTAATACTACCTGAAGAAAGGATAGTAAAAGATGAGCAATTCCAGGTATTCTTATCCGAAATGAAGACACCTCACACAGTAGTATTAATAAAAAGCTTCATATCTGTCTTTCCACAGACTTGGAGTAACCAACAGAAAATAAAGTTTGGCATGGAATACATACACGGTAAGAGAGCACCTTTGACAACGGACACAGCCGAGAAATTCGCACCCTAAATCATTACTGGTCCCTGTTAATTCAGGAAATACTATGAAAACAAGTGCATGATCCGGAGCCCTACAACGCAAAACAAGGTAACCTCTTAACAATTTTAAGCGCTATTTAAATAAAACTCGGCCGGCTGGCGTGGCCGAGCGCTCCCAGGCGCTACAGTCTGGAACCGCGCGACCGCTACGGTCGCAGGTTCGAATCCTGCCTCGGGTATGGATGTGTGTGATGTCCTTAGGTTAGTTAGGTTTAAGTAGTTCTAAGTTCTAGGGGACTGATGACCTCAGAAGTTGTCCCTTAGTGCTCAGAGCCATTTTAAATAAAACTGGGTACAGCGACGAACTGTTACCAAAGAAATATGTGATTAAGTTGTCAGAGTCCAAGTTACCAGCGCACAGTAAGGAGAAACTCATATACTCGTATGAATAGGAAGATAACGAGGAACAATTCATGTCGGTACTGGACTCATTAGATCTAATACGACACGAAAAGCACGCTGTTGGTGTTAAGTCACAAATCGTTAAATGGCAAGCGCAGGTTAAATAATTGACCGGTAATGCAACCATAAGTTGCGCATTCCCAATAGCAAAGTGCCTAACTGTGAACTGCAAAACTGGAGAAGAATTGTTGAGAGAGAGGAACAGTACAATTGACGTTTCTCGTGGTGAATGCTATATCAAAAAAGATCTAACGAGTCTAGTACTGACTTGAACTGATGGTGGGGAAAAGTTCTAGAATTAAAAAGGGTGATAGCACTACATGGCAAATACTGCAAAGGGGAAAAAGATAAAGTAAATACAGAAGAAACTACAATATGTTAACGATGTATCGTCTCTCTGCAAAGATGAACCAGAATTATGTTAAGATTATAGTAGCGATGTGGAACAGACAAAAATCTTATTCGGAATATGATATCGCAATGACAATACCTCCCAGCGCCAAAGCACAGTAAATTTATTTGATTAATATATGGAGGTATACTCGGAAAAACCTGGGATAATCAAGGGATACCAGTACAATTCGGAAGTGATACCGCATTACGCGACTGCCATAGATCAACATACCCCGTTCTGTGGACAAAGTGTGAGATGGTAAAAAGAGCAAGAATGAAAATGCTTAACTACAGGATAATACAACAGTCGCTCTCGCAGTAAGATAGTCCCTTATTAATTGTACACTAACGCTTTTATGTAATTAATTGGTTTATATCAAAGATCATGTGTCTGTCGCTGTAAACAGGGAATATTCTTTACCACGTAATTTTGTAATGTATGAAGTGTCAATATGTTATGTAATGTGTCATCAACGTGAGAACAGATTTTAAAAGATGCGAAAGACATGTAAAACGCTGAGTTGTAATATATCTGTAGTACTGTACTGACCAACCGGTAGCACACCTGAGCAGTGAACAGGGCACTGATTTACACGAACTGACACTAAACCATAAGTACATAGTTTGTTATAGTGTAACAAAGATTTTATTTTCATTAATACTTTGTATGTTTAATTTCGTTGTAAATATACACGTTTAGTACACGTGTGTATGAGGAAGATATGTCCCTACAGCAAACCATATTAATGAGCACGAGACCTCTTAACCAGAGATGATGTAAGTTTAAAGTTTAGTAAAGGGGGCTACATATATATGTATATGTACATAATGGTGAATTCTGGAATAATGTCAAAATGTTTATCAGCAAGATATGCGGAAGGAATAATAGCAGTAAAATAAAGGAAAGCAACTGCAAGCTGTCAAGGTAGCTGAACACCTAAAAGTCTAACTGATCTTCTTTAGAAGACAATAGTGAAACAGAAAGAAGTGTTCATAAGTAGTAACTTGTAAATACGAAAGATAAAAGAAAATATTAACTAGGAGATGACTAACACGACCACGAAAGTCTACGAAACTAGTAATATGTAGGACCATATACAGATGGGCTTTGGTAGCTTTCCTCTAGAGCTGAAGATTCACTAAGACCGAATGGGATATGGCACGTTCGTGGTATCAGAAGAAATGTTTAGTCATTGTGTGGCATGTTGTTATTCTGGTACATTATCTTTCGTTGAGGTGAAGATTTAGCACTCAGAACGCTAACGAAAGATGTCCTGGGCAAGGCAGAAAAATTATACAAATTTATACTTACATATAAAAATCCCAGGCTAAAAATAAATAAAGTGCGAAACTGGAAATCTGTACATATGAGACTAAGTTCAATACGTATGCAACAGAGTGGCTGTACAGATTCTAATTCTGGATGTAAATATTGTTGTTTAAGTCCTGTTTTTTTTCTAAAACATTTGAAATAAATTTAAGGGGACTTCGAACCGTAGGGGGACAGTAATAAAACAAAATTTGGCACACAAACTTTGAAAATGACCATGAGTTATTCTAATACAAAGATAAAACTATATCCTGATCACAGAGGGCTAATGGAGTGATGGTGTTAATGCACAAAAGGACAGTCATGAACGCTCTAGTGAATGCTAATGGTCAACCAAGATTTGTACTTAGGTGCAAAGAACAGTGAGGATTGAAAATCAATAAAAGGTTCACTTACCTTTGCTGAATTGTGAGCTGTGATGTACAGAGTTAATGGAAATGTTCTGCAACACACGAGCTCTGATGACGGTAGTGCTGGGCACTTTCGAACTGTGGACACTAAATACTGTTGAGGCAAACATGTGCAGCTAACAGTAATCTAAAGCTGTACGCTCTCGATAATGGTGTTAGCAACTCTCGGCAATTGTCACATTCGAAACGCGGATGTGTGTAGTAAACACCGTGGTAATGAACTGGGTAGAAACTACGACTAAAAAAACTACCATGCAACGACGCTTGTGAATAGTGCTTCTGATGCATGAATTCCACGTGCGTACACACAAAAAAAAAAAAAAAAAAAAACAGTGAACGTGGCACATCATACAAACAGAGAGCTCATAATTTTACTATGAAACTAATAGACAGTAAACTTGCAGTTATTGTATTAATAATAACAAATACGTAATGAAATTCTCCAGTGCCACAACACAGGTCAATAAGAATAAAAGTAGACTCGAAAAACCATTATTTTAAGATGTTGTAAACTAAGAAAACGATATACTAATGATAATGTTATTCTTTCCACAATAAATAAGTCACTTTTTATTGAATTGTTATTGTATGTAAGTACAGGGCTATTACAAATGATTGAAGCGATTTAATAAATTCACTGTAGCTCCATTCATTGACATATGGTCACGACACACTACAGATACGTAGAAAACTCATAAAGCTTTGTTCGGCTGAAGCCGCGCTTCAGGTTTCTGCCGCCAGAGCGCTCGAGAGCGCAGTGAGACAAAATGGCGACAGGAGCCGAGAAAGCGAATGTCGTGCTTGAAATGCACTCACATCAGTCAGTCATAACAGTGCAACGACACTTCAGGACGAAGTTCAACAAAGATCCACCAACTGCTAACTCCATTCGGCGACGGTATGCGCAGTTTAAAGCTTCTGGATGCCTCTGTAAGGGGAAATCAACGGGTCGGCCTGCAGTGAGCGAAGAAACGGTTGAACGCGTGCGGGCAAGTTTCACGCGTAGCCGCGGAAGTCGACGAATAAAGCAAGCAGGGAGCTAAACGTATCACAGCCGACGGTTTGGAAAATTTTACGGAAAAGGCTAAAGCAGAAGCCTTACCGTTTACAGTTGCTACAAGCCCTGACACCCGATGATAAAGTCAAACGCTTTGAATTTTCGGCGCGGTTGCAACAGCTCATGGAAGAGGATGCGTTCAGTGCGAAACTTGTTTTCAGTGATGAAGCAACATTTTTTCTTAATGGTGAAGTGAACAGACACAATGTGCGAATGTGGGCGGTAGAGAATCCTCACGCATTCATGCAGCAAATTCGCAATTCACCAAAAGTTAATGTGTTTTGTGCAATCTCACGGTTTAAAGTTTACGGCCCCTTTTTCTTCTGCGAAAGAAACTTTACAGGACACGTTTATCTGGACATGCTGGAAAATTGGCTCATGCCACAACTGGACACCGACAGCGCCGACTTCATCTTTCAACAGGATAGTGCTCCACCGCACTTCCATCATGATGTTCGGCATTTCTTAAACAGGAGATTGGGAAACCGATGGATCGGTCGTGGTGGAGATCATGATCAGCAATTCATGTCATGGCCTCCACGCTCTCCCGACTTAGCCCCATGCGATTTCTTTCTGTGCGGTTATGTGAAAGATTCAGTGTTTAAACATCCTCTACCAAGAAACGTACCAGAACTGCGAGCTCGCATCAACGATGCTTTCGAACTCATTGATGGGGACATGCTGCGCCGAGTGTGGGAGGAACTTGATTATCGGCTTGATGTCTGCCGAATCACGAAAGTGGCACATATCGAACATTTGTGAATGCCTAAAAAAACTTTTTGAGTTTTTGTATGTGTGTGCAAAGCATTGTGAAAATATCTCAAGTAATACAGTTATTGTAGAGCTGTGAAATCGCTTCAATCATTTGTAATAACCCTGTAGATCTGTTATGAAACACATTCTGTAATTAAACAGTCAATGTAATTCTGAGAGACAGAGAGTTCAGGCTGAGGTTTTGTGGTCCGTTTCCCTTGGTACCATGCCGAAACAGCCTAACGCATTAAAAAAAAAAAAAAAAAAAGAAAAATGTTACCGGACCGCTGCTAAATGTAAATAAATCTCAGACTACCGGAGATCGTTGACTAAGGGCTCGATATATGCAACAGAGTAACAACTTGTCAGTTTACAAAACAGGCACACAATAAATATGTTAATGCAACATCAGTTTAACTTAACGAACTGCATTTAAATGGTTATTCATGGCTCAATCCTAGAAGTGAGGTCGTGATTTAACGATAACTTCCAGGGTTCCGTGAGGCAATAAAGCGTAAGAAATAAAATAATGTGACATTTCTGTTTATCCATAAATCATAATAAAATGTACACCTATACAAGCGTAAGAAGATAAAAGGACAACATGGCCTTCAGTACGAGTAAGAAGGCAAGAACTATTTATGAATGGGGTTTAAATTTAGATAAATGTAACGATATGTAAAAACTGTTTGTTAGTTGTTAAAACAGAAGAAGCTCTTTGAGGGAATAAGATCCTTATCTTTAATGATTCTGACTTGTTCGGTCTTGTAGTACAGGCGTAGGTATGTACGACTGGCAAATGTTGTACTTATACTGTTCTGAATAAGTGTCTACCGTTAATGTCGTCACCTGTAGATTCCTCACATATGATTTTATGCTTTGTATTTTCTGTTCTAGCAAGTTCAGGAAGCGTAGTGTATATTGTTCGAAAGTCAACAGACAGATGGCGTCTTGCTATTTGAACATACATGCATACTCCCAGATATTTTACAGAAGTAACTGCTACCAGTGTTTGTTCCGCTATCATATAATTTCATACAATAAAGGATCCTTCTTTCTATGCATTCGCAATACATTACATTTGTCTATGTTAAGGGTCAGTTGCCACTCCCTGCACCAAGTGCCTATCCGCTGCAGATGTTCCTACATTTCGCTACAATTTTCTAATGCTGCAACTTCTCTGTATACTACAGCATCATCCGCGAAAAGCCGCATGGAACTTCCGACACTCTCTACTAGGTCATTTATATATATTGTGAAAAGCAATGGTCCCATAACACTTCCCTGTGGCACGCCAGAGGATACTTCAACGTCTGTAGACGTCTCTCCATTGACAACAACATGCTGTGTTCTGTTTGCTAAAAACTCTTCAATCCAGCCACACAGCTGGTCTGATATTCCGTAGGCGACAGTGCGGAACTGTATCGAATGCCTTCCGGAAGTCAAGGAAAATAGCATCTACCTGGGAGCCTGTATCTAATATTGTCTGTGTCTCATGAACAAATAAAGCGAGTTGGGTCTCACACGATCGCTGTTTCCGGAATCCATGTTGATTCCTACAGAGTAGATTCTGGATTTTAAAAACGACATGACACTCGAGCAATAAACATGTTCTAAAATTCTACAACAGTTCGACGTCAGATATATAGGTCTATGATTTTTCGCATCTGCTCGACGACCCTTCTTGAAGACTAGTACTACCTATGCTTTTTTCCAATCATTTTGAACCTTCCGTTCCTCTAGAGACTTGCGGTACACGGCTGTTAGAAGGGGGGCAAGTTCTTTCGCGTACTCTGTGTAGAATCGAATTGGTATCCCGTCAGGTCCAGTGGACTTTCCTTTGTTGAGTGATTCGAGTTGCTTTTCTATTCCTTGGACACTTATTTCGATGTCAACCATTTTTTCGTTTGTGCGAGGATTTAGAGAAGGAACTACAGTGCGGTCTTTCTCTGTGAAACAGCTTTGGAAAAAGGTGTTTAGTATTTCAGTTTTACGCGTATCATCCTCTGTTTCAATGCCATCATCATACCGGAGTGTCTGGATATGCTGTTTCGAGCCACTTACTGATTTAACGTAAGACCAGAACTTCCTAGGATTTTCTGTCAAGTCGGTACATAGAATTTTACTTTCGAATCCACTGAACGCTTCAGCCGGCCGAAGTGGCCGTGCGGTTCTAGGAGCTGCAATCTGGAACCGCGAGACCGCTACGGTCGCAGGTTCGAATCCTGCCTCGGGCATGGACGTGTGTGATGTCCTTAGATTAGTTAGTAGGATTAACTAGTTCTAAGTTCTAGGTGACTAATGACCTCAGAAGTTGTGTCCCATAGTGCTCAGAGCCATTTGAACCATTTTTTGAACGCTTCACGCATAGCCCTCCTTACGATAACTTTGACATCGTTTAGCTTCTGTTTGTCTGAGAGGTTTTGGCTACGTTTAAACTTGGAGTGAAGCTCTCTTTGCTTTCGCAGTAGTTTCCTAACTTTGGTGTTGAACCACGGTGGGTTTTTCCCGTCCCTCACAGTTTTACTCGGCACGTACCTGTCTAAAACGCATTTTACGATTGCCTTGAACTTTTTCCATAAACACTCAATATTGTCAGTGTCGGAACGGAAATTTTTATTTTGATCTTTTAGGTAGTCTGAAATATGCCTTCTATTACTATTGCTAAACAGATAAACCTTCCTCCCTTTTTTTATATTCCTATTAACTTCCATATTCAGGGATGCTGTAACGGCCTTATGATCACTGATTCCCTGTTCTGCACTTACAGAGTCGAAAAGTTCGGGTCTGTTTGTTATCAGTACGTCCAAGATGTTATCACCACGAGTCGGTTCTCTGTTTAACTGATCGAGGTAATTTTCGGATAGTGCACTCAGAATATTGTCACTCGATGCACTGTCCCTACCACCCGTCCTAAACGTCTGAGTGTCCCAGTCTATAACTGGTATATTGAAATCTCCACCTAAGACTATAACATGCTGAGAAAATTTATGAGAAATGTATTCCAAATTTTCTCTCAGTTGTTCTGCCACTAATGCTGCTGAGTCGGGAGGTCGGTAAAAGGAGCCAATTATTAACCTAGCTCGGTTGTTGAGTGTAACCTCTACCCATAATAATTCACAGGAACTGTCCACTTCTACTTCACTACAGGATAAACTACTACGCCACCACCGGTTGTATGCAATCTATCCTTTCTAAACACCGTCTGTGCCTTTGTAAAAATTTCGGCAGAATTTATCTCTGGATTCAGCTAGCTTTCTGTACCTATAACGATTTCAGCTTCGGTGCTTTCTATCAGCGCTTGAAGTTCCGGTACTTTACCAATGCAGCTTCGACAGTTTACAATTACAATACCGATTGCTGCTTGGTCCCCGCATGTCCTGACTTTGCCCCGCACCCTTTGAGGCTGTTGCCCTTTCTGTACGTGCCCGAGGCCATCTAACCTAAAAAACCGCCCAGTCCACGCCACACAACCTCTGCTACCCGTGTAGCCGCTTGCTGCGTGTAGTGGACTCCTGACCTATCCAACGGAACCCGAAACCCCACCACCCTAGGGTGCAAGTCGACGAATCTGCAGCCCACACGATCGCAGAACCGTCTCAGCCTCTGATTCAGACCCTCCAATCGGCTCTGTACCAAAGGTCCGCAGTCAGTCCTGTCGACGATGCTGCAGATGGTGAGCTCTGCTTTCATCCCGCTAGCGAGACTGGCAGTCTAAGACTATAACAGGCTCATATTGCCCCTTCACACGTTCGCTTGCTATCCGAGAGCAGGTAATGAACTTGAGAATTAATTTTCATTGTGCAGCGTAGTGTGCACTGATATGGAACCTCCTGGCCGATTAAACCTTTGTGCCGCACTGGGACTCGAACCCGGGCGCTTTGCCTTCCGCGAGCATGTGCTCTACCAGCTGAGATACCTGTGCACGACCCACGATCCATTCTCACAGCTTTACTTCCGCATGTACCGCATCTCCTTTCTTCTAAACATCAGAAACGTTCTCCTGTATAGCTTGCGAGCATAAACACCGTGGAAGAAATGCTGTTCCGGAGACGCGGCTTAGCCATAGTCTGGATCTGAGTCTTGGTCCATCACACAGTTTCAACCTGCCAGGAAATTTCATTATTTTGTCATTCCGCACAACTGGTGTAAGACGTGTATATTTCTATTGTCTATTGTCAAACCACAATTTATGAAAGATGTTTATATTTTATTAACAGAATTAAGTAGGAGTAATTAATATTTGTAATGTTGGAAATCATTATGGTAGCAGGGAATGTGTGCACCAAAGTATTGTTGGCAAGAGAGACCGCACATTGACATAATTTTAAAAAGGGTGGGAGAGACAGCACATTTTAAGAAAAGAGCGGGAAAGACCGCGCGTTGATACATTTTGTAATGGTAACAGGGATCGTCTGCACCAGAAAGCATTGTTGGCAGGGGAGACCGCACTTCAGCGTTCGTAGGAAGTCAGTAGTAAATGAGATGTGAAGCGAGTCGGTAGCAGGTCAGAAGCGAGAGGTTGAGAGGAGCGGTGTGCCTGCCAGCCACTAGCTATGATTTACAAGAGATTATAAACGGATGTACAGAGACATCAGCTAACTATTAAGAGGAACTAACATTATTGAATTAATTTTTTGAGAAATTCAGGACTACTGAAGGTATGTTTGCTCATTGCTAGTTGTAAGATTATTGTAAGAATTAAGTCCCATTTGAACGTTTGTAAAATCATTTCATTCAGAATGTAATTAATTTTTTGCCAGCAATATTGCGTTACTGATTATAATCCATCTCAAAAACCATCAAAGTAAAACTTCGCAAAATTTTTTGTTGTAAAAAAGAAGTTTAACTGTGAATTACGTAACTTCAGTCAAATTAATTAAAGAATTACGTCAGCTTTGCTATTAAAGAATAACGTCAGCTTTGCTATTAAAGAATAACGTCAGCTTTGGTAATAAATACAGCAGCCCACCAACAGCTAATAGAGTATAGTAAAACAGAGTAAGTATATTCATTTCGCAGTTCGATGTAGCAGTCAGATGGCGATCCAATAATAGTAAAAAAGGTAAGGAACAGTTTTGGGTTATTGCAGGTAACGACTGAGGGCCACGACGACGACACATTCTATGTTTCGTCGAAATAATCAGAAATTAACTTTTAATAAACAGCATTTAAATTTGTATGCGAAGATTGAGAAAGCGAATTAATTTCAAAGGGAAGATTTCATTTATTATTATTAAGCAAGAGAGAAATCCTAAGGGAAGGTTTCATAGGTTATTGTAAAAGGGAAGGTTGCGTAACAAAAGAGATATAGAGGATACGAAAAGGTTTTACGGGAAGGTTTCACTGGTAGGAGAGTAGCAGCAGTCATACTGTGGAACTACAGTCCTGTACGCATGCTACCTTAATGCCACGACACGAACGGCGGCATTTCGAATGATGCCGTGAGCGGGAAGCATTGAGCTCCGATGAACGACATCGCATCATTTGCAGCCGTGAACTGCAGCGCAGCACTAACACGGATGACCATTGGTGGTGACTATAATGAAGATCTTGGGAGAGATCTCTTCTTTCCACTGTTTTGTAGAGGAGCAGAAGTATTACTCCTGGGCTCATGATGTGGGAAGCTGTCGAGTGTGACTTCATGTCATGCCAGGTAGTTCTTCACGGATGCATTTCAGCCTAATGGTACGACTCAGATATTTTGCTTCCTAATTTGATACCTCTCATATGACAATATCGTGGTGCCATTATTCGTAACGTTAATGATCGTCCACACGTATCACAAGTCTCTATGAACTGTCTGTGTGATGGTGAGGTTTGCCTATGACAAGCAAGGTCCGTGATAGAACGTAAGTGAGAGCACTTCAGAGATCTCACTACTGCCAGTATCCAGAATATCAATGACATGTTATAACAGTTGCGAGCTAGCTTGCGCTTCAGAAGAGAATATAACACGGTGTTATGACATCTGTCCCAACCGAATCAGTGCGTGAAACGAGGCAGAGGGGATGTGCCGTCATACTGAAACGCAGGCTCATATTGCCATGTTCTTTGTAAATGTGACTCAGCATTGCAGTCACTAAAATAACATTACATAATAATTCATTCCTTGAAGATATATTTCTTTGCCTCTGTCATTCTTGGTGCTTCTCTCTCTCTCTCTCTCTCTCTTTTTTTTTTTTTTTTTTTTTTCTTTGTTCGGTGGTGCAGGTATCGTATATAACTAATCTGATGCATACCGTGAGCTGACAAATCTACTACCATCGTCTGTATAAATAGTGAGTTTTTGAACATACGACAGCTCGTAATCGGATACGCAGATTCTACGCCGTTAAAATGCACTACTGGCCATTAAAATTGCTACACCAAGAAGAAATGCACATGATAAACGGGTATTCATTGGACAGATATATTACACTAGAACTGACTTGTGAGTACATTTTCACGCAATTTGGGTGCATAGATCCTGAGAAATCAGTACCCAGAACAACCACCTCTGGCTGGAATAACGGTCTTGATACGCCTGGGCATTGAGTCAAACAGAGCTTGCATGGCGTGTACAGCTACAGTTGCCCATGCAGCTGCAACACAATACCACAGATCATCAAGAATAGTGATTGGCGTATTGTGACGAGCCAGTTGCTCGGCCACCATTGACCAGACGTTTTCAATTGGTGAGAGATCTGGAGAATGTGTTGGCCAGGGCAGCAGTCGAAAATTTTCTGCATCCAGAAATGCCCGTACAGGACCTGCTACATGCAGTCGTCCATTATCCTGTTGAAATGAAGGGATTCGCAGGGATCGAATGAACGGTAGAGCCAGGGTCGTAACACATCTGAGATGTAACGTCCACTGTTCAAAGTGCCGTCAATGCGAACAAGAGGTGACCGAGACATGTAACCAGTGGCACCCCATACCATCACGCAAGGTGATACACCAGTATGGCGATGACGAATACACGCTTCCAATGTGCGTTCACCGTGTTGTCGCCAAACACGAATGCGACCATCATGATGCTGTAAACAGAACCTGGATTTGTCCCAAAAAATGACGTTTTGCCATTCGTGCACCCAGGTTTGTCGTTGTGTACACCATCGCCGGCGCTACTGTCTGTGATGCAGCGTCAAGAGTAACCGCAGCCATGGTCTCCGAGTTGATAGTCCATGCTGCTGCAAACGTCGTCGAACTGTTCGTGCAGATGGTTGTTGTCTTGCAAACGTCCCCATCTGTTGACTCAGGGATGGAGACGTGGCTGCACGATCCGTTATAGCCATGCGAATAAGATGCTTGTCATCCCGACTGCTAGTAATGCGAGGCCGTTGGGATCGAGCACGGCGTTCCGTATTACCCTTCTGAACCCACCGATTCCATATTCTTGTAACAATCATTGGATCTCGACCAACGCAAGCAGAAATGTCACGATACAATAAACCGCAATCACGGTAGGCTACAATCCGACCTTTATCAAAGTCGAAAACGTTATGGTACGCATTTCACCTCCTTACACGAGGCATCACAACAACGTTTCACCAGGTAACGCCGGTAAACTGCTGTTTGTGTATGAGAACTCGGTTGGAAATTTTCCTCGTGTCGGCACATTGTGTGAATGCTCTAAAAAGCTAATCAATTGCATATCACACCATCTTCTTCCTCTAGGTTAAATTTCGCGTCTGTTGTACGTCATCTCCGTGGTGTAGCAATTTTAATGGCCAGTAGTGTACATAAATCGCAGATAATCGAACTTAATTTATAATGTTTTTGTAGCAGGAAAAGTATTTATTTGTTTTTAAGTACGAAAACAACAATATTGCCAAATATAATGCCTATGTTTGCTTTCAGAGACATTTAATATGGTACAGAATACTATTTTAAGTTACTGGACAGCCAGTGTTTTGACGGCTACGGAGCTACGCAAAACTGTCTCGTCCTTTTAGATGGCAGCGTGGTGCGCATCTACGTCACAGCCTCGCTGCCTCGCGGACTCCCACAAAAAATCGTCTCACATCACGCCAGCTGTCCTCCGAGCAGCTTAGTCAATGAATGCATTGCAGAGGGCATGGAAATAAGAGAACGTTTGACATCAGGACTATGTTAGGTATAGTCTACCCGCGCGGTGGGAGGGGGGTAGGTGGGGGCGGTGCGGTCAGAAGCGCCTTGCAACGGTTCGCGCGGCTACCTCCGTCGAAGGTTCGAGTCCTCCCTGGGGCATGGGTGTATGTGTTGTCCTTAGCGAAAGTTACTTTAAGTATCGTGTAAGCCTAGGGACCGATGAACTAAGTAGTCCCAGAGCAACTTACTGCAAATCTTTTTAGTCAGAATGTAAACATCCTAAAAACCCCAACCCCTGGGTGGTGAGTTAAACGCGGGAGTCGGGTGGAAAGGTTAAACTTTAATTTTTCATTTATATCTTCAAAAAGATGTACTGTAGAAAAAATGTTCTGACTAGAAATGAAAGCTAATTCAATTTCCTATAAAACTGCCTCGATACATATTAGTCGAATTCCAACGGTTTTCGAGATATACGTTACTGAAAATCTGTGACTTCGGTAACATCCTTTCTATCTCACCATTTTTTTTAAAAACATTTGCTTCTAGTGGATCCTACGATCTTCTCTCAGAAAAATTGTCACACACTAAGTTGTACAGCACTAAATTTCCTTCAGTTTGATATGAAGTTTTGCCATTTTTTCTTCAACCAATAAAGCGTTATAGGATTTCTGAGATGTGTCCTCAATTTCGATGTTCGTCTAGAAATGGGTATATAGACAGCCTGTTGCTTATTAATTGCTGTGACATGCTGTCATGATGAGTAACAACACTTGAAGAAGGGAAATAAGGCAACTGCAGTTGTAACATCGCTCTTTTTTTATAATTCCAGCTTGTATTATATTATTACGAATCACATAATGAAAGTATTTACACTGACGGATAGAAATTAAAAAATGAAAAAAAAGTATATTTAGGGCAATATTAGCGTTTTTTGAGATCGAATGGTCGAGGCTCATTCATCTTCGTCAGCAGTGGAGAAATCTTCCAACGAGACTGATAGAAAATCGATGTCGTCGGCGTGACCTTCTTCCTGAATTAATATTGCGTTACCGTTGTTACAACTGCTCTCACCATTCAGGTATGTGGCAGAGCAGCTTAACGATGCTTTTCTGCAACCACTCCTGCCAGTGTCACATCCTTTCATGCATCGGCAAAAAATCGTCTTCAAGGTTTCGCCAGGGGAAGCATCCAACCATGAGAGCTTCGTAGCAACTTGGTCATTCCTCCTTTTCAAATCCCAATTGAGCACCCCACCATCTCGTTCCTACCCTAATCACAGCTGTACTTGGTGGTACCTCCGGAATGCATGCTGCTTAACAGCTTCTTCAGTTGAAGGGAGAGTTGTTGAGAGTTCTGGCTTCATGTTTCCAGCTGCTTTGTAAATGATTTGTAGCAGAACTGTGTGAGGGATTTTCCTATGCCTGGAGCGCAATACCATTGTCTCGGTGGTGTCTTGGGAAGAAAAACCTCTGAAAAATACTTCTGCTGCTGGACTTCTGGTACATTTTTACAATGGCCACAGCCTCTGAAAACACGTAAGAATAACAAATGGACATTGTGCTTCATATTCAGCTTCTGCAACTGTTGGGAGGAATATACCCTTCACCTTTCCTCTTCAAATTTTTGCCAGTAGAATGTGGCGATCAGTTAGCGTTTTGGCTACCGAGAGAACAGCGAAATCGACATCCTCTCCCCAGCAACCGAGCAATTTTGCGGTTTGTTGAAAGCTGTCTTCACAATATCTGCGTCAGCGTGACCCAAAGCTTGAAGCTATAGTTATAAAAAAAGTACTGTGGTTCAGTTAGAGCTACCTTGTTTCTGTTACAGAAGTGTTGTTATTGAACTTGATGGCAAGTTATAGCTGTTAAAACGTATCAGGCTCTCAATATACTCATTTCTAGACCACCATCGAAACTGAGCGTGCATCTTACAAATTCAATAATTTTTGATTGGTTTAAGATAAAGTGGCAGGGATGTGCATCAAATTGAAAGAAATTTAATAAGCTGCAACTTGGTGTGCGACAAATGTTCTGAGAAACGTTCCTGGGAGGCACTAGAAACAAATGTTTGACAAAAATATTAAGGTGAAAGAGATTTTTTCCAAACTAATCGAATTTCAGTACGTGTGTCTCAAAAACCGTTGGGAACTTGACAAATATGTATCGAGGCAGTTTTACAGGAAATTTAATTAGTTATCATTTCTCCAGAATGAAATTTTCGCTCTGCAACTAAGTGTGGGCTGATAAGAAACTTTTAGGCAAATTAAAACTGTGTGTCCCTGACCGAGCCACTAAATCGGGACTTTTGCCATTCGCGGGCAATGCTACATTCCCACCTCCCTACTGCCTTTAACTTACCTCCCAGGTGAGGGGACTTTTACTATGTTAGTCTCCTGACTATTCCTGACAAGATTCTGAAGTCAAGATTTCTCTAATATTTCATGCACTCTGCACCCTTGGTTTGAGCACATATTGATTGTACTTCAGTGAACTAAACCTTTTTATCACTCAGTCGCCCATTGGCATTTAACAGTTGTTACGACAACATTTTGGCACAGACAACGTACTGCAACCCAGCGAAGAGAACTGGCGGAAAACACAGGCGGCTGTCTTCTATAAAGAGGGTATTGGAAAGTCAGTACAACTCCGCGACAAACGCTTAAGTCGAGGCGGCAACTATGTGGAGAAGTATCTGGAAGGAGTAGGCAGACTGTTGCAGAGAAAATATTTTTGATTTTCACTGTGGTTTCCATTTCGTGACCGATCTGACCTTACTTTCCCAATAGCCCTTGTAGTTCTACAAAATTAGATTCAATAAAAGTTTTTGCGTTGTTTATCACAGCTGTGGTGATGCTGTAGTTGAAGATTGCAGAAAGATAGCTGGATAGACCCTTCACGTCTCATTTGATATGGAATTAATGTACGAGGTGCATTCAAGTTCTAAGGCCTCCGATTTCTTTTCTAATTAACTACTCACCGGAAATCGATGAAACTGGCGTTACTTCTCGACGTAATCGCCCTGCAGACGTACACATTTTTCACAACGCTGACGCCATGATTCCATGGCAGCGGCGAAGGCCTCTTTAGGAGTCTGTTTTGATCACTGGAAAATCGCTGAGGCAATAGCAGCACGGTTGGTGAATGTGCGGCCACGGAGAGTGTCTTTCATTGTTGGAAAAAGCCAAAAGTCACTAGGAGCCAGGTCAGGTGAGTAGGGAGCATGAGGAATCACTTCAAAGTTCTTATCACGAAGAAACTATTGCGTAACGTTAGCTCGATGTGCGGGTGCGTTGTCTTGGTGAAACAGCACACACGCAGCCCTTCCCGGACGTTTTTGTTGCAGTGCAGGAAGGAATTTGTTCTTCAAAACATTTTCGTAGGATGCACCTGTTACCGAAGTGCCCTTTGGAACGCAATGGGTAAGGATTATGCCCTCGCTGTCCCAGAACATGGACACCATCAATTTTTCAGCACTGGCGGTTACCCGAAATTTTTTTGGTGGCGGTGATTCTGTGTGCTTCCATTGAGCTGACTGGCGCTTTGTTTCTGGATTGAAAAATGGCATCCACGTCTCATCCATTGTCAAAACCGACGAAAAGAAAGTCCCATTCGTGCTGTCGTTGCGTGTCAATATTGCTTGGCAACATGCCACACGGGCAGCCTTGTGGTCGTCCGTCAGCATTCGTGGCACCCACCTGGATGACACTTTTCGCATTTTCAGGTCGTCATGCAGGATTGTGTGCACAGAACCCACAGAAATGCCAACTCTGGAGGCGATCTGTTCTACAGTCATTCGGCGGTCCCCCAAAACAATTCTCTCCACTTTCTAGATCATATAGTCAGACTGGCTTGTGCGAGCCTGAGGTTGTTTTGGTTTGTTGTCACATGATGTTCTGCCTTCATTAAAGTGTTGCACCCACTAACGCACTTTCGACACATCCATAACTCCATCAACACATGTCTCCTTCAACTGTCGATGAATTTCAATTGGTTTCACACCACGCAAATTCAGAAAACGAATGATTGCACACTGTTCAAGTAAGGAAAACGTCGCCATTTTAAGTATTTAAAACAGTTCTCATTCTCGCCGCTGGCGGTAAAATTCCATCTGCCATACGGTGCTGCCATCTCTGGGACGTATTGACAATGAACGCGGCCTCATTTTAAAACAATGCGCATGTTTCTATGTCTTTCCAGTCCGGAGAAAAAAAATTGGAGGCCTTACAACTTGAATGCACCTCGTATTACAACCTCGTTGCCTGTGGTAGCCATTTTCATTGATATAGTGCTGGCTCCATTATAATATCATACATTTCAAACAACTTCTGGATAATAATTAAAACTTTAACAAACAACCAATATTATATTGTTAGTTGCTTTAAAAATACTTATTACTTAATTTTTTAAACAGTTCGTCAATGACATCTATAGTTCAAAAATCGATTTTAAGGTCAGACTTTATTCGATAATTTTTTACAAAATTTTAATCAAATTTAAGCAGTTGCATTACAAATTGTAATAGGTTCTGCTATCTGCGTCACTTACGATGGAGACCACATGACCATTCCGTTTCATACTTCTACAAATTGTTACACCCAGGTATTTGTATGATTTCACTTGTTCCAGCTGTGGCTATAGTCTGCGACAGCACGTATGGCCTCTGAGCCGGCGATGCACAGTACACAGCTTTGTAGCTAGCCAATCAGTATACTCGTATTTCCGCGTTCTGTGCTGTGTAAACTTAAGTCATATTTCAGCGTTCTATCGTGTCTTACATGGGCGAAACTAAGCTTGACTGATTTCTTTGGTATTTTCTGTGTCCTGTGAGTTTTCTAGTAATGGTTGTAACAGCTCTAAGAAGCCAAGAGTTTCACAAAGAGGCAAGGCATCTTATTTTTATAGCTTACCCATTCTTTAAACGTTTGGCAGACGGGGTCGAGCTGGTCTACGGCGTCGCCAAAGTGCAGGAACGTAATGTAGTTGCTGGCTACGCACTTTAATCCGAGTTGACACCGCAACATACCTTTCGAGCTGCGCGGTCGGAGATCATCACCGCCGTCGCCGACTATAACTTATATTTAGTTATTGGGTTCTATACTTTTGCCATTTCTGAAGGGTACAGTTGGCGAATTCTGAATTTTTACAACAAATTGTCAATCTGGTCATCGCTTTGACACCTAACCAGATATGACTGAATATTTGACAGTGTTTTCGCATAATAAATCATTACAGATAAGCACAATCTACAAAATGTTTCAGTAGGCAGACAATTAATACTTAACATGAAGAGCAAACGTGCTAACACACTTCTCTCTGGTTCAGATGAACTTAGTACTCCAGTTGCCGACGACTCTGTACTCAAGATAAATGCTGCGTCCTGGGTACTTATAAAACCTCATTCCACTCACAACTTTGTTTCTATAGAAAACAGATCGCACTCCGTTATTGAGCGTTTAATGGCTGGTATCGAGTCAAATGAAAGGAGGGGGTGAGTGTTGTACCTGGATGATAGCGTACCTAGGAGCGCATAATGTCTCCTGGTCGGTGTTTGAATCTAGTCCTCTATTTTAGAATCGAATGAAGGAATGCGTACAGGAGACCGTCATAAAAAGTTTCAGGGATTTTATAATGTTTTTGTTCTTGTGGGACAAGAGGTTGTGTTTCCTGCAGCATATGTATGAGGGTAAGTCAATTATTATCCGCAAAGTAGTTACAAAATTTTATTGTAATCAAATAGGACACTTAAAAGAACATCATTTTTCGACGTACTCTATTGCGTTTCAACGCAATTGATCCATCATTGTGCAAGCTTCCCGAAGCCCTCATAAAAGAAGGTTCTCGGTTGAGCTGCAAGCCAGAAATGCACCGCTTCTTTCACTGTTTCGTGCGAGGAAAATCGACGGCCCCTTAATGCCTGTTTGACTGGACCAAACAAGTGATAGTCAGAAGATGCAAGATCGGGACTATATGGAGAATGATCCAGTACTTCAAGTTTGAGTTTCTGGAGCGTTTCAGCAGTGTGGGCGGCAGTATGCGGACGGGCATTGTCGTGCAACAACACAACACCTTTTGACAGCAATCCTCGGCGTTTGCTTCGAACTGCAGGCTTTAGACTGGCAGTGAGCAGCTGCCTATAGCGTACACTGTTTATTGTTGTGCCCCTTTCCCCATAATGTTCCAGTACTGGATCTTGTGCGTCCCAAAAAACCGTAAGCACCAGTTTTCCTGCAGACGGTTGGGTCTTCAACTATTTCTTACACGGCGAATTTGAATGGTTTCATTCCATACTCTGCCGTTTCCTCTCCAGCTCGTAATGATGGATCCATGTTGCGACACCAGTATTGTTCCTGACTACAAAGTTGTCCCCTTCGTTACCATAGCGATCCAAATGTTTCTTTGCAGACGTCCAATCACGTTTTATTATGCAACTGTGTGGGTTATTTTGGGACCAATCTTGTACAAACTTTATTAAACCCAAGTCTGTTGTGGATGATTTCGCAGGCAGAACTGTGACTAATTTGCAGACGATGTGTCACTTCGTCAATAGTAAATCGTCTGTCTAAGAGAATCATTTCACGTGAACGCTCAATGGTGTCTTCATTCGTGGCGGTAAGCCTTCATCTTGCGTAACACATGTGCGACAATTTCGGAGTTTCAATCTACACTCCTGGAAATTGAAATAAGAACACCGTGAATTCATTGTCCCAGGAAGGGGAAACTTTATTGACACATTCCTGGGGTCAGATACATCACATGATCACACTGACAGAACCACAGTCACATAGACACAGGCAACAGAGCATGCACAATGTCGGCACTAGTACAGTGTATATCCACTTTCGCAGCAATGCAGGCTGCTATTCTCCCATGGAGACGATCGTAGAGATGCTGGATGTAGTCCTGTGGAACGGCTCGCCATGCCATTTCCACCTGGCGCCTCAGTTGGACCAGCGTTCGTGCTGGACGTGCAGACCGCGTGAGACGACGCTTCATCCAGTCCCAAACATGCTCAATGGGGGACAGATCCGGAGATCTTGCTGGCCAGGGTAGTTGACTTACACCTTCTAGAGCACGTTGGGTGGCACGGGATACATGCGGACGTGCATTGTCCTGTTGGAACAGCAAGTTCCCTTGCCGGTCTAGGAATGGTAGAACGATGGGTTCGATGACGGTTTGGATGTACCGTGCACTATTCAGTGTCCCCTCGACGATCACCAGTGGTGTACGGCCAGTGTAGGAGATCGCTCCCCACACCATGATGCCGGGTGTTGGCCCTGTGTGCCTCGGTCGTATGCAGTCCTGATTGTGGCGCTCACCTGCACGGCGCCAAACACGCATACGACCATCATTGGCACCAAGGCAGAAGCGACTCTCATCGCTGAAGACGACACGTCTCCATTCGTCCCTCCATTCACGCCTGTCGCGACACCACTGGAGGCGGGCTGCACGATGTTGGGGCGTGAGCGGAAGACGGCCTAACGGTGTGCGGGACCGTAGCCCAGCTTCATGGAGACGGTTGCGAATGGTCCTCGCCGATACCCCAGGAGCAACAGTGTCCCTAATTTGCTGGGAAGTGGCGGTGCGGTCCCCTACGGCACTGCGTAGGATTCTACGGTCTTGGCGTGCATCCGTGCGTCGCTGCGGTCCGGTCCCAGGTCGACGGGCACGTGCACCTTCCGCCGACCACTGGCGACAACATCGATGTACTGTGCAGACCTCACGCCCCACGTGTTGAGCAATTCGGCGGTACGTCCACCCGGCCTCCCGCATGCCCACTATACGCCCTCGCTCAAAGTCCGTCAACTGCACATACGGTTCACGTCCACGCTGTCGCGGCATGCTACCAGTGTTAAAGACTGCGATGGAGCTCCGTATGCCACGGCAAATTGGCTGACACTGACGGCGGTGGTGCACAAATGCTGCGCAGCTAGCGCCATTCGTCGGCCAACACCGCGGTTCCTGGTGTGTCCGCTGTGCCGTGCGTGTGATCATTGCTTGTACAGCCCTCTCGCAGTGTCCGGAGCAAGTATGGTGGGTCTGACACACCGGTGTCAATGTGTTCTTTTTTCCATTTCCAGTAGTGTATTTGTAGACACTCCGTTGTGGCAAAACACTGTTCCCGTACTGTACCGAAAGTCTTCGATGAATTTCGGCCCCTGATACGCCTTCCGACCACAAAAAACGGATCACTGAACGTTGCTCTTTTTTGGTGCAAATAGACAGCGGAGCGGCCATGGTTAACAGCACGACAGCGATAACGAAACTAACCTAGCAGCTTGAATATTGCAAAGAAATAACAACAAATAAACAAAGCATGCTCCAACAACGTAAAACGACAGTACTACCAAAATAAACAAAATTATTACTAAAAACCAGATAATAATTGACTTACTCTCGTATATACTACAAATTATAATTATTTAAGAACTGTATAATATAGTAAAATTAATTTGAGGGCTTGGTTAACATTCCTGACACAAAATTTCACGGTAAATAAAATTCTAGATGTTTTTAAAAGTAGTTATATCAGCGGAAAAATGCTCCTGACGGAATACGTTCTTCTTCAAAAGACTGACAGGAAAGTTGAGAACCAGTTGCCTCAATCCTATTCCCGTCTTCATCACAAAGGGAATATTCGCTCTCCTTTTACACAGAACGTTCTATATTATTTTACCCAGTCTCTTCATAATCAGCATCTCCCTCTCACAGCCGCAATATTTATATACCTCTCACTCACTGTCTCATTTTTCATCCATTGATTTACAGTATATTCCTCTGCCACTGCCTCCTCTCTCGCTCACACTGCATTCTTTTTTTCTTTCTTTCACACAGCCTCTACGTCCATCATACCTCAACAGCCCCAAATTTATTGGGGTGGTGGGGGGGGGGGGGCAAGGGGGTGGTGCAACTTATTTATCCCTTACATAAAAATGTATAAAATTTCGGTCCAAAATGGCCCCCACCCTACACCTAAAGTTTCGCTGGCCTCCTCCTTCCAGAGCCTTTGTGTGGTCACCACTCACCTGAATTTGTCGTTTTCATTGTGTATTCTCTTCTTTGCTCCCACCGCTTCTATCTCTCTCTCTCTCTCTCTCTCTCTCTCTCTCTCTCTGTATTTCCATATTTCCCCTCTTTCGGCTCCCACTGCTATTGTCTTCATCCATATCTCTTTCTCTGCAACTTTTTCTCTTCCACCATCACTGTTACCACTCTCTTTTTTCTGCTGCACTGGCACTGTCTCCTCTCTTTTCCACGATCATCGTCTCCCTGCTTCTCTCTTTCAGCACAAAAAGGCGCGTAAAAGTTTCGCATGCCAAAATTTTCCAGGAGGAAGGCAGAATGAGGACTTAGACAGCTGGTTCCCTACTTTTCTGTCAGAGCCATTTGAAGAGGAGTGTATTAGTGTATTCGTCTGTTTTGTGCTCCAACAGGAGTATTTTTCCGCAGGTTCTTTTCTTTTCCCTCCTACAGCAGAATGTGCTGCTTACATAAAAACAATTCTATTTTCAGTAGAGTTTTTACAGATTATTTATAGTCATTTATATTTATACTTTGGCGCATGTAAACAACATGTTAGTATGCACAAAACAGATTAACACAAAATCGTTTGTTTTACATTTTTCTGGATACTTTGTTCATCGATGGGAATTTACCGACAACGAACATCTTTTGACTTGTACCTTGGAAGAGTAAAACTGTTATCAGAAATATTTCACTTCATTTGCATTTATTCCAGTTTTACATAATTTGTGGCAGCATTTTAAGTTTCCTATAGACATGTTAAAACCATTTTCAGATCAATTTTGTCGCTGTCATACCACTCTGGAATTATTTTTATAGTCATTAAATGCCAGTACTACAGAGACAGCCGTTAATAAAGTTTTATTGGTGAAAAAAATCTGACTCAAAATATAGCTGGCGGACCTCATAACCCATCACATGTGTTCAGAACGTCAGTTAAAACCGCTTTTACGCGTCAGACAAGACATTACGTTTATATTTTGTGAGCTTAACTACGGTAAATTTCAACCTCTCGATCTTGATAGTGAATAACGCTACCGAAGAAAGCTTCAAGGTTCTCCAAGAACTTTACCTTAAGAATAAGTACAAAAATTTGAACCATTTGCCATGAACAGAAATTACAGAAGTGACGACCCCAAAAACTGGCAATTTTGGTACTCAAAATTCACTGCTTTTCAGATGTAACTTGATAACGGAAAAAATAGCGTTTCCAGACGACGCGCCAAAAAATTTAGAGTTAAAATTGGAGTCATATCGTTTGGCTAGATATTGAGATAATTTCGGGAAACTGTGCAAATACGGCTATAACAAGTTTTTGCAGTTTTCTGCATAAGTATTGTCAGTTTGAATCTCTGGATCTCGGTAACAGATAATGATAACGAAAAATGTTTAGGAGTTCCCTGACGATATTATTTTACGGAGATATCGCAAAAATTTCGACGATCTGCCAAGAATAGAAATTATAGAAGGGGCCATACCAATAATTCGTACTTTTCGTACCCAAATATAGTGATTTTTCGCTGTATTCTCAGAAACCGCCCATGAACAAAGGCAGCTTTTGTAATTCGCATGTATGTGTTTGGAGCTTATGGACGCCCAACGGAAAGGTTATCAGCGTGCTTACATACGTTAAAAGAAAAGTACGTGGATAAAATAACACAATGTTAAGATACGCACTGAAGCCACGATGAAATAATAAAATGTGCAATACAGGAGATTAAAACACAAGTAAAATGATAAACACACTAAAAGAAAGGAAAGCCGTGTTGCGGCTCGCGTTGGTGCCATAGGTAGGTTCGCATTGTGTAACAGAGATAGTGACGTCTTGTTTTCTTCTCGTGTTTACTGACGCCACTACGTTTGCTACCGTTGTCAGTCTGTGAGTGGCAGCAGCAGCAGTTATCTGTATATAGTATGGTGGTACTATCTTCGGAGGGCCGTCAAGTGTTTTCCAGATTGGAGTGTGCAGCCATTTTGGTTGGGACGGAGCAGCTGTGACGTTCGGCAGCGAGAGAAAATGCCGGGACCACTGGCAGCATGTAGGCAATGCCGGATCGAGGGGCTGTAGTTGTGAGGGCCACAACCTCGTTGTCCACTGGACCCAGGACGTTTGAGATGAGTGAAGATTAACCCAGTAGTGAAACCTCCACCATTCTGAGATCACGCTATTTGTTCGTGCGTTGATGCTCGCAGGGTCACTGAGACCAAGAGCAACGAGTAGATTGTTTGGAGTTGACGAAATTAATTAGCCACCCTCCACTTCTTATTATTAATCATTGAATTCTTTGTGTTTATTGATGATGTTCAACCATCAGTATTTTTCTGCCTAGTGGCTGCTAACACACCAGTTACCTGCCCTGGAGCTTAGCATATTTACTTGCTTTATACCTTTCCTCCCCTTGCTGCTGCTGTCTGGTAAGGTGTGTAGTTCGACGACCTCCTTGATTGTGGTTCAGATATTTCGTTCTTTTGGAGTACCTTGCTTATAGTGATTCCTTCTGCGTCTGGATATTCTAAACACCGGTTTATGAAGACCCACTGCTCTCCGCCAATTCCGCCTTGCCTGGGTTATTACATCGTTATGCTGGGTACCAGACGTTAGGTAGATTTTAAAAGAGTGCTGGTCTGCATTTAAACTGTCACTAGTTTGAGTTGCCGTCTGGTTAGGTGAATGCAACTCTTGGCTGCCTGTCTCATCGGTTAGAAAGTTGCCGGCTGGAGAGGCCGAGTGGTTCTAGGTGCTACAATCTGGAACCGCGCGACCGCTATGGTCGCAGGTTCGAATCTTTCCTCGGGCATGGATGTGTGTGATGACCTTAAGTTAGGTAGGTTTGAGTAGTTCTAAGTTCTAGGTGACTGATGACCTCAGAAGTTCTCATAGTGCTCGAGCCATTTGCAACATTTTTTTTTTTTTCTTAGAAAGTTGAGCGACTTTTCCAGGCGGATCCTTGGAGCACTGTCTAAGGCCTGCTTCTCCCTTGGTTTGATCAGACTGATGGTTTTTTTAAAAAAATGCTTTAATTTTTCGTTATTATTGGGGCCTTTAGCCCACAAGTAATTTGAATTTCCTGTCAATAAGGCCTTCAACCATGAATGCAATTTGTCTAAAGAAGTTTTAATTAGATATTGTCTCTTAATAGTCAAATTTTGATGATTGAGTTTGTAAAAAAATATTTTAGTGTCTCTTGGAGAAGTGTAACAGTTCTTAACAATTTGTAATGCCTTCAGCCGTTAAATTGTTGTTGTTGTTGTGGTCTTCAGTCCTGAGACTGGTTTGATGCAGCTCTCCATGCTACTCTATCCTGCGCAAGTTTCCTCATCTCCCACTACCTACTGCAACCTACATCCTTCTGAATCTGCTTGGTGTATTCATCTCTTGGACTCCCTCTACGATTTTTACCCTCCACGCTGCCCTCCAATACTAAATTGGTGATCCCTTGATGCCTCAGAACATGTACTACCAACCGATCCCTTCTTCTAGTCAAGTTGTGCCACAAACGTCTCTTCTCGCCAATCCTATTCAACACCTCCTCATCAGTTATGTGATCTACCCATCTAACCTTCAACATTCTTCTGTAACACCACATTTCGAAAGCTTCTATTCTGTTCTTGTCTAAACTGTTTATCGTCCATGTTTCACTTCCATACATGGCTATACTCCATAGAAATACATTCAGAAACGATTCCTGACACTTAAATCTGTACACGATGTTACAAATTTCTCTTCTTCAGAAACGCTTTCCTTCCCATTGCCAGTCTACATTTTATATCTCTCTACTTCGACCATCATCAGTTATTTTGCTCCCCAAATAGCAAAATTCCTTTACTACTTTAAGTGTCTCATTACCCAATCTAATTCCGGCAGCATCACCCGACTTAATTCGATTACATTCCATTGTCCTCGTTTTGCTTTTGTTGATGTTCATCTTATATCCTCCCTTCAAGACACTATCCATTCCGTTCAACTGCTCTTCCAAGTTCTTTGCTGTCTCTGACAGAATTACAATGTCATCGGCGAACCTCAAAGCTTCTTCTCCATGGATTTTAATACCTACTCCGAATTTTTCTTTTGTTTCCTTCACTGCTTGCTCAACATACAGATTGAATAACATCGGGGAGAGGCTACAAACCTGTCCCACTGCCTTCCCAACCACTGCTTCCCTTTCATGCCCCTCAACTCTTATAACTGCCATTTGGTTTCTATACAAATTGTACATAGCCTTTCGCTCCCTGTATTTTACCCCTGCCACCTTCAGAATTTGAAAGAGAGTGTTCCAGTCAACATTGTCAAAAGCATTCTCTAAGTCTACAAATGCTAGAGACGTAGGTTTGCCTTTCCTTAATCTAGCATCTAAGATAAGCCGTAGTGTCGGTATCGCCTCACGTGTTCCCATATTTCTACGGAATCCAACTTATCTTCCCCAAGGTGGGCTTCTATTAGTTTTTCCATTCGTCTGTAAAGAATTGGGGTTAGTATTTTGCAGCCGTGCCTTATTAAACTGATAGTTCGGTAATTTTCACGTTTGTCCACATCTGCTTTCTTTGGGATTGGAATTATTATATTCCTCTTGAAGTCTGAGGGTATTTCGCCTGTCTCATACATAATACTGTCCTCAAGTACATCGCCCTTTGTTTAGACACTCTATATACTCCTTCCACCTTTGTGCTTTCCCTTCTTTGCTTAGAATTGGGTTTCCATCTGAGCTCTTGATATTCATACAAGTGGTTCTCTTTTCTCCAAAGGTCTCTTTAATTTTCCTGTAGGCAGTATCTATCTTACCCCTAGTGAGATAAGCCTCTACATCCTTACATTTAGCCGACCCTGCTTACCCATTAAGCACTTCCTGTAGATCTCATTCTTGAGATGTTTGTATTCCTTTTTGCCTGCTTCATTTATTGCATTTTTATGTTTTCTCCTTTCATCAATTACATTCAATATTTCTCCTGTTACCCAAGGATTTCTTCTAGTCCTCGTCTTTTTTCCTACTTGATCCTCTGCTGCCTTCACTACTTCATCCTTCAAAGCTACCCATTCTTTTTCTACTGTATTTCTTTCCCCCATTCCTGTCAATTGTTCCCTTATGCTCTCCCTGAAACGCTGTACAACCTCTGGTTTAGTCAGTTTATCCAGGTCCCATCTCCTTAAATTCCCACCTTTTTGCAGTTTCTTCAGTTTTAATCTACTGTTCATAACCAATCGATTGTGGTCAGAGTCCACATCTGCCCCTGGAAATGTCTTACAATTTAAAACCTGGTTCCTAAATCTCTGTCTTACCATTATATAATCTATGTGAAATCTGTCAACCTTCTTTTATGTTTCTTGAGCCAAGTGTTAGCTATGATTAAGTTGTGCTCTGTGCAAAATTCTACCAGGCGGCTTCCTCTTTCATTTCTCAGCCCCAGTCCTTATTCACCTACTACGATTCCTTCTCTCCCTTTTCCAACTACCGAAATCCAGTCACCCATGACTATTAAATTTTCGTCTCCCTTCACTATCTGAATAATGTCTTTTATTTCATCATACATTTCTTCGATTTCTTCGTAATCTGCAGAGCTAGTTGGCATATAAACTTGTACTACTGTAGTAGGCGTGGGCTTCGTGTCTATCTTGGCCACAATAATGCGTTCACTATGCTGTTTGTAGTAGCTTACCCGCATTCCTATTTTTCTATTCATTACTAAACCTACTCCTGCATTCCC
This sequence comes from Schistocerca cancellata, assembly GCF_023864275.1. Lineage (NCBI taxonomy): Eukaryota > Metazoa > Arthropoda > Insecta > Orthoptera > Acrididae > Schistocerca > Schistocerca cancellata. The sequence continues at coordinate 708,006,156 of NC_064630.1, forward strand.
CTATTTGACTTTGTATTTATAACCATGTATTTGCCTGACCAAAAGTCTTGTTCCTCCTGCCACCGAACTTCGCTATTTCCCACTATATCTAACTTTAAGCTATCCACTTCCCTTTTTAAATTTTCTAACCTACCTGCTTGATTAAGGGATCTGACATTCCGCGCTCCGATCCGTAAAACGCCAATTCTCTTTCTCCTGTTAACGACGTCCTCTTGAGTAGTCCCCGCCCGGAGATCCGAATGGGGGACTATTTTACCTCCGGAATATTTTACCCAAGAGGATGCCATCACCATTAACCATTAACCCAGGAACCCCAACGAGTCTCCATTGTCTTGAGAGGCACTGTAGGATGGTGTCCCACATATGAAATTCAAAAATACGACGAGAATGATTAAAATGAATTCACACGCACAATTAATTGCAGAAAAATGAAAACCGGTCTCTGCAGCCCATTCCTCTAACCTCCGCACTGTAAGTTTCTACTGATGGCTTGCTGTTGCAACACAGGAGGAGGAACAGCAAAATCGTTCATAAATAATGAGCTCTGTAGAGGACCTCTTACCGTAGACATGATACTGTTTGCGGCTATGGCAGAGAGGCTAACAATTAAAACACTTTCCTCAGGGACGCCATTCTCCTGCTCAAAATGATCTGACAGCGAGTCACCGAATCGGGTCCTATAAAAACCGCTGAAACAGGAAAGACTGTATGAAGATGGGAAGGTGGCCACGAAAGCCTCGTTGATGCAGTTGAGCGGGAATACAGTGTCTCCGAGTAGTATAGTATGCCTTACTGATGTCGAAGATTATGCTGACACAGTGATGTTTATGAAGAAAGCCTGATGAACAGCCGCCTCTAGCGGGGTCAGTTTGCCAACAGTGGACCTCAATCTCCAGAATCCACACTGAGAGTGGCTAAGGAGTTGCCTGGTCTCTAGCAACCAAATCAGATGACGGTTAAACATTCGCTCCAGGGTCTTTCCTACACGAGTCGAAAGGCGATACTCCGATTACTGGGACATGTGCAGTCTTTCCTGGTTTGAGGAAGGTTGTCGAAAGCGCCTCTTTCCACTAGGTGGGGAAGTTACCTGCCTGCCATATCAGGTTAAATCATTGGAGGAGGATTTCCTTTGACTCCGTCGCAAGATGTCGAGGCATGCAGTACCACATTTAGGCGTGATCAGGTGCAGTATGAACAGGGCCGATTTCAGATTCCACAATGGGAAAGCGTAGTTGTGTGTCTCAGAATAGTTCGATCGGGAGTGCAGTTTTCCCCTCTCTGCAGTCGCAAGCCGTATCTTGGCTGGCACCGGCAGTAGCTTGAGAAAAATTCTCTGCTAGCGTCTGAGTAATTTCTCCAGGTGCTGTTTGGAGACATTACAGTTTCAGCACTGCTGCTGTTGGCAAATGACTTCGTTTCCCAGATATCCTTCTGAAGGCTCCCCATACTTTTGTAGAAGAAGTGGATTGGTTGAAGAGTGCAGGAACACTTGCTGTTACCTTTTCTTGCTCTCCTTAAATATGTATCGAGCCTTGCGTCTCGCGAGTCAAAAGGCTATGAGGGCGTCTGTCATAGGGCAGCTTTTAAATTGACAAAGAACCACACATCTGTCGCAGAGGCTGAACGGCACATTGGTTCACGAAGGTACAGGCCGTCTTTTAAGACAACCTGAGCACTTAGGGATGGATAAGTCAGTGGCACGAATAATCACTCGTGTTTGTGGTCCATCCATTTCTGGATGCTGTTGTGATGTTCAAACACAGCCAGCTGGCTGAGCAGCGTCCAGTTAGTCCTGCTAACCATCCATGTTGGTGGCTTCTCTTCAGGTAGTACTCCATCCAGTAGTGAATGCAGAGTGGGAAGTGGTTACTGGAACGAAGGTCGTCAGCGGCCTCCCATTGAATAGAGTCTGTGAGGGCTGGTGAGCAGAAAGAGACGTCCATGACTGAGAATGACTCTGTAGCAGTGCAGAAACGAATGTGAGTACCAGTGTTGAGGCTGCACAGCTCGTGAGACATGACGAGGCTCTCCAAAACTCATCTCTGTGGTTAAGTATAGGACGAGCCTCACGATACATGATGAGCACTGTAGACTTCCTGTAGGAGTAATGGCTGTGGGAGTTGTTCCACAAGATCTATGAGTGCCTCAGACTACTTACTGCATCTGGTGGAGGAAGATACAGTGAGCGAACAGTGATGCTCCGACACCCATCAATTTCGACAGCAACTGCATGCAGGGAGTTATCCTGGGGGAGAGCAGAGGACTGATGCGTGTTATTGACAAACACAGCAGTCCTCCCTTCACTCTGTCGCCCGTCAGATCATCCTTTTGGGGATATGTACAGCCTTATGGTACATGGGCATCAGTGGCTTTAAAATGTGTTTCTTGTAAACACAGGCACAGGCTGTGTTCCTGCACCAGCAGTTTCAGTTCCTCCAGATGTGTTCTGAAGCCATTAATGTTCCACTGTAATATGGGAGCCATCTATCATGGGGGTTGCACTTTCACCGTGTCCTTCCGCCGAGGAGGGAAGCCTGTAATAGGTAGGGGGCTCAGTGATGGGGCGAGATGATTGCCTCAGTCCCACATCAAGCTCAATAAACTCTACCGAAAATTCAAGAGACTCGTCAGATCGTATGACGTCGACGTCGTCAGACTGTTAACGGCCCAGCTCTGTCGGTGGCCTTAGATTTTTTTGCCCCGGGTACACTTGGGAGCCACAAACAGGGCAGTGGTAGTACCAGTGCTGGACGTTGGACCGGACTGAACCTTAGGGGGAGCAGGGAGTTCAACGTTATCGATCATAGAATATTCCGTGTTTTGGGAGGAAGTAGAGGCTGTGAAGCAACTGCATCAGCGCAAGTAGACTGACAGACATAGGTACTAGAGCAAAACACTAGCTACCACCGTTTGTATAGCAAGATGGCTTCCCTGTACTGGGTGTTTAACGACTGAAGCAAAGGATGTAGCCAGTGTTGGGGGTGAATAGTTTTATAAATTTTCTTGGCCTCACCATAGAGGATACGTCATGCCGTTTTAATCTCCTGTATCTTCCATTCTTCAAGGAAGACGTAACAGTTCCTACTCCAGACAGGGTAAGCCACAGAGCAATTCACACACTTTGGAGGAGATGAATATCAGACTCCTTCGTGGCAGCCTGACCATATTTACCACAAGTGGCTTCTCCCATACATCTAAGTGAGGCGTGTGCAAATCACTGGCTTTTAAAACAGCGCATGGGACTGGGGACATAGAACCGTGCAGTTAAACAAAGAAAACCTGCCTTAATACGTTCTGGGAGATTTATACTATTAAAAGTGAAGACGAACGATTAGGGTTCAATGAGATCGCCTTCCATCCTTTTTATAATATTCTGAACGTCTACAATGCCTCCTGGAGCCCATTCAACTTTCAGGTCTTCTTTGGGGATATACACCGGTTCTCTGTAGGTCACAACACATTTACTGTAGTTTAATGTGGTTTGGAGCTCAGCTTCAGTGACATATTCACCAAGGGTTCTGTTCTTCCACAGGCTGGTCACTTACTGGGTACTTCATGTTTCCAACGATAGTGTCCCATTTGAAAAAAACCTAACTTATCTTAAAGTACTTGCAATCCTCTAAACCCTTTCATATGTAAAAAGGTGACACCTTTTCAAAATTTTTCTGTTTCCTTTTAACCAATAAAAACACTGGCCAGCAGGATGCGTTCTGTTACTAAAGTGACTAGAAGTCTTTAATATCCCTGAGGCTGGAGGACGGTCTACACGAACCCTTTTAATTGATTGGGTGTTGGTACCTACCAGCGGTCGACCCATCCCTCTGGGATCCAAGTCGGTCCCACGAGTAGTTAGGTAAGCCTTGCACAACTAACTGGGGTGCGGAAAGTTTCCCAGAAGTTGCCTGCCAACGATTGTTCAACCTCAGCAACCATGCATCCCAGCAGTGCACAGCACACCTTGCGATAGAGGGTTTTTATAGAGGTTTCTACCATGCCCACGGTCCACGCAGTTAAACCAAGCCCCCAATTCCCTATGACACACAATGTTCAAGTGCTCGGCACACAGTGGTCGCTGAAGCTCGCCCAGAGCTTGCACTGATAGGGCGCTTACCAGTTCCCAGCTCAAGAACCCCGGGTTCGCCAGGCCTGTACCCAGCAAACGAATGCTAAGCCCCTGACAGAGCATTTAAATTCGTCTAATTTCCATGCTAACACACACCTAATGCAAAAGAACCAACCGATTTGCTCAAGTTGCCTGTGCTGGAGGAGGCATGTAATGTTTAATTTTGACCCAGTACTATAGGATGTGTAACGTTCCCAGGCAATACACACACTATTAATAAACTAAAATTTAATTGTACTATATACGCCGCTATGAAGCAATTTGTATATACTGTAATTATTTATAAAAAAATTATTTAAGTGCGTATAAAGGACATTCGTTATTATTGTAATATTTTCTGTAATATTATTCTCGATGTATTTATGATTGTAATATTTCTATACCCATAATGTAAGTACGAAATGTGTCAATATCTGCGATAAGAAAAAATGTAAAATACAGCCGCAAATTGCAAAGAGACATTAACGGTTGGGAGTGGTATAAATAGGAATACATAGTGTACATTCTTTGTCGTCTTCCTCGAGAGCTGAGAGAGAGAGGAATCTGTGACGTAGCATTTTATGAATAGGTAGACTTCATTTGTCTGTATCTAGATTTAGCCGCCATTAGAGGAGAAATTACAAACTAATGTAAGTTGAATTATTGTTGTGGTCTAAATACATTACAATTTATGAATAGTGTGTATTACTAATGTAAATTAGCTCGCCCATGTCACCTATAATATTTCTTTAAAGAATTTTCAGCATTTTTAGCAATTATCGCTGGTGTTGCTGGGCTGTGCCGCGGCCGAACGATTTGCAGCGGCGGCACATTTAAAAAATTGTTCCGCTAAGAAAAATTAACCAAACCCGTAAATCGGGAGCAGATAAAAATTAGCAGTGAATTAAGAAAATGTTTTTCTTTTATAGCGATCCTGAGACTAACGGAATTTATTACTAGTTTCACATTTGTGCATTCATAGGCGGATAGTTAACGTTGAAATTTAGCAATTTGTTGGTTCTTTCAAATAACTTAAATGTATAGTGAGGTGTGTTTTATCAATGATAATTAAACGTCGGCTTGGCAATATTTAACCATTTTATGCTAATAGAGACAGTCTTGTGTTCCATAGCTAACGCCGGGAAAGAATTCAGCAAATATTAAAAAAAAAACCACTGCATTTAGAAAATGTGTGCCAAGGCCGAATTAGGTAAAGGATTTAATTCTCAACTAAATAGTCTTAATCAGTTAATATGAATTTATCAGCATGAGAGGGTTGACTAAGTTCACGTAATTTTAAATGTACTTAATTCTGTCAAAATGAATTTTTATTACCACACGTAAATAAGGGGTTCTACAACAAAGTTCGTACTGAAAGAAAGAAGAAAAAAATTAAAAAATACATTAAAAAAGTAACTATTTAAGTGTTTTTTTTTAAATTTAATTTCATTAAAGATGCCAACGGCCTTGCCACAGTGGTAACACCGGTTCCCATCAGATCACCAAAGTCAAGTGGGATGAAGCTTGACTAGCACTTGGGTGGGTCACCGTTGAGGTCTGCCGAATTCAGTAGGCAAGCAAGGTGCAGTCAGTCCTTGTGAAGCTACTTGAAGAGCCACTTGGCAAAGAAGTAGCAGCTCCAGTCACAAAAACTAACAACAGCCAGGAGAACTGCGTGCTGACTGCATGCCCCTCCATATCTGCATCCAGTGACGCCCATCGACTGAGGATGACACTGTGGTCAGTCGCTAGTGTTGTCCCTTCCGAGGGCTGTTTGGACAGAGCAGACTACTATAGGATCGCTTCAGTATGCTCGTTATTCCTATCGGAATATAAATGGTCGCTAGACCAAGGGCTATGCAAAACATTCGACCTCTTATCTGTGTGATCAAGAAAATGGTATGATCCCTTGATGAATCGCATTTTCCTGCATGGCTTCTTGGGACATCTTGGTAGCGTGCGCTGTTATGAATGAACTAATAACGTGTGGGCGGTTAATTCATGCTTCGTCGACTGTGCCATCTTGTGTCTTGAAACAGAAGATGGTCTTTTACCATGGAATACATGATATCATCTACAAATGAAATGTTTCTTATGTCTCTTAACTTAACCTGTTTTGAAAATGAAAATTATTGTCAGGTTCTACTTCAGAATGTGTTTAACTTGGAAGTTATTTCTGATATTACTTCCATTTTTGATAATACTTTGACGTCTGTTACTGATTTTTGGTATGCTCTAGATAGGTAATGTAACATATAAGCAATTAAATACAGTATTAGCTAGGTTTTCTCGAGCATAACATATTTAAATGACGGCATTTGTTCCTTGGTACATGACCAACCTGTACCTTGGAATAGTTTGCACATTTACAAACTCTTACTTCCCATTAGTAATTTATCTAGTTACAGAACAATACTACAGCTCAGAGAAAGTGACTGCTACCATTTATAAATGGAATAACAAAACAGAGGGTGTGGTGGGTATCATAACTGGTATTTTTGTATGTGGGTATCTTAATATGTACACATCAGTGTGTTGGTTTTTTCTCTGTGTCAAATGGTCTTCTTACAACCCTGTGGCCTGATGTTTTCTGCATGGTTGTAGCTGCACCACATAGTGGACTATGTGTGTCAGTCAGACTAACCATTTTGTATACATGTGCCCACACTTCACCTGGTCTGCTGACGCAGGGAAACTAAGCATTAATAGCTCCCTCTTTCTACATGTGTAGTGCACGAAAAATGCCATGGCCGCTAGATGTGCTGTCATCTGGGGAAGCCGGGAGAGAGTGGCAGTGGTGAGGGATGGCTCAGAGCGCTGTAGAGGAAATGCCGAGCACTGGAGGGAAATGGCGTTCTCTACTGAAACCTACACGTACATTTTCGGGAAATATTAAGTGGGGCACCTCCACACCCACGACTGCATGGTCACCATTCAAACAGATCTGTCATCTATTCTGTGGCTAGTATCTAAAAGAATTCCCCTGAAAACGCAGCGATTTATTTTTGGCTGGTTTCTTAACCATTTGTAACTTTCAGAGATGAACCACGAGTCGGGAATTTTGTGCAAAACCTACACATTTCTCTCATTGCCATATTAAAATTGGCTTCTTTTGCCAAAACTCAGTGGAGTTTATACAGTCGCACAGTCGCACGTCACCAACCAGAGCTGAATGAACAAGAATTTGAGGTGCACTTATGATCGAAAGTACCCATAGAACATGGTTGCAGTCATATAGATTCACAAATGAAGGACTAATACATTTAAGGTTAAAGATAATGGGGAAGCTGGTAAATATAATTGGTTTATATACGACAGAGGAGGGAAAGAAAGAAGAAACGCATGCAACCAACGAATGATTTGAAGACAACGTTTACTGTAATACCTAAATTACAATGTTTGATACTTGTTGGAAGTTTAAATGCGAGGATAGGTAAATCTACATGGAGAACAAACTTACAATTAAAATATTTTTCTTCCTTCAACCACTTAGGGATACCAAGTAGTCTTTTTCCGCCACAAAGATATTCATGAAATTACATAGAGTTCTAGGGGTACTAGATAAATAGTAGACTATCTTCGTGCAAATGAGAAAGCCATCCCATTAATAGAAGACACAAGAGTGTATAGACGATATGATGTTAGCACTGACCGTTTTTTGGTAATATCAAAACCTAGAATCCCGCTGTATAACAATAAAACCACAATCAAGAAACAAATACGAGGAGAATATAGAACACATGTTTGTATAGAAGCTTAAGGAAAAATATGAAGTATGAAAACAAAAGGAAATCCGCCGTCTGGAACCGAGAACTAGCAAACATCACAAACTATAAGAAACAGACTTAGCTGAAATGACTAAAATCAAAGAAGCAAGAAGATTATATGGAGCATAAGCGACACAGAAAAGTCACAGTAGTCAAAACACAGACAAGAAAAATAAAACGACAAATCTGGGAACGCTTTCTGAGTGAAATGCAGCACAATGTACATGAGCAATAAACCAAAGGGTGCTAAGACCATTTAATAAAGAACAAAGGGATATAGTTCAAATTAATCATATTTCAGAAAATGATTGATTAGCTTATTGCCAAAATCTATCTACAGGTGGCCAGAAAAATGTGAAAACTACTGTTAGTGACAAGCTTGTTGATCTTATATCAGAGGAACAATTAGTGTTAAAAAATCTAAAAACAGGAAATCCACAGGGAAGACAACTTCAATGTGGACTTGTTTAAAAGTGCTTCGGAAATGTTACTCATAAAAGCAAATATTTGTTGGAACTACAGCAACATACCAGAGGACTAGCAAACAGCAGTTCCTATCTCCGCTGTTTAAAAAAGGGGATCGCAGAAAATGTGACCATTATTGGGGTATTAGTTCTCAAAAATTCAAATGGCTCTGAGCACTATGGGACTTAACATCTGTGGTCATCAGTCCGCTAGAACTTAGAACTACTTAAACCTAACTAACCTAAGGGCATCACACACATCCATGCCCGAGGCAGGATTCGAACCTGCGACCGTAGCGGTCGCGCGGTTCCAGACTGAAGCGCCTAGAACCGCACGGCCACACCCGCCGGCTATTAGTTTTCTCAACTCTCGATACAAGATATATATGCAAACCTAATAACAAATTTACGAAAAGCACTTTTGGATACGTTTTGTAATGAAGAACAAATGGGTTTCCGATGGGAAGAACTTGCTTAGACAGTGTTTTCTAATCTGCCAAATAACTGAAAAACACAGAGGATACAATTATCCCAGTACATAGTCTTTGTTGACTATGAGAAAGTAAAACGAGTTTCATTACGGGAACTTGTAGAAAAGAATAGTATAACCCAGCACGTAACAATTTTAATTCACAGTATACACAATAAAACTGAAATACAAAAAAGAAGTCTGTTTGCGAGAAACAAATGTCAAGGATAGAGGCAAGTGTGTCCTTTATCACCGACATTAGGTAATACATACATAGACGACGTCATAACGTCAAGTAGTTGACCATTATAAGCCTAATAATAAAGTTAGAAATACACACTTTTCTGCAGATGATCAAACAATCTTGGTGGACTCGTTAGATAAATTACAGAGAGCAATTTGGTCCTTGAATAAAGTAGCAAATGATTGTAATATACCAACATTTAAGATAATACTAATATAATGGCATTCCATGACAATGAACATTAAGAGCAAAAATAATAATTGAAAATGAACCTCTAGAACAAATAAGTGCCTTTAAATAAGTAGGATATGAGGTCTCATACATCACTCACGATGATCAAGAATACAAACCGCAAAAATTCCAGTGGTTCGTATGAAGTATAAATCGCACCCTCCTCAAAACAATTAGAAATGAGACACTACTAAAAATTTATAATCTTACGAGAGTACCAGTTCTAGCATGTGGGTCAAAGACTTGGACAATAACCGCCAGTCAAAGGAGGACGATCAAAGCTGCAGAGATGAGACTCTTAACACACCTCTCTGGTTACAAGCTCATAGATAGGAAAAAAAAAAATATTGAAATATGGAACGAGCTGGGTGTCGAAAGCATATTTCAGAAAACAGAGAAGTACAGAAAGAAATGTCATGAATATATTCAAAGGACGACTACCTAAATTAATATGCTAATATACACTCCACGAGAAAAGGAATGCTGGACGTCCGAAGAAGAGAAGCAAAGATCAGTTGCATTCTGCCTGAAACTGGAACAAGTAAGGATGCCTGGAACAAAATTGGATACGATGACGATAACCATTTGCAACCTTTATGTCTTCCTCGACGTTGATGGGATTTTCCAGCAGGATAACTCGACAATAATAAGACCGCAAGGTGACAAAGCTAAAGTCTCTTAAGGAGCACGACAGTGAATAAACTTGGGTGTTTTGACTACCAAATTCACCTGTTCTGAATCCTATGCAGCCCATCTGTGACGCTATCGGACGCAAGCTCTGCGAACACAAACCAGTGGCAAATTACTTACGGAAATCGCGGGACCTGTGCGTAGACATATGGTGCCACATACCTCTGGAAAACTTCATGTCTCACATAATCGCTGTTGTATTGCGCTCCAAAGGTGGAACTCTTTCGAGCAAGTGTGGATGTTTTGGTTCACCTGTGTAAAACGTGCAGCCCAGAGCCAATATGCAGAGTGGCTATGAATTGGCTCTGGAATGTAAAGTTCTGAATTACCATTTCCTTACATCCTCCCACCATTGGAACAATTTTCTCGCGTCGCAATTTTGAACTTTCCGTACCACTGAAGAAAGCACAATTTTTTGGAGTATCCAACTGCAGAATATTATTATTTCAAGCTTATCGTCTTAGCATCGTATAGAGAGAAGCTATGCCTGAAAGACAGCTGCACCATCAGTCGTAGATGCCACATTCAAATGTATGTGTAAAGTAACTACCTATATTCCAACACAGATCAAGACGTCTTTATGTTAAGCTCAATGTGAGAAGTATGTTGACTTTTTCATCTCGATAATACGGTGCTTTTCGCAGTTGAATTATTAGAACCAGCTGATATAACAACTGACTGTAACTATTTTCTATCCTGTAGGTCATCGGTTGCATAACGTCGGAACAATATATTTCACTTGTCGGTAGTTTTGTGTTTCACTGTCATGTGGAACCAGTTCACTGCTGTAGCGCTGTACGTATAACGTCGGAACAATATATTTCACTTGTCGGTAGTTTTGTGTTTCACTGTCATGCGGAACCAGTTCACTGCTGTAGCGCTGTACGTCATCGGTTGCATAACGTGGGAGCAATATACATCACTTGTCGGTAGTTTTGTGTTCCACTGTCATATGGAACCAGTCAGTTCACTGTTGTAGCGCTGTACGTATTCGTGACATGGTTTATCGTCGCTCACATGATATCCGAACAATTTTTAATAAAAGGGACTTACAGAAGCGAGTTAGTGGCTGCTATCCACCAACCTTTTCACGGTAACGTAATACAAATTTCCCTGTAGAATAGGTGTTGCCACAGAGAAACTTTTGTCAGTTTCTTTTCAGATTTTTACGTTGTTGCCTGTCAGTCCTTTTATATCACCGACTAAGAGTTAATATTTTTGGTGCAGCACTGTATGTGCAGCGTGAAATAATAAAAAAAAATGCCCTTTACTCAGGTGTGGTTTGTTATTATACCAGTATAGCATAGCAAATAATTAGTGAATATTGTCTTTGCTTTGAACATGATGTTGGTTAAAAATGCAAATGGTAACTTTAGTGACTTCACTTTTACATAAGCTCTGAGCATCATTACCTCCCGTATTGCTATTACATGTCCTTGCAGAGCTGTGGAATTATTACATAACACACAATCTGTTTTTCTCACACTAGTGACTACAATTTGTTGAAAAATTAGCTCTATTATTTACCTCAGGTAGCTGATTCGATATCTATGTAGACACTACACATTACATTTTGTTAAGCTCACTGAATAACATTTACTTAACAAAATGTAGAATCTGCTGCTATTAGTTAACGTAATCGGCATATGAGTGAAAGTCGAAATAAAATTTGAAAATTCTTATTACTATTATCAATATTTCATTAGATGTTAAGAAACCATCACATATCTTTAGCAAAACTTGGCTCTCTGGGCCGTATTTAACAAAACTTGTCTTATGTGCCGTAGAGGCATACAGCATTGGCAATAGTCCATTAATCATAATATCGTACTACGTACTACACAGCAAAGGCCGCTACTTTTAGATAAATAGAAGAATATTATTTTAAGCTATACAATAATAAATGTATTTTCGAACAATCAAGAAGTTATTGTTACAGACCATGAGAGATATACGTCGAGCAAAGTGCGTCAATTCAGCTCAGCTGTAAAAGCCAGAGAGAAGAAATGTTTTATCAAACAAAAACTCTGCCATCTAGTTTTTTATAATGTCTCGTCTTTTTCTGCGAGATACTTAGTTGAAAGGCCACCCTGGTGGGACTGTTTAAGTGATTGTGAATGTATGCAAAATTTAGTGTACTAACAACATTTATTTTCCCAAAACAGATATAAATTATGCTAAACAAGTTACTGATTGGGTACCGTAAACAATTAAGAGGTGATTTAAAACTGCTCTAGACACGGATCCTGGATGGTAGAGACCCTAAAAATATGGATAACGCAATCTGAATTGATCTCACACTGAGCAGACTTTGATTGATCAAATCTACTGACGTTTCTGCACATAGGTGCCACTGGGAGCAAGTGGCGATTGAAATCTGTACGCCCTTACAACGCAGGTGCGGCAGTACATTACCCTGTTTGCTTCACGCGGCGATGTAACTAACCCGCAGCCTGCGAGACGTGCGTTGCGGACGTGAGACGTGGAAGTGGCACCTGTGAATCGATCGTAGCCACGAAAGAAATGCAGAAGTCTCGTGGCCTAGCCATCAGGCAGACGGATCGCAATTTACTCTCTACCGGAGACCTAAAATCATGGTAGATTTCAGTGTGCGACACACCCATTCGCTGGCCGTACCAAGGACCCATTTGGCTCACTTAGACGACAGAGAGCACAAGAATAACATACGTGCAAGACTGGTAAACCAAAAACGAATAAGTGTGCCCACAGCAAATGAGTAGTCCGAGACATTTGAAATCACACTCTCAGTACAGTAAGAACTTCACCACAGGCTTCTCAGTCTAAACTACTCGTAAGTAAAGTCAGTATGAGGACAGGCCCAAAGTACCAACTACACATGCTATAGCTTCGACCAGAAGTGCTTACAAACCAATGTCTGCCTCGCAACTCTCCAGAAAAAATTATTCCGTTTTCCCACAAATTGCACGGATGACACTGTCTTAACACTGACCTGAGCCCATCACAGGGCTCTAGAGTCGCTAAACCTCCCCTGGCACACAACAGAACAAATTCATGTAGACCCAGGGCAAGAGTTAAGATACCTGCATCTCTGAAACAGAACCACCAATTACTGGCCTTTTTATAGGTTTTCACAGATGTAGTAGATGATTTTTTCCGAAGTTCCCGTGGCAACAAGAAAACAAATACAATTTTAAAGATCTTTATCTAAACTGACTGTGCCTTAGAGCTTGTTAGAGCAAGCTATGAAGTGTAATAAAGATTCTATCTCTAAACGTTTCTCAGATGCCGGATTTGTCTTATAGAACCAAGGTGGCTGCCCTATTTCCACTACTGGCGAACATGAAAACTTGTGAATTTATATTACACATGGCTCTGCACACAATGCCCAGTTTACAACTCCACTGTGTGGATGCATTCCCTTAGGCTATCACCCCAGCCCAAGCTTCTGCTGGTGATGCGGCAGGTAACATGGCATTGTTCTGCTGGAGTCCCATCTAATGCGGCGTTGCCGTGTCTACCCTGTACAGCTGTGGGCCTGTCCGGCAAGATTTACTAAGGGATTGGCTCGCTGCCAATTGCTTTCAACTAACAAAAAGCCGTTTCTGCGAGCTAAGAGTCACAGAAATACCTCATGCTTTTAGCGCCCTACCAGGCTCCATTAACATCTGCTGAGGCTATTAACTTTCTAGAGTCTCGCTCAATGCGTGTCAGGCTGTATATAATGTTGATTAATTTTCTGTATGCGAAAAAAGAGGTGAGAGAGTAACCTGTCCTCTCTCATAGTATTATGTCTTTGGTCTAACTCACCTTTAGAATTACACACGAGTATTTCTTAAAGTAAATTTAACGTCTATACTAAACCCAGTTCCAAGAGATGGTTTCCTTTTTATGCTAAAGGAAACCTTCATATGATGCAATTTTTGTTCTTTTGTTATCATAATTATGTACATCCTTCTTCCTTTTGAACTGCAGTAGATTATTTACAACAAAGTTCATAAGAGTATAGATATACTGTTAAGAAAAATCATAGTCAAAATACACTCCTGGAAATTGAAATAAGGACACCGTGAATTCATTGTCCCAGGAAGGGGAAACTTTATTGACACATTCCTGGGGTCAGATACATCACATGATCACACTGACAGAACCACAGACACATAGACAGAGGCAACATAGCATGCACAATGTCGGCACTAGTACAGTGTATATCCACCTTTCGCAGCAATGCAGGCTGCTATTCTCCCATGGAGACGATCGTAGAGATGCTGGATGTAGTCCTGTGGAACGGCTTGCCATGCCATTTCCACCTGGCGCCTCAGTTGGACCAGCGTTCGTGCTGGACGTGCAGACCGCGTGAGACGACGCTTCATCCAGTCCCAAACATGCTCAATGGGGGACAGATCCGGAGATCTTGCTGGCCAGGGTAGTTGACTTACACCTTCTAGAGCACGTTGGGTGGCACGGGATACATGCGGACGTGCATTGTCCTGTTGGAACAGCAAGTTCCCTTACCGGTCTAGGAATGGTAGAACGATGGGTTCGATGACGGTTTGGATGTACCGTGCACTATTCAGTGTCCCCTCGACGATCACCAGTGGTGTACGGCCAGTGTAGGAGATCGCTCCCCACACCATGATGCCGGGTGTTGGCCCTGTGTGGCTCGGTCGTATGCAGTCCTGATTGTGGCGCTCACCTGCACGGCGCCAAACACGCATACGACCATCATTGGCACCAAGGCAGAAGCGACTCTCATCGCTGAAGACGACACGTCTCCATTCGTCCCTCCATTCACGCCTGTCGCGACACCACTGGAGGCGGGCTGCACGATGTTGGGGCGTGAGCGGAAGACGGCCTAACGGTGTGCGGGACCGTAGCCCAGCTTCATGGAGACGGTTGCGAATGGTCCTCGCCGATACCCCAGGAGCAACAGTGTCCCTAATTTGCTGGGAAGTGGCGGTGCGGTCCCCTACGGCACTGCGTAGGATTCTACGGTCTTGGCGTGCATCCGTGCGTCGCTGCGGTCCGGTCCCAGGTCGACGGGCACGTGCATCTTCCGCCGACCACTGGCGACAACATCGATGTACTGTGGAGACCTCACGCCCCACGTGTTGAGCAATTCGGCGGTACGTCCACCCGGCCTCCCGCATGCCCACTATACGCCCTCGCTCAAAGTCCGTCAACTGCACATACGGTTCACGTCCACGCTGTCGCGGCATGCTACCAGTGTTAAAGACTGCGATGGAGCTCTGTATGCCACGGCAAACTGGCTGACACTGACGGCGGCGGTGCACAAATGCTGCGCAGCTAGCGCCATTCGACGGCCAACACCGCGGTTCCTGGTGTGTCCGCTGTGCCGTGCGTGTGATCATTGCTTGTACAGCACTCTCGCAGTGTCCGGAGCAAGTATGGTGGGTCTGACACACCGGTGTCAATGTGTTCTTTTTTCCATTTCCAGGAGTGTACTTAATGACCGTGGATGAGCACAACTTATTGCTATTACAGCATGTTTTTGAGCAATGAAAACTTTCTTTCTTAAAGATGAATTGTCCCAGAACATTATTCCATATGAAATTGCTGAGTGAAAATATGTCAACTAACTTATTCCGGAGTTCTGAATTATGCTTTTTCCAGTTTAAAGTATCACCAATATGGATACCAAAAAATTTCGAAGTATCTACCCAAATCATTATTTACTCACAATATGATACACTAGTCACTGTTCTAGTGCAGAACTGAGCGTGTTGTGTATTTTTAAAATTGAGAGTTGGACCATTTGGAGAAAACCAGTCAATGATTCTTTTAACAACACTGTTTACCATTGCTTCTATTGCTGTAGGCCTATGTATACTTGGATTGATTACAATGGAGTCATCTACAAATGGAACTAATTATACTTGTTGTATATTAGACGGATGTATAAAGTCAGAAAAAAAATTGCAGCATGAAGGAACAGATGGAGTTAATTTGAGAATATATTTGCCTAGATAACTGTAAACTTGTTGCCTTGTCAGACGAGTCTCGTTTCAAATCGTATCGAGCACACGGTCGAGTATGGGTATGGAGACAACTTCATGAATGCATGGACGCTGCATGTCAGCAGGGCTTTTCAAGCTGGTGGAGGCTCCATAACGGTGTGAGGGGCGTGCAGTTGGAGTTATATGGGACCCCTGATGCGTCTAGACACGACTCTCACAGGTGACACGTAAATAAGCATCCTGTCTGCTCACCTGCATCCATTCATGTCCATTGTGCATTCCGACGAACTAGGGCAATTCCAGCAGGACAATGTGACACCCTACACGTCCAGAATTGCTACATTGTGGCTCCTGGAACACTCTTCTGAGTTTAAACATTTCCGCTGGCCATCAGACTCCCCAGACATTAACATTATGGACAGCCCTGCAGCATTCATGTTGTCAGTTCCTTCCAGGACTACTTCACACATTAGTCGAGTCCATGCCACGTCGTGTTGCGGACCTTTCGCGTGATCGCAGGGGCCCCACACGATATTAGGCAGGTGTACCAGTTTCTTTGGCTCTTCAGTGTATTTCTGTAATAAGTGCTAAGCGACGCATTAGTTGGTGTAAAGAGCAGCGTCTTTGGACAGTGCAAGACTGGAAACGAGTGATTGCGAGCGATGAATCGCGTTATACGCTATTGTAGTCGGATGGAAGCGTTTGGGATTGGAGAATGCCTGGATAACGTTACTTGCCATAATGCGTAGGGTAAGTAGTGTTAGCGTGTGGAGGCGTTATTCGTGGTTACGGTGTGGTATCGTGCTTTTTAACACGCTTAAAATGGAAGGGTACGAATACTTTTTACAGCTTTATATACTACGCGTAATAGACGAAGAGTCCAATGACTATAATTTATCTGTATGATAGTGTACCCTGTCTTAATGCGGAATGTCTGAGGCAACAATGTGCGAACAATAACGTTACTGAAATGAACTGGTCTCCCCAGAGCCCTGCCTTCAACGCATTGGACGAACTGTTGGATGAGTTAAAACACTACCTTCTCTGGCTTCGGCTGTTGAGGAAGAATGGGCTGTAATCTCTCCATTAACGTTCAGACAAGTCATTGAAAGTGCCTCCAGCAGAGTTCAAGTTTTGATAAAGGGAAAGGGTGGAAACTCGCCATGTTAATGTTCACTCGCAACTGTTCAGATACTTATGATCACACAGTGTATAAATGCTTTCATTACTCGTTCCAAATTAAGTTTTGTCAAAGGCAGTTGGTTCAAAGCCGACTTTTCATGTTGTTGATCTTTAGGTAGGGTTTCACTCACTCTTCGTATAGCTGGGAGAAGTATCTGAAAGTGGTTGGAAATGAATTTTGCTACAACGTAATAGTGATACTACTCATATTTGGTCTAAAAGAAAATATTCGTATATAATAGATACGTCTGAAGTATGTGAAACAACCATTGAATTTCCCATTCTTATCCGTTTCAAAGTCGACTACATTATCCTTTTGGAAGTACTACAAATAACTGAATGTCCTGTCTTTTTATCTTAATTATTAATTCTCGGAATTTAAGTTGCACTTGCAGACGATAACGCAATGAATACTGCGAGATGGGCGTGTAGCATTCCCAGCATGTCCCAGTACAAGCACTTATGCCTGCACTTACTTTTAATTCAGTAGATGTTTGCTGTTATGAAACCGTGAAAAGTGTTCCAACGTGCAACTCCTTACCGTACGTTATAATATAATTCATTCTAGTACGTTTCACTTAGCACTGCTTCATTTGATGTTTGTTCTTATTTCGGCTCGTGTCGCCTTGTAAAGAAGTGAAACGTGTGCAATAAAGGGTTCATACTTAAAGAGAATAGAAACTTTTGAAACGCTGAATATTACGTTTGTAGACAGAGTAACTTATGAACAGGCTCTGAAAAGGATTAACGAAATTAGACGTTTGTGGCATTACGACTAAAATAATGTAGGACACAACCTGAAGCATCACCAAAGCCTCAATTTGGCAGTAGAGAACCGTATACGCTTGAGTGTGTGTGTGTGTGTGTGTGTGTGTGTGTGTCGAGGGGGGGGGGGGGCGCGAAAAACCTTAGAGGAAACCCAAAGTATGTACAAAGTATAAAAATTAAAATGTATATAGGCTACAGCAGTTATTTGGAGATGTAGAGGGTTACATATAATACCTGGAGAGTAACGCAAAGCTCTTCATCAGATCTATCTCCAGAGCGATGACTACAGCAACATTTAATGATCTGCTAGAAGAACCTGCATTAGTTCAACCACCCACGCTGTCCTACCTATTTAGTAGGGTGTAAACCACAACTGTCGACTTGTCGTATTTTGGCGTGGATTATGCCCCATTACAATTACGTTATCAAGGTAGTAAGTGGAATTTGGTATGCTGTGAATCAGTTTTTGAGTTATCCGTGAATAACTGCAGGAGTGATAGTCATTTCTAACGGTAGCTAGTGGTACAAATACATAAAAATATCTTACGTCTTTAAGAGTAGTATCTCTTTTTCTTCTGTTCATTAGCTAGTCTCTAACTAATTTGAGCACCAATTCTTTCGTCGCAGAGTCACATATAGTTGTATATTAGACAGGTCGTTGGTTGTGAAACTAACCTTATATTGTAGTAGACTCTTTAGGTTTCTTATTATGATTGGCGTCGTTAGCTGGCTGATGTGGGTGTAACGGATCATAGCTCTTAAAACCCCACTTCCTCGTTTTTAACTGTGTCCAGAATTCCAAATTGTTCTGTACGTTCGATATGAATGGTGTAACTTACCAAGTGCTTGAAAAATTTTTGAACAGCCTCGTTGTGTCAAACAGCAATCAGTGTAGTTGAAATGCTCGGGATGTGGAATACAACTAATTCTCTTTCACTCATAATCACTCTCGGGTTTATATTCACTGTAATAGACTTTCACTCACAGATAGACGCAGACGATGGTTAGTGCATATATATCCACCAGCAAAATTTTAAATTTATTAAATACGAATGAGTTAATGTTCCATATTCAGTGTTGTGTAACAAACAGATGAGCCAGTTGGCTTCCTGCGATACCGGATTACGAGTATCACTTTCACAAAATAAATTAACGGACCTCTACCATCTGTAATGGCATTAACAACGTCTTACTCGTATTTCCTATACTCGTCCCAAAAGCTATGATATATGTCCTCGATTGGGGTTGCACAGACTTAATAAATAATTAAGTTCCAATGAGGAAATATTATACGATATAAACACCCCAGCAAGAAAAGTGAAGCACCCCGACCGGGAGAAAGGAAACGAAATAAAACTTCGCAGGCTGAGACGGCATCTGATGTTATTTCATTTATTACGAATTAAGAGTTAAATTTACAGTGAATTTGATGGCTTGAGCACACTTATTAGTGTGACGTAGCAGCCCGTCTAGCCTGGATGCATGCAGTAATTCGACTGGGAGAGATGTAATATAGCTGTAGTGTGCTATCCATTGGCAGCTGCCCCACAAATGTTGTAACTGATCATTCGTATCCCAGGTGCTTGCACTGGAACTGAGTTGACATCTGAGCTGAAACACATGTGTTCCGTAGGGGACCAAACAGGAGACATTACTGGCCCTTGGAGCGCCTCAATATCACACAGACTGGTCGTAGAGACACGTGCCCTGTGTGGACGAACAGTATCCTGTTGAAGTATGGCACCACCACGCTGACAGGTGGTAGGTAGCACATGATGACACAGGACGACTGTGTCATATCAATGTCCCGTCAGAGTTCTCTCAATCGCTACAAGACATGACTTGTAGAGATCATATCCGACGGTTCCTGTCACTGTAACGCCAGGAATAACACAGCTGTGCTTCTCCAAGGCGTAGGAAGAATGGGACCTCTGCCCAGGTCACCGCCATACTTGACGATGATGGTGGTCCCTCGTAGTGCAGATCTGCCATTCATCATGAATGCGACACAATCATCAGCAGTTCATGTGTCTTGGTCGTGGAGCCACTGTAAATGCAGCCATTTGTGTTGTTGTGTTAACGGCGGCCCACACATGGAACGGCAATTTCCGGTTGCTGCTGGTCTCTGATTAAAGATGTGGGATGACACAGAATATTGCAGGGAGCCCGTTCCCTGTTCTCAAATGACAAGCGTAGATGTGAAGGCTTTGCGATGTGACTGGTACACTGTATGGAGGTCCTCCTGTGGTGGTCAGACGTAGTAGACGGAGACGACGACTAATTGGCTGCCGTCACATTCCCATGCAATCCACCATATGGCGACTGGCATACGAGAATGCCCATAAATGTGGATAATGCACTACTTGACCAGCCGGCCAGATGTAGATCCAGAATGAGACGCTTACAAAATTTGTTAGATTCTTTTTGTGGTGTCTCACACGAGTATACCTCATCTCCATGTCTCTCAAGTAATCACTCAGCGTCGAAAGCCAGTGACTATTCTTACCTATCCTACCTAGTGTTGTATCAACTCCATGCACTGGAAACATTCTTATTCTTGTCTGAACTAAATTGAGTACAAAAGACCTGTGCATGCAGTGAAAATGCATTGGAAATATTCACCTTTTACACAAGATTGAAAATTTGCTCTATCTTTTTCTTAGAGCGCAGCAGGGCAAATAAGAGGACTTGAACAAATATTTAAACGAACTCAGCATTACTGTTGCACCCCCCAATCTCCCTGGCACTGCCTATAGGTGTACTTATAACTTATCTTGTAGGCAGATAACATGCAGTGAGATATAAGTGTATGTACAACAGCCTTTGTAGATTTAAAACATTGTGAATTAAACACTGCTACCTGCTACATAGCGTAATGTACATGGAAAGAAGTAATATACAGCTGGTGACTGTGCATCAGGTTGAATAATGATTCTGCAGAGGTACTAGAGAAATCCAGAGAGGATTCGTTGGTGACTACGCTTAAAGAACTTTATAATATCCAGAGTTATTGTTTATTAATCCAGTGGGCAGAGGTGATAAAAGAACCACCTTCGTCCTGTAACGGTACACATGAAGGGGGTAAACCTTGGTAATTTCGTGAGGATTTCTGTATTAAGTTAATTTAAAGTACATAAAAATACTTTGAGTGCCTGCTGAATTACATATGTAAGCCCGTTCTTAAATGCATTACTCAATATGCACAATGTTGTGATTAGTTGATACTACATTCTCTACCTTACGATTTCATCAACAAAGAATTCTGTAGGTTAGTTCGTGATACCCCTTGGTACATTCGTGACATTACTTGGGTAATTTAGTGATAATGCATTAATTAAATAGTGAAAGTATTGTATTTCTATGTATTTCTATAAAAGATTTTATTTTGACATTTTACGACATTGAGGCTTATTTATGATTATAATGATAAACTACTGATGAAGTAATGAGCAAAAACACTGAATTGAATTTACTGATTAAATGAAAGCTTCATATTAGTCCTCATCAGAAAGGTTTTGGCACTTGTTGCACATGAAAACGTTCTCACTCTCTTCAAAAGTATGTTGACATTTCGAATGGTACCACAATAAACAAGAACTACACTGAATCCATAGTGCCTCTGATTTTGTTCTTCATGTCTTCTAAATAACTGTGGCCACAGGATCCACATTTATTGTCATCCTTCGTCCTCTTCTTTGTCAGTCCAGAGGTGCTTGGTTGTGGATTCAATGTATCTTCCTTTCGTGACCTACCTATAAATCACTAAATTTCATTAAAATAAATAAATAACAATTCTAAGGAACAACTGTCAACCCTGTTAATGAAGTACGTGTGATAATATTTTAGAAAATGCATAGGCCTACCTCTGGTTCTTTTGGGAGCTGCTTCTTGAATTGGAGAAATTTTGCCTTGCTATCTGTCTTTCTCCTCCACTTGCAATTGTTCCCATCATCTGTTAAGACAGGCAGAGCAAGACGGTCATTCACCTCTGAATGACTTTGTGAATCATCTAATGCTTGTTCCAGATTGTCATCTGCAGGTTTGTCTGAACTTTGATGTTACTATTGCCTCATCAGTCACAGCAGCATGATTAAATGGATATATCCCAGTCTTCCTAAAGGCTGATATGATGGTCTCAGGACTGATAGCACTGTAGTAAGCAGGTTTCAACAATTTGTGGAAATCATATCTGATGGGTCTGACACCTGGATTCTTGACCATGTAGCTATTTAAAGATTTTTTCCCATGATCGTTTAAGTTGCCTATATACCCCTACACCCAATGGTTGCAGAAGGTGAGTAGTGTGAGAAGGAAATGTCACACGAAAGATCTGATTCTTCTTGGGTAGATCAATGACCTCCTCTGAAATATGGGTTCCATGGGAATCCATTACTAATATTATAGGTCTTGCAGGCGGTATACATTGAATGAAAAAAAGTTCTCCATTTATCCACCCTTTTGGTGATAGTTTCACAACAGTGCCAGGAATTACATCTTTCAGTAGATCTTCTGACATTCAAACACCCTTAAATATCACCATAGGTGGTATCCAGTGACTACTTGCATTGACACAGGCAAGCAATGCGCGATTTTCTCCTCGATCAGCAAATGTTCTGCTATATACATACTTTTTGCCAATTGCTGTAACGATCTTGTATGCTTTCACCACATATGAGAGCTCTGTCTCAATGCAATTCCATACTAGATCTGGACGATCTTTAACTCCTAGATCTGCGATTAATGCTTCTAATTTTTGATAAAAGTCAGTAATTACTGACCCATTTCCCATTGAGGACCTATAAGCAGCTATATTTTGAGGCACCCTTAAGGTAAGCCCATAATGTTTTAAAATCTTTTCACCACCAGTCCTCTGCAGCTTGTTCTTCTCCATTGAAGGGATGTTTCCAACCAGTAGCTTATATGCCAGTTTTCGAATCTGAATTACAGACAATCCGAATCCCAATTCCTGCATGGAAAGTATTTAATTACATATTCTTCGTTCCATTTGTACAGGTTAAGCAAAAGGTTTCCCTAATTTAGGTAGGGCCACACATTCACCTTCAGTCCTGCTAAGAAAGTCTTTCAGGGTAGACCATGGCACTTCACGTTGCTTTGATGCCTTGTAAATTGAGTGTTTCTCCTCTTTTACCAACCTTGCTGCTGCGATAATATTTTGGTTGGCATATTTGCGATGTTTTGGAAGCATCTAACATGCAAAAGAAAAATAACTGGTTAAGTTCGTGATAGCTTGGTTAATTCTTGATATGTACATTTAATATATTATCTGGTTTAAAACGAAGTGCTCTATCTACGCCATGGGCATGCTACTAAAATAATTAAATATCCGGTTTTAAATATGGTAATTTTCAGAAAAGGAGGCAAAACACCCAAGAATGCGGAAATCAGTATCAGAGGACAAAAAATAAAAATCTCATCACACTTTAAATACCTAGGAGTGACATTGCAACCAACAGCCAAATGCTTCACAAAACATACAACAGAACGTACAGCCCAAGTAATAATAGCAATACAAGACATCAAAAACATCCGCCTACACAGTCTAGAAACAGCCATGAAGTTATTCAACACAAAAATCTGGCCAATCCTGGCCTATGGGATGGAGGTTATACGGGACCACCTGACATAAAAAAACTAGAAACACTAGAAAAGGTAAAATAGACATATCTAAAAAGAGCACTGGGTCTCTCAAAGACAACAAGATCTAAACTAGTGTACCTGCTAGCGAGAGAGACATACCTAACTGAAGACATCAGACTTCGATATATGATGCCACACACCAGGGCTTCCAGAAAGCAACTGAAGATTATGGAGGACAAACGAGAAAAAATATGGCCGGAGTTCTATGGCACCGAAGCAATGACGAACCGCTCACGGACAGCACCAAACTTCGAACAGCGACAATCGTAACTAGACTTTCTATTCACGGCTTTCACCATCTAATCTGCAAAAACAAAGCTTATCACGACCCAACCGCAACATGTGTATGTGAACTGTGTAACGAAGCCTGTGAACGGTATCACATAGAACTGTGCAGTAAAAGAGTGAAATAGATAAATTAATATGCAAAAATGTAAAATGTAAATGTAAAATGTTAAGCAAAGTAACTGTATATGGCTATTTGGCTGCAATTTTATTAAATAAAAATATGTTTATTAGCCAGTATTTGCGAAGACTGTCTCCGGTGGCGCAAGACGGCAGTTAAAATGCAAAGATTTTTACTAGAGCAGCTAAGGCTATTACGTCTAAAGTAACCAACGCAGAAACACAAACCTTGATCAGAAAAATTTACTTATATCACGTAAGCAACTGTGCAAAATGAAAAAAAATGTCACCTTGTTAATATGAGGAGTAATCAGCACTTTGAAAACACATGGGATTCGGCAGCCCAAAAGCGAAAGACAACTAACCGCAGCGGGAGAAAACAACTCACTGTGCTGCCAAGGCCACAGGTAACGCGGCGTCTAATGCCGCTGCAGGTAGGGGACATGTGCTGCTATCTGTGGGTCAGCGACTGCACTTATAGCGTGGTTGATAAATCTGTGAAGAGGAAGTAACAAAGTATCACGAAATAAGCAATGCCACGAACTTAGCGAGGTTTACGCCAGTTCCATAAAACTTGACCCCGGTCTGAGGCGTCTTGTCATGGTCGGCGCGGCTCATCCCATCGGACGTTCGAGTCCTCCGTCTGGTATGGGCGTGTGTGTTGTCCTTAGCGTAATTTAGCTTTAAGTTAGATTAAGCAGTGCGTCAGCTTAGGGACCGATGACCTCAGCAGTTTGGTCCCATAAGAGCATACCACAAATTTCCAAATTTTCCACAAAACATGACAATCGGAACAGGAAATCCCATAGTAAATAGAATTCCCGAACCATTGTAAAAGGGAAGGTAATGAATGGTCTACCAACATTTCACGGATGTGTATCGGCAGTAATGGCGTTATTCGGTAGACAGGAAACAAAGTCTATTTCTGAACAACGGATGTTACACCTGGATACAAAGGAATGTACATCTATAGCCCTGAAAGCGTTTCGAACATGATATTACGCCAAGCTGCGCCTGCATAGCAACCGTCTCACCCAAAATTGTTGTGTATTACAACACAGAACTAGACATCGATACATTACATCGACCTAGTGCTTAATCCGGAGACAGTGCAGCCCAGAACAGCAAGTACAGCCAGCACGACAAAAAGCGTGAGTAGAATATTGTCTAGTAACGTCGTCCTCTAGTAGTCTTTAGGGGCATGCTGTCCCCGAACTCTGCCACGTTGACATCAAACTGGTCAGCAAACTATGCTTCCAAAGGTATCTAGTGTAGATGTAACTCCCCAATGCACCGAAAGATTGTAACGCGCTTAGCAGTCGACAGTGATCCTGCTAAATGTCTTTGCAGTATTTTAACGAAGAAACAAATGTTTGGAAAGACGATCAACAACACTAAATAGGCTGGTGGCCATTCTACAGGCCACAGAGAACTATAGCTCTAATCATGGTGTGTACGCATGTGTTGCTACATTGAAATCTGACCGTATTTCTGGGTGCTTGACTTTCTTTGTCAGGCAGTACAATAGATGTCAATATTCAGTTGCTGATTGTCACACAGGCAGTCGCTGTATATCAAGGCAGACAGTGTTACTAACGCACAACAGATCAATGGCAATCGATCAGGCCGGTTAAATAGTAATTTTGAGTACGTCCACCCTGCCTTCTTTGTTTTCCTTTATTGAGTTTCGACTCCCCCTAAATGGGGGCGGGCTGGCAGCAGCTTATTACGCCGCTCTTCAGCCTACAGAATTTGTTTTAAAAAGAGGAAGATAATTAAAAAAATAACAGTTGGCGATAAAATCGGTGACTTAAAGGTAAAAATGGCAGAAAACTCTGGAGCGTAAAACATAAAACACAGGGCCAATGAAGCTAATAAAATACATAGGAAGCTGAAAAATAATAGACAGACAATTAAAAAAACACGGCGACAGTCTGGGTTCTGTTCGCAAGAGATATAAAAAGCACACCCAGCGACAGCATGATTTCTGTTCGCAACACTGTGGAAGGATGCACAACACGGAACACTCACTTAAACACTGCGCTAAAAGTTGGCTCAAATACGACATACCACACCCGAGAGCAGGTGGGGGGAAACTGGTCAAATGACGGGAAAAAGGGGGGGGGAAGGAGAGGAAAAGTGAAGGGGGAGGGGGGGAAAGGAGCCAATGGAAGAGGAGGATCCATAAGAGGGGTGGGGGGTGCTGAGCAGACGTGCCAGGGATTGGGGAAGGCAGAGGAGGGCAGTACAATAGGACTCGGTGGGGGGGGGGGAGAAAGGAGATGATAGGCGGGGAGAAAACACAGGATGGAAGGGGGGAGGAAGAGGGAGCCCAGGGAAAGGACGGAGGAAAGGAGGGGGGGTGAGGATCAGAGTTGATAGGAAGGACAAATGGAGGGAGAGAGGGCATCATCCGGGAGGGGGAGCTGATGGAAGCCACCTTGGGAAAGGAGATGTAGGTTGTAGAGATGGAGGGTAGGGGGAACACAACGGTGAAGACGTGGCAGGGGGCGGTGATGGGAGAGGATAGGAGCAACCAGGGGGTGAGGGGGTTTAAGACGGCAGGAGGTGTAGAGGATGCGGATATGTTCGAGTAATAGGAGCAGATGGGGGGAAGGCAAGGCGGAGTGCATGACGCTCAAGGATCTGGAGGGACTTATACAATTTGGGGGGGGGGGCAGATATCCAGGCAGGACTGGCATAACAGAGGATGGGACGGATTAAGGATTTGTAGGTGTGGAGGATGGTAGAGGGGTGCAACCCCCATGTCCGGACAGAGAGGGGTTTGAGGAGTCAGAGGCGGTTGTGGGCTTTGGATTGGATGGAGCGGAGATGAGGGATCCAGGTGAGGTGACGGTCAATGGTGAGGCCAAGGTAGGTGAGGGTGGGGGCGAGGCGGACAGGACATGCACAGACAGTAAGGGAGAAATCCAGGAGCCGGAAGGAGCGAGTGGCACTACCTACTATGATTGCCTGGGTCTTGGAAGGATTGAGTTTCAGGAGCCACTGGTTACACCATGCAGCAAAAAGGTCAAGGTGATTCTGGAGAAGGTGTTGGGACCGTTGGAGGGTAGGAGCGAGGGCGAGGAATGCGGTGTCATCAGCATATTGCAAGAGGTGTACCGGGGGGGGGGGGGGGGGGTTGGGGCATATCCGCCGTGTACAGGAGGTAGAGGAGAGGGGTCCACCCTGCCATGAGAGTTTTGTTAAATAACTGTCAGGACTCCACTTTCCAGTCAAGAATA
Organism: Schistocerca cancellata; assembly: GCF_023864275.1. NCBI lineage: Eukaryota > Metazoa > Arthropoda > Insecta > Orthoptera > Acrididae > Schistocerca > Schistocerca cancellata. Next base: position 708,033,338 of record NC_064630.1, read on the forward strand.
ATTACTTTCACGCAGGCTATAATGAACCGGGACATTATGAGAACCATGAGACTACATGTGGTCAGGTACCGATGTCGTATCGCGAGACGATAAGAGAAGTAAACGAGGACCGTAATTAAAGTTCCAATTTCAAAACGCTCAGAATGACACCAAATTTGAACAGCGTATTAATCATGCAAGGGGAAACGTCATGAAAAGAGGCACAAAAATTTTAGCAATAGATGGCGCTGTAAGCCTCTTAACGTAGACGGGGTCGGTGGAACGTGCTATTTTTCACCAGTAATACAACAGGAGCCAGCAGGGCCATAATTACCAAACATACACTGCTTGTGTTAAACAATGTTTACTACCTTTCACACCGAACGGGGTGGCGCAGTGGTTAGACACTGGACTCGCATTCGGGAGGACGACGGTTCAATCCCGCGTCCGGTCATCCTGATTTAGGTTTTCCGTGATTTCCCTAAATCACTCCATGCAAATGCCGGGATGGTTCCTCTGAAAGGGCACGGCCGACTTCCTTCCCAATCCTTCCCTAATCCGATGAGACCGATGACCACGCTGTCTGGTCTCCTTCCCCAAACCAACCAACCAGCCAACTATCTTTCACAATTTAACTACATTACAACAGATAAATTTAACAACGACATAGGAGCACAATATTATTTTTTGTTAAACTCCTGCTAAAATATACGTAAGAAATACATAAAATATTAAGAATATTTATGTTGGTGTAAATACTTAATACAATCAAAACTTGCCAAAGTATGAACATGCAAGACTATCCTGTACAATGACTTCTCTTTTACCATATAAATTCATACCAAGGTATAGCATTAAGGCATAACATAAGGCACGCAATATTACGACTTTTACGCTCGGTGATGAAGACAATGGGCATACTAACTTCTCACTAAGGAATACTCCAGTTGATGCCAGTACAGTAACAAACAATAAAAAACAAAGCCTCAGCATCTAAACATTCCCTGAGAACATGCGCCCACGAAACCCTCCTTTATAAAAATTAAACAACCAGCATAGAAGGTCCAAATATAAAAAACAAATGGCTGATAAGGAAATACAGAAATAATAGGACAGAGCCTACAGCGGTCTGATCGGGCAGTAATTACAGAGTGAAACCCAGTTTTACAGGTTTAAATTCAAATTTCGGACGAAAGGTGCGTTCCCCAAAGCGGCGGAGAATCGAGCTACCAAGCTTAACGACCTGACAGAGCCAGGAACAAAGCAAACAGCAATACTCAACCCAAGGACGAGATCGAGACACAGGGTCAGCAACGTGGAGCCCAGTCTAACGAATCCCAGTTCTACTGGCAACGGCCAAGTCGTCAAGCCCCGCCGTGCCCCGCACAACTGAAACATAAATCAACTAAAACATGGTTCAAATGGCTCTGAGCACTATGGGACTTAACGTCTGAGGTCATCAGTCCCCTAGAACGTAGAACTACTTAATCGTAACCAACCTAAGGACATCACACACATCCATGACCGAGGTAGGATTCGAACCTGCGACCGTAGCTGTTGCGCGGTTCCAGACTGCGGCGCCTAGAACCGCTCGGCCTCACAGGCCGGCCATGAATCAACTACAACAGCACACTTGCAATTGCACATTCATATTACGTAAAAGGATAAAACCTATCATTAAAACAGGAAAGCTCACAAAAAAAATTAATTCAACACTTAAGAATTCGTTTAAACACTAAAATACACAAACACTACAATACACGCGTAAATAAGGTTGTTGCTTAAAACGTAATAGTAACAGCTGAGTGTTACTTTAAACGGCCAAGACCCCATCACAAGTACACATTCATGGAATCTAATGTAGTTTTACGAGACAGCATACTATTTCGTTACTCGTAAACAAAGGTGCAAATTTTGGTACTTAATCACCAAGGTTGCAACAAATTATGTATATAATCACTCAATAATAAGCAGCTCACCTGGGCTCCTTGCATATAGCTGCAGATCCTTCATCAAGTGGTAGGAAACTGAAATGGAAAGCCAAAGTTTCGTTAGCATGCCACGTGTAACATAACTTCGACATATCAGATTCGTCACCAAATTCACAATGAAGACAACGTTAGTTAACCATTAACAAATATAGATAAGCACACAACATATGCCCAGGCGAACGGTTAATGCCAGGCGACGCTCCGGCAAACTCTTCTTCTCAACATGCATTGCATGACGAGAAAAGCCATACACCACGCCTCGTGTTGGAATCCAAAACCGGCCGGCCGGTGTGGCCGTGCGGTTAAAGGCGCTTCAGTCTGGAATCGCGTGACCGCTACGGTCGCAGGTTCGAATTTTGCCTCGGGCATGGATGTGTGTTATGTCCTTAGGTTAGTTAGGTTTAATTAGTTCTAAGTTCTAGGCGACTGATGACCTCAGAAGTTGAGTCGCATAGTGCTCAGAGCCATTTGAATCCAAAACCTTTCCGCCATCTCCGGCCGCAGCACTCCAACAATACCACACGCAATGAGCTTGCGCACCAAGTACGGGCCAACCTCTCGAATGTGCTGTAACCCCAATCGACAGACCACAGCGAGAGCATTGCTGCCCCGACGCTGCAATAGCAGAACCCGCGAGGAGCAACTGAGTCGCTGCCGGCCAAAGTGAAATCGATGGCAAAGATGACACTACAAGAAAGAGGTACGGGCGCCAGCCGCGCGAATTATCAGTCGGGTACAACTGAGAGATGAATACGTCAGCTGTTGTTCGAGTTGCATATTACACCATCCATAATGATCAGCATTCATGGCTGCACGAGTTGGGCAGTAAACAGTGATGACACTGTTAACTTGGAAGGCCCATGCTCCACGGCAAGTTCGTATCTTTTTGGATGGGAAAAACCGCATAGAGAGCAAAATGACCCAAATTTCTAACTGTCGTGAGACTGCACATTCCATATTCAATATTCTGTCCAAATTATCTGCTCTAAGCTGAAATAAAAAAAGCATGTTTCTGCAACAGATCGGAGGGTCTCGGCGGTCACTTTCAGAACGAGTTTGCCTTCAACACAGCTACGTTCGTAATTGAAGAGTTGAAGACAACATCCACATCTACGTGATTACTCTGCTATTCACATTTAAGTGCTTGGCATAGGGTTCAATGAACCACCTTCAAGCTGTCTTTCTACCGTTCCACTCTCTAACGCCCTGCGGGAAAAACGAGCACTTACATTTTTCTGTGCGATTCCTTGTTTCTCTTATTTTATCATAATGATAATTTCTCCCTATGTAGGTGGGTGCCAGCAGAATGTTTTCGCAATCGGAGGAGAAAACTGGTGATTGAAATTTCGTGTCAAGATCCCGTCGCAACGAAAAACGTCTTTGTTTTAATGATTGCTACTCCAATTCACATACCATGCCTGTGGCACTACCTCCCCTACTTCGCGATAATACAAAACGAACCGCCCTTCTTTGAACTTTTTCAATATCATCTGTCAGTCCCACCGAATACGGATCCCACATCGCACAGCAGTACTCCAGAATAGGGCTGACAAGTGTAGTGTAAGCAGTCTCTTTAGTAGATCTGTTGCATCTTTTAAGTGTTCTGCCAATGAGTCGCAGTCTTTGATTTGCTCTACCCACAAAATTATCTCTGTGTTCATTCAAATTTAGGTTATTTGTAATTGTAGTCCATAAGTATTTAGTTGAATTTACAGCCTTCATATTAGTGTGACTTGTCGCGTAATCGAAATTTAGCGGATTTCTTTTAGTACTAATGTGAATAACTTCACATTTTTCTTTATTCAGGGTCAATTACAACGTTTCGCACCACACAGATATTTTATCTACATCATTTTGCAATTAATTTTGGTCATTTGATGACTTTACAAGACGGCAAATGACAGCATCATCTGCAAATAATCTAAGAGGGCTACTCACATTGTCTAATATGTCGTTAATTAGTTCAGGAACAATAGAGGGTCTATAACTCTTCCTTGGGAGACGCCGGATATTACTTCTACATCTACATCTACATTTATACTCCGCAAGTCACCCAACGGTGTGTGGTGTACGGCACTGACGAGCCACTATCATTACCTCCATTTCCTGTTCCAGTCGCGTATGGATCGCGGGAAGAACGACTGCCGGAAACCCTCCGTGCGCGCTCGAATAAAAAAAAAAAAAATTGTACAAATGGCTCTGAGCACTATGGGGGTTAACATCTGTGGTCATCATTCCTCTAGAACTTAGAACTACTTAAGCCTAACTAACCTAAGGACATCACACACATCCATGCCCGAGGCAGGATTCGAACCTGCGACCGTAGCGGTCACGCGGTTCCAGACTGAAGCGCCTAGAACCGCACGGCCACACCGGCCGTCTGCGCTCGAGTGTCTCTAATTTTACATTCGTGTTCTCCTCGGGAGGTGTAAGTAGGGGGAAGCAACATATTCGATACGTCATCCAGAAACGCACCCTGTCGAAATCTGGACAGCAAGCTACACCGCGATGCAGGGCGCATTTCTTGCAGAGTGTGTCACTAGAGTTTGCTAAACATCTTCGTAACGCTATCACGCTTACCAAATAACCCTGTGACGAAACGCGCCGCTCTTCTTTGGATCTTCTCTATCTCCTCTGTCAACCCGACCTGGTACGTATCTCACACTGATGAGCAATACTCAAGTGTAGGTAGAACAAGTGTTTTGTAAGCCATCTCCTTTGTTAATGGACTACATTTTCTAAGACTCTCCCAATGGATCTCAACCTGGCACCCGCCTTACCAATTTCTGGTTTACCCGATGACTTTCAGTCTAGTACTACGAACTGTGTGACCTTTCTGACAGGAAATGACGAATCCAGTCGCACAACTGAGGCGATATTCCATAGGCACACATTTTGGTTAGCAGACGCTGGTGAGGAACGGTATCGAAAGCATTCCGAAAGTGTAAAAATATGGAGTGAATGAGACATCCCCCGTCAGTAGCACTCATTACTTCATGAGTGTCAAGGGCTAATGGTGTTCCGCAAGAACGATATTTTCTGAATCCGTGCTGACTATGTGTCAATAAATCGTTTTCTTCGAGGTACTTCATAGTGTTCGAATACAGTATACTTTCCAAAACCCTACTGCAAATCGCCGTTAGTGATATGGGGCTGTAATTCAGAGGATCACTCCTATTTCCCTTTTTGGGTATTGGAGTCACCTGAGCAACTTTCCAGTCCTTAGGTACGTAACTTGCTGTGAGAGAGTGGTTGTATATAATTGCTAAATGTGGAGCCATTGCATCTGCATGCTCTGAAAGGAACCTGACTGGTATACCATCTGGACCGGAAGCCTTGCCTTTATTAAGTGATGCAACCTGCTTTGCTACACCGAGGATGCCTACTTCTATGTTTCTCAACTTCGCAGTGTTCTTCATTGGAATTCGGGAATATTTACTTCGTCTTCTTTGGTGAAGGAGTTTCGAAAAACCGTGCTTAGTAACTCTACTTTGGTGGCATTGTCTTTCAGATAACCCCACAGCCAGAAGTCACACGGATTTAGATCATGTGATCCGGACAACTAGGCTGTCACTGGCGGCTGATAATTCTAGCATTTCCGAAATCCCTCTGCAGCAGCCCCATCATTGCGGAGGAGCGCCATCTTCCATAAAAGTGATCTAACACTTTTATTCACGCAACTGAAGGATTGGAGTGATGGTGCGCAAAAGAACTCATAGCGGTTACCACTGACGATACAGGTAACAGGACCGGCATGACTCACCTCTTCGAAAAAATACAGTCTTACACAAAACAGTCACCTTTGCAGAATGATGTGTGTGCGGATTTTCCGTTGCTCATATTCTTCAAATCTGTGTAATAAGATGTCTGTGGAGATTGATATGTGCTTCGTTTGTTCACAGAATGTGGCATGGGCATACATTGTATACTCCCATGGGAGCAAGAAATTCCAGATTGAACTTTTGTCTTGCTAGTAGTTCAGCAGGGAGCAACTCCTGACTTTTCATGGATAGCAATACATGATTTTTCGTAGGATTTTATGCACCATGTTCGCAGGCATGTCGAACGTTCGGGCAATTCCTCACGCACTGAGTGTTTGTACGTTACTGCTCGACCTCTCCTGTGTGACCACAGCTTCGACAGACGGCCAAATGAACTGCTTTCTCAGGTACAGTGCACTACAAGTGAACCTGTGTTTCTGAATTTAGCATCACATTCTCCAGACTCTTAGCAGATAACGGACCAATGCGTTTTCTCATACCCTTGAGTGTTCGTAACTTCTGCAGAGTCACTGGCACTGGCACAATGACCTTTTTTGTAAGACATTTTTGCTAACAGCTCTCGATCTTTCATGCAGACGGCCATGTTGGTCTCCCTGGACGCATACTGAGGAACAGCCATGTGCTGAGCGTCTACTGGTGTGCATATTCTGACGGTTAGAGCTCCATTTATTGCTAAAATTTTCGTTAGTTTTTTTGTTCCATGACGTTTCCGTCTGCTTTAGTAATATTCTGTTCAAACCTGACGCCATTGTGAGCATTGGTTGTCTTCCTACAGCGTTTTTAAGCTGGAACTTTACGAGTCGATGTCCTTTGTATAAGCGGAGCAGGAGGTATGGAGAATCGTTCTAGCAGAGGTAAGCAGAATCGGAAAATCCAGTCAACTTTAACAAAGGGTAGATTATAATACGCCCGTGTCTGAGAACGTGCATCTCGCAAATGGCGGAGCTGGTCATGTGTTCGCGTACTTCGGTCTTTAGCATTTATGGAAAGTGACTGATTGACAGTGAAGCCACGAAAAACCGACAAGTTAGAAGAAGTGCTCGCCTCATGACAGGACATGGATGTTCGGAGACTTTCCCACTTTGAAACACAGATAACGCGGCGATCGTTGACAGATCTGACGCCAAAGTACAATAACAGTGCACGCAAGTTTCGTAACACGACATTCAGCGCGCGTGATGAAATTGGGGAGGGTAGCAGACGACCACTATGTTTCCCCTCGTTGACCCAATGACATCTTGGGCACGTGATCTTCGGAAGTGGACCGAGGATCAATGAGAAAGTGTCGTCTTCTCGAATGAACCACGTTTCTTACCACAAAAGTGTTAAGGGCTTGTCTATACATGCTGTCACCCAGGCTAACTGTTGCTGTAATAATGCGCCGACGTTCGTGTGCTTGGTATCATGCTTAGTGTGACACACATCTGAGTTTCCGTGAAGCAAACGAAGGTGTCATGACAATTGTTGACTAGATTGGCACTTTAGAGATGGGCCTCAGGCGCCGCGGTAGGCGCAACAGGACGAATGCTTTTAACAAATTTTCCGACGATTGTGACTGTAAATGCAACAAAACCATGTTAGATTTAATCTGAAAAGACGAAACCTCTCTTAAATATAAGAATTGGATTATGAGATAGCAAAATTAGCAGTTTTAGTGAATCATAATTTTATTTCGAATAAGTTACCACATGTATGAAATGTGTATATGAGCCATGTTTTTACTATGAAAAAATTTGTACGCTTCCTTTATGGATGTAATTATACGAGTTGTGGCATGTTTGGAAACACTCAGGCATGCAGAGAACTATATAACAATATGATCTCCCTCCAGGACGCTTCTTTCGGCACGTTTTTCCCTTCTCTCATTTACTAATAGATGAAAATAGTTTAGACGCATCACAGAGCTGCAACATACTACACTACTGGCCATAACAATTGCTACACCACGAAGATGACGTGCTACAGGTGCGAAATTTAACGGACTGGAAGAAGATGCTGTGATATACAAACGATTAGCATTTCAGAGCATTCACACAAGGTTGGCGCCGGTGGCGACACCTACAACGTGCTGACATGAGGAAAGTTTTCAAACGATTTCTCCTACACAAACAGCACTTGACCGGCGTTGCCTGGTGAAACGTTGTTGTAATGGCTCGTGTAAGGAGGAGAAATGCGTACCATCACGTTTCCGACTTTGCTAAAGGTCGGGTTGTAGCCTATCGTGATTGCGGTTTATGTTATCGCGACATTGCTGCTCGCGTTGGTCGAAATCCAATGACTGTTAGCAGAATATGGAATCGGTGGGTTCAGGTGGGTAATAACGGAACTCCGTGCTGGATCCCAACGGCCTCGTATCACTAGCAGTCGCGATGACAGGCATCTTAAAAAATGGTTCAAATGGCTCTGAGCACTATGGGACTTAACAGCTGAGGTCATCAGTTCCATAGAACTTAGAACTAATTAAACCGAACCAACCTAAGGATATCACCCACATCCATGCCCGAGGCAGGATTCGAACTTGCGAACGTAGCGGTCGCGCGGTTCCGGACTGAAGCGCCTAGAACCGCTCGGCCACTTCCGCCGGCTGACAGGCATCTTATTCGCATTACTGTAATGGATCGTGCAGCACGTTTCGATCCCTGAGTCAACAGATGGGGACGTTTGCAAGACAACAACCATCCGCACGAACAGTTCGACGAATTTTGCAGCAGCATGGACTATCAGCTCGGAGACCATGGCTGCGGTTACCCTTGACGCTGCTTCACAGACAGGAGCGCCTGCGATGGTGTACTCAACGACGAACCTGGGTGCACGAATGGTAAAACGTAATTTTTTCGGATGAATCCAGGTTCTGTTTACAGCATCATGATGGTCGCATCCGTGTTTGGCGACATCGCGGTGAACGCACATTGGAAGCGTGTATTCGTTATCGCCATACCGGCGTATCACCCGGCGTGATGGTATGGGGTGCCATTGGTTACAGGTCTCGGTCACCTCTTGCTCGCACGGACGACACTTTGAAGAGTGGACGTTACATTTCAGATGTGTTACGACTCGTGGCTCTACCCCTCATTCGATCCCTGCGAAAACCCTACATTGCAGCAGGATAATGCACGACCGCATGTTGCAGGTCCTGTACGGGCCTTTCTGGATACAGAAAATTTTCGACTTCACACCAAATGAAAGCGTCTGGTCAATGGTGGCCGAGCAACTGGCTCGTCACAATACGCCAGTCACTACTCTTGATGAACTGTGGTATCGTGTTGAAGCTGCATAGGCAGCTGTACCTAACACAGCATCCAAGCCCTGTTTGACTCAATGCCCAGGCGTATCAAGGCCGTTATTACGGCCAGAGGTGGTTGTTCTGGGTACTGATTTCTCAGGATCTATGCACCCAAATTGCGTGAAAATGTAATCACATATCAGTTCTAGTATAATATATTTGTCCAATGAATACCCGTTTATGATCTGCGTTTCTTTTTGGTGTAGCAATTTTAATGGCGAGTAGTGTATGTGGCAGGACAATACAGAGACTCTTCCTCCAGCTGCATACTTGCTTGCGGTTTGAGGGAAGGAATTGCAGTAGCAGCTACGCAGTTTTACACCCTGCACGAGCAAGACTCGGGCGTCAACCGGTTAATGGACTGCCGTGTCAACATTATTGCTGACCATCTGCAGTCTGTCTCTCCCGACAACGATCGTATCTTCCAGAAGGATACTTATCCGTGTCACAATTCCAGAATCGTGCTATTGCGGCTTGTAGATCATGATCGTGAGCACACTTGATGTTTTTTTCACCAATTTCTCTTTATCTGAAATCGATGGAAGACATCGGGGACTCCACCGTGCGCCATTTGCGCGCCTGCTAACCACCGTCCGGTAATTTACGGGAATTGCGTGACCTGTGCTTAGATATCAGGTCCCACGTACCTTAGGAAACGTGTCACGAACTTGCCGAATCCATGCTACGTAGAACTGCTACTCTATTGCCTTCCTAAGGACTACCGCCAAGTTATTAAGTAGATGTTGATCATGTATTGGCTCTTCTGTGTACACAGCAGAAATAGTCGGTAATCAGACCTAAGCTGATTGTATTTGAAAATACGACTGACGTACAGCTTCTTGGAAAGCAAGAATATAATTTTGGATTACTGAAGTTGCAGGTAGCTACGCCAGTAACGTGTTTTTAATGGCATGGAATCATATACGCGTATTTCAACAGGATGATGGATAATTTTCCATTGTAGACAGAAACTTGGAATTACGAAAGTCTTTGATGAGTTTTCCTAATCTCCCTAGGGAGAAGAACGATATTCCCGTACATCCTGCTCCGTAATCTATGAATTAATTTCAAGAAGTCAGCCCACGCAGTTCTGGAAACTTCGCTTCCCTTTAAAAGCGTGTGTCATCACGCGTGAGTCATACTCGCACGCAGTAGTGGCTGCAGTCTCTGTGAAACTGTTTACGTCAGCGAATCCCGACAGCTACAGCAATGAGTTAAATCGGTCTTACTTGGTACGCTAACGTAGCTTTTGTCTAATGTTCCTTAGTACTAAGAACCATGTCACATTCTTCGTTCTTTTCCATCTAACCATCAATTGTCAACTTCCGCACGATGCCTAACAGTAATAATAGAACGTAATGTGATAAGTAATGAAAAGATTTTAAGGTGAAAACTATGGTTAGGAAAAGGGGAAGGGGGGCGGGGGAAGGTACTGAAAATATATGCTTAAAGCTGCTGATGAAATTACTTAACCTTAGTTTAAACCAGCAGTCTTAACTGTCTCTGTCTCATTTACAGGGTTCTGTTATTGTGGATGCCATGTTTTTGAAACTAAGTCGCTGGCGCTTTGAGCTCAATAGCTCCTTATATACGGAGGTATTCCGCTCGACATCTGCAGAAACCAGTGAAGCATATCTTGTCAGCACCCCTAAAGGAATTTGATTCAAAACTGTTCAAATGGCTCTGAGCATTATGGGACTTAACATCTGAGGTCATCTGTCCCCTAGAACTTAGAACTGCTTAAACCTAACTCACCTAAGGACATCACACACATCCATGCCCGAGGCAGGATTCGAACCTGCTACCGTAGCGGTAGCGCGGTTCCAGACTGAAGCGCCTAGAACCGCTCGGCCACAACGGCCGGCAAAGGAAGTTGAGTTAAGTTGCAGAGGTTTCAATATCCGGATTGTTCTTGAAATTTAATTCGAATTTGTCTTTCAAACCCATCAATGATGTCCCCAACGCTCATCAGGTTCTTCCCCTGTTCCTCTTTCTCTATATTTTCTTCTTCCAAACTCTGAATCACATCAGGCAAATACTTGTAGGCAAACTCTGCAAAAATTTCCAACTCTATGTCTTGCTGTCAACTAATCGTTTGGCCTGCGTCCATTGAGCCTATGGCGCATACGAAGTGCTTGAGCTTATTCATGTTTTCTCACAAAAAATCGGCGCAACTTATCCAGGTATTCCATCTTATGATGACAGAAAACTGTGGAAGATGGAGTCCTGTCATTTCTTCATGAAAAACTTGCTGACTGTGAGTCTCTACCAGAATCTTCTTCAGCGTTGAACCATGTAATTTACCCTACAGTAATTCTTCCTGACACTTTCGCAAACACGGCGTAGACAATGTACAATACATGTCACTTGATTGAGGATTGGGTACATGCCCCTCAATTGTTGAGAAGTCAAAAGCATGTAGCGTACTTGATCAGTCAGCATAAGCCTAACTTTTTCGTGTTGTGTCTTCCTGGCCTCAGGTTCACGAATGACTGCATTAACGTGCAGGCGTTTGTCTTCTTGAGTTCGTACATTTTAAGAGGCATTGGTCTTACCTATCCACCAGATCACAGTTTCACCTAAAACGAGTTCCACTTCATACATGCCGACCGCCTCTTTCATTTTCTCTAAAACGTTCTCGTAAATTGTCTGTATGTAACTTTTTCTCAGAGTGCCCTCCTCACGGTATTGAACTTTATGTGTACTTCTCAAGAAATAATGTGAATATTGGATTGTTTACCCTGTGGACTGAAATTCCTAAATAGATCAATGCCATGACGAGATATGCAGTGACCGCTGTTTCTCAGATCCTGAAGCGAGCGTGTGTATCGGAGTAGTTTGCCTAAGTTTCGACTTGCGAAGTTCATTGTTCTTCAAATGTTTATTGTTTTAGATGGGCTGGTTTATTCTGTTTCTTTGATGCTTGCTATCGATTGCATTATTTACTTCGCAGACTGTACAGCGCAGAATGACGCCGTCGGTTTAGATAAAATGGGTCTTCAATTCTTCCGGAAGTACATACACCTTCTCCTACTTAAACTTTGGTACGATTTTGTTGTGAAAAGTCAGTTCTAGTAAAAACACTAACACGTTCACCAAGACAATACACAGTCGACAGACAGGAACCGTTAAATTCATGCCAGCACTGATTGAATTTAGGTTTCAACCTTTGTAGGATCATTGTTTAAATTTTATTTGATTTCATAGCTACCGGTTCACCTTTGTTATTGAGGTTGACTATTGTTGCCGAGGTTAGCCATCGTAGCTAAGGGGCGAATAATTATTTGTTATTTCATCAAATTATATTTTATTACTTAGAGATCATTGTTGACTACAGATTGAACAAAATCTTAAAATCCTGTTCAAAAAGGGAAAAAATCTGTCGCATATACTAAAAACACAGGTAACATAGCGGGAAAGCTACTTAAGCTGGAATAGAAGAGAAACTATGCAAAATGGAGTAATCTCACAAAAAGGTACGACAAACTGTTCCGAAATGCGTATGTTGACATGCCTGTGTGAAAATGCGTCATTTAGTTTTGGAAAAGTCTTGCACAGTAAAATCCGTTTTTAGTGCTATTAAATGAATTTCTAATGTGCTTCTGTGCTTGCTTGATGAAAGCTTTCTTTTAGCTCCGTTCGTTACGAAGGTATGAATATCAGTATGTCTTTTATTAAACAGCGTCTCATATTTTTATTCGGAAACCATCTCCCCCTTACACTTGGTGAAAAACGTACCACACTGCACCATTGACGTAAACGTGACGTTATCAGAAAGATAGCACAAAAATGTTTTATATTCTCCTGTACAGGCACACGGTGCTGGTCCCTAGAGTAACAGCCCGTTCACTTCTGGAATTGACAGTAAATAAATAGCAACACAAGGAAAATTCGCACTAGTCATTCTGTCAATCGTCTTCGATCGAACTTTTGTATGAATGCAAGTTACACCAACGAAGAGAAGTCAAAAATGTTACTCATCTATGGAGAATGTAAGCTAACGCAACAGTATTTGCAATTATGTTTTCTGATTTAAAATACGGTGCATCTACTCCTTATAATCGATATTTAAAAATATTTATGGCTGTTCGTATCTTGCTATATAAGTTACAAGAAAGTCAGATAGGCAGATTTATATCCCACTGATAACTAAAAAACATTTACTTGAGACATTTCTTATGTTGTTTTTTGGACAAAAGGTTATTGAGGGTACCCACATGAACTGGATACACTGTATTAACCTCTTGCAATGACGTATACTGCCACGTTACTGTTCCGAAGTGCAATGCATTTCAATAGCAATTTCTGTCTTAAGAAAATCTTCACCTTCATGTAAATACTACTCTCATGATGATAAGATTCTCTGGGCAGACGAATATCAACAGCAGCAGAGAAAGATATAATGGGACTAGGATTAATTATGAGTGGAAATTTAGGGCAGAGACCCAATTATTGTGAATAGTTCCGTGACAGGGTTGTTCTCATGAGATTCGACAGCAAAGATCGCCAACAACAATAGTTGAAGTATACACGCCGACGTCACAAGCAGATGATGAAAAGGTAGATAAAGTACATGAAGATAATGAACGGTTGATTCAGTGTGGAAGAGAAAATCATAACGTAAGAGTCATGGGGGATTGTAATGCGGATGTTGGGGAAAGAGTACAAGGAAGAGTTACGAGAGGATATGGACTTCATAGCAGGAACTGCACATGAGAAAGACTGTGTTCTGGAATAAATCTCAGCTAGTAATAGCAAACATTGTCTTCAAAATTCACAGAACAAGAAGGTATACTTGGAAAAAGTCCTGAGACACAAGATTCTTACCTGATTATATTATGATCAGACGGAGATTCCAAAATCAGATATTGGATTGTAATGCGCATCCAGGTTGGCGGTGGCGTGTTTGTTGCTGTCAGAAGTAGTTGTCGCGAAATTGAAGTAAATACTTCCAATGAGTTAGTATGGGCAGAGGTCATTGTTGGAAACCGAAATAAAATAATAATTGGATCCTTTTACCGACCTTCCAGTTCCGATGACAGTTAATGAAAGGTTCAAAGAAAACTTGACTTTTATTTCAAACACGGACCCGACTCATACGTCAATAGTTGGTGGTGACTTTAATTTACCCTCGATATGTTGGCGAAAATACATGTTTAGTTCCGGAGGTACGCATAAAATATGATCCGAAATTGTGCTAAACGCATTCGCTGAATGCTGCATATTGACTTTAACGATATGGGCCTGTAATTTAGTGGATTACTCCTACTACCTTTCCTTAATACTGGTGTGACCTGTGCAACTGAAAATTATTTCGAGCAGTTAGTTCATGAGCCCACGCGACTAGTAAACGGTTGTGAATACACACTTGACCTCTTGGCAACAAATAAACCAAAATTAATAACGAGCATCAAAACCTATTTAAGGATTAGTGAACTCAGCGTTGTCGTAGCGAGATTGAATATTGTAATCCCCAAATCCTCGAAAGAAAAGTGTAAAATATACCTCTTCTAAAAAGCAGACAAAAATTCACTTGACCCCTTCCTGGGAGACAATCTCCACTCATTTCAAATTAATAATATAAGTGTAGAGCAGATGTGGCTTGAATTCAAAGAAATAGTAACGGCAGCAATTGAGAGAGTTATACCAAATAAACGAACAAACGACGGAGCTGATCCTCCTTGACACACAATACGGGTTAGAACACTGTTGCAGAAACAACGAAATAAATGTGCTAAACTTAAACAAACACAAAATCCCCGAGATTGGCGATCCCTTACAGAAGCTCGAAATGTAGCGCGGAGTTCAATGCGAGACGCCTATAACAGTTTCCACAACGAAACTTCGTCTCGAAACCTGGCAAAAAATCCAAAGAGATTCGGGTCGTATGTGAAGTATGTTAGCGGCAAGAAACAATCAGTGCCTTCTCTGCGCGATAACAGTGGAGATACTATCGTCGAAGACAGTGCTGCCAAAGCAGAGTTACTAAACACAGCCTTCTGAAATGCCTTCACAAAAGAAGACGAAGTAAATATTGCAGAATTCGAATCGAGAACAGCTGCCAACATGAGTAACGTAGGAGTAAATATCCTCGGAGTAGTGAAGCAACTCAAATCACTTAACAAAAGCAAGTGTTCTGTTCTAGACTGTATACCAGTTAGGTTCCTTTCCGAGTATGCTCCATACTTAACAAACAAATACAACCGTTCGCTCGACGAAAGATTCGTACCCAAAGACTGGAAAGTTGCACAGGTCACACCAGTATTAAGGAAAGGTAGTAGGAGTAATCCACTAAATTACAGGCCCATATCGTTAAAGTCAATATGCAGCAGGATTTTAGAACACATATTGCGTTCGAACATTATGAAATACCTCGAAGGAAACGATCTATTAACACACAGTCAACATGGGTTTAGAAAACATCGTTCCTGTGAAACACGACTATCTCTACATTCACATGAAGTGTTGAGTGTTATTGACAAGGGATTTCAGATCGATTCCGTATTCCTGGATTTCCGGAATGCTTTTGACACTGTAGCACACAAGCGGCTCGTAGTGAAATTGCGTGCTTACGGAATAGCGTCTCAGTTATGTGACTGGATTTGCGATTTCATGTCAGAGAGGTCACAGTTCGTAGTAATTGACGGAAGGTCATCGAGTAAAACAGAAGTGACTACAGGGGTTCCCCAAGGTAGTGTTATAGGCCCTTTGCTGTTCCTTATCTGTATAAACGATTTGGGAGACAATCTCACTAGCTGTCTTCGGTTGTTTGCAAATGACGCTGTCATTTACCGACTAATAAAGTCATCAGAAGATCAAAACAAAATGCGAACCGATTTTGAAATGGTGCGAAAAGTGGCAGTTGACCCTAAATAACGAAAATTGTGACATCATCCACATAGCGCTAAAAGGAACTCGTTAAACTTCGGTTACATGATAAATCAGTCTAATCTAAAAGCTGTAAATTCAACTTAATACCTAGGTGTTACAGTTCCCTACAACATAAATTGGAAAGAACAGATAGAAAATGTTGTGGGGAAGGCCAACCGAAGGCTGCGTTATATTGGCAGGACACTCAGAAAATGTAACAGACCTACTAAGGAGACTGCTTACACTACGCTTGTCCGTCCTCTTTTAGAATACTGCTGCGTGGTGTGGGATCCTTACCAGATAGGACTAACGGAGTACACCGAAAAAGTTCAAAGAAAGGCAGCACGTTTTGTATTATCGAGAAATACGGGAGAGAGTGTCACAGAAATAATACAGGATTTGGGCTGGAAATCATTAAAAGAAAGGCGTTGTTCGTTGCGACAGAATCTTCTCACGAAATTCCAATCACCAGCATTCTCCTCCGAATGAGAAATTATTTTGTTGACACCAACCTACATAGGGAGGAACGATCACCACGATAAAATAAGGGAAACCAGAACTCGTACGAAAAGATATAGGTGTTCATTCTTTCTGCAAGCTATACGAGATTGGGATAACAGAGAATTGTGAAGGTGATTCGATGAACCCTCTGCCACGCACTTAAATGTGATTTGCAGAGTATCAATGTAGATGTAGATGTGGATCATAATTTAGTAAATGCAGTAAATGAAGCAGGCAAAAAGTAATACAAACGTCTCAAAAATGAGATTGACAGGAAGTGCAAAATGGCTAAGCAAGAATGGCTGGAGGACAAATGTAAGGATGTAGAGGTTTATCTCACTAGGGGTAAGATAGATACTGCCTACAGGAAAATTAAAGAGACCTTTGGAGACAAGAGAACCACTTGTATGAATATCAAGAGCTCAGATGGAAACCCAATTCTAAGCAAAGAATGGAAAGCAGAAAGGTGGAAGGAGTATATAGAGGGTCTATACAAGGGCGATGTACTTGAAGGCAATATTATGGAAATGGAAGAGGATGTAGATGAAGATGAAATGGGAGATATGATACTGCGTGAAGAGTTTGACAGAGCACTGGGAGACCTAAGTCGAATCAAGGCCCCGGGAGTAGACAACATTCCATGGGGAGAGCCAGTTCTGACAAATCTCTACCATCTGGTGAGCAAAATGTATGAGACAGGCGAAATACGCTCAGACTGCAAGAAGAATTTAATAATTCCAATCCCAAAGAAAGCAGATGTTGACAGGTGTGAAAATTACAGAACTATCAGTTTAATAACCCACAGCTGCAAAATACTAACGCGAATTCTTTACAGACGAATGGAAAAACTGGTGGAAGCCGACCTTGGGGAAGATCAGTTTGGATTCCGAAGAAATGTTGGAACACAGGAGGCAATACTGACTCTATGGCTTATCTTAGGAGCTAGATTAAGAAAAGGCAAACCTACGTTTCTAGCATTTGTAGACCTCGAGGAAGTTTTTGACAATGTTGACTGGAATACGCTTTTTCAAATTCTGGAGGTGGTAGGAGTAAAATATAGGGAGCGAAACGCTGTTTACAATTTGTACAGAAACCAGATGGCAGTTATAAGATTCGAGGGACATGGAAGAGAGGCAGTGGTTGAGAAGGGAGTGAGACAGGGGTGTAGCCTCTCCCCAATGTTGTTCAGTCTGTATATTGAGCAAGCAGATAAAGAAACAAAAGAAAAATTCGGAGTAGGTATTAAAATCTATGGAGAAGGAATAAAAATTTTAAGGTTCGCCAATGACATTCTAACTGTGTCAGAGACAGCAGAGGACTTGGAAGAGCAGTTGAATGGAATGGATAGTGTCTTGAAAGGAGGATATAAGATGAACATCAAAAAAAGGAAAACGAGGATAATGGAATGTAGTCGAATGAAGTGATGCTGAGGGAATTAGATTAGGAAATGAGACAGTTAAAGTAGTAAAGGTGTTTTGCTATTTAGGGAGCGAAATAACTGTTGATGGTCGAAGTAGAGAGGATATTAAATGTAGATTGGCAACGGCAAGGAAAGCGTTTCTGAAGAAGAGGAATTTGTTAACATCGAGTATAGATTCAAGTGTCAGGAAGTCGTATCTGAAAGTATTTGTATGGAGTGTAGCCATGTATGGAAGTGAAACGTGGACAATAAATAGTTTAGACAACAAGAGAATAGAAGCTTTCGAAATGCGGTGCTACAGAAGAACGCTAAAGATTAGATGGGTAGATTACATAACTAATGAGGAGCAAAACACAATTATATTTGGTGTGTCAACGACTAGCATAATCTTAGTTCTAGTGTTTATGTGTGCAACTTACTTTTCTGTACGGAAAAAGGTGTCTCGTTCTGAAATAACAACCATGCATCCACTGTCACAACCGAGTGAGCTGACGACGCTGGGGGACTGCAGCCCGTTCCACCCGTCCACCGCGGACAAGCCACCAGGAGGAGCAGGGAAGAAGACGGGGTGGAATAGAGAACACTCTGAACTACGAGAACGCCTCTCGTGCCGACAGCGCCGGGACTCCAACCCGGAGCCTCCTACGCGCAGTGGCCTGCTGTCCGCTGCTGAGCCAGCCGGCCAGCCGGGCGCCGCCAGTCACGTGCGGCCGAAGTAGGGCATAGCAAGCGGCGCTGCGCTACCAAGACTGGTGCGGCCCTGAGCTGGTGTCATTGCTCCGAGTCAGCGAGGACTTGAGGAAGGTCATTGATATCACCAAGTTCAGCCAGCCTGTGTTATGCAAGCCACATTGTACTCGGGAGGAATAAAGGTGTCATGAATTAATAATGTTTCTTTGGCATTCTGACACGTCCACAATCATTTCCTAGCATCCTGACAACTGGAGAAGTCACCGCTCGGCTTCTAGTCCACCGTAGGTGACCGGGACCACCGGGGAGCCTACAATACACTATGGCAGGCTGGGGTGGCCGAGGGGTTTCTAGGCGCTAAAATCTGGAACCGCACGAGCGCTACGGTGTCTGGTTCTAATCCTGCCGTGGTCATTGATGTGTGTGATGTGCTTAGGTTAGTTAGGTTTAATTAGTTCTAAGTTCTAGGGGACTCATGACCTCAGAAGTTAAGTCCCATAGTCCTCAGAGCCATTTGAACCAATACACTATGCAGGTTCAGAAGGATGTAGGCTGCAGTACGTACTGGGAGATGATGAAGCTTGCACGGGATAGAGTAGCATGTAGAGCTGCAACAAACCAGTCTCAGGACTGAAGACCACAACAACAACAACAACAATTTAGTCCCGATGAAGAGTGGGCTGACGGTTAAGAAAATCATACGGAAGATCGATGTGGAAGGAAGTGGGATACTGAACTACTGTAGAATGATGAGTAGTGTTTGAAATTCACTGAAATTGTGGATACTGCGACGAGGAGTATCATAGTAACACGTTCACTGGAAGATGAGGTGAGATCTATAAAAAGGCCAGTCACAGGATTTGGACAGTCTACATCTGCATCTACATCTACATGGATACTCTGCAAATGACATTTAAGTGCCCGACCACCTGCTCAATTCTCTATTATTCAAATCTCGCATATCGCGCGGCATGAACGAACACCTGTATGTTTCCGTCAGAGTTCCGATTTCCCTTATTTTATTGCGATGATCGTTTCCCCCTATGTAGGTCGGTGTCAACGAAATATATTCGTACACGGAGGAAAAAGTTGGTGATTGGAATTTCGTGAGAATATTCCGCCGCAACGAAAAACGCCTTTGTTTTAATGATGTCCCAAATCCTGTATCATTTTGGTGACACTCCCTCCCCTATTTCACGATAATAAAAAACGTACTGCCCTTCTTTGAAGTTTTCCGATGTACTCCGTCAATTTTATCTGGTAAATATCCAAGCCTGCACAGCAGTATTCTAAAAGAGGACGGACAAGCGTAGTGTATGCAGTCTCCTTAGTAGGTCTGTTACATTTTCTAAGTGTCCTGCCAATAAAACGCCGTCTTTGGTTAGCTTTTCCCATAACACTTTCTATGGGTTCCTTCCAATTTAAGTTGTTCGTAACTGTAATTCCTAGGTATTTAGTTGAATTTACGGTCTTTAGATTTCACTGCTTTATCGTGTAACCGAAGTTTAACGCATCCTTTTAGCACTCATGTGGATGTCCTCACACTTTTCGTTATTTAGGGCCAATTTCAAATTTTCGCAGCATACAGATACCTTTTCTAAATAGTTTTGCAATTCGAATGACTTTATTGGTCGGTAAACGGCAGCGTCATGTCCAAACAACCTAAGACGGCTACTCAGATTATCTCCCATACCGTTTAGATAGATAAGGAACAGCAAATGAACTACGCGTATAACACTAACGTGGGGAACGCCAGAAATCAGTTTTGTTTTACTCGATGCCTTTCCGTCAATTACTACGAACCTCTCTGACAGGAAGTCACGAATCCAGTTACATAACGGAGGCGATATTACGTGAACACGCAATTTCGCTACAAGCCGCTTGTGTGGCATAGTGTCAAAAGTCTTCCGGAAATCCAGAAACATGGAATCAATCTGAAATCCCTTGTCAATAGCACTCAAAATTTCATGCGAGTAAAGAGCTAGTTTTGTTTCACAAGAACGATGTTTTCGAAATCCGTGTTGACGGTATGTCAAATGGTTCAAATAGCTCTGAGCACTATGGGACTTAACATCTGTGGTCATCAGTTCCCTAGAACTCAGAACTACTTAAACCTAACTAACCTAAGGACATCACACAACACACAGTCATCACGAGGCGGAGAAAATCCCTGACCCCGCCGGGAATCGAACCCGGGAACCCGGGCGTGGGAAGCGAGAACGTTACAGCACGACCACGAGCTGCGGACAAACGGTATGCCAATAGACCATTTTCTTCGAGGTAATACGTCATGTTCGAACATAATACATTTTTCAAAATCGTGCTCCCTATCCACGTTAATGATACGGGCTTGTAATTATTTGATTACTCCTACAACCTTTCTTGAATAGTGTGACCTTTGCTACTTTCCAGTCTTTGGGTACGGATCTTACGTCGAGCCAACGGTTGTGTGTGACTGTTAAGTATGGAGCTATTGGATCAGCCTACTGTGAAAGGAACCTAACTGGTATACAGCCTGGACCGGAAGACTTGCTTTCATTAAGTGATTTGAGTTGCTTCACTACTCCATGGATATTTACTTCTACGTTACTGGCGTTGGCGGCTGTTCTTGAGTCGAATTCGGAAATATTTACTTCCTTTTCTTTTGTGAAGGCGTTTCGGAAGGTTGTGTTTAGTAAGAGTAACTCTGCTTTGGCAGAAAAATCTTCGATTGTGTCTGCACTCGTATCGCGCAGAGAGGGCATTGATTGTGTCTTGCCGCTAGCATTCTTCACATACGACCAGAATCTCTTTGGATTTTATGCCAGGTTTCGAGATAAAGTTTTGTTGTGGAAACTGTTAAAAGCATCTCACATTGAAGTCCGCGCTGGAGATTTTGCGTCTGTCTGAATTTGCCATGTTAGTTTCGTCGTTTCTGTGCAGTGTGCTGACCCGTTTTGTGTACCAAGGAGGATCATCTACGTCGTTTGTTAATTTATTTAGTATAAATCCCTCAGTTGCTGCCGATACTATTTCTTTGAATTCAAGCCACGTCTGGTCTACACTTATCTTATTAATTTGGAAGGAGTGGAGATTCTCTCTCAGGAAGGCTCCAAGTGAATTTTTATCTGCTTTCTTGAATAGGTATATTTTTCGTTTATTTTTGGAGGATTTAGGGGTCACAATATTCAGTCTCGCTACGACAACGCTGTGTTCACTAATCTCTGTATCCGTTTAGATGCTCGTTACTAACTCAGGATTATTTGTTGCTAAGAGGTCAAGTGTGATTTCACAACCATTTACTATTCACTTGGGATCTTCAACTAACTGCTGGAAGTAATTTTCAGAGAATGCGTTTAGCACAATTACGGATGATAAATCAGGCTTAGGTTGAAGGAAGATAAGAGCAAAGAAACCCTTGGTAACAGAATAAATACTTCAACTGATTGACGAAAGGAGGAAGTGCAAAGTATTCAGGTAGAAACAGAAATACACCAATATAAATCACTTAGGAATGAAACAAATAGGAAGGGCAGCCTAGGCGAAACGTCTGTAGGAAAAATGTGAAGAAATCTAAAAAGAAATGATCTTTGGAAGGACTGACTTAATGTATAGAAATGTTGAAACAGTATTCTGTGGTAACGTAGAGGGTGAATGGGAATTCCACTGTTAAAGGCAGAGTACTGATAGATCGGTATGAAGAGTTTATTAAAGGCTTGTGTGAGGGGGAGAAATTGTCCAATGATGGGCTACCTAAAGTGATAATGGAAGAAAAACTTAAGAGAAAAATTCAGACACCTTCATTGGATTTATCGATTGGGAAAAAGTATTCGAGAATGGAAAATCCAAAAGGATGTTCGAAATTCTGTGAAAAATGACAGTAAGCTACACGGAAAGACGAGTAATATACAATACCTACAAGAACCAAGATGGAAGAATAAGAATGAAACATCAAGATCAAAGGGCTCGGAACAAAAAGGGAGTGAGACTGATGTAGTATTTCGCCCATACTGTCCAATCTACACATAGATAAAGCAATAATGAAAATAAAAGGAAGGTTCAAGAGTGGGATTACAATTCAAGGTAAAATGTTATCAATAATAAGTATCTCGGATGAGATTACTACTCCCAGTAAATATGAAGAAGAATTACAGGACGTGTTGAATGAAAAGAGCAATCTAATAATTACAGAATACGGGTTGAGGGTAATCTGGAAATTGACAAAAGAAATGAGATGCAGCAAAATGAGAATCGCGAGAATTAAAATCAAAAGTGGTGATCGCGAAGTAGACGAAGTTAATGATTCTGCTCCCTTGGACGCACAGCAGCCCATGACAGATGAAGCTAGAAGGACACAGAAAGCAGACTAGCACAGGCAAAAAGGGTGTTCAGGGCCAAAAGCGTGCCAAACATAGGTCTTAATGCGAGGAAATAATTTCTCAGAAAGTACGTCTGGAGCACACCATTATATGGTAGTGAGTCAGTGCGTTTGAGATGAGTCGGTACAGAAGTATGTCGGAAACTGAGTGGAATGATAAGGTAAGGAGCGAGGAGTTCCTCCGCAGAATCGGCGAAGTAAGGAATACGAGGTGCATTCAAGTTCTAAGGCCTCCGATTTTTTTCTAATTAACTACTCACAAATCGATGAAACTGGCGTTACTTCTCGACGTAATCGCCCTGCAGACGAACACATTCCATGGCAGCGGCGAAGGCTTCTTTAGTAGTCTGTTTTGACCACTGGAAAATCGCTGAGGCAATAGCAGCACGGCTGGTGAATGTGCGGCCACGGAGAGTGTCTTTCATTGTTGGAAAAAGCCAAAAGTCACTAGGAGCCAGTTCAGGTGAGTAGGGAGCATGAGGAATCACTTCAAAGTTGTAATCACGAAGAAACTGTTGCTTAACGTTAGCTCGATGTGCGGGTGCGTTGTCTTGGTGAAACAGCAAACGCGCAGCCCTTCCCGGACGTTTTTGTTGCAGTGCAGGAAGGAATTTGTTCTTCAAAACATTTTCGTAGGATGCACCTATCACCTGTTACCGTAGTGCCCTTTGGAACGCAATGGGTATGGATTATGCCCTCGCTGTCGCAGAACATGGACTCCATCATTTTTTCAGCACTGGCGGTTACCCGAAATTTTTTTGGTGGCGGTGAATCTGTGTGCTTCCATTGAGCTGACTGGCGCTTTGTTTCTGGATTGAAAAATGGCATCCACGTCTCATCCATTGTCACAACCGACGAAAAGAAAGTCCCATTCATGCTGTCGTGGCGCGGCAACATTGCTTGGCAACATGCCACATGGGCACTCATGTGGTCGTCCGTCAGCATGCGTGGCACCCATCTGGATGACACTTTTCGCATTTTCAGGTCGTCATGCAGGATTGTGTGCACAGAACCCACAGAAATGCCAACTCTGGAGGCGATCTGTTCAACAGTTATTCGACGATCCCCCAAAACAATTCTCTCCACTTTCTCGATCATGTCGTCAGACCGGCTTGTGCGAGCCCGAGGTTGTTTCGGTTTGTTGTCACATGATGTTCTGCCTTCATTAAACTGTCGCACCCACGAACGCACTTTCGACACATCCATAACTCCATCACCACATGTCTCCTTCAACTGTCGATGAATTTAAATTGGTTTCACACCACGCAAATTCAGAAAACGAATGATTGCACACTGTTCAAGTAAGGAAAACGTCGCCATTTAAAGTATTTAAAACAGTTCTCATTCTCGCCGCTGGCGGTAAATTTCCATCTTCCATACGGTGCTGCCATCTCTAGGACGTATTGACAATGAACGCGGCCTCATTTTAAAACAATGCGCATGTTTCTATCTCTTTCCAGTCCGGAGAAAAAAAATCAGAGGCCTTAGAACTTGAATGCAGCTCGTATATGGAAAACTGACGAAAAGAAGGCACTGAATGATAGGTCATTTGTTAGGATATCAGGGAAACAGAGCTGTTGAGGGAAAAAACTGTAGGGGAAGACAGAGATTGGGATACATCTGACAAGTAAATGAGCACTATGAGTGCGAGAACTAGTCTGAGGTGAGGTTGTCACAGGAGAACAACTAGTGGCGTGCAATATCAGTCAGACTCAAGGAAAAACTCAAAGAAATAAATTCTCGGTGCCCCTATATCAACGTGCCTTTGCTAATTACACAGTTTTCCTCCTCTGCAGCTCTTTCCGTTGCGATCTTAACTCTTGATGTGATCCTTATTAGGGGATTTTATGATTGACCCAACGTTATGTATTGAAGTATGCGAATTTTGGTAGGGATCCGTTACATTAGAAAACGTACTTTTTCTGTATGATTCATTAATCCCACGTGATGGTGGGTGGTTTAACACTCCACCCAGACTATTAACGTGATTTTACATTCACGCAATATCTTATCAGAGTATTTATAGCATGCGCCGGAGCATAATCATATTTCGTTATAAGAATGAGCATGTAGCAACGTGCTTTCGGCTGTAAGAACTGTTATTTATTAAAATACATAGTTACTTGACACTTAGAGTTTCAAAGTTCACTGTCAAATATATGATGTAAACCTACAAAGTAGTTTATGGTACTCTGTAACTAATTAGTATCGTAGAGTAATTTGCCTCATATTTTTCTGTGTGTGGTTTCAGCCGTACATGATATCGCACTTTGTACTCAGTTCTTCGACAGCAATATTCTAAATGTTGCACCAATGTAAAGAGGTACTATGGGATATATGTATTGCTCGCTCACTACTATCAAAAATGTCGTCTGAATATTTGTCAGTTTTAAGATGTTTGTACCATAGATACTCAGTATCTGCCTATGTTCGGCCGCACAATAAATTGGCCTTTTTAAACAGCAGCTTACTGTGGTACATAATATACTGTTTCTCAACTGCATAAAATCCGTGGTGCGAAATCATCAGGATATATTTGTGACATATAGTGATAATCTTGTCTTACTCGTCCGTACACCAAGTTCTTTTCTTCAACATCCACTTTTACTGTTCGCACTAGTTTTCGTAGCAGCAGCCCACCAGTTTTACATTTGCGGATATCTTGTCCTATTTTACATTGCTCCACACTTTGCTTAGGTCAACAAAGGCTGGCCAAAAGTTGTAACTTACCGACTGGGCCTTTTTAGACGTCAAGATCGTTGTTTCGTTCCGCTGTATCATGAATCATGAATCTGACAAAACTCGATTATTCTTCCACCTGTAAGCAGATGTTAGGAAACAGATAGATAATAATATATCGATACAATTAATTCTAAAGTTCAATCTATAATACATCATGATAAAATCCCTAGCTCAAAGTAGTAAATGTAGGTATTGGAGCGAAGAGTGTCAGATTTTTCTGGTTCTTTTTCGGCGCAGTATTAGTCTGCTCTTGAAACACCTTAGTGAAGTGGAAGCCGGTAGGATTTGTTTCCTGAGAGACATCGCCAACATCTGTACTCATGAATATGTATTCTGCTTCTGGCGTTGCTCCTGGAAGTCACGAGCCTTAAGCGGTTGCCGCTTGGCTGGAGGTATGCCTTCAGCCGAGCAGCCCGAACACCCACAGTCTGTTCACTGGCCTAGTTTCTTCCTCGATTAACGTATTTTGCATCGCAATAACTCGATCATGTCAGTAACATCAAAATCAAAATTTAAGCGAGTGATGAAGTAAATTCATGGTTTTCTGATTAACTTCACCGTTTTTATAAAAAGTAAAATGAAGAACATTATTGCGTGTGAGATAGCCTTCAAAATTTACACTACTAGAGCTTACGACTACAGCATTGGGAATGATAGCAGATAGTGAAAATTTAATTATTGCACGTAGAGTGTTGTAGGAATAACACCAACAATTATAGTGAGTGGCCGGTCAGAGTGGCCGAGAGGTTCTAGGCGCTACAGTCTGGAACCGCGCGACCGCTGCGGTTGCAACTTCGAATCCTTCCTCGGGCGTGGATGTGTGTGATGTCCTTTGGTTAGTTAGGTTTAAGCAGTTCTAAGTTATAGGGGACTGATGACCACAGCATTTAAGTACCGCAGGGCTCAGAGCCATTTGAACCATTTTTTTTTTTTCTAGTGAGTGGAATGGCAAAGCTGAAGCGGGTGAGACGTATTTCTCCAAAACACAGTGTCTTTATTACAGTTTCAACACGCAACAAACACATTTCCTGAAAATAATTGTAAAGTGTTCACTAACATTTCGCCTATTAAACATCAAATTCCAAAATCGCGACTAAATGTTAATGAGAATGATTTGTAACACAGTTAGAATAAGACAAAAAAAAAACACTTAATTGATATTGATATCCGTGGTTTAATGTACGACTTGGTTACTCAAGCTAGAAACACAGCATAAACGATTTTAGCGAATGTACCATTGCGACCATGGAATATTTAAACAAAGCATTATACTGCATTACACCGAACTAACGAATAACATGCTATTATCCATGCCTGCAATAACGCGTCATTTTAGCACCATGGATAACATTACTTGTACGAATATTACAGTTCGACACCGTTCTCAGTTTTCAAAACAGGTTACTCCCCAGTGACTTCAGGCAGCTACAGTCCAGACAACGTTGCTTGCACTAAGATACCATCATCTCCTTTTTTTTTTTGGGTCATCAGTCTACTGACTGGTTTGAAGCGACCTGCCACGAATTCCTTTCCTGTGCTAATCTCTTCATCTCAGAGTAGCACTTGCAACCTACGTCCTCAATTATTTGCTTGACGTATTCCAATCTCTGTATTCCTCTACAGTTTATGCCCTCTACAGCTCCCTTTAGTACCATGGAAGTCATTCCCTCATGTCTTAGCAGATGTCCTATCATCCTGTCCCGTCTCCTTATCAGTGTTTTCCACATATTCCTTTCCTCTCCGATTCTGCGTAGAACCTCCTCATTCCTTACCTTATCAGTCCACCTAATTTTCAACATTCATCGTCTCCTATATATTACAATACACAAGCACAGAGACTGCACGATAACATCACTCAAGCCATTGAGCAGCGCCCAACTGATTCTGACACTAGCGTACAAGCTGTCTTAAGGATCAACGCCACTCAGTACACAAATAACAATACACTGAGGTGAGAGAGGTCATGGGATACCTTCTAATGTCGTATCGGAGCTCTTTTTGCCCGGCATTGTGCTGCAGTTTGACGTGGCACGGCCGGCCGCGGTGGTCTAGCGGTTCTAGGCGCTCAGTCCGGAGCCGCGCGACTGCTACGGTCGCAGGTTCGAATCCTGCCTCGCGCATGGATGTGTG
The DNA here is from genome assembly GCF_023864275.1 of Schistocerca cancellata. NCBI lineage: Eukaryota > Metazoa > Arthropoda > Insecta > Orthoptera > Acrididae > Schistocerca > Schistocerca cancellata. Next base: position 708,061,083 of record NC_064630.1, read on the forward strand.
TTATGTCCTCAGGTTAGTTAGGTTTAAGTAGTTCTAAGTTCTAGGGGACTTACGACCACAGCAGTTGAGTCCCATAGTGCTCAGAGCCATTTGAACCATTTTTTGACGTGGCTCGGGCTCAACAAGTCCTTTGAAGTGTCCAGCAGAAACATTGAGCCATGCTGCCTCTCCAAAGTCTTGCCGGTGCAGGATTTTGCGTACGAACTGATCTCTCGATTGTGTCCCATAAACGTTCGACGAGATCCATGTCGGGCGATTTGGGTAGCTGAACCATTTGCGTGAAATGTCCGGAACGTTCTTCGAACCAATCACGAACAACTATGACCCAATGACATAGAGCACTGTCATTCATAAAAATTATATAGTTGTTTTGGAACATGAAATCTCCGAGCGGTTGGTGCAAATGCATTACAAAACGGTCACCATACTGCATTCGACGAGACATCTATTATCACACGGACTAACAGTTTTTGGGATTGCGTAACAAAAGAAGCGATCGAAAAAAAGTTTCTGACCACACGCCGAATAAAGACGGTGGCCTGCAGCTATGCACTGCGTGGGACCCGATCATCGGAAGGTTGAAGCAGGTGTACTCCGTACATTACCATTAATTACACTGTGAAGAAAAATTTGCATCTATTCTGACAGTGATATTTCCGTTGTATGTTTGACATACAAGCTAAACGGATATTTCAAATTTTAATCTAAGTGAGTTACATAATCACGGATCACACAAGAAAAATTGAGAAAATCTAAACATGTACTGGCATCAGTAAAATCTTTTGCTGCAAGAAAGAAGAATATTTGCATAAAAAGTTCTCGGTTTACTTGCCGCGTCAAATTTGGATAAAATCCCAAGCTTTCGATGACTGCCTCCGTCATCTCGTCAGGGGTAAAACTGACTGTCGTGGACCGGTGAGGCTTCCGCTTTTATAAGCAGTGGACGGCTTCTCATTGGCTGGATGACGTCACGGTGAAACCGATGCGTACTGAGGTGGCGGCCTCTATATCCATAGACTTTGTTTGCGCACTTTATCCAGCGTTGCTTGCAGCGCCACCCATAGCAACAGGCGGAGAACTGCGAGGAATGTAAGAAGTCTCCCGCTGCGCTCTTTCTATATAAATTGCGCGCTTCCATGCATTGCTGAGTACATAACCGGAATCTCTGTTGAAATTATTTTCACAGAGTCTAATTTCGACTGCTTCCCTGATGACAGAGTCCCAATAGTTTGAAGCGTGAGCAAGTAGTCTTGTTTCATCGAATTTAAATCTTATGTTTATTTAACAAACTGTGCTCAGCCACCACATACCTGAAGAAGCAGGATGGACGTAAGGGAGCACTGTTCAACACTCTTTCTTCGAAATCCTCCATGAAGAAGTTAGCTATGGCTGGTGACAGTGGCGAACCCATGGCTGTTCCGTCAATCATTTCATAATATTTTCCACCATACAAAAAATAGGTGGTCGTCAAAGTATGTCGAAATAACTTCAGTATTTCAGGAGAGAAATGAGCAGCCAACATTTTTAACGTATCTTTCACTGGAACCTTCTTCAGGTATGTTGATGATACATTTTTAATCTGGCCACATGGCAATGAGGCACTGCAGCAGTTTGTTGAACATTTGAATGGTATACATCAGAACATAAGATTTACAGTGGAGGTGGACAAGGATGGAAAGTTACCCTTCTTAGATGTACTGATGGAGCGAAAATCAAATGGACGTCTAGGACATTCTGTGCACAGAAAACCGACGCATACAGATTTATATCTAAACGCGCGTAGTTTTCACCACCCAGCTCAGAAGAGAGCTATGCTGAACATCTTGGTACACAGAGCAAGGACTATTTCGCACAAGGATCATCTCGGCTCCGAGATTAACCATCTGACGACAGTATTCATAAAAAATGGTTATTCTGATCGTGATATCAGATCTACTCTGGCGAAGAAGCCAAGAAAGGACGCTGTTCGAACAGATCAAGAGTACCAACACATCGCGCGGCTACCATTCTGCGGTGCAACGACCAGCAAGATCGGCAGAGTCCTGAGCCGGAAAGGAATCAGACCAGTCTTCCGGCCACCCAGGAAGATTAAGGAAATGCTGCGACCCGTGAAAGATAATCTTTGCCTGAGAGTACCGGGAATTTACAGCATTCCTTGCGAGTGTGGCAAAAGTTATGTGGGCCAGTCTATATGAACTGTCGCCGATCGCAGTGTGGAACATCAGCGTCACCTGAAATACAGGTATCTAGAAAAATCAGCTGTGGCTGAGCACAATTTGTTAAATAAACATACGATTTAAATTCGATGAAACAAGACTACTTGCTCACGCTTCAAACTATTGGGACTCTGTCATCAGGGATGCAGTTGAAATTAGACTCTGTGAAAATAATTTCAACAGAGATTCCGGTTATGCACTCAGCAATGCATGGAAGCGCGCAATTGATATAGAAAGAGCGCAGCGGGAGACTTCTTGCATTCCTCGCAGTTCTCCGCCTGTTGCTATGGGTGGTGCTGCAAGCAACGCTGGATAAAGCGCGCAAACAAAATCTACGGATATAGAGGCCGCCACCTCAGTACGCATCGGTTTCACCATGACGTCATCCAGCCAATGAGAAGCCGTCCACTGCTTATAAAAGCGGAAGCCTCACCGGTCCACGACAGTCAATTTTACCCCTGACGAAGGTGACGGAGGTAGTCATCGAAAGCTTGGAATTTTATCCAAATTTGACGCGGGAAGTAAACCGAGAACTTTTTATGCAAGGACTCCGTCGCGAAAGACTTCAAAGTCAAGAAGAATATTTGCTAACGACCTCCTCACGATGAGCTCACCATATGCGGAGTAAACGCAAAGAATGTAGAAAACTGGTGATGGAGAATCTAACCTGTTATTTTTAACAGCATCATCTCAAAAGCAGACTGATTTAGGAACCCTTAATGAATCTGCATCTGTAAAGTTCTCCTCTTAGTGCTCGCTATGAGTATTACTTTTTAAGATATCTTGATTCTGTTTACCTGTCAAAGTTGAAGAATCCCAAATTACCTTGATTTGCTGGTTATTTTTTCCTACTTGAATTATCTATTACCATTTTCAGTTTATGATCAATTACTTTCTCATTTGGTTTCAGGCGACATATAATTGGCAAATTGTATGTCAAGTACTGATTCTCCCATGACACAATTTCCCTATATACTCCTTTGTGACATATTAATTCTTTCATCGGCATGGACATCGACCAGATTCTGACAGACTTTTTCATGAAGTTAACTCGGTTGTCTTACATTCATTAACAGTCATTTGTTAGAGACTACACTTTATACAACTCCTCATCGTCCGTCAATCCTGCTACGCTTCTCATAACATGAGACGTATATCGAGTTTATCGAGTCACACAAAGTGAATTTTGGGGTCTTCATGAATTTCAGCACTTTTCTTTTTAATGTTTGGCGTAGGCCGCAATACATTGAACTCATTCCACCAAAAGTAATTTGATTTTCTCTACATCTTCAAATTCAGAAGGCTCTAAGCACCATGGGACTTAACATCTGAGGTCATCAGTTCCCTAGACTTTGAACTACCTAAACCTAACTAACCTAAGGACATCACACATATCCATGCCCGAGGCAGGATTAGAACCTGCGACCGAGGAAGCCGCGTAGTTTCGGACTGTAGTGCCTAGAACCGCGCGGCCACAACACCCGGTCTCTACGTCTTCATCAGGTTATTATCCATGTAGACTTGATCACTATTATCTGTACAACTAGTTCTCATCAAACGACGTAGGCTGAATCTGATTATCACCAAGGCTGAAACTAGTGATTTGTGCTCACTGCTTTTGCGATTACAGGCTTAGCACTGTAGACAAGCGGTGTTGCTGTTGACCATCTTTCCAGTATCTACTATTTGCATTAAAACATGCAATACACATGTTATGAGCTGAGCACTTCACAGTATATTGCATCCATCCCTTACTATTCAACAGACTAAATTTCTCTGTAGTTATTATTCCCTTTTGAGTGCTCACCATTGCACTGAAGTCATCCATTAATGGTTCGTGCATGACAGTGCATGGTACGAATATCCTCCAAAAATGTGAGAGGTGGCATGAGCCCCCTCTCATAATTCTATCTTACTCTGAATACTTCGAATTTCCTCTCTAATTGCATGCGGTGAAAAGTTGCTATTCCTTCATACGCGGACTTCCCACGCAGCGTCTCTCGTCACCCGGGTGGTCCGGTGACAGGAGAGTTCTACTGATCTTGAAAGGGTTAAGCCAACGGGTGTGAGGGAGTCGAATGGATGCTTTCCAGACGCCGACATTGTCCTAAGAGCGGAGCGCCACGCCCACAGGGGCCTGATGGTGCGGCTGGGCTAGAGATTCCGTTACTTCCCAGAAACTTAGTGAAAACACTTTCTGGCGGGCTACCAGCAAGACGTGGGAATGACTTGTGTTCCCAGGCAGTCTTGGCGGGAAAATTCCCGCGTTTTCTGCAAAATCATAACTGATTGTCTTGCTCAGGGGATAGCTCCATGATATAGCAAAATTGGCGCAGAAATTGGCGCCAAGTATCTCCATTGGTGGAATAGTACCGTGTCGGCAATAGAGGGGAATTTTCCGCCTGATTTGGAGTTGCTGATTGGAACATTTAACAACGGCCACTGTCGTGGGGGCGGGAATCTGTGTTCGGCTTGTACGGGTGCTCTTGAGGAGTCGGCTCTCGCCTTTCGGTCAGAGTAGGTTACAAGACTGAGCTCTCACTGCTCTGGACAGCCTGCCTTCTGTTAGCTGTCTAATATACTTTCATTTAATTGTAACTGTTTGACAGAGTTGCTGAAGTTGTGACTTCAACATAACTTTCCGACTACAGTTGGCAATTGAGCGTTCTGCATACAAGCGGCCTATGTTGTCCGTCTTGAGCAGTTTTGGCTAAAGTTGACTGTATCAGAGTTACTGTGTGACTTCGCTTGTTAAAATCGCTGTACCGTTAGTGATTGTGTGGTGGGCCTTCTTCGTCTCCCTCAGAGGCGTATTTTTGTTGCTAGGAAGTCTTTAGTCTGGAACAAGCAGACCAGGAGAACTCGTTTCGGGTTGTACTTGCGACATTATCATCACCACGACGGGACGTAGAAGCAACCAGCCATCGCCCCGGTATGCCAGATCATGTCCTTGCAGTTAAGAAGACAGCTTGGTAATGTACGTCCGCAGCACGGGCAAGTCAGGGAATTTTGATAGGTGATAATGAGAGCTCAGCAGAGCGCGCCTGTTCGTCTTTTCTAACTTTGTTCTCTCTTGGGTGTTCACTGTCTGAGTTATCACTACTGTAGCAGCAATTAATGTTGGGTTGGCTGGGTGATTCTCTTAAGATTTGAGTTGCAAGGAATTGGCTCCACATACCACTTTGTCATAAATGTCACAATCTAGTTTATGGACAACTTCATCCTCAGCATTAATTTGATATCCAATTTGATGTATTGTAAATGTTTCATGTGGTTTGTTTATTATTTTGAGTTCAGTCATAATAAATCAAACTGTTATTTTGGACAGAACTTTCATTATGTTAATCGGTAGAGCAACCCTTTCATTTCTCACTACGTCAATGAAACTTTCCTCTACCTAATTAATTTCTATCCAATTAAATTATTGCAGGTGCCAAAGTCTTTTCTACTCCACTTGCAGGGTCGATTACAGTCAGTTTGCATTTCTTCTTAATCCATGTGCAACAGCAAAAGTCGGAGTTAGAAAAGGGGGATTAGAGCATCATTTCCATATGAAGATTCTAGAAGAATTTAGTGTTAAGTACACTGCTAGCCCCGGCACCTCGCAAACGAGCGGGCAAAACTGCGATTTTTTATAGGGTCATATTCAGGTTCTAGTGATCATGGAGGGCCAAGTGTTTTGGACAGCTCTTGGACTAGTGAACCATTTGTATACCTCTCGGAAGAGCAGGCATATTCTAGCTAGCCTACAGTACAGGATCAAACTTTAATCGTTACACACTTCCTCCAGCACTGGAAAATTGAGCAACTCGCTTGGTTCATTTGCATTAGGTGTGGTCTTGGATAGAGTTTAGGGGGCTTATAAAAAAACCATTTGTTCACGGGCAGTTACCGAGAGAACTCTGAAAAAGCCATGATTTTTGGCTACGAAAAGTGCCAGTTGTTGTAGATAATCTTTAAGATACATACTAAACGTGATATTCCGGGGAACTTCGAAATTGATGATATCATTAATCGTTACCGATGTTCAGTGGTTCAAAGTTACCGTACTTACGCAGAAAACGGAGAAAACTCTATTTTAGCCGTTTTTGCACCGTGGGCCGCAATTATCTAAGTAGCTAATCTTATTAAACGGCTCATGTTTTAACTGTACATTTTTTAGGAATTTAGCTAGAAACGCCATTTTCCCACATTCGACGAGCTGTGGCCTTTACCAAGATAGACCCAAAAAACAATGAACTTTGCCTTCAAATGGACCAATTGTGGGGATGACGACTTCTATAATTTGTTCTCATGGCTCATCAACAAACTTTTTACCATATGCCCTCGAAATGAAATTCTCTGGGAATCTTGAAACTTTTTGTTATATCTTTCCCCGTTACCGACATAAAGAATTTCAAATTTAATTTATTTACGCACGAAAAAATATATACGTAACTCCCTGTCGGAGGCGTAAACGTAGTTTTAACTGACTTAGGGAATGGTCCTAGGGCAGTGAGAAGGGTTCTGACGTTGCCAAATTATGTTTCTAGTCAGCAGCTAGAGAAAGTGTATGAGGATATTGAAAGGGTACTGCAGTATGTAAAGGGGGCGAAAATCTAATAGTCATGGGCGACTGGAATGCAGTTGTAGGGGAAGGAGTAGAAGAAAAGGTTACAGGAGAATATGGGCTATGGACAAGGAATGAAAGAGAAGAAAGACTAATTGAGTTCTGTAACAAGTTGCAGCTAGTAGTAGCGAATACCCTGTACAAGAATCACAAGAGGAGGACGTATACCTGGAAAAGGGCGGGAGATACGGGAAGATTTCAATTAGATTACATCATGGTCAGACAGAGATTCCGAAATCATATACTGGATTGTAAGGCGTACCCAGGAGCAGATATAGACTCAGATCACAATATAGTAGTGATGAAGAGTAGGCAGAAGTTCAAGACATCAGTCAGGAAGAATCAATACGCAAAGAAGTGGGATACGGAAGTACTAAGGAATGACGAGATTCGTTTGAAGTTCTCTAACGCTATAGATACAGCAATAAGGAATAGCGCAGTAGGCAGTACAGTTGAAGAGGAATGGACATCTCTAAAAAGGGCCATCACAGAAGTTGGGAAGGAAAACATAGGTACAAAGAAGGTAGCTGCGAAGAAATCATGGGTAACAGAAGAAATACTTCAGTTGATTGATGAAAGGAGGAAGTACAAACATGTTCCGGGAAAATCAGGAATACAGAAATACAAGTCGCTGAGGAATGAAATAAATAGGAAGTGCAGGGAAGCTAAGACGAAATGGCTGCAGGAAAAATGTGAAGACATCGAAAAAGATATGATTGTCGGAAGGAGAGACTCAGCGTACAGGAAAGTCAAAACAACCTTTCCTGACATTAAAAGCAACGGTGGTAACATTAAGAGTGCAACGGGAATTCCACTGTTAAATGCAGAGGAGAGAGCAGATAGGTGGAAAGAATACACTGAAAGCCTCTATGAGGGTGAAGATTTGTCTAGGTGACGATCAGTTTGGCTTTAGGAAAAGTAAAGGGACGAGAGAGGCAATTCTGACGTTACGGCTAATAATGGAAGCACGGCTAAAGAAAAATCAAGACACTTTCATAGGATTTGTCGACCTGGAAAAAGCGTTCGACAATATAAAATGGTGCAAGCTGTTCGAGATTCTGAAAAAAGTAAGCGTAAGCTATAGGGAGAGACGGTTCATATACAATATGTACAACAACCAAGAGGGAATAATAAGAGTGGACGATCAAGAACTAAGTGCTCGTATTAAGAAGGGTGTAAGACAAGGCTGTAGCCTTTCGCCCCTACTCTTCAATCTGTACATCGAGGAAGCAATGATGGAAATAAAAGAAAGGTTCAGGAGTGGAATTAAAATACAAGGTGAAAGGATATCAATGATACGATTCGCTGATGACATTGCTATCCTGAGTGAAAGTAAAGAAGAATTAAATGATCTCCTGAATGGAATGAACAGTCTAATGAGTACACAGTATGGTTTGAGAGTAAATCGGAGAAAGACGAAGGTAATGAGAAGTAGCAGAAATGAGAACAGCGAGAAACTTAACATCACGATTGATGGTGACGAAGTCAATGAAGTTAAGGAATTCTGCTACCTAGGCAGTAAAATAACGGACGGAGCAAGGATGACATCAAAAGCAGACTCGCTACGGCAAATAAGGCATTTATGGCCAAGAGAAGTCTACTAATATCAAATACCGGCCTTAATTTGAGGAAGAAATTTCTGAGGATGTACGTCTGGAGTAGTGAAACATGGACTGTGGGAAAACCGGAACAGAAGAGAATCGAAGCATTTGAGATGTGGTGCTATAGACGAATTTTGAAAATTAGGTGGACTGATAAGGTAAGGAATGAGGAGGTTCTACGCGGAATCGGAGAGGAAAGGAATATGTGGGAAACACTGATAAGGAGAAGGGACAGGATGATAGGACATCTGCTAAGACATGAGGGAATGACTTCCATGGTACTAGAGGGAGCTGTAGAGGGCAAAAACTGTAGAGGAAGACAGAGATTGGAATACGTCAAGCAAATAATTGACGACGTAGGTTGCAAGTGCTACTCTGAGATGAAGAGGTTAGCACAGGAAAGGAATTCGTGGCGGGCCGCATCAAACCTGTCAGTAGACTGATGACCAAAATAAAAAAAAGTCAGCAGCTTTTCACCAATAGCACTTTAAGAATGCTGTCTGTGTATAATGGGCACTTCACTCCTACACCGATATCTCCAAGGTGTTACTGCAGCGACGAAAAATCTGGCAAAAACGGTCCTAAAATGCCAGAAAAGAACTTAAAATGACTGACAAAAACAGTGGATACTACAAATTCATTAATATATTTCGAATAACGTTTTTACTCTTTTCACGTATAAATCGTAAGCCGGGCGTTTCCGAAGAACTGCCTACGATGAGCGAAGTATCCAGAAAAACATGAAGCGAACGATTTTATTGTAACCTTATATTATGTGTATTTATTTGTTGTTTATATGTGTCGAAGTATGCGGGGTGAACATTAATAAAACCGACAAACTGCAGGGACGGACTCCTGACTGAAAATGGAAGAAGTCCTGTGAACATGTGTCCGGAAACGCATCGTTGCCAAGGTGGATAAAATCGAAGAATGGAAGTTAATCTGACCATGAGCCGTGTTTTCCTTGTGTGTTCAGGCTGTGTGATTGACCCATCGGACTGTTAGCTGCTCAATGGACCGGCATTCATGTCGGGAACAAGCTGAGATGGTGTTTGTGTATGGCAAAGCAGTCGGAAACGGTCGAGAGGCCGCAAGGCTATGCCAAAACAAGTACCCTCAGAGACAACATTTTAAGCTGTTTCTGGGAGCTTGCGTTATCATTAGTCCTTCCAGATAGATGCAGGGAGGCGGCTGCCTGTGCGTACACCAGATTTGGAGGACCGTGTTCTACAGAATATTGAGACGAACGTTCGTACAAGCTCCAGACAAGTAGCCCGCCTACATGGTGTAAGGCAAAGTACGATTGCGTGTATCCTGCGTGACAACCGCTAATATCCCTGTCACCAGCAATGAGTGCAAGGATCATCAGCAGCCGATTTCCCTCTGCAGGTCGGATTTTCTCGATGACTTTTACACAAGACCATCGCATTTATGGGAAAGAGAGCGGCAGTCCATGATGCGACGTGTGAACGTGTGCATTGCATCCCATGGCGGCCATTGTCAACGTTTGTTGTGACGTGGATGCGATGCAGCTTTATATTGTGTTGCAAGGCGATTTGTTGTCGTTCCACTCACACCACCCATTTCCGGACACGTGTTCAGAGGACCTTTTTTCACCCATTTCCAGTAAGGAATCTGCCCCTGCAATCTGTCGGTTCCTTTAACGTTCACCCTGTATAAATGTGTCGAAGTATACATGGTGATTTTTTCCACCGTGTACAAACTCTATGGATTGATCGTTGAGAGGATAAGGAACAAAATAGGTCTAATGAACTTGTGTCCGGAAATGCATGGTTCCCACGCTAAGTGTCGTATTGATCGTCATACGTCATGCTCCTGACATAGTAATTCGTAATGTTGTGTCCGACTCACCTTCTAGCGGATGTGATACAGCATTATAAACAGTGCTTCCTCTGGCGTCGCTAGTTAACGATGCCACAACGTAGGTGCACCCTCTCGTAAGTTGGCAGTACGATAGAAGACTAACTACGCCGAGCACAGCGGCCTCTTGCCGACGCTGTGGAGCTCAGCGAGTACCGTCCTGATTTATGGCCCATTTAATCAAGAGCAGACGGCGTCGAAATATCACTTCTTCTACCGAGTGGACTAGCTTGCTATTGAGACTTTGTATTAGTTACATTCAGTTAAATTTAGGACAGCAACGAAGTATTTGTTAGTTTTGAGATTATACAGAACAGTCATCCTAACTTCACAGGATTAAATATGGACTATGGCTTCACACCTACATGCTCATCCTAGCCAAAGTTATGTATGCATTTAATATTTACTTGTGTTTTTTACTCTCCTGCTCCTACTTGCTTCCTTCACTCTCGGCCTATATTACAGAAGCAGTTCAGGAGCAGACCCACGCACACATCGCCTATCCAGGTGGGATGCAAAAAAGTAGCGACGAGGATGGGACGACTTTTTTTCTCCTCTTACCTATGTTGAGACAAGAAGAGAATAGAAGCTTTCGAAATGTGGTGCTACAGAAGATTGCTGAAGATTACATGGGTAGATCACATAACTACTGAGGAGGTATTGAATAGAATTGGGGAGAATAGACTAGAAGAAGGGATCGGTTGGTAGGACATGTTCTGAGGCATCAAGGGATCACCAGTTTAGTAAAAATGGGTCAAATGGCTCTGAGCACTATGGGACTTAACATCGGAGGTCATCAGTCCCCTAGAACTTAGAACTACTTAAACCTAACTAACCTAAGGACATCACACACTGTAAGTAGGCTGTTTTGTTTTCTTTATGTAAGTAGGCTGTTTATGTTTTCTTATTGGCAACGTTACGTAGCGCTCTATATGAAAATCACTGGCTGTGCTGTGTGCAGTCTGTGGCTAGTTGGCATTGTTGTCTGCCATTGTAGTGTTGGGCAGCGGTAGCTGGATGTGAACAGCGCGTAGCGTTGCGCAGTTAGAGGTGAGCCGCGAGCAGTGGTGGATGTGAGGAGAGAGATGGCGGAGTTTTGAAATTACATATATTATGACTTGTGATGATATTAAGGTAAATACATTGTTTGTTCTCCATTAAAATATTTCATTAGCTAACTATCCCTATCAGTAGTTAGTGCCTTCCGTAGTTTGAATCTTTTATTTAGCTGGCAGTAGTGGCGCTCGCTGTATTGCAGTAGTTCGAGTAAGGAAGATTTTTGGTGAGGTAAGTGATTTGTGAAACGTATAGGTTAATGTTAGTCAGGGCCATTCTTTTGTAGGGATTTTTGAAATTCAGATTGCGTTGCGCTAAAAATATTGTGTCAGTTTAAGCACAGTCTCGTATACAATTGTTCTAAGAGAACGTTACATATGTCGACCCTTAGCCGAGGATACCTCACAGGAATCTTCTGATTTTTTCTTGTAGTTTGTGTATTTAGTGTAGCTATTGTTTATTGCTAGCGCGTAATTATAGAGAGAATTTCCTTGGTAGTTGTGGTTTTTCATTGTTGCACAGTAAAACAGTTGTGGCATGCATGTAGATTTGCACCAAGTATTTCGCAGCTGCGCTTGCAATTAACTAGATATTATTTTCGGTTCTATGTTAATGTGTTCTCTTATTTTTGCTCTTCAAATTGTGTTTTTTTGTGTTGTCATGTGAAATATTGTGACAATAATGGCGTGTGAAAAATGTAATACTAGGCTCCAAAGTAAACTGAGAAATGACAGTGAAGACGAAAGTAGTGTGTTAGCGCCACCATGTAATGAATTAACTAATGTTCAACATAGTAATTTGGTAACTGTGCATAGGGAAATGGAGCGGGCGGCAAACAATGTCGTAGGCAGTGAAACAATTAGTGAACAGGGAAGCATTATCGATCGATCGCTCGGCAACAGCTCGCATCAGGAATCCGAAATGATAGGACACAATTTTGCAAATACTGTAGACTTAGGTTTTGGGTCCTCACCGTTTTCTCAAATGAGTCAAGACACATTTTCTGCTTGTCAAAATGTAAATGTTGCCGGTGAAAATGCACTGCCAAAAAGCATAGAGAAACAGATTCCAGACACTAATACATTATTATTGCAATTAATGCAACAAATGGAACAAAATCAGAGACAAACACAGCAAAAGCTTCAAAAGTTAGACACAATGGAACAACACCAGAGACAAACACAGCAACAGTTAGACGCAATGGAACAAAATCTTCACACCACGCTTGAACAAACACGTGAAGATTTAACTACTGAGTTACATAACATTGAATCGAAATGTCAAAAAGTCTGTAATGACGTAAAAACACTAATTTGTGAGCATTTTCAACCTATTTTTTCGCGGCATGAAAATGCATTACAGAATCACGAAGCAGCCATAAAAGAACTGCAAACCATTGTTCATGAAAATCATGAGACCTTGTGGGCTAAAATTGACTCAGTTGCATCTACCGATTCGGTTACGCAACTTGCAAAAACTCAGGAAAACTTAAAGGACACAGTAGATTCGATTTCAACACAAATGGACACACTGAAACTTGGTTCAGAAAAACACACTGAGGAAATGTGTTCACTATCGGAGAAAGTAGCCGAACTTTCGGATCAGGTCACTAACTTATCTACAAAGGTAGATGATGATCTGAATGACACAAGACCCGTAGCCTTCACTGACACAGAAGAGTATGAACAAATTAGAAAATTCAAACAAAATCAAAATCAAATCAATGCACAGTACAAAAGAGAAATCCGGGAAGTACAAGATCAGTTGACGCAGGTAATATAAGAATTACATATTTCAGAGGACACTCGCGCTCCAGTACGGGAAGAGGGACATAGAAATACGGAACAACCACAAAATAATAACACAGGACACTTCGGAAATTATGAAAGAAATTGGCAAGGCGCATTGAATTTTGAGATGGAACCGCCGAAACGAAGTAACAATGAGCGATGCGATGTGCGACTCGCCGACACGATGATTTCGACTATAAGCTGTTCATTACTACACGTAAATTCAAAACATTTAAGAATTCTGGCAACGACATTCATCCACAAGCATGGCTTCATCAATTGTCTCATTGTTTTCCTCCCAACTGGTCATTGGAGCACAGATTAGAATTTATGTGTGGCTACTTGGAGAATCAACCAGCTGTAAGAATGCGATCGGGCATTCACGATTGTCACAGTGAAGGAGAATTTTATCATGCCTTCCTCTCAGCATATTGGTTTCAAGCTACACAAGACCGAGTAAAGCATAGCATCATAATGATGAAACATTTCGAACCATCTGAATTTTCCAGTCTTGTGAAATATTTTGAAGACATGTTGCACAAGAATCAGTACCTTTCAAACCCATATAGCCCCTCAGAACTCATCCGCATTTGCTTAATCAAACTGCCTGAACATTTAAGACATATTATTTTAGCAGGACGTTGCAAAGACGACATTGAAGCTTTTCAGGGACTCTTGCGGGAATTAGAGATTGACACAGACAGTCGCGGGATGCGAAAGCAGGAGAACAATCACTACAGGTCACATCTGTCACAATTCCGCGATGACAAGGCTATTCTTATAACGTAAATCGTGACCAAAACAGACACCACCCTTATGACAACCGTAGGCAGAGTACTAATAATTACAGGGAAAGATCACCTCTCCGCGGTAATGACTATCACAGAGATGATCTTACAGCAAGACGCACATTTAGCGCTACAGGACACGCATTTGAGTGATTAATTTTGTACTTAAGTCATTTATTTTTAAAGATATTTGAAGTACAATGATACAAAGGTTTTCCGTAATACATTTCATTCCATTCTTGTAATCTGTAACACCTGAGGTTATAATTACATTAATCCTCAGGGGGTTACACGCTAACTTTGTGTACCATGTGTGTGGCAAGCACAAGGAGCCCTAGCTAATATGGTATTTGCTTATACAACTTTACACATCGGTACCATACTTCTCTAATACATAAATTACACAGCTATCTGATCATTTAATTGAGAGATAAACATTTTTTTTACTACATCAGTGACAGATGTTTACGTAATTACACCGTTGTATAACTTCACACTTACGAAATTGTATTTTGTCTGTACTTTGTGAACTGTTCATATTTTTTTGGTACCATTGTGATACTATGAGAGCTTTGAATGATGTATTTGGTAAGGGAGAATGATTTTAAAGTACGTTTGAGGTAGATGACGCTATTGAAATGAGCAGAGAATATTCTTTATGGTTTGAAATTATTGCAGAAAGCTACGACTTTTTTGAGATTTGACTGAGGTGTTATGATGTTATTTTTACGACGACGATGTGTATTATGCTGTTGAGGTATGTTTATGATCAATAAGCCGATGTTATACGAGGAATTTGATTATGCTACATATTTATAATGATGAAATATTGAAGAATGTCGACGAATATGTATATGTGTAACAAGGTAAGGAATAAGGAGTAGTGGTTAGGCACTCTGATTTGTGAAAAAGGTTGTTGGAAACCAAGAATCGTACTTGTAAGAGTTATGAAATGTGTGTAAATGCGTGAATGTATCACAATGCCAGCGAAAATTTTTTGGACACTGTTATATTTATAGGATTTTGTGTCTACACATTTGCAACGCAAATTCTCGACCCGTGAAATTTTGTATATGAGACTGTCACTGTAGCGGAAACTGCTGTCGTAAATATTTCCGTAAGAAAGTTAAGTGACCACCTGCACGTAATGCGTCGTGGGCACCCAGCTGTGTCAGACGCCGGGAGAGAAAGTCATTAGTGAGTGCCTCGTCAGAAGCACAGGTAGAAAAAAAGAAAGGGGAGGCCATTGTCCTCGCTATTGACATTTCCTTGTTGAAAGCATACTGTGGAGCTCATAATTTATGATATTTACTAAAATGCCTAATGAAATAATTAGAAACATTTTACATCTATTGTCTTTGTAGTTGAGAGATTGCTCATTTTGTTTAATATCTGGTTTCCAGCTGTGTTGCAGCATTAGTTTTATAAAATAAACTTAGATGCATTGGCTAATGTGAACACTTTCTGTCAATAGATCTATTAAATAATTATTTTATGATCCACATTCTTCGAAAATGGAGCTTTTGGAATGGAAAGAACAATAAGAAGGGACTGATAACAATAACTGCATATATAATTTTCTTTTCAAGTACTTGGTAATTTTTTGTAGAATTAGTTTTTGTGGTGCACCACTTTAATTACATAGACATTAAGATGTGAATATGCATTTCCCTTATCTGCATTGTTGTTTTTACTGTAATATTTTTTCTGCTTGAGCTATGTCATGTTTAGGTATAAGTTACTGCTGTTTGCCAGGCATAGTGTTACTGAATTTGACTTTGTGTTACTCTTCTAAGCTAGTTTTACTACAGATTTATTTTTCTTGTTTCCTGCACAGTGCCTTATATTAGTTGTAGTACAGCAATTGCTTTGCCTATTTAAAATTTTTGTCCTTGATGTTTGTGTTAATTGTTTTATGCTGCTGCATTGCCTCGTCCCTTAGTTTAGCATCTGAGCTCAGTAGATTTAAGTTAGCTTAAGAGGGCCTAGCCTATAAGAGAATGAGTTGCGATGAATTTGAAGACATGCACTGAGAGGTTATACGAGAAAAATACAGAAAGCATGCTTGGATAGGATTTTTTTGGTGGAAGCAAAGGTTGAAATAAGACGAATGATCTATGGAATGAAGTTTTGGGTTGGACTGCAGTACCAAATGTTACCCTGAAAATGAACCCTGTCCTTTCCTTTTGTGTTATCCCACTATGTGTTTGTGTACCCTTGTGTATTTGTTTTCTTCCTGTCTCTGTGTAGTTTCATAGAATTTTTTCTTCTAATATTAAGCTACATTCACTATGATGAGGAATACTGTTCTCCTCAAATATAATTGGCATTAATAATATGTTATTTACCTTGTAAATATGCTTAGACATTATTTATTCTGTTTTGTTTTAATGCTCATGTGTGAAGTTGATGTTTCAAAAGTTATTCTGACCTTTTTTGTATTTACTTATGTCATAATTCCTGTAACACTGATGTATATGTTTATTTCTATTCTGTTGTAAAGCCTGTACTACAAATGTTATCTGTATTGTTATGTTCTTTAATGATGTTTTCTGTATTTCTGTAATTGTATTCGCATGTTATAAAATTGTAATTGATACCAGTTCATCATATTATTAACTTGTTAGTTACATTTCACTGCACACGTTTCTGTTGGTCATAGTATATGGACCATATGTGAGAAGTAGGGAGTGATAGTGTTTGCACGTGTGTAAATAATTCAGCAAGGGACTGGATAACGGCATTGCTGGTTGTAAGGACAATTCCAAAAACTTTGTGAGTGCACAAGTGGTGGTTTATGGACTTAGTATATTATCCGCAAGACTCTTCAATGGTGATTGTGCACCTGCACAGTCGCAGCAGATGTCTGCTGGCCATCTCTACAAGGACTACAGTGGGTCTACACCTTTGATGACCCACCAATACCATTATTTCTACAAGGACTGCAGTGGGTCTGCACCTCTGGTGGCCCACCAATACCATACTCTCTACCAGGACTACAGTGGGTCTGCTCTGTGATGACCTACCTACCAATATTCTTCAAAACGTCGAATGACTCTGCTGTGGGTTTGCTCTGTTGTGGCCCATTACCTGTCAGCATGTCAAGAGTCAGCACTGTCTTTCAGTTGGAAGGACAACACTACTTCTTCAAGACTGCATGGAAATCCACTACTTCTGTGTGCATTGTCTTTTACTGCTCAGACTTTGAAAAAAAAAAACACTGAAATTTTACTGTGATGAACAATCTGGACTGTCTTTATGGACTGTGAGAAAATTTTAGCTTTTGACCAACATTGTATAAATAAGTGTGTGCATTTGATATCTTTGTTATCGTAATTATGAAATTTTTTTCTAATCATTATTGGCCACTGCCCAAAACAATTTGTAAAATTTTTTTTGGGGAGCATGGGGGCTATGTAAGTAGGCTGTTTATGTTTTCTTTATGTAAGTAGGCTGTTTATGTTTTCTTATTGGCAACATTACGTAGCGCTCTATATGAAAATCACTGGCTGTGCTGTGTGCAGTCTGTGGCTAGTTTGCATTGTTGTCTGCCATTGTAGTGTTGGGCAGCGGCAGCTGGATGTGAACAGCGCGTAGTGTTGCACAGTTAGAGGTGAGCCGCGAGCAGTGGTGGATGTGAGGAGAGAGATGGCGGAGTTTTGAAATTACATATATTATGACTTGTGATGATATTAAGGTAAATACATTGTTTGTTCTCCATTAAAATCTTTCATTAGCTAACTATCCCTATCAGTAGTTAGTGCCTTCCGTAGTTTGAATCTTTTATTTAGCTGGCAGTAGTGGCGCTCGCTGTATTGCAGTAGTTCGAGTAAGGAAGATTTTTGGTGAGGTAAGTGATTTGTGAAACATATAGGCTAATTTTAGTCAGGGCCATTCTTTTGTAGGGATTTTTGAAAGTCAGATTGCGTTGCGCTAAAAATACTGTGCCAGTTTAAGCACAGTCACGTACACAATTGTTCTAAGGGTACGTTTCAACACATCCATGCCCGAGGCAGGATTCGAACCTGCGACTGTAGCGGTCGCGCGGTTCCAGACTGAAGCGCCTACAACCGCGTGGCCACACTGGCCGGCACCAGTTTAGTACTGGAGGGCAGCGCGGAGGGTAAAAATCGTAGAGGGAGACCAAGAGACGAATACACTAAACAGATTCAGAAGGATGTAGGCTGCAGTAGGTACTGGGAGATGAAGAGGCTTGCACAGGATAGAGTAGCATGGAGAGCTGCATCTAACCAGTCTCAGGACTGAAGACCACAACAACAACAACTATGTTTCTTGCTCAGTACTGCTTTATCTTTTTTGTACTATCTCCATGTGACTTAGTCCATGTGCACTCCCACCTTTCGCTCTTAAAAATTATTTTGCGTCAATGATGGCTTCACAACAGGAACAGGCTTCGCTGTTCGATATTGTACGGTTTCAGGCCCAGCAAATGACGCAGCTGCTAGCTGCTGTGTTGTCACACCACAAACTGCAGCTGCCTTGGCGCCTTCGGTGCCCCCGCCTGTGCCGCAGACGATGCCTACGGCGCCGCCATTCCGTGCCTTCAGTCGGGGAAGTGAACGCTGGCCAGAGTACGTTGCTCGGCTCGAGGTCCGCCTCGCCTTATACAGACTACCGGGTACGGAGCGGCTTACCTTTTTCATTGCCAACGCGCGTGTAGTGTCCTATCGTGTGCTCATAAAATTGTCTCCCACCACCCGCCCAGAAACTAAAACTCAAGCGGAGGTGACAGAAGCTTTTGAACCCCCACTTCCATGACAGTGTAAATGTTGTAGCTACACGATACAAATTTTTTGGTCTCCGGCGTGGTCCTACTCAGTCAAATAAAGCACCTTCAAGGACTAACATCTGATTGTGACTAATTGCTCCTGAGGACTTGTAACGCCGGAAATGCATATCCTCCTATTTCCATCTATTGTACTATAGTTATTTTTCCTTGTTTTGTTACCTCAAGATATGATATTTCTGTGTCTTTATATATTGTAATTGTTGTACTATTTGTATATACAGGGTGTTACAAAAAGCTACGGCCAAACTTTCAAGAAACATTCCTCACACACAAATAAAGAAAAGATGTTATGTGGACATGTGTCCGGAAACGCTTAATTTCCATATTGGAGCTCATTTTAGTTTCGTCAGTATGTACTGTACTTCCTCGATTCACCGCCATGGTTTCATACGGGATACTCTACCTGTGCTGCTAGAACATGTGCCTTTACAAGTATGACACAGCATGTGGTTCATGCACGATGGAGCTTCTGCACATTTCAGTCGAAGTGTTCGTACGCTTCTCAACAACAGATTCGGTGACCGAGGGATTGGTAGAGGCGGACCAATTCCATGGCATCCACGCTCTCCTAACCTCAACCCTCTTGACTTTCATTTATGGGGGCATGTGAAAGCTCTTGTCTACGCAACCCCGGTACCAAATGTAGAGACTCTTCGTGCTCGTATTGTGGACGGCTGTGATACAATACGCCATTCTCCAGAGCTGCATCAGCGCATCAGGGATTCCATGCGACGGAGGGTGGATGCATGTATCCTCGCTAACGGAGGACATTTTGAACATTTCCTGTAACAAAGTGTTTGAAGTCACGCTGGTACGTTCTGTTGCTGTGTGTTTCCATTCCATGATTAATGTGATTTGAAGAGAAGTAATAAAATGAGCTCTAACATGGAAAGTAAGCGTTTCCGGACACATGTCCACATAACATATTTTCTTTCTTTCTGTGTGAGGAATGTTTCCTGAAAGTTTGGCCGTACCTTTTTGTAACACCCTGTATATATATTTCTGCATTTATGTCGATGTATACTTGGTTTGTTTTGTAAATATTTTTTGTATTTTTACGCTGGGTCTTGCCTAGGGAAAACTATGCTATCGAACGAATACATCGATAGGTCGTGTGGAGAACCAAAGTGTTTAGGATCTTTGGTAGTGTTAACTCTGCCGCGTGGAGCGCGGGCAGATGGGAGCAGTCTGGCTGGGGTAGGGCAGTGGAGCAGGTGTGTTTTGTGACGCTCCCACGAGTTGCCGCGCTTTCGGGGTTTGGCAGCATGTAAATGCGCTCGACTTGCTATGTTAATTTCTGACATGGTGTCGCGGACGGGAAGCGTTAGCTGGCACACATCAAGAGCCCGTTTCGCCTGGTGACCGTGTCGAGAAGGAGGCGCGCCAACATCCAGCTTATGCAACAGCGACGGCCGACAATGAGTGACTGTCGCCACCACCTCGATCGACGGCTTCAAACCTTCAATCAACCAACAAGGAAGACTGGAAGCACGTAAAGTTTTAGAACTGTATGGCAGGCCTCAGCTTTTGAAACTGTTGCATCACAAAAAATATAGCTATTTAGCATGAACCTTTGTTGCTCATTTTCCCAATTGCATTACCAAGCAGGGTCCCTTCCTTTCCCGAAATGAACCCGAGTGTCGTTGAAATTCAAACGCCAGCATCATTCGATTTCACTGCTTTAATTTCAAAGTTCAGTTAAGGTATTCATAGCTGGCTGCAATTTTTAGATTACACAAGCACAAATTAAGAGTGCGAGTTTTGTTACCATATTTTAGCTTACCTGTGACTGCAGCTCAGCTTGGTACGTACTAAATTTTACTACTGTTAATTGTTCATAATCATTTAATTCAAGTTCAAAGTTAAATCTCTTATTTCTAAATTGGGTAGATTCAAGTAGCTTTTGAAATGATTGTTGAGGTACCCCAAGACTAACCGTATTTTACTGAATTTCGATGTGCTTCAAAAACAAAGCTCACTATTAATTTTCCGGTTTTATTAATTCATTCTCTAAATTAGGTCAGAATGTAGCGAAATTTCTTACTTCTGACAAACATTCAGTTTTCACACAACACGTGTCAACCTTCAGTTGCCACACTTCTAATGCTAATTATATGTGCATTAATGTTTCATTTTCAGTTATTATAGTAATTGTCCATAGGACTGGCGACCGTGATTTTCCCCAAATCTCAAATATTTAATCAACGCCAGTTAATTGTTAACATAACGACCACACATGACTTTCTTTATTAACTTTATCCTTTTTCAAAATTGATTTCCACCAGTTTCATTTGCATTTTTCCTTTCATTTAGATGTAACCCTTTCCTCCCTCTTTACCGACAGATTAACTTCGGTGACGATTGCTTTTCCCAAATTTCCATTAGGTACACGCGGTTTAATTTTTCACTGTCATTAAGGTCGATAAGTGAGTGGGAGGTTACAGACTCTCCTATGCGGATATCATGATTCGGTACGTTACAACGCAGAGTGTGGCGGATCACCACATCCACGAACAACTCCTGAGATTTAAAATCCCATTTTTTAGGAATTAATAGACTTGCTAGACACACAAGGTACCAAAAAAAAATGTGTGTGAAATCTTATGGGACTTAACTGCTAAGGTCTTCAGTCCCTAAGCTTACACACTTCTTATCCTAAATTATCCAAAGGACAAAAACATACACCCATACCCGAGGGAGGACTCGAACCTCCGCCGGGATTACCTGCACAGTCCATGACTGCAGCGCCTTCGACCGCTTTTTTTTTTAAATCACATTTTGTTCTATATTGTTCGTTGAATTTGTTCGTGGCGGACGTCCGATGACACCTGTTCACGTTGTTGGTTGATCCGTTTACTCAGATTTATTTTTTTTAGTTACAGAGGGTAGCTAAACCCTCTGATTGAACACGCTGAGCTACCGTGCCGGCTAACCGCTCGGCTAATCCCGCGCGGCAGACAAGATGCATTAGACAGGCTACTTCCGCGTTTGACGTGACCTCATGTGTGTTTACTGTTAGCGAGGCACAACACGTGCCCTCGGCACAGGGAGCCATGCCGCGCTGCTCACGGGCAAGATAACAATTTTCCAACCAGGCGCCCACTAAGAAACTGAAATCTTGTCCGAAATACTTTCGTGTCCTCCCACGGGACAGTGGCCCATCCCGTCGTGCATAGTGTTATTTTTGCAATAAGAAAGGACTTGTGCAAGCTGTGTGTAGTAAGAGACACTGTAATTCTCAGGCTGTTTCATGTTCGCGCGACTCGCATGGGTGTCACTGCAATGGAAACCGTCGTGATCATAGTTCCAATCATCAGCCTATGGACATTAATGCAATTTTTTCAAAGCCTTCTGCTTTATGTGCTTCTACAGATGGTAGTGTGCCTGAATAAGTTTTGTCAGATGCTTCCTCTCGCATTCAGCACAATGCGAATAAACTTTTTGTGACTTTGAACATTTGTGCACGTTCTGTTCGCATGCAGCTGGACACTGCTGCGTCTGTTTCTTTACTCAACAGATCAACGTACGACTTGCTTGATTCGCCCCCACTTCGTCGTTCGCATTCCAGGCTGACTGCGTTTAGTGGACAGGAAATCTCAATGCTAGCATGTGTAGTTTGTAAGCGACGTATAGCGTGTAAGGTGTCAGGCAAATCCTACACCTTCCATGACAATCCTGACATGATAAGCAAATCCAGTAGTATGTCACATAGCTCCGAATAATTCGTGACATTAAATTAACCAAAGTAATACGAGTAACGAGTGAGCAAATGAAATACCACAGACTAACACAAGAATGCCTAAATGCATGTCACACCATCCCACCGTGAGACAGACGCAGTTCTGAGAGGAGAAACGAGAACAGAAGCCGAGAGCAGAACCGTGATAAGCTGGAAGGCCCTACGATAAGGGACGGACGGACACCCACGTCGCCAGCTAACCGCTAGGACCGCACCACCCGCAAGTTTTAGCGTGAGACTTTTTCGCGTCTCTGTTACGTTAGGACCACCCCCCAGCCCATGTTAACAGCTAGAGACCTCCAGAAGAACAGTGTAGATCTTACGATAACACAATAAGGGCTACAGCACCCGCAAGTTTTAGCGTGCGACTTTTTCACGTCTCAGTTTCGTTAGGACCACCCCCCAGCCCATGTTAAAAGATAGAGCCCTCCTGAAGAAAAGTATAGATCTTACGATAACGCTAAAAGGACCACACCAGCTGCAAGTTTTAGCGTGAGACTTTTACACGTCTCTGTTACGTTGCAAACTTTAAAAACATTGCCCCACCAAGGAAAGTATAATGTTTCTCATTGGATGGACAGAATTTTTGTAGGCGGAGCTTAAGGTTAACACTGAGACCCTGATTGGTCAGATGAAAACACAGCCAGATAGTTTCTTTTAAACCAACTTTGGTAAATTGTAGTAAGGAGAAGTTAGGAGAGAGTTGCTTCCGAGTGGGCGAGCTGGATGGTGCTGCGCCGGCCACCGCCCCCTTACCAACACCGACAAGGTAATGAACGCACGCGATGCCGCATTTTTGAATGCATAAGGCTTCACTCAGAACTGCAGAAGTCCCATCTGTTACATACCCTTTTTGCGTAATACTGGTGTCGATCGTCAATTAAAGCTCATGATGTTCACATTTGCCACTTGAAGTAAAAATCTGAAACGCTATGATTTTTCTGTTACATAGTTATTGAGATGCCACATCAGCCACTGTAATTATCGAGAAGTTAGATAAGTAATTAAAGATAATTGAAGGTCACTGTGGACCATTTTGATAGTTTTCTCTCTTGTGAAACTTAATTTAAACCTAGATTATAGATGTGATATGGCATAGGTCATCCTTTGATCCATTGTAGAACTTGTAAACCCATTCAGGGAATATTCGTTCACATTTTTGTTGAACGTAGTTGGTTAATACCATCCTGTATTAAAACATTTCCTTTTATCAATAGTGCAATTTGTAAACGATGTTTTGTGAGTAGAATAAAATTTCCAATGGTAAACTTAACTGCTTTTCCGACGTTATTTTACCAGCTAACTAAAAATAGGAAAGCCTTGAACCCCTTCCACTAAATTTAGTTAGTATTATGATTCCTTTACAGGGAGTGCAGTGGAGCTGCGGCTGAAATCATTAAGTATTTGGTTATATCATCGCTAGTCTCACTGAACTCTTCTGAATTCTACATGTCATGTGTGGTCTGACGTCTCCTTACCAGCAGCAGGTTCCAGGTTCAAACTAGTCAATTCCCTAAAAAACATGCTCAGAGTGTCGTTGCGCGAAAGTGGTAGGGAGACACGATATAGAACAAACAGACACCACGCAGAATGTTTAGAAGCGCGACGAAGAAAACTATGTATTTTCTTGTGTTCCGCTCTCGTTATGCTCTGGACATTTTTGGCATGGACGTATTTGAACTCTTTGGCCTCACAATTCAGGACAATGTACTTTGCATCAACGCTTGTGACCATGCAGACAGTGTTGCCGCACTATGAGATGATTTTTCTGAACTCTTTGCTGATGGCCTTGGTTATGCCACAGACTTTGCAGCGCATGTTGTAGTTAGAGACAATGCCATGCCTATTTTATGGCGCGCACGCCCGGTCCCGCATGGACAGCGCGACGCCGTACCTGCAGAACTTCAGCATTTGCAAGACAGTGGTGTCATTGAACTTGTTTCTGCTTCGCAATGGGCTTCGCCTATCGTGTGTGTGAAAAACCCGAACGGTCAGCTCCGTGTTTGTGCTGACTTTAAGACTAAAAATGGTTCAAATGGCTCTGAGCACTATGGGACTTAACCTCTGTGGTCATCAGTCCCCTAGAACTTAGAACTACGTAAACCTAACTAACCTAAGGAGATCACACACATCCATGCCCGAAGCAGGATTCGAACCTGCGACCGTAGCGGCCACGCGGTTCCAGACTGAAGCGCCTTTAACCGCACCGTCAATCCCCAGACGGTGGTACCTACATTTCCCTTATCGTGTCCTGAAGACAACACCCACCTTTGATTGCTCAAGTTTCGCCGCCTTCCGTTCGGCTGTGCTTCGGCACCTGCTATTTTTCAGTCTTACTTGCAGCAGGTGTGTGCCACTGTTTCTGGTTGTTCCTATTATCTGGATGATATTGTGGTATCAGGTCGCACCCCTGACGAACATCTGCAGAATTTTCGTGCCTTATTTAGTGTACTTTTTCACGCAGGACTCAAGTGTAACAGAGACAAGTGCAAATTTTTTCAGAGATTCAGTATTATGACATACGATTAACGGACAGGGCATCCACCTCTGTCACATCTCCGTGCGATTAGTCCTTGCCTGCACCCTGGAACGTGAAAGAAATTCAGTCTGTTTTAGACAAAATTACACATTATATTTGGTTTATACCAAATGCAGCGTACATTGCAGAGCCTTTGCATCGCCTTCAGCGTAAGAACGTTCCTTTTGTATGGTCTTCGGAATGTGACGCTGCTTTCTGTAAGATAAAATCTGCTTTGTTGAGTGATCGCTGTTTCATTCTGTTCCATCCCTCCAAACCAGTTGTCTTGGCTGACGATGCATCTTCTCACGGCATCGGAGGGGTTCTCTTGCACTGCATTACTTCTGTCGATCGCCCGATCGCTCTTGCGTCTAAATTGCTCAATTCTGCCCAGCAAAACTTTCCTCAAATCGAGAAAGAGGCGTTAGCTGTTGTGTATGGAGTGACCAAGTTTCATGATTTTTTGTACGGTCGCAAGTTCTATTTGGTCACCGAACATAAGCCTTTGACGTCGCTGTTTTACCCGTCCAAGCCAGTTCGAGCCCATATTGCATAATAGTTGCAATGTTGGTCTTTGTTTATGTCTAATTACAGTTATGAAATTTTGTTTCAGCCTATGGCCCAGCATGGCAATGCCGATGATTTGTCTCGTCTACCTATCTGACGAAGTGTTGGATTCTGACAAAGTGTTAGATTCTTCCGAATTGTCATACATGTTCATTGATTCGCAAGATAAGGACTTAGCTGATGGTCTTGCGGTGGATTTTCGTCGCATTGCTTCCGTGACAGCTGCTGATGCTTCTCTTCAGATTGTTTTATAGGATATTCGTACTCAATGGCCTCCATGTGTTACGCAGATTAGTGATCCCCTTGTTCGACGTTACTTTGCGCAATGTCACAACTTGTCTGTGCACCACGGTGTTATTTTGTTACGAATTGACGATAACCAGTCTCGTGTGGTTATACCTCGTTGATTGAAGTCGGAAATTCTCCGGATCTCAACATGTGCGATTTCTGGTTATGGGGACATCTTAGTAGTATCGTTTATGCAGAGCCTGTTCAGATGTGGAGACATTGGAGCAGCCTATTCATGCTTCCATTGACACTGTTCAGTGTTCTCCAGACCCGAAGAACAAGATTTGATATGTGCAACAATGGTAGAGAGGAATGGTAAAGCTCTTGCCTGAGAAAACATTCAGGGGTCCTGCAGGCAGACATGGAAGAAGTTATAACAAAATCTCATTAATATTATTTACAATGTGTTGTGAACATTAAGAAAACGATTAATCATTCGTGCACTTACATAAATCATGAATCACTCATCATATTATACAATATGTTACATATATCATTAAACACTAATCACAATTACGAATAATGTGCTATAAAGCGTGCTACACGAACGTATTAATGAGATCAAAGGTCGAAGAAAGGGCAGCAACGGTCGTAAATTTTTAATCTGTCTATTGCAGATCGATTCTAGTTAATGCATAGCACGGCAATTATATCCAAGTCCTGATGGCTCAACTACATATAATCGCGCATGGTATCAGTTGGCGCTACAACTAAAAAACATTCGTTCAATGGATGTTTGTCACCTGTAACCTCATGTGGTAACATTTACGATTATATGTACGATGAGTGAGCATGACTTGGATATTGAACAAATAACCTAACGAATGTTTATTACCTGCAACGTTAAGTGGTACCATGTACGACTACACGTAGGGTGAGTCATCCTGACTCGGATATAATTGCACTGAAGAAAGTTACACAGTAATGAAAACCGATCTGTAGTAAGCAGATTGAAAATTTACGACCGTTGCTGCCCCATTTAGTGGAGCAGCAGCGAAGAACGGTTGATGTGCAGCCATAGTTGCCTATATTCAGCTTATCTTCAACGCTTCTACAACTGAGCTACTTGGAAGCTCGATTAGTGGCTGTGGACGGTGGAGGACAGCTGTCACCTGAAGGTGCATTCGCATCAGTGCAACGTGCCCAGTGCGCTAGGTGCATTCGGCAGTTGCAAGAAGAGGTAAGGGGGCGCCTGCAGCAGTGTGAAGTCAAACACCTATCGGATAAGTTCGCACGGGCTACCGTGCGCAGGAGCAGGAGCGTCTCCATCGCAGACGCGGGGACACGTGTAACACTTGTTCGCCTGTCCGGGCTTCTGATCGTTTGGTGCTCTGTTTTTCTACGTTTCACTGTGAAAAGCTAGTTACGTCAGTTCTTTGCCAGAGGGGTCTGATGAGAAACATACAGAATCTGAAATATTACTGTGCACTTCCTCATTGTTGTTTGATTATTTTACGTGTTATAAAGACAGAGAGAAACGAAATGACTGTCTATAATTCCTCACAAATAAGAACAAATAGAGACTAACAAAAGAAAACCTGGAAAAATAAAATGACCTCGTTCGTATTTAACGACGGATACATGTTGAAGAACAGCAGTGATTCTGGGATTCTTGAGAAACCGGAGCCCTCGTGGTTCCTTTACGAGACGCTTTGATTCAGTGGATTGCGTCAGCGAGAGCAAATCAAAAGAACACTGCAATCCTGTTTATAATTGAAACAACTGTTTCCGATAATGTATGGTAATGCAGATACTATCTTAGCCATCCAAAGCCTTCAAACAGTGCAGGTAATTCCACATTACTTCAGAACCACGTGCAATATTCTATACATGTTTTAAATGGTGGAGGCTGAAGATAAATAAAAAAGAAATTTAAAAATCTAGTTAATCAGTTTTGACAAATAAGACCCTACCATCTTCCCCCATCCGCCGCACACACACACCAACTATTTTAGGATTAGTCTCACGACAAGGTCATTTTTTTCCCCGATTCGTAGAAAATCGTAATTTTTAAGAAAAGCAGAAGACTTTTTGTTGAATTGTATATGGATGAAAATTTTGCAGAACCCACATGTTATGTACTAGTTTGTAAACAGCAACTGATATGTCGACAAATCAAAAGAAGGATCTATACACATCGTAAAAGAACAAGTAAATACAAAAGTAATTAAAAATTGTGATCTGTGCAAGATACTGATGTAAAACATTATTTCTTTTGGTCCATTTACTTAGGAAATACAATAAAAAGTATATTGCATGCATGTTATTATATATTACTGATGTAGAATGTAGCAAATACATCAAGACAAACATTTTCATATTTTTAGTCGAGCCAGTTAACATGTTTGTAGTCCATCATCTCACTCTTGTTTCTCCAACATCTGCATCTCCCATCCCATCACTTACATTTGCCCTGTCCACAGCACTTATTCCCTTTCGTACTTTCATAGAACTCCCTGGAATCACAGGGCATTTCTGTGCACTTAATCAGTTTTCTCAAATCTTGATACTTTCCTTTACTGACATGATTCATTTGTTTCATTTTTTGGGCTGCGTCCGTGTCTCTGAAGGATTTCTGTCCTTTCTTCAGGATCTATACTCCTCCTTTAATTTACATAGTATGTATCACATCTGTGGATTCCTCGTGGTGTCTGTTCTTTCAGACATGTCCGAAAGAACAGGCACCGTGCCTTTATGCCACTGATTTGCCTCGATGGATAATGAATCCTCCACATTCAGAGGGGATGCGCCACAACGCCCGACTTTCTGCGGGAATCTCAAATAAACGAGCATTTAGGACATGTACAGGGACTGCACTAGGTGGAGCTAGGTGGGAATATGGGTCAACCGAGAGGCGTACCAAGATAGTCCATGACGTTGCGATAAACATTGTGTGCGGATGGCGCAGTGGTTACCGCAGGTTGGAATCCCAGTCTGGCACAAATTTTCACTCGTCACTGCTGACGCCTCACGAAGTTCTGATACAGTTGATCTCAGTATTACCTTGCCTTTTCTTTTCTTTCTCCCCCTCACTTTATTCTCTCCTCCTTCAATTTACATAATTTCTGTTGCTAGAATGGCAAGAAAAAACAAGTATAACAACGTTCTTCACATCCCGAGCGTTGGTTAGCGTCCCCTTCAGAAAGGTCAAAGGTGTATGAGAGTTGTAGCTTATCGCAGCCCAGAACAGCGCTCACCAGGTCTACGTCTGACGAGCAAACGACCATCACTTGCTTTCAGACTGAATCTACATTCATTGCTGAAGACCACGACGTGCCATTTCCTCTCCCAAGCGATCCTTTTGTGGCACCAGTCGAACTGTGCACGTAGGTTCTGTGACGTGACAGGAAAACAGGCTAGAGATGTGCGTGTCCAAAGTCCCACTGCTAATAACCACTTCGCAACAGTTCGCGTTGACAACGTTGTAAGTTCCCCTCTCTCTGTTTCTGAACAAAACTTAGCCCAAATTTACTTCTAACTTCACCAAAAAGTCTACGCATTACCAAAACTATGTCCCCACAAACTGTGACCAACTTTAACCAGTATGCAAACGTTTGACTAAACGTTACCTAATCTGATTTGAACTGTAACTGGTCTGAAAACAACTTGTCTTTATATTAAATGCGAAACTGAAGTGAACTGGGCCTCATCAAAACTTCCCCTTCCTTTGCTTCTTGACAACATTGTTGCAGATTTGTCGAAAGCGCAACAGCAAACAGCAAGCAGACAGTTGCTAATCCAGATTTCTATTTTTAAATAAAATATACGAATAATATCCAAACTGTTGCATACCATATGGTGAAATATGGTAATGCGTAATGATAACCTTCTTTTAACAGTGGAATGGAGAGAGTGACTATTCGTTTGAAATGATATTCGAAGACACGATTTTAGAATTCAGTATGTATTCAGAAAGAGAAAGTCAAAACTGTAAATGAGCTTCACACATAACACTGGTC
The DNA here is from genome assembly GCF_023864275.1 of Schistocerca cancellata. Taxonomy (NCBI): domain Eukaryota; kingdom Metazoa; phylum Arthropoda; class Insecta; order Orthoptera; family Acrididae; genus Schistocerca; species Schistocerca cancellata. Next base: position 708,090,905 of record NC_064630.1, read on the forward strand.
CGTACAGTACTATGCTTAATAAAGTGAACAACGATTTAAAAAGGGTGTAATGTTAACAGAGAATTCCTATAAAAACCAAACAGCTTAATCGGTTGATATCTTTATGCATGACTCATGGAAGTGGGGCTCTGAGCAAGTTAACTAGCTAGCAGTAATCATTCCGTCAAACAAGCCGTGCAGTGCTGCTGTCTTACATCAAATTTCCTCTCTTCCAAACTAATAACAATATTCAAAATTTATATCGTTTTCACCTTCCAATATGGACATCATATTCATCCTTGCTGTACCTTACAGTAAATCTTTCTTCATCTAACATACAATCAGTAGTCAAAACAGCAGTAATGAATACGTCCATCGCCTTTCACACCGACTAAGAATGTATGAGACTGCACAGAGGAGAAGGTTGTGCCACAACAAGACCAAAGATTGTTTGACGTAATTTTCTCTCTCTCTGACGTGCCCATCGATAACTTATAAAAATCAAAATAACATGACCACCCTACAACGTCAGGGCTCACTGGCTCTCTCCTGTCTGCGCTTTGGTAGCTGTAATGTCTTCCACTGCTGTCCTTACAGTACTTCGATCCTGGTGTGAGTCTGTGCTGCGTGGAAGTCCAGAACCTCGTCTATGAGTGTGAGAATGTCCAAGTGACCACTGATACCAGCATCGTTGCACAACTAACGCAGCACGTCCAACGTGTGTGGCAATTCTCCGAAAGGACCATATCGCCAACCGGAAAGCAACAATTTGACTCCTTTCAAACTCACTCAGTTGGCTGTTGGAAGCAAGAGTGTGTCTCCGTGGCATGGTTGCCTGCTTGCATCATTTCTTTGCACCACACTGAGCCTTCTGGCCGTGAGAATCCATGTTAAAGGGTAGACACAGATGGCGCTATGCCACTACGCTGTTGGCGGACGACATTGCAACCATTATCAGTACGTCTACTGTCTCCCAGGTGGCATATGCCCTCATCGGAAAAATTTCGACATGTTCTTCCCAGGTGTATTAATTTTTTTGTTTACAGCAGTGTATTTACAAACTGGGGGAAACGATCATCTCAATACACAACAGAAAATACAGTATGTGATCAAAATTATCCGGACACCTGGACAAAAATGACTTCGTTCGTGGTGCCCTCCATCGGTAATCCTGCAATTCAGTATGGTGTTGGCCTACACTTACTCTTGATGACAGCTTCCACTCTCGCAGGCATAAGTTCAATCAGGTGGTAGAAGGTTTCTTGGAGAATGGTAGCCCATTCTTCATGGAGTGCTGCACTCAGAAGAGATATCGATGTCGGTCGATGAGGTTTGGCACTGGGTTCCAAAACATCCCGAAGGTGTTCTATAGGATTCAGGTCAGGACTCTGTACCGGCCAGAGATGTTATTGTCATGTAAACACTCCGCCACAAGCCGTGAATTATGAACATGTGCTGGATCGTGTTGAAAGACGCATTCGCCATCCCCGAATTGCTCTTCAACAGTGGGATGCAAGAAGGTCCTCAAAAAATCGAGATAGGCCTGTGCTGTGATAGTGCCACGCAAAACAAGAAGAGGTGCAAGTCTTCTCGATGAAAAACACGACCACACCATAACACCACCACCTCCGAATATTACTGTTGGCAATACACACTCTGGCAGATGACGTTCACCAGGAGTTCGCCATACCCACACCCAGCCATCGGATCGCCACATTGTATACCGCGATTTGTCATTTTACACAACGTTTTCCCACTGTTCAATCGTCCAACGTTTACACTCCTCACCAAGCGAGGTGTCGTTTGGCATTAATGGCATGATGTGTGGCTTATGATCGGACACTCTACCATGAAATCCAAGTTTTTTCACCTCAGGCCTAACTGTCGCAGTGGATCCTGATACAGTCTGAAATTTCTGTGTGATAGTCTGGAGGGATGCCTATTACACATTACAACCCTCTTCAACTATCGGAGGTCTCAGTCAGCCAACAGAGGAGGTCGGCCTATACTCTTTTGTGCTGAAAGTGTCCCTTCACATTGTGAGGCGACGTGGTCTCCTGACCATTTATTACATATTCCGTCCTCACAATCGTATCCAACACATCAAGACGCTTCATTTGAACCCAAACTCGATAAGGTGGGGTCAATTTTGTATGAATTCATGTAAGTGATATGCAAATCTAATAAGCAAATCGCAAGTGCGCAGCGAGCTTGAAAAAGTCGAGGCTGGCGTACACAACAAGATGGCCACAGGAATTTTCGTTCTAAAGAGTAAACCAGCCTGCTGGGAGGCCTGTCCCTTCAGAGGGGTGAGTCAACACACACCTACTTCAGCCAGAGTGACCGCCCAGAGAGAGGACAGCTTTTGCCAGAGCAAAGGGATAACGACTCCTGTGTTCGACTTAAAAGCAAATTCCGCTACAAGTCATCCATGAATTACCAGTCACAACCTCATTTGTAGTGCAAGAAAAATTAATCTTACAACCTACAAAGGTCAGTGGTCCAGTAAGCAGTTCTTGTTGACCAACATCGTTAGGTGTCATATCAAAGCTGCTGACAGTCTTGTAGAGAGGCATTCTGGGCCTACGAGTGTATCTCCTCCTCCTGTATGGCATTACATATGGCATCATACTCTCTCATTGGCATTAATCCTCCTCCTGTTCCTGGTGTACAAGGAAAATGGCTTGTCTGTAGTCACAAAACACATACCATAATTCCTGTCTCCTACAACTCCAATATCAAATGTTCTAAAGGCAATAATGTCTCTTTCGTAGTATGACTCTAAGCCAGCAAGAAGTTTCTCATTACCCCTTACTATAGCCAAAGTCATCCATGACTTACCAGTCACAACCTCATTTGTAGTGCAAGAAAAATTAATCTTACAACCTACAAAGGTCAGTGGACCAGTAAGCAGTTCTTGTTGACCAACATCGTTAGGTGTCGTATCAAAGCTGCTGACAGTCTTGTAGACAGGCATTCTGGGCCTACGAGTGTGTCTCCTCCTCCTGTACGGCATGGCTGTGTGCTGCGTGTAGCTGCCTCGAGTCGAATGAGCATGCTGTTGCATCACGAGCGAGATATACAGTCCCCTGACATCATAGCAATAAGCTTATCTGGGCGTGGCAGGAAGTTGCGCCTGCCTCAGCAGCAATGGCGGCACCGGAAGCAGACTTTTCCAGCAGATCGCGCTTAGTTAAAACTAGTGCAATCCTTCGCGGCCCAGCGGCGGCCGAGCGAAGCTCGTTCAGGGTCACCGCCAAGATGGCGGCGCACACAGCCATGCCATATAGAATGCCTGCCCAGAATGCCCAGAATATCTGTGTGCGCCGCCATCATGGCGGGTGACCATGAACGAGCTTCGCTCGGCCGCCGCTGGGCCGCGGAGGATCGCACTCTAGTTTTAACTAAGCGCGATCTGCTGGAAAAGTCTGCTTCCGGTGCCGCCATTGCGCTACTGAGCAGGCGCAACTTCCTGCCACGCCCAGATAAGCTTATCGCTATGACGTCAGGGGACTGTATATCTCACTCGTGATGCAACAGCGTGCTCATTTGACTCGAGGCAGCCGCACGCAGCACACAGCCATGCCGTACAGGAGGAGGAGATACACTCGTAGGCCCAAAATGCCTCTCTACAAGACTGTCAGCAGCTTTGATATGACACCTAACGATGTTGGTCAACAAGAACTGCTTACTGGTCCACTGACCTTTGTAGGTTGTACAATTAATTTTTGTTACATTATAAATGAGGTTGTGACTGGTAATTCATGGATGACTTTGGCTATAGTAAGGGGTAATGAGAAACCTCTTGCTGGCTTAGAGTCGTACTATGACAGAGGCATTATTGCCTTTAGAACATTTCCTTTCCCATGAGATGGAGTTCTCACAGGAGGACAGTATACCCCTAACGGAGATGCTACATATTTCCGCATTTATCAACTTACGATACGGCATTGTCCCGTTTAAAAGAACAACGCTGATTGGCGGAATATTTCTGACGCAGAGAGCCAGAGGAATGAGAGAAGACAGTGAATGATATACCCTTGCAATTTTTTCAGAAAAAGTGGCCGTTCCGTTGCCGCTCTTGGAGCGAGAATACGTAATGATAGCGAGTGCGCTCTTACGTGTACACAAAGAGCGAGGAACAAAGTCTCTCCCCAGTTCACTTCAAGACCACCTCTGTCGTTAGCAAATTGGAGTGATACTCTATATTGAGTCGCTCGCGGTTAAGTGTCGCTCACTTTGTTGGCTGCCACACTTATTGTGCGGTTTGAACATGGACAGAGTACTAGTTAAACGCCTGCGAGTGAATATTGAGTGACATCGTGGTGGACTGATTATCTGAGCGGTGTACCACACCAATAGTTAGACTAGGGGCAGATAGAAGTCCTTAACTTCATCAAGGTGTAGGGAGAGTTTGATTGGTGTAGGTCAATCCAGATAGAAAGAGATAGTTGTGTTATTTGTCAGCAGCGAGCGATCTAGGCAGCAGCCGTCGAAGCTCACCGTATTGTGTGCTACATTGTATGCGAGATCCATCAGTCCTCCATAACAGTACACTCCATTACACTTTTCATGTGACAGCGTTGACGGTACCTAGAAAAGTTATTCAAGTTGTGTAGGCGCAGCTGACAGCCATTCTGATGAGTAAATAACATTCTTAAAGAAAAGGGAGAAAAGAACTTTTCCATATTTTGTAAAATAATAGAATCCTATCCATAAGAAACAATCTAATGTTCCGAAAAGAAAACAGAAATTTATTAATTAAAAGAAAAAGTTTCACTTGATTTCTCAGAATTTCTTGTGCAATAAATAATATTTTTCGTTCGTTTAATATTTTTCTTACACTAACTAACAATACTCCGGTACCTAGGTATTCCCGTAGTTACATAGGAATATAGAATACTTTTTTTGCCTTTTCCTTACAGCGGACGACTCTAGAAGATATTTGTTGCTGAAAGTTTTTAAAGCAGTTCTTGATGGTACATTAGGAGCGTCTGTCAGACTTCTGTAGTAGTTTGAGGTGGAAAATGCTTCTTGCAGCAGCCAAAGGGTACTTGTTGGATCAGTCAATTGGACAACTTGACAAAATAAAACCCACACCCTCACAACGTTTCCACTTCAGTGTCTCATCGGAAACAGTGGACCTAGGGATTTTTGGGAGTGTGTAAATCTCGCGTACATACGTAAGTCACAAGTGACACCCAATCATCTGACAACGTTCGAAGTCCGTGAGTTCCGTGGAACGTCCGATTCGGCTCTCTCAATATGGCTAATGACTACTAAGGTCGCTGATATGAAGTACCTGGCAGCAGGTGGCAGAACAATGCACCTGATATGAAAAACGTATGTTTTTGGGGCTATCCAGATACTCTTATCACATAATGTAGAAGAAAGATTAAGGTTCAAATGGTTCAAATGGCTCTGAGCACTATGGGACTTAACATCTATGGTCATCAGTCCCCTAGAAATTAGAACTACTTAAACCTAACTAACCTAAGGACAGCACACAACACCCAGCCATCACGAGGCAGAGAAAATCCCTGACCCCGCCGGGAATCGAACCCGGGAACCCGGGTGTGGGAAGCGAGAACGCTACCGCACGACCACGAGATGCAGGCAAAGATTAAGGAAAGGCAAACCTACGTTTCTAGCATTTGTAGACTTAGAGAAAGCTTTTGACAATATTCACACTCTCTTTCAAATTCTGAAGGTGGCAGGGGTAAAGTACAGGGAGCGAAAGGCGATTTACAATTTGTACAGAAACCAGATGGCAGTTATAAGAGTCGAGGGGCATGAAAGGGAAGCCTATCCCCGATGTGATTCAATCTGTACATTGAGCAAGCAGTAAAGGAAACAAAAGTAAAAGTCGGAGTGAGAATTAAAATCCATGGAGAAGAAATAAAAACTTTGAGGTTTGCCGATGACATTGTAATTCTGTCAGAGACAGCAAAGGACTTGGAAGAGCAGTTGAACGGAATGGACAGTGTCTTGAAAGGAGGATATAAGATGAACATCAACAAAAGCAAAACGAGGATAATGGAATGTAGTCGAATTAAGTCGGATGATGCTGAGGGAATTAGATTAGGAAATGAAACACTTAAAGTAGTAAAGGAGTTTTGCTATTTGGTGAGCAAAATGACTGATGATGGTCGAAGTAGAGAGGATATAAAATGTAAACTGGCAAGGCAAGGAAAGCGTTTCTGAAGAAGAGAAATTTGTTAACATCGAGTATAGACTTAAGTGTCAGGAAGTCGTTTCCGAAAGTATTTGTATGGAGTGTAGCCATGTATGGAAGTGAAACATGGAAGATAAATAGTTTGTACAAGAAGAGAATAGAAGCTTTCGAAATGTGATGCTACAGATGAATGCTGAAGATTACATGGGTAGATCACACAACTAATGAGGAGGCATTGAGTAGAATTGGGGGGAAGAGGAGTCTGTGGCACAACATGTCTGGAAGAAGGGATCGGTTGGTAGGGCATGTTCTGAGGCATCAAGGGATCACAAATTTAGCATTGGAGGTCAGCGTGGAGGGTAAAAATCGTAGAGGGAGAGCAAGAGATGAGTAAGCAGATTCAGAAGGTAGGTAGGAGTAGGTACTGGGAGATGAAGAAGCTTGCACAGGATAGAGTAGCATGGAGAGCTGCATCAAACCAGTCTCAGGACTGAAGACCACAAGAACAACAAGCTCATGTTAAGATGAAATTTTGATCAATATTTCCTGGAGGCACGGAAATACTAAATTATCACTTTCGTAGGGTTAGATCGAAGTATTCCTGATGTTACACTCTCCGCTCCCTCGAGTTTATTTATTGACTGTCGGTCCTCATCCACTTCTTCCGACGTCGGCTCCGTGCAGCGGCGGTGATATACCGTCGGGGACGAGAGGACCGCGAACTTCCTGCCGCGTCGTCCGCCGCGACAAACGAAGACAAACGCGGCCTCCTTTATGGAGAGTGACGATGCGCCGCCGGCCGTCAGCGCGTCTGATCGGACGGTGGGTATCTCTGCCCGCCCGCCAGCAGGGCCTCGTTCTGCGGAGAGCGATGTGCGGCGCCGGCCGTCTTCCTAATGAAAGGGGCGTGGCCGGCGCGGATCTAATCTGCCGCTCCGCGCCGACGCACTGCAATTAGCGGCGGACACAATTAAAACTCGCGCCAGATTAAAATACGGCTCTAATTTACGGTTTACCCGTCTCTAATTTTACCCCGCAGCTGGCGCCGAACCGAGGGCAGCGATAAGGTCCGCTGCTCGGATTCGTGGGGGTACCTCAGACCTGCACAATTCTGAACGCATTTAGGGCAGATAGATGCGAGAACTGCTGCACGATCACCTTAGGGGTAGCTCTCGTCATGCGTCTTGACACGCAATGGGACCTGCTTTTTTTTCCTTTATTGTTATTTTCATACCTGTACAATCAGGTAGGCTGTCAGCGGCATGCTGCGCCGCTCTTCAGCCGTAGAGTTGACAATGATATAACACAGAATGGGGATCCAGAATAAACATAGTGACGGGCAAAAAATAGTGGACACAGAAATACAAAACAAGTGACGGGCAAAAAATAGTGGACACAGAAATACAAAACAACACGGAGCCGTTCACACTCGACGATAACCACACTGAAAACATGTTGACACGGCGCACATAACACTGATGAATCCGACGGCACAAGTGAACGTATGAGCGTGACGGCGGACACTAAAAACACAAATCGACGGCACACACAGGCGAAACTGATGGCGATGATCTCCGGCGCGCGAATGTCCACAGAGTGTGTGCGAGTCCGGGGACCTGCCAAGAGGAGAAGAAGGGGGAGTGGGAGGGAGAGGGGTGAGCAAGGATGCCAACGGTGGAGGAGACGGAAGTAGGAGATGGAGGAAGGGCTGGAGGGGAAGCCCAGGGGAGGAGTGGGGAGAAAGGGAGGACGGAGGGAAGGGCGAGAGAAGGGAGGGAGGGTGCCCAAAGGAACAAACACAGGAAGAGGGAGGGAGGATCAAAGTTGGTAGAAGGGGTAGATGGAGGGGAGGAGGGCATCATCAGGAAGGGGGAGCTGGCGTAAGCCACCTTAAGAGAGGGTGAGGAGGGTGGAGAGATGGAGAGTAGTTGGGACGTGGGAATACAGGCGCGGCAGCAGGCGGGAGTGGATGGGGGAGACAAGTGGGTGAAGAGGATCGAGTTTACAGGAGGTGTAGAGGATCCGTATCCTTTCAAGGAAGAGGTGGGGGAACGGAAGGAGGTCGTACAGGATCTGTGTGGGGGAGGGGAGACGGATGCGATAGGCGAGGTGGAGATCATGGTTTTCAAGGATCGGAAGGGATTTGTAAAAGGTAGGGGGCGGAGATCCAGGCAGGATGGGCATAACAGAGGATAGGGCAGATGAGGGATTTATAGGTGTGGGGTATGGTGGATGGGTCCAGACCCCACGTACGGCCGGAAAGGAGCTTGAGGAGATGGAGTCGGGAGCGTGCCTTGGCTTGGATTGTCCGGAGATGGGGGGTGATGGGACCTGCACAACGACAAACGCGAATCACGTATCTGGTTTGGCTGCAATCGTGAGCTCTTCTGCAGAGGATGTTACTGTGGCTTATCAATACTTCAAGCTGAAACAATTGAAGAAGAAGAAAAGTAGTGTGTGCGTCCGTACGGTGCAGTTCGTGTCAGACGTACACTAAAGTGACGAAAGATATGCGATAGCAAGATACACGTACACAGATGGCTGTAGTATCATGTACACAATGCATAAAAGGGGAATGCATTGGCAGAGCTGCTATTTGTAATTCGTGTGAAAGGCTGCATAGTGATTACGGCTCCTCGATGGAAATTGACACAGTTTGGACACGTAATGGCAGTTTGTGCTAGACGAGTGAGACATTAAATTTCGGAAAAGCATTTTATAATTCAATGCACCGACATCCACAGTGTGAAGAGTGTGCCAAGAAGACCGTATTTCAGCTATTATCACTACGGACAACGCAGTGACCGATGGCCTTCGCTTAACGACGGAGAGCTGCTTCGTTTTCGTAGAGTTATCAGTGCTAACAGACAAGAACACTACGTGAAGTATCCGCAGAAATCAATTTGGGACTGAGCCATGCTCACTCCCAACTATGCGTTTCCGTGAACTTCGCTGTCTATCTGTGTTTGGTTTCCCGCCCTTGTTGCGGTTTAGTCGTGGTTCTTCTTACTTCTACGTGTGGCAGCAGTGATGCGTATCGATATTTGCGCCGTGTACCATCTTTGGTTTGGTGCATATAGTTTCCGGCTAGGGGTCTGGAGGGAATCGGCGCATCCATCTCCACCTCCACCAAAACCACCTCCTCCCAAACACCCAATGTGGCTTTCGACCTTCCTTCTCTGCTGATGACCAACTCCTCCGCCTCACTCATCTCCTCTCCCTCCAGCTTAACTCCCGTCGCTCCGCCATTTTTGTCTCACTTGACCTTGAAAAGGCCTACGACCGTGTCTGGCATCCCGGTCTCCTGTTTAAACTCCGAACCTACGCCCTTCCTATCAACTACATCCGTCTGGTGGCCTCCTTCCTCTCCCGCCGCCCCTCCTACGTTACCATCCATCATGCCAATTCCCGCACCTTCTACCCCTCTGCCGGTGTGCCCCAGGGCTCTGTCCTCTCCCCTCTCCTCTACCTCCTGTACACAGCAGATATGCCCCAACCCCCCCCTCCAGTGCACCTCTTGCAATATGCTGATGACACCGCATTCCTCGCCCTCGCTCCTACCCTCCAACGGTCCCAACGCCTTCTCCAGAATCACCTTGACCTTTTTGCTGCATGGTGTAACCAATGGCTCCTGAAACTCAATCCTTCCAAGACCCAGGCAATCATCGTAGGTCGTACCACTCGCTCCTTCCGGCTCCTGGGTTTCTCCCTTACTGTCTGCGCACGTCCTGTCCATCTCACCCCCACCCTCACCTACCTTGGCCTCACCATTGACCGTCACCTCACCTGGATCCCTCATCTCCGATCCATCCAATCCAAAGCCCACAACCGCCTCCGCCTCCTCAAACTCCTCTCTGGCCGGACATGGGGGTTGCACCCCTCTACCATCCTCCACACCTACAAATCCTTAATCCGTCCCATCCTCTGTTATGCCAGTCCTGCCTGGATATCTGCCCCCCCCCAAATTCTATCAGTCCCTCCAGATCCTTGAGCGTCATGCACTCCGCCTCGCCTTCCGTATCCGCCTCCCGTCCCCCACGCGGATCCTCTATGATCTCATTCCTTTCCCCCATCTGCTCCTCTTCCTCGAACATATCCGCATCCTCTACACCTCCCGCCGTCTTGAACCCCCTCACCCCCTGGTTGCTCCTCTCCTCTCCCATCCTCGCCCCCTGCCCCGTCTTCACCGTTGTGTCCCACCTACCCTCCATCTCTACACCCTCCAGCTCCTTTCCCACGGTGGCTTCCGTCAACTCCCCCTCCCGGATGATGCCCTCTCTCCCTCCATTTATCCTTCCTATCAACTCTGATCCTCCCTCCCCCTCCTTTCCTCTGTCCTTTCCCTGGGCTCCCTCTTCCCCCCCCTTTCCGTCCTGTTTCCTCCCCACTACACCTCTCCCTACCTCCCTTCTCCCCCCCAGTCCTTTTGTATTCCCCTCCTCTGCCTACCCCCCTCCCTGTCGCGTCTGCCCCCCACCCCTCTTATTGGTCCTCATCCTCCATCAGCTCCTTTCCCGGTTCCCCCCCCCCTTCGCTTTTACTCTCCTCCCCCCCCCTTTTTGTTTTCCCATCTCCTGTCCAGTTTCCCCCCACCTGCTCTCGACTGTGGTGTCACCTTTGCCGACTTTTTCGTGCTGTGTTCTAGTGACTATTCAGTGTTGTGTTGCGAACAGAAACCATGCTGTCGCTGGGTGTGCATTTTATATACTTTGCAAACAGAATCCAGACTGTCGCCGTGTCTTTTTTTTTTTTTTTTAATTGTCTACTGTTTCCCCTGTCTGCTCCGTATGTATTTTTATTCGCTTCATCATCCCTCTGTTGTTTGTTTTAATTTCCCCATTTTATTTTCACCTTGTTACTCACTAAGTCCCCGATTTTATCGCCTGTTTTTTATTATTATTTCTCCTGCTCTTTGTCAGAAAATCTGTAGGCTGCAGAGCGGCGTCCTAAGCTGCTGCCAGCCCGCCCCCTTCGGGGGGAATTGAAATTCAATAAAGGAAAAAAAAAAAAAATCTGGAGGGAATCGTTCGGTTGTTGCAGACGAGGGAAGTAATCTCCGCGCGGTACAGTCGGCTGGGGCCGCTGGGTGCCCTTGCGCAATGTCGGAGTGTGTGTGGAGCTGTCCGATCGCTACGAGCTTCGTGGTTCACCGACCCAGGGCGTCGAAGTTGAGTAGTGCTTTCAACTACCCAAGCCACATCCATTCATGTTGTTGTGGTTCGTTTCGGTGGTTTGTTGTTGGGGAGGTTTTTCTGTGAGTAACGCAGAGTGTTTCTACTGCTGAAATTTAGCCGCCATGCGGTGCAATTAACTATTTTGGTCGACTACAATTTGAGTGCACCAGTGGAATTTTCTGTCTTGTGGCCGTTAATGTTCTGGTTACTTGCCCTGGGCACTGACGTAAATTCAGGCAGTGTTCTCTTGAGTGAAGTTAACTATATTACCGTTTTTGTTTTTTTTTTAAATTCAAGTGTACCAGCAGGAATTTTCTGCCTAGTGTTCCGGTTACCTGCTCTGGCCACTAACATAATTTCAGGCAGCGTCCTTTCCTCATCTGTTGTCGCTACCAAAAATGGTGTGTAATTTTGACAGTTAATACATAATCCATTGTGGGTTATCACGTTTGTAACATTTCCGGCTTTAGCTCTCATGTACTGATTGACGGGAAGCAAGTAGTCGCGTCGGTCGGTCGGTGACTATCCCCTGGTTGGGTTCCGACGGATCAAGTATAGTTGGGCTCACCACCTGTCTCGCCTAAGTGAACGAGAGCAGACCGACCTCCCTGGAAGCTCTTGAGTGCCACCGGGGTTTAATTATCTGTTGTCAGTACTTTAAATTCGAGGCTTATGGTTATTTTTTTATTTTCTTAATTTCGCTAAATTAATTTTTAAATTTATCTTTCAAGCTTAAGCATTGCGGCCTTCTGCCTTTAAGACATTATGGTAATATATTTTAAAATTTTGAAACTTAATTGTGGCCTTCAACCATTGGTATTGCACCTTGCATATGTATGTCCTATCTGCTTAGCCTTATGGCTTTCCACGTAGCCATGGTACGTTTTTATTTATTTGTTTTACCTCTTTAATTGCATTATATCTTGTTGATTTTTAAGATTTCTCTGGCCCTTCTGCCTTTAAAAGTCTATCGTAATATATTCTAAAACACTGAAAATTAGTTGTGGCCCTCAGTCAGCCATTAGTATTCCACTTTGCATATGTTTGTCGGTTTTCTTTAAATTATTTTATTGCTAGCTTAATTGGATTTTTATCTTGTTCATTCGTTAAGATTTCTGGTTTGGAGGTTTTCAGCCGTGAAAAGGTCAGCTTTGGTTGTAAAGGTTATTAAATTACAACAATAACAATTAAGAGAAACTGACCTCAACCTTTGGCCCTTTCCACAATTCTATTACCTAATCTACCCAGCGGGTTTTACGGGCGCATCAGGGACGTAAGACGAACGTATCCGTTACGACAGTGCGGTGAAATTTGGCGTTAATGGGCTGTGGCAGCAGACGACCGACGCGAGAGCTTTGCTAACAGCACGACATCTCCTACAGCGCTTTTCCTGGCCTCTTGACGTTGGCTGGACTCTAGACGACTGGTAAATGTTGATCTGGTCTTACAAGGCCCGATTTCAGTTGTTAAAGAGCTAAGAGCACAGGTCGAGTGTGGCGCGACACCACGAAGTCATGGACTCATGTAGTCAACATGGCACTGAGCAAGCTGCTTGTGGCTCCACAGTGGTGTGGGCTGTGTTTATGTAGAATGGACTGGGTCATCTGGTCCAACTCAACCGATCATTCACTAGAATCGTTTATGTTTGAACATATCGAGACCATTTGTAGCCATTAAAACTTCACGTTCCCAAACATGTACAGGATGACAACGCGCTATCTCATCAGGTGACAATGGCTCGCGATTGGTTTGAAGAACATTCTGGAGGATTTGAGCGAATGATTTGGCCATCCAGATCGTCCGACATGAGCCCCATCGAACATTTATGCGGTATAATTGACAAGTCAATTTGCGCACAAAATCCTTCCCGTCAACACTTTCGTAATTATGGATGCGTATAGAGGGTACATGGCTGAATAGTTTTACAGGGGAGTTCGTACGAATTGTTGAGTACATATGAAGCCCAGTTGCTGCGCTACGCCGGGCGAAAGGAGAACAAAGACGATAGTAGTAGGTATCTATGACTTCTATCACTTGACCGTAGTTCGGTTATAGTTGCTAGTGAGCTCTATCAACATGAAAACAGATCCTTAGAATTCTACATAATGAATAAAATAAAGACAGCCTCGTATTTTTGGAGCAACTAGTATCAGCAGCTCGGACAAAGCAGGACACAAATTTTCGACATGCCATTTTATCTGCTGAGAAGCTGTTCATTACAGAAACGTAAGTTGGTGAAAGTGTAAATTACTTTAAAAATGACACGATGAAAAGATTTTGTTTAATAAAACCACTTAGTCGGATCCTTTATTCAGTAAAGTACATTTATAAATAATGAATACAATTTGAAAAGCTGCCATTGCTCAGAATCTTACGATACAATATAATTCAGATTCACGTATTGCCGGATGTGAAGTCTAGTATGTCACCGTCTGTGTTGCAGCCTTAAATAGTAAGGGTAGATAATGTTTTGTTAGAAATGGAATGATGAGGAATACTTCGATGACTCTTTCTTGGTTGAATACAATCATTCAACAGTAATAGGAACTTTGACCTGCTGTACGATTTCCTAGCGTAATTTCACAGACAACGGCTTTTTCACAACAAGGCGGACGAAAGATTTCGCCTTCGAACATTCCTCTTGTTTGAGCGACATATTGACAACACGCAGCACATAAGGAAATTCGCGTGTCAAGACGTCTTTTCAGCTTGAAAGCACAAATGTGAGTAAATATTTCGGCTTGAGTGGGCAGCGACGCGAGACAGCTGCGCATAGCGTGGCTCGCACTCAGAACGTCGGGTGTTGCCGCGGTCTTCGTTTTCAGTTTTTACGTGGCATCAGCTCGGTTCATAATAGAGTGCGTAATTTTGTGTATAAATTTGCGTACAGACCTCTATTTGCACATTAAATTTTCATTATTGTTCTCTTGTGCTTTTTATGTCACTGTTCTACTGGCTCTATTGTAAATGCCGTTGGTTGTATTTTGTTTGTCATTTTGGGTCTCCCTTTTATTTTAAGCGCATCTGTCTATATGCTGCACTTCACACATTCAAATATGATGTTATTTGCAGTTTGGTTGTCCACCTGTTGATGTACCTATTGTTTGATGTACGGCGTTTGCCAGTTCATGTTTTGTCTTTTATACAAGGGCATATGCATGTTTGTCATAATTTTGCTGTATAGTGCTGTTTGTAAATTATCTCCAAAGTCATTGTCTTCACAGCCACCGGCTGTCAGGTGTTTGACTAACTCCGATTTTATTTTACTTCAAGAGTGTGTTTATATGCTATCTTCGTATTTTGTGCTATTCTGCCTTTTTCCGTGATTTTTTCTCTTTTTGCACTTTCTATCCGTTGTTATCTGTAAGATCCTAAGGAAATACAAGGAAAAAAATAGCGCTGAGCCTGGCCCGTCGTAGCTCGCCGCAGCCAAACGATAAAATGTATCGCGTATTTACTACACACTGGAAAGAGGTACGGCGTCAGGTCACACAGCAGGACGGAAAGAAAACCAGTTCATTGTCAGGCTAAGATGTGTGGCATTAAGACTAACATTATAAGTAACAGATTCCTCAAAATAGAATGAGAAAGCCTGGGTAGCGAACAACACGGGCGAATGCCAAACAAGTGGATTTTATTTTCTTAGTTGAAAATTAAAAGCCTTAGTGAGAAACAAACTACACAGTCGGATGTATCCTTCCTTCACCTAAAAAACATTTTTTTAGGCAAATCAGATGACCGAGCGGTTCTAGGCGCTACAGTCTGGAACCGCGCGACCGCTACGGTCGCATGTTCGAATCCTGCTTCGGGCATGGATGTGTGTGTTGTCCTTAGGTTAGTTAGGTTTAAGTAGTTCTAAGTTCTAGGGGACTGATGACACCAGAAGTTTAGTCCCACGGTGCTCAGAACCATTTTTGATACATAAGGGTGGTCGCCGTCGTCCCAGTATGGACCAGTTAAGTCGCTTCCATTACGTTTCTATCCGCTCCGCCGGTGCGGGTTGCTTTTGTACCGTGGCGCGTTTGTTATCGTATATCGTATCGCCTCATTGTGAACCGCACCTGATGGACTCGTGGATTCAAGCTGCAGGCGAGAAACATATACTGAAGAATGGCTAGTAAAATTGTGGATGAGTTGTATGACGATTAGTTTGGCTTTCGGAAAGACAAGGCTAACAGGGAGACACTTATGACGTTGTGAGACTTTAGTTTGATTTGTTGGGTTAGAAAAAAACTTTCGACTGTGTAAAATTGTACAAGTTTTTATATTTCTCATAAAAAATACCATTTATGCTGAAGGAACAGGTAGTATGTACAGGAACCAAGATGCGGTCACTTTCCAGGTGACTGGCATGCATAAGAGGGCCCAAGGGCTGTTACACTGATGACCTAACCTACGATGAAGCGGATGCTACAGAGAGAAAAAAGAATTTGCATCGCCTAAGCAGTGTCATGGATTCCTCAGAGACCATGGTGACGAAGTATTGCAAGATACTGGTTTGTGCACAATCTCAAACGGAAGTCTAGCAGTGTTTTAAAGTCCGAACTGCGTTCTAGCATTGCCTGTTCCCGAGTTACTAAGTACATTGCAACTGTTGAATATATATGCTGTCTGGTGTCAGTAGATGGACATCATACACAATCCGCAGCTGTGATAGATATCGCGTAAACTGGGGGAGGCGGGGGAGGGGGGGGAGAAAGGAAAGAAAAGAAAATGGACTATTGATATTAGCTGCATCAAGAGAGACACCACGCATTCTTATATCCACCTCGATCGGTAATGACATCACCACATGCAGCATGAATGCACCATTACGTCCGACCTTCTGTGGGAATCTCAAAGTAGCGAGCATGGAGGACATGGAAAAGGACTGCGAATAGTTGGTGCTGGGTGGGAATGTGGGACGGCCGAGAGGCGTGCAATTTCGATATACACTGTGCCTCGGTCGCGTAGTGGTTCACGCAACTTCATAGTAAGCAGAAGCTCACCAGTTCGAATACCGGTGCGGCACATATTTCCGTCGTCACCGCTTATGCCGCACAAAGTATTTCCTTTAGTTGGCTTACTGTCTTCAAAAGAAGGAAAATGGCTTATTCGCATTTAACATGCCGACATCAGTTGTGCAATGTTACTGATTGTCACTGTAACAGCCTCACACCCGAAAGCAACCAGAAGCTGTTTAGTGCGACTCGATATTTTAAATGTCTCACAAATTCCTCTATTGCACAACAACTTGTCCAAGCATACATTTACATGGTTTTAATAAGATACCACATTCTCACTTTACGTATGCTCTCCATTCATTCTCTGTTTCTCTGAAGCACTGGCGCACAATCAAAACACGATGAAATAATAATTTTCCAATGTATTTTAATTTCGACAGAGATCTGAGGATAATGAAACTAAAGAAAATTTCACAAAATTAGGTTATATGAACCTGTCCTCTTGGTTGTAGTTTCTGTTGATACTATACAGGGTGTTACAAAAGGTACGGCCAAACTTTCAGGAAACATTCCTCACACACAAATAAAGAAAAAATGTTATGTGGACGTGTGTCCGGAAACGCTTAATTTCCATGTTAGAGCTCATTTTAGTTCTTCCACCAACGCTCAATGGAGCACGTTATTATGATTTCATACGGGATACTCTACCTGTGCTGCTAGAACATGTGCCTCTACAAGTACGACACAACATGTGGTTCATGCACAATGGAGCTCCTGCACATTTCAGTCGAAGTGTTCGTACGCTTCTCAACAACAGATTCGGTGACCGATGGATTGGTAAAGGCGGACCAATTCCATGGCCTCCATGCTCTCCTGACCTCAACCCTCTTGACTTTCATTTATGGGGGCATTTGAAAGCTCTTGTCTACGCAACCCCGGTACCAAATGTAGAGACTCTTCGTGCTCGTATTGTGGACGGCTGTGATACAATACGCCATTCTCCAGGGCTGCATCAGCGCATCAGGGATTCCATGCGACGTAGGGTGGATGCATGTATCCTCGCTAACGGAGGACATTTTGAACATTTCCTGCAACAAAGTGTTTGACGTGACGCTGGTACGTTCTGTTGCTGTGTGTTTCCATTCCATGATTAATGTGATTTGAAGAGAAGTAATAAAATGAGCTCTAACATGGAAAGTAAGCGTTTCCGGACACATGTCCACATAACATATTTTCTTTCTTTGTGTGTGAGGAATGTTTCGTGAAAGTTTGGCCCTACCTTTTTGTAACACCCTGTAGATGAACACACTACAGTCCCTGGCTCAAGTTTTAGAATACTAGCACGGTTATTACATGTTTTAGGGAAAAATTTATATCTCCGAAAGTACTGAGGTTACTGATTGAAATTAAAAAAAAATGTGATTGTATTATCCATAGAATTTGGTACACCAAGTATTAATAAGATCGATTAATATTTAATAGTACTACTTCAGATTCACAGAGTATGTGAAAGCACACAGCTCGCCCGGCCCACTAGACAGGGTCAGCTATGCTAGCGTGGGAAACATCATTTGCTGAGACCTGAATTCCTCCTGACGTATACAACTTTCAAATAAGATCCGGTAATTCAGCTAGGTAACACTTAGTGACCGCCAATATTTCGGCGGGAGAACTCCCCTCCCTCCCCCCCCCCCCCCTTCCCAATTTCAAGGAAAACTGCAACGGACAGGCTACGTACATGTGAATTTAAAACCTCGATTCTCGGACTGTTACAGGAATGATAACACACATACTGAAAACTAGTGCCACCAAAGTCGGAGATATCGATAGTGAGACTACGAACTCGCAGGTGAGGTAGCATTGACCCTGTCTCTGTTTTTTGACAAGGGAGAGAGACGGATTCCAAAGAGTTTAAACAAAAACCTCCCTTCCTGTTAACGAGATTGCTCGCTAATTTAATCTCAGCTGCCTCCTTAATAACACTGTGCCAATAGCTGGACGTGCACGCCAATATGTCGGAATTATTATATACCATGGGGTGACCAGTATCCAAGCAATGTTCAGCAATAACAGATCAACTTGGTTGCTGTAATCGTGTGTGCCGTTTATGCTCAGTACATCGGTCCTCCACGGTCGTGATAGTTTGACCAATATATGCCATGCCGCAGCTGCAAGGAATGCGGTATACACCCGCCTTACGCAGACCAAGATCATCCTTAACAGAACTCAAAAGCACTCTAATTTTAGATGGAAGTCGAAAAACTTATTTCACATCGTATTTCCGTAAAATACGACCGACCTTGTAGCAAGTGTATCCTACGTGAGGCAAAAAGACAGACTTACGTGTCGACTCAGAATCAGTCAGCCGATGTACAGTTGGTCGATAGCGCAAGCACTTTCAATCTGTCTATCACTATAACCATTTCGACGAAAATCAACTTCAAGATGGGACAGCTCTCTTGACGATGCAATCTTATCCGTGCTTGGGAAGGGTTTAAATTTAGCACCCACTCCGAAGAGTTTGCCGGTAGTTGATTTTATTAGTTCAATTGAACACTCAGTTTGCAAACTACCTCCTGACGTTGCAGAGGAGGTTAGGAGAGAGGCATGGCGTGTGTTGACTAGGGCTCGTCCACCCAAGAGTAATGTAACAGCAGCAGAGAGGGCTGCTGTACCCTCTCTGATTCTGATATTGTTATTTTACCTTAGGACAAGGGCTATGCCACCGTTGTTTTAAATAAGCAGGATTATGTAAAAAAGATGCAACGTTTACTGTCTGATTCAGCGTATTGCAGAATTGATACTGAACCCACAAAAAGTGTTGAGAGAAAGACCAACAGCCTCCTGAAGAAAAGTGGTTTGTCGCAGGACACTATCAAGAGTCTTAACACCTACAGTGCTGTTCCTCCTTGGTTATAGGGCCTTCCGAAGGTTCACAAGGAAGGGGTTGCTTTCCGTCCTACAGTGAGTAATACCGGAGCTCCTACATATCGTGTAGCCAAGCATCTTGCTTCTCTGTTGAGTCCACAAGTAGGTCGGTGTGAATATCACATCAGGAACTCAGCTGATTTTTTACGTCATTTGGACGGACTGCGGTTGAATGACTCTGATATTTTAGTGAGTTTCGATGTAGCCTCTCAGCCGGCCGTCGTGGACCAGCGGTTCTAGGCGCTTCAGTCCGGAACCGCGCTGCTGCTACGGTCGCGGGTTCGAATCTCGCATCCGGCATGGATGTGTGTGATGTCCTTAGGTTAGTTACGTTTAAGTAGTTCTAAGTCTAGGGGACTGATGACCTCAGATTCTATCCCATAGCGCTTAGAGCCATTTGAACCATTTTTTACTTTTTTGTGGCCTCTCTCTTCACTCGTGTTCCTCTGTCTGATGCGTTGCGGTTAATTCAGGCTAGGTTTGGTGCTGAATTAAATAATCTCTTTCGGCATGTGTTGACATCCACTTACTTTTTATTCAATGACCAGTATTACGAGCAGACAGATGGAGTTGCAATGGGTAGTCCGTCGTCTACATCTACATTTGCATTTATACTCCGCAAGCCACCCAACGGTGTGTGGCGGAGGGCACTTTACGTGCCACTGTCATTACCTCCCTTTCCTGTTCCAGTCGCGTATGGTTCGCGGGAAGAACGACTGTCTGAAAGCCTCCGTGCGCGCTATCTCTCTAATTTTACATTCGTGATCTCCTCGGGAGGTATAAGTAGGGGGAAGCAATATATTCGATACCTTATCCAGAAACGCACCCTCTCGAAACCTGGCGAGCAAGCTACACCGCGATGCAGAGCGCCTCTCTTGCAGAGTCTGCCACTTGAGTTTGTTAAACATCTCCGTAACGCTATCACGGTTACCAAATAACCCTGTGTCGAAACGCGCCGCTCTTCTTTGGATCTTTCCTATCTCCTCCGTCAACCCGATCTGGTACGGCTCCCACACTGATGAGCAATACTCAAGTATAGGTCGAACGAGTGTTTTGTAAGCCACCTCCTTTGTTGATGGACTACATTTTCTAAGGACTCTGCCGATGAATCTCAACCTGGTACCCGCCTTATCAACAATTAATTTTATATGATCATTCCACTTGTCTCCTGTGATCGCAATTCTGTTTATGGAAGACTTCGATGAACGTGCGTTGGAGTCGGCGCCATTGAAACCCGCCTGTTTCTTTAGCTATGTTGACGATACCTTTGTTGTTTGGCCTCATGATAGGGAGAATTTGAATGCCTTTCTAGAACATCTTAACTCGATCCACCTGAACATTCGTTTTACGATGGAGGTGGAAGAGGATGATTGCCTTCTCTTTCTTGACGTGTTGGTTAGGAGGAAGGATGATGGATCATCGGGACATGCAGTTTACAGGAAACGTTGTCACACCGTCTTGTACTTACAGGCTAAAAGATGTCACCTACCGGCTAAGCGTGAAGGGGTACTTCGTACCTTCGTACACAGGGCACATGTCGTTTTCGACGCTGAGACTTTGCCAGTTGAGCTGTCCCACCTTGAAGTTACGTTTCGTCAAAATGGTTATAGTGATAGACAGATTGAAATTGCTTGCGCTATCGACCAACTGTACATCGGCTGACTGATTCTGAGTCGACATCTGAGTCGGTCGTATTTTACGGAAATACGATGTGTAACCTCCCCACAAAAAATTTTATAATTCAATATAATATTTGGTTAATGATTCTAATTTTTGTGTGACCTCAGAACAAAACTGGTTCCCATTTAATGTACCCACAAAAATCTTTTCTCATTTAATGTAAGCTCGAAACAGAAAAATTCCCAAGCGTCATAATAAAAAAATTAATTCAGTAACCTGGTAAAATTTGGACGACAGCAGTGCTGCGTCGTGGCCCTGTAAGATCATTCTGATTAAAAACCAAAAATTCTTACCTCAATAAAAACGGCGAATATATCTGCTCTTACTTAACATTTTTCCGGCACAGCTCCGTGCAATGCTGGTCTATACATTTGTGATTTATGAAAGGAAGCAACTGACTTTTTTTAATGAATGCTTTTTTTTTAAAATTACTTTATATTACCAAAATTATTATTAGGACAATTTTAAAGCATTTGGATGTCAGTTCAGATACATTACTAGATATGCGCGACGCTGCTTCTTTACCTTATACAATAATACTCCATCTCCAGATTCCCGACCAGAACAGACTGCAGACAAGCGCAGACAAGCGACTAGCAACGACTAACTGCTACAGTTACACAGTTCGTACTGCAGTCAACACTGCTCTCTGGTCAGCGATTCTCATACCGCAGACAGCGCATACCTCTTACATAACCCTCCACTGCGGGGGGGGGGGGGGGGGGGGGGCAAAATTTGGCAGCAATGGTGAGTCAATTGGACTTGCCATGAGCAACAAATTTTTCTTAATTAACTCAGTTTACAATCACAGAATATATACATAGATATAAGCGCAGAACTTGAAATGAAATATAGTGCATATGCACTGAGTACAGAACATATCAAGCAATGACAAAATGTATACACAATGAATACAAAACATATTAACAGATGACATAAAGTGCACACACACTGTAGTACAGAACATATCAAGCAATTACAAAATGTATACGCAATGAATAGAAAACATATTAACAAATGACATAAAGTGCACACGCACTGTATATACTTTTTTACCATTTTACAAGAAGTAGGATAGGAAAGGGAAGGATTGCATCATGGTTGCAGCACATTAGGTTGCACGTAGCTGCACTGAAAGTCCATATCTTCCTACAGAAGCACAACACCAAGTGAGACAATCTTAAGTTCTCTTCCCTGAAGTATTAATCAGTGTTGCCAAGATACTCAAATGTCGTATTAATATTTAATGTTATCAATTTGGTAGTATATTAGGTACACCGAACTGTGGGACCATAATAACATCTGCAACGCTCAAGGTGGTGGACAGCAGGTCGTGTCAACACCACGTTCTTGTAATGTACACCAACGTAGAATTAGTGCAAAAACCAAATATAGTGCTCCATGATTATGAGGATAGACAGGACAAACGGATATTGCAGTAATTTCTGGTAATTAGGTCAGAAGGTGAAGGACATTAAGTCTTATGCCATTTATCATTGAGAATTAAACTAGTCTATCAACTGATTTGAGTAATTGATGGCACTCATCGCCCAGTTACTGAACATTTCTGTACTATGTATGAAGTATTACAGAATAATGTTCATAAGTCTTCTGATTACACAGAACATTGGCACTCATTGACCAGTTACACACCATCAGAAGTCATCTTTCAAAGCTGGACCTAATGAGTGTAGCATCAAGCTACTGGTATTCATATATATAGCATGAAAGTGACATAATACAAATTTAAAATATAAAAAACAGTGGCATTCATTGGCCAGTTACTAAATATATAGCAAGTATTGGATATTACAAAACATTTTTCATCATTCAAGTGACATACAGCATATTTAAAATAATTATTGGCACTCATTGGCCAGTTACAAAACATCAGAAGTCATCCTTCAAAACAGGTGTTAAAGAGTGTAGAGCATGCATGCATTATTACAAAATATCATTCACTATTACTCAGAACTCATCATTCAAGTGACATATGACATATTTAAAATGTAACACACTGTAACTATTACTCAAGGTCTGTGATTAGAGAAATATCATTCAGTATTACTCAGAACTCTCTTAAACTGGTAGCATTATTTGGGACTGTTAATACATTATTTTTATACTAGCAGTGCATTGCCTTGGGATCGATAATTAATTGCTGGGGCATAACAATATTTAGTCTTGACTTATTGCTGCAAATGAGGATAGGTAACGTCATTCGTCATGAGTCAGCAGTAGCAAGGTTATGAAACAAATAAAGTATATGTGATCACATTCATGAATGACACACACAAATGGGTAAAAAAAAATGCAAGTACTAGAACAGATTTAATGACCAACTGCTTATAGCACATTAATTTCATGAACAGCTTCTCCTGGGAAAAAAATACAAAATGGACTATTAAGCTAAAAGGAGAAACGCATATTATGCTGAAAAGTAGTGAACTTCGAATTAACAGGTAATGAAATGTGTATTAAATATATATGTTCTCTAGCTGTCCTTTCCAAAACCTTCAGTCATCATACCATGCGACATAAGACACACTGTCAAAACGAACTGCAACAAATACTTAAATAACTACATAGCATAAATACATAAACTTCATCATTATCCTCATCTGCAAAGAAAAACTTAAAAGCGGTGCGTTTAGTGGCCATATAAAGTTTACACTATCAACACCTGTAAACAAAAACTTCATTATTCATATCACCATAACTCCATTATTATCATCACATATAAAGAAAAACTTCATTATTCGTATCACTATATTCTTCATCACTATTCATCACCATTCATTATCATCTGCAAAAAGACATTTCATCATACAACTATTCATAGTATAGAGTTCCTTATTTCTAGCACATTTCATCAATAAAACTAAGATGTGTAGTTCTGTCTGACAGCCTGCATCAATCGCCTCGTATTGTGAAAGAAAAAATTAGTTAAGACCGCTATCATATGATGTGTATAGTATTTTCTTGTTAATGCTTGTTAATTCTGATTACTCTTCGTGACGAGGTATTGCATCTTCTTTCGTTCATTCCGAAGGTGAAATTCCCACTTCATAGCAATCCACTGTCGTTTGATTAATTTATTTCTTTTACACGTTATTGCTTTCTGAAAATAATGAACAATGATTAATGTCTTGCATTTAAATCATATACACATTAAATAAAAACTGGTTTCTAGTGATATAATTGAGCATACAGCATAGCATGACAGAAAACGTAATATGTCAAAAACATAGACAGTGTGCAGGTGCAAAAAATGTACAGAGTATCACAATGTAGCAGCAAAAAAAAAAAAAAAAAAAAAAATGTAAAATAGTCACGATGTTGAGATATCATAAGGCAAAATGTCAAAGTTCACTGGTGTTTGTTATATCTTAAATATTTCATAGTACATACAAACAAAACAGTAAAACAATTATACATACATGAAGAATGGAAAATGTGCACGGTCTGATGTGTAACGACTAGAAATGCCTTTCTTTGTTCAGCTTGTATGTTGTGTAGTTGATAGAGGCGAGAGTTGAAGACTTTAATGGAGAAAGAATTTGATAAAATTAATATGTCACTAGATAGAATTGCATAATTGGTCATAAAATATGTAAGCTTATCTGGACAAATGTGCACGGTCTGATGTGTAACGACAAGAAAAGCAACCTGCTAACCTTACCTTGCCGGGCATTTGTCAAGAAAAAATACGATAATCATCAGTAAATAGTCACATAAATATAATTGCATCATTGGTCATATAAAAATCAGGAAATGGCATTACAGTGTGATAACTCATAAAGTATATCCATTTAATATAGGGTTTAATATTGGAGACATGGTGATTGTCTTCACTTTTTCTGGTTCTCAAAGTTTCGACGTGCACTACATTGCGGTGAGGAATGCTGCGAATTCGATATGGACCTGCGTATAGAAGCTCAAATTTACTACACCTATTCTTTCCTCTGTTGGATAAATTATGTGTGCGTACTACTATCTTCTGTCCAATGTGAAAGTCACGGCGTGTACAAACCTGTTTTTGCTGTCTTCTCCGGCGCTCTGCGGCACGTTTGATGTTGTTCAGCGCAATGTCAATTATTTCATGGTGTCGTAGTCGACGAGATGTAGGAAAGGTTACTAATTCTTTAATTTTGTTAGGTGATTCAACATTTTTCAGTATAACAGTCGGAGATAGGATAGTAGATTCATTTGGTATGGAATTAATTACATCCTGGAATGAGAGTATGTGTGTGTACCAATCAATATGCTTTTTATGACAGTATATTCTACACAGTTTACCAATTTCTTTCATCAATCGTTCACAAGGATTCGAAGAAGCGTGGTACCTGGATATATAGATCGGAGAAATGTTTCTAGTTCGTAACATACATGTCCATATAGCAGATCGAAACCGTGATCCATTGTCGGAAATTACTTTCAATACATGTCCTACATGGAATAGAAAATGTTTTACAAATGCTTTCGAAACAGATTTAGCAGTAGCTTTGCGTAACGGAGTGAAGGTAACAAATTTTGAAGTGAGTTCAACAGCGACAATGTTGTTGTGGCCTTCAGTCCTGAGACTGGTTTGATGCAGCTCTCCATGCTACTCGATCCTGTGCAAGCTTCTTCATCTCCCAGTATCTACTGCAACCTACATCCTTCTGAATCTGCTTAGTGTATTCATCTCTTGGTCTCCCTCTACGATTTTTACCCTCCACACTGCCCTCCAATGCTAAATTTGTGATCCCTTGATGCCTCAAAACATGTCCTACCAACCGATCCCTTCTTCTAGTCAAGTTGTGCCACAAACTTCTCTTCTCCCCAATCCTATTCAATACCTCCTCATTAGTTACGTGATCTACCCACCTTATCTTCAGCATTCTTCTGTAGCACCACATTTCGAAAGCTTCTATTCTCTTCTTGTCCAAACTAGTTATCGTCCATGTTTCACTTCCATACATGGCTACACTCCATACAAATACTTTCAGAAACGACTTCCTGACACTTAAATCTATACTCGATGTTAACAAATTCCTCTTCTTGAGAAACGCTTTCCTTGCCATTGCCAGTCTACATTTTATATCCTCTCTACTTCGACCATCATCGGTTATTTTACTCCCTAAATAGCAAAACTCCTTTACTACTTTAAGTGTCTCATTTCCTAATCTAATTCCCTCAGCATCAGCCGACTTAATTTGACTACGTTCCATTATCCTCGTTTTACTTTTGTTGATGTTCATCTTATATCCTCCTTTCAATACACTGTCCATTCCGTTCAACTGCTCTTCCAAGTCCTTTGCTGTCTCTGACAGAATTACAATGTCATCGGCGAACCTCAAAGTTTTTACTTCTTCTCCATGAATTTTAATACCTACTCCGAATTTTTCTTTTGTTTCCTTTACTGCTTGCTCAATATACAGATTGAATAACATCGGGGAGAGGCTACAACCCTGTCTTACTCCTTTCCCAACCACTGCTTCCCTTTCATGCCCCTCGACTCTTATAACTGCCATCTGGTTTCTGTACAAACTGTAAATAGCCTTTCGCTCCCTGTATTTTACCTCTGCCACCTTCAGAATTTGAAAGAGAGTATTCCAGTTAACATTGTCAAAAGCTTTCTCTAAGTCTACAAGTGCTAGAAACGTAGGTTTGCCTTTTCTTAATCTTTCTTCTAAGATAAGTCGTAAGGTCAGTATTGCCTCACGTGTTCCAACATTTCTACGGAATCCAAACTGATCTTCCCCGAGGTAGGCTTCTACCAGTTTTTCCATTCGTCTGTAAAGAATTCGTGTTAATATTTTGCAGCTGTGACTTATTAAACTGATAGTTCGGTAATTTTCACATCTGTCAACACCTACTTTCTTGGGGATTGGAATTATTATATTCTTCTTGAACTCTGAGGGTATTTCGCCTGTCTCATACATCGTGCTCACCAGATGGTAGAGTTTTGTCATGACTGGCTCTCCCGAGGCCATCAGTAGTTCAAATGGAATGTTGTCTACTCCCGGGGACTTGTTTCGACTCAGGTCTTTCAGTGCTCTGTCATACTCTTCACGCAGTATCTTATCTCCCATTTCGTCTTCATCTACATCCTCTTCCATTTCCATAATATTGTCCTCAAGTACATCGCCCTTGTATAAACCCTCTATATACTCCTTCCACCTTTCTGCCTTCCCTTCTTTGCTTAGAACTGGGTTGCCATCTGAGCTTTTGATATTCATACAAGTGGTTCTCTTCTCTCCAAAGGTCTCTTTAATTTTCCTGTAGGCAGTATCTATCTTACCCCTAGTGAGACAAGCCTCTACATCCTTACATTTGTCCTCTAGCCATCCCTGCTTAGCCATTTTGCACTTCCTGTCGATATCATTTTTGAGACGTTTGTATTCCTTTTTGCCTGCTTCATTTACTGCATTTTTATATTTTCTCCTTTCATCAATTAAATTCAATATTTCTTCTGTTACCCAAGGATTTCTATTAGCCCTCGTCTTTTTACTTACTTGATCCTCTGCTGCCTTGACTACTTCATCCCTCAGAGCTACCCATTCTTCTTCTACTGTATTTCTTTCCCCCATTCCTGTCAATTGTTCCCTTATGCTCTCCCTGAAACTCTCTACAACCTCTGGTTCTTTCAGTTTATCCAGGTCCCATCTCCTTAAATTCCCACCTCTTTGCAGTTTCTTCAGTTTCAATCTGCAGTTCATAACCAATGGATTGTGGTCAGAATCCACATCTGCCCCAGGAAATGTCTTACAATTTAAAACCTGGTTCCTAAATCTCTGTCTTACCATTATATAATCTATCTGATACCTTTTAGTATCTCCAGGATTCTTCCAGGTATACAACCTTCTTTTATGATTCTTGAACCAAGTGTTGGCTATGATTAAGTTATGCTCTGTGCAAAATTCTACAAGGCGGCTTCCTCTTTCACTCCTTCCCCCCAATCCATATTCACCTACTATGTTTCCTTCTCTCCCTTTTCCTACTGACGAATTCCAGTCACCCATGACTATTAAATTTTCGTCTCCCTTCACTACCTGAATAATTTCTTTTATCTCGTCATACATTTCATCTATTTCTTCAACATCTGCAGAGGTAATTGGCATATAAACTTGTACTACTGTAGTAGGCATGGGCTTTGTGTCTATCTTGGCCACAATAATGCGTTCACTATGCTGTTTGTAGTAGCTAACCCGCACTCCTATTTTTTTATTCATTATTAAACCTACTCCTGCATTACCCCTATTTGATTTTGTATTTATAACCCTGTAATCACCTGACCAAAAATCTTGTTCCTCCTGCCACCGAACTTCACTAATTTCCACTATATCTAACTTTAACCTATCCATTTCCCTTTTTAAATTTTCTAACCTACCTGCCCGATTAAGGGATCTGACATTCCACGCTCCGATCCGTAGAACGCCTGTTTCCTTTCTCCTGATATCGACGTCCTCCTGAGTAGTCCCCGCCCGGAGATCCGAATGGGGGACTATTTTACCTCTCTCCAAGAGGACGCCATCATCATTTAATCATACAATAGAGCTGCATGTCCTCGGGAAAAACAGCGACAAAGATGTAGCAAAAACCTCTATTAGTTCTGGGAATCGGACCAAAAATATATACAGCAGCCATGTGTCTCAATTTAAAAGGTTCATTGGGATGTAACGGAGGAATATGTGAAGTCGTATCTGACTTAGCTTTCTGGCAGATTTTACATGACGCTAAAACTCGTCGAATACGTTTCTCCATGTTGGTAAAATAACAGTTCTGCCTCAGTTCTGTCTCAGTATAAGGAAACATTTTCTGGCTCCATAATGTGCGTAACGTAAATGAGTATACCAAATTAATTTGTTAATTTGTTAACAAGCTCGTCAGGAATACATAATAACCAATTGTTGCTCTCAGGGTGAGAGCGCCGAAACAGAATATTATTCCGTACAATGTAATGGTTTCTCATGGTAACATTATTCCTATCTTGTCAAAGGTGTTTAATTTCTTTCTTTCCATACGTTTACTCTGTTCTTGTGCTATGTCTTGTAATGAGGACGAAATGAAATTTTCAAATGAAACTTGTTGAATGTACATGACGCTGAAATTTGCTTTGCAGAAGTTGGTTGCGATGTCTTGCTGATTGTTGCTGAGAGAACGGGATAGTGCGTCTGCTACAATATTTTGTGTGCCGGGAATGTGAACAATTGTAAAATTAAATTCCTATAAATAAAGTTTCCACCTGCTTAATCTGTCGTGTGTAAATTTAGCGGAAAGTAAAAACTGTATATCTCTATGATCTGTGTAAACGGTAGTGTGTCTTCCATAAAGAAAATGCCGAAATCTCGTAAATGCCCAAACAACACATAATGTTTCCAGTTCTGTAACAGAATAATTGCGTTCAGCAGGTGACAGAATGCGACTTGCAAAGACAATGTTTTTAATTATTTAATTACTGTAGTGCCATCTTCAATTTCCTGAAAAATGTGTACGCCTAAAGCGGTTTTAAAACTGTCCGTGGCAATGGAAAAAATTGCTAATAAGATCTGGATGTGATAAAAGTGGTGCATTCAACAAAGCTTGTTTCAGGTTCATAAATTCAGAATGTGCTTGCCTATCCCAGGACCAAATAGCGTTTTTATCTGTCAATTGACATAATATAGGGGTGTCTAAAGCAGAGTAATGAATAAATTTACGAAAAAGTTAATTAAACCCATAAAGCTGCGTAGTTGTTTCTTCGTCGTAGGAACAGTAATATCACGTAAAGCTTGAAGTTTTTCCGTGTCAGGCGCAATGCCTTCTGCTGAAATTACATGTCCAAGAAATTTTATAGAAGTTTTGCCAAAGTGCGATTTACTGGGATTAACTGTGAGTCCTTGTGCACGAAAACTTCGTAACAGTTGTTCAAGAATCAGATTGTGTTCAGACCAGTTAGCTTCTGCAATAAGAATGTCGTCTACATA
This sequence comes from Schistocerca cancellata, assembly GCF_023864275.1. NCBI lineage: Eukaryota > Metazoa > Arthropoda > Insecta > Orthoptera > Acrididae > Schistocerca > Schistocerca cancellata. The sequence goes on from NC_064630.1 coordinate 708,120,735, forward strand.
CGTTGTGATTCTGTCTTTAAGTTCTGTCGGAAGTATAGTATTCAAACCGCGAATAAATGCTGCTGAAGAAATAGTTAAACCGAACGGTAATTTACAAAATTGAAAAGTCACCGAAACAGAGAAAAGCAGTACCGTGAAATATCTGTAGAAGTTCTTCTAGTGTCTGTGGGCGATCTGTTTCATTAATAATAACGTCGTTGATGTGACGCGAATCAAGTACGAGGCGAAGTGAACCATCCTTTTTCTTAACAATATGGAGTGGGTTTATGTACGGACTAACTGCCGGTTCAATAATTCCTTGGTCAAACATAGCTTGCAATTCCTTCTTAACTTGTTCTCTGTGAATGTATGGAATAGGATAATGTTTGGCTTTAAAAGTGTCGTGCTGTTTAACTTGAAATTCATACATAAAACCGGACATAGTACCAGGCACGTTGTCAAAAACTGGAGCTTGCTGTAAAAGAATTTTGCGCAGTTGCGTGCGTTCGTCGCCTGTATTTGCACTGCTCTGTTTAACTTTATCAGAAATTATTTGCATAACGTCATAGTCGGCTTCGTCTGGTGTATTGCAGTTGTGAACATACGTATCTGTGAACGAATGTGGAATGAGAGTTTATGTTACGTGATGCAGAAATGACCTCTGTCCGATTAATTGTTTGTTCTTCTGCAGATAAAGAGTGCTGAAATTCTGAAGCCAGTTGTACCTTTTCATCCTTCAACATTAAATAGGAGTTTTGAAAGTCAATAATTGCGTCGTGTTGTACCAGAAAATTCGTACCTAAAATAACGTCTGTCGTCAATAAGGGAATAATCCAAAAATTTGAGTGAAATGTATGATCTGCAATACAAAATGATAAATGTGTCTGTAATTTTACATCTACTCCTTTACCAGATACTGCTCCTTTTATTTTAGTTTTGCCTAATGGTAACGTAGCATAGGTATTCTCTTTGATACATTCGTTGAAAGTTTCTTCATTTATTACTGACATAGGAGATCCAGAATCGATTACTGCTGAAAATTTGGATGATCCAATTTTTACTTCGATGACAGGGTGGGAAATGGTTTTTTGAATAACTGGTCTTTCCTGCAAAAGAGTGTCTCTGATGTCGTCAAAAGTAATAACATTTATGAGGACATGATTTTCTGTGTCAAAAGTATTGCTTGCGTTGCTGGAAGATGCAACCTGTACTGTATCTAGTCAAATTCTATCTGACGTGCTATTATTTTCGGGAGGATGCTGTGGCATTTCCACTATTTGTACGATTCTGTTATTTCTTCCTGACGGGATGATATCTACTGTCTGGTTCATTCATGATAATCTGTTGTTGTGGATGATTTTGTTGCTGGTAAGACCAACTGTTATTAAACGTACGCTGAAAATTGTGCTCCTTATTTTTACGTCTGTCATGATAGTCATTACTATATGGAGCGTTGCGATAGGAATTGAAATGATGTGTTTTCTGTACGTACTGGTTTCCTTGTTGCTGTGCGTTACTATTTGGTGGAGCCGACGCTATGCGTGTAGGCGGCGAAACATTAAAACTTGGTTGAACTTGTACATTACATTGTTGGTTAGGTATGCTAACCGGCTGGCTTTGATACTGTTGCGGAGAAAAGCGTCTATTGTTACCAAAATGTGGTTCTTGTTGCTGATAATTTTAACGATATTGATAATTAAAATTTTGTTTGTTATTAAAGTTCTGGTGGTTGTCGTTCCTGGACCATCTATTACGTTTGCTATTGAAATAGCGTGACTGATCATAATTACTGTATGCTGGTTGTCCTTGGTTATGATGTGAAAAATTTTTGTTTATGAAGGAATAATCTGATTGCTGAACTTCCAAAAGCTGTAACAGATCTCTAAATGCCGAAATATTTTCTTTCTGCTGTCCTGTTAAAAGTGATACTCTTAATGATCGTGGTAATTTAGAAATACATAATTGGATAAGTGCAGATTCACTGTATGGCTCACTTAAGTACTGGTTTTGTTGGACCATGTGTTCAAAAAATTGCGTGACAGTGGGATAATTTGAGTTCTCATAATTCGCTAAACTAATTAGTTGATCCTTGATTCCGCGCTGTGTCGTCTTCGACCAATACGCTGACAGAAAAGCATTCTGAAATTCTTCTACCGAATAGCATTGTCTCGCGATCGGTCTCATACGAGTTGCCGGTTCGCCTTCCAAAAAACTGCAAATAAATTCAAGTTTATGTGTTACGGGCCAAGTCGGTGGAAAAGCAAAGCTAAATTGTTGTATCCAATCCAATGGATGAATCTGTGTTCTGTAATTTTTAAATACTTTAAATTTTCTCACGGATAGAAAATGCTTGTAATCAAAATTATCGTCTCTCTATGTCTGAACAGGTTCAGGATTGTATGAGAATCTGTCTGTGACTGTTCGGAATCTAACTCACGTACTCTCTGTAAATTACCTAAATTATACTGGCTGTGTGAGTCTGACAAATGTTCGAAAAGTGGCGTATACTGTGATGTGTTAAAGGCTGAAACATTTTTTATCTCTGTTACCTCTTGCTGTAAAGTTGACAATATTCTACGTAATGTATTATTGGACGATCCTATCTCACTGATTGTCTGCTGTAAATTTTGGAATTCGGGTGCTTGATTAAACGAAACAGGTGACGCATCGTCTGATTTGGTGTCATTATTACTTTCGATAACATCAACACGATTGGCCAATTCATCATATTTTTCAGTCAGTGCTTTTACCTGATCATCGTTTTTATTATCACAAGCATTAATTTTTGTATTTTACGTGTGGTTTTGTTCAATTTTTTAACGCCTGCTTTGATGGCATCGGGATCCTGTATTAGTTCTAATTGTTCAAGTCTGTCGGTCACTGTCTGAAACTCTAATATGTGTGTGTGTGTGTGTGTGTTTGTTTTTGTTTTAAGATAGGAAATTTCATCATGCAATTCGGTGTTCAACTGTTTGATAGTATTAATTTCGTCTGATACTGTAGCAATATTGTTGTCTACGTATGTTTTTGGTTTCGTAAACAATTTACGTTTACCTTCCTGTCTCTGTGCAGTAATTGTTTCCATGACTTGTCGCCTTACTTTATTCTGTTCCTGTATAAATTTACGGTAACGCGTTTCACTGTTTTGTAGGTAGTGATTAAAACGTTCATCAATTTGGGTGTTCAGTTGGTCAAATTTCGCGTCTACTTTTGCATGCAGTGTGCGCGAAAGGTCTGCTGACATTAATTTAAACTCGTTGCGTAACCGTGTTGCGTTTTCGGTGCATTGTTCAGCGACTGCACTAATTTCGTCTCCAAGTACTTTAGTTGTGGCTGCATGTGAATTCCTTAATTCTTGAGCCACAGATCTAATTTCTTCACTATTGTTCCTAGCACAAGCCTTAATTTCATCACGTAATTGTTCTTCAGTATCATGACATTGCGCGGCAACGGCTGCAATCTGTTCACCAAGTTGTTTGTTCTGCTCATTTAGGTGACCGTGTTTTTCATTCAACTGTTTGAAATTTTCATTGTTTGTTCGATTCATTAAGTCGTTTGAAATTGTCGTCTTGTTTTTCATTAATTTCGTTAATTTGTTGTTTGAGATTTCCACTAAGTTGTTTGTTCTGTTCATTAAGTTGTTTGTGATTGTTGTCTTGTCTTTCATTCTGTTGTAGCAATACTGCCATAATTTGATCCAAGCCAAAATTAGCGACTCCATTTTCTATGCTGTGTGTTGGTGTATCTGCATTTGCCGCATTTTGTGTAACCATTTGGTCATCCTCTGATTCTTGAAAAGGTTTGCTAATCAGATGTGCACTGTTGGTTACTAAATCTGAATCAAACAAATCTGACGTATTCTGACCACATTGTTCACCTTCGTGAGAAAAATTTATCTGTTCGCTACGTGAATTTTGCAAATCAGTTGTGTCAAACTGGGCAGCGATCATTGTTACGGAACGTGCCGCGTCATCAAATGTCGTTAAATTAACAGTGGACACAATTGAATTTGTTTGCTGATCATTAGGATTAAAATCATTACTAATAATCCGCACACACTGATTGTCTGTAAATAGGGGATTATCACTATTACACTGAGTGTCGCTAGTACCATCGGTCAAATTATTCGAGTCGGCTGTTTCACTCATTGCACATCGCGATGTACTGTTAACAGTTTTTCGCGGCATTTTCACAAATCAAAATTAAGCACAAATGAAACAAAGACAAAGCGAAATGGAACAAACAATTACAACAAAGAGCAATAAATTGCCGATGATCTGTGAAAGAAAGAGTGACAAATTAGTAAATGCGTTGCGCCAGATGCAAACTACATTTAAGTAAATAAGAGCAGATATATGACTACTTCTCAGAGATTCACAAAGAAATACGATCCTGACCGGATGTCGCCAAGTGTAACCTCCCCACAAAAAATTTTATAATTCAATATAATATTTGGTTAATGATTCTAATTTTTGTGCGACCTCAGAACAAAACTGGTTCCCATTTAATGTACCCACAAAATTCTTTTCTCATTTAATGTAAGCACGAAACAGAAAAATTCCTAAGCCTCATAATAAAAAAATAAATTCAGTAGCCTGGTAAAATTTGGACGACAGCAGTGCTGCGTCGTGGCCCTGTAAGATCATTCTGAATAAAAAGCAAAAATTCTTACCTCAATAAGAACGGCGAATGTATCTGCTCTTACTTAACATTTTTCCGGCACAGCTCCGTGCAATGCTGGCCTATACATTTATGATTTATGAAAGGAAGCAACCGATTTTTTTTAAATGAATGCTTTTTTAAAAAAAATTACTTTATATTACCAAAATTATTATTAGGACATTTTTAAAACATTCGGATGTCAGTTCAGATACATTACTAGATATGCGCGACGCTGCTTCTTTATCTTATACAATAATACTCCATCTCCATCTCCAGATTCCCGACCAGAGCAGACTGCAGACAAGCGCAGACAAGCGACTAGCAACAACTAACTGCTACAGTTACACAGTTCGTACTGCAATCAACACTGCTCTCTGGTCAGCGATTCTCATATCGCAGACAGCGCATACCTCTTACAGATCTGAAATGAGTTTTCCGAACTCCATCTAAAATTAGAGTGCTTTTGAGTTCTGTTAAGGATGATCTTGGTCTGCGTAAGGCGGATGTATACCGCATTCCTTGTAGCTGCGGCATGACATATTGTTCAAACTATCACGACCGTGGAGGACGGATGTACTGAGTACAAACGGCACACACGATTACAGCAGCCTAGTTGATCTGCTATTGCCGAACATTGCTTGGATACTGGTCACCCCATGGTACATAATAACACCGAGATATTGGCATGCACATCCAGCTATTGGCACAGTGTTATTAAGGAGGCAGCTGAGATAAAATTAGCGAGCAACCTCGTTAACAGGGATGGAGGTTCTTGTTTAGACCCTGTTTGGAACTCGGCTCTCTCCCTTGTCAAAAAACAGAGGGACAGGGTCAATGCTACCTTACCTGCGAGTTCGTTGTCTCACTATCGATATCTCTGACTTTACTCATCTTTGGTGGCACTAGTGCTCAGTGGGTGTGTTACCTTTCGTGCATCAGTCCGAGAACCGAGGTTTTAAATGTACATGTACGTAGCCCGTCCGTTGCAGTTTACCTTGAAAATGGCGGGGTGGTCTCGCTGAAAGTGTTATCTGGCTAAATTCTCTGAAGTTATTTGAAAACACCATTTGCTCTCCTCCCGGCTCCACGGCAATCTACGCTTACAATGCAAGATGACAACTCGTAATAATTCGCTGCGTTACAAACTGGTACGAAAAATTTTCATGATCGAGCAAGAAGAAGCTCGTTATTCGATATTCATGAAATTGTGTATCTGCACTGGGTTCCTGAATGTCGAACTGTTACTCAAAATTACTGTCTTGAGGTTCTCGCTCAACTCAGTGAGAGAATAATGAAAAAACCGACCCGAATTGTGGAAGAACAAAGCACCGGCTCGTACCACACTGTCCGTTAACAGGTTTCTTTCGAAGTTCATCACATACTTATTTATCTGGGGGTCACCGGTCCTGTAGACCATACGCTGCGTTAACACTCAGTCTCTACCGCAATTTGTCTGTTGCTATTCCCTCCAAATCGATTACGTTCAAAACTTCCGTACCTTTATGTTGCGTTCCAGTCTGTTTCTTGTCGTAACCACGGGTCTTTGTGGGGAATGGATGTTTGTTTAGGAGGTCCCTTCCCTGGATTACACAATACGTGACCTGCACATTGGAGTCGTCTGCTCTTTTGTTATCGTAAAACGTTGCTCTGGTTCATAATTTCATAAATTTCATAGCTCTTTCTTACTCTCAAAGTACTTCCGTCTCTTCCTCGGCCCCGGACGTAATATGTCACATAAAATATTTACAACATCTTACGAGGCGATATGAAACCAGCAGTGTAAATTAATGTAAAACTTATGATACATCACCGTAAATGAAAATGCTGCATATAAAGTAATACAAACACTGTGTGAATACAGATCACGAAATACCTAGACACAATGCATTTATACAGTGTTACGAATCCTTACGATTACAGATACTTAAAATTATACACAACTGTCGTAAGAATCCCGCTGTAGCTATCTATGTACGTAAATCTAAGGATTATCTTCGGTCCCGCTTGTAAACAGTATTCAGCTTTGCAGTCGGCATTAGAATGTTTCCTCTCGTAACGTTGTAAGTTGACTGTTATTATAACACCAAGTAGAACAGCGTTCAATATATTTTTACTATTGACAATGCAGTATATGTTACTGTTTTACAACGGGTAATACCGTGTAATTGCAGCGGGTCAAAGTACTTTCTGATATGTATTAACACAATCTGTTACATTGCTTTACGTATTGTACTCTTATTTCCATTTACAATTAGTAGTTTAATATTATCTGCAGCCATTGGCTTTATAGCATTTTGTAAGCTGTTGTAACTATTTTATAATTGTGTGATATCCTTGTGTGTTACAGGTTGCCGCTATATTGGCAGTTCAATAAGTAATGCTTTTCACGCGTTCTTTCCATTGGTACAGAGGCCAGTTGATGACGGTATCTGGAGAAAAACTCGTTCTGCAGTAAAGAAATTGTTGAGCTGTATCTCTTGGGAGTGAATAAAGAGATTTTTCTTACATTAGTTATTTTCTGAATTTTCAGAAAAGAAAAGTCATTTCTGCAGATGAAGAATGATGCAAATACAGTACACGATGGCTATTGGTTGTGTCTAACGTTGACATTCTGCAGAGAGGACTGTTAAGCAATCAAGATAAAAAATCTAAATCTTGTATTTATAATACTTAATAACTATAATGGTATGATAAGTAATACATATTAGTTAAATTAACTCCAGTATTTACTAAAATATCCTCGAAGTTGCACATATATCTCTCACTGCGAAATTATTTTCAGTTTTTTGGTTACAATTTTAAAATTTATCGACGCAGAGAACATCGCTCAATTTCCACCAGAATAACCGATGCTCGGTCTTCACCTTTCAATTCACTCGGAAGGCGGACTTCAACTCTGCTTAAACAGGAATATTGGTGTAAAGCCTAATTCATCTGCCTTATCTGAATTTAAAAAACAGAGTACAGCACATAATAATTCTGCACTGAATTTGAGGACATGGTTAGCGTAGATCCTTACATTGTCTAGATAAGTAATGGTAACAAAATTAAGTTCATTTTGTTACTCAGTGTGCAACAAACTGTGTGAAAATGGTCCTGGAAACATAATACTTTTGTAGTGGATTCATCTATTAATAATACTGTGAATACAAGTTACAGATATCATTTGTTCCGTGCGTTCGTTTGGAAGCATTCGTAGTTTTACTGCATTTATTGAGTATGTCATGTATTAGATATGGAATTATTTTGTGCGAGAACCGCTACGGTCGCAGGTTCGAATCCTGCCTCGGGCATGGATGTGTGTGATGTCCTTAGGTTAGTTAGGTTTAAGTAGTTCTAAGTTCTAGGGGACTGATGACCTCAGAAGTTAAGTCCCATAGTGCTGAGAGCCGTTTGAACCATTTTTTTGTGCGAGAACAACGTGCCGTTGTCTAAGTTTTTGCCGTGCTTCAGAACTAGATGAAAATGACACGAAAGGAAAATAAATGCAAATAAAATGTAATGAACTTTGCGTAGAGAAGTTGTTCAGGTTTGCGAATTGTTTTATTCGAGATTTAAATATATATCTAAAATGCAGATCCGAAACAGAGGAATCAAACATTTTATTGTTCTCTGCTAGATATTTCTCTTCTGAAATTTTTTTAGAAAGAATTTCCGCTTGTTGAGAATGCGTGGCGAGAGTGCGCAGAAGTAAATCAGGATCTGTGGAAAGGAGGATGGCTTATCCGCGGTAAGACGTTTATGCTTCTTATCCAGGTCGTGGTGTTTACATTTATCTCGTAATTTACGATGAGATACTTGCATTTCCCTGTCCAATTAGTGTGCTAGGTATTTAAAATCAAAAACTTGAAAACAGCCTATCTGTAAGATTAGGTAGCTAATAAATTCATTTCCTCATACTACGGGAACGGGACGTCATACGCGCACGTGCATAGCGTCTCTTAACTATCGACGACGAACACGAACGGGAGTTCCCTTTTTATCAGATGGTTAAAGAGAAAATTGTTAAAATACCGAGTGAAATTTCTTTTATTGGTAAAAATCTCAATAAAAAGTTTTGAAGTAGTTTCTGTAGAAGACAGGTGTATTCAGAACGAGATTTTCACTCTGGAGCGGAGTGTGCACTGATATGAAACTTACTGGCAGATTAAAACTGTGTGCCGGACCGAGACTCGAACTCGGGACCTTTGCCTTTCGCTGGCAAGTGCTCTACCCAAGCACGACTCACGCCGCGTCCTCACTGCTGTACTTAACAGAAGCTCTCCTGCGAACCTTGCAGCGCACATTCCGCTACAGAGTGAAAATCTCATTCTGGAAACATCCCTTAGGCTGTGGCTAAGCCATGTCTCCGCAATATCCTTTCTTTCAGGAGTGCTAGTTCTGCAAAGTTCGCAGGAGAGCTTCTGTTAATAGTATGAAGGCTTTCACGTCCGGATGACATATCTTCTGGTAAACCTTCCGGGATGTAATGTCGTGGTCCATGAAACTCTTCAGCTCCTAGCGTTTCGTCCAGAGCTGCGCTGGACATCTTCAGAGGGGTGTTTCTCCTCCGGTGAGTCTTGCCGACTTGCTTCTCTTATTATTAGTACGAAGATTGGCCAGTGCCAAAGACTTCACTGAGGTTTCGAGAGATGTATAGGTCGAAGCAGACTCACCGGAAGAGAAACACCCCTCTGAAGATGTCCAGCGCAGCTCTGGACGAAACGTTAGCTGAAGTTTCATGGACCACGACCTTACATCCCGGAAGGTTTACCAGAAGCTTCTGTTAAGTTTGGAAGGTAGGAGACGAGGTACTGGCAGAAGTAAAATAGTGAGGACGGTGCGTGAGTCGTGCTTGGGTAGCTCAGTTGATTGCCGGCACGGTAGCTCAGCGTGTTAGGTCAGAAGGCTGGAAGCCCTCTGTAACAAAAAACTGAGTAAACAGATCAACGACGAACTTGAAAGAGTGTCATGGGACGTCCGCCCCGAACAAATGGAACGAACATGCCAGCACGGTAGCTCAGCGTGTTCGGTCAGAGAGCCGGTTGGCCTCTGTAATAAAAAAAAAACTGAGTGGAAGGATCAACCACCGAACTTCAACAGGATGTCTTGCGACGTTCGCAACGACCAAACACAACGCTCAACTACGAAAAAAAAAAAAAAAAAAAAAAAAAAAAAAAAAAAAAAAAAAAAAAAAAAGGTTGGTAGAGTACTTGCCCGCGAAAGGAAAAGGTCCCGAGTTCGAGTATCGGTCCGGTTAATCTGCCAGGATGTTTCATTTCGACAGGTGTATTGATAGTAGTGTGTTTTTCGAAAGGCGTGAGAGAAGTTCAGGGCAGCGAAGAACAATTTTAACTGTTCCAGAAATTAAAAAAAAACGTTGAAGCCATGTTTTGTATTCTTAAAAAATGACATTAGTTGAAATTACACTAAAGAAGTATCTGTTGCGCTGCCAGTATCAACGAAGATACCATTTCGCCATAAAAAATAGTAACTTCGATTTTCTTGTGGATCACTTCATAATCATCATCGTCGCCATAATCATCACGATCATCATAATATGGGTATGGGGGTCTTACTTAGCCGTCATTGTGAAAGAATGTTACAAATGGAAATGAGAGAGCTTATTTTTTCAACTTTCGTGTGACAACCAAGAATAATAATGGAAAAAACTATTGCCGCACGAAGGATATGGGAATACCTTACTCTGTTTCATCTAAAAAAACTATTATGCAGTTATATTGGAGATGAATTTTAAAATAAAGTGTGCTTCTCTTATTATTAGTACGAAGATTGCCCACTACCAAAGACTTCAGTGAGGTTTCGAGAGATGTATAGATCGAAGCAGCCAGTGACATACTGACGTCACATACTACTCTCCATGTGGCCAAAGCACGAATCTTAGATTCTTAACAGTGACTCGAGTACATTGGTGGCCTAAAGCTCGTTTGGATTTAAGTCAAAACAATTTTCGGACAATTTAAAATCTAGAAGGTCGTGCTGAAAAATAATGTCTCCGAAATATTTATGTGAAAACTGTTAAAACATTTTAAACAAAGCGAACCTTATTTATAATCTCCATCTTTAGTCTTGATGTCCATATATGTGCAACCAAGAGGGTTCCGAATTGTTGGGTGTAACATGGCGGAGTGTAACGTAACTATGTAGGTGCGTGAGGAACAGCGTGCTGTAATCGTGATTCGAAATCGAAAAGTTCGTCCGCACATGGAACACTCTCTCCTTCAGCATGACCACACCCACTCACTAGCGATGCGACGTCTACAACAATCCGACGCCTTGGGTTCACGGTCATCGATCATCCTTCATATAGATCAACTTCGTCCTATTCGATTTTCATCTATTTTCAAAACTTAAATAACATCTTTGACGACTTCACCTTGTCAGTGGTGAGGCGGTGCAAGCAGAGGTGAGATGGTGGCTCCGTCAACAAGCTTCCTACAGTGAAGGTATCAACAAACTTGACTCTCGTCGGCAGAAACGTCATCTTCGTCGGGATAACTATGTTCACAAATAAATAGGTAGACATAAGAATAAAGATGCAGAACGTTAATATCGTTTGTTTTGTTTAAAAAACCTTAAGAGTATTCACATAAAGATTTCGGAGACATTACATTTCATCACCCTCCTATGTACGTTCGTGTCTGCTCAGCCAAATTTCGATAGTTTTTGATGTGTGTCCTCTGCTGTTGTCGTACGTGAAATAGATCATACACACCTCTTACGTCTTATAAAGAAATTAAACAATTGATAGCACACTTTCTTCTAAAACGTCGTGTTCATCTTGTATTATAATTCACCAAGATCTCCTAGTCCCAAACAGCCAAACTTTTCCTTTCGCTACATTCTTTGTTAAACACGGACTGTGAGCTGGGTGACTGCCAAAATCTACAATCCATGTACACGTAAGGAACTACCGCCTTCCCGTGTAGCGAGCGGATGGATATCCGAAGCTGAAATATACATTGCCTGACAAAAAAAGACAAGCACCCAGAAGGGAAAAAGGAAATGAAATTGGAGATCCATACTAAGGCCCCTTTCAAACTTTGTCAGATGCTGATAACGCTGTCTTAGACGTGTACTTGGCGTTAGAACTGTTGATATTTTTAAAAGTATTGGTAATTCGATACATCGATATTTAAAAAATCTTAAAGAACGAGTCCTTATACATCGTAAAATGTATCGATATATCGACGTAAAGACGGAAAAAATACTGACGTACCCGCCTATAAAAATATCGGCTGCACATTGTAAAAATGCTGCCGGTTTTAGAGCTGTATATTTATGTACTGATTTACTTTTATATATTCCGTACATCAACAAGCGAGCAGCCTGCCTATCCCTCTTAGAGAAAAAACTGAAAGGGAAACGATGTCCCTTCACGTTTTACGACATTATCGTCACTAACAATGGTAACTGCATGTAGGTGGGATGTATCGCCACATATCGGGTTTTTCCGGAACGTCGACTTTCCTGTATTTTCATTTTTGCCTACGCCAGCAACCTAACAGTTGTAATGTCAAAATTGCGTAGTGAAGATGTACGTTGCATTTAATGTTGGAGCACGCACGTCCGCCCACCGCAAAGACCAATCTAGTCACTTAGACTTACGTCAATCATTTCCAGCAATTGTTTTCTAAGCTGCCGGTGCGAGGAAGTAGCACTCTAACTACGTTAAAAAAGAAAATTACGTTTTTTAGTTCAAAAATTTGTAAGGCACAATGAAAGGAAAATTACGTTTTTCTGCAATTCCAAAAGAACGACATCCAATATTTACCGAAAGTTATGGAAAAATTTTATAATATAAAATAAAAATATCGTCACTCGATGTTGCCATTTTGATACTATATATCGGGGGAAAATATATCAATATATATCGACATCATTTTGGAAAAGAAGTCGATTTATCGATATTTCGTCAACAACACTACTTGGTATCTCTATGTCATTCACAGTGACCACTCAACATGTCACTGTTGACGCTCCTTACATATCCTAATAGGCCTGGTAAGAACAACACTAATACTTTCTTGTGGCCGCAACTGGAAATGCAAGAATCATTGAGTGCCCACCGATAATGTGTATGTGTAGGAAGTTATATTCACATCTCAACCTTCCATCTCGGTGCTTCATAGTTTTTGTCATGCAGTATAGTTACAGATAAGTGACAGTTGTCACTAGTCCCTAGCTGCAGTGACCGGTTTTACCAAACCCATATCTAGCAAAGACTGTCAAATTTCCCTGTCTTGCCAAGCATTTGTATGACTTAGTGACACGCGCATTGTTTGTCGGGCAGCGTGGTCGTGACGATTATTACACCATTCCTCTCCTCAACTGAAGACGGTTGCTAATCTTGTAGCCGGCCGGAGTGACCGAGCGGTTCTAGGCGCTACAGTCTGCAACCGCACGACCGCTGCGGTCGCAGGTTCGAATCGAGCCTCGGGCATGGACGTGTTTGATATCCTTAGGTTAGTTATGTTTAAGTTGTTATAAGTTCTAGGGGACCGATGACCTCAGAAGTTAGTGCTCAGAGCCATTTGAACCATTTAATCTTGTTTCTCAGATATCTGAAGATACTTTTTGTTATAAAACTTATATATTTATGGAATGTAACGGGGTTGGACACAAATACGGAGGCACAGCAAAACTGCGCTCTTTACCATAATTGCAGATGTTAGCCAAGCCTGCAGATTACGCTGTTCTACACTACTGGCCATTAAAAGTGCTACACAAAGAAGAAATGCTGATGATAATCGGGTATTCATCGGACAAATATATTATACTAGAACTGACATGTGATTACATTTTCACGCAGTTTGGGTGCATAGATCCTGAGAAATCAGTACCCACAACAACCACCTCTGGCTGTAATAACGGCCTTGATACGCCTGAGCATTGAGTCAAACAGAGCTTGGATGACGTGTACAGGTACAGTTGCCCATGCAGCTTCAACACGACACCACAGTCCATCAACAGTGGTGACTGACGTATTGTGACAGGCCAGTTGCTCGGCCACCATTGACCAGACGTTCTCAATTGGTGAGAGATCTGGAGAATGTGCTGGTCGGGGCAGCAGTCGAACATTTTCTGTATCCAGAAAGGCCCGTACGGAACCTGCAACATGACATAAGGGACGTTTTTCTTACACTACTGGCCATTAAAATTGCTACACCAAGAAGAAATGCAGATGATACACGGTTATTCATTGGACAAACAACCACCTCTGGGCGTAATAACGGCCTTGATACTCCTGGGAATTGAATCAAACAGAGCTTGGATGGCGTGTACAGGTACAGCTGCCCATGCAGCTTCAACACGATACCACACTTCATCAAGAATAGTGACTGGCGTATTGTGACGAGCCAGTTGCTAGGCCACCATTGACCAGACGTTTTCAGTTGGAGAGAGATCTGGATAACGTGCTGACCAGAGCAGCAGTCGAACATTTTCTGTATCCAGAAAGGCCCGTCCAGGTCCTGTGACATGCGGTCGTGCATTATCCTGCTGAAATGTAGGGTTTCGCAGGGATCGAAGGAAGGGTAGAGCTACGGGTCTTAACACATTGGAAATGTAATGTCCACTGTTCAAAGTACCGTCAATGCCAACAAGAGGCGACCGAGACGTGTAACCAATGGCACCCCATACCATCACGCCGTGCGATGACGAACACACGCTTCCAATGTGCGTTTACCGCGATGTCGCCAGACAAAGATGCGACTACCATGATGCTGTAAACAGAACCTGGATTCATCCGAAAAAATGACGTTTTGCCATTCGTGCACCCAGTTTCGTCGTTGAGTACACCATTACAGGAGCTCCTGTCTGTGATGCAGCGTCAAGGGTAACCACAGCCATGGCCTCCGGGCTGACAGTCCATGCTGTTGCAAACGTCGTCCAACTGTTCGTGAAGATGGTTGTTGTCTTTCAAACGTCCCCATCTGTTGACTCAGGGATCGAACGTGGCTACACGATCCGCTACAGCCATCTCGACTGCTAGTGACACGAGGCCGTTGGGATCCAGCACGGCGTTTCGTGTTAGCCTCCTGAACCCACCGATTCCATATTCTGCTAACAGTCATTGGATCTCGACCAATGCCAGCAGCAATGTCGCGAGACGATAAACCGCAATCGCGATAGGCTACAATCCGTCCTTTATCAAAGTCGGAGATGTGATGGTACGCATTTCTCCTCCTTACACGAGGCATCACGTTTCACCAGCCAACGCTGGTCAACTGTTGTTTGTGTATGAGAAATCGGTTGGAAACTTTCCCCATGTCAGCACGTTTTAGGTGTCGCCACCGGCGCCAACCTTGTGTGACTGCTCTGAAAAGCTAATCATTTGCATATCAGAATTTCTTCTTCCTGTCGGTTAAATTTCGCGTCTGTAGCACGTCATCTTTGTGGTGTAGCAATTTTAATGGCCAGTGGTGTACTACGATTTGACCACGAACGACACTTCGGCAACGTTCTCAATACTGTACAAGTGTAGTTGTGATCAGACTTGCGTTCTGTGTAGTTGTGAGCGTATTGTGTCTGAGATGAGTGGCTTCGAACGTGGGTAAATTGTTGGTGGTTGTTAGGTGGTGGCTTCCTTATTCAACGTCACCGATTTCTTCTTTGTTTCAAGCGGCACCATACCGAAGATTTATTCTGCTTACGAGGAAAGCGGAAAAATATCATTCGATACTTCACAATATGGACGAAAGTGTGTGTTGAGTGTTGAGTAATCGTGACAGACGGTTTTTACAGAAGACTGGCGGAAAATCAGAGAAAGAGCGCTTCAGAAGTCAATCCAAAACTGAATGTCGCACTCACGAACCCTTTCAGTATCAAAACAATACGAATGGAGGTCCATAAGCTGGAAATTTCAGTCGAACTGAAATTACGAAACCTCTTGTCAGCGATGCAAATACTGTAACAGGAGAGCGTGATGTCGAAGCCATGGAACCTGGACCTCGGAGCAATGGAAAAAAGTAATTTGGTCAAATGAGTCGTGTTGTACACAGTTTCCAACTTCCGGCAGAGTTTACATCCCAAGAGTGAAACATTGGTGGGAGGGGCAAGGGGAGTCGGTGATAGTATGGGCAGCTATGTCGTGGTATTCCATAGGTACTCTCCAAGTCAGCATTACTGCCAAGGTTTATGTAAGCATTTTGGCTGATGCGATCCGTCCCATTGTACAATGTTTGTTCCACAGTCATGATGCAGTTTTCTAAGACGAAAAGGCTACTGATCACACAACTCGCATCGTCCAAAAATAATGTCGTGAGCACCAGATATCAATATTATTGGGCCTCCTCCTCCAACACCATTATATGACAGTCACTATCTGGCAGGTACAACGGCATTTGATTCCCTTTGAAACGATACAGGGACTGTCTTTATCCATTTTGTGACGACTGAGAGCTGGTGTGAATACCAACTGTTTTCCAGTACCGTATTGGGAATGGTGCCGTGTTGTATGTTGGGTGTTTCCATATATCCGTCCACGCTTGGTATGTTTAATTACCTTCACAATTTACAACGTAGAACTCCTTTGTACTTCATCGCGCTGTGAGAACTATCTCATTTGCTCCATCGCTATAAGCAGAAAGTGCCATTAAAAGCCACACATTTACTTTAGTTTACTTTACATGTGGCAAGGGCCTATCGACCATATGCCTGCTCTATGAGCCTCTTTTACTTCTGCCTATCCAATGCGCTGTTGTCCAGTTGCTGCTGCTGTTCATCCTAGTTGTGTCCTCCCGAATGTTATCCCGCCATCTGATTCCGGTCTCCTTCTTCCTCTCGTTCCATCTATTGTACTGCTGAATGCCATTCTAGGTAGTCTATCCTCTGTCATTCTTGCTATATGCCCTGCCCAATTCAAACTTCTTCTCTTGAGCACTTCGACGATGTTACAATGACGGTATATCCCTGTTAATACTTCATTTCTTCTTATTCTCCATTCCATGTTATTTTCGTCGTTTACGTCTCCAAAAATTTTCATTAGTGTTGTGGCGTATCAAGACAGCCACGCCACTCGGAAGTAGCCGAAATGCACGCGTTATACACGCCGGCTGGCGTGAGGTCTGAAACAGGATACGTAATGAATGCTATAAAGAAAAGTACGTAGCTGCTGTAATACTTAACTTTAATCCATCATTTGTATACAGCATTCTTGATGATACAAGTGAGACTCTCTCCAGAAATGGTTAATGGCGCCTTGCTAGGTCGTAGCCATGGACTTAGCTGAAGGCTATTCTAACTGTCTCTCGGCAAATGAGAGAAAGGCTTCGTCAGTGTAGTCGCTAGCAAAGTCGTACGTACAACTGGGCCGAGTCCTTGTACGTCTCTCTAGACCTGCCGTGTGGTGGCGCTCGGTCTGCAATTACTGACAGTGGCGACACGCGGGTCCGACATGTACTAATGGACCGCGGCCGATTTAAAGCTACAACCTAGCAAGTGTGGTGTCTGGCGGCGACACCACAATTAGTACTTTTCTATCGAATATTATCACTTTTTCAACTTTCTGTCTAAATATTAATGTTTCACATCCATATAACATCACAGGTAAAATGGTCGATTGATATAAGCGGATTTTGAAGTTACTGCTAAGTGATCTGTTTCTTAGAATTTTGATGAAACTAAAAACTGTCTTGTTTGCTGTTGATAAACGGGCATCTATTTCTATATCTGTTCTATTGTTATTACTTAAGACTTCCTAGGTACTTTAAGCGGTCAACAGTCTTGAAGTTGAATCCATCTACAGTCTTTTCTGGTTTTCTTACTTATGGGCAGGTATTCTGTCTTTTATTCATTAACATGTAATCCTGTTTTCTCAGAACTTTTGTAGGAATTTTGCATCTTTCTGATTAATTCTGGATCTACTTATTAGCGCTACATCATCTGCATAAGCAAGTCTTGTAATGTTCGCATTCCGTAGCTGGATCCCTTGTGAACTGGTTAAATAAAATAGGTGAAATGGTATGCCCTTGTCTCAGTCCAGTCTACACCTTAAAATCTTCAGTTTCTCCTACCGGTGTTTTTATGCGACATGAAGTTTCGTATATACACATTTCAACTAATCTGATTAATTTTGATGGTATTTTAAATTCCTTCATTATGTTTAGGAGTGTCTGTCGTTGTATGCTATCATAGGCCTTTTTATAATCTTTTAAAAAAAGACCACACTTAGTACTATAAAAGCCTCGAACTGAGATACCAATGCACGTACAAAACAAAATAATCTCAACTGTAATGAGACGTGATATCGGAAAAGACGTTTTAAAAAATTAAATATCCGTAAACATATATCGCTTAAAATATTGGGCAAAACTAATTTTTTTTGTAATTCCTAGAGTAAGGCAGCAAACAGCATTGTTTATTAGTATCGTATGTAAATAACAGAGTACTACATGAATAAAGCAGGATGAAATGTGCCATAAATAGTTTTCTGTAACTTTTAAAGTAACGCCCTTGTCAAAAAAATTACACAGAATACCAACTGTAGGCGAGATTTCACCTCCGGACGGCAACAAAGAATTAGTAATGCGCCACCCAAATTGTAAGATCCGTTTCATTTTTGTAGGAGTCGTGTCTGAACTACACAGAAAGACGACCTTCAAAACTCCGCCATAGCTAGTCCCCAGCCCGGATGCAAAACGAGGGGGGGGGGGGGAGAAGTAAAACATCTTGGTACGAGCGTCTTGTCAGGACTGCGGTGAAGACAGTAACGATCTTCGATTTTGGGACCACGCTGTCCCTAGATGACGTAACGAATGGAAGCAGCAGGTCTCTCTGTTAAGACAATTAGAAGAGAACTTGGAGATGCTAGTCCTGACTGACACCACCCTTACCCTATGGAGCGCTTTTTACTTTTAAGGCCTTCTTCACTCTTCAGCAGTTGACCTGAATTCCATTCGCCAGCATTCACGATCAGGGCCGTCTTCCTGTTTCAGACTTCTCTTGCTCATAATTCCAATCACTCCCGCTCTCCATTTATTCTCGGCCGTCCGCACTTCTTCGTTCCCGGTGGCGAGCATTTCCGGATTGCCTTTGGCCATCATCCTTGCTTCTTTGCCTGTATATGGCTACACCATTGAACAGCTTTACGTCCAGTTCTTCGCACGACTGATTGTTCCATGACCATTATCTTCCGTATTTTCTCAATCTTTATCCTCTGTGTTATGGATATCCTAGGTGCCTACCTTATTCAATCAATTTTTATTGCCGCTCCCCAGGTTTCATCCTTCTGCACCGTATTGTAATATACTCTCCACTGTTGTTTGACGAAACCTCTTCTTTGTTTCGTCTGATATTTGCATGCTCCTCAGATTTCCATTTACGATCTTACTTGCTCCTCTTGCATGCAGGATCCTGCGTTCCACATCTGCTTCACAGCTTCCTCGAGGAATGGATCCTAAGTCTTTAAACTGCTTTCGAACTTAAATAGTTCCTTGCAGCAATACTACACAGAAGTAATGGTATAGGAATGCGTATTAATTTTCAGAGATATGTAAATACACAGAATACAAGACAGGAAGTGTCTGACGCAGATGTTAAATCGGTTACTGCTGCTACAGTGGCAGTTTATCAAGAGTTCAGTGAGTTTTTAACTTGGTGTTACAGACGGCGCACGAGCTATGGGACACAGCATTTCCGGGGTAGCGATGAAATGGGAATTTTACCGTACAACTATTTCACGAGTGTACCGTGAATGTCAGGAATTCGGTAATACGTCAACTCTCCGACATCGCAGCGGCCGGAAGAAGACCATGCAAGAACGTCCGCAACGACGGATGAAGAGAATCGTTCAACGTGAGAGAAGTGTAACCCTTCCGCAATCTGCTGCAGGTTTCAATGCTGGGCCACCAGCAAGTGTCAGTGTGCGAACCATTCAACGAAACATCACCGATACGGAATTTCGGAGCCGAAGCTCACTCGTGTACCCTTGATGACTGGACCACAAAAAGCTTTACGCCTCGCCTGGGCCCGTAAGCACCGACATTGGATTGTTGATGACTGGAAACATGTGAAACGTCCCCTTTGATCAATTTATAAACGACTGTGCTTAAATTGACACACAATATTATTTAGCGCAACGCAATCTGACTTTCAAAAATCCCTACAAAAGAATGGCCCAGACAAACATTAACCTATACCTTTCACAAATCACTTACCTCACAAAAATCTTCATTACTCGAACTACTGCAATACAGCGAGCGCCACTACTGTCAGCTAAATAAAAGATTCAAACTACGGAAGGCACTAACTACTGATAGGCATAGTTAGCAAATGAAAGATTTTAATAGAGAACAAACAATGTATTTACCTTAATAGTGTTGAAAAAGCATAATATACATAGCAGTTTATACTATCCATTCTGCACTCAAAAATCCGCCATCTCATTTCCCACATCCACCACTGCTGGCGGCTCACCTCCAACTGCGCAACGCTACGCGCTGTTCACATCCAGCTGCCGCTGCCCAACACTACAATGGCAGACAACAATGCAAACTAGCCACAGACTGCACACAGCACAGCCAGTGATTTTCATACAGAGCGCTACGTAACGTTGCCAATAAGAAAACATAAACAGCCTACTTACATAGCCCCCATGCTCCCCACAAAAAATTTTACAAATTGTTTTGGCCAGTGGCCAATAATGATTTGATAATTTTTTTCATAATTACACTAACAAAGATATCCAATGCATACACTTATTGATACAATGTTGGTCAAAAGCTAAAATTCTCTCACAGTCCATAAAGACAGTCCTGATCATTCATCATAATAGTAATTACAGTTTTTATTTCATAAAGTCTCATTAGTATAAAAAGTTGCACAGAGAAGTAGTGGATTTCCATGCAGTCTTGAAGAAGTAGTGTTGACCTTCCAACGGAAAGACAGTGCTGACTCTTGACATGCTGACAGGTAATGGGCCACAACAGAGCAAACCCACCGCAGAGTCAGTCGAAGTTGATGAATATTGGTAGGTAGGTCATCACAGAGTAGACCCATTGTAGTCCTGGTAGAGATTGTGGTATTGGTGGGCCACCAGAGGCGCAGACCCACTGCAGTCCTTGTAGAAATAATGGTATTGGTGGGTCATCAAAGGTGTAGACCCACTGTAGTCCTTGTAGAAATAATAGTATTGGTGAGTCATCAAAGATGCAGTCCCACTGCAGTCCTTGTAGAGATAGCCAGCAGCCATCTGTTGTGACTGTGCGGGTGCACAATCACCATTGAAGAGTCTTGCAGTTAATATAGCAAGTCCATAATCACCACTTGTGCACTCACAAAGTTTTTGGAATTGTCCTTAGAACCAGCAATGCTGTTATCCAGTCCCTTGCTGAATTATTAACACACATGCAAACACAACAGTCCCAACTTCTCACATATTGTGCATTACTGAGACCAACAGAAACGTGTGCAGTGAAATGTAACGTACAAGTTACTTAAATTAATGAACTGGTGTCAATTACAATATTATAACATTAGAATACAATTACAAAGGTACAAAATACATCATTAAAGAACATAACAATAAAGATAACATTTGTAGTACAGGCTTTACAACAGAATAGACATAAACATATACATCAATGTTACAGGAATTATGACATGAGTAGATGCATAAAAGATCAGAATAAATTTTGAAAATTAACTTCACACATGAGCATTAAAACAAAACAATAAATAATGTCTAAACATCTTTACAAAGAAAATAACATATTATTAATGCCAATTATATTTGAGGAGAACAGTATTCCTCATCATAGTGAATGTAGCTTAATATTTGAAGAAAAAATTCTATGAAACTACACAGAGACAGGAAGAAAACAAATGCACAAGGGTACACAAACACATAGTGGGATAACACAAAAGGAAAGGACAGGGTTCGTTTTCAGTGTAACATTTGGTACTGCAGTCCATCCCAAAACTTCATTCCATAGATCTTTCGTCTTATTTCAACCTTTGCTTCCACCAAAAAAAATCCTATCCAAGCATGCTTTCTGTATTTCACATATCTCTTACCTCATTATTTATTTCCAAGAAAATCCTACCTATACCTGTACTTTGTTCGTATAACTTCTCAGTGCATTTCTTCAAATTCATTGCAAATCATTCTCTTAGAGGCTACCCCCTCTTAAGCTAACTTAAATCTACTGAGCTCAGATGCTAAACTAAGGGACGAGGCAATGCAGCAGCATAAAACAATTAACACAAACATCTAGGACAAAAATTTTAAATAGGCAAAGCAATTGCAGTACTACAACTAATATAAGGCACTGTGCAGCAAACAAGAAAAATAAAACAGTAGTAAAACTAGCTTAGAAGAGTAACACAAAGTCAAATTCAGTAACACTATGCCTGGCAAACAGCAGTAACTTATACCGAAACATGACAGCTCAAGCAGAAAAAATAGTACACTAAAGACAACAATGCAGATAAGGGAAATGTCTATTCACATCTTAATGTCTATGTAATTAAAGTGGTGCAACACAACTTATTCTACGAAAAATATTACCAAGTAGTTGAAAAGAAAATTATATATGCAGTTATTGTTATCAGTCCCTTCTTATTGTTCTTTCCATTCCAAAAGCTCCTTTTTCGAAGAATGTGGATCAGCAAATAATTATTTAATAAATCTGTTGACAGAAAGTGTTCACATTAGCAGATGCATTTAAGTTTATTTTATAAAACTAATGCTGCAACACAGCTGGAAAACAGGTATCAAATGAAATAAGCAATTACGCAAACCAAAGCATAAAAACATCATTCAATAGCTATGTGGCATTTCGTAAGTCATTAGCTCTCAACTCTCGTAGAAAGACACTTGTCATAATCGGGTGTGCAGATGTACGAATATTTCCCATCAATTCATAAGCATTTCAGTAATTAGCACAAAGTACAAGAATCATATGTTTTCAAGTAATGAGCGTGTAATATTTGCGATGCTTTCTACAAAGGAATGTCAATAGCGAGGTTAATGGCCTCCCTTTTTTTTTCTTTTCTACCTGTGCCTCTGAAAGGCTTTTTTTTTTCGGGCATCTGTCGCACAGCTGGGTGCCCACGACGCATTACGTGCAGGTGGTCACTTAACTTTCTTACGGAAATATTTACGACAGCAGTTTCCGCTACAGTGACAGTCTCATATAAAAATATTTCACAGGTCAAGAATTTGCGTTACAAATCTGTAGAAACCAAATGCTATTGATATAACAGTGTCCAAAAAATTTTTGTCGGCATTGTGATACATTCACGCATTTACATACATTTCATAACTCTTAAAGTACGTTTCTTGGTTTCCAACATCCTTTTCATAAATCAGAGTCCCTAACCACTATTCATTACTCCTTACCTTACTACACATATACATATTTGTCGACACTTTTTCAATATTTCATCTTAATAAGTATGTAGCATAATCAAATTCCTCATATATCATCGGCTTATTGATCATAAACATACCTCAACAGCATAATACACATCATCGTCGTAAAAAATAACATCATAACACCTCAGTCAAATCTCAAAAACGTCGTAGCTTTCTGCAATAATTTCAAAACCTAAAGAAAATTCTCTGCTCATTTCAGTAGTGTCATCTACCTCAAACGTACTTTAAAAATCATGATCTCATACCAAATACATCATTCAAAGCTCTCATAGTATCACAATGGGTCTGAAAAAATATGAACAGTTCACACAGTACAGACAAAATACAATTTCGTAAGTGTGAAGTAATCCAACTCTGTAATTGTGTAAACATGTGTCACTGACGTAATAAAAAAGTTTGTCTCTCTCAGTTAAATGCTCAGATAGCTATCCCCCCTGTGGGTCCGGGGATTAGAATAGGCCCGAGGTATTCCTGCCTGTCGTAAGAGGCGACTAAAAGGAGTCCATCCCCCTCACGGGGGTAGTTAGCGCCTGCGTCCGGATACGGACGGTTCCACGACCTATAATCGTGGTCTTTTTGGTTTTTCACTTCTCGTCTCTTCCTTCCTTTTGTTGGTTCCTTTCTTTGCTCTTCTCCACCTCACTGTCTTCCTTAATCTTTCCCTTGACTTCTCCTTGCCTTCTCATTGCCTTTTTCTCCTTGCCTTCTCATTTCCTTTTTCTCCTTGCCTTCTCATTGCCTTTTTCTCCTTGCCTTCTCATTGCCTTTTTCTCCTTGCCTTCTCATTGCCTTCTTCTCCTTGCTTTCTCATTGCCTTCTTCTCCTTGCCTTCTCTGGTCTCCGCCTCGGCGTTTGAGACAGTCTGTCCTCTTTCTCCCTCTCTCTCTTCTTTTTCCTCTTCTTCCTTCCTCCCTGTGCGTGCCACGCGTTCGCACGCATAGCCGGTGATGGGGTAACGCGTAAGTCCCCGCCCTGGGTAGACATGTAAGGCACGCGCGTACCCCCTGGTAAAGGCCAGGCCCGGGGAGGGGTGATTGCCTGAGCTGATACCTTCTGACCATGCCGATTGGTCCCTCCGTCTGTTTCTCGGGAGGTGTGACCTGAGGTGTAAACATTCACCTAAGGTGGGAGTGCCCTCTGAGAGGGTCCCCACAAGGAAGGAGCGCGCCATCGGAGACGCTGGCAATCATGGGGGATTCCTCCGCAATGGATTCTACTCCATCTCTCTCGACTTCGACCCAAAAACGAAAACGTGACCAGCCAACAGTGACAAAAGTACTACCGCCTGCCCCACAGTTCCTCGTAGTTTCTCGATCTGAGGACGGAAAGGATTTTTCCTCTGTCAACCCTTTCATTATTCAGAAGGGCGTAGATGCCATAGCCGGATCTGTCAAATCTTGTACCAGGTTGCGTAACGGCACCTTATTACTAGAAACTGAGAGTGCCTTTCAGGCACAAAAACTGCTTCGGGCCACCCTCCTGTACACGTTCCCTGTCCGGGTGGAGGCCCACCGAACTTTGAATTCGTCTCGTGGTGTAGTCTATACTAGCTCCCTCGACGGATTGACTGACGAGGAGCTTCAATCTTTCCTCGCTGAGCAGGGCTTGACGGCTGTCCATAGGGTCATGAAAAAGATCAACAATGACCTTGTACAGACCCGGACACTTTTCTTGACCTTCGATAGGGTTAAGCTGCCATCGCGCATCAAGGCGGGCTACGAGGTTATTTCTGTTCGCCCCTATGTCCCGACACCTACGCGCTGCTACCAGTGTCAGCGTTTCAATCACACTCGACAGTCTTGTTCCAATGCGGCTAAATGTGTCACTTGTGGCAGGGATGCCCATGAGGGTGACTGTCCACCTCCGTCTCCTCGTTGTGTGAACTGTCAGGGTGACCATGCCGCATCCTCCCGCGACTGTCCTGTCTATAAGGAAGAACGCTGTATCCAAGAAATTCGGGTCAAAGAGAAAGTGTCCACCTCAGCTGCTCGCAAGCTATTGGGTAGTAGGAAGCCCGCGCTGCTCCCAGCGGGGATATACAGTACTGTCCTCGCCTCTCCTCGGATTACCAGGGAGGTAGCAACCCAGACATGCGATCTGACCTTCAGCACCACGGTCGTCCGTTCGGCCAGTGCTAAGATCGCGCGGTCGACGTCTCCTCTTCCTCCCATCACCCCACAGACACCAGCCCCTTCATCAGCTTCTGCTAAGACGAAGACCCCGAAGTCAGATGCACAGGCCTTCAAGAAGGAACCATCCCGTGCAGACTTCCTGCGTACCTCGACCTCCCAGCCTTCGACCGGTACTTCCACCAAACGTCCTTCCAAAAAGGCTCATAGGAAGCACAATTCTCCTTCTCCGCCACGGCGCATTTCTTCTCCTGCGCCACCCAGCGGTTGCCGCCCCAGGCTGTCATCCGTTTCGCCTGGCCGCACCGCTGGTAGCCGAACATCTGGCCGTTCACCGGCGGAGGAAGCTCCCCCTCCCGGCCATCCTCCCGAGATGGCCCATGAACCTATCGACCCAATGGACGATGACTCTCCGCCTACTGATAGCGGCGGCAGTGCTCGCTCGAAGCCAGGCCCTCAGCGGCCTTCGAGGTGACCCCTTCTTTCATCTTCCTTTTCTTACGATGGCACTTATTCACTGGAATATTCGCAGCATTCGCTCCAACCGAGAGGACTTGAAGTTGCTGCTCCGCTTGCACCGTCCGCTCGTCGTAGCCCTCCAGGAAACGAAGCTACGCCCATGCGATCAAATTGCCTTGGCACACTACACCTCTGTGCGTTTTGACCTACCCCCTGTGGTAGGTATCCCAGCTCATGGAGGGGTTATGTTGCTGGTCCGGGATGATATTTCCTACGATCCCATCACGTTGCACACCGGCCTGCAGGCAGTTGCCATCCACATTACTCTCCCCACTTTTACGTTTTCCTTTTGTACCGTTTACACTCCATCGTCATCTGCCGTTACCAGGGCAGACATGATGCAACTTATTGCTCAGCTACCTGCACCATTTTTGTTAACTGGAGACTTCAATGCCCACCATCCCCTTTGGGGCTCTCCAGCATCCTGCCCGAGGGGCTCCTTGTTAGCAGACCTTTTCAACCAGCTCAATCTTGTCTGCCTCAATACTAGCGCCCCTACTTTTCTTCCGGACACATCTCACACCTATTCCCATTTAGACCTCTCTATATGTACTCCCCAACTTGCACGCCGGTTTGAGTGGTATGCACTTTCTGATACATATTCGAGCGACCACTTCCCGTGTGTTATCCATCTCCTGCAGCATACCCCCTCTCCGTGCTCCTCTAGTTGGACCATCTCCAAGGCAGACTGGGGGCTCTTCTCTTCCAGGGCGACCTTTCAGGATCAAACCTTCACAAGCTGCGATCGTCAGGTCGCACACCTCACGGAAGTCATTCTCGCTGCTGCTCAATATTCCATCCCTCACCCTACTTCTTCTCCACGTCGCGTACCGGTCCCCTGGTGGACCGCAGCATGTAGAGACGCTTTACGTGCTCGTCGACGTGCTTTACGCACATTTAAACGCCACCCTACAGTGGCGAATTGTATCAATTATAAACGATTACGTGCTCAGTGTCGTCGTATTATCAAAGAAAGCAAGAAAGCCAGCTGGGCTGCTTTCACAAGCACCTTCAACAGTTTTACTCCTTCTTCTGTTGTCTGGGGTAGCCTGCGCCGCCTATCTGGCACTAAGGTCCACTCACCAGTTTCTGGCTTGAAGGTCGCGAATGACGTCCTTGTGGCCCCTGAGGCTGTCTCCAATGCCTTCGGCCGCTTTTTCGCAGAGGTTTCGAGCTCCGCTAATTACCACCCTGCCTTCCTCCCCCGCAAACAGGCAGAGGAGGCTAGGCCACCTAACTTCCGCTCCTCGAATTGTGAAAGTTATAATGCCCCATTCACCATGCGGGAACTCGAAAACGCACTTGGCCGATCACGGTCCTCCGCTCCAGGGCCTGATTCTATTCATATTCAGATGCTGAAGAACCTTTCTCCTGCGGGTAAAGGTTTTCTTCTTCGTACATACAATCGCATCTGGATTGAGGGACATGTTCCCGCATGCTGGCGCGAGTCTATTGTTGTCCCGATTCCTAAGCCAGGGAAGGACAAGCACTTGCCTTCCAGGTATCGACCTATCTCGCTTACCAGCTGTGTCTGTAAAGTGATGGAGCGAATGGTTAACTCTCGATTGGTTTGGCTGCTCGAGTCTCGACGCCTACTTACCAATGTACAATGTGGATTTCGTAGGCGCCGCTCTGCTGTTGACCATCTGGTTACCTTGTCGACCTTCATTATGAATAACTTCTTGCGGAAGCGCCCGACCGCGGCTGTGTTCTTTGATTTGGAGAAGGCTTAAGACACCTGTTGGAGGGCGGGCATTCTCCGCACCATGCATACATGGGGCCTTCGCGGTCGCCTCCCTCTTTTTATTCGTTCCTTTTTAATGGATCGACAGTTCAGGGTACGTGTGGGTTCTGTCCTGTCGGACACCTTTCGCCAGGAGAATGTGGTGCCACAGGGCTCAGTTTTGAGCGTCGCTCTCTTCGCCATCGCGATCACTCCAATAATGGATTGCCTCCCAGCTGATGTATCAGGCTCCCTTTTCGTGGACGATTTTACCATCTATTGCAGCGCGCAGTGTACACGTGTCCTGGAGCGCTGTCTTCAGCGTTCTCTTGACCGTCTTTCCTCCTGGAGTGTCGCCAATGGCTTCCGTTTTTCTGCCGAGAAGACGGTCTGTATTAACTTCTGGCGCTACAAAGAGTTTCTCCCACCGTCCTTACGACTCGGTCCCGTTGCTCTCCCAATCGTGGAGACAACCAAATTTTTAGGCCTTACCTTTGACAGGAAACTTAGCTGGTCTCCACATGTCATATTTGGCCGCCCGTTGTACCCGTTCTTTAAATGTCCTCCATGTTCTCAGTGGTATGTCGTGGGGAGCGGATCGAACCGTCCTACTTCGTCTATATCGGTCGATCGTCCGCTCCAAGCTGGATTATGGGAGCTTCGTATACTCCTCTGCACGGCCATCCATCTTACGCCGCCTCAACTCCATACAACATCGGGGTTTACGACTTGCGATCGGAGCATTTTATACCAGTCCCGTAGAGAGTCTTCATGCTGACGCTGGCGAATTGCCACTCAACTACCGGCGCGATATACTGCTTTGTTGGTATGCCTGTCGGCTACTGTCAATGCCCGACCATCCGTCTTATCGTTCCTTTTTTGACGACTCTCTTGACCGTCAATACGGGTTGTATGTCTCTGCCCTGCTACCCCCTGGAGTTCGCTTTCGTCGCCTCCTTCAACACCTTAATTTTTCACTCCCTGCAACCTTTCGAGTGGGCGAGAGCCGCACGCCACCTTGGCTCCAGGCTCAGGTCCGCGTTCACCTTGACCTCAGCTCGCTCCTAAAAGAGGTCACCCCCGGTTCGGTCTACCACTCCCGTTTTTTGGAACTTCGTTCGAAGTTCATCAACATGACTTTCATTTATACAGATGGCTCTAAGACCAATGATGGGGTCGGGTGTTCCTTTATTGTCGGGGCACAAAGTTTCAAATACCGGCTCCATGGCCATTGTTCGGTCTTCACAGCAGAGCTCTTTGCCCTCTACCACGCTGTTCTTTACATCTGCCGCCACCGACATTCTGCTTATGTCATCTGCTCAGATTCCCTGAGCGCCATCCAGAGCCTCAGTGATCCGTACCCGGTTCACCCTTTCGTACACCGAATCCAACGCTCTCTCCAGCAGCTGGTGGACGTCGGTTCTCCGGTTAGCTTTATGTGGGTTCCTGGCCATGTCGGTATCCCTGTGAACGAAGCTGCAGATGCCGCGGCCAAGGCTGCGGTCCTCCAGCCTCGGACAGCTTCTTGTTGTGTCCCTTCATCCGATTTTAGCGGGGTCATTTGTCGGCGCATCTTATCGCTGTGGCATGCCGATTGGGCTGCACTTACCGACAACAAGCTTCGGGCCTTAAAACCTCTTCCCGTGGCTTGGACGTCCTCCTCACGCCCTTCTCGGCGGGAGGAGGTCGTTTTAGCCCGGTTAAGAATTGGACACTGCCGGTTCAGCCATCGCCATCTGCTGACGGCTGCGTCGGCGCCGTTCTGCCCATGTGGGCACTTGCTGACGGTTAGACACATTTTAATGTCCTGTCCAGATCTTACCACACTGCGCCTCGATCTTAACCTGCCAAATACTTTCGATGCCATTTTAGCGGATGGCCCACGAGCAGCTGCTCGTGTTCTTCGTTTTATCAATTTGACAAACCTTGCTAAGGACATTTGATGATGTTGTTTTTTAATCCTATGCCTGTCAGTCTGTCTTTTATCGTGTTTTCCCTTTTAGTTGTTGTTGTCAACTTGTGCTTCGCGGTGCATTCTTAGAGTAGTCAGGGCGCTAATGACCATTGAAGTTGTGCGCCCTAAAACCACAAAAAAAAAATATATATCAGATAGCTATGTAATTTATGTGTTAGAGGAATATGGTACCGATGTGTAAATTTGTATAAGCAAATAGCATATTAGCTAGGGCTCCTTGTGCGTGCCAAACACATGGTACCCAAAGTAGGCGTGTATCCCCCTGAGGATTAATGTAATTATACCCTCAGGTGTTACAGATTACAGCAATGGAATGAAATGTATCACAGAAAACTTTCTTTGTATTTCAAAAATCTTGAAAAATAAATGGTTTAAGTACAAAATTAAGCACTCAAATGCGTGTCCTGTAGCGCTAAATGTTCATCTTGTTGTAAGATAATCTCTGTGGACGTGTCGTAGTTATTGTCCTCCAAAAGCTAAGTTCTGCAGAAGTCAATGTACTTACCTCATGATAAACAAAAGTGAAAAGCTTTGCGTATAGATAACTTAGTTATTACGCTTATTGTTGTGATGATGAAAGTACTGTGCTGTAACGTATTGTTGTGTTACAGGAAAGGCTGTCTCCTTGTAGCTATACCACAAAAGTTGCTACTAAAACATGTTTTACTTTCCAGAATAATTCAGAAAAACAGTGCAGATATAAAACAGATACTCCGCAAAAGCAACAATGTAAATTGTGTCACACATTAGTAACGTCGTGATATAATCGTGTAGCTGTCACACAAACCAACCACTGTGTCATCTGGCATTTCACAGAAAGCACCTCAAATCCAGAATCCACTCGTAAGCAAACCAAAATGTTGCATGTTAACAGTTTCTTAAGTCTGACAAAACATACTAGAAATGTGAAGTGAAAAGTTTTATGGCAAAGACAAAGTTAAAAAGCAGATTATCTCTCAATAAATGGTTTTACATGTGAAATGTGGTGTTTTGCTCTTCCTAGTACGCAGAGTTTCAACTTTAACGCAATTATCATGTGGTATACATCGGTGAGGAGTGCTAAAATTTTTCTCAAGGTTAGCGTCCATGTTATTTTTCTCTGAGCCTGCCGGCGCACGCGGCAGCCTGCGGTGCAAGTCATTGTCTATTTCTTTGTTGGCGCGCGTCGTTATTGGGATTAGCAGACCTAACTTCCACAAATTCACCGTGACGAGAATCCCGCCAGTTCTGATGCAGTTCAGGTCTGTCGTTACGATCATATCGTCTGTCGTCATGTCGGTAGTTCCTGTAATTTCTTTCTTGTCGGTTAAGTGGTGGAGAATTTCTCCCTGAATCGTAACTGCACGCTGGACCGTTGCGTCTGAAGTTATTCTGTCTCCCATGATAATAATTGTTCTGGTTGCCAAATTGTCTGTTTCTATGAGTGTCTCTGTCATATTCATTACTACGGAAATGCGATCTCTCTCTGTAACTATTACTCTGCCAGTGGTTGTCATACGGGTGGTGTCTCTTTTGGTCACAATTTACGTTGTAAGAATAGAATTGTCGTGTCCAGTTATTGTTTCTGTCGTCACGGAATTGTGACGGATGTGACCTGTAGTGATTGTTTTCCTGTCTGTGTCAATTTCTAATTCTTGTAACAATCCCTGAAAAGCTTCAATGTCGTCTTTGCAAAGTCCTGCTAAAATAATATGTCGTAAATGTTCAGGCAGTTTGATTAAGCAAATGCGGATGAGTTCTGAGGTCTGTATGGGTTCGACAGGTACTGATTCTTGTGCAACATGTCTTCAAAGTATTTGACAAGACTGGAAAATTCAGATTGTTCAAAGTGTTTCATCATCATGATGCTATGTTTTACTCGGTCTTGTGTGGCTTGAGACCAATATGCTGAGAGGAAGGCATGGTAAAATTCTCCTTCACTGTGGCAATCGTGAATGACCGGTCGCATTCTTACAGCTGGTTCATTCTCTAAGTAGCCACACGTAAATTCTAACCTGTGCTCCAATGGCCAGTTGGGAGGAAAACAATGAGAGAATTGATGGAGCCACGCTTGTGGATGAATGTCATTGGCAGAATTCTTAAACGTTTTGAATTTACGTGTAGTAATGAACAGCTTATAGTCAAAATCACTGTGTCGGCAAGTCACATATCGGTCATTGGTTCGTCGTGTCGGCGGTTCCATCTCAAAATTCGGTGTACCTTGCCAATTTCTTTCATAATTTCCGAAGTGCCCTGAGTTATTATTTTGTGGCTGTTCCGTATTTCTATGTCCCTCTTCCCGTATTGGAGCCCGAGTGGCCTCTGAAATACGTAATTCTTGTATTACCTGTGTCAGCTGATCTTGTACTTCCCGGATTTCTCTTTGGTGTTGCGTATTAATTTGATTCTGATTTTGTTTGAATTTCCTAATTTGTTCGCACTCTTCTGTGTCAGTGATGGCTACAGGTCTTGTGTCATTCAGATCATCATCTACCTTTGCAGATAAGTTAGTGAACTGATCCGAAAGTTCGGCTACTTTCTCCGCTAGTGTACTTATTTCCTCAGTGTGTTTTTCTGAACCAAGTTTCAGAGTGTCCATTTGTGTTGAAATCGTATCTACTGTGTCCTTTAAGTTTTCCTGAGTTTTTGCAAGTTGCGTAACCGAATCGGTAGATGCAACTGAGTCAATTTTAGCTTGCAAGGTCTCATGATTTTCATGAACAATGGTTTGCAGTTCTTTTATGGCTGCTTCGTGATTCTGTAATGCATTTTCATGCCACGAAAAAATAGGTTGAAAATGCTCACAAATTTGTGTTTTTACGTCATTAGAGACTTTTTGACATTTCGATTCAATGTTATGTAATTCAGTAGTTAAATCTTCACGTGTTTGTTCAAGTGTGGTGTCTAACTTTTTAAGATTTTGTTCCATTGTGTCTAAATTTTGAAGCTTTTGCTGTGTTTGTCTCTGATTTTG
The DNA here is from genome assembly GCF_023864275.1 of Schistocerca cancellata. NCBI lineage: Eukaryota > Metazoa > Arthropoda > Insecta > Orthoptera > Acrididae > Schistocerca > Schistocerca cancellata. Next base: position 708,153,054 of record NC_064630.1, read on the forward strand.
TTCCATTGTGTCTAACTTTTGAAGATTTTGTCCCATTTGTCTCTGATTTTGTTCCATTGTTGCATTAATTGCAATAGTAATGTATTAGTGTTTGGAATCTGTTTCTCTATGCTTTTTGGCAGTGCATTTTCACCGGCAACATTCACATTTTGACAAGCAGAAAATGTGTCTTGACTCATTTGAGAAAACGGTGAGGACCCAAAACCGAAGTCTACAGTATTTGCAGTATTGTGTTCTGTCATTTCGGATTCCTGAGGCGAGCTGTTGCCGACCGATCGATCGATAATGCTTCCCTGTTCACTACCTGTTTCACTGTCTACACCATTATTTGCCGCCCGCTCCATTTCCCTATGCACAGTTACCAAATTACTACTTGGAATATCTGTTAATTCACTACACAGTGGTGCTGATAAGCTACGCTCGTCGTCACTATTATTTCTCAGTTTACTTTGGAGCCTAGTGTTACGTTTTTCACACGCCATTATTGTCACAATATTTCACACGATAACACAGAAAAGCACAATTTGAAGAGCAAAAATAAGAGAACACATTAACATAGCATTGAAAATAATATCTAGTTAATTGCAAGCGCAGCTGCGAAATACTTGGTGCAAATCTACATGCATGCTACAACTGTTTTACTGTGCAACAATGAAAAACCACAACTACCAAGGAAAATCTCTCTATAATTACGCGCTAGCAATAAACAAAAGCTACACTAATTATACAAACTGCAAGAAAAAAATCAGAAGATTCCAGTGAGATATCCTAGGCTAAGGGTCGACATATGAAACGTCCCCTTTGATCAATTTAGACACGACTGTGCTTAAACTGACACACAATATTATTTAGCGCAACGCAATCTGACTTTCAAAAATCCTTACTAAAGAATGGCCCAGACAAACGTTAACCTATACCTTTCACAAATCACTTACCTCACAAAAATCTTCATTACTCGAACTACTGCAATACAGCGAGCGCCACTACTGCCAGCTAAATAAAAGATTCAAACTACGGAAGGCACTAACTACTGATAGGCATAGTTGGCAAATGAAAGATTTTAATAGAGAACAAACAATGTATTTACCTTAATAGTGTTGAAAAAGCATAATATACACAGCAGTTTATAATATCCATTCTGTACTAAAAAATCCGCCATCTCATTTCCCACATCCACCACTGCTGGCGGCTCACCTCCAACTGCGCAACGCTACGCGCTGCTCACATCCAGCTGCCGCTGCCCAACACTACAATGGCAGACAACAATGCAAACTAGCCACAGACTGCACACAGCACAGCCAGTGATTTTCATACAGAGCGCTACGTAACGTTGCCAATAAGAAAACATAAACAGCCTACTTACACATGTTCCCTGGTCGGTCGAGTCTCGTTTCAAATTGTATCAAGTGGATAGACGCGTACGGGTGTGGAGACAACCTCATGAATCCATGGACTCTACATGTCAGCAGGGGACTGTTCAAGCTGGTGGAGGCTCTGTAATGGTGTGGGGAGTGTGCAGTTGGATTGATATGGTACCGCTGATATATCTAGATACCACTCTGATAGGTGATACGTACATAAGCATCCTGTCACATCACCTGCATCCATTCATGTTGATTATGCATTCCGACAGACTTGGGCAATTCCAGTAGGACAATGCGACACCCCACCAAACTTCCCAGACATGCACATTATTGAGCATATGTGGTATGCCTTGCAATGTGCTGTTCAGAACTCTACTCCCTCGTGCTCTTACGGATTTATGGACAGCCCTGCAGGACTGATGGTGTCAGTCCCCTCCAGCACTATTTCAGATATTAGCTGAGTCCACCCCACGTCGTGTTGCGGCACTTCTGCGTGTTCGCGGCGGCCCTACACGATATTAGACAGGTGTACCAATTTCTTCGGCTCTTCAGTGTATATATACTTCATCTTAGACCATTACTAAATATTCTGTTTTGCTCATATTTGTTCTAAGCCAACCTTGTGAATATGTTTCAATTACTTTTCATCATAAACTTGAATTCTTCACTACTCTGTGCTATCAAAAACTAATAGAGAAGATTGTACCATGCTGGAAAGGAATACCTCCGCAGGACTGATTCCACCGTTCCAATGTACAGTGTGTAAATTTTAAGTTGACAAACCATAATAACTTGAGAAATAAGCTTCACACGAAAAAATTGTGTAGAATCCAAAGTTGATTATTTTCTAGTGGGTGGTGCGGGAGGCTACTTTAAATTTCAAATGGGAACCCTCATTTTTTATTGCAGAATCAGATTCTACATAAAAAACTACGTACATTTTGTCTCAAACATTTGTTTTGATTCTTGGTAACTGGCGCTGTAATTCAAGAAAATCCATGTTCTCATTTTTACGTGGAAAATGGTTATGGATAAATAAAAAATACTTATTTAATTCGTAAATTTTGATTCGCTAAAACTAAAACTCTCCCCCTCTCCACATAGGGTGGGGTTTGAGAGAGAGGAATTCTAGTTTTACAAATGTTGACCCAAATATTAATTTTTTCCACAGATTCGGATAAGGTTTTCTTTTGTTTCGGGGTCATGAGACCACACAACTTTTAATTATCAAACAAATCATCTGACTATCTAACTAACTAACCAAACATCCTACTTAAGTTCAAATGGCTCTGAGCACTATGGGACTTAACATCTGAGGTCATCAGACCCATAGAACTTTGAACGACTTAAACATGACTAACCTAAGGACATCACATACATCCATGCCCGATGCAGGATTCGAACCTGCGACCGTAGTGGTCGCGCGGTTCCAGACTGTAGCGCCTAGAACCGCTCGGCCACCTCGGCCGGCGGACCTCATCGAAATGAGTGAATTAGATGTAGCAATGCCAAATTGAAGAACAGAGAAGCCACATTGACAGACGGATTAAATTTCGAATTGCTCAAAACGGTAGTCTTTCTCTGAAGGTACGTATGTTACTTCTCAGGCCGGCCGGAGTGGCCGTGCTGTTCTAGGTGGTACAGTTTGGAGCCGAGCGACCGCTCCGGTCGCAGGTTCGAATCCTGCCTCGGGAACGGATGTGTGTGATGTCCTTAGGTTAGTTAGGTTTAATTAGTTCTAAGTTCTAGGCGCCTGATGATCTCAGAAATTAAGTCCCATAGTGCTCAGAGCCATTTGAACCATAGCCATTATGTTACTTCTCAGTAGCCTACGTTGAACTATGGGTAAGGTACAATAAAGGCAACAGAAGCGACTTAAACAACTACAAACGAATTATCATCCGTAACACTATCACAAATAGTAGACTGCATCTCGTTTCTGATAAACTTTTGTTATAAGAACAAATAAGTGTTAGAACACCACGATTTTTAGTCAAAAACAACCAACAGAGAAAATAAAGTTAAACTTACGGATGCACAAAGCATCTGTACAAAAAAGTTTTTAAAAAAGTCGATAGACACCTATAATTGTAGTTTATGAAGAAAGAGGCTCCCCAGCGCATTTAATTACCTCTGTAAAAGCCCTTTAAAAAGAGACAATAATTACAATCGAGGATGGAGGTAACTTGTCTAAATAGATAACAAAACACAGATTTAGACAAGGACGCGGCCTGTCTGATTCTATTCATCATATACATAAATGACATAGTTAAGCCTTCGAAAGGAAGTGTTACCTATGGCACAAACATCAGCAAAGAATAAATATTTTAATACTCTACGACATGCAGATGATCAACTAATACACTCCTGGAAATGGAAAAAAGAACACATTGACACCGGTGTGTCAGACCCACCATACTTGCTCCGGACACTGCGAGAGGGCTGTACAAGCAATGATCACACGCACGGCACCAGGAACCGCGGTGTTGGCCGTCGAATGGCGCTAGCTGCGCAGCATTTGTGCACCGCCGCCGTCAGTGTCAGCCAGTTTGCCGTGGCATACGGAGCTCCATCGCAGTCTTTAACACTGGTAGCATGCCGCGACAGCGTGGACGTGAACCGTATGTGCAGTTGACGGACTTTGAGCGAGGGCGTATAGTGGGCATGCGGGAGGCCGGGTGGATGTACCGCCGAATTGCTCAACACGTGGGGCGTGAGGTCTCCACAGTACATCGATGTTGTCGCCAGTGGTCGGCGGAAGGTGCACGTGCCCGTCGACCTGGGACCGGACCGCAGCGACGCACGGATGCACGCCAAGACCGTAGGATCCTACGCAGTGCCGTAGGGGACCGCACCGCCACTTCCCAGCAAATTAGGGACATTGTTGCTCCTGGGGTATCGGCGAGGACCATTCGCAACCGTCTCCATGAAGCTGGGCTACGGTCCCGCACACCGTTAGGCCGTCTTCCGCTCACGCCCCAACATCGTGCAGCCCGCCTCCAGTGATGTCGCGACAGGCGTGAATGGAGGGACGAATGGAGTCGAGTCGTCTTCAGCGATGAGAGTCGCTTCTGCCTTGGTGCCAATGATGGTCGTATGCGTGTTTGGCGCCGTACAGGTGAGCGCCACAATCAGGACTGCATACGACCGAGGCACACAGGGCCAACACCCGGCATCATGGTGTGGGGAGCGATCTCCTACACTGGCCGTACACCACTGGTGATCGTCGAGGGGACACTGAATAGTGCACGGTACATCCAAACCGTCATCGAACCCATCGTTCTACCATTCCTAGACCAGCAAGGGAACTTGCTGTTCCAACAGGACAATGCACGTCCGCATGTATCCCGTGCCACCCAACGTGCTCTAGAAGGTGTAAGTCAACTACCCTGGCCAGCAAGATCTCCGGATCTGTCCCCCATTGAGCATGTTTGGGACTGGATGAAGCGTCGTCTCACGCGGTCTGCACGTCCAGCAAGAACGCTGGTCCAACTGAGGCGCCAGGTGGAAATGGCATGGCAAGCCGTTCCACAGGACTACATCCAGCATCTCTACGACCGTCTCCATGGGAGAATAGCAGCCTGCATTGCTGCGAAAGGTGGATATACACTGTACTAGTGCCGACATTGTGCATGCTCTGTTGCCTGTGTCTATGTGCCTGTGGTTCTGTCAGTGTGATCATGTGATGTATCTGACCCCAGGAATGTGTCAATTAAGTTTCCCCTTCCTGGGACAATGAATTCACGGTGTTCTTATTTCAATTTCCAGGAGTGTAATTATCGAAATGGTCGTAATCTTCAAAGAGCCGTTTACAAACTTAATTTGTTGGCTTCCATATACAATAAGAATGTCTTCACTAATGAAATATAGGTTGTGGTATTCAATGAAAAATTGCCTTAGTAACTAAAAATTGTAATAATGTAATACTGGAACAGGTAACCAATTTTCTGTATCTTGGCTATTACATATGATGAGATTTTAACAATGAAATTGATAAAGTATTTAAAAAAATAAAGCAGCTTGTTGAACTATTAGAAATACGCTAGAAGAAAACGAAGAAAGAGAGACAGGTCAAGCTTTACAGAAACATATGAGTACCCACTATATTCTCTATGCTTCACATACCTGGGTTCCCATGTAAAAGTGTACGAGCAGGATCCAGGCTGAGGAAACGAGGTATCTCCATAGTGTTAAAGGATGCGTCAGAGAACACTGCTTCTGAAATGAAGACTATAGAAATGAATTAAAAGTTGATTCAGAAAATACATTTAAACAGGAACAGTTGGTGGGAACGGATATACATAATATATGAAAACAGAGTTAGACAGCAGATTCTTGAACACCAAATTATAGGGACAAAATAGAGGGGAAGACTAGGAATGAGATGAGAACACATGGAACAGTTTAATCCATGAAGAGAGAAGACTCTTTTCAGATAAAGGACTTGCAAAAACAAATGAACTTCTATTTTGCGATCTCTGTGAACGACAAAATGCTATGAATATATTATTTTGAAAATAATTTGGCTTATATGACAGACCGTGATAGACGGATCGGAACAATGCAGTTTTATTACTTAATCTGCCATTACCTTTGATGGCAAACGGAACTCCGTATAAAGCTTCCATAGTGCATGATAAAAAAATGAAATAACAGGTAGATGTAGACCGAATGCATTGCTTTTAGATTAACTGCTTCCGGTAACAATATTAATTTATAGATACTGCAGGATCGTATTGACTGCTACTGACTCATACACGATCCAGTGAACTGCATCTAACCCGTATCAGTTCTGATTTTACTATGCATTTATATTTACATAATCACAGTAGAGTAAAAACCAAGTTACGTATGCTCCAATTTCAAAGCGTAATAACTCTGTGAGTATTGAAACCTGATTGCATTAATTACGTCTTCATGGTACAGTAAAGTAGAACATTATTGGGTGTAATGTACTAGGACCTGTAATATATCAACATGGTTGCAGATGAAATTAAAAATTAGCAACTTATCTCTCTGACGTGCGACCCTGGACCATGTTCTGTGTTGTTAGTTGCTTTCGTACCAGCCACAGATTTTTCAAAAGTTCAAGGATCAACAGCGCAAAAAGTAAACAACAGAAAAATAGTTATTATGAGACGACTAATTATTCGGAGTCCCTTCCAGTTCAGCACTGTAGAAACTGGGACCGTGGGGCAAACTCAATGAGTACTGGGATATCAAAGCAAATAGTCTGTAATGAATTTATTCTATAAATGTGGCACGGAAATGTTGTGCCAAGAGAAGAGAGAGGCAAAGAAAAACTTTGTACTTTTGGAGTGTATGCCACACTACCGTTTTACACGACATAGCTTAATAGTGCATCTACCCATCTGAAAGCTTAGTGCCACTCTCTCTCTAGTGCGTAGATATATTGCAAGTGGTAAGCTGCTACTGTAAGTCATATAGATAATATGGAGTCATAGTAACATCAACTGAAAAGAGCGAGGGCTGGAAAACTTTAACTGTATGAAGTATTTGATTGTTGTTTGCATTCCATCATGATCGATGGATGATTTATTGTTCAAATTATCCGACCTTTTATTGGTTAATGCTTCAAACTGCAGAGCACATTGCACTTACGCAATAATTTTGATATACATTATCAGAATTCATCGTCATCTGATAAAGTTAAATGATGATAATTGTCTGTAATTTAGTCTTTCATTATTTTGTCATGAATAAATTAACGCATCTGGAATTAAATTACTCAGTCAACACAAAGAGTTATATTCTACCCTTATTTAGATTTCATTAAGTCGTCTTAAAAGCCACCGTGGTCTACGGTAGAGTTTTTGACAAATAGTCGTAACAACTGGGGTACTGGTTTCTAACCCAGCCACTGAATTAATTCGGAATAAAGATCATTACAGAGAAGCGAACACCCCCTCTCCCCTGGGATGGTAAACTGCTTCTGTAAGGTGGATGGACCAACTGTGACAAATGGTATGAGGATGCAGAAGCCAATGAAAACCACTGCACTGAATAAGTCAATTAACGTGTATCCACAGGATACACACATGTAACTGAAAATGAGTCATGATGAACTGTCCATTGCCAAAAAAATTCTGATTACAGAGGGCCTGCCAAGTGGTAGACTACCACGAGAAACAGATTCAAGCCGCAATGTGTAACAAGCAGTCTCCGCAATGTAACTGCAGTACTTCATACACCCATCTCCATCGTTAACATGTTTCGATGCATCAGTCTGCATGAATTTCTGTGTGCATCTTTCTCAAAAAAGTGCTACTTAGAAGAGTGCTAAATGCATTGCCATAAGGCGACGACTATTGTTCCACGAGATATTTAGGGCGCATGCCTGAATCATTTCCCAGTGGGTACAAAATTTTGTACTCTTAGCCGTCATCATACCAAATGCAATAGCGTTTACAGCAGAGGCTAAATTTCGCTGCTGCGTAAGGTGACATATTATCCAGCATTTTACCAACAGTAATTATATTAACAGTTCAAAAATTAATTTAATTCATTAGATTCCATGTGGCACTGAGCGGAAGTTACTTTGCCATGGTATGAGTGATTACTTACATCATAGAAAACAGATAACACTTACAGACGGCAAAAGACTATAAAAACTAAAAAATAACACAGAAAGAGTTTACAATAATTTATATGGCAAATAATTCGTCACTGTGCGGGAATGTAAGCATCGGCGAGGAACTCCTTTACTGAATAAAATTAATGTGCAAGATCGAAGCTTTTCAACTTACATTTTATAATTTGGGGATTATCACTTAAATTTTAAATTTCCCTTGGAAAGCAAATGAAAACTAAACCTACATAATAACAGCGCAGACCTATCCACGCTGTCGTAAAAGAGGTGTTATAGAAGTGCAAATCACCTATGCGTTTTGCGTTCAGCGAACAAATGTGATAGTCATTGGAACATGTCGTTATCAAAAACAAATTTGAGGTGCTTGAAAATTGATGAAGTAGTATGAGCCGAGGCAAGAGCCCATTGCCATCATCATTCTTCTTGCCATAACCTATTGGCACAGCGTTTCTCCACACTGCCCCATTGTACGCCACGAATGTGTGATTGGTCAAAGACGAACGATGTTCCCATAACTTGGGGTCCTTTGGCAGAGCTGTAGGAAGTTGCTAACGTGACACAAGGGATGACCACTCAACAACGAGCTCACTCTGTCACCTATAAATACTGGCTGCAGGGCTAGGCAGGGCGAGGAATAGGTGTATCATTGAGTTGACTTCAACTGCAGTTGTTTGGCTGCCATATGTCAGCCTCGATCCTCACAAAACCAACTGCCTGCAAAGCCAGTCACACCACTGATGGTGTGATGGTCGAACTGAGGTCCTCCTAGGCACCGAACCACTGGACATCCAATAGCACCAGACACCACGAGCCAGACATTGGTCTGGGGACCGTACCAAGATGTATCTGCCATAATATGGCTGGGTTATCTACCAGACAGCTTTGGTGTTAGCATAGCTGAGAACCTCGCCAACAGCTGAACGAGCACAGTTGAGTCCTGGAATGTAAACACTGCAATGTTGCTTCGCCACCATGCAGAACTGGGCTTAGTGATTGCCGACTACGTTTCGTCCTCAAATCACGCTCAGTGTTATGTGGATTCGGTACCCACCACCCAGTGCCTATATGAACTGTGCACAAATATTCTGTACAAAATTTCTGGGAGGTAAATAAAAGTTCCTGTTGTTTACATTAAAGTAAGTCTAAAGCCAGAGAGTATAGCAGGAAATGAACCCTTTACCTTAGAACAACTGTATATTCTACTAATTATCCCTGCACAATTCTATGAGTGAATTGCGTTTCCTACTTGACCATCTATATACTCGCAGAGTCGATGCGCAAGGTGGTCCAGTGCTATTACTATACCATGAGAGCAAAATTGCTCTTTCTAATATTCTCTCTGGTGTGTTGAGGGGACTTCTAGGATCTTCTGAATGCCGAACAGCAGCATTGAATCATTGTAATTTTGCTATCGAGATTACTGGAAGAAAGAGATTAAAAATATATTGTATGCTACTCAAGAAAATATATACTGAGCATTCACATCAAAGGTGTGTAAGGAATTTAATTATATATGTATTCTCTAATTAAAAATTTGCACGGAGGTGTCGTTTCGTTGGTAATCAGAAGGATACTTCCGATGAATTGGAAACGAACCTGTAATTATTCGATCCAAGAGCTCCATTAATTCATCGGATAATTAAGCTCTATCAAAGCAAACTTTTCGCTTGATCTGAGGTTTCCTGACTGACTACGCAACGCAAGAAACCAAGACATTTTATTTATACAGGATTGAAGATCGCTGCGAATCGTCGAGACTGCGGACAAGGAGGGTAATTGTCCGACTCTGATTGAACAAGTAAAGCTTAATTATAACTTTCTTGAGCGACTGTAATGACTGTGATATGGCTGCTTATGAATGAGATCATTAAAAAAAATACTAATAACTAACTTGCCTCCTCACCAGAAATAGTATAAACACAATATTAACTAAAATTATACAACTCATTGTGGAATAACCTGACTGGCTTACGTGCTTGTGCTCACTGGGCATTATCTCTAAACGGATTAATATAAGCTACAAAATATGAAAAACATAACTAAAATCTATTAAATTAACATGTGCAGAATACTTAGCTTTGTGCACTGAATGTGTGTGGCGCTGGAGTTCTATGCTTTAAGATTATACACTGAAGAGTGAACTATCAAATCTAAAGAGGCTTAGTAAGGATTATTTACCTAACAGTTTGAACCTGAATTATTATACTTAATATATTTACGTGATCAAAAGTATCCGGATAACTAGCTGAAAATGGCTTAAATTTTCTTGGCGTCGGCCATCGGTAATGCTGGAACTCAATATGGTGTTGGGGCACCCTTAGCCTTGGTGACAGATTCCACCCTCTCAAGCATAAGTTCAATCACAAGCTGGAAGGTTTCTTGGGGAATGGCAGCCCATTCTTCACGGAGTGCTGCGCTGAGGAGAGATATCGATGTCGCTCGATGAGGCTAGGCACGAAGTCGGTGTTCCAATACATCGAAAAGGTGTTCTATAGGATTCAGGTCAGGAATCTGTGCAGGCCAGTCCATTACAAGGATGTTATTTCCGAGTAACCACTCCGCAACAGGCTGTGCATTATGAACAGGTGCTGGGTCGTGTTGAAAGACGCAACACCATCCCCGAATTGTTCTTCAACAGTGGGTAGCAAGAAGGTGAAAGAAAAATTGATATAGGCCTCTGGTGTGATAGTGCCACGCAAAACAACAATGGGTGCAAGCCCCCTCCATGGAAAACACGACCACACCATAACACCACCACTTCCGAATTTTACTGTTGGCGCTACACATGCTGGCACATGACGTTCACCAGGCATTCTCCATACCAACACCCTGCCATCGGATCGCCACATTGTGTTCCCGTGATTCATCACACAACACAACGTTTTTCCACTGTTCAATCGTCCACTGTTTACGCCCCTTACACCAAGCGAGGCGTCGTTTGTCATTTACAGGTGTGATATGTGGCTTATGAGCAGCCACTCGACCGTGAAATCCGTTTTCTAACCTTCCGCCTAACTGTCATAATACTTGCAGTGGATCCTGATGCAGGTTGGAATGTCACAAGTGAGACCCAATCACCTGACTAGTTTCGAAGTCTGTGAGTTCCGCAGAGCGCCTCATTCTGCTCTCTCACGATGTCTTATGACTACTGGGGTCGCTGATATGGAGTACCGGGCAGTAGGTGGGAGCACAATCCACCTAACATGAAAAACATATAGTTTTGGGGAAGTCCGGATACTTTTAATCAAATAGTGTAACTTCAATCGAAGAAGCAACAATTATGAGGACCATTCGAAGTGGTCAGATTAGAACTACTCGATGTGACAAATAAGATGCCTAGAAATAACCAGATGAAAGTACTTGCCAGACAACTGGAGCCTTATTATTAATGACAGGACACGTCGCGAGGAGACAGTAGCATGAAGAACTTTTTTTTACAGAACCAAGGAGCTATGTGTCAAACAAAACTGATCTCACGGGTACCGATTCTGCTAAGCGGATTTTTGAGCATTGAATCGCAGTGGAGATTTGTAAAAAACGAAGACTCGCCTGGATTTAATACCGTCATCTTGGCAAGGTAGCGAAGAATACTACTTGGAAAATTGTAACATGAGTTAACCTGAGAATGCTTGATGAGAAATGTTTTAGAGCGGCCCGGGCAGGAAGATGCAGAGAAAGATTAAGCAAACTAAATACCGGTAGAAAATAATGTAAACCTCCACGTAATATACAGGATGATTCAAAAAGAATACCACAACTTTAGGAATTTAAAACTCTGCAACGACAAACGGCAGAGCTAAGCACTATCTGTCGGCGAATTAAGGGAGCTATAAAGTTTCATTTAGTTGTACATTTGTTCGCTTGAGGCGCTGTTGACTAGGCGTCAGCGTCAGTTGATGCTAAGATGGCGACCGCTCAACAGAAAGCTTTTTGTGTTATTGAGTACGGCAGAAGTGAATCGACGACCGTTGTTCAGGGTGCATTTCGAACGAAGTATGGTGTTAAACCTCCTGATAGGTGGTGTATTAAACGTTGGTATAAACAGTTTACAGAGAATGGGTGTTTGTGCAAAGGGAAAAGTTCTGGACGGCCGAGAACGAGTGATGAAAATGTAGCACGCATCCAGCAAGCATTTGTTCGCAGCCCAGGAAAATCGACTCGCAGAGCTAGCAGAGAGCTGCAAATTCCACAATCAACTGTATGGAGAGTCCTACGAAAAAGGTTAGTTATGAAACCTTATCGTCTGAAATTGGTTCAAGCACTGTCTGCAGCTGATAAGATTAAAAGAATCGATTTCTGTGATTTTATCCTTGCTCAAATGGAAACAGATGAATCTTTCGTTTCAAAGATTGTGTTTAGTGACTTTCCACACTAACGGGAAAGTCAACAGTCACAATGTCTGTATATGGGGCACTGAGAATCCGCGGGAAACAACTCAGTATGAACGTGACTCGCCTAAGGTGAACGTTTTCTGTGCCATTTCAGCCAATAAAGTTTTTGGTCCCTTTTTCTTCGAAGGTGCTACTGTAACTGGACTACAGTATCTGGAGATGTTAGAGAATTGGCTGTTCCCTCAGCTCGAACAAGAAGCACAACAATTCATATTTCAGCAGGATGGAGCGCCACCACATTGGCACTTATCTGTCCGTAACTACCTGAACGTCAACTACCCGAGGCGATTTTTTCTTATGGGGGTATGTTAAGGATATGGTGTTTCGGCCACCTTTCCCAGCCACCATTGATGATTTGAAACGAGAAATAACAGCAGCTATCCAAACTGTTACGCCTGATATGCTACAGAGAGTGTGGAACGAGTTGGAGTATCGGGTTGATATTGCTCGAGTGTCTGGAGGGGGCCATATTGAACATCTCTGAACTTGTTTTTGAGTGAAAAAAAAAACCATTTTAAATACTCTTTGTAATGATGTATAACAGAAGGTTATATTATGTTTCTTTCATTGAATACACGTTTTTAAAGTTGTGGTATTCTTTTTGAATCACCCTGTACTGCTGCTCTGCTGTCCCGACGAGCCACGACCGGTGCTGGGCGAGGTGAGCCACTCCTGACACGCCCGGCGCTCCTTCTGGCGACTCAGCAGAGAGCGACGTTAGTTGCCGTCCCAGCTTAACGTGGAGAGGCCGCACACAGAAGCGTGTTCTGCATCAAATGAGCAAACAGATGTAGTCAGGATGGCTACATATACAGGGTTATTACAAATGATTGAAGCGATTTCACAGCTCTACAATAACTTTATTATTTGAGATATTTTCACAATGCTTTGCACACACATATAAAACTCAAAAAGTTTTTTAGGCATTCACAAATGTTCGATATGTGCCCCTTTAGTGATTCGGCAGACATCAAGCCGATAATCAAGTTCCTCCCAAACTCGGCGCAGCATGTCCCCACCAATGAGTTCGAAAGCATCATTGATGCGAGCTCGCAGTTCTGCCACGTTTCTTGGTAGAGGAGGTTTAAACACTGAATCTTTCACATAACCCCACAGAAATAAATCGCATGGGGTTAAGTCGGGAGAGCGTGGAGGCCATGACATTAACTGCTGATCATGATCTCCACCACGACCGATCCATCGGTTTTCCAATCTCCTGTTTAAAAAATGCCGAACGTCATGATGGAAGTGCGGTGGAGCACCATCCTGTTGAAAGATGAAGTCGGCGCTGTCGGTCTCCAGTTGTGGCATGAGCCAATTTTCCAGCATGTCCAGATACACGTGTCCTGTAACGTTTTTTTCGCAGAAGAAAAAGGGGCCGTAAACTTTAAACCGTGAGATTGCACAAAACACGTTAACTTTTGGTGAATTGCGAATTTGCTGCACCAATGCGTGAGGATTCTCTACCGCCCAGATTCGCACATTGTGTCTGTTCACTTCACCATTAAGAAAAAATGTTGCTTCATCACTGAAAACAAGTTTCGCACTGAACGCATCCTCTTCCATGAGCTGTTGCAACCGCGCCGAAAATTCAAAGCGTTTGACTTTGTCATCGGGTGTCAGGGCTTGTAGCAATTGTAAACGGTAAGGCTTCTGCTTTAGCCTTTTCCGTAAGATTTTCCAAACCGTTGGCTGTGGTACGTTTAGCTCCCTGCTTGCTTTATTCGTCGACTTCCGCGGGCTACGCGTGAAACTTGCCCGCACGCGTTCAATCGTTTCTTCGCTCACTGCAGGCCGACCCGTTGATTTCCCCTTTCAGAGGCATCCAGAATCTTTAAACTGCGCATACCATCGCCGAATGGAGTTAGCAGTTGGTGGATCGTTGTTGAACTTCGTCCTGAAGTGTCGTTGCACTGTTATGACTGACTGATGTGAGTGCATTTCAAGCACGACATACGCTTTCTCGGCTCCTGTCGCCATTTTGTCTCACTGCGCTCTCGAGCGCTCTGGCGGCAGAAAGCTGAAGTGCGGCTTCAGCCGAACAAAACTTTATATGTCAATGAATGGAGCTACAGTGAATTTATAAAATCGCTTCAATCATTTGTAATAGCCCTGTATAACAGCAGCATGAAAACTTGATGAATTTTCTGGGCAAAAGATGACACAGGCAAGAACAAGGGAATTGAAAGTGAGAGCAATGGGCGATAGACCTGGCTTTATTAATTGTCAGATTGGAATAACTGCAAAAAGAAAACGAATGTTATAAAGAAAATTCACGAGGCCAGCGAAAACACAGGCAAGTGCGGTGCTAACAACGCCAATTAATAGAAAAATAGTCTAAACAGCTCCTGCAGCTAAATTCGCTGCAGCGCAAACAATGCAACCAAGTACTGTGTTCATAAAGTCAAGACCATCAAGGGATCACCAATTTAGTATTGGAGGGCAGCGTGGACGATAAATATCGTAGAGGGGACCAAGAGATGAATACACTAAGCAGATTCAGAAGGATGTAGATTGCAGTAGGTACTGGGAGATGAAGAAGCGTCCACAGGATAGAGTAGTATGGAGAGCTGCATCAAACCAGTCTCAGGACTGAAGACCACAACAACAACAACAAAGTCAAGAACAAATAAAGAGGCAAAGCTAGTGCAACAAAAACTAACGACATTAATAAACCGCACCAAAGACAGAATTGCCGGCCGGAGTGGCCGTGCGGTTCTAGACGCTTCAGTCTCGAACCGCGTGACCGCTACGGTCGCAGGTTCGAATACTGCGCTCAGAGCAATTTGAACCATTTTGAAAGAATTTGTTTACGGAAGACCAAGCAAACCAATAACATAGCCATCCTGGAAACTGCCACACAATGAACAACAAAAATCTGCAAGGTACACTGATTTGTGAACAGCCTAAGAAAAAGAGACATTTAATGGTTCAAATGGCTCTGAGCACTATGGGACTCACCATCTTAGGTCATAAGTCCCCTAGAACTTAGAACTACTTAAACCTAACTAACCTAAGGACATCACACACACCCATGCCCGAGGCAGAATTCGAACCTGCGACCGTAGCAGTCCCGAGACATTTAATGATACTCTACGATATCCCTGAGGACACAGATGCAAAAGAACTTAAAAAGTACAATATATGTGTAGAACCTTGAAGATGAACTGACTAAGGAAAGTTTCCAAAGCGGCTCTATAGCACGCTTCAGTGGAGAACCAATGGGAAGAAAATTGGTCCATCAAGTTATTGAATTGCGCTCTGAGGTTACAACAGCTCTCATGAAGGTACAGAAAGTATATCTTGGGTTCCGTTCGGGTTCAGTAAAGGAGTGTCTAGTGGTGAGGCGGTGCGTTCAATGCAAAGACCTGGCAAAACATTGTGATAAACAAGTAATAATTTGGGGACATTGTGGGGAAGGAGGTCATATCAGAAAAGGCTGAAATAAAAATAAACAAGCGGCAGTGTGTTTTCCGTGTAAATATAGGGGTAAAAGTGCACAGGGAACAGATATGAATGTCGCACTTATAAAACCATCGTGACACGGCAGATTTTAAAAACAGATTGTGGGTAGGCGTCTCCTAACACTAGAAAGCATCAAGTGCCACCTATGTAAGAAACATAAATCACCATCGAGGAGGTGGACGGAAGCCGAACGATCGAGGAATTTATGGCAAAAAGTAATCAGTAAGTACCATAAAAAAGAGCATGCGCCATAGACAGAAGTAGAGCATCATGCACCTACGAAAAAACAGGAAAGAAATTTTTGGCGAAAATTCATAACAATATGGCATAACAGAGAAGTAAGATGAGAGGCAGATGTAGGAGTGACGTGTGATACAGGCGATGATGTTTCGGTGAAACAAACTGGGCAGATGTACGTAGAATGCGGCAGCACACATCATGAGAAATGCGCTGCGCTGCCTACAGAAGTAAAAGAAGATTCGACAACGCAAGACGTGAATCTGCAACATAAACAGTACGAGACTCAGAGCCAGTTCGTACCGTAAACAAACACATACTACAAAAAACGTAAACAATAAAACAAAGACCGGAATAGATCAGCGACAAAATTATGAAAGTACAGAGGAAGTTATGCAACTCAGAAGACTGGAAGAGCAAGTGACGCTTATTACAGCGTTGAGACATCTAGCAAGGTAAGGAAATGATCGAATGGCATTTATTGGCCGGGATATCCCCTTCCGGGTTCGGGCACCGTATTGTAAGTCTTTTTAATTGACGTCACTTCGACGACTTGCGTATCAATGGTGATGAAAATGATTACGAAGGACACACAACACCCAGTCCCCTGCCGGGAATCGAACCTTGGCCCCCTTGCGTGGTGGGCGGTACCGCTATCGCTGCGCTACGGAGGCGAACATCTAGCGAGGTATAAACATCCAGAAAGTGAGCATATTACTTGTCCTGCACCTGATTTCGTAGACAGAATTCATCTGAGACTGAACAGTCTGCCAAAAGAAGTGCAAAAACTGGTGATGTTATTGAAGCGGTTTCTGCCAGGAGAGATCAATCATTCTCCTTTGATACCTTATACAGGCACTTTGTGATGACGTATGGTCGTATAGCACGCGATTACAGGAGATTAAGATAGGGCAGCTTAATGCCAGTTTCCGCGTATAAATGAGGCTAGAAGAGTGACGGAAGAGTTGCAGTTACATGTGTTGCGCCTCCAAGAACTGTATACAAAGGTAGGAAAGATCCCCAATATGCAAAATAACTGCCGAGATAGCCGCACAAGGGCAACATCCTATGGCAGCAATAGTAGTATTTAACAAGAGAAAAATAGCACAGAACTATTCAGAGCACGTGATCTGTGTGGTAATGTCAACCGGATGAGAGAGTTGCATCCTAGTTTCCACGTACTTTAAATTAAGTGATGAGATCGACGAGTATTTTCGAAGACTGAAGGATATTAATCACCTAGGACGAACTAAGCCTCTTGTGTACTGCACTGATGCAAATGCGAAGTCAGTATTGTGATATAGCCGCCTGACTGAATACGCGGAGGACAACTAGAAGAAGCCATTATGGAACTCAACCGACAGGTATTGAAAACACCGTACAATCTACCAACCTACAAAGGGAGGATCAGAGTAGTATCAAGTATTGATGGCCTTCTAGCAGATACAGCAGCGGAGCGCCGTATCAAAGGCTGGAGGTTTGAAAGTGGAATGACATCAAGTGACCACAATATCATACGCTATACCATCACTGGAAAGGAAATCTAAGGCGCCACATGAAACGTGAGCATAAGGCCCAAATACAGCACCAACTGGAGTGAACTAAGAATAGTGTTTCAGTGTCGGGAAGTCGATCATTGGGTAATAATGCCGAAGTAAAACCGCAAGAACTGACAATGGCTACACGTAGTGCAACGGAGGCATTGATATCTGTCAGAAGAGATCATTCTAAAGGAGTACCTCTCATCTGGACCGAGGCGCTGCATAAATTAAGATGTGAAGCAGCATGACACAAAAAGAAAGAGTCCGAAGGTTGCATAGGTTGCATGTTAAAGAACGTTTAAAGGAAGAGTTATAAAAAAACAAAAATGGAACGATGGAAACAATTCGTGGAGGCTAACTTAGAAACTGATCCTGCAGTGTGCCATATAAAATAGCCTTTGAGAATATACAATCATCAATAATCTTATTCACCCTCAAATGGATGAGGTGACGGTAAAAGAAAGTTTAGAACTGTCAGCTGCCCTCCTAGTGGAAACACTGTTTCCTGACGATGGAGAAGAAGGCGAGAGAGATGAAAAAAAAAATGAAATTAATTTATCGTATGGTATTGTTGGCCAGGAGGTCCCATCCGGGTCCAAGTGCAAGTCTTATTTCAGTCGGTGCCACATTGGGCAACTTGCCGCCCATGATGGCGGGGACAACACAGCACCCAGTCCCTGAGAGGAGAAATTTTCCAACCCGGTTGGGAATCGAACCCGGGCCTAGTGCATGGGAGGAAAGCAGGTTACCACTCAGCTAAGCAGGCGGACGGCGAGACAGATGATCAGCATAGGTTACAAAAAAAGTTATGGGAACAATATAGAAACAATAACATTGTGTACACCTTCGCCCGAGAAGAAATCTGGCAAATAATTTTAAGACTGTAAACGAAAAAATCTCCAGGACCGGACGGGATCCCTGCTGAAGTAATAGAAGCCCAATGTGGCCAATTAGTTATCTGCGCGAACTGTACGAGTGTCTCTTGCAAGGAAGGGTCCCTACAACGTGGAGGAACGCTGAAGTGGTAATAATTAGTAATGGTCAAGATAAGGATCCAATGGTACCCAAATTCTATAGATCAATTTGTATTTTTGAAACTATTATGCAGAAGTTACAAGATCATAGACTGCTACACGGAGTGAGCCCTCACTAATACAGGTGTAGAAGAGTCAAGTCAACTGAAGACGCAATTAATAAGGCGATTTCGCTAGCGGCAGATACTCATTCTACGTTCTCTCTAGCGATGATGATCGATGTTACTGGCGCTTCCGATAACCTATAGCGGCCGCCTTTCTTTGGTCGTGTTAGGGATTTGGAGAGTTCAGAAGCGTTGTGCAGCTGCCCGAGAGATTATTGCCACGGGCGACGTGCTTCTTTAACATGGCCAAGAACGAAAATAACGTAAACAATAACAAAAGGCTGTCCGCAGGGATCGAGTTTGGTCCAGAGTTTCGGTATGTCAAAAGATACATCACAGCAGTAACATAAGCGGACTAGTAGCATTTGCAGATGATGTGCTATTCGTTGTAAGTGGTGACTCCAAAAGTATTATAGAAGCAAAATGCAATGCGGCGTTCGACGAACTTGAGGTCTGGTGTCGAAATGCTAAAGTGGCATTAGCACCTCACAAAACAATGTACCCCTGCTAAAAGGGAAACTTTTAAGAAACTTTACAATAAAATTAAATGATGTAACGATCAGGAGAAGCGCAGTAACGAGATATGTAGGTGTATTTCTGGACCAACGTGGTAACTTTGTACATAATATGGAAAAGGAAGCAGAAAAGATGCAAACGTGAAGAGTAAAATTATAACCATTACAAATAGGCAATATTGGCTTCCCGCGCGACCGCTACGGTCGCAGGTTCGAATCCTGCCTGGGGCATGGATGTGTGTGATGTCCTTAGGTTAGTTAGGTTTAAGTAGTTCTAAGTTATAGGGGACTGATGACTTCAGAAGTTAAGTCCCATAGTGCTCAGAGCCTTTTAAACCGTTTATACCACCAATCTATATAAATATCAGGCATTAGTCGTAAGACATTGTGCGAGCATTTGGACTAATAGATTGTAGAAAAAATGTTCAAATGTGTGTGAAATCTTATGGGACTTAACTACTAAGGTCATAAGTCCCTAAGCTTACACACTACTTAACCTAAATTATCCTAAGGACAGACACACACACACACCCATGCCCGAGGGAGGACTCGAACCTCCGCCGGGACCAGCCACACAGTCAATGACTGCAGCGCCTTAAACCGCTCGGCTAATCCCGGGCGGCAATAGTAGATTGTAGATAATGAAGCCAAGTTCCTTAGTGAGAAATTTCAACGTGGAGTGCTACTAAGATTAACAGATGCCTACTGCACTACCCCGAATGATGCTTTGTTAGTAGTTCTAGAAATATACCTACCGGACATGGGAATTAGGAAAAGAGGAGCCTTTTACTCGTTAAAGAAAGGCAATCAAATGGAAGTAAGGAAGTTGCTTGGAAATGAGGCCAGTTCGTAAAAGGTGGTAAAAGATCGCATATTAGAACTGTTGCAAAATGAATGGGATACTTCAGGCACAGCAGGACAACATACGAATTTCTCCCTAACATCAGGGAGATTAAAAATGAGATTTCGTAACTAGTTGAGTGGAATGATACATCAACTGACTGGTAATGTCCCGTATGCTTCGTATCTGTATAAAATCAGAAGGCAGATGAATGACAGCTGCGCCAGCGGCAATGTGGGCACACCAGAACATACATTGTGGGACTGCGTGCTCTATGAGTAAGTGGTGGGTAATAGACGAAAAGTATTAACGATGTTGGATCACTAAGGAGCGAGTCCACCTGGCGCATACTGGACGATACTGTAACTGCAGCATCCAGGAAGACGAAGGAAGACTTCGCGACGCATTCAGCCATACTTCAGCACGCTGCTATCCAGGCTAGACAACATACTTGAAGATGGAGAGAAGATAGCTAGCTCAGCGACCACCGAATGAAATAATGTCATAACGGTCCACATTGCATTGGTGCAAGCGATCATGGAGGTGCGGACTTCACGACGTAATTGTGACGGGTGGAATAGCTTGTTATAGTGGAAAGGCTACTGATGTGCTGCCCGACGCCTGAGGAACTCAAGAGGCAAAGGCTGTTGACCACGGTAGCATGGGGCGGATCGAGTAGCGGGAGCAATCTTCAATTTAAATGCACCAAACAGAGAACACATTATTTAGTGCTTACAGTAGTATTAGTACCTGGGTAAATGATGAATGATTTTATTGTAGTTTTGTAGTAGTAGAAGAAATTGTACTACGTTAAAAGTGAAGTATCGGGAATAAATAGTTAATACGCAATTTATTACTGTCCAAGTGATCTGTACGGCCCGTTTTAGCTTTTCAGACAGTCGGTTTTAATTATGAAGAAAATGAAAATAAAAAATATGGATGCTAGAAATAAAGCTAGAGAAGAACAAACAAAAGATTCAGTTTAGGGATTAACCAACGATTGTTCCATACCAGGAGAGGAGTTTACAGTTTAGTACTAGAAGTAACTAAAGTACTGTTCGGCACGCTGGACAAAGCAGATGCTTCACATTATATCCTGAAGCGCCAAAGAAACTGGTATAGGCATGCTTGTTCAAATACAGAGATATGTAAACGGGCAGAATACGGCGCAGCTGTCGGCAACGCCTATATTACAAGCGTCTCGCGCAGTTGCTAGATCGGTTACTGCTGCAATAGCAGGTTATCGGGAGTTAAGTGAGTTTGAACATGGTGTATAGTCGGCGCACCAGCGATAGGACACAGCTTCTCCGAGGTAGCGATTAAGTGAGGATTTTCCCGTGCGACCATTTCACGAATGTATCGTGAATACAATCTGTCAAAATAGTAAACAATTAATACCAATCAACAACAAAAAGGCATTTTAATGGTCAAGTCATTTTAATTCAATCAACTGTGAGTTCTTGCTGAAACTTTATAAATTAACTAAACGAACATTGTTTTTGCCTTGTTTCACAAATTTTATTATTAATGTTAATGTTAATAACACGAAACCTAGGTTCGGCAGTATCATTAATAATATAATTAATGTACTTCTAAAATAGCGTATAACCGGAAACCTGGGTAGAGCAGTAACATTAATAATAAAATTAATGAAACAACGCAAATAACAGTGTTTGTTTAGTTAATCCGGTAAAACTTCTAATCTCCAACATCGCTGCGGCCGGAAAATTATCCTGCAAGAACAGGACCACCGACGATTGAAGAGAATCGTTCAGTGTGACGGAAGAGCAACCCCTTTCCAAATTGCTGCATATTTAATTGATGGGCCATCAACAAGTGTCAGCTTTCAAACCATTCAACGAAACATCATCGATATAGGCTTTCGGAGCCGAAGGCTACTTCCGCTGGCCACCAGACTCCCCAGACATGAACATTATTGAGCCTATCTGGGATGCCTTTCAACGTGCTGTTCAGAGGAGATTTCCACCATTTCGTACTCTTACGGATCTATGGACAGTCCTGCGGCATTCACGTTGTCAGTAACCTCCAGCACTATTTCAGAAATTAGTCGAGTCCATGCCACGTCGTGTTCAGTCACTTTTGCGTGCTCGCGGGGACCCTACACGATATTAGGTAGGTGTACCACTTTCTTTGGCTCTTCAGTGTGAAACACGCATCAACGCAATGGAAACGAGGTGAGAAATTTTGCTGAGACTCTCAAAGGAACAAGTTGCCGTAGTACAAACACCATTTTTTAGTGCTGAACCACAAGGCAGATTACAAATTGGGTAATGAGAAAATATTAAATGGCTCAAATGGCTCTAAGCACTACGGGACTTAACATCTTGGGCCATCAGTACCCTAGACTTAGAACTACTTAAACCTAACTAACCTAAGGTCATCACACACATCAATGCCCGAAACAGGATTCGAAGCTGCGACCACAGCAGCAGCGCCGTTCCGGACTGAAGCGCCTAGAACCGCTTGGCCACAGAGGCCTGCTGAGAAAATATTAAGAAGCGACGATGATGCAAGATTAAAGAGAATACCTGCGTCCGTCAACATCAGGTAAATGATTCAGTTAGTTTCACTATTTAGCGGATTATGTGCTGTGTAACGAGCAGTTGGCGAGTGCCACCGTGCTCGCACAAAAAGAGATCCTAGCAGCACGTATCGTGAGTGTGATACAGAGAGTAAAATACTTAAGAGGGATTCAGCACCCTCTTATTGATATACGAATCCCCATATCTTTATCAGAAGCATATTGACACGTGATCCTACAAGTAATGAACCTAGAAGTCTTTAAGTCAGATAATGTATCACGATATGTCATTAGCATTCCACTGGCAGAAAGCAAGGAATGTTGTTACTCCCAGCTGCAACGAGAAATTTGTAGAATTTAATTTATTGTTGTGTTAAGTGAAATTTTAATCTCTCTTTGTTGGCATTCACTGTTGGTATCATTAATTGTGCCCAACAGAGGATAACTTGGGATGGTATATGCTACTGCCAATCCTTGCTTCTTTGTTAACAGAGTGTTAGTAGAGGTGTCACCATGGACAGAGAATATTTTAGGGTTTGGTATTCCGGGTTATGTCCACCTTTGTAGCTCAGTGCTCAGAGTAGCTGGCTGCCATGTGGAAAACCTGGTTATGAGTCCAGGGAATTTGCATTGATTTTTCCTTGTTGGGAACTCAGTTTCATGACATCAAATGAGGTGCCACTTAGAGAATTAGCGATTCCAAGATCAAGAGAGCCAATAACGGCTGAGACAGCAGTGCGTTGACCCTACGCCACACCATACTTTATCCAATGACGCCACTGCAGAGAATGACACGGTGGTTTGTCAGTCTCTAATGATCCATTGACCAGAGAGTGGAGCTTTGCTTGCTTGCTATTTTGGGCTAAGAAGGATTGTTGTATGTTTTATACTTCTCCGTTTAGTGTTATGTAAAACATTTTCTGTATTAAATTTCTTGCCTACCTGATTAGAGACTGCTGCCTTTTCTTTGATGAGGAGGTTTGTGTAATCTTCTATGACTACTATGCTGGCCGGAGCTTAACATCCTGGCAGGACCGCTTAAACCAGACAGGTCTTTTTGGAAGGAGTGATATGAAGAGCACTTAGAGGGACGAAGGGGGGAGGGGAAGGGAAAGGGGCTCCTGATGGCTATAGTGAAAGCGGTGGGTGGCGCAGTGATTAATGCAAATGCCTTGTAAACTGGAGGTGCCTTCTTTGAATCCCGATCCGGCATACTTTTTTACTCGGCGCCGCTGTCTCCGCATAAAGTCCCGATGCAGCTGACATCATGAGTTCATTACTTTTCCTTTCCTCTCTGCCACTCCACCTAAAATGTACATAATACCTCTGAATTTATTATTTCTTTATTGCCAACTCTATATGCAAAATATTTCGCAGACAGTATCTACATATATCATTGCAAAACTATATCATTGTACAGCACATAGTTCAGGAGAATGGTGCCATAGAAATTGAGCTGCGTGGACAAGAGACCGCGGGTGAAATTCGATAGAGACACAAGAGGCCTATGTGCACAGATATCTGTGAAATATGTCACACATACGTGAGATAAGTGTAACATGTGCGTATGCGTGCAAAGCCTCGGGTAAAAGCCTCCTCCTAAACGCCTCGATTGAATTCAATCGAACTTATACACGTATTACTTACTATCTGGAAAGAAGTACTGGGGGTGTAAGAACTAGCAGTCTCCCACTGGCTTGTGGGTGGCAATGTGGAGGGAGAAATGGCTAGGAGGACATGGATAGACAGAAAGGAGGAATAAGGGGGAGGGAGGGGTAAGCGGACAGGGGTAGAGCGAAGAGAAAATGGACTGAGTAATGGAAGAGAAGGAGACAGAAGGGGGGGGGGGATGGACAGAGAGAAGGGGTAATGTAATGAAAGAGAGGAGAGGAGAAGGAATTTTACAGGAAGATGGGAAAGAGGGAGTGAGCTGAGAAAAGAAAGCGGAGGTGAAGAACAGACTGGGAAAAGAAGGGAGGGATCCAGAGGGTGGAAGTGAATAGAACGAGGGGGTTGGAGGAACTGGACGTAGAGAGGGTGCTAGAAGGGAAGCAAGAGGTGAAAGGAAAGGAAGAGGTGCTGTTAGAGGGGAGGAGGAACAGACGGGCAGAGGCGAAAAGAGCAGATTGACAGAGGCGGTATGAACCGATGGACACATAGAGGTTCAGGAGGAGTTGGACAGAAAATTGAGGGGGGGGGGGGTTGGACGAGATCATAGAGAGCGGGTAATAGGGTCTTCTCGTCCTAAAGAAGAATTTAAGCCTTTTGACGCAAATGTTAAATTCAAAAATTTATTAGGAGACAGTTGATTTCTCGTATTGAATGGAGTATGAGGAAATGGATGGAGAGAAGGGGAGGGAAGAGGCAAGGTAATAGAAGACTTGAATAAATACATACCAGGGCAATGCAGGGTACTCACCTAGTTGGTTAATAAGTTCAAATGGTTCAAATGGCTCTGAGCATTATGGGACTTAACATCTGTGGTCATGAGTCCCCTAGAACTTAGAACTACTTAAACCTAACCAACCTAAGGACATCACACACATCCATGCCCGAGGCAGGATTCGAACCTGCGACCGTAGCAGTCACGCGGTTCCGGACTGAGCGCCTAGAACCGCTAGACCACCGCGGCCGGCGGTTAATAAGTGTGAGTAAATATTGTAAAAGAGTTACTCCCTAAATGCGGTGTAAATGTTGTTAGAGTTACGCCCACACAACCTTATGCTACTTTCCACTCTGAACCATAATGTATACGTAAATGTTAACCCAAGAAATGACTGACATCCTAAGCACAATTACATACGAAACCAAAAGCTCTATTTCCCTGCACTGGGCGCTTCTTTCACTATGTGTTTATGTTTATTACTGAATTATCACGGAATATACAGGGTGGTTCATTGATAGTGAACGGGTCAAATATCTCATGAAATATGCATCAAGCGAAAAAACTACAAAGGACGAAACTCGTCTAGCTTGAAGGGGAAAACGAGGTGGCGCTAAGGTTGGCCCGCTAGATAGCGCTGCCACAGGTCAAACGAATATCAACTGATTTTTTAAAAATAGGAACCCCCATTTTTTATTACATATTTGGGTAGTAGTACCGTAAAGAAATATGAATGTTTTAGTTGGACCACTTATTTCTCTTTGTGACAGATGGCGCTGTAATAGTCGCAAACGTGTAAGTACGTGATATCACGCAACATTCCGTCATTGCGGACGGTATTTGCTTCGTCATACATTACCCGTGTTAAAATGGACCGTTTACCAATTGCAGAAAAGGTCGATATCGTGTTGATGTATGGCTATTGTGATCAAAATGCCCAACAGGCGTGTGCTATTTATGCTGCTCGGTATCATGGACGACATCATGCATGTGTCTGGACCGTTAACCGGATAGTTATGTTATTTAAGGAAACAGGAAGTGTTCAGCCACATGTGAAACGACAACCACGACCTGCAACAAATGATGATTCTTAAGTAGGTGTTTTGCTGCTGTCGCGGCTAATCTGCACACTAGTAGCAGACAAATTGCGCGAGAATAGGAATCTCAAAAACGTCGGTGTTGAGAATACTACGTCAACATCGATTGCACCCGTACCATATTTCTATGCGCCAGGACTTGCATGGCGATGACTTTGAACGTCGTGTATAGTTCTGCCACTGGGCACAAGAGAAATTACAGGACGATAACAGATTTTTGCACGCCTTCTATTTAGCGACGAAGCGTCGTTAACCAACAGCGGTAACGTACACCGGCATAATATGCACTGTTGAGTAACGGAAAATCTACGATGGCTGTGACAAGTGGAACATCAGCGACCTTGGCGGGTTAATGTATGGTGCGGCATTATGGAAGGAAGGATAATTGGCCCCCATTTGATCGATGGCAATCTAAATGGTGCAATGTATGCTGATTTCCTACGTTATGTTCTACCGATGTTACTACAAGACGTTTCACTGCATGACAGAATGGCGATGTACTTCCAACATGATGATGTCCGGCACATAGCTCGCGTGCGATTGAAGCGGTGTTGAATAGCATATTTCATGGCAGGTAGATTGGTCGTCGAAGCACCACACCATGGCCCGCACTTTCACCGGATCTGACTTCCCCGGATTTCTTTCTGTGGGGAAAATTGAAGGATATTTGCTATCGTGGTCCACCGACAACGCCTGACAACATGCGCCAGCGCATTGTCAGTGCATGTGCGAACATTACGGAAGGCGAACTATTCGCTGTTGAGAGGAATGTCGTTACACGTACTGCCAAATGCATTGAGTTTGACGGACATCATTTTGAACATTGATTGCATTAATGTGGTATTTATAGGCAATCACGCTGTAACAGCATGCGTTCTCAGAAATGATAAGTTCACAAAGGTACATGTATCGCAGTGGAACAACCGAAATAAAATGTTCAGACGTACCTACGTTTTGTATTTTAATTTAAAGAACCTACCCGTTACCAACTGTTTGTCTAAAATTGTGAGCCATATGTTTGTTACTATTACAGCGTCTTCTATAACAAAGCGAAAAAAGTGGTCCAACTAAAACATTCATTTCTTTACGTACTACACGAAAATGCAATAAAAAATGGGGGTTCCTATTTTTAAAAAACGCAGATGATATCCGTTTGGCCTATGGCAGGGCCACCTAGCGGACCAACCACATTGCCTGCTGTTTTCCCCCTTCAAGCCAGACAAGTTTCGTTCTTTGTAGTTTTTTCGTTTGACGCTTATTTCGTGAGATATTTGGCCCGGTCACGATCAATGGACCACCCTGTATATTGTCCATAGGTGAAAAAAAAATGATTCAAATGGCTCTGAGCACTATGGGACTTAACTTCTGAGGTCAACAGTCCCCTAGAGTTAGAACTACTTAAACCTAACTAACCTAAGGACATCACACACATCCATGCCCGAGGCAGGATTCGAACCTGCGACCGTAGTGCATAGGTGGAAAAGACGTCGAGTTTCGCCCAATAGAAGATATCGTGGAGGGCCGCATCAAATAAAACAGTACAGACCAGATACACAAGTGCTAGAAACGGCAGTACGAAATCGTCGGTTTCTGGCGGTCTAGAGCGTACGGGAGAGATCCGTCCCTGTGGGCTGCACTTAGCCTCGCGAGCCAGGACGGCTTTAGCCGTTCGCGGACAGATGCCGGTGCGGCGCCGCGACGCCCACACGCTCTGAGGTCGCCCGGCGTCTCTCGGCGTCGCATCGCGCCGAGTTGCTCGGCGCCGCAGTCCGCGCGTCAGCGGCGCTTTCAGTGCCCGCGGCGGATTATCTCGGCTTAATTAACTGGAGGAGGCGGGCGCTGCCAGAGACGGCTGCTGGCTGCTGCCTGCCTGCAGCCGCCAGACACTAATTAGCCAGATTAGAGACGCGCCGATACCGCGGCGGTGGGGCCAGTTAGTGCGCCCGTCCCCACATCACAGGCGCCGCTACCTGGTCGCCCACACCTAGGCTCCACACCTCGGCGGCCGGGGCGGCTGCGCTGCCCGGAGTTGACACTTGGCATCCGCTTTATCTGGTTGCTTCGTGGCGTTTAACATGCACTCCGAAGAAATACGCGTATAAGATTAAGCAGATGAGCTTCATAGTATCTACAGAGACCTCAGTGACGATGCTATTGTCTACGGAGAACTATCGGCGTTGGACGAACCTTGGGAAATGCAGTAATACTGGGTATTATTTCAGATTGTGGTTATGAATTTCACCTGTCTTTAAATGTTGACAAATCCATAACAAAAAGAGAAAGAACTCGTTAGTTACGTATAGAAAGATAGTAATGATAATTGGAGCATTACACAGGGGCTATGTAAGTCTTTATGAGAACAATTTTTGCTTTTGACCAACATTGCATTAACAAGTGTGTGCATTTGATACCTTTGTTATTGTAGTTATGAAAAATTTTATCAAGTCATTATTGGCCATTGCCCAAAACAATTTGTAAAATTTTTTGTGGGGGGGCAAGGGGGCTATGTAAGTGGACTGTTCAGGATTTTATGTCGGTAACGCCACGTAGCGCTTTGTATGAAAATCAGACTGTGCTGTGTGAAGTCTGTGGCTGGTTGGCATTGTTGGAATAGTTGCTATTGTAGTGTTGGGCAGTCGGATGTGAACAACGCGTAGCGTTGCGCAGTTGGAGGTGAGCCGCCATCAGTTGTGGATTTGGGGAGAGAGATGACGGAGTTTTGAGTGGACGCCAGAAAGAGTAAATTTGTAATACTGAATATCATGAACTGATATATATATATTATGACTTTTGAACACTATTAAGGTAAATACATTGTTAGTTTCTCTATCAAAATCTTTCATTTGCTAAGTATGCCTATCAGTAGTTAGTGCCTTCAGTAGTTAGAATCTTTTATTTAGCTGGCTGTATTGGCGCTGGCTGTATTGCAGTAGTTCGAGAAACGAAGGTTTTTGAGAGGCAAGTGATTCATGAAAGGTATAGGTTATTGTTAGTCAGGGACATCCTTTTGTAGGGATTATTGAAAGTCAGATTGCGTTGCGCTAAAAATATTGTGTGTCAGTTTATTGATGATCAGAATAAGTAAAGAGAGAAATGTCTGAGCACGTTCAATTTTGCTGAGGTGTTTGAAAATCAAATAACATAAGGGGTTTACCAGCACAGTAATTCATTAATTTTTCTAAGGGGATGTTTCATATAGAGCGCTACGTGGCGTTACAAACATAAAAACCTAAACAACCTACTTACAGTTTATGTACGTGGGGGAGTTGGAAAATAAGTTTCCCCTGTCGACTGTGGTCAGAGTTGTGTGTGAAAGGAAGAAAAAAAGAGAATGAGACATTTAACACAAGACAAGACATATCTTTATTTTTCTACATAATTTCCAAGTACATTGAGACACTTGTCATACCGCTTTATAAGCTTCAAAAAGCCCTCCAGGAAAAGATCAGGTCGTTGCATATGGAAGAAGAGTTGAACGGTTTGTTTGACGTCAACATTGCTGCAAAAGCGCCTTCCGCCGAAGGACAAAGCAGGAAACAGCTGGAGGTCACTTGGTGCGAGATCCGGACTGCAATATGGTTTTGCGTTGCCGTCGCCGTGTGTGGTCTCGCGTTGTCATCTAACAGCAGAACGCCAGATCTGGGAAGGCTAGGCCGCTTTTTCCGCATCACCTCTTTCAATTTCGACAGAGTGGCACACTAATGCGCCACATTGATGGTTGCATCCTCCAGAAAGTCCAGCAGCAAAACTTTTTTGGCGCCTCAGAAAACGGTGAGTAGCACTTTACCTGCAGACGGAGTGCATTTGAACTTCCTTCGGACGTGCGCGTTCACCTACCGTGTCGTCTTTCACCCTTATCACACAACTCCGTCCATAGTCGACAGGGGAAACTTATTTTCCAACTCACCCTCGTATCTGAAGGAATTACTAAGAAATTGTATGACACTAGACGAAAACAATCTATATGGGAGAAAATGTATGGATGACATATATCTGAAACTTAGGAATGAGGTACCAGCGGAAGAAAATATGTGATGATGAGAGACTCGTGCTTCGATACTTCAATCCATAAGGTACTTAAAATAAAAAAAACAGTCAACAGTCTCGATCGCGTTTTGAGGTGTTAAAATGTCTGAAAACACTATTGAGACTGTTTTTAATTGATTTTTGGCATTTTACACCAATCTCTGCTTTGCTCCAATTACAGAAAGCTTTACAAAATTTCTGATAGAGTGTTTTTTTTTTGGTGTCATCAGTCTACTGACTGGTTTGATGCGGCCCGCCACCAATTCCTTTCCTGTGCTAACCTCTTAATCTCAGAGTAGCACTTGCAACCTACGTCCTCATTTATTTGCTTGACGTATTCCAATCTCTGTCTTCCTCTACAGTTTTTGCCCTCTACAGCTTCCTCTAGTACCATGGAAGTCATTCCCTCATGTCTTAGCAGATGTCCTATCATCCTGTCCCTTCTCCTTATCAGTGTTTTCCACATATTCCTTTCCTCTCCGATCCTGCGTAGAACCTCCTCATTCCTTACTTTATCAGTCCACCTAATTTTCAACATTCGTCTATAGCACCACATGCTTCGTTTCTCTTCTGTTCCGGTTTTCCCACAGTCCATGTTTCACTACCATACAATGCTGTACTCCAGACGTACATCCTCAGAAATTTCTTCCTCAAATTAAAGCCGGTATTTGATATTAGTAGACTTCTCTTGGCCAGAAATGCCTTTTTTGCCATAGCGAGTCTGCTTTTGATGTCCTCCGTGCTCCGTCCGTCATTGGTTATTTTACTGCCTAGGTAGCAGAATTCCTTAACTTCATTGACTACGTGACCATCAATCCTGATGTTAAGTTTCTCGCTGTTCTCATTTCTACTACTTCTCATTACCTTCGCCTTTCTCCGATTTACTCTCAAACCATACTGTGTACTCATTAGACTGTTCATTCCGTTCAGCAGATCATTTAATTCTTCTTCACTTTCACTCAGGATAGCAATGTCATCAGCGAATCGTATCATTGATATCCTTTCACCTTGTATTTTAATTCCACTCCTGAACCTTTCTTTTATTTCCATCATTGCTTCCTCGATGTACAGATTGAAGAGTAGGGGCGAAAGGCTACAGCCTTGTCTTACACCCTTCTTAATACGAGCACTTCGTTCTTGATCGTCCACTCTTATTATTCCTTCTTGGCTGTTGTACATATTGTATATGTTCCGTCTCTCCCTATAGCTTACCCCTACTTTTTTCAGAATCTCGAACAGCTGGCACCATTTTATATTGTCGAACGCTTTTTCCAGGTCGACAAATCCTATGAAAGTGTCTTGATTTTTCTTTAGCCTTGCTTCCATTATTAGCCGTAACGGCAGAATTGCCTCTCTCGTCCCTTTACTTTTCCTAAAGCCAAACTGATCGTCACTTAGCGCATTCTCAATTTTCTTTCCCATTCTTCTGTATATTATTCTTGTAAGCAGCTTCGATGCATGAGCTGCTAAGCTGATTGTGCGATAATTCTCGCACTTGTCAGCTCTTGCCGTCTTCGGAATTGTGTGGATGATGCTTTTCCGAAAGTCAGATGGTATATCGCCAGACTCATATATTCAACACACCAACGAGAATAGTCGTTTTGTTGCCACTTTCCCCAATGATTTTAGAAATTCTGATGGAATATTATCTATCCCTTCTGCCTTATTTGACCGTAAGTCCTCCAACGCACTTTTAAATTCCGATTCTAATACTGGATCCCCTATCTCTTCTAAATCCACTCCTTTCTTCTTCTATCACATCAGACAAATCTTCACCCTCATAGAGGCTTTCAATGTATTCTTTCCACCTATCTGCTCTGTCCTCTGCATTTAACAGTGGAATTCCGGTTGCACTCTTAATGTTACCACCGTTGCTTTTAATGTCACCAAAGGTTGTTTTGACTTTCCTGTATGCTGAGCCTGTCCTTCCGACAGTCATTTCTTTTTTGATGTCTTCACATTTTTACTGCAGCCATTTCGTCTTAGCTTCCCTGCACTTCCTATTTATTTCATTCCTCAGCGACTTGTATTTCTGTATTCCTGATTTTCCCGGAACATGTTTGTACTTCCTCCTTTCATCAATCAACTGAAGTATTTCTTCTGTTACCCATGGCTTCTTCGCAGCTACCTTCTTTGTACCTATGTTTTCCTTCCCAACTTCTGTGATGGCCCTTTTTAGAGATGTCCATTCCTCTTCAACTGTACTGCCTACTGCGCTATTGCTTTTTGCTGTATCTATAGCGTTAGAGAACTTCAAACGTATCTCGTCATTCCTTAGTACTTCCTTATCGATCTTCTTAGCGTATTGATTCTTCCTGACTGTCTTGAACTTCAACCTACTCTTCATCACTACTATATTGTGATCTGAGTCTACATCTGCTCCTGGGTACGCCTTACAATCCAGTATCTCATTTCGGAATCTCTGTCTGACCATGACGTAATCCAATTGAAATCTTCCGGTATCTCCCGGTCTTTTCCAAGTATACCTCCTCCTCTTGTGATTCTTGAACAGGGTATTCGCTATTACTAGCTGAAACTTGTTACAGAACTCAATTAGTCTTTCTCCTCTTTCATTCCTTGTCCCAAGCCCATATTCTCCTGTAACCTTTTATTCTACACCTTCCCCTACAACTGCATTTCAGTCGCACATGAGTATTAGATTTTCGTCCCTCTTTACATACTGCATTACCCTTTCAATATCCTCATACACTTTCTGTATCTGTTCATCTTCAGCTTGCGACGTCGGCATGTGTACCTGAACTATCGTTGTCGGTGTTCGTCTGCTGTCGATTCTGATTAGAACAACCCGGTCACTGAACTGTTCACAGTAACACACCCTCTGTCCTACCTTCCTATTCATAACGAATCCTACACCTGTTATACCATTTTCTGCTGCTGTTGATATTACCCGATACTCATCTGACCAGAAATCCTTGTCTTCCTTCCACTTCACTTCACTGACCCCCACTATATCTAGATTGAGCGTTTGCATTTCCCTTTTCAGATTTTCTAGTTTCCCTACAACCTTCAAGCTTCTGACATTCCACGCCCCGACTCGTAGAACGTTATCCTTTCGTTGATTATTCAATCTTTTTCTCATGGTAACCTCCCCCTTGGCAGTCCCCTCCCGGAGATCCGAATGGGGGACTATTCCGGAATCTTTTGCCAGTGGAGAGATCATCATGACACTTCTTCAATTACAGGCCACATGTCCTGTGGATACACGTTACGTGTCTTTAATACAGTGGTTTCCATTGCCTTCTGCATCCTCATGTCGTTGATCATTGCTGATTCTTCCGCCTTTAGGGGCAATTTCCCACCCCTAGGACAAGAGAGTACCCTGAATCTCTATACGCTCCTCCACCGTCTTTGACAAGGCCGTTGGCAGAATGAGGCTGACTCCTAATGCCGGAAGTCTTCGGCCGCCAATGCTGATTATTGATCAAAATTTAGGCAGTGGCGGGGATAGAACCCGGGACCGAAGACGTTTTGATTATGAATCAAAGACGCTACCCTTTTTTTATATCTCATTTTGTTCTCTTTCGTTCGTTGTATCTGCCCGGGGCGGACGTCGTAAGACACCCGTTCTGGTTCGTTGTTGATCGGTGAACTTAGTTTTTTTATTATAGAGGGCAGCTAACCCTCTGACCGAACACGCTGAGCTACCGTGCCGGCGTCCCTAGACCACGGGTTTGTTTAATAGAGTCAATCGGTCCAGGTTTGAGTCCCTGTTCGACACAGTTTTAATCTGCCAAGAAGTTCTAAATCAACGCACATGGCACTACGTAGTCAAGATTCATTATGCATACTTTCCTTCGGCTTTGGCTAAGCCATTGCTCTTCCGTATCCTTTCTTACAGGTATGCTAATCCTGCAAGATATGCTAGAGAACTTCTGTGGAGTTTAGAGTGTACAGCCTAAAGTAGTGGTGGGAGTAAAACTGTAAAGGCATCTCGTGAAGGATAGCTCATACAACGGAGCACTTACCCGCGTAAGTCATAAGTCCCACCTTCGAGTCCCGATCAGGCAAACAGTTTTATTCTGCAGGGAGTGTCTAATCAGCCCACATTCCACTGCAGAGTGAAAGATTCATTATAGGCACAAAGTGTTGTTTGACAGTTTCTGGGAAAGTGCAGTGGATGGAATAGGGCTGAGAATTGCTAACTGCCCATCACGCACCATATAGTGGCTTACGGATTATAGACATGGATCTTGTTTTCTATTCACTACAAGAGGGATGCATTTTGCATTCTTACACTAGATACACATAGAATGTAAGAATTATTTAATCACTAGCTGAGAACCCAAAGGTTTCCCGGGAGTTTATTCGTAGATGTACACGAGACTTCGTAGGGTGAAATTTATTTTTGGCTTATAGAGATTCTTTGTATGCAGCGTTTGAAGTAGAATATGCGGGTACACGAAAGAAGAACTTATTTGTTTCACTAACACAGGAGAGGACCACGGAGAGATTACCTTGTGAAAAGCAACTGACACTAAGGTCTACTACGCCTGCAACATGTCATACTTGGCTTTTCACTTTTTGTATCATCATGGCATAACATAAGCTCACTGGTTACTGTACACGCTAAAGTGAAACGATAAATTGCTAAGAATAAGCGAGATTCTGAGTATAAACACTCTCTCGGCAGCGTTATTCCCCATCAAAATATCCGCATCTATGATGTTACTGTGGTGAGAAGCAGCTTTAAGAGCCTGTAGGTGAAGCTTTCGTAGAAGTGAGATAATGCATGATGCTCCCGATCAGAGTTACGTCGCATCTCCCTTTCTGAAAGAGTTTTCAAAGAGCGAGTTAAAGCCCGATGTTCTCTAGCCACTGCAAGTCTCTCCTTACGGTCTTCGCTAGATACTTGGCACCACACCGTCCTCAGTCTTTTAGCTGTTGCGATTTCAGAAAGACTGTTATTTAGGCATTTTTATTCATAAATTTTAAAAAAATCAGAATGTAATTAGTAGGCATCCAAATCCCAAAACAAACTTAAAAATTTCTTTTCTTTCTAGTAAAGACTGTAAAAAAGACCTGTAGAAAAATGTAAAGCACTATCATTAAGTTTTCAATACACACAAAGCACAATTAGTGGATCTGGAAATCATAACCAAGTATATTCAGTCTTAATTTTGTAAGACTAGCCGGCCGCTATGGTCGAGCGGTTATAGGCCCTTCAGTTCGGACCGCGCTGCTGCTACGGCGGCAGGTTCGAATCCTGCCTCGGGCATGGATGTGTGTGATGTCTTTAGGTTAGTTAGGTTTAAGTAGTTCTAAGTCTAGGGGACTGATAACCTCAGATATTAAGTCCCATAGTGCTCAGAGCCATTTGATCCTTTTATTTTGTGAGACTGTGTAAGACGTGTATATTTCAATTGTCTATTGTCAAACCACAATTTTTGAAAGATTTTTTATATTTTATTAATAGGATTAAGTAGGAATAATTAATATTTGTCATGTTGGAAATAATTGTGGTAGCAGGGAATTTCTGCACCAAAGTATTGTTGATATAACTTTAAAAAGGGCGGGAGAAACCGCGTACGGATACATTTTAAGAAAAGAGCCTGAAAGACCGCGCATTGATACATTTTGTAATGGTAGCAGGGATTGTCTGCACCAGAAAGCATTGTTGGCAGGAGAACCGCACTTTAGCGTTCATAGGATGTCAGTAGTAAGCGAGATGTGAAGCGAGTTGGTAGCAGGTCTGAAGCGAGAGGTTGAGAGGAGTAGTGTGCCTGCCAGCCACCAGCTATGATGTACAAGAGATTATAAACGGATGTACAGAGACATCAACTAACTATTATCATAAGAGGAACTAATATTATTGAATTATTTTCTTTGCGAAACTCAAGACTACTGAAGGTATGTTTGCGTAATGCTAGTTGTAAGATTATTGTAAAAAGTAAGTCCCATTTGAACGTTTGTAAAATCATTTCATTACCAACAGTAAATATTTGAAGCATTTTCAGAATATAATTAATTTTTGCTAACAATGTTTCATTAATGATTATAATCCATCCCAAAAGCCATCAACATAAAACTTTACAAAAATTTTATTGTTGTGATGAAAAAGTGTAACTATGAATTGCGTAACTTCAGTCAAATTAATTAAAGAATAACGTCAGCTTTGCTAATAAGGAATAACGTCAGCTGTGGTAATAAATACAGCCACTTATTATGACAGCCCACCAGCAGTTAATAGAGTATAGTAAACCAGAGTAAGTATATTCATGTCGCATTTCGATATAGCAGGCAGATGGCGATCCAGTAAGAGTAAAAAAAAAGCAAGGAACAGTTTTGGGTTATTGCAGATAACGACTGAGGACCACGACGACGACACATTCTATGTTTCGTCGAAATAATCAGAAAATCACTTTTAATAAGCAGCAATTAAATTTGTAATGCGAAGATTGAGAAAGAGAGTAAATTTCAAAGGGAAAATTTCATTTGTTATTATTAAGCAAGACATAGAAATCCTAAGGGAAGGTTATCATTAACAAAAGAGGTATAGAGGAGACGGGAAGGTTTCACTACCGCGTTTTTCACACGTATTATTTCTGTCTATTCCTGAAAAGATTCTCCGTTTCCCTCCGCGTCAAATAGTCGTCAGGCAACGAGGCGGCTTTTAATCTCGCTGTGGGAAGACGTCACGAAGTTTTGGCTCATCAGAATAGGTAGCTACCATCAGACCAGGAGCATCATGCATCTTTAAGTTCTCCACATTCACAGGTCCCACATGTAGTAACGCATCCCTATCATTTCAAGTTCCGTTAGTCTACTCAGTAATGTAAAGTAACTAGTATCTGAGCCGTTCGCGGCTCGCCCTCATGCCGTTTATTGCTTGTCATCTTGTTTTTGTTGTTTTCTCGCCTCGTTTTTCTTTTAATTAGAATTACTGTCGTCACTAGGTTGCTGGTTTTCTTGCCTGTGAGTGGCAGCAGCAGCGCTTATCGATAAGTGCACAGTCGTACTATCTCTGGGGCGACCGCTAGTATTTCCGGGTAGTCGTGTGTCTGGGGTTGAGTTGGGAGCCAAGTCAGGACGCAGCAGCAGTGAAGACGGGGACGGAGCGCCAGTTATGTGCGGACAGCCAGTGCTTGCCGACTGCTAGCGACACACACAAACTGTCCGACGGAAGAAGATTGAAGTGGGACGACCGTTGGTTGGTCATTCGGTTAGTCGTTTCATCGAGCGACGTGTCGACAATTATTTGTTTGTTGTTGTTGTTGTTGTTTTTTTTACCGTTTCTGGGCCTCGTCAGTTGGTCATCTTGCCGGACGTTGGTCGGTTCCCTCCTTGTGCAGAGATGTCATGGCCAATGGTCAAGAGTTACCTCTGCATGGTTGGGTCCGAGCCAGTGTGCCCGGGTCGCCGTGTCTCCGAAGTCTGAACGGACATCGAGTTGAGTCGGGTTGGAGCTGCAGTCAGCTTCGGACAGCCAAGACTCGCCCGACCGTTGCCGACACACGTAACTTCGTTGGGTACGACGTGAGTTGGTCGTTCGGTCAGTCGTGTCATCGGAAGACGTGTATTACGTCGCCGACCGCTTGTGGAAACACTGTGTGTGTCGAATTTCTTCGTCCTTGTTGTTCCTCAGTGATTGCTTTTACGATTGTTCGAGTGCTTGTGCAAGTGTGTTTACGTGGAACCGTGTGTAGCTTCTGTGATTTCCACTGAGCAGGTCAATGCCGCCTGCGTACTGGAGTAGTAAGTCGGTCGCTGAAATAGAGCAGCGAGTGTGTCGGGTGGAAGGGAATTGATTAGGGTGTCGGTTGGTTCTTCAGCCGTCCCTAGGTCCTGTTGCCACCCGATTGTTTAGTGTTACGTTTGTCTGCCTGTCTCACATAAACTGTGGTGAGAGTTTCCTCCCCAGGCCCATCCTTGGAACACTTCTGAGCACCACTGTTTGTTGTTTCTGTTTGTTATTTTATTTGGACGCAGGTGCTGTGCCAGGCCTTCAGCCGTGTATTAATATTGTCTGTTTTATGTTTAGTATATGGCCTTCAGCCAAATTTCGTAGCAGCTTTAAGATGAGGCCTTCAGCCGTGTTTCTTTTAAAGTTTTTGTTGATCTGTATTTAGGCCTTCAGTCGCGTTTGTTTCAGAATCTGTGGCTTCAATATGTAAATCCTTGTCTGTAAGGTTTCTCTTTAATTATCTTGAATTCTTGAAACGGCCTTCAGCCGTGTTCTGTAAATGTTTATCTTAAAGTTGTCTTTAATTATTCTTGAGTAGTTATTTGGGCGATCAGCCGACAAGATACTTCAAGTTTTCTTAAAATATTTTTCTGTTGTAGTGTATAAAGGCTAATCTTTAAACTCTCTCCTTTTTTATGTAAAGAAAAAATTTTAATTGGGCTTTCAGCCGAAGAATTAACTTGAATTTTCTTTAGTATGGCCTTTAGCCGGAATTTTTAAATGCTTGGCTTTTAAAGAATTCCCTTTAGCTGATCTGAAATATTATTTCGATCTTTAGCCGAGAAGATATTGTAATTTTACTGAAGTAAGGCCTTCAGCCATTACTCTAAATCCTGGTGTTTTAAAGCAATCATTTAAACTTATTCTGGATAAATTAGTTGGGCCCTCTGTCGTGAAATGATCTTTGTTGTTTTAAAGAGAAAACTGTGCATCGGTGTGACGAATAAAGTTGTGTTTGTTCTTGTATAACTAACAGTAGTTGACCTTGGCCCTTTTCCACAACCTGATCCGTCCTGTCCTGTGTATCCTGTTTTCAGTATCCTCTGCTACGCAGTTCTTAGTGATTCTGGAGTATAGATCGTCACCGATGTTAACTGTGTTTTCAGCCACAACAGTCGCCTAGAATTTTCCATCTGTGATTCAGCCTACAAGCGCTAGTTAATGTGTAAATGCGTTCGAATTCGTGCAAGTAATTCCGAAAACGATGGCCACCAGAACATCGCAGAGCAACGTTTCTGATGCGGTGCCAGTGTTCGTTAACGGCGTACGCCGGGGCGCAAAGTATCAGCTGGTCTTGTACGCGCGATAATTTAAACTGCAGCGCACTCTGTTGCTGTCAAAGCAGCTGTTGATTAAACAATACGCCGAAATCTGTTCATAATTTCCGTGCTGCCACACGCGGCGGCTGCATAACTACACTTCGTTAGCGCGTGGCTTCTGATTCAGGTCAAGTCCGGATTACGGACCGCTGTGGCGCGATAATGGTGTTATGGGAGCGTTTGCCGATCCACCAAACAGTCCGAGCGCGGCCGACGGGGAGCAAAAAAAAGCACGATGAAAGCCGCATCTCCCTTCCCGTTATGAATGACAAAGCTCGTTTAGCATTTTTGCGGTACAAGGATAAAAGATTAGCGAAAGAAAAATATTATCATTGGGATTGTCGCCACTCTATCGCACAAGCGCTCTCTCGGAGCTGGAAAATAACCTGTTATTTCGGCTGCGTGCCTCGATAATCTGCATTTCTATCCGCCGGCTCCGTATTGTCGGCCGAAAATTACGGAGGCTAAGCCGGAGCCGGCACGCCGCGTCGCGATTTAAAGTGGTGTGTTACTTTATTTCGGCAGACAGTGGAACTTCATCTGAAGTCGGCTCTAATTGTCTCGGCTCGCGCTGATAAATCACGTTCCGCGAAGTTCCTTGCGGGTCCGGCAGACTGCGAACTACGCAATAGACCGCCCCGCTAGGCGTCCACGTGTTTCCACAGCAATTGCGGTAATTTCGCAAACTTTTCTTTACGAGACTTTTACACGGCCCGGAAACTTGCCAGTCCGCCCGTGCCGTGACATTTTCTGTCCATTCTGCCTGCTGGCTGCAAACTCGACTCTAACGCCCTGTTCACGTTTCGCACGAAGGCATGGAACCGGTGTCGCACTCACGAGACTGTGCCGTAACGCGGCCAGTTGCACTGAATTAAAGGCGATGGAAGGTGATAAAGCCTACATTCGTATCCAGGAATCACGACGATAGACGTAGACGAATATACAGAGGGGTTCACTGTTTATAAGTCCGTAACCTTCGACCATAAATATAATAGACTGGCCCTGACGTCATTTTCGTGGCTCCAACATCTCTGGGCTAAAGTCACGTGAATGTTGGCAAAACATGTTTGTTTCGTGTTGCGCTTAAGGTTGTACTCAGTGTTTTGTCGGGGGAAATGGCATTACATTTCACGTGTAAGTGTTCCTATGACAGTGCAGATTCGTTCATTGAAATCTGCTGACGTCACTTTTATATGTTTTTTACACTTGAAATAGAGTATCACGTAAATTAAAGTGTTGAAAGTGATGCCTGTAAAGTCAGACTCATATTAAATTTTGGAAAGTATCTGTGATAATTCGGTTACAGAAGTAAGTATAGCTGTTTCTCGTTCCTAATCGTAGGTTCCCTAAAGATGAAAACCGAAGGCAGCTTTGGATACAGGCCCTGAAACGGAAAAACTTTAAGCCATCTGCACATACGCGCCTTTTTGTATATACAAGTGAAATTATAAGAAGGTAAGAGCACCTATAGTCGACACATGAAGAGAATTTTTTTCTATCTTCTAAAACTATTAAATAAATGTAGGCTCCAAAATTATTTTCTGAAACTTCAAAGTCTTACCTTTCATCTAAAATATCATTTTTTTTAAACTGATAGTTTAAACTTTTGTAAAAATAGTAGGAACTGAACCTTTGAAGTGCGCCTAAAATTGATACTCTAAAATGGACTTGCTCCTAATTTTGGCACCTATAGTTGAAATAATTCCAATATCCCATTTTCTTTTATAAGTGACAAGAGCACAAAACGCGGCGAATCCAGTGTTTGAAGTTTTGACACGAGCCCACTCTTACTGTTTAAAAGAATTCTAACGACATTTTACTTTAATTGATAGTTTACAGTAATTTCGCCCCACTGCCCACCAGAGGGGCGTTCGATGTATTTATTAGATTTTATAAATGGTACTGTGAACAAATCCAGGTCAAATGTAGTTCTGACATAATTTTTCGCAAATAAAAAAGTAATTTTTTGTTGGAAGAGTTTGGCAGTCAACTGAGAAATGTGGGTAAAATACGATACAAACATAGGATGGCAGACCGCTGGTTTGAAATCCCGCCACGTTTTGCCAACAGTCACGTGGTTTATGTTGGAGCCACACCAGCCCTATAGCTTCTGCACAGCAAGGCCAGTCTACTAATATCTATGGTCGAAGTCCATAACTGGCAAACTAATTGACGGAGTTGTCTCATCTTTGGTAGTGTAATAATTTGCAGTTCGGAAATCGCCACACAAGCGTTGTACTGCGTTGTTTAGTTTTGTCAGATGACAGTCGCCAGATAGTCAGTGTTTCGTTCTTAGTTGCACCTAATTACTCGAGTAAACACGGCTGGCGCAAGGCTTACATTCGATGAAAGGAAGTCAGTTCTGAAGTGGTATTTTAAGTACGAAAACATTAATGAGGTTCAACGGCAATGGCGAAATGAGTATCAAACAGAACCACCGACACATTTAACGATTCGTCGCATTCGAGACAAATTTGAAGCCGAAGGCTGTGTTAAAGATGTACACAACCAACGATCTGGACGACTTGTAACAGTAACAAGTACAACTAACTCCCGTCGTCTGTTACAACAATTGACTCGCTCACCACAGAAGTCTGTGAGACAGCGTGCCCGTGAAACTAGAGTGAGTCGCCCAAGTGTTCGGCGAATTTTGAAGACAGCAAAGTAGAGGTGCTACATCTCACGATTGCTACACGCAATGAACGAGGACGACCCAGATCGCAGAATGGAGTACTGCGAGTTATTTACTAAC
Source organism: Schistocerca cancellata (assembly GCF_023864275.1). Classification (NCBI taxonomy): domain Eukaryota; kingdom Metazoa; phylum Arthropoda; class Insecta; order Orthoptera; family Acrididae; genus Schistocerca; species Schistocerca cancellata. The sequence goes on from NC_064630.1 coordinate 708,194,977, forward strand.
ATGGTGCGCAACGATGAAGAGTTTTGCAGAGATGATTGTGTGGTCTGATGAGGCACAGTTCAAACTCAATGGTACAGTAAATAGCCACAGTTGCAACTACTGGACGGCCGAAAATCCGAACGTCTATGTAGACAAAGCCGTGAATTTGCCAGGAGTAAATGTGTGGTGTGGTTGTCTTACCGGGGCTTCATTGGACCATTCTTCTTTGACGGCACAGTTACCGGTGAGGTGTACCTTCAGAAGCTTCAGACATCCATTTTACCTGCCATCCGAGACTTTTGTGGAGACGGAAGAGTTTACTTTCAACAAGATGGTGCCCCAGCCCACTACCAATATCGTGTTATGGCGTATCTCGACGAAAATCTACCAGGAAGATGGACAGGCGGTAGAGGTGATGTGGAGTATCCACCATGTTCCCCAGACCTAACTCCTCTGGACTTTTACCTGTGGGGAACACTAAAGGACGTCGTTTATCGACAAAAGCCACGCACATTGTATGAACTTCGAGAATCCATCGTACATTCATGTGCAAATATCCAACTGAACACGTTGCAGTCAGTAGCTCATGCTGCAGTTCGGCGGCATCGTTTGTGTGTGGATATTAATGGTGACCATTTCTAACAGCTACAGTGATATCTTTAATTTGGACTTTAAGCTACGCTTTTACCAATAATGACACAACTCCGTGAATTAGTTTGCAATTTATGGACTTTTAAACAGTCGATACATTGTTTGGTCCCCTCCGTGGTATTTACTACTATAATACAAATGTGGTATTTAGTATTTAGCAAATGAGTGTGTCAGATCTACCTGTGGAGTTCAATGTTCTGTGTGATATACCAGTAGCGTAACCCAAATTGTTGGCTAGTATGACTCGTTGTTCTCAACTGTGTCTACTGCGGGAGCAGTTAAATAAAGTATTTAAATGCAACTGCTGCGAGAATAACTTTTATTTTCTCGTAGTAGACAAAGTAAATCACCCCAAGATCAACCAAAGCCGATTCATACAAGTAAGAGCTTTTCTTCCTCGAAGAAATAGCAAGAACAGAATATTTATGCTTTCACTGCTCAACACACCGATCACGGAAAGCTCGCCAGTGTAGTGTCAGTGCCAGTGTCAAACGGCTATTGTATTAGTAACATATTCTAACCACTGAGTGGGTGGATCACGTAATCGCACTTTGACGCTCTTATGCCGTAATTTTAATAAAATAATTTTAATTACTTTAATTGAAATATTTAAGCATTAACTATAAAAAAGGAATACAATATAATCCTAAGAGTGTGGGGCACCAAAAACGCTCTAGATTAGAATTCGTTTCCTTGTACTAACCTGTGAGTAATAGACACAATAGTGTCTCGCTCTCACTTGTGTTGAGATCTGTTCTGCAAGAGCCTGATCCTTTAGCACTAATCGCGTCGATGTGATGTGTAATTATGAATTGGAAGTTAAAACAATATCGGTACATCAATATCATTAAAATTGTGTTTTACGCTATTTATTACAAAAAGTATATCGCCGTATGGTCGGCATTGATTCCAAACATTACGAGTTTTTCCACAGTATGATAAATCAGTTACAGGAACAGAAAGCCATATTTACGGACGTAGTTAAAGAGACTGAAATTATGAACATATAAACAGTATGGAAAGCGAACAGCATTGATGTGATAATACTTGACACTCATTTTCTGAGATTTTAACGTAGCGAACATTACGCTAAGCGATAGTTTATTGTTCAATAATCGGCCTAGCATCTCTGGTCGCTGTAGAAAGCAGGAATTGAAATCATTTTTGCTAGGAAACAAAAATTTTAAAATTTAGCAAAAGTAAATTTAAGTTTTCTGGCCCGAAGAATGTAAAACCAGATAGTGAAAGTCTTATCCGTAATTAACTTCTATCACGGAAGTAAAGCAACAACGTGTAGTTCATAATAAAAGCAAATTGTATTTAACCTGGATCCTGGATAGTTTTGTCTTCTTCAACGTCCCTGAACCACATCGACGTGTGCTTCATAATAAAATCTACTGCCAGAACGTAGAGAGAGTCCACCTAAGCATATTGAGCTTTCAATACCACCACCAATAAAAAATACTAGCAGCCAGGTAAACACCAGATTAAATACACTGGCGCATGCCACCGTGGGGCTCGACATGAAGAATATTTGAATACAACAGTCCAGCTCGAAACTACAGAAAATATTTTTAAAATCCATACAACGGAAAGACTTTGACACAAATCTAACCAACGCAGATGAAACAGAATTCGACCCACTGCAAAGGGAAGGAAGAATTCAACAAAACGACAGAGAAAATTACGGAGTTCAGCCGGACTACAAGACGATTCGAATCTGCAATAAACATAAAACAACCAGAACTAATATAACAAACCACATAAATGGTGTGTATCGTTTATTTGAAGACTTTATTAGTTGTAAAATCACGAACAATTAGTGAAACGTAATTATTTGATTATATGTATTGTAAATTTTATTATATCTAGTCTGTGATCTTGCTCCTGCTTGTATTAATTCATGATTTCAGCGTAACTTCACTGAGATAATATTTTGTCAGTGAAGGTTTATCTGAATACTGAAGTACTGCTGGTGAAATTGCTCAAGACTGTGTAAGGTAAATACGCTGGTATTTGAAGACTTACCTTTTGCATAACATCTTTATCTTGATGAGTAGTAATGCTGTACTTTAGACGAGTAATTAATCATCGAACCCAGGTCTGTCTGCCTCGATTGTTGAAGATAGTGAATCTAATTCGGAAACAGTATTACACGATAATGTTGAGGAATGCGTAGATTCAGTTGCAAAATCAGGCAAAGTACCTAATTGGAGGATGGTTTCCGATGCGTCTACGGATCTTCTAATGAGCTTAGACGAAAAAGAGGAGGAAGCGGATAAGCAGTTACTCGCTGAACAAGCGGAGATAGATAAATAAAGTGAAAAGAGAGAGAAAGAAAGGAATAAGCGATTACTCTCTGAACTAGTGGTGAAAGATAAACGAAGGGGAAAGAGACACGAAGAAAAGGGCGGAGAAAGGGAAACAGAACGAGATAGAAAACTCACGGAAAGGGATAAACAGCAGATTCGCAATGAGTTGGCTGAAATAAACAGTACGCAGGGGAGTTTACTAGTCTTGGCTGCTCAGTTAAAATTAGACGCAGAAGGTTGCGAAGAAACAAACTCAAACTGAAAAGACAGTCCAGTCAGTGACTGACGAATTGTCGCACCTTGAAGCAGTAACCAATAAAACGTAGACGAATCTCTCATGAAACAAAGTCAAAAGTGTGAAAATGAGATGTTCAAATGCATCGTGAACTAGTATGCTGAAATTAATATGAAAGGAAATTCCGAAATAGCTTCGGCTATTCAGTCTGCTAACAAAGGTTGAGACAAGGATGCACAAGCCGTGATCGAAGATTTCAAAGACAAATTTCGGCAAATTAAAGACAAAGTAGCACTTGGACTTCCTAAATGGCAGGACAAAATTAGCTGAAAGGCTGAATCACTTGAAAGCGAAGTCGCACTCAGTAACAGCAAAGAGTAGCTCACTTTTCCAACTAAGACGATGCTGAGCGAAAATGAATGTCCTCAGTGCAGATACGGCAACGGGCATATTATACCGAGCCTTAATCGGAAAGCATAGATGAGCCAAAAAGTTGCTGCCCGTCTGTGTCATTATTAAAACTTGAACATAGCATTATTTAAAATCAACAGTTTCAAACTTATTCCCCAAAGAAGGATGTCCAACGTCCGACAGTATTCATAAAATGTTCTAGAAACATCTTTCCACTACAGTGGAACGAATATCATAAATCATATAATTGTTGTTGCTGCCTTGTGGGTAAATGAGGTTATGGATTTGTGTTACACGTAGGAAGATTTCGAACGCAGATTCATTGCCAAATTGTAGTCTGCTAGGAAACAAAAGTTGAGAAAAGAAAGTTAGCTTGCGGAAATATTACAAGCCCTGCGTTTATAGAATACGGTATTAGGACGAATCTATCTCACCTCGCGGAGTACTGCAAGTAATAAAAGCCAAGTTACCTGCTAATATTCGAGAAAAACTGACATGCGTACCAGACACAGACCTTGAATACTTTTTGACAGTTGTTGATTCTCTTGATCTGATTCAAGAGGACCACAAATAAATGAAAGGAAATGGGAGTAGTCGAAAATCTGGTGGAAATTCTAAGGAAAATTATATCAACCATAATAATGGACATAACCAGAATAGGAACAATAATAACTATAACCGAAATAAAAATGATCATGGAAATGGAAGTGCAAATAGAAATGAAAACCTTGCCTGTCAGCCAGCCTCATCCACTAATTTTAATGAGAACTTACAATATTATAAGAATTGAAACTAATACCAACAACCCAATTGTAATAGTCCCAAAAGAAAATATAATGGTGCCTGTAATAAAATGGGAATTATCGCTCTGATAATTAAAACATCACTAATCAGTAGCGCCAAAATTGCAACCAAGGTTCTTGGCAACCTTCTGCTGCTGATGTTACTGAACAGCATTTACAGTTGCAACACCTAATAAGTAGCCAGAGTAATAACACGTCACTGATCCCAAGTAGCTCAAAATCATTACAACAAAGCGGTCGTAGTGTATGCATAGTACAAGTTAGGAGCGAATTTCTTAATTTACAGACCCATACAGAAAACTAAAATCTACCATTCTTTGCCTCCCAAGGCTGGTCATAGAGAATTAGTGGGGCTATGATGGAAACAGAGCGCTAATGATACTCTATAACAATGACATAAAGTTACAGGATGAACTTAGCAAAGAACTCAGAAAGTATAAATCAGGCAAAGAATATGGTATAGCCTATGGTTAAGACATCTATTAATGATAAGTCTGTAGATATAATCATAGATAAAGGAGCTACTAGATGAGCTATAATTTGTACAAGCATCACAGTTTAAAAACTAAAATTACTGTTCTCCCGTTCAGAAATGTAAAGTTACTGGAGCATCTGGGGGCAGTCACAGACTTCAAATACAGGTCGATGTTTTAATCCAGAAGGATGTAACGAGAAGAACCTCCTTGGTGTTGAATAAATTATTGCTCTCTTACATTTGGGAATGGAACTTCGTGTGTGAGAATAAAACTACAATGAACGTCAAGGCAGGATTTATAAAGTAAAGGTAACAGTATAAATGCTGGAAACTCACAGTGAAGACTGCCAGCTAACTGACATGGAATGTGTCAGTTCACTGGTATTGAACACTGAAACTGATTTTCGTTTATATGATGCTCATAATCGGAAGGAGGTAGAGATTTCAGAGTTTATGAGTATTAAAGTGACTGAATCCACATATCAGACATAGGAACAACAAAAGGAACTTGGTAATCTATTGAACAATTCTACTAAGGTATTATGGACATGCCTGGAATTATAAAAGGTTACATGTACATTGTGGAAGTTTATCCCAATAGAACCTTCTGTCTATCTTCCTACCCTGTATCTTGGTCCAAAAATGAAGCAGTAACCTAATAGATTCTTATAATGTTAGACTGGCCGATCATTGAGCCGCGAAATTCTTCGTATAGCAGTCTGTTACTCGCCGTTAGCACGTCAAATGATAGTGTTTGCTTGGTTTTGAACGCACAGGACATTTGTAAAATGATTGCACCTGTCAGGATGCAACAGGACAACTTAAAGGATCTATTTGAGAAGCTTGTATAGCTAAATAATTTACCTCCATGAACTTAAAATCCTCGTACTGGCAGGTCAAAATGGATGAAGAATCTAGGAAGTACACAGTCTTCATCTTCTCTGGTAACAGCTATCAGTTACAAGTAATTCTGTTTGGTCTAAGCATGAGTGGAAGCATTTTAATCACAGCACTGGATACCGTATTGCGACCACAGCTGCTTGATAAAGCTACTCTCTTTGTAGATGATCTATTAATAACCACAGAAACGTGGGAAGAAGACCTTGAATTATTAAAAAGAGTATTGGAAAAGTTTGCGGAATATGGTGTTACCACGAACCTGATGACATATAAATTTTGTAAGAACCCAATTAAGTTTTTAAGGCCATATTATAACACCATTAGGAATAAAACCAAATCCTAAGAATTTGGTTGCTATCAGTAATTTACCACATCCCACTGACAAGAAACAACTCAAATCGTTCCTGGGCCTGCTTCATTTTTCCGTAAATTCGTGCCCAATCAGTTGTTGAACAATGATCATTTATTGACTTTATTACGGAAGAATATGTCACGGTATTGATCACCAAACTGTGCAGAAGCGTACGACCAAATAAAAACTTCCTTAGTAGAATCAGATATTTTGCATCACCCAAATATGAATGGGGATTTTGGCTTAGCTGCTGATGTGTCATGAACAGGATTGCGTGCTTCCTTGTTTCAAGTAACCAGGAATAACTATCAAAGGGAAATAAGAACAATAGGTTTTGCCAGCTGGATTTTGTACGACTGTGACAGAGGTTATACTGTAATAGTATTGGAAGTACTTGCCATGGCTTTGGAAAAAATTGGTTTCGTGTATGGGAAACGAATTAAAGTGTTCTGCGACCATCAACCGGTAAAGTTTTTACTTTCGAGATTACCACTAGGTCTACCTAAGCTACATGAAATGGTAGAGCAGTCTTCCAGGGTGAAAGTCTTAGTAGTTAAAAATTTCCCATTTTGTCAACAATGCCTAAACATGTGCACGAACTTGTCAGATTTACATATAATGACACCCAGTGGAGTAAAATTAAGCAAACTTTACTTCAACTGAATGATCCGTTGTTGCAAGCAAGTACAAACTGTATGCTGATGTACAAGGGTAGTGATGACATTCCTTCGCAGTGTTTCTTAAGTTTCAGAAATAAACAATTTTTTCAGCCTTCAGTTGCTAGGTAATTTTTATTCGTTTACCTAGGTTTCGATTCCAGTAATGGAATCTTCTTCAGAACCTATAAATTAAACCACATACGGCCATATATTACTCACTGAAATGCATTATCAGTCTAAAGATTGAATAATAAAGAAATCGTGATACTTACAAAAAATTAAATTATTTTGTGAGCCAAACACTGGCCATGTCACAGATTAAAAATTAAAACAATAAAGACGCATAATCATAAGATTATGCCTGTCGAAATTAAAACCATTAAGGCGAACGTAGACGGGGCTACGCCGGCCAGACTTACGGACCACACGTGAGCGGCTCGGAAACTAGGCGTCGCGAGCAGTTCCGCGGCGAGGCTCGGCCGCGGCCAAGCGCATGCGCGAGAGACAAACTTTCTCAAAATTACTTAGAGCAAAAATACATATAAACAAAATGTGAGTGAAAGCCGTCCTACAAATGGACAAACCTATCTATTGTTATAGCAACATTAAACAATTTACCTGAGAACAAATTTCAAAGCCAAGGTATAAATTTTTTTTTACATTTAAATATTATAGTAAGAGGGCGAAGCCCCCCTACAGTAGCTAAAAATTAGTGTCGAAACCATGCGTGCTAAGCATAAAATGTCTTTGACATAAACACGCCTTAGCAACTATGTGTCATTACCAAGCATATTACGAAATATGTACAATCGCAATATATTAAAAAGACAAAGCAGATAGAGAAACAGCATCGGCCATTCGAAGCGGAATGAGGGTAACTGCACTGGAGTAAAGGTTGAAATCCTTCGAAATAACTTCTATTTTTTAGTTGTAGCTGATCATTAAGTAAGTTGTCTCTATCAATAATAAGACGTTTAAAATTTTGCAATTATTCGAGGGTGTCTAGCCTACATCCCTTAACTTTATTATGCAAAAGTTCTGCGTCTTTTAGAGGCTTGGGAGCATGCGCCTTTTGGACCAGGTGTTCAGCAAATGTAGATCCTCGTGTTCCATCACCGCTTTTTGTCGGCAGATGCTCTTTAAACCTAACAGACAGGGCCCTTCCTGTAATAAGAAGGACATTCAGCACACGTGATCTTATACACACCTGACAGCGATGATTTATCAGTTTCTTTATCCAGAGAATGAACTAAATTATTTTTGAGGTTGTTGTTGGTAGAGTATGAAACTTTACACCCTAGGTTTTTTAATAAACGACCCACCTTATAGGATATGTTACCTATAAAGGGAACTGATATGTATTTCGTTGCCTGGTGTTGATTGTGAGTACCTGAACTGGAAAGGGTGGTAGTCTTCTTTCGTGTTTTTTTGTTGAACAACTGTCTCACTATACTAGGATTATATCCATTATTCTGAGCAATGTTTTCGAGGACTTTTAATTCGTTCTGTAAAAGTTAATGAAGTTAAGGGATGTAGGCTAGACACCCTCGAATAATTGCAAAATTTTAAACGTCTTATTATTGATAGAGACAACTTACTTAATGATCAGCTACAACTAAAAAATAGAAGTTATTTCGAAGGATTTCAACCTTTACTCCAGTGCAGTTACCCTCATTCCGCTTCGAATGGCCGATGCTGTTTCTCTATCTGCTTTGTCTTTTTAATATATTGCGATTGTACATATTTCGTAATATGCTTGGTAATGACACATAGTTGCTAAGGCGTGTTTATGTCAAAGACATTTTATGCTTAGCACGCATGGTTTCGACACTAATTTTTAGCTACTGTAGGGGGGCTTCGCCCTCTTACTATAATATTTAAATGTAAAAAAAAATTTATACCTTGGCTTTGAAATTTGTTCTCAGGTAAATTGTTTAATGTTGCTATAACAATAGATAGGTTTGTCCATTTGTAGGACGGCTTTCACTCACATTTTGTTTATATGTATTTTTGCTCTAAGTAATTTTGAGAAAGTTTGTCTCTCGCGCATGCGCTTGGCCGCGGCCGAGCCTCGCCGCGGAACTGCTCGCGACGCCTAGTTTCCGAGCCGCTCACGTGTGGTCCGTAAGTCTGGCCGGCGTAGCCCCGTCTACGTTCGCCTTAATGGTTTTAATTTCGACAGGCATAATCTTATGATTATGCGTCTTTATTGTTTTAATTTTTAATCTGTGACATGGCCAGTGTTTGGCTCACAAAATAATTTAATTTTTTGTAAGTATCACGATTTCTTTATTATTCAATCTTTAGACTGATAATGCATTTCAGTGAGTAATATATGGCCGTATGTGGTTCAATTTATAGGTTCTGAAGAAGATTCCATTACTGGAATCGAAACCTAGGTAAACGAATAAAAATTACCTTGCAACTGAAGGCTGAAAAAATTGTTTATCTCTGTACATTTCACAGTTGCTGACGCGCTGCAATATGTTAAAGGTTTGTATTTAAGTTTCATTTGCTTTACTCATTATGTGTGGGGCCATTTCGGGCCTGAAAAGTGTACAACTAAAATGCATCAGCAATGCTACTATCCAAACTTGAAGAGTTAGGTACCACCGCGTTATGAACTTGCATAACATGTCAAAAGGCAATTAATGTAGTAGAATGCAGCTAAATCCAATCATTCCTAAAAAACCATTACAACTAGTGTCTTTGATATTGCTAATGCATTTTCATTGGTCAAAGGGGGCATTAAATTTGTTGCAGCACTGTATGAATTATTTTCTAAGTATCTTTAAATATGTAACCAATAAGAGTTCCAACAGCTGTGGCTATTAGTAGGATGATCATTCAAGACAATATCCCACTCATGAGAAAACCCGACGTTGTTTTATCTGATGATGCGTCGTATTTTACTGGACATAAAAGGATAGCCTGTCTGCGAGAACGTGATATTAAGCAATTTTGGTATCCACATTCAATTTTGAAGAAAGACTGGTTGAACGGATCTTTAGAGAATGTAATAGGTTTATAAGATCTCATGCTGCAAAACAACAGTCTAAGTGGATTGATTGCATCCTCATGCAACCACTAAAAATACGCCGTTTGATGTAATGTTTGGTAAAGTGGGAAAGAATGAATGGTTAGACCCACTTCGAGTACCTGAGCTAACTGGCAACAAGGACGAACCAATACGCCGCGTTTTACAAATTGCAAATTTGTGGTAAGGACTATGGTACAAAAGTGCTGAGGTCATCGTTCCCTAGGTTTACGCACTACTTAATCTATCTTAAACTAACTTACGCTAAGGACATCACACATCCCCATGCACGATGGAGGACGCGAACCTCTGACGGGGGGAGCCGCGCGTTTTACAAGAAATGTGGCGCAGTGCCCGTAATAGAAAACTTAAATACGATTAAAAACTGGGATGAACCATACAGTACGTAATAGGAGAGAAAATTTCTCTGAATACTCATCCGAAAGGGTAAGTCTTTAAAAAAGAATAAGAAGTGGGAAGTTCTCTGTCCTGGACCATTTAGATATCCCACGTGAAGGAAGCTATCTGCTCACTTACCCAGAAACGAGGAAAGTAAAAGGTCTCTTTCCCCATTATTACATTAAAAGATTTTAGTACAGAAGTTGTCTGTACACAGCGTAAATAGCAATGAGGCATTTTCAAGTAAAAAGGTTTTTTATGTCACTTGTTGTCAGATTTAAATATCTGTTCCTTGGAAAAGATTTTATGATGTGTACTAATTTAAGTAATTAATTGGGTTTGATGTTCAAGAGCAGTAAAAGCTGAAGGGGACTTAATTTTAATGCGAAATTTTGGGCAGATTTTGAGTTCTCAGTCCTAAATTAAAGTTTTAATGTTTACGAACTTTATGAACAGTTGAAATATTTAGCCGTTAACACATATCCGAATTTTCAGCTGTTATGAAACTGCAATAATGACAAAATATTTTATCAAATCTGCAACTCGATAATTCAACACAGTAATTAATTCCCTTAGTGATTTTCGTAGCGAGCTTTCAGCCCGATCATCAACTTGGTAATTAATTGTTTTAATGACCTTCATAACAAGCCTAAAACTCTGTGTAAAACTGATAGAGGCGTAGATTTTAGTCTTCAGCTATGGTTAGATTTCATTTCTTATTAAATGTTAATTAATGTTCCTCCAAATCATGTAAGATTAATTATTTCTTATTTCCAAAGTGGACTATGTCTTACAGATCCAAGGGTGCGTAGGTAAGATTTATGTCTGTCAACAAGTTAAATGCAAACTGACCATTTACTCATCTAGATCGATGTTCAATTTAAAGATAGAATCGTTCGTTTGGATCTAACACGTGTTTGAGGTAAATATGTTTTCTTAATGATATCGAGACAAGTGCTTTTGCTCGCTTTGTATGCTCTTATAAAGGCTAACCACGAATACTAGCGTCTGATACGATCGCAATTAAACATATTAACCTGTCTTTGTTTATGTGCACTTGGCTTTTTGTGTACAAAATCTGGAGACTCTAAACGAGTGTAACTAACTGTGACTAATTCTACTGTGAAACTATTCAAAGAATCGCTGATACGCGCCGAAGCATAAACTGTAAAAGGAACTGTTCTTAACAGTTATCACAACAATGTACATGAGTTCTTTAACTTACGGTTGCGCGCGAGACAGACAGAGCAAATATCGGTGACATAAAATGAGGGAACTGTAATCAGTGTTCACAAAAAATGTACGAGACTTGTGTTCATGAAAAAAAGAAAGCAATAAATGGGCTGCGTAGTTGACACGACGAAATGTGATGTACTGTGTAAATCGTGAAGTGTACATTTACTAAAACAAGTTATGGTGAGATGAAAGTACTAACCGGTCTCGGATCATATGAAATGAACAATATCGTACTGAAAACATAAAACCAAAAAATCGAATACTACATAGCTATGCGATTATATTCAAATGCCAAACTTTATAAATATTTATTGTAATTACAACGATGATTATAGACTTTTCCAAAAAGATAAACAATTGGTTGTATGTTATTTATGAAATGTACGTTCCAAAGATTGTTTTGCATAAATAGATTGATGTGTAATAGTAATTTCTTTGCTGCACGTTATTAGAAGAAGTCTTTGATTTTAGTGCAGTTGGGTGTACGAGTTTGAAGTTCGAGGATGAAGAACGATTTATGCGTATTTTATTGACTGTATTGTGAATCGAAGTGACTGAAAATATATGTGTAATTCAACAGAAATTCCACCGGTTTTCACATCACGCTTGAAGTAGTAATCCAGCCATCCTGTAGACGCTTGTAAAAAGTTTAATCACAGAAAGGAGATGCATATAGAGCTGTCAACACACAACAGAGAAGAGCAACAAAAAAGATGAGTTTTATTATTCATGAAACTGGTTATTTAACTTCGACCGTCGCTTTTGTTCGCTGCAGTGTCTCACCATCTCAACCTGGCAAGTGCTGTGAATATGTGACCAGCCGCCAAAATTACTAACTTATTTCAAAAATTTATAAATTAACTTCGAGCAACAAGAGAGCGGGTACAATCAGAACGACTGGAACAACAGAAACAAATACACATCCGCGTGTTATTAGTATTGACAGCTGTCTAATAATGCGTACGAATGTTTTCATGTTGATGTTGAAAGATGGTGAAAGCTGCCCAAAACAGGCTGCTGACAACCGTTTGGAACCTGTGGTAAGAAGATCCAAAAAGAACGGTACTGTTGGACTCAGTTATGAAACTGCCGGTCACAGTCCCAATTGGTCGGCGCATCTGCGCCCTCAGTGTTCTAGGTCATCGGTCTGCAGCTGACCAGAAGAAAGATCTTGACGAAGCTAATAAAGGAAACTTTAAACCAAAATGTTTAAAAAAGCCAGAAAACTGAAGAATTCTGTAAAATGACTTGAAACACTTGGAATTTGCATTTTTTTAGCTCATGTAGTATTAGAGTGGAATATTTATTACTTAATAATAATTGAAACTGAAAATACTTATAATATTTAAGGAGCATTTCCTAAGCTCAGATAGTATTAGAACGGAATATTGAAGACCTACTGATAATTGGAATTTCATAGGGAGCAGTCAACGGTAGGCTGAAGTATGTGTTAAATGAGATATTTAAGTGTGAATAAGAAACTGGCCTTTGAAAATATGATGTTGTCGTGGCACTTTCGGGACTGAGACCAGTGATACAACCACTCACTGCCCTCAGTCCGGGGGCCAATGTAGCCACGCTTTGACGGCTTAAGCTGTAATTTTAATAAAAACTAAACTTTATTTAGTTTAATCGAAATATTTAAGTATTAGTTGTAAAAAAGGAGTAAAATATAGTTCTAAGAGAGTGAATGAGTAATAACACTCAATATTAGAAAACATTTGTTTATATTAATCTATAAGTAATCGATGCAAAAGTGTCTTGATCTCACTCGTGTTCAAATCTGTGCTGTAAGAACATGATCTATTAGCACTGATCGTTTCGATGTGATGTGTAATTGTGAACTGGAAGATGAATCGGCATGTCAGTATCATTAAAATTGTATTCTACGTGATATATTACAAAAAGTTAATCGTTGTATGGTCGGCATTGGTTCCAAAGATCACGAGTTTTTCCCAAGTGTGATAAATCAGTTACAGAAACAGAAAGCCCTATTTTAGGATAAACGGAAACTGTTAACAAATAAATAATATGGACAGCGAACAGTATTGAGGTGACAGTACTTAATATTCATTTTCTGAAATTTTAACGCAGCGAACACTGTGCTGAGCGATAGTCCACTGTTCAGTAATCGGCCACTATTAACTATCAGCCAAGAGCATCTCTGGCCGCTGTAGAAAGCAGGCACTGAAATCATTTCTGCTACGAAAAGGTAGTTATAAAATATAACCAAATAACATTGCAGTGTCCTAGGAACAAGACAATAAAACCAGATAACGAAAGACCCTTTTTGATTCTGACTAATTTCTATCGGAGAAGTAAATCAACGTCGTCTAGTACACGATAAAAGTAAATTATATTTAACATGGATTCTGGAAAGTTTTGTCTTCTTCAAAGTTCCTGAGACACATTATGTGTGCTTCATAATAAATTCTACTGCTAGAACTAACAAGAAAGTATCCACGTAAGCACATAGAACTTTTAATACGACCATCAATAAAAAAATTGCCAGGAGCGCATCAGATTAAATACAGTCTCAGTAGCCTAAAGATACCGCAACTACTAACTGGATGAATTTTGGGATTTCACCCGTTTGCTATCCTCCGCACATACAAATTACCGATCTCACTGAAGCAGTGCTGCTGAAATGTTGCATGGATATTGTAAGAACCAGTCCCACAATTTAACGAAACCTCCACATATGTCTCAGTTAGTTAAGGAGTCCGTAAAAGATGTCATAAGAGGCGTGCACTATGAACGGCCTTGCTTTTCCGTCCGGGATATAACTCGTCCTTGGATTATCTTAGTGAGTCGTCGGGTAGGATATCCTGTTAACCTATTTGCCGCAAAACTATCTTAGTTCATGTCCCTCTCAGCAGTAGTATCAGCACTATCGGACTATCTGGGAAATGCAATTCTGTATCCCGTAAATTCTAAGTTATGAAGTGGGAAACTGCACTGAAGAGCCAAAGAAACTGGTAAGCCTGCATAATAGCGAGTAGGGCTCCCGCTAGCACTCAGAAGTGCCTCAACAAGTCTTCGCAAGGAGTCGACTAATGTTTGAAGTAGTGCTGGACGGAATTGACACCATCAATCCTGCAGGGCTCTCCACGAATTCGTAATAGTACAAGGGCGTGGAGATCTCTTCTTAACAGCACGTTGCAAGGCATCCCAGACATGCTAAAAAATGTTCATGCCTGGGGAGTTCGGTGGCTAGCGGAAGTGTTCAAATTCAGAAGAGTGTTCCTAGAGCCACTCTAAAGCAGTTATGGAAGTGTGTGGTGTCGCATTGTCCTGCTGGAATTGACCAAGTCCGTCGGAATGCACAATGGACGTGAATGGATGTAGGTGATCAGACAGGATCACCTGTCAGAGTCGTGTCTAGACGTATCTGGGGTCCCACATCACTCCAACTGCACTCGTCCTACACCGTTACAGAGCTTTCGCAACTTCAACCGTTCCCTGCTGACATGCAGGGTCCATGGATTCATGAGGCTGTTTCCATACCCGTACAGGTTCGTCTGCTCGATACAATTTGAAACGAGACATGTCCCACCAGGCAACATGTCTCCAGTCAACAACAGTCCAATTCGGTGGTGACGGGGCCAGGCGAGGCGTGCAGTGTCGTGCAGTCATGAAGGTACAAGAGTGGTAATTTGGCTCCGAAAGGCCATACTGATAATGTTTCCTTGAATGGTTCGCACGCTGACACTTGTTGATGGCCCATCTTTGAAATATGCAGCGATTTGCAAAAGGGTTGCACTTCTGTCACGTTGAACGATTCTCTTCGGTCGTCGTTGATCTTGTTCTTGCAAGTTCCCTTTCCGGCCGCAGCGACGTCGGAGATTTGATGTTTTGCCAGATTCCTGATATTCACGGTTCACTCGTGAAATCATCATACGGGAAAATCACCACTTCTTCGCTACCCCGGAGATGCTGCTTCCCATCGCTCGTACGCCTACTATAACAATATGTTCAAACTCACTTAAATCTCGGTAGCCTGACATTGTAGCAGCAGTAACCGATCTAACGACAGCGCCAGACACTTATTGTCTTCTATAGGCATTAGCGACCGCAGCGCCGATTTCTGCCTGTTTACATATCTCTGCATTTGAATACGCATGCCCACACCAATTTCTTTAGCGCTTCACTATATATTACTTGAAATAATATTCATGGATACCCTTATTACGTGTTTTTTTACGAAAACACCTTTATCTGACAACAATGAAACAATGCACCAATTTTGAGTGAAAACTAGGTATTTCCTGACACCATGATATTGCGACAGAAGTAGATCGTAAGACATCCTAACGGCGACTGGCGACTATGGCGCGTGGTCTAGATCTTGTAATTACAGTCGTGAAACATCGTAGCTTTTATGTAGGTTCTTTGTCTTGAACATTATTCATCCGTTTATTGAAATGACTGCTATCTCACATCGGAATATTAGTATAAAATACGGTTTGTATCTAGCAGGCCTCTGCTAATATATCTATTGTAAAAAGTTGCATCTATTAGCAAATATTTATTAAATAGTATTACTTGGTTCACGCTGTAATGGCTCTGGTTTATCTACGTGCCGTGCGCTGGTGCAAGTGTCTATCTCACTCCTAGCAGGAGCACCACACCCCACTGTTTACAGACAATGTCAGTTGATCCGGCGGCTCCTTCAGCTAGCGCGCCTTCGTCGTCCTGCTAAGCGTTCTAAAGTGCTGCATGAGCTTATTGAATGCTTCTAATATCTGCACAAGCAACACAAAACGTAAATCTGGAAAGAAAGGAAATATATTAATGTAATCTGAAAATAAGGGATACCTCACAGTATCCACTCCACCTAAGGTCTATCATTCCCTGCATCAGTCCCATGCACTCCACCTTGTTTGTCGCATCCGTTTACCTCCCCCACACAGATCCTTCACCGTATAATCAAACTACACCTCTCCTCGGTCCACTGGCCACCTTCGAATAACCTACATCTTCCACGAAGACGAGACCATTAATTCTGTTTTGTCCTCATCAATATCCAGTTTTAGTATTCTGCCACTCCTGTACCGATATATTCCAGAAACAATACATCCGCGCACCCTCAACAACCTCTCTCAACGAAATTTCAACCATCACCTTATCCTAGACAATAAAATCCGTCCCAGTATTTAACCAACTAAACTTGCACCTTACCCTTCTCATCAGGACATTTCTCCCCTCCCTATCTTTCCCTACTACTTTTCTCCTTCCCTCCCCATTTTCCCCACACCTTCGCATCATGGACTTGACAACACCCCCAACTAATCCTCCCTTCCTATATCCCCAACGTCTACTCCATCTTCGTCTATATTACACAACAGTCCTCCATCCTTATACTCACACCCTCATATCCTATGGAATGCCTTATCTTTATCCCACCGAGAACATACGATCCTTCTGAGAGCACGTCCATCAAATTTAAGTGATTGAGTGTAGCTTTACTTTCAGTTTCACAGTATTTTTCATATTTCATGTGTAAAATGTATTCTTATTTTTGTCGTTCTCCTTTATTCTTAGTCCGGTTTTAAATAAAAATTAAAGAAAGTAAAGTTTCTTCCAAAATTTTAGAATCACGTTGCCAGTATCTCATATTTTATTAATTTTTTTCGGCTCTGTGTCTGTTACGTATCCTTTGGCTGAAGAGCACGCTCGGTGCACCACTGACATCCCGACCCCGCACCATCTGGGGTCAGAAACAGGAAATAATAATAAGGAAAGGAAAAGAGTAAAAAGAACAAAAAGTCAGTGTACTGTCTACCAGATATTCTACAGAAAGGATATGGTACACTAAAATTACTAACTGATACAGCATGGTGATTCCAACCTTCCACAATTCTCTATAGATATAAATGTCTGATCAGATCTGTCCTGCTATGTAATTTACGAGGCACTGGCCTTATCTCGACTTCGTCCTCTCATTCTTAATTAAATATTTGGCTGAATTAAAATCGTATTTACATGAAATTGTTCATATTTGAAATCAGGTTTATTTACAAACAGATTCTGGTACCGCGCGCCGCGGAATTCGAATCCGCGCCAGACGGCATAGAGTTCGAAGACCCCTAGAGGTTTCTGTGTCATCGCGCCGTCAGCCGTGGCGGCCCACATTTAGTGTGAGGGCGCCACAGTGGAACATGTGGTCCCGGCGGCCAATAGCGGCGTCCCCGATCATGTATTTAAGCGCCTGCCTCTCTCTCAGCCGGCTCCCCCCTTCCCTCCATCCCTACACCCTTCACCTCCTTTCCCAAGGTGGTTTCCATCAACTCCCCCTCCCAGATGATGCCCTCTCTCCCTCCATGTATCCCTCCTACCAACTCTGATCCTCACCCCCCTCCTTTCCTCCGTCCTTTCCCCAGGCTCCCTCTCGCCCCCTTCCATCCTGTTTTCTCACCACCAAATCTCTCGCTACCTCCCTTCTCCCTCCCCCCCCCCCAAGTCTTTTTGTATTCCCATCCTCTGCCTTCCCAACTCCGTGTCGCGTCTGCCCAGCAACCCCCACCCCTCTTATGGGTCCTCATCCCCCAATGGCACATTTCCCCCCTCCCAACCTTCGCTTTTCCTCTCCTTCCACCATTTTTTATATTTTCCCATCGTCTGTCCAGTTTCCCCACACCTGCCCTCGACTGTGGTATGTCACATTTGCCAACTTTTTAGTGCAGTGTTCCAGTGAATGTTCAGTGTTGTTCGTCTTTCTAGTGTTGTGAACAGAAACCATGCTGTCGCTGGGTGTGAATGTTTTGTCTTTTGTGAACAGAAACCAGACTGTCGCCGTGTTCTTTAATTGTCTGTCTATTATTTTACCTTTCTGCTTCGTATGTATTCTATTCGCATCATCATCCCTTTGTTCTATGTTTTAAGTTCCACGATTTTTACGCCATGTTACTATTTAAGTCTCCGATTTTATCGCGTGTTTTTATTATTTATTCTCATCATCTTTTTAAAACAAAGTCTGTAGTCTGAAGAGCGGCATACTAAGCTGCTGCCAGCCCGCCCCCTTGGGGGGGAATCGAAATTCAACAAAGAAAAAAAAAAAAAGCTTAGCCGACCAGTCTAATCATGCGTGCGTCTCTGAACATATCGCCTTGCCTTAGGCAGCGTATTTCCTTTCTTGTTCGGTGTACGAGTGGAAGGGGTTTTCTTGTGGTTCAGTTGTTTCGGTTTTGGTGTTGTTCGTTAGGTCCTTCGTTGGTCGTGTCCGTCCTTTTCCGTTTATGTTGTTGTTCGCGGGTCGCTCCATGGGTCCCGCCGCGTTCCGGTCGCAGTTACAACACAGATAATGAGCGATTACTAGGTTCATGTAGTGAGTTCTTTAGCTTTTTTCATTTCCTTTCATTCTACTTGCATTTATTATAAAATCCGTAAATCTGTGCACGTGGTACAGTAGGCGGCAGGTTAGCGTCTGACAGAAGTTCTGTTACCCTACGCTAGTGGGAAGAGAGGAATTTACGACAAGGTTTCTGTTTGGGAACCCATTGGGCTAAGAATGTGGGACACGGACGCTGGTATCATCTGGCTGGGTCGCTTTCAGTGGTGCTGTGGCGTATACCTGTGCGTGGAAACGGAAGCGGTATTCGCTCTACCCACGATCTATGAAATCACAAGAGGATGCTGCCTCTTTAGAGAGGTGAAGTGAACAGTGCAGAGAGACCTTTGGGTAGTAGAATTTAGTTTCCATCGACGTTCAGCGAGTTGAACGGCCATAACAAAAGCTTATTCGCTTAAAACTTAAGAGTGAGGCGGCAGAACATTTCAGAACAGATAAAATATTTTCAAGAGTCTCGTGAAATCCTAGTTATAAAATGGTCCTGTGAGCACTACGGGACTTAACGTCTGAGCTCATCAGTCCCCTATAACTTAAAACTGCTTAAACCTAACTAACCTAAGGACAGCACACACAACCATACCCGAGGCAGGATTCGAACCTGTGACCGTTGCAGTAGCGCGGTTCCGGACTGACGTGCCAAGAACCGCTCGGCCACTGCAGCCGGCCCTCCTAGTTATATGTTTCGTTTTGGACCAGTATTTTTGTGGATGAGAAAATTCCCCACATACATGTGCAGCTAGAGGGTGAGTTTGTGTGTCTTTGTTTCTGGCAGGAGAACGTTCAATTGGCTCTTCTGTGCTAACTACGCATGTAGGAGTTAAATACACTGAAGCGCCAAAGGAACTGGTATAGGCATGCTTATTCAAATACAGAGATACGTAAATAGGCAGAACACGGCACTACAGTCGGCAACGCCTATGTAAGACAACCAGTGTCTGGCGCAGTTACTAGATCGGTTACTGCTGCTACAATGGCAGGTTATCAAGATTGTAAGTAGGCTGTTTAGGTTTTTATATTGGTAACGCCACGTAGCGCTCTGTATGAAAATCACTGGCTGTGCTGTGTGCAGTCTGTGGCTGGTTTGCATTGTTGTTCGCTACTTTAGTGTTGGGCTGTTGGCTGTTAACAGCGCGTAGCGTTGCCAGTTAGAGGTGAGCCGCCAGCATTGGTGGATGTGGGGAAGTGAGATGGCGGATTTTTGAGAGCGGATTATCTGGACGTGTGTCCATCAGAAACAGTACATTTGTAAGAAGGGATGTCATGAACTGCTGTATATATTATGTCTATTAAGGTAAATACATTGTTTGTTCTCTATTAAAATCTTTCATATGCTAACTATGCCTATCAGTAGTTAGTGCCTTCCCTAGTTTGAATCTTTTATTTAGCTGGCAGTAGTGGCGCTCGCTGTATTGCAGTAGTTCGAGTAACGAAGATTTTTGTGAGGCAAGTGATTTGTGAAAGGTATAGGTTAATGTTAGTGAGGGCCAATCTTTTGTAGGGATTATTGAAAGTCAGATTGCGTTGCGCTAAACATATTGTGTGTCAGTTTAAGCACAATCATGTATAATTGTTCAAAGGGGACGGCTCAAGATTTAAGTGAGTTTGAACGTGGTGTTATAGTCAGCGCACGAACGATGGGACACGACATCTCCACGGTAACGACGAAGTGGAGATTCTCCCGTACGACCATTTCACGAGCGTACCGTGAATATCAGGAATGCGGGAAAACATCAAATCTCCGACAATGCTGCGGCCGGAAAAAGGTACTGTGGAAACGGGACCGACGACGACTGAATAGAATCGTTCAATGTGACAGAAGTGCAATCCTTCCGCAAACTGCTGCAGATTTTAATGGTGGGCCATCAACAAGTGTCAGCGTGCGAACCATGATGACTGCACGACACAATGCTTTACGCCTCGCCTGGGCCCGTCATCACCGACTTTGGACTCTTGTTGACCGGAAACATGTTGCTTGGGAGGACGAGCCTCGTTTCAGATGTATTGAAAGGATGGACGTGTACGGGATTAAAGACAGCCTCATGAATCCATGGACCCTGTATGTCAGGAGGGGTCTGTTTAAGCTGGTGGAGGTCCTGTAATGGTGTGGGGCGTGTACAGTTGGAGTGATATGGGACCCGAAATACGTCTAGACACGACTCTGACATGTGACATGTATGCAAGCATCCTGTCTGATTACCTGCATCCATTCATGTCCATTGTACGTTCCGACGGACTTGGACTATTCGAGCAGGACAATATGACATCTCATTCGCCCAGAATTGCTAGAGAGTGGCTCCAGGCACACCATTCTGAGTTTAAACGCTTCCGCTGCCCACCAGATTTTCCAGTCATGAGCATTATTGAGCACATCTGTGATGCCTTGCAACGTGCTGTTCAGAAGAGATCTCCACCCCCTGCTACTCTTACGGATTTATGGACAGCCCTGCATGATTCATGGTGTCAGTTCCCTCCAACACTACTTCAGACATTAGTCGAGTCCATGCCACATCGTGTTGCGGCACTTCTCCGTGCTTGCGGGGGCCCTACACGATATTAGAATGGTGTACCAGTTTCTTTTGTTCTTCACTGTATTATTGTCATTCATGTTGACTGGCAGTGACGTCTCGCATCTGTCTTGCACGTGGTTGAGGGGGCAGAAAGGCCACAATGTTTTGAGCTCAGGTGGCAAGGGAACACAGAGCGACTCAGTCTGACTCTGCAGTGACACGTGTTAGAATACAGTCATTTTAGTAGAGACCAGCTGTTTGTATTTGGAATTAGCAAGTTTTCAGTGAGCAGTAGTCTGCCTAGATTCCATATAGAAGTCTTCCATACTGCAATTGACAGTGCAGTAGGACGCGACCATCAGCATCTGTACCATGCATGGGCTGTATTGGTGACTTGGTATCGATATAGTATGCTTGGCATCAACCTCTCTGACAGGTTGCCTGGCAACTCACTGATATGCTCCTGGCGGGTAGCAGCAGTGCAGCATGGTGTGCTGACAGGGAGTAAGACTTCTGTGGGGGAAGAGTGGTGGTTTTACACAAAATGGAGCATGCTGCCTGACGTAAGGAGATGAAGATTGGTGTACATCAATGTGGTGGATGTGTTTAGTTTGGACCATGGCTGAACAGAGTGCAATTGCAGCAGCACTGACTGAGGCCAGTAACTGTCGTTATGGCAGTTACTATTTGAAACGGGCTGATCACTCAACCATTGGAATGACAGTTTTCAAGTGAACTTCGAGTGTTTGTATGGATGTATCTCACAATCCTGGTTACCAAGAACCTAATTTTGGGACAGTGACTAGGTTATTAACTGTAGGGAGCGCGTAGTCTGACTAGAGGTGTCAGTTATTCATTGTTATATTGAAGGTTAACCAGAAAATCGCAGAAAATTTAGTTGATTTCGTGTGTAATTCACATGCTTGCTTGGGTTGCGTGACCAGCTTTCTTCTAAGTTAACAGTTGCATCGATTCATCAAGCCATTTTATTTGATGAACGAATTATCTTAATTATTATTTGTTAATCTCAGATGGCAACGAAGTTCCTTTTTGTTGTATGAAGGAAAATGTAATTAAATGCAGCCATTTATTTGTAACATGCGAAAGACTGTAGCCACTGAAACTAATAAGCTTTAAAATTCGTGCCTTCTACGTTGATCGGTAAGCTCGAAGGTGGCATGTACTATAAAGCGTGGTCCATTGTTCGTGACGGGGCCAAATGTCTCACAAAATAAGCGTCAACCGAAAAACTACAAACAACAAAACTTCTCTAGCTTAAAGGGGGAAACCAGATAGTTGGTTATCCCGCTAGATGGCGCTGCCATGGATCACACCGATATCAACTGCGTTTTTTTAAATAGGAACCCCCATTTTTATTATATATTCGTGTAGTACGTAAAGAAATATGTATGTATTAGTTGGACCACCTTTTCGCTTTGTGATAGATGCCGCTGTAATAGCTCACAATTTTTCTCGAACAGGTAGGTTTCTTAAATTGAAATACAGAACGTAGATACGTTATGAACCAGTGTGATACATGTACCTTTATGAACTTATCATTTCCGAGAACGAATGCTGTTACAGCGTGATTACCTGTAAATACCATATTAATGCAATAAATGCTCAAAATGATGCCCATTAACCTCAATGCATTTGGCAATACGTGTAACGGCATTCCTTTCAACAGCGAGTAGTTCACCTTCCGTAATGTTCGCACATGAATTGACAATGCGCTGACGCATGTTGTCAGGCGTTTTCGGTGAATCACGATAGCAAATATCCTTCAAATTTCCCCAA
Source organism: Schistocerca cancellata (assembly GCF_023864275.1). NCBI lineage: Eukaryota > Metazoa > Arthropoda > Insecta > Orthoptera > Acrididae > Schistocerca > Schistocerca cancellata. The sequence goes on from NC_064630.1 coordinate 708,218,081, forward strand.
AGAAAGAAATCCGGGGACGTCAGATGCGGTGAAAGTGCGGGCCATGATAAGGTGCTTCGACGACCAACCCATCTGTCATGAAATACGCTATTTAATACCGCTTCAACCGCACAAGAGCTATGTGTCGGACATCCATCATGTTGGAAATACATCGCCATTCTGTCATGCTGTGAAACATCTTGTACTATCATCGGTAGAACATTACGAAGGAAATCAGCATACATTGCACCATTTAGATTACCATCGATAAAATGTGGGACAATTATCATTCCTCCCGTAATGTCGCGCCATACATTAAACCGCCAAGGTCGCTGTGTTCCACTTGTCGCAGCCATTGTGAATTTTCCATTGCCCAATAGTACATATTGTGCCGCTTTACGTTACCGCTGTTGGTGAATGGCACGTCGTCTCTAAATAGAACACGTGCAGAAAATATGTCATCATCCCGAAATTTCTCTTGTGCCCAGTGGCAGAACTGTACACGACTTTGAAAGTCGTCGCCATGCAATTCCTGGTGCATAGGAATATGGTACGGGTGCAATCGATCTTGATGTAGCTTTCTCATCACTGACGTTTTTGAGATTCCCGATTCTCGCGCAATTTGTGTGCTGCTGATATGCGGATTAGCCGCGACAACAGGTAAAACACCATTTTGAGCGTCATCATTTGTTGCAGGTCATGGTTGAGCACTATGGGACGTAACTTCTGAGGTGATCAGTCCCCTAGAACTTAGAACTACGTAAACGTAACTAACCTAAGGACATCACACACATCCATGCCCGAGTCAGGATCCGAACCTGCGACCGTAGCGGTCGCGCGGTTCCCGACTTTAGCGCCTAGAACCACTCGGCCACCCCGGTCGGATCGGTCACTATCAATGGACTACCCTGTATATATATATATGTATTGCCTTCAAATGTTGGTTTATCTTATAGTTTAAAACGTGATTCTTTCTTCTGTTAGTTAATTCTTATAACTATTACTTGCTTAAATTAAGAAATACCCAGAGGTTAAAAAGTCATGCCATACCGATATGTAACTATACAGATGACAGTAGTATCGCACACACAAGCTATAAAAGGGCAGTGCATTGGCGGAGCTGTCTTTTGTATTCAGGTGATTTATGTGAAAAGTTTACCGACGTGATTGTGGCTACATAACAGGAATGAACGAACTTTGGAATTGGGATGATAGTTGAAGCTAAACGTATGGGACATCCCATTTGGGAAATCGGTAGGAAGTTAAATATTCTGCGTTTCACAGTATGAAGAGTGAGTCGACAACATCAAATTTCAGGCATTACTTCTCACCACAGACAACGTAATGGCTGACGGCCTTCACTTAATGACCTAGGGCAACGATGTTTGCGTAGAGTTCTCAGTGCCCACAGACAAGCAACACTACGTGAAATAACCACGGGAATAGATATGAGACGTAGTAAAACATATCCGTTAGGACAGTGCGGAGTATTTTGAGGTTAATAGGCTACGACAGCAGACGACCGACGCAACTGCCTTTGATAACAGGACGGCATCACCTGCAGCACCTCACCTGGGCTCGTAAACATAATGGTTGGAACCCAGACGACTGGAGAACCGTGGTCTCGTCAGATAGGTATCGATTTTAGTTCGTAAGAGCTGGTGGTAGGTTTAGAGGGTGCCGCAGATCCCTTGAAGCCATGGACCCAAGATGACAACAAGATACTGTGCAAGCAGGTGGTAACTTCATAATGGGGAGGGCTGCTTTTACATGGAACTCACTGGGTCCTCTGGTCCAACTAAATTGATCATTGGCTGGAAATGGTTATGTCTGTCTACTTGGAGGCCATTTACTGCCATCTATGAACGTAATTTAGTGTCATCAGTCTATTTAATGAGTTAGCCTCTGTTTTCCGTTTGCTTTAAAATTTAATGTGGTGGGTTATTGTTTAAATCCTTTAATGTCATCCCCTTCAAAATTTTATATGATCGATTAAGGAGATATCCGTTTTTTAATGGAGCCTCGGGCACTGTGACAATCACACATTCCAGTGATTTCTGAAATTGCCTGTGTGCTGGGCAGTTGAGAGTTGTAACAAATTCGGAATTTTATGTCTAGTAACGTCTGTATTGTGAAAGTTTTGGCAGATTAAATTGTGTTGTTATTTTAACAAAGGTATCCACAAAACCTTCATATTTATGCCTTTTGTAAATTCGCCTTTTGCGTTTTTGTAAATACAGTTTTGTAAACTTAACGAAGATTTCTCTGATGCAGATTCTTAAATTTTCCCGGCGTATTTCTTCTCCTAATAATTTTCGAGCATGTAGCTGGATCCCGTCGACATTCTGCCACGATATTTTGGCCAAGATACGTCCAGCCATCTTGAGTTGATAACTACTGAAGGGCCCATATACATTGTCAGTATTTATGCCGAATCTCGTTGTGCTGGTATCTTTCGGCTCATTCGTCTTGTGATGACAGGTACGGGACAAGCGAGTTGTGTGTGCTGCCCTCGTTGGTGGTAGTGAGGGATTATCTACCCATTGAGTATCGAATGACCCCGTCGATTCCGCTGTAACTGGGTTATATTAATTATACAGGATTCCAATCTTTGGTGCGGGGTGATGGCAGCTAGACGCCTGGATATACAGGTCTGTCGCCGTGGGTTTTCTCTACACAGAATGTCCCAATGACCCATCATTCTTAGGACGTACTGGCATGTATAGAAATTGCCAAGTCCCATCTTTCTGAATCTCCATCGTAAAAAAGATGTTCTTGTGTAATCAGTTTAAATAAGACAGAAATTTCTCCGGTTCTTGTCTTCCATGACGTCATACAACAAAAGTATCACCTGCATAACACCAGAAAACCGTGGCCTCAAAACAGCAAACTCAAGTGCTTTCTCCTCGAAGACCTACATGATAGACTAGCCACCACTGTAACAAAGGGTTCCCCATGGCGACGCCATACATTTGTTTAAATAATTCGTTATTAAATAAGAGGTTGGGGAGTGAGTATGTTCAGACAAGGCCGCCAGGTCAGCACTGAATAAGTTACCAATAAGATGCAATGAGTCCATTAAAGGTACTCGGTAAAAAGTGAGACCACATCAAAGCTAATTAGTTAGTCCGAACTGCTAAGGTTAACGGTCCTTAAGCACTTGACAAAACTCATAGAATTACTTATATGGTGACAACACTTACCCACATATGGTTTAAGTAGAGAGGCCAAATGTTTTGTAATAAAATAGATCGAGGCACCGATATTACTCACTATTAATCACAGTGGAATGCGAATCTTGGGAAGGCCATATAGTCTTGGTGGTAGTGTGTTGTGTGGTCTCAGCCTCTATAAGTAAAATTACCCAGCCACGGCTGATCGTCGGGGACATTCGATATTCAATTATTAGATCATCTCTCACTTCCACCAATGATGACAGCTCACACTACTCGGCTGCCCCGCGCGCATCATCACCCGACGCATACGCCAAAAGACGCCAATAGATTTCACATGCGCCAGATTCGGCATAAGTACTGTGCATGCAGCTGGGCTCTTCAGTAGTTGTCTTGTCACTTGAAGATGGTTGGATTTCTCTGGGTCGACGGGATCCGACTACACACCTGAAAATCATGAGAAGAAGATTTTTCTGGCACAACACCTGAAGCTACAGTTCTTCGACGACAGCTTGTGAAGGCATACTACGACAGCAGCATATCTCCATACGCTACTCCCAAACGAATCAAGGGCGTGACATGCAGCATCACTGCATTGTCTGCTGCCACATTCATCAAATAGCCGAGGTGAGAACAGAATGCAGTGCCCAGTTTTGAGTCAGTAACGAGGGGTAGGATGATACGGTTTCAGGTTAAGCGACATGGGGGTTAGATTAATAGTAACATGTGATTGTGCTAACAGAAGGTAGGCGTATAGTTGTTTATCACTCATCCATTTTTTCTTATAATGTTTGAGTCGAGTAATGACTCATCTTATAGCTAACGTCGAGAGAATACTTGTCACTGTGAGACAGACAACTTCGTTTGATTCTTTAACCACAACCCTCATGGTTTTTCTTCCACAGAATTCCAATAAATGTAGGTTACCACTTATTTTTAATTAATGCTGCATCCTTTCTTCTGGTAAGGAATTCAATTTATTAGTTTCAAGCATTTGTTGCTTGTAGCAACTCCGTTTTCCTTCTGTTTTTGTAAATAATTTAATTTTTTATTTAGTGGTTAACGTGAGTTCCTTAATTGTGCTTGCAAACCCATCGCTGTCGCTTACTTGTTGTGGCCATTTTTTAAATTATTCTTTATATGTTACACAGATATTTAATAACGTTTCCTCGTGTTTTGTAATCACTAGGCTCGTGGTAGCTCCATACAACACTAGGCCTTGAGTGTCACGGAACAGTATGAGCTTTTCTTCTTCAGCAGAGGAGTACTAGCACAGAAATTGACCACACTCCCAAGATGATTTTTGTTAGAATTCTAGTTTATTCTGTATAACAGTATCAAAATTTAAATGTTAAGTAGTTGGGAAATTTTTGATGTATGGGAAACATGACTTGCATGAGCACTAAGCGGGAATTCATATGCGCGGCTTCTGGTGACGGAAATGAATCCTCACAAAAATATTTCCTGTAAAACTGGTCTCATTCTCCATCTTTCCCACATACTCAGTGGAATGCTTTATAGCTCGCCTCTGATCAGTCGCATGGGTGGTCATTTGTACTCTGCAGTGGCAGGATCAGGACCTTTGTAAACAAACCATCTTCTCAAATGTCTTTCTCGCGAGTTATTAGATGTTCTGCACTTAAACCTCAACCAAATGGCTGGAAATGTTAGTCTTATCGGCGAATTGTGTCTCAGAACATGCTACTATAATTCAAAATAGTATCCAATACCTCCATAATTAATGGTGCAAATGTTCGCTTCATATCTTAACTAGCACAATTAGCAGAAAGTGTAGGTCATTTTTCTGTAGGCACTCTAATGCCAGTAAAATCCATTTGCCTTACGTAAAACTAATGTAATATAAATAAAATTTATTATTATTCCAATTAAGCGAATTTCGTCATTCGAGGTCTGTACACAGTAGTGAGAAGACCATTAGCAGCAACGTTATCCCACTTAAAAAATGATGGCAAGTACTACCATGTTTTATGGTGTACGATACTATCGTTAATGACGTCTTGGCATGGCAAGTCTCCGCAGGTTTCTTGCTGGCTACAACAGTATTCTCCACAATGCACTAGCGTAACTAGCAAAAAAATTCGAAAATCTGCCTTCATGTTAGCGATATGCAAACCACAAACACTATATATGATAAATATACTAGTATGTAGTCATTACTATGAGATCCTTTTACTGATCAGATCGTATACCGTTTGTAACCCAGTAAATGAAAAGTGTATAGCGCTAGCACACTGCACGCTGCCAGCCACGGCCAGTGCGTGTATAAATTTATACCGTCATGACATATTCAGCAATACGGAGGCAAATATGAACACTGAGATATTTTGACGTTAAAAATTGTACAAAACTACGGACATCATGGTATTATCTGTAGAATTGCGGTAAAGATTAACTAATTTGCTTTGATAGTACAGTGTGTAGCTAAATTCCTATTATCTTAAGACATCATAGGATACCATGTAAATTGGTGGAAAATTTTGAACAAAATTATCGAGTAAAAAGTTAATCTCGTACATATTCATTAAGAAGATTCTCTGTGTTTGGTTCCTGCGAGTTATTAGATGGTCTGCATTTCAAATTCAGAATAATAGTGGAATGTGTTAGTCCTCTATGCCTACTGTGTTTTACTTCGTGCTATCCTGCTTAAAACTGGTAGCTAATGTTGCCGTAATTTATGATCCAAAACAACCACATTTACTTTTGAATCTTGATTAACGCAATTAGGAGCAAAATACTAGGAAATTTTTTACAAGTATTCCATAAATACCAGCTGTAGGTACTACACTATACGAGGTGCATTCAAGTTCTAAGGCCTCCGATTTTTTTTCTCCGGACTGGAAAGAGATAGAAACATGCGCATTGTTTTAAAATGAGGCCACGTTCATTGTCAATACGTCCCAGAGATGGCAGCACCGTACGGCAGATGGAATTTTACCGCCAGCGGCGAGAATGAGAACAGTTTTAAATACTTAAAATGGCGACATTTTCCTTACTTGAACAGCGTGCAATCATTCGTTTTCTGAATTTGCGTGGTGTGAAACCAATTGAAATTCATCGACAGTTGAAGCAGACATGTGGTGATGGAGTTATGGATGTGTCGAAAGTGCGTTCGTGGGTGCGACAGTTTAATGAAGGCAGAACATCGTGTGACAACAAACCGAAACAACCTCGGGCTCGCACAAGCCGGTCTGACGACATGATCGAGAAAGTGGAAAGAATTGTTTTGGGGCATCGCCGAATGACTGTTGAATAGATCGCCTCCAGAATTAGCATTTCTGTGGGTTCTGTGCACACAATGCTGCATGACAAGCTGGAAATGCGAAAAGTGTCATCCAGGTGGGTACCACGAATGCTGACGGACGACCACATGGCTGCCCATGTGGCATGTTGCCAAGCAATGTTGACGCACAACGACAGCATGAATGGGACTTTCTTTTCGTCGGTTGTGACAATGGATGAGACGTGGATGCCATTTTTCAATACAGAAACAAAGCGCCAGTCAGCTCAATGGAAGCACAGAGATTCACCGCCACCAAAAAAATTTCGGGTAACCGCCAGAGCTGAAAACATGATGGCGTCCATGTTCTGGGACAGCGAGGGCGTAATCCTTACACATTGCGTTCCAAAGGGCACTACGGTAACAGGTGCATCCTACGAAAATGTTTTGAAGAACAAATTCCTTCCTGCACTGCAACAAAAGCGTCTGGGGAAGGCTGCGCGTGTGCTGTTTCACCAAGACAACGCACCCGCACTTCGAGCTAATGTTACGCAACAGTTTCTACGTGATAACAACTTTGAAATGATTCCTCATGCTCCCTACTCACCTGACCTGGCTCCTAGTGACTTTTGGCTTTTTCCAACAATGAGACACTCTCCGAGGCCGCACATTCACCAGCCGTGCTGCTATTGCCTCAGCGATTTTCCAGTGGTCAAAACTGACTCCTAAAGAAGCCTTCGCCGCTGCCATGGAATCATGGCGTCAGCGTTGTGAAAAATGTGTACGTCTGCTGGGCGATTACGTCGAGAAGTAACACCAGTTTCATCGATTTCCGGTGAGTAGTTAATTAGAAAAAAAAATCGGAGGCCTTTGAACTTGAATGCACCTCGTACAACAAATAAACTATCGCTACTAAGAAACACGTTCCATTACTTTTTGGGATTGTTTCGCACTGCTTCCGCCAATCTTTCTGTGGCCAATGTCTTGTTCAGTTTAGTCAGTTTGGAGGAAACACAAAGCAGGACCTTCAATTGTGAGCAGGAGTGGCGATTCATGAGACGAAACTGCCATCTCCCTCAACATCTAAACCATATGTATTAGCAGTAAGTATATTGGCAAAAAATTAACGATAAATGCACCACTTCTTAAACCTTCTGCCGGCAGACTAACGAATGATTACATCCCTCGATAGCTGTTTAATGTATTTGGACGGCTGACGAGAGTATCGCCACCAAACACTTTGTCTAGTGCCCATCTACTTCGCCCCTACATTATTAACGTGTGTGTGTGTGGATGTGTGTGAGTGTCGACAGGTTCTAACGTGTTGACATCATGCCAGGAAGACCCGTCTGCCAGAACTTGCGGCAGCAGCGCAGATAAAAGAGTGTCTCTCTCTCTCACACACACACACACACACACGCACACACACCTCAGCCGCGCCGCCAGACGGGAAGCAGCCGAGGAGAGTAACGCTAGCAAGCTTCACTTTGTCAAAGCAGCCTGCAGAGTGCCTACTACTCATGTGACCCAAAAACATTTATTACATGTCTCTCTAAATACCGAGATTGTTTCCGGTAATGTCGTGTTGTTAACCATCAGCATACTAGGAAAGCATTTGTTTTAGTTCACTAAAAAAAACTCATTCTTTGATGTCCATATACATTAATATCTACGTGTTTTCGGTGTGTGGCAGTATGTCAGCCATACCGCTGTGCCACCTGTAAGGTTTTCTTATTTTATGGCGGTGTTATGCTGTCGGTATTAAATAACATATGCTGTCTGAGGCTTAAGGGAGCTGATGCAGTCTTCCAAAGAGCCCACACTCATATTTGAGAGCAGAAAGTCGTTTCAGGCTACCACGGTGTCTGGAGGGAACTGTATGACTATGTCTCCAGGGTCTGGTCACTAAATGTGCGAGAGTGAAATGTTTCAGCAGTAGTGAGATAGAGGAAGTGATTTTCAAACCGTAAGGCGAACAAAGGACCACTTCCCGATAGAATTCCCATTAAACGTTACATAGAATACGCTGAGTAATTAAACCCTTCCGTAATTCATATTTATCGAGAACCTTTCATGCAGCAAATGGTCTCGCGTTACTGGAAGAGAGCATAGAACATCTCTGTTTGTAAAAACGGGCAAAAAGAACGCTCGGAAATACGAGGTGCATTGAAGTTCTAAGGCCTCCGGTTTTTTTTTTCTAATTATCTACTCACCCGAAATCAATGAAACTGGCGTTACTTCTCGACGTAATCGGCCTGCACACGTACACATTTTTCACAACGCTGTCGCCATGATTCCATGGTAGCGGCGAAGGCTTCTTTAGCAGTCTGTTTTGACCTCTGGAAAATCGCTGAGACAATAGCAGCACGGCTGGTGAATGTGCGGCCACGGAGAGTGTCTTTCATTGTTGGAAAAAGCCAAAAGTCACTAGGAGCCAAGTCAGGTGAGTAGGGAGCACGAGGAATCACTTCAAAATTGTTATCACGAAGAAACTTTTGCGTAACGTTAGCTCGATGTGCGGGTGCGTTGTCTTGGTGAAACAGCACACTCGCAGCCCTTCCCGGACGTTTTTGTTGCAGTGCAGGAAGGAATTTGTTCTTCAAAACATTTTCGTAGGATGCACCTGTTACCGTAGTGCCCTTTGGAACGCAATGGGTAAGGATTACGCCCTCGCTGTCCCAGAACATGGACACCATCATTTTTTCAGCACTGGCGGTTACCCGAAATTTTTTTGGTGGCGGTGAATCTGTGTGCTTCCATTGAGCTGACTGGCGCTTGGTTTCTGGATTGAAAAATGGCATCCACGTCTCATCCATTGTCACAACCGTCGAAAAGAAAGTCCCATTCATGCTGTCGTTGCGCGTCAGCTTTGCTTGACAACATGCCACATGGGCAGCCATGTGGCCGTCCGTCAGCATTCGTGGTACCCACCTGGATGACACTTTTCGCATTTTCAGGTCGTCATGCAGGATTGTGTGCACAGAACCCACAGAAATGGCAACTCTGGAGGCGATCTGTTCAACAGTCATTCGGCGATCCCCCAAAACAATTCTCTCCACTTTCTCGATCATGTCGTCAGACCGGCTTGTGCGAGCCCGAGGTTGTTTCGGTTTGTTGTCACACGATGTTCTGCCTTCATTAAACTGTCGCACCCACGAACGCACTTTCGACACATCCATAACTCCATCACCACATGTCTCCTTCAACTGTCGATGAATTTCAATTGGTTTCACACCACGCTAATTCAGAAAACGAATGATTGCAAGCTGTTCAAGTAAGGAAAATGTCGCCATTTTAAGTATTTAAAACAGTTCTCATTCTCGCCACTGGCGGTAAAATTCCATCTGCTGTACGGTGCTGCCATCTCTGGGACGTATTGACAATGAACGCGGCCTCATTTTAAGACAATGCGCATGTTTCTATCTCTTCCCAGTCTGGAGAAAAAAAATCGGAGGCCTTAGAATTTGAATGCACCTCGTACACAACTCCCTAACGTTCAACAGTTGTATAACCAGAGAGTTAATTCTCAATGCGAACATTCTAATGATTCTGGAGGAAAATTAGTTTCTTTTTCGCGATACATCCACTCGCGTCGAACCCCCACCTCGTTCTTCCCCCCCCCCCCCCCCCCCAATATATCTTGCAAATTGTAGTTGCAAGTGAACCAACTTGACGTCTTTGTATATTTATGAAAGTCGTTCGCTACTGAAGCACACTTTCGACTGAAGAACAAGATATTGTTTTAGGAGTATCTTCACACGTACATGACTAGTTCGAAGAGATTGTCACTAATACTGTTAAATGGTTAATGTTGAACGGAAAATGTTCAACAGAAGTCAACGTAACAGTGTGTGTTGAACAGGGAGGAGTCAGAACACAGCTAATGTTCTTAATATTATTTAATGATTTATCACACGCACATGACTTTCATATTGTTCACCGCATTGTTGTCCGTAGCAAGGTATCACGCTGAACTGGGATAAGGAAACACAGGACAACTTGGAGAGTGTCATCACTATGACTCTTTTTAAATGCGATTAAATGCTATGTAAAGCCCATAGCAAAGAGAAACTATCCTATAAGCCAGAAACATTATCGAAGATTCTATAAATACATCCTGTGGTATCATCGTCCTCTATACGTGCAGTCGTCCTGTCTGTTGTGATACTACGAAAGTTGTCATGAAATGTGTTGTTTTGACGTTACTCTTTAGGTAGCCCTACGAGATTACAAATCACGAACGGTACATCCACTGATAATACAGATCAGGGAATGTCATTGAATCCTGAGACAACATGGTTACTAAAAAATTTTCGTACAAATTGCTTTGGTTGTCTTGTAATGCGTGATGTCGCACCGCTGGGTTGAAACCACGTGTAGTGTTGTGGAAAACTGTATAGTGCGGACAATCACCTGATGATGCACCTCAATAGTTCGTCCAGCCTTGGAGCCTAAGGTATAACATCAGTTTCACCATCCACACTAAGAGCTATATCTCAACAATTAAGGGTAATGCTAGAACACGACATGTACAGCTCACATTAGGTAGGGTGTGTGTGTCTGCTTACGCAAAACTGAGCACATTTAATGAGATGTTGGGAGCCGTGTTTGCACTACTGATACAAATTGCGTTGCATGATCGGTTGGTTCGTGATAATTTCGATATCTGTGTGTCAGGTACTGCTAATCTACTGCTGTAACGCTGCGAACGAATAAGACTATACCACACTAAGCTACTATGAATATGCCATCATAAAAAGACTTTCGACTACCTGTCCTGGTCGATATAACCTAAAATTATTTATCACTTGTTTAACACGTTTCGCAAAATGATTTAAAGTGCGTTTTTCATGGTGCGTTTCGTAAAAATACATCAAGCTACGGTAAATGCTCGTCAGCCTGAAACCCTTACCAGGGTTGAGTAATACAACTGGCATATAACTTTCGCACGAACAGTCTGAAATATATCTTCCCTAAAAAACTACCCCCAGAGATTCGGGAGAACTCTGTTATCAATGTTTATCTGACGTTAGTCGTTACTGGGTTTCAGTACAATATTCTAACATCAGATGACCACAAATCCGAAAATTTGTACGATAGATCGTAAAACTGGCAGCAAAAACTGTCCAACTGGCAGGATACGAGTACATATTTACAAATGGGAAAGACAGGCCGTAAAAATTGGCAGGGAACTGGTAAAAAGGCTGGAAAATGGGCAAATTTGGAGAACATGCCGGAAAATTAGCGAGTAACAGTTAGGACAGGTCGTAAAATTGGCAAATAGGTAGACTAGACCTTAAAACTTATCAGGGAAGTCAAGGCACTTGATCCATTAGTAGATATATTTTAAGAAAATCCAAGTGCACTTTATATGATTTAGCCACAAGGTTTTTTTTTTTTTAATATTGCCTTTAAATGGTTTCCGGCGCCTCCCTGCCTAATTTTTCCTGTTATTTCTATTGCTAATGAAGTAGGATCCACTTGTACGGGAATGCACGATTTCTATCCCTAGAATGTATCGTCTTTCTGCCGTGTAAGTATATTGCTTTGCGATTTTTAAACAGTTGATTGCTCTTAATGTTTGTTCATCGCTCGTTTTATAACATTTAGCTTTGTGCATGCTATTATTATTATTGAGTCCTAGACATATGCAGTGCGTTGAAAGTCAGAGTGACAGCCAATTATATTTGGGAGAGTGCATAAGGGAGCACAAAATAAGAAAGTTGAACACCCTTTCTTCCCCAGAACACAATCCTGGCTCCGCGCCAGAAAGCTGGTGTTTTGAATTGACTCTGATGCCTTCGCAGGAGAGGGTATAGCGCTTTCCCTAGTTGACAAGGATCCAATTTCGAGTCTCGGAAAAAGTGATGGGCAGTTGCATGCAGTGGTAAATACAAGTCAGATAGCGCCGGAGGTAATAACAAGAAGGAAGCAGAGGGTATGTTAATGATGCGCCAGAGACGCGCCTGGCCTCGGTTGTCCGCAGTGCGGCTGCCTCTGGGACCGCGGCCGTGCTCTGGGCTCTGGATTCCGGAGAGCAATCGCCGCCGCGGAGGAAGCGGCGTTCCTTCCGCCCCCGCCGCTGTTTTAATTTACAGGGAGAGGCTAGTGTCGCACCCGCTCTCAGCGTATTGTTGTCGGCGCCATACATCAGGCGGCGCAGGAAGCGCGACAAAGGCCTTTGTGCAGCAGCCAGCTACCTGCCGAGTAGATCCTCCGGACTCCTGCTTATATGAAGAGTGCTCCCGGGGGGCGTGCGCTCTCCTCCTCCTTCTGTTTAATTTCTCAGGAAACGGGGCCACGGAAGAGCGGGCGAAGAATGGCTCTTGTACCGAGTTTGGGCCCCGGGCTTCCACCGGCCTCGTAGTTATTACTGTACGTTGAGCCAGCTTCGTGTTCCTCAGCAGATGATTGCCGCGCTGGTGGTCTCCGTCAAGTTGTAAAATATAGCTTACTAGCAGATTACAACTGTGTCCTCAAGCAGGACTCGAACCTGGGACTACTAACTTGTGCAGGAAAGTTATCTACCGAGTAAACTAACCAAGGACGACTCAGAAGGGTAGGAGAGGTATTGGCTGAAGAAAAGCGGTGACGGTGGTTGGATAGCTCAGCCAATGGAGCACTTGGCCACGAATGGCCAAGATCCGAGGTTCGAGTCCCGGTCTGGCTAGGATGATTTAAATCAGCGTACGTTTTGCGGAAGAGTGAAATTTCATCCTGGGAGTTGTAGACTGCTTGAATAACCTATATTAGTACATCAGCTGATTATTTCATTCTTACCAAACGACAGATGCCTGTATTTCTGATAAATAACATTACTTGTGAACATTAGTGATACATTCAACTCTCCAATTCATTGGGACTTGAATCCAGTTCCTTACCTGTCGTGGAAGGTCCGTTATGAAATGTCCTATCCGACCAACTCTGTTGGTAATTTTTCTGGTTGCACCTTATCTGCGAACACCATACCACTTCCTGTCCTGCACACAGTATTATACAGCCGTTCATTGGGGGTGTACCCCAACTAAGTGCAGTAACGTGTCAGCATTTAAGTACATATAATACACACCATATGGACATGGTCGGTAGGCAGGAGAATTTATTTTACATTACAACCAGTTTCGCTCTGTTTGATCAAGTTCCCGCACAATATTATCACCATTGTGCACACACGTTTACATTAAGATTTCTAAAGGTGTTTGTTAAGAGAATCGTTGGCGAAATATCTAAAATATCCCATTTGATCAAAACCCTTCACTAAATATCTCTAATGGGGGAACAGGTGATCTATAATTCATAGTACATTCCTACATCGTACACGTAACATATTATGTCGAAAAGTTATCTCATCTGGCTTGTTGTTACGGGCGAATTGTGTTGCCTGGCTCGTCATGAACGCTACGTGCTCTGCTGTGACTGGGGCCTGTAAGGAACTTTTTCCAGCCGCGCAGTCTAGGGCGCCTTGCACGATTCGCGCGGTTCCCCCCGTCGGAGGTTCGAGTTGTCCCTCGGGCATGGGTGTGTGTGTTGTCCTTAACGTAAGTTAGTTGAAGTTAGATTAAGTTGTGTGTAAGCCTAGACACCGATGACCTCAGCAGTTTGGTCCCATAGGAACTTACCACAAATTTCCAAATTTCCACAGGTTGACAGGGTAAACATGTTTAGTGATTATAATACGAACATTAAACAAAATGGTGATGTTTACGTATCTGAAAATGGTCCGAAATATCGATACTGATTAAAAAATAATTATAAAACACAAACAAAAGCTTTCTCTGTGTTTAGTTTTACTTCTCTCTCTCTCTCTCTCTCTCTCTCTCTCTCTCTCTCTCTCTCTCTCTCACACACACACACACACACACACACACACACACACACACACACACACACACAGCCGGAAAGTGTGGCCGAGCGGTTCTAGGTGCTTCAGTCTGGAACCGCGCGACCGCTAAGGTTGCAGGATCGAACCCTGCCTCGGGTATGGATGTGTGTGATCTCCTTAGGTTAGTTAGCTTAAAGTAGTCTTAAGTACTAGGGGACTGATGACCTCAGATGTTAAGTCCTATAGTGCTCAGAGCCATTTGAACCATTTGGACACACACACACACACACACACACACACACAGACATGTATATACATATACTTACACACACGCTTTCCACTCGGATAGCTGAAAATTCATCGACAATAAAGAATTTTACTCACGATAGGTTGTTACCACTCACATGTTATACTGTCGTTTTTGAATCACTCTGGTAGTAAGTAATAAGCTTGAAGCGACCACCTAACCAAAAGGCAACACTGTGCCTCGATGGCAGGATGTCTGTACATTCTCCCAATGAATAATACATTCCTGTTATACAGTGTATTGGAGTGAAACTCGCACCTAGAATATTTATCACTCTGACAGGAAATAATTTATCATAACTAGTCTCTTGCTTTAAAAAATGGCAGGAAATAGCCACCGTTTGCACCCAGGATGCTTTACTACAAATGCTGATTGTTCTCTTCTCACCATACTCGTTATGAACTCGTGTCAAAGTTAGATTTTCAGTGCTAGTAGCTGCTATATCTTACTAAAAAATATCATTCATTAACTGTAACAATAAAATAATATACTGATTCAGACAAAACTAGTATTATCAAACGCTCTGAGATGGCTTGAACAAATAGTATCGGCGTGAAACTTGGGAAATATGAACTGCCGACTGAAAACATACACAAGACAACAAGGAGAATGAGATAAAGAGTTATTTACTGTTCCAGAAATGTTCACGGTTCTTATCTTCAACAATCTGAATGATATACAATAACCTGGAGTTGGGTTTACTGAGGGAATCACTTAAGCATTTCAGCATTTTAACGTGCATCATGAAGAAACAACCAAAGGATTTAACTTAGGACGGAGACAACTGAGGTTTCTTATTGTTTCTAGTGAAACATTTCAGTAAAATTTTCATTGAGTTTTTTAGCTTCGTTTGGTGTTCCAGTGGCCGTTAGAATTTTTTGGATTTCAGTTAATAATTTTGTGAAGTTTTGTTGGTACTGGTATTAGCTGTGGCGTAGTAGTATGAATACAAATAGTTGCTTTCTTAGTAGACAGAGAATTTCGAGACCGCTATTGTTAGTTCTATAAGTAGTATTACTGGTGTAACTGAACTTGGGCAACGGAGACTATAGTTTGTTTTCAGTAACTGTAAAATTTTACCATGACTGAGATGTGTGGGCTCTGTCGTAGGTTTGTGAGTAGTGCGTCACGGTGTGGGATTTGTTCAAGTATTTTCATTGGGGGGGGGGGGGGGGAGGATGCACTGAGGAAGCCAGTAGTCATTTTAGTCAGATCCTTTCCTGGGAATGCAGAATCAGTAGTAGAAGTAAGTTCATAGAGGGGCAGGAGAGTAAGATCTGTGCCCTTCAGGTGCAGTTACAACGCGCAAAGGAGGAGCTAGATAGGCTGAGGAAGCTGAAGGGTGGTGGGGAATGTGAGCTGGCAGTTGGCAAAAAGGCAGGTAGGAAGAGGAGGTATTCAGACAGTTTTACTTTGCGTATATGAAATAGATTTGACCAACTGTCAGAGTTGAGTCGAGAGGAGCCTCCTGTAGCTGTAGATGTAGGGAACACGTAGAAGTCCTCAGCAATTAGGAGGCCTAGGTTAGTTGCAAATTCTAGCAAAAAGAAGAAGATTCTGCTGCTAGGTAGCTCTCACGGTAGAGCTGTGGGCCAGAAGCTGCAGGAAGTGTTGGGGAGTTAGTACCAGGTCACCAGCATTTGAAGCCCAGTGCAGGGTTGGCTCAAGTGACTGACAGCATAGGGAAGTTATGTAGGAATTTTACGAGGGAGGATCAGGTAGTGATAGTGGGTGGAGCAGGGAACAGTCTTGATAGGGACGGGGAATATGATATAGGTGGTGACCTGGTAGAGATAGCTACTCAACTGCTGGCACTAATGTGCATTTCGTGCAACTTTTTTAGCGTCATGATCGGCCTCACCTTAATGCGGCTGTTAGGCGCGTTAACGAGGAGCGGGGGAGGGCGCTGACGGCGGAGGGCATCGGTCACATCTCAGTGGTGCCAGTTGGGTCTGTCAGTAGATCGGGTTTCACTAGGCATGGCCTGCACCTCAATAAGTATAGGAAGGGGAGGCTGGCTAATCTTATAGGTGACAGCGTATTGCGTGGTGGAGGTGGTGGGGTCTCTCATTGAAAAATTCCTGTAGTAGTTGGTGTTAGAGCTGCACCTTTCTTAGATTGACGTCAGCTGATAGGTATACCTACTTAAAGGAAGTCCCTCCAACTAAGGGCTCACTTTCCAAAGATGTAATGTGTCCCAGCAGAGAAGAAATTAGCATATTTCATCAAAATATAAGAGGTATTAGAGATAAAGTTACTGAACTGCTTATAGATATTGACTCTAAAATTATTGGTATATCAGAGCACCACTTAAATAATTTGACAATTTAGAGGCTTGCTGTACTAGGATAGAGAATAGCTGGCTGGTCTCTAGGAGTTCCTTCTAGGGTGTGGGAGTGGATATGTACGTAAAAAACAGTATTCCATTTGAGTCCGTAGACGTACCAAAACACTGCACTGAATGTTGTGCAGGGGCAGTTGAATTTAGTGAAACTAAAATTCTAATAGTTGTCGTTTATAGACTCCCTAACTCAGATTTCAGAGTATTTCTGCTCAAGCTAGAGAGGGTTCTTGATTCACTTTGTAGGACGTACCTGAAACTAGATATACATGGTGACTTCAATATGAATTTTGCATACTATGGTGCAAGAAAATGATGTTGGTAGATCTATTCAGTTCATAAGATCTGATACATGCGATGTTTTTTCCAACTATGGTGCAGAGGAACAGTAACACAGCCATAGACAATATTTTTATTTAGTCTTCATTACTAGATGGGCATTCTGTTACTAAAAGCGTGAATGGCCTTTGAGATCATTATGCAAAAATTTTAACCCTAAAAGGCTTTTGTACTCAAACCAATATCATATTGTAAGTTGTGTATATTTCTATTGTCTATTGTCAAAACACAATTTATTAAAGATGTTTATATTTTATTAATACAGTATATTTAAGTAGGAATAATTAATGGTTGTCATTTTGGAAATAATTTTCATAGCAGGGAATGTCTGCACCAAAGAATTGTTGTCGGGAGTGGCTGCACATTGATATAATTTTAAAAGGAGCGGGAGAGACCGCTTATGGATACATTTTAAGAAAAGAGTGGGAAAGACCGCGCATTGATACATTTTGTAATGGTAGCAGGGATTGTCCGCACCAGAAAGCATTGTTGGTGGGAGAGACAGCACTTTAGTGTTCGTAGGAATTCAGTAGTAAGAGAGATGTGAAGCAAGTCGGTAACAGGTGTGAAGCGAGAGTTTGAGAGGAGCGGTGTGCCTGCCAGCCACCAGCTATGATTTACAAGAGATTATAAACGGATTTACACAGACATTAGCTAACTACTATCATAAGGGGAACTAATATTATTGAATTTTTTTCTTGAGAAACTCAAGACTACTGAAGCTATGTTTGTGCAATGCTAGTTGTAAGATTATTGTAAAAAGTAAGTCCCATTTGAGCGTTTGTAAAACCGTTTCATTACCAGCCTCAAATATCTGAAGAATCGTTTTCAGAATATAACGAATTTTTGCAAGCAATATTGCATTACTGACTATAATCCATCTCAAAAACCATCAACATAAAACTTCGCAAAATTTTATTGTTGTTAAGAAAAAGTTTAACTACGAATTATGTACCTTCAGTAAAGTTAATTAAATAATAACGCCAGCTTTGCTATTAAAGAATAATGTCAGCTTTGGTAATTGATACAGCCACTTATTATGACAGCCCACCAGCAGCTAAGAGAGTATAGTAAAACAGAGTAAGTATATTCATGTCGCAGTTCGATGTGGCAGTCAGATGGTGATCCTGTAACAGTAAAAAAGGTAAGGAACAGTTTTGGGTTATTGCAGGTAACGACTGAGGGCCACGACGACGACACATTCCATGTTTCGTCGAAATAATCGGCAAATCGCTTTCAATAAGCAGCATTTAAATTTGTATGCGAAGATTGCACTTATTGTTATTGTGAAAGAGAATTGATTTCAAAGAGGAGATTTCATTTGTTATTATTAAGCAAGAGATAGAAATCTTGAGGGAAGATTTCACAGGTTATTGTAAAAGGGAAGGTTACGTAACAAGAGATATAGAGGAGACGGGAAGGTTTCACTTGGTGACATCCAATCAGTAAGATTCCTTAGTGAATCTTTTGTGAAAATGAATATACTGATTCTGACAATTGTATGAATACGCTAGTGTTAAGTGGCGCAACGCTTATTCATAGCCCATCGGCAATTCATTTTGCTCTGTTGATTCTGCGTTGAAAAGTGTTTGTTCAGTGTTGATTCCACTTTGAACAGTAATATATTTTGTTGTGTGTGCTGATTATAGACAATGTCCTGCAGAATAATTACTCGTTCTCAAAGTGATAGAAAATACTGACGAGAAATTCTTGTCAGGAATAGACAGAAATAATACGTGTGAAAAACCCGATAGTGAAACGTTAGGTGAACAGACATTCGAGAATAGTAATAATATGAAATCTTTTGACGAACAATGAACTTCAGAATTGCCAACTGATAATGAGACATTAGTGCCAAATAATTTGCTTTTAAATACAACAGATTCTACACAGCCAGAAATTACGCATAGCAGACTTATAGTTTCAGTAACAAAACCACTATAATGCAGTCAATCAGTGTGACTCCATAACATGCTGAAACACATTCAAACGGTACACAGCTACACAATCTGCGTAGCAGATACAACAGTTTTATTGACGAAAATTCCGGAACAACGGAAGAAGTGACGCGATTACAGTCAACTGAGGATGTTCAAATGAATACAGATGTACAACCTTTAACAACGAATATAAATACACACAGAAGTCAGTGTGAAACGGATCCAATAACGGCATTTTTGCTACAAATGAGACAAGACATGAATCAAAACTTTAACAGAATGCACAAGAATCAGCAGACCTAAAAAACGAAATCAAGGCAGAATGCGCACACACAGATCAGAAATTAGACAAAATGTACCAAAATCTAAAATACGAAATCAAAGTGGGAATTCTAGTAGTCGCTGAGAAATGTTAACAATCAAACCAAGAATTACACGCCAAAATTCATGAAATAACAGGAAAACAAGAAGCATTGGTGGTTAGTATACGAGAAACAATGATAGAGAACTTTTCTAAACAAAACGTGCACATTAATAAACGTTTTAACAATCACACAGAAAACTGTTTGATACGTCACCGCAAACTGGTGCGATCGCAGGATATAGAACGAAAACAACTATTACAAACAATTATCCAACAGCGACAGGACGACAAAAGGAAAGTGTTTGCTCAGGGAAAAACTTACATAGACAATCACATACACTCGATTTCGGAAGAAATCTAAACGGTTAAGGAGACAAATATTAAAATACAAGATAGGCTCACAGAAATCCAATCACACACAACTGAGGAGAAAATTTCTACAGACACTGAAATCCAGAATATTAGGGATAAATTAACAGGAGAAGTCCAGACACTAACTGACAAAACAGAACACATAGAAGCCAATCAAGACCCAGAAAATTTGAAAGCAGATTTTAAGAAAGTAACCAAAAGTAATCGTAAATTACGAAACGAACTGAGAGAAAAGATTAACGAACTCTCTACGAGAAGAGACGTTTTAGATACTAACAATGACAGTAAATCAGATGACACTACCAAAGACTCAGTTCAACTGATTGCTAATAGTTAAGATATGATGCTTTCGATCACAAGCATTCCTTTCATTTAGAAAGTTTAAAACATGTAAAAACAACAGGACGCAAATACATCTGCTGGATTGAAAACAACAATTCAATGCGGCACTCCCACCGTCATGGCCAGTTCAGCATAAGCTAGAATTTATTATTAGTTTTCTTGAAGGGGAACCAGCGAGAAGAATGCGACCAATTGCTAGACAGTGGTTTTCAGTAGAAGCATTCCAGGAAGCATTTCTAGCAGCACATTGGTCAGATACCACTCAGAGTAGCATTAAAGATCGGCTAATTAGTCTGCCAAATTGCGAGAATTCTACTTTCCCAACATTCACACAATTTTTCGAGTAAATGGTTCAACAGAACCAATACCTCAATGAGCCATACAGTCAGTTCGCATTGATACAGCCGTGTATTTCAAAACTCCCCAGAGCATTAAAAGGTTGATTATTAACAGGCTAGCAAAAGGACAGCGTGTATGCATTTAGAGACATCCTGCAGTTGCTAGAGGTACACCACACAGATTATGCGTTTGTTAATAAGAACGTTTCACAATGTAACGCAAACCAGACAAACAATGCTAACTTTGAGCAAACACGATTTGGCAATAACAATCATAATAAACGCTTTCGCAGTGAAAATGAAAATTTTAATCGAAAATACACACATGGATTTAATCAACAGCTGTATAATAACAAATAACATTACAATTCAAGACAGCAACAAAGCTACCCATACATCACGACACATATACGACAGGAAATGTCGAACCGGTCAAACTTTCATGTGACTTATCGCCCAGATAATGCGCCAGGTCCAAGCCGTTATACAGGTCAGCTGCAAAATACACAAAACGAACAAAGACAGCCTTTTCAGAGAAACACTTGAGCCTCGCCGTATAACCACAGCTATAATGACAGAAGGAGAGAAAACGAACACTGACCCCAAAGGGCATTCTACAATGATAATTTTCATAGATATTCAAACAGTGCACAACAGCTAAGTTATCATATGAATGTCCCAGACACAAGATTTCATCCACCAACTACTGCTAATAATCAAAACGGTAGAACAGTACAGCTCATAGAAAACACACAACATTCCCCGACGGAAAATGAAATGTCAGAACATTTATGACTAGAGATAGCCTGTGATGAATCACTAAATGACAACACTATGGATAAGGACAGAGAAAAGATAACGATAGAGAATGCCATTACATTCAACAACGTGTGAGACACATTGTTACACAAAAAACCGATCATACAGAAGACTTTACGCCACCCAATATTCCAAATAAATTTAAAGTCACAAAATATTGTAGCAATAATTGTTTGAGGCTCACCAATGTGTGTAATTAGCAAAGTCACATTTAACAGATGCAATAGCAATAATGATTACCCGTTATTACCATTAAACAAAACTAAAGTTAAGGGAGTATTTACAGGAAAAAGCATTGAAGTCACAAGACAGGCAAAATTAACGTGTGTTGTTGCAGGGCAAACTTTCCGCAGCAATTGTTGGATCGTTCCACATTTAACAACTGATATATTAGGAATGTACAACGCAAAGATTGACTTTAAATCGTCATACCTAACATTACAGAAGGAAGAAGAGTGAAGTGATAGTGAGATTTCAAAACACAGTATCCTCAGAAGAACAAAATATGCACAGGATCGATTGTAAAGATAACAGTTGTTATTTCACACTATACATGGATACACATAATAATGTCACGGCAGAGGAAAGGGAGTATAATGTATTAGAGACACTTACACACAAGGTTGGAGACAGTATAGCAAAAGGTGACACAGAACGCACAGAATTAGAAAATATTCTTGTGCAACATAAAACAGTTTTTAACGATGTTCCAGGATTTATGTACGAATTTCAGGTGAAACCACACGAGACTTTCAAAGCAAACCACTATACAATCCCACATATACACACGGAAGCAGTTAAGATAGCGTTACGAGCAATGATTGAACGTAGTATAATCGAACCAGCAGCAAGCCAATATATAAATCCATTACACATCGTTGAAAAGAAGGATGGATCATTCCGTATAGTTTTATAGTCATGTCCGGTTATTAAACTAATCATTACAGAAACTGACCGACCACAGATGTTAGAAGAGTTACTGCAAAAGTTTCATGGCACCTCTCTATATACCACCCTCAATCTCAAACCAGGATTTTGGCAAATCCAGTTGCATCCAAATTGCCGAAAGTATACAGCATTTCTTTGCTTTGGTGAATGTTACCAATTTTGTAAACTTCTGTTTGCACTAACGATTTCGTCTGCAGCCTTTATACGGGGCATGAATACAATTCTCCCACAGGATCTTAAAAACAAAATTACTACATATGTAGATGATATTCTAATCGCAGCACAAAACTGGGAAAAGCACAACCACAGTCTTCAACAATTATTGAATACATTTGAGCGGAACGGTGTAACTATAAACCTCTGTAAATCTGAATTTGGAAAAGCCTCAATAAAATTTGTAGGTCATATCATTTCACAAAGAGGTATTGCACCAGACTCCAACAAATTGCCAACATTGAAAGATATCGATGTGCCAACAAATAAGAAGGAACTATGGAGCTTTTTAGACCTTATTAATTATTTTAGAAAATTCATACATTATAAAGCAGTAGACACACCCTTGCTATACCAGCTCACAAGTAAAAACACAATTTAGTTATGGAATGAAGACGTTGAAGCTGAATTCAAGAATTTGAAAGAAGGATTACTAGGGGCACCTTTGTTATCACATCCTGACCCAACACAAAACTTTTCCATTGCAACAGATAGTTCAACTACAGCACTAGCAGCACATATTTTCCAGGAAGTAGAGGAAGAAGGTAAGACAATCGTTAAACACATTGCATTTGCAAACAGAATACTTTCTCCAGAGGAAAGCAATTATTCTGTAACAGAATTAGAGACGCTATGCATAGTATCGGCATTTAAGAGATTCTGTCATTATCTACATGGAAGACATACCACAGTATATACTGATCACCGAGCAATCCAGTTTTTATTATCAGCGAAACTTAAGCATGATACACTCCTGGAAATTGAAATAAGAACACCGTGAATTCATTGTCCCCGGAAGGGGAAACTTTATTGACACATTCCTGGGGTCAGATACATCACATGATCACACTGACAGAACCACAGGCACATAGACACAGGCAACAGAGCATGCACAATGTCGGCACTAGTACAGTGTATATCCACCTTTCGCAGCAATGCAGGCTGCTATTCTCCCATGGAGACGATCATACAGATGCTGGATGTAGTCCTGTGGAACGGCTTGCCATGCCATTTCCACCTGGCGCCTCAGTTGGACCAGCGTTCGTGCTGGACGTGCAGACCGCGTGAGACGACGCTTCATCCAGTCCCAAACATGCTCAATGGGGGACAGATCCGGAGATCTTGCTGGCCAGGGTAGTTGACTTACACCTTCTAGAGCACGTTGGGTGGCACGGGATACATGCGGACGTGCGTTGGCCTGTTGGAACAGCAAGTTCCCTTGCCGGTCTAGGAATGGTAGAACGATGGGTTCGATGACGGTTTGGATGTACCGTGCACTATTCAGTGTCCCCTCGACGATCACCAGTGGTGTACGGCCAGTGTAGGAGATCGCTCCCCACACCATGATGCCGGGTGTTGGCCCTGTGTGCCTCGGTCGTATGCAGTCCTGATTGTGGCGCTCACCTGCACGGCGCCAAACACGCATACGACCATCATTGGCACCAAGGCAGAAGCGACTCTCATCGCTGAAGACGACACGTCTCCATTCGTCCCTCCATTCACGCCTGTCACGACACCACTGGAGGCGGGCTGCACGATGTTGGGGCGTGAGCGGAAGACGGCCTAACGGTGTGCGGGACCGTAGCCCAGCTTCATGGAGATGGTTGCGAATGGTCCTCGCCGATACCCCAGGAGCAACAGTGTCCCTAATTTGCTGGGAAGTGGCGGTGCGGTACCCTACGGCACTGCGTAGGATCCTACGGTCTTGGCGTGCATCCGTGCGTCGCTGCGGTCCGGTCCCAGGTCGACGGGCACGTGCACCTTACGCGGACCACTGGCGACAACATCGATGTACTGTGGAGACCTCACGCCCCACGTGTTGAGCAATTCGGCGGTACGTCCACCCGGCCTCCCGCATGCCCACTATACGCCCTCGCTCAAAGTCCGTCAACTGCACATACGGTTCACGTCCACGCTGTCGCGGCATGCTACCAGCGTTAAAGACTGCGATGGAGCTCCGTATGCCACGGCAAACTGGCTGACACTGACGGCGGCGGTGCACAAATGCTGCGCAGCTAGCGCCATTCGACGGCCAACACCGCGGTTCGTGGTGTGTCCGCTGTGCCGTGCGTGTGATCATTGCTTGTACAGCCCTCTCGCAGTGTCCGGAGCAAGTATGGTGGGTCTGACACACCGGTGTCAATGTGTTCTTTTTTCCATTTCCAGGAGTGTGGATTAAGCCGTTGGAAATTATATCTACAAGAGTTCCACTTTACTATTGTACACATTCCAGGCATGCAGAATATTATTGCCGACGCACTATCGAGATCTATACAGCATAAACGACTAGAGAAAGAAAATACCTTCTGTCACAACAACCACAGTATTATGTATATCAAGCAATTAGTTTTAGAAAACTTTATATCATCAGCATTGCAGGACATAGAGAGAGAATAGCAGAAAGATGAAACACTAAAACAGATTGTAACGCTTTGGCGAGACAAGAGGAACGTAAAAATCAGATACAATAAGAATATACATAAAATATTCGGTTTATTCGCTCATACCCAGACAGCAACAATTGGCCTTTATGCATTCCAGAAGGGATCAGAAACAAATTGATATGCTATACATACTTAAGCTATGCACATTACGGAGCTCGGAAATGCTTTCTAATTCTTCGACAAATATGTTACTTCAACAATACGGAAAAACACGTTCACAAAGTTATAGCATCCTGCAAGATATGTCAGAAAGCTAAATCATCAACAGTATCACATATTCCACCACTGTAGCCCATAATACTGGTTCAGTTAAGACACATGGCAGCAGCAGATCTTTTCGGTCAAATCCCCAGAACAAATAAAGGTTATAGTTATATTCTAGTTGCCCTAGAACTGACATCCAAATTTGTAACATTTTCTCCACTAAGGAAAGCAACAGCTAGAGAAGTATCAAGAGCATATTTAAGAGATTTTCTATCAGTAGTAGGACATGTACAGAATTTTATTTCGGAATACGGACCGCAGTTCAGGTCAGACATATGGAAACAACTGTTAGAGAGTAAGAACATAACACGAACATAAATATCAAGATATCACTGTTCTTCTAACCTATCAGAAAGAATAATCAAAGAGATTGGGAAACTATGTAGAATTTATTGCCACAGAAAGCATACAACGGGGGAAAAATACATTTCACAGTTTCAGGAAGTAATAAATGCAATACCTAATGAGTCAACGATGCTCTCACCAACTGTAATACTGACGAGTAAAGACCCACCGAATATACTGCAATATTACGTTTCCAAAGAAGCATAGACTTAGTCATTGTGAGATAATAGACCTCGCATTAGTGAACATTAAAAGAGCTGCATATTGTCGGAAGAGACAGAAGAAGCAGGTACGAGATTGGTGATAAGGTAATAGTCCACACCAATTATCTGTCACATAAAGGGAAGAACCAATGCAAAAAAATTTTAACTTCAATATGCAGGGCCATACAGAATTCGAAATATTCCGCACACTAATGTAATACACATTGTGACACTCAGCATAAAAAGATCGAGAGGAAACCATCATATGTCAAATATAAAGAATATCTTAAAATACACTCCTGGAAATGGAAAAAAGAACACATTGACACCGGTGTGTCAGACCCACCATACTTGCTCCGGACACTGCGAGAGGGCTGTACAAGCAATGATCACACGCACGGCACAGCGGACACACCAGGAACCGCGGTGTTGCCCGTCGAATGGCGCTAGCTGCGCAGCATTTGTGCACCGCCGCCGTCAGTGTCTGCCAGTTTGCCGTGGCATACGGAGCTCCATCGCAGTCTTTAACACTGGTAGCATGCCGCGACAGCGTGGACGTGAACCGAATGTGCAGTTGACGCACTTTGAGCGAGGGCGTATAGCGGGCATGCGGGAGGCCGGGTGGACGTACCGCCGAATTGCTCAACACGTGGGGCGTGAGGTCTCCACAGTACATCGATGTTGTCGCCAGTGGTCGGCGGAAGGTGCATGTGCCCGTCGACCTGGGACCGGACCGCAGCGATGCACGGATGCACGCCAAGACCGTAGGATCCTACGCAGTGCCGTCTCCATGAAGCTGGGCTACAGTCCCGCACACCGTTAGGCCGTCTTCCGCTCACGCCCCAACATCGTGCAGCCCGCCTCCAGTGGTGTCGCGACAGGCGTGAATGGAGGGACGAATGGAGACGTGTCGTCTTCAGCGATGAGAGTCGCTTCTGCCTTGGTGCCAATGATGGTCGTATGCGTGTTTGGCGCCGTGCAGGTGAGCGCCACAATCAGGACTGCATATGACCGAGGCACACAGGGCCAACACCTGGCATCATGGTGTGGGGAGCGATCTCCTACACTGGCCGTACACCACTGGTGATCGTCGAGGGGACACTGAATAGTGCACGGTACATCCAAACCG
Organism: Schistocerca cancellata; assembly: GCF_023864275.1. Lineage (NCBI taxonomy): Eukaryota > Metazoa > Arthropoda > Insecta > Orthoptera > Acrididae > Schistocerca > Schistocerca cancellata. The sequence goes on from NC_064630.1 coordinate 708,245,001, forward strand.
TCATCGAACCCATCGTTCTACCATTCCTAGACCGGCAAGGGAACTTGCTGTTCCAACAATTCAATGCACGTCCGCATATATCCCGTGCCACCCAACGTGCTCTAGAAGGTGTAAGTCAACTACCATGGCCAGCAAGATCTCCGGATCTGTCCCCCATTGAGCATGTTTGGGACTGGATGAAGCGTCGTCTCACGTGGTCTGCACGTCCAGCACGAACGCTGGTCCAACTGTGGCGCCAGGTGGAAATGGCATGGCAAGCCGTTCCACAGGACTACATCCAGCATCTCTACGATCGTCTCCATGGGAGAATAGCAGCCTGCATTGCTGCGAAAGGTGGATATACACTGTACTAGTGCCGACGTTGTGCATGCTCTGTTGCCTGTGTCTATGTGCCTGTGGTTCTGTCAGTGTGATCATGTGATGTATCTGACCCCAGGAATGTGTCAATAAAGTTTCCCCTTCCTGGGACAATGAATTCACGGTGTTCTTATTTCAATTTCCAGGAGTGTACAATATCCTTCTTACAGGGATACATACAGACAGAGTACAACAATGAGCTTTTTGACACATTCCAGCAAGCCTGAACACAGTGAGCTACTAATGTGTTATTTACGTGCACAACAGGTCGCCTCAACTCGACCATAGATAATTACACTGAACATTAATAGCAGTCTTTTAAGTTTTCTCGCAGGACATTTATTTCACATTATGAAATGTAAGTGAAGCAATTAACAGGACTACTTTCAATGTTAATGTACAACACACACAAATAATCTTCGTGCAGTAGTAGCAATTAGATGTATTCTTTGACCTGTTCAAGCAGCATTGTTGTCATACTTAATCAAAATAAATTTTGTTTCAATTATAATGTAAGTATTGAATATGGAGAAATATAGATAATTGCTTTACAGCTCATGCCGAGAGCTGACGCGATTTTCCAGATGCAGAGAGATGTTGAAGTCATGCCGTGCACTTAAGATTATTAAATATGAATATTTTAGTATAGGTAATGAAGAGAGGTATTGAAGTCATGCCGTGCACTGACAATTATTAACAATGAATATTTTATTATAGGCTATGTAGAGAGATGACATGAGGTTCAAAGGAGAGACAGGAAAATGAAGATGTTAGTATGTAAGGAATATAATTTAGTAATGGTTTAGTTTGATAACAAGAGACATAGCGCAGCGCAGTACTGCAGATGGAGAAACCACATTAAAATGATTACTATTTGTACTTTGCTATTCGAAAAAAATTTTCTGCATTGAACATGATATATACATCAGATACACACATAGGAATAACAGATCACGCCAAAAGTCAGCATACTGATTCGCACTCTGTGTAAAATACAAATGTTTTCTCTTAAATAACAATGACGATGTGTGCTACAAAACTCAAACATAATTTCGAGTCGACTGACAATATGACTCGTAACTGACGACTACATTACCAAACAGAAGACACAAAAGGAAATTTATCTACTGAAGTAACAGCAAGTGACATAGTTTGTCAAAATGTACTTGCATATTTCAAAAACTTTGAAGTTGTATAAGAGACTCCTGATGAAATTGTTTATGCAAACGCCAAGCTATGATTTAGCTAAAGGAAATTTAACTACTAAAGTCACAGAAAGTGACACATTTGTCCAAATGTATTTGTATAATTCACAACCTGTGAAGTAATATAACAGTGTCTTTATGTAATTATTTATGTGAGCACCAGATTATGGCTTATTTAAAGGAATTGTATCTGCTAAAGTCACAGAAAGTGAGACAGTTTGTATAAAGGTACTTGTCTATTTTATTTAAAATGTCGATGACTAAATGTACTACTAAATTCCACTTACAGGAATATTTGTTTACGCCATTGACTGTCATGTAATGTCATATGTACTGTAGGCTGAATTCACTACAGATGAAAAATGTGTTTTGTATGTAATACTTTTTCTACAGTCACACAAAGTAACATATTTTGTCCTTTTAAATGTAAAATAAGAATACGGTAAAGATAATTTTTATGAGCACAGAGGAAAGAGATGATGTAAAATTAGGTCATAATGGTATCAATCATATCCGTGACCCTTTGACAAAATGCTTATACCTGTACCTTAATTCCGGGGCAACCCCATGGTTATGGGGCATGAGCAAATTGAATAGTGAACCACGTTTTCTATGAGGTGTGGGCATCCCAAGAGGCACACCACAGTCATGATGTACATCAATAGGTGCCTGCATACAAAGATGCACACCATCACTATTAATGAACAATTGGGTTGGAACTCGTACCTGATATAGCTGCAGCAACTCTGGCTAATCTACAGTTAACTTAGTGTTTGGTTATATTAAAACTATAGATCAAAGAGACGACAGAATTACATGGCAAAACCTGGTGTTGTGCTATGTGAGGTACAGAAACGGACTTTTGAGTGCATTCATAGACAGTTGCCAGTGGTTTGACCATGATATCCAATTCCTTTTTTTCCCTTCATTGAATATGGTATAAATAGATCCCAATTTTACCAGTGAAATAAATTTACAATGAAACATAAACTATGTTCCAAGTTTTGTCATTCATTACTATTAGAGATATAAATAACTTACTACCTGATGTACACTTCCAAGTTAGTGACTCGCATTATTTGTATATTTTGATGTATACTCTTTTGAATATTCTCTTATGACAGTATATGTATGTGCTTTATTGAAAGAAATACTGTATCAATAACTTACTTATTATTACACATGTTTCTATAATCAAATTTTCTCCTTACAACCAAATGACTTAACGACAAAGGAAAATTTTAAGGAAACCCAGTGGAGGGTTATGTAAGACGTGTATATTTCTATTGTCTATTGTCAAAACACAATTAATGAATGATGTTTATACTTTATTCATGGGATTAAGTAGGAATAATTAATATTTGTCATTTTGGAAATAATTGTGGTAGCAGGGAATGTCTGCACCAAAGTATTGTTTGCAGGAGAGACCGCACATTGATTTAATTTTAAAAAGGGCGGAAGAGACCACGTATGCATACATTTTTAGAAAATATCGGAAAAGGCCGCGCATTCATACAGTTTGTAATGGTAGCAGGGATTGTCTGCACCAGAAAGCATTATTGGTGGGAGAGACCGCACTTTAGCGTTCGTAGGAATTCAGTAGTAAGTGAGACGTGAAGCAAGTCAGTAGCAGTTCTGAAGCGAGAGGTTGAGAGGAGCGGTGTGCCTGCCAGCCACCAGCTATGATTTACAAGAGATTATAAACGGATGTATAGAGACATTAGGTGACTATTATCATAAGAGGAACTAATATTATTGAATTTTTTTCTTGTGAAACTCAAGTCTACTGAAGCTATGTTTGCGCAATGCTAGTTGTAAGATTATTGTAAAAAGTAAGTCCCATTTGAGCGTTTGTAAAATCGTTTCATTACCAACCCCAAATATCTGAAGAATCGTTTTCAGAATATAATTAATTTTTGCCACCAATATTGCATGAATAATTATAATCCATCTCAAAAACCATCAACATAAAATATCGCAAAATTTTATTGTTCTTAAGAAAAAGTGTAACTATGAATAACGTAACTTCAGTCAAAATAATTAAAGAATAACATCAGCTTTGCTATTAAAGAATAATGTTAGCTTTGGTAATAAATACAGCCACTTATTATGACAGCCAACCAGTAGCTAAGAGAGTTAAGTATTTTCATGTAACAGTTCGATGTAGCAGTCAGATGGCGAGCCAGTAACAGTAAAAAAGATAAGGAACAGTTTTGGGTTATTACAGGTAACGACTGAGGATCACGACGACGACATATTTTATGATTCGTCGAAATAATCGGCAAATCGCTTTCAATAAGCAGCATTTAAATTTGTATGTAAAGATTACACTTATTATTATTGAGAAAGAGAATTAATTTTAAAGAGGAGATTTCATTTGTTGTAATTAAGCAAGAGATAGAAATCCTAAGGGAAGGTTTCATAGGTTATTGTAAAAGGGAAAGTTGTGTAACAACAGAGATGTAGAGGAGATGGGGAGGTTTCAATATTTACTTGCGAACTTTGTAGGAAAGTTAATCTAACAGCAATATAGTATTTTTCAAACCTTGTCAAGGAAGAAGGGTGGCAGGCTGTCTATAGTGCCGATGATGTAGATGATAAAAACAATGGTTTCCTTTACACCATTTCTCATGCTCTTTGAGAGTTGCTTTCCATTAGAACATTCAAATAGGGCACTAGCAGTAATAGGCAGCCTGGGTGGCTGACTAGTGGGATAAGGATATCTTCTAGAACAATGTGGGAATTATATTAAAATGTTAGAAGTAGTCACAAACAAGATAAAGTAGCCCAATCACAAACAGTATTGTAAGGTGCTTAAAAATGTTATTAGGAATGCAAAGAGTAAGTGGTATGCAAACAGAATAGCTAATTCTTAGGATAAATTAAAACCATATGGTCAGTTGCGAAGAAAGTGTCTGGTCAGCAGCACAAGGTCGACGATATAAAGTGAGTTTGCAGTAAAAATATTTCTGTTACTGATAAGTGATATATATGTACAGTATTTAACAATCATTTTGTGAGCATTCCTGGTGAATTAAATAAAAATTTAGTTTCCATAGGGAATCATATAAATTTCTTGCAAAATACCTTTCTGAGATGGACCTCTGAAATACTCCTCTATGGTACAGATAAGAAGGAGATTGAGTCAATAATTAAATCACTAAGGACTAAGAACTCTCATGGTTACGAAGCAGTGACTAGCAGAATATTAAAGTACTGTGCTGCACATGTTAGCCCCGTATTTAGGCATATTTTTAATCTTTCCTTTAGGAATGGTCAGTTTCCTGAGCGATTAAAGTACTCAGTTGTAAAGCCGCTTTAGAAAAAGGGAGAAAGGGATAATGTAAATAATTTTAGACCTATTTCTATGCCATCAGTGTTTGAAAAAGTTATTGAAAAGATTGTGTATGTAAGAATAATTGATCATTTTATATCACACAAATTGCTATCAAATGTACAGTTCGGCTTGTCATTTAACAAATAAAATCCTATATCCTCTTTCCTTTGTGAGGCACTAAATGGGCTACAAAAAGGTTTTGAACTCTTGGCATACTTTTTGATTTAACTGAGGCATTTGATTGTGTTGATGACAAAATATTGCAGCAGAAGTTGGACCATTACAGAATATGGGGAGTAGCTCACAATTGGTACTCCTCTTACTTTAGCAGCAGGGAGCAAAAGGTCATTATTCACAATGTTGATAGGGTCTGAGTGGGCTACTGTCAAGTGGAGGGGGGGGGTGGATCAGTGTAGGGACTACTCCTGTTCCTTATTTATATAAATGATATGCCCTCTAGTATTACGAGTAACTTCAAAATATTTCTGTTTGCTGATGAAACTAGCTTGGCAGTAGAGGATGTCGTGAGCGACATTGGCTCGGTTTCAAATAGTGCAGTACATGACCTAAGTGCATGGCTTGTAGAAAATAAACTAACGCTAAATCACAGTATGACTCAGTTCTTACAGTTTCTTACACAGAATTCTACAAAACCTGCTCACGAACCTCTTGTCGACCTCCTGTTCACGAGTCTGGGTACCTAGACATTGGCCTCTCAATGTATATATTCCTTACTGTCATTTCATGTTAACAATATTACCTTATTCCCAAGAATAAGCAGCTTTCACTCAATAATATTCGGCAGAAATCAAACCTGCATTTGGATCGCACTTACTTAAGTCTTGTGAGAAAAGGTATGCAGTATACTGCTGCATCCATTTTCAATAAGCTATCACTCATATTCAAATATCTTAGCAGTAATCCACACGCTTTCAAATCGAAACTGAAGAGTTTCCTCATGGGTCACTCCTTCTATTCTGTCGAGGAGTTCGTTGAAAATTGAAGCTGATTCTTATTGTATTGTTGATTTCGTTTACTAAACATATGGACTGACTTTTTTCGGGTTCATAAACATTTATTTTTATCTGTTATTACTTTTATATTATAATTTCATGTACTGACACGCTCCATGACCTGGGAGATTTACTCCTCCATTTGATCCTACGGAAGTTGACGTGTAAATAAAATAAAAATAAAACAAGCTAAAGAATCAGAGTTGGTTGGTAGTCACTGCAAAATTATCAGTCGACAAAGTCATTCATGCCGTGAAATGGATCCGTCAGATCCATCTCACGTAGCTTTCTACTATTTCTTGATCCTGTTCTTTCTTTTTGACACTCATTACGTACTTGCGAAGGTACTAACCCTCTCGGATGGAAGTAAGTCGTTTTATTCTCTGAATATTCAATGATATTTGTATACCTGTGACCTTCCCATGTCCTCGTCCAATCTAATCTGGTGTGTGTGATTGATATGCGCCATTGTGAGCCTTCATAAGAGTAGCCAGTATTTGTTGTCTACCAATTCAGTCTTGAATATAATTGTAGGTACAGAGGTATGCTTGCCAACTAGGGCCGGTATATGGTAGGCAGGCGGAGCTAGGTTGGCAACTGGCTGCCGTGGGCAGCATTGGATGGGCACATTCGTGACGCAGACGGCTTGCACCTTATTGACGTCAATATGACGTGTACTTGTTCAGCAGCACATTTAGAGCCTGTCTAGCCGGACACTGACACATGCTTTTAACGTGTGTGAGAGCATCCTCCAAAATCGCAACTTATTCGAAAAAAAAGAAAGAATACAAATGTCCTTGATGTTCGTTTCATTTAAGCTGACCTCTTAGCTTCCTGCCTAAGCACACTCGCGAAAATGGAAACATATTAGGAAATATGGAGCGGAACGTTTGTAATGACGTAGAATATCGATGTTGTAACTTAATTTGTCCTCTAAAGGTTCTGCACAGCCACATCACAGAAACCGCAACATATTCGTCAATTAACAGCGAAATATTTATGACACGGTTCAATAGATTGTCATAGCTGGTCTCAGAATCTGCTACGATATGGGAACGTATTATTAGCGCGTACCAGGACGCAAACATATTTCTTTCCATATTAACAGAATATTCCGTCGGTTCTTGGTAGAACAACATTATAATAATAAATGAAAAGCACCAGTTTGCTTTTGTAGAACAAAAGCAAACTGGTGCTTTTCATTTATTATATTTCTTTCCACTCTTTAACTCATAGTCCATAATGACAAAACCACAGCCAACACTTACCAGTCAGTATTATCATTATTACTCATCCAATAATCACCTAAAGCCGTTATTACCGATATGTCTTTAACTCACAATAAATTATAAGCAATTGTAGCGCGGATGATGTGTTTGTTACAAATTTCAGAACACCACTGCCTTCAGACAGCATACTGCTATAGCAAGCTAATTACAATACATAAACATCGAAATAAGACTAAATTAATATAGCGTCTCAAAAACTGTGCACTCCACGCTCTGCTTGAACGTGTCGTTTTGACGTAACTTCCAAGTAAGCTGCGTGTGTCAAGAACGCATCCCATTTTTTTTCTTTCGAGTTTACATCCGTATCACGAAGTTAGCGGAGGTGGTTAGCACATGATCAGGAATAAACGCACTTTGTTGCAAGTGAGTTACTTAGCATATAATATTTAGGAATTTTTATTTCTGTCTTTCTGATGTTATGAAGGAATCATGTTAATCATTGTAGGTGTAATTTAAAGTGTGGGTCTATTATCATTTTCGAGTTTATGACAGGGAATACTTTACGTATGTGTGAGTTAGAGGGGGACAATTGTTAAATTGTATGAAAAAAAATAAATTAGTTACTAACTACCGCGTGCACTCACTTTATTCAACATGTAAATGTCATTATAGATATTCGGATTTAGGTTGTGACATGCTCGACATGCGATCCATCGTTGGCGATGATGTGGCCAGTAGCGAAATTCTGCTTGAACAGCTAAAGTGTCGGAACATCGATGCTGTCGACAGCCTCCTGAATGGCTCTTTTTAGCCCAGCAATCGTTTTGCGTTATTGCTGTAGCCCCAAAAACAAGTCACATGTGTTCAGATCCGAAGAATATGGGGGCCAATCGAGGCCGATTCCAGTGGCCTCTGAGTACCCCACAGCCAGAATGTGGTCCCGAAAGTGCTCCTCCAGGATAAAAACTCTCCTGCTTCGATGGTTCGAGCTCTGTGATGCATGAACCACATTCTGTAGAAATCAGGGTCACTTTGGATAATGGGTATGAAATCATCATCTAAAACCTTCATGTACCATTCGTTAGGGATTGCGCCATCAAGGAATATCGCACCGATTATTTCGTGACTAGATACTGCACATCACAGTCACCCACTGAGGGTGATGGGACTTATCGATAACGAAATGGGCATTCTCAGTCCCCCAAACGCGGCAGTTTTGCTTATTGAGGGAACCCATCCAAATGAAAATGGGCTTCGTAGCTAAACCAAACCATATTCACATCAAAAGTTCGATTCGTCAGTTCTGTGAACATTAGTGTTGGCGAAACGAAAGCCCTGGGGCTTAATGGCTAATGTATTTGAACTTTGTATGGGAAGAGATAAAGGTTTCCAACAACAATTTGTCGCAGTGTCTCCTGGATTATTACCGCCTGCTGTGTATCACGTCTAGTCTATTTCCTGGCGCTGATTTCAAACACAGCGCGTGTCTTCTAGATGTTTTCAGGCGTTTTCACCCCTTCTGGACGACCGATATTGCAAACTCTGGCATCACGAGCACTACCCATTCTCCTAAACGTGCAAATCAAATTCTTGATTGTTAGTACACTTGGACCGATTGTCTTTAGTTTGAACTCGGTGGCAAACTTCCTTTGAGCCATCGTTGGGCTGTTATTGCCCGCGTAATAGGCCTTCACAAGTGGTGTACGCTCAGATACGCCGTACTGTGACATTTTTACATGCAAATGGCTTACAACATCAAAGCGCGTGCGCTTACACATACTAATTCCCATCACACCCTGTGGGCAACCGTGCAGTTAGAATGTCCTAACGCAAGCCAATCAGAAGTTATGACGATTTTATTTAATATAGTTCAATAATTGTCACACTGTAGGTTACATGTGTAGTGCAATGTAAAGAAACTTTACTCTCTCGTGTAGTTACTACAGTGAAACCATTGTCAAAGTATAATATAAACTGACAACACACATTTGCACTAAATGTAACTCCAAGAAGCTTGAGGTTGAAATCGATTTCCTCCTAGAGCTTTAGGAACTAATAGGCCTACGGCTTTGATCAGCTACAGCGCCACATGGGTGGTCATAGGATTTAACAACTTTCCTTGTCAGCTTTCAGCAAAAGCATGCACCTTCAGTGTGTGAGTCATGTATAGGAAAATTTCCAAATACATTGGAGCCCTGGTAATTCGAGCTAACTGGGGCTGAGGCTACCTCGAATTATGAAGAACTCTGATAATACAGAAATATCTCTAAATCGACGAATAATTGTGTACAAATATGTAATGAGCACAATAATGATTAAAAGTTAATAAAAGAACACTATAGTGCCTTAATGTGTTATATGTACAAATATGGGCGTACATTATACATTTCCAAATTGCAAAAACGTGCGGTATATTTTACAGAAGTTGTCCAAGGCCCTTCTTTTAAAATAGAGCCTCGTTTTAAACAACAGTGTAGCGCCATCTTCCAAGAAGCACAGTGTCAATTGGAGTAGCTTCCGCTTGCTGCTCGATATAAGGCAGTGCCACATCTAGGGCTGCCATAACCTCGGTGTGAGCGATCACTGGTTCAATTTTTTCAGGAAATTCCTCGTCATCACTGTCTTCAGCGGGTTCACTAACCATTTCTACAACTGCAAGAACGGTCGCTTCATACTGTTCATTGTTCATTCATTCTGATGTGCTGATGATGATGTTGGTTTGTGGTCAGGTCAGCATCGTATTCATCAGCACCCATACAAGTTCCAAGTGTTGGGCCGCAACGAGTGGCCACGCTGTTTGAGGCACCCTGTCACGGATTGTGCGGCCCCTCCCGTCGGAGGTTCGAGTCCTCCCTCGGGCATGGGCGTGTAGTCGTCCTTAGCGTAAGTTAGTTTGTTATTTTAAGTAGTGTGTAAGTCTACTGACCGATGACCTCAGCAGTTTGGTACCTTAGGAATTCACGCAAGTTCCAATCTTTCCATTTCCAGTCTCGCCAGATGATGGTGAGGACAACACAAACACCCAGTCCCTGGGCGGAGAAAATCGCCGACCCCGCTGGCAATCGAATCTGGGACACCGTGATCCAGAGGCATCCATTCTGAAACATTACTCGTATTCCGATTTACACGTCCAACAAGCTTTCTCGTCAGTTCTGGCAATGGTAGAGCATCTTCGTCTGTACTGTAGGTAGCCGTTTCATTTCGTAAAATCTGTTTCCAATACTTTGTTAATGTCTCCGCCTTTATTTCAGGCTATAAATTTGCTTTGCAGTAAACTATGCCTTTTATCGTCATTTTTTCAGAAATTCTTTGTTGGTTCCTTCACCTTTTGTTGTATGTAGCAAAGTCTGAAGGAAACAACGACGGTATCTTTTTTTGAAGCAGTGTAAGATGCCTTGGTCCATAGGCTGTGTTAAAGTCGTCACGTAAGGGATAAGGACAATGCACGAATACCGGCACGTTGTAATTCGTCATCAGGGTGTGAACCACGTTCTCAAGCGTTACGATTGCTGTGGAAGGTGAACACTTTTATTTAGGTTTCTTTTGGTCTCTGGAACAAAATCTTCGAAAAACCACTGTTTAAAAATATGTTTATCAATCCAAGCATATTTTTGGTGGACTTATGTAACAGGCAGTGAAGAAGCAGTGATATTTTTTAAAACTTTAGGATAAGCAATCTTTCTAATTGCAGCAGATTCGGTGTATGGTGTCCACTTGCATTTGATACAGCATGACCTGCATCTCGATACGTTTTTTGTAGCTCTGGGCAGCCTTTTCTTCTTTCGAGACTATAGTTTTAGACAGAAGGATTTTATAATTTATCCCTGTTTTGTCACAGTGATACAGTTCATCAGAAAATTTTGTTCTTGTATGATTTTTCTTAATTTCTCACAAAATTTTGTAACAGTTTGAGAATTCGCAGAAAGTTTTCTGTAGAAAATATCAAGCTGCCTTGCGCCGTATCGCTTCTTCCACCTTACCAACCATCCTGAACTTGCAGTAAAAACGTCCTCATCTTTCTTTAAGTCATTTCTAAAATATATAGATTTTTTCTGCAAAATAGGCCCTGATATTGGATTCCCTTTTTGCAAAATATTTGTAAGACGGTAGAATAGATTGTCATTCCTGGCCTTAGTATTTGTTATGGTATGATTAGCATATTCCAGGATGCAGACCTGCTACATTCTACTCTTTAACTCATAATCCGTAATGACAAACCCATGACTTATACATACCAGTTTCAATACTTTCATCACTCATCTAATAATGATCCATAACGAGTAAACCAAACAATCAAAGCTTCACTCGTTTTATCATAATCATTTTTTTTCACTGACTTCCGTGCAAATGACGAAACAGAACACATGTTTGAGGAAAACTTCTAGGTTTTGTCTCTGTTTCTGCGCCATCCTCCGACTGTCGCTTCACTGACTCTGTACTCAGCAGCAAGTTTTCTTAATGATTCTCCTCTGTGTAGTCTGTTCAAAGCCTCCAGTTTTACATTCATCGACACAAATTTGTCTTACTCTTGCCACTCCTTGTAATGTAGTAATTAAAACATACATTTAAATATGTACAGTACTGCGAGTTCTGGGCCTGCACAGAGGCTGGGATTACTGGTAGGTGCGAGGTCCAATGTTAGGCGCATAATGAGGCACCTAAGGAATATGGCTGTGAAGAAGAAAAAGAAATCCAATGTGCACTCTGTGAGCATAGCGGGAGGAATCATTCCAGATGTCGACTGGGTGCTTCTGGATACCATGAAGACCACAGGGTGCATGCAACTATAGATTGGGATCATGATGATACTAACAATGTGTGACGCTTTGGATCAGGAAAGAGTTTCTCTGGTTATGGTTGCAAGATGAAGACAGAGCTCACCATATGTAGTACCAGCAATAGAATCATCTATGGTCCTTTGGTATACGGTGTAGAGCCAAGTGAAAGATCTGAATCACAGTCCCAGGAGGTTTGCGACCATGTAGGTTGCAAGTTCCTTGATTTGTGCCAAAGGGTGGTTGGTTTCTGGGTTCTCCTAAATAGGTCAGGAGTTCTCTACAAGCAGGAAGCAGCTGCATTGTTATCTGGGGCTGTTTGGAAGGGACTGGATGGTTCTTTAGGTTAGAGGGTCTCGAGAATGCAGAGAAAGTTTAAATCTCAAAGATGCAGGACAAACACAAGAAGAGAGTAGACATAGCAATTATCAGTATTACAGATGTGAACTTTCACAGCTGTGTTGGGAAAGAGACAGAGCTGAAAGCACTAACAGGATGCACTGAATCTGAAATCGTCATAGGTACACAAAGCTGGCCAAAACCGGAAATAAATTTAGCCAAAACTTTTTTTTTTTTGACAAAGGGCCTAACTGTGTCTGAAAAGGAGAAATTATATACAGTTGGTGGTTGATCTTTTATTACGTCAGGAGGAATTTACTTTGTAGTGAAACTGAAGTAGATAGTTCCTGTGTAGAGGTTTTACTATACAACTGGAATAAATTAATAATAGGTTCCTTTTACTGGCTTCGCCCCACCTACTCACATGATATAGTTGCTGAACTGTGCAAATAAAAACTGAGTGTCATTTCAAATAGGTGCCCCATTCATACAATTATAGTTAATGGTGATTTAAATCTACCCAGAGAAAACATGTGTTTAAAGTTGGAGGCAGGAATGAAATGTAATCTGAAACTGTACTGAACTCTTTCTCAGATAACTGTTTTGAACCACTTGTTCAGGAGCCAGACCGAAGAGTAAATAGTTTTGAAAACATTCTTCACCTCTTAGCAACAAATAATCCTGACCAAATAGGAAGCATCATGGCCGATACAGGCATTAGTGACCACAAGGTTGTTGTAGCTGGATTTATTAACATAACACCAAACCCACTAGCAATGTATGCAGAATACATCTGTTTAAAAAAGCAGTTAAGAATTCGCTAGACAGCTTAGTAAGAGACTGTCTCCTCCCCTTCCAATCTGACTGTTTAACAATAGACCAGATGTGGTTTGGATTCAAAGAAACAGTATCGATCCCAACTGAAAGATATATACCATATAAATTAATAAGACACAGTACTGATCGATCAAGATACACAAAAAAGGTCACAACAGTGTTACAGAAGCAACAAAACAGACACCAAATTCAAAAGAAAGCAAAATGCCCAAGATAAATGCTTACAAAAGCTTGCAATGTAGCATGAACTTCAATATGATGTGGTTTTAATTGTTCCCACAATGAAACTCTCTCTTGGAATATGGCAGAAAACCCAAGGAGATTCTGGTAATATTTATAGTACACCAGTGGCAACATCCAGTCAGTAGCTGAGTAGGCAATATTTGCTGTCAATGCCCTACTTTGTTTCATAGCAGCTACAAACTGTAATTTTAACTTTCAGTCATAAACAGTTCAAATTTTTAGTTTGAACTGTTTATGACAAGAAGTGTGGTGTTGCCAAATGTTTAACCACATACTATAAACAAAAATGACTGAAAAATTACAGTTACATTACAAATTGCAATTCAATATGAAACTGATACAAAAATTAGAAAATTTTGAATTTATAACTGAATATGGAAAGAATGTAAACCAAATAATATAAATTTTTTACTGAGTAAAAAACTCTAATACATGGAACAGAAACTGGAAAACCATAAATTATAAAAACATATATATAATAAAAAATTCTAATATTTAAACTCTAAAGGTGTATTCTAATAAAAAATAAACTCATTTGTTCATTTTTTTAAAATGAAATAAATTCTTTGTCTGATAAATTACCTCCCAAATATAGTATTCTAATATTAATAAAATATATAGAAAATAAACTTGACTTTGTCATTTTTAAATCTAATAAATATTGTACACTATAAAATAGCTCTCGAAACCTAGTACCCAAATATTCAAAACCTAGAAAAAAAATTTAAATTCTTTTTTCATATCAAAAAATTAGATAAACTTTATTCTCTAAAATTAAAACAAAGAAAATGTGGCAAATATGTAGTACAAATTCAAATTTGACAAAAATAGTTTTACTGAGAGAAATAACAAATCAAGTGAGTAATAAGTTAAATACCAAACTTGCAAATATTACTTTAAAATAAAAAGTTGCTACTCATTATATTAAATGGTTTCATGTAGAAGAAGCATTCTACAAATTTGAATAGGTTTTTCCAAGTTGTGAGGAAATAGGTATAAATATTTGGGAAGAAGGTACAAAACGAAACACTGTATTTTATAAGACTGTAGAAAAGTAAATAAAATATAAGCTTTATAAATATCATTATAAGTTACAGGAAAATCATAATTTACCACTAACTGATTTACTAAAAATAGGACAAATTTCAATTTTGCAAATATTACTTTATCAAAAATACTACAAATTTATATTCATATATATTTATTATTTTTAAAATTTTCTCTCTCAATAACGAAAAGACTAAGGATAAATATAAAAATTTAAAAATGTATCAAAATCTTTCATATCGATTTAAATATTAACAGATAATATTCTTTTCTAAGCATCAAATGTTTAATTCACTTTTCAGTACGAGATTTCATAAACTAATGTATAATTTGGAATTTTATCATTGAAATAAGCACACAAATTCATCGTAGTTTTTCTGTGTAGATAAAATATTTTTTCCTCGAGTAATATTTATAACAGAGATACAATAATGTGTAACAAAATTGTACGAGTTCATATCACTATCATCCTTTAATTCTGGCATTCATTTAAACATAACAAAATGGGCTATAAGCTCATAAAAAATTATTTGCTGGGTCTAGATTCCTGATATCCTGTTGGTAAACATCCATTCCTTCCATTTCTCAAATAAATATCTTTACTTTTACATTATCAGATAAAGAAAAAAACTACTTTATGATTATTTTTCCGATATGTTGAAAAACAGCAAATATAATACAAGACATATTATACTCTGCTGAATTATAATGATTACTTTTGTCTAACTCAAAACAGTTATCACTACTTAACCTAGCGGTTTCAGTAGTTTTTAAGTCATAGAAAGTTATTGGAATTTTAGGACTTTTTACTCTTTCTTGTTCTAATTCAATTTGCACCCAAGTACATATTTATCAATAGAAACGCTAATTTCTTTTTTTAATACAGCAAATTTGTTTCTTTTAGGAGGAGTATCTTTTATTCCAATACCAGCTTGATGATAATCAGCCCATCTTAGTACAGAATCTACAGAACATGAATACCATACAAAAAGTATAGCTAAAACTACTTCTCACATTATTTCTTTATAACCTTTAAAAACCTCCTGATGTCTTTAAAGGCTTATGAACTTAATTTTTTATGTTTCTCTTACTAAGTACATGTTTCCCAGACAAATTTTTATCAGAAACAAATGAATTGATGTTCGATAAAACTGATGAAGAAATAAAATAATGTTCTATTCTTGATAAAATTTTATTTCACCTTTTGTTGTGACAAATTAAATATGTTTGCAACATAGTTATCAATTCATTTTTATTAGATTTTCCATAAAATGTATTTTAACTTTAAAAAATGTAACTAAATTTCGATGAACCCAAGCCATCACCAATATTTATATTAATTTCATAATCTTTATTTAGAATATTTAAATTATTTTTACCTTACTCATTCCCTGGAATAGAATAAAATTGATAGCTCTCCATGTTGTTTATCTATGAACATTAAAATTTTTTAATTTAACTCAGTTTGATTCATTGAAACTACTTTCTTAAATTTATTAGCTTTGTGTTAAGCTTCAGTTCTAAATTAACTGTTATATCCTTGCTATTAATATCTATCAGTTTATTATTTTTGGCAGTAACATTTTATTTCTAAACCATGAATTCATATCTTATTGGAACAAATGAAGGAAATTTTGCTTCATAAAAAATACAAGTACCAAATTAGTTTTAAAAGAAGCATTAATTTTAGTTTATTGAAGAAAATATTTGTCTTCTTTCTACAAACATCCCATCAGTGACAATAAAATTTATGTTTATTTTCTAATTCTAATGGCATAACTTTTGGTACATAATTACAATTAGTTTCTTTATTAGCCTCATATGTATATTATCAGCCTCATATATGTTATTAATTCTATATATAATATTATATATTATATATTTTATTAATTCTTTTATTAATATATATATTAATAAAAGATATATATATATATATATATATATATATATATATATATGTGTGTGTGTGTGTGTGTGTGTGTCTGTGTGTGTGTGTGTGTGGTTATTAGAATGAAAAATTTTATCCAAGCTTTTTTTAACAGTATTGTCCAGTAGGAATTATTATAGTTTCTCCTTTACACAGTGTAATTTATTACTTTTGGAGGAATATTGGGTGTTAAAAAGTTTATATAAATCAAACTACTGCAACTTTTTTTTAAAAGTATTTCTCCATTTTTATATTTGAAGAGTTCTGAAAGGTTTAAATACCATGGAAGTTATTCCCTGATGTCTCAATTTATGTCCTACCATCCTGTCCCTTGTTCTTATCAGTGTTGTCCATGTATTCCTTCTCGATTTTGTAGAGAGCCTCCTCATTCCTTACCTTATCAGTCCACATAATTTTTCATATTTGTCTTTAGCACCCCATCTCAAATGCTTCAAGTCTCTTCTTTTCCAGTTTTCCCACATCCCATGTTTGAATACCATACAGTGCTATCCACCAAAGGTACAGTTTGAGAAATTTCTTCCTCAGATTAAGGCCTATGTTTGCTACTAGTAGACTTCTGTCAGCCAGAAAAGCCCTTTATATCAGTGCTGATTTGCTTTTGATGCCCTCATTTTTCCATCCAGCACACACTTTTTTCTGCCTAGATAGCAGAATTCCTTAACTTCATCTATTTCATGATAAAAATCACGATGTTTAAATTCACCGTTCTCGTTTCTGCTACTTCTCATTACTTTCGTATTTCTTCGATTTACTCTCAATCCACTTTCTGTACTCATTACACTTTTCATTCCATTCAGCATATCCTGTAATTTTTCTTCACTTTCACTGAGGACAGCAATGTCACCAGTGAATCTTATTATTGATATAGCTCTACCCTTAATTTTAATTTCACTCTTGAATGGCTCTTTTATTTTCATCATTGCTTATTCAACACATAGACTTAACAGCAGGGTCAAAGGACTCCATCCCTGTATTACACTCTACTTAATCCAAGCACTTCATAATTGATAGCCCACTTGTACAATTTCCCTCTCGGTTCCTTGTGCATATTGTATATTACCAATCTTTCCCTATAGCTTGGCCCTATTTTTCTCAGAATGTCAAACATTCACACCATTTTACTTTGTCAAACAGTTTTTCAAGGTTGAAAAAACCAATGAATGTGTCTTTTCTTGGTTATTGAATGTTTTCCTTATGGTCACCTCGCCTTTGGCAAGCCCTTCCCAGAGATGTGAATCGATCTCTAGTATGGAATCTTTTTGCAATGGAAAGATCATTATTAAACTTTTCAATTATAGGCATCATATCTTTTGTATACTTATTACATGTCTTTAATGCAGTGTGTTCCGTTTCGTACTGCATTCTCATGCAGTTGATCACCGCTGCTTCTTATGCCTTTAGGTGCACTTTCCACCCCAAGGGTAAAGGAGTGCTCTCTTTGACTAGGCCTTTGGCTAAATAAGGGGTGACTATCTCTAATAGCAACAAATAATAGTTTTAGAGAAATACTGAGCTACTTTTTTCTTGAAATAAGTGGCTCATTTAATATTAAGAAAATCATTTAATTATATGAAAATTGATTAGCAACGAAAAATAACAATTCCTGAAATTATTTAAGAATTAAACATATGCTTATAGCAAATTCTCTACCATGTTCTATAATAGGGACTATAAGTAATGTTAATACATGCTCAATGTTTGACAATTCTATTTTAGCTCCAGTATAGTTAAATTAAGGTAACATTAATCATTTAAATATTTATTATAAACATTTAGATCCATCAACATAACAAGAATTTGTTGAAAAGTGTTAAAATAGTATTATCACTGCTATCGGTGGTAATAATGAAATTATACCATTGGATGTGTGAAGTTAACTCTGCTGATTTCTTTTATAGTTTTATTCTTGGAAGTCAAGACACAGTTACAGAAAATTTTACCAAAGGATGACAAACGAAGAAAATGTTGTTTCTTTAGCCAAAACGTATTCAAAAATACCTACACAATTAGTTAAAGATAATTAAGGTTTTCAAATATTAGGAGACAAGATGATACAAATTTAGATCATATATATGATGTACTTGTTGTTTATTTTGAAACGGATGTTATTAAACAAATATGGAGTAACAGCTGGAATAATTTTTAATCTGGACTCATTACAATTAATATGACAAGAGAAATTAGTGAAGTATCAAACAAAGTGAAAGGGCTTTTCTGGATATAATACATAAAACAAAAAAATTGTTAAACATAAAAACATAGCAAAATAAAAACATAAAAATGTGAAGACCTAAAATAAAATAAAGATAACATGTCAAAAATAAATTTTACTTGCTTTTTGCTCTTATTAAACGCTTACAAAATTTCATGCAACACTGGTTCGAAAAACTAGATGAATTGGAAAGAAGAAAAAGAATATTCGGAAGAAGAAACTTAGAAACAGAGGAAACAACTTCGACATAATTTATAAAATAGAAAAAATAAACATGTTTTTCATCATCAAAAAAAGAAAATAAGAAATAGAACATTTAGGTGATGATATATTAAAAGCCATAGTAGAAAATATACAGGTTCAAAGAAGAAAAGGTTTCTTATAACCATCAAAATATCTGGAAGAATCAGATAATGTACCACCAATTAAACAATGTGATTATACATTAAGTGAATCAAAAATACAAACTGCAATGAAGAAATGTGAAAAACAGAGGAAAGTAAGAATATGAAGGACAAAAATTAATATAAGTGAAAGAATATCAGAAATAACATACGAATGTGAAGTTCCTAGATTGAGACCTGTCAGCACACTGAAATATGTTGTTAAATTACCAGCAGAAGATGACATAGATAAATTAACTGTTGATGAAAGCATATATGAGGATACAGATAGTTCAATGAATCTTATAACTAGGAAACTGATGATATGGGTAAAAATTTAAAAGTACCAACCTATCAAGTTATGCAGCTTTGTTATTTCACTCAGGAGCAGTATATTCCATAAGAAACAAAATAAAATGAGATAGAGGTATTAAATAAAATAATGAAATGTAATAATTATAAATAATCAGCAAATTTAGTTCCAAGTGTAGATAGGAAACCGGTGAAGAAAAGAAATAGATAGAAAAAACCAATTTAATATATTGTCAGAGACTACTTGAACACATTCATGGAAAAGACTTAGATGGATATAAAAAAATCATAATAAAACATCTTGCAACATAATGTTAACAAACTAAGTAACAGATTTGTTACTAATAATTTAAAAGGTGAACCAAACGTAATTAATTTTTTTAATTATTTACCTTGAACCAGTTGAAAATCACAAAGATGAGCTGAAGATTTCGTAAATAATTCAATTAATGGATTACCATTTAAAAATCATCTTGCTGTTTATAATTATTGTGGTGCAAGAATAAAATTAGATCAGTTGGAAGTGATCAAGTTATAAAGAAGTTAGATGAAGACTGTAAAAAAACACTATATTTCTATAGAGATTACAAAAAATGGATGAAAAGGTATGTATATTCTGAACATTCAGTATTAAGAGATAAATTATTAACAACAATAGAAAGAAAAATAATGTTTGCTTCACAAAAATTAGTTATGTGTCATAATGAAATGGTTGGTGATTATACATTTTTAAATGAGATGACTTCATAAATCTTTAAACTATGTTACTATTTGATCAAAATCCATTTCATTAAATGTACTAAAGTATTAATTTAAGTAAATAATTATTTTAGTATCGAAAAGTCTTTGCTGCTGAGTGGTGAAACTAAACCTAATGAAATTAAAATTAATCTAAATAATGTAAATATTTGTGTCAGTACTTTATTTAATTCTGAAAGAAGGAAGGTAGTTAAAAAAACTGGAGGAAATTTACTTATATCACACTGTATATCTGTTGTGGAAAAGAAGCTTTTCAGCATTTTGAAAAAGAAACATGAAGGAGAATTTCTTTCTTTATTATTGGCAGCAATAGCATATTTAGCTGCTGCTGTATCAGTAGCTGGTGGAGCAACTGCTGAAGCTAGTGCAGTAATAAAAAGGAAAAAGCCAATAATAGTAAACTAGAAGAACAAATAAGACATAATATAGCAAGAAAGGAACTGAATACAGTCCAAAGTCGTAGATAATATTGAGTAGTAATTAAAAATGAAACACTATACAGGCGTTTTTATGAGTAACAACATACCTGATAAATAAAAGATTACTGACTCGGTTACAGTTAACTTCCTTTTACCTGATAAAGAATTGTGTTTGATTCATTTGTTGGCAGTGTACCAGAAAATTAATTAGTTATTTGAGAAAGAAGATTTCTTATATAATTTGATGATTTTATTTGTGAGACTTTAAAAGTGGTATTTTAAAATTAATGGACGTTTTTGGCAATAGAATAAAAATGAAATATAAAGAGTCAGAGAAAATAAGTAAAGAAATCAGGATCAAAAATTAAGAATAAGAAAAAATAGATTTGAGAGGAACTGAATCAAAAATTAAAAATAAATTACAATCGAAAATTAATGAGCATGTATTTGTCAAAAATAAAAATAGGATCAAACTATTTCATAAGGAATCAGGTTAAATATTTCAACCAATTAATAGCTGTATTGGTGTTAAATGTAGAAGAATTGATTGTGTGAAAGATCCTATAGGCGCTTATGATACAGTTATTAAACAATGTATAGAAAAAGATTTAAGTACTATTGTTAACAAAGGTGTCTCCAAAAAAATTTAGTAGAATTTAATAAATGTATTAACAAAATCCTTACAAAAAGAATAATTGCAGCAATGTCTTACAAGGTATGAATATAGATGTATTCTAACACAGTTCAATAAAGGAAACAGAATTAATGATAGTGCTATAGAACTCTTTCATAAGAAGATAGATATCATCGATTCAGGACTTGGTTATGCTTTTGATAAATGTAATGGATAAGAGAGTAATATTTACAATGAGCAAATGATTAAATTATTATTTATAACTGAAAAGGAACACAAAACACACAGTTATGAAAATGTTTTTTCCTTAAAATGTTATTGTGATTCGTTAAAATGTTGCCAAACATTTTTAAATTAGGAATTTTGATATTTCGTTAGTGCACTTGCTAATGTTTTCGATATGGTTACTGTTAACCATACAATGAAGTATCGCTTAAATCAAATTTTCAAAATGTAAAAGCAAAAATATTATCTTAAATAATTTGATGAACATATTTTATGCCTGAAGTGTAAGATATTTTCTGAAATTAATCACCCTCAAACGCCAACAATAAAAAAGGGAGACCAAAAATTGATGGAATTTGTAAATTTTGAAAAAATGTATATGTGTTAAAATGTGTGGCAGGGGATGGGGGGCAGCCTACTAATATTTGTGAGTAAAAGCAGAAATGGATTATAGACACGGATGAGAAAAATTTTAAAAGAAGAAAAATTATTTCTTTGGTTATAGACGATTTATGTCATAAAGATTTAGTTGATTTGGAATCTAGAACTTGATGCATACATCAAAAATAAATAAAGGGTATAAATATTTGTTTAGTGTAATGGATGGTTTCTCAAAATATGCTTGGGTACCTCAATTAAAGCTGAATGTGGTAAAAATGTTTAACAAACTATTGAAAAAAAATTTAAAAATATGAAATGGAAGAAATTCAAAATTGGATGATGGTAAAAGAGCTTATACTAAATATATTCAAAAACTTATTTGAAACATTGAATAATTATTACTTAAAAAAAGTTACACAGAAATTATAAGAATGTGTTCTCCACATGGCTTAATGACCCAAGTTACAAAATAATTGATTCAATAAATTAAAAATTATTTTCGAAAAGGTGTATCCTGTTTATTGGTCAATAGAAATGAATGAATTTAAAGCTAGTAAATATTTATCTTTATTTACATTTAAATTAAAAGATCTAAGATGAAAAACGTTATGAGCAAAAATTATAAAGACAAAATTTCCTTATATACAGTGTATTTAAAAAGTTATAAGTATGTAAGTTGAAAAACTTATTGTTAAATATTTTTCTTCTGTTTCTGTTAGTAATTGAGTATCAAAACCTAATGTGACATCATTAAAATATTGATCAATAATTTCTAAAGGTTAATATGAATACAAAAAGTTTTGATAGTAAATTGTAAAAAAATTATATTTTTCTCAATGTAAATAATACTGAATTTGATTTTTTCTAAGTGAAAATTATTTTTTTATATATCAATATTTTTTGAGTAAAAGAATTTATTTTTCTTAGCAAATATTATTAAATTATTTCGAATGCGAATAATATTAAAATTATTAGTGAATATTTAAAGAAAAGATTTTCTATATGCTGAGGAAACTGATCTATATTATCTAATATATTAAAAGAATTGAGCTGATATTCATCTTTACAAGTTCCTTTAATCCTTTGATATAATCTTACTGAATGGCTTACTGAGGAAGTCTTCACGTTTTTTTTCCCAATTAATGTGTCTGTCTCTATTTTCATATAATTGCTTTTCAAGTCTTTTTTGTATTGTAAAAACATAATAATTAGGTGTCATAATCTTCAAATAACTAATACAGGCATCTGCGTTTTTTATTGGGGAAATAATGTGTGGCAACAATCTATTTATTTCATAATTGATTTCGTTTATTAGCTCTGAAAGAAATTAACCATGTCTCATAAATTTTCAATGTATCTCTTTCACAGTTTAACTATTTTTTTCATTTTTATTAATTTTTTGAAATTGTTTTATATGGTAATTTTTTCTATTTCGTTACCTTAAGAATATTTTAATTTTTTCCGAATTTTATATTCATTATATTTTGTTGTAGATAGTAAAATATCTTAAGTAACCAATTTAAAAAACTTTTGTAGTTATTTCTTCTGTGAAACAGTTTGACTAATAAAAATAGCATATTTCTCATTAAGTGTTTTATCCTCTCTGGCAATTATCTTATCACATTCATCAATATCTTCCCTAATCATTTTATTAATATCTTTATATTGTAGTATTTCAGCAAGGTCTTTTGCTTTAAACCAAACATTAATATTTTCATGATTTAAAATAAATACATGTATCATTAAATTTTTTCTGTATAGTTTTGAAATTTTGGTTCCTCTACTAAGAAATTTTTTACTAGCAATTTGTTATTTTTTTAATTTTTATTTCATTTTCTTCCAGTAAATATTTTTTATCGAATTATAGTTACGGTTTGTAGAAACTGAATGGTTGAAAAATCAGTTGATAATACAATGTAACACTTCTGTAGCATGGGATTTGTCAATAAATTTCAGATAATTTTGGTCTGTAGAATATCAAAATAATAATGTATCTGTTAAATTGACTCTACTTTCTGAAGTAAAGTGCTTCCATTTACATGGAACTTAAATTACAAGAAAGAGAAGAATATTTTCTAAAATGTATATTTTAATGTCATCAGATGATTTCAAACAAACAAAGGCAACAATGATGCAACCAATAATAAAGCTTATCAACAAAAATATATGAATTAGAAATGAGAAAAAGTTTTGTATTAGATTTTCTTATGTGTTTTTGTTGTAGACAATCTCTGCAACTTCCAGCAGTCTTCTGCTGTCATATGGCTATCCCAAGAGCCTTGATAACTTTATACTGCAATCTTGATGTCCCCTGAAATGTTCCCTTTGTTCGTTACTGTATTTGTCGAAATTGACAGGGAATTTATGTAAATGACTGTGCAAAACTGTATTGTAGCCCCTAGTTTTTGCCAACTATGGAGCATTTTGTCGACTATTTTCGAAATTTCTGCAGCTTTGTGATTCCCCAAAAATTTTTTGACAATTCATACAGATCTGGTCCATGATTTCAGTTCAGCTTGAGTCATGTGGTTTGTGAAATCATTGTTGCTTATATGGGTATGGATTTGTGGCACATTAAATATTCCTGCTTTTAACTTTTATGTTTTTGAAGTACTCAATATTCTTATCTAAAGGTTTAACACACTATTTAAGAATGATTTTTTTCCTATCTGACCAATGGTTAATGAATTATGTTATCTTTTCCTATATTCGGGTTAATTCTCAGCGACCAGTCTTTCCTCTTGCAGTGTTTATTTTTCACATGATTGTCCCACAGAAAAGTAAACAGAAAATTTAGTGTATCCAATATGTTGACCAAATAAAAAATTCCCCGTTTTTAAATATAGGCACACAGACCACTAACCTGGATGAAATGAATTTGTCTATAAGACAAGTGTAACATTTTCATATTCTCCTTTAAGTGTAGCTGAATGATCTACGACGAAAAAAGCTAATTTTTTCCATTAAGCAGTAACACAAATTTAAAACTTTTTTTGAGGAGATATAAGAAATGTTGCCAGTTCGTGACTGGTATACTGGAAGACCGATTAAATTTAAAAGCCCAGATGTATCAATAGAATATACATCATTTTTCTCATCAAAATATGAAAGAATATCGCGCTGTCTAGTTTCATAGGATGTTACTGATATACCAGGCTCAAGACAGTGATTTCTTTAGTTCTGATGCAAGAAGCTTAACTGATTTCTTAGATAAATTTAAATCTTGAATCAAGTAGCTTAGCTCGCCAGAGAATCACTGCGTTCTTTGAATCCACTTTAACTATTACTTTTTTCTGGCTGTCTGACATTGCGACATCATCACAGTAAATGACTTATAATAATGCAAATTCCGGTACTGGCAAATCTTCACTATGCATGATTGATGCCTTAGTGGATTGTACATTTGTGTAAACCCAATAGTGCTTTGTTTATCCATTCATACCTTATACATTCACAACACTAAAGTAGTCCTCCATTACTTCAATATCAAAGGGACTTCACACAAGTCTTACAAATGTTTTGTGGAGCTGAACATTTATCTTGTTGTGTGAAAAACTCATACTTTCTGTAACAAAAACACCCAGACAGGACAATTGCATAACATAACAGACACAGTGTCATGTCTGTAGAAAAACTGTGGCAAATGTGTGATGCAAGAAGCTTACTTCCATAAAATAATAGAGACTGAATGCCAAACAACAAAAGCTCATCTGTGAACTGGCTGATAGTCATGGGCTTCTCTGTAGGAAGCAAAGGTAGTTAAGATAGTTTGCCAAATGCATATGAGGTGTCATATGTTGGATTCCAATCATACTTATGAAGAAAAAGGCACAAGATCATATTGAGTTACAGGTCATATTGAGTCACAGCCCATAATGACTGCAGTTATCTTACTTCGTAAAAGACATGTTAATGAGGATAGATTAGTACATAATTGTGGAATTTAATAGAATGGTTTGTCATTAGAACCAGAGTCTATTGAAACAAAATAATTTATAGGCTAAGTACTTTATCATCATATGTATCTAAATAGACACCAGAAACATATGGTACAGAAAATATTTCTTTTCATTTTACCTAAAAGAAATATGCAAAATGTGGTAATTGAAAAATCTTTCTAAATCACATTACAAAGAAAATTTAAAATAAACCCTCACTGAAAAACTCTCAGAGATATTATTATCGATTAAAAATGATGGAAAAAGTAGGTCAAAAAAGAACAAAACATCAATTTAAAAAATTTAAAAATCGTCAACAAATTTAAAATTCCAGTTGTTTCTATAAGAATCCAATGTCTAAGAACATATATTAATATGAATGTAAAAACGGTTTCAGAATATAAAAAAATGAAAATCTATAATAATTCCTAATTGTATTCTTATTATTAAAAATTAATTATATTATAATGATTATCTGGTAATACATCTATTTGATTTTCCGAAACATATCTTTTATCAACATGGAGGTGTAAAGTCATTTTATAAGTCTGAAGAGAACTAATATCACATTTAAAGTTTAATATTAAATTCATAGTTCTGTATTTTCTTTATTGTTAAATAAACAATCTTCATAATCTTGTAAACATATTAGCAATACATTTCATTTCTTCTTTTATTTTCCGTGTCATCAACTTTATAACAAAGGAGCTTAAAACAGTTAAGATGGTGCTGTCAGATGACCAAAAGTAATTGCAAAATGGTTTACATTAGATATATGTATGGTACAAAAAGTGGCAGTTGGCTCTAAAGAATGAAAACCATAAACTCATCTATATGAGTACTAAAAGGAACCCACTAAATTTTAGCTGCACAATAAATGACAAAAATCTAATAGCAGTAAACACAACTACAAGAGTTGGAACTTAAATAGTGGCCACTATTTATTCACAACAGATACAGAAGAGTTACATGTTTGCACCTGTTACTGTCCTTCAAAGTAGTCAACAGCGCTGTGCAGAACCCGTTGCCAGCGATGTGGAAGGCGTAGTATACCTTTAGCACAGCCTATTCTGTTAATGGTGCGAATGGAGCAGTCGAAAGTTACGGTGATTCTCGTTTCCGACTGTGATGGTGTTATACTAAAGCATTACGTTCCTCCACGGCAGACCATCAGTGTACAGTATTATTGTTGGTTTTTGGAGCACCAATTGCGACCAGCTTTGCGAAAGAAGTGGCGACACTTTCTGTGCAACCCACCCATCATTTTGCACGACAACTCGCGCGCGCATACAGCGCAAGCTGTGGCTGCTCAGTACGGTCAAGGGGCTTGGGAAGTACTTTACCATCCACCATACTCCCCTGTCTTAAGTCCTTGTGATTTTGATTCGCTTCCGAAGATGAAGGAACCACTTCGTGGCATTCGCTTCAGAAGTGTTCCAGAGATTCGATAGACAGTGGACCGCTCCATTCGCCCCAACAACAGAACAAGCTCTGCTAACGGTATACCACGCCTTCCACATCGTTGGCAACGGGTTCTGCACAACGCTGGTGACTACTTTGAAGGACAGTAACAGGTGCAGATATGTAGCTCTTCTGTAGTCTGAATCTATGGATTTCGCTGGTAATAATAACAACGCTCATCATTCGCAAACCCGATCAACCACATAATCAGAGAATGGCTGGCTTTCTTTCCTTCGGCAAAGAGCTGATTTTGAAATGAGTCCCAGATTCCCAGGGAAGCAGGCTTCGACCTGATATTAAGCTTTCCAATGTGATGTCATTTGACATGAGTGCAGTAGACAAAGAAGAAACAGCAAAATCGTTAAATGTAAACAGAGGTCACATGGAGACTAACGGCTTCCTATTATAACTCAGACTGCTCTGAGCATTTCTTCCGTATCTACGATATTTCCGAACTGGGATAATAGTAGATGGTGGCGTCCCTCGAGTATTTGAGATAGGACGTCAAAAATTTTAAAAATATCGAATTTTCAAAAATATGCTCATTTTGTGGCGCACATCTTTCTGAAGAGTCTGATACATAAAACATGTGTGTCCGAGGAATTGTAAGATACGTTATTTGATCTTAAGTGTGCCAAAGTGTAGTGCCACACCTCTTCACGTAGCATTCTTCTATCTTATGTCACTGCATTTCGGTCTGTGGAATTGAAACGTGTGTTTTGTAATGGATGTCATCAAACTATATTCAGGACAGTGAAATTAAAGTGTCCTATAGTGCCTCTCCTGCTTCGAGTGCCGGTTTGACATCCTGCCCCTCTTTTTTTTAAAAAAAAAGAAACTCTTCAGAAAATTTGCACTCTTTATTCCCTATTAGCCAACAACTTGCTGCTTTGTGTGACATAAAATTAAGTATAGGATACACAAAACCAGTAAAGACAAGAGACAAGCAAGACAGTACAAATTTCTTCAGTCCTTAGCTCCTAGAATTTTTTTCTCTAATCTTGCTGTAGCTTTACATGGCATGCTTTCTTTTCTGCGAAAGAATCTGTTACCTCATCAAAGTTCGTCAAAAATTTTGCTACATGAAAAATAGAAATTTCGTTATCTAATACTGAAAAGGCTGTTAATACAAATAGGACCCAAGACTGGTGTGGTTTCTCGACCTGAATACTATTTTGTCACTGTCTGCAAGATAAAACAAAATAGACCTTTCTGACACTGCAGCAATTGTAACACACGCCAAACAAACGAGAGTGTTTTCGCACAAATGGTCACTTTTATAACACGGCAGAATATAATTCACAAAGTACCAATGTAAAATGCCTATTAGGCCTACTACAAGCAAAAAGCATTCTGTTAGGTAATACTTTTACACTTCATTTATAAGCTCCAGTTTCTCAAGCATGAGCTCGAAAAGTAGTAGTGTGAAGTTTTTATAAAAATTTGGAATCGTCATATTCTTCCATAATTTAAGTGATGTCCCCGTTTCTTCACCTACCTCGTTTTAACAAACAGTCTTGTCATCACTATTTCTTTATCTATTCCTGCCAATGTCAAAGCTCATTCACCGGTTAACTTCACTAACTCTGTCAGAATCACCAGTTGAGTCACCCCGCGATTATTTTCCGGTTAGGCATTGATAAATGTTCGCAGAACGCGTTTTCCGTGCTGCTGCCAGAATAGACCTTAAAGCGGCTGCTAGCCGGAGACTGTACAACTGACCCTTACTACTATAGCAATCTGGCCAAAAATTTTCTGTCAAAATTTCATTTTCTTGGATACACCGAGAAGATAATACGTAATCTTTCTTACCTGTCATTCCTGTTAGTCGTTTATTCGCACTCTGGCAGTCTGAATCTATGGATTTCGCTGGTAATCATAACAACGCTCATCATTCGCAAACACAATCAACCACATAATCAGACAGCGGTTGGTTTTCTTTCGTTCGGTGATACGCTGCTCAGCTCGTATAGCCCCTTTTGTCTGCAGGAAAGTTTATTTATGGATGTGACGAGGGTTCCATTGACAGAGACATCACGTACACTATGCGCGCATTCACAAGCCAACTTATGATTCATTAAGAAATCAACTTAGAATGTGCTCAACAATGTTAAAAAACCGACAGGGATACGTTTCAAAGTCATACGAATAATCGATGGACCAACGTGCGCTGGATGCTAGGCCCTTTGTGAAACAAGGTTTTTTCCTCAAGAATATGAATTCCCTCCCAGCCTTCCTAGATCCAGGGCTGCTGCGCATGTATGAATCTGGCAGCTTGGGCGCGATAGTAAAATTTTTCCGAACAGTACCTAGCTGCTTTTTTTTTTTTTTATATCTCAACTGCGCATGCGCATGATCCCAATCGTAACTGCTAAAACAAATCAAATGTTAACAGTTGTGATGTCATGCTCATCGGAGGCACTTTGTTGTTACGAAGCATTGCATAGTCTTCCTAAAGCCTATGACACATTTTGCTGTTGGCAGACGCTTGTATGAGCACTGTGCTTTGTTGTTGTATATGGCGCATTTCCTTTGCAATTTAAGTTTTATTTTCTCTCTCGTTCATGTTGTATTATTCTGTAGCAGGATACAGTAATATGCTTTGTTAGAGTATTGGTTCTTACCAGTCAAAATTACAAAAATTTAACTGAGAATTTAACTGAGAACAACAGCAATGAAAAATTCCCGGAATTGAAAATAATTCCCGGGTTTTTCCCGGGTTTCTCCAGGATGAAAAAAATCCCGGGTTGTTCCCGGATCTCCCGGTTGTCCCGGGTCGTAGACATCCTGTGAAAGGAATTATAGCTCTCGTGGAAAAGGTTAAGTGTTCGTTTATCCAGCACCCTGTTTGAGAGTAGACTGGTACAGAGGTAGATTAAAGGTGGATTGGTGAATCCTCTGCCCAGCACTTAATTATGAATTACAGAGCAGTCAAGTACATTTAGATGTAAATATAGACGTAAATGTACCACTGGTTAGATCTAGATTTGCAGAGTTTAATGAATACTTGCATGGCCTAATCATTTCTTTTCCTTTTGGAGTTCTGTAATTTGGTAGATTTTTTACTGTTTGCCAATACGTTTTTCAGAGAAGTTTGGAGTTAAATTCTCTATCGTTCATTTGGTATATCTATATTCGCAGAGCACAGCTAATATCTAGATGCAGAGTTTATTTTTTTACATTTACTTTGTGCAATTTAATATTTTGTTGTGGTTTGTGACCTGCTTGGTGTTGAACAAGTTTTCTCTGCTGAATAGTTGGGACCTTGACAGTAGTTATTGTTGCTGGTGGTAAACAATATTTTTTTTCTTGAGGTATGAGCGAGTGTGTGATTGCAAGATTGTCATCCTGATTCAAGTGTCTTTTTGTAATCCCAACGAATATCTGTCAGTAGTTAGTTTGGTGCATTGGCACATTTAATTTAATGTTCTTAAGCGGTAGACAGTCTTCTTACTTTTCCTGTGCCTTTGTCCTACGTTTGTGCTGCATTTCCATCGTTAAAAATGGGTTTGGTATGGCAAGATTAGGGAGTGCCCAGATTTCCTCCCTGTCACCACCACATAATCACCCAAGACGAAACGAATGTATCCCAATTGTGTGCATATAGTGAAAGAGTGTGAAAGTATCGTAAATGTTTGCGAATCATGTAACTGAGATGAGACTTGGGTACTACCCTCGTCATTAATCCACTGGTTTGGGGCCACACACCCATGTTTTGGATGTGGTGCTTTAACGCCCACAGCTGTCCCAGTGCTTTCTGTGAAGTAGACTGTGCTAAGGTAATATGCTAATGACTGTACTTCCATTGTGTATGTTTGGTCTGCATCTAAATTGTTTAATCAATGAACCATTAAGGTGTAAGTTTTGAAAGAATAATGATTTCTTACATTCACAGTCCCCATCTCTGATTCATTGGAGGATGGACTAGATAAAAATTTTTATAAATAAAATTGAGTATGGTATATATGAAATGTACCCACAGTTGCAAGTACGGACAGCCATCGGCTGTATAATGGAAGGAAGCAAAGAAAATTTGTGTGGGACTAGGACTTGAACCCGGATTTTACGCTTTACGCAAGCACTCGTCTTAACTGCTTTGACTATTTGTGGCCTGCTCGTGGCGAACTACAAATGTCCATATTTCACCATTTGTATATGACAGTCTGCACTCGCACATGTTATGTAATTCCCATACAAGGAAGGGACATCTTAACTGAAAGTCACTGCCAGGTATCGGCGAGTAAGTATGACATTGCAGTGCTTGTTTTTGTTAAGAAGTACGAATAGCCAAAATGGTTAAGTCAACCAGTAGAATAAAGCAGGTAATCTAGGTTCGAGTACCGGTCCAGCAACAACTTTGATTGTTATCATTCGGTTATACAGCTAACGGTTGTCCGTATTAGCAACTGCAAACACATTTCGTGTGTTCATAGCGAATGTAGTAGCTGCAGTGACTGCGCCTTCATCCCCGTTGCCTCAGCGCCGCTAGCTGGAAGCCACAGGCAGCGCGCTGTGTGCTTCTGCCCAAAGCAGGAGTCGAAACTCCGACGGGAACAGCTGCGCAAATCATGGCAAGGCGCCTTGGAAGGCGCACCTACCCCACACAGCTGCAGTTTCACGTGTAACTGGTGTTGTCGTACCATCGTTTGTCTTAATAGCTCAAGTTGTAGTTTATTTCGTTGTTGTTTTTACTGTAAATTTCCTTCTGTTTTCTTTTAAATAATGCCCAATGCAACGAGTAGTGCCAGCCCAACATGTGAAGTGAAACCGAAAAAGAGAAGTGTGCTACACAGCCAGGCCTGCGTATTCGTTTGTCCGGTGATTTATAACTTTGTGTAGCCATCACACCAAATGTAGATGTTGGCGTACAGTGGAGGAATGCAGGACATGGATGGAAACTGTCAGGATGCACCATATTAAAACTTGGCTGTGATCGTCAAGTGTTTTATTATTCCTAGCTACAGTGCGGTGTTCTTCTATGTCTGCGTCACAGCGTCCTGCGATGCCGAGGACGCCACTTTGCTGCCTGAAAAACAGCTTGGTGTGGAATGGCTACCGCAGCGACGCGTGCAACGTACTGCGGCGTGCCAGCCCACATACCGAGTCTAGTGGATGGATCCTTCAACCCCAACAACCACTTCAACGCAGCATGATCTGTCACTACCCGAAATCTTCTCCCATATGAATAACATTTAAAATATGTGAATCCATAGATTACGCTAAGCATATCCCTCTCGGTTGTTGAGTAATTCCTCTCTGCTGCATTCATCTGCCTAGACGCATAGGCTTTAGGATGTTCTTTCCCATAAATTTCCTGACTAATAACACATCCTAATGTTTCATTCGATGCATCGCATGCTAGAATAAAATTCATTTTCAAAATCTGGAAACACAAGAACCGGACTTGATGTTAACACTTCTTTGAGTTTGTCAAACTCTTTCTGACACTCTTCTGTCCACTCATTTTTCACACCCTTCCGTAACAATCGCGCCAATGGCTGTGCTAAATCTGCAAAACACTTCACGAACTGTCGATAGAAATTGCAAATTCCGACGAATGATTGAACTTCTTGAACTGTTTTCGACTCCCGAAAATCCCTTACAGCCTGTAGCAACCTCGGATCTGTTCGCACTCCATCGTTACTGATGATATGACTTAAATATTTTACTTCCTCCAATGCTAAATGACACTTATCCAGGCTCAACGTCAAACGAGCTGCTCTTAACCTCATGAAGACTTCCCTTAACTGCTGTCTATACTGCTCAATTCTACTTGAAAACACTATAATGTCATCCAAACAGGCAAGACACTGCCGTGATTTCAAACACACTGTCCAGCAACCTCTGAAGCGTTGCCCGTGCGTTTTTCAAACCAAATGGTATTCTGATGTATAGGTATTGGAATCCAGGAGCAGAGAAAGCAGTTTTTGGACGATCCTCCAGAGCCACCTGTAATTGATGATAACCACTTGTCAAACCCACCGTATAAAAGTACTGACACTGTACTAAGAGATCCAAAGTCTACAATATGTTAGGAATGGGGTGTGCGTCCGTTACTGTCTTACTATTGAGGTATCGGTAGTCACAACAGAACCTGTATTTCTTAGTTCCATCCACATATATTTTAGGCACAACGACAATGTCCGCTCCCCAGCAACTATTACTATGCTTTGTAATAGCGTCCACAAGCTCTTGATCAATGAAATCCTCCACAATCTGCTGCAAATACCTCGGTATTCTGTATGGTTTAGTAAACAGGTGCTTCGTTCCCTGTTGGTATCCTATATTGAACTAACGCAGTTGCTGATAACGTCCCTCGCGGAAAAACAAATCCTTAAATTCCCACAGTTCCTCCATATGCTCTTTTTCTCCTCCTTTCAAATGCTTAACTTTGTAACATACTGCAGTTCTATCGGCAGTTAGTGGTTGATCGCTATGCCTACCTGTCGAACACCAGTCTTCGTCATCTGGTACATCCAAATTCGCTACTAAAACTCCTTTTCTCAAATTCACATCTACAGCGCTAAAACTATCCTCGTTGACGGGGACTACTCGCCCGTCGTTCCCCTCCAGTATGTGTACACTATTACGCTTCACAAAACAACCTAATGGATCTAAAACTTCATTATCCTCCAATGGTTCAGTAACACATACAGTACCCACCGGTAGATTTGAATTTACACTTACCCTAAGTGACTTCCCAGTGCCACTAGACACACACACATGCGAATTAAGCCTTAAAGCTAATGTACGCGGCTCAGTTGGCTTATTCATTAAGTTGAACGCCCTTCGCGACAACTCTGCATCGACAACACTTTCCCCTAGCTGAAATAACATTCCACGAAGTTCCACGGTTCGTTGTTCAAGGTCAATTTTGGGCATGATGTTGATGCAAGAAATCTACTCCTAGAATCATGTCGTAACCCTCGCGTACCCATGGTACTACCAATATGCATGCATGAAATCGGACTTTCCCTATGCGAAAGTCCACTCTCACAGACCCCAAAGGTGTGATCTCCTTATCCTAACTCTACGCAACCTACAACGTGATGGGTCTAACTTCCTTCGCCCTATTAGACTATTAGCAGCCACTGACAGTTGCGCCCCTGTGTTCAACAAAATATTAAACTTTTTAGTTCCTATAGATCCTATAACTGAACATTCCACCTCTTTATACGTATTCATAGCATTTAAATTAAATGGGAGCTCCCTTAGGTGGGTCATGGGCCCCCGGCTGCCGTTTAAGGGTAGTCCACCTCTACTAACTCCACTTCTCCGATCTCCACTCTGCTGATTTCCACCCCTTCCTCTATTCATCGGTTACTGGGTACATTGCCTCTGCACATGTCCAGTAAGACCACACTCACAACATGGTATACCCGCTGGAAATACTGTTTGTCTATCGCGTACCCCCGTTGCCACTTCAATTTCCTCACATTGGATTCCCAGCTGAACGGCCGAATACAAATCTTTCGGAGTCCCTTCATGCACTTACCGCACCATATGCGCCGGTAACCCCTTCAAAGATACGTCAAGTGCCCTTTGCTCGGCCTCCTGCAACAGAACACCATTCGCTTCGTCGCTCTGACCCAACCTGTATGTATACTTGTTAATTTCTCTTAATCTGTCCGCAAATTTGTCTACTGTGTCCCCCTGTCTCTTCGTCATTGTACTCAACCTCTCCCTAAAGTACCTAGCGCTATTCTTTTCCTTGTGCCTCTGTAAAAGCCCTTCCTTCAACTGCTTACACTGTCCTGCCTTCCTTAAGTCCTGAGACCACTTTACATATGTTTTCGCTTCACCCGTTAATCTAATCTTGGCCACATGTAACAACTGTTCATCAGACCAACCATTCATCACAGCTAAAGTTTCCAAGTCCTCCACAAACGAACGCACATCGTCAGATGCCTTGCCATAAAACGGAATAATGAAACTCACGGCAGCTGGATTAATATCCTGCTGCGGCACCCTAGACAACAACGACTGATCAGATGCGGTTTCCCGCTCATTCCTAGATGTTAATTCACTTCTCAACTGCGTATTGTCCGCTACTAATAGTGCTGCCTTTTCCTAGCAAATCCGTACCACTTCTGGTTTCGACACACATTGCGTCCTTCACTCTGTCACTGTGTGGCCTTCGTTCCCAGTTAGTCCCATTTCAACGTATAAAATCCGGCAGAAACAAAATATTTAACTACAAAACTAAACTGACTCCTTACAGCTCTGTATCCCATCTTACTTTTTATCTGATGATGTAATAGGAGGAGATAAGTAAAACATCAAACTCAACCCAATACAGTAGTAATTAAATGCCACGGAAAAAAATCTTTGTGCCCCAAATACACTAAACTTACTCTGACAACGCAAAGATACACAACGTCCAACATCCAAAAAGAAAAATTGGCCAACACTCACCACATTTTGTGACTGTAACGCAGGCGGTGGGCTTGAACGTTGTACTGTACAGACGACACCCGCTATTCTCACACCAAATGTAGCCGTCACGACAGATGTAGCAGTTGGCGTGTGGTGGAGGAATGTAGGACTTGGATGGAGAATGTCAGGAAGCGCCATATTAAAATTCGGCTGTGATCTTGAAGTGTTTCACTATTCCCAGCTAAAGTGCCGAGTTCCTCTGTCTGCTTCACTGGATCCTGTGACGCCGAGGATGCCACTTCTTTGTCTGCAAAACAGCTTGGCGCGGAATGGCTACCTCAGCGACCCGTGCAACGTACTGCGGTGTGCCGGCTGTGTACAGCCGCAATGTTTTGACGAAGTCAGGATGCGCTTACAGCCGACTCAGTGGCCCTCATACCCGTTGCCTCACCGGCGCTCGCTGGGAGCTGCAGGCGGCCCGCTGCGTGCTTCTTCGCCGTTGTGGTTAACATGGAGGTAAGAATAGAGGGAGACGCCGTGACGTCACAGCTGTGAAGCTATGTGAAGCCGAGTGTAGCCATCTCAGTCCGACCAAAACATTGCTGCTGTAAGCTTGTGTGCATAGGCTTGTCGCTCGCTTTTGGAAGGATTTTGCGCTATTATGGTGACTTGTGTGGTGTTCGGATGTACGAATCGTTCTGATTGTGATGCGAAATCGAAGGGAATAACAGTTCATGTGTAAGTTGTCTCGTTAAGTGTGATTTTACAACTTCATTGTGAACGAACGTGTGCTACATCTGTACTTGTACTATAGCGTATTTTTCTCCTGTATGATTTTAGATTTCCTAAAAATGAAGTCGGAAAGCTGTGTGGGAGAATGCCGTGAGGAGGAAGAATTGTCATGCGTCTAAATGGAGCTCTGTATGTTCTCAGCATTTTCGAGAAGAGGACATAGACCTAACTTCGCTTTCAACAGTAAGGCTGCGTGAAAATGCTGTACCGCCGGCCGGAGTGGCCAAGCGGTTAAAGGCGCTACAGTCTGGAACCGCGTGACCGCTACGGTCGCAGGTTCGAATCCTGCCTCGGGCATGGATGTGTGTGATGTCCTTAGGTTAGTTAGGTTTAAGTAGTTCTAAGTTCTAGGGGGCTGATGACCTTAGAAATTAAGTCCCATAGTGCTCAGAGCCATTTGAACCATTTGAAATGCTGTACCATCAGTTTTCCCTACACACCCAAAACATTTGCAAAAGGTATGTTAATTCAAAGAATTAAATTCTTAGTTTTCAAGTTCACGTTTCAGTATAATACGTACGTATCGTCGATAATCGAAGTGTTGAGTAACTCACTTTGTCTTCATCACGTACCAAATTAAAAGCTAACACTACATTAACTGGCGTGAAGTATAGGCCTAAACAGGACACTGTGTAGATTTGCTATTCTATGTACCGTATTTCAGTAAATATTGGTAGTAATGAACAGTGTTTCCCAGTAGTGTAACGTAACTGAAATGTTTCAGTACGTATTACAAACAAAATGTATTTGGAGGGAGGGTATAGCTGACTTAGTTTTCAGTTACTATTATTTAGTTTGTGATAGACGTTTATTACTGAATTAACAAAATTGTATCGTTTACATTGAAGACTAACTATTCGTAATATTACATTAAAAACAATTTTTAATCAGAAGAAACGCGTAATTTCGCCTTTACGAGATTTTATTTTAAACAGAAACATTGAAACAACCAATCTGATGACGTTACATGCGTATGTGGTGCAATTAGCGACCGTAATACACGCAGCGCTATAGCACACAGGCAATGTTTTGGTCAGAGTGTCATGGCAGCGAGCCACGCCCCCATGGCTTCAAAACGTAGTACGGCTGGGATACGTAGCGCCGTCTCCCCTTATTCTTACCTCCATGGTGGTTAAGACCACGGGCGACAACAAACACCTGCGATCCGGCAGCCAAATCTGTGGGCTTCGCCTCGGGATGCCCCCAGCGTATGTTGGGAGCCAACTAGACTGCCCACGGTGGCCAACTTTTAAGTGGTCCGCCCCTGGCTGGCTACGGACGCCGCGTTGGCCTCAGGGTCGAACCAGCAACCTGCCATGGACTGGAATGCTGGCGCCCCATCTGCTCCTGTGTGTGCCCAAGATCATGGTGGTCCTGCCCTAGAGCCATCTTCAACCTTGCCGTGTTATGGAAGATTGTTTTGTTCTGCTGTTCGCCTTGATAAATGTTTTACTTCTTGGCTTGCTGGAAAATCAAGTGTTTCGTGTTGAGTGGTCTCTCACTTCATGATTTGCAATTGCTTTCGCTTTTACTTGTGGCGGTTTTCCATTGAGTGATATAGATAGTGCCTTTTATTGTATGTTACCTTCTTTTTTTTTAAAAAAAAAAAAGAAGGGGAAAAATGCAGCTGATTCCTTTGTGAGTATCGTCTGAGCTACATGTTGAGCCTACGTTAACTGGAGAAGCTCTTTCTATGACATTGAGAGTAAACAGTGAGTTACCATTTTCCTTTTTTTCTAATATTAAAACTTCAGTGTGTTTTAGTTGTTTTCCTTCTAGCGACGCTCAGCGTGGTTGCGTGCTGGGACACGGTTCGACTACGGCTTCTTAGACTTCGTGCAGTTGTTTGTTTGCACCCACCCGTATATTCAGTGAAGGAAAGCAGGTTGTGACATTTAACCAATTTCACTATTAAAAGTAGCACACCTCTATGTGCCTTAGGCTATTTGAATGGCGCTTCTATCAATTTGGATGTTTCAGCTTTTCTGAAGGCTAATTCTAGTTCGCAGCACGGATATTATCAGAGGTATTTGTTTTGAGTGCCTACCTCTTGATTGGCAAGCCCGTACTGGTGCAAAATTATCTACGCTATGAAATATGACTCATTGGTATATTGTGCCGCTAACGCAACAAATTTTTAAAAGTGCACTACTGTTATGCATATTCTCTGCTGATAACTGTCATTAATAACTGATTAAAGGTGCAGCTTGTACTTAGGCCAACCCTAATTGAAACACTTTCTCTTAAATCGGCCATTAAGGATGTCAATGCATTATTGTCACAATAATAATTGCAGTTAAGAAGTACATTTTAAATTTGATTCACTTCCATCATATGTAGCTTGCTTTAATTGACTTTCTTGAAGCCTGCCCATTCCACTCACTGTTTCGTGTCGAGTCTGTATGACTATTATTTGTTAACTAATAATCTTTGTAATACAGGCGCACCTGGGCATACATTTGTTATTTAGGGGCTTGATAAAGATTCCACTGTTGCCGTGTTTTCACCCGTCTCACATCAGCACTAGATTTTATTGTGCAATCACAAACGGCGTTCAGTGCTAGCGAGCAGTTTAGAACAGCGCTTTGGTGTTTGGACTCAGGCAGTAATGTAATAGAAGGGTACATCACTTCAAGCAGCTTGGGCTGTACGAATTCTGCAAGTAGTGTAGTTTGGTTGCCCTGTTGTCACTATCAAAGAGGAAGTTAAGTGTTTTTCTAATTTTAAAACTCTTGCGTTTTTATGTCTGTTCCTGTGATTCTTGCACTTGTTTGATTCTTAAACGCTGCTTTCCTCTATGGATTTGTATTTTGGTTCTTTCATATTATTATTTTACTTTACTGCGGCTTTAGCTAGGGCGCAGTTTTTGTTTTATGTTATTTGGAGTAGTCAGAAGTATGAGGCCGTCTGTTGTTACCTTGGAGAACTGAAAGGATTCTGATGTAATTTGAAGCTACTAAAATTTGCGTCCGCTCACTGTTTTCTTGAACAATAACGTAATAATAAAAGTTATAAATTTATTAAACTCGGAAATGGTTATTGTCAGTCCTTTTACATTCTGAGTGTGAAATGAAGGTGTTGTTCCTTTTAATGATGAATGATGTCTTAAATTACCAAAGATCCAGTCCATCTTCTCAACAGCAATTGTAGCCGCCGACTTCAGTTACCTGGTTCAGACTTGTCCCCAGGAACATAGCTAACTCTGGTAGCTGAACAAATAATCATAAACATATTATTAGTTTGTAATGAGCAATCGGATATCACGGGTTGCTTTATACCAAAAGTAGCCTGGAACTGGTATTTGAAAAGTGAATGCAGAGCGAAGAACATTAAAGAAAATGGAAAAAATAAAAAGGAAATTTAGTGGACATGTCGCCAGACAGAACACTTTCATCAGTAACATTCTTGAAGGGAAAGAGCTGGGAAAAAAGGAAAATAACGGCCTAGGATGGAGTATTTGTAAGACGGCGACAAGAGGGTCGTTGTTGTTGTGGTCTTTAGTCCTGAGACTGGTTTGATGCAGCTCTCCATGCTACTCTATCCTGTGCAAGCTTCTTTATCGCCCAGTGCCTACTGCAACCTACATCCTTCTGAATCTGATTGGCGTATTCATCCCTTGGTCTCTCTCTACGATTTTTACCCTCCACGCTGCCCTCCAATTCTAAATTGGTGATTCCTTGATGCCTCAGGACATGTCCTACCAACCGATCCCTTCTTCTAGTCAAATTGTGCCGCAAACTTCTCTTCTGCCCAATCCTATTCAACACCTCCTCATTAGTTATGTGGTCTACCCATTTAATCTTCAGCATTCTTCTGTAGCACCACATTTCTATTCTCTTCTTGTCTAAACTATTTATCGTCCATGTTTCACTTCCATACATGGCTACACTCTATACAAATACTTTCAGAAACAACTTCCTGAAACTTAAATCTATACTCGATGTTAACAAATTTCTCTTCTTCAGAAACGCTTTCCTTCCCATTGCCAGTCTACGTTTTATATCCTCTCTACTTCGACCATCATCGGTTATTTTGCTCCCCAAATAGCAAAATTCCTTTACTACTTTAAGTTTCTCATTTCCTAATCTAATACTCTCAGCATCACCCGACTTAATTCGACTACATTCCATTATCCTCGTTTTGCTTTTGTTGATGTTCATCTTATATCCTCCCTTCAAGACGCCATCCATTCCTTTCAACTGCTCTTCCAAGTCCTTTGCTGTCTCTGACAGAATTACAATGTCATCGGCGAACCTCAAAGTTTTTCTTTCTTCTCCATGGATTTCAATATCTACTCCGAATTTTTCTTTTGTTTCCTTCACTGCCTGCTCAATATACAGATTGAATAACATCGGGGAGAGGCTACAACCCTGTCTCACTCCCTTCCCAACCACTGCTTCCCTTTCATGCCCTCAATTCTTATAACTGCCATTTGGTTTCTATAAAAATTGTAAATAGCCTTTCGCTCCCTATATTTTACCCCTGCCACCTTTAGAATTTGAAAGAGAGTATTCCAGTAAACATTGTTAAAAGCTTTCTCTAAGTCTACAAATGCTAGAAACGTAGGTTTGCCTTTCCTTAATCTAGCTTCTAAGATAAGCCGTAGGGTCAGTATTGCCTCACGTGTTCCAATATTTCTGCGGAATCCAAACTGATCTTACCCATGGTCGGCTTCTACTAGTTTTTCCATTCGTCTCTAAAGAATTCGCGTTAGTATTTTGCAGCCGTAACTTATTAAACTGATAGTTCGGTAGTTTTCACATCTTTCAACACCTGCTTTCTTTGGGATTGCGATTATTATATTCTTCTTGAAGTCTGAGGATATTTCGCCTGTCTCATACATCTTGCTCA
Source organism: Schistocerca cancellata (assembly GCF_023864275.1). Taxonomy (NCBI): domain Eukaryota; kingdom Metazoa; phylum Arthropoda; class Insecta; order Orthoptera; family Acrididae; genus Schistocerca; species Schistocerca cancellata. The sequence goes on from NC_064630.1 coordinate 708,286,074, forward strand.
TTAGATGGTAGAGTTTTGTCAGGACTGGCACTCCCAAGGCCGTCAGTAGCTCTAATGGAATGTCGTCTACTCCCGGGGCCTTGTTTCGACTCAGGTCTATCAGTGCTCTGTCGAACTCTTCACGCAGTATCATATCCCCCATTTCATCTTCATCTACATCCTCTTCTATTTCCATATTATTGTCCTCAAGTACATCGCCCTTGTATAGACCCTCTATATACTCCTTCCACCTTTCTGCTTGCCCTTCTTTGCTTAGAACTGGGTTTCCATCTGAGCTCTTGATATTCATGCACGTGGTTCTCTTTTCTCCAAAGGTCTCTTTAAGTTTCCTGTAGGCAGTATCTATCTTACCCCTAGAGAGATAAGCCTCTACATCCTTACATTTATCCTCTAGCCATCCCTGCTTAGCCATTTTGCACTTCCTGTCGATCTCATTTTTGAGACATTTGTATGCCTTTTTGCCTGCTTCATTTACTGCATTTTTATATTTCCTCCTTTCATCAATTAAATTTAATATTTCTTCTGTTACCCAAGGATTTCTACTAGCCCTCGTCTTTTTACCTACTTGATCCTCTGCTGCCTTCACTACTTCATCCCTTAAAGCTACTCATTCTTCCTCTACTGTATTTCTTTCCCCCATTCCTGCCATTTGTTCCCTTACGCTCTCCCAGAAACTCTGTACAACCTCTGGTTTAGTCGGTTTATCCAGGTCCCATCTCCTTAAATTCCCACCTTTTTGTTGTTTCTTCAGTTTTAATCTACAGTTCATAACCAATACATTGTGGTCAGAGTCGACATCTGCCCCTGGAAATGTCTTACAATTTAAAACCTGGTTCCCAAATCTCTGTCTTACCATTATATAATCTACCTGATACCTTTTAGTATCTCCAGGGTTCTCCCATGTATACAACCTTCTTGCATGATTCTTGAACCAAGTGTTAGCTATGATTAAGTCATGCTCTGCACAAACTTCTACCAGGCGGCTTCCTCTTTCATCTCTCACCCCCAATCCATATTCACCTACTACGTTTCCTTCTCTCCCTTTTCCTACTACCGAATTCCAGTCACCCATGACTATTAAATATTCGTCTCCCTACACTATCTGAATAATTTCTTTTATTTCATCATACATTTCTTCAATTTCTTCGTCATCTGCAGAGCAAGTTGGCATATAAACTTGTACTACTGTAGTAGGCGTGGGCTTCGTGTCTATCTTGGCCACAATAATGCGTTCACTATGCTGTTTGTAGTAGCTTACCCGCATTCCTATTTTTTATTCATTATTAAACCTACTCCTGCATTACGCCTATTTGACTTTGTATTTATAACCCTGTATTCGCTTGACCAAAAGTCTTGTTCCACCTGCCACCGTACTTCACTAATTCCCACTATATCTAACTTTAACCTATCCATTTCCCTTTTTAAATTTTCTAACCTACCTACCCGATTAAGGGATCTGACATTCCACGCTCCGATCCGTAGAACGCCAGTTTTCTTTCTCCTGATAACGACATCCTCTTGAGTACTCCCCACCCGGATATCCGAATGGGGGACTATTTTACCTCAGGAATATTTTACCCAAGAGGACGCTATCATCATTAACCATACAGTAAAGCTGCATGCCCTCGGTAAAAATTACGGCTGTAGTTTCCCCTTGCTTTCAACCGTTCGCAGTACCAGCACAGCAAGGCCGTTTTGGCTAGTGTCACAAGGCCAGATGAGTCAATCATCCAGACTGTTGCCCCAGCAACTACTGAAAAGGCTGCTGCCCCTCTTCAGGAACCGCGTTTGTCTGGCCTCTCAACAGATACCCCTCCGTTGTGGTTGCACCTACGGTACGGCTATCTGTATCGCTGAGGCACGCAAGCCTCCCCACCAACGGCGAGGTCCATGGTTCATGGGACAAGAGGGTAGAATGTGAAAATTACATTGAACTGAAATGAACAACCAGCGACAAAAGAGTGTGGTTGCATCGGCAAAGGACTAGCCTTTAGAATAAGCTACGCAGACGTTGCTGTCGATAGTGAGTAATGACACCGAACACAAATGTTTGGCAGCCATACAGAAAGAATAAACAATGGAAAAAATAGTTGGTCCAGAGAAAAACGAGGAGAAACACAGTGACGTTAACAGACGAGGTGGAGAAAGGAACAAAGAAATAGCTAGCCGTGAGGGAATCGTCGATAGGGTTTACGATGTGACAAATCGTGGTTCACATTTGGACAGAAGGAACAGCTGAGACATGCCGAGATGGAGCCTAGGCTGACGATGTTACTATACATTTGACCTCTTCTTGAATATAGAGCCATTTTGGACTGTATAGATGTTACTGGATATTAATGGAAGCCACGATGCTTTTAATTTCTATTAGATTGGGTCTTAACGAAAAACCCTGGTAGATGTTCACAATGGTACTTTATGGCTTTCCGGAGGGTACACCAATAGCAAAAAACACCACAGAAACTACCTTCCGCTCCTCCAGCGGGGTGACACATACAGTACCAATCTGGAATCTGGCTGGTGCCCAGGAGGCCGACGGAAAATAAGCAATCTACACAGGTAGCACTAAAAACGAATCTTCACTTTGAATCGTCGTCTGCTTCGCTGGAACGCCGACGAGAACTACTGCGGGACTGGAGTGCGGCCCGCGCATGAGATGAGGTGGCCAGCTCTCGTCATCGGGAACTGCCCACTGTGGTTTTTTTTTTTTTTTTTTTTTTTTTTTTTTTTTTGGTGCGGAGTGGTCGCTGCGTCTGTTTAAATATACATCCTTCCGGAAGAGAAGTGCTGCCCTCTCCGCACACGTGTCCGGCAGTGGCGGTACTGCAGCGGCCTCTGGGTGCGGCAGGTGAGGATCCCAGCTGCCGGTACGCCTCGTGGTGACCTGCCAGTAACACGTGTCCAGCGATGTCACGGCCACCTACATCAGCGGCGGCGGCAGCGCTGTTCCTTGCCTGTGCAGCGTAGTTGTTGTGCGGCTTGCGGATGGTGCCCCGGGGCACCAAATCAGTATCCAATCTTGTATTGCAGTAGAGGGATATGTACACTACTGGCCATTAAAATGCAGATTATGAACGGGTAATCATTGGACAAATATATTATACTAGAACTGACATGTGATTACATTTTCACGCAATTTGGGTGCATAGATACAGAGAAATCAGTACCCAGAACAACCACCTCTGGCCGTAATAACGGCCTTGATACGCCTGGGCATTGAGTCAACAGAGCTTGGATGGCGTGTACAGGTACAGCTGCCCATGCAGCTTCAACGTGATACCACAGTTCATCAAGATTATTGACTGGCGTATTGTGACGAGCCAGTTGCTCGGCCATCATTGAACAGACGTTTTCAGTTAGTGAGAGATCTGGCCAGGGTAGAAGTAGAATATTTTCTGTAACCAGAAAGGCCCGTACAGGACCTGCAACATGCGGTCGTGCATTATTCTGCTGAAATGTAGGGTTTCGCGGGGATCAAATGAAAGGTAGAGCCACAGGTCGTAACACATCTGAAATGTAACGTCCACTGCTCAAAGTGCCGTCAATGCGAACAAGAGGTGACGGAGATGTGTAACCAATGGCACCCCATAACATCACGCCGGGTATTACGCCAATACGGCGATGAAGAATACACGCTTCCAATGTGCGATCAGTGCGATGTCACCAAACACGGATGCGACCATCATGATGCTGCAAACAGAACCTCGATTCATCCGAAAAAATGACGTTTTGCACCCAGGTTCGTCGTTGAGTACACCGTCGCAGGAGCTCCTGTCTGTGATGCAGCGTCAAGGGTAACCGCAGCCATGGTCTCTGAGCTGACAGTCCATGCTGGTACAAACGTCGTCGAACTGTTCGTGCAGATGGTTTTTGTCTTGCAAACGTCCTCATCTGTTGACTCAGGGATCGAGACGTGTCTGCACGATCCGTTACAGCCATGCGGATAAGATGCCTGTCATCTCGACTGCTAGTGATACGAGGCCGTTGGGACCCGGCACGGCGTTTCGAATTACCCTCCTGAACCCACCGATTCCATATTCTGCTAACAGTCATTGCATCTCGACCAACGCGAGCAGCAATGTCGCGATACGATGAACCTCAATCGCGATAGTCTACAATCGGACCTTTATCAAAGTCGGAAACATAAGGGTACGCATTTCTCCACCCTACACGAGGCATCACAATAACGTTTCACCAGGCAACGCCGGTCAAATGCTGTTTGTGTATGAGAAATCGGTTGGAAACTTTCCTCACGTCAGCACGTTGTAGGTGTCGCCACCGGCGCGAACCTTGTGTGAATGCTCTGAAAAGCTAATCATTTGCCTATCACGGCGTCTTCTTCCTGTCGGTTAAATTTCGTGTCTTTAGCACGTCATCTTTGTGGTGCAGCTATTTTAATGTCCAGTAGTGCATTTGAAATGTGACGAGGGTGTAGGGTATCAAGGATACCAGCTGGAATATTAATGATATTTTGTTAATTTAACTAATTAGCAGATTTCAACTGCTTTCGACGCTATCAAGCAATAGATAAAAATCACTACACAGAAGTCTCACGTCCCTAAAAGCCCACAAAACTGCGCCACCACCGGAACAAACTTGTTATTGCCAACCTTGTCTCAAAGATACGTCAGGTCTCCTCCGCCCACTGACTGTGTGTGCAGAAGTGAGAACAAAGTGTGCTGTCCTAAAGCATCGACTGCGCACCGGCGAGCGCGGCGCCGCAAAACGGCAACAAGAAGGCGCTGACCTGCGACCCAGCGGAATAAACAGGCAGCACAACACCTCCAGGAAGGAAGAGTTCAGCGCCCTCTGTCAACGCAGACTCAACCAGCCGCCCATCGCTGGTCGGCCCCAGTTCTGTTGTATACTTCGAGAGCATCTGTACTTCGTTATAGGAAGACCATACTTAACCCGTGTTCTGCGACTAGAAATCGTGAAATTTAATTGCATGTTGGAGGCACAGGAAGCACAGGAAGCCACCTCATAACGAGATGTTATGTTTCTTTCCTATTTAGAAACGAAGTATCCTATTAATCAGCATATGATAGGTACAGATTATTCTGGCTTACTGCCACCGGCCATCGCAACTTCTTTCCTTTCCGGTCTGTGTCAGCGCTCACTGTCGCAGTAGCCGACGCAGCACAAAGGACCCTCTATTACTTTGAACTACAGATCGGGCTTTTGACTGTCATTGGGGGACCCAAGCTACTGAAGAAAAAAAATACGATAATGGATTGAAATCTGAGAAATGTGAGTCGCCGGCCGCGGTGGCCGTGCGGTTCTAGGCGCTCCAGTCCGGAGCCGCGCTGCTGCTTTGGTGGTAGGTTCGAATCCTACCTCGGGCATGGGTGTGTGTGATGTCCTAAGGTTAGTTAGGTTTAAATAGTTCTAAGTTCTGTAGACTGGCAATGGCAAGGAAAGCGTTTCTCAAGAAGAGGAATTTGTTAACATCGAGTATAGATTTAAGTGTCAGGAAGTCGTTTCTGAAAGTATTTGTATGGAGTGTAGCCATGTATGGAAGTGAAACATGGACGATAACTAGTTTGGACAAGAAGAGAATAGAAGCTTTAGAAATGTGGTGCTACAGAAGAATGCTGAAGATAAGGTGGGTAGATCACGTAACTAATGAGGAGGTATTGAATAGGATTGGGGAGAAGAGAAGTTTGTGGCACAACTTGACTAGAAGAAGGGATCGGTTGGTAGGACATTTTTTGAGGCATCAAGGGATCACAAATTTAGCATTGGAGGGCAGTGTGGAGGGTAAAAATCGTAGAGGGAGACCAAGAGATGAATACACTAAGCAGATTCAGAAGGATGTAGGTTGCAGTAGATACTGGGAGATGAAGAAGCTTGCACAGGATAGAGTAGCATGGAGAGCTGCATCAAACCAGTCTCAGGACTCAAGACCACAACAACAACAACAAGTTCTAGGGCACTGATGAGCACAGCAGTTGAGTCCCATAGTGCTCAGAGCCATTTGAACCATTTTTTAGAAATGTGAGTCTTTCCTCGGATTTAATCAATCTATTACGCCTTTACAGTACGTGAGAGATTGACACAAATTATGTTATGAAAACGTGTCTGCACATTAATAGGCTACGTGTTTCAAGGGTGTTCAAATGTTTCTGAGCACTATGGGACTTAACAGCTGAGGTCATCAGTCCCCTAGAACTTAGAACTACTTATAAACTAACCTAAGGACAGCACACACACCCATGCCCGAGGCAGGATTCGAACTTGCGACCGTAGCGGTCGCGCGGTGCCAGACTGAAGCGCCTAGAACCGCTCGGCCACAACGGCCGGCTTCAAGGGTGTCAAAGGCTCACGAAAAAGGTGATTTTCAGTGTTTCATATAATTATTGACCAAATTCAAAAATTGAAAGTGCTGTCATGAACTTTTTATGAGGTTTAACACAGTAAGACACGTGTTACAGTTAGAGACAATGTAAAAGTCTTGAGGGGCCATAACTCAAGGAGTGCAAATTACCCAGACTATATCCATCCAGTATTTGAGAATGAGATCATTTGGGGACTTCCAGCAAACATCACACACAATTTCGTTCACTTAGGAAACTTTTACGCGGTGACACCTGCTACGAAATAATGAAAAGAAAAAAATTATCGTTTATTACAGTCCAGTATTTCATGCATTAAGACTCCAGTATTAAGCATAACATTGAAATTTATTACTTCTTGACTACTGAGCCTATTGTAGAGAGTATCCACGTCTAAGACTGAACGTACCTTCAAATTTATATCACTATACAACAAATATTTCGGGATATATAAGGTCATAAACAACGAGATGCATGAAAAACTCGCTTTTGCTTAGAATTGAGCTCAAATTGCCTGTACTATATTCATCCAATATTTCCTAATGCAAAATGTTAGCGACTTTACTGCTGTACCCTAGCTGAGATAAGAAGCATTGACGTAACCAAATAACCTGATGTTACAGTGTATCTCGGTATCAGTCACGGTTAGCTTGTGTCGTCCGGAAAGTGCACTTTTTGTGCCACGTTGAACTGTTTCATAGTAGTAATTAATCGGAAGGCCTGAGGACAGGACTTGTGTTTGTTTTATTTTGTGTGGATATATGTTTGTAATGCGATCAACATGCAACAAATTCTCAATGCAGTTTATGTTAAGGGCCCTGTAAGCGGCGTGTTATAATTGAAATAACCCGACAAACAGCTTAAAACTAAACGAAACTATGGTGTTCTGTTGAGATCACTGTTTGCAATTTCTGAACGGCATCTGCGCTGAGGGAAATATTAGCATATAGGGCAGCGTGCCTTTCGCTGTACATTGCCTCGAGAGAAACTCTGCTCGTGTTTTCCGCTCCCGCGCCTACCGTTGTCATTCAGGGGCGGCGGAAGTTGGTGGGAGGCGTGCAAGTTGCAGGCCCTGCTCTGTTCCTCGGCGCCTGTATTAATCGGAACGCTCCGCGGCGCCACTTCCCAATTAGGCCCGCGGCAAGTTTCGCGTCGCTGCCAACTTAACGCCACCAACAGGGCGCGCGCCACGGGCGGTTCGCGCCAGATATTGCCCTATCGCCGCTGCTGCCGTGTCGCTGCGGCACCGCGGGGGCGCTTTCGCTCCGGCGAAAGTACCAGGCACCGCGCCGCCATCACTTCGCGCGAGGGAACAGTTACGGAAAAGTAATTTAGTGAATTTACATCAGCGCCCTTAATCTACAGTTCACTGTGAAGTGTATGCGAGGGAGGAGTTCCCATTGTACCACACGCTCCTTTCGCCTGCGGAGCGCGTAAGATATGACTATATAAATGCCTCATTGCGCCTTGTATTGTGGGGCATGTAATGTACTCCTTCTCTCTCCACTATAAGAAGTTTAATCTATTCCTGATAGTAAAATGTTATCGAAGGAAAGAATGCACTACAATGGTAAAAAGAAAGGAAAATATGTAATCACAAAATTAAAAAGAAGTTATTGAGTTATTTCACTCTTTTCTTATTCCCTAAGAGATTATGCAGTAAATCTTTCCTTCTTTCTTTCTTTTCTTATATTTCTTTTTCTTACTCATGTGAGTTCGATTTCATTCATTGGAACAGTTAGCTGCAGGGCAAAGTCTTCTTTAGAATGTAGCAAACTTGTAACTAGAAATCGTGTTGTTAATTGTCAATGCATTGAAATGGTTTGCACAATACTAATCAGACTTCGCTTAAAAACATAAGATCGCAGTGTCGACTTGCAAATGTCGAAGCGGAAAGACGATAGAGTGCTAATGGCGTACGATCGTTGCATAACTGATGTGAGCTCTTCCAGCTAGTTTAAAGTCCCAAAACTTTTGCTTTGTTAAGTATACAGACAGACGTATAATTTGTATGTTTACCTGGTGCACCATGTTATAGGCTTTCCCGACTTTATTCAGTACAGACGTGCCAGCGAAGACGGACGAACAAAGAATTTTTACCATTAAATACTTGCTATTATGAAGAGATGTAAAAAAGTTATTCACATAGTAGAAGATAGAGCTATGTATACATATGCCCCCCCTGCCATTTTTATTTTTTATTGGTTTTATACAATATAGTCGTAGCAGTTTTAAATCAGGTATCATCAGAGTAAATCTTCTAATATACCAAACGTAGTGAAAATTTTGTATCTGGATAATGACTCTGTACATCCACCTTGTGGAATCTATGGCAGGTAGCCTTCAGTACCATAGTTTATAGTACATACAAGAGACACAATAATACTAAAAGTGTCTTCTTTATCTGTGTCTCTACTAGCCATTATTTACATATATACAGTCAAGTCAGGCATTGCGAGACACAGCCAGGGCAGTGTTCAGTAATCAGGCCATCTGAAATAAGTAAGTACTGTGGCGAAGGGTGAGAATTCTCCTCACTACACATCAAAGTTACCTGAGAAATCCACCGTAGCTGACACAAATAATGTCAAAGATTCTCCAAAATGATTATTAACAAAACCAAGAAACTGAGCCATGCTGGACTCGGCTTATGCGTTGGTTTAAACCTTGACTGTTACTCTGCGTTTGGTTCCCCGCGGTTATTGCGGTTATGCCATGGTTCTTCCTCTTTCTACGTGTGGCAGAAGTGGTGTGTATCGATATTTGCACCTTGTATTCTCTTTGGTCTAGTGTTTACAGTTTCCGGCTAGCCGCTGTGTGGCAGACGGTCAGTTGCTGTGGATCAGCCAGGAAATCTCCGCGCGGTGCAGTGGGCCGGGTCCGCTGGCGGTCTCTACGCAGTGTCGGAGTGTGGGTGCTGTTCGGATTGCTACAAGGTTCGTGGCTCACCGAGCCATGACATCAGAGGTGAGTGGTGATTTAGTTACCAAAGCCAGTCTGTTCACATTGTGCCATTGGTTTTCATGGTTGGCTGTTGTTGGCTCGTGAGCAACAGCGAGTGTTCGAGTTGACGAAAGTTTCGAAACCATCCGGTGGAGTTTAACAGTACTTTGGTTATTTGAAGTGCAAGTGCACCAGCGGAATTTTCTGCCTTGTGGCCGTTAGCGTTCCGGTTACCCGCCATGGACTCTGACATAAAACTCAGGCAGTGTCCTTTCCTCACTGTGTTGTCGCTGTTCAACACATGTGTGTAGTTTGACAGCTTATGCATACTTGGTTGTGGGCTGCTACGCATTTTAGGTTTTGGCATTGGAATTCCTTGTGTAATGGTCGGGTGGAAGGCAAGTCGTCTTGTCGGTGGGCCCGTTGACTGTCTCTTGGTTGGGCTGCCGGCGGATCGGATATAGTTGGGCCGACTACCTGTCTCCTCTTAGCGAACGTTAATATTGCAGGTCCAGACCGACCCCCGAAAACTTCTGAGCGCCCCGGCTGTACAGCCTTTTCTTATTGGTGTTTGATTTAGTATTTTAATGGTTCATAGACGATGGTTTGAATTTGTGTGCATTTGCTTGGGTTTTAAATAATAGGGATTCAGCCGTTTTAAAATTGAAAGTTCATTACTTGTAAAGTTTAGGATTGTTTGTGCCTTCAGCCTCATTTAAAATATTCTTGGATAAAGCTTGCGAGGTGCCGGGGTGTATTTAACACTAAATTTTTCTAGTATCTGCATATGTAAATGATGCTCTAATCCCCCCCCCCCCCCCTATTCTAACTCCTACTTTTGCTGTTGCACATGGATTAAAAAGAAACGCGAACTGACTGTAATCGACTCTGCAAGTGGAGTAGAAAAGAGTTCGGCACCTGCAATAATTTCATTTGATAAATAAGTTAAAGAAAGGAAAGTTTCATTAACGTAGTGAGAAATGATAGGGTTGCTCTACCGATTAACAGAATGAAAGTTCTATCCGAAATAACAATATGATTTATTATAACTCAAAATAATAAACAAAAACACATGAAACATTTACAATACATCAAATTGGCTCAAATTTGAAACTCAAATAAATGCTCTGAAGGAGAAGTTGTCCCTAAACTTGATTGTGACATTTATGACGAAGTGGTATGTGGAGCCAATTCCTTGCAACTCAAGTCTTAAGAGAGACACACAGCCAACCCAGCATTCATTGCTGCTACATTAGTGAGAATTCAGACAATGAACACCCAAGACAGATCAAAGTTAGAAAAGACAAACAGGCGCGCTCTGCTGAGCTCGGATTATCACCTAGCAAAATTGCCTGCTTTGCTGGTGCTGCGGACGTACATTACCAAGCTGTTTTCTTAACTCCACGGACACGATCTGGCATACCGGGGGCGATGGCTGGTTGCTTCGACGTCCCGTCGTGGTGATGATAATGTCGCGAGTACAGCCCAAAACAAATTATCCTGGCCTGGTTGTTCCAGACTAAAGACTTCCTAGCAATACAAATGCGCCTCTGAGGGAGATGAAGAAGGCTCGCCACACAATCAGTGACAGTACAGTGATTGATTTTAACAAGCGAATTCACACAGTAACTCCGATACAGTCAACTTTAGCCAAAACTGCTCAAGACAGACAACATAGGCCTCTTGTACACAGAACGCTCAATTGCCAACTGTACTCGGAAAGTTACGTTTAAGTCGCAACTTCAGCAACTTCGTCAAACAGTTACAATTAAATAAAAGTATATTAGACAGCCAACGGAAGGCAGGCTGACCAGAGCAGCGAGAGCTCAGTCTTGTAACCTACTCCGACCGAAAGGCGAGAGCCGACTCCCACCAGAGCACCTGTACAAACCGAACACACAACATTCCCACCCCCACGACAGTGGCCGTGGTTAACCGTTCCAATCAGCAACTCGAAAACCGGCGGAAAATTCCACTCTATTGCCGGAGCACTACCATTCCACCAATGGAGATTCTTTGCGCCAATTTCTGCGCCGATTTTGCTACGTCACGGAGCTATGCCCTGAGCAAGCCAATCACAGTTACGATTTTGCAGAAAGCGCGGGAATTTGCCCGCCAAAACTGCCTGGGTATACAAGTCATTCCCACGCCTCGCTGGTAGCCAGCCAGAAAGTGTTTTCGCTAAGTTTCTGCGAAGTAACGGAACCTGTAGCCCAGCCGCTACTTCAGGCCCCTCCGAGCGTGTCTCCACCACTATTCTACAATGTCGGCGTCTGGAAAGCATTCACTCGACTCCCTCACACCCGTCTGCTTACCCTTTCAAGATCAGCAGAGCCCGCCTGTCACCAGACCACCCGGGTGACGAGAGACGCTGTGTGGGAAGCCCACATGTGAAGGAATAGCAACTTTTCACTGCATGCAATTAGAGAGGAAAATCGTAAGATAGAGAAATGAGAGGGGGCTCATGCCACCTCTCAAGCTTTGGGCCTTCTGCCTTTGAAAATTTATTGTAGTTGTGTTTTTAAATCATGGGCCTTCAGCCATTTTAAAAATTAAAGAGATTGTGCGCTTAAGCCATAAGATTTTGTGACATATTTAGTGCATAGTTAAGGTCGAAAATTTGCCCTGTAATGTTTGGGCAACTAAATAAAGTTATACGTGTTCGAGTGTAACTGACAGCCGATGATTTTTGGCCCCTTTCCACAATTCCAACTACCTGTTCTGTCCTGCGGATTTAACCAGGTGTTTCAGAAACATAGCTCATCAACCTCGAAGAATAACAGTACCAGTTCGGCAAGTTGAAAGTAACTGGCTGAAAGCCATAGTTTAGATAGAACCTTCAGAATCTGAAAGAGAGTATTCCACAAAAAATGGTGAACTATTTCTGACAAGAAAAAATATAGAGGTCACTGTCAGTTGTTTCACTCACAGCAATTTCATCTCCAGCATTTCATATTTCGTTTTTTAAACACACAGAAATTACGAAATCATTACTGAGAAAGTTCGCTCTTACATGTAGGTAATAATGAATACTGCAGAAAAACTTAACTTACACGAATAACAATGTCTCAGAACGTGTTGCACATATGAAGCGGGGGAAAAAAATGCACCCATCCGAGCGCGAACCTGTATCCTTTCATTTCGCATTCCCGCGTGCTAACCACTTGCCCATGCCTAACGACAGAAACGTAGGGCTCAATTTTTGTACTATAGCAGAGAGGAACATAGGCTGACTTGGTTGCCAAACGGTGGGGCATAAGTCATAAATGCTTGATAGTTTGGAAGGTTTCCAATATCTGGCTTCACATGATTGCTTCCCATTGTTACTTGAAATTTATAAACACGTTTAGATAGTTACTAACTAAACTATTTGTGGGAAGAAGTACACAATGTCACTAGTAACGTCAGTTCACACAAATGTAATATATGTAAGCACAGCCAATGTCTTGATATTTAATTATCTTTAAGCTCTTAGTTTCATAAAAATAATACGTACTTAGACAGAATATTGACCGAAAACGTTTTTTCTTATGTAATCATTCACGGTAACAATCTAACCTTACCATATTTCTAACATAGGGAAATAGCCTATTATGAACTCACTTTCCAACCGGATGCGTCCTCTGGTGATTCTTTAGCAACACAATCACTAAATCCGAAGCTAAAACCGCAAAATATGTTCAAAATAACAAATTACAGGTGTACATAAGGCACAGCTCATCGATCGACAGGGCCACACCGAAATCCAAAAACTCTCCATACAATTGTAAAATCGGTGGGAGGACCGTTCGGTAACAGGTCTCAGAAGCTTACTGAATAGGAAATTTCGGTAAAGAACCGAAAATGACGTCACTAGCGAGACAAACCTACTACATCGATCGGTATGAACGATACACAATAGGGCCCCTGCTCTGGATCCTGAAAATGGATGATGGCTCCATTTGAGACAGCCTTGAGTTAACTCGTTGTGGCTTCCCCTGGGCGCCTAAAATTAAAAAAAAAAAAACTCCTTCCGAACAGGCGATTAAGGACCAAAGGTACCGACCGGCGGCCATGTCATCCTCAGCCCACAGGAGTCACTGGATGCGAATATGGAGGGGCATGTGGTCAGCACACTGCTCTCCCGAGCGTTTGTCAGTTTCCGAGACCGGAGCCGCTACTTCTCAATAAAGTAGCTCCTCAGGTTGCCTCACAAGGGCTGAGTGCTCGCCGCTTGCCAGCAGTGCTCGGCAGACCGGATGGTGTAGTCTTACACGTGATGCTGAAGTGTAAAACCATGGGAAGAATTGGCGAGATGATGCGGCCCGCTATCACTTGGCCCAGCCCAACAGCGCTCAACATCGGTGATCTGACGGGAACTGGTGTTCTCATTGCGGCAAGGCCGTTAGCTCCAGGTCGTCTAACTCTAGAAAAATAACAGATGTTAAACCTTTCGTGTTAGAGTTTTCGCCTTTGGGAGATCGCATTTGGTTTATCTGTTTTCTGGCATACCATACCACTTGTCAGGGTGACATCGGCCATAGCCCTGCGTTGGCGTCCTCAAGCAAAAACAAGGGCCCAAACATGATCTTGAAGAGTTTAGTTGTGATGATAGATTTTTCACCATGGTTGCTGATTGACTGACGGATGGACGATTGAAAGCTCTGACCTGTGAAGTGAACCATGTGACTTTTATGATGACGAAGCACCTTCTTGCGGAGCGGCAAGATATGAAGCTAGGAACATGGTCAAGGATTCGTTCAGAGAGTGATGATGGTGTAATTTTGATACCTGATTCTTGAACGTGTAGACAAATTGTTCCTCTAGCCTGCTGGAGCTCGGATGGAAAGGTGTTGTATGTATGAACTGTATGCCTTTCTTTTCTCAAAGGAAGTAAAATCGGCTGAAGCGAATAGTGACCCATTACCTATTACCAACGTCCCTGGAAGTCTTATTGAAAATAATTTTGTCAGATTCTGGATTGTCTGACATCTTGAGGTGTTCGAATTATGAGAGACGGAAGGAAAACCTATATCTACATCAATGGCTACCAGCCAGGTATGATTCAGATGTGGTCTGGCCAAATTCAGGTGTAGTCTAGCCTGTTAAGCAGAAGTGTAAAACCATGGGAAGAACTGGCGAGATGATGCGGTCTGTTTGCTCTACCAGGTGGTGCAAGCTACAGCCATATGTGTGATGGCGGTGCTGATATCTCACTAATATACGTGCTGGCGAGCCAACCTTTCGGTAATGACCACCCCACAGTGTCGTATGGGGAGTAGGCCCAGCATCCGTTGCTGTTGTCACGTTTGGTGGAGCCACAGTAGACTAGCAGAACAGTGGACGACATAAGACAAACGTCTTATTCCTTCGTCATGCCTCCTGCTGGCAACATTGTTTCTTTCCAAAGACTTTTTAAAAGACTGCCTCCTGTAGCTGACACTTTGTTCGACCTTGTGGAATGAATTGTTTCCTCGGCGGCCGCAGAAAAAGCAACAGGATACGGTGCTGTTGAACGTGTGACAGTTCTGCAGGTGTAGTACCACCACGTGTCAAGGAATAGTAGGACAGAAAATTGTTCACTGCCTGCTCCCCTGTGTGCAAGGAACAGGGTTTCTCCATGTGACTTGTGAGCGTTCGAACGAACTCTTCAGCCCCACCGTTCGGCTGTGGATGGAAAGGTGCAAAGCTCACATTGCGCACGCCATTGGCGGCACAAAACTGTTGTACATCGGCTGACGTAAATAATGGGCCATTGTCAGAGACAATGACTTCTGGAATACCTTCAAGTCGTGAAACAGAAGACAAAATCGATACCGTACTTTTAGCGACAATAAAAGGAAATTTCCTCTAAGCAACTATCACTAACCATCATTGACTGTTCCAGAATGGACCCACGGAATCAATACGAATGCGTTTCCAAGGTCCGGACGGACTTGGCCATTCAAAAAATCATTTGTGACAGAGCTAACTGATTTTCCCCATAATCTTTGCAGCCATTGGTCATGTGTCTATCTGAGCAGGCATTCCCTATCAATTACAACCAAGCATGGCGATTTGCTTCGTGTGAACTACTCCGTAATGACGTTTGTGTGGTTCAAAAATAGCTCCGAGTACTATGGGACTTAACTTCTAAGGTCATCAGTCCCCTAGAACGTAGAACTACTTAAACATAACTAACCTAAGGACATCACATACATCCATGCCCAAGGCAGGATTCGAACCTGCGACCGTAGCAGTCGCGCGGTTCCATACTGTAGCGCCTAGAACCGCTCGGCCACCACGGCCAGCCCGTTTGTGTGGCAAAGACAAGATTTCCCATTGCACGGATGGAGGAGTCACAACCGGGTCTCTGTGTGCAACAGCAGAATACCTTGCCACTCGGAAAGCGAGTGACGATGCGAAAAGTAGCGACGCGCTTCTGGGTGGGGAAAGTCTTTCAAACTATGTGGTCACCCACGGAGCACATATTGCAAAACTACCTGCAAAGGTGCGTCAGAAGTAGTGGCAGTGGCTCAACGCCGGAAATCCAGAGGGAAATTTTGATGACTTTCAAAATCCTAAGATTACAAAGCATGATTCCTCAGACGAATCAATAACTGATTCGGTACCGACTGGCATCCGAGACAACATGTCAGCTTTCTAATGTAGGACAACAGGCTTTTACAGATGCTCATGCTGATAATTGGGCAATATGAGAGCCAAACGTTGCAATTTTTCCTCTGTCCTAGGTGGAACAGGCTTGGCGAGAATGAACAAGGTCGTCATAGTCCGATGATCAGTCAGCAAATACAAATTCTAGCCGTAGAAAAACTTGTGGAATTTTGTAACACCGTACATTAAGGCAAGAATCTCTTTTTCAAGCTGGATATAGTTACATAGCGGTTTCGAGGCAAAAACAATAGGTCCCTTGGAAGAGCTATTCCTATCTGAGACCACAGCGATGATCCCATAAGACGAAGCATCTACAGCTAATTCGGCAGGCTTAGTTGGGTCGAAATGAATCAAACATTTGCCACTTAACAATGAGTCTTTCACTTGTTGAAATGCGTAGTGGCATTCTGTGCGACACACAAAAGAAATATCTTTCCCGCGAAATCAGTTAAGCGGAGCAGCAACTTCGCAAGGGTTTGGAATAAACCTGTTGCAGTAGGTAAGCTTTCCCATAACTGACTCGAGCTCCTTAATGTTACGGGGCGCCGGCGGCTCTCTAACGGCAACCAAGTACAATATTGTTGGATGTATAGCCACTGCATTTATTACGTCGTTATTACATCGTCCAATTCACTTTGGGAAAAAGAGCAATTTACCCTGTTGCACTTTAAGCCAGCAGCAGAAAGAACTTGAAACAAGAAATCTAAATAGGCTAAATGTTCAGTAGGAATATGATCTACCACGACGAATCGTCTAAATAATTTGTAATAGACGGGAATTTTGCTTTTAACTGTTCCAGGGACCTCTGAAAAATTGCCGGAGCTGAAGAACTTCCATACGGTAGTCTTTCAAAGTGGAGCAAACGGAAGTAAGTGTTTATTACAAAGTAATGTTTGGACTGTTCGTCTAGTGGTAACTGTACGTATGCCTCGGGTAAACCTATCTTTGAAAAGTATCTGTCCTGTCCCAGTCGGAGCATCAGTTCCTCTGGAGCTGGAAGAGGAAGAGAATCCACTAGTATTTGTTGGTTTACTGTTGCCTTGAATCCTGCACACAAAAGTAAACCACCTGAAGGTTTCTTCAGAATGCATGAGGAGTTTTGCGTGAATGAACTGCTGCTGTACATGGTCCTTCAGTTATGTGTGCTTCAAAACCCTTAGTACTTCCTATGCTTGGTTCAGATAATTGGTTGTACTTATTAAGCAAGTCAGAAACGTTAGTGTGAGGTACAGAATGATTTGTAACACGCTCCTTTGAGTGCACAGGCTGAATAAATCAAATAAATCCAACCCAAAAATGTTTGTATTGTTTTTAGAAATGAGGACGTGGAATGAGACACACTTTGTCACAGTCTGAAAAGTTGTTGACAAACTACACGCATAAGAGACTGGAATTTCATGTCCGTTGTAGGCAGATAAAATACACTCCTGGAAATGGAAAAAAGAACACATTGACACCGGTGTGTCAGACCCACCATACTTGCTCCGGACACTGCGAGAGGGCTGTACAAGCAATGATCACACGCACGGCACAGCGGACACACCAGGAACCGCGGTGTTGGCCGTCGAATGGCGCTAGCTGCGCAGCATTTGTGCACCGCCGCCGTCAGTGTCAGCCAGTTTGCCGTGGCATACGGAGCTCCATCGCAGTCTTTAACACTGGTAGCATGCCGCGACTGCGTGGACGTGAACCGTATGTGCAGTTGACGGACTTTGAGCGAGGGCGTATAGTGGGCATGCGGGAGGCCGGGTGGACGTACCGCCGAATTGCTCAATACGTGGGGCGTGAGGTCTCCACAGTACATCGATGTTGTCGCCAGTGGTCGGCGGAAGGTGCACGTGGCCGTCGACCTGGCACCGGACCGCAGCGACGCACGGATGCACGCCAAGACCGTAGGATCCTACGCAGTGCCGTAGGGAACCGCACCGCCACTTCCCAGCAAATTAGGGACACTGTTGCTCCTCGGGTATCGGCGAGGACCATTCGCAACCGTCTCCATGAAGCTGGGCTACGGTCCCGCACACCGTTAGGCCGTCTTCCGCTCACGCCCCAACATCGTGCAGCCCGCCTCCAGTGGTGTCGCGACAGGCGTGAATGGAGGGACGAATGGAGACGTGTCGTCTTCAGCGATGAGAGTCGCTTCTGCCTTGGTGACAATGATGGTCGTATGCGTGTTTGGCGCCGTGCAGGTGAGCGCCACAATCAGGACTGCATACGACCGAGGCACACAGGGCCAACACCCGGCATCATGGTGTGGGGAGCGATCACCTACACTGGCCGTACACCACTGGTGATCGTCGAGGGGACACTGAATAGTGCACGGTACATCCAAACCGTCATCGAACCCATCGTTCTACCATTCCTAGACCGGCAAGGGAACTTGCTGTTCCAACAGGACAATGCACGTCCGCATGTATCCCGTGCCACCCAACGTGCTCTAGAAGGTGTAAGTCAACTACCCTGGCCAGCAAGATCTCCGGATCTGTCCCCCATTGAGCATGTTTGGGACTGGATGAAGCGTCGTCTCTCGCGGTCTGCACGTCCAGCACGAACGCTGGTCCAACTGAGGCGCCAGGTGGAAATGGCATGGCAAGCCGTTCCACAGGACTACATCCAGCATCTCTACGATCGTCTCCATGGGAGAATAGCAGCCTGCATTGCTGCGAAAGGTGGATATACACTGTACAAGTGCCGACATTGTGCATGCTCTGTTGCCTGTGTCTATGTGCCTGTGGTTCTGCCAGTGTGATCATGTGATGTATCTGACCCCAGGAATGTGTCAATAAAGTTTCCCCTTCCTGGGACAATGAATTCACGGTGTTCTTATTTCAATTTCCAGGAGTGTAGAAGTAGGCTATTGTAGAGGAGGGCTACCGAGTTCTTCGCGTGTATCTATTTATCAGGGAAAGCAGAAGCACCAGTTTCCAGCTTCAACTTAATTGTCTTTTGTTCCACTGTTAAATGAAAAAAAAAGAAATTGTTCGCCTGCTGTCATATCGCAGCGGATGATTTCCACAGTGCGGAAGTACTTGGTTTGGCTCGCGTCTCATTGAGTGGCATGGCCAGTATTGCATATACCTGTTGACAGCTTAGCGTGCGCGGCCACGACAGTGGCCGTTGGACTAGCCTTGTTTGCCGGTTTAAAAAAAAAAAAAAAAAAAAAAGGTTCAAATGGCTCTGAGCACTATGGGACTTAACTTCTGAGGTCACCAGTCCCCTAGAACTACTTAAACCTAACTAACCTAAGGACATCACACACATCCATGCCCGAGGCAGGATTCGAACCTGCGACCGTAGCGGTCGCGCGGTTCCAGACTGTAGCGCCTAGAACCGCTCGGCCACTACGGCCGGCTTGCCGGTTACACATTTTGACTGAAGGTGATATTCACGTCCATATTGAAAGCAACTTGCAGTGCGACATGGTCAATCTGAAAGATCATGCCTCGAAAACAATGATTTGCTCAATGAACTTTGTAACACACGCCGTGTGCCACGAGACTGACAGATTTCATTGCTGCCGTTCTTACGTTACTTACTCTTTCTCTGAGCTCTCTTACTTACTTCAACACTTTTCTGTACATGAGATAGAGTGTCCTGTGCACTACGAACAACTGAAATACACGGAGCCTCAAAATGAGGCCCTGTAGTGTCCATAATTGTATGAGATTTATCAATAGATACAATGCTTTTAAAACAGTGGCTGGTAGTTTCAGAATTGCAGTGTGAATGCATATGTCTGATATCTTCTGAGTGATAGCATCACACAGAATGACTCCACTATGCCTAATTCCATACTAACACTGAACTTGCAGTGCCTGGTGAGACCTCTGAGTTCTACTATCCACTGTATGACTGACTGAAATGGATGGTGCTTCACACGAAAAATATTGAACCTTGCGCTGCTACTTGAATTTGTCTGTCACAATGTTCGACCAACTATTTCACAAGACCGTCGTGCGTGACTCTGCCGGGAACCGTTTCGGCACATGATTTGCCGTAGAGTTTAAGCACATCGGGACCAAGGGTGGACAAATAGTAATAACTGCGCTACTTACCCGTTATTTCGTAGGTGGCGAAGCGTGACTCTAATTGCACTCTATAGTTGGAAAATTCTTCGTCCTTTCTGTGGTATGGACGAAATTTTGAGCAGCTCCCGGTGGCGGTGCTGTTTGTTTCTACAGTAATGAAGTCAGATGGCTGACAGTCAACAGCAGGTGTTCAGACTGCTGCGTCTTAAACTGTACAAGATCGGCTGGAAATATTTCCTGTAGAGCTCAGACATGGTGAAGGTAGTAGGACGCACGCTAATTCAAGAGAACAAAAAGACAACAACCAGAAAAATGTGAGCAACTCGCGCAGAGCGCTACTAGCTAGTGTGAAAGACGATCAGGTTAAGCCCTAGTTCTCGTTGCCACTACTTATAACCAGAAGAGACTACAATTGTCTGGTCATAACTGTGGGTTGTTTGTTTGATCTGGGAGAATGCTCATCTAAACTACAAATGTGAATTATTAATTCAGTTTATTGCATGAATGATAAAAAGATTTACTTGTCCTGATAGAATCCTTTGTTACTGGAGTGCTTGATAATTTACAACTATCACTGATTATTAAAGCATCTGATGCACAAATTCACAACCACTTCTCTTGACAATTAATTTTCAACATTTAAAAAAGTACATTTGCATCTGAGACTTTAATAACTCTTTAGTCCTACTGAATGATCGTGACTGCTTCTGCCAAGGTCACAAATCGGGCTGGGCAGTTCCCAGCTCAGATGTACACTCCTGGAAATGGAAAAAAGAACACATTGACACCGGTGTGTCAGACCCACCATACTTGCTCCGGACACTGCGAGAGGGCTGTACAAGCAATGATCACACGCACGGCACAGCGGACACACCAGGAACCGCGGTGTTGGCCGTCGAATGGCGCTAGCTGCGCAGCATTTGTGCACCGCCGCCGTCAGTGTCAGCCAGTTTGCCGTGGCATACGGAGCTCCATCGCAGTCTTTAACACTGGTAGCATGCCGCGACAGCGTGGACGTGAACCGTATGTGCAGTTGACGGACTTTGAGCGAGGGCGTATAGTGGGCATGCGGGAGGCCGGGTGGACGTACCGCCGAATTGCTCAACACGTGGGGCGTGAGGTCTCCACAGTACATCGATGTTGTCGCCAGTGGTCGGCGGAAGGTGCACGTGCCCGTCGACCTGGGACCGGACCGCAGCGACGCACGGATGCACGCCAAGACCGTAGGATCCTACGCAGTGCCGTAGGGGACCGCACCGCCACTTCCCAGCAAATTAGGGACACTGTTGCTCCTGGGGTATCGGCGAGGACCATTCGCAACCCTCTCCATGAAGCTGGGCTACGGTCCCGCACACCGTTAGGCCGTCTTCCGCTCACGCCCCAACATCGTGCAGCCCGCCTCCAGTGGTGTCGCGACAGGCGTGTATGGAGGGACGAATGGAGACGTGTCGTCTTCAACGATGAGAGTCGCTTCTGCCTTGGTGCCACTGATGGTCGTATGCGTGTTTGGCGCCGTGCAGGTGAGCGCCACAATCAGGACTGCATACGACCGAGGCACACAGGGTCAACACCCGGCATCATGGTGTGTGGAGCAATCTCCTATACTGGCCGTACACCACTGGTGATCGTCGAGGGGACACTGAATAGTGCACGGTACATCCAAACCGTCATCGAACCCATCGTTCTACCATTCCTAGACCGGCAAGGGAACTTGCTGTTCCAACAGGACAATGCACGTCCGCATGTATCCCGTGCCACCCAACGTGCTCTAGAAGGTGTAAGTCAACTACCCTGGCCATCAAGATCTGCGGATCTGTCCGCCATTGAGCATGTTTGGGACTGGATGAAGCGTCGTCTCACGCGGTCTGCACGTCCAGCACGAACGCTGGTCCCACTGAGGCGCCAGGTGGAAATGACATGGCAAGCCGTTCCACAGGACTACATCCAGCATCTCTACGATCGTCTCCATGGGAGAATAGCAGCCTGCATTGCTGCGAAAGGTGGATATACACTGTACAAGTGCCGACATTGTGCATGCTCTGTTGCCTGTGTCTATGTGCCTGTGGTTCTGTCAGTGTGATCATGTGATGTATCTGACCCCAGGAATGTGTCAATAAAGTTTCCCCTTCCTGGGACAATGGACTCACGGTGTTCTTATTTCAATTTCCAGGAGTGTATATTGACCTCCGTGTGGGTGCGCAGCTGTGTTGAGAGATAAGCTATGTCTTCTTCAGCGTCTGCCATTCGTCATTGCTCATTACAGAGAGACATTCCTAATGTCTGTGGTGTCGATGCTTATTGCTGACTTTGGTGTGGCTCCATGATCGCTATAAGTTATCACAGTCATTCTTGAACTACCTCACATAACAAGGTTGGAAATATGCCTGTAGCACTGACATACCCTAAATATTCGACCAGTGCTACCGAGCAACTGCACTTATCCTTATTGCACTTAAAATCTACTTCCCTGAATACTGAAAACAATGTCTCTAACTTTCTTGCCAAGCCCTTGGCCTTTTTGCTGGCTATCATGATGTCATCTAGGTAGTTTCCTGTATGTGGCATTTAACAAGTAGGATGTTCCATATACCTTTGGAAAATGGCTGGAGCCTGAATGGCAGATTGTGTAATGGTAATGTTCGATTGGAGTACTGATTGCTAGCTTCTGCCGGGACTCGGCATCGAAGGGAAGCAGAAGGTACGCATATTTGAAGTCAACTTTCGCAAGAAGTCTTCCGCCGGCCAGACGGATCAAGCTGTCCTCCACCTTTGGATTTGGGTATAAATCCATCACAGATTGGGACTTTGCTGTGTTTCTGAAATCAAAACATACACGTAGGGCACTGTTCAGCCAGACTATAGGGTTGGACCACTGACTCCCAGAAAGAAGGGTAGTTATTGTAATTCAAATTGCAGCTAGTCTCGCAAGGCAAAAGGCACATTACGTGCTTTGAAGAATTTTGGGGTGGCGGATGGAAGTAGGGTTATATGTGCTTCAAATCTCTGATACCTCATCCTGCTTGAGAAAACAAAGAGCTGAATTTTGTAGGCAACTTGCGAAGGACTTTGGGAAGACTGAGAAGGTGGACAGTGGATGTAGTCATGTACCTCCAGTCCAACACACTGAAGAGGTCCATTCCCAAAAGGTCCACTAAGATGATAACTGCGTACATGGTTACCTGTAGAGTAATTTTCTCTCCACAAATTGGTCATTTATTCTGATTGTGGGGCTTCTCGATCTTTAGTAACATATAAATTGTATTACCGTCGTGTGTTTGTACAGACGTTTTGAACCGTTTTTTTTGGGGGGGGGGGGGTATTGTGGAAATCCTGTTTTCGTAGTAATTCTCCACAGTTGCTTTCTATCAACATAAACTGAAACTAAAATCCTCCCGAACAGGCCATGAAGGCCCAAAGGTACCGACCAGCCGCCGTGTCGTACTCAGCCCACAGGCGTCACTGGATGCGGATATGGGCCGGCATGTGGTCAGCACACCGCTCTTCCGGGCGAATGTCAGTTTCCGAGACCTCTATCAACATAAGGCATTCGATAACGTTGATGAAGGGAAACTGTGGAGAATTACGAGGAAGACAGGAGATCCGTTTACATATAACAAAGGATTAAAAAGTCATACAAACACACGACTGTAGTTTTATATATAAATAGCCCTCTAACACTGACTGTAGCTACAAACAAAGGAGTAACTCAAAGGTGCAGCATTTTATCAACTCTTTTTAACATTTATATAGGTGACGCAATTCGTAAATTTTAAGGGGGGATTAGAATTAATAGTAATTCCCGCTTGAATTGTCTTTTATATGCGGAAGACGCCACGTTGCTAGCGGACAATGGAGATTAACTACAAAAGGGAATATATATTTTTAGGTAAGGTTTGTGAAGAGTACCACTTGAGGATTTCAGAAAGAAAGACTAAATCATTGGCGTTCAAAGGGGAATACCGTGTATAGAAGAAAATAGTGATCAACAATAGAGCAGTACGACAGGTCCAATATTTTAATTATTTTGGTTTTGGCATCACATATGTGCATCACTAAGACATAGAGGAGAAACTAGCAAAGTCTCGGAACAATAAATGTGGAACAATAAATAGATGTCTAAAAAATAAAACGAGGAAAGAATCGAAATTGAAATTTTATACAACAATGGCAGCTACAAAACTTGTTTACGGAAGGGAGTCGTGGGTTGTAAGCAAACGTCAAGGATGTCCCATACAGACAACGTAGATGAGGTTTTGAGGAGCAGTAAAGGGATCCAAGAGAGCCGCAGATTTCGAAATTCGGAAATTAAGAAAGAGCTGAACTCATTTAACATCCTCAACAAAATACAAGAAAGTAGAAGATACTGGAATGGACATCTCGAAAGAATGGGTGCAGAAAGGTTACCTCTCCAAATAAGAAGACTTCAGTGAGTTGGGAGAAGGCAGGGAATACTGAGAAAGTGATGCGACCGTAACAGGCACAAAAGAATGACCTAATGCTTGAAGTGATGATGGTGATGTTAATGATGATGATGATAAAATGTTTTGTATGTTGCTATGGTTAATTTGTTTTTTCGCGCCAATAGCTAAGTGTTTGAAGAACTTCGTACAATTTCCTTCTACTCTAATCTTTGTGCTAGCAGGTGTGCATATGTTACGCAGTCTCTAGTGTTTTTGGCCATAAACAGCAGGCTGATTTTTACAACTGTCTTTCCGTGGCAATCCAGTTTCACCTGTATCGTAATCTCTAAAGCTTTTATAGAGGCAAATGGGGAAATTCTAACTGCGTCAGTCTTTTGAGAACGTCAGGTCAACGTAAGTTGTCAAATGTCACAATTACATCAATCATTATACGTATAACGTACTTGTCATCTGAGGTGTTCACAGTATTCATTTAGTGATCTACCGCATGCTCGGCGGGTATGTCGTCACTGAAAGCGTGCTCCAGGGTCTCATACCAATTACCCGGCTGTGATACGTCAGACGGTTGCACATAAGATTTTCTTGTACTTTGCTTAGGTCAGCCTTCAATCAGCGGAATGAAAAGCTTGGCTGCGTATCTCAGGACACAATTAAGTTGATTGTTTTGTCGTTGAAAAAGAGAGACATGTAAATTTTGCTCTCGCTCAATGCATAAAAGACGCTGGGTTTTGAGCTAGGTTGCTACGTTAGGCTTTTACAACTGTGGTCAACATGGCGATGAACCAGCACAACAACAAGATTGGCTCACAAAACTCATGTGGATTCTCAAAAAGTTGCCATGGATTTACACACTACAAAAGCCTATGACTGCGTCTGTTAACTTTACCTCTGAATCATAAAGTCAGCTCTTCACGATAAACAATGCTTCCAATATCTTAGTCTTTATCCAATTGATGTAAAATTTCCTCGCAGAGGTCTGAAAGTTGCTGTTTGTTGGCAGTTCCATCTTATGCTCTCTCTATTTTCTTTGTTTCCTTTGCGTATTTCTGCTAAAGTTATCTTCGATTAGCCGAAATCTCTTTGGGTGTCCACTGAGACATTTCACATCTTTGGAGATGTTTTGAGGTTTTGGCATCACGCAATGAGAAGCATTCGTGGTTTTGTACCACGAGGCTCTTTGGGTTTGCATGGGCACACGGCATTCTGTTACCTGTTGCGTTTCTGCTGGGAGCTCTGGTGTTCTTTTTCGTCTAGGTCGATATGGGAGGAGGACCCGTTTTGTCTGGTGTTGGCCTGAAATGGTTTTGAATATCTACAGTAATGAAGAAACTGGATGAGATCTATTCAGTTACTTGCAGCGGTGATTAGTAGTCTCATGTACAGCTTACTGTAAAAGTGTATTCGAAAGTTCTGCGAAGTTAACCCGAGATTTTATGGCGTACAGACTTGCGAGGATATCCCTCGGCATAACGAAATACAACGGCACAGGTTGCTAACTTTTTATTAAATGGAAGATGATTATCGGAGTCCGTCGTGTCCTAGATACAAGCTTTTCACCCTCTCCTGAACTGGAAATGAGTTATTGTCTTGCTGGAAGTAGTGTATTATGAGCCTATAATTTTGTATCGTGTATACTTGTTGAGAAGCCACTTCAGCTTTGTGAGCTAATCTTGTTGTTAAACTGGCTCGCCCCATTTTGATAACACTTATAGAAGCCTAATGTAGCAATCACCACTAAATACCACGAGATGAAGCAAATAGTTATCTTTCATTATACGCTGCCTGAAAAAAATTGTGCACCATTTTAGAGGCTTCCAATTAAGTCTAGATTTATTCTTGCTACAGGTCATTTGAGGTGCACGAAATGATTACATTTGCACATCAAAAGCACAAATTGTTGAGAGGTACAAGGTATTGACCGTTGCTGAAACACCCATATTAGTACGTGCTGTAGCCTCGAAGGGCGGAAATGCAGGCGCTGGCTTAGATATCCAGTCGATCGTATAGATGCCGAATGCTGTCCTAAGGTACGTTCTGCCACGCCTACTCAATCTGTTCAGGGAGCTCTATAGGAGTTGTTCGTGGTGAGTCGCACGAGTCACTTCTCGTCCCACAATATCCCACAAGTCCTCGACTGGAGACAACTCCAGAGATCGTGCTGGAGAGAGCAGTTGCAGCACGTCTTGCATAGCACGTTGAGGTTCACGGGCAGTGCGTGAGCGAGCATTATCCTTTTGGGACAACACATCTCATTCCTGTTGGAAGAACGGCAAAAGAAAGAGTCTAACAACATTCTGCACGTACGAGCGCTGGTTAACGTCCACTCCAGAAACACCAACGGTGTACGAGAGTTGTAGCTTGACTCACCCTGGACCAAAGGACTGTTTTGGGACGAGTGTGTATTGGATGAATGCACTCTACGAGACGGCACTCACCGAGTCGACGTCGTACGCACAAACGACCATCACTTGCGTGCAGCCAGAATCTGCTTTCGTCGCTGAAGACAACTCCGCGCCATTCCATCTTCCAAGTGATCCTCTGAAGACACCAGTCGTGCTGTGCACGACGATACTGTGGCGTGAATGGAAAACCGCCTAGAGGTGTGCGTGTCCATAGTCTTAATGCTAATAACAGCTTCACCACAGTTTGTGTTGGAACGTCTGTGTTCGCAATCCCTCTTATCTGTTCTGTGGCCGAGCGGTTCTAGGCGCTACAGTGTGGAACCGTGCGACCGCTGCGGTCACAGGTTCGAATCCTGCCTCGGGCATGGATGTGTGTGATCTCCTTAGGTTAGTTAGGTTTGAGTAGTTCTAAGTTCTAGGGGTCCATAGTGCTCAGAGCCATTTGAACGTTGAATTGGAAAAGAGGGACAGGAAGACCTTGTTCATTGCTTTCAGTCTCCGAGACCACCGGACTTTCGTGCGAGAGCATAAAAGACAGAGACTTCGTCCCACCTATGAAAGCTACTTCTCAGTATCTGAGAAATGGACTTTTTGGAGCTGTCGATTCAATAAACAGGGACCTAAGGGCTCAATATTTCGGCAATCGACCAGGCTGCCATCATCAGGTGCTCTTATGAACTGACTGATAGGGGGCCGGTGCCTCACTTTCATCTCCTCCTCCTCTACCTCTGATTTCCTGCTCCTTCGGCCGTCCGCGCCCAGCATGGAATGAACTATAACCACACCAAGGATCTGGCGGAGACGCCCAAATTCTGGGACTGTGTCATTAAGGAATCTATTCGAGTAAGCAGTACGGTAATAAATCGTGATAGCGGGTACGTACTTACCAAGGCATGAGACCCCGATATTAGAATGGTTAAGAAGAGGACTGAGATGTTAGACAATGAACTGACTTCGGGGGCAGGTAGAGAAACAGCAGAGGCGCAGCCAGCGCGGGCACACGGGTGCGAACCTAGGTCAGCGGAGCAGTGGGGGTAACGATGCTGGGCGCGGACGCCCGATGGAGCGGCCGGAAGGAGGGGGGGGAGAGGAGAAAAAAGTGTGGCGGCGGCCACCCATCAGCCAGTTCATCGGTTCCAACAGGGACCCCGCTGATTCCTGTGTGGAATGAAATGGACTGCCTTTTCAATGTTTCTCGAACAACGCACGGTGCTCACGCTGAGTATATGCTATAGTGTCTGTGTGAAGACAGAACATTAAAACTTGAAAGTTGTAAAGCTGGAGTGTAACGTTCTTTAAATAATAATCTTGAATGAATGCCTGAACTCGAGATACATACAAAACTCGAATTATCGTGTAGCGTGTTACAACTGCAAGTGGTGTGCTTCCAATGTGCTATTGTTAGCAAAAACTTTATACCGACTGTTTGAGCAATGTGACTCCCAATACTAATAAAGAAATGCAGTCAATGCAAAATACATTCAGCTCCTTAGGCACTGAATGCTCTGGACCTGCTCAAAACTGATAACTTCAGTCCCTATGCACTTAACAAATGAATTAAATTGTCTTAACTGTAAAGCAACAACGGTGGAACACGTTATATTCTGGTCTCTCACGAAAACAAAAATAAAGATATGTTAACTACAAGATCAGCAGTATGCAATTCTGGCCAGAATACTTTGAAATGTACATTAAATTCTTTTGGCTAATACATGAAAACATTCAAGAAAATATCCAACGTCTTTGAAAAACATATGAACTGGACGGGGAGGCAGTACTGAACGTGGTGAATTACTAACACTGAATGCTTAGTGAAATTGTATTCCAAGTTAAATTTGGCTCTCCAAAACCTCTGAAAATTGAAATTACACTACTCGAAAAATTACATAATTTTTACTAACTGTTTCATAAACAATGAGATTTATACAGCAAGTATTATCTATCCTCACTAAAAAAGCGTAAATACAAATCATCAAATTACGTATACCTGTGATAACAAATATAGAAACATTACAAAAGGGAAATATATAACTAGCCTTTACATCAAATCAGATTACGTACTTTCTGGGGTTACTCAACAATTACAAATTATCAGCCAATTGATTTCGACTAGCGCGCTGGCTAGACGAGAGTCATAAATACACTCCTGGAAATTGAAATAAGAACACCGTGAATTCATTGTCCCAGGAAGGGGAAACTTTATTGACACATTCCTGGGGTCAGATACATCACATGATCACACTGACAGAACCACAGGCACATAGACACAGGCAACTGAGCATGCACAATGTCGGCACTAGTACAGTGTATATCCACCTTTCGCAGCAATGCAGGCTGCTATTCTCCCATGGAGACGATCGTAGAGATGCTGGATGTAGTCCTGTGGAACGGCTTGCTATGCCATTTCCACCTGGCGCCTCAGATGGACCAGCGTTCGTGCTGGACGTGCAGACCGCGTGAGACGACGCTTCATCCAGTCCCAAACATGCTCAATGGGGGACAGATCCGGAGATCTTGCTGGCCAGGGTAGTTGACTTACACCTTCTAGAGCACGTTGGGTGGCACGGGATACATGCGGACGTGCATTGTCCTGTTGGAACAGCAAGTTCCCTTGCCGGTCTAGGAATGGTAGAACGATGGGTTCGATGACGGTTTGGATGTACCGTGCACTATTCATTGTCCCCTCGACGATCACCAGTGGTGTACGGCCAGTGTTGGTGATCGCTCCCCACACCATGATGCCGGGTGTTGGCCCTGTGTGACTCGGTCGTATGCAGTCCTGATTGTGGCGCTCACCTGCACGGCGCCAAACACGCATACGACCATCATTGGCACCAAGGCAGAAGCGACTCTCATCGCTAAAGACGACACGTCTCCATTCGTCCCTCCATTCACGCCTGTAGCGACACCACTGGAGGCGGGCTGCACGATGTTGGTGCGTGAGCGGAAGAGGGCCTAACGGTGTGCGGGACCGTAGCGCAGCTTCATGGAGACGGTTGCCGATACCCCAGGAGCAACAGTGTCCCTAATTTGCTGGGAAGTGGCGGTGCGGTCCCCTACGGCACTGCGTAGGATCCTACGGTCTTGGCGTGCATCCGTGCGTCGCTGCGGTCCGGTCCCAGGTCGACGGGCACGTGCACCTTCCGCCGACCACTGGCGACAACATCGATCTACTGTGGAGACCTCACGCCCCACGTGTTGAGCAATTCGGCGGTACGTCCACCCGGCCTCCCGCATGCCCACTATACGCCCTCGCTCAAAGTCCGTCAACTGCACATACGGTTCACGTCCACGCTGTCGCGGCATGCTACCAGTGTTAAAGACTGCGATGGAGCTCCGTATGCCACGGCAAACTGGCTGACACTGACGGCGGCGGTGCACAAATGCTGCGCAGCTAGCGCCATTCGACGGCCAACACCGCGGTTCCTGGTGTGTCCGCTGTGCCGTGCGTGTGATCATTGCTTGTACAGCCCTCTCGCAGTGTCCGGAGCAAGTATGGTGGGTCTGACACACCGGTGTCAATGTGTTCTTTTTTCCATTTCCAGGAGTGTATTATTACCATATTAGGGTGCCACATTCTGTAATGGCTTCATGTGAGCCGCTACATTGTTCTATGAATGTTAAGAGCAGTGTAGCCAGCCACTGTCTAGAGCTTCGTATACGGCTACGTTGGATCACAGAAGCATGAGTGACAACCGGTCAGCACCATTGTGCGGTTGGTACAGGTAGAAACCCCTTACGCTCTCTGAGCCCTTCCGGCCACCGTGTGTGGATCTCGGACGGGTGACACAATTAGGTTACTCTGCCCTAGGACGCCAGTGAGTACGGATGCTCAGACAAGGGAACCTCCCCATCGCACCCCCCTCAGATTTAGTTATAAGTTAGCACAGTGGATAGGCCTTGAGAAACTGAACACAGATCAGTCGAGAAAACTGGAAGAAGTTGTGTGGAACTATGAAAAAAATAAGCAAAATATACAAACTGAGGAGTCCAAGCGCAAGATAGGCGACATCAAGGATAGCCTCAGCTCAGGAGCGCCGTGGTCCCGTGGTTAGCGTGAGCAGCTGTGGCACGAGAGGTCTTTGGTTCAAGTCTTCCCTCGAGTGAAAAATTTACTTTCTCTATTTTCGCAAAGTTATGATCTGTCCGTTCGTTCATTGACGTCTCTGTTTACTGTAATAAGTTTAGTGTCTGCGTTTTGCGACCTCACCGCAAAACCGCGCGATTACTAGACGAGAGGACTTGCCTCTCCAATGGGAACCGAAAACATTTGATCGCAAGGTCATAGGTCAACCGATTCCTCCACAGGCAAACACGTCTGATATACTCTATACTACACTGGCGACGGCATGGGCACGACATGACAGGAATATGTTGTCGACCAACCTAACTTGTACACTTGGCGAATGGGTAAAAAGATTCTTCTACCTTGCCCGATTTTGGTTTTCTTGTGGATGTTTCGATGTTTCTTTAGGTGTAGCGTCCCCATACTACGACGCAGTTACCTCGCATCGGACGGACGGACGAACGGACGGACAGATAAGAATTGTCTGCAAACAAAAAATTAAACTCTTCACTCGAGGGAAGACTTGAACCAAGGACCTCTCGTTCCGTGGCTGCTCACGCTACCCACGTGACCACGGCACTTCTGACGTCAAACTATCCTCGATGTTGCCTGTCTTGCACAGGGACTACTTAGTTTGTATATTATGCTTATTTTTTTCATAGTTCCACACAACTTCTTCCAGTTTTCTCGATTGATCTGTGTGCAGTTTTTCAAGGCCTATCCACTGTGCCAACTTATAACTAAGTCTGAGGGAGGTGCGATGGGGAGGTTCCCCTGTGAGTAGCATCTCTGTTTGCAGAGTCGAAATGTGTAGGAGCTTTGTCTGAGTTTCCGGTAGTAACTTTGGTGCGTGACATTGATAATCATGCTGCACCAACTATTTCAATCAAGAAAGGGAGTTAATTTCAGTACCATTCGGTGTATTCGAAGATATCTTTTGTGCAGCTGTAACTTGATTTGGACGAGCAGTGCCACCACGTGATCTACAGCTTCAGTCAGTTAAGCATATTATATGTTGATGGGTAGTGTGCTTTGTGGAATTCTTGAGCTAAATTTTATTTAATTTACCGTCCAATTTGTGTTTCATTTCCACGGACTTAGCAGTCCGTACTCTGGTGCACCACGTGTGTTTCTGTGTACACCATGAGGCTCCAGTTTCACATAAACACCCCTCGTGTTTGAATTGAAGCCTCAGTTTCATGACGGAGCAGATGTGTTCTTGTTTGGTAAACTTACTCTGTTCTCTGAAACTGATCGTCAAAGGCAGCCGCGCTATGACCCAGTGAGCTTACATGTGGAATAGGGAAGCTTTTCTCTAAATTCTATCTTTCGTTACTGAGTGAGCAGTGTGAACGTGGTGTGTGTCATCTTGATAAAACGTATCTAGTAATTTAGCAGTCTCGCCCCACATGTATCGGTGCAGACGCTGCGCTGTATAATGTGCCACGTGTCGATGCACGCGCTAGCATCCCGAGTAACTAAATTTTAACTTTCTTCTGTGTGTGTGTGTGTTAGTGTTTATGAGCAAATAAATGTGAATTATTGCTAAATTCTTTGTTATTACATCTCACAGCGCCATTCCGCTCCCTAGTCAGGGTCCTTAAAAGCAGTCAGTTTGCACCTCCTCGTAGCAATGTTTCAATGAAATTTATCCTGAATATTGTATGTCCAATATATGGATTGGTATTTTTTAAATCATCACATGATATGTGAAGTGGCGCCTTTCTATCAGTCTAATGAATTTATATATATAGGGTGAGTCGTGTAAGACGTAACACGCCCTTTATTCCTGGGGCGATTGAACGTATCGGCATGCGGTTTTCGGCGAATCATAGCGGACTATGGGGCACATATGGTGGCTCATGCACAATAATCACAATGTTTATATTGACCGAGAAAATGAGGCAAGTACATGAGGCAAGTAAATGGGACGCTATACTTTTTTTGCCATCATCCGAACGCTCTTGAAAAGACGCGTATAGTGGTGTAACGCATGTTGCTATAGTGATTCAAACTTTGCTTAAAAGGGGGCGTATGCATACTGCATGGAGCACGGCAACTCGGCCTGCCGGTCGCGCGAAGCGTGTTTACGGTCTACAGCCGCTTCCGATCCCCTCGACATTCAATCGTACGATATTTCCCAGCGTCTTTTAAGCGAAGTTTGAATCACAATAGCAACATGCGTTACATCACTACACGCATCTTTTCCAGAGCGTTCGGATGATGGTAAAAAAGTATAGTTTTTCCCTTTAAAAAACATGTCCTTGCCTAATTATCTCGGTCAATATAAGCGTTGTGATTATTGTGCATGTACCAAAGTATGTGCCCCATAGTCGGCTATGACTCGCCGAACACCGCTTGTCGATACGTGCAATCGCCCCCGGAATAATGGGAGTGTTACGCCTTACGCGACTCACCCTGTATATATTAAGATGGTATCTGTTCTTTCAGACATGTCAGAAAGAAAAGATACCATCTTAATATATATATAGTTAAGGCTCACCGGCCGTTTGACCATCTTCTTCTGTGCGGATGCACAAACAGTGCCCGAACTCTTACGGGAATCGGCAGTGAAGTCACGAGTAATGAGTATAATGGGCAAGGGCACTATGAATAAAGTGCGGGACAATTAGTTGTGAATGTGGGTCTCACGGGAGGCGTGCCAGAGATAAAACCCTGCAGTCGCACTACCCTCTGTGTCCTCGGTGGCTCAGATGGACAGCCAGCTCAGTAGCTCAGCGTGTTCGGTCAGAGAGCTGGTTGGCCTCTGTAATAAAAAACAGAGAGAAAGGATCAACAAACGAACTTGAACGGATGTCATGTGACGTCCGCAATGACCAAACACAACGATCAACAACGAACAAAACGCAAAAAAAGATGGTTAGGCCGGCCGAAGTGGCCATTTGGTTCTAGGCGCTGCAGTCTGGAACCGCGAGACCGCTACGGTCGCAGGTTCGAATCCTGTCTCGGGCATGGATGTGTGTGATGTCCTTCGGTTAGTTAGGTTTAACTAGTTCTAAGTTCTAGGGGACTAATGACCACAGAAGTTGTGTCCCATAGTGCTCAGAGCCATTTTGAACCAAGATGGTTAGAGCGTTAGCCATGTAAGCAAGAGATCCCTGGTTCGTCCGCAGCTCGTGGTCGTGCGGTAGCGTTCTCGCTTCCCACGCCCGGGTTCCCGGGTTCGGTTCTCGGCGGGGTCAGGGATTTTCTCTGCCTCGTGATGACTGGGTGTTGTGTGCTGTCCTTAAGTTAGTTAGGTTTAAGTAGTTCTAAGTTCTAGGGGACTGATGACCATAGATGTTAAGTCTCATAGTGCTCAGAGCCATTTTTTTTAGATCCCTGGTTCGAATCCCGATCGGGGCACACATTTTCAACAGTCCCCGTTGACTTATGTCAACGCCTGTATCGAGACAGGGGTAATCATTTCATTATAATTAATATTTAAATAAATTTGGCCCACTAATCAGAGATATTGTGTTTGGTACTTGTAGCAGGCAAGCAAACTAGCTCCAACTTGCAGAGTCATTCTTGGGAGTTACGGAATCAGTAAAGAAATATTTTGTGTAGCCGATCTTACCAGTAACATGCAGTAGTAAAAGACGACAGGTATCACTGAATACAGTTGTACCCTAGTAGACTCCATTCAGGAGATTATTTCGATCTTTTCTATGCGGCCTGACAGCTGGAAAGAATTTATTCAATTAAGTTTCTCCTTAACCCAAACAGCCATTAAACAGCAATCGATAGCGATCTGTAGCTGGCGTTTACACTGTAGTTACCGCTTCCAGCGACCGTCCAATAGCCGGATACGTGTCGCTGGCACGTAATCCGTTTGTGGAGTGGTGAGACTGGAGACGTCTGGAGGCTGCGCTGGAGTGGCCCGCGCTGGAATAATACGGCCCACTTAAGCCGCGCCGTCACTGCCGCTGCCGCCGCCGCCGTCGACGTCTTCATTAAGCGCGCTACAAACCGCCGCGCCGCGCGCCTCTCAAATCTGTTTGCGCAAAGCCTCAGCAGCGCAGCGCGGATAATGAGGCTCTGTTCAATTACAAGTCTATTGGGAAACTTCGGCCGCCTCAAAGTCGGCCGGGCAGGGGACGCGCCGCTCGGGACGCAACGCCTACCGCGTTTTTCCATCCCCGCGGCGAACGAAGCTGCGCAGAGGCGGCTCACTCGCTCGAGTCGTGCGGACGCATACACGCCTCCTCCTTTCAGCGGAATCCTCCGTTTGATGTCCTCCCCTGCGTCGTTCAGCTATCCTCTGGAGGCGGGTAGGCGCTTATGTGGAGTTACGGTGCTGCAGAGTCAATCCAACTTTGCGCGTTCCGTGGCACGCCATATTACGTTATCCTCACCGCCAAAATCCCTGTCAGTTCGGACGGGCTCACGACAGGTTTCGCGGCTCGTACAAGGGTTTCTAAAAGAACTCGCCGAACAACTATGTACGAGTTCTGTAGCATCTGTTGCGGTGGTACGTCACACAACGCGATAAAAATGATATCGAGTAGCTTCGCAAGTATACCAAAACTGAGGTCGTAACGAAATAAATAATATCGCAAAAAATAACAAAGACTGTAGTCAATCAATATGATCTACGAATGTAATTGCAATCTCTGTTCTTTTTGGTAAAGGGTCACACACATTTCCCTTTTGTTTCTTGGTAGTGTAAGAAGCTATTTTGTGACGAAGCACGAAAACGTGTAAGTTTAATGTAATATTTAGCCTAAATATAATCCAGTAATACTTCGAAACGTGGTAAAATTTTATGTGTGCCAGTTCCTATATTCATAAAGCTCCGAAATTAATGTCTTCAGGCAATTTTTTAAGGAGAACATTGGTACGGAAGTCAGCGCCATTGTTCTAAATGATAACGTCCCAGAGTCGTAATATATATCTTAATATTTGCTAATTTAGACAAATGAAAATAAATCTAAATGTAGAAAAATTCTCTTGATTAGTGGTTCTTCCTTTGAAATAGTAAAATTAACCACTGTTTACAATATTAAACCATAACTTAGTAATTCGACTTTACTAAATTATTTGATCCACCCTTAACGGGAAATGCGAGAATCTCCTTACCTTTGAATTTTCATAAAAGTAAATAATTTCAGCAAAGTAAAGAATATTTATCAAAAGACATTCACAGTTGTTCGTGTCTTAACACAAACACATCGTGTCGGGCAAACTAACTGCGAGAACTACCACGACTGAGTCATTGACGTAATTATTTTCCAGTTGTAAAGCAGCCAGAATAACACTAACTCCAACTTTTCATAACATATAAATGAAATGAAATGAAATGTCGTGTGGCTAGGTCCTCCCGTCGGGTAGACCGTTCGCCTGTGCAGTTCTTTCGAGTTGACGCCACTTCGGCGACCTGCGCGTCGATGAGGATGAAATGATGATGATTAGGACTACACAACACCCAGTACCTGAGCGGAGAAAATCTCCGACCCAGCCGGGAATCGAACCCGGGCCCTTAGGATTGACAGTCTGTCACGTTGACCACTTTTTTTTTTTAAATGTCAGTTCAGTTTAATAATATCCTTCATGCGTAACAACAACAAAATGTGACTTCAATGTAGCAGCATATACATAAATATGTATAAAACTTGAAATAACAATAAACTTTAAAAAAACGGAAAAAGAAATCTTATATTATAGTTTTGATTCTCAAAAACTGTACCACATTTCATTATTAAGACGGCAAAAAATATATTGTTATAGTCTTTGGAAGAACAAAGTGTATTAAAGATACTAACAAAATTGCACTCCACATGGATATGGTTATAAGACTATCACAAAATGGCACTCCGAGCATACAGGAGAACTAGCTGCACAGTGACAGTCGTAGTGAGATTCATTTCAGTCCTGGACCAATTAGCGGTTTCAGACTGTGGGCTCCAATGCAGTGCGCACCTGAGAGCTCGGGAGAGATTCGGCAACATTTCTACTTACGGTACTGTCGATCACTCAGCTACCGGGGGCGGAAATAACATATAAGTACCAATACGTAAAAGAACCACC
Source organism: Schistocerca cancellata (assembly GCF_023864275.1). Taxonomy (NCBI): domain Eukaryota; kingdom Metazoa; phylum Arthropoda; class Insecta; order Orthoptera; family Acrididae; genus Schistocerca; species Schistocerca cancellata. The sequence continues at coordinate 708,322,932 of NC_064630.1, forward strand.
ACACTGCCCTCCGATTTTTTATGTTAATTGCCAGTGTCTGTACACCAGAGTCTCCCAACTTCTCTGAGACCATCATTCCTCAATCAAAACAAACGTCAGCCAGTAATGTCCACAGCTGTGTTAAGCACATACTGTGTTAAGGGAGTAGATATCAAAACCCCTATTCTAAAACTGAAGAAAGTTATATAACATTTAGTTTTTGTTGAGACAGTTAAAACTCATGTTGATACAGAATGTGACGACAGTGGACGGGAAAACCTTGTAACAGGTTGGACTTCTGTATTTAACCCTTGAGTGGTAAGCCACTGGGCACGTATTAGACATTTTAAATAGCAATCTGTTAAACAACAGCAAAGACAATTTCAGTGTTGGTACTTGGACAATATTTTAAGAAACACCGATACATGATAAATTACAAGATACAACAAGGTGAACCAAAGTTAAAAAAATTATTTGTTCCATTTAAGCACACCATAAACAATCCACGGTTGCAGGCCTTGTAAATAGTATTATTCCCTCTTGACATCCACTGACAGGCGAGACCAGTATTAATACAACTTCAGCAAATATCCTTTAGTTATTCCGAAATGACGCTCCTCACACCAGCAGTTAATTAAAATAAAAAAAATTACAATTACGTTTTTAACTATCAAGAAATACCAGAGCTATTTATATTTAGAACCACACTAGAAATTCTTAATTTAAAAAATTCTGAAAAGAGTAGATCATTGCACTTGTTTAAACAGGAGGTACATTTAAAAAAAACACACACACAATTTAACTGTCAGTTCTACTGAGCCTGAATTTGAAGAAGGCAATTTACACAAATGGCAGCTGTCAGCTCACAGGCACAGGTAACAGCAAATACATTAATTAACAGACATACAGTTTAACTCTCATATCTGTTGAGCTAGAACGTGAAGAAAGCAATTTACTCAAAAGTCAGCTGTCGATGGATAGGAAAATATTCAAAACACGTTGTTACATGTCAGCTAACAGCATTTGACTGGCGAACCAGAAAGTTTTTAACGTTAAAACCTTCAAGTCAGAGCAGAGACAGCTGTATCCATTCATATCCCATTCAAATTATAGAGAAGTGCGTAGTATCTGAAATTTTAACGGTCCGATAAACACCGAACAGGAAAGCAAGGAAAGACGCCAGGTGACACCACTCGTACCACGTGCTATCGCCCTTCCTCGTTGTAGCTCAAACACCGCCTACCTACATTCACTTTGCTGCCCGCTACTTTAACACTCCAGAAGTCAGAGACCCCACACACACAGGGAACCACGTGGACCCTCTCTGAAGCAGCGATAGTAGTTAGATCAGAACGGATATGAGCGAATCACATGCGTTTCTGAATATTATTTGTAAACAAGGAGTAATGCGTCAGGAGACGTGTGATATAATTTTATTGAACGAAGAATTCAGAAGCAAATAATTCATTTGCAATCTATAAACTAAAATTCTGCATTATAAAACTTGGTTCGAATGTATTATAACCCACACTCTCAGACACTTCTTATACATAAAATTGCTTGAAAATATACGACCCTATCAACAGCGGCATTTTTACTTGTATTCACTTCAACAGCATTCTTCGTGTAGCCCAAGTTTCCGAATATATCTGACGTTTTCAAAATAGGAGAAAGTAATCGTAAGCAGATAACCAATTGTAAAACGCTAAAAATTAAAAAAGAATCAATAAAGCTTTTCAAAACTTAGCAATTTTTGTCTATACATTGTCTCAACGACATTTAACATTAAAAACTTGTTTACAAAATGGCGACCAGTTTCAGTTGCGTAACTACCATCTTCAGACCACACGTAGTATTATAAATGCACTCACAGTGTAAGAAAGCTCTTGCATCGCTCATAACATTCTTATTTTAAATCTTCTGTACACAGTACATTTTACGAGATGAAGATCTACAATATGAATGTTACAGACGATTCAACGCTTTTGTAGACTGCGAGTACGTTTCTAATACTATGTGCGATTTGAAGATGGTAGTTAAGCTATAGAAACTGGTCATTTCTTGGTAAACAAGTTCTTAATGTTAAATTCGACTGAGACAATATAGAAAAACTTTTTTTATAAGTTTTAAAACGTTTTATAGAAAATTTTTTAAAGCTTTTATAATTTTACAATTATTTATACAAGTTTTCGTACTTGTTTCCTCTTTCTGAAAGTGTCCTTAGCTTTACTGACATGCATTGGGCGTCAGAACCACTTCTTAATCACAGTGATATAACTGTATTTGAGTGTGATAGTGACCACAAACTAATCATGCAAAGCCTAATATGGGATCTCTCCTAACCTTAATTTCAACATTGGTTTTTGTTTTTAGAAAAGTCTTTTGTAGCAGTTGATGTATTTCATTTGAAACACGAAGTCAAAGAAACTCGTGTCTGTTAACTAATTTTACTTATAAGGGGTGTTTTAATTACAATTAATTACCGAAAATACCGATAAAGATGCATCTACAGAGTGTAACTAAAATATACGGCACAATTTGCGTGACACATTCGTCACACAAACACGAAGAAATATTGTTATTGAACATGGGTCTGCAACGCATTAATCATGTGAAACACACACGAACAGAACGCACCAGCATAACACATGCAACACTTCCTCACAGGAGATTTTCGATTTGCCTTCGCGGGCACTGATACACGCGCTAACACGACATCGCAGAAAATCTGGGATGGGTTGATGTATCCCTGGAGTATCGCGTATAGTTTCGCAGCCTTCCGTAGTACGCGCATGGAGATTCTGAACATCTTGTAGGGGGGTTCCATACACAAGAGCATTCAAATGCCCCCACAATAAACAAGTCCAGTCGGTTTAGGTTGGGAGAGCGTAGAGGCCAGGCAATTGGTCCATCGCAACCTATCAATCTACGACCGAATCCGTTATTTAGAAGTCAACACGACATCGCATTGAATCTGGAATGGGCTGATGTATCCCTGGAGTATTGCGTATAGTTTCGCAGCCTTCCGTAGTACGGGCATGGAGGTTCTGAACATCTTGTAGGGGGGTTCCATACACAAGAGCATTCAAATGTCCCCACAAAAAACGAGTTCAGTGGGTTTAGGTTGGGAGAGCGTAGAGGCCAGGCAATTGGTCGATCGCAGCCTATCCATCTACGACCGAATCCTTTATTTAGAAGCCGACGGAAATTAGCACGAAAATGAGGAGGTGCTTCATCGTACATGTTCTGTCGCACAGCTAAAGGCACATCTGCTAACAGATCAGGTAGAACATTGTCTAAGAAATAATGATAACTTCGACCGTTGAGCTTGGGTGGCAGAAAGTGGGACCCCACCGAACAGTCACTAACAACGACTGTCCTGACATTGACAGAGCATCTTTGTTGATGACTTTCTTCAACAATTGCGTGAGAACTGACGCCTGCCCATACATGTCGACTGTGAAAATTTACAGTCTGATCTCCCTGAAACGTTTCCTCAACTATCAAAAGCACCGTTGCACTAAAATTAGAGTTGATACTTTGTTGAATAAACCATTCGCAGAAGAGTACCCATGCAGGAATATCAGCTGCTGATAGTGGCTTTACACGCTGTAAATGGTGTGGATACAGCTGGTCCTCGTACAACACTTATCAGATAGCCATGCGGTGAAAGTTCAGGGTTGCAGCTAAATGTCTTGTACTGACACTAAGCTCTTCGAGTACTGCATGAAGAATTGCCGCCTCCCGTTGTGGTGTCCTCGTCCTTCTAGCCCCCTCCCCCCAGTCTCAAGTATCTGGATTAAATGCGCCATGTTCCATAAACGATGATCAATGGCTTCATACATTTTCTTGTTGGCCCACCTTTGTCCTGGAAATCTTTCCCGGTGCAAACGTTGAGCACAAGCGCTAATGCAGTCAGCTAATTCATGCATAAAGTAAGCGTCTGCCATTTCTGCGTTTGTGCATACTGACATTGCACAAGTCGAGTCTGTGACTAACTGTAGGTAGTAGCCCGTATGCTTGCAACGGTCATACTAACTGCTGGAACTGTTAACGTTACCTATAAAAAAAGCAATGACGTACATCGCGTGGCAGCAGGGATTTGTAAAACAAAACACTGGCGGTGCACAACATAACTTGACGTAACCAAGAGTGCATGTTTCCCATGATTCTAAGGTTCTGTTCTTGTCTGTTTCCCATGATTAATGAGTTGCAGAAAGTTAGTTGTAACACGGAAACAAAGTTTTCCCAGACCCGTGTTCATATGGCATAATTTCTTCACCTACATGTGAGGAATGGGTCCTGCAACTTCTGCCGTGTATTTTTGTTATGTACTCTATAAACCAAGTAATATTTTGCCCAGCAAAATGCCATTTTCATTTTTATAATCATCTGATCAAACGGAATCGTTTGATATGTACTAAAGTGCCAAAGAAAGGGGTATAAGAATGCGTTTTCAAATACAGAGATATGTAAGCAGGCAGATTGCAGCGCTGCGGTCGGAAAAACCTATACAAGACAAAAGTGTCTGGCGCCGTTCTCAGATCGGTTACTGCTACTTCAATGCCAGGTAATCAAGTTGTAAGTGAGAGTGAACGTGATGTTGAGCGATAGGACACAGCATCTCCGAGGTACCGATGGTGTGGGGATTTTACAACACGACAATTTCACGTGTGTACCGTGAATATCAAGAATCTGGTAAAACATCAAATCTCCGATATGCGGCAGGAAAGAGATCCTGCAAGAACGGGAGCAACGACGACTGAAGAGAATCGATTATCGTGACAAATTGCTGCAAATTTTAATGCTATTCCATCAATAAGTGTCAGCGTGCGTAACATTCAACGAAACATCACCGATTTGAGCTTTTCGAGAGGTCCACTCGTATATCCTTGATGACTGCACGACACATAGTTTTACATCTCTTATGGTCCGTCAACACTGACATTGGACTGGTCGGACGAGTCTCTTTCCGAATTGTATCGAGCGGATGGACATGTACGGGCATGGAGAAAACATCATGATCCATGGACCATTCGTGTCAGTAGGCGACTATTCGAGCTAGTGCATGCTCTGTAATGGTGTGGTGCGTGTGAGGCTGGACTGGTATACGTCTATATACGACACAGACAGGTGACACGTACGTAATAATGCTTTCTGATCACCTGCATCCATTCATGTCCATTGTACATTCCGACGTACTTGGGCAATTCCAGCAGAACAATTCGACACCCCACACGTCCAGAATTGCTACAGAGTGGCTGTAGGAACACTCTTCTGAGTTTAAATGCTTCCTCTGCCCACCAAACTCCCCACACGTGAACATTATTGAGCATATCTCTGATGCCTTGCAACGTGCTGTTCACAAGAGATCTCCACTCCCCAGTACTCTTACGGATTTATTGACAGCCCTGCAGGATACACGGTGTCAATTCCCTCCAGCACTACTTCAGACATTAGTCGAGTCCATGATACATAGTGCTGCGGCACTTCTGCGTGCTCGCAGGGGCTCTACACGATATTAGGCAGATGTATCAGTTTCTTTTTCTCTTCAGTGTAGATCATAACAACATTCTATTGTATTTTATTTTGATAGTTTTCCAAAGATTCGTGTTTTGTATGTTTTAGCCCTTCCACTATCTTTCAATCCGATTCAGTCTACTTCATACAAGATTTGCATGTGAACAGACCGGCAGTTTTGGCGAACGTTCAACGTCATTTGAATTCACTGATTATCTGTATGATTGCCCGTCAGCATAGCTAATAATGATATGACGTCAAAGAATCTATGGCACTAGTCCCAGAATAAAAGTAGCAGCCTAGGCTGAAGGTTGGCCGTTATGTGTACAGTTTTGAAGAATACCGAAGTAGTTAGGCCAGTGAATCAGAATTTTCGATTTAATAAAGTAATATGTTTGATAACCAAACCGGGTGCAAGATATCTTCATTTTTGAACCGAACAATGTTGAATAAAACGTTACTCAGAGGTTTTATTTGTTAGCCAAGATCACGTCAATAATAAAATTTATCAGTTGATCTGCAACTTTGTGCTATCAACGCCCCAAAAAATTTTATCCATTGAGTTGTGGATTTAAGAAACTGCTGATAGAGGATGGCTGCTATAATTTAAACAACGAAGCATAGGTACATGTCAGATGCTGTCAGATATCACTTCTTGGCCCCGCCTGTATTTGCTCATCCCGTTCAATACGAGAACTAGGAAGCGACTGGATATCAAATCCCAGCTCCCTCACTTGAAATACCCACAATTCACAAATTCTCACTACAAGGTGTGAGTGAGAATTTACTTTTACTCACATAAAAGCAGATGAATTCAACAGAAAAGTTCCACACAAAGCACACAAAATTGCTTGTTATGACTCATTAGGTTGGTACTGGTACCAAAGAGTCTTTCTCCAGTGGTTAGTGCTGTTCATACCACGTCTGGTGGCATGGGCGTTTTTGGATTGGGGAGTCTGTAAATTGGAGGGACAGCAACGAATTCTCTCAGGCGGACAGGGTAGTGGTGGTAGGTGGTTCTTTTGATGGAGAGAGTGAAAGGAAGAATTCGCACTCACGTACCTACAGTGAACACTGGGGCATCCTATGATAATGCATCTGTTGCAACAGATTAATTTTAGGAACTGACCGAAATAATATTTTGGGAAACAGGACCGGTCCCTGAAAATTGGGCGCTTCCGAGTAGTGTGCACGATAGACTGCCAAGCACTCCAGAATTAGTCCCTTCCTGGAAGAAACCAAATGGATTTCTACTCCCAATAAAAGTATCAAGCTTACTCAGTAAATTATCAAGTATCATAACAGAGCTATCCGCCACGATAGTTGAGTCATGCCGGCACGGTAACTCAGCGTGTTCGGTCAGAGAGCTGGTTGGCCTCTGTAATAAAAAGAAACTGAGTGAAAGGATCAACAAACGAACTTAAAACGGATGTCATGTGACGTCCGCAACGACCAAACACAACAATCATCAACGAACAAAATACAAAAGAAGAAAAAGTGGTCAGCACGACGGAATGCCATGCAAATAGGCCGGGGTTCTATTACCGGCTAGGTTGGAAATTTTTTTCGTTCAGGAACTGGGTGATGTGTTCTTTCCTCCATCATCATATCATTTCCATCAACAAGCTAGTCGCCGATGTGGCGTCAATTCAAATGACTTGCACAAGCGACAGGTCTGCCCAACGGAAGGCCCTTGTCACACTTTTTTTTTTTATAACAGAGCTGAAACAAAAAGTGTGCAACGGTATGTGGCACTCATGCCACATCACTCCCTCCTCCATCTCAAAAAAAGAAAAAAAGAAATCTTATATAGAAACATTTATCCTTCACCTGTTTTATGCATCTAACTAAAAATTGACTTATATAACCAAATAGAAGTACAGATAAGGAGTTCTAACAGGCTTCCACCATCTGAACTGGCATGGTGCCTAACGCGTGACGTAAACAAAAAAATGAAAAATTTGACCGTAATTACAGCATCTCACTCTTTCCAGTTAAACAAAATGTGTGAGCAATACAAGTCCAAGGATGAATAGAATTGCAGTTCCACATGAAACTGCCGGCCGCTGTAGCCAAGCGGTTCTAGGCGCCTCAGCTCCGAACCGCGCTGCTGCTGCGGTCGCAGGTTAGAATCCTGCCTCGGGGATGGACGTGTGTGATGTCCTGAGGTTAGTTAGGTTTAAGGGGCTCCGGAAAGGCTCAAAATCATGAAAAGTTCAATTTTTACTTTTTTGCGTTTTCTGAATCTGCAGACTATTACCTTTTAATAGATATATAATGTAATCAATTCCGAAGACTACAACTATTTTTAAATTTTTTTTGAAATGTGTTCTACATGGGCGTGACGCACTGTGGCGCTGTTAAACTGCTGTCAAATGGTGTTATTATTAACGTCCGTGTTCATCAGGTGCATTTTAGTGATGTGAGATAAAGTATGTGTTGTGGCTAACCTGTGATGATTCAATATATATCGCTGGTGTGATTGTCGATTGTTTCATGTTTATTTACTCTGTCGTTATCTCGAAAATATTCGTAATTAATTCTGTTTCTTGAATCTCTGTTTTGTTGAAGTATAATAATGAGTAAAAGTAAAGTTATTAGAAATCCACTGAAGGCTTTTAAGAAAAGGATAAATGTTGGAAAGCCAAAGGTATGTGTTATTACTGTAAACAATAAAGACGATAACCAAGTGAGTGAACCTAACCTCTCAAGTACACCTGCCCATAGCAGTCAAAGTGGGAAAGAAAATACTTCACAGAAGAAGCTTGGTTCAATGAGTGAAAACTATGAAAGTTTTATGGGCGAATCGAATGTGAATGAAATATTTGATATGTCGGTTCTCAAAGGAATTTTTTCAAACTGTGTAAGATGTATTCATTGTAGTGAAATTGGTCTGGAACTCTCCATAATAAAGCACGTAGGACTTGCTAGTGAAATACAACTGAAATGTGATAAGTGTTCATACATGACCACCTTTTGGAACAGTGTTGCAGTAACTGCAACTGAAGAAAATGGTAGTAAAATCTACGAACACAACATTAGATTTGTTTATTCCTTGCGTTCAGTTGGTAAGGGTGCTACTGCAGGTGCAATTTTCTGTGGCATCATGAATCTTCCAAATCCCCCAACCAAGTTTACGACCTATAATAAATTAATAGGGTCTAAAGTAGAAGATGTCTGTATAGAATGTATGAAGAACGCTGTGGAAGAGGCAGTAATGGAAAATAATGGTAACAGAGATTTGACTGCAGCGTTCGATGGTACCTGGCATAAACGGGGACACACGTCTCTTCATGGTGTAGTATCTGCCACCAGTATGTATACAGGGAAAGTTTTAGATGTAGGAGTAATATCAAAGTATTGTAGATGTTCACAAAAATATAAAGGTACACATGAAAATAATTGCAAAGCTAACTATAGTGGCAGTAGTGGAGGAATGGAAGTGGCTGGTGTTGCCAGTATATTCCAGCGTTCTGAGGCGTGTGATAAAGTGCGATATGTTAATTACCTTGGTGACGGTGATTCTAAAAGTTTCATACATGTTCAAGGACTGAAGCCCTATGGTGATGATGTTGTAGTGCAGAAATTTGAGTGTATTTGACACGTACAGAAGCGAATGGGAACAAGACTTCGGCGTCTGAAAGCTTCGTACAAAAAACAAAAACTCAGTGATGGTAAAGGGTTGGATGGGAAGGGAAGGTTAACTGACAGTGTAATTGACAAAATACAGAACTATTATGGAATGGCTATTAGGCAAAATACACAAAGTGTCGACGAAATGAAGAAGGCTGTTTGGGCTCTTTTTTTTCATACTTCTTCAACCGATGAAAATCCCCAACATAGCTTGTGTCCCAAAGAAGAAGACAGTTGGTGTAAATATAACGAAGGATTGCTAACTGGTGAAGTGTACACTCATAAGCATAGTCTGCCTCATGCAATAATGGAGGTGATAAAACCTTTTTTCAGAGACTTAGCAGCACCTGAACTGTTGAAAAAGTGTATTCACGGAAAAACTCAAAACCCCAATGAAAGTGTAAATAGTGTTATATGGTCGGGAATCCCCAAGACTGTATTTGTTGGAATAGAAACACTTCACTTTGGTGTGTATGATGCTGTTGCGACTTTCAATGATGGCAACATTGTAAGGTGCAAGGTATTTAGAAATATGGGAATGAAGATAGGTTCTAACATGGTACGAGCGATGCTTGCTTTAGACAAGGAACGCCTTCGGGCTGCAGACAGGGCTGTAAAGAGTCTAGAAATACAAGCAAGAGTAAACAGGAGGAGGAACAAGAGGAATCTGGAGGAGGAGTTTGCAGAGGATGAAGATAATCCATCCTATGGACCTAGAATGCACTAAAAAGTTAATCCAATCTTTGTCGCTCCATTACCAAAACTTTTATTTTCTCATACTAATTACATGTTTTCTAAGGATCTTCCAAACATATTTGTTTCAAACTTTTAGTAAATGTTACACAGTACCTTCTGCATAATTTAACACAGCCTTTTTCCAAAAAACTGTATATTTTTGAATACATAAATACAAAATTGCAAAAAAATGTTGTGAATTTTCATTATAATTGAAAAAAAATCATCTTTAATAACTGAACTAAAATTTGTGAAATCCCTGTGTTATGTTGTAGCCCATATTCCAATAAATAATCTGTAAAAAGTTCAACTTCCTACCTCAAATACTTTGTGAGGAAAGATGTAATTTATAAGCGTTATTTTAACATTGCAAGTATAGGGCGTTCCGGAGCCCCTTAAGTAGTGCTAATTTCTAGGGGACTGATGACCTCACATGTTAAGTCCCATACTGCTCAGAGCCTTTATTATCCACATAAAACTGGAAGTGAAAATGAGTAACATTTCAGCCTGTGTTGATGGTGCAGGCTTGATTTCGTGGGTACATTGTTAACCGATTTACAGTTAATCGAATTGATATGAATGGTTATACAAAGATTTTAGTATAACATACAAGAGGTGTAAACCAATGCTCACTTTTGTCCAAGTGATGCTAAGTAGCTCATTAGAGTTGTAAACCACTTCAATGAAAATTATTACTTAAAAATTTCATGCAAAATTCAAACTTTCAGCTACAGTATCACAAGGAGAGATGCATAGTGTGTTGATCAATTGTGCCTTCCAGAATGACCAGATAACCTGGAAAACACCACAAAACGCTGCCTCCTCGGATCTAGACCCTTCCCACAGTTGTTACAGAGTATTCGCTTTTAGACGTTTCACATCGTAGACGCAAACGCCCGACAGTCCAATAGAGCACAATACGTGCATCATTTGAAATGGCCATATGACCCTCCCGTCCCCCCAGTGGACGTCCATTTCCGGTATTGGAGGGCAAATTCCACTCACCGTCGGTGATGAGCTTCAGTTAGTATGGGTGCAAGAACCAGGAGCCTGGTGCTGAGACCCATTCGCAGCAATGTACGCTGCACGGTCGATGAGCAGATACTGTCGGTGGCCCCTTGATTCATCAGAGCGGTCAGTTGATCAACAGTTGCACGTCTGTCGGCCACCATTCACCCCTGTCATGTACGGCCCATGGTGCACGTTAGTTGGTTAGCCATTCACGGTATTTGTGATAGATTCTGACATCACCTGCAATTGGGCATTGAAATTAATTCAGTGGGGACAAGTGAAAATTTGTGTCGAATCGTGACTCGAATCTGGGTTTCCTGATTTACGCGAGCTATTATCTTAGCAACTTCGGCTATCCGAAAATATTTTTCATGTGAACCAAAGTCCCATCTTGTTATAAACCTCTGATATCACTCACCGTCAGGACCATACTATCTGTCGGGCACAAATTTTCACTTGTCGCCATCGAATTCATTTCAGTACCCAACTGTGGCCAACGTCAGATTTTTATTTCATCACGTATATGCATGGCTGCTGGATCAAGAATGGTCATGGCCAAAAGACCAGACACCACATATATAAATATGTAATGCATGACGGCCTTCATATCGTTTCAGTGCGGATCCACTCTCTCCCCTAAACTCTTCCGAGAATCCAGAGTGATGCAGTGAGCAATGAGTATGGTACACAAGGGGTAACAAGATGGGAACTTGGGTCGGGTGAAAAAAGTGCTCAGGTAGCCGAGGAGGTTAGGGCGAATGCTTGCGTAAAGCGCGAAATTCAGGTTCGAGACCCGGTCACCCACAAATTATCACACTGAAGTAATTTCAGTGCCTAATTACGGCCGGTGTCAGAATTTATCTCATTTCGTCATCTATATGTATGGCTATGGGTTCGAGAATCGTGTCTGTTCTTCCACACTCGTCTGAAAGAACAGGCACCATTCGGACAACGACGGCAGCACGCCTACAATTCACGAACTTAGGAACTTAGCCGCTTCAAAAATGCTTCCACCGTTGGGCTGAAAGAAAATATCAAAGTGCTCTATTTCCAGCTTACGACAACGACTGCACTGTTCTCCGCTCCCCCCCCCCCCCCCCCCCAACACTCTTTACATACCGTTTGGTGCCACCTGCCGTCTGTGAGTGAGTGGTTATTGGACGTTGACGTCGAACATAGGCGGTGGTCACGTTAATGTGACTGCGCCATGTAAGAAGATGTAATGTGAAGTTAAATTTATTTGCATCAGAAAAAGATCTTTTAAATCAGCGCGCAACTTTATTAACAAAACTACGCAAATCACCACTAAACAAAACTTAGACAACAGAGTAGGATATAGCAGCTCTTTAAATTGGCAAATATTGTTCAGTGAAGATCCCTAGCATGTAGCAGATGTGAGTAGATTTTACTCCATTTTATCGACGCCTTTACCACATGATCAGTTTACAGAAGGGTTGGTTATCAAAAATTACACTCGACTACCTCATACTTGTGGCTATAATCTTTTAAGTAACCATCAGTTACAATTGGAAATTATTTTCCAGAGTAATGAGGAGTTCTCCATGTGTGCGTAACACAGCACAGATGACAAAAAAAGTCTGCCCACTAACAACGGAGACTTTCCACATGTCGACCTTGTGCTGTCTCTCTCTTGCCTGAGTTACTGAAAATAATGCTGTCACAACGTAATGTTCGAGTGGCGGCTTAAGATACGCAGAGAGCTGCCGCATGTCAAAGCTAGTGTCAGTGCGGTCGACAAAGGCTTACCAGATGTCAACAGCTTTCTTTCATGACTCGCCCCGGCCAAGGGTCGCTCAAGCGGCAAGCCCGCTTCTTTTGTGATGGCCCCACATTCAGCCTGCTGGGAATGACTCCACTAACCCTCGCCCCACAGCTCACCTTTCCAGCAGAAGCCGAAAGGTATACAAGTAAGATTTGTACCCACGTACAGTTTTACATCACCACACTCTAACAAAACTAAACTAAACTTCGCAGAAGAGCTTCTGTGAAGTTTGGAAGGTAGGAGACGAGGTACCCGAAGGACTGAAGCTGTGAGGGCGGGTACTGAGTCGTGCTTGGGTAGCTCAGTCGGTGGAGCACTTCCCCGCGAAAGGTAAAGGTCCCGAATTCGAGTCTCGGTCGGGCCCACAGTTTTAATCAGCAGGAAGTTTCCTGTCAGCGCACACTCCGCTGCAGCGTGAATATTTCATTCTGTATACGAAACTCTGCCCGAATAGGCCATGAAGGCTCGACGGTAACGGCCGGCCGCCGTGTCATTTTCAGCTCACAGGCGTCATTGGATGTGGATATGGAGGGGCATGTGGTCAGCACACCGCTCTCCCGGCCGTATGTCAGTTTACGAGACCGGAGCCGCTACATGTCAGCCCAGTAGCAACTCGGTTTGCCTCAAAAGGACACCACCACATGTTAATACTAACATGCAACTTTTTCTATATCTACATCGATACTCTGCAAATCACACTGAAGTGCCTGGCAAAAGGGTTCACCGAACCACCTTTACAATAATTCTTTATTATTCCACAATCGAACAGCGCGCGGATAAAACGAATAACTGTTTCTTTCCGCCCGAGCTCTGATTTTCGTCATTTTATTATGATGATCGTTTCTCTCTATGTAGGTCGGAGTCAGTAAAATATTTTCACTTCGGAGGAGAAAGATGGTTATTGAAATTTCGTGAGAAGACTACGCCGCATGGAAAACCGCCTTTGTTTTGATTGTGTTTATCCCAAATCCTGCATCATGTCCTTAACGCTCTCTCTCCGATTTCGAAACAAACAAAACGTGCTGTTCTTCTTTGGACTTTCTCGCTGTACTCGGTTAATCCCATCTGGTAAGGTTCCCAGATCGGGCAGCAGTACTCCAAAAGAAGACGGACAAGCGTAGTGTAGACAGTCTCTTAAATAGATCTGTTTCATTTTATAACTGTTCTTCCAACGATGACGCAGTCTATGGTTTGCCTCCCTTCCCCGTCCACAACATTTCGTATGTGTTCTTTCCAATTTAAATTTTCGTAAAGGTAGTTCCTAGGCATTTAGTTGAATATATTGCCTTTAGATTAGAATGATTTATCATGTAACCGAATTTTAACGGATTCCCTTTAGCACTCACTAGGATGACCTCATACTTTTCATTATATAGAGTCAATGGCCAATTTTCGCACCATTTAGATATCTTTTCTAAATTGTCCTGCAATTTGTTTTGATCTTCTGATGAGTTTACTGGACGATAAACGACAGCAACATCTGCAAACAACCTAAGACGGCTGCTCAGATTGTCTCCTAAATTATTTATATAGGTAAGGAACAACAGAAGGCCTATAACACTACCTTGGGGAACGCCAGAAATCACTTCTGTTTTACTCGATGACTTCCTGTCAGTTATTACGGACAGTGACCTCTCTGACAGGAAATCACGAATCCAGTCATGTAGCTGAGACGATATTCCCTTAGCACGCAATTCAACTACAAGCCGCTTGTATGGTACAGTGTCAAAGTCCTCTTTGAAATTTTGAAATAAAGAATCAATTTGAAATCCCTTGTCAATAGCTCTCGACACTTCGTGTGAGTAAATAGCTACTTGTGTTTCACAAGAACGATTTTTTTCTAAATCCGTCTTCACTGTGTGTCAATAGACGGTTCCCCTCAAGGTGATTCATAATGTTCAAACACAATATATGTTCAAAAATCCTGCCGCATATCGACGTTAATGGTACAAGCCTGTAATTTAGTGAATTACTCCTACAAACTTTCTTGAATACTGGTGTGACCTGTGCAACGTTCCAGTCTCGGGGTACGAATCTTTCGCCGAGCGATCGCTTGTATATGGTTGTTAAGTATGGAGCTAATGCATCAGCTTACTCTGACAGAAGCCTAACTGGTACACGGTCTGGACTAGAAGACTAGCTTTTGTAAGTTGCTTCACTACTCCGAGGATACTCACGTTGGCAACTGTTCTTGGTTCGAATTCTGGAATATTTACTTCCTCTTCTATAGTGAAGGAATTTCGAAAGGCTCTATTTAGTAACTTTGCCTTCGCAGCACTGTCGTCGATAGTATCTCCATTGCTAGCGCGCAGAGAAGGCACTCTGTGTCTTGCCGCAAGCTGCATCTTATGGAGCAGAAACTACTGTACTGTTTCATCACCCCCAACGGTACACTAGTTTCCGCTCCATAAGCAGCAGGTTTCGCTGCTCGCTCGCACCGGGAAATACAAACAGAGGCGGCTCCGCAACCAATTTTATTGCACGACGTGGCCGGCCGCGGGTGCAACAGAACCCATGTGGACGGGTGGAAAGAAATGTTTCGGGCTTCATAATACGTATTTATATATGTCATGTATTATGAATTTCTTGTACGTGAATGTGAATCTGCACATAAACTTTTCTAATCCTCCTCACACCTTTCCATAAAGCGTGGCCAAATCTTAGTTGGGAAGTAGTTCTGCAGTAGAGTAGTACCAACCTTACTGCTGGTTAGGGGATCAGAGAGACAGCACAGGCAGGTAAAAATCAAAGACATTGCACTGTCACAAGATTTGGGGTGGAGAGGTTGGTCACGGCCAAGTGGTTCGACCATCCCCTCCACCGGGGCCCAGGAAGACCTCTGGGTGCCCGCGATATTCTGGGAGTGTTACAGAAGACGGGTATGTGAGCAGGCATACCCTCAGTGCGTCTGTCTCGATGTTCACTCGTGGAAGAGAGGTATTTGAATATTTGCGCTAATTATTAGATTTCCAGCTTCGGATTGTGTAAGGAAATGAATGTTCTCGTTTAATTTCGGAAATTTGACGCCCCTGTGTTAATGTATCTGGTCCCCAGTTTGCCCGTTATCCTCCTCACATAATGGATGTCCCATGTAAAATATTGGGAGACCTTGGTGGTATACATTGCCCAACGCAATTCCGTCTTGCCCGTAGAAATGTGCGTGCAGATTAGTATGTAATATACCTGAGCTATAAGTTGTAAAATTGTGATATCTGTAAACTGGAACCATTGCCGTAATCGCTGTAAAGTCGAGTGATAATGTTTAAAATAAACGGATAATCAATTGTCATCAATCTTTAACATACACTAAAAAATCACAAAGGAGTCAAGTTAAAGGAATTCATTTAAAATAAATGAGAATGCAGGGACCCACACATCAGCGTGTGAGCCCTCCAGCCCCTTGCCTAGTATCGTACAGAAAGGGCACGCTCTCTAGGTAGCGCTCTGAAGCTCCCCTCCCCTGTTGTCCGTTGCGCAATTTTCATTCATGGCTTGACGACATCAACTTTCATCTGGCGTCCTTAGGCAAGGAGGTTTGACGCTAATCATTCACAGTCATCACGCCCTCGGCTCCTTAAAAAAAGGACTTAATGGGTCGACGGTTGCTGTCGGACGAGGATGTGCAGCAGGCAGTTATGGGCTTATTCACACAGTAGGACAAGGTGTTTTACTAAACGGGTATCTTCAACTTGGTACATCGGTGGAATGATTGCCTCAGTGCTCACGGAGATTTTGCCTGATTAGCATACCGATTCCGTACTTATGGCCTTCTAACTTAAACATTTTGATTGCTTCTTATACATATCTCCTATGTGCCAGTCACAAATACTGTGTATTATGTCTAGCACGTCAATCAGACCAACCCCAGCCTTCAAAACTTAACAGAAATTGGAGACACTAACGTTTCCACATATTACAACTTAGCTTTTTCAGTGAAAACTATAATCGTGTTGTAGTAACTGGACACATCGCAAACAAGATGAGACCCTGTATCTTTCACAGAAAAATTAAGAAGCAACGATATATCACACATTGGTGTGTTTTCTTTCACATTTCGACATAACTGAAAGAGAAAAACATATATCGACAGATCTCGCCGACATCTGTTTCTCCCCATTGAAGCATCAGTTCATCTACAATATTCGAAAATGAGACAATACTCTTTTGCACGACAGGCTTGCCAACCCACCCGTTTATAAGGTGAAAGGTCCGTCAGAAAACATAATGGATAGGTGACACATATCTTTCGCTATGATTTTGCTAGAAGTGTCGATTCCCATGCCCCACCAACAATTTCATAAGCAAAAGGAAAGGTATACGCTACAAACGTCATTTCTGAGTGCCTGAGTGCTCGAAAATGACGTAATATTGCCCCACAAGACACTTAAATCACAGAAATTTTAACCACAAATAAAGGGATACTTCTATATACACAAACAGTAGCTGTAAGGATTATCAGTAACACAAAAATGGTTCAAATATCTCTGAGTTCCCTAGAATTAGAACTACTTAAACCTAACTAACCTAACAACATCACACACATCCATGGCCGAGGCCGGATTCGAACCTGCGACCGTAGGAGTAGCGCAGTTCAGGACTGAAGCGCCTAGAACCGCTCAGCTACAACGGCCGGCTATCAGTAACACACTGCTATATTCGGCATACTTATCTCCATCATCCTACACCTTCACAACATATCAGACATGGTACACACTGTATTCACTGATTAGGAGCACAGAATTAAATTTACTCATCTCTAAATATTTTAGTTTAACATAAGTAACAATACAGAAAAAACTGGTATCTAATGAATACATGCATTCTTGTTAGAGAAATGGTGTATGCCAGCGCCGACTTTTTCCGTATTTATAGTTAGAAGACTTCAATATATCTAAACACTAGGCGTTTAATTTGAAACAGTTTTACATACAGAGACTGGAGCATGTGCAACATGTTCCATGCTACGCAGGAAGTAAGTGATTTCCCATAACTCCTTACTGTCTCATGTAGAAAAATCACAGCTAGGCGCTCTCCCCTGGTGAGGAAAATTTCGCCTCTTCCTGCACCCCTTCCAGTGCTATGCTCTTGCCCAGAACTACTTCCGTACTGAACTGCGAAATTATGATAGTATTCATTATGAGTGCCAAACTATGACTCTCTAAGTAAAATCTCACTTGTTTCTGTACTTCAACAGCATTGCCCTTTATCGCTCCTCTCACCAGAGTTTTCTGTAGTGGTAAAGCTTCCCAATGTTTCGCCTGTTCACAGGCCAAAACCGTGGCTTCCAACATTCCATTTACAAGTGTTGCCGTATTATCCAGAGGAGCAGTAAGTTCTCCTTTTACCTAATCATATAAGTATGATGGGATAGAGTGTCAGGTGTGCGTCGGCATCTGAGACAGAAGATCTCCGGCACCTCTTCATATTTAGTTTATACCTGTTTCGTGCCATGTTCCGCTCAAACCTGTTGATTTCTGTTTGGAGTCATATTTCGAATTGCTACTACACTCCTGGAAATGGAAAAAGGAACACATTGACACCGGTGTGTCAGACCCACCATACTTGCTCCGGACACTGCGAGAGGGCTGTACAAGCAATGATCACACGCACGGCACAGCGGACACACCAGGAACCGCGGTGTTGGCCGTCGAATGGCGCTAGCTGCGCAGCATTTGTGCACCGCCGCCGTCAGTAACAGCCAGTTTGCCGTGGCATACGGAGCTCCATCGCAGTCTGTAACACTGGTAGCATGCCGCGACAGCGTGGACGTGAACCGTATGTGCAGTTGACGGACTTTGAGCGAGGGCGTATAGTGGGCATGCGGGAGGCCGGGTGGACGTACCGCCGAATTGCTCAACACGTGGGGCGTGAGGTCTCCACAGTACATCGATGTTGTCGCCAGTGGTCGGCGGAAGGTGCACGTGCCCGTCGACCTGGGACCGGACCGCAGCGACGCACGGATGCACGCCAAGACCGTAGGATCCTACGCAGTGCCGTAGGGGACCGCACCGCCACTTCCCAGCAAATTAGGGACACTGTTGCTCCTGGGGTATCGGCGAGGACCATTCGCAACCGTCTCCATGAAGCTGGGCTACGGTCCCGCACACCGTTAGGCCGTCTTCCGCTCACGCCCCAACATCGTGCAGCCCGCCTCCAGTGGTGTCGCGACAGGCGTGAATGGAGGGACGAATGGAGACGTGTCGTCTTCAGCGATGAGAGTCGCTTCTGCCTTGGTGCCAATGATGGTCGTATGCGTGTTTGGCGCCGTGCAGGTGAGCGCCACAATCAGGACTGCATACGACCGAGGCACACAGGGCCAACACCCGGCATCATGGTGTGGGGAGCGATCTCCTACACTGGCCGTACACCACTGGTGATCGTCGAGGGGACACTGAATAGTGCACGGTACATCCAAACCGTCATCGAACCCATCGTTCTACCATTCCTAGACCGGCAAGGGAACTTGCTGTTCCAACAGGACAATGCACGTCCGCATGTATCCCGTGCCACCCAACGTGCTCTAGAAGGTGTAAGTCAACTACCCTGGCCAGCAAGATCTCCGGATCTGTCCCCCATTGAGCATGTTTGGGACTGGATGAAGCGTCGTCTCACGCGGTCTGCACGTCCAGCACGAACGCTGGTCCAACTGAGGCGCCAGGTGGAAATGGCATGGCAAGCCGTTCCACAGGACTACATCCAGCATCTCTACGATCGTCTCCATGGGAGAATAGCAGCCTGCATTGCTGCGAAAGGTGGATATACATTGTACTAGTGCCGACATTGTGCATGCTCTGTTGCCTGTGTCTATGTGCCTGTGGTTCTGTCAGTGTGATCATGTGATGTATCTGACCCCAGGAATGTGTCAATAAAGTTTCCCCTTCCTGGGACAATGAATTCACGGTGTTCTTATTTCAATTTCCAGGAGTGTATATTCACCCCTACGTTTTCCCACTCTCTTCACAGCGTAAGCGCAGCTTCTATCGTAATTTTATTCCTAACCTCTGATTGTTCCAGTTGCACCTTTGTTTCTAAGACCTGTTACCATTGCTGCTCCCTTCAAAACTGTCAATCTTGCCTCATTTCTGATGTAGATTACTGAATGAGTGTCAGTCTGTTGCACGAGTCTCTTTTCCGTCCTCCCTCACGTACTCGTCTAGTTTGTTGGAATCAGTTTGAATCCTTTTAGATCGTCTTTCCCTGAACAGAGAAGAGACCTCTTGGATTACGTCGGCACCGTATTGATGAAGACAGCTTGCCACTACTGTAGGGGTCCTCAGTGTGCTGATTACTTTACATGATAGCACTGAACGAAGCCGGATATGGCCGGTATCGTGTTCCTGACAATGGAATGGCTTTCATAATACTAACGCGCAGTCGGTTCTGTTCTACAGTTATTCAGTAAAGTTTCAGAACTATTCCCTACAACTCTGAGAACGTTCTGCGGTCTCTTATTACTCGGAGAATTAGCAGAAATACTTCGCCACTCAAATGGCTACTCATATGGCACTCACAAATTCTAGCTTCCACTGAATCAAACACGAATTTGATACTAACTGAGTCACGTTTCTATGTGCAGATCACTGCCTGTAACGTGTGTGAAGAATTTTCGCAACGGAAATAAATGTATGTCGCCCACATTTGCCCACTGAAGGTCACAGACTCCAACACAATACGTCTCGCATACCACAGCCCTTGGCGCACTGACAAAAGCAGAGTGCTGGGCTGCAAACTATCGTAACTGCGTTGTTCATTGTGTGACCCAGGGATTCTTTCTACTTCTGGTGCTGTTGGCACCTTGATTCATGGCCTCACACTCTCCTGTTTCAGTCTGTCCACGTCTCGTCGGTGATGATAAATTACTCAGTACGAGAAAGTGAACTGATTACACTACATAAGAAACAGCCTGCTCCTCTAAAACCTGCATCTTTCACGAAAATGAGGACTTCCTCAACCTTCTGCTCTAACAAGCCTAATTCTTCTTCGGCTCATTCCAGTCTAGACACATTGAGATCTACTGACTTCGTTACGTCAGACAACTTGTCGTTTACCGAATCCAATAAGAATCGAACTTTCCACAACGTACTTCCATTCCTTATCCGAACTGATATCTTTCAGCGTGTACTTCTTTTATGTCTCAGATTCCTTTCTGCCCATCAACTATTCCTTGATTTTTCTGCCCTTCTACTTTCTTTCTATTTGTTCCTGTAATCTTTGTATCTGCTTCTACTTGTCCTAGCTTCTGCCAGACTGAGATCGGAAAGCCGCACACCATTCCAGTGTTCAAACTACTCTTTACCACAGTAGATTCAATTTTGAAAGCAGTAAGACCGATGTATAATCCTCGGGAAATTCCAGCACAATTTCCCGGATTTCCATCGAATCTTCTTAACTAGTAATTGTTCTTGCTTCCCTTGAATGAGCTCTATAGTTTCTGTTAACAACTCTAATAAAGTAACTTGGGGTCCGCGTGGGTCCGATGACTAGGCATCGAAATCGATGACGTCCTCATCATCAGTCAGACATGCCAAAAGACGTCTGATGGTGCTCGGGACAGCTTTTGACCAGAGTACTGAGACATTTTTTCCGATCCCTTTCCATTCAAGGATGATGAGGGCGTTTAGAGCCACTGCTTTGGGGTGCCTTCGTGATTCTCACTGTGAAAATATTGCTGGTCTCGTATGCCGTATCTGCCTGGATCGCTACGTAGTTACTAACTTTGCTTCGGCATGTACATGTGCTTGTACAATTGCTGATGGTGGATAGTGATACACTGGATGTCATTTGCGTTGAAGCGTTCCTACGCCATGGAAGCAAAAGGGGTGACAAAGACAGGAAATTTCGTCCCCTTGTATTTCTATTTCGCTTCTCCGCAGGGGATCCGGTTCGTTGCTTTTATTTAATATTTTTGCGTTCCTCAGCATAAACACGGTAGCCTCAGCTCCAGACTGGGTGTCTCTCAGTGCATTTAATGCAGATTGCTGGAGATGGGCAGCCAGTACTACAAACATGTGGTGTCTCCCCACACTTCTCACACGTCGCTTCACCTCCGTTTCTCAGCATAGTATGACCAAAACACTTATCTGTAGCAACGTATAGATTTGTGTACATAAGGCCTAACAATTAGTTGGGGGAAACCTACCATGATGTGTTCAGGCAGCATTGGAGAATTGATGGCCACAATGGACATGGCGGTCTACTCAATGCATCTATTTTTCCTTCGTGTCGTTTGCTCTGTATCCACTCTTCCCTGAGATGCCCATTCTTGTTTTAACTTTGTTACGTCCATGTCAGCAATATCATGGCATGTGATCACACCCTTGCTTGGGTTGAGCGTGGGAGCATCTGAGTAATGATATCATAGTTATACAATTTGTTTGACTTCGTAAAATGTTCCACTTGCTTTGACTTGTTAGTTTCAACCAACAAGGAACCAAAACGCAATCGGTTCGTGGACTTCAAGGTTACAGCAAGCCCTTCTAAGCCTTTATGAATAGAGAAAGGGGACGCTTTCTCAACCGTCCTCTCCTTCCTCTTGATCACCAGAAACATATTTCGACTTATGACTCCTTATCAGGAGGACTAGCCGTCCACATTCTTTGTGATGAATGGATGTGAGTACTCTCAGACCGTACACCAATCCCGTTGGGAGGTGAAGAATTTAATTTCGATGATTCCACCTCGGTCACATGGGCATGAAGGGAAATAAAGGTCCTTTGGGAACCCTACTTAACTGAATAAGCCTTATAGAACCGATGTCGGCAGGGCCCCAGAGGCCACCGGCTAACGTTCTCACGAACCAGGAGGTTAAGCTGAGATCCTCGATCCCTGTGACACACAGTATTCCATGCTGCAAGTTGGTCGCTAAATCATGTGCAGAGTTTACTGTGACACAGGACTGCCGGCGCTCACCAGCCCACGGCACAAAAAGCTCGGGGTCGCCAAGCGCGTATTCGGCAAATGAATTCTGAGCCCCTGAGGGCAATACCAAGCTCACAGAATAAATTATCAAGTAATCGTAATAGATTTGAATCAAAATTCGCGAGGGGGTCTGTGACAGCCGTATTAAAGTACATAATGAAAACAAGCAGTATTAAGTATGCAAAGTGTATGAATACTATGCTAATATAAGAGATGATTAAAAAGTTTCCACAGTTGAAAACCGATACATCAGTCAGCAAAATCGTTGTGAGCACTGAGGCAGTCATCCCACCGAAACTTCGGATTGAAGATACACATTTGGTGCAACACCGTGTCCTGTTGCGATAAGAAGTCCATAATCGCCCGCTGCGCAACCATGTCCGACAGCAATCGTCGATCCATCAAGGCCTTTTTAAGGGACCAAAGGCTTGCTAATCGAATGAGGAGAGCTCAGAACTGTGGGGCAGGTGCTCCAGAGCCTCCCATTTAAGATGGCGTAATTTTTGCATCACGATTGCATCAGGATTGGAAAAGGGCACAGGTCATCCCCGTTTTCAAGAAGGGACACCGAACAGATGTGCAGAACTATAGACCTATATCTATAACATCGATCAATTGTAGAATTTTGGAACACGTATTATGTTCGAGTATAATGACTTTTCTGGAGACTAGAAATCTACTCTGTAGGAATCAGCATGGGTTTCGAAAAAGACGGTCGTGTGAAACCCAGCTCGCGCTATTCGTCCACGAGACTCAGAGGGCCATAGACACGGGTTCACAGGTAGATGCCGTGTTTCTTGACTTCCGCAAGGAGTTCGATACAGTTCCCCACAGTCGTTTAATGAACAAAGTAAGAGCATATGGACTATCAGAGCAATTGTGTGATTGAATTGAAGAGTTCCTAGATAACAGAACGCAGCATGTCATTCTCAATGGAGAGAAGTCTTCCGAAGTAAGAGTGATTTCGGGTGTGCCGCAGGGGAGTGTCATAGGACCGTTGCTATTCACAATATACATAAATGATCTTGTGGATGACATCGGAAGTTCACTGAGGCTTTTTGCAGATGACGCTGTGGTGTATCGAGAGGTTGTAACAATGGAAAATTGTACTGAAATGCAAGAGGATCTGCAGCGAATTGATGCATGGTGCAGGGAATGGCAATTGAATCTAAATGTAAACAAGTGTAACGTGCTGCGAATACATAGAAAGATAGATCCCTTATCATTTAGCTACAAAATAGCAGGTCAGCAACTGGAAGCAGTTAATTCTGGGAGTACGCATTAGAGTGATTTAAAATGGAATGATCATATAAAGTTGATCGTCGGTAAAGCAGATACCAGACTGAGATTCGTTGGAAGAATCCTAAGGAAATGCAATCCGAAAACAAAGGAAGTAGGTTACAGTACGCTTGTTCGCCCACTGCTTGAATGCTGCTCAGCGGTGTGGGATCCGTGCCACATAGGGTTGATAGAAGAGATACAGAAGATCCAACGGAGAGCAGCGCGCTTCGTTATAGGATCATTTAGTAATCGCGAAAGCGTTACGGAGATGACAGATAAACTCCAGTGGAAGACTCTGCAGGAGAGACGCTCAGTAGCTCGGTACGGGCTTTTGCTAAAGTTTCGAGAACACATCTTCACCGAAGAGTCAAGCAGTATATTGCTCCCTCCTACGTATATCTCGCGAAGGGACCATGAGGATAAAATCAGAGAGATTAGAGCCCACACAGAAGTATGCCGACAATCCTTCCTTCCACGAACAATACGAGACTGGAATAGAAGGGAGAACCGATAGAGGTACTCAGGGTACCCTCCGCCACACACCGTCAGGTGGCTTGCGGAGTATGGATGTAGATGTAGATGTAGACATTTGCGAAAAGAGGACGTGTGTTGCCAGGAAGCAGCAGCACCTCATGTCGCAGTTGTCCCGGACAAGTCGCCTTAACTGCAATTCATAATTTCTCCAGAGTTGCGCAGTACCATTCCCCAGTGATGGAGGTTCCTTGAAATCAATAAGCAGTGGGCCCTGACAATCAAAGAAATGGGTGAGCTGGGTCGAATCGCAACAAGCAGGGAACATGGCACACCGCTCCCCAACGGTATTTCCGTCAAACATGCTGGCCCATAAACATTGTTCATTGTACGATGGATACCTATCGGTGTTTGTCCTTAAGCAGCCATGGAAAGAATAAGAGCACGTTTGTAGTAATTGCACGCATTTAGTAACAACGTCGCTATAGTTCATTTCTCTACAGTACCGTAGACATATCGGCAAGATACGAATGCCATACTGATCCCTTTATTACATGTCAGTGCTTATATACCTACATCGTAGTCGCGCTGAGATTGAGGAAATGTATGAAGAGATAAAATGAGTTATACAGATAGTTACGGGAGACGAACATTTAATTATAATGGGGCACAGGAATTGTATAGTAGGTAAAGGAAAAGAAGTTGAATGTAGACTGAGGGAAAGAAATGAAAGAGGAAGCTGCGTGGTAGAATTTTGCACGGAGCATAATTTAATCATCACTAACACTTGGTTTAGGAAACACGAAAGGAGGATGTATAGGTGGAAGAGACCTAGAGACACGTAAGGTTCCAGATTGATTGTATAATGGTAAGACAGGGATTTCGGAACCAGATTCAGAATCGTAAGATATTCCCAGAGGTAAAAGTGGAATCTGACCACAAATTATGAGCTTTAAGTTGAAACTGAAGGAATTCCAAAAAGGTAGGAAATTAATGAGATGCAACTGGACAAACTGAAAGAAACAGAGGTTGTTGATAGTTTCAGAGGGAAAATTAGGAAACGATTTACAAGAATAGGGGAAAGGAATACACACCAGAAGAAGAATGAGTAACTCTGAGAGATGAAATAGTTAAGATAGCAGAGGACCAAACAGGTAAAAAGGCGGGGGTGAAAGAAGAGATACTGAATTTACTTGATGAAAGGAGAAAATATAAAAATGCTGTAAATAAAGGGAATAAACTTGGAATGTCACTGAGGGAAAGGTAGATACTGTTGCCAAGAAAAATTAAAGAGGCGTTTAGAGAAAAGGAATTCAGCTGTACGAATATTAAGAGCTCAGATGGAAAACTAGTCTTCAGCAAAGAAGGAAAAACTGAATTGAGGAACGAATATATAGAGGGTTTGTACAAGAGAGATGAACTTGAGGGCAATATTACAGAAATGGAAGAGGAATTAGACGAAGATGAGATGGGAGATATGATACTGCGAGAAGAATTTCACAAGAGTACTGAAAGACCATAGTAGAAACAAGAGCGGGGGTGCAAACAATATTCCACTACAGCTATTGATCGTCTTGGGAGCACCAGCCATGACAGACTCTTCCATCTGGTGAGCAAGATGTACGAGACAAGCGAAATACCCTCGGACTTCAAGAAAAATATAGTGATTCCAATTCCAAAGAAAACTGGTGCAGACAGTTGTGAATATTGTCGAACTATCAGCTTAATAATTCATGGTTGCAAAATGCTAAGACGAATTCTTTGTAGTACAATGGAACAACTGGTAGAAGCCCGCCTCGGGGAACACCAACTCGGATTCCGGAGAAATGTTACATTTAGACTATATGTAGACTTTTAAAAAGCTTTTGACAATGTTTGATCGGAATACCCTCTTCAAAATTCTGAGTGAAGCAGGGTTAAAATACAAGGAGCGAAAACCTGTTTACCACTTGTACAGAAACTAGACGGCAGTTATGGGAGTCGAAGGGCATGAAAGGGATATAGTGGTAAAGAACAGAGTAAGACACACTTGTAGCCCATGCACTGTATTATTCAGTCTGTACAGTAAGCAAACAATAAAGTAAATAATGAAGGAGAGCAAATATAAACTCTGAGGGTTGTTGATGGCATCGTAAATCTGTCAGAGACAGCAGAGGACTTGGAAGAGCAGTTGAACGGAATAGACAGTGTCTTGGAAGGAGGATATAAGATGAACATCAACAAAAACAACACGAGCGTAATGGATGTAGTTGAAATTAAATCAGATGATGCTGGGGCAATTAGATTAGGAAACGAGACATGTAAAGTAGTACATGAGTTTTGCTGTGTGGTAGCAAAATAACTGATGATGCCAGAAGTAGAGACGATATAAAATATAGACTGGCAATGTCAAGAAAAACGTACGTTAACATCGAGTATAGATTTAGGTGTCAGGAAATGTTTTCTGAAAGTATTTGTATACAGTGAAGTTATGTATGGAAATGAAACACAGACGATAAACAGTTGAGTCAAGAAGAGAGTAGAAGCTTTTGAAATGTGGTGTTACAGAAGAATGCTGAAGAGTAGATGGGAAGGTCACATAACTAATGAAGAGGCACTCAACATGACTGAGGAGCAATGAAATTTATGGCACAACCTGACTAGAAGAAGGTGTCAGTTGGTAGGACACATTATGAGACATGAAGTGATCACCAGTTTAGTAGTGGAGGAAGGTGTGGGGGATAAAAATCGTAGACGGAGGACAAGAGTTGAATACAGGAAGCAGTTTCGCAAGGATGTAGGTTGCAGTAGTTACACGGAGATAAAGAGCCTTGGACAAGATAGAGTGGCATAGACAGCTACGTCAAAACAATCTTCGGACTGAAGACCGCAACGACAACACATTTCTTGAGCCTGTTGTATATGTATTTGAGGGCTTCATTCTGTATACTTGTTTACCCGAGTGGATCTACGACTCTTATTTAAGTATTTTGGTTCTTTCCACACCTGTTTAGTTCCAAGCCATCAGACCTTTGGGTGTCCGCTGTGGCCTCAACAATAACAATCGTTACGTTAGTATGTGGTTACCATGGTAATGACCAAGCCGTACTTGGGCAGGGTAGGTTTGGGACGTTTGACGTTGGTGACGTTGGTGACAGCCACCGTTACGTTCAATGCCGCAGATGTTACCGGTTCGGAGATTCAGACAGTCCAATACCATTTACGGTAATCCAGCGTCCCGTTATCAGCCGTCGACGGACTTTTTCTCACTGTCACGGTCTAAATTACATTAATTTTCTCAACACTTTCAAGAAGCCACTAGATCTGTTATTCATTAAATGTTATTCTCTGTTCTTCACAATATAAGCTATTTAGGAATATCTAATATTGTTGCACCCATGAGATATATTCCAGCGAAATAATAACGGATATTGTCACATAAATACGAAGCTGATTCTGCAAGACATAGAGACTGATGTCTAGTGATAGACATAGATTTATAAATACGATTATGCACGAACGTATTGGTGAGAGACCCGTAGGGAATGTATTTTAAAATGCTACTGCGTATTATGTATGAAAATACTGAGTAAGTTCCATACGGTTAGTGCCCGGTCTGTCTAAAGACTTGGTTTGGGATCTAATCAGAGTTGGTTAAAAAAAACTAGGAAAGAAAGGAAAGAACAATAAAACTATTGAAGTTAGTTTAATAGACGTATTTACACTAAAACTGGAAAGAACTTTTACTTATACAAGGCAATTAATACGTTTTTGTTTCACTGATAAATATTTATCCATTCCACGTGCTATCTTCATTTTTCTTGTAATTGTGCTGAATCACATTAAGCTATTAGTAGCTTAGCCTTAGAGACTTTTTTTTATAAATTGAAGTTCCCTGTCGCATTTGTCTGTGTGTAAGTGAAGTCTAATCTCAGGAACTACTCTAGAGTATTTGATACGGTTTTCACGAATTGATAGAGTGATTCTCGAGGAAGATTTGTTTAGATTATTCACAAATACTTCGTGCAAACTAGTTGTTCTATAAGAATTGGTTGTTCTATATATCACCCGCCGCCTTTGTCTGTCCGTATCTGAAGGCTAATCTCCGGAACTACTGTAGGAGTTTTAATACGGTCTTTACTAATTGTGAATGAAGATCTGTGTAGGCTATACAGCATAATTTTCTACTGTCATCCAGCCGTAAGTACATGGTTCTGCTAGTCCAAAGTCTGTCCGGACCTCTACTGTAACATAGTTTGTACAGATTGACATAATTCCCAGTGCTGATCTCTTTTTAATTGTTTACAGTGGTATTAGAGGTTTCAAGACTATTATGTTTACTATTGCTGTTTCATCTATTACCCAGGTCTTTAATTTAATTTCAGTACTACAAGCATTAAGTTTCTGCCTTCAACTCATGTATGGGTGAAAGAAAAACGTAATGAGTTGTGTCTTTCGTACGGCGGAAGTTGTCTGAAATTCTTCTTTTTCAAAATGATAAAGAGGTATAATACCCTAAAAATAGCTCTAGAGCTATTATTATAAATAGTTTAGCAACCAGTCGCGGAAACATAATTTATTTATCTTGTTGCAGATAAATTTCGACTAATATCAGTCATCATCGGTGCTAAAACAAATAAGAGACAGGGCGTAGACTACAACTACATTATCAAACGAAAAATTGACAATAAAACGTAGTTACTTCAATTACAACATATAAAGATGTCTGAAATTAAAGTTCAAAATCATAACATACCACTTTTTAATCGATACATGCCACAAGTAGAAGTACTGTCTTTGGCAGTTTCTATCATGAACTGAGACATCGTAGGTCAACACTAGGAAATGTTAACATGACGTCGCACTACGTTGCAATAAGCGCCCTCTATGTAAAATACAAAAGTAAGGTAAAATACTAGCAATAAGGAATATATCACTCTACAAAATCATGTATAGTGATGGTAAATGACAATACCAATATAAAAAATTGCGGCAAGTGAAAATGTCTGGAACATTACTTCTCAGATCATAATAAGAAATCAAATATAAACGTCAAAAGTACGATCGTCAAAATTGTAAGAAGAGAGAAACTCGCTAAAAATATGATTCCATTCACACTAATTTAGGAAATGAAACGTATTTATCATAATGACGAAACCGAATAGTGTGTCGATGGTCCTGTGCCGTTTTACATACGAACTGCAAGTGCATCACAAGGTACATTTATGCTACTTCCAACAGATGACGATACGTTACTGAATGCACAATTCCAAAGTTGACTGAGTTCAGGTAAAAAATTAAAGTACGATACAAACAAGAGTATTACAAAAACAATGCGATTAACAAAGTGTTGCGCATATACAGATCCATATGTGTGGGTAACGACTTTAGATCAACTATGCGAACTATAGCCTCATGAACAAATATGCCATACTCCCTTATATTTCTCATGAGTATGGTGGTAACCGATACGGAGATTTCCAAGTCACTGCCAACCACCGGCGATAAAATAGATGCTCAAAAGCCAGTCACAAAATATGTAAAACCAACTCTAAAACTGAAAACCATTTACATCTAACAACCACTTTTTTGAATTATATTTTTATACTGGCATTATCAATTACCGTCACTGTGTATGATTTTGTTGCGTGATACAGTCCTTATCGCTTGTATTTTACCTTACTTTTGTATTTTACATAGAGGGCGCTTATTGCAACGTAGCGCCACCTCATGCTAACATGTTGCAGTGCTGACCTGTGATGTGTCACTTCATGATAGAAATCTGCCAAGGACAGTACTTCTACTTATGGTATGTATCGGTCAAAAAATGGTATGTTATGACGTTGAATTTTAATTTCAAACATCTGTATATGTTGTAATTGATGTAACAATGTTTTATTGTCAATTTTTCGTTTGTTAATGGAGTTGTTCTTTA
Organism: Schistocerca cancellata; assembly: GCF_023864275.1. NCBI lineage: Eukaryota > Metazoa > Arthropoda > Insecta > Orthoptera > Acrididae > Schistocerca > Schistocerca cancellata. The sequence continues at coordinate 708,353,177 of NC_064630.1, forward strand.
TGCAGTGTCTCTTGAAGTTGTTTTTGCGCCGATGATGAATGATATCAGTCGAAATCAATCGGCAACAAGATGTTCCCACGACTGGTTGTAACATTATTTATAATTTTGTATTCCACAGTCGCTGCACAGAAAGGGAACCTTGTGGAGCCCAATAGCTCAAGAGTATTGTCAGCCCTATCAGCTAGCACCAGTTGTTCTCAGCTTTCAAGTAATCTCTTTCCTTAGCTTGTTTCCTGTCATTTTTCCACTTGGGGCCACTCCACGAAGTGAAAAACTCACATAAACTGAAGGACATTTCGCTCGCAGTGAAATGCTCTTTCCCGGTTCTGGGAAATACACTGATGCGAGAACGACTCGCGTCCGCTCGGTGTCGCACAAATTCCATATCCAGATTTAATGAGGGGATTGTCTGGCGGTCCTAAAACCGTACACCGGCTGGCAATAAGACCGTACTGCGGCCACAATTAGAATGTAAATGAAGCGCCGTCTTTTGTTCCGTTTCTCTGGCGACTAATGAGTTCCTGCCACAAAGCGAACACCGACGGCGCGTTTATTCTCCATAGTGCGACATTATAAATTCCCAGCACGGTCCCGTGTCGCGCAAGGTGTATGCCTCGTCACGTGGGATTACACCGTGTAAACGCGGATTCGGGATTAGTACATTCGTCACGCCCTTTCCCACCGCACCGCTGGTAACGCGACTCGCGGTCCAAAGCCGCCCTAATCGGCTAAGCTAACAGTGCGGGATCTCGAGGCAGGTACAGAGTTTAAGCCAGTATTTCGCTTTTGGATCAGATCCGGCTAATGGAAGGCTCTGCAGCTGTACGCGTATTTGGAGTACACCTTTCACCAATTTACGCCGCGTATTTTCTCTTCTCGCCTGGTACTTTTCGTACACAGATTCTCACAAACAGAACGCTCAAATGCGAGTACGCTCTACCCAGAAATGAGATATTGTACGCGCCCTAGGAATAACATCGTGTGGAGTACTTATCTCTCTCTCTCTCTCTCTCTCTCTCTTAGTCTTTTGTCGATGCCGACTCTACGAGACCCCATGAACTGAAGCACGCCAATTTCTTCTACATCTACATCTACATCTACATCAATACTCCGCAAGCCACCTGACGGTGTGTGGCGGAGGGTGCCTTGAGTACCGCTATCGGTTCTCCCTTCTATTCCAGTCTCGTATTGTTCGTGGAAAGAAGGATTGTCGATATGCTTCTGTGTGGGCTCTAATCTCTCTGATTTTATCCTCATGGTCCCTTCGCGAGATATACGTAGGAGGGAGCAATATACTGCTTGACACTTCGGTGACGGTATGTTCTCGAAACTTCAACAAAAGCCCGTACCGAGCTACTGAGCGTCTCTCCTGCAGAGTCTTCCACTGGAGTTTATCTATCATCTCCGTAACGCTTTCGCGATTACTAAATGATCCTGCAATGAAGCGCGCTGCTCTCCGTTGGATCTTCTCTATCTCTCCTATCAACCCTATCTGGTACGGATCCCACACTGCTGAGCAGTATTCAAGCAGTGGGCGAACAAGCGTACTGTAACCTACTTCCTTTGTTTTCGGATTGCATTTCCTTAGGAAATGTCTTGTTATAGCATCCGAAGACTATCCACGTTGAAGTCCATTACATCGGTATTGCCCTAAGTCCATTTCATCCATTTCAGCTCTTCTGTCCCTGTGCCTTCTATCTTCCCCAACATTACGTTCTTTCACAGCAAAACTTATCTTCTCATGATGTTGTACCGTGTGCTCCTGGGAGTGTCAATTAATAAAAAACTCTTGGTTTAAATAAAACTTAATAACTACGAACAATAATAAAATTGTAAAAATACACACTGCAATTACGTTGTGGAGAAAATGCGGCCGCAAATCTGTATACAAATCTGTACATTCTTTGAAGCAAACGCCATTATTTAACGCATCACAGCACAATGCAATTCACAGATAATGACTGTGATCCTCTCTCGCTTGTACTCTTGTCTGAGTAGCACGCACAATCGGCCATAGCGTACGCAAAAGTTTTTGTTGTTGTGATCTTCAGTCCTGAAACTGGTTTGATGCAGCTCTCCATGCTACTCTATCCTGTGCAAGCTTCTTCATCTTCCAGTACCTACTGCAACCTACATCCTTCTGAATCTACTTGGTTCAAAAATGGTTCAAATGGCTCTGAACACTATGGGACTTAACTTCTGAGGTCATCAGATCCCTAGAACTTAGAATTACTTAAGCCTTACTAACCTAAGGACATCACACACATTCATGCCCGAGGCAGGATTCGAACCTGCGACCGTAGCGGTCGCGCGGTTCCGGACAGTAGCGCCTAGAACCTCTCGGCCACCCCGGCCAGCTAATCTGCTTAGTGCATTCATCTCTTGGTCTCCCCCTACGATTTTTACTCTCCACGCTGCCCGTAAAAGTAAACTACTGTAATAACTTTATGCTAATTACATGTTATCTATGTACATTTGTTTTTACTTAAGTATTTGGTCTACCTCTCCTCCCAAAGCAAAATATTTTTATAAGTTTTCCGGAACCTGATGCGAGTTAAGCGCTGCGAGATCGCCAGCATCGTTGGCAGCCGTTAAGCACCACAACTAATAAAAAACTCCTTTACAGCTTCTTGGACGACGTACTGCTGCAAGTTCGATATACACGTACTCTACAAATAATTGTCAAATATATCAATAACAACTGTTTTAAAAATATTAAGAAATTCAACCAGGACTACAGTTTAGTGATTCCTTTAAGCTGCTTCTCGGCCGGTGTTTTATTTATAGCTTTTGAGGAATTAAAGAGGAAGAACACTAAGCAAATAAATTATTAATAGTTGCATACAATATTCACAACGCGACTCCACAATAATTAATTTCTCAAATTTTCACATGTGATAAATGCCTAAGATAAAAATTCTATTTGTAATATTCTTACGTACATAGTTAAGTGGCATACATTTATACGATTCATGGTGATTCATAAATAGTAAGGAGTATCTAAAAGAACCCAGTTGACATTATTCCATTTACTGGTATACTGATACGATCACTATATAAAAAATAAAACCAATTAACAAAATGTGCACAAAGTTCGTCAGTTTTTGTTTCAGTATCAGTCTGCTTTCTGCCCTTATTATGGTTCAGCTTTCACATTATCTGTCGTAACTGGATAGGCTAGAGCCCTTACTGGACGGATCTTTGATAATAAGTAATGTCTCTGCACCTTAGAATATTTTCAGCGTTGGAAATAGCATTTCTACCAAGTAACGAGCATCTCTTGATTTCGTGGCTGCTGTCACATTCAGCAGAACTCTGAGAGATGAGGTTGGTGAACATTACGTCCATCGTGTCTCCTCCTTCATAACATGAAGCAATACATGTAGTTGCCACAAATATTGACACTAGTCAGTAGTGGGCCAACAGGGGAATCAGCACAACTTATTAATGCAGGTTACCTACATTTAGGGACAAGCATACATTCAGGGGGAAAACTATTGTTCTCTTTCGATTGACAGGTCCTTAACCAATTGTTCTGCTAAGATTATTGTGACTCCTGGGGATAATCTGTCCTTTTGATTGACAGACCCTTAACATATTGTTCAGTTAAGTGGTTTTCCCCCACTGTACAATCTGTACATGGAAGAAGAAACTATGGAAATAAAAGAAAGATTCGGTGGTGAAATTAAAATTGAAGGCGAAAGGACATCAATGATATGATTCACTGATGAGATTGCTACCCTGAGTGAAAGTAAAGAAGAATTACGTAGTCTGCTAAATGGAATGAACAGTCTAATGAGTACAGAATATGAATTCAGAGTAAATCCAAGAAAGACAAAGGAATGAGAAGTAGCAGAAATGAAAACAATGAGAAACTGAACATGAGGATTGATGGTCACGAAGTAGATGAAGTTAAGGAATTCTTCTATCTAAGCTGCAAAATAACCAATAATGGCTGGTGCTAGGAAGATATGAAAAACAGACTAGAACAGGCAAAAAGGGCATTCCTGGCCAAGAGAAGTCTACTAGTATCAAACAGAGGCCTTAATTTGAGGAAAAAAATTCTGAGAATGTATGTCTAGAGCACAGCATTGTATGGTAGTGAAACATCGACTGTGGGAAAAGCGGAACAAAAGAGATGTACACAATGACTGTTTCGGTGCAGGCAATTCACGAAGGGTATTGCTCCCAGTAAGACTCCCTCTCCATCTCAAACAAGTGAAGTCAGTCAATTATGTGACAGTCAGCAGGGTACCAGTGAACGAATAGAATGGAAAAGACCTGTGGACATACTGTAATAACCACCACGGGTGACAGTTCGATCAATTTTAGCAATCGTGTCAGTGTTTCCGTAATTTCAACACTGACCAGTGATTTGGCAGCATGCTTCATAATCTCTGTATCATCGCTAAACCACCGCTCCACTACTTCGCGAGTACCATACAACAGATTACGAACGTAGATGTGCAACTGTGTAATATGTCCGTAAATTGTTAACTCTCGAACATAGACACCAAAGTATACCAGACAGTGTCCTACATATTTCTAGCCTTTCGGTCATATTGCATAATTCACGATTATGATCGTCCATATTTCCCTATGCGGATGGGAGTTGCAGAGCATTCTTGCATTCTTGGGATGAGGTTGGAGAGTGAAAGATATCCCCGCATGTCTGTGACCTACCCTCCCTGCAATAGTGTCACCGATTTAATTCGCAGCTGACCACAACTAGACCACTACATTCCACGTCTCGTGAAGGAGCAGAGTGAGGCGAGTCCGTAACTTCTGTTTGGGACCAATCTTAGTCACGGCCCCGATCCAAGTGCACAGTATCTCTCCAGATGGGTGCTTGTGGAGGACGATAGCTCTCCTTATTAGTGTATAGCAGATATGAGAGTGTTGCGGCGATATAACAGACGTTTATGAGGAAGAGACGTGTGGTGTATGCATGATATTATATCTCTTAAAAGAAATATAATGTTAGCTATTTATTTAGAGGAAACACTCTCCTAGTAAATTTGTTTGTCCTTTGATTTATCATGATCTGTTACTGATTTTTAGTGGAGTTAGTTTTTACTTTTAGCTTTCAAAAAAAATACAAAAGAGAGATAATAAGCAAAATAATGAATTTAGTAGGTTGCCAATTACGTATTATATCTGGTTTTATCGAGCGCCAGACTCCCTACAAATTACTGTAAATGCAATAGCGTAGTAGTACTCAGCTCTGAAATTATTACTATCACAGAAAATAGACAAGTTTTAATAAAATTATTTCACTGGATTCCTTCAATTAATCCCAATGAATATTTTTACTTAATTTCTTCCGCTCCGGCTATCAGACATTGTGCTGTGAAAAAATATTTTTAAATGTACCGCGTAATGGCGGCTAATTGTTAACAGTCAGAGATTACTGTTACTCGCTCCGCAGCAGCTGGAAACATGCTAAATAATTTTCATTAAATATTCTTTTCATAAGATAAATGTGGCGTAAGTTCTTGAAATAACACACGGAGATCACTTTATACTAATATATTCGTACTAGGACACAGTTTACACCATTAAATATTTGCAGTTATGTTACGACAGAAACAAAATGCTAGCGCAGCACAATAGCTTGCGTACCTTATTCCAGCTAACACCAGAACGAACAGAACAAAACAGACTAGACAGAAGAATGAGCATTGCATTGTATTTTATACTCTTACAGTAAAAATAATGTGTTTTCTGCATTTATCGATATATATATTGTATATTTTTACAGTTAAATCAATGATAAATCAATGTTTGCAATTCATTTTGAGTCACATACTGTCAGTTTTATTTATGTTTCACCTTGATAAGGGTGAATATTGGAAAAGGGACACTACAATGATCGAGCTCCAGATCGACATAGTTTGAAACATTTTAAGTAAATCAACTGCGCTATCAATTCAGAAGTATTCCCGGAGTTTGACATACATTCTACCTGCAAGTTTCTCTACGATAAACCATGGTGACAAACTGTAATCTGATAAAACTACTACCTTGCACATCAAAGAAAACATCGATTTTAATAACACAAACACTACACACGTTTTGAGAAGTGTATAAAATCTGCTGTTTACGATTTTCAAGAGCGATTACGGTTCGGAAATTGTGATATGTTCACAACAGCAGTATAAAATTATCGTCGACAGCCGAAAACGGATATGAAGGAACAGTGACAGCTTAGGAGGAAGTAAACACCTGTAACCAGAGGAGATGTAACAGTCTTACCACCGTTTACTACCACCACTGGTGACCTTGTCCCAATGTTAGGTTCTATTGTTCATGTGCTTGATAATATTTCGTTTCACCTTGACGCCACGTCTCTATAACGCCTCCTCTTTCCACTATTAAGAAGTGTATATGTAGCATCAGTCTACCCTCCTCCTCCAGAACACGCAGTTTGTAAGTAGCCTGTTTGCATGTTGGTAACGCTGTAGACTATGTTAAGATCGCTGACACCGCTCTGAACTCTCGGCAAGAGATTCCGTGGTTGGACGGACTAGCAGCTAGCGAGTGGGTAGGGAAGTATATGCACATGATATTCTTAGTGGAGATTCTCTGTTGGTAGGACACGCAATGTAAAGTGAGATGAAATTTCTTATAAGAAAAGATGCAAGGAAAGGTATGATAATGGATGTATGGTTGATAATGTTAGGGTAGTGGAATTATTGACAACTATATAATTTTTGGAACTGGATGTCACATGAATAAGGTAAAATTTTCTAAACACATTGTTTGCTCTACAACAAAATCTTTCTTTCGCTAACCATATGATTCCTAGTAGTAAGAGTCTATAGTACTTAGAATACTTTTATTAGCTGGCTGTTGTTGCTACTTGCTTAATTGCTGTAGTTCGTGTTATGAAGGTTTTCTGTGAGATAAGTGACTTATAAAAAACGAATGGGGGTTTACACAATTGGGATTCGTGATTCAAATGAGTTTAGTCAATTAACGGAGTAGGTAGTTCCATATTTCTTTAATTTCATATTTTTGGGATTTGTATTATTGTTAGGATTTCTTGCAATTCAATGCCATTCTTTTCTGTTAATTACTGGAAGTCATGTTGTCAATGTATAGCAGTCAGATTGCGTTGGGCTTGTATACCGTGGGTAATAAATGAATAGGTTAAGTTTGAGTTGTCTTTGTCAGGGAAAATTTGGTCAGTGTATAATAAGAATCATTAAAGAGTTAGTTTCAAGTTTTATTGATTTTGTTCAGTACTCCTTTCATGGAATATGTCTCTAACGTTATGTATTCTCAGTCCATATCCGTAATTTTACTACGTTTCTCACGATTTTACATATTTCGTTGTGTTTCCCTCAGTTTTTACGTATTTCACATCGGTTTTTCGCGGTTATACCAGTTCTCCTCAAATTTTACCGATTATAAGGCATTTTACATATTTTTTCCACAGTTTTCCATACGTTAATGGTCATATTTTGACACACGTATGCGCTGTTTGATTTTCAACGAAAATATTTGAGCATCTTATACACCAACCTACTAAAAAGTCGTAAGACTTTCCCTCTCCGCAGTGACCCACTTGCTTGTATTTAGGGTAGAACGAACTTGGAAAGTGTAGTAACAGTCGCTTCCTACCTATATGAAAGAAGACTAGATTTACGTCCAAGGTGTGGCAGAGAAATGAACTATTTCGCATGCATCTTCGTTCGTCTATAGGAGGTTACCGAAACAGGTTTTCCATCGGTGGACATGCTTCATCACACCCGAGTTGGAAGTCCACTGATGACTGTGGTTTGGAGAGGTTTGCTGTTAACAGTGACGGATAAATAGTGCTCTAAGTCACACACATAACACGCAGTTGTTTACGAGTCGATTGCAGGTTATACCCACACAACCTGATGCACCCCGTGAGAACAAAGAAAAAGAAATTTAAACGGATGATAAATGACCTACAGCGGCAGCTCACTCTCGCCCTCTAAATCGATTACTCCGTCTACTTTCTATCGTCCTTTAACGCAAGTCCATGTCAGTTTAGAGACAGGTGCCTCCCTTTTCTAGGAAAGAATGAAAGCAGCAGTCAAATTGCATGTAACACTATTACCTCAACAGACATAGAGTAGAATGTTGCCATACAGCAACTGTAAACAATATGATGACATATGTGGAAAATGACAAAAATTCGAGGAAAACCTGGTAGAATCACAAAAAATTGACGTGAGGTACGTAAAAACTGAGGCAAATGCCGTGTAATACGTAAAATCGAGAAAACCTCCTAAAATTATGAAGTCTGACTGAGAATGCATAACATTAGAGGCAAGCACCATGGAAAGAGTACTGAGAAAACTCAATAAAATTGCGTGTTCTGGAGGAGGAGAGTACACTCATGCTACATACACACGTCTTAATAGTGGAGAGAGGAGCATTCTAGAGACGTGGTGGCAAGGCTAAACGGCAATATTATCAAGCGTATGAGCAATACAACGTAACATCGGGCCATTACTTCTGTGTGCAAGAGGAAGGTCACCAGGGCTGGTAGTAAACTGCGAGAAGACTGTTTCATCTCCTCTGGTTAGTGATCACGGTGTCTGTTTCCTCCTAAGATCACTGTATCATCATACGCATTTTCGGATGTGGACAATCGTTTATACTGCTGTTGTGAACATATCATAATTTCCGAGCCGTAATCAAACATGACTTCGTAAAGTGTAGACGTCGTAAACACTGTATACGTATGTAGTGTTTTTGTTTCCAAGAATCGATGTTTTCTTTGGTATTCAAGGTAGTTGTCTTATCAGTTTACAGTCTGTCACCACAGTTTATCGTAGAGAAACATGCAGGGGGAATGTATGTCACGCGCTGGGAACATATTTCTTACGTCGCAATATTAACAGTGTTGTATTACATACGACTAATAGGTTGGAAGCCTCACAGCTCTAGCATTACAGCGTGTGAAGTGCAGAACCATGTCGCTTTAGGAGTGTATGTCTTTATATTCCATGATTATTTCTCTCTTACCAATACCTCCTTGGTAATGACCACAGACACTAGAAAAATAGTTCTCAATTGATAGTGCAGTAGATTAACGTAAAATGCTCGAAACTACACCCGGGGGGGGGGGGGGGGGGGGAGGGGAGTCCATCATGCGTAAACCACACATTCCTTCTTCATAACTACCTTTTATATCATCACAACACTCTCATACCTACTATACACCTATAAGCGGTGCTAACCTCCTCGACATTCGCGCATCTGGAGAGATAATGCGCACTTGTATGGCTGCCATGAGTAAGATGGGTGCTGAACAGCAGTTACGGACTCGGCTGGCTTTGCGCTTTCATGAGCTGTGGAATTTAGCTGTCTGCTTCTGGACAGGTGCAAATTAAATTGGTGACAGTGCTGCATGGAGGGTAGATCAAAGACAGTGCGGGGAGATCTTTCAACCATATCCTAAGGATACGAGAATGCTCTGTGACTCCCATCTGCATAGGGAATGATGGGCTATCATTATCGTAAATTACGCTCTATGACCAAAGCATTAGAAATGTGTAAATTGGAACGGGATTGGTCAGTGTTTAAATTACGAAAAAACTGGTAAAATTGCTAAAATTGATCATACTACCAACTGTGTTGCTTATTACAATACATCAGTAGTTTCTTTGCCATACCATTCGTTCACTGGCACCCTCTTCATTGCCACGTAGTCAGGGACTGTGCGACTGCTCCCGGCGGAGTCCTCCCTCGGGTATGGGTGTGTGTGTTTTTCCTTAGGGTTCAAAAATGGCTCTGAGCACTATGGGACTTAACATCTGGGTTCATCAGTCCCCTAGAACTTAGAACTACTTAAACCGAAGGACATCACACACATCGATGCCCGAGGCAGGATTCGAACCTGCGACCGTAGCGGTCACGCGGTTCCAGACTGAAGCGCCTAGAACCGCTCGGCCACACCTGCCGGCTTTCCTTAGGGACTGATGACCTTAGCAGTTAAGTCGCATAAGATTTCATACACATTTGAACATTTTTTCATTGCCACGTAATGGCTGACTGACGTTACTTGTTTGGGATGTTTAGTGGGAGCAACACCCTGTGCGAATGTCCTGCACCGAAACAGTCATTGCGCACATGACTGCAATATGAGAGATCAATCGAAAAGGAACACCTAAAAATCTGCTAACATGCCACTGTGAAACGTAAATTTAGATGTAGAGGTCATCAATTACCCTTGGACAGCTGTTAGGAAACGTTCCACAATGACACAAAACTCTTCCATTTTCCATATTTCGCGATGTCTTCCACATTTTTTTGCCGGTAAGGAACACCACTTCTGTCTTTTACTTCAGTCATCCTGTGTGTGTGTGTGTGTGTGTGTGTGTGTGTGTGTGTGTGTGGAAGCGGCAGCAGCGTAATTTACACTGTGGAATGTCCAGTTTTCTGTGAGAGTCAATGGATCAAGACGTGTTAACATCCAATTAGCACCTGAGACAGACCTCAAAGTCGTGGTGGAAAAAACAAAATATTGATGGTGTATCTAGCTGTTTGGATGCTTTACTTCAGAAAGAAAAAACAATGTATCAAACAACAGCACAGAGACTCTATCTTGTAATTGATAGTGGGCGAGATATGGTCCTCCTATGGTACAAATGACGAAGCTTTGCACTGGTCTGTGGAAGTGATTTCGATCATTAGCCACCTGCTCCAATGAACAAATACCTGTATATTTAAAAGGCTCGCCATATATGGTCAATTCAGGCACGTATAAAGTATTTGTTTTCGATATATCTGAAGACGGAGATGTGTTAAGATCTTATCGAGTTCTCTACCGAACTATGTTAGCCGAATTTTTATAGCTCACAGCTTTTCTCTGTTGGGTAGCGCAAAATAACGAGGAGGGAGGGAATGTTTGGTTGACAGACATGACTGCTGCCTGAAATACACAGATATCCTTCTAACTGCAGTACTTGTATGTATGTATCGAAAAACAGTAACAAAATCCCCGTCCTTCTTCCAGTTCTTGTATGATGTGGCGTGTTCCTAATTTTACTGATAAGAAATATCACCATAACTACTTATACTACTGTAACTGCTTGTACCATCTTTTTTTACCATGTTGCTGGACGGTAGAAAGCTTTATTTGGCGCTGGCCTTACGCATTTTACATAGTTGTCAGAGCTACGTCAAAATGTCCTCATTTCCACCAAGTGATCAAGAAAGACGGTCCTGTAGAATTAACTCAGCTCACCCTATTCCTCCATGGGATGCAGACGCTGGTAGATACAGAGCTCTCCAACTTCCGTTCGGCTCCGACTTAAATTGGGACGATCACATGAACGAGGCTGCAGGGATTTCAGGCAGAGACTGAGGAACAGTAGGATAGAGGGACTGTCCTAGAAACCACGCTGAAGTTTTGCAGTAACAGATAGGTTCGAAAAAGGCGATTCGTTTCGAGCTACGGGAGTGGCATGAATATGATTCACCAGTGGGTGAAATAATTGAAATTTGTCTGCATAGCGTCCAACCCAAGTATGTGGTTGAATAGAGAGATTTGATTCCAAATCACAGACAGCATTTCTATCAGAAAGTGTAACGCTTTCATTGACTCTTGTGTGTGCCTTAGAACCGAGATCACTTTTTTTATGAACGTGACGGTAACATAGTCGTTGTGATTGTTTTTTTAATAGTCCAATCATTATGCGAAATGTATGTGGCAGGTAGTAGAATCCTTCTGCGGTTGGCTTAAAACGTCCGTTCTGAATAGTGTTCCTCGAAAACAACATTGTCCTCCCTCCAGGGATTCCCATTTGAACTATGTAGTGAGTGGAAGCCGACTACTGAAAAAGAAAAATTACTCGCCTTGCAAAGTGATACCCATGATCAGTTTAATTAATTATCCTATCAATTTGATATTAATGACGTGCAGTCTGTCGGGTGAAAGTGATGGTTAGGGCACCATGGATATGACTCTTGACTTGAAGTTGTAAACAGTTTTTTTTTTCTTGTTGGAACGATAACCTTTAACTAAATCTTCCTCCTACGCAGGGAGACACAACCATCGTAATAAAATCAGATGTATTACATAATTTATAAAGTGACACATAGTATAAACCTTCTATTTACAACTCTCTGTGCTGATACCTTAACAGACTTTATATGTTACGAGGCATTTGGTTAGCTTAAGAGAGAATTCGAAAGTGGTAGGTCGTAGCCCTCCATCAAGAGCCAAAAACAAGTTTAATATTTTAGACCTTTTATGCGTGAAGTAACAGATAATAAAATATCTTTTACTACCTGATGAGAAAAAATCAGAGAAATTATAGCCTAAGCAATACTGTTACAGGATTTTCACAAGTAACGATGCTTCAGCGATGTCAAATACCATGTATGCTTCGATTTCTTCAGTCTTCGAAAATGACTTGTATAAAAGGGAGAAATCTAATTCGAGATGTATGGTCAACCACATCAGTCTCCTGAATTGGGTAAAGCAAGTCCTTTTAATCTGGGAGGTCTATGTCAGGGTGGAATTAGTTAGAACTACTGTATACATTCAAGATGCAGCTGGTTGTTTTGCATTGCACTGTGGCTGACTGCAGTGGCTGTCACAAGGAGCTGGCAGCTGGAAGTAAGAGATTAGCTCAGCCTGTGACATGCAGTCAGAAACAAACAATGTGTTGACGTGTCCGATCCTGCCCATGGCAGTGAGGGCTGGCGAAGTGACCAATGTGCTGCATGAGCATGACAGAAGTGGACATTTGTGTTTTGTGAGAGAAGATTCAAAATTATGTGTGTTTGTGCTGGAGTATTGATAGCATCTGAATTCCTACCACTCCAATCATCTACGGACTCCCTCCATGGCTGGGGGTGGTGCACTCTGACATTCATGAGCATCCAAAACTGTAGCTATGATCACAGGGGTTGTTTTCTCCAACTTCTGAGCATTCGCACTGGTGACATATGAGGGAGTTTGCATGCTACATGTGGCATTTGGAACTTGACAGTGTGGGATACGTGTGTGTTTGAGCAATGCCCAACGTCTAACCATGGCATCTACTGCTATGGAATGGATAGTGGTTTAAGTGTGTCATGCTTAATACTTCTCAATACATCGCAGTGGTCTCTGTCTTGCAGTGGTATTTGCTGTTTTCTCTATGCTGTTGTGCAGCAGGCCTTCCTCCTTCTGAGTGTAGTGAAGAGAACCAATTGAAGGTTTCTGTAGTGCTCATAAAACCCAACCACAACTTCAAATTTTAACTGATAGTGATCTCTGGCATCTAAACATGACAACTACTACTAATACTACTGCTAGTAATTGGATCACCGTTAAGTGTGTTGTGTTTAGATCATCATAACACGTCGCAGCAGTATTTGTTGTTGTTGTTGCCTGTTGGTGTTACTATCCAGTCGCATGATAGATCGTTTCCTCTCTTTTCTTCTTTGCCCTAGTGTAACTGAGAAAGACAGTCAACTTAGGAATTCTACAGAATTATTAAAAATCCAATCAGAATGTAAAATTCCCGATTGATCTAGTTATTGTTTCCAATAGTTGTATTACATTCATACATGCATTTGGTATGGTCTGGCATGGCCTGTGCAGATGTGGGTCTCTCTCCTGGTTGGTGTTGATGCAGGGTACCATGAAGTCGGCAGCCACGAATTCCTCGTGAATTCTAGTGATTAGTAGGATTTTTTTGACCAGCCATATTTAGTGGAATGTTGTAGTGGAGGAGGATGCATGTGCTTTCAAACGTTGGAGGTGTATAAGACTTTGGATATATTTAGCGTTACGATCTATTTGTGATGGAAATTTCGTTACTTGATTTGCATAATGTTTGTGTGTGATGCTCGAACCTTGAAAATATGTTTTATTATGAAGAAGGATCATTGCAAGGTAGAGGTAAGCGTTGTAAACAATCTAATTCTCGTAAATTGTTAAGCAATTAATGTGATACAGCAGTGCAGATGGCCTATTTCACTCTGTTTCCGATAGCAAAATTGTGTCAGCTTTCCCTTTGTCTTCAGCATTAGCTGATAGGAACATTGTAGTTTAAGGAGAGATGAAAACCTCTGTCTACATGTTTTGCGACTTTGGCTCACACAGACAAATAGGGAGTCCGCTCCTGAGAAAGACGGAGACAGGAAGCGAGTCTGGAATTTGCCGAGCAGCAGAATGCGCCACCTCATGTTTTGTTTGGAGGCACCAATATCAAAGGAGGCCAATACACAGTCTGTGGCCAGTAGTATTAAGTAACGTGATCTATAATTAAGACACTGGACAATTTAGGTGGCTATTATACCACACTTCATTCCATTCATGATCTGTAGACCCCATTTGCTGAATTTGACTGCCATTACAGTATGTATGTGTGTTTTTCGATCTGTACAAAATTGTTTGCCGCTGAAATTGTCGTAGTTTATCCATTGCAGTATGTGGTGGTGCTTTCAAAATAAGTCATGAACTTGTAGATATGTATTAGTTCTGATATTCCCATCTGTGCTTAGATACCAGTGTGGCACCAACAGTGAGGGGAAAAAATGGCCTTAACATCCTTGACTATGGTAGCAAAAACAAACTAAGGCCATGCAGCATTTCCATAAACAACCACACTGAAGAAAGTGCCAGAAATGTTTAAATATTCCATACTGCAATCTATTTCCTAACAAATTCTTTAAATAAACTATATTTCATACACCACACTATATCCTATAAAGTGTTTAAATTAACAGTATTTCAGACATTGTCTAAATTGTTTAAGCAACATTTCATACACAACAACCGATATCCGACCGAATGGCCAATTAACAAAGTCTTTTCCCCTCAATTTACTGGTGGGGAAGGAATGATAAGGGGTAGGGGTTTCTGAGAGGGGGAGGGATTAATTAATTGATCGATTTAATTAATTAGTCAATGAAACTGTTATCGAAAGTGTGCTTGTATTGGTGAGGGGGATGGAGGAGAAGGAAGGAATGAGGAAGAAGGTAGTGATGACATGGAAAATCACTTAACCAAACAATAGCTTGAGGACCTGTCAATCAAAAGGTAATGATGGATTATCCCAGGGGGTCATAATCATCTTGTCAGAAGAATAGGTTAATGACCCGTCATTCAAAAGAGAAGAACAGGTGTGCCCTTGAATGTATGCTTGCCGCTGAATGTAGGTAACTAGCATTAGCAAATTTTGCTGATGCCCCTGTTGCCCCTTGCTCTGATCTACCATTTATAATTTCATCTTTCAATTTCAGCGAGGACCTTTACCTCTTCTTCAGTTGCAGCCACCAGGATGGTATCATCTGCTCATCTTCGGTTATTTACATTTATTTCAACAATTTTAAATCTGATTTGTTCTTCATGTAACTCAAAATCCTTTATATTGTGATCTTTATACAGATTCTATGAACAGAGTGACATACACCCAGCGTAGCCGTGTTCCTTTCTGAATTTTGTCTCCTTTAGCTGTTCCATAAGGGATTCTCACTATGTGTTCTTGGTTAGAGTGTATATTCCGTATGAGGTAAATGAGGTGAACTGGTACTCTTGTGTTTTATTGCACTTTTCGTAAATTCTTGTGCTTAGTTCAGTTAGAGGCTATACTTCAATCACTTAAGCAGACATTCACCTCATTGTGGAAT
Source organism: Schistocerca cancellata (assembly GCF_023864275.1). Taxonomy (NCBI): domain Eukaryota; kingdom Metazoa; phylum Arthropoda; class Insecta; order Orthoptera; family Acrididae; genus Schistocerca; species Schistocerca cancellata. Next base: position 708,368,789 of record NC_064630.1, read on the forward strand.
TGTCTTGCCTTCCCTACAATCCGTTAACCCTCAGTCGGTATATCGGCATAGTCCATTTTATGAAATTTTAAGGATGACTTCGTTAGCATGTGAGGTAAATGCGATGGCTCAGTGGTTCTCTTATATAATTTAGAAGAATACTGAACAACTCTGCTCGCATTCCAATGTGTCCTCTAGCAATCGACTTAGCAATATTTTTTGGAGCCCATTCCATTAGACTTACTAAAATATCAGGAGATGGTTCTAAGATCACGTTAACTTTATCATTACCTGTACCTAGTTATTTTTATACAATGATGCTTTAAAGTAAGCCTACTTGGTGTTAGATACAACAAGTCAGAAAGCAGCTTTTATTTCATGGCTGTGCGTTTTTGACGATGTTCAGTAATTTCAATCTTCACTTCCAAGACTCCGTGGCAGTTGGAGGATCAATATGTCGTAGATGGAAACATGTACCCTTCTGCAGTACTTTCTGTCTTCGTACACTAACCATCAGCTATTCTGGTACGACTTACATTAATATAATTGCTTCATTCAGACACACGTTCTTTTGCATGACGTTTCTTGTCAAAGACTGCAAATTTATTAACTTATTAATGACCATTATTGTTAAACAGTTTCTTTTCTACTTTTATTTATGAAATTGAGTTAACTGAGATCGTATTTTACTTCTGTAGATAATCGATTATCTACTTCTGTAGATAATCGAACTCCTTGATAACTGTTTTGGAGAGCAACGATTTCTTTATGTCAAAGACATAAGGCTATTCTAATACACCCAATTAAAGAATCATTTTTAAATCATTTCCACCAATAAAGCCTGAATGACACTATACAGCAATATGCTACAGATTACACCCATCTTTCCTTGATGTCCTTTGATACTGTAGTACCTTAAGAGAAACAAGGAACATTAGTTAGTAAAAGCGTGAACGGCCTTTCAGACCATGATGCACAAATTTTAACACTTAAAGGCTTTTGTATTCAAACCAGTGTCATATATAATTACCAACTACGTAGGGAAGTTAATCCAACAGCAATAGAGAGTTTTTTAAGCCTTATCAAGGAACAAGAGTGGCGAAATATTTATAGTGCCGATAACATAGGTATTAAATACAATGCTTTCCTTAACACATTTCTCCTGCTCTTTGAGAGTTGCTTTGCATTAGAACGTTCTAAACAGACTACTCGTAGTAACAGGCAGCTCAGGTGGCTGACTGGTGGCATAAGGATATCTTGTAGAACAAAGCAGGGATTATATGAAAATCTTAGAAGTAGTCACAATCAAGCTACAGAAGCCCATTACAAACCGTATTGTAAGGCGCTTAAAATGTTATTAGGAAGACAAAGAGTATGTGGTATGCAAACAGAATAGCTAATTCACAGGATAAAATTAAAACCATATGACCAGTTGTGAAGGAAGTGGCTGGTCAGAAGCACAAGGTCGATGATATAAAGTCAGTTAATAGTAAAGTATTTATGTTACTGATAAGTCAGATATATGTACAGTATTTAACAATCATTTTATGAGCATTGTGGTGAATTAAATAAAAATTTAGTGTCTACAGGGTATCATATAACTCTCTTGGCAAATACCTCTATGGGATTGATGTCTGATATACTCCACTGTGATACAACCAAGAGGGAGATTGACTCAATAATTAAATAACTGAAGACTAAGGACTCTCATGGTTATGATGGAGTGTCTAGCAGAATATTAAAGTATTGTGCTGCACATGTTAGCCCTGTATTTGCCTGTATTTGTAATTTTTCCTTTAGGAATGGTCAATTTCCTGAGCGATTAAAGTACTCAGTACTTAAGCCACTTTATATAAAGGGAGAAAGAGATAATGTAGATAATTTTAGACCTATTTATATGCCATCAGTGTCAGCAAAAGTCACTGAAAAGGCTGTGTATTTAAGGTTAATTGATCATTTTATATCACACGATTTGCTATCAAATGTACAGTTCGGATTAAGAAGTAATTTAAGAACTTAAAATGCTATATTCTCTTTCCTCTGTGAGGTACTGAATGTGCTAAACAAAAGATTTCGGATGCTTGGCATTTTTTTGTTGTTAATTTAAGTAAGGCATATGATTGTGTTGATCACAGAATATTGCTCCGGAAGTTGAACCATTGCGAAATTCAGGAAGTATCTCACATTTGGTTCACCTCTTACTTAACAACAAGCAGCAAAAGGTACTTATTCACAATGTTGATAACGGTTGTGATGTGGAGTCTGAGTGGGGTACTATCAAGTGGGGGGTGCCCCAGGGATCAGTGTTGGGGCCACTCCTGTTCCTTATTTATATAAATGAAATGCCCTCTAGTATTACAGGTTACTGTAAAATATTTCTGTTTGCAGATCACATTGGCTTGGTAGTAAAGGATGTTGTGTGCAACATTGACTTGGTTTCAAATAGTGCAGTACTTGACCTCAGTTCATGGCTTGTAGAAAATAAACTAACGCTAAATGACAGTAAGGAACAGTTTTTACAGTTTCTAACACACAATTCAACAAAAGCTGACGTTTTAATTTCACAGAATGGGCATATGATTTGTGAAACTGAACAGTTCAAATTTCTTGATGTACAGGTGGATAGTAAGCTGTCGCGGAAAGCCCACGTTCAGTGTCTTGTTCAAAGACTTAATACTATTTATACTATACTTAATACTATTTTTACTATTGGAACGGTATCAGAAGTGAGTGATCGTTTGACACGAAAATTAGTCTACTTTGCTTATTTTCATTCGCTTATGTCGTATGACATTATATTTTGAGTAACTCTTACCAATCTAAAAGGATATTTTTGGCTCAGAAACTGGCGGTTCGGGCAATAAGTGATGTGAGTTCACGAACCTCTTGTCGACACCTGTTCACTAGTCTGGGTATTTTGACATTGGCCTCTCAATATATGTATTCCATACTGTCATATCTTGTTAACAGCATTAGCTTATTCCCAAGAATAAGCACCTTTCACTCGGTTAATACTCGGCAGAAATGAAACTTGCATTTCGATCGGACTTCCTTAACTCTTGTGCAAAAATGTGTGCAGTATACTGCAGCATCCATTTTCAATAAGCTACCATTCGAATTCTAAAACCTTAGTAGTAATCCGCGCGCTTTCAAATCGAAACTAAAGAGTTTCCTCATGGGTCATTCCTTCTATTCTGCCGAGGAGTTCCTTGAAGAATTAAGCTGACTCTTCTTGTTTTGTTGATTACGTTTACTTAAACTTATGAACTGACTTTTTTCTGGTTCATAAACACATTTTTATCTGTTATTACTTTCATGATGTAATTTCATGTACTGACACATTCCATGACCTTGGAGATTTGCTTGTTTGGTCTATGGAACTTGACGCGTAAATAAAAATAAAAAATAGCTTTCAAAGTCCCGTCGACCTGCTAAATTTATTTCACTTTTACCTGGCATATTCCTTTGACGTCTGCAATTTGCTTCTAAAGATCACTTGACTTTCTCAATCTCTTATTCTCTTCAATTTTGTTACACTGTTCTTTTAGGAAGATCCTTTTTCTCTTGTAGCTAATTCCCGAAGCTCTACATTCATTCAAACCTTGCGTTTTCAACCACTTTGACTTACGCTTTCCTTCGTTCCTCTGCAATTTGCAATGCATATAAATATAGAGGGTTATCATTATATAAAAGACTACAATCAAGAAATGAATGTTGGAAGGACTGCAGATCCCAGACCCTTGGTGTATAGCAGAAGTAATCCCTCTTTTCCAGAAGAGAGCATGTAAAGAGTGGAGCAACTCTCGTGGCACAAGCCTTCTAAACACTAGGTCCAGACCGTACTCAAAGATAATCAATAACTGCGTGAAGAGTAGCCGTGTAGCTGTTATTTCTGAAGAAGAAAATGAATTAAGAACAGGTCGGTCACACACAGACAATGTGTCAGTAATTAAAAACAATACAGAAAATTTTAATATAGACACTCATACGTCCTCTATCGACATTGAGAAGGTTTTGGCTGTGTGAGCCGTTACAGCCTATGGACGATTATGTCTGAATGTGGATATCCTTATCACCTAATAGAGGCTGTTGGACATTTTTAAAAAAACATGAATATTAATAACATGGTTAAGAATCGGTTAGAAGGAACAGTTATTAACCGAGGTGACAGAAAAGGGTGTGGATTATCACCTAACGTTTTCAATATTTACATTGACTTCATTCTTCGTACAAGGAATTGTAAAGTAAACAAAACAATTAAGTCAACGAATGAGGAACAACTTAAACTACCTTTGTTTGCGGATAATGTCATTATTTGGAAGAATGAATATGACGTCCAAAGATCAGTATACAAGCTGAACGAAATATGCAAGAAATACACCCTTTAAATTTATGGAAATAAAACAGAAATAGTGGCATTCTGAGGAAAATATCCAGTTAGGTCAAAAATTGTTTTGGGTAATTCAGTTTCATAACAAGTCCCTCATGTATCTTATATAGGCAGCGCTATAAGTTTTGATTTTGCCTCTGATACTAAAAATAAAATACAAAATTCCAAGCTGTCTGTGGTGCCATTACCAGAACACTGTGTCATAAAGTACGAAAAGAAAGCGTCATTAAATTCTGTAAAGTGATGATGGTTTCTGCGTTATCCTATAGAAGTGAAATAAAATAAAATTCGTACAGCAGAGATGAGGTTCCTAAGGAAGACGAAGGACTGCACAACAAAAGACATGATTAGACAATTCCATTAAGTTTCGGGTGTGCAGCCGCAAGCATTCTTCTTCTTCTTCTTCTTCTTCTAATATTTCGGCTGTATTACGTTCACCCATTTTCCGAGTGAGCTGCAAGACTGCTACTCCAGTGCTCGCTTCGTCCCTTTATACTCGTGTTCCGCGCAACTGCGCATGCGGCCACAGATGCAAATGCGCCAGAGACGTAGGTTGGCGGCAGAGACGTGTACAATGCGCGAGTTACGTCTATGACTCCGCAGTCGATCTGTGTTGGCATGTCGATATATCATTGTGACTGCTCTGTGACGACGTCTTTGTGAGTTTATTACACCAAGTGCCGGATTCCATGATTTATCAAGGTTGAAACTACTATATATATTAATCAAATTTGTTGTCAAGCGAATCGCAATTGCCTCCATCACTATCGAGTCCCAAGAACATGATGTAGTTGCCAAAATTTCGACGTTGTCATACAACATACTGTGACCAGTGTCAACACAGTGCTTTGCCACTGCCGACGTGTTAGGTTGTAAAAGTTGTGTGTACCTTCGATGTTCTGTACATCTTTCTTGTACAGGGTGAGTTGTTTGTCCAATATAAGAAAGGCCACATTCACATGGAATTTTGTAAACTCCTGATTTTCGGAGCAGCAAATCATCTTTGACGGTGCCCACGAGTGCAGATGTCTTGGTTGGAGGACAAAAAATCACTTTTACTTTATGTCTGCTGAGAACCCGTCCGATTTCTGAGAGGCTACCCACATATGGCAGGAAGGCCATCAATTTAAAGGTTTCTTCATCTTCTCCTGCTTTCTTTGTGGCCTCCTTCGGTTTCATTTTCAGTGCCTTCTGTATTTGCTATGGGGAGTACCCATTATCATCAAACACTCTTTTTAAGTGGGAAAGTTCATATTTCAGACCGTTTTAGTCAGAAATAATATGCGCCCTGTGGGCCAAAGTTCGGAGAACACTCATCGTCTGGGCAGGATGGTGGCAGCTATTTGCACGTAAATACAAATCCGTGTGCGTCGCCTCCCTAACACTTCATGTCCCAAAGTGCCATCTTCTCTGCGCCGAACCATGAAGCGTATCGTTATACAGCCGAAATATTAGAAGAAGAAGGAGAATGCTTGCGGCTGCACACCCGAAACTTAATGGAACAGTCCTTCCGCCGCCAAAACCTGAAGATTCACATGATTAGACAAGAGTAGAAATGAAGCTATTACATAATTGTATTAACAATTAGAATAGAAAAATTAAAAAGTATCACGGAGATTGGTAGCACCCCATACGAATGCCAGGCCACAAAATTCCCCAGAAGATCCTGTTTTACAAGTCGAATGGGAAAAGAGATATAGGAAGACCTTGAAAATATAGGAATGATTTTGATTGTGAGCTCGTAACAGACAACAGCCTAACCCATCAAAGGAAGTTGATGATGATGCTGATGCTGCTGATGATGACGATAATAATCTATATATCTTTGCTACAAGAGAGCCATTAAACAAGTTTTTACAGACTTTAGGAGAGCTGATGACGAATTTCAAATCTTCGGTGATAAACAATCACTTCAACTGTTTAATGGTTTTCTAGTAAGAGCACCGTATGCATATTCTTTAGACACAGATGTGCAGGCTTGAATAAAATAAAACTAAGCCAATGGACATTTCCAGTCAAGAAAACTGGTTTGGAAATAGAGCACAAAGTGACGCGGAGAGCACATGTAGCAAGCGTGGCACAAAATACTAAGGATCAATAAATATCCCCCCGGTAGTTACGGTTATTACCTGAGGAGCAGACTCGCATGTAACTCTAAGCATTTACGGAACACTTATTCCTTTCTACTTGAATTATGCTTGCGACGATCATAGATCTTGACACACGTCCATTCCACTTAAACTTTGAAAAATATAGTATAACTCGCTACGCATCTGCGTCGGCGCGATGAAACTGACATAACAAATGCATTGTTGTGGGAGGTATTGAGAACACAAGTATCCCGCCGACGGCTAATTTCATGCTGAAAAAGAGACAATTTTCGTAACCGTTGTATGTGCAGAAGATCCAGATGGTGTCGGTCGACTATCCTACAAAACAAAGTTACATCAGCAAACATGAGCAGACGTACATTCTACAGTGCTTTTAAATAAAACTCCAGCACAGAATGGTTTACATCAGGCAAATTTTGTCGCCGAGGCATCAATATGGGGTCATTACAAACCACTGTAGCACGATTCTAGCTCCGAGACACGTACAGTTATGCTGCTGAAAGATTACACCGCCGTCGGGGAAGACATGAGGCATTAAGGGATGGAGGTGATACACAGCTGTCAGCGAGTCTTCCCATGCAACCGCAGGAGAATGGAATTCCCCCCATAACACAATATTGCTCCCACCAAACTGCGTCCATGGCACGCTGCACGTTTCCAGCCGCCGATCTCCTCGATGACGGCGTTTTTTGAGACGGCTATCGACCTAAATGCGATCCACCCGAAGAGCCGACACGTTTCCATTCCCCGACGGTTGAATTCCGATTGTCCCGTGTCAAAAAAATGGCTCTGAGCACTATGGGACTTAACATCTATGGTCATCAGTCCCCTAGAACTTAGAACTACTTAAACCTAACTAACCTAAGGACATCACACAACACCCAGTCATCACGAGGCAGAGAAAATCCCTGACCCCGCCGGAAATCGAACCCGGGAACCCGGGCGTGGGAAGCGAGAACGCTACCGCACGACCACGAGCTGCGGACTGTCCCGTGTCAACTGCAGTCATAACTGTCGATTCCGATAGGTCAACATGTGAACACTTAGGGACGGACTGCCACGGAGATCCATGTTCAACAATGTACGGTGAATGGTCTGCTCCAAAACACTTGTGCGTCCACCAGGATTGCGCTCTTTCGGTGGAGATGGTACAGGTCCTACTTTACAGAGCAGACAAACCTCCGAACCCTACGTTCTGTGAAGAGTCGTGGAAATGCAACCATATAATGCTTAGTGGTGGTTCCACTGTCCTTCCACATCATTCCGCAGACGCTCACAACAGTAGCACGTGAACATCAACCAGCTTCGCCGTTTTCCAGATACTTGTCCACAAGTTCTGCGTCATAATAATCTGCCCTTTGTCAAAGTTGCTTATTTCAATGGCTTTCCGTATTTGCAGCCCATATCTTCTATTGTGTCTGCTCCGCTTAAATACTTTTGTTACTGCGTCACGTCCCACAACGCCAAAAGGTGGCATCCAACGTCTCGATAGGCAGTGGTCACAATGTTTTGGATTATCAGAGTAATTAGTACCTTAACCGACTCTGGAACAGCAGTCATGATATTGAAATACATTTCAAACAGCAGTCCAACATCTGATTCGTTTATGAAATTATGCAGCAAGTCAGTAGTCTACAAAATGAGCAAAAAGAAGACACATTGATCAGATTCAAAGGCCACAGCGACATCCGTGTACACGAACAGGTGTCGGCCAACTGGTTGAATAAGACGCAGCTTCTTGAACATATCACAAAATGATTCAAATGGCTCTCAGCACTGTGGGACTTAAGTTCTGAGGTCATCAGTCCCCTAGAACTTATAACTACTTAAACCTAACTAACCTAAGGACATCACACACACCCATGTCCGAGGCAGGATTCGAACCTGCGACCGTAGCGGCCGCACGGTTCCAGACTGTAGCGCCTAGAACCGCTCGAACATACAACATACAAAGGCATCCCAGACAGACCTCATACAACGGACTGAAAGGATGTGATAGTCAAAGGAATGGAGAAAAATAACCTATGAGGAAGAGAAGCATTACAGAGTGATACACCCAGTGATGCCAACAAATCATTCTTATACGGAGGAACTGTGTCAAGGTGATCTCTAATCTCAATCGTTTCAAAAATCACTTAAATCGACAGACTGACCTACAATATTCTTTGTGCTTATAAAGAAGGAGAAGACGTAAAAAATACATTATTAGGCCAACGCAAAGCAAATTGAATGACCTTTGAGACAATCACCGGAACGCTACAGGATATGAATGGCCCCACTACCTTTCCGCGCTTTTCAGAATGAAGGACCTTATGGTGCACAAGCTTTTGTACACACCTCTCTACGTATTAGGAGCGTCCAACAACTGGAACAGCAAAATTTAGACTATTTATCGGTGTTGCATGAAACAAAAATGGGCAGATATCTTGGATCATAAGAGATGGACCAGAGGCGACTCGGAACACGAGATCACTTGCGAGAGCCGCAACAGCGAGGGAGCAAAGCAGAAACAATGAAACGAATTGCCTGTAGTACTCACCCAAATTACCCGACATGTCAGAAGACAAATCAGACACACAGAGTATAACGCAGGTATGTAAGTTTTGTAGTCATTTTGCTATAAATTAATTTAAATATTGTACATAGATGGTACTCAGAACTGACAGTTGCTATTAATACTCGTGTGTTTAATTTATGGTTGGATGTACGGACATGAAACCGAAATCAAATAAATAAACTAAATATTACGTCATACTGCCCGTTCAATAACAGTTTTCACTTCCTTTGACAATAGACTGCCACACAGTGAGACGAATTCGGTTAAAAATACTACAACTGAATTACACATACACGTCCTAAATAAACCTTTGTCAAGAGCGTTGATACTAAAATATGGATCTTCCCAATGTAAGGTGGTTTGCGTGCCGCAATGAAACAGTAAGCAGTACCATAGGCGCAATCACAATTGGGGGGTATCTGTGAAGAGGCCGACTAACTTACGGCTCCTTAACAGGGGCAGCAGGCTTTTCAGTAGATACAGGGCCATCGGTCTGGATAACTGACTGATCTAGTCTTGTAACATTAGCCGACATGGCCTTACGATGCTGGTACTGCGAACGGCTGTAAGCAAGGAGATCGTTATTTTTCCTGCAGCTCGGCTGTGATGGTAGATGACAACGGTGTCCTGCTTCGTTGAACATCCCCCTTCCGGAACTCTTAGTGGGGTCTACTCACGAGAACGTTATCATGAGGAAAAACAAAACTGACTTTTTACGGGTCAAAGCATCGAATGTTAGATACTGTCATTAGCAAAGTTCATTGGCAGTACCCGCGCAGGTTAGCCGTGTAGTCTGAGGGACCTTGCCACGGTTCACGTGGCTTAGCGTAAGTTAGATTAAGTAGTATGTAAGCCTAGGCACCGATGACCTCAGCGGTTTGGTCCCATAGTCCTTGCCACAAGTTTCCAAGTTTCCATTGGCTGTAAGAACGGAACGTCTGGTCAGATCAGTACAGGCTTACAAATACACCTAGAGATAATGCAGGAGTACATTTAATAATAATTTAATAAATTAGAGGAATGAAAGTAATAATGTTTGTTAAATTGATTTGTTTATTCGTAATTCATATTTTAATTTTTTATTTGCATTTTTTGAATACCAGAAGAGTTAGCAGGGGTAGTAACGCAACAGTTGCTGCGAAAAACATTTGGGATGTTTTTCCAAGTGCGCTACGTGTTAGTAAATGCCAAGATAGTTGTCTGTGTTCAAATCCGGAAACTTTGGTCTTCGCTTTCGCTGCTTATATCGATCAGAAAAAACAACAACTTTAGAAAATGGCATGTTAAGGGTGGTAGTGCAAGAAAATCCACGTCAAACAATAGATGAACTGCCAAACACTCTTAACCAACCTTGGTTAACCAACCAAGAACATTTGCAGCCGACTGACACGGACGAACAAAGCTACTCGATCCACCACAAGCAACTTATTGCTTTAGCGGCACAAAACAGATGCATTTTTAATCGCTTGATCATTGGGTATGACACACGAGGCCTCTTTGATAACAGATAACTCAAACGTCAGTAGCTATCACCGAATGAATAGCCAAGAAGTACAGTTAAGCCAGGTTTACACCCCAAAAAGGTGCATTCGTGTGTCTCTGGTAATGTAATCGCGGGTTCGCTCATTCTGAAGTGCTGAAACCTGGACAAACAGGGGAATGCAGGCATTTACTGTCAACGATGGGATCGGCAAAATCAACCTTTGATTGAACAGTTTGCAGTTATTATCAGCTGAAAAGATGTTATTCTGAAACGCGATAATGCGAGACCCCACTCTGCAGGACAAAACCCTGAGAAAAATTAATGAACCAGGGTGGGACGTATTGCAACAGCAACCGTACTCGCACAATATTGTGCTATCGTATTTGAGTTTATTCCTAACGCTACAACATTTCCTAAGCGGCAAAAAATGTGAAAATATGGAAGACGTCGAACATGCTAAGTCCAGACACTTTGTTCAAGGACCAACTGATATTTGACGATCCGTCACTGAAAAGTTGCACAATAGATGGGAAAGGGTTGTTGATTTCGAGGATGATTACATCACTGATTAAAAATAAAAATCTTTAACAGTTTATCTGTGTGAATTTAATGGAAAAATACGACTTTACTTTTCGGTTCCGTAATAGTAAAGCGGATAAGCATCTGTGAACACCATAGGGAGCGGTGTGCCAACCACATGCCGCTCCATATCCGCATCCGATGACAGCTGTGGGCAATGATCGGTACCGTTGGACCTTCTTGGCGTGTTCGGGCGGAGTTTAGTTAAATTTAGTTTAGTTAAGGAAGTTTAGAATGTAAGTAGGCTGTTTAGGTTTTCTTATTGGTAACGTTACGTAGCGCTCTATATGAAAATCACTGGCTGTGCTGTGTGCAGTCTGTGGCTAGTTTGCATTGTTGTCTGCCATTGTAGTGTTGGGCAGCGGCAGCTGGATGTGAACAGCGCGTAGCGTTGCGCAGTTGGAGGTGAGCCGCCAGCAGTGGTGGATGTGGGAAATGAGATGGCGGATTTTTGAGTACAGAATGGATATTATGAACTGCTATGTATATTATGCTTTTTCAACACTATTAAGGTAAATACATTGTTTGTTCTCTATCAAAATCTTTCATTTGCTAACTATGCCTATCAGTAGCTAGTGCCTTCAGTAGTTTGAATCTTTTCTGGCAGTAGTGGCGCTCGCTGTATTGCAGTAGTTCGAGTAACGGAGATTTTTGGTGAGGTAAGTGATTTGTGAAAGGTATAGATTAATGTTAGTCAGGGCCATTCTTTTGCAGGGATTTTTGAAAGTCAGATTGCGTTGCGCTAAAAATATTGTGTGTCAGTTTAAGCACAGTCTTGTACAATTGTTCTAAGGGGACGTTTCACGAACTCAACAGCAGGAAAAAGAAGAGACTGAAAAATAGTAGGACAACATTGACTACTGCCAACGAACGAAAGAGGAAGCCGCCCCCCCCCCCCCCTCCAACCCCGTCTCCGGTAGAATTTTGCACAGAGCATAATTTAAATAATTTTATGATCGTTAATACTTGGTTTAAATATCCATACATACACTAGTACTACAATAGTAAAACCAACATGCCTGCTTGTCTGCTTGAAAACGCCAATGTGGTAGACGAATTTTCATGGCGGTTTTCAGAGGCAACTTGAGCGTAGCTTGGGCCAACATGTAAGCTTTTAAGCTTTATTTTATTCAAAACGGAAAACGATATAAAGATATCACAATTTAAACATAGATCTAAAACCGTCGCGTCTACCTATTAGAACACTCTAATAACCAAAAGCACTGGACGAATTTTAATGACGGTTTTCATAGGTAGCTTGAGAGTAGCTTTGGGGTAATGTATGGGCTTTATTTCATCAGTCACGGAAAAAAGATATCGTGGCGTGAAATTTTGTCTAAAATCGTCGTCTCTCTCTTTTTATCCGTTTCAACACGCTAATCTCCAAACCTAATAGACAATCGTAATGCGGTTTACATAGTTAACTGAAGAGTACCTTGAACAATACGTTGGCTTCATTTCAATAAATCGGAACGCGGAATAAAAAGATATTGTAAAGTTTTATCTAATATCGCCTCCTCAGATTAGCAGTACAGATGATTAATCATCATGGTGCAGCGCACAAAAGAACCAATTGATAACAGTGTTAGTTTCTTTAACGCAGTGAGAGATGTATTTTCAGAAGTTTACCTCAATGATAGAATTAAGAGCGGCAATCTTATCTCCATCAATACAAACCAACTGCGAGTTCACTTGGCTAGGATATACGGATTTGCTGACTTCGCTTCGTGTATTATAAGCTTAACGACATTCCTTTGCTCCTTTCGAAAGGTTTTATTTGTATTTCTTGCTAAGAAAAACGAATTTTATGAATTTTCTTTGTGATTTCTGTGCATACTCGTTACGTTTTGATTTCGTCTTGTCTACAAATAATAATGACTAGAAAACTTTAGAGTCTTTCTCAGTAAACAGAGTTATTAAATTACTGAGGTCCATGCCGTCACAAGAATCCAATGCATATCGCGAGGCGATGCTTGCTACAGCTCGCGAACATCAAGCTTTAACTCTCTCTTGGTAACTGTTACTGAAAGCGAGGCATGACGTGACACTGACTGATAGCACCATGCATTATCTCTCTCTTTAGAACTACTCACTAACAGAAGCTTAAAGATACTTCTCTACAACGCAACATGATAGAAGCAGAAACTTTAATGGGATGTGGTGCTGATGATGATGATGAGTCCCATACTTCTTTACAGAGCGTAGGGGAACGACGCGGGAGACCCGCGCCGCCTTACTAGGCAAGGTCCTAGTGGAGGTGGTTTGCCATTGCCTTCCTCCGACCATAATGGGGATGAATGATGATGAAGATGACACAACAACACCCAGTCATCTCGAGCAGGAAAAATCCCTGACCCCGCCGGGAATCGAACCCGGGATCCCGTGCTCGGAAAGCGAGAACGCTACCGCGAGACCACGAGCTGCGGACTAAAATTTAGTCTTAACAGTTTACCATTTTGCTTTAAACGGGTAAAATAACAGGTGAGCCAATGTTATACCATGACTATCAACAAAGCACAAGGCCACACACTGTGTGTTGCAGGTGCGGACCTTAGTGTCCATTGCTTTACGCACAGCCAGCTCTGCGTGTCTTATCTCCGACATTAGAGAAGCAATCAAGCTCTTTGGTCATGTCTACAATCACACTACTTCAAAATATTTTATACAGAAAACCTTTACAAGTTAAATATAAATTTCATGCTTTCAACATGCATGGTACAACTCATGGAATAAGCTTCTATAAGTGAAAGAGACCTGAAGATAAAGAAAGATTTCAAATAAATTACGTAATGGTACGACAGGAAATTTCTTTACCAGATTTGAAACTGGTAAACTTTTTCAGGAGCAGATGAGAAATCTGGCCACATTTTATTGGTTATGGACAGCAGATTAAACCTCAAGAAATGGCAGAAATTTCGAAAATGAAGGAGATGAGACATAAATAAACCAAAGGGACCATTAGTTGTTGAGAGTTCCAGGAGGAGCATTAGATGACCATTGACTGAAACAGGGTTAAGTAAGACAGTGGAAGACATAAGGGTAGCCTTGTACGATAAAGTAGGTGGTGATATACACAAATGAAAAGGTCTTGTAGAAATTATTGTTTAGCTGATAAGATACTGAATCTAATTCATGAAAGAAAGTTATTATAAATGCAGAAAATGAGGCAGGAAGCAGGGAAGACATCTTAAAAGATGAGACTGACAGGAAACGCTAACTGAAAGCGTAGACAAGAAATGCAAGGATGTAGAAGAACCGATAACTAGGTGAAAGAAAGATGTCACCTACAGAAAAACTGAAAATGTCTTTGGTGAAAAGAGAAGCAGCCATGAAAATCCGTAGCTAATCAATCGTGTCCCTTCTCATTTAATATGAGAATTACATTCAAGTAAGAGAATAACGAAGAGACGAAATATTACACCGACGGCTTAGTAAAGGAGACCAGATTGCAGTGAGTGTGTGTACTGACCTGTAAGTTACTTCATATCTAAAACTACATTTAATATGGTGCAGGTCTCCTGTTTCTTTGCTTTGTGAGAGTGCTCGGAAACAGGGCACATGCTGGATTAGGGACAGGCAGGACAGTGTCTAACGTAAAAAGAAAAGAAAAGCATATCCAAGCAGCCATTATTAAACATGGCAGGTGGCTTTAGGTGATCAGTGTGAGCGGTGCGTAGATGCGTGAATCCCCTGGGGACTGGTGCTACTGTTTGTTTATGACACCTCTCCATCCTAACAGCCAAGCAATATCGATGCAAAGAACTTTTACCAACGGGATCAGAGAGAGATTGGCGCTCTGCCAAGTTCAGAACAGTGCCTTCAGCAGATAATAATCTTGTGATTTTCAAAAGAAACTTGGGATGTCGGTAAATAAGAGCATACCCTTGTGTACAGTCTTTTAGTTTCTTAAGACATGTGATATTGTGATATGAGGCTAGCTGCTGAGTGTGAAAACGAGTTGTAACGTCAGGATGACAGATAATATGTAGAAGCTTTTTTTTAGTGTAGCTTGTCCAATGTCAATAGAGTTATATCATAATGCTTTTTTGTAGTGGGAATCTTTTTGTTCACGTCATTGTCAGACTGGAAGTTCTTAGACAGGGATTTGTGGCCATATCTTTCTTGGCAGCAAAGAGAAGGTTGTATAATTCAGATAGAAAACTCGACATTTGATGTCGGTGGGCTGCAATCTCCACTCGAGCAGCTGACCGGAGGCCCAGGTTTGTGTTGTGGAAACATGACAACTCGTCCTGTACTTCAGACGGCCTGTCATGATGGCAACACTCTGCACGTCCCATGATGATAATTTACTGTCAGATTATTAGCAGTACTGATTGCCAATGGCCTTGCCACAGTGGTAACTCTGGTTCCCGTCAGATCACCAAAGTTAAGTGCTGTCGGGCTTGGCTACTTGGGTAGGTCACCGTCCGGGTCTGCCGAGTGCTGTTGGCAAACGGGCTTCACTGAAACCTTGTGAGGCCAATGGAGGAGCTACTTGATTAAGAAGAAACGGCACAGGTCACGAAATCTGACAACGGCTGGGAGAGTAGTGTGATGGCAACATGGATCTCTATATTCACATCCAATGATGCCTAAGAGCTGAGGATGACGTCGCAGCCTGCCGCTACCCCTGGTCCTCCTTGGCCTGTTTGAATGGGGTTTCTTTGTTTGTATTAACAGTACTGGCTTGTTAGAACAATCCTTATTCAGAATTTAGTCACATCATTGTACTATCTCTCTCATGATCATCAGTGCATTGGCTGATGTAATCTTTTCTCTGACTAACAGTTAGGCAAACAGTCACTGTGTCTGTTTAGTTACAAACCTGTGTGTAATTTTAGAATGTCGTTTGCATCCATGGGACACATTCTTATACCTCTGAAGTACCTCTGTAAACAATACAGGGTGATTAATTCAAGGCGTCAACAGAAACAAGTATTCAATGTACACATTAATATATTCAAATAAACAAACATTAAATGCATGTGACTATCTGACAATACGAAGTCAATATTAAAAACCTGCACTATACAGGGTGAGTAACCTAACGTTACCGCTGGATATATTTCGTAAACCACATCAAATACTGACGAACCGATTCCTCAGATCGAACGTGAGGAGAGGGGCTAGTGTAATTGTTTAATACAAACCATACAAAAATGAACGGAAGTATGTTTTTTAACACAAACCTACGTTTTTTTTAAATGGAACCACGTTAGTTTTGTTAGCACATCTGAACATGTAAACAAATACGTAATCAGTGCCGTTTGTTGCATTGAAAATGTTAATCACATCCGGAGATATTGTAACCTAAAGTTGACGCTTGAGTACCACTCCTCCGCTGTTCGATCGTGTGTATCGGAGAGCACCGAATTACGTAGGGATCCAAAGGGAACGGTGATGGACCTTAGGTACAGAAGAGACTGGAACAGCACATTACGTCCACATGCTAACACCTTTTTATTGGTCTTTTTCACTGACGCACATGTACATTACAATGATGGGTGAGGTACACGTACACGCGTGGTTTCCGTTTTCAATTACGGAGTGGAATAGAGTGTGTCCCGACATGTCAGGCCAATAGATGTTCAATGTGGTGGCCATCATTTGATGCACACAGTTGCAATCTTTGGCTTAATGAATGTCGTACACGCCGCAGTACATCTGGTGTAATGTCGCCGCAGGCTGCCACAATACGTTGTTTCATATCCTCTGGGGTTGTAGGCACGTCACGGTACACATTCTCCTTTAACGTACCCCACAGAAAGAAGTCCAGAGGTGTAAGATCAGGAGAACGGGCTGGCCAATTTATGTGTCCTCCACGTCCTATGAAACACCCGTCGAACATCCTGTCAAGGGTCAGCCTAGTGTTAATTGCGGAATGTGCAGGTGCACCATCATGCTGATACAACATACGTCGACGCGTTTCCAGTGGGACATTTTCGAGCAACGTTGGCAGATCATTCTGTAAAAACGCGATGTATGTTGCAGTGCTCTCCGATACACACGATCGAACAGCGGAGGAGTGGTAGTCAAGCGTCAACTTTAGGTTACAATATCTCCGGATGTAATTAACATTTTACAATGCAACAAACGGCACTGATTACGTATTTGTTTAGATGTTCAGATGTGCTAACAAAACTAACGGGGTTCCATTTAAAAAACGTAGGTTTTTATGTTAAAAAACATACTTCCGTGCATTTTTATATGATTTGTATTAAACAATTACACTACCCCGTCTCCTCACGTTCGGTCTGTGGAATCGGTGCGTCAGTATTTGATGTGGTTTACGAAATATATCCAGCGGTAACGTTAGGTGACTCACCCTGTATAGTGCAGGTTTTTAATATTGACTTGGTATTGTCAGATAGTCACATGCATTTAATGTTTATGTTTTATTTGAATATATTAATGTGTACATTGAATACTTGTTTCTGTTGACGCCTTGAATTAATCTCATTTTCAAAATTATGCAATTTTCCACTTCAGGATCCCCAGGTAGGACATTCACATTTTATTGCACTAGTTAATCCGTTTCCACACAGTAATTCAGCTTGTATATCAAAGGTCTGTCTCTCTCCTAATTAATTTTCTGAGTCAGGATAACGGTTCAAACACTCAAGGAGTTTCGCATCAATTTGGCGGACCCTCCTGTGCTAGTACGAACACAGCATATTCTCTTAAGGCACCATCTTTCATGTTTGTCGTAAAATGGAAATGAAATGCTCGTACGACATTGTTGGCCGAGAGGCCACATTCGGGGTCAGTTCGGCCGACGTATTGGAAGTACCTTTCAGTGGACACCACTTCGGCGACTGGCGAGTCAGTGATGATGACAATTATGATGAGACACACAACACCCAGTCCCCTGACGGGAATTGAATCCGGGCCCCGTGCGTGGTAGTCGGTAAACCCACCGCCACGCTACTTCTTTTTACTTTTTTTTTTGTTCGGTATTGTTCGTTGCGTTAGTTCTGGACGGACGTCACAAGACATCCGTTCAAGTTGATCAGTGATTCCTTCACTCAGTTATTTATTACAGAGGACGAGCAGCCCTCTGACCAAAGACGTTGAGCTACCGTGCTGGCGCTACGGAGGCGGACATATTCGTCGTAAATAATTTGGCAATAGCAAGTGCTGAGAACTTCGATATTTTATAGGAATTTATTGGTGCAACTAAATAACAAATGAAATTTTATTTTCATCTTCATATCTGCAGTTTAGTGGATTATAGTCCATGTCTGTTTGATTATCAGCATAATTAATTCAGCACTGCAAAATTGTGAATGGGATACGTGTTATACTGATGTGAGCTGTGGTGGGAAGATACTGGTTATACTAATATTCAGTTGCTTAAGTTTCACATTGAAATGGGTATCCAATTTTGAATGAGGACAAGAAGCAAGGCCAAAGGCAAAACAGATAGCATCATGGTAAAAGATTAAATTACGGGTGATTGTGATTCAGAAGAGGAAGAGTTGAATTTTCCCGCGGAACAGTCAAGAGCAGTTAGTAGCAAATACCGAGAGCAATGTGACAGATAGCGCACTGGGAGGAAAGGAGGAAAATAAAGTGAGCAGTAGCAACATCTAACGAGAGAGTGAGGCCACACCACAGCATGTAGAAGTTGTAGTAACTGTCCGCAGTTGCGAAGAATACGTAGAGAGCAGGAGGCCGAATACGCCAGTGAATACAAACACCCCAATGGGTTAGGCTTGTACGTCTATATCTACGTAGATATTCCGTAAACCATAGCACGGCGCATGGTAGACGGTGCCCTGCACCATTACTAGTCATTTCCTTTCCTGTCCCAATCGCTAACAGAGCGAGGGAAAAACGACTATCTACATGCCTCCGTATGAGCGCTAACTTCTCGTATCTTATCTTTGTGGTCTTTAAACGCAATGTACGTTGGCGGCAGTAGAATCGTGTGCCATTCGGTTCCAAATGCCGATTCTCTAAATTTTCTCAATAGTGCTTCTCGCAAAGAACATCTTCCTTTCACGGATTCCCATTTGAGTTCCTAAAGCACACTTACGTGTTGTTCGAACCTGTCGGTAACAAATCTAACAGCCCGCATATTAGCCAGATGGACATAGTAAGAGAGGGACGAGTGTTTTGGCATCATAGTTTTTCTTAAACAAATGAGGAAAGAAGGAAAGGATATAGGAGAAAGGATACAACACATGCGGAAAGAAGGCAAGGATGCACGAGAAAAGATAGGAAACGAGATTAAGGACTAATAGGGGAGACAAAGGAAATTAGGAAATTGGAAGAAGAAACTAGCTCATGGGACAAAGATACGACACATGAAGCCAAGAAGGTAACAACAGAAACAAAAGAAAAATGTAGAAGGACAGCAAAGGAAAGTCGTGAGACGATAAAGAAAATATCTATTAGAGTTGAAGACATGCAGTATGGAACGTGGCAAATTTCAGATACTCAGCAGAGACAGTCAAAATTGTTGGTGCAGCAGCAAAAGACAGTGAAATTTACTGAAAAGACAGAGGAACGTGGTGAGAAGAATGAGGAGTAGGAGTCTGTCAACAAAAAGTTAGAGAAAGCAATAAAACCGTTAGAAGCTTAGAATCACGAGGACTAAATTGGCTAACTTAGTGCATGGTCTGATATGACGACCCTGACACCAGTCACGGAAACTGAAGAGCTACTGACATTGCTCGCATTCAGGAACCACAAGTCACGGAAACTGAAGAGCTACTGGCATTGCTCGCATTCAGGAACCACAGGGAAACTATCAAAGCACATCTTCAAAAGAGAATCGGAGGGGCAAGTGAGAGTTATGGAAATGGGGAACGGAAAGTAAGAGTTGCATTAGGTGCAGTATCGGGTTCGAGTGAATCACACGATTGTGTGCTGCTAAGCATTAGTCACGCTCATGGCGGATGGGATTGCAGCTATGGAGACACCAACAGTGAGAACTTGCAGAGAGAGCATAAACTGGAAGAGGTGAGAAAAACTACAGCAATGACTGTCAGGGTGTGTGTAAGTGGAGTGGAGAAGTAGCAAGTCATGTGGCCTCTCCTTTTCCATTCTATATGAAAACCACACTCTACTAAGAGGATCATAATGAGAATAGAACTGGAATGTAGTGAGTGTATGTACAATTCTTTAATTAATTTCATATCTTCACTACATTTAACATGGTGCATTATTATTCTCCTTTGCTTTCTGTGAGTGCTTGGGAATTGGGGGCGTATTGGATTATGGACAGGCAAGACAGTATCTGACGTAAAAAGAAAAAAAACATACCCAACCAGCCAGCAGTAAACAGAGCAGGTGGCGTGGGGTGTTATCAGTGTGAACGTTGCATTGTCGGGTAAGTACTATGGGGATTGGAGCTATTGTCCATTCACAACTCATCTTCAGCCTAGTAACTGGAACGAAAAGTCACTGGAGTTATAGTGCGACACGTGTTTCTTGGCGGGATTTTAGTGGGAGCACAAATTCTGCAGAAGTCGTGTTTTGCTTCGCAGTAAGGAAAGGGCAGATTGTACGATTCAGATAGAAAACATGGAGTTCGGCGTGAGTCTTAGAGCTGAAGTGATGTGTGGTGTCACCGCCAGACACCACACTTGCTAGGTGGTAGCCTTTAAATCGGCCGCGGTCCGCTAGTATACGACGGACCCGCGTGTCGCCACTGTCAGTGATTGCAGAAAGCGCCGCCACACGGCAGGTCTAGAGAGACGTCCTAGCACTCGCCCAGTTGTACAGCAGACTTAGCCAGAGATGGATCACTGACAAATTACGCTCTCATTTGCCGAGACGATAGTTAGCATAGCCTTCAGCTACGTGATTTGCTACGACCTAGCAAGGCACCATTACCAGTTTATATTGAGATTGTTATTAATGTATCAACAAGAGCGATGTTCTCCAATTATGGATTAAAGTTAAGTATTACATCAACTACGTGCTTTATTTATTAGACTCAACTCCTTTAATTTTTCCAGACCTCACGCCAGTCTGCGTGAGCTTAAACGCGTGCATTTCGGCCTCTTCTAGCAACACGGTGTTGGCTCTTCTGCCAACACATCAGGATGTCTGCAGGCTGTGGCTCCCACTCGAGCAGCCTACAGAGGTCCAGAGTTCGTGATGGTGAAAGCATGACCCTCACCCTGTACTGCAGAGAGCTGGTCACAACAGCAACACTCTGTACTTCCTATGTTGGTAAATTACGCTGTCCACGATTAGCAGCACTGACACCTTAGTAGAGTCCTTATTCATAATTTCGTCAGATCGTTAGAATCATCTGTCCCATGTCCACCAGTTCGTTTCTCACATTCAAACCTCCAGATGTCAGAGACTCAGATCTGTATCAAATGTTGTGTGTCGATTAAGTATCAACCAACACACTGATTTAGTTCTTGCTGTCTGCTGTCTTGAAACATATGTAAATGGTAATTAAAAATAACGTCAGAACTAGAGAGCATCGCAAAAGCGCATTTGTAAAATGCAAATATCAGCAAACGCTAGCAATCATGGTAGTTGAGTTGGTAGAGTGTCATTTCGTCGTAATGAAGGTCCATAGTTCGAAACCAACTGGTGCTGTTTTTTTTTTATTTTTTTATAGCTTATGGGTGAAATTGTTATATGGGAGAACATTTTTTCTGACACGTAAAAAGGACGTTCCAGAGTTTGTAGCAATGTTATTTTGGCAGTCTGCTTTCGCTTCGTTAAGTGAAAGTAACAAACTTAAAACGTATATTTTTACAGGTAACACCTCACCTATCAATACAAATGTAAACTCTATAGGTTTGCTATTTTCAGCTAACGGAGTGCAAGCACACGGCCAAAAGAACATTGCTACAAACTCCGAAACGTCCATTCAGCATGTCAGAAAAATGTTCTCCTATATAACCATTTCACGCATAAGCTGTTAAAAGGAAACACAAGTTCATCACCGGTTGGTTTCGAACTCGGGACACTTTTTTCGGAGATGGGCATGGAAGGGTTGGCGGTGAGGGCAAAGCGGGCATGGGTCTTTGCCCGTGGCCTGGCCACTGTGACCCCTTGCCCTTCAAGGTATCAGCCATGGTGATGGTAAATCAATTGTGGAAATTTATTTATTTATTTATTTATTAGGTTTGTAATTCGTATTTACTTTATATCACAACGAAAATAAATATACCTAGCACCGCATCGTGCTCTGAGTAAACAAAACAAATACTCGGAACTTACCTTCATCGAGGTAATATATATGGGGAAACGAAAAATGAGGGAGTGTCGCTACTCTCCTTACGCTTCATCATCCAGGTACGTCTTCACGCATGTTGTATGTTATTCCACTAATAATCGGACTTGTTCTTGACAGCTTAGTCAATGGGTACCTTATCCTACCTGTTGATGATCCAGCTGAGTGGAGGGTGGAGTAGGGCACTCTCTAAGTAATTAGAAAAATACCGTCCATATTTTGGTTTCCGTGCAATCTTGGAATGACGTTCTTCTAGATACTTCCAAAACTCCAGTACATCTTTAGGTCCATCGTGAAGTAAGTATTGTTCCGCATGCCCTCTAACACACGTGACGACGTTGGTTTGGTGCGCGGGAAATAGTGTTCATATGGAAATAGTAGAAGCCGAGGTGTGATGTGTTCCGGAGTCAGTCGTAGAAAATAAGATAAAATTTGTCACACCAAGCGCCATACGTGTTATGCCGCGCCACATGTGAGACGGTGCTCGTCCGTGTCCGGTATTCCACAGTCTGCACGCAGAGGCGTGTCCACCATATTTATCTTGTGGAGGTCTCATCGGGTTATCTGTTTACCGTTGACTATGATGTACCATGTGGACCTGACGTATGTATCCAGTGTAACAGAGTTTATCGTCCGCCACCCCACCTTCCAATTAACCTGAGGATATTTGGCCTCCACGACGTTTGGTAGGCGCTATATACTGTATATCCCGTGCCGATGCCTGTTTCGTCTGTGGTACTGCGACACGGACATAAATGTGTTCAATGTAAAAGTTCCCGAAGTAGTAGAAGGGTCGGAGTGTGTCTTGCATCGTCAGTGGGGGCATAAAGGAGGACGGAGCTAAGGACTACAACAGCAAATCTGTCAAACTTTCCGAGTGATGGCGCCACAGCTCATGTGCGAGCTGACAAACATGGCCACCGCTCTGTCGTGGACATTGATTAGACCAAGACCTCCCCTTTCTGAGGGAAGTGTCAGCGACTCATAGCTGACTTTGAAGAGCGTGCCACTACTGACGCAGGCTCCGAATGCCGCTAATAGACGTCGAGCCATCAGTGAAGGTATTGAAGCGACACGCCGTATGTGTGGAAAGCGCGATGCGAGGTAGACATTAACTAAGAATGTCGAGGGTCCGCAGACGAATGTTGGAGATCTGGACTCGAATTTGTTGTAATAAGCGGCGGTAGTGAACGGCCGCAGTGCGCCGTATGTCGTCGTGAAACTTTATTCTGAGACATTTGCTAGTGCCACTAAGCTGTAGGGGACCGACAATTGCTGGGGTCAACCCCTCTCCTATGGCCGTGGTGACCGATTTGGTGACGTAGAGACATCTGCCGGAAGGCACACCGTATGTCGTAATCCATTCTAGTGCGCTGGCTGCATCGTTGCGATTACGGAGTACGAGAATCAGGTCGTCTGCATATGTTGCACAGAGAAATGCGACGTCACCTAAGGTGAGTACGGTGAGGCGTTGACAGAGGCCACAGATGAGCGGTTCCAGTGCCAGAGCGTAGAGTAAGGTCGACAAGGGGCAGCCTTGACGTACCAATCTGAAAATCGGGAGGGACTGCGTGAGACGCCCTTTCAAGAGCACCTTGCAAGTCGCCCCTCGGAGGAGGCGCATCACGACGTCTGTGAATTTCTGTGGATACCGCATGTGTTGGAGAACGGACGTTAGGTACGCGTGATCAACTAGATCGAAAGCTTGGCTAAAATCTAGTGAGGCCACCGCTCCCGGGGTGCGGCGTGCCCTCGCTAGGGCTAGTATGTCACGGTATCGACACAGTGTTGTGTGGATGTTATTGATACCCACTAGGTAAGCTGATCTGGTGAAATGACGTGTGGCAGGGTCGGTCGCATACGGTTTCTAATAGTCTGGTGAATATCTTCATGTAACAGTTGATGAGTGTCAGCGGGTGGTAATCACGTATTCGAGCCACACCTTTAGGTTTGTGAACCCGTATAATTATTTTTTCTACGAAGGCTGCAGGGAGCGGCACCGCGGGGGACATAAGCTCCCGACAGATGGCTGTCAACTTCAGAGCCAGTAAATACTGGACAGTTCTATACAACTTCCCAGGGAGCCCGTCGGGGCCAGGAGACTTGTTCGCCGCTCCTTTACCTATGGCGTCGATAACTTCGTCTTCCGTAATGTCGTTCAATAATTCAGTTTGTAAATCCTGTGGGACAATGCCATAAACCAGTCGTGAGATTCCTGTCACCGTTCAATAAAAACAATACTAGTCGTCGTTTTATAGGTTTATTTCTAGACAACCTGTTTCAACATTACACTATATTATCTTCAGACCTAAACTGCTCCAATCCAGTAACATTCATGTTACAAATATAGCAGATCCTTTAACTGGTCTCGTAATAGCTATTACGGGCATACGTGCTCGCTGGACAATAGTCAGCAACTCCTACTTGTTTTTGTTGAACACTGAACAGCCGCAGTCCCATATCCTACCAAAAGATGGAGTTACATTCTTTCGTGTCACTGTCGTCGAGTCGGAACACCGAGCAGAGTGAAGTCGTGCGTAATGGTCGAAGGAGGCTGCGCCAGTATCGCGTTATGTGGTGTGGTGACGGCCGTCCTCATTGGTGATGTCCTGTACCAGCGCTCGTTTTCCCAGTACGTTCTCGAATGACGTGGTACGCTGTGGGTCATTCCGTTGCGAGTCTGTCATGTGTTAGCGCTCGGACGAGCATCCCTTCGAGGTGTCGGTGCATATGGGCTACGATCTGTGCCTTCGCACCCTGTACTCTCATACCGTCATCTGTCGTTCCGGTGTGGGTGGCAAGGAGGCACATTCGCGGAGAACGGTGAAATAAAAATAGAGGGTCTGCCGCCTGCAAGCAGCGTTCTCACGACCATAAGTAATAAAGGTTCTCCGTAGGGCCGGCTTGGCGCCATGTAACCACTAAATGGTCGATGTAGGATATATCGGGAGGCGGCGGACGCACGAACTCCACGGGTCCTCGATGGGGCGTCGACAGTCCGGAGAAGCGAGATGAGCAAGGTTTAATTTCCAGGGATGTCGTCTGCGCTATACCCGTTGGCTACGAAGGGTGACGTTACATATATAGGCCTCGTGATCAGAAAAGTCTAATTGCCACACCTCCGCGTCGCTTACTGTTGCCGCGAGATAACGGCAGACGTAAATCCTATCGATGCGACTAGACGAGTGACTAGTGAAATGAGTGTATTCCGGTCGATTTCCTCGGACATGTTCCCATGTATCTACCAGCTGGAGATCGCTGATGAGTGTCCCAAGTTCGGGGCAAGGTGAATGGCGTGGCAGATGATCTTTAGGTGCTTGGGTGCTATTGAAATCGCTCCCTAATACCAAGTCATCGTACCTGCCCTGACAAATTGGTGCTACTCCTTCTGCGAAGAAAAACGATCGGTCGAGACGGCGATTCGTCCCGCAAGGGGCGTACACGTTGATAAACTGGACGCCTGGTACCGTTACGGCCATTCCTCTAGCGTCGGTGAGATATCGTACTTCGTCCGCCTCGAGGCGCTCCCTGAGAGGAATTGCGACTCCACTGTTAGTTGGTAAGGCGTGGGACACACGAGACGTACAACTATACATACCATGGAAATCGGCGACGAAGACTTCTTGGAGAAAAAAAATGGTTCAAATGGCTCTGAGCACTATGCGACTCAACTTCTGAGGTCATCAGTCGCCTAGAACTTAGAACTAATTAAACCTAACTAACTTAAGGACATCACACACATCCATGCCCGAGGAAGGATTCGAACCTGCGACCGTAGCGGTCATGCGGTTCCAGACTGAAGCGCCTTTAACCGCACGGCCACACCGGCCGGCTCTTGGAGAAAGACAATGTTAGCGTACGCTGCATTGAGCAAGTTTTGGAGCAGCGACAACCTCGTACGTGTCCGAATGGTGTTAATGTTGGTGGTCGCTAAGTGATAGGTCTGCAGATCGTCTCCTGCAATGGGGGCCTCTGTCAGCGTCACAGTAAAAGTTGGGGCCTGTAATCTGCAGGCTGCGCCCTCTCGCATGCATCTGTTACTGCTCGTGAGGGGTGGAGGTGTGGGAGGAGAGAATCTTCAATGTCGTCCGCCCAAGGTCTGTAAGTTAACAGTGGCTGCGGTTGAACACTTGTGAGCTGAGTGAGCAAGGGTGAGCCATCAGTCGTTTCTGGTTGCCCACCAGTGGCGGGCGCTGCGCTTGTGATCTGATTGCCCGAGAGAGCGGAAACGGGATTGTCGAAATCAGAGAAAGAGACAGGTGAGGAAGAACCTGTGTCATCCATTTTTCTCATATCGTCGGCCGTCCGATCGTCGAGAAGACGTTCGCTTGAGGCAATCGTCTGAGGATGTGAGAAGTCGATTTTTATGTTTCCTCGGTGACCTTTGTTTGCGGACGTGGGTTTATGTGTCGGGAAGAGTGTGTCGTTCCCGCATCTCATCCCCCTCAAGAAGAAAAGCAGAGATCGGTACAACCCTAGTGTCGAGTTCCTTTGTTTCGTCCCAATCTTCTTATGGAGTCGATGGGCAGCTTTTTGCAATCTCTGCGGACTCCGTAATGATGTTGGTCAATCCAGGACTAGCGACGGGGTGCACTCTAACTTTTCCTGTCTTCCAAGTGGTCTTTCGTCTGCCATGACGGTCGATCGTGTCACACCTGAGTAACTGAGGGGGAGGGCCGTGAGCGTAGGAGGTGGTACCGCACCATCAAATGGAATTTGCGTAATCCGACGCCGAGCGCACATGACTCTCCTGGCCTTAACCAGAACAAGTACGAGGGTGTCCATGGTACATTACGATTGCTCGACCTCCACTTATGACTAACAAGGGAACCTCCCAATCGCACGCCCCTCAGATTTAGTTATAAGTTGGCACAGTGGATAGACCTTGAAAAACTAAACACAAATCAATCGAGAAAACGGGAAGAAGTTATGTGGAACTATGAAAAAAAATAAGCAAAATATACAAAATGTGTAGTGCATGCGCAACATATACCAATCCAGGACTCTACAAGCGCAGGAGCGCTGTGGTCCCGTGGTTAGCGTGAGTAGCTGCCAAGCGAGAGGTCCATGGTTCAGGTCTTCACTCAAATGAAAATTTTAATTTTTTATTTTCAGACAGTTATCAAAGTTCAGGCACTCACATACTCAACTTCGCTCTCAAAAATTCCAGGACATGTTCATATTTGCTTGGACATATGCCGGATTTGACGGTCTACACACGGAAAAATTTGAAAACGTTAAAAACATAAGTTTTGACAGAGCACAGGGAAAACTGTGCGACTGTGAAACTGTTGCATTCATTTGTTGCAGTTTACGTGACAAATTCTTATGTTTTCATCGGTTTTTTGGGAGTGATTATCACATCCACAAGAAAACCTAAATCGGGCAAGGTAGAAGAACCTTTTTACCCATTCGACAACTGTACAAGTTAGGCGGGTCGACAACATATTCCTGTCATGTGACGCACATGCCGTCACCAGTATCGTATAGAATATAACAGACGTGTTTTCCTGTGGAGGAATCGGTTGACCTATGACCTTGAGATCAAATGTTTTCGGTTCCCATTGGAGAGGCACGTCCTTCTGTCCACTAATCGCACGGTTTTGAGGTGCGGTCGCAAAACACAGACACCAAACTTATTACAGGGAACAGAGGCGTCAATGAACGAACGGACAGATCATAACTTTGCGAAAATAAAGAATGAAAACTTTTCACTCGCGGGAAGACTTTAACCAAGGACCTGTCGTTCCGCAGCTGCTCACTCTAACCACGGGACCACGGCGTTCCTGCGCTCGCATTATCCTTGATGTTACCTATGTTGCACATGGACTACTCAATTTGGAAATTTTACTTATTTTTTCATACTTCCGCACAACTTCTTCCTGTTTTCTCGACTGATATGTGTTCAGTTTTTCTAGGCTTATCCACTGTGCCAACTTATAACTAAATCTGAGGGGGGTGCGATGGGGAGGTTCCCTTGTAAGAAGAATGACACGTGTTTTTTTTTTAAATTCAATTTTGATTTGTCGGACGCCGGTGAGGACCTGATATGTCTCGAAGGTGGTCTATTTTTCGGCCATGTGGCTAATTACCATCCCATATGGGTGGAAAGCTGCGGTAACTACGTCTGGCGGCACTTCGAACAGGAGTTAGAAGATTCTTAGAGTGCGTAATCCTAGTCCTGCGTGGTCAATGGTAACTGCCCCGATGTGACCATCGGAGAGTTTGAATTTAAGATCGTTCGCACATCTGCTCACAACAGCGTGACATAACTCCTCATCGACCATCTGGACGTAAACGATACAACTTATGATGGATAGGTGGATATCGATGACGTGTTGTGGTGGTATTTGTACTTCGTCACAGATGACTCGTTCGATTTCAAAGGCTCGTGATCTTGCGTTGTCGGGCTGAAAGCTGATCCCGATGATAGCTTTTTTGTACGAATGAGCCATAGCTACTCAATGTCAACGGACGTGAGCACTAGCGGCGGCGAGGAAGTAAACAAACTACGCACACTCGCGACTCAGGCGACGGGAAGTAAACAAGACGTCCACGGCGCTCACCTGCCGAAGGCAGACTGGACCGTTAGTACAATAATATGAGGCTCTGCCAAATCACCTACCAGAGTAACTTGCATCTGAGTTTCACAGATGCACTATTGCGATACTTTGTAGTTCTGTTGTTATTTTTAATTACCATATAAACATGTTCTACTGGACGACAGCACACAGCACGAACTAAGTCGGTACTTTTGTTGATACTCTACCAACATACAACGTCTGGTACCGATCTGAGTATCTGACATCTGGAAGTTTGGGTGTGAGACTAACAGTAAGGCAAGAAGTCATTGTTTTCGTTCAGTTGGAAATTTACGTGTAATTTTAAATCATCAGTTGCATCTATAGACCACATCCTCAAATCATTCAAGTAACTCTGGCAACCGGCGGGTTCACTTGGTGTAAACCTTACAGAGAGGTATTTCATATTAACTTAGAATGCGTTCCTTGTTTACATTTTATTTGAATGAATTAATGCGTTGGTTTAAGCCTAATTTCTGTTGACATCTTTAATTAACGTCATTTTCAATATTACGCAGTCCTCCACTTTAGGATCCGCATCTCGTCGCGATAATTAATTCGTTTGTGCACAGTAATTCAGCTTGGATCTTAAAGGTATGTCTGTCTCCTAATTAATTTTATGTCAGGTTAACAATTCAAAGACAGGCTATGTTTTGCAGCTATACGCGTATCAAGAGTTCATATGGCAAACCAGAACAAAGGAAGAAGGGAGCTGAAAGGTAGAAGACATACCTGCGAAATAATGACACGAATTATTTAAAGAAAAATGGAAAACACGGTACAAGCTGAGGCAATGAATCGAAACTGGCCAGAAAATGTCCTTCTGGCACCAGGGGCAAGTGCTGGGGGTAGGAATTGTAGAGGGGAACAATGGGATGGTTCAAATGCATGTAAGCTGTAATAGTTATGTAGAGCCGGCCGGTGTGGCCGAGCGGTTCTAGGCGCTTCAGTCTGGAACCGTGCGACCGCTACGGTCGCAGGTTCGAATCCTGCCTCGGGCGTGGATGTGTGTGATGTCCTTAGGCCAGTTAGGTTTAAGTAGTTCTAAGTTATAGGGGACTGATGGCCTTAGATCTTAAGTCCCATAGTGCTCAGAGCCATTTGAACCATTTTTAGTTATGTAGAGGTGTGGAGGCTTTACAGGATTAGAACAATATGGAGAGCTGCAGCAAACCAGTCTTCGCATTGAATAACACAACATGGCATTGTTGGTTGGGTGACACAGAGTGGTAGACTAAGCCACTTAATTAGACAGAGCTTTCTATCTCCGCCCACAACAGCCGCTTTCGAAATGGTATGTGAGTGCGTTGTCTTACGTGTATCTGTTCATTATAGGTGACTGTAAAGGGTATGTGTGTGGTGTGCTGTCAAGTTTTTGTTGTATGTTGATAAGAGATGGAAGGGGATCCAATGTGACGGTGGCACCATGTGGGTCGCCGAGGTTAACGCTGCCATGTAACGCATAGACCACCATTAACAGTGGCACATGTCTTCGAGTCACTAGCCATTGCTGATTGATTAGAATGTAATCAGATCACTGGCCCAAAGCCTAGTGATAAAGAATTTTACATCAGTACCAATTCTCTCCTTGCAGGCCAAATGCAAGTGGTATAAATCACTGGTAATGGCTCTCAGACAAGCACCACTAACCAATCATTCGTTGGCAACCTCTGTCACGGATCATTCTACAACAAAACCGACCAATGACTTTACTGCACGATTTATGACATCTACCGCCATCAACAAGAAAGTTGTCACTCCTTCAGAACAAGACATGCCTTAGTACAAATTCTGCCGTTTAGTGATGATAATAGATACAAGGTGTATTAGAAACTCATGAATCCTGTTCTTTTTATAGACAACGGCTATCTCTTTTACAATAGTTCCCTTCGACAGTTTCAGAGCGACAGAACAGTTATTTCCAGTTTCTGCGGTAATTATGGGACGCTTATCAGTTATTTTCTTACGGATATTATCCAAAATACCGAAGGTGATACATCTCAAGGAGTTTTTAAGCTAGATTAGTAAAACTAAATCACAGGGACTAAAATGAGGAAAACAGGAAAGCCGTGGAAATACAGAAATGTCACTTATTGGAAAGAACTCACTCATGGAGTGTTCTGTATGAAAGGACGTATTTTTGTGCTGTCTGATCCCAGTGCTCGCAATCCAAACTAGTACGTGAGTTGCGGACTTCACTACAAAATTTCAGCTCAATTATTTGCTCTGGCAGTTCACATTTAATTTCAAACAATAACGGCGGCAGGAAAACCTTGATTTTACACCGGATTAATTTATTGTCCATTTCTTATGACGGGGAGGGTTTACATTATACCACTCATGATTTTGTCGTTTGGTCAGCTGATCATATTTGAAAATTCGTTGCCTGTCACCTGTAATAACGAGGCCACTGAATTCTGGGTCTCTCTGAAAGTGGTCGAGAAAATCAAAATGTCATCTTTCCAATTGTTCTTTTGCGCAGTCATGAGGCTCTTTCGAGCCATCTTTGCACACACTTTTAGGATGCAACAATCCTATGACAAAGTGTAATAGACATTAAAAACATTCAATTTTAATATTTTCAACATTTCGTGACCCTGTCAGCAACTGTATAAATATTAATTTTAAATTAACAACAGCCTCAGTTGCAATGTTTACATAGATTTTCCTAGGTTTCAGTTGGGATAACCCAACCTTCTTCAGAATAAAAGGAACTACGATTTGTCCATAATGCACAAGGTCAAAAACAAAATGTATAATATAGTAATTCACCGTCATATTGCAATAACCTATCTGGGAAACTGCCTCGGCCCCACTTCGCGACCGCAGTACGGCAGCAACGGATGTTGTACTGGAACATGCTGTAGCCTCGAGAGCGCATACGCGATAGTGTGTCCTGCGCACTTGTTAACACTGGTACCAACATGTAGTCCTAAACTTCAAATTCTATGAATAACCAGCTGCGGCTAACGAGATTGACGTATACGTTATCCTGTAAGGAACAAAGATATATCGACTGTCTAAAAACATTTGTAATAATTTGTTGGACGTGAAAAGTGAAGGGAGAAATGCGTTTACTATTTAAGACAACCCCCCCCCCCTCCCCATGAGCCATGGACCTTGCCGTTGGTGGGGAGGCTTGCGTGCCTCAGCGATACAGATAGCCGTACCGTAGGTGCAACCACAACGGAGGGGTATCTGTTGAGAGGCCAGACAAACGTGTGGTTCCTGAAGAGGGGCAGCAGCCTTTTCAGTAGTTGCAAGAGCAACAGTCTGAATGATTGACTCATCTGGCCTTGTAACACTAACCAAAACGGCCTTGCTGTGCTGGTACTGCGAACGGCTGAAAGCAAGGGGAAACTACGGCCATAATTTTTCCCGAGGGCATGCAGCTTTACTGTATGGTTAAATGATGATGGGCGTCCTCTTGGGTAAAATATTCCGGAGGTAAAATAGTCCCCCATTCGGATCTCCGGGCGGGGACTACTCAAGAGGATGTCGTTATCAGGAGAAAGAAAACTGGCGTTTTACGGATCGGAGCGTGGAATGTCAGATCCCTTAATCGGACAGGTAGGTTAGAAAATTGAAAAAGGGATATGGGTAGGTTAAAGTTAGATATAGTGGGAATTAGTGAAGTTCGGTGGCAGAAGGAAAAAGACTTCTGGTCAGGTGGCTACAGGGTTATAAACACAAAATCAAATAGGGGTAATGCAGGAGTAGGTTTAATAATGAATAGGAAAATAGGAATGCGGGTAAGCTACTACAAACAGCACAGTGAACGCATTTTTGTGGCCAAGATAGATACGAAGCCCACGCCTACTACAGTAGTACAAGTTTATATGCCAGCTAGCTCTGCAGATGAAGAAGAAATTGAAGAAATGTATGATGAAATAAAACAAATTATTCAGATAGTGAGGGGTACGAAAATTTAATAGTCATGGGTGACTGGAATTCGGTAGTAGCAAAAGGGAGAGAAGGAAACGTAGTATGTGAATATGGATTGGGGCTAAGAAATGAAAGAGGAAGCCGCCTGGTAGAATTTTGCACAGAGCACAACTTAATCATATCTACACACTTGGTTCGAGAATCATAAAAGAAGGCTGTATACATGGAAGAAGCCTGGAGATACTGACAGGTTTCAGATAGATTATCTAATGATAAGACAGAAATTTAGGAACCAGGTTTTAAATTGTAAGACATTTCCACGGGCAGATGTGGACTCTGACCACGATGTATTGGTTATGATCTGTAGATTAAAACTGAAGAAATTGCAAAAAGGTGGGAATTTAAAGAGATGGGACCTGGATAAACTGAAAGAACCAGAGGTTGTACAGAGTTTCAGGTAGAGCATAAGGGAACAATTGACAGGAATGGGGGAAAGAAGTACAGTAGAAGAAGAATGAGTAGCTTTGAGGGATGAAGTAGTGAAGGCAGCAGAGGATCAAGTAGGTAAAAAGACGAGGGCTAGTAGAAATCCTTGGGTAACAGAAGAAATATTGCATTTAATTGATGAAAGGAGAAAATATAAAAATGCAGTAAAAGAAGCACGCAAAAAGGAATACAAACGTCTCAAAAATGAGATCGACAGGAAGTGCAAAATGGCTAAGCAGGGATGGCTAGAGGACAAATGTAAGGATGTAGAGGCTTATCTCACTAGGGGTAAGATAGATACTGCCAACAGAAAAATTTAAGAGACCTTTGCAGATAAGAGAACCACTTGCATGAACATCAAGAGCTCAGATGGAAACCCAATTCGAAGCAAAGAAGGGAAAGCAGAAAGGTGGAAAGAGTATATAGACGGTCTATACAAGAGCGATGTACTTGAGAACAATATTATGGAAATGGAAGAGGATGTAGATGAATAGGGAGATACGATACTGCCTGAAGAGTTTGACAGAGCACTGAAAGACCTGAGTCGAAACAAGGCCCCCGGAGTAGACAACATTCCAGTGGAACTACTGACGGCCTTGGGAGAGCCCGTCCTGACAAAACTCTACCATGTGGTGAGCAAGATGTATGAAACAAGCGAAATACCCTCAGACTTCAAGAAAATATAATAATTCCAATCCCAAAGAAAGCAGGTGTTGAAAGATGTGAAAATTACCGAACTATCATTTTAATAAATCACAGCTGCAAAATACTATCGCAAATTCTTTACAGAAGATTGGAAAAACTGATAGAAGCCGACCTCGGGGAAGATCAGTTTGGATTCCGACGAAATGTTGGAACACGTGAGGCAATACTGACCCTACGACTCATCTTAGAAGCTAGATTAAGGAAGGGCAAACCTACGTTTCTAGCATTTGTAGACTTAGAGAAAGCTTTTGGCAATGTTGACTGGAATACTCTCTTTCAAATTGTGAAGGTAGCAGGGGTAAAATACAGGGAGCGAAAGGCTATTTATTTATTTATGCATTTATTTTACCTGGCAAGATTAGGGCCTTCAGGCCCTCTCTTACACCTAACCAGGCATATTCAGATTCAACAAATTACAGTAGATACAGAACATTAAGGACATATAACATGTTATACAGTATTAATGTTAAAGAATAAAAATAGAGATTATAAAATTAGTAAAATGATAATTATAACAATCAAAAAATAATTATAACAATCAATAATAATAATAATAATAGTAATGACTATGTATATGAAAGTAAACATATTTTTCTTTTATGACTGTCAGTCCTATTGCTAGTTGGGAATTTTCTCGTTATATTCGTGCAGCTTGTGACTTATTTACAATCTGTACAGAGACCAGATGGCAGTTATAAAGAACGAGGGGCATGAAGGGGAAGCAGTTGTTGGGAAGGGAGTGAGACAGGGTTGTACCCTATCCCCGATGTTATTCAATCTGTATATTGAACAAGCAGTGAAGGAAACAAAAGGAAAATTCGGAGTAGGTATAAAAATCCAGGGAGAAGAAATAAAAACTTTGAGGTTCGCCGATGACATTGTAATTCTGTCAGAGGCAGCAAAGGACTTGGAAGAGCAGTTGAACGGAATGGATAGTGTCTTGAGAGTAGGATATAAGATGAACATCAACAAAAACAAAACGAGGATAATGAAATGTAGTCGAATTAAGTCGGGTGATGCTGCCGGAATTAGATTAGGAAATGAGACTCTTAAAGTAGTAAAGGAGTTTTGCTATTTGGGGAGCAAAGTAACTGATGATGGTCGAAGTAGAGAGGATATAAAGTGTAGACTGGCAATGGCAAGGAAAGCGTTTCTGAAGAAGAGAAATTTGTTAACATCGAGTATAGATTTAAGTGTCAGGAAGTCATTTCTGAAAGTATTTGTATGGAGTGTAGCCATGTATTGAAGTGAAACATGGACGATAAATAGTTTGGACAAGAAGAGAATAGAAGCTTTTGAAATGTGGTGCTACAGAAGAATGCTGAAGATTAGATGGGTAGATCACATAACTAATGAGGAAGTATTGAATAGGATTGGGGAGAAGAGAAGTTTGTGGCACAACTTGACTAGAAGAAGGGATCGGTTGGTAGGACATGTTCTGAGGCATCAAGGGATCACCAATTTAGTATTGGAGGGCAGCGTGGAGGGTAAAAATCCTAGAGGGAGACCAAGAGGTGAATACACTAAGCAGATTCAGAAGGATGCAGGTTGCAGTAGGTATTGGGAGCTGAAGAGGCTTGCACAGGAAGGAGTAGCATGGAGAGCTGCATCAAACCAGTCTCAGGACTGAAGACCAAAACAACAACAACATTTAAGACAACCTAGCATATTCGGGGTAGTGATCGAACTTGATCGCATGAGGAAAACTACGGTTTTGGAATACCAGATAATCCCAGCTATTCTGTTCCTTTTATTCTAAAGACGGTTGGGTTATCCCAACTGAAACCGAGGTAAATTTAGGTAAACATTGCAACTGAGGCTGTTATTAATTTAAAATTAACATTCAAATTTTATTGACTGCAGGATGTCACGTGCTAATTGACCTAACAAATCACTTCATTCATTCAACACGGTTATCAGTTTTACGGTTGAGGGTTCTCTTGCACATCTTCTCGATCATCTGATGGGGACTGGTGCCGTATGAAAACTTATACAGAGGACAGGCCCATTGCAATTTTGCATAGACCACATTAGTACACTCCTGGAAATTGAAATAAGAACACCGTGAATTCATTGTCCCAGGAAGGGGAAACTTTATTGACACATTCCTGGGGTCAGATACATCACATGATCACACTGACAGAACCACAGGCACATAGACACAGGCAACAGAGCATGCACAATGTCGGCACTAGTACAGTGTATATCCACCTTTCGCAGCAATGCAGGCTGCTATTCTCCCATGGAGACGATCGTAGAGATGCTGGATATAGTCCTGTGGAACGGCTTGCCATGCCATTTCCACCTGGCGCCTCAGTTGGACCAGCGTTAATGCTGGACGTGCAGACCGCGTGAGACGACGCTTCATCCAGTCCCAAACATGCTCAATGGGGGACAGATCCGGAGATCTTGCTGGCCAGGGTAGTTGACTTACACCTTCTAGAGCACGTTGGGTGGCACGGGATACATGCGGACGTGCATTGTCCTGTTGGAACAGCAAGTTCCCTTGCCGGTCTAGGAATGGTAGAACGATGGGTTCGATGACGGTTTGGATGTACCGTGCACTATTCAGTGTCCCCTCGACGATCACCAGTGGTGTACGGCCAGTGTAGGAGATCGCTCCCCACACCATGATGCCGGGTGTTGGCCCTGTATGCCTCGGTCGTATGCAGTCCTGATTGTGGCGCTCACCTGCACGGAGCCAAACACGCATACGACCATCATTGGCACCAAGGCAGAAGCGACTCTCATCGCTGAAGACGACACGTCTCCATTCGTCCCTCCATTCACGCCTGTCGCGACACCACTGGAGGCGGGCTGCACGGTGTTGGGGCGTGAGCGGAAGACGGCCTAACGGTGTGCGGGACCGTAGCCCAGCTTCATGGAGACGGTTGCGAATGGTCCTCTCCGATACCCCAGGAGCAACAGTGTCCCTAATTTGCTGGGAAGTGGCGGTGCGGTCCCCTACGGCACTGCGTAGGATCCTACGGTCTTGGCGTGCATCCGTGCGTCGCTGCGGTCCGGTCCCAGGTCGACGGGCACGTGCAACTTCCGCCGACCACTGGCGACAACATCGATGTACTGTGGAGACCTCACGCCCCACGTGTTGAGCAATTCGGCGGTACGTCCACCCGGCCTCCCTCATGCCCACTATACGCCCTCGCTCAAAGTCCGTCAACTGCACATACGGTTCACGTCCACGCTGTCGCAGCATGCTACCAGTGTTAAAGACTGCGATGGAGCTCCGTATGCCACGGCAAACTGGCTGACACTGACGGCGGCGGTGCACAAATGCTGCGCAGCTAGCGC
The DNA here is from genome assembly GCF_023864275.1 of Schistocerca cancellata. Taxonomy (NCBI): domain Eukaryota; kingdom Metazoa; phylum Arthropoda; class Insecta; order Orthoptera; family Acrididae; genus Schistocerca; species Schistocerca cancellata. The sequence continues at coordinate 708,406,063 of NC_064630.1, forward strand.
CATTCGACGGCCAACACCGCGGTTCCTGGTGTGTCCGCTGTGCCGTGCGTGTGATCATTGCTTGTACAGCCCTCTCGCAGTGTCCGGAGCAAGTATGGTGGGTCTGACACACCGGTGTCAATGTGTTCTTTTTTCCATTTCCAGGAGTGTATTTTCGCTAATCTTCACACAACGTTCTGTCGTGCACTGTTGCTCATGCACTGACCTGCCCAAATAGATGATCGCGTTAAAACAATGACTTCCCGGACGCGGGGAGGCGCGCTGGTACCAAATCGAATTCTAAATGGTTCAAATGTCTCTGAGCACTACGGGACTTAACATCTGAGGTCATAAGTCCCCTAGAAATAAGAACTACTTAAACATAACTAACCTAAGGACATCACACACATCCATGCCCGAGGCAGGATTCGGACCTGCGACCGTAGTGGTTGGCGGTTCCAGACTGAAGCACCTAGAACCGCTCGGCCATAATGGCCGGCTAAATCTAATTCACTGGAGGGATTAACAATGAAGACAGATTGCGCCGGCTAAACTGGATATGGTTTTACTGTGTTTCCCACACCTGACTGGGCACATACTGGGGTGGTACTCGACTCTTTTCTCAGTTACACCAGTCACAAACATTACGAGCGTGTTCTCGCAGTTGTAGATTTAAACAGCACTAGAAGATGGATTACTCAAATTCTGCCCCAGGCGGTGGAGAGGTTAGTGGGAAGCGGAAGGTGAAGGATGGAGGGAAAATGGTGTCGTCAGAAAGGATATCCGAGCATCCCATACCGCTGAGAATTCCAAATCTGACATAATATACCAGCTCTGTGGATACATGGACCAGGAAGAAGACAGACAAGAGGAAGGAGAAGAAGGACAAGAAGAAAAATAAGAAGAATAAGAGGATCGCCACTCATGCACTGATGAGCCAAAACATGGTGAGCCGTCCGCAGTGGCCGTACGGTTAACGGCGCTGCAGTCTGGAATCGCAAGACCGCTACGGTCGCAGGTTCGAATCCTGCCTCGGGCATGGATGTTTGTGATGTCCTTAGGTTAGTTAGGTTTAACTAGTTCTAAGTTCTAGGGGACTAATGACCTCAGCAGTTGAGTCCCATAGTGCTCAGAGCCATTTTAGCCAAAACATGGTGACCACTACCCAGCGCGGACTGAACGCTACCTCGGGCGTTACGGGCGCGTGTCGCTGTACGGACAGTGTGACAGTGTCTTCGTTGATCCATTATGGACCCTGGGAGGACGGCTGGCACGTATTTCTTGATGCAATAATATACCAACAGGCGTATGTATTGTAGAAATTTATTTTATTAACTTCTTATGTGCTACCAGTATCGGCATTACATTGATGCCATCTTCAGGTCCCTCACGTCATAGTAGTAAAAACGTTATACATAGACGGAGCCATATAAGTGGATCCGTGAATCAAATCGTTATGCAACAGCTCTTCGTGGCCAGGCGACGCAGACTCAAACCAGTGTAACAGTGTGACAGAGACGAATGGGGAATCATTCCAGTGATAGCATAGGCCGCAAATGGGAAAATCCGCTGACATAAGGTACTATGCCAAGGGCAGACTATTAAGGCATAGCGCTTGAGAATGACTATATCGGAAATGAAGAAGCTAAACAGCTGTTTGCCTGCTGTTGTCATCGTCTACGGAAAGTGGTTGCACGGCACTGAAACCACGAGTCAGCGACAAGGTGTTTCTCACCGACGCCTCATCACAGAACGCTGGGGTGGGGGTTACCCCCTCTGCAAAGCAGGGTAGACAGCAATCTGTGGTAGATTGGACAACAGCGTACAATATCCGGACAGTCACAATTGTTTCAGAACACAAAGTTCAGTTCACGTTTCTGAACGTGAGGTTCGTCAACAGACCACCGGTACATTTCCCATGTTGATCCAAAGATATCGTCACCTATGACATAAGTGGGCACTGGATCATACAGATTGGACCATAGATCTATGGAAGCGTATCGGTTGGTCGACTGAATAGCGTTTGTTGGTAACTCCAGATCGATCGTTTTGTCCAGGTATGCATCTTCAAGGTGAAAGGCAGTTTGAAACGGGGGCAGTACTATGATGTAATTTACTTCCACTTGGGCTTTCATGAGACCTGATGCACCAGGATATCTGTGTACAATTAGAACACGACTGTGGATCATCTTCTTCTCTTCATGCCTGATGTCTTTCCCTACGTACAGGATAGCTCCTTACGTCAAAAGACCAGAATTTTACCACAGTGTTTAAATGAGGACGATGGTGAATTACGTTGATGTCGTGGTCACCAAATTCCAAAGACTCCTAATCTGTACCCTGGGGAACACGCCTGGGACTCTTTCGGAAGATATTTCTGCACCCAAAAATCACCGGCTCGTAGTTTTTGGGAATGGCGTGAACTGGACGTATACATCTGATGTCACATACCTCTGGCAACCTATCAAGGAATTGTCGAATCCATTCCACGCTGGATGACATTCAAAATGTGGCCGAATACGCTGTTGAACACGTGGTCACAATGCTTTGGCTCATCAGAAACCCTAACCGGCTGATAATCGTTACGAAGCTGACAAACGTAACTTCACACGCTTTCAGTACGTGTGAAGAAACTGCAACAAGCTCAAAATAGAAATCTCAGCGGCACGATTCATCCTTATATTCGTGTAAAGGGTGAGATTACGACGTTGTTGATTAGTGAATAGTGTTGCCAGTCTCATGACTCGTTCTTAAATGGAGAAGTAACACAGAATGCAACTAATGTTTAAAGGGAAGTAAGGATAGTTCTTGCGGTTAGAGCCAATTACTCGTTATTGAACTACGAACACAGTCTACCTAACCGATTGCATCGTTTAGCAATAACTGGGAAACAGAATCTCGTGTCTCTAACCAGCTTCGTCACGGAAGCTCCGTAATCTGATCGAGGGCTGAAAAACACGTTCTACTAGGAAGTCACTTTGGTAGAGTCGGGTGTTGGTTGCGGTCGGCGTATAATCCTAGGATACAGAAAATCAATTTCTTGGGCCAAACAGAATGAGGAACCACACCAAATGATCAGGGAAATTGATTGAGAAGAAGTCGGCCGAAGTGGCCGTGCGGTTAAAGGCGCTGCAGTCTGGAACCGCAAGACCGCTACGGTCGCAGGTTCGAATCCTGCCTCGGGCATGGATGTTTGTGATGTCCTTAGGTTAGTTTGGTTTAACTAGTTCTAAGTTCTAGGGGACTAATGACCTCAGCAGTTGAGTCCCATAGTGCTCAGAGCCATTTTTTTTTATTGAGAAGTATATTGAAGCGCAAAAGAAAACTTCTTATTTAAATGACTATTCATAACAGGGGCCCAATTAAGTAGGAATCAAGCGGGTACCACACCACTGATATAGACATATTAGTGCGAAGAGGGATCTTCCATGTCTGATTGGAAACAAAAGGACACTATAACAAATAGATTTATTGAGTTTGAACATGAAAGTTACCCACTGACATATTAAAAAGGATCATTAATAATAGACACGGTAATACGACTCGAAGTATACCCTTGACACAGGTGGGTAGGGATGATGAAAACACAATTGCGTTAGTATTCCACAGACACGGGCAGTGACGAAAAAAATGGCTCTGAGCACTATGGGACTCAACTGCTGAGGTCATTAGTCCCCTAGAACTTAGAACTAGTTAAACCTAACTAACCTAAGGACATCACAAACATCCATGCCCGAGGCAGGATTCGAACCTGCGACCGTAGCGGTCTTGCGGTTCCAGACTGCAGCGCCTTTAACCGCACGGCCACTTCGGCCGGCACGGGCAGTGACGGCGGAGTTGTTAATTAGAGTAAAAAGTACACGGGAAGATAGAAGCGAACACCATTAGGTTATCAAAAATGCTCATTGAGAACAACAAACTCGATGCGTGACTTTCAGGCAGAGCACCCGCATGCTAAAGGGAACGTGTCATATTCCTTTCCAAACTGCTTCAACTTTCGCGACAATGTGCCATTTTACCAATCAGCCAGTGCACACATAAACAATTTGGCATCAGCAGTGAGTAGAAGATATGATTTCGGCCCTCCTTTAGTACACTACTGGCCATTAAAATTGCTACACCACGAAGATGACGTGCTACAGACGCGAAATTTAACCGACAGGAAGAAGATGCTGTGATATGCAAATGATTAGATTTTCAGAGCATTCACACAAGTTTGGCGCAGGTGGCGACACCTACAACGTGCTGACATGAGGAAAGTTTCAACCGATGTCTCATACACAAAGATCAGTTGGCCGGCGTTGCCAGGTGAAACGTTGTTGTGATGCCTCGTGTAAGGAGGAGAAATGCGTACCATCACGTTTCCGACTTTGATAAAGGTCGCATTGTAGCCTATCGCGATTGCGGTTTATCGTATCGCGACATTGCTGCTCGCGTTGGTCGAGATCCAATGACTGTTAGCAGAATATGGAATCGGTGCGTTCAGGAGCGTAATATGGAACGCCGTGCTCGATCCCAACGGCCTCCTATACTGGCAGTCGAGATGGCAGGTATCTTATACACATGGCTGTAACGGATCGTGCTGCCACGTCTCGATCCCTGAGTCAACAGATGGGGACGTTTACAAGACAACAACCATCTGCACGAACAGGTCGACGACGTTTGCAGCAGCATGGACTATCAGCTCGGAGACCATGACTGCGGTTACCCTTGACGCTGCATCACAGACAGGAGCGCCTGCGATGGTGTACTCAACGACGAACGTGGGTGCACGAATGCAAAACGTCATTTTTACGGATGAATCCAGGTTCTGTTTACAGCATCATGATGGTCGCATTCGTGTTTGGCGACATCGTGGGAAACGCACATTGGAAACGTGTATTCGTCATCGACGTACTGGCTGGCGTATATCAGCCAGCGTGATGGTATGGGGTGCCATTGGTTACACGTCTCGGTCACCCCTCGTTCACATTGACGGCACTTTGAACACTGGACGTTACATTTTATATGTGTTACGATCCGTGGCTCTACCCTTCATTCGATCCATGCGAAGCCATACATTTCAGCAGGATAATGCACGACCGCATGTTGCAGGTTCTGTACGGCCCTACTGGATACAGAAAATGTTCGACTGCTGCCCTGGCCAGCACATTCTCGAGATCTCACACCAAATGAAAAAGTCTGGTGAATGGTGGACGAGCAACTGACTCGTCACAATACGCCAGTCATTACTCTTGATGAACTGTGGTATCGTGTTGAAGCTGCTTGGGCAGCTGTACCTGTACACGCCATCCAAGCTCTGTTTGAGTCAATGCCCAGGCGTATCAAGACCGTTATTACGGCCATAGGTAGTTGCTCAGGGGACTGATTTCTCAGTATCTACGCACCCAAATTGCGTGAAAATGTAATCACATGTCAGTTCTAGTATATTATATTTGTCCAATGAATACCCGTTTATCATCTGCTTTTCATCTTGGTGTAGCAATTTTAATGGCCAGTAGTGTCCTTTGAGTTGAAATACAGACGTCTTCCAAGCGGTAGGAAGGCCCGTCCCAACAGTCATCTCTCCTGCCCCGAATCCTAAAGCACGAAGACATATAGCGAAGTGTTTCCCTAAGAGCCGCTTGAGACTCGTCTGTCTTGCCTGCAGAACTAATAACTGCTGCCCAGTGAGAGCGAGATCCCGATTTCCGACGAAGGGACAATGCTTAACAGCGTCAAAGAATGTCCTACTCTTTACTATCTCACCACACCTCAGCCAGTAGCTTAGAGGCAGGCAGGTAGAGCCAGGAGCTTACTCCCATTCCATGATATGATTCCAACGACTCTACCCCTGGGAACAGTGAGAGGACTCTGCCGAAAATGACAGCGTGAGGCAATCTGGAGGCTTGCAAGAGTCCCCCACGCGCACTAAACCTCCAGAAATGTCTCCGTTTAGCCGATGAGTCAGTATATGTTCGTAGAAGAGGCGTAGAGTATAACTGGCCACTCTTTCCAGCCGAATGGTTCAAATGGCTCTGAGCTCTATGGGACTTAACATCTGGTGTCATCAGTCCCCTAGAGCTTAGAACTACTTAAGCCTAACTAACCTAAGGACATCACACAGATCCATTGCCGAGTCAGGATTCGAAACGCCAACCGTAGCAGTCGCGCGTTTCCGGTCTGAAGCGCCTAAAACCGATCGGCCACGGCGGCCGGCTTTCCACCCGAGTTTTGCGGTGATTAAGCCAGTCTGTCTTCGAATTGACTCAGTCAGCCGCCACGTAGGAGTTCTTCTTACGTTTTATGTGGAAACGCTCTATTAGTTCTATGTCCTCTTACAGAACAGTAGCAGCGCCGTCGGATTCTGAAAGTGCAATACCGGTGTCTATGTTTTACGTAATGAAGCGGGAAGAAGATTTTTATGCAAATACTTTTCACACACAATGCCATTATGGTGCGTTTATTTAAGAAGGTTGTAAGCTATCAACGGTAGGAGAGCATGGTCCACCGCATGACTAGATCGAAAGGCATCCTAGGACGACTGCCGACTACCGCGCACAATCTGTAGCTCGAGAGTACAATTGGTACATTTCGTTTAAGATCGCACATCTCGATTGAGGCAAACTTATTCGTTTATTTATTAATATTAATCCTCGCATTGTAAAATTAATGAAAGACCTTTAGACTCCTCCTAATGTCTGAGGAGTGAAAGGCAACTTTCATTAGGAAATATTTATTAATAACAGTTACTTGATTCGCCTCAGAATAAACGTATTTTCCCTACCTATCTCTTTTCTGACGTCACCAGCGATTTCTCATCGGCCAACTGCGTCTGCTAACCAGTGTGGGAACCTACCACTCTCTCCTTACTCCCTACGTACTGCAGCGCTGATACATTCACTTCATGTATGTGAAAAGCAAAATTGGAATAAAGTAAAATGCGCTCTTATCGCCAAAGAAGTGGTACCTTACAGGCTGTATTTTGAAGTTTAAACTGTTCGTTATTACGAGGCATCGTAAGGAACATTCACACGATTCAAGAGACACCATACCTGCGTAGTCACCTCTTCTCTTCCGAAAAGGGCTTTTAAGGAAATTTCCATGTCTCCTTCGCGAAAGAAATGCGTGTTCTTTATCCTTTCAGCATATCAGACTAGATGAACGAGAACGCCAGGCTCGCTACCTGCGGATGAGGTGCCTGTCCAAAGTGCTAAATTTTTACAGCTGGAAATTCCTCTGGACAGATACTCCCATCGTGCGGATAGATCTTATTAGCATTGCAGTCTTCGGAACCACTACCAACTACCTAGCAAGGGTATAAGTGAAGCGAAAAACAGTCACAGGAAATGATAATCTAAATCTGCAATTAGAGAGCAGTGTTTTGCACATCAAACTCCGACATATGTTAGTCGGCAGTTTCAGCGAAAAATGGCCACATTGCAGAAGTAATTGTCAGCCAGTCACATGTAGATGAATTCGCAGCACTGATAACTGTTGATACAGCACACTTATCATTTATAGTTGAATCGCTGTCAGAAGATCCCTGACAGGTGCAGTGGCCTGGCTGAAGGCCACCACGTTCTGTGATTTTGTAAACGTCTCTACAGCATCGCATCACTGTTGCCAGAGCTTTATACACAACTATTGTTTCGTCTGAAACCGTATGCATTTCGAAGCTGAAAGCTGACCACAACGATGCCAGCTGTCACGGATCAACTTACGCCGACTGAACTGTACATTTTAGTTTTCCTATTTTCATACCTTGGAAAGCCTTCTTTCAATCTTAAATAGCTTTGTCGTTTCGTTTCAGTTAATTACTGTTTGATCTCGGTTACTTTCATTCCTTTCTTCCCGCTGAGTTGTACAGTTTATTTTTGGCGCAAATCTCTCCTCCTGCCTCTGCCATGGAGATCCGTTGCGCAGGGTCCTCTCCTCTGTGTCAGACAAAACCTCTTGTCGCCCCCCCCCCCCCCCAGCCTCTTGGAATGAATTCTCAGAATATTTGCGGAGGTAAGTGGCGCTTGACCGCCGTGTACGGCCAGTGAACCTTCGTAACCTTCACCTGTGTCATTGAGCATGAACCACACAGAAAATTCACCTCCCATTACAGTATTACGTTCTTACACTTTTTTAATTAGATAGATGTACCGTAGGAACACACACACACACACACACACACACACACACACACACACACACACGAGTCACGTGTAATATAAGATGTTGATGGCAAAATATGATGCCCACACACACACACACACACACACACACACACACACACACACACACACACAGGAGTGACGTGTAATATAAGATGTTGATAGCAAAATATGATGCTGAAAACATAAAAAAGTTTTCACTCCTACTCCAGTTAACAGTTACGACGTTCCTGGAACACATTTGTTTCAGCAGACCGTCAGCTGCATATTTATATATGAATGTTGAAGGTGACATCCATTTCGTTACCTTCCTAAAGAATACTTTTTATTCATAAGAATGAACACACCAGAGAGGAGGACGGTTCGAAGTCTTGTTCGACCCTCCAGATTTTGTTTTCCGTCGTTTCCCTATACGAACGGAAGGAAATAGAAGAGTTGCTCCTTAAATAAGGACACGGCCGATGTCTTTCTCAATCCTTCCTCAAACCGAACTTTTTCTTCGTCTCTGATTATCTAGTCGTCGATGACACTACAAGCCCTAATCTTCTCCAATTTATTTTGTCACGAATATTCGCTAGTAAGATAGCATAAATCTCAAACAAGAAACTTCTGTAACGCTTACAGGCAGATCAAAACTGTTTGTTGGACCGTAATCCGAAACTGGACGTTCGCCTCTCGCAGTTAAGTGCTCGGACAGATCATTCGGACAGTGTTTACGAACGAAACGAAAACTTTCGAGGTTCGAATCCCGGAGCGGCAGACAGTTTTGATCTGCCTGGAAGTTTCAAATCAGCGCACACACCAGTGGAAAGTGAAAGTTCATTCCGGAAAGAGAGTTCTGTGCTGTGATACCTTATACTGATTACCTTGGTACTGTAAGACTAGGTGAAATAGGTCATTTGGAGGGCAATTGCTGTTTAATAAATACCGAAATAAATGAAAGAAATTCCTTGACAGAGCCAGAGGGTCAGTACCGAATGTTTTATCATCCGACTGCTGTGAACGGCAGCGTTGACAGCCATTCAGTTAGCATGTCTCTTTCACGGATACCTAAGGCAGTAGTGTAACCGCTTTTTATCGCTCCAGTTCCTACTCAGTTCTCATCTGATGCTTTAATACATATCTTTCCGGAATACTCACCAAGGAAGAATCCTTGTCCCAATGTGGTATTAAAATCACTATTAAATTGCTGTTATCAACAGGTTCTCTCTTCCGTAAGGCCGGAATCTGGTAGCAGTCATTTCGGAGAACACTTCAGACACGTAACAGTGTGGCGGCGGATTGTGTTGAGAAGTCCATTTCTGTTGGAACTGTATTCGGTTGGCGCCTACTTCGTAGCGTTTCTCCGTAAGCTAAGTGAACACAACAGATACATGGACCAGAGAATGTAATCATCAATAATATTCTGCCTCACTATTTAGCAAAGTTTAACAACGATGGGGTCACTTTTCGACTCCCCGACTGAAGATATCACTTGGCTTTGAGGCGAAGAACCCGTCGAGCCATATTGGAAGCGCATTTTCATCAAGAAAGGAAGTTTCTTGAAGGTTGTTCGATAAAGACCGAACGAAAAGGTGAAAATCTGAGGGCGAAAGGTTAGGTGCATAAGGTGGGTGACAAATGACGTCCCAGCCTGTATAGTGCTTACTGTCACTGTAGCAGAATGTGGGCAGGCGTGGAGCAGCATCACTTCACGCAATCTTCTTCTAGAACTGCGTCTTCATGATGTCTCAGTTGTTGATAATAAATATCAGCAGTGATGGCTACACCTTGGGGCAGCAATTCATAGGATACCACTCCGTTGCTACTACACTATATGGAGTAACGTGCGCACACGTCATTGTACAGGAAGCTGCTGCATTGTTTGGGCTCAACCATTCCTTTCTTTACCTTATGTTGGCATAAAAATAGCGTTTCTCGCCACTAGTAACGGTATAGGATAGGAGTGGTCAACGTTGTTCACGAGCCAATTGTTGATGAGCCGTCAGAGAAGCACATATGGCCACCCACTAATTTTTGTGATTTTGGATTAGAGCATCCGGTACACATAAACCCGATTTTTGCACTTCCCCATTGCATGTAAATGTCGCACGATAGTGCAATGATCTCAGTTCGCTATATTTTCCAGTTCTCGATAACACTGACGTGGATCATTGTTGGTAAATGCGTTTAAACGAACTTCTTCAAAACCCGAAGCTCTTCCTGAAAGTGGAGAGTCACTAATGCCAAAAGGATTCCCCTTAAAACGAGAAAACCATTTTCCTTGCCGTGCTTTATCCAATAGTATTACCTATATACACCGTGCAAATGTTTATGGCTGTCTCGGCTGCTGTCACTCCTGTATTAAAATCTAACAAAAGAATACGTCGAAAACATTCCGATTTGAGTAATTGGCACTCCTTCTTCTAGCAACCACAGCTCCACCCACTATCTCCAAATGACAAAATGACAATCTGTAAACTCAAAAGGCAACAGTGAGCTACAAATAAGAAATAACAATCGATAAATACTCCCATAGCACCCATGATACCATCATGGAAAAATAAAGGTACGAACTTGTGCACCAACCATATAAGAATTTCTTCGTTATAAGAAACTGAAATTTGGTCTGTATTCTCGAAAGTTTACCTGCTACCATAATTTGGCCCAATATTTAGATGCATGTCTACGTATATTGATGGCCAGGTATTGGTTGGAACCATCTAACTTCCCATCATTTACAAAGGATAGTGTAAGTGATTCCGGGAGCTTCTAACAAAGGGTATTTTTATTCAGCTCTATATCAGATTTTAATACCTGTCTTTTAGGAAATTTGTAGGCTCACATATTACATACCGATGCGGACAGCGTTCGGAGGGAAAGGAAGAGAGAGATACACAAAGAGAGAGACAGAACGTCCCTTTCTCATCCCGTTATGTGACAGTAATATAAAGAATTTTATGAGATATTTTTCCTCGGGAGAACCTACCAGCTCCGGAGGAGGAGGAGGAGGAGGAGAAGGAAGATACGGGAGTTGGGGAGGGGGAGGGGGCGGAGGAGAGGGGTAGAGCACAGGTTTGTGTTCCGACATTATTTGCGACGTGTCGCAGTAGTAAAACCCCGTGTCCCGCGCCGTAAAAAGAGAGGGACAGCAGGCGTCGCGCCGCGTCGAGGGTCGCAGCAGAATTCAATAGACTGATTCTCATTGGAAAATGCCCCTGGCGCTGTTATTGAGGGAGTGCTCTTTTATATTCGCGCTCGGCGATGGCGCTGGCGGCGGCGCGCCTCCCCTGCCCCCCCCCCCCCCCCCCCGACCCTGCACACCGCGGGCGCGCCGAAACCCGGCATCCCCCTGCGAGCACCCATCTGAATGGCTCCGTTATAGGTGGCGGGCGCGAGGGCAATATCGGAGCGCCAGAGCGCCAGCCACCGTGGGGGAGACGGTGCGCTCAATTTGGTGGCATCCTGCCGGGTCAGCTCGAGGGGGACCCAGGCGCGACGCCGCGGTGAGCCCACCCCCTCCCCGCCTAACGGCCCACGTCCTGAGATGGCCTACTCACCCAGTGACCGTGCGAGGTAGCGACTCCGCCCTCCGTGCTAGAGGAGTCAGGGACGAATGCACCACCACTGGTCTCGCTATGGTTTCACAAGGTCGCTTGTCTTTTGTGCGAACTTGAACCTCTTTCAATTCATCTTAATGCCACAAAAAGGAAAGAGGCTTGAGGATGGTGCAGATTATTCTTGTTAGTCAATGTCTGAATTGATAAAAGGACAGCCGGCCGCGGTGGTCTCGCGGTTAAGGCGCTCAGTCCGGAACCGCGCGACTGCTACGGTCGCAGGTTCGAATCCTGCCTCGGGCATGGATGTGTGTGATGTCCTTAGGTTAGTTAGGTTTAAGTAGTTCTACGTTCTAGGGGACTGATGACCACAGTAGTTAAGTCCCATAGTGCTCAGAGCCATTTGAACCATTTTTTTGATAAAAGGACAACCTAGTCATCATATCACACCGGTTCCCGTGAGATCACCGAAGTTAAGCGCTGTTGGGCGTGGCCGGCACTTGGATGGGTGACCATCCAGCTGCCATGCGCTGTTGCCATTTTCAGGGGTGCACTCAGCCTCGTGATGCCAATTGAAGAGCTACTCGACCGACTAGTAACGGCTCCGGACAAAGAAAACCATCAGAAAGACCGGGAGAGCAGTGTGCTGACCACACTCCCCTCCTATCCGCATCCTCAACAGAGGATGACACGGCGGTCGGATGGTCCCGATGGGCCACTTGAGGCCTGAAGACGGAGTGCTATTCATCATATCCGATTTAGCGGAGCGCTCTTAGCATCCAATAAGTAATATTGTCTCCAGCTTAATTGACTTCACATATGGAATAATTATTTAAATAGAAACAAACTTTTCATGTAATACATATTTAATCGTACTACATAGTGTTGTGTACAACTTTGCACACAGTGGTAAGGAGAGGTGGGCTATAGAGTGGTGCGGCAACTGTCACTAGAAAAAAGCTGGACTGGAGCAGAAACGGTTAGTGAACAAGTTTATGCAACAAACAAAACATTTACCTAACTTATATTTCTTCAGCTAGTTTGGTTCAAATGGCTCTGAGAACTATGGCACTTAACATCTGAGGTCATCAGTCCCCTAGAATTTAGAACTACTTAAACCGAACTAACCTAAGGCCCGAGGCAGGATTGGAACCTGCGACCGTAGCGGTCGCGCGGTTCCAGACTGAATCGCCTAGAACCGCTGGGGCACATCGGCAGGCTACTTTGAAGTTTGTCGATGACACTGTAAATCTGTCAGAGACAGGAAAGGACTTGAAATAGCAGTTGAACGGAAAGGACTGTATCTTGGAAGGAGGATATAAGACGAACAGCAATAAAAGCAAAACGATGATAATGGAATATGGTCGAATTAAATCAGGTGATGCCGAGGGAATTAGATTAGGAAATGAGACACTTAAAGTAGTAAACGAATCTTGTTATTTGGGAACTAGAATAACTGATGATGGTCGACGTAGGGAGGATACAGAATGTTGACTGGCAATGGCAAGAAAATTCCTTCAAGAAGAGAAATATGCTAACATCGAGTATAGATTTAAGTGTCAGGACGTCCTTTCTGAAAGTATTTGTATGGCATGTATCCATGTATGGAAGTGAAACATGCTCGTTAAACACTTTAGACAAGAAGAGAATAAAAGCTTTTGAAATGTGGTGCTACAGAAGAATGGAGAAGATTAGATGGGTAGATAGCGTAACGAATGAGGAGGTGCTGAATAGAATTGGGGAGAAGAGAAATTGTGACACAACCGACTAAAAGAAGGGTCGGTTGGTAGGACACATTCTGAGGTATCAAGGGATCACCAATATAGTACTGGTGGAAAGCGAGTGGCGGGGGGGAGGATCATGAATCACGTTAGGAGATCAAGAGATGAATACAGTAAGCAGAGGGATGTGGGTTGCAGTAGTTAATTGGAGATGAAGAGGCCCGGAGAAGGAAGAGTATCATGGAGAGCTGCATCAAACCAGTCTTTGGACTGAAGACCACCACGAATCTGTATGAGTCTAGGAGAAGTTATTTTATCCTTTTTTAGTTTGATTTAAAAGTGTGCTATATTAAGAATTTATTTCTATTTAAATAACTATGTTCTGCTTTTTAATCTTGTGTGGGTGAAATTTTACAAATATACTGGGTGGCTATAGTTAAAATTTCTTTATTTAACACGTTGTAAAACGGAAACTAATTACTACCTGATTACCAAACTTGGTATCACTAATGCCAAGGACATGAGGAAGAGAAATAATGCAGAATCAATTCAATTGAAACACTTTTATTGTGCTGCTACGGTACATCATACCAATACATAGGGATACAAATAATGCTACAAAAGGGACTCAATATGGCGCCCATCAGTGTTCAGAAGCGTCTGAAAGCGAACGAAGCATGTCTATAGGTATTCTGACTACGTGTCTTGATATGCTGCGCTTCAGATCAGCACATGTGTGAACGTTTCCCTGGTAAACCGTGTCCTTCAGGTAGCCCCACAACCAGAAACAACAGGGAGTGACATCAAGTGATCGTGCCGGCCAAACATTTGGAAACGATCGGCTGATAATTTGATCGTTTCCAAATGTGTTTCGGAGAAGCATGTGAACTTCACGAGCGATTTGCGGTGGGACCCCGTCTCCCATGAAAACTGTTGAGTTCAATCCATCTCTCTCCCGTAGGTCGGGTATGAGATACTCGCGAAGCATATTGAAGTAACGTTGCCCAGTCACACTGCTAGTGTTTGGTCCTCTAGCGCCAACCTGTTCAAAAAATAATGGGCCAATGAGGAACGTAGCCCGAAGCCAAACCATATGGTGACACGTTCACCACACAGAGGAAATTCATGCACAGTGTCTTGAGGTGAAGATCCCCACACTCGGCAATACTGTTTGTTCACCTCACCTGTCAGAGAAAAAAGAGTTTCGGCTGTCCATAACTTGGTCCAGGGCAAGACCTCGTCGACTTCAAACATTGCGAGAAAGTGGAGAGCGAAGTCAACACGTCGTTCTGCGTCCTGGGGTGCAAGCTGCTGTACGATATGGATATAGTACAGATACCATTTAAGAAAGGTTCAAAGCACCTTTCGTACAGTGGACCACGGGATGTACAACTGCCATGACACAGCACGCGCCCTGCCTGTCTATCGAGAATTGCGCGCAGCGTTGTCTGCCATAGCAACAGCGATATCATCAACCACCTGTGGTGCAACCAGTGGTGGCCTCTTCCCAGAGCGACGCCCAGTTCTCCAGGTGGTGGTGGTTAGTGTTTAACGTCCCGTCGACAACGAGGTCATTAGAGACGGAGCGCAAGCTCGGGTTAGGGAAGGATTGGGAAGGAAATCGGCCGTGCCCTTTCAAAGGAACCATCCCGGCATTTGCCTGAAACGATTTAGGGAAATCACGGAAAACCTAAATCAGGATGGCCGGAGACGGGATTGAACCGTCGTCCTCCCGAATGCGAGTCCAATGTGCTAACCACTGCGCCACCTCGCTCGGTCCCCAGTTCTCCAGTTGATTTGAACTTCTTCATCACGATCCGCACAGCAGATGGAAAAAGAGGACCCTTTCGTAATCCTTCCAGCCGGCGAGACTCTCGATGTGCGCCGGCCGGTGTGGCCGTGCGGTTCTAGGCGCTTCAGTCTGGAACCGCGTGACCGCTACGGTCGCAGGTTCGAATCCTGCCACGGGCATGGATGTGTGTGATGTCCTTAGGTTAGTTAGGTTTAAGTAGATCTAAGTTCTAGGGGACTGATGACCACAGATGTTAAGTCCCATAGGGCTCAGATCCATTTCAACCATTTTTGAACTCTCGATGTGCAGGTGCAGCATTACTGTTGTTTTGATAATAGAGCTTGATCAGTAATGCCCTGCTCCTTTTTTCCAAGCTCATGTTGACACGTCAACAAGTGCACTGCGACCGGTCACGTGTGCGAGACTATGAGTCACAATGACTGATCACGGCACCTGGTGGCCATAGCTAGAACTGAACTGTGGTGCTGTGACGCATGGAAATCATGCGCCCCATTTTCTGGACATTAATGCTACCAAGTTTGGTACTCGCACGGTTATTGGTTTCCATGTTATAACGTGTTATGTAGAGAAAATGGTTCAAATGGCTCTGAGCACTATGGGACTTAAAATCTGAAGTCATCAGTGCCCTAGAACTTACCTAACTTAAGGGCATCACACACATCCATGCCCGAGGCAGGATTCGAACCTGTGACCGTAGCGGTCACGCGGTTCCAGACTGTAGTGCCTAGAACCGCTCGGTCACACCGGCCGGCGCTTATGTAGAGACTGTTTAATGACACACACACACACACACACACACACACACACACACACACACACATATATATATATATATATATATATATATATATATATATATATATATATATATGCCACACATACTGCGCACATCTCTTCTTCATTTCATGGTCCACCTCCTATTTATTCCCCGGTCTCAGTGCTCAACCATGCCTATCCACTTGCCTACCACATGGCAAGCATTCTGATGTTACCTACACAAAATTCCGGTACTACAGAGCTGCGCAGATGTGAAACGTTGTCAAACGTTTCTATCGCCACACACATCCTTACCGAACAAACCTACAAGAAGGCGAGTTAATATTGTACTGTTATCAAGTTCTGAAAGTTAGTTTAAATTCAATAGCAAAATTTCCTCCCAAAAGTCAGACAGACCTAATACATCATTTTAAAAATAGTGCAGGGAGACAGCATCTTGAACTCACATAACAACACCTGCCTGTTCGCAGTTTGGTCGATAACCGACTTCGTGAGATCGTGGCTGTGTGAAAATACAGCTTAACTGTTACAATGAAGTGAAGAAAAGCTATGAGACAGTATCGAAAAAGCTCTTTATTAAGTCGCAGTTATACTTGTACAACTTTCCTTGTGAACTAGGTATATGTAGCCATATCATGAAGAGGCAAAGAGGTGCTTACAGCAGTACAAAGTAGTGCCTGGCTCTAATTGGTTGCGCATGGGCTACTGGGCCACCATGCGTAGGTGAGGAGTCTTCCCGTCCCAGACGGGAAGATTTCTACAACAGTCTTGCACCTGTTCACGATTCTGTCCATTTGGTGTTTGTTGTACTACATCTTACTGTTAAAAGATTCAGTTTTTCACACAAATTCAAATTTTCCTATCCGTCAGCACTTTTGGCCCAGTGGTCCAATGAGAAACACGTGAAATTAGAAGAATATTATCGTGCATTTCCTTTTATGTGGCTGGCTAATTCTTGCTGCTCACAAATACGCTGTCCACTGACATTAATGTGAGAACCTGTGAACGGCGCGAATAACCACATTTTCCGATGAGGACTGCTCCGATCATGTTCAGGGAAAGGGGCATAGAGGTTCTAGAAGGTACCGATGGGGATGTGCCATACCAGCCGCGACGGGTTTCGCGGTTGAGAAACATCCTGCTACAGATGGTCCCATGATTCTCGATTGAGTTTAAACCCTCGGAGTTCGTTATCCGAGTTAGTACGGTAAACTCAACCTGATGTTCTTTGGACCACGCACAAACTGCGAGTTGTGTGACGTATTGCATTGTACCGCTGGTAGAAGCCATAATGTCGAGGAAAGCCAAATTACATGTAGGGCTGCAGATGGTCTCCAAGGATACGTGAGTACTTGTATTGGTCTATTGTGCCTTCCAGAATGTCGAGATCACCCAGCAAGTGTAACGAAAACATTTACCTGGCCACAACGTCCTCTCATCTAGCGTGTACAGTTCCGACGATTGCTGCAGGGTGTTTGCTTTCTGTCCCACGGAAATTCATCTGAAAAGGCCACCTGTCGTCACTCAGTGGAAGTCTAACTGTTGTACTGGGGCGCAGATGCCTTCGTCACCGATGAACGGCAGTTAACATGGGTGCGTGAATCACCCAGCTGCTGCAGAGGCACATATGAAGCAACGTTCGGTGAACAGTCGATGAGAAGACACTATTGGTAACCACTTGATTCATCTGTGTGGTCAGTTGCTCAACGGTTGTATGTCTCTTCGGCTGTAGATATCTCTGCAGCCGTCATTTACCCCCTCGTGTATTGCCCGTCATGCACTAGTTTCCTTGGCGCCAGTTTTGGATATCACCATCCTGCCGTGTACTGTATACTTTAAGCACGTCGGTACCTGAACAGTTCAGAAACGTAGCGTTTTCGGAAATGTTTCCACCCTTGACCCGAAAGCCAACGATCATGCCCTTCTGGATGTTAGATAAGTCGCTCCATTTCCACATTACAACAACGGCTGCAGAGATTTTTTTTATACCCTCCACTGCTAGTATTTGGAAATTTCGTCTGTAAGTGATTGTTGCATGTTGACGCTGTGATCACATTAATGTGTCTGGACCGCATAAGAAACAACAGAAACAAACTAAAAAAAAAAAGTTCTGTCCTTACTTTCGGCGAATTCAAGCTGAAGGAGAGGACTGGTTAAGTAGACCATCATATGTTGAGGCTGACCTAGTTTCTTTACGAACCGCTTTCATTTATAACTGGATTGCGTTGAAGAGCATACAAGAAAGAACACTGAAATCGTTGTTTTAACTGAAACAGCTACTTCAAGTTTGGCTGTTCCAGAGTCATAAGTTTGCCGTCCTAAGACTCCTAACATTACGGGAAATTCCTTTCACTACAAAATCTCGTGCAACATCAAACCATTATTACGATACTGAAGGTAAACAAAATGTCAACGTCCTGAAAGTAAACAAAAAGAAAAGCTAAAATAATTACACAGTTTTGACAAAATTGGGCACTCACCCCCACAATCGGGTGCCAAACGCACACACAGACATATTAACATATTGACACATATTGTCATAATTTGGGACTATCGTGCAAACCTTAAAAGTTAAACAAGTTTCTTGTTTTCCAAAGACGAAAATGTTAAATAGTCATCAACTTGCCTTAATATAACTTTCCAGGGATTTCACAAGGGAACTTCTCGGATGATGTTAAAAAAGCTACCATTGCAATGGTTTGAACATTTTCATTGTGTTCTCACGTTAAGTAAAAGATAGCCTGAGGTGTTCCATCACAGCATTACATTACCTGCAGCAGTTAGATACAAACTTGGTCCATATATTATTTGTTGTTGTTGTTGTCGTCTTCAGTCCTGAGACTGGCTTGATGCAGCTCTCCATGCTACTCTATCCTGTGCAAGCTTCTTCATCTCCCAGTACCTACTGCAACCTACATCCTTCTGAATCTGCTTAGTGTATTCGTCTCTTGGTCTCCCCCTACGATTTTTACCCTCCACGCTGCCCTCCAATACTAAATTGGTGATCCCTTGATGCCTCAGAACATGTCCTACCAACCGATCCCTTCTTCTGGTCAAGTTGTGCCACAAACTTCTCTTCTCCCCAATCCTATTCAATACCTCCTCATTAGTTACGTTATCTACCCATCTAATCTTCAGCATTCTTCTGTAGCACCACATTTCAAAAGCTTCTATTCTCTTCTTGTCCTATCTATTTACCGTCCATGTTTCACTTCCATACATGGCTACACTCCATACAAATACTTTCAGAAATGACTTCCGGACAATTAAATCTATACTCGATGTTAACAAATTTCTCTTCATTAGAAACACTTTCCTTTCCTTGCCAGTCTACATTTTATATCGTCTCTACTTCGACCATCATCAGTTATTTTGCTCCCCAAATAGCAAAACTCCTTTACTACTTTAAGTGTCTCATTTCCTAATCTAATACCCTCAACATCACCCGACTTAATTCGACTACATTCCATTATTCTCGTTTTGCTTTTGTTGATGTTCATCTTACATCCTCCCTTCAAGACACCATCCATTCCGTTCAACTGCTCTTCCAAGTCCTTTGCTGTCTCTGACAGAATTACAATGTCATCGGCGAACCTCAAAGTTTTTATTTCTTCTCCATGGATTTTAATTCCTACTCCAAATTTTTCTTTTGTTTCCTTCACTGCTTGCTCAATATACAGATTGAATAACATCGGGGATAGGCTACAAACCTGTCTCACTCCCTTCCCAACCACTGCTTCCTTTTCATACCCCTCGACTCTTATAACTGCCATCTGGTTTCTGTACAAATTGTAAATAGCCTTTCGCTCCCTGTATTTTACCCCTGCCACCTTTAGAATTTGAAAGAGAGTGTTCCTGTCAACATTGTCAAAAGCTTTCTCTAAGTCTACAAATGCTAGAAACGTAGGTTTGCCTTTCCTTAATCTTTCTTCTAAGATAAGTCGTAAGGTCAGTATTGCCTCACGTGTTCCAGTATTTCTACGGAATCCAAACTAATCTTCCCCGAGGTCGGCTTCTACTAGTTTTTCCATTCGTCTGTAAAGAATTCGTGTCAGTACTTTGCAGCTGTGGCTTATTAAACTGATTGTTCGGTAATTTTCACATCTGTCAACACCTGCTTTCTTTGGGATTGGAATTATTATATTCTTCTAGAAGTCTGAGGGTATTTCGCCTGTTTCATACATCTTGCTCACCAGATGGTAGAGTTTAGTCAGGACTGGCTCTCCCAAGGCCGTCAGTAGTTCCACTGGAATGTTGTCTACTCCGGGGGCCTTGTTTCGACTCAGGTCTTTCAGTGCTCTTTCAAACTCTTCACGCAGTATCGTATCTCCCATTTCATCTTCATCTACATCCTCTTCCATTTCCATAATATTGTCCTCAAGTGCATCGCCCTTGTATAGACCCTCTATATACTCCTTCCACCTTTCTGCTTTCCCTTCTTTGCTTAGAACTGGGTTTCCATCTGAGCTCTTGATGTTCATACAAGTGGTTCTCTTATCTCCAAAGGTCTCTTTAATTTTCCTGTAGGCAGTATCTATCTTACCCCTAGTGAGATAAGCCTCTACATCTTTACATTTGTCCTCTAGCCATCGCTGCTTAGCCATTTTGCACTCCCTGTCGATCTCATTTTTGAGACGTTTGTATTCCTTTTTGCCTGCTTCATTTACTGCATCTTTATATTTTCTCCTTTCATCAATTAAATTCAATATTTCTTCTGTTACCCAAGGATTTCTACTAGCCCTCGTCTTTTTACCTACTTGATCCTCTGCTGCCTTCACTACTTCATCCCTCAAAGCTACCCATTCTTCTTCTACTGTATTTCTTTCCCCCATTCCTGTCAATTGTCCCCTTATGCTCTCCCTGAAACTCTGTACAACCTCTGGTTCTTTCAGTTTATCCAGGTCCCATCTCCTTAAGTTCCCACCTTTTTGCTATTTCTTCAGTTTTAATCTACAGGTCATAACCACTAGATTATGGTCAGAGTCCATATCTGCCCCTGGAAATGTCTTACAATTTAAAACCTGGTTCCTAAATCTCTGTCTTACCATTATATAATCTATCTGATACCTTTTAGTATCTCCAGGGTTCTTCCATGTATACAACCTTCTATCATGATTCTTAAACCAAGTGTTAGCTATGATTAAGTTGTGCTCCGTGCAAAATTCTACCAGGCGGCTTCCTCTTTCATTTCTTAGCCTCAATCCATATTCACCTACTACGTTTCCTTCTCTCCCTTTTCCTACACTCGAATTCCAGTCACCCATGACTATTAAATTTTCATCTCCCTTCACTATCTGAATAATTTCTTTTATTTCATCATACATTTCTTCAATTTCTTCGTCATCTGCAGAGCTAGTTGGCATATAAACTTGTACTACTGTAGTAGGTGTGGGCTTCGTATCTATCTTGGCCACAATAATGCGTTCACTATGCTGTTTGTAGTAGCTTACCCGCATTCCTATTTTCCTATTCATTATTAAACCTACTCCTGCATTACCCGTATTTGACTTTGTATTTATAACCCTGTATTCGCCTAACCAAAAGTCTTGTTCCTCCTGCCACCGAACTTCACTAATTCCCACTATATATAACTTTAACCTATCCATTTCCCTTTTTAAATTTTCTAACCTACCTGCCCGATTAAGGGATCTGACATTCCACGCTCCGATCCGTAGAACGCCAGTTCTCTTTCTCCTGATAACGACATCCTCTTGAGTAGTCCCCGCCCGGAGATCCGAATGGGGGAATATTTTACCTCCGGAATATTTTACCCAAGAGGACGCCATCATCATTTAATCATACAGTAAAGCTGCATGCCATCGGGAAAAATTACGGTCGTAGTTTCCCCTTGCTTTCAGCCGTTCGCAGTACCAGCACAGCAAGGCCGTTTTGGTTATTGTTACAAGGCCAGATCAGTCAATCATCCAGACTGTTGCCCTTGCAACTACTGAAAAGGCTGCTGCCCCTCTTCAGGAACCACAGGTTTGTCTGGCCTCTCAACAGATACCCCTCCGTTGTGGTTGTACCTACGGTATGGCTATCTGTATCGCTGAGGCACGCAAGCCTCCCCACCAACGGCAAGGTCCATGGTTCATGGGGGGGATTATTTACAATGTGGAAATTAATATTATGTGGGTACGAGTCCTTCTGCGCCCACAGAAGACCTTAAACGGCGAAAAGTTTATGATCGATATTACAGCCGAACTCGTACAGTGTTTGAGTGGTTGCAGATGGTTCAGAGTTTCGAGTAATAGGACAAATAGTACTTTGCAGAAACTATTATACTTTTCGTATCGAAGGATAGCTCTTTACAGACGAACTAGACCAGTGGTGGATGTTGGGGGAGGGGAGAGGAGGTCAGGGGGATAATATCCCCCTCCTCCCCTGGAAATTGGAAAATTTAAGAACATTTTATGGATCTACAGTAGCGTGGAACGACAAGAAATGAAAATACTGACGAAATTGTTTAACACCTGCTGTTCATGAAAGACTAAAATAGCAGTTTCACCTGGTCAAGGAATTTGGAACAGCAGCAAGAATAAAATTTAAGAAAAACTTACGCTATTGTGCGTATTATATTTTAAAAGCAATGATGTAAATTTATTTCTGCTCGGACCACAGCAACTGACAAATGAGATATTCATTACTTGCCCTCTGCAAATATCTTTGGATATGGGTTAATCTGAGTTTCAGTAATTAAGAAACATAATTTCACAACGTAGTGAGTGCACGCTTGATCAAACAAGTTTCATACAACTACGATCTATTTCTTGCATGGTCTTCAACGCCAACTTTACTTATGGCTGTCTTTTCAACTAAGCTCTGGATTTTTAATCTAAGGACACTTGCTTGGAGCAGAAAATCTGTCGAAAATTTTATCATAAATAAATGTGAATTCAGCGTCCTTGGGACTTATTTGCTGATATTAAACCGATCTACTTATTACAGTTTCGCTAACGTGCATTTCGTATTACGAATCTTCAGTTGCTAACTGACACTTCCTGGCAACAATGTGCAGGATGACAGTGATGGTGTGTGAGTCAACATTATCGCTATCAGAATCGATGGAATCTTCTAGTTTTTCACGTTTCGTAGGGTCTTCTGTGTTGGTACCTATTAGCATGCCGTCGTAGTGGCGTAGTCGTTCTGAATGAGTCAAAAAGATGTGCTACGTGTTACAGTATATTGTTGATTAGTGTGCTGAGATTAGTGGAGTTACATTAATGGTTATTTAGCAACGGAGAAGAAAAGACGAGCAAGTTTGTTCCTTTATCTTCGTCTCCAAGCCAAAGATAGGGTTTAAATCCAACAAAAGTTACGGGTGTTGTGGACATGACTTTAGAACCCGAGAAAGACATCGTACATCATTCAGGAACAACACAACTAGATGGAATCCGGATTTAACAACTTACTAAGCCGCAACCTGGTACATCCAATATTCAAAACAACTCATCTAAGCTCTAGAGAAGACTACGTTCAGTGTATCGTAGGCACCTTTTCTTCACGGAAGTGCCAACGTAACGATCAGGAAATATATAACTGTATTACGACAACTTGGTTTCGACCTATGAATTGTAGATTTACTTGTGGCAAAAAAATTGAAATTTTAGCATCAATGATTGTCAGAGTTTCCTTGGTTAACTTATTTAGATACAAATAAGGGCGCTCTCTGTATGTTCTCTGTTATTTTAGCAACTGTATTCCGCTCGGGGTAAGGTACATCTTGTAACCGCGACCAGAACGGTGGCGGGGTTGCTGAGAACGAAAGCATGGCAGGATCAAACGTGAGCAGCCCACGAACAAACAAAACGAACGGGGAAGGACAGAGACGAGCAACGACGGACGACCGAGCAAGACCTAACGAACAACAACACGCAAATAGCAATGGGATCACAAGCGAAACCTCACAAATCCACAACGTCCATCCGTACACGGAAACCAAGTAAACACACTGTCTGTAAGTGAGATGTCAATAGACTAACGCGAATATCGGACTGCCTGCTGAGCTTTTTTTTTTCTTTATTGTGATTTCATTCCCCTACCCCATATGGGCAGGGGAGGGCTGTCAGCGGCACAATCCGCTGCTCTTCAGCCGAGTGACAGGTCACCTTAAAATAAGAATAAAATGTTACATACATAAGGCGATAAAGGGGAACTTAAAACCGAATAACTGGTGAAAATGGAGGTAAAAAATATAGACTAACACGGAGGCGTTCATGGCGGACAGTTAAAAATGTCACCAGAAAGTTAAAAAACACAGTTGGCGATTCTTCAAAACTGAGAGAAGACACTGAATGGACATGTACACGTTAAAAGTCGGCCACAGTAGTAAAACACTCCGGAACAACACACTTAAAACCAACTTGGAGCACACATGACGAAGAATAAAACTGCCAGGCAGGAACTGACGAGGGAAAGGGCAGAGAGGATGGAAAAAAGGAGGGGAGAGCAAGGGGCAGCAGGGGAAGCGGTGGGCTGAAGAGAGGAGGGGCATCAGTGGGTACACGAAGAGACAGGAGACACAAGGGGTGGGAGATGAGGAGGGAAAGACAGGGGAGGATGGAGTGCAGAGACACTGAAAGGAGGCACAAGAGATGGAGGGGAATAGGAGGGGGAAGCCGCTCAGGAGGAGGGAGGGGGAGGAGAGGGAGCCCTGAGGAGGAGGCAGGAAGATAGGGTTAGAGTTGGTAGGAAGGGTAGATGTCAGGGCGAAGCTCATCATCCGGGAGGGGTAGATGGTGGAAGTTGTGTTGGGAAAGGAGATGGAGGGTGTGGAGATGGAGAGAGGGTGGGACATAATGGTGAGGGCGCGGCAACTGGTTGGGGGTGGAGAGGAATGGAGACACCAGGGGGTGAGGGGGATCAAGGCGGCATACAATATATAGTGTGTGGATGTGTTCAAGGAAAAGGAGAAGGTGGGGGAAGGGGACGAGGTTGCCTGCTGAGCTTTCTTTTTTTTTTCTTTATGGATTTTCAATTCCCCTTGAAGGGGGCGGGCTGGCAGCAGCTTACTACGCTGCTCTACAGCCTACAGACTTTTTTGTTAAAAAAAGGAAAGAAGAAAGAAACAAGAAAAAACAGGCGATAAAATGGTGATTTAAAGTGTAAAATGGCGTAAAAATGCGGAAAGTTAAAACAGAAAGCAAAAGGGGTTGGCAATGTTGATAAAATACACAGGAATCAGACAAGTAACATAGTAGACACACAATTAAAAAAACAGGGCGACAGTCCGGTTTCTGTTCGCAAGAGATAAAAAAAAAATTCACACCCAGCGACAGTATGATGGCTGTTCGCTACACTTCCCAAAAGACTCAACACGGAACACTCACTGGAGAAACAAACCGTAAAACACTGCACGAAAACGGCGGCACAAATATGGCACTTCCGATCCAAAGGCAGATGGGGGGGGGGGGGACCTGGAGAAGGGGGAAAAACTAGGAGGGAGGAGAGGAAAAAAACGAAAAGGGGGGCAACCAAGGAGGGAGAGGACTAATAAAGGGGGAGAAGGGCAGACGCGAGAGGGAATGAGAGGAGGTAGAGGAGGGAAATGTAAAAGGACTCGGGGGAGAGAAGGGGGCAATGAGAGGGGAGGTGGGGAAGAAAGAGGATGGAAGGGGGGGGGAGAGGGAGCCTGGGAAGTTGACAGAGGAAAGGAGGGGGAGTGAGGATCAGAGTTGATATGAGGGATAAATGGAGGGAGAGAGGGCATCATCCGGGAGCGGGAGTTGATGGAAGCCACCTTGGGAAAAGAGATGTAGGGTGTAGAGATGTAGGGTAGGGGGGACACAACGGTGAAGACGTGGCAGGGCGCGGGGATCGGAGAGAAGAGGAGCAACTAGGGGATGAGGGGGTTCAAGACGGCGGGATGTGTAGAGGATGCGGATATGTTCGAGGAATAGGAGCAGATGCGGGAAAGGAATGAGATCATAGAGGATCCGCATGGGGGACTGGAGGCATGACGCTCAAGGATCTGGAGGGACTTATAGAATTTGGGGGGGGGGCAGATATCCAGGCAGGACTGGCATAACATAGGATGGGACGGATTAAGGATTTGTAGGTGTGGAGGATGGTAGAGGGGCACAACCCCCATGTCCGGCCAGAGAGGAGTTTGAGGAGTCGGAGGCGGTTGTGGGCTTAGGATTGGATGGAGCAGAGATGAGGGATCCAGGTGAGGTGACGGTCAATGGTGAGGCCAAGGTAGGTGAGGGTGGGGGTAAGGCGGACAGGACGGGCCTTGCTGAGCGAGAGGCAGGCGCTTAAATATCTGATAGAATACGTTGCTATTGGCCACTGGGACAACGTGCTCCGCAGTGGCGCCCTCACATTATGCGCCGGCCAATAGTGCGCGTGCAGCCACGGCTTACGGCGTGACGGCTGTAGAGGCCTCTAGTGGTAATCGAGGTCTGGGGCGGATTCGAAAGCGACGGCGCTCGGTACCAGAGTGCACATATCCATTTGAGCTCGTCAGTCAAAAAAAAAAAAGCTTAAAAAGTATTCAGAGATCACGGAAAGAAAGCCAGTACTCCAAATCAAAGTTTTATGGTAGTGTATGAGAAGAAGACAGGTCACGTTAACATTGAGCTGGACACACATTTCAAAATAAGCGATAAGTAAAAGCAGAGCAAAGCTTTTCCGTATTGTTAATGCTGTTATCATTTGCGCAACAGAGAAATTACCTCTGAAAGAGCACAGGGATTATAGACAGCTGTCAATAGATGAAAGGGCAAGTGGAAATGATTGTAGATTCAGAGCACTATTAAGAGTCCGAATCAAGGCAGGAGATGTAACTCTAAAAAACCATCCTCATAGTGCAAGTGCTAAAGCAACGAGTCTAATCAAAGGCATTGTGAATGGAATTATTGACACTGGCGGTGGCTTACAAGGGGAGGTCGCCAATTGTGAATTTCAGATTCGACTCATACTGCGCATAATAAAAGCTCATGGTCAGAGGTGTAATGTGGCAAAGCACCAAGATGCACTTCTCAGCCCTTGTCGAGAAAATCGACAGTTAAAAGAAACCGTTTCGGTGAAACACTCTCTACAATTTATGATATCCTATAGCCTCGTGGCGCAGCGGTAAGCGCTCGTGTTCGTAATCCGAAGGTCGCCGGATCGAATCTCGCGCCATGCAACTTTTTTTTAGTATTTGTTTTTTTGTAATTCAAATATATATATATATATATATATATATATATATATATATATCTCGTGGGGTCTCTACTCTAATTCGAACGTTTGACTTACACTATACGTATTCGTTTCGGAATATCGTTTCTACGTCTTCCGTTAACTACACGTGTAAACATTATGAAGACAATTAGTAACATTTGTGAAATACAACTTTGTTTGCGGAAAACATAATCATGTTGGAAGTCGCCAAAGTTATATATATATATATATATATATATATATATATATATATATATATATATATATATATATATATATATATATAATTCCTGGCAATCAGTTGCAACAATTATGCATATAATAAGTTGTTGAAAGTCCTTTGTCGTGGAAAAACTGGCGACTTCGAACATGATTATGTTTTTTGTAATTCAATATATATATATATATATATTTGAATTACAAAAAATAAATACTAAAAAAAAAGTTGCATAGCGCGAGATTCGAACCGACGACCTTCGGATTACGAACCCGAGCGCTTACCGCTGCGCCACAACGCTTTAGGAAATGGAGATCGTTGAGAGTGTTTCACCACAACGGTTTCTTTTAACTGTCGATTTTCTCGACAACGGCTGAGAAGTGCATCTTGGTGCTTTGCCACATTACACCTCTGGCGATGAGCTTTTATTATGCGCAGTATGAGTCGAGTCTGAAATTCACAATTGGCGGCCTCCCCTTGTTAGTGAGCAAACAAATTGGTGAGAAAATTATCAAATGCAAGTTTTGTCATGTGCTGGCAGATGAAACTGCTGATATTCGTGGGAGAGAAAGGTTTGTGCTTTGTCCTTGATATGTTGATAAAGAGAAAAATGTTTTCATAATTCGTGAGGATTTCTTTACTTTTGTTCCTGTTTATGGTCCTCGTGGAATGGCTTTGGCTGATGTTCTAAAGTAAAACATATGATCTACGATGTTCGCGGTTTGGTTTTTTGTGGGACAGGAAATATGAGTGGTGTATTCAATGAATGTACTACCAAATTTCGACAGTCCTACCCGAAGGAAATTTAGCTCATAACCATTCATTTTTTGTTACTGCTATCAAGAACTTTTAGACAGCATAAACAAAATCATTACATTCCTGAGAGCTTCCCCTAAGAGGGAAAATTAAGAAGAATAAAGTATTTTAGGTTCATGCCAAATCAAGAAGAACAATGCTTACGAAATTCTGCGAGATCTGGCGAGCAGAAAGACTAGATGCAATTTCTTTGTTTATTGAACTCGTTCCTTTTGTCTTTGAGTCTTCATACGAAATACAAGAATTGCCAGATACAGAAGCTTCAAGCCAAGCACTTCAGTTTTTGGCAGCTATACAGAAACCGAAATTCCTGGTGTAAGTAGCTGTATCCAGTTAGGATTTTAGCCTGTCGTATGGTTTATCCAGTTTACTACAATCAAAACGGATGGGCCTTAATATACATTGAGCCGTGGTAAATTTTCTGTCTTGAAGAGCGCGCCGCAGGGCGTAGTGTGAAGCAGTCGCCCTCCATTTCTGGCAGTGGCGCCGCTGTGGCAATCGCAGCTTTGGTGTCTCCCTCTGGTGGGAAAGGGGAAAGGTAGCCTGTTCACCTGCATTTAAGGGACGCTATAAGCTCGCTAGGGGACCCCCACCCTTAAGTACCTTGGCGTCACCCTCGACCGTCGCCTCTCCTGGACTCCCCATCTCCAGACAATCCAAGCCAAGGCACGTTCCCGACTCCGTCTCCTCAAGCTCCTTTCCGGCCGTACGTGGGGTCTGGACCCCTCCACCATCCTACACACTTATAAGTCCCTCATCCGCCCTATCCTCTGTTACGCCCATCCCGCCTGGATCTCCGCCCCCCCTTCCTTTTATAAATCCCTCCAAATCCTTGAACGCCATGCTCTCCGCCTTGCCTATCGCATCCGTCTCCCCTCCCCCACGCGGATCCTGTATGATCTTATCCCCTTCCCTCACCTCCTCCTCTTCCTCGAAAGGATACGAATCCTCTACACCTCCCGTAAACTCGATCCTCCCCACCCGCTCGTCTCCCCGATCCTCTCCCACCCCCGCCCGCTGCCGCGCCTGTACTCTCATGTCCCACCCGGTCTCCATCTCTCCACCCTCCTTACCCTCTCCCAAGGTGGCTTCCGCCAGCTCCCCCTCCCTGATGATGCCCTCCTCCCCTCCATCTACCCCTCCTACCAACTTTGATCCTCCCGCCCTCCTCCCGTGCTTGCTCCTCCGGGCACCCTCCCTCCCCTCTCTCCCTTTTTCCCTCCCTCCTCCTTTTCTCTCCCCTTCTCCCCCGGGCCCCCCCCTCCCCTGTCCCTCTCCCTCTTTCCCCCGTCTCCCCCGCCGTTGGCATCCTATTCTCCCCTCTCCCCCCACCTCCCCCCTGTTCCACTCTTGGCAGGTCCCCGGACTCGCACACGCTACGTGGACTTTCGCGCGCCGGAGATCGCCGCCATCAGTGTCTTGTGTGTGCCGTCGTGTTTCGTGTTCAGTGTTTCCCGTCACGCTCCGTTGTTCACCAGTGCCATCGTCTTCTTCAGTGTCTGTGCGTCGTCTCAACAGTTTGCAGTGTGGTTTATCGTCAAGTGTGAACGGCTCCGTGTTTGTCTCTCTGTGTCTCCTATTTTATCGCCCACCATTTTGTGACTTTTCTGTTTTCCTCCTGTTTTTTTGTGCTTATGTCTCATTTGGCTGAAGAGCAGCGTAGTGTGCTGCTGCCAGCCTGCTTATTGTATAGGCATTAAAATGACAATAAAGTAAAAAAAAAAAAAAAAACTCGCTAGGGGGTGAGTCTGGTCAGTTGGTCAGCCGGGTAAGTGTAGGGCAGTCAGTGTCTGTCTGTCGTCCGGAGTGCTAGTATGTGTTAGGCCGCCTGTCTGCTCGAGTCTGTTCAGGCAATGGTCATTGGTGGTTGGATCGATCGGTTGGTCGGTCGCGCACTGGGACACAAAGTGACTTGTCCGTCTCGAGCGTTGGCGCATGTGAGGTCGCCGCGTCAGTCCAGTGGGCCGCGCCGTATAGCGAGGGGTAGTAGCTTCGTGGTCGACACGAGAGCAACAGGAGTCAACCCACGACATCGGGCTGGCCGGTGCGAGCTGCGACGCCTTGAGACGGGAGATCGGCTCGCCTTCCTGCGTCCGTTTAAGCGGCTGGCAGCGGACGGTTCTGGAGAGCGTTTTAGGGGTGCTGCGCCAGGTCTTCGCCAGACATCGCAGTTTATTCGAAGTGATAGGTGACATATTGTTTCATTTACTTGTTAAATTTTACTTGTTTTCTTAGTCAGTCTCTCGTCCCCAGCTTGCTCGTCGGTCTCCCGTCCGCATTTGTTAGGCAGTTAGTGTCTGTCTGTCTGTCTGTCTGTCGGTCTGCCGTATGTTAATAGCTGCCTCTGTCATGTTTGTCGGATTCGGTGTTGATGAATATATTGCTTGAACGGCCGAATTCCTGAAATAGGTTTTCATCTTGCCTATCGTCTTGAGAGGCACTTGATGTGTAATGTAGAGCATGTTTGTACATTTTATGTAAGATTGCATTTGATGGGTTTTAATTTAAATGGTCATTTTAGTATATGAAGTTGGCACCCTTCCACCGTAAGAGTTTTTTTTTTAAAAGTCAAGTTAATTTTCTTAATGTTAGTGGTTTGTACCATTTTCCTCCCTCCTATGGGGTGCATAGTTTATGTGCTTGTGTGAGTAGTTAAAATTTTTAGTTCAAAGTAATCTGGTGTGTTGCAGAATTGCAGCAGTTTAGTCTTTCAGAGGTTGTTGTGAGCGGTCGTCACTACGGCCGTGTCAAAAGGCAGCGGCAAGGTTCTCAGCCCGAAAGCTCATACTGTCAACATTTGTTCTTTCTGTTTCTGAATAAAATTGTAACTTCATATTTTGAGGGTGCTTTCTGATTATAATTTTAAATCTGTTTAAAAAAAAAGAGCTTTTAGGAATAAAATTTCCATTTGTTGAAATAAATTTAATTTGTTTTCATCAGTTACCTACTGGCAACTACTTCCACGCTCACATAGTGTGATTAAATGTGTTAATGTTCTTGATGAATCGTTAGTAAATAATGTAAATTCTTAAGAAAAGGTTTTGAAAGTAAATACCCGGTTCTTACATGTTGATTTGTGTGAGAAAGGCAGGTTATCGATCAGATTTCCATTCAGTGCACAGGGCTGCAGGAAATGTGGCTGAACATCGATCTGAAAATCCTAAGACCCATGGCCGACCAGAGTGGCCGAGCGGTTCTAGGCGCTACAGTCTGGAACCGCGCGACAGCTACGGTCGCAGGTTCGAATCCTGCCTCGGGCATGGATGTGTGTGATGTCCTTAGGTTAGTTAGGTTTAAGTAGTTCTAAGTTCTAGGGGACTGATGACCTGAGCAGTTAAGTCCCATAGTGCTCAGAGCCATTTGAACCATTTTGAACCTAAGACCCATGGAAAGACAAATACAGGTTCCTAACTTCAACACAGACAATACTGCAGGCTTCCAGTTTTACTTCCTTTCATAGATTATCTCATTAGCCAGGTCAAGAACAGCTTTTTAAATCGTAAGGGAATCCTAAGAGACATAAAAGCTTCGTTACCGAAAACATAATGGGAGCATCAGATGTAAATCAGTGGCCTAATGATGTTGATGCATCACCAAAGACTTTCTTCAATGAACTGAGGGTGTGAAGAAGAAATTCCCTTAACCAGAAAGGTCTTCACTTACCGCACACCGATTTCATTACATCTCTGAATATGTGTAATGAAATTACCATTCCCTGCAATCATAATAGTCAGTGTCAGTGTCGTCGTAACTGCCGTCTGCTTCACGTCTGCTGTGCAGCGAGCTACCTTAATTTAAGTATTAACTGTATTTTTCTTACTTGTCACTTCTTCCGTGTGTGTTTGCTTTTAGGAATCTTTAATTGTCTGGTGCTATTAATAGTGTTCCATAGATTTCGTGTTTGTTTTGAATACAGTCAGAGAGAGTCCCTTTAGTCAGCCATAGTGCCAGTAGAGTCAGTGTCGTCGTAACTGCCGTCTGCTTCACGTCTGCTGTGCAGCGAGCTACCTTAATTTAAGTATTAACTGTATTTTTCTTACTTGTCACTTCTTCTTCCGTGTGTACTAGCTTTTAGGAAGCTTTAATTGTCGGGTGCTATTAATAGTGTTCAATAGATTTCGTGTTTGTTTTGAATATAGTCAGAGAGAGTCCCTTTAGTCAATCATAGTGCCAGTAGTGCTAGTGTTTGTTTTCAATACAGTCCAGAGACAGGTAGTGCAATTTTCATTGTTTTCTACAAGAAGTGGCTAGCAACCCCAGTTTAGTGAATAAACAGCCACCTTTAGTGAATTAGCAGTCTAGTTAAAGGTTGAACAACTCTCTTCAGTAAATTGATTCTTTAGGATGGATAGGATGTGTGACTGCTGTGTACGGACGCAGGAGGAGCTGGCCACTGTTCGCGAACAGCTGAGCGTGTTGATGGCCGCGGTCAGCCGTCTTCAGGCTGCTGCCTCGGAGTGTAGCGGCAGTGGGGAGTCTGGTGCGTCGCAGGGTACACCCCAGGTGTTACATGCTTCACACACTGTCCCTGCTGTCGAGACATCTTCGCCGGTACCGGGCGCGGTTGGGCCACCCTCTCCCCAAGGGGAGTGGCGGGTTCAGCGGCGTTCGCGGCGCACGAGGCGGAGGGTCAATGTGGAGGCTGGCCGTGTGGCATCGCCCGCTCTGCCTGTGAGTGGACATGTGGCTGCTCCTTCAGCAAGGTCCGAGCAGGCACACGGGGGGAGGGGTTTATTAGTTATTGGGAGCTCCAACGTTAGGCGGGTGATGGAGCCCCTTAGGGAAATAGCGGGAAGGTCGGGGAAGAAGGCCGTGTTCACTCTGTCTGCTTGCCGGGGGGCGTCATCCGAGATGTGGAGGAGGCCCTACCGGCGGCGATAGAGAGCACTGGGTGCACCCGACTGCAAATTGTTGCTTATATCGGCACCAATGACTCCTGCCGTCTGGGTTCAGAGGTCATCCTCAGTTCGTACAGGCGGTTGGCGCAATTGGTGAAGGCGGAAAGCCTCGCTCGCGGGGTGGAATCAGAGCTAACAATTTGTAGTATCGTTCCCAGAACCGATCGCGGTCCTCTGGTTTGGAGCCGAGTGGAAGGCTTAAACCAGAGACTCAGACGATTCTGCGGAGATCTGGGGTGCAAATTTCTCGACCTCCGCTATCGGGTGGAGAAATGTAGGGTCCCCCTGAATAGGTCAGGCGTGCACTACACGCCGGAAGCGGCTACAAGGGTAGCGGAGTACGTGTGGAGTGCACATGGGGGTTTTTTAGGTTAGAGAATCCCCTCCCTAGGCCCGACAAGACGCCTCCTGAGACGCGGCAAGGTAGGAGTAGGCAAAATGCAACAGGGAATAACAATATTAATGTGCTAATAGTAAACTGCAGGAGCGTCTATAGAAAGGTCCCAGAACTGCTCTCATTAATAAACGGTCACAATGCCCATATAGTACTAGGGACAGAAAGTTGGCTGAAACCAGACGTAAACAGTAATGAAATCCTAAACTCAGATTGGAATGTATACCGTAGAGACAGGCTGAACTGTGAAGGGGGAGGCGTGTTTATAGCGATAAGAAGTGCAATAGTATCGAAGGAAATTGACGGAGATCCGAAATGTGAAATGATTTGGGTGAAGGTCACGGTTAAAGCATGCTCAGACATGGTAATTGGATGTCTCTATAGGCCCCCTGGCTCAACAGCTGTTGTGGCTGAGCACCTGAAGGATAATTTGGAAAATATTTCGAGTAGATTTCCCCACCATGTTATAGTTCTGGTTGGAGATTTTAATTTGCCAGATATAGACTGGGAGACTCAAACGTTCATAACGGGTGGCAGGGACAAAGAATCCTGTGAAATTTTTTTAAGTGCTTTATCTGAAAACTACCTTGAGCAGTTAAACAGAGAACCGACTCGTGGGGATAACATATTAGACCTTCTGGTGACAAACAGACCCGAACTATTTGAAAAAGTTAACGCAGAACAGGGAATCAGCGATCATAAAGCGGTTACGGCATCGATGATTTCAGCCGTAAATAGGAATATTAAAAAGGTTAGGAAGATTTTTCTGTTTAGAAAAAGTGACAAAAAGCAGATTTCAGAGTACCTGTTGGCTCAACACAAAAGTTCTGTCTCAAGTACAGATAGTGTTGAGGATCAGTGGACGAAGTTCAAAACCGTCGTACGTTATGCGTTAGATGAGTATGTGCCAAGCAAGATCGTAAGAGATGGAAAAGAGCCACCGTGGTACAACAACCGAGTTAGAAAACTGCTGCGGAAGCAAAGGGAACTTCACAGCAAACATAAACATAGCCAAAGCCTTGCAGACAAACAAAAATTACGCGAAGCGAAATGTAGTGTGAGGAGGGCTATGCGAGAGGCGTTCAATGAATTCGAAAGTAAAGTTCTATGTACTGACTTGGCAGAAAATCCTAAGAAATTTTGGTCTTATGTCAAAGCGGTAGGTGGATCAAAACAAAATGTCCAGACACTCTGTGACCAAAATGGTACTGAAACAGAGGATGACAGACTAAAGGCCGAAATACTAAATGTCTTTTCCCAAGTTGTTTCACAGAGGAAGATTGCACTGTAGTTCCTTCTCTAGATTGTCGCACAGATGACAAAATGGTAGATATCGAAATAGACGACAGAGGGATAGAGAAACAATTAAAATCGCTCAAAAGAGGAAAGGCCTCTGGACCTGATGAGATACCAGTTCAATTTTACACAGAGTACGCGAAGGAACTTGCCCCCCTTCTTGCAGCGGTGTACCGTAGGTCTCTAGAAGAGCGTAGCGTTCCAAAGGATTGGAAAAGGGCACAGGTCATCCCCGTTTTCAAGAAGGGACGTCGAACAGATGTGCAGAACTATAGACCTATATCTCTAACGTCGATCAGTTGCAGAATTTTGGAACACGTATTGTTTTCGAGTATAATGACTTTTCTGGAGACTAGAAATCTACTCTGTAGGAATCAGCATGGGTTTCGAAAAATACGGTCATGTGAAACCCAGCTCGCGCTATTCGTCCACGAGACTCAGAGGGCCATAGACACGGGTTCACAGGTAGATGCCGTGTTTCTTGACTTCCGCAAGGCGTTCGATACAGTTCCCCACAGTCGTTTAATGAACAAATTAAGAGCATATGGACTATCAGACCAATTGTGTGATTGGATTGAGGAGTTCCTAGATAACAGCACGCAGCATGTTATTCTCAATGGAGAGAAGTCTTCCGAAGTAAGAGTGATTTCAGGTGTGCCGCAGGGGAGTGTCATAGGACCGTTGCAATTCACAATATACATAAATGACCTGGTGGATGACATCGGAAGTTCACTGAGGCTTTTTGCAGATGATGCTGTGGTGTACCGAGAGGTTGTAACAATGGAAAATTGTATTGAAATGCAGGAGGATCTGCAGCGAATTGACGCATGGTGCAGGGAATGGCAATTGAATCTCAATGTAGACAAGTGTAATGTGCTGCGAATATACAGAAAGATAGATCCTTTATCATTTAGCTACAAAATAGCAGGTCAGCAACTGGAAGCAGTTAATACCATAAATTATCTGGGAGTACGCATTAGGAGTGATTTAAAATGGAATGATCATATAATGTTGATCGTCGGTAAAGCAGATGCCAGACTGAGATTCATTGGAAGAATCCTAAGGAAATGCAATCCGAAAACAAAGAAAGTAGGTTACAGTACGCTTGTTCGCCCACTGCTTGAATACTGCTCAGCAGTGTGGGATCCGTACCAGTTAGGGTTGATAGAAGAGATAGAGAAGATCCAACGGAGAGCAGCGCGCTTCGTTACAGGATCATTTAGTAATCGCGAAAGCGTTACGGAGATAATAGATAAACTCCAGTGGAAGACTCTGCAGGGGAGACGCTCAGTAGCTCGGTACGGGCTTTTATTGAAGTTTCGAGAACATACCTTCACCGAAGAGTCAAGCAGTATATTGCTCCCTCCTACGTATATCTCGCGAAGAGACCATGAGGATAAAATCAGAGAGATTAGAGCCCACACAGAGGCATACCGACAAACCTTCTTTCCACGAACAATACGAGACTGGAATAGAAGGGAGAACCGATAGAGGTACTGAAGGTACCCTCCGCCACACACCGTCAGGTGGCTTGCGGAGTATGGACGTAGATGTAGATGAAGGCACTGAAGCTTTTCTGCACATTGGCAGTAACTACAGCAACGC
The DNA here is from genome assembly GCF_023864275.1 of Schistocerca cancellata. Taxonomy (NCBI): domain Eukaryota; kingdom Metazoa; phylum Arthropoda; class Insecta; order Orthoptera; family Acrididae; genus Schistocerca; species Schistocerca cancellata. The sequence continues at coordinate 708,442,425 of NC_064630.1, forward strand.
CAGACGCTGCGTCCACCACACTGCGGTATTTGAAGAGTTACAATCGGAGAAGCCACATTAAATGGACTTGCCTTAAAGCACATTCACAAAAATATAGGAATAAAAACTGAGGAACTGCTGGATGAAATGCCAAAGTAGCGCCGTCGTTTTTGTCTGTAAGTGCCGTTTTCTCATTGTTTCTGTATTAAAGTCATCATAATAATTGTGAACATATTACTTTAATCCTGGCTAATACATTATACCAAATATTTAAACCCCCACGAAAAAGAAAATCTTGCGTCCGCCCCTGAAATAGGCGTCCACGTAAACTTTTTCCACTGCTTTGTGTTCCGATCAATTAGAAACTGTGTAAACGTCAACCCGCATTATTAGGTTGTCTGGCATCTTCCTTTCGACAGAATCGGTATTTACGTTGTCCCAGAAACGTGGTGTTCATACAGTGATACTAGTATCGTTCTGTTTCATTTCATGTACATAATAACCCCGTAAGGCACGACATTGGTCCATGATGGAGTGTACTCTGTCTACTACCAGACATATCCTCTCCTGTTCCACTCGCAAACGGAGCAAGGGGAAGACGACTGGCTATAAGCCTCTGTAAGAGCCCTATCGCCTCTTATCTATGCCGTAATTACTCGAAATATGCTTTGGTCGCAGTAGAATAGTTCCGTACCTTCGCATTAACTTGGATTTTTCGAAATTTAGATCAATCTGCTGGTCATTGCCCAACAAGAAATGCTGTCCAAGCCATCTTGTATTCCGTTAGTCACACAATGACGACGCCTTCCGGTGCACAACAGCGTCGTCAACAAACAGCTGCAGATCGCTTCCCATCATTTACGTCAGATCATTTACGCATACAGAAAACAAGTCACTCTCTCTTGAGGTATCCTTGGCAATTTTCGTGTCTCTGATGAGCACTAGCTGTCAGAAAAACATACATGTTAAGAGTCTACTGTCGGGCACCTCGTCAAACACTTTCCGGGAATCTAGAAATATGCCCTTCAGCAATTATTTACGGAATGTAATGTGAGAAAACGGCAAGTTGAGTTTCACACGATCGTTTCTTTCTAAATCAATGCTGATTTTTATGAACAGAAGCTTACCTGTCTCAAGGAAATGTATTGGATTCCAACTCAGAATATGTTGAACATTTCTGTAGCAAACTGATATTAAGGATACTGGTCTGTCATTTGGCAGGTCCGTTCTTTGACCCTTCTTATGTCCAAGTGTCACCTGTGCTTATTAGTACTCAATTGGGATTTTGTACAGGCCAGAGATTCGCGATAAATGCAAACAAAGTAAGCGGCCGATGCCACAGAGTACCCGCTGCAAAACCAAAACGAGATTCCATCCTGACGTGGCGTCATATTTGTTTCCAACTTATTCAGTTGCTTCTCTACTCTTTGGGTTCCTATTAATTTGTCTTCAATACGGGAGTCAGAAGCAGGCAAAAAGCAATACAAATGTCTCAAAAACAAGATCGACAGGAAGTGTTAAATGGCTGAACACGGATGGCTAGAGGACAAATGTAAGGATGTGGAGGGTTATCTCACTAGGGGTAAGATAGATACTGCCTACAAGAAAATTAAAGAGACCTTTGAAGAACAGAGAACCACTTGTATGAATATCAAGAGCTCAGATGGAAACCCAGTTCTAAGCAAAGAAGGGAAAGCAGAAAGGTGGAGGGAGTATATGGAGGGCCTATACAAGGTCAATGTACTTGAGGACAATATTATGGAAATGGAAGATGATGTAGATGAAGATGAAATGGGAGATACGATACTGCTTGAAGAGTTTGAAAGAGCACTGAAAGACCTGAGTCGAAACAAGGCAGCAGGAGTAGACAACATTCCATTAGAACTACTGACAGCCTTGGGAGAGCCAGTCCTGACAAAACTCTACCATCTGGTGAGCAAGATGTATGAGACAGGCGAAATGCCCTCAGACTTCAAGAAGAATACAAAAATTCCAATCTCAAAGAAAGCAGGTGTTGACAGATATGAAAATTACCGAACTATTAGTTTAATAAGTCGCGGCTGCAAAATACTAACGAGAATTCTTTACAGACGAATGGAAAAACTAGTAGAAGCCGACCTTGGGGAAGATCAGTTTGTATTCCGTAGAAATGTTGGAACACGTGAGGCAATACTGACCCTACGACTTATCTTAGAAGCTAGATTAAGGAAGGGCAAACCTCCGTTTCTAGCATTTGTAGACTTACAGAAAGCTTTTGGCAATGTTGACTGGAATACTCTGTTTCAAATTCTGAAGGTGGCATGGGTAAAATACAGGGAGCGAAAGGCTATTTACAATTTGTACTGAAACCAGATGGCAGTTATAAGAGTCTAGGGACATGAAAGGGAAGCAGTGGTTGGGAAGGGAGTGAGACAGGGTCGTAGCCTATCCCCGATGCTATTCAATCTGTATATTGAGCAAGCAGTGAAGGAAACAAAAGAAAAGTTCGGTAATAAAAACTTCGAGGTTTGCCGATGACATTGTAATTCTGTCAGAGACAACAAAGGACTTGGAAGAGCAGTTGATCGGAATGGACAGTGTCTTGAAGGATATAAGGTATAAGATGAACATCAACAAATGCAAAACGAGATAATGGAATGTAGTCGAATTAAGTCGGGTGATGCTGAGAGAATTAGATTAGGAAAAGAGACACTTAAAGTAGTAAAGGAGTTTTGCTATTTGGGGAGCAAAATAACTGATGATGGTCGAAGTAGAGAGGATATCAAATTTAGACTGGCAATGGCAAGAAAAGCGTGTCTGAAGAAGAGAAATTTGTTAACGTCGAGTATTGATTTAAGTGTCAGGAAGTCGTTTTTGAAAGTATTTGTATGGAGCGTAGCCATGTAACGAAGTGAAACATGGACGATAACTAGTTTGGACAAGAAGAGAATAGAAGCTTTCGAAATGTGGTGCCACAGAAGAATGCTGAAGATTAGGTGGGTAGATCATATAACTAATGAGTAGGTATTGAATAGGATTGGGGAGAAGAGAAGTTTGTGGCACAACTTAACTAGAAGAAGGGATCGGTTGGAAGGACATGTTCTGAGGCATCAAGGGGTCACCAATTTAGTATTGGAGGGCAGCGTGGAGGGTAAAAATCGTAGAGGGAGACCAAGAGATGAATAAACTAAATAGATTCAGAAGGATGTAGGTTGCAGTAGGTACTGGGAGATGAAGAAGCTTGCACAGGGTAGAATAGCATGGAGAGCTGCATCAAACCAGTCTTAGGCCTGAAGACCACAACAACAACCACATCGGGAGTCAGTGCCACGCTCAAAAGACGGTACGTTTGTACGATCCTCTGGCATGAATGGTTTCTTGGAAGTAAAACTTCAGCTTTCATTTTGCTCTCATCTGTGGTTACACCTTAATGGTCGACGATAGACTGAATAGAAGTCATCGATTGTATTCGTGGCAGTACTCGGAGACAGCTCATTTGCTACGGATTTTTAGTCATGTGTGTAGCTGATCTCCCTTGCATCTCTCCTCAACAACTGTAATGCACCGTGTGTCCCTTTTCCATTACGACTGTAGATATGAAAAATAAAAGTAATGTATTAAGTTAACAAAATCACTGTGTGTTTATTCGAAACAGCCTCCCCCTGAATCAATACATAGCTAAAATCGTTTAAAAAGTATTCTGGAACAGACAGTACAGTCCTTTTTTGGAACTGTATGTAGTACTTAATTACAATTTTCTTGGACGTGCTCAGCTGCATCGTAATTTTGTCCTTTATTGCCAACTTCGGTTCAGGGAACAACAAGAAGTCGGCTGTTTCGAGTTCGTGGAAATGACAGGTGACCGACGACTATGATGCATTTGCTGGCCCAAAACCTTGCACAAAATCTTCACTTCTGGGCTGATTCATTATCGTGAAGGAGCAACCAGGAACTTGGCCTGTCGGTATTCACATGGGATTCGATGATCTCTCGCCCACAAAGGATGGACGACTCAAAAAAACTTTATGTTGCCTCACTGCTCCACTACCGTTTTCCAAGTGTCAGGCACGTACTGTTCATTCGCGATCAGGATAACTGCTGCAACTCTGAATTTCTACAGGGCGGGTTGTTGAAACTTCCAGGATCGTCACGCCACGAGATAGTGTTACAGTTTGGAATATCACACAGGCAGTCCTAACGGAACTGGTACACACTGTGTAATACGCTCTTCGAAAATATGCTTCATGTTCTTCTGGACTGTGGTACACATTCCGCTTCCGAAAGATCTACGATGTGCGACAATAAAGTAATTAGAGTGATTTTCTTTGCAAGATGCGGCAACCCTGCAGGCTTGCGTAGGCACAATATTTTTTACCTTGGTCTATAAGCTGCTTCTAGTCCAAGCAGCACATCGATGTAATTGCTAAGTCGCGAGTTGTGCTGTAATAAGTTAACACGTGTTTGTGTCTCTCGTCACGGAAATGGAAACGCATAGTATTGCGCAATGGTGTGCCATTTCTTTTTGCGTTGAACTGGGTGAAAACGCGACGACAACTTACGGTAAGCTTCAGGAAGTTTTTGGAGAGGAGCTTATGTCAAGAGCTCAAGTTTTTCGTTGGCATAAAATGTTTAGTGAAGGCAGAGCGAATGTTGAAGATGAAGACGCAGTGGACGACCATCAACCTCACGGACGGATGTCAACTTGGCCAGGGTGCGTGAACTCTTAAGATCTGATCGAAGATTATCCGTGAAAATGACTGCAGAAGAACTGAACATCAATCGAGAAAGGTTTCGTCTAGTAATAACTGAAGATCTTGGTATGGATTCTGCATCACTGTAATGCGTCATCCCATACTGCTGTGTCAGTACAGCAATTTTTAACCTCAAAACAAATTTCAGTACTACCAAAGCCACCTTATTCACCAGATATCTCTCCGTGCGACTTTTTTTTATTTCCAAGAGTCAAAACGGCGGTCAAGGGACACCATTTTTAAACAACACAAGATGTCCAAAAAGCTGTGACGGGGTCTTGGAGGATATTACAGAAGGTGAGTTCCAGAAATGTTACCATCAGTGGCAGAAGCGCTGGAAAAAGTGTGTGCAATCAAAAGGGAACTACTTTGAAGGAGACAACACTGAACGTGACTAAAACGGTAAGCAACATTTTTTTTTTCAGGTCAGTCTCATTACTCTATTGCCGCACCTCGTAGATCATCTTTAATGTCACAAAGAAAACGTTTTATCTCTGTTGGCGGCATCGAAATACACTGACTGCAATATTTATTTATGAGTCTACAGGCAAAGGAAATATACGTCAGTCCGAGCTTGCTCTACTATTTTCTGATAATGTACCTGGCTCTCAGTCATTGCAAGCCACACCTTGGGATGCCGATAAATGTCACTGCTGTTGGCGGAAGTCCATAAGCGCCAATGTTCTGGCCTTTTGAGTGGTCATTTTCGAAACTCTGCATCGTCTTTCAGCAAGTGGCACCGCGAGCCGTTCGCGACACCCGCCCGGGGCTGCACAGAGGATCCAACACGAGGAATATAAGCGCATAGCATCTTCAATTTGCTTTTGATAGCTGCACGGGAGGACTGTATCGTTAAAACTTCAAACGGAAAACTACGCTCTCTTTGTACGATTTAGCCGTTTCAATATCTGAGACACACATTCCCCCGCTCGGCATACCTTTCTGTAACACATCGCTCTGTTGATTATGGCGCCGGTGACGAACACTTCTCTTTCCGCGCATGCAGCGCCGCCGAGCGGCTGCAGATGCATTTCGGAGTCCCTTTGGAGAGCTGTAGCAGGCCCTCACTGCACCGGGGTCGCCACGCGCGGCATTTATTCATAATCCCTTCGGCCCTTTGAGAAGCGGCGCGTTACAATGGAGGCGTCGGAGCCCGCTCGGCGGGCATAATGACTCGGCGACGCTCTGGCAGGAATTTTCAATAAGTCGCGCTCCGAGCTTCGGGCAAAAGCGCTCGCGGAAAAGCCCACACGGTCGCCGCCGCCGCTCCGGTCCCGCGACTGCGCCGCTCTCAGCGACTTTGTTTATTGGAAAATTCATCAAGCTCGTGTTGCGCTATTGTGTCGGCGCTCCTCCATACACAATCCATCGCGCACAATGGTTTCCATTGTCAGCACCTCTCTTATATTCTTCGCCGTACCCGAAGGATTTGCTGCAGTGTACTTACGACAGTGAACGTCACGGTGGAATGTCACTTAACGTATAAAAGTGCACTCTGTGTAGCTATTAGCACAGCCTGTCATCACTAGTCACCAGAATAACACGAAGTAAAATTGACAACAACAATTTTAGAGACTGAAAATTCTCGAAAATATTTGTTCTTTCACACCACAAGGGACTCCATCTGCATCTCTGACACAGTTTAACATTTTTTCAAGCAACTCTAACTCACAGTCTTAATAATAACATTCATTTTGTTCATCCAGTTCTTCCAGTCTCTCTTCACCTCTCTCTGTTTTCAGTTTTCCTTATTCTCTCTCTCTTTGTGTATGTGTTTTGTGTATGTGTGTGTCCCCAGTTGGACTTCGCACTATTTCATTTCCTCTCCTCTCAGACTCTGCAATTTCACCTACGTTCCCTTCCTGTCACCGCCTGACCTTCCTCATCTTCCATCCAGTCGATATGGCACACCGGTAACGAATCTCGGTCTGTCTTTCCAGAATTAAATTTTCATGATTTCCAAAAATCAATTAAAGGAAATACCGAGTGGGTTGATTTGAGAGGACACAGAGCTTGTACTCCGCTTCTCATGTTTTCGTCTACGACGTGACGTTAAACCCTAAGTTTTCTTCATTCCATGTTCTTCTTTAGCTCTGTTGGTTTTCCTGTCGTTGCTCTCCAGTTTCCTAGATAAGGATGAGAACTAAGTAATCGTAGCTTCAAGGCCAAGTTAAATAACGATAGAGTAGTCCTGTTCCTTTGGCAGTCAGTTGTGTTAGCATTAATACGTTCGCGACACACCATCGTCGTTTTATTTTAATGTTAAAAAGGATATCGGCAATGCAACATCTTTTCGATGAAAATTTCGGCATGTTACTTAGAAACTGTAGAGAGGACTTAGTTTACGATTTACACAGGGAATATGACTGCTTAGACATCGTTTGACTAAAAACGGAATACGTGTACGAATCGCTTTCAGTAAGTAGCGCAACAACCTTTTCTTTCTACCAATTTAAGTTGAAAAAATTCTAATTTGTTGTGGAACATCGTGTAATATTCCACTTCAGCCCCTATAGTTTCATGAAGTTCCGATAGGTATCGGCGCTATAAGTAGCCTTCAAAATTGTAACGGAGATGCGTTGTAAGCAGAGATCCGTCTGAATTTCTTCTGTGGGACACCAGAGCATCTCACATATTCACAGGCTTGCAGAATGTCTACGGAAACATGCCAGTGAACAAAAGCACGATGAGTCGTAGGGCGCGGTGTCTCTCATCATCGCAACAAGATTGTGCAAACCTGACCGATCCCCCATGTTCCGGTCGACCGCACACAACTGTGACTGCTGCGATGCTGGAAGGCCACAAACATGCAAACGAACTTCTCTTTCTTCCTGACAACGCAAGGCCTCACACAAGTCCGACTTCCATCTGTTTGGGCCACAGAAGGACACATTCTGCGGAAAGCAGTAAGTGGATGATGGGGAGGTTACTGATGTAGCAAGAGGTTGTCTCCGTAAGTCGACCAGTAAAGTGGTACCATGAGGAAATAGAGCTCTTCCCAGTAAGGTTGCTTAATATCGTCTCACTGAACGGGGATTATGTTGAAAAACAGGAATGGGGAATAATATGTTGTATTGGAATCCTAGATAAAACCAAACTGCTTTCAGATACAAAATGTGTTGTATTACTTATTGAACACACCTCGTACTTGTCCTTTCCATTCGCAGATTCGGCGTCTTTCAAACACAGTTTTCTATTTTTAAGCAACTCCAACCCATATCTCAAAAATACCGTTTCTTGAAATTCAATCACTTCTTTTCAGTCTTTCTTCACTTCTGCCTGTTTCCATACTCCCTCTCTCCACAATGAACACACATACACACACACACACACACACACACACTTACGTTCCATGTGCCATCCTTCTTCCATTCTCTCGGACTCTGCAAATTCACTTATCTTTCCTCCTTATTATCTTCTTCTCACCGTCCTCCATCTTCCGGCCGATCAAGGTGGCTCAGTGGCAAAATACTAACGTCACATATGGGACGACTGTGATTCTAATTACCGCCCCCCTCTATAAATTAAGGTTGTCAGTGACTTCCAAAAATAAATTAGTGGAAATGCCGAGACGATTTATTTGAAAGGGCCTGGAAAATTTCTCTCAACAATGTGAGCTTGTCATCCGTCTCAGATGTCCTCTTCAATTACATGAGGTAAAACCGTAATCTCCATTCCTTCCATTTTCTTCTTTACATAGACTGATTTTCCTCTCTTTGCCATAGAGTTTCCTATGTGAGGATGAGACCAAAGTAATTGTAGCTATATCACCACATTATGTAACGTTAGGGTATTATTCCTGGTGCACAGGACTCAGTTGCATTCGCAGTAATATATTTGGGAGACACCACCATCATTTCTTTGTGAAGTTAAAAGAGATATTGGAATGCACATCCCCGTCAAAGAAAATTTAGGCGTGTTATTCAGAAACTTAGCTGGCCATTGGCACAAGAAGTATAACGTCTTATTCATCGTTTGAAATAGCAAAGGAATACATGTACGTTAGGCTGGACTCATTAACGTCAATTAGATATCTGAAGAAATGACATATGTCTTTTGACACTGGGAAAGTGAATGATGGCAGCCTGAGCTTACGATGGAAATGCTATAAGAAGCTTCAATGACATTCTATCGGACGTAACCAAACACTGCGGTATTTATCAGAATAGCTGCGGTGTCACTGCCACTGACATAAGTTAGCATAGAGGGACAGGAAAGGAAACGAAAACCAGGGAAAGAAAGAAAAATCATAAAAGAAAGCTTATAGTGTAATTTCGGCATTCGTTTCCCTTAATCGACCAACAGGAAAGGGTACGTTTACATACCGCTGCAGCTATTATACCACAGCATTAGCAAATGACGGAAGGAATATTAGGTAAATTTATTTTCGTCTGGATAAGTCAATAGACACAATGAGGAGATGCAAGAAATTTTATGCTGCCACTGAGATCGAATAGGACTTCCAATCTCGCAGTGTGTTTAATTCAGTTAATATGTTATTTGCTCAGCCAGTCATCATTCATTGAGACAACTACGACGGGAAACTTAAATCGGAAAATTTTCTAATTTTGATAAACACCACATCTAATGGCAGAGGATAATTATAACGAATTAGCTGGTTAATAAAATGATCCTTCTTCTGCACCGTATCAGTAACCAGTAATCAGTATCATCTGAGTTGATCGACGGATACCACCACGCAAATACGGCCGCTCCCCTCAGAGGTACTCACATATGAAACGTTCCTTTCAGAATTCGACAGTAACAGATCCTACCTGTTTCTGTTTCGTGAGACCAAGGAAAGATAGCGATAGCGCGTTGAAGTACCCATTTAGACCCAGATACCAGACATGACTTGGTGAGAGTTACTTGCCAACCGAGCCTGTGTCTGATTAGACATGACGTTCACATTGATAAATGTGAAATTTCTATGCATCTATTTCTGAAACGGTGGTAAGATCTCATAGTTAAATGTATTACCGACGAAATCATTTTTGTAAATCTTTGTTAGTCTGTCTTAGGACTGGACTGATCTCGTCTCCTGTTCTCCAAGAGACTATGTATGAATCGGATACAGTTATATGTCCAAGATATGAAAATTTAGTAACTTCTTCTTTGATCGTCGGTCAGTATAGCAGTTTATCTCTTTTGCCTAATAAGGTAACATTCGCCGCCGCGAATCCATATTTTGTCATCCAGATGTGGTTACTTTTTAAGCAGCAGACTAAACCCAAACTGGGCCTTTACCCTACCTGCAACTGACTTCACGTCCTCGTTCTTTGATACAGAACGAATACTATTATGTGTAGAGCGTTTTTATTAACTTTTATCTAGTTCACGAATTTTTGCGATATTCGTATTTATTCATTGTAAAGATTTGCTTCTCTGATCAGTTTACAGCTGTTACACCTAATATGGTTGATTGGTAGCTTCTCTCTTGCTACATCTATTTTTGTAAGAGAGATCAAATGTTTGGTTCAATATTTTATCGTTTACCTTATTAACCCACATATTTCCTTCCCAACACTAACATTTCGATGCGAAGATCTCAGGTTATATTTGAAATTCCCTGTAGTTGTATGTCTACAGCTATTCTTAATATGAATGAATATTATTGCCTTGCGTAATGTATTGATAACCTCATGTCGATTTTCGTTTTAACAGACTTGAAAATAACTTAATTTACGAAATATTAAACATACAATAGATATTTTGCTGTGCCAACCACACCCCACCATGATCCATTCAGATGGTATTAATGTACCTGTGTAAAGAACTGGATCTAAATTTAAAATAAAAATATTAAATTTACATTGCCAAATTAAATTTGTATGTTGATGAAGATAATGATTTTGTCGCCCAGTAGTTACAGGATGAGCCACAGACTAAGTTAAACTCAAGAACCAGTAACTAACAGCAGTCTTTCCGTTGGTATAACCTCGTCCAGTAGCTTCGAATTGTAGTGTGGTAGTTCGTGAAACAGATAGATAGGATAGATGGTTTGTATAATAAACAAAATATTTCTTGCAGGCTCAAAAATGTTTTCTTCAGTATTGATAATTGGCGTTGTTTGCGATGTTTCAATGTTTATTGTTTTTTGTATGTGCATATCATTTTGGAGGTTATTGCATTATACCTGCCGTATATTCTCTTAGCTGCTAAACTGTGACGAGATATGTATATTGTTTAGGATGGGTTTTATGTGCGCTGGAAAAACTACTATAGAAATTACTTTTTTTTTGCTGAAGCCACGTGGAGTGCCCGTACGATGTAGTTTGTATTTACGTGTTAGAAAGTGGAAATTTGTACAGAAATTATTTTCTTTTTCCTTTTGTGGGTTTCAGGAATATTTTTGGTAGACCTCTAATTTCGATGTGAAATAGCGATTCAGAACAGATCTAAAAGCGGTAAGCGATTTTTAAAGTGTAACTTTAGAATACTGACATAACTTTGCAGTGGAATAAGCTCGATTTGACATTAGAATCTATTTCTATATACATCTAATCCCATACCACATCTTTTACTAACTTTTAAAACATTTTATCCTTTTCCCATTAGGACACGTTGCTGATTTGTATGTACCTGCCTCAGGAAAACAATATTGTTTATTTTCATTAATTCTGCGTCATGATAGATAGTCGATTAACAACTGGGTGAATTGTTTCAGTCCTTGTATTGTCTATAAAAATGTTATCAGTCAGTGTCCTAGTATCTTGCTCCACACCAGTTGTAAAAAACGACCTGTATCGTTTAAGAAATAGAAATTGAAGTCTCTACAGTCTACTGTTCCTTTCTGTCTGTTGTAATGATAGCGATGGTTTAGACGTCATTTGTAGAATTACAACCATGAGTTCAGGTTCGAGAAATATGCATCTGTATGAAAATGGACCGCAAGTGGATCTAGTCTTGACCCAAGATTCAGTCATGGCATTTTTAGAGAGTGTCACGGGCGTCAGACCGAAATAAAGTGAGAAGCATGATGAGAGTTTTTCTTATGAGCACGGAGGTATCGACAATCGGCTAACTAAGCAACACAAAAAGCATCAGGGAAAATGTGAAAACAGTATGAAGAATTAGACTCTGATATCTGTGATAGGCTAAGGGAACAAAAGGGAAATTTAATCAAGGACATGGTAGAGATGTGAGATAGTCTGGAAGACCAGATCTGAGTACTCAGTAGCCAGATAAGCTATGAATCATGGTCAGAGCAACATACAAAGACGGTAGAAGTAGACTTGGTAAAATTAGACAAGGAGAGGAGGAAATGTGACCTAACTCTACGAGGTGAGCTAGAACAGTACTGACACAAGAATCGAATATGCAGGAGCACTTTCTGGAACAATGAAAGGAGAACCAGGACAGAAATTTGAAACACTAAAATTAACCTAACTTGAAGCGAACTGCATTTTATAAGACGAGTTCGGTAAATTTTCAGGAAACATGAGAGGAATTACATAAATTAGTTATGGTATGGCACCTATTGCAGTGGCATATAGTGAGGTAGATTCGCTTTTTATTATTGTTTGTAGAAGGGCAACGTGAAACTAAACTGCAGCCTCGAAGGCTGAAGCTAAGAGCTTCATGATTATGTTATGGCGGTAGAAATGAATTAGGTCACAGCTGCGAAAGAGAGGATTCCAATGACAGTGCTATGTGTGTGCAAGGTGTAGATTGAGATGAGGATATGAAGACAAATGGGATTGTGTACCAGTAGTATACACACCCATGCACAGCACAAATGTCTCAAGATATTTGCCATGGCAATAAATGGATGTCTTTGACTATAATTATTTCTTGTCAGTGCAGAAGTGTGAAGATTCCAGTTGTTTCTTCAATGGCATCCATTTCAAGGAGATGTTGAAATAGTTCTGTTACCCAAAAGCCTCCTACATGGATTATTGGGTATAGGACTGAATGCATGTAGGGATATTTAGAGGAAGAACTGGCTAACCAAATGAGACCAATTGCATGAGAGGGTGCTATGTGTTGAGAATTTTGCGAAGCGTTCTTATCAACATACTGGTCTAAGGCTGTGTCAGATAATGCTGAACACTACGTCACATGGTTCAGAAGAATCCATTTCTGTACAATCCTTACAGTCCCGCTAAGCTAATTAGAATCTGCATCACGATACTACCTCTGGATCTCAGGCGTATTATTTGCGCTGGAGGACGTAACAGTGATGTTAAAATTTTCAATAATATATTGCAAGTAATAGAATGTGATGCAGGGGACAATGATGTATGTAACGATCCGGCTTCACAAAACCATTATGAGCAACACGAAACAGAGGACGAAGTGGAAACAGATACAATATGAGCAAAAGAAGAGGAGGGTGGAATCATTTTGATTGACTGTACCAACCATACCAACATACTGTGTTGATTCACCACCATAACAAGCGTTACAAGGGTTGGAGAAGTCTTTGGCGGGAGAGCCCAAATAGGAGAAACTGGAGAGAACAGAATTACGGGAACTAAAACCAGCTACAAATCTGAGGCAAGAAACGGTAACAAAGTAATGGTTCCTCAAGTTGTGGCGAATTGCCTTGCCAATCCACGTATCGGTCCGCCAGGGAACTTATCAGAACCCCAGCAATGACGGGCATCACCAGTACGGACAGCATAGGTGAAAACAGTGTCGGAGTTTGGTATTAATTTTGTCTATAAAGAAAACATATGGGAGTCGCGTTTAGACGCAGACATGGAAGAAAATTTTCTAGCAGTAAATCCGGTTCTATCGACACCTGTGGACTCATTAGGTCCAGACAGTGTTTAGAAATGTGTTTCGTCATTGGAAGTCCCTTTTATGTTATCAGCGAAATCATTTTTCATAGTAGTGAGTAAGTAGAAACTTCTCCAATTTTGGTATTAAAAGCAGTCAGAATTAAGGGAGCGGTGTCCAGAAAAATTATTGAGCTGAAGATATAGACTGATCTAGTGTTTATTTGCCAGATCATCGAATCTGAAGCCAATTCGAAGATTTTGGGTGTCAATTTTTTGATTTCTCACCACTTGGATAGAAGTCAAATGTCGATGAACGTTACGAGGATTATTCTACATCTACATCTACATCTACATTTATACTCCGCAAGCCACCCAACGGTGTGTGGCGGAGGGCACTTTACGTGCCATTGTCATTACCTCCCTTTCCTGTTCCAGTCGCGTACGGTTCGCGGGAAGAACGACTGTCTGAAAGCCTCTGTGCGCGCTCTAATCTCTCTAATTTTACATTCGTGATCTCCTCGGGAGGTATAAGTAGGGGGAAGCAATATATTCGATACCTCATCCAGAAACGCACCCTCTCGAAACCTGGCGAGCAAGCTACACCGCGATGCAGAGCGCCTCTCTTGCAGAGTCTGCCACTTGAGTTTGTTAAACATCTCCGTAACGCTATCACGGTTACCAAATAACCCTGTGACGAAACGCGCCGCTCTTCTTTGGATCTTCTCTATCTCCTCCGTCAACCCGATCTGGTACGGATCCCACACTGATGAGCAATACTCAAGTATAGGTCGAACGAGTGTTTTGTAAGCCACCTCCTTTGTTGATGGACTACATTTTCTAAGGACTCTCCCAATGAATCTCAACCTGGTACCCGCCTTACCAACAATTAATTTTATATGATCATTCCACTTCAAATCGTTCCGCACGCATACTCCCAGATATTTTACAGAAGTAACTGCTACCAGTGTTTGTTCCGCTATCATATAATCATACAATAAAGGATCCTTCTTTCTATGTATTCGCAATACATTACATTTGTCTATGTTAAGGGTCAGTTGCCACTCCCTGCACCAAGTGCCTATCCGCTGCAGATCTTCCTGCATTTCGCTACAATTTTCTAATGCTGCAACTTCTCTGTATACTACAGCATCATCCGCGAAAAGCCGCATGGAACTTCCGACACTATCTACTAGGTCATTTATATATATTGTGAAAAGCAATGGTCCCATAACACTCCCCTGTGGCACGCCAGAGGTTACTTTAACGTCTGTAGATGTCTCTCCATTGAGAACAACATGCTGTGTTCTGTTTGCTAAAAACTCTTCAATCCAGCCACACAGCTGGTCTGATATTCCGTAGGCTCTTACTTTGTTTATCAGACGACAGTGCGGAACTGTATCGAACGCCTTCCGGAAGTCAAGGAAAATTGCATCTACCTGGGAGCCTGTATCTAATATTTTCTGGGTTTCATGAACAAATAATGCGAGTTGGGTTTCACACGATCGCTGTTTCCGGAATCCATGTTGATTCCTACATAGTAGATTCTGAGTTTCCAAAAACGACATGATACTCGAGCAAAAGACATGTTCTAAAATTCTACAACAGATCGACGTCAGAGAGATAGGTCTATAGTTTTGCGCATCTGCTCGACGACCCTTCTTGAAGACTGGGACTACCTGTGCTCTTTTCCAATCATTTGGAACCTTCTGTTCCTCTAGAGACTTGCGGTACACGGCTGTTAGAAGGGGGGCAAGTTCTTTCGCGTACTCTGTGTATTGAGAGGATACTGTCTGAAGATTATGTTGTCAGGGAGAGGTATGAAATTAGTTGCCTTAAATTTATTACTGAGGTGGAGTTGGAACTAGTGTTTGAAGAGTCTGATGCTGGTGAGTGTTGTCAATGTAGTTCGCCCTCTGAACAGCAGTGAGATGCATATCTTGCAGGTGTGGTAGGAGAGAGTGTTGTGTGGAAAGTGCTTCATAGGGTGATCGAGCTGTATAGTGGCTACGGAAGTGTAGGTGTTGTTTTCTGACTCTCTTGGTGCAATTATAAGTGTTTTGTTAAGTCTTGCCCCATTCCTCTTGTGTATTAAGCAAAGATGGAGAAGAGGTTCAAGATATGTTGGTGCAAAAAACAGCAGTCAGTTAATATAATAACCCCCTTCTGTTATTTCTGAAAAAAGATGCCTATCTAGGACTCGTCATTTTAGTAGAATCATCTTAATGAGATCGATGAGCTTTATGGTTTGGAGGAGACGTTTTGAAAATTTTGGGGAGTACAAAAGTTATGTTCCACAAACTTACGAACAAGCTGTGGCATGGCACATGTTGTGCACATGTGCACATGTTGTGGCTACATAGGCACATGAAATGTTTCTTCTTCGGCATTTATTAGGGGACTGAACACGTACTTCTACGATGATTTGAAGCACAGTATTACCATATATGTTGGTAACATTTTGGTGACTGGGAAATTATGTGCAGATCACAGGGAGGTGTTGGGGCGATTTGTGAAAGTAATTGAACAGGCTGGGATCACAATAAGTACAGAAAAATCAGGGTTTGGTAGGCACGTTATTAAATCATCTCAGCAAAATCTGGAAAAGATTCAGTCAGTAAAAGAATATCCAGTTCCTAGTATTGGAAAACAATTAATACATTTTCCAGCTTTAATTACTTTTTTAAATGTTTTTTAAATTATATATGTTGAGCAGTTTAAAGGGCTAAAATTAGTCTTGGAAATTGTATACAGAAATGCAAGAAGAATTGGAAGGCGTTAACGATGGCTTACTCGATGCACCGATACTAGTACATCCAGATCTATGTAAGATATTTTGTCAAATGAAGGGTAGCTCAGGGACAGGGCTAGGCACAGTTTTGATCCAGTAAAATGAGTGTAGTGAGATACAGTAAAGCGAAACCATCTCCTTTGCGAATCATGTACTCTTGAGGATTGAGCAGAACAATTCTGTTAGCGAACTTGAGGTGCTTGCAATTGTTTTAGCATTCAAAAAGTTTTGCTTCCCCATCTTCAATAGAAAGGCAAAGGTATAAATGAATCATTGAGCACTACAGTTTTTGATGTCGGCAGAAGTAACCTATGGGAGGTTAGTGATTCGTTAGTCTATATGTAACAATATCAATCCACAGCAGAGTGCATCTCAGGAAGTAAGATTTTAGTAACATATATATTGTCATGCAACCCAAATAGTTTGTCACTTCGTTCTCAAGGCAAACTGAAGGAGAATGACTTAGGTCTCTGATACATACCGAATGTGAATTATGTAACCTCCAGACTGGGAAAAAATTGCCTGCAGACAAGATAAAGATTTGGTGTTGAGAAAAGGGAAACAAAAACGTATGACTGACCAAGCAACCTAATGCTGAAAGACGATTGAAAGGTATGTGCTGAGATTCGATCAGGATAGAGCCACTGAAAAATGTCGATAGTTCCCAACCGAAAGGTTGGACGAGTAGTACATCTTCGAGTAGTAAGATCTTTGACAGCTAACAGATCTAGGTGCACGAGGTAAAAGTTTGAGTAGTGGTGAGGAGATGTGCAGAGACAGCAGACGTGTTTCGAGTCGGAGCTAGATGTCTGCAGGAGGCAGCCGGGTTGTGACAGCATCAAAGTAAGAATTGGCGCTACACACATAATAAGCTATATATTGAGCGAAACTCGGCACATACCTGGGGAAACTGGAAAGAATAATTAATAAAATAGGTTTTGTTTGGTTAAATAATGTCTAAAAGCTAGATAGATATCCCATTGTTGATGCAATAAGCGTTTTGTGAAACTTTCTCGTAAATCCATGCTATAGGAGTTTTTTTTTAGTTTTTCGCATATGCCTTAAAAGTTTGATCAATAAATATTTTTTAGATAAAATTAGAGTTTCATCTCACACCTTATGTCGTTGTCCGCGTCCTGTGCTTGCATTGAACCAAAAGGTACATTAAAGTAAAGTTCCCATGAGTAAAGCTAATAATTTCATTTATCAGAGTAAAATAATCTAGATGCCATTGCACAGTTGGCAAATTATTCAGATCAGGACAGAATTTTTATTAAGTAACAAACAGGGCTAAAATGAGTAAAGTTATCTAGAATGACAATTTTATGTCATTGCACAACGGCTGAGTTGAATATATGTTTTATTATCGGCTAAACGGGAAGGAGTGCACGAGCTAAGTCCACAGACGCAGTCAGATGCAGGTTGCTGACTTTCATTTATTTTTACCACTAAACTTTCATGCAGTCAGATGTGTATTTTGAGTATTAATTTTTCAACAATATTTTCATGCAGTCAGATAAAGTTCAGTTTAGTTAAATACGCAGTCTGATGAGAGTTTTATTAAAGAGTAAAGCAGTTACAAGCAGTTCAGTCTAGTTTAAATAGAGAAGTTTTGTTAACAACACTTTCACCATTTACTTTTTAAGCAACAATATCTACGGAATTCTCAGTGGCTATTGGTGGTCCAAGATGAGTTAATTAATAATGTAGTGTCGTATACACATTTCAGCAACACTCATATTTGCGCACATAACCGTTTCCAGAATGAGAATTTTACTCTGCAGCGGAGTGTACGCTGATATGAAACTTCCTGACAAATTATATCTGTGAGCTGGACCGAGACTCGAACTCGGGACCTTTATCTTTCACGGGCAAGTGCTCTACCAACTGAGCTACCCAAGCAGGACACACGATCCGTCCTCACGCCTTCAGCTATGCCAGTACCTTGTCTCCCACCTTCCAAACTTCACAGAAGCTCTTCGCAGAAGAGTTGAACACTAGAAAGAAGAATAGATATCCAGGTACTTTTGCGCAGATTGTGTGTGTTGCAAGTCGAAGAGGAGCAGTCTGTAACGTTCCCTTCTTAAATTTAACTAGTACTTCCTTGTCATCTTTTGAATGCCGAAACGAAATAATAATAATAATAATAATAATAATAAAATAACGAAGAAAGCCTGCTACCTTTTCTCCTATACGACAGAAATGCAGTATTTATACATTTCCCACGTCGCCAGGACACCCAGAGCCGTTGCGCCGTTTACGCAAGTCCCTCCATTGGCATAGCCGCGAAAAGATAACTGCCGTTGTCGCCATTCCTGCACGTCTGCAACATGCCTGTATAGCGACCGCGCGTTGTCGGCTCATTTCGCGAGAATAAGCACGCCGTCTCCGTCACATATTACAGGGCGCTCGTTCACAGGGCCACAACGGCGTCGAGTTCTGAAGACGGTTACGAGAATGAGCCGGAGAGGTGGGGGGGGGGGGGAGGGGGGCGGAATGGGGCGAAATTAAAATCTCTAAATCCGAGGGCGGTAGCGCGGGGCGCGGCCAGCGTCCAGAAGAATCCACCGGCCATCCGCGCTGCTGGGCGGGTGGCAGCGAGGGCTTAATTAAACGGATGGCGAGCAAGAAGCGGAAAACGGCCGGCCGCGCTTTGCTGTCTGTACGAGGAGTTGGGAGACGGGGAGGAGGAAGATGGGGGAGGAGGAGGTGGAGAGAGAGGGGGAGGGAGGGTCGCACAAGAAGCGCGCGGGCGCAATTAAAAAGGACCGCGCCTTCTTATTAGTCGCCAGTGTCGGCGGGGTAGTGGGTGGCTAGGCGGGCGGACCGGAGTCTGGAGCCATTCTTCGGTCAGCTACACCTCGTCTTTCCTCAGACAGTGGGGCCGGAGGCCAGATTAGAGGGCGTGGAAACTACAGCTCGGTTTTCTAAGGACTGTCGCAAGTCATATGTACGGAAACTACTTGCCGTTCAATAAGGTACCCCTGTTTTGGAAATAAATACACTGCCGGGAGAGAAATTAATAATTAATCGTCGTCGATTTTGATCCGATGAAGGCATATGTCACCTGATGGATAGCAGATGTACTGATAATGGTTCCAATGTCGTCCGCCAACAGATAGCATAGTGGCTTAGTCACCAGAGTGCCGTATCTGTCTGCCCTTTAATAGGAAATGTTCTCAGTCAAAAGTCTCAGGAGACTTACTCGTGCTTACTACAGCCAAGTGAGCGAGTTTAAAAGTGGTCAAATTTTGGTCTTCCGAGCGGCGGGATGGTCAAAAAAATGGTTCAAATGGCTCTGAGCACTATGGGACTCAACTGCTGAGGTCATTAGTCCCCTAGAACTTAGTACTAGTTAAACCTAACTAACCTAAGGACGTCACAAACATCCATGCCCGAGGTAGGATTCGAACCTGCGACCGTAGCGGTCTTGCGGTTCCAGACTGCAGCGCATTTAACCGCACGGCCACTGCGGCCGGCGCGGGATGGTCCTTTCGAAGAACTGCTACATAAGCTGGACGAGCTGCGTCAGTCGTGCAACGACGCTGGTATCAGTGGTCAAGTGAACCTTGTCACACATGTAGGCATGGTTCTGGAGATGTAGCCATCACAGACGCCAGCCAGGATCTTCTTGTTGTAAGTGCAGCAGTGGCAAGTCATACACTTACCACACCACAGATAAGAGGTTTTGTGAGCTCAGACGTGTCAACAGGAATTGTTGCGAACTGCCGCGCGGGATTAGCTGAGCGGTTTAAGGCGCAGCAGTCAGGTTCGAGTCCTCCCTCGGCCATGGGTATGTGTGTTTGTCCTTAGGATAATTTAGGTTAAGTAGTGTGTAAGCTTAGGGACTGATGACCTTAGCAGTTAAGTCCCGTGAAATTTCACACACATTTGAACATTTTTGTTGTGAACTGGTTATCAGCAGTGGGACTAAAGGAACTCATAATTCTAGCTCGTCCTCCATTCACGCCACAGTATCGACGTGAACGGATGGACTGATACCGTCAGAAGAGCACTTTAAAGGTGGAATGGCGCGCCGTGGTCTTAGCGATGAAAGAAAATTCCGGCCGTTTCCACAGGCGACGTAGACCTGGTGAGCGTTGTGTCTTACTGTCCATTCTTCCAAGACATACTGGCCTCACATCAGTTCTACGGTCTGGGGTGCAATTAGCAACAACTTTTGGTGTTTCTGGAGGGAATAATAAAAAACTCTTCAGCACGTACAAAATATTACACCCGTTTTATCGCAATTTTTTGCAAAAGGAAGGCGAGGCATTGTTCCAACAGCATAATGCTCGCCCATACACTGTCCGTGTAAATCAATGTGCCCTGAAAGACGTGAAGCTACTTCCCTGGCGAGCATAATCTCCCGTCTTGTCTACAATCGAGGACGTGTGGGTTACGATGTGATGGCAAGTGATCCGTACGATTCGTTAACCAACAATCCTTGCAAAACTACGTGAAAATGTCCAACTGGTGTGGTATAATGCATCCCAGGACAGTACTCAACATCTGTGCTATGGACTGAATGCCAGAGTCAGCGCCTGTATTACCGCTTGTGGAGGCTACACCACATAATAACATTGGTGTTTCAGCATGGGTCGATACCTGGTACTTCAGAACAGCTTGTGCTATTGATGTGTAAATGCAATCACTTCATGACCTGTTACAACATCGTGAATGAATTAGGAACCTACAAATGGGTGTACTATTGTTTTTACCGGCAATCTATAAAGATATAACTCTCCTCCCGCACAAGCCATGAAGGCCCAAAGGTACCGACTGGTCGCCGTGTCACACTCACCCGACAGGCGTCACTGGATGCGGATATGGAGGGGCATGTGGTCAGCACACCGCTCTCCCGGCCGTAGGTCAGTTTCCGAGACCGGAGCCTCTACGTCTCAATCAAGTAGCTCCTCAGTTTGCCTCACAAGGGCTGAGTGCACCCCGCTTGCCAACGGCGCTCGGCAGACTGGATGGTCTCCCATCCATGTGCTAGTCCTGCCCGACAGCGCTTAACTTCGGTGATATGACGGGAACCGGTATTACCACTGCGGCAAGACCGTTGGCTCTATAAAGATATAACTAGTGTGAAATTCCAGTATACGCTTGCAGAACTTTTGGGCATTCGTATGGTGCTTGCGATACAGTTATTAACATTTCAGGATTAAGTCCGCCTCTGTGGCGGAACAGTCAGCATGTCTATCTCTCTGGCGGACGATCCACGTTGGAGTTTTGGTATTAGTAAGGTTTTTTTTTTTTTTTTGGGCGGGAGGACTCGAACATAGTTCAGTAGGCCTCTTGATTCCAACTTAAGGATCTACTTAAATAGGAAGTAGCGGCTATAAAGTCTGTAAACATGACAATGACTTTTAGAACAGTGTGCTGACTCCATGGTCCCATACCACATCAGCATGACTCCACGATGGCAGAAGATGATAAAGCAGCTGGTGGCATTGTGACGTCCTCAAGGCCTTATTGCAGAATTTAGTTTAGTTTCCCTGAACTATATGCTTCTCATAACCGAAGTGTATCAGGTTGGACGCTGACTTGTTACAGATGTCAAGAAACTGAGAAACTGAAATACTTTTCCGCATCGTGCCTGAAACGTGAATTTACTTTCAAAATCTTTTCTTAAAGAATTTACTAGCGATTCACCAAGAACATTAACACATTTAATCACACTAGGTAAGCGTGGAAGTAGTGGCCAGGAAGTAACGGATGGAAAATGAAATTAATTTTAACAAATGTGAATTTTATTCGTTGCCCTTCCAACGGAATGACAGTGCTGACTCTTGACATTCTGACAGGTAATGGGTCACAACAGAGCAAACCCACAGCAGAGCCATTCGACGTTTTGAAGAATATTGGTAGCTAGGCCATCACAGAGCAGACACACTGTAGTCCTGGTAGAGATTACGGTATTGGTGGGCCACCAGAGGTGCAGACCCACTGCAGCTGCAGTCCTTGTAAAAATATTGGTACTGGTGGGTCAGCAAAGGTGTAGACCCACTGTAGTCCTTGTAGAAATAATGGTATTGGTGGGTCATCAAAGATGCAGACCCACTGTAGTCTTTGTAGAGACGGCCAGCAGCCATCTGTTGCAACTGTGCAGGTGCACAACCACCATCAAAGAGTCTTGCAGACAATATAGCAAGTCCATGAACCACCACTTGTGCACTCACAAAGTTTTTTGGAATTGTCCTTAGAGCCAGCAATGCTGTTAACCAGTCCATTGCTGAATTATCAACAGACGTGCAAACACTAACAGTCCCTACTTCTCACATATTGTCCAAATACTATGACCAACAGAAACATGTGCAGTGAAATGTAACTTACAAGTTACTTAATTTGATGAACTGGTGTCAATTACAATTTTATAACATAAGAATACGATTACAAAGGTACAAAATACATCATTAAAAACATAACAATACAGATAACATTTGTAGTAATACAGGCTTTACAAAAGAATAGAAATAACATATACATCAGTGTTACAGGAATTATGACATGAGTACATACATAAAAGATCAGAATAACTTTCGAAACATCAACTTTACACATGAGCATTAAAACAAAACAGAATAAATAATGTCTAAGCATATTTACAAGGTAAATAACATATTATTAATGCCAATTATATTTGAGGAGAACAGTATTCCTCATCATAGTGAATGTAGCTTAGTATTAGAAGAAGAAAAAATTCTATGAAACTACACAGAGACAGGAAGAAAACAAATACACAAGGGTACACAAACACGTAGTGGGATAACACAAAAGGAAAGGACAGGGTTCGTTTTCAGTGTAACATTTGGTACTGCAGTCCAACCCAAAACTTAATTCCATAGATCGTTCCTCTTATTTCGACATTTTCTCCAGCCAAAAAATTCTATCCAAGCATGCTTTCTGTATTCTGTTCACACATTTCTTACCTCATTATTTATTTACCATTATCTTACCTCAACATTTATCCTACCTAAACCTGTTGTCCCTAAACCCTACTTTTTTTGTTCATATCCTCTTTCAAAATTCTTTTTTTTTGGCCACACCATTTTCTTATAGCTTCTCAATGCATTTCTTCCAATTCATCATAGTTAGTTTCTTGTATAGTCTACCACCTCTGAAGCTAACTTAAATCTACTTAACTCAGATGCTAAACTAAGGGACGAGGCAATGCAGCAGCACAAAACAATTAACACAAACAGCAATGACAAAAAAAATGGAAAATTGCAAAGCAAGCTACAGTAAATCTAAATTACCAAGCAATGCAACATTACAACTAATATGAGCCAATGTGCAGCAACAAGAAAAATAAATCAGTAGTAAAACTAGCTTAACAGAGTAATACAAAGTGAAATTTAGTAGCACTATGCCTGGCAAACAGCAGCAGCAACTTATATCTAAACATGACATAGCTCAAGCAAAGAAAAAACATTACACTAAAGACAATAATGCAGATAAGGGAAATGTATATTCACATCTTAATGTCTATGTAATTAAAGTGGTGCACCACAAATTATTCTACAA
The DNA here is from genome assembly GCF_023864275.1 of Schistocerca cancellata. Classification (NCBI taxonomy): domain Eukaryota; kingdom Metazoa; phylum Arthropoda; class Insecta; order Orthoptera; family Acrididae; genus Schistocerca; species Schistocerca cancellata. The sequence continues at coordinate 708,466,178 of NC_064630.1, forward strand.
AAGAAATTACCAAGTACTTGAAAAGGAAATTCTGTATGCAATTCTTGTGAAATGTTTTTGTGCTCCTTTCGTTTTTTTGAATAGATCATAAAATTATTTACTGGATCTGTAGGCATAAAATATTTATATTAGTACATCTATTAAATTTTATTTTAACCAATGCTGCTGCAGCTAGAAACTTGATATTAAACAAAATGAGTAAATAAATACATAAAGCAAGCCATATGGCATTTCTCTCAACTAGCAAGACAATAGCCGTGAAATGTTTCTCATCGTTTCATTAGGCATTTTAGTAAATATCATAAATTGAGAGCTCCACAGTGTTATTATGTTTTCAAGTTTGAGGGTGTCGTATTTACGATGCTTTCTACAAAGGAATGTCAATAGTGAGGATATGGCCTCTTTTTTTTTTTCTCCACCTGTGCCTCTGAAAGGCACATCCAAATGGCATTTTTTTTCAGGCGTCTTTCGCGCAGCTGGGTGCCCACGACGCATTACGTGAAGGTGGTCACTTAACTTTCTTACCGAAATATTTACGACAGCAGTTTCCGCTACAGTGACAGTCTCATATAAAAATATTTCACAGGTCAAGAACTTGCGTTGCAAATGTGTAGAAACAAAATCTTATGAATATAACAGTGTCCAAAAAATTTTCGCCGGCATTGTGATACATTCACGCATATACACACTCATTTCATAACTCTTAAAGTACGATTCTTGGTTTCCAACATCCTTTATCACAAGTCAGAGTCCCTAACCACTACTCATTATTCCTTACCTTATTACACATATACATATTCGTCGACACTTCTTCAATATTTCATCATAATAAATACGTAGCATAATCAAATTCCTCATATAACATCGGCTTATTGATCATAAACATACCTCAACAGCATAATACACATCGTCGTCGTAATAATATCATAACATCTCAGTCAATACTCAAAATCGTCGTAGCTTCCTCCAATAATTAAAAAAAATTCTCTGCTCATGTAAAAAATGTCATCCGCCTCAAACGTACTTTAAAAATCGTGATCCCATACCAAATATATCATTCAAAGCTCTCATAATATCACAATGGGTCCGAAAAAATATGAACAGTTCACAAAGTACAGACAAAATACAATTTCGTAACTGTGAAGTTACCCAACTGTGTAATTGCGTAATTGAGAAAACGGTGAGGACCCAAAACCTAAGTCTACAGTATTTGCAATATTGTGTTCTGTCATTTCGGATTCCTGAGGCGAGCTGTTGCCGACCGATCGATCGACAATGCTTCCCTGTTCACTACCTGTTTCACTGTCTACACCATTATTTGCCGCCCGCTCCATTTCCCTATGCACAATTACCAAATTACTACTTTGAACATTAGTTAATTCATTACTCGGTGGCGCTAACACACTGCTTTCGTCTTCACTGTCATTTCTCAGTTTACTTTGGAGCCTAGTATTACGTTTTTCACACGCCATTATTGTCACAATATTTCACATGACAACACAAAAAACACAATATAAGAGCAAAAATAAGAAAACACATTAACATAGAACTGAAAATAATATCTACTTAATTGCAAGCGCAGCTGCGAAATACTTGGTGCAAATCTACATGCATGCCACAACTGTTTTACTGTACAACAATGAAAGACTGCAACTACAAAGGAGATTCTCTCTACAATTACGCGCTAGCAATAAACAATAGCTACACTAATTATACAATCTACAAGGAAAACATCAAAAGATTCCAGTGAGGTATCCTCGGCTAAGGGTCAACATATGAAACGTCCCCTTAGAACAATTTATACATGACTGTGCTTAAACTGACACACATTATTTTTTGCGCAACGCAATCTGACTTCCAATAATCCCTACAAAACTATGGCCCTGACTAATATTAACCTATACCTTTCACAAATCACGTACCTCACAAAAATCTTCGTTACTCGAACTATTGCAATACAGCGAGCGCCACTACTGCCAGCTAAATAAAAGATTCAAACTACGGAAGGCACTAACTACTGATAGGCATAGTTAGCAAATGAAAGATTTTAATAGAGAACAAACAATGTATTTACCTCAATAGTGTTCAAAAGTCATAATGTATATAGCAGTTCATGATATCCAGTATTAGAAATTTCAAAACTCCGCCATATCTCTCGTCACATCCACCACTGCTGGCGGCTCACCTCCAACTGCCCAACGCTATGCGCTGTTAACATCCAGCTGCCGCTGCGCAACACTACAATGGCAGACAACAATGCAAACTAGCACACAGAGCGCTACGTAACTTTGCCAATAAGAAAACATAAACAGCCTACTTACACAAGTTACAATTTTATTTAGAGGCAGAAAGAACAATATTATGAACCTTCGGGCTGAGAAGCTTGCCTGCTCCCTTTCAACACGGCCGTAGTCATGACCGGTCACAACAACCTCTGAAAGAGTACACTGCTGCAAATCTGCAACACATCAGATTGCTTTAGGGGGGAGGGGGGTAGGACGTGAAACGGGCCAACTTGGAGCAGGAGAGGCATCACAGGACATTTTAATTTACACTGTCTATAATTTTACAAATAAATTCATAAAACTTTGTTAGGATGACCACGAAGGATTCAGGATTCATACTCATAGCAGAAGAAGTTCAAAAACGTAACAAACAAATTTATTTTACATGCGAAATTTCATCATTTTTTCACTTGGTATTGGCTGCATTTGTTGCTGTAGGTACACTTTTCTTCATAAGTAAGAGAGATTCTTCGATGAATTTTGCACAGCATACAAACCATACTTACAGGTGTATGAAACTCTAGAATTTCCCAAATCTGTTAAAAACTATGGTAAAAATTGAGATAATTAACTATTAAATTCGAGTTTTCTCTAAACAGGAAATTTAAAACGTAACAGCCCACTCATTTTTCCATAGATGAAATAAATTCTAGAGTTTCATACACCTGTAAGTATGGTTTGTAAGCTGTGCAGAATTCATCGAAGAATTTCTCTTACTTATGAAGAAAAGTGTACCTATAGCAACAAATGCAGCCAACAGTAAGTGAAAAAAAATCATCAAATTTCACATTTAAAAAATATTATTTTTTTGTGTTTTTGAACTTCCACTGCTACGGGTGCGAATCCTAAATCCTTCCTGGTCATGCTGACAAAGTTTTATGAATTTATTTGTAAAAGTATAGACAATGCAAATTAAAATGTCCCGTGGTGCCTCTCCTTCTCGAAGTCGACCCGTTTGAAGTTCTACCCCCCTTAAACTAGAAATTTTTTAACAACTCATACAAACACGTAAACTATGCACCCCGTAAGAGGAATGTAAAGAGTACAAAACTCAAATTATTTGCCACCGAAAATGCAATTTTTTAAGGAATTCTTACGGTGGAAGGGTGGCAACCTTATAACTAAAATGACTATTTAAATAAAACTGTTAAAATGCAGATTTACATAAAATGCACAACATGCTCTACATTACGCATACACCACCTCGCAAGATGATAGGCAAGATAAAAACATATTTCAAGAATTCGGCCTTTAAGCAATAAATTCGTGAACACCAAATCCGACAAACATGACAGAGGCAGCTATTAACGTATAGCAGATTGGCAGGGAGGGGGGGGGGCGGGGTTACTTACCAACCCGCCCCGCAGATTGCTCTAAGCCTCCCCAATTACACAAGGGGAAACGGACCACCAAATTCACAAATAACCACCTTCCCGCGGGTGGGCAAACGGAGAAGAATGGTGGGACGACCCCAAAACAAAGCGGCTGGTGACCTCACCAAGAAAAACAAGTAGAATTTAACAAGTAAATGAAACGACATATCTCCAATCACTTAACTTATAATAAACTGCGATTTCTGGCGAAGACCTGGCGCAGCACCCCCAAGGCTCTCCCGAACCGTCCACTGCCAGCCGCTTCAACGGACGCGAACAAGCGCGCCGATCTCCCGACTCACGGCGTCGCAGCTCGCCCCGGCCAGCCCGATGTCGTGGTTTCGCTTCTGTTGCTCTCGTGTGAACAGCGAAGCCACAACTCCTTTCTATACGGCGCTGCCCACTGGACTCAGGTGGGGACCTCACATGCGCCGACGCTCAAGGCGGACAAGTCATCTCGTGTATCAGTGCGCGACCGACCAATCGACCGATCCAACCGCCAATGACCGTTGCCCGAGCAACTCGAACGGACTGGCGGCCTAACGCGCAGACTCATATGAAGGAACTCAGCCCCGACCGGGGACCACTAGCTTAGTTCTGTTACTGGCGGAGTGGAAAGACTCTCATTTTCTGGCTTTAAGGTTGATACAAACGACAGACATACTATCACTCCGACGACAGACACACAAAAACTGCCGCACAAATGCAAACGAGAGACAGACCAGTAAACGGTGACACGAGACTGACGTAGCCTCACTCCGACTGACCCCCTGCCGAGCTGATAGCGCCCCTTAAATGCACGTGAACAGGCAACCCTTCCCCTTTCCCACCAGAGGGAGACACCAAAGCTGCGATTGCCACAGCGGCGCCACCGCCAGAGACGGAGGGCGACTGCTTCACACAACGCGCTGCTGCGCGCTCTTCAAAACAGCAATTTTTTACCACGGCTCACTGTCTATAACGAAATTTCTGGAGACCGAAAATTCCTCTGTAGGAACCAAGACTGATTCCGAAAACAACGACTATGTGGGTGCCAGCTCGCTATCTTTGCCCATAAATCACGGACAGGAGTATATACAGGCACCCAGGTAATTACCGTGTTCCTGGACCTATGAAATTCTCTCGACCACGTTCGCATGGTGCATACGGAATATCAGACCAACCATGTGATCGTATCGAAGAGTTTCTGGCAAACAGAACACAGCGAGTCGTTCTGAAGGACGGCAGGTCTTCAAACATAAAACTAACTTCTATCGTGTAGCTTCGTGCCCCTAGGGGCATTACTTTCACAATGTATATCATTAAAGTTCTACATAAAGGCGGTAATTTCATGAGGCTCTTCGCGAATGATGCTTTTGTACATATACAGGGAAGTCAAGACGCTGGAAAATTGTACCGAAATACAGGAAGTCCTGCAGAGGATGTACGCTTGGCGCAGGGAATGGCGATTGACCCTCAACATAACTAAATTTAACGTATTGTGAATACAGAGACAGAAAGAATCTTTATTGCATAATTACTCACCTGCGGAATACTACTGGAAGCAGTTACTTCCACAAAATACCTTGGAGTACGTGTGGAGAGCGATCTGAAATGAAACGACCAAATAAAATTAATCGCGAGAAAGGCAGACATCAGGCTGAGATTCATTGGCAGATCCCCAGGAAATGTAGTCCATCAAAAAAGAAAATACCTGACAAAACACTCGTTCGAGCAATAAGTGAACATTGCTCGTCAGTATATACCAGATAGGACTGACAGCGGAAATAGAGAGAATGCAAAGAAGAGCAACACGTTTCGTTACAGTTTCATTTAGTAAGCGCAAAAGTGAAAAGGTAGATGTCCAACCAACTTCAGTGGCAAACACTGCAAGACATGCTTCTGCAACATGATTTGGTCTAGTGTTGATGTTACGAAAGCGTACATTCGTAGAACAGTCAACCAATATATTGTTTCCTCTTAAACAAAAGGACTATGAAGACAAAGTTAGAGATTAGAGCCAACACGGTGGCTTACTAATAACCGTTGTTCCCGCAAGTCATACGCGACTGGAGTAGGTAATGGGGAAGTACACTGTTGCACACAAAGTACGCTCCGCCACACACGGTAAGGTAAATTGCGTAGCATAGATGTTGTTGTAGATGTACACGCATGTGCTTTCTACGTGAGTGGTTCAGAAAATAGCTCTGAGCACTATGGGACTTAACATCTATGGTCATCAGTCCCCTAGAACTTAGAACTACTTAAGCCTAACTAACCTATGGACATCACACAACACCCAGTCATCACGACGCAGAGAAAATCCCTGTCCCCGTACGTGAGTGGATTTAACTAATATTAAGATACCGATTTCTGAGGTACATCTGATTTTCTCTAGTAACCTATATTTCTTAGAGACTAGATAATAAAATCGCATCGGTTGTACTTTCAGTGTGTAATAAAAGTTAATAAAACCGAATAATAGTAAACAAAAATGGAATTTTAATGAAACACGTAAAACATCAAAGCATTCATCGAAACAAACAAAAAATGATTCTTAACGTTACTGAACCGCACTGCTATTCATAAGGACCTCCGGAGATTCAGAACACGACTACATAGAAACGTAAACACATACTGAACGTGGACAGTAGACAGGGCTGGATGTTCAACAAACTGAAACTTTTTTTCGGCATCTCATTTCTAAGATGGTGTATTTACCTAGCTGCAGGATGCAGAATTCATTTGTATAACCAGAAGTTTATTTAACATTTCACATTCACGAGACACAAAATAATAATAAAACTGTATCAAAAATGGTTCAAATGACTCTGAGCACTATGGGACTTAAGATCTGACGTCATCAGTCCCCTAGAACTTAGAACTACTTAAACCTAACTAACCTAAGGACATCACACACATCCATGCCCGAGGCAGGATTGAAACCTGCGACGGTAGTGGTCGCGCGGTTCCAGATTGTAGCGCCTAGAACCGCTCAGCCACTCCGGCCGGCACTAAAACTGTATCAATTTTATCTCCGATATATGGCGAAAATTAATAAAACCGAAGTACAGTGCATGTAATTCAAACATTATTCAAACATAGCTACAAAACATCAAAATAATCGTCATTTTGTACTAAAAGCGACTCATGCGATCAGCAAATTATCGTAATTAGAGATGTTACTGATTTACAAAATTTAATGTCAGTTTACTTGGAGAAAAAGCACGAGGATGTTTTCTTTTGTCAGATGTTTAATCAGTCTCTCTAAACAGAAGTCAGTTGAGGTATTCCTAGATAGCTATGTTCCACGATACGAATGTCTTCATAGACCCATTCACCCTCCTCACAGCATCCACGTTTTACAGAAAAAATAGTGTGTGACAATTTCGTGACATTCAAAACACAATTTTTTATAATTGCCCATCAGTTCAGTCAGAAATCGGATTATATTCTGATAGCCAAATTGCCATGCATGACAGCTTTGAAAGAAGCCCAAGCACGCAACTCGATATTCCTGAAATTTGCATCAAAGAACTCACCGGTTAACAGTTTCCTGTTTTCTTATCTGATAAACACACTTCCTTGTAGCTTGGTTCCACTTGTCTTAATATAAACGTCTTTCAAATGATTGAATTGCCACTCTGTTCGTCAACAATCTTCGCAAAATACTTCATTAGTCTTAATTTAATATACACTGGACGTAGTATGACTTTACTTGGAACAGCTAATGGTTCATTCTTGACATTACCATTTCTTGCATTACATGTATGTTTTATTCGTCATTACTTCCCATTTCAGTCGTTTTTAATGTCTCCACCGTCCAACAAACAAAGAAAATAACAAACCTTTGGGAAACCAATAGGTAAAGGTGTGTAATGCAACAACTTTTAAATTAAAGCAAATCAGTGACGCATTATTTTTATATTAGAAGGACTGCAGTGCAGGTCTCAGTCACCTTCTTACCCACTTCATGAACCAAAGGTACTGATGGGAGTTGATTGTTATTATGCAGTAACATCGGTTTTAAGCTGCATTTACATGCATCAATAAAGAATAGTTAATTCTGAAGGTTACAGTGAGAAGCAAAATCTTGCTTAAAGCAGATCTGTTCGCAGATGAATTGAATTAGTATGTTCAGAGTATCCAGACAAATAAAAATTAAAGAAATAAAATAAAAATTCGGATGAAATGTAAATAAGTAATGAAAATTTAAATATCTCGAAATCTCTACATGATAACATTTCTCTATGTGTGCATTTTGGTTCTACAACCAAAAATACATGAGTTCATACATTATACCAGGTATAAAATAGTTTGTGACCTTTATAATAAGACCATTATTAGCACGATTGGTTGGAGAACACTGAACACACGAGCAGATTGGCAAATAGTATATACATTTTTACATTAATTTGAAGTCATAAACGGTCAGAACAGAAATTAAAAAATGACTAAAGTAATGAAATGTATGACAGATACACTCTGGACCATTTAAACCTGCAAATAAAAATTATAAATATTATATAAAGGTAAGCTGACCTGTCCTCAGCATGGACACCTGAATCCTAGCCACGTCTTCTCTCAGTCTGAGGAAATAAGTACGAACAAAAAACACAAAATTAGTGTGAAGTACTTACATTGGTATGGCACTGACCACGTGAATTGAATAAAATGATCTTTAAATTCTGGAAACGAACGTAGAAATTGCTTTATTTCTCTCATAGACTATGATAATTCGCAGGTAAGTATACATGTAAGTAATATAACAAGACACTGTCAAGCATATTTCGACCTTCTACCACATGCTGAAAGTCGTTACATACCCACCACGTATCCCCAACCATGACATCACAAGCTCAAGCCAAACGCCCTCCTCTTATATATATGTCTGCACCATCACATGACAAGCCACACCCCTTTATCTATGACGTCGTTCATAATCCAAGAAGCCTAACCTTATTTCCTGGAACGCTGGTTGCCATTAGAGCCAAACTTCCAATCACACGTAATCATTTCAATGGCCATTAAAACAAAACGACCAGTCACAGCCTAGTAAGTTACTGAGCATTGAAATGAAACAACAAACCATAATGTTATCGAAATTTTCAAAAATATCACAGTTTTTAGCACCATATTCTAACGTATGTAACAATACAATGATTCCACCCCTGTATTATTTAAGAAAAATGTTTATGTCAAATTCAGTACCTATCGTCTCACATGTGCACACAGCATCAAAAATATTCATAAGCATCACGTGCACTGCGTAAAACGTGACGAGTTGAAAAAATAAATGTTACCAATGCTACGGTATTTCTTTAATTACATAAGCTTCAAATGAAGACCGTTCGTGGTGGCCGAGCGGTTCCAGGCGCTTCAATCCGGAACATCGCGACTGCTACGGTTGCGGGTTCGAATCCTGCCTCGGGCATGGATGTGTGTGATGTCCTTAAGATATTTATGTTTAAGTAGTTCTAAGATCTAGGGTACCGATGACCTCCGATATTAAGTCCCATAGTGTTCAGAGCCATTTGAACCATTTCTTTTTTCAAATGAAGTGAGTAATGTGGCACCATTCATAACGCACGCTCACACACCACACACACACACACACACACACACACACACACACACACACACACACCGGCACACATACACACACACTCACATAATTATATATACCATGATATTTAATCTATCAGTACCATCTCCTTCTGATTTCGTAATTCATTAATCAAAAATGTTTATGTCAAATACATTCATGTCATCCTCTCTTTTTCTCTGCGTGTATGCGCGCGAGCTGGCACGCGCGTGCGTGTGTGCGTTGTAGACTACTATAATGTTCATGTCAAATACTGTACGCTCTCTTTCTCTCCATCTCTCCCTTTATAACAGTTACTTGAATGAGACATCAGCAGTATAATATATTACAGAAGGAATCTGAGGACCAAAAACCATAGAAAAACGCTGTATGTGTAAATTTTATTAAAAAGGTACTTCATTAAATAGCTGAGTGTACATTTGGATGACTGCATGCAATTTAAGACAGTCAACAGTATCACGCCTAGTGGGAAGAATGAGCATGTAAAATTTACTAAGTATGGTTATAAATCAAGGCTGACGGAGCTGTAGATGGCATACTAAACCCAGCTATTATTTGGTGTTGCAGTAGTTACTCTTGTTCATGGTTTTACCAAATACAGCTGTATGCACAGTGCAACATAATGGTATTATGCTTATTAAATACACTCTAGCAATACTGAAGAATTTGTAGAGTTTAAATTGTACAGTGTACTTACGCTTTCTGAGGGTAGTGAAGCCAAGCTAAGGCATTCACATCAGTTACATTTTAGACATACACTCCTGGAAATTGAAATAAGAACACCGTGGATTCATTGTCCCAGGAAGGGGAAACTTTATTGACACATTCCTGGGGTCACATACATCACATTATCACACTGACAGAACCACAGGCACATAGACACAGGCAACAGAGCATGCACAATGTCGGCACTAGTACAGTGTATATCCACCTTTCGCAGCAATGCAGGCTGCTATTCTCCCATGGAGACGATCGTAGAGATGCTGGATGTAGTCCTGTGGAACGGCTTGCCATGCCATTTCCACCTGGCGCCTCAGTTGGACCAGCGTTCGTGCTGGACGTGCAGACCGCGTGAGACGACGCTTTATCCAGTCCCAAACATGCTCAATGGGGGACAGATCCGGAGATCTTGCTGGCCAGGGTAGTTGACTTACACCTTCTAGAGCACGTTGGGTGGCACGGGATACATGCGGACGTGCATTGTCCTGTTGGAACAGCAAGTTCCCTTGCCGGTCTAGGAATGGTAGAACGATGGGTTCGATGACGGTTTGGATGTACCGTGCACTATTCAGTGTCCCCTCGACGATCACCAGTGGTGTACGGCCAGTGTAGGAGATCGCTCCCCACACCATGATGCCGAGTGTTGGCCCTGTGTGCCTCGGTCGTATGCAGTCCTGATTGTGGCGCTCACCTGCACGGCGCCAAACACGCATACGACCATCATTGGCACCAAGGCAGAAGCGACTCTCATCGCTGAAGACGACACGTCTCCATTCGTCCCTCCATTCACGCCTGTCGCGACACCACTGGAGGCGGGCTGCACGATGTTGGGGCGTGAGCGGAAGACGGCCTAACGGTGTGCGGGACCGTAGCCCAGCTTCATGGAGACGGTTGCGATTGGTCCTCGCCGATACCCCAGGAGCAACAGTGTCCCTAATTTGCTGGGAAGTGGCGGTGCGGTCCCCTACGGCACTGCATAGGATCCTACGGTCTTGGAGTGCATCCGTGCGTCGCTGCGGTCCGGTCCCAGGTCGACGGGCACGTGCACCTTCCGCCGACCACTGGCGACAACATCGATGTACTGTGGAGACCTCACGCCCCACGTGTTGAGCAATTCGGCGGTACGTCCACCCGGCCTCCCGCATGCCCACTATACGCCCTCGCTCAAAGTCCGTCAACTGCACATACGGTTCACGTCCACGCTTTCGCGGCATGCTACCAGTGTTAAAGACTGCGATGGAGCTCCGTATGCCACGGCAAACTGGCTGACACTGACGGCGGCGGTGCACAAATGCTGCGCAGCTAGCGCCATTCGACGGCCAACACCGCGGTTCCTGGTGTGTCCGCTGTGCCGTGCGTGTGGTCATTGCTTGTACAGCCCTCTCGCAGTGTCCGGAGCAAGTATGGTGGGTCTGACACACCGGTGTCAATGTGTTCTTTTTTCCATTTCCAGGAGTGTATTTTAGATTTTGACATTTTTCACGCACGCAGAATAAAATTAGTTCTAAATCCCATTTTTCAGGCAGTAGAAACCTCAAGTTACGTTATTCGCACTGTTACAATTCAAATTAGCTACAAACTAAATATAATGTTTTTAGTTTATTCATACACACAGTAAAATCATAATATTAATACGTGAACACCGAGCGAGGTGACGCAGTGGCTAGCACACTGGACTCGCACTCGGGAGGACGACGGTTCAATCCCGTGTCCGGCCATCCTGATTTAGGTTTTCCGTGATTTCCCTAAATCGCTCCAGGCCAATGCCGGGATGGTTCCTTTGAAAGGGCACGGCCGACTTCCTTCCCCGTCCATCCATAATCCGCTGAGACCGATGACCTCGCTGTCTGGTCTCCTCCCCGCCCCCCCCCCCCCACCCACAAAAAAAAGAAAAAGAAAAAATACGTGAACACGAATATTGAAGTACCGATTTTTAATATTAGTTACACAAGGAGGCCAATGAAACTTACATAATTCGAAACGTAATTTGTCACAGATGTGCGCAAAGAAAAAAATCATGTGTGTACTTAGCCGTTAAGAGTGGTAAAAATAAACACATGCTTTCATAGTCACATACTTTCTCTATCACGCATTAAAATCACAAGTAGGTGAACATCTAAAACTGAAGTACTGCTTCTCATCCGAGGAAATAATTGAAAGACGCATTCTCAGCCGGTAAAGTCATGGCGACGGTCTTCTTGGACTGTGCAGGAGTCATTGTGTTTGATGTCCAGCCTCATGGTGTAACGATCAAGGCTGAAGTGTGTCGTGCTACCCTCAGGAAACTGAAGAAACTACTGAAACATCGGACTTAGAGATGGCAGGAAAAGGTGTGGAAGGGGCTTCACTCTGTTACCTTTGGTAACTCAGTAAAAACGTACTCTTTATTTAAGGAAATAATTTCTTAAAAAACAATCATTGAACACAAATTGACTGCAACACAAGCTACACTGACGGCTGAAGACCTTCGGCCACAAGCAATACTTCAGGACAATTAGCGGCTGAAGGCCAGAATTACAAGTGAGGAAGACAACTACATGTTGGAAATACCAAAATAATCTTCAACACCAATCATTAAAAAAATTGACTGTAACACGAGCTACACTGAAAGCTGAAGGCCTTATTGAGAAGAATTCATATTATTTGTTGGCTGAAGGCCCCAAGCAATAATTTAAACAAAATATTTTTTAAACAACTGACACAATCAGACCAAATAAAGAAGGGAGTTATCCACAGACAGTGCTCCAAGGATCGACCTTGGAAAGTCCCTCAAACGTAAGTAAGGTGAGACAGGCAGCCCAGTGTTATATTCAAATAACAGGATGGCACCTTCAACCAGTCACAGTTAAACGCAAGACCAACACTCTGGCAAAATCCACCTAAGATGCGGTAACCAATACCACAATAGAATAACAGTTAACATCGTCAAATTGCAAGCATTTAATTACACAAGTTGGCTCCACCAAATCCTAGTACGCAGACAGGGTTGTGACCAAAATGCGTACTCAAAATCTGACTAGATGCACATGGAACCGCAAAAGACAATTCCAAAAACAACTCAAACAATGCTAAAACAGTCACTGTACAGCATCAAGACGAAATGCACGTAGACATGAACGTCAAGAACACAGAAACGGTCGAAAGACCAGATACACGTCGTCCAGTAAGACGACCAACCATCGGTCGTTGCCAATCAAGGCAGGCAAGGGAAACGTCAGAGTATAAAACCGCCAACTGACAATTTGATGGCATGAGGTCACTTCAACGGACGGACACACACACGCAAGTGAAAGTAGCACTACTCGAATAAAACGATCCATTTAACTTAAATTCGCCGAATCCGAACCTATTCACTGAATCCGAACCTCGACGTGGTTGTGCACACTCGCGACCACATCCTTCCATCTGGCAGTGCATATATCGCCAGCTCCTTCGGCGAGTACTGGCGCTGTCGAGCCTCACAGCTGCTCCGTCCCCAACCGAACTCAACTCCGGTACACGACGACCCAGAAATACTAGAGGTCGCTCCAAAGACAGTACCACAGTACTCGCTATCGATAAACACCGCTGCTGCCACTCACGGACAGACAAAGCGAGCAAACGTAGTGGCGCCAATGAACGCACTAAGAAACCGAGAGGTCACAATCCGAATACACGACGCCAACCTGTCAGCGGCACAAACGCGAGCCGAGGCACGGCTCCAAGACTTCAGAGTGTTCGTCGCCACAAAAATGCAAACACAAGGCCTCTCGTAGATCTGCACACCCGATAAAAAATCACAAAACCTCACTAGAGTGTTCTTCCTCGTCCACCCTAGATCACCTGTCTGGTCCAATGAAGGATGCACTCCACGGGAAGCAGTGCATGGATGATAAGAAGGTTACTGAAACAGCAAGATGTTGCCTCCGACTTTGACCAATAGAGTGGTACCATGTAGGCATACAGGTCCTCCCAGTAACGTGACGTAAGGCCATCGCACTGAACGGAGAGTATATTGAAAAACAGGATTTTGTAGCCAAAGGGTGAGGAATAATGTGGTATACTGGAATCGTGAATAAAATCCACCTGCTTTCAGAATATATATATATAATATATATATGCCGCATTGCTTACTGAACGCCCCTCACAATACTCTTGCCATCAAGAGAAGTTCAACATCTATATCTGCAACTACAGTTGTAAGGCACTGAATGTCAAAAGGTACTTACAGATCTACCAAACATAAAGGGTTTTTCCCGTTCCATTCATATACAGAGAACGGTAAGAATGACCGCTGAAATATCTCTTTGCGCACTGTCGCACTATAATTAGTCCAGTCCTGTCTTCACAGACCGGACACGAGTGATGCCTAGGGGCTGTATTGTGTTCGCATATGCCTCACGTAATAATAAGTTTGTTAGCTGGCTTTATGCGATATTTTACGTCTGTCTTCAAGCATCTGTCTTCAGGACCTTAAGCATCTCCTGGAAGCTCTCTTGTGAATAAAGAAACACGTGTCAAAGGGCGCAACCTTCCTTTCTACACATTCAGTATCACATATTAATCATATGTATTATGGATCCCACACACTTGAGCAATAACTTAGGATATCCCCCACAGGTGTTTTACAACTGATGCCCAGTTGTACAACGTCTTACGAATGAAGCGAAATCTACTTCCTGTGTTACCCAAAACTGATCCTAAGTGATCTCTTAGTTTCACATCTCCATAAAATTTTACACACAGGCATCGGTATGAGCTGACTATCACAATTCTGATGCTTTGATATGTTAACTAGAGGATAGCGTACTTTTGCTTTTGTGATGTGCATAATTTCAGAACATCTCAAGCAAGTTGGTTTTAACTGAACCACTTTAAAATCCAATCAAAATCCAACCGGAAATTTTCCCAACTGTTTCAGATACTTATTTCTGTAGATAACGGCATCATCGGCAAAATGTCTTAAATTACCTATAAAATGCCGGGGAGACGACCCCAGCTCCCCAGTGACAGGTAATTTTTATTTATTAATTTGTTAATTTATTGGCCTTTGTGACGGTACGTCACATAAATGGACATTTGGAGAAAGGGAAAGGAAGTTTTTGTCATGCGACATGTGAACCATCAATTATCTAAAGACTAAGTATGTCTCCGCGATGTATAACAAATAGTAAAGAATTTAAATTATTACTATCAAATATCGATGTAATTAACAAAGAACCGCTTTTTTGTGTAATCTCTACATCTACATCTACATTTGTACTCCGCAAGCCACCCAACGGTGTGTGGCGGAGGGCACTTTACGTGCCACTGTCATTACTTCCCTTTCCTGTTCCAGTCGCGTATGGTTCGCGGGAGGAACGACTATCTGAAAGCCTCCGTGCGCGCTCTAATCTCCTCGGGAGGTATAAGTAGGGGAAAGCAATATATTCGATACCTTATCCAGAAACGCACCCTCTCGAAACCTGGCGAGCAAGCTACACCGCGATGCAGAGCGCCTCTCTTGCAGAGTCTGCCACTTGAGTTTGTTAAACATCTCCGTAACGCTATCACGGTTACCAAATAACCCTGTGACGAAACGCGCCACTCTTCTTTGGATCTTCTCTATCTCCTCCGTCAACCCGATCTGGTACGGATCCCACACTGATGCCCAATACTCAAGTATAGGTCGAACGAGTGTTTTGTAAGCCACCTCCTTTGTTGATGGACTACATTTTCTAAGGACTCTCCCAATGAATCTCAACCTGGTACCCGCCTTACCAACAATTAATTTTATATGATCATTCCACTTCAAATCGTTCCGCACGCATACTCCCAGATATTTTACAGAAGTAACTGCTACCAGTGTTTGTTCCGCTATCATATAATCATACAATAAAGGATCCTTCTTTCTATGTATTCGGAACACATTACATTTGTCTATGTTAAGGGTCAGTTGCCACTCCCTGCACCAAGTGCCTATCCAATGCAGATCTTCCTGCATTTCGCTACAATTTTCTAATGCTGCAACTTCTCTGTATACTACAGCATCATCCGCGAAAAGCCGCATGGAACTTCCGACACTATCTACTAGGTCATTTATATATATTGTGAAAAGCAATGGTCCCATAACACTCCCCTGTGGCACGCCAGAGGTTACATAGGCCATTAAGATCAGAGACAGTGCTTTGATTGAACTTTCTCTCCTGTTTTTGTTTCGTCTAGTGGTAGGCCGCCATTTTAGCGCTGGATGATAATTAATGTAAGTTTTTTCTCTATTTTTGCAAAATATAATAGAAATTGTTATTAGAAAGTTTGTATTATTGAGTTAGTTGTCACCTCTCATGGTCGCAACCATTAATTCTCATTAACCAAGTTTTTTCAGAAGTTCGAGTTGCGGAGAGCTCTTATTCCCTAGCAGCATTTGGTTATCCATTACTCTGAGTATCTTTTATAATTAATAATTCGTGTTATAATATTAAATTTAAATGCGAGAGACTTCTCAGTTTTGATTTTTCGTTAATTTCAAAGTTAAAAAGAGTAGTGACTGATTTCATTTACTAAAATTCACAGCACTGAATGAGTACAGTATGTTCCATTTTGGCCGCTTAACGACAGATGAGATTCTTTCCAGTTTTGCCTTGCAAATAATGAACAAAAAATATTATATCGTACGTACTTCGGGGCAGCCGATGACCGTACGAGTGTTATCACGGTATAAGTTAATTAAAAGTCTCATGCTATCCCTCAATATTGAAAGACACCCCAAACAAAATCATAAAATATAATTATAAAAATAAAAAATATATAATTGTCTCGTGATAAGTGGCCCCATATATAGTTATACCGTGATACCTTTGCAGTTAACCATTTAGCTAGAGAACTGAGTAATTACAGATTTGGTAAACAATGTCATACATACAACGTAATACTTTGAAATTACACAAGTACCAGCTGAACTTCATGATACACGTTGTAAATCCAAGCAGTCCATGTATCACAAAATGTCACACTGGGCCCTTCGTGTCTGAGTCACAACTGGATATCCACTTCTGGCAGAGACACGGCAATAGTACGTACTCCATTGTGCATAGCTGTTGAAACAATACCATCACAGATATGCGTTGGGTAATTCCTGCTCTGTTCATAATACTAAGAAATTTCGTGCGTGGTCTGTCATAACACGAACACTACAGAGGACCACATCTGTGTGTGAAGTCAGGATAGCTGTTATGTACCTGTAAAGCGTCAACGACACTAGTAAAACATTATTAGAGTTTAGTCATTTATTATCAGTGTTTGAAAGTAGTTCTTTTTCCGCACCAGTCTCGGCTGTGGCTCATTCAGCTGTATGTTGGATCCTAGCTGACATCTGTCCAGTCAGCTCTGTGGTTACATGCCCAGGGGAGGTTTAGCAACCTCGACGCCATGACGGGTTGCTGGAGAGCAGTTGTTGCCCAACACACAGTGGTCTTGGGCTGGCTGCTGGAGTGTCTTACATTTCACTCTCAATTATATAATGACCCTTGAGGACCCACTTTAAGTGTAACTGGTGTTCGCAGTCGTGTGGTCAGTTGATCTCCCCACTACCCCTGATAGGTTTCAGTACCCAGACGCGCCATGACGGGTTGCTGGAGAGCAGTTGTTGCCCAACACACAGTGGTCTTGGGCTGGCTGCTGGAGTGTCTTACATTCCACTCTCAATTATATAATGACCCTTGAGGACCCACTTTCAGTGTAACTGGTGTTCGCAGTCGTGTGGTCAGTTGATCTCCCCAATACCCCTGGTAGGTTTCAGTACCCAGACGCGCCATGACGGGTTGCTGGAGAGCAGTTGTTGCCCAACACACAGTGGTCTTGGGCTGACTGCTGGAGTGTCTTACATTCCTCTCTCTATTATATAATGACCCTTGAGGACCCACTTTCAGTGTAACTGGTGTTCGTAGTCGTGTGGTCAGTTGATCTCCCCAATACCCCTGGTAGGTTTCAGTGCCCAAACGCGCCATGACGGGTTGCTGGAGAGCAATTGTTGCCCAACACAGAGTGGTCTTGGGCTGGCCGCTGGAGTGTCCCACAGTCCGCTCTGAATCCTATACTGACCCTTGAGGACCAACTCTCAGTGTAACGTCTTCATAGTCGTGTGGTCCGTTGATCTCCCCCCTGCCCTGGTAGGTTTCAGTAGCTGGAGGAGCCTGAGTGTTGAACAGCAATGCAGATCCCAAGACGCCATGATGATAGCTTCCATGCTGAAGTTCGCAGTACCCTGAGACGTTGCGTTGTTAGAAGAGAGCCAGTTCCTCCGTCAGTAGACGGCAGATGGCGCGCAGAATGTAGTTCGCCATTGAAGACCATCATCTAGAGCACATCATTAACTACTACAATGACTGTGCTGTAGCATCTAGGACATTGATTATTATCGTAATCGTGGAATACAGTGCTGTTACTGTGAATGACATCGGTCCCAATGGTCAACTCATGACAAGCGTTAGAGAGCCATGACCTTCTTCGTCTGTGCGGATGCTCACATATTCCCCGCACTCTTACGGGACTTGGAAAGAATTTCTTCCACGAGTAATGAGTGTGACGGGGTGAGATACTACGATGCAGTGTGTGGACATACAAGGTGAGAATGGTGGTCTCTCTGGAGGCGTGCGCAAAATGGTCCCTGCAGTCGCACTATCCTCCGCGCCCTCGGTGACACAAACGGATAGAGCGTCTGCCATGTACGCAGGACATCCGGGGTTCGAGTCTCGGTCGGGGCACACATTTTCATCCTTCCCCGTTGATAAATATCAACGTCCGTCAGCAGCTGAAGGTATTAATATAATTATAACGTCGTAGCGTGTCGACAACCTGAGCCACTTACAGTATACGGGCTCGCTTCCTGCATATGCCTGTGTCTCTGGAATGACTCGAGTTTGTCTGTGGCAGTATGAATGAGTTTTAACATATTTTTGTCTAATTTCTACCCCTTACTACTGTGTGCCTTAAACACCACAGCTTCAAAATGAAAGTTATAATTCATTTTTTACCCTCTTGTAGGAACAATATTTTGTGCAGCTAGGTGGATGGGAAAAGAAGGATAATTTTGGTAAAAGGAGCAGCAGATTTCAGCAACAATTCTGTGAAAAATTTAAGTTTCGTTAGCTAGTGTTATTAGCAAGGTAATGAAGAACTGTCTTGAGGCTTTAGAAAGGGGGGGAACTAAGTTTTTCTGCAGTAACACTTTTCTGGGTAGCATATTGTAAGCATGTGATGACAGTGTATCCTACGGGCTTATAGCGAAAGATACTCCGCTCAACAAGGCTTGAGCTGGCAGCGTGGAGAGACGGGCGCCAGCAGCGTGGCTGGAGGCGCGTCTAGCACCCGTCGATTACAGCGACGCCTGCAGGAGTCCCCGGCCTGCCTCGGTTAATTAGAGCATAATTCAGCGCGACGCGCCGCGCCGCGACGCCCGGGTCCTCACTTGGCAGACAGCTCGGCTCGGCGCGTCGCGACGCCGACGTGCAGCCGCGGGGCGGCCGCCCAGCCTCCTGGAGGCTCCAGCCGCTGCTGCGACGCGTCGCTCCATATTCTGCGAGGCGCCCCCACCGCCTGATGGAAGCCTTGCTTCTAATCGGAAATCGATGTACAGCACCCAGGCGACAGTGTGAACTATCTCACTACGAGGAGAGGGCACACACTGTAGGTACTGGTGCTGCCTTGTTACGAATCCACCAGTTGCGTCAGATTATCAGAGTCAAGTTCCTTAGAAAATACAGGGTGCCTCAAACTAAAGTACACAGCCTTTGAAACTGAATCTCTCTTCCATTAAAACAGATGGAAATAATTTTCGTAGGCAGTTAGTTACATGTTCCACAGATCATTTGAAGGTTTCTTTTATCGATTTTATGTGGAACGAGCCGGTTTACAGGATCTGTGTACACAATTATTGTAGACATTAATGAAACATAACTATTTGTGCTCCTGGTTACGCAACAACACCTTTTCTCTCTTTTTTTTTCCTTTCACTGGCTACCGGTTTTTAAGTAGAAAGTCGGCAATGGAGTAGAATAAGTAGCCCAGGATAAATCCATTTCAAATTAGATTTAAAATTTACTTCACTACCCGTCATACACTTGATGTTATTGTGCAAGCTTTAATAGTGGTTAATAAAGGTCAATTTTCCCTCTAGTGTTGTAATTATGAACATCACTGTTGTTCTCGGATTGTGATGAATTGATTATGACGAATATTGATAGCGAATATATGTACTTAAAACATCTAGCCCCTTGAAAAGGTACCTAAGTTACTTCCGTGGGTGAACACCACGGCCGGCCAGAGTGGCCGAGCGGTTCTAGGCGCTACAGACTGGAAGCGCGCGGCCGCTACGGTTCGCATCCTGCCTCGGGCATGGATGTGTGTGATGTCCTTAGGTTCGTTAGGTTTAAGTAGTTCTAAGTTCTAGGGGACTGATGACCTCAGAAGTTAAGTCCCATAGTGTTCAGAGCCATTTTTGTTAACACCACGTATTATTCTTAATGCCGGCTCTTGTACAATCAATACATTCTTTCTAATTGATGAGTTACTCCAGCCAATTGTTACGTATGCCATTACTGAGTAGAACTGATACACTTGTTCCCAAAGTTAGCAGTTACGAGGAGGAAAAGTAACTTTTCGTAATTATTTGAGACGCTCAATAATATGCTTCTTGCTGTTTCAGTTTTCATCAGTGTGTACACTCAAGAAGTTGTAGCGTTCTACTCAATTTACTGGCTCATAATCACGTGCTACACCAATTGTTGGTACGAGTCAATTTGTTGTACAGAACTGAAAATAGTGTCCTTCTTCTTTCCTGTTTTCAAAATTTAGGGAGAGTCCATTATCACAGAAACATTTAATAATTCTCTGAAATATCATTCACCGACTCTTCCGTTGCTTTCTCTCTGGCGTCATTTGTTATGACAGTAGTATCGTCTGCGAAAAGTACGTTTTGCTTGCTGAATCATAAGTGGAAGGTCAGTCACGTATATAAGGAATAGGAGTGGACCCAAAACTGAACTCTGTGAAATTCCCTTCCTGATTTTTTCACAGTTACAAAATTTTCTACCCACGCGACAATGAATTATTCAGCACCCCCTTTTGCATTCTGTTCGTTAAACATGGTTGAAACTAGCTGTGCGTAAAGCCATAAACATCATAAAAACTGAGTTCTTCCAAGCGAGTAATATGATCTACAGAATCAAACGCCTTGGAAAGATCTCCAAAAATACTAACTGGCGATATGTTATTATTTAAATCTTGATCTAAAACATGACTTCAAGGCTGATGATTCATACGACGTCGACAAACTTAACAACGTTCCCGTTCGTTGCAGGCCTGAGAATAAACTGCAGTTATCTTTCGGAGGATGGAAGTGGGAGCTAAAATGTTACTAGAAAACAGAGAATGTGAGCCGTACTCGATAACATTGCTGAGCTGAGTTTAGAACACCACTACCTTTACAGTTAACAATTAAAACGTTGATTCAGTAGTTCAGACGTACACACAATCCATGTAAAGGACGGTGAGGTAATGCTTTCGTCTGACTCAGATTAGCAAAACTACGGTTCACAGAACTTTTACAGTTCAGAGATGGAAGCCGAACATTCCGAAACTTTTCGATACTCTGAACAATGATGAGCGAATAACTACTTGTGAGTGATTCTTCAGTGTGTGAAATTAGATGAACATCTCTAAGTTTCATTCTATAGTAGGATGAACTGGCCTTTACACTTAACATAACAGTTAAGCAAGACTAAAGAAAAATCAAGACACGTTCGTAGGATTAGGAAAAAGGATTCGACAGTGTAAAATAGTGCAAGATAGTCGGAATTCTGAGAAAAATGGGGGTAAGCTATGGGGAGAGATGGATAATATACAATATGTACAAGAGCCAACAGGGGATAAAAATATTGGACGACCAAGAACGAACTGCTCGGATTAAAAGTGGTGTAAGACAGGGATCTAGTCTTTCACCCCTACTGTTCAATCTATGTGGAAAAAGCAATGATGCAAGTAAAGGTTCAGGTGAAAGGATACCAATGATACTATTGGCTGATGTCATTGCTATCCTAAGTGAAAGTAAATAAGAATTACATGATATGCTGAATAGAATGAACAGTTTAATGAGATATAATATGGACTGAGAGAATGTCGAAGAAAGACGAAAGTAATTAGAAGTAGCAGAAATGAGAAAAGCGAGAAACAGAACGTCAGGTGCTGATGGTCACGAAGTAGATGAAGTTAAGGAATTCTGCTACCTAGGCAGCAAAATAACCAATGACAGACGGAGCAAGGAGGACATCAAAAGCAGACTACCACTGGCAAAAAGAGCATTCTTGGCCAAGTGAAGTCTACTGGTATCAAACATAGGCCTTAATTTGAGGAAGAAATTTTGGAGAACGTGCGTTTGGAGCACAGCATTGTATGGTAGTAAAACAGGACCGTGGGAAAACCGCAACAGAAGAGAATCGAAGCATTTGAGGTGTGGTGCTACAGACGAATGTTGGAAATTAGGTGGACTGATGAGGTAAGGAATGAGGCGCTTCTGCTCAGAATCGGAGTGGAAAGGAATATGTGGAAAACACTGACAAGAAGAAGGGACATGATAATAGGACATCTGTTAAGACTTCAGGGAATGACTTCCTTGGTACTAGAGGGAGCCGTAGAGGACTGAAACTATAGGGTGAGACAGAGATCGGAATACATCCTGCAAGTAATTGAGGACATAGGTTAAAGCGATACTCTGAGAAGAAGAGGTTGACACAGGAGAGGAATTCGCGGTAAGTCGCATCAAACTAGTCAGAAGACTGATGACACAAAAAAAAAATAATGATCATAATTAAGTTTACTGGGCTAGCTAGAATTCATCCGTAGCTGAATAAAGACATGTAAAACTAGCAGATGTATCAGTCTGGTGTGGTCCATCGTAGGGAGCAGGCATGGACAACCTTTAGTGACCCGACCTTTAGGGACGACAGCAGCGCTCGTAACGTATAAAACCAAAACAATAGCGTCATGATGTCACTGTTTATACAACAACACCCTCATGCGAATGGCACCCCCTTCCCAACACGCCACTCTGATGAATGGTGCCTCAAAATGGGCTTATTTTGAGAGTACATTCGATTTATGTTCACCTCAGCATCAGGTGTTTATATTTACTTACAAGTCGTGAACACCTTTTCTTTACTTAAGCCTTTTTACAATAACTGTATTAAAAACTTCTGTTGCATAAAATTTCCAATTCCGTTAGTAAAGAAATAATGTACACTACATGTGAATTAATGTAAGCATCTGAAAATGGGATGCAAAACATCTTCAAATGTGTTCGTGAAAAATAAACGCCCATAAAAGCACTTGGTTGCAATTAATTCATTATAAATCACCTTCAGATTCAACAGTTTCTGTATTCTAATATGACCATAACAAACAATAATTCTTCATTAATGTTAAGACGAGAAAGAGTAGAAAAACAAAATATGGCAATGAGATAAGCAATTCCAGAAATTAAGAGTAACTTACGATTTTCTCCTACAGACAGCTCATTTGAATGTTGGAAATTTAGTGTGTTAGTAGCTACAAACCCTATCTCCAAGCTTTTTAAAAATATTTGTCTTAGAATACTTATGGTTACTGATTGCAATAGCATGGGTTGTTTCTGTAACGCTAAATAAATACTATGCAAACGCCTCACTCTCTCTCATACGAATGTCTTCTGTGAATCGGTTTGAAACTAATCGTGGTCCTAATCTGGCTGCTCAGCCGTGGTCTAGCATAATAATCGGACCATACTTCTTTGAAGAAACTGTCACTGGTGACCCTTAGCTAAAAACAGCGCACCTGACAACTAAGATCTTAATGAAATTTTCGAAAATGAATATTAATAATTTCAACAGAATGGCTGTCAACGCACTTTACACTTGACCTGAAGCAATTTGTCAGTCTCACGTTTCGTTCGAGATGGATAGCACGGAGAGTTAATACTATGGAATATCCAGCTCGATCACCGGATTTAATTCCTTTGGACATATTTCTTTATATCTTTGAGTCACAGTCAAGAAGTGTGTACACTGTAGAATCAGAAACACTGGATGATATAAGGAAGCAAATAGAGCAAGGATTAAGCCTTCGATGCTATTCCATTGGAATCCATACAACTGAAATACTTCTCTATTCTGAGTTGTTGTCGACGATGCACATGAGGTGGAAGTTGTTCAGTTTGAGCATATACCACTTTAAGTTACGGCTTAATGTGTATAAAACGAAAAACTCTTCACTTCTATATGTTTCACTTAAGAAGTATTCATGTTCAAGGAGTGTATACATTATTTAGGATCCACATGTGCATTTTCAGTAAGATGTTGAATCTAAAATAGAAGCAGTTAATTATAAATGCGATAGTTTTGTATTACCCTTGTCTGTGGCCGTCAAGTGTATCAGTTGTTCAACTGGTTCAAATGGCTCTGAGCACTACTGGACTTAACAGTATCAGTTGTAAAATATATATTGAGAGGATGTCAGATGTAATATATCACCTGGTTTTCATCTAAATAGTCAAGTTTTTGTGTGTCTTATTGACGTAAGACAAAGTCAGAGCCTCAGATTCGAGTTGCAGTTTGTTCAATGTTCCGACGGGTTCGTTTCGCTTACGTTTTTTTGTACTCTTCGCATTTCTTCAAAACTGATAAAAATCGTTCTGTCTAAAAGCTATGGCTGCACTATTGAATATATTGAAACTAACTAAAGCCTTTGATGCTGACTCTATCATTTGTCCTTGACATACATGTTTATCAGTCAACCAGATAATATCTCATTTTTGAAGTATATTAATGGCTGAATACCTTGTTTTATCATTTACTTATTAAGGTGTGAAACGACTCGTCTCCAGCCACTGTGGCGCGTGTGTCTGGAAGATAGAACTGAAGAGTTCATTAGACGTCCCAGTACACAGGGTCATGCACGCCACTATTCTGTACTGCAGCCGACAACCGCTCTTACAAATGCTATTGTTACAATGGTTGAGCTGAGTAGAGTAGCAACAACAGACCCGGAAATTATTTGATTAGACAGGTTTCGTTTCCGTAATGTGTTAACGCTTATGAAAAGAGGCATAACTTTCGTGGGAGGAGGAGGAGATTGGTCTTTAACCTCTCGTCGACAACTAGGTCATTAGAGACGGAGCACAGGCAGGATCAGGGCAGGATGGACAAGCAAAGCGACCACGCCTTTTTTAAAGAACTATACCGGCATTTTCTGTAAGCGATTTAGGTAAATCGCGCAATACCTAAACTAGGATGCGCGAACGTCGCTTTGAACCATCATCTTACAAAATTCGAGTCCAGTGTGCTAACCCCTGCACTACCTCACTTGGTAAACTTTCGTGGGACTCAGTAAAATATTCATGATCTAATGCAGATGGGTTCGTTTATTTTTATAGGGTTAAATATTTCCAAAAGCATTCTGATGCATTCTACTTTATTCTTTTGTAAAGGTTATTTTCTTAATTACTGCTACCAGTCACAAACTTCGTTAACTATTGTATTACTTCCACGAGCTGCGACATTGTCGCCAAAAAACAGTGACCCGTATATGTAAAAAGTTTCCTTTAATTGACGTCTATGGCACAAACTTTTTGTAACAGATTATCGGTTTCGGTCTTTAATCACCATCATCAGATCTGCAGCAAAAATCGGAAAAACATAAATACAATCGCAGATTGTCTGCAGCTTAAAAACAGTACATAGATCATAATGGGAAGTAATTTTTCCCATTTTTGCCGCAGATCTGATGATGCTCATCAAAGACCGAAACCGGTAATCTGTTAACCAAAAGTTTGTGACCATAGACAAAACTAAAGGAAACTTATTGTATTACTTATTTATTTAGCGACATGTTGACGAAAAGACTATGTAACATCAGTATGACCTTATTGTAAAGTTGTTTCTGCAATGCCATTTAGCCTGAAGACGAGGGGTTCCATCGAAACATGTCGCTAAATAAGTAAGTAACACAACTGGTGACAATGTTTGTGACTGGCAGCGGTAATTAAAAAAAAAAAACATTTTACATATATCTTGAAACAGTCACCGTCGTAAAATAGTCAAAATGGCTTTATTATTTTGTGTTATTCAGACAGCAGTAACATTCATTTCTTTTGGATTACCTCTAAGAGAAGACCAAGAACATGCCGACAGAAGGCCGTACAGCCAGAATTCGTATCCTAGTCAGGCAAAATCGCCGTAAGAATTGAGAAAATCATCCCACAAACGCAGCAGGTGGGACATACCTATTCGGTGAAACATCATGTCCTGCTGTGTGAAGAAGTCCGTAACGGCCTGCTGCAAATCCTCGTCTGACAGCAATAGTTGACCCTCCTAGAACTTTTTTAATGTACCGAAGGCGTGATAACCGCATCGGGAGAGTTCATGATAATAGGGCGGGTGATCGAGTGTGTCCCACTTGCGTTAGATTCATGGTGTAATATATGAGACCTTACTCCCATAGCGACAGGCGTGTTGTGTCGAATCGCGACCAGCACGGCACTTGGAGCACCATTCCACAATGATGGCTTTCGACAGACACTATGCCAAATAGACATTCGTAATTTTCCGATGGATGTCTACCGGTGTTTGTCATTCGGCAGCCAAGGAAAGAACAGGAGAACGTTGGGCCTGTTTGGACACATTTGGTAATAACCTCGGCATAGTTCACATTTTTGTTACGTTACTTGTACACTGCAACGGAAGCTTGTTGATCGGTCCTTACATTTTATGTGCGTGTTAATTATGTTTCAAGGGCTTGTGACAACTTACAGGACCTTAATAGTCATATTCACAGTATTCCGCTGCGTAACGTACACGTTGAGATATGTAGAACTTCAAATTCATTTTTCAGTTTCATGTGTGGGCCGAACAGTGATTACATTCAACGAATCACGTTTTGTTTACTTCCAAGATTATTGGCACTGTCTTGCGGTTTCTGCTGCCATACCACTAAGACACTCGTACAGACAGAACATCCCACTTCCGTGGCGTGTTCGCAAGGCTGGTCCCAATCACTGAAATCTACACTGTGAAAGATCTTTAATCTCGACGCTCAAGTGGGTGTTGCTCCCTTGGAACGCATTTCTCGCCATGTGTCCTTATACCTTTTATGCTCTTCATCCCTCTGCGATCGTTTTCTCCATTTTTCCCTGTTTAGAAAAATCCCCTTGTTTATAGTATATGCAAAATATATTTGCTCAATTGATCTTAATTATGTAAAACTGTGCTATTGTCATCGCGGGTCTACTACTAGAGTCAAGTTTCCTTTTTCATTACGGTCTTGTCTGTTGGCATATCTTTTTTTGCGCGGCAATTCTTTTAAGTAGCTTTGAACCATCTCGTCTTTACAGTTACGGTTGATATTTGGACACCCAAGTCATACATTTAGCGGGATATGGCTCAGGATGTGGGTCTGCCGTCTTTTGTACGTATGACTTTATGTTTTCTCAGTGTTCTACGGGATAATTTCGTTTTTGTCTAAATTTCCTCAAATTTCATGCCTTATATATATCACATTCATTTCACGAAATTTTTATTCTGCTCACAGTTTTTTGAGGAATCTTCTATGTTTAATCCTCATAGTTTTGTTTCATTATTATTATTAGCGAATGTCCCCACTGGAGAAGCAGGTGATTTTCGATTTTTCTTAGTGTTCTTCTTATTTTCTCAAGATTTCTTCATTTTCTCCCTAAGGCCTTCTTTCTTTCTTCAGTACACTTTGGTCGGTATGGTTTTGGTTCCATCTCTGAAATAAACTTCCACTTGTCAATTTTGCTTCTGAATGTATCCCTGTCTGATGTGTCTGTTACGTCAATTTTTGCTCCTGTTATCCAAGGTATTGATGCTTTAAGGGATGTCACATAGTCCAATAAATGTTTACTTAGTCTGTTACCAGGTAATCTGCCATAGAACTTCATTCGTCTCTTTCTGATGGCAATTTCGATGTTCGATACCTTTTCTGTAGCGTCGATGGTTTGCAATCTGTATCCATCTCGTGTTTATCGTGGTCGCAGAATTTTTCTAATAATCTTCCTCTCTACTTTCTTAACTTCTTGCAAATCTAGTTTTCGGTTCAATGAGAGTGTTTCACTTGCATATGAGACTGCCGGTTTGATTATTGTGTTGTAATGTCTGGTTTTAATGTCTTTTGAGAGGCGCTTTTTGTTTTACAAATTTGAAACAAGTTCAGACGCTTTGTTGATTTTCACTGTGGTACTTAAAGTATTTGACTCTGTTGATTTCACCATATTTTGCTTTAAGTTTCGGAGTATCTAAATTGGAACACATGTATTTAGTCTTCACAAAGGAGATTTGCAGGCCAATCTTCTCTGCACATTCTTTGAGGATCCTAATTTGTTTCAGTGCTATTTCTTCACTTTCGGTTGGAATCGCCGAGTCATCTGCAAGCGCTAAGTATGGAATGTTCGATTTTCCTTGACCTCTTCCTAGTTCGATTGACTTCGGAATGTTTTGTTTTCTTAATTGCATTTCCCAGCCTTTCATTACTCTGTCTAAAGCTATGTTGAATAAGAGTGGAGAGATCCCATCTCCAAATCTTACTCCTGTTTTAACTGAGACTGGTTCCGAATTTTCAGCTTTGAATTTAATTTTTTATTTCGTTTCTGACAGTGGTTGTTCGATCAGTTTTCGAGTTTTGACGCCTAGTCTGCGTTCTTCTAGAATATCGCATAGGGATTGTCTACCTATAGAATCGTATGCTTTATTTTAAAATCATTATGTGTGCAAATTATTGGTTTCGAACTGATTGCTTTAATTTTTAAAATAGTTTTAAGATTAAACATCTGTTCCGGTCACGACCTATTAGTTCGAAAGAATGCTTGCTAATCTGAAGTTGTGTTCTTGTGCTCTCTTTAGAGGACACACGGATAAAATTTTGTAAGTAACTGGCATAAGTGAAATGCCTCTGTTGCTGTTTACATCTGATCTATCTTCCTTTTTGGGCAATGGATGAATTAGTGAAAACTGCCAATCCTGATAAACTTTTTCTGTGTGCCAAATTTCTTCAGTGCTTTGACTGATATCTTTTAAGGAATTTGGACCAAGGTTCTTCAGCAATTCAGCTACTATTCCATCTTCTCCCGATGACTTATTATTTTTGAGCTTTTTAACACGACTACAAATTTCTTCTTGAGTTCGCGGTAGTGAGGTTGCATTCGTGTCTTCTGATTCCAATCTCGGGAATCTCGTACTTAGTTGTGAGCAATTTAGAAGTTGTGAGAAATATTTGGTTAATTCTTGACAATTTTCTTTTTTGGTTAGTGCAATTTTCCATTTTATTTTCTGAAACGGGGGTGTCGTGGTGTATATTCATTGATTTGATTTGCAAACATCTTGTAAAAGTCGTGTGTTTTGAGGTTCCACAAGTCTTCTTCAGTTGTCTTTAGTTGCTCCTTAACATAATTTCTTTCAGTTTGACTAAGCATTTTAGCTGTTGGTTTTTTAACTTCAAAAAATTTCTCTAGTGTCGTTTCCGATTTGTTACAGTTATAGTTTAAGAAAACTCGTTGTCTCACTTCTACAGCATTATCACAATTTGAATTACACCATGGGTGCTTGGATTTTTTCCTGTAATGGGATCAGGTCTCTTGCTTTCAGTATAATTTTTGTCTGGAAATCTTTCTAGTTGTTTGTTGGTTGTTTTCCCAAACTTCTGTAATTTTTGACTCTTGGACACTTTTAAAATCAAATTTGGGAATTAGTGGTGTTTTTCTTCGGCATTTCCTTTTTGGTGTGAATTTAATTTTTACTCTGGTAAGGTAGTGGTCAGGAGCTATTTTTGCCCCTCTGCAGACATGAACGTCGCGTATTTCTTTTTGGAAATCATAGGAAATGGCAGCATGGTATATTTGAAATTCACTTAACTGAATGATCGGGATTCGTCATGTTTTTTGCTTCTTAGGGTTCTTTTGAAGTGACGATATTTAGATTGTTTTGTTGGTACAACTCGATGAGCCTGACGCCATTCTTGTTCATGAATTTATGTGTACGGTAATTGCCGACTGTTTCTTTATATTTCCTTTCATTGCCAATATCTGCGTTGAAGTTACCAAGAAGAATTTTTAAGTCCTCCTTCGGAATTTTTGACACCTAAATTTCAAGTTTATCCCGAAATCTTTCTGTCTTCTCAGAATCTTTTCTGTTGCCAATGTTAGTAGGTACGTGAAGATTAATAACTGTATATGTCTTGTAGGTGTACTTAATTCGCATGGTCATTAGTCTGCTGCTGATATGATTTACTTCTGTAACAGAGTCAAAGATGTCCTTATTCACAACCAAAGGCCATACCAAATAAATATAGTTCAGCTTATATTATTACTGCTCATTTCTGCTACTTAAAGCTGGGCTTATCTTCTTTTCACAAGAAGGAAAGAAAATATTAACGTATCTTTTGAACGAAATGTTTATTGTTTTATCCGTCACCATACAATTTGGAATAACTCCATTAACTGGAGATATGTGTCCTCTGCACAAAATTAGCTGTATTGTCAGCAACCAAAACGGTAAAATTATAATGTAAAATAACAATATAACAAAGAAAACAGTTAAAACATTTCTGTAACTATTGAGGATGCTTCGATTGATACATCTCTCTCCACAGTTTGGAGAAAAGCTCGCCACTGCTAGAAAAAAAAGTGCAACCATCAATCGTATAGTATTACCAGTGCTAGGCAGTTACATAAAACCGTCAGATACGGAAACTACGTTTTACAAAAGCAAATTAATGCTGCTTTTGCGACTGAATATCAACATTAAACCATAAAGCACTGAAACAGGTTTCCTTGATTCGAATAAATTCAGCTCATCTGTAGATTAATGTGGAGCTTTACAAGTCTACAAAGGAGACGGCCTACATAAAATTGATGTGCCCCATTTTCGAGCAGTGCTTAATTATATGGGACCTATACTAAATACGACTAATATGGGACGTTGAACGTATACAACTAACAGCAGTACGAATAGTCACAAGTTTGTTAGACCCATTGGAGAGCGTTACGGAAATGTTGGTTAACCTGGATTGCCAGACTGTTGAAGCTAGGCGGCAATTGTTCCAGGATTGTTTACTCATACAATGTGAAGAAACAGTATTAAGTGAAGAATCTAGAGATATTTTCAATCCCCTACATACTGCCTCGTAGGGATCGCGAAAGAATCCTATGATAGTTACAGCGCGTGACACAAGGATTAAAACATTCATATTTGTTGCGCTAAACAGGCAGTTATAAAGAGAAGAAACACTAATATGTGGTTCCATGCTAAGTAACAACTGCCATGCACTTCACAGTAGTTGACAGAGTATGTGTGTGCATGTAGACGCTCACAAGTTTTATCTGAGGGTGTCAGTCACCTTGCTGCACGTTATATAGTCGAAAGCTTTCTCAAGGTCAGCAAATCACATACATAGCAGCATAAGCGAAATGGAAAAAAAAATCACATTTTTGCAGGTGGGTGAACATTGTTATATTTTGATATCTAATTGCGATTTTCCGAAATAAATTTTCATTTTAAGTCTTTCACTACGCTGAAACTGAGTATAGTTTTCAAAATGGTTCAAATGGCTCTGAGCACTATGTGACTTAATATCTGAGGTCATCATCCCCGAGAACTTAGAACTACTTAAACCTAACTAACCTAAGGACATCACACACATCAATGCCCGAGAGAGGATTCTAACCTGCGACCATAACGGTCGTGCGGTTCCAGACTGAAGCGCCTAGAACCGTTCGGCTACCGCGGCCTACCGGAGTATAACGTCTAAGTGCCACTATATTAATGGCAAAATGAACCCTCAAAGCGAATTTCGTCAGGTCACTCTCTTAAGATCTACCCTGTAAATTTCAATTATGCACAAAATTAAGTGTGGGTAGCGCGAAATTACGACCCTTGGCACAGATCTTAAAGAGGGGAATTTGCATGAATCTGAATATGATTGACGGTATCTGACTGGAATAATTTATTTGCATAAGATTAACTATAGTTGAAAGTATCCGCCTGAGCACTGGTTAATTGCATCTGGATTGATAAACTAAAAGATACCAAATAGAAACACTGATTAGTTAAATACTCAATTTTATTCACTAATACATCAACTAGCTGGATATAAATTCACTACGGAAATGAGACAGTTCTATTTTCCAACTCAGGTTTAAGTTCAAGTGCACAGCTGTGTTACTTACTAATCTAAGATCTACTACTTGAACACTTGAGAATTTATACTCAAATTAAGTGCAATAGTAACTCCACTCTACACTACAATGCACTGAAACAGTGACTGAAAGTAGGTGACTTTCCCCAAAAGTCCTAACATTGATACACATGCGATGAACTTAAGAAGGGTGATAGTCCTAGATTCCGTAGTGTGAAATCGAACTGACCTACTGTGCTGGTGCTGCGAATTATGCCCATCGTGAGTAGCGCTGTACACTGCAGAAATACGGGCCCTTCTTGAAGACAAGTCCATCAGCGCACTATCACAACGCGGAGACGTTGCAGGCCCATCCACAATGCAACAGCAAATCGATCCATACTCTATAGCTGCCGTCCACAGAGTCGATCCAGGCACCTGAACGACTAAAGCGCAAGACGACACCGTAATATCTGAGACCAAACACGAAGTCGATGTGGACACCTCCACGTCCAAACGCTTCGTACGTTCTCTCATGGCGCTCACTTACATCCTCCTAATTTCTCCCCGCCAGTGCTAGTTACCAGCTGTAAAATTAAGAATCACTGCTGCCCAATCGTCAGGATTTTTTCCAACTACAGAATCCTACCAAAACTGCTCTCTGACCGGACAGCCAGCGCAGGCGCATTGGTGGGGATTGGCTTTCCGGCCTCCGTTGTAAGATATCACCACCGCGCTGTTTATTCGCAGGTTAACCAAAAGCTTTCACAACACTGTGAGACCATTATCATATTAATAAAGGAAAAAAAATAACAATGACTTAGAGCGCTGTACTCCCAGTCTCCACGATTCCAACACATCAATAAATATTTTCATACTGGTTTACCCTGTTGTCTAATTCTGAATTACAAAGTCTCACTCTAATTTTGACGAAAACGGGATTCAGATTTGGCTGGCGCATTTCATGACGTCTGCATTTTCCCTTTCTCCAAGCAATGAATTCCTTGCCGACGATTGAGCCTGTGCTATCATTCCATGTCATATCCGACAAGTGGTTACACCCACGTAACTGAATAAGTGGATTGATTCTAAATGTGGATCATTGATACTGCAGTCATGGGACACTACGGTCTTTTCGTTTTGTCAAATGCTCAGTGCTAGATTTCCGTATAGTAACAGGAAGTGGTCAATCTCTGCAACACTTTGGATTCTCAACAAGATTCTACTATATATCTGTGTTGCTGTGTTGTTTATTTACGACAGTACTTCATTACATACAGAAAGTCTGAAATTCTACATCTACATACATACCCCGCAATCCACCATACGGTGCGTGGCAGAGGGTACCTCGTACCACAACTAGTATCTTCTCTCCCTGTTCCACTCCCAAACAGAACGAGGGAACAATGACTGCCTATATGCCTCTGTACAAGCCCTAGTCTCTCTTATTATATCTTTGTGGTCTTTCTGCGAAATGTGAGTTGGTGGCAGTAAAATTGTACTGCAGTCAGCCTCAAATGCTGGTTCTCTAAATTTCCTCAGTAGCGATACACGAAGAGAACGCCTCCTTTCCTCTAGAGACTCCCACCCGAGTTCCTGAAGCATTTCCGTAACACTCGCGTGATGATGAAACCTACCAGTAACAAATCTAGCAGCTCGTCCCTGAATTGCTTCCATGTGCTCCCTCATTTAGACCTGATAGGGATCCCAAACGTTCGAGCAGTACTCAAGAATAGGTCGTTTTAGTGTTTTATAAGCGCTCTCCTTTAGAGATGAACCACATCTTCCCAAAATTCTAGCAATGAACCGAAGACGACTATCCGCCTTCCCCAAAACTGCCATTACAGGCTTGTCCCACTTCATATCACTCGGAAATGTTATGCCCCAATATTTAATCGACGTGACTGTATCAAGCGCTACACTACTAATGGAGTATTCAAACATTACGGGATTCTTTTTCCTATTCATCTGCATTAGTTTACTTTAGAGTTAGCTGCCATTCTTTACACGAATCACGAATCCTGTCGAAGTCATCTTGTATCCTCCTACAGTCACCCAACGACGACACCTTCCCGTACACCACAGCATCATCAGCAAACAGCTGCACATTGCTATCCACCCTATCCAAAAGATCATTAATGCAGATAGAAAACAACAGCTAACCTACCACACTTCCCTGGGGTACTCCGGATGATACCCTCACCTCCGATGAACACTCACCATCGAGGACAACGTATTGGGTTCTATTACTTAAGAAGTCTTCGAGCCACTCACATACTTGGGAACCAATCCCATATGCTCGTACCCTAGTTAGGAATCTGCAGTGGGGCACCTAGTCAAACGCTTTCCGGAAGTCACGGAATATGGCATCCGTCTGATACCCTTCATCCACGGTTCACAAGATATCATGTGAAAAAAGGGCGAGTTGCGTTTCGCAGGAGCGATGCTTTCTAAAGACGTGCTGATGCATGGACAGCAACTTCTCAGTCTCAAGGAAATTCATTATATTCGAACTTTGAATACGTTCGAGAATCCTGCAACAAATCGATGTTAAGGATATTGGACTGTAATTTAGAGGATCCGTCCTTCTACGCTTCTTATACACAAGCGTCACCTGCGCTTTTTTCCAGTCATTCTCCAGATCTTTCTTGTACCGCGAGTGCAACTGCCTTTGCTTCCTAAGCATTGTCCGAACTGCGCTGTTAAACCACGGTGTGTCTTTTCCGTCCGTAACCAACTTTTTCGCCACATACTTGTCCAGTGAGTGATTTACAATGTGTTTAAAATTTGCCCATAATTCTTTCACGTCCGTCGTACTGGAAGTAAATGAAATCGATTCATTTGCTAAGTATGATGCTAGCAACTGCTTATCTTCTCTTTCTAGTAAGAAACTCTCCTAGCCTTCTCGACCGACTTTTTAACTTTCGTAACCATAGTCATAATGACAACATCATGATTACTAATTCCTGTCTCAACACTGACACCGTCGATGAGGTCTGGTCTGTTCGTGACACCCAGATCTAAAATATTTCCATTACGCGTTGGCTGTCGATTTAGCTGCTCAAGACGGTTTTCGGATAATGTGTTCAAAAGTAATTCACACGACGGCTTGCCTGTACCACCTGTAATGAATCCATAGACATCCAAGTCTATACTAGGTAGGTTGAAGTCGCCTCCGACTAATATAGCTTGATCCGCGTACTTCTGCGATACAGAAGGTAGACCCCCGTTGAATGATTCTAGAACTGTCACGGAGGAACCTGGTGGCCGGTAATAACACCCCACAATTAACTTTATTTCCCCTAGCCCTGTTAAACGTGTCCAGATAACTTCACAATCACACTACTTCGACCTCAGTAGACACAATATTTTTGTCAACTGCAATGAAGACACCACCTCGTACGGTGTCTAATCTGTCTTTCCGATACACGTTCCAACCCTCACTAAATATTTCAGAAATTCGTATCTCAGGGTTCAGCCAGGTCTCAGTCCCGAGAATAATTTGCGTGCCACACGCTTCCTGGAGGGCTGTAAATTCAGGAACTTTATTCCAAACACTCTGAAAATTTACTGCTAATATCTTGATAGCTGAAGTGTCTTTACACTGAGCGCGTCCTGATTTCCCTGCCTGCACGTCAACTGGTGAGTGCTCATCTGGACACCTCGCACTACTGCCTAGCCTAAAAAAAACCATGTGAGCGCCACAAG
This sequence comes from Schistocerca cancellata, assembly GCF_023864275.1. Classification (NCBI taxonomy): domain Eukaryota; kingdom Metazoa; phylum Arthropoda; class Insecta; order Orthoptera; family Acrididae; genus Schistocerca; species Schistocerca cancellata. Next base: position 708,502,015 of record NC_064630.1, read on the forward strand.
TACTCTGCTACCCGAGTAGCCGCTTCCTTTGTGTAGTGCACCCCTGACCTATCTAGGGGCGTCCTACAAAACCCCACCCAATAGCGCAAGTCTAGAAATCTGCAGCCAAGACCGTCACAGAGTCGACGAAGCCTCTGGTTGAGACCCTCCACTCGGGTCCAAATCAAAGGACCCCGATCCACTCTGGGAACGATGCTGCAAATAGAGAGCTCTGCTTGCACCTCGCGTGCGAGGCCAGCGGTCTTCAACAAATCCGCCATCCGCCTGTACGAACTGAGGATCACCTCAGAGCCCAAGCAACAGGCATCACTGGTGCCGACGTGAGCAACTACTTACAGACGACTGCACCCCGTACGCTCGATAGCCGCAGGCAAGGCCGCCTCCACATCTTGGATGAGGCCCCCCGGCAGACAAACCGAGCGCACGTTGGATTTCTTTCCAGCCCTATACGCCTAAGGGGCTCCATCACCCGCCTAACGTTGGAGCTCCCAATAACCAGCAAGCCTTTGCCCCCGTGTGCCTGCTCGGGCTCTGCTGAAGGAGCGGCCACCTGCCCACTGACAGGATGAACGGGCGAGCCCAGCCGGCCAGCCTCCACATTGGCCCTGCGCCTCGAGCGACGCGAACGCGTTACAGTCCGCCACTCACCCTCAGGTGAGGGCTTCTCCAACGCGCCGGGTACATTAGATGGTGCCTCGGCGGCTGAGTCAGTGGACGCAGCAAGCGACACCTGGGGTGTCTCAAGCGACGCGCTAGACCCTCCGCCGTCGCTGCACGTCGAGGCAGCAGCCTGAAGGCGGTTGACCGTGGCCAACACCACGCTCAGCTGCTCGCGAACCGCGGCCAGTTCCTCCTGCGCCCGCACACAGCACGCACACATCCTATCCATCCTACTGCTAATATCTAACGACTCCGCGAATTTATACTCTACGGCTATCAATAAGCAATATTACTCCTCTCAAATACGAGAAATTAATAATAAAACTACAAAAAATATGAAAACTAAATATGCGACTCGCTACTGCACTGCCGCTGCACTGATGCTTCACCAGCGGCTGCTCAAGGCTCACTGAGCTGTGTCAAAAGCGCACTGGCTGTCCAAAACAAACAACTGACTAACGACTCCGCGAATTTATACTCTACAGCTATCAATAAGCAATATTACTCCTCTCAAACACGAGAATACGCAAGGAGTTTATGTAATTAAATATGCAAGCGCACAAACACACGGAAAGAAATAAAGAATCAAACTACAAAACAAATATGAAAGCTAAATATGCGACTCGCTACTACACTGCTGCTGCACTGATACTTCACTAGCGGCTGCTCAAGGCTCACTTAGTCCTAATATTGTCTTCCATACACAATGTGAACATTCAGTCACTCATGGACCATTACTGGCACCAAAACGGAAGATAACAGAAAGATGGCCGAAATACTGAGTTTGGTCTTCTGAAACTGTTTTGCTACGGTAGATCGTAATACGGTTCGTCCTTGGAGTCGTCGCACTAACGTCGAAATGGCAGATACTGAGATAATCGATCGCGGTATAGAAAATCAGTTACAATCACATTGTTGTGAAAAGCCACCAGGGGAATATGAGATACCTGTAAGATTTTGTATTATAATTTTTTTGTAGATCGAAAATCTTCTCCATTAAAATCAACATGGATTCCTGCGAAACTCGATTCATCCAAGAGATCCACAGTATTATGGACATCAGGGCTCATATGTCATGTCCTTAGACTTCTGGAAGGCATTAGACATCGTCCCGTATAGCCGTTTAGTGAAAAAAATACAATCACTCGGAGTATCTGACCAGACTGGCAAATGTATTCAAGTATTCCTTTCAGAGAGAACTTAAAACGTCGTTAATAGTGGAGCAATGTCGACAGATGTAAAGTTACAAGGAGCAGTCAGATTAAAACTGAACACCTACCACAACAGGATCATATGGAATCGTTCCATTCAATAGTAATCACTACATGCGTTAAGACATTTAACTCACCCATAGACTAGACGATCAATTTCTATTTCGTAGAATGCTGTCGGCAGCTGGAGTATCCACAGCCTCACCCACTTTTGCACTTCCTCGTCTGAATGAAACTGACGCCCATGACTGTCTTTCTTTGGGTCGCCAAAGATGTGAAAATGACGAAGAGAAAGATCCGACCTTCATGGAGGATGATGCAGTGTTTCTTAACCAATGCACAGAAACATACGGCTGGTCTCGGCGGAGGTTCGAGTCCTCCCCCGGGCATGGGTGTGTGTTTGTTAGGATAATTTAGATTAAGTAGTGTGTAAGCTTAGGGACTGATGACCTTAGCAGTTAAGTCCCATTAGATTTCACACACATTTGAACACTTTTTGCAGAAACATAGCCTTCGTCCGACTGGCTGTGTGAGAGTGGCCGTTATGGGGCAACAGGATGATTCCGTCCGACAGCATTCAAAGGCCTTTTGACTTTAAGGCGCATCATAGTTTCTAAAAATTTCTCTATAGCTCTCTATGTCCAGCTATAGCAGTAGAGCAGTAGAGCAGTAGAGAAACCCAACGAGTAGAAGGCCGCTGCAGTCGAAGAAGAAGCCGAACGTGACCTTACCGGAACTTGTCTGATGGGCTTTAAATTTCTTTGGCGGCAGAGATGTGTAATGTTTACACTGCTGGCTTTGCCATTTGCCCTCGGGATATCGGAATGCTATCAGACTGAATCTTCCTGATGCACGATAACGGTCACCCCCACACTACAAATCCCACGAAGGCTACGCTTTAGCGAATTGATTGGGAAGCTCTGCAACATCCTCTACACAGCCCACATGTTCCAACATGTGCTTTTCAGGTCTTTGGCGATCTGAAGAAGGACATGCGTGCACCTCGGTTTCAATGGGGTGAGGAAGTGCAAAACTGAGTGCAGTTGTGGATTTGTCGCGGTCTACGAAAGAGGAATTGAATTGATCCTCTCCTCTCCCCGTGTGTGTGGTCTTCATTTGAGTGCTCCTCATAACTTCAGGCGCATCCTAGGAAGTATTATAGGGCGGTTACTGTTTACAAAATGTATAAATGACCTAGTAGACAACTTCGGAAGCTCCATCTGCAACCTTCCCCTCACTTATCGACCTTAATGACAGTGAAAAATTAAACCGCGTGTACCTAATGTAAATTTGGGAAAAGAAATCGTCACTGAAGTTAATCTGTCGGTCAAGAGAGAGGAAGGGTTACATCTAAATAAGAGGAAAAATGCAAATGAAATTGGTGGAAATTAATTTTGAAAAAGGGTAAAGTTAATATATATATATATATATATATATATATATATACTGTAAAACGATTACAATATAGAAAGACACATAAATGTCATATCTTCAGGTAACAAAATAAGGAAAAAATTTGTAATACAATAGATGGAAATAGGACGATATGCATATCCGGCGTTACACATCTATTCGCTGACGATGTGGATGTGGATGTTTTAAAGGCACATTTTCATGTTGAGCTTTTATTAGCAGAAAACGTAATAAATAATGAAACAAAGAAATGATTTGAATCATAGATATAGTCCACGGCTGTGTAAATATTGTATGCAGCTGCTGGAATCATTTGAATATCTTTGATCGTCAGATTATTGACGGAATAAGAGTCATCTTTTTGTTTTCTAGGTCTTGTCCAGATCGGACGTATTTTGGCACACCGCCGTTAATACTACACTACTGACCATTAAAATTGCTACACCACGAAGGGGACGTGCTACAGACGTGAAATTTAACCGACAGGAAGAAGATGCTGTGATATGCAAATGATTAGCTTTTCAGAGCATTCATACAAGGTTTGCGCCGTTGGCGACACCTACAACGTGCTGACATGAGGAAAATTTCCAACCGATTTCTCATGAACAAACAGCATTTGACCGGCGTTGCCTGATGAAACGTTGTTGTGATGCCTCGTGTAAGGAGGAGAAATGCGTACCATCACGTTTCCGACTTTGATAAAGGTCGGATTGTTGCCTATCGCGATTACGGTTTATAGTATCGCGACATTGCTGCTCGCGTTGGTCGAGATCCAATGACTGTTAGGAGAATATGGAATCGGTGGGTTCAGGAGGGTAATATGGAACGCCGTGCTCGATCCCAACGGCCTCGCATCACTAGCAGTCGAGATGACAGGCATCTATTGGCATGGCTGTAATGGATCGTGTAGCCACGTCTCGATCCCTGAGTCAACAGATGGGGACGTTTGCAAGACAACAACCATCTGCACGAACAGTTCCACGACGTTTGCAGCAGCATGGACTATCAGCTCGGAGACCATGGCTGCGGTTACCCTTGACGCTGCATCACAGACAGGAGCGCCTACGATTGTGTACTCAACGACGAACCTGGGTGCACGAATGGCAAAACGTCATTTTTTCGGATGAATCCAAGTTCTGTTTACGGCATCATGATGGTCACATCCGTGTTTGGCGACATCATGGTGAACGCACATCGGAAGCGTGTATTCTTCATCTCCATACTGGCGTATATCACCCATCATGATGGTATGGGGTGCCATTGGTTACACATCTCGGTCACCTCTTGTTCGTATTGACAACACTCTGAACAGTGGACGTTACATTTCAGATGTGTTACGACCCGTGGCTCTACCCTTCATTCGATCGCTGCGAAACACCACATTTAAGCAGGATAATGCACGACCGCATGTTTCAGGTCCTGTACGGGACTTTTTGGACACAGAAAATGTTCGACTGCTGCTCTGGCCAGCACATTCTCCAGATCCCTCACCAATTGAAAACGTCTGGCTCGTCACAATACACCAGTCACTATTCTTGATGAACTGTGGTATTGTGTTGAAGCTACATGGGTAGCTGTACCTGTACACGCCATCCAAGCTCTGTTTCACTCAATGCCCAGGCGTATCAAGGCCATTATTACGGCCAGAGGTGGTTGTTCTGGGAACTGATTCCTCAGGATCCATGCACCCATATTGCGTGAAAATGTAATCACGTGTCAGTTCTAGTATAATATATTTGTCCAATGAATACCCGTTTATCATCTGCATTTCTTCTTGGTGTAGCAATTTTAATGGCCAGTACTGTACAGTATTTTACTAATACATTCACGAGTTGCAACCAAATGACACTCATAAATGCATAATGCCACTCTCAATGTGTCATAATTTAATTGTGTTTTATTTCATAATATACTGTTATTACTAACCTATGTATGGTTTATTTTGTATCTTTTGTCATTGCAAGATTGTTGGGTGACTTGTCATGGCGAAATATTCCATACTTCTAAGCAAATATCGTCCAGCTCGATCCACCGTCATCTTCGAGCGCTGCCTTATTACGAAGTCCGATTTTAGTGAAAACACAGAGAGAAGAAACACGGTTAAAAATACAAGAACGGACCTTTAACAAAAAAAGCTATGCTCAGGCAACGAGAGTTTGTATAAAAGATATTTTAGCAACCAGTAAACTTAATTGATCTCTATTTAATATTCATCACTATAATTCTTTGCATTGTCTCGATCCAGATACGAACGAGACAAAATTATATTGGCAACTTCCCGTCTGGACGCATTCTTATATGAACTATGTTGCCTTCCTTTTGTTACGTGTTTATTGGATACTATAAACTGGATACGAGATAATATTATTTACCATTGCGATACATTGAAGTAAGACGAATTACTGGATTGTATGTCGACATCTGAAATTACGCTGCAATCGCGGATACAAGGTAAGGCACCACATCAGTACATCAGCAAGCTCGCCCAAGCGCTTTGTACTATCGTAGCTTGCTTTGTAGATCTAGCACAATTTTCGGTTTCCGTAGCAATGATTTTAAGCTACGTCACGGTTTCCAAAATTATTTTCATTATTCATACAGTGCAACAATACAGTTTATCAGTTCAGAATATGGCCGACTTAACATCTGTGCATGGAGCCACTAGTGTTCAAAATTCCACCATTACTTACGACATTTTATTTTCTTGTTCAGAAATTGTCGCACAACGAGATTAATTTTTACATGTATTCTGATTAAACATACGAGTTCTAATTTTTATTGTGTCATACATTACGTGTGGCGTGGTATTGACCAGAAAACAATTAGCAAAGATGGAGAACCAGATGGAGAACCAGACGCAATCCGACTCTGTCATGCCATTAAATAATGAAAGAGACGTTACGGTTGACTCGAATACTAGAGAGCGAGATATTATTGACTATTCTGGTGACGTAATTTTAGAAAACAGACCGCTCACCAGTGATAGGCCTAAATCTAGTTCCGAACCCATTTTGGTGTCTGACGTCGCGTCTAACGACGTGGCGGAGACTGAAGAGTTGCATATCACTACTATTCCCATTATGTTCGTTGCTGTTATTAAACAGATGAACGAATAAGAACACATGATGACTGACAACAAAAATCAGATGGAATCCATTGAGAATCAAATGACACGACATAAACAGGACACTGACGAACGTTTCGACCAACAGATGACGTCTAACCGCGCCACTGTGAAAACAGCCCATGACGACATGAAAACACGACATGATGAAATTAAATCAGATTTAGCTGCACTTAAAACACCAAATGGCACTTTATGTAGCCGTGTTGAAGAGATAAATAATAGATTGACTGAACAAGTGTCCGACCTCTACGCGAAAGTTTCAGAGCTTACATTACAACAAGGAAACACAAATAAAGATGTAGCCAAGCAAAAGTAAACAATTTCAGTAAAACATGCGAGTCTATAGTTACTCGGATTGAATCTTATCCGGCAGTGCATGATGATATAAAAACGCGTATTGCCGATGTCAAAAGTAAGGTTGACACAATTGACAAAATGCTTTCTAATAAAGTAAGACTATACACTGACAACCATTTATTACGCATCAATAGAGAATTTCATGGATAGAGCAAAAAGACAAATATTCTGACGAGTGCTTACAAGAAAAATTGCCTGCTGTTGTCCACTACACTGTCACCGAATTTATAAACAACAACAAACACGTAATCAGGTTTGACAATTACGTGCAACCAGCGTGCAATGACAGTAATAGCAACCAAAACAGTTTGGCAATGAATACAAGTACATATATGACGTATACACACCGTACACTACGTACTCATAATAACAACAGTACGCACCTCAACATTACACAATGCATTGCAGTGGTGATAATTATCAACAAGAATTTGAAGTCATTTTTGTTATTTTTTCGACCGTCATTCACTTTGTTCTTATGGCGTGGCAGTCTCGTTATGATGAAGCACAGAAATGGAAACACCGCAGCTCATCACAACGAGACTGTCACGCCATAAGAACAAAGTCAGTGACTGTTACAAAACATTTTCATGCAAACATCAGTCCAGCTTACAAACTAACATCGCCTCTTGCTAGGTTTTCTCTTCTTCCACAGGATAGTCAAATCAATTATGAAAAGACTGTTTAACATCTGTATGATCTTATTGTGAAATTGTTTTTGTAATGCCGTATAACCTGATGATGAGGTATTCCCGCGAAACATGTCGCACAATAAATAAATAATACATCAGTTAACATATTTTGTGACTGGTAGCGCCAGTTAAAAATCTTTACATATAATTATCAACATTTTCCTTGCCATTCGCCAGTGCAACCATACAGTAATCATTCAGAAACTTAATATTACTATAATGCCAAAGAAGAGGAGAGCCTCTTAAAACATAGACAATTTCAGACATTTATACCTGAAAAATTAACCGTACATTCTGTCATCTTGCTGAAAGCCTTCAGAAATGCATATTCTCGTACGTGGAGTGACGGTAAGAGGATATCTTATTCTGTCGGTTATATCCAAGGCGACGCAGCACTATGGGCATATAATGAAGCCGACAGATGCGTCACATACAAAGAATTTGAGAGAACATTTTTATCTAAATTTTGATCACAGACTGAACGATATCAAAAATTCAAATGGCTCTGAGTACTATGGGACTTAACATCTGTGGTCATCAGTCCCCTAGAACTTAGAACTACTTAAACCTAACTAACCTAAGGACATCATACAACACCCAGTCATCACGAGGCAGAGAAAATCCCTGACCCCGCCGGGAATCGAACCCGAGAACCCGGGCGTGGGAAGCGAGAACGCTACCGCACGACCACGAGCTGCGGACCCCAATGATTGGAAGAAAGCACAGCCTACTTACACCTAACTAACCTAAGGACATCACACACATCCATGCCCGAGGCAGGATTCGAACCTGCGACCGTAGCAGGGAACGATATCGTAAGCAGATTGTGGATCCTGAATCATTTAATTAGAAGCAAGGATATTTGCGCCAGTATTTTGAGAAATAGTTGAATTTGGGACATTTCCTTGACGGGACGGTTACAACGCGCGACATCCTCTGTGTATTGAAGGAAAGACTGCCGTTTATTATCAAAGATAAACTTCTACACATCCCAGACGGCGACGCAGAGTATTTTCTCACAGTGCTCGATTCTGTTGATATGCTTTACTAGGACCAGCGTTCCGTACGGCAAAACAATTGCTATAATGTTTACTCCAGCTCCATGCAAAATACGCATGTTAGCGAACGCCGGCCGCTGTCGGATACGCAAGCCAACAGAATCAACCGCTTCACGTATCAAATGTACGTACACAACAGAACCGACATGGTCAACACACGACAAACAGCAATTACAATATTGCTTATTCTACTGACGGCTCAACAACAACAACAACGGTAATAATAATTATCAGAATGGTAACAAAAATTTTCAGAGAAACAAAAATAACTATCAGTCCCCAATAAACCAGCAACAGAGCTGAAGTAACAACAACGAAGTTGCTCAGTATCGAAGCACTGCGACCCCACCGCAGCAACACAGTAACACAGGCAAGTGGCAATTGGCGCCGCCGCAAATGCAAACTCAAAACTAGAATGGATCTATGAACCCCCAGGTGAGTCAAAACATGAAAACGCAAGGACCGCCACAGTTTGGAGACTGGAATAAACAATACCCTAACGTAAATATTATGAAAGTAACTAGTGACATTCCACCTCCGTCTGTGAGTGCACCCACAACAAATGTGACGACGTCAAACTAGAAACAGTCACTACTGTGCCCCAGGTCGTGGCTGTGGAAGATTTGGGGGCGACTTCAATTCAAACTAATTATTTGACACACCCACTGTGCAACAGCACAATGATCATGTACCTGGCAATTGTATACAGCAATCATTATTATTCATAAGGTATAATCATGACGAAACCTTGTCGCACGAACTGTTACAAGAGAAAACCACAGTCAGTCATCATCCAATGAAATTGTTTTGGACTCAACTACTGGTGTTGTGGGTGGTATTCCCACTACTGTTTTTCTGGACACAGGAGGGCCTTAGTGTCTTGTCCTCTGACTTTTACAAGCAAATGTGTGAGTTTGAACCCGTACCAGAACTGTAAAATTTTAAATGCCGTAGGAAATAAGTCATCTAGGGTTAAGAAACATGTATTTGTGACAGTCAAGGTAGGGAATGGAATCGTACAGTGACCGTTCCTCGTCGTCCTAAACCTGGTCACTAATTGTATTTCAGGTATAGACATATTGTGTGAGGAGGACAGCACTATTGACTTCTCACAACGTAAATTAAACTTACAGATAAGGGCAGTGAAATTTCAACTGACTTGGATACCAGGACTATGAAGTACGATAAATATTGTACAGGGTACAAGCTTCAGTTAATACACGACACTTATTATATGTTGACACACTGACACACGCACCTGATGCCGAGTTTGAGGACTTGAAAACTTTATTTAATAATAAACTATATGAAACCCCAGCTGTCACACACGATAAACGTAATGAACTTTATAATGCTTTGTTCAAGTACATAAGTATATAGCAAACGACCAGGTGTGATCAACACTAATATATATAAAATAGAAGTTAAGCCTCACCAGATTTTCTTCCACAAACCCATAATATGCCACTATCCCAACGATTTGCTGTATGGCACGAGTTGAAACAAATGTTAGAGAGGAAAATCGTCGACACTTCCACGTCACCTTACTGCAGTCCTTTACTTGTTGTAGAGAAACCCAACGGGAACTTCAGAGCAGTTTTGGATGCTCGTGCAATTAATGAGATTATTTTACCTGTTCGCAAGAAACTTGAGAATTTAGAGGAGCAACTCCAGAAATTTTTAGATTCTAAGTGTTTTTCTACGATAGATCTAACCAATTCGTTCTGGCATGTCGCAGTCACGGCAGATTCTGGGCAGTATACTGCATTTATATTCCGGGGGGGGGGAGGGAGGGGATACGAATCTATCAATTTTGTGTCCTTCCCTTTGATCTGAACGTCGGTTCAGGCGTGTTTATCACTGCAATGGACACTGTACTTGGTGATGAATTGGTTGAATCAGTTATTCACAGTTCATAGCTAGTAAGACTTGGCCTGAACGCATTGATACTTTGCAAAAGATTGTGCATAAATTCGGACAAGCTGGAGTGACAGACAATCTAAAAAAATCGAAATTTGCTTGCAGTGAAATTAAGTATCTTGGACATATTATTAATGTTCAAGGTGTACGAACTGACCGAGGTAAATTAGATGCAATCAGGAATTTTCCTAGTCCACGGACTAGAAAACAATTGAAATCTTTCCTTGGACTTTGTTTCTTTCGACGATTTTTACAACACCAAATTTTAAACAGCAAACATCTATGGAACCTACTCAAAAAGAATAAGATATGGATGTTGTCTGCCCAGTCTCAGAAAGATTTTGATAATATTAAGCGTGCTTAGGTTAACGCAAACATTTTCGATCACCCTGATTTTAATATAGATTTTTGTGTGACATGTGATGCCTCATCCTTTGGCTTAGGCTGTTGTTTGTTTCAAGTTGTAAAGAATGGAGAACAAGAGCATGTGAAAATCATTGGTTTTGCGAGCCGCACACTTAGTGAATGTGAACGCACTTACTCTACCGGAGAACTTGAAACACTCTCTATTGTGTGGGCCTTTAAGAAATTCAATTATTATTTGTATGGTAAGCACACTGAGATTTATACTGACCACCAAGCTTTCACAGTTCTGTTAACTTGTAAGCTTGTACATTCCAGATTATCACGCTGGGCTCCATATTTGCAAAACTGTTCCTTCGAAATTGTATGTAAGGGTAAAGACAACGTCACTGCCGACGCATTGTCTCGTCTTTCTTAAGGATTGAGTGAGTGTAACTCTTAATTGGAGAATGTGAATGATTACCGAATACTTCTTATGCAGGGTAAGCTATATCACCAGTATTATATCGACTTATGTAGAAATATGTCAACGTTGCAGAAATCTGATCCTCACTGGAATAAGATAAGAGTCTTGCTCACAAATGGACCTGATCATCCTCTGTCGAACCGATACTGATACACAATTATGTGTTATTTTATCGCCGTCATCCTCCAGCCACTATTTGGTGTGTTTGTATTCCGAAGGATTCTGCACGCAACCTAATTTGGCACACACATTTTGTTTGGGATCATTATGGTACCAAAAAGTGGCTAGAAAGGCTTAGTACCTACTGTTACTTTATCAATATTATACGTAAGATCCGTAGTTTATTCAATACATGTGCTATTTTTCAAAAATCTAAACCGCTGAATTTGTTTGCGATAAGTGATTTGCATTCTGTTCTAGCCAGTAAACCTCTAGAAATTGTAAGTTCTGACATAAGTGGTCCACATCCTACAAGCAGTGGAGGTGTGAAATATATTCTTGCATTTTACGATTTATTCTCCAAGCATGTTACTCTGTATGCTATAAGATCTGCTACTGCCACTGCCATCATTCGTCGTTTCTCATGTGACTACATCCCTCCCGTAGGAAAACACAAACCTATTTTATCCGACAATGCTGCATATTATACTGAGTACAAGTGGCGTAAATTTCTCAATGACAATAGTATTAAGAGTATTTTTATGTCAAGGTATAGTCCCCTGTGTAATCCCCCTGCCTTGTGTTCCGTGAAATTAACAGATTGATGAGAACCTACATTTCTACCAAACACAGCAGTTGGGTAACATATTTGTCTTTATTTGAAGAGGTATGCAACAACCTCAATGTTTATGAAACTCCGTACACTCCTAACGAGCTCATGTTCGATCACGAGGAAGACAATCATTGGACAACGCCGCTACCAAAACTTTATTTTCATCGAACAACATACGGCGAAAGGGTAAGGGAATACTGTGCGACGCTGACTGCGGAAGTCAAAATTAGGAACAAACTTATGCGCGCACTGTCAAGAGGAAGCAGGAATTTAAATTTGGGGTACTAGTGCTTTTGCCTACTCACCATAAGTCGTCTGCTCTTCAGCGGTGCAACGCGAAGTGGAGTCTGCTGTACGAGGGTCTTTATGTTATTGTCAGCATTCCGCATCCTGGTGCATATCTGCTGCAGCATACTAAAACAAACAGAATTGTTGGATTTTATGCTCACCGTGATCTTAGAGGATACCACGCTGAACAGTAAACACATCTATGGATATAAGAACGTAGGCTTCCGCGGCCGGTGTCATAGTGAATAAAATTCTTCTGGGTATTATGCCGCGTCATATTAGAGGGCCAATTAAAAGTTTTGTAACAGTGACGTCAGACATCGATAGTCTGTAATAAGTAGAAGCACCTATCCCCAAGCAAAACCAGTCGTGCCCTGAGGAAGGCCGTTGCAATTCGGCCGAAACGTCGGTTTTAGTTTATTATTGTTGTTAGTTTTTAGCAATGACGTGGCGTAATACCCAGAAGAATTTTATTCACATCTATGGATCATGCGTAAGTTATACACAACTATTAAATATACGTACCTCACAGCACTCATACAAAGAAGCTACGGAGTACAAGAGTTTTATTTCAGCTGTTCCTGCCAACAGCAGAAGGAGAAAGAAGAGATTCGTCTTCACCGAATACTTACAGCAACCACTTCAAAGTTTAAAGCCAATTTTATATTAACTTTTATTCAGGTGTGAAGAAGATACGTTTTCAGCCTACGAGATTTACTATCTGTACCGTCAGTCTTCGGCAACTAACGACTGATTGACGTGAATACCTAATCATTCTACCCCATTACACTTTCACCTTGAAACTGATTGGTTACGCATCTCACCACTGAACACACACTTAACGAGTAGCTAAGGTCATGCTTACACTGCACACTTACACTCGTGTCGTTAGTATTTTTTGTGTCTGATGTTACTTCAGTGATTTTGTTTGTAGTTGTGCCCTTGGTCTTATTGCTGGTATGGGAAGTCGTCTCTAGTCCTCCTCCATTTCAGGTGACGTCATTTTCAAAACCAAAACATGGATCTAAATCTGTAATGATTGTAAATATTGTAAACTTATCAAAGCTATATGAGAAATATTTCTACGTGACCAGCCATACTTGTTTGAAGACAAGAGAAATATGTTTCTATGTTTTTGTACAGACAATATGTAACATGTTTGTATGTATTTGTACCTATGTAAAAACCTATGTTTAACATGTTACTATGTATTTATCTGTATTTTGGTACAGCTAAATCATATATGCTCACTTCTCTATGTTATTGAACTTTTTACATGTGCCCAGTGTGAAAAGTTAAGAGACTTGCATAACTTGAAACTATTTGTGGACTCGAACAGTCCACGGGTATACTGCCAGTTCATAGTGTCCAACGGGCACAATATTTCGGCGATCAGACATGTCACCATCGTCAGGTGTGCCGAAATATTGTGCCCGTTGGACACCATGAACCGGCAGTATACCGGTGGACTCTTCGAGCAACAAATACGCCGGGAGAAACTCAAGAATCACATCATATACCTATTTGTGGACGTTTAATATAGGTCGCTCAACTTGTAACTACGAGGAAACTGATGTACAAAACTGCATAATTGAGGAAGACTATTCATGATATATTGCTATGTGTATAGACATGATGAGCTATTTATATTTGAAATTTGTTTACAAACTGTTAATGTAAAGTCGTGTTACGAATCGTTTGCGTAAAGAATTGTCAACAGATGTTTGTTCTACGTCACAACTACTTGTGTACGAATATTTATGTATCGCCAGACAAACAGAGTATCTGAAAAAACTGTCATAGTGAAGTGCACCGACGCTTTTGAGTGCATCGCAAATTGACATTTACTGCGCTGTATCTCTGTATATCTGCATCTCTGCAAGTCTGAAAAGCAAGAACTGGTTCACTACTGTACCTACGGTCGCTTTGCTCCAAAACGACGAAGACCACTCGACGGGTGGAGGAATTTTGGACGGGTCCTGAGGGAGCAAAATGTTCTCGGCAAGGACGGGCGCTCTTACCTCGTCTAAACGAGGATCCAGGCCAGCATCGTGCCGTCCGAAGTTCTGCTTCCATGCCTTCACGAACTTATGCTGGGGAATGGGAATCCACCAGTCTTCTATCAGGCGATGTACGACCTAGGGGATAAAACCAGTGACATCAATCTAAACAACAGTGTAACCAGTGCAAAGATATAAACTGTGCTACGAGTGATCGTGTACACGTATCTATATCAAAACTATAAACTGTGACAACAGAGTTCCAACGGCATTTACGTAACATTTAACTGCCATAAACAATGCTTACCTTTACATTGTTACCGTATGTTTTCGGTTCATGGAGTTGTGAACTACGACACCTCGTGAAAAGACGTTATATCTGAAACAAAAAGACGTTTCAGTTTCAAGACAATGCGAAAGAGGCTATCATCAACAATAACTTGTAATTTTATGTTAACGAATGGTGTAAATTTAAGATTTCTGCCTGTTTTAAATGTTAATCCACATTTGTCAAATGCACACGTCTTGTGCACACGAACTGAGTAAAAAATCACTGTTTCGCGTGATGGACTCGCTTCGCAACGGCTGCGCTAGGACTGAACTTTACGCGACTGCGCATGCGCGCTAGGTGCAATACCAACATAAAACTGTTGTAGGCTCACATGCCACAAACAAAAACTGAAAATCTGTTTTGTGCAAATATTATGTTATGATACGTATGTTATATACGATATGTAAGCGTGTTTGTAGACTTATGCATTCAATGTGCTTTAGAGTGGATTGCTCGCCTGCACGTGTGTCCTTTCGCCTCTCAACTCAGGGGGCAGTTTAAAGACACATTTGCATGCTCAGCTTTCATTAGCAGAAAACGTGGTTATAAGTAATGAAATAAATAAATAATTTGGGCCATAGATGTAGTCCACTGCTGTGTAAATATTTTATGCAGCCGTCGGAAATATTTGAAGATTTTTGATCGTCAGATTACTGGCAGAATTGGAGGGACCCTTTTGTTTCTCAGATCTAGTCCAGATCGGACGTATTTTGGCACACCGCCATTAATACTACATTATTTTATTAACACATTCACGAGCTGCAACCAAACGGCACTCGTAAATGCATAATGCTAGGCTCAATGTTGTTGTTGTTGTTGTTGTCTTCAGTCCTGAGACTGGCTTGATGCAGCTCTCCATGCTACTCTATCCTGTGCAAGCTTCTTCATCTCCCAGTACCTACTGCAACCTACATCCTTCTGAATCTGCTTAGTGTATTCATCTCTTGGTCTCCCCCTGCGATTTTTACCCTCCACGCTGCCTTACAATACTAAATTGGTGATCCCTTGATGCCTCAGAACACGTCCTACCAACCGATCCCTTCTTCTGGTCAAGTTGTGCCACAAACTTCTCTTCTCCCCAATCCTATTCAATACTTCCTCATTAGTTATGTGATCTACCCATCTAATCTTCAGCATTCTTCTGTAGCACCACATTTCAAAAGCTTCTATTCTCTTCTTGTCCAAACTATTTACCGTCCATGTTTCACTTCCATACATGGCTACACTCCATACAAATACTTTCAGAAATGACTTCCTGACACTTAAATCTATACTCGATGTTAACAAATTTCTCTTCTTCAGAAACGCTTTCCTTGCCATTGCCAGTCTACATTTTATAACCTCTCTACTCCGACCATCATCAGTTAATTTGCTCCCCAAATAGCAAAACTCCTTTACTACTTTAAGTGTCTCATTTCCTAATCTAATACCCTCAACATCACCCGACTTAATTCTACTACATTCCATTATCCTCGTTTTGCTTTTGTTGATCTTCATCTTACATCCTCCTTTCAAGACACCATCCATTCCGTTCAACTGCTCTTCCAAGTCCTTTGCTGTCTCTGACAGAATTACAATGTCATCGGCGAACCTCAAAGTTTTTATTTCTTCTCCATGGATTTTAATACCTACTCCGAATTTTTCTTTTGTTTCCTTTACTGCTTGCTCAATATACAGATTGAATAACATTGGGGAGAGGCTACAACCCTGTCTCACTCCCTTCCCAACCGCTGCTTCCCTCTCATGCCCCTCGACTCTTATAACTGCCATCTGGTTTCTGTACAAATTGTAAATAGCCTTTCGCTCCCTGTATTTTACCCCTGCCACCTTTAGAATTTGAAAGAGAGTATTGCAGTCAACATTGTCAAAAGCTTTCTCTAAGTCTACAAATGCTAGAAAAGTAGGTTTGCCTTTCCTTAATCTTTCTTCTAAGATAAGTCGTAAGGTCAGTATTGCCTCACGTGTTCCAGTATTTCTACGGAATCCCAACTGATCTTCCCCGAGGTCGGCTTCTACTAGTTTTTCCATTCGTCTGTAAAGAATTCGTGTTAGTATTTTGCAGCTGTGGCTTATTAAACTGATTGTTCGGTAATTTTCACATCTGTCAAAACCTGCTTTCTTTGGGATTGGAATTATTACATTCTTCTTGAAGTCTGAGGGTATTTCGCCTGTTTCATACGTCTTGCTCACCAGAAGGTAGAGTTTTGTCAGGACTGGGTCTCCCAAGGCCGTCTGTAGTTCTACTGGAATGTTGTCTACTCCGGGTGCCTTGTTTCGACTCAGGTCTTTCAGTGCTCTGTCAAACTCTTCACGCAGTATCGTATCTCCCATTTCATCTTCATCTACATCCTCTTCCATTTCCATAATATTGTCCTCAAGTACATCGCCCTTGTATAGACCTTCTATATACTCCTTCCACCTTTCTGCTTTCCCTTCTTTGCTTAGAACTGGGTTTCCATCTGAGCTCTTGATGTTCATACAAATGGTTCTCTTATCTCCAAAGGTCTCTTTAATTTTCCTGTAGGCTGTATCTATCTTAACCCTAGTGAGATAAGCCTCTACATCCTTACATTTGTCCTCTAGCCATCCCTGCTTAGCCATTCTGCACTTCCTGTGGATCTCATTTTTGAGGCGTTTGTATTCCTTTTTGCCTGCTTCATTTACTGCATTTTTATGTTTTCCCCTTTCATCAATTAAATTCAATATTTCTTCTGTTACCCAAGGATTTCTACTACCCTCGTCTTTTTACCTACTTGATCCTCTGCTGCCTTCACTACTTCATCCCTCAAAGCCACCCATTCTTCTTCTACTGTATTTCTTTCCCCCATTCCTGTCAATTGTTCCCTTATGCTCTCCCTGAAACTCTGTACAACCTCTGGTTCATTCAGTTTATCCAGGTCCCATCTCCTTAAATTCCCACCTTTTTGCAGTTTCTTCAGTATTAATCTACAGGTCATAACCAATAGAATTTGGTCAGAGTCCACATCTGCCCCTGGAAATGTCTTACAATTTAAAACCTGGTTCCTAAATCTCTGTCTTACCATTATATAATCTATCTGATACCTTTTAGTATCTCCAGGGTTCTTCCATGTATACGACCTTCTATCATGATTCTTAAACCAAGTGTTAGCTATGATTAAGTTGTGCTCTGTGCAAAATTCTACCAGGCGGCTTCCTCTCTCATTTCTTAGCCCCAATCCATATTCACCTACTACGTTTCCTTCTCTCCATTTTCCTACACTCGAATTCCAGTCGCCCATGACTATTAAATTTTCGTCTCCCTTCACTATCTCAATAATTTCTTTTATTTCATCATACATTTCTTCAATTTCTTCGTCATCTGCAGAGCTAGTTGGCATATAAACTTGTACTACTGTAGTAGGTGTGGGCTTCGTATCTATCTTGGCCACAATAATGCGTTCACTATGCTGTTTGTAGTAGCTTACCCGCATTCCTATTTTCCTATTCATTATTAAACCTACTCCTGCATTACCCCTATTTGACTTTGTGTTTATAACCCTGTAGTCACCTGACCAGAAGTCTTGTTCCTCCTGCCACCGAACTTCACTAATTCCAACTATATCTAACTTTAACCTATCCATTTCCTTTTTTAAATTTTCTAACCTACCTGCCCGATTAAGGGATCTGACATTCCACGCTCCGATCCGTAGAACGCCAGTTTTCTTTCTCCTGATAACGACATCCTCTTGAGTAGTCCCCGCCCGGAGATCCGAATGGGGGACTATTTTACCTCCGGAATATTTTACCCAAGATGACGCCATCATCATTTAATCATACAGTAAAGCTGCATGGCCTTGGGAAAAATTACGGCCGTAGTTTCCCCTTGCTTTCAGCCGTTCGCAGCAAGGCCGTTTTGGTTATTGTTACAAGGCCAGATCAGTCAATCATCCAGACTGTTGCCCCTGCAACTACTGAAAAGGCTGCTGCCCCTCTTCAGGAACCACACGTTTGTCTGGCCTCTCAACAGATACCCCTCCGTTGTGGTTGTACCTACGGTACGGCTATCTGTATCGCTGAGGCACGCAAGCCTCCCCACCAACGGCAAGGTCCATGGTTCATGTGGGGGGAGGCTCAATGTAAGTGTCGTAATTGTGCTTTATTTCAGACTGTACTGTTATCGCTAACCTATGTATATTTTATTTTGTATCTTTAGTTATTGTAACAAGCAAAAAGTCGTCCAGCTCGATCCACCGTCGTCTTTGGGCGCTGTCTTGTTACGAAGTCCGATTTTAGTGACAACACAGAGGGAAGAAATACGGTTAAAAATATATGAACGGACCTTTAACAAAAACAAAAAAAAGCCATGCTCAAGCGCCGAGAGTTTGAATGAAACATATTTTACCAATCCGTAAACTTAATTGATCTCTATTTAATATTCATTACTATAATTCACTATATTGTCTCGATCCATATACGAACCATCCGAGATTAAAATGTTTGCAAGGAGGTAGCAACGTCAGAAGTCTCAACAGATTTGCAAAAGGACCTGCAAAGTATTGATGACTGGTGCAGGGACCAAATGTAACTTATCGGGCAAATGTTTGAGAAGAAATACACACTGCTCAGATGTCCCATTAATGACAAATTGCTGGAAACACTGGAGCCGTGGTGCGCCTTTTCTGGCACACCACCTCTTTGGTGTAACACTATCGATTACGCGGCAGTACTGGGATCTTTGCACCTGTTGTGATCTCGCGGGTGTTTGGTGGTCGGGGCAATTTGTGTTGGACTCGCTACGAGGCGCAAGAACGTCCTTGTGTGGACGAAAGAGGAAAACACACGTGCTCGGCCAGCAGCAGCATGGTGGCTCTACCTCGTAAGGCGTTCGCGAGTTTGTGGCGGACCTGCCTGATGTCAACTCTGGGCGCTGTTTGTCGCATTGCTTTGGAGGCTACATTCTCGGAGAGGCCAATCCCTGGACACCATCTCGAACAATGTTCTCCAGCTAAGGTGTATGTGATTTTGGTGCGTATGCTGCCTTCTTTGCTGCCCAAACTTCCCTCATTCGCTCGCTGTGTTTCTGTTTCCGGTCCTCTGTCCATGCTTCTTGTCGGCTTTGTGTCTCCGGCTTCATCTTGATTGCATTTTTGGTTTCCCATATTTCTTTCATCTTCTGGCTGTGATCTTGCTTGCGTTCTTCGGTCCATTTTATGCCTGTTCGTTTGTCACATTGTATCTCATGCAGTTTACTTTTCTTAATGATGTTTCTGAATTTTATTCTGTCGTTTATTGTGTCTGCTGTTATGTTGAGTTGGTTCAGGTCGTTTTCTACCTCTGCCACCCATTTGTTGTTTCTAGTGGTTAGCCAGTCAAAGATCTGTTTGGTCAGCCTGTGTGATGGCATTCTGTATAGGTGTCCATAGAATTGTAGTCTGCGTTATCTAATCTTTTCTGTGATTGTCTCCGTATGTTTGTACAGTTCCTCTGTAGGTTTCTTGATCCATATTCCATTGCTGTTAGTTGCGCCAAATATTTTCCTAAGTATTCTCCGTTCTACTTTTTCTAATTGTCTGATACGTGTATGCCCTAGGATACGTGTGGTCTCTATGCCTCGGGGAGCACCACCATGTCGTAATGGCGTAATTTGGCTTTTTGTGAGATAGACTTCTTGTTGTAATGATTCCACACTACTTTGTATGCCTTGTCCATATATATATATATATATATATATATATATATATATATATAGGGACAGTATCTAAATTTAATGTATTTTGACTGGCATCAAATCGACGTCCCTTGTGTATTGCTGTAAAATTTGGGTCATATCTATTGAAAGCACTTGCTCAGTTATTAGTAAAGACTCGTATTCTGCAAGCTAGTCATTTGTACGTAGATCCTTTATAAACGTGCATGTATTTGAAAGCACTCACTCAGTTATTAGTAAAGGCTCGTATTCTGTAAAAGGCGATCATTTATACGTAGAATTTTATACGTGTGCATTTATTTGGATGCACTCACTCAGTATGAGTAAAAGAGCAATTGGTTCTTCATTTATTTGTTGTTTATTGACCTCTTAACTTATATTAATTGATGTTTGGTTGGTGTTTGATGTGTTTTCTGCGGTCTGTTTGTGTTCCAGTTTTCTGCGAGTTGGGGTGTGTGGGAACGGCGCCACGTTCCGGTTCGGTGCACAGAAGCTGTGACGTGCAGTCCAATGGGAAGTGACTCCCGGTTGTGCTCTGAGGTTTAGGTGCTGTTTTGGGCGGCTGGTCTGCTGATTCTGGGATTTCAAGTTGTCTCCTTTTGCCCTGGGCATCCTGGCGTCACTGCCCGTTTGGTAAGCATATAACATGTTTCATGTATATTAAGAAAAATTAGGTTTTATATTTGCTTGGGAATGAATTGTATTAAACTGTAACTTGTAGTGCTTGTGTTATTTGGGTTCTTAACGAACTGGTGTGCGTTTCATAAATCACTTTCATATTGCAGATTATTGCGCTTTTAAATAAATTATCTGTGCCATAGTTCTTTAAATCACTTTCTGATTGTAATTTATTGTTGCTTTAAGAATTTAAATCTCTGTAGCCCATCTCTTTAAGTCAGTTTTCGTAATTGTAATTTTCTCCTTGCTTGAGAAGCAAGCTATCTGTGATATTTTGATATTGTCTTAAAGATGGCCACGTGTTGATTGTCTCTTAGAGCCGGTTTATAAATATTGTCTTTGAATAAATTGTTAATTTAATGATTTGATAGTTGTTGTGTCGAAGGAGTGACATTATAGGGGCCTCGACTTTCCATGCTACGTGTACCCCTCATACTGACTTCCTCAGTCACAACACTATCTACCGCAAATTATTAGGAGCAACCCTCCGGAACGACCAAATAAAACAAATAGCAGAAAAAGCAGTTGCTAGACTGAGATTTGAAGGGAGAATGTTAAGGAATTGTAAGTCACCCACGAAAGAAGTAGCTTACAAAACACTTGTCTGACGAACTCCTGAGAATCACTCATCGTTTTGGGACCCATATCCGATAGGACTGTTAGAAGAGACAGAGGAGATCCAAAGACGAGCGGCGTGTTTCGTAACCGGATCATTGGATCGGCGAGAGAGCGTTACATTGACGTTCAACAAACGTCAGTGGCAGACCGAATAGTTTACTTTGTAATTCCGACCCAGAACGTTCAAGGGAGACGCCTACAACATTTACTTCCTTCCAAGTATTTCTCGCGAAATGACCACACCGAGAAAATTCGAAAAATTAGAGCTAATGCTGAAGTTTACCGACAAACATTCTTTTACGCACCATTCGCTAGTGGAACAAGGAAAGGGAAATAGATGGTAGTACCAGAAGTACCCTTCACCGCACTACTTTACGCGGCTTGCGGAGTATTGATGTAAATGCAGCTATAGGTGTCAACGCTGCCCATGGGTTAAGCCTGAAGTTCCGCCTACTTCTGCCGATGATTTTCCATTCAAGATAACACGATTTGTCCTGGCTACCAAGAAATCTTCAGTCCAGTCACAAATTTGGTTTGATAAGCAAATATTAATATTTGTGTGATACAAAGGTAACTGCTTTCCAGAGGTTGAGAAATGCTGCATCCAGCAGACTGACTTTATCCAGGGATTTCAAGACGTCATATGGGAAAAGTACAACTTCACTTTCGCATGAACGATGGTTTGGAATTCATGCTGATTGGCACGGAGGACCGCACTCTTTTCGAGGTTCACCATTATGTTCGAATTCAGAATGTGTTCTGGAACTCACAACAATATGTCACTCAGATGGGACGGTAGATTTATGCGTTACTGCTGCTATTCTTCTTGTAAACGGGTGTGACCTGTGCTTTCTTCCAATCATTGGGGTCCGCAGCTCGTGGTCGTGCGGTAGCGTTCTCGCTTCCCACGCCCGGGTTCCCGGGTTCGATTCCCGGCGGGGTCAGGGATTTTCTCTGCCTCGTGATCACTGGGTGTTGTATGATGTCCTTAGGTTAGTTAGGTTTAAGTAGTTCTACGTTCTAGGGGAATGATGACCATAGATGTTAAGTCCCATAGTGCTCAGAGCCATTTGAACCAATAATTGGGAACACTTTTCGTTCAGCTGATTATTATTGTCATTGTTACAATGGGAACCAACCCGACAGGAATTTTTGTATAGAATAATGCAGGGATTCGATCAGGCCCTGATCCATGTTTCATTTTGAAGATGATATCTGTTCTTGCGGACATGTCCGAAAGGACAGATACCATTGGTGATCTTGTAGCTCTCCAAGAATGAAGTTACAACGAAATCCAGACCTTTAGTTCCTTACAGGCGTTGTTAAATATCAACAGGGATAGTTGAAAATGTGTGCTCCGACCGGGACTCAACGTACTGTCCACACACTACATTTGTATTGCCCCAGCCCGCAGTCTATATGAAGATGGTATCTGTTCTTTCGGACCTGTCCGAAAGAACAGATACCATCTTCATATAGATAAGGCTTACCGGCCAATGATCTTCTACAGTGCGGATGCACTCTCATAGCCCGAACTCTTACAGGAATCGGTAGACTGACTGCCGCGAGTAATGAGTATAGTGGGCAGGGACACAACAAATGTACTGTGTGGACAGTACGTTGGAAATGTGGGCCTCACTGGGAGCGTGCCAGAGATAAGTCCCTGCAGTCGAACTATCCATCGTGTCGTCAGTGGCTCAGTCGGACAGAACGTCTGCCAAGTAAGCAGGAGATCCCGGGTTCGAGTATCGGTCGGAGCACGCATTTTCAGCTGTCCCCACCGATATTTATCAACACCTGTAGGTCGCTAAACGTCTGGATTTAACTATAATTTCATGTTTCATTTTATCGACTATAGCTATTTTCAACGCCACCGAACTACTGCCTGTATCACTCATCTTTGCAGTGGTGCGAGAAGAAACTAGGGCAGCATCAATGTCTGCTTGTAAGTAAAGGAACATTTGAAAAAGGATGATGAAATCATGGCATCATTACACCGAAATTTTTGTACAGGTTCAATTTGAGATGAACTAAACAGACCACTGATGCACATAATGTACGATAACAGAATTAATCTAACATTAAGGCATACACACGTAGGTGGAATAAATACCAAAGAGAGTTCAACTGGGCAATATAGCATCAACGCACGTGATGGAAAACTTCTTAGTGGACAGTGCTGAGGTCGAATTGGAAGGCTGTGAGCAACCAGATCAA
This sequence comes from Schistocerca cancellata, assembly GCF_023864275.1. Taxonomy (NCBI): domain Eukaryota; kingdom Metazoa; phylum Arthropoda; class Insecta; order Orthoptera; family Acrididae; genus Schistocerca; species Schistocerca cancellata. The sequence continues at coordinate 708,525,854 of NC_064630.1, forward strand.
TTATGGTGGACGTGAAAGGAGCCTTTACCAGCTGAGTGAGGGTTCGCTAATCAGTTGCCATGTGGGGCGGTCAGCATATGGAATAGAGACGCTGCCATAGCAGCAGATTAAGATCTAGATTCTTCAGCCACGAGATCCCAGTGGAAAGACTCTAGGGATACATTAGTAATGCGAGACAGGGAGTTATTGGACTTTCCTTGGATGTCAGTGAGCAGAGAATGCCCGTGTCTGTCTCAACGATTAATACTTCAGCATTTCAATAAACGACAGGACTAAGTTATAACTGACAACCAGAGCGCTGAAGGACAATGAAAAGTATGAATGGGGAAGACCGCAACAAGAAGCGTTTGACGAATTAACATTAATGAATACTCCCATACTGCAATTTCCGACTTCAAGAAACCATTTATTATTAGTTCTGATGCTATCGGAATCTCGATAACTGCAATATTATGACGAGGTCAGGTTGGAGGCGGTCTACCAATAGCATACACTTCCAGGTCACGGAATAAAGCAGAGAGAAGTTATCCGGCCACAGAGCTAGAGTGATTAGCTTTAGTATGGCCAAAAAGAAAAAAAAATTCTAATGTGTGTGAAATCTTATGGTACTTAACTGCTAAGGTGATCAATCCCTAAGCTTACACACTACTTAACCTAAATTATCCCAAGGACAAACACACACACTCATGCCCGAGGGAGGATTCGAACCTCTGCCGGGACCAGCCGCACATCTTCTGTAGCACCACATTTCGAAAGCTTCTATTATCTTCTTGTCTACAGTATTTATCATCCACGTTTCACTTCCATACATGGCTACGCTCAATACAAATACTTTCAGAAGCGACTTCGTGACACTTAAATCTATACTCGATGTTAACAAATTTCTCTTCTTGAGAAACGCTTTCCTTGGGCGGTCTACATTTTATATCTTCTCTACTTCGACCACCATCAGTTATTTTGCTCCCCAAATAGCAAAATTCATTTACTACTTTAAGCGTCTCATTTCCTAATCTAATACACTCAGCTTCACCCGATTTAATTCTACTACATTCCATCACTCTCGTTTTGCTTTTGTTGATGTTCATCTTATGTTCTCCTTTCAATACACTGTCCATTCCGTTCAGCTGCTCTTCCGGTCCTTTGATCTCTCTGACAGAATTACAATGTCATCGGCGATCCTCAAAGTTTTTGTTTCTTCTGCATGGATTTTAATACCTACTCCGAATTTTTCTTTTGTTTCCTTCACTGCCTGCTCAATATACAGATTGAATAACATCGGGGAGAGGCTACAACCCTGTCTCACTCCCTTCCCAACCACTGCTTCCCTTTCATGCCCCTCAATTCTTAAAACTGCCATTTGGTTTCTATACAAATTGTAAATAGCCTTTCGCTCCCTATATTTTACCCCTGCCACCTTCAGAATTTGAAAGAGAGTATTCCAGTCAACATTGTCATAACCTTTCTCTAAGTCTACAAATGCAAGAAACGTAGGTTTTCCTTTCCTTAATCTATTTTCTAAGGTAAGTCGTACGGTCAGTATTGCCAATATTTCTACGGAATCCAAACTGATCTCCCCCGAGGTCGGCTTCTACCAGGTTTTCCATTCGTCTGTAAAGAATTCGTGTTAGTATTTTGCAGCGGTGGCTTATTAAACTGATATTTCGATAATTTTCACACCTGTCAACACCTGCTTTCTTTGGTATTGGAATTATTATATTCTTCTTGAAGTCCGAGGGCATTTCGACTGTCTCATACATCTTGCTCACTAGATGGTAGAGTTTTGTTAGGCCTGGCCCTCCCAAGGCTATCAGTAGTTCTAATGGAATGTTGTCTACTCCCGGGCCCTTTTTTCGACTCAGATCTTTCTGTGCTCTGTCGAACTCTTCTCGCAGTATCATACCTCCATTTCTATAATATTGTCCTCAAGGACATCGCCCTTGTATAGACCCTCTATATACTCCTTCCAACTTTCTGCTTTCCCTTCTTTGCTTAGAACTGGGTTTCCATCTGAGCTCTTGATATTCATGCAAGTGGTCCTCTTTTCTCCAAAGGTCTCTTTAATTTTCCTGTAGGCAGTATCTGTTTTACCCCTAGTGAGATAAGCCTCTACATCCTTACATTTGTCCTCCCGTCATTTCCCCTGTAACTGTAGTTACTGTCATTACTGAATAATATGTGGTTAATTAAATGGAAACTTTTGGGCGAGACAAGTCGCTTTCCCGTTATTTTTCAATAACTATATGCCACACTACCAGCTATAAAATGACTTATTAATTGAATTCCCAAATGTATAAAACAAAGTGATTAGAAGTTACACTTCATAATCGAACCCTGTCTGGCGTTCGTTGCCGAAGTTAATACCTGGAGTAAAATCTCTGTCGTTCTGCAGAATTCCGCCGATTGTCGACTCTGAAACTTTTTAAAATAATCGTATGCACTAGTGTACGCCGTCGGGAAGCCGTCTTGGTTGCTATGACGTACTCACTCTGCTGCTTGGGAATCAGTGTTCAAGTTGGGTACCAATTTCGATAAATTCCAGAATTTAATCTCTTAAAATAGAGCATAAACGACCGTGGTGCAGGCTCTGCTGATTTCCCAGGATACGAAGTTCCCTACGAGTTACAACACACCAAATAATGTGTCGAGCCACAGACAAGGGAGAAGTTAATACAACCAAAGAATTGAACGTACCTTTTCATTTATGAAATTATATTTTTTTCCATAAATAATCTCCATAGCTACATTTTAGGATACATCATCCTCTTGTATAAGATAAAACGTTATGAGAGTTAACCAAATTTCATGCGGTATTCAAGATGGCAGCCTTCAACAATGCCACCAATTACAATTCCACTGCGATCCTTCTCCGCAACTCTCCATCTGAAATAGTTAGTCCATTGCACACCTAAAGTTCCACATTATATCCATAGTGTCTTAATACGAGTCAGAGATACTCTTTCTCTCGCAGTCGTAATTACTCGGTAAGCAATATAAATTATAGGCTCGGATAATCAGCTGCAATGGGAATCTCCGCACTGAAGACCTAGGATGTCAAGCACCATGGCAACTGCTGTATTGACGTTATACGTCTATCCGAAAAGGTAAACGTTGTATACGAATGTTCCAAGATGAATTATGCAAGTATCAATCCCGCTTTAAAGACAAGACACAGGTATAGTGTCAAGCTCTACGGCAAATATTGTATAGTACAGACGGGCAAACTGAAACACGTAACTGTTGCGAAACAATTGAAACAGTGCAATGTAATGTTTCGAAACAGTGAAACAGTTTGTGTTTTGCAATCTAATAAACCTACACATTTTATCATCTTGAATGTCTACTGTATATGTACGTCCATATAAAAATACATGAGGTGCGAGAGCGCTAATCATATCGCAGAAAGTATGAAACTATCACTTAGGCGTCTTGGCAGTTTCGTATTTCCTGAAGCAAATGCGCTGCTTTCGTGTCGTGTGACTTCCATACTTTTCAATTGGCTGAGGACAGCCATAGCTGAAGACAGAAGAACCACCACGAACGGAACTGGAGGTGGGAGCAAACTGCAGAAACAACGGATATGCTACTGGGATTCCCACATTCCCTTAGTATGGGTAATAAACCCATCTTGCTAATTTCCATGCACACAAAGGGAATTATTGTGGATAATGGGCACTTTGACTATAGACTCACAAATAATTCGAATAAATAACAAAATATAACAGAAAAATTTTGTCTTTTAAGGTGTTTCGAACCGTTACTATAAATTCACTATGCTTCTTAGCCCTTCCCGTTCACCATTACACTATCAGTGATAAATAGATTGCTTGCTATTATACCTACATCAAATTTATGTATATGTATAATAACTGTCACTTTACGCTTTTTTTTATTCAAAATGTTGTAGGCCGTCTTGCGTTTCTTAACATGATTACTGCACATGACCAGAGAAACGTATGTTGTAAAAAAAAAAAGTGTAATTTAACTGAATGATTTTCACATATTTATTATTTTGAATGTGAATATTATGCGTTGTTTTATTGTTTGGGTAGTGTTTATAAAGCAGGTGTTTCGCCATTTCAGAATAGGACAGTCAGATAGAAACGAAGCTTTATTTTCGGATTTCTTAAGCTTCATGCTATTGCTTGTCAAAAAGATTTCGACACTCTTGAAAGTGTTTCACGAATGTTGTGTTTCAGTACCTATGCCGAGCCCGAATCTCGTCCGACACAACGCGGAATGAAAAATCACTGTTTCGATACAAATAGTCCGTTCCAAGCAGAGGTGCACTGAAACAGCCTTATTTTGAAACAATGATACAGTTTCTGTGTCTGGCTCGAGATCGAATCTGGTCCGGTTACCCGAGACAGGGGCGGAATGAAACACCACTGTTTCGAAACAATTAACCACAGCCGTTCCGAAACACTGAAACAGTTCCACGTATCGGTACACTGTATCGAAACATAGAAACAGTGGCCAAGTCTACTGTATAGACATTATAGGTCTATTAGACAAGGAAAACGTTGTATACGAACCTTCCAAGATGACTTAAGCAAGTATCAGTCCCGTTAAAAAGACAAGACGCAGGAACAGTGTCCATAAAGTTCGTAGAAGAAATTATATCAGGTATGGTATTCCCTCAGCAGTACTGAGAGACCAAGTGACAAATTCCTCAAGACAAGTATTTACGAGGCACTGCAAGCTCGTAAAGATAAAGGCTAACGTGCTCTATCCTCAAACGAACGGCGCATTAGAAAAACACATATATCTATGGTGAATTAATTTAGACACTTCATAAAGGAGGCTGACAGAAGTGAGATATGTGGATTCTTTACAGTTCTTTGTGTTTACTATCACACCACACAGTAGCACATGGTGTACCTCATTTGAGTTACTGTTCAGGAGAACCGCAAGTGTACCAGGACTGTTACAAAAGGAGACAGGTACACTAGGCTACATTTACAAATATTGTACATGTCAATGCAAAACTGGGATGCATCGAGTATCGAGAGAAAAAAAAATCGAGCAAGGTTTATTATGACAGAACGGAGCATTTACGCAAATTTCAAGTAGTAGATAAAGTGTTACTACGTTAACAGTATTACGTGGGAGACTAAAGAAGTGCCCAGTTTAGACACCCATGAAGTAATACAAGTAAAATTGTCGAATGTAGTGATCAGAACAAAGAGGAGGCAAGAGTTGAAAGTACATGCCACTTGACTAAATCCTTATTATTGAGATAATTAAGATCAGAATTTTGATTACAGAGTCATCATGGTGCCCTCAGCCACTGGAATGTGACTTTTGATTATCTTCCAGTGTCAAGTACAATGTGAGGTGGATAATTTTGCGGAAATTCACACGCTAAAACCTGCCCCGGGTTATATTAACATCATTAAGGAGATGTAGAACTAACCAGCACCACATGGAAATTGGTAATGTGTGTGAATCTGACGACACTCGAAGAAAGCTTTCAAGCAGTAACTAGGATAGGACACAGGGCAGTGCAACAGTGAGGAGAGACTGCAACAACTAAACATTAGCAAGTGGGAATGTGATACGCTAATGAACCGGTTAACACACTATGTAGAACGCTTACAAGAAACCAGGTCGCTAATAAATCAATCAAACAGACCGGCGAGGATTTCTCAATTTTGTGGGAAATGCCACAAAATATTGTTCGGAATCTTCGACGAGGAAGGGTGAATCCCATTTCATAAAAGTACTCCGGTCTCGTCAACGTCCTGATTGCACCACACAAGTAACACGGACTCAAGATTGGTGAAAAACACCACCTGTGTCGGGACCCCACGCTGCTTTCATATCAGAGCGCTCTTGACGTATTCTCATTAGCGTAACATCCCATGCAGAGTTCAGTCGGAAACCGCTATCGGTAATAAATGGTGATCGGGTGCTCTTCTAGCTCGGTAGGGTCAAGAACTTGAGGCGTCCACTGTGGCCGAGCGGTTCTAGGCGCTTCAGTCCGGAACCGTGCTGCTGGTACGGTCGCTGGTTCGAATCCTGCCTCGGTCATGGATGTGTGTGATGTCCTTAGGTTAGCTAGGTTTAGGTAGTTCTAAGTCTAGGGAACTGATGACCTCAGATGTTAAGTACCATAGTGCTTAGAGCCATTTGAAACATTTTTGAACAGAACTTGCAGAATGTCGTTAGTAATTTTGCTATTCATATCCTTGTAGTAGAGGGTAACTTTAACTTGCCAGGTATAAACTGCGACAGAGTCATGCTATCAAAACTGGTGCCAGGGAAAGGCAATCGTGTAACTTTATTCCGAATGTCTTGTCCGAAAATTACTTCGAGCGGATAATTATAGAAACAACTCGTGGGGGTAAAGCCTTAGACTTTCTACCAACAAACGGACCTGAACTCATCGAATCAGTTTACGTAGAGGAAGGTATCAGTGTCATGAGGCTGTTATGGCAATTTTCTTACGAGGAATGTTAAACAAGGCAGAAAAATATTTCTTCTTAGCAAGAGTGACAGTATCTGAATAACCAACATCAAAGATGTAGATGTCGAGCACCAACAGGAGACGTTCAAATGCGTTGTTCAGTATGCCTTTGCCAAGTGTGTTCCTGTCAAGGTCATAAGGAGTGGAAAAGACCCATCGTGGTGTAATACCTATGTTAGAAAACTGCTACGTAAACAAAAGTCCGCAGCCCGTGGTCGTGCGGTAGCGTTCTCGCTTCCCGCACCCGGGTTCGATTCCCGGCGGTGTCAGGGATTTTCTCTGCCTCGTGATGACCGGGTGTTGTGTGATGTCCTTAGGTTAGTTAGGTTTAAGTAGTTCTAAGTTCTAGGGGACTGATGACCAAAGATGTTAAGTCCCGTAGTGCTCAGAGCCATTCTGAACGTAAACACAGAAAGCTTCATCACAGATTCAAGAGAAGTCGAAACCTAATTAACAAACAAAAGCAGAACGAAGCGAAACTGAGCTTAAGGAGAACAATGAAAGAAGCGTTCATAGACTTTGAAAGTAGAATTTTGTCAACCGATCTGCCGATACAGGACAACATCTAATGAGCGATATGTTCCGAGAAGGATACGAAGAAAAGGGTCTGTAACTTGTCATTCTAGATTACCAGAACCTCAGTCCTCTGCCTGCCGTCACCTCAGTTGCGAACTACAGTTCTTCCCCTTGAAGAACTACAGCAGCGAGTTATACAGCCTTGTCAAGATTTACGATATGATGAGAGATAGTTCGAAAGAAAGACGATTATAGTACTGCATTCAAATACGAGATCGACTTGACGAAATCTTCGTTAACAGTTACGATCGTACAGTAAATCGTAATTTCACAATCTGTGGCCTATTGGCGCCGCGTGAACGGAATTAGATGGTAACAGAATGGAACTGTTTACATGTAAAATACATTTCTACATGTAGTTCACCTTTCTTTATTTTCCTGATCCTTGCTCAAATGTACGTTACCGGCAGTGAAACTGTTCTGCTGTCAGCTTCAAAAGCCGATTCACAAAATTTTCTGCGTAATGTTTCGCTAGAAGAGGGGCGTCTACCCTTCAGGGATTCCTATTTGGGCTCCGTTAAGACTCGCGTGTTGATGGAACCCACCACTAACAAATCGAGCGGCTCGCCTCTGAATTTCTTCGACATCATCTTTCAATCCGACCTCATAGGGCTCCAAGAAACCAGAGCGGTACTCAAGAATAGGTTGCTCGAGTATTCTACCTGAAATTTCCTTTACAAATGAGCTACATTTTCCTTGTAAACCGAAGTCGACCATTCGTTTTCACAAGTAGCAACCCTACGTGTTCGTTGAATTTCAAATCGCATTGTAGCGTAACTCCTAGATACATAAGTGACATGACTGTGGCCAGCAGCACGTTATCAATGTTGTATTCTAACAACATGTGATGGCTTTTGCTACTCATCTGCATTAACTTCTATTTTCTCGCATTTGGAACAAACTGCCACTCACCAAACCAACTAGGGATTTATTATATTGTATTCTCCTATAATTACTGAACAACAACATCGTCCAGAACGCCAGTGTCTTCAGCAAATAGCCGCAGCTTGCTGCTCACCCTATCTGTCAGATGATTTATGTCTTTAGAGTGTAAACGCGGTTTTATCACACTTACTTGCCGCGCTCCTGACGATAACATTGTGTCTGATGAGCACTAGTCGTTGAGGACGACGTACTGTTGTCTCTTACTTAAGAAGTCTTTGAGCCACTCTCATGTCTGAGAACCTATTCCGTACGCCCGTACCTTCGTTAACAATCTCCAGAGGGGCACCGTGCCAAATGCTTTTCGGAAATTTAGGAATATGAAATCTTCTTGTTGTCTTTCTCGCATATCTCGTAGGATATCATGTGGGTAAAGGGCAAGCTGAGTTTCACACGAGCGATGCTTCCTAAAACCGTGCTGATTCGTAGGTAGAAGGCTTACCCTCTTGAGGAAATTTATTATATTCGAACTGAGAACATGTTCAAGAATTCTGTGGCAAACCGATGTTAAGAATATCGGTCTGTGATTATGTGTGGCCGTTCCTTTACGCCCGTTACACTAGAGTCGCCAACACTATTTCCTAATCGCAACAGCTGAGAGATTCGCGATGAATTCAAGCTAAGTAAGGGGCCAATGAGGTTGAGTACTCTCTGTAAAACGGAACTGTGACTCCATCCGGACCTGGCAACTTAATCATTTTCAACTCCTTTGGCAGCTTCTCTACGCCACGGATTCCTATTACTATGCTTACTATGCCGACAATAAGAGAGTCTGCGCGACGGTCAAACGACGGTATGTTTGTACGAGGCTCCAGCGTTAATGATTTCTTAAACGGAAAACTCAAAACTTCACCTTTCGTTTTGCTGTCATCTATTGCACACTGGAATGATCAGCGAATGACAAGACAGAAGCCTTCGAACAGTTTAGTGCTTACACGTCGTACCAGAATATTCTCGGGTTACCCACACGATCTTTTGCCGAGGTACGACGGTGGTAGTTGTTGCATGCCTTGTGCATCAAGCTTTTTACAGACGATAACGAGGGAAGCTGAACATATGAATTAAAATTTGTGCCATAGCCGTGATCTGAACCTGGGTCTCATTAGTTACTGTTATTTTAAATCTAATTTTGTTCTCTAGATTTTATTCGGGGTGAACGTACCATGACACCCGATCAAGTTCCTCGTTATCCCGGTCCGTGGGTATTTTTACTGCAGAGGGCAGCTAACCAACTGACCGAACACGCTGAGCTACCGTGCCGGCATACTGAGCATTACACCACAGCAGCGCTATTGTCGAGCCGGCCGGAGTGGCCGTGCGGTTCTAGGCGCTACAGTCTGGAACCGAGTGACCGCTACGGTCGCAGGTTCGAATCCTGCCTCTGACATGGATGTGTGTGATGTCCTTAGGTTAGGTAGGTTTAATTAGTTCTACGTTCTAGGCGACTGATGACCTCAGAAATTAAGTCGCATAGTGCTCAGAGCCATTTGAACCATAGATATTGTCGACATTGCTGCACGGACTACTCAAGTCCAGTCCCCTCCCCAACACAAACCTCTATTCATATCTTCAGTTTATTTTCCCCGTAAATCGCCACTACTGCTGGGACTCTTCGGCACTGGTATGTGTATTGGTATTATTAACATAAAATTTTTACAGGCGTACGAATTTCTGCTACCTTCTGCTTGTCGTCATTGTTGTACAGGTGTATAGTAATTTCATTAATCCACTGCGGATCTCTTCCGTCCTTAATCTACTTACTCGGCACATACAGCTCCATAGCACGATTTGTAATTCGTTTAAACTTTGCCCTTAATTCCTCTGCGTCCATCATATTGGAACTAAATGATGTCCGTTCACTGTCTAAGTGGGAAGCTAACAACATCTGATATGTTCTTTCTAGCAGGAAAACTCGGCTAGCTTTATTGACTGATTTGTTAACTTTAGTAACCATCTTCGCTATAATGGCTAATCCGTGTCGCATTATTGACACAGTCGATAAGATCAGGCCTCTTTCTAGCTAGAAGATCTAAGATATTTCTATTGCTTGTGGGCGTTAGAAGTAGCTGCTCGACACAGTTTTTTGAGATGTGATCAGAACTGCGTAAGGGGGACGTTCATGAAACTGACCGAAAATGTCAATTTTCAGTTTATATTTTATTTCTTAGCAGAACTCATGGACAATAAGTTCCCAAGGGCTACTTTTATCTGCACCATCCTGAACTTGGTTTGGGCCGCATGCGAGATGTCGGCCACGAGTTGGGCACACTACAACTCATTGGCATTTAAATATCGGGTCGTGTATACGTATTATTTTAGGTAGACTTTGTACATCAATAGGTGTGAACATTTTATGCGTGCTGGTTCTCGAGACCCTATAAATTAAGCCGGGACAAGCCAGTCGTCTGTAACTTCAAACAGCGAGCGAGCTGTATTTGTTGACGTTTGCGAGGCTCGGCTGCAGCCCAAACTGGGCCGCCCGCGTCGAAGCGTGCGCTCAGGATAATATCTCTTAAGTTAATTAGCGTTAGGCGGAAAGAGGCGGGCGAGGGCTCTCGCCCCACTGATTTGACGTGGGCGGGGCGCCTGCAATTAGCAGGATTAGCGACAGCACAAACTGGCCCCCAGCGAATTGCAGGGGCTGGGGCTGGTGGAGGAGGAGGAAGAAGAGGGGAGAGAAGGAAGTAGCGTATCCACTCGACGGGCATCGAGGGCGCAGCCGACTTCCGCGGAAACTGTGGGCGAACTGGGGCAGAGAGCGTTTACATCTAGAAGCGCTGATTAATGTGTTTCTCCAAGGAAACGTGGCGAGTGATGTGTAACACGAAATAACGGTATAAAATGTACTCAGGCATTGCGTATTTTATTTTGTCGACGGAGAGAACGTATTCGGAGATTTTCACAGCAAAAGTGAGAAAATCTACTCTGTTGTAGGGGTGAGACTCACATTCGTAACAGTACCGTAAGCGTTGTGACTGATCTGCGTACAATAAAAGTTGCGCATAAGGTGTTTACCTAGTCACAAAAATGTATTTCTAAGGAATTACGCAAATACAGCTATACGCTTCGAAATCATAGCTTAACTCATGTCTTTTTCCAAAGCTGTTTCACAGAGGAAGACTGCACTGTAGTTCCTTCTCTAGATTGTCGCACAGATGACAAAATGGTAGATATCGATATAGATCACAGATGGATAGAAAACCAATTAAAATCGCTCAAAAGAGGAAAGGCCACTGGACCTGATTGGATGCCAGTTCGACTTTACACAGAGTATGCGAAGGAACTTGCCGCCCTTCTTGCAGCGGTGTACCGTAGGTCTCTAGAAAAGCGTAGCGTTCCAAAGGGTTGGAAAAGGGCAGAAGTCATCCCCGTTTTCAAGAAGGGACGTCGAACAGATGTGCAAAACTATAGACCTATATCTCTAACGTCGATCAGTTGTAGAATTTTAGAACACGTATTATGTTCGAGTGTAATGACTTTTCTGGAGGCTAGAAATCTACTCTGTAGGAATCAGCATGGGTTTTGAAAAAGACGATCGTGTGAAACCCAACTCGCCCTATTCGTCCACGAGACTCAGAGGGCTATTGACACTGGTTCTACATCTATATCTACATCTACATTTATACTCCGCAAGCCACCCAACGGTGTGTGGCGGAGGGCACTTTACGTGCTATTGTCATTACCTCCCTTTCTTGTTCCAGGCGCGTATGGTTCGCGGGAAGAACGACTGTCTGAAAGCCTCCGTGCGCGCTCTAATCTCTCTAATTTTACATTCGTGATCTCCTCGGGAGGTATAAGTAGGTGGAAGCAATATATTTGATACCTCATCCAGAAACGCACCCTCTCGAAACCTGGCGAGCAAGTTACACCGCAATGCAGAGCGCCTCTCTTGCAGAGTCTGCCACTTGAGTTTGTTAAACATTTCCGTAACGCTATCTCGGTTACCAAATAACCCTGTGACGAAACGCGCCGCTCTTCTTTGGATCTCTATCTCCTCCGTCAACCCGACATGGTACGGATTCCACACTGATGCGCAATACTCAAGTATGGGTCGAACGAGTGTTTTGTAAGCCACCTCCTTTGATGATGGACTACATTTTCTAAGGACTCTACCAATGAATCTCAATCTGGTACCCGCCTTACCAACAATTAATTTTATATGATCATTCCACTTCAAATCGTTCCGCACACATATTCCCAGATATTTTACAGAAGTAACTGCTACCAGGTAGATGCTGTGTTTCTTGACTTCCGCAAGGCGTTCGATACAGTTCCCCACACTCGTTTAACGAGCAAAGTAAGAGCATATAGACTATCAGACCAACTGTGTGATTGGATTGAAGAGTTCCTAGGTAACAGAACGCAGCATGTCATTCTCAATGGAGAGAAGTCTTCCGAAGTTAGAGTGCTTTCAGGTGTGCCGCAGGGCAGTGTCGTAACACCGTTGCTATTCACAATATGCATAAGTGACCTCGTGGATAACGGCGGAAGTTCACTGAGGCTTTTTATGGATGATCTACATCTACATCTACAGCCATACTCCGCAAGTCACCTGACGGTCTGTGGCGGAGGGTACCCTGAGTACCTCTATCGGTTCTCCCTTCTATTCCAGTCGCGTATTGTTCGTGTAAAGAAGGATTGTCGGTATGCCTCTGTGTGGGCTCTAATCTCTCTGATTTTATCCTCATGGTCTCTTCGCGAGATATACGTAGCAGAGAACAATATACTGCTTGACCCCTCAGTGAAGGTATGTTCTCGAAACTTCAACAAAAGGCCGTACCGAGCTACTGAGCGTCTCTCCTCCAGAGTCTTCCACTGGAGTTTATCTATCATCTCCGTAACGCTTTCACGATTACTAAATGATCCTGTAACGAAGCGCTCTGCTCTCCGTTGGATCTTCTCCATCTCTTCTATCAATCCTATCTGGTACGGATCCCACACTGCTGAGCAGTATTCAAGCAGTGGGCGAACAAGCGTACTGTAACAGACTGTAGTATATCGAGAGGTTCTCACAACGGAAAATTGTACTGAAATGCAGGAGGATCTGCAACGAATTGACGCATAGTGCAGGGAATGGCAATTGAATCTCAATGCAGACAAGTGTAATGTGCTGCGAATGTATAGAAACAAAGATCCTTTATCATTTAGCTACAATATGGCAGGTCAGCAAATGGAAGCAGTTAATTCCACAAATTATCTGGGAGTAGGCATTAGGAGTGATGTAAAATGGAATGATCATACAAAGTTGATGTCGGTAAATCAGATGCCAGACTGAGATTCATTGGAAGAATCCTAAGGAAATGCAATCCGAAAACAAAGGAAGTAGGTGTTCCGTACGTGGTCCGCGTCCAGGCGCGGAGCGTCCAGCATCCGTTCCGTTCGCGGTCCACGCCCGCGGCCGCGTGCGTGCTGGCGGCGTCTATTCAGTATCTCTGACTGTTCTCAAAGTCAGTTCGTGGTGAGATGTCCTCTTCCTCCATTTAATCAGATTGAAAGTGCGTCCCAGGCCTTGCTAGGGATGTAACCGCCATCTCGAGTGATCAGTGGTTCCCGTTCTCGAATCTTGATAGATTCTTTAATGACACAGTCCCAGTATTTGGACGTCAGTGTCAGAACCTTGGTTTGGTCGTAATTCATTCTGTGTAATACCGAAAGGCAATGTTCAGCAATCGCCGACTGCTGCAGTCTGGTGTGTCGTTGATGTTCTTGGCACGATCTGCGATAGTATGCACTGTCTGACCTTTGTGAGTCACGCCACGTTCGTAGGCGATCTGGTAGACTCTGGATTTCCGTAGTCCTAGATCGTCCTTGACCTTACCAGACAATGTCTGTGTCTTGATTGGCAGGCGGAAGACAGTCTTCGCATGACGTTTTTGAAGAATTCGCTCTATCTTTTCCGATAAAGCGCCGCAGAACGGGATAAATGCTATGCTCCCATCCTGCTGAGGTTCCTCTTCTGTTTCGTCGAGTTGTACAGTCGACGCGGGCCGTGTACGGAACACTTGGGCGGGGGGGGCGGAGAGGGGGGGGGGGACTAAAAACCCGGCGCCGGCGCTTCGGCTGTCAGTCCGTCAGCGCACGTGCACGTGCCCGTGGGACATTAACACCCATTTGTTCACGCGTGAACTGTTTCGTAACATAGAATGTATTCATAAGAAAGGTACCTTTTATCGGAAACTATTTGGAATATAAATTCGTAAAAAAAAAAATTGCTTGTAGGTTACACACATTCCTTGCCACCTTAACAGAGGTACTTCTGAAAATACTGACAACTTTTAAGATAATAATTATGTTTAAAAATAGTTGTCATCAATATAAGATACTGTCTGCATTTTTCTACGCACTTAAGGCTCCAAATGTTTTGACATTTACAAAATTGGGAAACCTCTATGTTAAAATATCCACAGTACTGAGATTAGTGTATCCTGTAATTGTGAAAAAATTCTAGCAAACAGAAGCTGAAAAAAGGAAACTTTAATCTTACAAAACACTGCTTAAGGGAAACGGCCATTAAGGTTTTCAGTGCATTCCAGCTCAATAAGATGGGCTACATATATTCTTTTCCATCTCATCTTGCAATGTCTTATTCGTGTTCGTCTGTGTTGTCTTGCTCATGTTTCAATGTATCTGATAGCTTTCTCTGAAGCCCTAATTCTTTCTTTGCCTACATTTAACATCTGTTTCACTGCGAGACGACTAATTGTTTGTAGCAGTCTTTTCCGGAATTCAGACGTCGGAACATTTACTTCCCTGAACACTGTCACTGCGTCAAAGACACCAAAATGCAAAATACTAACTAGTACAAACATTTTCTTGGGCCCAGATCTCGCTGTTGATGGGCTCGTTAGGATTTTCAGTGTGGCCACGAAGTCATTTCTTTCGTAGCCTTACATCTGACAAATTTGTGAAAGTTATCTTTCAGCACCACCACTATGGCAAAAGGTATATTTGGTATGCGAATAAATATTTCACCATTTGGCTGTGCTCTGTTGTATATGCACCATGAATCACTCCCTGGAGGATACAGGCCTTGAACTAGTTTATTGCCTGTTTCAGAGAGGTGAAACAAAACTGACCAGACAGCTTTTGTCGTATCTTATACGCTACTAACATTTTGTCCGATGGCCATGCCATAATAATTCTGGATTTTATCTGGGATATTTCTGTGAGTTTTACCATCTAATCCTCTGCCATCTTCCAATTTATTTCCCTTGAATGCAGTTTAACGTCGTCATTGCCTCGTACCCATACCGTTTTGTACATGACATACGCACATAAGTTTAGTGATAATTACTTTTTCTCCAAAACGGCGCTCTTCCTCGACTGCTTGGAAAGTTGTTGAATCCCCATTTCCTAAATAATTGACGAATCTTACCTTATTCAACTGTTTAGATCCTTAGAAAATAGACACCCCCCAAAGTTAATGAATAAACTAGAAATAAGGCAATAATATATAGATATTACATATCATCGCAATAGGGAAATTCAACAGATCGAGACCTGTGAAAAAAAATTAAAACTTTCAGGCTTTCAGCTGGTGCCGGGCTTCTTACGTTTTTACGTATGCGCTTCTACATGTGGTCTGGCAGCATGTCATTCATTTCCTCTCTATCTCTTGTCGCAGGTAGCGTAATTTAGGAGTGCTGCTGTCACAAAGGCGTTTATGCAGGAAAATGCACAATGTGTTCTGTGGATTCATGAAACACACTACAGTTGTAGCGATAGTTCCGAAATGCTCGTAGTCGAGGATCATCGTCAATGCAAGCAACTCCAGTAGTTGTATTTCCGATCTCTTAACGTTTTGCTGCCTACTTTCAAACAACTTCAGCACACTGTCTGAGGAATTTAGCTGCCGCATTTTTCTGAACATCTGATTTGATAGGATTAGGAGCTTTTCTGAAATCTAGTAGTTCCAGTATTGTAACTTCACGGTTCTCCACGTCATATTTGAGGTCATCGGTTACTTTTATTATGCAGTGTTTGTGCTACAGTGCTTACGAAAGCTGGATTGATGTTTGTCAAACAGGTTGAATATGCAAAATTGTTAAGGCTATCGTGGCCACTTGTTGACAAACTGCCTATTGGCTTCTGTCTCGGGTTCTTCGGCCGACGTTCATCTACTGATTTTTCTGACGTTTCGCCAGCACGAGTGGCTGGCATTGTCAAAGCTTCACCACCGGCAATGGAGGGTGAAGCTTTGACAATGCCAGCCACTCGTGCTGGCGAAACGTCAGAAAAATCATTAGATGAACGTCGGCCGAAGAACCCGAGACAGAAGCCAATAGGCAATTTGTCAAATTGAATATGCTTAAGCATTCAATAATTTGGTCATGAATAATACATTCCAGGGCTTTGGAAACAGTAGATAATAAGCAGATTGGTAGGTAATAAGAGGATGAATTATGATTTTCGAAATTAGGGATTCGGCGGACCATGCTTCTTTTACTTGAAGTGGGAGGATGTATTACATTCCTGAGTATTTTCATTGCGCGTTGTCTTCACATATGAGTGTAAATATACCAAGAATTGTGTTCTCAGTTCTGGAAACAGCATTGAAATCTGGTTTCGCAGGACAGAGTGGATCAAGTTATGGTTGTGGAGCTGGCCGTAATCAGTTACTGTTAGTTGCACAAAACACACGAACTTTTATCTTCCTAAGAACCACTTAATTACACATTGCCTTAAAAGGATCAAATTAAAACAATACAGCTGAAGGCCTAGTTAAGGAAACTTGCGATACCTCCTGGGCTGAAGACCCAGAACCACACCAAAAACAAGAACGGCTGAAGGCCTGAACACAAGTTATAAAAATTGTTTTAAAGCATACACGCGCCTGAAGGCCTTATTTTTAAAAAAAAATTCACATAAATACTCGGCTGAAGGCCACACACGACACTGAACAAATTAGAGATTAGGGCCTGGATAACAAGAATTTCAGTTTGAGCAAATTAAAAAAAAATTAATTCTCAACAAATCAATTTTCAAAATTTTAATTTAAGATGGCTGAAGGCCTTATCTTAAAAATATTTCACGTAAAAACTCGGCTGAAGGCCACACAGTGGACACTGAACAACTCAGGACTTAGGGCCCGGATAACAACAATTTTAGACAGAGCATTTTTTAAAATTTTAATTTTTAAACAAATCAATCTTCAAACATTAATTTAAGTCAGCCGAAGGCCTTAGCTCAATATACAAAAAAGAAAATTAATAGACAGCTGAAGGCCTCGAACAGTACATCAGACTAAAAAGAAAATCACAATCTAAAACCAACAGAACATTGGTGATCAGAAGTGTTCCAAGGGTCAGCCTGAGCAGGTAGCTCTAACATAAGGTGAGATGAGACAGGCAGCCAAGAGTAAGGTTAAATAATTTGATGGCAACCTGACCCAGCTGAAGGACCGACCAACAACCTAACCACTTCCCTTCCTCCTCACCAACGCCACTAGAATGGAAAGTATCAGCTGAGGTCGAAGATACCAGCAGCACTACGTCTTCAAAACTGGCGTCTAAAAACAGCCAAGCCACAATAACCACTCTAAGAAAAAAAATATGACCAATGAGCTGAAAGGCTGTCGAACTACACACTGTGCTGGACAGCATCAACATGGCGAGGAAAAACACACAGCCGTAAAACTAAGATAACGACCAGGGCAGGTAGCTGGGGCGTTAGTGGCCACAAGGAAGAAAATACCACTGGTACACTTCACTGATAAGTAACAACCAATTTAATAGTTAAAGGCCATACGGGAAGACGGATGCAAAATTTCGCCGACTCCAACAAACCATACATTGCTGCTAGCCAGAAGGGCCCAGGAAGCAACAACTGGCAATGAACGAAAAGATGTCACAGCAGTTGAGGTTCCATAACAGGATAACTGATCACTCAATATCAGTGTCCAGGTTCGGTGGGCAACGAACTTTGTAGCTCTCGCAGCTAGCGCCTCACAATTCGACCGTGTGTGCACGCTGCCAGCAGTCCCAGCCTGAACTCGCGCCGCGGAGACTTCCTCGCTTCTCTGTCCCACCAACCAACTGCATCCGACACGCAGAAAGCGTTACAATAACTGGTCAGTCAGTACCAAAATCTACACATAGTTCCGTGGAAACACTTCGACAATACTAAAACCAGTCACTGGGGAACAACCAGGATGAATCACAAGTCGACCAACACAGAGAACCCAGAAGCGATCGGCGATCAAACACATGTCGTCCGATGAGACGACCGACCAAACGACCAACCAAGGTCATCCCCACTCAAGTCGTGGTTGGCAACGTTTGGCGAGTCATGGCTACCTGGACCTTACTGCTGCTCCGCCCCAACTCAACGCCCAACACACGATGACCTGGAAATAATAGCGTTCACTCCGAAGATAATGCGACAGTGCTCTTATCGATAAGTGCTGCTGCTGCCACTCATTGGCAGGCAAGCCAGCAACTTAGTGACGCCAATAAATCGAATAAGAAACGAGGTGGCAGTACCGTAAAGACAAGATGACAAGCAATAAATGGCATGAACACGAGCCCCGCATGTCTGGGCAGATGAAAATCCTCATATTATTTATGTACAGGGATTCCAACACAGATTTGGTATTAATGTGAAGAGTACAGTTATTCTGGATGGCCATTTGACTGGACCACACATAATTGCACCCAAGTTCACGGGTCCCACCTATCTGACCTTCCTACAACATGTTTTGGGGGTGTTGTTGAATGCTGTGCCACTGAACAACCGTCAAGATATCTGTTTTCAGAATGAAGTTCCATCTGCTCACTTTTAACGTCATGTTCAGGATGATCTGTGCCAACGATTCGGACATAGTTGGATAGGCCGCAGTAGACCAATCGCATGTCGTTCATGATCACCAAATTTGAATCCATTGGAGTTTTTCCTCTGTGGTCGAATGAAGAATTTGGTATATGAGCCTCCTGTGGAGACAGAAGAAGATCTATTGATACGAGTTTTGTCGCAGCAGGAAAGATTTGCAGATATACAATGTGTGATAGAGCGTATGTGCTACATTATCATTCCTAGGAGCAATGTGCCCACCAAGCACGGTAGTCGCCATATCGAACCTTACTTACAGTAGTTCAGGATGCTAACCCTCCTCAGAAAAGGACATAAACGGTTTATGTGTAAACAGTAGTGTTTGTGTAAACTGCTTAGGTTTCCTTTTTGTTTCTTTGGTTATTAATTGGTCGAATTGTAAAACAAATGGTGCACTGGGTCGCACCTAATAAATTACTTTTACTAGTGGTTCTGTCACCAACATGTTTTCAAATGGTTGTAGCATGGAAACAGTACGTTTATGGACAATGGTTCCAATTCAAAATGTTATCTACTCAGTCCCTTCTACAAGTCCTAGAAGTTTGTAAGGGGAATTTTAAAGCATTCTGTATAAGATGTAAATGCTATTGCCAAAGAAGTGTTACAAAAACAATGTAAGAATTTAGACTGTATTTTAACTCACGGTGCTTCTATTGATATAAATTGGATAAAATTAAGAGAGGAGATTTCAGAGTTTTCTGCACTTTTAATAAAAAAAGAAAGTCTAAGCAATTTACTGCGACTAATTACAAAGTTACTATTGCTTTAAATATACTACTAACGACACATTACAGCGAATGGTGAAAGGATTTTCTGTAAGCTAAAATTAATTAAGATTTTTTAACATTCGACTACTATTCAGAGTCGTCATAATTGTTGCTGTTGTGGTCTTCAGTCCTGAGACTGGTTTGATGCAGCTCTCCATGCAACTCTATCCTGTAATGGTTTTGCCATTTTGGCAATTGAGCAAGAAATCTGTGATCGAGTAAATTTAAAAGTTTGTGGAGATGCGAGTAAAAATGAAAGGTTTTTGTGCTTTTAGCATATTTAATGTTACTATCCCGACACTATATCGTGGCACTCAGCCACGACCGTAAACGAACGAGACCTTAAGAGTGCCCAACTGGAGAGAAGCGATACAGGCTAATAGCCCTACCTCATTCTCGAAGGGTTACCATCCTACGTCCGCGTCCTGTGCTTCTGCAAAGGCATAGTTTTTTTTCCTTTATTGAATTTCAATTCCCCCGTGAAGGCGGGCAGGCTAGCACCAGCTTAGTACACTGCTCTTCAGCCTACAGAATTAGTAAAACATAAGATCAGAAACAATAAAATCAGGCGATGAAACGGTGACATAAATTGTAAAACAGCGGAAAATTGTGGAAAGTTAAAACATAAAACAAAGGGTGGGCGATGCCAATAAAATACACAGGAAGGTGACAGGTAAAATAGTGGACAGACAGTTAAAAAACACGGCAACAGTCTGGTTTCTGTTCACAAGAGATCTAAGAATCACACCCAGAGACAGCATGATGCCTGGTCGCAACACTTCGAAATAGATGCACCATACTTAACAACACTGGAAAACACTGCACTAAAAAGTCGGCACAAAGATGACGGGGGAGGGGTGGGGGAATGGGGGAAGAGAGTGAAAATGAAAGGGGGGAGAGTCGATGGTTGGAGAGGACTCATAAGGGGGGGGGGGGGGCTCAGGGCAGATGCAAGATGTTGTAGTGAGAGTGCATTCGAATCTATTTTACACACCTGGATTACTCTTTCTTCACTCATTTCAAAATAACAAAAGGACAGTGGAAGGGAAGGGTAGGTGTGGATCAGAGTTGATAGGAGGGATAAATGGAGATAGTGAGGGCATCATCGGGGAGGGGGAGTTGATGGAAGCCACCTTGGGAAAGGAGATGAAGGGTGTAGAGATGGAGGGTAGGGGGGACACAGCAGTGAAGGCGCAGCAGAGGGCAGGGCTTGGAGAAGGCAGAGCTGACATAACGATCATAAGGATCACTGACTCTTTTTGTTGTAGTGAGGGTGCATTCGAATCTATTTTACACACCTGGATTACTCTTTCTTCACTCGTTTCAAAATAACAAAAGAAAACAAACAATCAATAGCACAAAGTAAATTGGAGTACACAAAGCGTTTGGTGGTGGCTACAGCGCAGTTATTTGCTGTGGTTTACAGTAGCAGTTAAAGTCCGACCTCTACAGGTATCTTACACAATCATAGCTCAAAACATTCCCCACTTAAAATTGCCGCGTTACAAGGTCCGCATAATACCTTCATTTATTTTGAAAACAATGGTGTTTAACTATGCAAAACAATTTAATCGTTAACAATTTTTCGCTAGGTAAGATATTTCTTAATTAATTGCTACTGACCCTTATTCACGACAGACTGTTTCAGCATTTATGGCTATAGTGAAGTAAGTCTAGACTGATATGACGGCCATATTACGTCGTTAGTGAATAGTCTCACAACTTTAACTGTTTTAATACAAATATATTGAAATTTATTTGATATGAATATACTGAAATGGAAATGTTATTTACAATGTGATAATAGTCTGACAGTTTCACTCATACAACGTTATAAACTGTAAACGTATACCAGAAAGCAGGTATATATCAACTAAGTGTAACACCTGTGATGGCAGATACATAGGACGAATAGCCAGAATATTTAATGTCAGATACAAAGAATACATGGGAGGCTGGAAGTACGGGACAAATCACTCCACATTTGCAGAGCACCTGAGGGAGCAGCGGGCCGGTGTGGCCGTGCGGTTCTAGGCGCTTCAGTTTGGAACCGTGTGACTGCTACGGTCGCAGGTTCGAATCCTGTCTCGGGCATGGATGTGTGTGATGTCCTTAGGTTATTTAGGTTTAAGGTAGTTCTAAGTTCTAGGGGACTGATGACCACAGATGTTAAGTCCCATAGTGCTCAGAGCCATTTGAACCATTTGAACCTGAGGGAGCATAATCATGAACCAATCACTTGAGAAGAAGACGTTAAAATGATTAGAATCAACAATGAAAAACAACTCCTAACCCTGCAAGAAATAACCACATACAGAAAACCAAAGCAGTAAAGAAAACCATATTGAATGATCAAGTACACACCCAAAACGATTCATTGTTTACACTAAAAGTTAAAATAATAAAATAACACTCCAAAACAGAATTATTATCATAATAATAATAAAAATAATACCACCCAACAACCGCTATCTGACAACTATTACATTCATAAACAGCACTCTACAATTCAAACCACCCGCACCTTTGCCCCCTCCTCCCACCCCGTCCGCACAGACACACAAACACACACACACACACGCACACACACGCACACACACGAGCGCGCGCCCGCTCACAGAGATATAAAAATCATGAATAGATGTTAGTTTTCAGGATATACTTCATTAGGTTGCAACATATAGGTAAAGAAACCAAACAGGAGGAAACACATAGCAGACAGACAATATTTACCTCTCTGAGGTGCAGTTCTCGATCAAATATCTATAACTAGCGGCAAAACAGTGCACCACAAAAATAAGGATAAACGTGGTGAACAACGTGAAGAAAATGGTTCGGATTATGAAAATGTGCTTATGTTTCGAAATGAAATGGTAGCGCAGCCTCCAGATCAGATTAGAGGAAACGCAGATGCCAACAAAATATAAGTAATTATTGATTTACATAAAAGAACGACGTGAATTGTTTGATAATCTAGAAATAACACATATCAAAGCGAAATTGTATTGTTCTAGATCTCACTGAAGATGCCTTGGAGTACTAACAGACGAACCACGTCTGCGACAAATAAATTACAGCGGAGCAAGAAAAGGCCATTTTTATTTACGTAACAAATATTTCTGTGCTTCCTGCGGAGGGTGGCCACGCAAACAAAATTGTTACTTATACTAGCGTATGAGTGGAACTGTCAAACTGCTCTCACACAGCAATTAACATTTTATTTTCAATATATTTACGTCATTAACAATTTTATTAAAACAATGACAGTTCAGTTCACCAACGACGCAATGTTGACGTCGCATCGGTCTACACGTACTTGAAAATGGCGATAAATGCCGAAATAGTCTGTCGTGAATAAATATTAGTTACTATAAGAAGCTTTTTTGGTGCATTTATGCTAATAATTTGTGCTGTTTTGGTCTGCTTTCAGTGTTACCTCATGTCGTACGTTTCTTCTGAAACATATGCTTTTATTTAATAGCATTAGTTGAAAACAGTCTTGGATGCAATTTTAATATTTGTTTTAATTATCAACTACCCGTTTCACTTTATTTAGGCATCTTCAGGCTGATCTTAATTTGGTATTTCTTATGATGATCCTTTAGACAGTGTAGCTAGAGGGCATTGTCGGGTACATCAGGCCACAACGCGTACACGTTCATGCAGGTCTTGAAGTCACTCACGTCCATCTACAAAGTATTTACTGAGGTTAGTCGATGTTGGCCTGAAGTACTCGACGATGCCCTTTAGCTACACTGTCTAAAAGATCGTCCTAAGAAACACCAAATTAAGATCAGGCTGATGATGCCTAAATAAGGCGAAAAGTGTAGGTGACAGTAAAAAAAAAAAAAAAAAAAACTAAAATTGCAACCAAGGTTGTTTTCAGTTAATACCACTAAACACTGATTTGCTGATTCATGCCACAGATGGATTCGAAGAATTGCTTTTATTTAAATTTGATTGAAATGATTTTATTTTTATTGCAAATAAAAATTGCATACTTTTTTTTATTATTAAGGTCCAGCAGTTTGTCTTTCTCTCCTAGGTGACATAAACGCTAGAGCAGTTCCAGACGAGCTACTTGAGTCGTCTGTACTCCTCAAAGATTAGCTAGAATGTCAAATGACTAAGTGCTGCCATCTCTTAGATAGATTTAAAATAAAAGTGAGCGGTGAATACAGTAACCCGCCACAGTATTCAAGGGTTGCTGTTGCCGGCGGAAGCTTGCAGTGGGGGAGTGGGGTGCTGCGGGTCCAGCCCGAGCCGCCCCGGCCCCGGCGCGGGCAGCCGGTGCATTATTAATGTCGCCATCTAGAGGCCGGCCGATCTGCGCGCTGATAGCGGCGCTCCGTAAGGGCGCGGCGCCGGCCACCCCATTGAGGCCCCAAAGTCCTCGCGGCCGCCTTTTGACGCGGCCTGGCTGCCCTCCCTGTGTGCAGATTCCAGGCCCGATAGCGGCGCGGCGGCTCCAGCCGGGAACAATGCCGGGGCCCATTCTTCTCCGCAGCCCGCGGCGCAGGCGGCGCAGAGGAGCGGCCAGTTTACACAACCGCCATCGCTCGCTCGCGAGCTCCTACCCTCACGGGGACCCTTCTTTTTCATCTCCATAGCCACACGCTGAGAGTCTTATTGACATTAATAATAATCGCAGTATTCGCTTAACAGCGATACCCACTGAAACTAAAACGGCATACGAATGCACTGGGGCGAAAAAAGGCGTCGGAAAGCGATATCCACATACAAAAATCGCTGCAGTATCACGTACAAAAGGTGTAAAAGGGCAGTACATTCGCGGAGCTGTCATTTGTACTGAGGTGATTCATGTGAAATGATTTCTGACGTGATTATGTCCGCACGGTGGGTATTAACAGACATTCAGCACAAAATGGTAGTAGGAGCTACACCGGAATCTATGAAAATCGCGCCCAGTGAGATTCGCGCTCAACCAGAAATGTGTGAGATTTGCGCCCAATACCTGCCCCCCCCCCCCCCCCCCCCCCCCCACGGTTCTAGGCGCAGCCGCCGACTGTCTCATACACAAACACAGTCTTAGTGCCGCTCTGACTGTCGAAGAGTTCACATAGCGCGATTCGTGTATTTTTGACACAGTAGTTCAGATATGGAATTTTCAACCACTAATCACGGTAAGCCATGTTACCACTACGAACGTTATTCTTACATAGTGAAGAGAACTAAAGAAGATGGAACAGTAACGTGGCGCTGTTCAAGACAGAGAGCAAACCACTGCCGAGGAATGCTAAAAACGAAGGATTCGACAGTGCTTTTGTCACTCGGTTGGAAGTAAGGAAGACTTTGAACCACGCAACGAAGAGGGCAAGAGACGAAGAGATATATATTTCAAAAATATATTCAGAGGAGCTGGGTTGCCTGCATAATCGAAGCTACGATTTTGTCACTGAAATGCCAGAGCAGCAAACAACGAAGAGAGCTTTGTACTACCAGTGAGCAAAATCACAGGGAAATGAGAGAGATCCACCGACAAGAGGAGAAATTCACCTAACGGCAGATTTGCAAGCTATGAACGATGGCAGCAGTTTTCTGTTACGCAACGACAAATTAGGAGAGACGAAATTAGTTTTTAGCAGAAGGGCAGGAAGAGAGGCTCTAAAGAGTAAATAAGACTTTTTTATGGATGGTACCTTCAAGTGCTGCAGCAAACAGTTTTCGCAAATATACACCATTCACGCCGACTTTGGGAGTACAAATAATGAGACAAACATCTATCCAGTTGCCTCTGCAATACTGCCAAACAAAAGAAAAGAGACGTACGTCCGTCTTTTCATAAATTTAATGGAAAAAAATCCAGAATGGAAACCTGGAAACGTGACCGTAGACTTCGCATCAGCTGCGATTTCAGCAATTAAAGTTGTACTTCCGACAGCTGAGGTGCATGGATGTTATTTCCATATGAAAAACAGTGTCTGGAGAAAAGTTCAAGAGCTAGGACTTCCTTGTGAATACAAAGAAAACGTAGAAATGAGACAACATGTTCGCATGTGTGCTGCGCTGGCGTTTCTACGGCTTGAAGATGTATATTATGGTTGGCTGAAGATTCACATGCACCGGATATCCCCAAACTTTCTTAATTTTTTGACTCCTTCGTAGACAGATGGTTGGAAAATGAAGAAACCCCTATCAACCTTTGGAGTTGTTACAAACGGCGCCACCGAACAACCAACGCTGTAGAAGGTTGGCTTCACAAAATTAATAAGATGCTTGCTAAACCAAATCCGAAAATTAGTGACGTTATTACGTGTTTGAAAAGAGAAGCAGAAAATTCAGCTTGCGTGTTAATGAGGGCAGAACTGAGTATGGAAGGTAAACGGAAAAACAGCCTACATGAAAGGTGATGAAAGGTTTTATAAATTAAGAGTTAAATTTAAGTGACATTACTAATCGCCAAGTATAGAGTCACTTGATATTTCTCAGTATTCAAGAAGTGTAGTTGTTATAATGAAAACGATATTGATAATGACTGCTGAATGGTACTGCAAGTGAAGCAAAAGAATGTAATCTCTTGTATTTACTGCAGTTTGAAGTGATATGTAGTAGAAACTCAATTCCCTCTTTCTCTCTCTCTGTCTGACGGCTGAAAACTCCAGCTCGGAAACCTCCAGGTAGCGTCCCTCAACTCTTTTGTCTGCGGGCAAGGGGATTAGAAGACCCGGCCTCGACCCTTTCTGGGCGCGAATCTCAATGGGCGCGTTATTCACTGGGCGCGTTTTTCAGTACACCGGGATATTACATTTCGGCAGTGGTTAGGGAAGTCAGTACTCTGCGATTCACAGTGTCAAAAATGTATCGTGAAGACCAAATTTCAGGCATTACCTCTCACCATGGACAACGCAGTGGCCGAAAGTCTTCATTTAACGACCGAGAATAGCGGCATTTGTGAAGAGTTGTCAGTGATAACAGACAAGCGACACTGCGTGAAGTAATCGCAGAAATCAATGTGGTACGTACTATCAACGTATCTGTTACGCCAGTGCGACGAAGTTTTGCATTAATGGGCCATGGCAGCCGACGACCGACCCGAGTGCCTTTGCTAACAGCACGACATCGCCTGCAGAGTCTCTCTTTGGCTCGTGACCATATCGGTTGGACCTTAGACGACTGGAAATACATGGTCTGGTCAAATGAGTCACGATTTCGAGTGGTAAGAGCTGATACTAGGATTCGAGTGTGATGCAGACCCCACGAAGCCATGGACCCAAGTTGTGAACAAGGCACTGTGCAACCGTCAGTGGCTCCATAATCGTATGACATGGAGTAGACTGGATCACTGACTGGAAATTACTGCTTTTAGAGCATTTGCACCATGTTCCCAGACAAAAAAGGAATATTTATGGATGAAAATGCACAGTGTCACCAGGCAGAAGCTGTTCGCTATTGGTCTGAAGAACATTGTTAACAATCCCAGCGAAAAATTCGGCCATTCAGATCACTCGACATCCATCCCATCAAACATTTACGTGAAATAATCGAGAGGTCGGTTCGTGGACAAAATCCTGCACCAGTAACACCTTCGCGGTTATGAAAGGCTATCTACATTTACAGGCTTACTCTGCAATTCACACCTAGGTGCCTGGCAGAAGGTGCATCGAACCATTTTTATACTACTTCTCTACCATTCCACTCTCGAATGGCGCGTGGGAAAAAGGAACACCTAAATATTTACATTCGAGCTCTGATTTCTCTTATTTTATTGTGAAGATCATTTCTCCCTACGTAGATGAGTGTTAACAAAATATTCTCTCATTCGGAAGAGAAAGTTGGTGATTGAAATTTCGTAAATAGATCTCGCAAAGAAAACCACCTTTGTTTCAGTGACTACCACCCCAACTCGCGTATCATGTCAGTGATACTCTCACAGCTATTGCGCAATAACACGGAACGATCTGCCTTTCATGCACTTTTTCGATGTCCTCCGTCAATCCTATCTGGTAATGATCCCACACCGCACAGTAATATTCCAGCAGAGGACAGACAAGTGTAATGTAGGCTGTCTCTTTAGTAGGTTTGTCGCATCTTCCAATTGCTCTGCCAACAAAGCGTAGTCTTTGTTTCCCCCTCCGACAATATTATGTATGTGGTCTTTCCTATTTAAGTTTCTCGTGATCGTAATTCCTAGGTATTTAGTCGAATTGACAGCCCTTATATTTGAGCGATTTTTCGTGTACCCAAAATTTATCGCATTTCTTTTAGTACCCATGTGGATGACCTCGCACTTTTCTTTGTTCAGTGCCCATTGCCACTTTTCGGATCATACAGGTATTCTCTCTAGATCATTTTGTAATTGGAATTGATCGTCTGACCATTTTACTAGACGGCAAATTACAGCGTAATCTGCAAACAGTCTAAGGGGGCTGCTCAGATTATCACCTAGATCATTTATGTAAATCAGGAACAGGAGATGGCCTATGATACTACTTTGCGGAACGCCAGATATCACTTGGGCTCTACTCGACGATTTACCGTCTATCACTACGAACTGTGACCTCTCTGAGATGAAATCACGAATCCAGTCACACAAGTGGGACGTACTCCATATGCAACCAATCTGATTGCATCATGGCCCCTCGGCCTGTTTAGATAGTGCCACGTCGAGGTGCCACACATCGGCAGTCAGAAGAGGTCCGCCACGAGATTAGGAGGTATCCCATGACTTTTGTCAACTCAGTGTAGAATGATGAAAGAGAAATACCGGTCACCGGCATAAGAGCGCTGAAATAATGCACTGGCGACAAGTGAAAATTTGTGACAAAGAGGGACTCGAACCTGTATTTGCCGCTTTACACCTGTGGTCGACTTAATCGCTTCGGCTATCCGAGCACGCTTCACGTTCAAACCAAATCCACAACTTGTCGCACAGTAGTCTCATAGCGGCCCCTAATCACGACAGCTGTTCAATAAAGAATGATCATAATTTTTTTTGACAACATTCCTTTACTCATCCTCATAATTTTGATGGTCCTTCTCAAAGTAGTCTCCCATGCATGCGATGCACTTGTTCCAGCGTTTCTGCCAGTCTTCAAATACATGCTGGAAACCATTTTTGAGAGGTCCTTCAAAATCGGCTTCGCAGCCTTCGGCCCTGCTTCTGTTGATTTATAATGCCTTCCACTAAAGCGTTTCTTCATGTTAGAGAATAGAGAAAGTCACATGCGACTATATACGGACAATAGGGAGGGTGAGGGATGTACTTCACGCTGATTTTTGCAAGATATTCAGCAACAACATTGGCAATAAGCGGCCGCGTATTATCGTGGTGCATCATCCAGCCTGCTTCACGGAAATGTGCTCTTTTGCGCCTGATATGGACTTGCAGTGTTTTCAGGACATCCGTTTAGTGTTGTCCAGTTACTGATCTGTGTGCAGTTACAACATGCTGATAAACCATTCCATGAATATCAAAGAATGAGATGACCATAACTTTCTCAGCAGAAGCAAGCACTTTTGCTACTTTGGCGTTGGTGATGGAGATTTCCACACTGAGCTTTGCTGTTTGCTCTTAGGATCAAAATGATGTAACCAAGTTTCATCAGCAGTGATTACATTTGAAAGAAACTCAGGACCTTCCTCTAACATCAACTTTAGCTGCATGCAGACCTGCACGCGAATGTCCTTCTGTTCGGGAATCAACAATTTTGGAAACCATCGCTCACAAACACATGTGTAATTTTTCTGTCACCATCGTGTGGGTGGCACGCAACGAAATTTTCAGTATTTCTAAAAGTGATCTTAAGGTAATTCGTCGATCCTCTCTCACAATGGCAGCAACAGTGATAATATTTTCTTCCGTAAGACGAGTAACTGGAGCACCGGGTCCACCTTCCTTTGAAATTGATTGTCTCCCCTCTTTAAACACTTTAAACCACCTTCGAGCTGTGCTATAGGGAAGAAGAGACTCTCCAAAGGCCTCCTGTAACATTTTATAGGCCTTAACCGAAAATGTGTCGAGACGAAAGCAGAATTTCAAAGCCGCATATTGATCCTCGCTTGTTACCTCCATTGTAGCGGTAGGCGATACTGAACAGGTCTGAACTTGCCTACCTCTCACAGGCGGGAACTGGGAGTGCCAACAATGAAACTACTACGGCGTTGTTTGTTGCACATTAAGCTAAGAGAATATTATAAGATTAAATTTTAGCGCGAGAGATTATGACCATAAGAAATTATCATTCTTTACTGAACCGCCGTCGTATATGTGGTGCCTGGTTGGGTCGTTTTGGGGGTAAGGAGACCAGACAGCGAGGTCATCGGTCTCATCGGATTAGGGAAGGACGGGGAAGGAAGTCGGCCGTGCCCTTTGAAAGGAACCATCCCGGCATTAGCCTGGAGCGATTTAGGGAAATCACGGAAAACCTAAATCAGGATGGCCGGACGCGGGATTGAACCGTCGTCCTCCCGAATGCGAGTCCAGTGTTTAACCACTGCGCCACCTCGCTCGGTTTGGTGCCTGGTCTTTCGGACATGTCCGAAGAGATAGACATCATATATTTGATAATAACAGAGACAAATTGCCTACTTGATGGCAGCTATCTTGTAGTCTTCAGTCGTAGCATCACAAAACACCGCAAACATTTTGAACTTAGAAAAGACATGTCGGGAATGACGCATTTGCAGATGTTTTATGCAATTTTTTCCTGCGAACACGCAACGAAGTACCGCGAAGTCAGCTAAATCCTACTACAGAAGTTCCTTGGCGAATTTTTTTTTAATGACAACGAGAAAAGGAGCTGATGAATTTAGATGCCACGAAATGGGAGCAGCATACCACTGCTAGGGAGCGGTCTTTCCGTCACATGAGAGAAACGCGCGTGGGTGACAAGCCAGAAGCAAAGAAATGGTTTGTAGGAATCAGTTGACATCTCCAGGAGACTTTAATACCGAAAAATCCACCTATATATCCACAGTTTCCTTATCAACTTTATTGTAAGTTCCTTAAATATTCAAACGGGATAAAATCCAATAACGTAAGATCCGACAGAAGAGAAGTTTTATGACAATGATTCCCAACATAACAAGGAACGGAAATCTGGAAAAAGATTTTATCTATCGTTATTTTGAAATGAGTTAATAGTTTACTCAAACTGACAGCAACTGTTAACAAATGCCGTCGTTTTGAACGACCTTTCTTCTTCCTCGTGGAGGCGGAGGGACAGAGTCAGAACCGCCTTTCTGGCTATTTGAGCTGCGCCTGAGTAGGAAACCGCTGTTGTCAAAAAGACGTGGTCAACCCCTACGTCTTGCACGAACGCTTAGGCCACTGCACGCCTACACTGTCATCAACGACCCTTTTTTTGGAATAAACGATAATTAGTTGAAACCCTCAGCTGCAAACAGGTGTTGTTGATATACGTCTATGGGGACAGCTGAAAATGTGTGCCCCGACCGGGACTCGAACCCGAGTTCTCCTGCTTACATGGCAGACGCTCTATCCATTCGAGCCACCGAGAAAACAAATTAATAGCGCGACTGCAGATACTTATCCCTTGCAGGCTCCCCGTATGTCCCACTTTCCCAACTGTCCACAATCTACATACGTAATGATTCTAATATATATTTGCCCATCCACTCGTTATTCTCTAAGGTGACGATTCCCGTAAGAGTTTGGGAAACCTGTGCATATTCGCACAGACGAAGGTCAATGCCCAAACTCTTACAGGAATCGTCACCTTAGTGGGCGCGAGTAATGAGTGGATGGGCAAATATCTATTAGGAGCATTACGTATGTAGATTGTGGACAGTTGGGAATGTGCGTCTCACGGGAAACCTGCATGGGATAAGTATCTACAGTCGCGTTATTCATTTGTTTCCTCGGTGGCTCAAATGGATAGAACGTCTGCCATGTAAGCAGGAGATCCCGCGTTCGAGTCCCGGTCGGGCTACACATTTTCGGCTGTCTCCATGGAGGTATACCAACAACACCTTGTAAGTAGGCTGTTTAGGTTTTTATATTGGTAACACCACGTAGCGCTCTATACGAAAATCACTGACTGTGCTATGTGCAGTCTGAGGCTGGTCGGCATTGTTGTAATATTCACTATTGTAGTGTTGGGCTGTCGGCTGTTAACAGCGCGTATCGTTACACAGTTGGAGTTAGAGATGGGCAAACTGAAACACGTAAATGTTTCGAAACAAATGAAACAGTACAATGTAATGTTTCCATACGGTGTTTCGAAATAGTGAAACAGTTTGTTTCGTAATCTAATAAACCTACACATTTTATCATCTTGAATGTCTACTGTATAAGTATGTCCATATAAAGACAAATGAGGTGCGAGAGCGCTAATCATATCGCAGAAAGTACGAAACTATCACTTAGGCGTCTTGGCAGTTTCGTGTTTCCTGCAGAAAATGCGCTGCTTTTCTGTCATGTGACTTTCATACTTTTCAATTGGCTGAGGAAAGCCATAGCTGAAGACAGAAGAACCACCACGAACGGAACTGGAGGTGGGAGCAAACTGCAGAAACAACGGATATGCTACTGGGATTCCCACATTCCGTTAGTATGGGTAATATACCCATCCTGTGCTAATTTCCACGCACACAAAGGGAATCATTGTGGATAATAGGCACAGTGACTATAGACTCACAAATAAAGCCAAATAATTCAAATAAATAACAAAATATAACAGAAAAAATTGTGTTTCAAGGTGTTTCGAACCGTTACTATGAATTTACGATGCTTCCCGTTCACCATTACACTATCAGTGATATGTCAAACAGATTGCTTGCAATTATACCTACATCAAATTTATATACATGTCTAATAACTGTCACTCTACGCCTTTTTTTATTTAAAATGTTGTAGCCTTATTTGCGTTTCTTAATATGATTACTGTACGTGAACAGAGAAGCGTGTGTTATAAAAAAAGTGTAATTTAACTGAATGATTTTCACATATTTATTATTTTGAATGCGAATAGTAAATAAAACAACGCATACTATTCGCATTCAAAATAATAAATATGTGAAAATCATTCAGTTAAATTACACTTTTTTTATAACATACGCTTCTCTGTTCATGTACAGTAATCAAACTAACCAAACAATAAGTTTGGTTAGTGTTTATAAAGCAGATGTTACGCCATTTCGGAATAGGACAGTCAGCTAGAAACGAAGCTTTATTTTCGGATATCTTGAGCTTCATGCTATTGCTTGTCAAAAAGATTTCGACACTCCAAGAGTTTCATGAAGTGGTATGTTGTGTTTCAGTACCTGTGCCGAGCCCGAATCTGTGTCTGGCTCGAGATCCGAGACAAGGGAGGAATGAAACACCACTGTTTCGAAACTGTGAACCATAGCCGTTCCGAAACACTGAAACAGTTCCAGGTATCGATACACTGTATCGAAACATAGAAACAGTGGCCAAGTCTAGTTGGAGGTGAGCCGCCAGCAGTGGCGGATGTGGGGAAGTGAGATGGCGAGAATTTGAGAGCCAATGATCTGGACGTGTGTCCATCAGAAACAGTACTTTTGTAAGACTGGATGTCATGAACTGCTATATATATTATGACTTTTGAACACTATTAATGTAAATACATTGTTTGTTCTCTATCAAAATCTTTAATTTGCTAACTATGCCTATCAGTAGTTAGTGCCTTCAGTAGTTTGAATCTTTTATTTAGCTGGCAGTAGTGGCGCTCGCTGTATTGCAGTAGTTCGAGTAACAAAGATTTTTGTGAAGTAAGTCATTTGTGAAATGTAGGGATCCCTTTTGTAGGGATTTTTGAAAGTCAGATTGCGTTGCGCTACAAATATTGTGTCACTTTAGTGAATGTCTGAGTATGTTCAGTTCTGCTCAGCTGTTTGAAAATCAAATAATGTAAGAGGCTTATCAGCACAGTAATTCAATAATTTTTCTAAGGGGACGTTTCATAACCTGTCGGCTGCTGAGGGTTTCAACTAATTATCATTTATTCCAGAGAAGTTGCATGGTCATCAATGGTATCTGTTCTTTCGGGAACAGTTACTATCTTCATATACTATTTTGGAGGTCTGGAGCCTACATTCGTGTGGTGTCGACCAGTCGATAGACACCGCATCCTCTCCATTCAGTTACGAACTTCGAGCTGCGCCAGCAGCAGCAGCTTCGTCACCGTCGTAGGCGCCTCTTGCTATAGGCATTTACAGCATTTCAGTCAGCAGCAATTTAGTTGCTCCTTGCCATGAGCGGAGTTCATTAATGTCCCTCTCGTAAGACACCCGTTTTATTCACTCGGCGAGTGCAAAGTCTTCCACCACGCCCACAAAACAATTACCAAATAAATTGTTCGTTTTGTCACAATGATGTGCTCACTGTGGTACAGTACTCTGTCTCCAGCTTAATCGTAATTGTGTGTACCCAGCTACGTTTTCAGTTTATGTGCTCTGAGTAATTTCTCGATGCATAACACTAAAAATGGCTACCCCTCGGCTAAATATTGTGTGTTTTGCTTGATTCCACTTTCAGAAATATATCAATACTGTTGCTGCTTCTTATTTCTTTCTTATTTGTGCAGTGATACCATCGTACTTTTTCCAGAATGCAAAAAATGAGGGACCTTAAGCAATTAGTAAAGTTGTCGACCCCTTACAGAGTTGGATATTGGATGCGAAATCAGTTTAATATCTCCTCGACCTTTTAACTTTTACCATCCCAGATGCCCATTAAAATAGTACCTAATACCAGGAACGATAGCAAATAAAGATATACTTATTGTGCATGACCCCTGCGGGTCTTCGGTATGAAATCGAAAGCGTGATACAATCTCTTTGCCTGTGTAGCTAAGAAGCCGCCCGTCCTTAGCGTCCCACCAGGGAGCATGCGCGCACTCAGCCGTGCCGACTTAACTCTTTTGTTTTCCACCGGTGACGACAGGAGAACAGGAGAACAACTGCTGTAGGACATGGACGGTATGAACATTTGCAGAAGCTTAACATCACTTTGAGCGGCATTCTATCAATTTACAAGACCGAGAAGCAACTCACACGGATTTGGTGGGAGACGGCACTGGAGCTTTTTCTGCTATTTGTTTCTACAGAATTCACTGGTTAGTGGGGTTACCGAGCCGTAGTCATTGGCATTTTTGGACTTGTTTTATTAGGTAGCACCTTAGTGCGTACTTCCGGTCCAACTTGGCTAACTTATACGGAAGAATGGTTTGTGCCACACTTACTCCTGTCTACAGCATTTAGGCCCTGATAGTGATTTATTAATATTATTTGTGTTGGTTTTGCGTAATATATTTTGTACTCAGTATTAATGTGAGCTCTAATTTTCTACCTGCTATTTTAGCTGAAAGAACGAGGACGTTGCTTTATACATTTTATTTATAATTTTTTTGAACCTATTCCCATTGATTGCAAATTAAAGTCGAGCTACCTCATCATCATCATCATCATCATTTAAGACTGATTATGACTTTCAACGTTCAGTCTGGAGCATAGCCCCCCTTATACAGTTCCTCCATGATCCCCTATTCAGTGCTAACATTGGTGCTTCTTCTGATATTAAACCTATTACTTCAAAATCATTCTTAACCGAATCCAGGTACCTTCTCCTCGGTCTGCCCCGACTCCTCCTACCCTCTACTGCTGAATCCATGAGTCTCTTGGGTAACCTCGCTTCTCCCATGCGTGTAACATGACCCCACCATCTAAGCCTGTTCGCCCTGACTGCTACATCTATAGAGTTCATTCCCAGTTTTTCTTTGATTTTCTCATTGTGGACACCCTTCTGCCATTGTTCCCATCTACTAGTACCTGCTATCTTCCTAGCTACTTTCATATCCGTAACCTCAACCTTGTTGATAAGGTAACCTGAATCCACCCAGCTTTCGCTCCCATACAACAAAGTTGGTCGAAAGATTGAACGGTGCACAGATAACTTAGACTTGGTACTGACTTCCTTCTTGCAGAAGAGAGTAGATCGTAGCTGAGCGCTCACTGCATTAGCTTTGCTACACCTCGCTTCCAGTTATTTCACTATGTTGCCATCCTGTGAGAATATGCATCCTAAGTAATTGAAACCGTCCACCTGTTCTAACTTTGTTCCCCCTATTTGGCACTCAATCCGTTTATATTTCTTTCCCACTGTTTCGTTTTGGAGATGCTAATCTTCATACCATAGTCCTTACATTTCTGATCTAGCTCTGAAATATTACTTTGCAAACTTTCAATCGAATCTGCCATCACAACTAAGTCATCCGCATATGCAAGACTGCTTATTTTGTGTTCACATATCTTAATCTCACCCAGCCAGTCTGTTGTTTTACACATATGATCCATAAATAATATGAACAAAAGTGGAGACAGGTTGCAGCCTTGTCTTACCCCTGAAACTACTCTGAACCATGAACTCAATTTACCGTCAACTCTAACTGCTGCCTGACTATCCATGTAAAGACCTTTAATTGCTTGCAAAAGTTTGCCTCCTATTCCATAATCTTGTAGAACAGAGCTACCTATACTGATAAATTCTCTTTTGGCTTGTACTGTCATTCCGCTTACTACCATGTTGGGCTATTTTAATAATACAATCTCTACCTGTTTTTGACAGTAAGTAACATTTCTCTGATTAACTTTAAGGGTGACATTTAACATTTTTGCATAGTTCACCAAGAAAGGATAAAGTTTTATGAGTAGAGGCATGGAATCTCAGGTAGGGAAGTTAGAAAATCTGAGAAGGGAAATATAGAGGGAAAAATTTGGGAAATTTGTGGTGAGACGTATGGGACTAAACTTCTGAGGTTATCGGTCCCTAGGCTTACACATTACTTAATCTAACTTAAACTAGCTTACGCTAAGGACAACACACACACACCCATGCCCGAGGGAGGACTCGAGCCTCCGACGGGGGGAGACGCTTGAAGCCTGGCCAGGCGCCTCAGACCCCGCGGCTATCCCGCACGGAAATACAGAGGCTCATTCGAGATATAGTGGTGGCCAATGAAGTGATACGGAAAAACGACAATGATTTCTGGTCAGACGTGCATACAGTAATATCAACAGCAACAAAAATTGATATAACGCGAGTAGGACTCGTTAAGAACAGGATGCTACAGCGAGAATGAGATACTGCTACAGTTCATTAATAGGGTTGTTCTCACCAGAATCGGCAGCAAACCAACACCGACAGCAGTAGTTTCCGTATACTAGCCGACGTCGCAAGCAGAGGATGAAAAGATAGAGAAATTAGGCGAGGGTACTGATTGAATAGTTCACTACCAACTGGCATATGAAAGTCTAATGGTCATGGAAGATTGTAATGCAGTTGTAGGGGAAGCGGTAGCAGAAAGAGTTAGGGAAGAAACGGGAGAAAATGGGGTTGGTAGTTGGAATGAAAGACGAGGAAGACTATCTGATCTCTACAATAAATTTCTGCTAGTAATAGTGAATACTCTATTCAGGAACCAGAAAAGGAGGAGGAATACTTGGAAAAGAGCGGGAACTGTGGGGAGATTTCAGTCAGATTGCGTCCCAGTGGAACAGAGATTCCGAAGTCAGATATTGAACTATAAGGCGTACCCAGGGGCAGACAGAGACTCGAATCAGAATTTAGTAATGACGAAAATTAGACTGAATTTTAAGAGCCCACTCAGGAAGAAATATTGCGCAAAGAAGTGGGATACGAAAATACTAGGGAATGAAATTCTCTGAGCCTATAAATACTACGAAAGTGACAAGCAGAGCAGGCAGTTCACTTGAAGAGGAATGATTAGCTTTGAATAGCGAAATCACAGAACTTGGAAAGAAAAATGTAGGTACAAGGAAGGTAATTGCAAGAAAACCTTGGGTATTAGAAGAAATGTTTCAGTTTATCGACGAAAGAAGGGAGTACAAAAATGTTGAGACAATATACGGAATTCAGCAATAACATTAGGAATGAAATAAATAGGAAGTGCTGGGAGGTTAAAGTAAAATAGTTGCATGAAAAATGTAAAGAAATCTAAAAAGATTGCCGGAATGAATGATACAATACATAGAAAATTCGAAACAACCTTCGGTGAAATTAAGGAAAGGGCAACAAAATGACTAGTAAAATTGGACTGCTGAATGTATGAGACCACGATATACCATGAGACTGTCGGAAAAACAGCATCCACACAATTTCGAAGATTGGAAGAGTGAAGTGCGAGAATTATTGCACAGCCAGCTTAACAGTTCATTCATCCAAGCTTATGGCGGTTAAAAATGAAAGTAAGAATGAAGAAAAACCAAGACACGCTCATAGTATTTGTCGACCTGGAAAAAGCGTTCGACAGTGTAAAATGGTGTAAGATATTCGAAATTCTAACATAAATAGGGCAAGCTACAGGGAAAGATGGATAATATAGAATATGGATAAGAATAAAGAGACAACAATAAGAGCGGGAGAGACAAATTAAAAACAGATTAAAAACAGTATAAGTCAGGGATTTAGTCTATCGCCGTTGCTGTTCAACCTATGCCCAGAAAAAGCAATGACGGAAATATAACAAAGGTTCAAGAGTAGGATTGAAATTCAAGGTGAATGGTAACATTCGCAAATGATATTGCTATCCTCATTGAAAGTGAAAATAAATCGCAGTGTGAGTTGAATTGAACGAACAGTGTAATGAGTACAGAATACGGATTGAGAGTAACTCGCAAAAAGACATCAGTAACGAGCAATAGCACAAAGAAAAACAGCGAGAAATTGGAATACCAGGATACTTAACATCAGAATTGGTGATGACAAAGTAGATAAAGTTAAGCAATTCTCCTACCTAGGCCGTAAACAACCCATGACCGACGGAGCAAGGAAAAAAGCAGACTAGCACTGACAAAAAGGAAATTGTTGACCAACAAAAGTTCATTAGAGTCAAACATAGGCCTCAATTTGTGGCAGGAATTTCTGAGAATGTATGTTTGGTGCGCAGCATTGTATGGTACGGAGAAGTGGGCTATGAGAAAATGGGAACATAAGAGAATTAAAACGTGTGCGATATTCCACTGAAAACCTGGGTGGACTGGTAAGATAAGGAATGAGGAGACTGTACAGAGAACCTTTAAGAAAAGGATTATGTGGGAAACACTAACAAGAAGAAACGACAGCATGATAGGTCATGTGTTAAAATATCACGCAGTAATCTCCACTGTACTTGAAGGAACTCCAGAGGGTTAGAACTTCAGTGGAAGATAGATACTGGAATACTTTCAGCACGTAATTAAGGACGCAGTTTGCAAGTGCTAATCTGAGATGAAAAGGTTGGCACAGGAGAGGAATTCGTGGTTCAAAATCGTTAAAATGGCTCTGAGCACTATGGGACTTAACATCTGAGGTCATCAGTCTCCTAGAACTTAGAACTACTTAAACCTGACTAATCTAAGGACATCACACACATCCATGCCCGAGGCAGTATTCGAACCTGCGACCGTAGCTGTCACCCGGTTCCAGACTGAAGCCCCTAGAACCGCTCGGCCACAACGGCCGGCCAGACTTCGTGTCTGGATGCGTCGAAGCAATCGGAAGGCTGATGGAAAAAAAAGAAAAATTGTGTAGTCTCTTATGATCTACTCTAGTGCTCTACTTACATCTGTTAACTGATGTGTTAACTAAATGGTTATTGATGCTTGATGTATTTATGTTTTGCAACCAGTGTTGTGTCTGTTATAGTAATATCTGAATGGGTACTGTGCTTTTTTTGGATTTATTTTGAGACTACAAACCTCGACTTAAAACTTTAAAATTTAAAATACTAAATTTTTACCTCTCTGTTTCTTCAATTAATTTGAGTTGTTGAAATACACTCATTAAATTAATTATTTGTTAACCTCGTTTGTGTGTGACATTTTATGTTTTTCTTATCACTCTCGATGTATTTCTTTTCGTCTACAGTATAGCACAAAGAATACACGGTTATTCGTGTCATTTGCGACTACACATGGTGCAAAATTTAGTGTACACGGGTGATACTTCTGGCAGGATCGAGAGCTCTGACATGAGTGGGTATCTACTCGAACTGACTTAGGAAGACAGGCATGGGTACGTAGTTACACGCTTCTTCAAATTTACGCCAGAGTTCACCAACGTTGTATGCTGGCGAATAGTGACGTGACGGATTGTTAATACCGGTATCATACGTTTTCAATAGGTGAGAGATATGGAGAAGACTCTGGCTGAGGGAACAGACCAACACCATCCATATGAAGAAAGACCAGGCTGTCATGGGTACTGCTGTGTGCAACTTCGTAAGCAACGGCAAGGTGATGTGGCAACTGTCGTCGTAGGAAAGCCGGACAGGAGCAAAAATGATTAGCGAACAAGTTAGCACAGCAAACAAGGTTGTATTTTTCCAAGCAAACGAAGATTCAGTGCAAGTCATGCAGCAGGAAAAAAAGTCCAGCTCATGCAATAGCAACAACGATGGGGTCGCAGCAGTGGGTATCGCGCGGCGGCTACTGTGTTGCATCCCACAGAGAAGTGGCTAAGAGCGTAAGTGGGCTGAGTGGCTGCCACTGGCCGTCCGATACTGCGTCCCCCAGAGCCCGCGTGACATCTATCGGCGTCGGACAGAAACTTGCAGTTCCGTTGCCAAATACACTACTGGAAATTAAAATCGCTACACCACGAAGATGACGTGCTACAGACGTGAAATTTAACCGACAGGAAGGAGATGCTGTGATATGCAAATGATTAGCTTTTCAGAGCATTCACACAAGGTTGGCGCCGGTGGCGACACCTACGACGTGCTGACATGAGGGAAGTTTCCAACCGATTTCCCATACACAAACAGCACTTCACCAACGTTGCCTGGTGAAAAGTTGTTGTGACGCCTCGTGTAAGGAGCAGAAATGCGTACCACCACGTTTCAGACTTTGATAAAGGTCGGTATGTAGCCTATCGAGATTGCGGTTTATCGTATCGCGACATTGTTGCTCGCGCTGGCCGAGATCCAATGACTGTTAGCAGAATATCGAATCGGTGGGTTCAGGAGGGTAATACGGAACGATGTGCTGGATCCCAACGGCCTCGTATCATTAGCAGTCGAGATGACAGGCATCTTATCCGCATGGCTGTAACGGATCTTGCAGCCACGTCTCGATCCCTGAGTCAGCAGATGGGGACGTTTGCAAGATAACAACCATCTGCACGAACAGTACGACGCCGTTTGCATGGACTATCAGCTCGGAGACCATGGCTGCGGTCCCCCTCGACGCTGCATCATAGACAGGAGCGCCTGCGATGATGTACTCAACGACGAACCTGGGTGCACGAATGGCAAATCGTCATTTTTTCGGATGAATCCAGGTTCTGTTTACAGCATCATGATGGTCGCATCCGTGCTTGGCGACATCGCGGTGAACGCACATTGGAAGCGTGTATTCGTCATCGCCAAACTGGCGTATCACCCGGCGTGATGATGTGGGGTGCCATTGGTTACAAGTCTCGGTCACCTCTTTGTCACATTGACGGCACTTTGAACAGTGGACGTTACATTTCAGATGTGTTACGACCAGTGGCTCTACCCTTCATTCGATCCCTACGAAACCCTACATATCAGCAGGATAATGCACGACCGCATGTTGCAGGTCTTGTACGGGCCTTTCTGGATAGATAAAATGTTTGGCTGCTTTCCTGGCCAGCACGTTCTCCAGATCTCTCACCAACTGAAAACTTCTGATCAATGGTGGCCGAGCAACTGACTCGTCACAGTACGTCAGTCACTACTCTTGATGACTTGTGGTATCGTGTTGAAGCTGCATGGGCAGCTGTACTTGTACATGCCATCCAAGCTCTGTTTGACTCACTTTGACTCAATTCCCAGGCGTATGGAGGCCGTTATTACGTAAGCCAGAGGTGGTTGTTGTGGGTACTGATTTCTCAGGATCTATGCACCCAAATTTCGTGAAAAAATAATCACATGTCAGTTCTAGTATAATATATTTGTCCAATGAATACCCGTTTATCATCTGCATTTCTTCTTGGTGTAGCAATTTTATTGGCCAGTAGTGTATAACGCGCCGGTAGGGTGGTATCAATGTGTAATACAACAGGCAACATATGGTTCTGAGATACATTGTTGGAAAATATCGTTAGCACATGGTTATGTCACTTGTGGTAGTGTCGGTGCGATAGGGATTCGTCGTGAGTGATAACGTGGTGTCACTTCTATCTACAGTGATGACGATGGATGCAGCATTGTCGGGCCACGTCTCTATGCTGCCTCATCGAGGGCAGCCACAAAAATGGTCACCGTGCTGATGGTCTGTGGTGCTCCTGATACAGCCGCTCTCTCCGTGTGGTTATATCTGTGGCTGCAAACAAGTTCATTTGCTGACTCAAAGTACTCAATGTGGCTATAAAATCCTGGAGGGCCAAGCGAACAGTATGTCTGTTCTGTTAGGCGCCTGAGGCGTGGAGCCATTGAGATTCTGCGCGGCGTTGCGAATAGCGCATAGCCCTCTGGCACCCCTTTCATGCCATTCATGGGATTCTGTTCACCGCGAGTAGCAATACTGTGGAATACGTTAAACTGCAAACCCGACTACCTACGTTATAGCCAACGTCGAATTGTGACAGATACTGGAAGACGTTTCTCTTTCGTACACGGAACATAGCACGATCCTGGCACAAGCAACCAGCACTGAAACGCGATCTCTCAATGATAAATCTTTCATGGTATAAAGGACACACGTGGATCTACAGCTAACGTACTCTCTGCCATTGCGCAGAAATGCTAAGCATGTGCATATCCCTGCACGTAGCACATTTAATGCTGATTGGACTTTGTTGCCTGCTCCTATCATGGTGCTGTCTTTTTAATGGCCAGACTTGTATCTAAAAAAGTGTATCTACACAATCTTTATACTCAAACATCAGCATTCTGCTCTTGCACCAGAACGTCTTTACACTTCAGAAACATTTATTTTAAAGAGAGAAGCACGTTTAGGGTGGCACAAAATAGGTGTTATAAAGTATTTCTCTACTGCGATTTAATTGTTTCCTCATTGTGATATTGTTGTGGCAACGGCCTTGCCGCAGTGGATACACCGGTTCCCGTGAGATCACCGAAGTTAAGCGCTGTCGGACGTGATCGGCACTTGGATGGGTGACCAGCCAGGCCGCCATGCACTGTTGCCATTTTCCGGGGTACACTCAGCCTCGTGATGCCAATTGAGGAGCTACTCAACCGAATAGTACCGGCTTCGGTGAAGAATACCATCATAACGACCGGAAGAGCGGTCTGCTGACCCCACGCCCCTCCTATCAGCATCCTCCACTGAGGACGACACGGCGGTCGGATGGTCACAGTAGACCACTCGTAGCCTGAAGACGGAGTGCTTTTTTTGTGATATTGTTGAATTGTAGTTCTGAATATTCTATAGCTCACCCAGCGTTTCTTGATCTCAACGACATTTTATGCGAATTGTGGACGTATAGTGGTGATTAGACGCTCCCTCACTGGCTATTATGCCCAAGGACGGCACAATCCGGAGTGACCACTTTCCGGGGAAATTACAGTACCGAAGCTGAGGTCAAACTGTTGTGACAACATCTAAGCGTTCTCTGATACTCAGTGTGGCCAAGCGGTTAAAGGCGCTACAGTCTGGAACCGCGTGACCGCTACGGTCGCAGGTTCGAATCCTGCCTCGGGCATGGGTGTGTGTGATGTCCTTAGGTTAGTTAGGTTTAAGTAGTTCTAAGTTCTAGGTGACTGATGACCTTAAAAGTTAAGTCTCATAGTGCTCAGAGCTATTTTTGTTCTCTGATACTGATTTTGTGTAATGTTTTTACAGCTTTTTTTAACAGATTGTTAGAATATTCTGAAAATAACCCTTCCCTACTTGGTTTCAAGAGGGGTATGTCAGGACGACCAGCCTCAGTTGTAAGCCTGGAGAATGTGGAACGAGTGACAGTACTATTAAGCGAGGAGCCCACTACATCAACGAGACATGCAACACAGAACGATGTCACGACAGAGTCTCCAGAGGATAACGAAGGAGAAATTTAACATTTTCCTCAAAAAATTCAACGGAGCCAGTCCTTTGATGACTGGTATTTGGAGCGGCGGTATTCTTTTAGAAATGGGATGATTGAGGCCTTTAAAATGGAACAGTGAGTACTGGTTTAGTGAAAAGGTACACTTCCATCTCCATCAGACCGTAAAAAAATTTACAGAAACAAAGAAAGAAAGAAAGAAAAATTGGCGCCGCTGGGCTACTGAGAGATTCAAGACGTCCAAGTTGTTGCGCCCCCTCATCAAAAGGCGTCACTGTTTGCTGCCAAATTAGCGCACCGTGCATTATTGGGCCAATTTTACTGACGGTCCTGTTAGAGTGGGCAAGTAGAGATAGATGCTGAAACATGAATTTGTACCGGCTGCATGGTTTGGCCGAGTGCTGCGAAACTGCTGCTTCATGCAGGACGAAGGTCGTCAACATCATACTGCGAACATCTTTGACTTCTTTCAGGAGACATCCAGAGATCAGACCGTTGCCCTGAACACTTTAACATTCACTGGAGATGGTGTGGAATAGCACCTCAGAGCCCCGACCTCAACCGGTGTGTTTTTTTCTCAATGAGTTATCTCAAGGAAAGAGTCATCTAAGATGTATCTGTAACAGCCCAAGATGTCGTTACTCGAATTTCCGGAGAGCTTCAGGCACTCTAAGATAATTTTTTTCCAGAAAGTCATTACGAAATTCAGTTTAAGATTGTACCCACTCAATGTTGCAGAGTGAAGCATTTTGAAAACCCTCTGTATTCATTTTCAGGTTGTCTACTGCACATAAATACGAAAGCAAGAATGTATCATCTCACATTATACTGTATTACACAAAAACTTTCTATCACCTGTTTTGCGCTACCCTGTATAAAGTATTGAAGTGCTACAAACAACTGTAGGAAAAGTCTCTGGTACGCCCACGAGGTAGCGATCACGAAATCAAGTAGTAAACAGGCATTCCCAGTGACACTAGATAACCATGAGTAAAACGTATACATATACCCAGAA
Organism: Schistocerca cancellata; assembly: GCF_023864275.1. Classification (NCBI taxonomy): domain Eukaryota; kingdom Metazoa; phylum Arthropoda; class Insecta; order Orthoptera; family Acrididae; genus Schistocerca; species Schistocerca cancellata. The sequence goes on from NC_064630.1 coordinate 708,570,418, forward strand.
ATGGATTGGAGAAATAAAGAATAATGTAAAATTAGGAAATAATACACAAAGGATGTCCACACATGGTAATTTTTCGAGCTAAAGATCAGCTGTTGCGAGATGACCAGGAAGAAAAAGCGAGGAAAGAGACTGGGGTTACCTAGTCTGAAGGGAGCTAGAGAAGAAAGAAATATTTCTAAGTAGTAAGCTAAATGGGCTCATTCGCAAAAAAAGCAAAATATTACGGCAAAAAGTTAGGAACAATCATGGAATATATCTCCTGAAACAAGAAACGCAACGAACTATATTGGAAAATAGAAATAAGCCAAATATCCAGATTATTACAGCCCACAGAACTATGTGAATAACTTTAAATACGTGGCCCTGGAGAAACGGCCATAACATTGGAAATGGTTCGCAGACTATATGAAACATTTGAAAATAAAAAACAACCTTTTTCATACACGCCAAAATTCGGTAATAAAGCTGTCTCATAAGGTTTGTAAATCTACATACATCTGTCTTATTCCGTCTGAGAAATATGTACTAGCTTAAGTTGAATCAAAAATGAGAGAGCCTTTCAATCATATACACGATCCAAATTATAAAAAAAGTGGGATGAAATCTGAAAAGCTGAACAAGAAATGTGTCCAAAACTGGAAAAATCAGTAGCAATGCGGATATCAGTATAATGGCCACATACGAAGAATGATTCAATACAAATATACGAAATTTATCTTCAACGCCATTGACTCGAAACTGCAAACAAGAATACCTTGGAACATTTTCACCGATAGGGATATGGATGAAATGGTCACAAAATCAGAAGAGACAAAACCGATAAATCTTCAAAACATTTATAAGCGAATTTAGAGGTTTCCGAGACAGCAAACGGAAAACTGGTGCAACAGATCTGATGAACAAGATACTACACACTCTTCACTGATGAAAAACATCTGGCTTAGACAAAAAAAGTTATGTGAATAGCTCTCACAATAGATAAATTTGTAGTTCTTCTTAGATGGCAAGCTAACGATATAAATATATAAAAATAAAACAGTGTACGAGGTAACTACTGACAAATAGTACGAATAATTTTTTTCCACATAATGTTTAGACCTCAAGTAATTATCCTCAGTTGTGATGGTTCTTTTTTTCGTGATTTTATTACGGTGTATTGCATGATGTACAGAGAGTCGGGGGCCAAATACACGATAATATTATGGTGAAGGAGACCTCACTCAACAATTCAGTACGAATACGTCTTCGTGTTGTAAGAACAAATATTTATCTCGAAACGTTGTGAGACTGGATGTTTAATAAATTTGTACAGCTAAGTGAAGCTGTGATTCTTGTTAAATGTCAAGAGCAACGTCACTGAAATAACAAAGCAGAAAATCAGGTGTTGTTCTACGAAACAGTTTGTACGAAGTTACTGCAGGAAAGTGGGGCTGGTTAAGTTGTAGGCCTACCTAATTTATATTCGTATGATGATTCGCAAAATACTTATTTTGAAGCAGGCGGATCGGACAGAAATGAGTTACCTTACACCATACAAAAATTTTTGTTATATCGAAAATTCCCGTTACAGACACCAGAAGGACTGAATATAAAGTATTTTGAACTGGAACCCAGGTCCGGAAACGTTCCGTTCCTGTGCTACAATCACTCCAAAACTCGACCACTTTGACAAGTACTTTATCAGGCGTTACCCATCACATCACTTTTTTTACAATTCCACTCATTAGTAATCAACGAAACAAAACTGAATCAGTTTTCACAAACACTGTAGTTTATACTCAAACTCATCCTTTTGAAAGCAGGGTTAGAATTCTGATCCACTACAAGTAAGGTTCGATATGAAGATCACCAAGTTCGGTGCACACATTGTAGCTACGAACGATGTCGTTTTCTTCAACGTGATGCAGTGCGGCATCTTCCAATTCGGGTGTGCGGTTTCTCCTTAGAGCACCACGGTCACCCAAGCTGATTTTTTCGAAGCAGTTGCATAACTGTGGCGAAAAGCGTATGCGATGCAGTCGGACATTGTGGATAACGATCTTGGTAAAGACGATGAGCAGCTATCCCGTTACTGTGTGCTTCGCCATACAGAAGGATCGTGTATTCTCCTAACGTGCAATTATCCATATTGCACTCTCACAGAACCATGTCAGAAAGATAGGATAGTTGTCCAATGACATCAGCACATCAGTTGTAGGCACCCACCACCGTGACTACCCTGCTGCATACTTACCTAGCAAACACGTTTTCAAACGGCACGTTTCCGGACATGGGTTCCAGATCCAAATATTGTCTACTCAGTGTCCTCTAGAAGTCCTAAAAGTTTGTAATGGGAATTTAGAGCGCCATGTGTGTGTGTGTAATTGCTGGACATTTTAAGTGAACTCCACTGTCATCTAATTACAAGATAGCGTAACACTGAAGTTTAAAATTATAAGGCAACTAATGGGCGCTTCTTTAATGAACTCGCTTGTGAACTGAGAAGAAGCAGATTTGTATTTAGTATTTTACTTCATGTATAAGACAGACCTGATTCTAAATGCGGCAGACGATTCAGAATTTCTAGAATGAAATTTTCACTCTACAGCGGAGTGTGCGCTGATATGAAAGTTCCTGGCAGATTAAAACTGTGTGCCGGACCCAGACTCGAACTCGGGGCCTTTGCCTTTCGCTGGCAAGTGCTCTTCCGACTGAGTTACCCAAGCACGACTCACGCCCCGTCCTCACAGCTTTAATTCCGCCAGTGCTTCGTTTCCTACCGTCCAAACTTCACAGAAGCTCTCCTGCGAACCTTGCAAAACTAGCACTCCTGGAAGAAAGGATATTGCGGAGACATGGCTTAGCCACAGCCTTGGGGTTGTTTCTAGAATGAAATTTTCACTCTACAGCGGAGTGTGTACTGATATGAAACTTCCTGGCACAGATTAAAACTGTGTGCCGTACCGAGACTCGAACTCGGGACCTTTCCTTTCGCGGACAAGTGACCGCGAAAGGCAAAGGTCCCGAGTTCGAATCTCGGCCCGGCACACAGTTTTAATCTGCCAGAACGATTCAGAATTTATCGTTTTTTTAGCAGCGACACGGTGTTACCTTTGAACATTGAATGATTTTGTATTCTAGCCCATCGTCAACTTCAGCTTTGAATATTGTACCTGTCGCCTAAAGAAGTAAAACCATACCGCTATGGGAGAAAGGTAGACTTACAAAACATACATCAATAATCAGAACCGTTGTCTCATGTGCGAAAAAACGGTCACCTACGTCGCGGGAGCTACTATACGGCAGGAGGAGAGGGGAACTAAACTTTTTGAGCAATGGCGATGGCAAGAAAAATAAGGTGATGTTTAGGTACATAGATTAACACAGTAGCCACTTGGAAGTATATAAACCAGTTTCAAGCATGATGCGGAAGATAAGATTAAGATTTGCAGAGCGTGTATGAAGCTGAACGAAAATATGTTGACAAATAACATAATAAAAGTAATAGGACTAATAGGGAACACTTTTATGAAATAAATCAGCAAAAACTGGAGAGCAACTCGAATAAGAGAAAAAATGCGTGTAAAGGAGAACAGGAATACGCTGGCAGATCGCGTGTTAACAGTTACCACTGTCAAAATTAAGATCGTAATAGAAGGGTTAACCAGGTGGAGCGACTGAGGGTAACTTACTACAAATAGGTATCGCTGAATACACGCACGTACGCCTAAAGAGCCGAAACGAGCCACGTGTTAGCAAGATGGTGATAAAAATGTGGGACGTTTATTAACGGAAGAGAAAGGTTTATGATGATTAAGAATGCAGGTATTGGAACAGTGTTAGCAGAATTAGAGAACCTACAGTTTGGAGAAAGACTGAACGAGCATCGACTAAAGAAAAACTTTGTAAAAAATTGCTGTGACAACAATTGCCAAACCAATATGTGTTTTGGAACTTAGAATGTCAGAATATGGGAATTTGAACGTGTGTGCAATAAACAGAAAGTAAAACATCTATATGTCGCATGACCCACGCACCAGGTGGGACGCTACTTCGGTGACTTTGGTGTCCCTGGGCTAATGGCACCTGGCATAGTCAAATGGTCACTCAACCAAGTACTAACTGGGCCCGACGATGCTTATATTCGGTGAATCATGTGCACTCAAAAAACTGAAGAAAAATATTATGATTTTTTAAAAAGTCTTTTTTGCACAGATGTAGTTAAATAACTACGTACCTTAAATACTGAACTAAAAGGGACGGAAGTAAAATGCTTTACAAAACCCGGGAGGAGAACCTGCTGTTTTAAATTGCACACGTGAAATAATTTTGGTTAGTAGAAATTGTGTGAAGAACTGTCTACTGCGAAGAGTCATCAGCGAAAAGAATCCGGTAATAATTGAGGAAGAAAGCTTGCAGTCCTAGGTGATGTAGTCCTAGATGAGTTACCATCAGGGTGAGGACGACGACACACACGATTACGGAAAGTGTAGAACGCTCTGTGGATAACTGTCGTAAGACACATCTGCTAAATAAGAAGAAAAGTAACGAATGGCGTAAGAATGCTCTTAAGTTGATTTCCTTTTTCTGTTTTGATAATAATCACTTTTCACAGTGTATTTGGGAATGGGTATTTGGTCAAAGGAGAAACGTTTGACTATGACAAATTACGAACAGTAGTTCTTTCGGAGATGCTACTCTCAACCGTGCTTCTCCTGGTTTTCTTAACCTGTATTGCAGAACGAATATTCCGGTTCGTTGCACCAAGTCTCAGTTCCAGGCTGCCTATGTAACTGCTTCCAGAGCCACAAAAAATTAATTTTCAGTATTTAATGTTATTATAGACCGAGTTTAAAAGTGGCTGTAGGAAGGGCATCCGTTCATCCCTTTAAAACTGACCGTGCCAGACATGCCGATTCTGTGCCGCTTCGGGGAATGGCCCAAGAAGTAGAAGAACAAGACTGTATTATAACAGCATTTTACATTTTAGACTAAGTCATTAACAGGTACAACATTACTCTAAAGATTTAAAACCGTAACTCAAAGTTTCGAATTAGAAACTATCTATGTGTCTTGAGGAAGCGTAACAAACCGCGCGCAAATACCCAGACTATATTTATTCAGTATTTAGACTGACATAACTTAGTGACAAGGACCAAACTTTACACACATATCTGCAAACTTTCATGAAACTTTTTCTGGTTCTCCACTTCTCCCCTCCCACACACACACTAAATGGCGATACGTAAAACGTTTATAGCTCACCACAGTTTAGTTGTTTTAGCAGTAAGACTGCCGCATCAGATATGACACTTTAATTTAGTACCTCTTTGCTACCAACTGTATTCGCAACACATATTGGACGCACTATTCACATATACCAATAAATGTACCTGCAGAAGTGCACCACTTTACGATACATAATTCAGGAGCTATGACGCCAAAAACAATGAGATACGCAAATAGCTAAACCAGACTATACACGACGATAATGAGTGACTTCTAACAAACTTTAAAATATTTTCAGACCTTTTCTGATCTTTTTCTCTCTTAAAAGTGTAACGTCAAATACTTAGCACATTAACACCACAGGTAATCAGAAGTCTGAAGGCATTTCATGAGTGGGAGTTCGACACTTTACTGGTAGTTACTAAACTGACAAAAATCATCCAATTATTATAGTAGAAATGCAAATTTATGGTCACAAATATTATCTTTAGATCGCAATAATGCCATGGTGGTGTTGCAATCAATTACAGCATAATCAAATACATACGAAATTAAAAATAAACTTAGGACTTCACCTTGTCTCCCATAGTACTGTTTGTTTACGTTTTCACGTTTTTATTTTGGGCGTATTCGATGGCGCACAGCGTTGTACCGAAATCTTCATTGGAATTGTGCACCTTAACGAGGTTACTGATCAGCGTGGCTAGCAGAACTCTGTTGATACGGATTCCTGCGGGGCTCTGAAATGTGGCCTCGCGCGGGGTGATGAAAGGTCGAGAGGGCGACTGGCGTCCGGAATGAAAATTCTCCGTAGTCGGCTAATGAAGAAGGCGGATAATTAAGGGTAGGAATGTGAGACGGGTAGGGCAGGCTATGTGAGAATGAGCAGGAAGTTGGGGAGGCAGCGAGCCGCTCGTGGGGGTGAAATATCGGGACGGGCGTGCGTGGGGCTCTGTCTGTCTCTCCCCTCGACGTCCTCGCCGCCGAAGGTCGAGTGCAGTCACGCAAACCTCGCCTAAAGGTTTCAGGGAAACGCTGTGAAAGTATTGTTAGTCATCACACAGCTCACTGTGACTACTAAGTAGTCTTCAAAGACATCCGATAGCTTCAGAATCAAAGTTTTAAAGGTGTGAGAGGGTCACAGGTGTTTTGAGATAAGCAGCTAGTGGATTTTATCACGAAACTGGATGAGAATTCCACAAATGTTCGTATACAGGGAGAGTCACATAGGGCGTTCCACTACCGCAATTTTGTAAACGGTTGGTTTTCGGTAAATGTTAGTGCGCTGATGGATACAATAATTTTTTGTATGTTTAATACTTTAACCCTTGTACCATACCGGGATATAGAAGCAACTAAGTTCTTTTTTTATGTAACGGCATATACTGTAACTGCCTGCTCTGTTCTGCTCTGAGAACAGCTCCAAGCGTGGCTCCCACACCGGCCCCCTCACTGTATCATGCCTTTCGACCGTCCATTTGTTCCTACTAAAGTTGTTTACTTAAACATGAATCGTGGAAACATCTGAAATAGTTTTCCTATGCTCCTGATACGGTGCAAGTTAGCGTGTAGTTCCATTTACACCACTTGTACAGTACCTTGTTTCTACACTGCCTGACAAAAAAATTGAAGCCCCAGAAGGAGAGGAAGAAATGACATGTCACTGGTTGAGTGAATATGTGAGCGCTGTTTCAATCGAGTCGAATTTACAAGGAGCCAGGCAGTAGGAGTTCATTTATCAGTATGAAGTTGCACTTGGTTTGGCCTATACGAGATGCACTGATTCGGTTTGGAAGGGCGTCATCCTCTCCTAAAACATCCTGGCCCAAAAGTGTTGTAATTCATTTTTGGTACCCTGGTTACTGTTACACGGACGGGTGGCTCCACACATGTTCTCTAGGGGATAGTTCTGGGGATCTTGCTGTGACTGCAGTTTCACTTCCATTTCATGCCACGTGCCAAGTAAAAAAGAGCATTGTCCTGTCGTGTAAGAGCCCAGGCTGTCCATGGCGTACCGTTATGCCCCCAGAGTTCCCTCGATCACGAACATCCGTGACTTGAAGTCATACGCGGTGGCTGCCCACACTCTGATGCCAGGAGTAACACCGTAGTGCCTCTGAAAAACATTGGAATGTTGGAACATCTGCCAAAGTGGCCGACATACTGGCCGACGATGGTCATACAATATAGTCAGAACCGTGGCCCATCGCTGAACACAACGCTACGTTATTCACCAGCAGTCTGTGCTTCCCGGTAACGATACCACTCCAAACACAGTCGTTTGTTCTTTTGTGTTGACTGCCAACATTTGGGTCGGCAGTTCCCTAGTTTGGCTGCTGCTGGCCTCCGACCAATGGTGCCGGATGTCACAGAATTTTGCAGGGAGTTCATTACTTCTTTACGGATGAAAGGCACAGATGTGAAAGCGTTACGAAATGCTTGTAGTCAGACGAAATCGACAAGGAACTTGACAAAGAATGTGCCTGCCTTGAGAGCCACGTGCATTCTAACATAGGCGACTGTCAAGTCCGAGTGTCCCACAAACCTGGATATTGCCCAATTCGATCATCAGGCCAAATGGAGACCCAAAATGCTATCCCCTCCAAACTCTGCGAAATGCTGCCGACAATGACTGACACGAGTACGCGGCATCTTCTTGTACTTCATAGTGAACTCCCAACACCTGACGCCGTTGATGCTCCGTACATACCCTACGACCGTTGGCCACAACACCAAACACGAACAATATGGACGACTCTGGATGCCGTTCTAATTGTCGGAGATAATTGCAGCTTTAATCAGTTACGTACCGGCCGATGTTGTGTACGTCTACGAAGTTGCATTGACATTCCGCCAGGTTTTCTGAGTGCTTTATATTTTTTGTCACGCACTGTAAGTCGTGTAAGGCATGACCGAAAAGAAGCTTGTTTTACCTTAACAGCTTAGGCCTGTCCTCTTGTTGCGTGTAGCCACGGAGTCTGGTATGAGAACCCTAGTTACACAGCAATGGAAGCTTCAGGTCTCTTCGCTGTTTATATTTTGACTAAAGTTCAGTCTTGATCATACCATTTATGTTTCAATGACATAGGTAACCGGTTTCGGTAATTTTTACACAACCTTCATCAGACCCATGGCTCCCTTAGGATGGTATGCGGAGCTCTCCTCAGCTGAGGAGAGCTCCGCATACCATTCTAAGGGAGCCATGGGTATGATGAAGGTTGTGTAAAAATTACCGAAACCGGTTACCTATGTCATTGAAACATAAAAGGTATGATCAAGACTGAACTTTAGTCAAAATATAATAATACACTCCTGGAAATGGAAAAAAGAACACATTGACACCGGTGTGTCAGACCCACCATACTTGCTCCGGACACTGCGAGAGGGCTGTACAAGCAATGATCACACGCACGGCACAGCGGACACACCAGGAACCGCGGTGTTGGCCGTCGAATGGCGCTAGCTGCGCAGCATTTGTGCACCGCCACCGTCAGTGTCAGCCAGTTTGCCGTGGCATACGGAGCTCCATCGCAGTCTTTAACACTGGTAGCATGCCGCGACAGCGTGGACGTGAACCGTATGTGCAGTTGACGGACTTTGAGCGAGGGCGTATAGTGGGCATGCGGGAGGCCGGGTGGACGTACTGCCGAATTGCTCAACACGTGGGGCGTGAGGTCTCCACAGTACATCGATGTTGTCGCCAGTGGTCGGCGGAAGGTGCACGTGGCCGTCGACCTGGGACCGGACCACAGCGACGCACGGATGCAGGCCAAGACCGTAGGATCCTACGCAGTGCCGTAGGGGACCGCACCGCCACTTCCCAGCAAATTAGGGACACTGTTGCTCCTGGGGTATCGGCGAGGACCATTCGCAACCGTCTCCATGAAGCTGGGCTACGGTCCCGCACACCGTTAGGCCGTCTTCCGCTCACGCCCCAACATCGTGCAGCCCGCCTCCAGTGGTGTCGCGACAGGCGTGAATGGAGGGACGAATGGAGACGTGTCGTCTTCAGCGATGAGAGTCGCTTCTGCCTTGGTGCCAATGATGGTCGTATGCGTGTTTGGCGCCGTGCAGGTGAGCGCCACAATCAGGACTGCATACGACCGAGGCACACAGGGCCAACACCCGGCATCATGGTGTGGGGAGCGATCTCCTACACTGGCCGTACACCACTGGTGATCGTCGAGGGGACACTGAATAGTGCACGGTACATCCAAACCGTCATCGAACCCATCGTTCTACCATTCCTAGACCGGCAAGGGAACTTGCTGTTCCAACAGGACAATGCACGTCCGCATGTATCCCGTGCCACCCAACGTGCTCTAGAAGGTGTAAGTCAACTACCCTGGCCAGCAAGATCTCCGCATCTGTCCCCCATTGAGCATGTTTGGGACTGGATGAAGCGTCGTCTCACGCGGTCTGCACGTCCAGCACGAACGCTGGTCCAACTGAGGCGCCAGGTGGAAATGGCATGGCAAGCCGTTCCACAGGACTACATCCAGCATCTCTACGATCGTCTCCATGGGAGAATAGCAGCCTGCATTGCTGCGAAAGGTGGATATACACTGTACTAGTGCCGACATTGTGCATGCTCTGTTGCCTGTGTCTATGTGCCTGTGGTTCTGTCAGTGTGATCATGTGATGTATCTGACCCCAGGAATGTGTCAATAAAGTTTCCCCTTCCTGGGACAATGAATTCACGGTGTTCTTATTTCAATTTCCAGGAGTGTATATCGATCACTGTATTCCAAAAATGTTTACCAAAATTGTACTTTGCTGTTTATTTTTAGCTCATTGTCGGATACTGTTGCAATATATTACAACATTAATAATCGTTACATCAGTGTACTCGAATTTTCAGGGCCTGCCAACCCCCTTAAGTTACTATATAAAAACTATACTTCCTTTGGTATCTCTCTGGACACAAGAGATAAGAGGATTAAACAAAAACAAACGTCCCTTGCAGACAACAACATATCTGAAGAGAAAAAAATGTGGTGATGTCAGTCTATAACTGTGGTCCTTTCTCCTACACTTTCTCTAGGAGTGTCTTTAAAATCAGGTAGTGTGACCAGACTGATTAGTTCCATCAGTGACTTAGAACAAAGCCACTAACTGCAATACTTTCTCTAGGAGTGTCTTTAAAATCAGGTAGTGTGACCAGACTGATTAGTTCCATCAGTGACTTAGAACAAAGCCACTAACTGCAATACGGAAAGCAGTGTGTCTGACCGATGCCACTGTTGTGTGCTCAGAGCAACGACTCTGCTACATCCTGATACGTAAATGGTGTGACGACATGACTTCCGGAGATCGCAGGCGGTATGCACACAGTATGTAAGGGACCTTTTGTGGGATATAGCAGCATGCAGCTGTGTATCAGAGGTTTAGTTAAATTTTACAAGCACCGACGCACGTTATCCCAGTATCCGTCCACATGCGTGCGGAACATGAGGTAATCACTGTCAAGTTGGTAATGCACCGGTGCGGAAAACTTAAGTATGAAAGTAACTTTCACACGATGTCTCACTGCCATGCAATGTACAGTAGTTTGACGAAGTTTGCACTATGCATGGAAGAAACTGCTAGAGCATAGTACGGAAGGTAATTGAAACAAACACGCCATGCGGCGAACAGAAAGACACTTAAGACAACAAATATTACAAAGGGGCCGGCCGCGGTGGTCTAGCGGTTCTGGCGCTGCAGTCCGGAACCGCGGGACTGCAACGATCGCGGGTTCGAATCCTGCGTCGGGCGTGGGTGTGTGTGATGTCCTTAGGTTAGTTAGGTCTAAGTAGTTCTAAGTTCTAGGGGACTTATGACCTAAGATGTTGAGTCCCATAGTGCTCAGAGCCATTTGAACCATTTTATTACAAAGGGCGGGAAATGGTCGTTGGTCCATTTAAACGTGCTGCGTCTTCCCACGCGTACTCGATGGGACTTTAGACGGGAGAAGCGGCAGGCCAATTCTTTTGCCCAGTATCCTCTGGTTGCATTAGCTCCTCCAACTGCCCAGTTAGATATGGTCGCGCATAATCGTCCAAAAAATTTAAGTCATGGCCGAATGCACCTCCGAAAAATGCACATGGGCACGTGAGGAAGCAGTAAATTGTCACAACGACACTGACAGGTTAGTGTACCGTTTTCCAAATTTGGAGGTAAATATGGCCACGCAACATTATTCTTCCCATGCTGTAACGTTGAGCCACGGATCATGTTCGACAATGTTCCCACCTCTCACCATATGGGATACCTCCTCATGTTCCATCTTTTCTGCGTCCAGGGGACTATGATAAATCGCGGTAGACTAAGTGTGATTATTGTCTCTGAATAAATCATTTCTGTTCCTCTCATTGAATATTTCTTTCAGTTACATTGTGTTCCACATTATAGTAGTTCTTTCTGCCTTTGGTCCAAGTTTTGTCTAGATATAGTACTTGGAAGTGATATATCACGCAACTGTTTCTTTTGTCCTTAAGTTCTGCACAGCAGAGTACGGAAGTACCTTAATTTCCTTGTTCTTTTCAAGTTATAATCTTAGTCTTTTTTAAATAACATTGGTGGTAATTCGTATTTCTAGGTGGATACGTTATTTGCTTTGTGGTACTAGATTATTTGGAGTTGTACTGGGGGGTGTTTTGTTACAGTGGATACAGCGAGTCGTCGTGACGGTTCTGTTACTTTGGTAGAATATCTAATGCAGTTCTCTCTCTCTCACTGCACATCCTCCGTACTTTCTCTCTGCATCTGAGCATTGCTATGAGGATGGGGTGAGGTGTGATTGTATGACGTATACCTGATTGTTTCAGAGAGTCTTTATGTTTCTGCACCACAGTTAATTAAAATGTATTTCTAAATATTTAAATTGCTGTGGTAGCTCGTTGTTGAGATTGTCAGGCATTTTGAAGCCACTACCCAATTGCGAAATGCGATATGTACGAGAAGACTCCAAAAAATACGTTAAATATCATTATGGGCGGGCAAGTAACTTTTACAGAATACGGCAACATGCTTAAAAATGACACAAGCATATGACATTATCTTTTTCATAGTTACCAAATCTCTGAAAACAACGGTCTGATTGTTCTATGTATCGCTCAGTTCCTCAATGACAGATGTCCAATCTTTGAACACGGAGCCATCCACGAACTGCTGTGTTGACGTCCTCATTGTTCTTTCAGATTGCTGAGAAGGTTGATACCGCGTGGCGAAGTTTCCTATCAGCACCATCCACGCCTTTGCAGCCTTGGTCGAATTGTTGGCCCACTTCACTACGACTGATCGCGACATTGCATTTGGTCCACATACCACCAGAATATTACTGTGAAAATGTGTGAAATTTAGACGTTTTGCCCACAAGAATCATAAAGTACCGCATGCCTGAAATTGGAGGTACGTTTCGGGCTGCCGCACCATTTCATTCTCACGCTATGACGCACCTGTTATCCGTACAACAGGAGAACATCATCTGCAGAATATTTACTCTCTTCTGAAACGCACAAATCTTGTTGCAAAACTGGCTTTGGAATCGCATGTGTAATGTCTTGAAGTCCCTACGTACTTTTTATCAATATCCAGAGTAGCCCAGAAGGGTTATTTTGAAATGATAATAGAATATTGCGAAGTGAAGTGGTACACCTCCAATTCACACGGCTGTCTACATGCTCCATTCCCCATCTCTTTTGATTTTAAGCTTTGTTATGTCCCACGTGTGCCGTACTGAGTTGTTTACACAATGTAACCTATCTCACAGTGTAGCAGCGTCGCTGTGCATATATGAGCTTCAAAGAATATCAAGATCATGTCTCAAATAAGTACCCATTTTTGTTGCGCGTTTTATAATACCAAAATAAATTTGCCATTGAAAGGTCGACGAGCCATTTTCCAGTTGGTATCTCCAAATCGAAAAACCTCGTCCAGTCCATGCATCAGCGACAACCAGCGTTATCGTCTTTTATGGTGAAACATTTGGAGATGACGAACGATCACCCAGACATGAATTTAAGGGAGTACAACGTCATGAATGAGCAATGTGTGAGTGGAACATGTGTGCATGTAGCTTATTTTCGTAACAAACAGCTGACTGCCACATCGACGTTGGTGATAGTACCTTGGAAAGCATGAACAATCGACTGCGATGTGCGTAGGAACGAGTTCTTCTGTAATTTAATTTCATTTTCATTAGTTGAGGATGCCATACACTATTAGTACATCTAATGTTTACAAGTTAATTACATGTATAGCTGATAGGAGGCGTTAGTTAGCCTACAGTTAGTAAAGAAACTAACAGTCATTGTGGTTTTGCCTCTCCTGACGCGAGCATTTGATTGATATTAACTGGAATAGTTAATATTAATGACAAAACATTATTCCATTCCTTGGTCTTTTGTACTGTTATGGTGGAGTCAGCTGGTCTGTACAAGATCCACCTTGCATTTTATACGTTTTTATGACGGACGCATTATATATCCACCTACTGCTGCATCGAGTTTTCCATTTTATATGGCTTTGTGACGGATAGGTTACATATACAGCTACTTTTACACAATCTGATAATGCCCCAAGAGGGTGAAACGCGTCACTAATATTAAATAATTTCGCAGCCAGGACAGTTTTCATTCTGGAAATGATGATATTAATATTTAAAGTTACTGGGAGTTGGTGATCATACTGAGGACGTTACTGGGGAAGTTTCCGTCACAGAAACAACTCTTCATCATTAGCGTCCCAAACGTGTGCCTCTTACAACAGCAAGTTGCAGAAACAGAAATAAGAAGGGGTGCAGGAACAGAGGAGCTGGCTGCTCAAAGGATGGTGAAAGAATCACCTGGGCTGGTGAACCGCCATACACGTTGATACACCTCCGTGATATTATATAAGCACTCCGAAATGCACGGTGCTTCCCATTACGGTACTATTCTGGCAGAAGACAGATGCGGTTGTTGAAATGATATGGAATTGGGGTGACCTGTCCTCGGCCCATATTCGAAGACAGAGAAACATTCACTTGTGTTGTGTCCTGGAGACTTCTCTAAGACGTACAACAAATAAATAAATAAATAAATAAACGTGGCGAATCATCAACAGGTGTCATACCCAGGCCGCTTGCAAAGAAATAGACTTTTTTTTAAATTAAATACAAATCATGTTTCAACTGGAGATTCTTACTGATTAAGTAATGAATTCAATGAAAGTAGGATGTATACCAAAATTAATTAAAAAGTCGATAAAATTAGTGAGATAATTTTTGCACTAAAATCCATTTTCTCCAGTAACGGAATCGACCGTTGGCCGAGGTGAATAGAGAGCCGTAGAATGATGGGGGTGGGGCAGTTGTCAAGTCCACCAATCAATTAATCCAGAGAAATTCACGAGATAATGAAACTCTCATTGCTTTCAAATTCGAGCAGCAACCATACCGAAATGTAGGGACATCACTTTCGCCCACATTTGGAGAACTGGCTCCAGGACAGGCTTCTCTGCTTCAATGCCAGAAGGCCGAGATAGCCTCACGAATAACAAATCTGGGCGAAATGTGAATACTAAATACCAGCCAGCTAGCCATGACAAGAGGAATGGTATGTCGGTGCACTTCGAAAACACTTTGTGAAGAAAATACAAATCGAAAAACTGGTGATACGTGCTACCGGAAAAAGCGTAGGAGTGTGCACCAGCAGTGTCATTAGCTATGGTTACTAAGTTACTCTGGGTAACTGACAGACGCATTCAAGTCACTTTCGCTTGTTGTATGTAGCGTTCTGAGAAGGGAGGTGAGCTAACCATAAAATCCGACTGAATTTTGGATATGAATATCTGTCATCAGAATAGAGAGCCACTGAATGGTGCTAAATTGTTTCGATACCAGCCAGGAAATGCAGTAAATTTTATCCTGAGAGAACAACTTTGGCAGTCGTTCTTATGAGATGCCTGAGGTATTACCCTAAAACATTCTACAACCCTAGGGGGGCTTGTCAGACAAAGGCCCGCAGTTCGCCTCTCATGCTTGTATCGCACAAATGCAGAAGCGTGGAATCACCTTTCACTGGATGACCGTCTACCACACAGCAGCAAAGGCTATAGAGGGATTCTTCTGCAATGGAGAAAAGCTAGCTGCCACACACTGGTCCATGAAACATTTTATTCGTTTATGGGTACAACACATTCCTCAATTTGAAGAAATAATCAACAGTTTAATATACGACACATGTGGTTATTCCCTGGCCAAGCTAATCCTGCATTGGCCTCTAATCACGCTGACAAGAGGAGTGACGAGGTTACCAACTTCCCTTTTGTTGATTTGGGAACTAAAGTAGCTGTTGCTCTTAGGACGGTTAGGAGGAAAGGCATTGAGACAGAAACGGCATGACCGTACCTCAAGGAAGGTAACAGTTATTAAGGTTAGAGTCTTGGTTCAGGTCCGGAACTATCTTCCGTTACACCTTGTAGAAAAGAAGGTAACAAAATTTTACGGTTTGCACAATGGTCCCTACACAGAGGAGAGGCTATCGAACGGCCATTTCTATGTTGCCGTAGAACTTGCACTGGCGGTGAGAAATAAATACAGTATATTGTAAACTTAAAATTTTTCATTTGTTAAATCCTCCCCCATTATATTTACATCGTTATTTTATGAGTGGTTGTTACTAAGTTAAATGTGATACCAGCTGATTTTTCGTTGTAATATAGATGCAAGACTGACACATTGATGTACTTTTCCTTCTCTTATGCCAGTGGTCCGAATATTGTGTTATTTGTTAAATTTACGTAGTGTCAGATTGTTCCAATAGTGGCAGTTAAGCATCGTGACCGAAGAAGGAAGAAAGTGAGAACCTCTGTCAGCAATGAGCATTCCAAATACACTCCTGGAAATTGAAATAAGAACACCGTGAATTCATTGTCCCAGGAAGGGGAAACTTTATTGACACATTCCTGGGGTCAGATACATCACATGATCACACTGACAGAACTACAGGCACATAGACACAGGCAACAGAGCATGCACAATGTCGGCACTAGTACAGTGTATATCCACCTTTCGCAGCAATGCAGGCTGCTATTCTCCCATGGAGACGATCGTAGAGATGCTGGATGTAGTCCTGTGGAACGGCTTGCCATGCCATTTCCACCTGGCACCTCAGTTGGACCAGCGTTCGTGCTGGACGTGCAGACCGCGTGAGACGACGCTTCATCCAGTCCCAAACATGCTCAATGGGGGACAGATCCGGAGATCTTGCTGGCCAGGGTAGTTGACTTACACCTTCTAGAGCACGTTGGGTGGCACGGGATACATGCGGACGTGCATTGTCCTGTTGGAACAGCAAGTTCCCTTGCCGGTCTAGGAATGGTAGAACGATGGGTTCGATGACGGTTTGGATGTACCGTGCACTATTCAGTGTCCCCTCGACGATCACCAGTGGTGTACGACCAGTGTAGGAGATCGCGTGAGCGGAAGACGGCCTAACGGTGTGCGGGACCGTAGCCCAGCTTCATGGAGACGGTTGCGAATGGTCCTCGCCGATACCCCAGGAGCAACAGTGTCCCTAATTTGCTGGGAAGTGGCGGTGCGGTCCCCTACGGCACTGCGTAGGATCCTACGATCTTGGCGTGCATCCGTGCGTCGCTGCGGTCCGGTCCCAGGTCGACGGGCACGTGCACCTTCTGCCGACCACTGGCGACAACATCGATGTACTGTGGAGACCTCACGCCCCACGTGTTGAGCAATTCGGCGGTACGTCCACCCGGCCTCCCGCATGCCCACTATACGCCCTCGCTCAAAGTCCGTCAACTGCACATACGGTTCACGTCCACGCTGTCGCGGCATGCTACCAGTGTCAAAGACTGCGATGGAGCTCCGTATGCCACGGCAAACTGGCTGACACTGACGGCGGCGGTGCACAAATGCTGCGCAGCTAGCGCCATTCGACGGCCAACACCGCGGTTCCTGGTGTGTCCGCTGTGCCGTGCGTGTGATCATTGCTTGTACAGCCCTCCCGCAGTGTCCGGAGCAAGTATGGTGGGTCTGACACACCGGTGTCAATGTGTTCTTTTTTCCATTTCCAGGAGTGTAGCTAGGAGTGAAGTAATTCATGAGAGAGAGAGGGAGGGAGCCGTAAGTATGAGCTCGCGTCCCTACATTGGCAGGGTAACAACAACAGGACTATTACTCTTGTAGCAGGTGGCCATGGTAGCCAGCTGACTGCGTAAACTGGTCACTGCCGTGTCGCAATGGCACGGGACACACACATGAGAGAGGCCATCAACGAGGGCCAACTCCGTTCATGAGCTGGTTCTCCAGACCGGCAGCAATCCTTACCTACGCCTGAGAGACCACAACAAGCTATCTGCTGCTGCCACCCTTTCCACTACCTGTGAATGTACTGAAAGTAAAAGCGTTTACGTTGAGGAGGGGCGATGGTATTTAAATCCATACCAGACTACCCGAGCAACTATGTCTACACGTCTTTTGTGACGCAGAGAAAGAAAAATGATTATAGAAGCAAAAAATGTCTCTAGTTAAATTTTAAACAAATTTTTTTATATGTAGCTGTGTTAATTCTTTGTTTATTGTGAAGGATCCCTCCTGGATAGATCCTCCGAAGTTAAGGTTAGAAGTATGTACAACAGGACTTCATACACTCATTAAAACGTTTTGAAATTTGTCATTAAAATATTGGTTTTGTAAATAAATGTCCATACTGAGATTTACACCGCCCCGGAGAAGATACAGGAGGGAAGTCTATTTTTTTCAAAGTCAGTTGTCCATGCAATTTGAACCCCTGGAAGGGCACTTGTAAACCAGAGACTTTTCTGAGTTGTAAACAAAACCCATGTAAGAGCTTTTAAAACTATCCAAATCAGTCCCATTACAAAAAAAGAGAATTTAATTAATTAATTGCCAATTTTCAGTGATTAAGTAAGGATCCAAACGATTAGGCCTAAAGCAGTAACAGGCAGATACACGTCTTAATTAAAAAATCGAAAAAATAAATTAGTAAATTCGCGCATGGAAGTCCATTTACGTCGGTCAGGTGACTCAACCAATAGCTCAGCTCGGTAGAGGACCGTCTAACGTTGGAGCGGGGAGAGCAATTTTCATGTACAACTAGTTAATTCAGAATATTCACGAGATGGCGAAAATATGTAGACGTTCAGGGTCATTACGTTCTAATTCAAGATGCAGCCACACTGACACGTACGTACTGCTCTTCTGTCTGTATTCAGAGAACTGGGGCGATGACAGGTTCCCAAACCTGAATGTCAGGACACCAAATTGCCCCACCGGCCAAAAGCCGCGGGAACTGTTTTCAGTGCCACCCCCCCCCCAACCACCCCCACCTCACCCCGTCATTCATATTAGCTACAGGAACCATTTTATATCAGATGACACACACGGCTGTGTTGCATCCGAGTTTACAAACATAGTTTTACGATAGTTGCCAGTTACATCCCGCTGCTGCAGGGTTAGAACGTAAATTGTTCTTATGAGCGATGAGCTTTTGGCAGACAGAACTCCTCTGCTAAAATCATCAACATGGAATCCACAGACACATGGATTACATCGATTCACTCATTTTATTCACAAATCATAGGACTGTAGGAAACATTACCAAATTAAATAACGTACGTATTTTTATATTTGTCTCAAGTCTTCGATTACGGTTCCGTCTAGTAAACGAGAAGCGTTCTCATTAAGTGCATGCACTGCCATGACATCAAATCAGAACACTTGAGTCAGTATTTCAGCATTCTCTCCATCGTGATCCATTTCTGTGCCATATAGTCAATGAGCGACTGAATATACGATTTTATCCGCTTACTGAATTCATATTAAGACCAGAAATTCTTATGATTTTTAGCCAGGTTGATTAGTAACTTCAATGAACACTTTTCGCAATGCTCTCTTTACTTTCATTTTTGCTTCGTTCGGATTTTCTTTTCAACTGCACTTTGGTTTTGCTTAAATAACGATTGTGTGAGATAACCAGGAAACAGTGTGCTTTTTCTAGCTGAAATTTGTTCTAAATTAAGAATACAAATGTTGTGCAACGAATGAAAGATAATTACTAGCGGCTGCCAGGAAGAAGCGGAGTGAGTGTCAGTTATTGTAAAACTGTTGTGAGCGCGCGTTTTATAATTCGGAATTTCCTTTGCGGAAACCAACGACCTTGCCGGTTCCCGTCCGAGAACCCAATGAAACGTCCCCTTACAAAAATTCATGGATTACTGTGCTGATAAACTCCTTACGTTATTTAATTCTCAAATAGCTGAGTAAAACTGAACGTACTCAGACATTAGTCTCTTTACTTATTCTGATCAACACTAAACTGACACACAATATTTTTATCGTAACGCAATATGACTTTCAAAAATTCCTACAAATGAATGGCCCTGACTAACAATAACCTATACCTTTCATGAATCACTTACCTCACAAAAATCTTCGTTACTCGAACTACTGAAATACAGCGAGCGCCAATACTGCCAGCTAAATAAAAGATTCTAACTACCGAAGGCACTAACTACTGATAGACACAGTTAGCAAATGAAAGATTTTGATAGAGAACAAACAATGTATTTATCTTAATAGTGTTCAAAAGTCATAATATACACTCCTGGAAATGGAAAAAAGAACACATTGACACCGGTGTGTCAGACCCACCATACTTGCTCCGGACACTGCGAGAGGGCTGTACAAGCAATGATCACACGCACGGCACAGCGGACACACCAGGAACCGCGGTGTTGGCCGTCGAATGGCGCTAGCTGCGCAGCATTTGTGCACCGCCGCCGTCAGTGTCAGCCAGTTTGCCGTGGCATACGGAGCTCCATCGCAGTCTTTAACACTGGTAGCATGCCGCGACAGCGTGGACGTGAACCGTATGTGCAGTTGACGGACTTTGAGCGAGGGCGTATAGTGGGCATGCGGGCGGCCGGGTGGACGTACCGCCGAATTGCTCAACACGTGGGACGTGAGGTCTCCACAGTACATCGATGTTGTCGCCAGTGGTCGGCGGAAGGTGCACGTGCCCGTCGACCCGGGACCGGACCGCAGCGACGCACGGATGCACTCCAAGACCGTAGGATCCTACGCAGTGCCGTAGGGGACCGCACCGCCACTTCCCAGCAAATTAGGGACACTGTTGCTCCTGGGGTATCGGCGAGGACCATTCGCAACCGTCTCCATGAAGCTGGGCTACGGTCCCGCACACCGTTAGGCCGTCTTCCGCTCACGCCCCAACATCGTGCAGCCCGCCTCCAGTGGTGTCGCGACAGGCGTGAATGGAGGGACGAATGGAGACGTGTCGTCTTCAGCGATGAGAGTCGCTTCTGCCTTGGTGCCAATGATGGTCGTATGCGTGTTTGGCGCCGTGCAGGTGAGCGCTACAATCAGGACTGCATACGACCGAGGCACACAGGGCCAACACCCGGCATCATGGTGTGGGGAGCGATCTCCTACACTGGCCGTACACCACTGGTGATCGTCGAGGGGACACTGAATAGTGCACGGTACATCCAAACCGTCGTCGAACCCATCGTTCTACCATTCATAGACTGGCAAGGGAACTTGCTGTTCCAACAGGACAATGCACGTCCGCATGTATCCCGTGCCACCCAACCTGCTCTAGAAGGTGTAAGTCAACTACCCTGGCCAGCAAGACCTCCGGATCTGTCCCCCATTGAGCATGTTTGGGACTAGATGAAGCGTCGTCTCACGCGGTCTGCACGTCCAGCACGAACGCTGGTCCAACTGAGGCGCCAGGTGGAAATGGCATGGCAAGCCGTTCCACAGGACTACATCCAGCATCTCTACGATCGTCTCCATGGGAGAATAGCAGCCTGCATTGCTGCGAAAGGTGGATATACACTGTACTAGTGCCGACATTGTGCATGCTCTGTTGCCTGTGTCTATGTGCCTGTGGTTCTGTCAGTGTGATCATGTGATGTATCTGACCCCAGGAATGTGTCAATAAAGTTTCCCCTTCCTGGAACAATGAATTCACGGTGTTCTTATTTCAATTTCCAGGAGTGTATATACAGTTCATGACATCCAGTCTTACAAATTTATTGTCTCTGATGGACACATTTCCAGATCATCCGCTCTCAAAACTCCACCATCTCTCTCCCCACATCCACTATTGCTGGCGGCTCACCTCCAACTACGCAACGTTACGCGCTGTTCACATCCAACTGCCCAACTGTACGATAGCGAATATTACAACAATGCCAACCAGCCACAGACTGTGCACTGCACAGCCAGTGATTTTCATACAGAGCGCTACGTGGCGTTACCAATATAAAAACCTAAACAGCCTACTTACACCAAGTGAAGCACTGTCGGGCTTGTTAGCATTAGGATGGGTGACCATTTGATTCTGCCGAGCGCTGTTGGCAAGCGGGCTGCACTCAGCTTTGTGAGGCCAAGATAGGATTTACATGACTAAGAAGTAGCGGTTCCGCTCACGAAAACACAACATCCGGGAGAGCGATGTACTGACCACATTCGCCTCCGTTTATCCATCCAGTGACGCCTGTAGGATGGGGATGACAGCGCGCTCGGTCTGTGCCGTTGGGCTTTACCAGGCCTGTACGGACGGAGGTTATGTAATAAATGCGCAGATAGAAATTACATAATTCCAGTGTCTCTGCAGTTTCCATGAACTTCAATACGTGATGTGTAATGATAAAATACACGCACACGTACCCAACTATGATTCTGAACACATATTTTCAGTTTCCAGGACAGCAAAACTGTATGGAACAGCTTTCTGCTTGGAAGATAAGTGGAAATTATAACTAGCATTTTTCACCTACTTGAATTAAAGGTGCCCAGTAACACCGTAGGACAGCACATCGGCGGTATGAGACCATTATAAACTCATAGCAGCAAATCAAGAAAGGTGTCCGCTCAAGAATGTGAGACTGTTTATCTTGTAGCCGTCCCAACAAAATTGTCGCACCCATTTTATATGAAAACCAACGAGAAAAGACATAGAAGTCCAAAACTGAGTTGCCATTAATGACTCTACAGCTAAATGAGGCCTTGCAACGTACATTGAAGTAACGAAAATTCCTGGCAGATTCAAACTGTTTGCCGGACCAACACTCGAACTCGGGACCTTTGCCTTTCGCGGGCAAGTGCTCTATCATCTGAGCTACCCACTCGTCCTCACAGCTACAATTCTGCCAGTACCTCGTCTCTTACTTTCCAGACTTCACACTGAAGTAAATTACAAGGAGTACTTGACAGGGAGAAGCATAATAACACAGTATTTATTCAGGTGCACACACACACACACACACACAAACACACACACACACACACACACACACACAAGCATGCGCGCTCACGTACACACACACTCAGACACAGAAACGTATAGTTTTGTATTGCGCTATTTTCAGTTTGTCCGTGTCTCTTAGTAACAGCGTTTAGTTGGAGATTGATTATCTGGTAACACAGTATGTGAGGTCAATTCACAAGCTGAGCAGAATTAATGCTGAACACGCTATTAGCAGCGCCTATACCAGGTATCCCGGGACGACTGGTCAATATTCGGATATATGGCAGCAAGGAGCACTTGGAAGGAATATGTTTAGTCACTTCAGTAGAAGAAGTTTGTTCCACATTAGAGAAGATAAAGTGCTCATAGCTCGTGAGATTGGCATTTTAGAGCCCATATTTAATATTGACCATCCACCTGGTACACCCCTTATACGCAAAACACCAAAGATTTCGAGTATGAGACTTATTTGGAATTATCTGGTACAATTGATTTACAAAGTGGAGATGTATTGAACGAATGTATTAGTAAATAGCTGTTTCAGTCGCTTAAGGACATGTCAACCCAAAAGTAGATTGCTGTCTAGTAAAAGCCATTTGAACTGTCATAGAAAGCAGCATGTTCAGAAAGTGAGCTACAGAAGACGTGGCTTAAACACAATAGTACGCTTAAATGAAACCGAAGGAATTGGGTCACAAATCGAGTAACTGTGTAGCTGCTAAAACTCGAAAACACAAGAAGCAAAGCTGTGTAATATTTTCAGCACCAAACAGACTCTTTTGTGATGGAATGTTTAAAAGACTTGACAGAACAAGCAACAGAGCGTTCGTGGCAGCTGGTTACAACTTAATAAGACAGCAGCTCGAAATTTAATGAATAACGAGAGAGGCACGTTTATTATTCTGCCCTGTAAACTCCACGGTCACCAATTATCGAGCCCACCTTCTGTTTCATTATTTATTAAATTTCGAGTGCAGCTTTTAGTCGGTTTCTTAAGTCCAAATAGATGAGTTCTGAACTCGTTGTACTACAAGGACCAAATAGAACCACTTTCTCTTAAAAAGTAATTTCAATAAAACCATCTTCCTTTTCGTTTCATACGTTACAGCACACCAAGGCCGTTCTAATCTTTTAATATGAAAAAATACACTGACGTAAAGAAATCACAATATGAAGAAGGAGTTGTCCGACATAAACGAAAGTTCTTAGGTGAGTTAAGATGTTGATTGTGGAGTTAAGATGTTGGTTGTTCATATTCCGCACCGTTCACATAAAAGTCTCGCTAGTTGCGCCACTATGACGATGCTCCAAATCCACGCAGTAACGCTTATGAGCCTTAGTTACCGTTAATATTGTGCGTGCGGAGTTGATATTACTTAATGACGCCTTTAAGGCGGCAAAGACATCATTATCAACACGTTATTGAGTTTGAACGAGGTCTTGTAATATTGCTACGAGAAGCTGGACGTTCCTTCTGCGACACTGCAGAGAGACTTGGCAGAATGTAGCTACTGCACATCACTGTTGGCAGGTGTTGTCATGGAAATCCACGGCAGCAAGAGGACCGCTACCCGGAAAAAAGATGATGATGAAGTTAGGTTTGTGGGGTGGTCAACTGCGCGCTCATCAGCGCCCATACATAGTCCCAATTCTTTACACAGCACAATTTGTTTCCAGATTCAATTCTAACCACTGACACGAATGTTGATGATGAAATCATGAGGACAACACAGACACCCAGTTCCAAGGCAGAAAAAATCCCCAACCCGGCCGGGAATCTAACCTGGGACCCCGTGATTTAGAGGCAAGAACGCTAGCCACAAGAGCACGAGCTGCGGATTCTTAGGAAGTCCACGTGACACTACCGAGACTATTGTGTTCGACGTATGGCTCTGGTGCGTCGTACTGCATCTGCTGCAGCAATGGAGCAGCAGCTGGCTCCACAGTGGCACAACGAATTGTTACAAATAGGTTACTTCAAGGGCAGCTGTGTGAAGCAAGATTTCATTGGTGGGCAGCATGGAGATCTGTTGTGTTTTCAGCCTCAGTGCCCGTGATTGTCGTGGGTTGCTTCGAAGGAGGCCAAACGAGGTCCTGAAACCAAATTGTCTGCGTTCTAGACACATTGGACCTACACCTGGACTTCGTATGGCAGCTGGAACACTCTCGTGGTAATTCCAGGCACCCTGACGCTAAATTTGCACGTCAGTCTGGTAATTCGACCTCTTGCGCTGCCACCCACGAACAGCATTCCAGGGGATGTTTTCCAACAGGATAACGCTCGCCCACATACCACTTTGGGAACACAAAATGCTATACAGAACATCGACATGTCAATTTGTACGTCAGTGTGCTAGTTCGACCTCTTGTGCTGCCATCCGCAACAGCATTCCCAGGGATGTTTTCCAACAGGATAACGCTCGACTACATACAGCTTTAGTAACCCAACATGCTATACAGAATGTCGACATATGCTTTGACCTGCTCGATCACCAAAGCTATCCCTGCTCAAGCACATATGGGGAAGTATCGGATGGCAACTCCAGTGTCACCCACAAACAGCATTAACCGTCCCATTATTAACCGACCAAGGGCAATAGAAATGGAACTCCCGCCACAAACTGACATTCGGCACACGTACATGACAATATATGCACGTTTGCATGCTTGCAGTCAACATTTTGGCGGTTACACTGGTTATTAATGTACAAGTATTTAACATTTGCAATGGCTTAACCGGCGCTTACATTAACCGGTGATCTTGCGATGTTGATCACTGCAATATGTTACCTAGACAAATGAGTTTCCGAAAATGAAATTTCGGTAGTCTAGGTCAGCCATTTAATGGTGTCGAGGTTTATCCGTCAATGTACATGGAGAATATTAGGATGGCTAAATGTGAACATAAATTAAATGAACCTGAGATTATGAATAAAACTGGAAGTTCCATTTATGCAAGAGAGTGGGAGAAAATTTTTAATGACACTGCGTCTTTTAATTCGTTTCTTTAAGTCGATGGTCACGAATTAATCTGAAACATGTGTGTTCTAGATAGTGCATCTCAGTTCTAAATTTATATGAGTATTTAAATTACTTGTATGATAATAAAAGGGATCAAATTTGTGTCACCGTGAATCATTCCAATGCATTTAACAGTAATTATTACTTGTTGCACTCAAACATAATTATGTAGTGACGAAACACGAACTATGACATGTCGATGTCGACACGTTGTATATTACTTGCTTTTAACATGCACGGATTATAAAATTAAAATTTAGCTTGTGTGTCACTGGTTAATACGAGCGATAAACGCCTAGTGACATTGCTGAGAAGCATTACAGTCTGTGACACGGAATATCAGTGGAAGCGGGCTACATCTAAGTCGAATTTATGGCCCCATAAGAACATTTTACTGCAATATCGTGCGGTATCTCAGATCGTTTGAGAAGCAGTAAAGTCGAGCCCTCCCACGTGTGTGATCTTCTAAAGTAGGCAAAACCCTCAACTCGATGAAAAGCTGCTGTAGAGGAACAGTAAATTGTCCTTTAAATTTGCCGAGCTGTTTTCACATTGAGGATTTGGCATTTACATTTGCTACGCTTTCTCCTTCAATTTAATTTACTGCACGAAGGGTTCTGTATCACATTCTCTTTCTTACTGCACTTTGAGTCTGTTCACAACTGGTCTCTATCACACTCTTTTTTTTTACTGCACTTTCAGTCTGTTCACAACTGTACATTTACTAGTTTGAATCATTTTTCTAAGAGTGATTAATATTGTAGTACTGTTCATTACTTATTCACCGATTGTATAGTTACCCTTCAAAGATCTCAGGTGACAGAACACGTAAACGTAGGTAGTAGACAGGTTCTTAGTAAGTACCAGATTTATATGGCGTGCATCCTCAAGGCCAAATATTTCTACTTTCAAGAAATATAGATAGCTCTTGTTTAAAAAAAATGGTAAACTGCGTTTTAAAAAAGTCCACAATAGCGACCTCGTAAGAACGATGCCTACTGAAGTACCACATCAGCATAAAGGAAACGGAAACCATTGCCCTTCACTCAACAACAAACCTTTGTTTCTAGCTAATAGACCATTCCGAACTGATTAATGTGAACGACTTAAGATTTTAAGGATGTATAAAATGTTCCATAATGGTTATCATTTGATTTCCTGCATAGGTCAGTTGACAATTACAGTCACCGCCAGTCTCTATGCAAGACAATATTATGTGTGGTTACTGTCATCGCATAGTGGACATGAAATGTGCACTAGATTCAACGAAACTCTTAATGTTTCAAGGATTGAAGAAAACCATAACCTGACACATACCCCTTCAAACGGTAACTATACGATTATTTAGAAATGTCTGAAAGTTGAAATTTATGGGGTAACTTAAATGTTGTCTTCAAAGAACAAAACGATTATAAAGATCAGTTTTTCAATGAAAATAATAGTTACACACTTAAAGGATTGTAATAGTTACGTTTCTTGTTCTAACGCCTAATGGTGAAACCTGATAATTGCACATTCCAGCTGCGTTGGCTACATACATACATGTTAGAGTTTTAATATATCTCCTTGTATCTGAGCATGTTATTAACGTTTTTTTGTTCTTACTATGTAACTATCTAGTTTCTCAGTATCTAAATAATACATTATAAGATCAGAGCTATATGGACACGTACTACTGGAGAAGAATATGAGGTCTGTCCACATTCGCCTTCATAGCGGCCTGAATTCTGCTGGGGACTCTTTCTCTGAGGTGTAAAAATGACTATGGGGAAATGGTAGACAATATTTGCTCAAGTGCTAACACGTGATAACGATTTCATTTATTTATTTATTCTTTATAATTACAGCCCATTAACTGAAAAGCTAAAATAGGCCATTCAAACCACATTTACTTGGATAGTAACAATTTATGTACTAATTATTTATTTCTGATACATAATTTAAAAAGAAAGAGAAAAAAACTACAAGTAACTCTACTACTACAAAACTACATTAAAACTTTTAACCAATTACCCAGATATTAATTTTGTACAAATACTACAGAATTTGTTTCTCTGTTGGTTCATTTATTATGCTGCATATAACTCGTAGACGGTTGTTTCCGCTACTGGATCTGCCCTCGTGCTACTGAGGTCAACATTCGTATTCTGCTGGATTCCTTGTGCGTCCGGCCGCACGTCAGTAGCGTTTCCACTATAGCAAGTAATTCCACCCATCACTGTTACATCTTAAACTCCACATGTCCATGTTCACGTGCACCAATGGAATGTAGATTCTTGAGAGATTATTTCATTCGGTGGTCGTCGACCTCCATCCGCAGAGTATTTTGTCTAGCCTGGAAGGCAGCGTGATGACTTATGGTTGAATGCCTCGTGAAGTCTTCGTTGGCCCATCTGCATACTGCTGCTGCAGTGTCGTCCAAGATGCGCCAGGTCGACTCACTCCTTAGTGCTGCTTTGGGAGCCAATATCTTTAATGCCTGACGTCCATTACCCGATGCAACTTCATAGAGCGTGGAGTCCCAGAGTGTGTGTTTTGGTGTGCCTATACTGCCGCAGGCGCAACTGTCATTGATCTGTCTTGTAATTTTGTATAGATACGTGGCATAAGGGCCATGGCCAGTCAGGTAATGTATCAATTGACTCGATGGCTTACGAAATCTGATTTTTAATCTCTCCCGGATGTTAGGGAGAAATTCGTGTGTTCTCCTGTCAATGCTTGAAGTGTCCCATTCGCTTTGTCACAGTTGTAATATGTGATCGTTTATTGCCTCTTTCGAACTGGCCGCAGTTCCAAGCACCCATCGTGCTTCCATTTGATTGCCTTCCTTCAACCAGTAAAACGCTCCCCTCTTCCTAAATCTCAAGTCCACCTTCCTACAATTCATAATTTTGAGTAGTGAAATAGGTGCCCATTATTCTCAGTAGCACGCCTCGTTGAACTCGTCTCACTATTGAGGGTGGCTTCACTATCTGTAATCTATGAGCCCAGACGCTCCCACCAGATCATATGACTAATGATAATATGTATTGGTGTTGTACTCCGATTGTCTTCGAGGGAATCCAGAATTGCGCGTTTGCAATGGTTACAATTTTATTCACCATGTTTGTACCTTTTCTGCCTACTTTCTCTACATGATCTGCAACGTCAGCTCGTTCGTCCAGAAATACTCCTAGATATCTCGTTACTGCGCTTCTCCTCATCGTTACGTCATTTAATTTTATTTTAGGGTTTCTTATTAGATTCCCATTCAGAAGACAGAGTGTGTCTTGCTGATATGATCTGTCATCGTCTCCGAACTTTTCCTTTGCTGTACGCTGAACACTTAAGTCTTTTTATATTCTTCTGCAAGTAGCTTTTTTTTTCGCAATAAGCGGAGCACACCCTAATCTCGGAAGGCACTCCACTATCATAAAACTTCACTGTTCGCAGTACACATTATTGCAAGCAACACTCTCCAGGCATTCGACAAACCTAAAATCTCCCATCGGATTGTAACTGAGTGCAGGGTGAGTCATCATTCCAAATCTCTCGTTTCCAGTCATCCACTGCCGACTGTGATGTGGCTCTTCGCACCACCTCGAATGTCGCTTACCACTGACAACAGAAATGTGTGGCTTATGAGGAGCTGTTCGCCGACAACTGTACCCCGTTATCATATCTGCCTCCACACAACCAATATGCTGCACAACTGGTAGCAGTTTAGAAAAATGAGCGACTCCTTCTGCTGATTTCTTGCGACTTTTTTCAACCACCTTCTTCAATGCTCGACGGACCCCATCAGACAGCACAAGAAGTATGCCTGGTCACGATTAAGCTGTTATGTCTTCGAATTTACACTTCACAGGCACATTACCAATAGGGGACACAGGCTGGCTTAGAAGGGCTGAAATGTCACTGATCGTGACTGAACCACTCTGCTGATACTGCTTCTCTACTGACCACATACCACTCACCTCCTCCTTTTAAACTGGCAGGTTCACCATTCATGAGGTCTAGTGGTCAACGCTGCACTGCACCGAGGTTTCCAGATAATTTAGATCAACCCGTGCCTGTAATGAGAATACGTTTCCATTAGAATATATAGAAATACTCTTGTAAGCTAAGTGGTATCGTACTGCATTTTTTTAAATGTGTGGTATCACGTCCTTTATGCCCAATATGGACACATATTTTATTAGATTTCGTCACAGAGTGTACAAAGACTTACCTTGCTGTACCCCAAACCAGCTAGTATTGGTGGCAATCCCCATCCTATAAAAAGACAGATGGTCACAAGATGTAAGAACAGAGGAGTGAACCGGAGCAGCGTCATACAGAAATAGGTGAATACTGCGTGGCTTGTCAGCAAATACACTACATTTTTCATTAACTGTTTAAATGTTTATATACATCTCGGAGTAGACTATCGACATTATCCACACTGACGACTTCCTAACCACGATATCAGTAACTCCAAAACTGATCACTCATTTTAATTAGGGTTTTATTTTATACGGTCAACTATTGGCCGAACAAACTGACCAATCAGAAACGTGCTGTGTTCACACAGGAACGAAACACTGAAACTTACTCACTACGCCGTTCGTCACAAGTTTTCGTGTGGACAGTATGTGTGCTTTACTAGTTCTGGTACTAAGGATTCGAAGGTGATTTAGTGATTAAAACCTCCCAGGAAGACGTTTATATGCGAATTTGCGAGTGTGCGACTTTAAATGATGTTAAGGTCGTGTAAAAATAATGTTATGAACTAGAAACGGTGCTTGACGAATGACGATTAGTATCCTCGAATTTACTTTAAAGTCTTACCCTTATCCTGTCTCTAAAGACTGTAGTATACTCATTTTTTTATTAAAGTCAAAGGTGGCAGCCCATTAATAACAGACTTTTACAAAAGTTACAGTGAGATTTTTCCCCTTGCCATTTTTTTAATTGACACTTAGTTATATTTTCGTTTGGGTCTATACCTTCCCGAGAAAAAGACCAATTCACAAATCGGAACACGAGGTAAGCAAACTACTTAAATGCGGTTTACGGAACTTGCAGGCGTGCAGCACCTTCTCGTTACAGGTTGGTCAACGTACCCCTACAAATGCAAAAATTCGAAGAACTTCCGCTTTTAGCATATCCGAGGCTGTAAGGTTTCATGGCTGTATGGCAAAACAAAAGAGGTGGTGCTAAACTGGACCAGAGATATAACCACTTCCTTAGCTGCCACCCGAAGCAGACTGGCCTATTGCCTGAAATTTTCGTGGGCTTAGGTTGAATGATGCACCCTCATTGCCATTACTGCCCCACTTTAGGAAGAGAGGGGGGGGGGAAATGGTTCGTTTTTGCAATAGAATTGTCATAACTCATTCTTATTGATGCGGCCGAGATGACCAGACGTGAACGATGGAAGTCGCTGATTAGTTAGGTAATACTGCTGAATTGTTGCATATACCTCTAGTTTCAACTACTGTAGAGTGTGACCGCTACGAGAGTTGATTTATTCAATTAAATTAACTTATATTGAGGCTTTTGGGGGGTTGACATACGGCTTGTTTCATGGACAAAGGGTACCAGTCCTGACTTTGTTGTGACCCAAGTCTATTTTATCTGTCACACTTACTTTGCTCTGCATTAACGCAACGCTCTTTCTAGATAGTTTCACCAATTCATTGACTTCGTGTTCGCTGAAGTATGCCATTTGAGACCCCACGTAGTTACAATACCTCTTGTTTCCTCGAGGATTCAATAATTCGATCACCTAATCTTTAGCCTAGTTTACTTGCCTTGAGAGCGTTTGTCATGGCAGAGGGCAACTTGGAACAAGTGTGATTATTTTTAATGGATTTCAATACTGAATATTTTCTTCAAATGATTGAAGAAAATAAATACACGAAATGAATACAGAGACTGGAACGTGTTCATAATGTGAAAACAGTATCCTACTTCTTTTGTGAGGACTCGAACCCGTTGGTGCTCATGTATGTTTGGATCCTGGCACAAATGCCTAACTGAACCTACTGTAATGGCAATACTAGGCGTTTCATGGTAAGGTAACCACTGATACGGTTCAAACAACTACTCAGTCAATCTGGACTGCGTTATCCGCTGAAGTAGTAGAGGTGAAATAAATCGTCGCAGTGAGGAAATAATTCAAATAACAGAATAAACTGTCATGTCGCATATGAAAATGGGCTTCAAATTTGTGTTATAAAATTTAGGTACATGATATGTACATGGTGTTAATAACGACGTAGAGATCGGCTGCTCTTAAACAACATAAAAGTAAAACAGTGATACGAATTTTGATTTTACCTTTGCAGTTAACACTTAATACGCTGATATTCTAATCATGTGGAGCCTAACGCAACAAAATAGAGTGATTGGTGGAAGTTTTAAGTTTATAAGCCGTGCTGTGAACGTTATTAACAGATTACCATAAAGAATATCACTAAATGTACGCCTTAGGATTCTCATTCAGAGTTTTGAGCTCTTACGCCAAAGAAGTTATTTCAACATTTTTAGAACTTGTATTTCGCCTTGGGTGAATTCCATAAAAGTTTTATTTCGTTTTCCTTTGAGTAGTCACACGTGTCTTGTCGGAGTGAATGGTTCTCAGCTTTCCCGCCGAAATACGAGTAATTCTGCTCTGCTCATATTCGTCACACCCGCGTGGAAATTCCAAACCCTCGTCGCGGCACGCTTGCTACGTGGGCGCTTGGAAAATTTGCAGAATAGGGTCTTCCAGTAAAATAAACATAATCCGATGAAAAAAGAAGATATAACGAGAAGAAAATCTCATGCGCTCCTCTTACAAAATCCAGCTGCTGTTCAAAACAGTGCAACTCTCTAGTGCACATTTACAATATGCTGGAACACTCGATCAGTAGTACCTTAAAATTCCTATCTCTTGTCATCATTTAGTTGTGTTTTTCACAAGTATTTTGGAGCCTTTTGCAGCTACACCCATCTCAACTGAATCTATTTGCAAATGCGTAACCCCTTGATTATGTTCAACACTTTTTAATGTAGTGCGATTTTCCATATCCCCACTTCCGAATTTGTGCATGTCGACTGAACATCGTGGTCTTTCCCCTCTCTTGCTGTCATGTCCCTACCGTGTACTTCTATTTGTTGAGTATTCGAAACTGAATATATCCCTCCACCCATGAACCTTGTGTGCCCTGGTGCATGGTGCAGGTAATCCAAAATACAATAAAAATTGTCGTAGTTACAGTTAATTTCGTTACAAAGCCACTTCTGGCTTATCATCTGGTTCACAGTCACGTCTTCTTTGGCTCTTCTTCTTACTCTGTGCCTATACTGTCACGTCCTGCTATAGTATTTTTCCGCACTCTGTCAGTTTCAAATGGTCTTCTGCAAATATCCAACGGATTGAAATTATCCTGCTGTTAGTAACTGCACTGACATCATATGGTTTGAGTCTATTTCCGTATTTTGGCATGCTTTGTTGTGTAGCAGTTGCTTGTAGAACAGCACAGCTTTCTGAAACCCTGTGCGAATTTTGCAGTGACTTGGTGGAACTACCTCAGGTACAAATGGCTTTGGAACACCGTACACAGGGAAGTTACCACATCGATTGCAGTGTCTGCTACTAAGCCTATGCGAGACCTGGCATAGGTATGGAACCACTGAGGCTCCAGAAACTCCGATGCTTTTTAAGGACACCAATCGAAAAAAAAATGAACAGCTGCTACTTGTTGTTTTTCTTTTAGTAGTCGTATTTGTGGTGGTAGGGCGATAGCTGATCAGGGATGTTACGTCGTAGGATCTAGCATGACAGCATGGTAGAAGGGACCCGATTGATAAATGGAAGCTCATTTTCATGGATACTTGTGAGACAACCGGCACCAAGAGTACAAAGGTCAAATGTGTGACGTGGCACGAGAGACGCGGGTGGTACGTGCGCTCGATATTTATTGTCGCCTTAGGGTTGACAGTGTGTGTGGACTGCGGTGAGAAACTAAGGAATGCTTATGCTGCAGCTTCGCTGCTGGTACAATGTTTGTAGAAAGACATCTCTCTGCTAGCCGGGAGTGTTTATCCTGCAGCTGTTGACGTAGCTGTGTGAGTGCGTTACTTGCTGTGGTACGAAACGAAAACCAAGACCTTTGCGTCGTCCAGCATCGTCTAACATCGATTCGTTCGTGACAAAAACGTTGCTGTTGGGAAGGAGGAAGCACAGGAGGTTTCGATGTCCCCATTCTGTGCAGAATGTTTACTCTGTAGATACTGTCACCACTCGTAACAGCAGTGCAAAAATTGTCCGTGCCCTATTATGACGGTTACAAATGTCACAGCAAAGCTTCCACTTCATTTTAAATGCAATTGAGTAAGAAATAGTCAATTGTATGAAGATTAGATCCAATATTAATGCGATGTCTGTGGAGAAGTTATCTGATTTATGTACTACATCTGCCATTTTTAGGTAATCACCTTGGTATTTTACTAATAAAAACTAATAAGGCAGGTGAAACAGGTAAAGTAATTTAAATATTTAATATGTCTTATAACAAAGGCAATGAAATTACTCTCTTTTGCAGCAGATTTTAGTTCTGTGTACAAGACATGTTTCTCCTATTCACGTTTGGCATCTTCAGTGATATTCATTTTGTGTCCTGTTCATTGAACCATTTGCTGTTCTATATAGGCTAAATGTGCATAGTGTAGGTTTCTTCCTTGAAACATTTCTTTGCATATAAAATGTACTGTAGTGTACTGCATACACTTGGATTGCTTGGCCACATGTTTTAAAGGTGATTCATGTGACTGTGAGGTCGAGTCTTGACACAGGTGAACTGATAGCATTATACACTTCAGGTACAAATGTGAACATGTATTACTTTTTTTTATTCAGTAGAAGTTAAAATTACGTAGTATTTTTGTGTAAACTTTAACCCATGTCTACCATATACTGATACATATGGCTCTTCATTGATAAAACAAATTTGACTAATCTTATGATGTAAAGACAGCACTGGCAGAACATTACTAGTATTTCCCACTTGTCAACGATTTATGTTATTACAGACGTGCAAAATTTGGTTGTGTACATTTTTGTTACTTGATTCGAATTGAGTACATTGGTAGCAAAAAGGACATAATTTTGGTGTTACTAATTTATCTAAATACTTAGCTATAAGTTATTATTATGTTGTAATACTCTCAAATTTGAATTTTCTATTCTTGAAAGGTCAATTTTATGTGGCTAATTGACATCAGAAATATGATATATTTGATTTTGACATGTAAATGGAAGCAACAAGATTACATAGAATCATTGTTGTTAGATATACTTTAATTTTTAATCTTTAATTGTGTTGTGATTAGACATTTTGTAATGAGGACAATGGATCATTTCAGAGACTACCTGATGTGTTGGGTGGAAATTGACTGATCAAATTAATTGGAAGTGGGCAGTATCACATTTGTGACAATTTGTTGGTGATGTAAACACACCTCAGTCTTATTGTACTGAATTTGTTTTACTTTGTAGCAAGTTAAAAGACTTGTCTCTGAATCATCACTTTAATATATAATGGTTATCTCGGTTCCTGTTATGTATAACCTTCAGAATACATCAATAGCATGTAAACAGTAGATTACAGTACTCATATTGGTCAAATGTGTGTAAACATTACATTCAATCATCTATTTCACATATTATCAATGATTCTTTTACAAGTAAAACATGTTGGGTTATAATTAGCTGATTTACATTGTAGTTTAAATATGTACTATTATTTGAAGGACATCACCATTACCAGAACGTAAATAGACACAAACATTATAACATCTCGAATTTTCAAGGACATAAGCTGTGGTTATATTTGAACCATTTAATATAATATTATGAAAAACATGTTAGTAAGACCTGAACCAGCAAAATATTTTTGTGTAATTCAGTGTTTATTAACTTGGCATTGTATTTCATCTTTGTAAACTGTATGTCAATCTTTGTAAATCAGGAAAATATAATATTCAGTAAGGGAGGTCATACAACAAACAAACTGATTCGCTAACAACTGTTCACCTTTTGTTAAACTTTAATTGTATTAATAAAAAGTAGCAAACAACATTTTGCATATTTAATTTACAATATTGTTAGCACCCAAGAATGAATCTGCCAAACAGCCTTCTGAATAAATTTGCACTCTACCAACATTATCCAAGGCTTTCGGATAAACAGTTCTCAAACATCTTACTAATTATTTAACATCAAGTAATCTTTTGTGGGATAGAGTAGTTATGTGGTCATTTCGTCTGAATGCGTGTACGACAGTTTTCGTTCTTATCCACATTCGTTTATTTTAATAATTGTTATGGCGCTGATAACCTCGCTGTTGGGCGCCCATAAGATCCCCAAACCACACACACACGAGTATCAGTCTCGTTTCTGGCAAAATTTCAGCACAAAAGATGCTCTTATAAAACTGTAGACAAACAGAGACAGGCTATTGACAATTACAAACAACTATTATGTCTTTTTGGATTTCAGGAAAGTTATTGACATTGACGATTGTGACATTCTACTGGCTAAACTCACGAATCAAAATTTTTCCTTGAGGTACTTTACATCTCGCCACCAGGGTGTAGAAGATCACAAGGAAGTTATATAGTGCCAGGGATCCCACAAAAGTCAGTGTTGGGCCCCTTACTCTTCTCATTATTTGTTAACGATGTGTCAACAATTGTCTACCAATGCAAATATCACCAATAGACTGAAAACCTTCAATTATATCTACGTGCAAATCCAACCAACGTGTGCACAGCCATTCAGCATACAAATGCCGATCTACTTGCCCTTTCAGTGTGGGTAAAGAAGATAAGTTTAAAGACTGATGACCATGGATGTTAAGTCCCATAGTGCTCAGAGCCATTTTGATATGTTTAAAACTCAACCCATCTAAAGCACAAGCAATCTTAATC
This sequence comes from Schistocerca cancellata, assembly GCF_023864275.1. NCBI lineage: Eukaryota > Metazoa > Arthropoda > Insecta > Orthoptera > Acrididae > Schistocerca > Schistocerca cancellata. The sequence goes on from NC_064630.1 coordinate 708,606,867, forward strand.
GCTCACAATAGACTTACTATTTCTCAATTCAGAGAATCTCTTCCACCATTGATCCTAATGGGCACAAAAATAACAGCTCCATTCTTCTGCTAAGAATCTGGACGTAAATCTGGACCATCATTTAGAGTGAATGGATCACACAGTTTCTGTCTCTTTGAAAGTGCAAGCATCACTTCACTCATAACAGAAATATAAAAAATATTTCGTTTATAACTTGACCTTGCTAGGTTAGCGTCATTGTCTAAAGCATTTTGTTATCTTATTTTACAACATATTTAAATTTTGTAGCCTTTTTTATTCTACTGTAATCAGTTTCCATTTATTTCACTGCCTCCTTCACATCTGTCATGTATTCTGTTTTTTCCAAAGATGTATGTAGGCCTGCTTTTGATGCTGTCTCTTGTAGGAGATTTATCTGCATTTTTACATCTACGACAGATTCAGCAAAGTTGGCAAGATCATCTACAAAAGCCAGACAATTAAAACTCAGATTACCCCTTTTCTTCCAATTGTGATTCTTCTAATTCCTTCTTCTTCTGTACTTTTCCTCTGTGCCCTGATTACCTTTTCTATCACAGGTTAAATGAGCAATTAATAGGTAAATATGTAATACATATGAGTGAAGCCACTGCAGTCAGTCCTCGATCACCTTCTATCGTCATCGAAGCTGTGTTTTTGCCACAGTCTCATTGTTGTAAATCGTTTAAATCTAACTCTGGTGTATTCTACGTTTAGTTGTTATTGTATGTGAAAGAAACGTTTTGTAATGCATAGGAATCGCAGTTTATGTGAGAAATTATTTATGTTTTGTCATGTTGAGTGACACCAGCACATATCGAGGGGCAAAATTGGGCAGTTTCAACTGTCACGTCCCCAGAAATCGATATCAACTGTATGTCCAATGGGTTGGTGATTCCAACCTGGATGGAACTTGCATTGAGTTCGTGCGAGTTAATGTACGAACTGTTTTTTTACTATATCTGTCAGTACTTACCAATTGCACCTAAATGAAGTACCTTTTGTAGACATTACAGACAGATTTCTATGTAGAACAGAATTTATGATGTTAATGTCGAAAGGAAGAAGTGGTGCTAGGAGCTGTCCATAGTTTCCTTCTCTTCCATGCTTTCAAGCTGGAGTACGAGTGGCCTGCTCTCAGCGGCTCACCATTCGTTTGAAGAGTACGAGCTGGGCGACCCAGGGTTTTTGAGCTGGGGAATGGCAAGTGCCGCCAGTTCCCTGTACTGTAAGCTCTGGGAATGCTTCAGCGCCCGCTATATGGCAGAACAGTGGAGCGCTCTGTGTCGCAGGGAATGGGATTTTGATTGAACGGTCAGAGCACGAGAATCGTAAAATTCTCTATAAAAACACCCAGTCTCAAGGTATGCTGTACGCTGATGAGATGAATGGCTGCTGCGGTGGAACAGTCGTTAGCAGACAACCATTGGGGAATATGCAGATCCTGAGATGTACAAGGCTTAACTAGGCACTTTGGACTCTGTCTGTGTGGACTTGTATTTCCCTAGCTGCTCGTGGAACCTAGATGGACCCCTCCAAATCATTTTCCTCCTGCCAGTGGAATGGATAGACCATTTGAAAATACCAACATCCAATCGCGCAAGAGGCGTCATTTGACGAACTCTCCAGAATGTTGAGTTGTTGGAAGTAATCCGGCATTTAGTAACAGAATGCATGATCAAGGACAAAATGTATTTTCAGGTTAAGAGACCAGAAGGAAACAAAGATAGTCTTCCCATTTTACATTCAAAAGGATTTAGAGGGCATATCTAGGACATTAAAATGAGTCAGACGGCTACGAAATGGGACATCATTGCTCGAAACCTCTAATTCCCAGGAAACGATGACCTGAAGAAAACGGAATGCCTTGGGGAGTATGCCACTGAAACTGATCTCCACACTTCGTTGAATTACAGCAAACTGTTGAGACATGCAATTATTTGGTGGGCATTCCCAAAGAAGAAATGGAAGCTGATTGGGCCCATAAACATCTAGTTGATGTACAGAATATCATGAAAAGAATGTATGGTGATTTTGCCAAGTCCGACTTCTTTACCCTGACTTTCGGCAGCATGGAACTCCCAGAGCAAGCTAAGGTAGGTTTCCTTCGCATCAGTGTGCGGCTTTATGTCCCCAACCCAGGGTGCTGTTTCTGACACAATCTCTTTCGGCCTACTGTTCTTAGGTGCCACGGAGAAAGCACTTGCAGCAAATTTGGTATGGCCACACATGAAGGAGTCACTTGTTCATCTCCCTTGAAGTGTGTGAATTGCTCTGGGGCTCATCTTGTCTGGAGTTGGGCTGCAGCGCATATCTTGAAGAACAAAAGATACAATAGCTTAATAACACAAAGTACACCAATTATAAAGAGATGTAAAAGATGTATAAAGCCACGCTGCTGCCAACGTCCGCCATGTCCTCTGTTAAACAGCCAGTGCAGAAGCCGATACTGCTACACTGATGGGGGTTTGCAAGTGTCAGCGGTAGTACATGCGTTTGTCAATGCACTTGTGCTGCTGTCCCTCCCTCCAGAGCTATTTGTCATTATGAAACTCCCTGCCCCTTCACAGATCAAGCCTTGCCCACCATCTTGCGCTACTGAGCGAGGTGGTGTAGTGGTTAGCTCACTGGACTCGCATTCGGGAGAACGACATTTCAAATCAGCATCGAGCCATCCTGATATAGATTTTACGTGGTATCCCTAAAACGCTTCAGGCAAATGCCAAGATAGTTCTTTGAAAGAGCACGGTGAACTACTTCTCACATCCCTCCCTAACCTGATGGGACCAATCACCTTGCTGTTTGGTCCCTCCCTGAAATCAACCAACCATCCAGCACTCCTACTACCACTTGTAAGCTTGTGGCTCCGAAGCCGCCTCAGACAAAAAAAAGAGCAGCAAGTACACAATCTGATAATGCCGACATCATCATCCCTGATGTCTCTCTTGAATCTTCTATAGTAGTGACAGACCTAGATATTCGACTAGGTCATTCATCTCGCCTCAAGACTCAGCCTCCACCTATTGTGGGCTCCAATCGACAGCAGAAAGTCGGAATTATAGTGCTACCGCCATGATGGTTGCCTCCCATCTTCCAGTGCAACACTGATGGGTTCATGTCACGTGAGATGGACAGGAAACTCTTAGCACAATCTAACTGATCTTTTGTTTGCAGGAAATTCAATTTAAAGCATCTTGTGGCCCCTATACTATGGGTCTATATGCTCTATTGCAAGAATGACGTGACTGACGAAAGGGTGATGGGAGGGCTTGCTGTGTTTGTCAGTAATGCATACCACTCCAATGCTCTCCCTCGGATACTGTTTTGTAAGCAGTTGCTATTGAAATTCATGTGTGTTGGGGGTCACTGTTTGCTCCCTGTATCTACTTCCACAGAACACAGTAGACTCTGAGGCTGTCACAGATTTTATGGAACTACTCACCTGACAATTGGTCCTACTGGGACACTTCAATACCCACAAGTTTTGCGGAGCTTGATCTCTACTTGCCACTGGGGTCGGTTTTTGCAGAGTCTCATGGCATCTCAAGACCTGTACATCCTCAACGCTGGTATTCGCACACATTCTGCTACTGGGTTTTTCTCAGCCATCGACTTCACTTTCTGCTTTCCAGTCCTCATAGACTATGTTCAGTGGGAAGGCATTGACGATCTTCATTCCAGTGACCACTTACGTACTGGCTGGAACTTTATCTGAAGATAAGCTACCAAAATGAATGGTCAGCAGGGCTGACTGGACATTGTTCAGCCAGCTCGCTGTGTTTGAACACTGTGATAGTGTCCAGCAATTGGTGGAACACAGTGATAATGTACAGCAATTGGTGGACCACATTACACGAGTCGTTGATCATACCGCTGACTTATCCATCCGAAAGGCCTCTAGTCATGTTATGCTGCAACCTACACCTTGATGGACCGGTGAGTGCCACTCATCAGTACAGGTTAGATATGCAGCTCTTTGAGAGCATGACAGCGACAACCTCACATCATTTCGAGTTGCATAATTAAAGACCGCAAGAAAAGGTAATGGCAAGCGTTCCTGGACACCATCAACTGTTCCACTTGTTGTACCACAGTATGAGAAGCCATCAGGAGGAATTCTGGTAGATGGTTCAAATGGCTCTGAGCACTATGGGACTTAAGATCTGAGGTCATCAGTCCCCTAGACTTAGAACTACTTAAACCTAACTCACCGAAGGACATCACACACACCCATGCCTGAGGCAGGATTCCAACCTGTGACCATAGCAGCAGTGCGGCTCCGGACTGAAGCGCCTAGAACCGCTCGGCCACAGGGTCCGGCTTTCTGGTAGACACAGTTGTTTACCAATAGCAACAGTGCTTTAACCGGGATGTCTCCAAACAGCACCTGGAGACATCGCTTAGATGCTTGAAGATCATTCTGCAAAAATACCCTCAATGCCAGCCAGATTTCGACATTTCGCCGCTACCGCGCGACTATAGAGGGGCATGATGGTAACGACCAAATCCAGTATTGCATGCTTCGCCACTTGCCAGAAATGTCAAAGTGATCTTTCGAATGTTTTATTTTGAGGTGGCAGACAGGTCACTTCCCCAGTTCGTGGAAAGAGGGAATTTTGATATCTCTCCAGAACCCAGGAGAGTATCGCACATGTCCATGTAATTACTGAAGTATCGCCTTAACGAATTGTGTAGGAAAGACCCTGGAGGAAATCGGTAACCGTCGTCTGGTCTGGTTGTTAGACACCAGAAGTCTCCTTAGCCGCTATCACTGTGATTTCCGGACATTTCGGTCCACTGTCAACAACCTGATCCTTTTAGCGGCAGCTATACAGCAGGCTTTCTTATGTAAATATCACTGTATCGCCATATTCTTTGATATCACTAAGGTTATTATACTACTGATAGACACAGTATTCTCGCGCAGCTGCATCACCTCCCCATCTTCTACATCTACATCTACATCTACATGATTACTCTGAATTCACATTTAAGTGCTTGCCAGAGGGTTCATCGAACCACAATCATTCTATCTCCCTACCATTCCACTCCCGAACAGCGCGTGGGAAAAACGAACACCTAAACCTTTCTGTTCGACCTCTGATTTCTCTTATTTTATTTTGATGATCATTCCTACCTATGTAGGTTGGGCTCAAAAAAATAGTTTCGCATTCGGAAGAGAAAGTTGGTGACTGAAATTTCGTAAATAGATCTCGCCGCGACGAAAAACGTCTTTGCTTTAATGACTTCCATCCCAACTCGCGTATCATATCTGACACACTCTCTCCCCTATTACGCGATAATACAAAACGAGCTGCCCTTTTTTGCACCATTTCGAAGTCCTCGGTCAATCCCACCTGGTAAGGATCCCACACCGCGCAGCAATATTCTAACAGAGGATGAACGAGTGTAGCGTAAGCCGTCTCTTAAGTGGACTTGTTGCATCTTCTAAGTGTCCTGCCAATGAAACGCAACCTTTGGCTCCCCTTCCCCACAATATTATCTATGTGGTCTTTCCAACTTAAGTTGTTCGTAATTTTTACAACCAGGTACTTAGTTGCATTGACAGCCTTGAGAATTGTACTATTTATCGAGTAATCTAATTCCAACGGATTTCTTTTGGAACTCATGTGGATCACCTCACACTTATCGTTATTTAGCGTCAACTGCCACCTGCCACACCATACAGCAATCTTTCTAAATCGCTTTGCAACTGACACTGGTCTTCGGATGACCTTACTAGACGGTAAATTACAGCATCATCTGCGAACAACCTAAGAGAACGGCTCAGATTGTCACCCATGTCATTTATATAGATTAGGAACAGCAGAGGTCCCAGGACGCTTCCCTGGGGAACACCTGATATCACTTCAGTTTTACTTGATGATTTGCCGTCTATTACTACGAACTGCGACCTTCCTGACAGGAAATCACGAATCCAGTCGCACAACTGAGACGATACCCCATAGGCCCGCAGCTTGATTAGAAGTCGCTTGTGAGGAACGGTGTCAAGAGCTTTCCGGAAATCTAGAAATACGGAATCAACTTGAGATCCCCTGTCGATAGCGGCCATTACTTCGTGCGAATAAAGAGCTAGCAGCGTTGCATAAGAGCGATGTTTTCTGAAACCATGCTGATTGTGTATCAATAGATCGTTCCCTTCGAGGTGATTCATAAAGTTTGAATACAGTATATGTTCCAAAACCCTACTGCAAACCGACGTCAATGATATAGGTCTGTAGTTCGATGGATTACTCCTACTACCCTTCTTAAACACTGGTGCGACCTGCGCAATTTTCCAATCTGTAGGTACAGATCTATCGGTGAGCGAGCGGTTGTATATGATTGCTAAGTAGGGAGCTATTGTATCAGCATAATCTGAAAGGAACTTAATCGGTATACAGTCTGGACCTGAAGACTTGCCCGTATCAAGCGATTTAAGTTGCTTCGCAACCCCTAAGGTATCTACTTCTAAGAAACTCATGCTAGCAGCTGTTCGTGTTTCAAATTCTGGAATGTTCCATTCGTCTTCCCTGGTGAAGGAATTTCGGAAAACTGCGTTCAATAACTCCGCTTTAGCGGCACAATCGTCGGTAACAGTATCATCGGCACTGCGCAGCGAAGGTATTGACTGCGTCTTGCCGCTTGTGTACTTTACATACGACCAGAATTTCTTCGGATTTTCTACCAAATTTCGAGACAATGTTTCGTTGTGGAACCTATTAAAGGCATCTCGCATTGAAGTCCGTGCCAAATTTCGCGCGTCTGTAAATTTTAGCCAATCTTCGGGATTTCGCGGCTTCTGAACTTCGCATGCTTTTTCCGTTGCCTCTGCAACAGCGTTCGGACCTGTTTTGTGTACCACGGGGAATCAGTTCCATTTCTTACCAATCTATGAGGTATAAATCTCTCAATTGCTGTTGCTACTATATCTTTGAATTTGAGCCAAATCTCGTCTACATTTGCATAGTCAGTTCGGAAGGAATGGAGATTCTCTCTTAGGAAAGCTTCTAGTGACACTTTATCTTCATATGGTCTTTCCTTTCTAAGTGGTCCTTTAGGTTCAGAGTTGGTGACACACTGTCAGATCAATTTGAGCAGGAGATTACTGTTGTGTAAGCCAATGTTTTAAGTGTTAGCCTCTACGCCATAGCCATGACCAATATCACGTCTACTGTTAGGAGTTCCATACAAAGCTCCTTATTTGTGAACTGTTTTTCTGTATTCTTTTCCTCCACCAGTGTTGTAGCAGCGACTTGTTAGGTACAAATTAGAGTGAGGAGATTAAAGGATCGGACCCCAGGTCAGTCAAGAGCACTAATGCGCAGCTTCCTGGACTCGGGTAGGCGCGCCGGCGCCGGATCAAATACGCCCGGCGGATTAACGACGAGGGCCGGTGTGCTGACCAGCCTGGATGTGGTTTTCGGGTGGTTTTCCACATTTCGCTAGGTGAATACATGGCTGGTCCCAACGTCCTGCCTCAGTTACACGATTCACAGACATTTGAAACGAGTTCACACTGTTTCATGATTTACACTAGACGCAGACAGCTGGGGTACACAGATTCCGTCCCAGGGGGTACAGGGTGGCGGCAGTAAGGGCATCGGGCCACGCTTTCATTCTAACCTTGCCAAATCCGTTTGTGACAATGCCGATCCTGCGCAAACTGCGGAACAAAGGCAAAAGCTGCAAAGAAGTGTGATTGATTTACCTGACATGCATATAAGGGATACCAGTCTACATTTAAAGACCCAGTGAGATTACTAGGTGCCATTTTCGACTCCAGACTGTCATGGTTATTACATCTGAGAGATATCAAAGCCAAAACCCTTAAAATACCTTACCACAGGTCATGTGAAGGAAACAGGGCGCATCTACTCCAGTTATATGAGGCTTTTGTGTGTTTACAATTGGACTATGGGTGTGTTGTGTATGAACCAGTTCAGAGCCATTTGAACCACTTTTTGTATGAACCAGCGAGGCCTTCTTATCTGAAGATCATTAACACTGCCCACTATAAGGGGATTCGGCTGGCCATAGGGGTTTACAAGACCAGGTCCCACACCCAGTCTCTGCAATGGTGGGCCCCCACTTACAGTGCGATGGCAGCTCCTCATGGTGCGTCAGGCATTTAACTTCCTCGCAGCTCTGAAGTCACCTGCATACCATACTGTAGCCTTCCCACCTCTTTAATGTGTGTCCTCCAACCGTCCACGAGCAACAAGGCCGTATGGGAACCGCGTGTGGCATGTGCTGGGCTCAAGTACAATCCCAGGTCCACAATTTTAACCATCTGCTACCATGGTACTTTTATATTTAGTGCATGACAGCACTCCTGCATTTTATAACGTTTTATGTGCGCACCACAACTCAAAAGCTATTTTTACAGATAGGTCGAAAAAGGGAGACTCTATTGTTTGGTGTGTTGTTTTCCCTGATCGTGTACTCAAGCCCCGGTAGCCTCGAGACTTTAGTGTCTTTGATGAGGAATTATATGCAATCTTGCGGGCACCGACACAGATGAGATGTTCTTCGACAGCTAAATTCCTTGTCTGTTCCGATTCTCTGAGTGCCCTTTACTCTCTCCAACTCTTGTACCCAGCAGATAAAGTGGTGCATAATATCCAGAACACAATCCTCCAACTACAACAGCTGGGGAAGGAGGTGCCATTCTGCTGAGTAGCAGGGCGCAGGGGTATTATGGCGAATGAAATGGCAGATGTAGCAGTGAAGGAGACGTATCGCGATGCTCGGTTAGCTCCGTGTGCCGTCCCCTCGATGCCATCGCCTCGCTGCTGAGATACAGCCTTACGTCGAAATGCAGATGAGATCCTGGAAGTGAGAGACAATAAGCTCCGTCTAATACGGATCACAATGCAGCCGTGGCGAGCTTTACTCCTGTCACATCGACGGCACTTCTTCACGTAGGGCACAGCCCTATGACACATGGCTTCTTGCACTATGGGAGGATCATACAATGTGTGGTGCTTGTGGCTGTACAGATCACTGTGCGGACATTTTGTTAGATCGTGTTTTATTTTCCGCCAACGGGTAGCGCGGATTTGCCGATTGATCAGCCCTATGTTTCAGGTGACGTTCAAACGAAAGAGGTGAGGGTTTTAAGGTTTTGTGATTTATCGAACATATTTCCGAAAATTTTAGGGAGGCGTTCTGAACGTGTTAACTGGGTGATGGGCTCACCAACGTTTTTTGAAAGCGGTCAACTTCATAGTTCCCTGTATCTTTCTTTTAACCTGTTCTTTCGCTTTGTTTCTTTTTTAATTCCATGTACTTATGCTTTCTATCTTTTGTTTGGGAGTGTGAGACAGTTAGATACTGTGGTCAACGTGATTGAGGTGGTCGTGAGTGCATAATTGTCATTTTATCGACTTCCTCCTCACTATGACAACGTTTACATAATTCTATCCACATTCGTTTCTTTGAAAGTACGTAAGGGCGCTGATAACCTCGGCCGTTGAGCGCCTTCATCTACTAACACACACACACACACACATACACACACACACACACACTCACACGCACACACACAAAAGTGGTCTGTATTTGTCAGTTTCACGTACCTGCGTTTGTAATTTCCAATCTTCCTACAGGTGATGTCAATCCATCTACAGTAGGTTGCTACACTCTACAAGAGGCGCTTATTAATTCCAGCCTTGATTCAACTCATGATGACGAAGATGGTGCTCATATATTGTTTTCCACCTAAAGCTGTTGCAATTTGAATAATAAGGCAATTTTACACGTATGAATAAAATGAATGTGTTGCATGGTAATGGGATGTCACTGAGTTGAGTCATAAACCGAGGAAGGTATTGAAGGCAAGGTCGAGACTTGAGAAAACGTGTCCATCTTCAAGAACAATAAACTCTTAACATTCTCAAAGCTTAATCAATACCTTATATTTGCCTTTGTGTTTAGTGTAATGGAGTTGATAGTCGTGATTATTTAGTAACGTTTTGTATTTCTGATCAGTAATCAGACGTGGGAAAAGGACATAGACTCGATTAAAAGATTAGTGCTGCTAAATTAGGAAAAATTACTATCGCTTTTGATATAAACACCGGTTTTATATGCTAACAATCACAAAATATGAAACAAACGAAAGTTCAGATCTGGACAAAAGTGATACATATGGTTTTCAGACGATGACAATTTATGTAAACCTTCCTTACAATTTAAAGGGTGAAAAGACGTAAAAAGTAACAAAAACGTTGAAAACACAAATTTCTTTTCTTATAATAGAGTGGGCCTGTGGGAAAGGCTGTTGGCCTCTAGTCCTTGCCTAAAATATAACTGGCAGTTTATTTCGATCACAACTGGGATTTAATACACTGAAGAACCTACGAAACTGGTACACCTGCCTAATATCGTGTAGGGCTTCCGCGAGCACGCAGAAGTCCCGCAACAGGGCTTTGAATGGGCTCGACTAACGTCTGATGTAGTGCTGGAATAAGTTGACAACATAAATCCTGCAGATTTGTCGATAAATCCATAATGGTACCAGACGGTGGAGGTCTCTTCTGAACAGGACGTTGCGAGGCATCAAAGATAAGCTCAAAAATATTCTTGTCTGGGGAATTTGGTGGCTAGTGAAAGTGTTTAAACTGTTTCAGAAGAGTGTTCCTGGAGCCACTCTGTAGCAATTCTGCATGTGTGGGGTGTCGCATTGTCCTGCTGGAATGGACAATTACGTCGGAAGGCACGATGGACGTAAATGGATGCAGGTGATCAGACAGGAGGCTAACGTACCTGTCATCTGTCACAGTCGTATCTAGACGTATCAGGGGTTCCATATCACTCCAACTGCACGCACCTCACACCATTACAGAGTCTCCCCCAGCTTGAACAGACCCTTGCTGACATGCAGGACCCATGAACTCACGAGGTTCTCTCCATACCCATACACATCCATCCGCTCGATACAATTAGAAACGAGACTCGTCCGACTGGGAAACGTGTTTCCAGTCATTAACAGTTCAATGCCGGTGTTGACGGGCGCAGGAGAGGCGTAAAGTTTTGTGTCGTGCAGTCATCAAGGGTATAGAGTGGGCCTTCGGCTCCGAAAGCCCTTATCGATGATGTTTCGGTGAATGGTTCGCACGCTGACACTTGTTGATGGTCTGGCATTGATATACAGGGTGGTCAGAAAATGTGTGAAACGATTGTAGGGATGTTACAGGGCAGGTTGTACTGAGACATAAATGTTAAGAAAGAGACATAAATGTTAAGAAAGAAATTCGATACGTTGCTCCGTTTCCGAGTTATTTAGCATATAATTTAGCCAATTAGGGCGTCGCGCTCTCGCATTCAATCGGCCTGCCAGGGGTGGTGTTGCCCAACGAGTGCTTTGTCTCGTTAGCTGAAACTTGAATTTGCGCGCGCGAAGATCTGATTGGCTAACTTCAATGCTAAATAACTAGGAAACGGCGCAACGTACCGAATTTCTTTCTTAACATTTATGTCTCGATACAACCTGCTCTGTAACATCTCTACAAGCATTTCACACGTTTTCCGACCACCCTATATGCAGCAATTTGCGGAAGCCTTGCATCTCTATTACGTTGAACGATTCTGATGTGTTGGCAGAAGAGCCAACACCTTGTTGCTAGAGGAGGCCGAAATGCACGCGTTTAAGCTCACGCAGACTGGCGTGAGGTCTGGAACAGTTAAAGGAGTTGAGTCTAATAAATAAAGCACGAAGCTCTTTGAATACTTAACTTTAATCCACAATTGAAGAACATCGCTCTTGTTGATACAGGAAATATAATCTCAATATAAACTGGTAATGGCGCCTTGCTAGGTCGTAGCAAATGACTTAGCTGAAGGCTATGCTAACTATCGTCTCGGCAAATGAGAGCTTATTTGTCAGTGTAGCATCGCTAGCAAAGTCGGCTGTACAACTGGGGCGACTGATAGGAAGTCTCTCTAGACCTGCCGTGTGGCGGCGCTCGGTCTGCAATCACTGACAGTGGTGACACGCGGGTCCGTCGTATACTAGCGGACCGCGGCCGATTTAAACGCTATCATCTAGCAAGTGTGGTGTCTGGCGGTGACACCACAGATTCAGTCATCGTTGGTCTCGTTTTTGCAGGGTCTTTTATCGGCCGCAGTGATGTCGGAGATTTGATCTTCACAGGATTCCTGATTTCACTGTTCACTCGTGAGATGATCGTACGGGAAGATCCCCACTTGGTCGCTACCTCGGAGATGCTGTTCGTCGACTATAACACCACGTTAAAACTCACTTAAATCTTGATAAGCCGCCATTTTAGCAGCAGTAACCGTTGTAATAACTGCGCCAGACACTTGCTTTCGTACGAGCGCTGTCCAGAAAGTAAGTTACGATTGATCGCGAAATGGAAACGACTATGAAAATCCGATAAAGCTTTCCAAAGATATGTTGGGCAGTGTCTCTAGTATGACTGTAGGTAGAATTATGTAGCTCTTTTCATTCCTGAGCTCTTAGTGAGCGCGTAAAGAAGTTATAGAAAATAGTGTCTCCCGCCAAGTACGAGGGCCTGGTGAGAATTTTCCCCTGAAGCTATGCAACCAACATTACATAACTGTCGTGCGGTTTCTTCTTCAAGACAATTCTCAGACTCATTCTGCAGGGGCAGTGAAGATGTTACTGCATCGTTTCAATTGGAAATGTTTGGTTACCCACAATAGAGCCCGTAATTGTCTCCCACTGAGTTTCATCTCTGCTCAAATGAACCGCTGGCTATGAAGACAACATTTTGGCACAGACAGCGAGCTTTAGGCCAGCGTAGAGAATTGGCGGAAAGCACTGGCGGCTGCCTTCTATGATGAGGGTACTGGAAAGTTGGTACAACGCTACGACGAATGTCTGAGTCAGAACGGCGACTACGTAGAGAAGTAGCTGAAAGGTGTAGCTAACTGTTACGAATGAAACATTTCTGATTTTCACTGTGATTTTCATTTCGCGATCAATCGTAACTTACTTTCTGGACAGCCCTAGTATATAGGCGTTACCGACCGCAGCGCCGAATTCTGCCTGTTTACAAATCTCTGTATCTGAATATGCATACCTCTACCAGTTTCTTCGGTGCTTCAGTGTACATAGGACTGCCAGTTTGAGCAGTTAACGAAAAACAGTCACATATTTTCAACTCAGTTAGACATATAACGTCAGCTTCATGTCCGTATATGGTTGTGTGACATTGTAAGAGTGGCGTTTTCATGTCAATCGAAAGTATTGCGGACAAAAAATCGCAATGATTAAAATTCTTCTGGGTATTATGCCACGTCATTGCTAAATACTAACAATAATAAACTAAATACCCAGAAGGATTTAAATCATTATGACACCGGCCGCGGAAGCCTACGTTCTTATAAAAAGTCGCAAATCTATATGATCTCCAAACGGCCTCTGAAAAGCTCTCTGTCATCTCCATGCCCGCTGAAGTCTTAAATCTAACCTAGGTGTGGGAAGGGTTCTTTTTGTCACGGTGAAAGGAGTGATGGCAATGGCAATGAGCATGAACAATGCTTACTAGGCACTGGTGACATGACACGAACGGTAGGTCTCTTTTCTTTCCGTGACAGACATTTGCTATTTTTGGGACTCTGAGTACTGGAATACATCTACATCTACATACATACTCCGCAATTCGCCATACGGTGCGTGCCAGAGCGTACCTCGTACCACAACTAGCATCTTCTCTCCCTGTTCCACTCACAAACTGAACGAGGGAAAAATGACTGCCTATAAGCCTCTGTACGAGCCCTAATCTCTGTTATCTTATCTTTGTGGTGTTTCCGCGAAATGTAAGTTGGCGGCCGTAAAATTGTACTGCAGTCAGCCTCAAATGCTGGTTCTCTAAATTTCCTCAGTATCGATTCAGGAAAAGAACGCATTCTTTCCTCTAGAGACTCCCTCCCGAGTTCCTGAAGCATTTCCGTAACATTCGCGCGATGATCAAACATACCAGTAACAAATCTAGCAGCCCGCCTCTGAATTGCTTCTATGTCCTCCCTCAATCCGACCTGATAGGGATCCCAAACGCTGGAGAAGTACTCAAGAATAGGTCGCATTAGTGTTTTATAAGCGGTCTCCTTTACAGATGAATCACATCTTCCCAAAATTCTACCAATGAACCGAAGACGACTATCCGGCTTCCCCACAACTGCCATTATATGCTTGTGTCACTTCATATGCAATGTTACGCCCAAATATTTAACCGATGTGACTGAGTCAAGCGCTACACTACTAATGGAATATTCAGACATTACAGGATTGAAACTTCCTGGCAGATTAAAACTGTGTGCCCGACCGAGACTCGAACTCGGGACCTTTGCCTTTCGCGGGCAAGTGCTCTACCATCTGAGCTACCGAAGCACGACTCACGTCCGGTACTCACAGCTTTACTTCTGCCAGTACCTCGTCTCCTACCTTCCAAACTTTACAGAAGCTCTCCTGCGAAACTTGCAGAACTAGCACTCCTGAAAGAAAGTTCTGTAAAGTTTGGAAGGTAGGAGACGAGATACTGGCAGAAGTAAAGCTGTGAATACCGGGCGTAAGTCGTGCTTCGGTAGCTCAGATGGTAGAGCACTTGCTCGCGAAAGGCAAAGGTCCCGAGTTCGAGTCTCGGTCTGGCACACAGTTTTAATCTGCCAGGAAGTTTCATATCAGCGCACACTCCGCTGCAGAGTGAAAATGTCATTCTGGATTACAGGATTCTTTTTCCTATTCATATGCATTATTTTACATTTGTTTATATTTAGGGTTAGCTGCCGTTCTTTGCACCAATAAATACCATTCTGTGTGAGTAAAAGAATGCGACGTAAGCTTGTTGTTGGTATGGAGAGCAGCGAGTTCGTGTCGGCAGCCATACAGGTCACTAGCGGGGGCATAAATCACTGCGGTGGTGCCGGAGCTGAGGGCGCGCACGCTCCAGACAGGGGCCATTAGCCCCAAGATGGAGAAGCCGTGTCCCCGGCCGGAAATTGCCGCCGCCGGGCGATGACGCGGCCCTCCTGTCCCCTGGACGGGGGCCCATCAGGCGCCACCCAACCAGACCGCCGCCCGGACTCGAGGGCTGTGCGCCGTTTTTGCCCCGCCAGGGCCGATGTCGTCAAACCGAGCGTTTCCCCCCCTGTCGCCCGTAACCTGACTACGTGACGCTTGGTCTAATGCACACAGAATATTAAGCTATCTGCTAATAAATAGGTTGTATTTTGAAAGGTGGTATGTGGAAATTAATTCCATTAACGTGTTCATTCTGCGTTGTTCTGTCTTCACAGATTTTACTCACTAATTAGCTGAACTAGTTGTACCCGGGCGTCCTTTGCTGTATCTCAGTCTGCTTGAATGGGAAAGAACGAAAAGAGAAAGCACACGTTTTCAGTAAGCATGCGAAATGAATGTACGTTCTAATCTTCTTTTCTCCCCTGTCTCTGTCCATCTTCCCCTCTTCCTTTTTTGGTCCTCATCCTCCCCCCCCTCTCCCTCCATCTCATCCTGCCTTCTTTCTGTCCATCTCTTCCTGCTCGTTCTCTATGTCCATTTGCTCCCACCCCTCTATCCATCTACTCTTTACCGCAATCACTGACCTCGAACCTCGTTTATTGTTATTGAAAATTCAGATTCTCTAGTAGTATTCTAATAATAAGCCAATAATCCATAAATACAGTTATACCACCTGTTGACAAAGTCTCTCTATTGTCCATTTTAATTATATACGTAAAAGTAAATAGTTATATATATATATATATATATATATATATATATATATATATATATATATATATATATATTTTTTTTTGTGTGTGTGTGTGTGTGTGTGTGCGTATTAAAATATATATTACGTATCTACCAGATGGCGCTCCAGTTACAGCAATCCATGAAGACCTTTCGGACATATGAGAGTTTGAAGAAATGAAGAATTACGTTTGTACTTATATAGAAATTGTCATTTTACCTAACCTCGAATTTCCGAAAGTTTTAGATCAAATGCCTTGAAAATTACATTGGAAGAGGCACGTGTTTTAATAATGTATGCTTATTTTTTTAATATGTGTAATATATAATTAGACATGGAAGAAGCCTGGTGATACTGACAGGTTTCAGATAGATTATATAATGGTAAGACAGAGATTTAGGAGCGAGGTTTTAAACTGTAGGACATTTCCAGGGGCAGATGTGGACTCTGACCACAATCTACTGGTTATGAACTGTAGACTAAAACTGAAGAAACTGCAAAAAGGTAGGAATTTAAGGAGATGGGACCTGGATAAACTGATTAAACCAGAGGTTGTACAGAGTTTCAGGGAGAGCATAAGGGAACAATTGACAAGAACGGGGGAAAGAAATACAGTAGAAGAAGAGTGGGTGGATTTGAGGGATGAAGTAGTGAAGGTAGCAGAGGATCATGTAGGTAAAAAGACAAGGGCTAGTAGAAATCCTTGGGTGACAGAAGACATATTGAATTTAATTGACGAAAGGAGAAAATATAAAAATGCAGTAAATGAAGCAGGCAAAAAGGAATACAAACGTCTCAAAAATGAGATTGACAGGAAGTGCAAAATGGCTAAGCAAGCATGGCTAGAGGACAAATGTAAGGATGTAGACGCTTATCTCACTAGGGGTAAGATAGATACTGCCTACAGGAAAATTAAAGAGACATTTGGAGAAAAGAGAACGACTTGTATGAATATCAAGAGCTCAGATGGGAACCCAGTTCTAAGCAAAGAAGGCAAAGCAGGAAGATGGAAGGAGTATATAGAGGGTCTATACAACGGCGATGTACTTGAGGGCAATGTTATAGAAATGGAAGAGGATGTAGATGAAGATGAAATGGGAGATATGATACTGCGTGAAGAGTTTGGTAGAGCACTGAAAGACCTAAGTCGAAACAAGGCCCCGGGAGTAGACAACATTCCATTAGAACTACTGACGGCTTTGGCAGAGCCAGTCCTGACAAAACTCTATCATCTGGTGAGCAAGATGTATGAGACAGGCGAAATACCCTCAGACTTCAAGAAGAATATAATAATTCCAATCCCAAAGAAAGCAAGTGTTGAAAGATGTGAAAATTACCGAACTATCAGTTTAATAAGTCACGGCTGCAAAATACTAACGCGAATTCTTTACAGACGAATGGAAAAACTGGTAGAAGCCGACTTCGGGGAAGATCAATTTGGATTCCGTAGAAATATGGGAACACGTGGGGAAATACTGACCCTAGGACTCATTTTAGAAGCTAGATTGACAAAGGCAAACCTACGTTTCTAGCATTTATAGACATAGAGAAAGCTTTTGACAATGTTGACTGGAATACTCTCTTTCAAATTCTGAAGGTGGCAGGGGTAAAATACAGGGAGCGAAAGGCTATTTACAACTTGTACAGAAACCAGATGGCAGTTATAAGAGTCGAGGGACATGAAAGGGAAGCAGTTGTTGGGAAGGGAGTGAGACAGGGTTGTAGCCTCTCCCCGATGTTATTAAATCTGTATATTGAGCAAGCAGTAAAGGAAACAAAAGAAAAATTCGAAATAGGTATTACAATCCATGAAGAAGAGATAAAAACTTTGAGGTTCGCCGATGACATTGTAATTCTGTCAGAGACAGCAAAGGACTTGGAAGAGCAGTTGAACGGAATGGACAGTGTCTTGAAAGGAGGATATAAGAAGAACATCAACAAAAGCAAAACGAGGATAATTGTATGTAGTCGAATTAAGTCGGGTGATGCTGAGGGTGTTAGATTAGGAAATGAGACACTTAATGTAGTAAAGGAGTTTTGCTATTTCGTGAGCAAAATAACTGATGATGGTCGAAGTAGAGAGGATATAAAATGTAGACTGGCAATGGAAAGGAAAACGTTTCTGAAGAAGAGAAATTTGTTAACGTCGAGTATAGATTTAGGTGTCAGGAAGTCGTTTCTGAAAGTATATGTATGGAGTGTAGCCATGTATGGAAATGAAACATGGACGACAACTAGTTTGGGCAAGAAGAGAATAGAAGCTTTCGAAATGTGGTGCTACAGAAGAATGCTGAAAATTATATCTGTAGATCACATAACTAATGAGGAGGTATTGAACAGAATTGGAGAGAAGAAAAATTTGTGGCACAACTCAACTAGAAGAAGGGATCGGTTGGTAGGGCATATTCTGAGGCATCAAAGGATCACCAATTTAGTATTGGAGGGCAACGTGGAGGGTAAAAATCGTAGAGGGAGACCAAGAGATGAGTACACTAAGCAGATTCAGAGGGTTGTAGGCTGCAGTACGTATTGAGAGATGAAGCAGCTTGCACAGGATCGAGTAGCATGGAGAGCTGCATCAAACCAGTCTCAGGACTGAAGACCACAACAACAACAACAACAATATATAATTTTAATAAACAATAGAGACACGATGTTACAAAAAAACTCGAGTTCTTTATATACAGAGTGTTTATAAATGAATATCGGGGTTTTCACGCATTATAATATTTATTACATTAAACTTATAGTTATAAATTATATGTCAAATGACAGAGTCAAAAAATGGTTCAAATGCCTCTGAGCACTATGCGACTTAACTTCTGAGGTCATCAGTCGCCTAGAACTTAGAACTAATTAAACCTAACTAGCCTAAGGACATCACACACATCCATGGCCGAGGCAGGATTCGAACCTGCGACCGTAGCGGTAGCTCGGTTCTAGACTGTAGCACCTAGAACCGCACGGCCACTCCGGCCGGCTGACAGAGTGAAATGAAAGGGCAACTCAAGCAGTTTTACCAAGAACCTTATAAATGTTCAGTGTGAGCACCATTTTTCACACGACACACTAATGTCTAACACTGCACCTCCTCAAGAAGACTGAGAATAGATTTTTTTTTTTTAGAAAATTCAAAGAAAAGGCTACCTTCAAGCAGGAAGGGAAAACGTTACGGTGCCAGTGAATTTTAATGGGTATGTAGACCTTGTAGTAACTTGCACTTTTTGATAAAATGTTAAACATAATTTTTCCGTAAGTTTGTTTTTCTAAGTGCAGTGCCAATTTTTTTTATCACTAGTATTAACCAGTCTGAAAGAAATGTTTGCAGAAAGTATTCTTGATGTTTTTGGATACTTCTATGCAATAATATTATCGAAAATGTACTTTCTTTATTTTGTCATCACATTTATGTACCAACAAGTAAAGAAAATTTAAAGCTGAAATTTTAAATGAAAGCTGAAAATGAATTATTAATATCTCTTATAAAACGAATGCACAGAACTGTTGAACTATCTCTTTTGAATGAATCTACAAAATCTGGCGTGTGAAAATTGTGGTGTGAGTACCAAAAGTTGGTTTTCAAAAATACCACCAAGTTCATAGTAAGAATTCAAAACTTGAAAACCACTGACGTTATGGACTTGGGCATCGCTACATCTTTACATAATAGACACAGTTTTAAAATTTAGCTGCTATTGGCAAAGTAGAAGAAAAGATAAATTCTTGGGTGGAGTCTCTCCCTCAGCACTACGTCTATATACTGCTTGTTCGTATCTAAAGCTACGCCGAACCTATTCATGTTTATTTCTCTGTAGCCAGCACGTTGTTTGCACTTCTCCTGTGCTACCAGTCGGTCGTGCAGCGCCACCTAACGACGCCTGACCGTCCCATTTTTCTGTGAGTGTTCACAACCAGGCGACGAGTGAGCGTGAGCGCACTTGCTCACTTAGCCGCTTCCTTAATATCTGTGCTGTAATAATGTATTACTAGAAATTACTTTTAACATACGTTGGAAGGTTGAAAAATTGCGACCAGTCATTTTTTTATGGTAATTAATTTTATCTTTACTAATTTCATTCTGGTTGGTCCTTCTTCTAACGGAGGGAGAATGTATGGATTTAATTGCATATAATTTACCCGCGATTCCTCTGCAAAGATTTTATGTTCGGTGCCTGTCCCTGCAGATTTCGATTCTAAGAACCTCTTAAGGCTAATGCTGCGAATGTTCCCTAGAAAAGGCTTGACTTTTGAGGTGGTCTTGTCAGTCTTCATTAGGGAATGGTTTACAAATTTTATGATACATTTAGCCGACTTTGTGTCGTTTCCAGGGAAAAGGACGAAGAGGTCGCCTCTTTCAGTTCCCCATTAAATTTATTTACAATATTTTCAGTATAGCCATTGATTATATAAAATTACTTTTCAAAATTTAGAAATTTTGCAATGAATCTAACGTTTTCTTCGTCATTTTAACTTCTGTGCGTACTCCTATAAGTTTCCTAAGTATCCATTAGCGTGCAGATTCTTTAAAAAAATTGCAACTGTTTAGTCACTCTTCAATGCTCACTCTTTTTTTTCCCCATCGCAGTTTAATATTAGTCGGCCATACTGGTGGCCGTGGTATTCTGCAGCTTCTCGAAGATTTTTCACTAATAAGTAAATATTCGGATGAACTTTTGATATTAGTGTATTTATTCTTCAGTTACGTCTTTCTGTGACGTTATAAGTGCTATGAAGACTTTCATTGCAGTTTCACATCTCTCTTCGCATATGTTTGTTATCAACCCACCGGTCCAAAAAATAGTATGTAAGTCCTGAAGCTTCTGGTTTTCAAGCATGCTTCCCTGATCCCACAGCCAACCATAGTCCAACATTTCCAAGGAAGGTGTGCCAGAGCACAACACACTCTTACGTATTTCCTCGTTTTCCGTATCGGGTGGAACGAGGGCGCAACTCTGAACTTGTTTCCACAAACAGTGATTAAAATGATAACTGGAACCATTAGTGTCTGTTCCAGGAAATAAACAATGGCAATTGGGCGATGACAATTTCGAATTCCATCATCAGAGGTCCAGGGTTGCATCTAGGCACGTTGGTTTTAATAGCCTGAAAAATGTTCATATGTTTCTCGCTCTCTGTTTGGCAGCAAAGCGTAAGGAACTGGAACGGCGTGTGTTCTTCTAAAGAACTATTAATGCCGGTGAGAAGTCTAGACAACTGCCCAAACTGCTTGCTGAAACTCTCGAACGTTCTGGCCAGAAAGAATGATTCACAGATTTATAAACACGCTTTTCCCTTTTCGTTGGCAAACACCAGTATTACGTCGTTCGGTCCCCTGTTATCATCTGCACTTAAAAATTGCTACAATGATTTATAAGTAAATTATTTTCCTGAACGTGGAACTTTGTGCAGGCTTTGGCCATCTCCAGAATACGTCGCAGGTAGCGGTGGACAGGCTGGTGTATCCTACTTCTGGAACACCCTGTCCACTACCTACGGTGCCGTGCAAATGTCAACATACTCCCTGTCCGTACAAGTGTCACTCCGTGCAAGTGTCGCAAGCTCACTGAAATGGGCCAGACATGTTAATACTTAACATCTAGTTTGACGCTCGACATGTGGGTCACACTGACTCAGCATGACAAAATATAAATAATTTCTCCAGTAAAGTGCACCTGCGATTCAGTGTGCATTATCAGGAAGTTTGTTCGGCATGCTAATTATAAATAAACGCAGACGACACACTACCATTAGACTTTATTTATTACAACAGTGCGACTGTGAAAAAATCATACAGAATGGACTAGGACTGAGTGTTGTGCCTTCAACCATGCATTTTATAAATAACTATTACGAAAGTTAAGTACATAAATTTTTCTTTGCGTACTTGTGGATTACAATTAAAGTTATACAAATCTTTTGGTTTAATAACAAACGTCTGTTTCTAGCGAATACTTCATTCCAAAATGATTAACGTGAACTGCTGGTGACTTTATGTTTTTATGAAACGGCCCCTAATTTTTTTTTCACGTGGTCTATCAGTTTTACAGCTCACGTCAGTTAATGCTTGGCCTTAGCAGCGGTTTCCATAGACGACAGTATACGTGTGGTAATTATGATCGGATCTGTACAGAACATACTGGACGTAAAATGTGTGCTCAGTTTAACTAAACGCATTACGCTTCAAGAGCTGAAGAAAAGCTGAAATTGACCGTACAATCGAGAATGGTGATTATATGGATAGTTAGGAAAGTCTTAAAGTAGAAATTCATTGGTCAATCTGAATGTCGCGTTCAATGAAGAACACTATTAATTGCATCAAGCCGGCCGAAGTGGCCGTGCGGTTAAAGGCGCTGCAGTCTGGAACCGCAAGACCGCTACGGTCGCAGGTTCGAATCCTGCCTCGGGCATGGATGTTTGTGATGTCCTTAGGTTAGTTAGGTTTAACTAGTTCTAAGTTCTAGGGGACTAATGACCTCAGCAGTTGAGTCCCATAGTGCTCAGAGCCATTTGAACCAATTGCATCAAATTTTCAGTGAAATTAAGGATCATGCTTTTAAAGAACAGTTACTTACGTTTCCCACTCTAACACGTTATGTAAAAATTCAAATTGGCACGTTGAAGTTTAAAGAAATACGTAGAACTAGTCTATGATAGATAATGCTACAGTTTTCATTACTGTACTTGTAACTCAGAGCATTATTGACGTGTTTGTGTTATGTACATGTATCTGCCTAGTATCTCCCTAGGTAAATACAGTAATGCACTATCAAATCAAAAGTACCTCTTCGCCTCAATGATGGCTTGAACACTGCTGGGGACACTTTTTATGGCGTGTTTGAATGTCTGTGGAGAAATAGCAGGACATTCTTGATCAGGAGCCGAAAAGAGAGAAGGTAGTGATGTCGAACGCTAGGATGTTCCACCACGTCCCAAACGTGTTCCATTGTATTCAGGTGGAAACTGTGGTCAGGCAAGACCATTTCACGAATATTATTGTCTACAGAACACTGCCTCACAGACGCTTTTTTGTACCAGGCTGTATTGTCATGCAGATACAGTGTCATCGCCTTTGAACTGCTCTGCTATTGCTCACAGTATGCAATGCTTTAAATGTGTTCATATCCTTCTGCATTTCCCATTGTTTAAGCTCAATAAGGGGATCAAATTCTAAGCACACGAAACATACTCACACAATAACACCAATGTCTCAGACCTCAGTGTTGGTTCTACACATGATGCAAGGTAACGTTCTCCAGGTGTCAGCCAAACCAAAACCCAAACCTTCCAGCTTTGTACCACACCTCTATTGCGTCATTCATTACACCAAATCTCTCGTTTCTAGTCTGGCACTGTCCAGTGGCGTCGCTCTTCGAATCAACTCAAGCCTCAGTTAGTATTGACTGCAAAGATGCGTGGTTTACATGAAACTGCTCGATCGCTGGGCCCCACTCTCTTCAACATTCAGCCCTATTCATTGTGCCAGCTGGATTGGATTGCTGGTAGCTCTCTGGATCTCACGAGTTGTTCGTTTCTCTGAATACATGCGATTTTTAGAACCATCCTCCGCAGTGCTCGGCGTTGCCTGCCCGTCAATGTATATCTGCCTGCTCTAGATTTAACTGTGACTGTTTCTTCGCGCTTCCACCTTACAATGACATAATTATCAGTCGACTTGGGCAGCTTTAGAAGCATTGAAGAAACCCTGATGGATATTTTACTCATCCAGTGAATAGTCCACGTTCGAAGTCACTGAGATCGCCTGTCTCATTCTGCTGTTACTACAACCCTACTGACAATACACTGCCACCCGACTCCTTTTGTACTGGTGGATCCGCTTCTCATGGCGTCTAGTGGTCAATCTCACATTACACAGGGAAGTCCTGATACTTCCGATCATGTGGTGTATGGGACCCAGACTCATTTTCCTACAGCGATAGTTTTATAAAATTTCAGTCGTGTCTCTTTCCGTTCTTCTTACCAACACATATCATAGTCTTGTAATAACCTGTGGTGGTTTTATTAAATATTCATTTGGCATTTAGCATCTGATGGCCATTTAGACAGCTAAAAGGTAAATAATTTACGTAGAATACAAAACATAAATTGATAACCCAGTAACAGAACGTTGACTGACGGATATGAAAAATATCGAACAATGATAACTCGAAGGAAAACGTAGAGGAATATTATAACAATGTTAAAGATGTTGTGACACCACAAATTTAAGAAATCACACAATAGCGATACAAATGGTCGACTCCAAAATCGAAATAACTGTCCGTATAAAATACATGACAGGACACGACTGTTTATACAACTACCAGTGCTGCGATTTTACTAAGAAGATACCTTAGCAATTTATCAGAATTGGTATACGTTGGATTGCTCACATCAACGAGAATGGCGGCTCTCGTAGAAACTCTGCTTTCAGACGATGTAGTTGTTCCAAGACGATTGTCTGCGCCTCTCCCCATTTTTGCCACATAAACAGTATCTGGTTGATGCCCCCTGCAGTCTTACTACAGTCACAGAATGAAGTCGGATTAACATCAGCGACGTGAAGGTGCATCGTACAACTTCCGCTGTGTGACCTTATGCGACCGATAGTGGTTGACACATATCTGGAAAGGCGACCATCATGAAACATGGGTGTACGTCTTGTAATAGGCTGAATACAAACATAAAATCTACCGGTGGGTAACTGAAATGTATTCTAGTCCTCCTTCCATTTTTGAAAAGTGTTCTGTGTGACTACACGATAAAATTAGGCCGAAATTTGTAGCCGATTAAAATTCACAATTCTGTGGCTTTTTATAGCAAAATCTACATCTACATCTATACTCCGCGAGCCACCTTACGGTGTGTGGCGGAGGGTACTTATTGTACCACTATCTGATCCCCCCTTCCCTGTTCCATTCACGAATTGTGCGTGGGAAGAACGACTGCTTGTAAGTCTCCGTATTTGCTCTAATTTCTCGGATCTTTTCGTTGTGATCATTACGCGAGATATATGTGGGCGGTAGTAATATGTTGCCCATCTCTTCCCGGAATGTGCTCTCTCGTAATTTCGATAATAAACCTCTCCGTATTGCGTAACGCCTTTCTTGAAGTGTCCGCCACTGGAGCTTGTTCAGCATCTCCGTAACACTCTCGCGCTGACTAAATGTCCCCATGACGAATCGCGCTGCTTTTCGCTGGATCATGTCTATCTCTTCTATTAATCCAACCTGGTAAGGGTCCCATACTGATGAGCAATACTCAAGAATCGGACGAACAAGCGTTTTGTAAGCTACTTCTTTCGTCGATGAGTCACATTTTCTTAGAATTCTTCCTATGAATCTCAACCTGGCGCCTGCTTTTCCCACTATTTGTTTTATGTGATCATTCCACTTCAGATCGCTCCGGATAGTAACTCCTAAGTATTTTACGGTCGTTACCGCTTCCAATGATTTACCACCTATGGCATAATCGTACTGGAATGGATTTCTGCCCCTATGTATGCGCATTATATTACATTTATCTACGTTTAGGGAAAGCTGCCAGCTGTCGCACCATGCATTAATCCTCTGCAGGTCTTCCTGGAGTACGTACGAGTCTTTTGATGTTGCTACTTTCTTGTAGACAACCGTGTCATCTGCAAATAGCCTCACGGAGCTACCGATGTTGTCAACTAAGTCATTTATGTATATTGTAAACAACAAAGGTCCTATCACGCTTCCTTGCGGTACTCCCGAAATTACCTCTACATCTGCAGATTTTGAACCGTTAAGAATGACATGTTGTGTTCTTTCTTCTAGGAAATCCTGAATCCAATCACAAACCTGGTCCGATATTCCGTAAGCTCGTATTTTTTTCACTAAACGTAAGTGCGGAACCGTATCAAATGCCTTCCTGAAGTCCAGGAATACGGCATCAATCTGCTCGCCAGTGTCTACGGCACTGTGAATTTCTTGGGCAAATAGGGCGAGCTGAGTTTCACATGATCTCTGTTTGCGGAATCCATGTTGGTTATGATGAAGGAGATTTGTATTATCTAAGAACGTCATAATACGAGAACACAAAACATGTTCCATTATTCTACAACAGATTGACGTAAGCGAAATAGGCCTATAATTATTCGCATCTGATTTATGACCCTTCTTGAAAATGGGAACGACCTGCGCTTTCTTCCAGTCGCTAGGTACTTTACGTTCTTCCAGCGATCTACGATAAATTGCTGATAGAAAGGGGGCAAGTTCTTTAGCATAATCACTGTAGAATCTTAAGGGTATCTCGTCTGGTCCGGATGCTTTTCCGCTACTAAGTGATAGCAGTTGTTTTTCAATTCCGATATCGTTTATTTCAATATTTTCCATTTTGGCGTCCGTGCGACGGCTGAAGTCAGGGACCGTGTTACGATTTTCCGCAGTGAAACAGTTTCGGAACACTGAATTCAGTATTTCTGCCTTTCTTCGGTCGTCCTCTGTTTCGGTGCCATCGTGGTCAACGAGTGACTGAATAGGGGATTTAGATCCGCTTACCGATTTTACATATGACCAAAACTTTTTAGGGTTCTTGTTTAGATTGTTTGCCAATGTTTTATGTTCGAATTCGTTGAATGCTTCTCTCATTGCTCTCTTTACGCTCTTTTTCGCTTCGTTCAGCTTTTCCTTATCAGCTATGATTCGACTACTCTTAAACCTATGATGAAGCTTTCTTTGTTTCCGTAGTACCTTTCGTACATGATTGTTATACCACGGTGGATCTTTCCCCTCGCTTTGGACCTTAGTCGGTACGAACTTATCTAAGGCGTAGTGTCAGTGTCGTCGTAACTGCCGCCTGCTTCACGTCTGCTGTGCAGCGAGCTACCTTAATTTAAGTATTAACTGTATTTTTCTTACTTGTCACTTCTTCTTCCGTGTGTATTTGCTTTTAGGAAACTTTAATTTTCGAGTGCTCTTAATAGTGTTCCATAGATTTCGTGTTTGTTTTGAATACAGTCAGAGAGAGTCCCTTTAGTCAGCCATAGTGCCAGTAGTGTCAGTGTCGTCGTAACTGCCGTCTGCTTCACGTCTGCTGTGCAGCGAGCTACCTTAATTTAAGTATTAACTGTATTTTTCTTACTTGTCACTTCTTCTTCCGTGTGTATTTGCTTTTAGGAAGCTTTAATTTTCGAGTGCTCTTAATAGTGTTCCATAGATTTCGTGTTTGTTTTGAATACAGTAAGAGAGAGTCCCTGTAGTCAACCATAGTGCCAGTAGTGCTAGAGTTTGTTTTCAATACAGTCCAGAGACAGGTAGTGCTATTTTCATTGTTTTCTACAAGAAGGGGCTAGCAACCATAGTTTAGTGAATAAGCAGCCGCCTTTAGTGAATTAGCAGTCTAGTTAAAGGTTGATTAACTCCCTTCAGTAAATTGTTCCTTAGGATGGATAGGATGTGTGACTGCTGTGTACGGACGCAGGAGGAGCTGGCCACTGTTCGCGAACAGCTGAGCGTGTTGATGGCCGCGGTCAGCCGTCTTCAGGCTGCTGCCTCGGAGTGTAGCGGCAGTGGGGAGTCTGGTGCGTCGCAAGGTACACCCCAGGTGTTACATGCTTCAAACCACTGTCCCTGCTGTCGAGACATCTTCGCGGGTACCGGGCGCGGTTGGGCCACCCTCTCCCCAAGGGGAGTGGCGGGTTCAGCGGCGTTCGCGGCGCACGAGGCGGAAGGTCAATGTGGAGGCTGGCCGTGTGGCATCGCCCGCTCTGCCTGTGAGGGGACATGTGGCTGCTCCTTCAGCAAGGTCCGAGCAGGCACACGGGGGGAGGGGTTTATTAGTTATTGGGAGCTCCGACGTTAGGCGGGTGATGGAGCCCCTTAGGGAAATAGCGAGAAGGTCGGGGAAGAAGGCCAGTGTTCACTCTGTCTGCTTGCCGGGGGGTCTCATCCGAGATGTAGAGGAGGCCCTACCGGCGGCGATAGAGAGCACTGGGTGCACCCGACTGCAAATTGTTGCTCATGTCGGCACCAATGACTCCTGCCGTCTGGGTTCAGAGGTCATCCTCAGTTCGTACAGGCGATTGGCGGAATTGGTGAAGGCGGAAAGCCTCGCTCGCGGGGTGGAATCAGAGCTAACTATTTGAAGTATCGTTCCCAGAACCGATCGCGGTCCTCTGGTTTGGAGCCGAGTGGAAGGCATAAACCAGAGGCTCAGACGATTCTGCGGAGATCTGGGGTGCAAATTTCTCGACCTCCGCTATCGGGTGGAGAAATGTAGGGTCCCCCTGAATAGGTCAGGCGTGCACTACACGCCGGAAGCGGCTACAAGGGTAGCGGAGTACGTGTGGAGTGCACATGGGGGTTTTTTAGGTTAGAGAATCCCCTCCCTAGGCCCGACAAGACGCCTCCTGAGACGCGGCAAGATAGGAGTAGGCAAAATGCAACAGGGAATAACAATATTAATGTGCTAATAGTAAACTGCAGGAGCGTCTATAGAAAGGTCCCAGAACTGCTCTCATTAATAAACGATCACAACGCCCATATAGTACTAGGGACAGAAAGTTGGCTGAAACCAGACGTAAACAGTAACGAAATCCTAAACTCAGATTGGAATGTATACCGCAGAGACAGGCTGAACAGTGAAGGGGGAGGCGTGTTTATAGCGGTAAGAAGTGCAATAGTATCGAAGGAAATTGACGGAGATCCGAAATGTGAAATGATTTGGGTGAAGGTCGCGGTTAAAGCAGGCTCAGACATGGTAATTGGATGTCTCTATAGGCCCCCTGGCTCAGCAGCTGTTGTGGCTGAGCACCTGAAGGATAATTTGGAAAATATTTCGAGTAGATTTCCCCACCATGTTATAGTTCTGGGTGGAGATTTTAATTTGCCGGATATAGACTGGGAGACGTTCATAACGGGTGGCAGGGACAAAGAATCCAGTGAAATTTTTTTAAGTGATTTATCTGAAAACTACCTTGAGCAGTTAAACAGAGAACCGACTCGTGGCGATAACATATTAGACCGGTGACAAACAGACCCGAACTATTTGAAAAAGTTAACGCAGAACAGGGAATCAGTGATCATAAAGCGGTTACGGCATCGATGATTTCAGCCGTAAATAGGAATATTAAAAAGGGTAGGAAGATTTTTCTGTTTAGAAAAAGTGACAAAAAGCAGATTTCAGAGTACCTGTTGGCTCAACACAAAAGTTTTGTCTCAAGTACTGATAGTGTTGAGGATCAGTGGACAAAGTTCAAAACCATCGTACAATATGCGTTAGATGAGTATGTGCCAAGCAAGATCGTAAGAGATGGAAAAGAGCCACCGTGGTTCAACAACCGAGTTAGAAAACTGCTGCGGAAGCAAAGGGAACTTCACAGCAAACATAAACATAGCCAAAGCCTTGCAGACAAACAAAAATTACGCGAAGCGAAATGTAGTGTGAAGAGAGCTATGCGAGAGGCGTTCAAAGAATTCGAAAGTAAAGTTCTATGTACTGACTTGGCAGAAAATCCTAAGAAATTTTGGTCTTATGTCAAAGCGGTAGGTGGATCAAAACGAAATGTCCAAACACTCTGTGACCAAAATGGTACTGAAACAGAGGATGACAGACTAAAGGCCGAGATACTAAATGTCTTTTTCCAAAGTTGTTTCACAGAAGAAGATTGCACTGTAGTTCCTTCTCTAGATTGTCGCACAGATGACAAAATGGTAGATATCGAAATAGACGACAGAGGGATAGAGAAACAATTAAAATCGCTCAAAAGAGGAAAGGCCTCTGGACCTGATGGGATACCAGTTCAATTTTACACAGAGTACGCGAAGGAACTTGCCCCCCTTCTTGCAGCGGTGTACCGTAGGTCTCTAGAAGAGCGTAGCGTTCCAAAGGGTTGGAAAAGGGCACAGGTCATCCCCGTTTTCAAGAAGGGACGTCGAACAGATGTGCAGAACTATAGACCTATATCTCTAACATCGATCAGTTGTAGAATTTTGGAACACGTATTGTGTTCGAGTATAATGACTTTTCTGGATACTAGAAATCTACTCTGTAGGAATCAGCATGGGTTTCGAAAAAGACGGTCATGTGAAACCCAGCTCGCGCTATTCGTCCACGAGACTCAGAGGGCCGTAGACACGGGTTCACAGGTAGATGCCGTGTTTGTTGACTTCCGCAAGGCGTTCGATACAGTTCCCCACAGTCGTTTATTGAACAAAGTAAGAGCATATGGACTATCAGATCAATTGTGTGATTGGATTGAGGAGTTCCTAGATAACAGGACGCAGCATGTTATTCTCAATGGAGAGAAGTCTTCCGAAGTAAGAGTAATTTCAGGTGTGCCGCAGGGGAGTGTCATAGGACCGTTGCTGTTCACAATATACATAAATGACCTGGTGGATGACATCGGAAGTTCACTGAGGCTTTTTGCAGATGATGCTGTGGTGTATCGAGAGGTTGTAACAATGGGAAATTGTACTGAAATGCAGGAGGATCTGCAGCGAATTGACGCATGGTGCAGGGAATGGCAACTGAATCTCAATGTAGACAAGTGTAATGTGCTGCGGATACACAGAAAGATAGATCCTTTATCATTTAGCTACAAAATAGCAGGTCAGCAACTGGAAGCAGTTAATACCATAAATTATCTGGGAGTACGCATTAGGAGTGATTTAAAATGGAATGATCATATAATGTTGATTGTCGGTAAAGCAGATGCCAGACTGAGATTCATTGGAAGAATCCTAAGGAAATGCAATCCGAAAACAAAGGAAGTAGGTTACAGTACGCTTGTTCGCCCACTGCTTGAATACTGCTCAGCAGTGTGGGATCCGTACCAGATAGGGTTGATACAAGACATAGAGAAGATCCAACGGAGAGCAGCGCGCTTCGTTACAGGATCATTTAGTAATCGCGAAAGCGTTACGGAGATGATAGATAAACTCCAGTGGAAGACTCTGCAGGAGAGACGCTCAGTAGCTCGGTACGGGCTTTTGTCAAAGTTTCGAGAACATACCTTCACCGAAGAGTCAAGCAGTATATTGCTCCCTCCTACGTATATCTCGCGAAGAGACCATGAGGATAAAATCAGAGAGATTAGAGCCCACACAGAGGCATACCGACAATCCTTCTTTCCACGAACAATACGAGACTGGAATAGAAGGGAGAAGCGATGGAGGTACTGAAGGTACCCTCCGCCACACACCGTCAGGTGGCTTGTGGAGTATGGATGTAGATGTAGATGTAGATGTACTGGACGATGTTTCTGAATTTTTTCCATTTTTGTTCCGCATCCTCTTCCTCAGAAATGAACGTTTGATGGTGGTCACTCAGATATTCTGCGATTTGTGCCCTATCACTCTTGTTAAGCAAATATATTTTCCTTCCTTTCTTGGCATTTCTTATTACACTTGTAGTCATTGATGCAACCACTGACTTATGAACACTGATACCCTCTTCTACATTCACGGAGTCGAAATAGCGATTTCCTGATTACGAATGATGCAGCAGTGAGATTGTCAACAGTCTGAAACAGCCAGTGTCACACAATATGAACACAGTTTCGAAACTACGGAAGAGGGCCATATGAATATATTTTACAGGTTAATCTTTGTTCCAGGGAACTTCATATTTAGTTGCACTTATAGATCTGTCCAATGAATCGTAATGAGCTTTTCTTCGCAGCTTTTTAGCCTCGTCTTTTTGTTTTGTTTTTAAAAATCATGACATTTTTTCTTGCTATTTTTTTTTGCCTTATACCTTTTTTGTTTGTAAGCATTGTGATTATGTTCAGATGGATCGTTAACATATTTAAGGCAACGTCTACATCTACATCTATATGGCTACTTAGCAAATCACACTTAAGTGTCTGGCAGAGGATTCATCGAATCACCTTCATACTAATTTTCTATTATTCCTATCTCGAAAAGCACGCGGAAAAAGTGAACACCTAAATTTTTCCTTGCGATCTCTGATTTCCCTTATTTTATTATGATGATCGTTTCTCCCCATGTAGGTCGGTGTCAACAAAATACTTTCGCATTTGGAGGAGAAAGTTGGTGACTGAAATGTCTGCAACGGAAAGAACATTTGCTTTGATTATTTCCACACCATGTCCTTGACATGCTCTCCCCTGTTTCTCTATAAACACAAAACATGCTGTGGCAACGATTACACACTGCGCAGCAGCCCTCAAAAAGAGTACGGACAAGCGCACTGTAGGCACTCTCTTTAGCAGATCTGTTGCATCTTCTAAGTGTTCTGCCAATAAAGCTCAGTCTTTGATTCTTTTTCCCCGGATTTTTTATGTGTTCTTTTCAATTTATGTTGTTCATAGCTGTATTGCCTAGGTATTTAGTTGAATTTATGGTCGTTAGATTTGACAGATTTATCGTGTAACCGAAGTTTAACGGATTCCTTTTAGTACTCATGTGGATGACCTCACACATTTTTTAGTACCAATTGCCAGTTTTCGCACTACGCAGATATCTTATCTAAATCATTTTGCAATCGGCTTTGATCACGAGACGACTTTACTAGACGATAAGCCACAGACTAATCTGCAGACAACCTAAGACGGCTTCTTAGTTTGTCTTCTAAATCGTTTATATCGATAAGGCAGAGTGCCTATAACACAACCCTAGGAAACGCTGTTTTACTCGATGACTTTCCGTCAGTAACTAAGAACTATGACCTCTCTGACAGGAAATCTCGAATCTAGTCGCATGGCTAGCAGTTTGATTATAAGCCGCTTGTAAGGTACGGTGTCAAAAGCCTTCTGGAAATCGAAAAATTGACAATCTATATGAATACTCACTTAAACTTCATAATTTCTTGCATTTCTTTGTCGCATACTTTTAGACCTATTTTACATTAAAGTATGAAAGGTGCAATTCTGACCTAAAAAGATCAGAACACTTTCAGAGCAAATGTCAAATCAAGGTATTGTATGGAATGCCAAGGCAATATATAGAATGCTTTGAACTTTTCGTCAAGGTGTTTAATTTAATGCTTTTCCTACGAAATCAATAAAATACCAAAGTATTTTATAAAATGCGAAATGTACACAGCAAATTACAATATTGCAGTGAAATAACGTGTTCAAAGTATCAATTTATCTGTTTAATGAAAGTTAAATTAAAATGCGAAAATTATCACAATTCTGTGCGCTGAAACTCGGCTTATCCTGAAGTATATGTGTTTCAATATTTTAAAGTCTAAGTATGAACTAAAGTCAGTTGCAAACAAAATGTATAACAAATGGTAACTAAATCTAAACTTTTATCTATTTCAAAACTGTATTTATTTTATGCTTTATTGATTGCAGGAAGCAGAACTGAAATATCATTATAAACTAGAGATAACTTGCTATTCAAACAAAAACCTAAGCTTCTGATATTTATGTTTCTTCTGATATTTATGTTTCCACATGCACTTCGGAAATTCTTGTCCGGTTCTGATAGATTTCCGAGTCTCAACTGACTGGAGAAATACTTCTTTGTCCATCGAAACACCCTCTGGCTGTAGGAGAGATTTCTTGCATTCTATGAACTGCGACGTTTTGTACAGTTGCATTATAAATCCTTCTATGGTTCCCAATTTATAAAAACTATAATTTGCATCTTTCCACAGTCCTAGCTGTATTCGCGTTAATTATAAATCACTGCCTCTTTGAAGAATTACTTATTATCTGAAATTTTCTACAAAATCTTCGTTTCATTGCATTTCCGCGCTCATTAACAACATTTTCACAGTCATCACATGCAGTCTCCATGTTAGCGAAAGTGCGCTCTCTAACACAACTGAACTTCAAACAAACTGATCTGAAATTGTTTCAACTATATCTCTGGATCTCGTGTCTGTCAAAATATTTGAGTTACCCTTCTTTCATACCTTGCCTTAAATGTAACCAGATTTCTGTTAAATGACTAAACAAAGTATTAAGGAAGTTGTATTTCATACTCTGTGTAATGATTTTTGATGTTGTATGTATTGCCTAGCCATTCCATAAAAGGTAACATATGATATATAGAAATAAAAACTTGTGAAGTCTATGTTAGAGGAAGATGTTAAAATTATAAACTGAAATACGACAGATGCGGTACGAAAAACTCCGTATGGCGGAGCAGCTGTGGACATTTTCCCAACACTCATCTGTTTCTTCCCTGCTATGTTGACCTTACGTCAAGGGTTGACTGGCCACTCTTCTCTCTTTTTCTGTCCTGTCCGACTTCCTTAATCTACCTGATAACGCCGACCAATTTTAAACCAGCGCTCAAAGCCATTCTCTTTGCCTTCCTCTCTACATCGCAATCTGCAAATGTTCGTTGCAGGGAATTTCTTCGTAATCCACATCTCCGGTGAAAAGTTTTCGATTACCCATGACCAGAATTCTATACTTTATTTCAATGTCCGAAAGCATCGTACAAACTAAGTAGCACAACAAAACAAGTATTTTCAGTGACATTAAGTGCAGTTCAGTAAGGTTTACATTTTAGGCTCTTTGCCCACAGAACTACTGCACAGTCTCTTGGCATTCTGAAGATAATAATTTTTGACGTTTTTTCAGGTACTTCAGTCCAACATGTATTTAAATTAATCCACAGATGTTCAATATTAGATAACCTCGGTTTTCTGGCCTTCGTATCAAGTTCATCCAATAAGAGTTCGATGCAATATAACTCATGTGATTGATGTGGCCAAATAATATTCATCAGGTCCCCATATTTCTCCTTTCAATTGACGTATCCTCTACACAATTTAGAAGCATGCTTTTGGTCATTGTCCTGCTGCAGAGAAAATGCACGACCAATAAGACTCTTGTCAGAAGGAATTGCATTGTTGATCGGTATCTTGTGACACCCTTCACTTTTAATGTTCCATCAGTTCTCACAAAATCTTCACGAAACTTCACCACTGGCGTCACAAGCTGGGTCTTCATAGGTATCAACGAACTCAACGAACACACGTTCGACGAGGTCTACCAAGTACTTGGAACTTACACTGATCGGCGACTAACATCTTTGACCATTGCTGTTGGCTTAAGTTTTTAGGTTCCTGGCTCCATTGCAGTATTTTCACCTTATTTTGTCTGCGTAATAAACGGTTTTTGGCCGCTCTGCACCTCTTTAACCTTTTGTTCACGCAGACGGCGTTGCACTGTTGAGACAGAGATTGGAGCAGCTCGCATACTATTTACATCCTCGTGGATTTCGGACGCGGTACGAGTCCTCTGACGTTTTCCTTGTACACGTATGAACTGATCTTCCCTGTATGACGTTACTAGGGGCTTTCAGATCGCGAAAAACTGGTATTGGTACCAGTCTGCTTCAGCAACAATTTGCGTAAACCTATGGGATGTATACGCAACTGCCGACCGTAGTGGCCGAGCGGTTCTAGGCGTTTCAGTCTGGAACCGCGCGGCCGTTACGGTCACAGTTTCGAATAATGCCTCGGGCATGGATGTGTGTGATGTCCTTAGGTTAGGTTTATGTAGTTCTAAGTTCTAGGGGACTGATGACCTCAGAAGTTAAGTCCCATAGTGTTCAGAGCCATTTGAACCATTTTTTTGTATACACAACTGTAGATTGGGCTACACCAACATTTGTTACCATTGTCCTACCAGAATAGCCTTCCTGATACAGAAAAAATTTAACAGCACGTTTTTCAATTCAAATTTCCTGCTTTCATCCCATCACAATTGTAACGTCCATTTGCAAAAATTAATGAATTACTGTGCTGATAAACCTCTTACATTATTTGATTTTCAAACAGCTGAGCAGAACTGAACGTACTCAGACATTTCGCTCTTTCCATATTCTGATCAACACTAAACTGACACACAATATTCTTCAGCGCAACGCAATCTGACTTTCAAAAATACCTACAAAAGAATGGCCCTGACTTACATTAACCTATACCATTCGCAAATCACTTACCTCACCAAAAATCTTGGTTACTCGAACTGTTGCAATACAGCGAGCGCCACTACTCGTGGCCGACTTCGTTTGGGAAATATATATGAAGATAGTAACTGTTCTCGAAAGAACAGATACCATTGATGACCGTGCAGCTTCTCGAGAATGTGTGATAATTAATTGAAACACTCAGCTGCAGACAGGTGTTGATGATATACCTCGATGGGGACAGCTGAAAATGTGTGCCCCGACCGCCACTCGAACCCGGGATCTCCTGCTTACATGGCAGACGCTCTATACATCTGAGCTGAACTCTTACGGGAATCGTCACATTTGTCGGCGCGAGACCTGAGTGGATGATCGAACATCTATTAGGTACATTACGTATTTAGATTGTAGACAGTTGGGAGGCGTGCAAGTATTAAGTCCCAGCAGTCCGCTATTCATCTGTGTCCTCGGTGGCTCAGATGGAAAGAGCGTCCTGGGTTCGAGTCCCGGTCGGGCCACACATTTTCAGCTGTCCCCATCGAGGTATATCATCAACATCTTTCGGCAGCTGAGTCTTTCAATTAATTATCATTTATTCTTTGGGGAAGGTCGAACAGTTTGCAAGTGATCGATGGGAGGCCGTTTCTATGGTATTACACTATTCCATAGAGCAAAATTTTTCTCTTAGACTTTTCTCCCGAAACAAAGAGGATACGAAGGTCTATTTTTTTTTTTGGTCATCA
Source organism: Schistocerca cancellata (assembly GCF_023864275.1). NCBI lineage: Eukaryota > Metazoa > Arthropoda > Insecta > Orthoptera > Acrididae > Schistocerca > Schistocerca cancellata. The sequence continues at coordinate 708,643,233 of NC_064630.1, forward strand.
GTCTACTGACTGGTATGATGCGGCCCGCCACGAATTCCTTTCCTGTGCTAACCTCTTCATCTCAGAGTAGCACTTGCAACCTACGTCCTCAATTATTTGCTTGACGTATTCCAATCTCTGTCTTCCTCTACAGTTTTTGCCCTCTACAGCTCCCTCTAGTACCATGGAAGTCATTGCCTCATGTCTTAGCAGATGACCTATCATCCTGTCCCTTCTCCTTATCAGTGTTTTCCACATATTCCTTTCCTCTCCGATTCTGCATAGAACCTCCTCATTCCTTACCTTATCAGTCCACCTGATTTTCAACATTCGTCGGTAGCTCCACATCTCAAATGCTTCGATTCTTTTCTGTTCCGGTTTTCCCACAGTGCATGTTTCACTACCATACAATGCTGTACTCCAGACGTATATCCTCAGAAATATCTTCCTCAAATTAAGGCCGGTATTTGATATTAGTAGACTTCTCTTGGCCAGAAATGCCTTTTTTGCCATAGCGAGTCTGCTTTTGGTGTCCTCCTTGCTCCGTCCGTCATTGGTTATTTTCTGCCTAGGTAGCAGAATACCTTAACTTCATTGACTTCGTGACCATCAATCGTGATGTTAAGTTTCTCGCTGTTCTCATTTCTACTACTTCTCATTACCTTCGTCTTTCTCCGATTTACTCTCAAACCATACTGTGTACTCATTAGACTGTTCATTCCGTTCAGTAGATCATTTAATTCTTCTTCACTTTCACTCAGGATAGCAATGTCATCAGCGAATCGTATCATTGATATCCTTTCACCTTGTATTTTAATTCCACTCCTGAACCTTTCCATTTCCATCATTGCTTCCTCGATGTACAGATTTAAGAGCAGGGGCGAAAGGCTACAACCTTGTCTTACACCCTTCTTAATACGAGCACTTCGTTCTTGATCGTCCACTCTTATTATTCCCTCTTGGTTGTTGTACATATTGTATATGACCCGTCTCTCCCTATAGCTTACCCCTACTTTTTTCAGAATCTCGAAGAGCTTGCACCATTTTATATTGTCGAACGCTTTTTCCAGGTCGACAAATCCAATGAAAGTGTCTTGATTTTTCTTTAGCCTTGCTTCCGTTATTAGCCGTAACGTCAGAATTGCCTCTCTCGTCCCTTTACTTTTCCTAAAGCCAAACTGATCGTCACCTAGCGCATTCTCAATTTTTTTTCCATTCTTCTGTATATTATTCTTGTAAGCAGCTTCGATGCATGAGCTGTCAGCTCTTGCCGTCTTCGGAATTGTGTGGATGATGCTTTTCCGAAAGTCAGATGGTATATCGCCAGACTCATATATTCTGCACACGAACGTGAATAGTCGTTTTGTTGCCACTTCCCCTAATGATTTTAGAAATTCTGATGGAATGTTATGTATCCCTTCTGCCATATTTGACCGTAAGTCCTCCAAAGCTCTTTTAAATTCTGATTCTAATACTTTATCCCCTATCTCTTCTAAATCGACTCCTGTTTCTTCTTCTATCACATCAGACAAATCTTCACCCTCATAGAGGCTTTCAATGTATTCTTTCCACCTATCTGCTATCTCCTCTGCATTTAAGAGTGGAATTCCCGTTTCACTCTTGAAACGTCCCCTTTAAACAATTATTCACGACTGTGCTTAAACTGACACACAATATATTTAGCGCAACGCAATCTGAATTTCAAAAATCCCTACAAAAGAATGGCCCTGACTAACATTAACCTATACCTTTCACAAATCACTTACCTCAAAAAATCTTGATTACTCGAACTATTGCAATACAGCGAGCGCCACAACTGTCAGCTAAATAAAAGATTCAAACTACTGAAGGCACTAACTACTGATAGGCATAGTTAGCAAATAGAAAGATTTTAATAGAGAACAAACAATGTATTTACCATAATAGTGCTGAAAAATCATAATACACATAGCAGTTCATGACATCCAGTCTTAGAAATTTCAAAACTCCGCCATTTCTCTCCCCACATCCACCACTGCTGGCGGGTCACCTCCAACCGCTCAACGCTACGCGCTCTTAACATCCAGCTGCCCAACACTACAATGGCTGACATGAACGCAAACTAGCCACAGACTGCACACAGCACAGCCAGTGATATTCATACAGAGCGCTACGTGGCGTTACCAATAAGAAAACCTAAACAGCCTACTTACATAGCCCCCATGCTCCCCACAAAAAATTTTACAAATTGTTGTGGACACTGGCCAATACATATTTGTAAACATTTTTTCACAATTACAATAACAAAGAAATCAAATGCACACACTTATTGATACAATGTTGGTCAAAAGCTAAAATTTTCTCACAGTCCATAAAGACAGTCCTGATCGTTCAACACAGTAAAATTGCAGTGTTGTTTTTTTTCTCAAAGTCTGAGCAGTAAAAGAGAATGCACACGGAAGTAGTGGATTTCCATGCAGTCTTGAAGAAGTAGTGTTGTCCTTCCAACGGAATGACAGTGCTGACTCTTGACATGCAGACAGGTAATGGGCCACAACACAGCAAACCCACAGCAGAGTCAGTCGAAGTTTTGAAGAACATTGGTAGGTAGGTCATCACAGAGGAGACCCACTGTAGTCCTGGTAGAGAGTATGGTATTGGTGGGCCACCAGAGGTGCAGACCCACTGCAGTTCTGGTAGAGATTGTGGTATTGGTGGGCCACCAGAGGTGTAGACCCACTGCAGTCCTTGTAGAAATAATGGTACTGGTGAGTCAGCAAAGGTGTAGACCCACTGTAGTCCTTGTAGAAATAATGGTATTGGTGGGTCATCAAAGATGCAGACCCACTGTAGTCCATGTAGAGATGGCCAGCAGCCATCTGTTGTGACTGTGCAGGTGTACAATCACCATTGAAGAGTCTTGTGAACAATATAGCAAGTCCATGAACCACCACTTGTGCACTCACAAAAATTTTTTTGAAATGTCCCTAGAACCAGCAATGCTGTTATCCAGTCCCTTGCTGAATTATTAACACACGTGCAAACACTAACTGTCCCAACTTCTCACATATTGTGCATTACTATGACCAAAAGAAACGTATGCAGGGAAATGTAACTTAATTTGAAGAACTGGTGTCTATATTATTAGAAATTTACAACATAAGAATACAATTACAAAGGTACTAAAAACATCATTAAAGAACATAATAGTACAGATAACATTTGTAGTAATACAGGCTTTTCAAAAGTATAGAAATACACATATACATCAGTGTTACAGGAATTATGACATAAGTAAATAAATAAAATAATGAGAATAGTTGTTGAAACATTAATTTCACACATGATCATTAAAACAAAACAGAATAAATAATGACTATACACCTTTATAAAGAAAATAACATAGTATTTGAAAAATTCTACAACATAAATCTTATTAGCTAAACACATAAAGACAGGAAAAACACAAATATACAAGAGTACATAAAGACATAGTAGAATAACACAGTGGGAAAGGACAGGGTTTGCTTTCAGTGTAACATTTGGTACTGCAGTATTTTGCAAACAAAACCTTTTTTTTTTCTTGGAGATCTCCCTTCGTTCATCATTATTCCCAAAAAGTCCTATCTATACCTACTTTCTGTACTTTTTTCGTATAACTTCTCAGTGCATTTCTTCCAATTCAGCGCAACTCATTCTCTTTTATAGTCTACCCCCTCTTAAGCTAACTTAAATCTACTGAACTCAGATGCTAAACTAAGGGACGAGGCAATGCAGCAGCATAAAACAATTAATACAAACAGCAATGTATTTACCTTAATAGTGTTGAAAAATCATAATATACATAGCAGTTCATGACATCCATTCTTACAAATTTCAAAACTCCGCCATTTCTCTCCCCACATCCACCACTGCTGGCGGGTCACCTCCAACTGCTCAACGCTACGCGCTGTTAACATCCAGCTGCCCAACACTACAATGGCAGACAACAACACGAACTAGCCACAGACTGCACCCAGCACAGCCAGTGATATTCATACAGAGCGCTACGTGGCGTTACCAATATGAAAACCTAAACAGCCTACTTACACTCTTAATGTTACCACCGTTGCTTTTAATGTCACCAAAGGTTGTTTTGACTTTCCTGTATGCTGCGTCTGTCCTTCCAACAATTATATCTTTTTCGATGTCTTCCCATTTTTCCTGCAGCCATTTCGTCTTAGCTTCCCTGCACTTCCTATTTATTTCATTCCTCAGCGACTTGTATTTCTGTATTCCTGATTTTCCCGGAACATGTTTGTACTTCCTCCTTTCATCAATCAACTGAAGTATTTCTTCTGTTATCCATGGTTTCTTCGCAGCTACCTTATTTGTATCTATGTTTTCCTTCCCAACTGTGATGGCCCTTTTTAGAGATGTCCATTCCTCTTCAACTGTACTGTCTACTGCACTATTCCTTATCGCTGTATCTATAGCGTTAGAGAACTTCAAACGTATCTCGTCATTCCTTAGTACTTACGTATCCCACTTCTTTGCGTATTGATTCTTCCTGACTAATGTCTTGAACTTCAGCCTACTCTTCATCACTACTAAATTGTGATCTGAGTCTATATCTGCTCCTGGGTACGCCTTACAATCCAGTATCTGATTTCGGAATCTCTGTCTGACAATGATGTAATCTAATTGATATCTTCCCGTATCTCCCGGCCTTTTTCTAGTCTACCTCCTCCTCTTGTGATTCTTGAACAGGGTATTCGCTATTACTAGTTGAAACTTGTTACAGAACTCAATTAGTCTTTCTCCTCTTTCATTTCTTGTCCCAAGCCCATATTCTCCTGTAACCTTTTCTTCTATTCCTTCCCCTACAACTGCATTCCAGTCGCCCATGACTATTAGATTTTCGTCCCACTTTACATACTGCATTACCCTTTCAATATCCTCATACACTTTCTCTATCTGTTCATCTTCAGCTTGCTACGTCGGCATGTATACCTGAACTATCGTTGTCGGTGTCGGTCTGCTGTCGATTCTGATTAGAACAACCCGATCACTGAACTGTTCCCAGTAACTCACCCTCTGCCCTACCTTCCTATTCATAACGAATTCTACACCTGTTATACCATTTTCTGCTGCTGTTGATATTACTTGATACTCATCTGACCAGAAATCCTTCTCTTCCTTCCACTTCACTTCACTGACCCCTACTTTATCTAGATTGAGCCTTTGCTTTTCCCTTTTCAGATTTTCTAATTTCCCTACCACGTTCAAGCTTCTGACATTCCACGCCCCGAGTCGTAGAACGTTATCCTTTCGTTGATTATTCAATCTTTTTCTCATGGTAATCTCCCCCTTGGCAGTCCCCTCACGGAGATCCGAATGGGGGACTATTCCGGAATCTTTTGCCAATGGAGAGATCATCATGACACTTCTTTAAATACAGGCCACTTGTGCTGTGGGTACACGTTACGTGTCTCTAATGCAGTGGTTTCCATTGCCTTCAGCATCCTAATGTCGTTGATCATTGAAGATTCTTCAACCTTTAGGGGCAATTTCCCACCCCTAGGACAAGAGAGTGCCCTCAACATCTATCCACTCCTCCGCCTTCTTTGACAAGGCCGTTGGCAGAATGAGGCTGACTTCTTATGCCGGAAGTCTTCGGCCGCCAATGCTGATTATTTATCAAAATTTAGGCAGTTGCGGGGATGGAACCCGGGACCGAAGACGTTTTGCTTATGAATCAAAGACGCTAGCCCTAGACCATTGTGTTACATTCGTACCGTATTAGTGGCTGTACCAGCATCCTGAGAGTTCGCACTAAGTTTCTCGGCATTACTCTCATAGATAGTGATCATAATTTAAAAAAATAAATTACTGGGCTGGAACCTCGCATTGGTTTCTGTCATGGTGTGACTTCCTGTACACAAAACGCTCCAGCGTTTCAATCCTGTGACTATAGCTAGGATCTCCTTCCTCATAAAATTGTCGGAAATGGACCTCTTGAAATTCATGTCAAGAATAATATAATGTGCCACATCATGTCTATAAGGGAACTCATCAAAGATTCACTTTCTTCTGTCAGTCATATATTACAAAATATGGCGAGCAGCTACAAAACCACAAGGTGCCGAAGATACGTGTCTGAGCCAAGAATATCAATGTTAGATTTCAGACCAAAATACTAAATCAAAATACACATTTGTCATGCCATAGAGAGTGGAATACAGCAGTGGCCAAGTCACAATTGCAAAGGCTTCGAACTTCGAAAACTACGAACTCGATTTTGGTCTTAGGCTTCAGGTATGACCGTTTAGATTAAAAAATTTTTCCCTGTCTCGACCGAAGTGTCAACCTCTAGGTTAATACTTCCATGTGATTTGGAAAGCCTATAGTTGAACATTTCTGCTCCTCTGTAAACGTTCACACTACGGGATGCGGTACTTGATGTACGGCAGACTTTCCATTTAGCTCGATGTGTCGACTATTATACTGTCTGTTCATCATTAGCCTCTTTTCCTCCTCAGAAATATATCTGTATTCAATGTCATTTACCTCACTTCATTTTGACGACACGCAGGAATCCCCTCCATGGAGAACTGATACAGTAGCATTTTTTGCTTAATTTCAGTCTGGTATCTGTCTTGATCTCCTTTCGCTGCGGGCCGACAGATATTTTCACGGTTTTTTTGTTCAACAAGTAAAAGTTTATTACTATAGACTATAGGCTTATTTGACATACCAAAGCCGTTACAGTTGAGTAAAGTATTTATTCAAAAACGACATAGCCTACTTATAGTATTTCACTTTTCTCTCACCTTTGGCCAAAATGTACTATTTGGGCACAGAAAATTCTGTACCAAAATACCCTACACCACCATAAAGCAAGTGACAAATAACACAGACTAGGATTAAAACTCCACAAAACAACATACAAGAGCCTTCTCCATACATCCGCATCACTGTTATTGCACAGTCAATAGATCACTGTTAAATGAGCAAGAGTCTACATATGTATTATAATCTCCGTCACTTCCATTTCACAATCAAGATAGTGAAACAGTGCAACGTCCGTAATAAACTAATGTCGCTGTCAGTGAACTAGTGTAACAACAGTTCAAATATTTCAAATGGTTCAAAAATGGTTCAAATGGCTCTGAGCACTATGCGACTTAACTTCGGAGGTCACCAGTCGCCTAGAACTTAGAACTAATTAAACCTAATTAACCTAAGCACATCACACACATCCATGCCCGAGGCAAGCTTCGAACCTGCGACCAAAGCAGCAGCGCGGCCCCGGACTGAAGCGCCTAGAAACGCTCGGCCACAGCGGACGGGGTAACAATAATGATAATCAAAGGAATTAGAGACTAAAGTGAACAAACCAAATAAATGCAATGATGAGCCAGCACAATATGACCACTTCTCACCGAGAGAATGAATGCCGTCTCGGGCGTTGAGGGCACTTCACGCTGCAAGGAAAGAATATCCGCGCGGCATAGACGAACTGGGGGATCGTTCTAGCGATGATTCGGGTCAAAAGTGGATTAATCTACTGATGTAACCAGACTTAAAGCCCTTGTAGAAGCATGCAGCCATTATGAATCTAATTATTTGAAATAACTTAAAAAGACGGTGTGGTTGCATAAAAAGTTTCTGGTTTCTCTCTGAATTTATTTATTTACTGTCATGAAGCAATTGGGATTGAACACATCATCTGATTATCTATTATAAACAGAGAAAAGTAACAGATATTGTGTTACAAATTTTACGGTATTTATACTTTATTGTCATTTTATTTTGCTTCCCCCATGTGGGTTGTCAGCGGATACAACTCGCTGCTCTTCAACCATATGAGAGTCAATAATTTAAATCATAGTATAAAACTGGACATGGTGATTGACAAAATGAATTTTTGACACAATAAATAGAAGGATTTTCAAGTTGCATAAGTAAAAATATAAAAGTCTTATTTGTTGATTAATTAAAATATTGCACAGAAGAAATGACAAATGAACATTTCACAAAATACAAAATTCAGGTGGACAGTTGCATCAGTTAAAGGTTAAGATGCTGATATGTCGACTAATTAAGATAGACCTAGACGAGTGAAGCAATGAGTGGGCGTAAATGGCCACGGAGAGTGTTATCATGGGAAAATCGTAGTTGGAATAATGTTTAAGAGGGTATTTGTGAGGTGGTAGGTCTGGAGGAGGGATTTGGGAGAGTGAAGAAGGATATTGTTCCGGGCTAAGCCTTAGGATATGGGTGAGAGGAGCGCAGAGGAAGGGAGCCCTGACCACAGGAGGTCGGGTGAGTTCTTTTGGATCTAGTAGGATGAGTATATGTCACGGAGGGGCAGGGGGTTCCACGGCCAGATAATTTTACAATATTTTTCTTTTTTTATTATTTTATCCCCCGCACCCCAGATGGGCAGGAAGTGGGCTGTCAGCGGTACAGGTAATCCGCTTTTCAGCCAATGGACATTAAAATAGTAAAGTAATGAATAAAAGAAGAAACAAATAGCGGAGATATATAAACTGAATTTAAAACTAATAAAAGGTGAAAAATAAAATGGAGGTCTACAGATAATGCGATGGATGACTTTTCTACTGGTAGTTAGAACAATAATAATAAAAGCTAAAATTAAATACAATAAGCGCGTTTAGAACATGTTGACGAAGCACTGATACGTAAAGGTAGCACTTTACTGTCACTAGAAATTGGAAGGACCTGCCAAGGGGTAGCATGTCAGTTGTTGAAGGGGAGAACGTTGGCCAGTGAAGAGTATAGGAATGTGGAGGTATAACTGTGGAGGACCAGTGCATGGCACTGATGGGGTAGGTGTGGCCATTGGGACAGAAGAGGAGGTTGAGTAGAGGGGAGAATTAGCGACACTAATTGTTGCTGCGAATAGGGTGGTGCAGAAAGAAAGGCAAAAGACAGGAAAGAGAGTAAGGGCATATGGTGATGGGAGGGAGAGTAAGCCCTGATAAGGTGGACTGTGTGGGGTGATCCTGTAGCTGGTAGGATGGGTAAATATCAGGAGGAATTTCATGATCTGGGAAGGGGAGATGGTTGAAGTTTCTTTGGGAGAGTATGTGGAGGGTGTGTTGGAAGGCGAGACAGCTTATAAGAATTGGAAGTAGAGGGGAAGCGATAGGGTTACTGGAATCGAGCTTGCTGATGGTATAGATTGTTGGGATATGATGTGAGTGAGGAGAGGAGGGAATTTCATGAGCTGATAAAGGATCATTGTGGAGGAAGATAAACGGATGCGGAAAGCAAGTGGAGTGCGTGGATTCGAGGATGTGGACTTATAGATACTGGGAGAGGCGAAGATCCATGCAACATTTGCATAGCTAAGTATGGAGCGGATTGGGGATTTGTACATGTTAAGGGCTGTGAAAGTGTGTAATCCCTATGTTCGGCTACTTAGTAGTTTTAATCTATTCTGGGCTTTCTGTTGGATGGTTATTACATGGGGTTTCCACGTTAGTTGCCGGCGGAAGGTTAGTACAATTTATTTTACTGTGTTAGTTAGCTGTATGGGACTGTCATAAATGATAAGGTAGAAGTCATGGAGATGGAAGGAGCAAATAGTGCGTCATATAACTATTGCCAGGGTTTTGAAGGGGTTAATCTTAAGGAACCATTGGTTACACCAAGAGGTAAACTAACTGAAGTGCATTTGGAGATTTGGAGTGAACATTGTAATTTCTGGAGAGCAGGATAGACGGCGAGGGAAAATGTGTCATCAGCATACTGAAATGGCTTACATTTCCCTAGAGCACGAAGTTATTTTAACTTATATGGAGCAGCAACGACGGACAAAATTTCCCTGTGCTATAACAGGCTATAATTCTTGTAATATGTATATGCTTTACGCTATTGTATTTACAATGTGAGGTCAGATCAAAAGTGTTGAGTGACATTATAACTAAAAACGTAACGGTTGAAACATTTAGTGTGTTCAGGAATGTGTCCGTTAGTATACTATTTTTATGTCGTAAAAAGTATAAGAAGCAAGAATGATAAAAACTTGGACAATGAAAGTTTGTATAAAGTAGAAATGTTCAAATGTGTGTGAATTCCTGAGAGGGGAAACTTCTGAAGTCATCGGTCCCTAGACTTACACACTACTCAGACTAACTTAAACTAACTTACGCTAAGCACAACACACACACACACACACACACACACACACACACATGCCAGAGGGAGGAGTCGAACCTCTGCCGGAAGTGGCCACGCAATCCGTGCGTGGCGCATCAAACCACGTGGCCACTCCGCGCGACTTATAAAATAGAGACGTAAAGTCTACAGGCTGTAAAATTCCTGTTCTCTGTTTGATCTAATAACTGAATAATACACTTTTGTATCTGATGAAAAGTTTCAAATACAGAAATAAAAACACTTGCACAAATATAGCTCACCTTGTACTGAAAACTTTCAAGAAACACTTTACAACTGGGGAGGATAGTGTTATCTGCTGATGACGTTTACCCCTTTCATACAGAGTGGTTGATTCTGAATGATTCTAACACAGATGGTGACAATCTCCTGATGCAGAGGAGTATGCGTACATGAATACACACATGGAGATAGTACAGAAAGACAATAAAGCAATAGTTATAAATTACTTGAATAAAAAGCAGCCGGCCGTTGTGGCCGTGCGGTTCTAGGCGCTTCAGTCTGGAACCGCGTGACCGCTACGGTCGCAGGTTCGAATCCTGCCTCGGGCATGGATGTGTGTGATCTCCTTAGGTTAGTTAGGTTTAATTAGTTCTAAGTTCTAGGCGACTGATGACCTCAGAAGTTAAGTCGCATAGTGCTCAGAGCCATTTGAACCATTTGAATAAAAAGCAGTTTCCTCAATGAATTACTCCTGATACTTCACGACAGCGTTGCCAAATGAAATTTATACGCAGCTGAAATATAGTCACAGGTAGTACAAATTCAGGGCAAAATATGCCCTTGAACATAAAATTTGTAATTTTTTTCAATTCGTAAAATTTTAACCACATAAATGCAAAGTATAGTACATAATAAGGCGGAAGAGAACCAGAAAAAACCATAAATATTGATGGATATTTGTTGTAATTTTTTAATAAGAGAAAAAGGTACGGTAATTTTTACCGTGCTTGGGTGTTCGAGGGTTAAGCTGAAATTGCCATGATGTCACGGTATGTGTTTCAATAGGAGACTCGTTTTCCTCAGATTTATGGAAAATCGCTGGTTCAAGGGTCAGATATAAATGCCCTAGAGTTTATAGTAGCGGCGAAAGAGCTATTTGCTGTCTGAAATTAATTGGAAGGCTAGGTTTGTTATTACACAACGTACAACAAATTGCTGTTGATCGAAGAGCGGGTGTGGAGCCTGCAGTGATTCATCCCACAAACTTATCTACCTTGCACGTCACTGAAACTACTCCAATCGAAAAAAAAACTCCATGTCACTTTTCTACCGTACAGCCTTGACATTTTATCTGCGCCGGCCAGTGTGGCCAAGCGGTTCTAGGCGTTACAGTCTGGAACCGTGAGACCGCTATGGTCGCGGGTTCGAATCCTGCCTCGGGCATGGATGTGTGTGATGTCCTTAGATTAGTTAGGGTTAAGTAGTTCTAAGTTCTAGTGGACTGATGGCCTCAGAAGTTAAGTCCCATAGTGATCAGAGCCATTTGAACCATCTTATCTGCCAGTGCTCTTGCACTCATCGTTTGAAATTCGTGCTTCCTTTAAAAATAGGTCAGCTACATTTCATGCAAGAAATTTCTAAGTCTATTTTATATCAATGTTAATGCTAATCTTTCCGTTCGTGAGACAGGCCGTTAAGAGAGTAGCTAACAAGCAGTTTGTAGTTTAAAATATCCTACAGCGTCGTGCTTACGCATCGTTTAGCGGAGTAACACGCGAGTACGAACAGCAGGTATACAAATGCACTACGTAGTTTCCCTCCGCTGACGTCAGTTTTACGAAGACTCTTGAGGTGTACTGCCACGTCCACATACAAAATCCTGCACTTTCTACAACAAAGAGGGTACGTTTACGCTGCAGCCTCGCTGCTGGCACTTCGCTGCTGGAACATCTCTGATCGCCGGGAGTATTTAACCTGCTGCTGTTTGCACAGTGCTTTGCTTCCAGTTCCGAGAAGCGAGAATGATATTCTCTGCACCGTCTACGAACAGAGACAGTGATTAGTTTGAGAGAGAAATGTGGCTGTGAGGAAGGAGAGTTTATAAGGAGCACAATTTCAATTCACAGTGTCCGTACAGTTAACTTTTTCACCTGTTACTACAACAGTTCAAAAACGGTATAGAGAATTTTATTACAGTTAGTTTTGTAGCTCATAGGCCACAGCAAGTCTTTGAATAGAACGCCAGTTCAGTGACTTGTCTCCAATTTATCCAAACGGGGAAACGGGACCTATCATTAATGCGGAATGCCAACCGTATGCTATTCGTGGCGACTCTTCGCTTTGGTCGCGAGATAAAGGCATACTGAAAATATCTGTGATCGGACAGCAATTCGATCCCTCGGCCTCACGTTTCTGAGGCAAGCGCCTTACCGCTGGACTATTTCTAACACGAGTTTCGGTTTTCTAATTTTGCTGACATTTTTGTTTTGTTTTGAGACGTCAGCCTTCTGACTTGTTTCATGCGGACAGAATTCCTCTTCTGCGCTAAACTTCTCATCTCAGAGAAGTTCTTGCACCCAATTTCCTTAGCTGTTTGTTGGTTATATTCAAATCTCTGTCTGCAACCACAATTTTTATCCTCCACACCTCTCTCTAGTACCATGGAGGTTATTTCCTGAAGTCTTAACACATGTCCTATCATCCTGTCCCTTCTTCTTGTCAGTGTTTTCCATGTGTTCCTTCCTTTACCGATTCAGCAGAAAGACTCCTCATGTCTATCTTATCAGTCCACCTGATTTTCAGTATTCTTCTGGGGCACCTCGCCTTAAATTTATTCAATTCTCTTCTATTCCGGTTGTCCCACTCCGTCTGATTCACCACCATACAAGCTACGCTCTAAACATACATTCTCAGAAATTTCATCCTCAAATTAAGGCCAAAGTTTGGTACCAGCAGACTTCTGTTGGACAGAAATGCCCTCTTTGCCTGTGTTAATCTCTTTTGTTTCCTTGGTCATGAGTAATTCTGCTTGCAGGGTAGCAAAAAAGCCGAATTTCGTCCACTTCCTGATCCACAGTTTTGATGTTCAGTTTCTCATTATTTTCATTTCTGCTACATCTCATTATATTTGTTTTATCCAGAGTACTTATGATCCATATTCTGTTCTCGTTAGACTGTTCATTGTAGCCAACAGATCCTGTAATTGCTCTTCACGTTCATCGAGGAAAGCAATGTCGTCAGTAAAATCTTATCATTAATATCCTTTCACCCTGACTCTCTTGAAGCACTCCATCTTCAGGCCACAAGTGGCCCATCGGGACCATCCGACCCCCGTGTCATCCTCACTGAGGATGTGGATAGCAGGGACGTGTGGTCAGCACACCGCTCTCCCGGTCGTTATGATGATTTTGTATGACCGAAGCCACTACTATCCGTTCGAGTAGCTCCTCAGTTGGCACCACGAGGCTGAGTGCACCCCGTAAAATGACAACAGCGCATGGCGACCGGATGGTCACCCATCCAAGTGCGAGCCACGCCCGACAGCCCTTAACTTCGATAATCTGACGGGAACCGGTGTATCCACCGCCGAAAGGCCGTTGCCACCCAACTATTAAACCTTCTTTTTATTTTCGCTATCGCATCTTCGACGTACAGAATGAACTGTAGGGTCAAAAGGCTGCATTACCCTCTTACAACTGCCTTACAGTTTTACTGTCACATCTTCGTTCTTGTACGTATTCTTTCTATCCACCTCTTTCTGTAGCTTAGCCCTATTTTTCTCAGAAATTGGGACATCTTGCACCGTTCCCGAACCCTTTCTCTAGGTCTTGATTTTTCTTCAACCTTGCTTCCAATATCAAATGCAACTGAAGGCTCTCTGGTGGCTGTATCTTTCCTAAGGTCAAACTGGTAGTCATCTAACATTCCTCAACTTTCTTTTCCATTCCTTTGTTTATTATTTTAGTCTGCATCTTGGATGTATGAGCTGTTAAGCTGACTGGGCGGTAGTTTTTCAACTTATCTGCCCTTGCTGTCTTCGGAATTGTGTGAACGCTATTTATCCGAAAGTCTTACAGTTTGTCGTCAGTCTCATAGATTGCACTCACCAGCTTAAGTAGTTTGTTTGGTTGCCACTTCCCTTAATGATTGTATGAATTCGGCTGGCGTATTTTGCATCTCTTCTCCCTTACCTTAACTCATTTCTTCCAGAGCTCTTTTAAATTCTGGCTCTAATACTCGATCCCCTACGTCATCCACATTGACTCCCATTTCTTCTTTTAACCCTTCATCAGAGCTCTCTCTTTAGCGTTTAACAATGGTTTCCCATTGCACTTTCAATGTTACCATCCCTGATTTTAATTTTAGGGATGGTTGCTTTGACTTTTCTATATGCTGAGTCAGTTCTCCCGACGATCGTTTCTCTTTCGATGTCTTGATATTTATCCTGCAACCCCTTGGTGCCCTCCATTCCCTATTTATTTAATCTCTAAGGGATTTACGTTGATGTATTGCTGTCTTTCCGTAAGCATTTTTGCACTTCGATCTTGTGGCCGGCCGGTGTGATCGTGCCGTTCTAGGCGCTTCAGTCTGGAACCGCGTGACCGCTACAGTCGCAGGTTCAAATCCTGCCTTGGGCATGGATGTGTGTGATGCCCTTAGGTTAGTTAGGTTTAAGTAGTTTTAAGTTCTAGAGGACTGATGACCACAGATGTTAAGTCCCATGGTACTCAGAGACATTTTTGATCTTATGCCGATCAATGAAATATTTGTTAGGGTAGCCAAAATTCCTTTGCAGTTACAATCCTCGTACCTTGGTTTACCTGCCCTAAATATACGATTGCCCCTTCTAGACATGTCCACTCCTCTACAATTGAGCTGCATACTTTTGTGTTCCTTATCGCAGTTTCCACATCCTTAACGAAATTCAAACGCTTCTTGTCATCCCTCAGTACTGACGTATCCCACTTCGTTCCACACTGATTCTTTATGACGACTCTCTTAAACTTCACTCTACTCTTCATCATCACTAAATTATGACGTGAGTCTGTACCTGCTCCAGGATGCCCCTTGCAAACCAGTATCTGCCTGTGGAATCTCTTTCCGTCCAGGATGTAATCCAGCTGCAACCTTTCCGTATCTCCCGGTCTTTACGAAATATTCCTCCTCCTCCTGTGGTTCTTCAACAGAGTATTCATTACTACCATTTTAAATTACTGCAGAACGCAGTCAGTGTTCCTCCTTCCTCAGGCCTACCTCTAAGTCCATACTCCCCGCCAACCCTTTCTACTATTTCTTTCCTTGCAACCGTACTCCAATCCCCCATAACTATTAGGTCTCCATCTCCATTTACGTATTGAATTACGCTCTCAGTATCCTCTTATACGAGGGTTGGAAGTTTAATAGAGGCGACTATTTATTTACAGCTCGTACAAATTAGATACGTGTTTCAAAGATTTTCTGACCTTCAAAGTAGTCACCAGCATTGTGTATAACCGTTGCCAGCGATGTGGAAGTCGTAGGATACTCTTAGCAGTGTCAGTTGTGTTGACAGTTCGAGCGGCGCGGTCTATTGCCCGACGAATTTGTAGCAGTTCTGAAGCGAATGCCGTGAAGTGTTTCCTTCAGTTTAGAAAGCGAGTTAAACTTACGAGGGCTAAAGTCAGGGGAGTGCAGTAGGTGATATAGCACTTACCAGCCCCATCAATCAAACAAATTAGTAACAGCTTGCACTGTACGTGCTTGAGAAGCCTGTTTAGGGAAGTAGGGATACTATCTACTGCTTCCCAATACATTTATTCCATAATGAAATTTGTCATTAATAATATGTCACTTTTTCAAACCAACAGCTCAATTCATGGAATCAATACTAGAAATAAGAATAATCTTCACAAGTATTTAAAGTCACTCACTCTTGTACAAAATGGTGTGCGCTGGATTATTCAGGAACACACATTTTCAATAACTTGCCAGCAGCCATAAGAAGTTTAACAATGAATGGAATTCAGTTTAAAAGAAACCTAAAGGATTTATTGGTGGCCAACTCCTTCTACTCCATTGATGAATTTCTCAGTAGAACCAACTGATTTGTGTGTCTGTGTCTGTACACACACACACACACACACTTCTGCACAATTTCAGTGCAGTAATGTGTTCATTGTAAATAAGTGTGTGTGTGTGTGTGTGTGTGTGTGTGTGTGTGTGTGTGCGTAAGTACAGTCTAACTTCTACACCATTTCAGTGCAGTAATGTGTTCATTATAAATAAGTATTATAGTAGTTCTATTACATGTTTATTGCCTTTAAATTCGGTGCGTTAGTGTTTGTAAAAAGATTGTTTCATATAGCGTTCATTAAAAAAATGACTATCATTCAACTTGGGAACTGTGGAAGGTACATTAGCTTATTTGTTTCAGTTGTAAGTATTTGTCATGTATTATTGTTTTTCTGACATGTTCTACATCCTGGAGGACCTCCTCACTACGGATCAATTGGATGAATTTAAATCTAATCTAATCTAATCAAAATATCCACGGGTGTACTGCCGGTCTACAGTGTCCAAAGGGCACAATATTTCGGCGAACATACATGTCGCCATCATCAGTTGAACTGACGGACTGAGCTCTTGTGAACGTGCCGGCACGGAGATCCGTACGCTATGGCTGCTCAGAGGGAACTGGGTTCGGTCGCGGCGGCGGCCGATTTAAATACCCTCCGCTCGCGGCGCACTCCCTCCGCCGTCCGCCCCCAGCGGCACGGTCGCGCGGTGGAACAGATTGCGACGGCGTCTGAGATGACGTCGGTGTGATGGCTCTGTCCGCCGTGGTCGTCACAACTATACGTTCGCTCGATTTACTCTTGATTAACCCAATCGCTGGTTCCCAAACCTTGCTAAGATTATAGCCACAGTCACGGTTTATGAGGTCGTCATTAGTGCGAATTTCGATGGCCTCTCTAACAACGCTGTCCCAGTAGCTCGACGTCTGTACCAGAATCCTCGTGCGTTCATACTCCATAGCGTGATTTTCCGACAAACAATGTTCAGCGACCGCCGACTTGCTCGGATACATCAGTCGAGTGTGCCTCTGATGTTCACGGCATCGATCCTCGACGGCACGCATCGTCTGACCAATATACGACTCGCCACATTGACACGGAATCTGGTACACGCCGGCCTTCCTCAGACCGAGGTCATCTTTGGCGCTCCCCACCAGCGCACGAGTTTTATTCGGAGGACAAAACACAGTTCCGACCCGGTGTTTCTTCAAAATCTGGGCGATTTTCCCCGAGAGTGCGCCTGTATATGGAATAAACGCAGTGCCTACCTCCTCCGTTGTGATTTCATCCATCTCCACAGGTTGTGCTGTAATGGTTGGGCGGGGAGCACGTTGAATATGCACGTTGAATCTGCCACTCTGAGTATCCATTTTTTCGAAATACAGTTGTCAGATGTTCCAATTCCTGGGGTAAACTCTCTGCGTCAGAGATAGTGCGCGCCCTATGTACTAGAGTTTTAAGTACCCCATTCTTCTGTGAAGGATGGTGGTAGCTGTCTGCGTGCAAATACAGATCAGTGTGCGTTGTCTTCCGATACACCCCATGACCTAGGGTGCCGTCAGCCCTTCTCTTGACCAAGACGTCAAGGAAAGGTAATTTACCCTCCGTTTCAGTCTCCATAGTGAATTTGATGTTGGGGTGTATGGAGTTTAGATGTGTAAGGAAGTCAAGGATTTTACCCATACCACGTGGCCAGATGACGAACGTGTTTTCCACGTAACGGAAAAAGCAAGTAGGTTTCCATTCGGATGACGACAGGGCTTCCTCCTCGAAATTCTCCATGTACAAATTCGCTACCACCGGTGAGAGTGGGCTACCCATGGCGACTCACTCCGTTTGTTCGTAGTATTCTCCATTACAAAGAAAATACGTGGAAATCAAGACATGCCTACAAAGTTCAGTGGTCTTCTCGTCAAACTTCTGACTAATCAATTCTAGTGACTCTCGCAGTGGTACCCTCGTAAACAAGGAAACGACGTCAAAACTCACCATGATATCTGGCTCATCCAACCTGAAGCTATCAAGGCGTTTAAGAAAATCCACGGAATTACGGATGTTACGAGGGCATTTACCCACATAAGGACTTAATATTCCCGTCAGGTATTTGGCCAAAAAATATGTAGGTGCCCTGATGTTGCTGACAATGGGGCGTAATGGTACCCCCTTTTTGTGAACCTTTGGGAGTCCATATAGTCTAGGCGGCACCAGACCTTGGGGTAACAATTTCTTAGCGTCACCCTCCGGTAAATCTGTGTCCTTGAGAAGCGACCTCGTCTTGCTCTCCACCTTCTTTGTAGGGTCAACGCTGATCTACCGGTAGGAATCGTCATTTAGCAGGCTCTGCATCTTATCAGTGTAGTCCTTATGGGACACAACAACTGTAGCATTGCTTTTGTCAGCCGGTAAGACAACAATTTCAGAGCGCTCCCTCAGATCACGAATGGCCGCCCTCTCTTTACTGGTGATATTTGACTTCATCGGCTTGCATTTCGTCAACGCACGACAAGTTTCATGACGTATTTCCTCAGCTGATTCAGGCGGAAGTCGAGCTGCAACCTGTTCAACAACACTAACAATTTCTGCGAACGGACTGAATTTGGGGGTGGGAGCGAAGTTGAGACCTTTCTGCAAAACCATGCCACCCAAATTGATGACAGTCTTGCACGGAACCTGCAGAGATGGTTTGTCTAGGAGACGTGAGAACTTAGCTGTTTGACGTCCCGTTGCCTTCTTATGGGCGGAATCACCTGCAACCCAGGTGACACCATCAATCCAATCCCAGGAAAAAGAAATGAAATTACTAGCCAGTTGCAAATGTAGTTTGAGTAAATCCTGTGAGATAAACTCAAGGCTCCGGCGGGTGAATTGCACTCTCTCACGTACCAATGCGAGGCTGGCTCGTTTCTTGATTCTCTTAGCTGCTGCATAACCTTAGCAAAATTTGGTACAACATGCTCGGAACGACATCTCTAATCTAAACCTGCAAAATGATGGTCACGTTCTGCAGAAAGTGTCATCACTTCTGTCCCTAAGCTGGTCGTAGGTTGTGTTCCAAAAAATGTATTTTGTACGATCTGTAAATAAATAGTTGCCACTAATAAAGTTCCAAACCTCCTACTTTCTTTACCTCTTCATTCGCTACGTGCAACGTTGGCATGTATACATGAACTTTCGTTGTTGGCGCAGGGCCAGCCGTTGTGACCGAGCGGCTCTACGCGCTTCAAACTGCGCGGTCGCTACGGTCACAGGTTCGAATCCTGCTAGAGCATGGATGTGATGTCCTTAGGTTAGTTAGGTTTAAGTAGTTCTAAGTTCTAAGGGACTAATGACCTCAGATGTTAAGTCCCGTAATGCTCAGAGCCATTTGAACCATTTGTTGGCGCTGATTTGCTGTCCAGTCCGATGAGAACAATACTATCACTAAACTTCTCACACAGCAGCTCACTCTCTACCCTACCCTTCTGTTCATAACGAATCCTACACCCGTTTAACCATGTACTGCTGCTGCTGGTATACCTTATATTCGTCCGACCAGAAGTTCTTATCTTCCATTTCACTTCACTGAGCTCCACTACACGTAGAGTGAGCCTTTGCATTCCCCTGTTCAGATTTTCTAGCTTTCCTATTAGTTTCATACTTCCGACACTCCACACTCCGACTAGTAGATCGTAGAATGTTATCCCGTCGTTGGGCATTCCATATATTTTAATGGTCACCTTCCCTTTTGCAGTCCCCTCCAAGAGATCCGAATGAGGGACTTACCCGGAATTTTTTGCCAATGGAGAGATGATCAAGGACCTTTCTTAATTACAGCCCACATATTCTGCAATTTCCCATTTTTTTCTTTAATTCAGTGGTCTACATTGTCTTCTGTATCCATATGCCGTTGATTATTGGTGATCTTCTTCCTTTTATGGGCAGTTTCCCATCCCGAGAGCAAGAGAGATCCGTGAAACTCTGTCCGCTCCTCCGCCCTCTCTGACACGGCCGTTGGCAGCACGAGGGTGCTTCTTTGCTTCTTGTGGCTGAAGTCTTCGGCCGCCTGTGCTGAGGATTTTTATTCAAAACTGAAGCAGTGGCTGGATTGGAACCCGGCACACAGGGCATTTCTGATCAATAATCAAAGAAGCTACCCTCAGATAGGAAGCATTCTTCTGATAGTGGCGGAAATACGATCCGAGATAGGACTCCGCTGTTTTCTGTGACGCTACCAGTGCCTCCTGTACCCTCCGTCCTTGTTCCGGGATCACTAGGATATATGTAGCCGTTCTGACTTGAGGATGCTTCAAGATCCACGACTCATTCACATGTGCTCGTACGGGCTACCCGAAAACGCGATAGTCTTTCGCTAAAGATAATCAGCCGCCCTTATGATTTTTGTCATACAGCACCTATATCTTAACACAGTATTTATAAATTAAAGTTTTATTTTTACATATCCTGTCACTTCAGGTAGATAATTCCTTTAAAAGTCTGGAGTGAGCACTTCTCCACAGTTTCTGTTGTTACCTGTTTCTCCGCACCACAGTCATGTGCAACACTTTCACAATAACCGCACTTCTTAAAAATCAGGCTGCATCTGCATTTTACTGTTTTGATGTGACTGAATCCCGACCACTAACGATGTGGAAGATCAAGCACTGCATCCTTCTTTGTTGGATTCTGAATTAATTTGACGCTGTAGGAAGGATGTTGATTCCAGCGCTCTTTCTGCTTCCCACTGCATCAAAAACGTCTGCGATCTGAACTTGGACCCAACTGGTTTGTGTGACTTCTAGCACACTGCCAGTACATTCTGGAAGCAATATTTAGAACCGAGCTAGTAGTCAATCTTATCTTCAAATGAGTTAGCACCTTTGTAGGGTTTCTTCTGACATCCGAAGGAACGTTAATGGACAGAACAACCGACTATTGAATGAGAGATTATCTGGATGTGTTGACAGTGATTCTGATCGCCTCATTCAAATATTTCGTGTATCTCATCTCTATGTGAGATGTGTCTCTGTGCAGAGACAGCACATTACAAAAGTGAAACTGCAGGACTGAGTATCCTATCTGCGTTAATTTCTCACTAGTTCCGAATATTTCGTGGAGTAAGTTACTTCTGAGCCAAGCCATTTCTCTCGCACAATGATATCTAGGTATATAGGGAATTAGTCATCAAATTTTTCGATCACATCAAATAGCAAGCGTGACTTACTAGGTATCTCGTTAACTATACGTAGGCAGGTCCTTCACAGCTATTGTGAGGTCAGTTGTAGAGGCAACTTAGCATAGTACCACTTTTTACAATTTTTTTCCAGTTCCTACAGCATGTAGTCTAACCGCGTTTTCGCGGTGACTTAGGGACGGATGAACAGTATTATTCACTTCATACTGATTCATTAATGTGTGTAAGTAGACTTTCATGAAATAATGGGCGTTTATGTTAAAACATCTGCAAAATCAGGCTTTTCAGCCTTTTCGTTTCGCTCTTCCGTGAGTCGAACAAATTCGTACCGCCTTTCTTTGCATACATTCAGTATGAGCCACCTGTTAGTCTTATCTGGTGAAGATTCCACACGCATGAGCAACATTTTTATATGGGACGCACAAGTCACTGGTAGTCAGTCTCCTTTGTAGAATGAGTGCATTCTCCTAGTGTTCTACCAATAACCTGGCTTGCTTGCAATGGAGGCTATGAGGTCATTCAGTTTCATATACCTAGAAATTATCACATCCAGGTATTTATTCGAGTTGACTAATAACCATCGTCATTGTACGAGGTGCACGAATTTACGCCTCCAGACATTTACAATAAGTAGCCGATCTTTTGTTCGAGTGGACTAATTACGATTGTCATTCATGAGGTGCACGAATTTACACTTTCAAACATTTGCAACAAGTAGCCGATCTACTGTGCCACTTTGACATCTTATGAGGATATGACTGGATAACTGTAAAACTTTTTCAGATAGCAATTGACTATAGATAATTACAGCACCTGATAAAAGCCTGCGAATGCTATTAATATGTTTAGAGAAGTCATTAACACTTTATATGAAAAAAAATGGTTCCAAAAACACTTTCCAGGAACATACCTGAGGTTACTGCTATTTCCACCGAGACTCTCTGTCTGTAGCGACTTGGGATGGTATTGCAGCTAGTCTGTTGTCATGTAGCGGCAGCGGATGGAAACGGAAAGTGTACTTCCTATCTAGTTTCCTTATGAGCCAGGAAGTTGCACCCACCTGTTAAATAATCTGCCCCAGGATCGCGGTGACATCGATCTATTTCACCTACTGCAAGTGTTTCGTTGCCAAAATTTATGATATAACTTGAAGAAACGGGGACAGTGGCAAAGCTATAGATCGATAATTGCCAGTAATTGAAATTAAATAATAAGACGTAAAAGTAACGTAGTCCTGTATCAATGTTTTATCGAGTTCAGTTGCAATTCTGAATGACTTAGCAAGCTTCCACTTTCCTGTAGGACAAGTAATGAAATAGAACAAACGTCAAAGCACAATGAAAGCCAAACAAGAAAATGTACAGTACCTAGAGAGAACAAGAATTAATGAACCGAGACACATCAAGGCAAGGGAGGAAGTTATCCATGAAATTTTGGAATATGATCATAAAGACAGCGGCAGTGTGAGGAAGCTTACCAAACTAGTATCGGTGGAATTACGAATAAAGATTAGGAATACGGTCAGAATGACAAGGATTGCGTGTTGAAGCTTACCGTATTAGTCGGTGGAATTTACGAATAACGATGCTTGCTGTGTAAACTACATGACTGCAAGGTAGCAACCTACATAGTTGCTGCATACATCTTATCATCAAACATGGTCAGCGAACCAGAATACTTTTGCACAAGACTGCTCACAAGTTAATGGAAGGAACTTCCGCACTACTTCTATTTGCATCGAGATGACGGATAGCATTATCTTCATATTTTTATAAATTCAGACGCCACACCGGAGCATGCATATACTAGTATTGAAAGGTTCCCACACTCAACTTGACAAGTGGTGAATGTGAAACTGATGCTGCTCCCTCAGACCTGTGGGGCAAGACATCCTCTCTTAGCTCATAAGCTGGGAGAACTGTCTTGGCACCAATTCTCAGAATGTGGGCGTTATTAGTGCCATCGGTTTGGATCCATATTAAATTGGGATCTAACGGCCCAAACTTTTTGCCACCTTTCCCCGTGGTTTCTACGTATATTAATTAGATGGTTGCTACATCCTCCGGCGCCCGCCAGGAGACAACCCTTGTTACGGCGCTGTGTCACATAAACCTAAAGGCGATCAAAAATAA
Source organism: Schistocerca cancellata (assembly GCF_023864275.1). Lineage (NCBI taxonomy): Eukaryota > Metazoa > Arthropoda > Insecta > Orthoptera > Acrididae > Schistocerca > Schistocerca cancellata. The sequence continues at coordinate 708,666,677 of NC_064630.1, forward strand.
TTAAACCTTAAACCCAAATAAGAAATAACCTTTATAACACGAAAAATTCCATAACCACCTAACTTTAATAAAACACCAGCAAGAATTATTCTACCTGAAATAGGAGCATAATCAGCAAACGCCGCCAGTTGACAACGCTGAAAGCGACCGTCGCCCCAATACGGCACCGCAGTCGATGGAACTACTTTACTATGCCCTCTATAGGCGCCGGTCAACCACCGGATGAGGTTACGTTAAGCAGAGAGCCAATAAGCAGCTTGTCATCATGGCAGCAGGCAGCTAAGCATACGCATGGAGTGTACTGATGGAAGTGATAATGAACAATACAGAAATACAAGCCGCTGAGAAATGAAATAAATAGGAAGAGCAGGGAAGTTAAGACGAAATGGCTGCAGGAAAAATGTGAAGACATCGAAAAAGATATGATTGTCGGAAGGACAGACTCAGCATACAGGAAAGTCAGAACAACATTTGGTGACATTAAAAGCAACGGTGGTAACATTAAGAGTGCAACAGGAATTCCACTGTTAAATACAGAGGAGAGAGCAGATAGGTGGAAAGAATACATTGAAAGCCTCTATGAGGGTTAAGATTTGTCTGATGTAATAGAAGAAGAAACAGGAGTCGATTTAGAAGAGATAGGGGATCCAGTATTAGAATCGGAATTTAAAAGAGCTTTGGAGGACTTACGGTCAAATAAGGCAGAAGGGATAGATAACATTCCATCATAATTTCTAAGATCATTGGGGGAAGTGGCAACAAAACGACTATTCACGTTGGTGTGTAGAATATATGGGTCTGGCGATATACCATCTAACTTTCGGAAAAGCATCATCCACACAATTCCGAAGACGGCAAGAGCTGACAAGTGCGAGAATTATCGCACAATCAGCTTAACAGCTCATGCATCCAAGCTGCTTACAAGAATAATATACAGAAGAATGGAAAAGAAAATTGAGAATGCGCTAGGTGACGATCAGTTTGGCTTTAGAAAAAGTAAAGGGACGAGAGAGGCAATTCTGACATTACGGCTAATAAAGGAAGCAAGGCTAAAGAAAAATCAAGACACTTTCATAGGATTTGTCGACCTGGAGAAAGCGTTCGACAATATAAAATGTTGCAAGCTGTTCGAGATTCTGAAAAAAGTAGGGGTAAGCTATAGGGAGAGACGGGTCATATACAATATGTACAACAACCAAGAGGGAATAATAAGAGTGGACGATCAAGAACGAAATGCTCGTATTAAGAAGGGTGTAAGACAAGGCTGTAGCCTTTCGCCCCTGCTCTTAAATCTGTACATCGAGGAAGCAATGATGGAAATGGAAAGGTTCAGGAGTGGAATTAAAATACAAGGTGAAAGGATATCAATGATACGATTCGCTGATGACATTGCTATCCTGAGTGAAAGTGAAGAAGAATTAAATGATCTGCTGAGCGGAATGAACAGTCTAATGAGTACACAGTATGGTTTGAGAGTAAATCGGAGAAAGACGAACGTAATGAAAAGTAGTAGAAATGAGAACAGCGAGAAACTTAACATCAGGATTGATGGTCACAAGGTCAATGAAGTTAAGGAATTCTGCTACCTAGGCAGTAAAATAACCAATGACGGACGGAGCAAGGAGGACATCAAAAGCAGACTCTCTATGGCAAAAAAGGCATTTCTGGCCAAGAGAAGTCTACTAATATCAAACACCGGCCTTAATTTGAGGAAGAAATTTCTGAGGATGTACGTCTGGAGTACAGCATTGTATGGTAGGGAAACACGGACTGTGGGAAAACCGGAACAGAAGAGAATCGAAGCATTTGAGATGTGGTGCTATAGACGAATGTTGAAAATTAGGTGGACTGATAAGGTAAGGAATGAGGAGGTTCTACGCGGAATCGGAGAGGAAAGGAATATGTGGAAAACACTGATAAGAAGAAGGGACAGGATGATAGGACATCTGCTAAGACATGAGGGAATGACTTCCATGGTACTAGAGGGAGCTGTAGAGGGCAAAAACTGTAGAGGAAGACAGAGATTGGAATACGTCAAGCAAATAATTGAGGACGTAGGTTGCAAGTGCTACTCTGAGATGAAGAGGTAAGCACAGGAAAGGAATTCGTGGCGGGCCACATCAAACCAGTCAGTAGACGACAAAAAAAAAAATGAACAATGTCACTGGGCCTCTGATCATCCTGTAAAGATACACAACATTTTCCCGGCATGCTCGGTCCATGGTTGGAGTCCATGCGTCATCTCAGAGTATAACGTACTAGGTACAGACTTGTAAGAGGCATTACCAGACTCATACTGTAAGTCGGGTTGAGGTCACCTATTCCAGAAAGCGATATTTGTGTTCAGTTATGGGGTGTCGTCGAGTATCGAGAGCGGCGCGAGGAGTATCGACCACAGCAGAGATACTTGCACGTCAAACCGGCATCACGATTCGCCAATGAGATGCTAGGATGAACCTGTGCCTCCTGCAGATCCGAGGCGCCACCACCGCGCCTCTGCCCTGAAATAACGTCACCAAAGGCCAGGAGTTCTGGTCGAGGTCGGATGCAACCCCCTTAGGAATCGTGACGCATTTAGAGTGTTGTGAACCGCAAGTCCAGTTGTACAGTTTCATAGCTACACCGAGCCTCATTGGCAGAGATGAATTTTATTCTGATTAATAAGGCTTTACTTATTCAGATTGTTCCAATTATTTATTATTAGTCACATCCAAGCCCAAGAAATCGGGCACAACAGGTTATACCTGAGCTTTATTTTCAGTTTCAGTGCTCTAATAAATACAGTTATGATACTGGAATTATTTTTATGTGTAGCTGTCTCCGACACTACAATGGTGCAGTCGCATGGAGTGAAGTGCTACTGGGCATACAGCCACGTCGCAACGATGGAGGACATGGAAATTACTTTGTCCCCAGTGATCAACGGTCCTTTATGCAGGCAAGCCATGTGTAATGTCCCCTGGCCGTAGAATACTAATCTTATTACGTAATTTTGTTGCATATAGTGTTTGATGTAGTTTAACGACTTTACAATGACATGGCATTCAAGTTCAGAATTACTTCCAGTGACCTCGAAATTTTGCAAACAACAAACAGCTCTAATCTATTATAATTGCGTAGGCTTCCGCGGCCAGAGTCAGTCGACATAAAAGTTTTCTGGGTATAGTACCGCGTCATAATGTAAAAACTACTGCTGCTGGAGACCCAGAAGAAGGCCGCTGCAATCGTGGCCGAAACGTTGTTTTTTCTCCAGCAGCAGTAATTTTTACATTATGACGCGGTACTATACCCAGAAAACTTCTGTATCAATTCTAATCTGTGTTTGAAATTACGAAATTAGCTTTATTTATCTGCCTTTTTTGTGACAGAGACTGGAATAGGCTGCCCTTGTCTCTTCGCAACATGTGTAATATGCCTCCGAAAAGTTTGTGACAATTAGGAGCTTACAGGCTGTTCACTTACAACACTTTCCTTTAGCTATATTAGTACGCAAAAGAGCATTTATCACTTCTTTAATTATACGTTTTATGATCAGAATTTTTCCATTCTGCTAACGGAATATGTAGATAATTACTATTCATTATGTGATTATATTTTTGCGTGGGTGTTTTGTGAGTTACAAACTGAAACGCACTGTGCTTATTTCTATGAAGAAACGTGTTTGACAGTTAACGTCACTTAAGTCTCTGGCAGATCATCGTATATGACGAATATAGGAAACTGCATACCGATTTGCATTCCGAGTTAAAATTAATGTGTCCCCATTACTAAGTGAAATATTTATCGAGGGCGATAACGGATAACTCTCAGTACAATCGTTATATAGGCCAGCGTTCGTTGAACCGCTGCCCACGGACCGCAAGCGGCCTGCAAACACATTTCCTGCGGTACACTAATGCGCAGTTTCAAAAACTCAAAATTAGTGCTGCTTCAGCTGTATCTCACAGATAGAATTTAGAACCGTTGCCAATAGATCTGTTACCACACAGCCTTATATAAAATGGTTTTAAGCTGTTTCGTAGTCACCAGTCCGTTTTATTGCTACTAGCATAGCTGCAGTTGTGTAGTGTTGTTAAACGTTTCCCATGACGTCGTCTCCTTTCCCAATAATTTGTTGAAATGATTTGAAACTAAGTCTTTAATTATGTTGTTATTGAACACTGACCGACAGAATTTTCCCTGACAAAGACCACTCACACTTAACGTATTCATTGATTACCCACACTATACAAGCCCAACGCGTACTGACTGCCACATATTGACAACATAACTTCCAATAATTAACACAAAAGATTGGCCCTGAATTGCAAGAAATCCTAACAGTAATACTAATCCAAGAAATAGGAAATTGAAGAATTATGAAACTGCCTCCAACTCTATCAATTGCTTAAACTCATTTTAATCACGCATCCCGATAATGCAAACCTAATTCTATTTCACAAGTCACTTAGCTCACAGAAAATCTTCATAACACGAGCTACAGAAATTTCAGCAAGCAACCACAACAGCCAGCTAAATAAAAGAAATCTAACTACTATAGACTCTAACTACTAGAATGCGTATGGTTAGCAAAAGAAAGATTTTCTTGAAGAGCAAAAAATGTATTTGGATAATTTTACCTTAATCATGAGACATCCGGTTCCCAAAAATTATATAGTTGTCAAGAATTCTACTACCCATACATTTTCAGGCATACATCCATTGTCATACCTCTCCTTGCATCTTTTCTTATAAGAAATATTATCTCACTTTATATTGCGTGTCCTACAAACACAGAGTCTCCACTAACAAAAAACATGTCAATACACTTCTCTATTGCCGGCCGCGGTGACCGAGCGATTCTAGGTGTTTCAGTCTGGAACCGCGCGACTGCTACGGTCGCAGGTTCGAATCCTGCCTCGGGCATGGATGTGTGTGATGTCTTTAGGTTAGTTAGGTTTAAGTAATTCTGGGGGACTGATGACCTCAGATGTTAAGTTCCATAGTGCTCAGAGCCACTTGAACCATTTTGAACTTCTCTATTCACTCTCGAACTGCTAGTCCGTCCAATCACAGAGTCTCTTGCCGAAGGCGCAGAGCACTGTTAGCGATATTAACACAGTCTATAGCGCTGTCAATATACATACAGGCTACTTACAGATTACGTTTCCTATTTTGACAGTAAATTTTTAAACAAAAATCGCTACAGTCACCATTTTGCATCATGCATCGATTCCGCATCACGTTCGGAATCACCAAAATTAGTTTTTGGTAGCATAAATTGCATTCACCTTTCCTTGTAAACAAATTTCAACATGTAATCCCCTTCTACTGTTTTCATACATATAAGAGATAAATGTGACATTTGGCTACGCTGTGCGTAAGTATTTTAATGTGTAAATAACGTTTCAGAAATTATATTTTCGTAAAGCAGCAGGGTATGAAGAAGCTATCTCTTTTACTCTTTATGTTGTGTTCGTTTTTTAGGGTTTCGTATCTCAACCGGTAACAACGGAACCCTTATAGGAATACTTCGTTGTCAGAGTGTCAAAAACACTGTTTCTCAGGAACTGGAAAACGTATAAAGTTGAAATTTATGTCAAATGCTAAAAATCTATGGTCCCTTGGCGGCGTAAAACATTGAAGCTTGTAAATCGATGCAGTCACGAAATAGGCAATTAATGTCACATATTTCGATACTCGCATGTTCACTCATCCAAATCTATAGTGTCGTGAAATTTGGAAATAGGCAGGGTCTCACAGTACAAGTACAGGATAAAGATGCACAAGTTGTTAATTTGTAATTATATCACCCGAAAAAAATTTTTGTCATTTGTTATCAGATTGTCGGTTTGTCCGTCTGTCTGCTGAAACCCCTTCTCATGAACAGGTACATATTATCAAACTGAAAATTATGTCACATTTGAAGTCTACTGTCCCTTGGAGGTGTAATGAATGTTAGCTTTTAAGTTAATGGAATCAAATGATACCGCCATTTATGACACATGTTTTGTTTTATACTCGCAGATTCACTCATCAAAACCTGTAGTGTACTTTACGTTGGTCTAGAATCATGAAAACTGGAAGGAACAAGGTATCGCTGCTTCCCGTTCGTATAGAATCATGAAAGTTGGGAAAAATAAATTCTCACTGTACAAGTAAAGGTAAACTGATGTAGAAGCACGAAATCTGACAAGCGGCAAGATTTCACAGTACAAGAAATATTTCTTCTGTAATTCGGTATCTGACTTCAGATTTGAAAGTGAAAGTCTTGGAGTCTCTGGGACCGACATCCTGCGAATATCAATGTCGATAACAGGCAAAAGTAATAGAGATTCTCGGTTCCCGGGATGGATGAATTGTGTGTCTGTATGTTAATGGAACACTTAATGCGCTAGTCCTACTCACACCTGCCATCTTTTTTGAGTTACAACGTTACTTTACATGTAAGTATACATCCAAATATACACACTATAAGTTACAGAGAGAGTTGGGGCAGTGGTTAGCACACTCAACTCGCATTCGGGAGGACAACGGTTCAAACCCGCGTCCGGCCATCCTGATTTAGGTTTTACGTGATTTCCCTAAATCGCTTCAGGCAAATGCTGGTGTGGTTCCTATGAAAGGGCACGGCTAACTTGCTTCCCCATCCTTTCCTAATTCGATGGCACCCAAAGCAACCAGCTGACTCTGGAAGTTACTGTCAGAGTGCCTAACATTAGACCACATGTCTGGGTTCCATACTGTTACAATCACATAACGAACTTGGGAAGAGTGAGTGTTCAAACGCCGCCGAACGTGCTCCAGTTAGCCTACACTGTCTTTGCAGGTGCCATAGGAGCGGTTCATATAGAGTTGCAAAATAACTCTGGGTTCTTCACTTTATACAATGTAATTAGACTTTCACGCGATAACTGTTATCTATTTTTGAGCCTCAACCAATGAAAATTTTTCAGCATAGATGACACGGTGACCAATGAGCTGAACGAATCTGTAACCACCTGTGCCACGTTATATTCTATATGCTCATTATTCCCTTTTAGTCATGTCTGGCATGAGTCCCATACATTTGAGAAGACTTCTAATAAGAGAGGCATAAATGATTTTTAAGCTGCCTCCTTTCTAGACTCATTGCATTTTCCCAGTATTTAGCACGTGAACTAAAGTCTGATTCATACCTTACCCACGACTGTGCCTCCGTGACCGTTACATTTCATATCCGTATAAATTGCCCCATCCAGGTATTTGTATGAGCTGTCAGATTAAAATGGTGACTCAGTGATGATGTAGTTATATAATACTACTCTTCTGCATTTTCTTAAGAGGAATTTTATTCGCTTAAAGAAACGTTCCAATCTTAACATTTTGTCATCTTATCCAGTTATGACTGGAACATGTAGTAATCTTATCCTCCAGCACGTCACTAAAAAAATTCACATACTTTGCCCAATTTTGGAAAGCTTCGAGACGCGTAAGGTATACAAAAGAATAACTTTTTACTTACCTTCATTATCTCGTTGTTGTTGTCGATGGCTCAAATTCTTGTTAGGTGTACATTCTTGCAGCTGAAATTTCGATTTGGTAGGTTCTTGATGACTAAGTAACTGATGAAGATTAGGCTGTATTATTCTTGAAATTTATTCTTTGTCACATCTTCCCAAATAACACCGTTTTTACATATTCCGCATTCAAAAAAACCAATAATTACATTGTTGGTGACAAACTTAGAAAACGTCTGCTCCCATCAGAGGCATGCCCACCACTACTTACATTTTGCGGTACTCATAGTACTCCATATAGTTTACAAAGCGAAAGAGTTTACAAACTTTCTTTACCAGAGAAGAATCTTCATCAAAATATATCATTACTTTACAGATAAATCCAGAAATAAATTTAATAAGTAAAATTAGATTGTACAATAAATAATGTGAATTTTAAGTATACTAGAAATTCCGTAATTTCAAATATTTTTAAAAGAAGAGCGATTTTAGCTGTTAGTACATATCGATTGAAACACATTAATTTCCTTTTTATACCTTTGAACCTGAAATATAAAACATTGTATACAAAATCATATGAATTCTTTTAATGAAACAGCTGAGATAATTTTAATTTATGCAAGAATCGATCATATACATGATATCGGGTATCTCTACAAAAAAGAGGTTATGTTAGAGGAGGGTGATTTATTATAATGTGCAGTTTTCTTCTATAGTATTTAATTGTAGATATACAACCTGGAAAATTTCTGAGCACACTGTTATAATCGTTGCCTGGACGTTAATATAGAGAAAGCATCACAACACAGTTCTCAAAGTTAAGGCAGCTGGGTCATTGCCTTTGGTCGCTGAGGAGGTAATGAGTGACAGAATTTGTAGGAAATATAAACAGGACGATTGGGAGGTAATGGTCAATATTAAGAGCAATGACAGGAATAATTATTTGAAACAAAAAGTCGAGTAAACATAGGCACTGAAATACGTACCTTAAGAGCTATGAGCAATTCTTGATCTTCGATACTGTGAACTATTCTATTGCAAAGTCTGTTATTTACATGTTTTGTGAAATAGTTGTATGGACTAAAACAAGAAAAAAACTGTCCAGTAAACACTTGCTCTAAAATGCATAACTAAAGTGCTATGAGCACTAGTTCATATTCGCTACTTATAAGTCTTCCAACGAATAAGTGCTCATAACATTGAAGGTACGCCTTCGAGAGTAAATATTTACTGGAAAATTTTTCTTGTTTTTGTACATACCACCACTCCCCAAAATATGGAAAGCAAAGAGTCTCCAGGAGGAGAGATCTGTTTCACTTATAGAAGATCAAGTGTTCCTCATAGCTCTTAAAGTATGCCTTTTGGAGCCCGTTTTTACTTGACTCTAGCCGGCTGCTGTGTCCGAGCGGTTCTAGGCGCTTCAGTTCGGAACCGCACGACTGCTACGGTCGCAGATTAGAATCCTGCCTCGGGCATGGATTTGTGTGATGTCCTTAGGTAAGTTAGGTTTATGTAGCTGTAAGTTCTAGGGGACTGATGACCTCAGATGTTAGGGCCCATACTGCTCAGAGCCATTTGAACCATTTTTGAACTTGAATCTTTCGTTTCGAATGATCATTCCTGTCATATCCCCATGGCTGTTGAATACCACTTCTGAAACACCCTATACATGTATGAAAAAATCGACAAAACTCCCGGGACGGGCTCCTGTCTGGAAATGGAGGAAAGAAGTCGTATTTACATGTGTCCAGAAACGGACGGTGTGTGTGCAACGACAGCAAATTCATCCGGAACACAGTACAGAGCTGCATCGCATCCACGTTATAACAGACTTTCAAAGTGACCTCCACGCAATGCACGAATACACACGTTGCATCATGAATTGCCGGCACATTTTGCACGTTCCACCCTCTCACCAAACAATGTCACAGATGTCGTGAGCATGCTGTAGAAGAGCCTGCACATAAGGAACTGGTTCAGCATACACAATGCTTTCCAGATGCCCCCAGAGATAAAAATCCGGTGTGTTTAAGTTCAGCGATCTAGCATAACACACTGCAGCACTCCACGGCCTATCCAGCATCCAGGAAAGATGTTGTAGACGTGTTGACCAACTGTAATTCGGAAGTGCTTCGTCATGCAGAAACCACGTAACCTGTCGTACTGCAAATGATACGTTCTATAGAAGCCCAGGCAGAGTATTCCACGGGGAGTACAGGTACGTTCCTCTGTTGGGGTTTTTGGAATGATAACTGGACTAAGTATGTAGTCGCCCAGAAGCCCTGCCCACTCATTAATGCTGTACCGATACTGATGAGACGCCTCATCCATTTCCCAAGGATTCTCTGTAGTCCACAGATAACTATTATGCAGTTTAATGACGCCGTTTCTGGTAAAGGCCGCTTCGTCGGTAAAGAGGACCGACGACCGATACTTTATAATTAAAAATCCTGAGAATTATAACTTTAAAATGATTCTCTCATAACGGGGATATAAAAACAAATAAATTAAGTAATTGTTACGGTCTGGTGCCAAACCTATCGACAAAATCCTTCCTGTAGAGAGAATTCCACTCCTGAGGATCCTTGCACTCATTGCAGGTGATAGGAATACTAGCATTTGTCATGCAGGACACACATAATTGAACTCTTGCTTGCACCAAGTTGACGGTCCACTTTGCCGGAGCTTGTGCTAGGGTTCGTCTCAACATCCTGCGGAATCTGGTCCTCTAAATGTGATGTGCACACAGTCCGCCGCTTCCCTGCATATCCATCTGTGGGAAAGGACTCATGATCATACAAACGCCCAAATATGGCTTGAGATGTTATGTCATCTGGCTGGTTCTTCTTTTAGTTTAACTGTGCTGCGTCTAGACTGTTTCCATTTTCTTGGCCATAAGCAAACATCATTTTGATTTGTTCCCGGCATGAATCATTATACTCTTTACAGTACGATGCATCAATCACACAACCTGCAACACACAAGGAAGGGATGGCATATGGTCAGAGGAACTTCCATTCATCAGTGCCTCCTATCGTGGCCCCAGTGTACTTCCGGACATATGTCCACCAGACCCTATATCTTCAATTTCCAATCAGGAAACCTATCCTGCTGTTTTCCGGTTTCATTATTGTCCACATTGTACTTATCTCCCAAATATTGATGGTAAAATACAACAACTCACTATCACTCATGGTGATAAACTACTGATAAGTAACTGTAGCCAAGGGTGTCAGCTATAAATACTAGCTGCTACCTATGGAGCAGCTGTTGTACTGTTACCTTCAGTTGTGCTCACATATCAGTAGTGAGTAAGTAAATTATTATAAGTAAATTACTATAAAAGCTATAGTGTCAGCGGCCCTCAAGTGTCCACCATTTGTGTAAGCATAGCTCGTAATGTGCACCCACCTCTTTCACCAGGTTCCATAATGCATGGTACAGCAGAGCACGCAATGGTGCTGCCGAGGGGTGTGTCTGTAGGTGTGTGTTAAACACAGTGTATATGTTGCAAAAATTTAATAACCTTTTAACATAGTGTATATTCACTGGTGTAAAAACGATGTTCCATTCTCCGCTTCAAATTCTTAGGGGTTGATTTCCTTTTTTCTCGTTTTAAAGTAGCCTATGTTTTTCCGTGGTGTTCAAAATATCTCCAACGCCAATTTCATCGAAATTGGTTCAGCACCGTAATCGTGAAAATGCAACAGAGCTACTTTCGCATTTATGGTACGTGGATTAAAACGAATAAAACTCTGATCAGCAACAATCCACTTATCATGTGAGGATGAAAATCTGTGGACACTAATTACAGACTCGCTCACAGATCTTTAAGTTAGTGTCAGTGTGGGACAACACTTTAAAAACAGTTCCTGCATCCATAATAAAACTACGTCTAGATATGATTAGTAACAATGAATTAAAATAGATATTGTCATATAAATTCATTTTCAGCCAAGTGAGATTTTATCTTCTTTAATAAATGTTCTTAAGGATCATAATGATACATGAGTGAATCGGTCTTAAGTCAACATCTCAGCACAATGTTTTTCTGTTTGTAACTTAAGATGTGCCACAACGAGACCATTCGAATGTTGCATCATATTCGTGCAGGAACTCAGACTAGAAAGACGAATACTGCATACAATAAAGTCTCATAACGCTAAAGAAAAACGCTAGGCGATGTACTTGCATCAGCGGTATCACATTTACTATAGGAGCTTTTGATCATGAGCGAGTAATGTACTTAGCAATAATTACGCATATTTACATTAAAAATAGTGCTCGGTGCTACACTTTCCACTCTTTTCTGCCGTATAAACAACTTAACAAATCTTTCAAGATCAGGCTGTCAAATTTAGCTCACGAAGTTAAAACACTAAAAAGTCTACTGACACGTTTGCGGAGTTAATAAAATTTAGTAAAAACGTGTGAGACTACAGATTCTCGTCTTACTTCAGCTAGTCAACTTTTAACAGTAATCGTCCCGTCTCACAACGCATTGCACACCAGTCCACGTCTTCCTGGTCATCTGATACTCCAAGAGTGTTAAGATGACGCTTCTTCAGGAGACGTTGTGAACTAACATATACAGGGTATTACTGTTTAAGTACAGCTATTTGCCCAACCATATTGCTATTTCATTGGTCATCTACTTCCGCTATTTCCAAAGACGCTACATGCAGGTTATTTACACCTTTAGGTATAAATTCAGAGAAGAACTGTCAATTTATAGTCATACATCTTCTTCCAATTAATTGTAAGAAACCGTTCAGGAATGTAGTTTCATTGCCTTCCCTTTGCGTATAAAGTGTATTCTGATGATTCTTTTCAAGAATGGCAGTCTCGCGCTATTCTACAACGCCGAGTTTTCTTCCTTTCTTCTTTATGCAGTATTTCTAAGTCATCTTCTATTCCCTTATGAAATTGCCTATTTTGTACACATTGACTGCAGGAGTTGATTTATTGCAGTTACTCAAAATGAGTGCGTTTCTGTGTTCTATGTATCTGATTGAAAATGTTCTTCCTGTCTGTCCCATAAGCTTTACAGTAAAGTCTATATTTACTGGTATCATACATCATACTGAAATTAGTATTGGTAGTCATAAGTTGCTAAAAGTTATTAAAACTGATGTGAAGAAACAAAGCAATAGTAAGCATCGGGTTAAACCTCACTAAGCAACCATAGAATCGTTATTGAACAGAAGACGCGTTGCTGTGAAAGGAGAGAAATGAACAAGTAATGTGATAGTTATGAAGGAGCAGTAAACTGGAAAGTTGGTGGCATTTTTGCTGACAGTACCGAAATTCCAAAGCATGTAACAGCAGACATCCAATCTAAGCTAAAAAAGTAGTACTAAACACAAGTATTTCTTGATAATGGGTGCTGAAAGAAGAAGATACTTAATAATGAACACAACTCTGTCTAAACCAAGGCAAAGTTGAAAATATATAAATTTAAGCACACACTGAGCCCAATACTGAAATGAAGACTTCCATTAAATACGTTCGTATATCACTTTTCGGCAGAGTTGGAATAAAAGTGACACATTACATGAGATGTGTCTCCATAGCAATGGCTGTCCTTTTCTTACAGACTGAGTTATTTGATGTTCCAAATTTAATCATCATGGAAAAACATTGAATATCAATGAAAATGGCAGATGTAGCTGCTGTAAGTTTCACTCAAAAGGTTATTCAATGCCAAATAGAAGTGTACAAAGGAAAATACATACATCAGGTTGGAAGATGAATGTGAACAAAAGTAGAAAAGTGGAATATCTTGTATTTCTAAAGCTGGTAAAAGGTTGCCTAAAAATATTACATCAAATGTAGTGTGTAGGAGAGTGTTGAATGTTATTATAATCCTTATTATAATCAAAAAATTGAAAACTACAATAAACTGCTTGGTCTGACTGTTGTGTTGGGCAAAACAACACCCAAGCAATGTTGCTTTTATACAACTACTTTGTTGTGACAGGATATTTTACTAACTGTAGAGCAAAAGTTCACGATTTTGGGGCATAGCTTTCTGCCCTCAGAGTACTTATGTATTATACGCATAAAAAGCAAACAACGGGTAATGGCTGTCATGATTATCTATGTACTGAAGTATGTAACATCTGAAACTTGTTTAAATAAACATTATTATAAAGACAATGAGCATGAATAGTTTTTGCTGTTAGTATTCTTGAAAGAATTATGAAGTGTCACTCAAACTTGAAAATTACCACAATTACATGATTGAAGATAAATGCAGATGACCCAGATGCTGTGTATGTGCGGCTTAGTCTTAATGTGTAGCTGCCTTAGATGTTTAATTCTCTTGTTGAAAACAAAAGCGGAAATAAGCCTAACGGTAATAGCTCTATACTGCTTAAGTTTTCTGGTGTTGTGTAAAGAGCTTCTTCTTCTATCAGCAGAGGAAAAGAGGACTTGTTGGATATAAGTAAATAGCTTGATGTACAGCACAGGTTATTATAGTTAATCTCACCTTTTGAGTGAAGAGTTCAATTTATTTTTCCTCTGTTAAATTTCTCTTTCTCATTGCGTCTTGTTCTATATAAAACTGGGATTTTTAGTTTGTGTTATTTCAGTTTGTTAGATAATGTATTCTGTTAATAGTATACATTATTTTTGCCACTGTAACAGAAAGTATTTTCTACATACAAAAACATTTTACAGTGTACTTTAACAAAATATGCAGCGTTCTTATACGAGAAGCTACTCAGATATAAACGTAACATTCAAAATATTTGAAAGTATGCCAAATTCTTATTGGTATTCTACAGTACTTACTGTATCATTTGATGATATGTAATAAAATATATAAACTAATACTACCCAAAGGAAAAAAGAATAATTTTTACTTTATGAAAAATTATGAAATTTTGGTCTCTCGCTTGCTTTAAGAGTGGTATTCACCTATAGAAGGAACAGAACCTATAAAATGGTTAGACTTCTTGACCATATTTTTTTAAAAAACAGGTCGTTTTTCAGAACAACTACGGTCCAGAACAACAAAATTAAGGATAACTTGTCACTTATTATTACCATTTTGTTTCACTAGATGTTAATAATTCATGTCCCAATGTTTTGGTTAAAGAAATGATTGAGATCAGTTTCAATATCTTTAAACACCAAGACACAAAAAAAAACAACGAAAAATTCAGGAAAGAGACCATCTAAATCATAGGACTGTAGAACTATTACAGCTGATTATAGGTTTCATCTGCTCGACATCCAGATATGATTAATGGTTTAGCCCTGTGATCTAACATTTCAAAATCTATGACTGACGTCCTATCAATGATCTGAAAGGTAAGGTTCTAAAATCAGCCAGTCATGGGTAAATTCGTTTATGGTAAACATTCCATAGACAACAAAGCGTCGCTTTTGATGGTATTGAGGAAGATGTAGAAACAATAGTGAAAAAGTTTAAACAGCCCAAAGAAAACTGAAGTTCTCCTTGGAGCTAAGACAGATAGCAAATTACATTTCTTTGATTTGAGCGTTAAGAAGCATTACAATAATATAGGTAGGATTAAACTGTGTGAATGTAAATAAATACTTGGAAGGCATTACAGATAGTAATAAAGGTTATGAAAAGATTTCAGCATTGCTAAAGGGGAAAGAATTAATTTAACGACACTCAAGTTCACACAAATTAATTAGTGGAAGATGCCAAGAGGCATGATAGGCATAATTTTACGGAGTTTTTTTAATGAAGCTCAGTTATTAAATTTAAGAAGAGCCATGTTCAGTATAAGAACTAACCAAGGTATTAATTTTCAATGGGGCCAAGAATGTGTGTATGTGACGAGTTTTTGAAGTCTTTTGTTTACTGTTTACAGAAAACATACTACAAGTGATATAATTTCCAACAAAGTTTGCCAACCACACGCTTATAAAGATGACGTTTTTCGTAACTTAGCACACAGGGCAGTTACAATGTTAGTGAGAAAGAAGAATAAAGAGACAGAATTAAAAATCATTTAGAATATAGCAAGTAACAAAGGATCCAAATAAGACATTGTTAAAAATATCTATGCAAACATAGCACAAACAGAAAGAAGATACTAAATGAAGAAATAATGAAATAGCCACTGGGACATATTGTGGATAGTCTCAGCATAGATATTTTTAAATCTCGTGGTTTCAAATACCGTTGCTGGAAAATAATGTAGTAAAGTACAACTTGAAGCATGATGTCTGTGGAAAGACAAACACCATCTAAAAATCGGCATCTGTTGCAAAGTATATTGGATAGATAGGAAGAATATTTTCGTTCCGATGAAAGGAACATAAATATGCATACAGTCTAAGTAACTATTAGAAACTACCTATAGTGAAATTTGTACAAAATAGGCCATACTATTAAGGGAAGGAAGATGACTTAGGAATCGTGCATGCGGAGAAGAAAGGACCACAACTTGACTTCCTATAATAACTGGAGATCAAGAATCATGAAACAAAACATTCATTTTGCATCTGACACTACATGACAATAAGCGTAACGTAGAAGTCATAGAAAACGAAACTAGATACCTTTAATTCTCGTTAGCATTAAACCACTTGCAATTGCAATACTTCTTAGACAATATAACTACAGACTGTATTTGGAAATGAGTAAAATAAGGCGACGAATAGAATAAGAATATTGTTAAACCAATTTGCGGGACTAGCAATCTTGGAAGAGAGAATATTGCGGAGAAATGGCTTAGCCACAGCCTGTGGGGTGTTTGGAGAATGAGCATTTCACTCTGCAATGGAAAGTGCGCTGATCTGAAACTTCTTGGCATATTAAAACTGTGTGCCGAAATGAGACTTGAACTCGGAACCTTTGCCAGTCGTGGGCCGAGCTAGCCAAGCAAGACTCACAAACTGTCCTCAAAACTTTACTTCCGTCAATACCTCATCTCCTGCCTTCCAAGTGCCAGTCCTGCTAGTTTCGCAAGAGACTTCTGTGACGTTTCGCAGGTAGGAGATGAGGTACTGGCGGAATCTTTGAGGATGACTCGTATGTTTTGCTTGTTGCCCAGTTGATAGAGCAAAGGTCTCGAGTTCGGGTCCCGGTCTGGTACACATTTTCAATCTGCCAAGAAGTTTCGTATCAGCTCACACTCCGGTGCAGAAATGAAAAACTCATTCTTGAAGTAAATAAGATTTGAAATAATTTAAATAGCAGAATAGGCAGAGCATACACAGGCAATGACTAATGTACTGTGTGTCAAAGGCATTGTGAAGTGCACCAGATCGTTAATCTGAACGAATTAATATCATTCAAAATATCACTCAAGTTCGTCTGACTAAGTAATCATCAAAACAGAGTTCATTGTCAGAAATCTATATTGGGTTACGGCAAGTGCACATTACCAGATTGCAAACTGCTGCACTGGAATCTTTAAACCAAACCAAACTAAAATGCACACCGCTCTGTCACTTATACACGCGACTCGCAGGCTGCTCTAAACATCACCAGTTTATCCCACTGGAAACGGTGACTAAACGACCCACTTTTCCTATTTCTTCGTCAACTGTTACTGAACAGTGTATATACAAAACAAAATATATATAAAAAATCGTGTTCCACCAATAGAACGTAGCTCAGAAAAAATGGGTCAAATGGCTCTGAGCACTATGGGACTTAACATCTATGGCCATCAGTCCCCTAGAACTTAGAACTACTTAAACCTAACTAACCTAAGGACAGGACACAACACCCAGCCATCACGAGGCAGAGAACATCCCTGACCCCGCCGGGAATCGAACCCGGGAACCCGGGCGTGGGAAGCGAGAACGCTACGCACGACCACGAGATGCGGGCAGAACGTAGCTCAGAGAAAATCTTCCTGATCAGTATGGATAATTGGCGTGGAAAATGAAATCACTCTGGGTATAACTACTGCGTCGGATATCTGTACATCTTTTACATTCTCTCCTTCAGCTGAGAGAATTTATGCTGTGTTTACATAGCGTGGTACAGTCGGTTTGACACATGTGTTTAGGTTGCAGATGTTTGTTAATGACTTACCTTCTGGCTACTATTATTTTTCAATGTTACAACAGCACTTCCTGATTTAGTTAGGATTTTACTAGCCGCACATTCATGTTGCTCACATGTTCGCATGTCACTTCCACCCACGCGGATGCAAAGCAATGACGTGCCTGTACTGTTGAGAACTGCGCCATCCCGTGGTATATTGTTTACTGTCGGAAAGTATTTGGAAAGCCATCACCGAACAGTTAAGGAAAGTACCATGCGTTAATAGTAGCTAGCCTGTGAGGGCCAGGGAAATTTTCCCGAGAGTAAGATGCATGTGGAATTTAAAATTAAGAAACCGAAACAATGAGGAAAAAGTGAAATGGGAAAGAAAAGTGGAAAATTTAGGAAAGTCGATTAGTCAAGAGAAGTCTTCCGCAATCAAGAGTTTGAAATAATAAAAGATTATTTTTGAAATCTTTCTGATGTAAAGCTACATCACATATTTACCACCTTTACCTAGATCAAATATAAATCTGTATTACGACGGGAACAACACTTAATTGAATATAGGGTGTTTGAAATCACCATTACAAGCTTCTAGGACTTGTTGAGGGGCGTGAGTACGTAATATGCTGACTAGTAACGCATGTACGGAAACGTTCCGTTTCCCTTCTACTACGGTTTCAGTTAAGATGCGCAACGCGCTCGCATCTGCTTCCACTCAAGATAACTCGTCCTACATGCTTGATCTTCCTACGAAATTTATCGGACCCTTTCTTGGAAGCTGTGCCATCGAGTATTCCAGGAGGTTTCAGCATGATAATGCAAGACCTCACTTATCATGTGTGGTTCGGAGACATATAAACAGACGATATGATGAAAGATGGATAGACGAAGGTGGTCCAACCACGTGGCCGCCGGGACCGGCGGTTTTAACTCCTATGGACAGCTTGTCGTGGGGTCATATGCCAAGCTTAATTTACGAGACTCCTGTAGAGGCAGTGGGAGATCTACTGGCACGAGTTGTGGCCCCTAAACTGGAATTGAAGAGACACCAGGTGAGATGGAAAGTGCTTATGAGAATATGCTTCCCAGGTAACAACGTTGGTGGTCTCCAACCGAATCGCTGTTTTAATGCATCAGCACTGTTCTGTACGTACAGTATACTGGGCTCTTTTTTGTTTTGGAATATTGTGGGCACATAACGTTTATGTGTTAATACAAAGAAAATGTGCTTCAGTGATAAATAGAAGTTCCCTGACGTTTCCTTTCGAACTTTTACCTAATAATTGTACTCGGTTACGCCTAATTGAATTCCTCTAGCAGAAGCGGGTGAGTTAAATACCTGAACTGAAACAGTCGTGGAACGGAAACAGTATGTTTCTGCACATAAGTTACCATTCAAAATATTGTGTATTCTCTCGCCTCTACAAGTGCTGGAAATCTGGAAAAGGATTTTCCGAACATCCTGTATAAAGAACGAAAGGGACTAGATGTGAGCAAGTGTTTCGGCGAAAGCTATGACGGATTATCCATCATGCGTGGGTTGTACGATGGTGTGCAAGAAAGAATCAAGGCAACATTTCAATTTCTTCCTTAAAGGCGCCTTAGAGAGTATGAGACTAATCAAGAAACGTCTCCGTGCTTCAAAACAGATGAGATAATATGCAAATTTTTTTTGTGGTAGCGCACTAATGTGGTACGACTCAAAAGCATGTTCTCCGAGTACTTCCAGGTGGCATACGCCGCGCGTTGGGCAGGTAAGAATGGAACCATCAATATACTTAGTGACATAGTGACCTTGTGGAGTCTCTGAAAGTTTGTAACCAACGAAGTATAACAGTAGGTCTCATAATCTCACTCTTTCCGGATTAACCCTGCTGTTCCGTTCAGTTTTACTATACAAAGGTACTGTTTGGGTCAATACGACACGAAATAGTAAAATGCCGAAAGAAGCTTCTACTTACATGTATTTTTCGTATACTTGTAAACCATAGAGTCCGTAGTTATATTGCAGTATGTCGTTAATGATCACAGTAACATTAACAATAGTAGCAGTAGTAATAATAAAATAATAATACACAGACTTTTACAAAAGATAATTTATTATTTTAATATTCTTGCAGGGTATATTAGGAACAACAGATATTTCCACCGAAAAGCCGTTCCCAACAACCATCTGTCTGTTTGCCCATATCACTTTCTTTCCTTCTTAGTCACTGTAGTTTGGACACAAGTAGGTGACATGTGTTTTACATACATGTTTGTTACACTTCCCACACAACATGTACTTCTTATAATCAGTATTTGAAGCGCAGAACATACAACATGCACGTTTGGTAGAGTTTGTTGTTGTGATTGATTGAGTCACTCCCGTATTCTCCTGACATTCTCAAAGGATCTTTTGTTTTAAAAAATAGTTCCTTGATATAAAGTGCTCTGAAACCAGTGACTTTCCAAGTTCCTCCAAAAATATTCTCCTGATAATCAATTTTCTTGCATATCACTTAGGGGCAATTGAAGTATACAAGACGTGCATTATAACCAGCGACATCAAGAATATTGTAGAAAACCGTCACGGGCCAACTATTGGTTTTCCGTTTTCATATATATATACCTGTTAACTGAGCGAGTGTCTACAGTCAATTTGAATTATAATCTAAAATCATTTTTGGCTTCCTATCAGCTCTGCCACTTACTTCCCCGCCATGGTGGAGAGTGCTCATTAGTTCAACATTCTTATTTCTCTTAGGAATATAATTGGTGGTGTGTTGGGACTTATGGGGGCTCAACATCGAGGTCATCAGCGCCCTGACACACATTAAAAGGAACGAATGTGGACAGACCTAAGAAAGCTAAAGCGCACACTCAAAGAAAGCAGGAAAAGAAGGAAAATGCTACATAAGAAAGTAAAATCTAAGGAAAGGGGAAACATAGCAACAAAAATGTCACAGGAAATTGTTATTGGCTGGCCACTTACATAAAATATGGGCGAGATTGTCACACAGTGAGCAAATTAAAATCCTCTCCCTAAAATCTTTGTAAAAACATTTGACAGGGCACAGAACTTTAAAACTTTAACCACATTCGTCCGAGTGTTGCCTAAAAGAGATGGCAGGTCCGCTGGCAAGTCAGCCGCGACCCGCTGGTCAGAAAATAAAACGCATTCCAATAAAACGTGGCGCACAGTGACCTGGACGCCACAAGCACCACACATTGGAGGGTCCTCTCGCCAGAGAAGGAAGCCATGCGTCATAGGGCTGTGGCCTATTCGAAGCCGAGTGAGGAGAACTTCGTCCCGTCGATGGGGCTGAAAGGAAGTACACCAGACAATCGTTGTGGGCTTGACTATACGGAGCTTATTGTCAGTCACTTCCAGCCACTCATCCTCCCACTGTCGCATGACTCGTGAGCTCAACAGCGAGGTGAGTGCGTGCAAGGGAATAGCACACTGAGATACTTGTGGATCGAGACACGCCTCCTTGGCTGCGAGATCTGCCCTTTAATTTCCAGCAATGCCGACATGCCCCGGAACCCAGCAGAAAGCTACAACCTTCCCCAGTCGCTGTAGTCGGGAGGGCATCCTGGATGGTCTGGACAATTTTGTCTGCCGGGTACAAACGTTGCAATGAGTGAAGGGCACTGAATGAATCGGAACAGACAAGAAATTTAGGAGAGTACGAATGTCTCATGTGCTCCAGTTCCCGCAAGATCGCAGACAATTCTGCATCAAAGACAGTAGAAGTCTGAGGCAGTCGGACCTTCAGGACACGATATGGAAAAACAACTGAGCAACCAACAGAATCACCTTGTTTCGACCCATCCGTAAAAACAGCTACATAGTCGTGGTGCTCAGATAAAATGGCAGAAAATGCTGCATTAAAGACGGTGCCAGGAGTGCAATCTCTCTTGTACTGCAATAAATCTAATATCACTCTGGGCCTCTTCAGTAATCAGGGTGGCAGGCGGTTAAAACCTTGGATTTGGGGTTGTACAGACTCCACACCGAGGGACTCTAGTACACGTTGGACACGGATCCCAAACGGCAACGTAGCCCGGGGACGGCGGGAAAAAAGGCGGTCCAGAGGTGGATGGGTAACAAGACAGTGAGCAGGCGAGCTGGGAGCTGCAAGAAACTTACAAGCCTGGCGCACCAGCAGGCGCTGCCGCCGGATGGTAAGTGGCGGTTCGCCAGACTCAGCACTGAGGCTGTGTACGGGACTGGTCCGATAAGCACCCGTGGCCAGTCGGATCCCAGCATGGTGAACAGCATCAAGGATCCGCAAATAAGATGGCCTCGCTGACCCATATACTGTGCAGCCATAGTCCAGCCGTGAACGCACAAAAGCTCCATAAAACTGAAGGAGACGCGCCCTGTCCGCGCCCCAAGACCTGTGGCTGAGGCACTTCAGAATGTTCAGTGCCTTCAGCGTTCTGGCTTTCAAGTCACGTAGGTGTGGCAGCCATGACAACCTGGAGTCAAAAATTAGGCCTAGAAACCGCACTGTGTCTCTAAAATGTAGGACACTACCCCCATAAGCAAGGCAGGCAAAGTAAAAAGATGACGAGAACGATTAAAATGAACACAAACACACTTATCGGCAGAAAACCGAAATCCCGTCTTTGCAGCCCACTCCTCTAACCGCCGCACTGTTAGCTGCAACTGGCGACTCACGGTTGCAACACTGGAGGAGGAACAGAAAACAGCAAAGTCGTCCACAAATAAGGAGCACTGTGCTGGACTCCTCACTGTAGACGTTATACTGTTGATGGCTATGGCAAAGAGGGTAACGCTTAAAACACTGCCCTGGGGGACACCATTCTCTTGCGCAAAGCGATCAGACAGTGTGTTACCAACGCGGGTCTGAAAAAACCGCTGAGACAGGAAAGACCGAATAAAAATGGGGAGGCGGCCACGAAAGCCCCATTGATGCATTTGTGCAAGAATACAGTGTCTCCAAGTAGTATCATATGCCTTACTGATATCAAAGAAGATACCGATACAGTGATGCTGACGGAGAAAAGCCTGCTGAATAGCCGCCTCTAGGAGGGTCAGGTTGTCGACTGTGGACCGAAATTTTCGGAATCCACACTGAAAGCGGCTAAGGAGCTGTCTGGTCTCAAACAGCCAGACCAGACGCCGGTTAACCATCAGTTCCAGGGTCTTTCCGACACAGTTTGTCAAGGCGATACTACGATAACTACCGGGACATGTGCGGTCCTTTCCTGGTTTGAGGAGAGGTATGAGGATTGCCTCCCTCCACGAGGTGGGAAACACTCCTGTCTGCCATATGAGATTAAAACATTCGAGGAGGATTTCCTTTGACGCCGCTGGCAGATGTCGAAGCATGGAGTACCAGATGCGGTCGTAACCTGGTGCAGTGTCGGAAGTCTCAGTAACTGCCGATTCAAGTTCCCACATGGAGAAAGGGGAATTGTAGGCCTCAGAACTGTTCGACCGAAAGTCCAAGGTCGCTCTTTCGACAGTCGCACGGTAGCGACGAAACGCTGGATCCTGATTTGCAGTGGCAGTACTTTGTGCAAAATGCTCTGCCAGCGTCTGAGCAATGGCTCTGGGTGTTGTTTGGAGGCATCCCTGGTTCAGGACAGCAGCTATTGGTAAACGGCTATGTTTACCGGAAATCCTCCGGATGGCTTCCCATACTCTTGTGGAACAAGTGGAACGGCTGATGGAGTCCAGGAACTCCTGCCATGACCTTTTCTTGCTCTCTTTAATGACACGGCGTGCCCTGGCTCTCGCGATTCGAAAGGCGGTAAGATTGACCGCTGTTGGCGGCATTTAAATCGGCGAAGGGCCGCACGCCTGTCCCGGATGGCTCAACGGCACTCTTCTGTCCACCAAGGCACAAGGCGCCGCTTAAGAGTGCCAGAAGACTGTGGTATGGACAGGTCAGCAGCATGATGGACCACAAGCGTGATATGATCCACCGATTCCTGTACGTTATTGTGGCGGTCAAAGACAGCAAATCGAGTGAACAGTGGCCAGTTAGCCCTGCCAATCATCCACGATGGTGGCCGCTGCTCCAGCAATACACCATCCAGGAGATGAATGCGTATATGGAAGTGATTGCTGGAATGAAGGTCGTCAATGACCTCCCAGTGAACAGAGTCGGTGAGGGTTGGAGAGCAGAAAGATAGGTCAATGGCTGAGAATGACGCTGTAGCAGTAGAGAAATGAGTCGGAGTACCTGTGTTGAGGATGCACAACACTTGAGATGTTAGGAGGCTCTCCAAAATTCGACCTCGAGCGCAAAGAGAAGTGGAGCCCCACAGGACATGATGGTTATTGAAGTCTCCCAGGAGGAGAGATGGGCGGGGGAGTTGGTCGATAAGATCTGTGAGAGCGTCTAAGGTCATTGCATCCAGAGGGGGTAAATAAAGGGAGCAAACGGTAAGCCTCTGAGGTGAATGAATTTCAACTGCAACTGCTTGCAGGTCAGTATCCAGGGGGAGAGCAGAGGAGTGGTGCTCATTATTGACAAACACAGCGACTCCGCCTTTAGCCCTTTCTCCAGTCTGGTCATCTTTGCGATATGACGTATAGCCCCTTAGTACAGGAACATCAGATGGTTTTAAATGCGTTTCCTGTAAACACAAGCACAGGGGGCGTTGCTGTGCTAGGAGGTTCAGTTCCACCACATGTGCCCGGAATCCATTCATGTTCCACTGTATAATGGGAGCCATCTATCAGAGTAGGAGTACCTTCATCCTCACTTTCTGTCGGGGAGGAGAGCCCACAACAGGTGGAGGCTCAGTTTTGGGGCGAGATGATTGCCCCAGTCTGACATCAACCTCCATCGCCTCAGAAGAGGAGTCGAGAGAGACGTCAGAGAGAATGACATCCACATCAGGAGACTGTATAACTGCAGTCTCCTTTAGTGGGCGAGTCTTCACCTTTGTCTTTGGCTTCGATGTTCTGGCCTGAGGTGGCATTGGAGCCAAAACCTCAGAAGCAGTAGGGGGTGTAGCAGCGCTGGGCAGTGCACAAGACTGGACCCGGGAAGGGGCAGGAAGTTCCATGATGTCAGCTATCACAGCCTGTTCAGAAGGCCGGGGGGGGGGGGGGGGGAGCAGCAGGCTTCACAGGAACGGCAGCAGCACACGTACATTGACAAGCGCAGGTGCTAGTGCTAACAGTAGCAACCTCCGTTTGTGTAGCGGCATCGGTTTTCAAGACTGGTTGTTTGAGAACGGAAGAAAAGGAAGCAGCGAACGTGAGCGGCTGCATCGACTTGTAAATATTCTTCGCCTCACCATACGGGATGCGTTTTGTGGTTTTCAGTTCCTGGATCTTCCGTTCCTCAAGGAAAACTCTGCATTCCCTACTCCACACAGGGTGATCCCCAGAGCAGTTGACACACTTGGGAGGAGAGGAGCAACCAACTCCCTCATTGGCGGCTTTGCCACAATTCCCGCAAGTGGCTTCCCCTTTACTGCCGAGAGTAGTGTGTCCAAAGTGTTGGCATTTAAAACACCGCATGGGGTTGCGGTAATAACGCCGTACACTGAGACGTGGGAAACCAGCCTTCACATGCTCTGGCAATTTGGTGCTGTTAAATGTAAGGATAAATGAGTCAGACTTTATGAGAGCACCATCCACCCGTTTCATAATGTGTTGCACGTCGACAATTCCTTCCCGGGACCATTCAGCCTTCAGTTCGTCTTGGGGAATGTCAACGAGTTCTCTGCAAGTCACAACACCCTTGCTGTAGTTCAAGGTGTTGTGAAATTCAGTCTCTATCGCAAACTCCCCAAGAAATTGTGCCTTCTGAAGGTTCTGGACTTGCTGGAAGCTAGATGTTTCAACCAACATGGTGCCATTTTGCATGCGCTTTACAGATTTTAATGTGCCAGCAATACCATCTGAGCCCTTCTGTATATAAAATGACAAACTTTTTCAAAACTCCCATCTTTTCTTTTAATTATGAAAAACACATTCTGCGAAGCAGCATGCGTTCTGTTACTACTACCTGAATCAAGAGGACTGGCTACACGAGCCTTCTTGTTGGATTGGGTGTTAGAACCCACCAGCGGTCCACCCTTTCCGCTGGCAGGAGAAGAATAAAAGTTCGAGGGTTCCATCTCGGTCCCACGAGCAGCTAGAGAACTAGAAGTCCACCTAGACAGAGCCCCGCGTGCCTAGGTAAGCCTTATACAACTGGGGTGCGGCAGGTGCCCCAGAGGTTGCCCGCTTGCGACTGTTCCACCCCAACAGCCATGCATCTTATAGGCGCGCAGCACACCGTAAGATTGAGGGGTTTTTATAGAGGCTTACCTTCCTCGCAATCCAGGCGGTCAAGCCAAGATTACCATTCCCCACAGCACACAACATTCCACCGCCGCGCCATGCGTTGGTCGCTGAAGCATGTCTGGGGGTTACGGTGACAGGAGACTGGCGGCGCTGACCAGTCCCCAGCTCAGGACCCCGGGGTCGCCAAGCCCGTACTCAGCAAATGAATGCTGAGCCCCTGGGGGCAGGAATATAATTGACCACCTTAGTGTCAGTTTTGAGGGTAAATGAAGAGCTATGAATCTCCGTGTTGGTCATATTTTGTGGTTGCTATGGCTTATGTTTACGAATAGTTCGTAACATTGTCAGTTTCCTTTTCAGCAGCAGCTGTCCCAGTACGCCATGAAAAAAGTGTCACATGTTGCATTATGGCCTCGCAAATCAAAGGTAAGATTAGCAACTACTCTCTTTCCCTGATTTTTTTCTGGTGCGGCTCCACTCAACTTTCCTGTATAAATTTGGCCTGTCAGTAGATAGGAAAATTTGCTGTCACACAGAGTCCATATCTTGATCCTATATGTTGCCGGTTTAATTGAGAGCTTGAATGGAC
The DNA here is from genome assembly GCF_023864275.1 of Schistocerca cancellata. Classification (NCBI taxonomy): domain Eukaryota; kingdom Metazoa; phylum Arthropoda; class Insecta; order Orthoptera; family Acrididae; genus Schistocerca; species Schistocerca cancellata. The sequence continues at coordinate 708,693,001 of NC_064630.1, forward strand.
AACGGCCTCCAAATGCTACAAGCTGCTCCTCGACGTTCACGTTTTCCCCTGTATTACACAGTTTTGGAAGGACTTCTAACCATTTCTCCCAGACACTGCGAAATGCGGCGAGTTCAGCAGTACGTCGTCTTCCTTCTCTTGTGGATTTATTATCAAATCGCAAGATGCGCGATATATTACAAATGTTTCTAGGGACACGGTTGCTCGAAATATGTTCCGCCCAGTTTCCTTTTCTAACAAACTTTTTGTAAATTCCCCGTGTGAGCGGTACACACCCGCAAGGAATAGGAGTCCTAAGTATACGTGAAAAAGAAAATCACCAATGTTTGTCCTTTGTTTACCATAAACTCGTTGCCTCTCAGTATTTAACATCTGCGTAATTCCAAAGTGCTGTAGAAAATAATACTTCAAATGAACGTTTTACATCACTTATTCTGCTGCTTGCATACCTGGTAACTCCTGAAGTACTCCTGATGTCATTGGAAGCATGTAGGCGGCGGTGTTGTGCTGGTATCTGCAACTGCCATTCCATTCTATGTTGCCGTTTCTAGAATCTGTGGACTGTCGTCAGTGTCCTGAGAACATTCTCTTTCAGATGGACTACTGACATGATCTTCGAACTCAGAAAGTGATCTTTCATTTGTTGAGCTATTTACTAATTCTTACAACTCAGTATAAGTCACTGATGTAATCACCATGATGTCACAGTTCAGACAGATCACATGCGATGGAGAACACCAACTGGGCAGAAACAATGGATGAACAGTTGACGAGCCGTAATTGTTGTGGGTTGGCAGGAGAGCCAACACCGTGATTTTAGAGGAAGCCGAAAGGCACGCGTTTTAGCTCAGGCAGGAGAGCCAACACCGTGATTTTAGAGGATGCCGAAAAGCACGCGTTTTAGCTCACGCAGGCTGGCGTGAGATCTGGAGCAGGACAAGGAAATTAGACTTTAGCAAAAAACGGACGTAGCTGGTGCAATACTTAACTTTAATCCACAAATGGTGAACATCGCTCTTGACGGTACATTATTCATAATCTCAATAGTAACTGGTAATGGCGCCTTGCTAGGTCGTAGCAAATAACGTCGCTGAAGGCTATGCTAACTATCGTCTCGGCAACTGAGAGCGTATTCTGTCAGTGAACCATCGCTAGCAAAGTCGGCTGTACAACTGGGGCGAGTGCTAGGAAGTCTCTCTAGGCCTGCCGTGTGGCGGCGCTCGGTCTGCAATCACTGATAGTGGCGACGCGCGGGTCCGATGTATACTAACGGACCGCGGCCGATTTAAAGGCTACCACCTAGCAAGTGTGGTGTCTGGCGGTGACGCCACAGTAATGACAAGTCCATTTTGTAAAATCAGCGCCTTTGTTGACTTGTTGAATGGTGAGAGTAAGTATGAACAATGAAAGTCATTACTACTATCGAATATGAAGTATTTGGCTTTAGAGTAATAATATTAATGTTGGATCACATTCACCCGAACATTACGTATGCAACTCTTAAGGTTTATGACCAGATGACTTAAAGTAATTGTAAAACATATTTTAATTACATACTGCCCTTGCATTTTCAGACAATGTCACCAAATTTCACAAAATTAGTTAAAATAATAATAAAACGTGATTGATAACCATTTTGGGTCATATAGACCCGAACACAACAGCAGGGTTAAGTATACAGCACTGAAACTTTACTCTGTCCGATCAGGCCTCGGCAGACTCAGCGGTATCGACCAACCTCCGTGCCGCACTCAGCCGATAGGCGTCACTGGAATCCAATATGGAGGGGCATGTGACCAGCACACCTCTCTCCCTGATGCAATTATTCGTGACAGGAGCCGCTACTACTCACTGAGGTGGCTCCTCAGTTGGTCTCGCAAGGGTTGGGTGCACATCGCTTGCCAACAGTAGACAACGACGGTCACCCATCAAAGCGCTACCCAAGCGGTACAGCGCTTAACTTCAGGGATCTGAGGGGACCCGGTGTTACCACTGTGGCAATGTCGTTGAGCATTATAAACCACTAGCATTAATAAAACAGTACCGAAGATATTGTTGACTGAAAGTATGTCCGTATATATATATATATGAGGGTTGGAGCTTAAATAGTGGCAACTATTTATTCACAACCGATACAAGTTATATGCTTGCACCTGTTACTGTCCTTCAAAGTAGTCACCAGCGTTGTGTAGAACCGGTCGCCAGCGATATGGAGGGCGTAGTATACCGTTAGCAGAGCCTGTACTGTTGATGGTTGCGAATAGAGCGATCTAAAGTTGTGGTGATTCTCGTGTAAGACTGTGTTGGTGTTATCTTAACGCATTACGTTCCTCCACGGCAGACCGTCAATTCACAGTATTACTGTTCAGTTTTGGAGCATCACCTGCGACCAGCTTTGCGAAAGAAGCGGCGATATATACAAGGTGCTCCATTGATACTGACTGGGCCAAATATCTCACGAAATAAGCATCAAACGAAAAAACTTCTAAGAACGAATCTCGTCTAGCCTGAAGGGGGAAACCAGATGGCGCTATGGTTGGCCCACCACATGGCGCTGCCATAGGTCAAACGGATGACAACTGCGTTTTTAAAATAGGAACCCCCATATTTATTACATATTCGTGTAGTACATAAAGAAATATGAAGGTTTTAGTTGGACCACTTTTTTCGCTTTGTGGTAGATGGCGCTGTATTAGTCACAAACTTGTAAGTACGTGGTATCACGTAACATTCCGCCAGTGCGGACGGTATTTGCTTCGTGATACATTACCCGAGTTAAAATAGACCGTTTACCAATTGCGAAAAAGGTCGATATCGTGTTGATGTATGGCTGTTGTGATCAAAATGCCCAACGGGCGTGTGCTATGTGTGCTGCTCGATATCCTGGACGACCAATTCCAAGTGTCCGGACCGTTCGCCGGATAGTTACGTTATTTAAGGAAATAGGAAGTGTTCATCCACATGTGAAACTTCAACCACAACCTGTAACAGTTGATGCCGCCCAATTATATGTTTTAGCTGCTGTCGCCGCTAATCCGTACATCAGTAGCAGACAAATTGCACGAGAATTGGGAATCTCAAAAATGTCGGTGTTGAGAATGCTGCATCAACACCGATTGAAAAAAAAAAAAAAAAAAAAAAAAGGTTCAAAAGGCTCTGAGCACTATGTGACTTAACTGATGAGGTCATCAGTCCCCTAGAACTTAGAACTACTTACACCTAACTAACCTAAGGACATCACACACATCCGTGCCCAAGGCAGGATTCGAACCTGCGACCGTAGCGGTCGCGCGGTTCCAGACTGTAGCGCCTAGAACCGTTCCTCCACTACGGCCGGCCATCGAATGCACCCGTACCATATTTCTATGCACCAGAATTTGCATGGCGATGACTTTGAACGTCGTGTACAGTTCTGCCACTGGGTACAAGAGAAATTACGGGACGATGACAGATTTTTTGAACGCGTTCTAATTAGCGACGAAGCGTCATTCACCAACAGCGGTAACGTAAACCGGCATAATATGCACTATTGGGCAACGGAAAAGCCACGATGGCTGCGACAAGTGGAACATCAGCGACCTTGGCATGGGGGGAAGGATAACTGGCCTCCATTTTATCGATGGCAATGTAAATGGTGCAATGTATGGTGATTTCCTACGTATCGTTCTACCGATGTTACTAAAAGATGTTTCACAGCATTACAGAATGTACTTCCAACATGATGGATGTCCGGCACATAGCTCGCGTGTGGCTGAAGCGGTATTGAAAACCATATTTCTTGACAGGTGGATTGGTCGTCGAAGCACCATACCATGGCCCGCACGTTCACCGGATCTGACATCCTCGGATTTCTTTCTGTGAGGAAAGTGGAAGGGTATTTGCTATCGTGATCCACCGACAACGCCTGACAGCATGCGTCAATGCATTGTCAATGCACGTGCGAACATTACGGAAGGCGAACTATTCGCTGTTGAGAGGAATGTCGTTACACTTATTGCCAACTGCACTGAGATTGACCGACATCATTTTGAGTATTTATTGCATCAATGTGATATTTACAGGTAGTGACTCAGTAACGGCATGCGTTCTGAGAAATGATAACTTCACAAAGGTACATGTATCACACTGGAACAGCCGAAATAAAATTTTCAAACATACCTACGTTCTGTATTTTAATTTAAAAAACCTACCGCTTACCAACTGTTCGTCTAAAATTGTGAGCCGCATGTTTGTGACTATTACAGCGCCATCTATCACAAAGGGAAAAAGTGGTCCAACTAAAACATTCATATTTCTTTACGTACTACACGAATGTGTAATAAAAATGTGGGGGTTCCTATTCAAAAAAACCAGTTGATATCTTTTGACCTTTGGCAGCCCCATCCAGCGTGCCAACCGTAGAGCCATCTGGTTTCCCCTTTCAAGCTAGACAAGTTTCGTTCTTTGTAGTTTTTTCGTTTGAATCTTATTTCGTGAGATATTTGGCCCGGTCACGATCAATGGACCACATTGTATGTAGCGGGTGAGTCAGAAGGAATGGAACATGCTTTGAGGGGTGACAGTATTAGTGATTCTGAACAAAGTACTTCCGAATGGTTTCTGAGATTGAACACATTAATATCACTTTTGTACGTTTTCCTTGAATAACCCAAAAACCACACCCTCTAGCGGAACCGTGTCGCAGTACAAAATTAAGCTATATGAAATTTCCTACAATAAAGGACCTATTCATTTTTTTCTCAATAACTGAAGGTTTATGCGAAGAGAGCGGGAGAATGTAGAAAAACTCGCTCGTCGTGCATGCGCTGTATTTTACGTTGTTATTTAGGCCAATTTGAGGTAGTTTCCCGACTTGATAGACAACACGTGTCCCGCATCAATGCCGGCACGGTAGCTCAGCGTGTTCGGTCAGAGGGCTGCGTGATTTCTGTAATAAAAAGAACTGAGTCAATTAATCAACAATCAACTTGAACGGATGTCTTGTGACGTCCGCCCAGACGAAGCGCAACGAACTATATCGAACAAAAATAAATAAATAAATAAATAACTGTTCGTCTCTACTTTCTACCTCAGTGTTCTACCTCAAATTGGCCTACAAAAACTACTAAAGCTACAGCGCATGCACGTCGAGCGAGATTTTCAACATTCACGCGCTCTCTTCGCACCACCATTAGTTCTAGAAGAAAAATGAACAGAACATTTATTGTAGGACATTTAATATACGAGTAGTTTAATTTTTTACTGCGACACGTTTTCACTAGAGGGTGCAGTTTTCGAATTATTCCAGAAAAAACGTACAAAATTGATAGTAAATGTGTCCTATTTCGCCGGCCGCGGTGGTCTAGCGGTTCAGGCGCTCAGTCCGGAACCGCGCGACTACTACGGTCGCAGGTTCGAATCCTGCCTCGGGCATGGATGTGTGTGATGTCCTTAGGTTAGTTAGGTTTAAGTAGTTCTAAGTTCTAGGGGACTGATGACCACAGATGTTAAGTCCCATAGTGCTCGGAGCCATTTTTTTTGTCCTATTTCGGAAACAATTCCGAATAGGGCATACGTCCATATGACGTTTTTTGTTCAGAGTCACTAACATCCCTCAAAGCATGTACCTTTCCGCCTGACTCACTCTAGAACGGCGCTGTCAGGTATAAAAATGCGAGATGAAGGTTTAACGTTCCCTCTAAGGCGAAGTCATTATAAACGTAGCGGATTGGAGATGGATGCGTTAGGAATTTGGTAGCGTTGTTTTAAGGGGAATTACTCTGGCATTTGCGTCAAGAGACTGGGTGACTCACAGAAAACATCACTTTGGAAGGTCGAACGGGGAGCTGAGTTACCTAACAAACAAATTGAAGTAGTAGTGAAAAGCATCGACGAATTTTTCCAGGGCGAAAGCTGACAGACGCATAACTGGGTTTCATGTAACAATATTATGGTCAAACATTGACAACATTTATTCGCAACTCATTACCTGCTTTTTAGAAATGCAGATTGTTAGAGACACATACGTTGAATTATATTTGTTCTTAATATCTACCGCCTGTGGTGAAGACCCTAAAAACGAAGCGCGTAAGTTTCTCAACGACTTCTCTTCAAGATATTTCCCTTCTGTTCACTCCAGTTAAAACTGATAAGCATTTTAATTAAAGCTCTCCTGATGTATTTAAGAGAACAAAAGACTGTTGCAAAAGCTGAGAACTCATTTATAGGCTCACAGTAAGATAACATTACAATGAGTCAAGAATGGTTACCCCTTATGCAAATACTGTCAATAGTGAGAGGTGATGCGAATGGCCACGGACTTCTTTGATTGGTGAGAGATTGTAACAGATATGTTGAAAAATATTAACTGGCGTAACTCGAAGCAGTACCCCAGATTTATATCAAGAGCCATCCTGGAAAACTTGTAGACTCATTATTTACCACGGAAAACAAGAACAATATTCAGCTCCCTAGGTGTCCACCCCGCACACAGGGTGCAGATAAAACGAAATGGATAAGAGCTCACACAGAGGCAGAGAAACATTCGATCTACTCACTCTTCATCCGAAAATGATAAAGCAACAGAATTTAACGTATGATGCAGTTACAGGTATCCATCCCCAATCGCGCAGTTACAGCGATGACGTTGTACATGTATAAGTTCTGAAGAAAATGTAGATTTTTAAAATAATGTACTGTTTCCACATACAATAACCAGGACCTACTCCTGTAAGTACAGAAAATACATTTCTTTAGCTGTTTAGACTTTTTGACGGATACTGAACTTATGTAATTCTTTGACATTATCTCTTTATTCTTGTTTTCTTTTTGCAGTACGATATTCGACAAAAATTTCTGTTTTTTTGACAGTAAACAGTTTTTTAGCTCTTACGTATTTTTTGTGAACTGTGTTACTAGTTAAATAAATGTTCTCTTAATAAATAGTTTATTTTAGTATTTAATTGATCTGTACGTTGGGTAGTGTGCCGTTTTTCTTACGTGTTATGATACAGGGACGAGTAGCTGCTTCGTATATAGATAAATCGGAGAAATGTTGTTAAGATTGTGTTTCGTATCACCAAAGAATATAAAATAAAATAGACAGTTTCTTATTTAATTTTTACTCATATGAGAGGGGCCGCTGCTATGGTGAACTGCGGTGTGGGTGCGTAAGAGGAAAATGAGGGGAAGTGTTGCGTGGTTGGAAAGCCGATGTGAAGCGATGTGATATTGAGTAGGGAATGGAACTGGGGGACAGGGGTAGCGTAGATATTCAGGGAGGAGAGTGCGCCCCATTTTATGTACTTGACCTGGAGCCCCCTTAACTGTACAGAAGCCTTTCGGCTACACCTGCAGTTCCGCGCCAGTTAACTCTACTGCATAACTATAAAGCCCTTGCAAAAGGTTGCTTTCATTCTTGTTAAATGAAATTGAGCTTCAAGGATACGAATAAGCATTTTCCCAAGTTACAACACAAGTTTCATTTTAACCTCATTTCCAGCAGTGGTTCTTACTAATTTATAAAAGTTGATATATTTGTACCTGTCTTTTATTATACACTTTTTAAGTACTGAGTTGGAGTCAGGTGAATGTCACAGAATAGTCACACTTCGACAATGCGACACGTGGGGGTTAAAAAGATGGTGATCCTTATGTAATATAACGTCGTACTGCTCCGAAAAACATGTGGTTGCTTTGCTGTTTTGCCTTTCTCGTGGCTTTTCTAGGGGAAATTTTGCTGTTCCGTATGTCCTGCGAGTATTCCGTTGCCATGAGAGCGAATAAGAGAAGCTAATGAACTTCGCTCCAACACTTTCTGTTTAGTGAAGTAGCGCGTGGGCAACGACTCAACACTCGTGTTACATACGAGTGTTCTTGTAGCAAATGCGGAAAGGATATTCTGCACTGCAATGGCAGACTTGTATCTTAACCTTCATCCACTAGCGCTGGTATTTAGAACCCACTGACTATAATGAGCGAAACTCATTCCAACCTCTAGCTACCGGTTCTTTATTTTGGTTTCTTATGACATCAGTAATTTCTAGTACCATGTCTTTCGTTCTGACAGACAGGCAGATACTGGTAGAAGGATTCCAACTGGATTTTATACCTCCGTTTAATAAAGGATTTTATATTAACAACACAAAACTATTTCGTTTTTCAAGAATGAAAAGATAAGTGATAGCAAGTATCTACTGATTTCACTTAATTTTCATGACTTTTATCCCTCAGCACAGAAACACGTCCTGACCACAGAGAGAGGGAAACACGGTTTCGAAATATGCGTCTCATTGATGAGAAGGTAAAGAAGAACGGAGTTATGGATGGCTACAAATACTGAATGGGTTGTAATCTTTTGTCGTAAGAAACATGGGGGTATTCATTTTGAGCAAATTAGGGAATTCAGATTCTAAATAAGGGTTCGTCATCTACTATTTACGAATGTGATCGAAATGGCTTAGCCAACGAGGCAGGTGACATGGTCTCATCAGGCAGTGCGTGAGGTGCATAACAGCCTTAGATGAACTTGTGATGTGTGATATGAACTCCTGTGCAGCAAGATGGTTGAGCTCTGCTTCATAACACTTTTATAAACAGTGTCAGGCTGGAACAATGTATGTATACCTAACAGTTAATGGACTATGTGGACATAAGGCACAATTAACTAAAATAAACAGTAAAAACCTTACATTTCAGAGGAAGGTTGATACAGATTAATGAGGCATATTAATGAGAACAGGATACAGGGTTTTAAAAGTTAAAATAGGTGGTATTCGATGGAGTCTATATAGGAAGAGAAGCTAATGTCAAATTCAGTTTACGACATAGTAAATATTTGTAAATATTTGACAGTAGCTCTCCTTAAAAGTTATCCAGAAAATCTATTAAAATGACAAGTAAGGGAATTAGAATCTCATGTAAGAGGGAGAAGGAAATTTATAGAAAGACCAGAATAAGTCAAGATCCGATGTTTCATTCCACAAAAAATACTGTAATTCTTTTGCGGAAGCCTTTAAAGTGTCCAGAAATAACCGCATCGTGATAGAAATTAATAATGCAGTTAATAAGACTACGACTATATGAGATATCATGAAATCGAGACAGGATAATCCATTAGTGTACAAGATATTACAACAATTAAACTAAAAGCGACGGTGTGACTGATAAATCACAAATTACTACTAATTTTAGCAATCACTTTCTAAATATAGAATCAAAAATGAGAAATGGTTCAACTGAAGACGCAAGAGAATATATTAAAAGTACATTTCACATAATTTTAAGGTAGTAGAAGCAACATCAACATCCTTCAATGGAATTACAGAGACATTAAAGTTCTAAGAAATAAAATTTCATATACTGGTGGAGGAAGTTCGAACCGAATTCTGGGAAGTTCTTCTGTCTTTATGAGTAATGACCTTAGTCAAATAAATAATGCATCACAGGCACAGAAAATACTTTGAGACAGATTAAAATATACAGTTGTTAAATCCCTTTTTGAGAAAGATGCCAAGAAATGAAACACATAAATAAATATGGCCACTTTCCTCACTGACGTATTTTTCCAAAGTATTAGAAACAGTAATACACTCGAGAGTAGTCTCACATTTAAGTAATAACGATTTACTTGGAATATCACAGTTCAGTTTCCAAAAGAGTTGTTCAGCTAGGAATGATATTTATACAATTTATCACCTAATATTTCCAGTTTTAAATTATAAAATGTCGCCAGTTGTATTTCTTATGATTTTTCCAAGGCATTAGATAACGTAGATCATGTTAAACTCTTAGAAAAACTTTAATTTTAGGAGCTGATGACTTTTCACATAACCGGTATGAATCGTAGAATGAAAAAGGTCATGTTCAATAATTCGAATAATGTCGTAAATGTACAAAACTTTTGTGATTATGGAGAAATGTTGAACGGAGACCGCGTGGTTCGTTTTTGGGTCCACTCCTTTTCTTTACGTATACAGTGCTTTCTTACTGCAGATCACAGTGGCATTATAATAGATTCCATTAGAGAGAAAGCAACGGAACGATCTTTTCCAGATGATTACTACATGGTTCGCTGAAATGGACTCTCCCTACATATTGAGAAAACACACTATTTTCAAATCTGTTCAAGAAATAGTGTCATACTAACAATTGATGGATCACGTGAACTGTCGTCAGTAAATAGGGTACACCGCTCCAAATTTTATGGTGCACATATTGATGAAAGCTTGAACTGGGAGATACGTGTTACTGTGATACCCAAACAATTACTTTCAGCTACTTTACCTCCTCGTATAATTACTAGTCTTGGAAACAAGCAAATCAACCATAGAACATAGTTTGAACATTTCCACTCAATAATGTCAATAATTTTCTGGAGTAACTCATTACTTGACGAAACAGTGTTGATTGCAGAAAAGAGAACGGTAAAAATAATACGTAGTGTCCATCTGTGGTCGTCATAGAGATACCTTATAAAGTAGTCGAACATTTTAGCTGCACCAAAACCTAAATTCCCCAGTAAAATCGGTCATAAATAATCCATAATAATTTGGGAACAATAGGGATGTCCATATCTACAACGCTAGAAGAAAAATTGGCCTTATTACTCATGTATGACACCTCCACTTTATCAGAAGTTGACAATAATGGTGGCATCCACAGTCCCTGCTCTGTGCCACCGTTTCGGGGTGTCATCACTGTGTATAACATCGTCTCATTTATTTTTAACTTAATGTTTATTATATCACATGTTTCCCTTTATTATATTGTACTCCCCGACGATGATCCACATCGATTCGAAACCGGTGACCGTTTACAAATAAAATTGATTTTATACGATCTACATTATTTCATACAATATTTTGCTATTGTTCATTATGATTGCCGATATGACCAATATATTTACGGAGACTATTCACAAATAATTGAGAAATAGATAAATTTAAATGGTTAATTAATAAATTAATATCAGCTTTCTACAGACGTATGGACCCACCGATTTGTTGGCCGGGTATAGGACCATCTGTTACAGACACGTCATGTTTCGCGTGTCGACGAGTTTCACCGGCAATCACTATTCCAATATTAACAGCAGGAGCCTTCATCACGCCACTGGTCCTACGCCGCAGGAACTGTCATCATTGCCCGCCCCGGAGAAAACGAAAATAGGAACTACGTTCTCTCCGTGTAACCAAACTGCTGTGCTGTTACGGAGTGTACGAAATCACGGAGAAACATTCTCTGAAACCCACTCCATTGCAGGCGAGAGTCGGTCCCTCTTTCCGCTGCAGACTATAGAAGATATCATTTTGTTTATAAGTATTACTGCGGAATTTGCTGTCATATTTATCTGACATGAACTGGCTTCCATGATCTCGGAAACAGTCTTATGTAGATTCAAATGAGTGTCAGCCATGTCGCTTTGCGGTAATATGCTCGTGACTGACTCGACCAAGTCTATTTCGCGAATAGGCTGCTTGCACCGCACGCTGCAGAATCACGTATTCAACGATGCGGACATGATTATAATTGTGGCACAGGCCCCGATTGTGCCCGTATCCGAAATTTCTCATGGAAAACCACATTCTTTCTTGATATTTACCTCCAATAGTCCATGCCTTTGCAAAGAATACAACTCCTTAGGAAAAGGACAATCTTATATTCTACAGGGCTATTACAAATGATTGAAGCGACTTCATAAATTCACTGTAGCTCCATTTATTGACATATGGTCACGACACACTACAGATACGAAGAAAAACTCATAAAGTTTTATTCGGCTGAAGCCGCACTTCAGGTTTCTGCCGCCAGAGCGCTCGAGAGCGCAGTGAGACAAAATGGCGACAGGAGCCGAGAAAGCGTATGTCGTGCTTGAAATGCACTCACATCAGTCAGTCATAACAGTGCAACGACACTTCAGGACGAAGTTTAACAAAGATCCACCAACTGCTAACTCCATTCGGCGATGGTACGCGCAGTTTAAAGCTTCTGGATGGCTCTGTAAGGGGAAATCAACGGGTCGGCCTGCAGTGAGCGAAGAAACGGTTGAACGCGTGCGGGCAAGTTTCACGCGTAGTCCGCGGAAGTCGACGAATAAAGCAAGCAGAGAGCTAAACGTACCACCGCCGACGGTTTGGAAAATCTTACGGAAAAGGCTAAAGCAGAAGCCTTACCGTTTACAATTGCTACAAGCCCTGACACCCGATGACAAACAAACGCTTTGAATTTTCGGCGTGGTTGCAACAGCTCATGGAAGAGGATGCGTTCAGTGCAAAACTTGTTTTCAGTGATGAAGCAACATTTTTTCTTAATGGTGAAGCGAACAGACACAATGTGCAAATCTGGGCGGTAGAGAATCCTCACGCATTCGTGCAGCAAATTCGCAATTCACCAAAAGTAATTGTGTTTTGTGCAATCTCACGGTTTAAAGTTTACGGCCCCTTTTTCTTCTGCAAAAAAAAAAACGTTACAGGACACGTGTATCTGGACATGCTGGAAAATTGGCTCATGCCACAACTGGAGACCGACAGCGCCGACTTCATCTTTCAACAGGATGGTGCTCCACCGCACTTCCATCATGATGTTCGGCATTTCTTAAACAGGAGATTGGAAAACCGATGGATCGGTCGTGGTGGAGATCATGATCAGCAATTCATGTCATGGCCTCCACGCTCTCCCGACTTAACCCCAGGCGATTTCCTTCTGTGGGGTTATGTGAAAGACTGAGTGTTTAAACCTCCTCTACCAAGAAACGTGCCGGAACTGCGAGCCTGCATCAACGATGCTTTCGAACTCATTGATGGGGACATGCTGCGCCGAGTGTGGGAGGAACTTGATTATCGGCTTGATGTCTGCCGAATCACGAAAGGGGCACATATCGAACATTTGTGAATGCCTAAAAAAACTTTTTGAGTTTTTGTATGTGTGTGCAAAGCATTGTGAAAATATCTCAAATAATAAAGTTGTTGTAGAGCTGTGAAATCGCTTCAATCATTTGTAATAACCCTGTATATTAAGCTGGTATCTGTACGGATATCAGTGGTGCAGCTCTAGAAGAATGAAATTATAATGAAATCTAGAACTTTAGCTTCTTACAGGCGTTGATAAACGTCAACGGGGACCGTTGAAAAATGTGTGTCTCGACCGCCGACCGGGACTCGAACCTGGGACCTCCTACTTACTTGACACACGTCCCAACCGACTGAGCCACCGAGGACACAGCTGGTAATGCGACTGCAGTTACTTATCTCTCACACACTCCCCGTGAGACCCACACTTTCCAACTTTCTGTCCACACACTACATCTGTAGTGCCCCTCCCCACCACACTCATTACTCGCGGCAGTCAATCTACCTATTCCCGTAAGAGTTCGGGCAATGTGAGTGCATCGGCACTGAAGAAGATCATTGGCCGGCAAGCCTTATCTATATCAAGATGCTATCTGTTCCTTCGGACATGACCGAAAGAACAGATACCATCTTCATATAATTCCTCTTGGTTCTGTGGTCTGTCTCTGTGTTGTAATATGATCTTCTTCACAGGTCTGGCATCCACAATTCTGCGATCACCATTGATTTTCTCCACGACAAAGAAAGGTCTATTATATTAACTCGTTGATATTTATCAACGCCTGTAAGCAGCTAAAGGTCTAGATTTCATTATAATCTTATATTCCTGTTTTGCAGTATATACTGCGTTATATTATTTCCTAAAGAACATCGCCACACTGGCGAACTAAATTGTGTGTTGATTTAGTTTCGTAGTACAAGGAAACTTCGCATTTAATCTGTTTTTGATGACCATTATAAACTGATTCCTTTAACTGCTTATCTGTTATGGGTTTGTAGCTTTCAGTGACATTCATTATTGATTTCAGTAACATTCATTATGGCAACAAAACTACTCGACGTCCCTCAAAAACTATGTGATCCACCTATAGCCAATGGACAGAAGATTTACTGGTACGAATTCTTTTACCCGTTTACAGGTAATTGTCGCAGTCAGATTAGTTGATTAGGTACTTCACTTGCATCTCTTCAAAATTATTGTTGTGATGACGACGAAAGAATCGTCGCCAAGATGAATGACTGGTGGCCAGTGCTAAATAGAAACATACAAATCTCTTCTTTGCATAGACAGCAGGTATGTCAGTGAAGTCGATAAGGAGCTGGCTGCATGGTCTGTTTCTATAACGACTAAAATAATTAGAATGCGTTGGTAAAAAATAATATATTGTACTTAATTGATGGCACCGGAGTCTTCATAGTCAGGAGGAATATAATTACAAACAGAGAGCTACAAAGGCATCACATAGGCCTAAGCACCTTGTTAGAGGTTGCTTCCTATCAGCTGAGGGCTATACCACTTTCCTACTTGACATCCCGAGCAAGAGTGGCCGAGCGCACGCTAGAGACTGGTTGCAAGCCGCGGAGCGGCGCTGGTGTCGATAACTGCAACCCCTAACAAGTGTGGTATAGAACGTTGACACCACAATTATTATCACTACAAACTTAGCGACCCTGACAGTGTCCGATAAAGTTTCCGTTATTGAGGGGCAGTCCTGCCTCCGAGATAATTACAGTATCGCAGAAATGATCCGTCTCAAACTGCCCTTAGCCAGACTTGGTCTATACTAGTGGCGAAAGAGTAAGGTGTTTTCGTGCTAGCCGGAAAGTTACTGGTGGCGACCCTATTGTCGTTTCCCCCACCCATTTAGAGAGAGAAGGAGGGAGGAACAGAGGGAGAGTGAAGGAGCGAAGGAAAGAAAGAGACAGCCCGTTGCTGATTTCTACAATTCCATAATCATGAGTGATGGGTTGCAGAGAAAAACGGGCGGTTTCCTAGAAACAAGGCGTCTACATGGCGAGGCTCTCCACAGAACTTCGATGACTGGTATGAGAAAATAAATATTAGTCCATGCCAACTAACGAACGTGCTCTGCCATCTCGTAGCTTTATAGGTGAGTCTTTACTGAAAAATTGCCGGAAGGTACGACGAGGACATTACGCAACTGAGACGACAGTACTGGAACCAGGCAGGTCAGTGGAGGGTCAGACGCCAGATGTACAGTTCACGTGGTGGAAATCACAGATGGTTCTTTCTGTGTGAAATCCTTACAGTACATCACCGATAGATCAGTAAGATATGGTTCCACTGATCTCTCGGAGTACGTCTAAACGTAGAAGAAGAGAGCTGATGACTGTTCCTGCGGTCGGCATTGAACAGCATTTCGAAATTGTCTCTACCTTAGCCGAATTTCAAGAGAATCTTAGTCGACGTAACCTCGAGAAAGATGAACAAAGTCGACTTGGCACTAAGGCACGAAAATCCTGCAGTCCGAGTGAGAGCAGGGCAGTCAGGACGAACAGCCTGTCGAGTAGAGACCAAAATAGTAATTACCTCCATAAAAGTAGACAGAAAGAAGCATCTTGCCAGAAGAGTTTGAAAATAAGACGGAAGTCGAATCCTTGCTAGTGAACGGCGCCGCAAAATGCTGTGGAGCTGTTTTTCCGTTGGTGTGGCTTCTGTCTCCAATGAGAGTTCGAGTGCACAGGCCAACTACTCCCATTGATAAGCTTATTGCCACAGGAAATGGATGTGAGAGATACACCGAATCCATTAGCTTACCTGTTGACTGAGGAGAAGCGTGTAAGAGCACGAACAACTTTATTAAAATTATCCATTCAGAGAGTTACCTAGTTGTAACTGGCGCTCATAGTGAGTCGAGTTGAATTAATTCACTAGTTTCATTTATTCCAGTTATATTGTGTTTTAAGTAGGTCGTGATATTTATCTGTGCAATAATTTTCTCAAGTCTCCTAGAATCAGGTTCGATTAATCGGTAGAACTACTGCAGTAATCTCTTTGCTTGGTTACTGAAGCAAGTTGGCTTCTTTCGACAGTCTGTTTTCGATCAGTGACAGTGGTCTGCGGGTTGCAGACCATAAGCTCCTTCTTGTTTGTAAGAGAATTCACCGTTAAACTGGGATCTACGTTTTGTTCGGATTTCAGTTGGATGCTGGTTGCTGGATCCATGCTCTGAAAGAAGACTGTCTTTGTTTTAAAGGAGACCGCTTTTATTTCCTGGTGATTCATACCGTTCTTGAGATTCTACAATGCATGACCGTTTTAGTTTTCTTGCTGCGCTAAAGCTTAGCTACAGTATAATGGCATCGTTTGTTTGAGATAATAAGCCCTAAATAACAAATTATCGCCAGCTGGTATTTTTTGTGATCTCTCCAAGGACTGTGTGGATCATGTCACACTATTAGATAAACTTACGTTTTATGGAATTTAAGGCTACACACACAGCTGGTTTGAATCATACTTAATGAACAGAAAGCAAAAAATTGTGCTGAATAGCGCAAATAATGTCGGGAGGGTGGTAAACTCTAGTAAATGGAGAGTTATCGTACAGGGAGTCCCACAGGTTTCAATTTTAGTTCCTCTGCTGTTCCTCATTCATGTGAATGACCTCCCACTTAACGTTCAGAAAGCGGAACTAGTACTTTTTGCAGATGGCACGAGTGTTATAATAAATTCCATTCCAGAAAAAGCAGCTGAAGATATTGTTAAGGATGTCATTCAAAGAATTATGAAGTGGTTCTCAGAAAATGGACTCTTCCTTAATTTTGAGAAAAAAAACTCACTATATTCAGTTCTGTACACCTAATACAGTCATACCGAGAATTTATGTAGCATATGAACAGGGCTCAGTTAACAGGTTAGATTTCTCCAAATTTTTGGGGTGTTCACATTGATGATAACTTTAACTGGAAGAAGCATATTACTGAGCTTTTCCAACAACAAAGTTCAGCTTCTTTAGCTCTTCTTATAATAGATAGTCTTGGTAATAAACAGTTCAGATTTCTAACGTACTCTGCATATTTTCACTCAATAATGTCTTATGGAATTGCTTTCTGTGGTAACCCACCAGTTAGACATAAAGTATTGGTTGCACAAAGGAGGGCAGTGAGAATAATTAGTGGTGCTCGCCCAAGGACGTCATGTCGGCACCTTTTCAAGGAGTTAGGTATTTTAACTGCACCATCAGAGTACATATATTCGCTAATGAAATTCATTATAAATAATCCATCTCAATTCGCGAGGAACAGTGATTTTCATACATACAACACCAGAGGTAAAAAATGACCTTTCCTATCCGTTATTGAAGCTGTCAGATGCTCAAAAGGGGGTACATTATTTATCAACAAAAACCTTTGATCGTTTGCCCAACAACATGCAGTGTGTATCAGGTAGCAGATCAAGTTTTAAATCTAGCTTAAAATCATTTCTTTAGGACAACTTCTTCTATACCATGGACGAGTTTCTGTTTCAGAAGTGGTAATAAAAATTGTACCTCTAAATGTAGTTGCATGTGTAGAATTAAAAATTTCAGTACTATTCATCTGTGTATATATACACTCCAGGAAATTGAAATAAGAACACCGTGAATTCATTGTCCCAGGAAGGGGAAAC
The DNA here is from genome assembly GCF_023864275.1 of Schistocerca cancellata. Classification (NCBI taxonomy): domain Eukaryota; kingdom Metazoa; phylum Arthropoda; class Insecta; order Orthoptera; family Acrididae; genus Schistocerca; species Schistocerca cancellata. Next base: position 708,710,458 of record NC_064630.1, read on the forward strand.
TTTATTGACACATTCCTGGGGTCAGATACATCACATGATCACACTGACAGAACCACAGGCACATAGACACAGGCAACAGAGCATGCACAATGTCGGCACTAGTACAGTGTATATCCACTTTCGCAGCAATGCAGGCTGCTATTCTCCCATGGAGACGATCGTAGAGATGCTGGATGTAGTCCTGTGGAACGGCTCGCCATGCCATTTCCACCTGGCGCCTCAGTTGGACCAGCGTTCGTGCTGGACGTGCAGACCGCGTGAGACGACGCTTCATCCAGTCCCAAACATGCTCAATGGGGGACAGATCCGGAGATCTTGCTGGCCAGGGTAGTTGACTTACACCTTCTAGAGCACGTTGGGTGGCACGGGATACATGCGGACGTGCATTGTCCTGTTGGAACAGCAAGTTCCCTTGCCGGTCTAGGAATGGTAGAACGATGGGTTCGATGACGGTTTGGATGTACCGTGCACTATTCAGTGTCCCCTCGACGATCACCAGTGGTGTACGGCCAGTGTAGGAGATCGCTCCCCACACCATGATGCCGAGTGTTGGCCCTGTGTGCCTCGGTCGTATGCAGTCCTGATTGTGGCGCTCACCTGCACGGCGCCAAACACGCATACGACCATCATTGGCACCAAGGCAGAAGCGACTCTCATCGCTGAAGACGACACGTCTCCATTCGTCCCTCCATTCACGCCTGTCGCGACACCATTGGAGGCGGGCTGCACGATGTTGGGGCGTGAGCGGAAGACGGCCTAACGGTGTGCGGGACCGTAGCCCAGCTTCATGGAGACGGTTGCGAATGGTCCTCGCCGATACCCCAGGAGCAACAGTGTCCCAAATTTGCTGGGAAGTGGCGGTGCGGTCCCCTACGGCACTGCGTAGGATCCTACGGTCTTGGCGTGCATCTGTGCGTCGCTGCGGTCCGGTCCCAGGTCGACGGGCACGTGCACCTTCCGCCGACCACTGGCGACAACATCGATGTACTGTGGAGACCTCACGCCCCACGTGTTGAGCAATTCGGCGGTACGTCCACCCGGCCTCCCGCATGCCCACTATACGCCCTCGCTCAAAGTCCGTCAACTGCACATACGGTTCACGTCCACGCTGTCGCGGCATGCTACCAGTGTTAAAGACTGCGATGGAGCTCCGTATGCCACGGCAAACTGGCTGACACTGACGGCGGCGGTGCACAAATGCTGCGCAGCGGCCAACACCGCGGTTCCTGGTGTGTCCGCTGTGCCGTGCGTGTGATCATTGCTTGTACAGCCCTCTCGCAGTGTCCGGAGCAAGTATGGTGGGTCTGACACACCAGTGTCAATGTGTTCTTTTTTCCATTTCCAGGAGTGTATCTTGTAATCTGACTTGTTCCACATCATATCGATAAAATAATCGGGAAAATGGTCTACGGAACATGACATAACTAAAACTAAAACTAAATTACACATATAACTGAAAATAAGTTGATCCTGTTTGAAGCTCGTAAAATTATGTAATAAACGAACGGTGAACTCGCCTTATTAGCAGCAGGAACTCGCGGTGCACTGACAGTCTAACCGACACTCTCATGCTGGCCACAACGTTCAGTGAGGAGTTGTTGCGTTCGGGCTTTCCGTTTCTCCACCAGCGTGGTTGACAGCTGGTGATGCTTGCTGATGCACGTGGAATACTGTGATGCGTATTCATAGTGCATCCCACACAAGTTGTATGGGTTTGATTGAAATGAACGGGCAAGCCAGTCCATTCGCCAATTATTCTCAAGTTACTAGAGATCCAACACCTACGCTATAGGATGCGGTCGGAAATTGCTGTTCATGAAATGTAGTCAGTTTCGGGTGCATCCCTGAAAAGACGCACTTGAGGAAGGAATACAGCATCAAAATAACGTTGACCGATGATTGGGCCCTTTCAAGGATTTGGAACTCAACATTTGCATACTAATACCGTAACGCCTGGACCACCGAAACGATCATGTTCGACAACGCTGGACATACTGCCCCGCCATTTCTAATGACCAGAGGAGCTTCATGAACTGTAGGAATTGTTTTCTTTCAAATAAATTATCATTTCTGTTCGTCTCAATGCATGTTTGATTTAGTTGCTTTCTGTGCTACATTTCAGCAGTTCTTCCTACGTACGTCAAAGTTTCATTGAGCTGCGTCATTTTGCAGTGACAGAGAACGCGAAAGTTTCTTTCGTACACAAGTTTTGCTCACCTGTGTGTAAGTACTATTGAGGGCTGAAGGAAAGAGGACGTCGTTTTTTGGTATCGTAGTAATGATAGCGTAATTACGAGCGTGAGACACTCGGGGATGTCTGGGTGACGTCACCTAGGGAGCACGGTTTTCGTGGACAATAATTTTAGGGAAATGTAGAGTTTGATTCTTTTTTTCTGAACTGTTATCAGTAATATGTACGAAAATCAAATACGGAGCCTCAGAGAGGTGTGCTCACATCTGCACCACCGTCGCTGGTATGTCGTCAGCAGATCAGGCTGTGAGTCTCTTAACATCAAATCAAGTTAAAGCTACTTAAACAGCCAAATATCGCAAAATTATCCAGTGCTGCAGCAGATGGGAGTTCAACAGACGCCTCCAGGACCCCAGAGAGTTTGTACACTGTCCACTGAGGCACAGAGGCGATTGTTACAGTAAACTCGGACTTCATAGAGATGGCCGTCGCCCGCTGCGCGTTAAGCTGTTCACCGCCACTTCTCACAAAGGCACGGGAGAGACCGCTACGGAGGTTAACAGCAGTGGAACTCTCGTTTCATGAATGGAATCTAACCAAACTCCCTCCTGGGCTTACATAACTGTCCACCTGCTGCTCCAGCTGAGCCTGTGTACAAACAAAGTAATAGTCGTCAATCATAGATGAAAAAAATTTAATAAACCATAACTAGTTTTCCCTATTGCATTAATTACAAAGAATTTTGACTGTGTATGCATATCTATCAATACACAGATAAATTAATAAGTGAAACGAAGAAGAACAGGAAATATCTCTTAGGTTGATCTTAATTGTTTTTTGATACATTTTGTTCAATTTATTTGTTTACGAGCATGTAAAACAGTGGTTCCCGAAGTTGTGATACCACTACCCTTGAACGATATCAGATTTCAGCCAATATCCTGAACAAAATGTGGAACCTAATTAAATATTAGTCTGTAAAAAGTTAACATTTATATACTGGAAGTGACAAATCGTTTATAGGAGAAGGATAAGAGAGGTGCCTGGTACTGAGAACTAGCATTATGGGGTATCTAGGACGGGTTAATTTCATTGGGTGGAACTGTTCAATCAAAATGGGGCATGGAATATTACGGAGAGAATAGAGTAACTGTGTAAGACGACTACAGTAATGTATCTGACACTAATGCTCCCAATAACGCAGTCTGTTTCATCACATCAAGCGGATTTTGATTAGGTGCCAAGGAATGATACACGTTAACTTTATGTGAATGACAATGACAACTAATTCATCTATAAATGTCTGTTGGCTGTGCAATGGTCCTGTCGCATCGGAGAAGAAATCAAGCCATATAATGAATCTAATTCATCACACAATACGCAATGGTAAAGCAAGATCGATCATACCACGACATGATTCAATGCTCACTACTTTCATTACAAGTTTTATGATATTCTTACAAGAGCTTTGCACATTGTCATACGCTAACTGTCTCACGGGGGCTGGTATCATCAAACATCAAATTTTTAAACAAAGTGTCTTACTTATGAGTGCAAATGACCAGAAAAGCCAATAATTGTAATTCATTATATCATCTAACAATATAATGTAATCCACTTGGATATCTCCTCAGGAGTTGTATTTCCCTCCATAAAAAATACGGTAAAATGGTTAGACGGGAAAGGGGTAGTATGTGCGGGAGCTTGACCGTTGCGGAAAGAAACTTACGATAGTATTTGCAAAGAACACGGAATTGTAAGCATGCGGACACATTTATCGCATAACTCACTACAGGACGATTAAATGAACAAAGTGACCACCTGTCCGAATTTTAGGTAACTTTATAGACAGTTCTTTAGACGATTCTAAGATCACCAATTAGCAAAATTATTACTACTCTCGCGAACAAAGGTATTTATCATCGAACTCTAACAACGGATTAGCTATTCGCCAACTTGTCTCAAGACGAGAACAAGTTGACAAGATTGTGTCTCCGAAAAACCCTCACTAAGAAACTTTCATTTACAGGGTGTTTCAAAAATGACCGGTATATTTGAAACGGCAATAAAAACTAAACGAGCAGCGATAGAAATACACCGTTTGTTGCAATATGCTTGGGACAACAGTACATTTTCAGGCGGACAAACTTTCGAAATTACAGTAGTTACAATTTTCAACAACAGATGGCGCTGCAAGTGATGTGAAAGATATAGAAGACAACACAGTCTGTGGGTGCGCCATTCTGTACGTCGTCTTTCTGCTGTAAGCGGGTGCTGTTCACAACGTGCAAGTGTGCTGTGGACAACATGGTTTATTCCTTAGAACAGAGGATTTTTCTGGTGTTGGAATTCCACCGCCTAGAACACAGTGTTGTTGCAACAAGACGAAGTTTTCAACGGAGGTTTAATGTAACCAAAGGACCGAAAAGCGATACAATAAAGGATCTGTTTGAAAAATTTCAACGGACTGGGAACGTGACGGATGAACGTGCTGGAAAGGTAGGGCGACCGCATACGGCAACCACAGAGGGCAACGCGCAGCTAGTGCAGCAGGTGATCCAACAGCGGCCTCGGGTTTCCGTTCGCCGTGTTGCAGCTGCGGTCCAAATGACGCCAACGTCCACGTATCGTCTCATGTGCCAGAGTTTACACCTCTATCCATAATAAATTCAAACGCGGCAACCCCTCAGCGCCGCTACCATTGCTGCACGAGAGACATTCGCTAACGATATAGTGCACAGGATTGATGACGGCGATATGGATGTGGGCAGCATTTGGTTTACTGACGAAGCTTATTTTTACCTGGACGGCTTCGTCAATAAACAGAACTGGCGCATATGGGAAACCGAAAAGCCCCATGTTGCAGTCCCATCGTCCCTGCATCCTCAAAAAGTACTGGTCTGGGCCGCCATTTCTTCCAAAGGAATCATTGGCCCATTTTTCAGATCCGAAACGATTACTGCATCACGCTATCTGGACATTCTTCGTGAATTTGTGGCGGTACAAACTGCCTTAGACGACACTGCGAACACCTCGTGGTTTATGCAAGATGGTGCCCGGCCACATCGCACGGCCGACGTCTTTAATTTCCTGAATGAAGATTTCGATGATCGTGTGATTGCTTTGGGCTATCCGAAACATACAGGAGGCGGCGTGGATTGGCCTCCCTATTCGCCAGACATGAACCCCTGCGACTTCTTTCTGTAGGGACACTTGAAAGACCAGGTATACCGCCAGAATCCAGAAACAATTGAACAGCTGAAGCAGTACATCTCATCTGCATGTGAAGCCATTCCGCCAGACACGTTGTCAAAGGTTTCGGGTAATTTCATTCAGAGACTACGCCATATTATTGCTACGCATGGTGGATATGTGGAAAACATCGTACTATAGAGTTTCCCAGACCGCAGCGCCATCTGTTGTTGACAATTGTATCTACTGTAATTTCGAAAGTTTGTCTGCCTGAAAATGTACTGTTGTCCCAAGCATATTGCAACAAACGGTGTATTTCTATCGCTGGTCGTTTAGTTTTTATTACCGTTTCAAATATACCGGTCATTTTTGAAACACCCTGTAGCTCATCAGTTAAAGTACAGGTAGAAAAATCACTAGAGACAAAGATGATGGAAATAAGAGCGAAAGGCGTTACTTAGCGTGTATATCCAATGGTTCCAAGTATACGAAACTTGAATAACGGACGAAGTATGAGTTCAGAGTCAAAGGATGCCAAATACTAAATGAATTTCGCACGCAATAAGTAGGAATATATGCAAGGAATTGAGAGGGGAACAAGGAAACGCTGATGCTTTCATGTTTACTGATATCCTTATCAAACACATAGCGGCTTAATCTAATTTCCTATTCACTAGGAATACATATGCTCACTTACCAAGGGGTGAAATAAGTCTCTTCCACATTAAGTGTGACTTTTTCCTTGCTGAGAGCAAAGGGTAAATTTTTAACGAGAGTGATGAGGTGCCCGCTCCGCTGGCCAATGAGGATTGGCGGAGCAGCCGCTAGAGCTACTTGAAGTTTTAGCACGCGACTCGAAAGAGATGGGAAGGCCCGATGTCAGCTAACGCTAGTCCAGGGAGACATCTTTGCGACACCAAATATCTGTGCAAAGCGTAGTTCTGAAGGTTGGTACTGATCCTTGGGAGTTTAAGGAAAGAGAGTCTTTCTGCTTCTACAAAGCATTCGGACATCTCGCTCATTCTTTCAGATTAAACTGTCAAAGTTTGAAAATGAAACCATTTAAAGAAAAATGAAATAAATTACCTTGCTCACATCCTCCTCAAGTATCAGTGTGATTCTGATGTGGCAAATTAAGAGAAGCAGGATCATGCAATCGTAAAGTTAAAAAATGTAATACATTTTGAAAGGACAGCGAAACAAGCGCATGTCTTTGAACGTGCTGAAAAATAATGGCTCCTCCTTTTTTATGTGAAAGCCTTTAAAGCCCTATAAATAAAACAAACGTTATAAGCATTCCACATCTTCATTTTTATGACTAAAAATTTGGAAGTCTCTGCCAATAGAGGGATCCGAACTATAGCGTACAACTTGGCGGTTTATAACGTAACTATGTTCTTGCGCAAGAAACAGCATGCTACAATCGAGTTATGAATTCAAAGAGTTCGTTCACACATGCAGCATTCTCTCTTTCAGCATGACAACGCCAGACCAGACACGAGTGCTGCGGAATCTGCAACAATCCGACGACTTGGGTTCACTGTCATTAATCGTCCTCTACATACTTGAGATTTGGCCCCATCCTATTTTCAACTATTTCCAGGAGTTAAAAAACACCTTCCCTCGAAGATGTTCCCTTTGTTAGTTATGAAGCGGTACACGTAGAGGTGAGTTATGCGGCCGGCCGCTGTGGCCGAGCGGTTCTAGGCGCTTCAGTCTGGAACCACGCGACCGCTGCGGTTGTAGGTTCGAATCCTGCCTCGGGCATGGATGTGTGTGATCTCCTTGGGTTAGTTAGGTTTAAGTAGTTCTAAAGGACTGATATTAAGTCCCATAGTGCTCAGAGGCATTTGAACCACTTGAAACATTCTACAGTGACGGTATTAACAAGCTTGTCTCTCTTTGAGAGGAATGTGTTTGTCGCCAGGGTGAGTATGTTGAGAAATAAATATGTAGACGTGAAGAATAGAGACGTAGGATGTTAATCAAGTCCGTTTTATTTAAACGTTTTAAGACCTTTCACAGAATGATTTGGAGGTATTACTTTTCATCACGTCCTCGTAATACCTAACATTCTAACAGTTGAAACACACCCGTTTCCTAAGTTTTTCTAACTCAGTAAGTTATGAGTCACTTGCGTGTTTAGTTTTGTTTGTATACAAAAATCGTGTTTGGTATTTCGTTCGATGTCAGCCATTGCACAGAATCAGTCACGTTCAATGTTCACTTTTTATTGCATTGCTACCATTGCTAACCATTGCTCTAAGTTGTCGCGCGTGGAATCGTTATTCTTACGAGTTCTTTTAATAACAGCAGCTAGTAATCGCAGGTATTTCGGTAAAATAATGCGTTCTTTTTCAATACAGGATGATCAGAAAAAGTCTTAGATGCTTGTAATGGTGTTGGAGGGTAGATTGTGCTGAGAAATAATTTTTAGAGAAAGAGTTCAATACGCTGCGCCGTTTCTGAGTTAATTAGTACCGGTCGACTGCGGTTTATTGGAAGTATTCTAGGTAAGTGTGGTTCATCTGTAAAGGGCACCGCATATGGGACGCTGGTCCGACCTATTCTTGAGTACTATTCTTGAGTACTTTCGAGTGTTTGGGTCTCATACCACATCGGATTGAAGTAAGGCATCGAAGCAATTCAGAGGCGGACTGCTAGATTTGTTACCAGGAGGTCCGAACAACAACTAAGTATTACGGAGATGCTTCGGCAACTCAAATGAGATTCTCTGGAGGGAAGGCGACGTTCTTTCCACTAGTGAGAAAATTTAGAGGACCGGTATTTGAACCTGGGTGCAGATCGTTTCTGTTGCCTGCAACATACACTGCACGTAAGGACCACGAAGGTAAGATACGAGAAATTTGGGCTCATACGAAGGTATACGGACATTAGTTTGTCCCTCGTTCTATTTGCGACTGGAACAGGAAAGGAAATAACTAAGTACTGGTGCGACTGGAACAGGAAAGGAAATAACTAAGTACTGGGGCAGGGTACCCTCCGGTACGCGCCGTAACGCGGATTGCTGAGAATCGATGTAGATGTAGACACAGACGAAGTTAGCCATTCAGGCCGTTGCACGTGCAAAGTCAGGTGGTCCTCCACATGCAGTTAGTTTCATTTGTTCTCATATCATAGGTGACAGCGCACGAGACTGCTCAGCCTTCGACTCGGGTTCCAGCCTTACTGCCGTCCCATGTCCACCTCTTGTATGGCTCTCTTCTTCGGTTTTAGGAAACTAAATTAAGAACGACGTTTCGTGACACTTGCCTGTCGGGTGCGAGGTATCGAAATATTTTCTTGACAATTATTTCTCAGCACAGCCTACCCTGTAACACCCTTACAAGCTTTTCAGACTGTTTTTGACTACACTGTATGTAGTGTGTTGCCTTGTTGAGGTTCACGAAAATCGACTTCCGCTTTAGTATCACTATCTGAAATATTCCTTCTTTCGCAAAACAGGCTTTAAAAGGAACATATTTGATTTTCATTTTTTCTAATCAGAGAAATTGTTGCTAATAGTATTTATTAGCTGCGACGAATAACTACTACTACCAGATTAACAGAGAAACAAAGAAATGGAAGAATTAAAATGGTCGATAGTGCTCTTGGTAAAGTAAATGAGTTGTTAAAGTGAAGTTTTCATTATGTGTGAAACCGAACTTTTATGAACAGTTCATACGATCAGATTTGACTCATGATACTTCTACATACGAAGAGCATTCAGTATTGGAATGTGGTTCCGGGACATAAGAAGAGATGCATATTGCAGAATCATGGCAGAGACAGGGATCGAAATGAATGCATTATGTGACAGACTATGATAGTGATGGGAAATTGATAGAGGGGGAGGGGAGGGGTTGGACAGTAGCCAGGAAGATGGTGATACGTGTCCGAAGGAAGGAATTTTCCACATTCCCGGAAATAAGAAAAGACCGAGAGGACAAACGAACGGAAGACAGGCAGATGAAATTAGAAAATGTGTGGGAGCTACCTTGATTCATATCACAGAAGGTCGTAGTGCTTGGAAATACCTGGAAGAAGATTTTATGCAGCAGTTATACTTTACATTATACATTAGTGTGTACCGCGGTACTGTTTCTATTTTTTTATTTTAAGTGCTGACTAAACCTCCATCTAAACCATTTTATTTTACCTCTCATAGAGTTTTATTTTAACCCTGAGAGGAGCTATCCTCTTCTCCTCAGAGCAGCAGTTGCACACTATGTTCTCAATTATTTGTTGGACTTTTTTCAATCTCTGCCTTGTGTCCTACAATTTACAGTTACCTCTAGTACCACGGAATTTATTCTTAGATAGTTTAAGACATTCCCTATCATCCTCTCCCTTCTTCTTATCAGTGTTTTCCAATTGTTCTTTCCTTCGCCAATTCTACGGAGAATCTCCTCTTTCCTGCACCTCCTCGACCGACGACTTCTAACCTTCAATCAACCAGCAAGGAAGACTGGAAGCACGTAAAGTTTTAGAACTGTATGGCAGACCTCAGCTTTTAAAATTGTTCCATTTGCGTCTTTAAATTACAGCAACGTAGCATGAACCTTTGTAGCTCATTGTCCCTATTTCATTACCAATCAGGCTCCCTTCCTTTTCCGGAATGAACCCGAGTGTCGTTGAAATTCAAACGCCAGCATTAAAGTAATATCATTCGATTTCACTGATTTAATTTCAAAGTTCAGTTAAGGTATTCATAAGCTGGTTACAATGTTTAGATTACACAAGCACAAATTAAGAGTGCGAGTTTTGTTGCCATATTTTAGCTTACCTGTGACTGCAGCTCAGCTTGGTACGTACTAAATTTTACTATTGTTAATTGTTCAGAATCATTTAATTCAAGTAGCTTTTGAAATGATTGTTGAGGTAGTCCAAGACTAACCTTATTTTATTGAATTTCGTAGTGCTTCAGAAACAAAGTTCATTATTAATTGTAGTCACTAAATTAATTTTCAATTTTCTGGTTTTATTAATTCTTTTGCTAAATTAAGTCAGAGTGTATCGAAATTTATTACTTCTGACAAACATTCAGTTTTCACACAACACGTGTCAACCTTCAGTTGCCACGCCTTTAGTGCTAATTATATGCGCATTAATCTTTCATTTTCAGTTATTATAGTAGTTGTCCATAGGACTGGCGACCGTAATTTTCCCCAAATCTCAAATATCTAATTAACACTAATTAATTGTTAACGTAACGACCGCACATTTACTTACTTTATTAATTTTACCCTTTTCTCAAAATTAATTTCCACCTATTTCATTTGCATTTTTCCTTTCATTTAGATGTAACCCTTTCCTCCCTCTTTACCGACAAATTAACTTCGGTGATGATTGCTTTTCCCAAATTTCCATTAGGTGCATGCGGTTTAATGTTTCACTGTCATTAAGGTCGATAAGGTAGGGGGAGGTTGCATTCCACCTAATTTTCATCGTCCATCAGCTGTTCACCACCTCAAACGCTTCGATTCTTCTGTATTGCGATTTCACAAGAGTTCATGATTCACTAGCATACAATGCTGTGCTCCAAACGTACATTCTCAGAAATTTCTTCCTCAAATTAAGTGCTATGTTTGACACCAATAAACTTCTGTTGACCAGGAGAGCCTCCTTCACCTGTGCTGTTCTGATTTTATGTCCATCGTACTTCGTCCGTCATGCTCTATTTTGCTTCGAAGGTAGCAGAATTGCTTAAATTAGTCTATTTCAACGTTATGCTACTCGTTGTTCTCAGTTCCATTATTTCTCATTATTTCAGCTTTTTTCCTATTTATTCTCAGTCCATATGCTGCACCAATTAGGCTGTTCGTTCCATTCGGTAGTTACTATAATTCTTCTTCACTTTCTCGAAGGATGGCAATGTTATCAGCAAATCTGATTGACATCATTTCACCCTGAATTTTAGTTCCACTCTCAAATCTTTCTTTTATTTCCGTCATTGCTTCTTCGATGAATAGACTTAACAGTAGGCGTGAAAGATGGCACCTCTATGTGACACCCCTTTAAATCCACAGCACTTCGTTCTTGGTCCTCCAAATTTATTGTTCCCTCTTAGCACTAGCACATATTACGTATTACCCGTCTTTCACTATAGCTTAGTTCTACTTTTCTCAGAATTTTGAACATCTTGTGGCATTCTACGTTGTGGAAAGCCGTTTCTAGATCGGCATATACAATGAAAATATCTTGATTTGTCTTCGGCCTCGCTTCCATTACCAAACGCAATGTCAGAACTGCTTATCTTGTGCCTTTACCTTTTCTATAGCCAAACGGGTCGCCATTTAAAACATCCTCAGTTTTCTATTAAATTCTTCTGTGTGTTATCCTTGTCAGCAGCTGACTGTGCGATCGTTCTCGCACTTAACTGTCCTTGCTGTCATCGGAACTGTGTGGATGATATTTTTCGAAAGTCAGATGGTACGTCTCCAATCTCATAGACACTACACATCAACTGAAATAAACGTTTCGTTTCATTAAATTATATGTTTACTTTGTGATGATCAATTGTAGGAATATTACCGTGCTACGGATTTAATACGCACAAAAAATAAGATAAGTTTCTAAAAATTGTACTGAGATAGACTGGCTGTGAAAGGTTTTTAGTGATTTGTTGTAAATATGGTAGCACTTGTTTATTTTTCCTGTAACCTGTTTTTATATTTCGGTAGGTGCTGTAGACATGTACACTGATGAGTCAGAGCACTACCTGCTTAATAGCTTGTTTGTCCGTCTTTGGAACGAAATTCATCACCTGGTTCTGCATATCAGGGATTCGACAGTTTGGTGGTAGGTTTGTGTGGGGGTGTGGCCATAGATGTCTACGGACAGTTCACGAAATTCACATAAATAACGGGCCACTGATTTGCGTACGCAGTGACGGAGCCCAATAGCGGTCCGGATGGATTCTATAGTATTTTCTTCAAGCCAATTTGCCCCCTCAGAGACTAACATGAGCTCATTAGAATGCTCCTTAAAATCACTGTAGCACGGTTCTGCCTCCGAGACATGGACAATTATACTGCTGAAACAACAAGCATGAAGGGATGCAGATGGTTCGCAGCTGTCAGCGTGTCGTGGACTACTACCACAGGTCCCATGCAAGTGCAGGAGAATGTCTCCCATAGCGTGATACTGCCCCCGCCACCCTGCATCTGTGGCGCGCTGCACGTTTCGATCCACCGTTTGCCTCGATGACGGTGTTTCGGGGGATGACCACTTAGGGTAGCAAAAAAGTCACTCGAAGAGCCGACATTTTTCTTTTGATCGACGACCGATTCTAGACGGTCCGTGCCCACTGAAATCGTAGTTGGGTCAACATGTGAATACGTAGGGTGGTCTGATAAGGAGCTACAGCAATGTACGATTAACGATGTGCGCCGATACTCTTGTACATTCACCAGAATTCTGCTCTTCCGGCAGAGGTGCACCAGATCACCATCTATTCTTCCTTACAGAACAGACAAGCCTCGAGCCACACGTTCTGTGAAAAGTCGTGGACGTACAACCATTTAGCGGCTAATGGTAGTTTCACCGTCCTTCTACCTCTTTACGTAGATGCTCACTACACTAGCGCGTGGACATTCAACCAGTTTCGCCGTTTTCGAGATGCTCTTTGGCAGGCCTTGCCTAATAATAATCTGGCCTTTATCAAAGTCCGTTATCTCAATGGATTTCCCCGTTTGCATCCCATATCTACGTCAGGGTGATCCGCTGTCAGTGTCTGCTCCTTTCACATACATCTGTTAACGCGTAACGTGCCCGCAACGCCACGGGGTGGCATCCAAAGTCGTGGTGGGCAGTGGTCATAATGTTTTGGCTGATCAGTGAATCTGACGACTAGTAGGGAATTCTGATTTCTGGAAAGATGGCTATCTCCCACTTTTCATGTGCGCCTGTAACCCAGCCGAATTTCTGAGACGTTTAACATCTTTGGAAAAGTCTTACCAGCTGTACAGTGACTTGGCAAGCCACTATCCCTGTTTGCATTTAGCTCCAGTAGTTAACCTACTTTTATGTAGTAGAGGTAGGGGTGTAAATATGGAAACCCAGTTTGTTTTTTCTGTATAAAAGAAACGTTTACTTCTCTTTCAGCTTCAAAAATTAGCCAAAGCTAATTCATAATGTTTAAGCAATGAATGTAATATTATGAAACACAAAAACTAAATATGTCAAAAATTGAAAAACATTTTCTGCTCGCTCAACAACTCAATAATTTTTCGAGAAGTGCGGGTAATGTGGAAACGCCTTAACATGGAGGAAAACTGACTACTTCAAAAGAAAACTATTAAAAATGTTAGAAACTATTTTGTATTAAATTTAAATTGCACAAAAATATTTTTAAACGCAACTGTAATAGAAAAATGCTTCATAAGCGAAGTTCACTTGCAAAAATCGCATATGTGAATATCTCCTTCATTTCCGGCACACAAAGAGTGACTACACTTCTCACACACTACACACTTTATCCACAATTCTCCCCCAACGTTTTTGGAAAATGCGCCTCCACAAAAAATACAAATGACATCTTCTTCAGTAGGTTTTTCTTCCCCAACTGGGAGATCCAAATCGAGACTCGCCTGAAGAGACTGTTGGTGCATTGGGCTCTTCATCTGAATTCTCACACAACTTAAGCCGTTTTTTGCATCGTTTTCTAGTAGGAGTTTCACGTTTATTCTTGATTTTGGCAGGTGCCTTAGGAATCTGTTTACCCTTTAGTAAGGAGTCTTCAAGGCGTGTTATATAAGGCGAAGATGTCAAAACAGCTAATGAACCTGGCTTACTACCTCTGTTGGAAACCTTCCTCTTTAGAGGAGGGATTGGCATGATATCTTCTGGAGACACACACACGTTCGATGATGTATTTGGCAACGATGTTGACCTTCTGCTTTCTCTTTGGCCATGTTCAATTAGGCTGTCAGTTGTCACAGGTCTGGATGCATTCTGAGTCTCTTCTTGTCTGAGGTCATTACTTCCACATGGAGATGATGCATTCTCGTAAGTTCCTCTCAGACTTATGGCCTCATCTAATGACGAAGTGGCAGCTATAAAGTCGATTTCTGCAAAAACAGTCGTGTCACATGGTAAAATTCCAGTCTACAAAAATTCTTTTGCAACAATAGAGCCAGTCGGGCACTTTAGGTAGGCTTTCCCAAAAAACTCACATATGTCATATGGTCCTAAGGGCCGGCTGCTGTGCTGCAACCATTGGCGAACATACTCAGCGTAATAGGTTGTTAGAGTGCCCATAATGGTCTTATCAAGTGGGTGAGTTTTACGAGAGGTGTGAGGCGGGTTGCTCACGATTGTAACATGGTTCTCCCTTGCACGTTCTATAACTTGAAGGTTTCTGGCATGACTTTTATGCCCATCAAGAATTAACAACACAAGAGATTCTTTTGAGGGATATGCGTTGGAAATGAAGTGGTCAGACTACTCGGAGAAAAGCTCAGTTTGAATCCAGCCTGAAGGGTGGCATTCACCAATTGTTCCAGGTGGTGCTGCTTCCAGTAGAGTATCAGTCCAGTTCTTCCTGGGGAAGATCATCATTGGTGGTAGGAAAATACCGCCAGCACTTATACAGCATATGACAGTCACCAGGGATCCTCGCTCTGCTGATGTAAGGGTACCTACTTGACGTTTACCTTTCAGCCCAGTTACATGTGGTATTCTGCTCTGGACTACAGAGAACCCAGTGTCGTCCACATTGTGCACACGATCAGCACTATAGGAGTGTTTACTGTACTCAGCTTCCAAAATGTCAAAAAATTTGTCTACAGCTTCTTTGTTGAACCCGTTTGCTCTCGAGAATGAGGTCCCCATAGGTTTGTGGATTGTGAGTTTATTTCCATGTCGTCTATGAAAAAGGTCAAACCAAGCTCTAACTACAGCATTTGAAGTAAAAGGATGATTAATATTATTTATTTCCGCTAGCTGGTATGCCTTTCTCTTGGCATCTAATCTGGTAAGGCCGTAGAAGCGATTATCCATTCCAATGAGATACTGTTCCAACTGTTTCTCAACAGCATCAGGTAGCACAGGTTTACGTCCAAGTCTCAAGAACACATTCTTCAGGTATCTTATTACTATGCACAAACTTTTGAAGTGTCGTCTGAGACACACTGAAAGCTTTTACTGTTCTTCTTAACCCCATTTGCTTTTGCCTTAAGTTTATTATAGCCTTAATCATGTTTCTAGCATCCCACTTCTTCACAATAGCTCTTGATTTCCGATCAGTTGCCGGCCTGAGTGGCCTTGCGGTTGTAGGCGCTACAGTCTGGAACCGCGAGACTGCTACGGTCGTAGGTTCGAATCCTGCCTCGGGCATGGATGTGTGTGATGTCCTTATGTTAGTTAAGTTTAAGTAGTTCTAAGTTCTAGGAGACTGATGACCTCAGATTGTTAAGTCCCATAGTTCTCACAGCCATTTGAACCATTTTTTTTCCCATCAGTTAACTTTCGTGGCATCTAGAAACAGACGCAAAACGTATTAGAAGTAATGTACTTGATGTTGGTATTGTGGAAGCGTTTCCACAATGTCATCGTATGTATGCTTCCACATTACCTACACAATGGCCATTTTAAATTTCGGTAGATAACGTTAAGCAACTATCCATTTAAGGTTGACAAAGGATTGCTAAAACCTTCTATGCACCTCCCGTTATAAGTTATCAGACGTAAAGAAAGATAACTCTAATAAAACCAGAACGTACCCCGAAAAAGGTTTAGAAAAAGCGCGAACGTAAATTATACAGGGTGGCGCAGATGGATCGGGTGGTTTTGAAGTGGACTGTACGTCTGGAGGGGGGGAGCCAGGTGTTCGGCGACTTCGTCCTGTGGTGGGGGGGGGACGGGAAGTTTCAGTTGCAGGCTGGCAGTCAGTCGCGATGGCTACGTGGTCCGTTGAGCATCGTGTTTTCGCAGTGGAAGAGTTCATACGCAATAACGAGTCAATTGTTGCTGTGACGCGTGCCTTTCGCCGGCGTTTCAACATCCCACCTCGCGGTAGTGTTCCTAAGCGAGATACGATATTGAGTTGGGTGCATAATTTCCGCACTACTGGTTCATGTGCTCCAAAATGGACGCCTAGACCGCCAACAATAACAACGCCTGAGAACGTGGAGCGTGTGAGACGCGATGTCACTGCGAGCCCACGTCGATCAACGAGACGGCGTGCTCAAGCTCTTGGAATGTCACGTCGGAGCCTTCAAAGGATTCTTAACGAAGAACTGAAATTCCACCCCTATAAAATCCTGTTGGTACAGAAGATTCTCCCAACAGACCATCTTCAAAGGCTTCAGTTTAGCCAACAGATGTTGGAGTTATTGGAAGATGTAAACCTGATTATCATGATGTCTGACGAGGCTCACTTTCACATTAACGGATACGTAAACAAGCAAAATTGCCGTTACTGGGCCGACACTAACCCAAGAGATCTACACCAACGGCCTCTCCATAGTGACAAAGTGACGGTTTGGTGTGGGGTTTCTAAGGTAGGGATAATTGGTCCTTACTTTTTTGAAAATGAAAGGGAGCAGGCGGTTACTGTTAATTCGCAGCGTTATGTGAACATGATTGAAGATTTTCTTCTCCCACAACTTGAAGAGAACAATTACATGGGCAATATGTGGTTCCAACAAGACGGGGCAACTGCACATACCGCTAGGATATCAATGCAAGCTGTACGCGCTCTGTTCCCTGGCTGTTTGATTTCCCGTAATGGAGATGTCCATTGGCCCCCTCGCTCACCGGACCTCACGGTATGTGACTTTTTCTTATGGGGCTATTTAAAAGCAAGGGTCTACATGAACAAACCCCGGACCATTCAGGAGTTGAAGGCAGCAATTCACACCGAAATCACATCAATTCCTGGTGATGTGCTTGAGCGGGCAATGCGGAACGTTAAGGACCGACTCCAAGAATGCGTCGCTCGAGAAGGAGGGCATTTGATGGATGTAATTTTTAAAAACTAACATTACTATTTTTTTGTTAATAAACTTCCATTGTAACTACACGTTTTGCACTTTATTTCAATCCAATACCTTTACAATTGACAGTTTGACAAGTATTTTAAAACCACTCGATCCATCTGCGCCACCCTGTATTACTTTCACGGCGTCTGTTGCTCAACTGACTGCTAACTTCTAGCGTGACAAATAAGAACTATTGCAACAATTTCTGGCTGCCCCGCTGGAGTACAGCACTCTGCAGGTCAGATCCTAGACGTTTCCACATTACCTACACGCTTCCACATTTACACCCCTACCACTACAACCCTCAAAAGATTGGACGATTTTATATTCCTTTTTAATAGTATTTATTGTCCCATCAACTTTTCCTACAGAGTAATGGTACGCAGGGAACTAATTCAAAACTGAGGGTTTATTTTGTACCATAGTGTAACAAAGCTACCTTTAAATTAAAGTGAGTTTGATGATCATTACTCATTGATTCCTTTAATTGCTTATCTTTTATGTCTTCGTAGCTATTCTTAATCATGCCATTTAAATATCATTTAATCTGTCTACAGAAACTCTTGGGGGCCGTGAAAGAAGTTCGATGCCTCCACGGTCAGTGGACAGACGGTTTACAGGTAGGATTTGGTGTACCTGCTTACAGCAATTTTGTAAGTAAGGGCAGCTTGTTAGGTATTCCACTTACGTCTCCTCGAACTCATAATAGCTACAATGTATTTTATGAAGCTATGTCTGACGAAAGAAGGAACAACAAAAATCTTCAGGGACATTCATGAGGACAGAAATACAAGTCACTTAAGAATCAAATAAATAGGAAATGCTAACGTGAAATGGCTGCTTGAAAAATGTGAAGATATCGGAAAGGAATGATTGTCGGAAAGATTCGCTGATCACATAGAAGGGTCAAACCATCCTTCAGCGAAATTAAATCGAAGGGTGATAATGTTAAGAGTGTTATGGTAATTTCACTATTTAATGCAAGGGTGAGACAGGCTTGGTGGCAGCAGTACATTGGAGACCTCTGTGAGAGAGAGGACTTGTCTAATGACGTGACAAAAGAAGAAACAGGAATCAGCAGGGAAGAGATAGAGGATCCAGTATTAGAATCAAAACTTAAAACAGCTTTAGAAATATGATGATCAAATAAGGCAGAAGGGTAGATAACATTGCATCGGAACATCTAAGTTCATTGGGAAAGTGGTAACAGAATAATTATTCACGTTGGTATGTATAATGTGTGAGACTGGTGATATACCATCAGGCTTTCTGAAAAACGCCATCCACACAATTCAGAACCCTGTAAGAGCTGACAAATGAGAGAATTTCCTCGCAAATAGCTTTACAGCTCATGCCTCCGAGTTGCTGAAAAGAATGATTCACAAAAGGAGGGAAAAGAAAACTGAGGATCTATAAGATGGCGGTGAGCTCACTTTCGGAAAGGTAAAGGCCCCATGGAGGCAGCTCCAAGGTTGCGGATTGGTAGGATTTACCGGTGTTTGTCGAACAGGAAGAAGCAAGATACCAGAAATGGTGAGAAAAAAAGTATAGGGGTAGACAGGTAATATACACTATGTACAAGAACCAGGAGGGAAGGGTACAAGTGGCAGGCAAATTAGTTGGATTACAAAGGGTGTAAGACACCGATGTAATTTTTCGCCTCTTCTATTCAATCTGTACATCGATGAAGCAATGACGGAAAAAAAGAAATGTCCAAGAGTGGAATTAAAATTTTCGCTGATGACGTTAATATCGTCTGCGAAACTGAACATGAATTACAGGATGTGCTTTGTGAAATGAACCGTCTAATGAGTGTGGAATACAGACAGAATAAACCGAGGAAAGACGAAAGTAATGAGAAGTAGCAGAAATGAGAACAGCGAGAAACTTAATATTTAGGTTGGTGATCACGAAATAGATAACGTTGAGCAATTCTGCTACCTAGGCAGCAAAATAACTCGTGACGCATAGAGCAATGAGGATATAAAAAGCAGGCTGGCATTGGCAAAAAGGGCATTCCTATCCAATGGAAGTCTACTAGCATCAAACATTTGCCTTCATTTGAGGAAGAAATTTCTGAAAATGTACCTGTGGAGCACAGCGTTGTATGATAGTGAAACATGGACTGTGGTATTACTGGAATTGAAGAGATTCGAAACGTTTGAGATATGATGCTACAGCAGAACGTTGAAAACTAGTTGTCTGTTAAGATATGCAATGAGGAGGGGAGGAAAGGAATACAGGCAAAACACTGACAAGAAGAGGGGAGGGGACTAGAACATCTGTTAAGACATCAGAGGATGTCTTCCATGACACTAAAAAGAACAGTAGAGAATAAAGACCGTACAGGAAGACAGAGATTAGAATCATCCAGCAAATAATTGAAGATGTAGGTTGCAAGTGCTACTCCGAGATGGAAAAGCTGGTAGAGCAGAGGTGTTCGTGGCGGACCACATCAAACTCTCCGAAGAATGATGAAAAAAAAAAACAGAGAAACGATATTTGTGACTTTATTGAAGGCTTATTGGTAAGGAGGGCTCAGTATGTTATGTTAGTCATCGAGTCATGTAAAATTAAATTCAGACATACGTCAGGTATGTCTGTGAGCATGCTTGCTGTTCATTTTGCAGAATATTGATGGAAATGTTGTGTTAATAGTGAACTGCAACACTTGACAGCTAATGGAATTGTTTACAACGCTGAACTATCCGAAAAAAGCAGTACAAACATCTGGATAGAGCTTAAGAAGGGTTCAAAATGGCACAGAGTCAGTAACTTATTTTGAACGATCAAAAAATAAAAATTGTGTTCTTCACAAAACTTCAGATGTAGTACCTTGTATCTTCACTCTAAGTGAGTCAGAACTGCAGTCTTTCAACTTTTGCAAACACCTACGTGTAGCAGTCTGTAGGGATTTCTAATGGAATTATGATACAGAATTCGTGTTTGGAAATGCATTTGGTAGATAGCTATTCACTGTTGGTAAATTCCAAATTACAAAACAGTCTTCCAGTGCATCCCACAATATTGAGCGTGTACACTATAAAGAAAGACAGTACGAATTGTCACAGATTTTTGTCACCCTCGGCAGGCAGTCATTGTGATGTTAATAAAAGTGAAGGTGTACGTCAGTTATCCCGAACAGCCTACATACAGAATTTCGAGAAACTGTACTGAGTGGGAAATTTAGATACACTCTGCATATCATTATCGTAGGGACGGCTAAGAAAAGTTTAGGTCAATCACAACAAGGCCATTTAAGTAATAATTCTTCCATGTTCCATATGAGAATTGAAAGGGGAGAGGGATGGGGCTATGATACATAGTACAGTGGCAAGTGTCCTCTGCCATGCACTTCACAGTGTTTCCAGAGTTTAGTAGTACAATATGATGAACAGAAAGTTACGTTAATATTGTTATTTTTTATGTATGGAACAGTCGTGAGTTACGTGGTGTAGCCCTGTACATACCAAGTACCAAGAAAACAGTCGCTAAACGATAACCGGATATAACATAAATTTAGAGCCATCTAACTAACTGAGCTCTTTTGGGGAAGCAACTGCTAACGGAAGCTTTAAGGGTGCCACTGGTTCGGCGACAACTGCAACGCGTGCCGAAACTTGATTACCAATCGGAATTCCAATTAAGAGCTGAGATAATGGCTCCCCATTAGGCGACTTAGTTTTAGCATCCCGCCCATATAAGAAGGGGCATTCCACGACATGCAATTGTAGAATCTCCTCCTTTGGTATAATGAATTTGTCTACCACTCTAAACTGTTCGCTAATTAGCTCTTACGATATCGGTGTCGAAAGTGGCGTTAAACGCTGAAGCCTAACGTCGACTTCAGTGACTTACGACTAAGAAATCAAATGTACGTATAACCGAAACGCATATTTCTTGATGCAACAATTTACCAACAGCGGTATGTATTGTAGAAATTTATTTTATGAACTTCTTATGTGCTACTAGTTTCAGCATTACATTGATGCCATCTTCAGGCCGTTGTCCCACGGTCCATAATGGATCAACGAAGGAATGCATATTGTCCTGATGTGCTAAGTGATGGTAGATTTCAGTAATAGTTACGATTCTTGGTTGAATTCATTTACTAAGTGACACAACGTGTAAATAATGTATTTCTCCTACAATGGAATTTAACTTTATCGAATTGTGACGATTCCTTCATTTTGCATTTTGTACGAATATTAAAAATGTAATGGAACCTGACAAGGATTTCAGACTTCGAGGCCATTAATGAAGAATGAATTCATACTGTGAAGTTAAACTTACGTTTGTCCTTTTCCATGCTTTTCATGGAAGACAATGAACTGTCTGTTGTTTCGCATTACATTGTTTCAACGATATAGATTTTAAGCTAATGTTATAACGGAATGTTTATTAAACTTTGTGCACAAACATAATCTTCGTTATTAATACAGTTTGTCCAGTGATATATGAGCCCTGATGGTAAAAGGTGTCTTGGTACGGCTGCTTCGCTAACAATCACATGACAGTTACATCCCTCTGTTAACGCATCACTGTTGCCTCAAGCTTTATGATTGACAATTTTTTTCAGTCACATAGCTTCAAATCACCACTTGTGAGAACGCAACAGAGACAAACCATTATGTCGTGTAACTT
This sequence comes from Schistocerca cancellata, assembly GCF_023864275.1. NCBI lineage: Eukaryota > Metazoa > Arthropoda > Insecta > Orthoptera > Acrididae > Schistocerca > Schistocerca cancellata. The sequence continues at coordinate 708,732,469 of NC_064630.1, forward strand.
TGTTCTAAAAAAATTATTGTTGTTATTGAAGTGTAAGACGTGCAATGAACAAGTTTTTCATCTCATGTCTATTTTCAATATATACGGTGTAATTAGAAAAAACTGGATAGGTCACTATCTTCTACAAACGTAGATCCAGTCATTGATCTAATGGACGTAAAGGAAATTGAACAGTAACGAAATCCGGCGCTCAGATCGGAATATTTGTCTTAAGGATATTCGATATATCTAGCGTTAATATCACGAATTCCAAAAGTGAATTAATTTGAGTGAAGCCAAGCATCGAAGATCGGCCAAAAAAGGTAATCGTTGCTTTTATAGACCACCTGGGTCACAAGCTGGAGTGTTAGAGCGTCTAGGGGAGAACTTGCAGAAAAAATGTCACTGATGTTTTCCTGAACGCGTTTCTGTGATAGGGGGTGACTTCATGTTGCCAGGTATAGATCGGCAGAGTCTTTCCAGAGACAAGGATTCGTGCGAAATTATTCTGAAGGTTTTGTATTTACTTCGAGCGCAGAATTACAGAACTAACTCGAAAAGGTAACATCTTAGTTCACCCAGCACCAAACAGACATAAACTTATCATTTAACGTAGAGAAACGTATTAGTATTAGAAAGTACACGGTTCCTGAGCAGTAAACATCAACTATTGAGTGCTGAGGTCGAATATGTGGAGTACAAATGGAAAAAATTCAGAAGCATAATTTAATATGCCTCTCACAAATACTTTCCGAGTAATGCCGTAAGGGATGGAAAAGACAACCGTCGCTTCGTTTAATAAGAACAGTGTTAGAACACAATATATATATATATATATATATATATATATATATATATATATATATATATAGAGAGAGAGAGAGAGAGAGAGAGAGAGAGAGAGAGAGAGAGAGCTTCGTCAAAGATTCAAGAGAAGTCAAAACCTGGCAGACAAACGAAAGCTAAGCAAAGTCAAGAATAAGTTGAACAATGAGACAAGTGTTCAGTGACTTTGAAAATAAAATTTTGTCAAACACTCAAAGTAAAAACGCAAAGATGTTTTGGTGTCAAGTGAAATAAGTAAGTGGTGGGAAATCCTCTAGTAATTCACTCAGTGTGCATATTGCCAATGGAACAAAAAATACTGAATTCAGGCATTCCAAATTGTTTCACTGCGGAAGATCGCAACACAATCCTCTTTCAGTCATCGTACGAACTTCGAAACGCCAGATATAGAGATGGCTTAGAACTGCAAAGGCATCTGGACCAGAGGAGATACCGATAAAATTGTACAAAATTGTGCTATATAAGTTGCTCCTCTCCCAGCAGCAGATTACCATGGACAGTTTTCAAGAAGGTGCACAAAACTGTAGACCTATATGCTCGAAGTGCCAATGGCCTTGCCGCAGTGGTAACACCGCCTTCCGTCAGATCACCCAAGTTCAGTACTGTCGCGCTGGGCTAGCACTTGGATGGGTGACGATCCGGTGTGCCGAGCTCTGTTGGCAAGCGGGGTGCACTCAGCCCTTGTGAGGCAAACTGAGGAGCTACTTAATTGAGAAGTAGCGGCTCCGGTCACGGAAACTTATACAGGGTGAGTCACCTAACATTACCGCTGGATATATTTCGTAAACCACATCAAATACTGACGAATCGATTCCACAGACCGAACGTGAGGAGAGGGGATAGTGTAATTGGTTAATACAAACCACAAAAAAATGCACGGAAGTATTTTTTAACACAAATCTACGTTTCCTTAAATGGAACCCCGTTAGTTTTGTTAGCACATCTGAACATATGAACAAATACGTAATCAGTGCCGTTTGTTGCATTGTAAAATGTTAATTACATCCGGAGATATTGTAACCTAAAGTTGTCGCTTGAGTACCACTCCTCCGCTGTTCGATCGTGTGTATCGGAGAGCACCGAATTACGTAGGGATCCAAAGGGAACGGTGATGGACCTTAGGTACAGAAGAGACTGGAACCGCACATAACGTCCACATGCTAACACCTTTTTATTGGTCTTTTTCACTGACGCACATGTACATTACCATGAGGGGTGAGGTACACGTACACACGTGGTTTCCGTTTTCAATTACGGAGTGGAATAGAGTGTGTCCCGACATGTCAGGCCAATAGATGTTCAATGTGGTGGCCATCATTTGCTGCACACAATTGCAACCTCTGGCGTAATGAATGTCGTAAACGCCGCAGTACATCTGGTGTAATGTCGCCGCAGGCTGCCACAATATGTTGTTTCACATCCTCTGGGGTTGTAGGCACATCACGGTACATATTCTCCTTTAACGTACCCCACAGAAAGAAGTCCAGAGGTGTAAGATCAGGAGAACGGGCTGGCCAATTTATGCGTCCTCCACGTCCTATGAAACGCCCGTCGAACATCCTGTCAAGGGTCAGCCTAGCGTTAATTGCGGAATGTGCAGGTGCACCATCATGCTGATACCACATACGTCGACACGTTTCCAGTGGGACATTTTCGAGCAACGTTGGCAGATCATTCTGTAGAAACGCGATGTATCTTGCAGCTGTTTGGGTCCCTGCAATGAAGTTAGGACCAATGAGGTGGTCGACAATGATTCCGCACCATACATTTACAGTCCACGGTCGCTGTCGCTCTACCTGTCTGAGCCAGCGAGGATTGTCCACGGACCAGTAATGCTCCGTAGATTCACTGCCCCGTGGTTTGTGAAACCCTCTTCATCGGTAAACAGGTAGAACTGCAACGCATTCTCTGTTAATGCCCATTGACAGAATTCCACTCGATGATTAAAGTCATCACCATGTAATTGCTGATGTAGCGACACATGAAACGGGTGAAAGCGGTGACGACGCCCGTGTTTGTTACAACACGCAACTGAACGTTGGAGGTTTCAAGCGTCAAATTTAGATTACAATATCTCCGGATGTAATTAACATTTTACAATGCAACAAACGGCACTGATTACGTATTTGTTTATATGTTCAGATGTACTAACAAAACTAACGGGGTTCCATTTAAAAAAAAGTAGGTTTGTGTTAAAAAACGTACTTCCGTGCATTTTTTTATGGTTTGTATTAACCAGTTACACTAGCCCCTCTCCTCACGTTCGGTCTGTGGAATCGATTCGTCAGTATTTGATGTGGTTTACGAAATATATCCAGCGGTAACGTTAGGTGACTCACCCTGTATAAGGCCGGGACAACGGTGTGCTGACCACATACCCCTGTATGTCCGCATCCAGTAATGCCTGTGGGCTTAGGATGACCCGGCAGCCGGTCGGTAACATTGGGCCTAAATGGACTGTTCGGGAGGTGTATATGCTCGAAGTAAAAGTTTTCTAGTATGTTTTTAGCTCAAGAACTATGACGTATTTGGAGAACGAAACTCTGTAAAAATCAACATGGATTTCGCACACAATGATCTGGGAAATTAAGCTCGCTCTGTTCATGAGGTCCACAGAGCTGGTGACAACGACTCTCACGTTGATGCCGTGACATCACGTAGGATTTTTACACAACGCCCCGCACTGTCATTCAGTGGTTAAACATGGGAGCTTACTGAATATCGGAGGATATTTTCCTTTATTCAAGACTTCCTTGCAAACAGAACTCAACAAGTAGCTCTTAACGGAACATATTCAACAGATATAGCGGTAATTTCCGGACTACCTCACGGGAGTGTGATTGGACCGTTACTGTTCACATTGTATATAAATGAACTACCAGAAAATGTCGGAGGGCTCTTTCCTGCAAGAATAGAACAACTCATTACTTCTTCCCATGTACATCTCGCGAAATGTCCAAGGCTAGAAAATTCAAAAAATTAGAGTTAAATGTAAATATCGTGTGACTAGGGCTTCCCGTCGGGTAGACCGTTTTCCGGGTGCAAGTCTTTCGATTTGACGCTACTTCGGCGACTTGCGTGTCGATAGGTATGAAATGATGATGATTAGGACAACAAAACACCCAGTCCATAAGCGAAGAAAATCTCCGACCCAGCTGGGAATCGAACCCGGGACTCGAGAATTGACATTCTGTCGCGCTGAGCACTTTTTCTTTTTTTTGTGCATTTTTGATCGTAGGGTTTGGTCGTTCCGGACGTCACACGACATTTGTTAAAGTTCGTTTGTTAATCCTTCAAAGTGTTCAAATGTGTGTGAAATCTTATGGGACTTAACTGCTAAGGTCATCAGCCCCTAAGCTTACACACTACTTAACCTAAATTATATTAAGGACGAACACACACACCCATGCCCGAGGGAGGACTCGAACCTCAGCCGGGATCAGCCGCACAGTCTATGACTGCAGCACCTTAGACCGCTCGGCGTTGATCCTTCCACTCAGTTTTTTATTACTGAGGCCAACCAGATACTTACGTACAATCAATCTTCCCATGCGCTACACGCGAGTGCAACAGGGAAGCGAATTCATAAAATCATTTTAGGAAGTAGATACAAACGCTTGTTCAATTTGATGTGTAGAGTCTGTGAGACCGGAGACATACAATCAGACGATTGGAAAAATATGAGCCACTTAATCCGGAAGATAGCTAGGGCTAATGCTGGCGAGAGCTGTTGAGCTTTAAATTTAACATCTCCTCGTCCAAGTTGTTGACAAGAATAACATACAGCAGATTGGGAAAGAAATTCGAGGAGCTAGTAAATGAATATCAGACTGCCATTCGGAAAGTTAAAGTCACCAGAGAGACAGTACTGCAATTGAAGCAAAAAAATCAGGACACATTCATTGAATTTGTCGATCCAGGAGAAGAGTTCGAGAATGTAGAGTAGAACAAGAAGATCGAAACTCTGAGAAAAACAGGAGTAAACTAAAAAAAAGGTAATATAAATATTTGCAAGAACCAAGATGAAAGAATAAGAATGGTACAACACGAGCAAACGGCTAGGGACAGAAATGGCGTAATATCCCTATTGCTCAATTTACGAACCAAAGAAACAATGACGGATGCAAAAGGAAGGAGTGGAATTAAATGGTTCAAATGGCTCTGAGCACTATGGGACTTAGCATCTGTGGTCATCAGTCCCCTAGAACTCAGAACTACTTAAACCTAACTAACCTAAGGACATCACACACATCCATGCCAGAGGCAGGATTCGAACCTGCGACCGTAGCAGTCGTGCGGTTCCGGACTGAGCGCCTAGAACCGCGAGACCACCGCGGCCGGCGAGTGGAATTAAAACTCGGGCTGAAAGGACATCAGTGATAAGAATCACTGATGACATGGCTATTCGCAGAGAAGAAGAAAAAGAGTTGCAAGACATGTCGAATGAAAAGTCTAATGAGTATAGAACATCGATTAAGAAGAAACCAAAAAACACAAAAACAATGAAGAGCAACTAAAATGTCGTTAACGATAAACATCAAAACAAGGGCCACGAAAAACACGAAGTCATTCTGTTACAATGGAAGCAACGTAAGCAAGGGCAACATAAATAACGGTAGCACAACAAATATGGTATTCCTGGAGAAACGATTTCTACCAATATCAAACATAGACACTATTTTTTGGATGTAATTTCTGCAAATACTCATTAGGAACACAGCATTGTATGGTAGTGAATCATGGATAATGGGAACATCGGAAGAGATACAAGAATATCGAATATTACGTGGACTGATAAAATTACGAATGAAGAGGTTCTCCACAGAATCGATGAATAATGATACGTATAGACAGGAGAAGGTGGAGGATGATACGACATGTGTTACGGTACCAGGGAATAACTTCCATGGTACTAAAGAGAACTGTAGAGAGTAAACACGGCCGAGGGAGACAGAGATTCGAATACATACAACAAATAAATAAGGGCGTTGGGTTGAAGTGCTACCCTGAGATGAAAAGGCTGCTGACACCATAGAGATACTTTTGCGCTTCGCAGCTGAAAATTGCCAACAGGGCTGTCAGTTGCTTCTTACACAATAAGAAGTGTAGGTATAGTTTCTCCAAGAAGCTATAGGAGAAACACTTCTGGGGCTATAGCTCATTTAATAAGTTACTTACCCGCTCAACCGGATTTTATTTGGTCAAACAAGGTAGATTTCTCAACAAATACATTAAGAAGCTTTTCTCAAAAAGAAAAAAAATCCGCATGAGTTCGTAGTACGAACGCGTAGCAGTGCGCCCATATACGCGGCCACCACGACTACTTAATTCGTATTCGGCGCCGCCGGCGAGAGGTCGAAATGAGAGCGTTTTCAGCGCCACCGCTGGCCGAGTGGTACCTATGGAACGCTGTCAGCGTGATCTCGCTCTCTTCTCCTTGAGCGGTGCTCAGCAAAGGATCGGCATACCGAATAGGACAGCCCCCTGATTTTGTATGACGAGTACAAGACGTTATCGAACTCGTTCTGGCATGCTAGTCTTCTGTAAATGCTCTCACGTGCCTGTAGAGTTTTGGAGCTCTCTTCATCGCTGTTGTACCTCTTGCGTGTTGGTTGTACCAAACAGAATGCTGTTAGTACTATAACTACGGAGTTGTTTCGTTGCGCTCTTGCTCCCGGAGTACATTGCATTCGGCATATTGCAATAGCAGTTTTAACATCAACACCTGCAGTTTGAATAACAGCAGAAGCAACACTTAGTCCAACAGCAGTTGGAACAACAACAATAAAAACAACAATCAGTCTTGCTTAGTCTGTCGCCACGATTTACAAGGTGCAACGGTCTTCCTGTCACTGCTCTATGTCCTCCGTCGAATACACCGTTCCAAGGTGTGAAGGTAGATTGGGAATGGTATGTGCGGTGTTTCCAGCAGTACTTTGCAGTGACAGAGGACCAATCTTTTGCAAAAACAATTTTACTTGCATTGTGTTTACCCCCGCAACTTTTTAACTGGTTCGGTCAGTTGCTCGATGATTAATATACAGTGTGATCATACAGGGTGTTTCAAAAATGACCGGTATATTTGAAACGGCAATAAAAACTAAACGAGCAGCGATAGAAATATACCGTTTGTTGCAATATACTTGGGACAACAGTACATTTTCAGGCAGACAAACTTTCGAAATTACAGTAGTTACAATTTTCAACAACAGATGGCGCTGCGGTCTGGGAAACTCTATAGTACGATATTTTCCACATATCCACCATGCGTAGCAATAATATGGCGTAGTCTCTGAATGAAATTACCCGAAACCTTTGACAACGTGTCTGGCGGAATGGCTTCACATGCAGATGAGATGTACTGCTTCAGCTGTTCAATTGTTTCTGGATTCTGGCGGTACACCTGGTCTTTCAAGTGTCCCCACAGAAAGAAGTCACAGGGGTTCATGTCTGGCGAATAGGGAGGCCAATCCACGCCGCCTCCTGTATGTTTCGGATAGCCCAAAGCAATCACACGATCATCGAAATATTCATTCAGGAAATTAAAGACGTCGGCCGTGCGATGTGGCCGGGCACCATCTTGCATAAACCACGAGGTGTTCGCAGTGTCGTCTAAGGCAGTTTGTACCGCCACAAATTCACGAAGAATGTCCAGATAGCGTGATGCAGTAATCGTTTCGGATCTTCCTTTGGAAGAAATGGCGGCCCAGACCAGTACTTTTTGAGGATGCAGGGACGATGGGACTGCAACATGGGGCTTTTAGGTTCCCCATATGCGCCAGTTCTGTTTATTGACAAAGCCGTCCAGGTAAAAATAAGCTTCGTCAGTAAACCAAATGCTGCCCACATGCATATCGCCGTCATCAATCCTGTGCACTATATCGTTAGCGAATGTCTCTCGTGCAGCAATGGTAGCGGCACTGAGGGGTTGCCGCGTTTGAATTTTGTATGGATAGAGGTGTAAACTCTGGCGCATGAGACGATACGTGGACGTTGGCGTCATTTGGACCGCAGCTGCAACATGGCGAACGGAAACCCGAGGCCGCTGTTGGATCACCTGCTGCACTAGCTGCGCGTTGCCCTCTGTGGTTGCCGTACGCGGTCGCCCTACCTTTCCAGCACGTTCATCCGTCACGTTCCCAGTCCGTTTAAATTTTTCAAACAGATCCTTTATTGTATCGCTTTTCGGTCCTTTGGTTACATTAAACCTCCGTTGAAAACTTCGTCTTGTTGCAACAACACGGTGTTCTAGGCGGTGGAATTCCTACACCAGAAAAATCCTCTGTTCTAAGGAATAAACCATGTTGCCTACAGCACACTTGCACGTTGTGAACAGCACACGCTTACAGCAGAAAGACGACGTACAGAATGGCGCACCCACAGACTGCGTTGTCTTCTATATCTTTCACATCACTTGCAGCGCCATCTGTTGTTGAAAATTGTAACTACTGTAATTTCGAAAGTTGGTCCGCCTGAAAATGTACTGTTGTCTCAAGCATATTGCAACAAACGGTGTATTTCTATCGCTGCTCGTTTAGTTTTTATTGCCGTTTCAAATATACCGGTCATTTTTGAAACACCCTGTAGTTACAGTTAAAGTTTCAAATTGCTGTAGAAATTACATCACTGGTCAGAATGTCAAATTCCAACGGAATATTATTGGAAAAGGGGGAAAACTTTTGGCAGAAGAAAAAAAATGTATGAAAATTGATCAATAGATGACGCTGTATGTGTCAGAATACGTAAATGAAAACACCAGCCATGAGCATGACCCAATGAAGGTGGTATAAAAAGGCTGTGTACACGGCTTTTCCTCCTTTCGCCTCTGCGACGTTCGCCATGACTGTCTCAATGCAGGATCGCGCTCTGCTTGTAAAGCTGTATTACAAGAATGATGACTGCGCACACGTCGCTCTGCAGAAGTTCCGGATATTGAAGGTTTTGAAAAAAGGCGTTGATAAGATGACTGCCGTGGGTCTGGAGAAAATGCCTCGGAAATTCGAAAACACGGGTTCTTTTATTGTGCAACTTGGTTGAGGGAGGAAACGAATTGACTCGACGTCAGTGGAAGCAGTGGCCACAGCAATGCAGGAGGTGGAGACGAGTGGTGATGTGCAAACGTATAGTGCACGGAGAATTGACCTTACATTGGACATACCCGTGAGCGCGGTGCGTAAAATCATACGTAACATCCTTCTTTGCTATCCATTCAAAATTACCCATGTGCACGAGTTGCTTCCTGTTGACCTGCCAGCAAGAGAGACCATTGCTTTAGAATTTCTTGCTCGCATGGAAGTGGACAATGATTGGCCGTGGAGGATTTTGTGGACAGACGAAGTCCACTTCCATGTGATAGGATATGTCAACACACAGAATTGTCGAATATAGGCAACGAGAAATCCACATGCAAATCAACCAGTACCACTTCATTTTGGACAGGTCAGGGTGTGGTGCAGGTTTACGGCATCATTTATCCTAGGGCCATATTTTTTCGAAGAGACAGTTGCTTCCCGTCCTGTTACCTGTACCATCACTGGTAAGCGCTATGAGTGTCTTGTGCAACCACGTCATTCCAGGTCCCCAACAGCGTGGATGTGTGGGTGGGATCATTTTTATGAAAGATTGCGCACCTCCACACATTTCGAATCCAGTTAAGCAGCTGCTGAAGCGCCATTTCAGTAAAGCTACAATTATCAGCCGCCATTTCCCTACAGCTTGGTCGTCCCCATCATTTGATCTTAATCCGTGTCACCTCTGGTTGTGGGGCTACCTGAAAGATGATGTGTTCACTCTTCCGATTTGCAAACTTAGCTGCATTGAAGGCACGCATTACGCAACTCATTCTGAACGTGACCTCGGAAACACTTCAGTTGTGGAACATGGTGTTTCTCGATATCAGTTTGCTGCAGAAAACGGTGGACAGCATATTGAACATGTTTTGCGGCTGTCACACAGAAATTAATAATCCGATTTGAATTTGATTGATGCTTTTTGTGCTGTTCCTTGGCTTCCGGACAGTTAAAAATCAATGTTATTAATGCTTTTTATGTGGTTTTTGGCATCAGGACGATTAAAAACCGATGTGAATGATGCTTTTCAAGCGGTGTTTGGCCTCAGGGCAATTAAAAACCGATTTTTGCCATCCGATGTGATTTGACCTTACTGTGGTGGATGGGCTTACGTAACTAATAGCATCACACCTCAACCCCCATTCACACTGAGTAGTACAGTTTGTTTCTTGTCAAACGTGCACCTAAGACATTGTTGTGTGAGTCATTTGTCATTTGTAGTCTACCACTATTAAATTATGACGCTTACAGCGCCAAATATTGCTATATTTTGTAACTATTTATTTTTCTTCTGCCATACAATATTCCGTTGCAGTTTGACGTCTTTGGCGGCAGTCTGCTGATGCGTGGTGTATGGCACAGAACGACGAGCTGCGTTTGTTTTGAAGAGCTTGAATGCTGCACATCGTAACTACAGTCAAATCGCAAAGGAGGCTATGGCGATAATCTTTGGAGTTAAGAATTTTCACGACTACATCTACAGCCAACAGTTCACCCTTCTCACTGACAATACGCCACTGCTTCCTCACCCCAGTCCACTACCCCCATCTCCGAAAACAGAACACTATGCTTACAACACCTTCCCCTTCTCGCTAATGCTGCCCATTGGACAAGAATCTGACACTGATGCGGTTACAGAGCTGTGTTTCCATATGGATGCAGCATCAGAGGAGGTATTCACCCAGCTCACAATAGATGTAGACCTCATTAGAAGCGCAAAGCCACTGATCCCGTTCCCCAAGAAGTTCTGCACTACATCCACCACGGATGGCCTTCCAATGGTAAGACACTGCCATATCCTGAACCCCAGTTGTTCTGGGGACGCTAACAGGAACTGTCTACACTGCAAGGCGTCATCATCATCCAGAGTGACAAGGGCTTGATGCACATGGTGATTCTGCATGACCTCCACAAATGAGTCCATGGTCTTCTCCATGAGGGCCACTGGGGGGATGGTATTCATCAAGCTACTAGCACAGCAACACACCTATTGGAGGGGCATGGGACACTGTAATCACCAACATAGTCGCTGCCTGCTCCTTCTGCTAGAACAAGCAAGGTGTCTCAGCTCTTCTCCTTCTGGCCCACTATGACCACACCTTGGTCCTACATCCATATCCTTTTTCAGGTTCCTCCAATGGTGCATCCTCGTTCATCATGACTGATGCTGGCACTGAGTTTCCATTTCTCATTAAGAAGACTGCTCTTATGCGATGCAAGTGGTGAACGTATTTACACACCTTTGTTTAGCTTACAAGGTGTCCATGAAGCCCCTGTCACAGAAAAGAGACCTCAGTTCATCATAAAATTCCCTCCCTTTTTTGCCATGTATGGAATATCTCTCATTCATCATCCAATGGCTTTACAAACTGATCTGTCTGCACACTAAAGACCCACAATGCAAAACAGTGTCGTTATCACTCTTTGGATGACCCAATCATTCGATTTTTGGCATCACACAAGGCCACTCCAAAGGAGGAGATCTACCTAGTGGAAAGCACCGTGGTTGACTACATTACTCCTCTCTTCCCATCCTTCAAGAAACAGCAGTGCCACACACCCACTCCAGACAGCACTACTTATCCTTGCAGTACCCAGTGTGGGTAATGAAGTATGCCAAAGGTCAACCCTACTGACTCCCTGTCACAGAGTACTGCATCCTTGGTTGTGCAATGCTGGAAATTTACATACAAGATGGTGTCTATGGTTTCAAACACATCAGTCAAGTATGGCTGCGTTGTAGCTCCATTCCATTTGTCTCAATTATCTCAGTATTCTGTTCCAGGCACAAAGCATTAGGACGGGATTCCTGGCAGTATCCATCTCAAAGCATCTCTCTAATGAGATGGGAGTCATCTGATGTCCCAGCCCGATACCCCTTTGGAAGTCGATCCCACTCCACATTCACCTCCTCAACCGAGCAAAGAGGACACCAGTGACCCTGCCGATGACTTCGCCTCTTTCACTTTGAGAGGGACAAGAGGAACGGCGTGTCACCAAAGCTGTCCGGCGCCGATACCGCGTTGCAACACACCGCCATTGGGTTGGCTGCCAGCTCAGCCCCTGCTACTACAGGACGTCCCAACTTCAGTATTTGCAGCGCGACCCGTAGAGGGACTTCCCATACACCGGACCAAAGCACGAAGTGGGTTTAAATCAGTAAATAAATCACTTTTGCCAATAACCTCTTGCTGCACCCGTCAATGTCACGTGCAGCCAATCAGGAGGAAATATGCCTCCACCGTGCGGGTATTTAAGACCGCGCCCTCGCCGATTGTGGCAATTACGATTTAGTCTGCCAAGACAAGAAGTCTGCTCTGGATCCATCACCACTTCGACCGCACGCCATATTTCCCGCCAAAAGGACCTCTGCAACGTGCTCGCTGAACTGTTGGCAAGACTGTAGAAACTATGAAATCGTACAGATTGTAGGTTACGTGTTAGTCTGTTCCAATATGCTCTGCTCAAGGAGAGCGAGGACGTAAACATTTGGTACTTAAATAATGGACAACAAACTCTACTGTATAAGCTTTCATTGTGTCGTTTCCTCAACCAAGACTTGTATTCCAAGTACTTGAGTATAGCTGTGGACTTATTTTGCTGTTAGGAACTAGTCACGATTTTCTAGTTTGTGACGGTCAACGAAGACAATTTGCGTTGAATTTATTGTGTTCTTAAATATAGATTATGAACTACATGCTCGTGTGGACAATTGTGTGATTGGATTGAAGAGTTCCTAGATAACAGAACTCAGCATGTCATTCTCAATGGAGAGAAGCCTTACGAAGTAAGAGTGATTTCAGTGCCGCAGGGGAGTGTCGTAGTACCGTTGCTATTCACATTATATATAAATGACCTTGTGAATAACATCAGAAGTTCACTGACGCTTTGTGCAGATGATGCTGTAGTATATCGAGAGGTTATAACAATGGAAAATTGTACTGAAATGCAGGAGGATCTGCCACGTATTGACGCATGGTGCAGGGAATGGCAATTGAATCTGAATGTAGACAAGTATAATGTGCTGCGAATTCATAGCAAGAAAGCTCCATTTAGCTACAATATAGCAGGTCAGCAACTGGAAGCAGTTAGTTCCATAAATTATCTGGGAGTAGGCATTAGGAGTGATTTATAATGGAATGACCATATAAAATTAATCGTCGGTAAAGCAGATGCCAGACTGAGGACTGAGATTCATTGGAAGAATCCTAAGGAAATGAAATCCAAAAACAAAGGAAATAAGTTACAGTACACTTGTTCGCCCACTGCTTGAATACTGCTCACCGGTGTGGGATCCGTACCAGAGAGGGTTGATAGAAGAGATAGAGAAGATCCAACGGAGAGCAGCGCTCTTCATTACAGGATCAATTAGTAATCGTGAAAGCGTTACGGAGATGATAGATAAACTACAGTGGAAGACTCTGCAAGAGAGACGCCCAGTAGCTCGGTACGGGCTTGTGTTGAAATTTCGAGAACATTCCTTCACCGAGGAGGCAAGCAGTATATTGCTCCCTCCTACGTATATCTCGCGAAGAGGCCATGAGAACAAAATCAAAGAGATTAGAGCCCACACAAAGGCATACCGACAATCTTTCTTTCCACGAACAATACGAGATTGGAATAGAAGAGAGAACCGATAGAGGTACTCAAAGCACCCTCCGCAACACACCGTCAGGTGGCTTGTGGAGTATAGATGTAGATGTAGATGTGTTCCTTGCGGAAGTGTTCCAAGTCTCGGGTACTTCACATATCTTTAACAGAAACCTATGTTTGGTGTTAGTTTGCATTGTTATCATCTTAACTACAGCAAGGTTTGTCGAGGAGATGCCACTAAAACCTGGAAGTGGAATATGTACTACACAGGAACAGGGATCTTTCTGTCTAGTCTGGGAAGAGTCTTGTGCAGAAGAAACCAAATTTATCTGCACGACTTTTGCAATTAGGAAACAAGAATCTCAGATGCATATAGAGCAGAAAAAGACAAAAGTGTTTGTCTACGAAAGAAGACTACTGATTAAAGGAAGCAAGGTTCTGAAACTCTACCTTCGGTGTGTAGCACCATAAGGATATTCTAATGCAGAGTGAGAAAAACGAACAAAGACTGCGATATGATGGATGTATACTTAAAGCAGACTGACAACATGTAGAATAAATCTACTTGTGGAATATATAGAGAGGCGGGAAGTGTAAAGTGGAAAGTTATTGTAAATTTTGCGAAGCGTTAAGACCCAACAGGGCTTCTGCAAAAATCAGCGCCAATGTATGGCAATTAGATTCAAATAAAGAAATAGTTATTTGTAAGTTAATTGGATCGCACAATTCCGGAAATAATAGTAAAAGAGTCGTGCTGAGGTGCACGTAAAATTCAGACACTCTCTTTAAAGAAATTATTCTGTTAGCCTGGTGCTACGCTTAAGATTGTCGTATTATTGTACATAAGATGCTTATTCCGTTACGGGTGCCGAGTGCAAGACATGCATCTCAGACTTTTTTTTACTAGTGGTTCTTTATAAATACAATTTCTCCGGCATAGTGCAATGCCAGACTGGCAGATTAGTAAATTTCGTAATTTAGCTTCCGTATTGATTGAAAGCCGTAATTTAATTTCTTTAATTTTGCGTTTTTAATTCCTTAGAAGAACTGAGTGGGGCGTTTTAGATTCAGCCCATTTCAGAGTCGTGGTTCTCGTCAACCAATTAACAGGTAACCTGATAATGGGACACGGGGTTCCCAACTGGGAATAAATGGGGGCAGATTACTTGTTCTCTACAGCATTTCTCAAAGGTGCAGAGTGGGTTGTTTAGGTTCAACAACTAGTAAATTATTCACACAGACCCGTCCTTTAGCAAAATGCGAAAAATATTAGTGAGAAATTAGTAGCTTTTGGCACTCCAGATAAAAATTGCTTTGGCGGAAGAAAAATGAAATATAGTCCCACATCATTTTCCTTTAAAGATAGTGAAGATTTGTTTCTTGTTTGTGTTTGTGAACCGTGTACAGTTCCATATCCTTTGCTGTGAATTCCTGATCATTTTTCAAGAATTCTGAACGCCCACATAGTGAGTGCTTTTAAAAAAAATTCCCCATCTCTGGCATTGGCTCTGCGTAACATACGTTCCCCGTGCTAATGCAATCTCTGTACGACCTGAGTAACTATGCAATCTCAGCAAACATGAACTATTTCCTTGACGTACGAAGAGTAATGCCAGTTCGCTCTGACTAGAATTAAGGATAAAGATGAATATAATAATATATATGAGATTTATCAGGGCTTAAACGTCTGTTTCGAATCAGCTCCAAGTGTCATCGAAAACAATTGGAGCATTGAAATTCTAAAAATAAGCCATCCGTGACGACAGTTTCTGCCCGCCCCCTTCATGATTGTTCTGTGGCTTGGCGTGCTTCTTTTCTGACAACAGGCACAGATTTGCTATACCGTGGCTTGTCTACCAATAGGTCATTGTCCACTATAGGCTTCCGAACAAAAAGAAAGAAACGGTAATCTATATTGGCATTTTGGTGATGCACAAACACTAATTTGTAACTGACACTACACTTGCCATGTGTTTCCTGGGCTCAAGCATGCGTTCACAATGAAAAATATTCACTGCACATTTTAAAACCACTTAAAAATAATTTCGTATTAAGAATTCGTTCTAGTCTCTAATAACTAAATTAAATTCTGTCACTAATTACCGAGTTAGATTAATTCATACTAAATAATTTACCATTCACATAATTAATTATCTAAATTTTTCGTTCACAATAGATTTATTTTCATAGCGACTGTTGTAACCGCGACCGCAGGAAGCAACAGGGTCACAAGCGAAAACCTCATGAGATCAACAACGTCCAGTAGTACACGGAAATACGCAAAGTAAACACGATGTCTATAAGCGAGATATCGAGATACTCATGGCAATATCAGAGTGCCTATTTGAGTTTTTCTTTCTTTATTGTTAATGTCACACCTGATACATGTAGGCCAGCAGCGGCATATGACGCCTCTCTTCGGCCACAGATAAAATTAATGATACAAAAGAAGACAATCGCAGAACAGACCAGATGGATAATCAAACGTAGACATACAAAATTAAAACACACGGAGCCGAGCCGTTCATGGGCACAGAGTCCAAAATAAAAGTGTTCAGACACGTGGACATGCACAGAGATGACAGGTGGCAAACGCTAACGTTGGATCACAAACGAGTAACACTGGAACACTTGAACACGAACACGATGGCACACACAAACACTAGGCGATGATCTCCGGTTCGCAAAAGGTCACTACACGTGTGCGAGGCCGGGGACCTGCCAAAAGGGGATAAAGGGGGGGGAGGAGGGAGAGGGGAGTGTGTAGATGCCAGTGGCAGAGGAGATGGGAGGGGTAGGCAAGATGGTAGGGGGTAGGGGAAGTGCGGGGGGAGGAGGGAGAGAGGAAGGGAGGAGGGAGAGAAAGGAGAGAGGGTGCCCTCGGGAGAAAACACAGGGTGCAGTTGAGGAGGAACAAAGTTGGTAGGAGGGGTAGATGGAGGGGATGCGAACATCATCTGGGAGGGGGAGTTGGTGGAAGCCACCTTGGGCGAGGGTATGGTGAGCAGGTGGGATGTGGGAATGCAGGCACGGCAGCTGACAGGTGTGGAAGAGGATGGGAGAGACAAGGGGGTGAGGGGGATCAAGTTTGCAGGAGGTGTAGAGGATCCGTATCTGTTCAAGGAAAAGAAGGAACGGAATAAGGTCATACAAGATCTGCATGGGGAAGGGGAGACAGAGACAATAGGCGAGGTGGAGCGTATGGCGTTCCAGGATTTGAAGGGATTTGTAAAAAGGTAGGAGGGGTGGAGGTCCAGGTGGGATGAGCGTAGCAGAGGACAGGGCAAATAAGGGATTTATAGGTGTGAAGGATGGTGGAGGGGTCCAGACCTCATGTGCGGCCAGAAAGGTGCTTGAGGAGATGGAGTCGGGAGTGTGCCTCGACTTGGATTGTCCAGAGATGGGGGGTCCAGGAGAGGCGACTGTCAAGGGTGACGCCAAGATACTTAAGGGTGGGTGGGGGTGAGGGCGATAGGACAGCGATAAATGGTGAGATAGAAGTCGAGGAGACGGAAGGAAGGAGTGGTTTTGCCTACAAGGATCGCCTTGGTCTTGGAAGCATTGACCTTGAGCAACCACTGGTTACACCAAGCGGTGAAGTGGTCAAGATGGGATTGGAGAAGGTGTTAGGAGCGTTGCAGGGTGGGGGCGAGGGCAAGGAAGGCAGTGTCATCGGCGTACTGGAGAAGGTGGATGGGGTTGAAGGCGGCTGCATGTCCGCCGTATACAAAAGGTAGAGAAGAGGGGAGAGGATGGAAACTTGGGTAACACCAATGGAGGGGTAGAAAGGTGTAGGAATCCGTGTTAGGGATGGTGACATAAGAAGGACGTTGGGAAAGAAAGGACCTGATGAGACGGACGTAGTTGATAGGAAGGGAGAAGGTTTGGAGCTTGAAGAGGAGACCGGAATGCCACGCATGGTCATAGGCGCGTTCAAGGTAGAGGGAGAGGACGATGGCGGAGCGACGGGAGTTGAGCTGTTAGGACAGGAGATGAGTGAGGTGAAGGTCATCGGTAGAGAAGGACGGTCGAAAACCACACTGGGTAACGGGAAGGAGGTGGTGCTGGCGGAGATGCTGGTGGATGCGTCGAGTAAGGATGGATTCCAGGACCTTGCTGAAGACCGAGGTAAGGCTGATGGGACGGTAGGAGGAGACAGCGGACGGCGTTTTGTTGGGTTTGAGGAACATCAGGATACGGGAGTTTTTCCACCGGTCGGGGTAGCAGCCGGTGGACAAGACCACATTATATAGTCTGGAGTTTGGCCAGGGTGGAGAGGAAGGAGACGGGAGCTTCATGGAGGTGGCGATAGGTAACACGATCGTGACCGGGAGCGGTGTTGCGTTTCGTGCCGAGTGTAGTGACGATATCCTGAGTAGTGATGGGGGCATTGAGTTCGTTTTCGTTGAGTGAGAGGCAGGCGCTTATATACATGGCAAGGTACGTCGCTATTGGCCGCTGGGGCCACGTGCTTCACAGCGGCGCCCTCACATTATACGCGGGCCGGGAGCGCGCGCAGCCACAGCTTACGGCGTGACGGCTGTAGTGGTAATCGAGGTCCTTGCCGTGTGGCGCTCAGGTTATCAGCACCCGTACATATATTAACAAAACGGATGTGGACAAAACGTCCAAAATTTCTGACACACAGTGAGAAGGAAACCTTTAAAATGACTGTAATTCACTCGCTCCCAACCCAATCACTTCGACCTCCACAGTAACTCTCACAGGCACAAGCCTTAATACAACGAAGGAGGGCGAAAGTTGCTGTGCCTGGGGTTAAAACGGTTATAAAACAATTGAAGAGCTAAAAAAGAAAGAAAGAAGAGAAAGAAGAATATAGGGATATGTGACTGGCTGACCACTTGCACAAAACATGGATGAACCAGTGACCCTATCATCACGTTAGGAGAATCTCCCTAACAATTTAGGAGGCATGTTGGACACATCACAAAATCTTAAAACTCTAAGCACATTCGTTTCACTGTCACTTAAAATAGAAGACAGTTCTCCTGGCAACACTGCCACTGCCCTCTGGTCCAAACATGAAACTCAGTTCACTAAACTGTGGATCACAGTTGTCTGTATGCCACAATCACCACTCATTGGAGGATACTCTCGCTGGAGCAAGAAGCCACGCGTCGTACGACTGTGGCCTGTGCGAAGAGGACTAAGCACGACTTCACTCCTTCATGGCCGAATTCAGCCACGCCGCGGCCGCCTAGTGGACTTACTAGACGCGGCTTACTATCAGTAACTTCCAGCCGCTAGTCTTCTCATAGATGCATGACTCTGTTCCTCAACAGCGAGACGAGCGTATACAGGGGACTGCACGTTGAACTAACCGAGAATCAATATACCCCCCTCATTGGCTGCTGCATCTGCCCTTTCGTTCCCCGCAGTACCCATGTACGCTGGAACCCAGCAGAAGGACACTTCCTTCCCCAGCCGTTGAAAACGGAGAAGGGCCTCATAGAAATCCTGAACTACTTTTATCAGCCGGATGCAAGCTTAGCAAAGACTGAAGGACACTTCGGGAGACGGAACAGACGAGGCATTAGCAGGCATGGCCAATCTCATCTGTTCCAGCGCCCTCAAGATCGCGGATAGTTCGGATTCAAATACAGTGGACTCTGGAGGCGACCAAATCTTCAGGACACGATCTGGGAAAACAACACAACAACCAGCAGAGTGCCCTGCACAGTGTTATAAATGGGTATAATACTACAATATACGTAAGGGACCGGTAAGCTCGTAAATTAGGTTCCTTTGTTTTTGTACTTTTTGCTAATATGTTGGCCATCAAGTTCAATTGAAGAGTCATAACAGATGCCATAGAAAGTAATCTTATCTGACAAACCATGCGTGAAGCCAAACAGAGCTCAAGAAAACTCTGCGTTCGGCAGTTACTCATTGTTTAAGAAGACTTCAAGGAGAAATTTGTTCACCCAAACGGTGGGGATATGCCTCATAGCGAACGTGGTAACAATACGTCTAGTAACGTACCACAGTAAGAACGACTTTACCCATTTTTATTTTTTCCGCGGTACAGCAGCGATCGGAAGGTAGAATCAGTCACAAACGAAGAGGAACACTGCGCTCTTCAATCATGCGTCCTTTGTTAGGCTTTCGCAGCACATTCTTAGAGAGAAGATATCCTTCGTCGCTCCATGAACTTGACCCTTAAAAGACGAATTCAGCTTTCAATCAGTATCACTGCTACAAACGGTCAGATGGGCCCTCTGCGTGATATCTGGGCTCTTTGCATAGCGTGTTCGTAAACGTTCCGGTGATCAGCGCTTGCGGCGGGGGAAGTGAATTTTCCGGAAAATTTTACAACTGCCTTACATGACGTCGTCTAGCCGTGCAGTGCAGGGAACGAACTTGAATTTGTTCGTTTGCGTTTCTAACGTTGCTTATATGAGTTGCTAATTGATATGTTCTGTGTAATGCTAACACAGTTGGTGAAAAAGAAACTTCCTGGACATGTCTTAGCCCCTCGTCGCCACTGATTGTAAAGGCGCACCAGGGAAAGGTGAGTGCAAACGTTGTGAAACAGCTTCGAGAAGCTAAAGATTTCAGCGGTCCAGAACTCGTGCGTCTTATCCACCCTCAGCCACTCTCCTATCAACCTGCATACGAAGCCAGTGTAAAGTAACTATGGCACATTGCATGTGTATACCCTAATTCGTACAAGTGAATGCTTCCTATTGAGTCTTTCTCACACACGATAAATAACAAAAATGTAAAGCTGCTTTTAGGTCAAACTAAACATCTAGGGTTTATAAAGCCAAACGTCTTAAACTGGAACCATCACATAGAAAATATTGCATTTTATAGGCATAATTCTTGGTAGAATCAATATCTGTACTAAAGAGCCTGCCTGCCTGCCTGCCTCTCTTGTTGAATACTTCTGCTCTGTATGTAATCTTCATCAGATAAAATTAACAGAAAACATCGAGAAAGGTCAAAGAAGGGCATCTCGTTTTGTACTGTCGCGAAATAGGGAACAGAGTGTCGCAGCTACCAAAAGAATTTTGTGGTGGTGTACGGTAAGATGTCGAAGTTGAGTGACTGTTGGTAGGTACGAGAAGCCTTTGACAAAATTTTCAGTTGGTGTGATGGGTGGCAGCTAGCCCTAAATGTAGAAAAATGTAAATTATGTAAATTAATGCCGATGAGTAGGAAGAAAAAACCTATAACGTTCGGATACAGGCTGACATGGTCAAGTCATAAATATCTCGGCGTAACGTTGCTGACATGGTCAAGTCATAAATATCTTGGCGTAACGTTGCTGACATGGTCAAGTCACAAATATCTCGGCGTAACGTTGCTGACATGGTCAAGTCATAAATATTTCGGCGTAACGTTGCTGACATGGTCAAGTCATAAATATCTCGGCGTAACGTTGCTGACAGGGTCAAGTCATAAATATCTCGGCGTAACGTTGCTGACATGGTCAAGTCATAAATATCTCGGCGTAACGTTGCTGACATGGTCAAGTCATAAATATCTCGGCGTAACGTATGAGGTGGAACGAGCATGTGAAGGCGAATGGTCAACTTCGTTATACTGGGAGAATTTTAGGAAAGAGTGATTCACCTGTAAAGGAGACCGACTACAAGAAGCTGGTGCGATCTATTCTTGAGTATTGCTCGATTGTTAGGGATCCGTACCAGGTCGGATTGAAGGAAGACATCGAAGCTAGATTTGTTACCCGTAGGTTCGAACAAAACGTGGTACGGAGACGCTACGGGAACTCAATTGGGAATCCCTGGAGGGTAGGCGACGTTCTTTTCTTGAAACATAGCTGAGAAAATTTAGAGAACCGGCATCTGAAACTGACTGCCGGACGAATTTGCTGCCGCCAACATACAGTGCGCGTAAGGACCATGAAGATATGAGAAATTAGGGTTCATGAGGCGGCGTATGGACAGTCGTTTTCCAGTCGCCCTATTAGCGAGTGGAACAGGAGGGAAATGACAATTAGTGGTACAGGGTACCCTGCGTCACGCACCTTAAGGTGGCTTGCGAAGTAACTATGTAGACGTAGATGTAGATTTAAACAAAGGAGTTTTTCGATGCAGTGAGATTTTTCACATACTTTCAACGGCCGACTTTCTACTCTGTATGTCAAAATCTTCTATTTATTGACGCATACGGAAGGAGAAATGACCAACGTGATAAAATAATAATCATATCTCGTACAATCAGATCTAGTTGCTGATTTTTCCAAACGTACTATTCGATACTGGAACGGTCGGGATATAGCCTGAAAATGATAAAATATTCTCCGTAGCTCTGCTCATCTTCTGTGGCGTACAGTAGTTTTCAGTTTCCATTATTACTTGATTTATCTTCTTTTACATGCTGAAGTATTGGTCATTACCTCCTGCATCTGTCATTTGCATGTCATGTCGGATCTCGGCCTACACTATGTGATTAAAAGTATCCGGACACCCCCAAAAAATACGTTTTACATATTAGGTGCATTGTGCTGCCACCTACTGTCAGGTTTTCCATATCAACGACCTCAGTAGTCATTAGACATCGTGACAGAGCAGAATGTGGCGGTCCTCGGAACTCACGGACTTCGAACGTGGTCAGGCGATTGGGTGTCACTTGTGTCATACGTCTGTACACGAGATTTCCACTCCTAAACATCCCTAGGTCCATTGTTTCCGATGTGATAGTGAAGTGAAGACCGCCGACTGTTGAAGAGGGTCGTAATGTGTAATAGCCAAATATCTTTCCAGACCATCACACAGGAATTCCAAATCGCATCAGGATCCACTGCAAGTATTATGACAGTTAAGCGGGATGTGAGAAGACTTGGATTTCATGGTGGAGCGGCTGCTCATAAGCTACACATCACGGGGGTAAATGCCACCACACCTCGTTTGGTGTAAGGAGCGTAAACATTGAACGATTGAACAGAGGAAAAACGTTGTGTGGAGTGACGATGCACGGTACCCAATGTGGAGATCCCATGGCAGGGTGTGGGTATGGCGAATGTCCAGTGAACATCATCTGCCAGCATATGTAGTGCCAACAGTAAAATTCGGCGGCGGTAGTGTTATGGTGTGGTCGTGTTTTTTATGGAGGGGTCTTGCGAGGCACTATCACACCACAGGCCTACACTGATGTTTTAAGCACCTCCTTGCTTCCAAGTGTTGAAGAGCACTTTGGTGATTGCTATTGCTTCTTATCAACACGATGGAGCACCTGTTCATAATTTACGGCCTGTGGAGGAGTGGTTACACGACAGTAACATTCCTGTAATGGACTGCCTGCACAGAGTCCTGAGCTGAATCGTACAGAAAACCGTTGGGATGTTTTCGAACGCCGACTTCGTGCCAGGCCTCATCGACCGACATCGATACCTCTCCTCAGTTCAGCACTCCTGAAGAATGGGCCGCCATTCCCCAAGAAAACTTCCAGCACCTGATTGAACGTATGCCTGCGAGAGTGGAAACTGTGATGAAGACTAAGGGTAGGCCACACCATAGTGAATTTCAGCGTTACCGATGGAGGACGCCACGAACATGTAAGTCATTTTCGGCCAGGTGTCCGGATACTTATGATCACATAGTGTGCGTCTCATCAATACTGTGAACTGACAGCTTAATATGTATTGCGTATTTGCAACTTTAATTTCTTATGGCATAAGTTTTTCAAGTATTTCATCACTAAGAATAAAGTGTTTACTGTACAAAACCAAGCAATGAGAATAATACTTGGTGCCCATACGTTATCATCATTTAAACGTTTCCTGAAGAAGTTAGTCATATTCGCCTTCCCTGCATAATACGTAAACTAAACTCCGTCCGAACAGGCCTTGGAAGGTCCCACGATACCGACCAGCCACCGTGTCACCGTCAGCCCACAGGTGTCACTGGATGCGGATATGGAGGGACATTTGGTCGGCACACCGCTCTCCCGGACCCATGTCAGTTTACGAGACCGGAGCCGCTACTTCTCAATCAAGTAGCTCCTCAGTTTGCCTCACAAAGGCTGAGTGTAGCCCGCTTGCCAACACCGCAGGGCAGACCGAATGGTCACCCATCCAAGTGCTAGCACACAATACGTACATCTATAAATTAAAATTCATCATAAACAACCCATGATCCTTTCAGAAGTCCAATGATGAGCGTAAATATAACTCCTTCAGTGCTTAGAAAGGAGTTCAATGTTCACTCTCTAAAATCCCTCAACAGTTTCTCAATAACAGAAAAAAAGAGGTGACAAATACCTCATAATGTTGTGTCGCACCTCCTTTTGCTCAGCCCAGTGCACAGTTCGCTATGGCACGCACTCAAAATGTCCCAGCATAAATATTGAGCCACGAGACCTCTATAGGTGTCCACAATTGCGAAAACGTTCCAGGTGGAGGATATTGTGCACCAACTGCCCTCTCCCATCATTGTTGGCTGGGATTCTTGCTCGGCGATCTGGGTGGCCAAATCTTTGGCTCCAACTGTACAGAATGTACCTCAATCCCGTTGCGAACAACTGTTGTGCTGGAACAAGGAGTCCATGAATGGCTGCAAATGGTCTCCAAATATCCGAACGTAACCTTTCCAGTCAATGATCGATTCAGCTGGACCAGATGACCCAGTCCATGCCATGCAATCACAGCCCACACCATTATGTAGCCACCGCCAGATTGCACAGTACCTTGTTGACAACTTTGGCTTCGCCCGACACTCGAACCGTAGTGATGATGATGATGTTTGGTTTGTGGGGCGCTCAACTGCGTGGTTATCAGCGCCCGTACAATTATCCAATCTTTGCTCAGTCCAATTTCGCCACTTTCCTGGATGATGATGAAATGATGAGGACAACACAAACACCCAGTCATCTCGAGGCAGGTGAAAATCCCTGACCCCGCCGGGAATCGAACCCGGGACCCCGTGCTCGGGAAGCGAGAACGCTACCGCGAGACCACGAGCGGCGGACCAACTCGAACCGTAGTATTAGCTCTTACCAGCCGAAATCGAATCTCACCTGACCAGCGAACGGTCTTCCAGTCGTCTAGGGTCCAACCGATATGGTCACTAACCCAGGAGAAGCGCTGCAGGCGCTGTCGTGCTGTTAGTGAAGGCATTCGCGGCGGTCGTCTGCTGCTATAGTCCACTAACACAAAATTTCTCATCACATCCTACCGGAGACTTTCGTCGTACTTCCCGCACTGATTTCTACGGCTGCTGCGGCTTGCATCTTGTTCAAACTATCATTCAGCATTCCAAGTCTGTTAATTCCCGCCGTGAGGCCGTAATCGCGCAGGAAACCTTTTCACTTGAATCACCTATGTACCGACAAGAAGGCCGCCAACGCTCTACCCAACACAAGGTAGAAAGCTACCTTGTGTACGCGATACTACAGCCATCTGTGAAAGTGCACATTGCTGTCCTACGATTTTTGTCACCTCAGTGTAGTGATGGTGGTGCAGTAGGAGTGAGATGGCTAGTCTGGGTTTTATATATAATCTTGGGCCATTGGCAAGTGTTTCGCCACTAAGTCGGTAAATCAAGAGGCGAATATGTAATGAAAGGTACATACGTTAGTCTCAATAAAATCACCTTAAAGAGTTGACAAAGTACAGGGTGATTCAAAAAGAATACCACAACTTTAGGAATTTAAAACTCTGCAACGACAAAAGGCAGAGCTAAGCACTATCTTTTCGGCGAATTAAGGGAGCTATAAAGTTTCATTTAGTTGTACATTTGTTCGCTTCAGGCGCTGTTGACTAGGCGTCAGCGTCAGTTGATGCTAAGATGGCGACCGCTCAACAGAAAGCTTTTTGTGTTATTGAATACGGCAGAAGTGAATCGACGACAGTTGTTCAGCGTGCATTTCGAACGAAGTATGGTGTTAAACCTCCTGATAGGTGGTGTATTAAACGTTGGTATAAACAGTTTACAGAGAATGGGTGTTTGTGCAAAGGGAACAGTTCTGGACGGCCGAGAACGAATGATGAAAATGTAGCACGCATCCAGCAAGAATTTGTTCGCAGCCCGGGAAAAACGACTCGCAGAGCTAGCAGAGAGCTGCAAATTCCACAATCAACTGTATGGAGAGTCCTACGAAAAAGGTTAGTTATGAAACCTTATCGTCTGAAATTGGTTCAAGCACTGTCTGCAGCTGATAAGATTAAAAGAATCGATTTCTGTGATTTTATCCTTGCTCAAATGGAAACAGATGAATCTTTCGTTTCAAAGATTGTGTTTAGTGATGAAGCAACTTTCCACACTAACGGGAAAGTCAACCGTCACAATGTCTGTATATGGGGCACTGAGAATCCGCGGGAAACAACTCAGTATGAACGTGACTAGCCTAAGGTGAACGTTTTCTGTGCCATTTCAGCCAATAAAGTTTTTGGTCCCTTTTTCTTCGAAGGTGCTACTATAACTGGACTACAGTATCTGGAGATGTTAGAGAATTGGCTGTTCCCTCAGCTCGAACAAGAAGCACAACAATTCATATTTCAGCAGAATGGAGCGCCACCACAGTGGCACTTATCTGTCCGTAACTACCTGAACGTCAACGACCCGAGGCGATGGATCGGCCGCCAGGCAGCCCATGACAGAGCACTTCATCACTGGCCTCGAAGAAGCCCTGATCTTACCCCCTGCGATTTTTTCTTATGGGGGTATGTTAAGGATACGGTGTTTCGGCCACCTCTACCAGCCACCATTGATGATTTGAAACGAGAAATAACAGCAGCTATCCAAACTGTTACGCCTGATATGCTACAGAGAGTGTGGAACGAGTTGGAGTATCGGGTTGATATTGCTCGAGTGTCTGGAGGGGGCCGTATTGAACATCTCTGAACTTGTTTCTGAGTGAAAAAAAACCTTTTTAAATACTCTTTGTAATGATGTATAACAGAAGGTTATATTATGTTTCTTTCATTAAATACACATTTTTAAAGTTGTGGTATTCTTTTTGAATCACCCTGTATAATGATGAAATCCTATTAATGCTGGTTATCGTACCTGCTGGTAAATAAAAGCTCTTCTTGTCTCTTTGACCGTGACAGCAAAGGAGAACGGAATCTCCTGCAGCCTTCACAGAATGGGACAGCACCAATCCACTAAGACAGATTTTCCGTAATAGTCGCTTTTCCTTCACGAGGTAATGTACTTATAAAAAGGAAGAATACAAAAGATGAATAAAAGCTTCATGCAGGCCGTAAGGAATTCTAATCGAAAATAAAGCAGGAAAAGCATTGAGAGGAAGAAGGAAGACATTCCAGAATGAATTTTTTCACTCAACAGTGGAGTGTGCGCTGATATGAAACTTCCTGGCAGATTAAAACTGTGTGCCGGACCGAGAATCGAGCTCGGGACTTTTGCTTTTCGCGGGCAAAGTGCTCTACCGATTCAGCTACTCAAGCACAACTCACAATACGTCCTCACTGTTTCAGTTCCGCCAGTACCTCTTCTCCTACCTTCCAAACTTCACAGAAGCTCTCCTACGAACTATGCTGGAAACACCCGCCAACCTGTGGCTAAGCCATGCAGTACCCTTTCTTAAAGGAGTGCTAGTTCTGCAAGCTTTGCAGGAGAGCTTCTGTGAAGTTTGGATGGTGGGAGATGAGGTACTGCGAAACTTAATCTGTAAGGACGGGTCGTTAGCCGTGCTTGGCTAGTTCAGTCAGTAGAGCACTTGTCCCCGCCGTAGCCCTCAGTGGTACTCAGCAGACCCACAACAAGCTACAGCAGTCCACTCATCTCACCGCCGCCCCACACCGAACCCAGGGTTATTGTGCGGTTCGTCCCCCCCCCCCCCCCCCCGGGACCGTCACACACCAGACGAACGTAACTCCAATGTGTGTGGAGAAAGCGCTTGTGCAGCAATCGCCGACATAGTGTAACTGAGGCGGAATAAGGGGAACCAGTCCGTATTCGCCGAGGCAGATAGAAAACCGCCTTAGAAACCATCCACAGGCTGGTCGGCCCACCGGACCTCGACACTAATCCGCCGGGCGGATTCGTACCGGGGACCGGCACGCCTTATCGCCAGGAAAGCAATGAGTTAGACAGAACGGCTAACCGGGCAGGTGACATTTCCCATTACCTTTTGTACGGTGGGGCAGAGGTGACTTCCCGACATATGGGCTGTCCATTATGAAGTGGCGCCATTATAGCACAGCGAGAAGGTAACGTCTGCCTTTGCGCCAGCGTAACAAAGACGGCTGAATCGACTAACCGCCTTTTTTCATTCAGTGGTCCAATTTACTTTAAGGATTATTTTTAGCAATGTACTTGACCGGTATTAAAATTGATCCGACCTGATTATCCGATGGCCCTGTGGTGTCACCGCCAGACACCACACTTGCTAGGTGGTAGCTTTTAAATCGGCCGCGGTCCGCTAGTATACGATGGACTCGCGTGTCGCCACTGTCAGTGATGGCAGACCGAGCGCCGCCACACGGCAGGTCTAGTGAGACGTACTAGCACTCGCCCCAGTTGTACAACCGACTTAGCCAGAGATGGATCACTGACAACTACGCTCTCATTTGCCGAGATGATAGTTAGCATAGCCTTCAGCTACGTCATTTACTACGACCTAGCAAGGCGCCATAGCATTTGATATTGAGATTATAACATGTACCGTCAAGAGCGATGTACACCAATTGTGGATTAAAGTTAAGTATTATATCAACTACGTACTTTATTTGCTACTATTAATTCCCTTAACTGTTCCAGACCTCACGCCAGTCAGCGTGTAATTAAACGTGTGCATATCGGCCTCCTCTAGCAACACTGTGTTGGCTCTTCTGCCAACACTTCAGGTCCTATACTCCAGTAACACATCGGTGGGTCCAAAATCTCGAGAACAATTGATTTCATGGCACAAATTAGTGTGTTAAGCTCTCCAGCTCTCTTAATATCCATGCAATCGACAGGTGATTGTTGTCACTAAAGCCATACTTTACCCTTTCGTTCGAACCGGTGGATTTTACGCTAACTGAATAATTCACCTGTTATTTTGCAAGGGCTTGACCAAACGTTCGCTTTCGCCTCTCGTCATAAGTGTGAAACATCCAGGATATATCTCTGGTTTATGAAGTGCCAAGGCAGCAGTGTGCGAAAGTGCTAAAAGTGAGAACAGTGAAGCGGTGAGAATAGCAGCAGTAATTTCACAATGAAGGGAAATAGTGGTGGAGGTGGGAAGTAGCGAGGTGGCACCTGGACGCGCGCCTTGTTTCCCCGGCGGGAGGCCGGGTGGCCACGCCGGCGCGCCCAGCGGGATAGCGGTGTCCGCAAGCCGCTTTCCGCGTCGCTCCTTATCTCGCGCCGTAGTATGCGCGGCACGCAACGCCGTCCCAGGTCACTTCCCCGTCGTGCAAACTCCGCCAGCATAATCCGATTCCCTCGGAAGTATCCCCCTCCCGCATCCCATGAATATTCACCGCACACTAAACTCGCATTTGACGTATTTTAATTACGAGGAAGTATAATGGAACACTGTGGGATCAATGAGGTATAAATACCCTCGCATGCGTTGTGTTTGGTTTTAGTCATGCAACTCAATCGCTTTAAACCTCTTTGCTGCCAACTGATTATGGCTGCCCTGTGGACATTCCATTAATCGTCGTGTTACTTCAGGTTCAAATGGTTCAAATGGCTCTAAGCACTATGGGACTTAACATCTGAGGTCATCAGTCCCCTAGAACTTAGAACTACTTAAACCTAACTAACCTAAGGACATCACACACATCCATGCCCGAGGCAGGATTCGAACCTACGACCGTAGCGGTCGCGCAGTTCCAGACTGTAGCGCCTAGAACCGCTCGGCCACAACGGCCGGCTTACTTCAGGTTGCTTCCGAGGCTATCTCTGGGAGTGTCATAATTTGTTTACATGATAAAAGTGTTTTTCACGTCTATATGTACATCTACGTCTACATAATTTCTCTGCAGATCACTTTTATGTGTTTGCCA
Organism: Schistocerca cancellata; assembly: GCF_023864275.1. NCBI lineage: Eukaryota > Metazoa > Arthropoda > Insecta > Orthoptera > Acrididae > Schistocerca > Schistocerca cancellata. The sequence goes on from NC_064630.1 coordinate 708,761,905, forward strand.
TAGGATTCACACTATCATTTTCAGACCGGCCGGAGTGGTCGAGCGGTTCTAGGCGCTACAGTCTGGAGCCACGTGACTACTACGGTAGCAGGTTCGAATCCTGCCTCGGGCATGGATGTGTGTGATGTCCTTAAAAGGACGGAGATTTGAAAAACTCCCTTCGTTCTGCAACAAATTCTAGCAGATAGAAGCAAATACAGTGTTAAAGGTCACATATGAATTTACATTCATGGAGCTGGTACACGTAATAAAGATTTCATGTGACGGCAGTTGTGCATTTAATGTGTGAATTTTAATTCGTTTCCTGTGTACATAGATAAAGTAATAGTAAGAATGGTGATTTCAAGACATTCCTACAGTATTTGTTGACTTATCAGAAACAATCTACATCCTTAAAATGACGTACCATAGATGAATTGCTACAAGCTGTGGGGAACTACGAGTGATATCAGTATATACCGGATGTAGAGGAAACAATAAGAAACGAAGATTGAGAAGTTGTTCCATTGGCTTTTCATTATATTCATTTGTCTACACTAAGGAGCCAAAACAATATGACCACTGCCCACCGCGAGGTTGAATGCCTCCTGATGTTGTCCCGGCACGTGACGCAGTAAGGAAAGAATGTAATCGAAAGAGAGACGAATGGCCAGTCATTATAGCGAACGTACGGGCCGTAAATGGGGTAATCCATTGATAGAAGCGAGAATCTCTGAAACGGCGAAACTGTTCGTATATTGGCCTACTATTGTCGTTAGCACTTATGGAAAGTGGTTGAAGGATGGCGATTTGTTTAGTTTAGTTTAGTTTTAGTTATATCATGTTCCGGAGATCATTTTCCCGATACTTTTTTCGGTATGATGTGGAACAAGTCAGATTACAAGATATATAGTCACACATGACTAGTGTTATTATTAACAGTACTGAAATTTTTAGTTCTACACATGTAACTACATTTAGAGGTACTTTTTTTTGCCCTTTTTGAAACAGAAACTCGTCCATGTTGTAGAAGGAGTTGTCCAAAAGAAATGATTTTAAGCTAGATTTAAGACTTCAGAAACCTTATGTTGTTGGGCGAATGATCAAAGATGTTTGTTGCTGAAAACTGTACTCTTTTTTGAGCAAGTAACAGCTTCAATAGCGGATAGTAAAGGTCATTTTTCCCTCTAGTGTTGTACGTATGAACATGACTGTTCTTTGAAAAATTGAGATGGATTATTTGTAACGACTTTCACTAGCGAATATATGTACTCTGATGGTGCAGTTAAAATACCTAATTCTTTGAAAAGGTGCCTACATGACGTCCTTGGGTGAACAACACTAATTATTCTCACTGCTCTCTTTTGTGCAATCAATACTTTAAGCCTAAGTGGAGAGTTACCCCAGAAAACTATTCCACAAGACATTATTGAGTGGAAATAGCACGATAGTAGGCTGATCTGTTTATTACCAAGTCTAGCGATTATACGAAGAGCGAAAGAAGCTAAACTTAGTTGTCTGAGAAGCTCAGTAATATGCTTCTTCCAGTTCAAGTTGTTATCACTGTGAACACCCAAAAATTTGCAGAAATCTACCCTGTTAACTGAACCCTTTTCACATGCTACATCAATTGTCGGTATGACTCTATTCGATGTACAGAACTGGATATAGTGAGTTTTTCCAAAATTAAGGGAGAGTCCATTTTCTCAGAACCATCTAACAATTCTTTGAAAGGCATCCTTAACAATATCTTCAGCTGCTTTTTCTGGAATGGAATTTATTGTTACACCTGTGTAATCTGCAAAAAGTACTAGTTCAGCTTGCTGAACGTTAAGTATGAGGTCATTCACAAGAATAAGGAACAGCAGAGTACCTAAAACTGAACCCTGTGGGACTCACTTTGTGATAACTCCCCATTCACTAAATTTACCACCCTCCCAACATTATTTGTGCTAATCAGCACAACTTTTTTCTTTCTGTTCATTATGTATGATCCAAACCAGCTGTGTGTATAGCCTTCCATTCCATAAAACCTGAGTTTTTCTAAGAGTGTGACATGATCCACACAGTCTTTGCCTTGGAGAGCTCACAAAAAATACCAAGTGGCGATAATATGTTATTTAGGGCATGTAATATTTGATGGGTAATGGGTAGATAGCATTCTCAGTCGAGTAACCCCTCCGTAATCCGAACTGTGACATTCTGAGTAAATTATTTTCACTTAAATGTGAGGCTATTCTTAAATACATAACTGTTTCGAATAATTTAGAAAATGAAGTCAGCGTAGAGATTGGTCTTTAATTATTTAAGTCACTCTTGTCCTCTTTCTTATGAAGAGGTTTAACAATTGCGTATTTCGATCTGTCTGGAAAAAATTCCTGTGTAGCAAAGCATTACATACATCGCTAAGGACTGCACTTATTAAGTTAGAACAACACTTCAAAATTCTGTTAGAGACTCCATCAACACCACATTATCTCTTATTTTTCAGTATATTTATAATTCCCTTAATTTCAGTTGGGGATGTTGGTGCTAATTCTAAAGGCATAAAGTCTTGGGAAATGACATTTTTAACACATTTTTTGCTTCTTCAGCTGAACCCTTTAACCCCATTTTTGATTCAGAAAGTGATTGTTAAAAATACTTGCAGCTTCTGAATTATCACTCACAGCATTATCATTTAGCTTTATTGCTATGGTATGCTGTGCACTGTCAGGTTGTCCCGTCTCCCGTTTGACAATATTCCATATAGTTTTAATCTTATTATCCGCATTATAAATTTTTGTTAGAACACGTAAGCTTCTCGACTTCTTAATGAATTTCGTTAAATTCCTACACTATCTTTTGTAGTCAGCAAGTAACGTCGGATCCTTACTTATTCTGGCCTGTCCACATATTTCTCTCTTCCTCTTACACAATATCTTAATTCCCTTAGTAATCCATGGCTTACTTGACTTTGTAATGGCATTCCATGGCTTACTTGACTTTGTAATGGCATTTTTGGATAACGTTTCAGGAAAGCAACTCTCAAATATCGAGAAAAATTTTCGGTGGAATAAATTGAATTTGGCATCAGCATCATTTTCTGTGTATACTTCTAGGCGGCACTTAAAGCCCTGTATCCTGTTCGCATTAATAAACCTCCCTGCCTTGTACGAACCTGCCGGAACCCTGTAAGGTGCTATATGCCTTATTTCCATTAACTGTGCATCATGATCAGATAGCCCATTGATAACTGGGTACACATTAATTGTTTCTGCATGAGCACTGTCTATGAAAATGTTATCGATAAGTGACCTTCTACTCTGCTGCACACGAGTTGGAAAATTTACAACAGATGCTAGATTGAAACAATCAAACAAAGATTATAGCTCATTTTTCTTATCAGTATCTTTTTATTAATCTACATTAAAATCACCACAAACCACTAACAGCTTCTTTTTGTCTGACAGGTAGCTCAATAATGCCTCAATATTTTTCATGAATAGTTGATAGTTACCTTGAGGGGTTCTGTAGATTGTTTAATTACTATTGAAGTATATTGCAGTAACAACTCACAGGCACATGCTTCAAGGATCTGATCTACTCAAAAACTATTTGTTTCAATATTTGTTTCAATATTTTTGACTTTGTGTCCAGTTTTTATATAAGTACCAACTCCTCCTTTTTCCATGTTGACTCTACATGAATAAGATGCTAATCTGTAATGCCTTAAATTTAACTTCTCCATCCCTGCGGTTACATAGTGTTCAGAGAGACACAAAACATCTATACTTTCAGAATTTACCCCATTTTCTAGGCATACAAGAAGCTCATGTATCTTATTTTTCAGTCTTGTAATGTTCTGATGAAACACACAATTTTTATTTCTTTGGATACTGCTACAGACATTGTGATAGTGTTCTGCTTTAGTCTCTTTCAATACTCTCTGTCTGTAACCTGACTCTAACCTAAAAAATGTGTCCCTCTGACTCCAGTATATCACAGGTATTTTGTCATGTGTGCATGTGGCCCCCTTACATTTTCTGCAAGAAGAACAACTAATCTATCCTTCCCTCTCCTATTCAGGTGCAGGCCATGACTAGTGTAACCACCTCCCAATTGCATCAACAGTTAAAGAACAGATAAGAGATTTAGTTTCCGCCAAGAGTAACTCCCCCCCCCCCCCCCCCCCAGCTCTCTGTTAACATGGTTGAGAGCCGTATTAACTCAGGGCTGGTTCAAATGCTTCAAATGGCTCTGAGCACTATGGGACTCAACTGCTGTGGTCATCAGTCCCCTAGAACTTAGAACTACTTAAACCTAACTAACCTAAGGACCTGCGACCGTAGCAAGAGCGCGGCTCCGAACTGGAGCGCCTAGAACCGCACGGCCACCAGGGCCGGCCTGAGACTGGTTACGGCGCTGCAAAACATCCACAAACCCCACACGAGTGTGAGCTGTTGTTGCCACCTATTACATAAAGGTCACACCTAATACTGTAGTTCGAACTGCTAGCCAGGCAGTGTCCTGCTCATCCAACTACAAGAACATGGTCATCGCCATCAAAATCTTTGCCGAGTCCCCCTGGTTTTCTGTAACCTGGCTAAGCTTATCACTAGGTGTCACAATGCTTGTGACCTGGTTCTCGACTCCTAGCCTGTCCTGTAGCAACTGGCCTACACCTCTCCCGTGCCTGCTACCTAACAGCAGAACTCTTTTCTTGACTTTGCTCCCGATCTAGCATTACAATTGTTACTACGAGTCTGCGGCACCCTACGTTGTTCTAAACCTGTTAGAGGCTCTTCTACGTCAGCTAACAAATCAAACTAATTGCTCTCTGGAATCTGAAAAGTGATTTCTGGGCTTTTCTCCTTCTGACTATGACTTGTTACCTGTTCCCAGCTCTCAGTGTCTCTTTCCCCCCTTAAACCTGTCTAATTTAAAGTATACCATTTCTACACTCCTGGAAATGGAAAAAAGAACACATTGACACCGGTGTGTCAGACCCACCATACTTGCTCCGGACACTGCGAGAGGGCTGTACAAGCAATGATCACACGCACGGCACAGCGGACACACCAGGAACCGCGGTGTTGGCCGTCGAATGGCGCTAGCTGCGCAGAATTTGTGCACCGCCGCCGTCAGTGTCAGCCAGTTTGCCGTGGCATACGGAGCTCCATCGCAGTCTCTAACACTGGTAGCATGCCGCGACAGCGTGGACGTGAACCGAATGTGCAGTTGACGGACTTTGAGCGAGGGCGTATAGTGGGCATGCGGGAGGCCGGGTGGACGTACCGCCGAATTGCTCAACACGTGGGGCGTGAGGTCTCCACAGTACATCGATGTTGTCGCCAGTGGTCGGCAGAAGGTGCACGTGCCCGTCGAACTGGGACCGGACCGCAGCGACGCATGATGCACGCCAAGACCGTAGGATCCTACGCAGTGCCGTAGGGGACCGCACCGCCACTTCCCAGCAAATTAGGGACACTGTTGCTCCTGGGGTATCGGCGAGGACCATTCGCAACCGTCTCCATGAAGCTGGGCTACGGTCCCGCACACCGTTAGGCCGTCTTCCGCTCACGCCCCAACATCGTGCAGCCGGCCTCCAGTGGTGTCGCGACAGGCGTGAATGGAGGGACGAATGGAGACGTGTCGTCTTCAGCGATGAGAGTCGCTTCTGCCTTGGTGCCAATGATGGTCGTATGCGTGTTTGGCGCCATGCAGGTGAGCGCCACAATCAGGACTGCATACGACCGAGGCGCACAGGGCCAACACCCGGCATCATGGTGTGGGGAGCGATCTCCTACACTGGCCGTACACCACTGGTGATCGTCGAGGGGACACTGAATAGTGCACGGTACATCCAAACCGTCATCGAACCCATCGTTCTACCATTCCTAGACCGGCAAGGGAACTTGCTGTTCCAACAGGACAATGCACGTCCGCATGTATCCCGTGCCACCCAACGTGCTCTAGAAGGTGTAAGTCAACTACCCTGGCCAGCAATATCTCCGGATCTGTCCCCCATTGAGCATGTTTGAGACTGGATGAAGCGTCGTCTCACGCGGTCTGCACGTCCAGCACGAACGCTGGTCCAACTGAGGCGCCAGGTGGAAATGGCATGGCAAGCCGTTCCACAGGACTACATCCAGCATCTCTACGATCGTCTCCATGGGAGAATAGCAGCCTGCATTGCTGCGAAAGGTGGATATACACTCTACTGGTGCCGACATTGTGCATGCTCTGTTGCCTGTGTCTATGTGCCTGTGGTTCTGTCAGTGTGATCATGTGATGTATCTGACCCCAGGAATGTGTCAATAAAGTTTCCCCTTCCTGGGACAATGAATTCACGGTGTTCTTATTTCAATTTCCAGGAGTGTAGTTCAGCCTGAAGGGCACAAATCTTTTTTCCTGATCCAAGATTTTCATGTCACGCTACATAATCTACAACTCCACTGGCGAGCCTCACCTGGCACTGTACCAGTTTCCCCGCTACAATCTCCCCAGTGAAACACCAACCCAAAAATGGCTCTGAGCACTATGGGACTTAACTTCTAAGGTCATCAGTCCCCTAGAACTTAGAACTACTTAAACCTAACTAACCTAAGGACATCACACACATCCATGCCCGAGGCAGGATTCGAACCTGCGACCGTAGCGGCCGTGCGGTTCCAGACTGTAGCGCCTTTAACCGCTTGGCCACCACGGCCGGCCAAACACCAACCCACAATCCTGACATTTCACTATCGTGCTCACTAATCTACGACAACATCCATATTTGTCACACGTGGCGGCAGATTAAACAATACAAATTTCACTACAAACAAACAACACAAATACAAACAATACAAATTACACTACAAACAAATCCTCTACATCAATTAACAATTAGCAGAAAGTAACTTAGCTTGCGGTGAGATGAGCTGAGAAATTCTGGACGTCAGGCGAATGTAGCAGCAGGCGAATGTAAACAGTGCGAAGTTAGCTGCTGGCGTACGTTATAGTGGCGGAAATCACGAAACGAGTAAGAAACTGAAGAAGCTCAATATTTTCTAACGACGAATTTGAACAGGTGCTATCACTGAATTATATATAAATTCTCTAAGGGAAACAGAAACACCACTTAATGACTTTACTGCACAATATGGAAAATTAACTGTACAGAAGTATAGAAACACAGAAAACACGAACCGAATGCAAATTATACACGTACGATACTCTTCACAATAAAGCTACACAGACACTACCCGGGAATTATTGAATAATCACATAACTTACTGCAGTGTGTGTGTGTGTGTGTGTATGCGAGGTGGTACCGACTATATGGCTGGACTTCTGTGTGAGGTATACGGTAACACCACAGTCTAATAAATACATTCACGGCATTCTGTGATCCGAAAGTTGTTACCGTTTGACAGCTGGAACGACGCTAGCGTTCGAAGCGGTGAGAAAGCAGACAGTCACATGTGTCGTAAGGGTAATGTTTGTTTTTAATTATTTTTACTTAATTAATGGAAAAGTTGTTATATTTTAGTGTTCCGTGCGTTAGTAAGTTACCAAGAGACATTTATTATCGTAAAATACGTGTAAAAACAGCCGAATCGCACTGATTCGATTACATAAGGTACAAGTCAGTAATGAAGAAATACTTTCGACTGTGTCTATATTTGCAGCTTATTCCGTTGTAAGCAAGAGAATATAAACACATTTCAAGCATGAGAAACATATATTTTGTTGTTGTCTGTTGTTATTATCACAGCCGGCCGCGGTGGCCGTGCGGTTCTGGCGCTGCAGTCCGGAACGGCGGGACTGCTACGGTCACTTCGAATCCTGCCTCGGGCTTGGGTGTGTGTGATGTCCTTAGGTTAGGTTAGGTTTAAGTAGTTCTAAGTTCTAGGGGACATATGACCTAAGATGTTGAGTCCCATAGTGCTCAGAGCCATTTTTTTGTTATTATCACAGGCACTTTCCATGATACAAAATTTTTTTTATGGAGTCCAATAATTCGCCCTGTCTTGGTCTTCACTCGACTTTCTAATGAACGAATATTTTCGTAAATGTCATTACATATTACCAAAATCGGATGTTTCGGATATTCTTACCGTTTGTGATTCAGATTTAGAAGAAATTGTGGAATTGGTTCCTCCTGTGTTGGGAAATAGTTTTATTGCTTCTGATGATTTCCTGTCACCTTTGTGTGGTTTATCCTTAAGCTACAGTTGTGGTGGCTTATTTGATACATTAAATAATGTAGATATTACGTTCCATATAGGTTTTCTACGTTACAAATTTACTGATGTGGCTGAAAGTGTATCGAACAGAACTCTGCTTTGTGGAGTAGATACACGATATCTTTCCGTCAAGAGTCAGGTCTTCTGGTGTTTATTAGCAAATTTTTTCTTACTAAACGAAAAGAATCTTACTCAGTAAATGTCTCTACGTTACAAGAGAATCTTAAACTGTCCTGTAATGCACGGTTTCGTATCTCGCAGAGTCCTTAGGACAATGAGAAGTCAGAAGTGTGGTGTAGTTTTTTACTTATTGTTGATTCTTATGGCACTACATACACTCCCTATTGTGAAAATTATCTTGAATTCAATATAAACGTTAGTATACGCACTCGTCCGATATCGTATGCAGTATTGTTAGTTGTTGGCCGCTTGGGGCTCACTATTGCTGCGGATAACAAAAACTAGGCGGCGTGTCGCGACTTTTATGTTAGAGTGTGGAAATAGTATCTTTATTTACTTATCATAACGACTGTGGGTAGTTTGCCCTTGAATCCTTACATCATGTTAGTTCTTCTATAGGTGTCACGTTAGTGCGGAGCAGGCCGCTGTGGCCGAGCGATTCTAGGCGCTTCAGTCCGGAACCGTGCTGCTGCTACGGACGCAGGTTCGAATCCCGCCTCGGCCATGGATGTGTGTGATACGCTTAGGTTAGTCAGGTTTAAGTAGTTCTAAGTCTAGGGGACTGATGACCGCAGATGTTAAGTTCCATCGTGTTTAGAGCCATATGAATTGTTATTGCGTATCTTCTATGATATCACGAGGCTCTCGAACCCGGTGCTAGTGTTCAGCATGGACAGAGACTGTGTTTTCCAGATGAGGAGATGTGGGACGTAAGGCTTCGATTTTATTGACAAGTCTCTGCTTGTACCGGACGACGGAGTCCCGCATCGTTGGTTGATTCAATTCGTCGTGATGGTCGCGAACCTCCGCCCACCTAGGTGCCCCTAGGAATAGGCGGAGACAGCGTTTTTATAACGCTTGGGTAGGCTTGAGATTTGAGATACTTGTTGTCCCCACGTTGAACACCGTAGAGTATTGCTGTGGGGACCGTTGCTCCATACAGACGAAACTTAGCGCATGTTTGCATGTTTGTACTATCCAATAGCGGGTAGCCTGAATGTGAACATTAAACACCAGCTTAGCATCCACTCCTAATTACTTGTTGTTCCAAGGGATTTCCCGGTTATTGAGAGTCAGTTTGCCACGTAGCACTGGACGCTTCAGAGTGGACATTACAGCCCATGTTTAGGCGGCATTTAGAGCTTTCTTTGGCTCGTCATTCAGTGATTGTCAGTTGCCGTTGTAAGAGCGAGATAACTGTAGTCGTTCGTCGACCACTGACGGTAAGGGCCGTGTCATTGGCGAACTGATCGAGTACCTCTTGTGATAAAGTCGGCAGATCGATCAGGTATATAACGAAGAGGAATAATTCCTGTGGGCTGCGTCTGTAAGGTGTTTGGATGGTGAAATAGCGAGTAGGGCTATGGTATTGGATGATCACCTTTCATCACAAAGCGTAGAGGTCGGAGGATTCCCCATTGTGTGATCCAGGATAGACAGCAATTTGTGGCAGATACGACGACAGAGTACAATGCTGCTGCAGGCATAACTGTTTCGGAGCACACCGTTGAAAGGCCATTGTTGAACATGGAGTTTCACATCACAGGACCACTGTGTGTTCCTGTGTTGATCCAACGACATGGACAGTTATGATTGCAGTGGGCAAAGGATCACAGAGTTTTCACCGTGGATCAACAGCAACTTCTCGCCAGTTGAATGAATCGCCTTTCGTGTTACACCAGGCCGATGGCTGGTCCTTACACGCCGTCATCCAAGCGAATAACTGCACGAAACGGCAGAATTATGCTGTGGGGTACGTTGAGTTGGGCTTCCATGGGGTCTGTGGTTCTAATCAAGGCGTCGCGACAGCAGTGAACTACGTGAACATTACTGCACATCACCTGCATGGCTCAGTTTCCCCCTACGGTGTCGCGCGGGGTAGCCGCCTGGTCTGAGGCACCTTGTACGGTCCATGCGGCTCCCCACATCGGAGGTTCGAGTCTTCCGTCGGGCATGGGTGTGTCTGTTGTCCATAGTGTAAGTTACTTTAAGGTAGAGTAAGTAGTATGTAGGCTTAGGGACTGATGACCTCAGCAGTTTGGTCCCATAAGATCTTACAACAAATTTCCAATTTTCCGCCTACGGTGATAATAATTTTCCAGCAGAATAACTGTCCCTGTTGTAAAATCGTACATGCCTCTACAATCCTGTGAAGAATTTGAGGAATCCATGCCAAGCAGAATCTCTGTTGTGCTGTGTTTGAAAATTGGAACAACACGCTATTAAACAGGTGATTATAATGTTTTGGCTCATTGGAGTATATTTTGAATGCTACGAGGCTTCAGTTGTGTAGTTATATTCAAGCAATTGCATGCAAATAACGAAAACTTAATTAGCGTACAACATAAAAGTCCACCATTGGTTATAGGCACCAGAATAAAAATAGAATAAAAAGTACACTTAAAGCCAGTAAACATTTACTTTTGCGGTTAAAGTCATTTAATTTCATGGGCAGTCCGTTGTTCGACTAAACTAAACACTTAATACGCGCAGATACAAAACATAAATAGGTAGTAGTTGAAAACTACAAAAAATAAAATGGTTTACCACATACTGGGCTATAGCCATGCTATCTAGTTCTGTACAAAAAGGAGCACACAGCCAGATCTCTTGCTAATGTGAGGGCAGCAGCAGCTCGTGTCAAGCAAGTCAGAAACAAATACGCCTGGACAGCAAGCTCTTTGCGTGATGTGCTTTGTTATCTGCAACATAAACGTGATGTCTCCAAGAGAAGGAATGATGGTTTTCTCTTCATTACTGGTACAAGAATTGTTACTGATACCATCGAAAATGAAATTGCTGCAATAATAGTATTCTTACTGCTGTTAAGTATATCACTTGAACTACGTGGACAGTTTCGCCTATTTATTGATGATGATGATGATGATGTTTGGTTTGTGGGGCGCTCAACTGCGTGATTATCAGCGCCCGTACAATTACCCAATCTTTGCTCAGTCCAATTTCGCCACTTTCCTGGATGATGATGAAATGATGAGGACAACACAAACACCCAGTCATCTCGAGGCAGGTGAAAATCCCTGACCCCGCCGGGAATCGAACCCGGGACCCCGTGCTCGGGAAGCGAGAACGCTACCGCGAGACCACGAGCGGCGGACGCCTATTTATTAAGTAAAAAGGTCAATGTTTTGTAATCTTCAGTACCTGTCTCCTCCAGCCAACTGTGTCTCCATTAACTGTTATCTCACTTGCGTAACTCTATACCACCCGCTCCCCCTTGCCTCCCCTCACTTCTCCTTCCCTTCCTGCCTACTGTGTCAATTGCAGATTCATGGTCGAAGTAGAGAGGATATAAAATGTAGACTGGCAATGGCAAGGGAAGCGCTTCTAAAGAAGAGAAATTTGTTGACATCGAGTATAGATGTGTCAGGAAGTCGTTTCTGAAAGTATTTGTATGGAGTGTAGCCATGTATGGAAGTGAAACGTGGACGATAAATAGTTTAGACAAGAAGAGAATAGAAGCTTTCGAAATGTGGTTCTACAGAAGAATGCTGAAGATTAGATGGGTAGTTGACGTAACTAATGAGGTATTGAATAGGAGAGAAGAGAATTTTGTGGCACAACTTGACTAGAAGGAGGGATCGGTTGGTAGGGCATAGTCTGAGGCATCAAGAGTTCACGAATTAAGTATTGGAGGGCAGCGTGGAGGGTAAAAATCGTAGAGGGAGACCAAGAGATGAATACACTAAACCGATTCAGAAGGACGTGGGTTGCAGTAGGTACTGGGAGATGAAGAAGCTTGCACAGGATAGAGTAGCATGGAGAGCTACCTCAAGCCAGTCTCTGGACTGAAGACCACATCAACAACGTAAGATTATTCACCTTCCTCTTCCTCCTCTTCCTCTTGCTAACCTGTCCACCTCATGTAAACTGAACTGCCTACTTCCTCCTCGGTATTTCTCCTCCTTTTCTCTTCACGCATGATTTTGTTTGTCAGTTATAGTACGATACGCGCTGATCGCTTTCACATTCGGTATTGTGATGTCAATGTAGCAATTCGCAACGACGAATGTGATGTGTTATATTATGTCGGATCTATGAATGTGTTATTCTTTTGCAAAAATCTGACACAGTTTTATGTATACATGGCCCAGTTACGTCAATGTACCCACACCCTACGTTCAACGTTAACGTGAAATAAGCTCTCACAGGCGGGATGTGGCAGCATCAGCAGTGGAGGGTAAATAAAGCACGTCAAGGGGGAGCAAACAACAAACAATGCAGTCATTGTCGTAACGCGGAAATGGAGCGAATTATCTGACAACCAGAAGGACATGATTATTCGATTTCGGGTCAATGATAGAAGCATTTCCGAAATGGCTACGTCTGTAATCTGTTCGAGTGGCGTCGTGGTAACTGATTAAAATATACCATGTATGGGAAAGCGACACAACCCGAAACTGGCGCTGAAGCAGCTGTGGTGTTCCCCGGGGCATAGATGACGGGGCTGAACGACGGCCGCGGACCTCTAAATCCTCGCACAAACGAAAAAGTGGCTGACATCGAAATAAGTGTCCAAGGAATAGAAAAGCAACTGGAATCACTCAACAGAGGGAAGTCCATTGGACGTGACGGGATACCAATTCGATTCTACACAGAGTACGCGAAAGAACTTGGCCCCCTTCTAACAGCCGCGTACCGCAAGTCTCTAGAGGAACGGAAGGTTCCAAATGATTGGAAAAGAGCACAGGTAGTCCCAGTCTTCAAGAAGGGTCGTCGAGCAGATGCGCAAAACAATAGGCCTATATCTCTGACGTCGATCTGTTGTAGAATTTTAGAACATGTCTTTTGCTCGAGTATCATGTCGTTTTTGGAAACCCAGAATCTAATATGTAGGAATCATGATGGATTCCGGAAACAGCGATCGTGTGAGACCCAACTCGCTTTATTTGTTCATGAGACCCAGAAAATATTAGATACAGAATCCCAGGTAGATGCTATTTTCCTTGACTTCCGGAAGGCGTTCGATACAGTTCCGCACTGTCACTTGATAAACAAAGTAATAGCATACGGAATATCAGACCAGCTGTGTGGCTGGATTGAAGAGTTTTTAGCAAACAGAACACAGCATGTTGTTATCAATGGATAGAAGTCTACAGACGTTAAAGTAACCTCTGGCGTGCCACAGGGGAGTGTTATGGGACCACTGCTTTTCACAATATATATAAATGACCTAGCAGATAGTGTCGGAAGTTCCATGCGGCTTTTCGCGGATGATGCTGTAATATACAGAGAGTTGCAGCATTAGAAAATTGTAGCGAAATGCAGGAAGATCTGCAGCGGATAGGCACTTGGTGCAGGGAGTGGCAACTGACCCTTAACATAGACAAATGTAATGTATTGCGAATACATAGAAAGAAGGATCCTTTACTGTATGATTATATGATAGCAGAACAAACACTGGTAGCAGTTACTTCTGTAAAATATCTGGGTGTATGCGTGCGGAACGATTTGAAGTGGAATGATCATATAGAATCAATTGTTGGTAAGGCGGGTACCAGGTTGAGATTCATTGGGAGAGTCCTTAGAAAATGTAGTCCATCAACAAAGGAGGTGGCTTACAAAACACTCGTTGGACCTATACTTGAGTATTGCTCATCAGTGTAGGATCCGTACCAGATCGGGTTGACGGAGAAGATACAGAAGATCCAAAGAAGAGCGGCGCGTTTCGTCATAGGGTTATATGGTAACCGTGATAGCGTTACGGAGATGTTTAACAAACTCAAGTGGCAGACTCTGCAAGAGAGGCGCTCTGCATCGCGGTGTAGCTTGCTGTCCAGGTTTCGAGAGGGTGCGTTTCTGGATGAGGTATCGAATATATTGCTTCCCCCTACTTATACCTCCCGAGGAGATCACGAATGTAAAATTAGAGAGATTCGAGCGCGCACGGAGGCTTTCAGACAGTCGTTCTTTCCGCGAACCATACGCGACTGGAACAGGAAAGGGAGGTAATGACAGTGGCACGTAAAGTGCCCTCCGCCACACACCGTTGGGTGGCTTGCGGAGTATAAATGTAGATGTAGATGTAGATATGTGTAAGGGCAACTGTTGAGCAAGCAACCATCCAGATGACCAAGGGGCCACCAAGAGTGTCTCCTCGAAGGCCGCTAAGCGAACTTCCACAGCAAGTTTCCTTGTTCATGCATGCCTACTGAATGTTGTTCATCGGTGACGAAGGCTGGAACGTGCACTCTAGTACAGCAAGTGGGCGTCCACTGAGTGTGGAGACAGGTGCCGTTGTCAGACGAATCACGTTTTATGCTCCATCGGACAGATGGCAGTTGCATGTGCGGCATGAAACGTGTGATGGCAAACGTCCTGAAACAGCAGTTGGAATGGTCAAGACCGAAGGAAGAAGCATTTGGTCTGGGGAATGTTGGCCGATCTCGTCGTTTTACCCTCTGGATGATGGCATCTACCTTCAGGACAGTGAAAGCGTGTCAGATAGCTCGCAGTATATAAGCATGGTTCAAAGTGCACCAGATTGCGTTTACTGTACGGTCCTCTCTTGGCCCCAAACTCCCGGATTAAAACCCAGTTGAGACTGTGTGGGACCATCTCGATCGGGCCATTCGCGCCATGCACCCTCAACCGAGAAACCTACAGCAGTTGGCCACGGCACAGGAGTCACTCGGCTCCACACCCGTCTCGGTACTTCACAGAACCTCAACGACTCTCTTCCTACACATCTCGCAGCGGTGATTTTTCAAGCTTCTGGCGCGTATTCACATTAATGCCACTAAACACATAACACTATCTTCACTGTCTTAAACTATTCTTTACTATTTATATTTTATACATTTCACGACGGCCTTTATGGGCGGTACCTGAGAAGGAAGAAGGAAGGAAGATTAGGTTCAAATGGTTCAAATGGCTCTAAGCAGTATGGGACTCTGTGGTCATCAGTCCCCTAGAACGTAGAACTACTTAAACCTAACTAACCTAAGGACATCACACACATCCATGCCAAAGGCATGATTCGAACCTGCGACCGTAGCAGTCGTGCGGTTCCAGACTGAAGCGCCTAGAACCGTTCGGCCACCAACGGCCGGCGGAAGATTAGGATTCAACGTTCCGTCGACTAGCAGGTCATTAGAGACTGAGTGCAAGATAGGAGTTGGGTCAATTTGGAAGGAAACCAAACATGTACTTTCCTATGAAGAATCCCAGCTCTTAAAGAAAATGAATTAGGGAAACCCTAGTAAACTTTTTGTAACGGAACTGCGACGCCATCCACAAATCTCAACGCTTTTATTTTTTTCTCCGGGAACATTAATTCCCTTTCCAAACTTCTCCCTTGTTACCGTTAAATCTTGATCAATGTATAGACTGATTATCACCGGGGATATGCTACAACACTGTCTCACTCCTTTGACCCGCCAGGGTAGACGAGAGCGCTAACCCGCTGCTTCCTGGGCTCGGGTTAGGCGCGCCGGCCCCGGGTTGAATCCTCCCGGCGGATTAACGACGAGGGCCGATGTGCCGGCCAGTCTGGATGTGGGTTTTAGGCGGTTTCCCACATCCCGCCAGGTGAGTACCGGGCTGGTCCCCATGTTCCGCCTCAGTTACACGGCTTGCAGACATTTGAACACTTTCGCACTATCCCATGGATTACAGTCGACGCAGACAGTTGGGGTACACTAATTCCATCCCGGGGGGGTATGGGGTGGCGGCAGGAAGGGCATCCGGCCACCCCTTAAACATTAACATGCCAAATCCGATCAACGATGGCTGACCCTGCGTAACTGCGGGACCAGGCTCAAGCGATCGATAGAACTGTCTCACTCCTTTGTCAACCGGTGCTAATCAGTCTATACATTGATCAAGATTTAACGGTAACAAAGGAGAAGTTTGGAAAGGGAATTAATGTTCCCGGAGAAAAAAATAAAAGCGTTGAGATTTGTGGACGGCGTTGCAGTTCCGTTACAAAAAGTTTACTAGGGTTTCGCTAATTCATTTTATTTAAGAGCTGGGATTCTTCATAGGAAAGTACATGTTTGGTTTCCTTCCAAACTTCGACTTGAACGACATCAGTCTGGTTTCTGTGTAAGTTGTAAATAAATTTTCGCTCTCTGCAGTTTAGACTATCTTTGAATGTACTGAACTTGACAATGGCAAAAACTTTCCTTAAACCTACGAACGATATAAACTTATGTTTATTTTTTAAGCTTATTGTATATGATTAGTCGTAGGGTGAGTACTGCCTCGTGTGTTCATGGGAGGGGATGTGAATCAAAGTCCTAAATATGAGTCTCCTGTCTTTATATTGCGCCACCTCGCTGTCCGAAACTGCCTAGGATCATCTACATCTTAACTCACGTAACACTGATACAAGGTTAACCGATTTTAACTGGGCCACTGCATAATCACCAGCCACGGCTTCCTCAACTGCATTGTACAGTGATCGGATTTCCTTTATGTGACGGTATATGTCAAAGGTTAAGCACATTTTCATGCAATGCAGGTGCGCCAGCTTCGCTAAACCATGACGAAGAGGCTAAGGACGATGTTTTTGCCTCTGAAATAGTTGTTGTTGTGGTGTTCGTCTTCAGTCCGAAGACTGGACTTCAGACTACTCTATCCTCTCCCACCGTCTTAATATCCAAATTACTACCACAATTTAATTCCACTTGGACTTACTTCCTCTTTTCTTCTGTTAGTATTCTTCTGCTGTTTTTACACCTGGAACTCCCGTCCATTACGAAATTGACGTTTCCTTGACATCACGGGATTAATTGATCCCATATTTTAGCCAAGTTATGTCCAAATTTGTTTTCTCCCAAATTCCAATCAGTATCTCCTTATCAGTTAGGCGTTCCGCCCACCTTATCGCCAGGATTCTTCTGTAACACCACATTTCGGAAGATTCCAATGTCTTCTAGTTTGAAGCTGTTATCGTACATTTGTTTCTATTCTAAACAAGGCTTCATTGCAGAGAAATACATACTTATCTGCGATACCAGATTAAATATCAAGAAACTTCCTTTCTGAAATTCTGTTTTCCTATGTCCAGTATGTATTATATATGCTATCTACCTTGGTCATTGTCAGTTGTTTTCCCATAAAAACAGCGAAACTCATCTCCTATGATACTTTTAGTGTCTAATTTATCAATCCTATTCCCTTATTTATCATATGCCTTAATTCGACTACGTTCCCATTATCCTGCTTAAGTTTTATTGGTGTTCATTTATAGCCACTTTTCAAAATACAATTAGTTCCGTTCAGGTGCTCTCGCAGGTCCTCTCCTGTCTCTGACAGAATTACTCTCCAATCTGCAAACCTGAACGTTTTTATCTTATGTCCAAGAACTTTAATTTCCATTTCAGATTTCTCCTTTGTTTCCTTTGCCTTTCGGTCAGTGTATAAAGTGATTAACATCAGGGATGGGCAACAACACTGTCTCTCTCCTTTCTCAACCACTGCGCTCCGTTTCGTGAACTTCGACTCTTGTGCCTGCAGTCTCGTTTTTGCATAAATTGTAAATAACTTTTCGCTCCCTCTGTCTCAGAATTTCAGTGAACGTATTGCACCTGACACCGACAAAAGCTGTCTTTAAATCTACACGCATTATAAACATAGATTTGCTGTTTTTTATATCTATTGTCTGTAGTAAGTCGTAATGTGAGTACTGCCTTGCTTTTGTATTTCTATGGAATCTAAACTAATCTTCTCCGAAATTGTATTCTTACAGATTATATTTTATTCCTTGAATTTTTTGTCGCAGTCTTTTGCAACTACTAACTATTAATCTCCTATGATTGACAGATGAGAAAATTACCGAACTGTCAGTTTAGTAAGTCACGGCTGCAAAACTCTAACACGAATTCTTTACAGACGAACGGGAAAGCTGGTGGGAGCCGACCTCGGGGAAGATCAGTTTGGATTCCGTAGAAATGTTTGAATACGTGAGGCAATACTGACCCTACGACTTATCTTAGAAGATACATTCAGGAAAGGCCAACTTATGTTCCTAGCGTTTGAAGACTTAGAGAAAGCTTTTGACAATGTTGACTGGAAAACTCTCTTTCAAATTCGGAAGGTGGCAGGGGTAAAATACAGGGAGCGAAAGGCTATTTACAATTTGTGCAGAAACCAGATGTCAGTTATAGGAGTCGAGGGGCATGAAAGGGAAGCAGTGGTTGGGAAGGGAGTGACACAGGATAGTAGCTTATCCCTTATGGTATTCAATCTGTATACTGAGCTAGCAGTAAAGGAAACAATAGAAAAATTCGGAGTAGGAGTTAAAATCCACCGAGAAGAAATAAAATCTTTGAGGTCCCCCGACGACATCATAATTCTGTCAGAGACAGCAAAGGACCTGGAAGAGCAGTAGAACGGAATGGACGGTGTCTTGAAAGGAGGATATAAGATGAACATGTAGTCGAATTAAATCGGGTTAGGTTAGGAAATTAGACAATTAAAATAGTAAATTAGTTTTGCTATTTGGGGAGCAAAATAACTGCTGGTGGTCGAAGTAGAAAAATTTTAAATGTGTGTGAAATCTTATGGGACTTAACTGCCAAGGTCATCAGTCCCTAAGCTTACGCACTACTTAACCTAAATTGTCCTAAGGACAAACACACACACCCATGTCCGAGGGACGACTCGAACCTCCGCCGGGACCAGGTCGAAGTACAGAGGATATAAAATATAGACTGGCAATGGCAAGGGATGCGCCTCTAAACAAGAGAAATTTGTTAACATCGAGTATAAATTTAAGTGACCGGAAGTCGTTTCTGAAAGTAATTGTATGGAGTGTAGCCACGTATGGAAGTGAAACGTCGACAATAAATAGTTTAGACAATAAGGTAATAGATGTTTTCGAAATGTGGTGCTACAGGAGAATACTGAAGATAGGATGGGTAGATCACATAATTAATGAGGAACTATTGAACAGAATTGGAGAGAAGAGAAATTTGTTGCACAACTTGACTAGAAGAAAGGATCGATTGGTAGGACATGTTTTGCGGCATCAAGGGATTACCAATTTAGTATTGGAGGACAGCCGGGAGGGGGGGGTAAAATCGTAGAGGGAGAACAAGAGAAGAATACACTAAACAGATTCAGAAGGATGTAGGTTGCAGTAGGTACTGGGAGATGAAGAAGCTTGCACAGGATAGGAGAGCTGCACCAGACCAGTCTCTGGACTGAAGACCACAACAACATCATTGGTTAAGAAGAAAACACATCATTCGCAGCTGAACATTTTTATTAATGAAATCCATTAGCTCTACGCGTTAGCTTATGCTTAAGGGGGGACGTTAATGAAAAGCGCACACTATTTCAAAAATGCACCAAATCCACACTCTTGGAGTTATGGCAATGAAATTTTGTATCACACTTTATATGAAAGTAACACATTTATATATAAAATCCTTTGATTATACATACTCAACTTTTTTAATGAAATATAAAGTTTTATTTTATAAAAATGATGTTTTACCTTTGTCTCAGAAAGTAATCAAGAGATTTCTACAAAAATTGCTCCGTTTCATGTCATGTCATGTTGTGAGCGTCTCTCACGAGGTTTTTAGAGTTGGTCAAATAACCGAATTTTCATACTTTTTAAGTTATAATTCCACAAGTACAATTTTAAATTCATGCAGAATCCCAAGCATTTTGCCACATATCTCAGCTTGCAATCAGAATTTCAAAATTTCCTCTTGAGACAACGTTTATTAGGTTTACAGAAATATGTGTACAAAATTTAATTCATAGACTCTGAGGCAATGGTTTATAAACTTCAAAAAACAAACTTTTCAGGAAACGCGATTTAATGTTCAATATAACTTTTTTCCTTATGTCACGTCTTCAGAAGGCACCACATTTGTACTCTGGGTCGTCTTTCCGTTCAAGGCTTCTCCTCTGGTTTCTTGTTGTCTGTCTTCTTTCTTTTATCAGGTCTTCTACTGACTTTTCAGCTGCAGACACGCGTTGTAAATCTGTTTTCTCAGGATGTCTTGAGTAAAATTTCCTATCTTGAAGCCCATTCTTTCTAATACCTTCATCCTCCCGACTTTCTTATCGTTTTTATACACTCTTTGTGATCGTGGCATAACAATGAAGAAAGAATCGAACATTTGTATAAATCTCCATCAGTAGTACAAGGCATAAGAAGAATAGTTTCGTCATCAACGATGCAGGTATTTTGTTATTGTTTATAAGATATGGGACAGAGTCAAAGGGTATGTATCACGGCCTTCTAGATGTACCCCGCACAAGTTTGGTTGAAGGTAATACACTACTGGCCATTAAAATTGCTACACCACGAAGATGAAGTGCTACAGACACGAAATTTAACCGACATGAAGAAGATGCTGTGATATGCAAATGATTAACTTTTCAGAGCATTCACACAAGGTTCGCGCCGGTGGTGACACCTACAACGTGCTGACATGAGGAAAGTTTCCAACCGATTTCTCATACAGCAGTTGACCAGCGTTGCCTGGTGAAACGTTGTTGTGATGCCTCGTGTAAGGAGGAGAAATGAGTACCATCACGTTTCCGACTTTGATACAGGTCGGATTTTAGACTATCGCGATTGCTGTTCATCGTATCACGACATTGCTGCTCGCGTTGGTCGAGATCCAATGACTGTTTGCAGAATATAGAATCGGTGAGTTCAGGAGGGTAATACGGGACGCCGTGCTGGATCCCAACGGTCTCGTATCGCTAGCAGTCGAGATGACAGGCATCCTATCCGCATGGCTGTAACGGATCTTGCAGCCACGTCTCGATCCCTGAGTCAACAGATGGGGACGTTTGCAAGGCAACAACCATCAGCACGAACAGTTCGACGACGTTTGCAGCAGTATGGACTATCAGCTCGGAGACCATGGCTGCGGTTACCCTTGACGCTGCATCACAGACAGGAGCGCCTGCTTTGGTGTATTCAACGACGAACCTGGGTGCACGAATAGCAAAACGTCATTTTTTCGGATGAATCCAGGTTCTGTTTACAGCATCATGATGGTCGCATCCGTGTTTGGCGACATCGCGATGAACGCACATTGGAAGCGTGTATTCGTCATCGCCATACTGGCGTGTCACCCTGCGTGATGGTATGGGTTGCCATTGGTTATACGTCCCGGTCACCTCTTGTTCGCATTGACGGCCCTTTGAACAGTGAACGTTACATTTCAAATGTGTTACGACCCTTGACTCTACCCTTCACTCGATCGCTGCGAAACCCTACATTTCAGCAGGATAACGCACGGCCGCATGTTGCAGGTCCTGTGCGGGCCTTTCTGGTTCAAATGGCTCTGAGCACTATGCGACTTAACTTCTGAGATCATCAATCGCCTAGAACTTAGAACTAATTAAACCTAACTAACCTAAGGATATCACAAACATCCATGCCCGAGGCAGGATTCGAACCTGTGACCGTAGCGGTCGCTCGGCTCCAGACTGTAGCGGCTAGAACCGCACGGCCACTCCAGCCGTCTGGCCTTTCTGGATACAGAAAATGTTCGACTGCTGCCCTGGCAAGCAAATTCTGCAGATCTCTCACCTATTGAAAACGTCTGGTCAATGGTGGCGGAGCAACTGTCACGTCAAAATACGCCAATCACTACTCTTGAGGAACTGTGGTATTGTGTTGATGCTGCATGGGCTGCTGTACCTGTACACGCCATCCAAGCTCTATTTGACTAAATGCCCAGGCGTATCAAGGCCGTTATTACGGCCAGAGGTGGTTATTCTGGGTACTGATTTCTCAGGATCTATGCACCTAAATTGCGTGAAAATGTAATCACATGTCAGTTCTAGTATTATACAGGGTGATTCAAAAAGAATACCACAACTTTAGGGATTTAAAACTCTGCAACGACAAAAGGCAGAGCTAAGCACTATCTGTCGGTTAATTAAGGGAGCTATAAAGTTTCATTTAGTTGTACATTTGTTCGCTTGAGGCGCTTTTGACTAGGCGTCAGCGTCAGTTGATGCTAAGATGGCGACCGCTCAACAGAAAGCTTTTTGTGTTATTGAGTACGGCAGAAGTGAATCGACGAGAATCCGCGGGAAACAACTTAGTATGAACGTGACTCGCCTAAGGTGAACGTTTTCTGTGCCATTTCAGCCAATAAAGTTTTTGGTCCCTTTTTCTTCGAAGGTGCTACTGTAACTGGACTACAGTTTCTGGAGATGTTAGAGAGTTGGCTGTTCCCTCAGCTCGAACAAGAAGCACAACAATTCATATTTCAGCAGGATGGAGCGCCACCACATTGACAGTTATCTGTCCGTAACTACCTGAACGTCAACTACCCGAGGCGATGGATCGGCCGCCAGGCAGCCCGTGACAGAGCACTTCATCACTGGCCTCCAAGAAGCCCTGATCTTACCCCCTGCGATTTTTTCTTATGGGGGTATGTTAAGGATATGGTGTTTCAGCCACCTCTCCCAGCCACCATTGATGATTTGAAACGAGAAATAACAGCAGCTATCCAAACTGTTACGCCTGATATGCTACAGAGAGTGTGGAACGAGTTGGGGTATCGGGTTGATATTGCTCGAGTGTCTGGAGGGGGCCATATTGAACATCTCTGAACTTGTTTTTGAGTAAAAAAAAACTTTTTTAAATACTATTTGTGATGATGTACAACAGAAGGTTATATTTTGTTTCTTTCATTAAATACACATTTTTAAAGTTGTGGTATTCTTTTTGAATCACCCTGTATATTTGTCCAATGAATACCCGTTTATCATCTGCATTTCTTCTTCATGTAGCAATTTTAATGGCCAGTAATGTACACAGAATCGTTGTTCACTGAGCAGGTTTGGAAGTGCTGCATCAAAACGTGGGCGTGGCAGAGATGCGCGTCACACTTTTAATTGATTTTCAGGCATATCGCATGCGATTTCAACAATGAATCTTTGGGAACTTATTCTCCATGAGTTGTAACAACAAATAAGTAATAAATCGAAAATTGACATATCTGGTCAATTTCATCAACGTCCCCCCTTTAATACTACGCTACACATCATGGGCAGCATTTGGAAACTGCATCTTACGGAACACAGCCCCGCCTGAATGACAGCAGTGGACGGGTGTGGTGTCTGACGGTGGGCAGCGAAACACGGCCCCACCGCGGATTCCGTCTCCGAGCATCAAAGCAGCCGGCCACTCCGGCGATAAGCGGTCTGCCGCGTGCGGTCATGGGGCGGCCGGAAGTGCGCCAAGTGAACCACACGAGTGCACACAGCGCCACACACGGCCTGGAGGGAAGGAGCGGCAAGATAGCCCGCCGCGCTGCGCCGTCAGCAGGGGGCGCCAGATGCGGCGCTGATACGTCACGGCCACGTGACTCAGCCCATCCAGCGCGCCTCTCGCCGTGCACGCTGCACAGCCGCTCTGGAGAGCCGAGCTGCACTCTGCCTCCTGCCGCGAGAATTCCCGACAATCACCACTCGTACCCTGCGTTGGACCAACCACAGCTTGCGGAACGTCAGCACAGATTTATGTGACTCATGTCATCTTCGTATTTCAGGAACTTCGTAGTCACCGGAGTGGCGTCATCGGCTACGTAGACTCTCAAAGGCCTTTGATTGTTTAAATCATGAAATTCTTTTAGATAAGCTAAATCATTATGGTTTGAATGGGGCAGCGCACAAATGGTTTAATTCATACTTAACTGGAATAATGCAGAAAATTGAAATAAGTGGTTCATGTAATGTTAAAACAACAGCTGATTCCTCAAACTGGGGGCTATCAACTACGGGGTCCCACAGGGTTCGGTCTTAGGTCCTTTACTGTTCTTGATATACATTAATGTCTTACCATTCCACATTGATGAAGATGCAAAGTTAGTTCTTTTTGCTGATGATACAAGCATAGTAATAACATCAAAAAACCAAGAACTAAGTGATGTAATTGTAAATGATGTTTTTCACAAAATTATTAAGTGATTCTCAGCAAACGGACTCACTTTACATTTTGATAAAACACAGTATATACAGTTCCGTACAGTAAATGGCACAACTCCAGTAATAAATTTAGACTTTGAACAGAAGTCTGTAGGTAAGGTAGAATTTTCAAAATTTTTAGGTGTGTCCATTGATGAGAGGTTAAACTGGAAGCAACACATTGATGGTCTGCTGAAACGTCTGAATTCAGCTACGTATGCTATTAGGGTTATTGCAAATTTTGGTGATAAGAATCTCAGTAAATTAGCTTACTATGCCTACTTTCATTCACTGATTTCGTATGGCATCATATTCTGGGGTAATTCATCATTGAGTAGAAAAGTATTCATTGCTCAAAAACGTGTAATCAGAATAATTGCTGGAGCCCACTTATAGTCATCCTGCAGACATCTATTTAAGGATCTATGGATCCTAACAGTAACCTTACAGTATAAGTATTCACTTACGAAGTTTGTTGTTAATAATCCAACCCAGTTCAAAAGTAATAGCAGTGTGCATAGCTATAACACCAGGAGAAAGGATGATCTTCACTATACAGGGTTAAATCTGACTTTGGCACAGAAAGGGGTAAGTTATGCTGCCACAAAAGTCTTTGGTCACCTACCAAACAGCATCAAAAGCCTGACAGATAGCCAACTAACATTTAAAAATAAATTAAAAGAATTTCTAGATGACAACTCATTCTACTCATTGGCTGAATTTTTAGATATAAATTAAGGGAAAAAATAACAACTTAAAAATTAGTGTCATGCAATATTTTGTGTAATGTAATATCTTGTACAGACCTCTTTTATTAACCTGACACGTTCCACATCGTTACGAAGTGTCGTATTCATGATCTATGGAACAAGTATTAATCTAATCTAATCTAATCTAGTAGGATTTATTTAAAATTTATCATGGCAGACCTGTATCAGGTCTATTGTTCGAAACTTCCTGGCAGATTAAAAATGTGTTCCGGACCGTGATTCAAACTCGGGACCTTTGCCTTTCTCGAGCAACTGCTCTACCATATTTTGTTTTCTTTTTATTGATCTCATTTTGTTCGTTGTATCTGCACGGGGTGAACGTCGCAAGACACCCGTTTCAGTTCGTCGTTGATCCATTAAGTCAGTTTTTTTTTTATTACAGAGGGTAGCTAACCCTCAGACCGAACATGCTGAGTTACCGAGCCGGCACCATCTGAGCTACCCAAGCACTACTCACGCCCCGTCCACACAGCTTTACTTCTGCCAGTACCTCGTCTCCTACCTTCCAAACTTTACAGAAACTCTCCTGCGAACCTTGTAGAACTAGCTCTCCTGAAAGAAAGGATATTGCGGAGACATGGTTTAGCCACATCCTAGAATGAGATTTTCACTCTGCAGCGGAGTGTGCGCTGATATGAAACTTCCTGGCAGATTAAAACTGTGTGCCGGACCGAGACTCGAACTCGGGCCTCATTCTGGAAAGGTCTTCTATTCGTCTTCACGTTTCTTCCGCCCGTCTTCTGACTAGTTTGATGATGCCCACCATCAAATGGTGTGCCAAACTCTTCATCTCAATGTATTACTTCCACACAACGTCATCAATTATTAATGGATGTATATTCCAACTTTTGCGCTCCACAGCTCCTTCTAGTACCAAGGAAATTTTTCCTTTACATCTTAACGCATTTCCTAACATTCTGTCTTCTCTTGTCAAGGTTCTCCCAATGTTCCTCTCCTCAGTCGATTCTACGAACAACACCACCCTATTACTTATCACTCCACCTAATTTCGTACACTCTTCTGGAACACCAAATCTTAACACTTCCATTTCGTTTTCCATTTATCCAGCACTCCGTAATTACTTCCATACAATGCCGTGCTCCAGGCAAACTTTCTCAGAAATTTCTTCCTCAAATTAAGGGCAATGTTTGATAGAAGTTGACTTCATTTGCCCAGGAATTCCCTGTTTGCCTGAGATAGTGTGCCATTTACATCATCTTCCCGTGGTTTGCTATTTGCTGTTTCCTTTCAAATGAAACAGAACTACTTGATTTCGTCTACTCTGTGGTTCCCTATTTTCATGTTAACTTCGTCACTAATCTCATATACTCCGCTCCTCACTACTTTCGTTCTTTCTTCGGTTTTCCCTCAACCTGTAGCATGTCCCTTTAACTGTTCATTTCATGCAATAGGTCTTGAAATTCTTCTTCACGTTTATTGGGAAGTGCTTAGTTCGGAAATGTTTTAAAGACATGAGATACCTACTGTCATGCATGTGCGTCCGACTGATTGCAGCAGACCCACCAAAGAATGCTCGTGAGTCGAAACGTTGCTGACAGGCCAGAGGCTTGAAACATTTTGACAACGGTAGAAGAAAAATCCAGTTACCCCTATATGTCTTAAAACACAGTTTAATACTTCGTGCACTTGGTATATGGCATTATCAGATAATGCGGTTCAAATGGCTTTGAGCACTATGGGACTTAACTTCTGTGGTCATCAGTCCCCTAAAACTTAGAACTACTTAAACCTAACTAACCTAAAGACATCACACACATCCATGCCCGAGGCAGGATTCGAACCTGCGACCGTAGCGGTCCCGCGGTTCCAGACTGAAGCGCCTAGAACCGCCCGGCCACAGCGGCCGGCAGATAATGCGAGTTTGGACGAACAGGATGAGGCGTACCATATTAATAACAGCAATATGAGGCGATATTTAACTTGAAAGTGGAATGTGCGGTGCACCATAGATTTGCATGTACTTAACAAAGGAATTTTTGTTTCCTTTTTGGACTGAAGTCGGAGGATAGAATGCAGTACATTCGGTATCGATGTTTTACTGGGTGTGAACAATTAATTGTTTGTTATTTAATTCCTATGAATGGGTATCTTAGGATACTCAGGAAGCTGAGACGTGTATATATGTGTGTGTGTGTGACAGACGGGGAGACAGACAGACAGAGAGAGAGAGAGAGAGAGAGAGAGAGAGAGAGAGAGAGAGAGCGTGAGCGCAAGAGAGAACACAGAGATACGAGAGCAGTGTGACTGGCCAGTGGAGCATGATGGCGTGTTATGTAGTATCAGATTTCGGACCTGCGGTTCGTCATCTGCATGTGTAATTTACATCCAGCTGGTAGTAACTGTCACGCTCTGTATAAGGGGCTTGTTCTGCTCCTTTGAGAGTTGTTCAAATCCCTTCCCGACTATCCTGATTTAGGTTTTCCGTGATTTCTCTAAATCTCGTCAGACCAACGCCGAGATAGTTCATTTAATATGGCACAGATGATTTCCACCCTTGTGCTTCGTCGTTTATGGACTCGTGGTGGACGGGACGTTTGATCCTAATGTTTCTTTCTACGAGTGCTTAAACTTTCAGTCCAAAACTTTCACCAACTTCATGGAGTTCATCGACTCCGAAGTAAAGTGTTGGCAGGCTAAGAAAACTGGCAAAAGTAAGACCGAGTGCTTCTGCAGAGTCACATTTAAAGAGACAGTTCCACGAACTAAACAGCGTATTGTCATGGTTGCTACTATTTTGTTGCAGCACCTTCCTATAATAATTCAGGTCACTTTTGCAAGCGAGTCCCGAAGGGACTCTGCGCGATCTGCTATAATGTCTTTATCTGGCTGGTCCTAACCACCAGCTTCTTCCCAGAAGAAGTGTCATTGAGCTCATGGCGTCCTCCTACATACCAAGGAAAATATGTATCAGTACACTTCTGAACTTGTTCGTGGTGTGTCGGTGCAATGAAGTCGCAGTTGTCACAGCGTCTGGTACGTTTCGTAAGGTTAAAATTTGATAATCATACCTGAACTAATACATGATGGTAGGATTCGGCATATAAAAGGTTACTGTTACCTTCCTCTTACTGTTCTAGTTCGTGTCGATACGTAAATGGTTACAGCAATAACGGAAGTAATCTATTCTGACCGGGTGAGTTACACGTAAAGTGCAAATAATAATGGAACTAATATATCTTATAGTGGGGAGGCATGTAAAATTTCCCCGTATTATAGTAATTTAGCCATGTGTTGAGATAAGAAACGTATCATCTAGTAGCCTCATCACAAAAGAAAGTTATTTTAATTCCATTAATTCTTCTTCTTAATTCTTGTTTGATTTACTGGCCCAATTATCATTACTGAAATAATCTGACTATGCCTCATATAATAATGCAACAGTTAACTTTATTTAACTTGAATCACCCAAAAGAGGAGCAGTGCATTACACTTACCTTACTCATGAGAAGCTGATCGTATTTAGTTACATATATAAGAACACTGACTGCTGTGGGAAAGGAACACGTGGTCCCAAATAGAAACCTTGTAATCTCGCACTTACCCATTCATCAAAGAAACAGACATGAAAGTAACTCTCTAATATCGACAATTAATACAGAGCTCACTGCGACAGAAAGTTCTTGGCTGAACCATGAATGTGTGCCATACGGCGAAACGTCCACTAAATTCCACAGCACAGAAATGAAAAAAAGGGAATGATCCACGCATGTATGTATTCATTCTGTTCCACAAATTTGGATTTATTTAATTTAAATGTAGTTCGAGTAACCGGTGATCGACTATATATACGTATACATATATACGGAAAATGATCTTTTCCATGAGAAAAATCAACTTAAATTTGGAAGTCTACACACATAATACATGAGCACAGATAGTGGGACCGTTTATCACTTGTTAGATGGCACCCTATCTTTATGAAGCCATCATCTTTCAAATCACTGAAATCCAAGAAAGATATAATGCTCAGTCCTACATTTCGCACGGATGTGCTCCTAGAATTTATATGACAAACTGAAAGCAGTTTCACATTTCTAACTTGCCGAAGAATAAAGTCTCTTTGTTCTGAATACCATATGATAGCCAACTCTCTTACAGGCAACGTATTCGCTCTCAAAAACACTGGAATAATGGTGAATCCACAGCCAGAATTAATCCTACAATAATTATCATGATTTCTCTCTGATAACCAAAATACTGAAATAAAGACTGATAAACGTGAACATCATATACTAAGTAAATTCAAGTTTAGCCATCCAAAGACTGTCCGGAGATAAGTCCATTCATAACCAATCTCAGTGGGAATGTGTGTTTGCACCAGACGAGTGATAACTCCTTTAGCTATCCTATATAATGGTAGCCACTAGAGGTGACCACAGCACACAGTTACCAACTTAACCAAGACTGCCCTCTCGGACACCTGTCCTGATGGTCAAGTTAAAGGTCTTTGTCTTTCTGCCTAAGCTGGCGCTACCGTAAAACCTACTCTTACAGAAAACAGATACCGGTCACCCTTACGAAGTTATACGTACTGGATTAAACAAGATGAAAAGATACAGGAAGGACGCAGGTGCAGAAATATCAGTGTAAATACCAATGAAACGACTCATTTCTTTCCTACAGGGAAGTTAACTCCGCACACACGCAACGAGTGGCAAAGGAGAACACGGATGACGTACAACAGCAGAAACATATGTGGGTTAAATCTGACGGACTGGTCTCAAGGTCTTCCATCCTTCACACCTTGTTTGCATATCACTTCCCAGTAAGGTGAGGATACGGTTTGCTAGCCGTAAAATGGAAGGAGCACATATGGCTTCCAATGCGCCTCGGTCAAAAAGCGGCTTCACACATGAAGGAAAGTCAGAAGATTTATGCGTAACTGAAATTCATGAACTCAAACAACTATAGTCTGAAGAAAATCAGAAAATATATAACAGTACCTACTGCTGGAATAGTACAAAATAGCTAATACACGATTAGAATACTCCCCAGGATTAAATAGGCTTTAAAAAGACAACCACAATTGAAGGACCGCAATCGCTGATGAAATTTGTGGTAAGCTCATCCAAATACAGCGGTTGAAGACTGAAGCAACCCATGATACCGCTGTATTGCACCGCAGGAAAATACCATATAACGGCAGATGATGTCTTCATTCTGAAACTAAAATGATACAAATGTAACTAGTACAAATATGCGACATTTTCTGACCTCAATAGTACATTCGATAGCCGGCCGTGGTGGCCGAGCCGTTCTAGGCACTTCAGTCTGGAACCGCGGGACCGCTACGGTCGCAGGTTCGAATCCTGCCTCGGGCATGGATGTGTGTGATGTCCTTAGGTTAGTTGGGTTTAAGAAGTTCTAAGTTCTAGGGGACTGATGACCTCAGAAGTTAAGTCCCATAGTGCTCAGAGCCATTTGAACCAGTACCTTTGATAAAAGAAAGTGATAGTTGTGCTCAAAGGTAATGATTCAAGAAGAAATCGTCGAAAAAATAAGCAAATATTGAACAACTTAAAAACTGGAACACATTAATAAATATACGTTGCGAAACAACAAATAGAAATAAAATCAATCGGCCTCTAAACATGATGTATTCTCATAAAACAGGGATTTGACTTAATGGATTAGTTTATATGAAATATAAGTTTAAGTAACCTAACAGGAAAAATTCAATAACAAAAAACTCACCACTATTTCAGTAGTAACATGCCAGTGGAAAAATCCTGAACAGTTACGTTCTAGGGAGAAGAAAACATCTGCAATAGTTTATCATCCGCTTGAAGAGAAGCTATTCTTCAAATATTTGGATATGTTATGCCAGTAGATAGTTTGGGTCTTCAGCTTCATTTGAAATATTATTAAAAGATAAGACCTTCCGCTTTCTGCCTTTTGAAAATTTATTGTAGTTGTGTCTTAAATCATGAGCTTTCAGTCGCTTTAAAAATTAAAGAGGTTGTGCCCTTAAGCCATAAGATTATGTGACATATTCAGTCGATAGTTAAGCTACGAAATTTGCGGTGTAATATTTGGGCAAATAAATAAAGTTATGCGTTTGAGTGTAACTGACAGCCGCTCATTTTGGCTCCTTTCCACAATTCCAACTACCTGTCCTGCGGGTTTGGCCGGGCGTTTCACTGGTGAAACCAACGTTTCAGCCACGGCTGCAGTGGCCTCCTTCCGTGTCTAATAGCTTTTTTTTTTTTGCTGTCCAGAGTCACATGTAATCTGTCATGATTGCTCACTTAGCATAACATTACGCTTTTTTTTAAGTAGTCATCTTTGGTCCCACGAATCGGGAAGTGTGGAGACTTTACTGCGGTGGAGGGAGAGGGACCTGCTGTTGTCAATTGCCTCTTGCAATGTCTGGCATGATTGGTAGTGATCGGCGAACGACATGTAGTCTCCTGTCTCCCTCGTGCTGGGCCCAGGCCGAGTGTTAGTAGTAACTTTCCGGTAACGCATGTGTCTCTTGTAGTTGGTGTGGCCTGTTCGCTTCTGAGGGTTGGCAGCGTGGATGGGGCATGCCTGATTTCATCCTCTCATGTTGTTAGAGTATTTTAGTATTTCGATGGTTTCGCTAATCTTGCGTTTCACCATTTCTCGGCTGCTTGGTAACTACGCAAGGTTTGTTCAATTTCATTTCCTTCTCGCAGTCTTTCTCGTGTTCGGCCACTCTAGATTTGTTTTGCTGCCCAAATAGAATGTAGCACTCGTGCTCCCGTGAGTCTACCCCAGTTATATTAGATTACGCAAGTTACTGCTGTCGTCTTCGAACAGGAATTCTTAAGCTTGAGAGCGCTTCAGCTAAGTAATTATTGTTCACTTGACGCTGCTACGAGACCCCCCCAGTAATGTTTTGCTCCTGTGTCTTCTACTCCTATGTCTACACAAATAACTTCCCTGTGGTCAATACAGCCATCTTCATACCTCAGGCACGTAATGTTGTCTACTGTACACGAGACGAAAGAAAAAGAACAGTTTCTATAGTTACCGTGGCCCACAGAAATACAAGCCTTCTTTAAATGCAGAGGCGATATGTAGATACAAAATAGTATTATCCTTATACTTAACGCTTAGTATCGAAAACACCAAGGCAAATTTATGTACCCTCTACTCCAAGTTACGCAGTTATGAGATATTAATTTAAATTAATATACAGTTTGGGAAACCCAGCAGAAAAATCAGTGAAAAAAATTCCAGTACTAGAGAAATAATAAAAAAAAAAACGTGTATGATGCTAATTAGTCCGCTGTAACAGAGGTTGCGTCGGAAATTTGGAAGGAATGAACGTATTGCATTCCATTATCGTGCAAGCTTAATGAAGGAAATTGTCATGGATTTCGAAACTGGATTAAAGCTTAAAATAAAATTTTTTCATTACCACAGGAAAGTAATAAAACAAAAAACTCTAGTAAATCCTAGCCTACGTCACGCTACAAAACAGGCGTAGAAATGGAAGAAATGTTCTACTCTTCGTTCCTGTTCGAGAGCGATTTCTTCAAGACTAAGCACCTCTTAAATCGGAAAAGCGCAACAAATGTACAGTGAATGCAACTTTATTTTTTACTTTGTTTTTCAATAAAAATTTGCTCAAGTACTTCAATATATTTTCCTATTGCTTTTGTTACATGTTACAAAACAGATACCTGTATGTTATAATACAGCATGCCTTCTGCGCAGTGAGTCTTCTTGTGACGTGTTTACTATCGTCTTTGGTTCGTTTACGTACACGAATTAACGGCCATAGTGGAATACTTGTGTAATTATTAAACAATCAGCATTTGTGTTTCGTAATTTGTTTCTCTTTATTTCCTGGTTGGCACAGGAGAGGAATTCGTGGCGTTGGGTGTTAGTAAATGTTCCAACACAAGTCATATTAGTTTTAGGTTTTGGATAATTATATAGTCTATACTATACCGTCGCGATAATGAATATCGCAGTAGCTAGTCCAGATGAAGACGAATGGATATCTTTGAAATGAACGATCACCGAGGTTGGAAAAATATTTGGAAAATTTATGGTAAGATCTTATGGGACCAAACTGCTGAGGTCATCGGTCCCTAAGGTTACACAATACTTAATTTAACTTAAAGTAACTTACACTAAGGATAACACACACACCCATGCCCGAGAGGAGACTCGAACCTCCGATGGCGAGAGCCACGCGGACCGTGACAAGACGCCTAAGACCACGCGGCTACCCCGCGCGGCCCTAAGTTCGACACATGAAGATGGGTACTAAGAAGGTAACTTGAACTACTTCAGTTGGACGATGAAAGAAAAGGAAACAAAAAATGTTAAAGAAAAGACTGGAATAAAGTAATACATGCCACCAAGGAATGAAATAAATAGGAAGCCCAGGGACGGTAATGTGAAATGGCTGTATTAAAGTCGTGAGGAAATCGAAATGGAATTGGTCGTCATTTTGTGGGGTTCAACATGTAGAAAAATCGACGTGCTGGTGAACTCCAATTGCAGTACGCCGCCCAAGGAGTATCTCAAACAAACAATAATAATATACAAACAAATATATGTACTAACATAGCATACCCTACGCAAAAATGCGAAATTGTGCACTATTTGAAACATTCGCTTTAGTACAGCATTAATAAACGGCACGATTACTCATGTATACATGGCGATGAAGGTACAGAAAATTTCGGTTCTCTTACGAGGGAAATTGTGGTGTCACCGCAAGACACCACACTTCGTAGGTTGAAGGTTTCAAATCGGCCGCGGTCCGTCAGTACACATCGGACCCGCCAGTCGCCACTGTCGACGCTAGCAGACCGAGCGCCGCCACTCGGCTGGTCTTACGAGACAAGCTAGCGCACTGGCCAGTTCTACAGCCGACTTTAATAGGAATGGTTCACTTGTTATAGCTTCAGAGATCTTATTTGCAGAGACGCTAGTTTGCACAGCCTTCAGCTAAGTCAGTAGCTACGACCTAGCCAGGCGCCACATACAGTTTATGCATTGACAATTGATCCATATGTGTGAAGCAATCAGAATTGTAAAGAAGTATTTCCAGTTCAGTCTATAACAGCACTTGTAAATATTATTGTGCAAAGTCACGATCGACGTTCACCGCTGATGTTGAATTAAAGCTAAGTATTTAATTGTATTCCTGTCTACTAACTTTCTAATCACATAAGACGTTCCAGATA
Organism: Schistocerca cancellata; assembly: GCF_023864275.1. Classification (NCBI taxonomy): domain Eukaryota; kingdom Metazoa; phylum Arthropoda; class Insecta; order Orthoptera; family Acrididae; genus Schistocerca; species Schistocerca cancellata. The sequence goes on from NC_064630.1 coordinate 708,796,162, forward strand.
CATCTCGTCAAGTACAGTTAATTGATCCTCACGTCAGCCTACGTGATCAACGCGTGCAGTTAATGGCCACACCTGGTGATCAGACTAAGAGTCAAATTGGGTGGCTCAGCCGGGTCACCCTTTTTCCATGAGGCCCATAGTGCCGCCTCATACATAACAGAAATAGCCTGAAATTAGCCACGCAAAAAATTCTGTGCCGATACCCACATCTTATGCCACCCCATATTAACGAGTAGGCATGTTACTATGTTTCCAAAAATTCCTAACTTACACATATACAATTTACACTCCTGGAAATGGAAAAAAGAACACATTGACACCGGTGTGTCAGACCCACCATACTTGCTCCGGACACTGCGAGAGGGCTGTACAAGCAATGATCACACGCACGGCACAGCGGACACACCAGGAACCGCGGTGTTGGCCGTCGAATGGCGCTAGCTGCGCAGCATTTGTGCACCGCCGCCGTCAGTGTCAGCCAGTTTGCCGTGGCATACGGAGCTCCATCGCAGTCTTTAACACTGGTAGCATGCCGCGACAGCGTGGACGTGAACCGTATGTGCAGTTGACGGACTTTGAGCGAGGGCGTATAGTGGGCATGCGGGAGGCCGGGTGGACGTACCGCCGAATTGCTCAACACGTGGGGCGTGAGGTCTCCACAGTACATCGATGATGTCGCCAGTGGTCGGCGGAAGGTGCACGTGCCCGTCGACCTGGGACCGGACCGCAGCGACGCACGGATGCACGCCAAGACCGTAGGATCCTACGCAGTGCCGTAGGGGACCGCACCGCCACTTCCCAGAAAATTAGGGACACTGTTGCTCCTGGGGTATCGGCGAGGACCATTCGCAACCGTCTCCATGAAGCTGGGCTACGGTCCTGCACACCGTTAGGCCGTCTTCCGCTCACGCCCCAACATCGTGCAGCCCGCCTCCAGTGGTGTCGCGACAGGCGTGAATGGAGGGACGAATGGAGACGTGTCGTCTTCAGCGATGAGAGTCGCTTCTGCCTTGATGCCAATGATGGTCGTATGCGTGTTTGGCGCCGTGCAGGTGAGCGCCACAATCAGGACTGCATACGACCGAGGCACACAGGGCCAACACCCGGCATCATGGTGTGGGGAGCGATCTCCTACACTGGCCGTACACCACTGGTGATCGTCGAGGGGACACTGAATAGTGCACGGTACATCCAAACCGTCATCGAACCCATCGTTCTACCATTCCTAGACCGGCAAGGGAACTTGCTGTTCCAACAGGACAATGCACGTCCGCATGTATCCCGTGCCACCCAACGTGCTCTAGAAGGTGTAAGTCAACTACCCTGGCCAGCAAGATCTCCGGATCTGTCCCCCATTGACCATGTTTGGGACTGGATGAAGCGTCGTCTCATGCGGTCTGCACGTCCAGCACGAACGCTGGTCCAACTGAGGCGCCAGGTGGAAATGGCATGGCAAGCCGTTCCACAGGACTACATCCAGCATCTCTACGATCGTCTCCATGGGAGAATAGCAGCCTGCATTGCTGCGAAAGGTGGATATACACTGTACTAGTGCCGACATTGTGCATGCTCTGTTGCCTGTGTCTATGTGCCTGTGGTTCTGTCAGTGTGATCATGTGATGTATCTGACCCCAGGAATGTGTCAATAAAGTTTCCCCTTCCTGGAACAATGAATTCACGGTGTTCTTATTTCAATTTCCAGGAGTGTATATTGAACATAATTCGTTAAATATTTATCTGATTCCAACATCTGTGTAATTTCGATTTGGTGGTTAATAGCTACAAGTTTAGAAACTCTCGCCGAGTGCGGGCGGGTATTATTTTGCTGAAATGTAAGCCCAATTTGGGTTTCCTTGAAGGGCAACAAAATAGGCGTACGATACTGCCGACATACCACTATACTGCAAGGGTTCCGCAGATGAGAACCGGAGGGGTACTGCTATGAAAAGAAATGGCGCTCTTGGCTGTCGGGCCGTATGGTGGGCGACAGTCAGGTTCCTATCCCACAGCAGTCCAGGGCGGCTCCAGATACGTCTTCGCTGGTCATCGTGGCTCAGTTTGAAGCGGGACTCATCAATGAAAACTATTTAGTTAATGAAATTCCAGGCCGGGGACGTGTCTGGAGACGCCGTTGACAGCCATTGGATACCAACCCAACTGGCGCCCACCATATGGCCCCACGACCAGGAGTGATGGTCTGGGGTGCCACTTCTTTTCATAAGAGGACCACTTTGATTATCATTCACGACACGCTTACAACTCAGCGATACGTCCACGAAATTCTATGCTGCATTTTGTTGACCTTCATGGCAGGGCATCCCGGGCTTATATTTCGGCAGGACAATGCCCTACCCCACATGGCCTGGAGTTTTTACTGCCTGTCTTTGAGCTTACCAGACACCACCTTAGCCAGTAAGGTCGCCGAATCTCTCTCCAGTTGCTGACGTTTGGAGCATTTCGAGTTGGCCCCTCCAACCGACTCAGCATTCTGACGATCTAACGCGCCTATTGTACGGAATTCGCTGCATAAGGGCCAGATGTGTACCAACTTGTTACTAACTTGCTCAATTTGTGGAGCTCTTTCTCTTGAATAAATGTTATAATATTTGTAAAATTGTAATCATTTGAAACTTCCTGGCAGATTAAAACTGTGTGCCGCGCCGAAACTCGAACTCGGGACCTTTGCCTTTCGCGGGCAAGTGCTCTACCAACAGTTGGTAGAGCACTTGCCCGCGAAAGGTCCCGCGTTCGAGTCTCTGCCTGTCATACAGTTTTAATCTGCCTGGAAGTTTCATATCAGTGCACACTCCGCTGCAGAGTGAAAATCTCATTCTTGTAATCATTTGTTTGTCTGTACATGTACATCACATCTATTGGTTTCCGTCCGATTTGAATAAATCCTTCGTGGTGCGTTTCTGTTTTCCTTTTTTCTTAATCTTAGTGTCTTTGAGTTAAAGCTTGAGTATGTTTTACCGTAACTCAAGGTATATTTCTGTATATAACATTCTGTTTCCGAATGATGCAGACAATACCCGAGGTTATAGAGGCTCAAAGGCCACGGCCTTGCAGCAGTGGATACACCGGTTCCCGTCAGATCACCGAAGTTAAGCGCTGGCGGGCGTGGCCGGCACTTGAATGGGTGACCATCCGGGCTGCCATGCGCTGTTGCCATTTTTCGGGGTGCACTCAGCCTCGTGATGCCAACTGAGGAACTACTCGATCGAATAGTAGCGGCCCCAGTCAAAGAAAACCATCATAACGACCGGGAGAGCGGTGTGCTGACCACAAGCACTTCCTACCCGCGTTCTCAGTGAGGATGACACGGCGATCGGATGGTTCCAATGGTCAACTTGTGGCCTGAAGGCTGAGTGATAGAAACTTAAACTCACCACGCAGAATTTTTTTTATGTATCAACACAGTGCTCGTGTCGTAACGTCTTCAGACCACTGTTAATGATTGCAGTGTCGCATCCAAGGGTCCTATGCAGTTTATAGTGCGGAAGATTCAGCAAACTGCCTTTTTTATAAATTCTAAAACAAAACTAATGTTCCAATAAAGTTTTTAATGCTAGGCCGGATTAACTAGTGAAATCTAGCTTCAGCATCGGATGGGGATGCTATGGTAGCGATCGTACGCCAATGAAGAATGATGATGATCTAGAGTCATTACTGCCCAAAAATACACTTTCTGTCGAAATATCTAATGAGTCTATCTCTCAATCAGTCTCAGGCTTACACAGACGAGAGTGACCCTACGCTTTCAGTACGTTGTAGAGTCCTAGTCTCGATCACCAGAATACGCTACGTGCAGCTAGTTTCCTGTAACTCAGTTGTCCATTCTATTAATTTAACTAAGGTAACGATTAGAAGTAGGTGAGGAAACAACTAAGTCGGTACAATCTAGGTGAAGGAGTCGTGGACAGTTTAAAGAAAATCTAAATTATTTGGAATGTTATTGTAGAGTAATTTACAACTATTATTTTCGAAAGACAACATAAGTCAACTGTGATTTCATTAAATGAAGATTGATCTGAAATGCATTCAGTGGTCGGTTGAATCTGGGGAGACGTAGTGACCCCCTATTACCGCAGCAACCGGCGAAATTTTTGTCTAATGCATTTTGACAAGATTCATTATGTTTCAAAGTAGTCATATATTTCTTCCGTAATTTTAAAGAAAAAAAAGTACTCCGTCTGTTTCTCACGTAACTAGCGATCATCGGGATAGTATGTGACACTTTCGAAGACCCGGTCACCAGCTGCTAATGCAAAGTCATCTCTCCTCACGGAAGTCCGCATGTGTTGTCCTCAGACAATGCACACAGTATTAAAATTTCAACTATTGATTTTCTGTTGACGATGTGAGGAACAGCTGATAGCTTTTGGTTATAGGAAATTAATGCAGTGATTATCGTGATTTTATTAAGATGCAACAGATTTATTTAGAAATCAACAGAAGTCCGTGTCAATCGCAAGTAACAAATGCCCTTTTACATACCGCATACTGGAATGATTTACTTTTTATTTTTAACTGCTGCGAAGTTAGAGTAGGACATACACCATATCTGAGTTGGAAGTGAAGGTCGATTTTGAGGTGTGGCCTAGCCTTCCAAGAGGAATAGATATGGTCCTTTTTTTGTACACAGCTGTTTTGGTCGCTTGGGAAACATTTAGTCACTTGATGTCCAGAAACTCAACTTTAATGACGCGTTTCGCATAAACTATTGTTTAGAATATCTGCAGAAAGCTTACGAAAGTCAGTAGAACACAGCTTTTCTTTAAAGTTATCACTAAACAAGAAAACTAATAAGTGTAGAAGGCTAATTAAAATAAACATATCAAAGGAGGTAGGAAGCTTTACACAAAAGATATGACACGGCATATTATCATGTACATCAGAGTACAACGGAGCGAAAAAATATATAATGTAACATACAATGTATTACTATTCACACCACCTATTGGCCAAGTTTGTTACTTTGTACGTAAGGTCGTGTGTTCTCACTCATTTGTGCCCTGACGTTGGTACTGGTACGTGGCCCTATACCGTGTGTATCAAGTTCCCTACCGTGTTTGGTTCAGTCATTTGTTAATTATATTATTTGTTGTTTACTCAAGGTAAAAGCTGTGTTCTTCAAGACTTTTGTAATCTTTACGCAGACATTCTGAACATGAGTTCACTCGAAACAAATCAGTAAACATGAGTTGCTGAACATCAAGTGACTGATGCAAATATGCAGAAGGAAGCGACGAATGGAAGTGTGAACCCAGGTGAGAATTCGAAAGCAAGATGTCCTGCTCACCAACGCAGATGCACTAACCACTGTGCCACACTGTTTATAGGGCATAACAATAGGGCTGATGCATGAGTGGGAATTTGTTTTGAGGAGAGATATTTGCTTTGCTAGTCCTTGCAGCTGTGCAGAGCCACGGTGTCAGGGTGGCGTAGTGGTTATCGCATATGCCTCGCGAACAGGAGACGCAGGTTGTAATCCTGGTCTTGGTACAAATTTTCACTCGTCGCTTCTGTATACATATATACACCATAGGTATTTGAGACTTGAAAAGTTCTCAGAAGTCGTATAGTTTCATCTTATCAAATAACTGAGTTTTTCTCCAGCGATCAATCGGATTTGTTGATGAGTCTGGTCACATTTTCAAGTGAAGAAAAGATTTCTAACACTGAGAACTTCGTAAGATTTTTGCTTCTATACAGTCTGCGCCCTTCACAGAAAGATATTTGATGTAATTGGCAGCAGAGAAAATGGCGTGATTTAATCATTTCCGTCTTCCCCTCTTTTCTCTACCACTCTCATGTCAGAAAGGAACAACATGGAAAACATTTTTAAAAAAATAATTTCGGAGAGTGCTTCGAGTGCTGCAGGGAAAATATAAATTAATGAAACTACTGAGCTTCCTTGATGTACTAAGGTGATTGTTTTATGCCGGCTAGAATACATGTTCAGTTAAATAATAAAATAAAAGGAAACAGAACAGCTGCCCGTAGTGGCCGAGCGGTTCTAGGCGCTACAGTCTGGAACCGCGCGACCGTTACGGTCGCAAGTTCGAATCCTGCCTCGGGCATGGATGTGTGTCATGTCCTTAGGTTAGTTAGGTTTAAGTAGTTCTAAGTTCTAGGGGACTGATGACCTCAGAAGTTAAGTCCCATAGTGCTCAGAGCCATTTGAACCATTTTTGTAACAGAACAGTGTAGAGAGGAGCTGTAGCGTCGTTGGAATCAAACAGAAACCAAGAAAAGCGAAGGTAATCGAATGTGAGAAGGAAAGCTAAGGTAAACATCAGTGACAAATGTGTGTTCTATTTTTCTTATCGTACAGCGCGTTAGAGGAGTTTTCCTCCTTCCCGCGGCTGTGGTACGGTCGGGCGAGGAGCAGAGGCAGGCAGCGCGTTGCAGGCGGCACTTCCTCTGCGGAGGCGGCTCGGGGGGAAAGCCTCGCGGCTGCCATTCATCATTTCGCGAGAGATCTCTCTTAGCAGGAAGGAAATGAATAAAACGTCGGCGGGTCGGCCGCGCGGGCCGAGCGCGCCGTAGCAGCGTCTGAAGCCGGGGCAGGGGGCGCCCCCGGCGTAGCGCGGCGAGGCGCTGCCATTGTGGGGCGCCGGCAGGATATGGCTGCCATTACTGCGACAGCAAGGGGGGGAGGGGGAGGAGGGGCGCCAACGGCAGGCTGTGCCAGGCACCTGCCGGGCAGCGGCGCCGCGCCTGCAAGTTGGGCGGCGCACGCTGTAGGCTGCACGCTGCACCTCGCACTCTTGTCTCTAACCTCTCGAGCAGCATTCAGTAACAGCAGTGGCGGGCGCCGTGCGCGGAGCTGCTCCGAAACTCACCTCTATAGCTGTCGCTGCTGAGGCTGTGGAATGACAGAAAAATCTGAGGAAAAGGGATTTGTATTAACATCCCGTCATCCAGTCGTAAGTGGGGTACGTACCAGGTCCGTCAAAATTAAAGGGTCCCAATTCACCAAGACAAAGATGGGGACAGAAGTGAAAAAGTTAAAAAGAAAAGTGAAACATTACAAAATACGAAACGCATCGGTTGCGAGCGGCTTCCGATAAGTAATGTAACACATTTACACTACTGGCCATTAAAATTGCTACACCACGATGATGACGTGCTACAGACGCGAAATTTAACCAACAGGAAGAAGATGCTGTGATATGCAAATGATTAGCTTTTCAGAGGATTCACACAAGGTTGGCGCAGGTGGTGACTCCTACAACGCGCTGACATGAGGAAAGTTTCCAACCGATTTCTCATACACAAACAGCATCCGACCGCCGTTGCGTGGTGAAACGTTGTTGTGATGCCTCGTGTAAGGAGGAGAAATGCGTACCATCACGTTTCAGACTTTGATAAAGATCGGATTGTAGCCTATCGCGATTGCGATTTATCGTATCGCGACATTGCTGCTCGCGTTGGTCGAGATACAATGACTGTTAGCAGAAGATGGAATCGGTGGGTTCAGGACGGTAATACGGAATACCTTGTTGGATCCCAGCGGCCTCGTATCACTAGCAGTCGAGATGACAGGCATCTTATCCGCATGGCTGAAGGGATCGTGCAGCCACATCTTGATTCCTGAGTCAGCAGATGGGGACGTTTGCAAGACATGAACCATCTGCACGACCAGTTCGACGACGTTTGCAGCAGCATGGAGACCATGGCTGCGGTTACCCTTGACGCTGCATCACAGACAGGAGCGTCAGCGCCTGCGATGGTGCACTCAACGACGAACCTGTGTGCACGAATGGCAAAACGTCATTTTTTCTGATCAGTCCGGGTTCTGTTTACAGCATCCTGGTGGTGGCATCCGTGTTTGGCGACATCGCGGTGAACTCACATTGGAAGCGTGTATTCCCCATCGGCATACTGGCGCATCATCCGGCGCGAAGGTGTGGGGTGCCATTGGTTACTCATCTCGGTCACCTCTTGTTCGCATTGACGGCACTTTGAACAGTGGATGTTACATTTCAGATGCGTTACGACCCATGGCTCTACCCTTCATTCGATCCCTGCGAAACACTACATTTTCATGGACTGTTCGGCTGGTCCCGGCAGAGGTTCGAGTCCTCCCTGGGGCATGGGTATTAGTGATTGTCCTTAGGATAATTTAGGTTAAGTAGTGTGGAAGCATAGGGACTGATTACCTTAGCAGTTAAGTCCCGTAAGATTTCACGCACATTTGAACATTTGAAAAAACCCTACTTTTCAGCAGGATAAAGCACGATCTTCGTCTCGTTGATGAGGTTCAAGGAACATTAATCGCAATATTTATTCAGAAATAAAGAGCTTGTTTGGAATTCTCAATCGTAGAAAGCTGCAGCACATAAGTCTTTGGCCAGAAACCAAAACCTCTGAGTGCAGTGTCTGAAATGTGTAGTGATGTAACGGACAGGTAGCTGTTGCAAGTTTTACTTTCATTTACTATAATATTAGAAATTAATTGGACTATTTTCATAAAAAAAATATTTTGCCTTGTAATCCAAGAGTGGCCCCACAACTGCTACTTGCTCTGGGGCATTACGCCCTTCCCTCCATCTCGGGGCGATCGATGCCGACCGACAGCTGTGTTATCCTCTGCCTTTGTGTCATTGTATAAAAAAAAAAAAAAAAAAAAAAAAAAACCGGTTTGGGAAGCAAAATTGGACGGCAGGAAGCACCTTACAACAAGTACTATGAGCGTCAGCAGGAAATTGGTTGAAGTGGCTACATGCTACTCTGGAGGCTGATTGTCCCAAAACTCAAAATTTTGTGGAGCGGTTTCGAAGCTCCACGTATCAGCGGCCAGCCGACAGCCCTTCGGGGTTGGGGGGGGGGGGTGAGTTGTAGGATGGGGCTGTAGTAATTGTGCTCCCTCTGAAGCGGAAGTGATGGTTTCGTGGTTGTATGTCAAAAAAATTGGGGAAGGCTGAGCCTTCGTAATAAATGAAGCTACTTCTTTAGAAATTCCCTATGTACTTTCCCGCCCACTGTCATGGATTTTGGGTTTACTTTCCCGTGGTCTAGGCGAGTGATGCCTCCAAGTGAACTTCTGCAACAGATTTTGAGGTCAGTGTCTAGCTGGACGGTAGTGTTCTAATTAATAAGATCGGCTTTTTTCCTGTTTCCTTTTACGAGTAGTGGTATTATTGTTATAGTGAAGTAATCGGACATGAGAGTTTTGGTGTGAGAGTAGTTTATAGCTACAGGTATTTTAATTACTGACTTTCTAGTTGTGAGAAGTTTAGCTGTGACTCGTAAATCAAAGAGAGTTTAGAATTTTTTTGTCATCAGACACGTGACTAGTTTGATGTGGCCCTCCACAACTTCCTCTCCAGTGTCGACAAGTTCATCAAGGAAGACCACCAGACGTCGTCAGTTATTTGATAGATGTATTCCAATCTCAGTCTTCGTCTACAGTTTTCAACGTCTACTGTTTCATTTCGTATCATGGGAGTTATCCCTTGCTGTCTTAAACATATTCTATCATCTTATTCATTCTCCTTGTCAATATATTCCACATATTTCTATCCTTCACAAGAAGAATTCCCTCATTTCTTATCACTATGTCTAATTTTTTGCATATATCTTGTAATTTTGAACCGAAACGACAATAATAATATCTGCATTTAGAGCATTGTACTTAACTATAACGCACTCTTTAAGTAATCTCTTGCCTGCATGTTTACGTAACTGAAATTTAGTTCAGCTATCGGATCGTTGTATTTAGAAACAAACTGTTCGACATACATTAATTATCACCTTCATTTCAATGCTTTACTAGCCATAGTGACTTTGTCCGCCAATGGAACAAGAGAAGTGACTAAACTCACCTTGATGAAATTCTCCTGAAATTTTATGTTGCTATTTATGCCACACCGTCGAAACCTTCTAAAGGAAATAATTCCGGAAGTCAATGCGACACAGTATAAATGCGTGATATTACCACAGACAACGTAGCTACTACTGCAGCTACTGTTACTAGTGCCTTCATTACATTTGAACGAGAGATTTAGGAAAAAGTAAGTAGATTTCGATATCAAACAGTAACACTCTGTAGACATAAATGACGATTTACGGAAAAAAACTCAATGGGTATGTTTATACATATCTTTCTTTTACTGGTCACCATTTTGTTTTATTCATATTTTACACGAGGCGTTTTGAGAAATGATTCCCATTTCCAAGTGTGCTTTTCTCTTTGTACTAGGTCATGTTTACTGAATTTTTTCGATGTTTGAGGTTCTGATTTCTTTTGTTGACTTTACTGCAATATATAAACAACGCGTAACTTCTAAGTAGTTATCGATTTTTATATGTAGTTACCGGTGAAATTAGGAGGAAATTTTTCTTACAGTTTTCTTTTGGTCCATTTATGCTGAGACTCACATATGTTAAACATCACAAACTACTTTTCGTGCTCAGTATACGTTGAGAATAACTTGCATAAACAGTTACAAAGAAGCTTTTAGTTGCAGTTTACAGAGTATGATGTGCTTCCATTGTAGAAGCATCTGAAGAAATTCACAGATTCAGTTTCAAGTTTTTAGTTTAACATTTTCTCTCAATATTTTCTGTAACATGATTCTATCTCCAGTTCATCTAACAAATCCATTTTAAGTCTATTTCACATTACACAAAATAATTGGCAGAGATGACATTTTAATGGGGAAGTACTATGGAAACGTCTTTCTCTAATATTTTGTTCAAATGATAGCACAAAGAGTGAAATGTTGCGGAGCACACTAGAAAACACGACTGTTCACTGTAAATGCTGTCTGGGTACTTCTGCCCTATTCAGTCTGCTTGCGGTAAAGCTTATTCATTGAATCAGGTGTGTCAAAAGTGTAGCGTGACAAGGCCATCTCTTACCCCTCTCCTCAACAATGTTGGCCCGGTCAGCCTAAATCTCATTTTCTCTTGTGAAAACCATTTCCCCAAACTGAAACGCTAGGGCGAAAACTTGGCTTTCTACAAGCCTCGTGGGATCCTTCTTTCCTATGCTCGTTTCGCCGCTTTTGGCAATAATACATTATATTCAGCTATGGATGATATCAGACGATGCTTAAATGATTTATTTTACCTTCTTAGATCTATAATGATCATTTGTGTACTCATCACTGTCAATAGGATTTTGTGTGTACTTGGCCACAGTTGCGGGAGGATTCTTGAGTGAAGTCATTGTCCTGCGTAGGGTGTCTTTATTTTAGGAATAAACACTTCATTTCATGCTTTTTCGCTATTAGCTAATTTCGCCACTTTGGACATTTTTAAGCTATCTTGTAATGAAATCCTGAATACTCACGCGCAGCAGAAAAGATCATTTACTGCAAGAAATACGTAAACAAGACACTTTTCTTATTCACTTTGGGGTAACACCATGTTGACTTCACTAAGGACCTTTCATCCTCGGATAAAATTTACAGTGGAGATAGAGAACAATCTGTTATTAATTTCCTTGCACCCACCGTCAGGAACAGTAACTGTAGCCACTACTTCAGTGTTTTTAGGAAACCAACAACGACACATGCAGTCTTCCCCAGCTCCTCAGGCCTCACAGAATCACTACTACAGCCCTGATAATGCTCCTCAGGTCTGGAGGAGATTAATGTGGAATTGTCGATACTGAAATACGTTGCTGGTGCGAGTGCGCTTCAGTTTTTGATCCAGCAACTCATTAGATAAGGTAATCCGGCTCACCATACGAAAACGTAACCCATTCCCCAGTCGGGGTTTATAAAATAGACTGTGGTACATATGACAGTTTCTGTATCAGACGAGCAGATCATCTAAAATGAGCATCACACATTTCTCGTGGCGACTGCAACCCTTCATCATTAAAGTTTCATGTACATGGCAAGAGCCATGACACTAAAGACACTGACATACTCTTCATGCATTACACATGGTAGATAGGGGATGTCTAATGAATACAGAGCTTCCAAAATAGAGCTTCCAAAATAGAAAAAAATAGAAACACAGTTCCATCGTTCCTTGAAAGAGAAAAGTTCCAAATGTGATGCAATCAATGTGAGCACCATGTGTTGCACGATAAATATCAAAACTGTGGCTCATTTCCTGCCACACACGAGGCAGAAGGTGTCTCTTTATCGAATTCACAACATCAACAATGCGATGTCAGAGACTTTCAAGAGTGTCGGGCGTAAGTGTGACAAAAACGCGGTCTTTTACGTAACCCCGCAGATAAAAGTGGCAAGATGTGAGATCTGGAGACCTGGGAGGACACCGGGTGCTCCTCTTCCAGTCCAACGTCCTGGAATTGTGTCATTCACGTAATGTCGGTTGTGCTTAGAGAAATTCGCAGATATATATACTGTTTGACTTTTTTTACATTGACCAAGTTATGTGCAGTTTTATTTGATATGTCACCTAAGGGATTTTAATATGTTTTGTGCTGGCACAGCGACGAGGAACCGCATTAAGTTTGCAGTTTATCATTTTACATACGGAATTCACATCTCTGTAAGTAGGTTCTAATGTCATTTGACTTGTCTTACCAAATGCAATCATTATTTTTCCGCCTTTTATGTGACCTGTACTGATTAGTTGTGTACACTGAGGTGACAAGTTATGGGATACCTCCTGACATCGTGTTGGACCCATTTTGACCGGCGTAGTGCAGCAACAAAGTCGCTGGAAGCCCGTTGCTGGATAACTGCGTCTTGCTGGCTCTATAGCCGTCTGTAATTGCGAATCTATTGTCGGCGCAGGATTTTGTGCACGAACTGACCTCTCAACTGTGTCCCATAAATGTTCGATGAGATTCATGCTGGGCGATCTGGGAGGCCAAACCATTCGCTCGAACTGTCTAGATTGTTCCCCAAACCAGTCGCGAACAGTTGTGGCCCAGTGACATGGCCCATTGTTATCCATAAGTATTCCATCGTCGTTAGGTAACATGACATGCATGAGCTACTACAGATGGTCGCCAGATATCCCAACATAACCATTCTCAGTCAAAGATGGATTCAGTTGGACCAGAGAACCCAGCCTATTCCATGTAAACAGAGCCCACACCATTATGGAGCCATCACCAGCTTGCAGAGTAGCTTGTGCACGGCTTCATAGGGGCTGAGTCACACTCGAACCCTACCATCAGCTCTTACCAGCAATCAACTGACCAGGCCACCGGATTCAGTTGGACCAGAGAATCCAGCCTATTCCATGTAAACAGAGCCCACACCATTATGGAGCCATCACCAGCTTGCAGAGTAGCTTGTCCACGGCTTCATAGGGGCTGAGTCACACTCGAACCCTACCATCAGCTCTTACCAGCACTCAACCGACCAGGCCACCGGATTCAGTTGGACCAGAGAATCCAGCCTATTCCATATAAACAGAGCCCACACCATTATGGAGCCATCACCAGCTTGCAGAGTAGCTTGTCCACGGCTTCATAGGGGCTGAGTCACACTCGAACCCTACCATCAGCTCTTACCAGCACTCAACTGACCAGGCCACCGGATTCAGTTGGACCAGAGAATCCAGCCTATTCCATGTAAACAGAGCCCACACCATTATGGAGCCATCACCAGCTTGCAGAGTAGCTTGTCCACGGCTTCATAGGGGCTGAGTCACACTCGAACCCTACCATCAGCTCTTACCAGCAATCAACTGACCAGGCCACCGGATTCAGTTGGACCAGAGAATCCAGCCTATTCCATGTAAACAGAGCCCACACCATTATGGAGCCATCACCAGCTTGCAGAGTAGCTTGTCCACGGCTTCATAGGGGCTGAGTCACACTCGAACCCTACCATCAGCTCTTACCAGCACTCAACTGACCAGGCCACCGGATTCAGTTGGACCAGAGAATCCAGCCTATTCCATGTAAACAGAGCCCACACCATTATGGAGCCATCACCAGCTTGCAGAGTAGCTTGTCCACGGCTTCATAGGGGCTGAGTCACACTCGAACCCTACCATCAGCTCTTACCAGCACTCAACCGACCAGGCCACCGGATTCAGTTGGACCAGAGAATCCAGCCTATTCCATATAAACAGAGCCCACACCATTATGGAGCCATCACCAGCTTGCAGAGTAGCTTGTCCACGGCTTCATAGGGGCTGAGTCACACTCGAACCCTACCATCAGCTCTTACCAGCACTCAACTGACCAGGCCACCGGATTCAGTTGGACCAGAGAATCCAGCCTATTCCATGTAAACAGAGCCCACACCATTATGGAGCCATCACCAGCTTGCAGAGTAGCTTGTCCACGGCTTCATAGGGGCTGAGTCACACTCGAACCCTACCATCAGCTCTTACCAGCAATCAACTGACCAGGCCACCGGATTCAGTTGGACCAGAGAATCCAGCCTATTCCATGTAAACAGAGCCCACACCATTATGGAGCCATCACCAGCTTGCAGAGTAGCTTGTCCACGGCTTCATAGGGGCTGAGTCACACTCGAACCCTACCATCAGCTCTTACCAGCACTCAACTGACCAGGCCACCGGATTCAGTTGGACCAGAGAATCCAGCCTATTCCATGTAAACAGAGCCCACACCATTATGGAGCATCACCAGCTTGCAGAGTAGCTTGTCCACGGCTTCATAGGGGCTGAGTCACACTCGAACCCTACCATCAGCTCTTACCAGCAATCAACTGACCAGGCCACTGGATTCAGTTGGACCAGAGAATCCAGCCTATTCCATGTAAACAGAGCCCACACCATTATGGAGCCATCACCAGCTTGCAGAGTAGCTTGTCCATGGCTTCATAGGGGCTGAGTCACACTCGAACCCTACCATCAGCTCTTACCAGCACTCAACTGACCAGGCCACCGGATTCAGTTGGACCAGAGAATCCAGCCTATTCCATGTAAACAGAGCCCACACCATTATGGAGCATCACCAGCTTGCAGAGTAGCTTGTCCACGGCTTCATAGGGGCTGAGTCACACTCGAACCCTACCATCAGCTCTTACCAGCAATCAACTGACCAGGCCACCGGATTCAGTTGGACCAGAGAATCCAGCCTATTCCATGTAAACAGAGCCCACACCATTATGGAGCCATCACCAGCTTGCAGAGTAGCTTGTCCACGGCTTCATAGGGGCTGAGTCACACTCGAACCCTACCATCAGCTCTTACCAGCACTCAACTGACCAGGCCACCGGATTCAGTTGGACCAGAGAATCCAGCCTATTCCATGTAAACAGAGCCCACACCATTATGGAGCCATCACCAGCTTGCAGAGTAGCTTGTCCACGGCTTCATAGGGGCTGAGTCACACTCGAACCCTACCATCAGCTCTTACCAGCAATCAACTGACCAGGCCACCGGATTCAGTTGGACCAGAGAATCCAGCCTATTCCATGTAAACAGAGCCCACACCATTATGGAGCCATCACCAGCTTGCAGAGTAGCTTGTCCACGGCTTCATAGGGGCTGAGTCACACTCGAACCCTACATAGGTGCTGAGTCACACTCGAACCCTACCATCAGCTCTTACCAGCACTCAACTGACCAGGCCACCGGATTCAGTTGGACCAGAGAATCCAGCCTATTCCATGTAAACAGAGCCCACACCATTATGGAGCCATCACCAGCTTGCAGAGTAGCTTGTCCACGGCTTCATAGGGGCTGAGTCACACTCGAACCCTACCATCAGCTCTTACCAGCAATCAACTGACCAGGCCACCGGATTCAGTTGGACCAGAGAATCCAGCCTATTCCATGTAAACAGAGCCCACACCATTATGGAGCCATCACCAGCTTGCAGAGTAGCTTGTCCACGGCTTCATAGGGGCTGAGTCACACTCGAACCTTACCACCAGCTTTTACCAGCAGTCAACTGACCAGGCCACCGTTTTCCAGTCAACTAGCGTAGCCTAGAGCCCGACAGTAGCCCTACAAGCGATGTTTTGCTGTTTGCAAGGGCATTCGTGTCGGTCCTTTGCTGCCATGGCCCATTAACGCGCAATTTCTTCGCACTGTCGCAACAGGTACGTTTGTCGTACGTCCCACATTCATTTCTGCGATTATTTGGCACTGATTTGGACTTCTGCAGTCTGTTGGCACTGACAACTCTACGCAAATGACACTGTTCTCGGTCGTTAAGTTAAAGGCGTCGGCGACTGTGTTGCCCTTGGTGAGACGTAATGCCTAAAATTTGGTATTTTCGTCACACTCTAGATACTGGGGATTCATAAAATTGAATTCTCTACAGATTTCCGGAACAGAATGTCTCATGTGTCTACTCAGCCATCATTCTGCTTTTGAAGACTTTTAATTCTCGTCGTGCGGCCGTAGTCACGTGGGAAGCGTTTGCACATAAATGACCTTTATTTTATTTTATTTTATGGTATTGTTAGGGCCCTCCGTCAGGAAGACCGTTCGCCGGGTGCTGGTTGTGGTGTCACCGCCAGACACCACACTTGCTAGGTGGTAGCTTTTAAATCGGCCGCGGTCCGCTAGTACACGACGGACCCGCGTTTCGCCACTGTCAGTAATTGCAGACCGAGCGCCGCCACATGGCAGGTCTAGTGAGACGTACTAGCACTCGTCCCAGTTGTACAGCCGACGTTGCTAGCCATGGTTCACTGAGAATTACGCTCTCATTCGCCGAGACGATAGTTAGCATAGCCTTCAGCTATATCTGCTACGACCTAGCAAGGCGCCATTACCAGTATAGATATTGAGATTCTATTAATGTACCATCAAGAGCGATGTTCTACAAATGTTGATTAAAGTTAAGTATTTCAGAAGCTACGTACTTTTCTTTATAGCATTCATTACGTATCCTGTTTCAGACCTCACGCCAGCCTGCGTGAGCATATAGCGTGCATTTCGGTCTCCTCAAACAAAACAGTGTTGGCACTTCTGCCGACACTTCACTGGTCTTTCAATCTGACGCCACTTCGCCGACCTGCAGTCGATGAGGATGATAATGAGGACAGTGCAACACCCCGTTCCTGAGCGGAGAAAATTCCCCGACCCAGCTTGGAATCGAACCGCAGAGGATTGACAATCCGTCACGCTGACCATTCAGCTACCGGGGGCGGACATAAATGACCTGAGTTCAGTTGACAGCTCTGCATTGCACTGTCCTTTTATACCTTTGTATACGATACTGCCGCCATGTGTGGAAGCGCATACCGCTATCCTATGACTTAAGGTCACGTCATTGTACATGCAGGTTGTGCTCGTTACCACAGCCTTCACTAGTAACCTTTGTTAGGGATTTCAATAGGTGGAGCTTCCTCAACTCTAATGTGTGGAAGATAAGATATGCGATTACAGTTTTTCACTGTGACGGAGATGTGCAAAAAGTTATGATGTACAGGGTGGCCAGAACAATGATAGAAAGCAAGCGAGCGTTGTGGAAAAAAGTCAACATGCAAGAACATGAACCTTATTGTGTTGAATACAGATATGAATGACATTTGATGTACAATGTGCTCGAAATGTCGACCGTCCCCGGGTACAGTATTACAGAGCCTTTACCGAAACTCTGTCGTAATGCGCTGGAGTGTGGTAGACTCAACTGCATCAGGTACTTCGGTGTCTCAAGGGGATTTCTACAGATTCTGTCCTTGATGTGACCCCACGAGAAAAAGTTTCACGGGTTGAGGTCCGGACTGTAAGGGGGCCACTCCATCCCGTGTCCTCTTAATTTCTCTGCATACAATGCCATCAGACTCTCACCAAACGTTGTTTCAAGTCACGTGAAGACGTCAGCAGTTCCATGGGGACGAGCCACAATGTGCATGAACCGGAACTGGCGAGTCATATTGAGATGGTTATCTTCTTGGCCAAAGTAGTACTGCTCCAGGAACTCTCGATACTTCTGTGAACATACCGTCAATGAATATCGGACCAATGATCTGTTTTCACGATATGGCACACTACAACGTGAACCTTTTTTGGATACAGTGGCGAGACGACTCTCAGATGAGAATGTCATTGGCGACAGTTTTATCTCTTCATGTAACCATTCAATTGAAAATGTCCCTCATCACTGAACCTGATCTTGTGTTCACTGATGGCACCATTATCAAGTTCCTCGATCATGTGGTCTGCGAAATCTGTCCGCCGCAGTGTCCCCCTGCAGGAGTGGCTGGCACATTTTGAACTTGTATGGACGCCTCCCCTCGACTTTCGTGAGCCTTTGCAATGATGTTTTGAGTATGTTTAACTGTTGGGACGCCTGTCGAGTGGATGTGTTTGGTTGATCCTCTAAGAATGCGCTGACACGTTTTGTGTTGTTGTTGGTAACGACTGAGGATTTTCGTCCGGATGCCTGGCTTCTTGCATCCCAAACACTCCCGGTAGATTCGACTCTGGCCGCAAACTTGTCTACAATGAAAATCAGTGTGAGATGAGGACCAGAGCATCGAC
Organism: Schistocerca cancellata; assembly: GCF_023864275.1. Taxonomy (NCBI): domain Eukaryota; kingdom Metazoa; phylum Arthropoda; class Insecta; order Orthoptera; family Acrididae; genus Schistocerca; species Schistocerca cancellata. The sequence continues at coordinate 708,814,528 of NC_064630.1, forward strand.
CACCTGATGGCTTCAAAATCGCTGCGTTATTCGTGATTAACACTTCACTAGATGGCCTTTTCTTTCAGAACTCTGACGGACATGCCCGTTGAACGGTGACATTACTGCGGTTATTCTCATAAAATTTTCTGACGATAAATGATCTTTCTTCCAAGATCCGTGATTCCGTATTGCTTCTTCTTTCTTTGCTGTAATCAGGCATTCACCTGAAATGCTAATATATGTTTTATTACAATACATGTGAAATCAAGAATTTAACATACTGTATATCATGTTCTTTAGACCATCCTTTATATTTGTTGTTTCACTACCAGGTAATAAGAAAAAGCCCAGGGGAAGGGGGAGGAGTAAATTAACTAAAAGCGAAAAAGCATGAAATAAAAACAGCCTATGCGGGACAGTGATTTCCCTCAAGAAATTTATCATTGTAATTTGAACTTTGTAAATTTTACTTCATAAGCGCGTCAGATCTCAACAATACACAACGTACAGGGACAATAACACTGTTCCGTTGTGAGCTGATATCCTAACACCCCGAATTTTAAACCCACTCTTGAATTGTTTCCATTATTTCTGTCCTTGCTTCCCCGATGGATAGATTGATAACTAGGGGAGGGAGCCTGTATCTTTGTCAAACAATCTTTTAAATCCTAGCACTTCACTCTTGGTTTTCCATTCTTTTTGTTCCTTCTCCGTCTTTATAAATAAACTAGTAGTGTGTTACACCGTGTTTCGTTACAGCTTACATCTATTTTTCTGAGAACTTCGAACGTAGTGTATCATTTTACATGTGACCCACGTTTTGCGTGTTCAGCGGTGTAATGAATTAATCCGGTTCCACCATTAAGCTTTTACTACTCATTTCCGGAGCAGTACATCGTGTAGTTCGCCTCGCGTGCCGCACGTCGCCGCGACGCGACTTCACACGAAGCCACGGAAGCTGCGAGATGACGGATGACAACGGACGCTACCTCCGTCAAGGACATTAGAGGTCGAGCACCAGTTGGAAAATGGTACTGTAACCTACGGAAACGGTGTAACCCGTTTCGTTGTTGTTGTTGTGGCCTTCAGTCCAAAGAGTTGACTGATGCAGCTCACCGCAGCACTCTAACCTGTGTAAACCTCTTCATCTGCGAATACCTACTGAAACCTGAAACCTTTTCACTCTGCTTATTCATTTCTTCGTGAACATTTACAATTTTACCCTCCCCCCCTTCCCACAATACACTCGAGTGGTAAACTATCGATTCCTCGATATCTCAGAATGTGTCCTGTCAACCAAGCCAGTCAAGTTATGCGACAATTTTTCTTCTATCCAGTAGCTCCTCATTGTGGTTACATTATCTACCCATCTAACCTTCAGCGTTCTTCTCTAGAAGCCCTTTTCAGAAGGTTATATTGTCTTCTTGTCTGCGCTGCTTATCGTCCACGTTTCACTTCCATAGCATGCTACACTTGTATCCTTTGTATTTCGGTCATCATCATTTACTTTGATGCCTAAATAGCACAACTCTACCTACAACCTTTACTGCACCGTTTTCTGATCCAATTCCCTCGGTATCGGCTGTTTTAATTCGTATACATTCTATTAAACTTTTTTGCTTTTGTTAATGTTCAACTGATATCCTCCTTTCAAGACAATCTTCATTCGGCCTGCTCTAAGGTACGCGGTACATCAGGCTGTATTTTAAGTTACTGTATTTTCACTTCTGTTTTCAGACACTGTCGATTTTCAAGTATATCTAAAATCATACAACACACCATAATAAAAAGAAAAGAGAGGAAATACATTGGACGTAGCGTCAAAGAAGCAGAGTAATAACAGATGTGGACATATCATTGTCATTTCGTTAAAAAACAGGGTGCGATGCATATTTTTGATAGCACGGTGGTCACACTCAGTTTTAAAATACCCCTTGCATGATATGCTAAGTGAATTCTAGAACAATAATATTACTTTGTTAGTAAAATATCACATCTAGTCAAAAGAAACACCAGGGAAACAAACTATTAATGTTTACTACAAATCACACTACATGAATTTGTGTATATTACTGTCAAATGTGCATGAATGCATGGGAGAATTTTAAGTCAGTCAGAGGGGAAAAGTACAAGGGTCTTACCGTACCATCGATGCTGTCCCAAAGTATATCTCTGTCTTACACTGACAGTTACGTGGGAGACATAGATACTTTCATACTTAAATCGGTGTCGCGTATAAATACCGGTGCAGAGGCAATATCCTTAGCTGTCTCTGCATGGATTTCAGCGTCACTGGAAAACCACAAAGTTGTCGCGTATAAACACCGGTGCAGAGACAATATCCTTAGATGTCTCTGCATGGATTTCAGCGACACTGGAAAACCACAAAGATTGTATTTATTCTTCTTTAACTCCTTCTCCAAATTTTTCTTTGCTTTCCTTTATTGCTTGGCCAATGTCCAGATCCGATATAATACTGTCTCCTGCCATTTCAAATACTGTTCCCTTTTCTGCACCTCAACTAGTATAATTGGTCTCTGGTTTCTGTACTAGTTGTTTGTAATCATTCGCTCTCTGTATTTACCCCTGTCACCATCAGAATTTCAAAGAATTATTCCAATCTACATTGTAAAAAAGTTTTCTACAGAACTACGAAAGCTGTAAATGCAGGTTTACCTTTTACTAATCCATCTTTTAAGATACGTCCTAGGGTCAGTATTATCTCGCATGTTCCTGCATTTCTTCCCAAAGGTCTGCTTCAGTCAGTCTTTCCATTCTTCTGTAAATAATTCGAATTAGTATTTTGCAACCATAGCTTATTCACTTATAGCTCGCTAACGTCCACATATGTCCCACTTGCTTTCTTTGCAGTCCTATCGACTTAAGTCTTACAGAGCTCTATCAAATTCTTCACGGGGTATCATATCTGTTAGCTTCATCGACGTCCTCTTCCCCTTCTATAACTTTGCTTTCAAGTTAATTTCTTTTATATAGCCCATACGTTTATTTCCCTTCTTTGCTTAGTACTTGGTGTTTCATATCAGCTCTTAATATTCATATAGCTGCAGTTCCTTTATACATGCATCTGTTTAATTTTAATACAAGCGATATCTATCTTTCCCCCAGTTATATACGCTTTCACGACTATAAATTCGTCCTCTAGCCATTCCTGCTTAGCCGTTTTGAACTTCCTGCCACCCTCATATTTTAGACGTGTGATTACCTTTCGCCTGCTCCGTTTGCTGCACTTTTTGTATTTTCTCCTTTCACCAGTTAGATCCAATATCTCCTACGTCATCCAGATTTCTACTGGATCTTGTTATTTTACCTATTTGATGGTCTGCTGCCATCACTTTCATATAACTGTTCGTCCTCTACTGCTTTCTTTACCTCTGCTTCAGTCAATTTTTGTGTAACATTCCCTCTGGAAGTCTTCTCTGGTTCTTTCAACTTATGCAGGTCCCATGTCCTTAATTTCCTTTCTTATGATTGCAGTATTTCATTTTAAATTCCTTGTTTGAAGTGACATTATTTACAGGCCATGAAACATTAATACAATTAAAGAAAAGAAGCCAACTAGAAGAATCTGACATTTGTAGGTCCATAAACTGTAGCGTCCTTCACAGCATGCAATCTGTGACATTTGGACTAACGCGATCAATTTACGAAAAAGTTTCTGACCGTATTATTTGTGACTGAGTACCGCTGATGGAATCAAATTTCATGTTGGTACAGAAGGTGAGACGACAAATTCAGCTGTGTCCAATAGATGTAGCGGTATCGTACTTAGAGTGCATCCGTAGTGGCGGTAAGGAGGCGGTGGCACGACCTAGCTGGCGATGATCTGCTGGAAGTAACTGTGTGAAGGGAAACTCATTTCCTTCTTATGCGGCCTGTCACACTTAAAGCGTTGTGACGTTACAGTCACTTGAGGTGTTGAGGTGGTGTGTTAAATTAATAATCATAACGACTTGAGTCCCGAGTTTGAACAGCGCCGCTGCTTGCATTTTGAATAAATATTATCAGCAATGGCAGCCGAAAACCTCCGGCATAAGAATCATCCTATTTCTGCCAACGGTCTTGTTAGAGAAGGGTGGAGAAGCGGACAGAGGTTCAGGGCACTCTCTTGCCCTTGGGGTAAATGGAAATGTCGTGTGGCTAGGGCCTCCCGTCGGGTAGACCGTTCGCCTGGTGCAGGTCTTTCGATTTGACGCCACTTCGGCGACCTGCGCGTCGATGGGGATGAAATGATGATGATTAGGACAACACAACACCCAGTCCCTGAGCGGAGAAAATCTCCGACCCAGCCGGGAATCGAACCCGGGCCCTTAGGATTGACAGTCTGTCACGCTGACCATTCAGCTACCGGGGCGGACGCCCTTGGGGTGGGAAATGCCCTTATAAGGCGGAATAATTAACAGTGATCAGCTGCTTGAGAAAGCAGAAAGCAATGGAAACCATTGCATTAAAGACACATAATTTGTATCCAAAGGACATGTGACCTGTAATTGAAAAAGTGTCATGATGATTTCTCCATTTACAAAAGAGTACGATTCCCCCCCCCCCCCATTTGGATCTCTGGGAGGGGACTGCCAAGGAGAGGTGACCATAAGAGAAAGACTTAATAACGAACGAAAGGATAACGTTCTAGGAATCAGGTCGTAGAAAGTCAGAAGTTTGAAACTGATAGGGAAGCTAGAAAATATGCATCTGGATATAATAGGTGCCAGTGAGGTGAAATGGAGAGAAGGAAAGAACTACTCGTCAGGCAAGTAAAGACTAATACCAACAGCAGCAGAAAATTGTAAAAAGGGGGCAGAGAGCGGGCTACTGTGAACTTTTCAGTGATAGGATTGTTCTCATCAGAATCGTTAATGAAACAACACTAACACCTATGGTACAGGAACACATGTCAACGTCGCAACCAGGAGATGAAGAGATACAGAAAGAATATGAGATAATTAACGGATTATTCAGTACGTAAAGGGAGATGAAACTGTAATAGTCATGGGAAATTGGAGTGCGGCTGTAGGGGAAGTAGTAGAAGAAATGGTTACGGGAGAATATGGGCTTGGTAGTAGGAATGACTAATTTTCTGCAATAAATTTCAGCTAGTAATTGCGAATACTCTGTTCAAAGATGACAAGAAGAGGGGGAAAACCTGAAGATAAAGGAAAATCCTAGTTAGATTACATCAGGTCAGACAGACTCCGAAATCAGATTATGTATTGTAAAGCATGCCGAGGAGCAGATATAAACTCAGATCACAATTTAATAATGAAAAAGAGTAGGCCGAAATTTAAGACACCAAACACGAAGAATCAATGAGCAAAGAAGTAGGATACGGAACTGCTAGGTAATGATGAGCTTCTCTTGGAGTTAACTGAGGCCAAGGGTACTTCGATAAAGAAGAGCTTAGTAGGCAGTTCATTTGAAGAGGAATGGACGTATCTAATAAGGGCAATCACAGAAGCTAAATAAGAATTACATGCAAGCTAATGCGAAATGGCTGCATGAAAAATATGAAGAAATAGAAAAAGAGGTGATTGTCGGAAGGACTGGCTCAGCTTGTAGAAAAGTCAAAAGAACCTTCGGTGAAACTAAAAGCAAGGACGGTAACATTAAGAGTTCAATACGAATTTTACTGTTAAATGCAGAGAAGATAATTGGTAGGTGGAAACAGTACACTGAAGACCACTATGACGGGGAAGGAGTGATTGATAACGTGATAGACGATGTAGAGGAGAGAACGGCTAGGTGGAAACAGTGCACTGAAAGCCTCAATGGCGGGGAGGACTTGTATGATGAAGTGACAGAACAAAAAAGAGGAGTCGACAGAGAAGAGAGAGGGAATCCAGTAGTTGAATCAGAATGTAGAAGAGTTTTGGACAATACTACATCAAATAAGGTAGAAGGCATTAAAATTCCAACAAAATTTCTGGAAGCATTTGGCAGTGAATTGCCAACAAGAAGACTATTCACGTTGACGTGTAGAATATATGAGACTGGCGATATACCAGAAGACTCCCGGAAGAACGTCATCCGCACAATACGGCAGACTGCAAGAGCCGACGAATGTGAGAATCATCGCACAGTCAGCTTAAAACCTAACTCACCCAAGTTACTGACGAGAATCATATACAGAAGAATGGTAAAGGAAGTTGCTGATCTGTTAGATGACGATCAGTTTAGCTTTAGGAAAGCTAATGCACTAAAAAGGCACTTTTCACCTTGCGGTTGATAATGGAAGCAAGACTGAAGAAAAATGAAAACGCGTTCTTAGAGCTATCGAGCTGAAAAAGAGTAAAATAGAGGTAAACTACAGTGGAAGACAAGAAGTACAGGGAAAAGAAAGAGTGGAAGACCGATAACGAAGAGCTCGGATCAGAGAGGCGCAAGACCTGAATATATAGTCCTTTGCCCCTACTGTTCATACATCGAAGGCGCAAAGACGGAAATTAAAGAAAGGTTCAAGAGTGGGATTAAAATTCAATGTGAGAAGATTTCGGTAGTAAGATTCGATGATGGCATCATAATCCTCAGTGGAAGTAAAGAAGAATTAAATGATCTGTTGAATGGAATGAACAGGTTGATAAAAACGTCGTGTGACTAGGGCCTCCTGTCTGGTAGAAAGTTCGCCGGGTGCAGGTCATTCGATTTGACGCCACTCCTGGAGTGCTAGTTCTGCAAGTTTCGCAGGAGAGCTTCTGTAAAGTTTGGAAGGTAGGAGACGAGGTACTGGCAGAAGTAAAGCTGTGAGTACCGGGCGTGAGTCGTGCTTCGGTAGCTCAGTTGGTAGAGCACTTGCCCGCGAAAGGCAAAGGTCCCGAGTTCGAGTCTCGGTCGGGCACACAGTTTTAATCTGCCAGGAAGTTTCATATCAGCGCACACTCCGCTGCAGAGTGAAAATCTCATTCTGGAAACATCCCCCAGGCTGTGGCTAAGCCATGTCTCCGCAATATCCTTTCTTTCAGGAGTGCTAGTTCTGCAAGTTTCGCAGGAGAGCTTCTGTAAAGTTTGGAAGGTAGGAGACGAGGTACTGGCAGAAGTAAAGCTGTGAGTACCGGGCGTGAGTCGTGCTTCGGTAGCTCAGTTGGTAGAGCACTTGCCCGCGAAAGGCAAAGGTCCCGAGTTCGAGTCTCGGTCGGGCACACAGTTTTAATCTGCCAGGAAGTTTCAACAGGTTGATGAATACAGATTATCGATTGAGAGTAATCTGAAGAGAGACTCGAGAAATGAGAAACAGTTGAAATGATAATAACGAGAAATTTGGGGTTCACGGAACATATGAAGTAAAGGAATCTGCTACCTGGCCGGCAATGGATGAAGCAAGGAGGTCATGAAAAGAAGACTAGGACTGAAAAAGAGATCATTCTTGGCCAAGAGAAGTATCAAACACAGGCCTTAATTGAAGGAAGAAGTTTCTGTGAATGTACATTTGAAGCACAGCGTTTTATGGCAGTGAACCTTGGACTGTGGCAAGACTGTAACAGAAGAGAATGGAAAAATTTGAGACGTGTCGCTACACCCCCGCAGAATCGCCAAGGAAGGAATGAATGTAAAACAAATGGTTCAAATGGCTCTGAGCACTATGGGACTCAACTGCTGAGGTCATTAGTCCCCTAGAACTTAGAACTAGTTAAACCTAACTAACCTAAGGACGTCACACACATCCATGCCCGAGGCAGGATTCGAACCTGCGACCGTAGCGGTCTTGCGGTTCCAGACTGCAGCGCCTTTAACTGCACGGCCACTGCGGCCGGCTGGAATGAATGTAAATCATTGATAATAAGAAGGTACGGGGTGATAGGACAACAGTCAAAAGATATTACTAGATGGAGGTGCAGAGGGTAAACATTGTAGAGGAAGAAGTTTCGAATGCATTCAGCAAATAAAGGAGGATGTAAGTTGCAGGTGCTACTCTGAGGTGGAAAGGGTGACACAAGAGAGGAATTCGTGGCAATCTAGTCTGAAGACTGACGACTTAAATATAAATGGAGATGATCTGTTACGTTGCCATGCTCTCAGTTCATCAAGCGACCGACTTGCGTCACCGTTCTTCACGTGGCGTACTTATCTACATTTTTGGCATCGCCGCTAAATCTATGACTTTAATAGTTTCTGCTATCCATACATCTTTATCCATAGATAGCAAAGCTTAACAGCAGCAGATGGAAATTCGTCATATACTTGTTGAAGGAATGAGTCTGATTACCGGTGTACTACAAAACACTTTGAGCCTACGGAATCGTTTAATATCTAAGTCCATATCTACATCACTACTCTCCAATTCAGATTTGACTGCCTGGTACAGGGTTCTTTGAACCAGCTGCAGAATAATTATCTGCCTTTCCAGTCTCTAAGTATGTATTTTTGCAATTGCTATTGGTTTTCTGGTATTATTCCTAGAGGGTTCAAAAAATGGTTCAAATGGCTCTAAGCACTACGTTACTTAACATCTGAGGTCATCAGTGCCCTAGACTTAGAACATCTTAAACCTAATTAAACTAATGACATCACACACAGGCAGGATTCGAACCTGCGACCGTAGCAGCAGCGCGGTTACGGACTGAAGCGCCTAGAACAGCTCGGCCACTGCGGTCGGCTTCTAGGTGGTACATGGTAGCATCACCTGGAAACATTCTGAAAGGTCTGCTCAGATTGGCACTCTGGGCCTTAGCATTCGTATCTTAGGTACCGGCTTGGCGACCGCGAAGTACCTCAGCTGGGGACTGGTTACGCGCCGCCAGTCCTCGTGTCACCCCACATAACAGTAGTGATCAATCATGCCTTCAGGTACCCACCAAAATGTCTCCAGGTCGTCTTAGGAGGCAACCTGTACATTGCTGGACAGGTAAGTGCCTTCCAGCAGTCCGGGACAGGCTTGCAGCTCTTCGATGGTTTAAATGTCGCCCAATAGCAGACAGCCTCACAGCCTTTAGATCGTAGAGCCAAGGCTAGATGCGTAATTAAAGAGAGCAAGAGAAGGTCATGGTAAATGTTCCACTTTATGGGAAGCCATTCGAAGGACTTCCGGTAAACAGGGTCGTTTACCAATAACAGCAATACTAAAACATGCGTGTCTCCAAACATCTGGAGGCGTCGCTCAGACGATAGCACAGCAGTTTGCTAATCTACTGCAAATGCCGGCCACCACCTTGCAATTCGCAACTACTGTACGAATGTTGAGATGGACAAGTTGGACGTCACAATTCTTATTCTTACAACCCCCCAATTCTACATGTGCGAGCGGGAATCTCCACCGTCTGACACTTGTGATACTGCATCGGGTAACGACCAAATCAGGTACTACACGCTTCAACATTTCCAAGTAGTGTCAAAGGAAATCTTCCTGGAATGTATTGATCTAATACGGCAGACTGGTCACTTCACCATTTATTGGAAAGAGGCAACTTTGATAGCTGTTCTAAAACTAGGAAAGCACAGCACTTGCCCCAGCAGTTACCACGGTGTTGTCTTCACGAGCTGTATAGGAAAGACTCTGCAGCGAATGGTTAACCGTCGCCTGGTCTAGCTACTAGAGAGCAGGCAAGTCCTTAGCCGCTCTCAGTGTGGATTCCGGAGATGTCAGTCCGCTTCGAGAACTTTACTACAGGCGGTTATTCAGCAGACTTTCCTACGTTATCATCACTGTTTCGATACAGTCTCTGAGGATAGACACGGTATTCTCATGCAGCTCCTTGAATGGGGCTTTCGTGGTCATCTCCCCCTCTTCATACGGTCTTTCCTCTCTTGGCGATATTTTAGATCACACATTGGCGACACACGGTCTGCTCATTTTGAGCTGGAGAATTGTGTGCCTTAGGTCATTGTCTTAAGTACTACTCTCTTTACAATGGTAATAAGCAGTATGACTCCTACGGTATGGTGTCCCTCATATCTGTGGACGATTTTGATGTTTTCTGTTCTACTTCCAGTGTTGCAACAGCGATTTGACAGTTGCAGCTTGCAGTGGACAGTTTAGAGGAGTGGGGCGCAAATACAGGTTTTCAGTTTTATGCAGATAAGTGTATTTGTTTGTTTGTGTGTGTGTGTGTGTGTGTGTGTGTGTGTGTGAGAGAGAGAGAGAGAGAGAGAGAGAGAGAGTGTTCATTTTAATCGTTTTCGTTGTGTTTTCAATTCACCTGACTTTCATTTGAGGGATATCATACTACATTTCAAAGACCGAAAACGTTTACTGCGCCTCATTTTTGACCTCAAACTGTTGTGATTACCATCCAGAACGCACCGAAAATCGTAAAATGCCTTAGCCATAGGTCTTGGGGAGCAGGCAGTACGTGTTTTCTCCACTTTTACGGGGCTTCCGTGCATTCACTGCTAGGCTGTGGGTTCGCATTGTATTTGTTAGCGAGGTCCTCCTACGTGAAGATTATTGGCACTATACACTATGGGGAGATAATGCTGGCCACCAGGCTTGCAGGACCAGCCCGTTCCCAGTCTCTGTGCTGCAGATGGGGAACCGCCCCTCACCATCCGGTGGAAGCTCCTCACGGTGCGTGAGGCATGTGTGTTCTGTACAGCTCCGACTTCATCTGCATACCGTACTGTTGTTCGTCCACCTCTGGAACGTCTTTTCCCCAATGATCCACGTTCAACAGTGGCGTCTGGGATCCGTACTCTACATGTGCTGGAGTCACTTGGTGCGGAGCACGTGCAACTGCCAATCCAGGGGGTTTAACCACCTGACACCATGGTTACTGCAGAGGCCCAGGTTCATTTTACGTTTGGTGCAGCACAGAAGCGATTGCAGTCCTACATATTTTCTAACACGTTATTTAAGGTCATTTTTAGCTGTGCAACTAAACTCTGCAGATGCCATTATGGATGCATCGAAACAAGGGGATTCCATTGGTTGATCTGTAGTTTTCCCTGATTGTGTCTTCAAGGTCCGATTGCCTCGCGACCTTACTTTCTTCGACGCAGGGGTACATGCGATCTTCCGGGCACTGCAACTGAATTCCCTGTCTCTTCCGATTCTCTGAGAGCCCTTTACTCTCTACAACGCTTACACCCAGCAGACAAAGTAGTCTAACATTATCCAGGATACCTTTGCCCAAGGCCAACGACTGCGGAAGCCGACGTCTTTCCGCTGGGTACCAGGGCACATGAGTATCGCGGGGAAAGAAAGTTTGCATGTAGCTACGAAGGAAGCGTCTCGTGATCCTCAGTTATTTCAGTGTGCCATACCCTGCATCCCATCAAATGGTTCAAATGGCTCTAAGCACTACGGGACTTAACATCTGAGGTCATCCGTCACCTAGACTCAGAACTACTTAAACCGAACTAACCTAACGATACCACACACATCCATGACCGAGGCAGGAGTCGAACCTGCGACAGTAGCAGCAGCTCGGGTCCGGACTGAAGCGCCTACAACCGCTTTGCCACAGCGGCCGGCGGCATACCATCGCCTCGCTGTTGAGATACTAAGTCTTGCGTCGATGGATATATGAGTGGCTGGAATGGACAGACGATAAGCTCCGTCTAATAAAGCTCACAACTCGGCCGTGGCGTACCTATTTCCAGCCACATCAATGAGACGAGATCCTCCTTATTCGTCTTTGAATAGATCACAGCAGTAGGACGTATGGTTTATCGCTCCGGCGAGAGGAACCTGTAATGTGTGCTACTTGTGGTCTACAGGTCACTGGCCGTGTCGGTTCTAGGCGCTGCAGTCTGGAACCGCGAGACCGCTACGGTCGCAGGTTTGAATCCTGCCTCGGGCATGGATGTGTGTGATGTCCTTAGGTTAGTTAGGTTTAACTAGTTCTAAGATCTAGGGGACTAATGACCTCAGAAGTTGAGTCCCATAATGCTCCGAGCCATTTGAACCTACAGGTCACTGTGCGTCACTTCTCTTCAGTTTCATTTTCCGACCAGAGAGCAGTATCAGATACTCCGACATAGCTGCTCTCTATTTTACGTAACGCTGAAGCGAATGCGGTGAGAGTTTTAAGATTCGGTGATTTGTCCAACTCGTTTCCTAAACTTTTAGGGTGACAGAGTTGTTTTTTCTTACGCGGTCAGCCAGTCACATTACCTTATGCCTTTCTGTTAGCTCTTCTGTCGTTTTACTTCTCTTTTCATCCCGTGTATCGTACCTTTCACTCTTTCTAAGCTATTTTAAGGCGTGTTAGATAGAGTGATTCTGTGGGTCAACGGAAGTGAGGTGGGCGTGATTGAATGAGTGTCATTTTATAGTGTACAGGATGGGCGTATGGACAGGCGGTGGGCCTTATGAAATGATTAGGACAAAATTGAGACAACGGGCATTTATTGGCGAAAGCAGGTTAAAAAGGGGTCACATGGGCATAGGGAGGTGAGGGTGAGCCGGAGCGTAGAGTTTGGCGAAACATAGTTCACGAAGCTAACGAAAGTTGTTGTCTGCCAAAACAAAATCCACAGTGCCGCAGCACCGGGAGAAGCGGGAGATGTTCAGTGCTACAGGGCACACATAAGACTCGCGGGTGAGCAAGAAACCATGAGCGCGGTCCCTGCGACGGGCGGCTGGGTATATTCGACGGACCACGCGGCTTCCTCCAGCCTGATTGGTCAGGACCGAGCAAACCGTGCGGGGAACATAGAACTTTCCTGAGTGTTGCGTTACCTCGTAAGCACATGAGAGGCGCGTGGCCGAGGTGCCCTTCCTCGGTGCTGACTTCCTGTTGCTAAACCGTGGGACGAAAAAATTTACAGGCAGCTAAGACTGCCTGCCGTGGCTTGGCTGTAATGGAAAAATGAAGTTACCGTTTGAAAGTTCATATAATAAAGTAAAATTTCTTACTGTCCGGCTCATCCTTTACAGTAGATGTCCTCCTCACTATGTGTCAACAATTTATCATTTTCTCCACATTCCTTTGCTTTAATACGTGTAAGGGCGCTAATGACTTCTGTGCTGAGCGCCCGTAAGCTCCAAATACCCAAAACACACACACACAAAATCGTATATAATGTAAGAAATGCAGAGGACCTATAAAACTTCCTTGGCGAACGACAGATGTCACGGTTTTACTAGGCGATTCTTCGTCGATTACCACGTACTGTGAAATTTCTGACAGAAACACACGAATCCCGTAGCACAAGTGATGCGCTATTCCTTAGCCATTCAGCGTGTAAGTAGGCTATTTATGTTTTCTTATTGGCAACGGGCTGTGCTGTGTGCAGTCTGTGGCTAGTTTGCATTGTTGTCTGCCATTGTAGTGTTGGGCAGCTGGATGTTAACAGCGCGTAGCGTTGCGCAGTTGGTGGTGAGCCGCCAGCAGTGGTGGATATGGGGAGAGAGATGGCGGAGTTTTGAAATTTGTAAGACTGGATGTCATGAACTGATATATATATTATGACTTTTGAACGCTAGAGAGGTAAATACACTGTTTCTTCTCTATCAAAATCTTTCATTTGCTAACTATGCCTATTGGTAGTTAGTGCCTTCAGTAGTTTGAATATTTTATTTAGCTGGCAGTAGTGGCGCTCGCTGTATTGCAGTAGTTCGAGTAACGAAGATTTTTGGTGAGTTAAGTGATTTGTGAAAGGTTTAGGTTAATGTTAGTCATGGCCATTCTTTTGTAGGGATTTTTGAGTCAGATTGCGTTGCGCTAAAAGTATTGTGTGTCAGTTTAAGCACAGTCATGTATAATTGTTCTAAGGGGACGTTTCAAGCGTGATTAGAAGTCTCTGTGAAAAAACGGTGTCAAAAGCGTTCTGGAAATCTAGATATACGGAATCAATTTGAGAACTCCTGTCGCTAGTACTTATTACTTAGTGTGGTGTTTTGTCACCGTTCTTCTGCGGGTCTCGCTCCGTCTGCCGCCACAGCAGCCATAATGGCAATGATGAGCCTGAAGATAGGCTGAGGAAAGGGCCGAAACCGGTTGCTAACAGATAAAGAAAATCTGAAAACGCGATCGAGACTTTTATCGATTTTTAGCGTTTTATACCGATCGCTGTGCTCTAGTCAAGAATGCCTTCTACAGCTAGTGTCAGCTGTACTCACAGCGTAGATGATCCCACACAAGACTGCTCATCGTTTAGCTCGGGTTCGTTCCATACTACCGTCCCATGTACAATTTTTGTATCGCTCTCTTGTTCGGTTTCAATAAACCAAACGAAAAACACTTTTGGCTACACCTACTTGATTTTCCGCGCTATGTAATTTGCTTGGCTAACTTCAATGCTAATTAACTAAGAAACGGCGCTACGTACCGAATTTTTATTTTTCTTACCTTTTATTTCTCGGCACATCCTACCCTTTAAGACCCTTACTAGCTTTTCAGCTTGCCTCTAATCATCCTGTATACTTTGTTTCTGAAGGATACATATGCTCCACTTACCGGGACTCGTTCATATGGCTCAGGGCCGCCCAAAGAACGCCAAACAGCAAGCAACCCTGATGTGTGGCATCGTGAGGGTCAGGGCTCGGCATGTCTCCTCTTTGTCCGGTTCTTCTCGGAAGTACACAGTACTTCGAGACATTTCATGCAATAATTTGGTGTGGCATTTTGCGGTTGCCACAAGTTTCTTCAGCTCGGCAGAATCGTGGTGTCAGTGCTGCTTGCCCTTCACTACTTGTTTGGGGTATGAACAACGTTCTCGGGCCCAGTTTACGTTTGTACAGAACAGGCAGTCTAGTGACCTAACGTCACAAACCTTTAAAAGTGAATGGGAATGACAGAAGAGAGGGATGATAGTTCTCAATATCTATTATGCAGTCGCTTAACTGATACATACTGCTTGTTTGCTATAGAACGACATTACAGTACCAGTCTGGAAAAGCTTTACTTTACCATGAAAGAGCGAAAAATTACAATGAGCGACAGTAGCGATTCATTATTCTTGGGCATCAAGATGTACTTTGCCGGTCGGAGTGGCCGTGCTGTTCTAGGCGCTTCAGTCTGGAACTGCGTGACCGCTACGGTCGCAGGTTCGAATCCTGCCTCGGGCATGGATGTGTGTGATGTCCTTAGGTTAGTTACGTTTAAGCTCTACGGGACTGATGACCTCAGCTGTTAAGTCCCATAGTGCTCAGAGCCATTTGAACCAAGAAATTTGCAGGCATGGAGCACCTGACGATACTGGTGATACGAATAGTAAAATTTGTGAAGTCGCATGCATTATTCCACAGCCAGTAGCAGCAATTTTCGATGGCATTGAGCAAAGAGTGTGGGGATTTTATATGTTACTGCAAAATCCTCTCATTAAGTCAGTTCTTGATATAGATCCGCTGTTACATTTTTAAGGAACAAGGAGTTGCAGGAACGAAAATGTTAACATCTGGAATGGATTGCAGACCTAGCATTTTTAGTAGGTTTCACTGGACACTGCCCACAGTATGACATTGCAACACGTGGAAACAACTTATTTCTGTATAAACATAGGCTTCCGTGGCCATCGTCACAGTCAAAAAAATTTTCTGATTTTGTGACCGCATTGTCAGTATATAAAACTACCGACGTTTCGGTCACTGTTGCAAGTGACATTCTTCAGGGTGTTTTCGATTACATAATGACAACGCGGTCACAACGTGAAAAAATTTATTGAAGTTATTTCTAATTCGAATGTTTTGTTGAGACATATGAAATCAAGTATGCAGTGGGACGGCATGGCCACCTGAATATGATGGATTTTCAGTTTCCCCATCTTTTCCATCCTCCCATGCAGACAGTGTGGCGTGGTAATGTGGGGAGTGTACAGCCAGGCCGAACACTATCGCATGTGAGTTAGGGCATAGCTTTCGAGCCGAAATCTTGACCACTCCTATTCTAACCAATTACTTAGGTAGGTCTTACTTTCCATACACCATCTGTAAAAATTTGAACTGGAAAGACTAGCTGTAGTGATGTCCTTCGCTTAAACAGCAACCAAGTGACCCGGATTAGCTTGTTCTCTTATTGAATCGTACAAAATGCCTTTTCGTGATATACGCGCTCTGTGTGGGCCGTCTCTCTACCAGAAGCCATCGCTTACCAGCGTTATGAGAGTGGCCTGCACAGTGAAGCCACAGCGGCCACACCGCAAGAAGACCAGCAGGATACCTCACGCGCACCGGACCGACAGGAACCTACAAGAGCATCACCAGAAGTCGCCGGCCCGATATTCTCGCATGTTTCTGCGGGGGTCACATGGCGACAAATCGATCCCGCTGTATCCTGGTGTCATCATGGGCTGTGGGAAAACCGGAACAGAAGACAATCGAAGCATTTGAAGTGGGAAAACCGGTACAGAAGAAGATCGAATCATTTTTATATCTACATCTACATACATACTCCGCAATCCACCGTACGGTGCGTGGCAGAGGGTACCTCGTACCACAACTAGCATCTTCTCTCCCTGTTCCACTCCCAAACAGAACGAGGGAATAATGACTGCCTATATGCCTCCGTACGAGCCCTAATCTCTCTTATCTTATTTTTGTGGTCGGCAGTAAAATTGTACTGCAGTCAGCCTCAAATGCTGGTTCTCTAAATTTCCTCAACAGCGATTCACGAAAAGAACGCCTCCTTTCCTCTAGAGCACGCTCGTCCAAACTGTGCCCCTGGAGCGCTAGCGCCCGCGATCGCCCGCGGCCAGCGCCCAGGGCGAATTCGTATGTTGCTGCAGTGGCCAAGCCGTGCCGCTTTGCTGCCCGTGCGGACCGCCCGAACGCCAGCCGATAGATATATTTGTTCGCTCGTTATCCCTTCGGCCAGAGGACGTCTCGCAAGTGCTTCAACTAGAGCTGATTGACCCACAGTGCCATATCCGCCTCAAGGACCGCTTTCTTATGTGTAAAACTTTGGATGACAATTACAGCTGTCTTCCACGAGAGAAATATCCTCTTTTGCACAAGCACGTGGCCAAAGTTCCCTCAATGTTTGGTTCCACTTATATTTGTGAGCGCTTTTTCTCTCTTTTAAAGCTTGCTAAAACTAAGAACCGTTCATTCCTTGGCGATAAAAATGTGACCAATTCTTTGAGGTTAGCAGTCTCACGGAATATTGTACCAAGTCTAGACAAAATCGTTTCCTCGAAAAGGAAAAACGTGTAAAATGTTAGTTGTCTTCTTTAACAATGTTGACTGTAAGAATTAAAGAGCTTTATAACCTTAATTCTATTTTAATAAGTTTTCAAACTTGGTCTGTTAAAATTATTACGTACAAAACAGCTAACTAAGGATCCGATTTCTAAACTCTGAAAAGGCATACAAAAAATTGTAGCACGAAGTATAAGAAAAAACACTTTCTTGTAACTACTAACAGTAAGAATGAGACTCTGTATCCCTTGCATAAAATTAATTGTAAAATAGATTATTTTGTTTAGGTTAGATCTGACTGCGGGACAGTTCAGCGGAGAGCTGTGCTGTGTGGTCTCACTCTGCAGCTCTCTCTCTCTGCCGGGCAGGATTAGCCGAGCGGTCTGAGGCGCTGCAGTCATGGACTGTGCGGCTGATCCCGGCGGAGGTTCGAGTCCTCCCTCGGGCATGGGTGTGTGTATTTGTCCTTAAGATAATTTAGGTTAAGTAGTGTGTAAGCTTAGTGACTGATGACCTTAGCAGTTAAGTCCCATATGATTTCACACACATTTGAACATTTTCTCTCTCTCTCTCTCGCTCCTATGGCGACACTAGCGACACACGGTCGCGGACGGGTCGCTGAACTACACTGCCTTGCGCCCGCGGGGCGCGGGCGCGCCCGCCGGGCGCAATTCTTGGATGAGCCAGATCTATACTCCCACCCGAGTTGCTGAAGCATTTCCGTAACACTCGCACGATGATCAAACCTACCAGTAACAAATCTAGCAGCCCGCCTCTGAACTGCTTCTATGTCCTCCCTCAATCCGACCTGATGGGGATCCCAAACGCTCGAGCAGTACTCAAGAAAAGGTCGCTTTAGTGTTTTATAAGCGGTCTCCTTTACAGATGAACCACATCTTCCCAAAATTCTACCAACCAACCGAAGACAACTATCCGCCTTCCCCACAACTGCATTTACATGCTTGTCCCACTTCATATCGGCCGGCCGGAGTGGCCGAGCGGTTCTAGGCGCTACATTCTGGAGCCGCGCGAACGCTACGCTCGCAGGTTCGAATCCTGCCTCGGGCGTGGATGTGTGTGATGTCCTTAGGTTAGTTAGGTTTAAGTAGTTCTAAGTTCTAGGGGACTGATGACCTCAGCATTGAAGTCCCATAGTGCTCAGAACCATTTGAACCATTTGAGCCCACTTCATATCGCTCTGCAATGTTACGCCCAAATATTTAATCGACGTGACTGTGTCAAGCGCTACACAACTAATGGAGTATTCAAACATCACGGGATTCTTTTTTCTATTCATCTGCATTAATTTACATTTATCTATATTTAGAGTCAGCTGCCATTCTTTACACCAATGACAAATCCTGTCCAAGTCATCTTGTATCCTCCTACAGTCACTCAACGATGACACCTTCTCGTACACCACAGCATCATCAGCAAACAGCCGCACATTGCTATCCACCCTATCCAAAAGATTATTTATGTAGGTAGAAAACAACAGCAGACCTACCAAACTTCCCTGTGGCAATCCAGATGATACCCTAACCTTCGATGAACACTCACCATCGATGACAACGTACTGGGTTGTATTGCTTGAGAAGTCTTCGAGCCACTCATATATTTGGGAATCAATCCCATATGTTAGTACCTAAGAGTCTGCAGTGGGGCACAGAGTCAAACGCTTTTCGGAAGTCAAGGAATATGGTATCCGTCTGATACCCTTCATTTGAGTGTGGCACTACATATAAATGCTGAATATTAGGTTAACTGACGTCGTGAGAAATGAGAAGGCTCTGGCCAGAACCGGGTAGGAAAGGAATATGTGGAAAACACTGAAAAGAGGAAAGGGCAGGATGATAGGACATCTGATAGAACAGAAGGCAATAAATTCCACGACACTTGAGGGAGCTGTAGAGGCTAAGAACAGTAGACGTAGACAGAGACTGGAGTACACCAAGTAAATAACTGAGGGGGAAAAGTGTAACACTGTCCCCACGAGCCTGCGACCGTTGCGTGCCGCACGTTTCGAGCCGCCATAAACCTCTACCACGCCGTTTGTGGAGACGACCAACAACCTAGCGTGGATAAAATTTGATTTATCCGAAGAACCGATATGTTTCCATTGATCGACGGTCAAATCCCTACGGTACCGTGTTCACTGCAATGTTAATTGATGATGTCATTGAGTCAAGATGTGAACACTTAGGGATGGTTTGCTGTGGAGCTCCATGTTCAACAATGTACGATAAACTGTGCACTCCAGAACACTTGCGCGTGCACCAACATTGTGCTCTTTCGGCAGAGATGTCGCAGATCACCATCTATTCCATTGTACAAAGAAGACAAGCCTTCGAACCCTACGTTCTGCGAAGTGTCGTGTACGTTCAACCTTTTAACGCCTAGTGGTGGTTTCACCGACCTTCTACCTCTTTCCGTACACGCTCACGGCAGTAGCACGTGAACATTCAACCAGCTTCACCGTTTTCGAGAGACTCGTTCAACAGCCTCTGCCTAAAAATAATCTGCCATTTGTCAAAGTCGCTTATCTCAGTGGAGTTTCCCATTTGCAGATGATGCCTCCACATGGGTGATCTCCCGTCCGTGTCTGCTCCGCTTACATACTTTTGACACCGCGTCAATTGCCCGAAACGCCACCAGGCGGCATCCAACGTCACGGTGGGCAGTGGTCATAATGTTTTGGGTTATCAGTCTATGTACCTTACATTAGGTTTAAATCAAAAGCGTTAGTTGTGAGGTGAGATGCGGAAGTCAAATAGCAGAAACCATAGATAAAGGTCTCCACGAAAAAGAGCTAGAAGTACTCCACAGGTACAGCTTATTGTAAGAACACATTGAGCTAATCGTGAGGCAACCAGCTGAGACGCAAGGACGCAAGGTGAAAGTAGTGTAGAGTGCGCCACCTGGTGGGCACTAGTTGCGTGGTAAACGCTCAACCCTGTGTAATACGTGATTCAAGCAGTAATACATCACTATAATATACATCTAAGTGTTTTAAACTGAAGAAGTTGTACATAGTGTAAAAGCTAGCACATTGTAAAACAGAATACAAAAGAAATGAAATTAAAAAAGAAGTTACTGCGACAGTATGTAGCCCAAAACGAATAGAATAGTTAATCAGAAAAATATTTGCTGATAAAAAATGATAAAGAATCAACTATAGCAGGACATAAAAGAAGGTATTACGAAACGCGGAAAATAAAAATATTATTTACCTCAAACCTGCAGTAGCAGAATACAGTGCCATCCGGTGAGCTATCGGTATGATAATACAGAGTCCGCTAAGTAGAGGGAAAAACAAGTTTCCGAAGTTGAAGTGAAAAGACATGTGAACAAAACCACATGTAGTTGCGAGCAGTTACAGTTTAGAGATAAAGACAATTAAGTTTCCTCCTGTAGCTGTTCATTTAAAATGAGGTCTTCAGACATCTGATCAGTAAAGGTGGCCTCTATATGTAGAATCATCATATCGTCTACTCCTTTTCGATGGTTTTTTGTCATCAGTCTACTGACTGGTTTGATGCTGCCCGCCACGAATTCCTTTATTCCTTTCCTGTGCTAACCTCTTCAGCTCAGAGTAGCACTTGCAACCTACGTCCTCAATTATTTGCTTGACGTATTCCAATCTCTGTCTTCCTCTACAGTTTTTGCCCTCTACAGCTCCCTCTAGTACAATGGAAGTCATTCCCTCATGTCTTAGCAGATGTCCTATCATCCTGTCCCTTCTCCTTATCAGTGTTTTCCACATATTCCATTCCTCTCCGATTCTGCGTAGAACTTCCTCATTCCTTACCTTATCAATCCACCTAATTTTCAACATTCGTCTTTAGCACCACATCTAAAATGCTTCGATTCTCTTCTGTTCCGGTTTTCCCACAGTCCATGTTTCACTACCATACAATGCTGTACTCCAGACGTACATTCTCAGAAATTTCTTCCTCAAATTAAGGCCGGTATTTGATATTAGTAGACTTCTCTTGGCCAGAAACGCCTTTTTTGCCATAGCGAGTCTGCTTTTGATGTCCTCCTTGCTCCGTCCGACATTGGTTATTTTACTGCCTAGGTAGCAGAATTCCTTACCTTCATTGACTTCGTGACCATCAATCCTGATGTGAAGTTTCTCGCTGTTCTCATTTCTGCTACTTCTCAGTACCTTCGTCTTTCTCCAATTTACTAAATGGTTCAAATGGCTCTGAGCACTATGGGACTTAACAGCTGTGGTCATTAGTTCCCTAGAACTTAGAACAACTTAAATCTAACTAACCTAAGGACATCACACACATCCATGCCCAAGGCAGGATTCGAACCTGCGACCGTAGCAGTCGCGCGGTTCCGGACTGCGCGCCTAGAACCGCAAGACCACCGCGGCCGGCCTCTCCGATTTACTCTCAAACCATACTGTGTACTCATTAGACTGTTCACTCCCTTCATAAGATCATTTAATTCTTCTTCACTTTCACTCAGGACAGCAATGTCATCAGCGAATCGTATCATTGATATCCTATCACATTGTATTTTAATTCCACTCCTGAACCTTTCTTTTATTTCCATCATTGCTTCCTCGATGAACAGATTGAAAAGTAGGGGCGAAAGGCTACAGCCTTGTCTTACGCCCTTCTTAATACGAGCACTTTGTTCTTGATCGTCCACTCTTATTATTCCCTCTTGGTTGTTGTACATATTGTATATGACCCGTCTCCCCCTATGGCCAACCCATCCTTCTTTCAGAATCTCGAACAGCTTGCACCATTTTATATTGTCGAACGATTTTTCCAGGTCGACAAATCCTATGAAAGTGTCTTGATTTTTCTTTAGCCTTGCTTCCATTATTAGCCGGAACGTCAGAATTGCCTCTCTAGTCCCTTTACTTTTCCTAAAGCCAAACTGATCGTCACCTAGCGCACTCTCAATTTTCTTTTCCATTCTTCTGTATATTATTCTTGTAAGCAGCTTCGATGCATGAGCTGTTAAGGTGATTGTGCGATAATTCTCGCACTTGTCAGCTCTTGCCGTCGTCGGAATTGTGTGGATTATGCTTTTCCGAAAGTCAGATGGTATATCGCCAGACTCATATATTCTACACACCAACGTGAATAGTCGTTTTGTTGCCACTTCCCCCAATGATTTTAGAAATTCTGATGGAATGTTATCTATCCCTTCTGCCTTATTTGACCGTAAGTCCTCCAAAGCTCTTTTAAACTCCGATTCTAATACTGGATCCCCTAACTCTTCTAAATCGACTCCTGTTTCTTCTTCTATCACATCAGACAAATCTTCACCCTCATAGAGGCTTTCAATGTATTCTTTCCACCTATCTGCTCTCTCCTCTGCATTTAACAGTGGAATTCCCGTCGCACTCTTAATGTTACCACCGTCGCTTTTAACATCACCAAAACTTTCCTGTATGCTGAGTCTGTCCTTCCGACAATCATATCTTTTTCGATGTCTTCACATTTTTCCTGCAGCCATTTCGTCTTAGCTTCCCTGCACTTCCTATTAATTTCATTCCTCAGCGACTTGTATTTCTGTATTCCTGATTTTCTCGGAACATGTTTGTACTTCCTCCTTTCATCAATCGACTGAACTATTTCTTCTGTTACCCATGGTTTCTTCGCAACTACCTTCTTTGTACCTATGTTTTCCTTCCCAACTTCTGTGATGGCCCTTTTAGAGACGTCCATTCCTCTTCAACTGTACTGCCTACTGCGCTATTCCTTATTGCTGTATCTATAGCGTTAGAGAACTTCAAACGTATCTCGTCATTCCTTGGTACTTCCGTATCCCACTTCTTTGCGTATTGATTCTTCCTGACTAATGTCTTGAACTTCAGCCTACTCTTCATCACTACTATATTGTGATCTGAGTCTAAATCTGCTCCTGGGTACGCCTTACAATCCAGTATCTGATTTCGGAATCTCTGTCGTTGTCGGTGTTGGTCTGCTGTCGATTCTGATTAGAACAACCTGGTCACTGAACTGTTCACAGTAACACACCCTCTGCACTACCTTCCTATTAATAACGAATCCTACACCTGTTATACCATTTTCTGCTACTGTTGATATTACCCGATACTCATCTGACCAGAAATCCTTGTCTTCCTTCCACTTCACTTCATTGACTCCTACTATATCTAGATTGAGCCTTTGCATTTCCTTTTTCAGATTTTGTAGTTTCGCTACCACGTTCAAACTTCTGACATTCCACGCCCCGACTCGTAGAACGATATCCTTTCGTTGATTATTCAGTCTTTTTCTCATGGTAACCTCCCCCTTGGCAGTCCGAATAGGGGACTATTCCAGAATCTTTTGCCGATGGAGAGATCATCATGACACTTCTTCAATTACAGGCCACATGTCCTGTGGATACACGTCACGTGTCTTTAGTGCAGTGGTTTCCATTGCCTTCTGCATCCTCATGTCGTTGATCATTGCTGATTCTTCCGCTTTTAGGGGCAATTTCCCACCCCTAGGACAAGAGAGTGCCCTGAACCTCTATCCGCTCTTCCGCCCTCTCTGACAAGGCCGTTGGCAGAATGAGGCTGACTTCATATGCCGGAAGTCTTCGGCCGCCAATGCTGATTATTTTTATCGTAATGTAGGCAGTGGCGGGGATCGAACCCGGGACCGAAGACGTTTTGATTATGAATCAAAGACGCTACCCCTTGACCACGGTTACCCGTTATTAATAGATGCTACGTGAAAGTGCAATTATGAGCCATGGATCCCTTACTCCCTAACAGGTGTTCCTCGTACCTTATTGTAAGGGCCCTACCGACATGACCAATATAAAACATTGGATACGTACCGCAAGCAATTTTATAAATTACTGAGCTAGGCAGATGTTAATTTGAAGCTTTAAATTAGGGAGTCAATACTTTTGTTAGCTGTTATTTGTGGAGAAGGCAGCTTTGCACCAACAGAGACTGAATCCTACACTTTGAATTAGCTAAATAAGGCACTGAAATAAATTTTTCTTTATAATTATCTCCATTTTGACAGTTACCTAGAGTAGTCAACTTTTATTAGATTTCTTTTCAAGTTTTTTTGGCTAATTAGGGTTCATATCGTTATTACCGACTACTATTTTCATTAAATTAAATTATTTTCTTTAGTTTTGCTGGTGGTAAATGCGTTACTACAGAATGATGAATAGCCGAATGAAAGAAAGTTGTCGTATGGGACTAACGATGTGTGGCATCAGAAGGTACGATTTGGTCGGTGCTTGTGAATTTTACAGTAAATATCAGATGATTTTCTATCATCTATTGTGGTGAAATTAAAATAAAAAATTACCTTAAGCTTTTTATTTTGGAACTCGCGAGCGAAACTAATTTTCGCTTGAAGATTCTTAAATACTTGAAAAATGTTGGTCTACTCCGTCATTGTTTCCGTTGTATGTAAGCAAAATATCGTCCACGTACCTCTAATAGTAGTGAATGCCTAATTCTGTCGATGCAAACGTCTTCATTAGAAGAAAAACACCTTAGGAGTAATTCTTTCACAGAATTAGGCACTTCCTTACCGATAGATTACCAGATGATACGGTATTCTCGTTTAAATAAAGAATATTTACCTTTATTTCCTATTATAATATCTTATTTATCTTCTGGTGTACTACGTTCTTTATTATTTCTCATAAGCACATACTTTCATAGTTAACAATTTTATTCATTTTGTACTACGTATTGTAGTTATTTCATTGTACCTTTAGTTGTACTTAAAACACTGAAATGTCTAGTATACCTACTATCACTGCTTCAGTTACGTAGTTCAGACTTTTTTGCGCTCATCAGGTGGCATCCCCTACGCTACAATTACTTGGTATCACAACTAATTGCCACACGTTTAGCTCAATACCGGTTCTTGTAATGAACTGTAGCTCTGGCGTTGTTCTTGCTGTTTTTAATGGAGTACTTTTCCTATGATTTTTACTGTTTGACTTAAGTAGTTTATCTCGTAATTAATGCTTATAATTTCATCCTAATAAGTTATGGACGTACCTTCTTTATTCCATGTGCTACAATGTATTGGTTATTTTAGACGTTTATTTTCTAATGTGTTTAAAACATTATAGATGACTTTGTTTCTTCTGAAGAATATACTAAGAGTGGCACTATAGCCTAGTAAAGGCTTATTACAATAAACTTTATGCAGTTGATTGGTTGTGTGCGTCATTTGCTGAAAATGAGAAGTTGGTGCGTTTACACATTTGAATATTACTACATATTTGATGAACACCTGCTCATTTCATTTTTCAGTTATGCGCTGGTGAGCAGAACTTGGGGACGAAAGTAACGTTTGAATGATGCGTAATTGCCAAGAGACGTAGTTCGATGAAACTCGGGCTACAAGTAGAGAGAAGTGCCACAGTATAATACAGACGGTAACCGAGATGACAATTCCTGTCAAAGACATTAATTATACGAAAGTGGCAGCGATTTATGATCGCCCTCTCCACATTTCAGAACGTTATTAACATGATGTATGATAACCACGGAACGCAATGTATGCTCTGCAACGTGATTTCACGCTGGCAATAAGGTTGGTAACGTTTTCTTTCTGTAGGGTCATCACTTATATAACGATGTGCAAAATTGGGTGACGTCAAAGACTGATAACGGACTTCGACAATTCTTCAGTTTCTTTAGTAGCCGCCGACCGCGGAGGAGCGGAGATAACGCATAGCGCATTGTCATTGATTAGATAAGACACGAATAGAAACAGAGAGGTCAAGCTTGGGGTCAGTCGGTGGTGATGCGAATGAAAACACTTACGTAAATGATCATTCTAATTTACTGAGAAAACTGTTGCATCCTTGAGCCCCCGATTCGCGAAGTACGCGACCCGGACTCGGCAGACGCTTTTCTTTCTTTTGCAGGTGCCTTGTTCCGCGGTTTCGCATGGTAGGCACGGTTAGGAACGGATTTGGCAAGGTTAGTTTTAAGGGGTGGCCGGATGCCCTTCCTGCCGCCACCCCGTAGCCCCCAGGACGGAATTAGTGTACCCCAGCTGTCTGCGTCTAGTGGAATCCATGGAATAGTGCGAACGTGTTCAGATGTCTGTGAGTCGTGTAGATGAGGCGGAACGAGGGGACCAGCCCGGTATTCACCTAGCGGTATGTGGAAAACCGCCTAAAAACCACATCCAGGCTGGCCGACATACCAGCCACCGTTAGTAATCCGCCGGGCGGAATCGATCCAAAGCCGGCGAGACGCTAGCGTTATGTATACTATTACAACAGTGCAATCACCAATAAATTTAAGTTTCATACAAATACCCCTACCACGTATAAATATTGGTACAGAATCACCTTATGACAATTTACAGACACGTCTAGTACGAACATAACATAGGTTAGTCCATAGAGAAATTTGTGGACTGGTCAGTCCAAGTAGCTGCCCAGGGCTGGTTTATTATGAAAGTGCGGTAGGCAGTTACGTCACGAGGTGAACAGTTGTCCTCGGTCGGCGGGGCAGCGTGCTGCTAAAGAGACTAAAAGGTCAAGCTTCAGGTTAGTCGGTGATTATACGAATGAAAACACTTTGTTCCGTAAGACATGAAACATATATATTTTTTTAATTCAGCATATTATTCCCTTTTCATTTCCCTATTAAAACCCCATTTTTTCAATATAATCTCCGTTCACTGCAACGGCCATAGGGTACGTTACTGAGAGGGCCAGGGCCTGCATGCCTCCGTGATATTACTCTACTGGTCGACGTCTTGCTGCACCAATAACCTCCCCGACATGCACTTACTGCTCCTCACGGACAGCACCCTTCACTGGGGCAAACAGATGGAACGCGGAAGGTGCAAGATCCGGGCTGTAGGATGGAAGAGGAGGAACAGTCCACCGAAGTTCTGCGAGGTCCTCTCGGGTGCGCAGTTTAGAGTGAAACCTTGCTTTGTCACGAAGTTGGTTTGCGTTTTTGTGGCGACGAGCGCAGTGAAGTCTCTTTTTCCATTTTCTCAGGTTAGCACAATACGCTTCAGATTGAATGTTGCATGATGAGGGAGGACATCAGACAGAATAACGCCTACAGTTGTAAGTAGGCTGTTTAGGTTTTTATGTTGGTAACGTCACGTAGCGCTCTGTATGAAAATCACTGCAGTCTGTGGCTGGTTGGCATTGTTGCAATATTCGCTATTGTAGTGTTGTGCACGTTAGATGTGAACAGCGCGTAGCGTTGCGCAGTTGGAGGTGATGATGATGATGTTTGGTTTGTGGGGCGCTCAACTGCGTGGTTATCAGCGCCCGTACAAGTACCCAATCTTTGCTCAGTCCAATTTCGCCACTTTCCTGGATGATGATGAAATGATGAGGACAACACAAACACCCAGTCATCTCGAGGCAGGTGAAAATCCCTGACCTCGCCGGGAATCGAACCCGGGACCCCGTGCTCGGGAAGCGAGAACGCTACCGCGAGACCACGAGCGGCGGACGAGCAGTTGGAGGTGAGCCGCCAGCAGTGGTGGATGTGGGGAGTGAGATGACGGAGTTTTCAGAGCAGATGATCTGGACGTGTGTCCATCAGAGAGACTAAATTTGTAAGACTGGAAGTCATGAACTGATATATATATATATATATATATATATATATATATATATATATATATATATATATATAATGACTTTTGAACACTATTAAGGTAAATACATTGTTTGCCCTCTATCAAAATCTTTCATTTGCTAACTATGCTTATCAGTAGTTAGTGCCTTCAGTAATTATAATCTTTTATTTAGCTGGCAGTATTGACGCTCGCTGTATTGCAGTAGTTCGAGTAACGTATATTTTTGTGAGGTAAGTGATTGATGAAGGGTATAGGTTATTGTTCATCACGGCTATTATTTTGAAGGCATTATTGGAAGTCAGATTGCGTGGCGCTAAAGATATTGTGTGTCAGATTAGTGATGATCAGAATAAGTAAAGAGAGAATTGTGTGAGTACGTTCAGTTTTGCTCAGGTGTTTGAAAATCAAATAACGTAAGGGATTTACTAGCACAGTAATTCATTAATTTTTGTAAGGGGACGTTTCACTGTCTTCGAAGACCGTCGCAGTGGCTCTACTGACTGAGTGTGCGCATTTGAACGTTTCCTGCGGAGAAGAGATGTTGTGACGCTACTCCATGATTTCGGTTTTGTTTCCGGGTTGAAGTGCTGAAACCATGCTTCATTGCCTGTGACGGTGTCCGATAAAAAATGGTCGCAATCAGCCTTGTAACGTGCAAGCAGTCCAGCACATATGGTGTGGTGTCACCGCCAGACACAACACTTTCTAGGTGGTAGCCTTTAAATCGGCCGCGGTCCGTTAGTATACGTCGGACCCGCGTGTCGCCACTATCAGTGATTGCAGACCGATCGCCGCCACACGGCAGGTCCAGAGAGACTTCCTAGCACTCGCCCCAGTTGTACAGCCGACTTTGATAGCGATGGTTCAGTGACAAAATACGCTCTAATTTGCCGAGACGATAGTTAGCATAGCCTTCAGCTGCATCATTGGCTACGACCTAGCAAGGCGCCATTACCAGTTACTATTGATGCTGTAAAACATGTACCGTCAAGAGCGATGTTCACCAATTATGGATTAAAGTTAAGTATTCCAGCAGCTACATACGTTCTTTGCTACTATAAATTCCTTGTCCTGTTCCAGACCTCACGCCAGCCTGCGTGAGCTTAAATACGTGCCTTTCGGCTTCCTCCTAGTGGATTGGCTGTCTTGCCAGTCCACAACAGTTGGCGACGAGGCCAATTCTCGTTCGTAACTATACTGCCCTGATTTACTTGTGTAATGGCTTCGCCACAATCTCCAGATGTACTGTCCGAATTTTATCGCTTACAGAATCAGCAGACGCAGGCCTTACTGGATGCCCTTGGACAGCTCGTCCAGGGTCAATGTGCACTGCAAAACGATGCGGCAGCCGCAGCTCCACCGCTACCGCAGCCACAACACGCTGTTGCACCAACTTTTCGTCCTTTTGCTGCGGCACTGGAAAGCTGGACGGAGTGGTCACGACAATTTGGATTCCATCTCGCCGCCTACAGAATTCAAGGTAACGAGCGGCAGCCTTTCTTATTATGTTCTGTCGGAGTGTCCACGTACCGTGTGATAGTGAAATTGTTTCCCCAACGCGACGTAGCAACTCTGTCCTACGATGAACTTTTGTCTGCATTAGATGCATATTTCAAAGTATCAGTCAATGTAGTTGCCAAATTGTATACGTTATATCATACAAAACGTACAGCCGGTCAGACTAATAGGGAGTGGGTTGCAACCTTGCAAGGCCTTACTAGGGATTGGGCTTTCGAGTGTAAATGTGGACTTCCCTATTCTGATACTATGGTGCATGATGCAATTGCACAGAACGTTTCTGATGTTCGTATACGGGAACGGATTTTGAAACTAGTCAATCCCTCCCTTCAACAAGTGATGGACATATTGGATCGGCAGGACACACTAGACTTTGCTCAGGAATCATTTGAAACTTCGCCACCCATGCGTCAGGTTAACCGGCCCGCCGGGCGTGGTGCACGGAACAGTAAACATTTCTCGCGCCCGGCCGCACTGCGGCCTCCTGGCTCTCAGCCATGTGTCCCGCGTCGGCAAGCAAATGCAGTGAAATCATGCCCATGGTGTGCTACTAGACATTTGCATGAGAATTGCTCGTCACGCCAGGCTATTTGTTTTTTCTGTAATAAAAAAGGACATGTTCAAAGTGTTTAGCAGAAAAAGCTCCGATCGGACACTCACAAGCATTCCAAGCCCTTTGCTTCGCGCTGGAATTGGAATCGAACCAAGGATACTCAGGCTCGCGACACTTCGCCCATGACATTCATATAATTCGTTCCACTCCGCCCAGTGCTACACTCTCTAACAGTGACTGTGTTCGTCCCACAAATAGCGTGCGTCGACATCGCCGGAAACCCCATCAAGTCGCAAGTGATTCTTTACCAGTGTCAGTTCACGTTGCACGAGACAGTCGCTCTTGTCGTCAGCAGGACAATAAACTTTTTGTAGATTTGGACATTAACGGCAAAGTGATACCGTTCCAGCTCGATACCGGAGCAGCAGTTTCACTGATCAATCACGACACATACAAACAGCTGGGCACACCTCCGTTGCGTGCCGCCAATGTTAAGTTAAGTAGCTATTTGGGACAAGCGATCCCTGTGTTAGGACAGTGCAGCCTTCTTGCAGTGAACTTGTTTGGTTTAGATTTATTTCAGTTGTTTAACTTGTCTATAGTAAATCAGGTCCTATCAGTGAACCAGACTGTGTCTCCAGACAGTGTTTCTCGTCTCTGTGAAGTATTTGCAGACATTTTTGCACCGGGCCTCGGTTGCACTAAGAACTATAAAGCACATTTGGAACTGAAAGTAAACGCGCATCCGAAATTTTTCAGAGCACGCAATGTTCCCCACACATTGCGTGATGAGGTCGCACAAACATTACACGATTTGGAATCACAAGGTGTAATTGAACGTGTGCAGGCTTCTCTCTAGGCATCACCCTTAGTAATTTTGCAAAAACCTTCCGGAAAATTGAGACTTTGTGTGGACTTCAAGGCAACAGTGAATCCACAACTAGTGACTGCAACTTTTCCTTTACCCCGCCCGGAAGATCTTTTTGACAAACTGTGCCCGCGTAAATATTTTTCGAAGTTGGATCTAGCAGATGCGTACTTGCAAATACCGGTGGACAAAGAATCCCAGCGCGTTTCGGTGGTTAACACGCATCTTGGTTTGTATCGATTCAAACGACTGCCATTCGGGTGTGCATCCGCCCCTGCATTGTTTCAGCAATATCTACAAACTGTTTGTGCGTCGGTCCCTACAGCAGCAAACTATCTGGAGATATTGTGATCTCCGGAAAGACACAAAAAGAACATTTAGCCAATCTCCGAACATTATTTCAGGTCTTGCGACAAAATGGTCTTCGCTTGCGGAAGGACAAGTGTGTGTTTTTTGCTCATGATTTGCCATATCTGGGACGTGTACTTAATGCCCAAGGCATACATCCCAGTCCAGAGCATCTCCGTGCCATGCAAGACTTGCCTTCGCCGCAGAATTTGAAGCAGCTACAGAGTGTGCTGGGAAAAACTAACTATTACCATAAATATGTGCGCCATGCCTCTTCCATTTCAGCTCCGCTTCATCGTTTACGCCGTAAGGGTGTTCCGTTCGCCTGGACGACGGAATGCGAACGCGCCTTTCGCCAGATGAAATCGGCGTTGCTTTCCAATACTTGCCTTACGCCATTCGATCCCCGGAAGCCCCTTTTGTTGATGGTGGATGCATCGGATTTCGGGATCGGTGCTGTACTTGCGCACAAAGATGGTTCGCACGATCGCCCTAATGCCTTTGCGTCCAAATTGCTCTCGTCTGCGCAACGAAATTATTCCCAGATCGAGAAAGAAGCATTGGCTCTCGTACTTGGTGTTACAAAGTTTCATGATTTCTTGTATGGTCGTCACTTTACCATCATCACAGACCACAAACCGTTGACATCGCTTTTTCATCCGACCAAACCTGTAGCTCCACGTACAGCGCATAAATTCATTCGCTGGTCTATTTTCCTCTCGCAGTACCGCTACGATATCTTGTATCGGTCCACTGCTAAGCACGGAAACGACGATTCGTTGTCCCGTTTGCCTGTTGCTGAGGATAGAGCACTCGATTCCTCCGAACTTGCTTGCATGTTCATTGATTCGGAAACCGATGACGTGGTCGAATCGTTTCCGAATGATTTTCGTCGTGTAGCTACAGCCACAGCTGCCGACCCTGTCCTTGCTACCGTTCTGCGTTTTGTTGCTACGCAATGGCCCTTGTCAAAGTCACGGATCGGGGATCCGTTGGTTCGCCGATTTTTTGCTCACAAGGAGAGACTTTTTATACGACGTGGGGTTTTGCTGTTGCGTTCAGATAATGATCAGTCCAGGGTCTTGGTACCACGTTCGTTACAGTCCTCTGTCTTACAACTTCTCCACCAAGGACATTGGGGTATAGTGAGAACGAAACAACTTGCTCGTCAGCACTGTACTTGGTTCGGAATCGACGCCGCGATTACGAATATGTGCTCTTCTTGCATGGTGTGTGCCGAACAACAATCAGCACCACCGCGGATATTCTTTGCATGGCCAAAAGCCACTTCCCCTTGGCAACGCTTACACATCGATTTTGCTGGTACATTCTGGAATGCTCGATGGTTGGTTGTGGTAGATTCATTCAGTAATTTTCCTTTTGTTGTCCGGATGTCTTCCACGACGTTATCTGCCGCCATCCAAGCGTTATCTGCTATCTTTTGCATGGAAGGTCTTCCACAGACTATTGTTTCCGACAATGGCCCACAATTCATGTCCGCAGAATTTCAGTCATTCTGCAAGGCCAATGGTATTCAACATCTGACGTCCGCGCCGTTTTCGCGACAGTCAAAAGGTGCCGCTGAACGATTGGTCAGGACTTCCAAGTCACAGATGTTGAAGTTGAAAGAGTCGCATTCCCGGCAGGACGCGTTATTGCTCTTCTTGTCCTCGTATCGCTCTCAGCCCCGAGATGGTCGCTCGCCGGCTGAGTTACTTCACGGCCGCCCTCATCGAACCTTGATGTCTTTGCTCCATCCGCCGCATCAGGTTCCTGTGCAGCGGCAGCCACCTGCTTTTGCTCCAGGCGACGTTGTCTATTATCGCAACTATCGAGGTTCACTACGTTGGCTTGAAGGGCGCATTCTTCGCTGCCTCGGCTGCGCTATGTATCTGGTTTTGGGGGCCTCTAGTGAGGTGCGTCGGCATCTCAATCAGCTGCGCCTCTGTCGTCTCACGGGATCTGCCGCTCCCCGTCTGCTTTCAGCGACGGTGCCGTCCGGTCAGCGCCCTGGGGACCCATCTACTGGATCGCCTCAGCCCCAGGTGTTACCGACGCTGCCTTCCATTTTGCCCCATGGCGACGCGCCGCCGCCGCCCCCGCCGCCAGTTCTACCGCCGGCGACGCCCGCAGTGGACGCGTCGCTGCAACCGCCGGGCGCCTCACTGGGTCACGCGCCGCCGATCGCTTCCCGTGACCAGTTGTCCTCCGCCATGGAACTCTTGCCCGCTCCGGACCATCTGTCGTCTTCGCCCGTCGGGTGCCCTGGCCCGATGGAGGTCGACCCTTCGGCCCCTCCTGTCTTTCTACGGGCGCATACACCGCATGTTGGCGTGCACCCTGGAGCTGGTTTTCAGGCGTTTCCTAGCTCCCCTCGGTCCGAATGGCAGGGTGCGGGTGGCACAGCCTCGCCTGTAGTTAGGCTCCCCACCTCGTCGCATACATCAACATGGGGTCCTCCCCACGGCGGGCGGAAGCCTTATGCCACAACCGTCCGCCGATTTGCGGGGTAGGAATGTGGTGTCACCGCCAGCCACAACACTTTCTAGGTGGTAGCCTTTAAATCGGCCGCGGTCCGTTAGTATACGTCGGACCCGCGTGTCGCCACTATCAGTGATTGCAGACCGAGCGCCGCCACACGGCAGGTCTAGAGAGACTTCCTAGCACTCGCCCAAATTGTACAGTCGACTTTGCTAGCGATGGTTCAGTGACAAAATACGCTCTCATTTGCCGAGACGATAGTTAGCATAGCCTTCAGCTACGTCATTTGCTACGACCTAGCAAGGCGCCATTACCAGTTACTATTGATGCTGTAAAACATGTACCATCAAGAGCGATGTTCACCAATTATGGATTAAAGTTAAGTATTCCAGCAGCTGCGTACGTTCTTTGCTACTATAAATTCCTTGTCCTGTTCCAGACCTCACGCCAGCCTGCGTGAGCTTAAGCGCGTGTCTTTCGGCTTCCTCCTAGTGGATAGGCTGTCTTGCCAGTCCACAACAGATGGTCCTTCGTTGTTCTTTATGGCCTTCTTTAGGCGTTGAGGAACCCAGGTGGCACACGCTTCGAGTGCCCAACTGGTGGATGAGTGTGCTAGCACTATCAGCGGAGGCGTCCAGTTGTGCAGCGAGGTCTTTGACTCTGATCTCACTGATCACCTCGAATGAGAGTGTCCACACGTTCCTAAACTGGAGTGACAGATGTGTGCGGCCTGCTGGCAAGCCAGAAATCGGTCAGGTTTGCGCGACCTTCTTAAGGAGACGACAAACGCTTTGCCCAACTACTCAAGTGCTTCTCTTCTCTGTTAGGTATCCTTCATCATTCTGCAACCGCCTGTGAATATCTGTGGTGATCTGATTTTCCTCCAAACGAAACTCAGTGACA
This sequence comes from Schistocerca cancellata, assembly GCF_023864275.1. Lineage (NCBI taxonomy): Eukaryota > Metazoa > Arthropoda > Insecta > Orthoptera > Acrididae > Schistocerca > Schistocerca cancellata. The sequence continues at coordinate 708,848,793 of NC_064630.1, forward strand.
ACTCTCTGCTTAGAACGCATCTCCGTTGCAGACGCCATTTTGAAGGCTGCGTGTTGGTCCCGCGACCTATTGAAGCTTCATGAATCTATAGGAGCTGAATCTGGAATATTCCACGTTGTCCCACGACAAGTTCAGCAATAGTTTTCAACCGAAACTGGCCGAGAGAAAAGGTGTTCCGTTACTTATTGAACGCCTCTCGTATTTCTCCACCAAAGTGGTTGGCAGCTCTTGGATGGTCGTTAGCCCATGTGAACGTGCTGCAATACGTCTTCCGACCGCATCCCATACAGGTCGATGGTATTTAATCCAGGGAAATAAGACGGGTCACTCCTAATACCCTACCGTTCCCCCTCCCACATGCACTGCTCGATGCGGTCGCGCACTGTCATCCACAAAAATTAAGTCAGGGCCTAACGCACTCATGAAAAGCCGCACATGGGGAAGAGCCACAGTGTCACAATAACGTTGACCAATGAGTGCCTGGGTTCAACGATTAGGAGGTCAGTACCCCAATACAAGAACGCCACCTCACGCAATAAGATGTACATGTTCGACAATGTTCTTGGTCTCATTACTTGTTACCATCTCTCGTCATATGAGGGTGCCTCCGAAATTACTATTCGTATTGAACCTGCTCTTATCCGTGAAGAGAACGCGACCCCACTGTCCATCGATCCCTGGGCGCTTGGCACTTTCGCCGGAGTGGGTATCAACGGAACAAAGAGACCACACCCTTGCAGTCGCTGCGTCATCGCGGTAGCGTGAGATTACTTGTCTCGTAACCCTGTTAAATGAGGTTGCTGTTGCACCTTCTGTTTCACGTGAGTCCCTTCTTGGCTGTTGCACAATGTAGCGGTTATCTGCTGCTGTAGCAGACCGCGATCGACCATCTCCTCTGCCTAGAGCAGCAGCGGCAGTGGTCCAGAAAGCTTCCATGCTGTGGGCAATAACGAACACCTGGACTACATTCGGCACAGGTCTTCCTTCTTCTCGTTTCTCGATGATTGTTCCTCGTGTGAAGTCATCCAGACGTTGCCCCCGTGCCATGCAAGAAGCACACCACCGACTGACACACACACACACACACACAAACACACACGCAGTCTTTTCCCGTTTTTTCAACTGCGTCGTGTCGCTGATCGAGACCCATCTGTCACTGTAGTCACTCTAACCCAAACCATATGGCGTCCAACTGTCTGCAACTGTCTGTGCGTGACAGGGGCAAGGAAAACTCTGGTACCATCTTCCCACACTGTCATTCATTTCCACCAAGTAGTTAATGTGTCATGTTTCTTTTTGTCATCATTAGCTTTGCTTATTTTCAGTAATGGTGTGCTTGGGCAAACGATATGAATGTCATTCACAGGGTGTTCGAAGTATTCACGAACAAAAAGTGGATTGCTATTAGATCACCAAATTTACCCATTCAACTGCACAACGATGCGTTGTTTTGGACGGAAATGCTACGTATCAGTCAATTCTAAGTGTAATAAAAGAGAACTAAATTTCTAATCAATTGGCCACAACTGACTTTCGAAACGGTAAAGCGGAACTGTCATCGTTTTTCGCACTTGCTTTGAAAGTGTTAATTTTGTTCAACTCCAGAAGTTTTAAAGATCCAGTAATGTTGGTGCAGAAGGGGGCAGAAACGGAAAAGCTGAACTATCATCGTTTTACGCACTTGCTTTGAAAGTGTTAATTTTGTTCAACTCCAGAATTTTTGCAGATCTAGTAATGTTGGTGCAGAAGGGGGCAGAATTTTCTGTCGGGCCTTAGGGACACAGACTGGCTGTCGTCTTGAAGTTGGGCAAGAAACAAAATTCAAGAACTTCGGCTGAAATGCTGAGACAGTTCGACACTCAGTTTAGGTAATGATCATTGCAATCAGGCAGATTCTGTGCAAGTTGTTAGTCTCTTTAGTTTCCAAAGTGTGGCTTTAGGATTATAATTTCCTAGGGTAGATGCTAGTCAGTTGTTATCTGACTACGGCATGAGAAGTCAAAGCCCAGTTCGTAGCGAATGTCTATTAGTGGGAGGATATGCATCTCTCCCTTGAATGCTGCACTAATTTTGTATTTTCATGGATATAGCAGTGGTATTGTTCGACGCTATCAGTCTATTTTACTTTGATTTTCTATACCTGTTACGTGCCAGATGAAGATTACAGAAAGCCGTAACAGGATTCGAGAGTTCGGTAGCTACGGACAATGCGTATTTTGCAAGCAGTTTCTGTTTCCTACCAACAATACTGAAAATTGCATTAAGACCAGGTTCTCATTCAAAATGGCAGAAAATTCAATTTTTATTTCATTTTTTAAAGGTATACGTGCCTAGAATGTTGGAACGAAAAGGTTTTCTAATCCGTGTGTTACGAAAGTTTCTGCAGTCCATTGTTCGAAGCAGTGTCATGGCCGCCGTATATGCCCAGTTCACGTAGAGAACTTGTCGTAGTGTGACCCACACTCACAAAATGATTTATATTGCAGTATACATGCAAAAATATTCGCAAACATTTCTTGCAAATATTACATGTTAAATGATGAAATTCTGTTTCAAGGTACAAAATGGTGCAGGACCGACGAAGTGTGGCATTAGCGTCCCCATATATAGCTACTTTCAAAAATACACGTAAGTTTACTTACCGCACAATACTATAACAGACATATTAACAATATATTTCTAACATTTTAAATTTATTATCCAGCACTAAAATTTGTAGCACTCTAAGCATTAGCAAATGCTGCACAAAACACATCGTCATAGATAGTACTGTCACAAAAATTGTAGAAAACGGCGGAACTTTCTCATGGCGCTCTGTAGGGTGCATACCTTCACATGATTTTGAAATCAAGGATGGATTAAAGTATTGGAAAACACAAGAAATGCCACGTGGTTTTATGTGGGGATGAAAGTTAGAAGTTGACTGGTTGAACCGTTTTTTATTTTACGCTGCACGCAGTTTTGAAAAATCGTTTCTCGAGAATTACTTGTTTAAATATTAGGAAAATCTTTTATATGCAGTGTTAGTTCAATTTTCATAAAACCAGTGTTAGTGTACATTTTTGATGTCACTGAACACAAATCTGAAGTTAGATTTCCAAAATTCGAAGTGACTAATCCAATATGGCGCACCTAAAATTATGTTTTCACCAATCTTGACCCAAATTTGACCGCAAAATGGGTTACTTACATTTAGTCTTCAGTTCCAGGATCCCATATCTACATTTCCTGTAACTGGAAATTTTCCTGGAGAACAACTACCTCCTTCTTCCCGTCGAGAGAAGCCGGTCTGGCAGAGATGTGTATGCTGCGTTCAGCAGCCTGCACACCTTTTTCGCCTTTTCGGCGAATATGTTTTTGGTGTTTTGCGGTGCTTTGGTCCGGTCATCGATTTTAATATCATGTGAGGGTATCCGCCCTAGATACCACCACGAGGAAGTTCCGCCGTTTTTTCTACAGTTTTTGTTATTATCTATGAAGTTGTGTTTTGTGCAGCATTTTCAAATATTCAGAGTGCTACAAATTTTGGTTCTCTGTAATAAATTTGAACTATTAGAAATATTTTGTTAATATTTCGTTTACAGTATTTTAGGGTAAGAGACTCCTGTGTATTTTTAAAACTTGTTATATGAGGTGGGGGAAGTAAAGCCATACTTCGTCGGTCCTGCACCATTTTGTACCTTGAAACATCCTGTAACATAGGATATTTGCAAACTGAGTAATGTCAGTATCTTAACCTTTCTTGAAAATGTAAATTTGTGTTCCTTTCGAATAGCTTAAATTTCAAGACGCATGTAACATATAACTAGTTTCCGATTATACTTCATCTTAATCTAATTTCCTTTACTGCTTATTCGCATGTAATGGAGTAATAATGTAATCTATAGGCGACTAAATAGGGTGCTGCTAGGTTTTATCGACTGCACCGCTTTGAAATTTCAGTAGAATATTTGTTCCTACATACGTGGCTATGTTGTTCTTCGAAACATGTTTTCAATTCGGAAAAACGTTTATTTCAGAAAAAAGCTGCCTTACGTAAAAGTGATTGCCATGATTTAAAATTTGAATAACACTATATATTATACATCTATTACAGAGCTAGCTAGCTAGAGGCCAAGGTCTGGAAACAGCCCCAAGGCACAACACTCTCCCCTGTTATTTTTAATATAATTCACCCATCTTCCACAATTTCTTTCAGTGTTGATGACACTTCTACAACATGCAACTTCAGCCAGAAGTTGGCCACTGTCTGATCGAATCCAGTTAGAGCATTGTGAAATAATCATCTCAAAGTGTCCTAATAATTACAGTTACACTAATATGACCATCTGTCAGACGCCTGAATAGCCACCTTCCGGATCGCGGACCTCTACAAGACGCACAGAAAGAGAATCAGTGAGGCTCTGGAACGTACCGAGAAGGATGTGGACCCAGTTTCTCCAGTGCCGCTACCAGCTGCGCTAGGTTTCTTGGTTGAGGATCCGTGGCGCGAACAACTCGACTGCGGTGGTCTCACAGATTCTCTGTTGGGTTTAAATCAGAGGAATTTGGTGGCCAGGGGAGTACGGTAAACTCATCCAAGGCCCCTCGAACTAAGCACTTAAACTGCCATTATTGTAACGCGTTGCGTTGTCCTCCAAGTCGATGTCATAGTACCGACAAAAACAGCCTTCGCCGAAGAGCAGCCAGTATGGGTGCATGAACAGGCGCCTGCTGCAGAGATCCATACGCAGGATCGTTGACTGAACGGTCGTTGAGAAGGCACTGTAAGTATCTTGATTGATCTAGGGAGACAGTTGCTCAATAGTTGGATATCTGTTCGCCCGCGCGCATCTCCGCATCCATCTTCCATCCCCATCATCTATCGCCCGTGGCTCACCACAGTTGCCTCGATCCGGTTTCAGATCTCGCATTTTGCCGTGCACTGTGTATTTTAACCACGACAGCACGCATACTGTTGACAAATTTAGCCGTTTCTGAAAGGCTTCCACCTCTGGCCAGAAGGCGATGTATATGCACTTTTTGACGTCAGATAAATCACCACGTTTCTGCATTACTACGACGACTGTATTGTTTTTGGGTCTCCATGACACGCTTCATACGAGAATACCCCTACACTGCTAGTGCTGCCACCTTCTGTCTGAGTGGTTATCGCTGACGTCGTATATTGGCAGCAATCACATTAATGTGACTGGACAATACAAGAGAAAATAAGAAATCGCTACCAACTATGGGCAGGACCTCATATCTCCTAGCTTTTTTTTTCCATAACCATACGCAGAAAGTACTACGAGAACTAATTCACACTAAAAGTGGTTCATATGGGCCTGAGCACTAAGTTACTTAACATCTGAGGTCATCAGTCTCCTAGACTTAGAACTACTTAAACCTAACTAACCTAAGGACATCACACAGTGTATCCATGCCTGAGGCAGGACTGAAGCTCCTAGAACCTCTCGGCCACAACAGCCACCCTAATTCACCCTAAAGGAATTTATGATTACCCGGCTGCTGAGCAAACTCTCATCAATTCAGGTCGGTACCGCCCTCAAATGCCAGTGTCACCTGTCGCGTAAGTAAACGCCACTGCATCGACTCGGCAGGCGCGCTGACCGCGGCGCCGATCTCTTCGTCCTCGCCAGCCGAGCGCAGGCGGAAGCAGCCGAAGTGCCGCGAAGGTAGGGGGCGGAGGTCCACGGGCCGGCCAGTGCCTCCGTGGTCGCCGCACGGTCCTGAGCGGGCTCCATCCCTCTCTGGAGGTGAAACTCGCCGGCGAGCGGCGCGCAGAGTGTTTACTGGCAAAACGAACAACGCTCCTTGTCAATGAACTCCGATTCACTTTACTAGGTTGCTCCCACTATTTGCGGTCCAAGATGATTTACACACTGCCTAGTGTTTACCTGTCAACAGGGGAAAATTTATTATATCTAGGGCAGCTTGTGCAATAAAAAAATATAAATACTGATTTTTTTGTCTAAATTTCTGGACCAGGCTTTACATAACTACTGTTACGTGTGACCGATTCAGTTTTACTCCCGTCACAATTTAACGGAATAGACTCGCCCAGTACAGATAGGCGGTCGACTACTTGTTGCTGCAACTGCTAAGTCACCCCCCCCCCCCCCTGCTCCTGCACGGATTCCGCTCTCGAACACTGAAACACGCGAAACGCGCACTACTGTACTTCTCAAACTCCGCCGGTAGTTGGAGTGCTGACTCAAGATTCCGGGAAGTGTTTTCCGAGCGGGGGTGGAAGGAACACAAAGCGGCCTCTGTGTACGTATAAAGAGGAGTGAGTCTCCGGCGAGAAATCTCGCCGTTTTGACGTGCGTCGTTAGGAGCTATGCGAGTCTGCCGTAATAGTCGGCATACCAGCCCGATACGTGAGCAGTGTGCAAGGCGCCGAGGGAGTCATTAACGGCTGCGGCTCCATGGCTGCAGCGCGCCGGCGGATGACGCGTCCTCCGCCTCTTGCGCTCCTGGTGTTGTGTCTTCTGCCCGCAACGGCGCTAGCGTCCTGGGGAGGCGGCGACGACGATCCTGGTGAGTGGAGACCCTCTCTGTCGCGCCATCTCACTTGTTCCTTTATCCATCTATTGTCTTTTCGTATTTGCCTCGTAATTGTGTTATACTATCGGCGAGTACATTATCTGCGAACATTTTCTTCGAGCAGTTGTCAACAGTTTAAACACGTTTCACGAAATTCATAACACAACGCTGTATATAGCTCTTTTATTGTACTACAGGTTTCGGCTATAAAGAATCATGTGGTAAGAAACACGAACGAAAGCATCTTACATATTACGAAAATGGGAATATAGGAATGTAGCTATTGACAAATTTATTGACAAAAATACGTCGATCGGAATCGTGCTGAATAACATTAAAGTGTATTAAAACCAGACGAGAACAGCTGCACACCTCTGAGTACACTTATACATATCCATACACATTAGTATACATACGCTTGTATATATATGTATAAAAACCGACAAGAAGAGCTGCATACGTGAACATAAACCTACACCTATGTTATTTTTCAACTCGAACCTAACATATTTTTGTGAATGATTGTGTCAACAGCTGCAATCCTTTGTTTGCATTTTCGTAATATGCAAAGTGCTTTTGTTGGAGATTCGTACCAGATCATGGTTTGTTAAAGAAGCCGATAATACAAACGAAAGAACCAAGTACAGCTTTGTGTCGTGAATGTTGTGAAACGTTTTATCCAATGCGTTATTTCAGCCAACAATCAAATAAAATTTTTAATGGCTGTATCAGTTTCTGGTGTCTGTCATTACCTTTCTTTCTAATTTTTGTTCATATACTTATTTATGTATTTATTTATTTAATGTCGGCCTTCTGGCTAGTTCAATGCGGATCTCAACAGATGGCTCACCTGTACCAAGCTTCTCATTTTGGAGTAGAACCTGCACCTAAAATCGTCATTAAAAGTTGGGTACAGTCCAACTTTGTTTCTCCCTACAGCTTTCATCCTCCCTACGGTTCTACGGAAGTTATTTTTGATGAAATCTGCATGAGGTTTCATCTGCCAAGATCACCTAAATGATTTATTCATAAAGATTACCTGTTTCGGAAATTTTCTATAGCAATCTTCGGATCGATGTAAATAAATCATTTTAGCGATCTTGACGGTTGAAAATTTATTAATTGTACATAATACTACAGATCTTGCCCACACTGATATTAGAAGTGTACTAGCTATTTTTTGCAGCTGTAACACAATTCTGTTCCTCTTGTTTTTTGTACACAGTGATCCACACATATTCTCTCTTCACCGTTTCTGCGGAGAATTTCCTCGTTTCTTACTTTATCAGTCCACCTAATTTTCTACATCTGTCTCTTGCATCACATCTTAAATGCTTCAGTTATCTTCTTATCAGGGTTTTTCTCTCTTGATGATTCACTTCCTTACAAATCTGGCTTCAAAATTAAATTTTCACAAAATTCTTCCTCCGATTAAAGCAGATATTTAGTATTAGCACAATGCTTTGACCAGAAAGGTCCTGTTTGGCTGTGCTAGTATATCTTTTATGTCCTCCTTGCTTCGTCCGCTATGGGCTATTTTGCTTTTTCACTGTAGCACGTCATCGACTTCATACTCCCCAGATCTGATGGTAACTTTATCACTAATCTCACCTCTATTGATCCCCATTACTTTCATATTTCTTCGGTCTGCTGTCAGTCTATAATTTATGCTCATTAGAGTGTTCATTGCACGTACTGGTCCCGCAGTTCTTGCTCACTCTCACCGAGGATGGCAATGACAATAGTCACTTTTGTCATTGATATTCATTTCCTCTGAATTTTAACTGAATTCCTGGAACTTTCCTCTGTTTCCGCTATCTATATGTGATTTATATAATAAAAAAATCTCCGTCAGTTGCTAGTGATTTCTCATTCAGACCGTTTTCGAAGCCTAAAACTTCATTTTCACGTGTCACTACCGACGAAGAAGAGGAGGAACTGCTAGCGAATAAGAACTATACGGACGACATACCAAATGAAATGTGAAGTAGTGAATAGTGGTGTACTCACATAATTATGGAAACATAATTACATAATTACGCGAGTACAACAATTTCCACTGCTCCACCTTTCATTTGGTATGACGTCTTGTTCGTTAGCAGCTCCTCCTCTTGATCGCAGTAGGTGGTACCGAAAATGAGGCTTTAGGGTTCGAAAACTGTTGCGCAATATATAAGAAATTACCGGCAACTGAAGGGGATTTTTATTATATAAATATGTCCCTCAATTGCAGATGTTCGTCTGATCAAATATTTTGCGCAATGCCTGAGATGAAAAGCTGAATTTGGGATATATTTCTCATTCATCTCCCATCTTTATATCTGGGATGGTGTGGATAATATTGTTTCGAAATTTTTATGTCACGTCCCCAGACAATTAGATTTTACATACATAATCGTCTGACTGCTTCTTCCCCTACTGATTTTAAAAGTTCTTATGAAATATTATCTATTCCTTCTTCTTATTTAATCGCAATTCTGCCAACCTGCTATTAAACTCTGACTCTAATACTTGGTCCCTTACGTCTTCATTATCAATAGCCCACAAACATTTCTTTGCTGTGTACAAGAATGCCAGGAGCCAACATTTCACTGAAGCTCTCACAAGAATCCTCCTTTGAGAGGCTCAGTGAAATATTGAGACCAAACACGCTTTGACGCAGCCATCGGGCAACAAATATTTATTGGCTATTGATAATGAGTACCCTTGTCGAAACCTGTACACCTATTAAAAATTATGTGAGGGTTGATTTAAAAACGTTAGAGACTTTTTTTGTATTTTCATTGCCCATGCTTCAAACGTTCTGTTGAAGGGCTGTCAACGAGGTAATCATGGCCCCTACTACGATTATTGTTTTGCAAGAATTATGTCACATGTCAAAAATGTAAAATACTAGTGTACCACAAGAGAGGCTGCTACTGTTATCTAGAAATAATTTGTAAACATGTGGCCAGGAAGAAATACGGGCCATTTTACTTGTATGAAGATAGATGAATAATGAGTGGTTTACTCTGTCTCTTGTTGAAATTCATTGCTCATCTCTTTACGACTGTTTTCTGCATCTGCGTTTAGTTCGTGTCTATTGCATCTGTTCTGAGGCTATGCTGGAGTCACATTAAGATCAGTGACAAATTTATAGCAGTCGTATATTACCAGTTTCTGTTCGACAGATTATGGGTTTTGTCGGAGAACATTACCTTTGCAGAACGGCAATGAGTGTGATTTATGCGTCATGTGGCGCAGCCCTCTCAAGACAAAGCTAAACACAGATGTAGAATGAGCGATGGGTTGGTCGTGGAGGTCGGAGCATGGTTTCCAAATTCATCAAACGTTAAGTCCTATGATTTCTAACAGTGTGCATATTTAAAGGAACCGCTAAACGTATATAGCTTCTTGGTGCATTTTTGCTTCATGGTTCAACGTAGGCTACAAACAATACTAAAATATTTGCCGTTTCGGCCGTGTAGTAGAGGCCTTCATCGGGACGTATAACGATAATTTAGATGGGGAGTCGGTGATTCAATATATTGCGTTCCTTACAATGCCGAAAGAGCATCGACGTGAAGTCTCTTAGATATGCAGACCTTGGCGTCCTCCACACGCATTGGCAGGGGTGCCTATCTCATGCACGTGACTATCTCCAAGAGCGTCAAAGTGTGCTCGCAAGAGTTCGGGATTCTTTAAGAAGGAGGGCTGAAGAACGAATAGGACTTAGTGATAACCAAATCGCTCACCTCCTGTAGTGACAACAGACTGGTGGATCTAGAACAAAAGGACACATATTTTTAGAAGTATTTGTTTCCAGGCTTATGGGTGTAAGACCTTAGACGAGATTTGACCAGTATTATCTCACGTAAGAAAATGTGACACATCCTGTATAGTTTTGAAGTGGAATGTGTTCTTGTACATTCACGATATATATGCTAAATAAAGTGTTTTATTTAAAAATATAAGTAAAGAACTGACATATTTAAATGTGTCTCAAATGAATGATGAGAACAGTAGTGTATTTTTTATGCTGATTGTATAAGGATGACCTGCATCAATGGAACATTACATCAAAGAACGTTATATGATAGTTGATTTGGAGCTCAGGGTATGAGCAATAACGAAATGGAATATCTGGCGAGAAGAAATGCATGTTAGGAGAGTACTAATCTTACAGAAACGGTACAGAATCCACCTCTTTGTTCATAGCATTCTCTACTCCGTAAGTTCCAACTATGTGTATATTGGTTACTGAAATTGCCTGTTGTTGCTATTATCACTTTATTTTCTGGAATTATCACTCTACGTCTTTAGTCTTTCAGTGTTTTTGTGTTATTGTTCCAATGTATTGCTACCTTTTTCATTAATATGAATCTAAATGGTTCCACGTCTGATCTAATTAAGAAGAGGAGCAACTCTTCACACATGTTGCTTTTACTCAGTCTGACAGTACGGGCTCGGTTCGCTGCCTTTGCTTACGTTGCGTGAACAAAACTACTGGCACACTGCTTGTTGATGGATATGGATGGGTAGTGCTAATTAGACGTCTGATGTGTGATCAATAATGTGAAAGGCTTTCCTTACTGGACAACGTAGTCACATTTACCGTGCATTTGAAAATAGAATGCATCATATTTATCAGTAACGTAATGAAGTGAAACTTTCGTTGACATTGACATATGGAAGAATTTTTAATCAGATTTCTGTAGTTTTATTTCTCAGTTGGTTTAGAACTAAGTAATCAGTGTACGAAAAGAACTCTGTATCACGTGTAAGACGTCAAGAGGATAAACGATCTGGCAAAAGTGCTCAAAAATTTATCACGACAGGTAACGACAGCGGGTGGCCTTATGCTTAGTACGCGTGTCAGTGAACTATAAGCAAAACTAATTTTACAAGCAAGAGTGAAATGTGAATAATCAGTTTCTTTGGGAGTCTCGAAGAGGTTTATGCAGTAGAGAAACTAGCGCTGAAAAGGATGGAGACATGGTCAGTAGAGGTAGGAAACGAAAAGAAGAGCAAATAATGGTTTTTAGTTGATGCAACAATGTAGGCTCTGAGCTGCAATGCAAACGAAGGTATTTATTGTGAAGTGACATCACTATTAAAACGGATGCAACACTACGGCTTATACTAAAACATTAAGGGAAATACATATTTGTTAACCTTTATAGTCTAGACATACGTATGCTACTAACAAACAATAGAATAGCAGCGTAATACCGAATGCACCTACGGATCGGAAGGCTGCTGTGGATATAGAGAAGCCTTGCTAAATGAAGCGCTGATTACCTAATCCTTCGCTTTAATCACCGTGTGGTACTTTCCAGGTTTCAACAAAGAGAGAAATTTTGCGAAATGCCGTGTCGGAGAGACCAATAATGTATTTCGAAGCAGCTTTCATAGTAACTATAATGACTTACTCGCAATTTGTAACTAAAGGAACTGCTGTAATAGGACTAAGAAAATGTTCATTTATTTTGGATTTATTGTCGTTTAAATCCACTTTAACAATCAGACAGTGGTAGTAATTCCGACACAACCCTTGATTTTATTGATTCGTTCTCTACTTTTCACGTATTTTTCATCGTTCTATCTGCGTAAAAAGTAATCTGCTGCTACGGAATAATGCGCTTGACATTAGTTTGCGGGACAAGGAGTTAAATCAGACACATATAAATGCCGCTATCCATTTTAACGGCCGACTTGTGAGTGATTTTTAAGTGTTTGTCACATCGTACCCATTTATGAAAATTCCGGGCTTTGTCTTCATTTTTGGCTTAGATATTGAATACTGAAACGGGAAAAATACGTTAAAACACAACAAAATTAGCAGGTGTCGTAGACTTACTTATCCTTTCCCGCCTCCATAGGTTCAAATGATGTCTCCATAAGAACAGGATACTGCAACATAAATGAAACAACGGCAAGTCATGCAAATTCGGTAAGCTACCTGTAGTCTCGACAAAAAGAAGAAAAATTATGGGCAGGTGATCGTCACATGAAAAAGGTGTACCACTATCGTGGCCTACAAACTGTTAGCAGTATTCTGGGAGCCCCAGGACATATTCCAGGACATGTACCAAATTTAATAACGCATCTGCTTATGATAAAAAATAAGATTAAAAGAGGAAACAGTGTTAGTTTGGAAACGCACGTTGAAAAGTTATGAACATTTTCAGGTGATTACGTTTTAAACGATAGGAACATCAGCGTACGACGACTAGCAAAGTTACGACAGTGGGATTCATCATTTACAAAACTGACTTCCGTGTAAATTTAAGTATTGGGTAAATAGTCTATTCACGCAACGTTCATAAAAAATGTATGTTATCTATTGTTTAAGAACGCCACAAAGTAATAGTGCTGTAAGCTACATTATTACCTGTTTTTATGCACATCAAGAGAATGATACATTAATAAAGAGTTACTAGTGCCGTCAGAGGTCTGCCATTGGACCTCCTGTATGCACGTGACGTAAATCCTTGTAAGCTGTCAGTATATTTTGGTGGGAAAACTTTGACAGTGTGTGTTGATCACGTCATGGGTTTAAGAGCCTTTATAACGCAATTGTTCAAATCATTGTACCCGTTACAGAAGTAGATTTGAAGGTTTGAACTGCTCCTTCATAGCGTATATTAGAAGGAGACTATATCAGAATGCTCGAAAGTTTGACAACTGAGACTCGTGCACAATTGTTTCATCTTCTTGAGTATATGCGTCGAATGCGATTTTTTTTTTAATCTACCTACTGCAGGGAATTCATGTCTTCCAACACGCAAATCAGACACGTTTCATTTTGTGGCTGCTTCAACAGCATACACATCACAATGGCTGATATGATATTCAATGGACAATGCATACTTACTAAATAACTTATGCTGTACGGTAAATAAATGATAATGAACTTGCCTACTAAATCTCATTAAACACATCGTTAAAGTCAATGAGCGTCTGCAACAAGGGCTAGAAGCTATGATGAAACTACATCTATCTCTGTGAGATACTTTGCATGTAGATAATTTCTAATAATCTGAAGCCATGGGACTCTGAATCTAAATACATCCTTACTTAGAAATATTCATCCAAACTCCCGTTGTACATCAACTTTTACATGTTATTGACTCCTGCTCATTCGTGGTCCCAGCGATAGGAAAAAGTCCTTCGTTTGACTCTAAATTCAACACAAAGTCGTAACCTGCAATCGCTGATTAGAGAGCTGTTATAATTAGGACAAATTCTGGGGACTTCTTTGACGTTCCTTCTGTAACTGGTACTGAGGTATGATGAGTACTGCACGGTACATAATTTCAATAATAGTTCTTTTTTTTTTATTGGAGAGCATCTTGATCTGAAAATATCTCCGCAAAATAGCATAACGATCTCTATCAGCGTAGAGTGTTTGCTATTGGCATATTCCTCATCCTTTCAACCGCCTGGTATTGAATGTCGACTTACAGAGGTAGCAAATAGAAACAGGAATGCTTGTGCGGACCGAACAGACGGATCAGCAATAAGGTCGCCGAAATCAATACCTGGCAGAAAAAAAGTGACATATTCCCAGCTACAGTGTTAGACATCCTCCCGCAAAAGTTTGTATCAAGCCGGGTGTGAAACCGACTGGGATTGTGACTGAATATTTGCGCGTTCTTCACGTGGAGTGACTGTTCTTGCAGGGGATTTAATGCAAAGTAACTTTGATGCTAGCTTTTTCCTTTTTTTTATACAGCTGATACACTCTGAGCAGGCAGGTGGAAGCAAAGTTTATATCGCATTCATGAAAGTCCCACCTATGGAACATAACACGACACTGAAAGTGTACGACTATACAAAGAAGTCTTTCATTCCAGTATTCTGCCAGACGATGTGGCAACAGACCTCTCCCGTTACAGAACGCACGTGTAGTCCATCTTTTCGAAGGCGTATCCCAATGACCAACGGAAGCAGAGTCATTCCCTGATGGCAAATTTGAAGCATGCAATGCTGGCATGAAGGGTAAATTATTCACAGCGTAATATGAAGCAGTGCCATAGCTTTCCGAGAATAAACCGGTCAAAATCGCAGAAATGGCCTTACAACTTAATTTCCAACGCCACTTCCATAACACACCCCTCGCGCTTGTGTGCAGAGTTACCAGCGGCTTTCACGTTGTTGTAATCAGCGCCGGAAGACCGATGTCTTTACTGTTTCCTAAATTAATTGCGATTACGCTTAAATCTTTTCTGTGAATATAGAACGATGCCTTTTCAACTTAAATTTAATTTTCGGAAATGGAAGAAATCGCAACGAGCTGTGGTTGGCGAGGGCGTGGGTGGCGAAGAGGAGAGGAGGGCGGGAGGGGTGGCATTATCATGTTGGAATTCCTTCACAATGAGCGAGGTGGCTACAGGTCTATTGTCAGCATCCAGCACACTACGGCTTGTGACGTCTCCCATCTCCTCAAGACATCTCAGTGGAAGCTGCCTGTGATTGAACGTGTGCAGAACATTCTTTAAGGACTATTCCACGGATGTTAAAAAATTAGTCAGTACTGATTTGATGTCGCTACAAACTTGGCGCGCCTTTTCATGTGGTGAAGACGATGATGTCTTCCACTGGAAAGACTGCCGTTTTGTTTAAGGATGATAACGCTACATCCATGATCCATCTGCACTTACGACCCTGCACATGAAATTTGGATCATCTCGAGCTGTTATTTACTGTTCAGAGTACTGTCGGCCATCTCGTTGTCTGTCGCTCAAAATACGTTAATAGAACGTCACTGCAAGTCGTCTCATATTCATTTCATAATTTAGAAAGCGATGACATATACCGTATGGAATTTCAACGATTTTATAAACATTGTGGACTGTCTGCTTTTGGTCCTTATGGTTCATTTCATTTTGCGATCGTTACCGGAATTGTGGAAGATAACTCCCTGCCCGATTGTCTTGAATCCTTAACAGAATCTGGGCCTTCTTTGTTTAAACCACTCAGATGCTCTTGCTTCGCTCAAAGTTTCCTCGGCAGACGTCTCCCTTGGCGCGTAATTGTTTTCAGATGATGTTTAGTAGAACTTAAAAAATAATTTAATGGAGATCTTTTGTTCCTTCAAGTCAGCTGTTTAGGAATTCAGTGACACAGTAGAACGCGACGTAGGCTAGAGAAATAAGCTACAACGGTTACACTACACATGCAGTCATTGTGGCGCCTTGTGCCACAATGGTAGTTAAAGGACAAACTACAGGCAGCTAGCGGCGGAAGTTTGTATTGATGATTGTTTCGGCTCGAGATTCAAACCCTCGATAATTTCAGGTAGCATCTCGTAAATTAAAATGCAAAATAATTTTATTTTGTAATCAAAATGCACTGCCTGGCAAACAGTGAAGCACAAAGAAGACATGGTTGGATGCCGACGTAGCCTCAAACACGGACACACTATCGGCACGTATGCAAATGAATATATCTGCAATTCTTTGCCGGCCGTGGTGGCCGAGCGGTTCTAGGCCCTACAGTCTGGAACCGCACGACCGCTTCGGTCGCAGGTTCGAATCCTGCCTCGGGCATGGATGTGTGTGATGTCATTAGGTCATTTAGGTTTAAGTTGTTCTATGTTCTAGGGGACTGATGACCTCAGAAGTTAAGTCCCATAGTGCTCAGAGCCATTTGAACCAATTTTGCAATTCTTTATGACAAATACATCGCTCAGTCAAGTATGTTAGTGTCGTTCGTGGTTAGTGTTGTTATTAGGCCTGGCAGTATTTAAAAGCGTGAACGGATTCGGGTGTTGTGTGAGCTCTGTGTAAGACACGTATATCCTTCGTGATCATGTGAGACAGTATTATCACTACCGCAAGTTGTTGTTGTTGTTGTTGTTGTCTTCAGCCCAAAGACTGGTTTGATGCTGCTCTTCATGCTACTCTATCCTGAGCAAGCCTCTTCATCTCCGAATAACTACTGCAACCTACACACCGCTGAATCTGCTTACTGTTTTCATCTCTTGGTCTCCTTCCACGATTTTAACGCCACACGCTTCCCGCCAGTACTAATCCCGTGGTGCCTTATAATGTGTCCTATCAACTGATTCCTTGTTTTGGTCAGGTTTTATCAAAAATTTCTCTTCTCCCGAATTCAATTCAGCACCTCCTCATTAGTTTGATCTAACCATCTAGTCTTCAAAATTCTTTTGTAACCCCACGCTTTCGTAGCCGTCAACTCTTATAACTGCCATCTGGTTTCTGTACAATTTGAAAATAGCCTTTCGCTTCCTGAGCCGGCCGGAGTGGCCGAGCGGTTCTAGGCGCTGCAGTCTGGAACCGCGCGACCGCTACGGTCGCAGGTTCGAATCCTGCCTCGGGCATGGATGTGTGTTATGTCCTTAGGTTAGTTATGTTTAAGTAGTTCTAAGTTGTAAGGAACTGATGACCTTTGCAGTTAAGCCCCACAGTGCTCAGAGCCATTTGAACCATTTTTCGCTCCCTGAATTTTGCCTCTACCACCTTTAGAATTTCAAAGAGAGTATTCCTATTAACATTGTCAAAAGATTTCTCTGAGTCTACAGATGCTGTAAACGTAGGTTTGCCATTCCTTAACCTATCTTCTATGAGAAGTCGAGGGTCAGTATGGCCTCGCGTGTTCAAAAGCTTCTGGTCTCTTCTTGTCTTTACTGTTTATTGTCCATGTTTCACTTTCATACATGGTTACACTCCATACAAATACTTTCAGGAAGGTCTTCCTGACACATAAATCCATACTTAATGTTAAAAAATCACTCTTCTTCAGAAACGCTTTTCTTGCGATTGTGAATCTACATTTAATATCCTCCGTACATCGACCATCGTCAGTTCTTTTGGTTCCCAAATAGCAGAACGCATTTACCCCTTTAAGCAACTCATTTCCTAATCTAATTATTTCAGCGTCACCTGATTTAATACGACGGCATTCCATTATCCTCTTTTGCTTTTGTTGATGGTCATCTTATATCCCCCTTCCAAGTTACTGCTCATTCCGTTCAAATGCTCTTCCGCGTTCTTTGTTGTCTCTCTCTGACAAATCTGCAGTGTTATCGGCAAACTTCAAAGTTTTTATTTCTTCTCTCTCGACTTTAATTCCTACTCCAAATCGTTCTTTTGTTTCCTTTACTACTTGCTCAGTGTACAGATTGAATAAGATCGGAGATAAGCTACAACCCTGTCTCACTCACTTCTCAACCACCGCTTTCCTTTCGTGTCCCTCAACTTCTTATAACTGCCATCTGGTTTGTGTACAAACTGTAAATAACCTTTCGCTCCCTATATTTTACCCTTGCCACCTGTAGAATTTGAAAGACAGTATTCCAGTCAACATTGTCAAAAGTCTTCTCTTACTCTACAAATGCTATAAACGTGGGTTTGCCTTTCCTTAATCGATGGTCCATGAGAAGTCGTAGGGTCAGTATTGCGTCGCGTGTTCCTACATGTCTCATCACTACTGTACAGAATTTGGAAAGGGAAATGTTGTGGGTCCCTATCTGAGTGCCTGATCGAACCACGCAATATCCAGGAATGTGGGTCATTGAGATTGAGAATGGTCCGGTGTTGGGTTAGATGGGAACGTGAGGGCAGGCATACTCATCGTCCAGTTTCCGGACGACCACATCTCACCACTACAAGGGAGAATCGCCGTATTGTTCACCAAACACATCATAGCCCCTTGACAACTCCGCCTGCTACCAAAGGACAAAAATAGATTCGATGTATCAGTTTGTGTCATCCCATGTCACCTGTTGGAGACGAGCAGCAGCCGGATTAGAGAGTTAGGCTGCCGAAATTGAGGTAGAAACGCCTGCAGTTGGAGTGATGCCCTGACTGGGAAGCAAGGGATGCTGATGAGTGACGTCGCATTATGTTCATCAGTGAACAACAATTCTACGCTACTCAGGATGACCATCACCAGCTAGTATGGCGGCCACCTTGGGAGAGGTTTCACTCTTGCAATGTTTTGGAAGGGAACACCGGTGCTACTCTGGGGTAATCGTATGGGGAACCTACCTCGAGGTCATAGCTGATATTGAATTCCCACGGACATCTCACATCCTCAGGTGCTCGCTCTCGTTCGACATCATGGTGCCATTTTTTAATACGATACGCGTCTCTATTGAAAGTAACCAACCAAAATTATATCCTTTTATTCTGTGAAAGTATCAGTGATAAGATTGTTCTAAATTAATTATTCAGCAAACTTGCAACTGGCTGCGTCTGTGAACTTGTTTCTTGCACTCCTCCATTTTGACAGAAGTGCAACATGTATTTGACTCAGCAATCAAGTGTAAGTGAATAATGCCGTTTGTGCACTGGCATCAAGATGGTACTGGAAAATTAACTTTTGGACCTGATGTTTACTTGGTTCTTTCATTGGTGAGTAACTTTAGTTTACTACTCATTTTCATATTCAACACAAGCAAAGGATGTGGATTACGATTCAGGCTGTTAGATTTAAACACAATGTTGATCTCAATATATATATTGTTAAATTTTTAAGTCATACACAAAACCTACTATTTCAAACATTTTCGTAGCACGAATCACTCTTATAAAAAATTTTACAAAACGCTTACTGCGTCAAACCTTGGACATACAAATCCTAACTCTGAACATTATCTAACAAAATCCAATTTGAAATGATTATATATCTTCTCTCATTTACGTGCTAAAGTTTGGTCAGGGGCAGCGACCTACCTTAACGCTGTCACCACACGTCTGCTTCCTCCGGGCACCTATCTGCGACTCCCCGGTTTTTTACTGCGCGCGCTCTGCTCTCTTAACCATCAAAGATCCTCCTACTCAAAGATATAATACTCGTTCCACCTTGCGGTTGGCAACTACCGACTATTTTCTGGAGCTACCCTGATTAGACCTTAGCACATACCTTTCACTATGGACTGTCTGGTTGATGTTGAGGTACTCTTATGACCACCGCGATCCCATTCCTGATCCCGACTAACATGTATGGGACCAGTTTAGACGTCAGCTCCGTCTCAGTACCAGCATCCAGGGTATGAAAGACCACTTACAACAGTTACGAGGGCTTACCACAGCAGAGGATACAAAGGCTTTATGACATCATTCCCAACCGCATCACTTTATCGACTCAGGCCAGAGGATATGTAACGTCATATCGATAAGTGGCCTCGCACCGTTATATGAAGCTTTCTTTTATGCGCTGCTCTTACGATTGCTGGAGAAATATTTACTCACTTAATGTTCAGCAACTCAATCTTTCTTGACGCGTTTCGAGTAAACTCGTCTTCAGAATATCACAGGAGCTAGGCAGCTTCGTGCACGCGATATGGCGTCATGTGCATGTACCATTACCAGAGTACAGAACGCGGTGTTTTAGGCGAGGAATTCGCGCATGTTCTTGTTCAAGCGTCTCGAAATTGAAAATTACCTTCTGTCAACCATCCTCCCTCGTAGAATGTGCTATCAGAAATATAGGCCCATTAAATATGAACTGCATAGTTCCGTGAGTCAAAATCATAGTAGTTAAAACGATTCTGTCCTGGAAAAAACTTCTATAACTGCTACACACAATGGTGACCATTACTTTACAGGTATCATTTTCAACAGGCTTCAAGCAAAACTGAAATATTAAAATAAAGTTGAAACATTTTCTTACGACCATTTCTTTCCTTTATTTGCATCAGTTTCTCCCAGAGACCTTTTGAGTGTAATGTACTGCTGATATGTGTATGCTGTCAGAAATATTTCGTTTTCCTGCTTTTATAATTTTTCAAAGAGTTTTCTATTCATCATCATTCTGTGAACTTCGTCCCACCACAGAACAGATGTGGTACACAGTACGTATGAGCCTTATCGACTGTTTCTAATCAGTGCACCGCTTACTTACTAATCATTGTAGTAAATGACTATAATATATACACGCAGTTTTCTTATCACTTTTTTGCGACCCATATTGGAGAAACATGGAAGCTGCTACTTCTCTTTTGAGGTGAAAAATCGGCAATGAAATAAGGATCGGACAATCACTTCCGTTAATTTTGCTACCAGTTGTTACTCTTCACGATCAGCTCTTCATATTTGGAGCAGATTTATTGTTTTTTTTTCATCACTGTTAAGATTCTTAGAAAGGTTAAATATATAGTTGTTACTGTTGTGGTCATCAGTCCAAAGACTTGTTTGTTCTAGCTATGTACGCTAGTCTATTCTGCGCGAATTATTTCGACTCTGCATAGCTGTTGCAACTTTTAAACCTGGTAAGTGTATTTGAACCTTGGTGTGCCTATGCAGCATGTGCCCTCGATACTTCTGCTCCATAGCTCAACTGAAGCTTCCTTGATCCCACCAGATATGTCGACCAAAGATCACTTCCTTTATTCTGGCTATGTCGTAAATTTGTTCCACAATTCTTTTCAGAACTTTCTTATTAATACTTCGATGAACATATCTGATGTTCTGCATTCTTCCCTGGCAGCATATTTCAAAAGCGTCTAGTCTGGATAAATAATTTTCCAGGTTTCACATGCGTATAGGATCACGTTCCAACATAAGTTTATACACGATGCAAATATATTTCAGAAATTATTTTCTTATTTTTACGTGTCTGCTTTTTATATTTTCCTACGTAGGCCACCATTAGTATTTTTTGTTGCCCAAAGACCCAAATTAATCTAATTATCATTTCCTGATCTCACCCTCTCAGCGTTACCTGATTAATTTGATTGCATCTCCTTACACTCTTTTTAATATTGCTGCTATTCATCTGATTACCTTTTTCCAAGACAACATCTGTTCGGTACAAGCGTTCTTCCAAACCGGTTGATGTCTCTGTCGGAAACACAGTGTCATCAGCACACCTCTAACTTTCTGTTTCATCTCCCTGAACGTAGCTTCATTTTCAAATGTCTTCTTGGTTTCCTTCACATTTTGCTGTTGAATTCCATCTGAAATACGCTTCCCTAGGAAAAAGAAGTGTAATTGGCAAAAATTTAAGAACCTTTAAATTCTGCTGATAGGAGCTAGAGACAGTCTTAGGCAAGAATAGGGAGTTTGTAATAGTCAAACTGCGAGAAGGATTTCATTCGGCTAACTTAACTCATTAGTCTTTTGTCAAAGACACAAACGATTATTACAAGGTTCCCCTCTGACGATCCAGAAAAAACATTAGACTTTTAACAAGGCAGAGGAAGCTGGTTTAGAATTGGATGACAAATCGTGTGTGTCTGTCAAATAAAACTCGTGCTGGCAACACTTGAGATGCAGGGAGTCGAATCTACATTAGTCTGTTGAAGTTTATATATAATTAAGTTTCGAACTGAGAAGTGTAACTCCATTTCATCAAACGTAATTCTGCGCCCTTGTCTACAAGCTTTAATGAGGACCACAAGCGGATTGGACCTGATTCACACTGGAGTTGCAGATGATATCGTTGTTATCCAGAAGAATTTCAGCAAGGCATTGAGGAACTGAAGATTAATGACCATTGGAGGAAAATAAAGTACGCCGACAGTTGTGCACGAAATGTTAATGAATTTAAAGCAATGGGCAGAGAATTTGCTTACTTAGCACAATTTACTGCAACACCCATGAGGGCAATTAAAAAGTATGAAATAGGGATTAAAAAGTTCTTAATGTTCATTTCGGAATCTTAATGTAGTATTTAGAAGTAAATTTCCAATGTTTTTAAAAGGAAAGTATGCTATTTTACAAGCAACACATACTGCAAGCATTAACGGATGAAAATTAAACCTGGACGAAAGGTGCTCAAACGGTTCAAAAATTTAGGATTGCTCAAGAGCAATTGAACGGTACATACTGAGCATTACAAGAAAATACAGATAGACAAATAAAAGAGGAAGGGCAGCAGTTGTGGATGGTAGTAATAGTGACGGCTACGAAAGTGAGCTATGCAGGCCATATAGCGAGAAGGAATGATGAGGAATGGACTAAGTAGAGTCATGCTTGATCCTTCATAATAAGAGAAAGCCTTGAGGAAGATGTAATGAAAGGCGTACTGACTTCATAAAGAAATATAAAGGGCAAACTGGTAGTGTAATTTCTGAATAATATAAAGTGTAGAGGAGTATGGAAAGGGTCTACATTTCGCTGATGACGAAATTAAAATATTTTTAGTCGTACAATGAAGGCATGCAACATTGATTTTATGGTACTGTCTTAAATGGAATAACGAAAGGAGACAAAAACTTACTGCGTATGTAACCGGAAGTGGGGGAGATCTCTGTACGTAAATGACAGTCTATCTGGAAACAAAACATGTTTCCTTGTCAGTGTTTAAATATAGAGACTGATTCTAGAATCACATCAAGGAAAGCGTGCTAGAAACTGCAGTAAGCAGTTTCCTGTTTTTTCTACTGACATTGCTTCAGTAAGAAATGAGGGTCTTTCTACAGCGTTTGTAAATATTGAGAGTTCTGTATATTGAAGTGCTGTATAATACTCACTGATGGAAAAAAGATCTCAAAACCAAAATATCATTAATGCACAGTTAAGTAACGTGTATAAGTGATTAACGTTGCAAGATCACACGTTAATACAAGCGAGAGACAAGCTATAGCAAATGTGGAATCCAGTGTAACCCTCAGAACATTAAATATAAAGTTAAATATAAAGATGGAAACGAGCATACATAGTGTTGTACAGCTGCCGAATATCAGTCTGTGGGATGGAGTTCCATGCCTGTTGTACTTGGTCGGTCAATAAGAGGGACGGTTAACGGTGTCTGTGGATCATGCTGTAGTTGTCGTTCGATGACGTCTAATATGTGCACAATTGGAGACAGATCTGGTGATCGAGCAAGCCAAGGTAATACGTAGACACTCTTTAGAGCATGTTTGGTTAAATCAACCGTATTTGGGCGAGCTTTATCCCGTTCGAAAACAGCCCATTCCCCGGGAGTACCGTCATGAATAGCAGCACAACAGGTCGTATCAGCAGACGGATGTAAAATTTTACAATCAGGATGTGCGAGGATAACGACGAGACTACTCCTGTTTATATACGACATAGCAGCCCAGACTATATTCTACTGGTATAGGGTCAGTGAGTCTAACAGGCAGACAGGTTGGTTACAGGCTCTCAAATGGTCTCCTTCTAATCAACACATAACCGTCATTGGCATCGAAGCGGAACCAGCTTTCCTCATAAAACAACGATGTCCACTCTGCCCTCCAGCGAACTCTCGCTTGACACCACTGTCTCGGAGTCTCCTTGGTGCCAATAAGTAACAGTTCTTTGCGTCATTGTGGTGCCAACTGCTGCTCAGATTTCTGCTGCTGATGTAGTACGATGCGCCAGAGCCACACGCCGATCACGACCTATTCTCTCTCTCGGTAGTGTCACGTGTCCATCGGGTCCCTAGACGTCTTGCGACCATACATGCACGTGACCACTGCTGCTATGACGGCAACATTCCCGCCAATTCTTTCTGCAATATCGCAGGAAGAATATCGAGCTTCTCTGTATCTGTATTACATGACCTCGTTCAAACTCCATGAGGTGTTGATATTGGCATCCTTGTCGCCTTGAAGGCACTCTTGATTCACCACGTCCAGTCTCAGGTGACCAAAGATCACGACAATTACAGAGTGGATTTAAGGAAAATCTGATTTGCATCCACATAGTGGCGCTACTACCGTCACTTTTATGCCACTGACAGGAAATCTGAATAGTCATCGTCTTTTAGATGTAGGAACATTACTACCAACTTTCAGGGATGTTGCACAACTCCTTCTTGGCGTCGCGGTTCTTAGAACCACAATCATACTATCTCTCTATCATTCCAAACAGCTCGCGGGAAAAATGAACAACTAAACCTTTCTGTTCGAGCTCTGATTTCTCTTATTTTATTTTGATGAACATTCCTATCTGTGTAGGTTGGGCTCAACAAAATATCTTCGCATTCGGAAGAGAAAGTTAGTGACTGAAATTTTGTAAGTAGACCTCGACGTGAGGAAAAACGTCTTTGCTTTAATGACTTCCATCCCAACTCGCGTATCATATCTGCCACACTCTTTCCCCTATTACGTGATAATACAAAACGAGCGGCCCTTTTTTGCACCCTTTCGATGTCCTCCGTCAATCCCATCTGGTAAGGATCCCACACCGTGCAGAAATATTCTAACAGAGGACAACCGAGTGTAGTGTAAGCTGTCTGTTTAGTGGACTTGTTGCATCTTCTAAGTGTCCTGCCAATGAAACGCAACCTTTGGCTCGCCCTCCCCACAACATTGTCTATGTGGTCCCTCCAACTGAAGTTTTTCGTAACTTTAACACCCAGGTACTTAGTTGAATTGACAGCCTTGAGAATTGTACTATTTATCGAGTAATCGAATTCCAACGGATTTCTTTTGGAACTCATGTGGATCACCACACACTTTTCCTTATTTAGCGTCAACTGCCACCTGCCATACCATACAGCAATCTTTTCTAAATCGCTTTGCAACTGATACTGGTCTTCGGATGATCTTACTAGACGGTAAATTACAGCATCATCTGCGAACAACCTAAGAGAACTGCTCAGATCGTCACCCAGGTCATTTATATAGATCAGGAACAGCAGAGGTCCCAGGACGCTTCCCTTGGGAACACCTGATATCACTTCAGTTTTACTCGATGATTTGCCGTCTATTACTACGAACTGCGACCTTCCTGACAGGAAATCACGAATCCAGTCGCACAACTGAGACGATACCCCATAGGCCCGCAGCTTGGTTAGAAGTCGCTTGTGAGGAACGGTGTCAAAAGCTTTCCGGAAATCTAGATATACGGAATCCCCTGTCGATAGCGGCCATTACTTCGTGCGAATAAAGATCTAGCTGTGTTGCACAGGAACGATGTTTTCTGAAACCAAGCTGATTACGTATCAATAGGTCGTTCCCTTCGAGGTGATTCATAATGTTTGAATACTGTATATGCTCCAAAACCCTACTGCAAACCGACGTCAATGATATAGGTCTGTAGTTCGATGGATTGCTACTACTACCCTTCTTAAACACTGGTGCGACCTGCGCAATTTTCCAATCTGTCGGTACAGATCTATCGGTGAGCGAGCGGTTGTATATGATTCCTAAGTAGGGAGCTATATTTCAATGAAATATTTGTTCCTAGGTACAAGACCATGTTGTACCTCGGAGCAGTTTTTCACATTTAGTAACACCTTACTTTTCTGGAGTAATTTTCGTAATGTTGTGGCGTAGCAAGACAGCCACGCCACTCGGAAGTAGCCGAAATGCACGCGTTACACACGCCGGCTAGCGTGAGGTCTGAAACAGGATACGCAATGAATGCTATAAAGAAAAGTACGTAGCTGCTGTAATACTTAACTTTAATCCATCATTTTTATACAGCATTCTTGATGATACAAGTGAGACTCTCTCTAGAAATGGTTAATGGCGCCTTGCTAGGTCGTAGCCATGGACTTAGCTGAAGGCTATTCTAACTGTCTCTCGGCAAATGAGAGAAAGGCTTCGTCAGTGTAGTCGCTAGCAAAGTCGTCGTACAACTGGGGCGAGTGCTAGTACGTCTCTCTAGACCTGCCGTGTGGTGGCACTCGGTCTGCAATTACTGACAGTGGCGACACGCTGGTCCGACATGTACTAATGGACCGCGGCCGATTTAAAGCTACCACCTAGCACGTGTGGTGTCTGGCGGTGACACCACACGTAATATTAGAAAAAGTCTACAGCACACAGAAAGTGAATGTTCCCATTTGAAAATGGATTAAGAAAATACCTTAAACTTCTACTGTAGGGCTGGCTAAGGCAAAAGTGTACCATGGTACTGCACTCTCCGGTCTTCGAACAACAAACACCTTAGCTCTCATTACAGATCAATCTGTAGTGATCATTTGTGACATGCTGAAGGCTCCACACCTGCTATTCGAACTCAGGCAGCCACCATCTGTCAACCGTGAAAGTCTCGTATCTGGCTAGTCATACCCTGACTCCTCGTTTTCACTGGTCACACTTACTGATATCAATATGAATGAGAATGGTGCTGGGACACCCACTTATTACCGTCTTCTTGCTTTCCTTTCACATTAAAGAATAAATTTGTGTGTGTTTATTTAGTCTTGTATTCTAATTGGAACGAAACTCCTTAAGTGATCTGCACGTAATTAGCTGTTGACCAGAATCAATCCCTTTCTGCATGGAAGTTGCTAGGTTTTTCAGATTTGTTTCCCGGTATGGAACGGTTCAGCTTTAATTACGGACGGGTTATCGATTTTATAATCTGAGGGCAGCAGTAACTGTTAGAGGGGTAACTTATTTGCGTGTACATATTTACCGTGTCAATATGTGGAGAATAGCGACGTTTGTCTGAATTCACTTTAACTGTGCGCTCTTTACCGGTCGGTTAAATGTCTTTGATATACAAGTGGCATCTGATTAACTCAGATTGAACGGACGTTGTTTTGTTCTCAGTGGCCTTCAAGGAAATTCAAAAATAATAAAAACTTTCAATACATTCTTGCAAACTACAGTGACTGTCATATTTTGAGTGACTGTTTAACCATTCGTGTTCCAGCCAAATTATTGTTATTTTTGTTGGTGCATAAAGGACAATAAACACTTAGACGTAGCTTCGATATTTTCTAGTTTTCGTTACCTTGCCGACCGTTGTTGAGCACAATTTTTTCTATCATTCATTGCTTTTCGTAGGTACATGGAAAATAAATAGCGGACCATTGATGAATTTGCATATTCGTAAAATTTTTGCTTACGCTCGAAAATGATAAGCGTCCTCGACTGCCCTTACACTCGGTGGTAAGACGGGCAAAAACTCCAGCGATTCATATCACACCAGTGGTATGCATTATAAGATATAGCTAGATAACAGTTCTGCAAAACACCAAATGCATGGTAAACGTTCTTTCAAAGTCGAGTATACCGATATTATCATTAACCCGTCAGACGAGTACCCGCCAACAGTTTCCATATTATGTCTGAATCGTAACTTAGCATTCCAGGTTCCAAGCAGCTCTGTTGTATCTCAATTGTGATCTGTATATAGTGTAACTTTTAACTCGTTTATTAAGTAGCGTAATCACATTAACATGTTAAAAATGTTCGTGGTATGAATGCGTCTCTTAATTCAACATTTGCCCTGCAAGGACGGTGAAAATGATGGCGTAGAGTTCCTGATCAGCAGACTTTGCACCAATTCTCTCTCTAATAAATTCCAAGTCTCACTGCAGAATATAATGATGTGAGGGCACGCGACTTGGCTGATGAAGTTCTGTCATATACGGACGTGATGCTCCATGGCCCTTTGTTGCTGGTAGGTAGGCTATGAGCCAGCTGTGAGCTTCGCATTCTTTTTTCCCTCATCACTGTAAAACAAAGACGTGAAACTACACCATACACACATCCATTACAGCCATCTACGCTGAACAGACAAACTTAAGACACAGTACTCACACACCGTGATGAAACGGGACATTGTGCGCGAAGGGAGAAAATACTAAACGATTGGAAGAAGGGATTTTCTGGGGTCTCTCCGCTAACAACGCTAAACGACTCTTTCTATTTAGTAATCATGATTTACTCGTGACTTCTTCTGATGGGTTTGATGCAACCCTTTAACATTCCCCTTCTGTACCAGCCTCTATATCTCAGAGTAGCACTTGCTCTCAACGTTCTTATTATCCTAATCTCTGTTTTACCCTGAGGCTTTTATCCACTACAACTCCATCTAGCAAGAGGGAAGTTAGTCCCTAATGTCGGAGTACATATCGAATCATCCTGTCTTCCTTGTCAGTCTTTCTAACTGATCCTCTGCTCGCCGACTCTGTGAAGAATCACCTCATTTCTTGTTATATCAGTCCACATAATTTTCTAAATCTTACTCTGGCTCCACAGCGCAGACGCTTCGATTCTCCTTATAACTCTGTTCTCCAAAAATAAATTACCACAAAATTTATACCTCAAATTAAGTCCTATGTTTGATACTAGCATAGTTCTTTTACCCGAGAATGCCCTCTTCGTCTGTACTAGTCCGCTTTTTATATTTTTCTTGCTTTGTACGTGTTATTTTGCTGTGAATGTAGCGTAATTCCTTCACTTCATCCGCTTTTGGCCACAAATTTTGGTCATAAGATATCGACAGATTTTTGGCACTTCGCACCACTTCGCCGACTGTGTGTGCCCTTTAGACTGTTGAATCCATACAACCGGACCTGCAATCCTTCCTCATTTGTACTGAAGATAATAATGTCGTCACTGAACCTTCAACATCATCTTCATTTTCTTCTATCTTTGTCCCGCAACAGTGCTGCGTCGGCATGGTTACTGACTGCCCTGTCATGATTAATTTAAAGGGTGGCCGGAGACCCTTCCCCTCACACCCTGTTACCCCTGGGACGCAATATGCATAAACCAACCGTCAGCATGTAGTTCTATCCATGTGAAAGTAACGAAATTTCTCTAAATGTTTGCGAATCGTGTGACTGAGGTGGGACGTGGGCACCAGCCGGTTTTCACCTAGTGGGATGTGAAAAACCACATAAATATCACAACCAGTCTGACTTCAGACCGACCCTCGTCGTTAATTCGCCGGGGGGCACTCGATGTGGGGTCGACACATTTCCCCGTTTCGAAACGGCGCTGTAACACGCACGGTTACTTGGGCGGGTAAAATCACTAGCGAATCTTATCGTTGATATCCTTTTACGATGAATTTAATCCCAACAATTTATTCCTTAGTTGTTGCTACTGCGATGGATAGACTGAATAGTAATTGTGAAAGTCTGTATCCCTGTTTTACAACCCTTTCAATGAAGCACTTAGTTCTTGGTCTTCCATTCTCATTTCTCCCTGTTGATTCTTCTACATATTGTATATTAGCCATCAATCGCTATAGCTTACAGTTAATCCCCGACAATTTCGAACTTCTTGTCCCATTTTGCGTTGCCGAAATAGGTCGTCATATGTTATGAATGTGATTATTCTTAATTGTTGATTCCATTATCAATCGCCAGATTGGAACTGCCCCGCTGGTGCTTTGACCTTACCTAAGCCCAAAGTGATTCTCGCCTAAAATATCTCAAATTTCCTTTTCCATTCTTCTGTGTGCTATTCTTGTCAGTATCCTAAGCTGATTGTACGATGGTCCCCGCACTTGCCTGACCTTGCTCTCTTCGCAAATGTGTGCATGATATTTTTCCAGAAGTCTGATTGCATTTCTCCAGATCAGTTGATTTTACTAACTAACTTGAATAATCGTTTGGTATCTATTCCCCCGGTTATTTCAGAAGTACGATTCCCATACTCCGAGCTAAACGCCTTGCTCTATCATCCACCGCCGTTGTTAGAAAACAGTGTTTCAATCACTACCTACAGCCTTGTGGGAGGGATATATTATTTTCGTTCCGCTTTTAGAATACTAGCAGTAGTCTTAAGAAAACGGAGCCTCTGGGTCTCTCTTTATGTAACTATCAGATTTCGCTTTCTTGTTTGAATACAGTATGTAACAATTTTCCCTACAAAGACAGCACCTTTTGAGGTAACATCTCCAAATACGAATGGGACATTCACATATAGCGAAACATTTTTTGCGAGAGAAACAACATAGATAAAAGAACTAAAAGGTATTTTTTCCCTGCAGTTTATGGGAATGAGTCGATGGAGAGTTTCTAACCCGATGATATGATACTTAAGGCTCCAAGTAGATGAGGAAATGTCCACAGAACAGCATTTCGTGGGACGCAGAAAGTTTTCTGTCTAGCAGTTACTCAGAAATGCTAGTGGGTAAAGACTTTTTGCCTGTAGATTTTTTGCGTGGTGGAGCAACTTTTGAGCTTCATATAGTACAGAGTGTGCCAGAAGTCTTTCCCTAGTAGCAGTCACAACGCACAAAATATGGCACATAGACACATACCTTTGATCTTGGAATGCAGGTAACATATTCACGTTTTTGTGTACACACACACACACACACACACACACACATATATATATATATATATATATATATATATATATATATATATATATATATATATACAACGCACAAAATATGGCACATAGACACATACCTTTGATCTTGGAATGCAGGTAACATATTCACGTTTTTGTGTACACACACACACACACATATATATATATATATATATATATATATATATATATATATATACACCAACGCACACAATTAATAAATATCGACGTGTGTTCCTTTCGTTGCTAGAAGGCTATCCATGCGATATTTCAGTTCCAACCACGTGTTGGTCAACATTGTGTCAGGGATGGATTTTACGGCGTCATGAAATCTGCGCCGAAATGTTGCGAAATTTTGTTTGGTAAACCTAGTCCTTGATATAACCCCAAAGGAAGAAACAGAGTGGTGTTATGTCCGGTGGTCGCGGAGGCCTGTTGATGCGATCACCAAGCCAGATTCATCTTGCCGGAAATGTTGTACTGAAATAGGCGCGAACATCTAACTGCCAATGTGTCGGCGCACCATCTTTTTAGAAAATTAAGTCCTAAACGTCCTCAATCTGTGGGTCAACAAATAACTGCAAAACATCAAGATACGTATTGGCTGTGATGGTCGTTTCTCTGAAGTGAAAGCTCCTACGACTTATTATGCGTGACACCGCACCACACCTACAGCTTTGGGCTGTCTCTGAGGGTCTCCGACCAAGCGTGGGGATTCTCGAACCCCTGGATGGTAGCATTGTGTCGGTTGACAACGGCTTTCAAATGAAATGTGGCCTCATCTAAGAAAAAGACACCTTTCAGATAGTCATCATTTTCCTGAATCTCAGCCAGTAAGGCAACAACAAAGTAATAAAGAGCTGTGTTGGAGCGACTGCATAATCTGGGCTTTGTGCGCCAGAAAAAGAAGTTGTTTATGCAGGATGCGGTTCACTGCTAACAAAGTAATAAAGAGCTGTGTTGGAGCGACTGCACAATCTGGGCTTTGTGCACCAGAAAAAGAAGTTGTTTATGCAGGATGCGGTTCACTGCTGTCCTCTGAATCAGCACTTCACATTAGTTTCCGCGGACTAACTTCTTGAGATTTCTCACGAAAACTCCTCTCACTGTCAGAATTGTGGCTCGAATGTTCAAATGGCTCTGAGCACTATGGTTCTTAACATCTGAGGTCATCAGTCCCCTAGAACTGAGAACTACTTAAATCTAAGTAACCTAAGGACATCACACACATCCATGCCCGAGGCAAGATTCGAACCTGCGACCGTAGTGGTCACGTGGTTTCAGACTGTAGCGCCTAGAACCGCTCGGCCACTAAGGCCGACTGTCAGAATTGTCTGCGCACTGGGTCCAAGCCTGCGCCTTCTGGGCAGATCACGGACGCTTCCTGTTTCCTTAAACTTCACATACCACGGTTGCTACTTTTAACATCTGGTGGCTGTGTGTGGTATGCCATGCGGAATACCAGAGGTGCCATTGGGCATTCTGAAGGTTTGAGTACATGTTTGCAGATGGTGTCTGATTCCATTGTTGTGCGTCCCTAGGCTCTGTAACAAACAAATAGTAAAAATGTACGTACATAAAATCCTCAGTATGTTACATGCAGTTCAAGATGAAAAGCATCATAGTTGTCTACGTGTCATATTTTATGCCTCTGAACGTTAGTGACCAGGGAAGCACTTCTGGGACACCCGATATTTAAATAGCCGTAATCACGTCGCACAATTGACAAAGAGAACATCTGCAGATCTTCCATGTACGACCTCAGCCTTAAAACGGAGAGGGTGTGACGGAAATAGAGGATTCTTGAAACTGTACCAGGTGTCACGACTCATCTGTTGGATTGCGTCGTCAGTCACTATAGTAAAATGAATAATGTGACAAAAAATTGTCTGTACTAAGGTAACGTTTTTGCAAGGGATGCTCTAAGCTGATGTTCTTCGACATAAGCCCGTGAACGAGTAAGTTCATCATTTCTTCCTTAGGGACTATCTGAAGTCATAGACGCAAAACCGAAAACTGCGCTCGCGGCAAAATTACTACCACATTGAGAGATTTGTTCGTACAAGGAATACCAAACTTCGACGAAGCCTATCAGAAGTTTATACGTGAAGAGGGGTTTCATCTTTTCGGCATAAAATTCCGAAAATGGTTCAAATGGCTCTAAGCACTATGGGACTTAACATCTGATGTCATCAGCCCCCTAGACTTAGAACTTCTTAAACCTAACTAACCTAAGGACAACACACACATCCATGCCCAAGGCAGGATTCGAACCTGCGACCGTAGCAGCAGCGTGGTTCCGGACCGAAGCGCCTAAAGCCGCTCGGCCACATCGGCCTACCGATATTCCGAAAGCTGCTGTGTCGCAGAGGAGTGCTGTTGGAACTTGCTTCGCACAAGGACCCGGAAGAGATATTAGTTCTTGTACGGAGACATATAGGCAGTTATTTTTCCCTCGCTGCGTTTGTAAGTGGAATAGTAAAGTAAGAGAATAGTGGTGCTGCACAAATCATCCAGTATACGGTTGCTTGCGACGTGCGTCTGTAGATGTGTACGCAGAAGTGGGTTTGGCAACTAGTACTGACTTTTATTTTATTTACACTCTTCGCAGATACAGCGATGAAGCTAAAATTATCCTCTCACGGCCAGATGGACAGTAGAAAGTCGGCCAAGTCATAGGGATGGGTTTATCTCACTGAACTTGCTCCCGCCGTGAAACGACTAGTGTTCGTGCCAAAGTGATAAAATGTTTCTGCGTATAGCAACGCTGAAACCGTCCGAGAGGCAGAACAGATAAAAGGCTTGGACTGCAGATTTGTAGCCGTTGCAGTAGTAATGGCAGACGTATTCGCTGACATGCCGACGTGTACAGAAATAATTCGCACGACGCGCTGGCGTCAGCATCAGCGACTGAGTGAAGGCATTCCTCAATCCATCATGCTGCCAAGTGTACATCGCGCAGAGGCCGTGGAGAGCACTCAGGGAATCAGAGCATACAATACATTTGGAGAAATTATGTCGCCGGATAGCCTAAAACAAATATTTCGCTTAATGGCAACTAAGCTAAATGTAGAGAAGTCTATTATTTTATCTTCATCTGTTCAGCCTACAATGAGCTACCCTACTTCATAGTGTAATTGAAAAGGAATCTACAATGAAGAGTGAAATTATTGGTTTTGAGATTAATTAACAGGGCGGACAGCAAGCGAGATTTACTCAGTATCCACATAGATAGCAGTAATAGCAAGTAATAAGACCTCACTAAATTATATTCTAGAAGTTGCCTAAGTACTGACACAAAATTTACGTAGTTCGTCCACAAAAGAAGAGTGCTGCAAAATAACTTTCCGACCAATTCCTATGTCTTGTCACTCTTGGATCAGTGCCAGATGCTGTTAAAAGAAGAGATACAGGATATCCAAAGACGAGCGGCACGTTTCGTCATGAGTTCGTGAAGTAAGCTGGAGACCGTGACGGGTATATTCGTCATACTCCAGTGTAAACAGTATAAGAAAGGCGTTACTCATCTTGGAGAGGGTCAATAATAGAATTCCGAAACCGTAGCCTTCAAGAAGTGTTGGGCAACATATTACCTCCTCCCCCGCACAGTGCGCGAAATGATCATTAGTGGAGATATTATATGGAAGCTAGTCGACCATCATCGTTCCCACACACCATGTAACGAAGCATAGGAAAGGGGAAAATGTGAGGTCTAACTAACCGTAAAGTGGCTTGCATATTATAGTTGTTGACCCGTACTTGAGTAACGCTCGACTGTTTCGGATAAACGGAAGACATATAAGTAACTCGGGTGCGTGATACTAGTTTTGTTACCGGTAAGTTCGATCAGCACAAGTGTATTATTGAAACGGTCTGTGAACTCAAGTGTTAATATGTGAAAGGAAAAGAAAAGCTTTGTTTTCGATAAACGCTATTGTAGTAGTACAGAGAACTGTAGAAATATCTTACTGCCACCAACGTACAAAGATCACGATGACTAGCTAATAGGAACCAGGGCTTATACGGAAGCATGTAGGTTGTCGTTTGTCGCTCGCTCCATTAGCAAGTGGCGCGGGAAAGAGAAGACTAACAGTACTACAAGCTACCCTCCGCCGTGTACCGCATGATGACTTGCGTAATTTGTTCGTATAGGTAGATAAAGAAGTTTAGATATGATTTGACGCAACTATCGGACAGAAGAGAACAGTAGGATATTAAAGAACATAATTTATCATCAAATCAAATTCGTTTAGAATAAATCTGAATGAGTAATGGCTAAGCCGGGGCAGGAGCCCAGTCGCAGATTGCTTATCTAACGACTTCCACGGAGAACAAAATTTTCATTTTCAATATTTCGTAGTTACTGACCAAATTTACCGATTTAAAACGATATCATAATCCACTTGTTTACAGCTATAATATTATGTTAAATGTTTAACACAATAAGTGAAATGTTGCTATTAGCAACTTTCCACATGTATTGAGGCGTAAAAATATTCACTAGTATTTGAGAAAGACAACACTGAACAACATCTAAGAAATTTTTATACACAATGTCAAACCTTTCTGAAACATTTTCCGGCTGATCGTCCCATAAACTGATGGCAGAAAAAAAAATTTTCGCTAATTACATTTTCACTGGTCGTACAGCATCTATTAGCGACACATTTTGCAGACAGTATCTACGTATACCATTCAATCGATCTACATAATTATATCACTGTACGACACGTATATGTTTTACGTCCATAACGCAAAATTTTGAAGAGGTTAGATAATTTTTAAAGTAATCATATGTCTGAAGTAGTTTCATACGAGTGTGATCGATTTTTTAAAGAAGAGGATTTTGAATTATTAGAGATATTACGGCTTCTGACAGTGAAGCTTTTTGAGTGCCTTTCACTGATGGTATGAAGAATAGGATAAATCAAAGAAAGCATTTCTTCCATCGGGAAGTGGCTAGATGTTCATACGCGTCAATTGGAACTCTACAGCCATAAATTCGATAGTTACTCATGCGTATTTTCTATTTTGGTATAACGGGTCCATTGTCTCCAGTGGTCCGTTAAGTATTAGTTGTATTTCGTTTGATTTCTTGCCGTTATTTATCTTTGTAACACTGTTGCGTTGATAAGAAAACAGTTTTAATATCAACAGCATGCGCTGAATGTCTAGCCTTCAACCAAACTTGTTCCATTCATTCCTGGTAGTTGTTGTTGGAAACAGCATCCTCCTCTGCCAACGATGACCACATCACAGTAACTTTGCATGTGTGGAAATGAGTTACACGCTATTTCTGACAATGGTGGTACTATTATCACGCACACTGCACGTGCTATGAACACTGACCAAACAATTGTTTGTA
Source organism: Schistocerca cancellata (assembly GCF_023864275.1). Taxonomy (NCBI): domain Eukaryota; kingdom Metazoa; phylum Arthropoda; class Insecta; order Orthoptera; family Acrididae; genus Schistocerca; species Schistocerca cancellata. The sequence continues at coordinate 708,884,627 of NC_064630.1, forward strand.
ATATTACATGAACAACAATCACACCTGCATCATCGATGTCGTTGCAGCCAGAGGCCTTCTCATCTCGAGAGGAGTTTACAAATTGGTTCCTACAAGAATGAGCAGAAAACCGTAGTTTCTCTGCTTTAGTGTTTTCTCTGTTTTAGTGTTGTTTGAAGACGACGCCTTGTTTACAAGAGGGGACACGGTTAGCAAAAGGAACAGTCGAAATCCCACACCCACTAACATGTCTGTCCCGTCAACACTATTTGTTTGTGAACGTGTGCGATGGTATTATCAATGACTGGATCAATGGACCTTCGGCACTTCCTGATGAAGAGTGACTTCGTGTATAAAGCGCTCCTTCAATATTTTCTCCCAGAGTACCTAGAACATACGCAGCTGAAAATTCGCCAGCACAGGGTTTTGATCATAATGGGCGGCCGAAACACTTCTCACTCCATGTTAAGACGAACACTGATTTATAGTTAGGACGACAGTGGATTTGACCTGGTGACCCTGTTCCCTGGCCAGTCCGGCCGACAAATGTGGCACGTGTAGAGCCAAATTTACCAGACTCAGGTCGGTACTCTACTAATTTGGGCCCTACTATGGCGTCATCATGAAGGTGTGCGACCTTGAAAAATACGTGAATAAAACGACAGAGGGCCCCTCTATGGCCTACCAGTTCGGCAACACCCTCAGTGCCACATGCCCACATTTGTTGAACACTTTAAAATTGTACGCTCACAGAAGAAACAGATAACAAGAGTGCTGCACAACCACTTCACACCTTTCCATTCCGGCATGTCTACTAGCAGGCGACGCTGTGTTTGAAACGTTTTCCTCGCTCACAATAACAACCAAAGTTTTTTTAAAAAAATTATTCATGCATAGTGTACTTAATAAAACACGAAAAGTAGTATCTGAAAGATTTTTTTAATTGATACCACCAGTGTAAAAAAAAGTGATTTCAACTTTGGGCACGGCACCTTCACATCGTGCGACACATACAAGGGGGTGTTGGGCGGGATTATGATGAATTATGGTGTCAATGTGATATCGTAAACCTACCTGAAACCTCATATGAACTGCTGAGCTCTGGCCTTTTTTCACATGTGTCAACACTTTGCTGCTTTTAAGCCTCGCCGAGCCCGATTGTGGCATCGCAGGGTGCCACACTTTTGCAGCGTTTCAGAGGAAGGTTGTAGACACCTTTGAGCCAAATTTTAAACTTATACACCTCATTCAGAAATTACTACTTGGTTTCGAAACAGTGATTTTTGAACTGTGTTGTGCAGTGTGTATCTTGGCAGCTAATATTTAGAAGAATACCTGTAACGGCACAGTTTCAGCATTTGTTACATATTGAAATTTACACTCACAGAACAAATGCAACACACTGCTGCAAAGTGTATAGGTTACGTCCGAGAGTTGTTGCATTACTTTGTATATTACGTTGAATGTTTGGTGATTTCATATTTGAGGCTTTTCCATAAAGAGAGCAGGAGTAAAAGGCGAATAAAAGGTAATAACTTTATTACATTTCAACAAGTCTCCAGAGGCAACCTGTACTTGATACAAGTGAAAAAAACATAGCCAGAAAAATTTCCTGCACCTTAAGATACGCAACCAATATACACACCACGGTGAAAGTGAATGGTCTATCAACGGCAAGGCCTGAGACACGACCAACGGATGCATTGCAGGTCACTTCTGTGTAATCTAGAATGAAAGATTTTAAGATGTTTTGCCCCTGCACCTTCAGTTTTTGAGTACTCCTCCCCCCTCATTTTCAGTACAGGCAATCGAGTCAAAATTGAAGGGATCGATAGGTAATTGGAAACCGAGTATTTTCCTGTATCAAATATTGTGGGTCGGCAAACGCATATTTTTCTAGAAATCGAAGAAAGAATTTGTTATGATTGCCTCTTACGCACCTATAAAGTTCACGCCGCAGAACGATAGCGCCGCTGGCGTAGCGGCAAAAGCATTTGGCTGGGTCGTGGGAACCTGTGTTGAATTGCCGGACTAATTCGGTTTCTCCGTTTTATTGTATTTTCTCACGGACCGAATTTGGTAGAAATAGGATGGTTAATAAGTGCAACAACAAAGAATAATTGTATAATAGACAAAGAAATTTTGCAAACGATTTTGATCAGTAAGACAACGAAAATTTTAATTTTGATCGCCTTATACACGGCTCTCCCGCTCTTTGTGTAACATGCCTTCACTTTCCTTCAAAAAATTACGTTGAAGGCATTTGGCATATAAACACTCTTACCAAGTATACTCCAGGCACCGAGAACGTCTAATAAATTCAACCTTCACGCAACAGTACAGCTTATTCTGAAGATCCTACGAAAACTGACTTCCTTTGCCTTTAAAATTCTTGTTTTACGGGAATTAATTTTGAGGTGTACCAGACATACGATAAAATTGGCTGAAAAATCGGTGCTGACGGTCGATGAAGAATTATGCCTATGGATCATTACTGCACCCGCGGGGCTGCCAATTCTCCAGAAAAACCAGGCAACTTTGGTGCGTCAAAATAAAATTCTGTTTCACGGATGACTGTAAACAAGCACTGCGCGGTTGGCTCTCTGTGGTCCCTCAAGACAACAAATGCGCAGCAGTCTTACTCGGAATTGGTTTCATACAACTTTGGTTACTAATCAAAATAGTTTGAGAAATTGATTTATCTAGTTTGTCGTTATTCCTTTTTGACGCATGTACGTTATTAGTCCTCCTATTGCGACCAATTTCGATATGCCAAGAAGCAGAGATAAAAATACCGTACAGGAATCGTCTTTTTTTCATCCTCAGCGTCGCGTTTGTTAAACAGCACCTTACTGGCACGTAACAGGCCGTCGTAACAACTTCTTTCCTCGATTTCTAGGAAAATACGCATTTGTAGACCTCATGTACGATGACGAGAAATGCTGAATTTGCAGTTATCAGTCGATCCTGCCCGTCACGAAATTTTGGGACCGTTTTCTCAAAAAAGAAAGAGTTGTAAAGACTAAATATCTTTCGGTCATTCATTTTAGGTTGAACACAGGACACGTGTCAAATTTGAGCCGAATCGTTTAGCCTTCCCGTTGTAAGTTCGGATGCCTAACAGAAGGGTCATTCTTATTTCGCCCGCCCAGTACCAAACTACGAAGATAATATCACGGAAGAATTTCCAAAACTTTTTCAGCAGAGTTCGCGTTCTCTATGTAGATGCGGATATACAACGAGACGAGATGTAGAAGATGTCTTGCGGCAAGATGCAGTTTCCATAAATTATATAAACCGGGTTATTTGTATCACGGATTCCGTTCGTAGCCGTGCGCGGGGCGAGTTTAATGTGGAAATTGACAGAATTGGGCCGATCACGAATCGCTCAGCGGGAGTTTAGTTTCCCGATGCTGTATCCGCCGAAGCGGCTCTTATTCCCTGGGGAGAGCGGTGCCGGTAATTGAATCTCGTGACGTCTGCCGCCCCGTGGAACTCTCCCCTCCATGTCCCCACTACGGCTGCCTCGTGATCTGTGCTTGCAGTATCACGGATTCTCTGTGATGCGCAGCTCGCCTTATTCATATACGATATTTTTGCAAGCAGCAGATGCAGGTGAAAATGTAAATTCGAACTTCAAATGTATCTAGAAGGCGTCGGATACTGTAAAACTGATAAACTGATTGGCCAGTAATCAACATATGACCACGTCTGAAGAGTTCACAGGTACATTTTACGTTAGACTGAACGGTTAATGGCAAAAAAAAAAAAAAAAAAAAAAAAAAAAAAAAAAAAAAAAAACATACGACGTGTCCCAAGCTGCGTTGCAGGACTGCTCATTAAACGGAAAAAGTTAATAAGAAAGGCCCAGCACTGTGCATCGACGATGATGTTATCCACAGGAAAGCATCGTCGTTGGATGTTCTTAAGGAAATGCAGAAGAACTTGTTAAGCAATGACAGTTCCCTTTTTAGCGTTCTATGCCTTAATCTGCCAGGAATCTTTAGAGGATGGCTTCGTTGTACGTCAGTCCGTCTGTCTGATTGTTAAGGACCGTTTTTTCTCATGAACGGGTAGTTTAAATTTATATCACATACTAACGTCTATGGTAAAGCCCGCCCGGTTAGCCGTGCGGTCTAACGCACGGCTTTTCGGGCGAGAAGGAGCGCCTGGTCCCTGGCACGAATCCGCCCGGCGGACTTGTGTCGAGGTCCGGTGAGCTGGCCAGTCTGTGGATTGCTTTTAGGCGGTTTTCCATCTGCCACAGCGAATGCAGGCTGGTTCTCCTTATTCCGCCTCAGCTACATTATGTCGGCGATTGCTGCGGAAACAAGTTCTCCACTTACGCGTACACCAACATTACTCTACCACGCAAAAATAAGGGTTATACTCGTCTGGTGTGAAACGTTCCCCAGGGGGGGGGGGGGTCCACTAGAGGCCGAACCGCACAATAACCCTGCGTTCGGTGTGGGGCAGCGGAGGGATGAAGTGGACTGCGGTAGTCGTCGTGGGGTTGTGGACCACTGTGGCTGCGGCGGGGACGGAGCCGTTCCGTCGTTTCTAGGCCCCCGGTTATCATACAATACAATACAATACAAGGTCTATGGTCCCGTGACGATAGAAAAGCTTTAAGCTTCCAAATCACTGGAATCAAAAGATATGGCCATTTATGTCACACATTTTGATACTCGCAAACTCACTCACTAAAACGCAAGCAGCAAGGTTTAACGCTCAACTAAAGAGAAAAGTCCCAAATTGTTAATCTGTGGCTTACCACATGAATAAAGTAACAGAAATGCCACGGGGTAAGAGGAGGTTTATGCGTTCCCGCTGGGTGGTTTATAAGGCAGCTGACAGTGTTGAAGCGACCATGAGTAGCACAACGTAAGTTGTCCTGCAAGGGACGCCCGTGTTTTGCGGGTGTGTTCTTAACTTCACACTGGAGCAGAAATATACAAGTCAACATGGTAACGATTGGGTGACTGCTGCAATTGGGCGTTATCCAGGAGATACAGTGAAGGCCGTCGCAGGACTGTAGGATTTAACTGCAGAGCTGTTATTGCTTGTCTCATCTTTAAAGTAGCCGAGGGGTATATTTCACGTCAAATATGTCGTTTGTTGTTCGACTTCAGACTTGAAATTAAAATAATGTCGGAAGTCTTGGAATCCCTATCACCGATTTCTTGTCAGTGTCAATGTGGATAACAGACAAAAACCGTCAATATTCTCGTTTGCCGGAGTGAGTAAACTGTATACAGGGTCTTCGGAAATTCCATTTACTAACTTCTAGGGAAGTAAGAGAATAATATTTTGAACTGGAGCCCATGTCCGGAAATGTACCGTTTCCATACTACAGTCTTTTGAGAACATGTTTGCTGAGTAGATACGCAACAAGGTAGTCATGGCGGAGGGTGCTTACGTCACATCGGATGAGTTCGTTTGGCGTTTTTCCTACCTCTATGATGTGGTTAGAGCCTCAGTCACGTGGCTGTCATGTTTCGAACAACATGACTGAGTACACGTTGGCAGAATACACCGATACGGTCCTTCTGTATGCCGAAGCTCAAGTTAGTGGAAGAGTTGCTGGTTACGTTTATCGATATCATTATCCACAACGTCCAACTCCATAGCATACAATTTTCGCCACATTTACGCAACGGCTACGAGGAAGGGGTACCTTCCCTTTAGCAGTAGTGACACACCTGAATGACAAGAGGTCGGACAGCATCACGTTGCTTTGGCTATTAATGAGTGGAGTCGTAAATCAAGTGATGTATTCGGACACGCCTAGTAAATTACTCGTCGGGCGGTTCTGGGCGCTTCAGTCTGGTACCACGAGACCGCGACGGTCGCAGGTTCGAATCCTGACTCGGGCATGGATGTGTGTGATTTCTTTAGGTTAGTTAGCTTTAAGTAGTTCTAAGTTCTAGGGGACTGATGACCTCAGATGTTGAGTCCCATAGTGCTCAGAGCCATTTGAATAAATTACTCGTAAAAGTGGTCGCGTTACCAACATCTTTTCAAACGGCTTACCTATTCCGAACATGGGTTCAAATCAAAATATTGTCCACTCACTCCTCTCTACAAGTCCTAGAAGTTTCTAACGGAAATTTCAGAACACCCTGTTCGAACAAAACCCTCAGTGCGCCAGTCCTGTTCTCACCTGGGCAATTTTTTTGTGTCGATAGATGCACAATAACGCCTAAAACAAAGGGAAAGCATCGAATAGTCTCAGATTACTAGATTTTTAGCAGAGATCTGGAGCATGTCACCTCTTTCGAATATTGTGCAGTAATACTAAAAGGCAGTATTAAATGGGAGGAACGCACAAAGCACTGACTGCTTATACTGGAGCAGTTAAACTGACATTTCCCTCCCGCTAAGACAGTCGCTTTTAGCCGCATCTCCAAGTAGCTACAGAAAACTGTGAATATATACTGGGTGTCTCTCTCAAGTAACTTCATGTTGACTTTCTCTGGTGCGTTGGCAGGTATTTGCCGTTTTACCTTTGTAATGTGGAGATGGATTCATTTACAACTGTTCATTTTGTTTGTCGTAAGTAATATGACGTTTCATCAAGTAGAACTTCATCCGCGCGTTTTATAACGTTGTGTACATTACGTCCAGTGCGACATTAGCTAAAACGACTCTCTTTGCGGGGGCAGTATGACACGAAGAATAACCAACACTCCAGCTTCAAGTGAGTTGCTCGGTGCAGACCAGCACAAGAAACGGGACAAGTCTGGCAAAGAAGAGGCAGCAAACAGAGGCTTAGCCATCTCCCGTAGTCCATTGTTGCCGTCGTCCAACTGATCAATGACGATGATGATGTTTGGTTTGTGCGGCGCTCAACTGCGCGGTCATCAGCGCTCGTACAAAGTTCCAATTTTAATACAGTCCAATTTTTTTTCACAATCCAGTCTACCCATTGTCACAAATGATGATGATGATGATGAAATGATGAGGACAACTCAAACACCTAGTTCCCATTCAGAAGAAATCCCCAACCCGGCCGGGAATCGAACCCGGGACCCCGTGATCCAGAGGCAGCAACGCTAGCCACTAGACTACGAGCAGCGGACAGACTGATGGTTCGTCGCTTCGCCGTAGCACAATTACAGCACTGTCCTGGTAACACGTTCAAGACTTTTGGCAGAAGTGTTTGCAAGTGACTGGCTCGTCAGTCATCTGTCCACTACCACCATGCGAATCGCTCGCTACTCAGGCGCTGCTACAGTATTGCTTATTCTGCTTACTTCCCTGCCCACGTTAATTCATATTTTAAAAAGTAATATCTCAGTATGCTAATTAGTGACAGCTCTGTTAAATGTCGTTTTTTTGTTGTTGTCTACAGTCCAGAGTCTGGTTTGATGCAGCTCTCCATGCTACTGTATCCCATGCAAGCTTCTTCATCTCCCAGTACCTACTCCAACCTACTTCCTTCTGAATCTGCTTAGGTATTCATCTCCTGGTTTCCCTCCACACTGCCCTCCAACACTAAATTGGTGATCCCTTGGTGCCTCAGAGCATGTCCTACCAACCGTGCCACAAAGTCCTCTTCTCTCAAATTCTATTCAATAACTCCTCATTAGTTATGTGATCTACCCATCTAATCTTCAGCATTCTTCTCTAGCACCACATTTCGAAAGTTTCTATTCTCAATCTATTTCATTCACACATCTCCCAGTACATATTTCAGTACAATGAAATAATATATAAAAACTGAAATATTACACTGAAATTGCTGCCAAAAAATGGAATAAATGAAAGATTAAAATAAAGCACATGGCGTAAAAATCGATTTGTATTGTAACATGTTGCATTATTTATTGCAAATTACAAGTCCAAATACGACAGCTGACTTCATTTTATAAATTTATAGTTTTTTGCTACTATACACTAGTCCATTACTTTATAAACAGATATGAAAATAACTAAAATGGACAAAAATTGATGTGTTTTGTTAACACCGAGAATTATTTATAAATAACCTAAATTAAAATAGTCAAACAGTGATTCTAATGTCACTCTTACAGATTACGAATCAATGTAATTCGTAAACTTACCCACATATCTGTTAGAATAACAAAAACTGTTACATTCGAGCTTTTTACGAGTAGGTACAGTTATTACGTGAAACTATTTTCAACATTGTGAAATATCAACGTTTAATCTGTAACATTTTCGTTCCTCGGTAAACTAATTGGCAAAGAAACGAAAGCTCAAATGTGTTAAAACCCTCCTTTGTCGTACTCGCTTCGTTATAATAGCTTAACGCCGTAGCTTGCAACGGAAGTAGGTAATTCCTCCTACTCGCTGACAGCCACTATTAAATACGTACGAGAACAAAGACCGACCACGTTTACGGTATCCCCCCCCCTCCCTCCGCCTCACCCCTCTTCACCACAGACGGAGAAATTCATGCACCGCAGGCTTATTATCGGGGTACAACACAGAAAAGCCCGTCCAGCTACTGTCGCAGATAGGCCCTTTTCAATCCCGGTGAATCTAGCGGATTCGTTTATTCGCGTACAAACGTAACGTGCAGCACGAAACACTGAACAGCACCGAAATAAGCCCGGCAGTTTAATGGCATTAGTTGCGCAGCTGTGTTCCTATCTAGAATCCCTCCCGTTATTACGTTGTGCGATAACATTAAAAGGCGAAGCGGAGCACGTGTTTCATTCAAACTAGTTTGACTGCCAATTTCACGCCGACGAACTGCAGTGCCGCCGGAAACCCAATTCGACCAAAGGCCAATGAGTGCTACCTCCCACTGTGTTGGCGCACTTTCCGCTGCCGCTATTCAGTGTTCGGGATGGCTCAAACTGTCGACATCGCAATATGTGCCCAAAGAAACTTATAAGGGCGTAATGCATCGGTGCAGCACATATATTTAGTTTCGAGTGAAAAAAAAAATGTCAATTTTGTTTTATTTACTGGAATTTGTTATACATACCGCGCAACCACCATCTTACGTCGTAGAGGGCCAATATGATTATTTAAAAGATGTGTAATATAAAATCTGGTAAAAGGTCACATTAACGTTGGGAACAAATAAAATTCTCTTTAATTATTGATCGAAACACAATCAAATAGCCGAGCGGTTAAAGGCGCTACAGTCTGGAACCGCACGACCGCTACGGTTGCAGGTTCGAATCCTGCCTCGGGCATGGATGTGTGTGATGTCCTTAGGTTAGTTAGGTTTAAGTAGTTCTAAGTTCTAGGGGACTTCTGACCACAGCAGTTGAGTCCCATAGTGCTCAGAGCCATTTGAACCACAATCAAATACAAATCGATCAATTAAATGAAAAAGGAAATTTTTCTGACTGTACTATGTCTTTCGTAACGTACGTTTACACTTTGCTTGAATGTGTATCATATTCGAATAATACAGTAACTCAATGCGGCGAATGATATTACTAAATCGGTCACCAAATCTGAGTTGCAGAGTGCCTGCGTAAGTTTCCGGAAGGATCAAATGTTCGATTTTAGTACTCCATATGATTACTAACCAAATTAAAAGTTCTAGCACGGATGATAAATAGCAGACTTCACGGAAAACTGGAAAAAGGAATTGCAGATGAACAGCATGGATTTAGAAGAGGGTAAGGTGCAAGAGATGCAATTGAACTGCTGAGAATTACAGAGGAAAGATGCTGAGAAAGAGGAAGAAAAGTTTATGCTGTATTCGTTGATTCGGAGAAGGCCTTTGATAGAGTACAGTAGACATTCTAAGGAAGGATGATGTTGACTGAAGGAATAGAAGGCTGATTAAGAACCTATACCTTCAACACAAAAAACGAATACAGATTGTAAATGAGATGACAAGAGGAAGCAGAACTGGGAAGGAGAGTAACACAAGGTGCTGTCTCTCCACGAAAATGTTAACACATGCTTGGAGCGTACTATTCAGAAATGTTTGCAACGAAAAAGAAGAATGAAGTTTGGTGGTAGGAGGATACAATGTATTCGAGATGCAGACGATTTGGGGTTATTGGCAAAGATTGAAAAACCTATGATCGGAATGTTAAAATAATTAAATAAGACCTGCGGGGAATTCGGAATAAGAATTCATAAGAAAAAGACAAAATGCATTGTGACAAGCGCAAGAAAAGTAGCAACTGCTGAAAAGTTAGGACAGGAAGATGTAGAACAAGTTAGTGCTTTCAAATATCTGAGAAGCTTAATTATAGACAACATGAGATGTAATCAGAATGTGAAGAAACGTATAGCAGTAGCCAAGAAGGCTTTTAACAAGAAGAGGAGGCTTCCATGTAGATGCGTGGACAGTGACCTGAGGAAAATATTGGAGAAAAGATTTATGTGGGGCTTGGCATTAAACAGAGCTAAGACCTGGACACTGGGGAAAGAAGAAGAAAGAAGAATAGAAACATTTCAGTTGTGGATTTGGAGGAGGACGAAAGGAATAAAATCGGTGGACAAAGTGAGAAATTAGGAGATGCTAGAGAGTGGGGGAAGAGAGAGTGATTTTAAAGGTAATGAAGAAGAGGAAAAACAGATGTCTCGGACGTTGGTTCAGGATAAATTGTTTACTGATGGATGCTATGGAGGGAACGGTGAATGGCAAAGAACAAGATGACGCCAAAAATACTAGTTTGTGGATGGTATAAGGATAGGTAACAACTATGAGAAAACGAAGAGGGCTGCTAATGACAGGAGTGCTTTGAGAGATACATGCAAAGACCTGCCCTAGAGCAGATTACTGATGATGATTAAAAATTATCTCAGAATAGGATAAAATAGTGCGATGACATAATTGTGGTTTTGCATCTTCAACCATTGGAGTTATGGGACAAAGACAATGGCAGTGAGACAGAGAAACAGTAAAAGTTGCAGTGGTAAGGAAATGAGAAAGGGATGAAGATAGTCAGAGAGATAAAGAAAAAGTACCACTGGGAGAAAAAGGAGACGATGGTAGAGGAGACATGTGCAGACACTGGCAGTGAGACGGAAATCAAGGCGTAACTATGAAGGTCGACTTTGCAAAAGGAGTCAGAATGTTATGTGTTAATAGTGTGTTCATATGCCAAAGTTTTTGTTAGGGAAAGTGGAATGATGATTGAGGCTACCGCTTCCCCATTTTTATGTCTGAGTCGTTTAAAGAGGAACATATTCGCCTTTTTTGTACTCCGACAGGAGGATTTTCCATTGGTTGCAAATGATTAACTAACATGCAACTAGTGAGTAAATTATCGGACGAAAAGTTTTCTGTGGACTACTAAAACATGTAATGAGGAAACCTGTCTGCGTGAACTTATAGAAGGAAAGATATTTCATAGCCAGTATGTCGAAGTATTATGCCAATGGTGACAGGATAACACAACATGTCAATCCCTACGAAACAATTACTACAGCGTTTTGTCGTCAGAATTACAGTAAGGAATTGTCTTACTATCCCTGCTCTGGAATAATGACAACTTAGCGAAAGTACAGACTTTCTCACTTTTAGGTAGCCTTATGGCTCAAATGCATGTTTAAACATGGCTGTCTGTTGACACTATTCTTGCAAGTCAGAATATGCAAATACAAGCGGGATTAAGTGTTTCCAATATCCATGTGAAGCTGACACCTCTATAACATCCGAACTGCTAAGTACCACTGCACATTTGCAAGATGTTTCATACAAATTTGTGTACTTGGACACGTCGAGAATGTTAATAATTTAAAGAATTTCCTTTATTGCCTAAAATCATCTACAATTTCCTACAACGATATCTTCAGAACAAAGATTCAGTACGGAATACTGAAACAAGTCACTCTTGGTAAAGGAACAAGCAGAAGAAAATTCTCGGTGAAAACGCCTAGCTATTTCGTTTTAGTGTATTTCTGGGCAATAAATAAACGTAGAGGCTACTTTACTTCGTGATGTAACTAAAATGTGTTTGTAGACGGCCCAAAGTTATGACGCTTCGAGAATTCGTAGGTACAAGGGAAAATTAGTTAGATCAAGAAAAAATTTTTCTCCAGCACTGGTTCTTATATTACACTCCTGGAAATTGAAATAAGAACACCGTGAATTCATTGTCCCAGGAAGGGGAAACTTTATTGACACATTCCTGGGGTCAGATACATCACATGATCACACTGACAGAACCACAGGCACATAGACACAGGCAACAGAGCATGCACAATGTCGGCACTAGTACAGTGTATATCCACCTTTCGCAGCAATGCAGGCTGCCATTCTCCCATGGAGACGATATTAGAGATGCTGGATGTAGTCCTGTGGAACGGCTTGCCATGCCATTTCCACCTGGCGCCTCAGTTGGACCAGCGTTCGTGCTGGACGTGCAGACCACGTGAGACGACGCTTCATCCAGTCCCAAACATGCTCAATGGGGGACAGATCCGGAGATCTTGCTGGCCAGGGTAGTTGACTTACACCTTCTAGAGCACGTTGGGTGGCACGGGATACATGCGGACATGCATTGTCCTGTTGGAACAGCAAGTTCCCTTGTCGGTCTAGGAATGGTAGAACGATGGGTGCGATGACGGTTTGGATGTACCGTGCACTATTCAGTGTCCCCTCGACGATCACCAGTGGTGTACGGCCAGTGTAGGAGATCGCTCCCCACACCATGATGCCGGGTGTTGGCCCTGTGTGCCTCGGTCGTATGCAGTCCTGATTGTGGCGCTCACCTGCACGGCGCCAAACACGCATACGACCATCATTGGCACCAAGGCAGAAGCGACTCTCATCGCTGAAGACGACACGTCTCCATTCGTCCCTCCATTCACGCCTGTCGCGACACCACTGAAGGCGGGCTGCACGATGTTGGGGCGTGAGCGGAAGACGGCCTAACGGTGTGCGGGACCGTAGCCCAGCTTCATGGAGACGGTTGCGAATGGTCCTCGCCGATACCCCAGGAGCAACAGTGTCCCTAATTTGCTGGGAAGTGGCGGTGCGGTCCCCTACGGCACTGCGTAGGATCCTACGGTCTTGGCGTGCATCTGTGCGTCGCTGCGGTCCCGTCCCAGGTCGACGGGCACGTGCACCTTCCGCCGACCACTGGCGACAACATCGATGTACTGTGGAGACCTCACGCCCCACGTGTTGAGCAATTCTGCGGTACGTCCATCCGGCCTCCCGCATGCCCACTATACGCCCTCGCTCAAAGTCCGTCAACTGCACATACGGTTCACGTCCACGCTGTCGCGGCATGCTACCAGTGTTAAAGACTGCGATGGAGCTCCGTATGCCACGGCAAACTGGCTGACACTGACGGCGGCGGTGCACAAATGCTGCGCAGCTAGCGCCATTCGACGGCCAACACCGCGGTTCCTGATGTGTCCGCTGTGCCGTGCGTGTGATCATTGCTTGTACAGCCCTCTCGCAGTGTCCGGAGCAAGTATGGTGGGTCTGACACACCGATGTCAATGTGTTCTTTTTTCCATTTCCAGGAGTGTATTTCATCCAAAATTTTATGAAAATAGTTGTAAAAAAGTTGTAAAAAAACTGAAAAAGATAATAAAAAATGAGAAAAATTAGTAAATGATGAAGAGTGGGGTGAAAAAGTCGTAATATCAACTACACCCAAATAAATAGTTCAAAATAAAAGGAAATTTAGGGCCTCCGAGAAACAGCAACATACAGCGATTCTCAATATTTATTCCTCTGATGGGCTCCGATCTAAAATAAGTGTTCAAAGCACGCTTTGTCCAAGGAGGAGACCATGAAACACTTAACATCGGTTTCTGTTATATTCTCAATAATAAACAACACTTCGAGATTGCATTTTTATCGTTATACATCAGTTTAATTTCTCATCCTCAACATTCAACACAGGGGTTTAATTCTGCAGCCTTTCTGATTGAAGGAACTGCGCTTATATTAGTGGTATTATATTAGAATACTATCTCAAATCGAAAACTATAATAAAAATGCTACATATAATATCAAGAACATTGTATCCTTTCTATTTAGCACAGTTCTATATACATCGAAAAAGAAGTACAACCTGTTAGAGTAGCAGAGAGAGGGAGAGAGAGAGAGAGAGAGAGAGAGAGAGAGAGAGAGAGAGAGAACTGCGCTCCACACACACTTCTCCAATGTTCGTATCGACATAACGAACAGTACGTATAACAGAGGAACATTCCAACTTTTTGCGCATTTGAGACTGTCTGGTATCTTGCTTTGCGTGCACGATTCCGACTCCATTACTCTTTTCCTTGTCATTATAGTCGCGTGAGATATTTTTCAGGTCAAGTAATTGCGTAAACTATTTATCAAACAGGAAAACACTAACCGAGAAATGTTGTCAGAGCGAATGCGATTCCGTATTCCAAAAAGCATTTTGTTCCCATAATTATTCCTTTTGTAAGACCTCCACTTTCTGAAGTCGCTATCGCGCAAGGTAATAAGCAGTCACATATCGCTATGCGCTGCAATAGTAAGTTGCTCGCATGACTTACTGCAGTCTTACACTGGGGTTGTAACATGCTTTGTTTACGTATATTCATTCAGAAATATTCTCATCGCTAAATAGATTTAACGCGTCGTTATTCTCTCAATGTGCAATTTTTCTCCTTACATACTGTTTAGTTCCTCATTTCACTCATCCAGAAAAGCCTTTCACTTGAAGAAAGCAAATCAATCAGTGTTGGGAATTCATGGTTTAGAATAGAATGATTTAATTGGAAGAGATATACCTAGCGTAGGAAGAAAATGACGCAGATTCAATTTCAGTGCACATAACCATTTCGTTCCTCCAGTGTACAACACGTACTACATGCGTCTGGCATACACTATCAATACGGCACACCTGTCGCAATCAGATGCAACAAGTTTTGAAATGCTGTCTTCACATATGCGGGCATATTCGCACAATTTCGTTATTATAACTGTTTCGCCTGGAATTGGCTGCTGGACCAGGCTAGATTGATACGAAAATGTTGAAGCTAGTGAGAAGTCGTGAAATTGTCGCAGGTGATATCCAAAGCGTGCGTACAACTCTAAGCAAAAAATCATAAACTGCCGTTCCTTCCCAAATTCGTACACGATCAAATGTCCTTATCAAGATAAGATGTCACACAATGGCTTCAGAAACTTCTTAAACCCAAGAAAAGATGACAGTACAACACAGAAGCGTTACGTGGCTCTCCCTGTGGAAGTGGGAACGAAAAACATTCCTGGGACGCACGTCCCACCTGTCATTAAAGGATTACTAACAGAAACGTCAAGTGCAGTCAACAATTCAGTTGTTACGCCAAAATAAAACAAATAGAATCGTGTTTTCAAAAGAGCTAATGGATATATATAAAGTGTGTTAGTCTTAAAATTATTGAATATGCCTGAAGCCAGTGGGTACTGAAAAACGTTTGCCTGAGAGTAAAAAGAAAAAAATAAGTGGTAAACGTTATGTACAGATATTCTGGTATACAAAGCAAAGGCATTTCGTTTGCTGCCGAGGTTATGAATTTATAACGCAATAACCGACAAGGAAAGCGAATGACCCGGAAGGGGAAATGGAAACTAAATATATCTTCATGGCTTCCGAGGATATGATCTTTCTTTAAGTGATTTTAAAATCGAGTCAAGCCTACAACGAATTTGGCAGTATGAGCTAATTTCTCAGTATAGCCCTGTAACTCCCTGGCTCGGATGCATGAACAGATTCGGTTGAAAGAGTGTCATGAAGTAGTTGTGTCATTTCCTGGGGCAAGAAGTCCCAAAATTGTTGTTTTTGTTGTGGTCTTCAGACCAGAGACTGGTTTGATGCAGCTCTCCATGCTACACTATCTTCTATTCAGTCCCTCCTCATTAGTTACGTGATCGGCCCATCTAATCATCAGCATTCTTCTGTAGCGCCACATTTCGAAAGCTTCTATTCTATTTTTTTCTAAACTATTTATCGTCCACGTTTAACTTCCGTACATGGCTACACTCCATACAAATACTTTCAGAAACGACTTCCTGACATTTAAATCTATACTCGGTGTTAACAAATTTCTCTTCTTCAGAAATGCTTTCCTTGCATTGCTAGTCTACATTTTATATCCACTCTACTTCGACTATCATGAGTAATTTTGCTCCCAAAATAGAAAAACTGATCTACTACTTTAAATGTCTCATTTCCTAATGTAACTCCGTCAGCATCACACGATTTAATTTGACTACATTCCATTATCCTCGGTTTGCTTTTGTCGATGTTCATCTTACATCCTCCTTTCGAGACAAAGACCATTCCGTCCATTGCTCTTCCAGGTCCATTGCTTTCTCTGACAGAATTAAAATGTCATTGGAAAACCTCAAAGTTTTCATTTCTTCCCCACGGATTTTAATTGATACTCCAAAATTTCTTTTGCTTCCTTTAGTGCTTGCTCAATATATAGCTTGAATAACATCGGGGATAGGATACAACCCTGTCTCACTCCCTTCCCAACCACTGCTTCCCTTTCACGGCCTTCGACTCTTATAACTGCCATCTGGTTTCTGTACAAATTGTTAATAGCCTTTCACTCTCTGTATTTGATCCCTGACACCTGCAGAATTGGAAAGAGTGTATTCCAATCAACCTTGTCAAAAGTTTTCTCTAAATCTACAAATGGTAGAAACGTAGATTTGCGTTCCCTTAATGTGTCTTCTAAGACAGGTCGTAGGGTTAGTATTGGCTCAGGTGTTCCATCATTTCTGCGGAATCCAAACTGCTCTTCCCGATGTCGGCTTCTACCGGTTTTTCCATTCGGCTATAAAGAATTCTTATTAGTATTTTGCAGCCGTGACATATTAAACTGATGGTTCGAAAATTTTCACACTTGTCAACACCTGCTTTCTTTGGGGTTAGAATTATTATATTATTCTTGAAGTGTGATTGTATTTCGCCTGTCTCACACAGCTTGCTCACCAGGTGGTAGAGTGTTGTAAGGGCTGTCTCTCCCAAGGCTATCTGTAGTACTAATGGAATGCTGCCTACTCCCAGGACCTTGTTTCGACTTAGGTCTTTCGGTGCTCTGTCAAAATCTTCACGCAGTATCATATCTTCCATCTCATCTTCATCTATGTCCTCTTCCATTTCCGTAATATTTCCCCTAAGTACATCGCCCTTGTTTAGACCCTCTATATACTCCTTCCACATTTCAGCCTTCCCTTCTTTGCTTAGAACTGGTTTTCCAACTGGGCTTTTGATATTCATACAAGTGGTTTTCCTTTCTCCAAAGGCCTCTTTAATTTTCCCGTAGGCAGCATCTATCTTACCCCTAGTAGTATATGCCACTACATTCTTACATTTGTCCTCTAGCCATCCCTGCTTAGCCATTTTGCACTTCCTGTCTATCTCATGTTTGAGAAGTTTGTGTTCCTTTTTGCCTGCTTCATTTACTGCATTTGTATTTTTTCTCCTTTCATAAATTAAATTCAATATTTCTTCTGTGGCCCAAGGATTTCTATTGGACCTCGTCTTTATACCTATCTGATACTCTACTGCCTTCAATATTTCATCTCTCAAAGCTACCCATTCTTCTTCTACTGTATTTATTTCCCCCAGTCTTATCAACCGTTCCCTAATGCTCTCTCTGAAACTCTCTACAACCTCTGGTCTTTTAAGTTTATTCAGGTCCCACTTCCTTAAATTCCCACCTATTTGCAGTTTATTCAGGTTTAATCTGCAGTTCATAACCAATAGATTGTGGTCAGAGTCCATGTGTGCCCTTGGAAATGTCTTACAATTTAAAACCTGGTTCCTAAGTCTGTGTCTTACCATTATATAATCTATGTGAAACCTCCCAGTGCCTCCAGACTTCTTCCACGTATACAACCTTATTTCATGATTGTTAAATCAAGTGTCATCCATGATTAAGTTATGCTCTGTGCAAAATTCCTCTTTCATTCCTTACCCCTATCCATATTCACCTATTACTTTTCCTTTTCTTACTTTTGCTACTATCGAATCCCAGTTCCACATAACTCCTAAATTTTCGTCTTCCTTCACTTACTGAATAATTTATTTTATCTCATCATACATTTCAGCAACCTCTTCGTCATATGCGGAGCTAGTTGGCATATAAACTTGTACTACTGTGGTAGGCCTGGGCTTCATGTGTATCTTAGCTACAATAATGCGTTCGCTATTCTGTTCGTAGTAGCTTACCCGCACACCTATTATTAAACCTACTCTTGCATTACCCGTATTTAATTTTTTATTTATTACCCTATATTGACTTGACCAGAAGTCTTGTTCCTCCTGCCACCGAACTTCATTAATTCCCACTGTATCTAACCTTAACCTACCCCCTTTTTAAATTTTCTAACCTACCTGCCCAATTACGGTGTCTGACATCCCACGCTCCGATCCGTAAAACGCCAGATTTCTTTCTCCTGATAACGACAACCTCCTGAGCAGTCCACGCCCGGAGATCCGAATAGGGAGCTATTTTATTTCCGGAATATTTAACCCAAGAGGACGCCATCGTCATTCAACCATACAGTAAAGCTGCATGGCCTCGGGAAAAATTACGGCAGTAGTTTCCCCTTGCTGTCAGCCGTTCGCAGTACCAGCACAGCAAGGCCATTTTGGTTAATTCTACAAGGCCAGATCAGTCCATCATCCAGAGTGTTGTCCCTGCGACAACTGAAAAGGCTGCTGCCCCTATTCAGGACCCACCCGTTTGCCTGGTCTCTCAACAGATACCCCTCTGCTGTAGTTGCACCTACGGTACGGTACGGCTATAAGTATCGCCGAGGCATGCAATCTTCCCCATCACCGGCAAGGTCCATTGTTCATGGGATCGGGGTCTAAATTGCTATTGACTCGTTATTGATATCCTGGAAGTACTGGGGCAGAGTTGGCATCCGTTCTGGTGACATACATGGTCTATCGGGCTCAAATGTGGAGATGTTGTTGGCCCTGTTAATACCCCCACATCGCGCGACACTTCGTAGAGACAAGTGATATGTGTGGACGAAGACTGTCCTGTTGAAAAATGGTACACGATAGAGTAACATGATAGGTAACACATGAGAACACACGGTGCCCGTTACGGACGGCCGAGCCGTCAGAGACGACTCTTATCACTATCAAACATAACCTTAAGTCATACCACTTGCTTCCTCACACCATGACACCAGGAGTAACATCTTTGTACCTCTCCAAAAATATCTGAAGCATGGCACCACACTCCATATCATTGTCCTACTCACATTGCTGGTCATTTATTGAAGTAAAGAGCCACGATTCCCTATGGAATGCAATGCGATGCCATTCTTGAGCAGTCCATTCTTCCGGGTGACGCCACCGCTCTGAACACGGCCGCTTTCCCTTGGCCCGCTTGGGCCGGTAGCTGCCTAGTCCGGCTAATATTAGACTCCCACCAATTTGTGAGAGACCTTTACTTGTTCTCGAATGGCAGGTGCAGAACTGAAAGAGCTACGATGAGTTTGACGCAAAATACGTCGATCGTGTTTTGTGGTTGACCAGAACCCTGACAGCGAGTATGGCTGCTAGCACGTTTCCATGCAATCCAACGTCTGGCCACTGCCCCACACATCTGGATATTTCATTATTCGACCGGCTGGCCAGGACAGCTCCTCCTCCATCTCCACCCTTATAATGAGATCCCTTC
This sequence comes from Schistocerca cancellata, assembly GCF_023864275.1. Lineage (NCBI taxonomy): Eukaryota > Metazoa > Arthropoda > Insecta > Orthoptera > Acrididae > Schistocerca > Schistocerca cancellata. The sequence continues at coordinate 708,904,187 of NC_064630.1, forward strand.
CAGACTCTGCCAGGTGCTTACAACGCTAAGTTTCCTTTAATTCACGTCTATGGTCACAAACGTTTTGTTACCAGATTACCGTTTTCGGTCTATAATGACCAACATCAAACCTGTTTTTTATAAACCAATGTCCTTATATCGGTGTCTCATCACTTAGCATCTGACGCTGTTCCCATCCCTTATACAAACATACCACGCCTGGTTACGATACTAAACACGAACAACATTAACGCAGTCTGGTGAACGTTTTACTTTTCACAGATATCTAATCATTTAGGTACCCGCCGATGCTGTATTCGTGTACGAAGTTAGATGGTCATGCTACCATGCCTTCTAGGTGCTTCACTTTTCTTGACATGCAGTGTACATTCCGAGTGATAAGTTGCTGTCTAGTTATTTACTTTGCCAGCACGAGGAAAATCCGTTTAGAAATACTGATGAACGACAAAAAGAATGGGCATTGCGTTAGATAACGCAAAACATATGCTTTCCTTTATTCCTTCTGAGTGGTTCATGTTTCTTAAACTACTAGCTACAGTCGGTTAAGATTATGATTGATAATACAACCTGAAACTCATATTGAAATGTAAGAAAATATTCGTATACAAATGTTGAACAGATATTGAAATAAATTTAACACATTTTCTGTCCTGTCAAGCATAGTGGTAGTAACATAATACATCATAAGACCCATGTAAGTTCTGGAAATATATGAAGAGGTATGTCAGTTATATGATGTACTGTACATCTATCAGCTCATCCCGTAATTAAGAGGTGCATCAGCAGCGAAACGCAAGAAAGGTCTGACAGATAAATCGAAATATCAAACATGGTAACCGCCAGTAGCGGAAATCAAACATGTTTCTTCATTTTGATTGCATTTCGAGTATTCTTCATTTTCAAGCAAAACTCACAGTTTTAAATATGCAGACAGTAACAAATAGCAACACTTGAACATGGGTCATACTCGGAAAAACAAACCCTAGTGGTAATTACCATGTTTAAATTACTCGAAGGCTATTCAGTAAATCCCCCAACTACTGGACATCGAAATTGGTCTCGAGTCGTGCGATATCTTGAAACATCTTCTAAGATCGGATGTGTGTGTCTCTTGATATTCCACGATATGAAGTTAACTTTTCTACGAGCTTAATTTCTCTTGGCTTTCCACCATCTCAGTGATCAAATGTATCTCCTCTAGCTTTGCGGGATTTAAAGGATATTAACTGTTGTAGGACACGAAAACTAAATCAGCAATACTAAACGATTGTCGTGGCTTCCAACAATTGATAAAAGAAATCCAATCAGCGGTGGATTAATAGGCTTGTTCAAATATCCGCTTTTTGGACAAATGAACAGTTGGACACCGTACCTACATGTACACTCCATCGCTCTTGGCACTTTAGGCAAGATCTCGGATACAGAATTATTTGACGAGATCAGTCCTAGTCTAAACACGGTTTCCAACCTTTGTTTGTTCTAAAAGAGACACAGCACACATAGTATCCCACCAGTTTAGCGATGAAAACCTTTACTTTTAGGCTCCTCATTTAGTAATAGCATATGACCTTAATTAGCAGAGTGTTCTTTGCTTTGGCGTACACTGGACGCTGGAATTCTGTGAGGAATGTCAGAGATGAAGGCTATACTTTAGCCTTCTGTCTGTGGTTTATGTATTTTACTGCGTGGGCAGCACCTTACCGCGAGGAAAATGCCAGAAAGCTCGCCATATTCATCCAACAACGTCCTCCTCCGCATCGTGAGGTTCTACACTTACTTCCGGACTGTGAAAGGTTATTATACGCCCAAAAAAATTCCATAAGACTTTCCGTACGATCTCAGTGGAATGGCAAATTTTGTTCAGCAACACACTTTAGCTTTAGATACGAATTTGTTCCTATTAACAAAGTAGTACAAGTGAGCTTATTGCATGTAAGGAACTCATTGACGCTAACATTCCTGCTATCAGCCTGGTAGAATGTAGAAAGTAGGAAATTGAATGTGATTAACTGCTATTAGTGAGGTGAGGTCGTTATCTGGTACTTTCGGGATATGTTTCTGATACGTTTGTGGTATTCACCAGGCATCTCTGGATTTCATGAATGACTTCTCAAACTTTCGTGTTTCAAATGACCATTATCGGACTACGTATGTGTTAGTAGGTGAGTTACAGGGCTTCACGATATTCATAGATGAGCTGAGAAAGAAAGTAATGTTCGCTGAAATAAATCCATCATAACCCAGTTGCGAAACAACTTTGCAGAAGATGTAATACTGTATTCATTTCGCCATTACTCTTTTGCAGCTAAATTTATTGTGTGATCGAAGATATACTGGGTGAAGAAAGAAATTGCACACTCGAACTTCGCAGGGCGATTCCTCACATAGTATCAATATAAAAATGTATCTCACAAAATTTCGTCGTGCGCGTATTGCCAGCAGTAAAGCGGCGTTGAAGACTGACAGTCTGGCAACACTGTGACCACGCGTTTGGTAACTAAGTCTGGCAGCTGGTAGGATTAGCTGGTGTCGTGGATAGCGTTTAGCGTGCATGTGCAGGAGGTCGAGGGTTCGATTCTGGGTCGAGGTGTATTTGTTTTTATTTGCTAAATGTAGCCTGCGTGGTATGGTATCTGGCGTCTTACTCATGATACAGAGATTACTCAGTCGATCTTCTACAAAAAATTTTCACTTATGGATTATGAGCACAGAAATAGAAGTAAAATCGTTTTCATTGGTCACGTTTTAAAGAAGCCTTTTGCCGTCGTGGACGCAAATTGTTTAACACCACTGCGTATACTAGATCCCAAGGAACCTATTTGTGTGCACGTTCCCCCAATGGTCCCATTGACTATTGCAAAAGGTTATTCTTACCACGTTTAGGTCCACAACATTTCGTTGGGGTCTTACGCCACCAGTAGCTGCGTTGCAAATAATTTCAAGGCTTGGTTGTCATTTGTATGCATATCAACATGGAATCACTAATTATGCCTTTCAACACTGTGTAGAATCTCCATACATTATTATAGTCTTTTCTACTAGCTGTGAAAGCCGGCGTTTCCCAGGTATTTATTTATAGCTGTGTGTCCATGTCCGTATCACACAGCATCTGATATACTACTTAATGTTTGTGACGTCATATTTCCTAATCTATGTGTCATACAATGATGTAGCACTGTAGATACATTTTGCGACATGTGTGGCTACTGCTATGGAAATTTATTGTGAGTGGATCTGGTAGCAAAGAATTAATAATAAATTTAAAAATCATGCATGAAGCGACAGTTTCTCACGCATATCTCCTAAACTACGTGTCGCACTATGATATAATTTTGCAGTTACTTTCAGGGGTATATATCGGTAAAATGTCTTGCTAATACAGTTAGTACTAAAGAAATAATAACTGAAAACGTCACGGCTCATGCGGTACTTTTCTACTGTTCTCCTTTTTCACCACCACCCCCATCCCTCTATTAGGTAGATGGTTCTTACCCAACAGCGATTGTTGCTTAACACCACGACACATGTGTACCAGATTTAGTTCAAATCGGTTCAGTGGTTTAGGAGTAGATGTGGTACATTGACACACACACACACACACACACACACACACACACACACACACACACACACACACAAACACCCATTTTACATCCATTTTTGTAATATGTATGGGTTTAGGAGACAATCTGAGCGGCCTTCTTACATTGTTTGCGAATGATGCTGTCATTTACCGCTTAGTAAAGTCATCAGAAGATCAAAGTAAATACTAGTACTAAAAATAAACCGTTACAATTTGGTTATACGATGAATCACAAAAATCTAAAGGTTTTCAGTTCAGCTAAATACATGCGGATTACTTACAGTAGTGGTAATCGAGTTTTTCCATTCATGCAACAGAACCTGAAATTTTTGGGTTTCAAAGTTGGCAGATGCTGTCCGTTTTTTCTACTATTACTAGTTCGTGTTTTTCATATTCTTTCATCGGGTCGTATGGAATGGCTGCCTTGAGTGCGCAGTCTTTTATTATGAAATTGTGTTGCAATTTTTGGTTCTTCAGTCCGTTCGTTTCGTTGCCCTTCGGTTTCTCTGCTTATCACGCTGCTCATTGTCGTTCGTTGGGAATTTGAACGTGCTTTGCAATCTACTTGTGTTTTGTTTTTATCCTATTGTTTTTGTTTTCGTCGTTTTGCTTGAGAACTGGTAAGATCTCCCCGTTTGGGCATGGTTTAAAATATAAATCAAATCAACTTTTTGTTAACAAGTGAACTAAGTACACTTTACACACTTTTGACCCTCTATTTTCCATTTACCTACACTCACTGCATCGCTTCGGCTACTCAAACTTCACTCTTTGTTTTTATTTACCCACTGCACTACTTTTTCAGTTCCTTCCTTCGCCACTGATAAGACACTGATATTCAAACCCACGACGGGACCGAGCGTGGTGGCGCAGTGGTTAGCACACTGGACTCGCATTCGGGAGGACGACGGTTCAATCCCGCGTCCGGCCATCCTGATTTAGGTTTTCCGTGATTTCCCTAAATCGCTCCAGGCAAATGTTGGGATGGTTCCATTGAAAGGGTACGGCCGACTTCCTTCCCCGTCCTTCCATACTCCTATGAGACCGATGACCTCGCAGTTTGGTCTCTTCCCACAAACAACCCACCCCAACCAACCCAGGACGGGTCGTGTTTCATATACCCGTACCAATTGGCAGGCCACCAATGGCGAATTCCTGAACATACCAAATAGGCTTCTAATGGCAGAGGTTGAAAATACCGCTTGAGTTGTGAGTTTCTTTATTTTCACACGAACAGTTTCGGACTGTTATAAGCCCATCTTCAGGTGTCGTAGCTGTGCTGTTGTCCCCGAGCGCCGCGTGTACACACCGCGCCTGGTACACGCGGCGCTCGGTGACCACAGCACAGCTACGACACCTGAAGATGGGTTTATAACAGTCTGAAACCGGTCGTGTGAAAATATAGAATTTACAACAGAAGCGGTATTTTCAGCCTGTGCTATAATGCTCAGTTGCGGATGTTCTTCCAACTGGGTTGTTTGTAGGCACAATGTTCCACAACACTGGAGAGTTGTCTGGAATGTTCCAATGATCTTCGATGTTTCGGGGTGTTCAGAACATTATGAAATCTTCCAGAATGTTCCAGACCATTCACTAATATTCCAAAAAATCCCGGATCATTGTGGAACATTTTGGAATGTTGTGGAATGCTCTTGAATACTCTAGAATCTTCTGGAATGACTCAAATTCTCTCCGGCATTTTCTTTCCTGCCCTTATATCTTCAGCAACACGTCCTTCAGGTACAAACGGGAACCTTCCTCATGGATGAGGGATATAGAGTTACGACATATAACTCCCTTGATGGTAGTTGGACTCGTTTCTGAGTTTTAGCGGCGCGCACACTGTACATTACTTTTATGATATATACTGAAGCGCCAAAGAAACTGGTACGGGCATGCATATTCAAATGTAGAGATATATAAAAAGGCAGTAGACGGCGCTGCGGTCGGCATTGCCTATATAAGACAACAATTGTCTGGCGCCATTGACAGATCTTTACTGCTACTACAATGGCAGGTTATCAAGATTTAAGTGAGTTTGAACGTGGTGTTGTAGTCGGTGCATGAGCGATGGGAGACAGCATCTCCGAGGTAGCGATGAAGAGGGGATTTTCCCGTACGACTATATCACGTGGGATTTTCCCGTACGATTATTTCACGTGCGTACCGTGAATATCAGGAATCCGTTAAAACATGTAATGTTCGACATCGCTGCGGCCGGAAAAAGATCTTGCAAACATGGGGCGAACGGCAACTGAATGGAATCGTTCAAGGTGACAGACGTGCAACCATTCCACAAACTGCTGCAGATTTCAATGCTGGGTCATCAACAAGTGTCAGCGTGTCAACCATTCTACGAAACATCATCGCTATGGGCTTTCGGAGTCGAAGTCCCAGTCGTGTACCCTTGAGGACTGCACGACACAAAGTTATACGCCTCGCCTCGCTCCGTTAACACAGACATTGGACTGTTGATGATTGGAAACTTGTTGCCTGGTCCGACCAGTCTCGTTTCAGCTTATATCGAGCGGATAGACGTGTACAAATATGGAGACTACCTCATGAATCCACTGAATGGTTCAAATGGCTCTGAGCACTATGGGACTTAACATCTATGGTCATCAGTCCCCTAGAACTTAGAACTACTTAAACCTAACTAACCTAAGGACGTCACACAACACCCAGTCATCACGAGGCAGAGAAAATCCCTGACCCCGCCGGGAATCGAACCCGGGAACCCGGGCGTGGGATGCGAGAATCCACTGATCCTGCATGTGAGCAGAGGACTCTTCAAGCTGGTGGAGTCTCTCTAATGGTGTGGTGCGTATGCAGTTCGAGTGATACGGGACCCATGATACGTCTAGATACGATTCTGACAGGTGACACGTATGTAAGCATCCTGTCTGATCACATGCCTCCATTCATGTCCATTGTGCATTCTGACGAATTTGGGCAAATCGAGCAGGATGATGTGACACCCCACACGTCCAGAATTGCTGCAAAGTGGCTCAAGGACAACTCCGCTGTGTTTAAACACATCCGCTTGACCATATCTGGGATGCCTTGCAACGTGTTGATCAGATGAGATCTCCACACATTCGTGCTCTTAAGGATTTAAGGACAGCCCTGCAGGATTCATGGTGTCAAAGCCCTGCAGCACTACTTCAGACATAGCCGCGTCCACGCTATGTCGTGTTGCGGCACTTCTGCGCGCGCGGGGGCCGTACACGATGTTAGCCAGGTGTACCAGTTTCTTTGAGTCTTCAGCGTATATTGGTTATTATTATTATTATTATTATTAAAATTGTTATTATTATCGTTTTGTTAGAATAATAATAATAATAATTATTATTATTATTATTGTATCCGATGCGAAGATCACGTTCATTACCGTTAGGGAAAGAGTGTAATTCGATGACGAATATTTCATGATTAGCAGTGTCAGGATGAATTATGCAGAACAACGGCTGTATGAGAGACGATGCGCGTTAGATGGAACCGACCGCTGCGACTAATGACCTGTTTATACTGTATGCGCTGTTCACCAGACAGGACGTAGTTGCTAGCGGAGTAGCACGCCCGTGACAATTGTCATGTAGACATATCATATTTTTTTCTTGTGTTATTCTAAAACAATATGACAATAGTACGGCATACACAGACGTTGAAAATGCGGATATGTTACTGGTGCTTGGTCCATCTGATAACTGGGCGCAGTTACCGCTCGTGAATTTGCTGCTGGATGTCCTGGTCGACGTCGTCCAGATAATAATGGGTTGCGTCGTCTGGAGCTTTGCCTTCGGGAGACAGAATCTCTCTTTTCACCATAGCGTCACAGAGGTCTTCCATCGAGGAAGCTATTCTGGAGATCATTGACCAAGAACACCAGTGAAGTACAGGTAGTTTACCAAGACAGCTGCGTATCTCGCACTGTACGATCTTTGGCGTGCTGCATGAGCGTGGGCTGCACTTCTACCTTTATTCTTTAACGCAGCACCTGATCCTGCAGACCACCGTCGACTGATGTAGTTGTATGAATGGTCCCTACAACAACAGGAAGCCGACTACGACGTCATGGACACTGTAATATGGTCGGATGAAGCAGCTTTCACTCTTGAGGATTCTTCAGTACGCATAATGTCCTCCATTGGTGTGACGTTAATCCGCACATCACCCGCAATCATAGATATCAAGTTCGTTTTGGTGTCAAAATCATGGCTGGTATAATGGGAAATAGGAGTTTCAGTTCCTACTTGTTGCCTGACCGGATGACTGCAGGGAGGAACCCTGCATTCCTCTCAAACTATTTGCCTGATGCAATGGAGGATGTTCGACTTCATGTTCGTCAGAGGCTATGAATCAAGCATGATGGCGCACCTCCACATATTAGAATTTATGTGCGACGGTATACAGAAAGAACATTTCCAGGTAAATGGCTCGGGCATAGAGGTCCAGTTGCATGTTCTTCGCGTTCACCTGATCTAGATCACCTGAATTTTTTCCTGTGGAGGCACTTGAAGGAGCACATTTACATCTATATCCATACTCCGCAAGTGGAGGGTACCTTGAGTACCTCCATCGGTTCTCGCTTCTATTCCAGTCTCGTACTGTTCGTGAAAAGAAGGATTGTCGGTATGCCTCTGTGTGGGCTCTAATCTCTCTGATTTTATCATCATGGTCTCTTCGCGAGATATACGTAGGAGGTAGCAATTGCAACCTAGGAGCTTGGTATTACCTACTCCGTCGACACATATCGAAGAACTGATAGCAAGTGTTCATACTGCTCTTGTATCTGCGGATGCTGCCATGATGCGAGGTGTCCAGAGCTGTGTGAACCAGCGGGTCGCGCAATGTTTGGACGCGTAGGGGGTGGCTTTAAATATCTGATCTAAGGACGACCTATTCTTTCGTAAAGGTTATGCGTTATTAATATGGAAATTACTATTGCCACTGGTTGCTAATGTGTTAGATCTGAGTGGACGTTCTACATGTCAATGAACTACTAGTAGATGTTGAGTTATTTAACTGTGCAGTCATCTTTAGCGAAATTGATAATAATTTTGTAGTTATTCTGTCTGACAGGTCATTTCTTTCAACAGTCAATTTAAGACTAGTCTGACCACGTTTTTGTTATGTTCACTGTTAGAAAACACTGTAATATATAAATATCGAATACGCACGGCTTAAGAAACGGTCTATACTACGGTATCGTATGGCAGAATGAAACTGGCAAATAAAAACAAATGCGCCTCGATGCACAATCGAATCCTCGACCTCTCGCGTGTTCCATTGCAGGAGCTGTACAGCACTACTCCTGACAGAGACAGTTACCGTGTATGTGATTAGAGTGTTGCCAGATAGCCGATCTTTTATGTCTGTTTCCTGCCGAAAACGTGCACGGGACGAAATTTTGTGACAACCATTTTTGTAATGCTAGTATGCAAAGAATCACGCTTCTTAGTCCGAGTGCACGAATTTTTCTTCGCCCTGTAACATACTAGACACTCTGACATACAGGAAACACTTTATGTATGTCTGTCCCATGTTAATTCGTTTACGAACTCCTGTTTGTGCTCTAGGTTTTGTGGAAATAAAAATTTCACAAGCACAATCTACAGTTCCACTTAGACTTTAAGTATGTTCTACTTTACGTGTATCGTCACTGGTGTCTCATGAGGACTGTGTGACCTGGTTTGATGAGTTCCACCATCTTTTAATATATCTCATTTTAAATATCTTCATACCCACTAAATTGTATGTCCTTGATAACTTTTATTTCTATTAATGTAGAGCCAATTAACTATCCATTGATGTCTTAACAGGTGTAACATTCATGCTCCCTGCAAGGTTCATCATAAAAAATAAGGGTTCTTCACATTTAGAGTCTAATGGTTCTTATTTATCATCTTGTATCACATTTCTTACTTTTCGACTATTTACAGTCTACTTTCTACCCACGATCAGAAATATGTAGTGTAATATTATACCAACATCAGAAAGGAATCTGCTCTCCGCGTGTTGATCTGGTCCCTAAGGATGGTAGCATCTTTTTCCTACCATCTTCAGTCCTACTTTTACCTAGAATAACTGTTTGGAAATAACTATTCAGGATCAAGCTTTGCAAATACATTGTTCTGCAAATGGTTAGATAAAAGCTACTTGGTGGACATGAGTGAAGTTTTGGGAACATTAGCTATAGGTCTCGCTGTCGCGCACACAAAGTTGGACATGAGGTGAGCAAAACTGTACCACCAAACGGGGCCAGCCCCGCAACACAATGCAGATGAAGGGTCGGAAAAAGTGTCTGCCAATCAGCGATTAGCTACTGCGCACTATAGGGGAGGGTTTGGGTTCGGTTGTTTGGGGGAAGAGACCAAACAGCGAGGTCATCGGTCTCATCTGATTATGGAAGGATGGGGAAGGAAGTCGGCCGCGCCCTTTCAAAGGAACTATCCCGGCATTTGCCTGAAGCTATTTAGGCAAATCGTGGAAAACCTAAATCAGTATGGTCGGACGCGGGATTGAACCGCCGTCCTCCCAAAAGCGAGTCCAGTGTGCTAACCACTGCGCCACCTCGCCCGTTACTGTGCACTGTAATGGGGTTCTCCATTACAACATGTCCCAGGGACAACATTCTGATTTAACACGGGAAGGAATCATTCCGAAACTGGAAACTGACAAAGTATGAAAATTGCAACCTAGGAGCTTGGTATTACCTACGGTATTGTTTCATGTCCATTCAGAGTTCTGCGAAATGGATGGGAGGTTGTCGTTCACGGTCAACTACAGCAGCAAATGATCGTTACATTTTGTTACAGCTAAGAGGGCCCCTCATCAAACAGCAGGTGCAGTTCCTCTGTTTTTGACATCAAGGAGTGGAGTATCTTCAAAAAGGCCACATTTTCCTCCTCCTCCCTTTCCTTTAGGTCTATAGTCTATTATATGTGTGGCTGTAATTTCCACCCGTTTATTAGCGAATCCTTCTTCCATATTGACATCCTTTACTCTATTCTTTCATTCATGCAAAATATAGTTTATTACTTCCTTATTTTGGATTTCTGTATTTAATCTCTCAGTGTACTCTCCTTAAATATTTGGTTTCAGCTGTCTGTATCCTTCGTTGATTTTAATTAATTACTGTCCAAGTCTCACTTCTGTATGTGAACGTAGCTGTCGCAGTTACATGATACAATACTGCCTTTGTGTCTCTCCTTGTTTTACTGGTTAATGTTCTATGCATAGTGTCACATATCATGTGAAACTTGTTTAACATGTTGGACACATCATTATCATATTCATGACCTATACCACAACTTAATAACTGAAAGTGAGATACGTCTTTTATGGATTTTTCATTTAGCATTTAATAGAATATACTGAGTATTTCCCTTTAAAAGCATAAACTTTGGTTTTATTTTCTGATATTTTCAAGTTGCAGAGTTTGCCTGATAAGTCCAAGCGATGCAGGGCAAACTGTAAAACATACTCCACTTTTCGTAAAATTATTTGGTCCTTAGTGAACAGCAGAATATTTGAAGGTGTGTTTCTGGGAATTATTCCTGAGTGAGCTCCTTCTTTCCTTGTCTAACAATATCGTGAATGCGGCTGGAATTACAACAACATTTAACAGGAATGGAAAGCGCGCAACCGTACACGCCACTGTAGCACGGCGTTTGATTGGTAGAGGTCTCTACGGCCGACGACCAGTGCTTTACATTCCGTTGAATTCTGCGCGTCGATGGCACCGTTTACGATGGTTCGAAGTGCATATAGGCCATACCAGCGACAGGTTGGATTGCGTGCTCTTCTCAGGAAATTCTGCCTAAGGATTCTGGACTCTCATATGGCGAGAGGTGGGAACACGTAATGCTCCGATTAACGTTATTGTGACGCTTTCCCATGTACGTCTCTTCAGAGATACATTCAGCCCTGACGTCAGTTTTAAGCATGACAATGCACGACCATATCGAACAGCGCAAGTGGAGGAGTCCTTGGAATCAGAGGGTATTCGGTAAATGTCCTGCCATTGACCTCGATTTAAATCCCATCCAGCACGTGTGAGACGCGTTAGATAAACCATTACAGCACATTCACATGCTCCAAGACCGTTCAGCAGTTGCCAAAAGGAATGGATCGCCCTACCACAATAACTTATTGCCAATCTTGTAATCAGAAAGGGAGCACTTTATGTAGTGTGATCCACTGTTCGTGGTGATCACACAGCCTATTACTAACTATGTGTCACCTTTTGTAATGCCCAGGAGACCATCATAAATCGCGATAACTTCAGTGTAATTATTGTCTTTGATTAAAAGTGTCATTTATTTTGTCCTATTAAGTATTTCTTTCAGTTATCTTCTCTACTAAACTGTAGCAGTTCTTTCGTTGCATGGTACAAGTTTTATGGAGCTATGTTACTTGGCAGTAACACATTACAAGAAAGTTGCTTTCACCCTTGTTTTGTACACCTGTGTATTTTCTCTCTTTCCACAATGAAAGTCACAAATTTCCTATCCATCACATATTAAGAATCGGCAGTGTTTAACGTTTCATTTAGGAGAGCTGTGTGACTGTAGGATGTCTAGTAGTTTAGTTTCCAGCTGTCTGGCTATAAGGATTATTACGATATTCTTGTGATTATTGTCTTACATAATACAACCTGGTACGATAGAATTGTCTTACCAAGAAATATCTTGAGCACGTCTTCTTGTTATCCATTTCACCCTTAAATGCAGTAAATATCATATTCTTTCCAGCTACAGTGTGTTTTTTCTTATGTTCTAGGATGTTACATATCGTATAGACGAAGTGTTTGGCCAATTAGCTGACCGTAAAAGCTTTAGCATCTAAGTTATGTGCTTAACACTGTCCAGTTATACATCAAACATCAAGTTCTAGACCGTTTTTCGTGATGTGCAATTAATTCTGGTTATAGATTTGTGCCCATCTCTGATGAGAATTTGGGCTAGCTTTAACGCAGACATTATCTGCAGTAATGGCGTGGATGGAAGAAAGTTCCCAGACACTACTCAGCTAGCTACCTTACACAGTAACATGGATTTTGGGAACCAAGCAAAACATAAATAACCTAGTGGCAAACCCTGTATGTGATAAAAACGCGAAATTCATTAATTAAGGTTCCATCTCTGGCAGATGTTGGAGATGAAATGGTAACGACTTTCTGTTTTACTTGTATCAATCAATTCATCTTACTGAGGAAGGAACGCAGTGTATATTCGCAATTACCTTATTCACTGGAACTGGAGCATACAGAAGGCTGTAGATTACAATAGTAGCCAGATTACCACTGGACTAAATGTAATATCATATGTGTCATTAACAAAGAAACTGGGCGTAAATGCTGATGAAACACATGCAAAATCTAGTGTAAACTCTTTAAGAATATCACTCCAATGAGTTTGAGTGTGGTATCAAGTTAAACGGGGTGCTGAGTGAAGTAAGAGGCACGTCGAAATGATGATAAGAGGGCGGTATAACAGACACGAAATAGCCACTCATGTTGGGAATCGTCGTAGGAACGGCAGCTTTCTCCTTGCAGAACACACTTCGATAAAATTAGACCCCTGGTATACGAGCTATAAAGAGTAGCTATTCGGGTACAGACGCCTTCGCATGAAGGCGATACAATAAGACGGTTTCGAGCGTTTGTAGAGTTCTTAATATAGAGATATAATATATGATTGCTATAGGAAAGGGAATCAGTCATATCGATCTTTTTTACTTCACGGTATGCCTCTGCAGAGTTGTATAAGCAAAGACGTCGAGGTGCCAAAAATATTAACCCTAAATTTCATTTGGCTCAAAGACTGCAAATTCTTTTCGTCCAGACAAATCTCGAACAGCATCTCTTGTAAAAATGATCAAATTGTTTTTGCAGTTTCATTTATCACTGAGAGGCATTCACGCTGTTTTATTAATAAACTATGCCATTTTACGTCCAGAATAGTATCACATCAATGCAGTGATACAGCTCTTTTATAATCGTGACAAGAAATAAGATTAAAAATTCATTCGATACGGAGATTTATGTATTGTTGCCACACCGTCGGACGTCCATTCATTCGACCCGTGACTCTCTCTGTTGATATTGGCGTAGCTCACACTTACCGCTTACCAGAGCGGTGCTGGTTTCCCGTAGGAAGTGATAATTGGAATAAAAGCTGCAAAATAATAACATGAAAATTATAATTTTCAGTGCAAGTTTATTCCATAATTTTGTGTGTGACCTATACAAAGACTACTTTTATAATTAGTCCTATACATATTTACTGTTCTCACACTACAAAATTAACGTAGCTCAATTTAGAAACGTTAATGTCTTATCTCGCTGATAATAAGATGTCTTTTCTCTGGGCTCCTTTCCATTACTCATTTAAATCAAAAGGAATTAGTAATTTATTTAAGGAGCGAAAAGTAATTTAGAAAATGTTTATACTTCTCTAAACAATACAGCGTGCACTCCCATTTTCTACAATATTTACACATCGGACCGTTGAGGAGAAGGTTTACACCATAATATTTTACTCGTATTGTAACTAAGGAAGGAATACGATTGAAGTAACTGAACAGTGGGACATTCTAGCTCGTATATCAGTTACCTAAACTTCACCCACATTGTTCTACGTGGAAATTACCACTTTTCTCTCATGAGTTTAATTTAAGTACTTTGGAATGCGTGCAGGATTTTATTGTGGGATCCACCTCTTTGTTACGATTGTTTGGACGTATCACTGATTTCGTTTCACATTTACCACCACATCTTCTGGATATGAACCCCAGATATTGAAACTATACCCGACGAATATAAATTCAAAACTGGTAGGAAATTATTCAAAAATATATTTCTGTGTGGTTTAGTCTCATAAGGAAGTGAAACGTGGACGATAAACTGTTCAACGACGAACTGAACAGACTTGTTTTGAAATGTGGTGCAACAAAAGATTGTTCACGATTAGAGGGTAGATCGAATAATTATTGAGGAGCTACTCAATGCAACTGGGGAAGAAAGAAATACAGTAGCACAACATAACTATACGGAAAAATTTAAATAAGCGTTTGGCATCATTTGCCGTGATGCCCCTTGCGGGGGCAGGTATTACTACAGGTATTACTACATTCGACGCCACATTGGGCTACCTGCGTGCCGGATGGGGATGAAATGATGATGAAGACAGTACAACACCCATCCATAAGCGGAGAAAATCCCCGACCCAGTCGGGAATCGAGCACTGGCCCGTAGGATGGCAATCTATCACGCTGACCACTCAGCTATTGGGGCGAACACATAACTATATGAACATATTGGTTAGTAGGACAAATCTAGCGGCATCAAGAAATAATTTAGCGATGGACAAAAGTGAATACATCAGGCAATATCCACTTCAAATGGATGTAGGTGGCAGTAGTTGCGCAGGCTAGACTAACAAGAAGAGATGATTCAATCTTGTCTTGGGCTGAAGACCACAATGACAACAAGAGCAGTTACTATGCAAGACATAGTATTGAGGTGCGTTCATAGCGGCACATTATAGTTCGTAGTTTGATGTTATGCAGTAAGGTCTGGCGCGGAGAGCGTGACCCATCAGTCATCTTATTTCTTTTGATCATACTGGCGTATTTCGGATCGTATTCTTCGTCGTCCAACAGATCAATTTATAAGAACCCGTAATATTGGAGTAAAAACATACTACAGCTCAAGTCTTCTAAAAACACGCTATTTTGTCCCAAAAAATATTACAGTTCACTTAAAGACATGTGTATGCCTGTGCCTCAGTGTGTAAGAAAGTTGACAAGATGCGATGGTTTTTGTGTTAGGAGACCCCGCCATGATTTGCCTAAGTGAAAAGAGATCCCAGAGAAACAGAGGACCCACAGAAGCAATACTGGGTCTGAAGTACGCTGTAGACAAAAACCTGGCAATGAGTCTAACTTCACATGTTATCGGAAAAGGCCAAAATAGATTATCAATATCGAAGAATACAACCTTTTATAAAAATGATGGAGGGACAAATCTAAAAGTGCAGATAAGAAAATGTGTCCAGCATTGTTCTGCGTTTTCACTCATTATAATCGTATGTCGCCTGTATGCAGAGAATAAGAGAAGATTCAGAGAAGGTGTAGGAATGCATGGCCAAAGAATAGATACGTAATGTCGATGATGCAGCCGTCCTAGCTGAGAGTACAGGAGACCTTGGAGCTATGTTAAATAAAATTTATAAGGTCATGATGTTTGGAAATTCCCGCTACAAATTCCTGGGGCTTATAGAGGAAAGTGAGTGCATAATATTTTGAATAGGAACGAATGTTTGAAAACGTACCGTTTCTGCGCTACAGCCGTTTAAAGACATGTTTGATAGACAGGTATCCAAAATGGTAGAAGGTACTACGTCGGATTTACTGATGTCACTTTACGTCTATCCTACCTCTCTGACGTGGATCGAGTCTCTTTCACGTACTGTTAGTGTCGGAACATAAAGGCTGGTTACACGTTTGTAGAATACACCGACAAGATCCGTCCGAGTGACGAAGCTGACTGTAATGAAAGGACTGATCGTCACCTTTGTCCAGGTCGCTCTACAAAATTTCAGACTCCATGGCATATCCTTTTCGCCACAATTACGTAAAGAATTGGAGAAAGAGTATCGTCACCGTCAGCAGGCGTGGCTGTGTTGCTTCAAGAAGATGCTGTGTACCCGAAATGGACGGGGCCCCAATGCATCAAACTGAAGAGAGTCCGTCAACGAGTAGACGAGCAATTTCTTTCACTATTCATGAGTGGAATTGTACAACAAACGATGCACTGTGTCAAGCATAATCAGTTACTGACGTGTTTTCTAATAGTTGGCCGGCCGGGGTGACCGAGCGGTTCTAGGCGCTACAGTCTGGAACCGCGCGACCGCTACGGTCGCAGGTTCGAATCCTGCCACGGGCATGGATGTGTGTGATGTCCTTAGGTTAGTTAGGTTTAAGTAGTTCTAAGTTCTACGGGACTGATGACCTTAGAAGTTAAGTCCCATAGTGCTCAGAACCATTTTTCTAATAGTTGTAACAGGGAAATGATACACCTCTGGACATGGGTTCTATTTCAAAATATTATCTCCTGACTCAGCAAGTCCTAGAAATCTGTACGGGAATTTCCGAACACCCTGTATATGAAATATGTAGGTCGAAAATAGAATTGGTGACGTGGGATAAAGAAGAGAAAGGAAAAGTCTGAAATAATGTAGGTAACGAGCTAATTGAGCAAACTGACTCATTAGGAAGTAAGGGATGGTTGGAGAACAGCAGAAGCCAGTAGTAGAACTGCTCAAGCAAAGACGCATAGAGAGTGAATCATAAGACTGTAACATCAAAATACACCAGCCCTGAAGCCAGGAAAAGATTCCTTGAAGCCTATATTCTTGACTGTAGCATATTACGGGTGTGTAACGTGGAGTGAAGGAGAGAAGACACTGATTTCTTTTGAGATATGGTGCTATATGAAGGGTAGAAACTGAATGCTTTCGAGATCTGGTGTTATAGCCACTCAGATTATGTGGAACTATATACCTACAAACAAAGAGGTCCTTAACAGAGTTAATGAAAAGACAGGTGTCAAGTGTGCTACTTATTGGCAATTTCTTGAGACACGATGGACTCCTAAACACTATAGTACTAATGGAAACAGAGGTAAAGGAAGAACACGACAATGTACACCAAATAGTGAAAGATGAGTGTAAGACCGGCAGGGAAATAAAGAGGTAATCGGAAAGGTATGAAGAGTTGATATCTGTGGCCAACCAGTCCTTGGATTCACCACTACACGAGGAGAAAGATGTAGATATCTTCGTGCAGATACATCTTTACCCCAAATCTCATTTTTGGCGATTAAGTAGGTCGAATTTTGTAGGCCACTCCCCAGACGTATACATTTGTTGCCAGGGGAGGGAACCGGTAATGTATTCGCAGCAGTCGGCAACGCCACAATGATATCTGGCCGGTGTGTGTCGTGCGCGGCGGCCGTTTCCGCGCTCTGCAGGGGCACCGACGACCGCTGGTGGTAGTAGCAGCGCGGTCCGCGCGTGGCGCTGCTCTCGCCGTCGTGAACCGAGAGCCGTCGGACGGGGCCGAAGGGACGCGGCGGCCGCCGTCGGCAGCGAGTGGCGGGCAGTGCGAGCGCGGAGAGTCGCGCCACCGCATGGAGACGCGCCCCGCGGCCACCACGGCCGCCGACGCCGAAGCCGCAGCGGCACCCGACGCCGACGTCCGCCACTGACTCCTCCGACCCCCGCGACGGACTTTTTCACACCAGCGATCCGGCAGTACCTCTGTGCTCCCTCGCGTTTTACAGTTAGGGGCGCGAGTGCGTTGCAAACATGCGGTTTTCAGGGGTTTTCCTCTTGCTACTGTGTTCGTGTCTCGCAGTTCGAGCGCATTGGGACGAAGATGATGATGACCGAGGTAAGACAACCAAGACGCAGGATGCCTGGTGGAGAACTACATTAATCCTTCCACGAAATTCTGTCAATATTTTACCGCCTGTAAAATTAATCACACTGCAAAATATTTTAACATATCGGCACGAAATCTTAGGTCGTTCCGGCAAAACGCGGTCGTTTATTGTTGAGAATATTTCTTTTTAAATTTTTTAATCTCGTGTAACGCACACCTACGTCGTAAGGTTCTATGAGAAGAAGGTTTTCTACTAATATTACCACTACAAATACTACCGTGTTTTGTCCCAGAAGACGACACTGGAGCAAAGATAATAATCCATAAGCAGTCTAGATAATGTTTATGTAATGGGCGTCGAAACAAATTCTTTCCTGACACTTCGTTGACACTTAGACAACGTCATTTACAGGCGGGTAAGTACGCTAACACTACTGTATGACCTCTTACGACCTTCGTGGCGAAATGTAATGGTTCGTGGTGAAGAAGTTATTTTCTTCTCCTTGCTCTCTGTTCATAGCTGGATAACGTGTAGAAGGGCGATAAATATTCATGAAGGTAAATGTCTGAGTATGCAGAATAGCTGAGAAGCTGCTACAATGACCTGGAATCGCATTACTACTATCCTCGCATACATGAACACTTACTGGTGACTTACCATAGGATTACATTAATTACATCGACCATATCGTAGCATTTTACCGTCTGTAAACATGTGAATGAATTTACTAATTTACTAGCTTTTTGAGGCAGATATAATTACCTCCGTTAATTTTCTGGTAAGTAAGATGAAAAAATATTGTGAATTACTATTTTTGCCAACAGATTTTCGCAAATGATTGTCAACAGCTTAAAGTAAGCAACCCTGTTCACTGAGACCAACATTTCGTACCAGTAATACAAAAACTGACTCAGTAATAGTAATGGCTTTTAACGTCTCGAATGGTCCAATAATTGTGGAAGGAATGAAACACAGCTACAACTTCAAGTACATGTTGGTCAACGTGTCTGTTTAAACAGTTATGGAAGTACATGAATGGTTGCTATTGTTTATTATCACTAGCTGTCGTCGTTCTGAGCCATGTAAAATGCTCGGGATTAATAATTAGACATACCATGTGGCGTGCAACATTTTTTCTAATTAGACATCGACTTAATACATCATTATTATGTGGCGGCGACGAAATTTGTTGCTTGGCACGTTAGCCAATGCAGAGTTTACTTTTTTAACAACGACAACGTCCTTTTTGCAAATCAACCAACGCACTTTCACATTCCCTATGATTAAGGAATGTATCACAAACGAAAGTATAAGAAAGGAAAGGCTCCAGCGCGCTGCAACGTTATTGTGGAGCGATAATTACGCAGTTTTGTATTTACTTAACTTGAAAAATTTCTGTTTTTAGGGCATATACTGAAGGTAGCCCAGTAACGGCAGATACCGACTCCATGTACGGTGAAATGTGAACTGATATCGACAGAAGTGCTTTTACTGCTTTTATATAGCTTCCTTATATTTAAATTTTACGAATGAAACCTGTAACTGAAACCAGTCAATCACTCACGGACTAAATCTGAAGGGAACTCTTAAATGTCTTGATGTGTAAGAAAGTAGCAAAAGCAGCAAAGAAGGCAAAACGCAAACCAGCAACTGAGGCTGTAGAACATGAGGAAGGGGTTGCAAACACGGTGATCGTATTTTACAATAAGCACGCTGTGGAAATTAGAGACCCTTACACATATTGTGACTCTTTCACGAACCGTGCAGTTCTTACTGAGTGTAATAAAAGGCTTGTTACCTCCATTTTGAGAAGTTTGAAAGAATAGAAAGGCAAAATTTTAGATCAATGTCATTACATCCTACGATAAAAGATATGACGATGCTATAAAGAGGGCAACATCGTCAAAATGAATATAGGAAATGTAATTAAGGCATAGAACACTAGGTTTTATACGAGATGTCTTACAAGCCATAGACGTAATTGAAATAGCAGGTTCTGTACTGGCAGAGACACGTAAACCTCTTGATACAGTTTCACTCTGAAGATATACCAAATAAGTATTAAAGTATTGATTATTTTCGCAAAATTGTGTATAGTTCTAGGTATTTATGCCTCATGAAACGCAGTATCCTGTCATTGATGTCGAGTGTTCATCAGAATGAACGCTAACGTCTGGAGAACGTCAGCTGCACTGTAACAGAGCCAAGAGTGTATTCTGATGTCGGAACTGGGAACATCAAAGTATTTTATGGAATCGATAGAGAAATGTGAAAATGCTTAGAGAGAATGTCCAATTATACTAAAGAAAGGCAGTTTCTTTTAAAAGAGGACGAAAGCGTATACGTGGGTGTGAAATCCCGGTTAATTAAGAGTGCAGTATTACCGAGACGCACTCAACTGTAAACGCTCTGTGCTTAAACATGGAGACGACATAATACAACGTAAATATGGTAGGGAAAGTTAACTGCAGAAAAAGCAAAGGGTCGACTTAGGAATTCAACGATGATTCCGAGAACTTTCAGTTCCAAGGAACCTATTCTTTGGTACTTTTAAGACGTTCGGATTAAATAAAGAGATCGAACCAAATCAGAAAAATCGGAAAGGAAATTGGTTTATTTCGTACCGTGGCCACCAAGTTCACTGTGGACGCATGCATTACTTACTCGGATATGAGAGGGCTTGTGTGGAAGCGCGACGATCTCACAAAGGAACCATTGCTGCATTCGTGCGAAGCGACTGTATAGCCTAAATTTAATCTGTGATGGTTAACACGTTCCAAAAGTTCTTGCTTCATCAATACGAATCAAATGACTTCAGCTGTGTGCCACAAATCTTACCCAAGTAGGTAGGAAGGTTACTGCTTATTAATTCAGTCAGAGCAAGTGACGGTCTCAAATCATACACATTGATCTTTACAAGAGCGAAGATGTTCCCGATAAACGATCTGAGCCATGTTTAAGTACTGAAATTTCAGACGGAAATTGATTTATTTTACTGTCAGTATCGTTTATCTCATGGATGCACTATCTTTTCTTGCGTCTTTAGTGCGAAGTCTTTTCACCTGTCTATATTCATTCTCTCTATCGTGCCCCATACGTTTCAGTTTCTTCAGGAATCAAATCATATCAGTATGTTTCATTCTCAGCCTTGCAGAACTTTTTAATGAATCCCGAGCGAACACTGACGGCAAAGTATCAGACCCATCTACAGTCATGCCGTCGCTTCATTATGTCACATGCTCTCGGAACGTCCTTTATTCCTCGAAGAGCCGTTAAGGTAACAATACTGATATTGACCAATCTGTGCTACTACCAACTCTCAAAAAAGGAAAAGAAAACATATTAACTCCACTCCTTAATATTTCACGCCCTTACAAGGAAGCGACTGAACAACAACAGTTTCAATTAACTTCTTCTATTTCTTCTGTATTTATTTCATTCGAAAGTCTGTTCGTTTTATTTCGAATCATTTTATTTATTCTGTATGAGGGACACTTCAGACAACCTCAATTTGCTGTTGTCGTTTTTACAAAATTAGTGAAAAATTGTCCAACAGTTGTCCATAGAGAATTAAATCACCCTTTGAAGCACTTTTATGCACTACAAATTGCTTTCCGCTTCAGCCGTCTTGGATGGATGTGCTAATCTCATAAACAATTTCAGTAGTGTTAGGTAAGTGGTCCACAGATATTATATATTTTAGTCGTAAAATTTGAATGTATCGAAGCTATACCAATCCCACTTCTGTTGACACAGGTCCACATTTTACTCTGAAATGAATTGATGTCAGCTTGTCCATTGCTATCGCACAAGTTCGCTGTGTCAAAGAGAACTGCATCATATGACATTAAAAATAAATCTTAAAATATCCTCCAAAGTAACGTTACAACCCGCACTGAGAGTTATAGTTTCTGGAAAATTCTTCTCTGTTTTTTAAGAGCTGAGAGCTAGGAATGCACTACACTACGGCCATAGTTTCTGGTCTCTGTCACTGTCAGTGTACACTGTAATATCATTCTAAATATGTAACATTTTAAGATTTTCTATCATACTCTCTTCGCATTTAAATAGAAGGTTGAAGACAACAGGAAAGGAGTTAACTCTTATGGAAGCTTATAAAAGCTAGAGTGGGAAAAAAATGACAGTGACAACTACCTTTCGACGTCTCTATACAGCGGCTTTCGCACCATTTCTTTATACGCAGGAAGCAGAAGTTTGTATGGGAAAGAATGCGGACGGACAACGAAGCGAAAGCTATACCGCCTGGGAGGTAGGCAGCCGCGCGTGACACTCCGTCACAGCAGCGCTGAGGATTGCGAGAGTTTCCGCATGCGGCGGTGGCGGCGACGAGACTCGGCGTGCCACGGCAGCTGGCCGGCCGACCCGCCCGTAAGCTGCCGCCTACACTCTGCAGTCCTTTCACGCTCAACGCCGACCGCATGTTTGAAGCCGCACGGTAGCTTCTTGTCCGCCGTTTGTCGTTAAATGAGGCGGAGGTAACTGCATTACCGGACCGCTAGCCTTCGGAAGCTGTTTGCAGCATCGTCCCATGGAAGCTCTATTTACCGAGCAAACAGTCGAATCGTAATCTAACTGCTTTTTATTCCATTGCCTGGTGTATTAAGCTAGAATTTGTTAGGAATCATACTTACGAGGATGGCCTGTTGCTTTGCTACAAGAACAATAAAAGCAACTCATCTGTTGGTTTGTACAAAACGTTTGATTCACCTTTGTTATCGTACAAACAGGAGTTGCCATATGTGGGTTCTATCTTCCCAAAGTTATGTCCGATGTGTCTCCTTTATTTCGGTTTGTAGTTCATAATTCTCATATTCTATTCCATCTACCTCAGTTACACTTCCATTAATGGCACATGCATTTAATACATTTCGAACATTTCGTTCTTTATTCATTCTCTTGTTTTGCAGTCCTTTTCTCTCGTTAGAAACCTCGTGTCTGCATCTTGCAACTCATTGCCATCTTTCATTTTTATTTCTCCAACAATCGTCTCCACACTATAGTAACTGTATCGCTGTATGTATAATTTAAATTTCATATTTTTTTATTACTACTAAAAATTGGCCAATGAAACTTATAATCGTTTACCTAAATTTGAACCCATTCTTGATACATTTGATATGATATTTGTTAGAAAAGGTTTCTACATTTAGGCAGAATATTGAGAAATGTAAGGGAAATTTAAGTAGTTTCCAAGTCATATAAAATTTTTAATAGATGTCCACTTCTGTTTTTTCTTGAATGTCAGTCCATTCAACATCGCACCATTCAATGTCAATCATTTCGATAAACTGTTACGGAATCGATCAGGTGATAAATTATTAAAATTTCCCTTTGCTATGAATGTGTAAATACATTATTTTGTAGGTTTCATAGCACAAGGATCTTAGAATCCCGAGGTTGTTGTCTTCTATACTTTTCAATAAAATATCAAGAGTGTCACCTTCAGCTCTGCAGTAACTGCACTTTAGTAAAGGTCTTAACTTTCATTTTCTTAGTAGTCTTGTGGCTTGCTCTTTTCCTCTGAAGATCAGAATTAAGAAACCGTGGAGTGTGATGTATGAGCATCGACCAGTAACAAGTTTCTGACGATGTACGTAGCTTAAAATTTGGGGTAAGGAGTGATCAGCAATTCATGTCTGCCTATTTTTTTTCGTATTTTTCGAAGTCCAACAAAATATCCAGGATATTATCTTGAAGTGAGCGCTAACCGAAGTATAGAATGGGAATTAACCCTTCTTTTGTTGGTGGCCATGTGACCTGCGCTTTATTTCTTAAGGGCGACAATTTCCATCAGTACAAGGCCAGCATTAAGAAACATTGGTGTAAGCGGTATGTGCTATAGGACAGCTAAGGACATAGTTGCTTGGAGTTTGATATGCTCTGATGCTGATATCTCTAAATAAAATGCGAGAAGTGATGAACAGTTTTTGTCTCCTCGTATGTCTCTGTGACTTTATATTTCACACACGACAAGAAGTATCCAAAGTGTCATCTTCTACTGTGCAGTAATTGCTACGTAGGAAGAGTAATAACTTTCGTAGGTTGAGACGTGGCATAATCTTCGTCGTTTGATGGTGAATATTTCTGTCCACTAAAGACAAAGATTAAGACACCGTGCATTATGAGCTACATGCTATTTGATAGCCTAGTACCAAGACCCCTGCAATTTAATATCCTCTGATGTTTGTACCTCAACTACCGAAATGAAAAATTAATAATATCGATTTCTTCATACCTATATTTGTAGGCTTTATACTCTCCAGTAAATTATTCAGGACGTCAGCCTTCAGCTGTGCAGCAATCGCAGTTTGTAAATCATATTAACTTTGGATTTTTTAGTAACTGGATGCCGTGCTCTTAATCTTTTAATGATGTTGATTTCCTCTCACTGAAGACTAGAATTCATGTGGTATGAGGTATGCACTACTGCACAGCGCTGTTACGAATTTCTTAGAATTTCATATTGATATTTCAGAAACGTCGTTTTGGGAAGATCCAACAAATTTCGTGGAAACTCACTCTTCATGAAAATTTTATTCAACTTACGGGATGAATAAGAAGGCTTTAGGTGATATACGTATAAGGTGAACGAAAAATTAATCCGACGTTGTTGTCCGTCAAAGTGTGTGACGACTGGCGTTAACGTGGCGGAGAATGGAGAAACTTTTACGTTTGTTGTTTCTCATTTCGTTACTGACTTGCGATGAACAAATTATCCTACACCATTCAAAATTAGCAGTTCTTAGGTCTGTAATACAATGGTCGCAACCTGCCTAGAGTAACCAAAGAAAGAAGTATAGTCTTCTTGGAGGAGTCACGCGAGCGAACCACATTCGTTGTTAGCTGTTCAATATCCTACTCGAACCAATACACCCAAGTTCCCTCTCCCGTTATGATACTGTCCTGTTATGTCGCTGTAAACGGAGTTGTGCATTTGCTAGGTAGATTTTCTCAGCGTCCTTACACCAGCTGATAGGACACTAGGACACGTTTTCGAGTCTTGCACATGTTGTACTGGATCCGTCAGAAATGTTTTCTCTTTTATTTTGTTCTTTTTGCAAGAATTATTTCCACATCTACGGATGCCCGGAGCACAGAGTTGTGGCAGGTAAGCGTTCATGCAACATCGAACGTAGTGCAGTCTTCGAAATGCCTAATGATGAAATGCTCTACGTCACTGTACGTCACATGGTCATCATTTATAGTCTCGTTGGCACAGCTTGTATTTGGAACAACAACCGCTATAGCTCGCTTTTCACGAAATGACTTTCGGAAATTCTCAATATATACAAGTGATCCGCATTCTACTCGTGTACCGGTTTTATGTAGAGATATTCTGGTTTATTATTTGTTTTACAAGGTGTACAACAATTGTAGTGCCGTTATTTCCTAATATGACACATGTCTTATTTCTGATACACGACATTCTACGAGTCCTAGTGAGTAAAATTACTATCCTTAATAGATCTCAGACGAAGTAACAGATTTTGAACACTGTCCATCGTGAATTTTTCTGCTTGTGTAACGAATAGTTGAGTAGGCGTGTGCTATACTGGTTGTTCTAACCTAAGAACGTATTCCATATAAGAGGGCATGTACTGAACAGTAATTCAGTAAGGTGTATTCACCCTCAGACACACGAAATTGTCTGAATTACATTGGACCATATCAGTTAAACAATTTGAACTGCCTTCCTGAAATAACCAGTTCCTTGCGTTCCCAATTGAAACAATAGTTATTAATTCAATTCTTAAAAATTAAGTTTTCTAAATTTTATGTTGCATTCGTATTTACAGCCCAAATGTATGACTGACTTGCCTCCTTGTATGTAGCAGATTTGTTTCCGGCTTTTATGTCAATTTAATTCTGGTAATAGTTACAGGAAAGAAAGTAAAAGGAACCAAACGTAACCGCCAGAGATGGATAATACATGCTGCACATTAAAGAAGGCATCCAAATTATGATAATACTATGTCCAAACATTCCTGATAGAAGCAGAGGGTCTTGCGACTACGATATCATTCCCTGTCCATATGCCTTTACTGAATCTCTGCCGTGGAAACGGAAAATATTACATCAGTGTGCTTACTTATCTACAATTTTTCCAACCTCAAAACACATAAAATGCTAGAACGTCAAGTTCTCTTTCCACAGTAGTCTTCTTTGCATAATACTGTGGCAAATATAGGTAGATTTTATGTCTATTTGGTAGTCCCATAACACGTATACTAAATAAAGAACAACAAAATTGAAAATAAAATCACAATAATTTTGAACATAAAAAATCTGTTTTGCCGTCTAATTTCATATTCGAAGAAGTTTTTTACTTTCAGACCTTTGTCGTTCAATTAATTGCAACGATATTTCGACAAGGAACCGATCAGCAATCAATTGAGCCACAGAAACCTAATCACTTTCTGTTCCAGCACTCATCTCCTTGAAACGCAATGGTTATTGATTATCTACATCTACATCTACATCCATACTCCGCAAGCCACCTGACGGTGTGTGGCGGAGGGTACCTTCAGTACCTCTATCGGTTCTCCCTTCTATTCCAGTCTCGTATTGTTCGTGGAAAGAAGGATTGTCGGTATGCCTCTGTGTGGCTCTAATCTCTCTGATTTTATCCTCATGGTCTCTTCGCGAGATATACGTAGGAGAGAGCAATATACTGCTTGACTCTTCGGTGAAGGTATGTTCTCGAAACTTTGACAAAAGCCCGTACCGAGCTACTGAGCGTCTCTCCTGCAGAGTCTTCCACTGGAGTTTATCTATCATCTCCGTAACGCTTTCGCGATTACTAAATGATCCTGTAACGAAGCGCGCTGCTCTCCGTTGGATCTTCTCTCTGTCTTGTATCAACCCTATCTGGTACGGATCCCACACTGCTGAGCAGTATTCAAGCAGTGGGCGAACAAGCATACTGTAACCTACTTCCTTTGTTTTCGGATTGCATTTCCTTAGGATTCTTCCAATGAATCTCAGTCTGGCATCTGCTTTACCGACAATCAACATTATATGATCATTCCATTTTAAATCACTCCTAATGCGTACTCCCAGATAATTTATGGTATTAACTGCTTCCAGTTGCTGACCTGCTATTTTGTAGCTAAATGATAAAGGATCTATCTTTCTGTGTATTCGCAGCACATTACACTTGTCTACATTGAGATTCAGTTGCCATTCCCTGCACCATGCGTCAATTCGCTGCAGATCCTCCTGCATTTCAGTACAATTTTCCATTGTTACAACCTCTCGATACACCACAGCATCATCTGCAAAAAGCCTCAGTGAACTTCCGATGTCATCCACCAGGTCATTTATGTATATTGTGAATAGCAATTATGTCACCAACGAGTAGAATTACGCACTGTCGCTTTGCGGGGAACAATTTGAGTCGCATTTCTCGCTAACCGTACGTGCGAGACGTATTCTCCCATGCTGATTTTCCACTGATCGTCATTCACATTAGTATTCTTTTTTATTCAGAATTTCCAAGGAATTTCCAACGATAGTTCTCAGTATACGTTTTCTTTCTTACCCGATGCGGAAAGAACGTCTTAAGACCAGTAATTAGGCTCTGTTACAACGAACTTCGTGTTATTCAATGTACATTACGGATAAGCGATCGAGTACCTCATTATGAAATACATCTCCAATTAAAAAATTCATTTGTTCCTATTTCTACATGTGGAATAAAAGTGCAGTACATATTCTGAACTAGAGTTTCCAAAATGTAGTAGCACATCGCACTACAAAAGTAAGAATAATTATATGCAGCGTTACTAGTAAATTAGGTTCCTTTCATTGCTTTCATTAAATGTGGTCCCATCTGACAGCGCAATTCCCTGTTGAGTGTTAGAAACCACCACAAAGCGCTGTCTCTTTTTATCGCAGCCCATTAATTGGGCGATGTCCTATACTGACTCTGGATTTCAATATTCTGTCTTGGCTTTTATTAGGGAGAGCGTTATAAGAATAACTAAGAAGACTATTTATCAATAAATTGCTTACTATATCTAATTTTAACCACGTAAAAACTATTTCCTGGTATGAAGCATCATTTCAAGTTTTCTCTGCCTCATCAGTTATATACGCTATAACGAAAAAATATTTACGTCCATATTTTGGACAATCTTCTATAGAATACCAATAGAGACGAACGAAGCCCACTAATTCCGCTTACAGAATTCATGAAGTCATTATTCTGTTTCCAGTGATCTAGTAATGTCGACAGAGTAAATAATGTCTCGTGTTTCATTGAAATTATTATAACGTTCTGCTGTTATTATACTGTGAGTTGGTATGTGGAACTGAAAGTCTTGCAAAAAGTACAGAGTCGAATTTTCCAAATATTGAAACTCTCTGAAGAGTTAAGGAAACGAAATTTGGACACAAGTGCTTCGCATTCACAGTTAAGTACCGCCATGTCATGTCTATGTTATTATTTATAACACACGACTCTCCAGTCTATACTCACCTACAGCCTGTTTGAACTAAAGTCTCGTAGGTGAACGACCTTTCTTTAAGAATCTCCACAACTTTTGTAAGACGTTGTAACATACGACTTCTTAAGGAAAACTTGTAAGAAAAGAAATAGTGGACTTAACGTGAAAACGTGGAAGACCTGTGCTCCTCTTTTCTCTGTGTCTGCATTAAAAACTAAAATACATTCCTTCACTTTTCCAGAATTTTTGAGAAAAGTGCTTTCTATGAATTTTATCAAACTCTCATACCTTGTGAAGATATTTTGAAATAGAGAACTTCATTTTGAAGCAATAAAATTATTTTATAGATTTTTTCACGTTCATGTACCACTATCAAAAGTAGAACCAGTTATGACTGTGGAAGGTCAAGGTAGGTCATAAAGCTAAACGTTATATCTGTAGCGCTAAATTATTTAGGAAGCCGTGTCTGATATTAACATTTTCTAATATGTTTGATGGTGTTTACCAGTTTTGGAATGCCATAAACAGCTTTAAGTGCTAATATATGGATACAAAGAAGAATTTTTTGTGCCGATGTCGTGTAACAGCAGGTATTCCGTTTTATTTTTCGAGAAAGTCTGCCTACTAAGTAGCAATATTATTCCTCAAAAGTTTAAAAATGATTGTTTCGGAGAAATTTAGTTTGTGGAGCAATTATAAAAATCTTAATTTTTCTTACGTTAACTACAACTGATTCTCAATTACCTGATGGTTGCTAAGTTGATCAGGAAATATTAGATTTGAAGAGGGCAACAGTAATATTTTACGAAACATTATAGGATCAGTCCTGAGTAACTGATACCTATAGTTTTTGCCTATTTCTTGACTCTTCCGACGTTCTTCAGCAGATCGTAGTTAAACGTCTGGGAATTTGTTCAACGTTCGAGAATGTGATGACTAAGCCTCAGATGAAGTGAGGGGAAAATAAGTCAAGCTCGGGTGCTGATGTTGGCGGTAAAAGAAAGTTCCTTGGACGCTATACCTTAAGCAGCTTGCTGTATTCTCCAAGGTTGTAATGTCATATGGCTAACAAATAGGTACACTGAAATTCATAGGCTTCTCCATATATTTCGCTCGTGAGTTAAAAATTCTTCAAAGATGCATAATTTTTGGGTAATGGAGTAAGTGTGATATGTATAGAATTTTCGCTAAGAGTAAAAGAAGTTCGCTTCGGAGCAGTTTAATATAACTTGCTAAGCGAATTCCGCAAAATTAGTCCACGGTGTGATGATAACACCGATAGGTGTTCAGATTCGAACCAGATACATGTATGTGCTAGATAAACTAAATCCAGATATTTTAACAATATTCGAGATTCGCTTCTGATGCTATACTCCAGATTGTGTGGCCGGTAAGTGTGCTGCAAAACGTACGTAGCGTTGAATAACGAAAATGATCATTAATTGCAGAAATACGATTAAGTTGGTACATACAAATATATTTTGTATTAAGTGCGATGAGCTATTCTCCAAGGAATAAGTGCAGTTGTTGACGAAGACTTTACGAAAGGAATGTGCGGTATGATTCTGGAAGTTAAATATTGCTATACTTCTCTCACATATCTTGCTTCTAACGCCCTATTAACTGCTGCATGTTAAGAGGGTTTATTTTGTCGAGATTGGGCAAAGTAATCTATTGTTATATGGTTACTAGCCTTACTAGTACGAGTCACGTGAAAAGGTGGATTACTACGAATTATGTGTAATGAAATTTGATGCTATGCTTTATTACTCTAGATGTTTTTGACACGTTTGTACCATGAAAAACTCGTTCATGTTTTTAATTGTATCTCATAACTATCTTCCATTCCCTATTCCATTCGTGAAATGTTGTTGAGAACAGTGGCTCCTGCTCGGATTTATATAAGCAGTGGCACAGAGCATTTTTAATATCCGTAGGTAATCGTATCATAGGATTGCCAGTAATATTCTTAGTCACTTGCATAAAGAACCGTAAAGTGATGACTACACAACACAAAAGTTGTATCTATGTTTCCGGGAATTTAATAATATTGCTACGTCTGAGGTGTTAGCGTTGTACTTAAAATATTAAATTGCGTAGAACCTCATTCACTCGTATATATGTTCTAGTTCCGTCTTCCCGGATTTGTCTTTTGCTCTGTTTTCTGTGAATGTTAAAGAAGACAATGCTGGAGGTTCCTTAGTGCTTACTGAGATCTGTTGCGTGGACCAAACATAGATTTCCTTTCAACATATCCAGCAGTTTCAATTTGTCCCAGGTATTTACCAGTCATGACGGCCGCGTGGATATTTAATAAGCAACGTAACCTGTAAACTAATTGTGCCTCATCAAAAGCCTCCTATTCGCCTCAGATCCTGCATTCTCTTCTTCGTTTTCTAGAAAGCTCAGATATTCTTCATTCTCTGTCAGTGGGCTTATTTATGCTCCCCGTCCAAAGAGACACGGCGTCTTCTTTTCGTTGTTCGTCTCCGCGTATTCCATTCGTTACCAACATATTGCGGAAGAGATTCCTACCACAGTTGTTTTCGGGATTGATTTGTAGGAGTTAGAGGTTTTTCTTCGGTGTTTGTAAACCAGGGCATTGTGGTTTTGTGGTTCGAATAAAAACTGTAGATCCTCTTCATGGTCAACCTGTCCCCGGCCATCCGTTTGAGGTGACCGTAAAGTCGTAGACGTCTTTTCGGGGATGTAACAGTAATTTTCTCTTGTTTGCCATAGACTGCCTTGCTGGTCCATTTTCTCGTATTTCCGTTCTTGTTATTGAATCCTATGAGTGCCCTAACAATTCTGCGCTCATGTTTCTCCAGTTCTTCGATAAGGCTTTTATTTACATTTAGAGACAGAGTTTTTGCTGGCTACAAAACTGCTGGTTTCTGAATTGTTTCACAGTGATAAATCTTAGTGTCTTATAAAACGCATTTTTTGTTGAAGACTGTGGACGTCATTTGGTAGTATATATGTAGTTAACGTATTCGTTTCTTAAGTCCGTTCTTTCCCAGTGCGTTTCAGATATTGAACTAACGCAGGTATCTAATTTTTTTTTACTCTGCTGATGTCTCCGAATCAATTTTTGTGTTTTGGGGTTGTACTTTTGATGGTACCCCTTAATTCTGTTATTTCAAATGATTATGTCTTTATACTATCAGTCCTGTTACTTTATTTTTTTGTCTAGTGTGCTGAAACGAGGTACGTTCAGTAAGAAATGCAACACTTTTTGTTTCTCAGCCGATTTCGGTTCAAATATGTAAATTTTTTTGTGATACTTCGTGGAATATTCCCGCTTCAGTGCCTGTTGTTTCATGTATCCGATAGGTGGCTGCGCTGTACGTAATCTTCAAAATGTCTGTAATATAGATGCGCTGCACGTGGAGCCGAAATTGACTTTCTTGTGGCGGAAAATCAGAGCATCTCACATATTCGTAGGAGCTCGCAGAACGTCTACGGAGACCAAGCAGTGAACAAAAGCATGGAGAGTCGTTGTGCGAGGCGCCTGTCAGGAAAGCAGAAAGGTCACACACAGCTGTCTGATCTGCCATTTGGCGGGCGGCTGCACGCAGCAGTGACTTCTGCCATGTTGAAACTTGCGGTCACCCTCATTCGAGGTGATCGACGGATCAGTGTAAACTCTTCACTGATCAACTGTATGTCTCTGTTGGTAGCGCTGACACTATCGTTCACCAGTTGAGGTACTCAAAAATGTGTTTCCGCTAGGTTCTTCGTCGCCAAACAGAAAACGCTAAAGAGAGAAGAGCCATTTGTGGGAATTGCTTGCATCTTACGAGGCTCATTGTGACAATTTTTTGTCGAACATCGTCATAGGCGATGCAAGGCTGGGTTACTACTTCAAACCGGCAATCCATGGAGTGGCACCACACCACCTCTCCTCCGAAAACTTGCACATAATGTAGCGGCCGTGAGGAAAACAAGAGATGCTGACTTCTTTTTGGCACTTGACGCCATGAATGCTCCCTGTAAGTGCAGTAACACCTGACAAAGCGAACTGGTTACGTGGCCATGGTGACATCGCTGTCGTATTTACGTCCGAGAAGCAGGAATGGGAGGTATTAACGCCACGCACTCCATTAATATTACTTGCCATCAGACACTACGCCATCGTACACGGATCTGAATGAACTATCCAATTAGAACAAGAGCAGGAACGAGACTATGTGAATGCATAAAACTGAAACCAGTCATCTCTTTAAAATATTATTATACCGGTTTTAAAAACTTTTCAAGCTCATATTCAGATGGTTTTCCGGAAATTACGAGGGTCGTTCTATAAGTAATGCCTTGCTTTTGTTTTATTCTCAGAACATATTTATTGTTAAGATCAGAATTTGGTGACTATATATACTAACATGTCTTGTCCATGTAATATTTTTCTACGTAGTCTCCATCACGTTCTATGGCCACACGTCAACGTTGTGGAAGAGCATGTATTCCCTGCTGGCAAAAGCTCTTGTCCTGTCGGAGTAGCTACGTTTTCACTGCATGACTGACACTCCCGTTATCTTCAAAGTGTTTTTCCCCATAGAGAATCTTTAAGCAGCCCAATGAGATGGACGTCCGAGGGTGCCAGGTCTGGACTGTAGGGTAGAAGAGGCAATGATGTCCAACACAATTTGCCGATGTGTTCCCGGGTTCTCAGACTTGTGTGTGGGCGTGCATTATCGTGTTGGGGCAAGATTTCTGCTGGATTCTTGTCCAATCGAACACGTCGGAAACGGTTCTTGAGTTTATTCAGCCTTCAAGTATGCCTCAGTATTGATGGTTGACCCTCTTGTCATCACATCTACGAGAATGACGCCATCACAATCCCAGAAGACCGTCATGAATTTTCTGGCAGTGGGGGTTGTCTCGAGTATGTTCTTTGTGGTGACTGAGGATGATGCCACTCCTTGAACTGCGACAGAAAGGTCTCTCCGTCGGCCTCAAAACGCTCCATCAAGATGGAATGGCCTTTCTTTGAATCTTATTTCCCGCTGTGAGCATTCGTGGAACCAATCCTGTGCTTCTCTTTGAATATCCGAGAGACTCGATCATTGCAGACGCAATTCCAATGCTGACCGACAACTGTAGAGCCAATTGTCGAGCAGTGATGCGCCGGTCGGCACGCTTAGTACCATCTGCACTATTCAGCATTTCTGGACGTACCGAGCGTGGCTGGTCATGGAGCTTTGTTTCTGCATTTCCTGAGGCTGTGACTTTATTTATCCATCACCCAGTTGTACTCCTATTAACTGCAGCATCGCCATACACTGCACACAAACGTTAATGGATGTTCACCGTTGTTTCTTTTTCTGCACACAAGAACTCAATAACAGTACGCTGCTTGTAACATGAGTCGTATGTAGACGCCATTTTGACGCTTTACTATGGCTCTGCCATCTGTTACAACCGTTCGAAACTTCATCGGCTCACAGAACAAACATCAAATGTGAAGCACCGACAAGGACGTTTGTCTATGAATGTTAATGGCCTTTTTTTCTCTTTTGGGGGGGAGGGTGTGGCCGAGCGGTTCTAGGCGCTACATTCTGGAACCACGCGACCGCTACGGTCGCCGGTTCGAATCCTGCCTCGGGCATGGATGTGTGTGATGTCCTTAGGTTGGTTAGGTTTAAGTAGTTCTAAGTTCTAGGTGACTGATGACCTCAGATGTTAAGTCTCATAGTGCTCAGAGCCATTTGAAGCATTATTTTTTTTTAATGTGCGGCATTACTTCTTGAACGACCCTCGTACGTAGCTCTTCGAGCAATGCTTGAAATACCTATCTAACTTTGTGAAAACTATCTGAAGATGAGCATGAATAGGTTCGCAAACCGGTTTATGGAATAATAAATGACTATTTCAAAAAACGACTGGTTGCAGTTTTATGTATTTACCACAAATTTAGACAATATTGTCTGTGGAGAGCAGCGACCTGATGCTATATTTAAGTTAAAATGAACAGTCGGGATCAAAATAATGTTTTGTGTTATGTAAAAGCCATCTTCAGAAATTTTGTACCCCTATGACTGGTGCTGGCGGCTCCTCGGTTTTTTCGTGATACCACGATCGTACACTATTTACGTTGAATAATGAATAACGAATGTTCTAAAACATCCGTAACGCAACGAGACTATCCGTTCACTGGTAGTAGCAGTAAAATTCTCTCTCCCGGTTATGTCACTTGTTTTCCACAGCTGCGTCTGTTGATTCCTCGTCTGGTGTTTCAGTATCGGATGATAATACCAACCGTTTGTTCAAATGTATGCCGACCAATTTTATTGTGTTTTTAGTTTCCTCGTAAGTCAGGGTATTCTATTGAAGTAGTCATGACACAGTTTTTTGCTGTCTAGTCTTGTAACATCACAACAGGGGCGGCCAATGTTGCAGAAGCACTAGCAAAATAACCCTGTGATCAAGTCGTTAGTAATTTTGGCTAGTAACCCCGAGATACTTGATTAGATTCTCTGGGGATACTTCAAATTTTTCTCTGATGGTACGATCTGGGAGAAAGTCCAACCTGCCTTGTGAGGCCAAATGAAGAGCCGTTTGAATATAAAAGCATCGAAATTGACCCAAAAGTCGCTGAAGCAGAGTTACGCCGAAAGGCTTTTCGCCACGCTGGATAAAACACTCCATTTTCTTGAGAGCACGAAAACATCAACCGTTTTCTTTTCACGTTATATTTTTACGGGTAGACTCATGATGTACGACGACAACTTATTTTATCCTTTGCAAGATTCCATGCCAGTTCTGTAGGATTTAGGTGTAGACTGTGTGGTTGCAGTAGGAGAGGAACCATGTCTTTGGAAAATTGTTTCGGTCAGCAATGACCGACAATCTGAGGACCTACAATATTTGTGATCACAGAC
The DNA here is from genome assembly GCF_023864275.1 of Schistocerca cancellata. Lineage (NCBI taxonomy): Eukaryota > Metazoa > Arthropoda > Insecta > Orthoptera > Acrididae > Schistocerca > Schistocerca cancellata. Next base: position 708,939,572 of record NC_064630.1, read on the forward strand.
GTGAAATAAAGAAATTTATTCTACACTCTCGGATCACTGTTCCATTCGAGACTATATCGCAGCTTGTGAAATTTACACATTTATTGACAATGTAATGCGTCTGTATTCGCGATCTGTCTAAATAAACCGTTGGCCTCTTTAATTGTGATGTTTCACTTTTTTAGAAAAATGTTATGTAGTATGCTGTGTTTTGGGAGTACATTCACTGTTCCTTTGTTATGTTGCCTTTTAAAATTAAATCCAGTAGATGGAATAGTTTTTATCATAGATGCTTTGCTCGCCTGGAGTCCATTTCTGTATGACAGCACATACGAAGTTTCCTTTAGATTGTACTGAGGCGGTCCGCAGAGAGTCTTAACTGTCGGCACGCGATATATTGTTCGCCTTGAGGTGCCGAGAGCCCGGCGCCGAAGCTAAGGGAGGGAAGTGCGGACCACTTGAGACGGTTATGGACGAGTAAGTGAATTTCGTAGCTTACCACCGTGTCGATTTCTGTGCTTCGGCGAAGCCGAGTTCACGGCAGGCTTGAGGTGGTTTGGCGCAGAAATACTTTGAAACTTGTAGTAAACAGCAATGGAAGCAAAGGAACATTATGAAGTGTTATTAAGCCGACGTGTAGGAGCTTACGTGGAGGAATGGTTTTCGACGTGAAGGGTTACAGCGGGTTGAGTTGCCGCTTAACCGTACTGGGCAGCGGCATTTATTTGATTCGCTAAAGTGTAGTACGATTATTGCTAAGCGCCTTTAGTTGCTGTCACATTGAGAAGGCACTGGCGTTAAAGGAAATGTTATCCCGTGCAAGTAAACAGAAATGAGCTTTGCTCCGGCGTGATATGGGTAAGCAAATCTGAAAAATTACGTTCATTGCCCGTACTTTAATTGTTTGGTGTGTTTTGCCCCGCTCCTAATAGCACCCACCTTTATTAGCTTTGTGTAAATTTTGTGTGTCACTGTGCAGTTTTCTTAAAAAATAAAAAAAAGATACGTTACTTTCAAACGTCTGTTTAAGTACCTCTTAAAGCTTTTGCGTGGTTTACATTGTGTTGAGTTACCTTAAGGGGCCGAGTTTATCGAAACACATTATTGTTTAGTAACCTTAAATTTGCAATCATTGGCCCATTAGTTAATCACAGCAATAGTTAACCGTTTTTGGACGGGTATCCCTAGACCCTACTGCCTTTTTCAAGTACCTGCTCAGTAATTTTGTGACGCCACTCACTGACAACATGTACATTACATTTTAAGTTAAATTTTACGGTTTCCTTATTCATAAAAATAGTTTATTAGTTGTAGTCATTGCTATTGTGTTGTACACACATCTAAAAAAGTTTTCCGTCACCCCGATTCCCAGAACTCCTAAAGATAGACGTTGACTATGGATATTGTATCACAGACACAGTCCCTTTGATTGTTCAGAGTTGTCACTAAACCCGTCGACAGGTGTAAACAACCAAGCATGAGCAGCGCCTATTAGACGGAGGGGTCCGACAGCCGATCAGTTCAAGTCATTCCACCGGGAAGGAGGTGGACGGCTCGTGTTGTCTGTAGTTCAACCACACCAAGAAGGTCAATACTGCATTGTTTTTATGTGCCAGGAAGGGCTCTCGTCAAGGGAAGTGTCCAGGCGTCTCGGAGTGAACCAAAGTGATGTTGTTCGGACATGGAGGAGATACAGAGAGACAGGAGCTCTCAATGACATGCCTCCCTCTGGCCGCCCAAGGGCTACTAGTGCAGTAGATACCGCTATCTACGGATTGTGGCTCGGAGGAACCATGAAAACAAGGCTACCATGTTGAACAACGCTTTTTGTGCAGGCACAGGACATCGTGTTACGACTCAAACTGCGCGCATTTGGCTGCATGATGTGTAACTTCACTCCCGACCTCTAGGGCGAGGTCCATCTTTGCAACCACGACACCATGCTGTGCGGTACAGAGGGGCCCGACAACATGCCGAATGAACCAATCAGGATTGGCGTCTCGTTATTTTCACCTCATATGCCTTCAAACAGACAATCGTCGGAGACGTGTTTGGAGGCAACCCGGTCAGGCTGAACGGCTTAGACATACTGTTCAGCCACTGCAGCAAAGTGGAGGTTCCCTGCTGTTTTGGGGTGACATTATGTGGGGCCGACGTACTCCGCTGATGGTCATGGAAGGCGGCGTACAATACGTGAATGCCGTCCTCCGTCCGATAGTGCAACCATATCGGCAGCATATTGGCGAGGCATTCATCTTCATGAACAACCCTATCGAACATGCCTGGGATAGACTGAAAAGGACTTTATGGACGACGTGACCCACCAACCTCTCAGAGGGATCTACGCCGAATCGCCGTTGAGGAGTGTTACAATCTGGACCAACAGTGCCTTGACGAACTTGTGGATAGTATGCCACGACGAATACAGGCATCCATCAATGAAAGAGGACGTACTACTGGATATTAGAGGTACCGGTGTGTACAGCAATGTGGACCACCACCTCTGAAGGTCTCGCTGTATGGTGGTACAACATGCAATGTGTGGTTTTCATGAGCAATAAAAAGGGCGGAAATGATGTTTATGTTGATCTCTATTCCAGCTTTCTGTACAGGTTCCAGAACTCTCGGAACCGATGTGATGCAAATCTTTTTCTGATGCAAACAAACTGGAGGTCAGGCTGTGGTGTGGCCATGTGAAATCATTACGTTTGGTGACACATGTAAGCTCGTTCCTTGTTTTAGATGTTCCCTGCACCATCCTGTAATCAGAGGGTTCAACCACTTGGTAGTTGATGGTTGCAGTCACAACATCTCTCTTATAGTGTTCTGCGGAATCCAGTTCGTAGATCTAGGTCTCCGATTGGATAGTGTATACGACTGGAGTTCACCCTCTCAAAGTCGATTAAGGCCTATAGATGGTATACTGAGTCAACGAAACTTGTTGCAATATAATAAAGTGAAATCAAAGCGACACATACAGGTTTTTCAGTTTATTAGGTACTTGAAAGGCCGAAGTTCCGCAGCCCATCAAAAACTTGGTGTACCTTTCCAGATTTAGTGTATTCGTAGGCGCAATGAAGAGGGCACATTCTACAGTCAGGAGAAACCCAACAATACCGTGTAACTGCACCTCCTCCGTCTTCACTGTTGGCACTGTCACGCAGGTAATGTTCTCCGGGCATTCACCAAACACAAACCCTTATGTGGGAATGCCACAGGATACAGCGTGAATCGTCATTCCAAATAACAGATCATTCGCCTTGTACACGCCTAGCGCCGGCGGTCTTTACGCCATGTCAAGGTGTCTTGAAGGGAGGATATAAGATGAACATCAACAAAAGCAAAACGAGGATAATGGAATGTAGTCGAATTATGTCGGGTGATGTTGAGGGTATTAGATTAGGAAATGAGACACTTAAAGTAGTAAAGGAGTTTTGCTATTTGGGGAGCAAAATAACTGATGATGGTCGAAGTAGAGAGGATATAAAATGTAGACTGGCAATGGCAAGGAAAGAGTTTCTGAAGAACAGAAATTTGTTAACATCGAGTATAGATTTAAGTGTCAGGAAGTCATTTCTGAAAGTATTTGTATGGAGTGTAGCCATGTGTGGAAGTGAAACATGGAAGGCTAATAGTTTGGACAAGAAGAGAACAGAAGGTTTCGAAATGTGGTGCTACAGAAGAATGCTGAAGATTAGATGGATAGATCACATAACTAATGAGGAAGTATTGAATAGGATTGGGGAGAAGAGAATTTTGTGGCACAACTTGACCAGAAGAAGGGATAGGTTGGTAGGACATGTTCTGAGGCATCAAGGGATCACCAATTTAGTATTGGAGGGCAGCGTGGAGGGTAAAAATCGTAGGGGGAGACCAAGAGATGATTACACTAAGCAGATTCAGAAGGATATAGGTTGCAGTAGGTACTGGGAGATGAAGAAGCTTGCACAGGATAGAGTAGCATGGAGAGCTGCATCAAACCAGTCTCGGGACTGAAGACCACAACAACAACAACAACAAGAGTAATTTAGAAATGTGTGGCATATAATACCATACCCCATTCGTTTTAACTCCCCACTCACTGTTATAGTGCTAATTGAACTGCTTTTAGTACTCTGGAACTCAAGAATGCTATCCTTCTCTAACGGCATGCGATTTTTATATCCGCGATGCATATTAATGATCGTTGGTCTTTGCCGTCCGGCAATTGAGGCCTGTCTGGCAATTTTTTTTTTAATCTACGCTCGATATCACTGATCTCTCCTCGCTGAATCGTTTAATAGTTACTGCATCTCTGCTGGCAACACAACACACCAAAAATAAATTTAGATGATAAACGGGTATGCATTGGACAAATATATTATACTAGAACTGACATGTGATTACATTTTCACGCAATTTCGGTGCAGATATCCTGAGAAATCATTACCCTCTGGTTGTAATAACGGCCTTGATACGTCTGGGCATAGAGTCAAACACAGCTTGGATGGCGTGTACAGGTACAGCTGCCCATGCAGCTTCAACACGTTGCCACAGTTCATCAAGAGTAGTGACTGGCGTATTGTGACGAGCCAGTTGCTCGGCCACCATTGACCAGACGTTTTCAGTTGGTGAGAGATCTGCAGAATGTGCTGGCCTGGGCAGCAGTGGAACATGTGTCCTGAAAGGCCCATACAGGACCTGCAACACGCAGTCGTGCATTATTCTGCTGAAATGTAGGGTTTCGCAGGGATCAAATGAAGGGCAGAGCCACGGGTCGTAACACATCTGAAATGTAACGTCCAGTGTTCAAAGTGCGGTCAATGGGAACAAGAGGTGACCGAGACGTGTAACCAATGGCACCCCATACCTTCGCGCCGGGTGATACGTCAGTATGGCAATGACGAATACATGCTTCCAATGTGCGTTCAACGCGATGTCGCCAAACACAGATGCGACCATGATAATGCTGTAAACAGAACCTGGATTCATCCGAAAAAATGACGTTTTGCAATTCGTGCACCCAGGTTCGTCGTTAAGTACACCATCGTAGGCGCTCCTGTCTGTGATGCAGCGTCAAGGGTAACCGCAGGCATGATCTCCGAGCTGATAGTCCATGCCGCTGCAAACGTCGTCGAACTGTTCGTGCAGATGGTTGTTGTCTTGCAAACGTCCCCATCTGTTGACTGAGGGATGGAGACTTGGCTGGACGATCCGTTACAGCCATACGGATGCCTGTCATCTCGACTGCTGGTGATACGAGGCCGTTGGAATCCAGCACTGCCTTCCGGATTAACATCCTGAACCCACCGATTCCTTAATCTGCTAACAGCCATTGGATTTCGATCAACGCGAGCGGCAATGTCGCGATACGATATACCGCAATGGCGATAGGCTACAATCCGACCGTTTTCAAAGTCTGAAAAGTGATCGTACGCATTTCTCCTCCTTATACGAGGCATCACAACAACGTTTCACCAGGCAACGCCGGTCATCTGCTGTTTGTGTATGAGAAATCGGTTGGAAACGTCCCTTATGTCAGCACGTTGTAGGTGTCGCCACCGGCGCCAACCTTGTATGAATGCTCTGAAAAGCTAATCATTTGCACATCACAGAATCTTCTTTCTGTAGGTTAAATTTCGCGTCTGTAGCACGTCATCTTAGTGGTGTAGCAATTTTACTGGCCAGTAGTGTATTTCACATAGTGTACATGGATCTGCTTTCCGTGTGTTAATAGCATCTCTGCTTTGGTCCTGCTAAAAGATCAAATGTCTTAGTCACTGTACTGAAACAGCGACGCCAAATGCAGTAGACGTAAATGAAGGCCGAGCATCGAGACACGTACAGAGTTCAGAAATACTGACACGTGGATCAGGAAGTTCGGAGTGCACTGCGCGCGGTGCCGCTTTACGGGCGGACAGCAGCGCTTAACACGGCGGCGGACGCGCGGAGACGCCCCAGACGGCTGAGGTAGGAGCCGCTAATGGCGTTAATCTGGCGGGGCGCGCTGGGCCGGCGCGCCGCGGGCGGAAATGAAGGCCGGCGTGGTGGGCTGCCTGCACGGCAGTGGACGGACGGCGACGCCGCGCCGCGTCTTAGCCGGCCGCAGCCAGTCTGCGGAATGGCCGCACCTAATTAATCACCCGGATTGTCCCAGACGGCAGCCGCAGTTAATTAAGGTCAGGTCGTCTGCGAGGTGGACCAGGGGCGACGCCGCTCAGTGTATGGACCGTAGTGCTGCGACAGTACCACACGGGATCGGAAAGCGGTATCTTGTAGCACACGGTATAGAAATTATATTGCATTATTTGTTATATACACTACTGGCCATTAAAATTGCTACATCACAAAGATGACGTGCTACAGACGTGAAATTTAACCGACAGGAAGAAGATGCTGTTATACGCTAATGATTAGCTTTTCAGAGCATTCACACAAGGTTGGCGCCGGTGGCGACACCTACAACGTGCTGACATGAGGACAGTTTCCAACAGCAATTGACCGGCGTTGCCTGGTGAAACGTTGTTGTGATGCCTCGTGTAAGGCGGAGAAATGCGTACCATCACGTTTCCGACTTTGATAAAGGTCGGATTGTAGCGTATCGCGATTGCGGTTCATCGTATCGCGACATAGCTGCTCCCGTTCGTCGAGATCCAATGACTGTTAACAGAATATGGAATCGGTGGGTTCAGGAGGGTAATACGGAACGCCGTGCTGGATCTCAACGGCCTCGTATCACTAGCAGTCGAGATGAGAGGCACCTTATCCGCATGGCTGTAACGGATCGTGCAGCCACGTCTCGATCCCTGAGTCAACAGATGGGGACGTTTGCACGAACAGTTCGACGACGTTTGCAGCAGCATGGACTATCAGCTCGTTGACCAAGGCTGCGGTTACCCTTGACGCTGCATCTCAGTCAGGAGCGTCTGCGATGGTGTACTCGACGACGAACCTGGGTGCACCTACGGCAAAACGCCATTTTTTCGGTTGAATCCAGGTTCTGTTTACAGCATCATGATGGTCGCATCCGTGTTTGGCGACATCGCGGTGAACGCACATTGGAAGCGTGTATTCGTCATCGCAATACTGGCGTAGTATCTCCCGGCATAATGGTATGGGGTCCCACTGGTTAAACGTCTTGGTCACCTCTTGTTCGCATTGTCGGCACTTTGAACAGTATACGTTACATTTCAGATATATTACGACCCGTGGCTCTACCCTTCATTCGATCCCTGCGAAACCCTACATTTCAGCAGGATAGCGCCCGACCGCGTGTTGCAGGTCCTGTACGTGCCTCTCTGGATACAGCAAATGTTCGACTGCTGCCCTGGCCAGCACATTCTCCAGATCTCTCACCAATTGAAAACGGCTAGTCAATGCTGGCCTAGCAACTGGCTCGTCACAATACGTCAGTCACTATTCTTGATGAACTGTGGTATCTTGTTGAAGCTACATGGGCAGCTGTACCTGTACACGCCATCCAAGCCCTGTTTGACTCAATGCCCAGGCATATCAAGGCCTCTATTACGGCCAGAGGTGGTTGTTCTGGGTACTGAATTCTTAGGATCTATGCACCTAAACTGCGTGAAAATGTTATCATATATCAGTTCTAGTATAATATATTTGTCCAATGAATACCCGTTTATCATCTGCATTTCTTCTTGGTGTAGCAATTTTAATGGCCAGTCGTGTAGAAATGAAATGTGCAATTCGAAATCGATAATTTGTTTAGTACAGAGTTGGTAAAATATTTAACCAGGATAATATTCCACGCACCTTAAGATAGGCAACTCAACCCCGTCAGCAACCGGGTAGACACTTCAAGTTTGGTTGTGTGAAATGAATGAAATGTTTTCTTGCCTTCTTTCATTTTTGTCACCCCCTCCACATTCCAACTCCTGCTGTACCTGTAGCGGGTAACCGGTTTCGGTCATTACACCCATCTTCAGACCAACGAACTGAAATCTGAATTATAAAAATGGATGTACATATGTAGGTATCTATATATGCACTGTATGTATATAGGGGTACGTCCTACATCTCTCATAACTACTGGACCAGGTTCAACCAAGTTTGATACTCATATCCCTTACTTTCTGAAAAGGATCGCTGTGGGTGATCTCCACGCACCTTAAGATAGACAACTCAACTTCGTCATCAACCGGGTAGATACTGCAAGTTTGGTTGCGTGTCTTGAGATGAATGAAATATTTTCCTGGCCTTTTTTCTCCCCCCTCCCCCCCCCCACTCCGCTCCACATTCCCACTCCTTCTGTACCTAACGTTTTTAAACGGTTTCGATCATTACACCCATCTTCAGGCCAAAGCACTGAAATCTGATTTATAAAAGTGGATGTACATACGTAGTTATATATATACATGTACTGCATGTATATAGGAGTACGTTCTACATCTCTCTTAACTACTGGACCAGTTTCAACCATACCTGATACTCATATACCTTACTTTCTGAAAAGAATCACTGTGGATGTAAGAAACACCTACCCACCAAACTAATGGGTTTGGACTGAAGAATCTCTCTAGCACACGACTCGTGAATACCCATACTTCATTCATCCCATATTTGCAAATAGGAGCACTTAGTGACTTGCAACAGATATTATTCATAATTACAAATATTAAGAAACTTTTACTGCTTGACATCCCCAACAAAATGATGAGAAGAAAAAAGATTATCTGTTACAAATTGCTGCATCAGGCAAGACCTTTTTATTTGTTACTTTTTTATGACTAATTCTACTAGGACACATTTTGCTGACTCTATTGACGTACACCACAGAATTTATCTGCAAAAATATGTCGTTGAACGACTCATGGTCCACGAGCTATGACGCCATAAACACTGAGATCCGTGAAAAGGAAATTGCAGGGCGATATTCGCTAGAGATATAGCTATAATGATTTAAAAATACGTGGAAATATGGTAAACATATGTGAAATGTGTTTGAAACATCCGTATGTGGGGAAAGCTAATCCTAAACCTGTGGAACGATTTCAGTCAAATCCGGTACACTTATTAGTTACGATCTGCAAAGAAGTAACGTGGTGATAAGAAAAATCAACCTTCCATTGGGGTATGGAAGAACAAATGAGGGCAGGATAAGATGGACAAAGCTGGAGGGATGTAGGAGATGGACAGAGAGACTGGGAGAGAGAAAGAGAGAAGGAAGATGGACTGAGAAAGGAAAGAGGAGGAAGAGTTGGGCAGTGAGAGAGTGAAGGAGGTAATGGACACAGAGAAGGTAGAGGAGGAGATGAATAGAGAAAGGAAAGATAGGAAATGAACAGACAGAAGAGCGACAAAAAGGTGGGGGAAGTTACTGAAAGAGTGTGGGGAAAGGAGCAGGTGAATAGAGGGCGGAGGAGAGATGGACAGAGAGGGGGCTATTAGGAGATGGACGAAGAGTAGGAAGGTTGGAGGTGGGTATGGAGTGAAGGAGATTGACAGAGCAGCAGGTGGAGGGAGTAGGGTGGGGGAGAGGGAAGGAAATGAGAATGGAGACGGTGAAGGTGGAGATGAAGAGAGAGAGAGAGAGGGGAGGAGGAGGAGGAGGAGGAGGAGGAATGACAGAAGACATCGACGTGATGGACAGTGAGAAATAGTAGTAGATGATAGACACAGCGAGGGGAAGGAGGAGGAGATGGACAGAGGGAAGAGAGAGGAGGATATAGACAGAGAGGGATACGTTTTTTCAGTGCATGCTCTTTGCGATGAAGAATGGTGGTCAAAATTATGCGATATCCGTCAGACGTAAACCAAAAACAAAAGCAAAATTCTTTACACTTTCAGCTGGTATCTTTCAAGGGTATTACTGAGACCACATATCTGGGTTTCATTATAGGGGAGGAGGGGGGGGGGAGAGCTGTAACGTCAACTGCCTCCTAGAAATCTTCCTGTCCACTGCACAGTATTCTTCACCACTGACCGGTATGGTTCCTTCAACAAGGGCTTGCTGGTCACGACATCGTCAAGAGATGTGATGTGAAATGTTCACGTGTGTGAATAGAAATTCCTCAACGCTGTGCAAGTACACCAGTCATGACACAGAGAGAGAAGAAGGAGATTAGATCGTAAGTCCAACTCCCATACACATTTAGTAACTGCGGGTTCGCTAGCACAAAACAAAACGATTTAAACTACCAAAGAGGACACCAGAATATTGAGAAACTGCGCACTGCCGTAGACGACATCTCACTGTATTTCAATATTCTGGCTGGTGTTGCGGCCTTTTTTTAACCTTTTGCAAATGTAAATACTAAATGAGCAGATTTCAGAGAAAATTGTGCTATATTTGAACATATGTCATTCAAACGTAATACACGATTTTGTTGATTTTAAACATTTCTTTACGAGTCATGTGAGGAACGATTGGCGGAGCTTCCGTTTTATAAGAGCTAATCCTTGCTGGCTAGATAGAAGTTCGTGACAGACTAGATGCTATCACCAATCGGTTGCGGGCAGTAGCCCCTCGCGTTACTGGACACCTTAAATTATGTTGCTTCTATTTTAATATTTAAGGTTGCTAAGTGTATTCGTATTGTATATTTCGGAGCCATCAAGATGATTATAATGACAGATACTTGATACCAACATATGACACAAAATAAATTTGCAATTTCGACTGTTACTTTATATTTCTGTATGAATTGTGATCGGTGAGTTCCTTCAATATGTCAAAAATTCTTCGTAGTAATGTACCAGAACACAGGAACGAAGATCTGCGGATTTACGAAACTTTAGGAGACTGCCTCTCTGTCTTCACCTACACTGCACAATAGACTGGGATGGTATATACTTGTAATAAAGTGATAGCATAACAAATTTGGAAAACGCAGTGGTCAATCTCTGGATAGAAGATCCGGAAATAAACATTCGAGCAAATAGCCAGCCGGGGTGGCCGAGCGGTTCTAGGCGCTACAGTCGGGAACCGCGCGACCGCTACGGTCGCAGGTTCGAATCCTGTCTCGGGCATGGATGTTTGTGATGTCCTTAGGTTAGTTAGGTTTAAGTAATTCTAAGTTGTAGGGGACTGATGACCTCAGAAGTTAAGTCCCATAGTGCTCAGAGCCATTTGAACCATTCGAGCAAATACATGCAACATTAGGAATAATAGAAAATCACGAAATTTTGGGAATGGCGCATAAAAAAATAAATTAGGAGGGATCAAGCTTCCTGCCAGGCCTGATGGCATAAGGGATATCTACAGGCCTCCGTGTCATCCTCTGCCTCTCTGCGTCATGCGGATGGGGATATGAAGTGCATGTCGTCGGTCCACCGCTTCTCGGCCGTTTTGCAGACTTTCCACACCGTGGAGCCGCTACTATTCGACCAAATAGCTCCTCAGTTGGAGCACCACGCTGAGCGCACCACATACCATTGCTCCCACCAAGGAAAAATCTTTCTCATTACCGGGAATCGAACACGGGGCCTCCATAGGGTAGCCATCTACGCTGACAACTGAGCTGCGGAGGCGGACTTTAGTAAGAGGGAAACGTGATTGAATTTGTAGGTCTTTTGAGAGTATACAGCGTGTGGGATTTGGTGCACAGAGCTACCAGAACTGGCAGCAGCAACTACTCTTACTCGGCTGGGTATCGATACGAAATGAGCTTGGTGACAAGTAGAGGTAGTTAATTCCATACTAAAATCTGTGCCAGAGTTCATAAGGCTTAATGACCGGCAAGTGTTGTTTTCTCGGTCTCTCGTCAACCCTTGGTCAGTTGTTTTCAGTGAATGAGAGATGTGGAGAATAGAGTGTTTAGGCCAGTAGTCGAATAACCTCTATATCGAAGTTGGTCAAGGCAGCGCAACGCAAAATTGTGATGTTATGTCATCTTGTTGAAAAATAACATCACGGAGATCTCGAAGATGGGGCAATACGACGGCTCTAAACACGTCATTAGTGTAACAGCTACTGCACGGTTATGCGAACCAGATGTGATCGCTTTGCATACGCAGGGGCACGCCACGGCATCACGCTATGTGCTGGGCACATATTACAACGATGCATGCAATCTGTCAACGTTCGTCCTTTTCAAAAGGTGCGCACACGGATACCTATACAGTGATTCTGTCCGCGGCACCAGGATCATTACGAAAATTAGACGTGATGTCACTTCTATGCTCAGGTCTGTGGTTGGATGCAGCATTGTCGGTCCTCCTGTTACTTGATACTGCTTCAAAACGAGCAGCAACACCGATGCAAATGCTGCTCCAGTCTTCGTCGCTCCTCCTAATTGGATATTTTTCTGTTTTTTAATCGCCTGTCTTCTGACTGTTGATGCGGGTCGCCGCGAATTTCTCTCCTGAGCTAGTCTCTGAATCTCACAGCAGATCTTGCATCCTACATCCTCAAGTATTTCCTAGATGTGTTCAAATCTCTGTCTTTCTCTAAAATTTTTACCATCTGCAGCTCCCTGTAGTCCCATGGAAGTTATTTCATTATGTCTTAAAAGATTTTCTATCATCCTCTCTCTTCCACTTGTCGGTGTTTTCCACATATTCCTTTCGTCACCGCTTCTGAGAAGGTCCTCCACATTCCTTACAATATCAGTCCACCTCATTTTCGACATTCATCTGTAGCACCACACCTCAAATGTTTCGATTGTCTTTTGTTTCGGTTCTCTTACTATCCACGATTCACTATCATAGAATGCTGTGCTCGAAACATACATTCTCGGATATTACTCAGATTAAGGCCTATGTTTCACACAAGGCCAGTAATGCCCTCTTTGCCTGCACTAGTCTGCTTTTTATATCCTTTTGTCTGGCAGGGGTAAATTTGCTTCCAAAGCAGCAGAAGTTAAGGAAACTTCGTCTACTTCTTGGTCACCAGTTTAGTAAGTTTTTCGCTATTGTCATTTTTGCTACATCTCATTACCTTTGTATTTTGCCGATTTACTCTCAGTCCATTTCATGTACACATTAGACTGTTCGTTCCATCTAACAGTTCCTGTAATTGATATTCATTCCGACTCCGGATAGAAATGTTATGAGAGAACTTTATCATTGACACCCTTACGTCCTGAATTTTAATTTGTTTCCATCACTACTTCTTCGATGAAAAGATTGAGTAGTAGGGACGAAAGATTGCATCCCTGACATAAGCCTTTTCAATCTGAGCTTTTCGTTTTTCCATGTCTTTTGTTCCTACTTGGTTCTTGTGCATATTGTATATGCCAGTAATGCCCTCTTTGCCTGCACTAGTCTGCTTTTTATATCCTTTTGTCTGGCAGGGGTAAATTTGCTTCCAAAGTAGCAGAAGTTAAGGAAACTTCGTCTACTTCTTGGTCACCAGTTTAGTAAGTTTTTCGCTATTGTCATTTTTGCTACATCTCATTCCCTTTGTATTTTTCCGATTTACTCTCAGTCCATTTCATGTACTCATTAGACTGTTCGTTCCATCTAACAGTACATATTGTATATGCACAAGAATAGCTTACGAAAATTTTCTCACAATTTCGTATGTCTTGCACCATTTTGTATCAAAGAACGCGTTTTATAGGTAGACGAATGCTATGAAAGTGTCTTAATTTTCCTTCATCTTTGCTTCCGATATCAACCGCAACGTGAGAATTGTCACTCTAGTGCCTTTACTCTACATAAAACCAAACCGTCATCCAAATATTTCTCAATTTCCCTTTCCGTCATTCAAAATATAGTTCTTGGAAGCAAATTGGATGCATGAGCTGAGCTGTTAAGCATATCGTGCGATAGTTTTCGCGCTCATCTGCTAGTGGTATCTTCGGAATTGGTGGATGATATTTTTCCGAATTTATGATGGTACGTTGCTAGTCTCACAGATTCTAAAACAAGGTGATGTTGCCTTATTCCTGATTGTTTTAGAAACTTCGATGGAACGTTATCCATCCCTTCTGCCTTATTTGTTCTGAAGTCTTCCAGATCTCTCTTCAATTTTGACTAACACTAGACCCCCCATGTCATCCCTATCGACTCCGACTTCTTGTTTAAATATGTCATCAGCCCTGCCCCTCATAGTACATACAAAAGTTCCTGCACACAAGAAAATTTTTCGAGTGAAAGTATGTGGCGTGGCTGTAATTTTATGCACTGCCAGGTGAACAATCTGTCTGTTCTCTCAGGTGCTAGTTGTGTGGGGCCACTGAGATCTACGCCAATGAGCTCAGCTCTCCCTACCCAATTTTTGCCATATTTGCATGCAATAATATTACTCAAAATTATACAGCAGTCTCTGCCTTGCCATTGCTGAATTCCGATTTGTGCCGTAGACATTCCACCTCCTCACACGAGGGTTAAATCGAACTTCCGACAAACTTCAATACGGACTTATGAGTGAGACTGCACGTGCATAATTTAGCATTAACGAATCTTGTAATGAACGTTATTGCATGTCAGATACAGTATGTGATCAAAAGTATCCCGACACCCTCCAAAACATAACTTTTTCATGTGAGGTGCATTATGCTGCTATTTGCTGCCAGGTACTCCATATCAGCGACCTCTGAAGTCATTAGCCATCGTGAGAGAGCAGAATGGGGCGCTCCGCGGAACTCATGGACTTCAAACGTGGTTAGGTGACTCGGTGTGATTTGTGTCATACGTCTGTACGTGAGATTTCCACACTCCTAAACATCCCTAGGTCCACTGTTTCCGATGTGATGGTGAAATGGAAACATGAAGGAATACGTACACCACAAAAGCTTACAGGCCGACCTCGTCTGTTGACTGATAGAGAGCGCCGACAGTTGAAGAGGGTCGTGATGTGTAATAGACAGACATCTATCCAGACCATCACACAGGAATACCTAACTGCTTCAGGATCCACTGCAAGTACTATGACAGATAGGCGGGAGGTAAGAAAACTTGGATTTCATGGTCGAGCGGCTGCTCATAAGCCACATGTCACGCCGATAAATGCCAAACGACGCCTCGCTTGGTGTAAGGAGAGTAAACATTGGACGATTGAACAGTGCAAAAGCGTTGTGTGGTCTAACGAATCACGGCACACAATGTGGCGATCCAATAGCATGGTGTGGGTATGGCGAATGTCCGGTGAACGTCATCTGCTAAAGTAACGGCCAACAGTAAAATTCGGAGGCGATGGTGTTATGGATGGTCGTGTTTTTCATGGAGTGAGCTTGCACCCATTGTTGTTTTGTGTGCCACTATCACAGCTCAGGTCTCCATTGATGTTTTAAGCTACTCGCTTCCCACTGTCGAAGAACAGTTCGAGGATGGCGAGTGCATCTTTCAACATTATCGAACACCTGTTCATAATGCACAGCCTGTGGCGGAGTAGTTACACGACAATTACATCCCTGTAATGGACTGGCCTGCAGCGAGTCCTGACCTGAATCTATAGAACGCCGACTTCTTGCCAGGCCTTACCGACCGACATCGATACCTCTCCTCAGCCCAGCACTCCGTGAAGAATGAGCTGATTTTGCTTATTTTCCCTTTGTGGTCATCTCGTGAGATGTATGTTTCAAGACGTAAGTTGTGTTGATTGAGTCTTCTTCCAATGCACTCCGAATGCTAATAGTAATCGTCTCCGTGGTGCACAATGCCACTATTGTAGCTTTTGTCTTTCAAATTCTCATATTCAGTAAGCCAATTAGTCACTGAATGCGCCAGTTTCTTCGCGATCAATTCCAGCCCTCAGACAGCAATGGGATGGCAAGAAGGCAAAGTGCACTGCAGTCTATTACACCAGTTACTAGATGTGCTAGGTTACTCATTAGTTATTACGTGTAAGTGATAACCGTTTTATGTGATGAGTGACTGAGATTTATTGCTTCACTAAGATTTGCTATCACACTGATCTCATTACCAAAATTAATCTCATCGTTTGTTTTTAGAACTGCACATTTATTGCTTTTATAATTCCTACAAGCAAAATGTTTCATATGGAGTATTTAGTGTTAAATACTTCAGCTGAAATGCTCATAAAAGTTTGTGCATAGCATAGCAAACTTAAGAAATTTTCAAAGTACACGTTTAGACTAATGTTATCTTTGCATTGAAGTAGCTTCCTGCAAGAATAGCTGTTTCGAACCGTTCTGTTTCTGGAACGCAGCCAATACATCATTTTCTACATCTCAATACTTACATATTAATAAAATTACACCCAAGTTATCAGTACATTTTCTTTGGTTACCTTCAGTACTTCACGATTTGTATAAACACTGACATATTTTTCCCTTTTATTATTCGCTGAAACAGTTAAGCGAGGACGTGCAACATGTCGGCTGGCCAGTATTTAAATTTACCTCGTTGAAGGCAAAATTATGGATAGTACCTGGTCGAAACGTATGCAAATATTCTGTCGTCAATAAAATCTGTTTGTCACATCCACAATATAATTTACGGAACCCAATGATTATGTAAACCGTCACATACGTTACGGAAATCAAATTATGATACTGCGGAAAAATATATGGAATGCGTTGTTTTTTTCTCTCTTTTATTTCCAAGTTAGGAGAAAAAGCAGACTGTATAAACAGGGAAATCAGATTTTAAATCATTATTTCCATATTGAAGCAGATATTTCCTGCTGCGAATGCTAATCCCGAATCGTACGACTGCATAAACGCTATCTTCTAACAGTTTGCGCCTCTATCATTGTTTACGCATCTTGCACTTAGAATTTTAGCAGTAAATGTGGTCAGTTCTTTAATTGATGGAAGTTTCCTGTGTATTTTCTCTCATACACTAACAAGGGACATCTCTCGGCTGGAACAGCAATTTGTATTTAAACATTTGTACACACACTCATGTAGCATTTATAGCCACGCCTGCGACGACTTGTGATTTTGTTGCATTTGTTTGTACACTACAGCGATTGCAGTCTTGGAAGAGGGGGGAGGGGAAGTTAATTTGCCAAACAATCGGTTACCTTAGCAAGTAGCTGGCGTTTTTATTATACGTGTCCCAGTATTTTCAAACAAATTCAACAACAATAAGCGAAACCATTAATGTTTGTAACATTTTAAGTATTATGGCATCCAAGTCAAGAAGGCGCTATCCAACGGAAGGTGGTATAGGACATGGTCATACTTTCACAATGGTTTTGTGTCACTGGTTATTTGACTGCTTAATTGAAGTTACATTGGATAAGGGAGTGGATGAAGAAAACGACTTTTTAGACTATAACGTGGTTAGTATTATCCAAGATTGTAGTGTTAGTGGCAGTGGCGGAAACACTATTACTCGAAGACAAGCTAACAGTTTTGGTAACTATGAACCTTCACCAGAAAGAAATCTAATACTGCTACTATTTTAATAAAATTTTCGGAAGAACAAATTTATGATGAAAATCACAAATCTCCACGTAAAGCTGCGACACACAGCTCGTTATTGGAGAGACATTCATCTATAAAAAGCCCATCGAACATCAAAGTAATACTTTACTACGTGGCAAAAAACTGGAAATAAAACATCACATTATATCCCAATTTGGCATTGCAGGAATGAAGGAAAATATGTCCATTACTGGCACCTGAAATTTTGGACTGTGGAAATAGCATGAGTAGTTGGGCACACAAAGTATAAATGTTCTGCGGCTTTCATAGTACATCTCAAAAAATATATATATAGAACGTGTCGTAGACACATCAGAGCTTTCTTGACAGCTAGAGATGTACAGAAATGCCAAGGTATTCGCCTGTGTGAGACCCCTTTTGTCGAAGGAGTAAACCAGAAAACACAAAGTTTCCAGATACAGCAACACTGCATGCAGAACACAGATCAACACTATCTGAAACAGGAGAAAAATTAACTGTTGCCGTAGTCCAGACTGCACACAACCCAATGACGAGCCAAAACATTGTGATCACCTGATTAACACCTTGTTTGTCCGTCTTTGGAACGAAATACATCACTGATTCTGCGTATCAAGGATCCAACAGTTCGTTGGTAAGTTTTTTTTAGGTATGTGTCATTAGATTACGCACAGCTCACGCATTTTGCGTGAATAATGGGCTGCTGATTTGCGTACGCCGTGATGGCGCCCTATAGCGACCCAGGTGGGTTCCATACGATTTGCATCAGACGAGTTTGGTAGCCGAGACATCAACTTGAGTTCAATATAGTGCCTAATGCTCACCAAACGACTGTAGCACGGTTCTTTCTCCGAGACACGGACAGTTATACTGCTGAAAGATGACATCGGCATCGGGGATGACGTCAAGCTTGAAGGGATGCAGATGGTTCGATTACTATCACAGGTCCTATGTAAAAGCAGGAGAATGTCTCCCATAGCACAATACTGTTCCTCCAAACCTCCGTCTGAGGCGACTGCACGTTCCGAGCCGCCGTTCACCTCCATGACGGTGTTTCCGGAGTCGACCGTCGACTTACCGTAGCAGAAATGTGATTCACCCGATGAGCCGAGATGTTTCCATTAATAGACGGTCGAATACCGGTTGCCCCTTGCCCACTGCAATCGTAATTGACCATGTTTTTGGATCAAGATGCGAACACGTAGGGGTGATCCGCTGCGGAGCTCCTTGTTCAACAATCTACGATGAACGGTGAGCTACGAAACACTTGCGAGTGCACCAGCATTGTCCATTTTCGGCAGAGATGTCACAGCTCACCTACTTTACAGAGAAGACAAGCCTCGGAAGCCGACTTTCTGTGAAGAGTCGCTGACGTCGAATCATTTAACTCCAAGTGGTTGTCTCACTGTCCTCCTACCTCTTTCTGGAGATGCTCACGAAAGTAGCACGTGAACATTCGAGCAGCTTCGCCGTTTTCGAGATACTTGTCCAGAGGCGGTGCGTGACAATAATCTTCCCTTTGTCAGAGTCGCTTATCTCAGTGGATTGCCCCATTTGCAGCCCATCGATAGGATGATCCCCGGCTCGTGTCCGCTCTGCTTACATACTTTTGTTACTGCATGACGCACCTGTAACGCCACCAGACGGCTTCCAGACTCGCTGCAGGCAGTGGTCGTAATGTTTTGGCTCATCAGTGTTCAACTAACAGTTACACAACAAATGTTGGGCTTTCAATGAGTGGACAGCTAAAAAAATAATGGTTTATTTGTCTTCGGGAAAAAACTATTGCCGGCCGGAGTGGCCGTGTGGTTCTAGGCACTACATTGTGCAGCCTAGCGACCGCTACGGTCGCAGGTTCGAATCCTGCCTCGGGCATGGATGTGTGTGATGTCCTTAGGGTAGTTAGGCTTAATTAGTTCTAATTTCTAGACGGCTGATGACCTCAGAAGTTAAGTCGCATAGTGCTCAGAGCCATTTGAGCCAAAAAAATTTCGCCCCGAAAAAATGCTATTTGTAGCCAATCTTCCGTCAAACATATATTTGAGAAAATTTCAAAAGACCGTTTCCTTTTTCCTGAATGTAGTAAATGACAGTGCAACTAAATAGAAGGGCATGCTACTTTGTGATTCCTGGGTTCCTCATACACCAGTATTAAATGATTCATTTGAGGTTGAAGACAATGAATGGATTATCATTATGACAAGGAAACAAAATATGCACAAATTTATATTGTATACTTCTTCCGGCAGTATAAAATGTATGCAAGAAGGATAACAAACACACTAGGGACACTCTGCACAGACTTTGAAAGTAAATTAGGAAGCAGAATTTTCGTAATGAAATTGCATTGTGTTAATCATAACAAGCTTTCTGTTCCAGTGTACAAACCCATACTTCAATATTCCAGCAGTCGGCTGAGTACAATACTCCCACACATGTTGCTGGGTTCAAGAAAGTGATTTAAGTGGCATTTGATTCTGGAACTCAAGAATGTGGTTCAAATGGTTCAAATGGCTCTGAACACTATGGGACCTAACATCTGTGGTCATCAGTCCCCTAGAACTTAGAACTACTTAAACCTAACTAACCTAATGACATCACACACATCCATGCCCGAGGCAGGATTCGAACCTGCGACCGTAGCAGTCGCGCGGTTCCGGACTGAGCGCCTAGAACCGCTAGACCACCGCGGCCGGCTCAAGTATGTGGTTCTGAGGATTGTCCAGATACTACTTTCGACAAATGTGTCTATTGTGAGCCGGCATATTGTTATAAGCGATTTGTTGAGGAACGTCATACATATTTTTGAAGTCTGATAGTGGGCAGACCAGAGGAACACTATCGAATGCTTTCACGGTCCTAATAACATTGGTACTTAAAATCTCTAAATACAGTTGGAACACCGAATTCCTGCTTGAACCGAGAAACTTTCCCTGTTAGAATACTTTTGTGCAAACCTTTAATATATCATTCCTTATCTCTATGTTTCACTTTTTTGTCAGCTATTTTTGACACCTGCGAGCTAATTCAGTACTGACGCCTCAGCAATGTTGCCTCGTCACTAAAAAGTGCGACAACAAATATCTTGACAAAGAAACACTAGTGACTTTCTACGTCAAATGTGTCAGTGTAATTTAGACATCTCGAAACAATCCCACTAATGTTCTGGGTGACAGAGATTTTTTCAAAATGTTGGGGGCCAAGCAAACATTGAACCGTATAAAATTATCCTAGGCAGAAAGAGATCGATCGTGAAACACACGTGTGCACGAAACGGAACGCCGAAAGTGCTTATAGCTCCGTTTGGAAACACACTGGAGTATTTAAACAAACTTAGTCAACGTAGATCTGAAGAACTACTGATTAATGTGATAAAACTGCCCAGAAAGAGCACACCGTTTCGCGACCCACATGTCAGCTATGCACCCTCGCATTCGAGCTCCCTTAAGCACGCTAATATTACGCGGGTAACCGTGGCTCAAATCCTCTATCTGAAAGGCAATTGCGACTTCAGAGTTTGATCCGAAAGGGGTATACAGGTGCTCGCTCATACCTTCATACTGATTCATAATTTCCTAAGGAAAATCGGAGACCAGTTCATTGTATTGTACTGTACTGCACTCGGTGAGGGCATGTGGAGGGGCGGTCCGCTGGAGAGAAACAACCTATCCTTCAGTTACGTGTTTCATCTCGTCCCATCGTTTCTTTATGTACACACCAGCTACAGCAAGAACTGGCGTCCACGGGAGAAAACACTCAAAATTTAGAAACATTTTCTAGTTCGGCTGAACAGTAACGTCAGGTTGCTGCGCTATTCCCCACGTTCATTCAGTCACGCGACATCCGTTACGAAGCTACAATTCTAGACATCAGATCAAGCTGAATAACACAAATAAAAGACTACTGGGTAAATATGAATGGTAGATTTAGAGTCTGGAGTCGGTTTTCAATTCTCCATGAAACGTTATTTCCAGTGATATGAATAGTGTTTTAAATTTGATTTTAGTCGAATGTAGTCCAAAGTAAACTTGATTGCCTTTCAGCATAATGTAGTGAGAAAATCGAGAAATACGTCATCTCAGCAAACGAGACAAATAACGAAGCTATCTGATCTACAGTAATGTGCAACGTCGTAAATTTTAACTAACTGCTTGCTCTCCACCTAGTCTTGTTGTTAACGGCGAGATTTCTGCCTGAAATATAATTCCTGAAAGAAAATGGAATGGTAAATCTTACTAGAATACGTATATCACACAATCATTTGTAAACCGAACATCGGTTCTTACGCAATGTATCATGGATGGTTATAATGTTTTAGAAATTCTCCTTCTGATCAATAGAATATGATACACAGTAACTCGTAAAAAGTGTGCGTATAACACTTCCCCAAAAGTACCGAAACCGCCTTATTATGACTTTCTAAGAAGTGTAAACAGCTTGCGATACAATATACGAGTACATGACAGGAGGCTCGTAAAATACATCAACAGAACTCAACGTATGTCACTTTCAAAATGAATCAATCAGAATATTCTTTAGTTATTGCAGGAGCTCGACGGAAAACACGTATCTGGAAGCCCATAGACAAATTTATTAACCCTGTTCTCTCCTGCACCCGTGCTGAAACAGCTACACTGCATAGAACAGTAGCTTGTTAGAGGCTAGTCGAAGTTTTAGTAGATCACGGCAAAATACCTTCAGCGAAATTAATGGCGGTCCACTGCAGGAACTCGTTTGCAGTAAACCTGTGTAATAAATGCTTATTTTGCCACACCTTACAAAACATATTAATGTTTATGTTCATGCTGGGCTAGTGTGGCTAAGGTTATGCTCATAACACCATCCCTCCCCGTCCCCCCCCCCCTCCCTCCCCCTTCCTTTCCCTTTCCTGCAAATCCCTTTTTCGCTGCAGCGTTCACGGACACACAGCCCGTGGAAAGTGATACTTATTTTCTTAACATCTTCAGTGATAGAGTTACCGTATTTTATGAAAACTCACTGTGCATGCGATTTTGAGAAAACAGAGACTGTTATGGCCCCGCGCTTGAGAACAAGCAACGTCGAGCGGCGAGTTTGTGGCTCATCAGTGCAATTTCTATGGGAAACTCAGATAATCGATTTATAAATCAAACTGGAAAAACTATCCGTGCAATTTGAGTCCGATAATCTCGCGAAAATCAACTAAAGATAGAAACAATATCTTATATTTTCGTATAACGTACCTTTCGTCAGAAGTACGATACTCGACTATCGTTCACAATCTAATGACGGCTGAGTAACGGCTGTCTCCTATTTTTCTTAGACATTTAGGTTTAAACTGGCTGCCTTGGCTGGCTATTTTTATCATATAAATAATCTACGACATCAATTCTCATCCCCATACCGTAGGCAATTGCTAGAAGTTTTCTCCGTCGTCGAGTATGCGCAAGCTATCCCCAGTTTTAAAAGACAGCGAGCAATCGATCAACAGCATAAAAGTGGAAGATACGTTGTAAAAGCCGATAAATAAATGTCAGTCCATCAGAGATCGTCGTGTTCGATGTAATGCTTGTCGTACGTGACCTCCACACTGTTTTCGGGCTTAATGGAGCGCGTAAGTCCTCGTTATTTCCGACACGTGCGTTACACAACATGCGCTCAACAAACATGGCACGGTAATGTCGATGGATTTTTCATTGATTGGACTTGGATTGTCGTTTGCGCTGAGAGCTTTCCATGTCAATGCACTGCAAAAAATTCAGGCGGTGGGCTCTTCGTGTGCTTATGATCACGCTTTTTCTGCAATTCCTCCATCTGAGAAACTCGAGTTGAATTATCTGAAGGCGATTAACTTCCAGCTTTCTGCATACGTCTGCCCATTAGCGCTCACTCTACCGAGCGTTTTTTCGTTTATAGACTTTGCATCTGGAAGCAGTATTTATTGACTTCCAGAAGGCAGCTGACTCGTCACTAACATTTACTAAGCAAATTTATGTCACAAAATTATCGTCCCGAATGAGGATATGTTGTTAGTTAGAACGCAATATGTTGTCTTCTGTAGAGTCATTGACGGCTGTAGAAATAGCAGCAGACGTGCCGCTATTAAGTGTGTTTCACCCTTGCTGTCCGTGTCGTACATCAACGACATGGCAGAAGATATTAATAGCGACTTCGAAGTCTTTGGAAAAGAAACATTACGTACTGTGAAATGCTGCCTGGATACTGATTCATATACATCCTGTCACATCTTGATTAGATTTCATAGTGGTGCAAAGATAGACAATTTACTATAAATTCGAAAATTTAGAAAAGCGCTTCTCTAAAAACGAAGGAAAGTAGTTTCATTAGACTAATTGGTCATAATCCAAATTAGCCAGTGCATCTATATATATCTGGCAGTTGCAATTTGTTGTAACATGGAATCATCACGTAACCTAATTCGTAGGTAAAGCTATTGGCACACATCGATTCGCAGGTACGGTACAAGGAAAGTACCATTAGTCTACAAAGGTGACGGTTTACAAAACTCTTATGCCATCCAAGATGTGTGGCACGGTTGTTAATGTTTGTATGAGTCACGGATGAGATACTAGAATATGCAGAAGATAAACGTCACCTATCCGCCGAAACCCACCTTACAAACTTTGTTGACTTGAGGCAAAGTACTAGGTGAGAAAGCTAGATGTGTACTAAACAATCTTACGTATCCTCATGGTAGTGACAGTGAAGACAGAATTATACTAATTAAAGGAGGAACCGGGGCATTTGAACGTCCTTTCCGAGCCGCATAAACGAATTTTTGACTTACTAGTAATATGAGGTACCTTCCTTCATTCGGTCCACTGGGGGTCGGAGAATACTAAGTTAGACATAGAGTGTAACTATCTTACTAACGATAGTGTGAGAGCACCACCGAATAACCAAATTAGTCTGTGTCTGACTAGTTGTACATGTAATAGCTACAATGGGTTTCGAGACAACAAAAGACTCAGAAGAGCAGTTGAATGGAGTGGATAGTGTCTTGAAAGGAGGATATAAGATGAACATCAACAAAAGCAACCCGAGGATAATGGAATGTAGTCGAATTAAGTCGGCTGATGCTGAGAGAATTAGATTAGGAAATGAGACAAAGTAGTAAAAGAGTTTTGCTATTTGAGGAGCAAAATAACTGATGATAGTCGAAGTAGAGAGGATATCAAATGTAGACTGGCAATGGCGAGGAAAGCGTTTCTGAAGAAGAGAAAGTTGTTAACATCGAGTATAGATTTAAGTGTCAGGAAGTCGTTTCTGAAAGTATTTGTATGGAGTGTAGCCATATATGGAAGTGATACATGGACGATAAATAGTTTTGACAAGAAGAGAATAGAAGCTTTCGAAATGTGGTGCTACAGAAGAATGTTGTAGTTTAGATGGGTATATCATATAAATAATGAGGAGGTACTGAATAGGATTGGGGAGAAGAGACGTTTGTGGCACAACTTGACTAGAAGAAGGGATCGGTTGGTAAGACATGTTCTGAGGCATCAAGGGATCACCAATTTAGTATTGGAGGGCAGCGTGGAGGGTAAAAATCGTAGAGGGAGACCAAGAGGAGAATACACTAAACAGATTCAGCAGGATGTAGATTGCAGTAGGTACTGGGAGATGAAGAAGTTTGCACAGGATAGATAGCATGGAGAGCTGCATCAAACCACTCTCTGGACTGAAGATCACAACAACAATAGGTTTCAGGAGCTGACTAATTGCTACAATTTAATTTTTATCATGCGGATAAGCCTGAGAGCATGTAAAAGAAAGAAAAAAGAAAAAAAGGAAGATTAGTGTTTAACGTCCCGTCGACAGCTAGGTCAGTAGAGACGGAGCACAAGCTCGGATTAGGGAAACATGGCGAAGGAAATCAGCCGTATCCTTGTCGAAAGAATCATCCCGGCATTTTCCTTAAGCGATTTAATGAATTCACGGAAAACCTAAATCAGGATAGCCGGATGGGGACTTCAACTATAGCCCTCCTGAACGTGAGTTCAGTATGCGGACCACTGCTCCACCTCGTTCAGTGTCAGCGTCGTAGTGATGTAGCTACGTTATTAAAAGCGAACCAGAGATTGGAAGCAGTCTGCGAGATACTGTGACCAGAAAGTAAATGTATGTGGCAAAGATAGACAACAAAGATAGCATTTTACGAATTTTCAATTCTTTTATTTACATTACCTAATTGTGGCTTACTTTTATTATACTACCCATCGGTGAGCAATATGAATAGTGGAGTACTTAGTGTCATCCAGACGAAGATTCTGTGTACGTGATGTCTTCTTCTTCCGAGTGCCTGCAAAGTGTATTGATACTATAGCTCCCAGGTCCGCCATGCATCTCCATAGCTGAGTATGCAATGCGAACTAAAGCCAGGAACAACATGAAACTTAGTTCCTTTGAATAGCTTCCTTTCATGCAAAACCTCGTGTTTTACAGATATAGTCTTCAATTACACCACGAAAGCAGTCGAATTTGGAAAGAAATGCCGTCTCAACTGACGCACCGCATGATCTTCCTAAATCATTTGAAAGTAATGTTACGTAACTGTGGCTTGTCTATTCGAAAAAGATATGAGCTACTTCCACCCAATTGAGTTTGTGTTTCGTTTCTAACGACGTCACCATCTACTTGGTATTAAATCCCGGTCTTCCTTGCTTCGCCGGCCGAAATGGCCGTGCGTTTCTAGGTGCTGCAGTATGGAACCGCGAAACCGCTACGGTCACTGGTTCGAATCCTTCCTCGGGCATGGATGTGTGTGATGTCCTAAAGTTAGTTAGGTTTAACTAGTTGTAAGTTCTAGGGGACTAATGACCTCAGAAGTTGAGACCCATAGTGCTTAGAGGCACTTGAACCATTTTGAACCTTGCTTCATTGCTTCCTGACAGTGCTCCATTGATTTTCACCTGGCTCATAAGGGTGTTGCTGTCAGTAGGGCATTTGATCAGGTGGTAGTAATCTAGACTGAGGTCAATATCTGCAAATTTTCATGTAACGACCTTGCTAGGGCAAATTAACTCCATACATAAATTTTCTGGTACAAAGATTTCAAGCTGCTGTCTCTGCGATATCTTCTTTGAGAATTTTACTCGGATTTCAGTAGATGCGAAACACGGTGTTCGATTCTCCGCCATGCTGCATGTGATACCGCACGTTATGCTTCGTCGCATTCTTGTCATATATACGTAATGATAATAGTACAAACTGACTTTAACAGCTGGGCACGTCGTGGCCGAAAGTGAACAGTACTGATTTCAGACAAGCAGTAATAACCTATTTCAACCTTATCTTGCACATAACTTCGCACGTGCGTCCGGAGAGCTTTAGAACTCACATGCTGTGAGACCAGAGAGATGAGCGGAGGAAGAACATCGCAGTAGCAGTTCTCGGTACAACAAATTAAAATTGTGCTCTGGCTGTAGGTTGAATGATCTGGTTAAAGGAGTAGGTGTTGCTTTATTCGACGCTTTCTTTTATTTTTCATTGGAGTACTTCTGTTCGTAATATATCTCATGAACTATTAAATTTAAATATTTTGTTACCACATATATTGCACGGAGGTAAAAGTTTCGGAAATGAAAGCATTAGAATTATCCAGATTACTGGCCGTAGCAAAAGAACGAGATTTAATAACATATTGAACAAGGGAAAGATTATCATTTATAAGTTTGTAACCCTCTAGAATCCCTGCGAAATTTTGTGAAATATGAAAAACAATTTAATGCTTAACTGTTTGCGCAGAGGAGGTGGGACCAAAAATTAATTTAGGAGTTGTCGACAAAAAAAGGAAAGACATCCGAATGGTGCGCGTCAGTACCAAGCATCATCAATTAATTTTTGAAAATGTCTTGCGTACAAGATTTTAAGGAAAATGCAAATCTTTTAGTATCTGCACGATGTCTCACTCCACTGCTGAGGCTGAGATATGTTTATCAACGCCTGATATGATGAAGAGAACAATGACGGAGACTGTCTTCAATGAAATGGCAATGGTCTGCGTAGAGAAGCATGTGATTCTAATACTCGTGCATCTAAGTTGCTGACAATACGCAGAAAAACGGAAATTAAAATTGAGGAACTTTTGGGTGGTGATTAGACTGGCTTATGAAAGGTAAAGGAACCAGAGAGGCAGTTCTGATGTGACTAATAAAGAAAGGATAACTGAAAAAATATAAAGACACGTTCCCAGCATTTTCCGATCGGGAAGAAGGGTTCGACAGTGTACAAGTGTGCAACATGTTTTAAATTCTGTGGAACAAGTGTAAGCTATAGGGAGGCGGGTAATACACGATATGTACAAGAACTGATAGGGAACAACAAGCTGGAAGACCATGAAAGAAGTGTTCGGATTAAAGAGAGTTTAAGGCAGGGATGCAGTTTTTCGCCGCCTATGTTCCGTCTATACATCGAAGAATCAACGTCGGAAATAAAAGAAAAGTTAAAGAGTTGGATTAAAATACGCATAGCATTGATAATATTCCCTGATGGCATTGCTGTTCTTAGTGAAAGTGGAGTTACAGTAAATGTTGAATGGAAAGAACATTCTAATGAGTACAGAAAACAGATTGAGATTAAATCGAAGTCACGGAATTCTGCTACCTAGGCAGCAAAATAGCCCATATTGGGTGGAGCAAGGGCTAGCACTAGCACTAGAATTGACAAAAAAGGGCATCCGTGACCATGAGAAATCTACTAGTACCAAACAGAGACCTTAATTTGAGGAACAAATTTCCGAGAATGTACGGTTGGAGAACAATATCGTAAGGTAGTGGCAGATGGACTCCGGGACAACCGGAACAGAAGACATTCGAAGCATCTGAGATGTGGGGCTACAGAAGAATGTTGAAATTCAGGTGGACTGATAAGGTAAGGAATGCAGAAGTTTTCCTCAGAATCAGCGGGGTAAGGAATATATGGGAAGCACTGACAAGAAGAATGGAAAGGAAGGAGGACATCTGTTAAAATATCAGGGACTAACTTCACGGTACCAGAGGGAGCAGTAGAGCGTAAAAACTGTAGAGGATGAACATGACTGGAATGTTGTTGTTGTTGTGGTCTTCAGTCGTGAGACTGGTTTGATGCAGCTCTCCATGTTACTCTATCCTGTGCAAATTTCTTCATCTCCCAGTACCAACTGCAACCTACATCGTTCTGAATCTCCTTAGTGTATTCATCTTTTGGTCTCCCGCTACAATTTTTACCCTCCACGCTGCCCTCCAATACTAAAATTGTGATCCCTTGATGCCTCAGAACATGTCCTACCAACCGGTCCCTTCTTCTTGTCACGTTGTGCCAAAACACTCCTCTTCTCCCCAATTCAATTCAATACGTCCTTATTAGTTATGTGATCTACCCATCTAATCTTCAGCGTTCTTCTGTAGCACCACATTTCGAAAGCTTCTATTCTCTTCTTGTCTAAATTATTTATCGTCCATGTTTCACTTCCATACATGGCAACACTCCATACAAATACTTTCAGAAACGACTTCTTGACACTTAAATCTATTCTCGATGTTAGCAAATTTCTCTTCTTCATAAACGCTTTCCTTGCCATTGCCAGTCTACGTTTGATATCCTATCTACTTCGACCATCATCAGTTACTTTGCTCCACAAATAGCAAATCTCCTTTACTACTTTAAATGTTTCATTTCCTAATCTAATTCCCTCAGCATCACCTGACTTAATTCAACTACATTCCATTATCCTCGTTTTGCTTTTGTTGCTTATATCTACCTTTCAAGACACTGTCCAATCCGTTCAACTGCTTTTCCTAGTCCTTTGCTGTCTCTGACAGAATTACAATGTCATCGCCGAACCTCGAAGTTTTTATTTCTTCCCCACGGATTTTAATACGTACTCCGATTTGTTCTTTTGTTTTCTTTATTGGTTGCTTAATATACAGATTGAATAACATTGGGGAGAGGCTACAACCTTGTCTCACTCCCTTCCCAACCACTGCTTCCCTTTCATGCCCCTCGACTCTTATAATACATCCTGCAAATAATTGAGGTTGTAGGTTGCAAATGCTACCTCGAGATGAGGAGGTTGGCACTGGAGAGGAATTCGTGATCGGTAGCATCAAGCCGGTTAGACGACTGATGAATCAAAAAATAATGTAAACAGCATAAAAGTAGCAAACTAAAAATGTGGTCAAGTACAACGTGTAATTCAGAAATAAATTGTTAAAAACTTCAGTATCGACTACTGCTGTAATTCAGAAGGACCTAACCGCAGTTATGTCTCAAGATTTAGCCCTGTATAGGGCCCCTGCGTCATGATGATCCAAAATGTACTCTGGAGGCACTTTATTCTGGTGAGCTATTGTTTACCAGTACGTGTACACTGCGGTTTGTGAGGTGGGGTATTTGGGAAGGCAGGCAGTTTGCCGGAGAGACGCGGCAGGCAGCGGCGCCCGCCGCTCTGTCCACGTAGAGCTCTGCTCGGCGTCCCGTCCCCTTGCGGCTATCGCGGCGACGGCCCGCACAAAGCCCTGTAATCCTTGCCGCAACTCCGCGTCGCCCCGAAAGAGCCCAGCGCCATGCCGCCACCGGGAGAGGTGAGGCGGCACAGCCTGCCTCTCAGGGGCTGCGACACGAGATACCGCGCGCCCAACAGGCCTTTGCCTGTACCTCCACACGGTGCCCACACGTTGAGCAGTCACCTCCATGGGTATTTCCAGGGATATTGTGGCTTCTAATGGAAGTAAACGTTTACAAAATAAAGCTGCTTCTGTCATATTGGGTTCCGTGTGAGTACACAAGTTACTTATCAACGGTGGTTTAGTCTCCAAAAGCCCGCATCTCGTGGTCGTGCGGTTCCCGGGTTCCATTCCCGGCGGGGTCAGGGATTTTCTCTGCCTCGTGATGGCTGGGTGTTGTGTGCTGTCCTTAGGTTGGTTAGGTTTAAGTAGTTCTAAGTTCTAGGGGACTGATGACCATAGATGTTAAGTCCCATAGTGCTCAGAGCCATTTAGTCTCCAAAAACGAGAATATTTAGTGATTAACAACTACAGAAACAGACTTTTCGAAACGTGTTACTTCACGATAACCAAACAGTATTTCTCCATATTTGCTAAAAATTTAAGATTTTCTTAATTAGAAAAGGAGAAGTAGCGACTATAATTAAATTTTCCCTTCAAAAAATGTTTACCAATGTGGTATCGATAGCTACGATGCCACGGCGTTGGTGCACGTTCGTAGGTAGGCACTACACCGACACCGACGACAGCGCCCTCACTGAAGATTGTTCTGGCTTTTCTGCATTCTAAGTCTGTTCCTCCGACAGTCATTTCTTTTTAGACTACCTCATATTTTTCGTGCAATCAATTCTCATTAGCTTCAATGTGATTCATATTGATTTATTTCCTAAGCGAATTGTACGAGGGTAATCTATGTACTTAGGAATTTTGGGATTACCCTCGCATTTCTGAAATTCCCTAACAATTTTTGTCCTTCCTTCTTTCATCGATCAGCTGAAGTATTTTTTCTGCTTCTCAGGTTTCCTTCTCAGTTACGTTGTTTTTCTTTCCAAATTCTGTGATTGCCCTTTTAAGAAATGTTCATCCTTCTTCAACTGCACTGCCTACGGAGCTGTTCTTATCGCAGTGCCTATAGCCTTGGAGAACTTCAAGCGTATCTCTTTATTCTTTAGTACTTCTGTATCCTACTTCTTTGCGTTATGTTTGGTTCTGACTAGTCTCTTAATGTTCAGCCTACTCTTCATCACTACTAACTTCCGTTTGCCTTGTTTCTTAAAACGGTACTTTCTACTCTTTTCTAACCCATTCAAATGTCGCCTGTTACAGAAACTTAACCAATGGCTATGTTGTTTTTGAGAGTTTAAGATGCTTCTCTGCTTGGTTGACTTTCACGATTATCTGATAATTTACATTTGTGACTTGATTCTGATAAATTTAATACCTCTTTATAATATTATGCAAGTATTGCAGAATCTTCAGTATTGTTCAAACCGTATCTACGTCTTTTATTCTTAAAGCAAGTATTTGCTGTTTGATGAGCCTAAGTTTTCTCTTGAGTGTCTAATAAAAAAAACCTTGTGTATATTTATCGTGAAGTTTCCTTATATTTGAAAAGTTGTGATTTTTCAAAAAATTGTATAATTTTCTGTGTTATCCAAGACATATGTTTTTTGTTATTGTTTAAATTGCTTATAGTATTCAGGATTTCCAGAATTTTTCCATTTTCTACACGTGTCCCGTCCTGTTGTGACCCCTCTTTCACACTCTTCACACTACCATACCCTCTTTTTAAATTTTGTTACAATGGCTGTTATCCATTTGTGAATATTAAAGTCACTGAAACAAAGGTATTCCTTTCATAATTCTGTCAGATGACTTACCCTTAAAATGTGTATATATTACGTTTTCATCTAAGAATATTGCAATGCTAAAATCAGGATTTAATTTTATCTAAAAATATCTCCATTCCGTTCCGTTTATTATATTCAGAAAGAAGTTTACATTTAAAGTATGTAAAAAGTATTTATTTTTAATTTTAGGTTTCGAAAGATTCCAAGAAATTTCTGATTCATCCTGCCTGTTGATACTGCTCCTTTCCAGAATACATTTCCTAGTTCATCACATAATGCGAAGATGGATTCCTCTTCTGAGTTACTATCTGTGGTACAGCATTCCTTCAGCAAACGTGCTGTTCTGCAGCTGAAATAGTGAATTTTGTTAAAAGTTGGATCCAAGAAGTTAAGAAAGATTTAGAAATACAGAAAATAAAAGTAGAAGAAGCAGCAGAAAAAGATATTTTCAGAAGAAAAGTGTTAAATTTAGAAGGGTTGTAAGATAGAAGCATCAAGATGAGAAATAGTGTGACGTGATTTGAAGAAATAAAAAGAAAGCATGGCAAAATGATGAAAATATATTGTAGGAAAAGAAGAGAGCAAGTCAGAAAGTACTGAAATTTTCGTCTGGTTACTAGTTGTTTAAACATCAGTGGAAAAAGTTTTTAAGTATGTTAGTTACGTTATGGAAAGGGATTCAACGTCTCTCGTAGTCGGATGTTAGGCGTGAAAGTACAAATATCATAACATCTATTTCCGTAGTTGTTTGCTAGCGTTATAATGTTGATCGCGCAGGTTTTTGTATCAGTCAGTAACGAAGGCTAAATGTTCCTGAAAATGTCATGTAATGCTTTGGTGGTGATCGTAAAATTAACAATAGTAGACCTACATGGTCCTTGCCAATTACAGCCCAGTTTATTACCATATTTACTCCAATTATGTTGTTAATACTTACACTAACAGCAGTCATCGAGTGATTTAGGATTTCGCTTTTTGTTTTTCTGTTCAGAAACGAGGTCCCTCTAATATTACTACATAATATTTATAAAAATCGAGAACATCCTTCCGTTCGCAATATGAGGATACGTATCATGGGGAATAGCTACCTTGAGCTAAACCCAATATGGTGTATGCCTGATACTACATCACTGCAGTACTAATTAGACATTTTTAAAAACAATCTTTCGAAGCAACTGGACTGTCTCATACGTAGCAGGAGGTGAAATTCCTCTGTTCTGAAAATTAGTTTGATGTAAGAGAAGATGTTGTAATTAATTGAGACATCAACAGCCATACTTTTCAAACGACTGTGAAATTCATGACTGAAGGTGCTTTCCGTAATGCGATGTGTTTTCCCGTACTCTTATAATGAATCAAGGTCTTCCATGTGCTTTACAATGTCTTAGTAATTATGATCTTTAAGTGTAGTATCTCCAAGAATTCTTACATCCACGTATTTATATGAGTTGATTGAGTCAAGTTGTTACTCATTAATATTGTAGTCATAGGATACTACGTTCTTTTTGGTTTGTGAAGTGCGCATTTGTACATTCACAAATATTTACAAGGAGTGGCCAGTCATTGCACCACTTTGAAATCTTGGCAAGACCTGACTATATCACCGAGCATTCTTTTCTGCTAGCCCTTCGTTATCGATAAATGCATCATCTTCAAATGGCTCTGAGCACAATGGGACTTAACATCTGAGGTCATCAGTCCCCTAGAACCTAGAACTACTTAAATCTAACTAACCTAAGGATATCATACACATCCATGCCCGAGGCAGGATTCGAACCTGCGATCGTAGCAGTCGCGCGGATCCGAACTGAAGCGCATAGAACCGCTCGGCCACCGCGGCCGGCATCATCTTCTAACAATCTAAGATTGCTATTAATTTTTTATCCGAAGTCATTAATACAGAACACTCATCGTTGGAGCGCTCTTGAAATTATTTCTACGACTGTCGATATGTTTCCATCCAAGATAACTTTCTGCAGCCTCACTACCAACACATTGTCAACCCACGCACAATTTTTGTGTTTTACCCCACATGGTCGTACTTTAACCCTCTCAGACCTGAATTAGTTCTGGAGAAAGGGAAATTTTTCTTTAGGTTTTAATGCTCATGGTGATTTTTAAGGATTTTAGATTCTCGATTTATATTAAAATATGTACCAGTTTTCAAAACATACCTT
Source organism: Schistocerca cancellata (assembly GCF_023864275.1). Taxonomy (NCBI): domain Eukaryota; kingdom Metazoa; phylum Arthropoda; class Insecta; order Orthoptera; family Acrididae; genus Schistocerca; species Schistocerca cancellata. The sequence goes on from NC_064630.1 coordinate 708,973,324, forward strand.
GTACACTTGGCTTCATTTTATGGTCTCATTATAAAACAATCTCTATTGTAATAAATAGAAAACGATCATCCAATAATTATCATGCAAAATAACAATAACAAATTTCAGTTGTGCAGTGGAATATAGTGAGCCAACCCCATCCTTGTATTCTCGTTTTCATGAGCTGCTGCGCACTACTATACTGAGTTGCTAATATTTTCATAGTGACACCCAATAGGTGGCAGAATTTGCGCATTATGAAAAGGTTGTACATTCAGAAATGCGTACCTCAGGTTTTCGTTGGCAAAAAGATGCTATTGTTGCAGCTAAGGCACAGTAAAATTTAATGCACACAATTGTATCCATAGGGTCTGCAAGAAGTAATGAATAAGTATTGGTGTGGAAATTTCGTTGTTCCACAAATATCATATGAGAAAAGGGCGAATTGGAATTTGCGTTGTCCATATTATCAGGATCAATGGTGGTTGGATCAATAGGAGCAAAATGATAGCTCTCAAAATACATTGCCTACACAAAACTGGATTCCAAATTGGTTTTCTCCAAATTGACTATACACCTTTGATATACATAGAACCACATTCAGTTCATTTTTTAACATAGAAACTTCATACAGCGCTTTTTTTTATTCTTCATTATAATTCTATGTTCAATAAAGCAGAAAAGCATTGATCTTTCTGTACTTCTACAAAATTTGTGTGTCATTACTACAATTCCGTCTCAAAATTTTTTAATTTATTAGCCACACTGTGGAGAACATCGAAAATGTTCAAAGGAGGCCAGCCGTTTTGAATTATAGGAAAATATGGTCTCACATATTACCCGGAAATGTTGCGGTGGCAATCACTAAAACATGGGCGTTTTTAATAGAGGTGAGATTTCAGTCCCCTCCTTTCTCTTCCGATCGCAAAATTATTTTGTTGCCTCTCACCTGCAGAGGGAGAAACGACTATTGTAAAGAAATGAAAGAAATAAGGTCTCAGACGGAAAGATTTAGGTGTTAATTTTTTCCATGCCCTCTCTAGAGTGTAAAGGTCGAGACACTAATGCTGGTGCTATGAAATCTCTGCCAAACACTTATGTCTGAATTTCAGTATAATCATAGAGCTACAGATGCAGAATGAAAAATTTAAAGCAAGATAATCCTAATCCTGCCGCATGCGAGTAGTCTAACTACTATGTTATTTCACTCGATCTTAGATGTGTGTTATTCTGAAGTTGATGTACCCGTGATGTATTCGGTTCCGGTTTCGGAACCCGCCACCGCTAAAATTTCGTTTAGTAATCAGCACTTGCAGCACTTGAGGACGAAGACTTCCGGCATAATGAGTCGCGTTCATTCTTCCAACGGCCTTGTCAAAGAAGGCAGAGGAGCGGACAGAGAATCAGGGCTCTCTCTTGTTTTTCAGTGGGAAACTGCCCCTAAAGGTGAAAGAAAAGCAATTAATAACGGCATGAGGATGCAGAAGGCAATGGAGACCACTGCATTAAACAAACATAACGTGTATCCACAGGACATGCGGCCTGTAATTGAAGAAGTGGCATGATGATCTCTCCATTGGCAAAAGATTCCGGAATAATCCCCCATTCGGATCTCCGGGAGGGGACTGCCAAGGTGGAGGTGCCAATGAGAAAATGATTGAATAATCAACCAAATGATAACCTTCCACGAGTCGGGGCGTGGAATGTCAGAATCTGGAACGTGGTAGGGTAGCTAGTAATCTCAAAAGGGAAATGCAAAGGCTCATTCTAGATATAGAAAGGGTCATTTAAATGGAAAGAAGACAAGGATTTCTGGTCGGATGATTATAGAGTGATATCAACAGTAGCAGAAAATGGCATTTCGGGAATAGGCTTCGTTATGAATATGATCTCTCCATTGGCGAAAGATTCCGAAATAGTCCCCCATTAAGATCTCCGGGAGGGGACTGCCAAGGTGGAGGTGACCATGAGAAAAAGATTGAATAAAATCGAAGGGATAACGTTCTACGAGTCAGAGGATGGAATGTCAGACGCTTGAACGTGGTACGGAAGCTAAAAAATCTGAAAAGGCTTAATCTAGGTCTAGTAGACGTCAGTGAAATGAAGTGAAATGGAACGAAGACAAGGATTTCTGTCAGATGACTATAGGGTAATATGAACAGCAGCAGAAAGTGGAATAACGGGACTAGGATTCATTATGAATAAGAAGGTAGAACAGAGAGTGTGTTACTGTGAACAGTTCAGTGACAGGGTTGTTCTTATAAGCACCGGCAGCAAACAAACACCGACAACGGTAGTTCAGCTATACATGACGACGTCGCAAGCTGAAGATGAAGACATAGACAAAGTGTATGAGGATAATGAAGGGGTAATACAGTACGTAAAGAGAGATGAAAAGCTAAGTCATTGGAAAGTGGAATGCAGGTGTAGGGAAAGGAGTAGAAGAAAAGGTTACAGGAGGCTTCGGACAAGGAATGAGAGAGGATAAAAAATAATTGAGTTCTGGAAGAAATTTCAGCTAGCAGTAGCTGAGGGATAGATATACTACGAAAGGCCTGATGATACTATGAGATTTCACTTATATTACATCATGCGCACACAGAGATTCCGAAATCATATAGTGGATTGTAAGGCGTACACTGGAGGAGATATAGACTCAGATCACAATGTAGTAGTGATGGAGAGTAGGCTGAAGAGGTTAATAAGAAGAGTCAATACGCAAAAAAGTGGCTACGGATGTACTAAGGAATGATTAGACTCGCTTGAAGTTCTCTAATGCTATAGATACGGCAATAAGGGAAAGCTCAGTAGGCAGTACAGTTTAAGAGGAATGGACATCTCTGGAAAGGGCAATCACAGAAGTTGGAAAGAAAAACATAGGTGCAAAGGAGGTAACTACGAAGAATCCATGGATAATAGAAGAAATACTTCAGTTGATACCGGGGTCAGCGGCAGTGCAGCGCACGCTTCGGAACGTATTGACGCTACCTCATCAATCTTCGGAAGACACAGCCATGGTAGCGTCAACTCACGTAAATACGGTGTCGGGCAGGTGGCAGGTCTCGCTGACAGCTGGCGTAGCACGTAAATCACCGGACCGGACCGCAGCGACGCACGGATGCACGCCAAGACCGTAGGATCCTACGCAGTGCCGTAGGGGACCGCACCGCCACTTCCACTGTTGCTCCTGGGGTATCGGCGAGGACCATTCGCAACCGTCTCCATGAAGCTGGGCTACGGTCCCGCACACCGTTAGGCCGTTTTCCGCTCACGCCCCAACATCGTGCAGCCCTCCTCCGGTGGTGTCGCGACAGGCGTGAATGGAGAGACGAATGGAGACGTGTCGTCTTCAGCGATGAGAGTCGCTTCTGCCTTGGTGCCAATGATGGTCGTATGCGTGTTTGGCGCCGTGCAGGTGAGCGCCACAATCAGGACTGCATACGACCGAGGCACACAGGGCCAACACCCGGCATCATGGTGTGGGGAGCGATCTCCTACACTGGCCGTACACCACTGGTGATCGTCGAGGGGACACTGAATAGTGCACGGTACATCCAAACCGTCATCGAACCCATCGTTCTACCATTCCTAGACCGGCAAGGGAACTTTCTGTTCCAACAGGACAATGCACGTCCGCATGTATCCCGTGCCACCCAACGTGCTCTAGAATGTGTAAGTCAACTACCCTGGCCAGCAAGATCTCCGGATCTGTCCCCCATTGAGCATGTTTGGGACTGGATGAAGCGTCGTCTCACGCGGTCTGCACGTCCAGCACGAACGCTGGTCCAACTGAGGCGCCAGGTGGAAATGGCATGGCAAGCCGTTCCACAGGACTACATCCAGCATCTCTACGATCGTCTCCATGGGAGAATAGCAGCCTGCATTGCTGCGAAAGGTGGATATACACTGTACTAGTGCCGACATTGTGCATGCTCTGTTGCCTGTGTCTATGCGCCTGTGGTTCTGTCAGTGTGATCATGTGATGTATCTGACCCCAGGAATGTGTCAATAAAGTTTCCCCTTCCTGGGACAATGAATTCACGGTGTTCTTATTTCCATTTCCAGGAGTGTATTCAGGGATATTCAGGAATATAGAAATAGAAGTACCTGAGGAATGAAATAAATAGGAAGTGCAGGGAATTTAAGATGCAATGGCTGCATGAAATTGTGAAGAAATCGAAAAAGAAATTACTGTCGGAGGGACAGATTCAGTATATAGGAAAGTCAAAACAGGCTTCGATGACATTAAAAGCAAAGGTGACAACATTAAATGTGCAAGGGGAATTTCACTGTTACATTCAGAGGTGGGGGTGGATAGGTGGTAAGAGTAAATTGAAGGCCTCTATGGGGGGTAATATTTGTCTAAGCAGATAGGAGAAGAAACAGGAGTCGATTTAGAACAGATAGGGGATCCAGTACTAGAATCAGATTTGAAGGAAGCTTTAGAGGCCTTAAGATCAAATAAGAGAGAAGGGATAGATAATATTCCATCATAATTTCTAAAATCATTGGAATTAGTGGCAACGAAACGACTCTTCACGTTGGTGTGTAGAATGTATGAGTGTGGCAGTATACCATCTGACTTTCGGATAAATATCATCCACACAATTCCGAAGACCGTAATAGGTGACAAGTGCTAGAATTATCGCACCATCAACTTAACAGCTCAAGCATCCATGTTGCTGACAAGTATAATATATAGACGAATGGAAAAAAAATTAGGATTTGTTAGATGAAGATCAGTTTGGCTTCAGAAATTGCAAAGGCACCCGAGAGGCAATTATGAAGTTGCAGTTAATCATGGAAGCGAGGTTAAAGAAAAATGAAGACACGTTCATTGGATTTGTCGACCTGTAAAAAAGCATTCAACAATGTAAAATGTTGGATGATTTTGTAAATTCTGAGAAAAATAGTGATGATCTATATTGAGAGACGGGAATACGCAACGTGTACAAGAACCAAGAGGGAATAATATGAGTGGATGACCAAGAACGAGGCACTCGGATTAAAATGTATGTCAGATGGGGATGTAGTCTTTCGTGCCTACTGTTCAATCTGTATATCGAAGAGGCAGTGATGGAAATGAAAGAACGGTTCAGGACTGGAATAAAAATTCAAGGTGAAAGGATATCAGTGATACCATCCGCTGATGACATTGCAATCCCGAGTGAAAGTGAAGAAGAATTACATGATCTGCTGAATGAAATGAACATTCTAATGAGTGCAGAATATGGATTGAGAATAAATCGAAGAAAGACGAAACTAATGAAACGTAGCAGAAATTAGGTCAGCGAGGAACTTAACATAAGGGTTGATGGTCACGGAGTAGAAGAAGTTAAGGAATTCTGCTACCTAGGCAGTAAGATAACTCATGACGGACGGAGCAAGGAGGACACCAAAAGCAGACTAGAAATGGCATAAAGGTCATTTCTGGCCAAGAGAAGTCTGCTAGTATCAAACATAGGACTTAATTTGAGGAAAATTTTCTGAGAATGTACGTCTGGAGCATAGCAGTGTATGGTAGTGAATCATGGACTGTGAGTAAATAGGAACAGAAGAGGATCGAAATATTTGAGATGTGGTGCTACAGAAGAATGTTGAAACTTTCGTGGACTGATAAGGAAAGGAATGAGGAGGTTCTGCGCAGAATCGGGGAGGAAAGGAAAATGTGGAAAACACTGGTACGAAGAAGGGGCAGGACGGTAGTACATCTGTTAAGACGTGAGGGAATGACTTCCATAGTAGTAGAGGGGGAGCCGTTGAGGGCAAAAACTGTGGATAAAGACGGAGGTAGGAATACATCTAGCATATAATTGAGGATGTAGGTTGCAAATGCTAGTGTGTGATGAAAAGGTTGGTAGGGGAGAGTTAGTCGTGGTGGGCCACATCAAACCAATCAGAAGACAGAGGGCAAAAAGAAACTGTTGTGAACTTACTGAGAAAAAGGTAAGACAGATCTTTGTAGGTAATTTCTCCGCCGCGCCGCCTACCGGTGACCCGCGCCTATCTGCTCGATCAGCAGCGGTCACTCACCCTCATGTTCTTTTAGTTTGTACCACTCACATCAGTTGCTCTGTGTTTCGCTTGTTTTGTACCTTCTGTATGATTCTTTTGTATTGTCAGGTGTGGAGCCACAAGATGCTTATTTCCGTTCTTGTTCCGAGGTCTATGAATAAAGCCGTATTTGTGTTACTTGGCTCGATTTTGTGTATTACTTGGTTACTACACGTTTGGCGACGAATTTTGAACAGTTACCGCGTGTGCAGTCTTTGAGCACGGTTTCATCTGGTTTGCTCATAATGGACATCGTGCTACCGGCCCTGACTGAACAGCTGTGTGCGACAATGACCACTTTGTCAGTTTCCATTAACAGACAGAATATTTTTCCACCAGTCTATCCAACCACTTTTCCTCCTATGATGATTCAGCCGAGGATTGCGAAATTTTGAGCAAAGCTTTATTCCTCTCGTGGATTCCACCCGAGGTTTATCACCTACTGTGTGAGCTTGCACCTTCACAAGAATGTGCAGCTTTTGATCACATGTGTAGTATATTGCCCACCTACCATCGCGAACGACCGCATGTCACAGTGGCGCGAGACGAATTCTGCCAATGCCCCAAGAAACCAAACCAGACATATAATGTTGGAACAGCCACGTATCACTCAGTCATAGGTGTCAGTTCGTTGCTGTTGCTCATAGTGACTCCTATGCAGACTCTACAGTGCGCGACGCAATTATCTGCTTTGTTGCGGACAAGGAATTTCGTCAGAAGGCTTTACTCTGTGAAAAAACCGCATTGGTAGAGGTCTAGCACAGTCTTTTGAAGTTTATCGGGAGTGGGTTACCAAAAAGAAGCGTCGAGCAATGTGGCAGTAGTGTCATAAGATGTGCCCACTAGGACGACAAATAGGTCACACAAGGAAGTGGCAGAGGCGCAGTAAACATGCGGGCCGAGCGCCGAGCAGAGCTAGGACGGCCCAAGCAGCCGCGACCGCCACAGCCCCAGCAACAGCGTTCTCCCATTCCGTCTTGTCCTTTCTGATTTGTATGATTGTTCTGCTGTAAGCACTGGGCTACTTGTGATGCTTTCGAGCTCGACAAAGGTGCTGCAGTAACATTATTATAATTATCAAACCTGTGTAAGTTTAGACTCGCAGCTGTTGACACCGGTCACGTGGGAACTGGTCAGTTACAACAAACACAACATTGCGCTGTCGCGACTATTACGGCATCTGGCTCTTACGTGTCAGTGGTTCGTTGCATTGTGTTTCTAGTGGTTGCTGATGCTGGTGTTGAGAACTTGATCGGAATGGACACATTTCCAACATCTACACTACTGGCCATTAAATTTTCTACACCAATAAGAAATGCAGATGATAAACGGGAATCATTCGACAAATATATTATACTAGAAGTGACATGTGATTACATTTTCACACAATTTGGGTGTATAGATCCTGAAAAATCAGTACCCAGAACAACCACCTCTGGCCGTAATAACGGCCTTGATACGCCTGGGCATTGAGTCAAATAGAGCTTGGATGGCGTGTACAGGTACAGCTGCCCATGCAGCTTCAGCACGATACCACAGTTCATCAAGAGTAGTGACTGGCGTATTGTGACGAGCCAGTTGCTCGGACACCATTGACCAGACGTTTTCAGTTGGTGAGAGATCTGGAGAATGTACTGGCCACGGCAGCAGTCCAACATTTTCTGTATCCAGAAAGGCCCGTACAAGATCTGCAACATGCGGTCGTGCATTATACTGCTGAAATGTGGTGTTTCGCAGCGATCTAATGAAGGGTAGAGCCACGGGTAGTAACACATCTGAAATGTAACGTCCATTGTTCAAAGTGCCGTCAGTGCGAACAATAGGTGACCGAGACGTGTAACCAATGGCACCCCATACCATCACGCCAAGTGATATGCCAGTATGGCGATGACGAATACACGCTTCCAATGTGCGTTCACCGCGATGTCGCCAAACACGGATGCAACCATCATGATGCTGTAAACAGAATCTGGATTCATCCGAGAAAATGACGTTATGCCATTCGTACACCCAGCTTCGTCGTTGAGTACAGCATCGCAGGCGCTCCTGTCTGTCATTCAGCGTCAAGGGTAACCGTAGCCATGGTCTCCGAGCTGATAGTCCATGCTGATGCAAATGTCGTCGAACTGTTCGTGCACATGGTTGTTGTCTTGCAAACGTATCCATCTGTTGACTCACGGATCGAGACGTGGCTGCACGTTCCGTTACAGCCATGCGGATAAGATGCCCGTCATCTCGACTGTTAGTGATACAAGGCCGTTGGGATCCAGCAGGGCGTTCCGTATTACCCTCCTGAACCCACCGATTCCATATTCTGCTAACAGTCTTTGGATCTCGACCAATGCGAGCAGCAATGTCGCGATACGATAAACCGCAAACCTTTATCAAAGTCGGAAACGTGATGGTACGCATTGCTCCTCCTTACACGAGGTATCACAACGTTTCACCAGGCAACACCGGTCAATTGCTGATTGTGTATGAGTAATCGGTTGGAAACTTGCTCATGTTAGCACGTTGTAGGTGTCGCCATCGGCGCCAACGTTGTGTGAATGCTCCGAAAAGCTAATCGTTTGCAAATCACAGCATCTTCTTCCTGTCGGTTAAATTTCGTGGTGTAGCAATTTTAATGGCCAGTAGTGTACATTTTCTATCGCTGACGCAGTTCACCTTGTATCCGATCAAGTACCGTATTCTCAATTGGAAACAGCGTGTGCAGTGTTCTAGGACTAGTTTTCTAAAGATGTAGAGTGTCCTGCTATTTATTTTTTTGCTCGTACTTTTTTTTTTTTTTTTTTTTTTTTATTCACGGCTCAGCATCGTTTCCGTCGTGCGCACCCTACTCCTATCTCCTGAAAGATCAAGTGAAAGCAGAACTGCATGGACTTCAATGTCTAGGAGTGATGCTACTTGTTATGGCTACTAGTGAATGGTCGTCTCCGCCAGCTGTAGCTCGGAAGCCGTCGGGGAAACTTCGCCTCTGCGGAGACTTCAGTACTACTGTCAACGCGCAGTCGATCGTGGATACGCATCTTCTCCCACACCAAAAGGAACCGTTATCGAAAATATTGCGTGGGCAGTCCTTAAAAAAAATTGATTTGTCTGAAGCATATCTGCCGGTTCCTGTACGCGGGAGTCTTGGCAAGTTCTGGTTCTGAATACTCGTTTGGTATCTATCAATATTTGCGCCTTTCTTTTGGTGTGGCGAGCTCCCTTGTATTTTCCAACTATTTTCGGAGCAATTGGCTTTGCATTCGCTGGGTTGCATTAAGTATTCGTATTTTACGTAAAGAGAATGAAGCGGATAGTGAAAATTTGTACCCAGGTCGGCAATCGAACTCAGGTCTCCTGCTGACTAGGCAGAAGGTCTAGCCACTAAGCCACTTTGGAACAGCGGTTCACACAAATGCACAGATTACTCTGGCATGCCTCTCTCCTACATCCAAATTCTCACTGCCGCCCCAGTCTACTTTAAATTCTACCTTACACACAAACGAATTGCTGGGGCTCTCCACAGCATCTCAACTTCGAATGTAAATGGGAGATCCAGCCTGAAACTCACTCTTCGACTGTCCAGGTGGCGTGTTGACGACTACACTCGAGACTTTCCCTTAAGTGAAGACGTGTCAGAGGCACACACACATACAGCAAGTCTACGACAGTAAAGGCCATTCTGTCGAAGTCTTCTCTGCAGCGTTTGGCTCTATACAACGCGTCCAGTGTATGCTGCGAGGTACGATGCAAGTTGCTGCGCAATACTAAGGCGGTACCGTCGTGCCCTTATTGGCAAATAACAGAGTTCTCTTTCTGATGTCGCCCCTGCGCCGATCTTCGGGATACAGTTTTGGTCCCTATTAACTGCCGCCACATCCGACAAACAACGATTCACGTTAAGCCATTAGGCCACATGAGTTCGTGACTGTCCTGCTTCCGTTATTCTAACGGCCCTTCATAACAGAGAGTCTGTGACAGTGTATATAGCAATTGTGGATGTGGGCTACCCGACATACACTATTACGTTTGATAGATGCCCTGATGCATCAATGGCGTGGTTTCCCGTTGATCGAAATGCTCTCTTCCGTGCAGAACACGATCGTACAGACATCTGTTGACAGTTTCTTTGATTATAGCGTGAATTAGACACAGAACGGGGAAATAGTGGTTTGCTGCTTTAATTTTGGACGCAAGTGTACTTATAACATTTGTACCAAAGATGTGAAATAGAGTTGTTGTAAGTATATTTTTTAACGAATAAACGATTCCAAAGTTACGTAAAAGAGGCTCGACACAAAAACAGAATACGAATCTGGTTTTTGATACGACTTTATCGACACTGCATTGTGCAGATGTCGTATCAGGAAAGATATACGCGTGAATTGAGGACAAACTTTAAATTAACGCCGCTGTCATAAGCTCAGTGGACACAGCCAGTCTCCTAGCAAGTTATGTGCAATTCCATAAAGGGCTAGATAACAGCTGCATCTCACACCGTCATACACTGAATAATGATCTTGATGTACGCTACATTATTGTGAACTATACCCGTCACAAAACTTCCATCACTTACACCACAGCGCATGGATGTTGCTCCGACTATGTAATGTCCCACCGTTCCAGGGGTTAAGTGCCGTTCAAATATGGAAACATTGCCGGCCATTACGGTTGTCTGATTCCTTCAGAAGCTTCTCATGACAGGTAATCGCAGTTCTAGACTTCCTATCTGGATAATCTTGCCGCTGCGATTCCATAGTCAGTGTCGAATGAGACTTCGGCAGTCCTACTACCGTCTGTTTTACTTTGAATTTTTTTAATGTCCCGCTGTATACCTCTGTTGAAAATTCTTTATTGTTATATTTATAAGTTCCACTGTTAAGTACCTATCAGTTTTGATGAAATTTTCTTTCCTCGACGGAATCGGGCCCGGGTTCGATTCCCGGCAGGGTTGGAGATTTTCTCCGCTCGGGGAATCGGAGTTGTGTTGTCCACTTCATCATTTCATCATCACCGGCGTGCAAGTCGCCCAATATGGCGCCGACTGAAATAAGACTTTCACATGGCAGCCGAACTTCCCCGAATGGGTCCTCCTGGCCAACGATGTCATATGCTCATTTTTTTCCGTTTTCCTCAAGCTTGCTTATGTTGACATACAAATCTGAGCCTGTCCCTCACGACACAGTTGTAGGCAGATGATAAAATTAAGAAATGAAAAGTGCCTGTTACAGAGAGATTACTTCAGGACTGATCTTGGCCATTACCAACTGGCAAACGCCCACAACGTCTACCAAAGAAAGAAAGAAGACCAAGTGACAGATAAATAATACGCAAAAGGTAACATGGACAGCAGCACGTATGTAAGCTGAATAAATGACTACGACATCGTAGCGGGCGAACTATTTATTTGCTTAGCTGTTCTGGCCTGACACTGTCACGACCGTTTACACAGCTCCGCTACAGGCGCCAGTATTGACGAGTATACTGTTAGGGCAGTACAGGGCGTGTTCCTAGCCTTCTTTAGCCGTGCGCTTAACATCGCTTCCGAAGACGGCTGCCAGACTCGGCACGTGAACCGCTCTCCCTATTACTTGCAGTGCTCGAGGGAAGCCACTTATACCTGCCACAGTGCCCTCTACGCCTGTTTTGTACAAAGCGGGCAGACAAGGGTCATTACCAGTTCCCTTTCATGGGAAATTTAACAAGTAGTTTGCAGATCGCGATTTGATTAAATATTGAAACCTGTCGGACGAAATCAGAGTGGCACAGTCTGATTTCCCACTACGTCTGCTTGCAGATATTGATGCAATCCATTTCAAAGTTGTGTTACAGAAATTCCGTCTGATGTGTGACCGAGATGTGCCCTGCTATGTCACTGGGTATTAAAGAGAGGTCCAACTTAAGCATAAATTATGTAAAAACTAAATACTGCAATGAAATAAGAACTGTCTAGGTATCTCGTGAAGTTACTAAGTTTATTAGCAGTTGCCATATTTTAGGGACTATAAGACGCTACGGCCTGTACGACGAACCTTAATTTTAGGCAACTTTTTTTTAAAGATAGCATTTTTTCCATTTTTGTTGTTCGATTGCAAAACCAGACTGAAAATATTTTTAGTTTATTAGATCGAATTGACCTTTAAAATCCCTGAAAATCGTCATCTGAACTTTCTTCTTCTTCCCCTTCGGCGTTGTCGTTGTCGTTATCCTCTTCGTATCTAAGATGGTCTTCATTGCCAGCGGAAGCGTTACTTACGCCCTACGAAGATTTAACAATTACGTCTTCTCTCACTCTAGACCACTAATGTTTTATCCACTGACAAACTTGTTTGATTGTAGGTCGTTTTAAAGCTCCCTTTGGCGTGAATTCATGTTGGGTTTCATCCATAATCTATTTGTTCCGTTCCTCTCTCACATACACTTTAAGTGCTTTATTTATCGAGACATAAAATGATTGCAGTTTTGAAGTAAGTCCTCCCGGAATAACAGCAGTTTTGAAGTAAGTACTCCCAGAATAGCAGAAATTCTGTATTTCCCTAATTTCTCTTTCACAGAACTTTTCAAGCGGCTACTTAACTGATGTAGTACAAGAACTCTTCTTCAATAAAGCACCTTTCCTCCCCTCCCACACTCTCTTAGTCCATAATTTCTTATCAGCATCGTCTATCCAACATTTGTCATGTACGTGAACAACAACGGCGGTATTTCAGTGGGTTCTGGCATTGTTTTGCGCTTGAAAACGATCCTTAGATTAAGTTTAGTACCGTCAGCACAGCATGAAAGGACAACAGTCTAGCGGATTTTTTCATGTCCATTTGTTTTTATTGTCACAGTTTAGCACATTTCATGGCAACAGTTCTGTTGCTCGGCACATCAAATGTCAGAGGAGTTTCGTCCATATTACTTGGCGTAATTCCACGCTTGTTTTATTTCGATGTTGAATAATGAATCAATGGAAAGGTAACATTTTCTCGTCAGATTCTTGTGACATTTTCCAAGGTATTTCGGTTTTGGTTCGCATGCTAAGTCCATGACACTTGACAAACCTGTAGCACCAACGGACTCCACCCTTCCTCTATTAAGTTCCACTGTAGTGCTACCTTAAGAGCGTGTATTTGAATCATTTTTGTATTAATGACGGTGTCCTTCAATCCATTACTAACGTCATCTTCTAGTTTTGACTATTTTGCATTCAGTCTTCGATCTGTACATTTAGTCTTCGTCATATTTTTCAATTCCTCTTTACTAGCCTGCCAGTCGCAAATAGATTTTCTGTCGGTGGAGGGCCAAAATGCCTCTCAGTTGCCCTGTTTCCATGTTTTTCTGCTTATGTTTTTACTTTCAGTTTGTAGCCCGAATCATACGGAGACCTTTTTTTCCCTACGAAACTAGCTACTAACACAAATATCGTACTGTTACCGATAACACAAATCACTTTAAAGATCACTGACACCGTAGAGTGCAATGTCGCATCGTAGGCTAGACACTGTTCTGGGTTTGTTATGGCGGAAGGGAGACCGTGTTAGCATGTGAATCCCCGCGACTTGTGTTCGTTGCATGGGTGCACTGCTCTTGCCAGTTGAATCCAATGCTGACAGGTAGAAATAGGTTTCCCGTGGCCATTTTTAAGACTGGCGGAAATTTAAATCAATCACTGGACATTTTAAAATAAATTTAGATTGTATGATGCACTTGAATTTTGGAGGCAATTTTTCGAAAAAAGTGCATCTTATAGTCCTTAAAATACGGTACTCAAAAAAATGGTTCAAATGGCTCTGAGCACTATGGGGCTAAACATCTGAGGTCACGAGCCCCTATAACTTAGAATTACTTAAACCTAACTAACCTAAGGACATCACACACATCCATGCCCGAGGCAGGATTCGAGCTTGCGACCGTAGCGGTCGCGCGGTTCCAGACTGAAGCGCCTAGAACCGCTCAGCCACACTGGCCGGCATAAGGTATTGCTTTCATAGACCAAACTCACGATAAACTCTAAGATGAGGGATGTGTGTGCATTTTCATAGGTGTTTCAGCAGATATTTGCAATTTAGTTTTTTCAATGTGTAGCTGTAGTTAGGTCATACAAACATTACTAATCACGTCTTCAGAGAAAATTTCGATTATTTCCGCCAATGATCGTTAGATTAACGGTTTCTGTCAGGTATGAGCCTCTTCAGATCTGCTTTTGAAGATGGGAAAATACAACTAGTGGAGAGTTTACATTTTAAAACAATAAATTGTAATGTAATGAAAAATGTCAGTTTCATAGATTTGGAAACATGCTCGTAAAATATGACGAGAGATAACTATTTTAAAACGTGTCCTAATGTAACGAAACCACAGTGGTATCGTCATTGAGCGACAAGTACACGTGAGAAATTTTACGGTTGTGGGGTATGCACGATCGACTGTAACAATGGTGATAAGCATTATATCGGCCAAAGTGGCCGCTCTTTAAATGTAAGATTTAAGGAGCATTTACCGCAAGTTATAAAACTGCCTTTGTTTTCATTCAGTCGAAACGGCCCATACTATAGCGAGCATTGAGGAAAGTACTTGCGTTCTGTACAGGGAGCTACAAGCCCGTGGTCTCGATTTGCTGGACGAGCTTGAAGTTTGCAAAGCCAAAAAAACAGGATCTCCTGCATGATTATTCCAGTTTAAGTATTCATCACTATGCACACCTGATAACTTAAGCTTTCTAGAACGTTTACAATTTTGTTTTAGTATAGTAGGTTAGATGAAGGTGGAATATTTCTGACTGGACAAGCTGTGTTTTTTCAAAATTTAAAGCTAATCCATTTGTGCAAAACCAGTAATTACCTTTCGCAAGCCGGCCGATGTGGCCGAGCGGTTCTAGGCGCCCAGTCCGGAGCCACGCAACTGCTACGGTCGCAGGTCCGAATCCTGCCTTGGGCATGGATGTGTGTGATGTCCTTAGTTTAGTTAGGTTTAAGTAGTTCTAAGCTCTAGGGGACTGATGACCTCAGCAGTTAAGTCCCATAGTGCTCAGAGCCATTTGAACCATTAACTTTCGCAAAAACATCGTTTACTAATTTCTCTGTTGATGATTCCTTATTAGGCTTCACAACATTGATTTTTATTCATGCAAACAGGACGAAACAAGTACACATCACCTCTTATGACTAGAAGGGTTATGTGAGGGGGATAGGCTTTCTGTGGTTTTCCTTAAATGATTAGGGAGATGGCCGTTATTATTTTGAAAAGGTTACAGCCAACATTCTCCTAACGTTTTCTTATACCATAGTGTGTACTTGGTATATAACGATCACGTCTGTCCTATCTTCAGCTTCTTTTGTACCTAAATTAATAGCAGTTTTACCCTTGTGTAAATTGTTTGCTGTTTTATAGTTCAATGGATCTTTTTTTCTTACGTGTTTCCTAGTGACAAGGAAAGAATAGAGATAATAGGACACCGATTTTGCTTACATTTCATACGGTTGTGGTACATCGTAAAATGTAACGAATGGTGCTTTAGTACGATGCACTACCCAAGCGCTTTACGAAAACAAAGCTGAAAGTGTTACATGCCTGATGAAAAATGGCCGGCCTTGGTGGCCGTGCGGTTGTAGGCTCTTCAGTCCGGAACCGCGTGCCTGCTACGGTCTCAGGTTCGAATCCTGCCTCGGGCATGGATGTGTGTGATGAGCTTAGGTTAGTTAGCTTTAAGTAGTTCTAATATCTAGGGGACTGATGACCTAAGATGTTACGTGATGACTGGGTGTTGTGTGCATGTCCTTAGGTTAGTTAGGTTTAAGTAGTTCTAAGTTCTAGGGGACTGATGACCATAGATGTTGAGTCCCATACTGCTCAGAGCCATTTGAACCATTTGAACCTAAGATGTTAAGTCCCATAGTGCCCAGAGCCATTTGAACCATGACTAATGTACGAAAGCGACAACCATCGGGTTGAAGCGTGAGTGCAGCCGTTTGTACTAGTCTACAAATCTGCACGTGTTACTTTAATCTCGTCAATTTTTTTAAGCTTTCAGGAAACACCTGCATCGATTCTACTTATCACGTTACTTCGTAAAGGAACCATAATAGTAAAGATAGTGGTGGAATATGTACGGCCAGATGTAATCAAAGTATTATAAGGAACCATGAAGAAAGTACTTTGTGTATTCGTAAAGTAAGTGCCGTTAGCTTACGATAGTTAAGGTAAGAGTCAGATAAATGCAGCGCCATCTACTGATTAATTATGAACCCAGATTAATCACTGTTTGGTTGAGTAGTCGACTAACTGTGGGTAAAAGCAACTAACAGTGGTTTTAAAAATCATTGTGCTAACTACAATTTGCAATTGGATTTGTGTGTTCAGAATTATTAACAACAGCTTAAATTCGGTAGGAATTTTGTGTACAATAATGATTGAAAGAGAAGTTATACAATGACATCGAGAGTAAAGGTGACTTTTCAAATGTGCATGATAATGAACAGTGGCTATCCCGGTATCCCGCCTGCCGTAATCATGCAACAAGTGAACCACACTGCGATCTCATCGATTATAGGCGTCTGGTGCTCCGGCTGATTAATTTCCTCACGCTGGACTCGCTGCTAAGTACTCGACTGTCACGATAAAGCTCTGCCATCTCAACTGTTTTCAAGATGGGAGACGAAAGTGCTTACCATCCAATACGAAGAACAGAGACTGTTAAGCGGACGAACAGTTCTGGACTACTGTCAACAAAATTGAGATGGTTTATTTTCCCGCATAGTTACAGCCAACGAGATGTGTATGTTCTGCAGTAATGCAAGACCAGAATAACAGTCAGTACAGTGTCAGCATTTAATTATGCCAAAAATATAATCAAGCATTCTCCCTCCTTTAGCCGAAAATATCAAACTACCACTTGCCACTCTAAATCAGGGTGACAGACTGTCGCCTGGGACAGCCCTCCCCCTATGACAACGGGCGTCCACATACAGCTGCCCGTGCGAAGGGTGATACTGAGCGTTTCGATTGAGAGCTCCTCGAAAAAAAACCAAATGTTTCGACACCGTAACAAGCGACCACTCCCTCTTCTTGTACTTCAAACAATCAGTTGATGGACATCGGCTTGACGGCTGGAGTACGACAAGGAATTCAAGGCTGTCGCTGTGGTCTAGTTTAGATCCCACATGGAGAATTATGCCGAGAAATTGAAGAAGAAAGTTTAAGGTTACAGCAGCCGCTTAGGCAAAGGTCCCGAGTTCGAGTCTCGGTCGGGCACACAGTTTTAATCTGCCAGGAAGTTTCATATCAGCGCACACTCCGCTGCAGAGTGAAAATCTCATTCTGGAAACATCCCCCAGGCTGTGGCTAAGCCATGTCTCCGCAATATCCTTTCTTTCAGGAGTGCTAGTTCTGCAAGGTTCGCAGGAGAGCTTCTGTAAAGTTTGGAAGGTAGGAGACGAGGTACTGGCAGAAGTAAAGCTGTGAGTACCGGGCGTGAGTCGTGCTTCGGTAGCTCAGTTGGTAGAGCACTTTCCCGCGAAAGGCAAAGGTTCCGAGTTCGAGTCTCGGTCGGGCGCACAGTTTTAATCTGCCAGGAAGTTTCATATCAGCGCACACTCCGCTGCAGAGTGAAAATCTCATTTAGTGATCGGTTTGTTGGTAACTAAAACAACAAAAGCTTCTTGCAACGAACGTACTTTTATTTACAGATGTATCATAGTCCGCTTGCTTAGCTCGGTGGCAAGCCGGCACGGTGTACCTCAGCGTGTTCGGTCAGAGGGTTAGCTGCCCTCTGTAATAAAAAAACTGAGTTAATCGATCAACGACGAACTTAAACGGGTGTCTTACGACGTCCACCCCGAGCAGATGCAACGAATGAAAGCGAACAAAATAAGATTACTAAAAAAAGAAAAATAAGGGTGGTAACGTACTCGCTTTTCAAGCAAGCGTGCCTGGGTTCGATTCCCGGCCGGGTTGGAGATTTTATTTGCTCGGGGACTGGATGTTGTGTCCTCATCATCCTTTTATCTTCATCACCGGCGCGAAAGTCACCCAAAGTGGCGTCGGTTGACATAAGACTTGCACTTGGCGGCCGAACTTCCCCGGCCAACAATGCCATACGCTTATTTCATTTCAATTGCTCTATTTCCAGTGCTCCCCTTATATCTATTTATCGATACATTAATGAAAATTTTTCACATTTGTTATACCGGGATATATATACTTCGAATAATGTACACAGTGTTTGCATTGCTTCTGAAGCATTCGTGAAACGGGTCGGTGTTGCCCACTTTTCTCCCTTTTGTGCTGCATATGATTTCATTCGATAATAGAAATTGAGGAGCTCTCCGTCAACCTCTGAACAACCCAGAGACGGTCGTTCGTTTCTGTATGTTGCAAAAGTGTGTTGACTTTGTTTCTGACATGTAGTCGTAACCTTTCAGAAGGAACGATCGAAAAATCTTCTTACGAGTGTTGGGTGGAAGACTGGGAATAAAAAAATCAAGATAGGAACACAGTACAGGCTGACTTCTAGACAGCCACCTTAGTCGTTTAAACTAATGCCGCTGTTAGGAGCTGCTGCTCTCGTATGGTATTCAAGCAACCGTAAAACTCTGAACTTCGATTTCTCGAAAACTCTAGAGAATAGCAGCAGTTGTCACTGCAAGGTGTGTACTACAATCTTGCGAAACATGAGCAAAATTAGAGATAATTTGGCTTTATGCCTCCAATTTGAGTGGTTCATAGCAAACAGCACTTAAAAATTGTGCCTAAGAGGAGTTAAACCAGCGCATACACAGGAAGACACAGTGTCAGTTGAGAAAATAGCCCAAAAGGTTTTGTCTCAGAGATTACGAAGGCTTGCTGAAAAGTAGTACCTTCGGAGTTTTAACGAGAAAACTTTTAAAAGATTTTGAAATAAAATGAAGGTTTTTACATTTTACTTAGTTATGCTTCATGTACATATATTTCCCCCCCCCCCTCTAGAGGGCTCCCAATTGTAGACTGTAACATGGCGGTGTGAAACGTAACTATGTCAGTGCATGAGAAACAGCATGCTGTCATCGAGTTTACAGTTCGACCACACGTGCTACACCGTCTCCTTCAACATGACAATGTCAGACAACAAGCGAGCGATGCGTCATCTGCAACAGTCCAACGCCTTGGGTTTACAGACATCGGCCATCCTTCATACAAACCCCATTTGGTCCCATCCAACTTTCATGTGTTTCCGAAACTTAAAAACCGTCCTCGATGACTTCACTTCGATAGTGATGTAGTGATGCAAGCGGAACTGACGTTGTGGCTTCGTCAGTAAAGTCGGACATTCTTCAGTGACGCTGTTAACAAACTGGTCTGTCGTTGGGATAAATGTTCTTGTCACCACGGTGACTACGAGAGTAAGTCAAATGAAACCCTTAAATTTTTAATAACAAATCGAAATTTCGCGCCGGTGTCGCGTGCTGCAAACAGCGTGCAAAATGGCCTGTAAGTGGCAGCATAGTGCAGATGCACACATGCCGTCGCAGTATATAAAGATAGCTGCTCCACTTGCGACTTGCACCAGGGAAGAACAGCGTTCTGTTATTCGGTTTTTGCGTAGTGAAGGTGTGACACCTATTGAAATTCATCGACGAATGAAGGTTCAGTACGGTGATGCATGTTTGTCACAGCAGCAAGTCTACGAATGGAGTAGGAAGTTCGAAAATGGTGTGACTTCAGTGGAAGATGCTCCTCGTCCAGGTCAGGCACAACGAGTTGTGACTACACGGAACATTGCAGCCGTTGAAGTCATAGTGAAGGAAAACCGCCGAATGACACTGAATGACATTGCAGCATGTTTACATATTAGTCATGGGTCAGCACACCACATTGTGCATGATATGCTCCAGTTTCACAAAGTGCCTGCAAGATGTGTGCCACGGCAGCTGATTCCTGAAATGAGAGAGCGACGTGTTGATGCTTTTGAAGAACTTCTTCGGCGCTTTGAACGAGAAGGTGATGTCTTCCTTGCAAGAATCGTTACTGGGTACGAAATCTGGGTTCACTTCCACCAACCGGAAACGAAGAGAGCGAGCAAGGAATGGCGCCATTCCTCATCACCAAGTGATTTCCATCTGTTTGGAACACTCAAAGACGCAATGTGAGGAAAGAAGTTTCTAAAGGAATTTATACACTTTGTAACCGTTGGAGGACTAGCATTGAGCGTGGGGGAGATTAAATCGAAAAGTGATACTGCTTTGTACCACTTCTGCCCAATAAATAATATTTAAAAAATATTTAAGGTTTTCATTTGACTCACCCTCGTATTTTGATAAATAAATTTGTAGACATGAAGAATAAATACGTATTTAGAACCTTAATATACACTCCTGGAAATTGAAATAAGAACACCGTGAATTCATTGTCCCAGGAAGGGGAAACTTTATTGACACATTCCTGGGGTCAGATACGTCACATGATCACACTGGCAGAACCACAGGCACATAGACACAGGCAACAGAGCATGCACAATGTCGGCACTAGTACAGTGTATATCCACATTTCGCAGCAATGCAGGCTGCTATTCTCCAATGGAGACGATCGTAGAGATGCTGGATGTAGTCTGTGGAACGGCTTCCCATGCCATTTCCACCTGGCGCCTCAGTTGGACCAGCGTTCGTGCTGGACGTGCAGACCGCGTGAGACGACGCTTCATCCAGTCCCAAACATGCTCAATGGGGGACAGATCCGGAGATCTTGCTGGCCAGGGTAGTTGACTTACACCTTCTAGAGCACGTTGGGTGGCACGGGATACATGCGGACGTGCATTGTCCTGTTGGAACATCAAGTTCCCTTGCCGGTCTAGGAATAGTAGAACGATGGGTTCAATGACGGTTTGGATGTACCGTGCACTATTCAGTGTCCCCTCGACGATCACCAGTGGTGTACGGCCAGTGTAGGAGATCGCTCCCCACACCATGATGCCGGGTGTTGGCCCTGTGTGCCTCGGTCGTATGCAGTCCTGATTGTGGCGCTCACCTGCACGGCGCCAAACACGCATACGACCATCATTGGCACCAAGGCAGAAGCGACTCTCATCGCTGAAGACGACACGTCTCCATTCGTCCCTCCATTCACGCCTGTCGCGACACCACTGGAGGCGGGCTGCACGATGTTGGGGCGCGAGCGGAAGACGGCCTAACGGTGTGCGGGACCGTAGCCCAGCTTCATGGAGACGGCTGCGAATGGTCCTCGCCGATACCCCAGGAGCAACCGTGTCCCTAATTTGCTGGGAAGTGGCGGTGCGGTCCCCTACGGCACTGCGTAGGATCCTACGGTCTTGGCGTGCATCCGTGCGTCGCTGCGGTCCGGTCCCAGGTCGACGGGCACGTGCACCTTCCGCCGACCACTGGCGACAACATCGATGTACTGTGGAGACCTCACGCCCCACGTGTTGAGCAGTTCGGCGGTACGTCCACCCGGCCTCCCGCATGCCCACTATACGCCCTCGCTCAAAGTCCGTCAACTGCACATACGGTTCACGTCCACGCTGTCGCGGCATGCTACCAGTGTTAAAGACTGCGATGGAGCTCCGTATGCCACGGCAAACTGGCTGACACTGACGGCGGCGGTGCACAAATGCTGCGCAGCTAGCGCCATTCGACGGCCAACACTGCGGTTCCTGGTGTGTCCGCTGTGCCGTGCGTGTGATCATTGCTTGTACAGCCCTCTCGCAGTGTCCGGAGCAAGTATGGTGGGTCTGACACACCGGTGTCAATGTGTTCTTTTTTCCATTTCCAGGAGTGTAGTTTTTTTATTTAAAAAGCCTTAAAACTTCTCACATAAAAAAATATGATGTCACTACTTTTTAGCACGCTCTCGTAAAAACCTCGAGTTGAAAGCTAACTGTTGTCTTCAAATTTTAGATTGAATGTTGAATTAAAATTCTTAAACATCTGTTTCAGTGATTTACAATCAATTTTCAGGAAAGCTGATGTAATAACCCAATGTGACTCTAATATCTACAGTGACAACGATTAACTTTCGCAAAACAAACATTAAATTAGTTTTTACGTTTCAGAAGGAAGTGGGTTACTTGATAGCATCAAGTGAGATTCGCAAACTTAGGGCACAACAGTGTAATATAGACAAACACTTTTGAAAATCATATGTCTATACAGACTGTGAAAGTTGAAGTAGCAATCGAATCTGAAATAAACTCTCAGAAACATTAATTAGTCTACGAGGTCTAGTGACTATTCCACAAACTTATTACGAGAACTGGTCATTGAATAGAGTTTACCAGAAAGCTGATATATAATGTAAGATACACGTATGAAAATCATGTGGCGCTGCGACATGAGTGGATTATTTGTTTAAAGCGAAAAGTTAAATACGACAAGGCTTTATGATATGATCAGTGCAGGACACGAATAACGAATACACATATCCACGTTGTTCTTGGTGCAGAAAATGATAGTTCAACATAATAAGCTAACAAATGTGGGTCCTTTTCACAAGATTAATTGAATGCTAACGATTTTAGATTCAGAATACGCAGCCAAGTGCAGACGACTGCAAACAATCTTAGTCATTACACAGAGGACGACGATATACCCCAATCTTCAAAAAAGTAATATTACCAAAGTAATTTGCTCTCATACTGTTGAATGTCAGTGGAAATAAATATCACTAGTGTATATGGACGTATAACGTACTAGTGTACATTGCTGTCTACGTGGACACACAAGTCTAAACTGATCACAAAGAAACATTTAAGTTCTTTTTCAAATTGCTAAAGACAACTGCTATGCGATTGTAGGAAGCACCTGTGGTGTAGGGGTAATGCCTCAATAACAGAAATGTCCTCGATCCTAGGTTCGAAACCCGCCACCACTTAAATTTTGATTAACAATCAGCATTGGTGGCCGAAGAATTCCGGCATAGAAGTCACTCTCAATCTGCCAACCGCCTTGTCGAAGATAGCGGAGCAGTGGACAGAGGTAAAAAAGATTGAATAACCTATGAAAGGATAACGTTCTACTAGTAGGAGCGTGGAACGTCAGAAGCTTGAACATTTTAGCGAAGCTAGAAGATCTGGAAATGCAAAAGCTCAATCTAGATATGATAGGTCAGTGAAGTGAAATGAGAGGAAGACAGGGATTTCTGATCAAATGAGTATAGGGTAATATCAAGGGCAGCATAAAATGGCATAACGGGAGTAGCAGTCGCTATGAATCAGAAGGTAGGGCAAAGAGTGTGTTACTGTGAACAATTCAGTGACAGAGTTTTTCTTACCAGAATCGACAGCATACCAACACCCACAATGATAGTCGAGAAGAGCTAGAGAAAGTGTACGAAGACATTGAAAGGCTAATACAATACGTAAAGGGAGATGAAAATAAAATAGTCATTGGGGGCTGGAGCGCAGTTGTAGGGGAAGGGGTAGAAAAAAAGGTTATAGGAGAATATGGGCTTCGGACAAGAAATGAGAGAGAAGAAATACTAATTTATTCTGTATTAAATTTCAGCTAGTAATAGAGAACAGTCTGTTCAAGAATCGTAAGAGGGAGATGTATACTTGGAAAAGGCCTGGTGATACGGGAAGATTGCAGTTAGATTACATCATCGTCTGACATAGTTACCGAAATCCTGTAGTGGATTGTAATGATTAGCCTGGAGCAGGTATAGACTCAGATAACAATATAGTAGTGATGAAAAGTAGGCTGAAGAGATTAGTGAAGAATAATCAATACGGGATGCGGAAGTACTAAGGGATGACGAGACACGCTTGAAGTTCCGTAAAGGTATAGATACAACACTAATGAATAGCTCAGTTGGCAGTACATTTAAAGAGGAATGGACATCTCTGGAAACCACAGTCACAGAAATTTGACATAAAAACATAGGTATAAAGAAGGTAACTGCGAAGAAACCATGTGTAACATCAGAAATAGTTCAGTCGATCGATGAAAGAGGGAAGTATCAAAATCTTAAGGGAAATTCAGGAATACAGAAATACAAGTCGCCGAGGAATGAAATAAATAGGAAGTGCACGGGAACTAAGAAGAAATAGTCGCATGACAAAATGTGAAGAAATCGAAAAAGTAATGATTGTCGGAGAGACAGACTCAGTATATAGGAAAGTCAAAACAGCCTTCGATGACATTAAAAGCAAGGGTGGTAACATTAAAAGTGCAACGAGAACTCCACTGTTACATTCAGAGGAGAGGGTGGATAGGTGGCAAGAGTACATTGAAGGCCTCTATGGGGGGTAATATTTGTCTGAGCAGACAGAAGAAGAAACAGGAGTCGATTTAGAAGAGATAGGGGATCCAGTATTAGAATCAGAATTTAAGGAAGCTTTGGAGGCCTTCAGATCAAATAAGGGAGAATGGATAGATAATATTCCACCAGAATTTCTAAAATCATTGGGGTTAGTGTCAACGAAACGACTCTTCACGTTGGTGTGTAGAATGTATGAGTCTGGCAACATACCGTCTGACTTTCGGATAAACATCATCCACACAATTCCGAAGAGTGCAAGAGCTAACAAGTGCCAGAATTATCGCAAAGTCAGCATAATAGCTCACGCATCCTAGTTTCTGACAAGAATTATACACAGAAGAATGGAAAGGAAAATTGAGGAGGTGGTAGATGACGATCAGTTTGGTTTCAGAAAACAGAAAAGGTAAAGGCACGAGAGAGGCATTGGCACGTTGCGGTTGATAGTGGAAGCGAGGCTTTATCAAGCTGGAGAAAGCGTTCGACAAAGTAAAACGTTGAAGGACGTCCGAAATTTTGAAAAAAAATAGGAGTAAGCTACAGGGAGAGACGTTTAATACACCATGTGTACAAGAGGAAAGAGATAATAATAAGAGTGGACGACCAAGAACCACGCGCTCGGATTAAGAAGGATGTCAGCCGGGGACGTAGTGTTCCGCGCACAGTGTTCAATCTGTACTTCGAAGAGGCAGTGATGGAAATAAAAGAAAGATTCCGGAGTAGAATTAGAATTCAAGCGGAAAGGATATCAATGATACTATTCGCTGATAGCATTGCTATCCTGGTTGAAAGTGAAGAAGAATTACATGATCTGCTGAATGGAATGAAGAATCTAATGAGTACAGAATACGGATTGAAGGTAAATTGACGAAAGACGAAAGTATGAGACGAAGCAGAAATGAGAACAGCGAGAAACTTAATATCAGGATTAATGGTCACGAATTACATGACGTTAAGGAATACTACTACCTAGGCAGCAAAATAACCGGTGTTGGATGAAGCAAGGAGGACATCAAAAGCAGACTAGCACTAGCAAAAAGGACATTCCTGGTTAAGAGAAGTCGCCTAGTATCAAACATAAACCTTAATTTGAGGATGAAGTTTCAGAGATTCTGCATCTGGAATACAGCATTGTTTGGTAGTGAAACATGGACTGTGGAAAAACCGGAACAGAAGAAACTCGAAGGATTTGAGTTGTGGTGCTACAGACCAACGTTGAAAATTAGGTTGACTGATAAGGCAAGGAAATGGGAGGTTCTGTGCAGAATAGGAGAGGAAAGGAATATGTGGAAATCACTGACAAGGGAAGGGGCAGGATGAAGATCATAGGGAATGCCTTTCATGATACTTGAGGGAGCTGTAGAGGGCAGAAATTGTAGTGGAAGACAGAGATTGGAACACATTCAGCAAATGAGGACGTAGACTACAAGTGCTGCTCTGAGATGAAGAGGTTGGAAGAGAAGAAAATTCGTGGCGGGCTGCATCAAACCGGTCAGAAGACTGATCACAAATAAATAAATAAATAAATAAAAATCCACGACTTCGCAAAACGAACAAGTCCTACAGAAAAGTAGCTGAAGATTTTCTTAAGCCAAGAGCACGCAGCAATCTCACCCAACAAGTGCAGGGTAATGAAAGAATGAAACCGGTGTCGACTTCGAACAGTACCGATAGTATTCTCCAGCTGGACGCCACGCTTCGTTCATACCGAAAAATCATAAAAACTTGGCTGATTGGTTGGTAGTAGTCAAAGAGCTAAAACATTTCAAGTTACATCACGCTACCGAAGACGCAACATGCTGCCAGATAACGTCAACCCATTTCGAAAATGCGGTTCTGATTGAATAAACAGTGGAGTAATCTACATCTTCATCTTACGGTGTGGAGCAGAGAGTACTTCTGATACCATGAACTGATCCCACCTACCTTGTTCCACATGCGAATAACACGTGGGAAAAGTGATTGTCGTTAAGCCTATGTATTAACTCTAATTTCTCGTTTTTTTTTTCATCGCGATCATTTCGCGAGATGTATGTGGTAAGAAGTAATATGTTGTCTGTCTCTTTCCGGGAAGTGCACTCTCGAAATTTCAACAACAAGTATTTCTGTGATGCACTACGCTTCTCTTGTAGCGTCAGCCATTAAAATTTAGTGATCATCTCTCAAGCCGACCTAACGATGCCCTGACGAAACGCACCACTCTTCGTTGAATCATCTCTTCTTTCAATCCTACCTGGTAAGAGTCCCAGACTGATGAACAACACTCAAGAAACGATGGAAGACACTTCCTTCATGGATGAGCTATATTTCCTTAAAATTGTTCATGTGAATCTCAGTGTAGTGGCTGCTTTTCCTACTATTTCTTTTATGTGGTCGTTCCAGTTAAAATCGTTCTGGATAGTTTTACGGTATAATGTGTTCAGCAGTTTGTCATCAAAACTGTAGCTGTCCACTACTGGATTTCTTTTCCTGTGTATGTGAATGTATTACGTTTATTTACGTTGAGGCTCAACTGCCAGAGGAAGAGGAAAGGGAGAAGAAGATTAGTGTTTAACACCCCATCGACAAGGCAGTCATTGAGACACAGCACAAACTCGGATAAGAGAAGGATGAGGAAGGAAATCAGCCTGGCATTTGACTGAATTGGTTTAGGGAAATCACAAAAAATCTAAATTAGGAGGACCGGACGTGAGTTTGAACCGTCGTCCACCAAAATGCGAGTCCAATGCGCTGATCACTGAGTCACCTCGCTCGGTAGACTGCCAGAGACAGCAACATGTATAAATCCTTGGTGGATTATCCTGCAAATCGGTAATGTCTTCTCTGGCGTTGATACGCACTTTCTCTACAACATCATTTGCACACACTGTAAACATTAACGGTCCTGCAACACTTCCTTGGTACACTCCGAAAATTAGGTTTCCGTCTGTCTTTTTTATTTTGTTATGAGCGACTTGTTGAGCCTTGTTTGCAAGGACGTCCAGAATGTAACCGCAAGAGTGGTCCGATACTCGATAGGCTCGTACGTTTTTTTCGCTAAAAGACAGTGCGGGATGATGTCAGATGCGTTCCTAGTCAAAGAACACGGAACGAACCTCAGAAGGAAGAGAGCGAGCTGAGTTTCACAAAATCTCTGATGGCGGAATCCATCTTCATTTTCATAGAGATGATTTTCGATCTCCAAAAACCGTCACAATTCTTATACGTGAAACATGTTCCACAATTCTACAATAGAATGACGTCAACGATACAGGGCTATAGTTATATGCATCTGTCTTAAGACCTTTTTTTATTACAGGAATGACCTACACCGTTTTCCAGACCCTAGGTACTCTTCGTTGCTCCAGTGAGCTCTGAGAGACTGTTGCTCGAAGCGGAACAAGTTCTTTGGCGTGACCTCTGTAGAATCTTATAGACATCTCTTCTGGCCCTCATACCTTTCCAATAATAAGAGACTGTAGCTGCTTTTTATTCCGTTAATCTCTGCCATATCGTTAATCTCTGCCATTTCGGCTTCCGTACTATGATTGAAAACAGGGACGTATTACGATTTTGCGTGGTAATAGAGCTTCGGAAGACGGAATCCAGTATTTCGGCGCTCTCTGCGTTGTTTTCCATTTTCGTTGGTTGTGTGGTCACTAAATAGATGATTTCGAAACGCTTACAGAGTTTAGGGTGTTTAGTCAGGTTGGTTGACAAAATTTAGATTCATAGTCACTGAAAGCTCCTCCTACTGCCCTTATTACGCTCATTTTCTCTTCGTTCAGCTTCTGTCTGTCAGATGGGTTTCGACTTCCCTTGAATCCGTGATGAAAATGTCTCTCGTCAGGTTACCCTCCATTCAGAAGGCTGTTGCACGCAGCGACTGTTATATTGACTTATAGACAACAGATTTCAGCTACCAGCCGGGCTTTTTTAATTTTAATGGCAGATCTAGATTTCAGCTAGAAATTAGTCATTCTCAATGCACTATCTTTTTTGATCAATGCGTGTAATGCCTGTTGGTCGGGCTTCATCCACAGTTCATCAAAAATGATAGTGCATTGACAATGGCTAGTTTCTAGCTGAAATCTAGATCTGCCAATAAAATTTAAAAAGGACGACTGATAACTATAATCTAATATTTACAAGGAAAATGTCTCGGTTTAAGTAGCAGTTTTCTAACACGGCTATTAAACCACGGCGGGTCTTCCCTTTCCTGCCGATAAGTTAGGTAATTATGAGACGATCAAACGCAAATAGCAGACACTATTCACTGTATGACAGTAAGTGGAAGATACCACAGAAAACCAATCGCAAATTTAAGATGCGAATCGGTACGTCAGGATTTTTTTCTTTCAGATAGCTCATCTCGTAAGCGAATTTTCTTCGAAAGCTAGGTCTCGAATCCCTTTCCGTCGCCACAAAATATTAGTGATTCAGGTTCTAAACAATTTTTTGTTCCTTTATCCTCTGGTTTTATTGGGGGATTCGTAACTACAGATAATATGACGCACGAGTATCTGGACAGACAAATGTTTAAATTAAATTCGAATGTAACAAAGGATTCATTTGTTGCTAGCATTCCATTTATATAGCGGCAGGCTTCCGTGGAAATAAAAGGGACGGTCTCCGCACGGGTATTTCATTTTGGCTTATTGGACGTCGGCCGCTAAATTACCTTTCGTGGCGCGGACCAACGGTATTGGGCTGCGGATGCACCGCAAGTTATTAGAAAAACTGATTCCGCAATACTGGCTGCCGAACCCATTTTAAGGCGACTGTCATTGGCGCTTGGGGGATGTGTGTGGTTAGCTACCGCGCCACCCGCATCCTCCGGCGATATGCCTTCTCATGCCCTACGTGAATAACGCGCGTATTCCTACCACCGAGGGAGCATCCCAGGGCTCACATCATGGCTTCTATAGTAGCACTCTGTCAGATTTTTACGGTGAGGTACGAATGTAATAGACGAAGTGAAGTAGTTTAACGTTGTTGTCGCCACTGTCATCCACATCTACATCTGAGTTTGTTTATAAAAATCTTTTATGTTGCCAGTCACATTTTTCTTTTAGTTATAATTTACTCACCTCGTTTCGGGTAACGATTGCCATTTTCTAGTGTTTTTTCCTTTTGTGGTATGCCATTTTTATGTAATGTTTGTGATATAATAGATTTTGCTTTGTTTTGTTGGCTTTACTGCGGTGAGTAGCTTATTGTTTACTATATGTGGTTAGTGGCGAAGTTATGAACTTGTACTTACAATTTTCTTATAGTCCACTCATGCAGTCTCTCACACATGTCAAACGTCGCACGCAACTCTCAGTACACAGTATACATCGTGAATAGCTTACATAAACAAACCGTTACAAAGTTTTAATATACCGGGAAGTTTCAGTTACGAAGATGTTTTTGCATGTAGTTGACAGAGATAATGTTACAGGTCTCCCAAGGGGAATGATATGCTTTTACACAGAGAGTATTTTTTAACAATGTCGTTCATATTTTGCTTATATCTATTTTTAAAGTGTTGCTTATTTCTCTGTTTTACAATTTTTATTGAAGTGCATTGACAAGTGTACCTGGTGCTGAAGTTTCGGCCTGTAGACAGAGCACATTAAAACCTACACACACCAAAGACGCACAAAATCAGCAGTTGCCACACACACACACACACACACACACACACACAATACAGGACACCCATTTGGAAAAGTTGAACAATATGCCAAATTACACCACCAAGTAAATAACGGTAATATAATGGGTTTGATAGAGAAAGTAGATATATGTTCACATTACTGAAAATATGAAGACAAAGTAGGCCTATTAAACGAAAAACTTACAATAAACTTAAATAAAAACAGCAACACATAGATGAAGCACCGGATATTTTTCTTTCAGATAGCTCATCTCGTAAGCGAATTATCTTCGAAAGCTAGATTTCGAATCCCTTTCCGTCGCTACAAAATATTAGTGATTCAGGTTCTAAACAATTTTTTGTTCCTTTATCCTCCGGTTTTATTGGGTGATTCGTAATTACAGATAATATGACGCACGAGTATCTGGATAGACAAATGTTTAAATTAAATTCGAATGTAACAAAAGATTCATTTGTTGCTAGCATTCCATTTATATAGCGGCAGGCGTATTGTTAAGATAAATACCTTCTACACAAAAGCATATCGTAGCTACTCTGTGGAAGCGCTGTAACATTACATACATAAACTACATCTAAAAAGATGTTTCTAACTGTCTGTTTATGTAAGTTATTCTCGATTTACACTTTGCACTGAAAGTTGTGCAATATTTAATATGTGTGACACTCTGCATACATGAATCACAAAAACACTGTACGTACAAGTTCTTAGTTTCACCACTACATTTAAAAATCCCTAACTAACCAAAAATAGCGCTTTTTTATACATATTGCAGTAAAGTCAACAAAGCAAAGCAGAACCTCCTACATTGAAATCATTACGAAAAAATGGCATAGTACAAAGAGAAAACACACTTTAAAAAGGGATTCACTTCCCGAAATACGTCGTATGAAATATGAATAAAATAAAATCATGACTCGTAGCAGAAAAGCTATTTACAAACTAGCCCATTGTTTTCCCTGTATCAAGCGTCCAAAAAAAAAATCACCTACATTCATACTCCACAAGCCACCGTATGTTTCGTGGCGAGAGTTCCGTGTACCACTGCCAGTCATTTCCTTTCCCTTTCCATCCGCATACACAGCTGGGAAAAACGACTATATGCGACCCCCCCCCCCCCCCCAAACATCCATAATCTTTCTTGTTTTATCCTCGTGATGAATACGCGAAATGTGCGTTGGTGGCAGTGGGATCGTTCTGCAATAAGCTTCAAATGCTGGTTCTCTAAACTTTCTCAGTATCATTACGCAATAAGAAAGTCATCTTTCCTGCAAATATTCCCACTTGAAATCAGGAAACATTTCTGTACTACTCGCGTGTTGATAGAACCTACCATTAACTAATCTAGCAGCCAGGCTCTGAACTGCTTCGGTGTCTTCCTTTGATTTCAGCGTCTAGAGATTCCAAACACTCGGGCAGTACTTAGAAACTGGTCCCAGTAGTGGTCTATATGCGAGCTCATTTAAAAAATGTGCCACACTTTGATAAAACACTCCCAATAAACTGAAAAAGTGCTTGTGGAGTTTTGAGACTGTTGGATATTCAAAAGTGTACTCAAGAAGGATTCATTGAATGCTCACAACGAACAGCAATATTTAAAGAATAGCCATTTTGTCTGAACTATTGGAGCACATTTCCATTGTAGTGTTGGAGTAGTTTGAAGCTAATGGAGACGCTTTCTGTCACAGATCTTTACAACTGACGAAATCAGGCTTCATCACGTTGAGCCGGAAACGAACAGCCAGTCAGTGGTATGGCACCAACAGCGGCTACCAAAAATGGAGTAATTCTAGGCAGTTTCTTCTGCTGGCTAAGTCATGATGGCAGTATTTTCGAATAGTGTTGGTATCATTAACGAGGCTGAGTACTTAAAACGATCAACCATTAATTCAAAAGCTTATTTGAAGACTCTGTACAATCTCTAGAACCTTCTCCAATGTGTTCGTTCGGACAAGAATCCAACAGAAATCTTGCCCCATCACGACAGTGCACGCCCACATACGAGTCTCACATCCCGGGAACACATACGAACCACGCTGTAGCCGAGACCCAGTTTGCCTTACATCTGTTTGGGTTACTTAAGGATTATTTACTTGAGGCACACTTTGAAGATGATGAGGGGGTCATCCATGCTGTGGCTACGAGCACAGGGCAAGAGATGTTATCAGCAAGGTGTACATGACCTTACACAACCCTGACATAAGGTCATTGGACGTATTGGATAGTACATAGCCCGTGTTAGAATGCTGTGAGGACGGGTCGTGAGTCGTGTTTGGGTAGCTCAGATGGTAGAGCACTTTCCCGCGAAAGGCAAAGGTCCCGAGTTCGAGTCTCGGTCCGACACACAGTTTTAATCTGCCGGGAAGTTTCATATCAGTGCACACTCCGCTGCAGAGTGAAAATCTCTTTCTGGAAACATCCCCAAGGCTGTGGCTAAGCCATGTCTGCGCAACATCCTTTCTTCCAGGATTGCTAGTTCTGCAAGGTTCGCAGAAGAGCTTCTGTGAAATTTGGAAGGTAGGGGACTAGGTACTGGCAGAATTGAAGCTGTGAGGACGGGTCGTGAGTCATGCTTGGGTAGCTCAGATGGTAGAGCACTTGCCCGGAAAAGGCAAAGCTCCCGAGTTCGAGTCTCGGTCGGGCACACAGTTTTAATCTGCCAGGAAGTTTCATATCAGCGCACACTCCGCTGCAGAGTGAACATCTCATTCTGAATAGTACGTGTTGACAAATACTGTCACCAAATTCTGACGCGAAGGAATAAATACGTTCTCCGATAAAAACTGAACAGCTTTAACAGTCGTATATCATGACTACACTACATTAATAACTATCTAAAGTAGGTCTCAGATTTGAGCGCTGGTGTGGCACTCAACTTAAATTAGCAAAAGGAGTTTCAGCGAAACAGATGCTTCCGTTTTCTCCCAGTTACCCTTCTTTCTTTTTTCGTTCGTCAGTCACACCATTTTCATTTCATGACTCTTCAATAGCTATGTTTCAAGTTCCTCTTTGTCTCCCACTTGAATCACATCTATCACGTCCATTGCTCCTACAGTTTGGAGTTGAAATATGCCTTCCTGTAACTTGCCATCATTGTAGTGCTTGTCATGAACGAATATAAACTGTGCGTTTTTTGCATTATTTGTGTATTACGAATTTCTAAACGCTGCATGCTCTATTATATACAGGTTATAACAGGCTTTTTGTAAAGAACATAAAAATACGTAGACTGCATAGTCCAAACCTGCAGTTTAGAACAAGAGGCGACATCTGAGTTTAGG
Organism: Schistocerca cancellata; assembly: GCF_023864275.1. Taxonomy (NCBI): domain Eukaryota; kingdom Metazoa; phylum Arthropoda; class Insecta; order Orthoptera; family Acrididae; genus Schistocerca; species Schistocerca cancellata. The sequence goes on from NC_064630.1 coordinate 709,006,493, forward strand.
CAATGTGCAACGCGCATTACCTGTGTGGGCGCATATGTGGTCTTGAGACAAGGTTTTGTGGTAGCCAAACTGACGTCATCCCTTTTGAAATTCTAATATTATCTCTCAGATATATCCTAGTTTCGTTTGGATGTGAAGCATAAACGAAGATGTAATGTAAAACGTATCATTCAGTTTACAGGTAGGCGTTATAACAAAGAAATTAACTTGGAACCTACATGAATGTTATTACGTGAATTGATAAATCAGACTTCTGTGATTCTACATATCTCATAAATATTATAGCATATAGTCTCTTTTAGTTAGTCAGGTCCAGGTTGAAAAACAGTGGACCTGACTATCTAGAAGAGACTACATGCTATAAGATTTATGAGATATGTATAATCACAGAAGTCTGATTTATCAATTCACGTAATAACATTCATGTAGTATATGTCACTTACCAAATTCAAGGTAAATCACGTAAGTATGTGCTTGCTCAGGTTTTAAGTTCGTATTGTTTCCTCCGTGTGCAGAAGTTTTTTTTAAATAGGAAATTTTCCTATTCCGGAAAGCACAAAGTTTATCTAATTCTTTATATTTTGTACCACAAATGTTTAAATTCATACGATCTATTTTCTGTGGGTGTCGTTATTTACTATCGGAAAATTATAATGTTTTATAGAAATAAACTGCGATATTAAAGACAAACAAAACCAGTTGCGCCTATGAATCACTTTCATGTTCCTCCACCATATGTTTCGATGACTTATACATACACGTATTGTGAATCAGTGTATTACATCGGAGTTTCTCTCCGTTGATCTAGGTAGTTCTCTATGTTAGTTTCCATTTTGCAACATCAATGTTGCTGTGTCTTACTTGTTATGAAGACATGGAACAGAAGGTACATGGTGACAAGTAGTAGTTACATCCAGGAGAACGTATTCCGTTGATATAGCTGAATACAAGGGTGTCAGCCCTCTAAATGCATCATCTGAGAAAGAAAAAGTGACTTACGCAGATAAAACTTCCTGGCAGATTAAAACTTTGTGCCGGACCGAGACTCGAACTCGGGACCTTTGCGTTTCGCGGGCAAGTGCTCTACCAGCTGAGCTACCCAAGCACGACTCACGCCCCGTCCTCACGGCTTTACTTCCGCCAGTACCTCCTACCTTCCAAACTTTGCAGAAGCTCTCCTGCAGGAGAGCACTTGCCCGCGAAAGGCAAAGGTCCCGAGTTCCAGTCTCGGTCCGGCACACAGTTTTAATCTGCCAGGAAGTTTCATATCAGCGCACACTCCGCTGCAGAGTGAAAAATCTCATTCTAACTTACGCAGATATTTCTTTTTCATTGTCTTTTATACTAGAAAATGTTGCCGTTTCCTAATTACAGAGCAGCATGGACCATATAATGTTCATAAACAATGGGGCTCATGCAATACGACATACAGGCGTTGAAGCGTTGCATCATTAAATGGTAATAAGAAAAAAAAAAAAAACATGAAGGTGTTTTGCTAAAGACGGGAAAGATCTATCTTGTTTGGATGTGCAAAGGGCACACCATGAATTCAGTTGTAGAATTTGTTGGTGTATCGGCACCAACTGTACAGCGAGTCTAGAGGAATGGTGGTCCAACCGTCACTGACAGAGGTATTTACCGGTGGAGGTCGAAGACACCCGTGCCACTCTGGCGTATTTCTCACAAGATGTGAAAGCTGAGACAGTCTTCGCCATAAGCACGCGGACTCACCATCGTCGGGGAAGGAGTGGTCACAAACTCGCTGCTAGTTGAGAACAGGGATTACACCGTGCCTCCGCTGCGGTGCAAGGGTCGCATGTAGAGGTACCAGGCCGTTACATGACTCAGAGCCCTGTGTTGCATAAAAATTAAAACTTTTCGGCAGGGGGTTTCACCGTTGTAAGGCACGTGGTGCGGGGGCCAGACGGGCTTGTTGGCTCTCTGGGGGGAAACTCGCTGAAATGAAGAATACATTTAGTACCGCAGCGTAGTTGCGAGCACGTTTCTAATTTCGGCACGCAACGTCCTCGGGACGCGCTTTATCGCCTCGAGTGGCTGTTGGCGTCTTCCACGGGCGCTGCTCTTCCGACGGCCTCCGCGCTCCACCGGCTGCTCTCACAGTGTGTGTGTGTGCGTGTGTGTGTGTGTGTGTCTACGCCCTCCGCACCCTCCGCAGTAAAAGTTAAGCGTTATGACCCTTGAGGCACTCGCTTTCAGTTTCCATAAGAAGCCGCTAATGCAGTGAGGCGGGGTATTCCCATGTAAAACACTCGGTCTGGTCTCCACGAACATAAATGAGCGCCCTGTACTACAATGTCAGGCTGTGCAGCGGGCAATACGGAGCTTTGAAGCACGAGACATCGACGTCATGACGATGCAGAATATTGTTAATGCCTTGGTTATCAGATACCAGTTGCAAGTTGCCTATCTAACGACTTCCAGCGTCATCACTAATTTCTTATACTACATTCTACTAGTTCCGGGTGGATATAATTAAGGTGCTAAGGCTCACACAGGTCCAATGTTGGCTGTAATTATCGAATGGCAGCGAAACTTGGTAGGTATGCGTGGTGTGCGTACTGTAAGACCTTCGGTACACACACCATCAGATTATTTGACTTGTCGCTCTAACGAAGTAGGCGAGTGTCAGCAATATGTCTCGTGGTCTTATGGTCGCGTGTTTATCTTCTGCCGTTAGGTCAGACGATAGAAATGCCACTTGCACGCTTAGAGTAGCAGATTGACGGTGACCAACTTTAAACAGAACTTGATTAATTTTCACACACGTTTATTAAAATAATAAAAATCATAGATATTACTTAACTTGATTCTGGATGCTGTTTAAAATTGACAATCTGAAGTTCCTTTGGTCTAGGTACGTTAATCTTATTCTCAAATATCTCTGATACTTGACAAAGTGTCTATTCATTTATCTTCATGGATTTGTACAGGAATATGATAATCTTATTAGGCGCAGACTGAAACTTGACTATAGACTAATGCAGACTGCTTCAGACTGACTACTCGGAGGTCTGTACACTCGTTATAATACCTCGAGCGTTCAGGTATCACTGCGTAAGTGTGATCTGAGAGGAGAAAAGTCTCTACGTTAGCAGCAATCTCATTGGCTGCATTACATACACTCCTGGAAATTGAAAAAAGAACACCGTGAATTCATTGTCCCAGGAAGGGGAAACTTTATTGACACATTCCTGGGGTCAGATACATCACATGATCACACTGACAGAACCACAGGCACATAGACACAGGCAACAGAGAATGCACAATGTCGGCACTAGTACAGTGTATATCCACCTTTCGCAGCAATGCAGGCTGCTATTCTCCCATGGAGACGATCGTAGAGATGCTGGATGTAGTCCTGTGGAACGGCTTCCCATGCCATTTCCACCTGGCGCCTCAGTTGGACCAGCGTTCGTGCTGGACGTGCACACCGCGTGAGACGACGCTTCATCCAGTCCCAAACATGCTCAATGGGGGACAGATCCGGAGATCTTGCTGGCCAGGGTAGGTGACTTACACCTTCTAGAGCACGTTGGGTGGCACGGGATACATGCGGACGTGCATTGTCCTGTTGGAACAGCAAGTTCCCTTGCCGGTCTAGGAATGGTAGAACGATGGGTTCGATGACGGTTTGGATGTACCGTGCACTATTCAGTGTCCCCTCGACGATCACCAGTGGTGTACGGCCAGTGTAGGAGATCGCTCCCCACACCATGATGCCGGGTGTTGGCCCTGTGTGCCTCGGTCGTATGCAGTCCTGGTTGTGGCGCTCACCTGCACGGCGCCAAACACGCATACGACCATCATTGGCGCCAAGGCAGAAACGACTCTCATCGCTGAAGACGACACGTCTCCATTCGTCCCTCCATTCACGCCTGTTGCGACACCACTGGAGGCGGGCTGCACGATGTTGGGGCGTGAGCGGAAGACGGCCTAACGGTGTGCGGGACCGTAGCCCAGCTTCATGGAGACGGTTGCGAATGGTCCTCGCCGATACCCCAGGAGCAACAGTGTCCCTAATTTGCTGGGAAGTGGCGGTGCGGTCCCCTACGGCACTGCGTAGGATCCTACGGTCTTGGCGTGCATCCGTGCGTCGCTGCGGTCCAGTCCCAGGTCGACGGGCACGTGCACCTTCCGCCGACCACTGGCGACAACATCGATGTACTGTGGAGACCTCACGCCCCACGTGTTGAGCAATTCGGCGGTACGTCCACCCGGCCTCCCGCATGCCCACTATACGCCCTCGCTCAAAGTCCGTCAACTGCACATACGGTTCACGTCCACGTTGTCGCGGCATGCTACCAGTGTTAAAGACTGCGATGGAGCTCCGTATGCCACGGCAAACTGGCTGACACTGACGGCGGCGGTGCACAAATGCTGCGCAGCTAGCGCCATTCGGCGGCCAACACCGCGGTTCCTGGTGTGTCCGCTGTGCCGTGCGTGTGATCATTGCTTGTACAGCCCTCTCGCAATGTCCGGAGCAAGTATGGTGGGTCTGACACACCGGTGTCAATGTGTTCTTTTTTCCATTTTCAGGAGTGTATTAATACGCGGATCGGCGGAAGCAGATTTTGGTCCGTCTCTGAGACAGCGCCATCTCGTAGTGCGGAGACGGACGAGTGCTGCGTCTGCGCTGTTGTGCTTAGCGGGGCGCGATCTAGTGGGAAAGTTGTGTACGCGCTGACTACGAGGAAGTATGTACGCAACAGTAAGCTGTGCGTTAATGCAGAACCGACTTCCCTCTAAAAAAAATTAGTGCCGGTTATGACCACCAGTTGCAAATGTAGCGCTATACAGCACCACGTCGACTGTATAATCTGCAGTTAATACGAGGCGTGGTTTTTAAATAAGTACCGTTTTGAAATTTAAAAAAAGACGTGCTAAGATATCTCAATAATTCTATTTTTACATGAAAGCCTGTACGTTAATCTACTTTTCTACATATTTACTGAGGCACTTGTCATAAAGTTGTCCCGGCTTTTGAATAACCTACTCATAGAAGTCTGCCGCCTGACTTGTCAAACCAGTGCATCACCACTGTTTTGACTTTGTCATCGTCTTGAAGACGCTGACCGCCCAGGTGTTTCTTCAAGTGCTGGAACAGATGGTAGTCACTGGGCGCAAGATCGGAGCTGTACGGAGGATGATCTAGAGTTTCCCATCGAAAAGATGTGATAAGATCTTTGGTCTGATTCGCCACATGCGGACGGGCATTGTCTTGCAGCAAAACGATACCCTTGTTCAACATCCGTGGACTGTTGCTTTGATTCTGGTGTGACGTAGGCCACCCAAGTTTCATCGCCCTTAAGAATTTGGCTTAAGAAATCATCACCTTCGTTGTGGTATCGTTCAAGGAAAGTCAATGCACTGTCTAAACGTTTGGTTTTGTGCAAATCCGTCAACATTTTCAGTACACAACGTGCGCACAATTTTTGGTAATTCAAGTGCTCGGTCACATTGCCATATAAAACACTACAAGAAACATTAGGAAAGTCATCCTGTAAGGAGAAAATCGTAAAGCTTCTGTTTTCTCTCATCTTATTGTCCACTTCCTGCACCAAACTTTCATTAACGACCGAAGGACGCCCACTCCGTTGTTCATCATGCACATTTGTGCGGCCATCTTTTAATGCTCTCACCCACTTTCTTGCCATTCCATCACTCATAATGTTTTCTCCGTAAACTGCACAGATCTCACGATGAATATCGATCGCTTTTAGGCCTTTAACACTAAGAAATCTTACAACAGCCTGTACTTCACAGTCGGCGGGACTCACGATTATCGGAGGCACCGTAAACACTTGGTACACAACATAAACAAGAGAGAATCAGACTGTAACGGCTTCAGTGCGTAGATTAACGTACAGGATTTGTTGTAAAAATAAAATTATTGAGATATCTTACCACGTCTTTTTTTAATTTCAAAACGGTACTTACTTAAAAATCACGCCCTGTAATAAAATCGTGATTAGGTCTTTCTCACTTGTTTGACATTTTCTGCCCCTGTGCAGTTCCTAATCCGTTACACACAGAAATACTTCTGTTCGTCTTTCTTGCATTCTCAGTGCCAGATTTGCACCTGGTAGCCAAAACTGGAACGCTTTTTTTCAGTCGTAAATCGATTCCGCATTCGCGCATTAAAACATCTACCAACTTTCGTTGCCAAACAATAATTGCAGCGCACACTGAAACTCTGTGAGTAGCTGCACTTTAATTATACAGGGTGACAATTGTGTGAAAAAGAACGTAAATTAGTTACAGAACTACGGCGTGCACACAGTTTATTCAACTTCTAAACGTAACTACAGATATTCTGATTTAGATTATGACATTCGATATGCATGCCATCATTGGCGATGATCTGGTGCAGACGAATAGCGGAATTCTGCATGAAGAGTCGGAACAACGATGTTGTCGATGACTTCCTGAACGGCTGTTTTCAGCTCAGCAATGGTTTTGGGGCTATTGCGGTACACCTTGTCTTTAATATAGCCCCACAAAAAGGAGTCGCACGTGTTAAGATACGGAGAATATGGCGGTCAATCGAGGCCCAAGCCAGTGGCCTCTGGTTACCCCAGAGCCAGAATGCGGTCCCCAAAGTGCTCCTCCAGGACATGAAGCACCCTCCTGCTTCGATGAGATCGAGCTCTGTCTTGCGTGAACCACGTCTTGACGGAATCATGGTCACTTTGGAGAATGTGGGTGAAATCATCATCCACATCCTTCATTTACCGTTCGGAAGTCACCGTGCTATTAAGGAATATTGGGCCGATTATTCCGTGACTGGACACACTACGCCACACTGTCAGCCATTGAAGGTGAAGATGGTTCAAGTGGCTCTAAGCACTATGGGACTCAACATCCGAGGTCATGAGTCCCCTAGGCTGAGAACTACTTAAACCTAACTAACCTAAGGACATCACACACCTGCATGCCCGAGGCAGGATTCGAACCTGCGACCGTAGCAGCAGCGCCTTTCCTGACTGAAGCGCTTAGAACCACTCCGCCACAGCGGCCGGCTGAGGGTAAAGAGATTTACCGATCACGATATGCGGTTTCTCAGTCCCGCGAATGTGCCAATTTTGCTTATTGACAAATGCAAACCATACTGCGCATACTAATTCCCATCATGCCCCTCTGCCAATGGGGCAATTTGAACGTCCTAATGCAAACCGTTCAAAAGTTGTGACGATTTTATTTCATATAGTTCAATAATTGTCACCCTATACAGGGTGTTACAAAAAGGTACGGCCAAACTTTCGGGAAACATTCCTCACACACAAATAAAGAAAATAAGTTATGTGGACATGTGTCCGGAAACGCTTACTTTCCATGTTAGAGCTCATTTTATTACTTCTCTTCAAGTCACATTAATCATGGAATGGAAACACACAGCAACAGAACGTACCAGCGTGACTTCACACACTTTGCTACAGGAAATGTTCAAAATGTCCTCCGTTAGCGAGGATACATGCATCCACCCTCCGTCGCATGGAATCCCTGATGCGCTGATGCACCCTGGAGAATGGCGTATTGTATCACAGTCGTCCACAATACGAGCACGAAGAGTCTCTACATTTGGTACCGGGGTTCCGTAGACAAGAGCTTTCAAAGGCCCCAATAAATGAAAGTCAAAAGGGTTGAGGTCAGGAGAGCGTGGAGGCCATGGAACTGGTCCGCCTCTACCAATCCATCGGTCACCGAATCTCTTGTTGAGAAGCGTACGAACACTTCGACTGAAATTGTGCAGAAGCTCCATCGTGCATGAACCACACGTTCTGTCGTACTTGTAAAGGCACATGTTCTAGCAGCACAGGTAGAGTATCCCGTATAAAATCATGATAACGTGCTCCATTGAGCGTAGGTGGACGAAACTAAAATGAGCTCTAACATGGAAATTAACCGTTTCCGGACACATGTCCACATAACATCTTTTCTTTATTTGTGTGTGAGGAATGTTTCCTGAAAGTTTGGCCGTACCTTTTTGTAACACCCTGTATATAAGGAGATGTAATGCGTTTTCTTACTCGGAGGGAGCGCAGGGAACGGAAATTCATGAAACATCTGCACATGTGTACGAGGAACACTGCATGTCCAAAGCATGGATCAAGGCGTGTACAGTCTACTCAAGGAAGAAGAACTATCGTTGATCGATGACACACGACCTGGAACACCGCAACGCATTACCGATACCATTGTCCGGCAGGTGGATGGCCTCATTATTGTTACACTGGCATCCATTGCTCCAGAGATCGGGCAGCGTGTCGGAATTGTAACGAACGTGCAGTGCTCTCCGTACACTTGTGCCATTCTTCGGCAAGTTTCCGTCCCCGCAATTCTTTTGCTGTAAGTAAAGGCACTACACCCCTTTCTTCCTCTCTTGAAGCCTTCTTTGTCTGATTTAAGCACTACCGAGTGCAGTGATGACGAGGGGACGTTTTTGATCTTCGTCATGTGGACGAGTGCCGATGTCCCTCTAACGGCGAGTTATTGACCACAACTTCTTCGGTATTAAATGACATAATGATCGCTTCATCGTTTCTCATTTTCCAGCCTCCGGCCCTTTTCTATTTGATTGCACATTATACATCACCCCAAGTCCAAATATTGAAACGTGAAATGCATTGTATCAGCAACGCTGCAGGCTTCTGTGTGTGTGGGGCGGTGGGGAGGGGGGGGGAGGGGAGGGGGTTTACGACTTCGTTGAGCAAACGTTGTACCATACATATTGGGCTTAAAGAAGTTTAGAATTTATTACATTCTACTGCAGACGTGCCTTCCTACAAACGGTTAATTTGACAGCTAATTTAAATGGCTTCTTACTCAGACAATAGCTTAACCTTATAGGCGAGAGTGTTTCTGACACGCGACTGCTACGGTCGCAGGTTCGAATCCTGCCTCGGGCATAGATGTGTGTGATGTCATTAGGTTAGTTCGGTTTAAGTAGTTCTAAGTTCTAGGGGACTGATGACCACAGATGTTAAGTCCCATAGTGCTCAGAGCCATTTGATCCATTTTTTTGAACTTTTTTTTTTGTTTCTGACATTATTAAGTAAGAGATGACTCTGTGTTGTAAAAGTGTCACGTAGAAGATTTTTCAAACGCATGTGCTGCTCTCCTCAGTGTTCTCCGGTAATAGGTTTAGTGAGTTTCAGCAAACCTAGTGCGATCTGAAAACTGTCTATACGTAATTTTCTCGTCAGGAAAGTAGTCATCAACCAAAAATTGATTTGGCGAAACAAATTCGGTGCCGTAATAACTACATTCTAACATTCGGTTCCGCTGGAAATAAAATACTTTACTTGGGCGTCCACAGCTACTAAAAACTCATTTAAGGCTGAAGCTATGGTATGCTTGGGGCTGTAACCTTTCCCACTTCTACACACACACTACTAACCGATGTTTGGTGTGTGATGTAGGGTACTTTGGGTACCAATAGTACCCCCGCCCTTTCCTGTTACACCGAGCGGGCTGGCGCAGTGGTTAGACACTGGACTCGCATTCGGGAGGACGACGGTTCAATCCCGCGTCCGGCCATCCTGATTTAGGTTTTCCGTGATTTCCCTAAATCACTCCAGGCAAAAGCCGGGATGGTTCCTCTGAAAGGGCACGGCCGATTTCCTTCCCAATCCTTCCCTAATCCGATGAGACCGATGACCACGCTGTCTGGTCTCCTTCCCCAAACCAACCAACCAACCTTTCCTGTTCCAAACACGAGTGATGCTCGGGAAGAAGGACTGCAAGTAAGCAATGAAGTGAGCTCGAATTTCTCAGATTTTTTTCTCACGACCATTTCGTGAAGTACGATAGCAGAAATTGAGCAAAGAAACACTGTCGCCAAAGCGATGTAGGATGTTGCTTCCACAAACACATTGGACACATAAACACATTTGACGCATAAACAGTGCACAGTTTCTGATAAATCGTGTTATTTGTAAATACTTTCCAAAAAATAGACAAGAAGAAACTCAGAGAAATTTAGTTATGTTACTATTTTGACGTTTATAGCACGAAAATAATTTCACATACGCAAATAGACGGCAAAGATTTCTATGAAATAAATAGAAAGTACGCACGTCAGATACAATATGTACCGGCAAACTAATGAAATATGACATTTCACGGTTCTAAATTCCTGTGATTAAATTAAATTTTACTCTACCCTTATTAAATTTCGATGTTTAAATCCGCGTTAATTGAAAAACTTCTGATGAAAAATATTTCCTGTTGTCGTTCTCAATTTCGCTCTGATTTTAATTTCAACATACGTTGCAGCGGATAAACTGTGGAACACGGGCATTGCTCTCGTCCCGCGTAAAATTCCGCAACGGAGAGTGAGTATTGAGGATGTCAATACATAAAATAACTTTCCCCTGGGAAAACTTTATTTGAAGCGGACTGTTTAAGGAATTTCTCATGTTATAAAGTTTACACGAGCAACGTAACGTATTACTGATCCCATTACATCATTTCATTGTGAAACTATGCAACGGATACCCTAACTTTTTCTGTCAGAGTGTAAAAGTTTATTTGCAGCTGTGTGCACAATTACAGTAAGAGCAACTGTACCTTCTCTTCGCTGTCATTAACCTAGAACACATGTTCCCCACACCATTAACCTGATACTGTTACCAAATACGTCTTAAAAATGAAATTTTGTGGTTGAGTAAGCCTGACAGAAATTTTCACCAAATATTCGTTGTATTGCAGGTTTAGAATTTTTGAATAGATTGCACTTATATGAGATAATATTAATGTGTGTATTTGAGTTCACATCTATTGATTCCATTGCTTCATTTAAGGAAAATGTATTACATTTTCGATACCTGTGTTACTGAACAGTATGTGTGTTCCTTACATTACTCTTTACATAATTTTTGGTTACATTAAGTTTTAAATGTCTTGCGAAGCTGAAATCAATTGCCTAACTGGCCGCACAGTTTGTGCACAGGTGTTGGTTATGGGAAGATAGCCCTGTGTTTGACATGTTCTGAATCGCGAAATCTTTGCATGAAGCTTTCTGCAGCTTTGTCACTTTTGTAGAAGCTGTACCCCAGCTGTAATCTACTCCACTGCTACTGATATCATTCTTTGGAGACACCTCAAGTGGAGAAGCCCATAAGAAATATACATAGGTCAAATATTCTACATACCACCCTTACAACGCTGGTTAAGCACGTCATTGAACCTCAAGTGGAGAAGCCCACAAGAAATATACATAGGTCAAATATTCTACATAACACCCTTACAACGCTGGTTAAGACCGTCATTGACTTTTACTATATAATATATATTAATATACCGTACATACGTGAATAAAAGTGCCATTTCCCACACATGATTCAATGGCGCGATCGTACATTTTGAAGTTAACCATAACTATGTATTAAATTGTTTCCGTGTTGTGTGCAACCACTGCATGTCACGTTAGAACAGGATATCGATGAGTTAGATCATGAATGATATTGGAATGCTATTGAAAGAGGACGGGAGCCGTTAGTCATCGTTTGTGGGTGATAAAGGGTACGCTAAAGCTGTGGTACCACGCTTTCACACTCTTGAATGTCGATACATATGATCCTGAAAAGTGCTAAACAAGATTTTATGCCACTCGTAGGACAAGAAAGACACAAACGGCGAAATTAAGATAACATTCGATGATGGACGCAAGGAGAGTTATGGTATTAATCATCATATTAACCTGGACTTGTCATTACTGAAGAGCAGTACGCAGATGCGAAAAATGCACACACCATAATCACTTAAACCGAATACACAGAAAACAATTAATTTTCGTTTCAGTGTAATCGTTCGACTCATACAAAGCAAAGAAAGAAAGCCATCGAGGTGAAATGGAATTCAAAAAAATGGTTCAAATGGCTCTGAGCACTATGGGACTCAACATCTGTGGTCATAAGTCCCCTAGAACTTAGAACTACTTAAACCTAACTAACCTAAGGACATCACACACATCCATGCCCGAGGCAGGATTCGAAACTGCGACCGTAGCGGTCACGCGGTTCCAGACTGAAGCGCCTTCAACCGCACGGCCACACCGGCCGGCAAATGGAATTCAAAGCGACGATATAATCGAGCCAGGTATTACACATATTTCACAACAGAGAAATGAGCTTTTTTATAACACAGTACATTAATCGCGTGTTCAGCATACTTATGTACATTATGTGGAAATCAACTGTTTCAGAAGTAAGTTTCTCAGATTACAGTACACGATGGTTCGACAACAGTGATCAGCTACTGATTTACCTTATTTTACTCCCTTGCCACAGCGTTCTCTTCATGCGTGTTCACTGCGCTGTCACATTAGTGGTAGAGGTCGTATTGTTAGGGACACAAGTTTCCACATCATCATCCTGTTACTGTATGCAGTTTATCTTCTATTCCGTTCTGAAGACAAATCTAAATGTATATACACTCCTGGAAATTGAAATAAGAACACCGTGAATTCATTGTCCCAGGAAGGGGAAACTTTATTGACACATTCCTGGGGTCAGATACATCTCATGATCACACTGACAGAACCACAGGCACATAGACACAGGCAACAGAGCATGCACAATGTCGGCACTAGTACAGTGTATATCCACCTTTCGCAGCAATGCAGGCTGCTATTCTCCCATGGAGACGATCGTAGAGATGCTGGATGTAGTCCTGTGGAACGGCTTGCCATGCCATTTCCACCTGGCGCCTCAGTTGGACCAGCGTTCGTGCTGGACGTGCACACCGCGTGAGACGACGCTTCATCCAGTCCCAAACATGCTCAATGGGGGACAGATCCGGAGATCTTGCTGGCCAGGGTAGTTGACTTACACCTTCTAGAGCACGTTGGGTGGCACGGGATACATGAGGACGTGCATTGTCCTGTTGGAACAGCAGGTTCCCTTGCCGGTCTAGGAATGGTAGAACGATGGGTTCGATGACGGTTTGGATGTACCGTGCACTATCCAGTGTCCCCTCGACGATCACCAGTGGTGTACGGCCAGTGTAGGAGATCGCTCCCCACACCATGATGCCGGTTGTTGGCCCTGTGTGCCTCGGTCGTATGCAGTCCTGACTGTGGCGCTCACCTGCACGGCGCCAAACACGCATATGACCATCATTGGCACCAAGGCAGAAGCGACTCTCATCGCTGAAGACGACACGTCTCCATTCGTCCCTCCATTCACGCCTGTCGCGACACCACTGGAGGCGGGCTGCACGATGTTGGGGCGTGAGCGGAAGACGGCCTAACGGTGTGCGGGACCGTAGCCCAGCTTCATGGAGACGGTTGCGAATGGTCCTCGCCGATACCCCAGGAGCAACAGTGTCCCTAATTTGCTGGGAAGTGGCGGTGCGGTCCCCTACGGCACTGCGTAGGATCCTACGGTCTTGGCGTGCATCCGTGCGTCGCTGCGGTCCGGTCCCAGGTCGACGGGCACATGCACCTTCCGCCGACCACTGGCGACAACATCGATGTACTGTGGAGACCTCACGACCCACGTGTTGAGCAATTCGGCGGTACGTCCACCCGGCCTCCCGCATGCCCACTATACGCCCTCGCTCAAAGTCCGTCAACTGCACATACGGTTCACGTCCACGCTGTCGTGGCATGCTACCAGTGTTAAAGACTGCGATGGAGCTCCGTATGCCACGGCAAACTGTCTGACACTGACGGTGGCGGTGCACAAATGCTGCGCAGCTAGCGCCATTCGACGGCCAACACCGCGGTTCCTGGTGTGTCCGCTGTGCCGTGCGTGTGATCATTGCTTGTACAGCCCTCTCGCAGTGTCCGGAGCAAGTATGGTGGGTCTGACGCACCGGTGTCAATGTGTTCTTTTTTCCATTTCGAGGAGTGTAGAACAGTACTGCTCTGTATACATTTAGCATTCGTATGTTCGCTTTTAAAGTCCTGTGTCATTTATTTACATTCGTGGCATGCACTACACATTTTAAGTAATGACTAATGCAGTGTGATGGCTTAAATAATTTAACCCTTCATGTGCCAGCATGGTCCGAAACTGGTAGATATATGGGTTTAAAACGAGAAGCAGCGGACTGATTTGGATACGTCAGAGGCGGGTGGTAGCCAGATGCTTTCTTGACGCCGCTGCTCCCCCCCCCCCCCCCTTTTTCCAACCCACCGGAACGGAATTCGTGTACCCATACCGCCAGCAATTCACATGTTCAACTGTGAGAACGTTTTCTAAATGTTTCCGTATCGTGCATATGAGATACGATGTGGTGCCAGTGCGGCATTTACCTGCTTAAATGTGGCAAACCGCCTAGAATCCACATCCATGCTAGATAACACATCGACCCCAATGCGCCTCTCCATGTCCCGATACCGGGTGTGTTAACGTGAGAAGCTAGGGATTTAAAATCCAGATACCAGTAGTAAATCCTACGATGGTGGCAACATTTAGGCGATCGCTACAGACTGATAACACTGGCAGAATAGGAACGAAAAGTTATAACATGGTCCATTCATATGGCGAAGTGAGATTCAGAATTTTAGAAAACGTTCTGTAGTTGAAGCAAAGTAGCGATTGGTATAAAATACTAAAAATAAAATAAAAGCAGTCTCGATGGTGGTTTCACATTTTTGGTTCGTTAGCAATCGGTTTCGGCCCTTTAATCAGACCACCTTCAGGCTTTTCCCGCCATTATGGCTGCTTGTGGAGGCAGACGGAACGAGATACGTAGAAGTAAGGATGTCACTGTTCCAGCATAATGACGGAGAAAAGCCCGTAGATGGTTTGATGAGAGTGCCGAGACCGGTTTATAACGATTAAACGCGATCGAGGCTGTTTCTATTTAATTTTAAGAAGTGAAATTTCACTGAGCAGGTCATCCTTCTAGTACGTTAGAGATGAGGCATGTGCTCCGTAAACTCGCTTTAAAGTCATAAATGGTTCAAATGCCTCTAAGCACTATGGAAATTAACATCTGAGGTCATCAGTCCTCTGGAATTAGAACTACTTAAACCTAACTAACCTAAGGACATCACACACATCCATGCCCGAGGCAGGATTCGAACCTGCGACCGTAGCAGCAGCGCGGTTCCGGACTGAAGCGCTTAGTACCGCTTTAAAGTCGGCAGCGAATCCTGTGTCATCATATCATGTTTCGCCATCTCCATACACATCGAGAATCGAGTCGATAGGCTGCCCCGCTGCACAATTAACGGAAACTCATGTTATGAGTCTGTTTTATTCCAGTGTGAGCGAGTATACGAGTTCGCAAGTAGAAGTGAGGACTTGCTGAATCGTAGTTACTCACACAACTATAGAGCATGACGATTACCTAAAAATACTACCTATTAAAGATTTGTGTATGTAGTTTATTACCACTATTGCAGACAAGGCTTCCTGTCATAAATACTAAGCCAGGGCGATTGGCTAGTTATTTACTCATATCACTGGTTAGCTGTGAATATTGTTCTGTCTCTCTCTCTCTCTCTCTCTCTCTCTCTCTCTCTCTCTCTCTGTGTATGTGTGTGTGTGTGTGTGTGTGTGTGTGTGTGTGTGTGTTTATGTAAGGAGCAGACAAATGAAAATGAGTCAGATGGAAAAGTAGTAAGAAAACTGCTTACTATTGCAACAGTAATCGCCACAACTTTTAATACTTTTATCCCTCAGGGAAGCACTACCCTCACAGTCTTCATGGCAAAATGCTTGATTGCCCACGAGAAAACATTATAATACCCGTGCATGCATCTCATCGTCCGAAACAAATCGAATACCACGCATGGATTTCTTCAGGGCGCCGAAAATATGAAAATTGCATGGGGAGATGTGGGGGCTGTATGGAGGATGCGCAAGGAATTCCCAGTGAAATTTCTGCACTGTTGTCGAAACAACCTCGGTAACATGTGGGTCCTTTTGAAATAATAAAATAATTACTTACTTTTTTCCACCTTTGTAGATTGCATTGGAGTGTCCTTTATGTGTACCTATATGCACTGCAACACAAAAACACGATGCACCACAAGGACGTATCCGAACGGGACGAAAATCAGTAGATGTGATGTAGACATAACAAACGATTTCAGTTTCAGAAAAATGGAATGATTTGTTCAAGAGAAAGAATTTCGTAAACTGAGCGCGTCAGTAGCGCTTTGGACCACCTCTTCACTTACGCAAGCAGTTATTCGTCTTGGGATTGTTAGATGTCCTCCTCTAGGATATCATGGCAAATTCTGTCCAATCGGCGCATTAGATCGTTAACGTCCCTAGACGCTTCGTGACTCAGCCCATAATGCTCCAATCGTTCTCAACTGGGGAGAGATCCTACGATCTTGTTGGCCAAAGTAGCCTTTAGCAATGACAATCAGTGGAAAGCTCGCCGTTTGCGAGTCGGCATTATCTTGCAGAAATGCAAATCCAGGATGGTTTGGTATAAAGGGCAACGAAACGGGGCGCAGAATATCGTCGACGAACAATTGTGCTGTAAAGATGCCGCGGATGACAACGAAAGTGATCCACCTATGAAATGAAATAGGATCCCAGACAGATTGTTGGGGCATAGGGAGGTATACCACCGCCTTCTAGGGCTCTCCCGACACGTCTTCGGCTTGGAATCTCACTGAATGGAGAAGAGTGTTCTTCAGTAAAGAGTCCCGCTGCGAAATGAACCCCGATCACGTGCAAAGACATGTTTCTGGACGTCTTGGACAACTGGAATTCACGTGAGTTCAGCACTAAAAAGTACGTGTCTGTACAACTAAATAAGGGAGCATAATATTTTTATTCTTGACTACCTCCTGGAAATAGAAACTGCATAGTTGGTCTCTCCTGCTTCGTAGCTTCAGTTTTGAGGAAATTAGCACAACGAATTCTGTTAATTTCACCAAAATAAGAAAAAGCCGTTCTTTAAATAATCTGTATGACTTATTGGTGCTTCTGGTTCCACACATATATCAGACATGTTGAAACTGCAATATAAGCGCTGGCTAAGCGCAATCCTTTTAACAGAAGTAGCATTAACGAACATACCTCTGAGTGCTAACATAACACACAACCGACTGTCCTTCAGTTTTATTCGTGACACGCAACACTTCTTTATATAGATCAGTAAGAATTGTCAGATTTGAATTACACATCAACCAGATGTTAGTAATTTTAGTATTATACCATCACTTCTGGTTAATGATGGTATTCTATAAACATACTATTTAGCTTTCCGTTTTTAACAGATCGAGGAACTTGATATTGTTATCTGTTGTCCATACTCGTGAAGACAAAACTACATCCTAATGTTGTCTTTCTTTAGATGTGACGTTTCCCGTTTTAACCGTTGTTTCAGTGTTACAAAATTTCCAGCCATAACGTCAGTACCATTATTTGTTTGAATTAAGAGTGTTACATAATTCTGATTTAGGGTTCATTTTTTACGTATTTAATAACTGAATATTTTTCCATTTCAACTATTTCGACATAAACTAAAAGACGTAGTGTTAAATCCGTCCATTATGCTTTTCAGTGACATAGAAATTGTCAAAAAGTAATAACATTTCAAAAATACTACAATTTTGAGACTAAGAGTTTCCTCAGATTATCTATTACTTTGCTTTCCTTGATAATTTCGTTAATTATTTTTTCATTACGCAAGACGTGTTCTTGGTCGAAATAATGAAGTCTTAGAGACATCATAAACATTGCTTCATAATATACACCGAAACTGGTATAGTTTAAATCAAATTCAAAATGTTCAAATGTGTGTGAAATCTTATGGGACTTAACTGCTAAGGTCATCAGTCCATAAGCTCACACACTACTTAACCAAAATTATCCTAAGGACCAACACACAGACCCATGCCCGAGTGAGGACTCGAACCTCCGCCCGGACCAGCCGCACAGTCTGTGACTGCAGCGCCTGAGACCGCTCGGCTAATCCGGCGCGGCTAGTATAGGTTAAAAAACGGCTCTGAGCACAATGGGACTTAACATCTGAGATCATCAGTCCCCTAGAACTTAGAACTACATAAACCAAACTAACCTAAGGACATCACACACATCCATGCCCGAGGCAGGATTCGAATCTGCGACCTTAACGGTCTAGCGGTTCCACACTGAAGTGCCTAGAATCGCTCAGCCACACCGGCCGGCACACTCGTAAAGGCATGCGTGCTCTAATACAGAGATGTGTGAACAGGCAGAATACGACGCTACCGTCGGCAACGCCTATATAAGACAACAAGTACGTGCCGGCGTTGTTAGATCGGTTACTGCTGCTGCAATGGTGGTTTATCAAGAACGCGGTGTTATAGTCGGCGCACGAGCGGTAGGACGCAGAATCTCTAAGGTAGCGTTGAAGTGGGGATTTTCCCGTACGACCAATTCACGGGTGTACCGTGAACATCAAGAATCCTGTAACGTATAGAATCTACGACATCGCTGCGACCGGAAAAAGATGTTGCAAGCCGGAACCAACGTTGATTGAAGAGACTCGTTCAGGCTGACAGAAGGGATCCACTTCCGCCAATTTCTGCAGACTTCAGTGCTGGGCCACCAACAGTGTCAGCATGCGAACCTTTCAACGAGACACCATCGATATTAGCTTTCGGAGCCGAAGGCCCCCTCCTGTACCCTTGATGACTGGACGACACAGAGCTGTACTTCTGGCCTCGGTCCGTCAGCACCGACACTGAACTATTGATGACTGTAAACATGTTTGCCGGCCGAAGTGGCCGAGTGGTTCTAGGCGCTGCAGTCGGGAGCCGCGCGACCACTACGGTCGCAGGTTCGAATACTGCCTCGGGCATGGATGTGAGTGATGTCCTTAGGTTAGTTAGGTTTAGTAGTTCTAAGTTCTAGGGGACTGTTGACCACAGCAGTTACGTGCGATAGCACTCAAGCCATGTGGACCATTTGTAAACATGTTTCCTTGTCGAACGAGTCTCGTATCAAATTGTATCGAGTAGATGGACGTGTACGGGTCCGTACAACTTCATGAACCCATGGACCCTGCATGTCAGCAGGAGATTGTTTAAGCTGGCGGGGCGTGTGCAGTTGAAATGATATAGGACGCCTGATACGTCTAGATAGGACTGACAGGTGACATGTACGTAAGCATCCTGTCTGATCACCTGCATCCATTCATGTCCATTACCCATTCCGTCGGACCTGAGCAATCCCAACAGGACATTGCGATACTCCACACTACCGGAATTGCTTCAGAGTGGCTCCAGAAACACTGTTATGAGTTTAAACACTACCACTGGCTCAAATGGTTCAAATGGCTCTGTGTACTATGGGACTTAACATCTTAGGTTATCAGTCCCCTAAAACTTAGAACTACATAAACCTAACTAACCTAAGGTCATCACACACATCCATGTTTGAGGCAAGATTCGAAGCTGCGACCGTAGCAGTCCCACGGTTCCGGACTGCAACGCCTAGAACCGCACGGCCACTCCGGCCGGCACTTCCACTGGCCACGAAACTTCAGACATGAACGTTATTCAGCATATCTGGGATACCTTGTAGCGTGCTGTGCAGAAGGTATCTCCACCTCCTCATACTCTTACGGATTTATGGACACCTCTGAAGGATTCATGGTGTCAGTTCCCTCCAGCACAACTTCAGACATTAGTCGGGCCTATGCCACGTCGTGTTGCGGCACTTCTGGGTGCTCGCGGGGCCCTGCACGACATTAGGCAGGTATACCAGTTTCTTTGGCTCTTCAGTGTATTATCTTTAGACATGCATATGATTGCAAAACTGTTGTAAGGACCATTTGTTAGAAACTTTTCGCTTCTTTGTCTTCAGATATTACAACTGGAAGATTAAAATTTCTGTAAGTGTAAATGTCGAAGATCGTATTCTGAAATGTATTTCCTCAATTAATTGTTTCATTTACCGATATCTGAGAGTGAAAAGCTGTAGTACACGCTCCATTCGTATTGTAGTATCCGATACATTACCTACAGTAGTATTGTAGTATCCGATACATTGTCTATATCTTTATAGGCCTTACACCAGAAGCACACCGTTACCACAAGGACACCACTACTCATTAAAGCCGAGAAAATGCGCAAAACTATAGACCTATATCTCTGACATCGATCTGTTGTAGAATTTTAGAACATGTTTTCTGCTCGCGTATCATGTCATTTCTGGAAACACAGAAACTACTCTGTAGGAACCAACATGGATTCCGGAAAAAGACCCAACTCGCTTTATTTGTTCATGAGACCCAGAAAATATTAGATACAGGCTCCCAGGTAGAGACTGTTTTCCTTGACTTCCGGAAGGCATTCGATACAGTTCCACACTGTCGCCTGATAAACAAAGTAAGAGCCTACGGAATATCAGATCAGCTGTGTGGCTGGATTGAAGAGTTATTAGCAAAAAGAACACAGCATGCTGTTATCAATGGAGAGACGTCTACAGACGTTAAGGTAATCTCTGGCGTGCCACAGGGGAGTGTTATGGGACCATTGCTTTTCACAATATATATAAATGACCTAGTAGATAGTGTTGGAAGTTCCATGCGGCTTTTCGCGAATGATGTTGTAGTATACAGAGAAGTTGCAGCATTAGAAAATTCCAGCGAAATGCAGGAAGATCTGCAGCGGATAAGCACTTGGTGCAGGGAGTGGCAACTGACCCTTAACATAGACAAATATAATGTATTGCGAATACATAGAAAGAAGGATCCTTTATTGTATGATAATATGATAGCAGAACAAAACACTGGTAGAAGTTACTTATGTAAAATATCTGGGAGTATGCGTGCGGAACGATTTGAAGTGGAATGATCATATAAAATTAATTGTTGCTAAGGCGGATGCCTGGTTGAGATTCATTGGAAAAGTCCTTAGAAAATGTAGTCCATCTGTAAGTAGGCTGTTTATGTTTTCTTATTGGCAACGTTACGTAGCGCTCTGTATGAAAATCACTGGCTGTGCTGTGTGCAGTCTGTGGCTAGTTTGCATTGTTGTCTGCCATTGTAGTGTTGGGCAGCGGCAGCTGGATGTGAACAGCGCGTAGCGTTGCGCAGTTGGAGGTGAGCCGCCAGCAGTGGTGGATGTGGGGAGAGAGATGGCGGAGTTTTGTAATTTGTCATGAACTGCTGTATATATTATGACTATTAAGGTAAATACATTGTTTGTTCTCTATTAATATCTTTCATTTGCTAACTATCCCTATCAGTAGTTAGTCCCTTCAGTAGTTTGAATCTTTTATTTAGCTGGCAGTAGTGGCGCTTGCTGTATTGCAGTAGTTCGAGTAACGGAGATTTTTGGTGAGGTAAGTGATTTGTGAAAGGTATAGATTAATGTTAGTCAGGGCCATTCTTTTGCAGGGATTTTTGAAAGTCAGATTGCGTTGCGCTAAAAATATTGTGTGTCAGTTTAAGCACAGTCTTGTATAATTTTTCAAAGGGGACGTTTCACATCAACGAAGGAGGTGGCCTACAAAACACTCGTTCAACCCATACTTGTGTATTGCTCATCAGTG
The DNA here is from genome assembly GCF_023864275.1 of Schistocerca cancellata. NCBI lineage: Eukaryota > Metazoa > Arthropoda > Insecta > Orthoptera > Acrididae > Schistocerca > Schistocerca cancellata. The sequence goes on from NC_064630.1 coordinate 709,027,975, forward strand.
TGCGATCCGTACCAGGTCGGGTTGACAGAGGAGATAGAGAAGATCCAGAGAAGAGCGGCTTGTTTCGTCAGAGGGTTATTTGGTAAGCGTGACAGTGTTACGGAGATGTTTAGCAAACTCAAGTGGCAGACTCTGCAAGAGAGGCGCTCTGCATCGCGGTGTAGCTTGCTGTCCAGGTTACGACAGGGTGCGTTTCTGGATGAGGTATCGAATATATTGCTTCCCCCTACGTATACCTCCCGAGGAGACCACGAATGTAAAATTAGAGAGATTCGAGCCCGCACGGAGGTGTTCGGGCAGTCGTTCTTCCCGCGAACCATACGCGACTGGAACAGGAAAGGGAGGTAATGACAGTGGCACGTAAAGATACCGTACTATGACACTGTTTTATGGCACGGGCATGTAGCTGGTCGCGGTCGCGATCGCTCTCCATCAGGGGGCACGAGAGGTGGGGTGTGACCAGGCTTTGCCGCGTAGCCTGCTGTGTAGGCCGGAGCCAGCCCAGGGCTGTGCGCGCCGAGCCGCATTCCTGCGCGATCGACAGGGGCGGCGCCACCACCAGCCCCGAGCACCCTGCACCCTGCACAGCCGGGGTTGTGAGGTTGAGGGTGTGGGTTGGGGCGTGCGGGAGTGCCGGGAGGGGGTGGTAGGAGGGTGAGCGAGCCACGCCGCGGCCGCCTGGCGCTCGCAGAATGCGCCACCGCCAGCGCTGGGACGCAGCCTGTCAAGCAACCACCCCAAATATTGACCCTCCCAAGTGCGAGCTCCGCGCTCGTATCAAGCTCTGGTGGAAATTGTTCATCGTCCTGCCTGTGTAGTGAGTCAAGCGCATCACTTGAGGTGTATGTGTTGCAATTAGTGAAGAGCACGACTTCACTACAAAATGATACCGAAGGCGGGCGAAGAGGTAATAGTAAATCCACGGCCGTATCGACAGGGGTGGCTCAGAGGTTAAGACAATATGCTGATGTTCGTGAGCCGGCCGGTGTGGCCGAGCAGTTCTAGGCGCTCCAGTCGGGAACTGCGCCGCCGCTACGGTCGCAGGTTCTAATCCCGCCTCGTGCATGAATGTGTGTGATCTCCTTAGGTTAGCTAGGTTAGTTCTAAGTTCTAGGGGACTGATGACCTCAGAAGTTAAGTCCCATACTGCTCAGAGCCATTTGAACCATACGATGTTCGTGATGGTTATCCAAATACAGGGAGAACCAGAAAGGACTCCCCTTTTGAACTGTTAACAAAAACACGCAGGTCTTCGTGATTTACATATGTTGACGTGTTAGTAAGACTTTCGAGTGTCATGTGTTGTGTAGCACTCATTACTTACAGATCACATCGCTCAGACGAACACTGTCTTTATCAGAGCACTCATGCAAATGAGCTATGAGGCTGGTACGCCAAGAGTTCTCCAGTACAGTAACATGACTTACGGTGACTTCTTTTCAGATGTTGGCCTCCAGCTTGCAGAGGTTAGCGGGGTGAATGGCGAACGTTCTGCACTTAAGATACCACCAGAGGAAGAAATCGGGAGGCGTCAGTTCGGTTGAACGTCACCAGACCCGGAGATGAGACGTCCTGGAAACCATTCACGCAATTCCTCCATTGACAGAATGGTGGTCTGTCCAGTTGTACCATTCTGTTGATACTTCGTGGTTGGTTGTTTAATCTGCGGAAAGCTCTTTGGGTCACTGTTATCGATATAAAGCTCCACCATTCGGATAACCTTGCCACTCCACTTCCACATTGTCCGCCACGATAGCTGAGTGGAATGCCAGCACGGTAGTTCAGCGTGTTCGGTCAAAGAACTGGTTGGCCTCTATAATAATAATAAAAAAAAACTTAGTGGAAGGATCAACAAACTAACTTAAACGGATGTCATGTGACGTCCGCATCGACCAAACACAAAAAATGGTTCAAATGGCTCTAAACACTATGGGACTTAACATCTGAGGTCATCAGTCCCCTAGAACTTAGAAGTACTTAAACCTATCTAACCTAAGGACAGCACACACATCCATGCCCGAGGCAGGATTCGAACCTGCGACCGTAGCGGTCGTGCGGTTCCAGACTGAAGCGCCTAGAACCGCTCGGCCATACTGGCTGGCTCCTCAACGCAGAAAATGAGATTAAAAAAAAAAAAAAGTGGTCAGTATGATGGATTGCCGTCCTACGAGCCCGGGTTAGATTCCCGGCTGGATCGGGGATTTTCTCCATTCAGGGACTGGGTGTTGTGCTGTCTTCATTATCATTTCATGCGTATCCGGAGCGCAGGTCACCCAATGTGACGTCGAAGGTTAGTAAGACCTGCACCAAGGCGGCCGGACCTGTCCCGTAAGGGGCCTCCTGGCCAATCACGCCAAACGCTCATCTCCATTTTGCCACTTCCACATCGCAAGTGAACTTCCCACTCCCCTTCAATGCTGCTAGCAGGTCAATAACTACCTGGCACTCACAGTCACAATGGCAAAGGAAAAGGGCGTTCTTTCTCACACTACATTCTATTTTGTTACATGCGTAATATAAAACGAGGTCCTTTGAAATGCCACTGGCGATTCCCTTCCTCCTTGTTCCTCAATCTGAAGTGAAGCTTCGTCACCAGTGACTTTTTTCCTTTAGAAACTGACGATATACCTACTTTGCTTTGATACATGACGCCATTCACCGACACAAAAATTATACTTGCGTTCATGACATTACATTATTTGGATTTTCATGGCAAATTCAAAATGTGTGCCAGGAAGTTTGTTAGCAGTGCACAATCGATTGCATAGCGAAAATTTCATTCTGGTAACATCACCCGTGCTGTCGCTAAGCCATGTCTGCGCAATATCTTTTCTTTAATGTGTATTAATCTTGCAAGTTACGCAGAAATATTCTAATAAGTATGAAAAGTAAACCGGTGAGTGCTGAGTCGTGCTTGGGTAGCTAAGTCGGTAGATCACTTGTCCGCGAAAGGCAAATGTCCCGATTTCGAGTCTCGGTCTTGCAGACAGTTTTAATCTGACAGGATGTTTCATATCAGGGCACACTCGGCTGCTGGGCGATAAATTCATTCTGATGGAGGGTTTTTGTATTTCATGCTCAAACATAAGCAGGTCTTTTCTTTTGCCGAAGTAGTCGCTTTCTCTTCGCCGATATCTTCTGTGTTTTATAGTTATTGCTTGTGTTTTATCAAACAGCACGTTCAACTCGCCGCTTGTCTACCACCCAGCAAGATGGCGTAGTCGTTATACCACACTGGACTCGCATTCGGGAGGATAACGGTTCAAATCCCCGTCAAGTCATTTGCTTTGCTCACCCCCAAATAGCTCAAGTTTCTTTTTCAGAATGGCACGACCGATTTGCTTCCCTGTCATTTCATAATCCGAGCTTGTGCTCCCTGTCTAATGACCCTACCGTTGGTTGCACGTTTAAACTCTACTCTCCGCCCTTCCCTTTTTCGTTGTCTGTACAGGGCTAGCTTCATATCTGTTGTTACTTGTATTTTAGCAGAAGATGTGCTACGTTTGTGAAAGCGTGAGTTGTATTCATGGTACCATAATGATCTGAACTAAAGAGAGCGTCATAACAGTGTCGTTAGAGAATAGTCGTCCGTTTGTAATGTAGATAATTTACAGTATCCAATCACTGTTTTTTCATATCTTGATTAGTTTTTAATCTATTCACAGTTACCATGAATATCGTTTACGAACCCCTATGGTTAACTACGATGAGAAGCAAAACATTGGTTCTCACCGGCCGTCCGTATTAAAGTAACCCGCTGTGAGTCAAGTTATTATTACTTTTGTTGGGAAATAACTAATGTAATAAAACGCTCAATTCTAACCTTGTGAATACAGCGTAATAATATACAGACTGTTTGTGGAAGAAAAGAGATCGTATGTAGTTTAACGATGGGAGGCGTTTCAATAGTTATTTGGATGCAAACTGCATATTGTCAAATACAACAAATACTTTATTTCATCTGTTAGACGCTGGATGATGGAACAAATCGATTCATTAATACGTTGACGCTCCAAGAAAAAAATAAGTTGCCGTGCATATTTTACCACCCACTAATTGACAAAGCAGGCTAACACACAGGTTCTCATATAAATGTTGTCTTTACTGACGTTTAGATTTAACGTCTATATTCAGAAAGGCATGGAACACTGCTTTATTATATCGGCAGTTCACAATTATTTCCTACAATAAGCCTGCATAGTTGGTTTCAACTTGGCTGCCACTAACGAACAGCCCCTCGAGCGCTCACTAAAAACTTGTACCTCTACATCCCTGCGAATGTCATGCTTAATACGTGAAGTTCTGCGATCTAGGTTAATTGCGTTCTCACTACTTCTGGGAAAACAGAGCGCAGTAATTGCTCCTTCTCGCTAGCTCTTTGCTTCTGCTGAATTTCCCTGAGACAGCGCACAGTTGTACTCACCCGATATCTCCGGGAATTTTAAAAGGAAATGCCTGTTGTTCTCCATAATGCGACATAGCGACACCATGTAACTGTTCAAGTGCGTTATGCCAATCCTTAAGTCACAGTAAGCTGAGAGAATTCACAACGGTGATTCTTTTTAGTACCAAATCTTATTTCTCTTGTTTTCCATATTTCTGGCGCCTTGTTAAGTCATGCGAGGATTCAGTTACATAATATTCGCTATTACACATGGCACACATGGGAAGGGAGAATATAACGCCAAAAAATGGAGCCAAGGAAAATGAACATCGAAATGAGCAAAACTGGCTCTAAGCGATATGGGACTTAACATCTGAGGTCATCACTCCCCTAGAACTTGGAATTACTTAAACCTAACTAACCTAAGGACATCACATACATCCATTCCCGAGGCAGGATTCCAACCTGCGACGGTAACAGCAGCGCGGCTCCGGACTGAAGCGCCTAGAACCGCTCGGCTACAGCGGCCGGCTCGGAATGAGCACAGTTTGGTTGTGACTGTGAATATAAAGAAGTAAACTGATGACAGACCATTAAGAAGGTAAGATTAAAATGGAAAAAGATCTGCCACCCCAATCTAAGGCAGTCATTTGCGAAAGAGTCGGCGAATGAGGGAGACATCTTTACGTTCGTTTCAAAAATAATTTTAAGCTTGAACGATTCTCTAAATGGAACGGAAATATTCAAAGATCTTAAATAGGATTATTGAAAGGTAATCGAATTTACCGTCGTGAAACGTGTTTAATGCAGAATGAATTAAGAAATCTATAATTAGTAATAGATAACGTAGCTGTTCCGTTGCCTTCATCATACATAGAGTAGGGAAATGTAATGGGAAGGCAATGAATTTTATGTTAACAACGCGTCTTTAATGTAGAAGGTATTTGTAACTTTCTTTGGAATTTCTAAAATAATTGGTGGAAGTGGCAACAAGAGGGTCTGTAGAATCAATGAGCCTCGACACATTCCATCAGACTTATGGAAATACATCATCCACACAAACCTGAAACCAAAAGAGGGTGGATAAATGCTAGAACTATAGCCCCATGAGGCTAACATGTCAAGTTACTGGCGAGAATAACAGAAGTTAAGAGTGGAAAGGATAACTGACACTTTGTTAGATTCGAATATTTTGCCTCTAAGATGTGTGAAGATGTGATGCTTCAACTGGTAACGGAATCAAAAGATTTGAAAAATCGAGACACCTTCATACGATTAGTCTACCTAGAAAAATGGTCCGACAAGGTGAAATGGTGCAAATTATCTGAAGTCATAAAAAATTGCGTAATATGGCTATTAATTAAGTGTAAACGAAAAGAAATGCTTAGAAGAAATGTCACACTGATAGGACTTATCTTAAGACATGAGATATCCATGCTACTAGAGAAAGCCATAGAAGGAAGAAAACTGAAGGGGGAGAAAGAGATTGTAACACATCCAACAAATCACTGCGTAACTTGACTGTCTCAAACCCCCTCCCCCTCCCCCCCCCCCCTCCCATCTGGGCCTTTAGTGGTATCAAGCGGGGATCTCGTCGGTGGGCAGATTGTAACTCTGTTGTGTTTTCTGATGAAAGCAGGTTCTGCCTCGATACCAGTGATAGCTGTTTGTTGGTTAAAGGGAGGCCAGTTGAGGGCCTGCAACTAACCTGTCTGGGTGCTGGACAAAATGGTTCTACACCTGGAGTTATGGTTTAAGGTGGGATTTCGTATGACAGCGAGAGCACTGCTGTGGTCATCTCACGCACCTTGACTGCAAAATTGTATGTGTCTGTTGATTCGACCTATTGAGCTGTCATTCATGAAGCGCATTCCAGGGGTGTTTTCCTGCAGGATAACAGCCGGCCGTTGTTGGTTGTAACCCAGCATGCTCTACAGAGTACTGACATGTTGCCTTTGCCTGATTGATCATCAGTTCTGTCTTGAGTCGAGGACATATGGGACATCATCGGTCGACAACCTGATTTACCAGAGTGTCACATTTGCAATGGTGTATCTCCCACTAACATTGACCTGTGATTTTGGAATTTTGTTCAATTAAATATTTTACCTAGAAAAATATATTCCCGAAATTTCTTTTTTTTTTTTATTTATCGCATGAGCCTTGTCCCGCATTTACGCAGGGTCAGCCATCATTAATCGGATTTGGCATGTTAATATTTAAGGGGTGGTCGAATGCGCTCCCTGCTGCCACCCCATACCCCCTGCGACTGAATTAGTGTGCCCCAACTGTGTCCGCCGAGTGTAAGCCATGGAGTAGTGCGAATGTGTTCAGGTGTCTGAGATCCGCGTAACTGAGGCGGAACATGGGGACCAGGCCGGTATCCACCTAGCTGGATGTGGAAAACCGCCTAAAAACCACATGCAGGCTGGCCGGAACATCGGCACTCGTCGTTAATCCGCCAGGCGGATTCGATCCAGGCCAGCCCGCCTACCCGAGTCCAGGAAGCAGCGCGTTAGCACTCTCGGCTGGCCTGGCGGGTCATTCCCGAAATTTCATTATTCTGCATTAATTACTTTTTGTGTCACGACTTTTTCCGCCAGTGTGTGTCGAAAAAATCTAAGGAAAACATATAGTGAATGGACAACTATTTGTTCTACAATTTGTTCAATGTTAACTCGATGTAAATTGTTTCATTAATAATAAAGACAAACAATCGTTTCCAGAGAATGAGTGTTTATTGTTACCCTCAAGGTACACAGCATTCAAGATGCAACTGAGCAAACAATGTACAGGGCTATTACAAATGATTGAAGCGATTTCATAAATTCACTGTAGCTCCATTCATTGACATATGGTCACGACACACTACAGATACGTAGAAAAACTCATGAAGTTTAGTTCGGCTGAAGCCGCACTTCAGGTTTCTGCCGCCAGAGCGCTCGAGAGCGCAGTGAGACAAAATGGCGACAGGAGCCGACAAAGCGTATGTCGTGCTTGAAATGCACTCACATCAGTCAGTCATAACAGTGCAACGACACTTCAGGACGAAGTTCAACAAAGATCCACCAACTGCTAACTCCATTCGGCGATGGTATACGCAGTTTAAAGCTTCTAGATGCCTCTGTAAGGGGAAATCAACGGGTCGGCCTGCAGTGAGCGAAGAAACGGTTGAACGCGTGCGGGCAAGTTTCACGCGTAGCCCGCGGAAGTCGACGAATAAAGCAAGCAGGGAGCTAAACGTATCACAGCCGACGGTTTGGAAAATCTTACGGAAAAGGCCAAAGCAGAAGCCTTACCGTTTACAGTTGCTACAAGCCTTGACACCCGATTACAAAGTCAAACGCTTTGAATTTTCGGCGCGGTTGCAACAGCTCATGGAAGAGGATGCGTTCAGTGCGAAACTTGTTTTCAGTGATGAAGCAACATCTTTTTTAATGGTGAAGTGAACAGACACAATGTGCGAATCTGGGCGGTAGAGAATCCTCACGCATTCGTACAGCAAATTCGCAGTTCACCAAAAGTTAACGTGTTTTGTGCAATCTCACGGTTTAAAGTTTACAGCCCCTGTTTCTTCTGCGAAAAAAACGTTACAGGACACGTGTATCTGGACATGCTGGAAAATTGGCTCATGCCACAACTGGAGACCGACAGCGCCGACTTCATCTTTCAACAGGATGGTGCCCCACCGCACTTCCATCATGATGTTCGGCATTTCTTAAACAGGAGATTGGAAAACCGATGGATCGGTCGTGGTGGAGATCATGATCAGAAATTCATGTCATGGCCTCCACGCTCTCCCGACTTAACCCCATGCGATTTCTTTATGTGGGGTTGTGTGAAAGATTAAGTGTTTAAACCTCCTCTACCAAGAAACGTGCCAGAACTGCGAGCTCGCATCAACGATGCTTTCGAACTCATTGATGGGGACATGCTGCGCCGAGTGTGGGAGGAACTTGATTATCGGCTTGATGTCTGCTGAATCACTAAAGGGGCACATATCGAACATTTGTGAATGCCTAAAAAACTTTTTGAGTTTTTGTACGTGTGTGCTAAGCATTGTGAAAATATCTCAAATAATAAAGTTATTATAGAGCTGTGAAATCGCTTCAATCATTTGTAATAACCCTGTATATAGTTTTTCCTTCCTCATATTATACAACTCCAACGGCCGTCTCGCACTAGCATAACACCGGTTCCTGTCCGATCACCAAAGGTAAGCGCTGTCGGGCTTGGCTATCACTTGGATGAGTCACTGTCTGGATCTGCCGAATGCTGTTGGAAAGCCGGGAGAACGATGAGCTGACCACATGCCTCTCCGCATACGGTGACGCCCGCATCTTGTGGTCGTGCGGTAGCGTTCTCGTTTCCCACGCCCGGGTTCCCGGGTTCGATTCCCGGCGGGGTCAGGGATTTTCTCTGCCTCGTGATGGCTGGGTGTTGTGTGCTGTCCTTAGGTTAGTTAGGTTTAAGTAGTTCTAAGTTCTAGGGGACTGATGACCATAGATGTTAAGTCCCATAGTGCTCAGAGCCATTTGAAGCATACGGTGACGCCAAAGGTCTTAGGATGACATGGCGGCCTGTCGGCGCCGTTGGACCTTAAGTGTCCGTTAGGACTTGTTTGTTTGTTTTTTTGTTCATATTACACAGTTCATGCTAATAGAGAGCACCACTGTGTTGGCTCCAGTACAGCTGTGACGCACGTAAAGCTATAAAACTCTTGAGCAAGCAGAGTGGGGACTTCGAGAGGTAAAGCGGCGAGAACGCCACGGGCCTTCTGGGAATAGGGAGAGGAACATAAGACCCCCGGAGGAAGGCAGCTGTTCCCCGTCTCACTGGCCACATGGGGCCCCACCAGTAGAAGCGGCTCGCCCTCAGAATTCAGGCGAAGGAAAGAAGAACCGGGACGCGTAACCGTGGGGGCATTCCGTTTACGCTCCATGACACTGACAAACCTTAAAGCTGACCGTCAGATAGTACACATATCACAGAGGAGATAATGTCATGGACAGTGGCGTTCAGATGTCATTCAGTGTGCGGAAAGTGTCTCCTCGTACATATTGACCCAGGAAAAGTAAGTTTTGTCACGTTCTCTATCCGGTGTTGAGAAAGCTTTGAGATAGATTAATTACCGAATTATTTTAAGCTTCTTAAATACGGAGTCAGTTAGTACCTTAAGCGATAACATGTTAAGTTTGGAATCAATGTATATAAATTGAGAGGCAGCGGGATAAACGAAAGAAAAATGAGAAAAAAAAAGAAAATGGGCAGGTGATGAGAGCAGAGTGCCTTTACCACCTCTTCACTTCGTCATGGAGCTTATTTTTAGCTTTCAGTTTTTCCAGTAATGAAGCGCTAAATCCCCGGTGACTGAACTGCCCTGGTGACGGTTGCATGCAAGTGTATTGTAACGACTTCAGACAAAAAAAAAGTCTAAGATGAGCTGCGACCATATTTCCGCTGAATGGTAAAACACCTTGATTATCGAAGTATTTTATTTACCATCAGACATACAATATCAGACAGGATATTAAAATAAATAAGTCAACAACGTAGGAACAGCGGAGAACGTACATAACAAAATCAATACTAGGTGTGTCGTTACCTCCTATTCCATAATACCATCAGCGCCCAACTCACGTTGTCATTTCGACACAGTATAAGAAAAATAACTTCACCAGTATGTCTAATGAAAGACTGTAAGGCTTACGACGTGAAGCATAATCACATGACAAAATGTTTATTGAAAGCTACTTGTAGTGTTTAGTTTCTAGACACATGAAAAATAATACAGCGGTAAGATACTAACAAGGCCGCAGCTGCAATTTTTTGAGACTGCAGGAATCTGAACGTAGGAAAGTGGCTCAAATCAAAATAGCTCAGTATATAAATTTAAATCAAAACAACGCTTAAAAGCTACGGTACGTGGTAAAATTTAATTTTTAAAAACGTCAATATGCTTTTAAAATGCGGAAGGGACGGAGAATCGTCATTTATTACGATTACAAGGAACCACTGACATTTTTGTAGTTACATCGCGGTGACTGTCTCGTAAATGGAACGGATTTTTCTCTATTTGATGTAGCTCTAAAGAAAAAAGTGGTCAACAGTTTCTACAGCCACGTCGTCTAGAATATGCAATAATAAATAGGTACTTTATTACTATTAATGGAACGTAGTGCGCACTGAATGGGACTCCTCTTGAAAGGGTCTTGAAGAATGTTAATTCGAATTCAGTGTGGCGAATAATTGACGCAGCGTCCATCGCCGGCAAGTTTTGCCAAAGGTGAAACTCTCGTATTTCAAGTGATATAAGAATTTTTTCAGTAGCTACAATCCCATTTACCTACAGTCATTGATCATTTCCGGTGTTGTTAACATTTGGTACAATCTCATAATTTATAAAAGTTGTACATCCTAATGGTGGGCGAAAAAACAAATACAGCAGCCTATGGAATACATACCTTCGAGTGAAAAATTCTGTGACGAAGTATTACTCTACTCGCCATCGTCTTCAAAGCCGAGGACGCTAGCATTCGTGTGCGGTGGCGATCGGCTCGATGGTAACCGTTTTGAATCCTGGTAGTGGTTGAAATGTTCGCAGTATCTGTCTGGAAAGCAAGGGAAGTAGAAGTACTTATCATCAAACTGACTTTTTGCCATTGTCAAGGATAGATTCTGTATCACTCCGCAGTGTCTTATGAAGCGATGGCGTGTGCTGTTGTTGGTGGTGGTACGGCGATCATATTACCTTAAACTACCATCGGGCCCCAAAGGTCACGATTTTAGAAAATAATTGTAAAAAATTGCATACGGTTTGTGTTAAAGTGCTGGCTCAAGTTTCGTTCCGTACGCGCATAGTAAGCCCGTGCGATTGGAAACTATTTTTAAACAACCAGATGCCTGTCCTGGAAGCGTTTGTTACGTATCTGCCGTTGTTAAGTCGCGTTGTTTTCCTTTCAGTGTTCAATAGTCCTCACTGTGGTAAGCATATGTTTATTTTAGTGAATTATTTCGCTGTTCAATGAAATTATGTCTGGAAATTGCTGAGGATTGCCTTCTGACAGAGCAGCAGTAACAAGTGAACATACGTCAAGTGACAAACTGGACCCAACCTAAAAAGTTTTGGCGATCTTGGAAACTTCCCCGAGGGTAGGATGGTGCAAGACATTCGCTGAACATTTGGTCACATTTCGAGGTCGCTGTCTATTTCGATAGTACTTTCCACCAAAACGTGATAGATATGGAATAAAGTTTTGTGCAATTTGTGGCAGTGTAAGAAGGTACTGCAAGAAGATGGAATTGTTTTTAAGAAAGGAGGAAGAAACCAGACCCGTGCGAAAAGAATGGGAAATCCTTGTCGATTGAACTTGAAGTCATTACATTGTACTACCTGAAAATTCCTGAGTTTTACAACCTGTGATCATTTTTCTTACATGTCTCCCGTTTAGCCCACTGTGTGGTGTCAAAAGATTGACGCTAGTCGGTACTATCCGGAAAAAGGAAAGTGGTCTGCCGATTTTATTACACCTACAGGACGTTAAGTACATTCCACATTACTTGGTTTTCAATGACTAGCAGTGGTAGCCTCTTATGTTCGTAAGAAGAATAGAGTTGCTACTGTCGATAGCTCTGTTCATGAACCTATCAACGTTATCACCTTCAGAAGTAAAGAATACTGAAGCTGTAGTGACATTCGTACAATGCCACAAAATGTGGCGTTGACACGATGGACCAAGGGACGCGATGGTGCAGTGCGAAGAGAAAGAAAGGCACTGGCCGTTGGTGGTTTCTTCAACAAGATGGGTGTAAATGTAATAAATACATATATAATTTGGACGATGCTGGCTACTAATAAAAAATTTCGTCTTCAATTTGAGAAAGCAACTAGTAGTGGTAAAGAAATCAATGTACTCAATAGCATCACCGGATCCGGGAAGGGAACAAAATCTCCAGCTAATAAAAGGAGAGATTGCGCATACTGTGTGAATCGGATAGATAGAAAAAGTCACATTACGTGTTATAAGTGCAAAAAGCCTGGATGCTCGAAACATTTTGCTGATGTTTATGGACCCTGCGCAAACGTGCAGTAAGATTTGTATTGGAAAAATACTTGGTGTAGAATGAGAAGAAACCATATATCCGTCAAAAGCCACCTGTAAACAAAAAATTGTGTTTTTTAAATGTAAACTTTGAACAAATAAAATTATTTTTAAAATATTTATTCGTTGGAGGTGTTTCTCGTTGTCAGTACTGAAAATAGTGTCAATTTACGTCAGTTCAAACAACAGGGGCCTGAGACACCCGACTGTTAGGTAGCGTTATGTAGATTCCCTGATAAGCAGAGGGTTAAGCATAACGTTCCACTTGGTGTTATTTCAGTGTAGGCTATGTGCAATAAGCATGTTTCAGCCTCCATTCTTTCATCATTCGAAATAAACATGACGAAAGACTGTACAAACATCCATTATAGTCATCTACCCTTCCACTAATAATTATTAGCCCAGAGAGAGCTATATTAATTTACTGTTATTTTAATTAATCTGTAGTCAGAAGTAACGAAGTGAAAAAATATTTCCCATCATTACGTTTTCCAACGTGGGGAGTTGTGAGCCATACAGGTTGGTTCATAAACACGTCTCGTCAACGTAAAGAAAACTGGAAGTTCTAATACTGAACTAGCCAGCCGTATATTCTCCTCCATTATAATTAAGAGAATTAAATAACGGAAAATAATCAAACAACACATAGCGGTATAAAGGCGTAAAATCTGCGAATAAAATATTCTGCGAATACGAGTATGCAAACCGTGATCTCACCATAAACTTTTGTTGGCTGCAGCATAGACGATGGCCATCGAAGTGAAACATCGAACACAGTCATGGAAAGATTTTAGGTAATGTCCTCGTAATGTATCTAGTCCCAATACCCTTGGAAACGCTTCGCCCAGCCGTACTATACTGTGAGATGCTGCTCAAACTCTGCCATACTGATACCACAACATTGGTCAAATAATCACTCTCCCTAAGTACAGCGTAAAGATGTACCTTCACTGGGCAGGCACGTAGCAACCACTCTGGTATTCGTAACTGGCGACACCCTTCTGTAATGTATCTCTGCACCTCGCCAGTCACTAATATTTCATTAATGATAAATAATTTGAAAGAAATCTTGAATAATATCCTCTTGGCTGCTCTTGTAAATAATTTACTTAACGACCGGTTTCGTAGCCTAGGAACCATATCGTCAGGTTAGATCTGTTAAATTAGAAAAAGACTTCGCCACAATTGTAGTCGAATTATAGATACAATCAATAGTGCGAAACCGAGCAAACTACTTACATAGTGCATCATGACATTAAAGTTGTAACATGGACGGGACCTAACATTCCTCGTCTACGAAGACATGACGAAATTCGCGGCTTGTCCGGTAAGCGGGAAGTATGGGTCCACGGTTCCTCTAGCGTGCCTAATTTTTTCTTAAAAAATTACTATAAGAAACGTCAATAAATATCCTATCTACATATTGCGATAAAAGACCAATTACGAGCTACGGCACCAAGTCACAAATTAAAAATACCTTCCATGAATCCAAACTGAAAGACAAAACCGGTTAACCATTTAGGGGCATTATCCATTCAGAGCGCCTAACAATTAATGAACACACAGAAAATATCAACAAGAACTCACTTAGTAAAAAAAAAAAAAGTATAAAGACGATAACCGTTGGGAAAATTTGTGTGAAAATGACATATCATAAATACAGCAGACTGCAGTAAACAGATAAGTGGCCGGGAAAGTGGCCAGCTGCGAAATGAGCGCTAAGCCGTTTGGTGGCACAAACGTGGTCCCCGTATGCACAGTGGAGCAGTATGACGTGTAGAAGTCAGTGACGTGGTCACATTCGTAGCAAGAAATGTTAACATCCTGCCCCGAATAGCATAGCAGAGCAATTACTGGTGACAAAGAATCATTAGCACAAAATACTTCATTTGTCATATGCAGTGCCTCTGCTAGGTCTTTTGCCGCAGTAACCGAAAATTGAAAAATGACGCCCCATCTTTTTTTACTAACAGAGGTCTTCCCAACTATCCCTCCCCCACACGTCCCCCCCCCCCCCCCCCGCACCAACACCAACATCCAATGGCAGAAAAATGCAAATCTCCTATTATACTTTTAATCATTAAACGCAGCCCTTACTGTCCTCAGTTTTCATGCTTTGTCCTCAATTGCTTTAAAACTGATGGAGGACAAAAAAGTCCTCAGTTTCTTACTGTTTGTCCTCAGTTTCTTAAATTTCTCAAGATAATTGAAATACGAAGAATGTGCTGAACATTTTAAACTAGAACTCAACTGAAAGTATCGTGGAATTCAAATTTGGCATCAGTTACTTAACTGCAAGGAAATAGAGATATAAACGTGTGGGACTATTTTCTGGTACGAGTGAAGTTTTCCTAGAATTTTGAAGTTATGGTATACAGATGGGAGACATTGCAAAGCATCAGACTTGGTCATCTGGATAATCGTTTCTGTCATAATTGAAATGTTTTTAGATTGAGGAATGTAACTTATCTTTTTCAGCATACGCTTTCTTACGATTAAAAAAATAATTGACGCCTTGTTTGCGTTTTCTATTGAGAGTTCTATAACTTTTATTGGCCGCAGCGATCTAAGCGACTGGCTTCTGATCATTCGCCCGAGATGCATCCAGGTTCTAATCCCGGAGAGGGATGGAGTTTGTGGTTGTTTAAAGGCAGCAGCTCTCCCCGTTGACCGAGCGAGGTGGCGCAGTGGTTAGTCACTGGACTCGCATTCGGGAGGACGACGGTTCAATCCCGAGTCCGGCCATCCTGATTTAGGTTTTCCGTGATTTCCCTAAATCACTCCAGGCAAATGCCGGGATGGTTCCTCTGAATGGGCACGGCCGACTTCCTTCCCCATCCTTCCCTAATCCGATGAGACCGATGACCTCGCTGTCTGGTCTCCTTCCCCAAAAAACAACCCCCCCCTCTCCCCGTTGTTTCCGTTTCGTACTCAGTAGTGGCTACTTTAGTTGTGAGGTAGATAGAGACAATGTGTTTACTTTCGGCAAAGTAGGCTTATCAAGTAATTGTTCCTAATGCTTTTGAAAACAATTCAGTGTTTTAATTTTTCCTGTTTTCCATTTTTTCTCCTCATTTGCTGAATTTTTTCGTTGTTTGAATTGAAACTATTTTTTAAGCCCTTTGCGGCCTTGCCGCAGTGGATACACCGGTTCCCGTCAGATCACAGAAGTTAAGCGCTGTCGGGCGTGGCCGGCTCTTCGATGGGTGGCAATCCACCCGCCATGCGCTGTTGCCATTTTTCGGGGTGCACTCGACCAAATAGTAATGGCTCCGGTCAAAGAAAACCATCATAACGACCGGGAGAGCGGTGTGCTGACCACACGCTCCTCCTATCCGCATCCTCAACTGAGGATGACACGGCGGTCGGATGGTCCCGATGGGCCACCTGTGGCCTGAAAACGGAGTGCTTTGTTTGAAAACTCTAAAATTTTGCCGCCCCAGGCAAAACGACAGAAACGGCTCCGGTCACGTGTCAATTAAGCACCTACTGAAAACAGTACTAGCTAAAATTATTATCAGAATATAAACGTAGAAACTACTATTCGAGGTGCTTACTCCAGCAAATTGTAAGAAGTTCTTGTGTCGGGTACTGTGGGAGTCAGCACAAACAAAAACAAGCAGGAGAGAAGTTATTATGGCCGGTAGCAGGGATCCAAAATGCTCTGTACATATCACATGCTGATTCCGTTAACCCACTGTGCTTCCTGTGCCTCCTACATGCAATTTCAATTATCCACGATTACTACTCGCAGAACGCAGGCTAAGTATCGTCTAAATACTACTCAGTACCGATGCTCTCGAAGTCTGCGACCGAACTGGGGCCGACCAGCGATGGGCGGCTGGTTAAATCAGTATTGACCATGGGCGCTGATCTCTGTCTTCCTGGAGATGTAGCGCTGTCCGCTCTTTCCATTGGCGCTTGGGTCAGCACCGTGTTGAAGCCGTTTCGCGGTGCTGCGCTGATCGGTGTGCATTCGATGATTTTGGACTACATGTAAACAAAGCAAGTTACTGAGGATTTTAGTGAACAACGGTAACATATTGCTTAAATAGTACAGACAGGCTAAATATCATTAATGTTATAAAATATATGTATATCGAAATCCAAGCCATAGGCCATAAAGTAAGTTATACTAAAGCAATAAAAAAAACGGAGTTGATGGTGAAGTACTAAAGAAACCATCCAGTACAGGTGAGACAATAGTAAGTGACATTTTTATTTACAAAATAAAAGTAGTCGACGGTGATACTACGACGTAGTGCCAGTTGCCATTTAAAGACTGCTCGGAAAACTGCTTAATGGGTCGGATAGTCTCCACTTCCTCAAGCATGCTAAGATGTAAAATGCATTAGTTTGAACTTGGGTCAATAGCGGTACGCCCTTGTTCCCAAAAATGGGCCGATCTAGAGTCAGAATCGTTAAGATGTTCTTTAAATCTAATATTAAAACCATTATCGTTTTGCCTACGTAACGTTTTGAACATTCGTTATGCACAATTATGCACAAGCCTGTTGCATTGAATTTAGAGCTTGTACACTGTTCTTTGCCGCGCGGGATTAGCCGAGCGGTCGAGGGCGCTGCAGTCGTGGACTGTGCGGCTGGTCCCACCGGAGGTTCGAGTCCTCCCTCGGGCATGGGTGTGTGTGTTTGTTCTTAGGATAATTTAGGTTAAGTAGTGTGTAAGCTTAGGGACTGATGGCCTTAGCAGTTAAGTCCCATAGGATTTCACACACATTTTCGCAGACTGTTCTTCATACCTTTACCTGTCCCCTCCATTATTAGAGATAAAAAAAAGGCAGGTTCGATATTTTTCCCCGCAACTGTCAATCAGTTCTTTCCGGCACAGTACCGAAATAAGGAACCTTGTAATGTGTATTTATGTTCTATAGCACATACTCGTAATGGTAGTAGATGGAAAAAAATGGCTTTCTTCTTTTTTACGTTTTCAGCTGTCTTAAGGCAAATGCATTCTACGAGCTTCGAATCACTGCTATTTTAAAGATCAATGGAACGAATAATCTTGCACTCCCTTTCGAATGCTTCCATAGACATGGGTGCAGGAAGGAGTCTACATTGATCAGCCAAAAATTTATGAGCAATGACCATTTGATATCGTTACGCACAGCCTGTGAACGAGTATCTCGGAAACGGCGAAGCTGGTCGAATGTTCACGTGCTACTGTCGTGAGCATCTACGGAAAGAGGTAGACGGAGAGTGAGACTATTACTTGGCGTTAAATTGTTGGATGTAAGCGACTCTTCACACAACTTCGGGCTCGGAGGCTTGTCTGCTCCGTAAAGTAGGGTAGATGGTGACCTGTGGCATCTCTACCGCAAGGGCACCATGCCGGTCCACGCACAAGTGTTTCGGAGCACACCGCCCATCGTACACTCTTTGACATAAAACTCGACCGACGGCCAGCCGCTTCAGAGGCTAAGTCCGCGCCGATCGCGACATGGGACAAAACAACTGGCCAACTCGCTAATTCTCTAAGTCCGGTTATCTGCACAATCTGGCAACACTGTAGACTGCGGCACTTCCTGGAGGAAAACTTGTCCCAAGATAGAGAGACTCTAGGCTGATTACGCCTGTGGTCTAGCGACAGTCGGCTCTCAGCCGTGCTAGCGTGCGGAGCTGCTCCGCGCGCCGTCCGACGCTCCGCTCTCGGTGGTGTTTACTTCCGCGTCGCGGTGTTTGTGTCTATCGAGTCCAGTATTAACGTACACCATGGCGCACTCGTACCGCCGTGCAACGATCAAAGTAACGTTTCAGGCCGAACATCCACGACCCAGAGCTTTCGAAGTCGAACAGTTTATACGTGAGGATCTACGTTTGAACCCCCAGGACGTAATCGGCATACATTTTTCCATCACTGGAAGTGTTGTCTACATTAAGATGTCGACGGAGGAAATTTGCAATGACATAATTCACCGTCATGCCACCGGACTGAAATTTAAACACTCTGATGGACATATGGGTGCTGTGACAGTCGCCCATGCTGGATTCGGTCTCCGGACATTGCGGGTGTTTGAGCTCCCGTTCGAGGTGCCTCAGGATGTGGTCATTGCCGCCTTCCAACCATATGGCACCGTCTTAGGTCACGTCGCGGAGAAGTGGCAAACATTTACGACCTACCCCGTATTAAATGGCGTCCGGCAAATAAAAATTGAGCTGACGAAACATGTCCCATCGTACCTGCTGATTGGCGGTGTGAGGGCCATCGTCATGTATGATGGACAGCCACGAACGTGCGCAGGATGTGGCCAGGAGGGACATGTACGTTCCGAATGCTTACACCGCCGTTTAATACAGACGCCGTTACGTGAAGAGACCCAGGCTTCGACGGTCACGTCCTTACCCATCACCTACGCCAAGGTTGCACAGGACCCCGTCGTACCAATCTCGATTGCGCCAGCAGCTTCGTCAACGCCACCCGCCGCAGCACAACGCGCCGAGGACACAAGCACGGCGTCGCCTCCAGTGCTCGCTTCAGGACCGTCCGGTTTGCAGACCGAAACCGATGTTCCTGTTGGAACCATGGACGTCGACCTCGGTGTCGTGCCGACGTCTGCCTTTGTCCAGACGGGTTCGGCGTCAGACGACGGGCGACCACATTCTGATTCAGAAGGCCACATCAGGAAACAGCGGTCGCCTCGCAAACACAGGAAACGACGACGAACGCCTTCCGATGACGCCCTCTCTCAGACGGCCCCACGAGATGTCGACCTGATGTCTGACGGTGATCTCCCACATTGCGTCCAGTCACGCGATGTGGCAGCAACAGGCGCCCCTCCTGTGACGCCTACTCTCCCGGCCAGGGACGTGTCCTCGCCGTTGTCAACGAATGATGACGGCGATCCCCCTGCCACTCATGTTCCGGAATCCACAACACCCGTTCCGGAAGTACGTGACCGTCACATGTCCACGTCGTCAGCTTCCTGGGCCGATGACGTTGAAGAAGAAGCGGAACAGACTGCCAGCGTGTCTGCACAGGAGTCCACCTCGGCGACACTGGAGCAGGCGTCCCGCCAGTAATTATCACCACTGCGGGACCACCGGCGGGTTTCCACCTGCCGGCTACTTCTACCGCACGTTCTGCAGATACTGAGGATGGCCGCACACAGCAATATCGTATCGCCACGATGAATCTTGCCACCATTCGTGCCCCCCATAAACTGGCCATGTTCAGAGAGACTATTTACTCTGCGGATGTGGATATAGCACTCTTACAAGAGGTGTTTGTGGCTGACTTCCTAGTTCCCACCGGATACAACGCCCATGTTTCCCCCGCATCCGATACCGGTAGCGGCGTCGCCATCCTGCTACGCGACGGCCTCCCTGCAGAGGACGTCATCTACCTCCCCACTGCGCGAGGTATGGCCCTCACACTGTTCGGCGTGCGTATTATTAATATCTACGCACCGTCCGGCACTGGCCGCCGTCATGACCGACAAACTTTTTTTGCCGAAAGCGTCACGCCCCTTTTCACTGGTCCGCAGGACGATTTGGTACTCGGTGGGGATTTTAACTCGACACAGGAGCCCGCGGACCAACTCCCGCGACATTCCCCTTGTGCATCTCTCTCAGTGGTCATCGACCGTCTCCGACTTGTTGACACATGGCGGAAGCTCCACGGACTTCAACCGGGCTATACATTCTACACCTCTCACTCGTCAAGCCGCATAGATCGCATCTACGTTACCCGCTCCCTTGCTGATGGCACACGTCATGCGGAAATCTGGCCCTTGGCCTTTTCAGACCATGATGCGTACATCTGTGACGTCACTCTCGCCCGACAGCAAGTGTGGTATAGTCGTGGTCTGTGGAAACTCAATGTCGCTCACCTGACCTCCTCAGACTGTCGCCGTATGGTCGAAGAAGCGTGGGCACGCTGCCACCATCGTCGAGAAGCCTATGCCTCCACCTTATCATGGTGGATCTCCTGTGCAAAGCCGACCCTCCGGAAGACTCTGATGAGTTATGGGAAGGAATTAAAGGCGTGGCAAACTAATACCCTGCACTTCTACTACACCATTCTACGTGACTGTACGACGATGCCTTTCTCGCCAGCCCGGCAGTCGATGGTCCATCGCACGAAGGCGCAGATCTCCATGATCATGCGGCGTAACTTGGAAGGCACTGTAGTCCGTTCTCGAGCTTCTAATCGAATCCCTCAAGAACGTCCGTCGATGTACCACCTCCTTCAGGAAAGACAACGACGACGACGAGCTCTGATCCAAGTCCTCACTGATGTGGAAGGGCGCCGGCACGACACCCAACAAAGCATCGGTCGTGCTCTCTGTTGTGGCGTAGCAAAACAGCCACGCCACTCTGAGTTAGCCGAAAGGCACGCGATGTAATGCAGACGGGCGTGAATTCTGGAACAGGATAACTATTGAATGGTAGCCAGAAAAGTACGTAGTTGCTTTATACTTAACTTTTATTCTCTGATGAATACAGCGTTCTTCTTGAGACATTTATACTATAACTCTCAAAGTAGGTAAGGCTAATGGCGCCTTGCTAGGTCGTAGTCATGTGCTTAGCTGAAGGCTATTCTAACTGTCTCTCGGCAAATGAGAGGAAGGCCTCGTACGTCTAGTCGCTAGCAATGTCGTCCGTACAACTGGGGCGAGTGCTACTCCGCCTCTCTAGACCTGCCATGTGGTGGCGCTAGGTCTGCAAGTACTGATGGCGGCGACACGCGGGTCCGACATGTACTAATGGACCGCGGCCGATTTAAGCTACCACCTAGCAAGTGTGGTGTCTGGCGGTGACACCACATTCCTCCCCCGCAAATCGGCGAACGGTCGTGTTATAAGGCTTCCGCCCGCCGTGGGGAGGGCCCCATGTTGACGTATGCGATGAGGTGGGGAGCCTAACAACAGGCGAGGCTGTGCCACCCGCACCCGGCCATTCGGTCCGAGGGGAGCTAGGAAACGCCTGGAAACCTACTCCAGGGTGCACGTCAACATGCGGCGTATGCGCCCGTAATGAGACAGGGTCGACCTCCATTGCGTCGGGGTAGCCGACGCGCGATGACGCCATGTGGTCCGGAGCGGGCAAGAGTTCCATGGCGGAGGACAGCTGGTCACGGGAAGCGATCGGCGGCGCGTGACCCAGGGAGGCGGTTGGCGGCTGCAGCGAAGCGTCCTCAGCGGGCGGCGCCGGCGGCGGCGGCGCGACGCCATGGGGCAAAATGGAAGGCATCGTCGGTAACACCTGGGGATGAGGCGAGCCAGTAGATGGGTCCCCAGGGCGCTGACCGGACGGCTCCGTCGCTGAAAGCAGACGGGGAGCGGCAGAACCCAGGCGACGACAGAGGCGCAGCTGATTGAGATGCCGACGCACCTCACCAGAGGCCCCCATAACCAAATACATCGCGCGGCCGAGGCCGCGAAGAATGCGCCCTGCGAGCCAACGCCGTGAACCGCGATAGTTGCGATAGAATACAACGTCGCCTGGAGCAAAGACAGGAGTCTGCCGCTGCACAGGAACCTGATGCGGCGGATGCAGCAAAGACATCAAGGTTCGATGAGGACGACCGTGAAGCAACCCAGCCGGCGAGCGACCATCGCGGGGCTGAGAGCGATACGAAGACAAAAAGAGCAACAACGCGTCCTCCCGAGAATGCGACTCTTTCAACTTCAACATCTGTGACTTGAAAGTCCGGACCAAACGTTCAGCGGCACCGTTTGACTGAGGCGAAAACGGCGCGGATGTCAGATGTTGAATACCATTGGCCTGGCAGAATGACTGAAATTCGGCGGACATGAATTGTGGACCATTGTCGGAAACAATAGTCTGTGGAAGACCTTCAATGCAAAAGATAGCAGACAACGCTTGGATGGTGGCAGAGGACGTCGTGGAAGACATCCGGACAACAAAAGGAAAATTACTGAAGGAATCGACAACAACCAACCATCGAGCATTCCAGAATGGACCAGCAAAATCTATGTGTAAGCGTTGCCAAGGGGAAGCGGCTTTCGGCCAAGCAAAGAATTTCCGCGGCGGTGCGGATTGTTGTTCGGCACACGACATGCAAGAAGAGCACATATTCGTAATCGCAGCATCGATTCCGAACCAAGTACAGTGCTGACGAGCAAGTTGTTTCGTACGCACTATACCCCAATGTCCTTGGTGGAGAAGTTTTAAGACAGATGACTGTAACGAACGTGGGACCACGACCCTAGACTGATCATTATCAGAACGCAACAACAAAACACCACGTCGTACAAAAAGTCTCTCCTTGTGAGCAAAAAATCGGCGAACCATCGGATCCTCGATCCGTGACTTCGACAAGGGCCATTGCGTAGTAACAAAACGCAAAACGGTAGCAAGGACAGGGTCTGCAGCTGTGGCTGTAGCTACACGACGAAAATCAATCGGAAACGAGTCGACCACGTCATCAGTGTCCGCATCAATGAACATGCAAGCAAGTTCGGAAGAATCGAATGCTTTATCCTCGGCAACAGGCAAACGGGATAACGCATCTGCGTTTCCGTGCTTAGCAGTGGACCGGTACAAGATATCGTAGCGGTACTGCGAGAGGAAAAGAGACCAGCGAATGAATTTCTGCGCTGTACGTGGAGGTACAGGCTTGTTCGGATGAAAAAGCGATGTCAAAGGTTTGTGGTCTGTAATGATGGTAAAGTGACGACCATACAAGAAATCGTGAAACTTCGTAACACCAAACACGAGAGCCAAAGCTTCTTTCTCTATCTGGGAATAATTTCTTTGCGCTGACGAGAGCAATTTGGACGCAAAGGCAATAGGGCGATCATGCGAACCATCTTTGTGCGCAAGCACAGCACCGATCCCGAAATCCGATGCATCTACCATCAACAAAAGGGGTTTCTGGGGATCGAATGGCGTAAGGCAAGTATTTGAAAGCAACGCCGATTTCAATTGGCGAAAGGCGCGTTCGCATTCCGTCGACCAGACGAACGGAACACCTTTACGGCGTAAGCGATGAAGCGGAGCTGAAATGGAAGAGGCATTGCGCAGAAAGCGATGATAATAATTTTTCCCAACACACTCTGTAGCTGCTTCAAAGTTTGTGGTGCAGGCAAGTCCTGTATGGCACTGAGGTGCTCTGGACTCGGATGGATGCCTTGGGCATTTATGACATGTCCCAGATACGGCAAGTCACGAGCAAAAAACACACATTTGTCCTTCCTCAAACGAAGACCATTCTGTCGCAAGACCTGAAATAATGTTCTGAGATTTTGTAAATGTTCTGCTTCTGTCTTTCCTGAGATCACTATATCGTCCAGATAGTTAGCTGCTGTAGGGACCGACGCACAAATAGTTTGTAAATATTGCTGAAACAATGCAGGGGCGGATGCACACCCGAATGGCAGTCTTTTGAATCTGTATAGTCCAAGATGCGTGTTAACCACCAATACGCGCTGGGATTCTTCGTCCACCGGTATTTGCAAGTACGCATCTGCTAGGTCCAACTTTGAAAAATATTTTCCCGGGCACAGTTTGTCAAAAAGATCTTCCGGGCGGGGCAAAGGAAACGTAGCAGTCACTAGTTGTGGATTCACTGTTGCTTTGAAGTCCACGCAAAGTCTCAATTTTCCGGAAGGTTTTTGCAAAATCACTAAGGGTGAGGCCCAGAGAGAAGCCTGCACACGTTCAATGACACCTTGCGATTCTAAATCTTTTAATGTTCTTGCGACCTCATCACGCAATGCGTGGGGAACATTGCGCGCTCTGAAAAATTTCGGTTGCGCGTTGACTTTTAGGTCCAAATGTGCTTCATAGTTCTTAGCGCAACCAAGGCCCGGTGCAAAAATGTCTGCAAATTCCTCACATAGACTAGAAACACTGGCTGAAGGCACAGTCTGGTTCACCGATAGGACCTGATTCACAATAGACAAGTTAAACAATTGAAATAAATCTAAACCAAACAAGTTCACTGCAGCAGAAGAACGAAGAACGTAAAACGACACAAGTTTTGTTTGTCCCTTGTATGTTGCAAGAAGGCTGCACTGTCCTAACACAGGGATACGCTGTCCTGAATAACTAGTGAGCTGAACTTTTGCGGCACGCAACGGCGGGGCGCCCAGTTGGTTGTACGTGGCGTGATTGAGCAATGAAACTGCAGCTCCGGTATCGAGCTGGAATGGTATTACTTGTCCGGCAAAGTCCAAATCTACAAAGAGTTTATTGTCCTGCTGACGACAAGAGCGACTGTTTTGTGCAACTTGAACAGACACTGGTACAGAATCACTTGCGACGTGACGGGATTGCCGTCGACGTCGACGCACACTTTTTGTGGGACGAACACAGTCACTGTTAGAAAGAGTAACACTGGGCGGAGTGGCATTAACTACGTGAATGTCCATGGGTGAAGGTTCCCGAGCCTGAGTGTCCTTGGTTTGATTCCGGCGCGGAGCAAAGGGCCTGGAACGGTTGTGATTGTCTGATCTGAGCTTTTTCTGGCAAACACTTACTGCTGGCGAAGCTTCAAAAGATTCCTGAGCACAGTCAAGTGTGTCTTGCCTATCCAATATGTCTATCACTTTTTGAAGGGAGGGATTAACTAGTTTCAAAATCTGTTCCCTTATGCGAACATCAGAAACGTTCTGTGCTATTGCATCACGCACCATTGTATCTGAATAAGGAAGGCCACAGTCACACTGAAATTCACACTCCCTAGTAAGGCCTTGCAAAGTTGCAACCCACTCCCTATTAGTTTGACCGGCCGTACGTTTCGTACGAAAGAACGTATACCGTTTTGCAACCACATTAACTGTTTCTTTGAAATAGGCATCTAAAGCCGACACAATTTCTTCGTAGGACAGAGTAGCTACGTCGCGTCGGGGAAACAATTTCACTATCACACGGTACGTTTGCACGCCGACACAAGACAATAAGTGAGGCTGCCGCTCGTTACCTTGAATTCTGTAGGCTGCCAGATGAAAATCCAGCTGTCGGGAATATTCCGCCCAAGATTCTTGAGTGGAATCGAACTGGCGAAACGGCGGTGCAACTGCATGTTGTGGCTGCGGTAGCTGTGAGTAAGCGGCGGCGGCCGCATCGTTTTGCAGCGCACGTTGACCCTGGACGAGCTGTCCCAGGGCATCCAATAACGCCTGCGTCTGCTGATTCTGCAAGCGATAAAATTCGGACAGTACATCTGGAGATTGCGGCGAAGCCATGACACAAGCAAATCAAATCAGAGCAAAACAAGTAGGAAGAACACGTTGACTCGTCGCCAAACTGTTGTGGCGTAGCAAAACAGCCACGCCACTCTGAGTTAGCCGAAAGGCACGCGATGTAATGCAGACGGGCGTGAATTCTGGAACAGGATAACTATTGAATGGTAGCCAGAAAAGTACGTAGTTGCTTTATACTTAACTTTTATTCTCTGATGAATACAGCGTTCTTCTTGAGACATTTATACTATAACTCTCAAAGTAGGTAAGGCTAATGGCGCCTTGCTAGGTCGTAGTCATGTGCTTAGCTGAAGGCTATTCTAACTGTCTCTCGGCAAATGAGAGGAAGGCCTCGTACGTCTAGTCGCTAGCAATGTCGTCCGTACAACTGGGGCGAGTGCTACTCCGCCTCTCTAGACCTGCCATGTGGTGGCGCTAGGTCTGCAAGTACTGATGGCGGCGACACGCGGGTCCGACATGTACTAATGGACCGCGGCCGATTTAAGCTACCACCTAGCAAGTGTGGTGTCTGGCGGTGACACCACACTCTCCATGCTCATTTTGCCGGGCTATACGCAGCCGTACCGCATTCTGCAGCACTGATCACAGAAGTCGCTCAGCTTACTACGACCACTCTTCCAGAGGATGCAGTGCACGACCTCCAAGACGACGTAACCACCGATGAAGTGCTAGACGCTATCAAGGCGGGTTCCGATAACAGATCTCCTGGACCTGACGGTATCCCCATCGAATTTTATAAAAGTTTTCACTATTTGTTGGCTTCCACGTGGACGGCAATCGCACAAGAGCTGATGTCACCGATGACAGTGGTCCCGAGCGCCTTTCAAGAAGGAATTATTATCCCCGTACATAAACCGCGTGGGTTATCGAGGGTCCAGGACTATCGACCAATTACTTTGCTCAACAGCGACATGAAAATATTCACACGGCTACTGGCATCGCGTCTCAAGAAGGTCGCACGTTACGTCACATCCTGCGACCAGACTTCCCTAGGAGGCGACAACAACATCCGTACGGCCCTTTGCCGTTACAGAGACATGATGGCATTAGCGCATCATCAGCGTCTCCCTGGCGCCTTGGCTTCACTGGACTTTAGCCAGGCTTTCGACCGTGTTGACCACTTCTATTTACGGACAGTTCTTCAGCATATGGGTTTTCCTGGCGGTATTGTAACGGTGATTATGCGCCTGTTGAGTAGTGCAACCTCCAAAATCATGTACAATGGTCGTCTTACACCGTCCCTGGTCATCGCACGATCTGTACGACAAGGATGCCCTCTTTCCACGATTTTGTATGCTTTAGCCTTGGAACCCCTGCTCCAGGGCATGCGCCAACGTTTGGAAGGCATGGCTGTGCAAGGCCACCGTTTTTGTTGTACAGCCTACGCAGACGACATAGTACTATATCTGCGCAGTGAAGATGCAGTACGAGCAGCACTGGCATGGGTGGCGACTTACGGCGAAGCGTCGGGGAGCTGCCTCAACGTGTCAAAATCCAAGGTCCTGCTCATTGGTGAGGGCTTGCCGGAGAGATGCGCTGCCCCGCTTAGTGTCTCCGCCACCATACGGTGTCTTGGACTTGATTTCACAGCAGACCTGCGCCGCTCAGCGACTATCAATGGTCGACGCTTGCTACAGACAATCAGAGCAAATCTCGCAGATCACCGGCTACGAGCTCTCGACATTATCCAACGCGTGCAATACGTAAACATGTATCATGCTTCCCGTATACCACACGTGGCTCAAGTACTACCAGTCCCAAATCTCCTGGCGCAACGACTGTTGATGGCTTTCGGCTCCTTCGTCAGCTCGGGGATGTTATTCAAGGTGCAGTATGAATCCCTTGCACTGCCACGAGATCGTGGCGGTTTGGGACTCATCCACGTGCCGACTCGTGTCAAGGCACTATACGTCAGCTCCCAACTAAAACTTTGGCATCGTTGCCCGCAGAGCCTTACTAGCCTCCTGCTTCACAACTTTGCACCGGCCTCCTTGTCCGCCCCAGTACTGGTATCGACCATTCCAACCCCATTTTATTACATCCAACGATTTTTCCTGGAGTTCAGTTATATCTACCGGTCCTTACCACTTACACGTTTGTACCTCACGAAAACAGTCTCCGAATTGTTACAACAGTGCCGCCCGTCCAACCCCATCGAACGTAAGTATCCACAGTACGTGTGGAGACACATATGGAAGGCGATCCATGCGCGTTTTCTCGAATCAGACGTTCAATCAGCGTGGTACATCACCGTGAATGGCAAACAAGTTAACCGAGATCGTCTGCACCGCATCCATCTCGCCGATTCATCCCTCTGCACCCACTGTGGAGTGGATGACACGGATGTCCACCGGTTCCACTGTGGCACAGCGCTAGACGTCTGGACACTTGCGCGGCGAATTTTGGCGTTTCTTACTCGCCAGACACCGGCTCAGATCGACGTCCACATGCTTTTGCACCCCGATAAGACTTTCTACCCCTCCGCCAAAACTAACTCTGTGAATTGGATCTGTGGCCACACGATCCGCTATCTTTTTACTTCTGGCGACAAGTCTACGCTAGGATATTGGACTTATCTCAACGAACGACACTGCGTCCTGATACACAACCCACGCTATAAAAAATATTTTTCCAATTTCTTACGGAGCACTTTCGATGACCCACCTAGTAGCTGGAACGTCCAAGCCATGAGAAGCTGAAAACTGTATAAAACGAACCGAACTGAATAGATCTGCTACGCCTACGCCATGAGAAGGCACGTTTGGACGAGCTGGCATGCTGTAGGCGGACACTTCAGGAGCTCCTGTAAGAACTGGACTTTAACTACAAGTCGCACGACGACTTAAAACGCTTTTCCTTATTTATTTTTCATAGTTTGTTCTTAAAGGAACAAGAAATTTGATTTTGAATTTGAGAAACTTTTTTTGTTCCAAAAGATTGATTCTTCGCCAACAAGATGAAGGAGACTCATTTTTGTTTACTGGAAGGCGAAACCAGTATAATTGGAGTCTTTGTTTTCTTTTGAAAAAAAAAAATTTCCTTATTTATTCCTCACAATTTGAGTTTGGCTTTGAGAAACTTATTTTGTTCCAAACGATTGCTTCGCCAATAAGATGGAGGCGACTCATTTTTGTTTACTGAAAAAAAAAAAGAGCAGCTGGCATAAAATATTTTTATAGCCTCTTCTAAAAAAAAAGAAAAAAAATAAAAAAAACGAAAAAAAAAAAGCGGTAGCGTGCGTTGTTTCTGTTCATAATGTCAGTGGATCGAGAGCAGCTGGCATAAAATATTTTTATAGCCTCTTTTGTCTGAATGCTGAAGACGTGAATGTAATGGTAGCGCAGATTCAATCTATTTCGCTTTGTGACACACCGATATCAAAATTTTATCTAGTAACGATTTTGCGGCGGATTTCCTGCAGACTGTCCTCCTCTGGACGCCGTATGCGGCAAAGCTCCGAGATCCATTTGCTGGCTACTGGCAGCGGCCGTGGCGACAGCAGCGGCGCTGCACTCCCCCGTTCTTTATCGAAAGCGCCTGCTACCGCTCATCGCTTTTGATGATTTAAAACGCTTTATTATTAAATGTTGCTCCACAGAAAATTTCTACAATTTCCATTCACGCTCGAAAGCAACGGAGACAGACACCCTGATTAGTAGGCGGGTAATCGGCAAGAGCTGAGTATGGCCCGAAATTAATTTTATAGACTGGGACGAAATTAAACCACCTCACTACATTCGATGAATTTATAAATGCTTCATACCTCGTTTCTTTTCCTTTCAAACTTAATTATTTGTGCAACTTTTGGTCAATGTTTGGATGTTTTCGTCAAGCCAGAGTGAGCGTCTGTGGTGTAAAGCGTATTACAGTTCTTGTTTCATTCCTTATGGTAAGTCTATGCAATAAACTGTGTGAATACCTTGCAATGCATGCTCTGTAGCAGTGCAGGCACACTGCACATTTGGAGTTCCATGTATGGGTTCATGAAGTATTTATTGTTGATCGGAAGTGATAGTTAAGGTCATCAAATTTAAACCAGAAAAATTTGTCGTTTTGAAGGTTTCAGAGAACGGAAAGGAATTGCTAACGCCGGTGTTAGAAAACGTCTACAGTTAAATGCTATTGCAAAAATTTAGAAGATGGGAACTACATTAATGAACATGTGCACTTCATAAACAACCTTCCGACATGTTAGACCTATATGACGAACAAAGCTCAAATTTATATCGTTGACAGTCGGTTTGAATCTTTTCAGGACCTATTTTACAGTGAAGCACCTTGGAATTTGCAAAGCAGAAATCCATGATATTAACTTAATTTACTAAGTCGAAATCGGACGAAGATTGATGTTTAAAGGCATTCTTCAGATTTCGCATAAGAAATTTTTACTAGCAGTTTGCAACTCCATTAATTAAAATGGAAAATAAAAGGTGGTAGTCAGCGGCTTCTACCGTGATTCGAACTTATAGGACAAGCACTGCAACGCACAAGGGAACCTCTGAGCTAACGACACACTGGCGGCCAGAGGCGGACTATAGTCACTGCGATGTTGCCTGAGCCTCAAAACGCAACCTTAAACACACAAACAGAGGAGGTGGAGATTACTGTTTTAACGTCCCGTCGACAACGATGTCATTAGAGACGGAGCACAAGCTCGGATTAGGGAAGGATGGGGAAGGTAATCGGCCGTGCCCTTCCTAAGGAACCATCCCGGCATTTGCCTGAAGCGATTTAGGGAAATCATTGAAAACCTAAATCAGGATGGCCGGGCGCGGGATTGCACCGTCGTCCTCCCGAATGCACACACAAACAGGTGTTACTTATGTGAAGAACGCCGTTCTTGGAGTCCAGAAATTAAATATACTTTCTAATTGTGTCATCTTGCAGTGGATTATATCGTACGAGTCTTCGATGTGGAAAACGAATGTCAAGTGAATTTAGCGAGGTAACGCCGACCTACACCCGGAAGTAAATGCACTATCAGAGTGTTGACAAATACTTGCTACGACGCTGCCATTTCTCGGCTCTCTGACGAGGCAGCTCTTCAGCGAAATGCTTGCCGTGATTCTCCGATACGGTTCTTCAGAGTGGAGACGCGCGCGCACGTTTGGTTTTTATGCGGCGTTCTCCCCTGATGGTTTCAGACGTCGCCTTGTGGGCTATGTATACATATGAGACATTCAATTATCATTAATCCAGAATGATACAAGTTTCAGCTTCCGGCGTGGAAGAAGGCTGTTGACGCCGACATTATATCATTTCAACGTAGGGAAAGCAAAACGGATCATTCAATGTTTCTCATTCAACATAAAGCATGTGAGATAAATTTCCGTAACGTTCATAATCATCTAAAAGTACAAACGAAGTAAAAATACACCGGAAGCTTATTCGAATTGAATATAATGTAAGATACCAAACGCTTTGCACCTCGATGTCGAATTTGTCCACTTGCAATCGTTTGCAGCATGCACATAGAATGTCATGATTACCACGAGAATGAAGAAATATGTTGGTAAGGATGGAAGCAAGAAGAGACGCAGTCAACAAATATTCTATTCCTCATGGCATTCATTTCATTTGACACGTAAGAAGAGGTAAAGCGGGAATTTACTTTCGTTAACACGAAAGATATGCCGCACATATTGATAACGAGGAAGTCTGCGTCTTCACACGTTTCCTCCTTGAAATCTGTATGCTCTATTATATACTAAGTAGCCCGATCATTGTTTCAGTAATGTTACCCTCTTGTTTGACCCCGTAACGATGAACAGATTCCAAATGCATGTCTCTGCGTGAAAGTAGCTGTTCGAACCCTTCCTGGGTTGTTTTTTGTGTTTTATTGCTTGGAATTCCTGAAGCAGACCACTGTGCCTTCCCCCCTCGTGGGTTAGGCCTCAAAACTAAACCGCTTTGTATCCAATGGCATAATTTATTCATACAGCATCAGTATAAGACTCTTGCGAGCGAGAGAATGACAATAACAATCGTAACAAGAACAAGCAAATAATGAATGATGTTTATTCCAACGCAGAACGAGAATGGCTTTAAATATAAAAATCTATATCTATATCCATATCTATTGATCTTTGAGTTGGCACAATGCAAATATATTCTTAGCATTTAGTTACTGAATTTAGTTCTGGATGTTTGCAGAGAAAAGGAAAAGTCGGTACTTCTCGCTAGTGTAATATAATGTGAACCAGCAACTACCCTTTCCTTAGAACACGACTCAAGCAGGTCCTCAAGTAGGCACTGCTGCATTCTGTTCCCTGACATTGCTCTGATGACGGTTAATGCAGATAGTTCCGATTATGAAATACAAAACGTATTGCAGGTTAGTTCCTAGGATAGTAACATTAAATTTGCGTTGTAGACGGCACATGAACGTGACGACTATCCATATTACTCATCAATATAAAAAGACAATATTTTGGGAATTTAGCAGGATGACTCAAAATGCATTCTGAAATTGGGTGACTGACCGCACAGGTGCTAAACGTCGTCAAGAGTATACGATGTCCTAATCGCATTAGGAATATGAAGATCGTCTTCGACAGCTCGCAACTTTCACATTGCTATCGCCACCCTACTCCAGACAGCTCTCGGTGGAGTTGCACTACGTTGCCGATGTTATGGAAGGCCTTCAAACCGACAACAGACCACATATTGAAAAATACAAGCGAATTCTCTTGCAGCGTAAGCTTATTGTAACTAATCTAAAAATTATTGGAGAGGAACATTGTCCTATTCAAAAAAAGTAAAATGTTACACACTGTTGACGTCAAACGGACATTATCTATGTCCTGTCTTGTGTCCTACTCGTCTATAATATCAAGTGTACTATGAAAATGATTATATATAATGGATTATAAGGTAATGCATTGATACCAGATGGTGGGGGCCGGCCGATGTGGCCGTGCGGTTCTAGGCGCTTCAGTCTGGAACCGCGTGACCGCTACGGTCGCAGGTTCGAATCCTGCCTCGGGCATGGATGTGTGTGATGTCCTTAGGTTAGTTAGGTTTAAGTAGTTCTAGGTTCTAGGGGACTGATGACCTTAGAAGTTAAGTCCCATAGTGCTCAGAGCCATTTGAACCATTTGAACTATTTAAGACAAAATGACATTAAAAATTTAAGTTATTCACGAGCAGCTAGTTGAGAATATGTATGAACATTAAATGACACGACGAACCGTCTTGTTCTGCATATGGATTCAAACCCAGCTCATGCAGACTAAGCAAATATTTCGTGACTGACGGAAACTAACAGTCATTCCTGATTAGGCATACAGAGAGTGATATACCTCGATTTTAGACAGTATCAGTTAGCAAATATCAACTTTAAATTGCATAACGCAAACATTTTTAACAGACGCGAATTCCTACCCAGCATCTATTGTCCCTGTTAACGAACTACGAGAGATGTTAAATATTGCTTCTTCACAAGTAACTTACTTGAAATGCCGTGAGGTAAAGCTGTGTGTTGGACACGGATTCGAACCCGGAACCTAATCGGATTGCTATCGAAGCACAGTCAAATGTGCCATATCGGAATTTCGCGGCAGTAACTAGATGTTTTAACTGAAATGACGAGACGAAACATTAATTTTTTCCTTCCCAGGACTCCAACCCGGCACCTATCGCTGTTATATTCTAGAGAAAACTAACGTTAAATATGGGTTTGTTGCACCAGCAGTGACATGTGAGCATGTTTGAACTGAAATAATATGACGAAGAGTTCAGCGCTCACTGGGAATAGAGCCCCACACATATCGTTGTTGACTACACACAAAGAGACGTCAGCTACAGAATTTTTCTCCTCCAGCTGCTCAGAGTAGCATTTTGAACTTACAGTCATCGCGCAGATAGTTCTGTGTCTCACTGGGAGTTAAAAACGTCGGATATCGTTAGTGTTGACAGCGAATGAAAATACATTAAAAATCAAAATTATTATCCACCAGCAGATAGGTGTTCTCATGCTAGAGCTTGATAATACATAATTAAATCTTTAGTGCCGGGCCAGGATACGATCCCATTCACGCATAATATGTGAAGGTGTTGAGGAATCTGCAGTTTTGAACAAATAACAAATTGTAGCCGAGTTGTATTGCCACGAAGGGATCAAATTCGGCGTTAAGGGCGGTCTGAGTTGCATTCCCAGTTCAGAACCAATTTTATCGACATACAGAAGCTCAAATAAAAGATGGAATAAGTGTCCTGTGACCATACATAGCGTTTGTGTCGTCACTTGAAATAAATAACTAGTATAAGAAAGGTTACTGGTGACAGAGTTTCTACATGTCGCCACTCCAGACTTTATTGTGGTTCAACCTACCGTCTACTTGGTAAAGAAGGAATATCATCTTTAATGTGAATTTTCAGACCACGCAGCCATTATATCTCCTTCACTTGGTGTGGCCAGGAGAGAATGGAATCTGTCTCTCCCTATCTAAAATCATTGACAGAAGTGGGAATCGAACCCAGACCATAGGTATAACAACCTACCATCCGTCCAACAGACCACAAAATCCTCTTCTCTGCGAGTCATTTTTCTATCGTAACGCAGTTGCGCCATACTGGATGAGAATTCTGACACACAGGCTCCCTGTAGTAATTTGCAGCATGTTCAGTAAATTCATTTACTTGGTTGACCGAATCACCATGAACTAGCTGCCTCGGCTACCCAGTGCATACATTCGACTATTTTGTAATCACAGAAATAAAATCACGTTACTGCCACCTACACACAACTGCCAACATTGTAGGATGCAGAAGTTTAAATAGGAAGTGTTCCTTTCCACTTGAGCTATTCTATTGCGCTATCTGTTACTAGAAAACGTCGTTCAGTCCAAAAGAAAAGCTGTAACTGTTTGTCTCTCAGAAGTCAAGACCTGGCCATATGCATAATCTCACAGTGCTGTGGAATCCAAAAGTTCTGGAGGAATAGTTGCCGAACTCTGGAGCTGTTGTAGCTACGTGTCAGCTTGTAGCATAGATAAGATGTCGCGAGTTCGAATACATTCAATGCTACATTTTTTAAAACGCAATTCTGCTCTCTGCTGAAGTTATCAATCTAATGGAACTTTGAACATAATTCCCTTCACTTCTCAACCCAAAGTAGTCGCATGTGGAAAAAGGACTAACTACTGTGACATTTTGTTCTATTCAGGTTTAATAGACAGCAGGCAGCAGATGCATCTCGAAGATGTGCTGGGCGAGCGCATCGTGCCATAATATGTAAGAAAAGTATTTTCTACATTAGCCGTCGTGTGGTAGTGATATTTTATTCTTCTTCAAACTTTGATTGACAGCTTTAACTCAGAACAAATTTTCTACATGCATGTAATCAATAAACTGCATGTGCATTGTCAGACTGTCATAGGTAACATCAGAGAATTCGCATATATCGTTGATGATTAATTTCTCTCTCATGTTTACTATTGTTTTAACAACAGTAAAGGAAACCTTACGAAAATTGTGCACTGTATTATACGAAATGAAATAAAACTAACCATGATAACCTTACGACGAAAGTATCTGTACACAAGCATGCCTCTATCGACACGAATTAGTAAAATACTACTCACTTAGATTTTGATTGGGTCTGTGTTTAATTGGTATGCTGTGTCATACTCAAGAGGTACGCAAATGTGGCATTTCATATATATAGTTACGTATTCCTAGAAACCCAAAATTCGCTTGTCAGCAGCGGAAAGAGGTGTTACCTGTTGTGCAGCATTGTAAGTTTTTCAACATTGCACTATGAGCTGAAAGCATTTTCTTGCGATTTCCTTATTGATGTTTGATCTGACTGCTTGTAGCTCTTTCACAGAAGGGATAAAAACGTTTCAGTCAGTGAGACTGGAACTGCAAACCGTAACAGACGCTGTTTCACAGGTCAGCGCGTTACCACAGAGCTGGCGAGGAGGTATGGGGCTCAGCTTCCTATTACGACGGCAATAGTAACTAGAACTCGTAAACCGCTATTTAAAGGTCGAGATTAGTTGCGATTTCCACCTGCAACGTCTTTCCTGGGCTGAAAACCGTAAATTTTCAATCTTTTGTTACCCTTCAAGCTATAATAACTCAGATTATTCAATGGAAATGACAGGTAAAATCAAGTGAACTTTGAGGCTCAATTCCGTGCACACCAGGAAGTAACTCGTCGATCACAGAGTTGCCAAACATACGTTGCCTTGTTGCCAAATCTCAGTTACAGTACCAGCAGGAAGAAGACGAACCGATGTGATCCTACAGCGGTCTGGGAAGTGACCATAGCTGGTGTCTCCAAGTCGCGGCTGCTACGGCCTGGAATACGTAATGCGTCTGATTCGCTTTCTGTAACTAGGTTTAGGGACTGGAGCGTAGTTACTAATAATACTCAGAACTGACTGCAAACTGAGCATCATAAATCAGTAACTCTCATTGTTGTTTTTATATTTCTTTCGTAAGTGCACTCAAAACTAAGAAAGTCATTCACAGGCGTTTTCGTGTCTCGCCGATAGTCGAGCACAACATACAAATAAAAATAAAAACGAATGTGTGTGTGTGAGAGAGAGAGAGAGAGAAAGAGAGAGAGAAATAAAAAGCAATGATAGAGAGTGTAAAAAATTGTTGTAAAGAAGTTGAATCATGGTATTTGAAGAAATCTTTCATTAAAATGACACGTTCCACATCATTACGAAATGTCGTATTCATGATCTATGGAACAAGAGTTAATCTAATCTAATCTAATCACATCATATTGATGATTAGCCATGAAGAGTCATGAATTACCGAAAGTTTTGCCAATACCAGTAACCAAATCTAAACTTGAAAATAAAAGGCGACAATTTTTGTAATAAACCGTGACTCCTATCAAGACCCTTTCATCCCTGTTATCTAACCACGAAAGATGTCGAATATACTTCCATTCTGAAGTAACAAAGTGTGCATGCATTTAAAGATGAAGTGCATGATGTGAAGTTCTGTGACGGAGATACGAACCCAACACGTAATCCGATTGTTAACTAAGAAAAATCAAATGTTACGTATCGGTTTTTCTTACGAGCCGCTAGGTGTCTGAATCTAAAATAAGGATACAAACGTTTGTGCCTAAGCGACAATCGAACTGCACACCTACCGTGCATCCACGAATATAGCTTAAGTATCAGTTGCTTACTCATGAACAGTAAGATGTGTGCGTGTTTGACCAGAAATAACGACGCCTGTTGCGATTGTTGGCAACACATGAACAGACATTGAAATTGCGCGTTAATTTTCACTAGCAGGTGGGTGTGCACTTGATAAAGCTAGAAATGAAATTATGAATATTTTTGTACTGGATCAGGTTTCAGACCCACATACTTACCTTTGGAGGAGACCTAGAGAAGATTGCAGTCTTGGGAAAAGGAACGAAGTGACTGAACTATACTGTTCCGAGAGATTCAGATCCTCGAATGAGGAGATACGAATTCGAATCACAGTCCAGCACCAAATTTTTAAACGTCTCTAGTTCAATCAAGTACAAGTAAAATAAGAGCCCTGTCCCTTTAAATGGCTATCGGTTCATCAAATAAAATAAAATTTTCTAATGTAAGTAAGCTTACTGGCGACTGTATTTCTTTTTACCATGACTTCCGCTGTGTCATTTCCCAACGTAAACCGGCTCTGCCCAGTTGGTAATGAAGGAACGTGATGTTTAATGCGGATTCTGGATTATAACGTCTTTCTCTTGAGGTTACCAGAGGTAAAATAAATCTGTTTGTGCCTCTTAAAAGTAAATGCCTGAACCCACGCATTGCACCTGTGATAGCTCGTTCCACCAGACCATTGTGGCCACATTACCCAGCCCCAGGAGTGTGCTGTAACGGATGATGTGCTTAGCTTACAAAATTAGTCACGGTGGAAAAAATGCGAGTCTATTAAATGGTCAAGTAGAAGCACGCTTCTGACGCAGAGATTATGCTATTCTCATGTCAGCAGGATGTAAAGACTCTTCT
The DNA here is from genome assembly GCF_023864275.1 of Schistocerca cancellata. NCBI lineage: Eukaryota > Metazoa > Arthropoda > Insecta > Orthoptera > Acrididae > Schistocerca > Schistocerca cancellata. Next base: position 709,065,629 of record NC_064630.1, read on the forward strand.
ATGCATCATAGGCTGGATGTGAAGCCAATTTGATTTTTCACAAATTCGGCAAATTTCTTAGTTGGAGAAAATCCACTGTGAAGTGTGAAGTTGCCGGATAATTCGATTATTACTGTTATTATTAATATCATTTTATTCATACTGCTGCTGTAACACAAGTGCTTGAACATCATTTAGTGCCTTTTGGTTACTATAGAAGTAGTTTCCCAAGAACAGGTTCTTTCCCTGTCTACGGAATCCTTTTCATGTTAATATCAAACACCAGCAATTACTCGTAGATTACATTAAAATTAAAGTAATTGACGAAGACGTTACTTGGTAACAAAAACGCACTGCCTTTCTTTATTTACTTTCGCCTAGAAATGGCTATCGAGTACTGACAAACCAAAAGGCAAGAGATCTTACTGCCTTCCGATATACGTTGCTGTTAGTTCTTCCACATGATTTGGTCGACATGACCTGTTTCAAGTAGTGTATGACAGACAGTGTTTTAGAAAATCTATTGTTTCCCTTTGCAATAAACAGAAGTATTTTCATTCTAAGCTGTCCAAGTAGAAAATTTTCGCAATATTAGTGCAAATTTAATATTGGCTTCTATAATGTATAAAAGTATTTCACAGTCGCAAAACTCGCATCCGAAACGTTGACCTTACACTTAGTCGCTGACCATAAATTCTAGCTCAGAGTGACACCAGTTTAAATAACCTAATGTAGCGAAGACTGTTTGCCAGTGCTCTTTCTCACCGGAAAATACGCTATTGACTCATTTGGCTCCATAAGTACACTGTAACAGTAATTTCTGTGTGAAATTTGTTAGTAAGCTTTCGCCTTACAACCGGCAAAATACGGAAGAGTACGGCCGGTAAACAATTCACAAACCACGATTTAGTGCCGATAAGACGATTTCTTTAAACATTGTCGAAGCTGAGGGAATTTAGTTTCTGCTTAAATCGTGTTAAGCAGCAACGTTCACAGATATCTCAAATAGGAAAAAGCTGAATATCCAGGTACGAACGTTGTAAAACAAACTTCCCACAGTTTGTGTCAGGTTGATCTTTTCGTCTGATAACACTGCTTAAGTATTTTGTCTAAGAGGTATCACAAGTAGTATCCCTGTAGCTGTGGGAATCATTGGTTGAAAGCGAGTTTAACACCAATGGGTACAGTGCTGCTATATTTTCAAAATTATTATCAACCTAAGTCTGAGTTCATCCACAAACTGAGGCGTATTTATAATATTGAAGCTAGACTGTGTATCCTTGTCTTTCTTGAGTGGTCATTGGAAGGCGTTTACACACACGTATACAATACTATGAACACTTCGAATGCTATGGTTAACGTTGCTCTCATAAACTACTTTTTTTTTAAATTCTTCTGGGTCTTAAGCGTGCAATATGTGTTGTAGATACAGTCTCAGACCAAAACATTGACCGCCGAGTCGTTCACGTAAGGTGGACAATACAGTCATGCTCCTCTCAGAATTCTATGTCTGGCAATATGCTCGATCTAGCAACATGTAGACTGCGGCACTTCCCAGAGGAAGTCTTGACTCCAGTCTTAGTACATTACTCTTGACTACAACCGTAGTCTTGAGGTTAAACGCGAGACCAGGTAATATGATATTTTAGATTCCCTTGAATTACACTCATAGCTTCAACACCGAGAGGAAAGGGGCGATAAAAATGTTGTCGATATGTGCTTTCGGACGCCAGACGTCATATTAGCTGGTCTCGCGTTTTACCTCAAGACTACGGTCGTGTTCCATCAGCGGTATGAATAAAATGATATTAATAATAACAGTAATAATCGAATTATCCGGCAACTTCACACTTCACAGTGGATTTTCTCGAACTAAGAAATTTGCCGAATTTGTGAAAAATCAAAATGGCTTCACATCCAGCCTATGATGCCTAGAAGAGTCTTTACATCCTGCTGACATGAGAATAGCATAATCTCTGCTTCAGAAGCGTGCTTCTACTTGACCATTTAATAGACTCGCATTTTTTTCCACCGTGACTAATTTTGTAAGCTAAGCACATCATCCGTTACAGCACACTCCTGGGGCTGGGTAATGTGGCCACAATGGTCTGGTGGAACGAGCTATCACAGGTGCAATGCGTGGGTTCAGGCATTTACTTTTAAGAGGCACAAACAGATTTATTTTACCTCTGGTAACCTCAAGAGAAAGACGTTATAATCCAGAATCCGCATTAAACATCACGTTCCTTCATTACCAACTGGGCAGAGCCGGTTTACGTTGGGAAATGACACAGCGGAAGTCATGGTAAAAAGAAATACAGTCGCCAGTAAGCTTACTTACATTAGAAAATTTTATTTTATTTGATGAACCGATAGCCATTTAAAGGGACAGGGCTCTTATTTTACTTGTACTTGATTGAACTAGAGACGTTTAAAAATTTGGTGCTGGACTGTGATTCGAATTCGTATCTCCTCATTCGAGGATCTGAATCTCTCGGAACAGTATAGTTCAGTCACTTCGTTCCTTTTCCCAAGACTGCAATCTTCTCTAGGTCTCCTCCAAAGGTAAGTATGTGGGTCTGAAACCTGATCCAGTACAAAAATATTCATAATTTCATTTCTAGCTTTATCAAGTGCACACCCACCTGCTAGTGAAAATTAACGCGCAATTTCAATGTCTGTTCATGTGTTGCCAACAATCGCAACAGGCGTCGTTATTTCTGGTCAAACACGCACACATCTTACTGTTCATGAGTAAGCAACTGATACTTAAGCTATATTCGTGGATGCACGGTAGGTGTGCAGTTCGATTGTCGCTTAGGCACAAACGTTTGTATCCTTATTTTAGATTCAGACACCTAGCGGCTCGTAAGAAAAACCGATACGTAACATTTGATTTTTCTTAGTTAACAATCGGATTACGTGTTGGGTTCGTATCTCCGTCACAGAACTTCACATCATGCACTTCATCTTTAAATGCATGCACACTTTGTTACTTCAGAATGGAAGTATATTCGACATCTTTCGTGGTTAGATAACAGGGATGAAAGGGTCTTGATAGGAGTCACGGTTTATTACAAAAATTGTCGCCTTTTATTTTCAAGTTTAGATTTGGTTACTGGTATTGGCAAAACTTTCGGTAATTCATGACTCTTCATGGCTAATCATCAATATGATGTGATTAGATTAGATTAGATTAACTCTTGTTCCATAGATCATGAATACGACATTTCGTAATGATGTGGAACGTGTCATTTTAATGAAAGATTTCTTCAAGTACCATGATTCAACTTCTTTACAACAATTTTTTACACTCTCTCTCATTGCTTTTTATTTCTCTCTCTCTTTCTCTCTCTCTCTCTCACACACACACACATTCGTTTTTATTTTTATTTGTATGTTGTGCTCGACTATCGGCGAGACACGAAAACGCCTGTGAATGACTTTCTTAGTTTTGAGTGCACTTACGAAAGAAATATAAAAACAACAATGAGAGTTACTGATTTATGATGCTCAGTTTGCAGTCAGTTCTGAGTATTATTAGTAACTACGCTCCAGTACCTAAACCTAGTTACAGAAAGCGAATCAGACGCATTACGTATTCCAGGCCGTAGCAGCCGTGACTTGGAGACACCAGCTATGGTCACTTCCCAGACCGCTGTAGGATCACATCGGTTCGTCTTCTTCCTGCTGGTACTGTAACTGAGATTTGGCAACAAGGCAACGTATGTTTGGCAACTCTGTGATCGACGAGTTACTTCCTGGTGTGCACGGAATTGAGCCTCAAAGTTCACTTGATTTTACCTGTCATTTCCATTGAATAATCTGAGTTATTATAGCTTGAAGGGTAACAAAAGATTGAAAATTTACGGTTTTCAGCCCAGGAAAGTCGTTGCAGGTGGAAATCGCAACTAATCTCGACCTTTAAATAGAGGTTTACGAGTTCTAGTTACTATTACCGTCGTAATAGGAAGCTGAGCCCCATACCTCCTCGCCAGCTCTGTGGTAACGTGCTGACCTGTGAAACAGCATCTGTTACGGTTTGCAGTTCCAGTCTCACTGACTGAAACGTTTTTATCCCTGCTGTGAAAGAGCTACAAGCAGTCAGATCAAACATCAATAAGGAAATCGCAAGAAAATGCTTTCAGCTCATAGTGCAATGTTGAAAAACTTACAATGCTGCACAACAGGTAACGCCTCTTTCCGCTGCTGACAAGCGAATTTTGGGTTTCTAGGAATACGTAACTATATTTATGAAATGCCACATTTGCATACCTCTTGAGTATGACACAGCATACCAATTAAACACAGACCCAATCAAAATCTAAGTGAGTAGTATTTTACTAATTCGTGTCGATAGAGGCATGCTTGTGTACAGATACTTTCGTCGTAAGGTTATCATGGTTAGTTTTATTTCATTTCTTATAATACAGTGCACAATTTTCGTAAGGTTTCCTTTACTGTTGTTAAAACAATAGTAAACATGAGAGAGAAATTAATCATCAACGATATATGCGAATTCTCTGATGTTACCTATGACAGTCTGACAATGCACATGCAGTTTATTGATTACATGCATGTAGAAAATTTGTTCTGAGTTAAAGCTGTCAATCAAAGTTTGAAGAAGAATAAAATATCACTACCACACGACGGCTAATGTAGAAAATACTTTTCTTACATATTATGGCACGATGCGCTCGCCCTGCACATCTTCGAGATGCATCTGCTGCCTGCTGTCTATTAAACCTGAATAGAACAAAATGTCACAGTAGTTAGTCCTTTTTCCACATGCGACTACTTTGGGTTGAGAAGTGAAGGGAATTATGTTCAAAGTTCCATTAGATTGATAACTTCAGCAGAGAGCAGAATTGCGTTTTAAAAAATGTAGCATTGAATGTATTCGAACTCGCGACGTCTTATCTATGCTACAAGCTGACACGTAGCTACAACAGCTCCAGAGCTCGGCAACTATTCCTCCAGAACTTTTGGATTCCACAGCACTGTGAGATTATGCATATGGCCAGGTCTTGACTTCTGAGAGACAAACAGTTACAGCTTTTCTTTTGGACTGAACGACGTTTTCTAGTAACAGATAGCGCAATAGAATAGCTCAAGTGGAAAGGAACACTTCCTATTTAAACTTCTGCATCCTACAATGTTGGCAGTTGTGTGTAGGTGGCAGTAACGTGATTTTATTTCTGTGATTACAAAATAGTCGAATGTATGCACTGGGTAGCCGAGGCAGCTAGTTCATGGTGATTCGGTCAACCAAGTAAATGAATTTACTGAACATGCTGCAAATTACTACAGGGAGCCTGTGTGTCAGAATTCTCATCCAGTATGGCGCAACTGCGTTACGATAGAAAAATGACTCGCAGAGAAGAGGATTTTGTGGTCTGTTGGACGGATGGTAGGTTGTTATACCTATGGTCTGGGTTCGATTCCCACTTCTGTCAATGATTTTAGATAGGGAGAGACAGATTCCATTCTCTCCTGGCCACACCAAGTGAAGGAGATATAATGGCTGCGTGGTCTGAAAATTCACATTAAAGATGATATTCCTTCTTTACCAAGTAGACGGTAGGTTGAACCGCAATAAAGTCTGGAGTGGCGACATGTAGAAACTCTGTCACCAGTAACCTTTCTTATACTAGTTATTTATTTCAAGTGACGACACAAACGCTATGTATGGTCACAGGACACTTATTCCATCTTTTATTTGAGCTTCTGTATGTCGATAAAATTGGTTCTGAACTGGGAATGCAACTCAGACCGCCCTTAACGCCGAATTTGATCCCTTCGTGGCAATACAGCTCGGCTACAATTTGTTGTTTGTTCAAAACTGCAGATTCCTCAACACCTTCACATATTATGCGTGAATGGGATCGTATCCTGGCCCGGCACTAACGATTTAATTATGTATTATCAAGCTCTAGCATGAGAACACCTATCTGCTGGTGGATAATAATTTTGATTTTTAATGTATTTTCATTCGCTGTCAACACTAACGATATCCGACGTTTTTAACTCCCAGTGAGACACAGAACTATCTGCGAGATGACTGTAAGTTCAAAATGCTATTCTGAGCAGCTGGAGGAGAAAAATTCTGTAGCTGACGTCTCTTTGTGTGTAGTCAACAACGATATGTGTGGGGCTCTATTCCCAGTGAGCGCTGAACTCTTCGTCATATTATTTCAGTTCAAACATGCTCACATGTCACTGCTGGTGCAACAAACCCATATTTAACGTTAGTTTTCTCTAGAATATAACAGCGATAGGTGCCGGGTTGGAGTCCTGGGAAGGAAAAAATTAATGTTTCGTCTCGTCATTTCAGTTAAAACATCTAGTTACTGCCGCGAAATTCCGATATTGCACATTTGACTGTGCTTCGATAGCAATCCGATTAGGTTCCGGGTTCGAATTCGTGTCCAACACACAGCTTTACCTCACGGCATTTCAAGTAAGTTACTTGTGAAGAAGCAATATTTAACATCTCTCGTAGTTCGTTAACAGGGACAATAGATGCTGGGTAGGAATTCGCGTCTGTTAAAAATGTTTGCGTTATGCAATTTAAAGTTGATATTTGCTAACTGATACTGTCTAAAATCGAGGTATATCACTCTCTGTATGCCTAATCAGGAATGACTGTTAGTTTCCGTCAGTCACGAAATATTTGCTTAGTCTGCATGAGCTGGGTTTGAATCCATATGCAGAACAAGACGGTTCGTCGTGTCATTTAATGTTCATACATATTCTCAACTAGCTGCTCGTGAATAACTTAAATTTTTAATGTCATTTTGTCTTAAATAGTTCAAATGGTTCAAATGGCTCTGAGCACTATGGGACTTAACTTCTAAGGTCATCAGTCCCCTAGAACCTAGAACTACTTAAACCTAACTAACCTAAGGACATCACACACATCCATGCCCGAGGCAGGATTCGAACCTGCGACCGTAGCGGTCACGCGGTTCCAGACTGAAGCGCCTAGAACCGCACGGCCACATCGGCCGGCCCCCACCATCTGGTATCAATGCATTACCTTATAATCCATTATATATAATCATTTTCATAGTACACTTGATATTATAGACGAGTAGGACACAAGACAGGACATAGATAATGTCCGTTTGACGTCAACAGTGTGTAACATTTTACTTTTTTTGAATGGGACAATGTTCCTCTCCAATAATTTTTAGATTAGTTACAATAAGCTTACGCTGCAAGAGAATTCGCTTGTATTTTTCAATATGTGGTCTGTTGTCGGTTTGAAGGCCTTCCATAACATCGGCAACGTAGTGCAACTCTACCGAGAGCTGTCTGGAGTAGGGTGGCGATAGCAATGTGAAAGTTGCGAGCTGTCGAAGACGATCTTCATATTCCTAATGCGATTAGGACATCGTATACTCTTGACGACGTTTAGCACCTGTGCGGTCAGTCACCCAATTTCAGAATTCATTTTGAGTCATCCTGCTAAATTCCCAAAATATTGTCTTTTTATATTGATGAGTAATATGGATAGTCGTCACGTTCATGTGCCGTCTACAACGCAAATTTAATGTTACTATCCTAGGAACTAACCTGCAATACGTTTTGTATTTCATAATCGGAACTATCTGCATTAACCGTCATCAGAGCAATGTCAGGGAACAGAATGCAGCAGTGCCTACTTGAGGACCTGCTTGAGTCGTGTTCTAAGGAAAGGGTAGTTGCTGGTTCACATTATATTACACTAGCGAGAAGTACCGACTTTTCCTTTTCTCTGCAAACATCCAGAACTAAATTCAGTAACTAAATGCTAAGAATATATTTGCATTGTGCCAACTCAAAGATCAATAGATATGGATATAGATATAGATTTTTATATTTAAAGCCATTCTCGTTCTGCGTTGGAATAAACATCATTCATTATTTGCTTGTTCTTGTTACGATTGTTATTGTCATTCTCTCGCTCGCAAGAGTCTTATACTGATGCTGTATGAATAAATTATGCCATTGGATACAAAGCGGTTTAGTTTTGAGGCCTAACCCACGAGGGGGGAAGGCACAGTGGTCTGCTTCAGGAATTCCAAGCAATAAAACACAAAAAACAACCCAGGAAGGGTTCGAACAGCTACTTTCACGCAGAGACATGCATTTGGAATCTGTTCATCGTTACGGGGTCAAACAAGAGGGTAACATTACTGAAACAATGATCGGGCTACTTAGTATATAATAGAGCATACAGATTTCAAGGAGGAAACGTGTGAAGACGCAGACTTCCTCGTTATCAATATGTGCGGCATATCTTTCGTGTTAACGAAAGTAAATTCCCGCTTTACCTCTTCTTACGTGTCAAATGAAATGAATGCCATGAGGAATAGAATATTTGTTGACTGCGTCTCTTCTTGCTTCCATCCTTACCAACATATTTCTTCATTCTCGTGGTAATCATGACATTCTATGTGCATGCTGCAAACGATTGCAAGTGGACAAATTCGACATCGAGGTGCAAAGCGTTTGGTATCTTACATTATATTCAATTCGAATAAGCTTCCGGTGTATTTTTACTTCGTTTGTACTTTTAGATGATTATGAACGTTACGGAAATTTATCTCACATGCTTTATGTTGAATGAGAAACATTGAATGATCCGTTTTGCTTTCCCTACGTTGAAATGATATAATGTCGGCGTCAACAGCCTTCTTCCACGCCGGAAGCTGAAACTTGTATCATTCTGGATTAATGATAATTGAATGTCTCATATGTATACATAGCCCACAAGGCGACGTCTGAAACCATCAGGGGAGAACGCCGCATAAAAACCAAACGTGCGCGCGCGTCTCCACTCTGAAGAACCGTATCGGAGAATCACGGCAAGCATTTCGCTGAAGAGCTGCCTCGTCAGAGAGCCGAGAAATGGCAGCGTCGTAGCAAGTATTTGTCAACACTCTGATAGTGCATTTACTTCCGGGTGTAGGTCGGCGTTACCTCGCTAAATTCACTTGACATTCGTTTTCCACATCGAAGACTCGTACGATATAATCCACTGCAAGATGACACAATTAGAAAGTATATTTAATTTCTGGACTCCAAGAACGGCGTTCTACACATAAGTAACACCTGTTTGTGTGTGCATTCGGGAGGACGACGGTGCAATCCCGCGCCCGGCCATCCTGATTTAGGTTTTCAATGATTTCCCTAAATCGCTTCAGGCAAATGCCGGGATGGTTCCTTAGGAAGGGCACGGCCGATTTCCTTCCCCATCCTTCACTAATCCGAGCTTGTGCTCCGTCTCTAATGACATCGTTGTCGACGGGACGTTAAAACAGTAATCTCCACCTCCTCTGTTTGTGTGTTTAAGGTTGCGTTTTGAGGCTCAGGCAACATCGCAGTGACTATAGTCCGCCTCTGGCCGCCAGTGTGTCGTTAGCTCAGAGGTTCCCTTGTGCGTTGCAGTGCTTGTCCTATAAGTTCGAATCACGGTAGAAGCCGCTGACTACCACCTTTTATTTTCCATTTTAATTAATGGAGTTGCAAACTGCTAGTAAAAATTTCTTATGCGAAATCTGAAGAATGCCTTTAAACATCAATCTTCGTCCGATTTCGACTTAGTAAATTAAGTTAATATCATGGATTTCTGCTTTGCAAATTCCAAGGTGCTTCACTGTAAAATAGGTCCTGAAAAGATTCAAACCGACTGTCAACGATATAAATTTGAGCTTTGTTCGTCATATAGGTCTAACATGTCGGAAGGTTGTTTATGAAGTGCACATGTTCATTAATGTAGTTCCCATCTTCTAAATTTTTGCAATAGCATTTAACTGTAGACGTTTTCTAACACCGGCGTTAGCAATTCCTTTCCGTTCTCTGAAACCTTCAAAACGACAAATTTTTCTGGTTTAAATTTGATGACCTTAACTATCACTTCCGATCAACAATAAATACTTCATGAACCCATACATGGAACTCCAAATGTGCAGTGTGCCTGCACTGCTACAGAGCATGCATTGCAAGGTATTCACACAGTTTATCGCATATACTTACCATAAGGAATGAAACAAGAACTGTAATACGCTTTACACCACAGACGCTCACTCTGGCTTGACGAAAACATCCAAACATTGACCAAAAGTTGCACAAATAATTAAGTTTGAAAGGAAAAGAAACGAGGTATGAAGCATTTATAAATTCATCGAATGTAGTGAGGTGGTTTAATTTCGTCCCAGTCTATAAAATTAATTTCGGGCCATACTCAGCTCTTGCCGATTACCCGCCTACTAATCAGGGCGTCTGTCTCCGTTGCTTTCGAGCGTGAATGGAAATTGTAGAAATTTTCTGTGGAGCAACATTTAATAATAAAGCGTTTTAAATCATCAAAAGCGATGAGCGGTAGCAGGCGCTTCGATAAAGAACGGGGGAGTGCAGCGCCGCTGCTGTCGCCACGGCCGCTGCCAGTAGCCAGCAAATGGATCCCGGAGCTTTGCCGCATACGGCGTCCAGAGGAGGACAGTCTGCAGGAAATCCGCCGCAAAATCGTTACTAGATAAAATTTTGATATCGGTGTGTCACAAAGCGAAATAGATTGAATCTGCGCTACCATTACATTCACGTCTTCAGCATTCAGACAAAAGAGGCTATAAAAATATTTTATGCCAGCTGCTCTCGATCCACTGACATTATGAACAAAAACAACGCACGCTACCGCTAGACCACAGGCGTAATCAGCCTAGAGTCTCTCTATCTTGGGACAAGTTTTCCTCCAGGAAGTGCCGCAGTCTACAGTGTTGCCAGATTGTGCAGATAACCGGACTTAGAGAATTAGCGAGTTGGCCAGTTGTTTTGTCCCATGTCGCGATCGGCGCGGACTTAGCCTCTGAAGCGGCCGGCTGCCGGTCGAGTTTTATGTCAAAGAGTGTACATTGTTACACTGTTGAACATGGAGCTCTGCAGCTGACCAACCGCACGGACTGGCCACTGCCGGTTCAGCCACCGCCATCTGCTGACGGATGCGCCGGCGCCGTTCTGCCCATGTGGGCAAGTGCTGACGGTACGCCACATTTTAACATCCTGTCCAATTTTTTTACACTCCGCTTTGATCTTGGCCTGCCATGTATTCTGGATGAAATTTTAGCGGATCACCCAGGAGCAGCTGCTCGCGTTTTTCGTTTTATCCACTTGACAAACCTGTCCAAGGACATTTGATTATGCTGTTTTCTTTTAATCCCTTGCCTGTTAATGTGCCTTTTATAGAGTTGTCATTTTTAGTTGCTGTTTTAACTTTGTGCCTCGCAGTGCATTCATAATTTAGTCTGGGCGCTAATGACCACTGTAGTTGTGCGACCTAAAACCACAAAAAAAAGACATCGTTAGTTACGACTGTACTGGACAGGGACCGTGGGGATTCCACCGTCAGTCGTTGGGAACGTGTCGGCTCTTCGGCTGAATCACATTTTGTCTACACTTATGTCGATGGTCGTCTCCACTAACGTCTGCACGAAACATGCGCCTCGGAAAGTGCAGCATGCCATGGAGGTAGACTTGCCTGAGTAGTATTGTGCTATGGGAGACTCTCTCCTGCCCTTCCATGGCACTTGTGGTAGTAATCGAAGACACACTGCTACCTGCGAACGACCTGCATCCCTTCATGCTTGGTGTCTTCCCCGACGGCGACGTCATCTTTGAGCATTATAAGTGTTGTAAGTAGGCTGTTTAGGTTTTCTTATTGGTAACGCCACGTAGCGCTCTGTATGAAAATCACTGGCTGTGCTGTGTGCAGTCTGTGGCTAGTTTGCATTGTTGTCTGCCATTGTAGTGTTGGGCAGCTGGATGTTAACACCGTGTAGCGTTGCGCAGTTGGAGGTGAGCCGCCAGCAGTGGAGAATGTGGGGAAGTGAGATAGCGGATTTTTGAGAGCGGATGATCCGGACGTGTGTCCATCAGAAACAGTACATTTGTAAGAATGGATGTCATGAACTGCTATATATATTATGACTTTTGAACACTATTAAGGTGAACACATTGTTTGTTCTCCATCAAAATCTTTCTTTTGCTAACTGTGCCTATCAGTAGTTAGTGCCTTCAGTAGTTTGAATCTTTTATTTAGCTGGCAGTATTGGCGCTCGCTGTATTGCATTAATTCGAGTAACGAAGATTTTTGTGAGGTAAGTGATTTGTGAAACGTATACGTTAATGTTAGTCAGGGCCATTCTTTTGTAGGGATTTTTGAAAGTCAGATTGCGTTGCGCAAAAATATTGTGTGTCAGTATAAGCACAGTCATGTATAATTGTACAAAGGGGAAGTTTCAGTGTCCGTGTCTCATAGCTGGAGCCGTGCTACAGTGGTTTGAGGAGCTTAATGGTGAACTCCAGTTGATTTCTCAGCGACCAAATTCTCCTGATGTAAATCCCATGGAACCCATCTGGTTTTCTATTGGGGAACATGATCGTTTACACAAATCAGCGGCCTGTTATTTAGAGAATTACATGATCTGCGCATAGACATCTAATGCGACATATCTCCAGAAAACTACCAACAAACTGTCATATCCCTGATACGCAGAATCAGTGAAATACTTCATTCCGAAGACAGACAAACAAGCTATTAAGCAGGTGATTGAGATGTTTTGGCTCATCGGTATACCTTAGCTGTGCAGGAAAAGACTGTGTGATTCGTAGCTGGCGACTGTTTTCTGCTGTTTATCTTTGCTCCTCGCCAATGAATAATAACTCACGGCCGGCTGCGGTGGCCGAGCGGATCTACATCTTCATCTACATTTATACTCCGCAAGCCACCCAACGGTGTGTGGCGGAGGGCACTTTACGTGCCACTGTCATTACCTCCCTTTCCTGTTCCAGTCGCGTATGGTTCGCGGGAAGAACGACTGTCTGAAAGCCTCCGTGCGCGCTCTAATCTCTGTAATTTTACATTCGTGATCTCCTCGGGAAGTATAAATAGGGGGAAGCAATATATTCGATACCTCATCCAGAAACGCACCCTCTCGAAAACTGGCGAGCAAGCTACACCGCGATGCAGAGCGCCTCTCTTGCATAGTCTGCCACTTGAGTTTGTTAAACATCTCCGTAACGCTATCACGGTTACCAAATAATCCTGTGACAAAACGCGCCGCTCTTCTTTGGAGTCCGCCGCTCGTGGTCTCGCGGTAGCGTTCTCGCTTCCCGAGCCCGGGGTCCCGGGTTCGATTCCCGGCGGGGTCAGGGATTTTCACCTGCCTCGAGATGACTGGGTGTTTGTGTTGTCCTCATCATTTCATCATCATCCAGGAAAGTGGCGAAATTGGACTGAGCAAAGATTGGGAAATTGTACGGGCGCTGATAACCACGCAGTTGAGCGCCCCACAAACCAAACATCATCATCATCATCATCATCTTCTTTGGATCTTCTCTATCTCCTCTGTCAACCCGATCTGGTACGGATCCCACACTGATGAGCAATACTCAAGTATAGGTCGAACGAGTGTTTTGTAAGCCACCTTCTTTGTTGATGGACTACATTTTCTAAGGACTCTCCCAATGAATCTCAACCTGGTACCCGCCTTACCAACAATTAATTTTATATGATCATTCCACTTCAAATCGTTCCGCACGCATACACCCAGATATTTTACAGAAGTAACTGCTACCAGTGTTTGTTCCGCTATCATATAATCATACAATAAAGGATCCTTCTTTCTATGTATTCGCAATACATTACATTGGTCTATGTTAAGGGTCAGTTGCCACTCCCTGCACCAAGTGCCTATCCGCTGCAGATCTTCCTGCATTTCGCTACAATATTCTAATGCTGCAACTTCTCTGTATACTACAGCATCATCCGCGAAAAGCCGCATGGAACTTCCGACACTATCTACTAGGTCATTTATATATATTGTGAAAAGCAATGGTCCCATAACACTCCCCTGTGGCACGCCAGAGGTTACTTTAAGGTCTGTAGACGTCTCTCCGTTGATAACAACATGCTGTGTTCTGTTTGCTAAAAACTCTTCAATCCAGCCACACAGCTGGTCTGATATTCCGTAGGCTCTTACTTTGTTTATCAGGCGACAGTGCGGAACTGTATCGAACGCCTTCCGGAAGTCAAGAAAAATAGCATCTACCTGGGAGCCTGTATCTAATATTTTCTGGGTCTCATGAGCAAATAAAGCGAGTTGGGTCTCACACGATCGCTGTTTCCGGAATCCATGTTGATTCCTACATAGTAGATTCTGGGTTTCCAAAAACGACATGATACTCGAGCAAAAGACATGGCGCTTCAGTCTGGAACCACGCGACTGCTACGGTCGCATGTTCGAATCCTGCTTCGGGCATGGATTTGTATGATATCCTTAGGTTAGTTAGGTTGAAGTAGTTCCAAGTTCTAGGGGACTGATGACCTTCGATGTCAAGTCGCGTAGTCCTCAGAGTCATTTGAACCAATATCTCACGTTAGGATAAATGATTTGTCAGACGACTTTCAGCGGTGGATGTCCCTTTTCTGCGCTGCCCTCGCATGTTATTCACTCATGATGCCCGCTCTGCAGGAAGTATCAGTCTCTCGAAATGTCGCGAGACAACTCGGACAGAGTTGGGGTCAGCGCAGCGCCGTGCGTGCGCCAGATGTCGCGTGCCTTGGCGTGCCGCCCGCCCCGCCTTGATTAATACTCGCGGCCGGAAGGTGTGCCGCGCGCTGCGTGCCGCGTCGGACCGAGACGGAACGGAACGGAACGCAATAAGACTGTTAGCTGCGCCCACTCGCCACTAATTATTGCGCTGGTAAATATTTATGCTCCGCCGCAGCCGGCGGCCGGCCGCTCGATACGTGCCGGGCTCAGGGGGCGTCTGGAGACTGCCGAGGAGGCCCGCCGGAATTTCTCGTTTCGCCCGCCGGCCTGCGGTCGCCGCAGCGACGTGTCTCGCCTTCCGCTCTGTTTACTTTGCAGTGGCACAGCGAAGGGGCGAGAGTGTTTACTGCCGTGGGGGTTGCTCAGGAATTTCTCCACTACTTCCGACTTTTTTATTCATTTCTTATCGAACCTGTCCTGTCGTAGGTTTATAATTTAAACAGGAGCGGACACGAGACCTAAAGAAATCGTTTAAGGGGCTCCGGAACACCCTATACTTTCAATGTTAAAATAACGCTTATAAATTACATCTTTCCTCACAAAGTATTTGAGGTACGAAGTTGAACTTTTTACAGATTATTTATTGGAATATGGGCTACAACTTAACACAGGGATTTTACAAAATTTTGGTTCAGTTATTAAAGATGATTTTTTTCAATTGTAATGAAAATTCACAACATTTTTTTGCAATTTTTTATTTATATATTCAAAAATGTATAGTTTTTTGGAAAAAGGCTGTGTTAAATTATGCAGAAGGTACAGTGTAACATTTACTGAAAATTTGAAACAAATATGTTTGGAAGATGCTTAGAAAACATGTAATTAGTATGAGAAAAAAAAGTTTTGGGAATCGAGCGACAAAGATTGGATTAACTTTTTAGTGCATTCCAGGTCCATAGGATGGATTATATTTCATCCTCTGCAAACTCCTCTTCCAGCTTCCTCTTGTTCCTCCTCCTGTTTACTCTTGCTTGTATTTGTAGACTCTTTACAGCCCTGTCTGCAGCCCGAAGGCGTTCCTTGTCTAAAGCAAGCATCGCTCGTACCATGTTAGAACCTATCTTCATTCCCATAATTCTAAATACCTTGCACCTTACAATGTTGCCATCATTGAAAGTCGCAACAGCATCATACACACCAAAGTGAAGTGTTTCTATTCCAACAAATACAGTCTTGGGGATTCTCGACCATATAACACTATTTACACTTTCATTGGGGTTTTGAGTTTTTCCGTGAATACACTTTTTCAACAGTTCAGGTGCTGCTAAGTCTCTGAAGATAGGTTTTATCACCTCCATTATTGCATGAGGCAGACTATGCTTATGAGTGTACACTTCACCAGTTAGCAATCCTTTGTTATATTTACACCAACTGTCTTCTTCTTTGGGACACAAGCTATGTTGGGGATTTTCATCGGTTGAAGAAGTATGAAAAAAAAGATCCCAAACAACCTTCTTCATTTCGTCGACACTTTGTGTATTTCTAATAACTTTACTTTTACTCATTATTATACTTCATCAAAACAGAGACTCAAGAAACAGAATTAATTACGAATATTTTCGAGATAACGACAGAGTAAATAAACATGAAACAATCGACAATCACACCAGCGATATATATTGAACCATCACAGGTTAGCAACAACACATACTCTATCTCACATCACTAAAATGTATCTGATGAACACGGACGTTAATAATAACACCATTTGACAGCAGTTTAACAGCGCCACAGTGGGTCACGCCCGTGTAGAACACATTTCAAAAAAAATTTAAAAATAGTTGTAGTCTTCGGAATTGAATAAATTATATATCTATTAAAAGGTAATAGTCTGCAGATTCAGAAAACGCAAAAAAGTAAAAATTGAACTTTTCATGATTTTGAGCCTTTCCGGAGCCCCTTAAAGGGGACGTTCATTAAACCGAAAATGTCCGCTCGAAACGCCTATCAACTGTCTAAATTTTCAATGGTTAATTTATTAAAGAAACGGTTTCGGCTATATACACACATAAAAAAGTTTTGCAACACTTCGGCTCCGAGAGTTCCGGAGCCTGTAGAAAAAATTGGAATAGAGATCAATATAAACATCATTTCCGCCCTTTTCATTGCTCATGAAAACCACGCATCATATGTTATACCACCATACAGCGAGACCTTCAGAAGTGGTGCTCCAGATCGCTACACACACCAGTAGCACATCCTCTCGCACTGATGCATGCCCGTATTCGTCGTAGCATACTATCCACAAGTTCATCAAGGCACTGTTGGTCCAGATTGTCCCACTCCTCAACGGCGATTCGGCGAAGATCGCTCAGAGGTGTTGGTGGGCCATGTCGTCCATAAGCAGCCCTTTTCACTCTATCTCAGGCATGTTCAATAGGATTCATGTCTGGAGAACATGCTGGCCACTCTAGTCGAGCGATGTTGTTATCCTGGATGAACTGGAACCGACGGCCCGCTACGGTCGCAGGTTCGAATCCTGCCTTGGGCATGGATGTGTTTGATGTCCTTAGGATAGTTAGGTTTAAGTAGTTGTAATTTCTAGGGGACTCATGACCTCAGAAGTTAAGTCCCATAGTGCTCAGAGTCATTTGAACCATTTTTGAATTTTCGTCATGACGGCGAATGCCTCGCCGTGGTTGCAATATCGGTCGTAGGATGGAATTCACGTATCGTACAGCCGTTACGGAGCATTGAATAACCACTAGCGGCGTACGTCAGCCCCACATAATGCCAGTCCGCTGCTCGTGGTCGTGCGGTAGCGTTCTCGCTTCCCGCGCCCGGGTTCGATTCCCGGCGGGGTCAGGGATTTTCTCTGCCTCGTGATGACTGGGTGTTGTGTGATGTCCTTTGTTTAGTTAGGTTTAAGTAGTTCTAAGTTCTAGGGGACTGATGACCATAGATGTTAAGTCCCTTAGTGCTCAGAGCCATTTGAACCATAATGCCACCCCCAAAAATTTAGGGAACCTCCACCTTGCTGCGCTCAGTGGACAGTGTGTCTAAGGTGTTCAGTCTAATCGGGTTGCCTCCAAACACGTCTCGGACGATCGTCTGGTTGAAGGCATATGCGACACGAATCGGTGAAGAGAACGTGATGCCAATCCTGAGCGGTCCATTCGGCATGTTTTTGGGTCCATCTGTACCGCACTGCATGGTGTCGTGCGTGGTTTCTTATATGGACCTTGCCATGGACGTTCGGAGTGAAGTTGCGCATTATTCAGCCTATTGCGCACAGTTTGAGTCGTAACACGACGTCCTATGGCTGCACGAAAAGCATTATTCAACATGGTGGCCTTGCTGTCAGGGTTCCTCCGAGCCGTAATCCGTGGGTAGCCGTCGCGATTGCAGTAGTAGCCCTTGGGCGGCCTGAGCGAGGCATATCATCGACAGTTCCTTTCTGTATGTATCTCCTCCAAGTCCGAACAACGTCGCTTTGGTTCACTCCGAGACGCCTGGACACTTCGTTTCTTGAGAGCCCGGGGTAAAATACAAATTTACGGATATCAGTCACTGACTCGTGTCCCTTATTTTGACTCTACCAGAGGTGCGAATCTCCTACATGTCCGCCAGAGGCCTGAAGATGGCGTAATACGTTGCCGAAACTGCCTGTTCAATAGTTTAACAATTTGAAATTTAGACGTCTACAATACATTTTGATTTCAGATTCTGTACTGAATAGCCGAGGTCCTACAACCTTCTGTATAAAAATGAACATACAGAGACTTCATGGAAAATAAGTTTCCAAAGTTATGAACAATGATGTAACATTCGAAGTGCCCGGACAATAAATACTTGTGCGATGCGACCGTCCTGCCACAACCACTTCGTGAAGCAACACTCCAATGCTGGCTCGGTGGTCGTATGATTCCTTGGATTACTTTCAAGAGAACTAGAGCGGGATATATCTAGGAGGCTGTAATATACACCCTTAGGTTTTATACATCGGTGACTCTGTTCCGTACCTCAGAAACAATATCAAACCAGCCGCTTTCTTTATGAAGAAGCAATTCTTATTTTGCCTTGTCTACTGAAGAAGATTTGCGCAAGAGTTCGATTCTTGGGTTGAATGATGGGAAAGTAAGGAGGATGAAGGTATCAGAGAGACTAGGCATTAATATAGGAATATTCACTCAAGACTTCTTGAAAAAAGGTAGAAAAAAAATTTTAAGTTTAACTTCAAATTTCCTTTCTCGAAAATTAAATTGATGTACCTTTTCCCCAAATTAAGTTGATGTGGATTTTCGTACCCTTATTTCTATAAACCCAATTATGTCACAAGAGCAGATTTTGAAATTCCGAGTGTAAGCTGAGATATGGTGTTTGGAATTTTGCGTGTATATACCATACATTAAAAATTATTAAAAATCTCCTATTCTAGATGTTTAATAAAACTCTTGAGAGAAGCTTACTATATGGAGAGATTAAACACAGCAAATTTTGTAGAAATCTCTTGAATAGTTTCTGAGAATAAGATTTCATCTGAAGCTTGGTACAAAATTTCATTGCCGTACTTCAAATTTGCTGATTCCGTGCCTGTTTTCGATAGTGTGTTTTTCGTGGACGTCTCCCTTTCACATAATTCAAATTATAAAGAGTGATTCGGTGATGATGATTTTAGGTCTGCATATTTGTTTCCGCCGTTTTTCCTCGAAATTCGAGGCTTTATAGAGAAAAACGTACAAAACATTTACGTACGACCCAAAGGATTGGTCATCGGTGGCCACGAGTTTCTCCCTGCTTTGGGGCAGCATACGAATCCTATGATGGAAGATCTGTGCGTCTCTTTCAGAAGGTCCATGATCTGATCCAATTTTGCTCTTATTCGTAACACCAGAAGTGCTAGTTAGCTACGCCGTGTGCAGCTGATAGAGAAAGGTGGTAATCGAATGGTGCAATATCTAGGGAATATGTGGGTGGGGTAGGACTTCTTATTTCAAAGTTTGTAAGTATGTTTTGACGGGTTTTGCAATATCGGATGGAGCATTGTAATGCTGCAGAATCATCTGTCTCTTTGTTGTGGACGTTTTACCGTCAGTGCTCGCCTCCTACGAATCAGTCGCTTTCGATAACGATCGCCTGTGATACTTTACATCGGTTTCAGTAGCCTCTAAAACCTCTCTTCCATCGCCATTCCGGTCTTCGTCCTTCCAAATCGCCGTTCTTGAAGCTCTGAAACAATTCTCTGTAATTTCTTTCACTAACAGGCCCTCACCATAAGCCTTACCCAGCATTTTTGAGTCTTAGCCGCAGATTTGAGGCTTGAGCTTGTAGGTTGACATATTCAGTCGAATATAGCCTTATAATGGAATGCCATATCGACTAATATTTTGATGCTGCTACGTACGACCCCTTAATACCTGTACCATCACTTACGCTACTGCCATGTATTGTAAAACGATGGAAGCGAAGTTGTAGACCTAATACAAACTATCAGAGATGACGGAGAGGGTAAATGTATCAATTTGAGGTAAGGCATTCAGACCCAGAAACGACCGATCCGAAAATTATAAGCGAAAACAGTTCTAATATGATTGGCAGCGTAATATATGTACCAGTACCGTTATTGCTAACATTGTGGTGTAGGCAACATTCAGATGTATTGGTATGAACGAAAAAAAAAAAGCTGTCAAGTAAGGAGGTTGTCTAAAGTACATACCTTAATAGCTCTGAGCACTTGTGCAGTAGAAGAGATGTGTTTTACACTAGCGAAGCTGAACTAGAGCTTATAACTCTTTAGATATGCATTTTACAGCCCTTGTTTACTAGAAACTTTTTCTTGTTTTGGTCATTCCAATCACAACATTGCGCGGCCCTGTCAGCGACTGTATAAATATTAATTTCCCCTCTATGGACAAACGATAGATTCTGTTATTCTGAAGAAGGTTGGGTTATCACGACTGAAACCTACGTAAATTTCTAGGTAAACGGTGTAACAGAGGATGTTCAGTATTAAAATAAAAATTAACATTACAATCACATCTGAAACTTGCTACCCTAAGGTCGTAGCAATAACCGTATCTGTACACCTACTGTAAATGGGTCACTTATAACTTTAGACTAAATCATTTCCGAACCAGAGACCCGTAACTCAAACCGATATATTTCCTCTTCTCAGTGATTCCTTAAATTTGTAACATCTTCACATAATCAGATTGTATAGTTGTACGGCGTGCTAGAAAGATTCCCGGTACTCGAAACAGTAAGGGATGGTGGTTGAGATGTTGCAGTATGAATATTTATTCGATGGCTAGTGTAGTCAGTTTTTATCGATGGGATACACCCATACTGTCACATTAGCCGTTGTCGTCAGATAAAATGCAGTACGGCCCCTGTAGGACGATAAGTAGCCCGTTAATAAATCTGGTTTTTTTACCTGATCTTCAGTATCTTCTTCTCTTGTCTTCTCCATTGGTGACTGTGTACCTTCTTACTGTACCGTTCTCTGTGGTTAATCTCTGGTGTACTCATCGGAGTGTACGTGCTTCCTCATTTTTTTTCCGTTCCTCCTTCATCCTCAACTCCTACCAACCTTTCCTCAGCTCATCCACACAATTGTTTCCTTTCCTCACGTCGTCCTCCCTGTGTTCCAAGCTTTTTTCATAATTCAACCGATATTCATCCTGATCACGTGTCGCGCATATCTTACCCTTTTCAGGCAGATTTCTCTTGGACCTAATCTTAGGATAGGGTTAGACGTCTTCGCATCCATCTCTCAGAACCTCAGTGCCCGATATATCGATCACATCGTTTTTTTCTTTCAGTGTTATCATCTTACCCGCAAATAAGGCAGCATTTGGAAATTGGAAATTTGTGGTAAGCTCTTATGGGACCAAACTGCTGAGGTCATCGGTCCCTATTTAATCTAACTTAAATTAACTTACGCTTAGGACGACACATACACCCATACCCGAGGCAGATCTCGAACCTCCGACGGCGGTAGCCGCGCTTACCGTGATAAGGCGCCTGAGACCGCGTGGCTACCCCGCGTGGCAAGGAGCAATCCTCGCCGTTTCCTTGCAGTGTCTGATCTTGACGCCTGTAGATAATTTTTATTGTAGCTATACATCACTCGTAATACGGAAGGCTGACCTGATCTCCTTCATTCTGTCCATTATTACCTCAAAGCTCCTGCTTTTTCCAGTTGAAATTTGTCTACCTTATTCACGTTGCTTTCTCGTGTTCTTCAACTTTTAATCGTATTCACAATGTTTGTCTTGCTTCAGGCGATCCTGAATGTCACCCTTTGGCTGTCTTTCGTAGGTTGTCGACATGGTGTTTTGCATATCCTTCTGCCTTGCTATAGCTATGTCTTGGGCTCTACCGTGCTTATTGTCCACCATGTGCGTCTTCGGTATTTTCATGTCCTCCTTTATTACTCTCCACTGTCCACTTTGCCAGAGCTATGGTTGTTCACCAGAGAGTCCTTCTCATTGTTTGAAAACTTCTTCAGCTCAGACTTTACGATAGTACTGCTCTGAATCTTACCCTTGCCTTTGTTCGTCATAGCATTCCTCCCATCGGTCATTCTATGGAGCCGTCTAGTCCTGTTTTTTATGGGATTCTTCCAATAGCCTTTCGAGGGATTTGCATACTTTCTTGAAGTCTGCTTAGGATGATACAGTCTTTAATTCATCAGTTCTTTTGGGCTACAGATCTGTTCTACCCATCAAATCTGTTCTATGCATCAGATCTGTTCTACGCATCCTGTCACAGTCCTAAGGCCCGTCCGATGATATCTAGCTGCGCTTTCCGTCTCTTCTACTATTTCCTAAACGAGAAATTTCGACAACGCTCTGTTACCGCACTCTAGTAGCTATATACGAGGTGCATTCAAGTTCTAAGGCCTCCGATTTTTTTTCTCCAGGCAGGAAAGAGAGAAAAACATGCGCATTGTTTTAAAATGAGGCTGCGTTCATTGTCAATACGTCCCAGTGATGGCAGCACCGTACGGCAGATGGAATTTTACCGCCAGCGGCGAGAATGAGAACTCTTTCAAATACTTAAAATGGCGACGTTTTCCTTACTTGAACAGCGTGCAATAATTCGTTTCCTGAATTTGCGTGGTGTGGAACCAATTGAAATTCATCGACAGTTGAAGGAGACATGTGATGATGGAGTTATAGATGTGTCGAAAGTGTGTTCGTGGGTGCGACAGTTTAATGAAGGCAGAACATCGTGTGACAACAAACCGAAACAACCTCGGGCTCGCACAAGCCGGTCTGAAGACATGATCGAGAAAGTGGAGAGAACTGTTTTGGGGGATCGCCAAATGACTGTTGAACAGATCGCCTTGCATTTCTGTGGGTTCTGTGCACACAATCCTGCATGACGACCTGAAAATGTGAAAAGTGTCATCCAGGTGGGTGCCACGAATGCTGACGGACGACCACATGGCTGCCCGTGTGGCATGTTGCCAAGCAATGTTGACGCACAACGACAGCATGAATGGGACTTTCTATTCGTCCGTTGTGACAATGGATGAGACGTGGATGCCATTTTTCAATCCAGAAACAAAGCGCCAGTCAGCTCAATGGAAGCACACAGATCCACCGCCACCAAAAAAATTTCGGGTAACTGCCAGTGCTGAAAAAAAGATGGTGTCCATGTTCTGGGACAGCGAGGGCGTAATCCTTACCCATTGTGTTCCAAAGGGCACTACGGTAACAGGTGCGTCCTACGAAAGTGTTTTAAGAACAAATTCCTTCCTGCACTGCAACAAAAACGTCCGGGAAGGGCTGCGCATGTGCTGTTTCACCAAGACAACGCACCCGCACATCGAGCCAACGTTACGCAACAGTTTCTTCGTGATAACAACTTTGAAGTGATTCCTCATGCTGCCTACTCACCTGACCCGGCTCGAGGTGACTTTTGGCTTTTTCCAACAATGAAAAACACTCTCCGTGGCCCCACATTCACCAGCTGTGCTGCTATTGCCTCAGCGATTTTCCAGTGGTCAAAACAGACTCCTAAAGAAGCCTTCGCCGCTGCCATGGAATCATGGCGTCAGCGTTGTGAAAAATGTCTACGTCTGCAAGGCGATTACGTCGAGAATTAACGCCAGTTTCATCGATTTCGGGTGAGTAGTTAATTAGAAAAAAAATCGGAGGTCTTAGAACTTGAATGCACCTCGTACATCTGTAGCTCTTTGCATTTCTCTGGCCTCTTCCTTTGTGTATAGCACCACGTTTAGTATAAGGCTTTTGTGAATATACTACTGCGTACTAAAAAGTAGTACCTCCGAATTTTTACTTTGTTCTCAATATCGGTTGAGGTATTCAATGTCATGCATATTACACCGTCAACATTACGGCATAGCTGACGCCAGCTGCAACCGTCTGCCGCTAGAGGTCTCAGAATTTTAGCGCGTAACAAGGCGACTTTTAACGCAACTATGTCGGCGCGCGAAAACGGCGTGTTGAAATCGAGTTTCTAACGTGCTTTTACATGGAGCACCCTATCCTCCAGCTGTAGAATGACAGACCAGTCACGAAGTGATGGCGAGGTTCAAGCGCAGGCCAGGCTATGGCACCGCCAATGAAGTCAAACATTGTACAGTGACGGTATCAACAAACAGGTTTCTCGCTAGGAGAAATGTGTTCTTCGCGTGGGTGACTATGTTAAGGTATACATATATGTAGACTTGAAGAATCAACACATATGATATTATCAAAGTTTTTATTATTTAATAGGCTTCAAGAGTTTTCACATAAAAAATTCGGCGGCACTGCTTCTCGGCATGCCATCGCACTTAGACGTTTCAACAATAATGTTCACTTAACAGTCAAAATATGAGAGTGTGAATATGTGTCGCGAACTACACTGACCGAAAAACGTCGGACAAGATAAAATACTTAATTTAGAGTAATGAAATTTCAGTAATTCATTTTTCTAAGTGATATATTTAAGTTATTAACATTGCAAGATCACAGGTTATGTTAAGCGTCATGTAAGTCATTGCAAATATGAGTTGCTGATACATTAATAAACGGTGTAGTTGCCAGAATGTTGAATGCAAGCGTGGAAACGAGCGTGTATTGTGTTGCACTGGTGCCGGATGTCAGCTCGAGGATGGAGTTTCATGCCTGCTGAACTTTGTCGGTCAGTACAGGAACTATTAATGCTATTTGCGGATGACGCTGGAGTTGTCGTCTGATGATGTTCCGTATGTTCTCGAATGTAGACAGATTTGGTGGTGAAGGAGGCCAAGGCAACATATCAACATTCTGCAGAGCATGATGGGTTACAACCCTGGTATAGGGGTGAGCGTTATCCAGTTGGAAAACACCTCCTGGAGTGCTGTTCATGAATGACAGCACAACAGATCGAGTCAACGCTGACGTACAGTTATGCAGTCATTCGTGGGCTTGGCCCACTGAAGTCACAAACAGCGGTGGTTTGGGGTCAGTGGAATGGACTCTACAGGACGTCTTCCTCGGAGCTGCCGTTGAAGTAAACGATTTGTAGCAGTTCTTTATGTTACTGTGGTGTCAACTGCTGCTCAAATAGCTGCTGCAGATGAAGTACGATGCACCAGAGCCATACACCGAACTTGATGGACCTCGCTCTTGCGTGGCCGTTCGGAGATCTGTCATTCTCGTGAGAACCACTGCCAGCAATCATGCAAAGTTGCAACATTCCTGTTAAGTCTTTCTGCAGTATGGCATAGGAAACATGCAGCTTCTCGTAACTCTATTGCAAGTCCTCGTTCAAATTCTGTGAGCTGCTGAAAATGGCGTATTTGTCGCCTTGAAGGCATTCTTGCCTAACAGCAACTCACCACGTCCGATCTGAAAGGTAACTAACGGTTACGACCGTTACAGCGTATGTAAAAAGCAAACCTGATTTGCATTCTCATAATGGTGCTACTAGTGTCACTCTTTTGCGCCTAGCTCGAAATTTTAATAGACGTCAACTTTCAAACGTAGAAGCACACTTACCAACTATCGTTTACGTCGCACATATCCTTGTAGTGTTGTGACTTTTTTCCGTCGTTGTATTTCAGAAACGGGTCCGGCAAGGCTGCATACTCTCACCGTATTTATTCAATCTGTATGCAGAACATGTTAGAGGAATGCGAGGCTAGATGAAGGAGAAACAGGAATTAAAATAGCTGGAATAAATGTAAACGACCTCAGGTACGCGTATGATACGATCCTGTTGGCAGAAAGTGAAGAAGAATTGAGAACACTCTTGCTGAAGGTGAAAGACGAAAGTGAAAAGGCCTGTGTTAGGCTGAATATGAAGAAAACGAAAATTATGGCAACTACACTTACCAATTCATGGGATATAGCAGGAGAAACCATGGAGGTAGTGACTACATTCAGCTATCTCGGTTCCCAGATCTCTGCTGATGGCGACTGCAGCCATGAAATCCGGAGACGCCTGTTGCTCGGATAGATAGGCGATGTCAAATATTGACAAGTTTATAAGGTCCAGAGATATAACACTAGCAACAAAGATCCATATTGTGAGGGCTATGGTCTTTCCAGTTGTGATGTAGGGATGTGAGACCTGGACCATTAGAAAGGCTGAACGGCGAAGAATTGACTCCTTCGAATTGTGGTGTTGGAGGAAACTTCTTAGAGTTCAATGGACTGAAAAGAGAACCAACAGATCAATATTGGAGCAAATAAAACCAGATTTCTCCCTGGAAGGTCTGCTGCTGAAACAAAAGCTGACCTACTTTGGACACACAATGCGAAGGCATGCCTCCCTGGAAAAAACATTAATGCTGGGGAAGATTGAAGGAACTAGAAGAAGAGGACGTCAGAGGATGAGATGGATCGATGGCATCACAGAAGGAATGTGTTCCAACCTGGAAGGTCTACGGGAGAAAGTGCAAGACAGGAAAAAGTGGCGTGAGCTGGTTTATGGGGTCACGAAGAGTCGGAACCGACTATACGAACAGAGAGAGAGAGAGAGAGATTTTGCACCTCCCAACACGATATCCTTCTGAGTCCTAATCCCGTTCTCTTTCACCGAGCGAGGTGATGCAGTGGTTAGCACACTTGATTCGCATTCGGGGGGACAAAGGCTCAAATCCGCGTTCGGTTACTGGGATCTACGTTTTCCAAAATTTACCTGTGTCGTTGCAGCTTAATGCCGGGATGTTCCTTTGAAAAAACATGGCCGATTTACTTTGCCATACTTGCAACTCTCCAAGTATGTGGTCCATCTCTAATGACCTCGATGTTTACCTTCCTCCTCTTCACCTTTCACCCAGCTTCCTCTATTACTTAATGTATACCTAGTCTATCTTGCCCGCAGTTTTTCCCTTTTGTAAGTCCATTCAATGCCGCAAACGTTATTGGTTCAAAATGGCTATGAGCACTATGGGACTTAACTTCTAAGGTCATCAGTCCCCTAGAACTTAGAACTACTTAAACCTAACTAACCTAAGGACATCACAAACATCCATGCCCAAGGCAGGATTCGAACCTGCGCCCGCAGCGGTCGCGCCGTTCCAGACTGTAGCGCCTAGAACCGCTCGGCCACCCACGCCGGCCCACAAACGTTATCCTCCGATAAATTAACACACATCATATAATTACGTCATTTGTTATCCTATCAGCTCATTTCATTTCAGTTCCCTTGAATTACAACACATCTGAAAAGATTGGATTCTCATTTTTTCTGACTTTCCCAGTGACCACAACTTTCGACAAATAGCGTTCTAGATTTACAGTCTCAGAAATTTCTTCCTCCAATTAAAAGTTATTTATTGTGCCGTCCTTCATGTGGTATTCAGCTTCCAAGGTAATACAATTCCCTTCAATCATCCACTACGGATCAGCGATGTCAGCGGACCTTAATCATTGATACCATTTTTCCTTGCACTGTCAAATAATATCCACTCGCTAGCTATTTCAAAATGAGTTCTCTTCGTTTTCTGGTCTTATTGCTTCCCCATGGTTTTAGTTTATATTGTACATTACCAGCGTTCCTCTAATAAGCGCTGTTCATTAACTTAAAGGTAAGCTTCCTAATCTTTAGCCTTAGGTCCTCCAGCTAGTTAGTAACACTATCGTCTCACACTGGCGAACTGCAGGAAAGTCTCTTGTTGTTAGCTTAGATGCAAGGAAGTCCCTCGAGATGCCATTTCCAGAATAGCCTCTCGCAAGAAGGGTCGCAGCTGTAATTTCACGCTACCTCTATCCTCCTGAATCGTAAGTTAGCCGGCGCCTGTGTAACACGACTACGATCTTCAAAACCCACAAGACTACAGTGGCAGACTCGTCCCCACTCTGCAGTCTTCAGACAGTCCACCAACTGATAATACGCTAAGTGCAATATGGCCCTATATTTCTATTAAAATCAATAGTGCGAGCGGTTTTAATGAACCTTTCATTATCGCCATGAAAAATATTAAGCTTTATGATAATGTTGGTCTTTGTGTATCTAGTTTTATTTTGTTTTTTGAGTCATCAGTCTTCTGACCACTTTAATGGGTTCCAACTGTCGAATGTCTTTCATGTGGTAACCTCCTCATTTCAGAGTAGTACTTCCACCCTACGTCCTCAATTATTTATCGTGTCTTCCCCAACAGTTCTTATACTCTATAGTTCCCTCTAGTACCAAAAAAGCTATTCCCTGATGTCGTAACACGTGTCATATTGTGGTGTGCATACTGTAAGACCTTCGGTACACACACCATCAGATTATTTGACTTGTCGCTCTAACGAAGTAGGCGAGTGTCAGAAATATGTCTTGTGGTCTTATCGTGGCGTGTTTATCTTCTGCCATTAGTTCAGACGTTAAAAATGCCACTTGCATGCTTAGAGTAGCAGATTGACGGTGACCAACTTTATACAGAACTTCATTAATTTTCACACATATTTATTAAAATGGTAACAAGCATAAACCTTACGTAACTTGATTCTGGATGCTATTTACAATTGACAATCTGAAGTTCCTTTGATCTTGGTATGTTAATCTTATTCTCACATATCTCTGATACCTGACGAAGTGTCTCTACATTTCTCTTCATGGCTATGTACAGGAATATGATAATCTTATTAGGCACAGACTGAAACTTGACAATAGACTGGTACAGACAAATGCAGACTGGTACAGACTAATGCAGACAAATGCAGCCTGACTAATTGGAGGTCTGTACACTCGTTATAATACCTCGTGCGTTCAGGAATCACTGCACGAGTGTGATCCGCGAGGAGAAAAGGTTCTACATTAGCAGCAATCTCATTAGCTGCGTTACATATTAATACGCGGATCGGCGGAAGCAGAATCTGGTCCGTCTCTAAGGCAGCGCCATCTCATAGTGCGGAGACGGGCGAGTGCAGCGCCTGCGCTGTTGTGCTTAGCGGGGCGCGCTCTAGAGGGAAAGTTGTGTACGCGCTGACTACGCGGAACGATGTACACAACACATATTCTCCTGTCCCTTCTTCTCGTCGGGATATTCAATTAATTACTTTCCTTGCCAGCTCTGTGGAGAATCCGGTCATTTCTTATCTTAAGAGCCCAGCTGATTTTCAACATTGTTCAATAGCACCACCTCTCAAACGCTTCGTTTCTCTCCAGTTCTGGTTAGCTCACTATCTATGATTCACTACCATAGAATGCTGTGCTCCAAATGTACATTCCCAGAAATTTCTATGTTCGATGCCAACAAACTGCTCTTGGCAGAAAATGCCCTAGTCTCTTTTTTATGTCCTCCTTGCTTTGTCCACCATGCCTTAATTAATACCTTCTATGTTGTGATCACCAATACTGATATTAAGTTTCTCGCTATTCTCATTTCTTCCTCTTCCCATTATTTTTGCCTTTTTCTAGTTTACTCTTAGTCCATATTCTCTACTAATTGGATTGCTCATTCCATCCAAGAGATTATGTAATTCTTCTTCACTTTCACTGACGACAGCAATGTCATCCACGAATCTTATCATTGATATCATTTCACCCTTAATTTTAGATCCACTCTAGAATCTTTCTTTTATTCCTGTTATTGCATCTTCGATGCATAGACAGTCGGGACCAAGGGCACCATCCTTGATCATTTCTTTAGGTTTGCTTCCATTATCAAGCACCAAGTGAAAAATGTCTCTGAGGTGCCTTTCCCTTTGGTAAAGCCAAATTGATCGTCATCTAACTCATTATCAGTTTTTTCCATTCCTCTGTCTATTGTTCTTGTCAACAGATTGGATGCTTGAGCTGCTGAGCTGGCTGTGCGACAGACTTCGCACTCATGTGCTCTTGCTATCACTGGAATTGTAGCGATAATATTTGGTCGACAGTCTGGCGGTATATCACATAGATTATATATACCAACCTGAATTGTAGTTTGGTTGCCATCTTCCCAAATGACTTAAGAAATTACGTTGGAATCTTGCCTATACCTTCTGTGTTATTTTAACACAAACGTTCCTGGTCTTTTTAAATACTGACTCTAATACTTGATCCTCTACGTCTGACATATCGATTTCAGTACCTTCTTGTATCACGTCATCTGTTAAGTCCTCCCCTTCTTAGAGGCCTTCATAGTATTCTGTCCACCTGTCCACTCTCATGTGCGTGTAAGGGTCGTACTCCCTCTTCACTCTTAATGTTACCGGTCTTGCTTTTAATTTCACCGAAAGTTATTTTTACTTCTTTATAAACTGTGTTTTCCCTATTATCATTTCTTTTCGTTTTCTCCTGCGGCCAATTCGACTTGGCTGCCTGCATATCCTACTTATTTCATTTCTTTGTGATTTACATTGCTGCATTCCTGTCTTCCCCTGAACATTTTTCTACTTCGTTCTTTCGTTGATCAATTGAAGTATGTCTTCAGTTACCCCAGTTTCTTCGCGGTTACCATCGTTGTACCTATGGTTATCCGTGCAACATCTGTGTTTGCACTTTTTAGAGGTGTCTACTCCTCTTCAAGTGAAATTCCTATTTTGGTACTCCTTATTGCGGCATCTATATCCTTAACGAAGGCAGACCCGTGTCAACATTCCTCAGCATCTCAATATCCCACTTTCTGCCACATTTGTTCTTCCGGGCGTTCCTCTTAAACTGCTCTAGATGTTTACGAAATTGTGATCTGAGTCTGTCTGGGCACCTGGGTATGACTTACAGGTATCGGATTTCGGAACTTCTGTCTGGTCATGATGTGATCCAGACGGAACCTTCCCATGTCTTCCGATCTTTTCCAAGTATACTTCCTGCTCTTGTGATTCTTGAACAGACTATTCGCTGTTACCGTCCGAAACTTATTGTAGGACTCAATTAGCGGTTCTCCTCTCTCATTCCTGGAGCCAATCCCATATTCCCTGTAACACTTTCTTCTCTTCCTTCTGCTACGACAGCATTCCGATTCCCCACGATTATTAGATTTTCACCTCGCTTTACATAACGAATTACCCATTCCGTATCCTCACAAATTTTCTCTATCTCTTCCTCCCTCGGACATGGGTGTATGTGTTGTTTTTAGCATAAGTTAGTTGAAGTAGTGTGTAAGCCTAGGGACTGATGACCTAAGCATTTTGGTCTCTTAGGTATTCACACACATTTGAACATTCCTTCATCAGCTGCTTGCGACGGTGGCATGTATACCGGAAAGACTCTTCAGACATAACAAGACTTCTAAGAAATGCGTCATTCTAGTCAATTTCGTTCTGTAGTGTTGTGAATAAATTGGACCCAAAAGCTTTGTCCTCAGACCGTAAATGTGGAGCCACATATAGCTTTAAGGATGAAATTCTAAATTCTGTTCCACTACCTCCCGCCAAGACGTGCATATAATTTGTTATGTTCTGGAAAGACTGCTGATATATTACTTTCTATTCCGATGCAGAGCTGCATGAACTCATCGGATATTTGCCGGCGTTCGAACGGTCATTTCAGGCCCATTATGCCTCACATTGCTGTACCCGTCTCACGCTATCATTTTCTCCAAATGGAGATTACTCTCTCTGGAATCTGGAACATGGAAATGGCGATCCGCTGCAAGGCGCACAGCGCATTGGGACAGGGCAACGATATGCACAAAACAAATCTCCTTCGCTACCTAAATACGCTTCTGCACTGGCCAACGTGCCATACTGAATTGAATACCATACTGCTTACATCCTATTACATGCGGTAGATGGCGCGATTGTATCTGAATCTGAGGAGAGTAGAAATATATGTGGCTTGAATACTCAGATGCGCTGAACAGATTATGTGTTGGCAACATACGTTTCTACCATGGTTAAGCGATCGCGCGAAGGCGTGAGATTGTCCCTAAAGCGCTCGGAACATTTACATGCCATTCTGCGAATTTTTCTCTTTCTTGTACGCTATAACAAGTTTGTTAAGTGACAATAGATGGACCTAAATTTTAGGGAATTTTTTGTGCAGGCTCCCACAATCTCGAAATTGTTCTGGCAGATTAAAACTGTGTTGCCGGACCGAGACTCGAACTCGGGACCTTTGCCTTTCGCGGGAAAGTGCTCTACCAACTGAGCTAGCCAAGCACGACTCACGCCCCGTCCTCACAGCTCTACTTCCGCCATTACCTCGTCTCCTACCTTCCAAACTTTACAGAAGCTCTCCTGCACACTCCGCGGCATCAAAAATCTCATTCTGGAAACATCCCCCAGGCTGTGGCTCAGCCATGTCTACGCAATATCCTTTTTTTAGGAGTGCTAGTCCTGCAAGGTTCGCAGGAGAGCTTCTGTAAGGTTTGGAAGGTAGGAGACGTGGTACTGGAGGAAGTAAAACTGTGAGGACGGGGCGTGAGTCGTGCTTGGGTAGCTCAGTTGGTAGAGCACTTGCCCGCAAAAGGCCAAGGTCTTGAGTTCGAGTTTCGGTCTGGTGCACAGTTTTAATCTACCAGGAAAGTTTCATATCAGTGCACACTCCGTTGCAGAGTGAAAATCTCATTCTCCCACAGTCTTACAGAACAAGTAACAAGTGACTAAATTGAACAGTTGTATAAATATACCCCAAATATACATAATGACTCACAGTGGTAAAGGACATGGCCGGCCGGTGTGGCCAAGCGGTTAAAGGCGCTACAGTC
Organism: Schistocerca cancellata; assembly: GCF_023864275.1. NCBI lineage: Eukaryota > Metazoa > Arthropoda > Insecta > Orthoptera > Acrididae > Schistocerca > Schistocerca cancellata. Next base: position 709,098,209 of record NC_064630.1, read on the forward strand.
TGGAACCGCGTGACCGCTACGGTCGCAGGTTCGAATCCTGCCTCGGGCATGGATGTGTGTGATGTCCTTGGGTTGGTTAGGTTTAAGTAGTTCTAAGTTCTAGGGGACTGATGACCTTAGAAGTTAAGTCCCATAGTGTTCAGAGCCATTTGAACCATTTGGTAAAGCACATGCCCTCGAAAGGCAAAAGTCCCGAGTTCGGGTCTCGATCCGACACACAGTTTTTAATCGGCCAAGAAATTTCACATCAACGCGCACTCCGCTGCAGAGTGAGGATTTCATTCTGGAAACTTCCCCCCCCCCCCCCCCCCACCACAACATTGACATTTGAAACATTATGAGGCTCTGAGCTCTCCAACCGTGTATGCAATTATATGAAGTGTAATAATCAGCCAACCGGTTGCACACATTAAAAAAAAATAACCAAGTTTCGATAGCTCTAACACCATCTTCATGACAATGGCAAAAGTTACCTAGAAAAATATATAAGGTATAGTCAATAAACGCAAAGTAGATACATATGCGAATACTCTCAACGGCGATTCGGTGTAGAACCCTCAGAGTGGACGATGAGTCAGCCCTTTTCAATCTATCCCAGGCATGTAGATAGGGTTCATGTCTGGAGAACATGCTAGCCACTCCAGTCGAGCGATGTCGTTACCCTGAAGAAAGTCATTCAGAAGATGTGCACGTTGGGGGAGAGAATTGTCGTCCATGATGACGAATGCCTCGCCAATATGCTGCCTATATGGTTGCACTATCGGTCGGAGGATGGAATTCACGTATCGTACAGCCGCCTTCCATGACCTCCAATGGCGTGCGTCGGCCCCTCATTATGCCACACCAAAACAGTAGGAAATCTCCACCTGGCTGCACTCGCTGGACAGTGTGTCTAAGGCGTTCAGCCTAACCGGGTTGCCTCCAAACTTGTCTCCGACGATTGTCTGGTGAAGGTATACGCAACACTCATTGGTGAAGAGCATGTGATACCAATCCTGAACGGTCCATTCGGCATATTGTTGGCCTCATCTGTACCACGCTGCATGGTATCGTGGTTGCAAAGATGGACCTCACCATGGACGTCGGCAGTGAAGTTGCGCATCATGCAGCCTATTGCGCACAGTTTGAGTCGTATCACGACGTCCTGTGACTGCAGGAAAAGCATTATTGAACATGGTGGCATTGCTGTCAGGTTTCCTCCGAGCCATAATCCGTAGGTATCGGTCATCCAGTGCAGTCGTAGCCCTTGGGAGTCCAGAGCGAGGCATGTCATCGACAATTCCTGTCTCTCTGTATCTCCTCCATGTCACTCCGAGACGCCTGGACACTACTCTTTTTGAGAGCCCTTCCTGGCACAAAGTAACAATGCGGACGCTGTCCAACCGCAGTGTTGACCGTCTAGGTATGGTTGAATTACAGACAACACGAGCCGTGTACCTCCTTCCTGGTGGAATGACTGGAACTGATCGGCTGTGGGACGCCCTCCGTCTAATAGGCGCTGCTCATGCATGGTTGTTTACATCTTTGGGAGGGTTTAGTAACATCTCTGAACAGTGAAAAGGACTGTGTCTATGATACAATATTCACAGTCAACGGCTATCTTCAGGAGTTCTGGCATCCGCGGTGATGGGAACCTTTTTTTGATGTACGCATGAAGTGACGTTTGGTTGTGGGAAAGTACATATCGCTGAAACTGGAAGGACAATGAAACAACGCGTTTCATGGCACGAACGCCACACACGTTTTAATAAACTACCTAACAATCAGCGGTGGCAGAACACCAAGAATAATGTGACCAGGTTATTGATTTCAAAAACATAAGCTTGCTAGGGAGAGAAGTAGAATTTGTGGAAGGAAAGTCCATGAAACGGTGGAAATATTGTAGAATGATTGTTTCAATAGAGAAGACGGCTACGTACTTCAGTCTTCGGGGCTACCAGCTGTGTCGAAAGTAACTGCCCGGACGTGGCTAGCGAGGAATATAAAGTTATCAGGAAACTCCTTTCTGTCAGTAACTGCTTTCTATATCTAACCGATGAAGACGAAGCACCAATACCAACCGGAAGAATTTTACACGAAAAAATCCCGGATAAACTGCCTTTTATAAGTGAACGCGAGAGTGTCTTTCGACAAGTTCAGCCATTCGGGGAGACTAGTGGATGCCCGGAAAAATGTTGCGGATCAGAAATCGATACGTCAAACAGTGAAGAAATTTGATTAGGTTATATGACCCAGACTAACGAATCAGAAATATTTATGATGAGTGATATTTCGCTGTCGGTGTAGTACTCACAGCCAGTCACTTATTCATTCAAACGTTGTGAAGTAACAATTAAAGTGGAACGACACCCTACGCTCATATCTATAAGGCGCCGTCAAATTAAAATGAGAGAAATAAATAAAATGTAAATAAACTGCTTTTTATTTCAAAAGTAATTGCTACCACTGTTAATTATTTATTGCACTGTGGCTAAAGACGATCAATGTCTCTATGGAAAAAAGTTTACTGTTGCCTACAGAGCCGTGATAGTCACCAGACGTCCAAAATCACGCAACTAGGTAATTCGAAAACGTAAAAGATCGTGTTCCGTGGTGGAATTGACGAATATTCTTGTGTTTTCTGTTTATGCGTCCCAAACAGACCGCATCAATCAAATGAAGTACGTAACAGCTTGGATAGAGGAGAAGAAGCGGTCATCCTTCTGATGCTCCAGAATGTGTGCTTTGGGCGGTAGTTATATTCTGGTGGATCGCTAATATACGTTCATGTATATTTACATCTACTCTCTGCAAGCCACCTTATGATGTGCTGCGTAGGGTGCTTCGTATACGACTGTCGTTCCACGCTTCCCCTTCACCCCATCTTCTCGATCCACTTGTAACTGGTGTGTGGTAGCAACGATTATCGCAAAGTCTCCGCTTTTTCCCGTCCTCGTAATTTCGCGAGATGTCGGTTGCAGGAAGTTGCATGTTCCATCGATCCTTTAAGAAATATTACGCAATACCTCCCAGTGACGAAAACGACCTCGCTTGTAGCCTGCCACCGCTGTTTTTTGGGGATATTCGTGCTTACTAGAGATCATTAACGGAGCTGTAGAGTGAATATTGTGGGAGGTGTCATTCGTGTAAGAGTTGAGACTAAGAGAGAAGGAATGCAGACGTAAGAAACGAAATCGAGCCACATTTGTAACTACTGTACACTGAAACGAGGATAAAGAGGCAGAGAAGGAGATAATTGAGGTGCAGGACAGTTACAGTGAGGTTGAGGAAGCTGTAAAATATGAAAAGAGTTTTCTCTATCACAATTGCACTAGGCAATGTAATAATCTGCCTTGTTCGCTTTTTTATTACATCACCTTTACAACATTGCACTTTCAGCTACTAACAAGGGGACTACGCATAGTCGTTGTTGTTGTTGTGATCTTCTGTCCTGAGACTGGTTTGATGCAGCTCTCCATGCTACTCTATCCTGTGCAAGCTTCTTCATCTCCCAGTATCTACTGCAGCCTACATCCTTCTGAATATGCTTAGTGTATTCATCTCTTGGTCTCCCTCTACGATTTTTACCCTCCACGCTGCCCTCCAGTACCAAATTGGTGATCCCTTGATGCCTCAGAACCTGTCCTACCAACCGATCCCTTCTTATAGTCAAGTTGTGCCACAAACTCCTGTTTTCCCCAATTCTATTCAATACCTCCTCATTAGTTATGTGATCTACCCATCTAAACTTCAGCATTCTTCTGTAGCACCACATTTCGAAAGCTTCTATTCTCTTCTTGTCTAAACTATTTATCGTCCATGTTGGACTTCCATACATGGCTGCACTCCATTCAAATACTTTCAGAAACGACATCCTGACACTTAAATCAATACTCGATGTTAACAAATTTCTCTTCTTCAGAAACGCTTTCCTTGCCATTGCGTCTACATTTTATGTCCTCTCTACTTCGACCATCATCAGTTATTCTGCCTAGTCGTTATCACCCATTTTGTAGAAATTTATTGTATAAACTGCGCTTGCCTAGAAATGAAAGTGGAAGAGATGAGAACCATAGATGGCTCTGAGCACAATGGGACTTAACTTCTGAGGTCATCAGGCCTCTAGAACTCAGAACTACTTAAACCTAACTAACCTAAGGACATCACACACATCCATGCCTGAGGCAGGATTCGAACCTGCGACCGTAGCGGTCGCGCGGTTCGAGACTGTAGCGCGTAGAATATCTCGGCCACTCCGGCCGGCCGAACTATAGGTGTCCAAGCGTTTAGAAACAAGAATATTTATGGTGCTGGTCGGGTAAGGAATGAGCCACTTAGGTCACCTCTGCCTGCAGGCAACGGTTAGACCAGCGGGAAGAGTACATAACACTAGTCCGAAGATCCTGGGTTCGACTCCCTAAGCAGAAACTTTTTTATTTTCAATTTTCACAATATTTATTCTGCATACCGAGGGTAATGCTCAGTATGTTACGTTTGATATGATGAAACCCTATGTGTAGGAAAACAAACCTCTTCTGTTAATTGACTCCTGGGGGGTATACTCCTCTACATCATTGTTCAAATCGAATCTTGGGACCGTAAGACCAAGAAAAAGTATGTCCTAGTGCCTGTTGTATACAGAAAAAGTCTGACTTGCTTAATATGTACAGTGCACCGTAGATCACAATAGCTGATCCATCCGATTTCTCAATACACAAACGAGGTCATTTAGAGTCATTCGCAGAGGATATAATTTACTCTTTATGGAGGGAGCAGAGAATATGTTTCGTAACAGGTGGGCCAGTGCGTTACTCAACAGACTGGTGGGCGTGGTCCCACCAGCGGGCAGCGGTACAATGCCCTGGAGCCCCCACCCCACCCCACACCACTTAGCCCGTCGTCCAAAGTGGAGACGAGCGCGGAGCGGCGGAGCTGCCGCCTGGCGGTGATTACCGGAGACAACGCGTCCTCTGCTAGCACGCAGGCGGTCGCGTGAGGGCGCGCCGCGGCTGTCGCTGCCCGGAAATCACCAGCGATGGGTCAATTACGTGTTTCCGGTCCACGGACGTCGCAATTGGCCGTATGTTTTGTTTTAACTAGGCTGACGCATGCCGAAGCTGCTGTAAGCGGAGGGTAACATTTGGGTGCCTGTAAGTTATGTACGAGCTGTGGACGCAGGGACATTTCCACGTGCAGCACAGCTGTTTCTGGGGGAATGTGCGTCCACACGATGGCTTTTTTCTGTTTAGCTTCGCGCATGCACGTAAATCTCCAACAGCGTAAATACGCATGCGCATTTGTGCGAGGGGATATCCTGGAAATGGAGGCCGTACGTAAAGTGCATTGCTTCCCGCCTTCGGTGGAAACCCTTGCGCTTTTTAGCAGACGACAGGCAGCTGGAGCCCATGTGTGTTTCACTGAGTAGTGTGTTGAGGTTACGCGGTACAATAAAGTCTGTTTACTCCAAAGAAAGCAGGCTTAATTTTGTAGATGATTACGAACAAAGAAAAGTCGTATGGAATGCCGTTTCGATATTATTGGAGTAAAATTTGAAATATGGTTCCTTGAGCATCAAGAACTGGATAAAAGTTTCGAAGCAAGAAAACAGGGAAGAAAAATTTATCAAAAATGTACTTGGAAACTGTGGACGGTTATTCATGTTAAGGCGACATCATGCCACAACAGCTGACAAGATTTGCAAAAGAAATATTGGATATGTTGAGCTTCTCAGCAGATTACTAGAAATAAAAGTGAAGGTCAATTATGATGTAAAATATACGAAGTCTGAGGACATAGCCACCATTCCAGTTTATTCTAGTTTCTATGAAATTCCCAAATTTGTCGAGTCCGAGGACGTTAGTCTACTTACAATGTTTCATGTTTTAAATTTTGTAGACAAAAATTTTTATAAAATAAAATACAAATGACGTGTTGAAAGATAAGTAACGTTTGCGTAACGACTGAGAACGTTCCTTATTTTAGTCCCCAGCTACTAGTTAACGATCAACTTTTTATCGCGGCAGTTTTCCAAGCGGAAAATCTAAAATCTCGCTGTGACCTCCATCTGAATTAGCAAACAAAACGTTGTTGTCGCTTTGTATTTCTCTTACCTCTGTTACTTAGATATTTCTCTACCTATAGTTTCTTTTTTTGTGGTCTTTCCATTACAGTAAATGCAGCGCAAGCTGCCGAGCAAGAAAAGGGATCTTTAAGCAGAAAGCTCACGCAGTAAGATAATGTGTGGGCACGAGGACGCCCATACGTACATTCGTTCTTTACTTCAATTTTTATGCGTGTCACTTTATTCCCGTACTCCCACGACTGCGCTCGAAGAAAGAGGCATCGTGTGACCATACCTGAATGCCGTTAATATCGCTATAACTTTGCACACATGTAATGTGTGCTGTAACTTAGGTCATCATTGATTTCATTTTCTTCTTTAGAGTTTCTTTTCCACTACAATGGCAAGACTTTCAGTAAATACATATGTTTTCTCTGTTTTGTCAGCACATCTAGCATAAAACATATGTCCGCCCCGGCAGCTGAGTGGTCAGCGTGACAGTCTGTCAATCCTAAGGGCCCGGGTTCGATTCCCGGCTGGGTCAGAGATTTTCTCCGCTCAGGGACTGGGTGTTGTGTTGTCCTAATCATCATCCCCATCGACGCGCAAGTCGCCGAAGTGGCGTCAAATCGAAAGACCTGCACCAGGCGAACGGTGTACCCGACGGGAGGCCCTAGCCACACGACATTTCCATTTCCATAAAACATATTTCTTACCACCTACTGTATTGACGATTGTGTATTATTCGAAACGTGTGACTATCGGTTTTCCTGGTTGTGTGCTAAGTTGTCTACGAAATGTAATGTAAATAGAATTCTATGAGGAACTGCGGAAAAAAATTAAGGCTGCCTCTCTATGATTCGTAGCGTCATATGTACACTACTGGCCTTATTTATTTTCCTAGACACTTTGTTTTCTCAAATACTAGTTTAATAATTCCTTTCTACCTCTAAAAACTGTCACAACGTAGCCGGTCATCATTTACTATGATATTTACGTGCGGAATATGTTGTGGTACGATTAGTTTCTGCAATAGCTGTTTAGCTGTAAGTTGAAGCGCCAACAAAGAATATGAAAGAACAGAATAACTTGCTTAAATTCACATCCTTCGTTACACTTCCCCATTAATCTTTCCATTTTACTGATATTTTTTCAGCTGTGGTGACAGTACTAAATAGGAAACTTATGAGCTGTAGATAAGGTGATTTTTCCTGACTCTGCGTAAAATGTCAATGAAACAAGTAATATTATGTTAAAGTTGCGAGTGAGCTTAATGCAATAATGTGAAAGGGGAGATGAGTCCATAAAGTTAACTCGAGACGGGAAGAAATTAAGACACGTATTTCCTTCTTATTCTTTCTCTGTGTATATTTCGATACAGGGCTGTTGAAGAAGTTAGCCGATTTGGAGATATACTTTCAGATTCTTAAAGTGCAAGTTACAGGAACACGAAAGTTATTTATGCTTCTGCCAAAGAGATACGAAGGTGGTACCACAACAACATCGGAAACTGATTCTTATAACATCGTCAAAAAATGCTACGATAAATATGATTTACATCAAATAACCGTTTTGGCTTCAAATTATTCTTGTTAGTTTGTTAATATTAGAAAAAAAAGGCTGAAGCCTCAACTCCAGCATCTAGTAGCCCGCTCGAACACAAAACAGCAGATCAGTAGCAACATCCGAACGCCATGGGTAGCAAGATGTTCGCGTTCGGACGTTGGAACAACCAACACCGAATCGTTTCCACGTAAAGAGACTTAACTGCGTCTTGCCTGCAACTCTTCGCACTGTAAATGTAATTACACAAATTTTAAAAGTTTGCAACAAATATCATTAAAACAGAGCATGTCATCAAAAATAATCACCATTCGACTAACCTCAAGCAATCACACTGCACTTGAAATAAAATGGCTCTGAGCACTATGGGACTTACCATCTGAGGTCATCAGTCCCCTAGAACTTAGAACAACTTAAACCTAACTAACCTAAGGACATCACACGCATCCAAGCCTAGGCAGGATTCGAACCTGCGACCGTAGCGGTCACGGGGTTCCTGACTGAAGCGCCTAGAACCGCTCAGCCACTCATGCCGGCCTGCACTTGCGAAGTTTCGCGATTTGCCTTGTGAGTTCAAAGTAACTCCTAAAGTGTTTCCACTGTTAATGCTCTTTCTTACATACTAATTTGGTTTCTGAGACTGCCCCCTATGCTAACTACAAACCTTTGTTGGTGTTGCTTACTGTGAGAACATCTCGAACCATTTTGCCACATACTGTTCACAAAAATGTCCTGGCATGATGAGTAAAGATCTTGAACAGTAACATACAAATACACCAATTAATTAAAGAAACATGACGATTTCAACATAAAATTTTGTAATGCTTATGGCTAATGACGTCTATATACACTCCTGGAAATTGAAATAAGAACACCGTGAATTCATTGTCCCAGGAAGGGGAAACTTTATTGACACATTCCTGGGGTCAGATACATCACATGATCACACTGACAGAACCACAGACACATAGACACAGGCAACAGAGCATGCACAATGTCGGCACTAGTACAGTGTATATCCACCTTTCGCAGCAATGCAGGCTGATATTCTCCCATGGAGACGATCGTAGAGATGCTGGATGTAGTCCTGTGGAACGGCTTGCCATGCCATTTCCACCTGGCGCCTCAGTTGGACCAGCGTTCGTGCTGGACGTGCAGACCGCGTGAGACGACGCTTCATCCAGTCCCAAACATGCTCAATGGGGGACAGATCCGGAGATCTTGCTGGCCAGGGTAGTTGACTTACACCTTCTGGAGCACGTTGGGTGGCACGGGATACATGCGGACGTGCATTGTCCTGTTGGAACAGCAAGTTCCCTTGCCGGTCTAGGAATGGTAGAACGATGGGTTCGATGACGGTTTGGATGTACCATGCACTATTCAGTGTCCCCTCGGCGATCACCAGTGGTGTACGGCCAGTGTAGGAGATCGCTCCCCACACCATGATGCCGGGTGTTGGCCCTGTGTGCCTCGGTCGTATGCAGTCCTGATTGTGGCGCTCACCTGCACGGCGCCAAACACGCATACGACCATCATTGGCACCAAGGCAGAAGCGACTCTCATCGCTGAAGACGACACGTCTCCATTTGTCCCTCCATTCACGCCTGTCGCGACACCACTGGAGGCGGGCTGCACGATGTTGGGGCGTGAGCGGAAGACGGCCTAACGGTGTGCGGGACCGTAGCCCAGCTTCATGGAGACGGTTGCGAATGGTCCTCGCCGATACCCCAGGAGCAACAGTGTCCCTAATTTGCTGGGAAGTGGCGGTGCGGTCCCCTACGGCACTGCGTAGGATCCTACGGTCTTGGCGTGCATCCGTGCGTCGCTGCGGTCCGGTCCCAGGTCGACGGGCACGTGCACCTTCCGCCGACCACTGGCGACAACATCGATGTACTGTGGAGACCTCACGCCCCACGTGTTGAGCAATTCGGCGGTACGTCCACCCGGCCTCAAGCATGCCCACTATACGCCCTCGCTCAAAGTCCGTCAACTGCACATACGGTTCACGTCCACGCTGTCGCGGCATGCTACCAGTGTTAAAGACTGCGATGGAGCTCCGTATGCCACGGCAAACTGGCTGATACTGACGGCGGCGGTGCACAAATGCTGCGCAGCTAGCGCCATTCGACGGCCAACACCGCGGTTCCTGGTGTGTCCGCTGTGCCGTGCGTGTGATCATTGCTTGTACAGCCGTCTCGCAGTGTCCGGAGCAAGTATGGTGGGTCTGACACACCGGTGTCAATGTGTCATTTTTTCCATTTTCAGGAGTGTATTAAGTAGGGCAGTAAAGCTGATTGGGATTAAACGTCTTTATGTCACAGTCTTTGAGACAGTGGATTGTAATACATTCCTGCCGCTATGGCGGAGCCGTTCTAGGCGCATCAACCCGGAACCGAGCTACTGCTGTGGTCGCAGGTTCGAATCCTGTCTAGGGCATGAATGTGTGGTTATTTCCTTAGGTTAGTTAGGTTTAAATAGTTCTAGGGGACTGATGACATCAGATGTTAAGTCCCATAGTGATTAGAGCCATTTGAACCATTTGATTTGAATTGTAAGAAATATTAACAAGTTACCTATGTGTCAAATGCGATTGATCAAGAAACCAGAAGAAACGAGCCACGACATGCTGCCTTCGGTGACAAGAGCCGGTGTTTACTAATTAGATATGACAGTTGATTAGAATTTTGCTACATATTATTAATGTGAATAATTTCACCATCCCATGAAGGAAAGCGAGAATGTTAGGATTTCAGAAGTCTGTTGCTGTACTGTGATTGGGCTAGCGGGTTCTGTAACTTGCCGGAACCATCGATCAGTAATCTGCTTTGAACGCTCAAACACAAGTGACTGCCACCTACAACATCACCTCTGTGCCCTGTATGATAATGGGCATTACCGCACCTACTACGTTGCGACATGTTCTTTGTCACACAGGTAATGTGTGCACAGTACTTTCACTTGATAGTTCACAACTGCAGTGTGTACCAGGTCATTGTAAGTTGTAGGTAACACCAAGAGAGTAATCCATGTAGTTGAAGATCAAACCAGTACTGCAGTAACCCATCGAATAGCAATCCAAAGCACTATCCAGTTGAATTACAGTAAAAAACTAGGTCACGAATGTATAGTGTAAGCGACGTAGTGATCTTTCGCACTGCATGATTCGAAGCGCATTGCAGCCCACCTATCTCCAGACTGATGGCAGCCACCAGACGTTTGTGATACCTCACTGGTACCACTTACCGGCCACACAGACACTGCAGCGTAACCACTTCACTGTCTGATGCCAGAGATATAGCAGATATGCACAACTCTCTGCACATAGCATATTCAACCTAAGCAACGTTCACAAAATCAGAAAAATCGTCATTAGGATCGCAAACACCAATAAACAAAGATAATTTAGTATACAACAGTTTTTATTATAACAGTCACAACCCACTTAAAGTGCAGGTTGGCATTATCTACGTTACTAAAAGGCTAGAACAGTCACCTGCTGCTGTCCTAAAAGTTTGTGAATAACTTCGGAAGTTAGTGTTTCAATTCAGTCAGTAGGGGTCTTAACACGGAGAAAAAGTTATACGCAATAAAACGTAACGATAATGCAATCACAGATTTTTACACACGGCTAACTTTCACCAGGAAAAATGACAGTACGAAAATAAACATAAATGTACATACATCCTAATATCTTTTCTGTCCCGGCACGTTATGTTGGTCGTCTTCGCAGCATGGGAGTGTGTGTGTATTTCATGTGGCGATCGTTGCTATCGTACCTACTCACTCAGTTCATCTGAATGGTTGACGTCTTCTGACTAATCCGCTTTCCTCTTTTACAATGGTTATCAGAATGTTGTCCACAACTTGTACATTCGTGAAGCTCAATTAGAATAGGTTATTTATTACAATCAACACCAATCTGTATGAAGTAAGTGCTTTCTCACAAGACAGTACACAACACATGCCAAGTTTATATTAAGGTCGATCTGTGTTCATGCTAAATGTTATTTTTATCCCTGATTTTGAGATCACGCCGACGCACACGCTATAATATTAAAAGAATTTAAGCAAGTTAACAAAGAACTATGAACTGTTGCTCAGTCTATGCAAAACACGTGATTGGGGATTACCTGTGTGGGTTCAGGAGGAAAGAGGTGCAACAAATTAAAGTAATAAGGGAAAAGTGTTACGCGGTCAACATAACGGTGCATGAACTGTAATCGGGTTTTGAAGCAGCTTATGACAGTGTCAATAGAAACTGTCCTTTCAAGACATAACGGGACCTAGAGCACCATCAAAACTAATAAGACTTGCGAAAATGATCCTAACGAACACCAGCTGCAAAGTAAAATGTAATGTCACATATTCGAATGATTTTCCGATCTTTCGTGGACTTAAGCAAGGATATTTAGGATCGTCGACGTCTCCCCCATGAACCATGGACCTTGCCGTTGGTGGGGAGGCTTGCGTGCCTCAGCGATACAGATGGCCGTACCGTAGGTGCAACCACAACGGAGGGGTATCAGTTGAGAGGCCAGACAAACATGTGGTTCCTGAAGAGGGGCAGCAGCCTTTTCAGTAGTTGCAGGGGCAACAGTCTGGATGATTGACTGATCTGGCCTTGTAACATTAACCAAAACGGCCTTGCTGTGCTGGTACTGCGAACGGCTGAAAGCAAGGGGAAACTACAGCCGTAATTTTTCCCGAGGACATGCAGCTCTACTGTACGATTAAATGATGATGGCATCCTCTTGGGTAAAATATTACGGAGGTAAAATAGTCCCCCATTCGGATCTCCGGGCGGGGACTACTCAGGAGGACGTCGTTATCAGGAGAAAGAAAACTGGCGTTCTACGGATCGGAGCGTGGAATGTCAGATCCCTTAGTCGGGCAGGTAGGTTAGAAAATTTAAAAAGGGAAATGGATAGGTTAAAGTTAGATATTGTGGGAATTAGTGAAGTTCGGTGGCAGGAGGAACAAGACTTTTGGTCAGGTGATTACAGGGTTATAAATACAAAATCAAATAGGGGTAATGCAGGAGTAGGTTTAATAATGAATAAAAAAATAGGAGTGCGGGTTAGCTACTACAAACAGCATAGTGAACGCATTATTGTGGCCAAGATAGACACAAAGCCCATGCCTACTACAGTAGTACAAGTTTATATGCCTACTACCTCTGCAGATGATGAAGAAATAGATGAAATGTATGACGAGATAAAAGAAATTATTCAGGTAGTGAAGGGAGACGAAAATTTAATAGTCATGGGTGACTGGAATTCGTCAGTAGGAAAAGGGAGAGAAGGAAACGTAGTAGGTGAATATGGATTGGGGGGAAGGAATGAAAGAGGAAGCCGCCTTGTAGAATTTTGCACAGAGCATAACTTAATCATAGCCAACACTTGGTTCAAGAATCATAAAAGAAGGTTGTATACCTGGATGAATCCTGGAGATACTAAAAGGTATCAGATAGATTATATAATGGTAAGACAGAGATTTAGGAACCAGGTTTTAAATTGTAAGACATTTCCTGGGGCAGATGTGGATTCTGACCACAGTCTATTGGTTATGAACTGCAGATTGAAACTGAAGAAACTGCAAAAAGGTGGGAATTTAAGGAGATGGGACCTGGACAAACTGAAAGAACCAGAGGTTGTAGAGAGTTTCAGGGAGAGCATAAGGGAACGATTGACAGGAATGGGGGAAAGACATACAGTAGAAGAAGAATGGGTAGCTCTGAGGGATGAAGTAGTGAAGGCAGCAGAGGATCAAGTAGGTAAAAAGACGAGGGCTAATAGAAATCCTTGGGTAACAGAAGAAATATTGAATTTAATTGATGAAAGGAGAAAATATATAAATGCAGTAAATGAAGCAGGCAAAAAGGAATACAAACGTCTCAAAAATGATATCGACAGGAAGTGCAAAATGGCTAAGCAGGGATGGCTAGAGGACAAATGTAAGGATGAGGAGGCTTGTCTCACTAGGGGTAAGATACATACTGCCTACAGGAAAATTAAAGAGACCTTTGGAGAGAAGAGAACCACTTGTATGAATATCAAGAGCTCAGATGGCAACCCAGTTCTAAGCAAAGAAGGGAAGGTAGAAAGGTGGAAGGAGTATATAGAGGGTTTATACAAGGTCGATGTACTTGAGGACAATATTATGGAAATGGAAGAGGATGTAGATGAAGACGAAATGGAAGATAAGATACTGCGTGAAGAGTTTAACAGAGCACTGAAAGACCTGAGTCGAAACAAGGCCCCGGGAGTAGACAACATTCCATTTGAACTACTGATGGCGTCGGGGAGCCAGTCATGACAAAACTCTACCATCTGGTGAGCACGATGTATGAGACAGGCGAAATACCCTCAGACTTCAAGAAGAATATAATAATTCCAATCCCAAAGAAAGCAGGTGTTGACAGATGTGAAAATTACCGAACTATCAGTTTAATAAGTCACAGCTGCAAAATACTAACGCGAATTCTTTACAGACGAATGGAAAAACTGGTAGAAGCCGACCTCGGGGAAGATCAGTTTGGATTCCGTAGAAATGTTGGAACACGTGAGGCAATACTGACCTTACGACTTATCTTAGAAGAAAGATTAAGAAAAGGCAAACCTACGTTTCTAGCATTTGTAGACTTAAAGAAAGCTTTTGACAATGTTAACTGGAATACTCTCTTTCAAATTCTGAAGGTGGCAGGGGTAAAATACAGGGAGCGAAAGGCTATTTACAGTATGTACAGAAACGAGATGGCAATTATAAGAGTCGAGGGGCATGAAAGGGAAGCAGTGGTTGGGAAAGGAGTAAGACAGGGTTGTAGCCTCTCCCCGATGTTATTCAATCTGTATATTGAGCAAGCAGTAAAGGAAACAAAAGAAAAATTCGGAGTAAATATTAAAATTCATGGAGAAGAAGTAAATACTTTGAGGTTCGCCGATGACATTGTAATTCTGTCAGAGACAGCAAAGGACTTGGAAGAGCAGTTGAACGGAATGGACAGTGTCTTGAAAGGAGGATATAAGATGAACATCAACAAAAGCAAAACGAGGATAATGGAATGTAGTCAAATTAAGTCGGGTGATGCTGAGGGAATTAGATTAGGAAATGAGACACTTAAAGTAGTAAAGGAGTTTTGCTATTTGGGGAGTAAAATAACCGATGATCGTCGAAGTAGAGAGGATATATAATGTAGACTGGCAATGGCAAGGAAAGCATTTCTCAAGAAGAGGAATTTGTTAACATCGAGTATAGATTTAAGTGTCAGGAAGTCGTTTCTGAAAGTATTTGTATGGAGTGTAGCCATGTATGGAAGTGAAACATGGACGATAACTAGTTTGGACAAGAAGAGAATAGAAGCTTTCGAAATGTGGTGCTACAGAAGAATGCTGAAGATAAGGTGGGTAGATCACGTAATTAATGAGGAGGTATTGAATAGGATTGGGAAGAAGAGAAGTTTGTGGCACAACTTGACCAGAAGAAGGGATCGGTTGGTAGGACATGTTTTGAGGCATCAAGGGATCACAAATTTAGCATTGGAGGGCAGTGTGGAGGGTAAAAATCGTAGAGGGAGACCAAGAGATGAATACACTAAGCAGATTCAGAAGGATGTAGGTTGCAGTAGATACTGGGAGATGAAGAAGCTTGCACAGGATAGGGTAGCATGGAGAGCTGCATCAAACCAGTCTAAGGACTGAAGACCACAACAACAACAACAACGACGTTATTTAACATGGCTAACAAGGGGACTACGCATAGTCGTTGTTGTTGTGGTCTTCAGTCCTGAGATTGGTTTGATGCAGCTCTCCATGCTACTCTATCCTGTGCAAGCTGCTTCATCTCCCAGTACCTACTGCAACCTACATCCTTCTAAATCTGCTTAGTGTATTCATCTCTTGGTCTCCCCCTACGATTTTTACCCTCCACGCTTCCCTCCAGTACCAAATTGGTGATCCCTTGATGCCTCAGAACCTATCCTACCAACCGATCCCTTCTTATAGTCAAGTTGTGCCACAAACTCCTCCCCAATTCTATTCAATACCTCCTCATTAGTTATGTGATCTACCCATCTAATCTTCAGCATTCTTCTGTAGCACCACATTTCGAAAGCTTCTATTCTCTTCTTGTCTAGCCTATTTATCGTCCATTTTTCATTTCCATATATGGCTACACTCCATACAAATACTTTCAGAAACGACTTCCTTACACTGAAATCTGTACTCGATGTTAACAAATTTCTCTCCTTCAGAAACGCTTTCCTTCCCATTGCCAGTCTACATTTTATATCCTCTATACTTCAACCATCATCAGTTATTTTAGTGCCCAAATAGCCAAACTCCTTTACATATTTACGTGTCTCATTTCGTAATCTAATTCCCTCAGCATCACTTGACTTAATTCGACTACATTCCATTATCCTCGTTTTGCTTTTGTTGATGTTTATCTAATATCCTCCTCTCAAGACACTGTCCATTCCGTTCAACTGCTCTTGCAAGTCCTTCACTGTCACTGACAGAATTACAATGTCATCGGCAAACCTCAAAGTTTTTATTAATACCTACTCTGAATTTTTCTTTTGTTTCCTTTACTGCTTGCAATTCCTTTGCTGTCTCTGACAGAATTAGAATCTCATCGACGAACCTCAAAGTTTTTATTAATACCTACTCCGAATTTTTCTTTTGTTTCCTTTACTGCTTGCAAGTCCTTTTCTGTCTCTGACAGAATTACAATGTCATCGGAGAACCTCAGAGTTTTTATTAATATCTACTCCGAATTTTTCTTTTATTTCCTTTACTGCTTGCTCAATATACAGATTGAATAACATCGGGGAGAGAGCTATAAACTGTATGACAATTAGCAGCCAGTGCGTCGTTACATTTTTATGAAAATCGACGCCGGTTCTGGGTGCCTGCTTACACACACAGTTCACGTGGATATGGCTAGTAGCTGGATGTACATTCGCCCGAATGTACTGGGTGGGGAACTTGGATGCGGTCATTCGCTCGAGTTTCATAACTACTCCCCTGTTACTACACTCTCCCAGGGGGCCACAGGTGGGCGCTTCCGGCACAGCCGGGAAAAGAGTGTAAAACAGGAGGAGTCGCTTTCTGGGAGAGTGGCCTTAGAGCCGCTGCGAGTACCACCCCCAGGTAGTGCTGGCACCATGCTAAGTGCGCTGCAGGTGGCGCAGCAGCGGCCGCTACTGCAGGCCAGCAGGCGCCCCGTGTATGTCTGCGTGCGCGTGCGTGTGTGTGTGTGTGTGCGCGCTCGCGCGCGCGTGCGGGGCGTCGAGGCTCGTAACACGAGCTGCCGGCGAGGGAGGGTGCCTCGCAGCCGCTGCCGTCCCGCTGCTGCCGGTCGATGCGGGACACCGGAGCGTCACGTCGCGTCGTGGAGTCGATGCCGCGGCTGGCACCGACACCGCCACCACACACCCGTGCCTGGTCTCCAGTAAGAAACACTGCGTGTGCCGTGCGCCGCCTCCAGAGACAGTGTCAATTATCAAGTGACTAGCAAGACGATAATGGAATGTAGTCGAATTAAATCGGGTGATGCTGAGCAATTAGATTAGGAAATGAGAAACCTAAAGTAGTAAATGAGTTTTGCTATTTGGGGAGCAAAATAACTGATGATGGTGGAAGTAGAGAGGATATTGTAACATCCACGTGATAAATTTTTGGCTACAGTGCGACGAGAGGAAATTATGCCTGTAATAGTTATAAACATTATATATTTGACGTATGGAAAAATAGTGAATACGATAATAAACATTAATTATTTATATAATATTCTATGACGTAATTGGACATATCGATGTGTATCATACAAAGACTATGATAATTGTAAATTCCTTTTATGATCTGCGTTTGTCTTCCTTTTTTTTTTTTTTTACCTTTTGTTGGTTGGCTTTTGTAGGTTGCGGACGCATATCGAACTGAGGTCTGTTAAGTAACTGTAATTATTTGTTAATTATTACTTGAAAATAGAGTTCATTATTATTATAAACATGAGTGAATAATTATTTGTAACTTTAATTCATATCTCAGTAAGCATTATCTGTGTTAATTATTTCTTTCCTCTGCAAGGAACGCAGCCATTGATGATAGCGATTTGTATTGCGTTTTTGTGTGTGTTTTCCTTAGAAACAAATCAAATGTTGCTTGATGAAGTCTAAATAGTGCACAATACGAAAGTAGATTTTATAGCGTTTAATAAGCATTTAAAATATTTACTTATTTGCTCTAACAATAGAAAGTCTCTATCAATTGTCTGCCGCAATCTTAACAATTATCTCAGCGGCAAATTCAAATTTAAATTAAGCAACTCTGCAGAATAAATGCCGAAGGTAATACAAATGTGTAAAAAGAAATGTGCACCGATAGTCCCGAACTCATTTTAATGAAAATGATTCGAATCAGATTGGTTCTTTAAAAACAGTGCTCATAGTACGATCCTTATAAGAAACTTTTCTAGCTGATGTATGAAGCCGAAAATAATTACGCACGAGTTGCGAAGAATATTGTTTCAGGTAACATACGTCAGTGTTGTGCGCAGCTAATATTCGGTGGTTTTAATGATCATTTTGCTGAAGATAACTGCTTCCATCTTAATCAATAATTGTATTGAATCTGTTGTATGAACTGTGATTTAGTGACACACAACTTACAGACAACACTCTAACACGACGTTAACTTGGAGTTCTTTAGCAACTTGATCAAATCTTTAGCCGGGAGAAAAATTATTTACTAATTACTGAATGTAATGAAATAAGATTATCATTTCCACTTACAAATTAGTTAAATACCAAACCACTGAATAACACAGCGAACGCCACAATATAAAATATAGACTGGCAATGGCAAGGAAAGCGTTTCCGAAGAAGAGAAATTTGTTAACATCGAGTATTGATTCAGGTGTCAGGAAGTCATTTCTGAAAGTATTTGTATGGAGTGTAGCCATGTATGGAAGTTAAACGTGGACGATAAATAGTTTACACAAGAAGAGAATAGAAGCTTTCGAAATGTGGTGCTACAGAAGAATGCTGAAGATTAGATGGGAAGACCACGTAACTAATGATGAGGTATTGAATAGAATTGGGGAGAAGAGGTGTCTGCGGCAGAACTTGACTAGAAGAAGGGATCGGTTAGTAGGACATGTTTTGAGGCATCAAGGGATCACCAGTTTAGTACTGGAGGGCAGCGTGGAGGGTAAAACTCGTAGAGGGAGACCTAGAGATACACTAAGCAGATTCAGAAGGATGTAGGTTGCAGTAGGTACTGGGAGATGAAGAAGCTTGCACAGGATAGAGTACATGGAGAGCTGCATTCTGGCGGGATTATCCGAGCGGTCTGAGGCGCTGCAGTTATGGACTGTGCGGCTGGTCCCGGCGGAGGTTCGAGTCCTCCCTCGGGCATGGGTGTGTGTGTTTGTCCTTAGGATAATTTAGGTTAAGTAGTGTGTAAGCTTAGGGACTGATGACCTTAGCAGTTTAGTCCCATAATATTTCACACACATTTAAACATTTTTAGAGCTGCATCAAACCAGTCTCAGGATTGAAGACCACAACAACAACAACAACAACAACAAGAGGAAGGAAAAAAATGGAGGATATGTTCATTGACCGTCAGTTTAGCTTTATGGAAGGTAAACGCACCAGAGAGGTGATTCTGACGTTGGGATTGATAATGGACGCAAAACTAAAGAAAAATCAACACACATTCGAAGGTCATGGGATATACCGACCTGGAAAAGCGTTCAACAATGTCAAATGGTGCAAGGTGTTCTAAATTCTGAGAGAAATAGAGGCAAGCTATAGGGAAAGACGAGTAATACACAGTATGTACAAGAGCTACGAGGGAACAATAGGCAGGCCAGAGTACATGGTACCAGAGTGGCCGAACGGTTCTAGATCCTACAGTCTGGAACCGTGCGACCGCTACGGTCGCAGGTTCGAATCCTGCCTCGGGCATGGATGTGTGTGATGTTCTTAGGTTAGTTAGGTTTAAATAGTTCTATGTTCTAGGGACTGACGACCTCAGAAGTTAAGTCCCATAGTGCTCGGAGCCATTTGAGCCATTTTTGAGAGAACAATAACAGTGGAAGACCAAGTGCTCGGATTAAAAAGTGTGTAAGACAGGGATATAGTCTTTCGCCTCTACTGTTCAATCTATACCGGTACGTCGAAGAAGCCTTCACGGATATAAAAGAAAGAAGTTTCCCTTAATTTTCGTCTATGGTCACAAACTTTTTATTAACAGATTACTGGTCTCGGTCTATAATGGCCATCATCAGATCTGTTTTATAAAAACAAAGTCCAAATATACTGCAGCCATAGTGGCATCGTCAAACGTTGCATTAGGACTCTGTTTTTATAAAACAGATCTGTTGATGGTCATTATAGATCGAAACTGGTAATCTATTAACAAAACGTTTGTGACCATAGATGTAAAATAAAGGAAACTTATTGTACATACGGATCACTGTTTTATTTGCGACGATGTCGCAGTTTGTGATAAAATAAAATTTCAAACGCGGGATTAAAATTCAAGGTAAAAAGGCATCAATAACAAGATTCGCTGATGATAGCGCTGTTATCAGTCAAAATGAAGAATTACAGCATCTGCTGAATGGGACGAATAGGCCAATGAGTACAGAATAGGGATTGAGAATAGATCAAAGAAAGTTGAAAGTAATGGAAGTATGAGAAATGAGAACAGCGAGAATCTTAATATTGGGATAGGTGGCCACAGTTGATGAAGTTAGGGAATTCTGCTACCTGGCCAGCAAAGTAACCTATGATGGACGGAGCAAGGAAGGACATAAAGCAGACCAGTACTAGCAAAAAGGGCATTCCTGGCCAAGGGAATTCTATCAGTATCAAACACAGGCCTTAATATGAAAAAGAAATTTCTGAGAATTTACGTCTTGAGCACAGCGTTGAATGGTAGTGAAACGTCAACTGTGGGGAAGCCGGAGCAGAAGGGAATCGAAGCATTTGAGATGTGGTGCTACAGAAGAATGATGAAAATGAGGTGGACTGGTAAGGTAAGGCACGTGGAGGCTCTGCGCAGTATTGGAGAGGAAATAAATATGTGCAAAACACTGACTAGGAAAAGGGACAGGATGATAGGACATCTGTTAAGACATTGGGAAATGACATCCATGGTACTACAGAGAGCAGAAGAGAGAAAATCAGTATAGGGAAAGAGAGATTGGAAAACATCCAGTGACTACTTGAGGACGTAGGTTGCAAGTGCTACTCCACGATGAAGAGGTTGGCGCAGGAGAGGAATTCGTGGCGGGCCACATCAAGGCAGTCAGAAAATTAATAGCAGAAAAGTTTGTGAAGAAGAAACTTCTAAGAATGTATATTTGAAGCACAGCATTGTATGGTAGTGAAACATTGGATGTGGAAAACCGGAAGAGAATTGAGAACATGAGTTTTGGTGCTACAAAGGATGTTGAAAATTTGGTGGACTGAGAAGGTAAGAAATGAGTAGGTTCTCCGCAAATTCGGTAGAAAACTTATATAAGGAAAACACTGACAAGATGAATGGACAGAGTGTTAATGCATATGTTGAGGCATCAGAAGGTAACTTCCACAGTTCCAGAGGGAGCTGTAAGTGGTACAAACTGTAGAGGAAGACTTAGGTCGGAATACACTCACCAGTAATTGAAGACGTAGTTCGCAAGTCCTTTTCTGGGACGAAGACGTTGGCACAAGAGAGGAATTCGGAGCGGGCTGCATCAAATCAGTCACCAGTCGGCAGACTGAAAGAAAAAAGCAACATTCAAACTTTGTGGTCCACACTGTATTGAATTCAGAAGAATGAAGCAAGAAAATGAGTACCTGTTAGGTGAAGAGCACTTTGGCTTTCGGAAAGGTAAAGGCGCCAAAGAGACAGTTCTGACAAGGACGTGTAGTTGGACTCAAAGAAGCCGGTTGGTGTAATCGGTGAATTGCTTGACATTTCCATAGGAGCAATGCAACTATTCGACGTTGTTGACGGAAATGGGTGAAACAAGGACAAAGGATGTGATTGAAGACAGAAGGCGAGGACCCCGAGCAATCGGCAGAGCCACGGATTCATCATAGCCGTCTACTCGACGTGCGACTGGTGGTTCAGTGACCGCAAAGGTCATTAATAGGCGGCTCACAGAAAGGGGATTGAGCTCCCTGCGCGTCTTGCAGCGGCTGTACACCGACAACCCGTTTTCAGCAGTGTCGGGCACATTCGGCCAAGAATGTCACTGACTGCACTAGAATTCATCTGCAGTGATGAGTCCAACTTCCAACTGAGCACCAATGATCACTGAAGATGTGCCTGGTGACGCCGTAACCAGCGGAGGGATACCAACCTGAATGCCGCCCGCCATACGGTCGACAACCAGGAGTGATGATATGGCTTGCCATTTCGTTCCATGGCATTTGGTTGTCATCCACAGCATCTTTACAGCACAGTGGTATGGCGATGATATTTTACATCCCGTGTTGTTGCTCTGCATGGCAAGCCTACGTGTTCTTTCATTTCAGCAAGATAATGCTAGCTCACACAGGGCTTGCCAAACAGAAATTTGGCCAGCAAGGTTTCCGGATCTCTTCCCAATTAAGAACGATTGGGAGATTATGGCTTGGATTTTGATGATCGTACTCGCCAGCTGAGCAGAATTTAGCAAAAATTCCTTCAGGAGGACATCCAGCAACTCTCACAATCAATGTCAAGCAGAATAACAGTTCCAAGAATGAGATTTTCACTCTGCAGCGGAGTGTGCGCTGAAATGAAACTTCCTGGCAGATTAAAACTGTGTGCCCGACCGAGACACGAACTCGGGACCTTTGCCTTTCGCTGGCAAGTGCTCCACCATCTGAGCTACCGAAGTAAAGCTTGGAAGCTAGGAGACGAGATACTGGCAGAATAACAGTTGCATAAGCACCAGAGGTGGACAAACGTGTCAAGACCTGCTGAATTTCTGAGGCCCTTTCCCTTGCATGAATCATCCAGCTTTTCCGAAATTGCAGTCGTTTGTTCCTTTGTACATGTACATGATATATGCTGATTTACGTTGCATTCGGATATTTCGTTCGTGGTGCATCTTTTTCTTTTTTGTCTTAGAGTGTGTGGGTGAACAAATACGTGTGAAATATTTCTAAAAAGTGCGAGATATATTTGCCATTTGTTTATGTGGGCAAAGTCACTTGTAGAAAGGCCATCGTAAGCCTGTAGAACGGTTTCAGACAAATTTGTACACATATTAGTTACGATGTGGAAACAAACGCTCTGAGGGTAAGAACCACCAGTCCCCTATTGGGGTGACGGTGATGACGTGGAGAGAGAGATGGGGTAGGAGGAGATGTTTAGACAGAGGAAAGAGGAGGTGAGCATATACAGGGGAGGAGGTGAAGGACAGAGAGCGATGGATGGGGAAATGAAGAGAGAGAGGGGAGAGGAGGAGATGGATAGAGGAGAGAGGAAAAAGATGTAGAGAGATGATGAGGAGGAGATGAGAGGGGTAGAGAAGGAATTGGACAAAGAAAAAGGAGGATATGAAAGAGAGAGGGGTGAGGAGGAGATTGGAAAAGGAAAGAGAAGGAGGTAAACACCAATGGGAGAGGTGCAGAAGGAGAGAGTTAAAGAGGTGGAGATCGACGAAGAGAGGGGAAGGAGGAGGTGGAGGGAGGAGGCGGAAATGGACACACGGTGAAAGAAAAGATGGTCAAAGGCGGATGAACAGATGGAAAGAGAGTGGAGAAAGGAGCAGATGCACACAGAGAGAAATGAGGAGCAAGTGGATAGAGAGAGGAATAAGAGGAGGTAGAGGAGCAGGAGGACTCTGGAAGATCGAGGTGGAAGTGGACAGGGAGAGGGGATGGAGGAGATGGACGGAGATGAAAGAGGAGATGTATAGAGGGAGGAGAAAGGAGGAGATGAAGTAAAAGAAGACTGGAATATGCTGTATACAAATAGTGAGAATACAAATCATTTTTACGAATTTTACAGGTGAAGTCCTTGTAACAAACTAAAGTAAAGCGCATTTAGACCGGTTTTCCTGCATCGTTTGCACTGATTTATTACTGAAGGAATATTTTACGTAGTTCTCACGTTAGGACTCCAAGATAAATGTTCTAATTTTCCTCCAACTGTTTCAAACACAACTCGTGTCGAATGATTTCACACGCACCTATAATTCATTGACGAAGGAACCCTGTATCAGGAATGTCTCCTAATGAAGTTATTGTTCTTATGTAGTGTCACTAATAGTAATCCAAAGAAGTAAGGCAGTGAAACTTGTAGCCATGGAAATGATCCTCCCTCCAGACATCCGTCACGGTGGATACAATTCAGTGAAACTGGGGTCAGCGTAAGTGAAATATGATGGAATTCCACTATGCAGAAATTGACATCTTGACCATCTGCCAAGTCTCGAAGAGTATTCATAATAAAACTCATGCAGACAGCAGCTGTAACATATGCGGCGGGGACACAGATGTACCAGATAGGAATCAACACATTAGTGTTAACACTGCTGCTGGAGGCATTTCCTATTTGTAAAAGCTTGGTTTCATTTATCCAAACAAAACTGATCTTGCAGATCTGCTATTCCATCTCCTCCAAATGTTACCATGTACACCGCCATATATGAATTATAAGCAATTCTTCCATCGGTTAAGGATTTGCATTCGGTGATCGCTAGGGGAAACATCCTGCACATACTGAAAATGAAGTGATTACATGAGCTGTGCTTGAAGTAACTTCCATGAGGTACTATTTGAGTTATAGTACGTTACGAAGACAAGTCAGGTGTAGCCTCTGCCTCAGTTTCGGCACCATGAAAAAGAAGTTCTCTCCATGTGAACCACAGAAGGTGGATCTATTTCGATTTACCATTTGTGTGTAACGGGTCCTGTCTAACGGTCACTGTGATGTACGAGAAGAACTGATATGTTAATGGGCTGTTTCCTCCATGGAAACCTTATTCATATGGCAGTGAAAGCTCCCATTTATTAGAATTAGCGCAATCAGTCATAAAAATCACTTCAGCTTGTTCACGAAAGTAATATCCCGCTCGGTTAAACAGAAAACTTGTCGAGTATTTCACTACTGCTACAGACGGAATACATATTGTACTTCAATGAACACAAATGTCAAAAGTATGAGTATTTCTACATAGCAATGTAATGCACGTATGTGCTAGGTGACGTCACACAGTAATATCTATCCCCTACACAACGAAATGAAATATGCTGACATTGGTCACAAAGTTTAGCTGTAGAATTTTGTTTGAAATCACGTTGAATGTAAAATTCCATACCTGACAAAATTAATAAAGGTTCTCGGATATACATGAATGTTTATTCTGGATTTTCTGTCAGGAATCTGGCCCCAAATGTTTTTAAAAGTTTTCTATACCTATGGAATAAGTGTACACAGGGATGGTACAAATTTAATAATTGATTGGCTCTGTAGCCGAATACCCGAGCAGCAAATAAATATATTTAAATAAAGGTAAGTTGCCATACGTGTCGGCTACGTTCGACAGGTGGCGTAATAGATTTTGGCTTTAAAGAGGAAAATATCAATGCATTTTTTTTTGTAGATTCTATTTTAGGTCTTCGTAACGTACTACCGAAGATCATTATTTATCCGACGGTTAATACAGACATATTGTTACAACATCAGATTATGAACGACACACATATGTAGTTCACCCACGGTTTAAAAATGGTTCAGATGGCTCTAAGCACTATGGGACTTAATATCTGAGGTCATCAGTCCCCTAGAGTCAGAACTACTTAAACCTAACTAACCTAAGGAAATCACACACATCCAAGCCCGAGGCAGGATACGAACCTGCGACCGTAGCAGCAGCGCGGTTCCGAACTGAAGCGCCTACAACCGCTCGGCCACAGAGGCCGGCGATTTACTAATATTTAGTTTAACGTGAAACCTTATGTTGGAAGGCTGCATCATCTGATTTCCCTTATGCTAATTAATTTTTTGTATTACTAGATTTTTCAATAAACGACAATTATTTAGTATTGTTTTGTGTGCGAAAAACAAGATCACCGAACTTGCGGAAAATGTATCATTACTAGATGGCAACCAGATGACGCAGCATTCTACTGATACGCTTCTTGCGTTTCTTTATAACGATATTAAAAAGAGACTAAAGTACTTATCTGTGTTATTTATGAAATTAATTCGGTAGTTGTAGATCTCATCAAGTTATAGACAGCTTGTAAATGGGCTCTATTTACTTTATTCAGAGTCGCAGATTTTGTGTAATTGTTTCCAAAGGTGTTCGTCGCCTTCTAAAATTTATAAAGTCTGACTTCCTAAAAGAAGTTCAGTCGATCAGGTACTCCATGCCGGTTGGGAAGAATTAGATCACAGTGTGTAAGAGCGGAAGAATCCATGCGCATCGACGTTTCCTAGAACCTACTTCCCCTTCTGTTCGTACTTCGTATTACGTATTGCCTGTGTGTTTTAGTGTTGCCTTATTTCGTCCGTTTGATTCAACATAAATTGACAAATAGAACTCCAGGCCTATGGGATGGCTTTAGCTTCTCTCTGTTCTGTTCTTTGGTGTAATTCTTACTGGTACTACATTTGCAAATTGCTTCAATTGCGATGATTCGCAAATTTACCTTCCTTGACGTTTTGTTTGCATATTTTTGTGACACTGCGTGGGTTCATAATTCATCGTAATACGTTATCTGTAATATTTTGTGTTCTTAGTGTTTACTGCCATAGGTCTACTTCTCAGCGGTTGCCATGATTCGTATATCCTTGAATTACACATAAAGTCGATTTTTCCTTTCGCAGTACATGCTCATTTCGTCCAGGGGTGGGGGATAAAGCACGGACAGCATAGACAATTATACTGGCCAGAGCAGCATAGCACAAACAGCAATGACAATAGCATAGATCTAAAAAATTAGACGACAGAGAATATTTAAGTCTTCTGGCTTTCGTGGCCGTATCACTGAAGTTATTCTGGGCTGTCAGGCAACCTCATATTTCCTCTAAACAATCGACGTTTCGACCCCTCTGCTGGGATCATCTTTATGATATTGTGGTGGACACTGATGAATGAACACCGTCAAATACCAGTGTCGTGTCCTCTTTTTAAAGTGGAGTTTCCCGCGCTTGTGCTGGAGAAATGCTATGACTGGGTAAAATTTTGTCTAACATTGGAGGACCAGCGTCATTGGACAATAAGTGAAGTATTCCCGTGTTGGTGGTGAAGAATGGGATTTTTGACTAAATCTCTTGCGGCTGCCGTTGGTCGGCCATCGTCGCTGGTCAGAAGGACATTTTTTCGCACTCATGCCGGAGAATAATTATTGGTGGTCCATCATCATTGGCCGGAAACGAAACTGGCTGAGCAAGAGAAGCGGAACCTTTACCCAAAATATTATTGTCCGCATAGGCGGGTATGGCTCTGAGCACTATGCGACTTAACTTCTGAGGTAATCAGTCGCCTAGAACTTGGAACTAATGGAACCTAACTAACCTAAGAACATCACACACATCCATCCCCGAGGCAGGATTCGAACCTGCTACCGTAGCGGTCGCTCGGTTCCAGACTGTAGCGCCTAGAACCGCACGGCCACTCCGGCCGGCGCAGAGGCGGGGAGCTAAGATACTGGAAGCCTATAGCTGTCCTCTCTATCGAAGTTACATGCGTTCTTAGATAGTTCAATGATTCCTCGGACTCTTCTCCTATAAATGTTGGTTTCGTAGCCAGCACACGTACGTTTTTAAAATCGATGTCAAGGTGACAGCTTTCGTGATGTTCCGCTACCTCCGTTTCGTCCGCCGCTCGTGGTCTCGCGGTAGCGTTCTCGCTTCCCGAGCACGGGGTCCCGGGTTCGATTCCCGGCGGGGTCAGGGATTTTCACCTGCCTCGAGATGACTGGGTGTTTGTGTTGTCCTCATCATTTCATCATCATCCAGGAAAGTGGCGAAATTGGACTGAGCAAAGATTGGGTAATTGTACGGGCGCTGATAACCACGCAGTTGAGCGCCCCAGAAACCAAACATCATCATCATCTCTACCTCCGTTTCACACTTTGTTTTAGCCAGGAATACACCTCTGTGGGCTATAATTTTGATAAATTTTCCTCCTCCCATGCTCTGGTCACATTGCTTCTAACCAATGATGATGGTCCACCACTGGTAGCAGGAAGAACTTGAACCAATAACTCTTCTGCAGCGTAACTGCGGGAAAAATTTCCTTCTAACCAAATGACGACGGCCTACCAGCGGTAGTCACAAGAGATGTAACCATAACCCCCTCCTCCTACATTAGCGTGGAAATACTTCATTTACTATCCAATGACGATGGCTCACCATTGGTAGTCACAAGAATTTTACCCGATAAACGCACTTTTCCAGCACGAGCGTGGGAAAACTGATATCTGACAGTGTTATATCAACAGCGAAAAACACAAGGTCGTGAAGATGATCCCAGCTGGGGAGTCGAAACGTTGATCGGGCAGAGAAAATATGACGGCGTCCAGCAACCGAGAACATTTTAACTTCAACAGAGAATATACAGTCATGCTCATAAATTAAGGATAATGGTGATACATGGTAAAACAACGCTCTGGTGGGCGGTTTGCTGGTTTAAATCACCTCGGGGTATGACCAAACGGTGCATTTGACCTGCGGTCGTCGTACGGTGGCGCTGGCAGCAGGCCACATACGCAGAGGTGTCTTGGTGCATGTCAGAGTACGGTGCAGCGAATAAGTGTGCAGACGTTTTCAGACGTGCTAATGGTGTCTGTGTGTTGAAAATGGCTCAACGAACACATATTGATGACATTATAAGGGGTAGAATACTAGGGCGACTGGAGGTTGGTCAAACACAGCAGGTCGTAGCAAGGGCCCTCCGTGTGCCAGTAAGTGTGATCTCAAGATTATGTCAACGATTCCAGCAGACAGGAAACGAGTCCAGACGCTAATGTACGGGACGTCCACAGTGTACAACACCACAAGAAGACCGATATCTCACCATCAGTGCCCGCAGACGGCCACGGAGTACTGAAGGTAGCCTTGCTCAGGATGTTAACGCAGCCACTGGAACAGTTGTCACCAGGCGTACAATCTACAGACGACTGAACAGACATGGTTTATTCGCCCGGAGACCTGCAAGGTTCATCCCACTGACCCCTGGTCACAGGAGAGCCAATAAACCCTGGTGTCAAGAACAGAGTACATGGTCATTGGAACAGATGTCCCAGGTTTTCACGGACGAGTCCAGGTATGGTCTGAACAGTGATTCACGCCAGGTTTTCAAGTGGCTTGAACCAGGAACCAGATACCAATCTCTTAATATCCTTGAAAGGGACCTGTAACAAGGTCATGGTATGATGGTGTGGGGTGGGATTATGATTGGTGCACGTACACTCCTGCACGTCTTTGACAGAGGAACTGTAATGCGTGAGGTGTATCGGGACATCATTTTGCACCATTATGTCCGCCTATTCAGGGGTGCAGTGGTGTCCATCTTCCTGCTGATGGATGATAACGCACGGCCCTGCCGAGCTGTCATCGTGGAGGAGTATTTTTAAACGGAAGATATCAGGCGAATGGAGTGGCCTGCCTGTTCTCCAGACCTAAACCGCATCGAGCACGTCTGGGATGCTTTCGATCGACGTATCGCTGCACTTCCTCTAGGAAGTGCCCCTAGGACACTTCACGAGCTCCGACAGGCACTATGGCAAGAATGGGATGCTATAGCCCAGCAGCTGCTCGACCACCTGATCCGGAGTATGTCGACCCTTTGTGCGGCCTGTGTACGTGGGCATGGTGATCATATCCCATATTGATGTCGGGGTACATGAGTAGGAAACAGTGGCGTTTTGTAGTACATGGGTTTCGGGGCGGTTTTCCCAACTTACCACCAATACCGTTGACTTACAGATCTGTGTCGTGTGTGTTCCCTATGTGCCTATACTATTAGCGCCAGTTTCGTGTAATGCCACGTAGTGTGGCACCGTATTGTGAATTATCCTTAATTTATGAGCGTGAGTGTTGTTTTTGCGAAGATTGCCAAAGAAATGGTCTTGCCAGTGGGTGTCAAAATGTTCAACTGTGTGTGAAATCTTATGGGACTTAACTGATAAGATCATCGCCTCTAAGCTTACGCTCTACTTAACCTAAATTATCCTAAGGACAAACACACACCCATGCCCGAGGGAGGACTCGAACCTCCGCCGGGACCAGCCGCACACTCTATGACTGCAGCGCCGTAGACCGCTCGGCTAATCCCGCGCGACCAGCCCAGTGGGTGTCGGCGGTCTCTCGAACTTCCCGGTCAAATGCATTAACTGATTACACCAGCAAGCTGAATGAGAACACCAACCCCGTATCGCGGAATTTGTGAATGAACGCCTCATATACGGGGGAGTAGTTACGAATGGCCACACTGCTGATTGTGACGCCCCCACTTACTTATAGGTCATCAGACGCGCGGCAGTTCCGTAAACGAATAACGGGCGCTCTGATTAATATCGGGTGCAACATTAGGGGGCGGTAATCTTATTATTCTGAGAAGGGCCGACGGCTGCGCGCCGCCGAGCTATGTGATTACGGCGCCCGGAATCTTCACGCAACAGTGATTAGCCGAGCTGAGCGCCGCTCCGCCATAACTGGGTCACACAGCGAGCCGTCAGCCGGGGTGGGGCGCGCCGCGTTGCGCTGTACATCAATTATGACGCGGCGCTGCTGGCCGGTGCCGCTCGCCGCCACCGGTAGCGTGATTCGCTAATTGGAGCGCGGAGAATATTGCATGGTCGGCGCGCCGGAGCGTGGGCCGCCCTCGCCGCCCGGCGTAAATTGTCAGCGTCGCTAACTCAATATTGCGAGCTCTGCTCGTGCTAACGGCCTCTTTATTTTTAATTACTTTTCGGCCGCCCGCCGCCCCGGTGCGTAGCAGTAGGCTCAGTTTAGGGTTTCGTTCATGTTGCTGCCGCCTCTGCCCGCGTTTGCGTGGGATGAATTTTTTATTTAGTATCCAAACTGCCCAATTTTGTTCGCCGTCACCGAGGGAAACGAAAAGAGCAAAACAGTCTGAGTTTCTGGAATTTGTTAAAACTTCCAAAAAACAAATTTGAGGCACTGGAAGGTGCGGGTCAAAAATTATTGTTATGTAACCTAAAAATACTGTTATGTATACTAGAATTTGGATTTAACGAAAAGAAAAAGGATGGTCAAGTGAAATGAAGCTATGCGGTTCCAAAGTCCTTTTGAAGCCTCAAGCTTCTATTACGTACGTGCAGAATGAAGCAACGAATGCAAGTCTGTACCAAAGCCGGTATTCGAACTTGTGTCTCCTGTTCACTAACAGATGAGTTATCGTCTACGCTACCTTTGGCTGTGTGGCTTCCCCCAACTGCATGGACTATCCTAGCAGACCACCCCTCTCAATCCAGTCACGTTCACCGTTTTGCCCACTTGGCATTTCCCTCAAACTCAAAATGGCATTGCAAAGGTTCTTCAACTGCCCAGGAAGAGCACATTTCGAACAATAGGCGGTATCCTGCCTTAAATTCAGGGATATCTGCTTTAATCAAATGAAACTATAGGATTCCAGGGACCTTTTCCAGTCTCACACAGCTATAACGCATATATGCAGACGAAAGTGAGAGATGAAAATTTGTACGAAGGCAAGGACTTGAACCCGGGTCATCTTTTCACTAGGCTGATGTTCTATCCATTACGCCACAGTGTCACGGTGCATTTACATAACCGGGTGAACTATCCCAACTCACCTCCCCCTTCGGTCCAAATTCCCATTCACACCTCAACCGCCCGCCGGTGTGGCCGAGCGGTTCTAGGCGCTACAGTCTGGAAACGCGCGACCGCTATGGAGGCAGGTTCGAATCCTTTTTTGGGCAAGAATGTGTGTGATGTCCTTAGGTTAGTTAGGTTTAAGTAGTTCTAAGTTCTAGGGGACTGATGACTCCTGAAGTTAAGTCCCATAGTGCTCGGAGCAATTTGATCCATTTGAACACCTCCGCCCTCTTGGTACTCCCCCCTGAACTCGAACAACACTGAATGGGAATTTGCACTGAGGAGGGAGGTGTCCTAGGGCAGGCCACACAGTTGCGCAAAAGCCACTGTGCAGGGGTGGCGCAGTGGTTAGCACATGTGCCTTATGCGAGGGAGATCCGATTTCGAATCCCAGCCTGGGTAAAAATATTCGTTTGTCACTTCAGTCTGCATGTATACATCATAGATGTAATGAACAAAGTAAGAGCATATTGACTGTGAGACCAGTTGTGTGATTGGATTGATGAGTTCCTAGATAACAGAACACAGCATGTCATTCTCAATGGACAGAAGTCTTCCTAAATAAAAGTGATCTCGGGTGTGCCACAGCCGAGTGTCATGGGACAGTTGCTGTTCACAATATACATAAATGATCTTGTATATAACATCAGAAGTTCACTGAGTCTTTTTGTGGATGATGCTGTTGTACATCGAGAGATTGTGACAATGGAAAATTGTCCTGAAATGCAGGAGGATCTGCAAAGAATTGACGCATGATGCAGGGAATGGCAATCAATGTAGACAAGTATAATGTGGTGCGAATACATAGAAAGAAAGATCCTTTATCATTTAGCTACAATATAGGAGGTCAATAACTGGAAGCAGTTAATTCCATAAATTATCTGGGAGTACACATTAGGAGTGATTTAAAATGGAATGATCAAATAAAGTTGATCGTCGGTCAAGAAGATGCTAGACTGACATTCATTGGAAGAATCCTAAGGAAATGCAATTCGAAAACAAAGGAAGTAGGTTACAGTACACTTGTTCGCCCACTGCTTGAATATTGCTCACCAGAGTGGGTTCCGTGCCAGATAGGGTTGATAGAAGAGATAGAGAAGATCCAACGGAGAGCAGCGCGCTTCGTTACAGGATCATTTAGTAATCGCGAAAGTGTTACGGAGATGATAGATAAACTACAGTGGAAGACTCTGCAGGAGGGGCGCTCAGAAGCTCGGTACGGACTTTTCTTGAAGTTTCGAGAACATACCTTCAACCAGGAGTATATTGCTTCCTCCTATGCATGTCTCGCGAAGAGACCTTGAGCATAAAGTCAGAGAGATTAGAGCCCACAGAGAGACATACTGACAATCTTTCCTTCCACAAACAATACGAGACTGGAATAGAAGGGAGAACCGATAGAGGTACTCAAAGTACCCTCCGCCACCCACCGTCAGGTGGCTTGCGGAGTATGGATGTAGATGTAGATGCAGATGTAGATGTAGATGTAGATAGATGTTTGAGACTGAAAAAGATCTCTGGAACCCTATAGTTTCATTTGATAAAATACCTATGCCTGGGTTTCAGCCAGAATCCCCCATTTCGTTCAATGCTGAGCTGCTGTTCGAATACATTTGGACAGCCGCTGCAATGCTTCTTGAGTTTAAGGTTAATACCAAGCGAGCTGAGGCGTAAATGTGACTATGCATTGAGGAAGGCTGTATGGTAGGGTAGTCCGTGTAATTGTGTAAAGTCACTGTGCAGCGGTGGCTTAATGGACCAGAGCAAACGTAGTTTCCGAGTCATAAAACGAACCCAGTGGCATGGATCACACGAATGACGGTCCATTATATACATAGAGATGCACATATAAACCTACTGGAAATACTTGCAAGACGGACATACAGAACTGTTACCGCTAAGAAATTACAAGGACTAATATACAAAGTTCCAAGTAATGGTTTTTGCGGGCACGCCGAATAGGTCGGGCATGCAGGAAGAGCAGTGGTGCTCCCGTCTGTGGAAACGACCAAGTAAACTGATCAGCTAAGGAAAACTACCTGAGGATGCGACCCAGAAAGAACGAACAGTTGCTAATCTAGCAATGGAATGTATCTTACAATTTTGTTTTAATATATATATATATATATATATATATATATATATATATATATATATATATATATATATATATATATATAACGGTGCCGGAGGGGGCCTCACTCCCACTTTATTGTTACACTACTGGCCATTAAGATTGCTACACCAAGAAGAAATGCAGATGATAAATGGGTATTCATTGGACAAATATATTATACTACACCTGACATGTGACTAAATTTTCACGCTATTTGGGTGCATAGATCCTGAGAAATCAGTACCCAGAACAACCACCTCTGGCCGTAATAACGGCCTTGATTCGCCTGGGCGTTGAGTCAAACAGAGTTTGGATGGCGTGTACAGGTACAGCTGCCCATGCAGCTTCAACGCGATACCACAGTTCAACAAGAGTAATGACTGACGTATTGTGACGATCCAGTTGCTCGGTCACCATTGACCAGACGTTTTCAGTTGGTGAGAGATCTGGAGAATGTGCTGGCGAGGGCAGCAGTCGAATATTTTCTGTATCCTGAAAGGCCCGTACAGGACCTGCAACATGAGGTAATGCATTATCCTGCTGAAATGTAGTGTTTCGCAGGGATCGAATGAAGAATAGAGCCATGGGTCGTAACAAATCCGAAATGTAACAGCCACAGTTCAAAGTGCCGCCAATGCGAACAAGAGGTGAGCGAGACGTGTAACCAATGGCACCCCATACCATCACGCCGGGTGATACGCCAGTATGGCTATGACGAATACACGCTTCCAATGTCCGTTCACCGCGATGTCGCCAAACGCGGATGCGACCATCATGATGCTGTAAACAGAACCTGGATTCATCCGAAAAAATGACGTTGTGACATTCGTGCACCCAGGTTCGTCGTTGAGTACACCATCGCAGGCGCTCCTGTCTGTGATGCAGCGTGAAGGGTAACCGCAGCCATGGTCTCAGAGCTGATAGTCTATGGTGCTGCAAACGTCGTCGAACTGTTCGTGCAGATGGTTGTTGTCTTACAAACGTCGCCACCTGTTGACTCAGGGATCGAGATGTGGCTGCACAATCCGTTACAGCCTTGCGGATAACGTGCCAGTCATCTCGACTGCTAGTGTTACGAGGTCGTTGGGATCCAGCACGGCGTTCCGTATTACCCTCCTGAACCGACCGGTTCCATATTCTGCTAACAGTCATTGGATCTCGACCAACGCAAGCAGCAATGTCGCGATACGATAAACCGCAATCTCGATAGTCTACAATCCGACCTTTATCAAAGTCGGAAACGTGATGGTACGCATTTCTCTTCCTTACAGGAGGCATCACAATAACGTTTCACCAGGCAACGCCGGTCAACTGCTGTTTGTGTATGAGAAATTGGTTGGAAACTTTCCTCATGTCAGCACGTTCTTGGTGTCGCCACCGGCGCCAACCTTGTGTGAATGCTCTGATCACAGCATCTTCTTCCTGTCGTTTAAATTTCGCGTCTGTAGCTCGTCATCTTCGTGGTGTAGCAATTTTAATGGCCAGTAGTGTACCCCCGCTGCATGGTAGGACGGTAGCGAGGTTCATTCCAGGATTTAGTGTTATAAGGACATACTATTGCGTTGTGAAGAATGAAAGTTTCTGCTTAAGAAAATCGTTCGTGTAGCCGTTGCCCACGAAAGGATAGGCCCGAGTTCGTATCTTGGTCCACCACAAAAAAAAGCATAGCGTGTCTGCTTTGTGAGCAGGAGACCCGGATTCAAATCCCAATCTTGTTACATATTTCATTCGTCACTTCAGTGAGCATATATGTAAAATTGGTAGTGTCTTTTACATCACGTAACTAACTGACACGTATCTTTCTTTTAATATAAGCTCACCAGATAAATATAACTGGAGTTGGAAATGTTTCATGCATCTAAAGATAGGCAACCCAACTAACATTATCTACCCCAGTTGCAGATGTATTTTGGGTTTATGAGCATCCACAGAATTTGATTAGATTGGGGCAAAACATTAAAACTGCCGAACAAACGTAAGTTGTACAGCAATGGCTAAAGTCAGACTGTTGTCTCACTTCAATGATCCCCATTATGCTACAACTGGATAAAGGAGAACTGTATAAGAATCAGAAGAAATTACTTGTAAAAGTTTTTTATAAATCTGTGGTGAGAAAAAATTTTTAACCTCACTCGCCACATGTCTTGTGAACGTCTATGGATTGGTTGCCTATCTTTGTGTGTCAGTTTTAGTTCTATCAGGCATCCTCTTAAAAGATCACAGTGGTCTCTTTCGAGCGCTGTAAATGGTGATGAAATGGTACCAATGACAGTGAAGTGCTGTGTATATGCCAGTTTGCTGTATGGAATCGGCACAGTAAGGTGGGTTCGTGTGGAGATGTCAGAACAGCAGATAGGAGATATCTGATTTTCGTTCCTAGAGGTTGTTCGGATGCAATTGTTAATTTTTTTTATGTTAAGGTGCCCCCCGCCTATAACACATTTCTTAATCACACTCCGAAATAGTGACTTAGGAGTCCAACTACTACAATATGAGAAAATAATTCCTATTAATCTGATTTATTCTGATAAAGTTACCCATAAACAACTGACAGACAATAGCAATACTAATGCAAAACGCCTTGGCGTATCTGACAAAGGGGTATGGCGAAAAGTTCTAATAACCGCGCAAGTCAATTATTTATAGTCATGAAGTGCCCAGTCATTTGCCGGCCGGGGTGGCCGAGCGGTTCTAGGCGCTACAGTCTGGAAGAGCGCGACCGCTGCGGTCGCAGGTTCGAATCCTACCTCGGGCATGGATGTGTGTGATGTCTTTAGGTTAGTTAGGTTTAAGTAGTTCTAAGTTCTAGGGGACTGATGACCTCAGCAGTTAAGTCCCATAGTGCTCAGAGCCATTTGAACCATTTTGCCCAGTCATTATCGTTATGTTAACTGAAAGACAAAGACCACTACGGAGTTAAATGCGTCATACCTATGGTTGGTAGTGTCTCTCATCAGATGAAGTATGTGTTGAAGTAGGTATGGAAAGAGAAGTGAATTCTGATCAAATGTTTTTTACCAGGCAGTTTCGCATTGACACATTTTACGAGTCTTACAGTATTCAGGTTGGGTGGACTTCATTTCTTCCAAGCCTCAACCAACCAAACTGGAAATCCCCTTCCCTGGGCTATCCTATTTTTGTTAACAAGTAAATGGCAGTCTAACAATTTATACAGAAAAAAGTCTTTTCGCTTTCTCTCCGTCTCTGTCTTTCACCAATGAAGTGGTCCCCGTCAGCTCAGCTGAACTTCTCTAATCTCTTCTTTATTGATGTGAGCCAATCCCCGTGATTCTTATAACAGTAAACATTCAGTTAGGCCAATGTTAGATCAACACATCAAGCGACTTCTCACGCTCTCAGATGCAAACCTGTGAGTATCTGTTCCATTTTCGAGATGTCCGTGGCATCCGATTCTCCACGGAAAACTTAGCTTTCTACTTCATGCATAGTAGTGCCTCCTCATAAAACGTTTCTCCTCCTAGTGCTCACTGGAGCTGTAAACTGTTTTACGGCAGGGGGCTCCTGTGTCCTGTATATGTTCATCCATGAAGCTTAGATGCCCTGACGTGGCAAAAACAGAGAACTATCTGGCCCATGGTCTGCTGACCCAGGACTCAAAAATGGCTCTGAGCACTATGGGACTTAACTTCTAAGGTCAACAGTCCCCTAGAATTTAGAGCTACTTAAACCTAACTAACCTAAGGACATCACACAAATCCATGCCCGAGGGAGGATTCGAACCTACGGCCGTAGCGGTCGCGCGGTTCCAGACTGAAGCGCCTAGAACCGCTCGGCCACACCGGCCGGCGATCCAGGACTCCCCCAGGTATCTTTCCACAAATGACACAGAGTAAACGGTCTACTTTTATTCCCCTGGCAGCCCAAGAACTTCTACCCTGTCCAAAATGCTTTCAGAATCCTCTCGTTTATATAAGACACGCAAATATGGATCAAGAGGAAGAGTAAGGTTACACCACTCAATTTCCGACAGTCACTACTACTGTGGTTTACCACATTCCTCGATGTCGATCAAATATTCTTATTTAATGGGTCTTGCATTACCAATTTACACATGTTACGTTGACTGTTTCCAGAAATATCGTCGTGTAACAACATACGCCCATGACCGCATCACCATGTAAGTTGCCCAATTGTTTGATATATCAACACAAACTGTCAACATATCCACTAATAATAGGCCACCACTCACAGCTATGTAACACGGTGTGCGAACAGTGCTCGTAGAAAGGTCCAAACACACATATTGGAGATGAGTGTTACACTTTGTCAATAACAAGCAGTTTCAAACCCGATAGGAAATTCTGCTGTTAATGTACACAAATCTATATAAGTTTCCTTTGAAAAGTTTTTAAGGGAACCGTATGCAGTGGACATTTGAAGTCGGATTCCTTGCATGTTCCATTGGTCGCAGTGCCACAGTAGCTGCATGTCTGCAGTTGACATAGCAACACAAAAACTGGGAAGTAGCTGACTGGAAGGGCGTAGTTCGCTATTATAAGAAACTATTTTGTCTCCTTCTAAATTAAGCAAGGCGCCATCTGTACAGACTATCCAATGAGTCGTTTAAACTGCAGTGTGTGGAGGATGAAGTTCAAGCCGGAAGTGGTACCGGGTCTAGGGCTCGCTTTTCGGATTACATGAACCTTAAAGTGAATTTCAACATTATCAGTTGCCAATCGTCCCTTTTGATTCAACATGTTTATGATTAGTCTGGTCTGGACACTGATGTCTTCCAAAATCTCTACAGTCGTGTGCACATGTCATAGAGCATAAATTCATGGTTTGGCGAACACTCGGGCACCCTATCGTTGCTCGACTGGGCCGCTAAATCACTTGTCTTAAGCGCTCAGAACAAGTCGAGAGCTGTTCAGCGAAGCTTGTGAAATTCTCCGATCATCTTTCTCGCAATTTGGTACCTCTGTGTCATAAGGTCATTAAAGAAACGCTTGAGGTGTTATGCAAAACGTGATAGACTTGTGGTCTCTCTGTCACACAGAATTGAGGCGTTTATCAGTACTGTAGGTGACTCCGCTTTGGTGATTAATAAATTCTATTACCATTGCATGTTCCTATATATTGTTACTATATCCCGATGTTTTCGCAAAGAAATAGTTCCCCATAACCCCACATTCACCATTCAAATGTTAAATTGCACAGCAGACAGCTCTCCCACTCATTTCGCGTGGACTCAATTGTCTCGAGTTTTCAGCTGAGACAAGAAAGTTGATTATGTAAAATAGTCTTAAGAAGTCAAATGTCAGTTCTTGAGCAAATAAATAATCTTTTGCAAAAAAATGTTCAAATGTGTGTTAAATCTTATGGGACTTAACTTCTAAGGTCATCAGTCCCTAAGGACAAACACACACACCCATGCACGAGGGAAGATTCGAACCTCCGCCGGGACCAGCCTTACAGTCCATGACTGCGGCGCGTTAGACAATCTTTTGCAGATCATTCGGAAAGTTTCTTCTTTAACACCTTTTATTGATTGGTTGGAATATAAGTTAGCAGCGTTTTACCATAACTTTCATGAAAACAATGGATACACACAACGGAGACTTTTGCCATCACTAATACCGGGTGGCTATAATTAAACTTACCCCACTTAAAACGTTATAACACGGAAGCTGATTACCATACGACGACCAAATTCGGTAGCATTAATGTCAAGGACATGGGGAAGAGAAATAATGCAGAATCAGTTCAAAGAAACACGTTTACTGTGCTGCTACGGTACATCATACCATTACATACCGCTACCATTACTGCTATGAAAGGGGCTCAATATGTCAGCCATCAGTGTCCAGAAGAGTCTGAAAGCCCAGGATTGGCTTCTGCACAGCAGAACGAAGCATGTCCGTATGTATGCTGGCTGTCTTGATAAGCTCCGCTTCATGTAAGCACATGTGTGAATGTTCCTCTGGTAAATCCTGTCCTTCAGATAGTCTCACAATGAGAAATAACAGGGAGTGAGATCAGGTGACCGTACCGGCCAATCATTTGGAAACTATCGGCTGATGATTCGAACGTTTCCCAATGTGTTTCGGAGAAGCATGTGAACTTCGCGAGCGATGCGTGGTGGGGCCCCATCTTGCATGAAAACTTGTTGAAGTCAATGCGTCTCTCTCTCTTGTTGGGCGGGTATGACATGCTGGCGAAGCATGTCGTGGCAATGCTGGCCAGTCACACTGCAATTCTTTGGCCCTTCAGTGCCAACCTGTTCAAAAAAGAATGGGCCAGTGATGAACCTAGATACGAACCTACAACATACCGTGAAACGTTCACCATACAGAGGAACTTCAGGTACGGTGACTGGAGGTGAAGACCAACATCTGACGATCGTGAACTGCGCGCAGCGTTGTCTGCCATAGCAACTGCGATATCATCAACCAACTGTAGTGGAACAGGTAGTCGGCCTCTTCCCGGAGCGACGCCCCGTTCTCCAGTTCATTCGAACTATTTCATCACGCTCCGCACAGCAGGTGCAGAAAGAGGACCCTTCCGTAACCCTTTCGGTTGGCTATATTCTCAAAGTGCAGATGCAGCATTACTGTTGATTTCACCAATAATGCCCTGCACTTTTGTCCAAGCCCATGTTGACAGTTGGAACTGGACGGTGACACTGTGACGCATGGAAATCATGCAACCCATACCCTTAATGCTATCAAGTTTGGTACTCGTACGGTAATTAGTTTCTCTACTATGACGTGTTGAAAAGGAAAGTTTAGTTATAGCCACCCGCCATATCGTCTTTTACTATTTACAACAGCCTGTCAACGGTCGGGAAACTTTTCGATTACCTGACTGTAGAAATCACGTCGTTTTTAGGCAAATACCTCGTCTTGCTCAGTTTTATCCAGAAAGAAAGTTCTTTGAAGGTTGTTTGATGGAGAGTGGGAAAGGTGAAAATCAGAGGGCGAAGATCAGGTGAATAAGGTGGGTGCTGAGTGACTTTCCAACCGAAATCCTGTATGGTATTTCTTTCCAGTCTAGCAGAATACTGGTGGTCGTTATCGTGGGGTAGAATGGACGTTGATTTTGGATTGGCTCTGCAAACGTCTCAGTTTTTGACACTAAATGTCAGCAATAGTGGTTACACATCAGGGAAACAATTAGTAGTATACTAGACTGTCTCTGATTCACCAGATGCATAACATTATCTTTTGTGGATGCGAGCAGATGTCTGTACGGGAAGTTGCTGGTTGAACCATTCCGTTGTTTTCTTATGTTAGCATAAAGACACAATTTCCCGTCAGCAGTAACGATATGCGATAGGAATGGCCTGTGTTGTCCACAGAGCCGCCCATATGGCCACCAGCTGATTGTTGTGATTTGGCTTAGAGCATGCGGTACCAGTACACCCGAATTTTCAACCTTCCACTTTGATGCACATGTCGCACAATGGTGGAATGATCAGAATTTACCACATCTGCCAGTTGTGTAGTACATGGACATCGATCATTCTGGATTCTAGCATTTAAACGATCTTCTTCAAAGCCCAAAGTTAATCCTGAACGTATACAATCACTAATGCCCAAATGATCCTTCTTAAAATGGAAATACCATTTTCTTACTGTGATCTCCCCAGAGGCACTATCCTCAACACGGTGCAAATGTTTCTGGCTGCCTCCGCTGCTGTCACCACTCTACTTGTCCGTCCCTGGTAGCTGAGTGGTCAGCGCGACGGAATGTCATACCTAACGGCCTGGGTTCGATTCCCGGCTGGGTCGAAGGTTTTCTCCGCTCAGAGATTGGTTGTTGCGTTGTCCTTATCATCATCTCATCCCTATCGACACTCAAGTGGCGGCAACTCGAAAGACTTGCAGCAGGCGAACGGTCTACCCCAGACGGCATTTCGATTTACCACTCTACTAACTCAAATAGAAAAATGGCTCTGAGCACTATGGGACTTAACATCTAAGGTCATCAGTCCCCTAGAACTTAGAACTACTTAAACCTAACTAACCTAAGGACCACACACATCCATTGCCGAGGCAGGATTCGAACCTGCTGCCGTAGCGGTCACGCGGTTCCAGACTGAAGCGACTAGAACCGCACAGCCACACCGGCCGGCCTCAAATAGAAGAATATGTTGCAAATGTTCGAGTTTCTCCACTTGACACTCCGTTTTCTAGTGTCCACATCACCGCTAACTATCTCCAGGTAACAAAATGATAATATGTAAACACAAATAGCAACAGTGATCTACAAATAGAAAATGAGAATCGATAAATAAACCCATAGCATCCGGAATACCAACCATGCAAAACAAAAACGCTACAAACCGATGACCCACACTAATCTAACAGTAGTACGGAAACACAATAGTTTTTTTTTTTTAAAGTTAAGTCGTTTCACCTTATTGAAATTAAATAAAATGACATCCTTTACTTCTTTGGACATCGATGCAGACCATCTTTGCGCGGTTAATTCATTTCATCTACTGTAACGTGAATCTGATTTAGTGAAACAGTGCACACCAAGTGGCACAAAAATGATAACCTAGTTGCTGTAGGCTTCTCATGCAGAGTGTGTTTGG
Organism: Schistocerca cancellata; assembly: GCF_023864275.1. Lineage (NCBI taxonomy): Eukaryota > Metazoa > Arthropoda > Insecta > Orthoptera > Acrididae > Schistocerca > Schistocerca cancellata. The sequence continues at coordinate 709,140,289 of NC_064630.1, forward strand.
TTATTACGCTATAACGAGAACTGCGTCGCATACACGGTGGGGCCATTAAGCCCCTGCAGTCTGAGGTACCAACCCCGCTCGCCTACTCCACTCCCCCCCCTCCCCCCAACCGACACTCACACACACACACACACACACACACACACACACACTCAAACCCCCACCCAGCCGTTCCCTGCCGCTCTCAGGCCGTTTGCCTCCGTTTTTGCAGAGCAGAGTTTCCTGTGGCGAGTAATCCGCCGCCGCGACCGTAACGCATGTTGCGATAATGTAGCGAGACGCACGTGCTGTGGGCCTCGTCTCGCCACTACACGGCTCTGCTTTCAAGAATGTTTAATATTTTTTTTTTGCCAGCGTGCTCCACAGCCCATTTCCCGTTTTTACGCGTTTCTGTTTATTTTATCTTATTTTTTCGCTCCTCTGTGGGCGCGCATTCCTGGTTTCTAAATGAAATGTACTTCGCGCTGCTACGAGGACAAAGACAGTCTCGAGTGGAGACCTCGAGGTCGTTGGAAATTATTGTCAGGTATTGCGCGAACTGCGTCCTTTGTGCGTACATCCATCGTTACGCAGACGAAGATACCTGCTCTGCTACACGCATACGAGCAAAACATTTTGAGCTAATTGTAAAAGAACACTTACACACTGATGGAAAAAATCGCAACACAAAGAAAAGTGACAAAATTTCTGAAATACATTGTCTGGGTAACACATTTCAGTGATTAAAATTGCAAGATCACAGGTTAATGTATAGGTGAGATAAGCGATTGCAAATGTGGAATGTTCTTACATTATTAACCGGTATATCCCCGGAATGTTGGATGTAGGCACGGAATCGTGAATGCATTGTAGGATGCCAGATTTTCAGTCGTCAAGTTTCCGAACTTATTTTATTTGGCTACCAGTTTCGGCAATTTACTACCCCATCTTCAGGCCCCTGACCGACGTGTAGAGGAACATTCCTCCTCGTTTCTGGTGAAAAATGGCCTGAAGATGGCGTAGTGAATCACCGAAACTGGTAGCCAAATAAAATGCTTGGAAACGTGAAAACTGAAAACTATTTAATTTGACATCCTATGCCGAATTGCGGATTCCCGCAACCTTCTCTGAAAAGATCGACCTACAGAGACTTGAATGCATTATGTTTTACAGGTCCCGGATGTCAATTTGTGAATGAAGCCTGTTGCTCTGTGGGTCAATACAGGGATGATTGGCGCAGTCTGTAGATGACGCTTCTAACAACCCTACCACAACAAAGGTCATAATTTAATAATGATTGTGGTGTTGCTCACGCTGCTAAATACTGCATTTTCGGGCAACATCTAAGTTATTATGTGGCAGGTGACGTTAGAGCACAGTTAATAAAGTCATTTCACGTAACAATGTGCTACGGTCGCAGGTTCGAATCCTGCCTCGGGCATGGATGTGTGTGATGTCCTTAGGTTAGTTAGGTTTAAGTAGTTCTAAGTTCTAGGGGACTGATGAGCACAGATGTTAAGTCCCATAGCGCTCAGAGCCATTTTGAACGTAACAATGAATAAAGTAGGCACTCGTCTTTTCGTGTTTCCCACGCTGGTCTCGTTGTAAAATCATGGCTCAATCGTCGAAAATCTAAGTGGTGATGATTCCAAGCTCGGATGCAAAGAGGCCTATGTTTTATTCTGCTATATTCAAAAGTTTTGTAGATGCGCTTCACAAACCATTGTAGAAGATTACACTTTTGCAGGACAATGGTGATGTAAAAAAGTAATCAGCACTCTGAATTTAAGTTACACTTCTTTTTTATTACTTTTGCTGCAATATCACGTAACACACAAAACATCACTTCACAGTACAAAACATACTTGAAAACATCTTCCTCACTGTTAAAGTTCACATTTTATAAGATGACTTCAATATGTGTCTTTCCAACATGACGTCCAAGACTTGACCATCTCAAGGTCCGACTCTCTAACAACTAACTAACAATCGCTTACGCGCCCAAAAATCAGAGTTACAAGTACGTCAAAGATCATAGTGACAAAAGAAAGAATATACATAAGAAAAATATCATTGCAATACAAACATATCGATGTATCACAAATGAAATCAAATCTGAATGTTGTCTCAGAAATATGTTAAGTAGTTAACAGAAACACAGTAGAATATCGCTGGTATCGAGAGGCTGAGTTGAGGTGCCGTAATGGTTACGTAATTCAAGTACAATTACACGCTGCAGCTATCGCCCTACGATGTCTTTGACTGGAGATAGATTTGGTGATCCAGCAGGCAGAGGCAACATTTCCACACTCTCTAAAGCATGTTGGGTTACAACAGCAGTATTTGGGCGTGCGTTGTCCTTTTGGAGAGCATCCCGTGGAGTGCTGATCATGGATGTCAGCACATCAGATCAAATCGCCACAGTGATATACTACACTCCTGAAAATGGAAAAAAGAACACATTGACACCGGTGTGTCAGACCCACCATACTTGCTCCGGACACTGCGAGAGGGCTGTACAAGCAATGATCACACGCACGGCCTAGCGGACACACCAGGAACCGCGGTGTTGGCCGTCGAATGGCGCTAGCTGCGCAGCATTTGTGCACCGCCGCCGTCAGTGTCAGCCAGTTTGCCGTGGCATACGGAGCTCCATCGCAGTCTTTAACACTGGTAGTTGCCGCGACAGCGTGGACGTGAACCGTATGTGCAGTTGACGGACTTTGAGCGAGGGCGTATAGTGGGCATGCGGGAGGCCGGGTGGACGTACCGCCGAATTGCTCAACACGTGGGGCGTGAGGTCTCCACAGTACATCGATGTTGTCGCCAGTGGTCGGCGGAAGGTGCACGTGCCCGTCGACCTGGGACCGGACCGCAGCGACGCACGGATGCACGCCAAGACCGTAGGATCCTACGCAGTGCCGTAGGGGACCGCACCGCCACTTCCCAGCAAATTAGGGACACTGTTGCTCCTGGGGTATCGGCGAGGACCATTCGCAACCGTCTCCATGAAGCTGGGCTACGGTCCCGCACACCGTTAGGCCGTCTTCCGCTCACGCCCCAACATCGTGCAGCCCGCCTCCAGTGGTGTCGCGACAGGCGTGAATGGAGGGACGAATGGAGACGTGTCGTCTTCAGCGATGAGAGTCGCTTCTGCCTTGGTGCCAATGATGGTCGTATGCGTGTTTGGCGCCGTGCAGGTGAGCGCCACAATCAGGACTGCATACGACCGAGGCACACAGGGCCAACACCCGGCATCATGGTGTGGGGAGCGATCTCCTACACTGGCCGTACACCACTGGTGATCGTCGAGGGGACACTGAATAGTGCACGGTACATCCAAACCGTCATCGAACCCATCGTTCTACCATTCCTAGACCGGCAAGGGAACTTGCTGTTCCAACAGGACAATGCACGTCCGCATGTATCCCGTGCCACCCAACGTGCTCTAGAAGGTGTAAGTCAACTACCCTGGCCAGCAAGATCTCCGGATCTGTCCCCCATTGAGCATGTTTGGGACTGGATGAAGCGTCGTCTCACGCGGTCTGCACGTCCAGCACGAACGCTGGTCCAACTGAGGCGCCAGGTGGAAATGGCATGGCAAGCCGTTCCACAGGACTACATCCAGCATTTCTACGATCGTCTCCATGGGAGAATTGCAGCCTGCATTGCTGCGAAAGGTGGATATACACTGTACTAGTGCCGACATTGTGCATGCTCTGTTGCCTGTGTCTATGTGCCTGTGGTTCTGTCAGTGTGATCATGTGATGTATCTGACCCCAGGAATGTGTCAATAAAGTTTCCCCTTCCTGGGACAATGAATTCACGGTGTTCTTATTTCAATTTCCAGGAGTGTATGTTCGTCGCAGTTACTCACCTGGCCTCCTTCTAACCCACGGCTGGACATCACTGGAACACAACATTTTCTTCTCCAGTGAGCACCACAGACTGATGGCGGTGGTTTGCATGGAATGCACTCTACAATGCGTCCGTCTCCGAGCTGTCTTTCAAATAACTCTTTCCCAAGAGTTGATTTTGAGACAGTGGAGCCAACTGCAGCTCAAATTTTGCTATACATACACCAAGATGCGGCAGAGCCATACACCAAACATAATGTTGTTCTATCTCGGTAGTGTCACTTGACCGTCTGGAGCGCGACCTTCTTGAGAACGTACATTTTTGGGACCACCACTGCCAGCAGTCATGAACAGTGGCTACATTCCTGCCAAGGTTTTGTCAAAAGGGGTTTGTGGCTAACACCTCTCCACGTCCAGTGTCAAAGGTGCCTAACGCTCACGAGCGTTCCAGCATGTATTTAAAGCAAAACTGATTTGTATCCTCATAGTGGCTACTAGCGCCACTCTTAAGCGACTGGAGCGAAATCTGAATCGACATCATCTTTCAGTTATAGAAACACGCCAACCAATTTTCTTTTCTGTGGTACAACTCTTTCGCGACTTTTTCCGTCAGTGTATTTTTAAGCTGTAGCTCATTTTTAACATTATTTTCCTGAAAACAGATCCAATTGGGCGATGGTATTATTGATATATTCCAGACGGGCAATTTAAATCGAGGTCGTCGACTTGGTGGGTAAAAAACGTCAGTGACTTACAACGAGAACAGCAGACGTAAAAAAGAGAAATTATCCTTGTTGTGCACCTAAGAGAACTTACTTCCAAGATAGCAAATAATCCTCAGCTGTCCGTTTCTCAAAGTGCTTTCGATCGGCTTGAGTAGCCTATATTATCTGAATCAATGTCTTAATTTTTTACTTTCATGAGCACTAAATCAAAGTTCACATTGTAAAATGCTTTAATGAAACCTAACTGCGTCAGGATTGAAGTCTTGCGTTTACGTATGGAGTTATTCAGTGTCTGTGTTGTTACCACACTGATACTTATCACATTAATTGTGTATACAGCCAAAACATCACTTTTAAATTGTTCCAGAACTCTGATACACCGATGAACATCTACTAATTTGTATCTCACACTTAAGTCCTCGTCAGAAGGTTCACAGAACCACTATCAAACTACTACTCGACCGTTCTACTATCGAATGGCACATGGGCAAACTGAACAGATCTCCGAATTCTTAATATGAAAACTCTTAAGACTTTTTAAATAAAACAGACTTTATTCTTCGTGTCAAAATATTTATTTCTTGACATAATCACCCTGACAACGAACATATTCCTTCCATCGTGAGACTAATTGGCCGAGCAGTTCTACGCGATTCTGTCCGGAACCGCGCGACCGCTACGGTCGCAGGTTCGAATCCTGCCTCGGGCATGGGTATGTGTGATGTCCTTAAATTAGTTAGGTTTAAGTACTTCTAAGTTAAAGGGGACTGAAGACATCAGATGTTAAGCCTCATTTTGCTCAGAGTCATTTGAACCATCGTGAGACTAGTTTGGAAATTTGTGGTAAGGTCTTATGGGACCAAACTGCTGAGGTCATCGGTCCCTAAGCTTACGCACTACTTGATATAGCTTAAATTAACTTGCGCTAAGAACAACACACACACCCATGCCCGAGGGAGGACTCGAACTTCCGACGAGGGGGGGAGCCGCGTGGACCGTAACAAGGCGCCTTACACCGCGCGGCTACCTCGCGTGGCACTAGTTTGTTGACACCGTCACTGTAGAACGTTTGACGGTATTCACAGAGCCACATTTTCACCTCTGCTTGCACCGCTTCATCACTATCAAAGTGATGCCTCCGAAGGCATTCTTTATATTTTCGAAATAGATGAAAGTGGTATGGAGCTAAATCGGGACTGTATGGAGGACGATCGATGACAGAGAAACCAAGGCGTCGGATTGTTGCACATGTCGCAGCGCTCGTGTGTGTTCTGTCATTGTCATGCTAAAGGAGAGGACGAAATCTTCGAACTCCACACTCGATTACACTTCTTTCCCACTTAATGACTTAGTTACGTTACAAACCGTGAAACTTCTACGTTTAAGTCAGTAACGGCCTAATGCAAATGAATACAGCTGAGTTCAACTGAACCTACTGTCTCTTTACTTGTTTTTTATCATTTCATTTCAACACTGACGTACAGAGTTTTCCCTGATAAATACAACTCAATCTTTTCCTATTCATTTATGACCCATAATGTACAAACTCAACGCAGGCTGACTGCAAATAGTTGACACAAAAGAATGGACCTGAATTAGAGGATATCCTTAATAACCCATAAATTTCACTAGTCACTTACCTGACAGAAAATCTTCATGACACGAACTACAGCAAGCATACAACTAGCTAAATAAAAAGAATCTACTACTACAGGCTCTAACTACTAATGAGCATGTGGTTAGTAAAGGAAAGATTTTGTTACAGAACAAATAATGTATTTAGCAAATGTTACTTTATTCTTGCGACAGCCAGTTCCAAAAATTATATAGTTGTTAATAATTCAATTATCCAAGCATTAGCAAATACATCAATCATCATTCTACAATCCATTTCCAACCAATATTAAATCTTCATGGCGGATACGCGTCCAGACCGTCCACTCGCGCAAAAATTTCCAACCTCCATCACTGCTAAGTACCGGGTGATCAAAAAGTCAGTATAAATTTGAAAAACTGAATAAATCACGGAATAATGTAGATAGAGAGGTACAAATTGACACACATGATTGGAATGACATGGGGTTTTATTAGAACCAAAAAAATACAAACGTTCAAAAAGTTTCCGACAGATGGCGCTTCATCTGATCAGAATAGCAATAATTAGCAAAACAAAGTAAGACAAAGCAAAGATGATGTTCTTAACAGGAAATGCACAGTATGTCCACCATCATTTCTCAACAGTAGCTGTAGTCGAGGAATTATGTTGTGAACAGCACTGTAAAGCTTGTCCGGAGTTATGGTGAGCCACTGGCGTCGGATGTTGTCTTTCAGCATCCCTAGAGATGTCGGTCGATCATAATCGCACGGACTGAGGTCTCGTGACCTGGGAGGTCAAGCATGACGAAAGTGGCGGCTGAGCACACGATCATCACCAAGCGACGCGCGCAAGAGATCTTTCACGCGTCTAGCAATACTTTAATTTAGGTTCTAATAAAACCCCATGTCATTCCAAGCATGTGTGTCAATTTTTACCAAAGTCATACTGACTTTTTGATTACCCGATATTACTTCTCAACTGCGAGTCCGACCAACCACAGAGTATCTTAGCGAGGGCGCAGAGCACTGTCAGTGGTATTAATGCAGTCTAAAGCTCTCCCAACAAACAAACACACAAACAGGCTACTTACAACCGCTATTCCTAACCTTCTAGAGGCAGAGAGCTGCTAGATGTAAAATGTTAATAACGTTACTTTTATTAAAAACACTTGAACCATCGTCCTCCCGAACGCGAGTCCAGTGTGTCAAACACTGTACCACCTCGCTTGATGAGTAATATTTCTCATGTCGAATTCGGTTTATAATCCATGTTTTCGTCATTTGACAAACTTCAGTTTTGTGTCATAGGGCAGTAGCTTACATTTTTTGGTGTGCACAAACAGTAGTATTCTAGTCTCAACGAACTTCGGACTGATAAGTAAATCAAACTGCACCTGTGATAAGCTCCACAATTATTTGTCGCCTCAGAGTTGCTAAGCAGTTGGCCGCTAATCTCACTCCCCGGTGTCAGTTTATCTATCAAACTGATGTCAAGTATGTCGCTACTCTTCTTCCTTCTGCTCTTCCTCGCGATTGACTTTGATTTATGTACCTTTAGACAAAACGTTTTGCTCTATTTCTATTATATTCAAACAGTTTTGTGTCAGTCATGAGAGATTCATAGTTTGTTGTGCAGTTTCATTTCACATCTGTGCAACAAGTTTCATTACTTGTATAATCGTAATTTGGTGACATTTAGTTTCATTCTGCACTCATCGCCAGAGACATCTACATACTGCACAACAAACTATGAATCTCTCATGACTGACACAAAACTGTTTGAATATAATAGAAATAGAGCAAAAAGTTTTGTCTGAAGGTACATAAATCAAAGTCAATCGCGAGGAAGAGCAGAAGGAAGAAGAGTAGCGACATACTTAACATCAGTTTGATAAAGCTAATAAGAAAATATAAAATTTTTAAATAGAAAAATAAAATATTCTTCAAATGGCTCTAGCACTATGAGACTTAATATCTGAGGTCATCAGTCCCCTAGAATTTAGAACTACTTAAACCTAACTAACCTAAGGACATCACACACATCCATGCCCAAGTCAGGATTCTAACCTGCGACCGTAGCAGTCGCGCGGTTCCGGACTGTAGCGCCTAGAACCGCTCGGCCACCTCGGCCGGCAAATATTCTGCCGCAAAGTTGTTTATTCCAAATTCAGACTTTATGTAACAAGCCCTAAATCTCGCAAAAAGAGTGTTTATCGATAAACACAACGCAACTATGATGCCCACCAAAGTGAAAATAGCGTTGTGCTTCTACGCCTGTAATTAACTGCAAGAAGGGCGAATGTTCGATTGTAGGGGAGTAGAATTAGATTGCAGACCACATAGCCATTTGTGGCAGATAATTACTTAAAAATCTTCATATTTCTCTTGCAATCCGAGATACAAATACAGCAAAATGAAAATAAATTTTACTTTTTCCGGCAAGTAGAGCCCATAGTGCGTAGTAGCTGCTACCTTGATGTTTTCTTATTTCGGGAACGTGGACCCTAAAGTTACTCGTTTACGATATAGAGAGCGAAACGTAATGGGAGAGCTGTTATCATTCATTTCACGATACTTTTCACATCTGGATTGCAGGGAGTGCTGTAATCCGCATTTACCTCGTGACTGGACAAGTGGGTTCGCACATCTGAGAGAAGATACTTACTTACATTCCCCCGCCCAAACCCCCATCCCCCACTCCACAATTCCCGCCCATTCAAGTCGCACTCGTTTAACTTAATTTCCCTTTTCTGCTCCTTAATACCGGCGCCGTTCTCCCGCCTCTTCTTCCTTGTCCGCTCCAATTCTTTTTCTCGGAGAAGCCACGCGGAGTTGACGGCATTACAATAAATCCCGATCCGTGGTCGTTCGTTGTGGCCGCCGAGGTGCTCATTTTTGCTCCCAGTCTGCGCTTCATATGCCTCCCCTCATTCCCCTCCCTCTTCCTTCCCTGCTCCTCCCCCCACTCCACAGCGAAGGTCCTCCATTCTGCGACTTTCTCCAACAGATTCCTGTGCTCTCCTCCTCACCCCACCCACAACCTCCACCTTGCGGCCGCTGGAACTCTCAAGTCTTCCTCTCGCAACCCCCACCCCAAACCCCTGCTGCCACCTAGTCCTCTTCCCAACTCCTCCAACACCTCCACCCTCACTGCCTACATTCCGATTGCCAATTTATGTCATCGCCAGAAACGCTGTATTATAAGGACTGCGCGGAGTGTTGCAAACTTGCACCAAAGCACGAATTCCTATCAGGCGATCACCACCCCCACCCTCACCCCTCTAAAAGTTACGCATTACCCAACACTCTCCCACTCTCAGCTCCTCCTTCCCTCACCTCCTCTTTCCCCCAGTCTCTCTCTCTCTCTCTCTCACACACACACACAAGCAGAAGAACACTCTTCTGTCGCTGATTGAGAATTTGCCAACAACTTTGTTGCACTGAATCTAATTTCTGACTTTGCAATTTCGTCGTATAATTCGGAACAGTGGCACGTGGCACAGCTGAAATTTATTTTTCAGCATTGTCTATGTCCTTGGAAGATGGGTCCTTTTTTACGTCCTTACTATATCTGCAATGCTTATCATGGCACTGTCATTATGGGCAGCAACTTGAGTAAGTGCTGTGTAAAGTGTTGGAAATGAATAGAGACTGTTGTAAAAAAATCATGTTTTTTCGTAAGTGAAGATAGAAAACTGGGATAAATTATAACTTATGGGAACGAACACTAAGTTTTTTTTAAACAATTGATGTGATAGACAAAATCATCCCATTCCTTTGTAGTCATGCATACATTTTTTTCGTTTCGTGTATCTGCCTTACGACAGGTTTCAACTTACGGCTCTCTGTCGTGTCCTCTTCCGAGCATCTTCCTTCTTACGTTTTTGTTTGCTTCTTCTAATGTTTTCCATCATTCCAATCGACCTCCTATCCCTCCCTCTTATAACTTGCAGTCTTCTATCTATCATTCTTTGATGCAAGCAATTCCTACGCACTATATCTCCCAGCCAAGCCTTTTTCTTTTTTCTGAAAATTTCCAATAATCCTCTTTCTTCCCCTATTTCCTTCATTACTTCTACTGTCTCAAATCTGTCAGTCCACTTCACCTTAAGCATTCTTCTCATACGCCGTATTTCAAAACTCTCTAAATATCCTTCCTCTTTCTTTTTAACTGGCCATTATGTTTGGTTTGTGGGACGCTCAACTGCACGGGCATCAGCACCCATACAAAGTTCAAATTTTTACACAGTCCAATCTTTTTACACAGTTCAATCTAGCCACTGTCACGAATGATGATGATGAAATGATGAGGAAAACGGAAACACCCAGTCCCCAGGTTAACTGTCCATGGTTCACTGCTGTTTTGCACTCCACTCCACACACATCATTTAGCAAATCTTTTCCTCTGCTCCAGTAGAATTAGTTCGGATGTTAGTTACTGCTTGATCTTTTCAAATGCCCTTTTTCACACACACACACACACACACACACACACACACACACACATATATATATATATATATATATATATATATATATAAAAGAACAGACATGATTTTTACTTATTCCATCAGCTCATCAGCTTTCCATCTAGGAATATGTTAAACAGAGCTTCCTTCTTGCTTATTCTCATCACTTCTATCTGTCCTATGTTTATCTTCATTACATATACCTTGCCCATTTTTGCAACGCTTTTCACCATATTCTATATCTCTTCTTCTAATTCCGCTTGCACTGTTTGATCATCTGCATGTTTACAGTATTTATATTTCGTTTTCAAATTACAACACATCTTGCATTCTCTATGGCATTACCTATTAATTATTCTCCACGTATGTTAAGTAACTTCGGTGGCAGTGAGCATCCTCGCATTACACCCCTTCCACTGCTCAACTCTTCCCTCTTATCATTCCGTCCTCTTTCGCTTTCTTCTTTGTATTCACCTCCTTTACTGGCCTATTTTCAGTCTATATCCACATCTTTTAAAATTTTTGGCAGTATACTCGAGCTGACTCTATCGGGAGCTTTTTCGCATTCGATAAAACAGATAAACAACTCCTTGTTCATTTCCATCATTCTTTCTCCAATCATCGTAAGACAAACTGTAGCATCTTTACCCTTTCTGAACCTAAAGTGATCTTTCCCAATATTTTCGTCAATTTTATTTACATTCTGCTTAGCGTGACTATCGTTGCTGCCCTCGTAAAGCGACTCATAAAATTAATTGTCCCATAGTCTTTTCATTCTTTTGCTTCGCTCTTTTTAGGTAAAGGCGCCAGAATGATCTCACGTAGATTTTGCAGTAAAATTCCTGTGTATTTAATTCAGTTTGCTACCTCAGTCAATCTGGATATTGGACTTGGATGTAAGACTTCCTGGGCTCAGATGGTATTCTGTCACAGCCCGATAGCTTTTTCCAGGAGCTCCCGAACTGCTTTCTCAGTTCCCCTTTCACTATGTTAGGTGTGTGGTCGTCTTCATTTAGATCCGCTTTATCTTCCAAAACCAGTCTGGTGTTACCGGCCTGTGCACTCTGCGTGGAGTTAGCCTACTGTATTTATTATTGTTGGTATGCTGCTTCGCAGTTAACCGAAAGTGGAAGGAAGGCGAGATACTTAGATGGAGTCTTCTACAAAAGTCGACTAAAGTTGAAATGAAAATGACACCTCTTGAGATAAGGAGACTTTGGTGGGCAATGGCGGAATGTAGCGTCCTACGCCCATTACAGCCAATCCAGCGCTCAGACAGCTCACTCTTAAAAGAATTGCCAGTGCGATGCTGGTCCGACCTGTTAAAAAATGAGATTCTCGGTATGTTCTCGCAATAGATGATAAATTCAGATTAACGAACTAACGAGCTAACTGAACAAGAGAGAGAGACCTCTCCAACGACAACTGGCATATAACTACTGGGGTCAATATATATTTTTAATTTTGATTAATTTTAACCATAATGTATGATGACGTTGAACTCCGTGTATGATCCATTAAGGGTGATGTTAAAGGAAGGCTGCTACTGAACACAGCTGAAGGTGGTTTGTTTTTATGCGACAGGTTTCGGTCTTATACGCCTCTTCATGTGATTAGAAAACTGAATATAATCACCTGACGATGTGCATAAACCTGAGCAGGTCGTGTTTCCTATTGCGACTGGAAGCGAATTGTTTCCAGTATCACGATTTTAATTTCTGTGAGAAAGTTAAAATTGACCCTCAGATTCTATCTGTGTTTCTGAAGAAGATACAGTCTTGTAAACTAGGATGTTTCTTTTCCAAACACCCTGTATAACAGACAAATGTTGCTGGAAATAAATGCAACAGCACTCTCTAAAACTCCTTTTAATTATTAGAGGATGAATATATAAGATATTAATTTTCGCTAAATATTTCAATTAGAAGCTTTTAATGGAACGAGCTTTACACATCTCCCTGAATTTCTGAGCAGGACACTATGACTTATATTTATCAACACACTTTAGTATCTGCACGATAGGCCATTCTATGGTTTCAATGAGAACAAAAGAATTCAAACGATGTATCTTTTTTTTGTTTGTTTGTTCACGATATGAACTGATTTGCGTGACATCACATCGTAACAACATATAGATTCAGCAAGTAAATTAGAATATTCAGCGCTGATCACCTCAGTCTTGCGTCTATCTTGAAGTAGCGCTCACCAGAAAGAAAAAAAGGATTAGTGATGTAAAAGTTTTCATGAAAATAATAACAATACTCCGGATCAATACAGATGAGATATAAGATACCGGTTCTTATTTCCTTTCAGTAGAATAATCGTAGAAAAAGTCATTCAGCGTCCACTCTCCTGGCAGTTGACACCACACCCCTGCTGAATTACGAGGTGCGACAACAAAGTAATGAGACTGATGTGAAAAAAATGTTGCTTACCGTTTTAGTCAAGTTTAGTGTTGTCTCCTTCAAAGTAGCTCCCTTCTGATTGCACACACTTTTTCCAGCGCTTCTGCCATTGATGGTAACATTTCTGGAACTCATCTTCTGTAAGATCCTCCAAGACCCTCGTCACAGCTTTTTTGACATCTTGTGTAGTTTGAAAATGGTGTCCCTTGACCGCCGTTTTGACTCTTTGAAGTAGAAAAAACTCGCACGGAGCTATATCTGGTGAATAAGGTGGCTGTGGTAGTACTGAAATTTGTTTTGAAGTTAAAAATTGCTGTACTGACAGAGGAGTATGGGAAGGTGCATTATCGTGATGCAGAAGCCAATTATCAGCAATGTTGGCACGGACACGAAGAACACTTTTACAAAGTCTTTCTAAGATTTCTTTGTAGTAATATTGATTAACTGTTTGTCCAGGAAGCACCCACTCTTTATGAACAATTCCCTTGGAATCAAAGAAGCACACAAGCATGCATTTCACTTTTGACTTTGACATGCTAGCTTTTTTTGGTCTGGGTGATCCCTTTGTGCACAATTGCGAACTTTGGCGTTTTGTCTCTGAATCGTACTGAAAAAAAACCAACTTTCATCACCAGTGGTAACACGGCTCAACAGTTTTGGATTGATTACCGTTTGCTCTAACCGATCGGCTGCCACAAATTTCCGTGTTTCTCGCGACCATTTCAGCACAAATCTTTCTCATACCAAGGTTTTCAGTTATTATTAGATGAACGGTTTATCGATGGATGTTAAGATTTTCTGCAATCATTTTGACGGATAATCTTCGATCATATCGTACAAGAGCACGCATCCTGGCCAAGTTGACATCTGTCCGTGAGGTTGATGGTCGTCCACTGCGGTCTTCATCTTCAACATTTGTCCTGCTTTCACTAAAGATTTTATGCCAACGCAGAACTTGAGCTCTTGACATAACCTCCTCTCCAAAAGCCTTCCGAAGCTTACTGTAAGCTGTCGTCGCGTTTCCACCCAATTTAACGAAAAAGAAATGGCATGCCGTTGCGCAATATTGGGTTCCATTCCCTGACGAGAGACACAAAAACGTGTTAACTTATTACAGCACAACTCACGACTGAGCAGTTGCATCGATACGCTGCTTGGATTAGAAGCAGCTTATAGACCAAGGTCAAAGATATTGTGTCTACGCAAGCCTGCAGGGTTGCCACATCTTGCAAAGAAAATCAGTCTCATTACTTTATTGTCGCACCTCATATGTGTGGTTATAAAGCTGTAAAATTAACGACTAAATGTATACGACATATTTTTAGACTGTTACCCATTATAAAGTCTACGTTTTCCGTCCGCTGCTGCGTTTATAAACCATCAAGAACAACAGAATCATCCCCTCCCACTCTGATGATGGAACAATGCTTGACGGCATGGACTCTTCTAGGAAACTTTAGGTTTTATAAGCACGATTCTAGCATCACTTCTCAACGCTATAGCGAGTTTCCAATGCAAGAGCAATCTCCAATCATTCGTCAAATACGTATCGTTATCATAAATTATCGTCCATCTTCTAGGGACATTTACCTCCTACTAAGCAGAAATCGATCCACCAGATATGGGAGTAGCGAAAGAAAACATTTGACGTGTTTCAGTGATGAGGTAAATAAACGTTCATCGGTAGTTCGTCTGAGAAAATTATTATTCTTGTTTGATCAGCGGAATGACTTTCCGATGAAGTTTCGGGATTGCAGCCTCATGACGTCGACATGTTGCCACAACAATTTGACTGACAACGATTAAGCCATCTTCATCTGAATGTCTTGCACTACCGATTTCTGCTGTACGGCGCTAAATTTATGCGGCGCCAATTTTTGGTATGAATATAGCGACGCACACTACCAGCCTCCAGTGTGAAAGACACACCTGAACTTGGCTTAATGGTTTTCAACCGAAATATTGTCATTCTCAATGCAGAGAAGTCCTCCAAAGTAAGAGTGATTTCAGGTGTGCCGTAGGGGAGTGTCGTAGGACCGTTGCTATTCACAATATATATAAATGACGTAGTGGATAACATCGGAAGTTCACTGAGGCTTTTTGCGGATGATACTGTAGAATATCGAGAAGTTGTATCAATGGAAAATTGTACTTAAATGCAGAAGGATCTTCAACGAATTGACGCATGATGCAGGGAATGACAACTGAATCTCAATGTTGACAAGTGTAATGTGCTGCGAATACATAGAAAGAAAGATCCTTTATCATTTAGCTACAATCTAGCAGGTCAGCAACTGGAAGCAGTTAATTGTATAAATTATCTGGGAATAGGCATTAGGAGTGATCTAAAATGAAATGGCCATATAAAATTAAGCCTCGGTAAAGCAGATGCCAGACTGAGAATCATTGGAAGAATCCTAAGGAAATGCAGTCCGAAAACAAAGAATTTAGGCTACAGTACACTTGTTCGCCCACTGCTTGAATACTGCTCACCAGAGTGGGATCCGTACCAGATAGGGTTGATAGAAGAGATAGAAAAGATCCAACGGATAGCAGCGCGCCTCGTTACAGGATCATTCAGTAATTGCGAAAGCGTTACGGAGATGATAGATAAACTCCAGTGGAAGACTCTGCAACGGAGACGTTCAGTAGCTCGGTACGGGCTTTTGTTGAAGTTTCGAGAACATACTTTCACCGAGGAGTCGAGCAATATATTCCTCCCTCCTATGTATACCTCGCGAAGAGACCATGAAGATAAAATCAGAGAGGTTAGAGCCCACACAGAGGCATACCGACAATCTTTCTTTCCACGAACAATACGAGACTGGATAGAAGGGAGAACCGATAGAGGTACTCAAGGTACCCTCCGGCACATACCGTCAGGTGGCTTGCAATAAAGATTTAGATGTAGATGTAGAAGAAGCCGACATCCTCCGGCTACAATCCAAAACATCACTAGCACAATTATGTTTCAACGTATCAGGCGTGCTTCCTCTGCAAGTGCAATTTACTGACAACTTTTTAAGTATCTCTTCTTTTATCACTGTAAGTCTCGTTTGTATCTTAATAATGAATGGTCTGGTGGAACCTGGAGTGTTAGTACTTCAAGTACGTGCTAATTGAGGAAAGTACATACGCGTTCAATCTATGATTCGTGTAGGAAAAAGGTGATCGCAGAATATACGGGGAGCCTTTTCGGTCAAATCACAAACAAAAGATGCAGCGGAGCTTAATGTCTTCTTTGAGTACCTTCAGAGTCCGAGATCTTACGGAGAACGGAAGTCCTTCATCGGTATTTGTGATGAAGCTCTGTAGCTCTGATATTCAGAAGGTGGGTGCGAGCAGATGAGAAGGGTATTCTTCGCAATGCTCTTCTAGTTTTGATACAGCTTGCTCTCTTACGGATGAATGTGGCTCGATGGGATTAGGGCACACTTAAGTTAGCGTACACGTTCTCCCGGTGTCAGTTGAAAGGATTATTGTCTATGGTGCAAATCAAAATAGTTTGTTTGGTTTGCGCAGTAGGTATTCCTAACGCTGAGACGATTGACCAACGTGTAACGGAAACATGCGGAATCATTCGATAACATCCGTGAATGTTACAGCCCTCAAGCGTTTGGCGTCGGCATCCGTTAATAACTTCTATCGGAGTTTAAGATGAACTACATTAGATAACAAATTTTCCATCACAGATTGTCGATGAAGATGATGGACATATTTGAAAGCTCTATTTCTTTTTTCTTCATATGTGGCGTGATTTAAACACAGCGAGAATTTTAGAGATACGTTTATATTGGCAGTACGTCTTACTTTCAGTTTCGGTATCAAATATGTTAGTCACATGGAAGTAGTTCTACACTGCCCCTGTATAGCAACTTCTCCGTGGTGTAGGATAAGCCGTTAAACTTACCTATATGTCAAGCGATATACGGACAATCAGCAACGCGTAAGAGACAACATTGACGCAAAGATACTCCGTCTAAAGAACAACAATAAACTAATACTTAGCAAGAGATTAACTACCTTTATGACTAAATGTCTATAAATTTGCTACATATAATTTTGCCACCATTTACCTTGTGAAAACTAGAGCTACGCACACACTATTATGTACCAAATAAAAAGAGAACGGAAGGTGTATCAACAGAAAAGTTCTTTTAGCATTTTCTACACCAGAGGGCTCCACTAATTAATATTGCAAATTCAGTTGCTTCACGACATAAAAACTACGTATACTCGAAACATAACTGTACGTATATTGTTAGTATAATTTTTGAAGAAAGCTTCATTTCACTCTGTTTTCGTCGCCTTTTCTTTTCGCGTATTTCAATTTTCTGCCCGTGGTTTTACTTTCGTAAAATTTCGCAGATGTTGCCCGCATGCAGTATCTGCTATAACACATCCATTTTCGTACGTGTTGTGGGTACAGCAATAATTGAAATGATCTATTTTGAAGTACACTTTCGGTTTCTTTGGTGTGTGTGTGTGTGTGTGTGTGTGTGTGTGTGTGTGCGTGTGTGTGTGTGTGTGTGAATGTGTGAGGGGGGTTGGGCTGGAAGCGAAAGGGAAAGAAGGAGATGTTGGCTGAAGGAGAGACGATTAGGGGAAGGGAGTATGGGAGAAGGCAATTTGGAGGTGAGGGTGGGTGGTCTGTGACAAGGGAGAGACGTGGTATTATATACTTACATTTAGTATTATTCTTTATGTTCTATTAATATTTGATTTGAAAGATTGATCTGATAATTTGTGAGATATAATACTATTAATAATAGTCATACAACAACTGCGACATAAGATGGTCGTGACTATAGATTTCCCGGCATATGTTAGTGACGAAAAGCTCTCGAGTTTCCAGCCGGCTTGCAGTATTAAAATACCGCCACGTTATGAAGAGTGTCATGCCCACCATGTTCGTCAGAAGATGATGAATGTGACAGTCTTCGAAATGGCACTGCTACACGCTTCGAAACTCGTGGGCTTGTCATCAATACATACATACATACATACATTAATCCTTGTTCCATAGCTCATGAGTATGACATTTCGAAATGATGTGGAAAGTGTCACTTTAACATAAGTTTTCTTTACACAAAATTATTAATTAATTAATTTTTTTAAAGTTACTATATTATATCTAAGAATTCATCTATTAAGTAGAAGGAGTTGTCATTCAGAAATTCTTTTAAATGTTGGTTGGCTATCTGTCAGACTTTTAACACTATTTGGCAAATGCCCAAGATATTTGTGGCAGCATATTTCACCCCTTTCTGCGCCAAAGTGAGATTTATTTTCAGAATAGTGAATATAATCCTGTCTTCTAGTGTTGTACCTATGCAATTCCTTGTTATTTTTGAATTAGGGTGGGTTATTAATAAAAGATTTAATAAGTGAATATATGTATTGCGAAGGAACGGTGAATATCCCGAATACCTTAAATAAATTCAATGAAACATACTATTAATTTTACGAATGAGTTCGAAGCGGTTTCCCATAAGGTTAATAAACACAATAGATACAGAGACTCTTAGTCAATAATGTATCAGCCTTCACAATTTACAACAGTCTCCTAACGCTGGTGTAACTTTTCGATTCCGCGATAGTAAAAGTCAAGTAATTTTGCGGCGATGAACTCGTCCAGCCGTGTTCGGATTGCATTTTCATCCAGACTGGAAATTACTTGAAGGTTGTTCGAAAGAGAACGGAAAAGGTGAAAATATGACGGCACAAAATCGGGTCAATAACGTGGGCACAGGATGACTTCCCAACTCAGCTCCTCTTTGTCTTTCTACGAGAATGCGTGTGGTCGTTGTCATGTAGTCCCCTTGGCTTAAGTATACTTCACGTCTCCGTTGTTGACAATGAATATCAACAGTGATGGTTACACCTCAAGGAGTTTTGTTTGGTGTCAACCACTTTTTCCTCCTTTTCCTAAGCGCCCCGCCAGGAATTTCTCTCTTGTGCAGTCTCTTCTTCGCAGTATAGCACTATGTCCTTAATTATTTGTTTACCAAATTCTGTCTTCCTCTGCAGCTTTTACGCCCTACACCTCCCTCTGGTACCATGGAAGTTATTCTGGTAGCATTTCTGGTCTTAGCAGGTGTCAGATCAGTATTTTCCATATATTGCGTTCCTCGCCGATTCTGCAGAGAACCTCCTCATTCCTTGCCTTATCACTCCACCGAATTTACACTTTCTTCTGCAGCACCACAACTCAAGTACTTTGCTGGTTCCCGAGCGGGACGGCATGCCGCTCCCCGGCACGAATCCACTCGGCGGAATAGTGTCTAGTTCCGGTGTGCCGGCCAGACTGTGGATGGTTTTTAAGGCGGTTTTCCATCTACCTCGGTGAAAACGGGCTGGTTCCCCTTATTCCGCACCAGTTACACTATGTCGGCGATTTCTGCATAAACACTGTCTCCACGTTCACACGCACCACCATTACTCTACCACACAAACATTTGTGGTTACACTCGCCTGATATGAGACGTCCCCAGTGGGGACCACTGGGGCCGAACCGCACAGTAACCCTGGGTTCGGCGTGGAGAGGTGGTGGTCTGCTGTGGCCTTTTGTGGGGTTGTGAACCACTGAGGGCTACGGCCGGACGAAGCCTCTCTGGCGTTTCTAGGTCCCCGGTTTAATACAGACATACACAACCACACTACCATACAATTCTCAGAAATTTGTCCTCACATTAAGGCCTATGTTTGATACTAGTAGACTGCTCTTGGCCAGGAAGGTCCTATTTGCCAGTGCTAGTCCTGATTTTGTGTCGTCCTTCCTCTCTCTGTCATAGGTTATTTTTCTGGCTGCGTAGCAGAACTCCTTGACTTTACCTACTTCGTGATCTCCAGTTCTGTTATGGAGTTTCTCGCTGTTCTTATTTCTGCTACTTCTCATTACCTCCGTCTTTTTCGATTTACTCTCAGCACATATTCTGTACCCATTCAGTTCAGTAACTGTAACTCTTCTTTACTCTCACTAAGGACAGCAGAGTCATCAGTGAATCTCATCATTGATATCCTTTAGCCCTGATTTTCAGTCCCGCATTAGACTCTTTTTTATATCCGTCGCTGCTTTCTGATTTATAGACTGAACAGTAGGGGCGAAAGACTACATCTGTGTCTTGCACTCTTTTTAAACCGACCACTTCCTTCTTGGTGTTCAGTTCTCACTGTTTCCACTGGGGGCTTGCACATATTATATATTATCCGCCTTTCCCTATATTACCCTGTAGCTGTATTCTACTTTTGCCAGAATTTCAAAACTCTTGCACCACTTTGCAACGTCGAACGCTTTTTCCAAGTCGACAGGGCCTATGAACGTGTCTTGGTTTTTCTTCAGTCTTCCTTCCACTATCAACCGCAAAATTAGAACAGCCCGTATGGTGCCTTTCCCTTTCCTAATGCCAGAAATATTGTCAGCTAACAGATCCTCAGGTTTCTTTACCATTCTTCTTCTTCTTCTCCTTATGACAGCATAAAGACACCATTTCTCGTCATCAGTAACGATATAGGATTGGATGGGCGGTGTTGGTCACCAGCCACTTCATGACGAGCAAGCAGAGATAACATAAAGCCACTCTCTGATTTTTAAGGTTTTGGCTTGGAGCATGCGGTACCCATACACTTGATTTTTGAACCTTACCCATTGCTTTTGAATGTCGCATGATGGTGTATTAATCACATTTCATCACATTTGACAGCAATCGAGTACGCTGACGTGGTTCGTTGTGGATAAATTAGTTTCAGAGATAATCGTTAACATCGCGAATGTCTTCCCGAACGCTTAGATTCATAATGTCAAACCGATCCTCCATCAAACGAGAAACCCATTTTCTGGGCGTGTTCTGTCCAGTGGTATAATCCTCACACACGGCGGAAATTTTCCTGGCGGCCTCCGCTGCTGTCACTCCTCTATTGAACTCTAACAGAAGAATATATCTCAAATGCTGCCATTTATCCGCCTGTCACTCTATTTTCTAGGGTCTACAGCCGCAATCACTATCTAATGAAAAATATGACAATACGTAATCTCAAATAGCAACAGTGAGCTACAAATGAAAAATAACTATTGATAAATAAAGCCATGGCAGACGGAATACGAAAATGCAGAACAATAAGATTATGAACTTATGCACCAACCTAATATACAGCACATGTGCTAAGCATGAAGTCAGAGCTGTGCCTCGTATAATCTGTGCCAAAACATTCAGACAGGATGCAGTGGATAACTTGGAAACGAGATGAGTGTAGTAGAGGCAAGTTATTGTTTCGGCTGGGTCGCGGGGTGAACCCGAAGAGGTTGGCTGGGAAGGAAACTGATCGCGAAAGACTCGAATTTCGGTCCGCCAGACGTATGTATCAGAAATATTCACAGTAACGCACTGCTAGCTGAAATGAGAGATTCACTCGGGATGTTGTAGTAATTTTTCGATGACTATTTCAGCTTCAAAATATATTTTGAAAAATTGTGGTTTTGAACGAACGAAAATAGTCATTTGTAGATGAAATTAGTTTTTGCTGCTGAAAATATGATACACTCCTTCGCAACAGTGGTAAAATCTAGATTAAATTCCGTATCTCTCGTGTTCTGATCGCATTATCCTTTGAACTCCCACGCCTCAAAAAATTCTAATAAAGCACCGGCGTTCATTTATCACTGTCCGTTTCACGTCGCATAATGCACGGTCGTGGTACTCCTTGCATAGTGCCCGCCGCACAAAAGCGCGACAGGGACGTGTAAAAATGTGAAAATATATAGCCATTATTTCCGAGGGCATTTCGACACAGTACCCCGCCGTCCCAGGAGGTCCCGACGGTACACAAAACCCGCGATTTAACAGGTTTTATGGCCCATTAAATACAAACTGACGCTCTCGAAATCCTCAAATTACAGTAATCCCCCGTTGCTCGGACCGGCGCGCGGACTGTATTTCAGAAATAAAGTTGGCAGCGCTGCGCGTCGTATATCCCGGTAATTTATGTACCACTCGCGTGACGCGTCACAATTCCGCGCCGGCGTGCGGAAGTGCTGGAAGGGCTGGAGAGGAGGGAAACCTGGAGGACTGTTTACCCAGAGGTGCTGACGTCGCGATAGCTACGGCTGCACGAATCCCTCCAGGCCCTTCCCCTCCCCGACATTGCCTCCCACCACCGCTCACCGTCATATCTGTGGCACCTCAAAGCTTATTATCACCTTTCGTCGCTGTTGTAGTAGGACCTCGTGGATCGGTTCTTCACCCGAGCGCTAGAAATGTACGGCGTTCGCGTGCAGCACTCGAGTTTCGAGAGTTTCGGCCTTCAGATCGGAGGCATTTTCACGATCGGTATCTGCGTCGGCTAACTTCTCGCCGCCTCATTACTTGTCACCCGGCACGTGTTTATTGTTTCCGCCCCTTACTGCAGATGCGGAGGCTGCCGTTTTCGCGTGCAGGGCAGGTGTTGCCCACTTTGATTGAAAAATATCACGACACCGCTTGAGTAGTCGTGTTCTGTAATCTCGTATCACAGCCACTGCAGTTATTTTTACTTACGCGATGGAGTGTTCGGTATATCATCAGCGCTTTCACTCCCGATTCAGGGTGATACTGGTTAGACTTATGGAAATGTCCCTAATGAATTTCGTACCCCGATACGAAGGTAATGAGAAGTAGTAGAAATGAGAACAGCGAGAAACTTAACATCAGGATTGATGGTCACGAAGTCAATGAAGTTAAGGAATTCTGCTACCTAGGCAGTAAAATAACCAATGACGGACGGAGCAAGGAGGACATCAAAAGCAGACTCGATATGGCAAGAAAGGCATTTCTGGCCAAGAGAAGTCTACTAATATCAAATACCGGCCTTAATTTGAGGAAGAAATTTCTGAGGATGTACTTCTGGAGTATAGCATTGTATGCTAGTGAAACATGGACTGTGGGAAAACCGGAACAGAAGAGAATCGAAGCAAATTAGGTGGACTGATATGGTAAGGAATGAGGAGGTTCTACGCAGAATCGGAGAGGAAAGGAATATGTGGAAAACACTGATAAGGAGAAAGGACAGGATGATAGGACATCTGCTAAGACATGAGGGAATGACTTCCATGGTACTAGAGGGAGCTGTAGTGGGCAAAAACTGTAGAGGAAGACAGAGATTGGAATACGTCAAGCAAATAATTGAGGACGTAGGTTCGAAGTGCTACTCTGAGATGAAGAAGTTAGCACAGGAAAGGAATTCGTGGCGGGCCGCATCAAACCAGTAAGTAGACTGATGATCAAAAAAAAAAAAAAAAAAAAAAAACGATACAATGATTTTTTGTCCACATTCCCAAAACGGCCTTACACTTTGCGACGGAGGGTGTATGTACCTGGTAGATGTATTATTCGCCCCTTCCTGTTTCATTCGTGAATAGCTCGAGGAAAGAAAAAGTGTTCGTAAACTTACGTTTTTTTTTGTTTTAATGTGCATATAACGACTTCTTCTCCTGCGATAAAAACCTTATGTTAAACTAGAACATGCATCCAGCGTTTAAAGGCATTTCTTGGATGTTTTCTAGTATCTGTCTTCCATCCACTAAATCTCCCGCAAGTATCTTGGATGTTAGTCGGGAAACCAATTCGGCACGATCCGAGACATTATTTTTTACAGGAGTCCGGTTTGACATTTGGGCTACTATTCCGGACATTTTTATCAGATGATGTCCTGTCTTTTACTGTTGCATCTCATGATACGAGAAGCATGTGAAATTCGTACAAAAATGCTCTGAGCCTGGAAACCACTGGGATGAGTTCGTGTTCAACAGAGCATTTTCTTCTCCTGATGACCACAAGTAGCAGCCAGCAGTTTTGTCGATCTCTGTTTTTCTTTGTGCCATCAGTAATCTGACTGATGCGCTCGCCACAGATTCCTGTCTTGTAGAAATTTTTTTATCTCGGAGTGGCAGTAACTCAACGTCCTCAATTATTTTATGGATAAATGAGGACGTGCTGAAAAGAAATGCCTCCGAATTTTTATGTGAAAATTGTTATAGCTTTTAAATAAAAGCCGGCCGGAGTGGGCGTGCGGTTCTAGGCGCTACAGTCCGAACCGAGCGACCGCTACGGTCGCAGGGTTGAATCCTGCCTCGGGCATGGATGTGTGTGATGTCCTTAGGTTAGTTAGGTTTAATTAGTTCTAAGTTCTAGGCGACTGATGACCTCAGATGTTAAGTCGCATAGTGCTCAGAGCCATTTGAACCATTTTTTAAATAAAACAAACGATATTAACAGTCCACAGCTTTTTCTTCATGTCCACATATTTGCAATCCCACGCCGCTAGAACGCTCCAATTTGTAGTATGTAACATGACGGTGTGTACCGTAAGAGCCGGCCGGTGTGGCCAAGCGGTTCTAGGCGCTACAGTCTGGAACCGCGCGACCGATACGGTCGCAGGTTCGAATCTTGCCTCGGGCATGGGTGTGTGTGATATCCTTAGGTTAGTTACATTTCAGTAGTTCTAAATTCTAGGGGACTGATGACCTCAGAAGTTAAGTCCCATAGTGCTCAGAGCCATTTGAACCATTTGTACCAGAAGAATGTCGCTGAGTGAGAAACAGTACGGTAATCGGTTTTCGAAATCGAACAGTTCTTCCACAAATGGAGAGAATACTCTTCTTCGGCATGACAATGCCGCGACTACGGCGACATCTGCGACAACCACCGCCTCATGTTCACTGTCATCGATCTCCCTCCATACAGTCAAAAAAATGGTTCAAATGGCTCTGAGCACTATGGGACTCAACATCTTAGGTCATAAGTCCCCTAGAACTTAGAACTACTTAAACCTAACTAACCTAAGGACATCACACATACCCATGCCCAAGGCAGGATTCGAACCTGCGACCGTAGCAGTCCCGCGGTTCCGGACTGCAGCGCCAGAACCGCTAGACCACCGCGGCCGGCCTCCATACAGTCCCAACAGTGAAATCAGATGTAGTGTATTATACGAGTAGAGAAACAGCTTTATCAAAAAATATCGGAGCTGACCAAATAAAACAATTTCATTTCGTAATTCCATCGGGTGGCTCGTTGTGATATGATGCCAGTTCTATGCTTATGACTAAATATTGAGCTGATGGCTAAACCTTATGTTTTTCATTGTATACATGATTATTTTATGTGCACAGTTACAGCAAGGATAAATAACAAGCAAACAAAAAAATGGTGAAAAAGGTTGAGTACTGTAAAACAAAATTTGCTGTTTCGGATATTCCGACAGGAACAGGAACAAGAAACTACCGTTTCTTACGCCAATGCGTAACTTTTGTATCCCCCACTTGACAGTCTGCAAAACGTTGCTCAAGCATCTAGTATGAGGTTATTTCAGATACACTGTCAGCGAAGCTGTCTTTGTGAGAGTGCTGATGGACATTCAAGATTTGTCGTAAATGGCTTACTTCATCGTTTGTTTCCGAATATGCTCTCGGGATTCAAGAATTAAACATCATTTACAGACAGATTTCTCGCTCTTCTAAGCTTTCTGGTTACGTCAGAGACGAAGAAAATTATGTTTGAATTACAGGCAGCGTTCGTGTAGGAGGCCGAAGGTTTAGTCCACTTGTTGTGATGTGAACTGCTCGATCGATTTTGTTATATGACCGTATGGTATTTTTAGTTAAATATTCGTTCCCCTTTGTTTCAAGCTACTAAATTGCTTTAAATTGACGGTTCCCCAAGTACGATCGACGGTTATATTCGCCGTAAGCCCGATGTTATGTTAGAATATTGGGCTCCGTATTTTTTTTTTGGGGGGGGGGGGGAATCGAACAAGGGAACCATGACCTCCCACAAAAAAATACTCATCGGAGAAACAACGCAGTTCTGGTTGAAACGGTAGGAATAGAAGAGTTTCGTCGGTCATGACCTTATATTACGAAAGGTTTGCAAGTAGTTTATAAATACAGCTTCTAACAAACCTACCACAACAAAGGTCAAAATTTGATAATGATTGTGGTGTTGCTCACGTTGCTAAATACTGCACTTTCGGGCAAAAACATAGTTATTATGTGGCAGGTGTCATTAGAGCACAGTTAATAAAGTCATTTAATGTAATAATGAATAAACTAGGGACTCATCTTTTCGTGTTTCCCACGCTGGTCTCGTTGTAAAATCATGGCTCAATCGTCGAAAATCTAGGTGGTGATGATTCCAAGCTCGGATGCAAAAAGGCCTAGGTTTTATTCTGCTATATTCAAAAGTTTTGTAGATGCGCTTCATAAATCATTCTTGAAGATTAAACCTTTCAAAGTTAGCACAATACTGATGTAAAAAAAATAATCAGCACTCCGAATTTAAGTTACACTTCCTTTTTATTGCTTTTGTTGCAATATCACGTAACACACAAAACATCACTTCACAATACAAAACATACTGGAAAACATCTTCCTCACGGTTAAAGTTCACATTTTATAAGCTGACGACACTATGCGTCTTTCCATCATGACGACCAAGACTTGACTTTCTCAAGGTCCAACTCTCTAACAACTGCTTGCGCGCTCGAAAATCAAGACTTACAAGTACGTCAAAGTTCATAGTGACAAAAGAAAAAATACACATAAGAATAATATCATTGCAATATAAACATATCGATGTATCGAAGTACCACTACATTAATGAAATCAAATCTGAATGTTGTCTCAGAAATATGTTAACTACTTTACAGCAACACAGTAGAATATTGCTGGTATCGAGAGGTTGAGTTGAGGTTACGCAATTCAAGTACCATAACAAGCTGACCACTAAAACTGTAACACCATGAAGGCGGCAGGTAACAGCTGCCAAACTGGCAGGAGTGTGCGACATTCTTTGATATGCAAATGATTGACATTTCATCGCAGCCGCACAGAATACGTAGGAGTAACAGAGTCCACAGCAGCGTATTTTTCTTTAAGAAATTTCGTTTGAATGTTATTTTGTGAGAAGACCGTTTTAAGCCTCGTCTAGAAACAAGTACCTCTACCAGCAGAGATCGGAATTTAGTAGCTGAATGTTTGTGGTCTATCGATAGTTCAGTTTATTACTACACGCTGCTTCTTTTTGTGATGATCTGGATCCCACGACACTCATGTGGACACAGAATTGATGGGTTCAGGAGGACCATGTAGAGCTCCAATGGCCCTACGTGGCTACCACCTGAGAAGACTCGTATATTGTTCATTCGTCCATTCAGGATCACTGAGCCTCGTCATGTTTCTTGGACCGGGAAAGTGGCTTATTTACAGCCTGATATGAATCAACACGAACAACGAAGCGGCTGGAGAATCACAGCCTTTCAGCATGGCGACCATTAAACTGGGCCACAATGAAAATGTTTCAGCTTAAAAATAGTAAATTTACACCTATTTCCAACTGCTGAATTCAAAAATCACCATAAAAATGACAGATTAGCTCTTGTTTTGAAGATAAAATGACATTTCATTTTTTAGAGTGAAGATTTTAAATTTCGAGATTTTTTTTGGAGTTGGCACACTTGTCAAATAATAAAACACCAATGCTCTTCAGCTGTTTGTAGGTCATAAACATAGACACTGTTGCTGTGACTGTGAATTACATGTAGCTACTACTCAAATTAATGCAAAATTTCTGGTTCGCGAGTGCTTTTTTAATGTAAAATTTGTAAAAATGCCACGAAAATGTGGAAATAAGGTGAATAACTTTTGTTATATTTGTGGTGAAATAACATTTTCCTCACAGAAACGCAATCTGACGCCTCTTGTAAAGACTGCCTATTAGTATTACTTCGGTATGAAAGTAGGGGACCAGGGTAAGTCTTGGGCTCCACATAATATGTTGCAACGCATGTTCAGTTATACTGCGAGAATGGCTTTCGCTGTGTCTATGATTTGGCGGGAGCCTACAAACCATACAGTTGACTGCTACTTCTGCCTGACTCCACCTATAGAGGCAGGACTGTCTATGAAGAAAAGAAGAACAGTTCAGTACCCGAATCTTTCATCTACTATTCGTCCCATTCCACTTTCGGATAGTTTACCAGTCCCTACACCACCCGAAAATTGTGTGTTTGAAGTAGAAAATGAAGACAGCGTGGAACAAGAAGAACCAAACAAGCCTTCCACATCCCATGACCCTGATTTTGAGGGAAAAGATGATAAATCGCACAGAGTCAAGCGGAATTGAGTGATCTCATTAGAGACCTTGGCCTGTCAAAGGAGAATGCAGAAATTCTTGGGTCTGGACTACAGCAATGGAATCTTCTCCAAAGTGATGTGAGAATCTCATAGTACAGGAAACGTCACATGGAACTGCATCCCTTTTTTGAGAAGAAAAATAATCTTGTTGTTTGCTGCGACATTAATGGCTCGATGAAATCTTTGAATTTGAACCATGATCCAACTGAATGGAGGCTATTCATAGACTTCTCCAAGCTTAGTTTGAAAGCTGTGTTACTTCACAACGGGAACCTTCTTTCATCTATTCCTGTTGGTCATGATGTTCACATGAAGGAGACATATGCAAATATGACAGCTCTCTTGGACTCAATTAAATATCATGAACATAAATGGAAAATCTGTGGTGATCTAAAAGCCATTGCCATACTCTTAGGAATGCAACTGGGTTACACAAAGAATTGCTGCTTCCTATGTATGTGGGACAGTAGAGATAGGAAATTGCATTATATAAAAGAAGACTGGCTTGCAAGAAATCTTCACCCTAGCGAGAAAAATGTCGTTGCCAAGCCTCTTGTGGACCCAAAAGACGTTCTTCTTCCACCCCTCCATATCAAGCTGGGTTTGATGAAAAACTTTGTCAAAGCTATGAACCGAGAAGGACGGGACTTTAAGTACATAAGAGAGAAATTTTCGAAATTAAGTGATGCCAAAGTTAAGGAAGTCATATTTGTCGGACCACAAATAGGAGAACTTGTAAAGGATGCTGCATATGACCAAGTTTTGGAGGGGAAAGAAAGGAAAGCTTGGGAACCCTTCAAGGGTGTTGTTCATGGATTTTTAGGCAACAAAAGAGATGACAACTACAAGCATTTGGTGACAGTGCTCCTGCAAAAATACCATAACCTCGGATGCAACATGTCCCTTAAGATCTATTTTCTCCATTCCCACCTCTGTTTCCCTCCTAGTTGTGGAGCTGTTAGTGATGAACATGGTGAGAGATTCCATCAGGACATTTCTGTTATGGAACAAAGACATCAGGGCCTTTGGAATGAAGTAATTCTTGCGGATTACTGTTGGTCTTTGTGTAGGGATTCTGCGGAACTCCTTTACAAGAGGCAAGCTTAAAGACGACGAAGTCAATAGGCCACCACATGATTCTCTTCAGACACGACCATCTGCGAAGTATTTTTCCAGCAATTTAGAACTCTTAGCATGTAATTACCAGTTAAAAAAATCAAATGCACTTTCATAGTTGTTAGCATGTATATAATTAAAATGTATCCTTTTCACTCAATCCGTTAATATGTTACACTTCCACCTTGCGTATATCATAGAAACTAGAGCTAATAAAATGTTTTCATTGTCATATTTGTTTTTCTCAACCCAAAATTAGTCGGAATTGCCTCGTAAAGTGCTCGAAACATTCAAAAATTATTTTTTTGTTGTCCAGTGTTATTGGAGCTTCCCCTGAGAGATGCTGACGGGGGTTCAAACAATGACTAAATGGACTCAGAACTGAGGAACATATGTTACCAGATTGCATTCTTCAGAGAGGAAAAGCTTCTGGTACGATGATACTGAGTGCAACTGAACACCAGTCATGATCACCAATGATTTGCATTGCCGGTATTGTGGACAGCAGGCCTTACATTTTGACGTATTAAGAACGATCCCCGTCCTGGAGGTCTCCTAAATATTATCTTTCTGCAAGATAACGCAAGATATCATTCAGTTCGTGCCGCCCTGATCTATCTGCACACAAAGGATGTTCAACTGTTTTGCTGGCGATAATGCTCTCTAGATCTCTCTCTAACTGAAAAGATCTGGTTCCGAAACGCATATCACTACTCGGCACGTACCATATAAACTGTGCCACCATACAGTGAAGCATAATGGAATGAAATAAACGTGTCAGTCGTCAAGGCTCATTTCAAGTTGATGGCCCTAGGAGGTAGACCCACTGTCCGTGCCAAACGTGGCAACTCTAAGTACTGTGTTTTGAAATAGTACTTGTTAGCAAAGGCATGGGCAGGGAAGTGGCAAAGGGTAGTTATCCAGAAGAAAAATAATTTTGTTAAACTGTAAACTGTAACATATTTTCCAGACTCGTTTTCTTTCTTCTTTTCCCCTCCCGTTTTATTAAAGGGAGTTTTACACATTACTGACCCTTACATGAAATCAACTACCGCATGGGGTAGCCGCTCGGTCTATGGGTGCTTTGCCACAGTTAGCGCGTCTCTTCACGTCGAAGGTTCGAGTCCTCTCTCGGGCATAAGTGAGTATGTTGTCCTTAGCATAAGTTAGTTTAAGTTATGTTAAGTAGTGTGTACGTCTAGAGACCGATGACCTCAGCAATTAGGTCCCATAGGACCTTATCCCAATTTCCAATTTCCAAAATACAATCAACTTTTCACTAACAATAATTAAATCACCAGACCAATGAATTGACCTAAGTTATTATTCAGTTACTGCAATAAAAGGTTTCAGATAAACCAAAAGACAGAGTAAAGAAAATCAAGCCAGTTTAAAAGCCAATGGACTTTAGTGAATCTTTCAGTATCCAATATCACAGATGTTACGTAGTTAGCCAGATAAAACGAAGACTCCAAAAGCATTACTTCCGACGGATTTTAAAATAACATTTTAGACTAGTTTTGATACACTTAACAAACATACATCTGTTACACAGCGAGAAAATTTTATAATATGGAAAACAGAAATCGAATTGTCGAATAAACTGGCTTCTGTCGAAGGAGCGGAAGGGCGCCGTTCAGTTTGCACCTTAGACCCTCGCCCAGCCGTTAGTACAGCCAACTTAATACACCCGAGGAATCACACACACAACACCCATCTTACTAAAAGATAGGGAAAAATAGCTTACCAGAACAGCAATTACAGCTCACAATAGGTACTGGGGAATTATGGGTGCAAAATAGACAAGAAAATATTATATTGTTGTGTACAATAGACGTTAATTAAATAGTAGATGAGGCTGAATACGAATTTCGAAACTAACGGTTGGGGTGTTTCCATAAAACAGTCAAATAAAGGTAAATGGAAATGAGAGTTTGGCGTGATTGGCCGGGAGGCCCTTGCGGGGCAAGTCCGGCCGCCTTGGTGCAGATCTTATTACATTCGACGTCACATTGGGTGACCTGCGAGCCGTATGGGGTTGAGATGATGATGATGATGATGAAGACAACACAACACCCAGATCCTGAGCAGAGAAAATCTCCCACCCAGCTGGGAATCGAACCCGTGCCCGTAGGACGGCAATCCGTCACGCTGGCCACTCAGCTATAGAGGTGGGGGGGGACAAATAACAACTAGTTACTTGCCAGGTTAGAAAAGTAAACACTCTTTCACTGGGGAAGCAGCCTAGCATGGGGGAACTAAATGGTATAGCACTGCCAGTAGCATTACAATGACATACGTCTCTGAGCACAGTCAGAAGATTTTTCCAGGGACAGATGCTCACTATCACGATGTCACAAATCCATATGCAATTGTCCAAATCACACTCTTGGCAGCGACCATGGATGAGCAGTCACGTAACTTACAGCAACTCAGGAGCGACTTGTGTCGCGAATTTGCGTTTAATCGTTCACCAAATAGTTCGTCCAACATCAAGGAAGTGGCGCTGCTGGCCGCGTGTTGCTGTCCTACCGTATTTGTATCTCCCAATCGCCGCTCCGGTGTGCTAAACGGGAAGCGGCCAAATCTCTCACCGCTCAGACACGGCCGGTGCTAAGTATGTACTTACTACCAGGGCCCTCGGTGTCAACACGGTGAATGGGGAAATCAGACGTGCAGCAGTGATATCAATTATCTCTGTCGGTGCCAGAAGCAAATTGAGTCGCAACAAGCCTCAAAACCTTTCTCTGTAACCGCCCCCCCCCACCTTTTTCATGACCGAGCGAGGTGGCGCAGTGGTTAGCACACTGGACTCGCATTCGGGAGGACGACGGTTCAATCCCGCGTCCGGCCATCCTGATTTAGATATTCCCTGATTTCCGTAGATCACTTCAGGCAAATGCCGGGATGGTTCCATCGAAAGGGCACGGCCTGTTTCCTTCCCCATCCTTCCCTAATCCGAGCTTGTGCTCCGTCTCAGATGACCTCGTTGTCGACGGGACGTTAAACACTAATCTCCTCCTCCTCCTCCCTTTTCATGATCTACAAATTTTATCGTATACATTGACGGAAAAAGAATCACAGCGCCAAGAAGGAGTTGTGCGACATATACAAAAGTTGGTAGCCGTGTTCCTAGATCTGAAAGATGATGTATCTTCTAATTTCGCATCAGTCACATGAGAGTGGAGCTAGTAGTGCCACTATGACGATGCAAATCACGTTTGCTTTAAACACACGCTGTAGCGGCCGTGAGCGTGCCTTTGACGTTGGACGTGACGAGTTGATGTTAGTGAAGATTGCCTTTGAGGCGACAAAGACGCCATTATCAACATCTCACAGAATTTGTGAGGCTGCTAGAAGCCGGAGGTTCCTTTTGCGCTGGCCGCTGTGGCCGAGCGGTTCTGGGCGCTTCAGTCCGGAACCGCGCTGCTGCTGCGGTCGCAGGTTCGAATCCTGCCTCAGGCATGGATGTCTGTGATGTTCTTAGGTTAGCTAGGTTTAAATAGTTCTAAGTCTAAGGGACTGATGACCTCAGATGTTAAGTCCCATAGTGCTTAGAGCCATTTTTTTTGTTGCTTTTGCGATACTGCAGAAAACATGTCTGGAATGTACACAGTGTACAAGACCGCTGGCAGCGGTGGTCACGAGAATGCACGGTTGCAAGAAAACCGAGCTATGGATGGCCAAGTGTGCCTACCTGGAGGGAAGACCATCGTCTTTTTCTTATGTTTCTGGCACACCGTACAGCATCTGCAGTAGCAATCTGAACTGCAGTTGACACCACAGTGACACAACGGTTACAAATCGATTACTTCAAGGATAGCTCCGAGCCAGACACCCTGCCGTGTGCGTTCCACGACCCCCAAACCACCGCCATTTGCGACTTCAGTGGCGTC
Organism: Schistocerca cancellata; assembly: GCF_023864275.1. Lineage (NCBI taxonomy): Eukaryota > Metazoa > Arthropoda > Insecta > Orthoptera > Acrididae > Schistocerca > Schistocerca cancellata. The sequence continues at coordinate 709,173,498 of NC_064630.1, forward strand.
AAGCGACAGCTCGATGATGGGCAGGGTGAATGTCCCTTGCGTGTTCAGATGAATGCTGCTTCTGTTTTGATGCCAGTGATGGTCGTGTGTTGGTTAGAAGGAGGCCAGATGACGTCTGCAACCAACTTGTCTGCGTGCTACATGCACTGTCCCTACATCTAGAGTTATGGTATGGGCTGCGTGTTCGTATGACCGCAGGATCACTCTCTTGGTTATTCCCCGCACCATATCTGTAAATTTATTCCACGTATCATGTCTGTAAATTTCGTACGTCATTCTAATGCTTCACCTGTAGTCCAGCCATCCATGAACAGCACTCCCAGGGGTGTTTTCAGCAGGATAACGCTGACCCACTTATCTCTGTTTTAACCCAACTTGAACTACAGATTGTCGACACGTTGCCTTGGCCTGCTCGATCAACAGACCTTTCTATAATCCAGAACATCAACGGACAACAACTCCGGCACAACTTATAAACAGAGCTATCCTTCCCTGTATTGACCAAGTGTAACAGGTATGGAACTTCATCATCCGGCACCCGTACAGCACAATGCAAGCATGTTTCCATGTTTGCTTTCGACATTCTGATGGCTACAACGGTTATTAATGTAACAGCATGTCACATTTGCTATTTCTTTTCTCGCGCTTACTGTGACCTTGCAATGTTAATCACTCAAACATCATTGCTCCAACTGAATCACTTTTTGGTGTAGCGTTTACTTCCGTTTGTGTATTTCTCCTACGATATTTAAAACGTAAAGTGTAATTTCATTACATGCTCTCTTTCCTAGAGTTCAGTTTAACTGAGCTACAAAGCAACTATATTCATTTTTGTGTTACGTAATTCCCTGCTTTAATCGTAGAACCGTTACAACCATTTCTTTATCCCCCTACTATTTGCTACAAAATGTGATTGAAAGTATCCGGACACCCCCAAAACATACGTTTTTCATAACAGGTGCACTGTGCTGCCACCTACTGCCAGTACTCCATATTAGCGACCTCCGTTGTCATTAGACGTCGTGAGAGAGGAGAATGGGGCGCTCCATGGAACCCATGGACTTCGAACGCGGTCAGATTATTGGGTGTCACTTGATCATACGTCTGTACTCGAGGTTTCCACACTCCTAAACATCCTTAGGTCCCCTGCATCAGGATCCACTGCAAGTACTATGACAGTTAGACGTCAGGTGGGAGGTGAGAAAACGTGGATTTCATGGTCCAGCGGCTGCTCTTAAGCCACACATCATGCCGCTAAATGCCAAAGGAGGCCTTCCTTCGTGTTAAGGAGCGTAAATATTGCACCATTGAGCAGAAGAAAAACGTTGTGTGGAGTAATGAATCATGGTTCACCATGTGGTGATCCGATGGCAGGGTGTGGGTATGGCGAATGCCCAGTGAACGTCATCTGCAAGCTCATGTTGTACCAACAGTAAAAATCCGGAGGCGGTGGTGTTATGGTGTGCTCCTGTTTTTCATGGAGGGGGCTTGCAACCTCTGTTATTTTGCGTGGCACTATCACAACACAAGCCCACATCGATGTTTTAACCACCTTCTTGCTTCAAACTGTTGAAGACCAATTCGGGGATGGCGATTACATCTTTCAACTTAGTCGAGCACCTGTTCATAATGCACAGCTTGTGACGGAGCGGTTAGACGACAATAACATCCCTGTAATGGACTGGCCTGCACAGAGCCCTGTCCTGAATCCTATAGCACACCTTTGTGATGTTTTGGAACGCCCAGTTTGTGCTAGGCTTCTCCTCAGCCCAGCACTCCGTGAAGAATGGGCTGCCATTCCACAAGAAATCTTCTAGCACCTGACTGAATGTATGCTTGCCAGAGTGGAAGCTGTCATCAAGGCGAAGGATGGCCCAACACCATATTAAATTTCAGCATTACCGATAGAGGACGCCACGATCTTGTAAGTTTGTAACTTCCTAACAGATAAATTCCGTAATCTAGCAATAAAAAAGGGTGACTAACCGCCCAATAAAAATGTGACTCATATATAACCTTTCAAAAGAAATCTCGTAATGTAACCTTTCAATAATCAATTGATTGTGAATGTAAACTGATAAATCTGGACGTCATCAGTGTTGCGTCATGATCCTGAAAAATCATTCTGAATAATTCTGTTGTAGCGTACATATCGAAAGCAGCGTGTGAGCAATCCATCGAAGTTACATTTGCTCGAGTGCGCTAGCAATAAATTCGTTAGTCATGGACCTCTCACCAAGTATTTACAGCCAGGTGTCCGGATACTTTAGGTCACAAAGTGTAGCATTCCAGCCGTACTGTAGACAAATAACATCGTCTACGAATATTGCGTGTGATCCAGATCAGGCTGTTTGTGCTTTCTACTGCTGTCCCGTGCAGTAGCTTTGTTTCCTTTTTGAGCCGTCACTTTTCTGACTGGTTTGATGCAGCCCGCCACGAATTCCTCTCTTGAGCTAACCTCTTCATCTCAGAATAGCACTTATTTGCTGGATACATTCCAGTCTCTGTATTCCTCTGTAGTTTTTTCCCTCTAAATTAGTCCCCTGATGTCTTAACAAATGTCCTATCATGCTGTCCCTTCTCTTTGACAGCGTTTTCCACATATTCCTTTCCTCTCCGATTCTATGAAGAATCTCCTCATTCCTTACTTTATCTGTCCATATAATTTTCAAAATACGTTTGAGGCACCATATCTCAAATGCTTTAGTTCTCTTCTATTCCGGTTTTCCCACAGACCATCTTGCAGTACCACACAATGCTGTTCTCCAAATGTACATTTCCAGAACTTTCTTTCCCAAATTAAGGCCTAAGTAGATGAAACTTTTACTGGCCAGGAATGGCCTTATTATTAGTGCCAGTCTGCTTTTGGTGTTCTCCTTGCTCCGTTCGTCATTAGTTGTTTTGCTCGCAAGGTAGCAGAGTTCGTTAATTGCAACTACTTCCTCAATGTCAGCTACTTCGTGACCATCAATCCTGATGTTAATTTCTCGCTGTTCTCATTTCTGTTACTTCTCATTACTTTCGTCTTCCTTCTATTTACTCTTAGTCCATATTCTGTACTTGTTAGACTGTTCATTCCATTCAGCAGATCATGTAATTCTTCTTCACTTTTACTCAGAATAGCAATGTCATCAGCGAATCGTATCCTTGATATTTTTTCACCTTCAGTTTTAATCCCACTTTTGAAGCTTCCTTTTATTTCCGTCATTGCTTGCTCGATGTACAGATTGAACAGTATGGGCGTAGGATTACATCCCTGTCTTACACCCTTTTTAATCCTTTTTGGTCGTCTGCTCTTAGTATTCCCTCTTTGCTCTTGTACATATTGTACAGTGTGGTACATTGATTGTGACCGGGCCAAATATCTCGCGAAATAAGTGTCAAACGAAAAAACTATGAAGAACGAAACTTGTCTAGCTTGACGGGGGAAACCAGATGGCGCTATGGTTGACCCGCTAGATGGCGCTGTCGTAGGTCAAACGGATATCTACTGCGTTTTTTTAAAAATAGGAACCCCCATTTTTTATTACATATTCGTGTAGTACGTGAAGGAATATGAATGTTTTATTTGGACCACTTTTTTCGAATTGTGATAGATGACGCTGTAATAGTCACAAACATATGGCTCACAATTTTAGACGAACAGTTGGTAACAGGTAGGTTTTTTAAATTAAAATACAGAACGTAGGTACGTTCGAACATTTTATTCCGGTTGTTCCAATGTCATACATGTACCTTTGTGAACTTATCATTTATGAAAAAGCATGCTGTTACAGCGTGATTACGTGCAAAAACCACATTAATGCAATAAATGCTCAAAATGATGTCCGTCAACCTCAATGCATTTGGCAATACCTGTAACGACATTCCTCTCAACAACGAGTAGTTCGCCTTCCGTGATGTTCGCACATGCATTGGAAATGCGCCAGTCCACCTGTCATGAAATATGCTATTCAGTACCGCTTCAACCGCACGCGAGCTATGTGCTGGACATCCATCATGTTGGAAGTACATCGCCATTCTTTCATGCAGTGAAACATCTTGTAGTAACACCGGTAGAACATTACGTAGGACATCAGCATACATTGCACTATTTAGATTACCATCGATAAAATGGGGGCCAATTAGCCTTCCTCCCAAGGTCGCTGATGATCCGCTTGTTGCAACAATCGTGGATTTTCCGTTGCCCAATAGTGCATATTATGCCGGTTTATGTTACCGCTGTTGGTGAATGACGCTTCGTCGCTAAATAGAACGCGTGCAAAAAATCTGTCATCGTCCCATAACTCCTCTTGTGCCCAGTGGCAGAACTGTACACGAAGTTCAAAGTCGTCACCATGCAATTCCTGGTGCATAGAAATTTGGTACGGGTGCAATCGATGTTGATGTAGCATTCTCATCACCGACGGTTTTGAGATTCCCGATTCTCGCGCACTTTGTCTGCTACTGATGTGCGGATTAGCCGCGACAGCAGCTAAAACACTTACTTGGGCATCATCATTTGTTGCAGGTCGTGGTTGACGTTTCACATGTGGCTGAACACTTCCTGTTTCCTTAAATAACGTAACTATGCGGCGAACGGTCCGGACACTTGGATGGTGTCGTCCAGGATACCGAGCAGCATACATAGCACTCCCCCGTTGGGTATTTTGATCACAATAGCCATACACCAACACGATATCGACCTTTTCCGCAATTGGTAAACGGTCCACTTTAACACGGGCAATGTATCACGAAGCAAATACCATCCGCACTGGAGGAATGTTACGTGATACCACGTTCTTATACGTTTGTGACTATTACAGCGCCAGAAATAAGTGGTCCTACAAACACATTCACATTTCTTTACGTACTACACGAATATGTAATAAAAATGGGGGTTCCTATTTAAAAAAAAAAAAAAAAACGCAGTTGATATCCGTTTGACTTATAACAGCGCCATCTAGCGGGCCAAACATAGCGTCATCTGGTTTCCCCTTTCAAGCTAGACGAGTTTCGTTCTTTGTAGTTTTTTCGTTTGATGCTTATTTCGAGAGATCTTTGGCCCGGTCACTATCAAAGGACCACCCTGTATATTACCCCTCTCTCCCTATCGCCGACCCCTATTTTTCTCAGAATTTCGTACATCTTTCACCATTTGACGCTGTCGAACGTTTTTCCCAGGTCATCAGATACTAATAACGTGTTCTGATTTTTCTTTAGTTTCTATCTCACTGTCTATGGCCGTCCTATCGCCCTCACTCCACCCTTAAGTACCTTGGCGTCACCCTCGAACGTCGCCTCTCCTGGACTCCCCATCTCCGGACAATCCAAGCCAAGGCACATTCCCGACTCCGTCTCCTCAAGCTCCTTTCCGGCCGTACGTGGGGTCTGGACCCATCCACAATCCTCCACACCTATAAATCCCTCATCCGCCCTATCCTTTGTTACGCCCATCCAGCCTGGATCTCTGCCCCCCCTACCTTTTATAAATCCCTCCAAATCCTTGAACGCCTTGCCTATCGCATCCGTCTCCCCTCCCCCACGCGGATCCTGTATGATCTCATCCCCTTCCCCCACCTCCTCCTTTTCCTTGAAAGGATATGGATCCTGTACACCTCCCGTAAACTTGATCCTCCTCACCCGCTCGTATCCCCGATCCTCTACCACACCCGCCCACTGCCGCGCCTGTATTCCCACGTCCCACCCGGACTCCATCTCTCCACCCTCCTTACCCTCTCCCAAGGTGGCTTCCGCCAGCTCCCCCTCCCTGATGATGTCCTCCTCCCCTCCATCTACACCTCCTATCAACTTTGACCCTGCCCCACCCCCTACTTCCGGTGTCCTTTCCTTTCGGCACCCTCCCTCCCTTCTCTTCTCTTCTCTTCTCTTCTCTTCTCTTCTCTTCTCTTCTCTTCTCTTCTCTTCTCTTCTCTTCTCTTCTCTTCTCTTCTCTTCTCTTCCCTTCTATTTCCTTTTCCCCCGTCCCCTCCCTCCAACCCTCTTCCCCCGGGCTTCCCCTCCCCCTTCCTCCCACCCCCCTATCTCCCCTGCCCGTGGCATCTCTGCTCTCCCCTCTCACTCTCCCACTCCCCTTCCTCCTCCTCCTCTCTTGGCAGGTCCCCGGACTCGCACACGCATAGTGAACATTCGCGCGCCGGAGATCATCGCCCTCGGTTTAGTGTCTGTGCTGTCGTGTTTGTACATCAGTGTTTTTCGCCGCCCACGCTCCTTCGTTCGCATGTGTCGTCTAACTCGTCAGTGTTTGTGCACAGTGCCGACAGTTTTCTTGTTTGTTCGTCGAGTGTGAACGGCTTCATGTTTTTTAATTATTATTGTATCTACTGTTTTTTAACCACCAGTCTGTTACTTTTCTGTCTTCCTTTTCTCTTTTATTGTACTGCTTATGGCTGAAGAGCGGAGTAAACTTTTCCGCTGCCAGCCCACCTTGTACGAGGTGCAAAATCACAATAAAGAAAAAAAAATTTCTTTAGTCTTGCATTAACTATCAACCGCAAAGCCAGATTTGCCTCTCTAGTGCCTTTACCTTTCCTGGAGCCAAACCGATCGTCATCTAACAGAACTGGGACACAAAACCGGAAAGCGTTGTAGTGTTTGTGTGCCCCTGATCTGTGCTCCTCGAGCACAGTGGATGCCGTGGTGAAGCCCTGTGAGGGGATCAATGGCCTGCCCCCTATCCGGCCCGTGCAGGGCGACCGGGCGGCAGCGAAACCCACGCTGCTCCGCCACGCGAGATGCGCGGCGAGCTCACGGCCGGCTGCCGCTGCGGCACAGCGCATCGCGTCACGTCACATCGCCCCGTAAAGGGCTTCCCTCCGGCACAAAGGTCGCCCGGCTAACAAGGGAACCGAAGACCTCCTTTGGAATGCACTGCTCCGACTTCAAATGAGGGCTTGCGCCTGGGGCTCGAGGATACTATCGAAGGAACATTTCCAAAGACTGTTAAAGCGAAAGATGCAGGTACACTACGCTTCAAGTTATTTCAGACATATCACAAGCTGCGGTTATTGAACTTCACTGCTCTTACTACAGGGTGCGGTGGCTAAATCCGGACAAATGAAACAGTTTTCTGAAGCCAGGGGCGGGCAGGTATCCTGCACATGTGCGGTGCACTTGCACGCGTGCAGTTAACAGGTGTTCCGCGTGCACACAGGGGCAAGCTGGCCACCCGCTTATCTCCCATCCCCACCATACCTTCTGTCCGCTCCTTCCTCTGTAATGCGTTTTGTTTCCTAGCTTGCTTTATTGTGTGAATGAATAAGGTTAGTAGGAGTGCTTGAAGGAAATCATGGTTTGAAAGAGTACCTATTACCTACGAAACGTTTTATTTAGTTATCACAGGTGGAGTTTACAATACGTTTAATATCTGGAACAAAATTTCTACATACACACAAACACAAACAGTTACGTAAGTTTTCATCACTGATGTTTGCTCTTAACCGATACTTATTAATTCAGCAAATGGTTTTCCAGCTCTCGCTATATTAAGCGCAGTCTTATAACTTGCACATACCGCTGGGCTATTATTGTTGTCGTCCTGAAAACTTGAAAACAGTGCTCCATAAAATTTTAAATCAGTTAGATGAGAGACATGAGAGACATGACGAGAGGAAGTCGCAGATCTCTCGTGACAACAGCAACTACGACAAATTCAAATGGCTCTGAGCACTATGGGACTTAACTGCTGTGGTCATCAGTCCCCTAAAACTTAGAACTACTTAAACCTAACTAACCTAAGGACATCACACACATCCATGCCCGAGGCAGGAATCGAACCTGCGACCATAGCGGTCGCGCGGTTCCAGACTGTAGTGCCTAGAACCGCTCGGCCACTCCGGCCGGCCAACTACGACAGATTCATCTGGTATCGTCAGATCGCTCTTCTTAAGCTCAGTCAATTCCCCATCCGCTCACAATCCGACAATAAAATGTACTCGTCCTTGTGAAATTTATTACAATGGCCTTCAATACTAAACTTCCGTTGACCAGCGAGAATGCTGCCACATATTAAACATTTCGAATTTTCACGTTTTTGCACAAAGAAAAAATGATTCTCCCATTACTTTTTAAAAGATAGCAAATCTCCACTTCTCCGTTTCTTGAAATACAACGTTCACTACATAATGCTCGCTTCGCATCAACGTCCGCAGCTTAGCCTGGCACTTGCACGCGAGCAGCACACGTGCAGCGCTGTGCGCTAATGAGCCGCGTGCAACGTTTGCCCGCCCCTGTCTTAAGCAAATTTACTAAAACAGTATACAAATGAAAATGAAAATCCTTTCACATGTAAGTGGTGGCATCTTTTAAGAGTAACATTACTCCATGGAACCAACTTCAGCCTCACTGACAGACTCCTAGTCCTGAAGCGATCGCACGCAAAGCAGCGTTGTACATATTCGCGAATGCTGCTTCGATAGTGGTGCCTAGAGATGCGGCATTAGGGTGCCTCGTCTTGTTGGTAACTCTTTCTACTACGCTCCAAACATAGTGATCGTGGAGTTTCAAATCCGGGCTGTTCGGGGGCCAGAACTCCTTTGATAAGAACATGTTAACGCTATCCGGGGGCCACTTTTGCACTAAATGGCTCGTATTAGGTTCTCATCTGCTATCTGACGCATTGTTCGCTCGATGATATTCAATACTGATGTCAGTTTCATCAGCGATTGCCCCGGGTCCTTCGGAGTCAGCGCCTCAGCCTTTTCAGTGACGGCCGCAGTTCGTGTCATGTTCAAAAATGTTCAAATGTGTGTGAAATCTTATGGAACTTAACTGCTAAGGTCATCAGTCCCTAAGCTTACACACTACTTAACCTAAATTATCCTAAGGACAAACACACACACACACACATCCATGCCCAAGGGAGGACTCGAACCTCCGCCGGGACCAGCCGCACAGTCCATGACTGCAGCGCCCCAGACCGCTCGGCTAATCCTGCGCGGCTTCGTGTCATGCGTTCGGCGAATAAAGTTTCGTCGCCGAGTTAGCGGAACCTTCCCCGTCACTTCTCTGAAGCATTGTACTTGGCCACAATATCTTAAACAGTTAATCTTTGGCAGGCGAAGAATCGAACTATTTCAGTGGGTGAACGCCCAGCCCGAAGACACGCCGGCACGGTAGCTCAGCGTGTTCGGTCAGAGGGTTAGCTGCCTTTTGTAACAAAAAAACTGAGTTGATCGATCAACAAGGAACTTAAACGGATATCTTACGACGTCCGCCCCGAGCAGATGCAACGAACGAAACCGAACAAAATGACATTAAAAAAAAAAAAAGACTTCCGATAGTACCGGCTCTTCTATGTAGTCCATACAATAGAGGATCATTGCTGAAGGACAGGGGATGTAAGATGTGGACTGGCAAAAAAAAGCGTATGTGAAGAAGAGAAACGTGATAACAGCGAATACAAATTTAACTGTTAAAAAGTCTTTGCTGAGGGCATTCGTCTGCAGTGTAGCCTTGTGCGGGAGTGAAGGTACGCTAAGCCATTCAGACGAGAATAAAAACTTTCGAAATGTGGTGCAGCAGAAGAATGGTGAAAATTAGATGGGTAGATCGAGTAACTAGTGAGAAGGTACAGAACATAACTGGGGAGAAGAAAATTTGTGCAGTAGCTTGTCTAAAATATGGTATCGGTTGATGGGACACGTTCTGAGACACCAAGGAACGTCAATTTAGTTGGTTTGGTTCTTTGGGGAAGGACACCAGACAGCGTGGTCATCGGTCTCATTGGATTAGGGAAGGATGGGGAAGGAAGTCGGCCGTGCCCTTTCAGGGGAACCATCCCGGCATTTGCCTGGAGTGATTTAGGGAAATCACGGAAAACCTAAATCAGGATGGCCGGACGCGGGATTGAACCGTCGTCCTCCCGAATGCGAGTCCAGTGTATAACCATTGCGCCACCTCGCTCGGTCCGTCAATTTAGTACTGGAGGAAAATGTGTGTGGGTGGGTCGGTGTGAGGGGGGGGGGGAGGGGGGGAATTACAGGGATAGACCAAGAGACGAGTACAGTTAGCAAGTTCAAATGGATGTAGGTTGTAGGCTGAAACAGTTATGCGGTGGTGAAGAGTCTTGTACAGGGTACACTATCGTTGTGAGTTGCATCAAACGAGTCTTCCGACTGAAGGCTACAGCAACACATACTTGCATGCGTTATTGCAGTCTTGCATGCTCCAACCTTTGTCGAATAATTGAAGTCAAACGTCTGCTCGGAAATTTCTTATGGTTGTATCGCAGTTTTGTTGGTATGATGAGGTGCAATGAAGTGTAGGGTAACCATTTTCCTGCTGTTGTGATTACCATTACTTATTTCTTGGCATCTTTTTAGTAGTTCTTACACCTTATAAGTATAGCTGTGGTCAGACGTGCACTTCCTATGGTCCAATTCTTACAAACACTTGTAGAATCGTTACAAATTAGTTTCCTTGCATTTTTTGCAAGCAGATGTAATTGTTTCTTAAATTGCAACTATCAACTGAAAAATTACTAGTGTCAAAAAGTACCAGTCGCTATTTTTTATGTCTTTTAAGTAGTAATGGGATAAGCTCCCCGTTGACTCTTCGATGATGGTTCACACGGCAGACTATTCTTCACTGTGACGAAGTGTAGCGTAGAGGAATTGACGAAAGTATATCTCACTTATGGGGGTCCGTTTTAAAGAGAAACTAAAAGCAAAGACGATATTATAACAAATTTATTTTAATCTAGTTTCTGCGACGTCATCGACTGTTGACAATAGCGCGAGAAGTATCGACCACCGCTAATGTTGTGCAGAGCAAAGCGGTATCACGAGGCGCCAAAGAGGTGTTAGGAATAAGCAGTGCCTCCCGTAGTCCCGAGGCATTACCACCGCGTTTCCTCCCCTGGTAGCTGAAAAGGAATCGTGACGGAATGTCATACCTAACGGCCCGGATTCGATTCCCGGCTGGGTCGGCGATTTTCTCCGCTCAGGGACTGGGTGTGGTGTTGTCCTTATCATCATCATTTCATCCTCATCGACACGCAAGTCGCCGAAGTGGCGTCAACTCGAAATACTTGCACCAGGCGAACGGTCTTCCCGACGGGAGGCCCTAGCTACACGGCATTTCCATTTACCACTGCGTCTCTGCCCTGAAATAGCATCGCAAGAGGCCAGGAGGGCAGTTCTATTCGAGGTCGGATCCTGTATATTTGTGGGAGTAACGTTGTTGTGCTGCATATACACCGTTCAGAGCTCGTGTCAATCATCGGAGAGTGAAGAGACTTCCGTCTCCTGAGAACTGTGCCTACGCGCCGACTCTATCAAAACTGTGTGAACAAGTATTTACGAACTTGTCTTTCTATTGGCTGTAGCGAAGCTATAGTAGACCATTCTGAACTTGTATCAATTCAGCACTCAGTAATGGTGGCATATATAGTATGTTCTGAACTGCGAGTCCACGCGTGCATTTTCATAGCTGCAGCCGAACCTGGCACGCAAAGACAAGTTTTTCTGTATTTAATGTATTATTATTGATTCGTTAACTAAAATTATTCTTTATTTATATAGTATTATAAACGTTCTTTATGTGTTCTTTATTTTAAATATTGGTTTAATTATTGGTTTTAGTTGGGTTAGTTTAGTTCCTTATTTACTTTTAGCTTTATTCTTCTGAAAACCTATAAAATATAAATATTTCGTTTTTAATACCACAGGAGAGCAAGAGATGTATTCTGCAGCGGCGATCTCACGAAGATTCTTCATCGTTATCTGCTCCACCTGAAATCTCCAAAACCTTGACTCGCTACGCAGATCGTTTGAGACAACTGTGATCCACAGTTTTTCTTAATTCTGGATGATAGATTCCACAATTTAGCAAGTTAAAGTTTATTAATTTAGAGATAATCTCTCGATGAATTATGACCATGGAAAATGCAGGTTTGCACTGTCGTTCCAAACTTCACCTCCGAGCAATCTACGTCTCGTAATGTTTGTACTGTGATAATTAACTAAAGATGTCCGCAGCTCGTGGCCGTGCGGTAGCGTTCTCGCTTCCCGCGCCCGGGTTCGCGGGTTCGATTCCCGGCGGGGTCAGGGAATTTCTCTGCCTCGTGATGACTGGGTGTAGTGTGACGTCCTTAGGTTAGTTAGGTTTATGTAGTTCTAATTTCTAGGGGACTGATGACCATAGATGCTAAGTCCCATAGTGCTCAGAGCCAATTAACTAACTTCGTTATGAAGATACACACACCTTGAATACTTGATGTTAGTTATTGGATTCTATTTTGTGAGAAAAGTATTCGAACATCTATTATATACCGTAATGGCGTGCCGGACAAACAACGCCGCCAAAACTACGGCAGTTTACTTCACGAAACGGCGCCCAGTCCTCAGCCGCAATATCTCGATTGCAGATGTGCAGGTGCCCTGGTCCCCGACAACCACCTATCTCGGGGTCCAAATGGACCACAAGTTGCTCCTCCACTGTCATGCGGAGTATGTCACCAACAAGGGGCAAAAGCTAACCAGGGCTTTGTACCCGCTCTTTCGCAGTAGGGAACTTAACCTGCATACCAAGCTCCGCATTTACCGAACAGTTATTCTGCCTGCCCTCACGTATGGATCTGCTGCATGGGCCACGATTAGTGTCACCAGGATGCGGACATTGCAGCGCCTGCAGAGCAAAGTGCTCAGGTGGAGCCTGCACGCTCCGCCACTCACGAGAATTCTCACTCTCCACGAGGAAGCGGATATCGTCCCCCTAAAGACGACCATACGCAACAACGCGCGGCGGCTCTATGAGAAAGTGGATGCCTTGCGGGACACTGTCCACGGGTTACGCCACGTTGGGACCACACTTCCACGCCGCTGGCATTGACATCCGGTTCCCCTAACCATCCTAGAGGAATCGGATTCCGACCATGGCTAACGATAGGTCTGGCACGCCCACCACGGACGCATCCTTTGGCGGGACTAGCCCATTCTACGTCCAATACTTTCCAATGATACCTGCCCACGTTAGGCTAAATTTTTCTGCCTGACTCATGTAATACTGTCACCGTCAGAGGGTGGTACGGGACTACAAGTCCCACCGCCACACCTCCAAAGTGAATTGCAGTGACGCAGTCACTGCCCTGTGGATAAATTTACTGCCTCACCAACACAGTTAGACCGCAATAGACCGGTGATGCTGTATTGTAACATATCACAAATATATACATATATATATATATATATATATATTCCGTGAGATAATTTAGTTACTGTCGTCGCTTTCTAAACAGTGTTTACGTAAGACCTCATTTTCCTAGAAAGTACGAAATTGCCATCACAATTTCTGTTTTCATTAGGTGCATTATATTCTCGTGTAGCCAGCCTCTGCTCCCCATTCTCGACGATATCACCGTCATTCACCCCATAGCGCCTCCGTAAGTGCAAGAACGAGAATGGAAGTCGCTAGATTCAAAATGGTTCAAATGGCTCTGAGCATTATGGGACTCAACTGCTGTGGTCGTAAGTCCCCTAGAACTTAGAACTACTTAAACATAACTAACCTAAGGACATAACACACATCCATGCCCGAGGCAGGATTCGAACCTGCGACCGTAGCGGTCGTGCGGTTCCAGGCTGTAGCGCCTTTAACCGCTCGGTCACACCGGCCGGCGAAGCCGCTAGGCGCCAAGCACCTGTATACTACTGAGGGTGGCCAGATTGCTCCCAAACACTCCATACGATGAGATCCTGAATGCGATGAACCACAGGGGGACGGGCATTGTCGTTCATGAAACGATCCAACTACTGAGCGCCACATGTTTTTGGTTTGGACGGTACATCACTGTTTCTCTAAGATCTCGCAATAACACTGTACGTAATGGAGACAAATCGACAAGCAAAACATCCTGCCAAGCCCAGAATATTGCGCAAGTGATATTGTTTGCTCGAACTTCAGTTTATTGAAGAATATTGAACGCCTCCATTCCACGCACTGTTGTTTTGATTCCGATGTATATGAGTGCCACATTATTCGTCACCTCTGGTAATTTGACTTAAAACTTATTCCCTTCGACACAGTGACTTCGGAGGGAAGTCATTGCACTGCCTAAAAGATCGGTTTCGTGCTACTTATTCACTGTGTTTTTAACCCAGCGTGTGTACAACTTCCGATTCTACAAGGTTCTGTCAAACTTTCGTGCACAGAAGTACCTGAAACGCGAGTAAAGGAATGAGACAATGATGAAAGCGTGCAGCATCTGTCCTTCCGACTTTATTTATCGATTCTCTACACCAGATTATCAGTAGTGACGAACAGTCGCCCTCTTCGTTCCTGATTGAGCAGAATCCTGCGGCCGTCTTTGGAAGCTGTGGGCCATTTTCTGACAATTTCAACGATAATACTGTTTTCTCCATACAAGTGACCAACATGCCTAAGAATTTCGGCAGATTTCACTTCCTGTGCATTTAAAAAATAAATAACAGCGTATATTTCGCAACCGTCGACCTTTTCAATCGGTTTACCCATTTTAAACACAGAGAAATGAACGTTCACGTAAGTAAAAGCTACGGTAATAGGGTTTGTGGAGATACTTTGTGGCATATGAAGTATGGCGACTGAAAATCTCTGACGGCTGTACTTCGAAACAATACTTGAACAATTCGTCTCGTACTTTCTCACATGGGAATATGGTGTTTTCGTATCCATCTCACATTATCACCAAGTAACATTAATTATATAAATTATCTAAGTTTCGGTCAAGATAAAGATCACGTTGTCGGTTGGTCACCTCCAGGAGACTGAGTTTCACAGACTTCAGGAATAGGCTTCAAGTGCGTCCATACTATGAGAATGTTCGGACTGTCAATATCACGTTATGTTTTGAACTGAAAAAATGTTCACATCTAGGTGATATTAAAAGAACTAACCGCTAAGAGGCGACATATGCTAATGGAGAATTCATTGCTGCCACTGTATATACACTCCTGGAAATGGAAAAAAGAACACATTGACACCGGTGTGTCAGACCCACCATACTTGCTCCGGACACTGCGAGAGGGCTGTACAAGCAATGATCACACGCACGGCACAGCGGACACACCAGGAACCGCGGTGTTGTCCGTCGAATTGCGCTAGCTGCGCAGCATTTGTGCACCGCCGCCGTCAGTGTCAGCCAGTTTGCCGTGGCATACGGAGCTCCATCGGAGTCTTTAACACTGGTAGCATGCCGCGACAGCGTGGACGTGAATCGTATGTGCAGTTGACGGACTTTGAGCGAGGGCGTATAGTGGGCATCCGGGAGGCCGGGTGGACGTACCGCCGAATTGCTCAACACGTGCGGCGTGAGGTCTCCACAGTACATCGATGTTGTCGCCAGTGGTCGGCGGAAGGTGCACGTGCCCGTCGACCTGGGACCGGACCGCAGCGACGCACGGATGCACGCCAAGACCGTAGGATCCTACGCAGTGCCGTAGGGGACCGTACCGCCACTTCCCAGCAAATTAGGGACACTGTTGCTCCTGGGGTATCGGCGAGGACCATTCGCAACCGTCTCCATGAAGCTGGGCTACGGTCCCGCACATCGTTAGGCCGTCTTCCGCTCACGCCCCAACATCGTGCAGCCCGCCTCCAGTGGTGTCGCGACAGGCGTGAATGGAGGGACGAATGGAGACGGGTCGTCTTCAGCGATGAGAGTCGCTTCTGCCTTGGTGCCAATGATGGTCGTATGCGTGTTTGGCGCCGTGCAGGTGAGCGCCACAATCAGGACTGCATACGACCGAGGCACACAGGGCCAACACCCGGCATCATGGTGTGGGGAGCGATCTCCTACACTGGCCGTACACCACTGGTGATCGTCGAGGGGACACTGAATAGTGCACGGTACATCCAAACCGTCATCGAACCCATCGTTCTACCATTCCTAGACCGGCAAGGGAACTTGCTGTTCCAACAGAACAATGCACGTGCGCATGTATCCCGTGCCACCCAACGTGCTCTAGAAGGTGTAAGTCAACTACCCTGGCCAGCAAGATCTCCGCATCTGTCCCCCATTGAGCATGTTTGGGACTGGATGAAGCGTCGTCTCACGCGGTCTACACGTCCAGCACGAACGCTGGTCCAACTGAGGCGCCAGGTGGAAATGGCATGGCAAGCCGTTCCACAGGACTACATCCAGCATCTCTACGATCGTCTCCATGGGAGAATAGCAGCCTGCATTGCTGCGAAAGGTGGATATACACTGTACTAGTGCCGACATTGTGCATGCTCTGTTGCCTGTGTCTATGTGCCTGTGGTTCTGTCAGTGTGATCATGTGATGTATCTGACCCCAGGAATGTGTCAATAAAGTTTCCCGTTCCTGGGACAATGAATTCACGGTGTTCTTATTTCAATTTCCAGGATTGTATATCTCCCTCACACTGTCTTCAACTTTTGCTAATTCGTACCGGCCGTGGTGGTCGTGCGGTCCTAGGCCCTCCACTCCGGAGCCGCGCTGCTGCTACGGTCGCAGGTTCGAATCCTGCCTCGGGCATGGATGTGTGTGATGTCCTTAGGTTAGTTAGGTTTAATTAGTTCTAAGGTCTAGGGGACTGATGACCACAGCACTTGAGTCCCATAGTGCTCAGAGCCATTTGAACCATTTTTTTGCTAATACGTAAATTCGCACAAGTTTGGGTGTACGTGCTGTTCCATCGAAAATACAGTTAGGAACTGCGGGGATAGAACTAAAGCAAAGGGTCAACCAATCACACACACACACACATATTCAAATAAACGAGTACATTTATGACGCATGCGCTTTGGCTTTGTAGTAGGTGATAGGGAATATCCAGCCCCTCAATCTCTAAATTAGTCCACACTCACTGCTGCAGTAACGAGCGAAATCGAGCTGCTGGATTGAATTGAATATACTGATTGAGCCCATGTAGCATAGATTTTACAGCAGAGAAGGTTCGTTAAACGATGCGTAACGATTCTCTCTTCCCCCCCTCGCCCTGTCTCCGTCTCGCCGCTATTCTCTCATATGTAAACACACACACACACACACACACACACACACACACACACATACACGTTTTCCCAAACGTGGTCGGCGCGTGGCGCAGCCCCTGTCTCCGTTGCTCGGGGTGAAAGCTTCCGGAGCCCGCTTAGTATCCATTCCACTTTGATCGGGCAAAGTGCCGGTCCTGCGAGCAACATGAGGCAATCTACGAAATACGCCGCGGCGCAACTTGGGACTACCTCCCCGCCCGCCTTCCGCTCTTGCTCCGTACAGAGAGATAAAATCTATATACGGGAAGTTCCTCACGCCCAGGCGTTTATTTGCAGTCCACTTGCAAGACCACCCGTATCGTCAAACGCAGCACTTCCCTGAAGGCGGGCGCGCCAGCCATGCACTCGCGCGTAAAGTAAGCCAGCGAGAGCACTCCCAAAGCTGGTGCGCGAACTTCTTTACCTGAACAGGTGTGTATAAAGGCGTCAGAGTCCTTTAGAAGCACACTTTCCGGAGAACGACTCATCAGCGGGGAATTTTGCACGCTTCCGCAAGAGTGGAAGTGGTAGCCTGTATTCACGCTCCGAAACTTCGAACTGTTCCTAATGGACAATGTGTGCGCTCTGAATAACACGAAGGAACACGAAAATTCGTAAGCGCCCTGCGACGGTAGCGTATGCAGTGACTGGATTCCTACGCGAGAGTACACTAATCGGTCAAGTATCGTCAGCTATTGTATGCATTAAATACAAATAGTTTGGATTGCTTAATGAAGAGGCATATATACAACATGTGCTTTAAGATGGAAAGCCCACAACAGTGTAACTTAAAAGTTAGAACAAAGCATCTGCTTAGAGTTAAATTACGACTTGTATTAGAAAAACAGCCCCGTTTGCTTAAGGGGATTGCTCTCTCTGAAAGCGTGATTTTCTTTCAATAAATAATTATGATTAATCTGATGATATAGTTTTATACCTTACAAATTTTTCCTTACAAAATCGTATTTGTGACCACTGCACCGGGTGAAAGGACCCCTTGCAGCAAAAATACAGGTCGTCGGTGGGGATTACTGAAGCCCTCCTCTTGGACCTGTAACAAAACAGTTTTGTGTAAGTCGTTTTCAGTATCTTCCCTATCAAAATGCGAAGAATAATTTAAAAATATAACGTTCTGACAGAATCTGACGTGTTGAAATAACGTCAGTTTCCTTGACCTCAAAACTGTGACAGAAGCATGCATCGAAAATAGACTTTTCGAGATATCTCAAACCAGCTGCACATGCGGATACAGAATTAAATTTACAATTATATCACCCAGTTCCGATCAAAACAGTGTATACCGTTCTCCCTGGTATATTTTCCCCAAACTTAAAAATACAATTTCGAGAAAAAACTTATTTAAAGTTTTGTGTTACATTCTTTACAGTTAAATTAAACGTACTTCTAGTCAACGATTCCTGGACCATACAGCAATACTTCCAGATCCAAACCGAGGCCCTCCTCCATCTTCTCGTGACCGTGATGCTCTTACGGCCCCCTTTGGCAGCTTCTGTCATACCCCGCTTTGTTTGCTCGATTCGGTTTTCATCCACTTTTGTGCAGACGTTCTAACAGGCTGGACAGATCTCAAGTTAGAGCGCGTTCAAAATTTCCATAATACCGATTACCCGTCATTGAAATTACATGTGTACCATTTGTTTCCGCAGCGAAAGGTTTTCAGAGACACTTTTTCACAAATCATCTGATACCGGAGTTTGTGGCGAACGTTAGGTGAACACTACAATAAAGCAGATCTCCTAGAGAATATTTTAAGCCAAAAATTCGATTATTATAAATTATCAAAGAATACTACTCACTTAATGGTATTTTCTCGAAAACAGGCATGGTGAGATAGAGGATTCTCGAAGTATGTGTTAATTCACTAGAAGTATGAATTAAAACACGCCTTCAGTAACAAATTTCCGTGTTTTATTAAATACACAACTCGTTTCGGACCCTGTGGGCCGTTCGTCGACTGTAACTTCGCTAACACATGATTTATTTTTTCTCTTCAATGAGGTGAAATGCATATTCCTATTATGAGAAGCTTTGATGAAGAATTTCGTAAGTCAAATGCGGAAAATGTGTGCGAAATAGTGGAAACAATGAACAGTGTAAACTTACCACATAATCCAAGAAATGCGTTTTTAACTTTTTAGCGGCATCATACATTCTTTTCTCCATCCTTTTCATACATATCACTTCACTCAAGAGGCACATTGGCATGCACATATTTGTAAAAACTTCGCAGGTGTTTTACAAGTTGTCATCAAAGAGGAATTTATTAGTAGTGGCAAAGATTTAATATTTAAACAATTGGCATATGCAGGAAATAACCTTACTATAGATCTTTAAAATTATGGAAATAACTATGGCGTACGAAGTCTGTTTGTTCATTTAAGATAGATTTTATTTTTTTTATTTTTTATTTTATGGGGTATATCTCCAGTTGTTTTAACAGATTTATGGTCTTACGATTGGTTCTTTATGTAGTACCACCAGATTGTTTTCTAGACCGTTGATGACGTGTTTCATTTCCAACATATGTTGCGCAATAACTGATATTTCGAAGTGGTTGAGCCTGAAAGCATTTATGTGTTCTCGAAAGCAGATTTTGAAGTATTAGTTTTTCGTACATAGTAGGCAGGACAGCCGTGGCATGATACTTTGTACACTCCACTGTTCTTGAATTTTTGTGTATTTGGTTTTATGTTATAGACGACAAAGTTTCCTAGCTTATTATTAGTTGAGAATGCAACGGTTACATTTGTTGTTTTGAAAAGGTTAGCGATTTTTTGTGATATGGGGCCCAGGTATGGAATACTGGCAAATATTTTCTCTTCTTTCATAGCGTGGCCATGTATTGTCTTACTTTTGTGTGTTTCTCTGTCCAAATTGTCAATTGTTTTGGCAGTGCAGCCATTACTTAGGCAATGATCTTTATTGCATCTGCCTCATTCCTGAGACTGTTTTCTTCTAAATCAAGAGAGCGTTAATTCTTGCGAAAAAATTAAAATATCTAGCAGTCAGAGCTAATAATGTTATATATTTTAACTTTTTGTTGTCATCACCGCATTTCAGACGATAGGTTAATGCCCACACAGGCACTGACGTTTAAAATGACATAGGATTTCAGCAGTACGTTAGCATTGCTCGCTGTTTTTTATATATATATAGCATATGAAAATTCAAAGGTGGTCAGACAAGATGAACCTTTCGGTTCGCAACTGGCAACGGCCAAACTTGTTTGAAAAAATAACGTTATTAACAGTTGATCCATAGTGATTTTACTTATTGTAATAGTCCAACCGTTTGCTTGTACAGAGATGTTGGCTATTCAGAATAAAGTTGCTTACGAAGCCATGCAAGTCATTGTTTTGACTCATTAGTCGTTCAAGTGCGGGTGAAATCAAATAATAATGGTGCTTTAATCGTCCCTCCAGCCATTTGGAAGTGGGTGCTGTATTTCGAATTTTGGAGACAAAGGAATCTGTATTGTTGCGAGAGTATTGGCGGTACTCATCGCTTGTCGTTGCCGGTTACGGACCGTGTTTTTTGTTACTACAACAGTTGTGTTCTTTCCCTTTTCTTCTGACGGATGAACGCTGGAGAATATGAGGCGATTTTGAAGACGGGCTGCGCTTTCGTACTGAAAGTCGCTAGACGCCTCGCACCGATGGCCATCTCTCATCGAAGTTCACGAATTGTGCTGCTTTCTTCCGCAGAAAAGGCGTATCTCTGGAGTGATCATTGCGTTCTACAAATATTGTCAACATTAAGCTGGAATTGTTTTTTTCCTCCTTGTCTAATAGACTTCCTACAAATTCGTCACAGAATTTACTACGTAATGTTTTCTGCATCGTCGTAGCGCACAGTGAAGTGGACTACGCCTGTTAGCTTAGACAATTCGCTTTGCGTCACCATGTCCAGGTTTCAATACCCCGCCTGTTGCTTAAGGGGCTCCGGAAAGGCTCAAAATCATGAAAAGTTCAATTTTTACTTTTTTGCGTTTTCTGAATCTGCAGACTATTACCTTTTAATAGATATATAATTTATCCAATTCCGAAGACTACAACTATTTTTAAATTTTTTTTGAAATGTGTTCTACATGGGCGTGACCCACTGTGGCGCTGTTAAACTGCTGTCAAATGGTGTTATTATTAACGTCCGTGTTCATCAGGTACATTTTAGTGATGTGAGATAAAGTATGTGTTGTGGCTAACCTGTGATGGTTCAATATATATCGCTGGTGTGATTGTCGATTGTTTCATGTTTATTTACTCTGTCGTTATCGCGAAAATATTCGTAATTAATTCTGTTTCTTGAGTCTCTGTTTTGTTGAAGTATAATAATGAGTAAAAGTAAAGTTGCTGTTGCGACTTTCAATGATGGCAACATTGTAAGGTGCAAGGTATTTAGAAATATGGGAATGAAGATAGGTTCTAACATGGTACGAGCGATGCTTGCTTTAGACAAGGAACGCCTTCGGGCTGCAGACAGGGCTGTAAAGAGTCTAGAAATACAAGCAAGAGTAAACAGGAGGAGGAACAAGAGGAAGCTGGAGGAGGAGTTTGCAGAGGATGAAGATAATCCATCCTATGGACCTGGAATGCACTAAAAAGTTAATCCAATCTTTGTCGCTCGATTCCCAAAACTTTTATTTTCTCATACTAATTACTTGTTTTCTAAGGATCTTCCAAACATATTTGTTTCAAACTTTCAGTAAATGTTACACAGTACCTTCTGCATAATTTAACACAGCCTTTTTCCAAAAAACTGTACATTTTTGAATACATAAATAAAAAAATTGCAAAAAAGTGTTGTGAATTTTCATTACAATTGAAAAAAATCATCTTTAATAACTGAACTAAAATTTTGTAAAATCCCTGTGTTAAGTTGTAGCCCATATTCCAATAAATAATCTGTAAAAAGTTCAACTTCCTACCTCAAATACTTTGTGAGGAAAGATGTAATTTATAAGAGTTATTTTAACATTGCAAGTATAGGGCGTTCCGGAGCCCCTTAAGGGAAAATGAACATCAATGACTTTGTTGTGGCATGCCCATATGGATGCACTAACCAACCTTATAATATACCACATGTAATGGTTATAATAATTAGCCTGCAAATGAAATAAATAGTAATGTAATGTTGTTCAGTATACTGTCTGCAGACACCAGTAAAAATATCCGCATTATAGCTGTAACGTCCTGTATGTTAGTAATGTATTTACTATCATACCACAATCTTAAATAACAAACACACCTATTTACTACAACACTTAGATGCAGAATAAAACGGATTTTAGTTTGAGCTGATAATGAAATATTTCCAGCCGTTTATTCTCAATAAATATTCAAGCCTAGTACAGACCTCAGCAGATGAAATTTTATGAAATGCCCAAGCCTATCTTTTGAGCGGTGACCTACCGAATGGTGCTTTAATACCCAGGGATGCAGAACAAAGACCTGGGGATAAGTTTGTGACTGTGGTTAAATGACTTTGTTAAACGGATAGCATTTCTTTCATCCGCAAGGACCTCTGCTTGTGGCTTTCCAAGGTATACTGTAAGAAGAACGCGAGCTTTGATCTCATGATCGGTGTATGCTCGTAGGCATACTGTTCGACTTCCACAGTGTTCCTTGAACACTGATTCGCCGAGTGGAAAAACCTCCGCTGCCTCCACGTTGGCGCGCGCCAACGCCCCCTGGACACAACACCCCTGTTCCTTCCAGTCAGGCTGATCCCCGCGGCGCGCGCCTCGGTAGCGAGTTCCGATGGGCTTTTGTTTCACCGGCCCAACGACCGGCTAAAGGAGTCGGAGAGTAGGGCGACCCATCTCGGGCAGAACGGCGGCGCTCCCCTGATGCAATCCAGGTGGGAACGGCGCCTCGCTCCCGTTAACGCGCGCAGCCACCGCCGCGCCTCCCATCTGATAAAGGAGGAATAATCGTAAGGCGGCGCTCGCAACGGTCGCTCGGTTCCTGTTAAATGCACGCAGCCGTTCGGCTCGGTCTTCCCGTTAACGGGAAATGTGTATCGCTCGCCCCACTTGCCGGATTCAGCAGGATTAAAGGCCGAAATTCTGAATACACTTTCGTTGCTTACGCTGATACGGCATTACCCATCCGTTTTCTTTACATCTCGAAGCTCGTCGGGTTAATGCGCACAACTGCAGCGGAGCCAATCAGATAGATACTGTATTTCTAGACTTTCGGAAAGCATTTGGCTCAGAACTACAGCTGGACTTAATATTGAAGGTACGATTGCATCGCGTATCAAGCGAAATTTGAGGATAGATTGAGGATTTTCTTGTAGGCTGAACGCACCTTCTTACCTTGGATTGTAAGTCGTTGACATACGTAGAAGTAAATTTAGGTGTGCCCCAGAGAGGTCTGTTGGGACACTTGTTCATGTTGCGTATTAATGATACTGCAGATTTTTTGCATCTGATGCGCATATATTCAATGAAGTATTGCGAAAAAAGTTACAAAAAGATTGAATCTAATCTAGTTAAGAATTCAAGTGTTGCAAGTAATTTCAAGTAGTTATCTGCAGAGGATGGACAAAAATACCAAATACTCGAAAACGTAAGCATGCCTACTGCGATGTAGGGAGCCCATTGACATCCAAAACAGATGCTAGATGTCTCGGAATTCATAAATACAGGTCCTGCACTATTTCCAAAGGAATTTTTATCTTTCCTCCTGTATGTTGTGACCGTAGAAATTTTTAATTTTATTCTTGCGTTTGTGACCATAATAAGAGTCCAGGCTCCATAGGCAAACAGCCAGCCGACATTAAGAAATAGTCCGCCAGGTTGTAGGGACAAGATAAGCGGCAGAGGGTGCCAAGTGTGGCTTGTTGATCAAATAACTTAGTGTTTGAGTTCCTGCCAGAGTAAGCAGCACGAATCAAACTTGCGCAATGGAAGACGCATCGCCGGCCGCGGTGGTCTAGCGGTTCTGGCGCTGCAGTCCGGAACCGCGGGACTGCTACGGAAGCAGGTTCGATTCCTGCCTCGGGCATGGGTGTGTGTGATGTCCTTAGGTTAGTTAGGTTTAAGTAGTTCTAAGTTCTAGGGGACTTATGACCTAAGATGTTGAGTCCCATAGTGCTCAGAGCCATTTGAACCATTTGAAGACCCAAACCCGAGGGCGATAATACAGCAAGAGAGAGTGTCAGTCACGTGCGGAAAAGACTCGTGTGGAACCAAATTAAGTTGTGTGCAGCTATAAAAAAAAAGTGTCGTGTGGAACCGAAGGCATTCTTGCGCAAGCTGACCAATTAGAAACGAGAGTGTCGTGTGGAACCATAGGCATTCTTCTGCAATCCGATCACTTAGGAATGAAAGTGTCGTGTGAAACAAATTAACTCGTGTGCACCCAAGTACATGAGAAACGAAATAAAAGGCCAGGCGGCGGAATAGCCAGGGCAAAGATTCAGATGCAGATTCAGAGCCAGTGCCGGCAGTTTGGAGATTCCGCAGCGAGACGCCAGCGGGGCCGAGTAGGCCCATAGCAGCTTATACAGCTGATAAAGACATCAACTACGAGAAGAGGTGATAGACTCTGGTGGACACTCAAGAACTGCAGGTCAAGTAGGACTTTTAGAGTTTCATTGGAACAGTGTTGAACAAAGGCTGTCAGTCTTTGTCTCAATTACTTAGAGAAATTTCAGGGCTAACAAAGAACAAGTGATTCATTTGTACTTGTTTCTTACACTCCTGGAAATGGAAAAAAGAACACATTGACACCGGTGTGTCAGACCCACCATACTTGCTCCGGACACTGCGAGAGGGCTGTACAAGCAATGATCACACGCACGGCACAGCGGACACACCAGGAACCGCGGTGTTGGCCGTCGAATGGCGCTAGCTGCGCAGCATTTGTGCACCGCCGCCGTCAGTGTCAGCCAGTTTGCCGTGGCATACGGAGCTCCATCGCAGTCTTTAACACTGGTAGCATGCCGCGACAGCGTGGACGTGAACCGTATGTGCAGTTGACGGACTTTGAGCGAGGGGGTATAGTGGGCATGCGGGAGGCCGGGTGGACGTACCGCCGAATTGCTCAACACGTGGGGCGTGAGGTCTCCACAGTACATCGATGTTGTCGCCAGTGGTCGGCGGAAGGTGCACGTGCCCGTCGACCTGGGACCGGACCGCAGCGACGCACGGATGCACGCCAAGACCGTAGGATCCTACGCAGTGCCGTAGGGGACCGCACCGCCACTTCCCAGCAAATTAGGGACACTGTTGCTCCTGGGGTATCGGCGAGGACCATTCGCAACCGTCTCCATGAAGCTGGGCTACGGTCCCGCACACCGTTAGGCCGTCTTCCGCTCACGCCCCAACATCGTGCAGCCCGCCTCCAGTGGTGTCGCGACAGGCGTGAATGGAGGGACGAATGGAGACGTGTCGTCTTCAGCGATGAGAGTCGCTTCTGCCTTGGTGCCAATGATGGTCGTATGCGTGTTTGGCGCCGTGCAGGTGAGCGCCACAATCAGGACTGCATACGACCGAGGCACACAGGGCCAACACCCGGCATCATGGTGTGGGGAGCGATCTCCTACACTGGCCGTACGCCACTGGTGATCGTCGAGGGGACACTGAATAGTGCACGGTACATCCAAACCGTCATCGAACCCATCGTTCTACCATTCCTAGACCGGCAAGGGAACTTGCTGTTCCAACAGGACAATGCACGTCCGCATGTATCCCGTGCCACCCAACGTGCTCTAGAAGGTGTAAGTCAACTACCCTGGCCAGCAAGATCTCCGGATCTGTCCCCCATTGAGCATGTTTGGGACTGGATGAAGCGTCGTCTCACGCGGTCTGCACGTCCAGCACGAACGCTGGTCCAACTGAGGCGCCAGGTGGAAATGGCATGGCAAGCCGTTCCACAGGACTACATCCAGCATCTCTACGATCGTCTCCATGGGAGAATAGCAGGCTGCATTGCTGCGAAAGGTGGATATACACTGTACTAGTCCCGACATTGTGCATGCTCTGTTGCCTGTGTCTATGTGCCTGTGGTTCTGTCAGTGTGATCATGTGATGTATCTGACCCCAGGAATGTGTCAATAAAGTTTCCCCTTCCTGGGACAATGAATTCACGGTGTTCTTATTTCAATTTCCAGGAGTGTATTTGGACCGGCAATTAGCTTTGAAGTAGCAAGTTCGAATAAATAGACTGAATCTTACTAAGGGTTTTATGGTCCAACACCTCACATAAGTATATGTGAGAATAAACATGATTTCTATCAACCAATCTTTTCTGCCTATTGCAATTTTATAACCTATTTTCAGGAAATTTATTTGCTTCAAACGAAGGAGATTCTCTCCCTCTCATCTCTGATATAAAGGCTGACAACAATTTATAACCTACCCATTGTCGTTAACGTCCCGATTGCGCTGCGCAGTTCGCACTTACTTCATTATGATATAGTGAGGCTGTGCCAGGATGCGACATGTAAAATATTGACAAGTACAGGTATCGATGGTGAGGACGAGCAGTAATAAGGCACCCATCTCTCCAAAGTGGACCACAAACGCTCAATAACATTCATATCTAGTGACTGTGGTGGCCAGGGGAGATACGACAGTTCGTTCTCTTGCTCAAAAAACGATCTCAACTGTATGAACAGGGGTCGTATCTTCTTGGAACATAGCATCATAGCATCATGGAACAAAAATCGCACTGCGGGATGCAACTGATCAACCAAAACGGTCACACAAACCTTGGCAGTAGTGCTAGCTTGCAATGAGTGCCACAGGGGCTCATGGAATACCACGAAGTGGCTACCCAAATCACCACCGAACCACTGATATGTTTCACTCTTGGGATGTAATCTCGGCTAGAAGCTGAAAACATTGAGCAACAAGACGCATCCGAACAAATGACTTTCTTCCACCCCTCCACAGCACAGGATTCTTGACTTCAACACCATGCTTACTGATCAGAGGCGAGTGGTAATGGAGGTCCTATTCCCCCAGCTGTTCCAAACTTTTGGAGCTCCCTTGTTGTTTAGGTGCTGACGAGTTTTGCGAGTGCAGCTTTCAGTTCTGCAGCGACCTCTACTGCTGTCGTCCTCTTAGGTTCCGTCATAGTCCTCTTAATTTTCTTCTGTCACTACCACTCAGCACACACTTTGGTCTGTGTTATCACTTAGCGGGTTATATTTTTCATCTTTTTTCGTATGCAGTATAAATCTTCGGCAGTGCTCCTCTTTAAATACCAAAGATTTCCGCTGCCTTGGCTATGGAAGCACCCACCATAAGAGCATCAATAACATCTCTACGTTCAACTTCACCTAGCTACGCTACAATCCACTCACAACTACACGAAGACTGATCTGACCAAGAGTGACTGTTGTAACGATTGAGGACAGTGCAAGGCATCCGTTCGTGGTCGAATACAACACCACAAACTGAAAGCTTGGCTAGAATCTGCATTTATGATAAAGTCTGTATTTTTTTGCCGTGTTCCTATATTTTTTACCAACATATGTAACTTCAGATATGTAAAACTGAGCAATTCGCATAGCGAAGACGCGTGATAACCCATGACTACATCAGTGTATCACAGTTGGAGCCGGCCGGGGTGGCCGCGCGGTTCTAGGCGCTACAGTCTGGAACCGCGCGACAGCTACGGCCGCAGGTTCGAATCCTGCCTCGGGCATGGATGTGTGTGATGTCCTTAGGTTAGTTAGGTTTAATTAGTTCTAAGTTCTAGGGGACTGATTACCTTAGCAGTTAAGTCCCATAGTGCTGAGAGCCATTTGAACCATTTTTTCACAGTTGGAGTAGGTCAACTCCTACCAATATCTAAGAGTAAAAGTTTGTAGGGATCTGAAGTGGAAAGACCGAACAGTCACAGAAGTTGAAGCAGGTGGTAGAATTCGTTTCATTTGAAGAACACTTGGGAAATGCATTCACTTTACTAAGGCAATTGTTTACAACACGTTTGTGCGACCCATCTACATCTGCATCTAAATCTACATAAATACTCCGCATGTCACTGCATAGCGCTTGGCAGAGGGTACCTTGTACTACTACTAGCCATTTCATTTCCTGTTCTACTCGAAATAGAGAGAGCGATAGACGACTACCTATATGCCTCCGTATGAGTCCAAATTTCTTGTATATTCCAGAATGAAATTTTCACTCTGCAGCGGAGTGTGCGCTGATATGAAACTTCCTGGCAGATTAAAACTGTGTGCCCAACCGAGACTCGAACTCGGGACCTTTGCCTTTCGCGGGCAAGTGCTCTACCAATTGCCTTCGTGGTTCTCACGCGCATTGTATTTTGGCGACAGTAGAATCGTGTGGCAGTCAGTTTCAAATGCTGGTTCCTTCAATTTTCTCAAAAGTGTTTCTCGAGAAGAACGTCACTTCCCCTCCAGGGCTTTTCATTTTAGTTCCCGAAGCATCTCCGCAACACGTAAGTATTGTTCGAGCCTAACGCTAACAAATCTAGCACCCCATCTCTGAAATGGTTCGATGTCTTCCTTCAATCCGACCTGGTAGGGATCCCAAACACTGGAGCACAACTCAAGAAAAGGTCGCACCAGCGTCCAAATGCGGTCTTCTTTACAGGTAAACTACCCTTTCCTAAAATTCTCTTAATGAACCGTAGTCGACCATTCGCCTTCCCTATCACAGTTCTCACATGCTCGTTCTATTTCATATAGTATCTCTTTGCAAAGTTACGGTCAGGTATTGAAATGACTTGACTATGCCAAGCAGGATGCTGTAACCGAACATTACAGCTTTGTTCTTCTTACTAATCCTCATTAACTTACATTTTATCACATTTAGGGCTAGCTGCCATTCATCACACCAACTAGATACTTCGCCTAATCCTTCTCGTATCTTCCTACAGTCAATCAACTTCGACACCTTACCGTTCACCACAGCATCATAAACAAACAACCGCAGATTTCTATCACCCTGTTCGCCAAATCGTTTATGTATACAGAGAACAACAGCGGTGCTATCACGCTTCCCTGGGGCACTCCTGATGATACTCATGTCTCTGATGAACACTCGCCGTCGAGACAACATACTGGGTTCTGTTACTTAAGAAGTTTTCGAGCCACTCACGTATCTGGGAACTTATTCCATATCCCGTTCCTTCGTTAACAGGCTGCAATGGGACATGGTGTCAAATGCTTTGTGGTAATTCAGAACACGGAATCTGCCTTTTGCCCTTCATCCATAGTCCGCAGTATATCATATGAACAAAGGACAAAACCTCAGTCTCAAGGAAGTTTATTAAATTCGAACTGAGGATATGTTATAGGATTCAGCAGCAAACCGAAATTAAGGATATTGGTCTGTAATTTTGTGAGTCCGTTCTTCTGCCCTTGTGGTATACTAGAGTCACCTACGCTTATAACGTTGCTCAAGTGTGTGCTACTGGAAGACGTCTGAAGATAAAACCAGACTATTCCGAGAAAATTTTCAAAGTTTGAGAAACGAGCTTTTAGAGTGATGGATGCAGGAATACACCACAAGCCCATACGTATCACTCCCTAGAGATCGCGAAGGCAATATCACGTTAACAACAGTGAGCATTGAGGCTTTGGAATGGGAAGAAACTTTAATATCTGGTACAATGGGAAATCCCCTGTTCTATTGGCTCTGAGCACTATGGGACTCAACTGCTGTGGTCATCAGTCCCCTAGAACTTAGAACTACTTAAACCTAACTAACCTAAGGACATCACACACATCCATGCCCGAGGCAGGATTCGAACCTGCGACCGTAGCGGTCGTGCGGTTCCAGACTGTAGCGCCTTTAACCGCTCGGCCACTCCGGCCGGCCCCTGTTCTATTATCTTAAACAACTTTGCAGAGTATGGATGTAGATGTGGAATATGAGCTGTAGATGCTGGTATAATGACGAGACGACAGTAAAAGTTGTAAATCGGACCTCTTGAAGTACTGCACCATACGACAGCATCAGAATTTTTTGTCATTTGCCTGTTAGCATAAGATTTACTCTTTTTTCTCAGTCATAAAACAATGGGACAGATAATCGATAATAATTGTATGAAATACCTTCTCTTGTGCAATGTGCAGTGACTTCTGGCTTATTAACGTATATGTAGTTTAGACAGAGCTGTCTTGAGGGCATTTTTCGTTGATACTGTGATGTATTAATCGCCATGTCTAATCTTTGTCGGTGTTGTCAAATATCTCTTTCGTGTAGCAATGACGATGATATCTCCTACGAGGAAGCACTAATTCACTATTTCTTGATAGACGTTTCATTATTTTTTTTCGAATATTACAAACATGAAATAATATCTATAAATGTTATTGGTAGATCGACAGAAGGAAACCTCCTATGTTTTTAAGTTACCTTAGATGTTGTCATTAATAAAAAGTTTCAGAAAGCTATTATAAATACACGAATGCTAATTAAATGCACAAGAAGGGGAAAACATAAAGAAGTATGGGTTTTGGAGATCACTGAATAAAAGCTACACAATAGAAGCAATTTTTTATTACACATTGTAGTTGTTTCACAGCAAGTTTTTAGAAGAGTAAGATCAGATTAAGCCGTTTAATATTATTACGTAGCTTCTGGGAACACGTATTCGTGACTTAGCTCCCGTGTGAGCTTTCGTGACTGCTCAAAATTCAGCTGCAGATATCACGCACTAATCCTTCGTCCAAGCCATATTGTAATCACAAGCCATATTATAATCACAGTTAACGTTAATTTATCAAGTACTTCCTATAAATAATAATAAAATCTTGCAGAGCAGCTCGCAGTGATGAATAAATACACTGTTCTCTCCCATTTCGAGAATATATTAAGTGAAAATCTCTCCACAATTCACACCATTAGAATCACATACCACATAGAAATTACGAAAACAAGAGACTGTTGATGGACTAGCTTTAAACGTAAAGGACGCTGTAGTGGCTAAGTTGAAGAATGTTCATAAAGCAGCTAAACTGGACAGCTTAAACGCAATGGTTTTTGAATATTTCCTCTGCAAAATTAAGCCTCATTTAGCGTTCTCTGTAACAAGCTCAATTCTTAAGGCTCAGGAGTGGTTATCTATCGAAGTGATCTCATTTCTTCATTTAAGTGTGGCTCATGTCACGTAGCACAACTACTGGAGATGAGTATTAGTAAATAATACATATGAGACGTATGCAGAAATATTTTTAAAATAGATTTAGGCAAATTTTTGAATTAACTATTGAGACAAGCAAACAGATCTATCGTGCAATGATAATGTTTCTGCCGGTTATCAGTCGACATAATAGCGTTATCAATTTAATAAAGATATTCAATTTGTCTTCGACGAGTGTAAAAAATGATTTGATTAAGCAAATAGATATCTCGTGAGGCTGATAATGTGAGAAAACAGTATGTCAGTTTACTTGCTCTTTAACATCCATTCCTACAGGAATGCAATTACACAAGAAATAGAGTAAAGCTTTTAAACGAAGAACGTAGCAACCGTTAGAGGCATGGATACAGTATGTTTCGTGCTCTATTCAAGCTGTATATTGATCGCCTGATATGCCGGTGGAAACTAAAACACTCTAAACTAATAACTAAGCTATCTTCAGCCATCCTTATTCGTTTACGACGAAGTCGTAATAAGAAGACAGTATTCTGAGATCAATCCAATCATAATTTTACAATACTGGCCATTAAAATTGCTACACCACGAAGATGATGTGCTGCAGACGCGAAATTTAACCGACAGGAAGAAGATGTTGTGATATGCAAATGATTAGCTTTTCAGAGCATTCACACAAGGTTGGCGCGGGGTGGAGACACCTACAACGTGCTGAAATGAGAACAGTTTCCAACCGATTTCTCATACACAAACAGCAGTTGACCGACGTTGCCTAGTGAAACGTTGATGTGATGCCTCGTGTAAGGAGGAGAAATACTTACCATCACGTTTCCGACTTTTATAAAGCTCGGATTGCAGGCTATCTCAACGGACTCGTATCACTAGCACACGATATGACAGGCATCTTATCCGCATGGCAGTAACGGATCGTACAGCCACGTCTCCATCCCTGAGTCAACGGATGGGGACGTTTGTAAGACAACAACCATCTGAACGAACAGTTCGACGACGTTCGCAGCAGCATGGACTAACAGCTCGGAGACCATGGCTGCGGCTACCCTTGACGCTACAGCACAGACAGGAGCGCCTGCGATGGTGTACTCAACGACGAACCTAGATGCACGAATGCAAAATGTAATTTTTTCTGATGAATCCATGTTCTGTTTACAGCATCATGATGGTCGCATCCTTGTTTGGCGACATCGAGGTGAACGCACATTGGAAACGTGTATTCGTCATCGCCATACTGGCGTATCACCTGGCGTGGTGGTTGGTTACACGTCTCGGTCACCTCTTGTATGCACTGACGGCACTTTCTAACAGTGGACGTTACATTTCAGATGTGTTACGACCCTTGGCTCTGCCCTTCACTCGCTCTCTGCGAAACTCTACATTTCAGCTGGATAGTGCACGACCGCATATTGCAGGTCCTGTATGGGCCTACCTTGGCCAGCACATTCTCCACAACTCTCACCAATTGAAAACGTCTGGACAATGGTGGCCGAGAAACTGTTCGACTACTGCCCTTGCCATCACATTCTCAAGATCTCTCACTAATTGGAAACGTCTGGTCAATGGTGGCCGACCAACTGGCTCGTCACAATACGCCAGTCACTACTCTTGATGGACTGTGGTATCATGTTGAAGCTGCATGGGCAGCTGTACGTGTACACGCCATCCAGGCTCTGTTTGACTCAATGCCCAGGCGTATCAAGGCCGTTATTACGGCCAGAGGTGGTTGTTCTGGGTACTGATTTCTCAGGATGTATGCACCCAAATTGTGTGAAAATGTAATCACATGTCAGTTGTAATATAATATATTTGTCCAATGAATACCCGTTTATCATCTTCATTTCTTCTTGGTGTAGCAGTTTTAATGGCCAGTAGTGTAAAATGACCATTAAAACAAAAAAAGTCCTATAATTCGTAGTTGGGCGGTAATCACGGGCTACAGGTTAAATTTTTTGATTTTTTTTTGAGTGCGAGAAAACATTTCATCTGAATAACTCACAGATAATATTATTACAATTATGTCTTACTGTAAGGTAATATACTGAAACCGAAAGGTGAAAAGCTGGAATAATAATGTTAAGACTGCATAAAACATTAGCACTTGCTGCAAAGCTAGTGTGTTAGTGAGGCTGTATTGAAAACTGTAAGTGACTGCAAATAGAAATGATCATATCAAAATAGTCCGTTAGCGTCAGAACATTAGTAACCATCACGGAATATTGCCAGAACAATAGAAGAATCGGAATTTAACGGGCGTAAGAAGTAGATCTAGACCGTATCATGGAACACGCTTTGGCTACATATCTTTTAGAATTCCTCGGTATGGAATACAAACACACATATGTACGATTCCGGAACCTGTACTTATATACGTAATTATTGAAAGTTCTGCTTCGTCAAAAATTATAATATCATCAAATTAGCACACTAATGCCAGAAAAGGAGAATTTTGGTTTAGTTACCAAGTAATTCCGTCCTTCTACAAATTTACTGTCGATAGTGTTTATTCCAAGAATAGCGATATGTAAGAAATAGTATTTGCTGTAGTGGTTAAGGTGCTCCAACGTTATGAATCAGTTGCGATCGGACGTTGTGTTCTCCCAATACAGGTGCAAGTGCGCGCTTGAAGAACATTATGCCTTTGCGCTAAGCAACGTAATAGGTAATGGAAATGACCCTAGGATCGCAAACTTCTCGAAGCAGTGAATATTCCGGTTGAAATGAACAGTCGAAATACCACGATGATACATTCACGGTCGTAATATCACGAGAAAGCCGAGGAACCGGCAGCACCAGCCATAGGGGGCCAAAAATTCTGAAGACGGGTTTTACATGAGCCGAAACCGGTAAATAACCAAACGTTATAGTGATCTAGACTGTTCATTTTAACTTAAATGTAGCATCAGCTCGCTGTCCGCCATAGACTATGTTGTCAAAATTTATGAGTGAACATTCGAGACTACATTTATCTAGAGCCAACTTCCGCATATGCCATTCGCTTTCTGCAACACTTCTAGGAATATATATGTATATATATATATATATATATATATATATATATAGGCAGCTGTCATCTATTTCTTGCGTGATATTAGGACAACAGAATTGAGATTCTTTAGGAAATACTACCAATATTCATGTCTTTTATGGAAAATGTTGGGCACTGTTCAGTGTGCAGCCTAATTTTCTGGTCTTATGCCTCACAAAGTGAATTATATAAGCTGATACATCTTATCATCGGTGACTATACATCAAGACCCACCTTCTTCAGCGTAGCTGTGGCGCTACTTTCCAACGCAATAACAGACAAACAGAGAATCACAGCTTGTTGTAAATTCCGTCTTCTCAGCCTAACAATGGTGGTTATTACTTCGCCAATCAGAATGCTACGAATGCCAGTCAATGAAGGGATTCTTTTGGTAGTCAAAGCGCATATGTGCATCGTTTGAAACAGAAAGTGTAAGAAAGTCGTATGTTGCTTGAGACGTTATTTGAAATACGTTGAAGTATAGACGAGCACACAACAGTATGTGGTACATTGTCACAGATAAATTATACAAGAAATGCAACAAAGAAAACAAAAACAAGCTTATCATTTAGTTATGGCATTAATGATACTTTAAGAGGTCTGATAGTAATAGCATATAGGTATGTAACATTTACTTCAATAACAAATATATCAGTTAGCATCTTTCTCCACAAGGTAAAATATAGCTCCTTTTGGCTATTAAATTTGGAAGTAGTTTCACGCACTGTGCGACGGTGAGTATTAGTGCTAAATAGAAGTATTTCTGCCAACTGCCAACCATTTGTTTCCTATTTCTCTTTTCCTTAATTTTTATGATGCTGAATCTTAATTTAATTAATACTGCGCTGTTATTTTTACCTCATGAAATTGAAAATGTTGTTCTACACATTGCGAGGCAAAAATCTAGAATTCACATAGGTAAAATTCCTATGCAGTGCCTCTGAAATTCTTTTAAATACGAGGGAAACAGTGAAAAAATGAACACCTCGTGCACCATGTGATCGATGTCAGGTCTATTTCAACGTACTCTGTCGTGTGCCTCACAGCGGAACTTTTCCTCTTTTATTACCGGAGGGCGCTGAACGAAGGAAGTCAATAGGTCGCAATAATTCAAGTAGTCTAGCCTGATCGAAGCTGTTCGTTTTGCTGCAGCGGCACTAATTGTTTAACTGAGTACAGCTAGTTCGATTGTCTCATTGATTTTGTAATTGCACTTGATTTCGTACACCGACAGACATGTGTACACCACATGCACGCTCAAGCACTCTCTCCCTGTCTCACGCTCTAGCTGTATCTGTCTCTCACTCTCTCTATTTTTCCCCCTGTCTCCCTCTATAGCCTCCCCTATCTCTTTCTCTCTGACCCTCACTCGCACACGCACGCAAGCGCGCTCGCGGACACACACAAACCCACACACACACAAACCCACACACCCACCCACCCACCCACACACACACACACACACACACACACACACACACAGCTGGTCGGTGTGGCCGTGCGGTTGTAGGCGCTTCAGTCTGGAACAGCGTGACCGCTACGGTCGCAGGTTCGAATCCTGCCTCGGGCATGGATGTGTGTGATGTCCTTAGGTTAGTTAGGTTTAAGTAGTTCAAAGTTCTAGGGGACTGATGACCACAGATGTTAAGTCCCATAGTGCTCAGAGCCATTTGAACCACACACACACACACACACACACACACACACACACACACACACAGACGCACACGCACGCATACTATTACACTAACATGAACTCGGTGGAGGATCACACGGACGAAAATTGATGCTAATAACCTTTCTTTCATTAACAATACTACGATTTATTTAAGACATTTTACAGAGCTTAGTATTAACTACAACCATTCTGGGCTTAAACATCCAAATAGAGTTTATGAACCATACTCTCGACTATGCATACTGACATCAAAGTACGCTACTTATTATTGAGTTCGTGGTGCCTGTGCCTCTGAGAGTAGAGGAGGTCCCTCTGTTGATACTTTGAGTCGAGTGTCATATTTCTACAGACGGCCAGACCTTTTTTTTTTTAATAGCATCTTGCTTGCGGGAGGGAGATAAGGGCTTCTCTCTCTAGATTACTCATGTCATTAATACATAACTTAGTTGTTGCTGTTAGAAATAACTTCCTTTTATTGTACTATGACACAGTTTTAAGGTGTGATGCTGGGTCTATTTCTTCTAGGTAGTAAATAGTGAGATGTATATAAAGAGGTGTAGGGATTATCCACTACAGGTACGCGCATACGAGTTGACGCGTAATGAGGACAGCAAGCTACTTTCTGTATGGACTGAACTCAAATTATGATGTTTGTGGAAGTTGTGAAACATGTGTAAAAATAATGGATATAATAAAGAAATATTTAGATTTTTATTTCCAGTGTCTGGAAGCGACAGATGCATAAAATAAGTACACTGCTTCAACTCCGCTACAGTGTTGGAAACACCTTTCAGCTTCACTGATAGCGAATAATTAGTGCCGGACGAAGAAAGACCTGAGAGATATGTCGGCACTGCAGTCGACCCTAGAGTGACTAGGTTTATTTCTAGAGGAGGTCGAGCGGGTACTACAACACACACACACAGAATATTAGGTTACTTTATTAAAACTTGACAAATCGGAAATACATAACATGGAAACAATCCGTATACACATTAACGATATTTATGTATTTTTTAATGTTGTGCAACATTATAAGTTATCGCTTGATGTGATGCAGAATGACACTCTCATCATAGTGTACAGATGACTTAAACTGCGATGTACAGGTTTCGTTTCTAACAGAACTTGCGCAGCTGGATCTGACTAGGACAATGCTGTCGTCATAAGCAGCTGTAAAATGAGGCCGAGCGGCGCTACGCTGTGACGTGAGTAATCTTCCAGTAGCGACGGCGTACTGAACTTCTTCAGAGCGTGACTAAGCCAGCGTCTCTAACTTGTTGCTGCGACCGGCGGCGACTATTGTTGCTAGTCGTTCCGTCGGAGGTACCAGCTATGATGTGCAACCTTGTTATTCGGAAGACACCACGTAAACAGTATTTACGCGTTGTTTCATTTGTGCCGGATGGTGTGGCCGAGCGGTTCTAGGCGCTTCGGGATGGGACCGCGCGACTGCAACCGTCGCAAGTTCGAATCCTGCCTCGGGCATGGATGTGTGTGATGTCCTTAGGTTACTTAGGTTAAAGTATTTCTAAGTTCTAAGGGACTCATGGCCTCAGATGTTAAGTCCCATAGTGCTCAGAGCCATTTGAACCATTCTTTTTTTTTCATTTTCGTTATACACTTCCCCTTATCGAAATGATGTTTGGAAACATTGAAAGTAATCATCACATGTGGCCTAAGATAACGACTTGAAATGGGTCTACTCTGTAGACATGCTACTCTGCATAAACAATATTTCTTTTAAAAACTATATTTTCATTACAATTAAATGTAATTACGCAAATAATAATGACACGAAGCACAGAGTGTTCCTTAAGTAGGCTGATTTAGAACGTTTTTGTTTCGGACGATTTGTTTTCAGAAAGTTGATGAGATGAAATAGGTGCTAACAAAAGGTGACATTACTAAGGCAACTGTTTGGTGAAGGTATTGAGATTCTAGTCCATTATCAATGCGATGGCATTGTGAATTGTTGAGCCTGAACTTCTGTAACTATTCAACAAAATGCAGGTCAGGTTGTGACTTGTGGTTGTTTCATGGAAGACATTTAACTCATTGACACTATGTAAAAAGACATCTTAGATCGATTCCCGATCCGATTCATATTTTCACGCCAGCACACACAAATATATTCGAAAGATTCCCACTTGACAGGGGAAATACAAGGGGAGGTCAATAAGTTACGCAACTAGTCATCTTTCTGAAAGCAGTTGGGTTTTATTCAGGATTCTAATACACCATATTATTCCCCATTCTTCCTGGTACAAACTCATATTTTTCAGTATAATCTCTGTTCAGTTTGACGGCCTAATGCTACCTTACTGGGGGGAGGGGGGAGGAGGGGATGGGTAGAGGGGGGAGGGGGGGCTCTGTGCCAACATCGTACCACTCAGCTGGTCGACGTCTGAGCCAAAGTCTTGCTGAATCAATCTACACCCTTTAATTGATGCACTGCTGCCCGCGCAGACTATTCTTCATTGGACTAAACAAGTGGAGTCGGAAGGTGCGAGATCCGGGCTGGAGGGAGGTAAGGAATATCAGTCCAATGAGGATATGTACGCTCCTCTCTGGTACCAGACTTGTGTGAGACCTTGAATTTTCACGGAGAAAGTAGTTCGTTTCCATTTCTGGGGCGACGAACACGCTGAAGTCGTTTCTTAAATTTCCTGAAGTGTACTTCAGAGAGAAACTATTGTAGCGACCGGGAAAGGGGTGTGCTGACCACACGCCCCTCCTATCCGCAACCTTACCTGAGGGTGACACGGCGGTCGGATGATCCCGATGGGCCACTTTTGGTCTGAAGATGGAGGGCTATTTCAGAGATGATCGTTGCACTTTGGTGAAGAACATCAAATAGAATAAAACCTTTCGCGTCCCATAAGACCGTATTCATGGCTTTACCCGCTGACGTTGCGGATTTGAACTTTTTCTTCGGAGGAGAGGTGGTGTGGCATCACTCCATGGATTGCCGCTTTCTTCCTGGCTCGAAGCGATGAACTCATTTTTCATCGCCTGTACCGATGCTTGACAATATAATTGTAACGATCAGCCCCGTAATGTGTAAGAAATTCCTCACTGATTGTACATCGTTACTCCTGATCGTCGTCTGTGAGGCGTGGAAGAAACCAGCGGACACCCTCCTTTGAGCATCCCAACTGGTGGACAGTGCGTCAGCACTACCAACAGAGATGTCCTGTTGAGCAGCGAGTTGTTTGTGGTTCGTTGATCACCTCGAATGAGAGTGTCCGCACGTTTCATCATTGCAGGAGTTACAGTGCTGTGTGGCCTGCAGCCAGGCGGGAGATCGGATAGGTTTGCGCTACATTGTTGCGATGATAACAGACTCCTCGCCCAACGACTCGTCGTGGTTTTGTTCGAGGTCTCTGCAGACGTTCTGCAAGCACCTGTGCATATTTGCGATGCTCTGGTTCCCGGCAAAAGCTCTATGCTTGGAACACACCTCCGATGTACACGCCATTTTGAAGGCTACATATATTGCCACTACCTGCCAAAACTTCATGAAACAATAGGGGCTGAAGCGGGAAAGTTCCATCATGTTCCACAACAAATTTCGCATTTTTTCGACAGAAACTGAAGGAGGACAACTTCGTTGCATTACTTATTGAACGCCCCCCTTATTTACCAACAGCACTAGCAAATTGTTGAGGCGACTGGATGGTCGCTGTGAAGTTGCCTGAAAGGAGGGCGGCGGGGAGTTAAACGATGATATTAGAAAACCTTAGATCGACCGGATGTGGACGTCGAAAAAATTTTCGTGGCCGCAAAGCGTACGCAGAGGTTGTGGCGCGTTACAGACCCCAGACACGTGTTGGACGTGAGATGGCATTCGTGCCCGCGGGGCAGGTAGCAGCAATCGATTCCCCCCGACGTCCCGTCTACGAGATTCCGGCAGCGCTGGCTGCCGGCCTCGGCCTGTCCTACGGAGCAGCGCCAGTCAATCCACTACACGTCGCCGCGCCTCGGCGCGCCTCAGGAAACCAACACAGCCACTGCCTCAGGCCTCGGGCCGCCCTGCATGCCAAGTTATTCACCCGCTGCTCCAGCTTTCTGACCTGGCGCTCCCTGCTCTGTGCTACCTCCTCCTCGAAGGCGCTTAACAGTGCATCATCTTTGTCGCAAACAGTGGTGCGTCTCGTTAGACCTAAACCACCTTTATTTCGTGAAAGACTTGAAATATTGAGACAAGGTATTCAACGAATGTTGTAACAGGGCGGGCAAAATAAAACAGAAAAATATCTCATGCATCTTAAGATGAGTAGTCGAACTTACTACACCTGCGCCAGAGTGGGATGATGAGAATTTTGTTGCCTATCTTAAGGTGCACAAAATACCTTTCCAAGCGAGTTTTTTTTTCTTTTTTTCTTTGTGCACACGGCGGAACTTCTCCTTAGAAAAATTTATGAATTACTGTGCTGATAAACCTCTTACGTTATTTGGTTTTCAAACAGCTGAGCAAAACTGAACACAGAGAAAAATAATTGGTAGCAGCAACATCTGAAAAACTTCGTTCATCATATTCACAGTGTTACCTTTGCATGATGGATACAAGTTCATAAAAATTTACTTTGTCGTATTTATGAAAAGTGCTAAATTTCAAAGACTAAGAAATCTTGTGGTTCAATAAACGTGCATACAAAAAGTAGCACTATGTATGCAGGGCACCTCGCTAGTTAGAAATTTCAGAAACAGTAAGTCCGCGGAATTTCATATTTAACACGTAATATCTACTAAATAATTGCTGCGACTTACGAAAATGCAGGGAAAATGGACCATATAAGTAGGTAAGTCGCGCAGAGAATGTTAATTCCTCCCGAATATTCGCAGAAATACCACCCCCAAGTAAACAAAAGTCAAGTCAACACGTCCTGAACAGATCTGTTAAATGTTACTGTAGCAATGAAACCCTTGAACGCGAGATCACAAGTTCATTCTTTAGTAATGCTCATTTGTTAATATTGTGTTAACATTTATGACAGGAGAGATATTAGCTGCTATTGATTCACATTGTGCATCATGGGGGGAGGGGAGGAGGGGGAGGCGACAGAAAATGAGTGTCGAAGAAAAAAAGTTCAAATATGTGTGAAATCCTAAGGGCCCAAACTGCTGAGGTCATCGGTCCCAAAACTCGCTCACTACTTAAATTAACTTAAACTAAATTATGCTAAGAACAACACACACGCACACCCATGCCCGAGGGCGGACTCGAACCTTCGGTGGGAGGGGCTGCGCAATCCGTGACATGGCGTCTCAAACCGCGCGGCCACTCCGGGCGGCAGCGTCCGGAAGGTGTAGAGATCAACCGTCTATGAGATGTATGTATTACACTTCAAAAAACATTGTCGATGTTCAAGAAAAGTAAAGAAAAAAGAAAACCGTTAACTTGCCCCACGAACACTGAATGCAAACTGACGCGCCACAATGCTCTCACAAGGTGTCGCACGATCAAGGTCTAAGGCGAAGTACTCGATAGGTACCAATCGTGCTGGACGGTCATCCAGGTATCCGCTCTTGAAGAATGAAAACAAAATCATATTGGCGTAAAGGGGCGCTGAGAACTAATTGAATGTGATGACATGCTACCGAATGCGAAACAGTCGTCGTTGAGCTTATCGTGAAACTGGATATTCTTTAAAAATGGTTCAAAGGGCTCTGAGTACTATGCGACGTAACTTCTGAGGTCATCAGTCGCCTAGAACTTAGATCTAATTAAACCTAACTAACCTAAGGACATCACACACATCCATGCCCGAGGCAGGATTCGAACCTGTGACCATAGCGGTCGCTCTGTTCCAGACTGTAGCGCCTAGAACCGCACGACCAGGATATTCTTTAAGGCGCAGTTACTGATAGTGCAGTAATATGTTTTATAGACACAGAAAAACAAATATCCGATTCTTCCAAGTGGTATGAACTGCAATGTCACACATTTATCATGAGGGATAATTTGCTCTAAAGGAGTATGAGTTTTATACGCAGACAAGGAATCAATCAAAAGCAAGATATTTTTACCAGCTATTGGCCAAAGCAGTGCTCTTACCATAGTTTTAGTTCTGTTACGCCCCTCTTCCCCCTCTTCTTTTCTGTGATGTAAATGTTCCCTGCTACCTTGTAAGATCATGCACATGGGAAAGAATCTGTGGGACAGAATACCTCCAACTTCTTGCAGCACAATAACTTTCCAGCCAATTTACCATCCACATTAACAATCGGCATAATTGTACACCAATGCGTTAAGGCATTGATGTTGGTTCATCTTGATGCAACTTTGTTGGTACCTCTAATTCCCACGGTTCCTTTCATACGTATTTCCTCTTCAAATCCCGATTGGTCTCAGTTGAAAACAAATTCCTTATTGAACTATGTGAGAAGATTGTATATCTCATAAAATAATTTTCGGACCGTGCTTCGTCAAATTGACGCTTTGTTTGAAATTTCGTTATGTTACGTCTTCCAGTTCCGTAACACTGTTTAAAATTATGCAAACATCCACTGCTTCCTTCAAAATCACTGTAACTTATGCTGGGCGGAATTTGATGTGCATAACGTAGTTCAAATGGTTCAAATGGTTCTGAGCACTATGGGACTCAACTTCTGAGGTCATTAGTCCCCTAGAACTTAGAACTAGTTAAACCTAACTAACCTAAGGACATCACAAACATCCATACCCGAGGCAGGATTCGAACCTGCGACCGTAGCGCATAACGTAGTAGGTCACTATCATACGCATCCTCTACGTTGTATCGAGCACCCTTGAAACTCGCAAAAACCACTTTTTCTGACAAGTGCGTCTAGTTAAATATCCGCAATTTTCCTCATGCACCACAGGATTACTTATTCGAAACCTGGCCATAATTGGTTTATTAGTATGCTGCGGATGATTTTCCAAGTACGTTATTATGGTCGCTACCCGCTTCTTGGACAACGATTGTCCTTCACTACGTTTCACTGGAGACGGGATTTGTCTCTCCCTGTCCGACAAGGCTGATGAACTACACTCCTGGAAATTGAAATAAGAACACCGTAAATTCATTGTCCCAGGAAGGGAAAACTTTATTGACACATTCCTGGGGTCAGATACATCACATGATCACACTGACAGAACCACAGGCACATAGACACAGGCAACAGAGCATGCACAATGTCGGCACTAGTACAGTGTATATCCACCTTTCGCAGCAATGCAGGCTGCTCTTCTCCCATGGAGACGATCGTAGAGATGCTGGATGTAGTCCTGTGGAACGGCTTGCCATGCCATTTCCACCTGGCGCCTCAGTTGGACCAGCGTTCGTGCTGGACGTGCAGACCGCGTGAGACGACGCTTCATCCAGTCCCAAACATGCTCAATGGGGGACAGATCCGAAGATCTTGCTGGCCAGGGTAGTTGACTTACACCTTCTAGAGCACGTTGGGTGGCACGGGATACATGCGGACGTGCATTGTCCTGTTGGAACAGCAAGTTCCCTTGCCGGTCTAGGAATGGTAGAACGATGGGTTCGATGACGGTTTGGATGTACCGTGCACTATTCAGTGTCCCCTCGACGATCACCAGTGGTGTACGGCCATTGTAGGAGATAGCTCCCCACACCATGATGCCGGGTGTTGGCCCTGTGTGCCTCGGTCGTATGCAGTCCTGATTGTGGCGCTCACCTGCACGGCGCCAAACACGCATACGACCATCATTGGCACCAAGGCAGAAGCGACTCTCATCGCTGAAGACGACACGTCTCCATTCGTCCCTCCATTCACGCCTGTCGCGACACCACTGGAGGCGGGCTGCACGATGTTGGGGCGTGAGCGGAAGACGGCCTAACGGTGTGCGGGACCGTAGCCCAGCTTCATGGAGACGGTTGCGAATGGTCCTCGCCGATACCCCAGGAGCAACAGTGTCCCTAATTTGCTGGGAAATGGCGGTGTGGTCCCCTACGGCACTGCGTAGGATCCTACGGTCTTGGCGTGCATCCGTGCGTCGCTGCGGTCCGGTTCCAGGTCGACGGGCACGTGCACCTTCCGCCGACCACTGGCGACAACATCGATGTACTGTGGAGACCTCACGCCCCACGTGTTGAGCAATTCGGCGGTACGTCCACCCGGCCTCCCGCATGCCCACTATACGCTCTCGCTCAAAGTCCGTCAACTGCACATACGGTTCACGTCCACGCTGTCGCGGCATGCTACCAGTGTTAAAGACTGCGATGGAGCTCCGTATGCCACGGCAAACTGGCTGACACTGACGGCGGCGGTGCACAAATGCTGCGCAGCTAGCGCCATTCGACGGCCAACACCGCGGTTCCTGGTGTGTCCGCTGTGCCGTGCGTGTGATCATTGCTTGTACAGCCCTCTCGCAGTGTCCGGAGCAAGTATGGTGGGTCTGACACACCGGTGTCAATGTGTTCTTTTTTCCATTTCCAGGAGTGTATATGGCTCGACACATATTTCAGTATCAGTCTTGTGATGTCGTCAGTCATACGACCACACCTCCACCCGAGAGATCGATCGACCGGATGCGATTCTCTCGATAAACGGAACAGAAGAACGGCTCTGTTAGCGAAAGAGCACACAGCCAGTCGCAGTACTTACGCTCGCCGCTAGGCCACATCACGTGCAGCAGGAGAGCAGTGCAGTTGTGCCAGACTACAGTTCGTAGCCGCGCCCAGTGGTCATCCAGCGCCGATGTTAGCCATCGTCTGCAGCTCAGTCATCGCTGCCATCCAGACTTTGTAGCTCCGTTCCAAGTCAGTCTTCAAATTCACCGGATTCGACATTCAAGACGACGAGAGATTAATTCGTCAATGCAAAATGTGACTTGTAA
This sequence comes from Schistocerca cancellata, assembly GCF_023864275.1. Taxonomy (NCBI): domain Eukaryota; kingdom Metazoa; phylum Arthropoda; class Insecta; order Orthoptera; family Acrididae; genus Schistocerca; species Schistocerca cancellata. Next base: position 709,218,132 of record NC_064630.1, read on the forward strand.
ATTATGTCATTCTACAGACACTTAGTCTAGTCGCGTCTTCTATAGTTGTCAACCAACTGATCATGGACTACAGCAAAGTTAAATAATAAATACTTTCTTATTTTGTACTCCTGCTCATTAATTGTGTTTTCCTGTTGGAGCTACCAAGCAGTCTTGGCATAGTAGAACCCACGTTTCCACCTCCTTGACTACCTCATATTTGCCACCTCATGTTGATTGACTCGATTGTGCTGGAAGATAGAGAGCCATCAACTTTCATTTGTTGAGTACGTATCTCATCGCTGTACTCTTCACGTACATTGTCCGCACAGTCGAGCGTATACGACACCACACATTTGACTGACTCATCTTGCAGAAACGCTAATATTTCATCTGCGACTTCCTTCACACTCTTCGAAGTTCCTGGAGAAACTTTTGTAGGCTTAATGCAATTTTGCATTGTTTATCGTTGCCATCGCTCTGCTTTGTAACAAGACCACTAACACTGTTGCACTGTTATGAGTTACTCGTCCACTAAGCAGTTAAACGACACTCCGTAGCCTCATGCTGTGCTCACCATTGGATGCATCCAGACCGCCCTATGTTGCCATTAGCAGTCAATATCATTGTTAAACGGTAGACAATATGTGGGGCGTCAAATACTGTTAACATCATTGGCCATTTGCGACCTCACACTCAAGGGGTTCCTTATAAGATGGTTATTCAGGGTGTAACACGATGCATAGTTCATAGCACACACTGTTTTGTAAAAATAAACAAAGCTGAAGTCAGCTAATTATAGGCCCTATATTTTCAGAGAGAGCTTTACTTGCTCGGGAAAAACATTTATTTTAGTGATATCATACAAAAAGGCAAAGTATTTGTTTGTGTGTGAAATATTATGGGACTTAACTGCTAAGGTCATTAGTCCCTAAGCTTATACACTACTTAACCTAAATTATCCTAAGGACAAACACACACACCCATGCCCGAGGGAGGACTCGAACCTCCGCCGGGACCAGCCGCACAGTCCATGACTACAGCGCCTGAGACCGCTCGGCTAATCCCGCGCGGCAAGTATTTGTTTATTAAATATGTTCCCTTGCATTGTGAAACATTCCTTTTTTTGCGCGTTAAACCTTGTGTAGTTTAGCTACAAACGACTTTGTTCGTCGTATTTAAAGAAATCTGATAATATGTGTCAACATATTTTTTGGACATACAAAACCAGCCTCAACTACAACATTTGGATTTTAGCGAGTTTAAAAATGAAAACTAAAATTATTGTCAATTTAGTAAAACTTGTTTGGAGACCTAACTATGAGATGACGTCTGTTTCCATTTCCCCTTTTTTAAAATTACATATTTGATGCCAACTCCCGCGTACTCGATGCTACGTAATCACTAAAGCCGATGATCATTGGGAACCTTGCCATAAAAGCTAATACAGAAAAGTTGTGATTGTCATTACTGAAAACAATAACATTAATTTTATGTGATGTTTACAGTCCGATATAATGGAAAATATTTATCTCGATCAGAAGAATCTCCGGGGAGTATCGAGTATTGTAAAGAGAGCGGGAAAGCTTCTAATGGTAAGTTCGCGTGCCGCTCCTTTTGTGCGCTGCCAGAAGGCACCTTTTCTCTGGGATGAGAGTATATTTATTTTCATCTCTATCAGCCAGAGCAATAATGTGGCCTCGAGGAACTAATTTTCTCAACCGTCCACAGTGCATTTGTGTCGTTGGGAACTAATGTTCCATTCAGTCAACGAATGTGTACAGTAGACTGCTCCAATAAACATAGTAGACCATGATGAAAATTTCAGATCCTTAAAATGGCAAAGCGAAGGTGGAATGTGCTTCAAAGGAACCCCTTGCGTTCTGCTAATGACATGATTCCTTTGTCTCCAAGGCAGAGAAATGTCAACAAGAATTTCCGGTAGCAAAATAGCAGTTAACGTTAAACACAAATTACAGCGAGCCTAAAAGAATTTACTGCCAACATTCTAAGAGAAAATTGCAAGTAAAAAATAATGATTTTTTGTGTTTAGGGTAGCTCGGACGACGGTTGTGTGAACAGGGAAATAAATGAACAGAAGAGTAGAAGTGGCGTTTAGTTCGTTCGGTAAAACAATTATGTTTTCGAGAGGACAAGCCCGAAGAGGCGAAAACAAAAAAGTTTTCTGCTAGCTTGTAAAATGTGGAGAGAATTTTATCTATCACCGGTATGAACTATTTTGAGTCGTCAGAATCATCTACATGCACCAAGAGATGCCGGGGATAGACGATTTCGCCAAAACCCAATCACTAGAATCAGAAATACGTAGCGTTGACGTGCTTTCTCGACAGGTGAAGATCAAAGCTGCAATTTAAATACAATGAAGATCCAAAGAAACTGGTAAACCTGCCCAATATCGTGTAGGGCCCCTACAAACACGCAGAAGTGCCGCAACACGACGTGGTACGGACTCGACTAACGTCTGAAGAATGCTTACTTACGTGTCACCTTTCAGAGTCGTATCTGGACGTATCAGGAGTACCATATCATTCCAATAGCACACGCCCCACACCATTACAGAGCCTCCACTACCTTGAAGAGTCTCCTGCCGACATGCAGGTTCCATGGACTCATGAGATTGTCTCCGTACCCGTACATGCCCATCCGCTCGATACAATTTGAAACAAGACTCCTCGGACCAGGCAACGGGTTTCCAGTCATCAACAGCCCAATGTCAGTGTTGACGGGCCCAAGCGAGGCGTAAAGCTTTGTGTTGTGCAGTCACCAAGTGTAGACGAGTGGGCATTCGGCTCCGAAAGCCCATATCGATGACGTTTCATTTAATGGTTCGCACGCTGTCACTTGCTGATGGCCCAGATCTGAAATCGGCAGTAGTCTGCGGAAGGGTTGAACTTACGTCATGTTGAACAATTATTTTCAGTTATCATTGGTCCCGTTCTTGCAGAATCTTTATCCAGCCGCAGAGATGTCGGAGTATTGATGTTTTACCGGATTCCTGATGTTCACGGATCACCAGTGAAATGATCGTACGGGAAAATCTCCTCTTCATCGCTATCTTGGAGATGCTGTGTCCCATCGCTCGTGCGCCTACTACACTCCTGGAAATTGAAATAAGAACACCGTGAATTCATTGTCCCAGGAAGGGGAAACTTTATTGACACATTCCTGGGGTCAGATACATCACATGATCACACTGACAGAACCACAGGCACATAGACACAGGCAACAGAGCATGCACAATGTCGGCACTAGTACAGTGTATATCCACCTTTCGCAGCAATGCAGGCTGCTATTCTCCCATGGAGACGATCGTAGAGATGCTGGATGTAGTCCTGTGGAACGGCTTGCCATGCCATTTCCACCTGGCGCCTCAGTTGGACCAGCGTTCGTGCTGGACGTGCAGACCGCGTGAGACGACGCTTCATCCAGTCCCAAACATGCTCAATAGGGGACAGATCCAGAGATCTTGCTGGCCAGGGTAGTTGACTTACAGCTTCTAGAGCACGTTGGGTGGCACAGGATACATGCGGACGTGCATTGTCCTGTTGGAACAGCAAGTTCCCTTGCCGGTCTAGGAATGGTAGAACGATGGGTTCGATGACGGTTTGGATGTACCGTGCACTATTCAGTGTCCCCTCGACGGTCACCAGTGGTGTACGGCCAGTGTAGGAGATCGCTCCCCACACCACGATGCCGGGTGTTGGCCCTGTGTGCCTCGGTTGTATGCAGTCCTGATTGTGGCGCTCACCTGCACGGCGCCAAACACGCATACGACCATCATTCGCACCAAGGCAGAAGCGACTCTCATCGCTGAAGACGACACGTCTCCATTCGTCCCTCCATTCACGCCTGTCGCGACACCACTGGAGGCGGGCTCCACGATGTTGGGGCGTGAGCGGAAGACGGCCTAACGGTGTGCGGGACCGTAGCGCAGCTTCATGGAGACGGTTGCGAATGGTCCTCGCCGATACCCCAGGAGCAACAGTTTCGCTAATTTGCTGGGAAGTGGCGGTGCGGTCCCCTACGGCACTGCGTAGGATCCTACGGTCTTGGCGTGCATCCGTGCGTCGCTGCGGTCCGGTCCCAGGTCGACGGGCACGTGCACCTTCCGCCGACCACTGGCGACAACATCGATGTACTGTGGAGACCTCACGCCCCACGTGTTGAGCAATTCGGCGGTACGTCCACCCGGCCTCCCGCATGCCCACTATACGCCTTCGCTCAAAGTCCGTCAACTGCACATACGGTTCACGTCCACGCTGTCGCGGCAACTACCAGTGTTAAAGACTGCGATGGAGCTTCGTATGCCACGGCAAACTGGCTGACACTGACGGCGGCGGTGCACAAATGCTGCGCAGCTAGCGCCATTCGACGGCCAACACCGTGGTTCCTGGTGTGTCCGCTGTGCCGTGCGTGTGATCATTGCTTGTACAGCCCTCTCGCAGTGTCCGGAGCAAGTATGGTGGGTCTGACACAGCGGTGTCAATGTGTTCTTTTTTCCATTTCCAGGAGTGTAGTTCGAAGCAAAAGCTGTGAATTGGATACGGTAAGAGCTATGACCACGTCTTCGTCTTGGATAATGTGAAACAAATCTATTCTGCTGCCAGATCTTTGGGTTCCGTATATTGGGAAGTGATAACTCTGAAGGAATACATTTTAGAGCCCAAGTTTATTAGACTTTTTTGCTTTGAATGATCTTCCCTGTCACATTCCTTAATGCTAATATCTCGTATGTGCCAATACTACTGAATCAACAATGCAGATTTTGTCTTATACGACATGCTTTCCTTAAAAACCCAAAGCGGTAGGTTGCATATTGCTACAGCAAATTTATGTATTATAAAAACTGACAGTAGTGAACAAAGCAGTTGACATCAACATTAGGGGACATGAAAAGCATTTGTTCCTTAACCTTATTCGGTAGAATATTATTTGAGCATTATTTTCGGTCATTACCACACTTTTCATTTGACTTCATAATTTATTACGAGTGTAACGCGCTACAATTCTACCTAAGTGTTTGTTCAAAGTTGAACATAAAATGCAGCCTCAACTTCGCATGGAACGATGTGAATTTCTGGATCATTACTTCCGTGACAAGTTCTTTATGGCCCATGGGTTTGAGGATGCTGTTAACTACCGAAGTCGGTCTTGAATGTTCTATAAAAAGTGATGTATGTACGTAGTTCGAATTTTATTGAGCAATTTGGTTTGTCCTGTTGTCCCGGAAACCGCAAAAGGATTAGATCTGGGGGATGTGAACCCCGTTCCTGCCGAATGGAGGTCCAGTGTACTAGTAATTCCCCTCAGCATGTTGTAATGTCGCACAGTTGGAAAGCGTGATACCACTCATACGCGTAATGTACCTCGTCTTTCTGTAACTGACTTAAGATGCCATCTACGAAGATTTCGTTGTAATGTGAATGATAAAACTCCATTGAGTATATCTGTGAAATTCAGCTTGTGCCCTTCTTTAGGGACCGAAGTTACTTTCAGTATTCACAGGGAAATTGAATGCACAATGTTGTCAATGGATATTTAAGAAACACTGCTGATGAGAACATGACTGTATGTTTCACAAACGACGGAAAAAATTAAACCCTGAACTCTAAGGCGAGCTCAGTGTGTTACCCAGCATCTCGCTTCTAGAGGTCTGCTTTGCTTGTATAGATAGGCAGTGCGCGCCCTCGGGGTCAACGACTGCTGAGGATCGTGCATAGCGTTCGATGTGGACAACGCTAAGGTCTGAAGGCCTTCCGCCCCGCGCCGATGGGTAGAGGACATGAGCGACAGGCTTTGTTCATTGTGCTGGGGTAACAAGATAAGTGGCTGTCGCTTTGTTGGGACTGTAAGCATGAAAGTTCCTCCTACTTGAGGTTAGGACTGCTTAAATGGAGATATTTGGAAGTAACACTACCTTTCAGTATCGTAACACCTCCCTCTAGAACCATGGAAGCTATTGCCTGATGTCTTCACATCCTTCCTATCATACTGTGCCCCTTTTTCATTTTTCCTCTCTTCCAGCGGAAAATCACTTTATTGATTATTTTATCAGTCCATCTAACTTTCCAAATCGCTCAATAGCACCAAACCTAATTCAAAACTCTTCTTTTCTGATTATCTCATAGCCCTTGATTCACTTCCACACTGTGCAGTGGTCATAACGTACTTTCATAGAAATTTCTTCCTCGAACTGAGGCCAATATTTGGTAGTGGCAGATTTCTTTTCGTGAGGAATGACCTCTGGGAGCGTGTTCTGCTTCTTACATACTCGCTGATTCATCTGTCGTACATAAATTGCTTCGCATCGACTACTTCGTGATACCAGATTTACCATTAATTTTATCATTGGCCTCATTTCTGCTGCTCCTCATTACTTTCCTCATGCTTCGGTTACTTCTCAATCCATAGTGTGTGCTGACGGACAGCTCGTTCCATTTGACAGGTTCTACAGTTCTTACTCATATTCACTAAGGATAGCTGCCTCATCATCGAGTTTTAGCATTGATATCCTTTAATCGCGAATTTTAATTCCCTTCCTGAATCTTTATTTTACTCCCATCGTTGCTCCTTGGATTAAACAGTAGGGCGAAATATTGCACGCCTCCTTACACTATTTTTTTTATTCTGTGTATTTCATTCATGTCATCCTCCGTTGCTAAGTGTTCAGCGCGTCTGTCTGCCATGTGGTGGACCCAGATTCGATTACCGGTACTGTCAGCGATTTTACCTTGGTGGAAGGACTGCTACTGGTGCACTCAGATCTTGTGAGGCAAACGTAGAAGCTACTCGAGCGATTAGTAACTGTTTCAAGGTCATATAACCCGACCAAATAGGGAGAGAAGTGTGCCGACCATATCACCTTCGATAGTGCAATCGATGTTGCCATTGGCAAAGGATGACACGGCGGACAGTAGGGGCTGATTGGCCCGTCTGTGGCCAGAACGCGGAACCTGAAACATTTAAAATCTCGAACCTGGTCTTCCATTATTATTTTGGCCACATAGTTCTGGTACATATTCTTTATCTTTTCGTATATATTGCAATTATTTTCTTCAGTATTTCGACCATGTTGTACCATTTTACATTATTGTTGTTGTTGGCCCCGCATCTCGTGGTCGTGCGGTAGCGTTCTCGCTTCCCAAGCCCGGGTTCCCGGGTTCGATTCTCGGCGGGGTCAGGGATTTTCTCTGCCTCGTGATGGCTGGGTGTTGTGTGCTGTCCTTAGGTTAGTTAGGTTTAAGTAGTTCTAAGTTCTAGGGGACTGATGACCATAGATGTTAAGTCCCATAGTGCTCAGAGCCATTTTGTTGTTGTTGTTGTTGTGGTCTTCAGTCCTGAGACTGGTTTGATGCAGCTCTCCATGCTACTCTATCCTGTGCAAGCTTCTTCATCTCCCAGTACCTACTGCAACCTACATCCTTCTGAATCTGCTTAGTGTATTCATCTCTTGGTCTCCCCCTACGATTTTTACCCTCCATGCTGCCCTCCAGTACTAAATTTGTGATCCCTTGATGCCTCATAACATGTCCTACGAACCAGTCCCTCCTTCTTGTCAAGTGGTGACACAAACTCCTCTTCTCCCCAATTCTATTCAATACCTTCTCATTAGTTATGTGATCTACCCATCTAATCTTCAGCATTCTTCTGTAGCACCATATTTCGAAAGCTTCTATTCTCTTCTTGTCTAAACAATTTATCGTCCATGTTTCACTTCCATACATGGCTACACTCCATACAAATACTTTCAGAAACGACTTCCTGACACTTAAATCTATAGTCGATGTTAACAAATTTCTCTTCTTCAGAAACGCTTTCCTTGCCATTGCCAGTCTACATTTTATATCCTCTCTACTTCGACCATCATCAGTTATTTTGCTCCCCAAATAGCAAAACTCCTTTACTACATCTCATTTCCTAATCTAATACTCTCAACATCACCCGACTTAATTCGACTACATTCCATTATCCTCGTTTTGCTTTTGTTGATGTTCATCTTATATCCTCCCTTCAAGACACCATCCATTCCGTTCAACTGCTCTTCCAAGTCCTTTGCTGTTTCTGACAGAATTACAATGTCTTCGACGAACCTCAAAGTTTTTATTTCATCTCCATGGATCTTAATACCTACTCCGACTTTTTCTTTTGTTTCCTTTACTGCTTGCTCAATATACAGATTGAATAACATCGGGGAGAGACTACAATCCTGTCTTACTCCCTTCCCAACCACTGCTTCCCTTTCATGTCCCTCGACTCTTATAACTGCCATCTGGTTTCTGTACAAATTGTAAATAGCCTTTCGCTCCCTGTATTTTACCCCTGACACCTTTAGAATTTGAAAGAGAGTATTCCAGTCAACATTGTCAAAAGCATTCTCTAAGTCTACAAATGCTAGAAACGTAGGTTTGCCTTTACTTAATCTTTCTTCTAAGATAAGTCGTAAGGTCAGTATTGCCTCACGTGTTCTAGTATTTCTACGGAATCCAAACTGATCTTCCCCGAGGTCGGTTTCTACTAGTTTTTCCATTCGTCTGTAATAAATTCGTGTTAGTATTTTGCAGCTGTGGCTTATTAAACTGATAGTTCGGTAATTTTCACATCTGTCAACACCTGCTTTCTTTGGGATTGGAATTATTATGTTCTTCTTGAAGTCTGAGGGTATTTCGCCTGTTTCATACATCTTGCTCACCAAATGGTAGAGTTTTGTCAGGACTGGCTCTCCCAAGGCCGTCAGTATTTCCAATGGAATGTTGTCTACTCCGGGGGCCTTGTTTCGACTCAGGTCTTTCAGTGCTCTGTCAAACTCTTCACGCAGTATCGTATCTCCCATTTCATCTTCATCTACATCCTCTTCCATTTCCATAAAATTGTCCTCAAGTACATCGCCCTTGTATAGACTCTCTATATACTCCTTCCACCTTTCTGCTTTCCCTTCTTTGCTTAGAACTGGGTTCCCATCTGAGCTCTTGATGTTCATACAAGTGGTTCTCTTATCTCCAAAGGTCTGTTTAATTTTCCTGTAGACAGTATCTATCTTACCCCTAGTGAGATAAGCCTCTACATCCTTACATTTGTCCTCTAGTCACCCCTGCTTACCCATTTTGCACTTCCTGTCGATCTCATTTTTGAGACGTTTGTATTCCTTTTTGCCTGCTTCATTTACTGCATTTTTATATTTCCTCCTTTCATCAATTAAATTCAATATTTCTTCTGTTACCCAAGGATTTCTACTAGCCCTCGTCTTTTTACCTACTTGATCCTCTGCTGCCTTCACTACTTCATCCCTCAAAGCTACACATTCTTCTTCTACTGTATTTCTTTCCCCCATTCCTGTCAATTGTTCCCTTATGCTCTCCCTGAAACTCTGTACAACCTCTGGTTCTTTCAGTTTATCCAGGTCCCATCTCCTTAAATTCCCACCTTTTTGCAGTTTCTTCAGTTTTAATCTACAGGTCATAACCAATAGATTGTGGTCAGAGTCCACATCTGCCCCGTTACATTATCGACCGCATTTTCTAATTTTGAAAATTCTATAGAAGTACCTTGAGTTTTCGAAGATTTACTTGTTGTCATTATCAACTTCATCGTCAGAACTGCCTTCCTGTTGCCTCTGCCTTTCCTAAAATCAAACAGATCGTCTGCTAACAGATCTTCATAGTTCTTTCCCACTCTCGTATAACCCTATTCACTAAATGTAGAGTACAGACATTCGAGTAAGACTGTGTCACAGTTCTTCTGTCACTATCGTATTTCTCGAATACGTACCATCAGAATAAGGTAACTGATTTTCTAGCGCGTACAGATGTGTATATTGATGTATCTCTCATCCAGTATGCGGATGGAAAAGGACAGGAATTGGCTATTACGGTTACGGTAAACTGTCACCATTCATTGTGCAGTGACTTGAAGTGATAATGTACGATGCATGCTGACAGGCTTCGAGTAAAATTTATTTACATAACCACAAGGGAGCACGGACTTCATCTTCCCTTAGATTTGTTCACCATCCCCTTCAGATAGATGATTCTTTGTTTTATGAAGTATTTGAGTGAACTGCTTTCGACGCGCATCGGCGCTATTTGCTTGTCGTTAATTTTATTGCATTCTAAAATAGTATTGTCAGAAAAAGCTCTTATTGCGCGACATTCCTACCACTGTGCGTATATTTACACAAAACTACTGTTTACCACGTCAAAATTCATGTAGAAAGTGGTTTTTGCACTTGTTAAGACACTGTGTTCATAAAATAAGACACTGTGTTCATAAAATAAAATAGTGCTTAGTTCCATTAGGAGACGTTGTGTAGCTTTGAGCAATAATAAACGAAAAGTTGAACACGATTCACAGAAAAAAATGATTTTCCTATCATTACCGCTGTGTACAGTGCAATAACCTTATATCCCTGACATCCGCGTGTTCTCCACCGTGTACCTCCTTCTCGGTTAGCAGGCGCTGAGTGATTCTGCCCTGATCACTGTTTATCGTTGGCATTACGCGTTTACACACCAGTGGTTACATGTTTATGGATGCGCGCCGCCATCACGATTCGCAAACAAATGATTGGTGTCCCCTATAACCTGCGGCGTATATTTATTATAGAGCTACAAGTCACATTACCATATTTGATGTGATAATTACCTTTATTATAGATGCATAACGAACAAACGACTAACAACTGCGTACGAAATCAAATTAATTTAAAAAATCCCACTGAAATGGACGACAGAGACAGTAAGACCGTTATGCACAAGTTTTGCTGTTTCCGCTTGAAGTGTAACTTATGCCCGTAGTCATTTTTTGAAAGTACCATTACAAAAAATGGCCAGCTCACTTTGTTCTGATGAAATTTATAGAATTCTTTTACTTCAGTAACCAATGTCTATCAGTATATGCGTTTGCATTGTATCTATTTGTATTTAAACCATAATGGGTATTCACTTGTAAATAATAGATTTCAGCTATCTGCCGTCCTTCTCGGTGGTTTTATACTGAAATATTTCGATCGATACAAACAACACTTCACATTCGTGTTATCAAGCGTGAAACTTAATCCAAAAGCGTTCACATCGCATTGCGTAACAGTAACCGAAATACGAATTTACGACTACACGCCATAGACAAGAATGACTAAAAATGCTTGTTCAACCGTAAATTCCATTGCGTAACAGTAACCGAAATACGAATTTACGACTACACGCCATAGACAAGAATGACTAAAAATGCTTGTTCAACCGTAAATTCCATGGAAAAAATTAAACCATTAGTTCTCGAGAAACATTTTGCGAACTCATCGATTATCCCTCCAGCTCAGAATTAGGGAACGTTGTACACATAGACCTGTAGCGTTACTGGAACTTTGGGTTTGTGCGTCGAAAAAGAACCAACAGGAACAAACGTTCGACAGTGCTCTCGTTATAGAACACCGCGCCATCTTCAACATTGCAGTTTAGATGTCACCGATGCTATGGACTTTAGTATACCTTGTCATCGACCATCTACAGCAGGGTCGACCATACGTGATTTATTAATTAACTTTAAAATAAATTTTGACACTCAAAAGCACAATCCCTAGTAAGGCCTTGCAAGGTTGCAACCCACTCCCTATTAGTCTGACTGCCGTACGTTTTGTACGAAAGAAGGTACACCGTTTGGCAACTACATTGACTGATTCTTTGAAATGTGCATTTAATGCAGACAAAATTTCGTCGTAGGACAGAGTTGCTACGTCGCGTCGAGGAATTAATTTGACTATCACACGGTACGTTTGTACACCGACCGAAAACAACAAAAATGGCTGCCGCTCGTTACCTTGAATTCTGTAGGCGGCGAGATGGAATCCAAATTGGCGTGACCACTCCGTCCTGCTTTCCAGTGCAGCATCAAAAGAACGAAAAGGTGGTGCAACTGGGTGTTGTGGCTGCGTTAGCGGTGGAGCGGCGGCTGCCGCGTCGTTTTGCATTGCACGTTGACCCTGGACGAGCTGCCCAAGGGCATCCAGTAATGCCTGCGTCTGCTGGTTCTGTAAGCGATAAAATTCGGACAGTACACCTGGAGATGGTGGCGAAGCCATTACACAAGTAAATCAGGGCAGTATAGTTAAGAATGCGGTATTACCTCGTCGCCAATGTTGTGGTTGGCAGGAGAGCCAACACCGTGTTACTAGAGGAAGCCAAAAGGCACGCGTCTTAGCTCACGCAGGCTGGCGTGAGGTCTGAAACAGGACAAGGAAATCAAAATTTAGAAAAAACGGACGTAGCTGGTGGAATACTTAACTTTAATCCATTAATGGTGAACGTCGCTCTGGACGGTACATATTCACAGTATCAATAGTAACTGGTAATGGCGCCTTGCTAGGTCGTAGAAAATGACGTAGCTGAAGGCTATGCTAACTATCGTCTCGGAAAATGAGAGCGTCATCGCTAGCAAAGTCGGTTGTATAACTCGGGCGAGTGCTAGGAAGTCTCTCTAGACCTGCCGTGCGGCGGTGCTCGGTCTGCAATCACTGATAGTGGCGACACGCGGGTCCGACGTATACTAACGGACCGCTGCCGATTTAAAGGCTACCACCTAGGAATTGTGGTGTCTGGCGGTGACACCACAGCGATCACACATCCTACTGTCCAAAGTAGACCACAGAGGATCAGTAGTATTGAGATCTGGCGCAGGTGGTGGCCAGAGAAAATGCGACAATTCATGCTAGTGCACACGCTAACAGTCCTAGACGATGCGAGCCGTGTGAACAGGGGCGTGTCACCTTGGTACACAGCGTCACCACCGGGGAACAAACACTGTGACATGAGATTGACCTGTTCAGCCAAAATGGTCACGTAATCCTTGGCAGTAGTACGACGTTGTAGAATGCCCTTGGGGCCCATGGAATACCTTGATATATGGCTACCTAGTCACCGAACCCCCGTCATGTTTCACTCTTGCAAGGAAGCAGTCTGCTTCGCAGGCTTGGGGCGACGTAGATCTCAAGTAAACTCGGCCTGAAGTTGGCAACATTCTTGCATTGTTCCACAGTTCAGGTTTAATGGATCGAGCACAACATTTTATTTTATGGGCGTCTGTATTGCTGATGAGTGAGTTTGGAATTCCACCTAGTTATGGAGCTACCTTCGTGTTGTCTTGGTGCTGACGAGATGGTCGAGTATGACATTCTGTTCTGCAGTGACTTCCGCAGGTGTCGTCCGTTTATTCTTCATCACAATCTGTTGCCGTCATTAAACTCACACTTTTGTCCGCGTTGTGAGTTAGCAGGTGTTGTTTTTCTGCTTTCCCTGTAGGTGGAATGGTGCCTCTTGCAACATCAAACCATTCGGCTACCTTGACTACGGAAGCACCTACCGTACGTTCACCAAGAACTGTCAAATTTCAAATTCATTTACTTCTGACATAACTAACAACTTCACAGAACACTGTTCTGACAGCGACGGACATTTGCAACGTATTGAGGACATTGCGCAGATGATGTTCGTATACAAATACAACAGATATCCTGCAGGCTTGGCGGCCTCTGCATTAATATTCAAGCATCCATTTCTCGCCGCGTTTCCATTGTTTTGTTTAACCCATGTTAGTGTAGTCACTGTGTGGCTGGTCCTACAAAAGTAGCGTTTACCTTCACAGAAATATTTACTGTTAAAATTCCGGGAGAATGCGAACCAAAAACAAACAAAAAAAATGGTTGAAATGGCTCTGAGCACTATGGGACTCAACATCTGAGGTCATCAGTCCCCTAGAACTTAGAACTACTTAACCTAACTAACCTAAGGACGTCACACACATCCATGCCCGAGGCAGGATTCGAACTTGCGACCGTAGCGGTCGCGCGGACCCAGACTGAAGCGCCTAGAACCGCTTGGCCATACCGGCCGGCAACCGAAAACAATCAAGTAACATGTCACATTACCATATATATAAGGCTCAGACCATTTGACCCGCTTCTTCAGTGCGGATGCACAAACAGTGCCCGAACTCTTAAGGGAATCGGCAAAAAAGCCGCGAGTAATGAGTATAATTGGCAGGGGCCCTATGAATATAGTGCTGGACAATAAGTTGGGATTGTGGGTCTCATGGAAGGCGCGCGAGCAGTCTCTGCAGTCGCTCAGACGGATAGAGCGTTTGCCATGTAAGCAGAAGATCCCAGGTTCGAGCTCCGGTGGGGGCACACTTTTTCTACTGTCCCCGATGACGTATATCAACGCCTGTATGCAGCTAGGGATATTCATTTCATTGTAATTACATTACCATATGTCTGAGAAATTACCACGATGAGAGATTCAGGCAATTTAGAGCCGATAGAAGAGGTTATCGAGTGTCGTTCATAGCAGACATCATTTGCGATTGCAAAAGAAAGCGCGAGAAGTGATCTACGTAAGTAGATTTCATGCATCACAAAGCGACCCCTAGACGGTCAATAATATTGCGCAATATTATTGACGTTCTCCATAGACGCCTCAATAAAACTGAATTATGTTGTCTATAATATTACACACTGATACTGTGCAAAAAACTTTTAAAGCCAAACTCGCAGAATTTTTTTTTTAAATTACAACAACCAGTTTCGGAAGACTTCGCTGTTATCCTCAGGTATTCAAAAACTTTGTCTCAAGAGCCCGCTCCACAGAGTTCTAAAGCAGCAAGCAGTCTCCTGATCTGCTCTTCAGGATGCCAATAGAGGCCTTCGAGAGACACGTGCCTCCAGCGATTTTACTGTACTAGAATTATGTTAACCAGCATGAATCTTTCCACTTCAGTAAGTCTTTAATATTAAATTTCGTTAGTTAATATATTGCAGGAAGCTGTGTGCTTACATTCGAAGATTTTGTAATTTTAACTGCGTTGCTTCTAACGGAATTGCTTCAACATTAGTTCCATGATGCTTCCTGAACAACTTTCCTGTAATTCGATTAAGGCTTCGCAGGCCGCTACGGCCGAGCGGTTCTAGGCGCTTCAGTCTGGAACCGCGCTACCGTTACGGTCACGGGTTCGAATCCTGCTGTGGGCATGAAAGTGTGTGATGTCCTTAGGATAGTTATGTTTATGTAGTTCTAAGTTCTAGGGGACTAATGACCTCAGATGTTGAGTCCCATAGCGCACAGAACCATTTGAACCATTTTGATTAAGGCTTCCTCTTTTCAGCAGAATCGATTTCAGAACGGCTCGAATCCGCTTCCATTCACGGGCGTCTCTCTTTGCTAGCTGAAGCCCTGTCATTGCGCTTCACTTCTGAGAAATAATTTAACTTCTTGCGGCGGAGAGGAGAGAGACCGCAAGAAGAAAATTAATACGTCCCTCGCAAACGAATGGCCGCAGAAAGCCGATCGACTTAACGAGCGTGCGAGCGGCTGTGGTGGGCGCGGCAGCTGGCGGAATAGTAAACTTTTCATAGCTTCCTTTATGGGCTATCTGCTTAATTGGTACTCTTTCCGCGCAGGAGCAGACGGCGCGCAGCGGTACGAGTGACAGGCCAGAAATACGGCCCCGGCGATTGCTTCCTGCGGATCTGCATCTCAAAAGGCGCCCTCAGCGTCCCGTCCCGTGTACACCGACCTCCGCCACTTGTTATTAGCGTGCGTGGCGGGCGGCCTGACGTCAGCTCCCCGCTGCTGCGCCTCGTAAATCTTCTGGCAGCGAAGACCACCGCTTCCTTGGTCGGAGCCGCCACTTCCGACTTACAGTTCCCTTCCCTGCTCACCACTTCCTGCCTCGGCGGACGGAATGGAATCCTTTGTGCAAGACTGGCAAAATGTAACTAGTGCGGAAAATATTTCATGCGTCTCAAAGCGACCCCTAGACGGTCAATAATATTGCGCAATATTATTGACGTTCTCCATGGACACCTCAATAAAACTGAATTATATTGTCTATAATATTACACACTAATACTGTGCAAAAAACTTTTAAAGCCAAACTCGCAGAAAATTTTTTTAAATTACAACAACCAGTTTCGGAAGACTTCGGTGTTATCCTCAGGTCTTCAAAAAGTTTTGTCTCAAGAGCCCGCTCCACAGAGTTCTAAAGCAGCAAGCAGTCTCCTGATCTGCTCTTTAGGATGCCAATAGCCGGCCGGAGTGGCCGAGCGGTTAAAGGCGCTACAGTCTTGAACCGCACGACCGCTACGGTCGCAGGTTCGAATCCTGCCTCGGGCATGGATGTGTGTGATGTCCTTAGGTTAGTTAGGTTTAAGTAGTTCTAAGTTCTAGGGGACTTATGACCACAGCAGTTGAGTACCATAGTGCTCAGAGCCATTTGAACCATATGAACCAGGATGCCAATAGAGGCCTTCGAGAGACACGTGCCTCCAGCGATGGAAGGCCGGACCAAGCTGCTACACAGCTAATAGTCACCTTAGACACACTACAGCTCACTTCCCCGGCGCCTGTCGTCGCAGTTCGCGTCACTCGCGGTATCTCGTTTCGAGCCACCACACAACTTGCTCTGCTACTGTCGAAGAGAACCCCACGGCGACGCTCACTATCCCAAATGGCCTCCCACACTCAGCACAAGAAACAATCTGATGTGAAAATTTCGAGGGGCAATCGACTTATTCAAGTCAGAAGGCGCAGCAAAAGAATTTGATAAAAGCAAGCAGGACGGTTCACCGACTTTATTGGTCTGATATTTTAAGGGGAGTATTGTTTTCCCTTGTCAACGGCTTTGCCGCAGTGGTAACACCTGTTCCCGTCAGAACACCGAGTTAAGCACTGTCGGGCTGGGCTAGTGG
The DNA here is from genome assembly GCF_023864275.1 of Schistocerca cancellata. Classification (NCBI taxonomy): domain Eukaryota; kingdom Metazoa; phylum Arthropoda; class Insecta; order Orthoptera; family Acrididae; genus Schistocerca; species Schistocerca cancellata. Next base: position 709,234,861 of record NC_064630.1, read on the forward strand.
TTGACCATCCTGTCTGCCGAGCGCTGTTGGCAAGTGGAGTGTAATCAGCCCTTGTGAGGCAAACTCAGGAGCTACTTGACTGAGACATTGTGGATCCTGTCTCGTACACTGACATACGGCTGTGAGAGCGTTGTGCAGACCACATGCTCCTCCATATTTGCATCAACTGACGCCTGTGGGCTGAGGGTGGCACGGCGGCCGGTCGGTACAGTTTAACTTTCGAAGACCTGTTCGGATGGAGTTAAGTTTTTAGTTTTTTATCGTTTCCGTACTCTGCATATTTGCAGCTGTTACCTTATCTCGTGAGTTAGGAGAAGAAAAACCTAGTGCTTTTTACGCACACTCGCTAATTAATACAGCAAGCTCCCCAAAATAAAAATGCGGATTGTCGCAAATAGTGTGCCCATGTGACACGCCACACGTAACATTTGAAACCCCACAGCAGTTGTTTTGCAATACTCACCACTGAGTTAGAACATCTCTGATTGATTGTGTTCCACAAACCCAAGGAATATTTAATGCAGATTCGCTCTTTTTATAACTTATCTGTAACTTACAGTTTGTTTTCGAGTGATATAACAACATGCATACATTTCCTCTTTCAAACTGCAAGCACATGAGAACGGCCCTAACTTGTTCAAAAACACTCGTCGCCAATGTTACCTATTTATACTACGCTAGGACTGAGAACTGGGTCTCGCTCGGAAAGGAGCGCGCGTTAGCACGTTAGCACGCCGCTCCAGGTATTCGGAGAGGCACGCCGGAATGAACCGAATCCGCCCAGCGGATTTATGACGAGGGTCAGTGTATCACTCATGCTAGATGTGGTTTTTGGCGATTTCTCACATACGACTAGATGAATCCACGTTGGTGCCCCTGTCGCGCCTCAATTACACGATTCGCAAATCCTTCGAAAACACTGACACACCTCCACATGGGATAACACTTGACGCAGACAGGTGGGGTGCACAAAAGCCGTCCCCGAAGAGAAAAAGGGGTTGGGGGAGAGGAGGTGCGAGTAGAGCAAGAGCGGAGCTGACACGAAACGCATCCAAACACACATCGCCAAATCCAGATTAACGGGCAGACTCCGTGAAGATACAGGATACGGCAGAAAAAAATAAGTAAGACAGAGTGTGATCTTTTTCGCCGGCCGCGGTTGCCGTGCGGTTCGGGCGCTGCAGTCCGGAACCGCGGGACTGCTACGGTCGCAGGTTCGAATCCTGCCTGGGGCATGGGTGTGTGTGATGTCCTTAGGTTAGTTAGGTTTAAGTAGTTCTAACTTCTAGGGGACTTATGACCTAAGATGTTGAGTCCCATAGTGCTCAGAGCCATTTGAACCATTTTTTTGTGATCTATTTCGGCTGCTAGAAAAGTATGATCTAGAATCTATTTCTCCTCTCGATGTTTAACAATGTGTTTTCAGCTCAGCCTGAAAAAAGAATTTTTTTAGAGAACCATCCCAGAAGAAGACATAAATAATTTTCTTAAGTTTGGCTTCCAGCAAATAGGCTAGGCAAATATATAGACAGGTAAGTCGGTCGTGGAAGGTAGAGTTTCATCATTTACCTGAAGAATAAGGGGGAAGCTACTGGAAAGCATTCCAGGGATGTCCGACAGTGGAATGGGAGCCCTCGACGTCTTATACCGGCAAAGTAAGAGTCACATGAATAAATGTGTTTTCTACAGGAAGTATGTGTTGCAATAATAGTGGAAAAATTCGTTCAACGGAAACTTCGTTTCTCCAAAAATCCTCGAACTATGTACGAATGACCCGAAAATGGGATAATCCGTACCTTAATAATTTGAAGCTATCCGTAGTGGTATATTTTTTGTATATTACACGAGTACGTATGTGCCACTAATTAAGATTAGACTTCTTCTGTTTCTTGTGTTCCCAAAACTCGTCCATCGTCTCTCTCTTTATGAGTTTGAAGTCGTTCTGTATCCCATGTGTTTCTGAGTCTCAGTATTCTAATTTTCGCTGTAGCAAGCGATAGACAATTTTCTGCCTAAAGTGCCGTCCATGATTTTGCCAATAGGTCTTTGTATTGTTTTTCTCGTATCGCGTTTATGACGTGACAGGTTTTGTATGGTATATCATGAGTCGTCAATTCTTAACATACGCCCATAAAATTTGAGACGTCTATTCTGTGCAATGAATCTAAATTTTTCCGTCAAGGCATATAAACATTTTAAATTTTTTCATGTCCGGAAAGGAACATTTTTTCTTAGCAACTATCGCTCGATCTTCTCGATGGCATTTACACTGATGGTTAACGATGATGTCATAATGGGATAGTGTGCTGTTTGGGTAATGACTGTCTGGTCGAGGCGAAGTGTGGCTCTGTCATTGCATGTCTTCCCAGTTAATTCCTCTGTCTACTTCAAGTGTTGATACTGAGTGATGCGGCCGTATTCGGTGCTGAGAGTTTCTAGGACTGCGTCTTTTTGAGTCTAGTTTGGACCGCATTTTCATGGAGCTCCTTTTGGGCGTGTCTTGCTTCAGCAACTTTCTTGATAGTTGCTGGAAGACCGTCGGCAAAGAATAGACACTAAATATAGATTCTTTTGCTTTTCGTTCTCATATTTCTTACAAGTCTCTATGTCTGCTGTATTCTGATGTTATCTGCTGCCAAATTGAAGAGAAGTGGCATCCATCTGTTCTATGTGAGCTGATTCGCAGACTTTGGGTACTTAATTTATTCTTTTTTTCGGTTTTTCGAACGCCAATGAACACTTATTACGCAAGTTCTTTTCCCTTTCCCCAGTACGCCTTTATTCTCCTCCGAGAACACTCATCGTGTTCTTCTTCCCTTCTCTTCGTATACATCCACGACACGCTTCAAATTTTCTCCGAATTTACAAATTTCTGCAAATATTTTCCTTTCATGTATGACCACAGCAAGCCAGAAGTCATTTCTTTATTGTGATTCAGACGAGACGTTTCAAAAACTTTATGTAAATCCTTGTTTAATCTTAAGACAAATGCAAACGCACCTACTGTTATACTTTCCGGCCCAGTATCTTTCATAAAATATCCCTCTTCTCTTACCTCAATTTCCGAGAGTCCCTTTATGACAACTGGCTATTTGCTTATGCAGATTCAGGTTTAACTATCGTGCTACAGTATTTGAATTTGGTGTGACTCTCCCATCCAGTCGGAATCCATGTGTCCACATACACGCTCCAAATTTGGCTATAGCATTGAAGATGGTATTACTTGTGATACATACGCACAGCGTTTGTAGTAACAGATGCAAACCATGGAAAATGAAAACCTGTATTTCAAATCGAGGATTAAAATATATTTAATAAATGATAGCACTATATTGCATATGTTCAGAATTATCTTATTCACATTAACCTGTTGTCCGTTTACAAGACCATAAACAGTCATTAACCATTGGCTTCATGTTTGTTTAGTATCACCCTACCCTTGCAACGGTACTGTTTTCTCGGCCAGCTATTAAAGTGTATTAAGGCAGCTAGTCACTTGAATTCTTTGCGTTTTGTTTCTGTATTGGGCGGGTCGTTTGCCGTGAGTGAATGTCGGTGACACTTGCAGATCAAAGACACCTCAGGCTCTCTGGAATTACCATCATGAAGGCCAAATTCCCGAGAGCAGTAATGTCGCCTAACGGACCTGTTAAGGGATAGGTAGCTCTATATACCTCCTCAGAAACCGAGCATTTACCAAAGGGAGATAGTAACTTTTGTTAGGACAACTCTCACTAAGAGAGAAATTTAGAATTTAGTACGAGAAAATATTAATGCTGCCAATACCGGTTACCAGGTTTGAAGTTAAACTCTGTCGGGCTTGCCCAGCACTTGGATGGGCGACCATCCCGGTCTACCGAGGGCTGCTGGCGAGCTGGGCACACTCGTCCCTTGTGTGGCCAATTGGGGAGCTGCTTGACTGAGAAGTGGCGGCTCCGGCCACGACAAGAGATAACTGCCTGGAGAACGGTGTGGTGACCACAGCCTCATCCAGTGGTCCTATAGTCTTAGGATGACACGGCGGCAGACCGGTACTGATGGGCCTTCAGAGGTCTGTTCGGACGAGGTTTGGATTTGTAATGTAAAAAAAGTAATAGCAAAAGTAAACTGAGCAGGGCATGGCCGTTCTCTGATTGGCTGGCTCTTCTTAAGAGATGATGACATGAAAGATCGTGCCATCTGCCCCGGATTCTCTCTTACTTCTCAGGCAGACATAGCACAGTTCACAGCTAGCGGGAACTCACGGAATTTTGTGTTTCGTAGGACTGACGGACTGAATACGGCGGAGAGGTATGCCGTCTTCGTAAATGGTAGCTCGTTTCTGCCCAATAAATTTAAGATGAGCTTTTTTCTTTAAAAGAATTGCTAGGAATCATTTTTGAAGCAACTAGCGTATTAGCGAGTAGGTATTTACTGTGCTACACTGATGTGGATGTACTAAACTTTAATATACGAGGCGTTTTTTTTAAAGTAAGTACCGTTTTGAAATTAAAAAAATACGTGCTAAGTGTGGTGTCACCGCCAGACACCACACTTGCTGGGTGGTAGCCTTTAAATCGGCCGCGGTCCGTTAGTATACGTCGGACCCGAGTGTCGCCACTGTCAGTGATTGCAGACCGAGCGCCGCCTCACGGCAGGTCTAGAGCGTCTTCCTAGCACTCGCCCCAGTTGTACAGCCGACTTAGCCAGAGATGGATCACTGACAACTACGCTCTCATTTGCCGAGACGATAGTTAGCATAGCCTTCAGCTACGTCATTTGCTACGACCTAGCAACGCGCCATAGCATTTGATATTGAGATTATAACATGTACCGTCAAGAGTGATGTACACCAATTGTGGATTAAAGTTAAGTATTATATCAACTACGTACTTTATTTGCTACTATTAATTCCCTTAACTGTTCCAGACCTCACGCCAGTCAGCGTGTAATTAAACGCGTGCATTTCGGCCTCCTCTAGCAACACAGTGTTGGCTCTTCTGCCAACACTTCACTAAGATGTCTCAATAATTTTATTTTTACATGAAAGCCTGTATCTTAATCTACTTTTCAACATAATCTATTTTTCTACATAATTTCCGTTAATATTGAGGCACTTGTCATAACGTTGTACGAGTTTTAGAATACCCTCCTCATAGAAGTCTGCCGCCTGACTTGTTAACCACTGCATCACCACTGTTTTGACTTCGTCATCGTCTTGAAGACGCTGACCGCCCACGTGTTTCTTCAAGTGCAGGAACAGATGGTAGTCACTGGGTGCAAGATCGGGGCTGTACGGATGATGATCTAGAGTATCCCGTCGAAAAGATATGATGAGATCTTTGGTCTGATTCGCCCCATGCGGACGGGCATTGTCTCGCAGCAAAACGGTGCCCTTGCTCAACTTCCATGGACTGCTGCTTTGATTCTGGTGTGACGTAGGCCAGCCATGTTTCATCACCCGTAACAATTTGGCTTAAGAAATCATCACCGTCGTTGTGGTACCGCTCGAGGAAAGTCATTGCATGGCTTAAACGTTTGGTTTTGTGCACATCCGTCAACATTTTCGGTACCCAACGTGCACATAATTTTCGGTAATTCAAGTGCTCGGTCACAATGCCATATAAGACACTACGAGAAACATTAGGAAAGTCATCCCGCAAGGAGGAAATCGTAAAGCGTCTGTTTTCTCTCACCTTATTGTCCACTTCCTGCACCAAACTTTCATTAATGACCGAAGGACGCACACTCCGTTGTTCATCATGCACATTTGTGCGGCCATCTTTAAATGCTCTCACCCATTTTCTTACCGTTCCATCACTCATAAAGTTTTCTCTGTAAACTGCACAGATCTCACGATGAATATCGATCGCATTTAGGCCTTTAGCACGAAGAAATCTTATAACAGCCCGTACTTCACAGTCGGTGGTACTCACGATTATCGGAGGCAACTTAAACACTCAGTACACAACGTAAACAAGGAAGAATCAGACTGTAATGGAGCCAGTGCGAAGATTAAGGTACAGGCTTTCATGCAAAATAAAATTATTGAGATATCTTAGCACTTCAATTTTTCATTTCAAAACGGTACTTACTTAAAAAAACACGCCTCGTATGTAACCACAGAACCACGCCTGAAATTGTTGTGTACTTAGACAACTTCCTCTCTTTATGCGTCGATCTTTCCGCACGGGGATATACCAAGCTATAAGTTGGTTTTGCTAAGTCTTTTCTTACCTCAGTCACGTTTTTTGATACTCTACACTGCTCCATCGCAAGCCACATTATATCTCTTGGAATCGGTACATCAATGGCATATTCGTTTCCAGGAGATATTTTTCCTGCTTCTGACCGCGCCATTTGTACGCGGTAATACTCGACTCTCCCGGCGGTCTAAGTTTGGTTTCCGCTTCTGTCGATACACGCCGGCGGAACGTACGGCCTCCAGGGCTGGCGCAGTCAGAACTTCTGGAGCGGCGAACACGCGTCGGCCGCACGCCCCCGCCTACGCACCCGTGACGGACGGCTTGACAGCTAAATTATTGACTCCGACACGGGGCGATCCAGGTCTGCTCCAGCGCCTCACAAGGCTCGCGCATCAATCACACATCAGCCACTTTGCAAACTGTCATTACGAGTGGACGTATTCCAGATTGGTTCTCGCTGGGTGAAAGCTTAGTTTTTTCCCCGAACAATGCCAGTTAGAGCCAATCAGTTTCCTCAGAGATGTTTTATCGATCACTTGTCAACGACTGAAGTTCTATTCTTGGACAGTTCCGTAATGAACTTCATAAGATACATTGATTTACAACATCTGATTCCATACGCCTTAAGGAGAGACTAATGGCAGAGAATGAGAAAAAGTTATTCATATTTGTCACATTAAAATCCCAGAAATTCCATAAAATGTTACACATCTCCTGCTGTGAGGAAATGGATTACCGTTGGCTTTATTATCTTTCTTTATATATTTGCATTTTCAATTTACCTCCTAAAACTTACATTGAATCATTCTACTACTCATATTTCTAGAATTGTTTGTTGTAGTAATCTGTAGTTTGAATTTGTTTGTAGTGGACAATACGTTCTACGTAGTGGTTTCCTCTCTGAGGTCTTTGATTCATTTTGCGAATTTCATAATGACACTTTTAGTATTTTTCGTTAACGCTGCAATCGAAGTTTGTTGTTGGCTTTTTACAAGAATAATAAGAAAATCAACATGAATCAGTAATAGATGTGCAAAGTAAGATATTTAAGTGGAGCACAAGGAACTGCGATTGGTGGCTGTGATAGGTGCAATGCCATCCTCTCACCGTCCTCTTCGATACTTAAAACTAATAACACCCTTTGGAAATTAAGAGAAGATGACTGCAACAAATTACAAATAACCAGTAACCCTATGGGACTCTATATTTTGGCCAATGTTTCAGTGAAACAGTTAGCTGTTGTCTGTGAAAATTGAGTGTACTTGACAAAGCAGTGGTACATGCAGCGTATGGCGTTCATGAAGTGGACACTTAAAAATGTAGAAACGCTGAAGTTTGAACTAAAACTGCAATGAAAGACGATAGAAAGTGGAACAATCTGTTATTGCTTGATAACACTGGTGATGGACCCAAAATATGGAGTCTTGCGGTTCTAGGCGCTCAGTCCGGAACCGCGCGACTGCCACGGTCGCAGATTCTAATCCTGACTCGGGCATGGATGTGTTTGATGTCCTTAGGTTAGTTAGGTTTAAGTAGTTCTAAGTTCTACGGGACTGATGACCACAGATGTTATGTCCCATAGTGCTCAGAGCCAAAATATGGAAAAGGGTGTGTTTAATTGCTAAAATACAGTTTTCACTACACCATGTTTTCTCATTAACTGTATCAAATATTGCTCTGAAACTTTCCTAAACATCCTTGAGGTAACGGGTAGCTAACATCGAAAATATAGCATGGTGAGGTAGGACTCATGCTCTCGACTTTTCTTCTAATAACACAACTTCACAGTGTCCGTAAGTGTTTTGTTTGATGTAACTCTACTCGATGCTTCGTCCTGTGCAAGCCTCCTCATCTTGGAATAATGGAGTAATTGCTGTAACCTGCATCCGTTTGGACCTGTTAGAAAGATGGCAGGTTGTGTTCTGGACTAAATCTCTAGGTCAGCAATTACTGTGCCAGGCTACATCCTCAGAAGAATAGGTGTAATCAGTAGAGACAGACGAGTAACATAAAATAATTATAGAAACAGGGAATAACAAATAGGGATAGAGAACCGGTATCGAAGTGCTCGGATTATAAAGAGTCTACGATAGGGTTGCAGTCTTTCTCCCGTGCTGCTCAGTCCATCTAAGAAATAATGACGGAAATAGAAGAAATGTTCAGAGGTGGGATTAGAATTCAGGGCGAAAGAACATCAGTTATCTTTTTCGATGATGACATTCCTACCATTAGTGATAGCAAGGAAAACTTACCAGATAATTGTGAATGGCATGAAGAGGCTACTGAGCGCGGAATACTGATTGAGAATAAGCCGAAGGTAGACGAATATAATGCAGAGTAGCAGAAAGGTAGGAATGTAATTATTTAGAAACTTAACATTCATACGACTTGGAGACCCTGAACGATAAATAATTTTTCTTGGTTTGATTTTTGATTCATTGTGATTTGACAAAACTAATCGAGTACATTTATTTTTTTCGTTCAATAATTCTTACGAATTATTTGTTAATGCACCTAATCCACTGATGCATAGGTACAGGTATGGAACTGTAATATAAAAAAAACTAAATCTCTACTTGTTTGGTACACTTGTGAGAAGATATAGTGTAGTCTCAGTACAAGATAATAGAGTCCTTCTCATAAACAGAACGAAGCAAGCCCCTTCAGGGATGCAGATGTAAAGCGCAAGTAAGAAATAGAGAATTCGTATTCGACCCACAGTAACAACTACTTTGAGTGCTATTTTCGAAATTTATATTAGACTCGGGTTGATTTTCGATATTAATGGACATGACAATGAAAACTGTAGGAGAAGTTAGAAATTGGAATATACTCTACAGATATTGAGGTTGTTCAACTGTAGTGCTCCTCTGAGATGAAAACGTTGACACTGGAGAGGAATTTGTAGCGCACCGCAGCAAACCAGACAGGAGACGACTGACTCAAACAAAACAATAAGAGACATTAAAAATTTGAGTTCCAAGTTCTTACCGCACGTGTCTGTGGTCAAAACCGTATCTTAACTGTCTCACAAGGAAACTTTGCCTAGTCCACCTCATATTTTAAAGAGAAAAAACAACACTTGCAAGATGGCATCCAAAGCAACCGATTATGCTGGAAAATTTGGACCATATTTCTGATAATTCACAGTTATAGCTTCCGAAAATGCAACATTTTAACATTGCGCAAATCGACCGTTTGTCATTCTTTCCGCCTCACTGCCGCCTCCTCATGCCCGAGCGTGAAGTACTGTACAGCGGACTCACAATGGAAGTTGTTCTATTCGCAGGATTTTGAAGGCGATGAGAGAGGAGGTTTTCTTTTTTCTTTGTTGGTTTTTAACACCTTATACAAAGGTAGGCCGGCAGCGGCAATATTACGCCGCTCTTTGGCCGCAGGTAATACATAGAGAAACAAGGAAGACATAGAAAAACAAAACATAATGGTGGACAAAAAACAGTAGACACATGAATAAAAAACATGGAGCCATCCACAGGTGTTGTGAGATAAAAAAACGTTCAGCACTTGTACACGAACACTGATGACTGAAATGACACATGTGAACGATGGAGCGTGGGCGGTGAAACACTAAAGCACTAACACGACGGCACACACAAAGAACCGATGGCGATGATCTCTGGAGCGCTAATGTTCACTGTATGTGTACGAGTCCGGAGACATGCCAAAGGGAAAAGTTGGGGGAAGAGGGAGGGGGGAGGGTGGAGACGTCAGTGGCACAGGAGATGGGAGGGGGGAGGAAAGATGGTAGAGGGTAGGAGAAGCCCGGGGGGGAGGTGGGAGGGAGGAGAGAGAGAAGGGAGAGAGGGTGCCCTTGGGAAAAAACACAGGTGTGGTAGGGGACGATCAAAGTTGGTAAGACGGGTAGATGGAGGGGATGAGGGCATCATCAGAGAGGGTGAGTTGGTGGAAGCCACCTTGGGCGAGGGTATGGAGAGTGGAGAGATGGAAAGCAGGTGGGACGTGAGAATACAGGTGCAGCAGCTGACGGGGGTGGGGGAGAATGGGAGAGATAAACGGGTGAGGGGGATGAAGTTTACAGAAGGTGTAGAGGATTCGTATGCATTCAAGGAAAATGAGAGAGGAGGGGAAAGGTAGACTCTTCTGCCCGACGTGTTTCCAAATCTTGTATGAGAACAGTCAAGTTACTATGTGCGAAAAATGGTAGGTGATATGAGTACATGTCAACATCACGCATATACGGGGGACGTTCAATTAGTAAAGCTATGCATTATTTTTGTCGGCCAATTTCGATTGAAAAATTTCGGAGTTTGTTGTGGGGTATCGCGGAATATCCCCGTTTCAGCTCCTACAGTTTCAGCACGTTGCGGTAGGTGGCGCTGCTTTACGTTGCCTTCAAAATGGTTTCTGTAACGGAGGTCCGTTGCAAGCAAAGAGCTCTCAATGAGTCTGTTTTGGCGGAAAACCATAGCAGATATTCCTATACGAGTGCAGAATGTCTGTGGAGACCTGGCATGGAAATAAAGCACGGTGACTCGTTGGGCGAGGTGTCTGTCATAAACGCAACATCGTCGTGTAAACCTGTCCGATCGGACGTCGACCGCCAGCTGCACATAGCTATCTAGTGATGGAACTTGCGGACACTGTCATTCGAAATGATAGTTGCCATAAAAATGCAAACGAACTTCTTCTTCATGACAACACAATGCCTCACACAAATCTGCACACCCAAGAGAAGCTCATAAGGCTTCAGTGGCATGTTCTTCCACATCCTCCCTACAGACCGGACCTCGCGCATTCCTGTTTCCACCTGTTTGATGCAATGAAGGATGCACTTCGCGGCAAGCAGTACGTGAATGATGAGGAGACTGTAGAATGAGCAAGACGTTGGCTCTGAAGCCGACCAGCAGGGTTATATTTTGCGGGCATACAGGCCCTTCCAGTACGGAAGCGTAAGGCCATCGCATTAAATTGAGTTTATGTTAAAAATAGGGCTTTGCAGCCAAGCGAGTGGGCAATCTACATCTACATCCATACTACGCAGCTGCCTGACGGTGTGTGGCTGAGGGTACTTTGAGTACCTCTATCGGTTCTCCCTTCTATTCCAGTCTCGTACTGTTCATGGAAAGAAAGATTGTCAGTATGCCTCTGTGTGGGCTATAATCTCTCTGATTTTATGCTCATGGTTTCTTCGCGAGATATACGTAGGAGGGAGCAATATACTGCTTGACTCCTCGGTGAAGGTATGTTCTCGAAACTTCAACAAAAGCCCGTACCGAGCTACTGAGCATCTCTCCTGCAGAATCTTTCACTGCAGTTTATCATCTCCGCAACGCTTTCGCGATTACTAAATGATCCTGCAACGAAGCGCGCTGCTCTCCGTAGGATCTTCTCTATCTCTTCTATCAACCCTATCTGCTACGGATCCCACACTGGTGAGGAATATTCAAGCAGTGGGCGAACAAGTGTATTGTAACCTACTTCCTTTGTTTTCCGATTGCATTTCCTTAGGATTCTTCCAATGAATCTCAGTCTGGCATCTGCTTTACCGACGATCAACTTTATATGATCATTCCACTTTAAATCACTCCTAATGCCTACTCCCAGATAATTTATGGAATTAACTGCTTCCAGCTGCTGACCATCTATATTGTAGCTAAATGATAAAGGATCTTTCTTTCTATGTACTCGCAGAACATTACATTTCTCTACATTGGGATTCAATTGCCATTCCCTGAACCATGCGTCAATTCGTTGCAGATCCTTCTGCATTTCAGTACAATATTCCATTGTTACAACCCCTCGAAATACCACAGCATCACTCGCAAAAAGCCTCAGTGAACTTCCGATGTCATCCACCAGGTCATTTATGTATATTGTGAACAGCAACGGTCTCATGACACTCCCCTGCGGCACAACTGAAATCACACTTACTTCGGAAGACTTCTCTCCATTTAGAATCACATGCTGCGTTCTGTTATCTAGGAACTCCTCAATCCAACCACACTATTGGTCTGATAGTCCATATGCTCTTACTTTGTTCATTAAACGACTGTGGGGAACTGTATCGAACGCCTTGCGGAAGTCAAGAAACATGGCATCTACCTCGGAACCAGTGTCTATGGCCCTCTGAGTCTTGTGCACGAATAGCGCGAGCTGGGTTTCACACGATCGTCTTTTTCGAAACCCATGCTGATTCCTACAGAGTAGATTTCTGGTCTCCAGTAAGGTCATTATACTCGAACATATTACGTGTTCCAAAACTCTGCAACTAATCGACGTTAGAGATATAGGTCTATAGTTTTGCAAATGTGTTCGATGTCCCTTCTTGAAAACGGGTCGACCTGTGCCCTTTTCCAATCCTTTGGAACGCTAAGCTCTTCTAGAGACCTAAGGTACACCTCTGCAAGAAGGGGGGAAGTTCCTTCGCGTACTCTGTGTAAAATCGAACTGGTATCCCATTAGGGCCAGCGGCCTTTCCTCTTTTGAGCGATTTTAATTGTTTCTCTATCCCTCTGTCGTCTATTTCGATATCTACCATTTTGTCATCTGTGCGACAATCTAGAGAAGGAACTACATTGCAGTCTTCCTCTGTGAAACAGCTTTGGAAAAAGATATTAAGTATTTCGGCCTTTAGTCTGTCATCCTCTGTTTCAGTACCATTTTGGTCACAGAGTGTCTTGACATTTTGTTTTGATCCACCTATCGCTTTGACATAAGACCAAAATTTCTTAGGATGTTCTGCCAAGTCAGTACATAGAACTTTACTTCCGAATTCACTGAACGCTTCTCGCATAGCCCTCCTCACACTACATTTCGCTTCGCGTAAGTTTTGTTTGTCTGCAAGGTTTTGGCTATGTTTATGTTTGCTGTGAAGTTCCCTTTGCCTCCGCAGCAGTTTTCTAACTCAGCTGTTATACCACAGTGGCTCTTTTCCATCTTTTATGATCTTGCTTGGCACATTCTCATCTAATGCATATTGTACGATGGTTTTGAACTTTGTCCACTGATCCTCAACACTATCTGTACTTGAGACAAAACGTTTGTGTTGAGCCGTCAAGTACTCTGAAATCTGCTTTATGTCACTTTTGCTAGACAGAAAAATCTTCCTACCTTTTTTAATATTTCGATTTACGGCTGAAATCATCGATTCAGTAACCGCTTTATGATCGCTGATTGCCTGTTCTACGTTAACTGTTTCAAATAGTTCGGGTCTGTTTGTCACCAGATGGTCTAATTTGTTATCGCTACGAGCCGGTTCTCTGTTCAATTGCGCAAGGTAGTTTCCAGATAAAGCACTTAAAAAAAATTTCACTGGATTCTTTGTCCCTGCCACTCGTTATAAACATTTGAGTCTCCCAGTCTATACCCGGAAAATTATAATCGCCACCCAGAACTATAACATGGTCGAGAAATCTACTCGGAATATTATCCAAATTTTCCTTCAGTTGTTCAGCCACAACAGCTGCTGAGCCTGAGGGGCCTATAGAGACATCCAATTACCATGTTTGAGACTGCTTTAACCGTGACCTTCACCCAAATTATTTCACATTTCCTATCTCCGTCAATTTCCTTCGATAGTATTGCAGTTTTTATCGCTATAAACACTACCTTGTCGCGTCCGAGGAGGCGTCTTGTCGGGCCTTGGGCTGGAATACTCTAACCTAAAAATCCCCCATGTGCACTCCACACGTACTACGCTACCCTTGTAGCCGCTTCCTGCGTATAGTGTACGCCTGACCTATTCAGGGGGACCCTACATTTCTCCACCCGATAGCGGAGGTCGAGAAATTTGCACCCCAGATCTCCGCAGAATCGTCTGAGCCTCTGGTTTAAGCCTTCCACTCTGCTCCAAACCAGAGGACCGCGATCTGTTCTGGGAACGATACTAGAAATAGTTACCTCAGATTCCACCCCGCGAGCGAGGCTCTCCGCCTTCACCAACTCCGTCAACCGCCTGTATGAACTGAGGATGACCTCTGAACCCAGACGGCAGGAGTCATTGGTGCCGACATGAGCAACAATTTGCAGTCGGGTGCACCCAGTGTTCTCTAAAAAATGGTTCAAATGGCTCTGAGCACTATGGGACTCAACTTGTAAGGTCATCAGTCCCCTAGAACTTAGAACTACTTAAACCTAACTAACCTAAGGACATCACACACATCCATGCCCGAGGCGGGATTCGAACCTGCGACCGAAGTGGTCGCGCGGTTCCAGACTGTAGCGCCTATAACTGCTCGGCCACCCTGGCCGGCCAGTGTTCTATATCGCAGCCGGCAGAGCCTCCTCCACATCTCGGGTGAGAGCCCCCGGCAAGCAGACAGAGTGAACGCTGGCCTTCTTCCCCGACCTTTCCGCTATTTCCCTAAGGGGCTCCATCACCAGCCTAACGTTGGAGCTCCCAGTCAATAATAAACCCCTCTCCCCGTGTGCTTGCTCGGACCCTGATGAAGGAGCGCCCACATGTCCACATGTCATGCGCCGCGAACGCCACTGAACCCGCCACTCCTCTAGGGGAGAGGGTGGCCCAACAGCGCCCGGTACCCGCGAAGACGTCTCGACACCAGGGACCGTGGGTGAAGCATGTAACACCTGGGGGGTACCATGCGACGCACCAAACTCCCCACTGCCGCTACACTCTGAGGCAGCAGCCTGAAGACGGCTGATCGCGGCCATCAACACGTTCAGCTGTTCGCGAAAAGTGGACAGCCCCTCCTGCGTCCGTACTAGCAGTCACACATCCTATCCATCCTAAGAAATCAACAATTTACTGTAGAGAGTTAATCAACTTTTAAATCAATTTTTAAGTGGACTGCTAATTCACTGAAGGCGGCTGATAGCTGACTAAACTGTGGCTACTAGGCACTCCTTGTTGAAAACAATGAAAATATGCGTTATCTGTCTCTGGACCGTATTGAAAACAAACACGAAATCTATGGAACACTATTACTCGTACTCGAAAATTAAAGCTTCCTGGAGCAAATACGGTGTATTGTAATTCTGAATAAAACCAAACTGCTTTCAGAAAAAAAGTGCTGTATTCTTATTGAACGCCCCCTCGTACGTTACTTCAACAATATTGTCGTACTGATACTCTGCAGCTAGACATACACTTCAGAATCAAACTTAATAAACGCAACTAACTGAAGGATAATTATGAAATGAAGCAATTATTTTCGATTTTCAATTTAATCATGCAAATAATTTGAAGAACAGCGCATTTCCTGCAAATGTACTTTGTTTTAACAGTGGCAGCTTTAAATTCCAAAGTAAATGAGGCATATAGCTATGTTAATAATTAAACAGAGCTGCACTCCCTGTTAGTTCATTTATTTCATGTACACTGCGTTTGTGAAACGCAACTAAAAATGTTCAAAGCAGAGAGGTTTCTGGCACCAGCTAAGGGTTAGAAACCGTACACTTTGACACAATGAACAAAGCATTTTACCAGCGTCAGAACAGTGATTCACAAACCTTTTAGCCAGTAAACTGTACAGTACTTCGCACTCGGACATTAAGCAGCTGTAGTGGGGCGGGGCTAGTAAAAAACAAACGGTGCGCGCGTAAGTTTAAAAGCTGAACTTTCTGAAGGTTGTAACCGCGTACTATCATAATTATGGCGACAAACTGTCCCGCAGATTAGATTTCTGCGGCTAATACCTTGCAACCGTGCTTTTCTCTCCTTAAAATATAAGGTCGAGTTTGTGATGTTCCTTGTCATACATCAAATCAAATTAACGTCGAAAGACAGCAGTAAATATGGGTAATAAGAAAGAGAACAATGACTCTGCATGCAACAAAGAACTTTTTTTTTGTTATCAGTCTTCTGACTGCTTTGATGTGGCCCGCCACGAATTTCTATCCTGTGCCAATCTCTACATCTCACAGCAGCACTTGCAAACTACGTCTTCAGTTGTCCCCAGAATGAGATTTTCACTCTGCAGCCGAGTGTGCGCTGATATGAAACTTCCTGGCAGATTAAAACTGTGTGCTGGACCGAGATTCGAACTCTGGACCTTTGCTTTTCGCGGGCAAGTGCTCTACCATCTGAGCTATCAAAGCACGACTCACGCACCCTCCTCACAGCTTTACTTCCGCCAGTACCTCGTCTCCTACCTTCCAAACTTTACAGAAGCTCTCCTGCGAACCTGGCAGGACTAGCACTCTTGAAAGAAAGGATATTGCGGAGACAAGGCTTAGCCCCAGTCTAGGGGATGTTTCCAGTCTGAGATTTTCACTCTGCAGCCCAGTGTGCGCTGATATGAAACTTCCTGGCAAATTAAAACTGTGTTCCAGACCGAGACTCAATCTCTGGACCTTTGACTTCCGCGGGAACGTGCTCTACCTCCTGAGCTACCCAAGCACAACTCACGCCCCGTCCCCACAGTTTCAATTATTTGCTGTTTGCATTGCAATCTCTGTCTTCCTCTAGAGTTTTCTCCAATTACAGCTCCCTCTAATGTCATGGAAGTCATTCCCTTATGTGTTAACAGATGTCGGTTGGTTGATTGTTTGGGAAAGGAGACCAGACAGCGTGGTCATCGGTCTCACCGAATTAGGGAAGGATGGGGAAGGAAGTCGGCCGTGCCCTTTCAGAGGAACCATCCCGGAATTTGCCTGGAGTGATTTAGGGAAATCACGGAAAACCTAAATCAGGATGGGCGGACGCGGGATTGAGCCGTCGTCCTCCCGAATGCGAGTTAACAGATGTCCTATCCTCCTGTCCCTTCTCGATGTCAGTGTTTTCCGAATGCTCCTTTCCTCTCCAATTCTTCGCAGAACCTCCTCATTCCTTATATTATCAGCCCAGATAATTTTCAGCATTCGTCTGTAGCAAAACATCTCAAATGCTTGGACTCTCATCGATTCCTGTCTTCCAACAGCCGCCGGCCGTGTGGCCGAGCGGTTCTAGGCGCTACAGTCTGGAACCGCGCGACCGCTACGTTCGCAGGTTCGAATCCTGCCTCGGGCATGGATGTGTGTGATGTCCTTAGGTTAGTTAGGTTTAATTAGTTTTAAGTTGTAGGGGACTGATGAGCTTAGAAGTTAAGTCTCAAAGTGTTCACAGCCATTTTTTCCAACATTCAGTGTTTCACTACCATAAAAATGCTGAGTTTCAAATGTACATTCTCAGAAATTTCTTCCTCACATTTAGGCCTATGTTTGATACTAGTAGACTTCTCTTGGGAAGGTAAGCCATTTTTGACAGTGATTGTCTACTTTTGGATTTCCTCCTTGCCCCGTCCGTCAGTGGTTACTTTTATGCCCAAGCAGTAGAATTCCTTCATCTACTTCGTGACCATCGATGCTGATGTTAAGCTACTTGCTGTTCTCATTTCTACAACTTCTTATTACTTTCGTCTTTCTTCGATTTCCTCTCAATTACCGAGCGAAGTGGCGCAGTGTTTAGCACACTGGACTCGCATTCGGGAGGACGACGGTTCAATCCCGTCTCCGGCCATCCTGATTTAGGTTTTCCGTGATTTCCCTAAATCGCTTCAGGCAAATGCCGGGATGGTTCCTTTGAAAGGGCACGGCCAATTTACTTCCCCATCCTTCCCTCACCCGAGCTTGCGCTCCGTCTCTAATGACCTCGTTGTCGACGGGACGTTAAACACTAATATCCTCCCTCCTCCTCCTCCTCTCAATTCATATTCCGTTGTCATTACTACGTTCATTGCATTCAATAGATAATGTACACTACTGGCCATTAAAATTGCTACACCATGAAGAAATGCAGATGATAAACGGATATTCATTGGACAAATAAATTACATATAACTGACATGTGATTACATTTTCACGCAATTGGGTGCATAGATTCTGAGAAATCGGTACCAAAACAACCAACTCTGGCAATAATAACGGCCTTGATACGCCTGGGCATTGAGTCAAACAGAACGTGGATGGCGTGTAGAGGTACAGCTACCCATGCAGATTCAACTCGATACCACAGTTCATCAGGAGTAGTGACTGGCTTATTGTGACGAGCCAGTTGGTCGGCCACCATTGACGAGACGTTTCGAATTAGTGAGAGATCTGGAGAATGTGATGGCAAGGGCAGTCGTCGAACATTGTCTGTATCCAGAAAGGCCCGTACAGGACCTGCAACATGCGGTCGTGCATTATCCTGCTGAAATGTAGGGTTTCGCAGAGATCGAATGAAGGGTATAGTCACGGGTCGTAACACATCTGAAATGTAACGTCCACTGTTCAAAGTGCCGTCAATGGGAACAAGAGGTGACCGAGAGGTGTAACCAATGGCACTCCATACAATCACACCGGGTGGTACGCCATTATGGCGACGACGAATACACGCTTCGAATGTGCGTTCACCCACGGATGCGACCATCATGATGCTGTAAACAGAACCTGGATTCATCCGAAAAAAATGACGTTTTGCCATTCGTGCACCCAGGTTCGTCGTTGAGTACACCATCGCAGGCGCTCCTGTCTGTGGTGCAGCGGCAAGGGTAACCGCAGCCATGGTCTCTGATCTGATAGTCCATCCTGCTGCAAATGTCATCGAACTGTTCGTGCAGATGGTTGATGTCTTTTAAAGGTCCCCATCTGTTGACTCAGGGATCGAGACATGACTGCACGATCCGTTACAGCCATGCGGATAAGATGCCTGTGATCTCGACTGCTAGTGGTACGAGGCCGTTGGGATACAGTTTGGCGATCCGTATTACCATCCTGAACCCACGGATTCCATATTCTGCTAACAGTCATTGGATCTCGACCAACGCGAGTAGCAGTGTCGCGATATGGTAAACCGCAATCGCGGTAGGCTACAATCCGACATTTATCAAAGTCGGAAACGTGATGGTACGCATTTCTCCTCCTTACACGAGGCATCACAACAACGTTCACCAGGCATCGCCGGTCAACTACCGTTTGTGTATACGAAACGATTGGAACCTTTCCTCATGTCAGCACGTTGTAGGTGTAGCCGCCGGCGCCAACCTTGTGTGAATGCTCTGAAAAGCTCATCATTTGCATATCACAGCATCTACTTCCTCTCGGTTAAATCTCGCGTATTTAGCACGTCATCTTCGTGTTGTAGCAATTTTAATGGCCAGTAGTGTACAGGGCTATTACAAATGATTGAAGCGATTTCACTGTAGCTCCATTCATTGATATATGGTCACGACACACTACAGATACGTAGAAAAACTCATAAAGTTTCGTTCGGCTGAAGCCGCGCTTCCGGTTTCTGCCGCCAGAGCGCTCGAGAGCGCAGTGAGACAAAATGGCGACAGGAGCCGAGAAAGCGTATGTCGTGCGTGAAATGCACTCACATCAGTCAGTCATAACAGTGCAACGACACTTCAGGACGAAGTTCAACAAAGATCCACCAACTACTAACTCCATTCGGCGATGGTATGCGCAGTTTAAAGCTTCTCGATGCCTCTGTAAGGGGAAATCAACGGGTCGGCCTGCAGTGAGCAAAGAAACGGTTGAACGCGTGCGGGCAAATTTCACGCGTAGCCCACGGAAGTCGACGAATAAAGCAAGCAGGGAGCTAAACGTACCACAGCCGACGGAACGTACCACAGCCCGCGGAAAATTGGCTCATGCCACAACTGGAGACCGACAGCGCCGACTTCATCTTTCAACAGGATGGTGCTCCACCGCACTTCCATCACGATGTTCGGCATTTCTTAAACAGGATATTGGAAAACCGATGGATCGGTCGTGGTGGAGATCATGATCAGCAATTCGTGTCATGGCCTCCACGCTCTCCCGACTTAACCCCATGCGATTTCTTTCTGTGGGGTTATGTGAAAGATTCAGTGTTTAAACCTCCTCTACCAAGAAACGTGCCAGAACTGCGAGCTCGCATCAACGATGCTTTCGAACTCATTGATGGGGACATGCTGCGCCGAGTGTGGGAGGAACTTGATTGTCGGCTTGATGTCTGCCGAATCACTAAAGGGGCACATATCGAACATTTGTGAATGCCTAAAAAAACTTTTTGAGTTTTTGTATGTGTGTGCAAAGCATTGTGAAAATATTTCAAATAATAAAGTTATTGTAGAGCTGTGAAATCGCTTCAATCATTTGTAATAACCCCGTATTTCCTTTTAATTTTCGCTCAATATAGTTACGTCATCAGCGAATCTTATCACTGATATCCTTTTACTTTGAATTTTAATCTCACTGCAGAACCTTTCTATGTAGAGATTGGACAGTAAGGTGAAAGACTACAACGTATTATACACAGGATCCAATAGACTATGCATACTTATAAGAACAAACAGCCCACATCAACATGTGACAGGTTGCCAGTCTCGCGGTGGAGAGACGTCCGCTGACAAAGTGGGCGACTGCGGCTGGTCTGGAAGCCGGCAGGCACTGCTGCGGTGCGCACGCCACCCTGCTGCCCTCCCCACTCCGGGCGACCGTCGGTTCGCAGCCTAGCTATGCCGGTCCACGCTGCCCGCATATCGCGAGCGCGCGCGCCCTGTTAGCCCCGATGCATAAAACGGCCACATTACACGCGAGGCGGCCAGCGGGCAGTGGGTAGCGGGCGCATGCGGGATGCCGGCACATCCCCCTCCCCCTCATATCGCGCCACCTACCCTGATTTTCACGCCGTTGGCCCCTCTGTACAGCTGCAATTACCATTTACACACTGGCAGTTTTCTGTCGCGTTCCGTATCATATATGGATACTCATTTATATCATTTCGTTCAGTTTTCGTCTTTTCCGCATGTACATTGGAATGAAGCAATTTACTACATTATCATGCACTTTCGTACTGCTGGGTTTAGTTGGCCCTGCGTTTTGAAAGAATTACATTGTGTCGTATCCCATAGGCATTATGCTTGTACGCAGCTGGTTTTGACTGCCTGAGTCCTCCATCTATTGGACGAACCGTGATATACCGGGTGATCAAAAAGTCAGTATAATTTTGAAAACTTAATAAACCACGGAATAATATAGATAGAGAGGTAAAAATTGACACACATGTTTGGAATGAGATGGGGTTTTATTAGAACAAAAAAAAGAAAACAAAGTTCACAAAATGTCCAATAGATGGCGCTGGACAGGCAAAACTGCTACCGTGACGGGTGAGAGGAACGCCGATTTGTTACAGAATTTCATCATCCCCAGCCCGGCTTATAAGCACCTGCTGGAACGTACGATGTTTATGCAGGATGGCGCATGGCGCACCACCCCCATATCGCTAGACGCGTGAAAGATCTCTTGCGCGCTTCGTTTGGTGATGATCGTATGCTCAGCCGCCACTTTCGTCATGCGTGGCCTCCCAGGTCCCCAGACCGTGCGATTATTGGCTTTGGGGTTACCTGAAGTCGCAAGTGTATCCTGATTGATCGACATCTCCAGGGATGCTGAAAGACAACTGCCCACGCCAATGCCTCACCATAACTCCGGACATCCTTTACAGTGCTGTTCACAACATAATTCCTCGACTACAGCTACTGTTGAGAAATGATGGTGGACATATTGTGCATTTCCTATTAAGAACATCATCTTTGCTTTGTCTTACTTTGTTATGCTAATTATTGCTATTCTGATCAGATGAAGCGCCATCTGTCGGACATTTTTTGAACGTTTGTATTTTTTTGGTTCTAATAAAACCCCATGTCATTCCAAGCTTGTGTGTTAATTTGTACCTCTCTATCTACATTATCCCGTGATTTATTCAGTTTTCAAATTTATACTGAGATTTTGTTCACACAGTACTTCCCTACTAACACCAGTGAATTACAAGACACGCCGTTTGTACTTCGCTTTTGCACATCAGGCTAAAGTGAGAAGGGGTGACTCCTTCTAATCCCGACAGAAGAATTAGTAAAAGTTTAACAGCAGAAGAAATCGCAGTTACTCGAAATAGAGGTATAGGATTAGAGGGTATTCGTTATGCCTCCATAGGCATACATAATACGTACTGAACTGAATTTTCTTTGAAAATGATACTAAACTGGTAAGGTTTTTATCACCTATTTTAATTATCGGAGGGTAATTGCACTTTCCCTGCCTAATGTACGCAATAATACAAGATACACCATTTATAGGATAAATGGTTTATTTGCTACAGCACATAAAGTACGAATTCAGAAACTAGCCGACCTACTTCGACGTCTTAAAGCTTTTATTGATGCGCATTGCTGAATAATTTCCTGTACCTGTCGTGGCTGCGTCTAGAATAAACTGATGTATGTACATGTTTCATAATTTTCGTAATGCGTGGGCAGGAATCTTGTCCCAGCTGCATCTCACTCGACGAGAGGTTAATAATCCCAGTGACAGTAAACAATACTGCCACCAGTCTCCCTCTTTTAATTCCGGATAGGCCCTTTTTTATCCCTTGGATGACGTAGAACCTCCCCCTTTAACTGTAACGGCTTCCTAAGCTCTTGAAAATTGCTACCTCATTCGTCTTCTAAGCAATTCTGTGTGACCTATGGCCAGCGACTACGTGACCGTTCCCTCGTCGCACTAGCTTTTATTTCTTAGACATAATTCATCAACCTGCTTCTATGCCACGAGTAAATGCTGCCGGTAGCCGTCTAATGCTAGCTGAACTAGAGACTTCGTGAAAGAAATTCATAGAGCGTTATTATTCCACATGACACGCATTAACGCATGACTTTTTACCTATATTCGACATCACTTTCCCTACATATGACAATAATGAGGGATATTTTCATAATGTTAAGATAATAGCATTTCAATACTGCAGTTCCAATTATTATAATAAATGGAGTCATTAGGTCTGCCAGCTGCAAAACTGTAAATACGGTACCTTACAATATGTTTTATACACAAGATTGTATGAGACTTCAGTTAAGTTTCGTAGGTAAATTTACTTTACAGAGCTTTGCGGAACTGTAAGTGATATTATGGTTCTAGTCTAATGTTTCATGCATCAGGAGCTGGGATACATTTTCGCTTCATTCAACTTTGTCACCCAACTTCACTGGCACATCCAGCAACAATAACATCGTAACCGCTGTATTTCTAATCAAAACATAATGTGTAATCGGTATACGTGCATGTAATGAAACCAGGCTATCGAAATGCGTCGAGCTAAACTAAACATAACTGAGGAAGCAAAGCATATTTCTAGAATGAGATTTTCATTCTGTAGTGGAGTGTGCGCTGATATGAAACTTCCTGGAGGATTAAAACTGTGTGGTGGACCGATATTCGAACCCGGGACCTTTCCTTTTCGCGGGCAAGTGCTCTACCATCCTTTTTTAATTTTTTTTTAAATTTTTGACGCCACTGTTACCTCTAGATAGACTAAGGTGCGAATCTGTGGCCACTATAAAATGAAAGGTTCGGTCTCGTGTTTGTCATTTCCTGGTCTCTCCCAGTCGTTCTCGCGCTTGCCCTCTACATATATGCCCATTTCCAAGCATCAGCTTTAGCGTCAGCCGAGTAAGACCGAGTCGTCACATGGAGATACACGATACTGTGAAATGAAACCTGGCGACCAGCGCACCGACTACACGGAGCGAGACATGGGGCGAAGGAATCAGTTCATAGTTGCGTGGATCCCGCTACGTTACGAGAAATACCTGTATAAGATAAATGTAACTGTGAAACGAAACCTGGCGACCAGCGCACTGACTACACGGAGCGAGACATGGGGCGAAGGAATCTGTTCATAGCTTCGTTGATCCCGCTACGTTACAAGAAATACCTGTAGAAGAAAAATGTACCTCTTGTGCGGCATTTTTTTTTTGCACACATTGCTGTATGTATTTTGCTTTTTATATAAAGGGAAACAATGGAATGTCATTGATGTGGCAGGGAAATAAACATTTGCTCCAATTTGTAATGAGAATAGAATGAACAAAGTATATATAATCTCCAGGCTGTCTTTGCGCAATAGAAGGAATTAAAGTCTTCTTGCGGGTTTTTTTTTTTGGTCAAAAGTAGTGACGGTACACAAAGGATTATTACTTCATTGTTGAAGGAAAGTTGCTTCGCTGCTGTGCGAGAGAAGGAAAGTGTTGAAACAAAAATGGGAAAGAAAAAATGCCTTCTGCATTGGTAAGCGTCTGGATATTATCTTAAAACTAAACTTAAGTCCCAGGAAGCAACTAGTATTCATACATACAGATCACTAGCAACCTCTGCTATCCGAAATATTGGATTTGAAGTATTTAACCGTTAATTATGATTTTCAATATCTTTCCTAATATCCTCCTGTAGTCACAATGTTGGCTCATTTTAAGGTGTTCAATTTCAATGTAAGAATAATAATCTAGAAAAGTAGCATGCCTATTCTGCATAATAAACGATGCTGTGTGGCCCATGATCCACGTTGCAGCGTTGTTTTTTGCCCGTGGATATCTCAGTTTTTGTGGCTGAATGATCTACAAAAGGTCTACACTATTGGGCGCCGTACGGTCTATCACCGATAAGCGGTGGCGAAGAAATGTTGTAATTTCTTCTGTATGTCCGCACGTAAGCCTGTGAATAAGCGTAGCGACTACCATCTAAGCTACCCAAGCACGACTGACGACCCACCTTCACAGCTTCAATTCTGCCAGTACCTCGTCTCCTACCTCCCAAACTTCACAGAAGCTCTTGTGCAAAACGATGTTCTTTGTAAAGTTCTTACGAGAGTCGGAGACTGCATCCTGATACATGTAATGTGGATGAATGTGTGTTTTACTTTACAAGCGTTTTATTTGCATAAAACATTGTTTTTGTGGTCGTGGTTAATTAAAATCAGTTACTCCTCGCAAAATCCAGTTATAAAGCTATCTTGAAGTAGGAGCGATGTAGACAGTATGACAAATGGAAGTTTGTGTCAGTCCTGGAGGCGTGCACGGATAGCCGAAATTGTTAAGGTGACCTCTCGTAATAAACGAGAAATCTGGGTTCGAATTCCTGCGTGGCACAAATTTTCGTATGTCACTAATAGGTGGTACATCTATACTATAACACAGATGAGGCCTAGCTATTCGCATTTAGCGAAATTATTTCGAATTGAAAGAGGACATCAATAGCTGTCCCATTACTTTAACGAGAATTGTTAGAATTGTTATTATGGTTGTAAGATAAACGAAACGTTGGAAGTCAGACCACAAGGTGAGTGGTTAAGTGAATTTCATTATGAGACGATGATCGGTGTGTATGCGGCGCGGAGATCCAATGTTGTGCCCGTGGGAAGCGCAGCCTCAGCATGTGATGTCGGCTGAGTCTTACACATGCGGTTAGGTTGTATTGCGACAGGTGGCGACTGACTATGATTCTCACTCGTGGTTGTGATGGAGAACACCTTTCACAATAAGAACTGTGCCAACATCGGGTACAGCAGTGAAGAGTCTAACTTCAAGCCTAGAAGGTAGTGTGTGACTTTTGGATTCCGGCAGTGTTCTTCAGGATATCCTTTGGGTCTGTCTGTAAGATTGACTGACGAGCTCTGTGCCTTCATCCAGCCAGTCTGACTTTTAAACAACAACTTCAGTCGCTGTACTGTAACGTAAAGGCTGAAAAGACATGATGAAACCCAAAGAAAATTAGAAGGCGCGTTAGTGCATTAAATCTTACTCTGTGAGATTCGTAACATACTATAACTCTGGTTTTAATGACCTGGAATATTCTCCCTCACACGAAATCTGACCTGCAAGTGAATAAACAACAAGTAATGAAACCTCAAGATACAGGCCAGCATTGGAAGAGAATGACATAGAAGGGTGAATCTAAAATTTTTGCATCGTTTCTCCTTTGAATGATCACATTTATTGACAATGCACGAGATATTACAAAATAAAATACAATAATCACCAAATATCTCTGCACATAAGAGGCGTTTTTCAAATTTTAACCACAGATTGACATGACTATACCTTCAGCTCTTGCTACCCCAAGGAATCGTAACAAAACCTCCCTTGAACAATAAGTAAATAAAACATAAGTCTCGGACAGGCTTCTTAAAGAGCCACAGTAATTAAGTTAGGAAATGTTAATTTATAATAAACACCCAAGCACGGGAGATTTGACAAGGTTTCTTATATGCAGAGAACTTATACTGTAACAAATTAAGCTCAGTCAAAGAACAGTGAGTTATAATTAAAAATACAAATGTAAGGAGATAAAAATTTTCCTCAGCACACCGCGTATATAAGCAAAAATATGAACTGGCAAAGGAATTACCTCAAAATTTAATTGCAACATCGCTCACATATATGACTTTAGGCGGAATATTAAGAAGTGATTGGATTGAAGAGTTGCTAGATAACAGAACGCAGCATGTCATTCTCAGTGGAGAGAAGTCTTCCGAAGTAAGAGTAATTTCAGGTGTGCCGCAGGGGAGTGTCTTAGGACCGTTGCTATTCACAATATACATAAATGACCTTCTGGATGACATCGAAAGTTCACTGAGGCTTTTTGCCGATGATGTTGTGGTACATCGAGAGGTTGTAACAATGGAAAATTCTACTGAAATGCAGGAAGATGTGCAGCGAATTGACGCATGGTGCAGGGAATGACAATTGAATCTCAATGTAGACAACTGTAATGTGCTGCGAATACATAGAAAGAAAGATCCCTTATCATTTAGCTACAATATAGCAGGTCACCAACTGGAAGCAGTTAATGCCATAAATTATCTGGGAGTGCGGATTAGGAGTGATTTAAAGTGGAATGATCATATAAAGTTTATCGTCGGTAAAGCAGATGCCAGACTGAGATTCATTCGAAGAATCCTAAGGAAATGCAATCCGAAAACAAAGGAAGTAGGTTACAGTACGCTTGTTCGCCCGCTGCTTGAATACTGCTCAGCAGTGTGGGATCCGTACCAGATAGGGTTGATAGAAGAGATAGAGAAGATCCAACGGAGAGCAGCACGTTTCGTTACAGGATCATTTAGTAATCACGAAAGCGTTACGGAGTTTATAGATAAACTCCAGTGGAAGACTCTGCAGTAGAGACGCTCAGTAGCTCGGCACGGGCTTTTGTCAAAGTTTCGAGAACATACCTTCACCGAAGACTCAAGCAGTATATTGCTCCCTCCTACGTATATCTCGCGAAGAGACCATGAGGATAAAATCAGAGAGATTATAGGCCACAAAGAGGCATACGGACAAGCCTTCTTTCTACGAACAATATGAGACTGGAATAGAAGGGAGAACCGATAGAAGTACTCAAGATACCATCCGTCACACACCCTCAGGTGGCTTGCGGAGTATGGATGTAGATGTAGATGTAGAAGTTAAAGCAAGTACATCAGAGCCTTAAGAAGGGAAACGTGAAAATTAAAGAAGACAAGCCGCCAAGGTGAACAGTTCCCCTGTAGTAACAGCGGACACTCCTTAGCTTGCCGCTGTGGCCGAGTGGTTCCAGGCGCTTCGGTCCGGAACCGCGCTGTTGCTACGGTCGTAGGTTCGAATCCTGCCTGGGACATGGCTGTGTGATGTCCTTAGGTTAGTTAGGTTTAAGTAGTTCTAAGTCTATGGGATTGCTGACCTCAGATGTTGAGTCCCATAATGCTTAGAGCCATTTGAACCACTGACACGCCTTCAACGCAGCCGGAAGACACGTGCACCGGCACTACAGGAACAGGCTCTCGCGCCTCCGAAACGTAATGCTCGTACTTCACGAGACTATGAGGAGCTGCTAACAAATACCATTTAGATCTGATATGTTGTTGTTGTTGTTGTTTTCAGTCCTGAGACTGGTTTGATGCAGCTCTCCATGCTACTCTATCTTGTGCAAGCTTCTTCATCTCCCAGTAACTACTGCAACCTACATCCTTCTGAATCTGCTTAGTGTATTCATCTCTTGGTCTCCCTCTACGATTTTTACCCTCCACGCTGCACTCCAGTACTAAACTGGTGATCCCTTGATGTCCTACCAACCGATCCCTTCTTCTAGTCAAGTTGTGCCACAAATTTCTCTTCTCCCCAATCCTAGTCAATACTTCCTCTTTAGTTGTGTGGTCTACCCATCTAATCTTCAGTATTCTTCTGTAGCACCACATTTCAAAAGCTTCTATTCTCTACTTGTCCAAACTATTTATCGTCCATGTTTCACTTCCATACATGGCTACACTCCATACAAATACTTTCAGAAACGACTTCCTGACACTTAAATCTATAGTCGATGTTAACAAATTTCTCTTCTTCAGAAACGCTTTCCTTGCCATTGCCAGTCTACATTTTATATCCTCTCTGCTTCGACCATCATCAGTTATTTTGCTCCCCAAATAGCAAAACTCCTTTACTACTTTAAGTGACTCATTTCCTAATCTAATTCCCTCAGCATCACCCGACTTAATTCGACTACATTCCATTATCCTCGTTTTGCCTTTGTTGATGTCCATCTTATATCTTCCTTTCAAGACATTGTCCATTCCGTTCAACTGCTCTTCCAAGTCCTTTGCTGTCTGTGACAGAATTACAATATCACCGGCGAACCTCAAAGTTTTTATTTCTTCTCCATGGATTTTAATACCTACTCCGAATTTTTCTTTTGTTCCCTTCACTGCTTGCTCTATATACAGATTGAATAACACCGGGGAGAGGCTACAACCCTGTCTCACTCCCTTCCCAACCACTGCTTCCCTTTCGTGTCCCTCAACTCTTATAACGGCCATCTGGTTTCTGTACAAATTGTAAATAGCCTTTCGCTCCCTGTATTTTACCCCTGCCACCTTCAGTATTTGAAAGAGAGTATTCCAGTCAACATTGTCAAAAGCTTTCTCTAAGTCTACAAATGCTAGAAACGTAGGTTTGCCTTTCCTTAATCTAGCTTCTAAGATAAGTCGTAGGGTCAGTATTGCCTCACGTGTTCCAATATTTCTACGGAATCCAAACTGATCTTTCCCGAGGTCGGCTTCTACTAGTTTTTCCATTCGTCTGTAAAGAATTCGAATTAGAATTTTGCAGCCGTGACTTATTAAACTGACAGTTCGGTAATTTTCGCCTCCCCCCATGAACCATTGACCTTGCCGTTGGTGGGAGGCTTGCGTGCCTCAGCGATACAGATAGTCGTACCGTAGGTGCAACCACAACGGAGAGGTATCTGTTGAGAGGCCAGACAAATGCGTGGTTCCTGAAGAGAGGCAGCAGCCATTTCTGTAGTTGCAGGGGCAACAGTCTGGATGATTGACTGATCTGGCTTTTTAACGCTAACCAAAACGGCCTTGCTGTGCTGGTACTACGAACGGTTGAAAGCAAGGGGAAACTACGGCGCAATTTTTCCCGAGGACATGCAGCTTTTCTGTATGGTTAAATGATGATGGCGTCCTCTTGGGTAAAATATTACGGAGGTAAAATAGTCCCCCATTCGGATCCCCGGGTGGGGACTACTGAGGAGGACGTCGTTATCAGGAGAAAGAAAACTGGCGTTCTACGGATCGGAGCGTGGAATGTCAGATCCCTTAATCGGGCAGGTAGATCAGATATAGACTACCGAAATACAAATGAACAACAATCGCCACCTTCTTAAAAGATCACAGACGTAAGTCCCAAAAATCCATCATTACTCCCAAAAAGGCATGCCTAAAGAAAGCAGATTTTAAATAACTCGTAAGGGAGTATAAGGATATAATAAATAACGTCTCCCCAAAAAATTTATGTAAATTTATCAGCAAAACTGGAGGGCCAGCCGCCTACTAGAATCAAGCAGACAAAGCAAATAAATAAATAATTAAATAAACTAAACCCCCAAGGGAATGATTAGTAACTAAGCACTACAAACAGTGTTTCCTTGGATCAGTCGTCAGGCGTGACAACCGTCTAGAACACAGTTTAAAAGCACACATATTAGTACAGGGACTCACCTTAAAATGATGAAAAGTTAAAATTACAAATATTACAAAATGTGAAAGAAACTGAGCTCGGTGAACAGGAATTATACTACATGGCCCATGCCAAGTTAATAAAACTGAGTAAAGAACTTGATTAAACACTACAGCTAAAATAGCAAATTGCCAGATACATTAGGCGAAACTTGAGTTTTACTAATAAATTTTGAAAGTCTTGCACGGCTTATGGCCTTGGTAATCCGCATCAAGTTAAGGTCTCAGTGGTACACTTTAACGCCAACGCAGGGACAGTCACTAATTTTCACTCAAAATTTCAACCAATGAGATAAATGCAAAGGTACAACAGAGTTGTGGCCAAGATTAATCACAAAAAATGGTTCAAATGGCTGTGAGCACTATGGGACTTAACATCTTAGGTCATCTGTCCCCTAGAACTTAGAACTACTTAAACCTAACTAACCTAAGGACATCACATACATCCATACCCGAGGCAGGATTCGAACCTGCGACCGTAGCGGTCACGCGGTTCCAGACTGAAGCGCCTAGAACAGCACGGCCACCACGGCCGGCGATTAATCACAATAAATTAAATTGTTCCAGTGATCCATAAGGCACCGACTGCAGAGGCACAGACAGCAAAACGCAAGCAATACTGACCGAAAAATTTTGCAGTAATGGCGCTTGCACACATGGGAACGATCAGGGCAAAACTGCCAGCTTCCAGGTCCGCTCAGCATAGATCAACAGGAAAGTGCAAATCTACGGAAGGCCGTAGGAAGCCATCGTCGATACGGCAGTGCGATTACCGCTACGCAAAGGAATGACAAGACGATCTCGGCACAAACAGAAATAACGGCTGAAGGAACCGTTGCTCGCGAAAACCCACTCGTGATGCCATTATGCTGTGCCTCTCCTTGCCGTTCTCCCAATACATCCCACTGCCGGCCCATTTCAAACTCTCTCAGCCAGCGATCATCTACGAAAACTGCAAGTTCAATTCGCGAAAGAAGGCACGGTGAAAACAGAGATAAAATGTATTGGAGACTCCGCGGCTCAACTACCTTTACCTTACAGCTGCAGAGACCCAGAACTAACTCATAGCGGAACGGTATGAGAAGAAGAGGATCTAACGTAAGTTAAACCAAAATAAATTCCAACTACAAGCATTACCAAAGAACTCATGTAGCTACTCAAAAATGGTTAAGATGGCTCTGAGCACTAAGGGACTTAACTTCTGAGGTCATCAGTCCCCTAGAACTTAGAACTACTCAAACCTAACTAACCTAAGAACATCACACACACCCATGCCCGAGGCAGGATTCGAACCTGCGACCGTAGCGGTTGCGCGGGTCCAGAATGTAGCGCCTAGAACCGCTGGACATCCAGAATGTAGCGCCTAGAACCGCTGGGCATCCCGGCCGGCTGTAGCTACTCCGTATTTGACTTAGTGAATCACTTCTTATGAGTATTCTAAACATCGACGTCTTCGTCACTGTAAACACTTGTACTGGAGCTCCATTGCGACATGCACTTACCTTGCTAGTTGACAATTGCACTTAAAAAAGAAGAACATGTATCTGCTAAACGCAACATATACTCTCTCGTATTTAAATACACTGAAACCGAACGTAGCTCTTTCGTTAACTAAGTTCTTAAGTGAACACTTGCGAGGATTTGAATAAAGATCAGAAAAGCGAAAAATAAATTCATAATGATCGCAGTCCAAATGTGTGTGGATTCCTAAGGGACCAAACTGCTCAGATCAGCGGTCCCTAGGTCGTAGATTATATGAACACTGAATAACCACTATTCTGCAGAAAATGAGTACAGATTGTTATGTCTTACGTCTAGCGCCGTTCAAAAGTCCTCGTTACTTTATGTGGCCCCATATCTACAAAAGACAGAAAAATAACCTACAACTGAGGCGAAAAATGGGATATCTCCTAGTATCGTATCGGACCTCGTTTACCCGGCATAATGCAGCAACTTGACTTGGCATGGACTCAGAAACTCCCTGGAAGTCCCCTGCAAAAATGTTGAGCCATTGTATTGTATTGTATGCATTGTAGGTTAACCGTGGGCCTAGAAACGACGGAGAGGCTCCGTCCCCGCCGCAGCCGCAGTGGTCCACAACCCCACGACGACTACCGCAGTCCACTTCACCCGTCCGCCGCCCCACACCGAACCCAGGGTTATTGTGCGGTTCGGCCCCCGGTGGACACCCCAGGGAACGTCTCACACCAGACGAGTGTAACCCCTATGTTTGCATGGTAGGGTAATGGTGGTGCATGCGTACGTGGAGAACTTGTTCGCAGCAATTGCCGACATAGTGTAGCTGAGGCGGAATAAGGGGAACCCGCCTTCATTCACCGAGGCAGATGGAAACCGCCTAAAAACCATCCACAGACCGGCCGGGCGGATTCGTGCCGGAACCAGGCCCTCCTTCCGGAAAGCCGTACGTTAGACCGCACGGCTAACCGGGTGGGCTAACCATCCTTAACATCTGTGGTCATCAGTCCCCTAGAACTTAGAACTACTTAAACCTAACTAACCTAAGGACATCACACACATCCAAGCCCGAGGCAGGATTCGAACCTGCGACCGTAGCGGTCATGCGGTTCCAAACTGAAGCGCCTAGAACCGCACAGCCACACCGGCCGGCTAATACACTGATTAGTAGAACGATGTTTCGTAGTCTAGACGACGCTGAAAAAAGTGAAATTATGAAAGAAGGAGCCTTTTTCAACATCGTGCGTAACATTTTTAGGACAACAAATGTTTCCGACCTCTTGGTTCTGCGGGGAATATTGCATCTGTTTCAGACCATTCTAGATGACTTGTTTAACCATTTTATCAACGATAGCACGATGTATCACTATGACTGTGAGACAAAGGAGCAAAGTAGGCAGAGGATATGCGTGGAGTCGCAACCGCTGAAAGGGTGAAAATATGTTCCCCGCGGAACCAAGAAGTCGGAAACATTTGTTGTCCTAAAAATTATACGCACGATGTTGAAAACGGCTCCTTCATTCATAATTTCACTTTTTTCAGCGTCGTCTAAACTACGAAACATGGTTCTACTAATCAGTTATTAGGTTATATTATTTATTCCTCAAAATAAAAAAAGTTGCAGTTTTAAGTACATTTCCATTTGTAAAACGTTCTGGACGGTCAAGCCGTAGCCAAAAGGCATGCATTTAAGCGACAGTCAACTGAAAATGAAACAGATAGATAATGTATGTAAACTCCTTACTATTTCGAAAGTACTCGTAGTAACATTGGGCAAGATAATGCTGCGTATTCTTTTGACTCCTGTGATGTACTCCTGAAAGACTATCTTTGAAGGGGTCAAGCTGTATAGGAGCATACTGCCGAAATTTCTTGATGACGTCACGAGAGGCTGCCAAGTGGCAGAAACATTAGAAGCTGTCGATGGTGGAGCTTTTGCTCCACAACAACCAAGATCCTAGTTGCAACATGGACTTCCCTTTTTGTAAATAAAACTGTATGACCATTCCTCTCGCAAAGTTGTTCTGACAGTCGCATGGAGCAGGAATTGACGATACACTGCTTATACACTGTACATGCACCGTACGCCGTATGCCGTACGACGGCTTGGAAGATACAGATTTAACTGCCAATGGAATACATTCCCTTAGGTCCTTGTCGGTGGATATTGATGTCACAGCATCACTTCTACTCCTCGAGCCACCAAGTGTCACCACGAAGAAAGAAAGACGTCTGCTGCTAGTGTGCTTGTGTGGCAGCACTGCGCTAAATTTTTGGGGCTACGAGGTAATTATTTAATGATAATGAATCGAATGAACAATCGAAACGGCAGTGGCGGTCATTGAAATGCAACAGTTCGTAGCGTCAGTCGTTGCTAGATTTTGTTGCTAAAGTCTACCTCGTCTGATCATAAGGCTGCTTACATTACGACTTCGAGTGTGCAACGAAAAGTTTAACGAAGTTTTTTTTGTATCAAAACTTTATTCTGACATAATTTAAGAATTCGTAGGGTTCGTACCATCACTGCGTTTTGTGTACACATACTCGTATCAGGTGATCGAATCATACATTTTCGAATAGCAGTAACGACATTCAGCACACAATAACCATTCAAGTTATCATAAAATTATAACAATCAAAAGGTCAAGAATAATGAAGTGTTTTCGAAAGCCGCTTAGAGGTACGAATGTGCCTTGTTCGCAACTAGTTGTTTGACGTAGGATATATT
This sequence comes from Schistocerca cancellata, assembly GCF_023864275.1. Taxonomy (NCBI): domain Eukaryota; kingdom Metazoa; phylum Arthropoda; class Insecta; order Orthoptera; family Acrididae; genus Schistocerca; species Schistocerca cancellata. Next base: position 709,269,023 of record NC_064630.1, read on the forward strand.
ATATGATCCAGTAGACACCTGCTCTATAAAACAAATGAAGTAAGACTTAAAATTTCGTATGACGTGCGTATTTCCAGCCTATTTTAACAGGCCGATGTGAAGTGTATTGCTGTCCTCCATAGGCTACTTATTATACCACGTCGACCTGTTAGCAATAGGGAGGAAGCATGCGCACTACACGGGATTTCAAGTGAAAAGTTATTGGTTTTATACAGTTGGTGTCTACTGGACGTTATATCCTATATGGCGATATCCGGCCTGGCTCATTCAGCAGTCATGCTTCGTGCATTACGACAAGCATCTTTTGGGTTACTCAATTTTATTATGACAACTCACCAATGTGGTTTGACTCTTAACGTGGATAACTTCGTGAAATCTGGGACTCCGTAATGGTCCACCTACGTTATGGACATATAGCCGTTATAAACCTGAACATGCGTCTGTACTGACGGGAAACAGGTAGCTGCGAATAAAGGACTTTCATACAGCCACGGGGCTTTTGGAAACACTTCGTCATTCCTGATTTTTAATTGTTATAATCTTTCTGATAATTCGAATGGTTATTGCGTGTTGAGTGTTTCTATTGCTATTCACAATGTCTCTGAGCTGCAGCTGCGCCACGCAGAAAGTTGTTTGTGTCACATGTTTTTGTTATGCTAGTTTCTGCAATGGAAAGTTCTCGGGGATTTCCCACCACTCAGCCCAGTACATCTGCCGCCCAACGAACCGCAATACAGGATTCCATCCATCGGCTCGTATCGACCTCTTTCTATTTCAGCAGACGCGCTCTCAATCACGATAACCACAGCATGTGCTGAATAAAACATAAGCTGCTGCTCAACGGCAGAAATTTTAAATCTCAGTTTTGCGCAGAATCAACTCAGTGAGCCCAGAGGTCAGACTGAAGCCAAAGAAATGTTAGTATTCTCCTGTGGGCCTTATCCAGAGTGACACTGGTTAAAATACATGGGGCATCACCAAAGGTACTGTGTGCCGTGCTCTGAGACAACCCTGATGTCGTACGTAGGATGGTCTGACAGAGTGGTTATAATTAAAATTTCACTACTTGAGCCAGAGTAGATGGCAAACTGTTTACCGTATGGGTACCCAACTTTATAACAATGACGTTCAGACAGTGAAAAAGGTACTTATTAAAAGCGAACTGAATCAAATTTTCGTGTTGACAGTAAGTTGTTAGTACTTGCACATCAACGGATCGCCTCCATTTCGTAACAAGTTGCTAAAAATCCGAAAATTCTGTCTACAAAGAGTCACATCATACCCACTGATGAGCCGAACTATAATGATCGCCGCTTCTTAATAGCGTCTCGTACACTTTCTAAATGTAATGCAGTGTCCATTCTGTGTACCATGAGTTCGAAAAGTATTGGTAGATTTGCAGAGAGATATGGCATTAGTTGTCTACGCGCAGGGCTGACGATTCCCTCAAATTAGGGATTGGTGCTTATCGGACGCGCAGTGTCCCAGATGTGTTCGATCGTGTTCAGACCAGACGAATTTGGTGGCAAAGATATCGACTCCTCAAACCACTGTAGCACGATTCTTTCATTGCGATAGAAAGTGCGTTCGGTTAACTACAGCCAAGAAAGAAGCAAAACAAGCCAAAACTAAATTAAAAGAAATAATATTAAATCAACAATAAAGTTGGTAGCTTATAAAATCAATTATGTTAAAACTACCAATTCAAATAATTAAAGATAACAAAATTAAAGCTAATCTACACTACCGGCTATTAAAATTGCTACACACCGACAGGAAGAGGATGCTGTGATATGCATATGATTAGCTATTCAGATCATTCACAGAAGGTTGGCGCCGGTGGAGACACCTACAACGTGCTGACATGAGGAAAGTTTCCAGCCGATTTCTCATACACAAACAGCAGTTGACCGACGTTGCCCGGTGAAACGTTGTTGTGATGTCTCGTGTAAGGAGGAGAAATGCGTACCATCACGTTTCCGATTTTGATAAAACTCGGATTGCAGCCTATCGCGATTGCAGTTTATCGTATCGCGACATTGCTGCCCGCGTTCATCGAAACCCAATGACTGTTAGCAGAATATGGAATCGGTGGTTTCAGGAGAGTAATACTGAACGCCGTGCCGGATCCCAACGGCCTCGTATCACTAGCAGTCGAGATGACAGGCATCTTATCCGCATGGCTGTAACGAATCGTGCAGCCACGTCTAGATCCCTGAACAGATGGGGACGTTTTCAACACAACAACTATCTGGACGAACAGTTCGACGATATTTGCAGCAGCAAGGACTATCAGTCCAGAGACCATGGCTGCGGCTACCCTTGACGCTGCATCACAGACAGGAACGCCTGATATGGTGTACTCAACGACGAACTTGGGTGCACGAATGGCAAAACGTCATTATTTCGGATGAATCCAGGTTCTGTTTACAGCATCATGATAGTCGCATCCGTGTTTGGCGACATCGCGGTGAAAGCACAATGGAAGCGTATATTCGTCATCGCCATACTGGCGTAACACCCTTCGTGATGGTATGGGGTGCCCTTGGTTACATGTCTTTGTCACCTCTTGTTCGCATTGACGACACTTTGAACAGTGGAAGTTACATATCAGATGTGTTACGACCCGTGGCTCTACCCTTCATTCGATCCCTGCGAAACCCTACATTTCAGCAGGATAATGCACGACCGCATGTTGCAGGTCCTGTACGGGCCTTTCTGGATACAGAAAATGTTCGACTACTGCCCTGGCCATCACATTCTCCAGACCTGTCACTAATTCGTCAATGGTGGCCGACCAACTGGCTCGTCACAATACGCCAGTCACTACTCTTGATGAATTGTGGTATCGTGTTGAATCTGCATGGGTAGCTGTACCTGTACACGCCATCTAAGTTCTGTTTGACTCAATGCCAGCCGTATCAAGGCCGTTATTGCGGCCAGAGGTGGTTGTTCTGGGTACTGATTTCTCAGGATCTATGCACCCAAACTGCGTGAAAATGAAGTCACATGTCAGTTCTAGTATAATACATTTGTCCAATGAATACCAGTTCATCATCTGCATTTCTTCTTGGTGTAGCAATTTTAATGGACAGTAGTGTAGCTTCATATGACAGATATCGTGCTGGATGGCATCATCGGCCCTGGCGGGGGATGAAATGAAACATAAAGGGATGGAGGTGATGCGCAATAATGTTCAAGAAGTCGGTAGCGATCATGTTTTCATCGATTCTTACCGCAGATCCTATGGAAATGCAGGTGATATTCTCCATAGAAAAATATTGCCAAGACGTGGTGCGTATTTCGAGCTGCCGTTCGCCTGAAGGCGTATCTAGATTCAATCATTGACCCACTGTAACAATAAACGTGATTGATCCGACCAATCGACACTTTTCGTTTGGTCGAATGGTCAGTGACGATGACACTGTCATCTACCACAGTTTCGATGCAATTTCAGGTCAGTATCCCCCAGAACGTAATACTGCCCCCATCGGCTGACGACCGTTGTGCGGTGCACGGTTAAACGGCTTTGATTACAAGGTTACGGACACAGTTACCGACCTTGTGTAAAATGAGATGTGATTCATTCGAGCGGGCGTCTTGTTTCCACTGACCTGTTGTACAACCTCGCTAATCGCGTGCCCACTGGAGTCGTTACTAACCGTGTCCTTGGGTCGTCTTGGGAACATGTTGGTGCCGTCTGACGCAAAACCCGTATTCATTAACGAGTAACTATATAGGGTGGTTCATAGTGTTGCAGACACTCTTCAAAACACAGAGACAGAGACTTCAAATCTCAGTGACATGATGATTCGCCAGGAACGGCACGTGGTTCAGATTCGACGTTAAACTATAGGTCTCCTTTCTTATGGAATACTACTGGGGCAAATTAGGGATACGCAAGTTGCCAAACTGGCATCAAAATGAAAAGACCGTTGAGTTACACGAAATTATTTTACTATTACAGCACGAACAAAATAAAAATCACAAGGATAAATCTCTTTTATTCACGTGTTGAGTGACAGGTAGCGGATCATTGTAAGAGTATATGGTAAATTCAGACGAAGTGAAACACATATGTCACAGAATTTTTAGCATATTGCATCCCCGTCAACAACTGCGATGGACTAATATATTGAAAATTTCGTCTCACTTGCGAAACTTTTCTGGTCTTTACCCAGGTTTCGGCTAGAATAATCAGCCTGCCAGTGCCAACGTAGTTTCCACTGCCAACCTACCGCGTGGTGAAGTGATGCCTGGGCTGGACTTCAGTTAAGTAGTTTTAATTCGACATGGTACCACAGTACTATAGGTTTTAACTTTTAATCTTGACTGTGCCTTACTCTGGCATGTTATAGTAATTTTATGCTTCTGAAGAAGGCTAGACTATTCTAGCCGAAACCTGGGTAAAGACCAGAAAATTTTCGCAACTGACGCGGATTTTTCAATATAGTACATATGTCACAGTTAAGAATGCCCAAACAAACGTATAAACACACAGTGTGCCAGCGCAGCTCCGAATTCCCACACGGGAACGATCGTAGAGTTGCCAAATAACATTCTGCGACCGACTGTCCCAAGCAGCTTGTAGCTTATGTTACAATTCGGCACTGGTTCTTGCAAGCCCTGGGGAACGAGTAGGTTCCCACTTCACCACACACCAATGAAGATCACGTTGTATCGCAGCAGCCGTATTTGTGAGAGCAATGTCCTGCTGATAAATCGTATCGCCTTCTTGTCAAGGACAAGGGAGTAATACGAGAATAACAATCTGTGCAGTGTAGAGAGCACTGTTTACCGTGAAGAAACACCAAATGTGACTGCAAGTTGTAACTCATAGCCCCACTCCCCCTGGCCACACCATGAATACTTGGGTGAGACCTGTGTGTCGTGGACAAATACATTAGGAATATGCCACCCACCGTGTCTGCGCTGTACACTAAGCCGTCCACACTCGCATACAGATTGTACCCACTCTCATCACAGAACGCAACAGAATGCCATTCAATTCTCCAGTCGACTCCTTCACCACAAAAGAGTATTAGAGCTTGACAGTATCGTGGCGTCAGTAGTAGCCTGGCCAGACGTACATGAGATCTTAGCCATGTTGCAAACAGATGGTTCTCAATGGTCCCCGGCGATACATCAATTGCAACACGTGTCCAGATTTCTTCCCTGGATGATGTTCAATGGACCACAACTGCTCTCACACTGCGTCGATCTTGACATGCATCTGAAATACGTGGATGTTCAGAGCTTGTTATACGGGTTGTAACCTCCCCCTCACTTATCGACCTTAATGACAGTGAAAAATTAAACCGCGTGTACCTAATGCAAATTTGGGAAAAGCAATCGTCACCGAAGTTAATCTGTCGGTAAAGAGGGAGGAAGGGGTTACATCTAAATGAAAGGAAAAATGCAAATGAAACTGGTGGAAGTTAATTTTGAAAAGGGGTAAAGTTAATAAGGAAAGTAAATGTGCGGCCGTTACGTTAACAATTAACTAGCGGTAATTAGATATTTGAGATTTGGGGGAAATTACGGTCGCCAGTCCTATGGACAATTACGATAGTAACTGAAAAAGAAAGGTTATAACACATATAATTAGCACTAGAAGCGTTGCAACTGAAGGTTGACATGTGTAGTGTGAAAACTGAAAGTTTGTCAGAAGTAATAAATTTCGCTACACTCTGACTTAATTTAGCAATGGAATTAATAAAACCGGAAAATTGATAGTTAATGTAGTGACTGAAATTAATAGTGAGCTTTGTTTCTGAAGCACATCGAAATTCAGTAAAATACGGTTAGTCTTGGGCTACCTCAACAACCGATTTCAAAAGCTACTTGAATCTACGCAATTTAGAAATAAGAGATTTAACTTTGAACTTGAATTAAATGATTCTAAACAATTAACAATAGTAAAATTTAGTACGTACCAAGCTGAGTTGAAGTCACAGGTAAGCTAAAATATGGTAACAAAACTCGCGCTCTTAAATTGTGCTTGTGTAATCTAAATATCGTAGCCAGCTATGAATACCTTAACTGAACTTTGAAATTAAAGCAGTGAAATCGATTGATGCTGGCGTTTGAATTTCAACGACACTCGGGTTCATTCCGGAAAAGGAAGGGACCCTGCTTGGTAATGCAATTGGGACAATGAGCAACAAAGGTTCATGCTACGTTGCTGTAATTTAGTTATGAAAATGGATCAGTTTGAAAAACTGAGGTCTGCCATACCGTTCTAAAACTTAACGTGCTTCCAGTCTTCCTTGTTGGTTGATTGAAGGTTTAAAGCCGTCGATCGAGGAGGTGGCGACAGTCACTCATTGTCGGCCGTCGCTGTTGCAGAAGCTGGATGTTGGCGCGCCTGCTTCTCGACACGGTCACCAGACGAAACGGGCTCTTGATGTGCGCCAGCTAATGCTTCCCGTCCGCGACACCGTCTCAGAAACTATCATAGCAAGTCGAGCGCAATTACATGCTGCCCAACCCCGAAACCGCGGCAACTCGCAGGAGCGTCACACAACACACCTGCTCCACTGCACCACCCCAGCCAGACTCTGCCTCTGCTCTGCCCGCGCCCCACGAGGCAGAGTTAACACTACCAAAGATCCAACACACTTTGATTCTTCACACGACCTATCGATGTAATCGTTCGATAGCAGTTTTCCCTAGGCAAGACCCAGCGTAAGAATACAAATAATATTTACGAAACAAACCAATTATACATCGACACACATATATATATATATATATATATATATATATATATATATATATATATATATATATATACACAAATAGTAAAACAATTACAATATGTAAAGACACAGAAATGTCATATATTCAGGTAACAAAAGTAAGGAAAACAAATTTATAGTACAATAGATGGAAATAGGAGGATATGCGTTTCCGGCGTTACAGGGTGTGGGAATGTTCCGCATCTCCTAATGAAAGCAACAACAAACCACCGATACATTGTGCCCAACACATCCAACGTCCAGGGGGCTCACAATGCGCCCTTGTTCAAATGGTCGGAGTTGTTCAGCAGGGATACGTATTCGTCGGCAGCTTCGAATGAATGTTACACACACTGTTCAAATCCAAGCTCAGCACAATTATTGCTTGCAGAGTCAAAATAGAGGGCGAACAGACATCCGTGCAGTTACTCAGTAACCTAGCGATACACGGTGATTGGACCTAGCAGGGCAGATAACTACAATACAGAGACGAATCGCCCCTTGGCTTTTGGCAAGATTAGTCTGTTTTTCTTCTTCTTAAAACTAATCTGTATTAATAATGATATTACAATGTTACATATCCAAGTAATCTAAATTTTTCAGAGTAGCGCCATGTCCCTTCATCACTTATACAAGCAGATTCCAAAGTGTTCATTGAAATCTAGAAAGCCTTATGCACAATTACATCTCTCTCGTTGAAACATTCAAGGCCAGCCATTGCAACAAAGATACACCTCACAAAAGCAATAGTTATCCAACCCTTGCCACGTGCCACCGCACCTATGTGAAATACACTAGAAAAAAACTTACAGCCCACAAAAACACAGGGAACAGACAGGAAAGATCTCAGGGCAATTCCTTCAATAGCGTTGTTATTAATTTTCAAAGAGCCAGATGTCAGTTCAATGCACTCCATAATCTATTAGACCAAGGGTGCTGATCGTTCAGGCTTGAGATCTACTATATAAAATATACTCCATTCAGAGACCTACTGATTTAAAAATTGCTAAGGGATTAAGCATACAACAATACTGTAGCCAAAAGTAACAATTTTACTTTCGCAAAATACGTAATAGGTCATTTTCTCTCCATCGAAATTTATAGACCTACTACTGAGTTCTCAAAATATTACACATGTGAAAAAATTTCTACACTTCTGACTGCATTTTAAGAAATTATTTCACATTTAATTCCTGTAAATGTGCTTTCAAAAGGTCAAGTCAAGTTTTTGCAACGACACAACAGAAATCATAAGGGTACGAATTTTTCGTCTTTCCCTTGAAAATCTTTGTTTAAACCAATTAGATTGTGTCATATCAGTTACAACTGCCAGTCCCAAAAACCAGCTCAAATCATACAGTTGTGAGTTATCTCCTTCTTTTTCACACACAAAAGATTTTATCGTGTGAATCACTCATTGCCAATAAACTGATATTTTACAAAACCATCTTACTGAAACAAATTTCAGACAAAGTTTTGAATGATCGATTCGAGAAGCCATGGTAATCGAAGCGCGATCGTGAAAGTAGCGCGATGGCGTGGATGTTCATGCCTCTCTCAACGCGGCATCTCAGTATTCCGCCCCCCCTCCCCCCCCCCCCCCTACCCGCTGGGAATGCACGTGTTATACCCTGGAGCCACTCAACAGATTCGTTGAGGGTTTTATTTCGGGGAAAGTGTTTCATGCCCCTTAAGGTAGGCAATCTTATTTACATCATCTGCTGCAGATGCTGCCCGTGTTAGGGTGAATAAAGTATTTCGTGGTCCAGTTTTAGTTTGGACACCATTTATGACCAAAAAATGGCTCTGAGCACTATGGGACTTAACTTCTGAGGTCATCAGTCCCCTAGAACTTAGAACTACTTAAACCTAACTAACCTAAGGATATCACACACATCCATGCCCGAGGCAGGATTCGAATCTGCGAGTATGGCGGTCGCGCGCCTCCAGACTGTAGCGCCTAGAACCACTCGGCCACTCCGTCCGGCCATTTATGACAACATACCTTAATTGTAATTATTGACTAATCTCTAACTGAAAGAAACGATGGAAGGGTAACATTCCTCTGCCGTTTTCTGTACTTTCTGGAGATGACTTTTCTGTAAGCATCGGAAAGTTACTAAGTACACTCCTGGAAATGGAAAAAAGAACACATTGACACCGGTGTGTCAGACCCACCATACTTGCTCCGGACACTGCGAGAGGGCTGTACAAGCAATGATCATCGCACGGCACAGCGGACACACCAGGAACCGCGGTGTTGGCCGTCGAATGGCGCTAGCTGCGCATCATTTGTGCACCGCCGCCGTCAGTGTCAGCCAGTTTGCCGTGGCATACGGAGCTCCATCGCAGTCTTTAACACTGGTAGCATGCCGCGACAGCGTGGACGTGAACCGTATGTGCAGTTGACGGACTTTGAGCGAGGGCGTATAGTGGTCATGCGGGAGACCGGGTGGACGTACCGCCGAATTGCTCAACACGTGGGCCGTGAGGTCTCCACAGTACATCGATGTTGTCGCCAGTGGTCGGCGGAAGGTGCACGTGCCCGTCGACCTGGGACCGGACCGCAGCGACGCACGGATGCACGCCAAGACCGTAGGATCCTACGAAGTGCCGTAGGGGACCGCACCGCCACTTCCCAGCAAATTAGGGACACTGTTGCTCCTGGGGTATCGGCGAGGACCATTCGCAACCGTCTCCATGAAGCTGGGCTACGGTCCAGCACACCGTTAGGCCGTCTTCCGCTCACGCCCCAACATCGTGCAGCCCGCCTCCAGTGGTGTCGCGACAGGCGTGAATGGAGGGACGAATGGAGATGTGTCGTCTTCAGCGATGAGAGTCGCTTCTGCCTTGGTGCCAATGATGGTCGTATGCGTGTTTGGCGCCGTGCAGGTGAGCGCCACAATCAGGACTGCATACGACCGAGGCACACAGGGCCAACACCCGGCATCATGGTGTGGGGAGCGATCTCCTACATTGGCCGTACACCACTGGTGATCGTCGAGGGGACACTGAATAGTGCACCGTACATCCAAACCGTCATCGAACCCATCGTTCTACCATTCCTAGACCGGCAAGGGAACTTGCTGTTCCAATAGGACAATGCACGTCCGCATGTATCCCGTGCCACCCAACGTGCACTAGAAGGTGTAAGTCAACTACCCTGGCCAGCAAGATCTCCGGATCTGTCCCCCATTGAGCATGTTTGGGACTGGATGAAGCGTCGTCTCACGCGGTCTGCACGTCCAGCACGAACGCTGGTCCAACTGAGGCGCCAGGTGGAAATGGCATGGTAAGCCGTTCCACAGGACTACATCCAGCATCTCTACGATCGTCTCCATGGGAGAATAGCAGCCTGCATTGCTGCGAAAGGTGGATATACACTGTACTAGTGCCGACATTGTGCATGGTCTGTTGCCTGTGTCTATGGGCCTGTGGTTCTGTCAGTGTGATCATGTGATGTATCTGACCCCAGGAATGTGTCAATAAAGTTTCCCCTTCCTGGCACAATGAATTCACGGTGTTCTTATTTCAATTTCCAGGAGCGTATAATACATTTATGACAGTAATACAATTTCCAGGAGTGTATATATTTCTATGGGCAGTCCCGCCTAGAAAACGAAGTTCGAAGCAGAATACCTAACCTGAGATCATTTTAATCTATTGTGCTGTTTTCGTTTACTAGAGACTGTTGGTCCAGTGCCCACGAGCCTCCGGCCGGGCGCGGAGCTGCCTACGCCGGTGGCCAGCCCGCTCGCAGCTGGCGATCGCGTGCGCGGTGCCGTGGCAGTGGCCGCGAGCTCTCTCGTTAATTACTGGCCCGCCCGGGGCAAACATTTGCACTCCATCTGCGTGACCGATATCACCGGCCATCCTTCCTGCCGCCACGCCGGCGGGCGCCGCGCTAAAAACGGCCACCCCGGCCCAGCAGATCAAACGTAATTAGGCAGCCGGTCGCGGGCCAGGGCGCGGCCCGAGCGCCGAGCGCGCATGCGCGGCGCAGCTGCCGCCCGGCCACCTTAAGTGGATTACACACTGCAGCGCACTTCTCGCGGCGGATTACGTCTGTCCCTGCCACCGGATGACAGCGCCGGCTTCCCCTGACAAGGGGTCGCGGCTGGCCCCACTTGGCGCCGGCATGTCTGATGGGCAGTGAGTAAACCGAAACGTACACATACAAGTCACTCTGACAGCGGGAGGCACAACAACACCAACTCGCAGCTTCTGGCAGATTGTCCCATGATCAGTCGACAGTTTAATGAGACTGAATGATCAAGTTCATTCTGTCACCTATTCCTGCTGCTATTCGATTTTTTTTTCTTTTATTGTCATTTTGCACCTCATACAAGGTGCGCTGGCAGCGGAAAATTGTACTCCGCTCTTCAGCCACAAGCAGTACAATAAAAGAGAAAACCAATGAAGACAGAAAAGTAACATAATGGCGGTTAAAACAACGGTAGATACAATAATTAAAAAACATGAAGCCGTTCACGCTCGACGAAAAACAAGAAAACTGGCGCCACTGTGCACAAACACTGATGATTTAGACGACACACGCGAACGAAAGAGCGTGGGCGGCGAAAAACACTGAATCACAAACACGACGGCACACACACGAAAAACTGACGGTGACGATCTCCGGCGCGCGAATATCCGCTTAACGTGGGCGAGTCCAGGGGGGAGAAGGTGGTGGGGGAGGGAGACGGGAGAGCAGAGATGCCAATGGCAGGGGAGATGGGGGGAGGAGTGAAGGTATGGGTTCAATGGTTCAAATGGCTCTGAGCACTATGGATTCAACCTCTGAGGTCATCAGTGCCCTACAACTTAGATCTCCTTAAACTTAACTAACCTAAGGACATCACACTCATCCATGCCTGAGGCAGGATTCGAACCTGCGACCGCAGCGGTCCCGCGGTTCCAGACTGTAGCGCCTAGAACCGCACAGCTACTCTTGCTGGCGAAGGTATGGGGGGTAGGGGAAGCCTGGGGGAGGAAGCGAGGGAAGGGAGAGAGAAGGGAGAGAGGGTGCCCTTAGGAAAAAACACAGGAAGTGGGAGGGGAGGACGAAAGTTCATAGGAGGCGTAGATGGAGGGGAGGAGGGCATCATCAGGAAGGGGGAGCTGGCGGAAGCCACCTTGGGCGAGGGTAAGGAGAGTGGAGAGATGGAGAGCACGTGGTACGTGGAAATACAGGCGCGGCAGCGGACGGGGGCGGGAGACAAGCGGGTGAGGGGGATCTTGTTTACAGGAGGTGTAGAGGATCCGTATCCGCTCAAGGAAACGGAGGAGTTGGGGAACAGGATAAGGTCGTACAGGATCCGCGTGGGGGAGGGGAACGGATGCGATACGTGAGGCGAAGAGCATGGCGTTCAAGGATTTGAAGGGATTTGTAAAAGGTAGGAGGGGCGGGGAGTCAGGCAGGGTGGGCGTAGCAGAGGATAGGGCGGATGAGGGATGTATAGGTGTGGAGGATGGTGGAGGGGTCCAGACCCTATGTACAGCCTTAAAGGAGCCTGAGGAGACAGAGTCGGGAGCGTGCCTTGGATCGTCTGGAGATGGGGGGTCCAGGAGAGGCGACGGTCAAGGGTGACGCCAAGGTACTGAAGGGTGGGGGTGAGGGCGATAGGACGGCCATAGATGGTGTTATAGAAGTCGAGGAGGCGGAAGGAAGGGGTGGTTTTGCCTACAATGACAGCCTCGGTTTTGGAAGGATTGACCTTGAGCAACCATTGGTTGCACCAAATGGTGAACCAGTCAAGATGGGATTGGAGATGGTGTTGGGAGCGCTGCAGAGTGGGGACTTGCTATCCGATCTCACCTTTTACTTATATACTCTGTCTTCGTATTGAATCCAGAGGTTTTCGAGCATGAGTAAAAACAGGAAACATTCTCTTATAGCACTTCTTCCCCTTCCTCTTCTTTACCATCATTTCCTTTTTCTATTTCTTCTACTTCTTATTCGTCGTCGTCACAGCCTTTTCAGGATCACGGGTAGAAGGACGGTGTAGAGACTGCGGAAGTTCGCTGGCATTTCTCGTTTCGCCTGTTGAGGTCGCTACGCCGACGTACCTCGCTCTGTTGGCTTTGCAGTGATTAAGCGAAGGAGCGAAAGTGTACTGTCAATTTTCTTCTCGCTAACGAACGGCTGTAGCTCAGGAATTTATCCACTATTTCGATTAACCCTTTTAGATATATATATATATATATATATATATATATATATATATATATATATATATATTTTTTTTTTTTAAACCCCAGGCCTGAAGGGCCGCTGAACATTCACAACTGTAATGTCAGAATGGCAACCTTAAGTGTCTAGGTAATCAAGGTATGAAGCACCCAACACTTTTGATTAATTATTCACCAACACAATAAGTTACTGAAAGGAATGACTTCAATCATTCGGCCAGAAGGGCCAGTCAAATATAACATCAAATGCTGTTTTGATAATGCTACAAGACTGCAAAACCAACAGTTAATTTACTCTGCCCAAAGGAGCAGTAAAGACCAAAAGGCAAATTCATATACCAAAGGTTTTTTTAATGAAACAAGCTACAAGGGGTAGTGACGTCGCCACTCGGCCTGAAGGGCCTGAATATCAGTAGTAATAAATATTTGAGAATGGTTGAAGTTAGCACTTAAAACCAGCCCGTGCTCCTCACCACTAGGAAAAATTTACAATCAGCTGTGCTACAACTGCCTGCTTTAGAAATATGGCACAGACCAGCAGAAGAACTAGAAACTTCACCAACGTGGTGAATCGTCCATATAGGGCATGACAGCAACTCTCTATAACACATAAAATAAAATTTACTAAACATTGAAACACATGGTTCCAACTATAACGCCTAACTAGGCAGGAACTGTTAATGACGCCCACTGGCCTTCGTAAATCTTCGACTTAGTAAATGTGACGGCCACTCAAATTGTAAGATACAAGATCGTTATTGCACTTGGGTGAGAATAAAATTTCAACCACAGATAATATTTTAGGTTCAGTTATTAAGGCACAGAGAGTTAACACTCTTTTCTAATGATAGCTACACTTGACAATATAACAGCAGATCATTGAATCGGGATTTCGGGCACGCCTGAGCCAACTAAAATTACGAAACACCATGGCACACGACCTTAGAGCAAAACACACCCGACGACTCGGGCAGAAATTGAGTGAGACACATCCAGTCAAGAAATTCTCACCGGTAGTCCAGAAGGCAGACAAGCATTCGGCGACAGGTTGCAACCTGCACCAACTCGAGTTATGTCAATCGCCCCAGTTCCGCAATAGCAACGCGGACACGCCGCGTCAACAGTTGCCACGCCGAGCTTCCTTATCTCACAGCCCGTCCAGAACGACTGCCGCCGTCCCTAGTACACACGCTCGTAGCAATCACGTGAGTTCACAGGAAGTTATACCACCTTTCCCGCAACATCGCATTGCCACACAACCGGAAACTAAACTCCCCGTCTCACTCCGGCAGCAGCACTCGATACTCGCGTCGTCAGCAGGTTGGTTCAAATGGTTCAAATGGCTCTGAGCACTATGGGACTCAACATCTTAGGTCATAAGTCCCCTAGAACTTAGAACTACTTAAACCTAACTAACATAAGGACATCACACACACCCATGCCCGAGGCAGGAATCGAACCTGCGACCGTAGCAGTCCCGCGGTTCCGGACTGCAGCGCCAGAACCGCACGGCCACCGCGGCCGGCCGTCGTCAGCAGGTCTCTCCACAGAACGCAGCACCCTCCGAAATTTAAACGGACCAATCGCGGCAGAGATAAGCCAAGGCTCCGGAAGACGACACACCACACCTAGGCAAAGATGAAGATACGGTTCAGGTAGGTCTAGAAAATAACCACAAACGAAAACGAGATCTATCCAAATCTGTTAATACAATCCGACTTTTACTTGGTGCAGGTGGTGCTGGAAAGCTTTCAGGTATGTGAAGAAAATATGATTTGACGACCGAGAGGTTGCGATAGGGTTTTGTTTAGTCGACGACTAGTGTTATCATTTCTGTCAATACCGTCATATAACGGCGAGACATTGTCATTATATAACATGAAATAATTTTCTTATTCCTTCGTTACGACACTTGTTGCGCGACATTGAATTTTCTTCTCCGTTTCCTAAAACCACTCAGTCCTTCTTTCTTTGGCCGGATTATTGATTATTTCATTTTGTAATAGAAGTTAGGACACTTACTTAAAACGGGAAAGCCAGATGACAAGTCCGCCCCCGGTAGCTGACTGGTGCCGGTGTGGTAGCTCAGCGTGTCCAGCCAGAGGGTTAGCTGCCCTCTGTAATAAAAAAAACTGAGTTAATCGATCAATGACGAACTGAAACGGGAGTCTTACGACGTCCGCCACGAGCAGATGCAACTAACGAAAGCGAACAAAACGAGATTAAAAGAAAACAAAACCAAAGTGGTCAGCGCGACAGAATGTCAATTCTAATGGCCCGAGTTCGATTCCCGGCTGGGTCGGAGATATTCTCCTCTCAGAGACAGGATGTTGTGTTGTCCTAATCATCATCATTTCATCCCCACGGACGCACAAGTAGCCGAAGCGGCGTCAAATGGAAAGACTGCACCCGGCGGACACTCTACCCGACGGGAGTCCCTAGTCACACGACATTTACACTTTTTTTAGCAAGATGAAAAATGACGTTGGAAGCAAAGAATATTTAAGAAGCATTGTGGCACTATAGAAGAGGACATTCACAAGTATAAGAAACCTTCTTGGCCCTGTTGTCTGACAAAAGCTTTTATTTGAGGATGAAAGTTCTGAGAAAGTTGATCTGCAGCACAGCATTATGGGGAAGCAAATTGTGGACCCAGTGGACTAGGTGGAAATAGATTGAGATGTAGCGTTACAGAAGGAAGCTGAAAATTAAGTAGTCTAATATATGAGGAAGTTTTTCGCATAACCGGTCGGGAAGGAAATATGTGAAAAACACTAATTGGAAGAAGGAATGTAATAATAAAACGTGTTTTCAGACATCAGGGAATAACTTCAGTGATATTAGAGGGTGATGTAGAGGGGGAAAACTGTAAGGGACACAAAAACTAGAATGTGTCCAACAAATGATTGAGTACGTTGGGTATAACTGCTAAACAACCTCACAAGGGAAATGGCAAGCCGCATCAAACCATTCAGAAGGCTGATGACCCTTTCCTCACCCAGACTACAGACAAAAAAAAACTCTACAACCTTACGTTTTACTGCCCTGAACTGTACACTTGCCTCTGTCATTCGTCCTTTAAGCTGAAGTGACCAAACTGAGCTAAATCATGAGAAATATTTTTTTATGAATAGCTGAGGAGTATCAGCAGTAGGTAGATCGCTAAGGAGCATACTAACAAACAGTCAGTCTATATTAATTGAGGGCCGGCCATGGTGGCCGAGCGGTTCTAGGCGCTTCAGTCTGGAATGGCGGACCACTACGGTCGCAGGTTCGAATCCTGCCTCGGGCATGGATGTGTGTGATGTCCTTAGGTTGGTTAGGTTTAAGTAGTTCTAAATTCTAGGGCACTGATGACCTCAGAAGTCAAGTCCCATAGTGCTCTGAGCCACTTGAACCATATATTAATTGAGGAAGTGTTACTTGTAAGTCACGCACGCGCAAAAATAACGCACAATGAAAAGGCCGAGAGCGCTACTTGTAGGAATGAACGGGAATGGAGCAATTTAGTACATAGTGCAAATGTTACAAACAAACCTAGCTGAGCTATGCCCTACCCATAGACCTGCAGAGTTTAAGTCATATATTCAATCAATAGCAAAAAAACGTTACGTGGAAAACTCCTCCGTTATAGATAGCTAAAGTACACAATATATGAAGAGCAAAAGCACAAGCAATCTTGTGAGGTAGGAAACATCGACGCGTATGGATTCTGTCAATCTTATTTAACTGAGTCTGAAATTTCCAAGTTAGACAACGAACTAGGCCTGCTCGTTCGACTGAAAAAATTGTAGAAAGTTCGCCGCTATAAATTTTGGACGACAGAACTTGTTGAAACCACAAACTGGATAAGTTACATTAGCCTTATAGGTGATAGTTTGCTGTTCTACGAATCTTGCTCCGTTGCATGCTACCTTCTGTGGTCAAATATGTAACCAAAATAACCTCCGTTTAGAGTTTGCACTGGAACCTTTTGCCAGTGATAATTTCATTACAATAAGCCGACGATCCATCAGAGGCGAGCTCAAAGTGTCCATCACAATACATGCGTGTGATGTCCTAATGTGGGAGATAATGTAGGATGAGACATTTTCAAGATTTCTGTCATAAACAAGTTGTAGTTCAGATCAAATGTTTCAAATGGCTCTGAGCACTATGGGACTTAACATCTGTGGTCATCAGTCCCCTAGAACTTAGAACTGCTTAAACATAACTAACCTAAGGACATCACATACATCCATGCCCGAGGCAGGATTCGAACCTGCGACCGTAGCGGTCACGCGGATCCAAACTGAAGTGCCTAGAACCGCACGGCCACACCGGTCGGCCTGTAGTTCAGATCGTTTGACCGGTGCGGCTGCGGTGTTAAAGGTACTGATTGTACACGCCGAACATGATGGCACGTGAAAACCCCAATGCCTGTGCGAACTAAGGATCCCTGTCTCGGCCATCCACGATCACATCGGTATGAAATGCGCTGATGTCGCTTCATTTCCGCACCTTTCAGTCGATAATCATGTCACCACTCTGACGTCACACGATTCACGTGAAACGCTGAAGAATGCCATTTGTCGTGGTGACAGGAGCACTGTCTCTCCAACATAGTAGGGATCGCTGGTTCAGTTCCTCAAGCTTGTATTTCCGTAAACGACTTCTCGCGAGACCCCTGCACTTCCGGGATAGGATTACGCCTTCCTCCGTCTCACCCCGAACGGCTTCTCTGGCGAGGGGCCCAGACTCCCCCCTGTTGGCATTCTTGAAGTTGATGTGCACTGACTGGACGAGAACAGGGTTTACTTAAAGGGAGAGATGATTATACAGGTTGGGAATGCATTGCAGTACTGATCTAACTTTGTCTCTTCTCCAATCCTCGGTTTGCTAGGCTGTTGGTATAGGAGTCAGAAACAGCACGAACACTGAACATTAAACTGTTGAACGGTTTCTATTGAAACTGTGCTTGTGAATGGAGGACTGTAATTGGTTTACTCTTATTTAAACATACTGAATTTTTAAGTGCAACTGATTGACGCTGATATTTACACACATCTGACTAATGTTGGACGTAGAAACACATTTCACTGCTATGACTACAAAAGAACACTTGACTACGGTTGACTGTTAAATATTTAATGCCGAATATGGAATGTTGAACGTACAAACGCAACGGACTGATAATCAATACACATCTGACTACAGTGAATATTTAAACGCAACGGAATTAATTTACTGTTACTGAAGGAAAAACGCACAATCAGATAAGGTTTCTGGCTGCTGTGAAAGCAGCCCTACCAACCACTGTTTTCTTCTACTACTCTGTAAACATTCTAGCAGCGCAAATGAGTTAGCCGAAAATTTTTCACGTACCTGTGATTTTAATCTCAGTGTGACTCACAACTAAACATAAAGGTGAAAGAAAGCGATCGTGTGCCATGCCACCATAATCGTGCAATGGATTACCACTGCCAATACTACATGGTTACTAGATTTTGTATCATTTGATCTAACTTCTTTGTTACTAATTCAGCAGTTGGAATCAGGGATTAGTCTTCAGACAGAGTGTTCGCTTTAACGAAGGAATCGAAGCTGCGGACGAAGGATTCATTGATTGCAGTGATTACTGCGACTTTAAATCATAATTAACGACACAAAAATCGAAATAAAATTTAAAAAACTTAATTAGTATCACCAAAAACATCATGTTATTAACAGTTTTTCAAGGAGCCTGGTTTGTATTTTAATCATTAACATATTTTGCGTAACATACACTCTACTAATTTGTGTAGTATTTAATGTAGACATGATTCACATTTTGACATTGTAATCTTTGATGACTACGAGTATGTTCTACGTGTATGATATCTTTGTACTTCATAATGCTTGACGATGAAACTGTTGTCATTGTGAGTCTTTTGTTGACTATTCTGAGCCAGTTTAATGTCTTCCTTTTTAGTGATTAGCGGCTGAATTTCACACAGTTATTCTTTTCAGAATGGTTCTGCTTGACTTTAATTGTCTACCTCGGATTTCGAAAAATGTGTGATATGTAATGATGGTTTAACAGTTGCGTATGTAACGTAAGTGTCTTCTTATGGATCTCGTTATTGCAGGTTTTGACCTTTCGGTTCATACTGGTCACTACATTTGACACAAAATTTTGTTTTATTACGTGTAAGGCCGTAACATGGTCCTGGACTGAAATGGACATAAATAAATGACATTAAAGTCATCATTTGTGTTAAGGATCTCCTTAATTACTTTGAAGAAACTTCACTAAAGAATAAAATTTAACTATCAGTTTCGTGAATTAATTTATGTAACTGACTCCAATAATTAAACTAAGAGTAATTATGTAGTGAGAGACGTGATATAAAATTACTTCTCGCTCTCTCGCGCTAGCTACATATTACCCATGTACCCCAGCAGCTGCGTTGAGGTTTGTCACAGGCAGTGCTGAAGATAGCCCACTTTAAAAGTGGTCAGAGATTTAACTCATCTCCACGAACATATTTCTTACACAACCACCATCTTTAACCAAAAAAAATGCCCAAGTTTTTTTTAGACATCGGTCTTCTGACTGGTTTGATGCGGCCCTCAACGAATTCGTTTACTGCGCCAACCTCTTCATCCCAGAGTAGCATTTGCACCCTATGTTCACAATTATGTGTTAGATGTGTCCCAGTCATTGTTTACCCCTTGAATTTTCACCTCCTTCAGATCTCTGTAGTACCACTGATATTGTTTCCGGATATCTTAACACAAGTTCTCTCATCCTGTCCCTTCTTCTTGTCAGTGTTTTAAATATTTTTGTCGTCGATTCTGCGGAAAGCTCCTAATTCCTTGCCTTCTCAGTCCACCTAAATTACAACTTTCTTCTGTAGTACCATATCTCTGACGCTCTGATTGTCTTCTGCTCCGGTTTTTCCACTGTTCATGATTCACAGCCACACAATGCTCTGCCCGAGGCGTGCTTTCTCAGAAACCTCTTCCTCAAATTAAGGTCTATGTTTGATATACCAGTAGACTCCCTTTGGCCAGGAATTCCCTCTTACGTGTCTCATCTTTGTTTCGTTTGTCATGGGTTACTTTACTTCCAAGGCATCAGAAATCCATAAATCCGTCTCCTTCATTATGTGAACTTTCTCGCTGTTCTCTTTTCAGTTACTTTTCATTATTTTTATCTTTTTCCGCTTTACTCTCAATCCATATTCTGTGTCATCAAACAGTTCGTTTCTTTCAGTCATCCTATAACTCTTCTTCACTTTCACTGAAGACAGCAATTTCATCAGCGAATCTTACCGTTGATATACTTTCACCCCGAATTTTAATCTCAAATTTGAACCTTTCTTTTATTTCCGTTATTGTTTCCTTGTCTTACAACCATTTAGATCCGAGAACTTCGTTCTTGGTCTTCCAGTTTTATTCTTCCCGCTTGATTTTTGTACATGTTGTATATTGCTCGTCTTTTCCTTTAGCTTACTCCTACACCTTTTAGAATTTCGAATATCTTGATTCGAATTACATTGTCTTTTTGTAAGTCTACAGATCTTACAAGCCTGCCTTGATATTTCATCAGTCTTCCTTCCATTATCAAACGCAACTTCAGAACTGTCTCTCTGCTGCCTTTACCTTTCCTGAAGGCAAACTGTTCGTCACCTAACAGATCCTCTATTTTCTTTTCTGTTCTTCTGTGTAATATTATTGTCAAGAACTTGGATGCAAGAGCTATTAAGATAATTATGCGATAGTTCTCGCACTTACTTGCCTTTCTTTTAACGCCAGAGTATGCACGATAAATAAATAAGAAAAACCTGTTTACCTTTCAAGAGGGTGGCTCTCTCTCTCTACTTACATATGCCAAATATACATGTGACTTTTACTACAGTAGATGCGCATGCCTACATATCACATAAGAATCGAATTCTACTCTTTTACTCAATCAGTCTCACATGCCGAGGAAGTTTCAGTGTCATCAGGTTTGAATCCATGTGGGAGCAAACACTTCCAGCGTCATTGCCGAAAAAACTAAATAAATACATAATTATTGGCGGTTCTACGGAAGTATGTAACATTAAAAAATTAGGCAACAGGAGACATAATGTTATACATATCAATAGCTTCTTCACTGATGTGAGTTAGATAAAGACAGAAATTCTTAAGACGGAGAAAGAAGAGAAATGAAAATGTTTAGACGTTTCAATGGTAGTTCCTATGGAGATCAAAAAAGGGCCACTGACATAAGAGGATGTATAAAAAAAAGATCATTCGTGACAGACGGCAGCGGTTCACACCCTCGTCCGGCCATCCTGATTTAGATTTTCCGTGATTTCCCTAAATCGCTCCAGGCAAATGCCGGGATAGTTCCTTTGAACCCCGTCCTTCCCTAATCCGATGAGACCGATGACCACACAGTTTGGTCTCTTCCCCCAAACGACCATTCATGACAGAATTCTTGGTAACTCAGATTAGTTAAATATGCTTATAAAAGAGGAAAAGTGACATCGAAATTCCGGTTAAAGAAGAATCTAACGTGGAATGTAACGTGGGATAATCAATTGAGTGCAGAATGTCAACCGAAACAACTTATAGAGCACAAACTTTGGATTATTTTCCAATAGCTCTTTTACTTAGGTACATCATTTGTTCTTTCAATGCAGATATGTGATAGTGAATACTCTGAAGCAGAATGAGAGTCGAAGCCGAGGTCCTGCCATTTCAAAACATCGACGTCCATGAGTGCCACATATTGTAAGTCGTCGCGCGTTACCTTTCTCGCTGAAGAATATGGACTTGGAATTTTTAAATGAAACTTTGTGTTATCTTATTACTGCTGTAAAAGTCTCCAAAGATTGGGCTGATGAGTTCACTGCTAAACTGTCGGCGCGAAAGGACGAGACGGTTGGAATGTATACTGTAATAACAAATATCAGCAAAATATGGAAACAGCTTGAGAAATCCATTCTTAAACATAAGTGCATATGGTAGCATGACTTGGAGATTGTGCTACTTTTTTTGACAACGAACGGCGCCTGTGAAACGTCCGCAAAACGTTGCAACTGTCAATCGTGGTCAGAAAAGTGTTCTGTGTACTTGTGAGTGACTTGCGTCGGAGCTAAGTGAAGTCTAACGTAGGCACGTTGTGGTGCCCGTATGGTTATTTGTTCATTAACCAAGGTAGCCTAAGTGTTTGGTATTTCAAGAGCACTGTATCAAAGATTTGAGCCGCATATTGGGAAAGCCGAAAAGCGATATTCGCTAAGTCACAAAATTGGAAATTTGTAGTACAGTCCTATGGGACCAAACTACTGAGGTCATCGGTCCCTAGGCTTACACACTACTTAATCAAAGGTAAACTAACTTATGCTAAGGACACCGCACGCACCCATGCCCGAGGGAGAACTCGAACCTCCGACAGGGGCAGCCGCGCGAACCCTGGCAAGGTGCCCGAAGACCGCTCGGCTGCCCCGTGCGGCGGTAAGTCACAAAGCGGACGAATTTGTATGTTAAATGAGTGTGACAGACGATCATTAAAGGGGATTGCGACGGAAAGTAAGGGAAAGACAGCTGCAAAAGTCACTGCAGAGTTGAATGACGCGATCGCGAATCCTGTCAGTGCGAAAACAACACGAAGAGATCTGAATCAGAAGGGAATCATAGGGCGAACTGCAATTCCAAACATGTTGCAAATTGTGGAAAAATGGAGCAAAAATTTTTTCCACATGAATTTGGTGGTTAAATCGTTCAAATGGCTCTGATCACTATAGGACATAACAGCGGCGGTCATCAGTCCCCTAGAACTTAGAACTACTTAATCCTAACTAACCAAAGGACATCACACACATCTGTGCCCGAGGCCGGATTCGAACCTTAGCGGTCGCGCGGTTCCAGACTGTAGCGCCTAGAACCACTCGGCCACTCCGGCCGGCTTTAGTGGTTAATTTTCCACAAACTCGATGTTCAGCAAGTTTTTAATGTGTACATTGCTTTATGTCGAAATGATTAATTCTAATAAAGGTCACTTGGTTTTAGTTTCTTTAACTGAAATATAAATTTTATAAAAACATGTACTGGTAACTTTGAGCTGATGTTTGTGGTATAAATTGAGTTGCTCTAGCTATACGACGTAAGCTGCAGCAGGTGGTGCTGCTCTGTAAACAACAGGTTCAGCTACAATAAGGCAATTTACACTTTAAAGCCTTGTAATAACATATGTTGTCGAAAGGCTGACAACGATTCTGTATTACTCGATATCAACGGTAAGTTACCTATCTTTGGTACTACTATTGTACAATGCGGTTACAAATACGTCTTTTAAATATTTATTATTGTACATTTTCTTGTTTTTCTTTTTAGCAGCGAAGATAGCTATTCAGTAGCTGAAGTCTAGCGCTGCAATAAGAATACAGATAAGATTCACGACTGATATCTAAATTCCTTACACATTTTTGCAACCAGCATGCCAAGCATAATTGTTAGTGGCTTAAGAGGCGCACTCGTGTGAATTTATCATTACTGTTACAACTTGTAAATGAAAATGAATATATTTTGTAGTGTTGTACTTCTTTCACGACCGCCTGTCTATGTTTCATTGAAATGAGCACCTAACCTAAGCACTTAAAGGTCAGTACATAGATTCTGAAGAGAGACATTATCACAAGTGTAAAACTTACGTAGAATCAGAGTTTTGTGAATGTACGTCTAAGGACATATCAGACCACTTCTTAATGGTCACTTCCACTGAGGTGACATAAGTCACAGGACAGCGATACGCACATACACTCCTGGAAATGGAAAAAAGAACACATTGACACCGGTGTGTCAGACCCACCATACTTTCTCCGGACACTGCGAGAGGGCTGTACAAGCAATGATCACACGCACGGCACAGCGGACACACCAGGAACCGCGGTGTTGGCCGTCGAATGGCGCTAGCTGCGCATCATTTGTGCACCGCCGCCGTCAGTGTCAGCCAGTTTGCCGTGGCATACGGAGCTCCATCGCAGTCTTTAACACTGGTAGCATGCCGCGACAGCGTGGACGTGAACCGAGTTGTCGCCAGTGGTCGGCGGAAGGTGCACGTGCCCGTCGACCTGGGACCGGACCGCAGCGACGCACGGATGCACGCCAAGACCGTAGGATCCTACGAAGTGCCGTAGGGGACCGCACCGCCACTTCCCAGCAAATTAGGGACACTGTTGCTCCTGGGGTATCGGCGAGGACCATTCACAACCGTCTCCATGAAGCTGGGCTACGGTCCCGCACACCGTTAGGCCGTCTTCCGCTCACGCCCCAGCATCGTGCAGCCCGCCTCCAGTGGTGTCGCGACAGGCGTGAATGGAGGGACGAATGGAGACGTGTCGTCTTCAGCGATGAGAGTCGCTTCTGCCTTGGTGCCAATGATGGTCGTATGCGTGTTTGGCGCCGTGCAGGTGAGCGCCACAATCAGGACTGCATACGACCGAGGCACATAGGGCCAACACCCGGCATCATGGTGTGGGGAGCGATCTCCTACACTGGCCGTACACCACTGGTGATCGTCGAGGGGACACTGAATAGTGCACGGTACATCCAAACCGTCATCGAACCCATCGTTCTACCATTCGTAGACCGGCAAGGGAACTTGCTGTTCCAACAGGACAATGCACGTCCGCATGTATCCCGTGCCACCCAACGTGCTCTAGAAGGTGTAAGTCAACTACCCTGGCCAGCAAGATCTCCGGATCTGTCCCCCATTGAGCATGTTTGGGACTGGATGAAGCGTCGTCTCACGCGGTCTGCACGTCCAGCATGAACGCTGGTCCAACGTAGGCGCCAGGTGGAAATGGCATGGCAAGCCGTTCCACAGGACTACATCCAGCATCTCTACGATCGTCTCCATGGGAGAATAGCAGCCTGCATTGCTGAGAAAGGTGGATATACACTGTACTAGTGCCGACATTGTGCATGCTCTGTTGCCTGTGTCTATGTGCCTGTGGTTCTGTCAGTGTGATCATGTGATGTATCTGACCCCAGGAATGTGTCAATAAAGTTTCCCCTTCCTGGGACAATGAATTCACGGTGTTCTTATTTCAATTTCCAGGAGTGTAGAATGGATTGGTTACTCTGGTCCAGCTGAACTGATCATTGACTGGAAATGGCGACTTGGAGACCAGATGCAGCGATTCATGGACTTCATGTTCCCAAACAACAATTCAGTTTTTATCGGTGACAATACGCCATGTCAAGAGACAACATTTGTTCGTGACTGTTTTGGAGAATATTCCGGACGGTTCGAGAGAATCATTTCGCCAGCCAGATCGCCCGACATGAATACAAATGGTTCAAATGGCTCTGAGCACTATGGGACTTAACATCTGAGGTCATCAGTCACCTAGATCTTAGAACTACTTAAACCTAACTAACCTAAGGACATCACACACATCCATGCCCGAGGCAGGGTTGACACGAATCCCATCGGACATTTATGGGATATAATCGAGAGATCAGATCGTACCCAAAATCCTGCACCGGCAACAATTTCGCAATTATGGGTGGCTGTAGGAGCAAAATGGCTTGAGTATCTGAAGAGAACTTTCAACGACCTCAGTCCATGCCACGTCGAGTTGTTGCACTGCGCCGGGCGAAAGGGGGTCGGATACGATAATAGGAGGCGTCCCAAGACATTTGTCACCTCAGTGTCTATCTGTCTTCATTTACCATCGCAGCTTGAAGGAAAAATATTATCCGTGCTGTTATCGTTAGAAAATTGCCAGTACGTTAGTAAATCTAAGAAACTGATGCACTGCGCCGGGCGAAAGGTGGTCCGATACAATAATAGGAGGCGTCCCAAGACATTTGTCACCTCAGTGTCTATCTGTCTTCATTTACCATCGCAGCTTGAAGGAAAAATATCATCCGTGCTGTTATCGTTAGAAAATTGCCAGTACGTTAGTAAATCTAAGAAACTGACTGAAACGCTGTGTAGATATTAGTTATCACGAAGAAAGCTCCGGCAACTTTTACGATTTTGTTTCAGAACTGATTCAGGAGAGAATCTTAACAAGAATGTCGACCGAATATATGGACAGCTTCTCTGTATACACCTGTGTATTTCCGACATTGTGAGGCCTACACGAAGCATAAGGGTGAAATAGCGAACCATTTGCGGGAGAAATTCTTCTTTCGGAAAAACTTGGAACGAAACATCTCTCTTCAGCCAATATCGAAGGAGCGAGAGGAAATCACCGGCGTAGGGTCCACCGAGTCGTTGGGTTTTGCCTCCGGCGCCGCCCCCCCTCCTCAGTTGTGCTTTCCGTGTCGCGGCTGTTGTGTGTCGCCGCGGGCGTCGATATTGGCTGCCGCGGATGCTGGCCTACGCTCCCCTCCCCCCTCCCCTTACGATCCCAACCCCAACCCACAGCCACCACCCACCCCCCCGCCCCCCTCGAACCATGCCCAGCAGTCCACAGCATGCAGCGGCGTCCACACACCATACCAGACCTTGGAGCCTTGCTTCTCCTCGATGAGCGTTACATGCGCGGTCGGCGACGTCCGCCCGCGATCGTAAAAAAAACTACCTTCCGGCGACATTTGTGTAGTGGCTACTCGGCCAGTTGCGCCGCTGCCTTGTTCCACTTGAAAGCACTGTGCGACACACTGCTACGCGGTCGCCGAGACGGAGGCAGGCACTCGGGGACAGCAGGTGGAAGGTCTCCTCGCCAACGCGTGTGCGTAACGAACTGTTGGCAACGAAAGGAGCAGGGGAGAGTGCAAGAAAAAGAAATGCAAGGGACCGGATGAAAATCGTGGTCGCGTTGTAGCAGAAACCTATTAATGTACACGAGTAATTTTTGGAAACGGTACTTTTCGTTCGTTTTACAAAGCGTATTTCGTAAGTCCTATTACGATCGTCTGGGGTTGTCGAGGAGACTTCGTAAACAAAGCTTTGCTAAGAAATTCGAATGTGTGCCGTTTGGATATAAAATATGTCTGAGCCTCGGATGACTTGCAAATCTCCCATTATTTCTCATCCAGAACTGTAGATAGGGGAAGTCGTTGTTGTTGTGGTCGTCAATCCAGAGACAGGTTTGATGCAGCTTTCCATGCTACTCTATCCTGTGCAAGCTTCATCTCCCAGTAACAACTGCAACCTACATCCTTTTGAATCTGCTTAGTGTATTCATCTCTTGGTCTCCCTCTACGATTTTTACCCTCCACGCTGCCCTACAATACTAAATTGGTGATCCCTTGATGCCTCAGAAAAGGTCCTACCAACCGATCCCTTCAAGTTGTGCCACAAACTTCCCTTCTCCCCAATTCGGTTCAGTACCTCCTCATTACTTGTGTGATCTACCCATTTGATATTCAGCATTCTTCTGTAGCATCACATTTCGAAAGCTTCTATTCTCCTCTTGTCTGAACTATTTATCGTCCGTGTTTCACTTCCATACATGGCTACACTCAATACAAATACTTCCAGAAATGACTTCCTGACACTTAAATCTATACTCGATGTTAATAAGTTTCTTTTCTTCAGATACGCTTTCCTTGCCATTGCCAGTCTACATTTTATGTCCTCTCTACTTTGACCATCATCAGTTATTTTGCTCCCCAAATAGCAAAACTCCTTTACTACTTTAAGTGTCTCATTTCCTAATCTAATTGCCTCAGTATCACCCGATGAAATTCGACTGCATTCCATAGGGCAAGTACGGACTGCAAAACTACGCATCCGGAATTTAATTTTCGTGTCTCTTAGTAGCTCATATATGGGGCGATGAAAACCTTTTCCTTTTGGCGGCCTTGTTGCAACATAGCATGACTCCGATGCTGGTATATAAGCACCGACAAGCAGCCATGGAATCAGTGTGGCATTGTGTCATTCCGATGTGCGATCTGTTGCGTCAAAGCAGGACGAACGTGCAGTTAGTCTATTCTCGGCTGCCGAAGGACGAACACCGGTATACATCCATTGCAGAATGAAGAACGTATATAGGGCCGCATTACTGTTGGAAAACATCTTTGTAGGACTGTGTGCCAAGCTGCCTGTTGCTGCTTCATGGTAATGCACGTCTCCATATCGCAAATGTCGTAACGTAAAAGCTACGCCAACTCAAGCGGGAGACTCTAAAGCACCCACCCTATAGTTCCGATATCTCCCCATGCAGTTATAACTCTTGGGGTCCCTTAAAAAAATATCTTGAGGGTCGACAACTCCTGTCAGATATGTGTGAGCAGCAGGCAGTTAAGTTTTACGAAACGGTTAATTGTAACATGGTGCATTAGCAGGATGATGCTCACGGCAGTTTCTCCTTATTAGCACACCGACAAAGACTGTATAATATTCGAAAGGCAACTTTTTTGTCGCCCCTCATAGTGCCTAAAGATCTGGTGACTTCGTACAGATCGAATAATGAAGTGAATGATAGTATAAATTTAGACACCGTCCAGTAAATGTTCTCTACTCACTTTCTTTATACCTTTTATTACAGCTTATCATGAATTTTCCCTGAGTTACTTACAAACATTAAATCAGTTTTTCACGTGCAGTTTTTTTTGGGAAAGTAACACGAAGTCACAGCAGCCATTTTTAGCAAGAAGGAATTTCGAGACAGTACTTGAAACTGAAGTGTACTCACCTGGTTGCTGTGGATCTTTCTTGAAATCCATGCCCGAGGCAGCATTCGAACTTGCGACCTTAGCGGCCGCGCGATTCCAGGCTGAAGCGCTTGGAACCGCTCGGCCACCCTTGCCGGCAACTGTGTCGGTGGTGTGGTCGGGTTTGCTCTTAAGCTCTGAACACTGCTCGCTTCTGTTGAGTCCTTTTGTTTTCTTAGCCTCATAGTTTAATAAACCGTTACAGGTCAGTTTCTATCCTTATACAAAATTAATTCACTTTAGCCTAACAATTTCATGCGAACTTCATAACAACAATAACTATATGACGGCTACTTCACAACTACTACTCACGACTTAAAACTCACTAGAGCCATTCTGTTACAACTGACTCTCGCCCAAAACTTATACAGAATGCTTGTTGACAAGAGATGTGGTGTCACCGCCAGACACGACACTTGCTAGGTGGTAGCCTTTAAATCGGCCGCGGTCCGCTAGTATACGTCGGACCCGCGTGTCGCCACTGTCAGTGATTGCAGACCGAGCGCCGCCACACGGCAGGTCTAGAGAGACGTCCTAGCACACGCCCCAGTTGTACAGCCGACTTTGCTAGCGAAGCTAAACTGACAAATACGCTCTCATTTGCCGAGACGATAGTTCGCATAGCCTTCAGCTACGTCATTTGCTACGACCTAGCAAGGCGCCAGTATCATTTAATATTTATCTGTGGATGCCTGTACCGTCAGACCGATGTTCTCCAATTGTGGATTAAAGTTAAGTATTCCAAGAGCTTCGTACTTTATTTATTAGACTCAACTCCTTTAACTGTTCCAGACCTCACGCCAGTCTGCGTGAGCTTAACGCGTGCATTTCAGCCTCCTCTAGCTACACGGTGTTGGCTCTTCTGCCAACACATCAAGAGATATAACAATTTTAGTACAAAGATATGCGTGTACAATCAGTATAACCAAAGCGTTAATTTTAGGTAATATTTCAGGGATAAAAACATACACTTACTAATATATCAATTCTAATAATTATAGAAACAATAATTTATTTCAATAATAACTTGAACTTTAAAACAGTTATAACTACAAATATAAATATGAAATAGAGCAAAAACGCATAAATCATTACGTTTTAAAATAATTGATCTTGTGTTAGCTTCATGCTTTATTTCCGTTACTTGATTGACGATAACTGTAGTACAAAGTTTGATTATATGTAAAAACCGCAATAGGTCTTACAGTGCGAAATTGTTTAGCTGTCACATTGGATGATATTTTAATTAATAGGCCTTGCAATGGGAAGTAGCTTAGCTGGCACACCATCTGACATATTTATTAGAGACGCAGAAACAAAAATTTGTATTACATTCTACGACTCTAAAGATCAAGTCACCAACTTTAAACGTTATCTAGACATTATCTTACGTACACTAAAAGATAGCTCCAACGATATCATTGTCTTTGCTCAAGGATTTTGTTCTGTGCGCCGAAAATTTAACTCTTACCACTGAAACTGAAAATAAGAACTCTATTAATTATATACTAGTAGACACTCGTTCAGCATTTGCAGAAAATCTACTTGCATAGATAAAATTATTAATGCCAAATTCTGTCAGTCATTGTGGTAGAAACAAACTTTTTTTACTCCAACGATTTACCGACATATTTCTTACAGTTATGCAATCAATAAATACTGAAGGACTGAAACAAATAGTCGTGGAAAATGGGTACACGCTATGCTTTTTCATGTGGTCATATAAAAAATGAGAAAAAAGGACATAATGACGCAGGGACGAAGGAAGCAACAAAAGGAGACAAAAATTTTGTTTGGATGACATGTTATGGAAAAATTTCTTAACAGCAAGAGAAGTAACTGAAGAACACAACCACCATCAAATGCGAGCGTTTATGAAATACGTTCCGATGAGTGTGAGAAATGGTGTATTGGAGAAAATTTTAATATTAGGTTTGGCGAACATATACAGCCACATGACAAAAGTGCATCTGAAACAACAACTGCCTGAACAAAACCTATAGTAACTAACGTACCATAGATTACATCATTCAAGCCAAACGGCCGCCTATTGAACCTTCTGGAAGAAATAGTGAACTATGGGAATAACAATCGCCACCCCACAAAAACAATGAAAAACACCAATTTACACTGGGCGCTTATTTTTCATTCCATGACCGGCTGTTGCTGCTTTTGGATGTCGTGATGTGACTCTGTCCATTAGTTTTCCGTTCGGTCCTGCACCTCGCATGCTTTCTGGCT
This sequence comes from Schistocerca cancellata, assembly GCF_023864275.1. Lineage (NCBI taxonomy): Eukaryota > Metazoa > Arthropoda > Insecta > Orthoptera > Acrididae > Schistocerca > Schistocerca cancellata. Next base: position 709,299,829 of record NC_064630.1, read on the forward strand.
CTGCTTACGGGAGCCTGTTGTGCTAATGGCTTTTATAAAGTTTTGATATGCTCCTTTAAATTACCTTTATGTGTACTGTGGCTAGCATTTATAGTTTCGATTAAAATTTTACTGTGAACCCGTGATGAGTATCTGAAGACCATATCCCTAACTCTGTAACACGTCATTATATCAAGGCTTACCGTCAGCGGGCCCGCATCTCGTGGTCGTGCGGTAACTTTCTCGCTTCCCGCGCCCGGGTTCCCGGGCTCGATTCCCGGCGGGGTCAGGGATTTTCTCTGCCTCGTGATGGCTGGGTGTTATGTGCTGTCCTTAGGTTAGTTAGGTTTAAGTAGTTCTAAGTTCTAGGGGACTTATGACCACAGCAGTTGAGTCCCATAGTGCTCAGAGCCATTTCTTTACCGTCAGCGACACTTCGTGGCCAACTCCCCTCAGCTGTTTGCACTGCAGCGGTAAGCACAGTCTGGTAACTACGGTCCCGCAATATGGGCAATGAGTGTTAACCATGGTTCTAATATGTGTTTATACCATGTGACGATGCTGCTCGTGGCTATATATTTTATTTTCTCCTTTCGTTAACTTCAAGGACACAGACATGTTTGTTAGTTCCTGCTCAGACATTGTGAATCGCGCTGTTACTTATAATGTTGATAATATAATGCTATTATCATAAATATTCTCTCCATAACAATCTGAAGACAGTCATTATGACTGAACTCAGTAATTAAATAAAACATTTACTTCTGATCATTAATTGTTATGAGCTGGCATTTACAGTTTTAACCAACATTTTACTGTAGACACACTTTATAAATTTTAACATAGTGTTTTAACTGGAGAGGAGCATGACATCTTATTGTACACTGGTCTCTTCTATAGCCAGTAGCATGAAATAAAGAGACAACTTCAAAAATTATACGGCCTCTGCAGTAAGAATATCTCTTACTGTACATGGAGAATGGCAGTTTCCATCTTGTTTGCACCTAATTTATTAGCACCGCAGACACAACCGTGTTTCGGTGTTATTTCACTATATATTTATTACTATTATTATTAAATTGAGACAATCCATTGAAGTTATAATTAAAGTGCTAGCCGTTTACAATAGCTTAAATATGAGGGCGTGGGTGTGATGCAAACCTGTATTTGAGAGGATTGGAGGAGGGAGGGGTGTGGAGATGGAAGACAAAGGGATGTTAGAAAACTGGAACACTGAGTATCTCTACTCTCCAACCTCAGAGCCATACCCACCATACGACAACTTAAGAAGAAAGTAGGAACTGCCTCGGGAAGGCAGAAAGTAATTAGAAATGTACTGAAGGTGGATTTTGCGTACAATATGATATGCATATACGAATTTATAATATTTTATGGAACACTCTGTTGTTTCCTTCATCCTTTTCCTATTGCAGAAAAGTGTATTGTGAATAAGTACACTGTGTCTATGAACCTATGTATATACAGTGTGGTCAGAAAGAGTATGCAAAGTTTGTAAAGGTGTTGCACGGTAGGCTGTGCTGAGAAATTATAAGTGTCAAGAAAAAAAATTCGATACATTGCGCCGTTTCTGAGTCAATTAACATTCAAGTTAGGCGGCCAGGACCAAATGTATATATATATACACACTCCTGGAAATTGAAATAAGAACACCGTGAATTCATTGTCCCAGGAAGGGGAAACTTTATTGACACATTCCTGGGGTCAGATACATCACATGATCACACTGACAGAACCACAGGCACATAGACACAGGCAACAGAGCATGCACAATGTCGGCACTAGTACAGTGTATATCCACCTTTCGCAGCAATGCAGGCTGCTATTCTCCCATGGAGACGATCGTAGAGATGCTGGATGTAGTCCTGTGGAACGGCTTGCCATGCCATTTCCACCTGGCGCCTCAGTTGGACCAGCGTTCGTGCTGGACATGCAGACCGCGTGACACGACGCTTCATCCAGTCCCAAACATGCTCAATGGGGGACAGATCCGGAGATCTTGCTGGCCAGCGTAGTTGACTTACACCTTCTAGAGCACGTTGGGTGGCACGGGATACATGCGGACGTGCATTGTCCTGTTGGAACAGCAAGTTCCCTTGCCGGTCTAGGAATGGTAGAACGATGGGTTCGATGACGGTTTGGATGTACCGTACACTATTCAGTGTCCCCTCGACGATCAACAGTGGTGTACGGCCAGTGTAGGAGATCGCTCCCCACACCATGATGCCGGGTGTTGGCCCTGTGTGCCTCGGTCGTATGCAGTCCTGATTGTGGCGCTCACCTGCACGGCGTCAAACACGCATACGACCATCATTGGCACCAAGGCAGAAGCGACTCTCATTGCTGAAGACGACACGTCTCCATTCGTCCCTCCATTCACGCCTGTCGCGACACCACTGGAGGCGGGCTGCACGATGTTGGGGCGTGAGCGGAAGACGGCCTAACGGTGTGCGGGGCCGTAGGCCCAGCTTCATGGAGACGGTTGCGAATGGTTCTCGCGATACCCCAGGAGCAACGGTGTCCCTAATTTGCTGGGAAGTGGCGGTGCGGTCCCCTACGACACTGCGTAGGATCCTACGGTCTTGGCGTGCATCCGTGCGTCGCTGCGGTCCGGTCCCAGGTCGACGGGCACGTGCACCTTCCGCCGACCACTGGCGACAACATCGATGTACTGTGGAGACCTCACGCCCCACGTGTTGAGCAATTCGGCGGTACGTCCACCCGGCCTCCCGCATGCCCACTATACGCCCTCGCTCAAAGTCCGTCAACTGCACATACGGTTCACGTCCACGCTGTCGCGGCATGCTACCAGTGTTAAAGACTGCGATGGAGCTCCGTATGCCACGGCAAACTGGCTGACACTGACGGCGGCGGTGCACAAATGCTGCGCAGCTAGCGCCATTCGACGGCCTGGTGTGTCTGCTGTGCCGTGCGTGTGATCATTGCTTGTACAGCCCTCTCGCAGTGTCCGGAGCAAGTATGGTGGGTCTGACACACCGGTGTCAATGTGTTCTTTTTTCCATTTCCAGGAGTATATATATATATATCGTGAACATTAATAAAACCGACAACAACAGGGACTGATTCCTGACTGGATAATGGAGAGAAGAGGTCCTATAAACAGGAGTCCGGAAATGGACGGTATGCGTGCAACGACAACAAATCGATCCGGAACACAGTAAAGAGCTGCGTCGCACCCACGTCACAGCAGGTGTTCAAAGTGGAACCCATGGGATTGTTGGTGATATGAATAGTAGCGGTGGTCGTGGAGGATACATATAGTCGTACTTCGGCTTACACCGTGTTGGCGGGCCAGCTGCTTTGACCATCTACAAGGGTTAGTAGGCTCTGAGCACTATGGGACTTAACATCTATGGTCATCAGTCCCCTAGAACTTAGAACTACTTAAACCTAACTAACCTAAGGGCATCACACAACACCCAGTCATCACGAGGCAGAGAAAATCGCTGATCCCGCCGGGAATCGAACCCGGTAACCTGGGCGCGGGAAGTGAGAACGCTACCGCGCGATCACGAGCTGCGGACCAAGGGTTAGTCTCCATACGCTGCAGAACGCGGTCTTCCAAATCTAGTGTACGCACAGTTAGCCACGTCCCTGCACTTTCGACTGTCTGAGTGGACCCACGATCACACAAACGCCTAAAAACGATTTGAAATGTTGCGTGATGTACAGTTATTGTTGTCTGTGAGCGGATAGCCGCTCTGCCTTCTGCCTCTCAACCGTTTCCATCTGCATGGCCGCACACAAACCTCCTTGCTGTTCCCGACATGAATACCGGATCATTCCGCAGCTTACGGCGTGCTGCGTCAATCACACACGCTGCATCACACAAGGAACACACGGCACGTGGTCAGAGCAACTGTGATTCGCCATCGGCATCCACCGTGACAACGATGCATTTGCGGACACATGTTCGTAGTGCCTTTCTCCTCCATTTCCAGTCAAAAATACGTCCCTGCAGTGTCTGTGAAAAAGTATGTGTATGTGTGTGTGTGTGTTTGTGAATGTGAGTGTCGTGTGTGTGTGTGTGTGTGTGTGTGTGTGTGTGTGTGTGTGTGTGTGTGGTGTGTGTGTAGGTGTAGGAGTAAGTGGGAAATTGATCTGAGTAGGCTCAAATGTATACATTTCAGTTAGAAGTTTCTCCAGGGATGCATGCGTCACGCAGAGGGGTACTACCGCGCCAAGGGTCTGACACCGGTAGTCGGGCCTGAAAGCGACTGGAGGTGCTCTCTTTTACACAGCAGGCGGCTTTATAAGAGGACTTAGCCAGATAATCTGCATTTCGCGAGCGGCAGTTTATCTGCCGCCGATCCTCGTGTGTTTCCATTAGTTCGGCCCGGAAGCCGGGGACGAGACCTGCTGAATGCCTGTCCGCGTGAAATACGAGCCGTAATCTTAGAGGTGTACGCAGCGCCGCGCCGCCGCGCCATCCCGCTGCGATGAATAATAGATAAGGGCCCTCACTTGTCATCACCTGTCGCGGCTACGACCACTGCGTACGGCTTCTTCCCCCCCTTCCACTTGAATTACGGGCCGCGCCGTCCTGATTATGAAAATGAGTTCGCTGAATATTCATACGGCTCGCGGCGGGCGGCGGCAGGACGCCTGCGGAGCGTCTAAGGAGGAAGAAAAACGGCGCGGGGCGGGAAACAACGGCGGAAAAGCCTCGCCTTACACCCTCCACCCCACCCCATCCCACCCCCTCGCCGCCTACTGCGGCTACTTAAGCTATGGACTGCGGCGCTCACTGCAGACGATATGACGGAGAACGCTCCAAGTTTCTGGTTAATTAGAAACACGACGCCGAGTGAGGCCTCTTTACGTAAAATGTCGTAGAGCACTAGCGGCGACACTGATGTACGTTAAATGCTGTTTCTAATCTGCGAATCCCTTAAAACGTACACAAAAGGGGGGAAACGGGAAATTCAGTACAAAGCTCGCACAGCGTGTGGCACCTTTAACGGATAGGGAGGAGCATCTATCACAAACATTTTTTTTTTATTGTCACACAATTGATAAATATACAAACTGCGATTAAATAAAAATTACTTTTTGATTTAAAATTACCAAATAAGCAGCAACCAGTCGCAAAGCCATGTTTTCTTTATTTACTGTTGCAAATCGATTTCAACTGATTAACAGCCATCATTGGTGCCTTCAACGAGTATTTCCCCCGAGTATAAATACTGTCTTAAGCAGAAGTCAAACATATTCGATGAAAGCACAGATGATGGCTGTTAATCAGTTGAAATCGATTTGCAAAGGTAAATAAAGGAAACATGATTTAGCGACTGTTTGCTGCTTGTTTGGTAATTTTATTGTTTACGGTCGCTGCAGAACTTGGGAACCACATGGAGCCCACCATTCATCACTTTTTGATTTTGTGTGCCAAATGTAGTTGTAAATTAATAGGTCAGGACATTATATTAAAAATACTCTATGACCGCTGCGTAGTCTAGGTTGTCGACATTTTTCCATTTTTTCTTTACTCTGCTTCTACAGTTTACGCAAAATATATAAACAATATCGGACACAATAGAAGATTGCTCGAAGTTTTATTGTCGTGTACCGGACATAAATGGAAATTGGAAAATACGTACCAAAGCAAAGATCATGATACACAAGTTATATGATATTACATATAGATCAGAATGTAGGACTTTGATAATGGAAAATCTCAGCAGAACTCAAACAACAGAGATGGCCCAGTGTAGACTTACATGGATGTTGTCACAGTGAACAGAAATTCTTCTGGGTCTGTGACTGTAGTGTAAGTGTGTGAAAATACCAACCTCAGGCTGTATTATTGCAAGTTGTGTTCCTCAGGCTGTATTATTAGCAAAAAAAGACCGTGAGGAATACCACCTCCAATAGTAGCGGAAACGTCGGAAGTTTAACACTCTGACAATGTTCTCACAGATCCAGAAGAATTTTGTTGACTGTCACAACAATACACACTCATCTCTGTGCTCTGGTCAGATCTTTCATTGTCCAGCATTCTGACCCGTATGTCAAATCTGGCAGATAATATGACCTGTACATCATGATGGCCAGCCGCTGTGACCGAGTGGTTTTCGGTGCTTCAGTCCGGAACCGCGCTGCTGCTACGCTCGCGGGATCGAATCCTGCTTCGGGCATGGATGTGTGTGATGTCCTTAGGTTGGTTAGCTTTAAGTAGATCTAAGTCTAGGAGACTGATGACCTCAGATGTTAGGTCCCACAGTGCTTAGAGCCATTTGAACCTTACGATGTTTGCTTTGGTAGGTGTTTTCCAGTTCTGTTGTCTCCGAAATTGTCTGGAAATTTTGTGTAAATTGTAGAATAGCAGTAAAGAAAAATGTAAACAATTTCAACAAGCTAGACTACGCAACGGTCACAGCGCATTTTTTAAATATAATGTTTGCTTTCTACGAGTGTTTAGGGTAAGACGAGAAGGGACAGGGTAAGGAATGAAACAATACAAAACAACCTCCAGATCACGTCTCCAGAAGAAACTACCGAGAGAAATAGGCTGATATGCTTTGTTCTCATTAAAAGTTGCTTCAAATGGCTCTGAGGTCATCAGTCTCTAGAACGTCGAGCTACTTAAACCTTACTAACCTAAGGACATCACACACATCCATGCCCGAGGCAGAATGCGAACCTGCGACTGTAGCGGTCAAACTGTTCCAGACTGAAGCGCCTAGAACCGCTCGGCCACATCGGACTGCTTCATTAAAAGTACGGGACCAAAAAATTTCAAAAAACAGCTGTAGAATGGACATAATCTGGACGAAGACCAACTGGAGGAGCACGAACAGGATCGAGTGACCAGGTGAAGGACGATGTAAACTGAAGAGAACTGCTGCAGGTGGAGATCCTGAGTGATAGACTGTGGGAGAGAAGAAAAGCTTGGAACAGGTTCTATGAACGACCTGCATAAGCAGAAACTTTCCACAAAAAAGAAGATATCAAAGGAACTTTCTACATGATGCAGAAATGTTGGTAGAAGTCATTTGTCCAGTGTGCCCGTCTTTTAGATAGTGCATTGATACCTTCTTTATACTTTTCGGAAAAGGCTGGAACATTATAATTTAGGAAGGAAAGCGCAGTATTGAAAACATAGTAAATCGATTTGAGATCATTGTGCCGGCCGGTGTGGCCGTGCGGTTCTAAGCGCGTCAGTTTGGAACCGCGTGACCGCTACGGTCGCATTTTCGAATCCTGCCTCGGGCATGGATGTGTGTGATGTCCTTAGGTTAGTTAGGTTTAAGTAGTTCTAAGTTATAGGGGACTGATGACCTCAGTAGTTAAGTCCCATAGTGCTCAGAGCCATTTGAACCATTTTTGCGAGATCATTGTTTTCCTGTTATTCAGTTCTTTGGAATGAAATATCGTGAAATTTTTAATACATAGGGTTTACTTGAGCAACTGATATATTACATTTAAAGTTTTAGAAATAGTTCAGGCCAGTAAGTAAACCAGTAAATATGGTTTTAGTTTCCTGTCACAAATACATTCACAGTGATACGTAGATACACGTAAGGCACACGAAATAAAAGTTACTGCTAACTGAAAGACTTTATCAGTCACGTTAGTCATAAAAAAGTTGTAGCAACATTGGCTCTTCATTTGAAGACTCTTTCTCTCCATTTTTCCATTTATTTGCTCCTTGCGTCTTCTAGCTATTTTTCTCTGGTCAAGAACAAGATCTTTTTTCTCCGCCCCTGAATGTTACGTTGCGGTCCACCATGAATTCCTCTTATTTGCCAGTCTGTTCAACTAACACTGACGTTTTCACCCGACGTCCTCAATCATTTGTTGGATGTACTCCAATCTCTATCTACCTCTACATGTTTTGACCTATACAGCTACATCAAGTATCTTGATGGCTATTCCTTGAAGTCTTAAAACACGTCCTATCAAACTCCCAAAGTTTTCCCTTTGTTCCTTTCCTTACCAGTTCTACAGAGAGTCTCCTCTCTTATTACCTTATCTATCCACTTAAGTTTCACCATCCTTCTAGAAAATTACATCTAAAACCCTCTCCTTCTCTTCTTTTCCCTTTGTCCCTCAGTCCAAGATTCACTTCCATACGGTTTTTTGCGCCACACGTGCAATCTCCGAATATTCTTCCTCAAATTACGTCCCACGTCTGATACTCGCAGACAGTGCTAGGAGTGCTCCCCTTGACTGTACCAGTCTGCTTCTTATATACTCCTTACCTCCAAGGTAGCAGAATTTCTAACTTCATCAACTTAATAGTCACCAATTTTGAAGTTATGTTTATCGCTAATTTCACTTACGCTACTGTTCACTACTTCCGCCTTTCTTCATTATACACCCAATCCATAGGGTGCGATCATTAGATGATTCCCCTCAGTGGGTCCTGTAATTTTTCCTCACTTTCTCTCATGTTGGCGGTGCCATCAATGATTATTTTTGTCGCTAACTTTTTAGCCTGAATTTTATCCCACTACTGGACCTTATTGTTTCGTAGATTTACAAATTGAACAGTAGGTACGAAGAACTGCATCCCAGTCTTTCACACATTCTAATCCGAGAAATTCACTCTAAGTTTCCCACTATTATTGTCCTCTCTCGAATCTTGAAATAATTTACACAAACCTTGATTCTGTTACGTAGCGTCTCTTCGGAACTGCCTCTCTCGTGCTTTCGCCTGTTCTACAGCCAGACTGGTCCCGACGTAATACATCACACGGTTTTCTTTTACAGTCTTCTGCGTATTATTCTTTCTTATAACTTGGATACATGAGATGTTAGGCTGATAGTGCGATATCGCAAGAAATTACCTCACCTTGCTATTGTCAGGAATGTCTGCGTGGTATTTTTCCGGAAGTCTGACGGAATGTTTCCAGGCTCAAAAATTCGACCAAACAACTTGAATGGTCGTTCGGTTGCCACATTCCGCGATAAAACTGTGAAGTAATGTGATCGCAAGTCTTCTAAATATATTTTAATCTCTGACTCTGATGCTGGATCCCCTGTGTCTGCCACACCGACCTCCCTTTCCTCCTCTAGCACAGCATCAAAGAGCTCCTTCCCCTCGTAAAGGCCTTCAAGTAAACTCTTTCCGCCTATTCGCGCTCTCCCCTGTGTATAATACTAAAGTTTCTACTGCGCTGACGCCTGTCCTTTTAATTTCACAGACGATTCATTCGACCTTTTTTATACGCTGAAACAGTCTTTCGACAGCTATTTCTTCTCCAATTTCTTCGCATTTTCTCTGCAGCCATTTCTGCCGTTCTTGCAATTAATATTTATTTCATTCCTAAGTGACTTAAATATTTATGTTTGTGCCTTTAATTGAACATTTTTGTTCTTCTTTCCTTCATCGATCAACTGAATTTCTTCTAAGTTACCGTCGTCGTAACTAAATCTTCTCTTAATTCTACTCGCAAATAGAGCAGGGGAGAACGACTATATACCTTCGTCCGAGCCTAATTTCTTTTACCTTATGTTTGTGGGCCTTACACAAAATATACGTTGGTCGCAGTAGGATCGTTCCATTGTTGACGCTTTTAGAAATGTCCATTGCCCTTCTGTGGACAGCCTAGTGCGATATTCGTTGTCTTATCTCTCTTTTGATCTTGACTGTCAGGATTCTAAGACTGATAAGTAACAGGCGAATCGATCGAACGTGAACTTTGTTTTACGTCCTTCGTGGTGAATTACATTCTACTTGTGGTGTCACCGCCAGACACCACACTTGCTAGGTGGTAGCCTTTAAATCGGCCGCGGTCCGTTAGTATACGCCGGACCCGCGTGTCGCCACTATCAGTGATTGCAGACCGAGCGCCGCCACACGGCAGGTCTAGAGCGTCTTCCTAGCACTCGCCCCAGTTGTACAGCCGACTTTGCTAGCGATGGTTCACTGACAAATTACGCTGTCATTTGCCGAGACGATAGTTAGCATAGCCTTCAGCTACGTCATTGGCTACGACCTAGCAAGGCGCCATTATCATTTGCTATTTATCTTGTGATGCATGTACCGTCAGACCGATGTTCACCAATTATGGATTTAAGTTAAGTATTTCAACAGCTACGACCTTTCTTTTGCTAAAGTCTAACTTCCTTATATCTTCCAGACCTCACGCCAGCCTGCGTGAACTTAACGCGTGCTTTTCGGCTACCAGTCATAGTGGCTTGGCTGTCTTGCCAAGTCACAACACTACTGATAAGGCGGAGTCTTGCATCAGCTTTCCTTGCATCCAGTTTTATGTGTTAGCTCTGGTATAGATGGCTCCAGACCCGTAGTCCTAGATATTTTACCATAGTTCCTGATTCCACTGGCTGATCGCCAATAGTGCTATCCACCAACAATGAGCCTTCCTCTAATTTTTCGCAGTCTATCGCATTTATTTACGATAAGGACCATCTGCCAGTAGCTGTAGCGAGCATCGATCTTCTGAAAATTTTCATGGATTTAGTATCTTCTTACGAGGAGCTTTGCGAGGTGAAATTCACAAACTCACGGTTTGCAGAATGTATGCTAATACATATAGAAGAGACTGTTGTCTCCGAAGTCACCGTTTCCGGGCATGACACGTGTTCCAAAATTCCGCGAAAGATTAACTTAAGCAATATCGACTTATCGTTATGTATATGTACTTCTACACACATACTCTGCAAGTCGTCCGAGCCTAATTTCTCTTACCTTAAGTTTGTGGTCCTTACACAAAATGTACGTTGGTCGCAGTACGATTGTTCTATTGTCAGCTTCAGATGCCGGTTCTCTGAATGTTTTCAATAGCTTTCTTTGAAATGGTCGTAGCTTTTTCCTCCAGGAATTAAGATTTGATTTCCCGTAGCATCTTGGTAATACATGTGTGTTAAATGGAACCTACCGGTAACATGTCCAGCAACCCGCCTCTGAACTGCTTCCATGCCCTCCTTTAAACCGATCTGGTGTGGGATCCCAAATACTCGATCAGTAGTCGAGAATGGGTCACACTAGTGTTAAATATGCGGTCACATTTGCAGCCGCGCGGGATTAGCCGAGCGGTCTCAGGCGCTGCAGTCATGGACTGTGCGGCTGATCGCGGCGGAGGTTCGAGTCCTCCGTCGGGCATGGGTGTGTGTGTTTGTCCTTAGGATAATTTAGGTTAAGTAGTGTGCAAGCGTAGGGACTGTTGACCTTAGTAGTTAGGTCCCATTACATTTCACACACGCACACACATTTGCAGGTGAACCACACTAAAACTCTCCCAATAAACGGAGGTGGGCCTTTCGCCTTCACCACTGCAATCCTTACATGCTCATTCCATTTCATATCACTTTGCAAAGTTCCGCCTAGATATTTAATCGACATGACTGTGTCAAGTGGCATACTACTAATGCTGTATTCTAACATTATGGAGTTGTTCTTCCTAGTCATCTGGATTAACTTACAATTTTTTTTTCTAGATTTAGAGCTAGCTTCCATTCATCATACCAGTTAGAAATGTTGTGTAAGTCATCTTGTAACTTCATGCATTCATTCAACGACGACGCCTTCTTGTAAACGACAGCATCAACAGCCGTAGTTTTCTGCTCACCCTGTCCGTCAGACCATTTATGTATAAAGAGAATAGTAACACTCCTGTCACATATCCCTGGGCCTGTCTTCACGATACTCGACTCGACGTGCAGGAGAACATACTGCGTCCTGTTACATAAGAAGCCTTTGAGCCACTAACATATCTGGGAATCTATTCCGTATCCTCGGTTCTTTGTTTACAATCTGCAGTGACGCACCATGTCAAACGTTTTCCGGTAATCTGGGAATATGTGAAATGCCTGTTGCCTTTCACCTGTAGTTCTCAGGATATCATGAGGGAAAAGGGCGCAAGAGAACATTGGAGCACACCTTTCATCCAACGTCGTAAGGTAAACTGTATCTGTCATTTCGTTGCTCGTCCAGTGATTAAATGGAAGAACCACAGTACGATCTTTCGCCGTGTAACAGTTTCAAGCAACCGAATTAAGCATTTCATTCTGTGAGCCTTTCTCCGTCTCGCTATCAGTGAGGCGACTAAATGAGTGTATAAATTATTTTTATCCGCTTACTGATTGTACATAATATATAGAATAACGCTAAACATTTTTCTCAAGAGCTTTCAGATTCTTCTCAGAAGGAAACATTTTCCTTTTCCTAAAAAAAAAAAATCCTCATTATTTAGATGAATAATTTTAGATATCCATACAATACAAAATTCTCTCCTTGTCACCCTCATATTCTGGCACCACTTATATATGTTACGTTAAGACCTTGCTTTGTGTTAGTTAATACCTCGTCGTTGGTTGTAAAATTATTCCAGAGAATCATCAATGAGTCACAGGTATACAAACTCGCTGACTAACTAACCACTGTCACACAGAAAATATTCGATCTTGTCTTGTTGTATTGATTCCCTCAAAATATCATGTTGTTGAAACTCCCGCTCCACAACTGACGCGCTACAGTAGCTACGAGCCCCGTTTGATATTTCTGCCACCAACATAGGAAGTCTAGACAGGAAACCAGCTAAAATAGATGAAAAGAATGTTGCATGGTGCACCAGAGCTCTCAGAACAATTCCTTTCTATGTGACACATCGACAAATCGCCTTAATTGCCTTCACTGCGCGGACAACGGAACACAGAGACACGGCTTTAAACGCTGGAGGTCTCGAAACAATGTGGCTTTCATTGGCCGTACGGAAGCAGGTTGCTTTTAATCTCGGGCAGCAGATTAAAACTCGGCGCCGTATCGGCGCAAGTATCCAGATTTATGGTTTTCATATAAGAGGAGGGAGTACTTGCGGCCAAAGTATGAAAAATGGAATAGATCCTGTGTGCACAGTTTTTATTTTCCGCTCGAGTTTCAAAATCTTGTTAATCTTCTGCAGAGTTTAATGTTACTCTTTTAATACGCGCAAGGGAATTCTACAGCTAACGGCAGTTGGTCTCTCACTTGCATCTGTTTTTTATTCTTCCTCTCTCGTTGGAACTTCGAAAGTACAGTATCTTGCTCGTTTAAGCTCACAATTTAGAAATGGTGGTATAAGTAGCATAAATTTAATGACACGCCGACAAAAGACGAAAATCTATACTTCGCTTTGTATTTCTCCTGGAAGATAAAATGTTGTTTAATTCTCTCTGTTTTAGGCAATCATTTGCTGAAATATACTGAACTTAAGAGATTGTGTAAATCTAAATAGTTGCTGAAACGTATTTCTTTGGAAGGCAACCATTGTGACGAAATCTTTCAATGAATATGAAAAATGTTCCGCTAGAAATGTATCAAGTTTAGAACATACTATGTCTCCATAATGAGAGACAGAAAGTTCCGTAATATATGTATTTGTTTAGCAAAATATTTTGGTCTTTAAGGACGTTGCATATTGAGACTGAATAAGAATTCTGTAGTTTCTGCAGATGAAATTCTGAAGCAAGCTTGTACTGACTGTTTGGCGTAGGAAGTGAATACATTGGAGGTGTAAACGACAAACACGCAGTTGTAAAGTTCGTCAGTCCGAAGCGTAGTCTATCGTGTGCAGAGCTCTTTATCTCTTTACAACTAGTGCAGCCTACATGAACATGAGACTGTACAGTCAATCGTTGGACGGACTCTTTCACATCTTCCTTGATTACCAAATTAACCGTTCGTTTATACAGAGTGTTACAAAAAGATACGGCCAAACTTTCAGGAAACATTCCTCACCCACAAATAAAGAAAATATGTTATGTGGACATGTGTCCGGAAACGCTAACTTTCCATGTTACAGCTCATTTTAATACTTCTCTTCAAATCACATTAATCATGGAATGGAAACACACAGAAACAGAACGTACCAGCGTGACTTCAAACACTTTGCTACAGGAAATGTTCAAAATGTCCTCCGTTAGCGAGGATACATGCATCCACCCTCCGTCGCATGGAATCCCTGATGCGCTGATGCAGCCCTGGAGAATGGCGTATTGTATCACAGCCGTCCACAATACGAGCACTAAGAGTCTCTACATTTGGTACCGGGGTTGCGTAGACAAGAGCTTTCAAATGCCCCCATAAATGAAGGTCAAGAGGGTTGAGGTCAGCAGAGCGTGGAGGCCATGGAATTGGTCCGCCTCTACCAATCCATCGGTCACCGAATCTGTTGTTGACAAGCGTACGAACACTTCGACTGAAATGGGCAGGAGCTCCATCGTGCATGAACCACATGTTGTGTCGTACTTGTAAAGGCACATGTTCTAGCAGCACGGGTAGAGTATCCCGTATGAAATCATGATAACGTGCTCCACTGAGCGTAGGTGGAAGAACTTGGGGCCCAATCAATACATCACCAACAATGCCTGCCCAATGCCTGCAATGAGTCGCATGTCAACACAAACACCGAAGTCAACATTACCTTCCTTCAATTGGGCCAACTGGTGGTGAATCGAGGAAGTACAGTACATACTGACAAAACTAAAATGAGCTCTAACATGGAAATTAAGCGTTTCCGGACACATGTTCACATAACATATTTTCTTTATTTGTGTGTGAGGAATGTTTCCTGAAAGTTTGGCCGTACCTTTTTGTAACACCCTGTATTTCAGATTGTGTCCTATCAATATATCTTTTCTTTTAGTCAAGTTATGCAAAAGTCTTCCTTTTGCATCGATTCAAATCAGTATGTCTTTGTCGATTATTTGACCCATAGCTCACTAACAGCATACGGGAAAAAGTAGTAATCCTTTGATACTTGACTACGGGTACATAGGTTTACACTCATCGCTTAAGGTATGAAATTTGTGTACTCTGATATTCATTCGATAGTCCCTGTCTTCTACGATGGCACTCAATAAAATGACAGAGATATACAGTATTGGTTAATGGCAAATTTGGTCATTACTACCATTACAAATCAACATAGTACTATCCAGTTCACCTTATTTTGATTCTGAACTTGCGAATGAATGAAAATTCTGCTATTTGTAAGACATTGTTTGTTCAAATGGTTCAAATGGCTCTGAGCACTATGGGTCTTAACTGCTGAGGTCATCAGTCCCCTAGAACTTACAACTACTTAAACCTAACTAACCTAAGGACATCACACACATCTATGCCCGAGGCAGGATTCGAACCTGCGAACGTAGCTGCTGCGCGACTGCAGACTGTAGCGCCTAGAGCCGCTCTGCCACTCCGGTCGGCCAACATTGATTGTAGATGGATACGATGTCAACAATGTTACGTTCCCCTTCTTGGTTCCATAGTGATTACTGTAATATCGATAGATCCCAGTAACACTCAACAGGTGTCTTAAACACATCTCACTGTCAACATTTCTACGACCGTAGTTTCCATGTTCTAATCACGTCGTTATCCGCTGTACCGCTAGTCATCTGTTGTGAAGATCTATCTAACGCTTGCGCTGTCAGTCACCAACTTTGGACAAATGCCAATGACGAAGTTTACGTGATATTTTGGTTCACTGGTTTATCACAGATTGTCGATAGACAGGGACGTGCAACATATGAGCTACAGGCAGAATCTGTCTGTGATCCTATCATCTTTCAGGAAGATTCAGCGGTCACAGTAATATTCTTCCTTAACAGTTTTACATACAGCTTATAGATTATTAACGTGGATGTACGGGCCGACGTCGAGTTATGATTTGCCGAAACACATGAAGATGATTTTGGAGATTCGAAATAGATTATGGCAATGAAATAATAAATTCCAAAAATACATTCTGTGGCTGTTATTTTCATGTGCACATCCACAAATATGAGTCAACCAACTCATGATGGCTCGATCACATGTTCTTGAAGACATGTGGTGATTTCTTTTTTATGGGCTTTAAGTCATGGCTTATGACAAGTTTCTTGTATAACGTTTCGTCTATGGTTGTTCGAGGCATCTTCAGAGGCTATAAAAAAAGATTTGCTTGTTAAACAAAGCCAAGTTCACTTCTGCTTCCTGATGCAGTTCAAGTTTGGAAAGGTGGTAACTATTATTCTGTAATTGTTTTCTGACGCCGTTACGGAACAACAGCGATTAGACTTAATTTATGAATAACAGACAGGACAGATCACAATAGATTTCTGCTTCTGCTGCTGCTCCAGGTTTAGGTCTAGGGCCTGTTCCAGACTCATCATCTCTTCCTCGGTCTTCCCACACATTTTTGACTCCACGGTTTACTCGAATATTCAGTTTTTATTTAAGAAGTCTTTAAGATGGCGTACGAAGTACATGATCTCTCTTCTTCGTATTGCGTTGCCTTTTGCGCTACTGGCTACGTCCGTACTTCTTCCCTTGTTACTTCATTTCAAACCTTGTCTTACCTAGCACATCCTTTCACAGATCCTAGAAATTTAATTTCGGATGCTTCTGTTTGTCGTAAATCATTGTTTTTCGGCGGCCGGCGGCTGTTGCCGAGAGGTTGTAGGCGCTTCAGTCTGGAACCGTGCGACCGCTACGGTCGCAGGTTCGAATCCTGCCTCGGGCATGGATGTGTGTGATGTCCTTAGGTTAGTTAGGTTTAAGTAGTTTTAAGTTCTAGGGGACTGATGATCTCAGATGTTAAGTCCCATCGTGCTCATAGCCATTTGAACCATTTTATCATCGTTTTTCAACGTCAAAATTCCCGTCCCATGTAAAAAGTGGGCACCACACTAACTTTATAAAATTTCAGTTGTGTTTCTTTCGTAGTTTTACCCTTAACTATTCTCCTTATTGTGCCACATATACGCTGTTAAGTATTAGTTCTTTTTCCTGTACATCCATACCTGTTTGTATGACACACCACATCTTAAATACAGTAAATGTGTTGCCTCTTCTATGATTTATGGTGGAGAACTATTTTTATTGGTCCTGGGTTATATATAAAAAGATCATGACTTTCGTTTTATTTGTAGAAGTAGAATGTAGTTAGCACTTATTTCATTTAGTTTATTTAATACCATTTGTACTCTATCTTCGGTATCGCAATAAATTTTATATTTTCATTCGGGTTACTGGTTTCAGTCTATAAGACAGTACTCAGACCATACGCCTCTGCGTAGTACCGACTGGTACCTGTCACGTACCTGTACCTCCTGTGCATGAAGCCTCTGCATAGTACCGACTGGTACCTGTCACTTACCTGTACCTCCTGTGCACGAAGCCTCTGCGTAGTACCGACTGGTACCTGTCACGTACCTGTACCTCCTGTGCACGAAGCCTCTGCGTAGTACCGACTGGTACCTGTCACGTACCTGTACCTCCTGTGCACGAAGCCTCTGCGTAGTACCGACTGGTACCTGTCACGTACCTGTACCTCCTGTGCACGAAGCCTCTGCGTAGTACCGACTGGTACCTGTCACGTACCTGTAACTCCAGTGCACGAAGCCTCTGCGTAGTACCGACTGGTACCTGTCACGTACCTGTACCTCCTGTGCACGAAGCCTCTGCGTAGTACCGACTGGTACCTGTCACGTACCTGTGCCTCCTGTGTACGAAGCCTCTGCGTAGTACCGACTGGTACCTTTCACGTACCTGTACCTCTTTACTGCGATGTGGACTGCTTTTTAATAAATTAAAAAAGCCTTATACCACACTATAATTCCCACAGAACAGATTCCTCCGTGGATGTCAGCTGTGAAAGAGTACTTTGTATATTCTTAAATAATAGCTAGAGTGCAGCTCGTGTTCTTTACCTGAAGTACTGTCCCCGACCACGACCAATGGTTGTGCGTGCCATGCCCTCCCACTCCCCATCCCCCACCCCCATCCATCATCAACATTAGCGCCAATTGAGGAAGAAATCTCTCTGAACACTTTCATTTAGTCTTCGTAGGTGTTTTGCTAAACCACGAAGTATTGAGTCAATGAGACTATTGATAGCGCTTATTTCCTAAAACCTTTTATATGAATGATGAAGCAATTCTCAGTGCATCACGATTGGTATCTTCAACTGATTTATAGAAAAGAATACTATTTACCCACAATGAGGATAGATATTTGTTTCGAAACGTCTTCCTGTACGCCATTTCTTTCCATAGCGACACTTGCTTCACTTACACCCTGCACACCTCTTCGGAATCAATGAAGTTAAATATGAGCGCTTTTTGCTTGCGGTTCACTTGATTGCTTGACTCCTTACTTCTGAAATGACAGAAACTGGAAGTTTTTAGGCTGCAGTTCTTTATGTCTGACCACCACCACCATCACCATCACCACCACCACCACCACCTTCTGCTAATAGCAATAATAATAATAATAATAATAAATATAGTAATAATACAGTTTGAGCCCCAAAACAGTATAGTAGCGGCTAGAAACTTACGGTTGTGCCGTGCTATCAATTAATCCGTTTACTGTTGCGAAGTGAATGATGAAGCACTTTCTGCTCTACCGCGAGAGCTACCTGCAACTCGGAGAAAGCATTCAGGAGAGGTACTTAAGCATATGAGACGTACAATACGTGTGTCAGTATTACTGTCATAAATGTATTATACGAAGTGTTTGTGTGTAGAAGATGATGCTCATTTATTCGGTTCACGGGCCGTAACCTTCATCACATTGTGTCACGCGTTAATGCTAAACCTAGTATTTCAAAAGAAAAAGGTGTAATTATTGGTAACTGACGTAGCCCACATCTGTAACGCACGCAAGTACGATGGTGCTCGACTCGCAAGTAAGCCGGTTCGGTTTCTAGCGGTGGAAAAAAATTTCCATGCATGTATTTGGCCAGTATGGGGAAGAGAGATCATGGCTTAAAGTGCCTGAACACCAGTCTTCGCGCCAATGTCCTGGATTCCGTTCCAAACCTCAACCTCCCCGCAGTGTCCCATGAAGTGCCGTCATGTGACACTGCTAACGGCGGTCCGTTCGTCGGATGGGAACTTTAAGTTCGGTGGCCCCCTTGTTGCTATTCCCGAGTTTCATCCTCTCCCATCTTTTTGTCCTTGACAACACAGATGCGACACTGATGTTGTGGTGTGGTCTTCAGTCCGAAGACTGGTTTGATGCAGCTCTCCATGTTACTCTACCCTATGCACCCTCTTCATCTACGAACAATTACGGCAACTTACAGAAATCTGAATCTGCTTAATATATTGATCTCTTGGTCTCCTCTACGATATTTACCCCATACGCTACCCTCTGATACTAAATTCTTCCAGGAGAAATACAAAGCGAAGTATAGATTTTCGTCTTTTGTCGGCGTGTGATTAAATTTATGCTACTTATACCACCATTTCTAAATTGTGAGCTTAAACGAGCAAGATACCTTACTTTCGAAGTTCCAACGAGAGAGGAAGAATAAAAAACCCCTTGATGTCTCATTCAGTTCAGGTTGTGCCACAAATTTGTTTTATCCCCAGTTCTAATCAGTATCTCCTCATTAGTTACAAGATCTACCCATCTTATCTTCAGACGTTTTCTGTAGCACCACATTTGAAAATCGTCGATTAACATCTTGTCCAATCTGTTTCCACGTTCCACTTCCATACATTGCTACATTCAATGGAACCACTTTTAGAAAAGACTTCCCAAAGAATAAATCCCATATTCGGTATTAACAAATTTCTCATCTTCAGAAATGCTTTTCTTGCTATTGCCCTTCTACATTTTATATCCTCTCTACTTTTGCCATCATCAGATATTTTTCTGACCAAATAACAAAACTCATCTACTACTTCAAGTGCTTCGTTTTAGAATATAACTGCAGCCAGCATCACCTGATTTAAATGGACTACATTCCATTATTATTGTTTTGCATTTGTTGATGATCACCCCACATCGTCTTTTCAGGACGTTGTCCATTCCACGCAATTGTTTTTTTGAGTACCATGCTGTCTCTGACGGAATTACAAAGTCATCGCCAGCCGGTGTGGCCGAGCGGTTCTAGGCGCTTCAGTCTGGAACCGCGCGACCACTACGGTCGCAGGTTCGAATCCTGCCTCGGGCATTGATTTGTATGATGTATTTAGGTTAGTTAGGTTTAAGTAGATCTAAGTTCTAGCGGACTGATAACTTCAGATGTTAAGCCCCATTGTGCTCAGAGACATTTTGAACAAAGTCATCGGCAAACCTCAAAGTTTTTATTTCTTCTCCCTGGGCCTTAATTCGCACACCAAATTTTTCTTTGGTTTCGTTTACTGTTGAACAACGTACAGATTGAATAACTTCGCCCATAGGCTACAGCTCTGTCTCGCTCGCATCTCAACCACTGCACCCCTTTCATGCCCCTCGTCTCTTATAACTGCTGTCTTGTTTTTGCACAAGTAGTAAGTAACTTATCGGTGCCTGTATCTTACTCCTGCTACCTTCAGAAACTGTCCAAGGCACTCATCACTGTCATGCATACGACACCAAAACAACTTGAAACTTTATAATAGGTTGGAGGAAAAGAACGGCAAATGTCCTATATCTGTTTGCCTACGCTCCTATCCTGAGTATGACACTTTGCATTGCATATAATCAGTTTTACTGTCTTACGAACCAGTGATAATAGTTACGATCTTTTAAAAATAATTTAGTTTCGTGACCCAAACACAACTGAACCCCCTTTTTTCTTACCCCTCAGAAAGTTTCACTTTACCCTTAGGGCATAATTAAATTTAATCTTACTCCTCGTGCATGCAAGTGCACAGGATTTCTCCGGCCTCTGGGAAAAAAGTGAAAGTTATGATACAAGTTCTCTCAGTACTGCGATTCTTGAACTGGAAAGAAATTCGCACACAATACACAAACAATGGGGTGAAAGAAGCAGTGGCGGCGCGCTATTGGTGCTCCTTTTTGATGAAGGGAGAAACTGCGGCGCTTATTATTCTGCGAGCCGCGTTAAGAACGCCATTAGCCTTCTGATTTACTTTTGTGCTGATTATAATCTTGTTATTTCGCGAGCGCGCGCGAATCAGTATTCCGCGGCGCGGAACCGCAGGCAGCTTGCCGATAGCAGGGCAGCGCGGCGGCAGCGCAGGTTACAGGCCAGGCGGGCTGGCTGGAGCGTCTGTCTGTCGGGGAGCGCCCGGGCACCGGAGCCGCCCTCTGCCGCCCGCTCGGCCGTGTAATGCCCTCATTCCGTATTCCGCGCCGGCATCGGCCCGCGGGCCCCGTGTTGACTTAACGTCACAAGGCGATGCTGCGGCCAGAAGTTGGCGAAATTTGCCTAAATATGCGGCCTCGGCGGAAAGTCTTCTGTAGCGAACAGGTATCCCGCTACGTCTTCGCTCAAAGCATCGGACGTCTGCTCGCTTTCGCCGGTACTCAACCACTAAAGGAGAACGATGGTCGTATCGGCCAACTTCTCGTAACAATAGTACTTCGCTGGCCGTTACACTGAGGTGACAAAAGCGATATGTTCATCTACAGATGGCGCTACTATCGCGTATAGAAAGTATAAATAGCCAGTGAATTGCGGTGTTGTCATTTTTACTCAGGTGATTCATGTGAGGTGGTTTCCAGCGTGATTACGGCCGCACGACTCAGGAAAACGGCTTTGAACGCGGATCGCTATTCGGAACTAGGCTCACGGGTAATTCCACTTCGGAAATACACTACTGGCCATTAAAATTACTACAACACGAAGGTGACGTGCTACAGACGCGAAATTTAACCGACAGGAAGAAGATGCTGTGATATGCAAATGATTAGCTTTTCAGAGCATTCACACAAGGTTCGCGCCGGTGGCGACACCTACAACGTGCTGACGTGGGGAAAGTTTGCAACCAATTTCTCATACACAAACAGCAGTTGATCGGTGTTGCCTGGTGAAACGTTGTTGTGATTCCCCGTGTAATGAGGAGAAATGCGTACCATCACGTTTCCGACTTTGATAAATGTCGGATTGTAGCCTGTCGCGGTTGCGGCTTATCATATCGCGACATATCTGCTCGCATTGGTCGAGATCCAATGACTGTTAGCAGAATATGGAATCGGTGGGTTCAGGAGGGTAATATGGAACACCGTGCTGGATCCCAACGGCCTCGTTTCACTAGCAGTCGAGATGACGGGCATCTTATCCGCATGGCTGTAACGGATCGTGCAGCCACGTCGATCCCCGAGTCAACAGATGGGGACGTTTGCAAGCATACACCCATCTGCACGAACAGTTCGACGACGTTTGGAGCAGCATGGACTATCAGCTCGGAGACCATGGGTGCGGTTACCGTTGACGCTGCATCAGAGACCGGAGCGCCTGCGATGGTGTACTCAACGACGAACCTGGGTGCACGAATTGCTAAACGTCATTTTTTTGGATGAATGCAGATTCTGTTTACAGCACCATGATGGTCGCTTCCGTGTTTGGCGACATCGCTGTGAACGCACATTGTAAGCGAGTATTCGTCATCGCCGTACTGTCGTATCACCCGGCATGATGGTATGGAGTGTCATTGGTTACGCGTCTCGGTCACCTCTTATTCGCATTGACGGCACTTCGAACAGTGGACGTAACATTTCAGATGTGATACGACCCGTGGCCTTACCCTTCATTCGATCCCAGCGAAACCCTACATTTCAGCAGGATAATGCACGACCTCGTGATGCAGGTCCTATACGGGCCTTTCCGGACACAGAAAATTTTCGATTGCTGCCCTGACAGCACATTCTCCACATTTCTCACCAGTTGAAAACGTCTGTCAATGGTGGTCGAGCAACTGGCTCGTCACAATACGCCAGTCACTACTCCTGATGAACTGTGGAATCGTGTTGAAGCTGCATGGGCAGCTGTACCTGTACACGCCATCCTAACTCTGTTTGACTCAATGCCCAGGCGTATCAAGGCCGTTATTACAGCGAGAAGTGGCTGTTCTGGGTACTGATTTCTGAGGATCTATGCACCCAATTTGCGTGAAAATGTAATCAAATGTAAGTTTTAGTATAATATACTTGTCTAATTAATACCGTTTATCATCTGCATTTCTTCTTGGTGTAGCAATTTTAATGGCCAGTAGTGTAGTTAGGGAATTCAGTACTCCGAGATGGTGATGATGTTTGGTTTGTCAGACGCTCAACTACGCTGTCACCAGCGCCGTACATATTCCCACTCTGTAGACAGTCCAATTTAGTTACTTTCATGAGTGATGATGGAATGATGAGGACAGCACAGTTCCCGGGCAGAGAAAATCCCCAAGCCGACCAGGAATCGAGCCCGCGGCCCGTGAACCAGAGGTAGCAACGTTAGCCGGTAGACGTCGAGCTGCGAACTCCCGAGATCAGCATTGTCAAATACAGTTCAGGTATTACCTCTAACCACGGCCCACGCAGTGGCCCACGACCTTCACTTGACGGACGACCGCCTTTGCAGAGTATTACCTTGCTAACAGACAAGCAACACTACCTGAAATAACCGCAGAAATCAATGTGGGAAGGTATCCCTTAGGATAGTGTGGCGAAATTTGGCTTTAATGGGCTATGGCAGCAGAGACAGAAGAGAGCACCTATGCTAAGAGCATGACATCACATGCAGCGCCACTCATGGTCTCGTGACCCTACGGTTGGTTCCTAGGCAACTGTAAATCCGTGGGCTGGTCAGATGAGTCCCGATTTAAATTTGCAAGAGCTCATGGTAGGGTTAGAACTGGCCTCAGACCCCCACGAAACGATGGACCCAGGTTGTGAACAACGCGCTGTGTAACTGGTGGTGTCTCGATAATGGTGTGGGCTGTGTTTACATCGAATGGAGTGGGTCCTCTGGTCCAAATGAACCGATAATTGACTGGAAATGGTTATGTTTTGCTACTTGGAGAGCGTTTCCAGCCATTCATCGGCTTCATGTACCCAAACGACGGCGGAATTTTTAAGCATGACAATGCTCTCCGTCACTGAGCCACATTTGTTCGCCACTGGTTTGAAGAACACTCTGGACAATTCGCTATGTTACTGGGCAACAGTTGTTGTCAACTGATTTGGATTACATTCTGGACAATTCGGGCGACTGATGTGGCCACCCAGATCGCCTAACATGAATCCCATCGAACATTTGTGTTACATATTCGTTATGTCAGTTCGTGCACAAAATCCCGTACCGGCAACATTTTTGCAGTTATGGACGGCTGTGGAGGCAGCTAGATTCAATACTTCTGTAGAGTAAATCTAACGACTTGTTACGTCCATGCCACGTCGCGTTGCTGCGTCACAACGGGTGAAAGGAAGTCCGACACTATATTGGGAGGTATCCCAAACATTTGTCACATCTTTGTAACACTGCTACACCAGGAAGCACAGTGAACAACACATTTGTACTTAACGTGCTTATACAGAATGGAAGAAAACATTATTAATTTTTGAAGGTGCTTTGGTGGTATGCAGGGGGTGAGAAATTAGATACACGCAGCTGCTCTTGCCAGAGTACAACAGTACAGTCTAGTGTCTGGTATTGTGCCAGGCTCCCAACAACTCATGACCAAGTCATTTCAGTGGGTCAAAGATATGGTAAAGGTGTTGGCCACGATAACAGTTGTACGCTGTTTCCAGGTCAGGTTAACACGGACAACAAGTGGTCTTCCATTGAGAAATAGCGCCCCGTAGGATTCGAAGATGTGGCATGGTCACCGGCCTTAAAATGTCAGAATTGCGACGATTTCGTATATTTGCCCTGAAATGCTGATGGTTTACATTTCAGGCATGTAGTACGCTAAACGCCAGTTACACGTTTTTTGCGCGCCGTTGTTGCAATACTGGAGCCAGCCATTGTCTTACAAGTGAAGTACTCCAAGACGAGTGTCAGAACAATGAATGAAAATGATGTTAAATTACTGTATGTGCTCTCGTACATGAGGATCGTATACACTATCTGATCAAATTTATCTGGATGCCTTTAGCAGACGTGAATGAAGGGTTGTGTCCACCCGTCGCCTTTATGAGCGCTTGAAATATTCTGCGACACTTTCAAGAAGATGTCTGGTGTCTGTGGACGAATGGCAGCCCATTCTTCCTCGAGACAAGAAACCATAGAAGGAAGTGATGTTTGGACGCTAGAGTCTCAAAGTCGACGTTCTAACATACCACACGTATTCATTAGTATTGAAGTCGGGACCCTGGGCAGGCCAGCGCATTTCAGGAATGGTTTTATGTGACAGAAAGAATGATAGCATCCAAACTGTTCTTCTAGTATATGCAGTACAAAATACTGTAAAATAGGTTCATATCCTTCCTTATTTTGTATTCTCTTAAGCGCAATGAGGGCATCACATCACTGCCAAGAAAACCACCATCGCATCGTAACACTACCTCCTCCATATTTTACTGCTGGTTCTTCAGACACGGTGGCAGGTAACGTTATCCAGACAATCTCCAAAACCAAGACCTCTACTCAGATTGCCATAGGTAGAGTTTGATCCGTTATTCCTAATCACTCGTTTGAAATCATTCATTGAGTAGTCTGATCACTATATGCTCAATATTCCCTCATAGCTGAACCCTACATAAAATATCTAATAGGCACTGCACAGTACTCCATCAACAAGAAATTAACAGTTACATCTGGCACCAATGCCAAGTCCACCCTGTGGAATTATGACAGGACAGGTGACAGAGGGAAGCTGGTGAATGGTATCACAGAAGAGCCAGGTCCCGTCGTTAGGAATACAGAGGATCACCCTCCAACATACTCAGGAAATAACAGTGCACAAACAAACATTACCAACCCACTATCAAGTGCAACGTTAGAGCCCCACTTAGTTAACTGGATGGTACAGGATTACGTTACCACAAGCGACCGTAATGAGGTAATCTTTGAAGCAACATCCCCTATATATCATCTCGTGAGAGAAAAAAATATCTTCTCCTCCATGAGGGAGACTGGGACAAGCCTCGACGCATTGTTGACAAAGAGACATAAAGAATGTAAGCAGCAGTGTACACTACAGGACATTCTATTTGACCAGACCCATACAGAAAACACAAACAATTGAAATTAAGATACTATCACCACAGTGCAATATCGAGGCCTAGAACTACGACTGGCTGTGCTTGTAGACAAGCTAGAGAGACATTCAAGACTACACTGAACGTGACGAGAAAACAGCACTGCAAGCACCACATTGCAACACAAAAAAAGATAACATCTGGAAGGAACCATTTAAATACTAACAATAGTCCCATACATCACAGAATATTGCAATAAAGCCTTAAGATTGGGAAGGGCGACCATAGTCTGGAAAACTGCAAATTAGTTGATAAGGAACCAGCACAACCGAAATCCTACAGGCCATTTTACCTAATCAACACAATGGCCAAAACGCGAGAGAAACTCTTATGTAATCGGCTTCAGCCAGATATCAGCATAAGTATGTTTTGCGAGAAGGAAAAGTGATCCATGAGGCAATAAATCAAGCCTTTAAGAATATTACAGAAACCACATGTAAATATGCCCTCATGGATCTATATGTGAACCCATCTTCCGTGACATCAGTATTGGGGCGTTACTACAGGTAATGGATGCCGATAATAGAACTGACAAAGTAGTGGTCTACATCGATGATTTCTGGTCATAATCTCAGTAAATACAAGACTACAGAGGAAAGGACAGTGGAAATACGCTTCTGGCCATTAAAATTACTACACCAGGAATAAATGCAGATGATAAACGGGTATTCATTGGACAAATATTTTATACTAGGACTGACATCGTGATTACATTTTCACGCAATTTGGGTGTATAGATCCTGAGAGAGAACAACCACCTCTGGCGGTAATAACGGCCTTGATACGCCTGGGCATTGAGTCAGAGCTTGGATGGCGTCTACAGGTTCATCTGCCCATGCAGCTTCAACACGATACCAAAGTTCATCAAGAGTAGTGACTGGCGTATTGTGACGAGCCAGTTACTCGGCCACCATTGACCAGACGTTTTCAATTCGTGAGAGATCTGGAGAATGTGTTGGCCAGGGCAGCTGTCAACATTTTCTGTATACGAAAAGGACCGTATAGGACCTGCATCATGCGGTCGTGCATTATCCTGCTGAAATGTAGGGTTTCGCAGGGATCGAATGAAGGGTAGAGCCACGGGTCGTAACACATCTCAAATGTAACGTCCACTGTCCAAAGTGCTGTCAATGCGAACAATAGGTGACCGAGACGTGTAACCAATTGCACCCCATGTCATCACGCCGCGTAATACGCCAGTAAGGCGATGACGAATACACGCTTCCAATGTGCGTTCTCCGTGATGTCGCCGAACACGGATGCGACGGTCATGATGCTCTAAACAGAACGTGGATTCATCCGAAAAAATGACGTTTTGCCATTCGTGCACCCAGGTTCGTCGTTGAGTACACCATCGCCTGCGCTCCTGTCTGTGATGCAGCGTCAAGGCTAACTGCACCCATGGTCTCGGAGCTGATAGTCCATGCTACTGCAAACGTCGTCGAACTATTCGTGCAGATGGTTGTTGTCTTGCAAACGTCCCCATGTGTTGACTCAGGGATCGAGACGTGGCTGCACGATCCGTTACAGCTATGTGGATAAGATGCCTTTCATCTCGACTGCTAGTGATACGAGGCCGTTGGGATCCAGCACGGCGTTCCGTATTACCCTCCTGAACCCACCGATTCCATATTCTGCTAACAGTCATTGGATCTCGACCAACGCGAGCAGCAATGTCGCGATACGATAAACCGCAATCGCGATAGGCTACAATCCGACCTCTATCAAAGTCGGAAACGTGATGGTACACATTTCCCCTCCTTACACGAGGCATCACAACAACGTTCCAGGAGGTAACGCCGGTCAACTGCTGTTTGTGTAAGAAAACCGATTGGAAACTTTCCTCATGTCAGCACGTTGTAGGTGTCGCCACCGGCGCGAACCTTGTGTGAATGCTCTGAAAAGCTAATCACTTGCATATCACAGCATCTTCTTCCTGTCGGTTAAATTTCGCATCTGTAGCACGTCATCTTCGTGGTGTAGCAATTGTAATGGCCAGTAGTGTATATCAACAGTATCAAAATGGTGCAACCGACGCAAACTCACAATAGCAAAAAGGCAAACCTCATACATTTTAAAGAAAGGTTCTCTGAAGAGAGACTCGTTAAACTTCTAGAGACCAACATCAAAAGAACAGCAGTCACATGATATCTGGGCGCACACATCGTTGATAGGCAGAACTTTAAGTAGCACATTAATATTGTAACAGAAAAAGGAGAAAAAAAAATTACACAAACTAGCACGAATCAATACAGAACAGCACAGAGTCTCGTTAAAGACAACGAAAACATACTGCGCTCAGATTGAGTCGATTCTAAGCTCTGCGGCCTGTACCTAGGCACATCGCCTTGCCTTTGTCACACATGGTTAGTGGAGTGTGGTTCTACGGCTATCTGCAGCATTTGGCACCACTTCAATGGATGCACTATGTGTGGTGCTAAGTATTTACCCCATATACATCATAACCAATTTTCAAGTTGCGATGTACCATCTTAAATTAGGAAGACAGGACGAGATCACTGCATTGACAGCGGTAACTTACTTACTTACTTACTTTCCGTGTCCGGAACTAGACTTCGGACTTCCAAAAATCAGCAGCCAATATCGCCTTGTCATTTGCCTCCCGTAAGTCATTCATTGTGCAGGGCTGGTCTAAATATGGACAGGACCCTTCCAGGGCTCGGGTACGTGACAGGAAACTCTTTCTCGAACGAAGCCGTCGGTCAGCGGGCTGGTGTCCATATAAAGAGTGACGCATGTCCGTTTCTTGCTCGGTTTTTTCGGCTTCGGCAGCGACGTGACGTCGTATGTTGGGCGGTGCGATCTCCATGATTAAGTACATCTTGTGCACTGGGGTCGGCCTCAAGCATCCGGTACCAAACCGTGCCATTTCCTTCACCGCGGCATCAACTTTTCTCGCGTGTGTTGATGCAGACCATACTGGAGCGGCGTATTCCGCAGCTGACACACTAAGTGGTAGCAATCGAAGATAACTAAACTGGTGGCGTATTGACCCCTGGCCAACGGAATAGAAGTCAAGGGCAACAGATATATGAAATATTCCTCACTGTCAAGGAAAGGCAAAGAACACATTTATTCAAGTCGTGGAAAGGTTCATTTATTGACTGAGCATGGTCCGTATCCAACCCAGCTACATCACATGAACCAAAGGCAGACAATAACATGCACATGTGGGAAGATGGATCCCCAGAGTATAAGGTTTCTCAGTGAAGAAATTACAGGGACACAAGGCAGGCGAATTACCTCAACTTACCTGCAGGCGAAAGGTTGTACAATACAGTGAGACAACTTGAGCTCTGGGAAACATTAAACACTTTAATACACATTATCTTAAAGTTGGCAGTTGAAGATTTTCGACGACGTAGACCAACAGGAGTAGATCCTACAAAATACATAATAATATAAAATAAAACATTGTATTATAAAATATTGTAACGCAGAACTGGACATCTACTATTGCAGAAGCTATCAGTGTAAATGTTCACATAAAAAAATTCATAATAATATAAATAAAAGCTTATACCATGAAGTACTGTAATTCAGTGCTTAATACCTACAAAATATAAAGCAAGCGTAAAACACCTAATTTAGCCCTGCACATCTACAGGACATAACGTATGCATATACCATATATGTCACTAAGAAATGCTCATTTTTAGATTCAAATTAGGCTATTTATCGAGACATATTGATATAAAACACTATCGCTAACAATATTTGATATGCTGCATGAAGCAGTAAGTGTCTGTCTGTAAATCTTAGGTGATATTGAGAAACTATGCCTGTAACGATGAAATATCTGTCAGCACTTTAGACAACATTATAATGTTATTCAAGGATTGTAATAGTATTAAGATTATGGAAGTAACAGTTCTCACATTTTCCTGTCGTCTATTCTCGTTTTCTTAACATAACACTTATTTTATATTTTTCCATTTCCTCATTGTTATATTATTTCCAAGGTAAATAAAGCTGCAGACAATAAAACAAAAATATGAAAGACAGAAAATATATGGAGACTCGTATGGCCGCCACCACGTGGTGGGTAACTGGCAATGCTGCGTGTGGCTATGGGAGTTTGTGGATACTTTTATGTACAAACTACAGGTTCTTTCAATCGCTACCTCCAGACACAGTGGCTAAGAGGCCATGCAACCCATCGTAAGAAATTAGGCGGTGGGTCAGAAAACAGCTGCAGCAAGTGAAAGAAAAGCGTATAGTGGTATCAAAAAATGGTTCAAATGGTTCTGAGCACTATGGGACTTAACATCTGAGGTCATCGGTCCCATAGAACTGAGAACTACTTGAACCTAACTAACCTAAGGACATCACACACATCCATGCCCGAGGCAGGATTCGAACCTGCGACCGTAGCGGTCACGCGGTTCCAGACTGTAGCCTTGGCCACCGCGGCCTTCGCGCGGGATTAGCCGAGCGGTCTCAGGCGCTGCAGTCATGTACTGTGCGACTGGTCCCGGCGGAGGTTCGAGTCCTCCCTCGGGCATGGGTGTGTGTGTTTGTCCCTAGGATAACTTAGGTTAAGTGGTGTGTAAGCTTAGCGACTGATGACCTTAGCACTTAAGTCCCATAAGATTTCACACACATTTGAACATTTTTTGAATCCATCCCTGCAGTTTGTCGGTTTTATTAGTGTTCATCCTGTAATTCTGGAAGTATAAACCGTATTGACCAACGTGCGGTACAGTATCCTTCTACTGCCGCCACAGTAATAAAATTTACATGTGGAACAAATTACGATAACTAGCGCTAACGGCACCGGATGTATTTGTTCCTGGTATTTGGAGCCAGGGGTCAGCGTGAAAGAGCCAGCCCGCCCCTGATGGGGAATGGAAATGACAATAAAGAAAAAAAAAAAGTGTGAAATTGGTTGAGGACAGGACAGTTATCAGTGAACACAGATGGACAACGTAGGGCATGGGTTTTCGTTCTCTTAATGCCGCTTTTGCTCCAATTATATCAGGTATACCCCACTTACACAGTACTGAAATATGTAAGTGACATAGGCAGCCAAGGCGAATGTTCTACATGTGAGTGTTTTAGTATGTAGAAACCTGAGTACAGAGTCGAAACACGTTGTTGCAACAAACTTGTTGCTACCTAGGTTTGTGTTTTGGTGGTATCAGTGCTGAAATCTGATTCCTCCATCAACACTAAACTGACTAACACGATGCCGTTTGCGGGCGGGAAGGAGCGCCTGGTCCGGGACTCAAATCCGCCCGGCGGATTTGTGTCGCAGTCCGGTGAACTGGCCAGTCTGTGGATGGTTTTTACGCTGTTTTCGATCTGTCTCGGCGAATGCGGGCTGGTTTCCCCTTATTCCGCCTCTGTTACGCTATGTCGGCGATTGCTGCGCAAACAAGTTCTCCACGTACGCGTACACCACCATTACCAGGCAAACATATGGGTTACACTCGTCTGGTGTGAGGCGTTCCCTGGGAGGGTCCACCGGGGACCAAACCGCACAATAACCCTGGGTTCGGTGTGGGGCGATTGAGGAGTGAAGTGGACTGCGGTAGTCGTCGTGGGATTGTGGATCACTGCAGCTGCGGCGGGGACGGAGCCTCTGAGTCGTTTCGAGGTTCCCGGTTAACATACAATACAATATTATGTCGTAATGTTTGGTGAGTAGATAGCATAAGAAAACAGATGGAAATATTATAAATTTTTATAGCAGACGACAGTAGTAAGTAGAATAGACAGGAAGAGTATTTTATCAGGTAGGGAGTATGAAATGGATGCGATGATGAAGACATGCCTCAATAGCAACCCATGAATGGAAAAAAAAGTAACATAAGAAAGAAAATACAATATTTTACAGAAAGCTACGCTTTTATTTTCGGGAAAACTGTAAATGCACATGTAATAAAGGAAAAAATGATTACAGCAGAGCTACAATTTGCACTAAACTACTCGCACTTGCATATTTGTCTGTAGTACGAATGCCTGCATTTATCTTGTCATTAACTGAAAACTGAACATCACTTTGCCATGGAACTTTTGTCATCCAGTTTACATTATTTTCATTTCTACCAACTAGGAAAGCTGTATTGTTTTGCAAAGAAAAGTAACAGATACGTAACAGATACTTTGTCGGCAAACGTGTTGTAGCACGCAATTGTCCAATGAAAAAGGAATCCTCTGTCTTCGTGTGTATTTCTGTGCAAACTTCTCTGTAAAACCAGACACATTTTTTAAAATTTTTTCTTTGAATTACACTTTTTAACCAAAATGTCTCTGAGCGCTATGGGGCTTAACATCTCAGGTCATCAGTCCCCTAGAACATAGAACTACTTAAACCTAAGTAACCTAAGGACATCACACACATCCATGCTCGAGGCAGGATTCGGACCTGCGACTGTAGCGGTCGCGCGGTTCCAGACTGAAGCGCCTAGAACCACTCGGCCACAACGGCCGACCTTTAATCAAAAACCAAACATAGGTAATAACATATTACTGAGGTTTATATTCTTCAACTCAAAGTCCAGTTGTATATTTAGCTTCGTTTCCTCTACTTCTACATATGATATTGTCGTTTGTTCCATAAAATTTGTTGTGACACGAACTTCTCCCACAAAAAAGGAATTCCCTCGTCTTTGTGCGTATTTCTGCGCAACTTGTCAGTAATACTGTCAACGTTTCTTAATTTTCTCTTTTAATAAATCCTCCTTAAAACGAAAAAAATCTCCCGAACGACATACAATCACAAGTTATGTCGTTCATCTCAACGCCGAGTTGTTTTTCTGGAATCCTTTCCGCTACTTCTACCGATAGTGTGCTCAGCTCAGTAAGATAGCTGAGGCTGTCCTGGTTCCGTGAAACGCAGCACTTGCGAGATGCGTTTGCTTACCAGAATTTATGTCTTCGTAGAAAACTGATTTTGTCGTGCCTTCTATGATGGTAGTGCTTAGAAAACGCCCGCTGCCATACATGAAGATAGGTAGAAATTAAACAGACCTTCCGAAAGATTAATCTCTGTTGGTCACTTTATTTATTACCCTCCTAAGGTGTCATTCTGTAGTTTCGTGATTTGAAAATTACTCAGTGACAACGGCCGCCGTCATGTTACATACACCTTTATTCAAAGTCAAACATAGTGTTTAACGTTACCACAGAGGATCCCTGTTTCTATTACTGCAGACCATGTCAGACCGAAAGACAAATGTAATAGAATATCCGTACGTGTCAAACTGCCCTATAAATCTCAGAAACATTCCTAAAATAAAAAAAAGTGTCACACCGTTTTATGAAGCGAGATCATCCGTTCATACGAACACAGTATTGTAACATTTTACTGTGGAAGAGTTGCCACAACTGCTTCATTTTATTTCATAAAAGAACGTCGTCGATGCTCGAGATTGTAGATACAAACTGGCCGAGACTGTGGCCCTTAATGGGTGGAGAAAAATAATGCTCCTCTTACCATGAAGCATGTCTCGCTAGAAGAAGATGCTATCTAAATAGTCTACAGCTTTTCTAGGAGCGTTTAGAGGCTTTCAGAGTTTATCACGAAAACGTTACTGCGCAGATAAAAGGTCATCTGTAATCATGCGATATACTGTCAGTTGCAGTTGTGTTTACCGCTAGGAACGTTGTTATAGTCAATTATAGTACCCTTTTTTTGAATCCATAATCGTTATAAGAGTTTTGGTGGGCTAAGGCGTGCGATGTAGAATGCTATATGAGGGTGTATTCGGTTTCCACAACACGTACTCAGCATTTCAGTATTTACTGAGTACTTCGTAATTTAAATCTTCCTTTTATTGATCATGTATCGAAACTTCTTAAGAGGTATAAATGTCAGTAAGAGCCAGGAAATCAGCAAAGAATAAGAGAAACAGGAAACGCGGCAAGTATTCCTTCATTTAGATTATTCAAATGCACTTAACGCATTAACCACTTGACTGAGTTATCAGGAAGCACTCCATATTACAACAGACAAAACTGAGCAAATGAAGAGCGAAAACTCCTCATTCGCAGAATCGTGAGAGTAATAGTAACAAATATGCTCATATAGGTCCTTGGTACTTTTTTTTGAATACGGTACGAGAAAATATTAATTCGATTTCTTCTCTTGGTCTTTCAATTTTTTCCTGGGTCTCTTTTTTCTGATTGAGGTGTCTTCTTGATAGCAGTAGCTGTTCCAATTTGCAGTCAGGTTTGTCTCTGTAAGAGAATCATTGACCAAGGAGCATAGGAAACGTGCAATGAAGAAATGTAATACAATAATATAGCGGAATACTTGAGTGAGTATGAAAAATATGTAGTAAAAGACAAAAATATAAGCGTCTCCAGGTAACACAAAGAAGACGAATGGCCGCCCGCTGTGACCGAGCGGTTCTAGGCGCATCAGTCTGGAACCGCGCGACCGCAACGGTCGCAGCTTCGAATCCTGCCTCGGGCATGGATGTGTGGGATGTCCTTATGTTAGTTAGGTTTAAGTAGTTCTAAGTTCTAGGGGACTGTTGACCTCAGATGTAAAGTCCCATAGTGCTCAGAGCCATTTTTTTTAAGAGGAATGAGGTGTCGATAAATTTTTGATTTGTAGAAACTGGTAGTGGAAGCGCTTAACAGTGTTTAAAAAACATTTCAAAGTAGAATGTCGCAATACCACACATTAGGAAAGAGTGATGTTAGGATATTAATTGTAAGATATGAACATCCCTAGAAATAAACTCGAGAGATGCCACCTGATGGACTGGAAGCAGATGAAAACTACTTATGTTCATAAGGGTCAGACATTAATGCTAGAACAGAAAACGAGTTACAGGATGCTATGTTCATTTAGGTAAAATACTATAACATAGTTAACTGTAGGATATCGTAGAAGCCTGAGTTTCTGTTTTACTTCTACGATCAATTCTGTTGTTCTGTTCTGTTATGTTGTTAGTTTACTTTTTTTACCGACAACTTATCCCAATCTACGACGTGTTGTGAAATAAATAACACTAACCAGAAGCGAAATAGCTTCTTAACATTTAAAACCACCGTACCATCGCAACTATGTAGGTTTGTGAGAGTAAAATTTTCGAGAGTTTATGACTAGCCACTATCAGTCTTAAAGGATGTATGTATGGGAGTACATAAATTTTAGATGTACACGTACATCATTTGCAAATGGTATGTAAGACCGAAACAGGCGAATTGTGGTGCACTTAATGGATAAAACGTTTGCAGTTTCGGCAGAATACCTATGTTAGCTTATAACAAGTTCGGTGCGACAGTGAAACGTAACGTAACGAAGACGAATCGAATTATCTTTCTGTGAGGTGCGAAACTAGCTTAGTGTGGCAGCTGAATTCGTATGACCGATGCCTCCGCCTCGATAGAGCTGTGTATAGGGTCGCGCAGCAAGGCTTTGCCATTAGCAGGGCGCTCAGGCTGAGCGCGGACAACGCTTGCTGACAGGTTCTTTCGCCCGTCGCCCTCTAACTTGTCAGCTCTTGTTGCCCCCCCTTCCCCACCCCCAAAGTTTCCTGTCGGCGATGCTTCGAGAGGCCAAGCACGACGATAAACCAGAAATGGGTTTATATCTCGATCTTGCCATCTCAGTTAATGATTTCCGGTGCCATAAAACAAATAATACTACGGGAAGACGTATTGTTCCCTTAATAGACACATAAGTGCTTCTCTCCTGTGTACTTGTCAATACTGAACCTCGATTGGAAGTTGGAAATTACTCGTTCCGTGTTATCGTCATAAATCCAAGAGAAGAGGCACTCATGGCATGATTTCAATACATTGTGTGCTGCCATCGATTTTTGTGCTTGTTTTCAATTTCAATTGTAGGTAGCTGTATTGAGATTTCAGCTACCTTATTCATATGCGTATCACAGACTGTTTTTTTTTATTTCTTCGTGTTCTAACTAGTTTGATTGTCCCATTTCAATCTCTTCGCCACATAGCAGCATTTAGAAGCGTTAGTGGTTGTGTTATATTCACTTTATGTTCAATCTTCACACTTCTACTACTCTTTCAAATACTTGCACCACAGGCGTACAAACGGCGCTTCTTAAACCCACACCTTGGGATTGTACACCCACTCATATTACCATCAGCTGTTAAATTTTTGCCAATACTTACCACTTATTAGGTATTAATTATCTGTTTACTTGTAGCTAGTCTGGATCCTTGTATCCAATCTGGAATATGACTGTGGGATACATACTCATTCATCATGCCATTAGCCGTTAGGTAATCGTAATGAGACAATATTTTTCGTCTCGTTCATTGGCAGAAATGTATATTTTAAGTGTGGAAATGTAACCTTGACTTTTAGTTATGACCCTACCGTTACACGCCCAATCTTACTGGCATTAAATCTTATTCCTAAGCAGAAACGCACGTTTAAATGCCAATTTGATATAATGTTAGTAAAAATTTTTTTTATATAATTGAGGACTGTGGCGATGCACGCCCAGTCTTACTGATACTGGTGGGTAACGTTTGTTCTTTCATTAATCAGTGTTAGACAATGTCGGTTTAACACACCTGGACACTAACTTATCTTTTAAGTACAAAGAATTTAGGCTCTGCTGCCTTTCTTTCTCTCAACCATTATGTTTTACTAACACTACGTAATTTGACACAATATACGTGCATGTACATTGTTCCATTGTATTTACGGCGTTATAAGGCAAATTTATAAAGAGATCCTCGGGAACCTAACACTCAGCTTTATACTTTTGTATTACCACGATTAACGTGATGCATCATGTTAAGTTACTACCTGTACGTTCTGCCAGGCTTACCCAGTTTCTAACTACCCTACGCAAATCTTCATTACTGCTACCAATGCCATGTTAATTCAAATTCATCTACTTTTAAAATTTTAGGCACTGTTGCCTTTATTGATGCTTAGTCACACTGATGTACTCGCCACGACATTACAAATCATTCCTGTAAATATCCACACATACGTTTATTAATTAACCAGATAAAGTTTGAGCAATGTAGTCAAAACTGAGAAATAATTTTGTCGAGTAATAGCTAGTCTTTCTCACGGTTCAAAAATGGTTCAAATGGCTCTGAGCACTATGGGACTTAACATCTGAGGTCATCAGTCCCATAGACTTAGAACGACTTAAACCTAACTAACCTAAGGACATCACAAATATCCATGCCCGAGGCAGGATTCGAACCTGCGATCGTAGCGGTCGCACGGTTCCAGACTGAAGCGCCTAGAACCGCTCGGCCACCCCGGCCGGCCTTTCTCACGGGCTCTGAATCTGTTATAGGGGTATCGTTCTCCTCAGAAGTAAGATATTTTACATATTACGCCATTAAAGGTTTTAATGGTTATATTAATACAATTCCAAATGTAAAGATAGCTACTGTTATGTATGTATACTTCCACGCGTGAATGCGCGTGACTATCAGCAATGCTCGGTACACAGCTACTCGGCACGTTCAGTTCTGGCACAGCTCTCATGGCCTACCGACCTCGTCCGAGCAGAGGGGCCTGCTGTTTCTTTTCAGCCCAAGTAATGTAGAATTATGACTGGTTAATTCGGTGCTACAGTTTTATACTTGGCATGGCCAAACTTTGACATGCATTAGTTTAGTGTCACTGGCTTCTGAAGAAGGCCAAATTATTTTGGCTGAAACCTGGGTATAGATTGTGTAGTGGACTGACAAGACAGCCAGTCCACAGTGACGGGTAACCGAAGGCACGCGTACACACACGCCGACTGGCGTGAAGTCTGGAACAGGATACGTAATGAATGCTATAATGAAAAGTACGTAGCTAACTTAATACTCAACTTTTAATCCCATCATTGTGGTACATAGCTCTTGGTTATACAAGTGAGACTCTCTCCAGATATGGTTAATGGCTCCTTGCTAGGTCGTAGTCATGGACTTAGCTGAAGGCTATTCTAACTGTCTCTCGGCAAATGAGAGAAAGGCTTCATCAGTGTAGTCGCTAGCAAAGTCGTCGTACAACTGGGGCGAGTGCTAGTCCGCCTCTCTAGACCTGCCGTGTGGTGGCGCTAGGTCTGCGATTACTGACAGTGGCGACACGCGGGTCCGACATGTACTAATGGACCGCGGCCGATTTAAAGCTACCACCTAGCAAGTGTGGTGTCTGGCGGTGACACCACAGATTGGTTTCTATTTGTAAGTGAGGCTGACGTGCTACTTGTTCATGTACAATGCTCTGTGTTTGGTGGAATCAGAAGGGTATCATCTATTATGAGCTTCTAAAATCTAATCCACTGATCACTACCAACATCAAATGATCGATTTAAATCGAGCATTACGTGAAAAACGACTGATATACGGAGCAAAGGCAACGCAAAGTCATATATCTCCATTATAACGCCCCATCACACACTGCAAAACGGTACAGGGAAACGATCGAGGCGTTTTGTTAGATATATTAGGGCATGCGGCCCTATTCCACAGACTTGGCTCCGTGCGATTATCATCTGTTTGCATCACTGGGATGCGCTTTCGCTAAAAAACGCTTTAGTTCGTATGAAAATGTATTAAAATGGCTCGCTGACTAGTTCGCTTCAAAAGAAGATTTTTTTTGTTTTACCTGGCATTCGTAGCGTGTCGGAGATGTGGGAGAAATGTATAAACAGCGGTGGAGGTTATTTTGAAAAAAAAAAATGTTTTTTTATCAGTTTCAAACAACAGACGTGTAATTATTGCAGACAAAGTCCGGTTTCAACACCTGGTACATGCATGTCCAGGGGAACCCTCTATAGTACTTCTTACCAGCACAGACACTCGTACTTCTTGCTTCCGGAACTTTACCAGTTATTAAGGGGGGGGGGGGGGGGGGGTAGGACGTCAAACGGGCCGACTTATAGCAGGAGAGGCACCACACGACTTTTTAATTTCCACTGTCTATACTTTTACAAATACATTCATAAAAATTTGTCATCATGACCAAGAAGTATTCAGGGTTCACACTGATAGCAGTGGACGTTGAAAAACATAACAAAAGCAATTTGTTTTATATGTGAAATTCGACCACTTTTTCCGTTACCATTGGCTGCATTAATTGCTTTAGGTACACTTTTCTTCATAAGTAAGAGAGATTCTTCAATAAATTTTTCACAGCATACAAATCATCCTTAAAGGAGTATGAAACTCGAATGTATTTAATTCATGAAAATATGACTGAGTTATTACATTTTAAACTTCATGTTTAGAAAAAACTCAAATTTTATAGTTAATTATTCCAATTTTTACCACAATTTTTAATACATTTGGAAAATTCTAGAGTTTTGAATTAAGGAGTTTGTGTTTAATAAGCATACAAAGTTTGATAGTAATAGGATATTCATTTTGGATGCTACATGTACCTAAGTACAGAACATTGTGTTTTGCGGAAAATGGCCGTTGAAGTTTCTGCTTGTATTTGGCATAGTTTTAGAACTGTCCAGCACCATAAGCAGTTTCTTTTTCGTTTTCAGTATCAGTTTCCTTCCTCTTCACATTCCTGTGATGCACTCTTCTTGATTTTATGACCTCCAAAAATGATTTATCTGCTTTCACTATACGCTCTCTGTCTATCGCATACGAAGCTTTGATACAGTTCACTCCGGGCTTAATTCCCATTTTCTGTAATACATATTTACTGCTTTGCACACCGTCATTAAAACATGAAACTGCACCATAAACACCAATAGCAAGTGCATTTCTTCCCACAAAAACGGTTTTTGGCAATCTTTCCCATACGCATTCGTTAAAACTTTCATTTGGGTTTTGGGTACCATCATGAAGGCATTTCTTCAGTAAGTTTTCATTTTCAAGGTCCTTGAATATAGGTTTCATGGCTTCCATTACAGCAGTTGGTAGAGAATTCTTATGATGATATTATACGAAGGGAAATATGCTTAGGTATGAGAGAAGAATGCTGTGCAGAGGGGCGTGGCGCTGCACCTTCATGCACTTAAGACCAAATTACGTACCTTACTGAAGTGATATCAGGTGTTCCCCAGGGAAGCATCCTGGGACTTCTGCTGTCCCTTATCTATATAAATGACCTGGGTGACAATCTGAGCAGTTCTCTTAGGTTGGTCGCAGATGATCCTGTAATTTACCGTCTAGTAAAGTCATCCGAAGACCAGTATCAGTTGCAAAGCGATTTAGAAAAGATTGCTGTATGGTGTCGCAGGTGGCAGTTGACGCTAAATAACGAAAAGTGTGAGGTGATCCACATGAGTTCCAAAAGAAATCCGTTGGAATTCGAATACTCGATAAATAGTACAATTCTCAAGTCTGTCAATTCAACCAAGTACCTGGCTGTAAAAATTACGAACAACTTCAGTTGGAAAGACCACATAGATAATATTGTGGGGAAGGCGAGCCAAAGGTTGCGTTTCATTGGCAGGACACTTAGAAAATGCAACAAGTCCACTAAAGAGACAGCTTACACTACACTCGTTCGTCCTCTGCTAGAATATTGCTGCGCGGTGTGGGATCCTTACCGGGTGGGATTGACGGAGGACATCGAAAGGGTGCAAAAAAGGGCTGCTCGTTTTGTATTATCATGTAATAGGGGAGAGAGTGTGGCAGATATGATACGCGAGTTGGGATGGAAGTCATTAAAACATAGATGTTTTTCGTCGCGGCGAGATCTATTTACGAAATTTCAGTCACCAACTTTCTCTTCCGAATGCGAAAATATTTTGTTGAGCCCGACCTACATAGGTAGGAATGATCATAAAAATAAAATAAGAGAAATCAGAGCTCGAACAGAAAGGTTTAGGTGTCCGTATTTCCCGCGCGCTGTTCGGGAGTGGAATGGTTGAGAGATAGTATGATTGTGGTTCAATGAACCCTCTGCCAAGCACTTAAATGTGAATTGCAGAGTAGTGATGTAGATGTAGATGTAGATAACTCCTCAAATATATATGTTTTATACATCAAATTATTCAGGAAGATGTGAGCAACAATATGAGCACATTTTTGAAAAATCGATTCTTTTTTTAAATTTTTGACGTCCTAACCCCTTAACTGTTTAAAGTAGGCAGATAAGAATTTGCAAAGCATGGCATTGTCACAATTTTCGGTTTCGCTGTGGGTTTGAGAGACGAATTTTCTGGCCAAGCACCAAGGAAGACGCGATACGTTGAACGTTTTTTTCGCTCGCCGCTGTGTGTTGTGTTGCTAGAGAGGCAATATCGATCCGAAGCATCGCAAGGGCGCTAACGGGGCGAACAAAGGACTGCTGGCGGAAGCACTTGGAGTGGTCGTAAACAACACTTTCGGAGAACAAACGTCGCTATTGACGGTAACCGCAGAGCCAACTGGTGCTTCGCGGCGCGCGGAACTCTGACTTCGGTGGCGAAGGCGTCGCCGATCTCCAGCCGGCGGAGTTGGGGGCGCAGAGCGTTGTCTCGACGGACGTGATTAATTGAGTAATAATGTAACACCCTTATGAAGATAAACGAAGGCCGAGGCACGCGGCACGCAGCCATCAATCACGGCTGATAGCCGTCTGCAGCTGCAGCTCCACCCCCGCCTGCCGCCCACTATTTACATCTATCACACTCGGGGAATCCCCCATTATCAGGGGACAGGTCGCTAACTCTCCTTTCGCGTTTTTGTGTTGCTCCCGCGAAGGGGGCACAGCGACGCGGTTTTTACAAGTTTCGAGCATCAGTAGAAGGGTGCACTGAAGAGGGGAAAGGATCTTGCTAATGGCTAACTAGCCTTTCCTCTGCTGAAACGTCCACAAAAGTCCACGCGGTCTTTCTCCCTGATACGGTGAGTGTGATGTTGACAGTTTTTCAATGCTTACATCATATTCAGCAGCCTATCACATTTAGGGAACTGATGCTTATACCCCTACTTACTTTTGAAACTGTCGTCGCCAGTTTTGTAAAGGCCTCGTTGCTATTGCTGTGGAGGCCGAGTTCGTCAGTTCTTGAAACGGCTTCTGGTGCAGTATACCGTTAAGGCAA
This sequence comes from Schistocerca cancellata, assembly GCF_023864275.1. Taxonomy (NCBI): domain Eukaryota; kingdom Metazoa; phylum Arthropoda; class Insecta; order Orthoptera; family Acrididae; genus Schistocerca; species Schistocerca cancellata. The sequence continues at coordinate 709,341,667 of NC_064630.1, forward strand.
TTTCTCCCTGCCACTTTTACACAGTTATGCCCCAGGGATCATGTACCAGCCTACGAGAACGAAGGTTCTCTGACACTCCAACACATTGGTAACAAAGTGACACAAAATAGTTTAAAAGCTTTACTTACCTTGGAAGCTTGTTAAATGATTAAGTTTGCAAGACTTTATATAACATAACACAAAAAAGATGCTCAATGGTTAAGTGCAAATAATCGTAGGTCAACTTCACAGTACATAGCAAATGCGATTTACGATAACTATCTATTCACTTCTAAGAGTTCGCTAAACGACGTTCACTGTTCCCTGTGCAGGCCTAGGTTGCGGAGCGGTTCTTGGCGCTAACGTCTGGAACCGTGTGACCACTACGGTCGCAGGTTCGAATCCTGAATCTGGCATGGATGTGTGTGGTGGCCTTGGATTAGTTAGGTTTAAGTAGTTCTAAGTTATAGGGAACTGATGACCTCAGATGTTAAGTCCCATAGTGCTCAGAGCCATTTGAACCATTTGAAGCCGGCCGGAGTGGCCGAGCGGTTCTAGGCGCTGCAGTATGGAACCGCGCGGCCGCTCCGGTCGCAGGTTCGAATCCTGCCTCGGGCATGGTTGTGTGTGTTGTCCTTAGGTTAGTTAGGTTTAAGTAGTTCTAAGTTCTAGGGGACTGATGACCTGAGAAGTTAAGTTCCATAGTACTCAGAGCCATTTGAACCATTTTAACCCATTTGAACACTTCAAAAAATTAGTAACTAATTAACACAAATGAGTTAAAAAACTTTACTTATCTTTGAGACTTGTTGAATGATTAAGTCTGCAACATAACACAAAAAATATCCTCAATGTGTAAGAGTAAATAATCGTAGGTCAGCTTCACAGCACATAGCAAATGCAACTTACAACTGTCTGTTGAAACGTCCCCTTAGAAAAATTTATGAATTACTGTGCTGATAAACCCTTTACGTTATTTGATTTTCTAACAGCTAAGCAAAACTAAACGTACTCAGACATTTCTCTCTTTACTTATTCTGATCATCGCTAAACTGACACACACTGTTTTTAGCGCAACGCAATCTGACTTTCAATAATCCCTACAAAAGAATGGCCCTGACTAACAATAACCTATACCTTTCTTGAATCACTTACCTCACAAAAATCTTCGTTACTCGAACTACTGCAATACAGCGAGCGCCAATACTGCCGGCTAAATAAAACATTCTAACCCCTGAAGGCATTAACTACTGATAGGCATAGTTAGCAGAAGAAAGATTTAGATAGAGAACAAACAATGTATTTACCTTAATAATGTTCAAAAGTCATCATATATATCAGTTCATGGTATCCAGTGTTACAAATTTACTCTTTCTGATGGACACACGTCCAGATCGTCCGCTCTCAAAATTCTGCCATCTCTCTCACCACATCCACCACCGATGGCGGCTCACCTCCAACTGCGCAACGCTACGCGCTGTTCACATGCAACTGCCCAACACTACAATAGCGAATATTCCAACAATGCCAACCAACCACAGACTGCACACAGCACAGCCAGTGATTTTCATACCGAGCGCTACGTGACGTTACCAACAGAAAAACATAAACAGCCTACTTACACTGTTCATTTCTAAGAGTTCGCTAAACGACGTTCTTTGTCCCCTGTCTCAGCCCTGGGCGATGATCTATAAAGAAGTGGGCTACAGTTGCTATTCTGTCTTCCGAGTATTCTTCTGTCGGTTGTCGTCCGGTCATTGGCGGATTGTACTCGACCGGCAATTGGCCGAGGCGAAGTCGATGTCTTCATCGTCAGCGCCGCCCTTGGCGCCGGTGGAGCTCTCGCAAGTGGCGAGTCTCCATGGCACTGACACCTGCTCACATCTTTGCGCCTGTTGTGCTTTTACCCCGGCTCTGTTTTGTTCTGACGAAACAGCACTTACAAACTCCGCAGCCTACTTTATGTAGCGTGATAAGTGTCGAAATAAGTGTCCAAGGAATAGAAAAGCAACTGGAATCACTCAACAGAGGAAAGTCCACTGGACCTGACGGGATACCAATTCGATTCTACACAGAGTACGCGAAAGAACTTGCCCCCCTTCTAACAGCCGTGTACCGCAAGTCTCTAGAGGAACGGCAGGGTCCAAATGATTGGAAAAGAGCACAGGCAGTCCCAGTCTTCAAGAAGGGTCGTCGAGCAGATGTGCAAAACTATAGACCTATATCTCTGACGTCGATCTGTTGCAGAATTTTAGAACATGTTTCGTGCACGAGTATCATGTCGTCTTTGGAAACCCAGAATCTACTATGTAGGAATCAACATGGATTCCGGAAACAGCGATCGTGTGAGAACCAACTCGCTTTATTTGTTCATGAGACCCAGAAAATATTAGATACAGGCTCCCAGGAAGATGCTATTTTTCTTGACTTGCGGAAGGCGTTCGATACAGTTCCGCACTGTCGCCTGATAAACAAAGTAAGAGCCTACGGAATATCAGACCAGCTGTGTGGCTGGATTGAAGAGCTTTTAGCAAACAGAACACAGAATGTTGTTATCAATGGAGAGACGTCTACAGACGTTAAAGTAACCTCTGGCGTGCCACAGGGGAGTGTTATGGGACCATTGCTTTTCACAATATATATAAATGACCTAGTAGATAGTGTCGGAAATTCCATGCGGCTTTTCGCGGATGATGCTGTAGTATGCAGAGAAGTTGCAGCATTAGAAAATTGTAGCGAAATGCAGGAAGATCTGCAGCGGATAGGCACTTGGTGCAGGGAGTGGCAACTGACCCTTAACATAGACAAATGTAATGTACTGCGAATACATAGAAAGAAGGATGCTTTATTGTATGATTATATGATAGCGGAACAAACACTGGTAGCAGTTACTTCTGTAAAATATCTGGGAGTATGCGTGCGGAATGATTTGAAGTGGAATGATCATATAAAATTAATTGTTGGTAAGGCGGGTACCAGGTTGACATTCATTGGGAGCGTCCTTAGCAAAAGTAGTCCATCAACAAAGGAGGTGGCTTACAAAACACTCGTTCGACCTATACTTGAGTATTGCTCATCAGTGTGGGATCCGTACCAGATCGGGTTGACGGAGGAGATAGAGAAGATCCAAAGAAGAGCGGCGCGTTTCGTCACAGGGTTATTTGGTAACCGTGATAGCGTTACGGAGATTTTTAACAAACTCAAGTGGCAGACTCTGCAAGAGAGGCGCTCTGCATCGCGGTGTAGCTTGCTCGCCAGGTTTCGAGAGGGTGCGTTTCTGGATGAGGTATCGAATATATTGCTTCCCCTTACTTATACCTCCCGAGGAGATCACGAATGTGAAATTAGAGAGATTAGAGCGCACACGGAGGCTTTCAGACAGTCGTTCTTCCCGCGAACCATACGCGACTGGAACAGGAAAGGGAGGTAATGACAGTGGCACGTAAAGTGCCCTCCGCCACACACCGTTGGGTGGCTTGCGGAGTATAAATGTAGATATAGATGTAGATGTAACGCATATGTCTTAGAAATCGGCTAGAGAGAAGTTTCAAAATGTATCATGAGATACGGTGTCTGGCTGCTAGGACTTTCCGGATGGCACACGTGCATCGACAAAGTAAATGCCAGCAGCCGACAACAGTAAGGTCTTTTCCCCATTAGCAGAAAGCCTCCAACCTGGACTACAGTGCAAATATGGTACAGTGACGGCTTCTGCTGTAGTATGAAAAATGACTATTTTGAAATACTTTATAATTGCATGATAATTCGGTATTTCACAATACATCACATTCAAATGTATCAGCGTGTTTGCGGCATGATACTGAAGTACATTTATTAAGACATCCACATTATAAGTGCCCAAACACTGTAGAAGTTCACTGAACACACCTAATAAATATATTTGAAATATTCACAGCAAACTGACAACTGCTGAAAAGTTCATGCAATGTTTATAAACGAAGTATTGGAAGATAGCTTACACTACACTCGTTCGTCCTCTGTTAGAATATTGCTGCGCGGTGTGGGATCCTTACCAGGTGGGATTGATGGAGGACATCGAAAGGGTGCCAAAAATGGCAGCTCGTTTTGTGTTATCACGTAATAGGGGAGAGAGTGTGGCAGGTATGATACGCGAGTTGGGATGGAAGTCATTAAAGCAAAGACGTTTTTCGTCGCGGCGAGATCTATTTACGAAATTTCAGTCACCAACTTTCTCTTCTGAATGCGAAAATATTTAGTTGAGCTCAACCTACATAGGTAGGAATGATCATCAAAATAAAATAAGAGAAATCAGAGCTCGAACAGAAAGGTTTAGGTGTTCGTTTTTCACGCGCGCTGTTCGGGAGTGGAATGGTAGGGAGATCGTATGATTGTGGTTCGATGAACCCTCTGCCAAGCACTTAAATGTGAATTGCAGAATAATCATGTAGATGTAGATGTAGATGTAGCTCGTGACTCTAGCTGCCAATCCTGGTCCATATTGATTCATATGTTAGTTAGTGAATTGTTGAGTTTTATATCTTCCGGAATGGACGGAGATCCAGGCCACGCTCTTGCCCTTGGGGTGGGAAACTGCCCCTAAAGGCGGAAGAAGCAGTAGTGGTCAACGGCATGATGATGTAGAAGACAGTGGGAACCACTGTATTAAAGACACAGAATGTGTATCCCAGTAAATGTGAACAGTAATTGAAAAACGTGTCATGATGATCTCTACAATGGCGAAAGATTCTGGAATAGTCCCCCATTCGGATCTCTGGGTGCCCTCTCCCCGTCCCCAAACCCCAGGGGGAAAGCCCATGGATGGTAGGGGGAGAGGGAATCACGAGGAAAAGATTAAATAATCAACGAAAGGATATCGTTCTACGAGTCGGTGCGTGGAATATCAAAAGCTTGAAGGTGATACGAAAGCTAGGAAATCTTAAAAGGAATATGCGAAGGCTCAGTCTTGGTATAGCGGGTGTCAGTGAAATGAAATGGAAAAAAAAACAAAGATAACTGGTCGGATGAGTACAGTATAATACGGAATATGGTATAACGGGACTACGATTCGTTATAAATTGTGTGATGTGGCAGAGAGTGTGTTCCTGTGAGCAGTACAGCGATAGGGTGTTTTAATCAGAACGACAGCAAACCATCATCGGCAACAACGGTGCAGGCATACACGTCGCCGTCGTAAGCTCAAGATGAAGTGCTAGAGGATGTATGTGAGGAGATTGCACGGGTAATCCAGTACGTTCAGGGAAATGAGAATCTAATAGTCATGGCGGACTGAGATTCGGTTGCAGGGTAAGCAGTAGAAGAAATCGTTACAGGAGAGTATGGGGTTGGTACTAGGAATGAGAAAGGAGAAAGACTAATTGAGTTCCACAAAAAATTTCAGCTAGTAATAGCGAATATTCTGTTCATGTGGTTCAAATGGCTCTGAGCGCAATGGGACTTAACTTCTGAGGTCATCAGTCCCCTACAACTTAGAACTACTTACACACATCCATGCCCGAGGCAGACTGTAGCTCCTAGAACCGCTCGGCCACTCTGGACGGCATTCTGTTCAAGAAACACGAGCGGAGGAGGCATACTTTTAAGGCCGGTGTATATGGAAAGCTTTCAGTTAGATTACATCATAGACAGAAATTCCGAAATCAGGTACTGGATTGTAAGGCATACCCAGGAGCAGGTATAGACAGATCACAATTTGATAGTGATGAAGAGCAGGCTGAAGTTTAAGAGATTAGGCAGGAAGAATCATTACGCAAAGAATGAAGAGATACTCTTGATGTTCTCTAAGGCTACAGATATTGCAATAAGAAATACCTCAGTTGGCAGTACAGCTGAAGGGGAATAAACATCTCTGAAATGGAGAATCACCGGAATCGGAAGAGAAAACATAGGTGCGACGAAGGTAACTGCAAAGAAACATTGGGTAACAGTAAAAATAACTCAATTGGTTAATGACGGAAGGAAATAGTAAAGTGTCGGGGAAATTCAGGAATACAGAAACACAACTGAAGAAGCTGCTTAGGCATGAAATAAATAGGAAGTGCAGGGAAGCTAACGCGAAAGGCTGCAGGAAAAATGTGAAGAAATCGGAAAATGTCAGTCCAAACAACCATCGCTTGAATTAAGCGCAAGGTTGCAACATTAAGAGCGGAATGAGAATTCCACTGCTACATGGAGAGAGCGGGTATGTAGAAAGAGCACACAGAAGGCTCTGGTAACATGACAGAAGAAGAGACAGTAGTCGATTTAGAAGAGATAGTGGATCCAGTGTCATTGAATCAGAATTTAAAGGAGCTTCGGAAGACTTAAGATCGAATAAGGCAGAAGGGATAGAAAACGTTCCATCAGATTTTCTCCCGTCAAGTTTTCTAAAATCATTTTGGGAAGTGGTAACAAAACGATTATTCACGTCAGTGTGCAAACACTATTAGTCTGGCGGTGTACCATTTGACTTGCGGAAAACCATCATCCACACTATTCCGAAGACTGAAAGAGCCGTGAATTATCGCACAAACAGCTTATCAGTTCATGAATCCAAGTCACCGACAAGAATAACATACAGAGGAATAGAAAATAAAATTGAGGATGTGTAACGATTTACTATCATATTTACTCGCGTAAGAAGAGCAACACCCCTTATGTTTAGGTTAGTTTACAACTAAGTTTCACTTTCTGACGTTAATGCAGTTTCCGAGAAGCCAACTTTTCGCAGCCACGTCCTTCCTGCTGTGAGGTACGCTCACGCACCGTCTATATCGCCCTCGCGGGAAATTCCGGCGGGGTAACATCTGTGAGTCCTGAAGTGATTTAGGCCCGCCCGCTGCAGTTTCCCTCATCATCCAGCCGACCTATTATTTCCGCAAGTCCCGCAGAAACTCACAGCACTACGGTGGCACTTCTTTTCCACAAACGTGAGAGGGAGCGAGTGGAATCTAGGTCAGCTATGCCGTTTCGCCTCATCCACAGCGGTGAATTCCTAGCTTACTTGCAACATGCACGGAACCGAAAGCTGCAGAGCGAATATGCAGGAGCATTACTGAGAAATTCCACGTATTACGAGCGCTATCCACAAAGTAGCAAATGCTTTGGTCTATCGTGGCGGGTGGCGGGGACACAGCCGCCGTCTTGGTGCCACAACGTTCCTACCCTCAGTATTCATGCGATGGTAGTGTGTGGTCTGTGTTTCTACTACTTTGCCTTCTGTGACGTGTTAAAATGTGCGTTTCAATAGGAAACCCAGCCACTTGTGAGGGGCGTTCTTTGATTAAGTTTTTGCTGAGGAAGAACTGCAAACCAGTTGAAATTTATCACGATCTTTGTAATGTGTATGCAAAAGCAATAATGAGTGAAAACCGAGTCATTTTAAAAATTGATGTACAAATGTTCATAATGCGGACCGCAGTGATTGGCCTAGCCTTGTGACTGGCTAACTGATGATCAAAATCAACGACAAAATTCATGAAAATCGTCCTTTCACCATTACGGAACTTTCACAACTTTTCCCCAAATTTCACGGAGTTTGGTTCATGAAATTGTGGCGGAAATGCTTGACTACCACAAATTATGCGCTAGGTGGTAACTGGTGGTGAGAGTTGGGTGACGAATGTAGTCGATGGTATAGGGACATACAAATTCTCCCAAGAAACCAACGAAGTTTTTGCGAAAGCTGTCACCAAGAAAGATCATGGCTACTGTGTTTGGGAATCTTAGAGTCTAAGAGAATTATTCTGATTTCCTTGAACGTACCACAGCACTTACCTCAGAGAGGCATTGTCAAATCGTGACAAAGTTAAGGCGGGGAACACATGGTGCAAAAGTTCTGTTTTTCCACGACGTCGCGTGTCCACACACGGCCAATAGTACCTGAGAACTCCTTCGACGGTTTGGATGGGAGGTGTTAGATCATCCACTACGCTGCCCGTATTTGGCGTCGAGCGACTGCGACCTCTTCCCAGCAACGAAGACATCGCTCACTACACAACGCTTCGGTTCTGAAACTGAACTGCATGCCGGTATAAATCATTTGTTGCAATCACAGGTCGCAGATTTATACAGAGACGGTACTAAAAAGACGTGCGACTGTATGATAAATGCCTCTGAATGAATGACGATTATGTAGAAAAACAGCATAAGTCTGTATCTTTAAAATGTATCTAATAAAATTTGGTTTTTCAATATTCTTAATTTTTTTATTTCGAAATCTCTTTTACTTTATGGATAGCCCTTGTATTAGACTGAGAAATCAACAAAAAGTGAAGCACCCGAAGGAGAGGGAAGAGCGAAATGAAACTTAATGTGCACGTGATGTTATTTCATTGATTACAGAGACAAATTTACAAAGAACTTGATGGTAGGAGTCCACTTAATAACATGTTGCAGCCCGTCAAGTCTGCACGTGTGCGTTAATTTTATATTCTCATATAGGGCAGGTGGGCCCGCAATTGCTGAACTGGTTCTTGATATCACGGGTACTGACACTGAGACGAAGTGAGGTCCAAAATGGCCCCACACCTCTGTCGGGGACAGATGTGGAAACATTGCTGCCCATGGGATTATCTTAGAATCACACAGACAATTCTTAAACACACACGTCACGTGTCGAAGAACGTTGTCCAGTTCAAAAATGGCAGCACAGTAGTGTCGCTTGAGAGGTGTGATAAGGGGGCCGGCCGTTGTGGCCGAGTGGTTCTAGGTGCTTCATTCCGGAACCGCGCTGTTGCTACGCTCGCAGGTTCGAATCCTGCCTCGGGAATGGATGTGTGTGATGTCCTTAGGTTTGAGTAGTTCTAAGTCTGGGGGACTGATGACCTCAGATGTTAAGTCCCATAGTGCTTGTACCATTCTTGTGATAAGGGGATACATCTGCGCCTCATAAAACGCCGATAAAGGAAAATGTAGAAGGACTGGGCCTTGGGGGAGGGAGAACTTCATTCACCTTTTGTTGCACACAAAGTTTTATTCGTGTAAAAATTAATTCGAATATCAATTATACTGAAAAAAATTGACAAATGTGTGGTTACAAGATATCTAAAAAGCTACTAGTTTGCCATTGACACAAAAATTCTGATACAGTTACAATCAGTATAAGCAACAAACTAGTATTACATAATTGTCTGAACAGCTTGTCGTTATAATGCTTACTAGTTGCACATCAGATGCCAGCAGCCGATTTACTCTAATGCTACATTCATAGGATTATTGTACCATGATTAATGGTAGAATAATAGGGATCAATCGTTACAGATCAAATGGCAGAAGTCACTTTACGTTAATGGAATTTCATTGGATTATAGTAGTGCGATTACAATAAAATGCTTTCGGTGTCAAGTATCTCGAGGACTAAACCGAAGACAATCTGAATAGTGACATAATTGACTTACAGACAGTAAGTGACACACTTGGCAAATGCATTCGTTACTGAATAAATAGAATAAGTAACTTTAAAAAATACAAGTATTTCATCTGAAACACAACTTAGCCAAAGCCCGAAAAGGAAATAGTTTCCGCTGTGCGCTGTGAGATGACTTTAGCCGTGTACATGTAGTTGTCTGTATCACAGTATTAAGCGCTACCATATCAGTAAGTTTGTGCACATTTGGTTCACTGTTGTGACCGTGGTACGGCTTCTTTTGTGTCTACAGTGAGCACCGAGGCAGTGGACGCGGTACTGGGCCGCAGTGTCACTTTGCCCTGCGACATTGAACCCGCGACCCGCGAGGACCGCGTGTACATGGTGCTCTGGTTCCGGGACGACGTGGGCAAGCCCATCTACAGGTGAGTACCCTCATCTCTCTATCAGCCTCCCCTGCTGTTTGTAATAGACGTGGGGCTAATGAAGTGAGCGACGATTTACACATGTATCAAGTCCGTACCCATATAGGTTTGAGAACAAAAAACCAGCAAGGAGGATCCATACGAAGAGAAACTTCACTTTGAGTTACCATAAAAGTACCATTTGCGAGTAGTACATGATGAAAAGTAAAAGCATTCAACGTCGTAGCTATGGAACGTTCAGCAGAGCCAACACGAAAAAAATCAATATGAAGACATGCTTCACCAGGCACAAAGTGAACATCAGTTGAAACAAACTTAAATTGACGATCAAGAAATATGGTTTGCCATATCAATTATTTTAGACGTTCGAAAGATAATGCACAGGTAAAGAACATGCACTGCGGCAGCCACCTCTTGATTTTAGAAGATATCGATGTATAATATCCAGGTAGACTCTTGGACACAGATAATACGCCAGCTGCAATGATGAAATGAGTATTTCATCTTCAAATGGATATGTGTATTCCATTACGTTTGGTGGCCACAGGTTCCCTTTGGCTGCAATTACGTTTCGGACTCTTGCTTTTGTTATTTTGGTTTCAATATGCACCATTGTTTCATTGCTAGAGTCTGTATCTGCCCCTGGGTACGCCTTACATGCAGCATCTTAGTTTGGTATCTTTGTCTGGCCATAATGTAGCCCAGCTGCCAACTTCGGACCTTCTCCGCGTATTCCTCTCCCCTTGTGATTCTTGAACTGAGTTTTTGCTATTACTAGCTGGAATTTATTGGAGAAGTCAACCAATGTTTCTCGTCTCTCATTCATACTACCATTCCAGTGATTGTAAAAGACCCTTACCGATTACGAACGGAGAAGAATGTCACAACTTTTCAGGACAGTTTGTTTCGAACACGAAAGAAGTTGCTTCTGTCAGTTATAGCAAGTCCATCTCAACTTGTTTCTGAGCGTTCATTGTAAATGGAACAGCATATACTGGACATCTGGAGTCCGGTTCAGTGTAAAGGCCATTGCTCACTGCAACACATAAAACCGCACGTCTTGTGTGAGCGAAACAACATGCTGACCGAAGAATAGGAGGCGTTTAGTACGCCGGGCGAGTCGCGATATCACCTCTTTTCAAATTGTAGGAAACCTAAACGAGAACATTTGTTCCTACATTTGTGGTCACAAATTGTTGTCTTTCCTTACACGTGATGCATATGCTGTGGGTACTCCGTCTTCAAAAATAAGGACAGTAGTTTCACGCCGGCCGGAGTGGATGAGCCAAAATTTACATTTATTTTGCAAAACTATCCATGCCAAGTATTATTCTGTAAACATATAGCAATATTATAGAATATTTACTCAACCTTTTGATATTACATGTTAATACGTTGAATAAGAGTAACTTCTTTAGTGAAGGAAGAGGCCGTGTCCATGAATTCAAAGTAGCGTAAACATTGCTTTTTCCTTGATTACTTGAAATAAGAATCAAACTAGATCAAGCAGTACAATGTTGCCTGTTCTGAGAACTTCATGCAACATGAAGACATAAGATTCTTTTGCTTCTGACGCACAGTTATTTTTCAAAACTTTCAGATCCTGTCATTTTTTCACAAGAGTTGGTTAGTAGGTCCGAAAATATAAACTAGTAATTTTTATAATTTAGAACTTTATTGTAGGCTAGTAAAAATAGGCAAGACTTGGAGAATACCGCACAGTCTTAAAGGTATAAGAAAAGCCAACAAAATCAAACTCTAGTGCACTGGCTGTGCCCATTTCGAAGTAGCAGTCACCCAAGCTCCATTATAAGTAGCCATGAATTTGAGAAGCCTTGGGCGATTTCTGTCTGTGGCGAGTTCTCTAACTGAATGTGTAGGAAAGGTAAACCTCAGCTTGTAGAAGGGCTTCAGGAACCCTGCCTATTTGTGAAAAGTTTCAGATGTAGCTTCATCAACACTAAATTGTGAAGACTGATACCGAACTGAAGTGAACACCTCTATCCAGTCTTTGGGACTTCCGTGTGAGCTCCCTGTTTACAGGCCGCACGCTTCTGTCACATTCCAAATAAGAATTCCCTGTTAGGGGAAATGTTACTTTTATGGTGTCAAATCTTCTGTCCGCTGTTACTACATTCTGCAAAACTTAAATAAACGTGTAGTTCTTATGTTGGCCGGTACATGAATCACAAACCATATCAAGATTTGTCATTGCTCCGTCAAGGTAATTGCCAAAAATGTACGAACCATTGAACAGATATCGGTACCATCTTTTCTGGCAACTCATTCGGGATAAAGGGAAAATGTACCCTCTGCACTTAATAAACAGCGCAGGTTGGAAACACTCACAAGTAACAGATGTTTGCAGTATGCGCTGTTAATGGCATTATTAGGCAGAGGCAGATTCTTGCCGCAATCCATACATATGTCTCCCTTTCCCTTGTTTTTTTTTTTCGCTTTTCTTCTTAGCTTTTTACGTATTGGCTTATAATTTGTGAAAATCGTTTAAATTTTTCAAATACTTCAGTTGAGACTTAATATGTCTTATTTCCGCCGGTTGAGTGTGGTTTATTTTTTCTGATTCTAGGCCTTTCAGTTTGGCTGTATATTCGATAAAGGCACTACATGTGTCTGTGTGGTCACCCAAAGGAAAAGTTAAAGCTTTATTAAACATGTTTCTATATGTCTCATAAGACGCCTTAATTGTTGAGTAAGCCCCTTTCAACAAAGCAGAACATTTTACTTGTGTTTAGTTCATCAGAAAGGTATACCTTAATGATATCTTTAAATCCATAATGATTATTGCTAACCGGCAAGAAGGCAATATGCTACTTAATCATACTGTTTTATCTGTCAATTTCCAGGCCCGTTCCTGTCTTTCTCTCTTATCAAAAGGGACATTCACAGTAGCTGCAATATTAGACTCTAAATATTGAATCTTTCTTTTCTATATGACGTGGATTGCCATAAATAACTTACGGCAAAATTACAACTTCTTTCTTTCCATTCCTCTATTTGTGCTCGTACTCTGTACTTGTATATTGCATTATTAAGTCCTGATTCACTTTTATCTTTCCAAGGGCCTCTGCCATATATTGGAAGTACTGAAATGAGACTACATACATGAAAATTCTGCAAATCTACAGACTCTACTAAACTGAATTCTTTTAAAATACTTTGTCTCGTATCTGCAGAGACGTTGTCGAAACACTGCAACTTATAACGGCAGTTTTCTCCCATCTCACGAGATATTACATAATTTTTTTCTTTTCTTCGTACTTGGTGACTTTCTTACATACTTTCACTACCGGCATCACTCAGTGGTACACCTTCCACATCACAACTTTCGTAAAATTGCAGGAAATTTAGTGCATTATATAAAGGCATACACACAAAAGCTCAGTGAGCCAACAGTGCGCAGAATTACAACAAAATTTGATAACCAGCGTTTTCCAGGGCTGCAGGCTACAACATTATTTATTTTAAAGATGAGCACCTAGAGATAGTTCATGTGAAACAAGAAAAAAAGGCAAAGTTCTTTCTTTACCTGTACAGGTTCTTTTCCAAGTCCATTTACTGAATGAAAAGCTTGGTTTCTCTCTCTTACTGTCATAGGAAATACTGTGTCTGTTCCCTATTTTCATGTGCTGGTGAAAACTCCACAAAATGAAAAAAAAAGACTTAGCTCTTTCTTTCCCTGTACCTTTTTTTGGCCGTGGCCGTTGGAGTAAGTGCTGACACACACATCAGTCTGCAGAAAGCTACAAAATGAAAACATTTTGATTTGTATACAGGAACTACGTTGTAGAGACGAGCGAGAGACATAAATGGGGGCAATGAGAAGCGACAGAGGAGAATGATGGAGTGTTAGGTAGCCTGCAGATTGCAAGCCGGCTGTTTATCTCCATATAGCTTAATTTATGAAGGTAATTTAGTCTTAGCTTACGGTAAACGTCACAGTGTATATTAAAGGCTCTTACAAGTCTGACAGCGTAAGCTTCCAGTACATAACTCTTGCCAACACAGTGTGGAGGCGAATATCCATAGTGAGCACCGACTACCGGGCTAGGACGTTCCGTGTTGCCTTAACTATAAAAAACTGCGTAGTAAGTCTGAGTTAGCCCGTCGTGTTTAACGTAAACACTCGGTGCCAGTAAGTGTGAGCTGTCATACTATCCTACGGTTTCTATAGCTACGCTAAATAGGTGCTCCCAAATTAAACTACATGACTTTTACTACACGTGAAAGATGTAGAGAGCTCTGTTTCGTCTCCATTGCTAGGCTGATCCTAATCCCAAATTACCACCGAGCAGAGGTGTACTTACACTTATGGGACTCATTTTCATGTAGAGGAACTTATCTAATGCCAGTACAGTTGAATTTCCTTAATTGAAACTAATCAGCATCAAACAATACTCCCGTACACCTCGGATAACATTATCCAGTTTCGTGTGTCTCATCTCCGAACACACAGGAAATGCTTATGCAATTTTAAATACTCTGTAAATAATAAATTCATAACGAAACAAATTTTCGCACCGTAAATACAGTCAAACGTTGTACATAATGATATAATATGATATAATAAATCTTTAAATGTCTCACATAAGAGGAATGTGGAAGTACATTACCCATGTGCAGTATAAGAAAAATAAAAAATAAAAAGAGAAAAACATTGCTCACAGGGTTCTGTGATGACCAGAGTGAAATAATTAACAAAGTAAAAGTTGGATGGATCTAAAAATGGTGTGCCCAATAAGATTACAGGAAAAAAGGGCCACACATTTACACATACCGGTACATTAGAAGTATTACAATGCTTTAACATTAAGAAAATAATATTCCTATTTGTTAAAAATATTAACTGCATACAGTATCAATGAAAAATCAGAGCTAGCAGTTTAAATTTAATTAAATTGTGAAACCTGAGAATTTTCTGCTGTGTATAACACTCGTAGAGAAGATCCAGCACCTCCGCAGTCCTATCTAAACAAATGAAGGATGTTTAATTATGTAATAATCATGTTTCCAATCAAAAATCAGCTTACAATTACGATCTCAATAATAGCAACCGAGAGCCTATTGCGTAAGGTGATAAACATAAGTGGAAAGTTTGTACACCAATATCAATTTCCCCACCAAAGTGTCGATGAGGTAAAGGGTTATTGAGTAGAAGGAGTAGATCATTCCTAGTATCCTCCAATCAGATAAATTCAGAAAGTCACAAGATGTTGTTCAAATGGTTCATATGGCTCTGAGCACTATGGGACTTAACATCTATGGTCATCAGTCCCCTAGAACTACTTAAACCTAACTAACCTAAGTACATAACACAACACCCAGTCATCACGAGGCAGAGAAAATCTCTGACCCCGCCGGCAATCGAACCCGGGAACCCGGGCGTGGGAAGCGAGAACGCTACCGCACGACCACGAGCTGCGGACAAGATGTTGTGAATCAGTAGTATTTGGAATGGTTACGTCTTGATTCACGCTAAACACATGCCCCATCATGCATGTAGCCTCGTTTCCATGCATTCACAGCCGCAGCGCCACAACATCATCACTGACTTTAATGCAAGATGGTCTCGCTGCCTTGCCACAGGAACCGTCTCCACTTCCACTCCTGTTAATATTCGTAATAAGAAAGACATTTTCTCACAGTATACGCACTGCTGTGCTGTGTCTGAGTGCATATAACCTCTGAGAGATGCTCTCTGCGCCCCATTCCATTACAGACGAGAGTCAGTTCCCCATTCCGTTGCACACCATAGAATATATCACTTTATAATATTAGTGCGCAGCTGCCGCCATGTTTATAGGGTAGTGGCCTTTTCCCCATAGGCTCACCCTCATATATATTTGACACATATATTAAACGAACCTCCTCCTTCCCCTCTCTGTGTCCACCTCTTCCTCCCTCTGTCTACCTCATTCTCCCACATCTGTCTGTCCCTCCTCTCCCACCTTTGCCCACTTCCTCCATCTCTTTTATCAGGACATTCCCGACGCACTTCTTCCTTTTTCACCCACCCATACCACTCTACGTCTTCCATTCACTTCATGCATCTTCTCTTCCACCTCCGCTCTCTCTCTCTCTCTCTCTCTCTCTCTCTCTCTCTCTCTCTGTTTATTTGCTCCTCCCCCTTGTTCTGTCCATCCCCTCCTCCATAATTCTCATTGGCACATGAAACTCTTGCAAAACAGTACAATAAATCAGGATTAAACTCCTCCCGCAGTAAGATTGTCATGCAGGCAGCCTGTATCCCGCGAGCTCGAAAGCAAGTTGTTGCCAGTATCTCTGCTCCTGTTATAACTACGAGGGTACAAAAGCCACAGTGCTGACACCTATGAAGCCTGCTGTTTCTGTGATAAATTTGGTTGAAATCGATCCAGGGGTTTTGGACTAGATCCCAGACATACACAAAGAAACACACAAACTCTGCTTTATGGAGATGAAACAGATGAAGAAGCTTCCATCACCTTGGAAACAGTCTCTTGTAAGTTTAGATTAGTAGCAATAAGGTCGACTCATGACGTCATGCTCATGGCTGCTATTCCCACTTATATTACATGACTTACAGCTTGCATCATGAGCTGCCAGTATCATCCATTCAGGGTGATGCTGACATCTTAAGAACTGTCATACAGTCCTCATTTGTATCAGCACGTAGTATTTCTTGTAGTTAGACACATTCTTTCTTGATATTTTCTTCAAAATGTCCTCTAGCATGAGTAGGTAAAAGCAAGAATACAAGCAGCTGTGGAGACTACTAACTGTAACATGGACTGCTTATAAGATATAAAAGTGTCTCTGTGTCATGGACACACAGTTGTGCAGAAACTTCGACCACTGTGGATGTCCCAGTACAATAACTACTAAAGTTCAAAACTAATAATGTATTTCAATGAAGGAGGTGATATTCTTTGGTATGCTTCAATGTATGTGTGACTGCAGACAGTTGACGAGTTCCATATAGACAGTACCTGGAGGAAGGTGTACATAATTGGAGTCTGGCTGCTTTAGCATTTGTGGTGCCACTTTCAATCTATTTAAATCTTTTTTATGAATATCTAGTATGAATTATGACACTCCTCTTGTTTGAGTTATGATTTTCTTCCTTTCACCTCCCCCCCCCCCCCACCCATTATCTCTGTCTCTAGGAGAATTGACTTACTTATAAAGAGCAACTGTTATCCCATTAGTTGGGCAGTCTGTATGGAAGGATTTATTTACAACCCTAATATTTATCTCCATCATATTTTGCCATTTATGGCGGAATTTCGGCTTTTGTTAAGTACCCTAATTCAATATTCCAGACTGTTAACCTAATCGTTGGAGGGTTGATAAAGGTGTTTATACTTGATAATTTATGACCCAATATGTTATCCTTATCACTATAATTTGGTGCCCAGTATAGCGGTCCAATATGTCTGCCAGCTCCCACAGTCAAACATGGTAGCCCAAGGAGGCAGATGGCGAAGTTTTCATTGAGATGTCACGTATGTTAAGCGTCATGAGAATCTGCTTCACCATTCTGATGTTACAGCGTCCATTTAAAAAAATCCAAGTAAGGTATCTCCTTCCACATGTTTTAAAAAGTTGCATATTCCATGGGATATTTATTTACAACATTCATAATTATTCTTTGTTCCCTCCAGACATCTAGTAAAAGTTTTTCCTCAAAACATACTATAGGTCACATAAGACATCACCAACAACGTGTTAAGTGTAAAATAAAAAGAAATCCAATTGGAATAGCTCCTTTCACAGTTGAACATTGCATAGTCTATTCGTACAGGCATTTTCGAATGTAACACATCACATCTTCTAAAGGGTATGTGTGTAGCTGCACTCCTTTAAAAATTACGCCGTTGCTACATAACAGTTACACTGTTCAGAGGGCTCTGAGCACTATGCGACTTAACTTCTGAGGTCATCAGTCGCCTACAACTTAGAACTAATTAAACCTGACTAACCTAAGGACATCACACACATCCATGCCCGAGGCAGGATTCGAACCTGCGGCCGTAGCGGTCATGCGGCTCCAGACTGTAACGCCTAGAACCGCACGGCCACTCCGGTCGGCAGTTACACTGTGGACATGTTAAGATTCACTTTTCTTTTTCTTTTTTTTTTTCACTGACAGACATTGGTTCTACATTTAACAGTTACACAATGTGTATTTCTTGTGGTCCCATCCACTACTAGAGATTGTAGCTGATGTATCCCTATATTACAAGGGCATGTGATCTGCATTGCTACTACCAGCCACTACCTACCTCAGACACCAAACATCCAACAACTCTGCACCAGCAGCTCATTTTTTATTTATTTATTTTGCATATACATGAAGGTATCATCTCACTGACCCCAGACCACATTCATCTGCACAGCCTGCAGACACCGAATAGTAGTGTTACATACATTTATCTTACATAAAAAATGTTTTCAAAACTGGATGTTCCGATTTGTCATTAAGGCTCAAACTCAGTTCACATTTGAGGATTTGACATGTTTATACTAAAGACTTCGCTCCTCTGTCAGAACACTTAGAAGATGCAGTAAATCTACTAAAGAGACGGCCTACACTATGCTTGTCAGTCCTCTTCTACAGTATTGCACATAGTAATGAGCCGTTAACAGGTATGATTGCCAGATCTTTAGAGAGAAGGACATAACCGATTTACCACTGGATCCTTACCTAATCAATACATGTGATCCTCTTCTGCTTGCAACAGACAACGATGGAAGCAACATAAACAGTGTTATTATAATAATACTTCATTTTATGATAAGACTTGAATTGTTGGTTGCCCATAATATAAAATTATACCCGGCAGCTGAAGTGTCATCTGAACTGTAAATTGGTTATAAAACGTATGCTGTGTGCCACAGAACCACTTATTGCTTCCCTTTAAAGCAGTAATAAAACGGTCAGTAAAACAAGAGGGTGACGCTAAACTAATTTTTCTTTAAATAACCATTCATTCACCATTGGTATTTAGTTTCAAGGCAACGTACAGCATGGATTTGAAATTTGTAAAGGTAAATGGAAATGCTGTGTGGGTAGGGCCTCCCGTCGGGTACACAGTCGGATGGTGCAAGTCTTTCTAGGTGACGCCCCTTCGGGGACTTGCGTGTCGATGGGGATGAAATGACGGTGATAAGGACAACATAACACCCAGTTCCTGAGCTGAGAAAATCTACGACCCAGCCGGGTATCGAAACTGGGCCTTTAGGTATTACATTCCGTCGCACTGCCCACGCAGCTACCACAGGGCGGACATTTGTAAAGGTTATAGGCCTAATATTCTGTTACAAAACCGGAAGGTCTTCAAACCAATATTCTACTGTCAAAACAATAGGAGCTACAGTGTTGTCACACGTGGTGGCAAGTGTGTCGGGATGTATTGACTGTCCAAATGTAATTAGTGTAAGAGTTTCCTTGTAGTTTACAGGCAAATAAATGAAACTGTAGGTAGACAAAACACACCTGTTGTCTTCATAGGTGACATAAGCGTCTCTTTCCAAGGATTTTTTTTGTTGCTCAAAACTGAAGTTTCTTCTACTTAATAAACGATTGGCTGTAAAAAATCGCAGAGATACACAGTGAAAATATGGTATTGTTAGAGTAAAAAATTTCTAGCAGTACTTCAGTGTTATAAATAGCAGTTTTCAGTCAGCTAATACTATATTTTTTTGTCAGCCCACTTTATAAAATTAGTAAGACTTCTACCAAATCGTAAACACTTCCAATTTAATAAATTAAAGCTATAGTAAGACAGAACCAATACCTTATTGGGTGCAAGTTATCAATTTTTACCTCACATTCTTGTGTACAAAATATAGGTTTCCAACAACTTAGGGAACGAATAGCTGTTAAATGTATTACATTGCAGACAGTTGTTCGGTATTTTATTTAACATTAGAGCATCCAGTAGGAGGTACAATCTACAGTACTGTGTATTAGTGTGAAAATGCGCTCCACCACCTTGGAGATACAAGTAGCAACTTTATATCATGTTTTTAATGAGGAAGACATATATCAGGACTTGTTATATGAGTTATATTTGGAAGACAAGCAAAATGCACGTGTTTTTTGTAAATACATTGCTACTCTACACCCAAAAGCACATAATTAAGGAGGAAATTTAGTGGTGTATATTTATTAAAATTTCAGCCTTGATTTTTAGTAGGTAGATGTCAGATGTCTTATTTTTGATAAAATAATACAGACAAATCTCATTTGGCAATAAAATTGTTTGCTTCAGTAAAAGATAAACTGAATTTTTCGATGTATAATCATATTTTCATATCAGAATATGCAGCCTGCTCATGTATAAATAACATCTCAACATGCAGATGAGAGTATCATCGCATGACATTCATTAAAACCAAGCGAAAGTATTGCGATGATCTCCCTCTGACATAAAGAGAAACAGATATCATATCACAATAAGAAAAAACAGTGCTCACAAGTAATGATAGCTATTGGTTATTTTGGTTTTCCCTATGTAGATATGTAGAACTATGTACCATTCACATAGGTAAGAAACAAGAGTTACTGGACTTTAAGCTACCAAGTTTTGGCTTCTTTTCAAGTCAGCATTCAAAAACACATTTACATAATCATAAACAGGAGATATATTTAAATTTTTTGACAGAATAGTAAAACGCTTCAGTAATTTTTACATGATAATACACACACAGAAAACAATTATGTCTTTATATTTCATTGGTGTGGTTTTAATAACAACCAGTTTAATTTTTAATATAATTTAAAAAATCAAGCCACCCTTTCTAAGTTGATCCAGTTAGGAACTGATGATTATGAGCTGATCCTTCATGTATCATTTTACATTATAAGTATATTCAGATGCATTAATTTCTGTGGGTTCTCCAGCATGCAGACACCTTCCAAAGGTATTTACCATAAATGCTGACAACCTCTGTGGCTAGATTTATCCACACATGTTGATTAAAGAAATACGTAAGCCTTGTAGCACATCTACAATTGTTTCTTCTTTTGCCAAATGCAGTTTCTGTTCTTCCGTTATGGCAGTTATTTTTTCCCGCTATGGCAGTTGTTTCTGACATATACACCAAATCGAGAGTTTTTGATTTCGATCCCTTCCATTCCCAGTTTCCATTTCCGCACACATAACATATTTACTGTATTTAAAGGAGTTACTTCTTTAATAGGAAATGGCAAGTCCATTTGATAAATTTGTTCTTTTTCGTAATATCTGTGGAATAAAATTATTTGTGGGAAAAAGTCCTAGTTTCTTAATGTCTGTGTGGAGAGTAAAATTAAGACTTGAAAAAAAAAGTTTCCCCAACTTTAATATATGTCAGACTACCGTATAACACTTGCGTTGTCTTTATTGTAGTCTGTGTTAAGAGTCTCCATGTAGTTTACAGGAAAGTATTTAAAAGTGTTGGTGGACTAAACATAGTTTAAATCATGTCTTTGTTTTGATTGCCTGGGAGGCTTACTTGTCCACCAACCAACTTTCGCATATTCTTTTTGCCCCAGTAGACAAACATGCTAAATAACACATAGTTACTGTTCCGTATGCCATCCGATAATTTACACCACATACAGGTAATCGTCACAGAGTACAGTGGAGCTCATTGTAAATACTGTTACTGGTGCTTAATAAACTTATCCAGTCTACCGCAAAGTCAGGCAAACCATTCGTCCTGTTGTTATATACCATAGCCTCAAGTATGTTTCTACCATGTGCTTCAGTCAAGGAAGATGTAAAAATTTCTTGAAGTTACATATAAACGATAAGTGTTACAAATAACTTCTCCAAATAGGCTAAACACAATAGAATAACAGCCTACCATTTATGTGTAAGGCAACTGTCTGACGTGAGCAGGAGACGGGACATTGGAAGGGGTGGGAGAGGGTTGTCATAAATAATCCTGAATCCACTTGGTACAGATGTAGATGGAGCGAAAGCGGTGCCAGAATTGCTACTGCTTCCATACTCGTTGGCCCGTTTTCTTACACTAAGCAAGTTGGTGCTATTGTTGAGGTTATGGACTCACTATCAGGAAAGTGGACCAGCATTGTTCAAGTGAACACTAGGGTGATCCACTGTAGAAAAACATTATCGATTCTTCAGCTCATCCGTTCCCAGCTGACCTGTTGTTCCACTTAATATGACTTTGGCGTCAATGCAATATTTACGTTTATCGAATCCTGGCAGCTAACCGTTTGTTCTTTTTTAATCCACGCTGTCGAAATTAATTTTACAACTTGGGTACGAAGTTAATGGCTCTAAGAATGCGCGAAGTTTCTTCGTTTAAATATTGTTAAGTTTCGTAGGGATATTATAGGAATTCTAAACAGTACCACCTACTTCTAAACTCAAAAAATGGAACTATTATGGATACCGTAACATATAACTGACTGCTAAAAGCCATTCAACAGCCAAGATTGCATAAACTTTTTTTTTTAAATTTAAGACTACCCATTTTTACAGACTTCGCTGTCATCTTCAGATCTTAAAAAGCTTTTCTTGTACAACACGTTCGTCTTACGCTGCATCTCACTCACAAGTGGATGAAATAAGGACATTTTAAAAAGTTTGTCATCGTTGTATTTTAACCACTTGACATCTTGTGGGTGACGTCTTACACCAAAAATTTTTAAGACCTGAATATGACAGAAAAGTCTGTTGAAACCAGTTCTTTGGATAAAGAAATATTTGATGCTATCTTGTCTGTCGAATGTTTTTTTAACAATTAAAACAGTTCGCCCTTCAATACTCTCAAAATGATAATGTTCAGTTAACTGTCTACAATGTGTCTCTTCTTTGGCTTGTCCAGATGATCCATTTTCGCCATATCAAACACAACGTCATGTAATGAAACGAATACATTATTGAAACAGTACATCCCTCTAAGGTTAATGGATTTATTGAAATAAAGTAGGTATTACATTTCCATGTCATGAACTATTACTGTTTTACTCTATGCAGTAAATAAGTAAGAGACCAGGTTACCCAGTATCAACGGTTGGTTAACAGTTGTTTGCTTTCTGCGAGTAAGAGACAAACATGGACTATTTACTTTTCTTTGATGATAGAGGCAGTAGCATCATAGGAGAATGTATATATGAAAACACTGTGAGGCAAATGTCACACGGAGTTTTCTGTGCGTTAGCGAAAACGTTTGTTTGTTGTTTGAGAGGTCGCTATTCACTTGATATTATGAGCGGAACGCGTTGATAAATATTAGAGTGAATGGCCACGACTGTAAATAATAAAACTCGCGTGCAGGTGAGGTTTGACATTTAAATGGGGAGCTACCCACAGTGTTGACGCCTTTCACACCGAGCAATTATTTCAAAATGTATTCAAATTGTTGTGGCCTGCTGTAGTATGCTGGCTTTGATAACATCGTTTACTAGTCTCCGTACACAGGATTCGTATCATATCGTGAAAAAAACGAACCTTAGTAAACAGTGCACACACACACACACACACACACACACACACACACATACACATACACGTACACATGCCGACGTTTATATTCGTCTGTTGTCAGAACTACCAGATACATTCCCGTTGCATCCATCATGCTCATCCCATTTGTCAGTCTAAAACAGTTGACAGACTCCACTGTAATAGACTCTATGCTAAGGTCGTAAACATGAAAAGATAGCAGTATCAAGTCCCCAGATTGCGGACGTAGTAAATTTTATCCAAAAATGTCTACTGTTCAACTCTGTGACAGATCTTTTACAGGGATGTAGAATAAGATCCGTTACCAGTTACAACTGAAAGTGATTCCACACGACCGGTTTCGAGCTTGTGCCCGTTTTCAGGTGATTATATATATTCAACTTTATGTTTTCACATTAATTGTTGGAGTTCACTGTTTAAATAAAAACCGAATTAAGTGACGTTCACTAAACTGATACGAGCGAAAGTACTAGAAGTGACGAAGTGAAACGCGTCGAAAATTCTAGCGTACTTAACATATAACTGGAGTATGCAAATCGTAATTGCATATTTGTCACAGTTTTACAAACACATTTCAGTTTTCATGTGTTAACTGCATATTTATGACTTGAACTACCATATTAAGCCTTTAACGCAGTAATGGTACTTTAGACGTTAGCAACTGCAAACAAGACATGAACTTGTAACATCCACCGTGTTTAATTTGTAAATACAGTGGGTCATGTAAACACGTTGAGTGTTGCGAGTTCATTTCTTCACGCGTGTCTATTTAGTCAACATCATAAAATTAAACTTTTATGTAAACAGTGAGTATGGAAACACCAAAACGAGTGTATAATAACCTGAAGATGGGCATAAACACGAGACTGATATAAATCACGGAAGTACACAGCACTTGGAACACACAGAGCTAGGCGACAAAGCAGCATCCGGTGGATGCTTAGGGTTTAATGTTTCATCAAAGATAAGTCGCTAGAGATGGAACACAAAAATTATGATAATACACAGACTTAGCAGATGTCATAGGATAGTGGGACACAGATGGTGCAGTCTCTGTCGGTCCATTATGGCCTGGGGGACATCGCCTTGTACGTATTTGTTGATTCAAAAAACTTCACCAACAGCTGCATGTTTTGGTTTATTGTATTTTATATCCCAAAGGCTACCAGTTTCGGCAACTCAATATTGTCATCTTCAGGCTCCATACGCTATTATCGTATTAACAATCTTTTCGAATGGTGCCATAAAACTGGCATCGTAAATGCAGTCATAATGCAACAGTTGGCTACAGTTCTTTTTTTAATGTAAAGTTTTCTGAATCAAGAAATTCGCACCAGGCGACGTCCCCCAGGCTATAATGGACCGACAGAGACGGAATATACCATACCGGGTGTTGAAGCAGGCCAGTGAATTCATCAGCAACAAAATTAAATGAATGGCAACAACTATTGCCATTGACCGTAGAAATCTGTTTTATAACGGTACGATTTACGATTTCTGTTTTATGGCACCATTCGATGAGATTGTTAATACGATAATAGCGTACGGGGCTTGAAGGAGGCAATACTGAGTTGCCGAAACTGGTAGCATAAACCAGAAAAATAGCTGTTGGTTTTTTGAATCAAGAAACGGATGGTGCACGTGTCTTGTATGCGCACAACACGCCCGCCATGACTGCTGCAGTTGTGTAGGATACCTTCTGCGAAGTGGTTGTGCATGTTATTTGTGTAACATGCAAAGTTGTGTCGAGCTGACGCCGTTTGAGCATGGTATGGCGGTCGGTGACGACGGATGGAAATTTCTATTTCGGCAATGGTGCAAGAATTCGGCTTCATACGTTCAGCCTTGCCGAGAGTGTATCGTAAATGGTCGAATAACTGTGTCACAGTCCACAACAGACGAACTACCGGCCGCCCAGCCACCATCGATTACCCTTTACCGGCTATATCTGAGACGCATCGTCACTAGCGACAGAAGGGCAAAAGTGCAACAAATCACGGTTTAGTTGGCTACAGAACTCAACGCCATCGGGCACAACAGCTTGCATTTGTCGTCAATCACCAGGGACGGACACCGCAACAACGGCGTAACGTGATATGGTCGGACGAATCACGATTTCAACTGCACCACGCCAAAGCAAGACAACGTGAGTTGCGCAGACCACACGTATCGATGGATCCAAGCTGCCAATAAGGTGTGGTCCAAGGCGGCTGGTGCGTCTGTCCCCTAGTTCTCCCGGAACGGACTTTAAATGGTTCGCGGTATGTCGAGCTGCTCGGGGACCACATCCACTCATTTTTGGCCCTCCAGCATCGTGACGGCTCTGAGGTGTTTCAAGGTGATAATAAGCCGCCACATCCCTCTCATGTCACCCGGGAATGTTTCCAGGAACATGCAGGGGAGATCCAAAGACTCAGAGATCAGATCTGAACTGCATCGAGCGTAACTGGTGTGTCATGGAACGCAGTCTCTGTGCCTCAGAGTCTCCACCCAGGAACAGACCAGAATTTGATGCTATTCTGTAAACGATTTGGTGTCAGCTATATCCAGAGGAGTACCAGGGACTTGTAGACTCACTCCCACAGCGCCGCACTGCCGTCCATAGG
This sequence comes from Schistocerca cancellata, assembly GCF_023864275.1. Classification (NCBI taxonomy): domain Eukaryota; kingdom Metazoa; phylum Arthropoda; class Insecta; order Orthoptera; family Acrididae; genus Schistocerca; species Schistocerca cancellata. Next base: position 709,367,507 of record NC_064630.1, read on the forward strand.
GTCAGAGGACGCCCCACGTGGTATTAGACGCCTATCCCATGACATTTGCTAAGTCAGTGAAATAAATAAATATACACTGGTGTTCAGAATTAAAGCAACAAAAGGAAATTTTTCTAGTTGGCGTTTATTTTGCCACAAAAGAATCTAAACAGGTGATAGCAAAATAGATATAAAGTAATCAATACAGAACGCAAACAAATGATGTATGCATAAAGGTAGACAAAAATGTTCTTCGTTTTTTTTTAACTTAACTGATTTTCACACACATTCCGACAATTGGTTAATGTGCTCTGCATGGTGTGTGACCACCTCTGGCAGCAATACAGGCCTGACAACGACAGGACGTGCTGTGAATGATGTCATCAATCTCATGGTGACTCAGTAACGCCCATTCTTCCCGTAGGACTGCTCACTGTCTTGGAGAGTGGTCGGTGGACGCTTACGTGATGCAAGCTGTTTCCCTAGTACATCCCACACTTGCTCAATCGGATTTAAATCGGGAGACCTAGCAGAAACCTCTTGCTGGCCTTGAGTCATATTATGACAGAGACATTATTGCCTATAGGACATTTGCAATTGGAGTTGTTGGAGACAGGAATTATGGAACTTGTGTTGTTACTACAGACAAGCCATTTTCATTGTATACGAGGAACAGAAGGAGAATCAATGCTAATGATAGAGTCAATATTTGGTGCCAGATTGAAGGTGTTTTGATGAAATATATTGTCACAACCTCGTACCAGTCACAACCTCGTTTGTAGTGCAAGAAAAATTAATCTTAGACCCAACAAAAGTAAGTGGACCAGTGAGAAGTTCTTGTTGAGCAACATCATTTGGAGTCATATCAAAACTGTTCCGTTTCCAATTGAACACCTGTGTTCTATGAAGTCGAGCATCATCGTCCATCAGTACGACCTCCGGACCCACAGCATTTTGCAGCAACCGCCAACGAGGTCCAAGATCTCGTCACGATATCTGACAACAGTCAAACCTTGCCGATTGACCAGTATAATTTCATGAAGAGCGTTTCGTGTGTTAAACATAATCCCTGCCCACAATATTAGGGATCCTCCACGATCTCGTTTTCTACAGTGTTTGGGTCCCGAAATCGTGTTCCACGTTTCATCGAGAAGCGAATCCATCGAGAATCACTCTCCAAACTAAGTTGGGACTCATCTGTGAAAACAACATTGGCCCACTGTCCGACCGCTCAGGTTGCAGGTCGATGACTGCACTCTAGACTTTCCTTTCTGTGAAGCCGCGTCAGAGGTACACATACAGCAGGTCTCCGACAGTAAAGGCCACTCTTATGAAGCCTTCTGCACATCGTTTGCCTCGACACAACACGTCCAGTAGATGCTGAGAGCTCACAGATTCCGTGCAATACTAAGACGGTAATGTTGTGCCGTTACAACCAAATAACGCTGCTCTCTTCTGAAATCGCACGTGGTCGGCCCTGCCCTGCTCTTCGCGATACAGTTTCGGTCTCTACAAACTGTCGCTACATCCGAGAAACAACAGAAAGATTCACATTACGCCGTCGGGCAAAACCAGTTAGCGACAGTCCTACTTCCTTTGTTTCTGGTAGCCATTTCTCTGTGCCGTATTCCACCGTCTGGACTGTGTACACAGCGGTTGTGGAAGTGTAGCTACCTGGCAAACACTATCCCGTTTCATAGGTGCCCTGAAATCATCGTTGGCATAGTTATTCGTTAACCAGAATGCCATCTTCCGTACAGAACTCGACCACATGGAAATCTGCTTGACAGTATGATTATATCGTGTATTAGACACAGGACGGGAAAATAGCCGTTTGTTGCTTTAATTTTGGATGCCAGTATAGTCGACCGCGTCCTTTTCAAAGGAATAATCGCGGCATTTGTTTTAAGTGATTTAGGGAAATCTAAGTATTGATGGCCGGACAGAGATTTCAAGTGCCGTCCAGGATCTGAGTCAAAACGCTAACCACGGAAATACCTCACTTGGTACAGCATCTGAGATACAGTTGAATGATCTGTCAAAGGGTTCATGAACTTGTTGTTTGCAGACTAAGTACAGCTCCTTAAGGTACTATACACCTGAAAATTGCTACACTAGACCTCGGTATAAAACCTGGAGGGACCTCAGAAAGTTGAAACGTGTCGTGCAGATCCCGCTCTTGAAATTGGACGTAAATATTGTCACGTAGAAGTGGGTGTAACTAAATGAATGACGAACACCAACTTCACTTAACGAAGGTTTATTCAGAACTTGCACATACAACAGCACGGAGCGAACTGCCTCCGGCGAGAACACATACGGTATATATACATTCCAGTACTAGGATTCTTAATATTTGTGGATACTTATAGAGTCTACTCGAACCGAAAATAGGAATTAAAATTTTACAGTTCAGGTTAGTTTTGAACTCAAGGCCCTCCATGCAACAGTTTAGTATCATGACCACTACACTCCAATGACTATGCTCCTCATCTTGTTCTGCGTCATTGCTCCCTCCTTAAGAGAACAGCGTCTCGGTGTTACGTCCTAGTCCGGGAACGAGTCATCGGTACTGCATGCTTCGACTCCCGATGACTGATGTTCGCCCTGGCGTTGACCTTCTTAGCACTTCCCTTGCCGCTACGCTCTTCGTCACCTTTCCGCTTGTTGCCTGTCGCTGGAGCTTCGAATTTACCCTGGGTTGCAGGATCCTTATAGGGCTTCATTCGAAGGACGTGGACGGTATGTCTGATCTTTCGTCGTCTAGTGTCTGGGTCGAAATCGTCAACTTTATAAATAACATCAGACAACTGTCTTACCTTATAATGTTCAAAGTACCGGCTGAGGAGCTTCTCAGAAAGACCAACCTTCCCAACAGGAGTGAAGATCCAGAGGAGGCCACCATGCTGGTAGACAACAGGGCGGTGGCTCGCGTCATACCTTCGGCGATCGTTTTCTTGAGCCTGCAGCGTGCGGAGTCTAGCTTCCTTAGCTCTGGTTAACACGTGGCCGATGCAGTCGTCGTCCACGTCATCGGAATGTAACGGAAACACTGTGTCCGTCGTCGTAGTCGCCTCACGCCCATGCGCCACGAAAAACAGCGTAAATACTGTGGTGTCTTGTTTGGCGGTGTTGTAGGCAAATGTCACGAAAGATAGCACTTCATCCCATTTGCTCTGCTCAACATTGACGAACATTGATAGCATGTCGGCCAAGGTCTTATTAAGGCGTTCAGTAAGCCCTCACTTTGCGGATGGTAAGCAGACGTCATGTCATTTCGCTCGATCCGTAATTAACGACCTTGGGAAACCTTGTTTTAACACAATGTCTTCGACGATGGATTTGGCTATCTCGAATGCTTCGGCTGTTTTCACAGCTTTTGTAATGGCATAGCGTGTCAGATAATCAGTGCAAACAATAATCCATCTATTGCCGCCAGCATACGTTGGAAATCGTCCGAGGAGGTCAATCCCAACACGCTGGAAAGGCGTTTCGGCTGGTGGTCAGGTGGCCTCTGCGGAACTGCCTTTCTCCTCTGGTATTCTCTACAGTGCGAAACACAGTGACGGACACTCCTAAATAAACCTGGCCAGAAATATCTCTTGCGGATCCTATCGTATGTCTTAATAAATGCTAAATGTCCGGCCTCACGTGTGTCATGGACTTTCTGTAGAACATGTAAGCGCATGTGTTAAGAAACACTGGTAGCCAATTCTTTCCAAACGGATCAAAGTTTTTCTTGCAAAGTAACCTATTAACTACCTTAAATTGTCTTTTCACATCCTATGACTGATTTGAGGCATGCATAATTTGATATACCTTGGCGTCCTTCTTCTGAGCAGCAGAGAGACGCTGGAGTGCAGTGAGACAGTCACTATCTTCATCAAAGTCTTGATGGTCTTGCACAGGGTTTCTTGAGAGACAGTCGGCATCTTGGTGTTTTCTTTCACTTTTGTACACTATGGTAACGTCATACTCTTGAAGAGGTAATGCCCACCTGATGAGTCGTCCTGTTGCATCCTTAAGACATGCCAACCAAGAAAGTGAGTGATGGTCTGTAACAACTGTGAATGGCCTTCCATAGAGATTCTGTCGAAATTTGGATATGGCCCAGAGCACAGCAAGACTGAGAAGTGTCTCTCAGCTTTTGTAAGTATCCTAGAAGCGTAGGCTATAACCTTCTCTTTTCCATCCGAAATTTTCACCAGAACAGCACCGATCCCGTACCCGTTAGCATGTGTGTGTAGTTCTGTAGGTGCTCTATCAGCATACAGATCAAGTAAAGGGTCAGTTGTCAGAGCTTTTCGCAGCACATTGAATAAATCTTGTTGGGCACCAACCCAGTGAAATTTAGCATCGGCTTTTAACAACTCTTGGAGTGGCCTGCCTGGACACTGAAGCTGAGAATCATCACCACTGCACTGCAGTGACTGTGCTACTCAGCTCCTTCTGCGACTTTATGCCTCCGGAAATGAGAATATACGGAGCCGTGGACGAGACAGTTTGAAGATATTCTGTTTAAGAGTCGAGGCATACGAGCCGACCTGTATTTCGCTTAGCGTGGGAGAACAACAGGGCGATCCTTAGCGCCGTGCTGAGTCCTTTTCCGCTGGCTTTCCCGCTCTCTGTCACCACCCACATGGCTTACGACATAAGCGGCTTTCGCGTCTCTCTCAAGGATGAACCACCAGCTATTTTCAACGTCTGCGAATTTTCGTTCATTTCCCAGTCGCTAAATAAAGACTACTTTTTCGTTACGGGCATTCTAAAGGCAAATAATTTTCAGTTTTATGCCCCATCCAATGCTCTTTACAAAAGCCGTTCCCTTGGTTGTTGCCATCTGTAAGCAAAAGTAGGATATAAAAGACGGCCAGATCAAAAGGTTTCGGATTTCTTTGTACTAGGCACTTCATGCTGAATCAATAACATCTTTCTTATCTACCTTCTATAGTTCCTTTGTCCCGAAATGGAATGTAGATATCATCACAGAGTATAAATGCAATCTCTGTGGCTATATCAAAGACTGTTCGTTACTCTGCCAGAACCGAATCGTTTCCTTCATTTTAAAAGCATTTTCAGTGCCTGTTTTAGCGTCAGTTTCAAATACCGGGTGTTTCAGACAGATTAATCCGTAACACACAATAAACTACAGGAAAGGATTATTTGATTGGATAGGTTAACTTAAGATACGTCACTGTATCTTCGGTGTTAGGAACATAGTTCATTCAGTCATTTTCCAGCGAGTTACAACAAAGAGCTATACTGTATGATTCTATGACAATTTTACAAACTACAAGGGATGGAGTAAAGTTTTATTTTTTATTTTATTTTATTTATTTATTTATTTATTTATTTTTGAGTCACCAGTCTTATGACTGGTTTGATGCGGCCCGCCGCATCTCAGAGTACGATTTGCAACTTAAGTCCTCAGTGCTGATGTATTCCAGTCCTTGTCTTCCTCTACAGTTAATCCCCCTACAGCTCCCTCTAGTGCCATGGAAGTTATTTGCTGATGTTTTAACAGATGCCCTGCCATACTGTCCCTTCTCCTTATCAGTACGTTCTACATACTCCTTTCCTCTCCGATTCAGTGAGAACCTCCTCATTCCTTACTTCATAAGTCTACATTTGTCTGCAGCATCATATCTCAGGTGCTTCAATTCCCTCTTGCCTCTTGTAAATATTGTGTCTGCCTATAGCTTGCCTCTGTGTCTCTCAGAATTTCGAACATCTTGCACCATTTTACATTGTCGAACGCTTTTTCAAGTTCGACAAATATTACGAACGCGTCTTGATTTACCTATAGTCTTGCTTCCACTATCAACTGCAACGTCAGAATTGCCTCTCTCGTGCCCTTACATTTCTTAAGGCCCACCTGGTCATCCTATATTACAGCTTAAATTTTCTATTCCAATCTCCTGTATATTATTCTTGTTAGCAACTTGAATGTATGGGCTGTTACACTTCTTGTGCTATAATTCTCTCACTTGTCAGTTCTTACAGGGCTCGGAATTGTGTAGATGATATTTTTCCGAAAGTCAGATGGTATGTCTTCAGACTCAAGCATTCTACACACAAACATGATTAGTTGTATTCTTGCCACATCCTACGATGATTTTAGAAATTCTGATGGAATGTCAATCCTTTCTGTCTTTATGCAATGATTTCTTCTACCTTCTGCTTCCTCATGCCGTTGATCACTGCTGATTCTTCCCCCTTTAGGGTCAATTTCGCATACCAACGGCAATAGAGTGACCTAAACTTCTGTCTTCTCCTCCGCCCTTTGACAGGGCCGTTGGTGACTGAAGGTGACTTCTTATGCTGGAAGTCTTCAGCCGCCAATGCTGATTATTATTGACAGTATAAGAGTTGGTTCAAACGCAGGACCGAGGAAGTTTCGATAACTAATCAGAAACACTAGCTATTTTTTTTTCTTTAACCCTAGACCAAGGGGGAGGGTACATGTATCAATATGAGGTAAGAAAACGTTATTCGGGAAGTTATAAGAGTTGAAAGAGAGAGACATTCTGATACCGCTTTCTGTGGAGCTCTTCTATGGTTTCCACATTTTGGGAGGATATAGTGAGGAACAAAACAAGACAAGAAATTTGACTAGCAAACATTGGCTTCACACTGCATATGATCTCTTTTTTTAGTAGAAAATGCTTGTTCACAGTAGCAAAGATAAACAAGTGTTCATAGCTTTTAGGGCATGCACTATACAGCACATGTTTACTGTACATTTTTTCTTGTTTCGGTCCACGGAAAGCAATTAACTTGGATCAGAAGAACTGGTCCACTATTTGAGGTACCAGAAAAATTTTCTCTTATATCTTTCGACTCAATCGTTTCTGGACCAATATACCTGGAATTGATACATTTATCTTTCTCCATCATCCCCGAATGACGGTAACATCATCACGGAATCACCCTGTATATTTTTTAAATCGAATATATCCTTTTATGTCATGTTGCTGATGTCTTTAAATCAAACTTCTATCAGTTTTTATAGGGACTTAGAAATGTTCAAAGTTTTAGGTATGGATGCAACGTGCTTTACGTAAGTAGATGCGCTACGATGAGTGTTCTGGGGGTGGAATGTTCGTTTAAGTGAGGAGCTGAAAAGAGTGCCCATTATTGCTATATGCACTACACGGTGCGCCTTCTAAATAACCTGAAGATGAGATATAAAGTTTCTTGTTTCACGGAGCGACAACCTGACGTGTAGATTGTGGATTCAGTGATATAAACACGAATCATTAGCTATCCCTACAAAAATAATGATTCTTGTCTTAAATCGAGCGACCGTGTGGGCAGTTACTGAGGACTGTAGCTTCCTAACCATCTTCCATTATACCTGCCTTGCTCAGTCACTCGCACAGTATATCTGTGTGATCATCGTTCTGCCTTTTGTAAATGACTGACATTTTCCAGGGAAACACCTGAATCGTCAATGAAAAAAAGGTGTACCTCAAATCCCCCAGGGAACCTCTGAAGTAGTGGGAATTTCATCTCAGAGGATTCCATACCAAAAATAAATTGAACAATCCCTTGACGATTTATATCACGTGCCAGCCTAGTACTTTCTCTGGCTCAGGGGTGCATATTGTAACGTGATCTGTCTAATTATCTAGACCTGATTGATTAATATTGAGCTTCCGGGTGTTCTCCCGAGATTTTGTTTCCATTTTATGCAGAACATTTTGACGACCGACCCAGCCGTTATCTTGAGGTGCTGAGAGTTTTGTTGCTATATGCACTCGCTAGATGGACTCCAGCGAGACTGCTGATTAATGTTAGTTCTGCGCCACTCTTTAAGGCAGGGTTCGATTCCGATATCCCCTAAGCTCTTTTACGCTCTTTCGTTTTTCAGAGCTTGCACTGATGTTCCGGGAAACACAAATTCTATCAGAATTTTCCACTTCTGGTGTATGTGATCCTAATAAATTTAGCGCCGGACCCTAATATTTGTTTCAATTGACATTCCCGTCCTTCTTTATTACGATTTCTGACATCTTTACTTCGACAGACTCCGTAATTATGCTGTCCTAGAAACTTGGGTTTGCCCCATGATACTGGTCTCGCCGTATTTTATTTCTTGATTACATTTGAGGCAGTGATCGACGACAACTGACTTAGTAGGTTCCTTTAGTCGGGTGTGTCGCCGATGTTTCTTGCATCTCCCCTCAACTGTTCTGATAGACAACGTAGCAGCTACATGACTTAAACAATAATGTACTGTTTGAAAAAAAAAATCTCTGCTGTATCGCGGTACATAATAACGAACTAAACTTTGTTCATTGCTCTGCAGGAAGGCTTCTCACGTTTTCTTACATGAATAAACAAATATTCATTTCACATAATATTTTGTAAGTTACAGGGTACAGTTTATCTGCATCACCCTGTCTATGTCGCGATGGAAAGTGAAAACGTGTTTAATTGTTCTACACAGTATTTGTACAGTACTTGACGTTTTAGTGCACGTTTCACAATTATACTTCGTGTCTCTCAACAGTGTGTTCATTACCTACATTATCTACAGCTAATCGAGTCTTCTTTTATTAGCCAGATTTCCCAGAATTTTTACTCTTAGAAGATTAATAACAGCACCACTAAATATAAAATGTACAATTTACCTGAGAATTACCACTTCACTGAAAACTGGGTGTACAGAGATTGATCCCAACTGTCTAACGGTAAACTGCGTTCATGGAAACCGAGAGATCGTGGGATCGAATCCTGGTGGTATCACATAAATTTTACGTCTTCTTTTGAGCTAACCTCCACACCTCAACCATGTGAGGAGCCTTCATGGAGCGAGACATGTCGGATTTTACGTTAACCTGTAGGTACACTTTCCAAAGTTGGATAACTGCGGTATGTTACGGACACTCAAGTCGCTGGTGCCCAGTAAAAGGTTCGCAGACGGCGATTGAGACACACTCGGTTAATATATACATGTAAAAACACGTTATATTCGTGGGATAAAGACATTTTGTAAAGGTAATATGTCGTATTTAAAGGAATGCAATGTTTCTTAGTTACTACGTCGGACCATATGGGAATGCAGACTTTCACGGCGTTTCCAAATAATCAAGTTTTCTCGTGTTATCAGCCGAATCAAGGCGTCGGTCTGTGTCAACGGTTCGACAAGTTTCCTACTCGTTATCTTCAGCGAAGTGTTGGGTTCACGTCCATTGTGTGTCCCAGTAGCCGCTGCACCACAGGCGCCTCTGCCTCGTCTGCAACGGGTGCGGGGGTGGCCGAGCGGTTCTAGGAGCTTCAGTCTGGAACCGTGTGACCGCTACGGTCGCAGGTTCGAATCCTGCCTCGGGAATTGACGTTTTTGATGTTCTTTGGTTAGTCAGCTTTAAGTAGTTCTAAGTTCTAGGGGACTGATGACCTCAGATGTTAAGTCCCATAGTGCTCAGAGCCATTTTGCAACGGGTGCCAATCACCATCGTCGGGAAGGAGTGTCACCGACGGTGGTGGGGAGAATTGCAGGGTGGGTGTGGGGTGGGGGGTGGGGCACCTGCGGCACGATGTAGGGTCCGGGCGTAGCGTACTGGTGGTTTCTGTCTACTCCATCTGCTACCATCGTCGCCCACACATCAGAGCACTGTTAGCGTATTCTTGCAACCGTCAGAGCGGTTGCGAAGCGCAGCTGGATACTGTTATCCCGGTTGACAAGATCATCACGGACCCATATCTTCAATGCGTATTTGATGATCGAGTCGCACAGTGAGTTCCCCTGACACAGCACCTAGGTTTTTTCAAAGTAAAACATATCATCTTCGTTAGGGCTGTGCTCTGTGACTGTAAGTTTGTCCGTTTGGTCGATATGAAAGCTTCTCACTTGTTTTGACTGGTGCTGAAAAATTCGTCACTGGCCGATGTACTGTTTGCTACATTCGGAACTGGTGCCGCAGACTCCAGGAGTCAGTAGTCCTGATTTGTCTTTCATTTTTATTTTAGCCACTGAACAGAAAATGTTTCTGATATTATTCTTCTCCATAATCCTGGAAATCCATGCCTTGGTAGTCAAGTGTACGGAAGAAACGTCAGACGCTTTGTGTCTTCTTCCGGATAGTCATCTTTCTTTCCCTTGTCCGGCTGGAGAACACGACTTATCTGTGTCTCCGTGTAGCCGTTCCCGCGAAAGGTTTCCTGAAGATGTGGCAACTCGTTGTGTAGACTTTCCTAGTCGCATATGTCTCGTGCTCTGCGCACCAAAGTGGTGAATATGGATTTCCGTTTTGTTGGATGATGGCAGATACTGGCGTTGGGATATGGGTACGTGTACGTCTTTTTCATGTAGACAAAATATCCCAGCACGCCATCAGTTTTCTTCTCTATCAGGACATCGAGGAAAGGTAGGCATCGGTTTCCTCCTACCTCTAGAGTGAACTTTATACTGATGTGTTTGATGTTAAGGTGGTCAAGAAATTCTTGTAGGTTTTCTTCGCCATGTGGCCATACCACTTTCCACCATATTGGCAAGACAGTAGGTGGTAGTGAGCTCGTGGCCGAACAACTCCACGGTGTCCTTGTCGAAGTGGCTCCCTAATAACGCCAAGGAGTCCTCTGGCGGTACCTGTGTAAAAAGTGACGTGACACTTAACCTGACCAGGAGATAACCCTTGTTCAGACACATTTCACCTTCTCAAACTCCTTGAGTTACAACATACTTGGACAGCTAAACACTAGGCTAGTAAAGCCTCTCGTGGGTCGCTGCTTAAACACTGCCAATATGTGAGTTGTACTGCTGTACTTAGCTATGCGTGTACTCTAAAGTTAAGCAAACGGAATGAACTTGCTGAAACTTGTGTCTACAGCAATACTGGGAACTTACTGCCCCGAGATGTTCTGATGCTAATCTGACTCTTACAGCCAAATCATTTAAATTTGTATTAGTTAGATCCTTCACTGACTTGGATCTATGGTCTTCTATATGAACTGTGCTTCTGAATGAACCGCATTCCTTCAAAATATTTGATTGTAACATGAATTGTCTGACAGAATTGTTTACTGAAACTTCTTATCATATTTTTGTTTATGCCCAACAGCTGATATCTTTTCGCTGTCTGTCTTGCATCTGGAAGAATCGTACAGTTACAAAGTTACCACATGAAAGCAATCGATGTACCTACATTGCTCAGCTTGTAACAAAAAGCGTAATTGCCACCACAGGAAAGGCACGTAAAGGAGCAAATTTCCGAGTGTTACAAGTGGTCCTAAGCAACAAAGTGCCGCTTAATCTGAGTGTGTGCAATACTGGTTGCTCTCTCAAAATGATAGATAAACTACCCGTGTACTTGGCGACTGTACGCAAGGACAGCGCCGATAAAGCTAAACACAACTTTTTACTATACCCGCTTATACGAGGGTGAGTCAAATGAGAACCTTAAATAGTTTTTTAAATATTATTTATTGTGCAAAAGTGGTACAAAACTGAATCACTTTTCAACATTATCTCCCACACGCTGAATGCAAGACCTCCAGCGCTTACAAAGTGCATAAATTCCTTTAGAAAAAAATTCTTTTGTCAGTCCGCGCAACCACTCATACACCGCGTGGCGTACCTCATAGCCTCCTTGAGTGGTTCCAAACGTATGGAAATAACTTGGGGGAAGGTCTGGTGAGTATGGTGGATGAGGAAAACACTCAAAATGCAGCTCTGTGATTGTTGCAACTGTTGTACGGGCAGTGTGGAGCCTTGCATTGTCATGTTGCAAAAGGACACTTGCTAACAGAAATCCACGTCGCTTTGATTTGATTACCGGACGCAGATGATTTTTTAGCAGATCTGTGTATGGTGCACTGGTGACAGTGGTCCCTCTAGGCATGTAATGCTCCTAAATGACGCCTTTTCGTCCCAAAAGAGAGTCAGCATAACCTTCCCTGCTGCTGGTTCTGTTCGAAACTTCATTGGTTTTGGTGATGAGGAATGGCGCCATTCCGTGCTCGCTCTCTTTGTTTCTGTTTGGTGGAAGTGAACCAAGGTTTCGTCTCCGGTAACGATTATTGCAACGAAGTCATCACTTTCTCGTTCAAAGCGCCGGAGAAGTTCTTAACAAGCATCAGAACGTCGTTCTCTCATTTCAGGAGTCAGCTGCCGTGGTACCCATCTTGCAGACACTTTGTGAAAATGGAGCACATCATGCACAATGTGCTGTGCTGACTCATGACTAATCTGTAAATATGCTGCAATGTCATTCAGTGTCACTCAGCGATTTTCCTTCACTGTGGCTTCAGCTGCTGCAATGTTCTGTGGAGTCTCAACTCGTTGTGCCTGACCTGGACGAGGAGCATCTTCCACTGAAGGCACACCATTTGCGAACTTCCTACTCCATTCGTAGACTTGCTGCTGTGACAAACATGCATCACCGTACTGAAACTTCATTCGTCGATGAATGTCAATAGGTTTCACACCTTCACTACGCAAAAACCGAATAACAGAACGCTGTTCTTCCCTGGTGCAAGCCGCAGTATGGCGGCCATCTTTATAATGATACTGCGACGGTATGTGTGCATCTGCACTATGCTGCCACCTATAGGCCATTCTGCACGCTGTTTATAGCACACTTACCATTTTACAGGGCAACGGAGCGAAATTTCGATTTGTTTTTACAAATTTAAGGTTTTCATTTGACTCACCCTCGTATTTAATTTTCTTACTGGGCCACCTTAATTTAAGAATCTTGAAATGGATGTCGAATCTGCTTTTAATAGAACTTTATTTACTCTTAAGTTCCACATAATTTCATCAAGAGATGTGAAAGGAACAAGATTAAGTGAATTTCGTATTGGGTTGGCCAAAACCTGACGGAATAATTGTGGAAGGTACCAGATAAACGTAAGAGTGCATGGAGACTAAACACCAAGGTATTATTGTGTAGCTAGTGGATACGAGATTACGGACGCAAAATGCAAATTCGAATTAAGTCAGTGATACTAATGCATACCATAAACGTAAGAGAAACAAGCTGCTCAGATTACCGACCACGCTACTTACATCTCCTCAAGATCAGCAAGGTGTGCCAAGCAACCCTTACATGGACGTCGGCTCTCATCTCCTCCGACGCTATCTCCTAGACTCAATCCAGAATAAGCGCCAATAATAACAGGGTCTATACACTTTATGATTGAAGTGCAGTGCCCGCGGAAATCTACTGATCGAAAACCCGCAACAGTAATACGCCGGCAATGTGGCCTCAATTTAGACTGAGAATCAACAAAAATAATGAATATGAGAACAAGAACATACTGGATATACGAAACATATCGTAGTACCACGACACAGCTGCATGGGTTTTCCACAAGAACTTTTATAGCGATAATATCTTCGTATCTTAAAAACCGCGGCACTCACTCACTTCTATTAGAAAAAAGAGTTTGAGTGCAGACCTTTAAAAAATGTACAAGAATAATGAGACCCCACAGCGAAGCCGGCTATCATACGCTGCCGTAAACATTCTTTACTGCCCTATTTTCAGAAATGAAGTGCGCACTTAAATAGTGCATTCTACATACTTTTCCGGCAAGTGATGTTGATTTCATATTCCCTGACGATCTTCAGCGTAGAATACAAAGTAATGCACTTGTGTTTAGGGCCAAACAGTTTCCTGATTCGGATGTATAGAAACTGTCCCAGTACCTTTTGTTCAACAAATATTTCATATGTTGAAGGCAGTAGCGTGATGACAGAGCAATGAACATTTATTTTTTACCAGTAAACCCCCGAATTCCTAAATAACTGAACTCCCAAGTGTAAAACAGCTTCGGACGTCTTGTTACGTTACAAATGGTTGGTTGGCTTGTGGGACTGAAGGGATCGGGTTACAAATGAATAGAGGAGTTAAATACTTGTCTTCAACCATATTAACGAGGAAAAGTTTAGGAAACGTTTGACATTCTGCTTGCCGGACGTTGTGGCCGAGTGGTTCAAGGCGCTTCAGTCCGGAATCGTGCTGCTGCTACGGTCGCAGGTTCGAATCCTGCCTCGGGCATGGATGTCTGTGATGTCCGTATTTTCTTAGGTTTAAGTAGTTCTAAGTCTAGGGGACTGATGACCCCAGATGTTAAATCCCGTAGTGCTCAAAGCCATTTGAACGATTTGAACATTCTGCTTCAACTTTGCTGGAAGTCGCTATATGTTTTCATTAAGAAACACTAGATGAAAATAATCCGGGTAATTTGATCTCTGTTCCAAGCAAAAGCTTATTTTTCCGGTCTCTCAATGTTTATTACATCTTATCTTCTCAAAATATGGTTCAAATAGCTCTGAGCACTATGGGACTTAACATCTATGGTCATCAGTCCCCTAGAACTTAGACATTCTTAAACCTAACTGACCTAAGGACATCACACAATCTTATCTTCTCAATTATGTGTAACAAAGAAGAAATGGCTCTGAGCACTATGGGACTTAACTTCTGAGGTCATCAGTCCCCTAGAACTTAGAACTACTTAAACCTAACTAATCTACGGACATCACACACATCAATGCCCGAGGCAGGATTCGAACCTGCAACCGTAGCGGTCGCGCGGTTCCAGACTGTAGCACCTAGAACCGCTCGGCCACTTTGGCCGGCTATGTGTAACACTATGATACATTTCCTCACGTACATTCAGTTCTATATGAGGAAACTATACGCAATAGAGATATTAGTGTTAATGCTGAAGTTCGACAGCATGAACAACGAAATTGTAGTAAGCGATAAACTTTTTTCCTTTCACCATTTTTCCGAGGGTGTCAGCGAGAAAAAGTTTCGTGATGGTCTCGTCGTAACTGCCGTCTGCTTCACATCTCCTGTGCAGCAATCTACGTAAATTTGAGTATTAACTGTGTTTGTCTTACTTGTCACTTCCATTTCCATGTGTTTTTGCTTTTATGGAGTTTAAAAGAAATGGCCCCAAGCACTACGGGACTTAACACCTGAGGTCATCAGTCCCCTAGACTTAGAATTACTTAAACCTAACTAACCTAAGGACATCACACACATCCCTTCCCGAGGCAGGATTCGAAGCTGCGACCGCAGCAGCTGCGTGGTTCCAGGCTGAAGCGCTTAGAACCGCTCGGTCACAACGACCGCCAACTCCGTTGTACCTCTGCATTTTTAATTTTCGAGTACTAGTAATAGTGTTCCATAGATTTCGTGTTTGTTTTGAATACAGTCCTGAGACAGTGCTTATTTTCATTGTTTCCAACATGAAGTGTCTAGTAACCACAGTTTAGTCAGCTATCATCGGCCTTTAGCGACTTTGCAGTCTAGTTAAAAGTTGCATACTTAACTCTCTACAGTAACTTGTTGATTTCTTAGGATGGATAGGATGTGTGAGTGCTGTGTACGGACGCAGGAGGAGCTGGCCACTGTTCGCGAACAGCTGAACGTGCTGCTGTCTACGGTCAGCCGTCTTCAGGCTACCGCCTCGGAGTGTAACGGCAGTGGCGAGTCTGGTGCGTCGCATGGTACACCACAGGTGTTACATGCTTCACTCACTCCCTACTGTCGAGACATCTTCGAGTGTACTGGGCGTGGTTGGGCCACCCTCTCCCCAATGGGAATGGCAGATTCAATGGCATTCACGTCGGAGGGTTAATGTGGAGGCTGGCCATGTGGCATCGCCCGCTCTGCCTGTGAGTGGACATGTGGCTGCTCCTTCAGCAAGGCTCGAGAAGACACCCGGGGGGAAGGGTTTATTAGAGACTGGGAGCGCCAACGTTAGGCTGGTGCTGGAGTCACTTAGGGAAATAGCGGAAAGGTCGGGGAAGGAGGCCAGTGTTCACTCTGTCTTCTTGTTAGGGGGTCTTATCCGAGATGTGGAGTAGGCCCTGCCGGCTGCGATAGAGAACACTGGGTGCACCCGACTGCAAATTGTTCATGTCGGCACCAATGACTCCTGCAGCCTGGGTTCAGAGGTCATCCTCAGTTCATACAGGCGGCTGAGGAAGTTGGTGAAGGCGGAAAGCCTGGCTCGCGGCGTGGAATCCGAGCTAACTATTAGCAGTGTCGTACCCAGAACCGATCGCGTCCTCTGGTTTGGAGCCGAGTGGAAGGCTTAAATCAGAGGCTCAGACGATTCTGCGAAGATCTGGGGTGCAAATCTCTCGACCTCCACTATCGGGTGGAAAAATGTAGGGTCTCCCTGAATACGTCAGGAGTGCACTACAATCAGAAAGCGGCTACAAGGGTACCGGAGTACGTATGGAGTGCACATGTGGGTATTTTAGGTTAGAGAATTCCCTCCCTAGTCCTGACAAGACGCCTCCTGAGACACGATAAGGTAGCAGTAGGCAAAACGCAACAGGGATGACAATATTAAAGTGATAATAGTAAACTGCAGGAGCGTCTATAGATAGGTCCCAGATCTGCTCTCATTAAGAAAATGGCTCTGAGCACTACGGGACTTAACTTCTGAGGTCATCAGTTCCCTAGAACTTAGAACTACTTAAACCTAACTAACCTAAGGACATCACACACACCCACGCCCGAGGCAGGATTCGAACCGGTGACCGTAGCGGTCGCGTGGTTCCAGACTGTAGCGCCTAGAACCGCTCGGCCATCTCATTAACAAACGGCCACAATGCCCACATACTACTAGGGAGGGAATGTTTTGGCTGAAACCAGATGTAAAGAGTAGTGAAACTCTAAGCTCAGATTGTAGTGTATACCATAGAGGCACGCTGGACAGTGAAGGGGGAGGCGTGTTTATAGCGATAAAAACTGCAATAGTATCGAAGGAAATTGACGGAGGTAGGAAATGCGAAATAATTTGGGTGAAGGTCACGGTTAACGCAAGCTCCAACATGGTAACTGGATGTCTCTATAGGCCCCCTGAATCAGCAGCTGTTGTGGCAGAACACCTGAACGAAAATTTGGAAAATATTTCGAGTAGATATCCCGACCATGTTATGGTTTTGGGTGGAGATTTTAATTTACCAGGTGCGGACTGGGAGACTCAAACGTTTATAACGGGTGGCAGGGCAAAGAATCCAGTGAATTTTTTTATGTGCATTATCTGAAAACTACCTTGAGCAGTTAAACAGAGAACCGGCTTGCGGCGATAACATATTACACCTTCTGGTGACAAACAGACCCGAACTATTTAAAACAGATAACGCAGAACAGAGAATCAGCGATCATAAAGCGATTACAGCATAGGTGATTTCAGGCGTAAATAGAAATATTAAAAAAGGTAGGAATATTTTTCTGTTTAGCAAAAGTGACAATAAGCAGATTTCAGAGTACATGACGGCTCAATAAAAAAGTTTTATCTCAAGTACAGATAGTGTTGGGAATCAGTGGACAAAGTTCAGAACGGTCGTCCCAATATGCATTAGATGAGTATGGGCCAAGCAAGATCGTAAGAGATGGAAAAGAGCCACCGTGGTACAACAACCGAGTTAGGAAACTGCTACGGAAGCAAAGGGAACTTCACAGCAAACGTAAACATAGCCAAAGCCTTGCAGACAAACAAAAATTACACGAAGCGAAATCTGGTATGAGGAGGGCTATGCGAGAGGCGTTCAGCGAATTCGAAAGTAAAGTTATATGTACTGACTTGGCAGAAAATCCTAAGAAATTTTGGTTTTATGTCAAATAGGTGGATCAAAACAAAACGTCCAGACACTCTGTGACCAAAATAGTACTGAAACAGAGGTTGACAGACTAAAGGCCGAAATACTAAATTCCTTTTACCAAAGCTGTTTCACAGAGGAAGACTGCACTGTAGTTCCCTCTCTAGATTGTCGCACACATGACAAAATGTTACATATCGCAATAGATGACAGAGGGATAGAAAAACAATTAAAATCGCTCAAAATAGGAAAGGCCTCTGGACCTGATGGGATACCAGTTCGATTTTACACAGAGTACGCGAAGGAAAGTGCCCTCCTCGTTGCAGTGGTGTACCACAGGTCTCTAGAAGAGCATAGCGTTCCAAAAGATTGGAAAAGGGCAAAAGTCATCCCCGTTTTCAAGAAGAGACGTCGAACAGATATGCAGAACTATAGACCTACATGTCTAACGTCGATCAGTAGTAGAATTTTGGAACACGTATGTATAATGACTTTTTGGGGACTATAAATTTACTCTGCAGGAATCAGCATGGGTTTCGATAAAGACGATCGTGTGAAACCGAGCTCGCACTATTCGACCACGAGACTCAGAGGGCCGTAGACACGGGTTCCCAGGTAGATACCATGTTTTGTGACTTCGGCAAGGCGTTTGATACAGTTCCCCACAGTCGTTTAATGAACAAAGTAAGAGCATATGGACTATCAGACCATTTATGTGATTGGATTGAAGAGTTCCTAAATAACAGCACGCAGCATGTCATTCTCAATGGAGAGAAGTCTTCCGAAGTAAGAGTGATTTCAGGTGTGCCGTAGGAGAGTGTCAAAGAACCCTTGTTGCTATTCACAATATATATAAATGACCTTATGGATAACATCGGAAGTTCACTGAGACTTTTTGCAGATGTTGCTGTAGTATATCGAGAAGTTGTAACAATAGAAAATTGTACTGAAATGCAGGAGGATCAGCAACGAATTGACGCATGGTGCAGGGAATGGCAATTAAATCTCAATATAGACAAGTGTAATGTGCTGCGAATACAAAGAAAGAAAAATCCTTTATCATTTAGCTACAATAAAGCAGGTCAGCAACTGAAAGCAGTTAATTCCATAAATTATCTGGGAGTAGGCATTAGGAGTGATTTAAAATGGAATGACCATATAAAATTAATCGTCGGTAAAGCAGATGCCTCACTGAGATTCATTGGAAGAATCCTAAGGAAATGCAGATCGAAAACAAAGGGAGTAGGTTACAGTATACTTTTTCTCCCACTGCTTGAATACTGCTCACTGGTGTGGGATCCGTACCAGACGGGGTTGATAGGAGAGATAGAGAAGAACTAACGGAGAGCATCGCGCTTCGTTACAGGATCATTTAGTAATTGCGAAAGCATTACGGAGATGACAGATAAACTCCAGTGGAAGACTCTGCAAGAGAGACGCTCAGTAGCTCGGTATGGACTTTTGTTGAAATTTCGAGAACATCCATTCACGAAGGAGTTAAGCAGTATATTGCTCCGTCCTACGTATATCTCGCGAAGAGACCATGAGGATAAAAGCACAGAGATTAGAGCCCACACAGAGGCATACCGACAATCTTTTTCCCACGAACAATATGAGACTAGAACAGAAGGGAGAACCGATAGAGGTACTCAAGGTACCCACCGCCACACATCGTCAGGTGGCTTGTTGAATATGGATGTAGATGTAGATGTAGATTATGGTATATTGATAATTTTTGCCTTTTGGACCGCCTGCATGCTCAAAAAGATCACAGATACTTCAAAAATTGCACTCGAAAGCTGGTAATAACATTCGATCATTGGAAATAATATCCGACAGTCGCTAACACAAACCAAAACATTGCATCAAAGCAAGTGTTCAGTTCCCTGTGCTGTGTAATGTGGAAAAAAATTCGAAGGGGCTATTATAATATGAGGAACGGGACCGAAAATGAAGCAGGAATGTAATATGCAGAAAATCGTCCACACAACTTGTAAGTCAAATTTAAAATATTACTACATCATAGCAAAAACCAACTACCAGAACTGTTTATAACCTATGGGTGCATTGCCCCAAAATGTGAAGTAAACAGTAAAATTATGTACATATTCCAGGCCACTGAAGATGTCTTGCAGAGAGTAAAGATGAAACGTTTATTGCACGAAAATGTTGTTTCATTCAGTTGTTGTCGAGGGTCCAAAAAGTAAAAGGAATTGTCAGTATACCGTAACATTACATGCAACTGAGGAAGACAGGACTACGAAACTGAAGAAGTCTGAAATTACGTGTAAAGTTTGTTGGAGTCGCTAAGTGCTTTAATTCTCAAATACTGGGTAAATTTAGTCGAAGTCTTTTCTGCCTAAATACAAACACCCAGTTGCTTACTGTAACACTTACCTTGTTGGGTTAAACTCTGAACATAAGTTTAAAACTCGTACTGAGTAGATTGTGAAAGAATTTTAAATTTTTAAACTGCGCAATATATTGAAAATCGAATTTTTGCCGTTAGATGGGCCACCTACAAGTGTTACGGTGATCCGGGATAGTGGTCTAGTAATGCAAATACGTAGCTAATTTATCCAACTTTCAACCTTACAGACGCAAGTAACAACCACTGACGATTTTCACCTATCACTATGCCCCATCGCAAAACAGACTCGCTCATTGTTCTGTGTGTGAAATGTGATGTGACATTAGATAGGCATAGCATAAGCGTCAGGGTCGTGTAGCGGGCTCTCTTTGTTTCTTATACTTCCGTATTCCATGATTTACATCAAATTAGTCAAGATCATTATTTGAAATTTATGGGCTGTGCAATTATTTTTATGTGATTTCGTGGTATTACTTTATCTATACGGTCACCTAACAAGAGTTTTGGAATGAATTTACAGAAGCTATAAAATGACGTACGTGCTATTAATCCCCGCTTTTTCGCAGTACTAACGAAATATTTGATGAAACAGTTACACTGTGTCCAAGTAGAGAACTATTCATAGCTCTTAAGACTATGACAAGGCAATCTAATTCAAAGGACACAAACCCACACTGAACAATACCTATTCAATTTTTACCTCACGTCCCACTTCATTAGCACTGTTTGACGCAGTCGCCGTTTTGTGGCTGTCCAGTACACACTGGCCTTCACAAAGGTCATTTCTTACCACTAGGTAATCCATCTGAAAGTTTCGTATTTTTAAAAATATTATAGGAACTTTGTACTGACACTTTAAAGTTGTTTCGAATCTGAATCTTGTTTTCTTAATTGAACTTTGACGAAACAGGAATACTTCATTTGCTGCCAGTGTAGACTGCAAAGCTTATATGTATTGTAACTGATCCTTGAACATCATTGAATTTAGGGTATCAGAATAATACATAATCAAAGGCCCTCAGTGGTTTACTCAGTGAATAGAAACAACTGAAGATATCATCTTTAGCAGTGCACAATAAACTTCATAGCTGTGAACCAGTACTGTTCATTTTGCTTCATTCTGTAGTATTAATGAAACAAATGCTCAACGAAATTTTTTTCATACCCAATAGGTAGCAGATAATAACTTGTGTAATAGGGCAATTACCAGCCACTTAAACATGATGAAGCTGTATGTGACATACTTTCAAATTCAACATAAGCACTAGGGGTCATTCTGTTAAAAAAAAGGAAATAAATAACTGGTGCTACCTTTTGTTGTCCGTAATGGTGAGATTTAGGCTTAGTTCGTTGACGCTGAGACATGTTGAGCTATATTGCACAGCTCACGTACCGAATTCACTTTTTCTTTAGAGCATATCACTTTATGTGTATTTATTATCCCGACAGTTGGACTTAGTACAGAACTGCAGTTTGAGGTTAGTAATCATTTTCCTGAGCAGAAAGATATCTCATTTTATGTGTTCTACAATTTCGTACTTTGCATAATCGTAGCTGCTTCACTCATCTGTTCAATATCGCTATTAAATTTGATCTGTTTGTAATTTAGGATCTATTAAGGACAAGATAATTTTGTTCAGGTTCATCTTTGGAATATGTCACCAAAGTTTATTTTTCAATTAATTTCTGCTGTATACAATTGTTGTAATTCTCCAACAGTTCATCAGTTAAGGTGTCACATATTTTATCTTAGTTAAAAGTAGTCTTACATCGCATTTACACTGAAATAATCCCTCTTGTTTTATTCCTAGTTCTATCATTAATATTTTTCATCTCTGGAAATGCAGAGACTCTGTAGGTACGCATGTTTAAGATCTTTGATCCAACAATATTACTCTGCACCACATAGTTATCTTTGTACCTGGTGATGGCGTAACAGCCGAAAACAGTTTCCTGTAAAAAATAATAAATATTGTAGAATATCACACTGGTCTTGTGCGTGTTTCATTCAAAATTTCTTCTTACTTTGCGTGCCGTGCGTAGCTGCTCTTTCCAAAACCACACACCACCTCGAACTGATTCGTACTGTACTTTCTATGTGCGCGCCAGTATGCTGTTCTCCATAGATTTACAAATCATCTGCGTAGCCTAGATGAGGTAACACACTCTCTTTGATGACTCCAACTTCTTTCACGTAATTTCTACAAAAAGAAAATGGCTCTGAGCACTATGGGACTTAACATCTGTGGTCACCAGTCCCCTAGAACTTAGAACTACTTAAACCTAACTAACCTAAGGACATCACACACATCCATGCCCGAGGCAGGATTCAAACCTGTGACCGTAGCAGTCCCGCGGTTCCGGACTGAGCACCTAGAACCGCTAGACCACCGCGGCCGGCTAATTTCTACAATTTTCCTATTGATAGAATTTACGTAGGAAACAATAAAGCAATTAATTTGCAGCAATCACACAAACTGATCAATGCAATCAAAACATGGAATCTACAGATACAACAAACGGTGTTAGAAATAAGAAAAAAAAACAAAAAATGTCGTTAATATTTAAGGATCTTCAAATCGTTTTCACTAAAACGTCTTATGAATTTATGGAATTCACAGTTGATGAAAACTTATCAAGTCGATTTAGCTGTTTTGTAGTCCGTTATCAGGAAAACTACCGATTTTGTACCGATACAGGGGATGCGCTGTTGACTGAAATGCAATTTTTAGAATAGGATTTTATAAAAGAGGGACAAAATATGTTATACAATTCATAAAAATATTGGTCGAAGTGGCACTAAGTAATAAACTGAGAAAATGTTTTATAACCTGTACCCACATGATTAGCCCTCAAACATTCGGAAAGCTACGATGTCCTTTTCTATTGCCAAATGGAAACGTTGACCATTGTATGCAGCTGTAAACAGTAAAGGTTGTATTAAGTACCAGTAGATGAATCTGAATGTGGGGACATGGATGCTAAAATCTAGTATAATTGGTGGTTGTTACTTTCTATGGTCGGTTTTATCATCTCAGGTGTCAGTCATTTGTGAACCAGACGTGGCTAACTATCTCCGAGTGAATGAAGCTTTTCGATATGAGTTCTGAAAATGATTCCTAGATACTGAAAGAATGAAGACGTGTTTCAATTTTTTTGTCAGATGTTCTCGCTATGAGAAATAAAGAACACGCTTAAGGTAAAAAGAAAGTACGGGCTACATCCATTTGAACCTGCTTACTCTCCTTATCTCGTGGACTTCGTGTACAATGTTTACTCCTCACACTCCCTTTCATTCCTAAAGTACATTCTTTTATGCCTCATATTGTGACTTATTATACGATCCCTTCTGCTAGTCTATCTGAGCTATAAATTTATGTTTCCCGTAGTTGGATTCAGTATCTTCTCATCTGATATCCGATCTATCCGTCTTTCAGATTATTCTGTAACACCATTTCGGAAGCTACCATTGTCTACTTGTCAGAACTGATTACCGTCCTCATTTGACTTTTGTTCAAAGGTACACTCTAGACAAATAAGTTCAAAAGAGACTTTCTGACATTTAAATTTTATTCGTTGTTTAGTAGTTTATCTTTTCCAGTAACGCTCTTCTTGTCATTGTCAACCTGTATTCTACATCTTCTCCATTTTGGCCATCATTTATTATGCTGCCGAAATAGTGAAACTCATCAATTACTCATTACACAATCGAATTCTCTGAGCATCAACTAATTTAATGCTACTTTTGCCTTTCTTGGTGTTCATTTTATAACCTCTCATAGAAAAATTGTACTTTCCTCTCGCTGTTTCCACTAACTGTGTCATAATTAGTTCTAAATGTGGGCTCAGATATTAGATGTGAGTTGTAATGAATGTAAGTCGAAGTGAGTACAATGCTTGCTTAGATGTTCGTAAATTTCCCATAAGTGTTTCCACTTACGGGAATTTCACCCTTTATTAGGGCGATACGTCTGGTCTTACGTACGGTTTAGGGCTATTTTTTTTGACAGTGATTAAGGGAAATTTGGGGTACACATTGAACTCAAGGCGTTAACACTATTATTTGTAGTAGGCACTACTCAGTGTTTTACTCTACTGTATAGAGCCACGGATTTATTAAAGGGGATTCCCTCAAACTCTTTTTGGATGTAATCCATCTAATTTTAGTTTACTATAATAATTGTGCTACTCCCGTTGTTAAGGACGACATCGAAACTAAGTCGTATTATACCTACAGTCATCGCATGAAAATTTGACCGATTAGCCCGTGACGTGTGAAGTACAGAGGAAAAGCGGATATGCACCACTGCATGGTTCTCGGAATATAGGAAGGAAAATGTTTTCGTGTTTGTCTTACAGGCAGTCCCCAAGTAGCACGAAATCTGGAGTAAAAGTCTGCCAAGAATATGTTTGGCCACTTTAATTTTTTGGTTACAAAAAACAACATGTAAAAATGAGCCAATGAATAGACACATCAAACTCTCATCGACTCAAAACATTTTAGGCCTGAAGATGAGGAAGAAGTAAAAGGAAATTGACAAGTGACATTTACTGATATAAGGTACTAAGCTAGAAATTTCATAATGGCGGGTTTATTTACGGAAATCTCGAAGTGGTCATTTCACTTTTACTAGTCGTTTCATCATCAAATACAGAAGTAGAAAGATTAATCAGTGTTTTCAGAAATGTAATAACACACACAAGGAGTTGACTTAGCAACGAAAAGCTCCATGGTTGCTTTATACAAGAACCGGCAACGCTAGCAAAAAGGGCTCTATTTTAGAGCCCAGCAGTGGCATGCTAAATGCTTCGGAAAAACGTTTAAGAAATAACATTAAAGCAATAGCAGCCCCACGCAGCCTCGTGATGCCCATTGAGGAGTTACTTGACCGAATAGTAGCGGCTTTGGTCAAAGAAAACCATCGTAACGACCGGGAGAGCATTATGCTGTCCACACGCCCCTCCTAGCCGCAACCTCAAGTGAGGATGACACGGCGGTCGGATGGTCCCGATGTGCCACTTGTGGCCTGATGACGGAGTGCTAATAGCAGCCCTCGTCCACAAGAAAGAAGTGTTTTCATCTAAGTTTCGGCACTGCTGTGAGTGCGTTCATCGGCAGTAAAACACTCAAACTGGCATGTCACGTATAAAACTAAATATAGGGCGGTAAAGCTTTACTCAGAATGTTTTTGAAACAGAGTACACAGGAGGCAAGCCACTATGGACTGCTCGCAAGTGTCAAGATATGGTAGCATCAGGCTGTTTAAGAAATGCATCAGCTTACTATCCGGTAAATCTGTTGCCGTTCTGTATAGTGGAGCATAGGTTGTTGTTGTTGTTGTTGTTGTTGTTGTTGTCTTCAGTCCTGAGACTGGTTTGATGCAACTCTCCATGCTACTCTATCCTGTCCAAGCTTCTTCATCTCCCAGTACTTACTGCAACCTACATCCTTCTGAATCTGCTTAGTGTATTCATCTCTTGGTCTCCCTCTACGATTGTCACCCACCACGCTGCCCTCCAATGCTAAATTTGTGATCCCTTGATGCCTCAGAACATTTCCTAGCAACCGGTCTCTTCTTCTTGTCAAGTTGTGCCACAAACTCCCCTTCTCCCCAATTCTAATACACCCTCATTAGTTATGTGATCTACCCATTTTATCTTCAGCATTCTTCTGTAGCACCACATTTCGAAAGCTTCTATTCTCTTCTTGTCCAAACTATTTATCGTCCATGTTTCACTTCCATACATGGCTACACTCCATACAAATACTTTCAGAAACGACTTCCTGACACTTAAATCTATACTCGATGTTAACAAATTTCTCTTCTTCAGAAACGCTTTCCTTGCCATTGCCAGTCTACATTTTAGATCCTCTCTACTTCTATTTGCTCCCCAAATAGCAAAACTCCTTTACTACTTTAAGTGTCTCATTTCCTAATCTAATTCCCTCAGCATCACCCGACTTAATTCGACTACATTCCATTATCCTCGTTTTGCTTTTGTTGATGTTCATCTTATACCCTCCTTTCAAGACACTGTTAATTCAGTTCAACTGCTCTTCCAAGTCCTTTGCTGTCTCTGACAGAATTACAATGTCATCGGCGAACCTCATCGTTTTTATTTCTTCTCCATGGACTTTAATACCTACAACGAATTTTTCCTTTGTTTCCTTTACTGCTTGCTCAACAAACAGATTTAATAACATCGGGGATAGGCGACAACCCTGTCTCTTTCCCTTCCCATCCGCTGCTTCCCTTTCATGCTCCTCGACTCTTATAACTGCCATCTGGTTCCTGTACAATTTGTAAATAGCCTTTCGCTCCCTGTATTTTACCCCTGCCACTTTTACAATTTGAAAGAGAGTATTCCAGTCAACATTGTCAAAAGCTTTCTCTAAGTCTACAAATGCTAGAAATGTAGGTTTGCCTTTCCATAATCTATTTTCTAAGATAAGTCGTAGGGTCAGTATTGCCTCACGTGTTCCAATATTTCTGCGGAATCCAAACTGATGTTCCCCGAGGTCGGCTTCTATCAGTTTTTACATTTGTCTGCAAATAATTCGCGTTAGTATTTTGCAGCTGTTACTTATTAAACTGAAAGTCAGGTAATTTTCACACCTGTCAACGCCTGCTTTCTTTGGGATTGGAATTATTATATTCTTCTTGAAGTCTGAGGGTATTTCACCTGTCTCATACATCTTGCTCACCAGATGGTAAAGTTTTGTCAGGACTGGCTCTCCCAAGGCTGTTAGTAGTTCCAATGGAATGTTGTCTACTCCCGGGGCCTTGTTTCGACTCAGGTCTTTCAGTGCGCTTGCCAAACTCTTCACGCAGTATCGTTTCTCCCATTTCATCTTCATGTACATCCTCTTCCATTTCCATAACATTCTCCTCAAGTACATCGCCCTTGTATAGACCCTCAATATACTCCTTCCACCTTTCTGTTTTCCCTTCTTTGCTTAGAACTGGATTTCCATCTGAGCTCTTGATATTCATACAGTATAGGTATTTTATGTTACTCCCTACGCAAAAGAATATGTTATCCCTTACAATAAATATATGCCTTAAATCTAGGGATTTTTAAGATTTTAGCGTATTTTTGGGATAATTCCGAAAGAAAGCTGGAGTAAAAGAAAAACCGTAACTGGAAACACAGACAGAATGCCCGATGACCATAACGTTTCGAGTAGGCCTGTACATAAATAAATAGATACTCTTCAGAACAAGTCAGTATTTTCTTCCGGGCTACCATTAATTTAGTAGAAAGATCCGAAATTATATTGTACTTCGCACATGTAAGAAGGGTGGGCGGGAATTGTGATGTTTAAATCCGTACGGTCCTCTACTGTTGGCAACAACGTTGTCGAGCGGCTCGCCATGAGGCATTAGGTGTCCCGCAGGACACACAAAACCCCCGACGTATCCTGGGCGTGGCGCGCCGCGGCGGGGCGTTTGTCGTGTCAAGCGGAGAACTCTTCCCGAGGGCCGGGCGGCCCTGCACTGGGATTGCGCGCGCCGCGGCTGTGCGGGCACTCGCGTGTAAATTTGCGTTTCCGGTGTCAGCAGTGACGCATATCCGACGCGAGCCTGGGATTAACGGCACCTGGTACGGTCGCCTCCTACCTACAGCACAGGCCCAGGTATAGGGAAAGACCGGCAGTGCGGTGTGATTTACTGCACCTGCCAGCACGCTGCCACGCGATACGCCTGCCCCGACAAACCGGGATCACTCTCGGATAACCATAGCCGGCGACCTCGTGACCTTACGTACGACAGCCTGGGTGAGCGGCCACAGTGTCTCTGTTGAGAGGAATGTAGAATTTCATCTTATTTCTTGTGTAGGGAAGGGACTGTCTGATCACGTTTAGAACATCTGTTACGCAACCTCTAAATACACTACTGGCCATTAAAATTGCTACACCAAGAAGAAATGCAGATGATAAACGGGTAATCATTGGACAAATATATTATACTTGTACTGACATATGATTACATTTTCACGCAGTTTCGGTGCACAGATCCTGAGAAATCAGTATCGAGAACAACCACCTCTGGCCGTAATAACTGCCTTGATACACCTGGGCATTGAGTCAGAGCTTAGATGGCGTGTACAGGTACAGCTGCCCATGCAGCTTCAACACTTTACCACAGTTCATCAAGAGTAGTGACTGGCGTATTCTGACGAGCCAGTTGCTCGCCCACCATTGACCGTACGTTTTCAATCGGTGAGAGATCTAAAGAATGTGCTGGCCAGGGCAGCTGTCGAACATTTTCTGAATCCAGAAACGCCCGTACAGGATCTGCAACATGTGGTCGTGCATTATCATGCCGAAATGTAGGGTTTCGCAGGGATCGAATGAAGGGTAGAGCCACGGGTCGTGACACATCTGAAATGTTAACGTCCACTGTTCAAAGTGCCGCCAATGCGAACAAGAGGTGACCGAGACATGTAATCAATGGCACGCCATACCATCACGCCGGGTGATTCGCCAGTATGGTGGTGACGAATACACGCTTCCAGTGTGCGTTCACCGCCATGTCGCCAAACACGGATGCGACCATTATGATGCTGTAAACAGAACCTCGATTCATCCGAAAAAATGACGTTTTGCCTTTCGTGCACCCAGGTTCGTCGTTGAGTACACCATCGCATGTGTTCCTGTCTGTGATGCAGTGTCAAGGGTAACCAAAGCCATGGTCTCCGAGCTGATAGTCCATGCTGCTGCAAATGTCGTCGAACTGTTCGTGCATCTGGTTGCTGTCTTGCAACGTCCCCATCTGTTGACTCAGGATCGAGACGTATCTGTACGATCCGTTACAGCCATGCGGATAAGCTGCCTGTCATCTAGACTGCTAGTGATACGAGGCCGTTGGCATCCATCACGGCGTTCCGTATTACCCTCCTGAACCCACCGATTCCATATTCTGCTAACAGTCATTGGATCTCGACCAACGCGAGCAGCAATGTCGCGATACGATGAACCGCAATCGCAATAGGCTACAATCCGACCTTTATCAAAGTCGGAAACGTGATGGTACGCGTTTCTCCTCCCTACACGAGGCATCACAACAATGTTTCACCAGTCAACGCCTGTCAACTGCTGTTTGTGTATGCGAAATCGGTTGGAAATTTTCCTTATGTCAGTACGTTGTAACTGTCGCCACCGGCGCCAATCTTGTGTGAATGCTCTTTATAAGCTAATCATTTGCACATCATCTTCTTCCTGTTGGTTAAATTTCGCATCTGTAGCACGTCATCTTCGTGGTGTAGCAATTTTAAAAGCCAGTAGTGTATATTAGCTCACAAAAGAAAATGCAGCACCCTGAGGGAGTCGACGAAACGAATTGGAACTTTCTGGTTGAGAGCGTATGTGGTATTTCAGTGATCGAGTCAAATCTGCGAAGACATTGGCGGTATTAGCGCACTTCCGAGTATGGCGTTGAAACCTCTCTGGCCTGAATGCCTTTATTGATTCGGTTGAGGATCGTGTCACAAACCCGTCGTTTACTCTCCTAATGCTCGGTGCCTCAAAACTATTGTGGCTGGACCTTCCCTGATATTGGCATCAGGATGGAGTTGACGTAGTGCTAATCCCGCATATCTTCTTTCGGGACTGACTTTGGTACCATACTGGTCGCGCGAGTGCTTTAAAATTACGCAAGTTGTTCATAGAGACTTGTGCCATGTGTGGACGATCATTGTCCTGCTGAAAAATGGCAGCACAATACTGTCGCATGAGAGGTAACACACGAGCGCATGGGATGTTCTCGAATAGCACTGTGCTGTCAGATTTCTATCAGTCACTACCAGTAGGGGAACTTTGATTCATCGCTGAACACAATGCGAACTCATTCTTCAGCATCCCATGTTTCCCAGTCACGACTCCATTCCTAACGTAGCCCTTTGTTTTCTGCTAGGCAGCCTCCCCACGGGACGGTAATTCCTTACTCCGACCACTACTCCGGGATGACAAAGAATATTTCAAGGAATCCTTTACGTGTTCTTGGATCGCAGGTGCAGATGTGAAGAAGAAACGCTGGGCTTGGAGCAAAGTAAGGCTATCCGCCATTGTGGAGGACAAACATGGTCGATCGGACTCTTTAACAGCTAATAGATCAGTTCCTACATTCTTTGCAGTCCAACATCGGGTAAATGTAACATCCGAATGACCCAAAAATATAGATATTGCATGATTTGATCTGCCGTTCAAATGGAGACCCTTGATGACGCTCCTTTCAAACTCTCTCACGTGCTGCTAACACCGTCTTTTACGAGTATGCGACAATTCCATTTCCTTCGAAATGGTCAATCAACGCCTGACACTTTCCACGCCCCGAATTCAGCATGAAGCGGAATTCGCGCCCTCGGGCTTCGAGTTGCGACACCTCGCATGCCAAAGATAAAAAAAAAAACGTTTCTCCCAAAATTTCGTCTGGCGAGTACATCCGGATGTAAAACTACGTTAAAGAGTGACAATGTGGCAACACTGTAACTACATGTAAAGGTGACTACCTCTGTCTGGACATATTGGTTGTACTGAGCAGTTGGTGCAGTGTATAAAGTTTTGGGTTAGCAGGCAGTAGGTCGTGGGTACGGTCCTGGGTTGAGGCATAAGTTTTATATTTGGTAAGTGTAGTCCAAGCGCTACGGTATCTGGCATCTTAACCGTCAACAGCGATGGCAGCTGGTCCTCCAGAAAACATTTGCACTTACATACTACAATCGTACAATCGACTGGTCAACTTTGGAAGAATTCCTTTCGCACTACTGGAAACGTACTCCAAAGCTCAAAGCTGAAGTACGAGGAACAGTACGATTCGTATGGGCAAGGCGTCTAATTGCACACGAATTCACCATGAAATTCTGCAATGTCGCATTCAGCCATAGTGAAATTGTGAGAAAAAATCGACCCACAGACGTGGGTAATGATGATCGGCGGGGAAGGAAAGTCATGGACATCGACCTCAGACTACAAAATCCAGCAATTCGAGAAAGCAATCTGCAGCAACCGCAAATTTTCCAAACGATTGTCATGTCAAGACTTTCTATTTTTGCTCCGTGACCAAGAAACGTATTTCCATCGTCGAGAAATTGATACGTATGTGATTTCTTTAACAAATCTCATACCTTATATGAACTTCTGACCTCTAATCATTTTTTCGCATTTGTCGACACCTTGCTGTTTGAAGCGCCGCGCTGCATGAAGGTGACGTCGGAGGACGGCTTGCTTTGGCACCATTTAAGAGCAAGTTTGTAGGCAACTTCGAGTCAACTTTCAAGCTTCTGCATAGCAATAGGAGACAATTACGAGGTTCGTACTGGTGTTGAAAAGTAGTAGGCAGCCAATGATGTTTCGGGCTGGAAGCTGGAGGGTGTCGACATCTTATTACCTTGTTGCAATGTCAACGTCATCCGGCTGCGAGGCTGGAAGTTGGGAAACGCAATACGCCGGCTAAGATTACCGTAAACACATGACGGGTAACCGTTTACATGTAACTGTTTGCAATATAGAACGATGTGGCACGAATACGTCGTCATCTATTAATGTTTCATGAAGCCACAAGAGTTAATTCATTAGTCGTTTGACTGTGGGTGAAGGCTAAGAACAGTGGTTCTGAAACCCATTCTTCATCCCATCGTGTGCTGCTACTTGATTTTCCTGTGTAGTGGGATTTACCACTGCTCAAATTCATTAGCTATGTTGCCTGGTTCATGGGCCCACGTTAACGAAGGAAAGACAACAATGTTTGACATCAGTGGTAAATTTAGAAAGGTACGCATGAGTGAGAACGGTTTAGCAGATCCCGTATCCAGAAGAAATCGTGCTATAGCACCAACAAAAACTGTCATCTTGTCGGCTACTGGTGCTCTTGTTGATGCATTTCATCATTCTGAACGAGCAACTACAAAGTGAGCAAAACGAATTTGTCCCGGAAGAAGTTTACATAAAGACCGTCGCGGGATTGACCCTTGTTAATGAACATCACAGAAGATGCTTGAAATGACCACCGTTGACTTCAATGCCGCGCTATGTTCCATTTATGGAACTATGAAGTACACATACAAACTCTACCTACATGATAACAGCAGTACTGTTTTAGATGTTCTGCCTGTAGCTCATTCAGTGTGTGAGGATTGTCTGAGTATATCTGACCCTACAATTCAGCTCACAGGTAAACATCCCTTATCCCCTCCTCAACGCAGTCCGCCTCCGTAGCACAGCGGTAATGGTACCGCCTACCACACAACGGGGCCCGGGTTCGATTCCTGGCAGGGGATTGGATGTTGTGTGTCCATCATATTTTCATCGTAATTGACACGCAAGTCGCCGAAGTGGCGTCAACTAAAAAGACTTGCAATACGGCGGCTGAGCCGCGAAGGGAATATCCCGGCCAATAAATGCCATACGATTATTTCATTTTTCATCAGCGAAGACGTCATGTGCTCGTGACCAGATAGCCAACGAGCTCTATGCTGCTGTACATCTATATGACTCCTCTGCAACTCGCTGTTAAGTACCTGGCAGAATGTTCGTCGACCTACCTTGAAGCTGTGTCGTACCGTTCCCATCTCGAAGAGTACGCGGTAAAAACGAAATTATCAGTCTTTTCAAATTCTTTTCATATCTCTCTAAATTTATTACAAGCAATATCTCTCTATATATATATTGGTGGGCCCCAACAAAATATTTCCACATTCAACTGTGAGCACTCCCTATTACAGGATAGACCAGGACGGCGCTCTGGTACCTACGCCGCTACGCTGTCTGTTGGCTTCCATTACTGCCAAGGTGTAATTGGCCGTCATCGGATCAAAATCGTCCTTCCAGATGTACTGTTTTTTCCGGCAATGTATCCAGCGGCTCATGAAAGAACTGATGATGATAGTATGAAGCATAATGACTCATTTTCTTTTCGTGGACACGTGTTCCCTTCACACTAACTTGTACATGATGACGCGGTGAAGAACTCGGAACAGAGCTTGGGGGGAAGGCGCATGCGAAGACATGCAACAACAGCCGTCTGGTGCATCGAAATCATGGTTTCCAGCATTATCTACGGTGAGCAATTCGCCTGTTGCCTCAACGAAATGGCCTATGTGATGAACACTGGTGTCAGATGAAATATTTGTACGGCCGACATTTTATCTTGGTGATTATGATGAGATACTATTGATAAAGTTTTCTTAATATCAAATAACATTTCAGGCAAGTTGGGCCTATCGAAGGCGTCAGGATGAAGAACAGCTGATAAGATTGCAGATATCCATGTCCTTGGCACCTGAGTCGCCATTACCATGCAGCTGAGATCTGCTGGCAACGCTTTTGGCGTCTGGCTTGGTTACCCGTTAGGAAAGGCCAAAATTTTCGCTTGTAACGTATGTACGTATTGTGTGTCCTTTAGCCCAATAAATCCGACCTACAAAACAACAATAACGACTAACCAGTATAAAATTTCTAGTAATGTACCAGCAACATACCATTCTACGAGGGTAATCCCAAAAGTAAGGTCTCCTATTTTTCATAAGTACAGAACTCTGTTTGTGTGGCAGTTGGTCACACTGTTATGAAGAGTGGTTAACGCGCTATGTGTAAACATGCGCACACCTCGCTGAGGCGCTCAGTCTTGGTTTGGCAACCGTTGAGAATGGAGCTCCAGTTGGATGTTACCGCCAAGTGCGAATTCACGACTTTCTTCGGTTTTTGAACGCAAAGGGCACTGCGCCGATTGAAATCCATCGCCAATTGACGGAAGCGTATGGTGATTCATGCATGGATGTCAAAAATATTCTTAAGTGGTATAGAAAGTTTGCAGCTGGTCGGACCGAAATTCACGACAAACAAGGAGCGTGAGACCGTCAATTTCTGAAGAGACAGTGTTGAAGGTTGAGCAAAACATGCGCTCACAGAATTTTAACGGAAACATTGAACTACCGGAAGATGTGCGCAATATGGGTGCCACGCATGCTGACTAAGGATCACATGCGGCAACGAGTTGATGCTTCCCGCGCATTCTTCACCGCCTTGCAGCCGAACAGGACAACTTTCTGGACTCAACTGTCACGGGTGACGAAACATGGGCATACCACTTTACACCTGAGACCAAGCAACAATCACGCCAGTGGCGGCATTCTTCTTCACCATGGCGGCGAGCTGGTATGACATCGGCATACAGAAACTGCCACAGCGTCTTCAAAAATGCATCGACAGAAATGGTGATTCTGTCGCAAAATAGCTAAATGTTCAAGTTGTAAACTGATGTAAACCACTGTAGAAATAAACAGGTCTATGTACCTATAAAAAAACAGACCTTACTTTTGGGATAACCCTCGTACATTAGTTTCATCTCTTTTGTTGCAATGAGTGTTGTTTACTTTGACTTTAATTTAGGTACGCATTATGAACTTGAATTTGTAAAGTAAGTCATATGGTATGGTTGATTGGGAGATCCCGAGAGGTAGGGTCAGATGCCTTGTTGGAAAGATTTTTTCCTTAATTCGCGTTCAGTGACATCCTTCGTTCAGAAGGGTGAGTTGCGTGTTAACTGTATCTGCCGACTGTAGTTGAGTGTAATGCATGTGTATGTGTAATGTGATCCCACGTTACGTGTTGTTTGACGATGCGAGAAAGGGTGATAGTGAAACTCGGCCACAGCCCGTTCCTCTTAAACAGGACCAAAGAGGCTTCCGGGCGTCTGACAAACGAATCACCATCAACAGTGTCACATGTCTTAGCTCTTTTATTCATTGCGAAGGGTTTTGGAATTTAATCCTGGATATTACTGAAAAGTATTGTGAACAGAAGTGACAATTACCTCCACTTCCAGGATTCAAACCGGCCGCCTTCCATATCGGGCGCCTCTGCTCTGGCCTGCATTAGCGGTGGATTCCTGAACAGTATTTTGTGCTAATGCTGTATCAATTTTAATCGAAGGAGGAAAGTAAAAAGGCAAAATTGTTCTCATTCCGAAGGATGTTTTAAAAGCCATTGTTATTTGATAGGTAAAATCTTGTTGGATATGGTTTGTCCTTACCTTCCTCCAACATTGAACACCCAATCGGGTGTAGGGTTCCTATAGTTTCATGCGAGCCAAGGAGCTTTTAGCAGAACCGACACTGGTCAGATCCCGTTAGTCTGAAGTAACAGTCTCGCACTACACAACCGAGCCACACAATTTTGCAGTATGCTCACGTTCTATTGAGATGACTGACAGTGTTCTGAATTCTCTCGCAAGACCATGTCTTTACATCGCAGCTACTTTTTGCTACAGCCCCTACTCGGCAGATGTGTACCCATTTCTGAAATCATGAGGGTGGCCCTTTGGCAGGAAAATATGGAGTTAGAAAAATGATTTGTTGTGTTGATTGGAAGCTTAAAGGCTACAGTGGAATGCGTATGCCAGTCATTTCTAGTTTTTATTTTCGGGCGTGTCATGTTTAGTTTGGTCAATCTGCAAAATCTCTTTCCTTCATAACTACTTCCCTAATAATGAACATGCGTTGGTTTCATTATATTTCTATGCAGAAAACCAATGCGTAGCAAATCTAGGCAATCATCCACCAGAAATCAGCAACTCATCGAGCTACATTTATACAGTGAAACACCCTAATGACTGTTTTCATTGTTAATAATAGCATAAAACTAACCATATTGACGATAATCAAGATAATCTTTGTCAAGAGTAATGAATGTCGTAGTTGCTGCTGTGTTGGCTTTATAATCGGCCAGTGAATTGTGGATTTACGGCATGCTGTCAGAGGTTGTATTGATGTCTGAGTTGCTAGTGGCACGCATTGAAACATAAACGTCTTCTCTTTAATCTCTCAACATCGTGAGGTCGATATTATGTGTTAGTAACACTATAACCACTGTGCCGGTTGAAGTTATTATGGCAGAGTCTATTCGGCATATCTGTACTCCACAAGCAACGTTATTCATGACAGTGTCACAAGTACCCTCATATGTGCGCCAAAACTTTTATACCGTTCGACACAAAATAACTAACCGGAACAGCGATTATAATCTTATTGCGGAATGTTGTAAGTTATCTTAGAAACGTCGACATTTTGTTGCAGTTCGTATGAAAGACAACCAAGAATATCTTACAGAAGGATGTTGTCACATAAATTTCGTTCATATGATAATAAATTTTTGAAGTCACTGCTACAACAGAGTATCACTTTCTAAAACCTAATGTCGGTATTATGGCACAAATACGTTAGCACATATTTTAAAATAAATTAAAATGCAAGAAAATTTACCATCGCGTTATTCGAAATATCAAGTTTGATATCGTGTGAAGTCTCAGAAAAGACAGCTTTCTTTTCCATGGGTGTCTCTGATCTGATAGTGTGATACTTCGTCTACTCAGAACATGAGAAAAGAACATTTGGAAGATTCAGGGACGACTACGTAAATACAGAAATCACAGAGCAATTAACCACCACTCGGTATACAAATCGCCTCAAATTCTAGATTTTACAGCCTTATTCGAGACGTTTCAGTCACATTTTTGCATAGAGTACAAAGAGTCGTTCGGTACAGCTGAAATATGACTCTAGGAATCCAGACGAAAACCATGTCGTGTGTCTGTTTTCCTGAGGATATATAACAGCAAAGAATCGCAGAAATGGCGAAAAGCTGCAGGAGGATATCTACTCCTTCCCCCTTTCTCCATTCCTCTTCTCGAAAAAATACCTTCCGGACAGAGCGCCTGCGCTCTAGAAGATAAATTTATGTCACTGTTGTCTAGCGTGCGGCAATGAAATATATCTCTTCAACGTAGTTTCCTCTCGAGGAAAAAGTTCTTGTTTCACCAGAAATTGAAGTTCTGTCTTCGTTTGCAGCTATGCAACCAGCTATACTGTTGTGAAACTTTAAGACACTTAATCTCGTGGTAATAGTTTGTTTGAAATAGCTTCAGTCGCCGGAAGTCACAAAAGGCGCACAGTAGCGTAATACCGATTTTTTTTCACTCTCTTGCAGTATATCCCTGTCTCCACGCCAGTAAAAAATGGCAGGAAGCGGTGATAAAATGTTAACACTGAAGTCAGCCTTTTGGGACCTGCTTGCTGTCAGTGTATTTTTAATTTCCAGTAACAAAGAGTCAGAGTAAAGGAGAACCATAACAATCCCGATAACCTAAACTGTTTCTCCCACTGTTTGTGTAACTAAGATGAAGTATGACTACCGTGAACAATGTTAGTGCATTGCCTCGATAGAAAACTAAATCATACGATTGTTGTATTCAACGTCCAGGAACTATAGTTACATTGTGCGCAGGAATTTGCTGCGATATTCACTCCAAAGGAGGCCCTGCTAGTGTAAATAAACAAACCACAGCTTCATTCACTCAGTCACTATCTCAGTGTGAAGATGTTATTAGTTTAGAAGATAATGTGCTAATTAAATTTTACATTAATGAATTCCACGAAAATTACTCCACTGGTACACTGATTTTGCAAAAGAAAAAATTATCCCCCTGTTTACAAGAAACAGGAATTGCTTAAGTTATCCTCCAAACGTCAACAAAAGATCAGCATCGGGCTGATAAAAGCAGACTATGTCATTAAACGAAACGAAAGATTGGATGTTCTGTGTAAGAAGACCACTCACAACGGAGAATTCCATTATGGACTAACCTTAGCTACCAATGTCCTATGACAGATGGTAGTTTCAATCAGAGAAATGTGAATGAAGGGACAGAACTACTTCAGAAGTTGGAAAATAGCTACCAGTACGTCTTCAATACGTATGCCCACTGTCGACAATCAACGAATTAACGAACTAACATCGCGTGCCTGAGTTTCAGTCTTAGTTACTTCTAGAAAGATTTTCAGCTCATCGATGTGAGATCACGAGGTTAAAATTGGAACACACCAATATTTTCTTGTTAAGCAAACCGTTTTTTAGAAATTCTCTACTGTGAGATTTGCTAAGCAAAGTGTTCCTGGCGACTTGAGTCAGGCCAAGCTGTTTGGCTGTTTGGTGATGATGCCGTGGTGTATGGGAAGGCGTCGTCGTTGAGAGACTGTAGGAGGATACAAGATAAATTAGACAAAATTTCTGGGCCGGCCGCTGTGGCCGAGCGGTTCCAGGCGCTTCAGTCCGGAACTGCGTTGCTGCTACGATCACAGTTTCGAATCCTGCCTCGGGCATGGATGTGTGTGATATTCTTAGATTAGTTAGGTTTAAGTAGTTCTAAGTCTAGGGGACTGGTGATCTCAGATGATGAGTCCCATAGTGCTTAGAACCGGTTGAACAAAATTTCTGGTTGGTGTGATGAATGGCAGCTAGCTGTAAATGTAGCAAAATTTGAGTTAATGAAGATAAGAAGAAAGTAGTAATGTTAGAGTAGAGGATTAGAAGTATACTGCTTGGCAGAGTCATGTCAATTAAATTTCTAGGCGTAACGTTTCAGAGTGATATGAAATGGAACGGGACTGTAGGGAAGGCGAATGGTCCACTTCGGTTTATTGGGAATATTTCTGGAAAGTGTGGTTATTCTGTAAATTGGTTGTTTTGCAAATGAAGTCACGTACAGCACAATAATACGACCGGTACTTGGGTGCTGCTCAAATGAAGGGATTTGCTGCCGGTTGGATTAAAGGAAGACATCGGAGCTGTTCACAGTTTGGCTGCCAGATTTGTTACCGGTAGTTTCGAACAATACACAAGAATTCCGGAGAAGTTTCGAGAACTCAAGAGAGAATCCCTGGAGGGAAGGAGACACTCTTCTCGAAGGACACTGCTGAGAAAATTTACAGAATGGGCATTTGAATCAGTCTGCACAACTGTTCTACTGCTGGATTGTAAGTGTAGTAGGTTCCATACGGAATCGGCGTGGAAAGGAACATTGTTGAGAAAATTAGAAAATTTGGAGAACCGGCATTTGAAGCAGACTGCAGAACGGTTCTACTGCCATCAATGTATATATCGCGTAAGGACCACGAAGATAAGAAAAAATAGGACTCGTACGGATGCATGTAGGAAATCGACTTTGCCTCGCTGTATTTGCGAGTGTAACAGGAAAAGAAAAGGCTAATAGTTGTATATGGTACCCTTACGGTGGCTTGCGATATATATAGATATGTATGTATGTACGTAGATGTAAATGACAGTAGTGACAGTAAAAACCATTGACAGCAAAAAGCACTGATGACAATAATGACACTAATGACAGTGTACTATATTGACAATGACAGTTCATGCGTGGCACACCTGTAGGTACCTCATAAAGTTTAATATTCTTCTATGAATTTATATGTATTACGTATAACATTTCGTGTGAAGTTTGTATACAGTGTTCTCCACACCAGCACGAACGGTCTTGCTCCACGCCAGCGATTCCGACTAGCACCAAGGAATGTCGATATGATGATGATCGGCCGGCCAGTGTGGCCGTGCGGTTAAAGTCGCTTCAGTCTGGAACCGCGTGACCGCTACGGTCGCAGGTTCGAATCCTGCCTCGTGCATGGATGTGTGTGATGTCCTTAGGTTAGTTAGGTTTAATTAGTTCTAAGTTCTAGGCCACTGATGACCTCAGAGCCGGCCGGTGTGGCCATGCGGTTAAAGGCGCTTCAGTCTGGAACCGCGTGACCGCTCCGGTCGCAGGTTCGAATCCTACCTCGGGCATGGATGTGTGTGATGTCCTTAGGTTAGTTAGGTTTAATTAGTTCTAAGTTCTAGGGGACTGATGACCACAGATGTTAAGTCCCATAGTGCTCAGAGCCATTTGAACCATTTTGATGACCTCAGAAGTTAAGTCGCATAGTGCTCAGAGCCAATTGAACCATTTTTTTATGATGATGATCTCGGTTGTAAAACGAAACCGGTTATCTAATAATAAGAAGTAACAACTTATACGTGACCACGACTGTGGTTAATAAATAGGAGGGGTGGTACTTAAATAGTGGCAACTATTTATTCACAACAGATACAAAAGAGTTACATGTTAGCACCGGTTACTGTCCTTCAAAGTAGTCACCAACGTTGTGTACAACCTGTTACCAGCGATGTGGAAGGCGTAGTATACCGTTAGCAGGGCCCGTTCTGTTGATGGCGTGAATGGAGCGGTCTAAAGTTATGGTGATCCTCGTGTACGACTGTGATGGTGTTATCCTAACGTATTACGCTCCCCCACGGCAGACCGTCAGTGCACAGTATTACTGTTCGTTTTTGGAGCATCACCTGCGACCAGCTTTGCGAAAGAAGCGGCGACACTTTCCTCACAACCCACCCATCATTTTACACGACAACGCGCGGGCGCATACAGCACAAGCAGTGGAATGCTCTGTTCGGTCGATGGGACTGGGAAGTACTGTACCATCCACCATACTCCCCGGACTTAAGTCCTTGTGACTTTGATTTGATCCCGAAGATGAAATAGGCACTTCGTGGCATTCGCTTCTGAACTGTTTCAGAGACTCGACAAGCAGTAGACCGCTCCATTCGCACCACCAACAGAACAGGCTCTGCTAACAGTATACTACGCCTTCCACATAGCTGGCAACGGATTCTATACAACGCTGGTGACTACTTTGGAGGACAGTAACAGGTGTAAACATGTAACTCTTTTGTATCGGTTGTGAATAAATAGTTGTCACTATTTAAGTTCCAAGCCTCGCAAACTGTACCTAAGGCTACATGTATTTCGGTTACGTATTAATTATGATTGTGCAGTCTATAAACTTTGTGTAGAATGTTATACACTGATCTGCCGGAGCGTTATGACCAACTGCATAAGCACCTTTCCCATGGACAACAGTGGCGAGGCGTCGAGGCATGAAAGCAATGAGGCCTTCGTAGGTCGCTGGAGGGAGTTAGCACCACATCTGCACACACAAGCCACCTTATTCCGGTAAATTACGAGGGAAGCTAAAGCTCTGATGCCATGTTCAACCACATCCCGAACGTGCGGGGCCAGCAAATCAATTGGAACTCGCCACTGTGTTCCTCGAACCATTCCATCTCAATCCCGGCCTTGTGACATCGGCATTGACTTCTTGAAAAACGCCACAGCCTTCGGGGGACCTGATCTTCATGTAGGGGTGCTCGTTGTCTGTAAACAGTGTACTATATGGACGACGGATTCGCGCCCTCCCATCTTCATGATCAAGAAGGTATCGAGAGTCATCAGACCATGCAACCCTATGCCACTGCACCTACGTCCAGTTCCGATGGTCACGTGCTCGTTTCAGCTGTGGCTACTTATGTCGTACTGTTGATATTGGCACAAGCATGGGCCTTCGTCGACTGCAGTGGCCCATTATTAGGAGGGCTGGGTACACAGTGTGTTCAGACACACATGTACACCGCACAACATTAAAGTGTGAAGTTTGTTCCGCCACAGTACTCCGCCTGTCTTGTTTTACCAGTCTGCCAAGCCTATACGACTTTCACATCTGTAATGACCCCAAGACATCTGGAGGTGGTTTCACTTTGGTTGCGCCGTGTGTTGACCGTACACACCATAGCACCCCTTGAGCACCCAGCAAGTCCTATAGGTTCCGAAATGCCCGTGCCGAGTTTCCGGGCCATTGCAATCTGCCCTCGGTCAAACGCTGATTGATCGCGCGGCTTCCCCGTTCCATACACCGACAGCGCGCTCACTGATACTACATGCACCTTGCTTGTGTCTGAATTGAAGTCATTGCTTGCCAGGTGATTGTGGTATGGCGTGGACGGGTCTATATCAAAAGTAGGCCGGTGGTCATAACGATCTGGCTGATCAGTATACATAATGAATATACTGTATATTCACGCAAGGATGTTAGACTCATGCATCTTGCTTGTGTCTGAATCGAAGTCATTGCTTGCCAGGTGATTATTCTATCGCCTGGACGGGTCTGAATCAAAAGTAGGCCGGTGGTCATAACGTTCTGGCTGATCAGTGTACATAATGAATATTTATTCACGTAAGGATGTTAGACTTTAGACAATAGTCGTGTCATATATACTTCACTCTCATTGGTTTTTACTGTCATGCATCCACCTGTTCATAATATTTCCATAATCCTTGAACGTCGTAGTAAAAGTGACCTTAGGATGATGCAACGTTTCTTAGACAATGTTTCTAGTTGGTGTAATGACTGGCAGCTAGCTCTAAAGGTGAGAAAATGCAGATCAAGGCAGACGAGTAGAAAAACACAGTTGCAACGTTCGGATACAGCGTTAGTTGTGTGCTACTTGAGAGAGTCACGTCGATTAAATGTTTAGACGCAACGTTGCAAAGCGATGTGAAATGGAACCAGCATGTAAGGACTGTAGCAGGGAATATGTGATATACTGTTAGATTTTTCTAAAGTAACAGTCCTCTGTGAATTTATATGTATTACGTATAACATCGTACGGGAACTTTATACACAATGAAGCCAAACGTAATACGTAGTACAAATGGAAATCGGACACAACGTCTGTTGGTCGGACGTGATGATGGTGTACTTCGGGAACGTATCTGGAAGTCCCACTGTACCGATATCAGATTTGGTTTCTGTCAACTATGCCACACATTGTGCCATTTTGATCAGCAAGTAACCTGAATAGAAAGTACTTAACGTGTGAGTGAACATTATGTCGCAAATGGCGTCTTTCTACTTATCCCCTTTCCTGAAACGTACGTGATTAAACATTATTTGGAACACCCTAATAGCGGGATATCCTCCTCTAACATTACCTATCCTCAATAGTAGTTGTCGACACCACTATTGTTTTTCGAATTTTAGACTGGTCAGTATTATCTCAATCATCAGCGAATCGTGTCATTGATATCCTTTCACCTTGTATTTTAATTCCACTCCAGAACCTTTCTTTTATTTCCATCAATTGTTTTTCTGAAAACTTTAATATAATTTTATACACAGTATGTTATATTTTAAGCTAAATTTTATGAAAAGGAGTTACTTCATAAAATATTTTAGTTTCGACGTTACAATCGATAAGTACTAGTTCTGCATGTATATTTAAAATTGTTTTTTTTTACAAACATTTGAAATTAGAATTATTTGCACACTTAAAATATCAATTATTAATTACGCAATCCTGTCCTGTATACTACTTTTATTTCGGGATTCATTTAAGAAGTAATAATTCAGATTAATTATGTAACGTCGGCCGGTGTGGCCGAACGGTTCTAGGCGTTTCAGTCTGGAACCGCGCGACCTCTACGCTTCAGGTTAGAATCCTTTCTCGGGCATGAATGTATGTGATGTCCTTAGGTTAGTTAGGTTTAAGTAGTTCTAAGTTCTAGGAGGCTCATGACCTCAGATGT
Source organism: Schistocerca cancellata (assembly GCF_023864275.1). Classification (NCBI taxonomy): domain Eukaryota; kingdom Metazoa; phylum Arthropoda; class Insecta; order Orthoptera; family Acrididae; genus Schistocerca; species Schistocerca cancellata. Next base: position 709,410,705 of record NC_064630.1, read on the forward strand.
TAAGTCTCACAGTGCTCAGAGCCATTTGAAACAATTATGTAACGGAAACTAGTAGAAATTCATTTGTTCAGATGGCTCTAGGCAGTATGGGACTTAACATCTCAGGTTATCAGTCACCTAGACTTAGAACTACTTAAACCTAACTAACCTAAGGACATCACACATACACACATGCCAGAGGCAGGATTCGCACCTGCGACCATAGCAGCAGCGCGGTTCCGGACTGAAGCGCCTAGAACCGCTCAAATTCATTTTTTAGAAAAATTGTATGCCCTTTGGAATATTGTTATTTCCGCACAGTGTAAGAGTCGTCTGCATTCTTCTGATGTGATCGGACGTATTTTTGTATTTTTTGTGCGAAAAATGTAATTTCGGCTTTGTTAATGTGAAGAATAAAATAGTGTATGCTACACTAATATGTAAGAAAATATATTTACCTAAAACAAATGCTGCAACTTCAATCAACTGATTTATTTAGTTCAAACCAACCGTGAGGGCCGGATGTGAGATTTTCAGCTTTAAGACTCGGACCCCTAGACAAGAAGAACTGGAGCCATCTCAGCATGACAAACTAAGTAAAGTATAAAGTGTATTGCAACCTTCGCTCCTCTCAAATCTACATGAAAGACTTTGCTTATTATTTACTTGGACTGGACAGTGTTTAATGTAGACAATAGAAGAAAATAGGAAGGAGAGGGGAGATCACAGACTGTACTGGAAATTATCTTGTATAAGGAAAACATTTTAATGAACAGATCTCACCGGCATGTAAATACAGGCCGGCCGCGGTGGACTCGCGGTTCTAGGCACGCAGTTCTGAACCGCGCGACTGCTACGGTCGCAGGTTCGAATACTGCCTCGGGCATGGATATGTGTGATGTCCTTAGGTTAGTTAGGTTTCAGTAGTTCCAAGTTCTAGGGGACTGATGACCACAGCTGTTAAGTCCTATAGTGCTCAGAGCCATTTGAACCATTTTTTTTTTTTTTTTTGTAAATACAGGAGTAACTTATCATTTTGGTAAGGCCGTTTGATGTCCCCGTAGTGTAACATTTTCCAGTTCCATCAGTAATAATTTCATCACCAAGTTACAAAAATTATTATCTTATTAGCACAGTAGCCCACCACTTTATGTATTTTTATTTAAGCTAATATGCATTGCGGGCCTACACCCATCTTTAGTTAGCGTAAAAATTGAAAAATTGATTTATTACTGATTTCGATGTTTTATCAAGCTATCAGTCGACGACTTTTGTCACTTGGAGGCTCAGATTCAGGAAGGTGTGTTTGGAATACTAACCCTGGCCAAAGAAGGATACCTGAATTGAAAACTCAGCTGATGAATATCTCGCCGTAACTTGCTAAGAAGTAAGAACCCGTAACAATACAATTTATGTGAACTGAGGCAGAAATATAAATTCAATGATATTTCAGCTTCCGCTGGAGATGCAAGTATAAGCCACCACACGTGGTTTGCAACTCCCAGCTCCGCACCCCCATGTGACCGCGCCCCTGTGTTTGCGCATTCCGCTCGGCCTACCCCTAATCCGGGCAGCGGCTCCCCCATCCCCTCCACCTGCCACCCCCCACAAACAAGGGTAGGCAGCACGCGTGACCGGCGTAGGGCGGCGCTCGGTGTGTGGCGCGTGGCGCGTGGCGCGCTGCGGCACGCACGTTAATCGCTGCGTTATGCCCTCCGCGCCGCTTCGCGTCTTAATCCCGGCAGGGCGCTGGCCGGCGTGCTTCATGTATTATTCAATGTACGTTCGCGGCTCGGCTCTCATGAAAATTTAGACCCGGCGATACTCAAGAAAGAAACGGACACTTGTTTCTCCTTTTCTTTCTCAATCCTCGAGTCTCAGAGTCCAGCACGGACGCACACGACTGCGTTCTTCCCAGTCGATTTTCTAGATATAGACATGGCAACAGTCTTATTTTTTAAGTTTATTGTAGTGTATACCGTTATTACAACTATTACATTACATCTATTATGGCAGAACTTCTTCAGAATTTCCTCTTTTATAGCTCTTCTTGTCATGAAGTTCCGATTTATGTACACCTTCTGATAAAAAGTCTACGTATATCATACAATGTAATGCGAAACTGCTCACTTGGTGGCACGAGAGCCGGACGTGCCCGTACAAAACGAAGCAAGGAGTATTGTGCCGTCAGCAGAGAAGCAGCAGCCGCAGTCTCTGCCGTTTCGGAGTGCTCAGTGACTTTACACTTGGACGAGTCATCGTATGTCACCTGAAAAACAGATCCGTAAGGGACATTTCAACCCTTCTACAGCTGCCCAAATCGACTGTTTTGCCCGCATCTCGTGGTCGTGCGGTAGCGTTCTCGCTTCCCACGCCCGGGTTCCCGGGTTCGATTCCCGGCGGGGTCAGGGATTTTCTCTGCCTCGTGATGGCTGGGTGTTGTGTGCTGTCCTTAGGTTAGTTAGGTTTAAGTAGTTCTAAGTTCTAGGGGACTGGTGACCATAGATGTTAAGTCCCATAGTGCTGAGAGCCATTTGAACCATTTTGAACCATCGACTGTTGTATTGTGTATTTTGTGTTTAAACCGGGGACCTAGAAACGACGGAGAGGTTTCGTCCCGCCGTAGCCCTCAGTGGTTCACAACCCCAGAACAGGCGACAGCAGTCCACTTGCCCCACTGGGGCCCCACACCGAACCCAGTGGAACCGCCCCCCCCCCCCCCCCCCGCGCGGGAGGGCCGTCTCGTACCAGACCGTTCGCGTGGTAGAGTAATAATGTTGTACGCGTACGTGGAGACAGTGTTTCCGCAGCAATAGCCGACATAGTGTATCTGAGGGAGAATAAGAGGAACCAGCCTGCATTCGCCACACTAGACTCGCATTCGGGAGGACGACGGTTCACTCCCTCGTCCGGCCATCCTGATTTATGTTTTCCGTGATTTCCCTAAATCGCTCCAGGCAAATGTCGGGATGGTTCCTTTGAAAGGGCACTGCCGACTTCCTTCCCCATCCTTTCCTAATACGATGAGACCGATGACGCTGTTTGGTCTCTTCCCCAAACAACCCAACCCAACCCCGCATTCGCCGAGGTAGATGGGAAACCGCCTTAAAAACTACATACAGGCTGGTCGGCACACCGGACCTCGATACTAATCCAGCGGGTGGATTCGTGCCGGGGACCGGCACGCCTTCCCGCTCGGGAAGCAGCGCGTTGGACCGATCGGCTAGCTGGGCGGGCTAATCGACCGTAAATGATGTAACTGTTAAGTGGAAACGCGAAAAAATAACTTCAGTTAAACCAGTACCGGGCCTATCTCATGTACTCCCGGACAGCGAGCGTTGAAATTTGCAGAGAGCGATTGTACAAAAATGAGACGAAATCAGTGGGAGGTACCACTCCAAGGTTCAAAATCTGTACCAGTAGTCCAGATAGCACAATTACTGTGCGTATGAAGTTAAAAATAATGGGTTTGCAATGGTCGATCAGCTCCGCACAAACTCAGATTTCTGTATTCACTGCTAAACGATGCTGTAGGTGGTACAAAGGTCGACGGTATTGGACAGTGGGTGATTGCGGCAATGTGACGGAGGGACATGGATTTGGTGAAGACGTGGAAAAAGGTTACTCACCATCAGTACTGTGCGAACAGTGAAGTCCAGGACAGGTGGCGTTATGGTAAGGCGATGTTTGTTGAGGTTATCGTGTCGTCTCTTCATCGCTCTCAAGAAAACGCTAAATTCAGTAGGATATGACACATTTTACAGCTTGTGTACTGCGTACAGTCGTGGTAAAGTTCGGAAACAGTGATTGATTGTATCAGCGCAGTGCAACCCGTTACAAGGCACCATCGGTGACACAGTTTATTCTGGACAATTTTTTAATTATTTATTTTTGAATCGTCACTCTTCTGACTAGTTTGATGTGTCCCACCATGAATTCCTTTCCTGTGCCAGCCTCTTCGTCTCAGGGTACCACTTGCAAGGTACGTCCTCAATTTGTACTCCAATCTCTGTCTTCCTTTACAGTTTTCACCCTCTGCAGCCACTTCTAGAGGCATGGTAGTTATCCTGTGATGTCTACCGTCCGCCTGCTTCGCAGGGTGGTAACGTGCTTGCCTTACGTGCACTGGGCCCGGGTTCGATTCCCGGCCGGCTTGGAAATTTTCTCCGTTCGGGGACTACGTGTTGCGTTGTCCTCATCATCATTTCATTCTCATCATCCCCAGCAGGTTGCACAATGTGGCGCCGAATGAAATAAGACTTGCACTTGGCGGCCGAACCCGACTGAGACATCCCGGCCACGATGCCATAAGATCATTTCGGTTTTTTTCTTTTTGTCCAGGTGTTCTACCATCCTGTCCCTTTACTTTCTCACACACAAACCCCCAGATCTCAAACACTCAGACCAGTACCAAAGTTGTGTGTAGATGGAGTATCAACCAAAATTTCGATTTAATTCATGCTGTGTGCTGTTTTTCAGTAGAATATGTGTAAATGGTAATTAAAAGTAACACCAGAACTGTGGATCACATGAAAAGCATATCTGTGAGGTATGATTGTTCAATTCTCTGGTAGGTGAGTTGGTAGAGCATCAGATAGTGGTACTTATGGTCCCCAGGTCGAAACGCCATGAGAGCGAATTCTTTTTCCTCAATTTACGCGAGAAATTGTTATATGGGAGAACATTTTTCTGCCATGTAAGAGAACGTTTCGGAGTTTCTAGCAATGTTCTTTTGGCAGTCTGCTTACGCAGTTTGTTGAAAGTAGCAAACCTATTCAGTACGTTGTATGGATAGGAGTAGTGTTATCTACACAAATGTACGCTTTATGTTTGGTACTAACGAAGCAGAAGCATAATGACAAAAGAACATTGCTAAAAACTCCAAAACGTCCTTTTATATCTCAGAAAAATGTTCTCCCATGTAACAGAGTCACATGTAAACGGTTTTTTTAAAAAGAAGTAGACGTCTTGAACTCGGGACCATAAACACGACGATATGAACCCCATAGATACCATTTCCCTAATCTCCGTAGCTCTGGTGTTGCTTTTAATTACCGTTTATGTATCTTCTACAGAACTACAGCACACCTCTGTCCTCTTCTCCGTCCTATTTGACGAGACCGTTGGCAAATGAGGTCGATACTCTATAGACACACAAAGTTTTGTACCGTTCTGAGTGTCTGACATCTGGGGGTTTCGGGTGTTTCCCATATCTTATTTTCATTCCTTGAACTTCGCTGTTGTCAGTTTTATGTATGAGCAGTGGCCTCTTGCAAGGTGGCTGACTCCAAATGTTCATCGCATGCAGTTCCTGCAATCTTTACTAGCTAACCGATTTGGACATATCTTCATTCACTGGCTGCCGTAATACCTATCTGGATTTGGATGCGTTTTAATCAACAAGCTGTGAAAAGCTTCTCCACTCCCTTTCAGACAGGATCGTTTACCGACCACAATTCTGACGAGATGTTTCGTTGCGGCGTGTATTACACCACTGCTTGTGGGCACGTGGGAAGTCCACCGCTAATCACCAAAAAAATCCACAACTGTACACACCGTATTGCCATGGACGGGTGCAAATACGATTGCACATTTTTGCCACATTGTCACGTCTCTCCATTTACCCTTGTTTACGTACAACGCCCGCTTTAAACATTAATGTCCCACTGACTGCTGCTGCCTTGTGCTCATGCAGAACAATGCGCGCGATGTTGAGCAAGTGATTTGATCGCAGCGCCATCTGTTAAGGCTTAGCGATTCATCGGTGCGTGCGCACTGGGCTGAAAAATTTTTGTTCGGTGAGATTATCTCTAAAAAAACCGATTTCCGCCACTATCATTCCAACATCTGGACTTGTGCTCAGTCTCTAATGTGTGGTGTTCGCAGCTCGTGGTCGTGCGGTAGCGTTCTCGCTTCCCACGCCAAGGTTCCCGGGTTCGATTCCGGGCGGGGTCAGGGATTTTCTCTGCCTCGTGATGACTGGGTGTTATGTGATGTCCTTAGGTTAGTTAGGTTTAGGTAGTTCTAGGGGACTGATGACCATAGATGTTTAGTCTCATAGTGCTCAGAGCCGTTTTTTTCTAATGTGTGGTCGTTATAGCCTGACATTATTTCCTTTTTACTACATAGGTAAATGAAACTTTTCGTCCATAAAGGAGGACGTCATGAGTGCTGCCTCTGTTGACAAATACGAATAAAGCAGTTTACTGTGTCAGTAATTTATTAAGTTTCCTGTCACGCGTTTGGATGGTTCACACAATCATCTTTAGGTGGAGAGTTAGGTTCCTGGTGGTAGTGTAGAGACAGAACCCTTTTGACAGCAGCAGACCAAGTAAAAGAAAGGTTATGTTTCTTCCTTTACTGATGATAAATTGGCTTTTCAGGAAAGGCTATATTTAAGTTGAAGGATATATTTTCTTCACTGCACATTATAATTGAACCATCGCCTCACTCAAAAATCTTATACATATCAAAGACATCTTATGTTTGTATTGAGACGAAATATACTTCAAACTCCAGTAATTTCACCTATCAGGTTTTAAGGTAATTATCTTGTACGAAATGTAAACATAGCATATCTCTCATTTATAACACCTTTGCGTGAAGTGACAGTGTAAATACTGTGTCCAGCGAAGAGCAAATGTAACCTGTTGTAATGTACAGCATTTTGTTTATTCTCCTTCCTTTGAAGAACGCTTTACTCTAAAAAATGATTTTCTTTAGCTTTAAGAGAACCATTTATCAAAAATCAATTTTATCACCAGCAGCCTACTGCTCTCAACAAGTGGCACTCACTAAGCGACAAGATAGAAGGACAGAAGGTTAACATTCCAGGAAGAATCCGACATCATATTACTTCCTTCCACCTTAATCTCTCGTAATGACGCATCGAGAACATTCGAGAAATTGGAGTCAATACAGAGGCTTACCGACAATCATTCTTCCCCCGCGCCATTCGCGAGTGGAAAAGGAAAGGGGGATCAGTTAGTGGTACTGGAAGTAACCTTCGCCACATACCATGAGGTGGATTGTGATGTAGGATGTACATGTAGGTAGAAGTAGATGCAGAGACAAGATTTCTGATAGCCGTAAATAGGAAGACAGACGAAGATATCGGAAGGAATTTAATGTGAATGAAAAGATTGTGAATTACTGTAACAACTGGAAAGTGTTTATAACGGGATGGCATGAAAAAGAGAACACCAAAGTTATTGCTGTACACTAAGAGAATAGAAGGAAGAACACAAACAGAGTTTAGTTCAAATGGTTCAAATGGCTCTGAGCACTATGGGACTTAACTTCTGAGGTCATCAGTCCCCTAGAACTTAGAACTACTTAAACCTAACTAACCTAAAGACATCACACACATCCATGCCCAAGGCAGGATTCGAACCTGCGACCGTAGCGGTCGCGCGGTTCCAGACTGTAGCGCCTAGAACCGCTCGGCCACTCCGGCCGGCACAGAGTTTAGTGCCTATTGATGATAACTTAAAGTGGGAAGACCATACAGCAGGGCTGGTATAACGTTTAGGTTTAGCTACTTTTTCTGTGAGAAAGACTGACAAATTTGGGAATACAGAAGTCAGTAAGTTAACATATTTTGCATATTTTCATTCATTGAAGTCTTAGTAATTAATATTGTGGGGTAACTCTTAGCTCAGGCAAAAAATATTCATTACACAAAAGAAAGTAATTAGAATTATGAGTTGGGTTAACACACGTACGTCTTGCATGCATCTCTTTAAGTAAACTGGGAATGTGAACCACAGCCTCATAGTAGATTTATTCATTTATGACATTTGTTATCAACAATCCATCTAAGCTCGACAGTGAGAGTGATATCGACTAGCTCAAAACCAGAACGAAATATGGTCTACATTAACCTTTAATGAGTGTAGCTTTGGCACAGGAACTCATTGACACTCTACCCAGGGAAAAAAATGTCTGACAGATAGTTGAAGTGTTTTCATAACACAGGCGCCTTCTCGTTAACATCTACTTCTATAGTACAGCTAAATTCTTGAGTCTTCTACTTAAGTCTTCAGGTATTAAGTTGGTCAGCAGCCAGTTCGTCATGCATTTCTCTCTTCGGCCTCCCTGTTGACGATACCTTCAATGGTACCATTATGTCTCAGCAGATGGCAGGCCCGCATGTCCCTAATGTGTTAGAGTACTTCCAGGAGACATGGCTTTTCTTTCTCCAGTCTGTGGAAAACCTTTCCTTTGATTTGTTGTCTTCCCACGAGTTATTGAGCATTCTGTGTTAGCACTACATCTCGAAGCTGCTTGTTTTACGTTCTTCTGCTTCTACGAGTGTCCACGGTTTGCTTCCATACAGCTGCACACTCCAAACGAATGTCTGTATGAGGGTCTCCCTGAGATGTTTGCAAATGTTATTGCGCGCGAAAAGGTTTCTTCCCTTATTAACAGCGGCTTTTTCCTGATTGATTCGGCATGCAATATCCTGCCTTGACCTTCCGTCTGATTTAAGTTTATTCCCTAGGTAGGCAAAGAAGTGGACTGTCTCCAGTCGCTCATTGTTCAGTGAGTATTGGGCAACGGTGTTTTGTCTGCTCACCACCAAGAATTTTAATTTACCTTCATTAAATTTCACATTGTAGGAAGAGCTGGGGGTCGTTGCCATCTTGGCAAAATTGCTGCTAATTGGTCTGCATCTTCACTTAACACTGCAATATCATCACCAGATCTCAGCATCTCTGCCTTCTTTCCACGAATTTTAATTCCTCGTACAGCTCCTAGTTTCTCTCTAGCTTCTTGTGTTGCCACCTGAATGTATCCATTGAAGAAGACAGGAGGGAGTGAGCAGCGCTGTCGTACAGCCTGCTTAATAGTAGCTACTTCTTGATGTTCTCCACACCTTATCACAGCCAACTCCTCTCTAAGCAGTCTCTGAATTACTCTTGCGTCCTTTATTCAAATCTTTCTCTGCACCTTAAAAATCTGTCGCCGGTCTACCCTAACAAACGCTTTTTCTAAGGCAATGAAGGTAATATACGTATGTGTCTTGACCTTTCTTTACTCTTCCCTTAACAATTAATAGTAAGCCGAGTGTTGCCTGTGTGCGTATACCTCTTCCAAAACAAATCGTCGGTGACCACTGCATCTATCCTATCCACTACCCGTCATTGATCATCGCAGTGTGGGTTACGAAACTGAGGGTTAAAAAAAATGGTTCAAATGGCTCTGAGCACTATGGGACTTAACATTTATGGTCATCAGTCCCCTAGAACTTAGAACTACATAAACCTAACTAACCTAAGGACATCACACAACACCCAGCCATCACGAGGCAGAGAAAATCCCTGACCCCGCTGGGAATCGAACACGGGAACCCGGGCGTGGTAAGTGAGAACGCTACCACACGACCATGAGCTGCGGACTGAGGGTTCTATATTGTTCATTTCTGTTTCTTGAGTACTGTCAAACAAAAGATTTAAATTGACAGGATGCAGCGATATGACTATATTAGATTTTGCCTTCTTTTTTTTATTTGCATACAAGTGTTCTATCTTTGTTCCACTGACACGTTCCACATCATAACGTGAATTCGTTCTATCGACCAATTAACCAAACTAACTGACTTCTAACATATAAGAATATCGAAACCTCAATGCAAATATGAACAGAGGAAAATACACTGAAGCGCGAAAGAAAGTGGTATGGCCATGCTTATTCAAATACAGAGATATGTGAACAGGCAGAGTACGTCTCCGCGGTTGGCAACGCCTATATAAGGCAACAAGTGTCTGGCGAAGTTGTTACATCGGTTACTGTTGCTACTAGGGTAATCCCAAAAGTAAGGTCTCCTACTATTTTATAAGTACAGAACTCTGTTTGTGTGGCAGTTGGTCACACTGTTATGAAGAGTGCTTCAAGCGCTGTGTGTAAACACGCGGACGCCGCGCTGTGCGCTCAGTCTTGGCTTGTCAGCCGTTGAGAATTGAGCTCGCGTTGGATGTTACCGCCAATTGCGAATTGCACGCAGTTATTCGGCTTTTGAAAGCCGATGGAAATCCATAGCCAATTCACGGAAGTGTATGGTGAGTCGTGCATGGATGTCAAAAATGTTCGTAAGTGGTGTAGAGGGTTTGCAGCTGGTTGCCGAAATTCACGACGAACAAAGGAGCGGGATACCGTCAATTTCTGAGGAGACAGTGTTGAGAAAAGCATGCGTGAAGATCGGCTTATCACCCTGGATGACCTCTGCACGTTCATTCCTGAGGTTTCCAGAATCACTGCTCACAGAATTTTAATGGCAACATTGAACTACCGGAAGGTGTGCGCATGTTGGGTACCGTGCATGCTGACTGCATCTCAGCAGGGGACTGTTCAAGCTGGTGAAGGCTCTGTAATGGTGTGGAGCGTGTGCATTTGGAGTGGTGTGGGACCCCTGATATCTATAGATAGTACTCTGCCAGGTGACACATACGTAAACATCCTGTCTGATCACCTGCCTCCATTCGTGTCCGTTGTGCATTCCGACGGACCTCGGCAATTCCAGCAGAACAATGGGACATCCCACATGTCCAGAATTGCTATAAAGTGACAACAGGAATTCTCTTATGAGTTTAAACACTTCCGCTGGCCCCCTGGCTCCCCAGATATGAACACTGTTGAGCATATTTGGGGTGCCTTGCAACGTGTTCTTCAGAAGAGATCTCCACCCTCTCGTAATCTTACAGATTTATAGGCAGCCCTGCAGGATTGATGGTGTCGATTCCCACTAGCACTGCTTGACACATTAGTCTAGTCCATGCCATGTCGTGTTGCGGTACTTCTATGTTCTCGCGGGAGCCCTACACGATATTAGGCAGGTGTACCAGTTTCTTTGACTCTTCAGTGTATTTTGTTCATTTCTGTTTCTTGAGTAGAGTAAAAAAATGGAGCCATATAAATATTAATTTTTACTTTCATTTTCTATTTGTATACAAGTGTTTAAAGTTTGCTCCGTTGACACGTTCCGTATCAAAACGTTAATTTGTCCTACGGACTAATTAACCAAACTAACTGACTACTAACTTGCAAGAATATCGAATTTTCATCAAGATATGAACAGAGCAAAATCCTTTAAACAGAAAAAAAGCCGAGAGGGTTTAATTCTCTATGTAGATGATGATGGCAGGGATGAAAAATCTCATTTGTGAATCGCAATATGATGGTGTTTTGTTTGTGAGCTGGATGCATACGATGCTTACAGAGGAGAGGCCCTTTGCAAATAGTTTACACACTGTGTGCAGGGTGGTGATGTGTGAATTGTTTTAATAAGCACTTGAATTAATTTTAATAAGGGCGTATATTAATGATCGCATCCTGAAGCAGTAAAAATCTCCTGGCGCAACCTACCACCCGCGCTGCATTTCGTTGTCGCATCGGCAGCACCCGGGAATTTAAATCCCGTAACGGCCGGTCCAGAACAGCTTTACAGCCGGCCATTAGCGACGACGTCCACGCAGGCGGCAGCTTGCGTGCGCTCTCCACACCTGGTCCACGACATGAAGCGTGGTTCCCTCTCCCGTCTTAATGATTTCAGAGGGGGCTGTCGGCCTTTACGGAGCCAAAATTTTTCAACCCGATTAACGAGGTTCGAAGACTGTCATAGATCCTTTGTGTTCTTGATATTACTGTCCGGGAGCAGCGCTCATTGCGGGAGAAGTTGGCGTTCCAAAAGAAAGCCACAAATGTCGCACTGGATGACTGAGAATTCGGGTGCGCCTGTAGGGAGTGAAACACAAACGGATGTGTGAGAAAGAAACTGATGGCCGAAGATTTGTCTTTCTTTGTTTGTTTTCCACACAATTAAATCTGGACATCGGTCAGTGTGAGTCCATTCGGTATTAAGTAGTGCAATGCATTTTGTATGGAATGAAAATGTGAACAAAGCATTTACATTTGATGCAAGTACCGTTTACGTGCATAAATATCAAAAGTTCATATAGTTATTGTTGGCATTTTGTACTCTACAGAAGGTTTTCAACACGATCAGAAATTCCAGAAGCATAAATAGCTCCAGCAACACTTTCATCTACGTCTCTGTCAGATATCGTTTTATGGGTCACAAACTCATTGGACATCGAAGTTTTATAAGTTGTTTCGGAAGTGCCTCAACATTTTTCCTGATTTCAGTAAAGGTTCCTGAACAATACGTTTCCACCTTCAGAGTCTACCTTTCTGAAACTGGCTTGTTGGGCAAAGTTGGTCCTGCACCATTTTGTTTGTTCATGTTGCATACATTCAGGGGTAAGCAAACCTGTTGTTATGCTAACTGATTTGTGACTCCTTATGGTTGAATAATGACCCCCTAGTGGTAATCAGGTGTAGAGATAACAACAAATAATCGCGCCTGTCGTTTTAAATGTTATTCTGAAATGAAGAGGTTGTTAAAACAGAAAAATAAATGGCTGCTGGCCTCATCAAACAATTCGGAAGGCTGATGACATATACATAACACACACTTTCTCACTTCCAGAGACCGCGAATAACTGAATTCACAGATTTGATGGTAATAAAGTTTCAAATGCCAGGCCACACGATTTTGACAACCACGAGCCAATAAATCAACCCATAATTGGAACAAACACTAATGAAAACGATGGTTAATTAGTAATAGTTTTTTCAAGCCAAGTGTCTTCTGAGGATTCGATGCAGCCCGTCACTAATTCCTCCCGTCTTGATCTATTACCACTTGCACCCCTCATTCTCGCTTCTTTGCTGGAATATTAGAATCTCTGCCTTCTCTTACACCTTTTAGCCTCTACAGTTCCCTCTTCTGCCATAGAAGTAATTGCCTGATGTCGTAGCAGATGTGCTGTCATCCTGTTTCTTTTTCTGTCAGTGTTTGCAGTACGTTGCTTTCTGTGCCGATCCGTCGGAGAAGCTACTCATTTATTATCTTATCAGTCCATCGAATGTCCACAGTCTTTTAAAGAATCACATGTAAAACGCTTCTTTTCTTTTACCGTCTCTACATACTCGAATGTTGACTATAATACAATGAAGAGCCAAAGCAACTGTAACATCCTGCCTAATATCGTATAGTGCCCCCGCGAACACGCAGAAGTGTCGCAACACAACGTGATATGGAACTGACTTATATCTGAAGTAGTGTTGAAGGGAACTGACACGTATCCTGCAGGGAGACAATAAACCCATAAGAGTACGCGGATATCGAGATCTCTTCTGAGCAGCACATAGCAAGGCATCCCTGATACGCTCAATAATGCTGATGTGTGGGGAGTTTGGTGTCTAGCGGAAGTGTTTTCTGAGTTTTAACACTTCGTATCTAGACGCATCAGGGATTCCATATCACTTCAACTGCACACGCCCCACACTACTACAGAGCCTCCAACAGCTTGAACACTCTCCTAATGACATGAAGGGTCCATGGATTAATGAGGCTCCATCCTGTACACGTCCATCCGCTCTATACAATTTGAAACGAGACGCGTCCGACCAGGCAACATGTTTCCAGTCATCAACAATCGAATGTCAGTGTTGACGCGTTCAGGTGAGCCGCAAAGCTTTCTGTCGTGTGGTCATCAAGGGCACACGAGTGGACCCTCGGCTCCGAAAGCCCCTATCGATGATGTTTCGTAGGATGTGCGCACCGAACACTTGTTGATGGCTCAGCACTGAAATCTACATCATTTTGCGGAATGGTTGCGCTTCTGTCACGTTGAACGATTCTCTCCAGTCGTCGTTGGTTCTGCTCTTGCAGGATTTCTTTTCGAGCGCAGCGATGTCGGAGATTCGATGTTTTACGGGATTCTTGACATTCACGGTACACTCGTGAAATGGTCGTACGGGAAAATCCCCACTTCATCGCTACCTCGGAGATGCTGTGTTCCACGTCTCGTACGCCGAGTATAACACCACGTTCAAACTCACTTAAATCTTGATTCAAACTCACTTAAATCTTGATAATCTGACATCGTAGCAGCAGCAACCGATCAAACAACTGCGCCAGACTCTTGTTGTCTTATACAGGCATTGCCGACTGCAGCACCGTATTCTGCCTGTTTACAAATCTCTGTATTTAAATACGCATGCCTTTACCTGTTTCTTTTGCGCTTCATTATATAGCGCTGTGTGCAGCTAGTAACTAGTAAATGAATGAATTAATACATTCGTAAGGTACGTTAAATGTAGAGTACCAAGCGGTATATTCTGTTTCATACTGTTCAAAATTCTTTGTGTTGCTGTATATCGTGGGGTAACCATTGTTATGGTATGGCACTCAGGATTTAAATTCTTGGAGCCGCCGGTGGTTTTGGAACGACAAAGGCTGCAACACATCAGTACGTTCGTTAAATTTATCATAATTAAAGTGAAGAACATTGGGCCCCAACGTAATGCGTAAACGTTTCGATGCGTCTAGGTCACTATAATTTGACGGGTTCGAAAAGTGTGTACAGTCATCTTCCAACCCAAACTATTCGTACCACAGCATCTCGTCACAGTTGTTCCATCAACCCTTGCCAGACTGTACTACTTCAAAATGACAAATGGTGAAGAGTGTAAATGTGAAACCATGTAAAAGCCTTTTTTTTTCAAAACGCGTTTTCAGTACTATTGTGTTCTCGGTATTGTGTTGTATGTCGCTGGATTTGTCCGAGATCTCAATTCACGGGGCAGATATTTCAGAGATTCATTACACATTCATTACTAACTAGAATATGGTCTTTGAACCAAGCAGCGCTTCCCAACAGAGTTCCAAGTGCCAAGCGCCAAAGTCTCATCCACTTAGTCTGATATGATTACCTCTTAACAATGCTGCCGTTTCTTCCTATCAACAAAGGACGTTTTACAGTAAGGCTTGCATCCGATCCCGAGAATGCGGTTGTAAGGAACAAAAATCAATGCGGCTGCCTTTTCCTTGAATTTAATTATGTTTCTTGCGAAACATTTGAAAGAAATGTGAAATTCTTTTTGCTGACTACAGTTGCACTAGTGAAAATATTGCTGAAATGTTTATGTACTTGCATGATCAGACATAAAACGTAGTGCGCCAGTATTAAAGGCAGCTGAATCGAAACCTTTCTTATTGGTGCTTGGAACCAGTCAGTTACTTGGTATGGCAGTTAGGAGGTTCTTGATAGGTTATTTAGTTTCTTATTTGGCTCATTATTTTTCGCAGTGATGAAGCGGCCAGCGTAATTCTGCGGTACGAAGATACCTGCACATTCTTTTGAATTCGAATGAGTTATGTAAAAAAAGAGAGCCATTACATTCTTAGTCACCTGACAAATGTGAGACTTGGAGCTTAGAAACTTCTCCATTTCCACATTTTAATTCTTGCTTCAGTTACTGTGTGGCCAGAAGATGATCGCTTACAGCGGTTGCAACTAGTCGCCTTGAAGTAACTGTACCGGTGTAGACATATTAAGATATTCTAATTTAAAGTATTAATAAGTTTTATCAACATAGGTACTTCGCCAGAAAATCTGGAGAGAATACGTCCCAAAAGCTTGCTGGTTGCCGCTGATTGTATCCTGCTTTTATAAATGCTTAGAGCCTATTTTTAACGCCCTTGTACGCACAAAGTTGCTGAAAACAGACCTTATACCGATTGAGTCTACAGCCTCTTTACAAAGTCTTACGTTAAACATTTAGAGTTAAAGAAATCGCCGGCCGGTGTGGCCGTGCGGTTAAAGGCGCTTCAGTCTGGAACCGCGTGACCGCTGCGGTCGCAGGTTCGAATCCTGCCTCGGGCATGGATGTGTGTGATGTCCTTAGGTTAGTTAGGTTTAATTAGTTCTAAGGTCTAGGCGACTGATGACCTCAGAAGTTAAGTCGCGTAGTGCTCAGAGCCATTTGAACCATTTAAAGGAATCGTCTTAAGCTGCGTAGAAAATGTTATCCACTGAGAACTAGTTTCGGGCTGCGGGTAGTGGCCGCGTGGTTAAAGTCGCCGTGTCACGGATTGCGCGGCCGTTCCCGCCGGAGGTTCAAATCCTCCCTCGGGCATGGGTGTGTGTGTTGTTCTTACAAGGCAACGTCCCCATCGCACCCCCCTCACGTTTAGTTATAAGTTGGCACAGTGGATAGGCCTTGAAAAACTGAACACAGATCAATCGAGAAAACAGGAAGAACTTGTGTGGAACTATGAAAAAAATAAGCAAAATATACAAACTGAGTAGTCCATGCGCAAGATACGCAACGTCAAGGATAATGTAAGCATAAGAGCGCCTTGGTCCCGTGGTTAGCGTGAGCAACTGCGGAACGAGAGGTCCTTGGTTCACGTCTCCTCTCCACCGAAAAGTTTGCTTTCTTTATTTTCGCGAAGTTATGATCCGTCCGTTCGTTCATTGACGTCTCTGTTCACTGTAATAAGTATAGTGTCTCTGTTTTGCGACCGCACCGCAAAACCGTGCGATTAGTAGACGAAAGGACGTGTCTCGTCGATGGGAACCGAAAACATTTGATCGGAAGGTCATAGGTCAACCGATTCCTCCACAGGAAAACAAGTCTTATATATTCTATACGACACTAGTGACGCCATGTGCGTCACGTGGCAGGAATATGTTGTCGACCCACCTAACTTGTACACTTGGCTAATGGGTAAAAAGATTTTTCTACGTTGCCCGATTTAGGTTTCCTTGTGGATGTGATAATCACTCCCAAAAAAGTGATGAAAACGTAACAGTTTGTCACATAAAATGCAACAAATGAATGCAACAGTTTCACAGTCGCACAGTTTTCCCTGTGCTCTGTGAAAACATGGTTTTAACGTTTTAAAATTTTTCCGTGTGTAGATAGTCAAATCCTGAATATGTCCAAGCAAATCTGAACATGTCCTGGAATTCTCGAGAGCGAAGTCGATTATGTGTGAGTGCCTGAACTTTGATAATTATCTGAAAATAAAAAAATTATAATCCTGAGTCGAGGGAAGACTTGAACGAAGGAACTCTCATTCCGCAACTGCTCACGCTAACCACAGGACCACGGCGCTCCTATGCTTATATTCTCCTTGACGTTGCATATGTTGCGCATGGACTACTCAGTTTCTATATTTTGCTTATTTTTTTCATAGTTCCACACAACTTCTTCCTGTTTTCTCGATTGATCCGTGTTCAGTTTTTTAAGGCCTATCCACTGTGCCAACTTATAACTAAATCTGAGGGGGGTGCGATGGGGAGATTCCCTTGTTAGTATAAGTTAGTTTAAGTAGTGTGTAAGTCTAGGGACTGATGACCTCAGCAGTTTGGGCTCTTAGGCATTCAAAAGCAATTGAACATTTGACTAGTTTCGGGCGGCTCGTTCATTATAAGATCATCCATGTGCATAAGTCTTGCGTTATAGCCAGACGTGGATTACAGGCCACAAAACATGAAAATGTGACATTATACAATATAGAGTACACACTAGAATATCACTGAAAGTCAAAAAGTAAACTCTTTTAAGTTTTGACGCACAGCGATGTTCACGTGTCTATAAAGCAAGACTACTGCACACGAATGATCTGATTTATTGTAACCACATAAAAGTTGCTGGACTGTTCAGCATGCTGGAGATACCGTCTTATGTTAAAGTTTGTGACAGATTAAAACTTTTTGCCAGACCAGGATATGAATCTAGATCCTATATCTTCCACAGAAGAGCCGTTCGCTGTGGCCGAGCGGTTCTAGAAGCTTCAGTTCTGAACCGCGCTGCTGCTACGGTCGCAGGTTCAAGTCCGGCCTCGGGCATGGATGACTGTGATGTCTTTAGGTTAGTTAGGTTTAAGTAGTTCTAAGTCTACGGGACTGATGACCTCAGATGTTAAGTCCTATAGTGCTTAGCGCCATTTGAACCATTTTTTTCTTCCAAAGAAACTACTGCAATTAATTTCATGTCGTATCCGAACGACTTAGCACCCGTATCAGTTTCATATCGTATCCAAACATCCTTGTATTACGCAAAATGATACTCCTTCTGGGCAATGTCTCGAGAGTCTACCACTCATCCTCGGCACATTACAACTATGTGTCAGATCGTGGCTCGAATCCGGACGCTTTGTACACTCCTGGAAATTGAAATAAGAACACCGTGAATTCATTGTCCCAGGAAGGGGAAACTTTATTGACACATTCCTGGGGTCAGATACATCACATGATCACACTGACAGAACCACAGGCACATAGACACAGGCAACAGAGCATGCACAATGTCGGCACTGGTACAGTGTATATCCACCTTTCGCAGCAATGCAGGCTGCTATTCTCCCATGGAGACGATCGTAGAGATGCTGGATGTAGTCCTGTGGAACGGCTTGCCATGCCATTTCCACCTGGCGCCTCAGTTGGACCAGCGTTCGTGCTGGACGTGCAGACCGCGTGAGACGACACTTCATCCAGTCCCAAACATGCTCAATGGGGGACAGATCCGGAGATCTTGCTGGCCAGGGTAGTTGACTTACACCTTCTAGAGCACGTTGGGTGGCACGGGATACATGCGGACGTGCATTGTCCTGTTGGAACAGCAAGTTCCCTTGCCGGTCTAGGAATGGTAGAACGATGGGTTCGATGACGGTTTGGATGTACCGTGCACTATTCAGTGTCCCCTCGACGATCACCAGTGGTGTACGGCCAGTGTAGGAGATCGCTCCCCACACCATGATGCCGGGTGTTGGCCCTGTGTGCCTCGGTCGTATGCAGTCCTGATTGTGGCGCTCACCTGCACGGCGCCAAACACGCATACGACCATCATTGGCACCAAGGCAGAAGCGACTCTCATCGCTGAAGACGACACGTCTCCATTCGTCCCTCCATTCACGCCTGTCGCGACACCACTGGAGGCGGGCTGCACGATGTTGGGGCGTGAGCGGAAGACGGCCTAACGGCGTGCGGGACCGTAGCCCAGCTTCATGGAGACGGTTGCGAATGGTCCTCGCCGATACCCCAAGAGCAACAGTGTCCCTAATTTGCTGGGAAGTGGCGGTGCGGTCCCCTACGGCACTGCGTAGGATCCTACGGTCTTGGCGTGCATCCGTGCGTCGCTGCGGTCTGGTCCCAGGTCGACGGGCACGTGCACCTTCCGCCGACCACTGGCGACAACATCGATGTACTGTGGAGACCTCACGCCCCACGTGTTGAGCAATTCGGCGGTACGTCCACCCGGCCTCCCGCATGCCCACTATACGCCCTTGCTCAAAGTCCGTCAACTGCACATACGGTTCACGTCCACGCTGTTCCTGGTGTGTCCGCTGTGCCGTGCGTGTGATCATTGCTTGTACAGCCCTCTCGCAGTGTCCGTAGCAAGTATGGTGGGTCTGCCACACCGGTGTCAATGTGTTCTTTTTTCGATTTCCAGGAGTGTATTTAGCGAGCTATGGTGTAACAAATTTTGAATACAGCACCGACACAACTTGAACAGCTTCATTTTTCCAGTTCAGAGAATCGGAGACTAGTAATACGAAACTGGCTCTGTGAATGTCCCTTTTGAGCGTTTCCTAGGAGTTCGCTCAGCAGGAGCGTTTCCAGCGAAAGGCAACTGTCTGTCTTCGACTACCCGTGCCGTACAGTATTAATGTGGCAGAAAATTTTACAAAAGAGCACACAAAGAAGTGCAGAGTGAAATAGGGGGGGTTCAAAGGGCTCTGAGCACTATGGGACTCAACATCTTAGGTCATAAGTCCCCTAGAACTTAGAACTACTTAAACCTAACTAACCTAAGGACATCACACACACCCATGCCCGAGGCAGGATTCGAACCTGCGACAGTAGCAGTCCCGCGGTTCCGGACTGCAGCGCCAGAACCGCTAGACCACCGCGGCCGGCGCAGAGTGAAATATTCATTCCAGAAACCATCTCATCGCTGTGGGAGACCCACTATTGTTTATTCTACGAATGCTAGTGTGTCGAGGAATGCAATATGAATTTGTGTGGTGTTACTAAATTTGCGAATTCGTGATGAGTCACGCCTGAATGGCTCCGATGAGAAAGCAACGGCCGCGAATTATACAAGGCTCTGGGTTGGAAGTCAATTTCAGAAAAGAGTTTTGCTGTCAGGAAATTTCCCATACCAGTGGATTCTACTACAGAGTGAATACTTCACTCTGCGCAAATATTGTACTTTTAATACGCACTGTTATAGACATGTACCATGTATGTCTCGTAAGAGTCGTCAGGAGTATTTTCTCTGGTGTTTAAGCAGATATTTGCAACTTCGTTTCAGCAATGTGTATCTGGACTCATTCGAAACAAATGCTTCGCATCAAGTCTTTCATTTCCGGCCGAAGCGGCCGTGCGTTTCTAAGCGCTGCAGTCTGGAACCGCGAGACCGCTACGGTCGCAGGTTCGAATCCTGCCTCGGGCATGGATGTGTTTATGTCGTTAGGTTAGTTAGGTTTAACTAGTTCTAAGGTCTAGGGGACTAATGACCTCAGAAGTTGAGTCCCATAGTGCTCAGAGACATTTGAACCATTTGATTCAAGTCTTTCATAAGGACCCACAATGTCGATAGGAAGCGTCTGTTTCTTTCCCGTTAGAAACATATTTTTTTTTAGAAAAAGAAGAGTTTTATACGCACATCGTTTCCCGTTACAAACAAATCCTTTTTTTTTTTTTTTTTTTAAAAAAAAGAGTTTTATGCGCCCAATCAAGAATGTGTCCTTAAAGTAGTCTAGTGTAGGGATATGTATTAACAGGAACAGTAAAAAAGTACTCCAGCAGTGACAGCACCCCCCCCTCCCCTCCCCCCCCACAATGGAACGTGCTGACTGCTACCACCACGCAACAGCGCTGCTCAGTCGCTGCTGCAGTATTGTTTTGCTGTTCCTGTTAATACACGTCTCTAAACGAATATCAATTTAGATTAATGTGAGAATGCCCTATCGCTTCGGTGCGTAAAGTTCCTCTTTTAAAAAACATTTTTTATTTAAAGGTGGAAGTACAGACGCTTTGGGTCGACAATGGGCATCGCATGAAAGACGTCATGAGCAATATTTGTGTGGCCTGAATCCAGCTACTGTGCAAAGACGAGACTGAAATTTTCGGATGAGCCACCAGATAAAATGCGCGTGACGACTCTAGGGAGAGACTGTCAGGGGGCCCTGTAAGATCCAGTCAAAATGAAACGAGCCGGAGGCTGTAAAATGAAACTGGTAAAGAGATCGTAAAGCTGTTGGGGATGTAAAAACTGTGGTCCCTATTAGATCGCTGACCCCTCAACTCGTTGCTTGAGGGACGCTGGTGAACGCCCACGTGACGACAGAGCGAGCACATACAGGTGTTGATTTTTCGCTGCCCTCAGTATTGCCGGAAACGGTGGAATGGAGTCCCCGGAAGATGACAAAAATCAGGTGACAGTGGAAGGAATGCGGGGAATCTACATTCATCTAAGAATGACACAAGTGTGTGAAGGGTCAAGGCGTGGGAGAAACGATTCAAATAAGGACGGATGTTGTTGAGCGATCTGGAACACCAAACTGCGTTGCCGATACCATTATCCAACGCGTGTACGCCGTCCTTACTGAGGCCTGGCGAGTTATGGTGGCAGCCAATGTCACTGAGGTGGGACTGAACGTCGGAATCGCAATGGACAGGCGTTGCTCTCCGTTCTCTTCGATGGGTTTCCGTTCCCTACAC
Organism: Schistocerca cancellata; assembly: GCF_023864275.1. Lineage (NCBI taxonomy): Eukaryota > Metazoa > Arthropoda > Insecta > Orthoptera > Acrididae > Schistocerca > Schistocerca cancellata. Next base: position 709,432,268 of record NC_064630.1, read on the forward strand.
TCATTTTGCTGTAATGGAAGAAACTACACACTCTTTTTCCCTCCTTTTAAAGGCTTCATTTCTCTATTTTCCGCAGTAAAGAGGCCAGTGGATGGATGACACGTGCACGTCATTGCTCTGTTGACGGTGTCCCTCCAGTGGCGACGCACAGGCTTCAGCGCCCACACAGACATCAGGTCGTTTTCCATAGGCAATAGCATAGCGATCCCTGGTGCTTGTGTGCGTCTCTGTGTGTGTGTGTGTGTGTGTGTGTGTGTGTGTGTGTGTGTGTGTGTTGAGGTCATCAGTCCCATAGACTTAGAACTACTTAAACCTAACTAACCTAAGGACATGACAGACATCCATGCCCGAAGCAGGATTCGAACCTGCGACCGTAGCAGCAGCACGATTCACGATTCCGGACTAAATCGCCTAGAACCGCTCGGCCACAACGGCCGGCGTGTGTGTGTGTGTGTGTGTGTGTGTGTGTGTGTGTGTGTGTGTTTGTGATGCCAGATTAAGGTTTTTTTATGGTCTTTATGGAATGTTGTCAGAGTGGTTGGGTAAAAGTAATCAATGATTACCCACACATTTTTATTCCAACACTTGAAGACACATAGACAGTTTCTATCTTCAGTACTTCACTTACTGTGTTAAACTCTCAGCGTAAGAGTATACCTATTAATGAAAAGATTAAGACAACATTAAGAAATTTTTAATTCGGCGAATAATAACATGGAATCCTGAATATCAAATGTTTGTTGCCCCTAGTAGGTGTTAGTCAAGCAGCTGGTACTAGGTTACCGTGTGAGTCGTACAGAAATACACTATGTGATCAAAAGTATCCGGACACCTAGCTGAAAATGACTTACAAGTTCGTGGCGCCATCCATCGAAAATGCTGGAATTCAGTATGGTGTTAGCCCACCCTTAACCTTGATGACAGCTTCCACTCTCGCAGGCATAGGGTAAATCATGTGCTGGAAGTTTTCCTGGGGAATGGCAGGCCAATGTTCACGGAGTGCTGGAATGAGGAGAGGTATCGATGTCGGTCGGTGAGTCCCGGCACGAAGTCGGCGTTCCAAAACATCCCAATAGTGTTCTATAGTATTCAGGTCAGACTTCTTTGAAGGCCAGTCCATTACAGGAATGTTATTGTAGTGTAACCACTCCGCCACCGGCCGTGCATTATGAACAGGTGCTCGATTGTGTTCAAAGTTTCAATCGTCATCCCCCGAATCGCTCTTGAACAGTGGGAAGCAAGAAGGTGCTTAAAAACATCAGTGTAGGCCTGTGCTGTGATAGTGCCACGCAAAACAACAATGGGTGCAAGCTCCCTCCATGGAAAGCACGACCACACCATAACACCACAGCCTCCGAATTTGTTTTGTATCACCACACACGATGGCAGATGACGTTCACCGGGCGTTCGCCATACCCACACCCTGCCATCGGATAGCCACATTCAGTATCGTGATTCGTCACTCCACATAACGTTTTTGCACTGTTCAATCGTTCAGTGTTTACGCTCCGTGCACCAAGCGAGGCGTCGTTTGGCATTTACCGGCGTGATGTATAGCTTATGTGCAGCCGCTCGACCATGAAATCCAAGATTTCTCACCTCCCGCCCAACTGTCACAGTACTTGCAGTGGATGCTGATACAGTTTGGAATTCCTGTGTGATGGTCTTGATAGATGTTTGCCTATTACACATTACGATCCTCTTCAACTGTCGGCGGTCTCTGTCAGTCAACAGACGAGGTCGTCCTGTACGCTTTTGTGCTGTAGGCTACGTGTCCCTTCACGTTCCCACTTCACTGTCACATCGGAAACAGTGGACCTAGGGATGTTTAGTAGTGTGGAAATCTCGCGCACAGATTTATGTCACAAGTGGCACCCAATCACTGTGGAAATCTCGCGCACAGACGTCACAAGTGACACCCAATCACCTGAGCACGTTGGATGTCCGTGAGTTCCGCTCATCACCCCATTCTGCTCTCTCACGATGTCTAATAACTACTGAGGTCGCTGATACAAAGTACCTGGCTGTAGGTGGCAGCACAATACACCTAATATGAAAAACGCATGTTTTTGGCGGTGTCCGGATACTTTTGATCACATAGTGTATAGATTTCTGTAGAAGAGATTCATTTAGTAGCCTATTCTCACATAATAGATACCGAAACAATAGTTACTCAATTTTGCGACGCTCGAGTTCAGTTGATTACCTGAACAAAACTGAAACATAAATATTAAAGCACCAAGTTTGCATTATTGCCACACTTCCACAAATGCGGATATTTTTCAATACTGTAGACCTTAAGTAATCATGGATCCTAAATACAAGGTTAAGCTTTAACACAACCTCATTGACACTTCCAAACGGGGTGCCATAAAAGTCAAATTGACCATCTCTCTGCCATCAATATCGTGTGAGACACCATTAAAAGAGAAAACTGTATTAAAAAGCGAGGGTACACCAAGTAAATTGCATCGTACTTCAATAAGTATATAACCATAATGCAAACATTTGTTTATTGTGTAATTTGAATCTACAAATTATCGTCACAGTCAGTCCACAAAAATATGCTAATAAATGCCTATCGAAAAAAGAGTACAGTGCCAATTACGGCAAAAAAAACCCAGTAAGAAACGACATTCACTGTTACTGGATCGCTAAAGGTCATGATGTAAACTCGGGCAAATCATCTGATATTTTCCTGTAGTGTACGTACTCTGTGTGCACGCTAACTGCATTAACTGTCGGTGGCTACCGTACTGGTGTTTGCCTTCCTAGGTCGGCAAAAGTGGTCGCTGCAAAAGCCTTTGAGTTTTACGATTCTGTGAAACGCCGCACTCCTAGTATTTGCACGAGCCTTGTAGATCAGAAACTCTTGAGTAGAGCTCTTGCGTCCCTTTTATCCGAAGTGCAGAAATAATTGGTAAACACGGCGAGGATACCTTTGAACGTACTATGTTCATTTTTGAGATTTGCTTGCAAAACATATTCTCCTGAGAAAACTGTAATTCAGTTTTCTCAACTGAGCAGCAGAACGTAGAGAAAATAGCACTCAACTTGCGTTCTGAGAGAGTATTTCCGCGGTTACTGCGAGTGATTCTTTCAAACATATCTGGACCGAATCATTGTTAATACTGAGTTGTATTTACTTCTGTAATAACCATTATGGCAACTGATATTTTTCCTTTACTACCTTTCTGTTTTTTTAATTATTATTGACAAATATTTATATAAGCTGTGTACTGATAAGAAACCAAAGCTAGTACCATTTACCCCCATGTCTTGCTGTCGAACAGTCATTAAACAAGAGTTATTTTTGCAGAAGCTATGTACTTCACTTTTTTACATAGTTGGGCAGATAGTATGAAACTAATCGAATATGATATTTTTAATTAACAATGTTGACTACAATACACTCTTTCAAATTCTGAGAGAGGTCAAATACAGGGAGTGAAAGGCTATTTCCAATTTGTATAGAAACCAGATGGCAGATGTAAGAGTTGAGGGGCATGAAAGGGAAGTAGTGGTTGGGAAGGGAGAGAGACAGGGTTGTAGCTTATCCTCGATGTTATTCAATCTGTTTATTGAGCAAGCAGTGAAAGAAACAAAAGAAAAATTCGGCGTTGGAATTAAAATCCATGGAGAAGAAATAAAAACTTTGAGGTTTGTCTACAGTCTGGAACCGCGCGACCGCTACGGTTGCAGGTTCGAATCCTGCCTCGGGCATGGATGTGTGTGATGTCCTTAGGTTAGTCAGGTATACGTAGTTCTAAGTTCTAGGGGACTGATGACCACAGCAGTTGAGTCCCATAGTGCTCAGAGCCATTTGAACCATTTTTTGAGGTTTGTTGATAACATTGTAATTCTGTCAGAGGCACCAAACGACCTGTAAGAGAAATGAACGGAATGTAGTGTCTTTAAACGAGGATATAAGATGAACATCAACAAAAACAAAACAATGATAATAGAATGTATTCGTATTACATCAGGTTATGCTGAGGGAATTACATTAGGAAATGATACACTAAGAGTAGTAGATGGTTTTGCTATTTGGGGAGCAAAATAACTAATCACGGTTGAAGTAGAGAGGATGTAAATTGTAGACTGGCAATGGCAAGGAAAGTGTTTCTGAAGACGAGATATTTGTTAATTTCGAGTATAGATTTGTCAGGAAGTCCTTTCTATGAGTATTTGTATGGAGGGTTGCCATGTATGGAAATGAAACACGGACGATAAATAGTTTAGACAAGAAGAGAATAGAAGCTTTCGAAATATGATGCTACAGAAGAATGCTGAAGATTAGATGCGTAGATCACGTAACTAATGAGGAGGTAGTGAAGAGAACTGGCGAGAAGAGGAATTTGTGGCTCAACTTGACCGGTTGGTAGGACACGTTCTGGGGCATCAAGGAATCACCAATTCAGTATTGGAGGAAAGCGTGGAGTGTAAAAACGCTAGAGGGAGACCACTAAGCAGATTCAGAAGGATGTAGGTCGCAGTACTTACTCAGAGATGAAGAACTTGGCACAGGATAGGGTGGCGTGGAGAGCTGCATCAAACCAGTCTCTAGACTGAAGACCACAACAACAACATTTTGCAGACAGGCGCCAAATTTTTTCTTTATGAGATTTGTGTTTCTTGACTTCGTGATGCCCGATACTACAAAATTAGTCGTTTTTTTCTATGAGACTTAACTTCCGAGGTCATCAGTCCCCTAGAACTTAGAACTACTTAAACCTAACTAACCTAAGGACATCACACACATCCATGACCGAGACAGGATTCGAACCTGCGATCATAGCGGTCACGCGGTTGCAAACTGAAGCGCCTAGAACCGCACGGCCACACCGGCCGGCTACAAATTTAGTTATATAAACTTTTAAGCATGTATAATCCCTTGTCTGCAAGAAATGAGAATGGTTGCCTGAAATGTTCGGAAGATCTGACAAATAGGGAGGTACAGACAAAACTTTAAATGGGAGAAATTACTGAAATTTGTGAGGAGGTCAGTGGCGTATTTGCCATTTGCCTAGATATGGAAGACAGCTGTGATGGTTCAAATGGCTCTGAGCACTATGGGACTCAACTGCTGCGGTCATAAGTCCCCTAGAACTTAGAACTACTTAAACCCAAGTAACCTAAGGACATCACACACATCCATGCCCGAGGCAGGATTCGAACCTGCGACCGTAGCGGTCGTGCGGTTCCAGACTGTAGCGCCTTTAACCGCTCGGCCACAAGACAGCTGTGAATGGTCTGAACTAACAGAGCTGGAATGACGGTGTGGTGGGCGTCCAAAAGAGGAAGAAAGAAATAAAACACGAGAGAGTAAGCAGAATCAAATACTGAAAAGCAGAAATAGAAGGAAGGCACAACCGAGGCAGTGGTATCGCCACGAACGGCTTTTCAATTGTAACGCTAGAGCGCAAGAGATCTACTCTACATGAAGACTCTGCAATTCACATTTAATTGCGTGACAGAGAGTTCGTCGAACCGTCTCAAAAATCTTTACCTATCGTTCTACTCTCGTACAGCGCTCGCGAAGGGTGAGCATTCAAATCTTCCCGCGCGAGCTCTGATTTATTTTACTTTATGACGTTGATAATTTCTGCCTAGCTAGGTGGCCGTCAACAAAATGTTTTCGTACTTGGAGGAGGAAGTTGGTGATTCAAGTTTCGTGAAAAGGTCTCAGCGCAACGAAAAAGTCTTTGTTTTACTAACTGCAACCCAAAGTAAATTTACTTTTGCTGCACTGTAATCGGTAACATTACAACTGCTATCGTCTAGCCAAGGCATTTGTTGTGTCTTGCCGCTGTTGTACTTTACAAACAACCAGAGTCTCTTCTTATTTTCTTACCAGATTTTGAGACACAGTTTCGCTCTGCAAACTGTTAAAAGCATCTCGCATTGAAGACCGTGCTAAATTTCGAACTTCTGTGAAACATTGCCAGTCTTAGAGACCTGGTTCTCTTTTATATTTGGCACGCTTTTTCCGTTGCTTCTGCGATAGTGTCTGATCTTCGTTGTTTGACATTGAGGGACAGTCCCGTAGTCTCTTACTATCTTAACTGGTATAAATTTTTCAGTTCCTGTAGCCACGTCTTGTCTATGCTTACATAGACTGAGACTGTCCTTAAGGAAGGGGTCAAGCGAATATTAAATTTTCTTTGTGAGACAGATACGTTCTGACTTTGGTTTCAGTAGATTTGCATGCTACGGTATCCAGTCTCGCTACAAAGACGTTCTGGTGACTAGCCCATGTATTAGTCACGATGTTCCCTACTTTTTCAAGATTTTTTGTTGTTAAGATATCAAGTATGTTATCACGATCATTTGCACCTCGTGTGGGCTCCACAACTAACCGCTCAAAACAGATTTCGGAGAAAGTGTTTTCCCGATAGAAAGTAGTTGTCTGCAGTGTTTAAAGATGTCGATGTTGGGAATGAGTACGAAGATGAATGAAGTGGCGAAGTAAGTAGTCGAGATCCTAACATCATCTACATATTTGCATTCTTCCAGCATGCTGGATGTAATGGGACAGCACCTCTTATTGAATTATGATGCGAAAAGGCAGACACAGTTGCGTTCGGACAACTTTGCAAGGCTTGTTATGTACCGTTTGCGACATGCAATCCATTTACTCTTTGCACTCTGATTTAACGTAGACATGTGATTTCTTACATCGTAATTTCTACATTTTGTACATAAGTTGGTTCGAAAATGGGTATTAGCACGACATTGGTCACCTGACGAAGTCTAGAACCTCTCATTAATCTGCTTATTAGGTCTTAATAAATCGATTCTACAAACTGTATAATGTTCCCGTGATATGTGACGTGTGCTTGAGACACAGACTACAGTCAACACCTTGTAATTCCTTCTAAACTTATACCTAACCGTTCGGTCTGGCTTTATACATAACGAACTCATTCAATATTAAACCAAATATGTAATTGTGGAGTCTTTCTCTAATAAAATGACTAATAAAAAATTATGATTTTAAAAATATTCGAAAGCTTTATAGATTGTGCAAGGACCCTACATCTCACATGTCTCACAGCTGACATTAAAAAGAACAAAAGTAGTAATAAGAGACAAAACGAAAATATACGGATTTCCAGTAGTAATCAACATATTACTGAAAAACACTGGTGTTAACTTTACCATTATCTTGGCTATGTTCCTTATTTTATCTTGAGATCCATAGAAACTATCTGCACAATTCTCTTTTCTTGGGTCTGCTTGTGCTCTGTGGGTGTAAATGAAATCACTTCCTGCTATCAGTGTATGATCTTCGTTCTGCGTCTACATTTGGAATCGATTTATTGATGTTGTGTTTTTATCCATTAGACATGTGGGTTGCTTACCACAAAGAACGAATACTGTTTCGGAGATACTTCGGAGTATGCACAATTCATACTTGTGTGAGTACCTTAACGTACTAATGCCGGTTTTCAGCATTCTAGGTACCTTACACAGAGTCTTCATCCTTAACAACATAGAAAATCTACACATAACTATTCATTTACGCCAGACCAAACACATAGTGAACACCATCTGAGACGCCCTTAGTTGAAGGGACGGAAATACTTTTACACAAACTTAATATCAGGAACACATTAAACTAATAAACTGAATCCAGCAGCCAGATGTATTTTTGTAATTTTAGGTGTTAATGATTTCCTGAATGTACCAAAACTTCTCGGTTATTATCATGGTCACCCAACCATTCACCTCTTAAACTCCTGGAAAGCCAATCTCCGTCACAAAAGTATCTTTTTAAAGGTGAAAGACTCTAACATATTTCTAGGTAGTTCCATTATGTGTGTGATACGCATAATTTATGAAGATTTCCCTACTATTGTAAGAAAAAGCAACATTCTGTAGAAAAAACTGTAATGCAGTGTGTAATATTTTTACCTCAGTTCAGGGAAACGACCTTAAAGGCTTAAGATCATGAGGGCATTTAGGCGCCGTTGTAAAATAGTGAAACTTCTTTTAGTAATATTTATTCGTGAGCTAAACCGCTTACATGAAAGGAGTAAAACAAAGGCTAAATACAAGAATTTATGCAGGATACGCCCATGGGATTTCAACTGCATCGCGTATATTCAGTTACTTCACGGTTGCGAATTTATTCAGAATAGAGCTTCTGTTTGAGCAACCCATCTGGAGTACAGTTTTTATAAATATGTAAATATGCACCACATGTAGGCCGGACATTAGTCTGGAAGTTATTCTTTCCTTGATTGTAGAATGACAAACGAGAGTGGATATCCACTGAAGAGTGAACAATGTGTATGGAGGAGCATGCCTATCGAAAACTGTGGAATGATGTGTCCAGTTCCTTGCTGGTTGCGATTCGACGCAAGACGCCGGTCGATGTGTGAGGCTAGCCTCATCCATTAAGGACAACAAGAAGCGGGCGGTTGATGATGAGATAAGTGTTGATCGGCGCGTAACCATTCGTGTGTTAGAGAAAGATCTCGACAACAGGTTCGGCAGTATGCAACACATTATCTGGCAAGAGCTAGGCTATCGTTAGATCTGCAGCCAGTGGATACCCCCAGGCACTGAATGCCGAACTAAAAACGAACCGGTTGGCTGTTCTCCTGAACTAACTGATGCTTTTCAGTGTTGAAGACAATAGGTCCCTTGACAGCATTGTTGCAGGCGACGGAAGCTGGTGCCACCACTTGGAACCAGGCTTGAGATCATCGAAGATGGAGTGGTGTCATCCTCGTCCCAAGAAGTTCAATTGCCAACCATCTGCTGGAAAAGAGATGCTCACCCTGTTCTTTGATTACCATGTCTCATCGATTTTAAGGAATCGAGTGTCTACATTACTGGGGAAAGGTACTGCATAACACAGTAAAAATAAGGCGTGCAATGAAGCTGAAACGTCCAGGGCACCTGGGACAAAGGCTACTACTGCTTCAAAATAATGCACTACCCCGTGTCACAAATGCCGCGGCCTAGACGTTACGCTAACTCAAGTGGGAGGTACTCGAACACCCGCCCTTTACTCCTGCCTACATCTTGCGATTATCAAGCCTGCGGACCCTTAAAAGGCCCAGAGATGGGCGATTACTGTTGGATGAGGATGTGCAGCAGGCACTTACAGACTTCTTCACACAACAGGACACAGCGTTTTACCAGACGGAGTATCACCAGCCTGGTACGTTGGTGGGATGATTGCCTCAATGATAAGTGAAATTCTGCTTGATAGGCATATCGATTCTGAACTTTAAGGCATTCGAACCGGAACTTTTTCAAATGTACAAATGTGTTTGAAATCTTACGGGACGTAACTGCTAAGGTCATCAGTCACTAAGCTTACACACTACTTAACCTATATTATCCTAAGGACAAACACACACACCCATGCCCGAGGGAGGACTCGAACCTCCGCCGGGACCAGCCGCACAGTCCACGACTGCAGCGCCCTAGACCGCTCGGCTAATCCCGTGCGGCTAGGGAACTTTTCGATCGCCCCTTATTATTGTTATTGTTGACCTGTTATTGTTATTGTTGACCTGAAAATTTGAAGGTGACACAAATATCGTAAAGGCAATATCGTTTTATTAACCGTTAATACAATGCGTTTGCAGAAAACTATCGAAAGAAATTCATCTGCATGTTTTCGTCAAATGACATTTGAAATTATTTCTGTAGGCTGGGCGCAAATCTGAGTCTACAACTCTAATTTATGAACGTCATTACGGTTTCTTTTCTTCTGACTCGTCAGTCTTCTGACTGGCTTGATGTGGCCCGTCACAAATTTCTCTACTGTGCCAAATTTGCAACCGTTTTTACCTTCTACAGTACGTCCTAGTATCATGGAATCTGTAGTCTTAAAACATATACTGTCATCCTGTTCCTTCTTCTTGTCAGTCTTTTCCATATATTCCCCTCACGGCCAGTTCTGCGGAGAACCTCCTCATTCCTTGCCTTATACGTCTTCCTAATTTTCAATAGTCTTCTGTAGTACCGCATCTCAAATTCTTCGATTTATTTCTGTTCTGGTTTTCCCATAGCAAACGTTTCACTAACATACGATACTGTGCTCCAAACATACAAGCTCAGAAATGCCTTCCTCAAATTAGGGTCTACAATTTGATGCCAGCAGACATTTCTTAGCAAGGAAAGCCCTTTTCGCCAGTGCTAGTCTGCTTTTTCTCTCCAGACTGCTCCGTCCTTCATTGGGTGTTCTGCAGCCGAGGAAGCAAAACTTACAATCGCATCTGCTTTGTGATCACTAATTCTAGTGTTAAGTTTCTCGCTGTTCTCATTTCTGGTACTTCTTCGATTTAAATTCAGTCCATAGTCTGTACTCATTAGACTGTTTATTCCATTCAACACTTCTTGTCATTCTCCTCCAATTTCACTGAGGATAGTGATGTAATCAGCGAATAATATCATTGATATTCTTTCACCTTGCGTTTTAATCCCACTCTTGCATCTTTCTGTTATTTCCATCATTGACTCTTCGATGTCTACATTCAACAGCAGGGTGAAAGATCACATTTCCAATCTTGCACCCTTCGTTCTTGGTCATCCTTTTTGATTCTTATATACACTCCTGGATATTGAAATAAGAACACCGTGAATTCATTGTCCCAGGAAGGGGAAACTTTATTGACACATTCCTGGGGTCAGATACATCACATGATCACACTGACAGAACCACAGGCACATAGACACAGGCAACAGAGCATGCACAATGTCGGCACTGGTACAGTGTATATCCACCTTTCGCAGCAATGCAGGCTGCTATTCTCCCATGGAGACGATCGTAGAGATGCTGGATGTAGTCCTATGGAACGGCTTGCCATGCCATTTCCACCTGGCGCCTCAGTTGGACCAGCGTTCGTGCTGGACGTGCAGACCGCGTGAGACGACGCTTCATCCAGTCCCAAACATGCTCAATGGGGGACAGATCCGGAGATCTTGCTGGCCAGGGTAGTTGACGTATACCTTCTAGAGCACGTTGGGTGGCACGGGATACATGCGGACGTGCATTGTCCTGTTGGAACAGCAAGTTCCCTTGCCGGTCTAGGAATGGTAGAACGATGGGTTCGATGACGGTTTGGATGTACCGTGCACTATTCAGTGTCCCCTCGACGATCACCAGTGGTGTACGGCCTGTGTAGGAGATCGCTACCCACACCATGATGCCGGGTGTTGGCCCTGTGTGCCTCGGTCGTATGCAGTCCTGATTGTGGCGCTCACCTGCACGGCGCCAAACACGCATACGACCATCATTGGCACCAAGGCAGAAGCGACTCTCATCGCTGAAGACGACACGTCTCAATTCGTCCCTCTATTCACGCCTGTCGCGACACCACTGGAGGCGGGCTGCACGATGTTGGGGCGTGAGCGGAAGACGGCCTAACGGTGTGCGGGACCGTAGCCCAGCTTCATGGAGACGGTTGCGAATGGTCCTCGCCGATACCCCAGGAGCAACAGTGTCCCTAATTTGCTGGCAAGTGGCTTTGCGGTCCCCTACGGCACTGCATAGGATCCTACGGTCTTGGCGTGCATCCGTGCGTCGCTGCGGTCCGGTCCCAGGTCGACGGGCACGTGCACCTGCCGCCGACCACTGGCGACAACATCGATGTACTGTGGAGACCTCACGCCCCACGTGTTGAGCAATTCGGCGGTACGTCCACCCGGCCTCCCGCATGCCCACTATACGCCCTCGCTCAAAGTCCGTCAACTGCACATACGGTTCACGTCCACGCTGTCGCGGCATGCTACCAGTGTTAAAGACTGCGATGGAGCTCCGTATGGCACGGCAAACTGGCTGACACTGACGGCGGCGGTGCACAAATGCTGCGCAGCTAGCGCCATTCGACGGCCAACACCGCGGTTCCTGATGTGTCCGCTGTGCCGTGCGTGTGATCATTGCTTGTACAGCCCTCTCGCAGTGTCCGGAGCAAGTATGGTGGGTCTGACACACCGGTGTCAATGTGTTCTTTTTTCCATTTCCAGAAGTGTATATTGTTTCCCCTTTCCCCATACTTAACCCTATTTATCAACCGCAACGTCACGGCGGCCTTTCTGGTGCCTTTACCTTCCCTAAAGAAAAACTGATCGTCATTTGACAGAAATTCAATTTTATTTTCTGTTGTTCTATATATTATTCGTGTCACCAGCTTGGATGCTTGAGTGATTCAGCTGATTGTGCGATACTTCTTTCATTTGTCAGCTCTTGCAATACTGGGAATTGTGTCCATGATTTTGTCCGCAAGTCTAGTGGTTGTGTTGCCATTTCCGTCAATGAATTTAGAAATTTCTATGGGATATTATCTATCCCTTCTGCCTCATTTCACCTTGAGCCATCCGAAGTTATTTTAAATTCTGTTCCTGGTAATTTATCTCCTATATCTTCTCTAAAGACTCCTGTTTCTTCTTCTACTACTTCATCAGTCAAGTCTTCATCCTCGTAGATGCCCTCGGTGTACTCGTTCTACTTATCCGCTCTTTTCTCTGCATTTAGTAGTGGAATTCTTTATGCTATCACCCTGGCCGAAGGTTGTTTTTACTGTATTGTATGCTGAGTCAGTCCTTCCGAAAATCATATATTTTCCTATTTCATCAGAGTTGTTACGGAACCATTTCGTCTTGGCTTCCTTGCAATGCCTATTCCTTCCTAAGTGAGTTGTATTTTTGTTTCTGAATTTCCCTGAATGTTATTGTACTTCCTTCTTTCGTCAATCCGTTGAAGTATTTCTTCTATTACCCAAAGTTTCTTCACAGTTATCTTCCATGTAACTATGTTTTTCTTCCCAACTTCCCTTTTCAGAGCTGTACATTCCTCTTCTACTTAACTTTCTACTTAGCTACTTATTATCGCAGTCTCTAGCCACGGAGAACTTCAAAAGTATCTCTTCATTTCTTAATACTTCTATATCACACTTCCTTGTGCTTTAATTCTTCCTAACTAGTCTCTCAAACCCCAGCCTACTCGTCATAATCAATGTATTGTCATCTGAGTTTTTATATGGTCCTGGCTATGCTTTACAATCCCTGCCCTACAATTATGTAATCTGAAATATTGCCACATCTCCCGGCCTTTTCCAGCTACGCCTTTCCCTCTTGCGATTCTTAAACAGCGTATTCGCTATAACTATCTGAAATTTTTTACAGATCTCAGTCTTCCTTCTCTCTATTACCAAGCCCACATTCTCCCGTAACCCCTTCTTCTATTCCAAGCCCTACAATCGCATTCCAGTTTCGTACTTATCCGTTCAAAAGCCTCAGATACTTTCTGTATCTCTTTATCTTCTGATTGCGAGGTTGCCATGTATACCTGAACTATTATTGTCGGTGCCGATTTGCTGTAGATTCTGATGAGAACAACCCTGTTACTGTACCATTCATAGTAACTCATCTCTATATTTTTAATGCAACAACACTCAAGTGTTTATCAAGTTATTTATCCCTTTTAGAGTAAAAATACATTTATTATGGGGATTCTCTACTCCTTGTTCAAATAATTCAACAAAATTATACTGTAATAATTGACATAAAAGCTTATAAACTAATACATACATTATATTACCAAATTATTACTGCTAATTATTTTACCATAAACATTATATATACCGTGATGGGGTAGTGCACTTGCACTTCTGATTGGTCCTTTGTATATTCACTTCGTTTTTCTTAGTCCAGGGGACCGAGTAAGATGCTCTGCAATAGGTCTTGTGCGGATATACTTTCATATTATACTGGTAATCTTTTATGATTCCAGGGCGTTCAGGAAATATTTAGAGGTATCCGGATAATAATTCTGTTAATTGTCTAGCCTCTGAAGCATTAATGCAAGTTGCCTCCTGTACTTTCTCTTCCATTGTTGTGAGGATGTCACTCACGTTGCTGGCCGCATCGTTATTTCGATTTTTGTGACACATCTGTGGGTGCTTATGGTCCAACACTAACAACTTCTGTTTGCTGACAGAAAGATTCATTTTTCTCACCAGCGGAAGGTTCGCACCGAACTCCCGATTCAGCATTAATGTTATGGGTCGCTGTTGGTACTTAAGTGCACATGTCCCACGGGCGAGATCAATTACAGCTTCCCTTTCCCGAAGGAGCTCAAGATCCAGAAGTACCGGTACTGACAAGTTATCCATTAGTAGGAACGTGCATAATAAGCGATCATTTCCCAAGGAAACTTCCACCTGTGTCTGGTATTTTATACTCTGTGCCTTTTTTCCCATCGCCCCTATTACCTTACAATTTGCAACCGGCAAAATCGGCAATCTCCTTATCTCCGATAGCTTCTTGAAAAACTGCGTGTTCATAACTGATACATTCGCACCTGTGTCAAGCAAAATAGTTGTTGTTACACCATTTACAGCTCCGGTGACACTTGCTTGGATATTTTCCCTTTGTGGCTTATCAGAGACAGCAGGTTCTTGATATAGCTCATCTTCGATCCTGTTGCCATCCTGATACCGTATCATGTTTATTTTTTGTTCTGCCGACCTATAGCCTTCATTGTTGGCCTCGGTCACCTGGCGAAAGCCTACAGGGACCGAAATTAGTTTGTTGGCTTCTGAGTGTTTTGTTTTGTTTCCGAAGGTACCTCCACTATTCTAACATTTTCTGAGTTTTCAGTCGGAGGAGGGCTGCTTGGATCCCACCATGGTGGATATTGATTGCTTGGTATAGGTATAGCCTGTACATAATTTATTGGCTGACCTGAATTGATAGAATTTTGCTGCGGCTGCCAATGACTTGGCACTGGCTGTCGCCAATATTCACTGTCACCCCGCATATTTTTAGGCTTGTCTTTATATGGACTGTCTGACCTGTTGTCATTTCGTCTCTTTCGGTTGCTATTGTTATTGTTTGGGTTTTCATTGTGGTACTGCCTCAGATTACCATTCGGTTGTTGGTGTTCTTCGGCCTTTTGATAATTACTGCTATTATTATTAGGATAACCAAAATTTTGGTAGTATGGATTCCTACTACTATTATTATTATTGTATTTTCCGTTACTATAAGCGTTACTATTATTTTTCTTTGGACTGCCTTCGCCCCTATTTCTATTCCATGAATTTTTTCTATTATGACTATTGGTACTGCTGATCACGTCAGAATTTTTTCTGGCGACTTCTTGCACTAGATCCAGAGAATCAATTACAGACAGAAATTCTTTCAGATCTGTGTCTGTTACATTAAATAATTTTACTCTAATATGTATGGGTAATCTAAACACTCGAAATACGTCTCTGGTGGTTACTGGCTCATCCCAGTACCGGGTCATGTTAATATATTTTTCAAGGTACTTTCTTAAGGAACCTGACTTCGGATTGTACGTTTTTGCATTGTAAACAATTTTACGGAGTCGCTCTTGAGTAGACGCTGACCAGAATTGATCAAGGAACGCCTTCTCAAAGTCGTGGAAAGTCTTGCAAGTTTCTGCTGCATTTAATGCCCAGAGCGACGCATCACCAGAAATATGTGAAACCACAAACTATATTTCTGTTCTTCCGACCATGATTTTGGAAGAACACTTTTGAAGTTTCGAATGAAAACTACTGGATGTATGTTTTTCTTGCTTTCTTCGTGAAATATTTGAAACTGTCTATACTTAATCAGGCTTTCTTCATGCATTAAAGTAGTTAAGTGCATGGAATTGCTATCATTAGCAGGTGGTGTGGTTACTTTATTACAAGTACATTCTATTCCACTATTATAGTTCCTTGGTGTCACATATTTCTCTGGTAATATCGGTTGATTACCAAAGTTTGGTCTTCCTCCTGGTGCATTAAAATTCGCCGTTAGATTATCTGCGATCTTTTCCCTGTCAGTACCAGTGTTGTCATTACTGCATACTAAGAGATTTTCAAAGTTTTGATTTTCAGAGCTCAGCACCCTGGCTACTTCTATTCGGACTTGCTTTCGCGTTTCCGAGGGAATGTCCTCCTGCATTGTTTCCACAGCGGTAGCCAAGGCTTTGAATTGGTTCTCTAGTCTATCTACTTCAGTTTGAAGACTATTGACCTGAACTGGAATGTTTGTTAACGGTTCAATAGTGGTTTTAACTGCATCGAACTCCTGCTTAAAATGGGTAGTAATAGCATTATCACGATCGATCAATACTTGATTTATCCTACGGACAATTTCTGTATCTCTTTCCGGAAAAATATTGTTTATATTTTCCATAAATTTCTTTTCCTTTTCTTGGTCCCTGAGCTCCTGTTGCTGTTTTTCTATAAGCTTTTCCTGTCTACGTTTTTCCTTTTCCTGCTGACGTTGTCTTTCACGCTGCTGCTCTTTAAGCTCGCGTTGTTTTTCACGCTCCTGCTCTTTGATAGTAAACTTTTCAAATAATGCTGTTAGCATATCCTGTATGGACATAGCTTGAGCATTGCTAACTTCTGCCCCTTGCCCAGAAGAAATATTGTCATTAATTCCTAACTGGTTGAATAAAGGAGTGTTAGTTTGTTTTGGCTACTCCTCGGTTTTATTATCACTCGGAACATCAGTTACTAAATTATCATTCATAATTAAATTTTCTAATAATTCGACAGAAATGTGGGTAGATTGTTTTACCTGAGACTCTGATGTCTTCTCTGCATCAGTATGCTCATTCGGTTTATATTTCTTTTGTTTAACCATTCTATCACCAATATAGCACAACAAATATATAAATCACTGACAAGCACCAATTGACACAAAATGATCTTATAACTAACACATATACACAAATAACACTCCAAAATATTATTCCCGCAGCCAGAATATTCAATTATTACTACTTATGGCTGCAGGTACTTATTTTAATTTTCAAATTGCACACGCAGCGAATGTTTTTTGTGTGCTGTTATGTAATTACAGAACATGAACGTCTTTTCGTACCTGAGTTGATGGAACTGCGCTGCTTAATATGAAGTTACTGTCGTACCGGCGCAGACACAGATTCGTACAGCAGTTGGCAGGAAGATGTCAATGCTCATGAAACAATTAAATAAACGATGATTAATAGTTTGTTTTGGTACTCCGTACCTGTAATAGATCACAATTTCAATTATTAAACTGAATAACTGTGCATTGGTGGCCCCACGTTGGGCGCCAGTGTGGCGTTTGCTGTGTTATTCAGTGGTTTGGTATTTAACTAATTTGTAAATGAAAATGATAATCTTATTTTATTACACTGAGTAATTACTAAATAAATTTTCTCCCGGCTAAAGATTTGGTCAAGTTGCTAAAGAACTCCCAGTTAACGTTGTGTTAAAGTGTTGTCTGTAAGTTGTGTAAGTGTCACTAAATCACAGTTCATGCAACAGATTCTATACAACTATTGATTATGATGGAAATAGTTATCTTCAGCAAAATGGTCATTAAAACCACCGAATATCAGCCGAGCACAACACTGACGTATGTTACCTGAAACCATACTCTTCGCAACTCGTGCGTAATTAATTTCGGCTCCATACATCAGTTAGAAAAGTTTCTTATAAGGATCGTGCTATGAGCACTGTTTTTAAAGAACGAATCAGATTCGAATCATTTTCATTAAAATGAGTTCGGGACCACCGGTGCAAATTTATTTTTACACATTTTTATTACGTTCGGCATTTATGTCTGCAGAGTTGCGTAATTTGAATTTGCCGCTGAGATAATTGTTAAGATGGCGGCAGACAATTGATAGAGACTTTCTATTGTTAGACCAAATAAGTAAGTATTTGAAATGATTATTAAACATTACTTTCGTATTGTGCGCTATTTAGACTTCATCAATCAAACATTTAATTTTTTTCTAAGGAAAACACAGACAAAAACACGATACAAATCGCTATCATCAATGGCTGCGCTGCTTGCAGCGGAAAGAAATAATTAACACAGATAATGCTTACTGAGAGAGGAATTAAAGTTACAAATCTATAATAATAATGAACTCTATTTTCAAGTAATAATTAACAAATAATTACAGTTTCTTAACAGACCTCAGTTCGATATGCGTCCGCAACCTACTAAAGCCAACCAACAAAACGTAAAAACAAAGGAAGACAAACGCAGATCATAAAAGGAATTTACAATTATCATTGTCTTTGTATGGTTGGCTCTGAGCACTATGGGACTTAACATCTGTGGTCATCAGTCCCCTAGAACTTAGAACTACTTAAACCTAACTAACCTAAGGACATGACACACATCCATGCCCTAGGCAGGATTCGAACCTGCGACCGTAGCAGCAGCGCGGTTCCAGACTGAAGTTCATTTTCATTATGAAGTAGAATCTTTCACACACGTAAGTAGATCCAAATATGGACATAACTCCCTCAGTTTAGTGAAGCAACCATGGAAATTGTTGCTGCAGAAAATTTTCGAAGAATTCTTTTGCACTTCGTACTGCAAAGAATTTGTCATTCAGCCGTGTATTGCGCTGCGGGTTCATCAGTTCCATCTATAGACGATTCGGAGCATCCGCAAATGATGCTAAAAACGATCGTGCAAGGCAAGGAATGATAGACACGGACTCGTAACATCTACATATAGTGCTTGAAATTGTTCCTTACTCTTTGCAATACTGACAAGTGTTCTTTAAATCTAGTACTTTCGTGGCCCAAATCGAGGGTAGAGAAATGTGATGTGTTTTCAGACAATAGTTCGCGCTCCCAGAGAGAAAAGTTCCTTCCAAAAGCAATTATTTTTTCCAACCTGTCAGAAATAGAATTATTTTCACCTTGCAAACTGACGTTCAGGCTGTTATGTTACGTCCACGAGTAATGCAAGGTCTGATATCCAGCAACGGTCGTCTAATAGCAGTTCACTATTCTCCTTCTCGTGTGAGAAATGTATTAAGGCCAAATATAGATCCAAAAATCTTTTCAGGATTGTATCCCGACTGAGCCAGCGTATTTCCGTATAGTGTGGTAAGTCGCCGTGCTCCTTTCCTAATTCCTCCAAGAACTGACGAAACTGGCGGTGAGTTAGCCCATGTGTTTTCAGATAGTTTACAGTGCGCATAAAAATTAGCGTGACTTTTTCTAACTTTACTGATTCTGCAAAAAGCCCCTCTCGATGTAGAATGCAACGAATTCCATACACCGTCTTTTCTGTGCGTCTTAGCTTTTAGCGCATCAGTACTATGAATCCTCGCATTGTCTGTGCTCCATCCGTGGTCACTGAGATTAAACAGTTCCAATGCGTACCGTCACCAACAGTCGCTTGCTCGACAGCTTGGAGTAAATCTACACCTGTCGTACTCCCTTTCAAAGTCCGTAAGTCCAAAACATTCTCCGCTACACGCAGAGCGTTATCGACGCTTTGAATGTATATCACTATCTGAGCTGTAAGATCTGTTGTTTCAACCAACGCCACAGAGAAAGCTACGAAGTCCTTAGCCTGATTTATTAACCACCTACGCACACTTCCGGCCAAAACACTTACATGTCGTGTCACAGTTTCTTTGGAATGGCCGATTTCTTTAAACCTGCTAAAGGTTTGTGTGACACAAAACTTCTGAAGCACCAGTGAGACTGTCTTTCACAAACTCCCCTTCGGAAAACGGTTTTCCGGCTCTTGGTATTCTTAATGCAAGTTTGAAATTTGCTCGAATCCTGCCTTGGGCATGGATGTTTGTGCTGTCCTTAGGTTAGTTAGGTTTAAGTATTTCTAAGTCTAGGGGACTGATGACCTCAGATGTTAAGTTCCTTAGTGCTTAGAGCCATTTGAAGCATTTGATTTGAAATTTGCTCGCAGTCCAGATGTACTGTGATTTTCATTCTGGAAAACTGAAAACAGTACATTGTATAGTAAAACAGTTGCGAATGTAGCACAAGAAACGAAGTGTTCAAGAGGTTTCAATTATTATGATTATTATAATTAATGTGCCTCATCCATTTTCTATAGCGCATTGAATATGGCTTGCTGTTCTTCACTCTATGGCACGGCTTAACAACTGGCCGGTTTTGAGCGCGAGTACTCGCGTCTGCTCAGGCACGTGCTCGCGAGCATGTGCAAGGTCGCGGAGTATGGTGGGAGGGGAGGGAGGGGAAATGCACGCGCACGTTTGAATAGGACCGTAGCTTGCCTATTGAAATCGCGACGACTGTGTAACGTTTGAAGTACTACGATCAGCTCTAACAGTCACTTCGCTGGTTAAGAATCATGTCAAGTCGCCGTTGTGTAACCCCAACCATGCTTTCGCAGTTGGGGGGCATTGTATCTGTTTACAGAAAAAGATGGTGTTGCAAAATGTTTAGTATGTCACAAAACGCTGAATTCTTTTAGGAAATTTAATTTGCAGCGACATTATATGTCGTACCACGCGAAAGACTACGGAAGTGGAAAATGTGATGGACCAGATCGTGCACTGGAAGTTATTAAACTTAAAAGAAAGCTATCCGAAGAAGATCTGGACGACGAAGAAAAATAAAATGAGACAGCTCTCAGAGTGAGTTACAAAATTGCTTTGCTTTTAGCAAAATCCCTGCGCCCCTTCACTGATGGCGATTTAATAAAAGAATGTTTGGTAGTTGCAGCGGAACATTTGTGTCCATCTCAGGTTGAACAGTTTCGGATTGTGCCATTATCTAACATGACCATTATGCGTCGCATACAGAACATGGCAGACCACGTCCAGAGCAAGCTTGCATATATCTGTAAATATTTTATGGCTTATTCTATAGCTCTGGACGAAAGTGTTGATATCACTGGAACAGCGCAGCTTGCCATATTTATTAGAGGTGTTAAAAGAGATCTTCAGGTGAGGGAGGAGCTCCTCGATGTACTAGCCATGAAGAACACTACAACCGGAGGTGATATTTTAAGTAGTATTGAAGAAAGTGTTGAAAATATAGGATTGTCGTGGAATTATTTAGTTTCAGTGTCTACAGACGGTGCACCAGCGATGACAGGGAAATAATCAGGTTTCGTTGCGCTGTTGAAGGAGAAAATGCAAAAACTGACCGTGCCGAATGAAATATGGGGCGCTTACTGCGTGATCCACCAGGAAAACTTATGTGCAAAGAGTATCACTCTAAAAAATGTAATGAGTGTTGTTGTTCGTACAACCAATTATATAGGGAAGCATGGGCTACAACACAGGCTATTAAAAAGCTTTCTTGAGGATGGAGAAAGCCAGTGTAGCAGCCTGCCTTATTACAGCGAGGTCCGCTGGCTTAGTCGTGGCGAATTATTAAATTGATTTTTTTGCCTATTAGATGAGATAAATATGTTCATGGAAATAAATAATATGTGTGTTCCTGAATTGAAAGAGCCTTCATGGAAATGTGATGTAGCGTTTTTAGCAGATTTAACTAGCCATCTGAATGCTTTGAACATTCTACTACAAGGTAAAGATCTGCTAATCACTCATTTCATAGATCGAATACGAGCTTTTAAAATGAAATTGACACTCTGGGTGAGTCAGCTGGAGACAGGAAATCTAGCTCATTTTCCTAAATTATCATCCATGCAAGATGTTCACAAAGACTGTGAACGTTAATCCCATAGTTTAGTTGCCTTTAAGGAAGAATTTGATCAACGCTTTCAAGATCTGACAGCACTAGACAGTGATTTTGATCTGTTCTACTCTCCATATTCAGCGAATATTGAAGAGATTCGTCCTGAGCTGCAACTAGAAATTATTGACCTGCAGTGTGACAGAGAATACAGAGACAAATTTCAGAACAAGAAAAACATTTTGGAATTCTACAGACACTTTCCTCAGGATAGATTTCCTCGTTTGCACAAACTGGCGGCTACAATAATATCAATGTTCGGTTTCACGTATGTTTGTGAACAACTGTTCTCTGCAATGAAATGTAACAAGACGCGCCTGAGAAACGCATTGTCTGATCAAAATTTAAACTGCACGCTGTGTCTACGATGCACAAGAACAATTACTCCGAACATAGACGCAATTGTAAAGGGAAAAAAGTACAAGATAACCGAGAATCTCACACTTCAGTGACACCTTTTATTGAGTAATAGTTCACAAATTAATACGAATGTCGAGGCATACACTAAGCTAATAAAATTATGTGGCACGTGTACATCATCCTTTATTTGTTTCAATTGTCGCAGTAATTCTTCCTGAGTGATATCCCTGCAGGTGGCCGCGGATTTACATTGACTGGCGGCAGCTGTTGCGTGCCCCACGTGACTCTCCCCACTCTCAGCTCTGGTCCGGTCGTGGGGGTAGCGTGCTCGCGCTGCTCCGTGCTCACGCCTTGCTGCTCACAGCTTGCTCCGCGAGCACTTATGTTGTGAAGCCCTGCTCTATGGTACACTACACTCATCTTTATGAAATGAGTTGTAGTGTCTTACTTGGCACTATCCGCCCATTATTCGGTGGCACAGCAAACGCAGTGAGGTTTCACCTGCCGTTTTTAAATGACTGAGCAGACAGATCTCCGGTTCTTTGCTTTTTTTCGATACTCGCCATTTCTCAGTATGTCTCAAATAAAGCTTCAGTCGCCAGAGGAAAGCAGAACTGCATGTGCCTCGGTGCTCCTGGTACCGCGTAAACAAGGAAGCTGAACCATCACCACTCGTTTGGTATAAGTGTCTAGTCACAATGTCTACATTCCGGTTTTCCCGCTGGCTGAAATGTGCTCACCCGTGTCACACTTCCTCACTTTAGCACAGCGTGCAGCTTTTGGACGGCGATTCCTAATACGACTACCTTTTATCCATTTCACTTCACTGATCCCCACTTTTTTTTAAATTTAATCGTATGGCTAGGGCTCCCCGTCGGGCAGAACGTTCGCCGGGTGCCGGTCTTTCAGTTTGATGCCACTTCGGCGGCCTGCAGTCGATGAGGATGATAGGATGATGATGAGGACAACACAAAACCCAGTCCCTGGGCGGAGAAAACTCCCCGACCCAGCTGGGATCAAACCAGGGCCCAGAGGATTGACAATCCGTCACGCTCACCATCCTGCTACCGGGGGCGGACACCTGATCCACACCATATCTAGACTGAGCATCAGCATTTCTATTTTCAGATTCCCTAGCTTCCCTGCGATGTTCAAACTTCTGACATTCCACGCACCGACTCGTACGACGTTATCCTTTCACTGGTTATTCAGTCTTTCCCTAGTGATCACGGCCCAATTGGCAATCCCCTTTGGGAGATCCCAATCGGAGATAGTCAGCAACCTCTTGCCAATGGAGAGATCATTTTGACCTTTTTCAGCCACTGGCAACGTGTCCTGTGGATGCAACGCAGCCGCTTCCATTGCCTTCTGCATCCACATGCCGTTGATCGTTGCTGAGCCGTCTACCTTTTCGAGGCAGTTTCCCAACCTAAAGGCCAAGAGAGTGTCCTTAACGTCTGTCTGCTCCTCAGCACTTTTTGATAAGGCTGTTGGCAGAATGAGGGTGACGACTTATACCGGAAGCCTTTGGCCGCCATTGCTGACGAATTTTATTCACAATTAAAGCAGTGTCATAGAAATGATGTAAATTTTAGGTGTATTCAGCTTTATATTTTGGTACTGTAACTTCCTGGAAGATTACAAGTGTGCGCCGGGCCTAGATCTGATCTCGGGAGGAGGGTTTGTGGGTCGCGCTTTGGTAGCTGAGTAGGTAGCACACTCGCCCGCGAAAGACGAAGGTTTGGAGCTTCAAATCTCGGTCCGGCACGCAACTTTAAACTGCCAGGAAGTTACCCGTCAGCGAAGACTCCGCTTCAGAGTGACAATTTCGTTATGGAAACACATGGTTACTCTCCGTATAATGTGTTGCGAGTAGTGTTAGTAGCATAGAAGTAATAAATTTGAACGGCGGCCATGATGCAACAGTTTTTCATGTATCTCACTGCTTACGACGTCGTATCTTCTGAACTATGATGGAAAGTCATCGAGTAAGACAGAAGTAACATCCGGCGTTCCCCAAGGAAGTGTTATAGGCCGTCTATTGTTCCTGAACTATATTAACGACATAGGAGACAATCTGAAAAGCCGTCTTAGATTGTTAGCAGATGATGCTGTCATTTACAGTTTTGTAAAGTCATCAGATGATCAAAACGACTTGCAAAATGATTTAGATAAGATATCTGTATGGTGCGAAAAGTGGCAATTGACCCTGAATAAGGAAAAGTGTGAAGCTATTCACATGAGTACTAAAGGAAATCAGCTGAATTTCGATTACTCGATAAGTCACACAAATCTGAAGGCTGTAAATTCAACTAAATACTTAGGGATTACAATGACAAATAACAGAAATTAGAACGATCACGTAGATAATATTGTGGGTAGAGTAAATCAAACACTGCGATTCACTGGCAGAACACATAGAAGGTGCAACAAGTCTACCAAAGAGGCTGCTTACATCTCGCTTGTCCGCCCTATTCTGGAGTATTGCTGTACGGTGTGGGATCCGCATCAGGTAGGACTGACGGATGACATCGAAGAAGTCCAAAGAAGGGCAGCTCGTTTTTTATTATCGCGAAATAGAGGAGACAGTGTCACAGAGGTGATACGTGAACTGGATTGGCAATCATTAAAACAAAGGCGTTTTTCGTTGCCACGGAATCTTCTCATGAAATTTCAATCACCAGTTTTCTCCTTCGACCGCGAAAACATTCTGTAATCACCCATCTACATAGGGAGAAAAGATAATCAAGATAAAATAAGAGAAATCAGGGCCCCCACAGAAAAATTTAAGTGATTGTTTCTCCCGCGTGCCGTTCGAGAGTGGAACGGTAGAGAGACAACTTGAAAGTGGGTCAGTGAACCCTCTGGCAGGCACTTTATTGTGAATAGATGAGTAATCACGTAGATGTATATGTCGGTGGGTGCTTCTTACTAACACAGCGATTCTGGCCTCACAGTAGAAGGAAATGTGAGACATACACACGTACGTAACCTCCATTTTTTATAATATGTGTGGTTATTAAATGTTATCGCAGCTTGGAAACTTTATATCGCTGTAGAGATAATTGAAGGTAGCAGCAGAAGAAAGTACTAACCCCTCCATTTAGAAGGGGTTAGTCTTGTCACGCTACAAGTTGCGTTTGCAAATGCATCACATTGTGGTGACAAGTAGTCCATTCTGCGAAGCTATAAAATACTGTCAGTTAAATTATGTGATTTTATTTTGGGGGGTATTTATACTCTTGTCTTTGAATTTAATCGAACTTACAGGGTGTTTCAAAAATGACCGGTATATTTGAAACGGCAATAAAAACTAAACGAGCAGCGATAGAAATACACCGTTTGTTGCAATATGCTTGGGACAACAGTACATTTTCAGGCAGACAAACTTTCGAAATTACAGTAGTTACAATTTTCAACAACAGATGGCGCTGCGGTCTGGGAAACTCTTTAGTACGATATTTTCCACATATCCACCATGCGTAGCAATAATATGGCGTAGTCTCTGAATGAAATTACCCGAAACCTTTGACAACGTTTCTGGCGGAATGGCTTCACATGCAGATGAGATATACTGCTTCAGCTGTTCAATTGTTTCTGGATTCTGGCGGTACACCTGGTCTTTCAAGTGTCCCCACAGAAAGAAGTCACAGGGGTTCATGTCTGGCGAATAGGGAGGCCAATCCACGCCGCCTCCTGTATGTTTCGGATAGCCCAAAGCAATCACACGATCATCGAAATATTCATTCAGGAAATTAAAGACGTCGGCCGTGCGATGTGGCCGGGCACCATCTTGCATAAACCACGAGGTATTCGCAGTGTCGTCTAAGGCAGTTTGTACCGCCACAAATTCACGAAGAATGTCCAGATAGCGTGATGCAGTAATCGTTTCGGATCTGAAAAATGGGCCAATGATTCCTTTGGAAGAAATGGCGGACCAGACCAGTACTTTTTGAGGATGCACGGACGATGGGACTGCAACATGGGGCTTTTCGGTTCCCCATATGCGCCAGTTCTGTTTATTGACGAAGCCGTCCAGGTAAAAATAAGCTTCGTCAGTAAACCAAATGCTGCCCACATGCATATCGCCGTCATCAATCCTGTGCACTATATCGTTAGCGAATGTCTCTCATGCAGCAATGGTAGCGGCGCTGAGGGGTTGCCGCGTTTGGATTTTGTATGGATAGAGGTGTAAACTCTTGCGCATGAGACGATACGTGGACGTTGGCGTCATTTGGACCGCAGCTGCAACACGGCGAACGGAAACCCGAGGCCGCTGTTGGATCACCTGCTGCACTAGCTGCGCGTTGCCCTCTGTGGTTGCCGTACGCGGTCGCCCTACCTTTCCAGCACGTTCATCCGTCACGTTCCCAGTCCGTTGAAATTTTTCAAACATATCCTTTATTGTATCGCTTTTCGGTCCTTTGGTTACATTAAACCTCCATTGAAAACTTCGTCTTGTTGCAACAACACTGTGTTCTAGGCGGTGGAATTCCAACACCAGAAAAATCCTCTGTTCTAAGGAATAAACCATGTTGTCTACAGCACACTTGCATGTTGTGAACAGCACACGCTCACAGCAGAAAGACGACGTACAGAATGGCGCACCCACAGACTGCGTTGTCTTCTATATCTTTCACATCACTTGCAGCGCCATCTGTTGTTGAAAATTGTAACTACTGTAATTTCGAAAGTTGGTCCGCCTGAAAATGTACTGTTGTCCCAAGCATATTGCAACAAACGGTGTATTTCTATCGCTGCTCGTTTAGTTTTTATTGCCGTTTCAAATATACCGGTCATTTTTGAAACATCCTGTATAAAACTCAAAATACTACCTTACGGATTGGCACTTTCTTCCGCCGGCCCCTTCAGTTTATCTCTGATGTGAAGATAATATCGGCAGAATTGATGTCGGCCGTGTTGCTTGGGTACAGAGGTTGCGTTGCTACACGGCAGAGCGGACGCGATCAAAGCACGTGCCGGTCACGTGTGCGCGCCCCGCGTAATGCATCGCGCCTGCCCACACACCTCGGCTCGCGTAATGGCGCGTGTTTGCCTTATGGCGGGCGGGAGCAAGGGCGAGTGCTCCACAGGGCAGTGTGGGCCCTCAGCCGTCATAACACAGCACCGGCCATTTGTTTAGATGGGCGTGTTCGATCATCTCTGGCCATAAATGCCGCACCTGCGCGCGCGACGGAACGCCGCGACAATATACGGCCAGCCACCGGTGTTTTATACGCAATGGCTCGGGGAGGGGGCGGGGGGGAGGGGAGTGCCGCGTGATAAAGTGACGGGCACACGCGACCGAAATTAGTGGCTCAGGAAATGGACCGAGTCAGAGATAAACGTCGCGGAGCTTCTGCCGCGTCCCCACAAACGCGAAACACGAATTGAGGAAGTCCTTACTCGTATATTACGATTCAGTGGCGCTTAACCACTCGCTGACAGCATGGGCCTGTTGTTTCAGCTCAAGATAAACGATCTTCACAGCGCCTTTGGCAAACGCCGGAACAATTAGCAGCACACGAACGGAATAAAGAGAAACTCCATAATGAAGAGATTTTATGATTAAAGAGGCCCTTTAGCCGGCCGGTGTGGCCGAGCGGTTAAAGGAGCTACAGTCTGGAACCGCACGATCGCTACGGTCGCAGGTTCGAATCCTGCCTCGGGCATGGATGTGTGTGATGTCCTTAGGTTAGTTAGGTTTAAGTAGTTCTAAGTTCTAGGACTTATGACCACAGCAGTTGAGTCCCATAGTGCTCAGAGCCATTTTTGAAAGAGGCCCTTTAGAACAGCATGCACAACCGAATTCCCAAAAATGTTAAATAGAATTAACCTTGGAATTTGTGAATCATAATTTTGTGGCAGTCTTTAGATTAAAGACTGGTTTAATCGAGATTTTATTCGCTAGCGTATTCCGTACAAGCCTCTACACCCTTCTCAACCCTCTCTTTGTATTGAAGCCTTAATCTACCACTACTATTTTCACCTCCACACGCACTACCTTCCACTGACAAAATCAATAGCAGGGAAAGTGATCCAATGAATACAGGACAAGATACTACTCCTGCAGCAGCAAGGGAAATAGGTATCGCTCTGCTGGGTACCAGCGCAACTGGGAATACTGGGAAACGTACTGAGATGTAGAAGCCAAGTAGAATTCCAAGATAGCCAACGTGACCTCATGTTTAGTATGGATGTTACTAATCTATTGCCGGCCGGGGTGGCCGAGTGGTTCTAGGCGCTTCAGTCGGGAACCGCGCGACCGCTACGGTCGCAAGTTCGAGTCCTGCCTCGAGCGTGGATGTGTGTGTTGTCATAGGTATGTTAGGCTTAAGTAATTCTAAGTTCTAGTGGACTGTTGACCTCAGATGTTGAGTCCCATAGTGCTCAGAGCCATTTGAACCATTTCAGAACTAATCTTTTGCTACTTCATAGGATCCTTATAAAAAACGAGTGATCAAGGAATTAGTAAGGACATGCGGAAGAGAAGTAAGGAATAGGCCATTGAAAGAAACACATATTAATTTCCACGTCAAATTACTCATATCTGGTGATCTTGGTGGTTAGGCAGTTTTGAGCGATCGATCGCTGATTCTGTTTGTTCCGAGGAGAGGGTAACGGCCAACTACGCCACTTACTGCTGCCATGGCTGAGAATGCAGCACGCAATGTGGGATCTTCAAACCCTGCACTAGCTGTGTCAAGACAGCTGAACGCGTCGTTCGCAAAGTGCTTCGTACAACCGTGGAATGGCGTCTGTACAAACTTCACATTACTCACCAACTTTTGGCATATGACAAGTATATTTTGCTTTGACCTTTCTTGAAAGAGATGAAATTGACAACATTGGCCTCGGAATATTTTTTGGATTGATGACGTACACTTTACGCTTACTGATGTAGTGAACACTAACAATTCTCTCATTTATGGATTGTCACCGCCAACGCCCTGCGTAGTGTATGTGTCACTGAGTGGTGGGACTGCATGGCATAGTTCATGATTAGAGCAGTTTTCTTTGAGGAAATCAGACCTGAAGCACTAAGGACACGCAGCATGAATGGAGAAGTTACTTTGATCTGCTTCGCCAACATGTGATCCCTCCTCTACGGGAGAGAGATGTTTTCGATTCAATTTTGATGCAATTTCGAGCTCCGCCTCACATTGCTCATCAGGTCACTCGGTTGCTCCGTAACATATTTGGAGCAAACCGAATTATTCACCGATCGTTCTAACCTATGAAACCACAAAGATCACTAGATTGTAACCCTCTCATGTGGAAATAAAAATACGTTTCTTTCGATGGTTTAATAGTTATTTCTCTTCCGCATGCCGTTACAAATGTTCCTATAAAGTTTCGTTGTGCTACTGTAAGGTGGCTTAATTATTCATGTAGCGCCAGCGTATGTATTTTATTCACATATTTGTGCTCTAATAGAACTCCCGAGATCTTTTAACATAATGAATGGGTAACTGAGGTGTTCGTATCATAATTCGTACTATCACAGGCAAAACGCACATGTAATTCCACATATCGCCTATGATAAAGCAAGGAACAGGATTAGCTGTTGATTTCAGTTGAAGGAAGCTGTATTTTTCCGTTTATTCGGCACAGCAACCTAGCCGAGAGAGAGACGGCGGAGGGATGAAAGCATTCGTTCTTCGCCACGGCCATAAGTGCGTAACCTTAAGTGGTCTTCAGTGTCGATGCAGCCATCACCCTCACTGGTTCCCCGGACTCAGGGCTGGCCTTGTCAATGTTCAAATGGCTCTAAGCACTGTGCGACTTAACATCTGAGGTCATCAGTCCCCTAGACTTAGAACTACTTCAACCTAAGTAACCGGAGGACATCCCACACATTCATGCCCGAGGCAGGATTCGAACCTGCGACCGTAGCAGCAGCGCGGTTCCGGACTGAAGCACCTAGAACCGCTCGGCCACAGCGACCGGCTCATGTTAATGTGACTGGAGGTAATGAGCCAGGTGCCTAGAAAGTGTTCTTGCGAAGTGATGCTGCCATGATGGTGGAATGTCTCCCTTGCTTAAAGAAAGCAGTGGTTGTTTTTTGTGGGGACCGCTAGTCGCGGTGTCTCAGTGGTAGCCCTGTATCGTGGCTAGAAAGATGGTTAGGTTCTGCCTATGCTCGGTCGAAATCTTGAAATTTCATTAGAACTGTGGTCACAAATTTGGCAAAACTTGGCTAGAGGTTGGCCGATGCTCAGAATCGTAACCGTCATTAGAGTATGACTTGGAGCCTTTTCAAAACTGAGAGAGAAGCTAGAATTTTTGTGGAGACTGGCTTCCGCGTCCACGAACAAGGGTCTTGCTGGCAGCCTCGCGGGCCGCACGCCGTTAACTTCTGCTCCCAGCTGGCGCACGCAGCTGACTACTGGAAGTTATTTGCTGAATTCGGTCGGTAATGCTTTTTCCATGCAGTAGTTCAGGGGCACAGTATTTTCTAACATTGCGGAGTTAGACATTTCGGTAACTGATGAGCGCAGTTAGTTGTTTGCTTGTCAGGATGCACTATGTATGAGTGAACTGTGTCTGTTCTTCCGATTTCACTTTTCATCAGCATCTCCTGATAAGCTCTTTACTTGAATGTTGGCTATTTTCATTACACGATCCTAAAATTGGTACCAAGATTGGAATTAGGCACAATAGTCTCCTTAACTTTGCAGTTATCGTTATCTCGTTGAAGTTTTTTTCCATCTGAAGGCATGTTAACGGAAATAAATAGCGTCTCTTAGGAGCGTGAAGTTTCGTTCAGTAGTTAGATATCTCCCTTTTCTAAAATTTGGTCGAATGATGTGATTGACCTGTGTATTTCGCGCATGAAGATTAACTTTTTAAGGGCGGAACTATTGCTGAAACATTCAGGCGTTATCGATTGCGCGATTTATTTCACTACCTTTCATAAGTATATTCGCGTGACTGCATAGGAAGATTCCCTCCGTCTTCTGATCAAGGGAACTTTAATTTGGCATCTCAGAGAGATGCACACTACAACCACAACCACTCCACCTCACGCTTCATTCAGTCGTATTTCATGGGGGACCCGGTCAAGAAGTAAAAGTTTAATCGTAGCCGACGTGTACTACGCACTGCAGACTGCCATCTTGCTGTTGAGTCGAAAAGCTATGCCTTTCTTCCACCGATTCGCTGCTGCTCTTTGACGGATGGTGATGTAAAAGGGGCGCACTCCCATCGCCAGGCAGACTGCCTTCGCCGATGTTGTTCCGAAGGCCACCGCCGTCCTGATCAAAACACTTCCGTGGGCATGTGTCACAATGATTTTGTGCGGCGGGTCCCGGCGGAGGTTCGAGTCCTCCCTCGGGCATGGGTGTGTGTGTTTGTCCTCAGGATAATTTAGGTTAAGTAGTGTGTAAGCTTAGGGACTGATGACCTTAGCAGTTAAGTATCATAAGATTTCGCACACATTCACACACACACAATGATTTTATGTGTTGCAAGCCCCAGTCGATGCGCTCAGGCGCTCGCTGCAAATTCTGTTATTGACTCGAATAGTGTTGTGTGATATCTACGTATTGTCTTATGGGTAGTCTATATTTGTATTGCGTTTTTCAGGATTATTGTGCG
Source organism: Schistocerca cancellata (assembly GCF_023864275.1). Classification (NCBI taxonomy): domain Eukaryota; kingdom Metazoa; phylum Arthropoda; class Insecta; order Orthoptera; family Acrididae; genus Schistocerca; species Schistocerca cancellata. The sequence continues at coordinate 709,463,713 of NC_064630.1, forward strand.
GTTCGGACCAGTGGATTCCCCCCCCCCCTCCCCCCCCCCCCCCACCCAAGGGAACGTCTTACACCAGACGAGTGAAGAGTGCTAGAGTAATGGAGGTGTACGCGTACGTGGAGAACTTGTTTGCGCAGCAATCGCCGACATAGTGTAGCTGAATTAGAATTATATTAATACCTTCAGCTGCTGACTGGCGTTGATATACAGGGTGAGTCACCTAACGTTACCGCTGGATATATTTCGTAAACCACATCAAATACTGACGAACCGATTTCACAGACCTAACGTGAGGAGAGGGGCTAGTGTAATTGTTTAATACAAACCATACAAAAATGCACGGAAGTATGTTTTTTAACACAAACCTACGTTTTTTAAATGAAACCACGTTAGTTTTGTTAGTACATCTGAACATATAAACACATACGTAATCAGTGCCGTTTGTTGCATTGTAAAATGTTAATTACATCCGGAGATATTGTAACCTAAAGTTGACGCTTGAAACATTGTCTTCACTTCATTGCAGGGGCCCAAACAGCTGCTACACACATCGCGTTTCTACAGAATGATCTGCCAACGTTGCTCGAAAATGTCCCACTGGAAACGCGTCGACGTATGTGGTATCATCATGATGGTGCACCTGCACATTCCGCAATTAACACTAGGCTGACCCTTGACAGGATGTTCGACGGGCGTTTCATAGGACGTGGAGGACGCATAAATTGGCCAGGTTTGTGTTAAAAAACATACTTCCGTGCATTTTTTTTATGGTTTGTATTAACCAATTACATTAGCCCCTCTACTCACGTTCGGTCTGTGGAGTCGATTCGTCAGTATTTGATGTGGTTTACGAAATATATCCAGCGGTAACGTTAGGTGACTCACCCTGTATACTTACATGGATATGGCTGCAGTCCGAAAGAACAGACACCATAAGTATATAGTGTAGCTGAGGCGGAATAAGGGGAACCAGCCGGCATTCGCAGAGGCAGATGGAAAACTGCCTAAAAACCATCCACAGACTGGCCGGCTCACTGGACTTCATCACAAGTCCGCCGGGCGGATTCGGGCCGAGGACCAGGCGCTCCTTCCCAGTCCCGAAAGCCATGCGTTAGACCGCACGGCTAACCGGGCGGGCTAGTCTTTATTTTTTAGTACTTAGTCTTTCTGGTTTATGCATTACTTTCATTGCTTTGTCGGTTGTAATGCTGATCTGTTCAGTGAACTTCAGTTTGTCTTCAATGTGTAAATCTAGATATCCTGTCAGTTTTTGCCTTGCAAGGTTGTATTATTTAGTCTGATGCTGCGGTTCCTTTTAAGTTCGCCTTTCAGTAGAAAGTACACCGTGTTATTGGCTGCAGTTTAAGGGATGACGTGCCACTGGGAGAAGGGGTAAGTGTGAGAAGTGATGAGTTTGGGAGACGCGTAAATGCAAATATCGTTTTCTCAGCAGCGTCCACTGGCATCTTGAGCTGGGCTCTTACGACGCCGCGTCTGCCTGTCGACAGCTTCGACGTGCGCGGGCGGCCGTTCACGAAGGCGCTGTACTGGTCGGACGCGGAGACGCTGGGTCCGCGCGGCTACTTCGTGACGGGTCTGTCGCCCGCCGGGCTCACCATCGACGCCGTGACGCTGGACGACGAGGGCGTCTACCGCTGCCGCGTCGACTTCAAGGACTCGCCCACGAGAAACTTCCAGGTCAACCTCACCGTCATCGGTATGTCCACGATCCGACTTATTCCGCTTTCAAACATTTAACTCTACATCAGTACTCAGCCAACCACTGCGCACTGCCAGCCAGGGAGTACGTCCCCGTGCACCAGTTGTTAGGGCTTTCCCCCTTTTCAGTCACATATGCAGCCTTTGAGAAATGATTGCTTAAATCTTTCTGTGCTTCCTGTAATTAGTATAACTTTGTCTTCAAGATCCACATGGGAGTGACAAGTAGTGTTACCGAGTTCCTGAAACATGAAGTACATTGAAGGAAAAAGCTGTCAGTGAGGCATAAGAAGCACCGACGAAAAAAATATTATTCTTGTTCAACATTGTCTTTATTAACACGAAGTAATGAGTGCTATATACAGCGAATCTCATGTTGGTTCATATTTCTGGTTTTCCAGAACGTGTCGTAACTTACTGAATCGGTTCTTAAGTCTCGTATGTCTTGCAGAGACTCTTCTTTGCCTTCCTTCTTCTTGATGACTATTAGCAACGTCATTTGCATATATTGCTCTAAAATACTTTATAATACACTACTGGCCATTAAAATTGCTACACCAAGAAGAAATGCAGATGGTAAACGGGTATTCATTGGACAAATATATAATACTAGAACTAACATGTGATTACATTTTCACGCAGTTTGGGTGCATAGATCCTGAGAAATCAGTACCTAGAACAACCACCTCTGGCCGTAATAACGGCCTTGATACGCCTGGGCATTGAGTCAAACAGAGCTTGGATGGCGTGTACAGGTACAGCTGCCCAAGCAGCTTCAACACGATACCACAGTTCATCAAGAGAAGTGACTCGCGTATTGTGACCAGGCAGTTGCTCGGCCATCATTGACCAGACGTTTTCAATTGGTGAGAGATATGGAGAATGTGCTGGCCATAGCAGCAGTAGAACATTTTCTGTATCCAGAAAGGCCCGTACAGGACCTACAACATGCGATCGTGCATTATCCTGCTGAAATGTAGGGTTTCGCAGAGATCGAATGAGGGGTAGAACCACGGGTCGTAACACATCTGAAATGTATCGTCCACTGTTCAAAGTGCCGTCAATGCGAACAAGAGGTGACCGAGATGTGTAACCAATGGCACCCCATACCATCACGTCGGGTGATACGCCAGTATGGCGATGACGAATACACGCTTCCAATGTGCGATCTCCGCGATGTCGCCAAACAAGGATGCGACCATCACGATGCTCTAAACAGAACCTTGATTCATCCGAAAAAATGACGTTTTTCCATTCGTGTACCCAGGTTCGTCGTTGAGTACACCATCGCAGGCGCTCCTGTCTGTCATGCAGCGTCAAGGGTAACCGCAGCCATGGTCTCCGAGCTGATAGTCCATGCTGCTGTAAACGTCGTCGAACTGTTCGTGCAGATGGTTGTTATCTTGCAAACGTCCCCATCTGTTGACTCAGGGATAGAGATGTGGCTGCATGATCCGTTACAGCCATGCGGATAAGATGCCTGTCATCTCGACTGCTAGTGATACGAGGCCGTTGGGATCCAGCACGGAGTTCCATATTACCCTCCTGAAGCCATCGATTCCATATTCTGCTTACAGTCATTGGATCTCGACCAACGCGAGCAGCAATGTCGCGACACGATAAACCGCAATCGCGATAGGCTACAATCCAACTTTATCAAAGTCGTAAACGTGATGGTCCTTACACGAGGCATCACAACAGCGTTTCACCAGGCAACGCCGGTCAACTGCTGTTTGTGAATAAGAAATTGGTTGGAACCTTCCCTCATGTCAGCACGTTGTAGGTCTCGCCACCGGCACCAACCTTGTGTGAATGCTCTGTAAAACTTATCATTTGCATATCACTGTAGCACGTCATCTTCGTGGTGTAGCAATTTTAATGGCCAGTAGTTTATCAACATGTTCGAGATGAACTATATCTTTCTCTGTTGATCCCTCATGGACAGGGGACGTCAGTAATTATCAATGATTTTTGCTTACAGATGTGTAATTGGGATGTTTTATTTTATGTTTAGTAGCAGTTACGGCACTCCATTATGTCATCTTCCAGCCCCATGTGCATCTCTCAAAAGTAAACGTTATTGACATACAGTCCCATATATTCTTCGATGTTGAATTCAAAACCGTATCCCAGATCCTTCATTCGAACACTTGATTACAGTAGGCCATAGAATGAAGCGTGTAGGGTCCTTTTTTCAATTCACATCCAGGAATATATGACACTGTATGAGAATATCGTTTATTTTTGAGATACGCATATGGGGCCTGACGATGGCGTAGTGGAGTACCGAAACTGGTAGTCAAAATAAAGTAAAATAACATCTCAATTACACGGCTGTTGGCGAAATTCATTTATAATTGAACTATTACGGTTTAACATCGCAGGTCAACAAATTGCGTAGGCTGTTATTACCCTAATGTGCTGTATCAACCGGCAGTATGATTACACGTGTTGTTTTGAGCAGAACTCCACTCTTTTACTGCCGGACGCAGACTGAGACGAAACATTACACAATTGTGTCCGGAGGACGTAAAAGATTCAATAATGAGTTGTGGACAGCGACAGACTGAAAATTACATGATGACAACTAGATAATGAACATACTCTGTGCACTTGTTGTTGGAAAGATACCGACTGCCTGTGGCTTCGAGGGTAACGCTCGTTTACAGAAGCGCTTATTTCCGAAATTACAAATTGTTAAAATCTAATTATATTACATTTCAGACGTAAACGTAAAATATGGAAAAATTTAAAGCTATGAATACACAAAATGCTATGAAGTGAATTTGTTTAACCAAAGGCTGCATAACTACAAAACGGTAAAATAAAAACGCACCATTTTATGAGACGGAAGTTTTAGCGTCACTGGAGATTCCCAAAGCTCGCCAAGTATTTTCAAAAAAGTGAAATTTCGAAAGAATTGCGTCCTGTAACATGAAAATTTGGATGCGATTATATTGTTAAATATTAATATTTCAGAAGAAGTAAGACGTTTTGGTTGTAAGAGAAGAATGAGGACTTTCAGATAATCAACGTCAATGTGAAAACTGACAATTATTTACGAGCAAGAATTTTTACTTGCACAAGGTGCACAGATAGCATGAATTGTAACTATTACCTCAAATAAAATGACTCTATCTGAACGAAATGTACAGTTGTCAACGGAAATAAGGAAACTACACTATGAAAAATGAAGTTAATCAAGGTTCTGTGCAAACAATAAACTAGCTATTTTATGTAAACGGTACATGCAACACTAAAGGAAAGAAATAAGAAAAGGAAAAGAGAAAAAACAATATTAGCATCATTAGTGGTATAACAACAAGTAGGATAAACCCACACGACTCTGCTAAAATTTTTATATACCGTTTCCGGCTACAGGCTTCTAATAATTTTGTCTAACTACGAACAATCGTCATACGAGGTGCATTCAAGTTCTAAGGCCTCCGATTTTTTTTTCTGCGGACTGGAAAGAGATAGAAACATGCGCATTGTTTTAATTGTCAATACGTCCCAGAGATGGTAGCACCGTACGGCAGATGGAATTTTACCGCCAGCGGCGAGAATGAAAACTGTGTTAAATACTTAAAATGGCGACGTTTTCCTTACTTGAACAGCGTGCAATCATTCGTTTTCTGAATTTGCGTGGTGTGAAACCAATTGAAATTCATCGACAGTTGAAGGAGACATGTGGTGATGGAGTTATGGATGTGTCGAAAGTGCGTTCGTGGGTGCGACAGTTTAATGAAGGCAGAACATCGTGTGACAACAAACCGAAACAACCTCGTGCTCGCAAAAACCGGTCTGACTACATGATCGAGAAAGTGGAGAGAATTGTTTTGGGGGATCGCCGAATGACTGTTGAACAGATCGCCTCCAGAGTTGGCATTTCTGTGGGTTCTGCGCAGAATCCTGCATGACGACCTGAAAATGCGAAAAGTGTCATCCAGGTGGGTGCCACGAATGCTGACGGACGACCACATGGCTGCCCGTGTGGCATGTTGCCAAGCAATGTTGACGCGCAACGACAGCACGAATGGGACTTTCTTTTCGTCGGTTGTGACAATGGATGAGACGTGGATGCCATTTTTCAATCCAGAAATAAAACGCCAGTCAGCTCAATGGAAGCACACAGATTCACCGCCACCAAAAAAATTTCGGGTAACCGCCAGTGCTGAAAAAATGATGGTGTCAATGTTCTGGGACAGCGAGGGCGTAATCCTTACCCATTGCGTTCCAAAGGGCACTACGGTAACAGGTGCATCCTACGAAAATGTTTTGAAGAACAAATTCCTTTCTGCACTGCAACAAAAACGTCCGGGAAGGGCTGCACATGTGCTGTTTCACCAAGACAACGCACCCGCACATCGAGCTAACGTTACGCAACAGTTTCTTCGTGATAACAACTTTGAAGTGATTCCTCATGCTGTCTACTCACCTGACCTGGCTCCTAGTGATTTTTTGCTTTTTCCAACAATGAAAGACACTCTCCGTGGCCGCACATTCACCAGCCGTGCTGCTATTGCCTCAGCGATTTTCCAGTGTTCAAAACAGACTCCTAAAGAAGTCTTGGCCGCTGCCATGGAATCATAGCGTCAGCGTTGTGAAAAATGTGTACGTCTGCAGGGCGATTACGTCGAGAAGTAACGCCAGTTTCATCGATTTCGGGTGAGTAGTTAATTAGAAAAAAAAAAATCGGAGGCCTTAGAATTTGAATGCACCCCGTACAAGGAATGGCTTGAGTGTAAGGTAGCAAAAGGCCAGTGATGTTAACGGCTTTCGACGACCCACATATTGTTTACCAAGCAACCGCAGTATTGGCTGCTGATGGCAACAGGGGACGGCACTGGAGGTATCCGACATGTCTGAAAGAACAGACACTACGCGAAATGCGCAGTTACGATACATATTATGTAAACTGAAGGAGGACGGTGAGAAAGGAAAGGAAATAGAAGGGAGTACTGGTATCAACTGCATCAGGAGAATGTGCGGTATCGGCGGTGACGGGTAAAAATATGTGCCAGGTCAGGACTCGAACCTGGGATCTCCTACTTACCTGGCAGTTGCGTTAACCACAGCGACACACTAACACAGTGTTTATGCAACTGCGGGGAATGTCTTAGCACACCTCCCTGCCTACCCACATTCCCACCCAGCCCTGCAGTCTCTGTTCGTATCTTCCATGCTCGTTACTCAGACATTCTCGTAGAAAGTCGGACGTAATTGTGCACCCGCACTGAATGTGGTGGATTCATTGACCGTCGAAGTGAATCAATTTTATGAAAGCGCGCTGTCTTTTCTTTCGGACATTTCCTAAAGAACAGACACCACATCTTCACATAACTTTCCCCCGCTCCTCCTTCAGTTTACGTAGCTGTACTGTTTACCCTCTGCCACACACCGTCAGGTGACTTGCGGAGTATGGATGTAGATGTAGTCGTCAAGTAACTCGCTACAGTGCTAGTGGCGCTCTAACAAAATAGAGCAGTGTCACCGATAAACAGAGTTAACATTGCATTATATCTACAACAACAGTTGCTGACGTTGATGCTTCGTCAGAGAGGAACCCAAAGGAATTTCGCAGACTGAGAAAGAAGATGCACATGAAATATTTGCTTATCTGCAAGATGATTCATTGGAATTTGTGATGTCGTGAACATTCTACTGTGCCGACAATGTACATGAGGAGTACAATGAAAACGATACATGTTTAACAAGTGAAAGTGATGTTGCAACAGATGTCTAGGCTTGTAGTCTATAATCCTTGTCGGATAGGGAGCCAAAAATCCCGTCTGCAGTGAAACGTATTAAGGGACAATCGTTCATGGAATTGGTATTAAACATAATTACGAACATGAAAGATCATCCGCACGCATAGTGAAAAACGATTATGTACAAATTTCGAATAATTTCGCAATAATATGAACGTGCAGTGTATAATAAAAACTACGAATATACGAAGGAGGACAAGGCGCACTTGTTACAAAAACTGGAGTTCGCCTTCGACCTAGATGGTGCGAACCTTTATGATCACTGTGGCACGCCATTTTTCATTCGGTGTTCGGTGTTCAAGATATGGTTGATTTCGAACATTTTTTGAATGCCGAGGTTGTCCATTTTGTGTAGTGTAAAACATACATCCTGAGCTCTCCACCTCTCGGATACTCATTTCCTGTCACACGGCGAATCATTAGTAGCTAATACATTCCTGGAAATGGAAAAAAGAACACATTGACACCGGTGTGTCAGACCCACCATACTTGCTCCGGACACTGCGAGAGGACTGTACAAGCAATGATCACACGCACGGCACAGCGGACACACACCAGGAACCGCGGTGTTGGCCGTCGAATGGCGCTAGCTGCGCAGCATTTGTGCACCGCCGCCGTCAGTTTCAGCCAGTTTGCCGTGGCATACGGAGCTCCATCGCAGTCTTTAACACTGGTAGCATGCCGCGACAGCGTGGACGTGAACCGTATGTGCAGTTGACGGACTTTGAGCGAGGGCGTATAGTGGGCATGCGGGAGGCCGGGTGGACGTACCGCCGAATTGCTCAACACGTGGGGCGTGAGGTCTCCAAAGTACATCGATGTTGTCGCCAGTGGTCGGCGGAAGGTGCACGTGCCCGTCGACCTGGGACCGGACCGCAGCGACGCACGGATGCACGCCAAGACCGTAGGATCCTATGCAGTGCCGTAGGGGACCGCACCGCCACTTCCCAGCAAATTATGGACACTGTTGCTCCTGGGGTATCGGCGAGGACCATTCGCAACCGTCTCCATGAAGCTGGGCTACGGTCCCGCACACCGTTAGGCCGTCTTCCGCTCACGCCCCAACATCGTGCAGCCCGCCTCCAGTGGTGTCGCGACAGGCGTGAATGGAGGGACGAATGGAGACGTGTCGTCTTCAGCGATGAGAGTCGCTTCTGCCTTGGTGCCAATGATGGTCGTATGCGTGTTTGCCACCGTGCAGGTGAGCGCCACAATCAGGACTGCATACGACCGAGGCACACAGGGCCAACACCCGGCATCATGGTGTGGGGAGCGATCTCCTACACTGGCCGTACACCACTGGTGATCGTCGAGGGGACACTGAACAGTGCACAGTACATCCAAACCGTCATCGAACCCATCGTTCTACCATTCCTAGACCGACAAGGGAACTTGCTGTTCCAACAGGACAATGCACGTCCGCATGTATCCCGTGCCACCCAACGTGCTCTAGAAGGTGTAAGTCAACTACCCTGGCCAGCAAGATCTCCGGATCTGTCCCCCATTGAGCATGTTTGGGACTGGATGAAGCGTCGTCTCACGCGGTCTGCACGTCCAGCACGAACGCTGGTCCAACTGAGGCGCCAGGTGGAAATGGCATGGCAAGCCGTTCCACAGGACTACATCCAGCATCTCTACGATCGTCTCCATGGGAGAATAGCAGCCTGCATTGCTGCGAAAGGTGGATATACACTGTACTAGTGCCGACATTGTGCATGCTCTGTTGCCTGTGTCTATGTGCCTGTGGTTCTGTCAGTGTGATCATGTGATGTATCTGACCCCAGGAATGTGTCAATAAAGTTTCCCCTTCCTGGGACAATGAATTCACGGTGTTCTTATTTCAATTTCCAGGAGTGTATTTTTCCTGTCATCATTGTCAACACAACATTTTCAAATGAGCCTTACTAAAACCTGAACTGGCGCCCTCGCACTCATGGGATTCGTTGTCAGTTGTGTGGCTGGATCACAGTTCGTAGTAATTTAGGGGAAACATGTAGTTTACCGGAAGTTATATCTGGAGCTCCCCAAGGAAGTATTATGGGACCTCTGCTGTTAAAAATCTATAAAAGCATACAGAACACCACTTCATCAGCCGCGTTAGATTGTTTGCTGATGAGTCTGTTGTCTGACGCCTAATAAACCGATTAGAAGATCAAATCCAATTACAAAATAAGTTAGACATGATATCCCCATGATACGATAAGTGACAGTTATCCCTAAACAAAAAACGTACGGTCCTTCACATTAATACTAAAATTATTCCGTTAATTTTCCGTTACATAATAGTCCACACAAATCTGAGCTTTGCTGATGTAACTATGATGGTAGTAAGGTCCTATGGCACCAACCTATTGAGGTCATCGGTCCCGAGGCTTACATGCTACTTAATCTAAATTAAACTAACTTACCCAAAAGACAACACACACCCATGCTCGAGGGACGACTCGGACTTCTGACGGGGGGAGCCGCGTGAACCATGGCAAGACTCCCTTAGACCGCAAGGCTACCCCGCGCGGCTGCTGATGTAACTATGTACCTAGGAATTGCAATTACAAACAACTTAAATTGGAATAGTCTCAAAGAAAATGTTGTAAGAAAGGCAAACTTTAGACTGCAGAACACACAGAAATCTACTAAAGACAGTCGATAAATTATGACTGTCCGTCATCTTCTGGTGTACAGTTTTGCAGTATGCGACCCTTACCGGATACGACTGACGGAGAACAATGAAAATTTACAAAGAAGACCTTTTCCTATGTTGTTGTTGTTGTTGTGGTCTTCAGTCCTGAGACTGGTTTGATGCAGCTCTCCATGCTACTCTATCCTGTGCAAGCTTCTTCATCTCCCAGTACCTACTGCAACCTACATCCTTCTGAATCTGCTTAGTGTATTTATCTCTTGGTCTCCCCCTATGATTTTTACCCTCCACGCTGCCCTCCAATTGGTGATCCCTTGATGCCTCAGAACATGTCCTACCAACCGATCCCTTCTTCTGGTCAAGTTGTGCCACAAACGTCTCTTCTCCCCAATCCTATTCAATACTTCCTCATTAGTTATGTGATCTAATCTTCAGCATTCTTCTGTAGCACCACATTTCTAAAGCTTCTATTCTCTTATTGTCCAAACTATTTACCGTCCATGTTTCACTTCCATACATGGCTACACTCCATACAAATACTTTCAGAAACGACTTCCTGACACTTAAATCTATACTCGATGTTAACAAATTTCTCTTCTTCAGAAACGCTTTCCTTGCCATTGCCAGTCTACATTTTATATCCTCTCTACTTCGACCATCATCAGTTATTTTGCTCCCCAAATAGCAAAACTCCTTTACTACTTTAAGTGTCTCCTTTCCTAATCTAATAGCCTCAGCATCACCCGACTTAAATCGACTACATTCCATTATCCTCGTTTTGCTTTTGTTGATGTTCATCTTATATCCTCCCTTCAAGACACCATCCATTCCGTTCAACTGCTCTTCCAAGTCCTTTGCTGTCTCTGACAGAATTACAATGTCATCGGCGAACCTCAAAGCTTTTATTTCTTCTCCATGGATTTTAATACCTACTCCAATTTCCTATTACTGCGAAATTGTGGAGGGAGTGTCACGGCTAAATTAAGCAAGTCGTACTGGCAGTTAAGAAGGCAATTACGTATTTTGTTGAGGCGTGATCATTCGAATAATTTTCAATTAGAAACATGCTCCTCCGAATACCAAATCATTATGTTTACTGTCTCCTACATATGAAAATATGACCGCTGTAATATGATAGACGCAATAGCTCACACGGAAACATTAATATGTTCAATTTTACCTGATGCTATTCGAGAGTAGAACAGTCGAAAAATAGTTTTAATGTAGATTTGTGGATCCTCTGACAAACACTGAATGTTCATTACGGAGTAATCATGAATATATACACACCCGTTTATGATTTACCGACCAGTAATGTGAGGTTGCAGAACGTTCCCGGTTGGAATATACAGAATCGTTACGGAGCGTTGAAATACTAGATTATGTTTTCCACGAACGATAAGGAGTTTAAAATATCTGGGTTACAGAGGGGTGCTACCGAGATGAGCAGCAATGCCGCAGACCGGTCCTGACCCTTATCAGTGCCCGGAGGTGATTTCTCCAGGAACAGAGCTTTGTAATTTCGAACCACGGTTGTTACTAGCGTCAGGAAGGAAACGCGTTCCAACTACGAGGGGGAGTAATGAAGTGTCAACTCGCACCTCCAACTAATTAAATTAGGTAATTAAGGGTACGCTGTTTGCAGGTGCATGTAGAGATAGTCTAACTGTGGGATGGAATGGATAGTGCGGGTCGGCGTGCATTTATCCATCATTATAATTAAGAGAAGCAAGTCTATTGTGCCAATGATAAACTGCATTTACAGTGCACAGTGTAAACCTAGAATTTACAACATTTTACCAGCTCGTTTTACGAGGAAAGTTCTCAGCAACGCACAAAGTCTTTGTTATAGACCATCTCACCCCATTATAATTCGTTGAATATCTTTGTGACATTCTCGTAATGACCTAATAAACTCGTTACTGATGTGTAACTTTTCGGTGATATTCTGCTTCGTAAATTAATCCAAGGTTCCAAAATTGGTGAAAAATAATGAGTGATCGGTAATTTTTCACACAACATGTTTCGTGCGTGAGTTGTTCTTTCTTGGATTCCAATTCATCTCCTCAGGATGACTGAAGTAACGCATTTTCATTTCCCTCGGACATAAGCGCATCTTTAGAAAAAAGAAAATAATCTATACTCTCATCTGCATCAACCACTTCATTCACAACGCCATTAACTTGAAAATAGCCATTACATAAATTTAGTACATTCTACTCCACCCCATCTACCTCATTTCCTAATCTAAATTCCACCTCAGTCAAGTTTTCCTCTATAACTTTTTATTTATACATGAAAATTCTCAATGTTAACTTTACTTTTATTTCTTTCTGCTGCTGATCTCTCAGAACAGACCAGCGGGACAACCGTAACAGAAGAGAATCTAAGCGTCTGAAATGTGGTGCTACAGACGAACGTTGCAAATTAGGTGAAAAGATAACATAAAGTATGAGTAGTTTCTCCGTAGTATCGGCGAAGCAAAGAACACGTGGAAAACACTGGCTATATGATTGGACTTGTGTTAAGACTTGAGGGAATAATTTTCAGGGTAATAGAGGCAGCTGTAAAGGACCAAAACTGTAGGGGAAGACAGGGAGTAGAATACACCCAGCCCATAACTGAGAAAGTACAGAACTAGTACTATTCCGAGATGAAGAGGTTAATGCAGGAGAGAAATTCGTGGCGAGCCGCAACAAACCAATCGGAAAACTGATGAATAAAGACTATTGCTTTTATTTCTACTCCACTTACGTCATGTCAGTCTAGATGGTACCCCGCCCACTTTCCTGTCTACTCAGTGTACTTTCACCTTAACATTACTTATCTTTTCTCCTGAGAGAACAAACATCGTTTGACATAGTTTTACTCGTTCGTGCACGGCATGCTCAAGGGTACCCCGCCCACTTTCCTGTCTACTCAGTGTACTTTCACCTCAACATTATTTAGCCTTTTCCAGAGAGAACGAACATCATTTGACAGCAGTTTTACTTGTTCGTGCACGGCATGTTCAAGAGTTACAATTGTCTGCTCTTTACTTGAACTGATGAACGAGATCATTCTTGCAAAAATTTTCTGCGTCGGAATAAGTTTGTTCCCTTACAGGTGTTCTCATTTTCTTGTTGTCTCTACTACTTCCCCCATGTCTGAAAACTATTCAACTTCCTCCACCTCTGGCTCAGATTCGGTTCCATTTTAGCCAATACAAGACAAGTGGTAGGACGAGTATTTTTAAACGACATCTTTCTCCCGGGCTTTTCTCATTATTGTGATTCCAAGCCCAGCGTCTAAAAAATCAATTAATATCAAAATAAATGCAGGCCATTCATTGGTGAGACTAAGATTTTAGTTTTAACAGTAGAGTGCTATTCATAAAATTTTTATAACTGGCATCTATAATTACGGTGCACCGACTGGAACAATCTCGCCAAAGCACTGCACAAACAAGCGTCCGAATCGAATGAATCGATAAACAGCCGATAAACCTGAAATTTACGGACTTCGCACATAAAGGATGGAAATTCGCATTCGACACAAAAAACTTCTCACACTTCGGCGGACCTATCAATGCAGACAATCAGCAAGGCAGCTACATATGTAATATTTAAGTGTTTAAATTATTAAGTGACCTCCCAGCATATACCTGAAGAAGACGTCATACAATCCGTCGGAGCGTTACCCCGGAAACTATCACATGTAGAGGCAAAGTCAATCCGACCACCAGTTTTAGAATCATGCTTTATATAAAATAAAAGTATCAGAGGTATGTAAGTCACTAATCGTCAGTGGAATCGATTCATCACCGTACCATCCGGCGAAACATCTGAAACACACAAAGGAAGAGTTGCCGTAAACAGTCAATGGAATAAATAATATAACCTGATTTTTCGAGCGGACAAAGGGTACGCCACAATAATAATGGAAACTATGACGTATGTAGCCAACGATCGAGAGCCAGAGTCTCCTCAACCGCGGCCTCGAAAACTTAAACAAGTGGCCACAAGATAAACGTATTGCCAACTCGAAGTCTTGCTGCAGACCTTCTGTACAGGCTGCTGTTTCGATGTTAGCTGACAACCACCTGTTGTGGTAGGACAGGCAGTATTCATTGGTGCGACCATCTCGTCAAAGAAACTTTGAATTATAAATGTCCGCTGAGGTTCCAGAGCCAGTATATAGAGAAGAGTAATACCAGATCCAAATTCCCACCCTGAAGAGAACGGCTGCAAAGAAGATCGAAACATGGGTTTCAGAATTGTTTTTAGTGTTTCAAAATGGATTTACGTTGGTAGGAGAGGGCAGTGTACAAAGCCTCCACCACCTGCTAATATCCCTTTCATGAGAAAGGCTTCTCAGTTTACATCACATATCATTCACACGTAGACAAAAATCTGGTCCTTCTGGCCTTTTATGATATTAACGGTTCTTCAGGTTCTATATTTTATTTCTCTTTTTTGAAACTATGCAGTTTTGTATACTTGATTGAGCTTAATCCTCTCTCTTGTAGACAGGGAAATTCTCGCACCTTATAAACCCCCAACCTCTAACATTATAAACCCTTCCACATATTGTAAACCACCTCGCCACCCATCCCCGCGTCCAGAAAATGTATGTGCCACGCATATTCGAAATTGGTACACTTACTTCGCGGTATGACATGCACGAAGACGTGCTGAAAAGAGATGCCTTTGAATTTTTTATGAGAAAACTGCTAAATCTTCTTAAATAAAACAAACGTTATTAATACATCTTTATTCTAGTGTTTACATATTGATTTCACAACATGGTCACCCTGGAGACGAACACATTTCTTCCAGCGGGAGACCAGTTTGTTGACACTGTCACTGTAAAGTGTCTGACTTCGTAGACGTAGCCATAACCCCACCTCTGCTTGCACCGTTTCATCACTGTCGAAGTGAAGCCCTCGAAGGTGTTCTTCCAGTTTTGGAAACAGATGAAAATTGGATGGGGCCAAATTGGGATTGTATGGAGGGTAATCGATGACAGTGAACCCAAGGCGTCCGATTATTGTACGCGTCGCGGCGCTCATGTGTGGCCTGACACTGCCCTGAATGTGCTCTATGTGTGGATTCTTCCAGTTGAATGCTAGCTTACATCACGGTGTTTCTCACACATCGACATAGTTGCGTTACACACCGCCATGTCACACGCTATACATCGCAGCTCTCTAGCGGCAGGGGGCTGCAAACATGTAAACATAAAGAGGAAAGATGTAGAATGTTGATAACGTCCCTTTTATTTAGAAAGCTTTAAGATTTACCACATGAAACATTCGGAGGGCTCAGTTTTGCACGCCCTTATATATTATGCAGGCAGTCGCCACACCGTGTAACCTCTCTCTTATTTTATGATTTTGAATTGTTGTTTCAAAATTTACTTCGCAAACTCTGCAGACTTTCGCTCTTACTTAATTTGCTTAGTCGCACCTTGGGAACAAATAGGGAAAACGTTAGATTATCTGTGTCATGAAATCTATCGAACGTATAATAAATGAACATTTCTTCTTCTTACACTGAGGAGCCAAAGAAATCGGTTCAATTGCCTAATATCGTGCAGAGCCCTCGCGAGTATACAAAAGTGCCGCAATACGACGTGGAATGGACTTGACTAATGTCTCAAGTAGTGCTGGAGGGAATAACACCATAATTCCTGCAGGGCTGCCCATAAATCCATAAGAGTACTAGGCAGTAGAGATCTCTTCAGAACTGCGCTTTGCGAGGATTAGCAGTTATGCTCAGGAATATTCATGTCTGGATAGTTTGGTGGCCAGAGGAAGTATTTAAACTCAGAAAAGTGTTCCCGGAGCCACTCTGTAGCAATCTGGACGTTTGAGGCGACGCATTGTCCTGTTGGAATGGCCCAAGTCCGTCGGTATGCATAGAGGAAACGAATGGATGCAGGTGATCAGACATGAAGCTTACATACGTGTCACCTGTCAGAGTCGTATCTAGACGCATCATGGATCCCATATAACTTCAACTGCACGCGCCCCACACCACTAAAGAGCCTCCACCAGCTTGAACTGTCCCCTGCTGACATGCAGGGTCCATGGATTCATGAGGTTGTCTCCATGCCCGTACACGGCCATCCGCTCAATACAATTTGAAACGTGACTCATCCGACCAGGCAATAGTGCAGTGATCAAGTGTACACGAGTGGGCCTTTGGCCCCGAAAGCCCATATCGATGATGTATCGTTTAATAGCTTGCACGCTGACACTTGATGGTGGCCCAACATTAAAATCCACAGCAATCTGTCGAAGGGTTGCACTTGTGTCGCGTTGACCGATTCTTTTCAGTCGTCGTTGGCCCCGTTCTTGCTGAATTTTTTTCCAGCCGCAGCGATGTCCGAGATTTGATATGTCACCGGGTTCCTGATATTCACGGTACACTCGTGAAATGGTCGTACGGGAAAATCAGCACTTCATCGCTATCTCGGAGAAGCTTGTACGCCGAGTGTAACACCACGTCTGTACCACCCCACCCGTCACTTTATGTAAGATGGCAAGAACTATGCCCCTTACACGTTAAAACGTACTTAAATCTTGATAACATGCCATTGTAGCAACAGTAACCGATCTAACAAATGCTCCAGACACTTGTTGTCTGATACAGGTGTTGCCGACCGCAGCGCCGTATTCTGCCTGTTTACATCTGTCTTTGAATACTCATGCCTATACCTGTTTCTTCGGCGTTTCAGTATATATTGGGTTGACTGTCAATTGACAGTTGTTCTCATTAGTGGCTGCGTTGGTTTAAGGACTTTTAGTTGCGTAAAGGATTACAGGATTCTCATCAACTTTATATAGATTTCATTATATGAAACTTCACAGGCCGTCAGTTTGAACATTCCAGATCTTATTTCTTTCTTTCAAATTATCACAGTACTTCGTAAATAGAGGCAGGCATTTTTTGGAGCGATTTAGGGAAGACACATAAAACTGAAATCTATATTGACAGCTGACGTTTTGAACCATCATCCTTCCGAATGCTAGTTCAGTGTACTGACCCCCGCGCCGGCTGGCTTGGGAAATGAAACACAGATGCAACAAATTTTATGAGCAGTATTTAATGTGTAGTATACTTTACTGAAGTGGTGTGTCGTGTTATGCACTAAAATACTGGTGTGTGGTGCTGACTATTTTCGTAAAAATCGTTACTTTATCAACAAAATAGCAAGTACGTTGTATCAAATTTCTTGACGAACTGAACAGCGATCCCCAATTCTCAGTCACTTCCAGTCTATCAGTATCACCTCACTGATAGGCGCCGGCCGCGGTGGTCTAGCGGTTCTAGGCGCTCAGTCCGGAACCGCTGGACTGCTACGGTCGCAGGTTCGAATCCTGCCTCGGGCATGGATGTGTGTGATGTCCTTAGGTTAGTTAGGTTTCAGTAGTTCTAAGTTCTAGGGGACTGATGACCACAGATGTTAAGTCCCATAGTGCTCAGAGCCATTTGAACCATTTGAACCACTGATAGGCGCACGAAGTTCCCATCACTCTCGATAGACCGTATTATTTCTCATCAACTAAAACGGCAGTTGTTCGTATCAATAGAGGCAATAAATTCCCTGCGCAATTCTGCAATCATTATGGATTCGTTTGAGTAACACTTCTGCGTAGGAAGGTTCATATATTTTTATTAAAGACTCCCCGATTACGTTTTATTGCATCTGACACAATTTAGTTTTACAGTTTCTGAGGATTGATTTCAGGATGTCAGTAGCCCGAAAGTTGTAATAAATAAAAATTCATTTCAAAAATGTTCAAATGTGTGTGAAATCTTATGGGACTTAACTGCTAAGGTCATCAGTCTCTAAGCTGACACACTACTTAACCTAAATTATCCTAAGGACAAACACACACACCCATGCCCGAGGGAGGACTCGAACCTCCACCGGGACCAGCCGTACAGTCCATGACTCTAGCGCCCTAGACCGCTCGGCTAATCCCGCGCTGCAAAAATGCATTTGGACGGCGTTATTTATTTATACATGGCGGTGAGGAACAGCCTGAAAAGTTTGTAAGGGTGTTGCAGGGTACGTAGTGCTAAGAAATAGTTGTCAGAAAAAAGTTCTACATGTTGCGTCGTTGGAGAGATAATTAGCGTTGAAGTTAGCCAGTCAGACCTTTGGCCGCGTGAAGTCAAGTGGGCCGTCAGGGACGTTGTCGACAAACGTGTTATTCGTTTGGTTCCTCGAAGCCGAACAAGATAGTGATACAAGAATTGGACATGAGACCGCAGCAATGATCGAACTCGAGCCAAGGGCTGAGCAGTTTCGTGCCGCTGTCGCCTGCGTTATGTGAACAACTGACATTAACTGTATCTGCCGGGGCGACTGTATTTTCGTGCGCAACCGTCTGACTGGGTAACTTCGATTATTCCTCAGCACAACCTACCCAGCAAACTTTTCAGTCTGTTTATGACCAACCTGTAGAGATATAGTTGTCCACGTCTAACGGAAATCTGTGGAATCCTATGTAAATAGTGTTCTTTCTAATGTTACCCTACTGTCTCTTGTTCATAAATCGTATCAGTTATACAACTGTACTTTCAGTTTGTTGAAGTAGTCAATTTTGAGTTTAGCTTGTCTGATTAATGGTGGAAGCTAAGGAATACTGATTTAGAATTGCTTTACAATTAAAAGGTTCCCGGGTAGAGCTCTCTTCTCCAGTAAATTATAAAAGGAATGGCTTAGATTTGGTCATATTTGGTAAAGGGTCAGGCACATTCGAAATCATTGTTTCTCCACACTGAGTCCATTCTGTAATTCGTTTAATAAATGAGACTGCTGAACGACACCATAAAAAAGGATACGCTACATGTTTCGCTCTTTCCTCTCTCGGAATTTGGCAATATGTTTGAAACTATTGTAGAGCGGTCTGAGGATACACTCTCCTTGGCAGCTTTTGTCTGGAAGGCGATCATGTGACACCTCATAATGCCACGATGAGACAAGCATCGTAAGAGCTGTTCACGTATATACATGTGAAATGTAGGAAACGCGATATTGCTCGTATTTTTGTACACCGCTTGTGCAAAATATTATGAACACTGCAAGACCGAATGCCTCCACGTGCCAATACATATACATGATGTGGTAAGGATAGCATATAAGCAGACCAGAGAGGAATGAGGTATTCTTACAGCGACGATACAAGCCGTACACGGGTAAAACCACTGAGAGATTTTCACTAAGGGAAGATTGTTATAGTCCGGCGCCTGGTAACTAAAAGCTCAGAGACAACGAACTTGATCACTTGTTCGCGTGCTACTATCTTGAGTGTCTCTAGAAAGTGGTCGAAAGATGGTGAAATCGCTATTAGGCGAGTAGTACCGGAAGTCGAACATTTAACAGACCCTTTTGAATGGCAGGACAGACGTAGTTAATGGCAGATCTGATAATGCTGGTGTAGGCACAAGTTTTTTTTTCAGACCACACCGTTCAGCACATGTTGCTGAGCATGGGATTCCGCAGCAGATGACCACGACATGATCCTATGTTGATCAAACTACATAGTCATTTAAGATTACAATGAGTGTGTGATCGTCAAAACTGGATTGTGGATCAATGGGAACGTGTCACTTGGTCGGAAGAATCACTTATCTTGTTCACCACTTCGACAATCGTGTCTAGATACGCTGTCATCAAGGTAAACGGCTGCTGGGAACATGGGCCTCACCATGGACGCACACGGGTGGGGGCATTATTACGTTTTGGGGTGTGAGCAGGAACTTGGGATTCCATGGAAACTGTGACACTATTCGAAGGCACCATGATCGCTGTGGACTACGTAACCGTTATTGAGTACCAGTTCAATCCCTTTATAACTCATGATTTTGTCGATGGTGATGGCATCCTCCAATAGACTAGCTGTTGGCGTCACAATACCACAACAGTCGTACCCTTGTCTGAAGAACATGACAGAAAATTTACGTAGATGTCTTGATTGTGAGACCAGTCTGATACGAAACCGCTGGAATACAAATGTGGTGGTGTTGAGTGCAAACACAGCATCCATTAACCACAGGTCCATTATTGACAGAACTGCGTAACGATCTCGTGTTGCGTACCTCAGCAGTGTTACAGTTCGTGGTAACACTAGGAAGCACTATTTGCAGCAAGGTGCTTGCAGTGCAGCCTGTTAGCTCTCAACTGAAGAATATGCTGAATCAGTATCAGTGGAGTGCTTCATGTGCCACGGTTACGGCCAATGTGCTGAGTCGATGTGTAAGTGTGGATGTAAGGTAAAAGTTAGTGTTCTTAATTGTGAATGTTTTAAGCTATTATTTTCCTGGTATTGTTGTTTCAGTTTGCTTGGCTGTGTATTGTGGGTGAATGTTCCACTAAGACAGAGTCTCACACATATAATCTTTCCAGACAGGAGATGATTCAGTCGTCAGTAAATCAGGTAGCGCAGCTAACAGCAGATAACGCTGACATGCATAGGCAATAGGTTGCTATGAACGAGGATAGGGCATCATCCAGTTTTGTACTCCATTTTAGTCTCCAGCCGCCGAGATTACGCACACTCTTGGCAAACAAAATGAAGTTGTCGTCTTTCCTGGATGATACGAAAGCTGTGGTAAAGGTTCGGTTTTGGACAAACGATCAGCTGCTGCAACTTATTAAATTGCGATTGACTTGGGAGGCAAAAGCGTTAGTTAGATATGATGCTGAATCAACGAAGAAGAAATGAACAATTAAAGCAGGGTGTCTAGCAACGTTGTAAGAAGCGGAATAGCAAGAGATATTTTCGTAATTTACCTGAATGTTGCAGAAGCACAATGAGTCAGTGGAGAATTTCGTCAGTAGGTTAAGGAAAGTCAGAGAACATACTTTAATGTGAAGCGACGAATCAAATAAGATTATCCTCAAGGAGGCTGAGGACAGAGCACAAGGTGCCATTGGGATGGGCCTGCCACCTTACGTGCCAAGGACAGTTCGGGCAGGTACCCAAAAAGGATAGCAATGAAACTTGAGGTAATGGATATAGCCATATGGATGCACAATAGGCAAAGTGTTTTATATACTGACGTAAGTTGTTATACGAGTGAATGTGGAGAACATGTCTGAAGGCAATGTCTTCAGCCACAATGTGAGCAGTGTGATGTGGTTGCACACCAGCGGTGAGATTATACACTCCTGGAAATTGAAATAAGAACACCGTGAATTCATTGTCCCAGGAAGGGGAAACTTTATTGACACATTCCTGGGGTCAGATACATCACATGATCACACTGACAGAACCACAGGCACATAGACACAGGCGACAGAGCATGCACAATGTCGGCACTAGTACAGTGTATATCCACCTTTCGCAGCAATGCAGGCTGCTATTCTCCCATGGAGACGATCGTAGAGATGCTGGATGTAGTCCTGTGGAACGGCTTGCCATGCCATTTCCACCTGGCGCCTCAGTTGGACCAGCGTTCGTGCTGGACGTGCAGACCGCGTGAGACGACGCTTCATCCAGTCCCAAACATGCTCAATGGGGGACAGATCCGGAGATCTTGCTGGCCAGGGTAGTTGACTTACACCTTCTAGAGCACGTTGGATGGCACGGGATACATGCGGACGTGCATTGTCCTGTTGGAACAGCAAGTTCCCTTGCCGGTCTAGGAATGGTAGAACGATGGGTTCGATGACGGTTTGGATGTACCGTGCACTATTCAGTGTCCCCTCGACGATCACCAGTGGTGTACGGCCAGTGTAGGAGATCGGTCCCCACACCATGATGCCGGGTGTTGGCCCTGTGTGCCTCGGTCGTATGCAGTCCTGATTGTGGCGCTCACCTGCACGGCGCCAAACACGCATACGACCATCATTGGCACCAAGGCAGAAGCGACTCTCATCGCTGAAGACGACACGTCTCCATTCGTCCCTCCATTCACGCCTGTCGCGACACCACTGGGGGCGGGCTGCACGATGTTGGGGCGTGAGCGGAAGACGGCCTAACGGTGTGCCCAGCTTCATGGAGACGGTTGCGAATGGTCCTCGCCGATACCCCAGGAGCAGCAGTGTCCCTAATTTGCTGGGAAGTGGCGGTGCGGTCCCCTACGGCACTGCGTGGGATCCTACGGTCTTGGCGTGCATCCGTGCGTCGCTGCGGTCCGGTCCCAGGTCGACGGGCACGTGCACCTTCCGCCGACCACTGGCGACAACATCGATGTACTGTGGAGACGTCACGCCCCACGTGTTGAGCAATTCGGCGGTACGTCCACCCGGCCTCCCGCATGCCCACTATACGCCCTCGCTCAAAGTCCGTCAACTGCACATACCGTTCACGTCCACGCTGTCGCGGCATGCTACCAGTGTTGAAGACTGCGATGGAGCTCCGTATGCCACGGCAAACTGGCTGACACTGACGGCGGCGGTGCACAAAAGCTGCGCAGCTAGCGCCATTCGACGGCCAACACCGCGGTTCCTGGTGTGTCCGCTGTGCCGTGCGTGTGATCATTGCTTGTACAGCCCTCTCGCAGTGTCCGGAGCAAGTATGGTGGGTCTGACACACCGGTGTCAATGTGTTCTTTTTTCCATTTCGAGGAGTGTAGATGCAATGGACAGAATGAGCAGGAGCAGACTAGTCAGCCATAAAGTGCAAACTGTAACTCCAAAATCGACGGGCGGCGTTCGTATTAAATTTAAATCCTACGGAGGCAGAGGGTCATGGAGTTGTAACACATAAAAAACATAAATACTTTCGGGCATAAAGGTGCATGTGACGTGGCAGGTCTGGACATTATAGATAGGATATAATTCAATCCACCTAGCTGTGGTTTCCATGTTGTGGGAGATAGTGATGTGAAGTCATTAGGTTCAGAAAGATTGAGTTTTCAGTTTGGGCACAGATATTACAAGCGTTTATAGAAGTGGTGCCTCATGTGAGCGATGGTTACTGCCCAAAACGTGACCTGACCTTTCTGTTAAACCATCATGCGAAACCTGACCGTCAGCAAGTTACTGTGTAGCTCGCTTACTATGTTTTTTTCTGGGGGAAGCTATCGATAGTGAAAGAGTCACAAGTTTCGTCTACCTTAAGACACAAACCAGCTGAACCACAGACAGAATCACAAAGATTTAATTGGTGTCATACAGTGTCAGAAGGCTACAGAAAGCTACCATGGATAAGTTTGGAGCTGGATCTACTTACGAAAATGGTGTGTGTGATAGAAGAGACGTGAATTGCATGTATCCCACTGTTTTATATAGATTATTGTTGAACACGCTCAGGAAAGTGACTGTGTGAGGGCAATAGCAGCTTTGGCACTGGTCAGGTGATCCTGTACATTGGATTGTGGACAGCAAGTTTGGATGTCCTGGATAACGACTACTTAGAAATTTCATGTTTGAGACATAATCATAGGAAAATGACCACTACGCCAAAGAAGCCTCTGTATACCAGAAAGTGTGTCACCTATCTCAGCATTTACAGCCACTTCTGGAGAACTTCGTTAAATAACAACTCGAAAGATGGCATAATACAGGATGGTACTGGGCTTTGGGGAGCAGTTGTCACGAATTATACTAAAAAATCCAAGAGTGAAATAAAAAGTATAGGTTGAGTTGCAACTATTGACATCATGTATACACAATATCTGAAATTACGGAAACCGTTGATTATTTGGGCAGTGCCAGTACTTCTATACGATAGTTTTACGGAGCGGGTACCATAAATCGGGCATGGATCTGGAAGACCAGCTAGCTTTCACTTCCCTGGAGTCATTACCAATACTGGCGAATGCCAGTCGATGGAGAATAACACTCCCCACGTTTGAGTCGCTGTTGGATGTTATACTGAAGAGTTCGAAAACTCAACAATGTATCCTGTACCTCTAAAATATGCGAATGTGGTTTCAAGACATACGAAGGATGATGTTTTGTGGGAAAGAGAAGTTTTTAACAGTCTAAGTTCTGCACATCATAAGTTAAATATACAGAAGTGTCATTTCGCCCTGGAAGATGTGAGTTACTTGAGACATTTGGTTAATGGAGTTGGGTTAAAAATGGATTGTCAATTAATACAGGCAGTACAGGATTTTCTAGCTGTTCAGATAAGTAATAAGCTACAATCGTTCTTGGGACTGGCAAATTACTATATAAAATTCGTGAAGGGGTTTATGGATATTTCATGGCCATATACGCCAGTTACTGAAGAAGGGTGTTAATTTCCATTAGGCAATGCAGTGTCAGGCGGCATTTGAGAGGCTGAAAGAAGCTCTGATGTCCAAATCACAACCAATCCTTACAGATTACGAGGAGGAGTTGCTACTATCATGTGAACTTCAACCAAGAAGTGGAGTGGGTTTTGAGTCAAGTTGTACAAACTGAGGAACATCCTATGGCATATACCTCATAGCAGTTTAAAAAAGGCGAGAGGAATTTCTTCACAACTGAGAAGGAGACAATATCATTCATTTACTGGGCTACAGATTTTAGATGCTATCTGTATGGCAAGAAATTCAAGGCAATAACTGATGATACGATGCCAATGTGTCTGTTGGGGTTAAAAGATAATGCAAACAGATTAATGCAGTGGGCACTAAGACTAAATGAGCTTGACTTTGAAGTGATTCATAAACACTGTAGATTGTACAGGAACACAGACAGTCTGAAAATGGAAGTTACATTAACCACTCAAATTGTGGCAAAAAGGGTATGTGTCATTGTACGTACTTAGTAGTTCTGATTACATGCATTATCTCGAAACTGCCCACTTAAATGACAATAATCTTGATGTGAAGTTTCTGCTGTTGTGTCTGATGGCAGCCCACAAATACAGCAATTATCTGTTTTCGTGAATCATGCATAATTTTCTTTTTGGTCATAAGAATGTTGGAGCAGTAATTCAAATTAAATGCACTTGCAAGTTGTTCAGGCTCAGAGAGCAGCCATCTCACAAGATTTTCTCCAATGTATGAATCAAAATCGTTGCGACTTTACAGCCTGATGTACTGCCACAAATAGTTTGTGTTGTTCTGTGAAGTTGTTACATGAGGCAGTGGAAATAACCCTCAAAACACATCACAGGAGAGAGGAAGCACTCTGTCAGTATGTACAACAAATGAAGGGGATTATTTCAGTAGTGGTACAAGTCCATTTTTGTTCATTTTGAGACATAGAGCCCTAAAGTTAAATGAGCGCTGAAAAATCTGCAGTTGAGATACCAGAAATACCAAGCATATGGCTTCTTGTTAGAGATGAAACTTTCTTTCAGTTTGTTTGGATCATTAATTTCAGAAGTACGTAACAGACTTGCACCACTATTGATATACGCCCTTCAAATGTTGTGTGCTGATGGTGATGGAATTTTTAAAATTTTGGGAGTTCGTTTGCTTCAGTGGGCATATTCACACGTACCGGTTTTTGTGTATAGCAGTCCATCAGCTACTTTGAAATTTTTTCAAATAACTAGAACAAAAACTTCGTTAATTACGTCTTTAACTCAGTTGGGAGGAAAAAATGGAGGACATTTCTTGTTCCAGTAATAGTCCAGTGTCTCACTCTGAGAGAATAGCAGAATATCCGTATGATATTGACAATGACTGACGAAGTCACAGAAATGTGGGGGTCCAACGTTTTTGTGTGTAAGAACACCATTATCGGACTCGCTCACGTTATTGTAAACATTTTCTGGTGTGTGAGTTTCCTGCCACTGATGTTTGGGTATATCCAATATAAGACAGTAAAAAATACAGACTTCGTTGCTGTAGTTGCAGCGTCAGTTGCTAATAATACCTTCGAATGTTGAAACATATACAGATACCCCATATTTATAAATCAGTAAGTCTTCAATGCAATTACTATTCAGTAGATCATGAACCCCAGCCACTACGAAAGTCTGTAAGTGTTACTCAACTGTCAAACACACAGAAAGGTTCAGTGCATGAATGTTCGAGCTTAAGTTGCATCCACTGCTGGAGCTCGGGAGTGGGGATGCTTGCATTCATTGCCAGTGGCAGAATCGTTCGTGACAGTGCTATGAGTCCATGCTGGCGGCTGCAGGAAATTTGGGGGCGTAACTGGAGACGTGCGTAATTGAAACTGTGGCCGACCAGACATTGGCCAATACCACATCTACAATACCCACAAATAATATCAGCCAAATATTAATAATGACTTTCTTTTCACTATCGCCATCCTGTTATTTGGGTTCGTCAGTTTGACACACACAACTTCAGTGCACATAATGGTGAGATACCGCAGATCGTTCATGGATTTACGAAGCTACCCAAAACTGGTAGACAAGACTTTAGGAAAAGGGTTGGATCTCAATAATCAACCATACTATTGTCCATATTGGCCAACAAAATGCATTTGCTTTTGTTGAGTAGGTTAAAGATGGCGTACAACTAACTATTGCATTAGGAGGGGCTACGAAACGGCAGGTAGCTAGTGGATTACTATAATCAGCAGAGTTTGTGTCCAGGTTGAGCATTATGGTCCTTGGTGTGGTCACCATGCTGTCGAAGATCGAGGGTGTAGTGATGTTGACCAGTTGAAGTGTTGTTGCCCCAAGACCACCTCTGGACAGTTCAAACTTCCCTCTAATAAAAAAAAAGAAAAAAAAACTGAAACAGATTAGTAATTTAATAGAATTCCAAGGAAGATCATATCAAAATGAAAATAAATTTTTATATGTACACAGAAATTCATTTATACCAGTAATTGCAATCTACATCCACGTCACACATTTATGTATCATTATCTACATCTCCTACCAACAAAAATATGTAATGAGCATTGTATCCAAGTGTACATTATAACAATTTTATGTGACTTGACGGTTGCCTATACATTATTGGCATTCAGTCCTCAGGACGTATGGTAAAGAAAAGTGTCATGCTTCGTACCACCAAAATTTCAATGTTCAGTTTGAACAGCTGCAGTATAAACCATTTACACATTGCTATGTTATCATTTTACATAAGTGCCGTGCTGCCTCAATGGCTCCCATGCTTGAATATTCTTCAGAGTGACGGCGTAGTGGTGTTGGCGGTGCTCTACGTCTTCCTCTGCCTATGGTGCAGAATGTTACTATGCAGTTACATGACCATGTGGTACACGCTTTATTGCTACTGGAAATGAGCCTGTCGTATAATAATAAAAAGTGTTTCTTTTATAGTATCTAAGCCATGCCTTATGCAAACTATTCACTTGGCTGGTACTGAGAGAATGAATGTATTCCTTTGTAAATAGCTAGAGAGTGTACATGTCTGTATGTATACTAGTATGCATACTATGTTACGTCAGTCTGAGATCATGCATTTAATGTGTGCATGATTTACAAACCATGCCTTGAACCCTCAATGCAGTGATAATGCCAGTACCTTTACAGTATAGGCATTAGTACTGCACATAAATGCATAAAAATGTACATCAGACATATACAGGGTGAGTCACGTAAAGTTACCGCTGGATATATTTCGTAAACCACATCAAATACTGACTAACCGATTCCACAGACCGAACGTGAGGAGAGGCGCTAGTGTAATTGTTTAATACAAACCATACAAAAATGCACGGAGTTATGTTTTTTAACACAAACCTACGTTTTTTTAAAATGGGACCACGTTAGTTTTGTTAGCACATGTGAACATATAAACAATTATGTAATCAGTGCCGTTTGTTGCATTGTAAAATGTTAATTACATCCGGAGATATTGTGACCTAAAGTTGATGCTTGAGTACCACTCCTCCGCTGTTCGATCGTGTGTATCGGAGAGCACTGTAACATACATCGCGTTTCTACAGAATGATATGCCAACGTTGCTCGAAAATGTCCCACTGGAAACGCGTCGACGTATGTGGTATCAGCATGATGGTGCACCTGCACATTCCGCAATTAACACTAGGCTGCCCCTTGACAGGATGTTCGACGGGCGTTTCATAGGACGTGGAGGACGCATAAATTGGCCAGCCCGTTCTCCTGATCTTACACCTCTGGACTTCTTTCTGTGGGGTACGTTAAAGGAGAATGTGTACCGTGATGTGCCTACAACCCCAGAGGATATGAAACAACGTATTGTGGCAGCCTGCGGCGACATTACACCAGATGTACTGCGGCGTGTCCGACATTCATTACGCCAGAGATTGCAATTGTGTGCAGTAAATGATGGCCACCACATTGAACATCTATTGGCCTGACATGTCGGGACACACTCTATTCCACTCCGTAATTGAAAACGGAAACCACGTGTGTACGTGTACCTCACCCCTCATGGTAATGTACATGTGCGTCAGTGAAAAAGACCAATAAAAAGGTGTTAGCACGTGGACGTAATGTGCTGTTCCAGTCTCTTCTGTACCTAAGGTCCATCACCGTTCCCTTTGGATCCCTACGTAATTCGGTGCTCTCCGATACACACGATCGAACAGCGGAGGAGTGGTACTCAAGCGTCTACTTTAGGTTACATTATCTCCGGATGTAATTAACATTTTACAATGCAACAAACGGCACTGAATACGTATTTGTTCATATGTTCAAATGTGCTAATACAACTAACGGGGTTCCATTTAAAAAAACTTAGGTTCGTGTTAAAAAACATACTTCCGTGCATTTTTCTATGGTTTGTATTAACCAATTGCACTAGCCCCTCTCCTCGCGTTTGGTCTGTGGAATCGGTTCGTCAGTATTTGATGTGGTTTACGAACTATATCCAGCGGTAACGTTAGGTGACTCACCCTGTATATGACGTGTGTGGAAAGACAGGAAATGTGCCATAGTTCACGTTGGTGTTGTTGTGGTCTTCAGTCCTGAGATTGTTTTGACGCAGCTCTCCATGCTACTCAATCCTGTGCGAGATTCTTCATCTCCCAGTACCTACTGCAGCCTACATCCTTCTGAATCTGCTTAGTGTATTCATCTCTTGATCTCCCTCTACGAGTTTTACCCTCCACCCTGCCCTCCAGTACTAAATTGGTGATCCCTTGATGCCACAGAACATGTCCCTTCTTCTAGTCAAGTTGTGCCATAAACTCCTCTTCTCCCCAATTCTATTCAGTACCTCCTCATTAGTTATGTGATCTACCCATTTAATCTTCAGCATTCTTCTGTAGCACCACATGTTATCAGAAGTCTCACAGACGTCCACAGAAAGTGGTACAGCAGAAAATGGCTCTGAGCACTATGCAACTTAACATCTGAAGTCATCAGTCGCCTAGAACTTAGAACTAATTAAACCTAACTAACCTAAAGACATCACACACATCCAGGCAGGAGTCGAACCTGCGACCGTAGCGGTAGCTCGGTTCCAGACTGTAGCGCCTAGAACCGCACGGCCACTGCGACCGGCGGTACAGCACACAGCGAGTAATCAGCTTGACCATAGTGCCAAATGAGGATGGCCCCAAAACGTGAGCCAGCTGAAGGAAATGTAAAAAACTATCTGAATCAGGTATCCGTAATAGATCGGGTTGACGGAAGAGATAGAGAAGATCCAAAGAAGAGCGGCGCGTTTCGTCACAGGGTTATTTGGTAACCGTGATAGCGTTACGGAGATGTTTAACAAACTCAAGTGGCAGACTCTGCAAGAGAGGCGCTCTGCATCGCGGTGTAGCATGCTCGCCAGAATTCGAGAGGGTGCGTTTCTGGATGAGGTATCGAATATATTGCTTCCCCCTACTTATACCTCCCGAGGAGATCACGAATGTAAAATTAGAGAGATTAGAGCGCGCACGGAGGCTTTCAGACAGTCGTTCTTCCCGCGAACCATACGCGACTGGAACAGGAAATGGAGGTAATGACAGTGGCACGTAAAGTGCCCTCCGCCACACACCGTTGGGTGGCTTGCGGAGTAGAAATGTAGATGTAGATGTAGATGTAGAGCAGTTATGGTGCACTGTGGTGGTGTTCTTCATTATAACATTTCCTAGAGACAATATTTGTATTACTTCACATGGAGACTAATCAACGGGAAACTGGAAGAAGGATGAAGTGTGACAAGTGCAATCCAAACGCTCGATATTTCTCACAGCATTGTTTCACGCGCATACGAACATTCTGAAGGGCAGCTGCTGCTGCCCGAAGGCACCATTTGTGATGGTGCGAAGATCATAATGACTGGACCAACGAGGAGGAAGATCACATGCTCTTCTCATGCGAGAGTAGATTCAGTTTGTTAGTGATTCTGGATTTGGTGGCCCAGGTGTTAGAGTGTGAGGAGTTTTAGTGTTTCAAGGCTTCACTGACATGCAGGTCTTTTAACACGGTGCACTCACACTGTACTCTATCTTCATGTGAGTATTTTCAGTGATGTATTCGTTCCTTGCTTCGTTTCTAATGGTGACAGTGTGCAAACGCATCGAAGAGCGCAGGTGGAGGACTTCTTCGAACGAAAGGATATTCAGCGACTAGAATGGCGTGGACGTTTCCCCGATTTACATCCCATCCACCACGTGTGGGATGCGTTGGGGAAAGGTATTGAAGCATGACTACATACACCTACTAGCACCCAACAGTCGTCAGTTGCGCTGGTGGAGTAATTGAACGCTCTTCTTCAAGAACTCCTTACCAGCCTTGTTAGCAACTTGGGAGCACATCGCGTAGCTTGCACTGCCGTCTGTAGTGATCAGACACCCAATTAACAACCATCTCCCGTGTTTCGTATTATCCACGTTACCATCGTTTCTGCAGGTCTCATCTTATATTTTTTCCGTTCTCGTTTGTACTATGTTGTAAATGTTCTTTCTATGTATGATCCTAGTTTCATCGAGCAATGTTACTTAGAAGTGACACATTATGTGAAAGTTACTTCCATCCTTGAGTTTCGCCCACTCTCTGGTCTGCTGAGTGCCGATGGGTAGAAAAATTGAATAAAAATTTCACGTATTTTAAGTCTGTACCTGAAAATTATATTCTAAAGTAATGGAACAATGCAAGTATTAAAAAAAAAGAAAAACAGAGAAAAGGGGAATGATCAGAAAAAAATACATTTCAATAGAGTTAATACTCAAGGACGTTAAAATTTAATTTGTCAGCAAAGTGAAAGGTGTAGAGACGATGAACGGAATAATGGGGGAAATAAACCGACCACAAATATCAGAATAAGAGTCTATTATACTATCCAACAGCAGTTAATTGGGCATTAGATGTGGGCAGTGGCTGAAAGATATTGTGCACTAAGAGAAGAATTCGCAAATTCTAAATATACTATTGAGATATTCTGTGTAATTGATACGTATGAAAGTGAATATTAGTGCAATGGGGAAAGATGGAGCAATTAATCAAAACACAATGAATTATTTTAAATGAAACTAACAACCATGTGTTATCAACAAAATATCGGTTCACAACAGTTTCCAAGAAATTATCTTTCTTCGCGTAATTCTTGACGTCAAAGCACGTGTAAATGACAGTGTTCAGTTAAAGGAAGCAAGTTATTAAGTTATTAAACATGCCGTTTTATATTACGCTACCTTCTCTGTTGCTGCTTTACTAACAAACAGAAAGAAATTAGCTAACATCAGTTTTTTTAAATATTTTTAGGGAATTATTGGTACCGTACGTGACATTTGGCAAGTAACTGTCTCTATTGGCAGAAACTATTTCTCTCCTACTCCCACTCTCTCAAAGCTGCCACAGAAATGTTGATAGTTGCTCGCAAAGTTTTATGAAAAGTTATAGATATAGTACTTCAATTGGTCTGAGTTTGAGTTCAAAATGGCACACAGTTTTCATCACTCAAAATTAGAGTATTATTAAAACACCAACCACAGCAGTCATCCTCGCTCTTTTCCTACATATATCAAATTAAGAGTCGCCATAATTAAGGGAATGAGTCCAACAAACGACTATTAGTTACAAAAAATATCAATTACGTGCACATTTATTTCCTCAAACAAGAAATGAGTTCTATATTTCATCCGAATTTACTTTCGTTACGCATAATATTGTGTTACCGCATTAATAAAACAGAGATTCATTTCCCTGAAAATATTTAACGAGGCAGACTAACAATGAATTCCGTAATACAGCTGAAATAATAACAGATATGTCAGTGAAATATGACTCTAACAACACAGTGGTTGAAAAAGTGAAATTTTGAAGAACTTACTTTCCTTCATATTATATGTATAGATAGAGCGGCAGCTGTTGGGACATTATGACGAAAAGATTATTTATAATAAGAATGTGACTGGCCGATTTCAGGTGCACCTAATTATAATTATTTTTTGCAGTCTGTTTAAATGCTTAAACAAGAATACCACGTATTTATAACAACTTTTATGTTTCGGTGCCACATTTTTATTCATATTTGATTAATTGCGGTGGTTTGTATGCGCTTTCTTGTCCGAAGCGTCTCCAGACACGTCTTCGGCCTGGAATATCATTGACTGCAGAAGAACTGTCTCCAGTGATGAGCCACGCATCAAAATGAGCCTTTATGACCTGTAGTGTCTGCAGATGCCACGGACAGCGATGGGATACCAGCCTGAATGTTGCCAACAGCAAGGCCTGACAACCAGAAGTTGAAGTCTAGGTTTCCATTTCTTCTCATAGCAAGATGTCTTTTGTTGTCATCCGTCGGGCCCTTACAACACAGCGGTACGTCGACGATGTTCTACGCCACGTCAAGTTGCCGTTGATGGCAAGCAATCCTGTGCTTACGTTTCAGCAAGATTATGCTCGCCCACACATGGCGAGATTTTCTACTACTTCTCTTCGCGATTGCCAAACCCTACCTTGTCCAGCAAGGTGGTCCCCGTGAGTTGGGCCCTCCATCCGGTTTCGGAATTTGACAAACTAACGCACCAATTGGACAGAATTCGGTACTATATCGCTCCAGCTCTGTCGATATGTGCGAAGCCGCATAATGCTTCCATAAGAGCCAGACGTGGAATAACGTGTTATTGATTTGCTCAAATTGTGAAGCTCTCTCTCTAGAATAAATTATCCATTTTTTCTGAAATTGTACTCATTTATTTATCGGAACATTTATATCACATCTACCGATTTCCGCACCGTTCGGATAATTTCTTTCACTTATTTATCTGAACATTTACATCACTTCTACCGATTTCCGTCCCGTTCGGATAATTTCTTTGCGTTGCGCCATTTTTTTCTTGTCTTGCAGTGTATTTCTGATCTCTTCGATGAAGTGCATTGTTGTTTTCCTTTACAATTTTCTCCTTCCACTGCCCTTCAAGGATTAAGCGCCCGTTTCGGCTTCACAGTTATCTGCTGCGTGTAGTGGGTCGTGATCGATTTCTTGTTCCAGCGGAATGTAGCCCAAAGCTGCCTATGCAGTCTTGTAGTTTACGTAATTTGTAAGCGAAGGATCCAATTTTGCTATTTATTATTTTACTACATGCTGAGTGTATATTTAGTTATTTCCTAACATATTCATTTCGTATTCTTTCCATCCTCGTATATGCTTTAACACTCCTTAAGAATCTCTTTTCTGCCGATTGTAATTTCCTTATGTGCTTTTGAGTTGGCACCACTGTCATAAGGGAATGTGGGTAACGCAGTTACTTTATAAAATTTCATTTTCGTGTCTTTCTATCTTTATTTGTTGACGCTCTTTGAGCCGGCCGGTGTGACCGAGCGTTTCTAAACTCTTCAGTCTCGAACCGCGCGACCGCTACGGTCGCAGATTCGAATCCTGTGTCGGGCGTAGATGTGTGTGGTGTCCATAGGTTAGTTAGGTTTAAGTAGTTATAAGTTCTAGGGGACTGATGACCTCAGATGTTAAGTCCCATAGTGCTCAGACCCATTTTAACCATTTGAAGTTCCTTGAATGAACCCACATTGAGCTTTGAATGTGCTAATTTTTTGCTCAACGTCCTTACCGTTATAAAAAATTATGTCACAGCCAATTAAATTCGATTCAGGCTCTAAAATGTTATGTTATAGCGCAATCTTTGTCCTCAGTGGACCCTTTCTTCTAATAATAATAATTTTCGTTTTACTGAAGGAAATTTTAAGATTATATTATTTAAGTAGATTGTTTAAAATACAGTATATGCCTCACTCAAGTGAGACAGAAAGTTTTGAGTAGACACAGTTTGATAATGTAATTCCTAGATGTATTAGCGGTTTTTCCTGTACTCTTAATGCACTGTCACACGTTCACAAGCACATGAACATTCTGTTACAAATGTTGCTTTATAGTTATTTAGTTTCATGTTACTAAAGATAGATTTTTGGTGCAATTGCCATTAGTCACAGTTATTCAAAAAAATGTTCAAATGTGTGTGAAATCTTATGGGACTTAACTGCTAAGGTCATCAGTCCCTAAGCTTACACACTACTTAACCTAAACTATCCAAAGGACAAACACAAACACCCATGCCCGAGGGAGGACTCGAACCTCCGCTGGGACCAGCCGCACAGTCCATGACTGCAGCGCCTTACACCACTCGGCTGATCCCGCGCGGCAGTCACAGTTATTAAACTTAAGAACTGGTGACTTAGAATAAACAAGAATAAACACCCAAGCATGGCAAATATGACAAATCTCTATACAATGACAAATTAAGCACAACTAAGGAATTGTGAGTTATAATTAAAAACAGAAATCTAAGCAGATGGCAGTCAGAACGGAAATTACATTAAAATTTTCCTCAGCATACCAATCATGTAGGCAAATATTTAAACAGGCAAAGGAACTACCTCAAAATTTAATATTGCTCACCTAAAAGACCTTACGCCGAATATTTAGAAGTCATAGCAAATGCATCAGAGCCTTAAGAACGGAAAGGCGAAACGTAAAGGAGGGAAGTCGCAAACGTAAACAGTTGCACTATGGCAACAGCGGACACGCCTCAAACACAGCGGTCACCAGCACAACAACAGGCCCACACAACGGGCATCCACCGAAATGTCGGGCTCTCACTTCACATCGCTAAGAGGCGGCGCTAACAAACACCATACGGGTCTGGTGTAAGCTACCGAAATACAAATTACATGAACAACAATCGCCCCCTTAAGAGATCATAGACATAATCCAAAAAAATCATAAAATACGGTAGCAAATATTACTCTTACAAAAAGTGCCTAAAGAAGATAGATTTTAAATCGCTGGTAAGGGAGTATAAAAATATAATAAATAGCGTCTTCTCAAACAATTTATCTACATTTTACACCAAAACTGCACAGTCACGTGCCTACTTGAACCAAGCAGATTGAACAAATAAATGAGTAAACTACACCTTCCAAGGGAATGCTTCATGACTAAGCATTACAAACGGTTTTTCCTTGAATCAGCCCATAGGTTTTACAGTACTCTAGAACTTAGTTTCAAACCACACATATTAATACAGGGAATTCACCTTGAAATAATTAAAATGTAAAATTACAAACCTTACAAAACGTAAAGAAAAACCTCAAGCAACTCGGTACTCAGGAAGTATGCCACATAGGTCATGACCGTCTTAATAAAACTCAGTAAAGAACTTCATTAAACACTAAAGCTCAAGCAGCAAAGCGCCGTAAGCAGAAGGCGAAACTTACGCTTCACTAGTAAATTACAGAGTTTGAAAATGATGCAGGGACTATGGGCTTGGTAATCGACAGAATGTAAAGACCTCAGTGGTCCACTGTATCGCCAACACTGAGAAAGTCATTTATTTACACACAAATTTTCCAGCAATGATAGAAATGCAAAGATATAATAGAATTGCGGCCTAGCTTAATCACAATAAATTAGAATGTTACATTGATCCATAAGACACCAACAGCAGAGGCACACATATCAGAGAGCGAGCAATACTGACCGCTGAATTTTGCAGTACTGGTCCTTGCATACGCGGAATCGGTGTAGACAAAACTACAAGCGTCCATGTCCACAGAGCATAGATAAAGAGGGAAGTGCAAATCCACTGAAGCCCGTAGGGGGACACCAAATCGACCCCGGCACAGACAGAACTAACGGCCAAATGGACCGTTCCGCGCAAAAAAACCTGCGTCACTCCTGCCCGTTTTCACCTCACAACCCAGTGCCAGCCTGTTTCAAAATCCCTGAGCCAGCGACCGGCTACGAAAACTGTACGTTAAATTCGCACCACCTATCGGCACGCCTGTGAAAGAAGGCAACGGTAAGACACAAATAAAATGAACTGCAGCTGCCACGGCTGAAAAATGTACCACGGAATGTTCCAGTAAAATTATGTTATAGAAAGGCATATGATACAGGAGATACGACGTCATAAGAGCTTAGATGCGTGAAAAACTAGCTTATCTTAAAACAGAGACATTTGATTTATTTAAAGGATATCTTTGGTGTGGGTCGTAGAGTACTGACCAAAATTTTGTACAAAAAAAAATTATGTGAACTTACTGTGTCCAAAGTTCAAGCAGATGGCGCGGAGGCCAGCCGCTCGGTCTTTTCCCGGACCTATAGAGAGAAGGTGCGTTTTGGAGTCGTAGCGGAAGTGAGAGCTGCTATCCGCTGTGAATGGGCACGTGGAGTGTCAGGCACAGAAATTCATAACCGCCTTGTTGAGGTGTATGGGTCAGGTGTGATGTCGAGGCAAATGGTCCGGAGATGGTGCCAGCATTTCAGTGATGGGCGTCAGCAAGTGCAGGACATACCGAGTCCTGGACGGACGCGCACGGCCACTACAGGTGCAAATGTCAGGAAGGTTGATGACATGATTAAAGCGGACCGGCGTATCACCATCGATGGAGTAGCGGCATAACTTGGAGTCGGACATGAGCGATCTCACAAGATCATCCACGACATTCTTCGATACAGGAAGGTGTCAGCACGATGGGTGCCCCACCAACTGACCCCGACACACACATGGAACAACGCATGGCGTTCAACCTGGAACAGCTAGTGCGCAGCCACGAATCTGGCAATGACCTTCTGTTTCTAATTGTGACGGGGGATGAAATTTGGGTCCACCATTACACCCCCGAATCGAAGGCCTCATCCATGGAGAAGATACATCCGTCATCACCTGTCCGAAAGAAGTTCAAAAGCACTCCGTTAGCAGGTAAAGTGCTACTCACCGTTTTCTGAGACGCCAAAGGAGTTTTGCTGCTGGAGTTTCTGGAGGATGCAACCATCAATGCTGTGCGGTACTGTGCCACTCTGTCGAAATTGAAAGAGGTGACTCGGAAAAAAACGGCCTGGCCTTCTCAGATCTGGCGTTCTGTTGTTGGATGACAATGCGAGACTACATACGGCGACGGCAACGCAAAACCATATTGCGTCTCTTGGTTGGGAGCTCCTACGCCATCCGCCTTACAGTCCGGATCTCGCACCAAGTAACTTCCATCTGTTTTCTGCTTTGAAGAAGACTTTCAGAGGAAGACGCTTTGGTATCAGTGCTGGCGTCCAACAAGCTGCTCAACGCTTCTTCCGTATGCACCGCCCTGATTTTTTCCTGGAAGGCTTTTTGAAGCTTATAAAGCAGTATGACAAGTGCCTCCATGTACTTGGAAATTATCTAGAAAAATAAAGGTATGTCTTATCTTTAATGTGTCATTCTCTTTTTTTTTCCTTTCACACACAACTCTGACCACAGTCGACGGGGAAACTTATTTTTCAACTTCCCCTCGTATTTCCAATACTGGAAGAATTTCACTCGAGGAGTGAGCGGGGGGAAGCCATCAAATATTAGTATGGTAACAGCATTTCCTTGAGTGACGTCACAATGAAGTGTGTAATTTTGTGTTTAAACATAGTGTATCCTGCCCTCAGCTTCAGCATTAGGCGGATCTGCTGAAGATTTTGTCGAAATATTTACTCCTGGTATCAGTTTTTGATAAAACTTCTTGGCATTATATCAAAGACGTCGTCAGTACTTGCATGCTCTGCATCAACTACAGAGGGAAACTTAAATCTAAGTTCTGACTACAATTTACAGTTTATTAATTCACTACTGCGGCATCCGGGGAGCTGAACTACGTAATTTCCGAGAACTTCTATCAGTGACTGGGTAACATAATTTAGTCTGAAAGCACAGTTAACATTTTATTATTTATCTTTTATAAGGCATTAGACTATTTTCTACTAACTGGGAAAAAAGACAGTCTCTGAGAAGGTGCCAAGACTAACAGTGTAGCCATGGCGTTTCCCTCTGCCCCACCCCATAATTACAGATGGTGAGATTTTGCTGTAGGTCACGATGCCCCTCACACAGGACTATCAGTTTCAAATGGATGACTGGCAAGAAACTTTTGCAGAGTTCTTGTTCTTCGTACATGTCGCCACTTAGTGCTGTGAACGAGAACATTGGTAGGAAGAAATGGACTTCTCTTCTGATATATGTGGATATCATGAGTACGGTGTGGTAAATGAGCAGGAAGCCATTGATCTTGTTTTCTTTGTAGTACTTAAAAGATGGAATGAGAAGTGAATTATTATAATCATCATTATTTCTTTACTGAAATACGGAAGTCTCGAATTCATAGACGGATAAGATTAATTTTACGGCGTCATAAACTCTTGTATCACTACACATTATTAACTGAGGAGTTCTCTGGAACAACGACTATACTGAAACCCAAATCATCAATAATTCTTAGATAATACTTCATATTACAGCCACAATATTTACTTTTTATTTGACTAAAATTACTCCATGTACTAGTGTTAGAAAGTAACGATAGAACTATTTAAATCGTCTGGTGCTCTGTATCTAAATGACTACATATTTCAGTTAAGTCGCTGTTCCGGAAAACGCCTCAGTCACAGAGAAGGTCACGATGAAACCCAGCAACGACAATATCACAGAAAAGTTAGGCTCAAGAGACACGCGAACCGCAAACAAGAAACGTCTGTTTTTAAGGAAGACTCCAGAGGAATTCAAATTACCTGTAATAAATTTTGTCCATGTTGCCTGCATTTAACTTGAGATTTCCATAGGAATTCAGTAACACAGTGCACAGCAAAAACGTATTTAGAAGTTAAAATTCGTTAAAAACGACGTCACGTTCACATATTTTTTCATCTCTCGTAGCCGGAAACTGACAACATTAGTGTGATGTACCTTTTTGTATTTCTGGTAAATATTGCTACAAAGTTATTTTATGCATTGTGATGTTAACAGGGCCATCTGCCTATTTAACAAAGACGAAAAGGTACATTTACGTTAAAAAATACCTGTGCATTTCATTCAACAAAAGAATAAATGTTTTCCAAACAAACAGTATGATATGTTTCAGTTATGTGGAGCCCAGGAAGCAGCAGTATGTGGAAGTACGGAAAAGCAGAACCGGATCTGGTACCATTTACGGGGAAGGAATTTTAGATAAATATTTAGCGGCAAAATGAAATTGAGTTTACTTTTGTGTGTCACTACCGGACGTATAAACACATCTCGAAATAATACGAGTGACAACTGTGAAAACAGCCAGGCAGTGCGATAAAGAGATTAACGCCACTATTAATGGTATATTTTTCTTCCATTGATTCAGGGAAACGCTTTGTAAATTTATTTGAATGAGTTGCGTGTTGCCCGAGATAACACTTTTTGATGGGACCACGTTAGTTCTGCCAATAGCCACGGTACAATGAGGCTGCAGAGTAACCACACTTGAGATAAGGCTCTGATATATATACTTACCTTCACTTGAGATGCTGTCTTCAGTTTCTTTCAATCGATTTTTTTGTTATAATACTGATAACTTTTAAATGTCCAATATACACTACATTAAATGAAATATTTTTCTCTTTCATCCGACCCTAAGGCGGAAACAAGCTGTTACCGCACAAGACATTACAGTAATACCTCTTAGTTTGCTTACTTTCAGTTTGTAACTTCAGCGATGTTGTAATGTAGGACGATTTTCAATTGAAACCAGTTTTCCGTCTCCGTAAGCGTATCATGAATGATTTGTCGTGTGAGCTCAAAACTTATTACAAAATGTCGTACAATGAAATTGATCTATTAACGATTGATATTAACTGAGGAGCATTATTTTAATTAAACACTATTTAAAATAATATTACATCGTACAGAGTTTCGTCAGCCGAAAAATCTTCGAAACATTCAGATGTTCCAGAGAATACTCCTTGAGATCGTGCCCTGTTCATCCGTCGACTGTGTGTTACCAGGGACTTGG
Source organism: Schistocerca cancellata (assembly GCF_023864275.1). Classification (NCBI taxonomy): domain Eukaryota; kingdom Metazoa; phylum Arthropoda; class Insecta; order Orthoptera; family Acrididae; genus Schistocerca; species Schistocerca cancellata. The sequence goes on from NC_064630.1 coordinate 709,503,872, forward strand.
GAATGAGCCCATTTACCTAATAACTATTTGCAAGACGTTGTCTATGTTACGCACAAGTATTATTCCGAGACGTTAAGCAGATTTACAAATTTAATGCTAAGAATGAAAACGCCTTATATTAGGACTTAAAGATTATTACTTTTCTCCAAAAATGTGCGCTTTATTCAGTAGCACCATTGTCGATAACTATCAATAGCCAGAGTTTTTTTTTTCACTTATTATTGGTTGCCGAATCCTTCTGTTATGCTTTCTAACATCTTGGCAGAAGAAGCTAATGTACATACTATTACTGCAAATAACATCAAACATAGAAACGTCTTGGCAGATACAAATTGTGTGTCGGGCCGAGAGTGGTATTAGGGACCATTGCCTTCGAGGGCAAGTAATTCCACGAGCTCTAGTGTTGCAAGTTTCGCAGGAGAATTCTTGTGAAGTTTGGAAGGTATAAGATGCGGTAGTGGTTAAAGTACACCTATGAGAAGGGGTTATTTGTCGTGATAGGGTAGCTGAGTCGACATAGCACTTGCCAGGAAAAATAAAGTTCCCGAGTTTGAGTATAGATCCGGCATACACTTTTGATCTTCCAAGTAGTTTCATATCAACGCACACTCCACTGCAGAGTGAAAATTTTATTCTGGAAACATCAAAAATTGTAACGAAGAACTCACCCAGGATCTACTCCGGGCTGAGTATTATTATTTTCATGGGTATGGGAGGGAAAAATGCAACCGAAAACGATTTGTTTGATGACAAAAATATAAACAAGTGAAATACTAAAGCTATTGGATTACAGTTGCTACTTCCTAACTGTTTCGTAATGCATTGGCAAGTACTGGTTACGTTCCGAACGCTTCCATCTTCAGCTAACAGATGACACATCGTTTAACTCTCACAATACCGACGGTTGTAGTTTCTGTCCACTTGTTGAAAATATTGTAATCTATTAATCAACATTATACTTTAAAAATTAAAAATTGGTTATTGTTTTTAACTATTTCTTATACTAGATTCCGCAACTGTTCAGAATTTTTCAGTGAAACGTAATATAAAAATTTAAATCTTGATAGTGAATGTGACTTTCCGCAACAAATGTCATATTCATATTTTCAAGGTCACGAGCCTTCTTATCCACTTATGCTTCTTTAAGAAGTCTGTTGTGACCATAGCTAAATGACTGTTAACGAAATCTATATTTTCAAAACTTTTACTAGTGATCATAAAGGCCCTTAGATTCTGTCTACACATTATGGAAAATGCGTCGGTATTGCTAAAGGATATTTTCGGGTTCTGCATCATACCTACAGTACATACAGGGTGTTTCAAAAATGACCGGTATATTTGAAACGGCAATAAAAACTAAACGAGTAGCGATAGAAATACACCGTTTGTTGCAATATGCTTGGGACAACAGTACATTTTCAGGCGGACAAACTTTCGAAATTACAGTAGTTGCAATTTTCAACAACAGATGGCGCTGCAAGTGATGTGAAAGATATAGAAGACAACGCAGTCTGTGGGTGCGCCATTCTGTACGTCGTCTTTCTGCTGTAGGCGTGTGCTGTTCACAACGTGCAAGTGTGCTGTAGACAACATGGTTTATTCCTTAGAACAGAGGATTTTTCTGGTGTTGGAATTCCACCGCCTAGAACACAGTGTTGTTGCAACAAGACGAAGTTTTCAACGGAGGTTTAATGTAACCAAAGGACCGAAAAGCGATACAATAAAGGATCTGTTTGAAAAAGTTCAACGGACTGGGAACGTGTCGGATGAACGTGCTGGAAAGGTAGGGCGACCGCGTACGGCAAGCACAGAGGGCAACGCGCAGCTAGTGCAGCAGGTGATCCAACAGCGGCCTCAGGTTTCCGTTCGCCGTGTTGCAGCTGCGGTCCAAATGACGCCAACGTCCACGTATCGTCTCATGCGCCAGAGTTTACACCTCTATCCATACAAAATTCAAACGCGGCAACCCCTCAGGCCGCTACCATTGCTGCACGAGAGACATTCGCTAACGATATAGTGCACAGGATTGATGACGGCGACATGCATGTGGGCAGCATTTGGTTTACTGACGAAGCTTATTTTTACCTGGACGGCTTCGTCAATAAACAGAACTGGCGCATATGGGGAACCGAAAAGCCCCATGTTGCAGTCCCATCGTCCCTGCATCCTCAAAAAGTACTGGTCTGGGCCGCCATTTCTTCCAAAGGAATCATTGGCCCATTTTTCAGATCCGAAACGATTACTGCATCACGCTATCTGGACATTCTTCGTGAATTTGTGGTGGTACAAACTGCCTTAGACGACACTGCGAACACCTCGTGGTTTATGCAAGATGGTGCCCGGCCACATCGCATGGCCGACGTCTTTAATTTCCTGAATGAATATGTCGATGATCATGTGATTGCTTTGGGCTATCCGAAACATACAGGAGGCGGCGTGGATTGGCCTCCCTATTCGCCAGACATGAACCCCTGTGACTTCTTTCTGTGGGGACACTTGAAAGACCAGGTGTACCGCCAGAATCCAGAAACAATTGAACAGCTGAAGCAGTACATCTCATCTGCATGTGAAGCCATTCCGCCAGACACGTTATCAATTTCGTTCGGATAATTTCATTCAGAGACTACGCCATATTATTGCCATATTATTGCTACGCATGGTGGATATGTGGAAAATATCATACTATAGAGTTTCCCAGACCGCAGCGCCATCTGTTGTTGACAATTGTAACTACTGTAATTTCGAAAGTTTGTCTGCCTGAAAATGTACTGTTGTCCCAAGCATATTGCAACAAACGGTGTATTTCTATCGCTGCTCGTTTAGTTTTTATTGCCGTTTCAAATATACCGGTCATTTTTGAAACACCCTGTACATAGTACCTGTGTAAAAAGGATGTCGTCAATAAAAGTTAACAACAAGTAACGATTTTTTAAAATATTTTTGTGTTGGGTATTTAGTGCCATTCTCATCCCCCCCCCCCCCAACCCCCATCCCCTAGGTAGGAGCCGTTATGGAAAATGCATTGCTATTTCTAGGGATAAGGCGTCTTGCGTGGCAACACATAAAAACATTTTAAATTCAGTCAGAGACAACATTTCAGCCCTAGACACTTCAGCGTTCGTAGCTATAGACGCAGTAAACAATGTGTTATATGCTGGTCGATATCAACAATCGTCATAAAACAATCAGCATTGGTCGCTGCCATTTGATTTCTATCGATTCAGCTACACTCACCAGCCACCGCACTTAGAGTGTTCTATAAGTTCACGAATTCTAAACGAAGGACACTGGAGTAATGTGAATGAAAATGTTAAATTGTTTCGACAAAATGAGAAACTTACACAAAGTCTACCAAACTATAACGTTCTCTTTATTGTCAGGTACAACAATATAAAATTTTCAGTCTAAATGACCGGTTTAAGCCACCAACGGCCATTTGGAGGTCATTAGAGGAACAAGCTGTGGATCTGTGCCAAGAACTATGGTAAAGCTACAAGGAGTTGTGACGATGATGGGCGAATCTGTAGAACACCACGAGGGAGCATTAATGTTGTTCGTGTTCAGTGTTCAACAAGGCCTGGTAGGGTACGTGTGACATGTGAACATCATCAGATGTTGAGTGATGACTGTGAACGACGTGGACATACACAGTTATCAGCAATTGACAGTTTAAAAGGAACCGCATCGTGGATCTCCATTTGGTCGGCAGGTCAAATCGTGCAACATCCAGATTTGTGGGGCATTCGAAAGCGAAAGTGGCTTGATGTTGGACTTAAAAGGAACCGCATCGTGGATCTTCATTTGGTCGGCTGGTCGAATCGTGCAACATCCAGATTTGTGGGGCATTCGAAAGCGAAAGTGGCTTGATGTTGGACTACTCTTGTACACCAAGGCTTTATTCAACCCGACAGTCCCCATCCACACACTGCACGTGTCGCTATGAAATGTCTGCGTGATTTGAGGTACTGCTGTGGCAAGCAAGCCCTCCCCGTCCATAGATCAGTCCCCGATGGAACATGTCCCGAACCGCCACTAACGTCAACCGTGTCCTTTTGTCAGTTCCCAGGACATCAAGAACCATTACAAAAGAAGAGTCAGCTTGCCTCATGAGGGACTACAACTGCTAGTTCGCAAAATATCATGGACGAGTTGCAAGGGCAGTGCCAGTTTGTCTCATGAGGGGCTTTGTGTCACTCTTCCCAACCGAATCAATGCATCCATCCTGCCCAGAGGTGGTGCGCCATACTCATAAGTGCGCTCATACTAATCAAGTTCTTTGTAAATTTACTTCAATTTTCAAATCACCAAAATAAGGTCACATACCTTCTCAACCCGTGAAATTTCGTTTAGATTCCTCCTCTCCTTACAGGGTGGATCCCACAAAGTTATCAAACACCTCAAATTCGTTGCTAGAAAATTCCACACTACAGCCTCCAGTATCCTAATGATAATCTATGTTTTCTGATGTCGTACACCCATTGTCCGTTAAGTTATTGACTAATATTGTCTTTGTACAATTTTGGTAAACATTTTTTTGAATACAGTGATCAATAGATTGTTATATTTTAACTAAAGTTCAGTCTTGATCACAACACTTATGTCTCAGTAACATAGGTGACCGGTTTCGGTTATATTTATATAATCACCTTCAGACCCATGGCTTCGTTGGAGGACGGTAGGCGGAGCTCTCCTCAGCTGATACGATCAGTTGACTTCGTGCGAACTGGCTCTGGTTGCGGAATCACCTTGCTTGCCTCACCAGGACTTCTACCACTGCTTACATCGCCAACATTATCCTGCATTCGGATTCCCCATCTTTCTGAAGTCGAAGATTGGTGCCGTGAATTGGTCAATTGCTTGTTTTGTAAATTTTGTTGTTGCTGCTGGGTGTATGTGGAGGGGCGAGTGGAGATGATTTTTTGACGTTTCAGCAATACGTGCATATCGTATACTGGGACGCCCCGCAAGTGCATCGTTATCGGCAGGGTTTTGCTAGCATACTAAACTCGCGTTTACGGTGGTCACCGGGTGTGGCCTTTATCTAATAGAGATCTTGTGGCGCCCTATCATTTTCCGTTTCTATCTTTCTAAGGCTGTTCCGCCAATTTTGTTCTCTATTGCATACGAGGAGAAAAAAATAGCCCCACTTTTAGACATATGTCTTGTTTTCTAGCTATTTGTAGCTGCGCATTGAGTCAACATAAAAAGGCGAAAGGGCACGTGCACAAAATATGTAGTAAAGTGCGTGACTGGGAACGGGGAGGTCACATGACTCAATCCGGACAACGGCAATTTTCAGTCTGTAATTTACTCTTCGTCTCTCAATGATGTAGGGAGTCGTTAGGAATGATACAAGATTTGGATTTCACGTCAAAGTCTTTTTCCTTTTCCCCAGTGAGATAAATGGGTTAGCTTAGGGACACGCAAGTCTCTGCAGTTACGTCCAATTATTGTAAGAGATGTAATCGGGGAGGGGGGGGGCATTGAGTCACACGAAATAAATTACCTACGATTTTAAGCACGTATTCCACCTACTATGTCGTATACCCACAATAAGTAAAGTATATTTGCTATCCTTCCTGATTTTCAGTCCTTAAATGTTACCTGTGTCGCAGAGGATTTGTCTTCCTTGTATGTAGCAACCTAACCGATCTAGATTCACTTTGTACTCGTTAGTCATAGTAACCACTTTCACTCCAGTCTATTATCTAATCAGTTTCTTCATTGGTAGATCACCAATCGTTAGTTTACGAACGCTTTTCATCGCTAAAGTCTATGTGTCACTGTCATGTGTCAAAACTGATGATTCAACTGACTGTAAACTTTCCGAATCAGTCACATCGACTCATAGCTTTGATAACACTTTATTGTTTACCAAAAGCACACGACACAGATATTGTTCTATCACACACTTCTTACACTGACCATATAGTTGTTTTCCTCTGCTGCCTGAATCCAGAATTGAACCAACTGGTTCCATCACATCGTTGTTAATATGTATAATTTTCTTTTCGTCGTGTGTGTCGCTAGATTAAACTTGCTTTGAAACATACCCTGTCTTGTCCTTGTATATGTTGCTGAAGTATATTCTTAGTAGAGACAAACCGAACGATATCATAAGCAGCATAAAAATCATGCAGCGACTTTCTCTTAATTTCTTTTTATTGCTCTCAGTTTAAGAATTTCAAAAATTTGTCTGTGGTTACTATGAACAGGATTGAAATTTTCGGTATCCTTGAATAATTCCTCTTTCAATTCTGAATGTCTTACTTGCCTGAGTAGGTGTAACGAAAGATTTGGCATTGATGAATAAATACGTGTTATTGCGTACTATGTCTTGATGTAAATATTGCCAAAATCTATAAGTACGACACAAGGTGGCAATTTATGCTGTACCTCGGTTCTATAATTTCGTTCACCTCGTAAATGTTCAATTAACTTCCGAAGTCAATTCGTTCCTTCGTTTGATTTACAACTATTCTTTTATCTTGATTTTATTATGTGTCCTGTATGTCGCAAAACAAAAGGCTAACGATTTTGTGCTTCTTCTCTGTCTCCCTCTGTATGATCAGAACGATACTAGCAGGCCGGAGTGGCCGAGCGGTTCTAGGCGCTACAGTCTGGAACCTCGCGAGCGCTACGGTCGCAGGTTCGAATCCTGCCTCGGGCATGGATGTGTGTGATGTCCTTAGGTTAGTTACATTTAAGTAGTTCTAAGTTCTAGGGGACTGATGAGCTCAGAAGTTAAGTGCCATAGTGTTCAGAGCCATATGAACCATTTGAATAATACTAGCATCGTTACGGTTTTGGGAAATTCTTCCCCAGTTGTGCTCTTGATAATTTAGCAAGTCTCTTTTATACTGATATTTCAGCATCTTCAGTTATTGTTGTTGTACTACTGTATATATGTGCCTTCCTTTTGTTCTTTTATCGATTAACGTTTTAGAACTCATATCACCTTAAAGCAAGAATGACTTCGATTTCATTTAAATTGATCATCTAATGAGGTATGCTAACCCATTATTTGAAAACTTATAAACGTGTCTTTCTGTTGTTAGTTACTGTATTATCTGACATCTATACAGACGAAACGGAATTTGTTTCCCTATCAATTTCTTTGTACGCCTTTAATTTCCAATGTTTTCCCTTTTCATATTTTGAGTTTACTTTCCCACATCTCCTCAAAGTCATTTTGAATTGGTTTGGTCATCGCATCATATGCCGTAATTTTCGTATTAGACACCTGTCCTCTCATTAACATACCAATTTCCGTTCATCTTCTTCTCGATTTCGTAATACAGCTAGTGTTTGGTGTTTAGATACGCTTACTGAAACGTCCCCTTAGAACAATTATACAAGACTGTGCTTAAACTGACACACAATATTTTAGCGCAACGCAATCTGACTTTCAAAAATCCCTACAAAAGGATGGCCCTGACTAACATTAACCTATACCTTTCACAAATCACTTACCTCACCAAAAATCTTCGTTACTCGAACTACTGCAATACAGTGAGCGCCACTACTGCCAGCTAAATAAAAGATTCAAACTACTGAAGGCACTAACTACTGATAGGCATAGTTGGCAAACGAATGATTTTGATAGAGAACAAAACAATGTATTTACCTCAATAGTGTTCAAAAGTCATAATGTATATAGCAGTTCATGACATCCAGTCTTACAAATTTCAAAACTCCGCCATCTCTCTCCCCACATCCACCACTGCTGGCGGCTCACCTCCAACTGCGCAACGCTACGCGCTGTTCACGTCCATCTGCCCAACACTACAATGGCAGACAACAATGCAAACTAGCCACAGACTGCACACAGCACAGCCAGTGATTTTCATACAGAGAGCGCTACGTGGCGGCGTCGTTACCAATATAAGAACCTAAAAAGCCTACTTACATTACGAATAAAAATTGTAAGAGCAAGCAGTTTTGTGACAAACTAAAATTGGTAGGCGTATTTCTATAACTGAAAGATGTTGCCAGCATTTATTCGCGCTTGTCGGATCAGAGTAGCACTAGTAGTGTCGTTATGAAGATGCAAATCAGGTTTCCTTTAAATACACGCTGTGGCGATTGTGAGCATTTGTTACCTTTCACACTGGAAGTCTTGAGCTGATGATAGTCAAGAATGCCTTTAAGGCAACAAAGATGCCATTACTTCCAACTCAGTAAGTTTGAACGAGAACTTGTCACAGGACTATGAGAAGCTGGGCTTTCCTTATCCGATACTGCGGAAAGACATGGATGGAATGCAGCCACTGTACATGACTGCTGCCAGCGATTGTCACGAGAAGGTAGTGTCGCAAGACGACCGGGCTCCGGATGCCCATGTGGCATTACCAAGAGGGAAGACCAAGAGGGAGCAGCAGTTGGCACCACAGTGACAGAACGAACTGTCACAAATCTGTTACTTTAAGGTCAGCTCCAAGCCAGATGCACTGTAGCGTGCATTCCACTGACCGCAAATCTCTGCCATTTGCTACTTCATTGGTGTCAAGCTATAGCTCTGGGAGGACGGGGCTGTGGTCTGTTATGTTTTCTATTTAAAGCTGCTTCTGCTTGGTGCGCGTGATGGCTGTATGTTGGTTAGAAGGACGTCAGATGAGGACCTGTAACCAACTTGTCCGCATGTAGACAAACTAGGCCCACACTGGAGTTATCGTCTGGGGTGTGATTTCATGGGACACCAGGGACACTCTTGTGGTTATTCCACTCACCCTGACAGTAAATTTGTACGTCATTCTGGTGATACGACCTATTGTGCTAAAATTCGTGAACAGCATTCAAGGGGGCGTTTTCCAACAGGTTTAAGCTGGCCCACATACCACTGTTGTAAGCGAACATGCTCTACATAGTGTCAACATGTTTCCTCGGTCCGCTCGATCATCAGATTAGTCTTAAATTGACATCATCGGACGACAGCTACAACCTCATCCACAACCACCACTAACCGCCCCTGTATTAAGCGACCAAGTGCAACATGCATGGTACGCCATCCCATAAACCGACATCCGGCACCTCTACAGCATAATGCATGCGCGTTTTCAAGCTTGCATTCAACATTCTGGCTGTAGCACCGGTTATTAATGCGCCAGGATTTCACATTTGCGTTGGCTTATCTCGCCCTTACATTAGCCAGGCTTATCTCGCCCTTACATTAACCAGCGATCTTGCGATGTTCATGAGTTAAATATGTTACCGAGACGAAAGTATTCGCTAAATTTCATTACTCGACTTTTATTACTTTTTTTGGTGTTGCGATTATTTTGCGTTATTATGTATAAGTGTTACGTAACTCCACCATTGGTGTATAATGTTTAGGATGTGTTATCAACCTACTTTTGATACGGTTTGTCCCATGGAGATTTATTCTTAACACTTAAAAATTTATCCGATTTGTCCATTTAATGTCTTGCATCTCGATGCAGCTGCCTATATCAACAGCTACTATTCTTTCAGAACAGAAAGGGTCTCTGTCGCAAACGAGGCCGTTTTTGGTCTGGAACACTTTTAAATCGATTGCTGTATCAGCCTATCACTATGGAATGGGAAATGGGAAAACTACCTGCTATTTATCGTGCACGTTTTCCTACTTCCACGTAACGCCTCACTCAAATTTTAACTAAAAGATAAATTTTACATTCTTTTTTGTCAGAGAAACTTCTTTTGTTACTGCTAGTCTACAATTTAAATCCTCTTTGCTTCTATCATCGTCAGTGTGTTTGATACCTTGAAAGTATCTAACCAAAATTGTTTCCTTTTATTCAGTGAAAGTATCATTGATAAGATTGTTCTAAATTAATTATTCAACAAACCTGAGTCCTCGTTGACCTGTAGGTCTCCCTGTAATAGTAGGTAAGTAGGTTCAGGCGTATATAGTAACGGATGGTATATAGCCTCCGATAGAAACACTGCTGTGTTGAAACCAGGATTCTAGTTCAGGACGACTATACCTTTCGTACACTGCAAATTAACAAAATATTTGTATAGTCAATATGACACTGGACTCGCCATCAGGAGGACGTGGCTTCATATCTCGGTCCCGCCATCCCAGTTTACGAGTAATATCTTTTCCACCAACAGCTTAGGCCGAAAGCTTAGCTGCGCTGTAAATTCTTTCCCTAAGTGTTGTGTGAAATTTTGCCCCATCGCTATAGATCTTTTCATCCATAGGTCGTTACATCTTAATATTTCTTCTTTCATCCTTAGCCCATGAATTCGTTTTGAGCCCGTAGAGATTAAATCTTCATGCAGAAATAGGACTCGAAACCAAGTTCGTCCCTAGCGTGAACTACCCTTATTCACTGAGCAATTCAGAGGCACAACATTTTTATTTACGTAGTTGGTTCCCCGCTAGCTCGGAATGTACGAGCGTGGATGAAGGACTGGAACGTATAGAGATTGCGCCGTAACTTCGGTCTCCGGTTGTAATATCTGAGAAATTTTGCATTGTGTACAATATTTTATTGCATCCACTGCGTTGAAAGAGGTGCAAACTTATGATACTTAAATTAGTTACATTTTCCATAAGCCATGCTCCACAGGTTGTTAAACTAAAAAAAAAATCGTGTCGAAGCCATCAACTAATGCTACAGAGATTCACTCTGGTTTACTACTATTTTTGACATTAAATCCTCATATCCAGCCCCCCGCGTAATACAGAAAGAAGACGGACTGAACTCTGTTTGAAGTAGCGTAACGAGCACAGTATTTCATCATGTAACTGGCTTCGTTTTCAGGTAACACCACCGGAGTGTCACTATGTGCAAACAATCCCATGTGTGAAACGAGCAGTCTATGTCAAATTATTTAGTTTGCCTACTATTGTTAATCACTGATACTAACATGATTACTCAAACAAAAAGTGTGATCATGTAGTCAATATCACTTATTTCCGTTTAATTGTAACATTCAACAACGTAAAAGTAACCCTAACGTTTACAGAACGAGATTTTCATTCTAAAGGGGACTGGGAGCAGATTGAAACTTCCAGGCAGATTAAAAGTGTGTGGGACCGACACTATAACTCGGGATCTTTGCCTTGCGCAGGCAAGTGCTCTACCAACTGTGGTACCTACGCAATACTCAGAGCCCATCCTCATGGCTTTACTTCCACCAGTTTGGAAGGAAGGAGACAACGTAATGGCGGAAGTAAAGGTGGTAGGGACGGGTCGTGAGTCTGCCAGCAAGTATCTTAACTGAAATTTGCTAACGTAATATAGCTAGTAAAATTTGACAGAACGTGATTAGCATTATTCATATCATCATCACAGTATTCACGTAAAACATTTCGAAAAACCAGTGAAAAGCAATTGTTATTGAAAATTGCCTAGAAAACCAAGAAAAGATTTTTTTAGTGTATTACAAAAGGCACACTCTTAGACTCACCACCGTCTAATAAGGTCACAAAAGCTGTGTCCATTTAAGCCATTGTAACAGTGATAAGGATAATGTAGGTATTGATGTTTGCAAAGTAACTGAATGTCATGTCAACATCACGAGCACAGAACTGATCACAAAACTGAAGGATTACTGTGCCAGTGAGAGATTAAACACACAAGTAGAAGCAGCTATGTAACATTTTTCATGATGGTGTAAAAATTAACGAATGAGAAGGTTACATTGCTTTGTGGTTCCATTGCTAACCATTAAGACGCCCTAGTCTTTAAATGCAGTCATTCCGCAATCTTTCACTCTTCTCTAGTCTTCTGCCTGGTTGGATGTGGCCACCACGACTTCCTCTCATATGCAAAAATATTCATTTCATAGCAGCACCTGTACTCATCATCCTCAATTGTTTGTTACACGTAATCTAAATACAGTATTCCACCACCATCGTATCCTTACATATTTACACGCGTCCTATCCTTTCCTGTAGTCACTATTTCCACCTAAAGTATTACTCGCTGGCTGTATGGTGAACCTTCAAATTTATTACCTAACCTTCTTAATTAATTTCCAGATCACGCTTATAACTCCTCATATCAAACGCTTCTTCTTTTGCTGTTTCCCCACGGTCCACCATCCGCTACTACACAATACTGTGCTCGAGGCGCATGGACTCAGAAAATTATTCGTCAAATTGAGGACCATGTAAGCACCAGGAAACCTCTTGCTTCGTCTGTCATACGCTGTTTTGTTTCCGAGGTAGTGGAACTCCTACACTTGGTCTACTAGGTGGTCCCCAGCTTTGAGGCTAAGTTACTACTCTCTTATCTACAGCTCCTCAATACATTCGTAATACTTTAATCTCAACCCATATTCGGCGCAACAGGTCATGTAACACTCCTTCACTCCCACTGAGGACAGGAGTGTCACGTGCGAATCTTATCACCGATATCTCTTGCCCTTAATATTAAGCCAACTCCTGATCGTTTGTTTTATTTGCGCTACTGCTTCTGCGATGTTGGCTAGAGTAAATGAGGAAGACTTTCTAACCCATTTTTCAGTCCGAGAACTGCTCCCTTCAACTTCCATTCGTATCTATCTACCTTGGTTCTTGTACATACCCAATATTAGCCACCTTTATCTGTACTTGATTTCAATTGTTAAGAGAAAACAGTCGTTAAGAAAAAAACTAAAAATTCAAAATAAAGTTTCTGTTTGCTGTGCAGCTGCTCGCCACGCCATGCAGTGTTTCAGCACACGGTGACGTTACTGTTGCAGTGCCGCCCCACCAACTGTTGGTGTACGACAGCTCTGGCCGAGAGGTGGTGGGCGCGGTCAGCGGCCTACTGGAGGGCAACGACCTGGTACTAACCTGCGAGGTGCGCGGAGGTGAGTCTCGGCCTGCTCGGCCCTCTCGCTGTTTCCACATGCTAAGACGCTGGTTTCCCCCAACTGAGTGACGGATTTCCCGCTACTTGTCGTACGTAACGAAGGAAGTGCGTGACCTAGAACGCTCGTGCTGCACGAAAACGTACTTAGAATATAAATCGCACATCCCTGAAACAGTGCCATGAGACTTTCGCATGAAAAACTGAACGTCTTACCACGAGAGACATTTGCAAAACCACCAATTCAAGGTGTAAGAGAAGAAATTCGGTAATGCAAAGAAAAAGTGAAAATGATATTATGATTTTGATTTATGGGGCGCTCAGCAGCGTGGTTATCAGCGTCCGAACAAATTCCCGATCTTTACACAATACACTCTCGCCATTCTCCTGAATTATGATGAAACGATGAGGACAAACTAAACACCCAGTCCTCGGGTGGAGAAAATCCCCGACTCGGTCGGGAATCGAACCCGGTACCCCGTGATCCAGAGAAAAAGTCTAGATATGATCAGAACAAAACACACATAGTACATTCTCATCATTTACTGCTACATTTTCTGCAGTCATGGACCGTGCGGCTGGTCCCGGCGGAGGTTTGAGTCCTCCCTCGGGCATGGGTGCGTCTGTTTGTGCTTAGGATAATTTAGGTTAAGTAGTGTGTAAGCTTAGGGACTGATTACCTCAGCAGTTAAGTCCCGTAAGACTTCACACACATTTGAACATCTTTTTAAACTGCTACATTTTGCCCCGCTTAAAGTAATCACACTATTTGACCAACATTCTTTTCCAACTGAAATGACAGAGTGTCACACTTTTTCATTCTTCAAAGTGCAGGTGTGGTTTTTCGATGAAGTTGTCAAAGCGATGTGAAACAGAACAGTAATTTCATGTGACTAGAGCCAAGTTTTCGTATTCAGTATGCCTTCTGAATTCAAGCAGTCTAATACTAGACGTCTTGTTAACTACATTTTCAAACGATGATACCGGTAAATCAAAGTCATAATTGCCTTTTCCCAAGATTACATTGATGTGGTTCTCTATGTACATAAATGATTTGGCGAACAGGGTGGGCAGCAATCTCCGGTTGCTGGAAGATAATGCCGTGGTGTACAATAAGGTGTCGAAGTTGAGAGACTGCAGGAAGGTACAATTTATAGTTGGTGTAATGAGTGAGAGCTAGTTCCAAATGTGGTAGGATGTCAGTTGATGTGGATGAGTAGGTAAGTCAAACCTGTAACGTTCGGATACGGTATTATTAGTGACCTGCTTGACATAATCACAACTTTTAAATACCTGGGCGTAACATTGCAAAACGATATGAAATGGAACGAGCATCTGAGGATGATCCTAGGAAAGGCGGTTGTCGACTTTTGTTTATTGGGGGCATTTTTGCAAAGAGTGGTGCACTTGTAAAGGAGACTCTATATAGGACGCGGGTGCGACCTGTTCTTCAGTACTGCTCGAGTATTTGGGATCCGTACCAGGTCAGCTTGATGGAAGACACCAAAGCAATTCAGAGGCGGGTTGTTAGATTTGCTACTGGTAGGTTCGAACTACACGTAAGTGTTACGGAGATGCTTTCGGAACTCAAATGGGAATCCCTCGACGGAAGTCGACCCTCCTCTCGAGAGATACTATTGAGAAAATTTAGGGAACCGACATTTGAAGCTCATTGTCAAACGATCGTGCTGCCGCCAATATACAGTGCGTGTAAGGACCACGAAGATAACATGCGAGAAATTAGGCCTCATACGAAGTCATGTAATAGTCATTTCCTCCTTGCTCTATTTGCAAATGGAACAGCAAGGGAAATGGCTAATAGGGGTACAGTGTACCCTCCGCTAGATGTATAAGTAGAGCTTATATTGAATATAGAAGCACGCATCAAGAGTTTAGAAATACACTCCTGGAAATGGAAAAAAGAACACATTGACACCGGTGTGTCAGACCCACCATACTTGCTCCGGACACTGCGAGAGGGCTGTACAAGCAATGATCACACGCACGGCACAGCGGACACACCAGGAACCGCGGTGTTGGCCGTCGAATGGCGCTAGCTGCGCAGCATTTGTGCACCGCCGCCATCAGTGTCAGCCAGTTTGCCGTGGCATACGGAGCTCCATCGCAGTCTTTAACACTGGTAGCATGCCGCGACAGCGTGGACGTGAACCGTATGTGCAGTTGACGGACTTTGAGCGAGGGCGTATAGTGGGCATGCGGGAGGCCGGGTGGACGTACCGCCGAATTGCTCAACACGTGGGGCGTGAGGTCTCCACAGTACATCGATGTTGTCGCCAGTGGAAGGCGGAAGGTGCACGTGCCCGTCGACCTGGGACTGGACCGCAGCGACGCACGGATGCACGCCAAGACCGTAGGATCCTACGGAGTGCCGCAGGGGACCGCACCGCCACATCCCAGCAAATTAGGGACACTGTTGCTCCTAGGGTATCGGCGAGGACCATTCGCAACCGTCTCCATGAAGCTGGGCTACGGTCCCGCACACCGTTAGGCCGTCTTCCGCTCACGCCCCAACATCGTGCAGCCCGCCTCCAGTGGTGTCGCGACAGGCGTGAATGGAGGGACGAATGGAGACGTGTCGTCTTCAGCGATGAGAGTCGCTTCTGCCTTGGTGCCAATGATGGTCGTATGCGTGTTTGGCGCCGTGCAGGTGAGCGCCACAATCAGGACTGCATACGACCGAGGCACACAGGGCCAACACCCGGCATCATGGTGTGGGGAGCGATCTCCTACACTGGCCGTACACCACTGGTGATCGTCGAGGGGACACTGAATAGTGCGCGGTACATCCGAAGCGTCATCGAACCCATCGTTCTACCATTCCTAGACCGGCAAGGGAACTTGCTGTTCCAACAGGACAATGCACGTTCGCATGTATCCCGTGCCACCCAACGTGCTCTAGAAGGTGTAAGTCAACTACCCTGGCCAGCAAGATCTCCGGATCTGTCCCCCATTGAGCATGTTTGGGACTGGATGAAGCGTCGTCTCACGCGGTCTGCACGTCCAGCACGAACGCTGGTCCAACTGAGGCGCCAGGTGGAAATGGCATGGCAAGCCGTTCCACAGGACTACATCCAGCAGCTCTACGATCGTCTCCATGGGCGAATAGCAGCCTGCATTGCTGCGAAAGGTGGATATACACTGTACTAGTGCCGACATTGTGCATGCTCTGTTGCCTGTGTCTATGTGCCTGTGGTTCTGTCAGTGTGATCATGTGATGTATCTGACCCCAGGAATGTGTCAATAAAGTTTCCCCTTCCTGGGACAATGAATTCACGGTGTTCTTATTTCAATTTCCAGGAGTGTATTTAGTCTCCATTGGTGTGTTTTTGGCCCTATTATATCCTCGCCGGTTTACGTACCCAAGCGACACAAGCCGTCACTTGGGGCGCCAAGCTGATACATGCACCCATCTGCAAGATTTGTGTACAGTGCTTATTACAGTTAGTAGGGAAATGTGACGCGGTTGAAAGCGTGCAAGCGTAAAGGGGGGAGACCGGGTGCCAAATGATAAGTTGCTTGTATGAAAAAATTTTCTGGATCCGGCCAGGATTATATCGATATTTAGTTCCTCAGCGTTACCGCAGTTCCTCTCTCAGGCCTTGAATAAAAGATCATTCTCTCGTCGGTAGAGGTGCAGTTTGGCATGTGAATGGATCATACTACTGTTTCTGGCTGAGCGAATTAGGTTCTAAGATCATTTTCGTTGGGTTCTGAGGGTTCGAGTTCACGCACTTAGCTTTTAAGACTTGACAGGTAATTGTACTTGTGCGTCGAACGAACCATATCAGAAATAAGCAAGGCGCGGAATATGTAATGCGGTACTTTCTATTTCATTTCCGAAAAATATCTAGGAAATTAAAATGGCAAAATGTCGAAAATACGCTCCTTGGCGCCCAAAATCGTGGTCTGTAGTACCCGTACTAAAAACCAATCACGTACCTGAAAAATAAATTACAAATATTCATGGGAGACCAAGAAACATTTACTCAATGCTGAACTACGCTTCACAGCGTCATGGAGACATCGCACTATTTTTCAACATAGTCACCAAGTCTGAGTAAGCAACGGTCGGAATGTTCCAACCGTCGTTCAGCTGATCGACGATACAAATTCGCTACATAGTCACGAAGACATTCGAAAATTGTTGAGTCTTCTTGGGAAACACTGTTTCACCCAGATAATGTTTCAGACTGCGGGAAACATAGAAATCGCCTGGTGCATCATGTGGATTTTACGGCTGATCAGAATCTTCTGCGTCTCTGCGGCCTTGATGAAAATACTGACACCATCTCACTGCGGCAGGGTGTGACATTTGATTCGGTCCACACAACACCACCATTTGATGGCGAATTTTTGTACAATTTAGACCTTTTGTCCACATGAATCATATTGCTTCGGGTACGTCAGCACTGGAACATGTTTCTATCTGCCACGCCATTTCACTTCCACAGTGTGATGGTACCTGTTATCCGTTGCACAGCAAAACAGTGTCTGTAAGATACGCGGTACATGTACTCGTTTCCGACAACCCGTCACTGACGTTGCGTAATGACCTTAGCGTAGGACAGCATGTTAAGCTGCTCTATAAAGTTCGTACATATGTCCACTTTCTCCAATGGAAGATTTCGATTCACTGCTCATGGGCTTCTAGGATATTATCCTTACGCAATACCTTTCAGGTGACTCTCAGTAAAATGCGGTCCCGAGATCTAGAAGATGTAATGGTTGGATCTATTCAATCATATTTCTCATTACACTTGACTACAATGTGCCCAAGTACAGTTATTTGCTAACGTTAAATGTCTCATACACAGGAATGGTTTTGATTAATTCAGTGTATCAAATCATATTCGTATGACCGTTTGATGGAATCATTTAGTTCATCCGTGCTCTCTTCAAAACCACATCGGTTCGAGAAAATGTGTACAATACTTTCTAGCTGATTATCGTAAATCCACACAAGAAAAATAATAATACGGCCCATGATGCTTGGTTCCCTTATTGTATTTATGTTCCTCAGAATGCTCTGTAATCTACGGCTGGCTTAAATGGAGAGGATACGGTTGTGGACAGTGTGACACCGCGATTTTTGCTATTCATAAGTATCCAGTAAACTAATATGGTGATATATTACAGACCTCTTCAAACATTTATACACAGAGACACTCTCCTCATCGTTAACAAAGAAAGACGCTGGATTCCTAGTGAAATCTACTAGCCAGCGCATATAACGCTACTTGTTAAAATGTGATTTTTAAAATAAGTTAAGCCACAAGACCCAGACATAGGTAGATCATTCTCCAAAAGAAAATGCCATGTCGGAGAGAACTGCGCACTATCTGGAGGGAAGTAACTGTAATTTCATCCTCTCCCTCCGATGACGAGAAAGAATGTCGTCACATCTGGGTCGTCACTTTGATCGTCTGTGGACTGTTGTTTCATTCACCCACATTGACTTATAACATCCTAATTCAACAGCGAAACGGTTTACGAGTGACGTTTTTAAATTTTGTAACTCCTTTGGAATCCCTTTGCTACTAAATCAGATCGCTCAACACCTTTGACTACAATGTGCTCAGGTACATTTCTTTTCTAACATAAACTGCCTCAAACGCATCAACAGCTCTGATTGATTCAGTGCATCCAATCATAATGATAATATCGTATATTCATGACAGCTCTCTCGATCTGACTGAGATTACGTTGTTGTTTTTTTTTCTTTCGTTGTATCTATCATGAAGTGTGCTGTTGCCATAACTACTTTTGCTAAGTTTATTATATAAAAGACAATTTCGTCTCTGTATACACGTTCCTTATTTTCTGAAATGTTGACACTCTTACTTGATCACGTATGCATGCATATTCTTAGATAAATTATCATAATTATCAGTTACATCTTCCCACCTTCGCTCATTGTTCCTTTGGAACTTTTTACCTATGTTTCTCCTTGAACCTTCAGAATATATGGTATATTGAAGTTGTGAATGAGTTTAGACCTGTCTTCTTCACTTGATAAAATGTAGTTAGTTTGTCTTTTCATTAGGTGTTCTTCTACTAATTATCTATTGCATTTATTCTGGAAGAATGTGCGAAGGACATGTTGTTCTTGGCCTATTCTAGATACATATGACATTTGTTATTTACCATTTTATTCGTGACTATAATATTCGTCAGCTGTGATTATATATATATATATATATATATATATATATATATATATATATATATATACAGGGTGTTTCAAACATGACCGGTATATTTGAAACGGCAATAAAAACTAAACGAGCAGCGATAGAAATACGCCGTTTGTTGCAATATGCTTGGGACAACAGTACATTTTCAGGCAGACAAACTTTCGAAATTACAGTAGTTACAATTTTCAACAACAGATGGCGCTGCAAGTGATGTGAAAGATATAGAAGACAACGCAGTCTGTGGGTGCGCCATTCTGTACGTCGTCTTTCTGCTGTAAGCGTGTGCTGTTCACAACGTGCAAGTGTGCTGTAGACAACATGGTTTATTCCTTAGAACAGAGGATTTTTCTGGTGTTGGAATTCCACCGCCTAGAACACAGTGTTGTTGCAACAAGACGAAGCTTTCAACGGAGGTTTAATGTAACCAAAGGACCGAAAAGCGATACAATAAAGGATCTGTTTGAAAAATTTCAACGGACTGGGAACGTGACGGATGAACGTGCTGGAAAGGTAGGGCGACCGCGTACGGCAACCACAGAGGGCAACGCGCAGCTAGTGCAGCAGGTGATCCAACAGCGGCCTCGGGTTTCCGTTCGCCGTATTGCAGCTGCGGTCCAAATGACGCCAACGTCCACGTATCGTCTCATGCGCCAGAGTTTACACCTCTATCCATACAAAATCCAAACGCGGCAACCCCTCAGCGCCGCTACCATTGCTGAACGAGAGACATTCGCTAACGATATAGTGCACAGGATTGATGACGGCGATATGCATGTGGGCAGCATTTGGTTTACTGACGAAGCTTATTTTTACCTGGACGGCTTCGTTCGAATCAACTGGAGGACTGGACATCGCTCCAGGAAGAGACAGACGACACAGGTGGTTTATGGAATTGCTGTTGCAATGGCAGACAAAGCCACACACATTTACCACTCTTCTTACAGTGCGCCTGCTGTCTCACCAAGTTGAAGTCCTGTGGTCCGTTGCAAGGCAGGCGCTTAGAACCATTCTCAAATGGTATCTGTGCAAGGTCCTTATCGTACAGCAGCTTGCACCACAGGGCGCACAACGCCGTGTTGACCTCGCTGTCCACTTTCTCACAAGGATTGAAGTTGATGAGAGCTGGCCCTGGACCATCCTATGGGCAGACGAGACTCATTTCTCTCTGGCGGGTGAGGTGAACACACAGGATTGCTGAGTGTGCGGATCTTCACCTCCAGTCGCTGTGACGCATTCCTATAAACGGGGAAGGTGTCACCGTGTTGTGTGGGTCCACGGCTTCGTTCCTTTTTTTTTTTGGTCATCAGTCTACTGACTGGTTTGATGCGGCCCGCACAAATTCCTTTCCTGTGCTAACCTCTTCATCTCAGAGTAGCACTTGCAACCTACGTCCTCAATTATTTGCTTGACGTATTCCAATCTCTGTCTTCCTCTACAGGTTTTGCCCTCTACAGCTCCCTCTAGTACCATGGAAGTCATTCCCTCATGTCTTAGCAGATGTCCTATCATCCTGTCCTTGCTCCTTATCAGTGTTTTCCACATATTCCTTTCCTCTCCGATTCTGCGTAGAACCTCCTCATTCATTACCTTATCACTCCACCTAATTTTCAACATTCGTCTATAGCACCACGTCTCAAATGCTTCGATTCTCTTCTGTTTCGGATATCCCACAGTCCATGTTTCACTACCATACAATGCTGTGCTCCAGCCGTACATCCTCAGAAATCTCTTCCTCAAATTAAGGCCGGTATTTGATATTAGTAGACTTCTCTTGGCCAGAAATGCCTTTTTAGCCATAGCGAGTATGCTTTTGATGTCCTCCTTGCCCCGTCCGTCATTGGTTATCTTACTGCCTAGGAAGCAGAATTCCTTAACTTCATTGACTTCGTGACTATCAATCCTGATGTTAAGTTTCTCGCTGTTCTCATTTCTACTACTTCTCATTACCTTCGTCTTTCTCCGATTTACTCTCAAAACATACTGTGTACTCATTAGACTGTTCATTCCGTTCAGCAGATTATTTAATTCTTCTTCACTTTCACTCAGGATAGCAATGTCATCAGCGAATCGTATCATTGATATCCTTTGACCTTGTATTTTAATTCCACTCCTGAACCTTTCTTTTATTTCCATCATTGCTTCCTCGATGTACAGATTGAAGAGTAGGGGCGAAAGGCTACAGCCTTGTCTTACACCCTTCTTAATACGAGCACTTCGTTCTTGATCATCCACTCTTATTATTCCCTCTTGGTTGTTGTACATATTGTATATGACCTGTCTCTCCCTATAGCTTACCCTTACTTTTTTCAGAATCTCGAACAGCTTGCACCATTTCATATTGTCGAACGCTTTTTCCAGGTCGACAAATCCTATTAAAGTGTCTTGATTTTTCTTTAGCCTTGCTTCCATTATTAGCCGTAACGTCACAATGGCCTCTCTCGTCCCTTTACTTTTCCTAAAGCCAAACCGATCGGCACCTAGCGCATTCTCAATTTTCATTTCCATTCTTCTGTATATTATTCTTGTACGCAGCTTCGATGCATGAGCTGTTAAGCTGATTGTGCGATAATTCTCGCACTTGTCAGCTCTTGCCGTCTTCGGAATTGTGTGGATGATGCTTTTCCGAAAGTCAGCTGGTGTATTGCCAGACTCATATATTCTACACACCAACGTGAATAGTCGTTTTGTTGCCACATCCCTCAATGATTTTAGAAATTCTGATGGAATGTTATCTATCCCTTCTGCCTTATTTGACCGTAAGTCCTCCAAAGCTCTTTTAAATTCCGATTCTAATACTGGATCCTCTATCTCTTCTAAATCGACTCCTGTTTCTTCTTCTATCACATCACATCAGACAAATCCTCACCGTCATAGAGGCTTTCAATGTATTCTTTGCACCTATCTCCTCCCTCCTCTGCATTTAACAGTGGAATTCCCGTTGCACTCTTAATGTTGCCACCGTTGCTTTTAATGTCACCAAAGGTTGTTTTGACTTTCCTGTATGCTGAGTCTGTCCTTCCGACAATCATTTTTTATTCGACGTCTTCACATTTTTCCTGCAGCCATTTCGTCTTAGCTTCCCTGCACTTCCTATTTATTTCATTCCTCAGCGACTTGTATTTCTGTATTCCTTATTGGCCCATTATTTTTTGAACAAGTCGGCGATCAAAGACCAACAATGTCCAGTGTGACTGGCCAGCATTACTGCCGTATGTTTCGCCAGCATGTCATACACGCCTTAGAGACGAGAGACGCATAGAACTTAATACTTTTCATGCTAGATAGGACACCACCACACATTGCTCGTGAAGTTCACTTGCTTCTCCGAAACACATTTGGAAACGATCGAAATATCAGCCGATCGTTTCCAAATGCTTGGCTGGCACAATCACTTGGTCTCACTCCCTGTAATTTCTGGTTGTGAGGCTATCTGAAGGACAGTGTTTACCAGGCGTACATACAGGGTGTTTCAAAAATGACCGGTATATTTGAAACGGCAATAAAAACTAAACGAGCAGCGATAGAAATACACCATTTGTTGCAATATGCTTGGGACAACAGTACATTTTCAGGCAGACAAACTTTCGAAATTACAGTAGTTACAATTGTCAACAACAGATGGCGCTGCGGTCTGGGAAACTCTATAGTACGATATTTTCCACATATCCACCATGCGTAGCAATAATATGGCGTAGTCTCTGAATGAAATTACCCAAAACCTTTGACAACGTGTCTGGCGGAATGGCTTCACATGCAGATGAGATGTACTGCTTCAGCTGTTCAATTGTTTCTGGATTCTGACGGTACACTCGTCTTTCAAGTGTCCCCACAGAAAGAAGTCACAGGGGTTCATGTCTGGCGAATAGGGAGGCCAATCCACGCCGCCTCCTGTATGTTTCGGATAGCCCAAAGCAATCACACGATCATCGAAATATTCTTTCAGGAAATTAAAGACGTCGGCCGTGCGATGTGGCCGGGCACCATCTTGCATAAACCACGAGGTGTTCGCAGTGTCGTCTAAGGCAGTTTGTACCGCCACAAATTCACGAAGAATGTCCAGATAGCGTGATGCAGTAATCGTTTCGGATCTGAAAAATGGGCCAATGATTCCTTTGGAAGAAATGGCGGCCCAGACCAGTACTTTTTGAAGATGCAGGGACGATGGGACTGCAACATGGGGCTTTTCGGTTCCCCATATCCGCCAGTTCTGTTTATTGACGAAGCCGTCCAGGTAAAAATAAGCTTCGTCAGTAAACCAAATGCTGCCCACATGCATATCGCCGTCATCAATCCTGTGCACTATATCGTTAGCAAATGTCTCTCGTGCAGCAATGGTAGCGGCGCTGAGGGGTTGCCGCATTTGAATTTTGTATGGATAGAGGTGTAAACTCTGGCGCATGAGACGATACGTGGACGTTGGCGTCATTTGGACCGCAGCTGCAACACAGCGAACGGAAACCCGAGGCCGCTGTTGGATCACCTGCTGCACTAGCTGCGCGTTGCCCTCTGTGGTTGCCGTACGCGGTCGCTCTACCTTTCCAGCACGTTCATCCGTCACGTTCCCAGTCCGTTGAAATTTTTCAAACAGATCCTTTATTGTATCGCTTTTCGGTCCTTTGGTTACATTAAACCTTCGTTGAAAACTTCGTCTTGTTGCAACAACACTGTGTTCTAGGCGGTGGAATTCCAACACCAGAAAAATCCTCTGTTCTAAGGAATAAACCATGTTGTCTACAGCACACTTGCACGTTGTGAACAGCACACGCTTACAGCAGAAAGACGACGTACAGAATGGCGCACCCACAGACTGCGTTGTCTTCTATATCTTTCACATCACTTGCAGCGCCATCTGTTGTTGAAAAAAAAATGGTTCAAATGGCTCTGAGCACTATGGGACTTAACATCTGTGGTCATCAGTCCCCTAGAACTTAGAACTACTTAAACCTAACTAACTTAAGGACGTCACACAACACCCAGTCATCACGAGGCAGAGAAAATCCCTGACCCCGCCGGGAATCGAACCCGGGAACCCGGGCGCGGGAAGCGAGATCGCTACCGCACGACCACGAGCTGCGGACCTGTTGTTGAAAATTGTAACTACTGTAATTTCGAAAGTTTGTCCGCCTGAAAATGTACTGTTGTCGCAAGCATATTGCAACAAACGGTGTATTTCTATCGCTGCTCGTTTAGTTTTTATTGCCGTTTCAAATATACCGGTCATTTTTGAAACACCCTGTACAAACATGTGTAGATCTGAAGCGCAGCAAGACAGGTAGCTAGCGTACCTACGGACATGCTTCGTTCTGCTCTGCAAAATATAATCCTACGCTTTCTGTTTCTTCTATACACTGATGGGCACCATATTGAACACATTTTTAGCACTAATGTTACGAGTATGTAATGGATTGGTTTAGCGTAGCAGCTCATTAAAAGAGTTTCAGTTTCAGTCCCTGACATTAATGCTACTAAGTTTGGTCCTCGTACTGTAATTAGTTTCCGTGTTATAACGTCTTAAATAGGGAAAGTTTAGTTATAACTACCAGGTATATTTCAGAATAAAAATATTCGTTATTTGAGTTTACCGTTGAAGACAAATTAATCTGTCATCTTCAGAACCTTAGTACTGGCTTAGCTTTTCCTTGCTGCTGGCACAACAGCTTGACAGATACATAGATGGCAGCGCAGGGTAGCCGTGCGGTCTCAGTGCCTTGCCACGGTTCGCGTGGCTCCCCCGTCAGAGGTTCGAATCCTCTCTCGGGCACGCGTGCGTGTGTGTGTGTGTGTGTGTGTTGTCAATAGCGTAAGTTAGTTTAAGTTAGATTAAGTAGTGTGTAAGCCGAGGGACATGGATGTGACTAAGTTAATGTAAAAGGTTAATCTGTGTTTACAATAATCACCTAAAACATGTACATTTTTGGGCATGTCAAGACATTATGCTCTTATGAAGAAGATATCGATATCCACTAAACCAATACTAAGCTTCTGATGGTGACAAATTGTTGTTATTGTTGTGGTATTCAGTTCAGAGACTGGTTTGATGCAGCTCTCTATGCTACTCTATCTTGAGAAAGCTTCTTCATCTCCGAGTAACTACTGCAACCTACATCCATCTGAATCAGTTTAGTGTATTCATGCCTTGGTCTCCCTCTAGGATTTTTAACCTCCGCTCTTCGCTCCAATACTGAACTGATAATCCCTTGATGCCTCAGAACGAGTCCTCCCAACGGATCCCTTCTTCTAGTCAAGTTGTGCCACAAATTCCTCTTTTCCCCATTTCTATTCAATACGTTTTCATTAGTTACGCGACCTACCCATCTAATCTTCAGAATGTTCCTGTAGCAGCACATTTCGAAAGCTTCTATTCTCATTTTGTCTAAACTATTTAACGTCCACGTTTCACTTCCATATATGGCTACACTCCATACAAATACTTTCAGAAAAGACTTCCTGACGCTTCAATCTACACTCGATGTTAACAGAATTTCTTTTCTTCAGAAACCCTTTTTTTGCCATTGCCATTCCACATTTTATATCCTCTCTACTTCGACCATCATTAGTTATTTGGCTTTCCAGATACAAAAACTCATCTACTATTTTATTTCTTGGTGTTCATCTTACGTCCTTCCTTCAAGACACTGTTAATTCCGTTCATCTGCTCTTCCAGGTCCTTTGTTGTCTCTGACAGAATTACAATGTTGGCGGTAAACCTTAAAGTTTTTATTTCTTCTCCATGGATTTTAATTGCTACCCCAAATTTTTCTTTCTCTTTCTTTACTGCTTTCTCAATATACAGATTGAATAACATCGAAGATAGGCTACAGCCCTGTCTCACTCCCTTGCCAACCACTGCTTCCCTTTCGTGGCCCTCGACTATTATAACTGCCATCTGGAATCTGTACATATTGTAAACAGTCTTTCGCTCCCTGTATTTCACCCCTGTCCCTTCAGAATTTTAAAGAGAGTATTCTAGTTAACATTGACCAAAGCTTTCTCCAACTCCACAAATGCCACAAGCATAGGTTTTCGTTTTCTTAACCTATCTTCTAAGATACGTCTTAGGGTCAGTATTGCCTCATGTGTTCCAGTCATTCCACGGAATCCAAACTAATCTTCCCGGAGGTCGGCTTCTACCAGTTTTTCCATTCCTGTGTAAAGAATTCGTGTTAGTATTTTGCAGCCGTTACTTATTAAACTAAGAGTTCGGTAATTTTCACATATCTCAACGCCTGCTTACTTTTGGATTGGAACTGTTATATTCTTCTTGAAGTCTGGGGTTATTTCGCCCGTCTCATACATCTTGCTCACCAGATTGTAGAGCTTTGTCAGGGCTGGCTCTTCCATGGCCAAGAGTAGCTGTAATGGAATTTTGCCTACTCCAGGGGCCTTGTTTCGACTTACGTCTCTCAGTGCTCTGTCAGACTCTTCACGCAGTATCATATGTCCCATTTTATCTTCATCTACGTCATCTTCGATTTCCATAATATTAACGTCAAGTACAAAAATGGTTCAAATGGTTCTGAACACTATGGGTCCTCAGTCCCCTAGAACTTAGAACTACTTAAACATAATTATCTAAGATATCACACACATCCATGCCCGAGGCAGGATTCGAACCTGCGATCGTAGCGCTCACCGGGTTCCAGACTGAAGCACCTAGAACCGCTCGGTCACGTCAAGTACATTGCCCTTGTACAGACCCTCTATATACTCCTTCCACCTTTCTGCTTTCCCTTCTTAGCTCTGAACAGGTTTTCCATTTTAGTACTTCATACTCATACATGTGGCTGCTTTCCCTTCTTATCTTAGAACTGGTTTTCCATTTTAGTACTTGATATTCATATATGTGGTTCTCTTTTCTCTAAACGCCTCTTTAATTTTCCTGTAGGCTCTATCTGTCTTACCCCTAGTTATATATGCCTCTACATCCTTACATTTGTCCTGTAGCTGTCCTTGCTTAGTCATTTTGCACATCCTGTTGAACCCCATTTTTAGCCGTTTGTACTCCTTTCTGACACCTTCATTTACTGCATTTTTGTATTTTCTCCTTTTATCAAATTCAATATCTCTTCTGTTACCCAAGGATTTATACTAGCCCTCGTCTTTTTACCTACATGATCCTCTGCTGCCTTCATTATTTCATCTCTGAAAGCTACCCATTCTTCTTCTAGTGTATTTCTTTCGACAATTCTTGTCAATCGTTCCCTAATGCTTTCTCTGAAAACCTCTACAACCTCTGGTTCTTTCAGCTTATCGAGGTCCTATCGCCTTAAATTCCCACCTTTTTGCAGTTTATTCAGTTTTAATCTGCTGTTCATAACCAATAGATGGTGGTCTGAGTCCACATCTGCCCTTGGAAATGTCTTACAGTTTTAAGCCTAGTTCCTAAATCTCTGTCTTACCACTATATAATCTTTCTGAAACCCTCCAGAGTCTCCAGGCCTCTTCCACATATGCATCTTTCTTTCATGAGTCTTAAAACAAGTATTAGAGACCATTAAGTTATGCTGTGTGCAAAATTGTACCAGGCGGTTCCCTCTTTCATTCCTTACCCCCAGTCCATATTCACTCACTACTTTTCCTTGTCTTCCTTTTGCTTCTATCGAATTCCAGTCCTCCATGACTATTAAATTTTCGTCTCCATTCACTATCTGAATAATTTCTTTTATCTCATCATACATTTCTTCAATCTCTTCGTCATCTGCGGATCTAGTTGGCATATAAACCTGTACTACTGTTGTAGGCGTGGGCATCGTGTCTATCTTTGCTACAATAATGCGCTCACTATGCTGTTCGTAGTTCCTTACACAAGCTCCTATTTTTTATTTATTTTTAAACCTGCTGTTGCATTTGGTTTTGTATTTATAACCCTGTATTCCACTGAGCAGAAGCTTTGTTTCTCCTGTCGTCGAACTTCAGTAATTCCCACTATATCTAGTTTTAAGCTATCCATTACCCTTTTTAAATTTTTTAACCTACCTGCTCGATTGAGGGATCTGATATTCCACGCTCCGATCCTTAAAACCAGTTTCCTTTCCCCTGATAACGACGTCCTCCTGAGTTGTACTCGCCTGGAGATCCAAATGGGGAACTATTTTACCTCCAGAATATTTTACCCATGAGGACGCCATCATCATTTAACCATAGAGTAAAGTTGCATAGCCCGGAAGAATTAAAGTTGTGGTTCTCCTAGCTTTCAGCTGTTCGCAGTACCATCACAACAAGGCCATTTTTGTTATTATTACAGGGACAGATCAGTCAATCATCCAGACTGTTGCCCCTGCAACTACTGAAAAGGCTGCTGTCCCTTTTCAGGAACCACAAATTTGTCTGGCCACTCAACAGATCCCCTCTGTTGTGGTTTCACCTATAGTTCGGCAATCTGTATCGCTGAGGCACGCAAAACTCCCCACCAATGGCAAGGTCCATCGTTCATGGGAGGCAAATTACATGATCGAAATTCGTAAAGTGCATAAAAGTATAATTACAAAAAATGGTTCAAATGGCTCTGAGCACTATGGGACTTAACATCTGCGGTCATCAGTCCCCTAGAACTTAGAACTACTTAAACCTAAGGACATCACACACATCCATGCCCGAGGCAGGATTCGAACCTGCGACCGTAGCGGTCGCGCGGTTCCAGACTGAAGCGCTTACAACCGCTCGGCCACACTGGCCGACAGTATAATTATAACTGACAAATGTAATTTATCTTGAAAAACAGGATATTTCTGCTGTCAGAAAATTTCCCATTGCAAAACTGTACTTCTGTATTTGCCTTTTGAATCTTACAATTATCCATTATCACATAGCACAGTAGTTCAATTTTACTGACATATAACAGCATCTATAGCTCTCTGCAGACATCTTCTACCCCCTCATCAGAATGTTAGTATCATGATGCATTACTTGAACTTCATTCAATGTTTGCATTGTCTTTTTAATCTTTTTGTTTGAAACAATACTAACATCTGGAATTCTTCTCTGCTTTGTTCCTCTGTCTTAATACCCTATACCTGGTTCTAAGACAACTTACCTCTTCGTTAATTTTCACCCCTCTGATTTCCCTGGTGTGCCCCGTTTAATCTTACTTAAATCGTCTTCTCGCTCCACTTACCTATTTTGTAAACCCAAATTTCTGAAAGTATCTCTTCAGGTTAATGTGATAGAACCTGTTCACTATCTAACTAGATGTCTTGGCAGACGGGGTTTTCTTTGATTTTCTTTATATTTACTGGACCTGAAAGTGAGTACATTAAGCGGATATTGGGTTCCTATAGCAGTATGATCCGATTCTCAGAAACATACAAAAAAACTAATTTTGAAGATTTCCACTTGTTGTTAGGCACAAAAAATTAATTCGTTATATCTAAATCGCAAGCTATGCAGGTTTCTTTACTAGTCCTGTAACCACGAGTTCACTAGATCGATTCTCGCTAGCCGCTAATTTGTTGAAACTCGACTTTGAATTCAATAATTATTATCAAACTGATACGTAAACTAAAAGTATTCATGCGAATTGTAATGTATATTCTTGTTGGAGGGTACCAAAGCCAAATAATTATTTACTAAATGTTGCAATATTTTACTTAATATTTTAATTTAACAAACGTATAAATGGGATGAGTAGAAAACTGCTGATTTCGTTCTGCCATTTATAATATTTTGATCAGAGCAACATTTTCATATCTAATTTCTAAGCACATAGATTTCTTGATGAATTAATATTTTTGAGCAAAACTGGGAAACATTAAATGAAACATAAGTCAATTTTTATTTTGAGGAAGTTGCGAATGTATTGTTACAAATACAAGTTTAACATTACTAATAATATTTAATTTATTATAAACACAAAATTTTTCTATGATTGGCATGTAAAAATGAAGATACTCTTTTTATAAAAAGTTATGATTTACATTAGTATTTGTTAACTAACATTGCGATTCGATAATAAACATTAATCAATAATTGCATCCAAAAATATTATGCACTCACCTATTTTTATTTCATATATATATATTGTTATGGTGTTCTTTCATATTTACGTAATAAATCGAAGTTATCAGATGGAACTTTTGGAGAAAAGAATTGAAAGAACTGTGATACGAACCCTTACTGCATGCAAAGTATGCACTCTGTTGCAGATTTTTCACTATTTGATTTTAATGGATTATGAAACTAATGTACATTTACTTTTGGTTAATAGAATTAAAATACCTTAATTGAGCTCAGAAGCTTCAAATCCTCAAACCTGATGCTTTATACGTTTCTGAAAATTTCATCAAACTGTTGCTTAAGTAGTTTTAATCCACTGCTCCCATATTCTTCATCTGTACTGAAACATTAACGTCCTATGTTCTCACACATGTATAAAGATTCCCTGAAAATCCTACCGAATATACTCTAGCTTGCCACCACCCTATGAATACTTTTTCTGCTAGACCATAAATTACGGAAGGTGTTCTATATAAGAAACTTACCTTGTTATAATTTTTATCATGTATTTACGAAATTCTTTGGGAGGCTTGCGGAAATTTCTTTGTTTATTTACAACTGCTTTGAACTATTACTTTTCTGTAGCAATCTCTTTTGAGGTAGAAAATACCGTATAGCTCCTTTGTGATTCATCTCGCTTTTGTAACTATTTCGCGAACGTATTAAAATCCAGTCGAGGCTTGTAATGGAAATCAATGTACTCGCACGGGCTTTCGGAAATTCAGTTGCATATTGGATGCCAAACTACGCACCACTATGCGGTTTCGTCATACAGTATGTGGATGACGTATGGAACACCTGTGACACCATCACAGGTAATTCCACCGAAAGTAACAAAGATTTCACAGAAGAGTTCGTAAAGAGGATGAACACCTAGATTTTTGTTAACTGTATAATAATACCCAGTGTATACATCTCATTCCCGTGTCCCGTCATACACATTATAATATCCTACTGACAAATTTTTAATACTTTCTTACGTGGTTTTCCTTAAGAAGTCTTGATTTCGTGGTTTATGTACGTATTTAATTTCATTAAATATTCTGCACCACGACGTTCTTTACACTTTTAGTTCCGACTTTTGCACTATTGCGTTTTGACATACGTGCAACGTTGTGCCCGTAACGAAATATTTGACGCAGCAGAAGCCTTTTGTTGTATAATACGTTTCCTATTATTGGCTATGTTATTTGATGACTCTTGTACAATCATAGTTTGACATTCAAGAATGATTTTTTTCTACTGCATCTTCCCTCGTTTTATTTTTAGCAAGAGTTTTTTTTTCTTTTATTTTACCCCAGATTGCTCTTTGTTTAAAATTTATTTAAAGTTCATGATGAGAAATTCGTTCGCTCCTTTCAGCAGCTCGAATAACGCTTACTTAGTTTAGAGGGGTTTGACTTCTGACATGTGCCCACTGGAACAGTATTGGTATTCTGACATTGTAAGCACGCAAATCACCAGTACAAAGGGATGGTGATATTGTGAATGTTTGTCTTATGCTTTTACGTATCAATTGGCGTACACGTATATTTTGTATGAAATAAGTGTGCAATACATACAGAAGGTTCCTACCTAAAAAAAAATATGATCCTCTTTTCATATAAAATTTTCAATAAGTCCAAATTAATCACTGCGTGTTAACCGTGTTACTGTTAATTCAGAGGTAGTGTAATTCTTATTTCAACTTATCAGCTAAGAGTTGAATGATAGCACGGTGACATATGCACAATGTGCCGCATAATTTACCTCATTTGGTATCCTTCAAATTCGCAAATACCGCTAATTGCTCTCTAATTCATAATAAAGTCTTCTCTGTGTAGTAGTGGTACGACGCGACCGCAACAAACAGACCTACGTTATGGAATATATTTGGTTCTCTAACGGACAAGTTTTCCACAAAAGTTACATAAGTGCTCCGTACAAACAGCGACATTCGCAAAAAAATAAAAGAAAACTAACTGAACTGCAGAGAAAACGATTGCTGCTTTCAGCGTCTATTCTCTTCTGTCTACTGTTATTTTTCAATCAGCTGAAAGAAATATTTAACAATAAACGATTCTCACGACGAGATATGAGACTTTAGTTGTTTTAAATCTGATACATTTAATACAATTTTTCTTTAATACTATAATATTTCCAACGCGCTGGGCAGCTGCGTGGTCTCAGGCACCTTGTCACGGTCCGCACGGCTTCCCCCGCCGGGGTTTCGAGTCCTCCCTCGGGCATGGGTGTGTGTGTTGTCCTTAGCGTAAGTCAGTTTAAGTTACATTAAGTAATGTGTAAGGTTAGGGACTAATGACCCGAGCAGTTTGGTCTAATAAGATATTACCACAAATTTCCAATTTTA
The DNA here is from genome assembly GCF_023864275.1 of Schistocerca cancellata. NCBI lineage: Eukaryota > Metazoa > Arthropoda > Insecta > Orthoptera > Acrididae > Schistocerca > Schistocerca cancellata. Next base: position 709,536,217 of record NC_064630.1, read on the forward strand.
TAATATTTCCAGACTAAGAGAATAAGTTGATTGTACAACTTACACACTGAAGTAAAAGTCATTCAAATAAAGAAAATTGAAAAAAATGTATTGGATGATGTGAAATGTATCTGTTGAATATTTACCTTCATTGTACTAAAATACAATGCTTCTATGACAGAGTGCGGAGTTCCGTCGCTCAAATGCATACATTGCTAATAAGTTGCACACAATTTGTGCACATGGCAGTTCATTCTGTAATAAGTTTTACTTGTTGTCTTTTCTTTCTTCTTCGAAACGTTTCTAACAGACAATTTAGACATGATGGCAGAGCCTAGAGAAGTGGCCGAAAGCAGCAACCATTTTGCCTACAGCCCAATATTTCTTTTTTTTTTTTGTATTACCCAGTTAACATCGGCATTGTTCTGTGCTAAGTGCCCTAGATATTTTTTGAACCATTCTCAAACTGAATATTCTGAAACACAATAACATTTGAAATTTTCCGGTTTCCTGGGTTCAGTATATTTCCCTGAAATTTCTGTACAGATAGTCACATACTTGGAATACATGATTCACAGCTGTGTATGTTTTCGTTAAATCATTTCTGCTAGAGTAAGGGCATCTGTACCTTGAGAACATGAAGTGACGACTACAAGGCAAAGTAGACACCATAAAACTTACACAGACATCGTAAGAGGTAAACTTCAACAGTTCTCGAAAGCGTGAACGGATTGCTGAGAGTGTAGGCTTCACCAAACCACTGTGACCTACGACAGTTAATCGTTGACACTGACGTACACAAGAGCATGCTGATAAGTAACATCTCCGAGTCTTTATGTGAAAACTCTTACACATTGTTGAAACATACCTTATTAACATTCTACATCTTTACGCTTCATGACTACATATTTAATTCTAAACATAGTCACCCTGGCGGCGGACAAGTTACTCGCAACTAGAGACTACTTTGTTGATAGCCTAACTGTAGAATACTTGTTTTATAAATAAGACTGCCTTTTCCTGCTACTAGTTACTTTATTTATCCCACACGCGTTTCGCCTTCTCCTGTTCTAAGGCTGCGTCAGTGGGACCTATAACGATACAGTTTTGTTAGTTGTAGATTATCAAACAGTTCACTTCGCAATCTTTTTGTAAAAAAAAGTAATTACTTACCATTTGCTGATCTGCGTTTTCTCACATCTGGTCTGGAGGTCGCACTACCATTTTTGTCACTGCCATATCATATCTTTGTGTTCTCGTCTTCTACACACTGTTCATCATGTTTCTCACTGTTTTTATTTACTTTGTGAAAAACATTGTAAGACGAAATAGTTGTGTCGAGTGAAAAAGAAAAATAGTTCACCACAAAATTGCACAAAGATGTGATTATATGGCAGTGAAAAAAGTGGTAGTGCGACCTCCAGACCCGATGTGAGAGTACGCAGATCAGCAAATCGTAAGTAATAACTTTTTTTTACAAAAAAATCGTTGTATTTATAAATAACTAATAGCTATAAACGACGCTTTTAAAGGGAAGAAACTATGCTGATGTTCCAAAAGCTAACCAACACAAGACTTCATTCCAAATAGTTGCGTTGAGAGTTCTTAAAGTGCTAAGGTAAGTATACCGGGTGTTCCTGTCTGCTCATCACGCCACACTTGCAACGCCCTCTGTGATAGGAAACTTAGGTTTTTTTCCCCATTATGAAAACTGAAACGGTAAACGTCGTTGAACGGTGCTGAACATGGGTCTACGCAGCAGGCGACGCCTTACTATTCCCATGTTGACCCAACGACATCGTCAATTAAGAGTACGGTGGGCGCTGATTCATCGAAATTGGATCGTGGATCAACAGCAACCAGTCGTATGGACGGATGAATCATGTTTCTCGTCATTAATCGTCGATAGTCATGCCCAGATACGACATCATCCTAAGAACAGCTGCTCGGTACATGCCCAGCGCCAGTGGCAACAGTGTTGTGCTTTGGGGACTTCCATGGGACCTATGGTAGTAATGGAATGCATCATGAGATTTTTGGACTATGTGAACATTATTGCGGACAACCAGAATCCATCATAGTACCTGACGTGCTCCCTGCCAGCGATGGCATTTTGCAGCAAAACCACTGTCTGTGCCTTCAGTCCAGAAGCATCCCACAGTGGGTTGAGGAGCATGATAGTTAACGTAGCAACCAAATTCACCTGACATCGAACTCATGAAACACATACGGGACGCTATCTGTCGCCTACTCCTCATCCAGTAATAGGGAAATGCTTGACCTGTGCTAAGATAGGTGATGCCACGTACCTCCACAAATCTGCAAAGAACTTGTCGAATAACGGCAAGCAGAATGGCAGCTGTACCAGGTGTAAAAGTATGAAACCGGTATTTCCCGATAGATGGTGATACCCGTTAGACCGCGTCTGCAGCGCCATCTACTTCCTGTAAAGGCTGGCGACGAATAACAACATACAATAACCCAAGTTTCATACATCGGTATCTGTTTTAAACCAGTAAACATGCTACGGTTTGTGTCGACGAACTACTATTTGCGGACAGTATTGGTTTTCTGTTATCATTTGAAGAAAACTGCTGCAGAATCGGATCGAATTATTGTCGAAACTTTCGACGAACCTGCTCTTGGGAAAACAGTGTTCCGAGTGGTTCAAAAAATTGCAGGTCTTATTGGATGAAGATGGTACTCAAACTTAACAGGAACTCGCGGAACCATTGAATGTGGTGAAGAAGGCCATTCAGTTACAAGCAAAGGGAAAAGTGCACAAAGTGGGAAAACGGGTTTCACTGGAACCGAATGAAAGACAGCAAGCAAATCTAAAGACCACTTGTGAAATACAGCTTGCTTGATACAAAGGAAAGTCGTTTGTCCAACGAATGGTGGCAGGTGATTAAAAATGGATATATTTTGAGAATCCTAAGCATCGTTAATCGTGAGTGAATTAACTCAAACAATCGACATCCACTGCAAGACCAAATATCTTAGGAAAGAAGACATTGCTTTGTGTTTGGTGGGCTCAGAAGGGTGTCACGTATTATGAGCTGCTAAAACCTGGTGAAATCGTTAACACTGATAACTACCAGCAACAAATGCTAGATTTAAGTCTAGCATTACGTGAAAAAAGACAGGAACATGGAAAAAAGCTACACAAAGTCATATTGTTCTATGATAACGTCCCATCACACACAGCAAAACGGGCCAGGGAAACGATCGAGTCGTTCAGTTGGGAAACATTAGGGCATGCGGCTTATTCTCCAGACTTGAAACTTGGCTCCATTCGATTATTATATATTTGCATCATTAGGACACGCTCTCGTTGGACAACGCTTCAGTTCGTATGCAAATGTATGAAAATGGCTCGCTGACTGATTCAAAACAGAGCTGCTTTTTGGCGTGGCATTCATAGCCCGCCGGAGAGGTGGGAAGAAATGTATAAATAGCAGTGGAGATCGTTTTGGATAAAATATTGTTTATCATTTTTAAACAACCGACGTGTAATTATTAGAGCCAAGTTCCGATTTCATACTTCTACGACAAGTATAGTGTTTCGAAGGTGTGCTACGATGACACGAAGAGATGGTCGTAATGTTTATGCTCGTCAGTATAATCAAACATTAATTTTATAGCGTACGTTGAGTTAACAGAAACTTGGCCCGACCGGTTGGCCGTGCGGTCTAACGCACTGCTTTCCGGGCGGGAAGGAGCACTTGGTCCGCGACGCGAATCCGCCGGGTGCACTTGTGTCGAGGTCCGGTGACCAGGCCAGTCTTTGGATGGTTTTTAGGCGGTTTTCCATCTGTCACGGCGAATTCGGGCTGGTTCCCTTTATTACGCCTCAGCTACACTATGTCGGCGATTGCTGCGCAAACAAGTTCTCCACGTACGCGTACACCACCATTACTCTACCACGCAAACTTGGGGGTTACACTCGTATGGTGTGAGACGTTGAATGAGGGGGTCTACTGGGGACCGAACCGCACAATAACCCTCGGTTCGGTGTGGGGCGGCGGAGGGGTGCAGTGAACTGCGGTAGTCATCGTGTGGTTGTAGCCCATTGCGGCTGCGTTGGGGACGGACCCTGTCCCCCGTTTCTGGGCCCCCGGTTAAAATACAATAACAGAAACATTCCTTCGTGGATGATATCCGCATGTGCTGCTGTTCTCGAGAGCGGCTGGTGAGGGACAGGCGTGTTGCAGGCAGACCGCCGCCGACGGTGTCGTGGTTCGTCGACGACCGGCTGACGGAGGGTCAGCTACAGGCGGTGGGCCGACACGTGGTCGTCAACCGCCTGGAGGTGCCGCGCGTGTCCCGGCAGCAGCTCAACACCGCCTTCAAGTGCCAGGCCTCCAACACCAAGCTGGTGCTGCCCCAGGAGAAGACGGTCCGTCTCGACCTGCTGTGTGAGTACCTTTCCCTCTCGATTCTGCATGCTTACGCATTCTCAAGTCGTGACAATAAGAAAGTGACAAGTAGTGACCTGAAAATTGCCGAGTTGGCTGGAGCCTAGGGTATATATACTACCGGCCAATAAAATTGCCACAACAAGAAGAAATGCAGATGATAAACGAGTATTCATTGGACACATATATTATACTAGAACTGACATATGATTACATTTTCACGCAGTTTGGGTGCATAGATCCTGAGAAATCAGTACCCAGAACAACCACCTCTGGCCGTAATAACGGCCTTGATACGCCTGGGCATTGAGTCAGACAGAGCGCGGATGGCGTGTACAGGTACAGCTGCCCATGCAGCTTCAACACGATACCACAGTCAATCAAGAGTAGTGACTGGCGTATTGTGACGAGCCAGTTGCTCGGCAATAGTTTACAGACATTTTCAGTTGGTGACAGATCTGGAGAATATGCCCACTAGGGCAGCAATCGAAAATTTTCTGTATCCAGAAAGGCCCGTACAGGACGTGCTACATGCGGTCGTGCATTATCCTGCTGAAATGTAGGGTTTCGCAGGGATTGAATGAAGGGTAGAGCCACTGGTCGTAACACATCTGAAATGTAACGTTCACAGTTCAAAATACCGTCAATGCGAACAAGAAGTGACCGAGACGTGTAACTAATGGCACCCCATACCATCACGCCGAGTGATACGACAGTATGGCGATGACGAATACACGCTTGCAATGCACCTTCACCGCAATGTCGCCAAACACTGATGCGACCATCCTGATGCTGTAAACAGAACCTGGATTCATCTGAAAAAATGACGTTTTCCCATTCGTGCACCCAGGTTTGTCGTTGAGTACACCTTCGCAGGCGCTCCTGTCTGTGATGCAGCGGCAAGGGTAACCGCAGCCACGTCTCCGAGCTGATAGTCCATGTTTTTGCAAACATCGTCGAACTGTTCGTGCAGATGCTTCTTGTCTTGCAAACGTCCCCATCTGTTGACTCAGTGATCGAGACGTGGCTGTATGATCCGTTACAGCCATGCGGATAAGATGCCTGTCATCTCGACAGCTAGTGATACGAGGCGGTTGGGATCCAGCAGGGCGTTCCGTATTACCCTCCTGAACCCACCGATTCCACATTCTGCTAACAGTCATTGGATTTCGAGTAAGGCGAGCAGCAATGTCGTGATATGATAAACCGCAATCTGATCTTTATGAAAGTCGGAAACGTGATGGTACGCATTTATCCTCCTTACACGAGGCATCACAACAACGTTTCACCAGGCAACGCCGGTCAACTGCTGTTTGCGTATGAGAAATCGGTTGGAAACATTCCTCACGTAAGCACGTTGTAGGTGTCGCCACCGGCACCAACCTTGTGTGAATGCTCTGTAAAGCTAATCATTTGCATATCTCAGCAAATTTCGCGTCTGTATCACGTCACCTTAGTGGTGTAGCAATTTTAATGGCCAATAGTGTAAGTCGCACAGGAGTGATTGCGACCTAGGCACCCAGACGCACATCTGCATATACAGTTTTCTTTTTATTAAAATGACACTTCCGATTGGTGTATTAGTGAGTCACCTGATACGACCGAGGTCTCAGCTGACTGCCATTTTTCTTGATCTTTACCATCAAACCAGGCAGAGCTTTGTCATTGGAGGCTGGCTACAGGGGCTTTGATAGCTCTTTCCAACTTCCATATTTATATGTGTACGCAGGGTGGTTCAGAATGACGGTTTTAATATTTGGGGGCAACTTTCTTACACAAAAAATGGAAAATATATCCAGTAAAAATGGGCTATAAAATGCATATCTTAAGACCTATGAGAAGCAGTTCAGCTGAAGAGACGTATTTCACATTAGCCGAGATGAGCAAGGGCACATAGCTCTCAAGGTATTCACTTTAGAGTCCTTGTTCACTGGACATTTTTTTCTTGTTCTGCTCCATAACAGCTCCTCCAAAAATGTTGAAAGCAAAAAGCTTGCAGTAGAAGATGTGTTCATACCTATAAAATCATGCCTTTTACAACCCATCATTACTGGACAATTTTTCTTGTTTTGGTGTAATGAATCTTAGATAAATTTTTAAAAATGACATTGTGCAACAACCTTATATATGAACTTGAAACTGACCGTGTTGTAAAACTTTTTGCGGCTATACCTGTTGAAATTTAAAACAACTGTTGCCGTGTTTGTTACCTTGGCTACTGGACGGCAATAGGACATCAAATTCACCTCATTTATACAGTTATGCAGAAGTTCCGAAACCGTAAAACTATAGAAACACACCATGTATTTTGCGGCAATGTTAGAAAAAGGTTCGCAAGTTCTATTAGGACATTTATTAGAGCTTATGTTACCTCTCTGAAACAGCACTAGACCAAAACATTATTTTACAGTAATAATAACATTCTCTTTTTAAACTTCCGTTCAGGTAGTGAAAGAAGTACATGTATTCAGTCAAAAGGTAAATCGCTATCGAATGAATTGGAAATGCAATGGGACGTCAGACTGAACCTATTTTCTAATAGTACCGTTTACCGTTTATCACACTATCAGTTAATTACCATACTTTGTTTTTATACTCTAAATAGGAGACACGGAAAATAACATTTCTGGTAGCAACGATATTAGAAACGCTGACACTTGGCACAGAAACTATGAATACCATATTTCACTTATAGCAGTTTACGATAATGTATGATATATAAATATCACTTCGAGTTTTACATCATTTATAAAGCAATTACTGGTTTACAACTAACAAGCAAATGAAAGTCTGTTATTTTAGGTTTACTAATGGAAAGCACAATTTCTTTACTTTACTGTAAAATGGCTGGTAAAACTTTAACGCTGTTTACAGTCTTAATATAGTACTTTAATAAATACACTAAATAAGTTTTTGAGTACATGGACACGGTACTGAACTGCACTTCTGAGGATGCGGACCAGGAAATTATCCAGGTTGAAATGACTTAGCTTAGTCAATGGTTGCACAACAGTCTAGAATAACATTAATCTTGTAAAACGTACAGGTCACTGTCAGCGATAAATACAAGTCTACTCGTCAATTTGCCTAAAAGTATCTAGACGCTGAATGCAATGTGTAATTCATGAAAACTTCTGCTAAGCTTCCTTATATTAGCAGTTTCATCTTGCCTCCATTGCAAATGATATCACTTCTTCTTTCTGGTATTTACTTACCTCTGATCTAGACCCTTTACTTTGGCACCCACAGGGACACTTCCACCTTTGTTTTCATCCACGTTACACAACTATAGTGTCTACAAATACTATGGATAGAAGGACTATCGAAATTACAATGATAGTTACACAACATCATACAAAAAATTTAACTAATTTCCAGTAACTATTAGGAGTCAAATCCTTAAAAATTGTTTTACAGACGTTAATCATCTGTCTAAAGAAAATATGGTACATATGGCGTGTTACTGCTGCAAAGTGACGGACGAGATCAAAACACAATGTGATATATTTTGATAACATGAGCATGAGGCATTCTTCTTTCTACCCAGAGACGCATATCTCTCCCACCCTCTCTCCCCATTGGTGTCTATGGTGGTGGTGGTAGTAGTAGTATTAGTACTAGTATGTCTGCGAACACTGCAAAAGTGAGACGTACATATCGGCCAGCAGTCAGTTTTATGGATTTCCATCACTGCTACCTACCTTTACCTCCGTCCTAACATAGCTCTAGAGTCCCACGACAACCGACCAATCAACCTGTCATCATCAGCCGACTCGCGTCAATAGATGAGGGTATGGAGCGGTCAGCCCACTGCTCTCAAGACCATTGCCAGTTTCCGTGACCGAAGCCACTACTTTTCAGTCAAGTAGCTCCTCAATTGGGCTCACAACGGCTGAGTGTATTCTGCTTCTCAACGGTACTAGGCAGACCTGGACGGTCACCCATCCAAGTGCTATCCAAGCCAGGTAGCGCTTGACTTCGGTGATCTGACGGGATCCGTTATTGACACTTTGGCAAGGCCGTTGGCTCCATCATCTGCTTAACTCTGTTTATGTATTTGTAACTGGCGGTAAGAAGTTCAGGTGGATGTAGCTTGCAGTAGTTATAGAGATAGGAGGAGGATAAAACAGCGTGGAGAGATATACGAAACACATCGTCAGCCTGAGGACCACAATAACAGCTGGAGGTTAATCGAAGCTTTCACGCAGTTATGCACTCAGACGTATTATGGGTGAATCCGACATGAGAAAAAGAAGCTTATAAGCTGTAAGAAAACCATAAAAGAAGAGACTCAAATCGTCTGAGTTGTGATGTTACAGAAGCATTTTAAAAATTAAGTTTGGAGAAAATAAATGAGGACAATCTTGGCAGAAATGGCGGGGAAAAGAACGTGACAGAATATTACGATGACAGAAAATGTGTTAAGACATTGTCGAACGATTTTCATGCTACTAGAAAATATAATAGAGGGCAATAATTCTACGGTTAAACAGCTTTGGAATATATAAAACAATTGGTGGCGATGGGTTTATTACTGTGGCGTGCTGAGGAGATGAAGGTGGGCCGTATCAGATCAGTTAGAAGATTCATAACACCAAAATACAGAAGTGTTTAAAAAAGTGTAAGAAAGTGACATATTATTAGTGTATGTACTTTGGTAGGGATTTTAGCACTGTATTAGCATAGATATCAAGAAACAATTTCACACTATAATATAAAGAATTGCGGCTACTACTTTTAATTATTACAATTGTTCAGAAGTACAACGCCATGCTTTTTAAAGGTAATGTTGGTATCTAGTCCTACACATCAAGGGTAAAAACCGTATCTCATCATCAATTTACTCCCTGACTCTCATTAAGTATCGCCGCCACCACTTATTTGCATCGGATTTACCTACTCCACCACTGTCTTGGCCCTTGAAAAATACTTCTTTTACGTGATTTCAGATAAGTAGTTTAGTTCTTTATTGTATAACCGATTTGTTGTACGGATACATGTATATTTTTTATATCCGTTCTCTTCTGTTATGGAATATTGTTGCAGTTGATATGGTGCTTTCGTATGGAGTGCAATCCTTTTATTTGGGATCTGAACATGTACAAGCTATTTTGTGTCGTTTCTCTCAAAAAATACATTAATCACATTAGAATTGTCTGAATGATCTTTACGGTACGAACTTCAAAATACCTTCTTTCTCACCCCTCAGGTTGTATAGGATTGTGAACATTTCTACTGAACTCACTCTAATAAATACTTCCACGCGTTGGAGCCCTAAACGTACACACAATGGCAATGAAACATCAAATCATTTCAAGTCACAGTGACACCGCCTCTAATATTATCCATGTAATAACCTCCATCTCGTCACTCTCTACTGTTTTTCAAGTTCAAAATTAATATTGCAATAAAGCTGCGGAATGTGTTTAATAAAGACGAAAATGAAATAGGTGTTCAAGAAATGATTGCATTTGACGTAATTTAGACACTCACGTTTATCGAGAACAAAGACAGTCCATTATTGTTTTGAACTCTTACTTATTTCCTTTTCATTTGTTCATTTTCGGGCAATGAGAAGTGCGTGCCGTATACAAACAGATCTCTCAGCGGCGGTCCGACTGTTTGGTGATGGATCACGTGCCTTCTACAACTTGCCGTGCACGTGGGTGGCCCACTTACGGCGGAAGCATTTTAAAGCATAACACAGTCAGGTCCCGAAGTGTAGTCACGCTAACCAGAAAAAACATCCCAAATTGGACGCCTACAGCAGCAGAAAACACAATAAAAACACATCGTTCCTTCTTTGAGAATAGAGCTAGGATGGATGATCTTATTTTATTTCAGTACCGTCCATAAGGAATTTTCGAGAAGCTGTAAATCCGCCGTGACTGGTTTACAAAATTATCTTTGGCAATCAACCTTATAAAGGAAACTAATTCGTAGTAAATATAATTATGGACAGTATCTTATGTCACAGTTGCAACTAGTGAACCATTGGCCAAAGAGACAGCTTACTAATACCTAATTAAAGCACTTGCGTAAAAACATTTCAAAGAGATTAGAAACAAAGAAGACACTTGATAGTTATCTGATTTATCCCTGGTTTTTCTAGCGTTCACATTTCAGAAACTTCGAAACAGCGGTTACCGTCTGATTGTCAGTAGTGTCTTAGTTTCTACTTCCGAAGCTCCACGATTGTAACATTTTATCTGCTTGTACTGTACCCGTAGGTCTGTCAGCGTTGATGTATTTAAAGACGCATTATTACGATTTTTTCCACAGTGTTTTAGAACACAGGGTGGAGTGTGAAAACCATGGCATTGTCACTAAGTCTCTGAAAACAACGGTCGGATCATTCTACCAATGGTACAATACCAAATCCGCTCAATGGTCACGAAACCGTTCGAGAACTGCAGCGTGAAAGTCCTCACTGCTAGGAAACCTCTTTCCCTCAAAGATTTTCATTCAGCTTGCCGAAAAAGTGCAAATCGCATGGTGGAAGGTCCGGCCTTGCCAAACAGCACCATCTACGACTTTTCGGCCTTGATTAAATTGTTGGAACCACCTCATAACGGCAGGATCCGACGCTGCATTTGCTTCACATACAGCCAGTATTTCACGCTTAATCTGCGTCTAATGTAGATTTTTTCCCCACAGGAACAGCGTACTGTAGCGTTTGAGTAATTTTTCAGTTGATAATGCTATTTTACGTACACACTGGCACAAAGGAATCCTAGGACTAGTAGTCAAGTCTCACAAAACGCCACTACTGGCCATTGAAAATGCTACACCAAGAAGAAATGCAGATGATAAACGGGTATTCATTGGTTAAATAAATTATACTAGAACTGACATGTGATTACATTTTCACGTAATTTGGGTGCACAGATCCTGAGAAATCAGTTCCCAGAACAACCACCTCTGGCCCAATAACGGCCTTGATACGCCTGGGCATTGAGTCAAACGGAGCTTGGATGGCGTGTACAGGTACAGATGCCCACGCAGCTTCAACGCGATACCACAGTTCATCAAGAGTGGTGACTGGCGTATTGTGACGAGTCAGTTGCTCGGCCACCATTGACCAAACGTTTTCAATAGGGGAGACATCTGGAGAATGTGCTGGCCAGGGCAGCAGTCGAACATTTTCTGTATCCAGAAAGGCCCTACAGAATCTGCAACATGCGGTCGTGCATTATCCTGCTGAAATGTAGGGTCTCGCAGGGATCGAATGAAGGGTAGAGCCACGGGTCGTAACACTTCTGAAATGTAACGTCCAATGTTCAAAGTGCCGTCAATGCAAACAAAATGTGACCGATACGTGTAACCAATGGCACCCCATACCATCACGCCGGGTGATACGCCAGTATGGCGATGACGAATACACGCTTCCAATGTGCGTTCACCGCGAAATCGCCGAAGACGGATGTGACCATCATGATGCTGTAAACAGAACCTCGATTCATCCGGAAAAATGACGTTTTCCATCCGTACACCCAGGTTCGTCGTTGAGTACACCATCGCAGGCGCTCCTGTCTGTGATCCAGCGTCAAGGGTAACCGCAGCCATGGTCACCGAGCTGATAGTCCATGCTGCTGCAAACGTCGTCGAACTGTTCGTGCACATGGTTGTTGTCTTGCAAACGTCCCCTTCTGTCGACTCAGGGATGCGGATAAGATGCCTGTCATTTCGACAGCTAGTGATATGAGGTGAGGCCGTTGGGATCCAGCAAGGCGTTCCGTATTACCCTCCTGAACCCACTGATTCCATACTCTGCTAACAGTCATTGGATCTCGACCAACGCGAGCAGCAATGTCGTTATACGATAAACAGCAATCGCGATAGGCTGCAATCCGACCTTTATTAAAGTCGGAAACGTGATGGTACGCATGTCTGCTCCTTACACGAGGCATCACAACAACGTTTCACCAGGCAACGCCGGTCAACTGCTTTTTGTGTGTGAGAAATCGGTTGGAAAAGTTCCTCATGTCACATCGTTGTAGGTGTCGCCACCAGCACCAACCTTGTGTGAATGCTCTGAAAAGCTTATCATTTTCGTATCACAGCATCTCCTTCCTCTCGGTTAAATTTCACGTTTGTAGCACGTCATCTTCGTGGTGTAGCAATTTTAATGGCCAGTAGTGTACAATGTTCGTAGCGTGGACCGACATTTTGTAACTTTCTAATGTCCCTAAGTAGTACAGAATGTGAATTAAGAATACATAAATCGTTACCGAATGTGCAGAAGAGCTGTTGGAAGGAGAATAATGACACACTTAAAACCACGACAGGTAATGACACAGTAGCAAAGAGGAATGAAGTTTACAACGCATTGACGATTTGAAGAAAGTGTAGGTTCGACGGAGCAATGAAGATAGTTTTCTTGTGTTACCGTTTGGTGATACGGACATGATGAAGAAGTGTCTTGGAGTCTAATGTCCATCGTCATATACAGGGTGAGTAACCTAACATTACCGCTGAATATATTTCGTAAACCACATCAAATACTGACGAATCGATTCCACAGGCCGAACGTGAGGAGAGGGGCTAGTGTAACTGGTTAATACAAACCATAAAAAAATGCACGGAAGTATGTTTTTTAACACAACCCTACGTATTTTTAAATGGAGCCCCGTTAGTTTTGTTAGCACATCTAAACATATATACAAATACGTAATCAGTGCCGTTTGTTGCATTGTATAATGTTAATTACATCCGGAGCACCACTCCTCCGCTGTTCGATCATGTGTAGGGGTGAGGTACACGTGCGACGGGCGTTTCATAGGACGTGGAGGACGCATAAATTGGCCAGCCCGTTCTCCTGATCGTACACCTCTGGACTTCTTTCTGTGGGGTACGTTAAAGGAGAATGTGTACCGTGATGTGCCTACAACCCCAGAGGATATGAAACAACGTATTGTGGCAGCCTGCGGCGACATTACACCAGATGTACTGCGGCGTGTACGACATTCATTACGCGAGAGATTGCAATTGTGTGCAGCAAATGATGGCCACTACATTGAACATCTATTGGCCTGACATGTCGGGACACACTCTATTCCACTCCGTAATTGAAAACGGAAACCACGTGTGAACGTGCACCTCACCCCTCAAGGTAATGTACATGTGCGTCAGTGAAGAAGACCAATATAAAGGTTTTAGCATGTGGACGTAATGTGCTGTTCCAGTCTCTTCTGTACCTAAGGTCCGTCACCGTTCCCTTTGCATCCCTACGTAATTCGGTGCTCTCCGATACACACGATCGAACAGCGGAGGAGTGGTATTCAAGCGTCAACTTTAGGTTACAATATCTCCGGATGTGATTAACATTTTGCAATGCAACAAACAGCAGTGATTACGTATTTGTTTATACGTTCAGATGTGCTAACAAAACTAACGGGGTTCCATTTTTAAAAAAACGTAGGTTTGTGTTAAAAAAACATACTTCCGTGCATTTTTTTATGGTTTGTATTAACCAATTACACTAGCCCCTCTCCTCACGTTCGGTCTGTGGAATCGATTCGTCAGTATTTGTGGTGATTTACGAAATATATCCAGCGGTAACGTTAGGTGACTCACCCTGTATAAGTGAAGTTTGCCCATCGGAAATCATTAGATAAAGAGACTGGAGACCATTGGAATGTGGTGTTATCAAAGAATATTAAAAATATAGTGGATATGATCTACGAACTGTCTAAGTACTAAAAGGAATACGTAATTGATTTAGTCAAGGGTAGTCACTTACGAGAAGATTAGTCTAATTTTTGGGACACCTTATGTGTCGCACAGGATTATTTTACCTGGAAGGAGCAGTTGAGGTGAGCGGTTGTCGAGGCAGAAAAAAACTCACAATATGAACATAAAATACTTGAGGTTAGTTGCTGCGTAGAGATGAAAATGTTAACACGAAACCGGAAAAGACAAAGGACAGGATTGAAGTAATGGCTAACTAATGAAAAAACAGAACATTCTCTGACAGATTTTAATTTGGGTGCCATCATTTCAGACACAATTCGTATGGCACTTTTTCGCTAGTTAAACATCATCTCACACCACAAACTCTCCACGAAACTTTCGAAATCCATAGAACATTTGCACTACAGGAAAGGACGGACAATATAGAAAATGAAAGTAAAATCCTCTGGGTTCTTAGGCCACCTCAAATTTCTGCGTTACGATCGACGGTTCGACCCTTTTGCTCGTACCTTCTTCAGTGTCTTGTTGTGCCCACGATTAACTAAACATTGCCAATGACGAGTGTTGCGTTCCTTATAAAAGGGAGCTGTCTTATATTGAAGAAGTGGTGTTATTGACTGTGACTCGCAGGCAATCGCCATTGAAGGGATAGGGATTTTGCCCGTGCTAATGCGAAAGTAGATTTAATGATTGAAATTCTCCCGGCTACGTTTGGTGGACAGCCGTTGTAATCGTAGAAGGGTTACGGGCAGAGCAAGAGATTGTCCGCAGAGGTAGCGTCCTGGATGCTGTTTGTATTGCTCGCGAAATGTGGCCAAGTGTTCGCTTCCTTCATGACGGGAAAGCAGTGAGCCCGAAGCCTATAGCCGACCTCTCAGGTGAAGTTACATTCTTTCTCGAAAATCTCAACACGTTTTCGAGCCTTACTACTATAAACACTTGTTTCAGTGACACGGCCGCAATTCTCCCGATGTTCTGCTATCACAGATTTCACACCTTGATTTGGCCGCATGTGGAGATAGTTCACTCACAGTCCTTTCTGTTTCGCCGACACACCCTTCGTCACAGCCGGAGTGGCCGTGCGGTTCTAGGCGCTACAGTCTGGAACCGCGCAACCGCTACGGTCGCAGGTTCGAATCCTGCCTCCGGCATGCATGTGTGTGATGTCCTTAGGTTAGTTAGGTTTAAGTAGTTCTAAGTTATAGGGGACTGATGACCTCAGAAGTTAAGTTCCATAGTGCTCGGAGCAATCTGAACCATAATCAGGTGCGTCCATTTGGAAAAAGTATGTTATTTTGTTTTGACTGATAAAATAGGCCTGTATTCCATTTTTTCCTAGAATTATGCTCATGCCCTCAGTGACACCAGAAATAGACTGCAACTTACCAGAGTGGAGGTTGTTCGTCCTTCCTACGAGCATTATTAACATTTCGTTGAATGGGCTCTGTCAATGGCCAAACCATCACAGCCTTCATTGTCGTCTTTAACAAATCCAGCGTCAAACTGTTACTGTAACTGATACGGGAGGCTAATGAAGCAGCCGGTCGGAGTGGCCGTGCGGTTCTAGGCGCTGCAGTCTGGAGCCGAGCGATCGCTACGGTCGCAGGTTCGAATCCTGCCTCGGGCATGGATGTGTGTGATGTCCTTAGGTTAGTTAGGTTTAATTAGTTCTAAGTTCTAGGGGACTGATGACCTCAGAAGTTAAGTCGCATAGTGCTCAGAACCATTTGAACAATTTTTGAACCAGCTAATGAAGACAGTGTGTTGAGCACTGCTTGTTTTTTGATAAACGTTCTCCCTCTTTCGCGCAATCCGTTTAACTTCTTTCCCGTGATGATTTTCCACCAATAGCAGCAGGAAGAATTTTAATCAATAACTCTGCTTCAGCATTACTGCCGGAAAAACCAATTTCTATCCGAACGAATATGGCCTACCAATGCGAGCCACAGGGATTTTGCATAATAAGCTCACTTCTTCAGTATAAGAGGGAGACAGCTCGCTTTTATAAGGAACAGACTCATGCCTTGCCGGCCTGTTTGGCCGTGCGGTTCTAGGCGCTTCAGTCTGGAACCGCGTGACCGTTACGGCCGCAGGTTCGAATCCTGCCTCGGGAATGGATGTGTGTGATGTCCTTAGGTTAGTTAGGATTAAGTAGTTCGAAGTTCTAGGCGACTGATGACCTCAGAAGTTAAGTCGCATAGAGCTCAGAGCCATTTGAACCATTTTTTAGACTCATGCTTTCAACAGTGTTCAGATAACTGAACACCACAAAATCGTGAAGAATATCTCAGTTGAAGGGTTGAAACGTCAATCTTACAGAAGAAATGTGACGCCGATAATATCTCATAAAATTTTATTTTCAATGGCAATGGGTTTGAAAGCCTGAAGACTTAAAATATACACTGTGTACAATAACCCACATGGAATGGGATATCAAGAAAGAAGTATTCGGACTTAAAAAGGCATGCCCTTTCAAAGGGACTATCCCTGCATTTGCCTGAAGCGATTTAATGAAACCACGGAAAACCTAAATCAGGATGGCTGGAATCGGGTTCGACCCATCGTCCTTCCGAATGAGAGTCCAGTGTGCAAACCACTGTGCCATCTGGCTCGGTAAATAGCAAGTAAACTGCTTATTATTTCACAAATAATATGTACAACTGCTACTACACTTGTCCCATTAAGAAACAAGACTATCAGTGCCCCAGTGAAGAAACGATTGCTGTTGCCTACGGAACCAAGATTGTAACCAGATGTGCCCTCTTCATCAGAAGTAAACAGACGACTACGAATGTCTTTCATTGTGGCTCCAAAAAGATGGAAATTTCTAGGCAAGAAGTCGGGACTCTACAGGGCAAGGATTTCCCGGCGAAACGCCAACAGTAAAGTAAAGTTTCTTCACTGAAAATCCTCGACTGATGTCAGATGTTGACACGGAAAAGAGGAAAAGCTGCTGAAAGTGTACATCTGGAGAAAACCGTTGTGTGTAAGTGTAACGTAGATGATTACAAATCTGGATGATGCGGAACTGGATACACTTGAAATTTTATACTGTCGAATGATCTTAAACAATAAGTAGACTGATGAAATCTGGAAGAAAGAAATTTCAGAAAGAGCACTTGAGGATGGATGCCTACAAAAGTCAGTTACAAGAAGAAGGGATACATTCGGAGCCAGTGTTCTACGACAGCCGGGAATAATCAAGCTGATGCGAGAATGGATAATGGAGTACAATAAATCTGCTGGTAAATATTGACTAGTATATACAAAGTAGAATATGATTCAGTTTGGGAGCGCCATTGACTTACAGATGAAAACAATAGCATAAGGTAGCAAAGAATTTAAAGTGATTGTGCATACTGTCACTCGTACTCAGATATCGTCTTTAGAAGCAATTAATGCTTATTATTTTTGAGAAAATTCTGCGTGATATTGCAAAATATTGTAAAGTACGCAAGTTTGCTTATTCATTCATGTGCCACACGCAAATCCAGTGAACGGCGAAGAAGTTCTCTCACGTTTCATCAAGCAAAATGAAGTATAGATCCTTAAAAGAAATAATAAAATTTAATAAACAATCAGCAAAGCTTTTGATATAGAGTAAGATGTGTCTCCCGTTCCTATAGGTGTTGGTCTACATTAGATGTGGCCATACTCTAAGAAACAGATTGTGTAGAAAGCTTAATAACGCAGACAGCTATTTTGATGCTACTTCGAAAGGAAAGCAGTTCGTAACACACTGTCGAGGGTGCCTTTCGAATCAGTGACATCAATATCTTGTAATCGCAGCTGAATTTCCTAAAGGAGCTACTGAAGGCCTGTGGCTATGATGGTTTCTCAATAGGAGGGGTTTTCAAGCGAAATAGTATTAATTATAGTAATGAGAGCACGAGGAATTGCATTCTCCCTTTGTTTGGTTACAGTTCGTTTCAAGAGCTACACCACATCGGCAGAATTCTTAACAAAAATGGCTTAAGGAGGTCGTTTCTGGGTGTCAGAAAATAAGACTTTTCCGACGTAAAACGGTCGCATTTGATCACGTCTCACTGCGGTAGTCTATAAAGTGACAACTTGATGGAAGAAATTTCCTTGTAGCGGTTGATATTTATAAGAACGGAACTAATTTTAATAGAGGTGAAGGCCACAACCTCCCAGTTTCGTAGCTTCCCGCCAACAGGGAAGCCAATACTCAACCACAGTGCGGGAGGAAAATAAATAACAGGATGCCTCCTTTGTGTCGCGACAATAAATTGTTATTGTTGTTGTTGTTGTTGTGGTCTTCGGTCCGAGGACTGTTTTGAAGCTGCTCTAAATGCTACTCTGTCCTGTGCGAGCCTCTTCACCTCCGAATAACTACTGTAACCCACATCCTTCTGAATCTGCTTGCTGTATTCATCTCTTGGTCACACCCTACGGTTTTTATCCCCCGCCACCCATAATTCCATCCAGTACTAAACTGCTGATCTCTTGATGTCTCAGGATTTGTCCGACCAACCGATACCTTCTTTTCGTCAAGTTGCACCATAAAGTCCTTGTCTCCCCCGCTCTATACAGTACCTCCTCATTGATTGGGTGATTGACCCATCTAATCTTCAATATTCTGCTGTAACACCACATTTCGAAAACTTCTATCCTCTTTTCGTCTAAACAGTTTATCGTCCTCGTTTCACTTCCATACATGCCTACACTCCAGTTAAATACCTTCAGAAAAGACGTCCTAACACTTAACTCTATATTCAATGTTAGCAAATGTCTCTTCTTCAGGAATGTTTTTCTTGGCACTCCCTGTCTACATTATATGTCGTCTCTACCTCGACCATCATTAGTTATTTTGCTACAAAATAACAAAACTCATCCACTATATGAAATGCCTCGTTTCCTAATCTAATTCCCATGGTATCAACTGATTTAATTTGACTACATTCGATCATCCTTGTTTTGCTTTTGTTGATATTCATCTTACATCCTCCTTTCAAGACACACTCCATTCCGTTCAACTGCTCTTCCCTGTCCTTTGCTGTCTGTGACAGAATTATAATGTCATCGGAAGACCTTTAAGTTTTGTTTATTTTCCCTGAACTTTAATTCCTACTTCAAAGTTTTCTTTCGTTTCCTTTGCTGTTTGTTCAGTGCACAGATTTAATAACGTGAGGAATTGGCTACAAAGCTGTCTCACTCCCTTTTCAATCAGTGCTCCTCTTTCATTCCCCTCGACAGTTTTAACTGCCGTCTGTAAATAGCCTTTCACGCCCCGTATTAACCCTTACTACCTTTAGAATTTCAAAGACAGTATTCCCGTCAACACTGCCAAAAGCAAAGCTAGAAATGCTATAAACATAGTTTTGGGTTGGCTGAAGAGCCAACACCGTGTTACTAGAGGAGGCCGAAATGCACGCGTTATAGCTCACGCAGGCTGGCGTGAGGAGGGAAGGACTATACTGACGTGAGGTCTGGAACATGACAAGGAATTAGAATTCAGAAAGTGGACGTAATTAGTTTGATACTTAACTTTAATCCATTAATGATGAACGTCGCTCTTGACGGTACATGATTGTCTGTTCAGAATTCATTCTAATTACTGAATATGACGCCTTGCTAGGTCGTAGCAAATGACGTAGCTGAAGGCTATGCTAAACTATCGTCTCAGCGAATGAGAGAGTATGTAGGCAGTGAACCATCGCTAGAAAAGTCGGCTGTACAACTGGAGCGAGTGCTAGGGAGTCTCTCTAGACTAGATCTGCCGTGTGGCGGCGCTCGGTCTGCAATCACTGACAGTGGCGACACGCGGGTCCGACGTATACTAACGGACCGCGGCCGATTTGAAGGCTATCCCCTAGCAAGTGTGGTGTCTGGCGGTGACACCACACATAGGTTTGCGTTTCCTTAAACCTATCCTCTAAGATTAGTCGTAGGGTCAGTATCACCTCGGATGTTCCTACATTTCCCCGGAATCCAAACTGATCTTCCACGAGGTCATCTTCTGTTAGCTTTTCCATTCTTCTGTAAAGAATTCGTGTCAGCATTTTGCAACCGTGAGTTATTAAACTGATAGTTCGGTAATTTTCACAGTTGACAGCAACTGTTATCTTTGGAACTGAAATTACTGCATTCTTCTTGAAGTCTGAGGGTATTTCGCCTGTCTCATACATTTTGCATACCAGATGTAAGAGATTTGTCGTGGCTGGGTCTCCCAAGGCTATCAGTAGCTCTGACGGATTGTCGTCTATCCATCGGACCTTGTTACGACTTACATATTTCATATCTCTGTCAAATACTTCTCGCAGTATCATATCTCTCATCTTCAGCTACGTTAACTTCCCTTTTAATAATATTGCCTGCAAGTTCATCTCCTCTGTATAGACCCTCTATGTACTCCTTCCACCCTTCAGCTTTCCGTCTTTGCTTAGGACTGGTTTTTCGTCAGATCTCTTGATATTCATACAACTGCTTCTCTTTTTCCCAGAGGCCTTTTTAAACTTAATGTAGGTGGTATCTACCTTTCCCCTAATGAAACACGCTTCTAAATCCTTACATTTGTCTTGTAGGCATTCCTGATTAGCCATTTTCCACTTCCAGTCGATCTCAATTTTGCATTCCTAATTTTTTCCTTTCATCAGTAAAATTCAGTATCTCTTGTGGTATACAAAGAGTTCTAGTAGGTCGTGCCTTTTTACCAATTTGATCCACTGATGCTTTCACTATTTCTTCTCTTAAATCTATCCACTCGTCCTCTGCTGTATTCCTGTCCCCTATTCTAGTCAACTGTTGCCTAATGCTGCCTCTGAGACTCTCAACAACCTTTGGTTCTTTCAACTTATCCGTGTCCAATCTCCATAGTTTCCTGTCTTTTTACAATTTCTTCAGTTAAAATCGGCATTTCATAATAAATAAATAGTGATCAGAGTCTACAACTGTCCCTGGAAATACGTTACAATTTAAAATATAGTAACTATATCTCTGTTTAAGCATTACATAATCAATCTTACACTTTCCGGTGTATCCAGGTCTCTTCTTTTATGATTCTTAAAACAATTGTTAGCAATTAAATTGTACTCTGTGCAAAATTCTAGGAGGCGGTTTCTCTTTTATTCCTTTCCCCCAGCCCATTTTCACCGAATACAGTTCCTTCTCTTCCTTTTCCTATCATCTAATTCCAGTCCGGATTCACAATCAAATTCATGTCTCCTTTAACTACCTCTCTAATAGGTATTGGTAAATACTTCAGCCTCTTTCCCTGGCTTTTTCGTTGACTGTCCAATGACGGTAGCCCTTTCCTCGGAATAATCGCGGGAAAACTCTCTTTTATGTGTTAGAACGACACAAATTTTGAGAGTAAAGACCTAACCGGGGACGCTAGTATAACCCGAAAAAGTTCCTTGCAGAGGGCCGAAACATTATGTAAGAAGCAATTGGAAGACGTACATGATGCGGAGTAACAACCCATAAAATTCTAACTTCAAAGACAATAGTCAAGAAAGCCAGTAGATCTGCATATATTTTTTTGCCGGAATATGTAAGCATATTAACTGAAAAGGTACCACTTATTATCACTTTCCTATTCCCGGCTTTACGAATACTCGTGTCACAATACGTAGAGTTAGTAATATTTCGTTTCTCTATGACAGAAATAAGTGTGGGAACGAGATTCGGTTGTGTACTTGTTTTGATTTAGAATGGTTAGGACTCTGGCACTAATCTGTTTGGACACGTTAATGCCGTGAGATGGAGTAGCGACGTGTCTGGCCCCTGCCTGTTAGGCAGACCCGCCTGACAGGTGGCAGACATAAACAGCTGTGCGGAGTGTGGGGCAGGTGTTGGCACTAATGCGCCCTAAACGCTTGAGTGGTGCTCGACTGCGGCGGGCTGTTTAAACGACGCTAGGCGTCGTGCATATTGCACGCGGCTTCCTCCACACGTGGCCATTCAACAGCGCTGTAGCTTCGCTGCACTACGAGCCTTCTCACCTAGACTTCAACACGGGTTTTAAGAGTACATACATACGGCAGTACTTCATCACGCATTCAATAGTGGTCCAAATGGCTCTGAGCACTATGGGACTTAACATCTGTGGTCATCAGTCCCCTAGAACTTAGAACTACTTAAACCTAACCAACCTAAGGACATCACACACATCCATGCCCGAGGCAGGATTCAAAACTGCGACCGTAGCGGTCACGCGGTTCCAGACTTAAGCGCCTAGAACCGCTCGGCCACACACGCCGGCTGAAGTATAGCACTGTATCATGCTGGAAGCAGAAAGTTGTCTTTCATTTTCAACAAACGAGGTACATAATTGAATACTACTGCGGTCATGTAAAGGGTGTGTGCCAATGTGTTCTCCTCTGAGTACGTTGATTTTCATGATATATGTCACTGAAGAAAAATGAAATACGTCTGTGTCATCATTAACCGGGAGTCCTCTTCTGGGAAGTCTGGTCGCCTGGTGCAAGTCTTCTTAACTGATTTCAATTGCGAGAGCCTGTGGTGATAAAATGTTAATGAAGTTCCGAGCGGAGGAACTCCCCGACCCGACCTTTAATCTAATGACAATATACACTGAGGTGACAAAGTCATGGGATAGTGATATGCACATGTACAGATGACGGTAGAATGGCGTACACAGGGTATGAAAGTGCAGTGCATAGGCGGAGATGCCAATTGTTCTCAGGTGATAGATGTGAAAAGGTTTCCGACGTGATTGTGACCGCGCGACGGGAATTAACAGATTCTGAACGCGGGAAGGTACTTGGAGCTAA
Organism: Schistocerca cancellata; assembly: GCF_023864275.1. Lineage (NCBI taxonomy): Eukaryota > Metazoa > Arthropoda > Insecta > Orthoptera > Acrididae > Schistocerca > Schistocerca cancellata. Next base: position 709,559,063 of record NC_064630.1, read on the forward strand.
TTGGACATTCCATTTTGGAAATCGTTAGCGAATTGAATATTCCGAGATCCATGTATCAAGAGCGTGCCGACAATACAAAATTTCAGCCACTATCTCTCACCAAGGATGACGCAGTGAAAGATGGCCTTCTCTTAACTAACGACAGCAACGGCATTGCCGCAGTGGATACACCGGTTCCCGTGCGATCACCGAAGTCGGGCGTGGTCGGCGCTTGGGTGGGTGATGCTGTTGCCATTTTTCGGGGTGCACTCAGCCTCGTGATGCCAGTTGAGGAGCTACTCGAGCGAATAGTAGCGGCTTCGGTCGAGAATACCATCATCACGACCGGGAGAGCGGTGTGCTGACCCGACGCCCCACCTATCCGGATCCTGCACTGAGGATGACACGGCGGTCGTATGGTCCCGGTAGGCCACTCGTTGCCTGACGACGGAGTGCTTTAACTAACGACAGCGGTGGCGTTTGCGTAGAATTGTCAGTGCTAACAGACAAGCAACGCTGCGTGAAACAATCACAGAAATGAATGTGGGGCGTGGGACGAACGTATTGGTTAGGACAGTGCAGTGAAATTAAGCGTTTATGGGCTGTGGCAGCAGATGACGGGCACGAATGCTTTTACTAACAGCAACACATCGCGTGCAGCGCCTCTCCTGGGTTCGTGATGGTTAGGATTTGACCCTTGACTACTTAAAACTGTGGTCTGATCTGATGAGCCCAGATTTCAGTTGGTAGGAGCTGATGGTAGGGTTCGAGTGTGCGAGAGACTCCATGAAAAGACGGGCACAAGATGTCAACCAGGCACTGTGCAAGTTGTCGGTGGCTCCTTAGTGGTTTGAAATGTGTTTGCATTTTACCTCAACCAATCATTTACTGGAAGTGGTTATGTCGGCTACTTGGAGACGAACAACGATGGACTTTTATGGATAAGATTGCAGCGTGTCACCGTTCCACAATCGTTCACCAGTAGTTTGAAGAACATTTTGGAGAATTCGTGCATATGATTTGGCCACCTAGATAGCTCTACGTGGATCCCATCGAAGATGTACGGGTCATAATAGAGAGAACGTGCACAAAGTTCTACGTCGGCAACACTATCGTAATTTTGGACGGCAATAGAGGCAGCATGGGTCTATATTTCGTCAGAGGACTTCCAGGGACTTGTTGAGTCCACGTCACGTCAAGTTTCCGCACTACGCAAGGAAAAAGGAGTTTCGACACGACATCTGGAGGTGTCCCATGACTTTTTTGTCACATTGTGTATATCAATGATCTCCCACTAAAGATGACAGATGACTCAAAAATATTTCTCTTTGAAAAAGAGAGAGGGTTTGGAACACAACATAACTGTTGTAGCTAACAGGTTAGGAAATAACATTAGCACATGGCTTTCGCAGAACGGACTATCGCGTAACTGAAACTAAACGATTTCATACAGCTTCTGTCACGAAAGTTTTGTAATAACGAAATTAAAATGTCGAAGGTGGTCAAAAAGTAAATGAAGCCTACTATTTGGGCTCCTGTGAGGTGGATAAAAGACTTTCCTAGAACTGTCATGTTCAAGATATTGTGCAGAAAATACATACTACAATGATAAGTGCATCATTGCCTTCATTTTAGACACAATGTCAAAACGACATAACTTCCCACAGTACGGTGCTAAATGGTGAAAGTTAGATTAAGGGATCAGTAGGGTTTATTAATGACCAGCGCAAAATTAATATCGGATGTATTTGACGTAGATCATATAAATCATATAATGAATTTTTCGTACTACAGAGAACTGAAGAAAAAGAAAAAGTGTCGTGGTAGTCTCTCTCTGATATATACATATACATATATATACATATACATATACATATATACATATATATACATATATACACATACACACACACACACACACACACACACACACACACACACACACATATATATATATATATATATATATATATATATATATATATACGAAAGCACGTCAGACAATATCTATCTATATATATATATATATATATATATATATATATATATATATATATATATGAGGTTGTATATAACAGTTTTCTGTGTCTTTCTCACTGTGCTACCTAATTGTCTCGAAGTGTACTTCTCCAAAAGAAAAAAAGCACTTCACTTACTAGAACGAAAAAGTTTCAAAATGTGACAAAAGTTGACGTATTGAGAAGAATGGGTAAGGCGCAAACGTAATTAAGGAATCACGTCCTGGTAAAACATATTCTAAATCAAAACGCCAGTGCAACGTGCTTCGTTGCACAGAGGCGGCAAAAGCTGCGTGTTTACTGATGGCAAGCTACTACACAGAATGATTTTGTAGAATGAGGACAAACTGCAGAAGACTATCACAGAGCAATATACATCATATTTCCGTGTGTTTCAAAACAGTACACTTTCTTGAATTTCAGGATAAAAGACCTGTGAAAATGACCCTGATGTCAGCACCAGGAAGGTGAGCCTCCAGCATGGGGTAAGCCAGGTGGCCATGTGGAACACTCTCCACGACAAATGCTGCAGTTCGTAACACATGCAACGTTTGCAGGCTTCATTACCTGTGGACTTGCCTCCGTAGCGACAGTTTTGTCGCTGGCCAGCCGCGCAGACCATCATGTTGCTGGGATTTCTGTCATCCATCCTGTTTACAGATGAGTCTCCATTTACGAGCGGCTGTATCGACAGTATTCTCAGAATCTATCTCTGGGTTATGGAGGTTGTCCGTGGTATGATGGCAGCGAACTGTCAGGAGGGGTTCACCCTCATTGTGTAGGATGGGTTACTGGCGATCACCTCGTTGGATTGGTCATCCTTTCACAACATCTGAAAGAGGATGCGTATTTGCACTTTCTGCGAGTGGTATGAAGGGGAGTGTAGCAATAAGGATGCTCTAGCTCCCCGCTCTATTTAGTGTCGAGGTAAAATACCAGTACAGACACAACATTTCAATTGCCAGCTGTGTTCCTATGTGTTACTTCAGTCTTTTGTAACTTTCCTATGTTTAATCTTGTAAACTGAAACAAGATTAAACTGAACTGCTATTCTTGATGACTAGCGTATCTGTGTAGTAATCGTTAACAAGGCAAGTGGTGTAGTTATGGAAGTACTATCAAATAAATTAGACGCCAAAACGAAATTGTATAATAATATTTAAATTATCTTGAACCAATTTACTTAGAAAGCCAAAACTGTAAACGAAGAAAGCTGCCATGTGAAACTACGTATTTGGCAGGAGTGAAAAGTGCTACAATGCATGACGTCGAAATACGTGACTAGCAATCCCAACACATAAGCTAATACAATAAAAATGCTCTGTAATTTTCTTATATGATACAGAGTATAAGTACGATAATTCTGTACTTTGTATCATACATTTTTAGTTATAATTCTGTGACCATATTATAGACCATTCTTTGATTTAAATTCTGAGGAAGACGCCCCTAGCAATGTTGAAACCTGGTTAATTCGTTAAAAATAGTAACCGAGGGCTGTTTTCTTTCAGTTGTATTCGAATTTCGTTAATTTTAGTCAAAACATTATATTTAAAGCGATACTGATGTGGCACTAAGGTCTTGAATGCGAAAATATTGATTACGTGATTCATTGTAGAAAATGACATTTGCTGTCAAACTCGAAGTTTCGGATTAACTTCAACTGAAGATTTAAAACGTATATATAAGGTATAATAAAAATAATTAATATATTTTTTAGAAATTTTTAGTGTAAATAAATGCCTAGTTTACGAAATTTTCCCGTGTTTGGCATAAAGTACCCCTCCCCCCAATTCTCCTCCCGCACTTGGTATTGCGGGGGTCAACGGACCCGCTTTATTTCCTGATTGTAAATTTGACTTCCCGTTCACTAACGTAACAGTGGTAGAAGGATAGAACTCTTGTTGTTGTTAACAAAGAAAATGTTAGCAGCAGTTCTGCAGTGGAGAGTATTCCCCCTATACTCTCCAACTAGTCATTAGAAATGGACACTGGCATTAAACACGGGGAACATCCATCCCCCGTGAGCGCCCGTAGTGTGGGACACGCATAAATTACGCGCAGCATCCTGGAACGTAAGGCAGCGGCGGCACAGATAAGAGTTCCATTCCCGGGCGGAATGTCTCCGGGCGGCCGTTTGCCGTTTTCGCGCTGGAAGCACTTTCTTTCGCCAGATGTTATCAGCGATATAAAAGTGGGCAGCGTTTCTTCCTGGCCAGGCCTCGCCGCACCAGAGCCTTAAGAGCACCGGCGCCCGAGCCGCGGCGGCATAGTAATAGCCTCGCGAAACGCACTCGTAACTGTAGCCATAAATCACCCGCGGCACGCGAACACATGCATACCTGCCTACCGGCCGCCGCCATCAGGGTGAGCGGCGGGGAGGGGGAGATGCAGGGGCTGTCGGCGACTGCGAGGGGTGGTGGAGGGAAATGGGAGGGGGCCAGAGGTGCTCTCGTGGCACTGCAACACGACTGGGAAAGAGATGGATGTTCCCAGCACTCAGAACCTGCATAAAACGAGGATGCAAGTAATATTGTTGGACACAAAGTTTCTCTTTTTAAATAATTTCTTCTTTATTCACAATAAAGAAATATGGCTCGTTAATTCAAATCTATCGCAGCACACTTACAACACAGGGCAAATTATCGAGTGGAAAATTGACTTTTACAGGAGTGTTAATACCAGAGAGCCAAGAGAAGGGCCGGCTGGATTGGCCGAGCGGTTCTAGGCGTTACAGTCTGGAACCGCGCGACCGCTACGGTCGCAGGTTCGAATCCTGCCTCGGGCATGGATGTGTGTGATGTACTTAGGTTAGTTAGGTTTAAGTAGTTCTAAGTTCTAGAGGACTGGTGACCTCAGCAGGTAAGTCCCATAGTGCTCAGAGCCATTTGACCCATTTCAAGGGAAGGCAGGATTCAGTTACGATTGTGGACGGGGCCGTAATCAGTTTCTGTTGGTTGCCTTTTACTGTTACACACAATTTATTTTAAAGCAGTAATTCCAAACTCAACAATAAATAAAATACCACACATTATTAATGACTGAATAAACAACTGTGTAAATAATAGTGTTTTCAGTGAGTTACAATTTAGCAAATCACCATTAAATACAGATGCAGCTAAAAGCAAGCCTCTTTGATCACGGCTGAAGAATTTACACGCCAAGAATGGCAAGAATGGCAAGAACTCGCTGCAATTTACAACTTACAGGTACTCAAATATGAAAGTTAAGTCGCCACATACACAGCAGGAGGCATCAAACACAAGGAATGGCAGTAAATAAGGTATTAAGCCTTACTGCTAAAATACAAATACCAAATTAAAATTTTAGGGTAAATGATCACAATCACGGCTGAAGGCCTTACACGCCAGGAAGGGCAATGATATAAACAATTAAGAAACCTACTGTAAAACAGCAAATACAATAGCAAAGGTTAATTAAAGAAACAACTGATCACAAAACGGGTGAAACAAGATGATGGTAAACCTTAACACAACCCTTAACATCCACTGAACACTACACTGCAAGATTTATTCTAGAAGGCGACCATAACTATTAACTAGATATACATATAACCTTCATTAAAGGCATTACAAGGCATTGTAATAAATAGTACAATAATAAAACACAAAAACCAGGACTTAAGTCCCTTAAAGGGCACTGAAGCAGATTATACCCGCAGAAGGCGTGGACTGAAGGAGCGTTACACTGAACTTCTAACATTCTGCGTGGTGTCTGTTTGTTCTGTCGTGTCTCCCTTCCACTTTCGCGCAACGACGCTCTGAGCGTGTTTTTTGGGGAATTGACTAGTTTGAACCTGGGACCTGTTGCTGGTAAGGAGACGCCAAACCACACATGACATGTAGAGTTCAGAATAGTTCAGTGAGACTAGCGATGATATAATCAAATACTTAATAATTTCAGCGTCAGCTCCAGTGCACTCCCTGTGAAAGAATCTTAACACTAACTAAACTTAGTGGAAGGGGTTCAAGGCTTTCCTATTTTTAGTTAGCTGGTAAAATAACGTCGAAAAAGCAGTTAAGTTTACCACTGGAAATTTTATTCTACTCACAAAACATTGTTTATAAATTGCACTATTGATAAAAGGAAATATTTTAATACAGGATGATAAAAACCAACTGCGTTCAACAAAAATGTGAACGAATATTCCCTGAATGGGTTTTCAAGTTCTACAATGGATCGAAGGATGACCTATGCCATATCACATCTATAATTTAGGTTTAAATTAAGTTTCACAAAAGAGAAAACTATCAAAATAGTCTACAGTCCCCTCAATTATCTTAAATTACTTATTTAACTTGTCGTAAATTACAGTGGCTGATGCGGCTTCTCAATAACTATATAACAGAAAAATCATCGCGTTTCAGATTTTTACTTCAAGTGGCAAATGTGAACACCATGAGATTTAATTGACGATCGACACTAGTATTATGTAAAAAGGGAATGCAACAGTTGAGACTTCTGCAGTTCTGAGTGAAGCCTTATGCGCTCAAAAATGCGGCATCGCGTGCGTTCATTACCTTGTCGGTGTTTAGGCAACGTCAGGGAGCGGCGGGAGGCGCAGCTCCACACACCTCGCGGTCTCGGAAGCAACTCTCACGTCACGTCTCCTTACTACAGTTTACCGAAGTTGATTTAAAAAAGCTATCTGGCTGTTTTTTCAACTGACCAACCAGGGTCTCAATGTTAACCTTCAGCTCCGCCTACAAAATTCTGTCTATCCAATGAGAAACGTTATACTTTTCATGATGGGGCAATGTTTTTTAACGTTTGAAACGTAACAGAGACACGAAAAAGTCTCACGCTAAAACTTGCAGCTGGTGTGGCCCTTTTAGTGTTATCGTAAGATCTATACTGTTCTTCTGGAGGGCTCTATCTTTTAACATGGGCTGGGGGTGATTTTGGCGGTCGGCTGGCGACGTGGGTGTCCGTCCCTTATCGTAGGGCCTTCTAGCTTAACACGGTTCTGCTCTCAGCTTCTGTTCTTGTTTCTCCCCTCGGAACTGCGTCTGATTCACGGTGGGAAGGTATGACATGCATTAGGCGTTCTTGTGTTAGTCTGTGGTGTTCCATTTGCTCACTCGTTGATCGTATTACTTTGGTTAATTTAATGTGAGGATTTATTCGGAGCTATGTGACATACTGCCGGATTTTCTTATTATGTCAGGGTTTTCAGGGAAGGAGTTGGATTTGCCTGACACCTTACAAACTACTGGCCTCTTTTTAGAATACACATGTCTTACAAGAACCAAGAGGCCATAGATGGTGCTCTAGGAATCGACCTCTGAGTAGGTCCGGCAACAAACACTTTCGCGAGCGATGAAATGGGCAGCCAAGACTTGCATTCACTTCACAAGATGGTAACTCAGACTAGTGGGAGTCTAACGAATGACTAACGATAATCATGCTGAAGGTTCCTATCGTCCGATAAACCAAATGCAACGATGTAACAATACGCCAAAGCCGGAACTGGCGGTCTGCACAACGTCCCCAGAAACTTTGCTTAGAGCGCCCGGAACGAGAAAGGAATCAGTACCACAAGAGTAGAAGAATCGCCAACCGGCCTACAGTTAAAAAAGCTGTCAAAACTAGACGCCTTACCGGACAGCAGCGGCAATGCGAGGAAATGTACACTGCCGTTACATACACTAACCCATGGGGCAGGTAACTGGGGCGTTAGCGGCCACCAGGCAAGAAAAATTACCGCGGGTTGAACAAATTTTAACAAGTTGAACGCAGTAAATAGTAATGAGATGTCGAGGAAAGCTAATCAGATCCGCCTTCCCCAAGCACTCCACTGTCTGTTCTTCACCTCGGTGACACTACTAGCAGCAACACGCACCCAAGTCACTGGAGAATCGAGAGATATCACAATGGTGGAGGAGTCTCTACTTGGATTGAAATGCACTCATCATAAAGGTTGCTGGATCCGGTTTACGACGGGGTCGTGCACCCTCGTGACCACAGACCTTCTATCTGGCAGTAGATGTGTGCCGCCAGTGGTCGCGGCGTGTTCTGGCACTGCTCGGAGCTGGCTCCTTCTGAGTCCCCAACCGAACTAACCCACTCACACGACACGGACAAAACAACGACGTCGCTCCAAAGACAGGGCAACAGTTACTACATATCGGAAACCACCGCTGCTGCCACTAGCGTAACCATGCCAACTAAACGATCGCGTCTGGCATCCAACAGAGGGCGAAACCTACAAACAGTACCAACGCGAGCCACAGCACGACTCAAGTGTGACAAGGATGCAAATCATCTCTTCGCTGCAGGGTGTACAAAATACGAGCGGTATTCAGTGATAAACAATGCAACACTTTTTTTCTGAAAGCAGATTACAATACGCCGTATTATTTCCCACCCTTGGTTATAAAACCCTGTTTTTCAACCTAATCTCCGTTCGATGCGAAGGCCTTACGGAATATTACTGGGAAGGCCTGTAGTCACACATGGTACCACTCTACTAGTCGACGTCGGAACCAACACCATCCTGCGTCAGTAACTTTGCCATGAACCACGTTCTGTTTCCCACACAGTGCATTCTTCGTTGAATCAGATTGAAGGGCTGTAGGGTCGATGAGGAAGAACAGTGGCCGGCCGGGTTGGCCGTGCGGTTAAAGGCGCTTCAGTCTGGAACCGCGTGACCGCTACGGTCGCACGTTCGAATCCTGCCTCGGGCATGGATGTGTGTGATGTCCCTAGGTTAGTTAGGTTTAAGTAGTTCTAAGTTCTAGGGGACTGATGACCACAGCAGTTGAGTCCCATAGTGCTCAGAGCCATTTGAACCATTTTTTTGAAGAACAGTCCAATGAAATATTGTGAGCTGTTCTCGGTTGCGCAGTCTTATGTGAGGCCTTACGCTGTTGTGGAGAGGGAAAAGATCGTTTCCTCTTTTTTTGCGAATAAGTTGGTTATTCATAATCCCCTGGTATCGAAGTACGCTGCAGAGTTGATCACTGCACCATTATGGGGGACATCAAACGGAATAACTCATTCAGATTCCGAGAAGATCCTGGCCGTCACTTTACCGGCTCATAGTGCGGCTTTGAACTTTTTCATCGTACGAGTTGTGGTTTGGCACCACTCCATGGAGTGCCGTTTTGTTTTCCTTTCGGAGTAATGAATGCATGGTTCATCGCTTGTGATGATGTTCGAAAAAAATTATTACCATCAGCCTTGTGACGCGCGAACAGTTCCGCACAGACGGTCCTTCGTTGCTCTTTATGGTCGTCTGTTACGCGGCCAGTTGTGGGCCGCCGGCCTGCACACAGGTGATCGGAGAGCTTTGCGCGACGTTATTGCGATCATAACAGGCGCGTCGCCCAACAACTCACAATGCTTTTGTTCGCTTTCAGGTCTCCGTAGATATTCTGCAACGATCTACGAATATCAGCGATGCTCTGGTTTTCCCCAAAACGAAAGTCAATGACAGCACTGCTTGGAACGCACCTACGTTACAGACGCCATCTTTAAAGCTGCGTATAGCGACGCCATCTGTCGGAACACCATGAAACTATAAGGGCTGAATCGGGAGTATTCCACGATGTAGCACGACAAATTCCCCATTATTGACCGAAATTGGGCGAGAAAAACGTGTTGCGTTACTTTTTGAATGCCCCTCGTTTATGTCAATCATCAGGGACATATTCTTCACATCAGAGCATTAAAAGTTAGGTAGAAAGCCATTCGTTTGATGAAGCCTAGAGGCACATCATCAAGTAAATGAGTAGCTTCATGTCTGAGAAACTGTAGATACGTTTCCGGGAAGATATCCTGAATAATTACAACCCCCACGTTGAGGCTAAATCTGTGTTACTTCTCTCTTCTCGCACTTGATATAGGTTTTTACAATCCTAGATGTAACTGATAACTGAAGATCCCATCACCCGAATTGACAGACTCATCAGCGAATGATGTACATGCTAAGAAATGCAGAAACACGACACTGTGCTCGAACGTGTATTGAGAGGAGGACATTCCCGGCTCAATTTCTGCCTCACATATTCAGTACACCCGCTGAAAGCGATCAGGCACAAAAGATTTTAATGCAGAATGTTTTGGATCATCATGTGCTTAACGATCTCGTTTCTTGCAATTATCCTTGTACTAGTTGATGGAGATTCATCCACACAGCCCGTTTTTCAAAAAAAATGGTTCAAATGGCTCTGAGCACTATGGGACTCAACCGCTGAGGTCATTAGTCCCCTAGAACTTAGAACTAGTTAAACCTAACCAACCTAAGGACATCACAAACATCCATGCCCGAGGCAGGATTCGAACCTGCGACCGTAGCGGCCTTGCGGTTCCAGAATGCAGCGCCTTTAACCGCACGGCCACTCTGGCCGGCCCCGTTTTTCAAGCCGACGCATTCGTACATCGCGTGGTGCAACTCCTGATCATATACTATGTGATTAAAAGTTTCCGAACAGCTGGCTGAAAATGACTTACAAATTCGTGGCGCCCTCCATCAAATCCTGGAATGCAATATTGTGTTGGCCCACTCTTAGCCTTGATAACAACTTCCACTCTCTCAGGCATACTTTCAGTCAGGCGCTGGAAGGTTTCTTGGGGAATGGCAGCCCATTCTTCACGGAGTGCTGCGCTGAGGAGAGGTATCGACACCGATCGGTGAGGCCTGTCACGAAGTCGGCGTTCCAGAATATCCCAAAAGTGTTTTGTAGGATTCAGGTCAGCACTTTGTGCAGGCCAGTGCATTACAGAGATGTCATTGTTGTGTAACCACTCCGTCACAGGAAGTGCATTATGAACAGGTGCTCGATCGTGTTGAAAGATGCAATCGAACACGACCACACGATAACACCACCGCCTCCAGATTTTTCGGTTGTCATTACACACGCTGGCAGATGACGTTCACTGTTTACTCGCCATACCCACACCCTGCCATCGGATCGCCGCCTTGTGCACTGTGATCCGTTACTCCACACAAAGTTTTTCCACTGTTCAATCGTCCAATGTTTACGCTCCTTACACCAAGCGAGGCGTCGTTTGCCACTTACCGGCGTGATGTGTGACTTATGAACAGCCTCTCGACCATGAAATCCAAGTTTTCTCACCTCCCGCCTAACTGTCAGATTACTTGCAGTGGATCCTGATGCAGTTTGGAATTCCTGTGTGATGGTCTTGATAGATGTCTGCCTATTACACATTGTGACCCTGTTCAACTGACGGCGGTCTCCGTCAGTCAACAGACGACGTCGGCCTGTACGCTTTTGTGCTGTAAGTGTCCCTTCTCGTTTCCACTTCACTGTTACATCGGAAACAGTGGACCTAGTGATATCTAGGAGTATGGAAATCTCGCGTACAGGCGTATGAAACAAGTGACACCCAATCACCTGACCACGTTCGAAGTTCATGAGCTGCGCTGACCGCCACATACTGCTCTCTCACGATGTCTAATGACTACTGAGGTCGCTGATAAGGAGTACCTGGCAGTCGATGGCAGCACAATGCACTTAATATGAAAAACGTACGTTTTGGGGGTGTCCGGATACTTTGATCACATAGTGTATGAGCCTGTCGGTCGTCAGCGTTGTTGGCTTCGTAGCAACTTCTTGCACAAAGTAATTCCCTCATGGACAGAGTTGAAGTACTGCGCCTGCATTACCATCTGCTACATGTAGTGCATATCGGTCATTTCAGACATACAGTATATCGCTGCGATGTTATGGTGGAAGCTGCCCTAAAACAGAACAAATGACGATAAGACAAAAACATGCAGATGTCGTGACCAAGTGTAAATACGAAATGCACACGGGTGGCGACTTACGGCGAAGCGTCGGGGAGCTGCCTCAACGTGCCAAAATCCAAGGTCCTGCTCATTGGTGAGGGCTTGCCGAAGTGATGCGTTGCCCCCCTTAGTGTCGCCTCCACCATACGATGTCTTGGACTTGATTTCGCAGCAGATCTGCGCCGCTCAGCGACTATCAGTGGTAGACGCTTGCTACAGACAATCAGAGCAAATCTCTCAGATCACCGGCTACGAGCTCTCGACGTTATCCAACGCGCGCAATACGTGAACAAGTATCATGCTTCCCGTATACCACACTTGGCTTAAGTACTACCAGTCCCAAATCTCCTGGCCCGACGATTGTTGATGGCTTTCGGCTCCTTCGTCAGCTCGGGGATGTTAGTCAAGGTGCAATATGAATCCCTTGTACTGCCACGAGATCGTGGCGGGGTGGGACTCATCCACGTGCCGACTCATGTCAAGGCACTTTACGTCAGCTCCCAACTAAAACTTTGGCATCGTTGCCCGCAGAGCCTTACTAGCCTCCAGCTTCACAACTTTGCGCCGACCTCCTTGTCCGCCCCAGTACTGGTATCGACCATTCCAACCCCGTTTTATTACATCCAACGATTTTTCCTGGAGTTCAGCTATGTCTACCGGTCGCAGTGGTTAGCACACTGGACTCGCATTCGGGAGGACGACGGTTCAATCCCGTCTCCGGCCATCCTGATTTAGGTTTTCCGTGATTTCCCTAAATCGCTTCAGGCAAATGCCGGGATGGATCCTTTGAAAGGGCACGGCCGATTTCCATCCCCATCCTTCCCCCACCCGAGCTTGTGCTCCGTCTCTAATGACCTCGTTGTCGACGGGACGTTAAACACTAATCTCCTCCTCCTCCTCTGTCTACCGGTCCTTACCACTTACACGTTTGAAAAAAGAGACAGCATTGGTCGTATATTTTTTACTATCGCAAAATCGATTTTCTGTCACTGAGTGACCATCTTCAGTGCTATATTGTATAACTTAAATTAGGGTGCACTGTTGTCACTAAGCTTACGACAATTGCTATGTGATTGCCGTAAGCTTAGTGACAACAGTGCATCCTAATTTAAGTTATACAATATAGCACTGAAAATGGTCACTCAGTGACAGAAAATCGATTTTGCGATAGTAAAAAATATACGACCAATGCTGTCTCTTTTTTCAAGTATACCTGTTATCTGGTCGTAGTGCACAAGACAACATGGAGTCGCCACTTACACGTTTGTACCTCGCGAAAACAGTCTCCGAATTGTTACAACAGTGCCGCCCGTTCAACCCCATCGAACGTAAGTATCCACAATACGTGTGGCGCCACATATGGAAGGCGACCCATGCGCGTTTTCTCGAATCAGACGTTCAATCAGCGTGGTAGAACACCGTGAATGGCAAGCAAGTTAACCGAGATCGTCTACACCGCATCCATCTCGCCGATTCATCCCTCTGCACCCACTGTGGATGACACGGATGTCCATCGGTTCACTGTGGCACAGCGTTCGATGTCTGGACACTTGCGCGGCGAATTTTGGCGTTTCTTACTCGACAGACACCAGCTCAGATCGACGTCCACATGCTTTTGTACCCCGATAAGACTTTCTACCCCTCTGCCAAAAGGGGCCACACGATCCGCTATCTTTTTACTTCTGGCGACAAGCCTACGCTAGGATATTGGACTTATCTCAACGAACGACACTGCGTCCTGATCCGTAACCCACGCTATAAGCAATATTTTTCCAATTTCTTACGGAGCACCTTCGATGACCCACCTCGTAGCTGGAACGTCCAAGGCCTGAAAAGCTGAAAACTGTATTAACCGAACCGAACTGAATAGATCTGCTACCCAGAACCCACGCCTCCGCAATGAGAAGACACGTTTGGACGAGCTGGCCTGCTGTAGGCGGAGACACTTCAGGCGCTCCTGTAAGAACTGGTCTTTAACTACAAGTCGCACGACGACTTTCTATAAAAGAAAATAAAAAAAAATAAAAAAATAAAATAAAATAAAGAAAACTTTTCCTGATTTATTCCTCATAATTTCTTCTTAAAGGAAAATGAAAATGAAATTTGATTCGGGCATGGATGTGTGCGATGTCCTTAGGTTAGTTAGGTTTAAGTAGTTCTAAGTTCTAGGTGACTGATGACCACAGATGTTAAGTCCCATAGTGCTCAGAGCCATTTGAACCATTTTTTTTGAAATTTGATTTTGGCTTTGAGAAACGTTTTTTTTTTTTTTTTTTTTGTTCCACAACATTGCCTTTTCGCCATCAAGACGAAAGAGACTAATTTGTATTTACTGGAAGGAGAGACCAGGATAAATGGAGTATTTGTTTTCTTAAAAAAACAAAAAAAATGGCTAGCACATTTGCCTAGCAAGTACAGAGATCTGGGTTCAAGTCTCTGCTGTAGTACAAATTTTAATTGATTTCTTCGGTTGCTATCATTAAGGTGAAGGAGAGTAGTTATTTCTTTATTAGTTGTTCACATAACACAAAAAAATAAAAAAATAAAAAAGGAAAAAAAGCTATGTGGAAACGTGCTAATCTGAGAGAAAGCGTCTGTTATGGTTTGCGGTTCCAGTACTGCTGACTCTAACGTTTTTATCCCTTCTGTGAAAGAGCTACAAGCAGTCAGATCACACATCGATAAGGAAATCGCAAGAATATACTTTCGGCTCATAGTGCATTGGTGAAAAACTTAAAATGCTGCACAACAGGTAACGGCAAAAATAAGAAAAAAAAGTGGTCAGCGCGACGGACTATCAATCCTAAGGGCCCGGGTTCGATTCCCAGAAGGCTGGGTCGGAGATTTTTCTCCGCTCAGGGACTGGGTGTTGTGTTTTCCTAATCATCGTCATTTCATCCCCATCGAAGTGGCGTCAAATCGAAAGACTTGCACCAGGCGAGCGTCTACCCGACGGGAGGCCCTCGTCACACGCCATTATTATTATTCACAAAGATCTATCCACAACCTTACAAATACGTATCATATTAAGAATTTATAGAAATTTCGATTGAGGAAACCAAAGTACCGAGCATTGTAGCAAGAATTGAAATATATTGCTTTTAAACAATACTTTTTGGTGAATGTAGATACTTCAGAAAAAAACTGAGTGGGTTTTCTAAGTGTATAGGAATAATTAGGAGGGTAATGAAGCCATGTCTTGAAAAACGCCCCCTCCTAAATACGTACCTCGTAATGACAGCAAGTCACTGATTTCATCTTGAAGGGATGAAATGCAAATGAAGTAAGTGAGATCTGGTTTAACAGGAAAGAGCGGATCAGGTTGTGGAAAAGGGCCAGGATCAGTTACTGTTACTTACACAAGAACACACAAATTTATTCCTCGGAAATAACAAGGATCAGTTCAAGGCTGAGGGCCTATGTAACTTCTCAATAATAAAGTTTAACTAATTGCTTTCAAGATACAAGAATTTCGACAAACGGCTGAAGGTCTTACTTAAATAAAATGAAAACATCTTCTCGGCTAAACGCACAAATAATATTTCAGGTCAGCAAAGGAAATTCTGAAAAGGCAAGCATTTACAAATTTCGGCTGAAAGCCATATTAAGGAAAATTTAAAGTAATTCCTATGCTGAAAGCTCAACAATATTCCACTATAATAAAAGGGGACTTTTCAATACAAGAATTTACACAGTACAACAGAAAAACATCTTAAGAAAACTTGAAATATCTTGACGTCTGAAATGGTTGAAATGGCTCTGAGCACTATGGGACTTAACTTCTGAGGTCATCAGTCCTGAAGGCCCAAACAGTTATTCAGAATAATTCAAGACAAACCTTAAGATAAGCATTTACACAGTACGGCTGAAGGCCATTTTAAGAATTCAAGATAATTAAGGAGAAAATCAAATGTGTGTGAAATCTTATGGGACTTAACTGCTATGGTCATCAGTCTCTAAGCTTACACAATAATTAACGTAAATTATCCTAAGGACAAACACACACACACCCATTCCCGAGGGAGGACTCGAACCTCCGCCGGGACCAGCCGCACAGTCCATGACTGCAGCGCCCTAGACCGCTCGATTAAAGAGAAACTTTACGAACAGGAATTTACACATTACGGCTGAAAGCTACAGATTTTAAAACAAACGCGGCTGAAGGCCTAAATGCAGAGCAAACACGAATTTTAAATAAAATACGGCTGAAGATCTAATCTTAAAGTACTTCACAGAAGGTTCGGCTGAAGGCCATATACTGAAAATAGAACAGGCAAACAAATACCCGACTAAAGGCCTGGCACAGTACTTGTGACAAAAGAAAATCACAAGCACATGAACAGTCAGTGGCGCTCAGAAATGTTCCAAGTGCGGCCTGGGGAGGAAACTCTAA
The DNA here is from genome assembly GCF_023864275.1 of Schistocerca cancellata. NCBI lineage: Eukaryota > Metazoa > Arthropoda > Insecta > Orthoptera > Acrididae > Schistocerca > Schistocerca cancellata. Next base: position 709,575,228 of record NC_064630.1, read on the forward strand.
CGACAGTTTAGGTGAGACAGGCAGCCAAGCGTAACACTAAATAATAGGGTGACAGCACGACCTAGGGACGGCTGAAGAACCAACCAACAACATAATCGATTCCCTTCCACCCGAACAACGGCACGGCAACCGAAATCATCAGCAAGGACGAAGATACAACTGACCTTACGCCTCGGAGACTTCCTCGCTGCTCTGTCACAACCGACCGACTGGCTACTCCAGTACGCAGACAGCATTCATCTGCTGAGCGGAATTCACAGAAGCTACGCACAGTTCCACGTAAACACTTGCACCTAGAACTCCGATAATCCTAAAACCAATCACTGTGGAACAACAAAGCGAAATGACAAGTCACACACACACAGGGTTCAGAAGAACGCGAAATCCCGAAGACTGGCTAAAATTTACAGACGCGCGAAATTTGGCACGGACTTCAATGCGAAATGCTTTTAATAAGTTCCACAACGAAACATTGTCTCGAAATTTGGTAGAAAATCCGAAGAAAGTCTATTCGTATGTAAAGTAAAAAAGCGGCACGACGCAGTCAATACCTTCGCTGCGCAGTGCCGATGGTACTGTTAAAGACGACTGTGCCGCTAAAGCGGAGTTATTGAACGCAGTTTTCCGAAATTCCTTCACCAGGGAAGACGAATGGTATATTCCAGAATCTGAAACACGAACAGCTGCTAGCATGAGTTTCTTAGAAGTAGATACCTTAGGGGTTGCGAAGCAACTCAAATCTCTTGATACTGGCAAGTCTTCAGGTCCAGATTGTATACCGATTAGGTTCCTTTCAGATTACGCTGATACATTAGCTGCCTACTTAGCAATCATATACAACCGCTCGCTCACCGATAGGTGTGTACCTACAGACTGGAAAATTGCGCAGGTCGCACCAGTGTTTAAGAAGGGTAGTAGGAGTAATCCATCTATGTACAGACCTATATCATTAACGTCGGTTTGCAGTAGGGTCTTGGAGCATATACTGTATTCAAACATTATGAATTACCTCGAAGGGAACGATCTATTGATACGTAATCAGCATGGTTTCAGAAAACATCGTTCTTGTGCAACGCAGCTAGCTCTTTATTCGCACGAAGTAATGGCTGCTATCGACAGGGGATCTCAAGTTGATTCCGTCTTTCTAGATTTCCGGAAAGCTTTTGACACCGTTCCTCACAAGCGACTTCTAATCAAGCTGCGGGCCTATGGGGTATCGTCTCAGTTGTGCGACTGGATTCGTGATTTCCTGTCAGGAAGGTCGCAGTTCGTATTAATAGACGGCAAATCATCGAGTAAAACTGAAGTGACATCAGGTGTTCCCCAGGGAAGCGTCCTGGGACCTGTGCTGTTCCTGATCTATATAAATGACCTGGGCGACAATCTGAGCAGTTCTCTTAGGTTGTTCGCAGATGATGTTGTAATTTACCGTCTAGTAAGGTCATCAGAAGACCAGTATCAGTTGCAAATCGATTTAGAAAAGATTGCTGTATGGTGTGGCAGGTGGCAGTTGACGCCAAATAACGAAAAGTGTGAGGTGACCCACATGAGTTCCAAAAGAAATCCGTTGGAATTCGATTACTTCATAAATAGTACAATTCTCAGGGCTGTCAATTCAACTAAGTACCTGGGTGTTAAAATTACGAACAACTTCAGTTGGAAAGACCACATAGATAATATTGTGGGGAAGGCGAGCCAAAGGTTGTGTTTCATTGGCAGGACACTTAGAAGATGCAACACGTCCACTAAAGAGACAGCTTACACTACACTCGTTCGTCCTCTGTTAGAATATTGCTGCGCGGTTTGGGATCCTTACCAGGTGGATTTGACGGAGGACATCGAAAGGGTGCAAAAAAGGGTAGCTCGTTTTGTATTATCACGTAATAGGGGAGAGAGTGTGGCAGATATGATATGCGAGTTGGGATGGAAGTCATTACAGCAAAGACGTTTTTCGTCGCGGCGAGATCTATTTACGAAATTTCAGTCACCAATTTTCTCTTCCGAATGCGAAAGTATTTTGTTGGGCCCAACCTACATAGGTAGGAATGATCATAAAAATAAAATAAGAGAAATCAGAGCTCGAACAGAAAAGTTTAGGTCTTCGTTTCTCCCGCGCGCTGTTCGGGAGTGGAATGGTAGAGAGATAGTATGATTGTGGTTCGATGAACCCTCTGCCAAGCACTTAAATGTGAATTGCAGAGTAGTCATGTAGATGTAGTTTCCACAAGCGGTCGGTCACCAAATACACGTCATCCGATTAGACGACGGACCGAACGACCAACCAAAGTCGTCCCCACTCAGGCTATGAGTGTCGGCAACGGTCGGGCGAGTCTTGGCTGTCCGGAGGTCACTGCAGCTCCAACCCGACTCAATTCAATGTCCGTTCTGACCTCGGAGACACAGCGACCCGGGCACACTGGCTCGGAGCCACCCATGCGGAGGTTACTCTATACCGTAGGCGACGACATCTCTGCACGAGGAAGGAACCGACCCGCGTCCGGAAAGATGACCAACAGACGAGGCCCAAAAACGGTCAAAAGACAAAATACACGTCACCCAATGAGACGACCAACCGACGGTCGTTCCCACTCCAATCTCCTTCCATCGGACAGGTCATGTGTGCGGCCAGCGGTCGGTAAGTACTGGCTGTCCGTACCTCACTGGCGCTCCATCCCGACTGAACTCCCGACAGACGACGACCCGGAAATACTAGCGGTCGCTCCAGAAATGGTACGACAGTCAACTATCAATAGGCGCTGCTGCTGCCACCCACGGGCAAGCAAACCAGCTTAGTGACGCCAGTAAAGTGAATAAGAAGGAGGCGTCAGTACTATAAAGATAAGGTGACATGCAATAAACGGCATGAACAAGAGCCGCGCGCGGCTCAGTAACCTTGCAAGTGACAGGTAGTACAACATTTTACTAATATCACATATTACGTGAGTCGTTATCATGTGTGGCACGTCACTGTCACCTAGTAGAAGACATTATTGTGTGTGCCAGTTCACGCGTTATGTTCGTCAAGAGAAGATGGAGTACCATTAAATCGCACAAAATGTGCTCGATCTCCACTTCAACGATTCTGTCACTCCATCCATCTCTGAAACGCCTAGCTCGCTGGGGACTGACGGTGTTAAGTGGTAGATCGGTTTCCCTCCGTCGGATCATCTTCAGAGCTTTGAAGATTCATTTAAAGAAGTAGGGATTCAATACGATCTAAAATAACATAAATTGGTTATTATTTGCGCTGGGTAGACGTGAATCAACTTGAAGTGTATATCTCTATCTGTAACTTCTGCAATGTGCCGTGGACGCCTGAAATAAAATTACCAACAATTGTCACACATACACAGAGTTTCCCAGGGTGAGATGGCCTACATTCTGGCGTATGACAGGAACGATCATTCCGAGCAATGGAATCAACTATACACATACCTTAAAGCTGTGAGCAATCATTCAGTAGAAAAGATGTTTTTCAAAGTATCGAAAAATAGTTAAAATGGCTCTGAGCACTATGGGACTTAGAACAACTTAAACCTGACTAACCTAAGGACATCACACACATCCATGCCCGAGGCAGGATTCGAATCTACGACCGTAGCGGCCGAGCGGTTCCAGACTGAAGCGTCTAGAACCGGTCAGCCACACAGGTCGGTTTTTCAAAGTAACGAAGAAGAACAAGTGGTTATAACTCTTAATGTATGCATTTTAGAGCCCATGCTTATTAGTATTTTTTTTGTTTTCTGGTCCATACTACCATCTCTAAAAATATGTAAAGCAAAGAACTTGCAGTAACAGTTATTTGTGTCACAGTAGTGAAGGTGAAGAACATGTTTATCTTTCCTCCTGGAACATCGCGTTTTCGTACTACGACTTATCCAGTGTGCCCTGTTTTGTGGTTTGGACGCGAAACTTTTATTAAAGTCTTGAATTACTTATTAGATCTTTCCGTAATTTAGGAAAACCAATAAGGAAATTGTGTGGATAGCTCCCTTAAATTGCGCTTATCTTCCACCTTCACCCATTTACATCATTGTGCTGATCATGATCAACTCAAGCTAGAATACAATATTTCTTCCGCAAATCCTGTGAGAGGGTACAGGGGGCGTATGCTTCTGCAATAACTATAGTTGCACCTCTGTTTTTCTTAGTTCGACACTTCAAATGGTTCAAATGGCTCTGAGCACTATGGGACTTAACATCTGTGGTCACCAGTCCCCTAAAACTTTGAACTACTTAAACCTAACTAACCTAAGGACATCACACACATCCATGCCCGAGGCAGGATTCGAACCTGCGACCCGAGCAGTCGCGCGGTTCCGGACTGAGCGCCTAGAACCGCGAGACCACCGCGGCCGGCGGTTCGACACTCAAACGGGCACTGTGTAAGTAGTCGTGTATTTGTTCCAGTACGGCCCTTGAAGACTCGGCTGCTGGAGAGGCCGAGCGTGCTGGAAGCGGGGCAGACGGTGGTGCTGGAGTGTGAGGCAGTCGGCTCCAGGCCGGAAGCCGTCATTTCCTGGTGGCGGGACAACTACCAGCTAGACAGAGGCAAGGTCAGTGCTCAGACGACCGTTTAATGCACAACCTCTCAGGCTAAGTTATTATGTTTCAGGCTTACCAGTTTCTCCAGTGAAGTGTGTATTTTTTCGTGTCATTCTCTCCTTTCTTCCTTATAATCTCAAAACGACTCTTTCATGCTAGGAATATCGGTTTATTTTTCTGGCGGATCGCCTTATTTATGGTCCCGAAACATGTGGTTTATTTTAATAGCTCCAACCCCGACTGCCCGAGCGCCAGTTTTAGATATAGTGTGAGTTCTACTCAGCTGTTTTCAGTGAACCGTCCATATTAGGGATGTAACGTTTAATGCCTCTGTCACATCAACTGACGCAATACGTCAGTCCTACTGGGGACCTAATTCCATCAGACTGTGTATTTCGACCTACTTCCTACAATAACAAAAGCTCTGCCGCCCTACAAAGTGTAATCCACTACAATCTAGGAATAATATTTCTCCCTACTTCTCGAAATATTTACTAAATGTGTTTGAAGTGCTTGACTTATCTACTTATTAAGATAACTTTTCATCATTTTGTAAACTGTACTGTAAGGAAGTTAATATGAAACTTGCGATTTTCGCATTTCTTCAAAAATTAAAACATTTCACTTAGGGAGGGTCTTATTTTTACTTGTGGTATTAGCTACTTTGGTTCTTTTAAACAAAGAAATGAGTTGTACATGACTTTGGCTCAGTAGGCCAACGGGAAGGCGTGCGTCTCCATTCGAAAACTCATAGAATGGCAAAAATAGTATCCACTTTTTATCTCAAATTTCTTGTTCAGGAGTAGCATTTTAACGAAGAACATTTTTATTTCTGACTTAATTATTAATTCCATATTGCTATATTAACTTCAATAATACAATCCATGAACCTACTGTTTACTAAGTGTCAGAACTAACGAAAAAAATCATATTTTGTTTTAGGCATACTTATTCCTGGGTAAAGTCTTTCTTTTTTGTCCTGGAACCTTAAGGGGGTACTCAGGAACAGCTTTTGGCACATATAGATTCTGCTCCTAGTTTTCTTTCGTAAATTTCAGTCTGATAATTTATAACTTTTAGTATAGTAAGTGGGTATACAGTTTTGATGACATATTTATATGCATGCCTCTGTGAAGAACCTGTCTTAAGGAACTTGTCACGTAAATGAAATTTGTTTAAAGATAATCTTATGTTATTAGGAAAAAACTGTTCAGTCCCATTATCCCTACTTTCTTTTTCTTTTTTTAGGTTTTGTCGATTCCTACTTGCCTCTTGTTGGTTCTACTTCACTATTCAGAGTACTGAAGTGACAGCTCTTATTTTTGATGCAGAAGATTAAAACGACAGAACAGGGGTCAGGTGCCATAAATGATAGTACGGTTTTCGTAAAACCACATGCAGGATATCGTTGTCCACCACTTGATATATTCTACAATGTTTCGAAAGAATTCTGAAATACAAATTGGAAGATTTTGCTTCTTAAGTAGCACAGAGTCATGCTTCGACATACATACTGGCAATGAAAATACAAATAGAATTGCAGTCACTTCTTGTTATAATTCTCCTTCGTCACAGAATACGCCATTTTTCAAGATATAAATGGACATCTATCTTTCATGATGGATCCGCTTGGAGCACGGAAAAATTCTTGAAAGAGTTCTTACAGAAGAGGATTCGCAGTTAATTAAAAAACTATCAATACTATCCTGTTATGAAACCTACACCTACAGCCAAATACAAGACAAATTATTCCAAAGTGTTTTGAGGAAACACGAGAATCTCTAAAAGTGTTCATATTTACTGCTGTTGTGATAGAAACTAATGATTTAACTAAAAAGACGAGCGAGTTTCATGGACAACTATTTTGTTCCCTTTTCCATAGTAAGTAAAGAGACCGAAATATGCGTAAATTTATCAGTAGTGAACAAGCAACGAACATTACTCTTATTTTCAAATACGTTTGTGTGCAAAATTTATATGTTAAGTCCATTAGTATGTATGTACTGAATTGTTGAATTTAATATTCGTTTCATCATGTCTGTTAACGCCTACCTGTGCTCGCTCAGAAGTTCTCTTTCTCAAATAACAGTTGGTTTATTCCATACCTGAATATTGGGGCGTCTCTCAACTGACGGCTAACCAAAAATCCAAAGCCATGATGTGTGATTCATCGTTAAGGTTTTGGGAAAAAAAGGCTGGTTTCTTTTCACTTTGTGCTGATACAAAATTGTGTGCAAAATTTATATAATTTGAGTCGGCACTTTCTCAATTATGGCGTCGGGAATCGTTATTTTTAGAGTTCCATGTCTCACTCAGTAAAAACGAAACCTTCATAAGAACACTTTTTGTCCTTCTGCCTGCCTGCCTGTCTGTCTTCAGTCCTTACTTTCACGTTACAAAACTGAAAATTTGTGATCGTATCAAAGGATAAAAATTGTTTTCGCCGTTTATTGTCTGATTATCTGACTGTCCGCCCTTTTTCTCAGGAACGGGCAGCAATACGAAGATAAAAGTTGCATCACATTCTTAAAACTATGGTCGCTCCATTTGCGGTATAATAATCGTGAGGTTCTAAGTCATTGCAGTCAAAAGGCATAGCGATTTATGTCACATATTTTTACACTCGTAAAATCACTCATCAAAACCTATAGGATACTTTCCATTGATCTATAATGATGAAATTTGGCAACAGGTAAGATTTCACAGTACGAGTAAAGGAAAAATTCAGAGAACTGTTAAATCGTATTTACAGTATATCCCACGAGAAATTTTTTATTCATTTGTTACCCGACGTCAAGCTAGCAAATAAAACAATCAGCAGTTCGGCATTCATGCAAATTACGACCCAATCACCCTGAATGGAGAAATGCTGATTATGATAATAAAGGTCGCCTTCCCCATGCACGTCTTCATGCCACATTTATGTTATAGAAATTAAAATGCTCTCGAAACTCTTAGAATCGCTGAGATCGATATCCCTCCAGTATCAATGCCGATAACAGGCAAAAATAGACCAGAATCTCGAGTTCCGAAATGTATGAACTGTCTGTATACTTAATTAAGTTTACCTGCAATCCACGTGCGCGAGTCCTACACGCACCTGGCCAATTTTTCCAAATGAATCTTCACTCCATACGTAGATAGTATGCTACTCCGATGCGTAGTTAATTTACACACCTGTTCAAAGAAAAGAAAATATTTAATTTAGTTTATTTACAGTTATTTCATGCTAATAATGCCAACGCAAGGCGTTGTACACTTCTGTCATAAGTGAACAACGACTGAGGTGGTTCGCGCTGGGTCGTAAACAGTTTCTGTAATCCGAAATTCTTCTCATTCTGTCTTGCCGTGTGTCTACCCACCTTGCGTTCACTGCATCGCCACTTCAGCCGACTAATGTAATGTTTTCTAAAGACGCATTGAGCTAAGGAAATAGAAGTAAACAAACTGACCTCATAAGATAATCAATGAATTTATCCAGCAGATGTAATAATTGTGCGTACTTGGTTCTTTCTGTAAATTATTTTAAGTCTATATAGTATGCGCAATTCGATAAAAAATAAATAGTGAACAAATAAAAGTGAACGGTTCCAGAAAAGGAAAATAGTTCGCAAAGATGGATTTTCCTGTCTGCAGTGTGTTATTACTTTGAGCTGGACTTCACTATCACGATCTGGGACCACTGACACCTGTTACCGTGAATATGAACCATTCATAGTAACCTGTTGTAGCCCTTACTTCATTATTAGTGTGCAGTGGACGCACCTTTCTTCGGAGATAACAACAGCCGTAAGCATAGCAGTTCACATATATGTTTCTGATTTGACGAATTCTCAGACATACTGTCGCACTTCGATTGTCTTGCTAAATCACCGGTTCTTAATCACTTAGAAACTATCTGAGGATACGTTGGACAGCGGGTGGATGCATCAATCAAATTACCTGTAGTTAGGTAGGCCTAAGAGTTCTAATCATGAAATGTGCTTGAGAAAAGTTGAATAATCTTGGTGCCCATCTCAGCACATTGTCAAGACCAGAGACGGTGTAAGACTTTATTTACTTGGTGCCTTCTCCAGGAGAGTCCCACGTATTCCAGATGTATTTTGGGTGTAGCGTGATTCAGTGTAAATGAGAATTAGTTCACTGTAAGCATCAGTCTTTACTGAGAAGTTGGAGGGCCTTCCAAGAGAAATGGCCCATAGTTGGGGATACGACAGGAATGCTCATTTGAAGCAAAAACCTTCATGTTTTCATATGCCCTATTGAGCTGGTTTCGGAAATAAAAAAACATTTAACACTAGAACACTAAAGGCAGGAAAATGTTACATTGCTACTGAACCATCGTAAAGTTTACTGTTCCACATTCTATATGGAAGTTACAGGGTGTTTCAAAAATGACCGGTATATTTGAAACGTTAATAAAAACTAAACGAGTAGTGATAGAAATACACCGTTTGTTGCAGTATGCTTGGGACAACAGTACATTTTCAGGCAGACAAACTTTCGAAATTACAGTAGTTACAATTGTCAACAACAGATGGCACTGCGGTCTGGGAAACTAAATAGTACGATATTTTCCACATATCCACCATGCGTAGCAATAATATGGCGTAGTCTCTGAATGAAATTACCCGAAACCTTTGATAACGTGTCTGGCGGAATGGCTTCACATGCAGATGAGATGTACTGCTTCAGCTGTTCAATTGTTTCTGGATTCTGGCGGTACACCTGGTCTTTCAAGTGTCCCCACAGAAAGAAGTCACAGGGGTTCATGTCTGGCGAATAGGGAGGCCAATCCACGCCGCCTCCTGTATGTTTCGGATAGCCCAAAGCAATCACACGATCATCGAGATATTCATTAAGAAAATTAAAGACGTCGGCCGTGCGATGTGGCCGGGCACCATCTTGCATAAACCACGAGGTGTTCGCAGTGTCGTCTAAGGCAGTTTGTACCGCCACAAATTCACGAAGAATGTCCAGATAGCGTGATGCAGTAATCGTTTCGGATTTGAAAAATGGGCCAATGATTCCTTTGGAAGAAATGGCGGCCCAGACCAGTACTTTTTGAGGATGCAGGGACGATGGGACTGCAACATGGGGCTTTTCGGTTCCCCATATGCGCCAGTTCTGTTTATTGACGAAGCCGTCCAGGTAAAAATAAGCTTCGTCAGTAAACCAAATGCTGCCCACATGCATATCGCCGTCATCAATCCTGTGCTCTATATCGTTAGCGAATGTCTCTCGTGCAGCAATGGTAGCGGCGCTGAGGGGTTGCCGCGTTTGAATTTTGTATGGATAGAGGTGTAAACTCTGGCGCATGAGACGATACGTGGACGTTGGCGTCATTTGGACCGCAGCTGCAATACGGCGAACGGAAACTCGAGGCCGCTGTTGGATCACCTGCTGCACTAGCTGCGCGTTGCCCTCTGTGGTTGCCGTATGCGGTCGCCCTACCTTTCCAGCACGTTCATCCGTCACGTTCCCAGTCCGTTGAAATTTTTCAAACAGATCCTTTATTGTATCGCTTTTCGGTCCTTTGGTTACATTAAACCTCCGTTGAAAACTTCGTCTTGTTGCAACAACACTGTGTTCTAGGCGGTGGAATTCCAACCCCAGAAAAATCCTCTGTTCTAAGGAATAAACCATGTTGTCTACAGCACAGTTGCACGTTCTGAACAGCACACGCTTACAGCAGAAAGACGACGTACAGAATGGCGCACCCACAGACTGCGTTGTCTTCTATATCTTTCACATCACTTGCAGCGCCATCTGTTGTTGAAAATTGTAACTACTGTAATTTCGAAAGTTTGTCCGCCTGAAAATGTACTGTTGTCCCAAGCATATTGCAACAAACGGTGTATTTCTATCGCTGCTCGTTTAGTTTTTATTGCCGTTTCAAATATACCGGTCATTTTTTAAACACCCTGTATAATATATAGGTTATACATTAGTTAATTACTGGTATTAAATCTACAGTGGAATGTTACATACCAAATTAAGTACAAATTCTTGTTTTATATCCTAACGTAGTCGCAAATTTTAAGACGATTTAGTAATCTAGGTTAACGTACATTTGTTCATGGGATAGCGGCGAGCTGACTTTTTATTTTAGCCGAATCAACATCGTCCCTTTCAGTCTCTTTGCTCGGCACATCTTTATGCCATTGAACTAGCCCACTGAACGAGCAGTTGTCCTCAGTGTGCTATGATTCAAGTAGTGTGAGGAATTAAGAGCGTATCAGAGAGATACATTGGTTAACTGTGTTCGTACAAGCGCTGCCTAAAATTTCACACATTTGCACTACTGAAGAATATGCTGATAATGGTGTACGTTTATGACTCTTGTACGGAAGTACTGCTGCATATGTGGAAAAATGCATCAACGCTTTCCGAAACGTCGAATTGCTAATCGTCGAGTGTTTTATACGTGCAGGAAAAGATATTCGTCCAAGTTACCACTTTCGTCTGAATGCAGGAACAGCAATACCTTGATCACAAGATGCAGTGTGGCCCTACAACCAGCTCACGACGACTTTATGAACCTAACGATGTAACATGAAAAGTACAGTGAATAAAACTTCCGGGCTACACATTTCACATACAGCTCGTCCACGATCTTCACAAAGGTGACACTGCCACAAAACTCGAAATTTATCACTCGTTAAATGACAATCCCCACCCATGAAACATGGACCATGTCATTGATGTGCTGTGCTGGTACTGCGAACGGTTGAAAGCAAGGCGAAACTACAGTCGTAATTTTTCCCGAGGGCATGCAGCTTTACTGTATGGTGAAATGATGATGACGTCCTCTCGCATAAAATATTCCGGAGGTAAAATAGTTCCCCATTCGGATCTCCAGTTGGGGACTACTGAAGAGGACGTCATTATCAGGAGAAAGAAAACTGGTCTTCTACAGATCGGAGCGTGGAATGTCAGATCCCTTAATCGTGCAGGTAGGTTAAAAAGTTTAAGAAGGGAAATCGATAGGTTGAAGTTAGATACAGCGGTAATTACTGAAGTTCGGCGACAGGAGAAACAAAGCTTCTGCTCAGAGGAATACAGGGTTATAAATACAAAATCAAATGCAACAGCAGGTTTAAAAATGAATAAAAAAATAGGAGCTTGTGTAAAGAACTACGAACAGCATAGTGAACGCACTATTGTAGCAACGATAGACACGATGCCCACGCCTACCACAGTAGTACAAGTTTATATGCCAACTAGGTCCGCAGATGACGAAGATTTTGAAGATAATTATGTTTGATGAGATAAAAGGAATTATTCAAATAGTGAAGGGAAAGGAGAATTAATAGTCATGGGGGACTGAAATTCGATAGTAGGAAAAGAATAAATTGGAAATTTGTGGTAAGGTCTTATGGGACAAAACTTCTAAGGTCATCGATCCCTAAGACTATACACTACATAACCTAACTTAAACCAAATTACGCTGTGCACAGGACACACACCTATGCCCGAGGGAGGACTCGAACCTCAGACGGGCGTAGAAAAAATAAGACAAGGAAATGTACACTCCTGGAAATTGAAATAAGAACACCGTGAATTCATTGTCCCAGGAAGGGGAAAATTTATTGACACATTCCTGGGGTCAGATATATCGCATGATCACACTGACAGAACCACAGGCACATAGACACAGGCAACAGAGCATGCACAATGTCGGCACTAGTACAGTGTATATCCACCTTTCGCAGCAATGCAGGCTGCTATTCTCCCATGGAGACGATCGTAGAGATGCTGGATGTAGTCCTGTAGTCCTGTGGAACGGCTTGCCATGCCATTTCCACCTGGCGCCTCAGTTGGACCAGCGTTCGTGCTGGACGTGCAGACCGCGTGAGACGACGCTTCATCCAGTCCCAATCATGCTCAATGGGGGACAGATCCGGGGATCTTGCTGGCCAGGGTAGTTGACTTACACCTTCTAGAGCACGTTGGGTGGCACGGGATACATGTGGACGTGCATTGTCCTGTTGGAACAGCAAGTTCCCTTGCCGGTCTAGGAATGGTAGAACGACGGGTTCGATGACGGTTTGGATGTACCGTGCACTATTCAGTGTCCGCTCGACGATCACCAGTGGTGTACGGCCAGTGTAGGAGATCGCTCCCACACCATGATGCCGGGTGTTGGCCCTGTGTGCCTCGGTCCTATGTAGTCCTGATTGTGGCGCTCACCTGCACGGCGCCAAACACGCATACGACCATCATTGGCACCAAGGCAGAAGCGACTCTCATCGCTGAAGACGACACGTCTCCATTCGTCCCTCCATTCACGCCTGTCGCGACACCACTGGAGGCGGGCTGCACGATGTTGGGGCGTGAGCGGAAGACGGCCTAACGGTGTGCGGGACCGTAGCCCAGCTTCATGGAAACGGTTGCGAATGGTCCTCGCCGATACCCCAGGAGCAACAGTGTCCCTAATTTGCTGGGAAGTGGCGGTGCGGTCCCCTACGGCACTGCGTAGGATCCTACGGTCTTGGCGTGCATCCGTGCGTCGCTGCGGTCCGGTCCCAGGGCGACGGGCACGTGCACCTTCCGCCGACCACTGGCGACAACATCGATGTACTGTGGAGACCTCACGCCCCACGTGTTGAGCAATTCGGCGGTACGTCCACCAGGCCTCCCGCATGCCCACTATACGCCCTAGCTCAAAGTCCGTCAACTGCACATACGGTTCACGTCCACGCTGTCGCGGCATGCTACCAGTGTTAAAGACTGCGATGGAGCTCCGTATGCCACGTCAAACTGGCTGACACTGACGGCGGCGGTGCACAAATGCTGCGCAGCTAGCGCCATTCGACGGCCAACACCGCGGTTCCTTGTGTGTCCGCTGTGCCGTGCGTGTGATCATTGCTTGTACAGCCCTCTCGCAGTGTCCGGAGCAAGTATGGTGGGTCTGACACACCGGTGTCAATGTGTTCTTTTTTCCATCTCCAGGAGTGTAGTAAGTGAATATGGACTGGGGGTAAGGAAAGAAAGAGGAAGCCTCCTGGTAGAATTTTCCACAGAACACAACTTAATGATAGCTAACACTTGGTTTAAGAATAATGTAAGAAGGTTGTATACGTGGAAGAGGCCTGGAGACACTGGAACCACGTTTTAAAGTTTAAGACATGGACTCTGACCATCTGGTGAGCAAGATTTATGCGACAGTTGTACCCTCAGACTTCAAGAAGAATATTATAATTCCAATCCTAAAGAAAGCAGGTGTTGACAGGTGTGAAAGTTACCGTACTATCAGTTTAATAAGCAACGGCGGCAAAATACTAACACGAATCCTTTACACACGAATGGAAAAATTGATAGGAACCGACCTCGAGAAAGATCAGTTTGGATTCCGTAGAAATGTTGGAACACGTGAGGCAATACTGACCCTATGTTTCTAACATTTGTAGACTTAGAGAAAGCTTTTGACAATGTTGAATGGAATACTCTCTTTCAAGGTGGCAGGGGTCAAATACAGGGAGCGAAAGGCTATTTACAATTTGTACAGAAACTATATGGCAGTTATAAGAGTATAGGGGCATGAAAGGGAAGCAGTGGTTGGGAAGGGAGTGAGATAGGGTTGTAGTCTATCCCCAATGTGATTCAACCTGTATATAGAGCAAGCAGTGAAGGAAAAGAAAAGAAAAATTTGGAGTAGGAATTAAGATCCATGAAGAGGAAATAAAAACTTTGAGGTTTGCCAGTGACATTGTAATTCTGTCGGAGACGGAATAGGACCTGGAAGAGCAGCTGAACGGAGTGGACAGTGTCTTGAAAGGAGGATATAAGATGAACATCAACAAAAGCAAAACGAGGATAATGGGGTATAGTCAAATTAAATTAGGTGTTGCCGAGGGAAGAAGATTATGAAATGAGACACTTAAAGTAGTATATGCGTTTTCCTATCTGGGGAGAAAAATAACTGATGATAGTGGAAGCAGAGAGGATATAAAATGTAGACTGGCAATGGCAAGGAAAACGTTTCTGAAAAAGAGAAATTAGTTTACATCCGGTATTGATTTAGCGTCAGGAAGGCTTTTCTGAACAGAATTGGTGAGGGGAGAAATTTGTGGCACAACTTGACCACAAGAAGGGATCGATTGGTAGGACATGTTCTGAGGCATCAAGGGATGACCAATTTAGTACTGGAGGTTAGCGTGGAAGGTAAAAATCGTAGAGGGAGACCAAGAGATGAATACACTAAGCAGATTCAGATGAATGCAGGTTGCAGTAGTTACTTGGTGATGAAGGAGCTTGCACAGGTTAGAGCTGCATCAAACCAGTATCTGGACTGAAGACCACAATAACAACAGCAACAACAATTGACAATCGTTATTTCCTTCACTGATTTTTTCACTTATGAAGCAAAGTTAACATGGTATGAAATAAAAAATACACGTAATAATCATAGATGGTCGCTCTAGAATCCATACGCTACATAGGAAACCAAGTTCCAAGTTCGTTTATCGATCAGTATTAGGTACAGTATGTTTGAGGATCCAATGACTTTAGAAAATCGAATGACGGAACGGAATTAGGTGCATTTTTGTTGAACACCTTGGGGACGTTCCGTTGACCACGAGGACTGCAATGTACTTCAAGGTTGACGGAACCTCTTCACATTTCACCAGACGCTGTGAGGGAACATGCAGATCACACTTATTCCAAACGCTGTATTTCATTTCTTATTTTAGTACAATTAACTGACCACCAAGATCTTCAGATCTTACACCACTAGATTTTTGTGAATCGGGCTGGATAAAGACAACTGTTTGGTGGCATCGTGGATGATTCGGCCCTTAGGCTTCAAATGGAAAGTGCAGAGGCAGTGAGACACAGAGACAAAAACAATACGTTCTCTCAAGAGTGCACAACTGCACATTCGAACTGTTACATTGTCACCTGTACAACAGTTGTTGTGTGACGTGCACGAAATGGTAAGAGGTGAAAATGTTAAATATTATGTATCTCTCAATTGATACCTTGTGAAACGCAATAATTCGTGTGTAAGTGCGACGATGTACTGGATAATACAGAAGATAGATAACAAAGTACATTAAATGTGTTCTGTCTCGGAAACCCTTTGGAATAGTGCATATGTCCGTATGACGATCTTTGCTTCAAATTCTCGTTCCTGTCATATTCCTGAGTATTATCCGTTCTTCCAGGGACCCCCTACACAATTCGTATAACGACCATAAACGTCACCATAGAATCAGTTTTTATAGTATGATACTTGTTATTATGAGAATTGTAATGTGGTATAATTTCTAAGTTAAATATTATTTAATTTGTCTCTTTTGTAACCTCCTGAAGAGTGTTGTAGGAATTTTGAAGCGCAGACCAACGCTGTCGAAATATTTTGGTAAAAATATCACACTTCCAGTGGTGTAAAGGGATGCAACGTTATTATCAGTTATTAATTCAGTGTGTTTTAAATACTCTAAAAAACGCTTGACACTTTAATCGCCACTCAGTTGTACTTAGGTTTTGTTCACAGAGTGTCATTACCACGAATTTGGCAGCGATATATCATCTGCGACAGTGTGATGGTTCGGAAGGAGGCTAGTGTGATCTTTTATGCAATATATAACAACTGCAATACGTATTCGTTTTGAGTACAACGCGAAGAAACTCAAAACCGAATAAAAGTACCGTGACTTTGTTAGTCACTGAGCTAATTAGAAGACATCAATGGAATGGATCCCCTCTATGCAACAACAGTTGTCGCTCCTTTTTAATTTGCTGGACAAAAGGAAAATACTAAATTGTACCGAAACGAAAAGAATAAAATTAACAACGGTAGACCAACCTCGGTGACACACGAACACATATTAGCAAAAATTTTGTTGAGTCGTAGGAAATTCCGCTAAATCTGACAACAGCGCTATGTCTCTTTTTGAACAGCGTAGAAGAATTTTCGGAAAAGTGACTGATTACCGTTAAGGAAATAGAAGCAGATGCAAACAGATATTTCCAAAGTGCAGATCCACAACTAGTTTCACAATGTTTCAGGGCATAGTGTTTTAGCTCATCCACATATACTTTCCATGGCAAGATTGAAATGGGAGGTACGTATGATATTCCAACCTGAAACAAGGACGTTCCTCAAATATTAATTGAGAAGATTATTCACAAGTTGTAAATAATAGGTTTGTGAGCAGTACCGTATTACCAGTTCAACGTGACAAAATAATGTAGTGTACGACCAGCAAAAGTCGTTCACTAGTTTCAAGTTCGACGCGATAAGTCTAGCACAGGTAGGAAATGTGTTCTTTGTGTGCAAGTAAGCCATTTTTGATGTCGTTTCTACGGTGATACGCAAATGTTTCTGATAGATCAACAGAGAATTTGTTGCTGAACACTCCAAGGATTTTGATCTGCATTACCGATATTTTAATATCCGACACAAATTGTCCTTTTATAAAGTCAAACGTAAATTAGCTTGTTCTTCTGTCGTTTTTAATGACGATGTAAGGTGATCGTAAAGACCAATGGGTTGGCAAATGCGCTGAACCCAAAGAAAAAAAAGTTTTTTGAGACAGTATAGGTGTATGAACCTAATAAAATAGTTTCCAGGTTTACCATAAGCGTCTCGCATTATTCGGGTGATGACACTGTAGTTGATCTGTACGTTTCAATCTTTGCGTTCTACTCAGTTAGATACACTTCGTTCCACAAAACCAGTCACTGATATTTTTGATTTTGCGCTAATTTTCCTACGCTATTCGTAATGACGCAGTATAACTTTCCTAACTATAGTAGCAGACATTCAACGAGATCATTGTAACTAGTGGCATATACCGAATGTAGAATAAATCGTAAAATTAAGTTGTTTGATTTACTGGTAAGAAAGTGACTTAAGTGGGAGGTAAGACACCCCATTCCTGCGTCAGAAGTTACACTGTTTTCTGAAACTACCATATCTACTTACATTTGATATTGACGGTATAAAACAGCGTCTCCAAATCTCTGTAATCAAGTACCTGAAAATAATTTATCGCCGAGAAAAAGATTATGAGCCAGTACTGAAGTCTACACTTTCAGCAGTTTTGACACGTGGCCCGGAAATAAGAAGTACTGTATTACCGCATTGATCGTCTTATTTTAATCTATGATAAATCACGTAAAGAACTTTCGTAATACTATTTCAAAATTTATTTCATTTTGCTTTATGTCCCCAACATGACATTTACATTTACAGACAACCTAAAATGTCACTAATGCAGCTATCTGTTTCAATTAACAATTGGACCCAAATTGCTTTCGTAATACTATTTCAAAATTTATTTCATTTTGCTTTATGTCCCCAACATGACATTTACATTTACAGACAACCTAAAATGTCACTAATGCAGCTATCTGTTTCAATTAACAATTGGACCCAAATTGCAAAATTACGCTTTGCTGAGTATCATGATTTGTGATGGACATAATGCTTTGGCAGTAATATGACGTGTAACAAATATTGTGTTACCGCAGTACTGTCTGTACTAAACGTGGCAGTTGGGTTTATGGCGTTCTGTCAGAGAGAGCGTCCATTTAGAGAAACAAAGGCTGCCATGTATTGGGTCACCACCGTGTTTAATTCAGTGCTACCTGCAGAGCTCTAGACTCCATATCAAAGTGACTCCATTTGTGAAAATATGTTTATTACTTCACTGTTACTACCCAACGATCATATTATTGCATTTGGCTTCCCGTGGCCGTCGTCGGAAACGCGTAATGACGTTACACTAAACGAATACAGTGGTGACTAGCGAAAATATTAGTACTGTGAATGATTTAAAACAGCTGTGCATATACTGTCAAGTGGTTCGGCGCGTCCTCGTGCAATATGACGATAAATACTCACGATAAATCGAACGCAGAGCCATAACTCCCATGTACTATAATAATGTGCTCGAATAATGCAGTCGATAGCTTAAATGTATTCTCTAAAAACGAAACTTGCGCGAAAGGCAGGCTCATCATGCACACTCAAATTTAGGTGAAACATTTCTGTGAAATTGTTTTCTTAATCCTGATATTAAAGTTACACAAACGTCATCATAAGGAACAATTTCTTTGGCTCTTCATTTTACAAATAAATAAAGCCTTATAATAAACTAAGTTTCAGTGACAGGCGGTGCTCCGACATTATTTTTACGTTTGGGGGTCCACTTTTTATATGAAATCATTTTGATACATTCTATTTCATTTCTCTGGTTTGTGGAATTTCATATTGCCGAAGATCTTATTTCTCATGTGCTAGGGGTTCAGTCGGATACTGACATTAAATTCCAAGATAAGCTCAAATTAACTCACTCAAAATAAATCGAGTGCTAGCAACTATAATTTCACGCGTATTTCCCCTCGTGAAACATCAACCTTGCCTTAGTGGGGCTCTCTGCATGCCTCAACGATACATATACCGTACCATAGGTGCAATCACAAGGGATGCTTATCTGTGAAGGGGCAAGACAACACCGTGATGGCAGCAGGAGTTTCAGTGGTTGAAAAGCAACTGGTCTGATCAGCTGATCTGCCTTGGAACATCAGCCAGCATAGCTTTGCTGCAAATATGGGGAAATTGCAACCTTCATTTTCTTACTGCCTGTATGATGCTCTGTCATATGGCTTAATGATGATAGCTTCCTCATTAGTTAAATATTCCTGAGGCAGTCTCCCCATTCGGACCTGCTGGTGGAGAACTCAGGACAATGTCGTCATCTATAGAAACAAAACTGGGATCCTACGGGACGCAGCGTGCAACGTTACATTCATTATTCGGGTAGATAGGTCAGAGATACAGTGCGTTGAATTTATATAAATTGGCAATTAGTGAAGTGCGTGTCAGGCGGAAAGCGACATCTGATCAGCTCAGTGTAGGGATATCAGCACAAAGTCCTGTAGGGGTCTTACGGGTCTTGCAGGAGAAGGTTCCACAATGAATAAGATAATAGGTTAACCTACTATGAACAGCTTAGCCAAAATTTATCGTAGGCCAATCCAAGTCCCACGACAATACTAAGAGGATGAAATTGTCGCTCTACAGTGCTTATACGAAACTACTTGGCAGATTAAAACTATGTGTTTGACGGGTACTAGAAACCTGGATCTTTGTTTCTTGCCTGCAGGTGCTCAAGCAACTTATTTTTCTTCTTCGTCATAGTTCCATCTTTTTTCGCCAGTAGGTGGGTGCGGACGTCGCATAACATCTTCACACAATTTTTTTACTACTGAGTTTCAGCTACTCGAGCACCCGAAAGTAGAAAGTAGAAAAGTAAGGCAATGAGGACACGTCGTGTGGCATGCTGGGGTAGCTTGGTTGTTAGAGCACTTGGCAGCGAAAGGCAAAAGTATCGAATTCCAGACCCCTTCCAGCACACAATTTTAATCTGCCAGAAAGATTCACATCAGCTCACACTGAAAATTTCTTTCTGAAAACGTACGTAAGCCATGTTTGTGCATATTCATTCTTACAGGAGTAAAATTCCTGAAAATTTGACGGAAGAACGTCTGTAAAGCTCGGAAGGTAAAAGACGAGGTAACGTCGGAAGTAAAGCTGTCAGGGAAGGTCGTGAGTTGTGCTCGGAACGTTCAGTTGGTGGAGCACTTGCAGGGAGAGGAAAGGGCTCCAGGTTAGAGTCCCACTACAGCGACCGTAGTGCAGGTTTATTTGTCTTCTATCTCCGCAGATGAAGAAGAGATTACAAGAATATATGAGGACACAGAGAAATTTATTAAAATAGTAAAGAGGAAAAATATTTAATTCTGATGGGTGACTGGAACTCGACACTACGTAAAGGAAGTGAAGCACAAACAGTAGGAGACAATCGACTGGAGGGACAGTAATGAGACAGAAAGCCACTTGGCAGGATTTTGCACAGAACACAATTACTCATTTGAAACACGTGATGTAAGAACCATTTAAGGGAACTGTATTGCGTAAGAGATCAGGGAAGACTGAAAGATTTCAGAATATTTCCATAATTGTAAGACAGAGATTTCGGAAGCAGTTTTGGAAGGGAGAGGCATTTCCAGGAGCAGACGAGGTCTTTGACTTTAATTTATTGGCTATGAACTGCACATTAAAACATTAGAAGTGAATAAATTGCAAAAACTTTTGAAAGAGGGAAAGGAATACAATAGAATGGTTCAAATGGCTCTGAGCACTATGGGACTTAACATCTACGGTCATCAGTCCCCTAGAACTTAGACCTACTTAAACCTATCTAACCTAAGGGCAGCACACAACACCCAGTCATCACGAGGTACAATAGAATCTTTGAGGGATGAAGTGGTGAAGACACCACTGAATCACATAGGTAAATAATAATAATAATAATAATAATAATAATAATAATAATAATAATAATAATAAATAAATAAATAAATAAATAAATAAAAGAGGAGAAATCCTTGATTAACATAGGATATACTGAATTTAACTGTTGAAAAGAGAGAACAGGAAAGTGCCGCACATGAAACGAGCGAAAGAGAATACATGCGCATAAAAAATGATATTGACAAGAAAGTGCAGAATAGCTAAGCAGGACCGGTTAGTCGAGAAATGGAAGATTGTAGAAACATGCATGCATGTCTAGGTGGAACCATAGATGCCGTCTAATAAAATAAATTAAAGATTCTCGATGACGGCAACGGTTGTGAAAGAGCAGTCTAACGGAATGGATAGTCTTAAAAAGAGAATAAAAGATAAACATCAACAAAAATAAAAAAGGGTAGTGGAATGTCGTCGAAATAAGTCAGGTGACGCTGCCGGAATTATACCAGATAGACCACGCTAAAAACAGCAGATGAATTTAGCAGCAAAATAACAGATGACAACCGGTGTAAAGATGATACAAAATACAAACTGACATTAGCAAGAAAAATATTTATGAAAAAAAAGAATTTGTTAACATGTAGTACAAATTTAAAAATTAGGAAGAATTGTTTGTAAGTAGGAGTGTAGCCTTGACATGGGTAACATATGGGGGGATAAGCAATTCAGACAAGAGTGTGTAGAACGTTTAAAAAGGTAGTGATATTGAAGAATGCTGAAGGTTCGATTAGTAGATAGTACACACATTAAACAGTTTTGCATCACCTAGGTTCCGAGAGTTCTGGAACCTGTACAGAAAATTGGAATATAGATCAACATAAACATCATTTCCACCCTTTTATTGCTCATGAAAACCACACATTGCGTGTTATACCACCATACAGGGAGAACTTCAGAGGTGGTGTTCCAGATTGCTGTACACTCAGGTACGTCTAATACCCACTAGCATGTCCTCTTGCATTGATGCTTGCCTGTATGCGTAGTGGCATACTATACATAAGTTCATCAAGGCACTGTCGGTCCAGATTGTCCCACTCCTCAACGGCGATTCAGCGTAGATCCCTCAGAGAGGTTGGTGGGTCACGTCGTCCATAAACAGCCCTTTTCAATCTATCCCAGGCATGTTCGATACAGTTCATGTCTGGAGAACATACTGGCCACTCTAGTCCAGCGATGTCGTTATCCTGAAGGAAGACATTCACAAGATGTGCACTATGGGGGCGCGAATTTTAGTCCATGCACTATCAGTCGGAGGATGGCATTCAGGTATCGTACAGTGTTTACGGCGCCTACCATGACCACCAGTGGTGTACGTCGGTCCCATATAATGCCACCTGAGAACAGCAGGGAACCTCCACCTTGCTGCACTCGCTGGACAGCAGGTCTAAGGCGTTCAGCCTGACTGGGTTGCCTCCAAACACGTCTCCGACGATTGTCTGATTGAAAGCATACGCAACACTCATCGGTGAAGAGAACTTGATGCCAATCCTAAGCGGTCAATTCGGCATGTTGTTTGGCTCATCTGTACTGCACTGCATGGTGTCGTGGTTGTAAATATGGACCTCGCCATGGACGTCGGGAGTGAAGCTGCGCATCATGCAGTCTCTTGCGCACAATTTGAGTCGTAACACGACGTCCTGTGACTGCACGAAAAGCATTATTCAACCTGGTGGCGTTGCTGACAGGGCCCCTCCGAGCCATAATCCATAGGTAGTGGTCATCCACTGCAGTAGTAGCCCTTGGGCGGCCTGAGCGAGGCATGTCATCTCTGTATCTCCTTCATGTCCGAACAACATCGCTTTGGTTCACTCCGAGACGCCTGGACACTTCCCTTGTTGAAGATCAAAGTAACAATGCGGACGCGATCGAACCGCGGTATTAACCGTCTAGGGCTGGTTGAACTACAGACAACACGAGTCGTGTGCTTCCTTCCTGGTGGAATGACTGAAACTGATCGGCTGTCGGACCCCCGTCTTATAGGCGCTACTCATACATGGCTGTTTACATCTTTGGTCTGGTTTAGTGACATGTCTGAACAGTGAAAGGGACTGTGTCTGTGATACAATATCCTCGGCCGACATCTATCTTCAGGAGTTCTCGGAACCGGGGTGATTCAAAACTTTTTTTCATGCGTGTTTAATAATGAGGTGGTACAGAATCTAACTGAGGAGAAACGAAATTTACATCTCAACTTTTGTAAAAGGAGGGTTCGGGGTATCAGACAAAGTCTCAGGCATCAAATAAGAGTCAGTTTGGCAATGGAGAGACAGTAGGGGTAAAAGTTGTAGACAGAGACATAAGCATGAACACAGAAGGCAGATGTAAATAGGCAGAAGTTATTCCGAAAGGAAGAAGCTTGCACAGGATAGACTAGCATGGCGAGCTGCATCATACCAGTCCGAAGACCCAAACAACAACAAGAACAACTACAGCAACATGCAATTACACTCATACAATAAAAGTTCAAGATATGACGGAAGACTGAAAGAACTGAACGCTAACGATAATAAATCGTCGTCATCCCGTTCGAGCCTACACCACCACAAACCTGTGTCTTAGCAATCTGATCTTCTTTGACGTACAATAAAACGTAAATTATTCAAAAAAACTGCGTATTAACTTCCATTTCTCTACATCTGTACTTTACAGGCTTCATTGGCCGTGTGGCGGAGGGTAAATAACGTTCCAGTGTATTTTCTCCCTTCCTGTTCAGTCTGTACAAGGTACGTGGGAAAAAGACTGTCTTTACTCTTATACGTATATCTGAATATCTCACTCTCTCTGCCGTTGTGGTTATTATTCGAGAAATATCTTGTGGGAAGTGATATATTTATTGATTTGTTCTGTAACATCTGCTCCAGGATTCTGTAAGGCAGTTTTCCACAAGCAGTGCCTTTCTAGTAGTCTCACACTGTTGTTTAATTGGCATCTCTGTGGCAATCTCATTGCGACAAAACAGGTCCGTGGCGAGCGTGTTGCTCGTATATGGATCTTCCCCATCTCTTCCATTAATCCTACTTGGTAGCTATTATAGACCGGCGAACAGTTCTAAAGAAGTCTAACTAGGGATTTCTGGGAGACATCTTTCGTGTTTTAGATACATTTCCTAACGATGATTGTAACATCCCTAAATCTTTCATCTGGTTTACACATGACTAGATACACACTTCTACATACTTAAGGGTTGAGACTGGTTGTAGAACTTTCTATAATCACTAGTACTGCGATATTGTCTAATCTCTCCTTATTTATTTAATTTATTTATACAAAGAGTAATACAAAAGTTGCACCAAAGAGTTAAAAATCAAAGATAAAAAATCCACTGCTTTCGCTCCTGATACAATCGTCCTAATTGATTATGAAAAGCCGGCCGGAGTGGCCGTGCGGTTCTAGGCGCTACAGTCTGGAACCGAGAGACCGCTACGGTCGCAGGTTCGAATCGTGCCTCGGGTATGGATGTGTCTGATGTCTTTAGGTTAGTTATGTTTAATTAGTTCTAAGGTCTAGGTGACTGATGACCTCAGAAGTCAAGTCGCATAGTGCTCAGAGCCATTCATTATAAAAAGGATACCTACTATAAGTTAAAAATTCTTTCCTGATGCGTTGGATAACCACAAACTGAAAATAATCGCAAGAAGAACTAAAATAACGATTACAGACAAGTAAGGACAAGTATTAGGATAGGAAATAATGTAATGATACGAAAGTAAATACATTTTTTCTACTTAGGAAGTAGAATAATGAATATTTTTTCTACTTAGGAATTAGAATAACGAATAACAACAAAAGTGTAATGAATATTACAAGGAACATGTACTCAGAAATAACAACAATTTGTTAACAAACAACCATATTAATACAGAGACGACACAGAAGTTCATAAAGATTAAACAAGTTTTGGTTGTGAAGAGTGAATTTTGGGGAAGCAAGACAAGATAAAATTATATTCGTTAATGAAGAGGATTTGAAGGAGAGTCACAGAGACATCCAGTAGTGAAATAAAATTCAATTTACAAAATACCAAAGAAATTAAAGGAAAATTATATTAGTTATCATAATACAGAGAAGACAATCTCAATTAATTGGACAGTTGATATGACATATTAGTTTATGGAGGAAGGTAAATCTTGGGAAAAATTCAAGAGGCAGACCCAGAACATCAGTATTAAGAAGTGTTATCAGTGGAATGAATTACTGCAACTACAATCAAATGGTAAAAATAGAGAGGGACAAGGAATGATGATGATAATGATGATGATGGTGGTGGTGGTGGAGATGTAAGTGTTACAGAATCTTGGACAATTTCGTTGTCCTACAGCGCTATTGATCCATCGTATTCGACTCTTGGCAGGTCGTCTGAAAAGTATACCACCATTCTGAGTAGATGATAGTCTTCGCTCACTGCAGCAACGTGACGAATAGTCTTGTTAGCAAAAGGTTTCTTAAAATTGACCAACAGTTCTTTGAAATAACGAGATAAAATGTATGAATAGGCCTCTCACAATTTCACTTAGTAAAAAAGATGTCAACCTAAAGATGCTACTTGGGTCATCACATTTTGAGGGAGGATTTTCCATTCCAGTGTTTGGATTAACTAGTGCGCATGAGCTGTAGCGGACTGCAAACGTATTCCAGTATATGGAACTTTCGGTTAGGTGAAAGGAAGTGACGGCATCACATTCAATGAAGAGGTTAAACATTTCGACTTTTACGATATCACATCCTCTGCTTTCCTTATTACGAAATTGTGTGCCGCTGTTGTAATGATATTTTACTCGTGCCATTAACAATGTCAACTACTTTCCCCTTAACTTGAAATGCTGATGTCACCTTACCACACTCACTTTTCTGTAGTGGAAACTAGGCACTCGATAAATATGGCATACAAAGTTGATGTGTACTTCGATAAGGGAAAGCTTTCTTACTGTAACTATTTTCGTTTTATGGTTTTCATCATCACAAAACATAGCATACAAAAATAAAAATCTAAAACTGTATTTAAGTGGGTACTTATTTTACACCAGTAATTTAAGTTCTTTCCGTCATACTAACGTTTTGTGCATTATGTGCTACCTTCACGGAGTTGATAACCAACCTTTCTGACAAAAAAAATTATTAAAAAGTATTAACATTTTTAAGGCCGTTTCTGGGTTTAAGACTTAAAATTATTTCCAACAGGAATAATAATTGTACCTCATATTTGAACGCGCAACTGAATGATGTGAAAAACAGTAGGAAGCTGATGCATGCAATACTCTATGTCTATTGTTAAAATAAGTTATATAACAATTATTAATATGAAACCATCAAGCAACACTTTACAACCGGAAAAGAGTAGCTATTAAATTGGCGGTGGACGGAGTTACAGTAATGCTTACTGTGAGCATCTGAAGGAAGATCCTGGTCACTTAAGAACTACTTTCAGAAGAACTTCTACCAAACAGGTCACTACATCCTAAAACATTTAGAGCAGCTAACTAAAGGGAAAGTTTTTCAATGAGTCGGAATACCAATCAACGTTCGATCAACAGAATACTAAGAAGACACGGTACTGACCCAATTTTTGAACTAACTAGTAAGGAGCTTGTGTATTTGCACTTGACACAAGTAATAGCGAATAACTTTTCCAGATTTATTTTTCTAAGTACTCATTCTTTAAGTTGTAGTTTTATAGCAATAAGCTTCTAACTATGAGCGACCATAGTTCTTCTTTTGAAACCAACTTCCAACTCACAATATCGCAATAAAGGTGCGAATAATAACACCGAAGTTTATACAAATCAGAAATACGAATGAGGGTATTTTCCGTAATATAAATATTCATTGTATTTTTGACAACATCGATGAAACTGTGATTCCGTTTAATAATTCATTACATTAAAACATATTTTTACTCTATACAATATCGTTCGGTTTAGTTTTTCACGCTGATAACCTTTTTGGATTAAAACTATTTTTTTGTAAATCACACAAAAAATTTTCACAATTTAGAATACTTCGATTACTGATACAGCCATTATAGTGTGTGCATCATATAAGGGGGCAGAGAAAAATATAACAGCATCGAGAAACAACACATTACCATGCCTGATATGGTATAGGAAAACTGTTGTCGATGAAACCCTTCCCATTCTTATCTTAATGGGTAAAAGCAAGTCGTGTATGGTTTACAAGGGAATCTTACACCATTCTTTCTCAAATAGCAAACCAGTAGAAAATAATTAAAAACTGAAAATCGCGAGAATTCAACCAAAAGTGGTGACGGGCGATTCAACTGCTAAGAATGGTTTATCGAACTATTTAATTAACAACAGTGAGACAGCCTTGAGTTGTTATACCCTGAACTCCTATCTTGCCAAAGTTGTTTACGTTTGAAGCTTCTACCTTAGTCTTTATGGCTGTTGATGATGTCTCCGGCGTTAGGAGCACAATAATAGACCTCGGACCACGGTTTAATACTCACAAAACAGAATTCTCCTAAACGATCACTGGCTTTTACCGACAGATTTACGTGATATTCACTTCTACTTGCATCATTTAAATTGCATATTTTATTATAAACGTGATTTAATTTCTAGGCGCTACAGTCTGGAACCGCGCGACCTCTACGGTAGCAGGTTCGAATCCTGCCTCGGGCATGGATGTGTGTGATGTCCTTAGGTTGGATAGGTTTAAGTAGTTCTAAGTTCTAGGGGACTGATGACCTGAGAAGTTTAGTCCCATAGTGCTCAGAGCCATTTGAACCATTTTATTTTATTTTTACTCAACAGTTACAGTTTTCGGCGATTCTTTTTCTCGCTCGTATATGTAATTGGTATACAAGGAAACCCACTTGCCAGGTTGAGGGTGGCACGGAACATTCCTGTTTCTGCAGGTGGAGACGGACGGCAACGAGACGGTGGTGCTGAGCCGGCTGACGTTTCAACCGCTTCCTGACGATGACGGCCACGTGTTACGCTGCCACGCCGAGAACCCGCGCATCCCGGCCTCTGGTCTTGAAGCGCAGTTGCACCTCAACGTAGTCTGTGAGTAGCGCGACATACCATGTCAATATCTACAACTCTAAATTCCAAACAACAGCTACTTTTCAGAGTGATCTGTCTCCTCCCCCCCCCCCCCCCCTTTCAAATTTCCTCAAAGCCACGTTTTTTTACATGCTAAAAATACGGGGCCTTCGCCACATATCGAGGTAAGAGGTGGGCTTCAGCACTAGAACAAACGCGACGTCCTTACCGCTGTTATTCTCTCAGTATCGGACGCAGAAATATCTCATTAAAATATCGCGAATCTTACACGATGCTCTAGCAACCAAATGTGAATCGGGAGGCTGATGAGAATAATGAGGTGGTGCCTAAGCATACAGTACTTCTTTCTTTTTCCTTTTTGTAACGGAGCGACATGATACAGAGGTTACTGAACTGCTCTTGTAATTCTCGTCCGGCCAGCCAGATGAGGATTTTCTGCTACTTTCCGAAGACGCTTAACGTAAATGCCAGGATGGTTCCTTCAGAAAAGGCATGACCGATTTCGTTCGTCATACTGCTATACTTATAGATAGTCCTCCATTTCTAATGACCTCGTTGCTGACAGAGCATAAAATTCTAAACTTTATTTACATTTTACGGCATCTTGGTTATACTCGCGTAATATTTACGACGGCATCGGCCGTATTGTGTGAATACACTCTATGAGGTGTATTTTTCAACCGCCATCTGTTCTGGTGTGATAGGACGATGTGTTTTACGCAAAGCATAACAAAAGAACAATGTTAGCGCTACTTGCTCGCTCATTTTAGATCAACGTTTCAGTATGAAACGTTCGTTTTGTTTAAAAAGCTTTATGAGTTTTCACATAAAAATATCTGAGGCATTACTTTTGAGCAAGCCTTCGTTTTTTTATCGTTTTGCCGTAGTAATGCGTACTGGGAAAGACTGAATATATTCCTGCATCTAACGGAATTTTTCTCCTAGCTGTTACTCCAGTATTTATTCAACTCCCATCTCTATTTCGGGAATTTTCTCAGACAGAGCAGTTTACATAATTGCACAACATGCTTCTAGCTTACAGCTTATAGCTTACAGATTATCGAATTGTTTTCTACACACTTCTCCCTTTGTAATGTCAGTCTTAATGACATGGCATCTAGATGAACGTTTCCTTAAGACTGCCCTCTCTAACGTTGGCCATGTAGACCTTATTATCTGCACAACTGTTAAGTGAATATCTTGTTCATTTTTTCTAGCGAATGTTTCCGTTGATGTATTTGCATACGTAAGACCTTCGTACTTCAGTCTCTCAAAACATCTTTCTTGCATCTGAAAAGTTTCAATCGTACATGTTAAAGTTAGAACAGTGAAATGGTTCAAAATTAAGATTTCAACATTTAATCAAAATATCCACGGGTGTACTGCCGGTCTACAGTGTCCAACGGGCACGATATTTCGGCGATCATACATGTCGCCATCATCAGGTGAACTGACGGACTGAGGTCCTGTGAACGTGCCGGCACGGAGATCCGTAGGCTATGGCTTCTCACAAAGAACTGGATTCGTTCGCGACGGCGGCCGATTTAAATACCCGCGGCGCGCTCCCTCCACCGTCCGCGCCCCGCGCCACGGTCGCACAGGTTGTGCTGTAATGGTTGGGCGGAGAGCACCATGAATACCTGACGGGAATATTAAGTCCTTATGTGGGTAAATGCCCTCATCACAAACGTTATTCTGTGGATTTTGTTAAACGCCTTGATAGCTTCAGGTTGGATGAGTCAGATATCATGGTGAGTTTTGATGTCGTTTCCGTGTCTACGAGGATACCCCTGCGAGAGTCACTAGAATTGATTAGTCAAAAGTTTGACGAGAAGACCACTTAACTTTTTAGGCATGTCTTGACTTCCACGTATTTTCTTTTTAATGGAGAATACTACGAACAAACGGAGGGAGTCGCAATGGGTAGCCCACTCTCACCGGTGGTAGCGAATATGTACATGGAGAACTTCGAGGAGGAAGCCCTGTCGTCAGCTGAAATGAAACCTACTTGCTTCTTCCGTTACGTGGACGACACGTTCGTCATCTGGCAACATGGTATGGATAAACTCCTTGGCTTCCTTACACATCTAAACTCCATACAACCCCAACATCAAATTCACTATGGAGACTGAAACGAAGAGTAAATTACCTCTCCTTGACGTCTTGGTCAAGAGAAGGACTGACGGCACCCTAGGTCATGGGGTGTATCGGAAAACAACGCACACTCATCTGTATTTGCACGAAGATAGCTGCCACCGCCCTTCACAGAGGAATGGGGTACATAAAACTCTAGTACATAGGGCGCGCACTATCTCTGACGCAGTGAGTCTACCCCAGGAATTGGAACATCTGAGAACTGTATTTCGAAAAAATGAGTACTCAGAGTGGCAGATTCATCGTGCTCTCCGCCCAACAACTACAGCACAACCTGTGGAGATGGATGAAATCACGAGGGAGGAGGTAGGCACTGCGTTTATTCCATATACAGGCGCACTTTCGGGGAAAATCGCCCGCATTTTGAAGAAACACCGGGTCTGAACTGCGTTTCGTCCTCCGAATAAAACTCGTGCACTGGTGGGGAGCGCCAAAGATGACCTCGGTTTGAGGAAGGCTGGCGTGTACCACATTCCGTGTCAATGTGGCAAGCCGTATATTGGCCAGACGATGCGTACCGTCGAGGATCGATGCCGTGAACACCAGAGGCACACCGGACAGATGTATCCGAGCAAGTCGGCGGTAGCTGAACATTGTTTGTCGGAAAATCACGCTATAGAGTACGAACGCACGAGAATTCTGGTACACACGTCGAGATATTGGGACAGCGTTGTTAGAGAGGCCATCGAAATTCGCACCAATGACGACCTCATAAACCGTGACTGTGGTTATAATCTTAGCAAGGCTTGGGAACCAGCGATTGGGTTAATCAAGAGTAAATCGAGCAGACGTATAGTTGTGACGACCACGGCGGACAGAGCCATCACACCGACGTCATCTCAGACGCCGTCGCAATCTGTTCCACCGCGCGACCGTGGCGTGGGGCGCGGACGGTGGAGGGAGCGCGCCGCGGGCGGAGGGAATTTAAATCGGCCGCCGCCGCGACCGAATCCAGTTCCCTCTGAGCAGCCATAGCGCACGGATCTCCGTGCCGGCACGTTCACAGGAGCTCAGTCCGTCAGTTCACCTGATGATGGCGACATGTATGATCGCCGAAATATTGTGCCCGTTGGACACTGTAGACCGGCAGTACACCCGTGGATATTTTGATTATCAAATACGCCGGAAGAAACTCAAGAATCACATTTCAACATTTATTTGCGCAATAAAGAAATCAGTTTTAACGTATTTCCAGCAGACTAGTGACTTTTCCTATTCTCTTCTACCTTTAACAGTAGTCTACTGCAGTTTGCTGAACTTTCTAATTTTACAGAAATTTCATTGCTATACATAGA
Organism: Schistocerca cancellata; assembly: GCF_023864275.1. Taxonomy (NCBI): domain Eukaryota; kingdom Metazoa; phylum Arthropoda; class Insecta; order Orthoptera; family Acrididae; genus Schistocerca; species Schistocerca cancellata. Next base: position 709,606,577 of record NC_064630.1, read on the forward strand.
ACAGCCAGAATGGTCAAATGAATGCTGGCGTAACTGCCTTTTAGTACTCGTATATTGCTGTCATTATGTTTACAGAGGTACTTGCTCAACAATCGTACTTCCAAAGACGACATACGTATTATCGAGGCGGTTTCCATACTGGAAACTTCGACGTAACTTTTCAGTCGTATTTCGTGTGTTGCTGCTGTTATTCGTTTCATCTATTAGGTCACGTATTGGCGACCGGTGGCCCACAGGCTGGATCCGAGTCGCAATTGGTTTGAATCCGGCTGGCGGAAGAAACTGATTGGACAGGGCGAGGCGGTCGCACTGTACTCCGTGCGTGGCGTAATTTCGAATATTCAGCATTCTGTCGCTAGCGTTATTGTGGTTTGCCTTCTGTGTAATGCAGCGGATAAATGCTAAGTGCAGGCGATGTAGATTTTTAAACTTTTAAAATGAACAAAAAATGGCTCAGTTTATTCAGTGTTTCAAAAACAAGCCAATACTATGAGATGAATCATCAGAAGTGTTTTTGGACAAATATTTGAAAAAAATGCATGATAATACTATTTCTGGATAAAACACATTAAAATTTAAACACTCTATTAAACTACCAGTGGCCAAAAAATGATAAATTTATTCCTAACTGCTTGTCGACTGAGATTTCCTGTTTCATTGCCGTATTTTGTTTTTCTATTCTTTCTGCAATTAATATTAGTAAATGATTCCTGTCCTCTGGGGATGCATTACAACAATGCAGATGTTAAAATTGAATGTAATTACTAATGAATTAGCTGCAACCAGTAGCTTTTAAAAACCTTTGTCCTTCCATGATGGCATTTGAAGATGACGCATTCCATCTTCACATGTTTACATTTTTTTAGCGTTGACATTGTTTCTTTGTAAAAGCGTTGCACAGTTCTGCAACGGGATTTTTTCAGAAATCTGTTATACAGCATCGTAGAAGTAATGTTTTCGACATGTGAATAAACATAATCATCTGAGGACGAAGTGAACATGAAATGAATGTACCCTCAAAATAGCGTTTTTTGACGCTCAGATTGTTGGCGTGGCATGATGGGAAACGGGTGCCGTTCATGTCCGTGTATTACCTCACAAACATTAGTAATTGCGGAGATCTGTTGTCACGCTACGTGGCGAGCCAGCCTGTGAGCTTAAGTAACTGAGTCAAGCACATGGGTCACCAAGAGTTGCCCATGCTTGTGTTAGATAGCGGTTTCTGCGTTTAACAAGCGTTTTCAATCGCGTCACGTCAGCGTGGTCTCACTAATGAGAAGATTTTGTGTATTATGGAGGACTCAGATACTGAATATGAAATTATTACCGGATTCAAGTGGTGATTTTCTACCGGAGAACGCTCAGGATGAAATAAGGAGACTGGAAAGAGCCCAGTATATGTGACCCAGTTTCAGTTCATTTCACGGTGGTCCCAAGTACGAACTTGTGCAGCAGTGAAGTGATAGCTGGAGATGGAACGGATGGACGTTCGCTATCGTGCCGTCACTGGGACTGCTTTGAGCGTCCTGAAAAGGAGAGGATGGCAGACTGCGAATACCTATCACCGAGTGGAAGACTCCGCCTTCAGTGCCTTCCGACGCCTTTTTGATGCAACTGAAGAACGCACAGAATAAAATGTTCAGAATGAAATGCGAAACACGATATCGTTGACAATGATTGGGATCATGTATACCAGAGGTGCTTCTTGTACTACAGGTGTTTTCCTGGATAACGTTTGGGCACGTTCCTGGGGTGCTTCATTTCACAGGGAATAAAAAGTCAAGAGATACATTCAGGGAACTTACCACAATTCTCCTCTTCGATGACAAGTCACTCCAAGCTCAACGCATTCCTATCGAGAAGATCGCTCTTAATTCTGAAATATGGAAAAAGTTGGTGCAAAGTTGCCTCCGTTGTTATCGCCCTGGTGAAAATAATGTAAATGGTGTGCCGTTGTTTCTGTGCAAAGCATAGTGCAGGTATACCAGGTTAAGTAGAAGTAACCTGTCAAATACGGACTCAGGCTTTACACTGCTGCAGACGTGGCGCCAAATACGTTTGAAATGCTTTTTCGTACGTTAATTAGGCGGAACGCCTACCAAATAACTAGCCGTTGGGGCAATGTGGCGTTCTTCACCTCATGGATTCATTAATAAACCAAGGAAGGAACGTGACAGCTTCACATCCATTCAGCTTGCCAATTACCTACAACAGAGGAAAACGGCGTTAGTGAGAACAATGAATAGGATATGCGGAGAAATCTGCAACCGTGCAAAGAGGAACAATTTTCACTTAGATGCCACCACCACTTTGGAAAATACCGATAAGGCAGAGAGAACCGTGATTCAGTGTACCAAGAGAAGACAAATTAGACTCACATTGTTCACAGCACATTACATCCTGGAATAATAGTGAGTAATGAACGTTCCAGCTAACCAAAAGCTTGTCATTACTGAGTTGGTAAACTAATAACTAACAGGATTCTTTTTCGTGTGTTTGTCATCAGTCTTTTAATTGGTTTGATGCAGCCTACAACGATTTTCTCTCCTGTGCAAACCTTTCATCTCAGAGTAGCAGTTGCAACCTACTTCCTCAGTTATTTAGTGGATATATTCCAATATCTACCTTACCCTACAAATTTTACCCTCTACAGCTCTCTCTAGCACCATGGAAGTTATTTCCTGATATTTTAACACATGTCCTATCATCCTGTCACTTCTTCTTGTCAGTGTTTCCCACATGTTCCTTTTCTCGCCGATTCTCCGGAGAACCTCTTAATTTCTTACTTTGGCAGCCAATCTAAATGTCAATATTCCACCCTAGCACCACATAACAAATGCTACGATTCTCTTCTGTTCCGAAGGCTCATATTTTATATTACTAGATTTCTCAAAGTCAAGAATGTTCTTTTCGCCAGTGCTACCTAGGTAGGAGAGTTCCTTAGCTACGTCTACTTTGTGATCCTAAGTTCTGATGTTCGTTTTCTCGCTGTTATCATTTCTACTACTCCCAAATACTTTTGTCGGTTGACTGTCAATCCATACTCTGTTATCATCACACTGTTCACTCCATATAACACACACTGCAATTGTTCTTCACTTTCACTAAGGATAGCTATGTCATCAGCGAATCTTATCATTGAAATCTTCTAACCGCTAATTGTAATCCCACTCATGAACCTTTCTTTCATTTCCGTCATTGCTTCTTCGATGAATACATTAAACTGTAAGACCAAAGGATTACATCCCTGGCTTACACCCTTCTTAATCCAAGTTCTTCGCTGCCTTCCAGTCTTATGTTCCCCCTTGTGCCTTGTGCATATTGCACATTACCTGTCTTTCCCTTTTGCTTACCCCTGTTTTGCTCAGAATTACGAATATCTTGCACCACTTTACATTATCGAACGCTTTTTCTAGATCGGTAGATCCTACGAGCATATCTAGATTTTACTTCAGTCTAGTTTCCACTACCAACCGTGATGCCATAACTGCCTCTCTGGTTCCTTTACCTTTCCTAAAGCTAAACCGATCGACATCTAATATATATATATATATATATATATATATATATATATATATATATATATATATATATATATCACGAGGCAGAGAAAATCCCTGAATCGAACCCGGGAACCCGGGCGCGGGAAGCGAGAACGCTACCGCACGACCACGAGCTGCGGACTCGGAGACTTTCAGTGTACTCTTTCTTCCCATCCACTGTATTTAAGAGTGGAATTACCGTTGCGCTCTTAATGTCGCCGCCCTTGCTTCTAATTTCGCCGAAAGTTGTTTTGGCTTTTATATATGCTGAGTCAGTCTTCCGGACAATTAATTCTTTTCGATTTCTTTACGTTTCTTATGTGGCCATTTCACTTTAGTTTTCCAGCAGTTCCTATTTATTTCACTCTCAAGTGACTTGTTGAAGAGTATTTATAAGCTTCCCTGAACATTTGCTTGTACTTCCTTCTTTCACCAATCATATGAGGTATTTCTTCCGGTTCCTATGGTTCCTTCGCAGTTACCTTTACTCTACGTATGTCTCTCTTGCTAAATTCTCAGTGTGCCAGTTTCAGTAACGTACATTCCTCCTTAAGTAAACTGCCAACTGAATGATTCATTATTACGGTAATTCAAGCCTATCTCTTAATTTCTTCGTTCTTCCGTATCCTACGTCTTTGCGTACTGATTCTTCCTGAGTAATCTCTTAAACTTCACCCTATTCTTTAGCATTACAAAATTCTGATCTGAATGTCTGCATGTTGGTCCGCCATAAAATCAAATATCCGATTTGGGTATCTCTGCCTGACCATGATTTAAACTAAGTGGAATTTTCCCGTGACTCCAGACCTTTTCCAATAATACATCCTCTCTTGCGATTCTTGCACAGAGTATTCGCCAGTGTATTACCTACTGCTAGCTCAAATTTATTGCACAACTCTGTTAGCCTTTCTCCTCTCTCATTCCTGCCACCAAGCCCCTTAGTCTCTCGTACATCTTTCTTCTAGTCTTTCCGTTGTAACCCGAATCCACTGTCCTATGACTGTTAGATTTTCATCTCCCTCTTCATCCTTTGACGTCGTCACGTGAACTACTGTTGTCAATGTTTCTTTGCTGTCGATTCTGATGACAGCAAACCTATCACTGAGCTGTGAACGCTAACTCACTCTGTGCCCTACCTTCCCATTTATAACGAATCATACTGCCGTTATATCATCTGCTGCTGTTGTCGATATTACCTCATACTCGACGGAGTAGAAATCCTCGTCTTCACTTCATTGCCCCTCGCGATATCGAGACTGAACCTTCTTACCTCCCATTCCAGATTTTTCCCTCTTCCCTACAATGTTCAAAATTGTGGCACTGCACGAGCCGACCGCAGAGCACTACCCTATCGTCAGTTATTCATTCTTTTTCTCGTGGTTACCTCTGTTTTGGCTGTCCCCTCCCGGAGATCCGAATGCGGGAGCAGTCCGAAATCTTTTGCCAATGGAGAGATCATCATAAACTGTTTTCATTAATAGGCCATACGTCCTTTGAATACACGTTACATATCTGTAATGTAGATGTTTCCACTGCCTTTTGCATCCTCATGGCGTTGATCATTGCTGATTCTTCCGCCTCTTCGGGGCAGTTTCCCACCTCAAGTGCAAGAAAATTCCTTGAACCTGTGTCCGCTTCTCCGCCCTTCTTGACAAGGCCGTTGGCACACTGAGGGTGACTTCTTATGCCGGAAATCTTTGGTCGTCATTGATGCATTTGGAAGTACTACAAATTAAGAGCGGGACAGAAACAAGAAACCCAACCGAACGGAGAAGCGGCTGTAGGAACTGCGAAATATATAAAAAAAAGCGAGCGAAGTTCCCAATTAAGTTGTGAAAGTAAAGGTTAAAGTCTGATTTCAGTGCTTAGAAACAAGCAAGTGGAATAAATTAAGTATTTTTTTGGAACTTTAGAAGTAGGTGACATTTCGGGGTACACATGGAAAGCATTGTGACAAAGCAGTTTTTTACAGCTTCGATGTAAATGCTACGAATGAAATGTGTACGTGACATACAAATGAATGTAAACTGTTATATATCTTACTCTAACCACGTAGTAGATTTATAACGATAATATCATCCAGGGTGGTAGAGCTCCTTCACCCTGTTCCAGCGGTTTCACATTTTCCACTGTCCTAATGTTAATATTGCATTATACCTGTTTAGGGAAACAAACAGACGACGGTTATCACTGGTGAACTGTGCTTATGATCAGGCTGTAAAGCTTTCTTGTCACTAATATTGCTTCTTACCCATTTGTCCTCCTGTCTGCAGGCTCGATACGTTCTTTCGGGCCCAGCTGACATTTTTCAAACATCCACCTTTCTGATTTCGGCGGTAATCACATTCATTATGATTACGTTTACCAGTGATAACTGTTTTTCCTGCGAACTGTCTGCTACATCAGTTCATCCGTCATTCCCGCAACTCACCGTATTGGCTGTCCTATGCATGCCCTCCAGTTATTTCAGGGCAGCTGACTTATTCTGTTTTTGAAACGGCCAGGTTGCTTACGCAAGGGCACAAATAAGGTAGTTTGTAGGGGAGGGGGAGATGCTAGACATGGGGGTATGAAGAACTTGTAATATTTTGGAGGACGAATGGCGACTTTTAAGTGGCCATAAAAAAGTACCTCTTTTCGACCCTGTCAAAAGCCTGCGTAATATAAACTTTTAAATCATTTTCTTTCCCTGAGAGCGGGGACGGGGAGGGGGGGGGGGAGGGCGGAGGACACATTCTTGCCCCAGAGCAAGGGCGCCCTTGTGCCTATGGTAGTATACCCTGCGTTTAAAATAAACAAATATATTACTTTCTTTTACAGAAGCGGCGTAAAACAAAGCTATAGTAATCATTCTCGCAGTTTTCTTGCCTTATCCCCTTTATGTAATTACCAATACAGTTTGAGGAAAGACTGACACTTACTCAACTGTAGGCCTCCAAGATCTCATCTTTACAGGGATGCCAATCAATAATTTCTAAAGAATAAGAATTCCTGATTTCTGAATTTGAAGCAGTTATCCAACAGGATTCGGAGAGCTCTTATATGGATTTTCTTGAAGTGTCGCTAGTCAGACTTTATGTAGATCTATACGGAGGCTTGATACACATTTGAACACTAAACGATTAAAACACGTGAACCGTGAATTTACTTTCAAAACCTTTTCTTAAGGATTTACTCTTATTTACTAACGATTCATGAAGAACATTAACACATTTAATCACACTATGTGAGCGTGGAAATAGTTGCCAGTGGGTAACTGATGAAAAAAATTAAATTTCTTTCAACAAATGGAAATTTTATCCCTAAAAGCCCCCTTTTTTTAAAACAGATTAAAAATTATAATCAGAAAGCACCCTCAAAATATCAAGTTACAATTTTATTCAGAGGCAGAAAGAACAAATTTTTGGCAGTATAAGCTTTCGGGCTGAGAACCTTCCCGCTCCCTTTTGACACGGCCGTAGTCACGACCACTCACAACAACCTCTGAAAGACTACAGTGGTGGAAATCTGCAACACACCAGATTACTTTAAACTAAAAATTTTAACAACTCACACAAGCACATAAACTATGCACCCCGTAGGAGGGATGGAAATGGTACAAAACACTAACATTAGAAAAATTAACTTGCCACCGGAGGTGCAACTTGATTAAAAAAAAAGACTCTTACGGTGGAACCGTGGCAACTTTATATACAAAAATGACCATTTAAATAAAAACCCATGAAATACAGTCTTACATAAAATATACAAACATGCTCTATATTACACATATACCGCCTCTCAAGATGATAGGCAACATAAACATATTTCAGGAATACGGCCGTTACACTTCAAGCAATAAATTCGTTAAAACCGAATCCGACAAAAATGACAGAGGCAGCTATTAACGTACGTCATACCGACAAACAGACAGATAGACACTAACTACCTAACAAATGCGGACGAGAGACAGACGAGCTAGCTGGGGACGAGAGACTGACCAAGAAAACAAGTAGAATTTAACGAGTAAATGAAACAACATATCACGAATCACTTAGCTTCTAATAAACTGCAATGTCTGGCAAAGACCTGGCGCGGCACCCCAAAACGCTCTCCAGAACAGTCCGCTGCCAGCCGCTTCAACAGACGCAAGAAGGCGCGCCGATCTCCCGTCTCACGGCGTCGCAGCTCGCACCGGCCAGGCCGATGTCGTGGGTTGACCCTTGGTGCTCTCGGGTCGGCGGCGAAGCCACTACCCCTCGCTATGCGGCGCGGCCGATTGGACTGACGTGGCGACGTCACATGCACCGACGCTCAAGACGGACAAGTCATCTTGTGCCCCAGTGCGCGACCGACCAACCGATCGATCCAACCGCCAATGACCACTGCCTGAACAAACTCGAGCAGACTGGCTGCCTAACACATACTAGCACTCCGGACGTTAGACAGACACTGACTGCCCCACACTGACCCGGCTGACCAACTGACCAGACACGCCACCTAGCGAGCTCATAGCGCCGCTTACATGCACGTGAGCAGGTACCTTTCCCCTTTCCAACCAAAGGGAGTCACCAAAGCTGCGATTGCCACAGCGGCGCCACCGCCAGAAACGGAGGGCGACTGCTTCACACTACGCGCTGCGGCGCGCTCTTCAAAACAGAAATTTTTACCACGGCTCAACACGTTTGATGTATGCTGAGTACATTACAGGTCAAGGAGGCTGTCGCCTCAGCCCCTGCTTGTTGCGAGATACCTTGACTGGGTAGTGAAGGCATACGAGAGAAAACTAAAGAAACTGATCATTGCAAATTATGAAGTGAGGTCACTATAAACGTAAACAAGGTCGGAATTTTTCGACTATGTGGAGGGAAATCGGCTATGTCCATTCGAAGGGACGATCCCGGGGTGTGCCTTGACCGATTTGAGGATATCACTACTACTGCTATTCCGAACAGGTGTCGAAAGACGCAATGGTACTGAACCACCGCCGTGTCATCCTCAGCCTATTGGTATCACTGGATGCGAACATGGAGGGACATGTGGTCACCACAACGCTCTTCTGCGGTTCTCAGTTTTCGTAACCGGAGCCACTACTTGTCCGTCAAGTAGCTCCTCAATCTGCCTCACAAGCGCTGAGTGCACCTCGCTTGCCGACAGTGCTTCTTGGCAAGCCAGATGGTCATCCATCCAGATGAATTGGCGGTAACCCATGCTACCATTTGAGCTTGAGGAGATCACAGAAAACCTACATCTGGATTACCGGGTTCGAACTGTCGTCCTCCAGAATGCAGGGTTCGACAAAACAAAAACAATAATAAGAAACTACAAGAAATAAAAACACACCTGAGGAAAACGTACTAAGGGAGATTTTTAAATGTGTGTATTTGGAGTCTGTAATCAGTACGTATGAGTGATATGAGTGAGAAGAGAAAGAAATTATGAAAATAGAAGAGGAACCGTGCTGTCTTTGTAATGCAGTGAGACGAACCGCTTTCGACAACAAAGAGATACTGAAGGGGCAAAGATAGCCGACATTGACCAAAGGCAGCCAGTCTCGGAAAATAACGTCGGTTCCAAGACGTAGAAAACATGGGGAAAACGGAAAAGAACCATACGAGCGATAGGAAGACAGTCATTTGGAAAAATTTAGTTCTAAAGCAGCAGCAAAATACGTCTAAGATCAACAGCTAAAGAGGTTTGGATGTAACCACCTATTATCGCAAGATTACCTGCAAAGATCAATGAAGCACGTAGCAGGATATGGGGAGGGAGGAAAAGGGCGAATTAAAGGCATAAGAGGATAAGTGATAGTAAGCCTACCTACTGATAATGGCCTGTGAAGAATAAATAAAACACAGGGGTTGAAGAAACCTATTCCTTTTTTGCGTTTGTGCGAGGACACAGTTTCTCTCCTGCATGATTCGACGCGCCATATTTTCATTCAGCCGTTCATTATGCTTTAATAACCTGCTCATAGGAACTGCCTTTGGACCAAAATGAACATTTTAAGTAAGTTATATTCCATACACGATCTCCATTTCATTCCGGAATTCCTAATAGCCGTTTACTGTAAAACCTTGTTTGAACTGGACCTTTCCATTGTCTCTTTCCTTTTCCGCCCTGTGTCAGATGCGCCAGTCGTGAGGCTGCAGCTGGGGAACTCCCTGAATCCTGACGACATCAAGGAGAACGACGACGTCTACTTCGAGTGTTCCATCCGCGCCAACCCCAAGGAGCACAGGATAGCGTGGCTGCATGACGTAAGTACCCAGCTGTGTTCAAAAAGTGTATCCATAGTTTCTACTTCTGTAGGTTAATGAAACACCATATCTACAATCTTGTTATGATTTTCGATTAATAGCATGAAACCAACTTAAGCAAAGCTCTTTTCCCCTACCTAGCTGAAATACAAAGATCTTTTCATTAATAATTCACAGTTTCACTACAGTGAGATTTCGATGGCGCAACTAAGGCGACAGTTACGTAAACTACAGTGGAAGGCGAGAAGGAGAAGCAAAGTTTTAATTTCGGTCGTAGTCACTAGTGCTTTTATGTGAGGCGGGCTTCACATGCTACTTTTTCGAGTCTGGCAGTGTAAAGGTTGACGACTGTGAGACGTACGTTATGATCTGATGAATACACTGTGCTTTCAGTGAGATACTGGTTCCTTAATATGCTCCATAGTACAGATTTACCTGTGCTGTTAAGTTTCGTGGTGGCTGTGTTAAGACAAACGACTGTATAACAGTGAAAATTCTGAAAATGTAGACGGTTTAATGAACAGTAAACATTCTTAAAGACGCTGTAGACTGCGTGTTTGTGTGTGTGTGTGTGTGTGTGTGTGTGTGTTGTGCATGCACGCATGCGTGCATGTGTGTATGTGTGCGTGAACCCCCGCCCGTGTGTGTGTGTGTGTGTGTGTGTGTGTGTGTGTGATAGATTAAGGTTATGGACAAGAAGAACGAACAAAGAAAGGCTATCAGCCTAATATTATAGAGAATGAAATGATTTAAGTTTTGGATTGATCACGATCTCGAAAGAAGCACGTGAGTTCGAGAAGGGTCTGTAAAGCAACCTGTACACCGAAAATCGATGCTTTCAAAAGTTATTGGAGAAGGATGTGTTGTATTAATGGTTTCTTCGGCGAAGGAATGCTGCTTCCAACAAGAAAGTAAAAAAAAAAAAAAAAGCTCAACGCACACTGTTAATACACTTACTAACTGGAATCCAAGGACTCGTCAGGGCTCTTCATCCTCTTGTGGTTTGGAGAAATGTATCTTCAGATTCACCGCTCACCTCCCTCATCGCGCATACTTTTGGGGCACCACACTGTGTGGGTGCAGCACATCAATTGTGTGATGACGCAAACCTTATGTGATGGTGGGAAAGAACAAGTGTATTATTTTGCAAATGAGAACCGTTATTTCCGAATATCATTCATCGGTAGTCCGCTGACGACAAAAACAGACGGGTGTTGGCTTCTAGTAATTCCTGTATTGAACAACAAATACCTTCACAAGATGATAAAGGTACAGCAACTATGACCTATTTGAGAAACTAAGATGAACTGATGGACAAATTGTAGTTTATAATCATTTACGATCCTAACAACACGTGATTTCATAACTGATATGTTAATGACTTGTTCACATGATCCCGTTTGGAATATTTTCCTCCAATCTGTTCACTCAGTGTTACCCTAAAGCAATCTTCTGTACGCTTATTATTGCAGATCTGAAGGTGCTTGTATGAACAGCTGAAACTAGTCGTCTTGACCTTTACAAGATTTTGCGAAAAATACTTTTCTAACAAGTTTCGAAAATCAAGTTTTATAATTCTGTTAAGCCAAGTATCAAACATACTATTGTTCACTTGGCCCGCCGGGTTAGCCGTGCGGTCTAACGCACGGCTTTCTGGGTGGGAAGGAGACCCTGGTACCCAGCACGAATCCGCCCGGCACGCTTGTGTCGAGGTCCGGTGAGCAGGCCAGTCTGTGGATGGTTTTTAGGCGGATATCCATCTGCATCGGCGAATGATGGCTGCTTCCCCTTATTCCGCATCAGCTACACTTGTTGGCGATTGCTGCGCAAACAAGTTCTCCACGTACGCGTACACCACCATTACTCTACGACGCAAACATAAGGGTCACATTCGCCTGGTGTGAGTCTTTCCCTGGGGGGTCCAACGGGGGCCGAACCGCACAATAACCCTGAAAGTGGTTCGGTGTGGGGCGGCGGAGAGGCGAAGTGGACTGCGGTAGTCATCGTGGGGTTGTGGACCACTGCGGCTGCGCCGGGGATGGAGCCTCTCCGTCGTTTTTACGCCCTCGGTTAACATACAACACAATACAATTGTTTACTTCGAAGAATGTTCATGGCAGCTCTCAGAAAATGTATTTGTCAAAAGAAATGTTGCAACTGTCAGTATTGTGATAATCAAAGTTGTGACCCTGAAATACGTTATTATATCAGTACATTGGTTGATTTATAATGTGATTTTACCAGAAACAGTCCACTTTTCTACACTGAGGGGGCAGTATCTGCAGTCTATAGGAAACTTGTCACCTATAAGCATTGTAATATTGTTGTTGTCTGTTATTACTAGATGTTCGAGCGGTTCTAGGCGCTTAAGTGTGGGACCGCGCGATCGCTACGGTCGCAGGTTCGAATCCTGCCCCTGGTATGGATGTGTGTGATGTCCCTAGGTCGGTTAGGTTTAAGTCGTTCTAAGTTCTACGGGACTGATGACCTCAGATGTTAAGTCCCATAGTGCTCAGAATCATTTTTGTTATTACTAGAGTTGTATTGCTTATAGATGGTTCGTCAACAATAACACACAATCGGAGGCTCGACATTGTCATTCTAATGGAGCGGGGAATGAGACAAGTGCACGTCGCAGCGAATGTCGCCGTGAGTCGAAGTGGTGTCTCTAGAGTCTGGCACAGATCTCTAAGTATAGAATCGGATGAGGATCGTCAGGGAAGTGTCCGTGGAAGAAAAACCAAAGGCGTGTTTGTAACAGCAAGCAGAAACCCTCAACACAGCTTGAACTCATGACGACAGTTCCAAACAGCTACAGGAGTGCGGGTGTCAACACAGACAACACAAGATGACTCCATGGATAGGGGATACATGACGGAAGATGTCTCAAGACTCCTCCTCTAAATCCGATTCGGAGAGGGGGTCGTGTAGCATTGGAACAAAATCGCTCTTTGCGGACAAAGCAGCAGTTGGACACAACGCTCTTTCTGATGAGAAACGTGTCAGTCTCCACACTGACAATACTGAGATTCGCGTGTGGAGCCGATAAGAAAAAAGTTTACATTGTAACTGTATAGTAGACCGCCATCCTATATCAAGACGGTTCGATCATGTTTCGGGGTGGAATCATGTATAGACACAGGACACCCCTTAGTTGACTGGCGTAAAGTATCGTAAAAAGTGCTAGCACTCACTGTGGCGCCTTTCGGTGAACATATTAGAGCGCGATTCACGCTAATGGACGACAATGCAAGTCCCCATCGTCATCTTCTTACGGCGTAAACTCAGCGGCAGTACGCCAGTCGGGAACGACAGAGAAGACAAGGCTGTGAGAAGAAGTCAGCCAATCTCACCCTGACCGTCCTCCCTCTAGGATGCGAACGCGAAAGCAGAGGCCCCTATGTGAAGAGGGTAAGCGCCGCGTTTGAATGGTGGCAGCCCACTTCGATAGCAGCTACAACGTTAGCCACTTCGTTACCTATCTCCATGTACCACAGACTCTTGCTCGTTTATTCTGAAGAAGAATGATTTTTTATGTCGCCCTTTGCTTGGGACACATATCCAACTTAAGTAATTGTAATTGTCTTTTGTAATAAAACTCATTAATATGAGTTGTTTGTTTGTGTAGCGAGCCGAGCATACAGGATTCATAGACAGAACACCTTCAAAATGGAGCATAGAACCAATTGGATGGAATGACTTCCATATTCTCCTGAACTTCACTGCATCGATAATGTACAGAGCATGCTACAACGAGCGGTTTGAAATTGTCCTGTCACAACAGAGGCCTTACACGGTGTCAAATAGGTCGCTGTAGAAGAGTAGGACTATGTCACCCAGGCTTATCTCGACAATTTAGTAACGAGTACACCTAATCGCATTCAAAAGCGTCTCCAGCCACAACTCGGGCCAATAGGTATATAAAGTAAGTGTCATGCAAGATGTTAGTGAGAGGAAACTGTAGTTCTTGCAGCGGAACCTTTGTAAGGTTATTTTTTCTGTTCTTGGTTGTGTTTATCAAGTGGAGAGGCGTTTATATTCTTTATATTTGTTTTCTTATGACTGTATCCAATAGGAAAAAAAAGTTTTATTTCCTACGAGGTGTAAGTGAAAAGTAATGAGACTAACCATTTACCTATCAATTTTTTTCAAACAACAATAATATCCTCTTCAAAGTAGTTCACTTCGGCAGCTATACTCCAGTCTCGGTAGCAGCGCCGGAATGCTTCAACTGCTCAAGCCTTTAAAATGTCGTTCGCATTCTTTTGAATGTTCTCCAGAGCCCAAAATTGACATCCTTTTAAGACATTTTTCAATTTAGGGAAGAGAAAAAAGTTGCGAGAACTGAGATCAGGTGAGAAGGGGTTTATGGGGGGGGGGGGGGGGGGGGCAGGGCTGTGGAAGAACAGGAATGCATTTTAAGATAAAAAATTCCGTGATGTAAGTAACCGTGTGACATGGGACATTGTCTTGATGCAGCATCCCCCTGTCTGCAATGTCCGGTCTCACTCGATTCACCTTTTTCCTGTGCCTTCCAAGGACAGCTTTGTAAAATACTTCTTTGCCGGTTTGTCATGGAGGAAGAAATTCTTTATGCAGGATACCCGTACTGTTAAAAAATCGCCGGCCGACGTGGCCGTGCGGTTATAGGCGCTGCAGTCTGGAACCGCGAGACCACTACGGTCGCAGGTTCGAATCCTGCCTCGGGCATGGATGTGTGTGATGTCCTTAGGTTAGTTAGGTTTAACTAGTTCTAAGTTCTAGGGGACTAATGACCTCAGAAGTTGAGTCCCATAGTGCTCAGAGCCATTTGAACCATTTTTTTGTTAAAAAATCAAACCAGTTTTGTTTTTTAATTTCAAGTCTTCCTGGGTGATGTCCACCTTGATCGTGTTTTCGGACAGTCAAGAATTATTTGCGGCGCCGAAAAACTTCTCCCATTGATGAGAAATGTTCTCCAAAGGCCTGTTTGAACTTCTGGAAGGTCGCACTCGGAAATTTCACACGTTTAACACGAAACATGATGGAAAACGGTGCTCTAAATTCCGCTGTCCCATTTTCACACAACAAATACACAACTTCACCGCTGGCGCTCTCAAAAATCACGTGAAGGGTTTATGGAGCTGATCTTCTGGAAGGAGGGAACACAACAGTCTGCACAAACCGAACAATACAGCGTTGCCAGGTCGCTCGCAGTGTTGCCAGTCTCATTACTTTTCTCACACACCTCGTATTATGTGCATTACTGACAAGAAATCAATGTGCAACGTTTATTTTGACCACTTTCTATCGAATATTATAAAAAAATTCTTACGTTTGCTTTGCAGGACTTACGGTCAAATAAGGCACAAGGGATAGATAACATTCCATCAGAATTTCTAAAATCATTGGGGGAAGTGGCAACAAAACGACCGCGTTGGTGTGTAGAATATATGAGTCGCGATATACCATCTGACTTTCAGAAAAGCATCATCCACACAATTCCGAAGACGGCAAGAGCTGACAAGTGCGAGAATTATCGCACAATCAGCTTAACAGCTCATGCATCGAAGCTGCTTACAAGAATAATATACAGAAGAATGGAAAAGAAAATTGAGAATGCGCTAGGTGACGACCAGTTTGGCTTTAGGAAAAGTAAAGGGACGAGAGAGGCAATTCTGACGTTACGGCTAATAATGGAAGCAAGGCTAAAGAAAAATCAAGAAACTTTCATAGGATTTGTCGACCTGGAAAAAGCGTTCGACAATATAAAATGGTGCAAGCTGTTCGAGATTCTGAAAAAAGTAGGGGTAAGCTATACAGAGAGACGGGTCATATACAATATGTACAACAACCAAGAGGGAGTAATAAGAGTGGACGATCAAGAACGAAGTGCTCGTATTAAGAAGGGTGTAGGACAAGGCTGTACCCTTTTGCCCCTACTCTTCAATCTGTACATCGAGGAAGCAATGATGGAAATAAAAGAAACGTTCAGGACTGGAATTAAAATACAAGGTGAAAGGATATCAATGATACGATTCGCTGATGACATTGCTATCCTGAGTGAAAGTGAAGAAGAATTAAATGATCTGCTGAACGGAATGAACAGTCTAATGAGTACACAGTATGGTTTGAGAGTAAATCGGAGAAAGACGAAGGTAATGAGAAGTAGTAGAAATGAGAACAGCGAGACACTTAACATCAGGATTGATGGTCACGAAGTCAATGGAGTTAAGGAATTCTGCTACCTAGGCAGTAAAATAACCAATGACGGACGGAGCAAGGAGGACATCAAAAGCAGACTCGCTATGGCAAAGAAAGGCATTCCTGGCCAAGAGAAGTCTACTAATATCAAATACCGGCCTTAATTTGAGGAACAAATTTCGGGGATGTACGGCTGGAGTACAGCATTGTATGGTAGTGAAACATGGACTGTGGGAAAACCGGAACAGAAGAGAATCGAAGCATTTGAGATGTGGTGCTATAGACGAATGTTGGAAATTAGGTGGACTGATAAGGTAAAGAATGAGGGGGTTCTACGCAGAATCGGAGAGGAAAGGAATATGTGGAAAACACTGATAAGGAGAAGGGACAGGATGATAGGACATCTGCTAAGACATGAGGGAATGACTTCCATGGTACTAGAGGGAGCTGTAGAGGGCAAAAGCTATTGAGGAAGACAGATATTGGAATAAGTCAAGCAAATAATTGAGGACGTAGGTTGCAAGTGCTACTCTGAGATTAAGAGGTTAGCACAGGAAAGGAATTGGTGGCGGGCCGCATCAAACCAGTAAGTAGACTGATGACCAAAAAAAAAAAAAAAAACGTGTCCACCAGTACCCTATCTTACCCTGAATAACAAGCGCCTGACGCTCCGTGGCTCCACATGTACCCGTGTAACGGCGCTCACTTGTGTCTAACGAGGCGTGCGTGTCGCATGTGTGGTGCAGGGCGCGCCGGTGGTGCAGAACATGTCGGCGGGCGTGATCCTCAGCACGGACAGCCTGGTGCTGCAGGGCGTGACGCGGCACCACGCCGGCAGCTACACCTGCGTCGCCGCCAACGAGCGCGGCGAGACCGCCAGCCGCCCCGTCTTCCTCAGGGTGCGATGTGAGTACCGCTCCAACTTGCTCCTCCTTATCGTTACGTGGGTCAGTCATGACGTAACGTCTAGTATTTTGTTATTTTTATCGTAAAAGAAAAGTAAATCCCTCATACATATAATTTATTTATTTATTTATTTACTTATTCGTGTCAGAAGCATTTACGATGTATAAAATAATGTACAATATTTACATATCGTGTGTATATATACAGGGTGAGTCACCTAACGTTACCTCTGGATATATTTCGTAAACCACATCAAATACTGACGCACCGATTCCACAGACCGAACGTGAGGAGTCGGGGTAGTGTAATTGTTTAATACAAACCATATAAAAATGCACGGAAGTATGTTTTTAACATAAAAACCTACGTTTTTTAAATGGAACCCCGTTAGTTTTGTTAGCACATCTGAACATCTAAACAAATACGTAATCAGTGCCGTTTGTTGCATTGTAAAATGTTAATTACATCCGGAGATATTGTAACCTAAAGTTGACGCTTGAGCACCACTCCACCGCTGTTCGATCGTGTGTGTCGGAGATCTCTGCAACATACGTCGCGTTTCTACAGAATGATCTGTCAACGTTGCTCGAAAATGTCCCACAGGAAACGCGTCCACGTATGTGGTATCAGCATGATGGTGCACCTGCACATTCCGCAATTAAAACTAGGCTGACCCTTGACAGGATGTTCGACGGGCGTTTCATAGGACGTGGAGCACGCATAAATTGGCCAGCCCGTTCTCCTGATCTTACACCTCTGGACTTCTTTCTGTGGGGTACGTTAAAGGAGACTGTGTACCGTGATGAGCCTACAACCCCAGAGGATATGAAACAACGTATTGTGGCAGCCCGCGGTACGACATTCATTACGCCAGAGATTGCAATTGTGTGCAGCAAATGATGGTCACCACATTGAACATCTATTGGCCTGACATGTCGGGACACACTCTATTCCACTCCGTAATTGAAAACGGAAACCACGTGTGTACGTGTACCTCACCCCTCATGGTAATGTACATGTGCGTCAGTGAAAAGGACCAATAAAAAGGTGTTAGCATGTGGACGTAATGTGCTGTTCCAGTCTCTTCTGTACCTAAGGTCCATCACCGTTCCCTTTGGATCCCTCCGTAATTCGGTGGTCTCCGATACACACGATCGAGCAGCGGAGGAGTGGTACTAAAGCGTCAACTTTAGGTTACAATATCTACAGATGTAATTAAGATTTTACAATGCAACAAACGGCACTGATTACGTATTTGTTTATATGTTCAGATGTGCTAACAAAACCAACGGGATTCCATTTAAAAAACGTAGGTTTGTGTTAAAAAACTTACTTCCGTGCATTTTTGTTTGGTTTGTATTAAACAATTACACTAGCCCCTCTCCTCACGTTCGGTCTCTGGAATCGGTGCGTCAGTATTTGATGTGGTTTACGAAATATATCCAGCGGTAACGTTAGGTGACTCACCCTGTATATTTACAATACAATAATTTACACTTTTGCCGCGAAGAAGTTAGTGACCTCTATTGCATTTGGCGTTTGCATGTAGCAGGTCTTCTGTTGTGCATGTTGCTGGACGTTGGGTACACTGGAGCAGCTGGAAGATCGTCGGCGTTGCTCCTCAAGGAAACCCTATTTAGTCAGGTCGCTCTTACACTTCGTGACACCCGAGCGTTGTCTGTTGAGGGATCTCCATGTACTCCAATTCTCTGTGTAGCCAGGTGGTAGTCTTTCGCTTGGTGTAATCCATCCCACAGTACTGGTAAGCCTTGCACGCCATAGTTAGATTCGGCATTGCTGCGGAAGGTCTTTCTGGACTCTAGTCGTGGGTTCACTGATTGATACCCATTAGCGGGTGAGCTTCAGCAGTTTCTGATTTTTTTCTTCTCACTTTTTGCAGCTACCTCCCGGGGGATGTCCGGGGGTGCAATTCCCTAGAGGCTGTACAGTTTTTCCAGAGGAGTAGGCTTCAGGCAGCCGGTGATGGTACGACAAGTATCATTAACAGTAACATCTACTGTTTTGGCATGACAAGAGCTGAACCACACTGCGCTTACGTATTCTCCGGCAGAGTAACACAGTGCAAGGGAAGAGGTTCTCACAGTGTTGGCGTGTGCTCCCTACGTTGTGTCTGTTAGCTTTCTGATGATTTTTTCCTGGCTGCCACTTTTTGCTTGGTATTTAGGCAGTGCATTTTATATATTCATGCACAGTCAAGGGTGACCCCTATGTATTTGGGATGTTTCTTCGCAGGTGATTTTGAGGCCTCTAGCTGCCTGCCGATTTTTACGATGGAAGCCGCAAGTCTGTGTTTTTCTAGGATTTGGTCTCAACTGGTTTTCCCTGTAGTAAGCTGACAGTTCTCTCAGTGCTTCGGACAAATTATCTTCAACAGTTTCAAAGCAGCGGGCATGGGCGGTGATTGCACAATAATCTGCATAGATGAAGCTCTGTGTTTCTTCAGGTGGTGGTTGATCATTTATGTAGATGTTAAACAAAGCTGGAACAAGCACACTTCCCTGGGGAAATCTGTTTTCAGTGATCTCCATCTCCTTCTCTTGCCCTGGAAATCAACAAAAAATCTTCTATTTTCAAGGATATCCCTTATGAAAAAGGTTAGCTGGTAGTCTCTAGTGGCACTGTACAGCTTTATAAGAAGTATTCTATGATTAACCGTATCATAAACTGCTGTTAGATCCATAAATACAGCTCCTGATTCCTGCACGTGGTGCCCCTGCAAAGACATCTGAAACCGGTACTGAACTGAGCATCAGCATTCCAGAATCACTTATGAGTTCAAACTTATACGTATAATGACGGCTACAACATTCACGACGGGGTAGCTGCACGGTCTAGGGCGCCTTACCACGGTTCGCGCGGCTCCCCTCGTCGGAGGTTCGAGTCCTCCCTGGGCATGTGTGTGTGTGTGTTGTCCTTAGCGTAAGTTAGTTTAAGTTAGATTAAGTAGTGTGTAAGCCTAGGGACCGTGACCTCAGCAGTTTGGTCCCATAGGAACTTACCACAAATTTCCAAATTTCCAAACAATATTCGCGATGTATTTATCATTTATCAGCGTAATCACTACCTTTCTCCACAGTGTGTTTCTTCTTTGAAACAAGACCATAAATACGTGTATGGTAAAAATCATGGATCTGCTTCCTAGCCCACTGACAAGCGGAATTTTTAGAGGTGTCTGCATTTTCGACGGCCTTGTTGCTGTGGTAACACCGGTTCCCGTCAGATCAACGAAGTTACGCACTATCGTGCTTGGCTAACATTTGGAGGGGTCACAGCTCGGGCTTGCCGAGAGCTGTTGGCAGGTGGGGTGGACTCAGCCTGTGTGTGGCCAACAGAGGAGCAACTTGACGGAAAAGTAGTGGCGTGAGAAGTAGTGATATCGGTCACGAAAACTGACAACGGGTGGGAGAGTGGTTTGCTGACCACATGCCGCTCTGTATCTGCATCTGGTGACGATTAAGGGCTGAGGATCACACGGAGGCTGGTCAGTACTACTCGTCCTTGAAAGGACTTGAAGGCTTGTTTTGACGGTGTTTGTTTGTTTGTATCTAGAGACCTTCGAAGACTGTACGATCAGGCACTAAGGCGGGTGAGGCAAGTATTCCCAGCCAATATTTTTGCAATATAACTAGTGTCGAAGTGAATCATGTGAGGTCTTGCATTGTCGTGGTGTAAAAGAACATCTACAGTTTTAATTGATCGCCTTACTCGCTGTAGACGTGCCTTAAACTTCATGAGTGTCTTCACGTATTGGACAGAGTTCCTGTTCTAACAATCAACCAGAACAACTCCATTTGTATGTTGTCTTAAGTCACAGCAGTCTCCGGCCGGCAGCTCCGCTTTGCGTCAGCCAATCCTCTTTGTCCCTCGGCTTCTCCATAGCGACGAACCCGTCTCCTAACGATTGTGACGCCTACCGCGGCGTTTCCACACTCCCTTCAATCATAGAACGCTGTGGTGTACATGCATTAATTTTGTAAACCTATACAGTGAGCTATACATAGGATTTGTCGACCCGAAAAAAGTATTCGATAATGTCAAAGAAATTATGAGAAAAATATGGGTATGCTATAGCGAGAGACGGGTAATATACAATATGTACAAGCGCCAAGAGGGAATAATAACAGTGGACTACCAAGCGTGAAGCGCTCGGATTAAGAAGGGTGTAAGACAGGGATATAATATTTCGCCCCTACCGTTCAAACTGTACATCGAAGAAGCAGTTATGTAAATCAAAGAAAGGTTCATGAGTGGAATTGAAATTCAAGATAAAAGGATATTAGTGATATGATTCACTGAAGACATTGATATACTGAGTGAAAGGGGGGAGAATTACATTATCTTTTGAATTAAATAAACAGTCTAATGAGTACACAATATAGACTGAGAGTAAATCGAAGAAAAACGAAAGTAATGAGAAGTAGCAGAAATGGGAACATCGAGAAACTTCATAGTCACGAAGTGGATGAAGTTAGGGTAATCTACCTAGGCAACAAAACAATCAATGATGGAAGGCGGAAGGAGGACATCAAAAGCAGACTAACACTGGCAAAAAGGATATTCCTGTCCAATAGAAGTCTACTGGTGTCAAACGTAGGCCGTAACTTGGAAAAGAACTTTCGGAGCACAGCATTGTATGGTAGTGAAACAATGACTGTGCGAAAAATGGCTCTGAGCACTATGGGACTCAACTTCTGAGGTCATTAGTCCCCTAGAACTTAGAACTAGTTAAATCTAACTAACCTAAGGACATCACGCACATCCATGCCCGAGGCAGGATTCGAACGTGCGACCGTAGCGGTCTCGCGGTTCCAGACTGCAGCGCCTAGAACCGCACGGCCACTTCGGCCGGCCTGTGCGAAAACCGGAGCAAAAGAGAATCGAAGCGTTTGAGAAGTGGTGCTATAGACGAATGTTGAAAACTAGATGGACTGCTAAGATAAGGAATGAGGAGATTCTGCGCCGAACGGGAAAGGAAAGGAGTATGTGAAAATCACTGACCAGGAGAAGGGACAGCATGATACGACGTCTGAAGACATCAGGAAATGACTTACAGAGGGTAAAATCTGTAGAGTAAGATGGAGATTGCAATACATCCAGCATATAATTGAGGGCTTAGGTTGCAAATGCTACTCTGAGATGGCACAGGAGAGGAATTCGTGACGATCCGCTTCAAACCAGTCAGAAGACGGATGACTAGAAAAAAAAAAAGGAATACAATATTGACGTTTCTTTATGTGGAACACTGTTACTGATGCATTCTGTAGAATAAAGTTACGGATGTGCGCCAAAATCAGGATGACTACATTAGAATCATAAAGAAGGACAAATAGAAAAACAAATAAAAGGCTTTATGAAACTTCCTATCAGATTAAAACTGTGTGCCGGACCGAGACTCGAACTCGATCCCGAGTTCGAGTCTCGGTCCGACACACAGTTTTAATCTGCCAGGAAGTTTCATATCAGCGCACACTCCGCTGTAGAGTGAAAATTTCATTCTAGCAGGCTTTACTTTCTGACTGACTCTCGTATATACAATGTGAATGGTTCATTCAATAGACGACAATTCAGAGGGTGATCAGGAACTTTAAGCTCACCATCTGCTTTATCTGGGAGGAGAGGAGGTCTGACTTTTGCACCTCTGTCTGACAGCGCAATACTTTCACCTTCATTGTGTTAATAGTTCACCATGAAGTGTAGTATGAAATCACTATCAGAGGCTGGATTTTCTCTTGGGAGGCTGTCCAGATTATAGAGGTTTCATTTTATTTTTGCTCCATTTTCATGTTCTGTTCCTGATGCGAACCTGCGTTCCCCCGATGAATATATTCCTGGATCGGAGTCGCTGTATGGTTCGTATCTCTCTCTCTCTCTCTCTCTCTCATACTCTACGAAAGTCGTCGTATTCACATCACAATGTTACAAAATGTCCACCGCTCGCAGAAAAGAAGTGGCGCAAACTGGTAGCTAAATTTCCCATCCCATCTTGTAGTGTCTCAGTGGAAATGGATTTACTTGCCACACAGATCGATGGTTCAAGTTCGTCCAGCATGCTAAAATAGTTCCTGTAGCAAAGTCTTTCAATGTTCTCCATAAAAAAAGTGTTCACAAGGAGTCTGGGTGAATATGGAGACCAGTCTACACCAACGCTACGAAACTTGGGATATTGCAATGGAATGACGCTATTCCCAATGTTCTCCTCGAGAATGCGGACCACCTGTTTGGAGCAATATGAGAAGCCGCCATCTTACACGTACAGCTTTTCAGTTGGTCCACCCATCAGTTCTTGCTGTGTGTCGATGATTTCAGTGTAATGGAACGTAATGGTTACTGCTCATCTATTCCTGCATGAAGAAATGGCTGACATTGCCTAAGCTGCATACCGCACCCCCAACTATTACATTGGGAGAATGCAGTGGTTTCGTTTCTCACAAATAGGGATATCCGGAACCCCAAAACCTCCTGCTTCATACACTAACGATTCCAGTCACCAGTGCCCCTTACGTAGACAACAACGAATTCTTCATTATTAATGCTTGTGAGATTCTGGTTTCCGTAGTCACTGCGATTGCGAATATGATATGGTGACTTCCGATTTTGAATAGAAACATATGTATACTGTTTCTCAATACTGTGCACCTGCTCGAACGCTTAAGACCTTTCTCTGTCGCAATTCTACCGCTGGTGAAGCCCGGAATTAATTGCGCCATTTTCAGGAATAACATGAGGCCAATATACCGTACAGGACTAGTCACACTGCTTAAAGTTTAGAATTTGGAGATTAGCTTGCGAATGGTTTTTGCTCGGGTTCTTTGGAACATTGTAACGTTTTAGACTTGCTGCTGCAGTAGTGTGTTCTAACCCATGACATGCTAGAACGAGAAACATACGTTGTTCAACTGGGTACTTCATTTCAACCATATCCTTTTGTAGTGTGTGGGTGTCTTTGACAGGTGTTTGTGTGGCAGGGTGAGTCACAAGCCCCTAGACGACAGTAGAAACGATTATTTACTTCCCAATAGTTTATAATAATAAAAGGGTGGGCATTGTATGGTGATCATCGAACATGCAGACCTCAGTCCATGATGTGTAGGGGAGATGCAGCTGGCAGTCACTACGTCTGGCTCACTATAGCACTGAGGCGATATGGCACACTGTGCCTTCCCTGCCTACAGGTGGTGCTGGTTCAGCTGAAGGGTGATATGCCTCGGGCGGTTTTAGCCATAGACAATGCTGGTTGGTGGATAGTCCTGGACTAAGCCGACAAAGGCATCTGGGTTAGTGAGGTCTGGCTGTGGTGGTCGCCCAGTGTATTGGTAGGTGGATGGGCTGCTATCCTATACGTGGCTCATCTGTGTAGCTGATGGACCCGCAGGCTGGTGGTCCCATTAGAAAGAGTGCTGAGCAGTGGTGGCCACACAGCATTACAGTGGGCGCTGTGGACGATGATTCGACGACTCACTGACTCACCATCCAAGTCTCCGGCGTCCGACAATACTCATACGTGACAGTGCAGGTTAGTCATTGAGTGGCCGCCACAAAAATTAGGTACGCCACGTGCCGAAGAGTATCTTGTTATGCTAACTCGATGGTCTCCGATCAGGTAGACAGGCCATGGCACTTAGGTGGGTGACGTGGAATAGTGCTCCACCAGTGTATTACGCCATGTGTCTCTCTTCTGGCAGTGAGCACTTGACTTTGGCTCATGTCGTTAGTCTAACGACATGAGCATGCTAAGTTCCTTTCACATGTAGTGAAATTTATCGCTGTCTCCTTTGGAGTATTATTTACATTCTCTATGCATTGTGATTTTAGAACTATTTGTTGGCAAGTTTTGTAACTACTACTTCGAAGCCTTTGTATAAGATTCTTACGGCTTTCACAATAATCAAACTGTTTGTTTCATCCATTTGTTGATCACACTGTATTTGAGGAGATCTCGGAGAGTTTATTATTATTATTCTCGCGTCAGAAACATATATAAAACAAATGTTATACAATTGTTGAGATAGGTTATATAATCTTTGACCAAACTTTTGCCACTTACAACGCATTTTCCGTTGCCTGGTGAAGGTCATCCTCTGTGCAAGTGGCTGGACGCAGTCGACACCGACGCATACGTCGAACAACCTGTTCTTTCCAATAGACACATTGGGTTTTATTTCCTTCAATGTATCCAATTTCGGCAGTTTAACCTATGCCTATTCAAGGACTTCCAGATTGACTAGGGAGATACTGGAAATATTTTTCATCCAGGAGGGTGAGATGTCTCAGCCCTCCACAGTTGCAGCCTGGCTTCTTCATCAGTGGTTGTTAGTTTCTCCGATGTTCTGAGGAAATCTTTCGTTGATCTTAATCGTTGTGGGTACTGTTGTTGCCCGTGCATGGAATGCTTTTTTTTTCCTGCTCCAGTTTCGTTCTTTCCCTGTTTGCTGCTGTCACTCTTCGAACAGGAGATGGTGCAGTTTCTGCAAGGTGGTAGGAGCATTCGACTGGAGTTGACTTCAAGCAGCGTGTTATATTTCGGCATGTTCGTTTAGGGCAATCCACCCATCTGGCATACGTTGACTTATACCAAACAGGACAGGCATACGCTGCAGTGGAGTAGTATAATGCCATTGCAGTTCGGATGGTTTCAGCTTGACTGCCGCATTGAGATCTGGCCAGTTTTCTCAGCAGGTATTTCCTGGAGGAGGCATTTGATTTGAAATTCGTGTAGTGTTTTTTGAACGTCAGAGATCCGTCAAGTGATATTCCTAGGTAGTTTGGATTGTCACAGAGTTCCGATTTAATCTCTGACCATTCTACCTTTAACTTGTGGGTGGCTTCCCTGTCTCTCAGATGGCAGATTCACACTTGTGATTTTGATGGTTTTTGTTTAAGCTGATTTACTCTGTAGTATTTTCACAGATCATTAAGGGCACTCTTTAGGGTGATCTCTATTGGATCGAAGTTTGTTCTTTGGGTAGCTAGAGAGAGATCACCAGCATATAAGAAACTCCTGCAGTGGGGGACTATGGCTTGGTCGTTAATATACAGGGTTATTACAAATGATTGAAGCGATTTTACAGCTCTACAATAACTTTATTGTTTGAGATATTTTCACAATGCTCTGCACACACATACAAAAACTCAAAAAGTTATTTTAGGCATTCTCAAATGTTCGATATGTGCCCCTTTAGTGATTCGGCAGACATCAAGCCGATAATCAAGTTCCTCCCACACTCGGCGCAGCATGTCCCCATCAATGAGTTCGAAAGCATCGTTGATGCGAGCTCGCAGTTCTGGCACGTTTCTTGGTAGAGGAGGTTTAAACAATGAATCTTTCACATAACCCCATGGAAAGAAATCGCATGGGGTTAAGTCGGGAGAGCGTGGAGGCCATGACATGAATTGCTGATCATGATCTCCACCACGACCGATCCATCGGTTTTCCAATCTCCTGTTTAAGAAATGCCGAACATCATGATGGAAGCGCGGTGGAGCACCATCCTGTTGAAAGATGAAGTCGGCGCTGTCGGTCTCCAGGTGTGGCATGAGCCAATTTTCCGCGGACTACGCGTGAAACTTGCCCGCTCGCGTTCAACCGTTTCTTCGCTCACTGCAGGCCGACCCGTTGATTTCCCCTTACAGAGGCATCCAGAAGCTTTAAACTGCGCTTCCATCGCCGAATGGAGTTAGCAGTTGGTGGATCTTTGTTGAACTTTGTCCTGAAGTGTCGTTGCACTGTTATGACTGACTGATGTGAGTGCATTTCAAGCACAACATATGCTTTCTCGGCTCCTGTCGCCATTTTGTCTCACTGCGCTCTCGAGCGCTCTGACGGCAGAAACCTGAAGTGCGGCTTCAGCCGAACAAAACTTTATGAGTTTTTCTACGTATCTGTAGTGTGTCGTGACAATATGCCAATGAATGGAGCTACAGTGAATTTATGAAATCGCTTCAATCATTTGTAATAGTTCTGTATACACTATGTGATCAAAGGTATCCGGACACCCCCAAAAGTATACGTTCTTCATATTAGATCCATTGTTCTGCCAGATGCTCCATATCAGAAACCACAGTAGTCATTAAACATGGTGAGAGAGCAGATTGGAGGGCTCCGCGGAACTCACAGACTTCGGAAATGCAGGTGATTGGGTGTCGCTTCTGTCATACGTCTGTACGCGAGATTTCCACACTCGTAAACATCCATAGGTTACTGTTTCCGATGTGATAGTGCAGTGTAAAAGTGAAAGGAACCGTGCAGCACAAAATGGTACAAGCCGACCTCGTCTGTTGACTGACAGAGACCGCCGACAATTGAAAAGGGTTGTGGGGACTTGAACCACTTGTTGTTTTGCGTAGCATGTCACAACACGGGCCTAAATTGACGTTTTAAGCACTTCCTTGCTTCCCACTGTTGAAGATCGATTCACGGATGGCGACTGCATCTTTCAACACAATGGAGCACCTGTACATAATGCACGGCCCATGGCGGAGTGGTTACACGACAGCAACATCCCTGTCAGGGACTGGCCCGCACGAAGTCCTGACCTGAATCCTAGACAATACCGTTGGGACGTTTTGGAACACCTACTTTGTGCCAGGTCTCACCGACCGACGTCGATACCTCTCCTCAGTGCACCACTCCGTGAAGCATGGGCTGCCATTTCCCGAGAAACCTTCCAGCACCTGATTGAACGTTTGCTTGCCAGATTGGAAGTTGTCATCAATGCTAAGTATGGGCCAATAACATATTGAATTCCAGCATTACCGATGGAGAGCGCCACGAACTTGTAAGTAATTTTCAGCCGTGTGTCCGGATACATTTGTTCACATAGTGTATATTGAACCGAACTGGAGCCTACACACTTCCCATTTTTCTGTTAGCTCCATCAGCTATTCTGTCCTTAGAGTTCAACGAAGAACCTTCGGTTCTGCAGAAGATTGACGATGAGCCTGGTGAGGCTGAAATCTTTGGTTAGATTGTACACTTTGTCCAAAAGTAACTGGTAATTGGCGGTGTCGTACGCTGCTGTCACGTTGACGAATACCACTCCTGTCACCCTACGGGCTTCAAACCATCTTCCATGCGGAATCGAGGTCGCTGAGGTATATGCAAGGTATCAATAATGAAATGGGCTTTCACGGTTTGTTAATACCACCCAAGGGTGAATGACGGAAGGTGTGGACCAAAGGGATTTGAGGCACTTCATTCACTGTTTATTTTTTTACAACACACTTCTTTATTAATAACATTGATAATACTTTTCAAAGGAAACAACACAACAGGCCTTGTAAATCGCCTAACTGCGTAAATGAACTACTAAAAATAATATGTTTAGGAACACAATAAACTTCAACTCACAAATAGCATTCAGTTGTTTAATAATTAATTAAATGTCTGTTCAAAGCAATTTCCCCACATAATCAACACAACCTGAAAACAGAATTCAATACACATCCTTGCTATTAAATGTCTGCATAAGTTAATGACCATACATAGTAACCTCTGAACAACAATTCAATTGACTTAAAAAAAAACACAACCACCTAAACATGTTTACAGAATTATGGGAAAGAAATGCATATACGTCTTCTGTTTAGCAAATGAAACACTTTCGACCTGAGCCACCTACAACATAAGTCGTTCTCATTACTCACATAGAGCCACTCCGAGGTACTGGAAGCAAAACAAAAGTCTTCCACGTGTACACCAAAGGCACGGTTTCCCAGACTGCAAGCCGTAAGAAACCAGTCAACACGCTCCCGCCTCCAAGTACAGGAAGGCGTCGGGCTAGTAAACAACGCCCGCTACGGTGGGCGGGCGCGACTACGTAACTGCTTGCCACAGTGGGTCGGTTCCTCCCGCAGCCTCTGCGAAGACCGGTGGCGAAATTAATGAAATTAGCACCACCTGTGACACAAAGGGCAAACAACTCACCAACGTAATAAGGACATAAATTATTTGCATAGACAATGGGTCCAAAACAGGTGTCTATCCACTACTTCCAGTACCTCACAGGACACCACTTAAGACAGTGAATTCTGAGTCATATAAACATACCGCGCAATCTGCGCAAAACCACATAAACTTCCCTGCATGAGCGCACTACGTTTAAAGTAAGGAGTATTAACGTAACACAACAAACAACTTCTAAATCTCCGGGTGACTGGCCTAGGACTCGTGAAATGGATCTACCAACACATCATCATGGCCAATAAACCGTCTCCGCTCTCCACTTGAGAGGCACAAATAGGATATGTCCTGCAACACAGTGATTAAAATATCTAAAACAGTGTTCGTTACAAGATAAGCACTCAATGTCACAGGGAAACATTGATCAGAAGCAGACATCGGTTCGTTACAATAAACGCACAAATTACGTGGCTGAAAAACACAACCAAGTCAATGGCACACAATAAGGTCAGTAATAGTAAGGCCCTTTATCATTTTCCCATTGAGGTGGGCGTAAAACAATAACACTTAAGCAGAGAAGTATGAATGCATTTGAGCAATTCAGTGACTGACAGCAACTAAGTTTTTAAATGCAGAACACAAGTCCTCACAGGATAAACGCGGCCTTACGCAGTGCACTCCTAACAGTAAGGTCAAGCGTCCAAAGCACACTGCTCAATAAATACACCACAACGGCAAGCACACTCAAAAGGGAACCTCCCCATCGCACCCCCCTCAGATTTAGTTATAAGTTGGCACAGTGGATAGGCCTTGAAAAACTGAACACAGATCAATCGAGAAAACAGGATGAAGTTGTGTGGAACTATTAAAAAAATTAGTAAAGTATACAAACTGAGTAGTCCATGCGAAGTTAGGCAACATCAAGGACACTGGGAGCCTAAGAGCGCCGTGGTCCCGTGGTCAGCGAAAGTGGCTACGGAACGAGAGGTCCTAGGTTCAAGTCTTCCCTCGAGTGAAAAGTTTAATTTTTTATTTTCAGTTTATGTGACAAACTCTTACGTTTTCCTCACTTTTTGGGAGTGATTATCACATCCACAAGAAAACCTAAATCGGGCAAGGTAGAAGAATCTTTTTACCCATTCGCCAAGTGTACAAGTTAGGTGGGTCGACAACATATTCCTGTCATGTGACGCACATGCCGTCACCAGTGTCGTATAGAATATATCAGACGTGTTTTCCCGTGGAGAAATCGGTTGACCTATGATCTTGCGATGAAATGTTTTCGGTTCCCATTGGAGAGGCACGTCCTTTCATCTACTAATCGCACGGTTTTGCGATGCGGTCGCAAAACACAGACACTAAACTTACTGCAGTGAACAGAGACGTCAGTGAACGAACGGACAGATCATAACTTTGGGAAAATAAAGAAAGTAAAACTTTCAGTCGAGGGAAGACTTGAACGAAGGACCTCTCGTTCTGCAGCTACTCACGCTAACCACGGGACCACGGCGTTACTGAGCTCGCATCCTCCTTGATGTTGCCTGTCTTGTGCATGGACTACACAGTTTGTATATTTTACTAATTTTTTTCACTGTTCCACACAACTTCTTCCTATTTTCTCGATTGATATGTGTTCACTTTTTCAAGGGCTATCCACTGTGCCAACTTACACCTAAATCTGAGGGGGGTACGATGGGGAGGTTCCCTTGTCAGTAATCGCCAGAACGATGGACACTGAGAACAAAATGCTGCTTATATCCAAACCAACTGAGCTTGCAATGGCATCACATCAGTCACAGAGCCATAGAGACGAGAATGTAGTCACTAGAAGCAAACGGTAAATCTAGTATAAACTTTCCTCTTGCCACCACACACTGCGTCGGCAGACACGGCTTCACGCTCCGCGCACTACTGCCTATCTCACCGTTTCTGCTCGCCCTCCAAAATCCAACTACTCGACTGTCACAGGTGGTTCACCGACTTCCCCCACGAGGGGGCGCCACTTCTCTCTTTCCTCCGCGATACAGCGATAATATTATACGCGGTACGTTCGATAGCTCAAACCCGAGCCGCCACGGCTCAAATACGAGGGCAGTTCAATAAGTAATGCAATACATTTTTTTTTAACAGGGTTGTTTTATTCAGCATTGAAATACACCAGGTTATTCCCCAATCTTTTAGCTACACAACTCTATTTTTCAACGTAATCTCCATTCAATACTACGGCCTTACGCCACCTTGAAATGAGGGCCTGTATGCCTGCACGGTACCATTCCACTGGTCGATGTCGGAGCCAACGTCGTACTGCTTCAATAACTTCTTCATCATCCGCGTAGTGCCTCCCACGGATTGCGTCCTTCATTGGGCCAAACATATGGAAATCCGACGGTGCGAGATCGGGGCTGTAGGGTGCATGAGGAAGAACAGTCCACTGAAGTTTTGTGAGCTCCTCTCGGGTGCGAAGACTTGTGTGAGGTCTTGCGTTGTCATGAAGAAGGAGAAGTTCGTTCAGATTTTTGTGCCTACCAACACGCTGAAGTCGTTTCTTCAATTTCTGAAGAGTAGCACAATACATTTGAGAGTTGATCGTTTGACCATGGGGAAGGACATCGAACAGAATAACCCCTTCAGCGTCCCAGAAGACTGTAACCATGACTTTACCGGCTGAGGGTATGGCTTTAAACTTTTTCTTGGTAGGGGAGTGGGTGTGGCGCCACTCCATTGATTGCCGTTTTGTTTCAGGTTCGAAGTGATGAACCCATGTTTCATCGCCTGTAACAATCTTTGACAAGAAATTGTCACCCTCAGCCACATGACGAGCAAGCAATTCCGCACAGATGGTTCTCCTTTGCTCTTTATGGTGTTCGGTTAGACAACGAGGGACCCAGCGGGAACAAACCTTTGAATATCCTAACCGGTGAACAATTGTGACAGCACTACCAACAGAGATGTCAAGTTGAGCACTGAGTTGTTTGATGGTGATCCGTCGATCATCTCGAACGAGTGTGTTCGCACGCTCCGCCATTGCAGAAGTCACAGCTGTGCACGGCCGGCCCGCACGCGGGAGATCAGACAGTCTTGCTTGACCTTGCGGCGATGTTGACACACGCTTTGCCCAACGACTCACCGTACTTTTGTCCACTGCCAGATCACCGTAGACATTCTGCAAGCACCTATGAATATCTGAGATGCCCTGGTTTTCCGCCAAAAGAAACTCGATCACTGCCCGTTGTTTGCAACGCACATCCGTTACAGACGCCATTTTAACAGCTCCGTACAGCGCTGCCACCTGTCGGAAGTCAGTGAAACTATACGAGACGAAGCGCGAATGTTTGAAAATATTCCACAAGAAATTTCCGGTTTTTTCAACCAAAATTGGCCGACAAAAAAAATGTGTTGCATTACTTATTGAACTGCCCTCGTAACATTTGACAGACGGTTTAAAATAATTCTCTCTAGCAGTTTGCAAAAGTGACACAGTAGTGCGATTGGTGTATAATTCTTAAGACTGTTCCCTTCTTTACGTCGGAGAGATGGTGGCTCACTTTGTGTTTGTGTTGGCAGTCGCGCCGGTGTGCGCGCACGAGGAGCCTCTGCTGGTGGGCGCGTCCCTGGGCGAGGCGGTGCGCGTGCGCTGCCGCGTGGCGGCCGACCCGGCCGACGACGTCTCCTTCGAGTGGCAGTTCAACAACAGCGGCGAGAGCTTCGGCGTGCCGCCCGCGCGCCTCGGCAACGCCAGCGGGCCCGCCGCGGGGGAACTCAGCTACGCGCCAGCCTCCGACCGCGACTACGGCACGCTCGCGTGCTGGGCGCGCAACGCCGTAGGCCGCCAGGCCGAGCCCTGCGTCTTCCAGGTGCTGCCCGCCGGTGAGTGGACCCTCCACACCACTCTCAGTTACCGCCTTCGTGCCATAGTTCTTCAAGCCATACACTTGCCTGAATAACTCGGAGGAATGCGGTCGGGTAAAACCTGTTCATTTTCAGTGCATCAAATGGTTCAAATGGCTCTGAGCACTATGGTTCAAATGGTTCAAATGGCTCTGAGCACTATGGGACTTAACATCTATGGTCATCAGTCCCCTAGAACTTAGAACTACTTAAACCTAACTAACCTAAGGACATCACACAACACGAGGCAGAGAAAATCCCTGACCCCGCCGGGAATCGAACCCGGGAACCCGGGCGTGGGAAGCGAGAACGCTACCGCGCGACCACGAGCTGCGGGCGAGCACTATGGGACTCATCATCGGAGGTCATCAGTCCCCTAGACTTAGAACTACTTAAACCTAAGGACATCACACACATCCATGCCCCTGGCAAGATTCAAACCTACGACCGTAGCAGCAGCGTGGTTAAAGACTGGAGCGCCTAGAGCCGCTCGGCCACAATGGCCGGCATCAGTGCATCAAATGCGGTATTATCTTAGAAGCTAGATTAAGGAAAGGCAAACCTACGTTTCTAGTATTTGTAGACTTAGAGAAAGCTTTTGACAATGTTGACTGGAATACTCTCTTTCAAATTCTGAAGCTGGCAGCGGTAAAATACATGGAGCGAAAGGCTATTTACAAACTGTACAGAAACCATATGGCAATGATAACAGTCGAGGGGCATGAAAGGGAAGCAGTGGTTGAGAATGGAGTGTGACAGGGTTGTAGTCTATCCCTGATCTTATTCAATCTGTATATTGAGCAAGCAGTAAAGGAAACAAAAGAAAAATTCGTAGTAGGTATTAAAATCAATGGAGAAGAAATAAAAACTTTGAGGTTCGCCGATGACATTGTAATTCTGTCAGAGTCGGCAAAGGACTTAGAAGAGCAGCTGAACGGAATGGACAGTGTCTTGAAAGGAGGATATAAGATGAACATCAAAAAAAGCAAAACGAGGATAATTGAATGTAGTCGAATTAAGTCGGATGATACTGAAGGAATTAGATTAGGAAATGAGACACTTAAGAGTAGTAAAGGAGTTTTGCTATTTGGGGAGCAAAATAACGGATGATGGTAGAAGTAGAGAGGATATAAAATGTAGACTGGCAATGGCAAGGAAAGCGTTTCTGAAGAAGAGAAATTTGTTAACATCGAGTATAGATTTAAGTGTCTGGAAGTCGTTTCTTAAAGTATTTGTATCGAGTGTAGCCATGTATGGAAGTGAAACATGGACGATAACTAGTTTGGACAAGAAGAGAATAGAAGCTTTCGAAATGTGGTGCTACAGAAGAATGCTGAAGATTAGATGGGTAGATCATATAACTAATGAGGTGGAATTGAACAGGATTGGGGAGAAGAGAAGTCTGTGGCACAACTTGACTAGAAGAAGGGATCGATTCGTAGGACATGTTGTAAGGCATCAAGGGATCACGAATTTGCTACTGGAGGGCAGCGTGGGGGGTAAAAATCGTAGAGGGAGACCAAGAGATGAATACACTAAACAGATACAGAAGCATGTAGGTTGCAGTAGGTACTGGGAGATGAAGAAGCTTGCACAGGATATAGTAGCATGGAGAACTGCATCAAACCAGTCTGAGGACTGAAGACCACAACAACAACAACTCCGTCAAAACCTATTTGTCCGTTCCTTTACCCTTATTTCAGGGAGGGCGAGAAGCGGTACATTGCCACTCTTCGAACGAGCGTAGAAACCATAGAAAATATAGATGTCTACATTGATATCTCAAAATATTTTGGCGGCCTCGTTAATAGCGGTCTAACCCACCAGCGAATCGCAAAATCTGAGATTCTGCGTGGCGTGGTTTTGAGAAGTTCTTGCTAGGTTTTCGGATGGATTGTAGCACCACATACACTAAGCGTTGCCATGGTTTTGACACTCTGAGTACTCCATCAAGCAATCTCTGAAACGGTGAAGGCGTATTTTTTAATCTGAGTGGTATTCTTCGGAATCGGTAGTCGACACAGGGTGCCGAAAATGCTGTTTTGTTTCGATCATATGGTGCAACATCCATCCAGTGACAACTACTCTTCAAATCCATTATTGAAAAATATTTGCATAGCGCTCAGTGATCCAAGGTTTCTGCAATATTTGGCAAATGCTGGGTCCATTACGATTCTTGCATTTAGGTGTCTGTTATCACAACGAAATCTACGTTTTCATGTTCCATCCATTGTTTTCTTTGCACAATGACTATTCCTGCCTGGCGGGACAATTACTTTCTTCAATTATTCTATCTTGCATCTGTTCATCCATAAATCCCTCCGAAATTGGCTGCCAGCATCTAGGTATTCCGTATGGTTTGTGGTAGACTGGCGATATATTTCCCATTTGTATTCAGTGCACTCGTCAAACAATTCCTGTAAATTATGGTTCGGTGGTTTGTTGACACTACTCCGGCGCTCATAGAGCCCTTGATGTGTTCCATGTGGTTCAGATCAAGAGCATTTGGTGGCCATGTCACCTATTAGAGTTCAATATCATGCACACGATCATGGCTTTGTGACAAAGACAATTTGCAATACGCACCATGTCTGTGTGAAATAGTTTATTACCAGGCAGACACACCTTTCAGACCCAAATTGAACTATTATGTGCAAACGGGTTAACTAAGAAAACCCTAATGGAGGATCCTAAAGCGGACAGTTGCAAAATATTAAAAAATGAGGGATAAATCGAAGGTGTGAACAGAAAAAACTTTAGATGAACTCATTAATTTATTCAGTTAAAACTCAAACACGAAAATCATCAGGTTGACTCACACTCTTGAATTAACATTACAAAACTGCAGTGTATACTTTACAGTAAGGAAACTGCTTGTTCTAATAGTGATTTCCAATGTTTTGGGACGTGCCCGTATAGACACAAACGACATTTTAGAATGACATGTGAGTTTCTGGTTGAACAAATACAGTCAATGTCTACCTGTCAGACTGAGAAACACATGCAGCTACCAATTTACTGGTGGACGTGGGACAGATAACTGCAATGACATTACTAAATTCCTACCAACGATTGTCTTAAGATGCTAGTACTCCTAATAATGCTCATCAAGAGATGTGGAGAGAGTTGTCATCGCAACAGCCTCCCTGAAGTACAGGGCGATGGTAGTGCTACCATCAGCACGAACCCTGGACTCCCAGACTACATCCTGCAGCGATCGATTATGAGGTGCCGTTTAGGGCCATGACCCGAGTTGAACTATTCCGATCTTCATATCACGCTGTCACTCCATCGTACAGCCTGATCTTCCTTCCCGCCAAATAAGACATGACAACCATTCGTGGTTTAAGAAGACTCAGTCTAACAATGACGTAACGGCATCTTCCGCAAAAATCCCACCAAGAAAAACCGCCGCGTAGAAACTCTAATAACTATATGATTCACCCCTCTTTTCTAAAATAACTTCTCCCTGCGATATGTCCTCCTAACGTGACAAGCATTTTTACCAGTGGCGTATTTTGTCACCCAGCAGCTAACCTCTAATGAAGTAAAAAAGTGCGCTCGAGCTAGTCTCTTATTTTGCAGCATCCCACGTTTCTTTTGGGAAGCAGATTTTCATCTACGGAATGCGCTATCTGAACACGACAGAGTGCTGGCTTCCCAGTGATAAAATATTTCAACTTACCACTGCTGGGCCACTAGGACGGAGGCGTGTCGTAAATGAACAGTAGGACCAGCCTACTGGGGACTCACCCGTGAACTTTCACTCTGACAACACCTCACGCTACCTGCCCTGTCTTTCTCGAATGCTAGATTTGACTTTCCTGAAAACAGTGCAAAAGCATGAGATACGTATCCTCTCCAAAAAGAAATACGACTGATAAACATAAGAAGATTGCATCACCTACCAAATGGTGCATAGAAGTATGACAAAAGTTGGTCGCTCGCTAGAATTTGATGTCCTGTGATCGACAGACCCACAGCTTGTGGAGACTACTGCATGGAAAGGGGAACATTAATTTGTGCTGGAAATGGAAATCCATAATCTAGGAGGCGAAATGTTTGAAGCAAAAATTGACAGAATACCGTGTAGTGGGAACGAATAAATTTGTTGTGTCCTCAGGGAAGACAGTGGCTCAATGGCAGCTGAAGTACTTTGGACCTCGGGTTTGGTTAGCAGGAAATTTTGTAGCATCTCGAACGACGTCACGGTATGTGTATTGAGTAGATTGGTATCAAGAAATTTACATGTTAGAAGGGCTGGCAGGGAGTCCTGAGTGTCACGGATGACGTCACGGTATGTTTACGGTGCAAATGAGCACAAAAAAATTATCTGCAAAAAATAATAGGGGCACAGTTGGACTCTCAACTGAACATCTGACAGGGTATAATATGAGTTAAATATTCGGGGAGTCTGATATGCGTAAGAAGTGAGAAAAGCTTGTTGTCGAGTCACCTTGAAATGTGGAGGCCACGAAGTGTTGCTCCAAACTTGTGATGAAGGCTGGGCGTGTCTCCGTCTCCTCAGTCAAATCCCGGGTAGGCGTAGACAGCGTCGTCTTCACCTGGGGTCTGTTTGAATAGACAAAAGTTTTCAGAAGAATCTCTTGTTATTTCCATAATTGCTGGATGTCTTGTTTCCGCTTTGCCGTACTGGAACAAGAAAGCGTGCTTCGTATACTAAGAAATTTTGCAGTGAAAGGGCAAGAAAGCTTTGAAAACTTATATTAAATAACTACACCGGGAATGTTCATAACACTAGGGTCCTTCAACGTCGTCGCCATTTTTAACGGGACGGAGCTCAAAATCCCTGTTTTTGTAGTGACCTACGTGCAAGCACAAGCTTGCAGTAAGAGATCCCCAGTTACTATAAATAGTAAAAAAGGTTTCGGAACATAACGAATGATAAACACCCTCAAGTAAATGTCTCTAGAAACGCGATTCCTAGAGAGTCTGAGGATATCCAAGATGAAAATATCCTAAGTCCCGCCCGATGGATTATAACTACTCGTATTTCCTCACGAACCACCAGTAATTAAGAATGGGAGGACTGTCAAACGCTTGATTATGTTGCCAGTTTATAT
Organism: Schistocerca cancellata; assembly: GCF_023864275.1. Lineage (NCBI taxonomy): Eukaryota > Metazoa > Arthropoda > Insecta > Orthoptera > Acrididae > Schistocerca > Schistocerca cancellata. The sequence goes on from NC_064630.1 coordinate 709,644,339, forward strand.
GATTGACGAGTCCGGTAGAACTTAAGCCTGAGACAACAATTACTTGACGCATTCTGGTTGCTAACACCCCTATACTGCGAACGCACACAAGCACGTGTGACACACACACACACACACACACACACACACACACACATACATACACACACATAATCACAACGTTCACCTGAAGAAATCAGTTTCAGGAGCACAGTGTCCAACTGCCCAAGGTTGGTGGAACGTGAAGGATCCAGCTGTGACTGCTCATAACAGGTCTGCTGCGGTGAATCTCCATGGTTGCAGTAGCTGTTTGGAACTCTGGATTGTTAGGATATGGCAAAGCCTAGGTTTTTGATTTGAGCAGTAGCTGGATCCTGTATTGGGTCCAGTTGGCTCAGCGAACGGAACTGACTCGCAAGCCGACACTGCATCGGTGAGCTGTCCTTGCTGTTATGCAGTGCTAGCATTAGTATGTTGTTACTGTGGGGAAGAAAGAAACGAAACTTACCTATATGAATCGGTCTGGGCTGATGGGTTGATGATATTTAATGTCTGCTGCGAGAATAAAAATTAATTTCAAGCGGGTCAGGCTATCGTCTCGTCTTCCTATGGTGCGGTAGATTGCTGATTTGGCAGACAAACGTGTTGCGGGATTAACCCGCCTTCTCGTAGAAGGACCTTGCGGTGATCCGGAATCTGTCCTGTTGGAGACGAATGCTGGTGTCTTCGAGCAACGGACGAAAAACAGAGAGCGATCTTCAGGACTCGTTTCTGGACTTGCAGAGTTGCGGTGAATGTATCTGTTGCCTTTCCCTACACCACGGCTGCGCACTCCAGCACTGGTCTATCCAGTATTAGGCTCAGCGTGACACCGTGACTAAGCAGTAGGCATAGAGGTCGAAGATGACCTATGGCTCTGCCACTGACGTCACGAATGTGAGACGCCAAGCGTGCAGTTCTTCACTCTAGGGTGGCCCCTAGGCTTTTCGCCACCCTGCTCTGTGACATGGGTGCTCCCAGGATCACAACTGGCGGGAGATTGGCAGCATCATTCTCCGGATGAACATTATTCACTTGCAGTTTCTTAACAACACGCCCGGTGGACGCATACCTGTTTCGTGCCCGGCGGACGGTGGTTTGCATAAGTGAAGTAGTGCCCGCGAATGTAGTACCACTAACGACGACATGCGCACCATGGATGCTGAGGCTGGCATTGTACATTTCACATGACAGTCTCACGTAAACATCCCGGTGAATTTTGGTAGCCGCTGTGTTTCTCTATACAATAAAGCCTATGTGGTGGTTGATGTACTGAGCCTGGCTGGCAGAAACGTGGTGTCATTGCTGTTTACCTTTCGCTGTTTGTGGTATGAAGGATGTACATAGCTGCAGTGGCTGTCTGCACGAAAAGTTGCAGTCTAGCGATCTATCGTCACAAAGCCTTAAAATTAACCGGAATGATAGGAGAGACGGGTCAGAATTCTCTAAGTCTTTTGTGCAGTCAATAGATACAGCAAATTTGGTATGAGACGGCATTACAGTACCGTGCAGAAGTCATTTAAGGTTTTAGTTAATAATAAAAATAGCAAAACATTGTAACGATCAACAGATGGTATAAACTGCTCGGTACACAAGGAAGCATTTTGTGCTAAACTGCAGGTATCAAACGCATAAACAAATTGGTGGTACGAACAGTAAAATTTCTTAAGTATCACTCATTATTTGACTGTCAGGTGCAACAGTTTACTGTGGAAATGAAAGAAGAGTATGGATACTTTCTATACTACTGTAAAGGAGGCATGCTTCGAACGATTTTTCGATTTCAAACCATCTATTGTTGAATTAATGAAGAAAAAAGAAGTGCTAGTATGAAATCTGGAACATTTGGAATGTATTTCAAACCTCGCATTTTAAGTGGACTTGACTGCTCGCTAATCTCAGAAAGACATTACAAGGTGAGAAGCATAATTATTCCTGCTTTGATGGAGATGCATTTAAAAAGAAAATCGGACTGTGGAAAGATCAAACTCTGACAATCACAGTTGTGATCCCTTAAGCTCACTTCCGTTAAAGGAAACATGGGTTTTCAGGAATTCATTGTCACTCTGCAAAAATTAAAAGAATACTTTTTAAAATACTTTCAGGATACTGCCAACCTTACATACGTTTTCAAGCTGTTTTCAAGACCGTCAGATGAAAGCACCCCTGTGCATGTGTAAATGTAACTGACTGATTTGCAATGTAATTCTCGTTTTAGAGACAAATCCTTTTACTTTACCGTCGAAGACGTCTTCGCTGCTTTCCACAGGACGTTTCCAAGTCTCCATAACAAATACGCAAATGTGCCACATTATTGCGATCAACATATGTATGTGAAGGATATTTTTTCTTACTTTGAAACTAAATAAATCACAATTATATGGCATCCTGTGTGCGAAAGCTGTGAAATTGTCTGCGTCACTCCTTATGCCGACAGTTTGTACCAGATAAAAGTTATATTATGTCTTCAGTGCACGATAAATAATTAAGAAATATTGAAATTTTGTTTCATTTGTGATCTGTGCTATTGATAAATATGAATTATGAAACCACGTCGTATGCAGCGCGACAGCATTGCCATCTACGTAAATACGGTGCGTTCATCCACCCATCGACGGTCCTGTGATGCAACGATTTGCACAAATAAAATGTAAATGCAGAAAAGTTATTGTGGTAAGGACGATCACCGCTCAGCCCTATAGCTAGCTCATATAGGTCTCCATTCTGACAATGCGCGTAACGTAGAATATTTATCATTATGATGAATGTGGATTCAAGTCACATCACAGATTACATTCAGAAAGTTGATTATTTTGAAGAAATACAGCAACCAGCCACTTCGATGGGATAAGAAAACTGGTCGAATTATTGTTAGGATTTCGAAATGAAATGTTTCCCTGCTTGTACCACTGTAACATTTGTGTAAGACTTAACGAGTTTCGAGAGTTCGTATCTATTTCCCTGATACTTTCCCTGTTCCAATGATGACGAAAAATGTCTAAAGGTTGCGGTGGATGTTACGTTAGGGAGATATATGTAATCGTTAGTCTAGTTGGCAGTGTTAGCAACCTTTCACCCAAAACGCTTTGACCTGAAACGAAATCAGCAGCATAGCTAAGCTTACGTAGTTCTTAGTGGAGATCCGTAAGAGATGCAGGGCAATACCGTCTACAGTGTTAAAAATACAGGTTGTCCTACGATATAATAGGAATGCTCATTTGAAGCAAACAAACTCATATGGACATATTCCCTATTCCGAATGCTTTCCGAGCTAGAAAACATTTAATGTACGTTTGGCTTTGAGCTAGTTCCGTGCACGTATGTCTCTGACCTACACAATCTCTTTGACGTTTTATTCTGTCCAACCTACCTCGTTACGTTCAGCCTATTTGCTCGGAATGTCTCTTCTCATTAAAATAGCACATTAAACGCGCAGTTGTCCATGGTGTGTTGTAAGTGTAGTAATGCGAACGACTGATTGCGTTCTTGAGGTGGCTGAAATGTCACACACCTGCACTAACGAAGAGTGTGCTGATGCTGTGTATGTTTACGGCGTCTGCGATGTTAGTGCTCCCTTTGCTGTAGAAGAATACCGTCGGCCCTTTCGGACATTTAGAATGCCTGACCATGGATATTTATCAGAATTGTCAGCACACTGCATGAAACAGCTAGTCTTTCAAATTCTCATATCTCATCTGAACGCTTAGCTCAACAATCTTTGCGGGAATACCAACACAATGTTCAAAAAGTAACTCTGTTACTAACAAATGCCGATTTTCTGCACGTATTAATTGATAATTTGTAAGAAACACGTTCTAATCTTCGCTAACTGTTGTACGAGGTGCGACAATAAAGAAATGAGACTGATTTTCTTTGCAAGATGTGGAAACCCTGCAGGCTTGCGTAGGCACAATATCTTTGGCCTTGGTCTATAAGCTGCATCTAGTCCAAGCGGCACATCGATGCAACTGCGCAGTCGGGAGTTGTGCTGTAATAAGTTAACACGTGTTTGTGTCTCTCGTCACGGAAAAGGAACCACATAATATTGCGCCAACGGTATGCCATTTCTTTTAGCCTTAAATTGTGTGAAAACGTGATGACAACTGATGGTAAGATTCAGAAGGCTTTTGGAGAGAAGGTTATGTCAAGAGCTCAAGTTTTTTGTTGGCATAAAATGTTTACTGGAGGCAGCTCGCATGTCAAAGTCAAAAGTGAAATGCAGGCTTGTTTGCTTCTTCGATTCCAAGGGAATTGTTCATAAAGAGTGGGTGCCTCCTGGACAAACAGTGAGCCAATATTACTACAAAGACATTTTAGGACGACTTCGTAAAAGAGTTCTTCGTGTCCATGCCACCATTGCTGATAATTCGATTCTGCATCACGATAACGCGCCGTCCGATACTGCTCTGTCCGTAACCTCAAAACAAAATTCAGTACTACCACAGCCACCTTATTCAGCAGATATCGCTCCGTTCGACTTTTTTCTATTTCTAAGAGTCAAAACGGCGGTCAAGGGACACCACTTTCAAACAACAGAAGATGTCAAAGAAGCTGTGACGAGGGTCTTGGAAGATGTTATAGAAGATGAGTTCCAGAAATGTTACCATCAATGGCAGAGGCGCTGGTAAAAATGTGTGCAATTAGAAGGGAACTACTTTGAAGGAGACAACACGAAAATTGACTAAAACGGTAAGCAACATTTTTTTTCACATCACTCTCATTACTTTATTGTCGCACCTCCTACGTAACAACGCATTGAGTAATACAAAAAAATAAATGTTTTTGTTTCTTAAACCATTCGAAAAAGGACACATTTCCATATGAAGCTTTTGGTTTAAATGATAGTTTGTTTAATACCGCTACTTATTGACCATTCCTCCTGAACGACCCTATTAACTACACCGGACAGTGGTCGTTCCCGGATGTTTCATTTGAGGAGGGAAGCACTGAAACATGAAAGCAGTGAGTTCGTTCACGTTGAGTGCACGGGTAGTTTACACAGTAACATGCTGCCAACAGAAGGGAAACGCAAAGGTTTCAGCCCCAGTCCACCACACTGTTTTAATCAGCCAGCGAGCAGTAGGATGCGGAGCGAAATATTTATGCTGTAAACAAAACCTGTGACACGCCGTCCTCCGACATGACTCCCTTCGGAGCAGTACTACTAGCAAAGTAAATAGCTGACATGGAGACGTACTGTTGACTTTCCAGAGTATCACCAGGCACTGGTGACACGAGGCTGTGAGGTGTATGTGCACAGCTCATATGGCAAAGGTCTGGGACCGATCCCCTCTTGACACAGGTCTTTAATCTATCTGGGACTCTCATAACAGCTTGCACTCCACTCAGACTGATGTATAATTTTTTTTTTAAAGAAAAGATGGTTCCATATTTTCTGCCTTTCCCGTAGTTTCGTTTCTCTGTACCATACTATTAAAGTCTTGCCCTACATTTCTGGTTCCTATAATTTTTCTTTCCCTGTAATAACCAGCCCAAGGAGTGACTGGAGGCAGTTCATTTGGCAGAAGGTTTCCGTTCCTTACGTCCTTTAGATTTTCCCTTTATTTCTATGTAGGTCTTACTACCTCGGTCTTTCGTAATTTGGTCTGTGTACTTTAGTTGTTTCTAGCATTCGGTCACGTCCCATTAACATACCCCTCTATTACTGCGTTCAGGAGTCCTCACTGTCTCATTAGATGGCCAATATGTTGTGTCATTCTTCTGAAAGCTGGCTTCAACAAGCTTCTCATCCACGCCTTTAAGAACCACTTCGTAAGTAGACGTACCCACTTTATTTCGAGCATGCGGCTATAACATCAACACGCGAATTAATTCAGTTTATTCCCTTTCCTATTTTAAGTGCTGGTGCTTTCTTCTTCTTGTTGAAGGCAGCTCTTGTCTTGTTCTTACTCTCGTTGAAGGTAATTTTTATTTGAGCAGTTCTTCTTCTGATTTTTGCTTTGATCCGATCCATATAGATCTTGCTTCAGAAATAACTAAATTTGCCACCTTGGTCAAGTAGCTTGACACCTTCGTAAATTCTGACTTTGGCTGTCTCTTCTTTATCGCATGCCATCGCTTTTTTGTTGACTGTTTTTATTTTCATTCTACGTACTTTCACCATAGCCTTCGTTTGTTCTCCGTCAACAAAACGTATCTAAATTTTTGTAAACTTTGAATACTATTCTTCGATTTTTGAAGTCTACTCTTGCTTTATCATCTCTTCAAATATTCGGACCCTTTTGGAAAAATCCGCTGCGGATGTCCACTTGACTCTAAACGATCTACCAAGTACGCCAACAATATCTGTTGATGCCACGATCTAATATTAAATCTTAATTGCGGCTTGTACATTGAAGTGAAAAAAGTTTTGGGACACCTGCTAACATTGTGTCGGATCTCATTTTGCTCGGCTTAGTTCAGCGTAGATTCAAGAAGTCGTTGGAACGTCCCTGCAAAAACAATGAGCCATGCTGCCTCTATAGTAAAACTGACGCCACACCTGGATATTTACAATAAATCGACCTGCACTATTCTTCGGTCAATGCTCAGAAATTTGTGGAGCAGAACACAGATTTATACCAACTGTAACTGAAAGAACTTCAGTAAATTTATATAACAAGTGATTATATAATATAATTTAAAGAGTTAGTTAAAATATATAACATTACAGTACCTCTAGAGCCCTCCATCATTGTGGAAATGTTTCCGGTGCAGAATTTTGTGCACGAACTGACCTCTTAGATTATATGCCGTAAATCCTCTGTAGGATTCGCGTCAGGTGATTTGGGTGGCCGAATTGTTGTTCTTCAAACCAGTAGCTAACAAACGTTGCCCAGTGACATGGCGCATTGTCACGCGTAATACTTCCATCATTGTTAGGGAACATGAAGTTCATGAATGGCAGCATATGATCTCCAAATCAATGATCGGTTCAGTTGGACCAGTCCATTCCATGCAAACACAGCCCACACTATTATGCAGCCACCACCAGGTTTCACAGTGCCTTGTTATCAACCTAGGTCCATGGCTTCGTAGGGTCTACACCACGCTCGAAACTTACCGTCAGCTTTTACCAACTAAAATCGAGACTCACTTGACCAGGCCACCGTTTTCGTCTAGGATCCAACCGATATGGTCATGAATCCAGATGAGGGTGGCTCTGAGCACTATGCGACTTAACATCTGAGGTCATCAGTCCCCTAGAACTTAGAACTACTTAACTAACCTAAGGACATCACACACATCCATGCCCGAGGCAGGATTCGAACCTGCCACCGTAGCAGTCACGCGGTTCCAGACTGAAGCGCCTAGAACCGCTCATCCACACCGGCCGGCCCAGAAGAGGCGCTACAGGCGATATCGTGCTGTTAACAAAGGTGTTCGCGTCATTCGTCTGTTGCCATAGCCAATTAACGCCTAATTTCGCCACACTGACCAATCGTAGGCGTTCATCGAACGTCCCATATTGATTTCTGAGGTTATTTCACATATTGTTGCTTGTCTGTTAGCACTTACAACTACACGCAAAGGCCGCTTCTCAATTGTAGGCTGTCGGCCCAATGTATACCGCGCTGAAAGGTAATGCCTGAAACTGGGGCTTCTCGTTACACTGCTGACACTGTGGACCTCGGAATATTGAATTCCCTCACGATACTCGAAATGGAGTGCCCCATATGTCTAGCTCCAATTATCACTCCGCGTTCAAAATCTGTTAATTCCCGTCGTGCGGCTGTAATCACATCGGAAACCTTTCCACCTAAATCACCTGCATACAAATGGCAGTTCCACCAATGCAGTGCCCTTTTACACATTGTGCACACGATACTACCACGAGCTGAACATGTGAGACGATTACGCAGCGGATTTCTCACTTAAAATTTGCGTTGTAATGTTGGTTCTCTGCGAGGAGATCGCGTTATGCGTCGTGTAAGATGGAAAAACACCTGCCAGCACTTGTTTCAATTCGACAGTGGTAGGTTGGTGACCTCTGGAAGCTGTGATTTGTTATTCCTCGTTATTGTTGCTCCTGTTGGCACAGATCCCACGACTATGATTAGTGCTTTAGTAACGTGACCAGATAATTCTATATCCACACAAATTAATTTAAAGCTGTTCTTTACAGGTACATATTCTTGCGATGACCTTTCTTGGTTGTCATTCTGAAATTATTTTATACGATATCTTGAACGTCCAGATTGACTCAAAGTTATTTAAACAAATTGGGAAGGAATTTACGTATCGGTTTGAAACTATACGAGAATGACTTTAACAAACACTTTAAAATAAATACTGTATTCTGAAGTTTCGGCAGACGTGCCAACACTGTTTTGTTGGAGGAGACCGAAATGCACGCTATAAGCTCACGCAGGCTGGCGTGAGGTCTCAAACAGGATACGTAATGAATGCTATAAAGAAAAGTACGTAGCTTCTGGAATACTTAACTTTAATCCACATTTGTAGAACATCGCTCTTAATGATACAGAAGTATTATAGCAATTGAATACGGCGCCTTGCTAGGTCGTAGCAAATGTAGCTAAAGGCTATGCTAACTATCGTCACGGCAAATGAGAGCGTAATTCTCAGTGAACGATGGCTAGCAACGTCGGCTGTACAACTGGGGCGAGTGCTAGTACGTCTCTCTAGACCTGCCGTGTGGTGGCGCTCGGTCTGCAATTACTGACAGTGGCGACACGCGGGTCCGTCGTATACTAGCGGACCGCGGCCGATTTAAAAGCTACCACCTAGCAAGTGTGGTGTCTGGCGGTGACACCACATATTCAGTAGTGGTGCTTGTGACTGTAGCTGTGCTGTAGATGACGGCTGCTGATTCATAATTAGGTAGGCCCTTCACGTCTCCAGTTAGATGGAATTAATTTGTTATTACCACGCTTCTTTCGATAGCCATTTTCCTTGAAGTTGCGTTGGCTCCAAACTTCAGCTTAGAGTAATGTTGGATATTATTGCTGTTCAGAACCCAAACAAGAGATATTTACTCTGGGTATTGACGGAAGTTACTGACATGTACGGTAGTCTGGGTAAATAGACAGTGGGCTTCAAAGGATTAGTTAAATTCAGATGATACTATATCTATGTTCTTTGTGGTTTTTCTTATATTTTTTGGACAGGAGAAGAAATACAATGCAGTCAACAAACCCATGTTCACCTTTGATGATGCTTGTTACATGTACCAGTTAATTCGATTGTAATACATGTCCCAGTCTAGCTAACGACAATGTTCAAGCTTATATGCTTTAAGCCTGCTCCAATAATCCTTCACTTATTCACACTATACTTTCCGCTTTTCCATTCGCCATTTTCTTCTTTGACTTGAATCTAGCAAATAAAACTGCCCGATATCATTAATTTCATGTGATAATTTCGAGAATTCATTGTATTTCCATACAGAGGTTCATATTACCCTTTAATGGGGTAATTTCGGACAGTGACTATTTTTTTAAAACTACACATACATATTAAGATGATTTACATATTTAGAAAAATTTTTTTGCTGATGGATGGAATATATTCTACACACCTTCAGTAAACATTTGACATATTTAGAAAATTTCCAGAGACATATCTCCAAAATATATTCTTAATAAAGACGATCTTCTCATGCAACAAATCAATAATAAAATGCAATATGTTCTCAGTAAAAGAAAGCTTCCCATTTCTTCTCTTGGAGCCAGCAACACTCTTATAATTTGGCCTTTGTCGACAGTATGATCGTCTGGAATTGTAGGAAAAATAAACACAGATTTGCTGCCTTGATATGGACACAGAAGCCTAACTTCCAGTTCTTTTGCTCCACTTCTGTTGCGATTCCGACAAACTGCCTATTTCGTTCGCCCCAATCATGTGTGGATAATCCGCATGAACAAAAGCCTCCACTTCAAGAACTGCTTCCTCTGTTGAGGTGCTTTCGTCACCAGTGGGTATTGTATCATTATTCACAAGCAATTCAAACACCGAGTCAGCATTATCTCTCTCATATCGATGCCTAAAATGAATTTTCCTGGAGCAACACCTAATTTTCGCTTTCGGTGCACCCTTGTGTTATTTTTCAGTCCATAGCGAAAATTCTGAAGCATATCTTCAAAACTCGAAGACCAGGCTTGAGAATGATCTAGATTAGGCAATTTTTTGAGGAGTCTTTCAGGGTTAAATGGAATTAATCCCACTACACGGAGTGCACTTCTTATGTTGACTTCTTCCAGTTGCTGACACTTTTTTAAAGCGTTTCCTTCAACAGTGAGGGGAAAGCGTACTTTGATATCGGCCCACGGGAGCTTTTCTTGTATTGCGTAAGCATTTCCCGCCAAGTAGCTTTTGAAGGTCTGAAGAAACCTTTTCTAAGGGCTGTAAAATATGAGTACTGTTAGGTGGTAACAAAATAAAAGAGATTTTATTCTTGAGAGGTTGTCTGGTATCATAACTTTCTCCTTCTGCGTTGACTTCAGGTAACGCAGTGCAGTAGTAATACAGCAGTGTTCATATGTAGACAGATCAAACCATCCGCTTTTTATAGCTGCTATAACAGGTTCCTTTGGGACCTCCTCCTTGCCAGGTGTCCCGTAAATGCTCCGATTTGTAGACCACATAGGAAGGTAATAGTTTTCCGTCCCTAGTGGCAACCATCATTACTCAAACACTACTGTTGGAAGACTCTAAGATCCTTTCAGAGCGTTTTGTTTCCCTTCTATCACACGCTTCTTCCCAGAGTCGTCAACAGATTGGTCTTGTGATAGTTGATTACATTTTTGGCAGCGATAGTTTCCATTTTTTCACCAACATTCTGGAAATATGATTTCACTGTATCATAACTCACTTCAGAACGTTGCCTTTTAATGTTCTCCGACAGCCAGATGCTTAATATGGCAGTGTCACGCAGTAAGAATGTATGCGACCACTCAATCCCTGCCATGTTACCAGGAAAGCGTTTTTCCCTTCGTCCACATTTATCAAGACATCCTTTCACTAAGTATCTAACATCATCGGAGGTAAAAGGAAAGCCCAAATGTGCAGCCATTAAAATACCAAGGACAAGTGTGTTCTCTTCAATGGTACTTAAGACAGAAGGTCTTCCAATCATTAAAGGGTTTGTATTATTAACTTTATTTTCTAACGTTGAACGTGGTGCATTAAATTTGCTTGACGTCTTTCTGCATCGTAGTTTCCCTGATTCTATAGCAGCAACCGACTTTTCAAGATTTTCAGAATCATAACTGCGCCTAGGAAGAGCATCAAACCTCCATTTGTAAGTACTCGGCATTTCCCGATATTACCCCAACGAGTATAGTTTGCTGTAAATAGTTCACTAGACATTAGCGAAAGTGATATGTGGAGACAAACTGTATTCACATTTCCTTCTTAACATTTAAGTAAGTAAACTACAAGCAAATTAAGCTTACCGATCTTTTCTCTTCTTTTACAATGGCCAAAGTATTCGCATAAAGAGAACTAGCAACAATTGTGCACTGCACTGTAACCCGTTACACAACAATGTCTCAATTTCCAGCTGCAACAATGCGTGTTAGTAAGCTGTTAACAGCAAAACACGTGCGCGAAATAGCAGCTTGCATTCAGTGACACCAACGTAAGAACAGAGAAACCCTGTCCCCGTCCGAAATTACCCCTGGTCCTATATTTCCCCATTCCGATATTTCATCATCTTACGGTATCTTAAGAGATGTGAGCACATAATCAGTACAAGAGATGCGTTTCACAACAACAAAGATGAATAAGCGCTCATAGTTCTTACGATATACAGTTTAGAGCCCATGTTTAATGGCGTCTTTTTCTTGTTTTGGTCTATATTACCACCTCTCACAACATGGAAAGCAAAGAGCTTCCCAGAAGAGAGATTTGCTTCACAGTATCGAAGATGAAGAAATGCTCATAGCTCCTGAACTACGCATTTTATAGCTGATGTTTACTAGAGACTTTTTGATTTTGAATTATCGCCCCTGTCGTATCCCTGAATACTGGCTATTCCTCCCATAACACGCTATATACAGCTGAAACACACGAACTGAGTCTCAGGACCCTAACCAAAGACAAGGTTACTTCATGTTCTTTCCACGCTTCAAAAATTAATAAATTGTCCGATGGAAGAAAAGGAAGCAATTATAAATACACTGATGAGCCGAAACATTTTGGCCAACTGCTTAATAGTGCACTGTCGGGAACGCAACACAGCAACCATTCTGCGCGGCTAGGATTCGACAAGTCCTCGGTAGGATTTTCTAAGTCCTTGGCACCAGACGCCTACTCACTTGCCACATTATTCCCGTAAATTACGGGGCTAGTGGTTTCCTGTTACAAAGATCCACCCAGTTACGTCCCAGATGTGTTACTTTGGGTTCAGATCAGGCGAATCTGGTGTTCAAGGCATCAACGTGAGCTCCCTTCCAAGCTCCTCAAAATCAGAACGATTATGGTGTTGCCAAACGGACAGTTATTTTGCTCTATGATGCCGTCTTCTTTGTAGGAGACTTCAAGCTTGAAGCAGGGGAGTTGGTTCGCAGTAACGTGCATATTTCAACAGCTATTCGCCTGAATGACTGCGTATCTGGGAACGACTATTGACGTGGTGTATCCAGAAGGATGTTCAGGCGACACCTTTACATTCAGATACTGTTCAGTCTCGATGATTCACTGTCCACTGTACCCATAGTTAACGATGTCTTGGAGTCGAGCTGGGGACACGCAGGGTTCGTCTCCTGAAAAGTCCCATGCTGAAGTATTCATGATGTGCCAACACTCTCTCCTGCACAAGCATTGCATTCTGTCGTCAGATCTCAGACAGATAGCTGCGTATCCTGCCCTATAGAGCGGGCAAGACTGTTAACCCACATTCAGTAATGAAGCATCGATGCGCAACAACTCGTCGCATTGCTTGGTACCACTGTCGTTGAAACGCTTTCCGGCTGGACGTGGTGGCCGAGCGGTTCTAGGCGCTTCAGTCCAAAACCGCGCGACTGCTACGGTCGTAGGTTCGAATCCTACCTCGGGAATGGATGTGTGTGATGTCCTTAGGTTAGTTAGGTTTAAGTAGTTCTACGTTCTAGGGGGCTGATGACCTCAGATGTTAAGTCCCATAGTGCTCAGGGCCATTTGAACCATTTGAAAGTGGTTCAGACCATTTGAAAATGGTTCAAATGGCTCTGAGCACTATGGGACTTAACTTCTGAGGTCATAAGTGCCCTAGAACTTAGAACTACTTAAACCTAACTAATCTAAGGACAGCACACACATCCATGCCCGAGGCAGGATTCGAACCTGCCACCGTAGCGGTCGCGCGATTACAGACTGTAGCGCCTAGAACCGCTCGGCCACACCGCCCGGCGAACCATTAGAAACGCTTTCCATAGGTGCTCACAATAGCATGCGAACATCGAACTATCATGAGCGTTTCAGAGATGCATGTTGTCAAGCGCTAGACCATAGAAATCTATCCACTGTTGAAGTCTATTATGTTTGTGTATGTACCCATTTGTTGCACGAACTATCACTGGGACGATCCCTTATTCGTCTCTGCTCCCCTTTTAAAATGTTCGTACTACATTAAGGGCCCACAAGCATTAAGGAGGCACTCAGTTTCGCTCTCTACATTGGTCACAATGTTTCCACATATTGGCTTGTCAGTGTACGTGCATCATGTCAGGTCAATAATACGGCTGTTCTGTATACCGTATCTGAGAAAGAATATTTTGAACTTCTCGACAGTGTCGAAATTATCCTTTCATTAATTACAATTGTGTGTCTAACCACAGTTCACTGAATCTTGAAGGTTTGTGCAATGAACATGCGCTGTATCACGCAATGCAAGGTACGCTGATATATGAAAATCAGAGAGCGTTCCGGTAATGGCATAAAGTTCTGCCTTATATCTGACCCAAGCACGCAATTCCCAACTCACATGCGTGTATTGATTAATCGAAGCGAGAAGTAACAGTCACCTACATGCTGTTTTTCTCCATTCATCACTCCCAGTTTGGCACGCTAACACGATGTTCGGTGCGATAAAAGATTTCGGTTCAAAGTTAAGCGAAATAATTTGCTAAGGCATGGTGCAATAGCGAAACAAAATTTACTTCTGCCTTTATAGCAAAAGCTTTTATGCCAGGGATAGACACGCACATGTGTATGCATGGATGCTAGGCCTGTTATACACGGTGAATTTATTTTCTTGAGACAACGAAATACCTCAAAACTACGCAACGGATTAAATGGCACAAAACACATGTACATTATTTTTAAAAATGCTATCCAGCGATACCAGCCTTGCGTTGGGGTAGAGGGCAACATTGAAATCCTAAATAGGACCATACCGCTTTATTATAGATTAGTATTACATGGGAAAAATACGTAAGTTTTCTATGTAACACTTTTGTCGTTGCGCAGTAGGTGGTGCTGTAGTCGAAAATAACACATTTAAGTTCCAAAAGGTTATGCACTGTACCAAAAAAAGAAATAAGGCGTGTTCAGTAACTGTGGAGGAAGCTTGTTTGACGTCACTCACCTCTCATCAAGAGGCTGCTTGATTCAGGTGTGTCTTCTCACATATAACCAACGAGGTGCTTGTGTGTAAGAATTACTTCACAGAACTTACTCGAAAATGTCGCCGCCTGCTCCGATGTACGTTTGTATCCACACGTGGAATGAGTCGACAGAAATGAGAAGCATTAGCTATGTAATCGGCTGACCTGCATTGGTGATATGCTGAATCATATAATCCCGCGTTGTTAGCACTTCATCATAAAGTCCAGTCTTCAGGTAACCCCAATAACAAAAGTTAGGCTAAGTGAAATGTGGCGATCTTGCAGGTAAAGACACTGGACCACATCTTCAGATCCACCAACGACTGTACACGCTATCCGATACTCCCCACGCTTTTAGAGCATAATGTGCTGGACAACCACGGGAATGTTTGCAAGCAATATTGGAAGGTCGTCGTTCAAGATTGTTCGATATTTATCACCTTTCAAGTTATCGTATATAAAAATGGACAACACTTCAACACTAAAAATTCGCATTCCACGGATGCAGAGGTTAACTTGGCGTAACAAATGTTTGTTTTCTGCATTTCAGTGAAGCATATTGTGTCAATTAATCGTATCGTGGTTCGTGAAGGTCAACGCAACAGACATTACTCGACTGAAGAAACTAGGATCTCTCCGGGATCGTTGAAGCAACCAACAGCAAAAAGTTATTCGTTTCTTGAATTCATTGCCATGAATTTTCTGAAGCACGGAAATATGGAACGGATCCTAAGTTATACGTCTCAATTAAAAAACGTGATCGTATGGCATTATTAGTCGTGTCAATTCCTCTGGTGTAGTTTGAACGCCAAAAGTAAGCCTTTCTTCTTGACGTCACTTTTGCAGCTAACGCTTCGATGATTATGAAATGGTCATGACAACTCAGCACCCAGTCCACGAGCGAAGAAAATTTCCGATCCAGCTGGGAAGCTAACCCGAGACTTAACGATCTACAGCTAGCAAATCTAAACACTAGATCACGAGCTGGGAACCATGACAAAGAAGGAAATTCATTAAGATAGGAAAACAAAAAACCGAGAACCAGGAAGGAAGTATCTCAACCCAAGAATAATGTACAATTGTAAAGATTTGGGAACTTTCTCAGCAGAAGAAGACCGTAGACAAGACGAAAAGACCAACAATGAGAACTTTCATTTGCAAATGTTTCAGACAACACTAATCCTTAATTTCTATGAATGTGATAATGGTGACGGTGATGAAGATGATGATGATGATGTCGAACTTTTATCAGTCAGTTTCAAAACTGATTTTTTTCTCCTGTAATTTATGAATATCAGTGAAGTGTCCCGTTCTCACGATCTGGACATATGCTCACATGTTATTTTACAAAGTGCTAGCTACAAGCGCAATCTACAAATCACATTATGTTGTCCGTACCTAATTCTGCGGAAATAGCCGCCATTTTCTCGCTGCTGAGGTCAGATCCATCGATCGCGGTGGCTATAATGTTTGCGGTGGTTGATCATCTGAGTGCTTTTCGGCCGCAGAGCTTAGTGGTTAATGTGATGAGTTCCCGTGTTTGTGTCGTATTTTGGACACTATAATCCTAAGATTCGGGTTTTTATCCACGGAAAAACCCTAATGGCTCTCTATAAAATGAAGTACGTTATGCACTGAATATTTACGAGAGTATTAGTGCTAAAATAACTTACATAATTCTCACATTGTTTCGAATAACTATAAGTAAATCCTATGCCCTTAAAATAAGTAATGGAGTTATATATGACGGAAATTAAGCATTAAAATTAACGAAATAAAATAATTAATCATCTATTGTAGTACTGGTGTCGTACTGTGTTTTCGAATTTCTCCATAGCATACATGTCCTTTTCCCTTATAAGGCTGTGGTATTCATTGGACAGCCTCAGTCTCGTTCACTCTAGTTGCTTATGTACTCTCCTCGTTTTAGAACTTTTTGAGTGCCGGGCTTTCTACAGTGTGTTGCAACGTAAAGCACATTTCGTTAACCCTACGGCGAATTCTGTGTTACGTAGATACGTTTACAGCGATTTTAAAAGAACATGATGAACGCGAATACGAACATAGGATATTGCGGAAAGAGTAATTAAGTTTCATACTTTCCCGCCTACTACTACAGTAATGATAATATGTGATACACAGAATTGTATACAACAAAAACACAACTGGTTCTTAATTCAACTGGTGAATGTAATTACACAGGTGTTCGGTCTCTCTAGAACCTTCAAACGATTGACAGATAAGAGATACCAACATACACGCGGGGCACGGAAATACTACTTCACAATTCGAAAAGATTCAAGTAATTTAAAAACTATTACGTTACAATTTGAAACGATTCATACAAATAGAGAAATCTATATTCTGACTCTTGAGTTTTTTAATTTAGGTCTTCAGCATCTGCGTCGGCTAATAGAACGGAAGTACGACATTTTATCTTGAAATCAGTCTGTCAAATGCTAACCTATTATACACTGCCTATCAAAAACAAATTAGGTACATCTTTTCTGCATTTCCTTGGTAGCTAGTAGCCTGAGAAATGTACTGCGATTAAAAGCACCTACATTTACATCTGTAATGTAACGTGTATGAAAGTAACGGATATTTTCAGGTGTGCATCATGTATGGACGTAAACCAGGACTTCTAAACAGACGGGCTGAAATTCGATGATTTTTCTACGAGGACTTGCTGAAAAATAATGCCTCAGAATTTTTTATGTGGAAGCTCTAAAAGCCTTTTAAACAAAACTAACTGTATTACCATGCTACATTTATTCATGTATACGTACTTGTTTCTCAACATTTTCACCCTGGCCACGAACACATTACTCCCAATGAGAGATAATTTTGTTGACACCGTCACAGTTGAATGTTTGACATTGTTGGTGAAGCAACACGGCTTCATCACTATGAAAGTGAAGTCCTCTAAGGTCTTCATAAGTTCCGGAAACGGCTGAAAATAGGATGGAACCAAGTCGGGACTGTATGGAGGATGACTGATGGCAGTGAATCCAAGGCATCATATTGTTGTGGATGTCGCAGCGCTCGTGTGTGATGAGCCTTTGTGATGCTACAGGACAGGAGGCTCCACCTAAGAATTGCGCGCTTTCAGTTATCTGAGGTTCTCGCAGTATCTTCCAGAGTTTATGGTGGTGCCTTTAGGCATAAATTCCAAATGTCTCACACATTGAGCACACCCGACTACTTTGTACATGACTTTGCCTCGTGATGGCATAGTCTTGAACATTTTTGTCTTCGGTGATCCATTGTGCTCTGTCAAACACGTTGAGGTTAGCACCACCGTTTCCTTCATTACGAGCATGTCACTGATGTCGATACATCATCACTGTACACAGCTTTCATTCATCTCTTGATTTCAGTCGTAGTATGATTTCTGCCTTTAGATACTCTATTACAGCCCATTCTCACACACTGACATAGTTACGTCATACACCGCCCTGTAACAACCCGAAATTCGGGGTCCACTAGCTGCACAAAGTGGCCTCTTGCAACAGCGAAGCGGGAAAGTCGACTGACTAATAATCATGACATCTAAGCCGATGTTGAGACCACAATGATAGACTCGGAGGCATTACTTTTCAGGGCGCCCTCGTACGTATCCTCACTTTTCTTCGGAAATGCAAGTGACTTTCGAAATATATCATATTTTCACTCCTAGTCTAGAATCCTTAAGGATTCAGAGCATTTTTAATTACCTTTCTTCCGCCTATACCCAAGGAAATTAGTTCTGATTTATTCATTTGTTGATAACTTGAAATATTACCCAATATCCATAAGAACAACGTTCCACTGAGATCGATCGTTAGCGCTCCTGGCTCACCAACGTATAAACTGGCGAAACACTTGGCCTCTCTGCTTCAGCAACACGTGGGTAAGACCGACACATACATTAAGGAATCAGGACATTTCATTGAGAAGCTGAAGAAACTGAAACTTGCGCCAAACGACATCCTGGTCAGTTTTGATGTTGTTTCGTTATTTACGAAAGTGCCACTCAGCGACGCTCTGGAGCACATCGGTTCCATGTTCCCGCAAGACATCAAAAAGCTCTTCCATGCATGTCTCACCACGAGCTATTTCACGTGGAATGGCGATTTCTACGAACAGCTGGAAGGCGTCGCCATGGGTTGTCCTCTCAGTCCAGTGGTGGCCAACTTCTTCATGGAACAATTCGAAGCACAGGCACTGGACTCGGCGACTTGCAAACCTAAGGTGTGGTACAGGTACGTCGATGATACGTTCGTGGTGTGGAGCCATGGTGAAGACCAGCTCGGTGAATTCCTGAGACACTTGAACAGCCTCCATGCCAACATAACATTTACCATGGAAGTAGAAAAGGACAAGAAACTGCCATTTCTAGATGTGCTGGTCACAAGGGACGGCGAAAACCTGGGACACAGCATATATCGAAAACCGACACACACGGACCGATACCTGCACAAACTGTCAAACCACCACCCGAGCCAGAAAAGAGGCATGATTAGTACGCTCGTAACGAGAGCAGGACGAATATGTGAGCCGCAACACCTCAAACGAGAAATGCAACACCTGGAAACTGTTCTGAGGAGCAATGGGTACTCCACAAATTACATTAGAAGTGTAACAGAGCCAAACACTCGACGAAGTAAGGAACCAGAAAAAGAAATGTCGGGTACGGCCTTTCTGCCATACATTCCCAGAGTGACGGACAGAATCGGCCGTATATTGCGCAAACACGGCGTAAAGACGATTTTCAATCCGACAAGGAAGATCAAAGAGTGTCTTAGATCGGCGAAGGAGAAAAGAGACCCACTTGCAATGTCGGGAATATACCGTATACCTTGCACATGCGGAAAAGTTTATGTCGGAATGACTGGACGATCCATTAATACCAGGATCAAAGAGCATAAGCGACATTGCAGGTTGGGGCAGGTGGAAAAATCGGCCGTGGCAGAGCACGCACTGAATGAGACCGACCACGTAATAAAATTCGCCGACACGGAAGTTCTGGCTGTAGAGAAGCACTATCACACGCGTTTGTTCAGAGAAGCTGTAGAAATCCAAAAACACGCGAACAGTTTCAACAAGAAAGAGGAAAGCCTTAAGGTAAACGGATCCTGGCTTCCCATACTGCAGTGAACGACCGTCGCAGGTAGCAAGAGGAGAACCGCACCGGAAATGACGGCGGAGAAGCCCTCGGACGTTGGCGCGCCAGGTACATATAGTCTGCGGCCGCGAACTCGCCTCCAGTTCACCACCGGCAATGGAGGGTGAAGCTTTGACAATGCCAGCCACTCGTGCTGGCTAAACGTCAGAAAAATCATTAGATGAACGTCGGCCGAAGAACCCGAGATAGAAGCCAATAGGCAGTTTGTCAACAAGTGGCCACGAAAGCCTTAACAATTTTGTAAAACATCTAAAATTTGTTACAGCGTTGAAAAGCATCACAGGAAATCTTCATACCAAGGAGTGGGTACTGATGCTCCATACTCTTTATCCGTTCACCGTCGCTTCAGATATAAGTACTACGTAGTTTCAGTACTCTCTATTAGCAGAGCGATTATAGGTACAATTTTGTGCATTTTATGACGACATACCTGTACTCCGCGTGCTTCGCTGAAGAGATATGTTTGACACCAAAAATCTCGATGTGTGAGTGCAAGATGTAGTGAGTGTTGTCAATTCCATTTTTGCGCAGCAGTTGTTCTAATTAGAAGCCTAGAGTACGCGCGTGTGAGTATATCTCCATTAAATTTCCTTCTGTTTTCCATTTCACATTCCACTATTCCCTACCAATTAATTACTGATTAATCATTATGATTTACACGTAGAAGATGAATACACCTAGAACAAAGCATGGCTGTGTTCCTCCAAGAGTACTACCATAGCACTGCCTTATAAAAAAGAATGAAGACTCACAAGTCATCTTGGGTTTTCTTTTTCCGCAGACAAATGGTAAATGACTATTTTGATTCTGTTGTGGATCGAGTAGTGCGGGCATCGTTATGTGAATTGGGGACCGATGTCTGGCGCTTGCACTGATGCTGTATTTATGTGTTAGGAGTCGGCAGCGGAATCCGTGCTCACGGGGGCTGTATTCTCGCCGCCTTATGCAGTTCGGTAACGGCTGAAAGAAGAAGCGACAGACATAGATTACAGACACTATTTCGGAACGGTTTTACAAAGGTTCGTATC
Organism: Schistocerca cancellata; assembly: GCF_023864275.1. NCBI lineage: Eukaryota > Metazoa > Arthropoda > Insecta > Orthoptera > Acrididae > Schistocerca > Schistocerca cancellata. The sequence goes on from NC_064630.1 coordinate 709,665,098, forward strand.
CATGTGGAATGCAGATCAGCACCGAAACCGTACCCGCAACAATGAATTGGTATTAGTTCTTGTGATCAGAGTGACAAGTAAGAAAATATAGAGTGAACCAAAAATCCACGGGCAAAATTTTCGGAAGGTGTTAAGATACATTTTCAGATTACTTTGGTATAATGGATCTGTGTTTTCCAGTGACTCGTTACAGAGTAATAATGCCTCTTTCTTCTTCTTCTTTTTCTTATTGTGGATTTCCTAAGGCTGGCAACGTTTCTCCGATTCTAATCGCCATCTTCTTATTTTCTGACTTTTCTCAATGCTCATGTAGCTTGCTTCCACTGCCTCCTTCACAGTTGCGTCTTGGGCGATCCCTTTTCTTCGTCTGAGACGGTATGTGTCGTAGTAACATTTCTGGTATCCTGCCGTCATTCATCTTGTTCATAGGCCAAACAACATCAGCTGTTCCTCTTAGATATCGTCACAGATATTGATATCCACTTTCATCCTTCGCCGGATTACATTTTTTGTCCTATACATTATAGAGCAGCTTAAGCTTCGTCGTAAGTAATCCACCTCAGAGGCAAGAGGTTTAATCTTATTGTTTTTTGCCTACGTCGCAGTCGAGCAAGGATCATTGCCCCTTTTACAGCTCGACCTTACTAGTGGAATCAGCATTGCTAGCACCCTGCTTATGAAATATTACACCAAGGTACTTCGCCTTTCACACACCTACAATTTACTTCTCAGTTCGCTACAAAATTATTTACTTTTACCGTACCAAAGGCCAGGGACGCACAGTTCTTCATGTTTACCCTCAGGCCAAACTTATTGTACTCCAACTTCAGCATTTTTTATAATACAACTCAGATCATCCTCATTTCTGCTAGTATGAGAGCAAGATGGTTATCTGAAAAAATACAGGGTAATTATCTGTATAGAGCCCGAAAGGCTGCCGCAGATATTTATTCGGCTCGAATTCTCCTGTCCATCTTTATCCAGTCTTGCTCTTGCTGTGTTATTTCCACATTAATTCATAACAGCATTAGGAGTCTTTCATACAACTCTCTCTCTTTCAGCTTTTCCCATAGATTCCTAGTGGGCACATTAATCAATCATAGAACATGCGCCTCCAGTACACCATTTGTGCGTTTTTCACGTAATAGTTTCATTGTTAAGATGTTTCCCATTTCGGCCTTCCTGCTCTGAATCCTTTTTGCTCCACTTGCTACCTGTATCATGTTTTTTTCTTCGTGAGATCTTTAATAGCATTACAGTAAAGTCTTCCATTAAAATGTATCACTGCCAATCAGATAAAAAGTTTGGGAAATTATGTAACTTTTTCTTATTCACCTGTCTTGTGTAACATTTTTCCCATTCTCTATTTAGTAATCTTTCAAACAGATTCCTTAGAACCTCCAATAATTTCGCTGGTCCAGACGTCTCCGGTTCCGGATAAATCCTTAGAATACATTCTCCATTGACCATGACAATATTATTTTGAAGTAACTTGTCACTACTCCATACTCGCACTGACTTGATTATTCTCCACGCCTCAGCACTCCGAACCGCACCAATCATTCATTCTTCCTACATATTCACGTGTTTCCACCCACTCCTAGCTTTTCCTTTTTAACATTTCTGTTTTTATTTCTCCAGTTAGCGTCGTATGTCTAACTCAGTTTTGATTGTCATTCAGTCAGGAACGTCAAATAAGCTTTTTTTCCCTCTTCAGTCATCTCTCCTATTTCTACATCCTACTAAACTGGTTGCTTCTTCTTCTCATATTCTCCAAGTGTTCCTTTGCTGCTTCACTATGCTCATATTCCTTTCCTGCTGTTATCTCTGAATTCTTAAATTTTTTTGACTTCGCTTGTGATGTAAGTACTTAATACTGTGTTCCCTTAGACGGTCCGAGTTCTGACTTATGATCTCAGGATGATCAGCACTTTTCACCCTGTTGTGTCCGCCACTGCTCCCGAAAGTACGTGGGAATAAAAATTTTACATTCCAACAGATGATAGTCACTTTCACAACCTACTCCTGTTTTAAATGTTGCATTTTCAGTTTTTAAACATGACTTTCGCCTCAAGATTAGATAATCGGTTATTGATTTCAGCCTCTTGTGAGGTTAGAGAATACAAATTTATGTATGTCTGTGTGAACAAGGCACGTATTTTCCACCCAATTCATATTGCTCGGATAAATCCGTACGTCTTTTCCCATACATCCCAATATGATTACTATTCCTCTCTTTCCCTACTTCGCTATTAAAAGTTTCCGCCAGTGTCAGATTATGGTCAACTGGTATACATCCCATAGTCTGTATCAGGACTGTTCAAAATCTTCTTCTACGTTCAAGAGAGTATCTTCAGTAGCGGCAAACACTCCCACAGACACTATATTCATGTATCTAGCTCTCAAACTGCGCTTTATCAACCTTTCATTAACTGCTCCGAACGGGGATTCATTTTTTGACGACCGGTTATTTAGAATAAAGTATAATCTTTCTCTCACCCACCTGCTTTTGTCTACTCCACTAAAATAATGGCCAAACTCTAGCAGGTATTCACAACCAGAACCTTAGTTTTTTTGTTGCGGAAAGCACAGCTACATCAGTGTGTTGCTGTCTTAAGCCCATTAAAACATCTTCTTTATTCCGTTTGCTCGAGGTGGAGCAGTGGTTCGTGATTTAGGTTTTCCGTGATTTCCCTAAATCGCTTCAGGCAAATGCCGGGATGGCTCCTCTGAAAGGGCACGGCCGACTTCCTTCCCCAACCTTCCCTAATCCGGTGAGACCGCTGACCTCGCAGTTTGGTCTCTTCCACGAAATCAACACCCCCCCCCCTCCCCTACAATCCAGTCCGGATGCCCTGTTTATTCCATATACGAAGACGCCAAGTCTGTTTTAGTTTCCGTTGCCGAATTCTGTCAAAACGATCCAAAAACCGAGGCCTATTATTGGATATTTCAGCTGGATGTGCTTTTATATGGATAGGGAGCTGACCCATCGGACAACCACCGACACACCAGATCAGGATTTGTCTTGAAGTTTCTCCCATTGTCAGAAGACTGGCTTCAGCATGCCAGTAAGTTCTTCCTAGGCTAATCTCAAGATGATGAGAAAGGAATAGCTATTGGTACGAAGAGAGTCTGAGTTAATTAATTCTCGAAACGGCTCTTGCGGATGAGGAAAAGAAAAGGAATGACAGTTCGTGTGGCGCCTCAGCGTGGGCTCGTTCGGCAAGGGTGACCCTACCATCAGCTAAGCTACAGGTTGGTCATTATTGAGCTCGAAAAAAAAAAAAAAAAAAAAAGGCGTAATTTAGTCAGAAACTAAGGCGTGCACGCACTTTTTTCAACATCAACACGTAAAGGTTACTACAGTAGTTCGGATCTAGGTTATGACATGTCAGATATATCTGCCGTCATTGGCGATAATGTAGCGCAGACGAATTCCGAAATTCTGCATGACCCGCTGAAGGGTCGGAACATCGATGCAGTCGATGTCCTCCCGAATGGCTGTTTTCAGCTCACCATTGGTTTTGTGATTATTCCTGTACACCTTGTTTTTAATATAGCCCCAGAAAAAGGAGTCGCATGTGTTCAGATCCGAATAACACGGTAGACAATCGAGGTCCATGGCAGTGGGCTCTGGGTACCAAGAGCAAGATTGCGGTACCCCAGCACATTAAACACTGTACTGCTTCAATGGGGTCGAGCTCTGTCTTGCATGAACCACATTTTGTCGAAATTCGGGTAACTTTGGATAATGGGGATGAAATCATCTTCCATAAACTTCACATACCGTTCGGTAGTCACCATGCCAACAAGAAATGTCGCACCGATGACTGGACATTGCACAACACATAGTCACCACTTCAGGGTGAAGAGAGTTCTCGATCGAGAATGCGGATTCTCAGTCCCCCAAATGCGCCAAATTTGGTTATTGCCAAATCCAACCAAATGAAACAAGGCGCGTGCGCATGCGCACAGTGATTCCCATCATGCCTCGCGGCCAACCGCGCAATCTGAACACACTAAGGCAAATAGTTCAGAAGTTACGATAATTTTTTTTCATGTTGTTCAATAATTGTCACCTTGTATCACCGACCTAGTCCCTACCCTTATAGGTGCATGCAAACCTCAACGCCCGTACGGACAATGCTTTGTTAAGGCAGTGCCCACTGGGGAGGAGAGTAACAGTGTACCTACCGGGATTGTTACAAAAATTATGTTTTTTTTCCTGTGAAAATACACTGTCCACTCACATTAATGCGACCACAGCCTGTGTTCCACGTGAACGCGCAGTAGAGACGTCAGGTGGCAGCAGAAGCAATGGAGCGTATAAAGCGTGTCGTGGAATGCGGAAAACAGTATTGTCGTTGTGGTATTGCAGAAACGAAGTCATTAATCTGACTTGGAAAATGACGTGTTCAGTGGGTTTCGGACCAAACTGTTCGCATGCTGCTGTGGTTAATATACAAGGTGCACAGCAGAATGTCACTAACAAAACCGGCGGCAAGAGAATTGTGGTGTACGGCGGGAAAAGTCTGAAAAGCGGGTGCGGAGATGTGTACGGGCAAATAGACATGCAGCTGTTGGGCGACTGACCATCCAAATGAACCAAGGGAGTACCAATTCTTACGAGCCTCTGCAACAGATGCCTGTTTCGTGCACCCATGCTGACTGCTGATCATCATCAACGAAGGCCGGAATTTGCAGAGCGGTACAGCACCTGGTCGTCCACTGTGTGGAGACACGTGGCTTTTTTCAGATGAATAACGTTTTGTGCTCCATCAGACTGAAAGCAAACACACACAGACTGCAACAATCGTTGGAAGTGTCCAGACAAGAATAAGGAGCGTTATGGTACGGGGAAAGCTTTCGTGGCATTTCGTGCAACGAATGACACAGCGGTGTGGGTGACACGACAAGGATCAGAATGAGTTTACCGTACTCTCTGGTCACCAAACTCGCCAGATCTGAACCTAATCGAGAATTGTGGAAGCACCTGTATCAGGCTCTTTGCGCCACGGATCCTCAGCAATCTAGAGCACCTTGGCATGGCACTGGAGTCGGCATAGCTCCACATCCCTTTCGGTTCCTTCCAGAACGTCACTGACTCATTTCCTGCACGTCTCGTAATGGACCGCGATGCAAAGCGTGGCTGTTGAAGCCTTTCGGAGGCACTCACATTAAGGTGACTGTACAGTGTAGTTTCATAACAGTGAAGAGCCCTTTAACGTGCAGTCAGTAAAACGTAGTAACGTGTAAGGATCCGGTTATTCGTGGGCTCCTACGTACAAATGCAAAAAAAGTACTGTGATGAGCCTGCTGTCGCTGCTGGAATAACTCAGCATACTGTTGTAGTGCCGCCTTTCCAGTGCACTAGTAAGCCCATATGCGAGTTAGCTACCAAGCAACTCCTTATCAGTAATTCCCACGCTACTGTGTATCACTGTTAACCAACAACTAACATAGCTGTAAAATCAAACCAGAACCAGGACGGAACAGAACAACGCAAGTTTGCAAATGAAGACTGAAGTGGCCATTACCGTTGCCAGCAGTAGGTAATGAGACTGAATGGAACCAGTTTGTTTCCCAACAAGGCGCACAGCTCAGACCGTCTACATTCGCACTTTTTGGCTGATGGTTGTTATGCGTTGCCGATACAAGCGGTAAGAAATAGTAAGGGGGGCTCCAGAGAAAACGGGTCCTTTATACTAAAATTCTGAGGAAGTATTCCTCACAAGGGAAATTCCCCATCGCACCCTCCGAGATTTAGTGGTAAGAGGGCTCAGTGGACAACCCGTCATAAGCTGAACACGGATCAAGCATGAAAACAAGAAGAAGGTGTACTGCAAGCAAAATATAAACAGTGAGAAGTGCAATATAGAGCAGACTGAATCAGCAGGGGGATGTGGTTAGCACCGACACGAAAGCTCAGCGTGTTCGATCAGAGGGATAGGTACCCCCTGTAATAATAATAATATAAAAAAAATAATTCTTTTTTTGTTTTGTTTTGCTGTATTCAAATTTGTGTCTGTATCGTGGTTGACGTCCGTTTGCAACAGGGAGGTGTAGCTAACGGACATATAACAACAGGTGATTTTGCACAACTGCTCTATTAGCAATGGAAAGGAAGGGGCTTTCGAATGGGAACCGCAAACGTTTGATAACAATGCGACAAGTCAACCGAATCCTCCATCGGAAAACACGTGTCGTGTCTCACACACGGCATTAGTGGCACACGTGTATCATACGATAGGAATCTCTTCTCCATACACCTAATTCGTGCGCCAGGTGAGTGAGTGAGATATGCCTCTTCGCCCAATTTAAGTGTTCGTATGAATGTGAATAAGATCACGTTCAAGGAAATAATGAAAACGTAATAGTTCGTCACGTAAGCTGCAACAGTTAAACAAATCCCCTGTCAGAACATATGTTTCTGATGATTATGAAGTTGAGTTCCGTTTTGAAAGTTTTGACTCTTGAGTTCCTTTGTTGTAACTTAGTTCACACCCGTTTATTTGTTGTTCTCATTTCTGTGAGACTTCTATGTAGTATCTGTCTGATCTAAGTATTCATCATGTTTGCTTGTGACGGTAACGTATTATTACCCGATGATCCTTATTCTATAACCAAACTGAGCGAGGTGGCGCTGTGGTTAGCACACTTGACTCGCATTCGGGAGGACAACGCTTCAAACCCGAGACCGGCTATCCTGATTTAGGTTTTCCGTGATTTTCCTAAACCACTTCAGGTAATTTCCGGGATACTTCCTTTGAAAGGCAATGGCCTACTTCCTTCCCCATCCCTCCCTAATCCGATGGGAAATTTGATGATCCCCCAAATCAAGCAGTCTGTAACCAATGTGTAGTATAACTGCAAAGATTGCAGAAAGAGGTCAAACATTTCAATGACCGGGCGGACAGTTCACAATGTCATGGAAGAAAACCACAAATAAAAATAAATGGCACGAGGGAGATGTGAACACTTCTCAGCTGATTAACCATCCGACACAATGACAGCTTAATCACGACATCACTGCCGTGCAGTTACGCTCAATATTGCACTTATTAAGTTTGGACCGCTCACAGTTTCTATTTTACATTTGATTTCGCAGGTCAGTACACCTTGTCCCTGTTTTCATGCTTGATCTGTTTTAGTTTTTGACGGTCTATCCACTGTGTCATCTTACCTCTAAATCTGAGGGAGGATGCGGAGTTTCCCTTGTCAGTATGCTCGGAAGTTTTGTACGTGGCGTTCTAGTTCACGCTGTGTAGTAGTTTCTAAAGCTGCAGAATCCCTGGGTCGGAAATAATCTGCAATTCATTGAGGCGCAAGAAATGACTACTGGAAATTCTGCAATGTTTCAATCACTGTACCAATGGCTACCTCACCCCCCCCCCCCCATACCCCCACCGGTTTTGTTGACGCCCTGTGGGGCGGCAAGTGGAAAATGAAGTACAAAAAGAATGGTTCAAATGGCTCTGAGCACTATGGGACTTAACTTCTGAGGTCATCAGTCCCCTAGAACTTAGAACTACTTAAACCTAACTAACCTAGGGACATCACACACATCCATGCCCGAGGCAGGATTCGAACCAGCGACCGTAGTGGTCGCGTGGTTCCAGACTGTAGCGCCTAGAACCGCTCGGCCACGCGGGCCGGCGAAAATAAAGTCATTTTTTATTTTGTTTGTATTGCCGTTCTGATGGAGAATTTAAGTCATTGATTAGTGAAGTTCATTACTCTGAGGATTCAGGATGATGTCTGGGATTCATAGAAAATGCGGTTTCCTATAACAATTTTCACTATATTCTGAAAAAGATAAAGTGTAAAATTCCAGACAAATGTTTACCCATATCAGCTATTGTATTATCAAATGGCTCTGAGCACTATGGGACTTAACTTCTAAGGTCATCAGTCCCCTAGAACTTAGAACTACTTAAACCTAACTAACCTAAGGGCATCACACACATCCATGCCCGAGGCAGGATTCGAACCTGCGACCGTAGCGGCCGCGCGGTTCCAGACTGTATCGCCTTTGACCGCTTGGCCACCACGGCCGGCTTTTGTATTATCAGTGCTGTTCAGAGTCTATTGCGCCGACCCTATTATCCCTAGATAACGAAAATGTTCAATAATCGTTATTGATGTAAATGTTCAAAGTGGATGCTCGCCAAAATTTAATGTTAATACTCATCAAACGCCAAGCTAGTAATGGTAGAAAATCTGTCCTACGGCGACACGTGAAAATACGACATACGCAAACTGAGAGTTAATGACTGGAGTCGTTCCGTAATTAACACTTTACCCCAATGCGAACTCATTGTTAAGTGCATATCGAGTTATGTAATATGGCATCCAATGCTCTTCCTTGAAACTGCACAAACGCGACGAGGCTTCCGACACGGAGTGCGCGCTGATACGAATGTAGAAGAGAACTGGGACCTTTTTTCTAGCTCGCACGCCGTTATTTATATAGCCGCGGTGCGGATCGCCGAAGGCGCAGCCGACAACATTTGCCTTATTGACTAGCCGCTGGGCTTGCAAAACACCACTTCAAGTTACTAAATAATTAATTGCTTCAGTCGCTGAAGGCCAATAAAGCTCTCGATTCAATTGTGCAATCTTCACACAGGTAAGTATGCATAATAATAAGCCCGCGCTGTTGGCCGTGCGGTCTAACGCACGGCTTTCCGGGCGGGATGGAGCGCCTGGTCCCCGGCACGAATCCGCTCGGCGGGTTAGTGTTGAGGTCCGGTGAACCGACCAGTCTCTGGATGGTTTTTAGGCGGTTTTCCATCTGCCTCGGCGAATGCGGGCTAGTTCCCCTAATTCCGCCTCAGTTACACTATGTCGGCGATTGCTGCGCAAACAAGCTCTCCACGTACGCGCACACCACCTTTAATTACTCTACCATGCAAACATAGGGGTTACACTCGCCTGGTGTGAGACGCTCCCTGGGAGGGTCTACCGGGGGCCGAACCGCACAATAAGCCGGGGTTCGGTGTGGAGCGGCAGAGGGGTGAAGTGGACTGTGGTAGTCGTCGTGGGGTTGTGGACCACTGAGCTTGCGGCGAGGACGGAGCCTCTCCGTCGTTTCTTGGTCCCCGGTTAACATACAATACAACATAATATAATGTATAATAAAATTCTAATGTGGTAAGGTTAAATACTTTTGGCGAGAGAATTATTTTAGTTGAACTGCGCGCAATAGATGAGCTCTGAATTTGCCCTTTGGAGAAACGCAACAGTTATAGTTTTTAGGCGGTTTTCCATCTGCCTCGGCGAATGCGGGCTGGTTACCCTTATTCCGCCTCAGTTACACTATGTCGGCGATTGCTGCGCAAACAAGTTCTCCACATACGCGTACACCACCATTACTCTACTACGCAAACATAGGGGTTACACTCACTTCTCACATCTTTGTTATTATAGCGTTTCTCCATTCTACATAAATCTAAACCTCATAGCTTTATCTAACCACGTACTTAATCTATCTTGCTTCCGAACTTTTAGGACACAAAAATAGAAAATCATGAATTTCAACCAAAATATTACTTTGTGAGATCCAGCATACTGTTTCCATTAATTTACAATGAAAAGGAATTCCGAATTTAAATTTTGAAGTTTCTAGCCGAGCGGTCTAAAGCCCTGCAGTCATGGACTGTGCGGCTGATCCCGGCGGAGGTTCGAGTTCCCCCTAGGGCATGGGTGTATGTGTTTGTCCGTAAGATAAATTAGGTTAAGTAGTGTTGTGTTGGCAGAAAAGCCAACATCGTGTTACTAGTGGAGGCCGAAATGCATGCGTTTTAGCTCACGCAATCTGGCGTGAGGAGGGAAGGACTATACTGACGAGAGGTCTCGAACATGACAAGGAATTAGAATTCAGCAAGCGGACGTAATTAGTTTGATACATAACTTTAATCCATTAATGATGAACGTCGCTCTTGATGGTACATGAGTCACAATATTATCCGTTAACATAGTACTTATAGTAACTGAATATGGCGCCTTGCTAGGTCGTAGCAAATGACGTAGCTGAAGACTATGCTAAACTGTCGTCTCTGCAAATGAGAGCGTATGTAGTCAGTGAACCATCGCTAGCAAAGTCGGCCATACAACTGGGGCGAGTGCTAGGGAGTCTCTCTAGACTAGAGCTGCCGTGTGGAGGCGCTCGGTCTGCAATCACTGATAGTGGCGACACGCGGGTCCGACGTATTCTATCGGACGGGGACTGATTTAAAGGCTACCACCTAGCAAGTGTGGTAGCTGGCGGTGACACCACAAGTAATGTGTAAGCTTAGGGACTGGTGACCTTAGCAGTTAAGTCCAAAATGGTTCAAATGGCTCTGAGCACTACGGGACTCAACTGCTGTGGTCATCAGTGCCCTAGAACTTAGAATGACTTAAACCTGACTAAGGACATCACACACACCCATACCCGAAGCAGGATTCGAACCTGCGATCGTAGCAGCAGCGCGGCTCCGGACTGGAGCGCCTAGAACCGCACGACCACCGTGTTAAGTCCCATAAGATTTCACACACATTTGAACATTTGATTTTGGACGTTTCTAGCTCCTTCCTGTTGCGCCGATGGTTTTTATGTAAAACGTCCCAATTTCGAAAACTGTTTAAGTTATTAAACTGAAACTGAACACATTATTATTTTAGCATCACTCCTGACATGCTATCAACTTTTCAAAAAAATGTTCAAATGTGCGTGAAATCTTATGAGACTTAACTGGCTCTGAGCACTATGGGACTTAACTGCTGCGGTCATCAGTCCCCTAGAACTTAGAACTACGTAAACCTAACTAACCTAAGGACATCACACACATCCATGCCCGAGGCAGGATTCGAACCTGCGACCGTAGCAGTCGCGCGGTTCCGTACTGCGCGCCTAGAACCACGAGACAACCGCGGCCGGCTATGAGACTTAACTGCTAAGGTGATCAGTCCCTAAGGTTACGCACTACTCAACCTAAATTATCCTAAGGACAAACACACACACCCATGCCTGAGGGAGGACTCGAACCACCGCCGGCAGCAGCCGCACAGTCTATGACTGCAGCGCCTGAGACCGCTCGGCTAATCCCGCGCGGCTATCAACTTTTCAGATTATTTACTTTATTGCCGCCCGGAGTGGCCATGCGGTTCTAGGCGCTACAGTCTGGAACCGCGCGATCGCTACGGTCGCAGGTTCGAATCCTGCCTCGGGCATGGATGTGCGTGATGTCCTTAGGTTAGTTAGGTTTAAGTAGTTCTAAGTTCTAGGGGACTGATGACCTAAGAAATTAAGTCCCGTAGTGCTCAGAGCCATTTCTACATCTACATCTACATTTATACTCCGCAAGCCACCCAACGGTGTGTGGCGGAGGGCACTTTACGTGCCACTGTCATTACCTCCCTTTCCTGTTCGAGTCGCGTATGGTTCGCGGGAAGAACGATTGTCTGAAAGCCTCTGTGCGCGCTCTAATCTCTCTAATTTTACATTCGTGATCTCCTCGGGAGGTATAAGTAGGGGGAAGCAATATATTCGATACCTCATCCAGAAACGCACCCTCTCGAAACCTGGCGAGCAAGCTACACCGCGATGCAGAGCGCCTCTTTTGCAGAGACTGCCACTTGAGTTTGTTAAACATCACCGTAACGCTATCACGGTTATCAAATAACCCTGTGACGAAACGCGCCGCTCTTCTTTGGATCTTCTCTATCTCCTCCGTCAACCCGATCTGGTACGGATCCCACACTGATGAGCAATACTCAAGTACAGGTCGAACGAGTGTTTTGTAAGCCACCTCCTTTGTTGATGGACTACATTTTCTAAGGACTCTCCAAATGAATCCCAACCTGGTACCCGCCTTACCAACAATTAATTTTATATGATCATTCCACTTCAAATCGTTCCGCACGCATACTCCCAGATATTTTACAGTAGTAACTGCCACCAATGTTTGTTCCGCTATCATATAATCATACAATAAAGGATCCTTCTTTCTATGTATTCGCAATACATTACATTTGTCTATGTTAAGGGTCAGTTGCCACTCCCTGCACCAAGCGCCTATCCGCTGCAGATCTTCCTGCATTTCGCTACAGTTTTCTAATGCTGCAACTTCTCTGTATATTACAGCATTATCCGCGAAAAGCCGCATCGAACTTTCGACACTATCTACTAGGTCATTTATATATATTGTGAAAAGCAATGGTCCCATAACACTCCCCTGTGGCACGCCAGAGGTTACTTTAACGTCTGTAGACGTCTCTCCGTTGATAACAACATGCTGTGTTCTGTTTGCTAAAAACTCTTCAATCCAGCCACACAGCTGGTCTGATATTCCGTAGGCTCTTACTTTGTTTATCAAGCGACAGTGCGGAACTGTATCGAACGCGTTCCGGAAGTCAAGAAAAATAGCATCTAACTGGGAGCCTGTATCTAATATTTTCAGGGTCTCGTGAACAAGTAAAGCGAGTTGGGTCTGACACGATCGCTGTTTCCGGAATCCATGTTGATTCTTACATAGTAGATTCTGAGTTTCCAGAAACGATATGATACTCGAGCAAAAAACATGTACTAAAATTCTACAACAGATCGACGTCAGAGATATAGGTCTATAGTTTTGCGGATGTGCTCGATGACCCTTCTTGAAGACTGGGACTACCTGTGATCTATTCCAATCATTTGGAACCTTCCGTTCCTCTAGAGACTTGCGGTACACGGCTTTTAGAAGGGGGGCAAGTTCTTTCGCGTACTCTGTGTAGAATCGAATTGGTATCCCGTCAGGTCCAGTGGACTTTCCTCTGTTGAGTGATTCCAGCTGCTTTTCTATTCCTTGGACACTTATTTCGAAGAAGTTGCGATTCGAAGCCATTTACTTTTTTTTTTAAGGTATTGGGCAACATTCGTGACGTCATAGCTAGTTAGAGCGGACTAGGCTGGCACAAACTGGAAAGCGTATGAATTTTATATGGCGTGAGTAGGCTGCTTCCCTACAGCTCGTGCGTAAGAGCTATGAGGGACCACCTGCACAGAACATATTGCTTCAGTGGCACCTTATACTTTGCAGAGCGTCCAGGAGCACTGAGCAACTGCTCGCTGCGCGCGGCGGCGGCTGCGACGCCGGCGGCCTCGGCGCTTTCGCCGGCCGCGGCTGCGGCGGCGGCGGCGGCTGCTCTGCAGAACGCGTCATCCGCCCCCGGGCCGGAGCTGTCGGCCGCGCCGGCGTCTGCGCAGCTGGTGGTGGAGTGCGTGGCGGGCCACGACGGCGGGCTGCCGCAGCGCTTCTTCCTGGAGGCGCACGAGGCGGCCGGCGGCGGCGTCCGGCTCAACACGAGCAGCGCGGCGCCGCGCTTCCGCCTGCAGCTGGCCGCGCTGGGCTGGCGCACGCTGCGCCTCGTCCTGTACGCCGCCAACGCGCGCGGCCGCGGCGACGCCACCGTGCTCGACGACATCGCGCTCGGCGACGCCGAGATGCGCACAGGTCGGTCGCCGGGCCGCCGCTGCCACTACTCGCACCACTAGTCGCGCCGCTAGTTGTCAGAAGCGGCAGATTTGTTTTTGTCGGCATCCGAATCATAGAATTGTACCATAATTGAGCTTCCTTCGCCGGGTGATCAAAAAGTCAGTATAAATTTGAAAACCGAATAAATCACGGAATATTGTAGATAGAGAGGTACAAATTGACACACATGCTTGGAATGACATGGAGTCTTATTACAACCAAAAAAAAATACAAAAGTTCAAAAAATGTCCGACAGATGGCGCTTCATCTGATCAGAATAGCAATAATTAGCATAACAAAGTAAGACAAAGCAAAGATGGTGTTCTTTACAGGAAATGCTCAATATGGCCACCATTATTCCTCAACAACAGCTGTACTCGAGGAATAATGTTGCGAACAGCACTGTAACACATGTCCGGAATTATGGTGAGGCATTGGCGTCGGATGTAGACTTTCAGCAGCCCTAGAAATGTCGGTCGACCACGATGCACTTGCGACTTCAGGTAACCCCAGAGCCAATAATCGCACGGACTGAGGTCTGGGGACCTGGGAGGCCATGCATGACGGAAGTGGCGGCTGAGCACACGATCATCACCAAACGACGCGCGCAAGAGGTCTTTCACGCGTCTAGCAATATGGGGTGGAGCGCCATCCTGCATAAACATCGTACGTTCCAGCAGGTGTTTATCAGCCAGGCTGGGGATGATGCGATTCTGTAACATATCGGCGTACCTCTCACCCGTCACGGCAGCGGTTACAAAACCAGAATCACGCATTTCCTCGAAGAAAAATGGGCCGATTACGGTAGATGTGGTAAATCCAACCCATACCGTGACTTTCTCGTCGTGCAATGGAGTTTCCACGATAGTTCTACGATTTTCGGTAGCCCAAATTCTGCAGTTGTGGGCGTTGAGAGACTCTAGGAGCGTAAAATGAGCTTCGTTGGTCCACAACACGTTACTCAACCAATCGTCATCTTCAGCCATCTTTTGAAACGCCCACACCGCAAATGCCCTCCGCTTTACTAAATCGCCATGTAACAGTTCATGATGCCGATGGATTTTGTACGGATAGCATCGGAGGGTGCGCCTATGTGCCAACCAAACAGTAGTGTATGGAATGCCGGTGCGACGTGCGACTGCACGAGCGCTGACTTCCCCGTGCATAGACGAACCCGCTACAGTCTCCATATCTTCCTGAACTGTCTCAGCAGCATTTCGCCTTGTGCTCGGTCGGCCGCTACGGGGGTCTATCGCCTAAACAACCCGTGGCTTGTAACTTCGAATTCATTCTCGCCACAGCTGCATTGGTCAACGGACCTTTACCCGTTCGAATCCTTTTCCTATGGCGATACGATCGTAACACTGAACTAGCACATTCCCCATTCTGATAATACAGATTCACTAAAAGCGCCTTTTCGGGTAACGTCAACATGCTGCGACTGCTGGCGCATCTGATTCTCTCTCTCATTACAGCTCCTTTTATACACGGTTGTCATGCGTGGTCACTGACATTTTGCTGTCCAGCGCCATCTGTCGGACATTTTGTAAACTTTGTTTTTTTTCGGTTCTAATAACACACCATGTCATTCCAAGCATGTGTGTCAATTTTTACCTCTCTATCTACATTATTCCGTGTTTTATTCAGTTTTCAAATTTATGCTGACTTTTTCATCACCCTAGACGTCTGGGATGTGACTGCAGAGTTGGGCTGCTGATAAAATACTGATATATCGACATATCGATACTATTTCGAGAAACATAGATATAACTCGGCGAAATACTTTTCGCTATGTATCGATATATCGATACCGACGTCGCACAACGAGCCCCGATAGTTTTACTTCATATTACGATTTTTCTCAATTTTCGGCAAGTATTTGAAATTGTTCTTTTGAACATTTTACTTCCACGGCGCAAAGGAGTCTTCCTACTTTTTGAGCTTTCATCGCTCCCAGTTATTTTCTTTGACTGTGTGAAGGAAGTATATGTGGCACAAAGAAGCAGCCCGATTACACTAAGACTGGCGGTGTGAATGGAACAAGAAGATTTCCGATGTGAAGAAACAGCACACTAGTTGCGATAGAAAACAATTTTTAACGTAACTAGTGTGCTGTTTCTTCACAGCGCCATTGTTCGGAAACAGTTGCTGGGAATTATGAACTATCATCTAAATGACGATATTCGTCTTTGCGGTGTGCGGTGACATGTGTACGTAATGGGCCCTCAGCGTTAGGTACTGCAACATTATCATAGCTCTTTGGACGCTGTGATAAAAAAAAAAACTTAAAAACAGAGAAGTCGACATGTGTTCCGGAAAAATCCGATATGTGACGAAACCGATCACGGCACCGTTGGACGCCTTTTATTGTGCCACTTGCAAGCAGTTACCATTATTAGCAAATGGTTACAGCCAAGTGTGAACGAACTCCTTTTTTAAAAATGTTCAAATGTGTGTGAAATCTTATGGGACTTAACTGCTAAGGTCATCAGTCCCTAAGCTTACACGCTACTTAACCTAAATTACCCTAAGGACAAACACACACACCCATTTCCGAGGGAGGACTCGAACCTCCGCCGGGACCTGCTGCACAGTCCGACACTACAGCGCCTGAGACCGCTCGGCTAATCCCACGCGGCGGTTCGTTTTCAATCCAGTTCTTGGTCTACAAGAGATAGGCAAGCTACTAGCTTTTTGATGTACAGAATATCTAACAACAAATCAACACTTACGTATACAGCTTCTAACAACCCTACCACAACAACGGTCAAAAATTAATTATGATTGTAGTGTTGCTCACGCTGCTGAATATTGCATTTTCGGGCAACAACAAAGTTATATTATGTGGCAGGTGTCATTAGAACACAGCTAATAAAGCCGTTTCTTGAAATAATGGATAAACTAGGCACTCATCTTTTCGTGTTTTCCACGCTGGTCTCGTTGTGAACTCATGGCTCAATCGTCGAAAATCTAGGTAGTGATGATTCCAAGCTCGGATGCAAAGAGGCCTAGGTGGTATTCTGCGATACTCAAAAGTAATATAGATGTGTTTCATAAACAATTCTTGAAGACTAACTTTTGCAAGTTAGGACAATGGTGATGTAAAAAAGTAATCAGCACTCCGAATTTAAGCTACACCTCTTTTTTTATTATTTTATTGCAATATCACGTAACTCGTTCCAAAACATCACTTCACAATATAAAACATACTTGAAAAGATCTTCCTCACTGTTAACGTTCACATTTCGTAAACTGACAACAATTTGCGTCTTTTTAACATGACGACCAAAGCTTGACTCTCCAGTAACCGCTTACGCGCCCAAAAATCAGAGTTACAAGTACGTCAAAGATCATAGTGACAAAAGAAAGAATACACATAAGAATAATATCATTGCAATATATACATATCGATGTATCGAAGTACCTCTACTTTAATGAAATCAAATCTGAATGTTGTCACAGAAATACGTTAACTATTTTACAGAAACACAGTAGAAAATTGCTGGTATCGAGAGGTTGAGGTGAGGTGCCGTAATGGTTACGTACTTCAAGTACCATTACAAGCTCAAAAAAAAAAAACTCCTCCCGAACAGGCCATGAAGGCCCAATTATACTAACCGGCTGCCGTGTCATCCTAAGCCCATAGGCGTCACTGGACGCGGTTATGGAGGGGCATGCGGTCAGCACACTGCTCTCCCGGCCGTATGTCAGTTTACGAGACCGGAGCTGCTTCTTCTCAGTCACGTAGCTCCTCAGTTTGCCACACAAGGAATGAGAGCACCCCGCTTGCCAACAGCGCTCCGCTGACCGGATGGTCACCCACCCAAGTTCTAGCCCAGCCTTACAGCGCTTAACTTCGGTGATCTGACGGGAACCGGTGTTACCACTGCTGCAAGGCCGTTGGCTCTACAGCTCTAAAACTGGCAACAAATTTACAAATTACAGCCGATATTTTTATAGTCCGGCACCTTGATAGCTTTTCTGTCGGTATGTCGATACATCGATACATTCATTGATCGAACTGCGGTAGTGGTATTATTTAAATATCGATATATCGGATTCTCGGTATTTTTAAACTATCAGTGGTCCTATTACAGACCTTATCTTGTCACGACGATGTAAAGCCTTAGTTCTCCTGTATCGGGATGATGTTCCCTTCGTTATTCTGTATTTTAAATTGGACTACCGAACTCTTCACGTTTAAACATTTTTATGGCAACTGAACAAGGAATGGTGGATCATCTATTGATTATCGTTTGAAATAAATTGTGAAATAAATATGTATCCCTGAGAGATGCGGCTCTAATGTTGCGAAAATAGGTGGGTCGTAAATACATAAATACAAATTTATCCGACTGCTGAAGAGATCTTATTCATCAAGCTGTTACCAGAAGGCTTACGAGCCGGTCAGCTGTTTACACAACTTTTGAGTAACCTTTCCGGTGAGATAATCAGTACCGAAAATGGAATCTGCGAGAATCTTTTTCTTGGCTCACTCCTATTAAAATGAAGGCTTAGAAAATTGTGAAAAAGTGCTATATTTGCATCTAAATTTAGAAATATACTGCTGTAGTCACCTTATGTTGCGTGACAGGGGGTATGTTGTACCACTACCAGCCACTTCCTGTCCTCTTCTTCTCGCAGATTGGAGGAGGGAGAAACAGCTGTCTGCATGCCTCCTGCAGGCCCAAATTTCTCTTATCTTCGTGGTACTTACGCGAAAAGTACGTTGGCAACAGAGCAGTCGGTCTGCTGTAAGCTTTAAATGCCCGTTTTCCATATTCTGTCAATAGTGTTTCGTGATAAGAACGTCGTCCAGTGTCCAGTGATTCGCACTTGAGTTCACGAAGCATCTCCGTAATACTTGTGTGTTGCGGATTCGAGGCATGCTGCTTCGGAATTGTAGGTCCACAACTGTGTAGTGTAGAGAAAATTTGATATATATTTTTTTATTTTTCCGTGTCAGTTGGATGAATATTCAATTTTTCCTTCAGTGGTTACCGGTTTCGGGCTGACATGTCCATTCCCAAGCCACACACCTTTTATTAACTGTAACTAGTCGTACAACATTTTGCCAAAAGCCAGGAATAGCTTCTATAGCGAAAGTCAAACTAGGGCACCAAGAATTCTCATTGATAAGTTAGCCTATGTGACTATAGTTACTCCCGAAAGACACATGCAGTGAGGTGTAACTGTAAACACATAGGCTAACTTATCAATGAGAGTGATTGTTGCCATTAGTCTGACTTTCGTTAAAGAAGCTATTCGTAGCTTTTGGCGTCATACTGCGTGAGTAGTTACGGTTAATAAAGAAGAGTATGGTTTGAGAATGAGCGTGTCAGCCCGATTCGGGTACCACTGGAGATAATACTCTATATTCATGGAACTGAGACAGACCGAATATTAATAATAACAATAATAGTGATATTAGATTTCGTCAGTACTTGTGCTGTGTTCGAACCTACCTGTAACAAACCTAGAGGCCTGCCTCTGAATCGATTCGATGTCTTCCTCTAATCCGACCTGATGGGGAACCCAAATACTTGGGCAGTACTCAAAACTGTGTCACACTACTTTTCTGTACGCGAGCTCCTTGAGAGTCGTCGACGTCCACTGTGTGAAGGCGAAACTTCTACAACTCAAACGTAGGCAAATGGATGGTGTCCGATTGCGTTCCCAGCCTCGTTCAATCGTACAGGATTAGTTGACCTCTCTATCATCTTCTTCGGTTTCACCAGCGATCTCAAAAGACGTGTTATTAAACACGGTTTTCTGAAACTCCTTCACCAAAGAAGACGAAGTAAATATTCCTGAATTCCAATCAAGAGCAACTGCCAAGATCAGAAACACAGAAGTAGTTATCCTCGGTGTAACAAAGCAGCTTAAATCAATAAAGGCAGGGCTCCCGGTCCAGATTGTATACCAGTCAGATTCCTCTCAGAGTATGCTGATAAAATAACTCCAGTTTTAGCAATTACATACAACCACTCGCTCACAGAAAAATCCGTACCTAGAGACTAGAAAGTTGCTCAAGTCACACCACTACCCAAAATGGGAAGTAGGAGTAATCCGCTGAATTACAGGCCTATATCACTAACGTCGATTTGCAGTAAGGTTTTGGAACATACAATGTATTCGAACATTATGAAGTACCTCAAAGAAAACGATTTATTGACACATAGCACGGATTCAGAAAATATCGTTCTTGTGAAACACAACTAGCTCTTTATACTCATGAAATAATGAGTGCTATCGACAGGGGATGTCAAATTGATTCCACATTTTTAGATTTCCAGAAGGCTTTTGACACCGATCCTCACAAGCGTCTTTTACACAAACTGTGTGCCTACGGAGTATCGCCTCAGTTGTGCGACTGGATTCGTGATTTCCTGTCAGAAAGGTCACAGTTCGTAGTAATAGAATGAAAGTCATGGAGTAAAACAGACGTGTTATAGGCCCTCTATTGTTCCTGATCTATATTAATGACGTAGGAAACAACCTGAGTATTTTTTGCAGATGACGCTCTCATTTACCATCTTGTAAAGTCATCAGATGATCAAAACGACTTGATAAGATATCAGTATGGTGTGAAACGTGGTAATAAACGAAAGTGTGAAGTTATTCACATGAGCCCTAAATGAAATCAGCTAAATTTCGATTACGCGATAAGTCACAAATCTGAAGGCTGTTAATTCAGCTAAATACTTAGGGATTACAATTACAAGTAACCTAAATTGGTACGATCACATAGATAATATTGTAGGTAGAGCAAAAACAGCGATTCATTTGCAGAACGATTAGAAGATGCAACAGGTCTACTAAAGAGACTGCTTACGCCTCGCTTGTCTGCCCTATTCCGGAGTATTGCTGTGCGACGTGGGATCAGCATCAGGCAGGACTGACGGATGACATCGAAAAAGTACAAAGAAGGGCAGCACGTTTCGTATTAACGCCAAATAGGGGATATAGTGTCACAGACATTATACGTGAATTGGAGTGCCAATCATTAAAACGAAGGCGTTTTTCGTTGCGGGGGATCTTCTCATGATATTTCAATCACCAGTTTTCTCCTCCGATTGCGAAAACATTCTGTTACCACCCACCTACATAGGGAGAAGTGATCATCACTATAAAATAAGAGAAATCAGGGCTCACACAGAGAAATGTAAGGGCTCATTGTCGGCCGGAGTGGCCGAGCGGTTCTAGGCGCTACAGTCTAGAACCGCGAGACCGCTGCAGTCGCAGGTTCGAATCCTGCCTTGGGCATGGATGTGTGTGATGTCCTTAGATTAGTTAGGTTTAAGTAGTTGTTAGGGGACTGATGATCTCAGAAGTTAAGTCCCATAGTGCTCAGAGCCATTTGAACCATTTTTAAGTGCTCGTTTTTCCCGCGTGCTGTTCGAGAGTGGGACGGTAGAGAGACAGCTTGAAGGTGGTTCATTGAACCCTCTGCCACTCACTTTATTGTGAATAGTAGCGTAATCACGTAGATGTAGATGTAGATGTAGACGTGTCTTTCTAACATTCGTTCTCTAGATGGGCGTGAATGGTCCTCCCAATCTGATATCACGCGTGAACTTCACCAGTACTTTTCCGAACTTTATACCGAAGTGGATTCAGACGTTCCACCGTCTGTTGATTTCACCTTCCTCCTTAATAGTGTTTTTACGCCAGCTCTCCAGGAAGAGTTTCTCTCTGTATTCCATAGTGATGATATACTTGATAATATGGCTCGTTCTCTCACCCACAAATCGCCTGGCTTCGACGGCTTTCCCAAAGAGTTTTATTTTCGATTTTGACCCCTGACGGGAGTACGATAACTTCTATGGTGAATGAAGTATTCCAAAGACGCCTTATCCCTCCGAGCTTGGCCGGCCGGTGTGGCCGTGCGGTTCTAGGTGCTTGAGTCTGGAATCGCGTGACCGCTACGATCGCAGGTTCGAATCCTGCCTGGGGCACGGATGTGTGTCATGTCCTTAGGTTGGTTAGGTTTAAGTAGTTCTAAGTTCTAGGGGACTGATGACCACAGATGTTAAGTCCCATAGTGCTCAGAGCCATTTGAACCATTTTTTGACACTCCCAGCTTTAAGGTTGCTAAAGTTGCCTGGTCCCCAAAAAGCAGGGACGTTTGCGTGTTTATCAGCTCCAACCGATAAGCCTCTTCTACAATGATTATAAAATAGTGGCGCGAGCGGTAAATAGCAGACTATCGGTATTGCTGGCTACCATCATCGCGAGGCGTCAAAGTTGTCTTCCGGGTCATACTTCCTGACTCCCGTTGCTGAATGTCGTGATATCATTTCGATTGCTTCCACCATTCCCTTGCCAAGAGCTTTGTTTTTAATTGATTTTCACCAAGCGTTCGACCGTGTTAATCGTGGGTTTGTTATGGGAATATTGACGACTGTTGGTTTTAACGATACTGCACGACGGCTGTTTAGTTCTCTAATTACTGGTATTCGGGCGTCCAGTGACGTGTCTTACCTCCCCCATCACGGTGTGTCAGGGCGTCCTTCAATGGAGTCCATTATCTAAGTATCTCTACGTTCTGTTTCTGGAACCTTTATGGCAATCTATAGCTGCTCATTTGGGTGGCAGGACACTGTTGGGAAAAAGGTTTACCGTTCCTGAATATGCTGATGACGTTATGGACCTTCTCCGTACCCCAAACATGTCCAAAATTGTATACCCTGTGTTTGAGGAGAACTACAAACATGATGTCTGCGTAAAGTTACATACTAAACAAGTGTTCAAGAAGGAACACAGATCTTGAGATAAAAATTCATTTATTTTCCACCAATTACGAAAAAAAAACATGTGGCTGACGTTGCTGCCTTTGGTTCACGGGGTCGGGTTCGATTCCCGGTCGGGTTGGGCATTCTCCCTGCTCGGAGGCTGGGCGTTTGTGTTGTCCTCATCATCATCATTCGTGACAGTGGCCCGATTGGACTGTGTAAAAAAATTGAGCAGTGAAAAAATTTGGACTTTTTACGGGGGCTGATGACAGCACAGTTGAGCGCCCCACAAAGCCAAACATCATCATCATCTACATCATCATGATGGTTTTACGTCGATGACGGTGCGCTGTTGAGTTGGAGAGACGTATTATCAAAACGCCGCCACGGTTAAATATTAGCAAGGATGGATGGAGTCTCATTGTAGTGAATGCTAGAGTATACGATAGAAACTACACCTTTTTTTCTGATTATATCGAAGTTTTTATGCTGAGTGGAGTATTAACGACAATTACAAATGTGACAGAAAGGCGCTAGCAACCGTTGTCTAGTAAAAATTGTTGTGCAGTGGGAACTTTTTCCGTTGGTCCCAATCAAGTTAGATTTTCGTTAATTTCATTACTTACAGGTATCAATTGACTATTTTCCCGTAAAGCTGAAGCCCAGTAGACGAACAGCCACATTCAGAGTACAGCAAACGAAATTTTTCCAGTTTTCGAAACCATGATCATGTGGTGATCTTGGAATCCTTCTTTGGGAAATTGATAATTGTATTCTAACTAGGAATTACAACTGCTCTATTTCAACAATAAGAACCGTAAAAGGCAATTGTAATGGAAGTCAAACAAGAGAAGATTATAAAACAGGAATAAACACCGTAATCATTTTAAAATTATCTTCCGCGAGGAAATCATGTAATAAACAACACGCACCCCGACTAGAAAATAACGTAAGGTAATTTCTTAGCAGCATACGCGCACTGCAGCGAGTGCTTGAAATAAATCTGATCCCCGTAATTTTGACGCGGACGGAGTTAATCGCAGAAAATGGGGAAAATGCATTTGATACTATAGCGTTTTAACTTTATATTTCGCAGTGATATGAGCCTCGACTTTAATTTAATTACAGACCTGAAAAGCGAATCTCCATTTGAGCCCCGCCGAGTGTCGCGTATCCACACACACCTCGGCCGGCGCGAAAATATTCATCCGCAATTTTCCGTACTGCGTACTTTTAGCTGATGAAATTCCGCTAATGCAAAAGCGCAATCAGTATTGTTTGCTAATCTATTGCTCGCGAATATCCATTTACTTGCTATAACAATGAACAATTGTCGTGGCGAGCCAGAAAATTGCCGCGATTACCATACAGAACGCGTTTATTGCGCTCGCAGTCCGTACTTCGAGCGGAATTAAATTCATTAACTGGCAAACGTAAATACGGAAAGGGGTGCCACTGGTTTTTGTCCATTCGCGTGGTATGTAATTAACGAAGATTTTATGTTTCGCCACTGTAAGCTACGGCCATAAATACTCTACGTTAAAATGAGCGACAGGAAAGGAAGTACTTTTGTGAGGCAGTCAGTGCTTGTTTACGGCACCAACGTAAAACAAAGATTTTTCGCTTGATATCTTTGTACACCCTACGCTGTATTGACAGACTGAGAATAGCATCTGTCGTCCAGCGGAAATACTGCATGTTAAAGTGAAGAATACAGAAGTAGAGGATTTGACTTCACTCTCACAGCGTTGGTCTGTTTCTGAAACTTCACTGAGCCCTAAAGGGGTACCAACTTCCCCAAACGCATTTATATTCGTACTTACAGTGTGCTCTCGTTTAAATATCCTTGTGCATAAACTGCCGCACAATTCGGGGAACATGGTCTATTCCTGAAGTTTCTGACATTCAGACTATGTCCTCTACAAGCCGCTTTATTCCTTTCGTCTCTGTTAAATGAGCTCTCTCGTTCAAATCTTGTAGTCTGCTACTCGTATCCACGTGTACCGCACAACCTTCTCTACGAGAAGTTAAAAGTATCTTTTTCTACGCTACCTTATTTCAGATTTTCGTCTGTTCACACGACTAACGACTCTGCTCAATATCACTGTTCAACATATCGGTCCCTTTGTAATGTGCCCGTAGCAACGGATGTAGCATGGCACCAAATATTTTGGTTTACACTTTGTCTGTGTATCGATTTCCAGTACTCTGATCGTTTGCATGATGGTCAGGCTTGGAAACTACAGCACTGTAAAATTCTAATCTTACATCTACCAACATAATTTAATTGCAGCGTACTGTTTTGATACACCATAATATACAGTATGTTCGTAGTGTAAGTGCAGATTCATTTCCGTACTACTAACTGTAGCTGTTACTAGTAGTACGTTTTTGGGTTGGTTATTAGCTTCATCTACGACTGGCGAAAGCAAGCCATTAATCGTTATTCTCCTGTGGGCAGCTAACTGTAGCTGTTACTAGTAGTACGTCTTTGGGTTGGTTACTAGCTTCATCTACGAGTGGCGAAAGCAAGCCATTAATCGTTATTCTCCTGTGGGCAGCAGGTCAGGTGCTGGCGTGTGGACGCATGGAGGCAGAAGGGACAGTTTATACTAACAGGCGTGGTCCACTTTGTGGGACAGCTATGACCGTACAGAAAACATCAGGTAGTAAATTATCTGACGTGTTTGCGGGAAGACTGTTAGAAGCAAAGAAAAAACAACTAACACACTGCATTCGATACATATTTAAGTGTCGATTATTAAAATATCTCCACCAGTACCCCAAACACCATGCTTATATGCTTCACCAATACTTGTTAATGATTCTTTGAACGTCAGTACATCTTTATCGTTTTTAAACTGTGACTTAAGACCATACGTGGTCCTGGGCACGCCTTACCATAAATACATTTCACAATTCCTCTGGCCCGGGGATGTAACTCAGCTTTCCTGTGTCTGCCGGGTTTTTTCAAGTGGATTCCCATCTCTTGCGTTCACAGAAGAAGGCACACGTAGCAGAAATTTATTTTCAGAACTCTTAGATTGTTACTAATTTCTTATTTCGATACCGAAACCAGCAGTCTCCAGTAGCTCTGCTGCAAATATACAATTATTTATAATTCCCCTCGATAGTTACAATTTCAAGTCCCATTAGATACTGATCTATAATTTCACTTCTGAATTTTTTTTTATTTTCTGTTACTTCCTGCTTGTGTTGTCGGCACAAACAACCGAACTTTCTTATTGCGATGATGAAAACAAATGAGAGGGAGAAGAGGATTCTGGAGTTCTGCTATAGGTTTCACGTAATTGTACCGAGCGAGGTGGCGCAGTTGTTAGACACTCGACTCACATTCGGAAGGACGACGATTCAATCTCCCGTCCGACTATCCTGATTTAGGTTTTCAGTGATTTCCCTAAATCGCTCTAGGCAAATGCCGGGATGGTTACTTTGAAAGGGCACGGCCGACTTCCTTCCCCATCCTTCCGTAATCCGATGAGACCGATGACCTCGCTATCTCGTCACCTTCCCCAAACAACCCAAACTAAATAAAAACCTATGGACACCGATTTCATGGTAAATTGTGTGGGAATACGACGAATGTTTGAATTAGAAATTCTCAATTTCGCTGCAAAGGTGCAAATGTCCTTCCAAGGGGAGCGTCTGACGTTCATCAATGCGATTAAAACGAAACTGCTTGTATTGCCTTGACTCTTTCTGTACACTACCCAATATGTTTGCAAATTATTTCGTTTGCTCACCATTTTAGGGTAGTGTGATTTGTGGTGTATTCATACAGTTGCAGTAATGCAATGACGCTTTGGTCTTATCCAGTCATCTTGGAAATACCTTAGCAACCTGTGTTACCTAGCCAATGTTTCCACAGTTTACTATCATCTTCAGAATCACGCAACTGCAACAACCACCTCGAAAAAACGAATCGGAATATCACGCCACTGTACAGGACCGAATTTTCAATTCTTGACGTTTTCCGTAATGGAAATCAAACTTTACTGATCACAGAGTATAACTGACTCTACAGTGCCTGGAACACCCAGGAGTATGGCAGACCGAGTTCTTGACTCTGCGAACTCCAGCCATCTGCAGAAATTGAGGTATTTCTGCCAATTAGGCTATGAGCAGAATGCAGGTAATTCTATTGGAAAATGCGTTCTCCGCTAATAATTCTCCTGTGTCAAATACAGCTTGCTGCCATGACGTTTCGCAAGTCTGTTCCTAATACGTGCTAGAAAACACGTGTCGCCATAGCACTCACTAGCCGTAAAGGAATGAAACTAGAATATCAACGATCAATAAATCCTAATAGAAATAGTGTCGATTACACCAACTATGTTAAAAGATTTTCCGTATGACATTTACTCGAAAAACGTTTATCGGTGAGCCATATGTAGAGAACGAACTATTTAGAAAAGCTACTTCAATTTCTATCAAAGTTAACACAGCGCACATTTCTTTCAAGGATACTGATATGTCTAAATAGTTGCTAAAATTAGATACTGATAGTTCATGGACTGCTCCATATCTTTTTACTGATTTTATTTGTATTTCTTTGTGTTGATACTGTTTGTATTAAAATCAATTTTAAGATATTCTTTGATTACGAGAACAGCGACAATTTTCTTACTGCTGAACCCCAGACAGGTGATATTTTGTCGCAAAAGTTTGTCTCATTTCTATTCGCATTGTTGGTTCCTGAAAATATATAGACCTGAATCCTACCGTCTGATTTTATGCTATTTTCCTCACGCTGCATATGTTTATCTTCACTAACGCCGTTTTACTTTAAAAAAAAAAAAAAAAAAAAAGAGGTGGAGACCCTCCACATCCACACCGGCAGGATGGCCAATTCAAAAGGTCTACCGCCATTTCTGCATAATGGTTAGTTTTCACTAAAGTGAGGTGTCGCAGGATGTGGTTACTGCAATGTTTGCGTACGTCTGGTTAATGTTAACCATTCTTACGCGCTCATCTGGAGATAGACAGGGTCGAGAGTCGAACGAAGAGTAGCGGTTTGAAGGGCAGAGGAAAGAAAGTGCCATGGCAAGAGCCAAGGAAAAAGAACCGCTACGATAGTTAGGTCGGGTGGTAAGAGCAGTAGCGGATGTCTTGCTGTCTGCGATAGGTCGTGCAAGGGTAGACTTTGTTAGTAGTGGGTATCATGCATGTCGATACCTTCGACGTTGGGCGGTGTTGTTGCTCGGGGGCTGCCGCTGGGTGACGGTGTTGAACTTTTGATCAGCGTCAGCAGCTTGCAACAGTTAGGTTTGTAATCGTTTTGTGTCCGATAGATCATGTATCAGATGTACAGTTTAGGGTGATGTGGGCGATTTGTTTGTGCGTCAGTGGGCGAGCTGTAGCTGTAGCATGTTGGTCGGCTTTAATAGCAGCTGGTATTTCGTCAACGTAGCTGATATGCAGGGGCTTGCCGACGTTTTTTGCTTGTTGGTGTATGTTAGCTTCCCATAGGTGGTTATGTCCTAGCTAGTAGTGTCTGTGGCCGCTTATGCTTCCACCCAAGGTTGTGATCGCAGTTTCCCAGAGTAAGGATGTAAGGATTGTTCGTGTGTCTCGAGTTCCTGTATAGTTGTGTGGCGTTTTTTCTTTTTTTCTTAATACTTCCTTGAGTGTTTCAAGACGGTATTCATTGTGAAGATCCACGGTGCGTGTGTTGGCGGAGAGCTGCTAATGAGTCGTAGCACTTTGTTCTGTATGATCTGCAGGCGGCGCAGTCGTGTAGGAGCTGTGTATCCCCAGACGGGAGCTGCGTACGTCATCAGAGGTCTAATCAGTGTCATGTATATGGACCTCGACACCCTCCTATTCAGTGTGCTTTCCCTGTTGAGCATTGGGTAGAGTTGTTTGAGCCTCGGGTGCGCTCTGTTGGCAACGTATGCGATGTGGTCCCCCATGAACGTTTCTGGTCCAACCAGACATCGAGATATCTGACTTGTCTCGGAAACGTATTGGGCGTGTATGTAGTGTTTGTTATCTGTCTACTGTGTTGATGTTTGCGCAGTAGTTTCGGTCTGCGTGTAAACAGAACTGATTCGCACTTGTTACTCCCTTTTATATCAATCTAGCGGAGTACCAAGCGTAGCCTGGGTATGTATTTATTCCAGTCTTCTGTTAGTCCAGGGGTAGATAGCTTTTTTTTTACCTACTGCCCACTTTAGTACCTCTGTTAGTACTAAAATTTTCTAACCACCTACCGGTTCCAAGTTTAGGGTAATTTTAAAAGGACGTTTCATAAAATTTATAAAGCAGAATTACAGCAGGTTAAAGCGTATAGTAATAATTACTTACTAAAAACTTTATGTCGAAATATTAGGAACACGTAATCAAATTTTTTTAAAACCCGATCAACTACTACTGACATGAAATCTGCAGCACGCACTTGCGTGCAGTAGGGGCCAGGACGAGTACCAGTCTGTAAGTCCATCTTCCCCTTTAATCCATCTCCTCATTCCCCCTCTGCCCACTTCCTCTTCCACCCACTGTATGTCCCATCTGCTCCTGTCTGTCCATCTGATCTTCCACCTTCCCTGTCCATCTTCTCCTCCTCATCTCTCCATCAGTTTCATTCATTTCCTATTCTGAATCTATTTCCTCATACTTACCTTTCTCTCTCCACCTTCTCTGCAGTCCTATCAGTGAACATCGTACTTCTCCCTGAACATCTCCACCAAATCACCTGCTGCCTCAAAATAGCCACTCCCACCCAAGTAGCAGGCTGGACGTTCTTACCACCATAGCATTCGTTTCAAAATTTTCTACATCAATCACTTATTAGGAAATACTACACTACTGGCCATTAACATTGCTATACCAAGAAGAAATGCAGATGATAAACGGGTATTCATTGGACGAATATATTATGCTAGAACTGACATGTGATTACATTTTCACGCAATTTGGATGCATAGATCCTGAGAAAACCCAGAACAACCATCTCTGGCCTTCATAACGGCCTCGATACGCCTGGGCATTCAGTCAAACAGAGCTTGGATGGCGTGTACAGGTACAGCTCCCCGTGCAGCTTGAACACGATACCACAGTTCATCAAAAGTAGTGACTGGCGTATTGTGACGAGCCAGTTGCTCGGCCACCATTGACCAGACGTTTTCAATTGGTGAGAGATCTCTAGAATGTGCTGGCCCAGGCAGCAGTCGAACATTTTCTGTATCCAGAAAGGCCCGTACAGGACCTGCAACATCCGGTAGTGCATTGTCCTGCTGAAATGTAGGGTTTCGCAGGGATCGAATGAAGGGTAGAGCCACGGGTCGTACCGCATCTGAAATATAACGTCCACTGTTCAACGTGCCGTCACTGCGAACGAGAGGTGAACGAAACGTGTAACCAACCATACCATCACGCCGGGTGATACGCCAGTATGGCGCTGACGAATACACGCTTCCAATGTGCGTTCACCACGATGTCGCCAAACACGGTTGCGGCCATCATGATACTGTAAAGAGAACCTGGATTCATCCAAAAAAAAGACATTTTGCCAATCGTGCACCCAGGTTCGTCGTTGATTACACCATCGCAGGCGCTCCTGTCTGTGATGCAGCGTCAAGGGTAACCGCAGCCGTGGTCTCCGAGCTGATAGTCCATGCTGCTACAAACGTCGTCGAACTGTTCGTGCAGATGGTTGTTGTCTTGCAAACGTCCCTATCTGTTGACTCATGGATCGAGACGTGGCTGCAAGATCCGTTACAGCCATGCGGATAAGATGCCTGTCATTTCGACTGCTAGCGATATGAGGCCGTTGGGATCCAGCAAGGCGTTCCGTAATACCCTCCTGAATCCACCGATTCCAAATTCTGCTAACAGTCATTGGACCTCGACCAACGCGAGCAGCAATGGCGCGTTAAGATTAACCGCAATCGCGATAGGCTACAATCCGACCTTTATCAAAGTCGGAAACGTGATGGTACGCATTTCCCCTTCTTTCACGAGGCATCACAACAACGTTTCACCAGGCAACGCCGGTCACCTGCTGTTTGTGTATGAGAAATCGGCTGGAAACTTTCCTCATATCAACACGTTGTAGGTGTCGCCACCGGCGCCATCCTTGTGTGAATGCTCGGAAAGGCTAATCATCTGCATTTCACAGCATCTTCTTCCTATCGGTTAAATTTCGTCTGTAGCACGTCATCTTCGTGGGCTAGCAATTTTAATGGGCAGTAGTGTATATAAGAACAACCAAAATTGTGCATGTTTTGAATTATTATGGAGGTGACATTTTATACTTGACTTGACGCCTTTCGGCTATATATTTTAACGTTCCTCTGCCGCAACATGTAACATGTTTGTCCATATTTCCTTCTGAAGACGACGTTTTTATAAACGTTGAAGCCATGATAAAGCGGTTTTCATAACCATTCCAATTTGCTACTGATTGGCTGTTTACTATTTCTAAAAGAAGACAGTATTTGTTTCCAGATAGTAATCAATGTGTGTACCACTTTTGGTTTAAATTGATCTAGGGGTGGAGGAGGAGCTTCCTACCCACGGCTTTGCCAGAGTACCCGAAAGTCACATATGTTACACATGTAGTTATCTTATCTATACGTATATTTCACCTGTATTTCTGGCAGATTTCGTCTTGCAATTTCGGTTTCAGGCGGTACAATATTTCTTACGTCTGTTTCCTGAACAATATGTCGCACCACTCTGTAATTTTGCAGGTACATTCAGGAGTATATATGGACACTTTAGGTGAAATTTATTGCAACTAGAGTTAGCAGCAAAGTCGTAATAAATTAATCCGTCATGCGTGGTGCAACAGTTTTCCATGAGGCGCAGTGTTAATGATATCATATCTCCTGAACTATGTGAAGCAAAACGGTATAATTTCGTTGGTACACTGAAGATCGTTACTAAATACTGTCTCCCAAACTTGATGTAAAATGAATCAGTTGTACAGAAGTGATAAATTTAAAAGTCTCGGATGATGCTGCAGTTTTTCACACATCTCAGTGTTTATGAGGTCATCTCTCCTGAACTATGTAGCGTATAATGGTATAATATTGCAGGTACAGTGGTATATGTGAATACTGTGTGCAAAATATGTGGTGAATACAGTCAGCAGTAAAAACATAATAAATTAAAACATCTTGCCTGATGAGGTTGTTTTACTGCATAAACCATGAAATTCTATTGAGCGATAAACATTTCCTTTCATAATATTGTGGCGGTTGTTAGCAAGAAAATATTTCTTAAAAATTTGAATTTATGTGTATAGTTTGTTGCAACTCACTAAGTGCTGTCATTCTCAACCACTGGTTGAATAAAGAAGGGGGAGATTAGTGCTTTACGTTCTGTGAAGGAACCGTCTGGGCAGTTCCATTAAGCGATTTAGGGAAATAACGCCAAACCTAAATCAGGATGGACGAAAGCGGATCTCAACCGTCGTCCTCTAGAATGCTAGTCCAGTGTGCTAACGACTGCGCTTCCCCGCTGGGGGTGCAAGGTGATTTGTGTACCACATCTGATTGAAATCAGTACAGATCTTTAAAAGGGGACGTGGAACATACATATATAAGTAAGTAAAACAAGTCTGATTGGAATCAGTACAGATCTTTAAAAGGGGACGTGGAGCATACATATATAACTAAGTGTATACTTTTTTCTAAAATGTATGGAGTTCCTTTATTTTGTCGTGGAAAAGAGTCGTGTGCTAAGATGCTGTAAACCTGCCCTTCATATCACAAATGCTCTTGTGTTCTTTTCTCTACCTTATTCTGTGCTTCAAATGTGCGAAGTCACTCTGATACACGGTCGCTCAAATGGTGTCGTCAGATTGTGATATATCAAGGTGATTTTGTGTTGTTGTTGTTGTGGTCTTCAGTCCTGAGACTTGTTTGATGCAGCTCTCCATGCTTGCTACTCTATGCTGTGCAAGCTTCTTCATCTCCCAGTACTTACTGCAACCTACATCCTTCTGAATCTGCTTAGTGTATTCATCTCTGGTCTCCCTCTTCGATTTTTACCCTCCACGCTGCCCTCCAATACTAAATTGGTGATCCCTTGATCCTCATTAGTTATGTGATCTGCCCATCTAATCTTCAGCATTCTTCTGTAGCACCACGTTTCAAAAGCTTCTATTCTCTTCTTGTCCAAACTACTTATCGTCCATGTTTCACTTCCATACATGGCTCAATTCCATACAAATACATTCAGAAATGATTTCCTGACACTTGAAATCTATACTCGATGTTAACAAATTACTCTTCTTCAGAATAGCTTTCCTTGCCATTGCCAGTCTACATTTTATATCCTCTCCGACCATCATCAGTTATTTGCTCCCCAAATAGCAAAACTCCTTTACCACTTTAAGTGTCCCATTTCCTAATCTAATACCCTCAGCATCACCCGACTTAATGCGACTACATTCCTTTCTCCTTGTTTTGCTTTTTTTGATGTTCATCTTATACCCTCATTTCAAGACACTGTCCATTCCGTTCAACTGCTCTTCCAAGTCCTTTGCTGTCTCTGACAGAATTACAATGTCATCGGTGAACCTCAAAGTTTTTATTTCTTCTCCATGGATTTTAATATCTACTCCGAATTTTTCTTTTGTTTCCTTTATTGCTTGCTCAATATAAAGATTTAATAACATCGGGGACAGGCTACAATTCTGTCTCACTCCCTTCCCAAATGCTGCTTCGCTTTCAAGCCCTCGACTGTTATTACTGCCATCTGGTTTCTGTACAAATTGTAAATAGCCTTTCGCTCCCTGTATTTTACCCCTGCCATCTTTAGAATTTGAAAGAGAGTATACCAGTCAACATTGTCGAAAGCTTTCTCTAAGTCTACAAATGCTAGAAACGTAGGTTTTCCTTTCCTTAATCTTTCTTCCAAGGTAAGTCGTAGAGTCAGTATTGCCTCACGTTTTCCAACATTTCTGCGGAATCCAAACTGATCTTCCCCGAGGTCGGCTTCTACTAGTTTTTCCGTTCGTCTGTAAAGAATTCGTGTTACTATTTTGCAGCTGTGACTTATTAAACTGATAGTTCGGTAATTTTCACATCTGTCAACACCTGCTTTCTTTGGGATTGGAATTATTATATTCTTCTTGAAATCTGAGGGTATTTCGCCTGTCTCATACATATTGCTCACTAGATGGTAGAGTTTTGTCAGGACTGGCTCTCCCAAGGCCATCAGTTGTTCTAATGGAATATTGTCTACTCCCGGGGCCTTGTTTCTACTCAGGTCTTTCAGTGCTCTGTCAAACTCTTCACGCAGTATCGTATCTACATCCTCTTCCATTTCCATAATATTGTCCTCAAGTACATCGTCCTTGTATAGACCCTCTATATACTCCTTCCACCTTTCTGCTTTCCCTTCATTGCTTAGAACTGGGTTTCCATCTGAGCTCTTGATATAATCATACAAGTGGTTCTCTTTTCTCCAAAGGTCTCTATAATTTTTCTGTAGGCAGTATCTATCTTACCCCTAGTGATATATGCCTCTACATCCTTAGATTTGTTCTCTAGCCATCCCTGCTTAGCCATTTAGCACTTCCTGTTGATATCATTTTTGAGACGTTTGTAGTCCTTTTTGCCTGCTTCATTAACTGCATATTTATATTTTCTCCTTTCATTAATTAAATTTAATATTTCTTCTGTTACCCAAGGGCCGGCCGAAGTGGCCGCGCGGTTCTGGCGCTGCAGTCTGGAACCGCGAGACCGCTACGGTCGCAGGTTCGAATCCTGCCTCGGGCATGGATGTGTGTGATGTCCTTAGGTTAGTTCGGTTTAACTAGTTTTAAGTTCTAGGGGACTAATGACCTCAGCAGTTGAGTCCCATAGTGCTCAGAGCCATTTTTTTGTTACCCAAGGATTTCAACCAGCCCTTATCTTTTTACCTACTTGATCCTCTGCTGCCTTCACTACTTCATCCCTCAGAGCTACCCATTCTTCTTCTCCTGTATTTCTTTCCCCCATTCCTGTCAATTGTTCCCTTATGCTCTCCCTGGAACTCTGTACAACCTCTTGTTCTTTCAGTTTATCCAGGTCCCATCTTCTTAAATTCCCACTTTTTTGCAGTTTCTTCAGTTTTAATCAACAGGTCATAACGAATAGATTGTAGTCAGAGTCCACATCTGCCCCTGGAAATGTCTTACAATTTAAAACCTGGTTCCTAAATCTCTGTCTTACCATTATATAATCTATCTGATACCTTCTAGTATCTCCAGGATTCTTCCATGTATACAACCTTCTTTTATGATTCTTGAACCAAGTGTTAGCTATGATTAAGTTATGCTCCGTGCAAAATTCTTCCAGACGGTTTCCTCTTTCATTTCTCTCCCCCAATCCATATTCACTCACTATGTTTCCATTTCTCCCTTTTCCTACTCTCGAATTCCAGTCACCCATGTGTATTAAATTTTCGTCTCCCTTCACTACCTGAATAATTTCTTTTATCTCATCATATATTTCATCAATTTCATCATCATCTGCAGAGCCAGTTGGCATATAAACTTGAACTACCGTAGTAGGCATGGGCTTCGTGTCTATCTTGGCCACAATAATGCGTTCACTATGCTGTTTGTAGTAGCTTACCCGCACTCCTATTTTTTTATTCATTATTAAACCTACTCCAGCATTGCCCCTATTTGATTTTGTATTCATAACCCTGTATTCACCTGACCAAAAGTCTTGTTCCTCCTGCCACCGAACTTCACAAATTCCCACTATATCTAACTTTAACAAATCCATTTCCCTTTTTAAATTTTCTAACCTACCTGCCCGATTAGGGGATCTGACATTCCACACTCCCATCCGTAGAACGCCAGTTCTCTTTCTCCTGATAATGACGTCCTCTTGAGTAGTCCCCGCCCGGAGATCCGAATGGGGGACTATTTTACCTCCGGAATATTTTATCCAAGAAGACGCCATCGTCATTTAACCATACAGTAAAGCTGCATGCCCTGGGGAAAAATTACGGCTGTAGTTTCCCCTTGCTTTCAGCTGTTCGCAGTACCAGCACAGCAAGGCCGTTTTGGTTAGTGTTACAAGGCCAGATCAGTCAATCATCCAGACTGTTGCCCCTGCAACTACTGAAAAGGCTGCTGCCTCTCTTCAGGAACCACACGTTTGTCTGGCCTCTCAACAGATACCCCTCCGTTGTGGTTGCACCTACGGTACGGCCATCTGTATCGCTGAGGCACGCAAGCCTCCCCACCAACGTCAAGGTCCATGGTTCATGGGGGTAGGGATTTTATGTTATGTGTTTTATATCTAGAATATTGCATGTGGTGGATTTTCGGTGTATCCTTTATAATGTATTATTTGACAAGGATACTTACGCGTGCTATTTGTCCCAAAATTAAATAGAAAAGTTTTAATGAATTTTTGAGTAACATGAATATAAAATGAATTCAAGTTAATACATCATTCGAACTAATCAAGGTCACACGAATATTTGCATTCAATTTAACGCCACGTATTCAGCATTCTCAGCTAGTGCGGGGCAGTTTTTTGCCGCAATGAAATTGCGCGTGTCGCCGCAAAAGATCAGTATTCCGCTATTCCGTGAAATGATCAGAACGCTGAACTGTAGGGCAACAAAAGATAATTACGCGGTCCTTGTTTAAACAAGCGCCACGCTCGAGAAGAGAATTCAGTAAATGGTGATTGGTATCAGTATATCAATTTATTTTAATTGAAGCAGTGGAAGGCAGCACATAAAACGTGCTTTGGCGCTCGGCACACGCGATAGTGGAAGCGCAATAACCCTGTTTGCAGACGGCAACAGCTGTACTCACACAGAGCGCGCGTATATCAGCTTCCTGTCGATACGGCCAGTGTGCCGCCGTTTACCGAAGGCGCTCCGATTTATGGTAGCCTGCACAAATTCGCGACCGTCGACACAAGGAAGTGCACAATTCAGAGGCAGGCCCTGCAAGTGCACATACTCCACCGGATATTGAAATCTGCAACACAAATATGATGGCAAAGAAGACTGGCATGAAGTCTTCTACGTGTCTGCATATGCAAATATGAGGGCAGTTCAATAAGTAATGCAACACATTATTTTTCTCGGCCAGTTTTGGTTGAAAAAACCGGAAATTTCTTGTGGAATATTTTCAAACATTCCCGCTTCGTCTCGTATAGTTTCATTGACTTCCGACAGGTGGCAGCGCTGTACGGAGCTGTTAAAATGGCGTCTGTAACGGATGTGCGTTGCAAACAACGGGCAGTGATCGAGTTTCTTTTGGCGGAAAACCAGGGCATCTCAGATATTCATAGGCGCTTGCAGAATGTCTACGGTGATCTGGCAGTGGACAAAAGCACGGTGAGTCGTTGGGCAAAGCGTGTGTCATCATCGCCGTAAGGTCAAGCAAGACTGTCTGATCTCCCGCGTGCGGGCCGGCCGTGCACAGCTGGTGCCGTGCAGGTATACAGGCCCTCATTTCAAGGTGGCGTAAGGCCGTAGCATTGAATGGAGATTACGTTGAAAAATAGTGTTGTGTAGCTAAAAGATTGGGGAATAACCTGGTGTATTTCAATGCTGAATAAAACAACCCCTGTTTCAGAAAAAAATGTGTTGCATTACTTATTGAACTGCCCTCGTAAATAGCAATTTTAACAAAAACGTATAAAGCAGGAAGAAGTAACGCCATGTACATTTTGAAACTAAGAGCAGATCGCTCATCCAGCATCTTATTGAGAAACCGCATTTGTATGTTGTATGAATGTAAAAAGATAGTTCTATGTCGTAAGTCAGCTTTTGACAGAGGCAAGGTCATCGCCTGTCGAGACTTCGGCGCCGGCCAGAGTGGCCGAGCGGTTCTAGGCGCTACAGTCTGGAGCTGCGCGACTGCTACAGTCGCAGGTTCGAATCCTGCCTCGGGCATGGATGTGTGTGATGTCCTTAGGTTAGTTAGGTTTAAGTAGTTCTAAGTTCTTGGGGACTGGTGACCTCAAAAGTTAAGTCCCATAGTGCTCAGAGCCATTTGAACCATTTGAGACTTCTGCTCGTGTTAATCGGGATCCCATGAGTGTTCTATGCTTATGGTGTCGACAGATGCACAACGGATATAATCGATGACATACTCTGCGGGCCCTAACGAAAAGCGTCCGAAATGATGAGAAACATTCATCACTTTTCAGTGCAAGATCGTACACCTTCGTCAGTTTTCGCGGCGAAGGTAAAGGACCACTTTGCAGCAATAAATGTATTTACAAGGACAGAGAAATGACGTCACAAGCACCGTGGACTGCTAACGCAGCGAGCATTCAATCTTCTCATTTCAGAAGCCACATCAATTCGAGCGAAACACTCGAGCGTTCGAAAGCTGTGCCTGCCATCGTCATCTTGAGTTAAGAATCACTTACTGTCGGGCTGGCACGGTGTTCTGCTTATATAGTGTCACTCAGCTGCCCCTACCTATAGGTTTTATGCAACCTGCAACACCTTCAAATATTCTCCACTACACGCAAATTATTAGTCCCATAGAAAAAAAAATGATGACTTTTCTTACGAAATTTAATGTAGTTAAATTTTTTACTGTTATGGTTTTCTGCTGGAAGCTGTATTTGTCATATTACTGAACAAAAACAGAAAACTACCTTTAGACGCGTTTTCTTTCAATAATACCAAAAAATTTGGCCTCCGGCACAAACGTATTCCAATATAAAATTTAACTATATGAAATTTCCTACAGAAAGATCCAGTTTTTTTTATTTTATTTTATTTTATTTTTTATTTTTTTGTTTTTTGGTATACTAGTTTGCATCGAGCGAGCAAGAGAATATCAAAATTTTCAGGTGGCATTTGAAGGCGTTGCACGTTGTGTAAAGCAGTAGGAGCAACTGAATCATACTGCATAGATGCAATGGGAGCATCTGGTAATTTGCAAAGAGGGCCGGAGCAATCCATTCATGGAAAGCAAGTTGGGCCGCTCCTAGAAGTTGCGTCTCACTGCAGGTCTTGGCCCAAGAAAATATGGGCCCCCCATATTTTGACGTGGCGTGACGTCACACTACTTGCCTTGCTCAATACAACACCTTGAAAGCTCGCTACCTCCAGGGCCAGACAGGAAACTGGTATGTTAATTAAAATGTAGCAACACGGCGTGAACTTTGTCTCATGCTGTCGAGAGGTTGACAGTGTTTAAACACATAGCTATGAAGTTTTAAACTGGTGTCAAGTACTAACTCACTCCCTGTCGTTCGAAGGAGCAGCTCGTAAGAGCTGTAGTGTCACGTACTGTGATGCATGCCCTGGGGTCTGTATATCTTGTTGGAATTGCGAGTGTCTGAGTGACATCAGGTGGCGGCAGAAGACAGCGCCATGTCGTAAGCGGCCGTCGCGTTCCCACGGTGGGACGGAGCTGCTGAGATCTGTCCAACCTGCCTTCCATGCTTGTATCACACGGACCCTCTCTGAAAGGTTCCAGGCACTGCCATTGCATCTTTGTAAGTAGAATACCATGTCAGTGTGGTGCAGTCAACGATTTTAAGCCCTAATGTCGATGGCAGAGACAGCTAGTGAAATCTCAAGCGTTTTATTCAAAGTAACGCCGCTTGTAAACCGAGAAGATTTTGTTGAAGCATACCATCGTGAATGACGCCGAGGGTGCAGCGGCCATAACTGTGACATCTCTTGATGGGGGAAAAGAGTGAGACGTACCAGCCCAAC
The DNA here is from genome assembly GCF_023864275.1 of Schistocerca cancellata. Taxonomy (NCBI): domain Eukaryota; kingdom Metazoa; phylum Arthropoda; class Insecta; order Orthoptera; family Acrididae; genus Schistocerca; species Schistocerca cancellata. The sequence goes on from NC_064630.1 coordinate 709,704,009, forward strand.
ATTGGACACTCAATTGGTTTCACTTTGGTTTTTCAGACTATTCTTGGCTCTGTGGAAGCTATGGGATTACGAGTACGAACGTTGCCGGATTGCATTCGTCATCGTCATATCCGATTTACTGGGCTGTCCCTGGCTGCACACCAAGGTCACCTCTAATTCGCATATCCAGTAATTACTTGAGCAGCCGTTACATTTCTCATCTGTTAGAGCCGGTGGCTGGATCATATATTCAAATTTTTCTGAGGTTGCCTCTCATCAAGATGATAGCGAAAGACTGTCATGATCTTCTGACCTCTCTGACCTCTGCTGAAGATGTTCGACTCTTACCCAGTTCATTGTATGCTCCAAAACTTTTACCCTTCGAAAATTTGCAGACATGGATTGGCGAGAGTCTGACAAGCTTCCAGTTGTCAACCACTACGATTGAACTCTTGCATACGACTAAAGAAAAGCGGACTGATATACCCGTATCTGTCATCCAACTTCAGTTTTAGATGTTGCTCATTCAGGTTAAAAAATTTGTTGATACCAGACGTGACGTAATAAGTTTCGCACACTGCGAACTCTGTCTATGTTGGCTACAAACATAAGCATATATTCCTTCAATACTATTTATGTAAAAAAATTAGCTTTCAGCAACCCTTTTTACTGTAGCAATTTCGGTATCCAGCCTTGTATATTACACTGGGAAGTCAAATAAGGCTTTGTGTTAATCGAATAGGTCTATATTTTGTCTAATATACAGAGAAATAAGTGTAAAATGGGACACAGGTGTAAATATGGGCCACCATCCTCAAAGTGATACGGCATATGCTGCAGATTGGTAGCGACATCAGTAAATTGTACCAGTGAGCAGTTGGAACAAGTAATGTAGATGCAGCATCGGTTATTTTTGAACTGTATTTCTTTTAGAGTGTTAACCTTTGTTAGGTGTGTGAGCGTCTCCATACCCTTAGTTTAATGTAATTTGACAGTGAATACTGAAAGCAGAATCCTAAGCTACTCTTAAAAACACGCCCACGTCTTTAGTTACGCTCGCCTTTGGGTTACACGTAATAGTGGCCGTCTTGCTTACGTTGAATTTGTATACATAAATGGGCTCTCGTTTAAGTATTACGATACTCCCTGAGGCCTGCAAATGCAGTTTTTCAGTTCAAAATACATTGTGCCCTCAACATTAAGAACAGGGGCATCATTCCGGGACGCAAAGTAGCTTGTGCTGTCCTTATCAGTGGAACTCCACAGAAGGAACAGTTGACCAAATCGCTTTACAAAAGTACTGTCAAGAAGTAGAGATTTTCAGAGGCCGGAGACTGGCCAGTGGGCAGGGGTAGGAAGAACAAAGGCCTTCACAAAAAGAAAATTTCACCTACTAAACAATTCGTTTCTTCATCAAATTCCTCTGCTTGTGGACAGCAATTTGGTGATAGAAAAGTCTCTCAGGAGACTTGCGGAGAAGAGTGGGTTAAATATGTCACATGCCAAATGTGGACACTCCTAGATTCCGTCTGGGCTGAAGGTGCCATTTTAGTTTGCGATTTCTGTAAGAAATTTTTGATTCACTGTTCCTTTAAAATGCTTAAATAGACAAGCTGCTGTCTGTAGACTAGTCTAAGATGTGTAATGTTTTAACTCATCAGTCTTAGAACTTTTTAAAAAATCTTTCTGAATTTTTCGGGTAGGGTCAATCGTTGAACCCGATTCATAGTGCCATTTTAGAAGTTTTTTCGTGATTCTTCGTTTTAGAATTGAGACAGTAGGTACTGATGACTGTTTTTCCTCCTAACATTTAATTAACTTGTTATAGTTACTAATGACAGTTAAAATCTGGACTTCTCCCGAAAGAAAACATTTTTAAGTGGAAAACAATAGAGCATTTCCATATTTACACCTTATCCGTTAGTTTTGTCTGTGTTGAGTGCAGACAAACTTCAACAAGGACTTCAATGGAAGGACTTAATAGAGCTAGTTTGAGGACAGTCCGGAAAATCAGTTGTAATGTTGCTTTTTTCCAAGTTCTTATTCCCTATTTTTGACTTAATGCCCTATCTCAACACTCGTCAGTTAGAGTACGGGGTGGAGCCGTCAGAGAATCGTGCAACTTTTGCTCAGTTTGTTATAATTTTAGCAGTTTCAGTGTCGCATTTCCTTTTGCGGAGAAAAGGAGCCGAGCATCAATCCAAACATAGCCAATTGTGCTGTGCCATTCGTAACAACCTATCCATGGGACAGTAACTCCCCACTCCGGTTGTTGCTATCTCTGACAAATGGTACTTTATGTCACAGTACGTTACAAGTAGTCCATTACTTGTTCTCGGATGGGAAGCGCAGATGCAAAGGCACTGTGGTGGACTTGCTGCTCAAGACTGCGATTTTACAGTGTGGTTGCCATACGTGCTCGATGAGAGCCTTGATGAAGGGTTTGGCTGCCCTCATGTTCACATGCAGTCCAGCATGGGGCCACTGTCACATCCAAATACGCCGCAAGACTGGGAGCTGCATGACTTGACCATCTCACTAAATGGAGATCCACAATGGGGCTCCTTTCAAAAGCTGTCCGGTGCTGATAACCATGTCTCAAACGAGTATGGCGCATCTCCTTCATATCTGCCGCTGTCCACGCCACTCATATCCCCTACCAGACTTGGTAACAACACTAAATATAGACAACACTAGCATACTCAGACCACGGTTAATAGCAAATTTAACCATTTGCATATCTACCAATGGTGTTTATATCTGGGAAGCTCACTTGACAACCTATCACATCTTCTTCGTGATTCTCTTTCTTTTGTCAGCCGGTGTTCACTTGCTGACGCCTCAGCAATGCCGTGGCGTTCGTTTTTCTCAGTCCACGAATTCGCAACATGTCGAAAAAATTTTGAGAGTGTAACAGATTAATGTTAAATTTTAAGCGAAACTTGGAAATACAGCCACAGAAGCAAGGGTACGGTGATCAATGTATTCCACGTACTGAAGTTTCTGAGTTGTTTAATAGGCTCAAGGAGGGAAGAAAAGAGACTGAAGAGGAGTCACGTCTAGGACGCAAGTCAATGCCAACAACGGAAGAAATCATAGAAAAAATAGAGGATTTATTCCGAAAAGGCCGTCGACCGAGTATTAGTGCAGCTCGACAAAGAAACAGTTCGGTAGAGTTTACATTTTCGAACGAGGGAACTTTTTTTCAAATACAATGCTCTAGAGAGTAACGTCTTTCAAGTCGTTTTCGGCTAAGAGTGGGATCCATATGTTGTAACATCCACCCGACTCCCCAAATTTTGCTCCATGTGGATTTTTTCTGTTCGAGAAAGTGAAATCAACACAGGAACGAACAAGGTTTTAGAAAGCTGAACCCGTGAAATAACAAGCGGCAGAGAACATTAACATGCTTTCGGAAGATAGTTTCAAACACTACTTTCAGCCGTGAAAATTTAGAATCGAGCGTTGTGAGGATACTGGAGTGGAATATTTTGACTGAGGTAATGTGGAAGTTATAAAAAAGTAAAAATAATGAATTTTATATGACTAATTGGACCATTTTTTTAAAGTGAACTTCGTATATTCATCAGGTAATCGTGAATGAAAGCACTTAACGACTTCCAACGAACTTTGGACATAACTTCATTGGTTTTGGAAAGTTTTTCCAGCTAACATTCCTCACAAAATAATGAAAGGGAAAAAGTTTATCTCTTACAACAGTCTAGAAGTTCATACAGTGAAAATTCAGCGTCAGGTATGTTTTAATTTGTTGCCTCTTTATTACTATCAATTTACTTGAAACGTTATATCATTATGCGACACGTAGTTCAGAAGATATGAATTCATAAACATAAAACCGCCTCGAAAACTAGCTGTTTCATACTTGGGAGTTCGATTCTTCAAAGGAGCGATGATGGGAAGGATGGCTGTTACTGATGCGTTGTTAATAGAAAATGTGACGTGTTTATAAATGAGCAGAAGACACGAAAGTTTTATGAAAACATTCGAAAAGGAAACATTACATCGAATTTACCTCTCTATTGCATAACTATTAATTCTATAAGGTCTATCAGCTCCCGCACTTCATAGTGCAGATAGTTTCATCGTTTTTTTCTTTTAGCTGTGTACTTAATTCTCTATTGTATTGAATTTTATCTTAGTCTATTGTTTTCAGAATGCTCCAATAAAATCTCTTACAGGTTAGACCTCATTCGAAATCTGTTACACATTATTCTATTGAAATGAAGTGATCGTATGGCAGTTTTGGCCCGGGGATCCATTTGGGATTGTGCGGCAAATATTTTTATTTCGTGCTATTGCGGCAGTTCGACCGTCAGTGACATTATGATGAGGACAACACAACAACTAGCGGATAAAATCAGCTATCCGGCTAGGATTCGAATCCCAACCCCCTCCTTGGCAATCAGCTGCACTGACCTCCCATCTACATAGTTATATTAGAACAACTGGACGGAAAAATTTAACTAAGGAGCTCGGCGCTGCAGTATACGACATTATAGTAGTAAGCATTTCACTGCACCGTAGTGGAATAGATCATCATGCACTCTGATTACTTTGGTATATTTAGATTGAAAATTATAGTCACGAAATATCGAGAAAATTATACACGAAAGAGTTGGAACTGAGTGTTTAACTCGGAATGACGCTTACCGGGTTGTTACTGGAATTATTTTGATAACAGGCATATTGTTTTCATTGAATTCCATCAAACTGATTCTTCGCTTTATTCTCACAGGATAATATTTTAGTTCTTCGAGTAAACGGAGAATACATGTGTATTATAAGTGAATCTGTAGTCTTTCCTGCTCAAAAAGCTGAAGTGCTTATAAATAATCAAAGAAACAAGTCTTCCTTGTGATAGTTTTTCCCGAGGAACTACCGCGGAAGACATATTTCTTCACACCGTGATGTCTCTGTACATTCTACGAAGGTGAACTAGAAACATTCTACACCACTGACGAGAATTAGATTTTCACAAACTTTAACTTATATTGTAGTTATGCTTAATGCTTCGGTGATGATTATGTAAATGAATGTAGCTACAGAATCTAAAGGAAGGAAAAGAAAACAGTGTACAGTATGTGACCAAAAGTGTCAGGACGCACATATGTAATTCCGGGATTAACCACTAGATGTCATGAGAGGCGGAACCGCAAGTGTAAAAGGAGACGTGGTGAGTTGTCGTGTCAGTAGAGGAGCAATAATATCCAAACTGGTGAGCTCTATAGAAGGTAGTTGTTAAAAATGACATGAATTTAAGGGAAGGAATCACCCGTGAATTCCACAGTGCTACCAGCATTAGAGTTGGCACAATGACTGTGAGTAGCATTTAAACAGATTTTTATACAATGGCCGACTCGAAGTCACTAAGGTCTCCTTCGCAGCAGCACATAAACCACCCATCTCTGTTGTCGACGCTAAGCAACTCTTCATGTGGTATAATGAGCAAAGCAGATAGACGGTGAATTTTAAAATGTTTTTTTGACACCACAAACAGTCGTCAAGCCACAGTCACTAACACAATACAATTTTAAAAGGCAACAAAAATAGTTTCGACTCACTGAGCCGTCATTTTCAAATGTAATCACAAACCTGGGAAACTGCATTAATAATTGCAACCACTCTTCTTTCAAATGTTACGAAAAATATACAAAAAGCAGTAAAGTGAAGCAAATATTATAGACGTCATTACAATTTTTGGTTGATCATTCATTTCGCACCTTGATGCAGTGTAGATGAAAACTGGACAGTGAATGATTGGAAATGAGTGATTTTCAGTGATTATGAATCCGATTGGAAAATTTGAGTTTGTCGAATGACGGGCGAATGTTACCTGCCATCCTGTATAATGTCACGAATAAAGGGCGGAAGAGGTGGTGTATGGTGTGGGGGTGTGTTCGTGCTTGGGCTGTCTTTCCCTTACTGCACATAAGAAAACACTAAAGGCAGAAAGATATAAAAACGTTTTGCGGCATTGAGTACAGAGTACAATCGAGGAACAATTCAGAGACAAGGAGTCTTCTTATAGGAACGACGAAGCAATGTGTCATAGAGAAGCATCAATGAGGCAATTGCTTGTGGGCAGTACCATTCCTGAAGTGGACTAGTTTGCCCGGAGAGCCAACTTGAGCCGAGTGGGGCCCCTTTGACATAATTTAGGAAGCTAGAACGTCAGCTTCATTCCCGACTCCAACATCATTACTTTTTCCGATTCCGGCTCTTGATGAGGAATGGCCTACCACAACTGTCAGAAACCTAACTGACAGTCTCCCCACCAGAGTTAAAAACGTCATTAAATGTGGACACATCCAAAATTAATGTCCATTAATGTCCGGATGGTACCGGCCTTGCAGCAGTGGATACACCGCTTCCCGTCAGATCACCAAAGTTAAGAGCTGTCGGGCGTGGCCGGCACTTGGATGGGTGACCACCCGGGCCACCATGTGCTGGTACCATTTTTCGGGGTGCATGCAGCCTCGTAATACCAACTGCGGAGCTACTCGACCGAACAGTAGCGGCTCCGGTCAAAGAAAACCATCATAATGCCCGGGGCAGCGGTGTGCTGACCAAACGCCCCTCCTATCCGCAGACTCAACTGAGGATGACACGGCGGTCGGATTGTCCCGATGAGCCACTTGTGGCCTGAAGACAAAGTGCTTTAATGTCCGGATACATTTGATCATAACATGTTTGCATCCATCACTCATCATGTTCACATCCTCATCGATGGAGCTGTTGGAGATTCTAGGAAACCGATCACATTTTTCTCAGAGCAACTTGCGCTATTTCTAAATACCTGAAAACTTAAATCTGTGTGATGGAATCAGGGTTTTGACATGATACTCCCCAATGTGAGTCACTGTGTTAGCTACTGACGCACTTCGCTATCCACAGCAATTAAATTGCTACATGATACAGGATATCGTGCGAGTTGGTCTTTGCAAAACGGGACGAATGCATCATGTTACAACAAGTACGTTTGAAAATTTCTATTGATAAATCCAACAACATGTGCCGTTCGAGACAGAAAATATTCCATCGAAGCATACATGGAAGGAAGGAAGTGCTAATACCAGCTTTCTACCTATGCACTTGAGCTCTGCAAACAGGGGCTTGAAACGCTTTGTTTATTGATATCTGGGCCTTGTGTTGGTGTGGACATCGACGTGGAGATTTCAGTAGACGTCCGTAGAGGATGTCACTCAACTGTGACGTACGTCGCTGTCCATGTTCCGCCCACAACCGCCACTAATCAGTGGTCCTCATTCGGTTAATGCCGCCTGCGCAGGACCAGATTATACGCAGAGATAGATTCAGCCGGTGCATTATAGATACTGTGCTTGTGTCCGGGTATCTCCGACGCAGACTATTCTGTGCTTAGGTCTGTAGAAATTCCACGGACATGAAAAGGTAATTAACGGTACGGCTAGTTCACAATCAACTCTTGATATATTACAGGCGAAGAACGTTCCTTTAGAAAACACATGTCCAATAAATGTTTTAAAGGTCTAAAGACTACAAATATCTACTTTTTGAAGCAGGGTGTACGAAATTCAGATTAACTTTGTCACGTTAGCCCACGTGCGATAGAAGAAGTAGTGGTTCATGTAAATTTTTGAAATAATTACGAAAAGGATTAGAGTTCTTCCTCTATAAAATTTGCACTGGCACTAAGGAGCCTTGGGAAATAACCGAGAGTCGAGGGGTGTCTGCAACACTGAGTATAAGTAGCGCTATAGTTTTCCGTGACACGCTAACCCACCACAGATTGCGCGGTTTAAAGAATGTTCTCAAAAGACTAATAAGGTGAGATAATTAATCGACAATTTCGTATTACTGGTAATATTTGTCAGCTATTGAAGTCTGTGCTTGTTGCTACAAGAACTTTCCTTCTCATTTTACCACTGATGGAGCTTTTATTTTCTTCGTTGACATTCTCTTACTCTCCTTATCCCCAAATTTTCCCTTCACAAACTCTCCGCTTTACTCCTTATCTGGCGGCCGCTGTGGCTGAATGGTTCTAGGCGCTTCAGTCCGGAACCGTGCTGCTGCTACGGTCGCAGATTCGAATCCTGCCTCGGGCATGGCTGTGTGTGATGTCCTTAGGTTAGGTACATTTAAGTTGCTCTAATTGTAGGGGACTGATGACCTCAGATGTTAATTCCCATAGCTCTTAGAGCCATTTGAACCATTTTTTTTACTCATTTTCTTGATACTGTAGCAGGATCTCCTTCTTGGCAATCTCATTCACGCTCTTGACGGAGATTGGCTTTTGAGCTCTATGATGAATCATTTCAAAATTATTATTTGTTGTCTCAATGGCTGCTATACTTATGAACTGAATAGGATATATATTGTTATCATCTACGTAGAAGTTTTGTTACTGACCAAAACAGTAAATTTGCAATCACAATCCTGCTTGCTCCTCTTTCTGTGCCGCACAAGTAACTATTTTCTTCGTTCAGCGAAGTCTTCGGTATTCTTTAATTGAGACCATACGAATGGGCTCTTCTACGGCGTTTTAATCTGGACCCAGATGTATCCTTTTTTAATTTTAGCTGAAGGATTCACCCTTCCTCTCCTTTTTGTGAAAAGGCTTCTGACCAGCTACGGCGGAGCTAGGTGCCATGTTACAGGACAAAGAGCATTTTTTTCTTGTTTTGGACATTAGGAAATTTTAAACTACGGTCGTTGTAGCCTGAGGAAAAGACGGATTCATCGGTGAGAGGATAGGGTGGAGAGGGGGGACGAGGACGGTAATTTTTCTCAAACATTTTGAGATAGTTTTGGCCGATTGTTGAATTTTTCATTACTAAATTCGTATCCGCTAACTCATGAGCAGACGTACATATCGCTGCCTGCCCCAGGTAATTCTTATGTACGTAACTCATGTTATGTTTCTTAGACTTGCCAAAAAGCAATTTCTTCTAGTTACTTTGTTACGACAGCACTTCCTAATAATGACATCGAAAAGAGGAATTGCATCAGATTTCACACATTTCAATCAATTATTGTAAGTAAGAAGTTGAATTTCATACTGTTCATGAACTATCCCTCGATCATGAGTTTCTAGTTTGTTTATTCATCATATGGGTGGAACTGTCAATGCCACATGTAAAATTTATGATGAATGTTATGTCCTATGCTTTACACGTCTTACGAGGTCATCATTAATCGTAATGTCATGCCATCATGTGTTGAAAAATAATGGAAATAAAATTATTTGCACTTTGCGGGAAGTCTTTTTTTATCCAAACAAGTCAAGCAAAAGTTAAATTTTCGCATTAGTTAATTGCTGTTCGACTCAAGGAGTGTTTGACAATTCATTAGAGTTATTAAACCGCTTGTTGTGCAACTCAAATTTTATTCTGTCTAATGTCATTCAGGCTACGCAACTGAAGTACGAAACCACCATCAGCTGCACATTTTCACGGCAAATGACAGTAAGATGAGAAAGGGAACCGTGTATTTCCTGACTGTAGTAACACGCTACTCATTTTGATTGAACAATATGGAAAACACTTAAAATCAATATATTTGAGAAACTGACTTTACCAATCCTTGGCAATTGCAAGGATCTACAGAAAATTGTCAGTGATGATATTTTTGTAAATAACAATTGAAGCCCATTTAGCAAGCAGATATATTAAAGATTTCAATTGTTCACCAAATGATAAAAGTACGTAAGTTATTTATGTTGTTCGTCATAGGTAGTGATAAATCCCTCCAATGGTTTAATGGAGTGAAGTCACAGTAAAATATGTATTCTGCATGTGCCGACAGTGTATTATAAGTCCATGTTTCATATACAGCTACTGTAGGTTCAAAATTACGTAATCACCATTTTCAAAAGAAAGTTTGTGAATATTGACGGAGCTTTAGAAAGTAAGGAACGAGTGACATTGTATTTCAAGTAGTGACAGAAATGCGCGCTGAGGACTTCGGTAGTTTATCATTTCCGCCTTCAGCATGTTATTACCTTCTGCTGTTGACAGCAAAGAGCCACATTATTGGGATGAAGCGAATCGGAGACAGCCTCGTTGCTAGCAATTTGGTGGGGCTCTCGACGGCGGAAGTAATTGCTGAGTGCGCGCGCTCGATAACTTTTCAGGTGGATATTGTTGGAGGAGTCCCTCCGTTGACTTGTGTGACAGCCGCTATTGCCGTCAGGGTGACGGGCAGTGATTAGATTGCTCCAGCAGTTGGCGGGCAGCCATTTGTTTGGGCCAGAGGACACCCTCCAGGGCTAACAGGGGCCAGCCGCGAATGGGACTTAATCTTTTAAGTGCGGTCCGGATTTGTAGGGGGGAAGCCAACGTGAATACAGAAAGCCCTGGGTCGGCGCGGAGAGGAAGAAATATGGCCGAGCACGGCGATTGTGCCGACCCGGCTGCCGTAATTGGGGCAGCCAGCCAGTGCCCTGCAAGCAACCTGTGCGCAGGTTCCGATGGCTACTTTCCAGCGAACGTTCTGCTCTCGGGAAGTCAGGGAAGAATTTTATGTAGTTGACTGTTGGTAGAACCCTCTGCAGCTGTTGTTACATATACGTCTATTACGCAACAGCCAATTTGATTCCAAATTAACCATCTTGAGGTGGCAAAATTTGCCGGTGCCATGACACAAAAATGTCTCAGCGACGAGCACAACGATTCTCTTCATCGACCGCCTCGTACTCTCTATCATGTGGCTTTTAGCGATTTTTCTGGCTATTAGGCATCTTTTGAGTCATGGCTCCGACATATTTTGTCACCTAAAGATGTTCATTTAGTACGAAACCGATTTCGATATAGCAAACGATATGATAACGGCTTTGGCGATTTTTTAACACACTCAGCAACTGGAAGTTGACATATGTGATAGGCAGCTTTCAAGGACGAGCAATGAAGAACACAACAGCAGATTGCCATGGACATGGAGAATATTTCTCACCAAAGATATCGACTAGTACCACAAATTGGCCTTAATTTGTGATAGGTATTTGTGAGAATGTACTTCTAGTGTGCACCATTGTAAGTAATTGGATCATGTACTGTGGAGGAAAGAAGAATTGAAGCTTTTGACGTGTGCGACAGAAGCGATATGAATTTTAAGCTGACTGACATTAAAGGAAGCGCTTGTCCGCAAAATTGAAAAGGGATATCCCAAAAATAATTGTAAGAAGAATGGACACTTGTGAAGAAGAAACGCACTACCTCTCGTGATAGTAGGAGGAAGCGGAAGAGGAAAGATTACGGAGGAAAACAGAAAACTGATTAAATACGATGAATAACTGAGGATATTGGTCGTAGATGTAGATGTAGCTGCTACTCAGAGAAGAAGAAATAGGCAGAGAAGAAATCTTGGTGGCCGTATAAATCTATTGAGAAGATTGACAACTTAAAAGCATAAAGTATGTGTTTCATTTTGGATTCTTCAGTTTGATATCAAAGGAAGTCTTGTCTGAGAAAGTGATTAACAGTAAAAACTATACGACAGCCATCTTGCTCGTTGTCACATTAATCCTCAGCACTAAATGTTCAAGATTCTTTTGTTTAGTTGACAGGGCGTGGTGTTCACTCATCCCACTTCGGGAATTCTCTCAATAGCTGAATGATGGCATGAAATGCTTGTATGTATAGGGCTACCGAATTTTACACAGAGGTTAAAATAAAGGAGAATATAAAGGTGGCAGCGTACAGGGGAATTACGTGATCATGTTACAAACCTGCAGGGGTGATGGAAAAGAGTTGACGTATCAATCTGAGGCAAAGGACCCTGGTCTGGAAACGACTGAAACCAAGATTATAAGCGAAAATCATTCCAGTACCTCTAACAGTGGATCTCTTCTACTGGCAGCTCTTTGCTTTCCGTGGTTTCGGAGGGGGTGGTATGGATCAAAATAAGAAAGAAATCGTCTACTAAAGAATAATGAGCGTATGGCATTGATGGCCGGGAGACGCCTCGTGGGGCGGTTCGGCCGCCGCTCCACAAGTTCTTTAACGCCACTACGACGACTTTCGAGTGAATGAGGATGAAATGGTGATGAAAGACACACAACACCCAGTTATCTCGAGGCAAATAAAATTCATGACCCCGCCGAGAATAGAACCCTGGACCCCTTGCGTGGGAAACGAGAACGCTACCGCAAGACCACTAGGCGCGGACAATTGTCAACTAAACATTGACTAAAAAAAGTGTACCTGGAGAGACGTTCCCGTAGCACTTACAGTATGCACTTTAGAGCCCATGTTTTCTGCACAGTTTTATTTTATTTTGATTCGTACCACCTCCTCCCAAACTATGGAAAGCAAAGAGCTTATGCTTAGAAGACGTCCTCTGTGAGAGGTATCAAAACGATTTTCACTTACAACATTTGGCTCTGTCGTTGCCCGACCAGTGCCCTTTCCTCAAATAGACAAATTTACCCTTCCCCAAGATCCCCGAATTTTGTAACATCATCATGGAATCACCCTGTATACTCTCAAAAACCATTATTTTGTAATTAGGAACATTATTAATAATGTGGTCGTATGCTAAAAGCAGATACGCTTCACACTTACCGCCGGCCGGTGTGGCCGTGCGGTTCTAAGCGCATCAGTTTGGAACCGTGTGACCGCTACGGTCGCATGTTCGAATCCTGCCTCGGGCATGGATGTGTGTGATGTCCTTAGGTTAGTTAGGTTTAAGTGGTTCTGAGTTCTAGGGGACTGATGGCCTCAGTACCTAAGTCCCATAGTGCTCGGAGCCATTCGAACCATTTTTTTTTCAGACTTACCAAAGACAATTAAGACACGATACGCTTCTGAAAATACACTTGCATCAAAAAAGAAAGCGAGCGAGGTGATGTAGGGGCTATCTCACTGGACTTGTGTTCGAGAGGACGACGGTTCAAATAACCGTCGGGCGATAAAAATGAGCCTTTCTGTGATTTCACTAAATCGGTTAAAGCAAATCCGGGCAGTGTTCCTTAAAGGACAGGGCCAATTTTCCTCCCCATCCCTCCCTAACCCGAGCCTGTGCTCCGCCTCTGAAGAGCTCGACGTAGACAGGACGTTAGACTGTAACCTTTCTTCCATCCTTCTTCAAGTGAGACTCCCTTTATGGATCGAAACTTGCATCTACATCTCTGCCTATACTCAGCAAGCTCAAATCTATCCAGTTTTAAAGTTTTTTTCGCGAGATGTAGATAAGAGGAAGCTATACGAGATGCATTCAAGTTCTAAGGCCTCCGATTTTTTTTTTCTAATTAACTACTCACCCGAAATCGATGAAACTGGCGTTACTTCTCGACGTAATCGCCCAGCAGACGTACACATTTTTCACAACGCTGACGCCATGATTCCATGGCAGCGGCGAAGGCTTCTTTAGGAGTCTGTTTTGACCACTGGAAAATCGCAGAGGCAATAGCAGCGCGGTTGGTGAATGTGCGGCCACGGAGAGTGTCTTTCATTGTTGGAAAAAGCCAAAAGTCACTAGGAGCCAGGTCAGGTGAGTAGGGAGCATGAGGAATCACTTCAAAGTTGTTATCACGAAGAAACTGTTGCGTAACGTTAGCTCGATGTACAGGTGCGTTGTCTTGGTGAAACAGCACACGCGCAGCCCTTACCGGACGTTTTTGTTGCAGTGCAGGAAGGAATTTGTTCTTCAAAACATTTTCGTAGGATGCACCTGTTACCATAGTGCCCTTTGGAACGCAATGGGTAAGGATTACGCCCTCGCTGTCCCAGAACATGGACCCCATAATTCTTTCAGCACTGGCGGTTACCCGAAATTTTTTTGGTGGTGGTGAATCGGTGTGCTTCCATTGAGCTGACTGGCGCTTTGTTTCTGGATTGAAAAATGGCATCCACGTCTCATCCATTGTCACAACCGACGAAAAGAAAATCCCAGTCATGCTGTCGTTGCGTGTCAACATTGCTTGGCAACAGGCCACATGGGCAGCCATGTGGTCGTCTGTCAGCATTCGTGGCACCCACCTGGATGACACTTTTTGCAAATTCAGGTCGTCATACAGGATTGTGTGCACAGAACCCACAGAAATGCCAACTCTGGAGGCGATCTGTTCAACAGCCATTCGGCGATCCCCCAAAACAATTCTCTCAACTTTCTCGATCATGTCGTCAGACCGGGTTGTACGAGCCCGAGGTTGTTTCGGTTTGTTGTCACACGATGTTCTGCCTTCATTAAACTGTCGCATCCACGAACGCACTTTCGACACATCCATAACTCCATCGTCACATGTCTCCTTCAACTGTCGATGAATTTCAATTGGTTTCACACCACGCAAATTCAGAAAGCGAATGATTGCACGCTGTTCAAGTAAGAAAAACGTCGCCATTTTAAGTATTTTAAACAGTTCTCATTCTCGCCGCTGGCGGTAAAATTCCATCTGCCGTACTGTGCTGCCATCTCTGGGACGTATTGACAATAAATGCGGCCTCATTTTGAAACAATGCACATGTTTCTATCTCTTTCCAGTCCGGAGAAAAAAAATCGGAGGCCTTAGAACTTGAATGCACCTCATATATGGGGTGACTCCTCTAGAAGTGCACACTCCCTGAATTTTAACAGGATAGGACACACTGATGCAGAACGCCGCTCTTGTCGCTTAAGGCCTTAGTTTACGCTAAGGATGTCTCTTTTGCTTTCTTGCTTACTAAAGCAACCTGTAATTAAACGCACTGTTCTTCTGTGTCTTCTATAAGTTCTGTTTCATACGGATGGAAGAGTGACAAGCAATTTTCAAGTAGTTCTTTTTTTTTGTAATCGTTCTGCATTAAATCGCTAAGTACGCATACCTCTATTAATTAGCGACCCGCCACAGATTCGCAAGTGTTCACTATTTACTATTTACGGTCGGAAGACTTTTTCATAATATGCAGTGATGTACACAAACCTTCCTCGTGAATTAGTCTGTTTTTTCACTAAAATCATATCAAAATCCCGACATTAGATCCCGAAATTGGCTTTCACGTACATACAAGAGAACGTGTTTCGGGAACTTGCATTCATAAAACGTATGGGTTCTGGTCGAGATTCGCTGCTATTTGTATTTACGGCGGCTGTTAATTTACTTATTTTCCCATCAGAAATACGTCCTCTCTAGTTGAGCGGTTCACAGCATTTATCCTTGTCACGAGGTGTCACTCCAACAGGTAATTAAGTATTCAACAGATGAAAACACATGTATTATAAACCGACGCGAAGACTTTCATTTATAACACGTGTTGATGAATGAGACTGTCTCCAGTGATAGTTCTTCAGCCGTGTAATCGTGTAACAATAGGTTTTCTGCCTATTTGTGCGCAGCGTGTCAGCTTTATGTTCAGGGGCAATCTCTCACCAAGGGTCCATTCCGTGTAGCTCTTACTCCATGTCGCTAGAATTTTCTAGTGTAGCGACCTTTGTATTCAACAGCATCGTCCACGACAAACCTTACGGAACTTCTGTCCTTGTCCGCAGGGTTACCGTGAAAAGCAATGGTCCTATAGCGCTACTTTTGGCTGCGTTCGAAGTTACTTTTACGTCTGAAGATTTCTGGCCGTTAATAATGATAAACTGAAAGAAAGATAATGAAGAAATCCAAAATGGAAAAGGAAAAGTTTATAACTATAATACAGTGAAGAAGGAGAATACAGACTAAGAACAACACATATTCTGGTATAACAGGTGACAAAATTTACATCAATAATAGAAGCCAAAAATAAAAATGAAGAAGTAGTGGTAACGCGAAAGAAAATACATTATTTTAGAGAGAAAATCTTCGACTGTGCAATTTTTCAGGCACAACAACGGAGAAAACTGAGACCAGTGGGCTTGACAACAGGAATACAGACATTTCTGTGAGAATAAACGAAATGTAGTACAGGCACTGAGACTGGCTAGGAGAAATATATATGGAATGTCTTGTATTTTACGTCATATCTTCCACTACGGCCCACAGGTGGAAAGAAGTATAATGTAAACAACCTCAGGTTTCCTGTTTGATGGAATGGACAACATTAAAGAGTCTAATAGTACAAAGAGTGCTTGGCATGTACGTTTTGGCAATTAGTCCGGAGCACCAAAAGACAGAAGCTGTTTCGTGTTCTCGAAACGTTATGGCAAAATTGATGGGAATGAAAACGTTTTCTTTCTACCGATCACATTGGAATGGGTAAAAGTGTAGCTCACATATACTTCACAAGCCTCCTATGCCGACTGGATGATTAAATAGCTTACAACAGTCCTGGATTGAGGGAAAAAGTCTTTCATCAAGACAGTACACCATCCCACAAAAAAGTCTTCTTGGAATAAAAGCTGACGAATGCTAAAACCTGCGTTATACGATAAACATATGTGCTAATTTCGATCAGTTCCAGACCATCTACGTGTCACAAAACTTATTCAAATGTCTATTCCAGAATTGCAATGTCTACTCACTGTGAGATGTTCTCTTATAGTGTAACGTGTGTTACGCAATGCAGACATTCACACGTAGACAGCAGGCATTGCAGTTGTGGAAGACAGTTGTATACATTTTATGGATCATAGATAATCTGCAATTGTCACAAATAGATTTTGCAAGTTATTTTATTAGTGCAGCAGTTCTTCATCAAAGCTGTCCAACAGCACCTATACAAAATAAAAACTGGTGAATTTGAAGTCCAAGGATCGTTGGTATTCCTACTCATTTCACTAATTTTGCCATCCGAAGACTTTTATGTTTTCTCTCATCTAAATAGGTATGTGGCGCGCAAGCACTTTGAGACCAACAAATAACTTATGGCAGCTGTACACGAGTATTTCGCATATGAAATGTACTCATGGGAAGAATGTTATACCAGCTGCTGTTACCCAGAAGGACACTACATTGAAATATAAATTTTCACTAGAAAACTGTTTTCCATATCAAGTCGCAATTGACGCCCGTGGGAATATGGTCAAGATTTAACAAGTGGAATAATGTTCCAGTTCAAAGTTTTCGTGCTCATTGCCATGACATGACACATTCTGTCATTAACATTCGGGGATTACTCCGTGTGACATGGCTTAAATACAGAAAAAGGTGACTAATCTATGTGAACTGTAACTTTAGTGATTCATAACTTCTCTGTTACCACATGTCCGTAATCTAGTTTACGCATGAAGTTGGGAATACTGTTCCTCCGTAAAACATAATTACTAAATACAGTCTCAATATAAAGCGATGCGTTTCGTCCAAATTCTTGGCTCCTTTTCGTAATTGGTCAGATTAACTGCACTCTCATCACCCTGGCAATTTCACCTCGTGTGACTTACACAGAGATAACAACTAAATTAGTGCGCACCGTTGAAGGTCTGTGAAGGGGGAGTTTATTCTTAACATCTCAGTCGGGTCTCCCAGTAAACTAATTATCTTAGATTCTTTCATCCCCCTTTCATCTCTGAGCGTTCTATACTGGACGGATGCTTGCACCTGTCCATCCCCAGATTTCAGTCGGTGTATGTAGCTTCTAATAGAGATGAGTTATTAACTTACAATGGAAACACTTGTATACACACAGAGTACTTTTCCACTATTAACTGTTTACAAAAATATAATAATCCACAATGAGCAGATGTTGTAGAATAGAGATGGGATATCATTAACCCGCCAGGGTCGCCAAGAGCGCTAATGCGCTGCTTCCTGGACTCGGGTAGGCGCGCAAGCCCCAAAAGGCCTGTATGCCGCCCAGCATGGATGTGGTTTTTAGGCGGTTTTCCACATCCTGCTAGGTGAATACAAGGCTGGTCCCCACGTTCCGCCTCAGTTACCTCACTCGCAGAAATTTGAAAACGTTCGCACTGTTACATGGATTACACTAGATGCAGACAGCTGTGGTACACAAATCCTGTCCCGGGGGTTTGGGGTGGCGACAGGAAGGGCATCCGCCACCCTCTGTAACTAACACTGCCAAATCTGTAGTAACATGGCCGACCCCGTGTTAAAGAGGGACAAAGGCCCCAACTAAAAGAATGATGGGACGTCGTTAGTATTTTAGGGCGCTAAATGGCTTGATCATAAGCGCCATTGTGTGAAATAAACACAGACGAGTGTAAAGAAAATTTACACTGACGTAAAAATGTTGCAGCACCAACAAGAAGTAGTGCGCCATCCACATCTGAAAGATAATCCCTATTCATATTTCTCACCAGTCGCATACGAGTGTCGTTACTAGCACTATTATGAGGATGTAAAACAGGTTAGCTTTAACTACATGCATTAAAGTTCGTGAACGTTAGGGGTCGTGAGCCGATGTTAGTGAAGAATGCCTTTAAGGTAACTAAATGCCATAATCAACACGTCAGTGAGTTTAACGAAGTCGAGGGACAGGACTGTGAGAAGCTGGGTGTTCCTTCTCCGATAAGGCAGATAGACTAGGCGGAAATGCAGCAAATGTACATGATAGCTGACAGCGGTGGTCACGAGAATGTACGGTCGCAAGAAGGCCGGGCCCTGGATGGCCATGTGTTCGGTGTATGGCTCTGTCGCCTCGTACTGCATCTGCAGTAGCAATTTCAGTATCAGTTGGCACCACAGTTACACAATGAACAGTTACAAATCTGTTACTTTCAGGACAGCTTCAAGCCAAGTTCACTGCAGCATGCATTCCACTAATCCCAAACTATCGCCATTTGCAGCTTCAGTGGTGTCGCGCGAGATCTCATTGGAGGTCTGTTGCGTTTTCTGATGAAAGCTGGTTTGCCTCGGTGCCACTGATGGCCGTGTATTGGTTAGGAGGCGGCAAGTTGAGGACCTGCAGCCAACCTGTCTGCACATAGACACATTACAGCTACAGCAGAAGTTATGGTCCGGGGTGCGACTTTGTAAGTCAGCAGGAGCACTCTCGTCGCTATCTCACGCACCTTGATTGCAAATTTGTGCGTCAATCTGCAGATTCAACCTGTTGTGCTGTATTCATGAACAACATTCGAAGGGATGTCTTCCAACAGGACAACGCTCGTCCACATAAAGCTATTGTAACCCAACATTCTCTATACAGTGTCGCCATTTTTCCTTGGCCTGGTGAACCATCAGATCTGTCTCCAACTGAGCACATTAGGTACATCATCGGACGACAGCTGCAGCGTCATAAACAAACAGAGTTAACTGTTTCTGTATTGACCTACGAAATGCAACAGGCATGCAACTTCATCTCATAAACTGACATTCGGTGCCTGTACAACACAATGCATGCGCGTTTGCATGCAGTCAACACTCTGGCTGTTAAATCGGTTATTACGGTTACTGATGCACCAGCATTTCAAATTTATGGTTCAAATGGCTCTGAGTACTATGGGTCTTAACTTCTCAGGTCATCAGTCCCCTAGAACTTAGAACTACTTAAACCTAACTAACCTAAGGACATCACGCGCATCTTCACCCGAGGCAGGATTCGAACCTGCGACTGTAGCGGTTGCGCGGTTCCAGACTGTAGCGCCTAGAACCGCTCGGCCACCTCGGCCGGCATTTCAAAATTACAATGACTTACCTCGCACTTACATTAAGCTGTGACCTTGCATTGTTAATCACTGAAATATGTTACCTAGACATGTATTCCCGAAATTTCGTAGCTGTTTGGTATGTATGAAAAAATAAATATAAAATTATAACTAAGTTTAATCAAGGGACATACAAGCTGTTAAAATATAATACTCTCATCACGATGCTCACACAAGACACTCCACAAAATTCAGATTGAACCCAGCAGAATAACTACATAAACCGAGCGAGGTCGCTCAGTGGTTAGCTCACTGTACTCGCATTCGGCAAGACGAAGGTTCAAGTCTCCGTCCTGCCATCGTGACTTGGGTTCTCCTAAATCTCTCCAGCAAATGCTGAGGTAGTTCGTTTGAAAACAGCATGGCCGACTTCTTCCTCACCCTTCTGCAAACTGAACTTGTGCTCCGTCCCTAAAACTGCGCTGCTCACGACCGGACTTTCTTAGATATAGCAGAATTTACAACTGGGAATAAATTACAGGGTGACAGGTAACTGAGATCTGCTGCTGTAATTAGAATCCTCGTTAATGGCAAGGACGAAGTGCAGGCCCTGCTGAATGGAGTTGACAATATGCTGAGTGCAAATCAAAGAAAAGCAAAGGCACTGTAGGAACAGGAGGGCAGTTGAAATGATATCTTTAGCAACTAACTAAACATGAAAGTTGTGAACTGTTCAGCAGTCGTAATGATCGATATCTACTACCTTGCATGCATAATTAAGTTTGTTGGCCGTAAATGGCCTTGTCTTGTTCGTTGATTTTGTATACATGTAAGAACTCCTACAGAAAATTACCGTGATTAAAAATCTTGAAGGATAAGTTAACACATGCTCACTTAACTGTACACTACAGTTAATATATGGGCAAAAATGAACAGTTAAATATTACCTTGTCGACCAAGTTTCGTATCCGTGACTTCCTCACCTGAATAATGAAATGTGTCCGTGCCCAACCTAATAGACAGAACACGTGCATTGAACGTAACTGACTTGCAGTTGTGACGGAAACTGTTTTCTATACAAAGATAGAAATTACTGAATAGTGGAATAAACACAGAATGGGTTTTGAGATGACTGTAGCTACCACGAGGAAATGCAAACAGACCTGCAAAAACCTGAAAGATTCGCGGAAAAACGTTAATAATAGTGATGTTGCTGAATAAATGAGTGCAGAGAATGCAAGCAGCCTGTGGCAAATAAGCCGTTTGGTCGAGGCAAACGATAATGTCCGAATCTCCACTTCTGTTTAATTTGCAAAGTCCCTGAGCGCACGGGATACTAAACTGAAATGTTAAATTTCACCTATCAATTTCGGAATGGCAAGGAATGTAATTAAATTCAGGGAGATTGTATTCAAATTACTGATTATTTCATATCAATAGACAGCTCCTGGTATATAGAAGAACATAGCTTTTCTCCATGAAGCACGTGGCATTCTATGCCATTGCTTAGCAAAGAATTTACCCACAAAGAATTTCACATACCTACGATAATGTCAATAATCATTAAATGAATGTGAAATGATTTATATCCTTCATTTATGATTTGGTTGTGCTGTAAGGGCCTGGGCTTAGACCCCTCCCTGCAGCTGCAGGGTGGCTAGTCGTGGATGATGGTGTGAAACGCAATTTTTCTCTCTGTGCGCAAATGTAATAGCATTAGCTTGTCATCAGTATATTCGACATAAGTATTAGAATTGAATCATCTTCTTCGAGCCGTGAAGAGGGCCTCGGACGCAGCAAGCAGCATCTGGCCCCGACGACTCCTCCACTTCAACAAATTCTCAAGGTCGTCGTCCCTCTTGCGGCTGCTTACATTAACAAACCAGTGCCATGCAGGGTAACGGGTAGCAGGCGTAGCTCATACTACGGCGTCGACCACCTGATCGACGATTGGGGCACTCTCGGAAACATCGAAGAGGTCTACCTCAGTAAGTTCCAGTACCTCTGCATGGAATGTCGACAGCAGGGCAGTGTTAAGGCTTGGCCTATCCACCAGACTTGGGCCACGGACGCCGATGCGCAAATACGTCAAGGCAGTGGCCTTTAGTGTGCCTCCTGGATGCTGCGACAGGTTAGTGGTGCACCAGATACCATCAGAAAGCTGAAGACAGATGTTCTCAAGACTTCACTTAAGGGTATGAGATATTAAAAACTCAAAGTAGTCAGGTCTGGCAGACCAGGCAGTCCGCAGTCTGGAAAGTAGAAGTCATCTGGCCCATGATAAGCAGCACATCACAGGGTCTAAGTCGCAGCTGGATCAATGTAACTGAATACCATATGCGCTTTCAAGGCTATTTACTGCTGTCCATCTGAGGCAACGACGCTATTTCCTGCCAAGGGTGAGTGCGTTTGTCCCCGTTTCTGGGCTCACCAGCGTTATTTGCTGCACTTTGGTGTCTCACCATTTAGCTCGGTGTTTTCCGCCATGTTATCAGGCTAATAGATGTACTAGTAGAACATCTTTGCTCCTTGTGGCCTTGTGCTCTGCTGTTAGAGTGAATGATCCCTCCTCACTGAAGTCATGTTTTTCAATTTATGATCCTCACTTTTCACTCGAACGAGATGAAGCAATAGCTTTTGGGATGTGCCCAATTATTTGCAGTCTCGCCTCTCTGGCTATTTGTCGCTTTCAAAATGGTTCTAATGGCTCTGAGCACTATGGGACGTAACGTCTGAGGTCATCAGTCCCCTAGAACTTAGAACTACTTAAACCTAACTAACCTAAAGACATCAGACACATCCATGCCCGAGGCAGGATTCGAACCTGCAACCGTAGCGGTCACGCGGTTCCAGAAAGTAGCGCCTAGAACCGCTCGGCCACTCCGGCCGACATTTGTCGCTTTAATTGCTCTTCGGGCCACTGGCCGCGTTGGACTTGGCTTAGCTCTGTCTGCGGAAGACTATAAGGAAATTTCTCATTTGTCCACGCTCAGTATCTTTCTACGGCACAACCGTACTACGCAGAGAAACCGAGACTGAGTACATCACTGTACAGACCAGGTTGAATCCTGTCAATCGTAATATCTCAGTACAGGCGTGAATACTTTGCCATGAAATAATGCGCTCAGTTGTCCAGTGCAGTGCCTTATCTCATTGTAACTCGCAGTTCCTAACAAGGAACGTGCCAGGATGAACCTTGCACATATAAACACAAGCAGTAACTAGTCAACCTCTCTCTTTCGACTGCCACCCTACAGCAGGCTTTTCTGAACAGACGGGGAAATGGCACCTTCCCCCATTCGGAAGACAGCAATCTTTTAACGACACAGGCTGTACTGACGTCTTGAGTGTTACCAAAGTCAGAAAATAGTGAAAACTGAAAGTTGATATACATGAGATAGGAATCTTTCAAGGACGAAGAAAGAAGAACACAACAGCAGGTTACCAGAGACATCGAGAATATTTCTCACCAAAGATATCGACTAATACCACAAGTAGGCCTTCATTTCTGATAAGTATTTGTGAAATGTACTTCTAGTGTACAGCATTGTAAGTAACTGGATCATGTACTGTGGAGAAAAGAGGAATTGAAGAATTTGACATGTGTTGTAGAAGCGTGATGAATTTTGAAGCTGTCTGACAGGAAATGAAGCGCTTGTCCGCAAAATTGGTGAGGATTATCCCAAAAATAATTGTAAGAAGAATGGACACGTGTGAGACGAAAGGCACTACCTCTCATGATAGTAAGAGGAAGCGGAAGAAGAAAAACTACGTAGGAAAATCGAAAACTGAATAAATACGATGAATAACTGAGAATATTGGTCGTAGATGTAGATTTAGCTGCTACACTGAGAATAAGAAATAGGCAGAGAAGAAATCTTGGCGGGCAGCATAAATCTATTGAGAAGATAGATAACTTAAAAGCATAAAAAATGTGATTATGTTGATTCTCCAGTTTGATATCAAAGGAATTCTTGTGTGAGAAAGTGATGAAGAGTAAAAACTATACGGCAGGCATCTTGCTCGTTGTCGCATTAATCCTCAGCAAATGTTTCAGACACTGGTCTGAGTAAAGATGGTAATGCTGTAGACATGTATCACCCAAACCTTAAGATGTTGAACTACTTCACCGTAACGAAATATCGACAAAAATTAGGTTGAAAACTCCGAAGACTTTACCGCGTCTTATTGAATTATTATTGTTAAATTTGATTTCATAGCATTCAGTTTCTATGGACATTAATGATGAAACAGAAAACACTATGGGCAAAACTGGAAATTTTAATATTTCAAGGTTTGTGGCTTAAATATTGCTTTAGGTGATGAGCATAAGAATGCTACCAACGAACGAGACGTCAAGAGAAGAGCAATATATTTTTGAATATTTCGGATTGAGAACTCTGTGAGTCGCAGTGATTAATCATAAAAATAGAGAGAAATATCAAGAAACACATGAGCTACAACTGTAAATAAATGGACTGTAAGTCAAAATTTAGGTGAGGAAGCGTGTTGGGAACTGAGCCTCATAATAACGCAAAACCAGCCATGCGTGTGTAGCTGTTCCCTGTTCATCTACGGCTTGATATGATTAATAACCTACGGCGTCAACGGATATTGGTCATTGACTTGACTGACGGCAATAGATGCTTTCGGCATCGCACAGTACACCACGTGGAAGCACGGCGCGTGTACAATATGCCCGTGATTGACGCGAGTCGATGCTTCCGGCATCATATGCTGCATCGTCCTGAATACGCCGATGTCGGCATTGTGAAGGATAATGCCGGTACAACGACTGAGACTTGTTTGACAGTGAAACTGGCTTCCATCCGATTCTTCCGGTTCTCATGAATCAAATATTATCTCTGTAAAATTATTGTGTAAAGGGAGTGTTGTAACGGAATATTCTGCGCTCTACCACAATTTATTTGGGGGGGGAAGATTAGTACGGAATGGTGCTTTGTACTGAGTAGGGCGACAAACAGATTGGTGTATACGCTTCGTCTATAACTCTATGCCACATTTTATGTCCAGTACACATACTATCGTCATAGCAAACTTTTTTCACTGGTCGAAGTTTGCCATCTGGAACTTCCTTTCTCGTCGCCATTACTTAAATTTCATCTACTGTACACTATTGGCTACCACATATTTACGACAGAATGTTGCACTTGTTCCTGCTTTTCTCTACCATGTAATCGATATGCAATACAGTTTGTACACATGCCATCTGGAACTTCCTTTCTCGTCGCCATTACTTAAATTTCATCTACTGTACACTATTGGCTACCGCATATTTACGACAGAATGTTGCACTTGTTCCTGCTTTTCTCTACCATGTAATCGATATGCAATACAGTTTGTACACATGCCGACAGGAATCCGAACGGAATTTGCATCTGGATATGCAATAAAGTGAACCAAAAAAGTAATACATTTGGTGCTGAATGAAAGTTATAGACATACAGGCTATAGATGAAAACGTAGAAATAATGGTACTTATAGAGAAGGAATATTTCACGAATCCGACGTGCAAATAGCGATAGTGATATATATCGAACATATTCCACGAATGTTTTCGAGTATAATACGAAAGAAGAAGATCATTGTTTAGAACTGTAACGCCTATCGCCACATAAAGATTGCAGGGTTAATAAAGAGATCCCACACTTAAGGGAGATATTGTGTACATGACAGTGAACAAATACAGAAACGAATAGGTCACTCGCTGTCCAAGGTACAAGTGTTCCAAAAATACTGATCCGATTTCACAGGACTATATCTCCTAAATGAATGGAGGTACCTATTTGGGGTGAAATTTAATTTACGCTAATAAATACACAGATGTTGTTTTCTAAAGAACCATCCAATTTTACAACGGTATATAATTTACATACATGCATTTTTAAATGTGTTGTATTATTTCAACACATTTTCAGTAAGTCGCTGCTCTTTTTCTGTGTCTGTTTGTCTGTTCGATACAAGTTTTGCAACTTCCAGATTAGCCAGAGACATGAAACTTTTAATATTGCTCAGAATTGGGCGACAGTGGAGTACTAACTCCCTTTCTTGTTTGGTCCGTCGCGAATGGTACTTTGTGTATTTGCAAGCCTGTGAAATTTGCTCCACTTTTTATTCCAGTCACGGATGGTTCGTGGGAAGAACGATTGCTGGTAAGCACTCTCATCGAAATTCTTGAAATTCATTGAAAAATTTCGCACACACAAGAAAAAATAGCAGAAAAAAGTAATTTCTAATATACCACGTTTTTAAATTAAACTAGGGAATATAATACAGTTTCTTCTGGCCCCGCACAGATTGCTAACTCCATACAAACAGTCCTTAAAATTTTTGTCCATGAGTTTTTGGTAGCTATGAATTACTTGTAAGATTTAGAAAGGAAAACGAGGAGCTTATGCCATACATAACTGGCGTATGAGTAGCTGACCCACTTAATATTATCTTTTGGATACACCACACGTCTTTCGTTTTAAATCTTACAAGTATTTTAATAGCTGTTAAAAAGTCGCAGTAACAATTTTTCTGACCTAACTAGAGGGTTTAGGAACCTGTATTGGATTAGGAGAAATTGTATAGTCTAATTTCAAACCATCGTATATTACAAACTGTCTTTTATTAAAATAATTAGTACAATTACAATTAGGATGTAAGTTTTCATTTACCTTCCACAAATGTTTAAGTGCCCCATATCGGACGCACAAAAAACTCTTTCCATACTCAAACGAAAATGTGTGTAGTTACTATGTTAGTTTGCTACGCACAATCGGTTTTCTGTGACGTGCCAGAACTGCGGGCCAGTCACGCGTTTGCAATTGATGGACCTGTTCTGCCCCATGCATAGGATGTACTTTTTCAAATCTGCGCCGAGGCTAGGTCTCTTCGTGTGTGGCGTAAATATGCGAATTCCTGTGATTTATTCGCAGACCCAGGACTCTGCTGTATGCTCGACAGGCCATAGGTCACAGGCGACGGTTCCAGTGCCTACGATGGTCTTGGTGAAAGTACATTGTACAATGCGATGATTTTAGCCATTGTTTTGCTGTGGTTCATTTTTGGACTTAGAAACACGTTTATATCATCGAAAGCATGGGGTATGGACGATAGTAGGAAGACAACTGTAAAAGTCGCCAGCGATTTGTACGCTATGTAGACAAATATTTATCGAAAGATACGAGGTATCACACAAAATGTCTTCAAGATAGATTGCCGAAAGGCAAGTAACACAAATACAGATATGACTTAGAATTGAGGGTATTCCTCTGAGAATGGTGAAGGTTCGATATTCTACGACGAGCCCATTTTTGACCCATTGTAAACTTCGTCTGCAACATAATGGGTAATAGAGTAATGAACACAATTCAAGCAACTTTTTACGGTCATTCGCCATACTGCGATTTAGACAATTTACCTTCACCTTAAAATGGTTCAAATGGCTCTGAGCACTATGGGACTCAACATCTATCGTCATCAGTTCCCTAGAACTTAGATCTACTTAAACCTAACTAACCTAAGGCCAGCACACAACACCCATTTATCACGAGGCAGAGAAAATCCCTGACCCCGCCGGGAATCGAACCCGGGAAACCGGGCGTGGGAAGCGAGAACGCTACCGCACGACCACTATTTCATTTGATGGATTGGTAGAGGCGGACCAATTCCATGGCCTCCACGCTCTCCTGACCTCAACCCTCTTGACTCATTTAGGGGGCATTTGAAAGCTCTTGTCTACGCAACCCCGGTACCAAATGTAGAGACTCTTCGTGCTCGTACTGTGGACGGCTGTGATACAATACGCCATTCTCCAGGGCTGCATCAGCGCATCAGGGATTCCATGCGACGGAGGGTGGATGCATGTATCCTCGCTAAGAGAAGACATTTTGAACATTTCCTGTAATAAAGTGTTTGACGTCACGCTGGTACGTTCTGTTGCTGTGTGTTTCCATTCCATGATTAATGTGATTGGAAGAGTAGTAATAAAATGAGCTCTAATATGGAAAGTAAGCGTTTCCGGACACATGTCCACATAACATATTTTCTTTCTTGGTGTGTGAAGAATGTTTCCTGAAAGTTTGGCCGTACCTTTTTGTAACATCCTGTATATTACACTGTCTCACCTTTCTCTCGCCCTACTTTATTGCCTAAATATGGCGTTTTATCAGTTTAGGATACAGGTTTTTGTATGCATTACCCAGTTTCAGTGCCTAAACATTGGGTTTCCGTTTAGTAAGACACTCCTTTCACATGTATTTTCATTTCAGCTTTTACATTGCACCATTGTTCTATTTCACCATCATTGTATGGCTCCTATAATAATTAAAGTGAACAGCCCAGTTAATCCTGCAAGCTTACAAATTCCACGATTTTCGACCCGTCTCCATTTACACTATTTCATTTGCGGGTCTCCTGCACAGCCACGCCCAGCTGGTAAGCAAACAGATTTCATCATTTAGTTCCCTGTATAATGGTGAGTCGGTCTCCTTCTTAGCTCGTCTGGAGTGTAAGTGTGCTAATTTGTGCACTGACAGAAAAAATGTCACGTGAACGTTATTTACCTTTGAGACTGGATGAGGTGAGTTTATGTTAGTCAGGAATGCCATTAAGGCAACAAAGACGTCATTATCAACTCCTCACTGAGTTCGAACGAGGTTCTGTAATAGGGCTACGACAATCTGGATGTTTTTCTCGTTACGATATTTCAGAAATACTTCGGAAGGAATATAGCCACTGTACACTATGCTGGTAGTGTTGTTCACGAGAATGTAAGGTCGCAAGAAGTCCGGGCTCCAGACAGCCACGTGGCACTAACAATGTTTTAAGACCATCGTGTCGACTTATGGCTCCGGTGCGTCGTACTGCGTCTGCAGCTGCAATCAGAGTAGCAGTTGGCACCACAGTGACACAAGGAGCTGTTGCAAATCGGTTATTGAAGGACAGCTCCGAGCCAGACGCCGTGTAGCGTGCATTCCTCTGACCTAAATCCACCGTCATTAGCGACTTCAGCGGTGTCAAGCGAGAGCTCATTGGAGGGCAGGGTAGAGGTTTTTTGTCGTTTCTCACGAAATCTGGTTGTGTGTCGGTGCCAGCGATGGTCGTTTGTTGGCTTGAAGGAAGCAAGTTGAGAGCCTGCAACCAACCTTTCCGCGTATTAGACACACCGGGCACACGCACGGAGTTATGATCCGAGGTGTTATTTCATATGACACCCGGAGCAGTCTCTTGGTTATCAAACGCCCCCTGATGGCAAATCTGTAGGCCATTCGACCCCTTGTGCTGCCATTCATGAACACCATTCAATGAGTTGTTTTCCAACAGGATAACGATCGCCAACATACCGCTGTTGTAACCCAAAATGCTCTACAGAGTGTCTAAATGTTGCCTTGGCCTGCTCGATCGTCAAATGTGGGATATCATCGGACGAAAGCTCCAGCGTCATACACAACCAGCGTTAACTGTCCATGCATTGAGCAACAAAATGTAACAGGTGTAGACCTGCTTCCCACAATCTGACATGAGCCATCTATACAACACAACAGATTCACGTCTGCAAGGTTGCATTCACATTCTGACGGCTAAGCCGTTATTAATGCATCAGCATTTGACATTTGCTATAGCTCTTACACTAACCTGTGATCCTCCAATTTAATCACTTAAATACGCCACGGACCATTACAACTGGTACACCACGAGGATGACGCGCTACAGACGAGAAATTTAACCGACATGAAGAAGATGCTGTGATATGCAAATGATTAGCTTTTCAGACCATTCACACAAGATTGGCGCCGGTGGCGACACCTACAACGTGCTGACATGACGAAAGTTTCCAACCGCTTTCTCCTACGCAAACAGCAGTTGACCGGCTTTGCCTGGTGAAGTGTTGTTGTGATGGCTCGTGTAAGGAGGAGAAATGCGTACCATCACGTTTCCGACTTTGATAAAGGTCGGACTTTAGCCTATCGCGACTGCGGTTTATCGTATCGCGACATTGCTGCTCCCCGTGGCCGAGATCCAATGACTGTTAGCAGAATATGGAACTGGTGGGTTCAGGAGGGTAATACGGATCGCCGTGCTGGATCCCAACGGCCTCGTAACCCTAGCAGTCGAGCTGACAGGCATCTTATACGCATGGCTATAACGGATCGTGCAGCCACGTCTCGATCCCTGAGTCAACAGATGGGGAAGGTTGCAAGACAACATCCATCTGTACGAACAGTTCAACGACGTTTGCAGTAGCACGGACTATCAGCTCGGAGACCATGGCTTCGGTTACCCTTGACGCTGCATCACAGACAGGAGACCCTGCGATGGTGTACCCAACGACGAACCTGGGTGCACGAATGGCAAAACGTCACTTTTTCGGATGAATCCAGATTGTGTTTACAGCCCATGATGGTCACATCCGTGTTTGGCGATATCGCGGTAAACGCACATTGGAAGCGTGTATTCGTCATCGTCATACTGGCGTATCACCCGGCGTGATGGTATGGGGTGCCATTGGTTACACGTCTCGGTCACCTCTTGTTCGCATTGACGGCACTTTGAACAGTGGACGTTACATTTCAGATGTGTTCCGACCCGTGGCTCTACCCTTCAAAATGGCTCTGAGCGCTATGGGACTTAACATCTATGGTCATCAGTCCCCTAGAAGTTAGAACTACTTAAACCTAACTAAGGACATCACACAACACCCAGTCATTACGAGGCAGAGAAAATCCCTGACCCCGCCGGGAATCGAACCCGGGAACCCGGGCGCGGGAAGCGAGAACGCTACCGCACGACCACGAGTTGCAGACGGCTCTACCCTTCATTCGTTCCCTGCGAAACCCTACATTTCAGCAGGATAATGCACGACCACATGTTGTAGGTCCTGTACGGGCCTTTCTGTACACAGAAAATGTTCGACTGCTATCCTGGCCAGCACATTCTCCAGATCTCTCAAAACTGAAAACGTCTGGTCAATGGTGTCCGAGCAGCTGGCTCGTCACAATACGCCAGTCACTACTCTTGACGAACTGTGGTATCGTGTTGAAGCTGCATGGGCAGCTGTACCTGTACACGCCATCCAAGCTCTGTTTAACTCAATGCCCAGGCGTATCAAGGCCGTTATTACCGCCAGAGGTGGTTGTTCTGGGTACTGATTTCTCAGGATCTATGCACCCAAATTGCGTGAAAATGTAATCACATATCAGTTCTAGTATAATACATTTTTCCAATGAATACCTTTTATCATCTGCATTTCTTCGTGGTGTAGCAATTCTAATGGCAAGTACTGTATGTTACATAGGCAAATGTATTCGCGTAACTGCACTGCTCTACATTAATTACTTTTTCGTGTTGCGATTTTCTTTTAGTCAGAATATTTCAGCTTTAGATTTGTGGCGTGTCCCTCCGTTTCGTAGCGTTTCGCGTTGCAGTTTCCTAATATGACATATGTGCGAGCTGGATCTTTTACTATTAACTGGCCTGCCCACCGACGACTTGACGTACCATATGAGGCTTAACTGTTTCGTACTGTAATGTTAACGCCGTTTTGTACGATGCCCTCCACTTCTTGTCGCAGAGTGTGATACCCTATGACGAAGCAACAACCTCCTAAACCAATCGTGTAACAAAAACATGTCATCACAACTGAAACATCACCTAAACATAAAAAAGAGTTCAATACCAGGAATGTTTTCTTTACTTCCGGTGTCTTATTTCCGATTTTTTCACGCAGTGGGAGAAACTGTCTCCTCGCAGGTTTTTGTAGTATACCCTCGAATGTCATTAATGTTTCGCGCATACTTCCACATTGCTTTACTGATTTATAAATTATGTGATCTGACGTGGGAATCTATGTAGACACACGAGCGTTCTTCACGTCAGCAACAACAATTAGTGCCTTACCAGTAGCAATGAACGTATTTAGATGCTTAACAACAGTCTGTGGGCAAAGTCCAAGCTCATTACCGAGTACTTTGATTCATGTGGCTGATATCGTGTTTCACACTGATAAATGTGTAATTGTGCAAAACAATGTAGGGTTATGCGAAAGGAACCAATGCCAAACGATGGACTACCAGAAAAATGTACAAGCAGGTGGTGTTTCCTGAAATGAACGAAAATCCGCCATAAAAGTCCCCAAGTAAAATAAAAATCTTTCGTACCGAACTGCTTTAGATCTAGAAAGAAAGTTAAATTGTAAATACGTTTCTTTACAGACCAAAGACGATATTTTATTTCAATAAGATGAAAGGCTTTCGAACAAAAATATGCGCGTTACCTTGAAGTCGCAAAGACGGGTTTACGAACAGTAATTATAAATCAGTTGCAGACAATATGGCTACGCAAATAAATAATTTCTTTTCCTGAAAGTTGATTCAAATCTTTTACCTTGCATGTTTTTGCATTTTGAACCCCAGTTGGAAAACATCTAAAAAAAATTCAGCCATCTCTTTATACGCCCTATGTTTTAACAACATTGCTCGTGTAATGCGTTTGTGACATTTCTATGAACAAGGTATTGCAGTGTACAGTGGTCGAATTTTCTCGATATCATCACTGGTCCACTCCTTCAGTGCACTTACAGGAACCAAAACTAGCTCTTACCTGGAAACTGCAGGAAACATCACAGTCTTTTTGTACGTCACACGTCACAGAAATTGGAGCGTGTCTGCTCGGCCGATGTGGCGGATTCGCCGGTTCCGATAACTGCAGGTACCGCACTGCAGACCTTGTTTCCATTAACGCACAAGCGAAGCCTGAGGGGTTAGCAGAATCAGTCGGAAATGTCAATGGTCTGTAGCTAAAATCTGCTCTTTACGGGCAGCTACTCACAGCTGTTACGACGTACCGTCGCAGTCCGCTTAAAGGTGTTGCGAGGGGACAAAAGCAAAAGAAAAAAAATCACACGCCTTAAGATTATGTGACTTGCAAGCCAATGCTGCAGTGCAAGATCCGTACACTGCGTGCAGTCTATAAGGCTATTTCATCAATGAGATAATTAAAAGTTACTCATACTCGCAGGTGCTAATGGAGTGAAGCTCCATCGTGTTGACAAATGAAATTCTTGGCGTGTTCTAGCAACAGAGTGATCCCACCCCCAACCATATGAACCTCCTGCAACTTACTCGTACAGCTGGAAGCATGGTGGACCTCTACTTTCGATGCGTAAGTCAAAATTGGACCTCACTTACTCTCTTCAGTCATGTGAAATCGGATAAACCTTTCTGAATATCTTTCATCTGATACCATTAACAATGATGAATCAGATACCAATAGTATATGTGCAATCAGTATCTGATGCGGTATGAGATTGCAGAGACTGTAAAAAGATAAGGAAAAGGAGCTAAATGAGCGAGAAAGAACATAACTGTCCTTTTCTTTATTCCGTGCGAGACACTTCAGGTAACTTATCAGATTCACTTCTGACACCCCCCCTCCCAAAAAAAAAAAAAAAAAAAAATCAGCCCATTTCCTCATAGGATCAGATTACCACTGCTGGCAATTTTCTATTTTTAACTACCCCCACCTCTCCTCCTACCCTAATTCCTTATAATAGCACTATATGTGTTGGTTCTGATCATTCCTATTATATGATATGTGAGCAGTACCATGTGATATCTCGTACACGTATGGAATAAAGAAAAAGTGTCTTGAGAAACCAGATATAGGAGCTTTAACAAATACACGATAACGTTTGATAAATGAGTGTGGTGTGGCTAACTACAGTCGTTAAGATTTTTCTCGAAGATACGGTGGGCTACTTAAAAGCACCCTGTAATTTTCCAGGAGATTACAGGGGTAGACAAGATCTCAAATTCGCAGCAGCTTCGCGAGGTGGCTACCACTGACCTATTTCGTACTTCTGAGTTACTAACAAGAACGTTGAAATTACAAGTGAGCAAGGTCAGTAACAGATGCAAGTATTGGAAGTGTTATTGATGATACATATTGTGGCGGAAAGTGCGTTCATAACTGTAACCTCCACTATTAGGAACATAACACGACTTTGCGGTTTATGACCTTAATCGTAACGAAGCTTTCGTCTGCAGTATTCCATATTTTCAAAAAGAAACTAATGGATCCAGGACTGTCATAACTACCCAGCAGTTAGTGGAATACCAACGCTGACACTGTAACATGGTCGAATTTTGAAACTAAGAGAAGGACTGGATGTACATGAAACAGAAAAGCACCCATGTAGGCTGTAACGGTCATGTTTAGACGTTTATTTGGCGGAATCACTTGAAGAAACAAACAGTAAGGGCATAGACATACATTTAGTCTTGGGGGATCTGAAATAAGGGCTATAGGGTTTATGACACCGCACCACAAAATAGGTTCTGGACTTACGTGATAAGTGCAGATGTTTCGCATACATACCAGGGCGTGCTGCAAAGTAAAGCCTCAGACTTTTTATGTGAAATCTCTTAACGCCTTATAGATAAAACAAACTTGATTAACATTCTACATCTTTATTCATAATGCCTACATATTTGCAGTCTTATGTCGCTAGAGCTCAAAATAGTAACGTATAATATGACGGTATGTAACGTAGCTTTGATGCTGCGTGGGAAACAGCGTTGTATACCGAGTTTCGAATTTGAAGACTTCCTCCACACATGGAGCACCCT
Source organism: Schistocerca cancellata (assembly GCF_023864275.1). Taxonomy (NCBI): domain Eukaryota; kingdom Metazoa; phylum Arthropoda; class Insecta; order Orthoptera; family Acrididae; genus Schistocerca; species Schistocerca cancellata. Next base: position 709,738,067 of record NC_064630.1, read on the forward strand.
CTTCTTCAGCGTGACAATGCCATACCTCATACGAGCGCTGTCACACCTGCAACAATCGGTCACCTTGTGTGCAATGTGTACGTGTAGTCCCCAACCGATTTTTATCTCTTTCCAAAACTTAGAACAAACAGGGATGAAGAGGTGCAAGATTGAGGGTCCGTCAACAGAGTCAAATATTCTACAGTGACGGAATCAACAAATTGGTGTCTCGTTGGGAGAAAAGTGTGCGTCGCCAGTGTGGCTATGTTGAGAAATTAATATGTAGACCCGAAGAAGAAAAATGGAGAATGTGGATAAAATTTATCTTATTTCAAAAGCTTTAACAGGTTTCAAATAAAATATTTAAGGGGACTATTTTTCAGCACGCCGTCTCAGTTAAAGCTTCACAGCAATGCTGTATAGGTTAAGGTGGAACAGCTGGATTCTCAGCTTTCAGTCTTCAAGGAGCAGTAGCAAAGATTTATTACAGCACCGACCTTCCTAGAAATCTAGTTACAGGAAGGGCTTTAAAAGTGGAAGAAGTGTTACAACTTGGTTCACCCTTCTCTTCGCTGAGATTCAGTTTTATGTAGCTTGGGGTAAGAACGATACAAGCTACCTTCTGCGAAACCTGAAAGAAGACGAAGGACGGGGACTGAGCTTTAACACTCAGAAAATTGATTATTTACCAGTAGAGGAGAGAAATTTACTAGACGTGGGCTTATAGCTGACTAAAGTAAAAGTATTTGATGCTTTCAGATAAATGGGATTCTCGCTGTCATCCATTAGCAGAAGCACTGTCGACATAAGTAACAAAACAGGGAAAAGCATAGCTGAAACGAATCTTTCTATTTTCTAGAATATTAGTGCAACGAAAAGGTTGAGGCAAAACATTTTTAAATGCTCTGTTCTGTGTGTTGCTACATGAGTTGCAGGATATAAGCCGAACAAGAGACAGACGGAGACGGAGAGAGAAATTCTTACGGAAGTGGATGAAGAAGCGTATCACTTCCAAGTTTTGCCACATGAAAAAGAATACAATAGGAGATATGTATAACGGAAGCAGTAAGACGATTAACGATGCATCAGAACCAAAACACATATTGTGGATCGGCCACCTAGAGAAGATGCTTGACCGCAGTTGGTCAAAACGAATTTCGAAATGGAACTCCATAAGCTAGCAGTATAAAGGGGGGCCAACTATGATATGGAAGGGAGGTATCTAAGAGACAACAGTGGCCAGAGGGATCCAGGGCTGGTTCAATAGGAAGAGAATGCAGGCGAGAAGCAAGACACAAGCAAATATCACTCGCGAGCTGATGGATACATAGTAGGGAATCGAAACCCGGTTGACAATTTATTGAGTAGGATACAAGCAGTTTGCACAGATTAAAACTCATGTCGACTATTGGGAACTACTATCAACTATATGGTACGCTGATTCAGTTCACTGCGCTTTAGATAGAATATAGAAGATGAGAGTTCAACTTCCCGTCGAAAATAAGGTCATTAGAGCCGGATCTTACTTAGCACCGTGGACAGTAGGGTTATCGATTTTGTTTCGTAAACGTTTAATATGTGTTGCAATCACAGCATTTCACTAGAATTTTTAAAGGAACTTCCATTATCTGAAACTTCAAGAAGCGATTTAAGCGATAATTATAGTTTCAGATTAATGAATTAATTATATAAACAGTCCTTAGATTTAACTGGGATGAATAATTACAAAGATGATGTGAAATGACCCCACGAAAAATTTCTAAACGTAATCACCGCATTTTCTTTGCACAAGATGACAGGTTTCATACGACACTAATTTACGTGAAACGTATAATATAACGTCATTACTGATTGGTGACGACCTCGCCTCGAGCCACAGGACGGAAGTGGTCAGTTTGGTGAAAGCTACAGTAAGACATGTGGGTGGTATGATGGGGTTAATGGAAGCCTTCACGTAGAATTGTTGCATTGCTGGGTTGGGGTATTGTTGAGTAAGGTTATTCTTGGGTTTAGGATGAGACAATCATGTTACTTTGTTATAGTGGTATAAGTAAACATACAATGAAGGCTTTCACGACCGGATGTTTCAGCTTCCGAGAATTCTTCCGGGTTGTATGGACGTGGTTCATGGAACTCTTCTATCCCTGACGTTTCGTCCAAAGCTACGTTGGACACCTTTGGAGGTGCTCCGCGTTGTGCTTAATCTTGCCAACTGATGAGTCGGACCTCGAAGAACGGCCTACATACCGTGGAAAGTGGGCGTGGTCTGGATTTCACGTGACAGCAGAGATAAACCTTGTCAAGAATATAATATAACTATCAATCATAGTCCGTCAAAGATAAAAGCTCCTCATCGATTCTGGAGCGCCACTGTCCATACATCGCTGAGTTTCATGGCTTCTCCTTTTCTGTTAAAATTATCCCCACGTTTATATATTGCGATGGCTTCTCTATATAGCTGTGGATAATAGTTCGTCCTAGTACATAAAACTTCTGTTTCCGAAAATTTCAGACCAACTAAGAAGGTAGGCCAAGCACTTCGTTCCGTTAATGATAAACGTCTACCTCTGACTGCAAGTAGTGTATACAAGATTCCGTGTACATGTGGAAGGTTCTACAATGTAACTACAAAGAGAAATGTGAATACATGGTTGAAGGAACTTAAAAGTCTTTGCCGACTAGGGAAAACAGGCATGTCAGACGTGGCGGAACATGCACTTCTGTAAATGCACTTCTGCACATGTACATACGTAGTGAAATTTTCGAAACTGTGAAGTTGTATGTACTATGACGAACTATTATCCACGGCTATATAGAGACGCCATCGAAATATATAAACATGGGGATAATTTTGGCAGAAAAAAGGCCATGAAACTCAGCGGTATACGGACAGTGGCCCTACAGAATTGATGACAATTTCTTATGTTTGACGTACTGTGATCGATAGTTATATTTTATCCTTGACAAGGCTTATTCTGCTATCACGTGAAATCCAGACCACGCCCACTTACCACGGTATTTAAGCCGTTCTTCGACGTTCGACTCGTCGGTCGGCAAAACTCAGCACAACCAGGAGCACCTCCGCAGTTATCCAATGTAGCTTTGGACGAAACGTCGGGGATAGAATATTTCCATGGACCACGTCCACACAACTCGGAAGAAATCACGGCAGGTAGAATTAAAGTTAGGGATGAAGAAGTGGGTGAAGGAAAAGGTTAAACTAAGATGGACATATAATGAGAAGCCAACACTTTATAGTCACTACCGACCGCGAATTGGATACCGCCTGGTGGGTTTTGCGGGCACATGATTCGGTAACAAAAGTATGTAAGCGGAGCAGACAAGGACGGGGGAGCACTCTAGCGAAGATACATTGAGATAAGCGACTCTACCAAAGGCTAGAGCCTGTGAACGAGTATCTTGGAAACGGCGAAGCTAGTCGAACGCTTGTGAAGCTCTTCTGAGCTTCTACGGATAGAGGTAGACGGACAGTGAAATTACAACCAAGTGCAAAATGGGTAGACGTCAACGACTCTTCACAGATCGAGGGTTTCGGAGACTTGTCTCCTCTGTAAAGTAGGGTAGATGGTGATCTGTGGCGTCTCTACCGCAAGAGCACAATGTTGGTGCACGCACAAATGTTTCGGAGAACACCGTTCATCGTACCTTGTTGAACATGGACCTCAGCAGCAGACAACCCCTACTTGTTCACATGTTGACCCAAAGACATTGTCAATTACGATTACAGTGCGTACGGGACCATCGGGATTCGACCGACGATCAATAGCAACGTGTCGACTTTCCTGGTGAATCAAATTTTTGGTACACCAGAGCGCTGGTCGCCTCCATAATCGCCGTCATGTAGCTGAACAACGGCTCGAAACCAGGAGTACCTCACGGACACAGCGTGGCATGAGAAATATTATGCTGGGGAAGACTTTTTCCTGCGCTTCCATGTGATCTATGGTGGTATCCAGGGGGGGAACTAATGTGATGGGCAAAACTGTATGGGAACAATTTGACCTTTCCAACCTAACAGGAAAAAAGTCAACGTTCCTGACTAGCGTCTTGCTTATTCCCTCTTCTAAGTTGTCACAGAGTAAACACGCGTGTCCATTTCTTTGGATACAGAGCGTGTTGGGAACATAGTTGTGTCCTACTGGATCAAGGTAGGACAAACGAAAGTTCTAAAAGTCCACCAACTTGATGTCCTGATGATGTTATCCCAGCACAGAAGGAACAAGTACGTCGTGGTGTCCGCCTCTCTTGATGTGTGGCTGCAATGACAGCTAGTAGTCAGTGGACGAGGGCTCTCAATCTATTCAGTTTAATTTGATTTCATCCATTTTTTGCAGCTAAAAACGTGACTGTATTCAAAAACATTGAAGGTATGAATGAAACGACGCCTCCAGTCACAACTTTTTAGTGTTTTATTAACTACACGATGCATTTCGAACGTTGTGGGTAAATCATCAGGTGTAATTTCTCGTAATACATGTTTTATTTCTTCTCCTGAACGAGGTGAAATGCATATTCCTGTCACGAAAATGTTTAATATTAGAACAACTGGAGATATACCTCCACAAAACCAGAAATACAGAATCTACGTTATTCAGTAATTTTAAAGAACTATTCTAAAGCTATTTCTGGCATATATCAATTGTTTAATAGCTATATCTTTAGTACTACGAATAAATTCATCTTTGACAACACCATATACAAAAACTTCTATAAAGTGTTTATAAACATTTGTCTGCAAATGTACTTCTTGAATGAAGTGACAAAGTGGCACGTACTAAAACAACGGAGAAAAGAATGTTTGCCGGTACTAAAACGTTAAAAATGGTTTCCGTGGATGATGTGGTAAGTTTACGCTTCCACATTTTCCACTATTTTGCACACATTTTCCGCGTTCGACTTACTATTTTCGTGACAGGAATATGCATTTCACCTCATTTAGGAGAAGAAATAAAACACGTATTAAGAGAAATTACACCTGACAATGTACTCACAGGGTCCGAAATGCATCGTGTAGTTAACAAAACACGAAAACGTTGTGACTGAGGGAGTTGTTTAATTCATACGTCCAATATTTAGTTTAAAGTTGAGGCTAGTGGCTCCCACATTTCGAAAGCTTCCATTCTCTTCTTGTCCAAACTATTTGCCGTCCCTGTATCACTTCCATACATGGCTACACTCCATACAAGTACTTTCAGAAATGACTGCCTGACACTTAAATCTATACTCGATGTTAACGAATTTCTCTTCTTCAGAAACGCTTTCCTTGCCGTTGCCAGTTTACATTTTATATCCATTCTACTTCGATCATCATACCTTATTTTGCTCCCCAAATAGCAAAACACTTTTACTACTTTAAGTGACTCATTTACTAATATAATTCCCTCAGCATCACCCGACTTCATTCGACTACATTCCATTATCATCGTTTTGCTTTTGATGATGTTCAGTTTATATCCTCCTTTCAAGACACTGTCTATTCCGTTCAACTGCTCTTCCAAATCCTTTGCTGTCTCCGACAGAATTACAATGTAATCGGCGAACCTCAAACTTTTTATATCTTCTCAGTGGATTTTAATACCTACTCCTAATTTTTCTTTTGTTTCCTTCACAGCTTGCTCAATATACAGATTGAATAACATCGGGGAGAGGCTACAACCCTGTCTCACTCCCCTCCAGACCTCTGGTTCCCTTTCATGACTCTCGACTCTTATAACTGCCATCAGGTTTCTGTACAAATCGTAAATAGCCTTTCGCATCCTGTATTTTACCCCTGCCGCCTTTTGAATTTGAAAGAGTGTATTCCAGTCAACATTGTCAAAAGCTTTTGCTAGATTCGTACGTTTGCCTTTCTTTAATCTATTTTGTAGGATAAGTCGTAGGGTCAGTATTGCCTCAAGTGTTCCAACATTTCTACGTAATCTAAACTGACCTTCCCCGAGATCGGCTTCTACCAGTTTTTTCCATTCGTCTGTAAAAAATTCGCGTTAGTATTTTGCAGCTGTGCCTTATTAAACTGTTAGTTCGGTAATCTTCACACCTGTCAACACCTACTTTCTTATGGATTGGAATTATTATATTCTTCTTGAAGTTTGAGGGTATTTCGCCTGTCTTATACATCTTGCTCACCAGACGGTAGAGTTTTGTCAGGACTGGCTCTCCAAAGGCCGTCAGCAGTTCCAATGGAATGTTGTCTACTCCGGGGGCCTTGTTTCGACACAGGTCTTTCAGTGCTCTGTCAAACTCTTCACGCAGTTTCGTATCTCCCATTTCATTTTCATCTACATCCTCTTCCATTTCCATAATATTGTCCTCAAGTAGATCGCCCGTGTATAAACCCTCTACTCTTTCCACCTTTCTGCTTTCCCTTCTTTGCTTGGAACTGGGTTTCCATCTGATCTCTTGATATTCATGCAAGTGGCTCTCTTTTCTCCAAAGGTCTCTTTAATTTTCATGTAGGCAGTATCTATCTTACCCCTAGTGATATGCTCCTCTACACCCTTACATTTGTCCTCCAGCCATCCCTGTTTAGCCATTTTGCTCTTCCTGTCGATCTCATTTTTGAGACGTTTGTATTCCTTTTTGCCTGCTTCATTTACTGCATTTTTGTAATTTCTCCTTTCATCAATTAAATTCAATATTTCTTCTGTCACCCAAGGATTTCTACTAGCCCTAGACTTTTTAGCTACTTGATCCTCTGCTGCCTTCACTACTTCATCCCTCAGAGCTATCCACTTTTCTTCTACTGTATTTAGTTCCCCCATTCCTGTCAATTGCTCTCTTATGGTCACCCTGAAACACTGTACGATTTCTGGTTTAGTCAGTTTATCCAGGTTCCATCTCCTTAAATTCCCACATTTTTGCCGTTTCTTCAGTTTTAATCTACAGTTCACAACCATTAGATTGTGCTCAGAGTCCACATCTGTCCCTGGAAATTTCTTACAATTTAAAACCTGGTACCTAAATCTCTGTCTTACTATTGTATTATCTATCTGATACCTTCAAGTATCTCTAGGATTCTTCCATGTATACAACCTTCTTTTATGATTCTTGAATACAGAATGAAAAACGGGCCAAAGCCGAGAACTACTTGCAGTGGATATAATAAATGTTCGTGTTCAGAGTCACATTTTATACTGTTCATATGCCAGGTTAGAAGTATGAAACCGGAATTAGGTTGCATAAACCAGATATCTATTGTCCGAAACTGATATATGATATTTTATTCAAAATAACCTCCATTGCTATTTACACATTTCTCCCACTTATTCGGTAGGTTATGAATACCACGCTATAAAAAACAGTTCTTCCTTTGAAGCGAACCAGTCAACGAACCATTTTCGTACATTTTCATACGAACTGAAGCGCTGTTCAGCGAGAGCATGTCCCAGTGTTGCAAACAGATGATAATCGGACGGAGCCAGGTCAGGAGAATAAGCTGCATACCCTAGTATTTCCCAACCCAACGCCTCGGTCGTTTCCCTGACCCGTTTTGCTGTGTGTAATGGGACGTTATCCTGGAGCAATATGACTTTGTGTTGCCTTTTTCACGCAATGCTAGATTTAAGTCGATAATTAGCTGTTGCTAGCTATCAGTGTTAGCGGTTTCACCAGGTTTTAGCAGCTCGCGATAGATTAGACCCTTATGATCCCACCAAACACAGAACATTGTCTACTTTCCAAAGCTATTACTTCGTGCAGTGGATGTCGATGGTTTGCCTGGATTCACCAATGATTTACGGCGTTTATGATTCTCAAAATACATCCATTTTTCATCACCCGACACTATTCGATGGAGAAGACTTTCTTTTGTATCTGGCTTGCAGCATTTCACAAGTGGCCTTTCGATTTGCTTGCTGTCTTTCATTCAGTTCAAGTGAAACCCTTTTTCCCAATCTCTGCACCTTCCTCGTAGCTTACAACCGAAGAGAAACGGCTTTCTGCGTCATATGTAATTGTTCCACGAGTTCCTGTTGAGTTTGAGTATCATCTTCATCCAATAAGGCCTGTAATTCGTTGTCTTTGTACTTTTTCTGTGGTTTCCCGCCCTCGTCGTTTCTCATGTAAAAATCCCCACTTTTGAATTTTTTGAACCACTGGAAACACTGTGTTTTCCCAAGAGAGTGTTCGCCGTAATACTCGAAAAGCATTCGGTGCGAATCTGCAGCAGTTTTCTTCAAGTGATAACATGATAATAGAAAACTAATGCTGTCAGCAATCTGTAGTTCGTAGGTACAAAACTCGACATGTTTACAGGTCTGAAACAGACACCGATGTATGGAACATGGGTTACCGTGTGTTGACATTCACCGTCAGTCGTTACAGGAAGCAGATGGCGCTGCAGACGGCTAACACCATTTATAGGGGAATTCCGGTTTCATACTTCTACACCTGGTAGTTTACAATGATATTGCAGCAAAAATACTTTGTGTATAGCACATTACAAAAATTACTCCTGTACTCTCAATCTGCTCTGCATTGTGTGCAGTTCCAATGTTTATTAATATTTACATACTCGGTGGGCAAATCTGTGCGGCATTGCCTACAATGAAACGCATAGCCATTCCCAATTAGGCACTCACCCGTTCACTTACCACACTCGACTCCACCTGCCATAGACTGAAATCATTGTTGTCGCTCTGAGGTCACACAAAGTGCTTCATCGCGCTGAATCACAATACTACTGTTACTGAAACAGTGTAATGGAAAGAATTTGAATTTTCTGTGTAATTTCTTACTACTGAGTGTCGCTATGATGACTGTCAATCAAATCAGAACTTAGATACAAAAAAATGAAGTTGTTTATATCTCCTTCCATCGCTTACGTCATATCAGCTAAAATAAATCATTACAGTTGTTAAGTTAAGTGTGTGAGTGTTCGTTAAGGCTGCCAGGTCACAAAGTCAATATCAAAAATGGCTCAAATGGCTCTAAGCACTATGGGACTTAACTGCTGAGGTCATCAGTCCCATAGAACTTAGAACTAATTAAACCTAACTAACCTAAGGACATCACACACATCCATGCCCGAGGCAGGCTCAAATGGTTCAAATGGCTCTGAGCATTATGGGACTCAACTGCTGTGTTCATCAGTCCCCTAGAACTTAGAACTACTTAAACCTAACTAACCTAAGGACATCACACACACCCATGCCCGAGGCAGGATTCGAACCTGCGACCGTAGCGCATCGTTAATATCAAATGAAATGTATGTCAATTACAAATTCTCCGTGAATCCAACAGGTCGCCATGTGTAGATGTTACATCTGTCCAGTCTCAGTAAACACAAAGGGTTAAACTAAGATGGATATGAATTAAATATGAAGTGAGCCTAGTTATGGAAATAGGTAGCTGTGACTATGAGGTGGAGAATGGACTGAACACTCTGGGAGATATAGTGTGAAGTAGAAAAGGAAGTTCAGAGAGAGCGAATAGTGTGGCCGTCCACCGTTTGATAGTACTAGCATATTCATACGACGACATTTGTATCGCAGACATACACATCAGTTCCGACTTCGTAGAGGTTCTATAGGTGATATACATGTCAATTGATATCGACACTTAAAGTATGGGTTTGATGATGGGTTGCATGAATACATATTTTGAAATTAAATATTTAACACGCAGCTCGCAGTGTACAGCAACAGTCTTACAACAAATATAATCTGTGAAGCACCAAGCCTACAAGAATTTTACAGAGCGAATGTAGGATTAGTACTGGGAACGCTCAAGGGATGTGATGGTGTGTGGTGGGCAGTAAAACAATTATGCAGCGTTGGGTGGGGTAGAGCTTATATTTGTAAAAAAATAAGATAGTGTAGGTAACGGCCGAAATTTTTTTCAGGGATGAATTCGTAGTCTGAGAGGGGAAGACATTTGAAATTGTTCTGAGAATTTGGAGATGTAAAGTAATTGGGTCCTTAAGACAGATGCGCAGCAGAAGGCTAGGGTTCTCAAGACATGAGTATACTATGGGGTGCTGCGATACTACTTGGTGTGAGACATAAACTGGTAAAACATACATGTATTTGAGGAAGTTCTGCGTTATTCAGGAGCTGGTACAAAATGTAGGTGGGGAATAATGAGTGGATATGGAAAGTGCGACATGGTGCTCAAGAATTTTGAGGGCATGGTAAGATGGCTCTGAGCACTATGGGACTTAACATCTGAGGTCATCAGGCCCATAGAACTTAGAACTACTTAAACCTAAGGACATCACACACATCCATGCCCGAGGCAGGATTCGAACCTGCGACCGTAGCGGTCGAGCGATTCCAGACTGATGCGCCTAGAACCGCTCGGCCACATTGGCCGGCCGGCATGGTAAGACTGGGAGGTCTGTGCTAAATGTTTTAGGTGGGTGTGGGATGTATGATTTTCTTCTAACTAGGAGTAATACTTGAGAGATTTAGCCTCAGTGCTCAGCAAGCTTTTTGTAGGCATCATTTGGCCACTGCCCTTGCCTCAGTGGTAATACCAGTTCCCATCAGATCACCAAAGTTAAGCAATGTCGGGCTTGGCTCGCATTTTGGTGGGTGACCATCAGGTCTGCGGAGTGCTGTTGGCAAGTGGGGTGCACTCAGCCCTTGTGAGGCAAACTGAGGAGATACATGGTTCCGAAGTAGCGGCTCCGGTCTCGGAAACTGACATACGGCCGGGAGAGCGATGTGCTGACCACATGCCTTTTCATATCCGCATCCAGTGATGTCTATGGGCTGAGGATGACACGGCGGGCGGTTAGTACCGTCCGCAGCTCGTGGTCGTGCGGTAGCGTTCTCGCTTCCCACGCCCGGGTTCCCGGGTTCGATTCCCCGCGGGGTCAGGGATTTTCTCTGCCTCGTGATGACTGGGTGTTGTGTGATGTCCTTAGGTTAGTTAGGTTTAAGTGGTTCTGGGTTCTAGGGGACTTATGATCATAGATGTTAAGTCCCATAGTGCTCGTAACCATTTGAACCACTTTTTGGTCAGTACCGTTGGACCTTCATGCTCTGTTCGGGAGAGTTTCGGAGGAGTTTCGTAGGCTTCTATCTGGGCAGTTAGTAGATGGGGAGTCCAGGCTAGGTTTTAGTGGACTTCGATCTATTAGTGTTCTGTATAATGAAATAGGTGACTGTCGATTCTGAGGTAGAGGTCCCGAGGACACAAAGCTCTCTGATAAGTACTGACTGACAATTTTTGAGGTCCTAACTAATCAATAGCGATTTGTGGGTAATGTAAGAAAAACGGTTAGTTTATATTGCCAATGGGGTTTTCTCTATTATAACCAATTTCAGTCATAGACAGACCATGTTCATACCAGTATGTACCTCAATGTGTGATGCACAGAACGGATATGTGGAACCAGCGTTGAAGCTGCTGCTTAATTGATAACAGGTGCTTCTTTACACTTACAGCTGCTCTGAACGTCGACGTCACACGTGACACATGGAGATAATGCTCGTATGAAGATGGTTTGTCTACGACTAAAACCAGTTGCGACAAAAATAAGCATCGTCTGCGATATGGACTATTTGTTTTTGCTTAAATTATTGAGTGGCCTTTTGGAGGACGCCAGACGATAAAATTATTAGGGTGGACTTAGATGAATCGTTGGGATGAATGTAGGGTTATATGGACTACAAAGAAAGTAGTTTCGAAAGCTTGTTAATGTAACTACATTTCGCTTACCTGCTATCCCCACCTACTATCTGTCTGAAGGGAGGCTCACAACAAACTAAAAGTACTGAAACAACTACCTCACCTACTATGGAGACTACATTGCTCAACTATCATCCATCAACTGAAGAATCCCTTCCATCCCATCCTCACATAAGAAAATGCATCAAAGGTCTCCCAAGTCTTACCATCCCCTCAGATCTCTTGAGCACCACACCTCACCCTCCATATCCATTTACCCTTCACCACATGTACTTTGTACCAGCATAAGAAAAGGACCTCTACTTCCCTAGTTACATGCATGCCTTTTTAGTTGACGGCCGCTGTGGCCGAGCGATTGTAGGCGCTTCAGTCTGGGACCATGCTGCTGCTACAGTCGCAGGTTCGAATCCTGCTTCAGACAGGATGTGTGTGATGTCCTTAGGTTAGTTAGGTTTAAGTAGTTCTGAGTCTAGGGGACTGATGATCTCAGATGTGCTTAGAGCCATTTGAACCATTTCAACCTTTTTAGTCTATGTGTGGTATGGTAAGGAGTGGTAAACGGAGGAATTTCTACAGTCTTCATAAGAAGTTGGAGTAGTATTGTTACAAGGGTTGAACAGTTGTTGGGAAAGGATTTTACAGATTGATTCCTAGTCATGTTTGAATACTCACAGCCACAGAGGCAATAAGGAAACCTGCCAGTATTGTAACTGTGGTTTCATAAGAGTGGCAAATGTAACCTTTTGTGGAGCACGTGAAACCGTGACTGTAAGGTATGTGCTGTGTGCCGGTTGCAGAGCTGACGCAGAGCGGCGGCTGGGACATCGTTCCACTGGCGGCCCTGCTGACGGGGGCGCTGTTGGCGGCGGGTCTGGCCGTGTTGCTGGTGGCCGTGCTGGCCGTGCGTCGGCGGCGCGCATACGAGGCGGCGGGCGGCCGCGGGCGCGGGGGCGGCACCTCTGGGGGCGGCGTCTGCAGCGGGGGCGGCGCCGCGCCAGCCCTGCAGCTCGAGAAGCAGCCGCCGCCGCCGCAACACGGCTCCATGCTCGAGATCAACCACGGCCACGAGCGCTACGTCGTCTCCTACCGCCTCAAGACGGCCCAGGACAGCTGCGTCGTCGACGGCCGGCAGCCGGACATCCTCAAGTCTCCCAGGGGTACGCACGGTTTTCTAACTATTGTTTCGTATGCCAGTATACAAAGTTAACAAGATACTTAAAGCAATAAGTTAAAGCTATCGTTGTTTCGAAAACTGATTTTAATACAGTACTTGATTATGCACATTCGTACTATTGCATACCTTTTCCTTAGCCATACGAAAATGGTGCTGGTTTGCAGCAGAGTAGTTTGTGTAGTGGAGGTGCTGCAAGTTGAGTGGGCGCAAGTATATGTAGGTAACAACTTCATAAGATACCAGATAGAATAATAAACAGAACTGGATGATATCTGAGGAACGTGCTTGGTATCAATTAGGAGTTCGAAAATGTGAAAAAATAAATGTGTAAATGCCTCTGCACAAGCAACGTGTATGGCATAAACAAACAACAGTAATAAAAGAAGAACAATGTATGCACAGACGATATTCAGGCAAACAAATTATCTTAAAAGAAAAACAAATGGATAGTCTTTTCAGCCTATTCAGCAGAGAATGTACGCTACACTGCAGGTGCACTGCAGTAACTGAATGAAGGTAGGTAAACATTCCACATGCACTGACAGGCAAGTCAACCTAATGTTTCAGTTGGGGACTGAAGTACAGGCCACACATTTGAAATCACAGGTGCTGCCTCTACACTCCAACAAGAGGACTCTACAGAGAACCAGGAACAAAACCATCTCGAACCCTTCCTTCTGCGCCGCCCTATGGCCATCGCTATCTTTCTGTTGTGCTCCTGAGTCGACGCAACTGGTTTATGCATCGGTATTGGGGAGAACCACTATCCAGCTGCACCACCACCTACCGTTTCAGGGTTGCGGAAACTCTGTTTCTTTGGAGATTGGACTCACAACCTGAGGAGTGCACTTAGGCACAAAATCACAGCCGATTCTGCCGGTAATTGTTCATGTAGGCGGCCCTCAAACAGCTCACCCCTCAGCATCGGTATTTGCACAGTACGCGTTGCAGTCGGATCTGCTGCCATAAAAGTTCGCAGATGCCCAGCCCTACCGAATGTCGAGCCCAGGTATCTTCCGGTTCATTAGGTTTTGCCCAGCAAATCCGAGTGAGTCACAGATTCTTAGCCGTAGCTTCATCTACTACATGGCCAGGACTTGAACTAGAACTCTGATACCTGTTTATTACTCTTACCATTTCCCTTAGAACCACCACTGTCCCACCAGGTTTGATGAACAACGGACGAGACTGCTTACACCTAGCCTCTATGGCGCGTATTTTACTGTCTGAGAGTGCCCATTGTCCTGACCACCAGGGATAGTGTTATTTCATGCAAAAGTATGGGTACCTACCGTGCTTTCTGCCTAGGGGCACATCCTATTCCAGGAAGATAACTCGCATACTATACTCTTCCAGTAGCGGTCCAGCAGCTTAGACGACTACTCCAGTGGTTACCCCAAGTTTTTCTTCCTTTCAGGCACGTGCCCATATCGGCAAGCTAACTCTCACCACGTTTTACGAAATGCTGTCGATCATGCCCTTACATGCCTCTATCACACATCTTTCGACATACTAACAACATCCATTCCCCAAGTTTCTAGAATTGGTTACTCCTTGACAGTTTCCTTTGGACAGACAACATGCGATCTGCCAAAGGATTTCTTCGTGACCGCGTACACTCTTCAATACTAGACTTACCCATTAGCTAAAGGAGGTAGGCACTGCTGTTTAACATGGACTCCAATTCACGGCGTGGCATTGCATTTATTACTTTAACAATAATAATCAATGGTGGAAGAGGTGGTGTGTGACAAAGAAAAATAGTAGGAAAGCAGGGAATAGATCGAGTATTTCAGGTCACAGAATATGTAAATAAAACTTTAGAAAGTCTACTTTCGAAGTATCCACACCAATAAGATTCCCACAGTGAATCTATGTTAACAATATTGAATGATGATTACTTTGGATATAACACACATTGTGAATGGATTTGTTCTGGACGGTTATGTCGTTAGAGGTTGTTACGAAAGGTAGAATGATTAACAGATGATCAATGGTAACTGCAATGACTGACAACATCCTTAATATAAACGATCATACAGTAACACTAGCGAACTCGAAAGAGTTTCGCAGTTGCTAAATATGTATGGCAATTGAGAATACTTTCAGATCTTCTTCCTCCCCTCCTCTGCCCACCTTCTCCTGCCCCTCTCTTTGGCCATCTTCTACTCCCTCCACTCCCCCTCCTCTCTCTCTCTCTCTCTCTCTCACTCACTCTCTCTCTCTCTCTCTGACCATGGGTCTCATTGCCAATGAAACCAGATTTAAAATTTAAGTCACTTAAAATGAAAAAGTAAATCGGTAGAGATCACTGGTAGATGCGGAATGAGAGAACTCTCCTGCTTCTTGATGCTTCAGTATAGTAATGTCCCGGCCGCGGTGGCCGTGCGGTTCTAGGCGCTCCAGTCCGGATCCGCGCTGTTGCTACGGTCGCAGGTTCGAATCCTGTCTCGGGCATGGTTAGGTAGGTTTAAGTAGTTCTAAGTTCTAGGGGACTGATGACCACAGCAGTTGAGTCCCATAGTGCTCAGAGCCATTTTTCTGATAGTAATGTCAGTGATAGTATTTCATATAGTTTGAATGTAAAAATGTGTACGATTACGAAGTTTGGGATTACTGATATTCCACACCGATATTCAGGTCATTAGCCGATATGCCACAAATATAACATTCCTGTTTTCTCTAAAACAAACGAGGAAGAAAACAAAACCTCACATAGTTGTGTATAAAAATTTTATTTAAAATTGCATAAAACGAGAAAGAATATATGTGAAAGTGATAAACAACTTAGAAGTGGAAGGGTGGTGGAAGGATCACCCTGAGAAACAACTTTCTGAAGTTGATTCACATACGCGTAATGCATGCGGAGGGTGGTTCCGACTGAGTAGACAATTGACTACAAATATTGCGGAGATGCCCAAGTCTCCCAGAAAGGGTGCGGTGATTTACGAAAATTCTGCCCCAGAGACGCTGGCTGGACTGGTGTTACCTGAAGTCTAACCTTCAGGCGTTCGTTTGCAGCCTGTAAGATCTCAAAATAGTGCGTGATTCCCGAAATATCGTCTATGAAAAGGATATCCAGTCTGAAGGCTGCAGTACCAATTACCGGATTGGGAAAATTGGACAACAACATATCGGATAAGTGACTCAGCATATGAAGCTTTGCAAGTCGTTTTTGTAGAAGTGGAATCACAGTGTTGACTCAACCGCCGCTAATCCGTCACATATGAGCAGTAGGATTGATCACGCTGCTGGGGGATTGATTGTACTCGAGGTGCGATGCGACCAGGTAGAATCACTCTGAATAAGCATTCGACAGCAACAAACGCTTCTCTTCGAACATGAGCGCAGCCGTATTCTAGAATGAAGACAACTTCTTGAGCAAGAAAAAGTGACCATGAAGAGTGTCATCTGACAACTGAAACCCGGTGAAGTGCTGATTCAGCCGCTGCAGATACGCGTGCCAAACGTCGTTTGCATATGTACAGGAGCTTGTCCTTAGGCAGCAAGAAAAGAATAACATCACGTTGCTCCTGTTCGGACGCATTTGGTTCACGATTCCGTATTTACCGCACGCATTCCCCATTAATCCGTTGTCGACATGTCGCTGCATATATACCCGCACCGAAATTGCGCTTCGTTGCGTATACGCTGCAACAACCATCTCTAACGGAAACTTTCTGATCAAGCCTTATATAAAAGCAAGAAAGGTAGTGTCAGTACATTATAAGCAAGGAAGCCACATACTTCAATAAGTTATTTATGCCAGTCTATAGACGTGTGCATGGTACAATTTTATCAACCTCTTCTCTAGCTTTTCACTTGCCTCTTTTTCGCCCTTATTTCACTCTCGGTGGTCCGCTCTGTACAAGAGCTGATCACAAGCCCTTGAAGTAGATATACGAATGAAAATCCCGGCTACTCAGCTCCCCTTTTTTTTTCATGTCTTGTTGTGAATAGTGTCAGAACCGTTGCCAGACGCCGGTGAACTGTTTACACTGGAATGTGTATTTGATATGTACGAGAGAATCGGTTAAATTTTAAACAGTGTTACCTTTTTATCGCTGCAAGTTAAGTGCCGCACCATCTTTTTAACTATATTTAGAATCACTTATTTCGTGTGACTGTCAGCTAACCGAAACCGCAACCTCCGCACCTCAGACCTAGCGGATATTCCGGTACAGTCGGAATATGTGCCGCACATGTCGATATTTGATACTTATGTATGCTAAGCCTCGCCTGCGTCATCAAATTGAAGTTTTATCAGTCATAACGTCCGCAGGAACAAAATCTTTACGGCTAGCGTACATTTTCATTCCCCACGTCAACAACACTGAAAGCAATCTACGTCCACACCATATCACTTAGGTGCCGTCTAGTACATTTGATGGCCGATAAATTTTATACCATCTCGTCGACGTGGCCATCTTCAACGAAGATGGTCGATAAACGTTATACAGGCTCGCAGACGTGGTCATCTGATACATCTTATGGGTGATAAGCGTTGCATGGTGAAATCGTATATAAATCCTCACTGCTTCGAATTTGTTTTTTCTGAAGATGAGATTGTTCTACCACGAACCGCCCTTATCTTCTCCTCATTAACATTTAGTTACAATAAATGGGCGGTAAACACAAACAGTTTAACTGATTCCTTAGAGAAGAGGCCTGAAAAAATTTCGAAATTAACGTCATCGAATTCTGAAATGATTTAAATATGTGCGTCCTTGAAATCGACAAATTAGTATGCACGTGAACATTGACTTGACATATGGTTCCGCAGTAGTAATATGTTGCTTTTTTTTTAAAAAAAAAGGCATTTTATGGCTAATAGTGACTTGTGAACAAAATTCTGTGACTGCTTTACTTTATTAGCAAGTGGAGTTAATCTTCATCTAAGATGACCTTCGTTGACTTTGTGGAAATGTAAGTTAAGGGAATTGGTGCGTTTAGTTCAATGACGTTTATGTGAGTTCGGGAATGTAAAGGTAGGCAAAATGTGTCAGGTTTTAGTTTTTGAATTTGAGAGGTAAACTAGTTGGTTTGATGGTTACGAAAAAGTAAAATGAATGTTATCTGAGGCAATGTCTGAGAGTAACTGGGGAGAAGACAAAAGAAAGAAAGAACTTGTACATAGAGAGCGAAAAGAGGAATTTATTAAACATGAAAGGACTGATGCATATCAGCGAGCATATTATGGGTACAGAAAGAAGGCTGAATATGCTCTTCCTAGTGAAGCTGTAGGGTGTTTTACAATCTCTATGGCCTCTCTGTACAACCTTTCATAATATCCGCTTGTGGCTACCAGTACTTGAGTCCTATCAAAAAGAATGTGGTAGTCTCCTGACTCCAAAGCATGTTCCGCAACAGCTGATCTGTCGATCTCCCCTCTTATGCAGTTACCCTTGTGCTCTTCTCGTCGTATTTTGACAGTTCTTTCTTTAGTATGCACATACACGTCCACACAACTACACGAATTCCCATAATTTCCTGCTTTTTTCCAGCTGTTGCCTAGCACCCTTGGCCGATTTTAGATGATCTTGTGTCTTCCGGGTGGGTTTGTAGATTGCCAATATATTTCGCTTCTTCAAGATTTTTCCTATACGGCCAGTAACATCCTTAATCAAAGACAGGAAAACTTCAATTACAACGGCGTCTGAGCATTGCATTGATTTCTAAGCGGTGGTCTTAACTTTCTCTTCACATCAGCGAACGAATTACAATTCTTGAGTAATGAGTTGGTGAGGTGCTTTAATTTTGCATCCAGCAACTCTGGTTCGCAGATATTCCTTGCTCTATCCACCAACATCTCTATGACGTCTCGTTTTTGTTGTGGGTTGTAGTTCGAATCCCGACGTAGGTAATGTTCTGTGTGCCTCTGTGTGGAAGGGAGATTCAGGGATCATCTGTTGTGGAACATGCTTTGTAACTAGGAGATAGTCGCATTCATTTTGACAGGACTCAAGTAATGGCAGCCACAAGCGGTTACCATAAAAGGTTATACAGAGAAACCACAGAGATGGTGAAACACCCCGTAGTTTCAATAGGAAGGAGGATGACGTGAAACCGAATGACATCTGGATTGCGGTGCTGAAGAAGATGTGTACCAATCTTCCACAATGGGGTGCTAGCAACGCCCAACTGCGCTCTCTCTTTCGAAATATGTGACGTCACGCCATTGCGCATAAGCTCGTGGAGGTGGAATTTTGCTGTAGTACTGGGCGAGCCAGGATGTTAATCGGATATTCAAAGAAGCTACGATCCTCCTTGAAAATGTCCTCCACAGATGAGGACGAAACATTGGGTTTAAGGTGAAATCTATTCGACCAACGCTTCACCGATGACTGTCGCATGTGCCTTCATCCAGACAATCACCGCAGACGTGTTTGGAGGCTACCCGGCCAGGCTGAACGCCTTAGACACACTGTCCAGCGAGTGCCGCAATGTGGATGCTCCCTGCTGTTTTGGGGTGGCATTATGTGGAGACGACGTACGCCGCTGATGGTCATGGAAGGCGCCGGAACGGTTGTACGACACGAGAATGCCAACTTCCGACCTATAGTGCAACCATATCGGCAGCATATTGGCGAGGCATTCGTCTTCATGGACGACGATTCGCGCCCCCATCGTGCACATCTTGTGAATGACTTCCTTCAGGATCGCTCGATTAGAGTGGCGAACGTATCCTCCAGACATGAACCCTACCGAATATTTCTAGGAGAAGAAACTACATGACAGATCAAAACTTTGTGCCGGATCGAGACTCGAACTCGGGACCGTTGTCTTTCGCCTGGGACAGATTGAAAAGGGCTGTTCATGGACGACGTGGCCCACCAACCACTCTGGGGGATCTACGCCAAATCGCCGTTTAGGAGTGGAACAATCTGGACCAACAGTGTCTTGATGAACTTGTTGATAGTACGGCACAACGAATACAGGCATGTATTAATGCAGAAGGCCGTGCTACTGGGTATTAATGATACAATCTGGACCACCACCTCTGAAGTTCTCGCTGAAGGTCTTGCTGTATGGTGGTACAACATGCAATTTGTGGTTTTCATGAGCAATAAAAATGGCGGATATGATGTTTATGTTGATCTCTAGTCCTATTTTCTGTATAGGTACCCTGGGTATTGTGTGATGTCCTTAGGTTAGTTAGGTTTAAGTAGTTCTAAATTATAGTGGACTGATGACCATAGATGCTAATTCCCATAGTGCTCAGAGCCATTTGAACCATTTGTATAGGTACCGGAACTCTCGGAACCGAGCAAAAAGTTTCTTAATATATGAATTAATTAGGGCCTTAGGTATAGATCCTAAAGTGGAGGTTTGCACACATAAATTATTTACTATGAATGATAGGTATGATGGTAGGTTTTAAGATACAGAATCTCTCGATTAACGCAGTAAGTTGTTCAGTGAAACATAATTATTCAAGGAGACGACGAATGGAATGTGAGAGGCTTTACAAATTCATTATATTTACTCCAGCTATTGGATATGTTGATTTACGTCGTTACTTGAACAAAATAGATAACGCCCCTCTTATACTAACAGAGGTCTGAAATTTACTCTCTGATTTTGTGAATCCCAAACAACAGCCGCGCGGAATGGCCGCTCCGTTTGAGGCTCCATGCCACTGACTGCGCGGCCCCTCCCGTCGGAGGTTCGAGTCGTCCCTCGGGCGTGGGTGTATGTGTGTCGTTCCGAGGATAAGTTAGTTTAAGTAGCGTGTAAGTCTAAGGATCTATGACCTCAGAAGTTTAGTCAAAAATGGTTCAAATGGCTCTGAGCACTATGGGACTTAACATCTTGCCCGAGGCAGGATTCGAACCTGGGACAGTAGCAGTGCCGCGCTTCCGGACTGCAGCGCCTAGAACCGCACGGCCAACGCGGCCGGCGAAGTTTAGTCCATTAGGAATTCGGACAAACACACACACACACACACACACACACCAAACAACAAAGAGTCACAGTGGACTAGATAATCACTGAAAAAGTCGTACATTCAACGCAGCTATTCTGGACCAGAGACAGTTGAGGGTATTGATTTCAACAAGTGCAGAGCAAGAAAGTGCCCTATCACGCCAGTGCTGTGACTTTTGCTCACTGCAATTGTTTACCGCCAGCCATATATAACGCCGCCACCATGCGAATGGTTCTACAGTATAGGTCAAGGTCACGCCATTGTCACAATAACTCTGGACCTCGCTGATCTTTTCTTCTCCAAGACACGTGGATGATATGCTCGCGATGCACAAAGATCCAAGTCTCCAAACCAAAAGTGGCACTAGCTAGCACGTCTGGGCATGGACTTGCGTCCCGTCTCTTTCTTGTCTATCCGCATCCTCCTCAGGATTTTTACAGAACCTTACGTCCACCTATGTTTTCACGCCAAATCTCACGCTCCCAACAATAGCGAAAATGCATACAGGTCCGCCCAGCAGAGGGGTTCCTTCAAGCGCACAAAATTCTGCCAAGGCACTGCATTGTTTTAAAATGACAATCAAATTCCACAACGCACTTTCACACCTAAAAGTCTGCCATTTCAGATTCGTCTACGTAGCATCTCTGATAAATTGACCGATTATGTGTCTTCGTACCCGGAGACTAGCCTTGTATCAGAGGTCGTCTACAATTAGAAGGTTGATCATCAGGCTACGTCATTATTTTCGTCAAACCATGTTTCCTTCGAAAACTGTAAAATATTTGTCTTTAAATCGCTGTCTGCCAAACATGAGAAACCCCTGCTCTCCTACTGCTAGACTCTCCTGCCATCCTCTCTTCGACTACTTGCCAGGCATGGATTGCAAAATGCAAGATGGAGAGCTACCTGCTCGCCGGGCCACGGCATACTGCCTTCCGTCGAAACCGCATAGGCTGACAGCAGAAACGCCACTATTCTCGCTCCAGCCTGTCCCAAATCCAGAGCTCTGAGCTGTCTCACACCCACAGAATTAATCCAGAAAACATTGAGAGTCCAGCACTGTGTTGAAAGAAAGGAAATGAAACTAGAAACAGCCCAGTATGAACAATCACTGTGATGTTAATAAAAACATTGGTGTGGGAGTCCACTCCAGTTACTGAATTATCCTCAAATTAAACGAAAAACGTGTGCAAAATCGCCTGTTGTGTTTCAGATTAACCTGTCCCAAAGCTGTTGCTGTACAGAGCGAATATGTTATGTCATTTCCATCTACTATTTTAGCCGGCCGCGGTGGACGAGCGGCTCTAGGCGCTTCAGTCTGGAACCGCGCGACTGATATGGTCGCAGGTTCGAATCCTGCCTCGGGCATGGATGTGTGTGATGTTCTTAGGTTAGTTAGGTTTAAGTAGTTCTAAGTTCTAGGGGACTGATGATCTCAGATGTTAAGTCCCATAGTGCTCAGAGCCATTTGAACCATCTACTCTCGTCTCTCGTACACACAGAAAATCGAGAAACAGGATTTTGACTTATTTCAGTTAAGAGTTTAATTACTTAATAAAATAAATGTAGTATCCAATGGTTACAGTTCTCTGAACCGTTTCAACGTGGAAGTATCGCAGCAGCTTTAATCAAGACACTTTTTAGAGATGAAGCACCGTTTTACTACACTGGGTGAACCAATCATTGCGATATGTAGTACCTGTTAGTTCAAAATTTATGGAACCTCAGTAAGTGAATGCACAGTGCTCTCTGTCTGCAAACATGTGCCAGCGATGCGATTCCTGAAAAGCCACCACCACACATAACGGTGATTCCTGATAGCTATAAAGCCGTAGTTACTGGAAGACTATCGAATGAACATGAAGCAATCTTTGTGGCATCAAATTTCCCGTTGTTCATTCTATTCTTCATATACAGCTGCCGATTTTCTTAACAGAGATCTTCTCATCGAACATTTAGAGACACGAAATGACTTGTAAACACACAATGCTTAATATTGATTTATACCTGTAGAAAAAAGGAAATATACAATCTATAAAGATTCATTGATTACCCGCGAAGACCAGAAATCTCTTACAGTTCGAACCAGATGAAATTTATCTTGCAGCATTGACCTTCTGAAATTACTTTACAGTACGAATCTGTTTTTTTAGCTCTTTTATGAGAGCGATGATTAAAAATGCATCAACCGTACTTGAGTTACGAGTTTGCTTGCATTCGGCAGAGTATGAACGACTTTCTCGTATGAAGAGAAAGTATTTTGTGGCGTTACTACCTTGTCATCATTTCATCAGGTTCCACACAGCTTTCGTAATTAGAAATTATCTTCAGAGCTCTTTCCATTCCAACAGAAAAATATATATAGTTATATTAGAAAGCAAAAATTTGTGTCAACATTCGGCAGTTATAATTTTTACGTACATCACGATATTCACCACATTTTCTGTCACAGTTTAGCGAGAACGGTCTCTCTTAACTGCGTAGCCTATGTGTATCAGGGGTAAGGGATGGAATTTTTGACAAGATACATAGCACATCCGTATAAGTTCCAAATTACTTCAGGGAGTGAGTAATATGGGAAACTGGCAAAAGATTCATACAAGGGAGAGGGGGGGGGGGCGAGTTGTTGATGTATGTAAGAAGGAGAGAGAGTATGGGAATTAGAGGATCTGGAAGTGTTTTGGAAAATAAAAATTACACGTTCATAGACGCCTCTTCAACTGTTTTAGGTATGACCTTCGTATCGTTACTGAGGGTAATAAATGGACGGCTATGTCCGTATTCTAACTACCTTTCGGTAGACATTCCTTCCGAATCGGTTCAGAAACTACAAATATCTATAGAATAGGCAGCCTTATCTCGTCCTTCCTTGCACCCTTGCACCTAATAAACGATAACTATCGTCCACAAAATGACTTATTTCAAAAATGACGATATTCGTAAAAAGTTAATTAATAAAAAATAAAATAAAACTGTTATCAAGTGGAAAGTTAGGATGCGCGGTTAAAGTATTGTTTGGTAATTACAGTAATTATACGTACAGCGAAAAATAGTGTGTCTTTGGGAGCACATTCCTTTTTTTTGGTGCTCGGGTGTGCACTCGTCCGTTTGCCCTTGCACTTACCTATGAGAGAGAATGTGTTTGTGTAAATGTATGTGTGTGTGTGTGTGTGTGTAAGAGGGAGAGAAATAGAGAGAGGCATAGAGATGCTGCGAATGTCATCAGAGATGTTTCTTGGAACTATAAAACGACAATAGCCTCTCTGCCTTGTTGCATGTTAAATGCGGAACACCTACACTTTTTCAGACAGTACCTACACTTTTACTATATATGGTAATATTAGTAATGAGGCGTACTATGCTGAAAGTACTACTTGAGAGCAAAGAGAGTTTTACTTTGTTTCAGCTGCGGATTCGGTACTGGCAGACGCGGCATCTCGCAGACAGGACCCGAGCTTGCGGCACAGCAACCCGCCAGATTCGGAAGCCATTGTAAGTACCCACCACTCTGATTTCCAGCTTATGAAGGGCGCATCAGATAATCACGAAATAATGTCAGTATTGGCTTTCTTGGTGAGATTCGCTGAGGGAACCCTCTCGTGGTATCAATATGTACCGAGTGGTTACAATTAAAGTGCAGCTACTCACAAGGATCCAGTATGTGCCGCAATTATCGTATGGCAGCGAAACTTGGTCTCTGTGCTAATGCGTTATGCCAAACCGATTTCCGCTGAAAAAAAAATTTGTTCCAGGTTTGGCCACCAGATGTAAATCTGACGCTGATAGGATCTTGTCGACCTCTCCGGTGCTCATATTGAGCAAATCAATATTACGCCTTTCTCGCTTGTTTGACCTTTTCAGCCCATGTTCCATTTCTAATGTATTACGTTTGCCATATTTCTATACGGCTTACTTGCGGTCACAGTGCACCTAGTGGCCAAAATTTGAACTATTTTCTTTCCAGCCTAAATCGGTTCGGCATTAACACATTAGCGTATCTACCACGTTTCACTGCCATACGATACCTACAGCCGACGTTGGACCACTGTAAGTACCTGCACTTTAATTGGAACCACTTGGTACCAACGTTTTAAAGCTATGTGCTAATTAGTTTCCTGCAATTCACTGCCAGGCGAGTGTCACCTTGCGGACGCGTGTGGGAAAATTGTCAAAAAGGTGTTTCAAGATGATATGGCCTTTTGACCGATGTCCTTTGACAACTTCACCCTGGATGAATAAATTTACATTTTCATTTGGTTAATCCTATTTCCTACTCCAAAATTACCAACAGTATCCTTACACAGAGCCTGATGAAAAGTTTGCCGATATCTGTTACTGGACGTTGATACGGAGTGCATCCACCTTCGCCATTGTGACGGTTTTAATTCTGCAGTGAACAAATTCAGTGAGGGTGTCTGCACGCCTGTGGAGGTATGCTGCCCATTTTTCCTCAAGATGCGATATAAGAGAAGGTGACTAGGGACACTGGAGTCGAGATTCTGCCCCGAGGATATTCCAGCGGGTCCATTTCCGCAGTGTTCTTGTCCAAAAACCACTGCCACACAGATGCTGCTTTATGACAGGGTGCACTTTCATGCTAATATCCTCCGCGAAGTACACAGTGCTCTAAAGTATTTCCACATTCTTGCATTTTGTACACTCTAATTACGAAGTACACCTTCCCCGTACTTCGCAGTTGGCATTACACAAATCCAGTCAGACACCAGACAGTGAGCGAGAGAGAGGACGAGCTTCATCGGAGTTGGCGCAATCCCGGCCAGCGACATTTCGGGAAGCCTTGCAGGACGTACACGCTCACGGTTTGCACCTCGTGGGGCCCAGAGACGGGCGCACGCCCTGCGCCCAGCGCTTCAACTATTGATGGCGGGTCAACATCGCGTCCGTCCCTGGACGCTTCGATTTCCTGTCGGCCGCGCCTCTCCTAAATGTTTCATTCCAGATAGCAGCGCCGGGGAACGACCGCCTGGCGTGCCACCGTCTTATCTCCAAGATTAGACCGCCCATTTCACTTTCATTACTGTAGTTCTCGCCTCGAATCCCTCCGAGAATTTGAGAATGATAAGTATGAACTATCACGAACGTTTCTAGACCATGACTTGTACCATTACAAACTTCTCACAGTTGTTATATCTTTACCAGCAACAGAAAAGAAAAAAAAATATTTGTGTCCGTTTCCTTTCCCTCGGAAATCAGCGTAAGGAGATAGACTATAGGGAGTATATTTCCAGTATACGGTTGAGGAAGAACGCTGTTTCGAAGAAAAATCTTTTGAAGCGATAGAACAGCATACACTGCCGCATAAAATATTAGTACAGCTGGATACACAACGTTGATTTTGACTCGATAACGGCACCTGGGGCATAGTAGATCTGATGATAATGGTTTCAGCGTCATCCACCAACAGGTAGCGTTTTGGCATAGCTAGTGAGCGCGAACTTTGTGTACCCTTTAATAGGGAATGCTCATAGCCAGTAAAGTCAGTATGGTAGAAGCATGTGAAGCAAGCCGGGCACTGTGCCACTGAGACTCACCCATGCTTCCTACAGCCACCTGATCGAGTCTCGAAGGGGTCAAATAGTGGCCTTCCGAGTGGTGGCATGGTCCGTTTGGACAACTGCCACACAAGTTGGACGTGTTGCGTGAGTTGTGCAATGATGATACGAGGATAATCCCGTAAGTAAGATCTCCTTTTTTTCTATATATTTGACAGTTGGTAACACTGTTAGGAAGAGTGCTTCACGCGCTGTGTGTAAACATGCGCACGCCGGGCTGAGGCGCTCAGTCTTGGCTTGGCAGCCATTGAGAGTGGAGCTCCTCTTGGATGTCACCGCCAAGTGCGTATTGCGCGCAGTTATTCGGTTTGGAACGCAAAGGGCACTGCGCCGATTGAGATCCATTACCAATTAACGGAAGTGTATGGTGAGTCATGCACGGATGTCAAAAATGTTCGTAAGAGGTGTAGAGAATTTGCTGCTGGTCGGACCGAAATTCACGACGAACAAAGCAGCGGGAGACCATCGATTTCTGTGGAGACAGTGTTGAAGGTTGAGCAAAGCGTGCGTGAAGATCGGCGGATCACCCTGGATGATCTCTGCACGTTGTTTCCTGAGGTTTCCCGAAGCACCACTCACAGAATTTTAACGGAAACATCGAACTACCGGAAGGTGTGTGCAAGGTGGGAGCCAGGCATGCTGACTGAGAACCACACGCGGCAACGAGTTGACGCTTCACGCGCATTTCTTCACCGCCTTGCAGCTGAACAGGACAACTTTCTGGACTCAATCGTCACGGGTGACGAAACCTGCGGCATACCACTTTACACCTGAGACCAAGCAACAATCACGCCACTGGCGGCATCCTTCTACGCCAAAGCCGTGGAAATTCAAACAAACAAGTCATGACAACCGTTTTTTGGATCGTAAAGCGGTATTGTTGGTCGACTTTATGCCCACTGGGACCATAATTAACGGTGACAGGTACTGTGAGACTCTGAAAAAACTCAAACGGGCAAATCAGAACCAGAGAAAAGGAATGTTGAGCAAGGGCGTACACATTCTCCATGACAACGCTCGCCCACACATCGCTCGGTAAACCGTTTCTCTCCTACAACAGTTTCAGTGGAACATAGTCACCCACCCAGTCTATAGTGATGAGCTGGCACCCAGTGACTATCACCTGTTCCCTAAGTTAAAAGACTATTTGGCCAGAAAGCGATTCAGCTCCGACGACGAGGTGAAAGAAGAGGTTCGTTACTTCCTGAACAGCATGGCGGTGAGCTGGTATGACATGAGCATACAAAAACTGCCACAGCGTCTACAAAAATGGATCGACAGAAATGGTGATTATGTAGAAAAATAGCTAAATGTTCAAGCTGTAAACTGATGTAAACCATTGTAGAAGGAAACAGGTCTATGTACTCATAAAAAATAGGAGACCTTACTTTTGGGATTACCCTCGTAGTATCAGTGGTCTCGTGGAATGGCTCACACCCGCAGACGAAGTTCTCAGCGTGCAAACAACACACACGCACGCCAGGATCGTCGTATTGTAAGGGTGGCAGTTGCAGATCTTACAGCTACCATAGCACAGATAAGAGGGCTTGTAAGCCTAGACGTGTCAACAAGAACTGTTGTGAACCGGTTATTAGCGGTGGGACTACACGCACGCACACCTCTAGCCCATCTTCCAATCACGCCACAGCATCGACTTGCACGGTTTGACTGGTGCCACCAGATAATCACTTGGAAGATTGAATAGTTTTCAGCGATGAAAGCAAATTCTGCCTGCACGAAAATGATGATCGTTTGGGCGTACGAAGTAGTCCTGGTGAGCCCTGTCTCGTAGTGTGCTTTCGTCCAAGACACACTCGCCCAACCCCTGGCGTTATGTTCTGGGCTGTGGTAAGTTACAGCCCTCGTTCACCTTTGGTGTTCCTGTAAGGGACACTAACCAGCGATCGATAGATGTCGAATGTTGTTAGACCAGTTCTTTTGCCATTCTTGCAAGAGGAAGGCGATGTATTGTTCCTACAGGATAATGTTCGTTCGCACACTGTCTGTAAAACATAACGTGCTTTACAAGACGTGCCGCAGCTTCCCTGGCCAGCACAATCTCCAGACTTGTTTCCAGTCTAGCACATGAGCGATGACAGAGGACGAGTGATGACTAGTGTGACTAGGCAACCCTTAGAGAACAACGTGTACAGGTCGAGTAGGAGTGGAATAACGTAAACCAGCACACTATTCGCCATCTGTACTATGCACTGGATGCCAGCGTCAGTACGTCTATTGCCGTCTGTGGAGGCTACACCACGTACCTATATGAGTGGTCCGGTACGGTTCGATACCTGGTACCTCAGAGGGCTTGGGGTATTGATCTGTAAACGTTTAATCGTTTCATGTACACCATACGCACTGAGGGGGCAATACAGCCTGAGTGAATTGGAAGCATCTAAAAGGGAGTACCAACACTGTAACACTTTTTTTGGCGGTGTATAAGGGGCAGTTAAATGAAAACTAAACAGACGAAAAACAGTAAGTGAAATTCTTGTTATTTCCAAAGAAATCGCCATAACTGTTTATTAATTTGTCCCCGCAGCGACACAAGTCGGTTAGTGCCTTCATTGTAAAACGTTGCCTACGGAAACATAATTTTATCCTGGCGTGCTCCTCTTCGTCCGAAGGACATCGACAGCGTCATATGTCTTTCTTCAGGGCTCAAAAGTATGGAAACTGTGTCGGGAGAGATCGGGATTGTATGGAGTAACCGTTATGGCTTGGCAACATGTGGGCGGACATTATCCCGCACACCAGCTCTGTGAAATCCATCATGACTTTTATCTTTGACTTTAAGGGCACGCTGCTCATTGAATTTCCGGAACAAGGCGCCACAATTACCGCACTGTGTTGCGTAGACACTTTCCACGAATTGAAGCTATCCAACAAATCCAAACGCCTAGAAATGTTGAAGGGAGCCATCATTCTTGGGAGGGTAATGCTAGACCACGTTTTGTCAACGTTGTTTCAAGATAGCCACAGAAGTCTCACTGAGAAACCCCTACATCTTCTCTATACAGCGCCACTCTCTCCCCTTGCGGTTTCGATATTTTTGGAGCTCTGAAGAAAGATATTCGTGGCCGTCGATGTATTTCGGAGGAAGAGGTGCATGCCTGGATAGTGTTTCTGTAGGTAACTGCTAACAAGTTACACAAAGGCAATGACCGTCTTATTCCACTGTAAGAAATACTGCAACCTTCGACAAATTAGTTGCAGTAATTCCTGCACTGTAATTTACGAAAACAGGTGCGATAATGTCTAACCAAAATGGATAACATAATTGAATTTAATTGATGAAAGGAGAAAATATAAAAATGCAGTAAATGAAGCAGGCAAAAAGGAATACAAACGTCTCAAAAATGAGATTGACAGGAAGTGCAAAATGGCTAAGCAGGGATGGCTAGAGGACAAATGTAAGGGTGTAGAGGCTTATCTCACTAGGGGTAAGATAGATACTGCCTACAGGAAAATTAAAGAGACCTTTGGAGAAAAGAGAACCACTTGTATGAATATCAAGAGCTCAGATGGAAACCTAGTTCCAAGCAAAGAAGGGAAAGCAGAAAGGTGGAAGGAGTATATAGAGGGTCTATACAAGGGTGATGTACTTGAGGACAATATTATGGAAATGGAAGAGGATGTACGAGGGCAGTTCAATAAGTAATGCAACACATTTTTTTTCTGAAACAGGGGTTGTTTTATTCAGCATTGAAATACACCAGGTTATTCCCCAATCTTTTAGCTACACAACACTATTTTTCAACGTAATCTCCATTCAATGCTACGGCCTTACGCCACCTTGAAATGAGGGCCTGTATGCCTGCACGGTACCATTCCACTGGTCGATGTCGGAGCCAACGTCGCACTGCATCAATAACTTCATCATCATCCGCGTAGTGCCTCCCACGGATTGCGTCCTTCATTGGGCCAAACATATGGAAATCCGACGGTGCGAGATCGGAGCTGTAGGGTGCATGAGGAAGAACAGTCCACTGAAGTTTTGTGAGCTCCTCTCGGGTGCGAACACTTGTGTGAGGTCTTGCATTGTCATGAAGAAGGAGAAGTTCGTTCAGATTTTTGTGCCTACGAACACGCTGAAGTCGTTTCTTCAATTTCTGAAGAGTAGCACAATACACTTCAGAGTTGATCGTTTGACCATGGGGAAGGACATCGAACAGAATAATCCCTTCAGCGTCCCAGAAGACTGTAACCATGACTTTACCGGCTGAGGGTATGGCTTTAAACTTTTTCTTGGTAGGGGAGTGGGTGTGGCGCCACTCCATTGATTGCCGTTTTGTTTAAGGTTCGAAGTGATGAACCCATGTTTCATCGCCTGTAACAATCTTTGACAAGAAATTGTCACCCTCAGCCACATGACGAGCAAGCAATTCCGCACAGATGGTTCTCCTTTGCTCTTTATGGTGTTCGGTTAGACAACGAGGGACCCAGCGGGAACAAACCTTTGAATATCCCAACTGGTAAACAATTGTGACAGCACTACCAACAGAGATGTCAAGTTGAGCACTGAGTTGTTTGATGGTGATCCGTCGATCATCTCGAACGAGTGTTTTCGCACGCTCCGCCATTGCAGGAGTCACAGCTGTGCACGGGCAGCCCGCACGCGGGAAATCAGACAGTCTTGCTTGACCTTGCGGCGAAGATGACACACGCTTTGCCCAACGACTCACCGTGCTTTAGTCCACTGCCAAATCACCGTAGACATTCTGCAAGCGCCTATGAATATCTGAGATGCCCTGGTTTTCCGCCAAAAGAAACTCGATCACTGCCCGTTGTTTGCAACGCACATCCGTTACAGACGCCATTTTAACAGCTCCGTACAGCGCTGCCACCCGTCGGAAGTCAATGAAACTATACGAGACGAAGCGGGAATGTTTGAAAATATTCCACAAGAAATTTCCGGTTTTTTCAACCAAAATTGGCCGAGAAAAAAAATGTGTTGCATTACTTATTGAACTGCCCTCGTAGATGAAACAAGAGAAATGATACTGCGTGGAGAGTTTGACAGAGCACTGAAAGATCTGAGTCGAAACAAGGACCCGGGAGTAAACAACATTCCATTAGAACTATTGGCGGCCTTGCGAGAGCCACTCCTGACGAAACTCTACCATCTGGTGAGCAAGAGGTGTGAGACATCGAAATACCCTCAGACGTAAAGAAAATATAATAATTCCAACCCCAAAGAAAGCAGGTGCTGACAGATGTGAAAATTGCCGAACAATCAGTTTAATAATTACTAACGCGAATTCTTTACAGAGGAATGGAAAAACCAGTAGAAGCCGACCTCGGGGAAGATCAGTTTGGATTCGGTAGAAATATTGGAACACGTGAGGCAATACTGACCCTCTGACTTAGCGTAGAAGCTAGATTAAGGAAAGGCAAACCTACGTTTCTAGCATTTGTAGACTTAGACCAAGTGTTTGACATTGTTGACTGGAATACTCTCTTTCAAATTCTAAAGGTGGCAGGGGTAAAATACAGTGACCGAAAAGCTATTTACAATTTGTACAGAAACCAGATGGCAGTTATAAGAGTCTAGGGACATGAATGGGAAGCAGTGGTTGGGAAGGGAGTGAGACAGGGTTGTAGCCTCTCCCCGATGTTATTCAATTTTATATTGAGCAAGCAATGAAGGAAAAAAAAGAAAAATTCGGAGTTGGTATTAAAATCCATGGAGAATTAATAAAAGCTTTGAGGTTTGCCGATGACATTGTAATTCTGTCAGAGACAGCAAAGGACTTGGAAGATCAGTTCAATGGAATGGATAGTGTTTTGAAAGGACGATATACGATGAACATCAACAGAAGCAAAACGAGAATTATGGAATGTAGTCGAATTAAGTCGGGTGATGCTGAGGGTTTTAGATTAGGAAATGAGACACTTAATGTAGTAAAGGAGTTTTGCTATTTGGGGAGCAAAATGACTGATGATGGTCGAAGTAGGGAGGTTATAAAATTTGGAATGGCAATGGCAAGGAAAGCGTTTCTGAAGAAGAGACATTTGTTAACATCGAATATAGATTTAAGTGTCAGGAAGTCATTTCTGAAAGTATTTGTATGGAGTGTCGCCATGTATGGAAGTGAAACGTGGACGATAAATAGTTTGGACAAGAAGAGAATAGAAGCTTTCGAAATGTGGTGCTACAGAAGAATGCTGAAAATTAGATGGGTAGATCACATAACTAATGAGGAGGTATTAAATAGGATTGGGACATGTTCTGAGGCATCAAGGGATCACCAATTTAGTATTGGAGGACAGCGTGGAAGGTAAAAATCGTTGAGGGAGACCAAGAGATGCATACACTAAGCAGATTCAAAAGGATGTAGGTTGCAGTAGGTACTGGGAGATGAAGAAGCTTCCACAGGATAGAGTAGCATGGAGAGCTCCATCTAACCAGTGTCAGGACTGAAGACCACAACAACAACAATAATCGTCTTGTGTCATAGTAGAATAAATGTTTTAACAGTTATGGTGATTACTTTTAAAATAGTGAGAAGTTTACTTATTTCTTTTCTAACTGTCTCGCTTTCATACGACTGCATCTAATAAGAAATACATTGCTGAATTGGATAATCTAAACATTGTTTGAAAATGTAATACTGTTTTCGATTGTGTAGTTTTTTAAATTGGTCCCTATTTTCATATCTACATTTAAGTCTACATTCGCATCTGTATCCACAACTACTTCTTCAGTCTGGAAGACATATTGCTAGTAGAGTCGTACGATATGTCACTTACCCCTAAACGTTTCTTTCCTTTCGTATCATTCACGAAGGAACGACTACCGTGAAGTATAACATCCCTAGCCCCACTTATTGCTTCCCCTCTGCTTGCTCATTTTAACTGGCTTGTTTATCCTGCTCGGAAATTTACTCCTGAGCTACCGTCACTGAAGAGAATTCTAAGACAAAATCAGGATTAACGACCTGGGAAACGACTGATATATTAGATACAACAACTTCTAAGCCATTCAGAGTTCTTCATACCGTGAGAACAAATTTCATTAGTGCCTAGTTCTATCTGTTGGCGTGTATACATGCTTTAGTCAGCTGAACTATAGGAAGTGGTTTCCTATTTTTCTTTCTTGCCGAAGACGACAAGAGAGGAGAAATCGGGCATCAGCAAAGCAATACAAACGTTCAAAGCTAGCGTCTTCGAATTCAGGGAAGATAAAAACAACGCAATATGATTATTCACTACGACCTCTACTTTGTCTGTTTTTCCCATCATGAACATTTCGGCTAAGCACAAACGAACCATACATTTCTTAAAAAAAAAATCAGACAAAAGAAATGGTACAACTTACTCGCTTCATACCATTTCCTTTAAAAGAGTACCTCTGAAAGTTTTTTTTTTTTTTTTCAGGCGCTTGATACGTGCTCATGGAGTCACGTCGAGATGATATTAATGGTCCTCCCAATTCTTGAACAATATAACGGCAGCTACTGGTAGTTACTGAATTAATCGCATCTGCGATTCCCTGATGTAGCTCTGGCAAAGACTGTGGCAGGCGCGGGACAGGGGCAGCATCTATGACGTCTACAGACTTCATCTCTGTAGCTACAACTAGTGATTGACGAAAAGTAGGATTGTAGACAAACAAGAATTATCCAAACGTAACTTCGATGTGTTGTAAAATAACAGAGTCAGACTGAAGTCACTGATTAGAAGTCCGCTGGGGACATGTGTCTGGGCACAAAAATTTTCCATTATTACGTTCGATCTCATAGACTGACATAGCGGAGCGATTAAAATTAATTTTCTGTCCTTTCCTACGTGACTAAAATTTCCATATATACTATTGAGCTAGATACCTAGCAGAATTAACGAAAATTCTGCAACTGTGGAATGTGTGTTTCTGTTTATTATACAGATCTCCACATCATTTAGATTACGGATGAAAAGTAAATAAAACTACCTTGAATTATCTTTCGCCAACGCACATCCTTGATGGATAATTAGTGGATAAATGATGCAATTCAAAGTCTAAAACACTGATACGTCATTAAAATTTGGAATTTATTTTTCGATCTTGATATTGAAATATATACCGTCGAAAAGGAAATTTTATATATGCGCAAATTTAGAATTTAAATATCATTCTTACGACAATAGTAGAAACAAAGTTCTTGGGGAAAACAGATTTTTACGAGCTCTGTGAAAACAAAGTTACAGCTGTGATAAGTCCTTATCACGAGTGTCACGCTATGTACAGGTTTTCTCTCCTCACTTTGATACTGCACTGGAAGAAATCTCACATTGTTTGCTGGCACTAAATAAGTGATAAGATGCTGTATCGATCCGCTACGACACAAGCAATAAAACGTTAATATTACATCGCTCCGATTCACGTGTTTCGTTGTACCGGTACAAATGGCTGTTTCCATACGTCTGACGGTTCGTGACGCAACTGTTTCCTTGCGACCTATTATATAACCTTACTTTCAACAACTGCCTGGTTGGTAGCGTGAGCCGTCACCTTAACCAGCCTCTTACATTTAACATGATCCTTCAAAATATCTCGACACGACCGCCTGCCAAGACACGGCTATTCAGGAGCACAAGTGTTCGTGTTAATGGCAGTGACGTTACCAGACAAAATTAAATTCCGTAATAGGTTAAATTTCTTTCGTTATATACCGCCAAAAAATATGGAAAATTCTTTTTCTATTTTCAGTCATAAAGCTATGTAGCCATTGCCAAGTGCCTCATCTTTTTTGTATTACAGAACGCGTGTAATTAGGACTCCTGTAACTAGATCCTATTGCCAACATACGACACTCCCTCTAAAATAGCCCCATTGCTGTTAAAAACATGCGACTGGTTCTAACAATTCTTCAGCTCGCTTGAGGTGTCACAGTCATACAAATGACGTCAGGCAAAAGTCTCGAAATCCTATTTTGCGCTCAGCTGGAATCTTCAAATGACGTTCGTTGACTAGTCACCTTTGAGGCTTCATTGATCACTACGGAGACAGTTCGAAATAATTTGTCTCCTACCGAAGCAATTAGAAACCAGACAAGTGGCTACGCTACCCTATGAAGTTATACATGAAATATGAAATCCCAAATCGAACTATCGATGCTTCGCGCTATTTTTTTTTAGACTGAATATGTACGTGTGTATAAAGAGGCTCTCCTGAATCGTTCTTTCTCCAACATTAGATTAGTTGTTACTCTAGGCCGATTATTAAGTATAATATTGCATTCATTGTAGTTGGAATTGAGAAGGCTAATCACTCTGTATCGTTTTCAATTAACAGAGATATTACTTCAGTTGTACGTCATGCAGATGGTATGTCGCACTTCCTCCAAAATTAATTTTTTAATTTGCAAGAATGGCAGTTCAAATCATTTCTCCATATTTTCACAATAGACTCTTTGGGTGTAGACCACAAACATTTGCGGTTCTTAATTCTTTTATTACCTGTCTTAACTTTGATAGTGTTACTGTGTTCACTCTGTTTAATTCTCTATCAATGTTATCTTCTACATTTTTGATCTCACTACACTATAATATTCTGAGTAGTTTCCCGTGCTTTATCAACAATTATAATTGGTGCTAATGTGACTTTTCCCTTGGGTCAAGGCGTTTTAATACTTTTCAGCTATTAATTGTCGGCCGTGAATATCATCTCAGATATTGCTTATATGAATTTCCCAGGCTTGTTGATGAACTGTTCTAGTACAAGCTTTTCTGTGATTCTTCTACGTTTTACATTCTTCATATTTTCTAGTGCATTTATTAAAAATACATTTTCTTTTTCTTTTATTACTTCCTCATTTTCTTTATTCCATGTCCTTATGACATTATCTTTTTCGAATTTTAATCTTTTTTCACTTACGTCATTCTTCTCTTATGTTATAGTAGTACAATGAGGTAACAAAAGTCATTGGACAGCGATATGCATATAAAGGGTGGTCCATTGATAGTGACCGGGCCAAATATCTCACGAAATATTCATCAAACGAGAAAACTACAAAGAATGATACTTGGCTAGCTTGAAGGGGGAAACCAGATGGCACTATGGTTGGCCCGCTAGATGGCGCTGCCATAGGTCAAACGCATACCATATTCCTATTTCTTAAATAGGAACCCCCATTTTTATTACATATTCGTGTAGTACGTAAAGAAATGTGAATGTTTTGGTTGGACCACTTTTTTCCCCTTTGTGATAGACGGCGCTGTAATAGTCACAGACGTATAAGTACATGGCATCACGTAACATTCCGCCAGTGAGGATGGTATTTCCTTCGTGATACATTACCCATGTTAAAATGGACCGTTTACCAATTGCCGAAAACGTTGACATCGTGTTGATGTATGGCAATTGTGATCAAAATGCCCAACGGGCGTGTGCTATGTATACTGCTCGGTATCCTGGCGACATCATCTAAGTGTCCGAACTGTTCGCCGGATAGTTACGTTATTTAAGGAAACAGGAAGTGTTCAGCCACGTCTGAAACGTGGCACTTTAAATCGTGCAATGTATGCTGATTTTCTACATAATGTTCTACCGATGTTACCACAAGATGATTCACTGCATGACAGAATGGCGGTGTTTTTCCAACACGATGCATGTCCGGCACATAGCTCGCGTGCGGTTGAAGCGGTATTGAATAGCATATTTCATGACAGGTGGATTGGTCATCGAAGCACCATACCATGGCCCGCACGTTCACAGAATTTGACGTCCCCGGATTTGTTTCTGTGGAGAAAGTTGAAGGATATTTGCTATCGTGATCCACTCACAGCTCCTGACAACATGCGTCAGCGCCTTGTCAATGCATGTGCGAACATTACGGAAGGCGAACTACTCGCTGTTGAGAGGAATGTCGTTACACGTACTGCCAAATGCATTGAGGTTGACGGACATCATTTTGAGCATTTATTGCATTAATGTGGTATTTATAGGTAATCACGCCGTAACAGCATGCGTTCTCAGAAAAGATAAGTTCACAAAGGTACATGTATCACATTGGAACAACCGAAATAAGATGTTCAAACGTACCTACGTTCTGTATTTTAATTTGAAAACCTGCTCGTTTCCAACTGTTCGTCTAAGATTGTGAGCCATATTTTTGTGACTATTACAGCGCCATCTATCACAAAGCGAAAAAAGTGGTCCAACAAAAACATTCATATTTCTTTACGTACTACACGAATATGTAATAAAAATGGGGGTTTCTATGTAAGATATACGCAGCTGATATCCATTTTACTTGTGGCAGCTCCATCTAGCGGGCCAACCATAGCGCCATCTGGTTTCCCCCTTCAAGCTAGACAAGTTTCGGTGTTTGCAGTTTTTTCGTTTGACGTTTATTTCGTGAGATATTTGGTCCGGTCACGATCAGTGGACCACCCTGAATACTGATGGCAGTAGTTTCGCGTGCACAAACTACAAAAGGGCAGAATGAGATTTTCACTCTGCAGCGGAGTGTGCGCTGATATGAAACTTCCTGGCAGATTAAAAGGGCAGTTCGTTGGTGGTGTCATTTGCACTCAGTTGATTGATATGAGAAGGTTTCCGACATGATTATGGCCGCACGACTGACATTAACAGACATTGAACGCAGAATAATGGTTGGAGATACACTCATTGGACCTTCCATTTAGGAAACTGTTACGGAATCAAGTATTCCTAGATCCATAGGCGCCAGAAGTGTCCCGAGAATACCAAATTTCAGGCATTACGTGTGACCACTGACAACACAGTGGCCGACGGCCTGCACATCACGACCGACAGCAGCAGCATCTGCGTAGAGTTACCAGCGCTGACAGAACAGCAACACCGCATAAAGCCGTGCGGTTTAAGGCGCCAAGTCACGGACTGCGCGGTCCCTACCGTCGGAGGTTCGATTCCTCCCTCGGACATTGGGGTGCGTGTTGTTCTTAGCATAAGTTAGTTTAAGTAGTTCTTAAGTCGAGGTAACGATGACCTCAGCTGTTTGGTCCTTAGGAATTCACACACATTTGAACACTGCGTGAAATAACCATAAAATAAATGTTGATGGTACGACGTACATATCTGTTAGAAGAATGCGGCGAAATTTGGTGCTAATGGGCTATAGAAGGAGAGGACCTACGCAAGTGCATTTGTTAACATCGTCTGCAGCGCCTCGCCAGGGCTCGTGACCATATCGGTTGGACCCTAGACTACTGGAAACCGCTGACTTCGTCAGATGAGTCCCGATTCGAGTTGGGAACACACTAATGGTAGGGTCCGCGTGTGGCGCAGACCTCACGAGGCCATTGACCCAAGTCGTCAACAAGGCACTTAGCATGCTGTTGGTGGCTCCATAAAGGTGTAGTCTCTGTTTACATGGACCATTACGTGGAAATGGTTATGGTCGGCTACTTGGAGACCATTTTCAGCCATTTATGTACTTAATTTTGCCAAACAAAGATTGCAGTTATATTGGTGACAGTGCATCTTATCGCTGGGGCACAGCTGTTGGCGACTGGCTTGAATAACATTCTGGGCAGTTCAAGCGAATGATGTGGAGACCGAATGCCTGACATGAATTCCATGGAACGTTTAGGGGGTATGATTGAGATGTCATTTCGTGCAGAAAATCTAGCACCGGCAATGCTTTCGCAATTTTGAACGGCTACAGAGGCAGAAAGTTAGTAGACAGGAATACAGTTAAATACTTAGCCTTAATTCAGCATCAGCGGTGAACGTCGATCTTGACTTTGTACAGTAATATTTACAAGAGCAGTATTATAATGAAGTGCGAATACTTCTTTACAATTGCGATTGCTTCACACATATAGATCAATTGTCAATGCATAAACTGTATGTAGCGCCTTGCAAGGTCGTAGCTATTGACTTAGCTGAAGGCTATGAGATCTCTGAAGCTATAACAAGTGAACCATTCCTATTAAAGTCGACTGTAGAACTAGCCTGTGCACTAGCTTGTGTCGTAAGACCAGCCGAGTGGCGGCACACATTCTGCTAGCGTCGACAACGGCGACTCGCTGGTCCGATAATGTCCTGACGAACTGCGGCCGATTTGAAGCCTACAACCTAGAAAGTCTGGTGCCTTGAGGTGACACCACATATCCGACAACAAATTAATAGGTATATCACTACTTTTATCGCCTCAGTGTACTTTCCCATTCTTCGTTTGTATCAGCTTCTGTTCTAGCGTTAGCTGGACAGCCTTGTAATTTTATTTGATACATATGTTCCTTCAAATGGTTCAAATGGCTCTGAGCACTGTGGGACTTAACATCTGAGGTCATCAGTCCCCTAGAACTTTGAACTACGTAAACCTAACTAACCTAGGACATGACACACATCCATGCCCGAGGCAGGATTCGAACCTGCGGCTGTAGCGTTCGAGCGGCTCCAGACTGAAGCACCTAGAACCGCTCGGCCACACCGGCCGGCTTACATATGTTCCAATCACTGTGCTTGTACAAGGGATATTTTATACACGTCTTTATTGTTACATTTTGGTTTCGTTTTCTCTCATCTCGTAATTTCTGAACTAAGCAAAAAATGTGATCTGTTATGATTTCAGAACCTCTGTATGCTCTAGTACAGTGTTTCCCAACCATTTTGAAGCCCTTGGGCCTGAGTGCAATCAGATATTACCTAATGCCCTCCTACGACTAACGTCATTAACATCAGTGTCTTACTAATTTATACAATGAAAAAAATCTATTTGAACACACGTATTTCTAAAATGACGAATGATAGTTTCCATAAATGTTTTATTATGTAATGAACTAATGACTGTGCTTATTTCTGCCATCATTTATAGAATGATGAAACACTTAGCAGTGCACCGCGAGTGCTATCTATAGCTCCTCTTCAGAAAAGAAAGCTAACTGTCCACATTGAAGGTAGACACTTGTTACAAAATATACTTCCTCTGCACCACTTCTCTCCCTAGCGGCTCTTGCTTTACTTAGAGTTAGCACACTGGACTCGCATTCGAGAGGACGACGGTTCAATCCCGTCTCCGGCCATCCTGATTTAGGTTTTCCGTGATTTCCCTAAATCGTTTTAGGCAAATGCCGGGATGGTTCCTTTGAAAGGGCACGGCCGATTTCCTTCCCCATCCTTCCCTAACCCGAGCTTGCGCTCCGTCTCTAATGACCTCGTTGTCGACGAGACGTTAAAAACACCACCACCTTTACTTGGACTCTAAACCCTCAATTAAAAGCAGAGGAATTAAAGTACGTGTGTTAAACTTACTCTTTGTAAATTACTTCGTAACTGGATTATCTACTTGTGAACCGGTAGAAGTTGGAAGACCTTGGCTGCCAAAGCTTTATGTCTGACACCTACTACTAATATTAATAACACTTTAAGACCCTGCAGCAGTTTAGTAAATATTAAGCAGCTACTGTTCCGTCGTGCCGTCGGATAGATGAATTGTCTGTTGCCAAAAGAATAATGAAGCAATCTGTGGTCCACCCGCCCGGTTGGCCGTACGGTCTAATGCTCGGCTTTCCGGGCGGGATGGAGCGTCTGGTCCCCGGCACGAATCCGCCCGGAGGATTTGTGTCGAGGTCCGGTGAAGCGGCCAGCCCGTGGATGTTTTTTAGTCAGTTTTCCGTCTGCCTTGGCGAATGCGGGCTGGTTCCCCTTTTTCCGCCTCAGTTCAACTATGTCGGCGATTGCGGCGCAAACAAGTTGTCCACGTACGCGAACACCACCATTACTCTACCACGCAAACATAGGGATAACACTCGTCTGGTGTGAGACGTTCCCTAAGGGGTCCACCGGGGGCCAAACCGCACAGAACCCTTGGTTCGGTGTGGGGCGGCGGAGGGGTGGACTGCCGTAGTCGTCGTGGGGTTGTGGACCACTGCGGCTGCGGCGGGGACGGAGCCACTCCGTCGTTTCTAGTTCCCCGGTTAACATACATACAGTACAATACAAATCTGTGGTCCATTGTGGGAGCCGCCTACAGAGCAGAGGAGGTATTTTGATGACATACACTACTGGCCATTAAAATTGCTACACCACTAAGATGACGTGCTACAGACGCGAAATTTAACCGACAGGAAGAAGATGCTGTGATACGCAAATGATTAGCTTTTCAGAGCATTTACACCAGGTTGGCGCCGTTGGCAACACCTACAACGTACTGACATGAGGAAAGTTTTCAACCGATATCTGATACACAAACAGTAGTTGACCAGCGTTGCCTGGTGAAACGTTGTTGTGATGCCTCGTGTAAGGAGGAGAAATGCGCACCATCACGTTTCCGACTTTGATAAAGGTCGGATTGTAGCCTGTTGCGATTGCGGTTTATCGTATCGCGACATTGTTGCTCGCGTTGGTCGAGATCCAGTGACTGTTAGCAGAATATGGAATCGGTGGGTTCAGGAGGGTAATACGGAACGCTGTGCTGGATCCCAACTGCCTCGTGTCACTAGCAGTCGAGATGACAGACATCTTATCCGCATGGCTGTAACGGATCGTGCAGCCACGTCTCGATCCCTGAGTCAACAGATGGTGACGTTTGCAAGCCAACAACCTTCTGCACGAACAGTTCGACGACGTTTGCAGCAGCACGGACTATCAGCTCGGAGACCATGGCTGCGGTTACCCTTGACGGTGCATCACAGACAGGAGCGCCTGCGATGGTGTACTCAACGACGAACCTGGGTGCACGAACGGCATAACATCATCTTTTCGGATGAATCCAGGTTCTGTTTACAGCATCATGATGCTCGCATCCGTGTTTGGAGACATCGCGGGGAACGCACATTGGAAGCATGTATTCGTCATCGCCATACTGGCGTATCAGCCGTCGTGATGGTATGGCTGCTATTGGTTACGCGTCTCGGTGACCTCTTGTTCGCATTGGCGGCACTTTGAACAGTGGACGTTACATTTCAGATGTGTTACGACCCATGGCTCTACCCTTCATTCGATCCCTGCGAAACCCTACATTTCAGCAGGATAATGCACGACCGCATGTTGCAGGTACTGTACGGGCCTTTCTGGGCACAGAAAATGTTCGACTGCTGCCCTGGCCAGCACATTCTCCAGATCTCTCACCAATTGGAAACGTCTGGTCAATGTTGGCCGAGCAACTGGCTCGTCACAAAACGCCAGTCACTACTCTTGATGAAGTGTGGTATCGTGTTGAAGCTGAATGGGCAGCTGTACCTCTACAGGCCATCCAAACTCTGTTTGACTCAATGCCCAGGCGTATCAAGGCCGTTATTACGGCCAGAGGTGGTTGTTCTGGGTACTGATTTCTCAGGATCTATGCACC
Source organism: Schistocerca cancellata (assembly GCF_023864275.1). NCBI lineage: Eukaryota > Metazoa > Arthropoda > Insecta > Orthoptera > Acrididae > Schistocerca > Schistocerca cancellata. The sequence continues at coordinate 709,780,640 of NC_064630.1, forward strand.
CAAATTGTGTGAAAATGTAATCACATGTCAGTTCAAGTATAATATATTTGTCCAATGAATACCCGTTTATCATCTGCATTTCCTCTTGGTGTAGCAATTTTAATGACTAGTAGTGTATTAAAGCACATGTGATATTAAACTCTAATGGCACACAGTAAAAAGCTTCTGCTGAAGTAGTGGACTATGTGAATAGAATACGTTCATCCAGTAGCTTCATAATCATCAATATCAAACAAAAAGGGTAGTGGGTTAATGTTCGTCTTTGAAAAAAAAGATAAGGGCTGGTAACTTAGTAACCAGTATTAGAGTCTTACGAAGTAGTGATAATAATAATGATCTTTAAAAGAATAATGTGGTTTCGTAAACGTAACTCAATCGAATTCTTTTGTTTTTACCGCTTAGAGATTTTCATTTTACTCCTCAGTGAGTAATTAACCCCAGGCTGGGAACCACTGCTCTAGTATCTCTAAATTTTTTCTACTGTTAGTTTCTACTGTCTTACGAGATATGTTTGACAAGAGCTTCTTCCACAGACTGAGCGCCCCGCAGCCGGCCGCCTCCAGCACTCACCCCCGGCGTACCAGCAGCCACCCCCCGTGTACCCGCCGAGCCCGGCGCGGACGCCGCCCCCGCTGCCGGCACGCATCCGGCCGCCTCCCGGGGCTGCAGCCACCGCCGCCGCCGCCGCCGCCGCCACCGCATCTTCGTCGTCTCCGTCATCGTCGTCCGCTGGGGGCGGCGTCGCGACGCTGCCGGCCGGGGCGCTGTCGCCGGTGTCCACGGCCCCTTCCACGTCTCCCGTAGCTACCACGGCGACCGCAACGCCGCCGTTCGTCCCGACGACCATTAACCGCGCGTCCAACGGCACGCTGCGCAAGGACCACCTCATCTCGGACTCCATCCCCGGCCCCGAGAGCTGCGTATGACGGCTGCGACCTGCTCGCTTAGCACTCGCGGTGCACGGTGTACGTCGGTGTGGGGGAGCCCCGAAGAAGCAGCTTCTTGCACTGGAAAGCTATGGCCAACAGGTGCTCGACGTCGCGGTGTTGGGGACCGTTGGGCGATCTGTCTGAGGCTGGCCTATATTACCGTCTGTGTTTAACATGTGTCTGGAGAGAAGTATCTTGTTCTGATGCATGCTTATTTTCCTTATACATGTCTTCCTAGGTTGTTTGCATTTCGGCCTACGTGAATATCTAGCACTCCGGTCAATAGTGGAGGTCTTCCCACCGCGAGGTTTTATGACGTGAAAAACAAAGCCAGTAAGCGTACCCTCTCAGTTTATTATCGTTCACTAAATGACCACAGAAATTCCGTGAATGCGGCCGTAATTAATTTTTCTGCTTTTCTGATATATGGGCAGTGGAACTACTAGTCACCTTCTGAGCCAGTACCAATACTCTCAAACTGCATCGCTCAGATGATGACAGGACGTTCTTCCACCGTAATATCATAAAACAAGAAGATATGTTTGCAGCGGCATTGGCTAAAGTTCACGTACCAATAATTAATCCATAAAAACTTCACGTCCCCTATGAGATTGTTTTGCTCATTACTGATAAACTAAATTCCCGTTCAGTCTGTAACTAATCAGTAATCAGTGACACGAAGTTGCAACTTATACCTCTACACATATATGCCAGTTTCCAGGAAATTACTTGTGGGAGTCATTTGCTTTTTTTTCCATCGCGGCAGTTTCTTCTCTTTGTGGATAGTTGGTTATGGATAGAAATCGGCTCACAAGGCATTCATCTGAAATTTATTTCTTGAGCATGTTTCAGAGATACGTAGATTTTTAGGGACCGTTTCCTGTTCTGTCTCGACTGCCAGATTTACTTCACTCACCACAACCGGAAATTTTGTCCCGAAAGCTTCGTACATTCTCTACCAAACTTAAACATTTTATCCCATGGCTAGGAAAGCTTACAAACTGGAATCAGTCAGCATTCCAACTACATCTACACCGACCTCAGTAAGCCAGGGTGTTGGTCTGAAACCATCAATATTACAGACTGCTATCGGCAGTGTTGGCGTGGACAGCAGGTGTCGGTTGGTATTAACGTGCACTGAGCAGTAGGCCTACGTCGGTTTGCTGGATATCAACTGCCTGCTCAAACTCTGTCACTTGCAGCAATAATATTAATGGCTACGCGGCAATACACAAGAGTGCTGCTACATATGTGGATGGAGCTGATTACAGTGATCGCATTGTGGTGGTAATGGCGTGAAACGTTTACGTATGGCATAGAATGTTTAAACGTTTGCCCTCTGTGTAGTATCAAATTTTCCACTTGAAAATAATCGTAATGTATAAACTGCAATTAAAGTTGTTGAAACAAAGCATACAGTCAAAGTCGAAATTGGTCTGCTTCAAAAGTTTGTAAAATATAGGTTCGATTGAGTTAGGAAACTGATAGTGCTGTAGCGGATTTAATATGGAGAAAGCGAGCAATTTTTGCTCACGAATTGGTGGGTTTGACATTAGGAAGGAACAAGATGGACTGGAAACTATATTTGACTGTAGTGTCGGCTACAGTGATAGATGTTGTATGAAAAAGTATGTAGTGTACTTTAATAGATGGTTGGCGTGATGATGCAGCGCAATACAAGCCCCCGGTTCTCAGGAAAGGAACACAAAGTGGTGTTGGGATATGGTGTAACAGATATATAGGCAACCCAAAAATTCTCAATTCTCGCTTAATGTTTAGTCAAATTTCAGTTCCTTACTTCAGATGATGATACTCGAAATAAACATAAATTTCAATAAAGCTAGAATTCACCGACTAAGAACCTGGAGTTTGCAGTTAGCCTACTGTTAAAGATCTAAACAATACTGAAATACTCGAAATCCAAGTTATGAACGTTCTGCTCTCGTTTGTTCCCATTACATGCTTCAAGACAGTTTCTAAAGACTTCCAGATGCGGCGCAGTTGCTGTTGATACTTACGTAACATAGTTCAAAGTTTCTCCCAAAGAGAAACTAATATCAAAATTCGAAATTGTTGATCAACGTTGTGTTTATCATTGCCTATCAAATTTTGTTGTGCCGTTTAGAGTATTTTTTTCCTGGAGACTGGAACACATAAAAAAGCCGAAGCTATTTCATAATGAATCAAAAAAAAATATTGAGACACTATCATGGCCAAGTAATTCCCAGCAAATCATATCCTGCAACAACAACAGAAAATCCTTTTCTTTAAAAATATCTTTTCTGAATATTCGAGCTCCCTGACATCTTACCTGAGCCAACACTCTGTAAGAACAAGAAGAGAACTTACTTCGCTCTTTTAAAATGCCTCGAAATATTCCTTTTATTAGAATAATTTTGATATTTTGTGGAAATGTGAGCAGTCAATACGGTAATATTCACTGCAAGGCCTATTTAACGGACGGAACATACGTTTGAAAAATTGCAAAGTGTAAGGATCATGAACATTGTTAACTGTGTTTCGTGAGACAAATGTATGTGATACTGTTTAATTCTGTGTGAATGAAGGCACAGCTGTTGGTGTTTATAAGTCTATGTTAACATTCAGCAATCTATGTCTTTGTGCTAGAAAAAGTTGTGCAAGCCAGTATGGAAGAAAATCGGTGACAGAAGATTTGGAGAATTCTCTTGGGACAAAGTATCAGTTGTTGTTTGCGAAACTACGTTCTTCCTTTAAAAGTAAATTATTTGTTTTGAACTAATAATTCATTTCCTCATAATGTCTTTATTTCTATTCGTCCCTGATCTATTTTCACCGTCAAACAATTTTCTAAACTGGTTATGCCATTACTCAACGAGCAAAAACAATTAATGTTCAATGTATTACTATAGAGACGTAATATGTGTAAACTGAAAGAGAATTATCAGTTCTTATGTTGTGAAACTACCTGAAGTAAAGATCATATATAAAGAAGAATGACTCACTCAAATTGTACGTTTTGTAAATATTTTCATCTTTTATTGATATGGTTAAAATAATATATGATGTAAATAAATGTAAAGTGTTTTATAAACGTTTGAAAGTTGTATTTTTGTCAATAAAATTGATGTAAAGAAATAAGATATTATTGTACTGCTTATGTGTGAGGAATCATTATCACAAATGAGCATACAGATCAACAAAAGAGACCAACTTTGGCACATATTAATATATGAAAGATTCGTCAACTGTAGTGAACTGGAGAAGAAATAAAGATTTGTTGGTTCTGTATCCACCCATCAGGCCTTTTGCAAATATTTTCCAAAGCGGAAAAAGGTGGGAGCAGACGACCAGTAATTCAGTTCCTCATACCATTGAAGAACACGTTGACTCGCAAGATTTTAAGTTATTGCGAATGTAGACATAAAAATTAGCAAAGTGATAGTAGACAAAACGTCCAGATTAATGAAGTGAATGTAGTAATAGTTATCTTATTTGAAAGAGATTTTTTCTCTCTTGTAACAGTAAATTTTCGTTATTAATACTGTAATAGTAACTTTTCGCTATTAATATAAGCGTTTCAAGTTCCTGTCCTTACTATTCGGTATTCTTCACATTCAGTTTTCCTCAAAAGGAGCAACATTTAAAGCGAATGAAGTTGGTTAGAAAATAGACCTGTCGGAGTAATAACTTTCATGGACGCGAGGTTCTATGGTATGGATAGACATGATGTACATACATTTAATATATTTGTGTTGATGCAGTAAGCGGGACCTTTATGTGTACTTTCCCACTGTCTAAGAGCTGCATACAGGCATTAATCAGCAAACAACACACGTGGTAAATGACTAAAATTGGGTTAAAATATTTCCTGATAAAGCCAGGTGACAACATAGGGTAAAAAGAGGACGACGAAGTCCAAAAGAATTATTAAAAGTTGTGGAGACACCTGTTACTATTGCCGACTAAGCAAACCAAATAATCAATATCTGGTGGAATTACGTTATTAAAAGACGACTGAAATTGCGTATTACTGCTTCGGAATATATGCAGTGGCTAGGTGTAATTGTCCTCCGACGAATACTCTGCCGTGCTGGTCGATTCATCTATTGCAGAACAGAACGAAAAGAAAAGATGGTGCAAATGATTCTTTGTTGTTTCAGTCTCTACAGAGCTTGGCCCAATTCTAAACTGTTGTGTTTGTTTTCGTTAGGTACAGTTCGCCTATTGTTCTTAGGGTATCTGTCTATCAACAATCTGCTTCCCTTCACGCTATCACACGAGAATGATAGGGAATGTTTTCCAACAAGTTTGACATTTACAGAAATACACGAATTACCAGTTAGAGCCTGTCTGTTAATGTCATGTATTGCATACTGTATGTTGTTTGACGCTGGACATTTGTAAAATAAATTATACTTTAAACTACTAATTTGAAGATAGGCAAAACATTAATGAAATTTACAGCCGCTAGGTGGCAGGCGCTACGATTCAGTCTTTTTCACATTATCACCACGATGTATCAAACGCATACTCTTACACAAACTTGTATCGAAGACTCGAACTGACCAATTACACTTTGAAAAAATGTCATGAAAGTTGCGTACAAACAGCTGGAAGAGGGAAGATTTTATTTTGAGATACATCCAGAGTCATGATCTGAAATGGTCACAATATCATTAAAGAAGTAACACTTGTCAGCGTAAACCAAAAATATAAATAGCAGTGAAGTGTAACTGCTTGTTTTGTATACCGTCTTACGACCAAAGTAAGGTAAAATATTTTACTACTGTTAATATTATTAACAGTTATCCTAAACTGGTTTCCAACGATTTAACAATCATCAGCTACAATTTTTAATAGATGTATTGAATGAAAGTTCAACAGACAGGGTGACGAACTTAGGAGAGCCGTGAATATCACCACTTTTTCGGCCGAAAGCACGGAATACGTCTGGAACTTAAGACTTATTTTATTGAGGTAAAAGGTATTTGAATTTACTAAACGAAATTGATGAAACTTGCATGAAAAAACGTGAAACCAACGTCCTGAGTGGCATGTGTCTATCTCACATGTATGTCGGAAGCTTACACATATTAGAAGAAACGAATGTGGAGGAAATGGCTAAAATGGCTGTCACACAGTGAGGGGGAAACCTATAAAAAGACACTCATTCACTCACTCCTGCCTCACTGTGTGGAATGAATGAAACTTGGGAGGTAACTTGAGACAGTCCTGAGTAGTGGGTATAGATCTCAAAGTTATTGGAATACATCATTGAACTATTGAAATTTTCAGAACAGTTAGTACAGGCCCTTTTTCAAGTAAAAGTTGTGTTTTCTTAACAGGTCAAATAAAGAAAATATATTTTGAATTAATAGCTTCCAATACACTGAACCACATAAATGAATGTTTCCTCTGCCTAAAATTATCTATGACAAGCCATAACATGCACTACATTGTACCTCTGGGCTCACTTCGATAACAAATATAAGGGAAATACGATAAACACAGTTCTAAAGGCTCCACCGAATTCTTTTGTGAAGTCGCAAGAGAAAGGCAAACAGTATCTATGTTCGAACGAATGCAGGTAGTCACTATTAACGACTGGGAGAGACGACGAAGAGAGAAGTTGCGTAATATCCAAGAGAGGTAGTAAAGCAAACAACTGCTGATGGTGTACCGTGTTTATGAGAGAGGTCAAGGGAGCCCGAGTCATCTACTGGTTTCTTTCAACTGTTTAGACTGTGAGGTCATGTGCGTGTAGTGGTCTGTAATGTACACTAGTAATGATAAAAGTCCAGAGGTGATATTCATGTCATATTTCAGTGTTTGTTGACGTAGGCTCAAGAGGTGCGTTGTAGAGTTTATTGTCCTGCGAAGCAACATCGGAATGGTAGAACAGGATTATTAAGTGCGCATTGTTTCAGGATATTTATTAGACACAATATTGTTAAACACACAACAAACATCGTTTTCCAGAAACGTAACATTTATAGAAATTACAATATATCAACATACACAATGTATTCAAATGTAGGTGTGTAAATGTGTGCTTAGGTATATGAATGCCTGCGGCGGAACGGCGTCCTATTCCTCTTCAAGTGCCAAAAACAGAGAAGGCAGTGGCGTTGACCATTAGGATCTGCAGCAAAGTCGACGGTTTAAGGTGTTCCAGCGGGATCACGCAGGGATCTAGCAGGCCAATCCATTTCAGTAACTCTTTTATCCAAAAACCATTGTTTTTACAGATGCTGCCTTGTGAGAGGATGCATTGTCATGCTCATAAAAACAGTCATCATTTCGGAAGTGTATCTCTAGTGCAAGCGGTACACAAGCATACAATATATGTTCATATCCTTCTACGTATAGCGTTTCTATAAGCTCAATCGGATTACACAAGAACCACGAAAAGCATCCTCATACCTCAACACCACCTTCTTCGTACTTCACAGAAAATACAAGAATTTCTCTATATATAAATTCAAATCGTCTCCTTGCGTCTCACTGTATAAACAAGTCAGTCTCAAAAAATGCTGCTGGGATTTTGATCCGGTTTCCGCTAATAAAGACGCTGATTTGGGAGGAAGGTTTTTTTGTATATCTGATTAATATTGAGTAGAACTTGTCTTAATTATGATTTTAGTTGTGCAAACCATCCGACGGCCATGTTGTGAACGGCAGAGACAACTCTACCGAAGAGCAAGGCCCTGAGGCAACAAAAAGCATGACCAAATTCGTCTCCGGTGTAATGTTCTAGTTGTAGAAGTTTGGCTAGAGTCCGGAAGGTTGTAGGATTGTAAGCCAGTTGGGTCGCTTCTTTCCGCTCTGCTTTTTAACCTAGCGTTGACCTCTCAATGATATGAAGAATCGCCAAAAACGAAACGTGGCTCGGATTCCACGATACACAGTATCTCACCTTTCCCCGTTTGGATAACTGATTAGGAGTATGCAAGTCGCCTAAGTGAAACCCAACCGATTGCAATCGTTTCAGAACAATTGCATAGCGAAAACAACACGAGGGATAAAACCCGTGGTTTCCTATTATTTGTGCTTAGAGTAAAACGCAGCATGGGATGCATCTTTACTCCGTTTATATAAAGAAAATTTTAAGGACCTCGGGTGATGACTCAACTTCCAGCTTTCTTTGGGCCAAATATAATTCTCTACATGGTGAGGAGAAAGATATTATTTGGTTCAAATGGTTCAAATGGCTCTGAGCACTATGCGACTCAACTTCTGAGGTCATTAGTCGCCTAGAACTTAGAACTAATTAAACCTAACTAACCTAAGGACATCACACACATCCATGCCCGTGGCAGGATTCGAACCTGTGACCGTAGCGGTCACGCGGTTCCAAACTGACGCGCTTAGAACCGCACGGCCACACCGGCCGGCAAAGATATTATTTGTTTCGACACTTCCGAATTATACAGTAGACTAGTAAAAGCATAATGACGAGAAAGAGATTTGGTCGTTTTAAAGATCACAATGGTATGGGCTCGATCTTTTTGAATGGGTTTCACAAATTTCTTGCAGATGAGTACAGAAGAATACTTCTACAAATAATTGAAGGACGTATTTCGAAATATGACGACAATTAAAGACGGCTAATTTCTGCTTACCTGAGATTACAAGTTGAAATTTGCACTCTTAATTCACTGCAAATTCTTCGAACAGTTACTCAGCTTGTGAGTTAGTAAATTCGAAGTATCATAATAATCATGACTAATAAAGAGAAGATAACCGCCTCATCGCCAGGCAGTGATCTGAGATTTACAATTTCAAATAATCAATTAACTTTAACCAATAGTTTCCGTGCAATCATTTGAAAATAACTGAATGGCAAAAAACAACATATGAATCCCAAGTACCTGTGTTTTTATGCTTCATATAATATGTTTTCCGAAAAAGTATTTCTGCAACAAGGCCGGCCGCTGGTGGCTGAGCGGTTCTAGGCGCTTCAGTCTGGAATCGCGCGACCGCTACGGTCTCAGGTTCGAATCCTGCCTCGGGCATGGATGTGTGTGATGTCCTTAGATTAGTAAAGTTTAAGTAGTTCTAAGTTCCAGGGGACTGATGACCTGTGATGTTAAGTACCATAGTGCTCAGAGTCATTTGAACCATTTTTCTGCAATAAGGTTTTGTTTACAAACAGTACGTTCTTTCAGCAGCGCAGCAAATGACTCAGCTTTCAGCTTTTGGATTTCTAGGACCAAACATCTAGATGTGGACGCGATCCTTTGAGTCGGACGGCGAAAAAGTCTGTCATAAATAGTCCACCTCAGTGAACTGCGACGACCAACAAAGCATCAACAAAGCTTCACAAGCGACATTTCATGTGAAGTCGACCAAAATTGTTCCTGTTGACCACTTACAACTTTCTCCTCGATGGCAAATGGTACTGCGGAGGTGCCTCTTGCAACTCAAGGTCGTTGTCTGACAGAAGGACGTCGTGTATTGCAGAAGTCTCATATTTCTACTAATTATCATGTAACACTGTTAAATACAATAAGGACGCCCTGAGACGTTAATTTATCATGAATGAATTTTTGTTAAGGTTTAATGTAGGCTGTGCATTGTGTATGATCATTAGCAGATAACGATATATACATACATTTTATCTTATTCAATAATATCATAATTTACACAGACTGCTCTTACATGCAAACAGTCCTGCAGACACGAAAAGAGGAAGGGTTGCATTAATGAGAAACGGTTTTATACTTATCGAGTGTTCCCCCGGTTCACGTCATAAGTTAATATTTCGTTAAACAGGTTCTTTGTCATCTTCGGTTGGTCCCTTATAAATGCTGCTTTGCTCGGATTGCCAACGTTTTTAGGATCTATTTCAGGAATTGCGAAAAGGGTGTTTCCTTATACTTGACGACGATGGCACGAGGAGCTGAGAAACATAAAGGAGGATAGGATAGATAATGTTATGGCTGAGTGCCAATACTATATATTCCTGGTGAAGCAGTTTTGCTAACGCAGGAAGAGCGACAGAATGGCGTGGGTACAGTCCGGTACGTTTACACTAATTTAGGTGTTCTCACAACAAGCTTTAGAGACCAACAACCGTTGTGAACAGTGGTTCCCTACACAAGGTACGTTGAATTGTTCGTGTGGATGGAAATAACACACATTAAACTGCTGCCTTTTTTTAATCCTTCGTTAGTCGATGCCCTATTCGTACTTGACTTTCACGGTGTAGCTCATCAGTGACTTAGTTTATTCTAAAAATTAAAAGAAATAAAAATTAAACAGTTTTGTTGCTGTTGTACGTGCTATTCTATGTCATTTACTTCGTAAGGCGGACATGAACAAAAAGCCGAATCAGTAACTCAAAACATTGTTGCTTAAAAAATAAAATACGTAGTTGGACAGAATGGTGAACTGATCTGCCTATCTTGTTCACAACTAAGACGTGCCCGTTAAATGTGAGACATAACAGAAATCTTACACAAATAATGGGTTTGAAAGACAAAAATAAATCACGAATAAAGAAAATTTGAAAAATAGAATTAATCTCTCACACGCACACATTATCAAGAAGTAACTAAATTTGAGAATCGTATTAAAATAGATATACTCTTTGTTGTTTACTGCGAGCGTGAAATCGAAACGTAGTCAGAAAACTTTATTTATGACAACTAAATATTAAACTTATGTTAGTTGTTTGTTTGAACTAGGTACTGAATGGTAGTGCCTCAGAATTTTTATGTGAAGACTCATAAAGGTTTTCAAATGAAACAAACTTTATCAACATTGTACAAAGAAAGTCCTCATACGTGTCTGTAAGTTTTGGAAACAGACAAAAATAGGATGGGGCTAAGTCGGCACTGTAGTGTGTATAGTTGATGATGACGAATCCAATACGTCAGAATGTTCAAAAATGGTTGAAATGGCTCTGAGCACTATGGGACTTAACAGCTGTGTCATCAGTCCCCTAGAACTTAGAACTACTTAAACCTAACTAAGGACGTCACACACATCCATGCCCGAAGCAGGATTCGAACCTGCGACCCTAGCGGTCGCGTGGTTCCAGACTGTAGCGACTCGAACCGCTCGGCCACAGCGGCTGGCGTCGGATTGTTGCAACTGTCGCAGCGCTTGTGTGTGATCCGGCAATGTTATGTTGAAAGAGAGGGTGCTCCATTTTTGGATGAACTCTTTGAATTTGGGCTTTAAATTTTCTGACGGGTCGCAGTATCTTACGGAGTTTAAGGTGGTGTCTTAAGGCTAATTCCAAATGCACCACACCATGGACATCCCACCCAGAACAATGTAAGCGTGATTTTGCCTGCTGATGGCATCGTTCTCAAAATTTTTGCTGTAGGTGGTACTTTGTGGCGGAACTCCATTTGTGCACTCTTGGTTTCTGGGTCAAAATGGTAAACTCAATTTTCCATCACCTTTCAGAAATTTGTTTAAAGAACCCACCACCCTCATGCACAAAACGCAAAGGAAATTGTTAATAGGTGCCCATTTCTGTCTGTTTCACGTCAGGAGTGAGCATATGAGTCACCCACCGTGCACACAGTTTTCTGTAGTGGAGTTCTCCAATGATGGCCTGTACGCGTTCTCGTCATATGTCACATTCACCTGAGAGTTGTGTCCGTGTTACCCGACTTTTATGTCGTGATCTGATCAACGTAGTTAAAATGAGTCTCTTCGTTTGCCGCTCTGTCACACACGCTGAGGTCAGTGTCTTCATTTCCTTCAATACGAGCACGGACCATCCAACGTCGCACATGCTGATGTCAATAAAGTCATCACTGTACGCAGCTTTGATTCTTCTACGGATTCTAGCTGGAGGTACAAACTCGATTACAGCACACTGTTTCTCACGCATTGGCACATACTGTAGTTACGTTACACACTGCCATGTGACATGTCACAATTCGGAGCCCACTAAGGGCAGAAGGTTGCAGCTTCCGTCAGCGAAGCGGAGAAGCCGACCGAGTAATATGCATGACATGTGATATCTTAACTGAGATTGAGGACACAATAAAAAAAAATCGTAGGCATCAATTTCAGCACGCCCTCGCAAGTGCATGTCTACAGTCATGGAAACCGCTTAGTGTATCGTGGGAAGCCGGTAGTGGCACTAAAACTACATGGCGAAGACAGTTGGTAAAGTGAAGTATCCTGCAGTAACAATCTTTTCTCCGTGGCAGCTGTTACACGCCTGTGGAGATGGATAAAGATTTCGTCCGACTTGGCACGAAGTGTTGCAAGATTTCCACTGCTGCCGAATTCGAATTACCGCACGATACGCGACTTATCTCCTCCGTTTTGTTTCGATTCCTCTAGGGACTTTCTGTGGTACTGCGGCGTGGTGATACTCATTTGCATCATGACTGTAGGCATGTCCCTACGAATGAACAAACCAATGACTAAGAAACCTTATTTGTACTAGGCGATAATTACAACTTTCTACCAATTGTATTCCGGGAGTGACTCATAACCCATTGCCGATTTCTTAAATATTCAGCTATACTGTTTGACAGAAATTTACGAGGCTTCGTGCTCTATAAAAAAGTGATAACTGATGTTTGCAGTTTCACCGATCACACCAGAGACTTATCAGTCCTTGTCACCAGATACAGGTCATAAAAATAATACGTATGCGACATTTTAGTGCGTTTCACTATTTTTTAAAGTGACAACAATGTCACAGGTGCACAGATTCCGGTTAGAGTCCATGAAGGTTTTGATGGTTGTGAAGGTCAGGGACGACGCTCAGTCTGCCATTTGCTGACTATTGATTTAGAAATGTTGCTGAAAATGCCGTCCGTTCACACGAATGCATGAATAACGGATGCAACTTCAGTTTTCCTCGAGTGTCTGTCGGTGTCTCGTACATCAAACGCTGGTTGTGATAATATAAACGGACGACGTTTACAGCGACATCTCTAGAACAATATTCAAAAACCCCTCAGAATGGAACGATGCACCTTTGACATTACAATCTCATAAAATGCGTTCTCTTTTGTCTCCTCTAAAGAGAACAGAATTTTGTGTAAGTTGTTTTTTCACACCCTCTATATTCACCAGTGGCAGAGCAAACCTTGACGAAAAGCTCCCGGCTTAAGAGTCGGGTGGAAGCATAACGCGACATTTCGATGAGTGCCATTCTAGTGATTTCTAGCGAAGGAGTTATTGCAAATTTTATGAATTTATAGACTACGGCGGGCTACCCCTCGATTTTCCTATGGGTGCGTAACACATTCACGTCAACGCCCATGCAGAGGTAGCAGCCACAGCTCTCGTAGGGTCATCAACCATAATTCGTCACTTTTCCGAAGATGTGTCGACGCGCTTCGATACATTGCAGTAGCTAAATACAGCCACACAACTGGAAACCTATGAGATTTTCGTCAGTAGTAGGAGTTAGGAAGGTTTACATTCACATAAAATTTTGTACATTTGTAAAAGTTACTACAATATTCATATTCGTAAGTCACTAATAGATTTCCACTGTGACATTTACTGTGAAGCTTATGGTACATTTTCAAACAATACCTGTTATTTTTCAACTTGTGACTCCAGGCTTGAGGATCAGTATTTATTTCACACATTTTCTTCCACCGGAAGCTCGTCTCTCATCGAAAGATAGAGTGTGAATGACGTTTATGGAACCATTACAGAGTTCAAGTTAATTCTCAGTTATGGCAAATATGTTTCATTACGGAAAGACAGCACACGAAAACAAGCTTCACTCCAGCATAAAAAGCTTTATTCGGACCATATTTACAACACATTATTGTGATTGAGGGAATTAGATTAGGAAATGAGACACTTAAAGTAGTAAAGGAGTTTCGCTATTTTGGGAGCAAAATAACTGATGATGCTCAAAGTAGAGACGATATAAAATGTAGACTGGCAATGGCAAGGAAAGCGTTTCTGAAGAAGGGAAATTTGTTAACGTCCAGTATAGATTTAAGTATAAGGAAGTCATTTCTGAAAGTATTTGTATGAAGTGTAGCCATGTATGGAAGTGAAACGTGAACGTTAAATAGTTTGGAAAAAAAGAGAAAGACGCTTTAGAAATGTGGTTCGACAGAAGAATGCTGAAGATTAGATGAGTAGATCACATGTCTAATGAGGAGGTATTGATTAGAATTGGGGAGAAGAGGAGTTTGTGGCACAACTTGACTAGAAGAAGGGATCGTTAGGTAGGACATTTTCTGAGGCATCAAGGGATCATCAATTTAGTATTGGAGGGCAGCGTGGTGGGTAAAAATCGTAGAGGGAGACCAAGAGATGAATACACTAAGCATATTCAGAAGGATGTAGGCATCAGTAGGTACTGGGAGATGGAGAAGCTTGCACAGGATAGAGTAGCATGGAGAGCTGCATCAAATAGAATTGGGGAAAAGAGGAGTTTGTGGCACAACTTGACTAGAAGAAGGGATCGTTTAGTAGGACATTTTCTGAGGCATCAAGGGATCATCAATTTAGTATTGGAGGGCAGCGTGGAGGGCAAAAATCATAGAGGGAGACCAAGAGATGAATACACTAAGCAGATTCAGAAGGATGTAGGCTGCAATAGGTACTGGAAGATGGAGAAGCTTGCACAGGATAGAGTAGCATGGAGAGCTGCATCAAACCAGTCTCAGGACTGACGACCACAGCAACAACAACATTCTGATTGATGAAAAGTTATCACGAATTCTCTATGTTCAAATGTGTGTGAAATCTTATGGGACTTAACTGCTAAGGTCATCAGTCCCTAACCTTACACACTACTTAACCTAAATTATCCTAAGGACAAACACACACACCCGTGCCCAAGGGAGGACGCGAACCTCCACCAGGAGCAGCCGCACGGTCCATGACTGCAGCGCATAAGACCGCTTGGCTAATCCCCCGCGGCGAACTCTCTCTACCACAAAATGTCTTCATTACCACAGAACTGTACTGTCGTATGCAGTCATCACACATGCTGTTATTTATTGATAATAAATAATTACACCTTCAAAGTACGGGAAGTGTTCAATAAAGGAAGAAACATATGTTTTTCTGAAAGAATGTTGGATTTATTCACGATTCCAGTACTCGATATTATTCCCCACTCTTCTGGCTACAAAACTCTATCTTTCAACATTGCTCCGTTCAAAGTGACGGCCTTACACCATTTTACTGCGAGGGCCTGTACGGCGGCATGGTCGGAGCGTACGCCTTGTTGCGTCAGTAACCTCGCCATCATGTACAAAAATTGTCACGGTCAGCTCCATAAGGCGCTAGCTACTCCGCACACATGATTCTTCCTTCCTCTTTACGGTCTTCTGTTAGGCGGTGAGAAACTCAGCGGGTACACGCTACTGAGTACCGCAACGGGTGGACAAGAGTGTTAGCACTGCCAACAGCGACGCCCAGTATTGCAGCGAGGTGTTTGTGATACGTCGAACACCTCGAATGAGTCGGCACGTTCCATCACTGGAGGTGCCTCCACTCTGTGCGGCTGGTCCGCACGCTGCTGATCGAACAGATTTGCGGTGAGGACAGATGCCTCGCACAACGACTCACTCTGCTCTTGTTCGCAGAGGGGTCACAATGGACATTACGCAAGTGCCTACGAATATCTGCGATGCTCTGGTTTTTTCCAGCAAAAGAAAATCAATGACAGCTCTCTGCTTGGAACGTACCTCCGTTGCAGACGTCATTTTGAAGGGTAAGGGCGCCGCTTCAGCCCCGGAACTTCATGAAACTATAATAGCTGAAGCGGGAATATTAGACGATGTCCCACGACAAATTTCGCATTTTTTTCAACCGAACATAATCCTGTACAAAAATACATATTGAACTCCCTTGTATATTGGGTGAATACACATATTTATGTCGATTATTCCTTGTTGGCTCAGCCTACTCAAAGCACCCTTGGCTTAGGATATGTCATTTTAGAAGACCTACATTTTACAGACTATAAATGACGGAAACACTTTTAGTGCTAGCTGTGTGACTAGTATTCACAGATCCCCCGCCCCCAAACCCAAGTTCCATCCACAATTCATTAAACAATCAAACTCCTATGTATACTGATTATTTACTAGTTAGTGCGTTGAATGTTTGACGTTATGTGAGTTAAACGTCTATGGTTGAAGACACGAAAACCTAATGGTTCAAGTTTTATTATATATATATATATATATATATATATATATATATATATATATATATATATATATATATATATATATATTGCACTCCGTCATCGGGCCACAAGTGGACCATCGGGACCGTCCGAAGGCCGTTTCTGCTCAGGATGCGGATAGGAGAGGCGTGTGGTCAGCACACTGCTCTCCCGATCGCTACGATGGTTTTCTTTGACCGGAGCCGATACTATTCGGAAGAGTAGATCCTCAACTGCCATGAAGAGGCTGAGTGCACCCCGAAAAGTGGCAACAATCTAAACAAGAACCCTAAAAAGTTTTGGTCATATGTAAAATCGGTAAGCGGATCTAAATCCCCTATTCAGTCACTCGTTGACCACGATGGCACCGAAACAGAGGACGACCGAAGAAAGGCAGAAATACTGAATTCAGTGTTCCGAAATTGTTTCACTGCGGAAAATCGTAACACGGTCCCTGACTTCAGCCGTCGCACGGACGCCAAAATGGAAAATATTGAAATAAACGATATCGGAATTGAAAAACAACTGCTATCACTTAGTAGCGGAAAAGCATCCGGACCAGACGAGATACCCTTAAGATTCTACAGTGATTATGCTAAAGAACTTGCCCCCTTTCTATCAGCAATTTATCGTAGATCGCTGGAAGAACGTAAAGTACCTAGCGACTGGAAGAAAGCGCAGGTCGTTCCCATTTTCAAGAAGGGTCATAAATCAGATGCGAATAATTATAGGCCTATTTCGCTTACGTCAATCTGTTGTAGAATAATGGAACATGTTTTGTGTTCTCGTATTATGACGTTCTTAGATAATACAAATCTCCTTCATCATAACCAACATGGATTCCGCAAACAGAGATCATGTGAAACTCAGCTCGCCCTATTTGCCCAAGAAATTCACAGTGCCGTAGACACTGGCGAGCAGATTGATGCCGTATTCCTGGACTTCAGGAAGGCATTTGATACGGTTCCGCACTTACGTTTAATGAAAAAAATACGAGCTTACGGAATATCGGACCAGGTTTGTGATTGGATTCAGGATTTCCTAGAAGAAAGAACTCAACATGTCATTCTTAACGGTTCAAAATCTGCAGATGTAGAGGTAATTTCGGGAGTACCGCAAGGAAGCGTGATAGGACCTTTATTGTTTACAATATACATAAATGACTTAGTTGACAACATCGGTAGCTCCGTGAGGCTATTTGCAGATGACACGGTTGTCTACAAGAAAGTAGCAACATCAGAAGACTCGTACGTACTCCAGGAAGACCTGCAGAGGATTAATGCATGGTGCGACAGCTGGCAGCTTTCCCTAAACGTAGATAAATGTAATATAATGCGCATACATAGGGGCAGAAATCCATTCCAGTACGATTATGCCATAGGTGGTAAATCATTGGAAGCGGTAACGACCGTAAAATACTTAGGAGTTACTATCCGGAGCGATCTGAAGTGGAATGATCACATAAAACAAATAGTGGGAAAAGCAGGCGCCAGGTTGAGATTCATAGGAAGAATTCTAAGAAAATGTGACTCATCGACGAAAGAAGTAGCTTACAAAACGCTTGTTCGTCCGATTCTTGAGTATTGCTCATCAGTATGGGACCCTTACCAGGTTGGATTAATAGAAGAGATAGACATGATCCAGCGAAAAGCAGCGCGATTCGTCATGGGGACATTTAGTCAGCGCGAGAGCGTTACGGAGATGCTGAACAAGCTCCAGTGGCGGACACTTCAAGAAAGGCGTTACGCAATACGGAGAGGTTTATTATCGAAATTACGAGAGAGCACATTCCGGGAAGAGATGGGCAACATATTACTACCGCCCACATATATCTCGCGTAATGATCACAACGAAAAGATCCGAGAAATTAGAGCAAATACGGAGACTTACAAGCAGTCGTTCTTCCCACGCACAATTCGTGAATGGAACAGGGAAGGGGGGATCAGATAGTGGTACAATAAGTACCCTCCGCCACACACCGTAAGGTGGCTCGCGGAGTATAGATGTAGATGTAGATGTAGATGGTCACCCATCCATGTGTCGGCCACGCCCGAAATCGCTTATCTTCGGTCATCCGACGGGAACCGGTGTATCCACTCCGGCAAGGCCGTTGCCTTTAAGTTTTATTACATTCGAGTTATTGATCAATAGAGTTATGAAAAAGCCGAAAGCAACATGTATACAACCAAAAAATGATTATCTCTTTATGTTTTTCTGCACGTCAATTTCTGAAAAGACACAGCTCGCCGATTATGATGTCGTATGTCCTGGACTGTTTATTGTAAAATTATATAATTTTGCAGGTACATTCAGTTGTCTATGTGGACATTTCGTTCAAAAACTTACGCTAATTGCTTTAGTAGCAAAGAAGTAATAAATTAAAACATCATGGTCGTAGTTTTACTTCATGAATAGCGAAAAACTTTTAAACATAAAAGATTTTGCTGTCACTATATCGTGGTAGCGATGTTCAGAAAGTTTCAGAAACGTCAGAAATTATTTTTAATGATTGTTAGAAGCAGCTTAAAGCTCTCGTTCCCTAAAGTTGACTACACTACTGGCCATTAAAATTGATGCACCAAGAAGAAATGGAGATGATAAACGCATATTCATTGGACAAATATATTATACTAGAACTTACATGTAAGTACATTTTCGCGCAATTTGGGTGCATAGATCCTGAGAAATCAGTAGCCAGAACAACCACCTCTGGCCGTAATAACGGCCTTGATACGCCTGGGCATTGAGTCAAACAGAGCTTGGATGGCGTGTACAGGTAGAGCTGCCCATACAGCTTCAACAAGATACCACAGTTCATCAAGAATAATGACTGGCGTATTGTGACGAGCCAGTTGCTCGGCCACCATTGACTCGACGTTTTCAATTGGTGAGAGGTCTGGAGAATGTGCTGGCCATGGCAGCAGTCGAACTCTTTCTGTATTCAGAAAAGCCCGTACAGGACGTGCAACATGCGGTCGTGCATTATCCTGAAGAAATGTAGGATTTCGCAGGGATCGAATGAAGGGTACAGCCACGGGTCTTAACGTTTCTGAAATGTAACGTTCACTGTTCAAAGTGCCATCAGTGCGAACAAGAGGTGACCGAGACGTGTAACCAATGGCACCCCATACCATCACGCCGTGTAATACGTCAGTATGGCGATGACGAATACACGCTTCCAATGTGCGTTCACCGCGATGTCGCCAAACACGGATGCGACCATCATGATGCTGTAACCAGAACCTGGATTCATCCGAAAAAGTGACGTTTTGCCATTCGTACACCCATGTTCGTCGTTAAGTACACCATCGCAGGCGCTCCCGTCTTTGATGCAGCGTCAAGGGTAACCGCAGCCATGGTCTCCGAGCTGATAGTCCATGCTGCAGCAAATGTCGTCGAACTGTTCGTGCAGATGGTTGTTGTCTTCCAAACGTCCCCATCTATGACTCAGGGATCGAAACGTGGCTGCAAGATCCGTTACAGTCATGCGGATAACATGCCTGTCATCTCGACTGCAAGTGACACGAGGCCGTTGGGATCCAGCACGGCGTTCCGTATTACCTTCCTGAACCCATCAATTCCATATTCTGCTAACCAGTCATTGGATCTCGACCAACGCGAGCAGCAATGTCGCGATACGATATAACGCAATCGCGATAGATTATAATCCGACCTTTATCAAAGTCGGAAACATTATGGTTCGCATTTCTCCTCCTTACACGAGACATCACAACAACGTTTCACCAGTTAACGCCGGTCAACTGCTGTTTTTGTATGAGGAATCGGTTGGAAACTCTCCTCGTGTCAGCACGTTGTAGGCGTCGCCACCGGCGCCAACCTTGTGTGAATGCTCTGAAAAGCTAATCATTTGCATATCACAGAATCTTCTTTCTGTCGGTTAAATTTCGCGTCTGTAGCGCGTCATCATCGTGGTGTAGCAATTTTAATGGCCAGTAGTGTATTAAAGGTAGATTCTGCGGAATATGTAGATCCTGACTTCGAAATTTGTTGCGAACAGTGTTGCAAATAAGTAATAAATTTAAACATCGTGTATGATGCGGCAGTTCTTCACGCACTTCATTGTTTATGAAATAATTTCTCCTAAACTATGTCGTACAGCGATGTAACCTTAAATTCACATATAGTGAAACATCACATAGTGTCTGTAAAAAAAGTCGCGAATACAGTTAGCAGTAAATAAGTAATAAATTGTAACGTTATGTCTCATGAGATACTTGTAGTGCACGAAGATCGGAAAGGTAATAAGCGATGGACATTTTTCTCTCATTATTTTTCACAAGTTGTCGGTGAGAAAAAACGTTTGGAAAGATTTTAAACTACGCGTAGAGATTGTTGCAAGTCGCTAAGTGCTCTCGTTTTCAAATACTGGATGGATAAAGT
The DNA here is from genome assembly GCF_023864275.1 of Schistocerca cancellata. Classification (NCBI taxonomy): domain Eukaryota; kingdom Metazoa; phylum Arthropoda; class Insecta; order Orthoptera; family Acrididae; genus Schistocerca; species Schistocerca cancellata. The sequence continues at coordinate 709,801,088 of NC_064630.1, forward strand.
GTGAGAATTCGTGCGTCGCGGGCTACACTTGGTAATCCTTTGATAGGTAAGTGGTTCTTACCCCAACAGCGATTTCGCCTGACAGTAAGGTATATGTGTAACAAATTTCGTCGAATTACGTACATACACTTCTCCCTTCGCCACCGATAACAAACTGACTTCGAACCCATGACGGGTCTGTTATACTGTTATCAGTTCGGCTTAAGGACAGGTAAAGGCACCAGGAGAGACAATTCTGACTTTTAGATTTACAATGAAAGCAAGACTTTTGAAAAACCACGACAGGTTCGTAGGATTTGTCAACTTGTAAAAATCGTTTGAAATGTATAATTGTGCAAGATATTCAGAATCCTGAGGAAAAAAAACGGATAGGCTCTAGTGAGAGGCGGGTAATCAATTTATAGTATAAAAGTAAGTGTACCATGTGCGTGCCGCTAAACCTCAGGAATAAGTCCTGGTATGAGCACGGGCTTCATATGATATAGTAGCCCACTATTCCCCATCCATGAAGAAGGTTCTAGTCTTTTCCTGAAGGGGGTGCTTTAGAAGAGAGAGGGCCTAGAATATTCCAGAACATTCGAGAGTATTCGAGAACATTCCGGAGGATTCGAGAGTAGTTGAGAGCGTGCCACAACATTCCAGAATGTTTCGGAATGTGGTGCTACGGAAGAATGTTGAAAATTAGGTGGACTGGTAAGGTAAGGAATCAGGAGGTTCTCCGTAGAATCGATGAGGAAGGGAATATTTGTAGAACATTGACAAGTAAGAGGGACAGGGTGATAGGGTATCTCTTAAGACATCACGGAGTAGCTTCTATGGTACTAGAGGGAGCTGTAGAGGGTTAAAACTTCAGAGGAAGACAGAGATTTGGATACAGCTAGCAAACAATTGAGGACGTAAGTTGCAAGTGCTGATCTGACATGATGATGTTAGCACAGGAAAGGAGTTCAAGGAATTCGCGGCGTGCCCCATCAGACCAGTCGGAAGAGGGAAGACTAAAAAAAAGTGTTAACTGTACGTTGAGGACAACAATTCTCTATTACGTCAAGTGGAAAGTTACAGAGTGCATTGACAGTAACAAACACATACATAGACATTCCTGCCGGCATTCTATGTTAAGTATTTCAGACTGTTCAAGTTTTCTGCCTAATCCAGCGAACACGTGTAACGATGTTACGCAGGGATAAACAACTGTAGCAGTTGGCTGCAATCTCGCCACTATCGACTTCTGACACGTGCTCTTCGTTTCTCCTTCTTGTAGACACATAACACAATTTTCTTACTGACTTCTGAAATTTACGTACGATATCTCAATGTAAAAGTCACTGACTTTTATACAGAATTAAGATAGCGTAACTCCTGACCATTGCATGTGGTTATGTCGAAATGCTAATCATTGCAAATGGAAGCACGTAGAACACTTTATTCGAAACTGACATTTGTTACACTCTGATTTCACTGTGTTGCAATTTTAATTGCACTTAGTTTATATTAAATTAAATGAAAAATAACACATTAAAGGGACACCGTTACTCGACATCTAGTCCGATCCTTATGCAGAAGTGTACCTTGGACTTGTTGTAACTTGTTTAGTAAGACGACGTGCCTTAAATAAAATTAAACTGTGTTCGTTAATCGTGATTAGTATAAATGTAAGAAACCGTTTTCTGTCAAATTTTGAACATAACGTCTATTTTTTTTATGTGAAACGCACAGTAACTTCATTCAAATGAGATTCATAAAATTTGTAGGAATGTGGTACGGACTACTGATTAAGCATTCATATTGTAACGTCCTTACTATATATCATAATAATAAAACCGTAATTACCTATCTACTAAACTACATGATCTCACGATCAAAAGCTCCATCTAAAGCTGCCAATCGAACAGCTATCAGTGACAACAAAGTTATGAGTTTCAGTATTTCACGTAATTATTGATTGAATTTAAAAATATGAAATGGAGCACATTAGTCTTTTGTCAAAGGCTTGCCGGCCGCGGTGGTCTAGCGGTTCTAGGCGCTCAGTCCGGAACCGTGCGACTGCTACGGTCGCAGGTTCGAATCCTCCCTCGGGAATGGATGTGTGTGATGTCCTTAGGTTAGTTAGGTTTAAGTAGTTCTAAGTTCTAGGGGACTGATGACCACAGATGTTGAGTCCCATAGTGCTCAGAGCCATTTGAACCATTTTTTTGTCATATGCCTAACACAATAAGTCAAGTTGATATAAAGTACTTATGTTGAACAGACTTACATAATATCAAAGACTACATTAATGTGATTCCACAACAGCCTTAGTCCATAGCACATTTTGATATGTCTATAAAGTTTATTTATAAGAAATGGTTGTATGACAAATATTTTTTATCATAAAGAGCGTATTGCATTAACGCCATTTAAGGGCCATAGATTTACTTATAGAGGATAATCAGAATCAGACCGGAAAGCTTGTAACGGTGTTGCAAGGTTGGCTGTGCTGAGAAATAATTTCTAAGAAAAAAATTGATACGTAGCGCCAATTTCAAGTTATCATTGAAGTTAGGCAGTCAGGTCACTGAGAGCGAAAATTGAAGCACACCACGAACAAGAGAGCGATACAAAAATTGCACATGGGCCGGTAATAAATATAGAACCCAAGCAAAGTGCTGAGTAGTCTCCTGCGCTCTTATCTACGCTATGAGAACTACTACCAATAACTGTATATGGTGGGTCGCTTGAATTTTCGCGTGCTAACTTCTATGCTAATTGACTCGAAAAAGGTGCGAGGTATCGAACTGATTTCCTAACGGTTATTTCTCGTCACAACCTGTCCTGAAACAGCCTTACAGGCTTTTCAGGCTGTTTCTGACCGTCTCGTATAAAGCACGCTACTTCACTTAACAGCTAGCACTAGTCCATGGTATATATGGATATTAAAATCTCACCAGATACTGTGTTCAGGTGTCCTCTTACTGTGGTATGTTTTATTTTATTTTCTGAAGATATTTGTAAAATTGTGTTCTCTCTATGGAAACATTTGTCATTTGTTACTTAATTGTCTGCCAGACGATGGATTCAGCCAAAACGCGAAAGTTGGTGTAGTTAGTAAAAATAAAGAAGTTGTAAAATGAACAGTTCTAGAGGTCTATTACTTATCTCTACTGTCAGAGTTAAGTGAGTGAAAAATGGGAAAGAGAAAGCAGATTCTAACTCTTCAGATTCGACCGTAATCATAGGTACATTACGTGTTGGCCCCTCTCGCGTTCAAGCTCTTTTTCTACCGTTCTGCTGTCGAACAGTAAACGGGAGAAACGAACAATAAAGTCTTTCCTTATGAGCTCTGATTTCTCTTATGTTGCTATAACGAACATTCCTCCCTATGTAGCTGGGCACCAAAAAAATATTTTCGCGTTTGGGGGAGAAATTTGCTGACTGAAATTTCATGAGAAGATCCTGCAATTGCCGGCCGAAGTGGCCGAGCGGTTAAAGGCGCTACAGTCTGGAACCGCACGACCGCTACGGTCGCAGGTTCGAATCCTGCCTCGGGCGTGGATGTGTGTGATGTCCTTAGGTTAGTTAGGTTTAAGTAGTTCTAAGTTCCAGGGGACTTATGACCACAGCAGTTGAGTCCCATAGTGCTCAGAGCCATTTGAACCATTTTTTTGATCCTGCAACAACGAGAAGAACTTTGTTTTAGTAACTCCCACTCCGGTTCGCATTAATATCCAGGGGGGTCTCTCTCCAATTTTATCATTACAGGAAACGAGCGGCCCTTCTTTCAACTTTTTCAGTGTATTTCGTAAGCTCATCTGGTACGGATCGCACACCAGACAGCGTTACTCCATAAGAGGGCGGGCCGGCATAGTGTATGTCTATATTTATTTGTTTTTATCTTTATTTGCTTTCAGGCTTTCTTCATCCTTCCAGTGTTTTTTGCGTATTTCCCTTGTCCTCTTCCTTGCATATACTGACGCCTTTCTTCCTGAAACCCTGTTTTTTCGTGTCTCTCTTCTGACCAACTTTGTATTATCTTCCATCTACTCTCTGGGTCCAATATTTCTTATTTCCTTGTCAATCTCTGTGAACCATGTGATTTCTAATTTATAGGTGTGTAGTAAATTGAAGATGTTCTTCCTTGATTTGTTACTGTCCTTTCGGTGTGTACTTGCTAAAACTGCAGTCTGCGTGTTCTCATCACATCAGTTAGCTTTTCCATTTTTAAATGAAGCTCTGTATCTTAATTTCTATGGAGTATTAATATTTCCTCCAGGCCACATTATTTATCTTTATTGAACTATACCATTTGTAAAGACCTCCAAATCTTTTTAGATTAATTGTTACTGCTGCATACAGTTTTTCGGGACGTGTCACTGTTTTATAGTGCCTGAATATTGTGTTATATGAGATACGTTTCTGTTACATGTATTTCGGCCGTGGTGGCCGAGTGGTTCTGGGTGCTTTAGTCTGGAAGCGACTGCTACGGTCGCAGGTTAGAATCCTGCCTCGGTCATGGATGTGTGTGATATCCTTAGGTTTGCTAGGTTCAAGTAGTTCTAAGTTCTATGGAACTGATGGCCTCAGATGTTGAGTCACATAGTGCTCCGAGCCATTTGAACCATTTGTTACATGTATTTTTTGTTTTGTGGGATATGCATTCAGTTCTAAGTGCTTTGCTTTCTGTTACTGTCTTATCTTATCTATTGTTATTTATACATTTCCCTGGATAATTTCTTTTAGATATTATTTTGTTTAAGGTTCTTGGTTCTGTAGTACGATGATTCGTCCTCCGGCAATATCCAGTGAATCAGCAAAAAGTGTGATGTCGTCTGCAAAATCTAAACAATATGTAATGATTTTATTCGGATTAGTTGCGTACAGTATTGAGAGATTTCTTCGCTTCTCTCACTCCCTTGTGTAAACAACAGTGAAAAATGGAAGTGACAAATGCTGTCTTCATTTTGTACTTTGAACACAAATTACTATTCTTCTTCTGCTACTTTTACGGCCTCATTGAACCATTTCAATCATTTTATGTTCATCTGCTTCAGTATGTTTCCTTTTGTTATCGCGCAGCATCTTTATATTTGTTCTGACCTTTTTGTGGTTCCCCATCTGTAAATAACATTTTTTATTGTTTGTCGTTTGCCTATTACTAGTTTAAAACGTTTTTTATGTTTTTCAATTTTTAAAAATTTTCTGTTTTCTTTTGCAAATCGTCCGAGTTAACTTTAAACTTTTTGTCTGCCTATGATTCGTTCATCCATCCAACTTGTTGCTACATATTCCAAGATTTCTTTATAATTTTTCTTCGTATTCTAGTATCTTGTGTTCTCATAATGTGGCTAAACGAAGGGATCCTTTTCTCTGTGTAATATCTGTAATGGGCCTCATTTTGCAGTACGCCCCATCATTTGGCATCGTTCATATTTTTAATGCCCATTATTTATGCATTTTCTGACTATTCATCTCTCTACTTTTCGTATTTTGTCGATTCTGTTTTTCTGGGTCACTTTGAAAAGAGTTTGACTTCCGTATCTCATATGTTGTAGAACCACCGTCTTGTAATGTTTTAATTTAGTTTTGATTGAGAGACAGTTTTATTGTATGTAGCCCATTTTAAGTTTTGAGTGTATTACTATTATTATTAGAGAAAAACAGTTCACATTTCTTTTTGACAGTATTATTAAATTCGGAGGGACGTTAAAAGCTGAGGTAACAACAAGTTCAGTTTTTGCGGGGGGAAAAAGAGTGGCGAAAAGACGATAACAGACTGTGACCTCCGCCCTTACTCTCCTCAAACGCGAACACTACATCCGCACCTGTAATTGCGTCCTGTTTATACAATGCAGGCGGCATCGGCTAAAGCTATCTGATGCGGTCGTGTCGCTGCAACACTGCCTTGCTGACGCGTAGTTCCAAATTCGTCCTGTGCCTCTGCTGCTGGCTGGCTGCAAGTTTTCGAGCGCCCCCAGCCTTCGACCACCTGCCGGCCGGGCCATTGTGGCACGGCGGGTCACATCTGCAGCCGGGGCCAGCGGCAGCGCCGGAACCGGGGAATTGAATTTGCACGCAGCTCGCGGCCGCGCGCTGTGAAATTCGGCGGTCGGCCGCGGCGGCCGGGCAGTTACTCAGCTTTCAGCTGGATCAGCGGACACCATTACGTCCGGAACGGCCCCAAACGGCCAACAAGCCGCGTAATGCCTGGTGCGTGCGCCTGAATGGCGCGCTACCCACCTACCACCCGTACACGACAGCGAAGCCGAAACCGCCTCGGCGTAGGCGACGTCCGCGTGTGAACAGGCGAAGTTCCATTGGACGGGATATTCCTCACTCTTGTTCAGGTCTTCTGAAGTTCACGGTGTAACTTATGGTAACAGGAAAGTTTCAAATGGTTGTTACCGCTTGATCACTGTTTTGAGCAAAATGCCCCGATTTGTTGGCTGCTGTATGATCTAGAGCAGGGGCGGGCAAACGTTGCACCACCATACAAAAAAAAAAAAAATGTTCAAATGTGTGTGAAATCTTATGGGACTTAACTGCTAAGGTCATCAGTCCCTAAGCTTACACACTACTTAACCTAAATTATCCTAAGGACAAACACACACACCCATGCCCGAGGGAGGACTCGAACTTCCGCCGGGACCAGCCGCACAGTCCATGACTGTAACGCCTTAGACCGCTCGGTACCACCATACAGCGAGACCTTCAGAGGTGATGGTCCAGATTGCTGTACACACTGGTACCTCTAATATCCAGCAGCATGTCCTCTTGCACGGATGCATGCCTGCATTCGTCGTGACATACTGTCCACAAGTCCATCAAGGCACTGTTGGTCCAGACTGTCCCTCTCCTCAACGGCGATTCAGCATAGATCCCTCCAAGTGCCTGGTGGGTCACGTCGTCCACAAACAGCCCTTATCAACCTATCCCAGGCATGCTCGACAGGGTGCTGGCGCGAATTGTCGTCCATGAAGACGAATGTCTCGCCAATATGCTCCCGATATGGTTGCACTGTCGGTCGGAAGATGGCATTCACGTATCGTACAGCCATTCCGGCGCCTTCAAAGACGACCAGCGGCGTACGTCGGCCTCACATAATGCCAGCCCAAAACAGCAGGGAATCTCCACCTTGCTACACCCGCTATACAATGTGTCTAAGGCGTTCAGCCTGAACGGGTAGCCTTCAAACATGTCTCCGACAAGTCTTGTTGAAGGCATATGCGACACTCTTTGGTGAAGAGAACGTGCTGATAATCCTGAGCGGTCAATTAGGCATTTTGTTGGGCCCATGTGTACCGCGCTGCATGGTGTCGTGGTTGCAAAGAGGACCTCAACATGGACATCGGGAGTGAAGTTGCGCATCATGCACCATATTGCGCACAGTTTTAGTCTTAACACGACGTCCTGTAGATGCACGAGAAGCATTATTCAATATGCTTGTGCTGCTGTCTGGGTTCATCCGAGCCATAATCCATAGTTAGCGGTCATCCACTGTAATAGTAGCCCTTAGGCTGCCTCCGAGCGAGTGATGTCATCGACAGTTCCTTTCTCTCTGTATCTATTCCATGTCCGAACAACATCGCTTTGGTTCACTCCGAGACGCCTGGACACTTTCCTTGTTGAGAGCCCTTGTTGGGCATAAGTAAGAATGTGAACGCGATTGAACAGCGGTACTGACCGTCTAGGCATGGTTGAACTTCAGACAACAGGAGTCGTGTACCTCCTTCCTCGTAGAATGACTGGAACGGATCGGCTATAATGGGATGTTCTGTCGGACACACGATGAAGTGTTTGAATAAATGAATAGATATTCCTTTCACGTCTAATTTCAGTAATTACTGAGATGTCGTTAACTTAGAAAGGCTTTGGCTATTAGCAGACAGTGTACACGTTGTATAACTTTAGGACAGGTTCTTGGAGTGCTTACCTCATATTTAATGTTTGACTGCAAATTCATATATGTTTGGTCTATGTTAAATAAATGACTGTGTGTGACGACTTCGTTAAATGTTTGTGATCATATTGCCTTACCAGGTTGTTCAAAATGGTTCAAATGGCTCTAAGCAGCATGGGTCTTAACATCTGAGGTCATCAGTCGCCTAGACTTTGAACTACTTAAACCTAACTTACCTAAGGACATCACACACATCCATGCCCGAGGTAGGATTAGAACCTGTGACCGTAGCAGGAGCACGGTTCCGAACTGAAGCACCTAGAACCGCTCGGCCACAGCGGCCTGCTCCCAGGTTGTTTTCTGAGCATAAATAATAAAATATCACACAACTGCTTAATAGTTCAGGTCTTTAAGCAACTGATCACGGAAGTAGTTCATTTTTTATTGCGCAACAAGTTACCTCAAGAAAGGACTGTTTGCTAATGGTTTACTGAATTTTGACGAGGTCACGTTTCCATCAGTGATCAATTTCTTGAAGGTCGACCAAAATTAGATTTGGTTTCAAAAGCCATGGATGCTGTGCGCCACATGATGACAGAGAAGCGTCAAATGAGCTACCTAGGCATAATGCATCACTAGACATATCGAAGACTCCAGTACAGTTGGCCTTGCGTCACTACTTAGCTGTGAAAATAATCTCCCGTAGATTAATTCCACAGACTTTGTCCAAAAGTCCTAAACAGGCTCGTGTTAGTTGACGTAAAGAAATGCTAAAAATCAGGACAACAACGTAGCAAGAGAAACTGGGACCTCTGCCGAATTATCTGCTTATGTATTCCGTGGTGAAGAGGAAACAACGAAACCGATTTGTATGTGAAGCACTTCCGTCTATACGGTAGATTCTTTCTTTGGTGATACTGAATATGCAGAGACAATTTCTTAAGACAACTGAGGAACAGATAAAAATGAATGGTTTACTGAATGTTTTTGCCAGAAGTACTCTACTAAATAAAGAAAAAAACAACCGAAATAGTTCCATCATTTCTTATCATGAATGAAAGTCCAGGAGCAAGTTGCCAGAGATCTCCCACACATACACAGATAGATGATCGTTACGTAGCGTGACAAACATACCGTCATTTGACCATCGGATGGACTCCCCTATGGAAGACATAGTTATAAGCATACCTGGATTAGAGAAACAACTTCAGGATTTGAAGGAAAATAAATTACCAGGTCGGGGTTGAAATCCCAGTTCGATTTTACAAAGAGTACTCTACGACATTGGGCCCTGACCTAACCTGCATTTACCGTGGGTCTCTCACCCAGTGCAAAGTTCCAAGCCACCGGAAAAAAAAGCGCGCACGTGTCTCCAGCACGTAAGAAAGGTAAAAGAACATTACTGGCCTATATCCCTAACTTCTATTTGCTACTGAATACGAATGTTTTTGGATAGGGTCCGCCTTTATCAAAACACAGTTCTGTTTTCTAACATGTTTGACTGCAGTTGCAACATCTTCAGTGGGATTTTATTTTTATGGCTGTTAAAGATAAAGAATCTTCTTTACTGTTTGTATATACGTAAATATTAATATTTAAATCGAAATTAGAGGTATTTAAGAACACACATAAAATTATGAATTCATACATTTTTACCACATGGTGTGGTTTTCCTGATGTATTATGTTTCTACAGTGAATGTTTTGTTCAAATGGTTCAAATGGCTCTGAGCACTATGCGACTGAGCACTATGCGACTTCTGAGGTCACCAGTCGCCTAGAACGTACCACTAACTAAACCTAACTAATCTAAGGATATCACACACATCCATGCCCGAGGCAGGATTCGAAACTGCGACCGTAGTGGTCGCTCGGCTCCAGACTGTAGCGCCTACAACCGCACGGCCACACCGACCGGCGACTGTTTTGTTTCACTGTTTGTCATCTGCAGCCACTTACACAATAAAGTAGACAATTGATTTAAGCCAAAATTACTGTTTGAAAATTGTTATGGCTATGCCTGAAATTAATTAACTCTGTGTGTGTGTGTGTGTGTGTGTGTGTGTGTGTGAGTGTGTGTGTGTGTGTGTGTGTGTGTGTGTGTGTTCGTTTGTTTCAGTTACATTTTCTTTTTCCTGATCTTTATCACTGTCAAACACAATATATTGAGCTGTCACTCTCACTCTTTCACTGTTTACCATCTGTAAAAACAGACATGGCGTTCAGTGAAACAGTTGAAGGTCTAAAAACAAGATGTCTGACTGTGGAACAGTTGAAGGTGTTCCTGGTTGTTGTTCTGAATTTTTCAGAGGTGTCTGTACATTTTGTGTGTGTGTTTGTGTGTGTGAGTGTGTGTGTGTGTGCGTGTGTGTGTGTTCGTGTGTGTGGTTTGAAAAGGGAGGGAGAGAGAGAGAGAGAGAGAAAGAGAGAGAGTGACAGTAGGTTTGAGGACATCTCTTGTGTGTGTGTGTGTGGGGTGGGGGTGGCGGTGTGGGGGAGAGAGCTCTATAGGTTGGTCATGTCGAATAATTCTTTGAGGGCAGAGAACAGAGTTCCAGTGCAGAGACCTGTGTGTCCATTTATCACTTATTTTCCTTTCACTATGGCTTTCTGTATCTGATAATTTTCTTCAATTATTAGTTTTTGTGGGGGTTTTTATTTGCATTTGAAAATTCTCAAATCAGTATTGATGTTTGTTGGGTTATGTTTCTTGTCCTTAAGGTGTTAAGAAAATGTGGGATGACAGCTGTTACTTTTTAATGCCTTTCTGCGTTCTGGTATTGAAGTTTCTTCTTGTCTGTCCTATTTAAACTGATTTGCAGTACTGACACGTTCGTTGGTAAATACCAGATGTGTTGTGTTTCTCTTTGGTTGTTTTAGTTGTCCTTATTTTTCTCTGTGTTGTGTTGTGTGTAATGTAGGATATATTTTTATACCTTGTTTTTTTGAGTATGTTGCTTATTCTGTGGACTGCTTTGTTGTTGTAGTTGAGAGTGGACCACTTATTTGTCGTTGCGGGTGTTTCTCGTTCATGTGGGCTCATATATGTATTCTGTGTTTAAGGTGATGGGGAGTCTTTTGTTCTTGTTTGTTGAGTGTCCATTTTAATCTTGTTTTAATTTTGTGGTTCAGTTTATCTATAGTGTTTCCGACATATCCATACTCTAAAGCTATTTGTCTGTAATTCATTCTTGTAGTGAGCGGAATTTTGTTCAGTCTGCGTAGCATATATTGGAAGCTGGCTAGTTTGTGTGTAATTGGATGATTCGAATCTTTGTGAATGGCTGTGTTGGTGGTGGTCACTTTCCTGAATATTGAGAATTGGTGTTGGTTGCTGTGTCTGTATATTGTGAGGTCAAGGAAGTTGAATATTTTGTCGTGTTGTGCTTCTATGGTGAATTTTATTTGTGGGTGTACTTTGTTTATATCACTGTGGAGTTGCTGGATGCGACTTAGTATTTCATGTAGAAGGCATATGATGTCATCTACATAAGGATACAAATATACTGTCCTGTATTCTTTGGGTCTTACTACTGTTTCAAATATTTTATTTTCAGTTTGATTGAAAAACATGTTGGCTAGGAGTCCACTGACTGGTGACCCCATTGGAAGCCCATCTTCTTGTGAGTGTAACTGATTGTCAAATGAGAAATAGTTTTGCTCAGTGGTTAGTTTTGGAATGCTAGCTAATTCTTTTCTATGGGATTTGGAAATTTTGGATTGTTGTTCTAATTGTTGTTTGATGATGTTGATGGTTTCTGTAGTGGGGATATTGGTGTACATGAATGTAATGTCAAATGATGTGAGTGTGGCTGCTGTGGGTATGTTGATGTCTTTGATTTGTTGTATCAGCTCTTCAGTGTTGTGCATGCTTCTGTTATTTGTGTATATGTAATGTCTTATAGGACTGTGCACATTTCTCTGGCTAAGTGAAATGTGGGTACACTTCTGAAGCTGACAACGGGGCGTATCAGAATGCCCTCCTTGTGGAGATTTAGTAGGCTGTTCAGTGTGGGTGCTTGGAGGTTCTTTGTTTTCATCCATTTCACTTATTGATTTGTGAATATCTATGAGATACTTTTTTGGAGTGATAGTGCATTTTTCTGGTGTCTTTGTGTTGGGTCATTGGTTAGCTTTGGTATGTTATGGTTTTACAGAAATTTTAAGGTTTTTTCCTAGTATTCATCCTGTTTTATTATTATCATGGTGCTGCCATTGTCTGATCTCATAATGAGTGCCTCAATGTTTTTAAGTTTGTCCTTTATATTTCTGGAGGCTTTTTCTTCTTCAGTTTATGTTCCTGTCAATATGTTGTTTTTGTTTTCCTTTATTATGCATCCTGTTTCTTCTCCAACAAATTGACTAGTCAGACCTGAATTGAAAGTTGTGTTACTGTTTCTTTCGGGTTGTATTATGATGTACTCACTTTCTGTGATAAGATTGTCCACCGTCTTCTGTGTAATGTGTATGTTGACATAATATTTTGGACCTTTTTCTAGAAAATGTATTTCTTGGTTAGTTAGTTGTATGTTAGTAAGGTTGACCAGATGTTTTTAGACTGTGTGGTTTGATTACTTTCTACTTTTATCCGTAAAAACTTTATTTTGTTTTGAAAGAGTGTTTAGTTTTTGTTGTTGTTTATTACATTTTGATTTTGTCTGTGTTTCTGTGTTTTGTTAACACAGACTTGTTTGATGCAGCCACCACGAACTCCTCTCCTGCCAACATTTTTATATCAGAGCACCAACTGCAAGCTTTTTGGAATAGCTGCAAATGTTGTCATCTACAGGCAGAGCACTTTCCCCATATACGTAATATACAGGGAGTCCATGAAGTCCCATCTCAAATTCAAAATTTTATTACAAAGGCAGTAGTTGAAATACTTTAACAACATTCCTTTTATTGTAATCAGTGTATATAAAAGTTTTTTGGCAGTGTTTAATAGACCTCTATATGGGCACCTTTAGTTGCACGAACCACATCAAGACGGTACTCGATTTCTTGACATGTTCGCTGTAGCATAACTTCATCAGTGGTGGCAATGGCATTACGAAGCATTTGCTTCAAGTCTGCAGTGTCCCGTATCTGTGTTTGATACACGATATCTTTTACGTCCCCCCATAAAAAAACGTCCAAGGCAGTGATATCCGGAGAACGTGGTGGCCAGGGAATAAGCCCATCCCTCCCAATCGATCTGTCTGGAAATATTTCATTGAGGAACCGATGAACATACAGTACACAATGTGGTGGTGCACCACCTTCTTGGAAAATTATAGTTGGTTGTACGTCAATCAGTTAAGGTGCTACATATTCTGTTAGATGGTCGTGGTAAATACACTCCTAGAAATGGAAAAAAGAACACATTGACACCGGTGTGTCAGACCCACCATACTTGCTCCGGACACTGCGAGAGGGCTGTACAAGCAATGATCACACGCACGGCACAGCGGACACACCAGGAACCGCGGTGTTGGCCGTCGAATGGCGCTAGCTGCGCAGCATTTGTGCACCGCCGCCGTCAGTGTCAGCCAGTTTGCCGTGGCATACGGAGCTCCATCGCAGTCTTTAACACTGGTAGCATGCCGCGACAGCGTGGACGTGAACCGTATGTGCAGTTGACGGACTTTGAGCGAGGGCGTATAGTGGGCATGCGGGAGGCCGGGTGGACGTACCGCCGAATTGCTCAACACGTGGGGCGTGAGGTCTCCACAGTACATCGATGTTGTCGCCAGTGGTCGGCGGAAGGTGCACGTGCCCTTCGACCTGGGACCGGACCGCAGCGACGCACGGATGCACGCCAAGGCCGTAGGATCCTACGCAGTGCCGTAGGGGACCGCACCGCCACTTCCCAGCAAATTAGGGACACTGTTGCTCCTGGGGTATCGGCGAGGACCATTCGCAACCGTCTCCATGAAGCTGGGCTACGGTCCCGCACACCGTTAGGCCGTCTTCCGCTCACGCCCCAACATCGTGCAGCCCGCCTCCAGTGGTGTCGCGACAGGCGTGAATGGAGGGACGAATGGAGACGTGTCGTCTTCAGCGAAGAGAGTCGCTTCTGCCTTGGTGCCAATGATGGTCGTATGCGTGTTTGGCGCCGTGCAGGTGAGCGCCACAATCAGGACTGCATACGACCGAGGCAAACAGGGCCAACACCCGGCATCATGGTGTGGGGAGCGATCTCCTACACTGGCCGTACACCACTGGTGATCGTCGAGGGGACACTGAATAGTGCACGGTACATCCAAACCGTCATCGAACCCATCGTTCTACCATTCCTAGACCGGCAAGGGAACTTGCTGTTCCAACAGGACAATGCACGTCCGCATGTATCCCGTGCCACCCAACGTGCTCTAGAAGGTGTAAGTCAACTACCCTGGCCAGCAAGATCTCCGGATCTGTCCCCCATTGAGCATGTTTGGGACTGGATGAAGCGTTGTCTCACGCGGTCTGCACGTCCAGCACGAACGCTGGTCCAACTGAGGCGCCAGGTGGAAATGGCATGGCAAGCCGTTCCACAGGACTACATCCAGCATCTCTACGATCGTCTCCATGGGAGAATAGCAGCCTGCATTGCTGCGAAAGGTGGATATACACTGTACTAGTGCCGACATTGTGCATGCTCTGTTGCCTGTGTCTATGTGCCTGTGGTTCTGTCAGTGTGATCATGTGATGTATCTGACCCCAGGAATGTGTCAATAAAGTTTCCCCTTCCTGGGACAATGAATTCACGGTGTTCTTATTTCAATTTCCAGGAGTGTATCTGCAGTAATTGATGATTCGTTGAAGAAAAACGGACCAATCATTCGGTTACACGTGATTCTACACATTCCCGGTGAAGCTCCCTAGTCACATGAGAGAGTTCAGATCCCCAGACTCTCACATTGTGTCCGTTTAATGTCCCAGAAACATGAAAAGTTTCCTCGTCACTGAAACAGACTCGATTGAGGAATGCTTCATCCTCTGAAAGGCGTTCCAGCATGTTGAGTGCAAACTCATTCCGTTTTGGCTTGTCATTTGTCTCAAGTGTCTGTAACAGTTTCACTATGTAAGCGCACAACCGTAAGTTCTTGTGGAGGATCTTAGGCGCAGTTTAACGTGGTAGTTGCAACTGTCTGGCAGAAGTGCGGATGGACTTTGTAGGTGAACGAGTGAAGACGTTTAAAACGCGATCAAAGTTTTCTTCGGATGTTCTTGGTCACCGGCTCCTCCCTTTCTCCATAACTTTTTTGTGCTATGCACGGATTGAAGGGCGTGATAGTGGATCTCTTCCACACTTCGTTTTGAAGTTTAGTTCAGTCTGAACATCTGATTTTGTCTCAATAAACCAGGACACACATTCTGCCTTCTCTTGGGAATTTGCCATTTTATTGTGGTTCAGTTCCTTCCATCAACGGAGTATTTGAAACACAAAATTTTAGTGTATATAAAAATTATACTAAACAATGATTACAAAAAAAGAAATTTTGAGCGACATTCGGATGTTATTAGACACAACATACTCATGGGCAAATAAATTTTGTTGTTGCTTTCCTATTGAAAAATGTCAGAATCATTTCTAGCAAACTTTTATCTACGAGACGAAGTGTTAACCAGTCTAGTGGTATGATTTCAGTGTTGCACCAGTGGACCAACCAAAAAGTGAGGGAGTATCCAACATTCATCCAGTCATCGTATAGTCATCATTAACTATTTTCTTCGTGGCCTTAGAATATCACATGAAGCTGCAAACAGTAAGATTCTCTGTGATTCGTACTTTAACAACCGCCTTACCGAGTGATATGGCACAGTGATTAGCACAATGGACTCGCATTCTGGAGGATGACTTTTCAAACCTACGTCCGGCCATACTGATTTAGGTATCCCGTGATTTCGCTAAACCGCTTCAGGCAAATGGCGCGACAGTTCCTTTAAACGAGCACGGCCGACTTCCTTTCGCATCCTTCCCTAATCAGATGGAACCAATGACCTCGCTGTTTGGTCCCCTTTCCAAATCAACCATTCTACCGCCTTGACGCTATACAAGAATTACTTGATTCGAGCAATTTCAATTCTGCTAGGTTAGACAGCTGTATCACGTAATAACGTTATTTCTAGAGTAGATTCGTGAACAGCTGAACATGTTTACGCAATGCAGAAACTGATATCTCTTGTATATTACGGACGAATTCTTTGTCTTTAACATACGCTGAAAAATTTCATGCACCTGAGTCTATTGCTTTTACAACATACAGCTCGAGGTAGCTTCTATTCAGTTCCGATGTAAAAAGTCAATTCCTTGTAAGGAATTAGACAGTATGACCGTATGAATTCCTTTCCTGGATCAATATACAACATTTTAATCCAAATAACAGCATTCCTCAGAACAGTAATTGTTTGAGATTAATTCAGTGGCGCTTTATCTCTCAGTGATGTGTTAACTGAATTTTATATTATGCTCTTAAAGCACTGAATCATTTTTTTTGTGTGTGGAAATTACATACTTGACTGTGTTTCCATACTAAATAGAATATAAAGAATTAAACCAATTTGCACGTTGTTTTATCAACCGGTCCTCTGGCCGTCAAATTAAATTATTCAGACAGATTTTCACAAAGAATTCTTCAATGTTTTTTGTCGCCAATTACAACATAAATGCTTTACCTGTTAACTGCTCGATACCTAATAACGCCAAAGGAATTCCCTATGTTGAATGGAATTTTTCCTTTGCTAGTTGATTCGAATAATGTTACCTGATAGGCTCCTTAGAGAAACACTGCTGGTATGAGTGAGAAATGTATAGAAGTGTACACTTACAGGTCGAGCGGTTCTAGGCGCTACAGTCTGGAGCCGCGCGACCGCTACGGTCGCAGGTTCGAATCTTGCCTCGGGCATGGAGGTGTGTGTTGTCCTTACGTTAGTCAGGTTAAAGTAGTTCTAAGTACTAGGGGACTGATGACCTCAGAAGTAAAGTCCCATAGTGCTCAGAGCCTATTTTTCTTTTTTTTTTCCACTCTTAGAGAAACCTACATTCCGGGCATCCATGGTTCAAATGGTTCAAATGGCTCTGAGCACTATGGGACTTAATATCTGTTGTTATCAGTCCCCTAGAACTTAGAACTACTTAAACCTAACTAACCTAAGGACATCACACACATCCATGCCCGAGGCAGGATTCGAACCTGCGACCGTAGCAGTCGGGCATCCATTCATACACACAGTTGATTTCAGGAAGATCAGAAGTAATGGATGTGAGATTTATACCATAGGAGAGAAACGATTTTATAGGTACGCACTCATGAGTAACTGAGACACTAACGACATCGTGTTTAGTACCCTATTTACTGCGATGAGCGCATTCATGCCTCGTGGCATCGATTCCGCGAATCCCTTAAAGGGACGAGCAGCCATGCTGATTAATAACTGCTCAGCTGCCAAAGAAGTACTGCTAAACGGCTTTAAAATCAATTGCGGATCAAAGAGTCTGTCCAGTTTCATATTTGGATCACTAAAATGGTAAGTTACATACATATTAGTGTTAGCAGCGTTGAGAAACGGCGGAAAGTGCTAGTATTGAACAACACCCTGAGGCTCGACAGAATCTTCATCAGCTCCTATACGGAAGTGGTAGCGAAGTTAGCAGCTCTTTTGATCATAATTTACTGTCTACGGTATTCAAAAAAGCTTCTGTGGCCACTAGGTTGAAGCAGGCATAGACCACATCTGCTTACGTGAGGTGGTACGTTAGCTGTGTATGGAGCAGAGAGCGCGAGGTCACAATATACAAAATTCTATCGGACATTTTCTTCCCTCCTTGAAATCTTTATGTAAGAAATATGGCACAATTTAGGAAACAACAATCGATATTAACTTTTAAGTGTTGAATGCTGTCTAATCGTCAGTTATGGGGAGTCTAGGAAACCTGCTTTCTCGGATAGCTAGGCAACATTCAAATAAATCATATTAATGAGTTTATATTACAATAAGATAAATGGAAATACTTAACTCTGAGAAATAGATAGATGTGTCGAAAGCAAAGGGAGACAGACAAAATAAGGAATCTCTTCAGTACATACAATTTCTAAGTCGCTGCCTGATCTTGATGCTGCTGTAGAACTGACCGCGTCGAGTCGGGCTCCGCGCTTATGACCACTTCGCATAGAGGCCGCTGCCGTCGTGTTGTCCTCTTGAAGAAGGATCGGTCAGTGTGCAATTGGCTGATGCCTTCTTCACAGCCCTCTCTGCTCTGTCGTTCCTGAACGGCGTGCCGGCACTTGACTTAACACCGTTACATTGAGAATACACCTTTGTTGTTGTTGTGTTCTTCAGCCCTGAGACTGGTTTGATGCAGCTCTCCATGCTACTCTATCCTGTGCAAGCTTCTTCATCTCCCAGTACCTACTGCAACCTACATCCTTCTGAATCTGCTTAATGTATTCATCTCTTGGTCTCCCTCTAAGATTTTTACCCTCTACGCTGACCTCCAATACTAAATTGGTGATCCCTTGATGCCTCAGAACATGTCCTACCGACAGATCCCTTCTTCTGGTCAAGTAGTGCCACAAATTCCTCTTCTCCCCAATTCTATTCAATACCTCCTCATTAGTTATGTGATCTACCTATCAAATTTTCAGCATTCTTCTGTAGCACCACATTTCAATACAATAAGGCTGCATGCCCTCGGGAAAATTTACGGGTGTAGTTTCCCCTTGCTTTCAGCCTTTCGCAGTACCGGCAGAGCAAGGCCGTTTTGGTTAGTGTTACAAGGCAAGTCAATTACACAGACTGTTGCCCCTGCAACTGCTATAAAGGCTGCTGCCCCTCTTCAGGAACTACACGTTTGTCTGGCGTCTCAACAGATACCCCTCCGTTGTGGTTGCACCTATGGTACGGCTATCTGTATCGCTGAGGCACGCAAGCCTCCCCACCAACGGCAAGGTCTATGGTTCAACCTTTAAATTTAACAAACAGAAAGACAAAAAATTCAAAACAAAACATTCCCAGAAAAATGTTATAAGCTCATTCACAGGCAGCTTCTATTATTTCAGTTACGCAGAGCCACACTAGCAGCTCAATTTACTAGGACATAAGAGAGCAGAGTTGCAAAAATAATATACATGATTACGCAAAGGGAACACACTCAATATTGCCAATGTAAGTAAAAACCAAATTGTTCCAGAATAAAACTGCAGCTTAAACAACATCTGGCGCGCGATTAACCAATTATCATTATCCATATTGTAACTGAAAGTATACCACAGATTTCGAACTGAACATAGCCTAAGCCAGAGCTAAAGAATGTTTATATTTTTCGACTGGGCGCTTTCTTAAAACAGCTTATCTAAAATAAGGTGACCTTGGTGTAAAAAAACGCACATAAAAAAACTGTCTCTTTACTTTTCAAAGTGTGACCTCAAGCATTAATGGGTGCTTAGCTGACGTTTAACACTGTAACTCTCACTGGCCTCAGTAGGACGTATGTACGGCTTCGATAACATAAGTACTGTTCATCAATCTCCACACAGTACACCGAATACCCACCAGCTTAAGGTTTCAGGCCAGCTAGATTTTAGACTTTCCTCGGTTGGCCGTGCGCCACACACAAGCAGTAATCACTGGTAAATACCAGTCTTCATCACCTTAGCCCACCATTTCACGTGGGGAGAAACAATGATCAGCCAGAACATTACCACCATTGCCCTAATATCAATATAAACCCGTCCAGGTGAGAGCAGCGTCAGCTGGCGAGAAAATACTCTTAGTCAGACACACACACACTGGTAATGTAGTAACAGTGAGCGTGTAGTCCGATGTTGAATGGAGCAGGAGCGAGTTTCACCTAGGGCTGATTGCAATGGCCCGGAGGCTCGGCACGAGCATTTCGGAAACTGCACGACTTCTCGGGAGGTTGTGAAGTATCTTCATGGTCAGTGACTTCATGGTCAGTGTCTTCGTGGTGAAACCAAGATGAAACCACGTGCAGACTACATGGGGTTGGGCGGCTACCCCTCATCACAGATGTCGGACATCACAGGTTGTGCACTCTGGTAAAACAGAACGGGTGGCGAACTGTGGTGGAACTAATTCTTCTGCTTTCGATTTTACCTGTTGTTGTAGCCCAGTGTGACGCACCTGCCCTGAACTGCACGAGTGGAACGGCCAGTGTAAGCCTCCCCACATTTGCACGTAATTTTATATATCCTAGGCTTGCTAAGCCCAAAATCAACTTTGAGAGAGCCGAGTAGTGCCCTAACGTTGGAAGTGGGACGGAACATACTCCTAAAGTTAAAATTCCTTAAGATACCCTTCATTTTAAACGATATATCCCAAGCACAAAGATTGAAGGCCACAGACTTATGCTCCTCTATATACATCTTCGGGGATTCCATAGATTGACGAATATGTCTCTCTAAGTATCATCAAATGTGCAAGTTCTTGGGTTAAACTGACCGCATCAGAAATGGCGTACGCCATGCGTATCAGAGTCCACTGTGCTGGTACGTGGATGACAACTCTTAGCATGCAGATACCGATCGATGTGTGCCGGCCTTCGGTGAAAACTATGTCTCAGATTACCAAAGATTTGTTTGTAAACTCTGCCGTCCAAAATGAAAGCCTTCCATCACAGTCGTCCTCCATGGTAAATGGAAGAAGACTGCCGAAGTGTCCCGAAAATCTGTTGACAGCATCACGTCCACGAGGCCAGACAACAATGTATCGTCTACATATCTCAAAAAGCACGTTGGATGCAAAGCCCTCAGTGCGCTATCCTCGAAGTCCTCCATGAATGAATTGGCGACTTTAGGCGTCAAGAACTATACGTAGCCACTGCGTCAATCTGTTCAAATATATTACCACTAAATGTAAAATACGCGGATGACAGCACAAGACGACGAAGTTGTGGTATGAGGCTGATGCTACGGCAGGAATCGGTCTCGTGGCCTCTAGAAATGATGGCGAAGGTGAAGGAGACAGGCAGAGGGACGGCGACATCCAAAGGTCACAAGTTGATGACTTTGGTGCAGAATCACTTGCGGACGGTTTCAGTTTCTCACTCTGAGGAAACTGCAAAATTAAGTTTTCAGATATCATCTCATGTTTATAGCACGTCAATAAAATTATAGATATACCAGTCAAATTACCTTCTCTTCGAAGGGATATTTGGGATGTTTTCCACTTATAGGATCTCGCAAGTTTGCTGTACCTTCTCGGATTTGTAACCTACTAAAGCTGAAGAAGCAGTGACCTTTATTATTTCCACCGCACTTTGTAAACAACTTCCGGACTAGGGTTGGTAGCATTCTATAACACAACCGATGTCAGAGGACGACAGCGAGCAACTACTGTACATATCAAGTGCGAGCAAGCCTTGCACTCAACACGTACACACGTACCGTCTAATAGGCCACGCTATGCGCAACGGGTACACCACTGTCTCCGCAATCTCTACCGATACCTGCGACATGTGTTCGTTGCAGGTTTACCAGTGTCCACAATTTAATTAAATTGGGACTCATTACTTTTCCCATTTTCTGTAGCCACCAAATACTTCAAAGCGATGAATATTTTACGAACGAATGTTACTCATTCAAAAAAAAATATTTACAAACTAAGAATTTATCACTGCGGTGATGCCAGATTTTTAAGCCGGCTATTTACCAGATTAATACCAAAAAAATGAAGTAAAAATATCCTATTATAACTGAGACCAAACAAGTATCGAAAAATAAGCTTTATTCAGAACTAAAATACCGGTATCGGTTTTAACTACTTGGTTCTTTCCACTCCAATGTCTCAGGTTTGGTTTTCAGCAGCTCCAGGTAACTGTCCCTGCAGTGTCAGCACATTCTGATTACGGACTCTTGCGCAAGAACTCTTTTCACTGACTATTATTGTGTCTGTGAAATCATACCCTTCTCTTTCCAGCATGGCCATCAGATCTATGGCGTAATATTTTTTTTAAAAAAACAAGATTTTACTTGTCGAATGCAGTTGCCTGGCTGGACATAATGAATCACTTCCCAAATGATACTAGTACATAGTGAACATATATTTAGAGCATTAATAGATTAAGAGAAAGCTTCTGATAATGTTGACTTGTATGCACTCATCCAAATTTTGAACACCTCCAATATAAAATGCGTGCATACAAGGGTTATCTAAAATTCGTACTGAACCAGACTGCAGTTATAAGGTTGGAGGGACATTAAGGAAAATGAGTGGTTGAGTGCAGAGCGAAAATGTTTATAACCTAGACCAGATTTTATTCGATCCGCCCTTGGAGGAAGACGTGAATGAAACATAGGAGAAGTTTTGAGAAAGGAATTAAAAGTTCAGGTGGGAGAAGTAAAGACTTTGAGGTTTCCTGATGACATTTGAAAGTTGAGTGTTCATTTGAAATTACAACTAATTGCGCACTATATTTTTTCTATTCTGGAACAGTGACATTATCATTGCAAAAATTTGCATCTTATTCTGTAGCAAGCTTCGATTAGTCAAGCTCTACGAACAATATCTTCATGTGTCAACTGAGTCATTTCGCACGTTTGGAGGTCGGTTTTGGCCAGCCGCCAAAGAGAAGCTTCATGGTTTTGGAACCACGAGATCCTGTATTTTGAATGTGCATTCGCCATTCAGACTCGAAAGCATATTTTTCCACGTGACCCAATGGAATCTCATAGGTTGCTCTCGTTTATTCCTCTCCTGTGCCAACCTCTTCATCTCTGAGTAGCACTTGCAATCTACGTCTTCAGTAATACGCTGCATGTATTCCAGTCTCTGTCTTCCTCTACAGTTTATTCCCTCTACAGGTAGTGTCATAGAGGTGGTTCGTTGATGTCTTAACAAATGTCCTGTCATCCTGTCCCTTCTCCTGGTCACTCATATTCCTTTTCTTTCCTATTCTGCGTAGAATCTCCTCATTCCTTATCAGTCCACCAAATTTTCAAAATTTATCTGTGGCACCACATCTGAAATGTTTCGATTCTCCTCTATTCCGCTTTTCCCACAGTCCATATTTCACTACCATACAATTCTGTGCTCCGAACGAACGTTCTCAGAAATTTCTTCCTCAATTTAAGGCCTATGTTTGATACTAGTACACTTCTCTTTGCCTGGAATGCCCTTCTTTTAAGGGCTAGCCTACTTTTGATGTCCTCCTTGCTTCGTCCATCATTGGTTATTTTGTTGCCTAGGTAGCAGAATTCCTTAACTTCTTCTGCTTCGTGACCTTCAATTCTGATGATAAGTTTGTCACTGTTCTCATTTCTGCTACTTCTCATTATTTTCGTCTTTCTTCGATTTACTCTCAATCCATATTTTGTACTCATTAGATTGTTCATTCCATTCAGTAGCTCATGTAGTTCTTCTTCACTTTCACTCAGAATTGCAATATCATCAGCGAATCGTACCATTAATATCCTTTCATTTTGTGTTTTAATTCCACACCTGAACCTTTCTTTTATTTCTATAACTGCTTCTTTGATGTACATATTAAACATTGGGGTGAAAGGCTACATCCACGTCTTCAAACCTTTTCAACCCGAGCACTACGTTCTCGTCGTCCACTCTTATTATTTTCTAGCTTTCCTACCAGGATCTGGCCTCCGATATTCCACGTCCCGACTCGCAGAACGTTATCCTTTCGCTGATTGTCCAATCTTTTTCTCAGGTTCACCTCCCCCTTGACAGTCCGCTCCCTGATATTTGAATGGGGAACTATTGCGGAAACTTTTGCCAATAGCGAGATCATCATGACACTTTTATAGTTAGAGGTCACATGTCCTGTGGATACACGATACGTGTGTTATACAGGAGTTTCCGTTGTCTTCCGCATACATTAGGCGCAGTTTCCAACCCCAAGGGTAAGAGTGTACCCTGAACCTCTGTCCCATCTTCCACATTCTTTGACAAGGTCGTCGGCAGAATGACGGCGACTTCTTATGCCCGAAGCCTTTGGCCGCCAAAGCTGATTATTAATCAAAATGCCGGCCGGTGTGGCCGAGACGTTCTAGGTGCTCCAGTATGGAACCACGCGACCGCTACGGTCGCAGGCTCTAATCCTGCCTCGGGCAGGGATGTGTGTAATGTCCTTAGGTTAGTTAGGTTTAAGTCCTAGGGGACTGATGACCTCAGATGTTAAGTCCCATAGTGCTCAGAGCCAATTGAACCATTAATCCAAATTTTAGCGGTGACGGGTTTCGTACGCAGGACAGAGGCTGTTTGGTTTTTAATCAAAGACTATATTTCTAGACCACGGGTATGAAAGAATATATATTACATTTGCTTGTAGCAGTTATACGATGGCAAGCTGCTACGTTGCGTACATTTGTTGAAATAGAATGTGGCACGTAATTGTTGTAAGATGGCGCAAACCGTTAACTGAATTAATTACATTCTGTATGTGTAAACCACTGGCAATAAATATTTTCTATATTATTATTATCCAGACTGACGGATGTAGAGCATTGGCTTCTGTTTGGCAAATTTCTTGATGAATCATTACTCACTACCTAATGTATGAATAGTAGTTACTCAAAGTCCATTTCAGTTGTGCTTAGATTAAGTAAGCCGTGTATCACTGTGACTATTCTCTTACGGTGTAAATCTTTGGGCAGATAGCATTTTCATTTTTTTTTTTTTTTTGGAACGTGCAGTTTCATATTTTACCGCATAGGTTAATAGTGCAATGCACTTTCAAACTGCTTGTGGTACCAGTTTCTTTCTCACTCTCTCTCTCTCTCTCTTTCTTTTTCTCTTTCTCTTTCTCTCTCTTACCTACACACACACACACACACACACACACACACACACACACACACAACACACCTTGCGCCTTGCACTAATTTTCTCAGAGGCGGCGAAGAACGTGGAAGATTAGTTGAACGAGATGCATAGAGCCTTCAAAAGATGTTATACGATGAATGTCAAGAAATGTAGACGAAGGGTAATGAAACTTCGTTGAGTGACTGCAGCCAATACGGAGGGAACTAGATTAGTATATGACAGATTAACGTATTAGTAAAAGTTCTGTTATTTGGGAAGCATAATCAGCTATAACTGTACGTGGACTGTTAACAGACAACGTACGTCTAAAAGAAAGTTATTTGGCAACAGTTAGAACAATATTAAATGGTAGGAAACGTAGACAATCAACAGTTAAGGCAGGAAGATATTAGAAACTTTTTAAATGACGTTCTACACATATATGTCGAGAATTATGTAGGTACATAGAATAAGTACTGCAGAAGTACTGAATCCAATTGGGAGACAAGTAAGTGTATGATGCAACTAGACTAAGAAGGGATCGGTAGGTAACAGACATTCCGAGGCATGGAAGAATCGACAATGCGGTGTGAAGGTAACTGCGGTGTATGAGAATTATAGAAATTTGATTGTTGTAAGCAGGCGCAAAAAAAAGTGTAGGTTGCAGTAGTTTCGCAGAATTGAAGAGGTTTACATGGGATAGATTACTGTGGGGAGCTGTAGCAAATTCTTCTTTGGAATGAAGATCACAACAAAAATAACACAGTTTTCTGCGGGTTATTTTTACATGTATAAGATTCCCTTCGATGAATCCAGCAGAACTATCTCAGAGCCTGCTGCCTCGCTGGCGCATAATTTGTGGTCTGCACAGATTTTTTGGTTTATGTTTAACGAAGTTTTATGTTGATCATAAATTGACACATCTAATTAACTTTTCACGCTAATTAAGGCCATAGAAGTATCGTCTTTTCCGAATGTATTTCTTACCGAAAAACAGTTTTGGTAGCTAGAGTAAGAGGTCTTCATTAATCGTGCGTTCTGAGTTCTTGCGTTGATATTTTCATAGAAACTATCGTACCCTGACGCATATTTCCTTAGACGTCCGATACTACTTTTAATAGATTTTGATTTCAAAATGTTTTAGTACACAAGCAACGAAATATTTTCAAAAAATCTCGTGCTCTGTTTCATCCACGTAGTTGTCGAAGTTCCAAAAAACAGTGAAACCCATACATTTTTATTTCAATGCGAGAAGACAATTACAAATTTTCAAATATTTAGTTTTAAAAACGATTTCGTAATGAATTATTTGCACATAAAGTATCATCCACTAGTTTACCCGGTTAGAGGTTGAATTTCCAAAAACATTGAAACACATAACTTTCTTTTTCTTCTGACTGACGAGCCAAATACAAATTTTCGTAGATTCAGGTTTAAAAGAGGCTGCATAACGAAATATTTACATAAAATATTTCATCCCCTGTTCCATCCCCCTTAGATTTTGAACTTCCAAAATCACTGAAACGCATAATATTTTATTTCTAACAGACAAGTCAAACACAAATTATCATAGAGTTTGCTTTACAAGTGCTTTCACTATGAAATGTTTCATAAAACATTTCATCCCCTATTTCAGTTTCCTAATGGTTGAATTTGCAAAAGCACTGAAACAGGTATTTTTTAATGTTAACCGAGAAGTTAAATTCCAGCTGTCAGAGATGTAGGTTTGAAAATGCCTTAGCAATTCTTTAACAGTCATTTATTGTCAAAAATAACTACCACTCACTATTTGCCCCCACAGGGGTTAAATTTCTAAAAATTCTGAAACAGGTATTTCTTTATTTTCGACCGAGAAACTAAATACTAATTTTCGTAGGTATAGCTTCAAATTTGTCTTGATAGCGACATATTTTCTAAAAATCTTCCATCCCATATTTCACCCCCTTAGGGACTGGAATTTGGAACAATCCCTTCTTACACGACGCCCACAGTGTATGACCAAGACCCTCAGTTAGTTTGTATCCGCAGTGGTTTGGGCTGAGCGATGATAAATCAGTGAGTGAATCAGTCAGTCACCCCTCTGACGACGATGTTTTCAGTTCCTCAATCACCGTGCCACCTCTGCCTGTCGCTCAGCAGCGCAGTGAATTTTTGTAGTTTTTTTAAAAATTTTTAGTTGAGTGTCTATCGTTGTTAACTTGCAGCGTGGTACACGATACACGTGTATGGGTTGAAGTACCGCAGCGTACTTTTGTGAGTGCTGCAATAAATTAAAAGCACTTGTGCCACAGCAAGCGCATTTAATAACGAGAAATTCTGCGCTGAATTACACTCGTTAAATACGGATAAAAGCTGCGAATTTTAAATCTATGACGCTACAGTGTACTATATAACTCGAAATGTTCGAAGTTGATTGTTCCGGTCCTTCTGAATTCTGTTTTGTTCTAGAGGGACTGAAGTGCTGGGTGGTAGCAATGACAATACAGACAGTTTTTAATATTTGTTACACAGTAAATTTACTTTGTTTTTTAGTTGACTTATTTCCAACTGGAAGTATGGAACCTTTGTAATGTTTGTACAATAATTTATTACGTAAATGATCGCTTGTATGCATTAAAAAATATTCGCCTTACCGGTTTTGGCAAATAGTTGCCATCTTCAGATGTGCTTAATTCACAAAGACATCGTGGAGACAAAGGATTGCGGTTAGGCATTGCGAATATCATCAAGTCATTTAACGTTTCAATGACCGTACGTATCGTCATATGACAAAAGTCGACGATATGTACATTCTGTAAAATATTAAGTGAATTTATGATATTCAAATGCTTAAGTATATTTAGTTGTCTGTGCTAAGCTTTTTGTGAATTAAGCCCATCTGAAGGTTATGACTATTTGCTGAAACTGATAAAGTGAATATTTTTATGTATCTAAGCGACCGTTGACGTAATCAGTTATTATACAAACAGTAAGTTCGTTTGATGGCCTTTGTTTTTAGCAATATTTCTCAATTTGAGTAGGCAATCAGATTAGGGGCTGGGCGTGGAGTAATTAATCGAAAAATTTTATTTTCTTAGAAAGTATTCTCTATGATACTCCGCTAAACAAAATTTTTGGTCTGACAAAATACTTCACATATGCCAGTTTTTGTGACTTGTCATCTGTAAACACAGAGACTTACTTGTTAAAAGAGTGCGGCTGCGTTAGGTATATTAACATGAGCATTTGTGTAGCCACCTGATATATAAGCAGTAAAAAAATTAAAAATGTTAGGATTATTAATAGGGAACATTATGTAGCCACCTGATGTAATACAGAAGCAGTGAAACATATTTTAAATTTTAGGAATATTGATGGAGAACATTTACCTATCATCAAAGCTTTGCGCATTGGCACATTCTACGGTAAAATGTTTCGAATCGAAACTGGGTGTATTCAGGGAGTGTTATGGTAGATCTGTGTCACAAATGCTACTTTACGTCGACACTGAAAGAAATGAAAAATTATGTTTTTGAAAGAGTAAAGAACATATAATAAAAATGACTGAAATCGTGTTTGTAATTGCTCTAAACAGAGGTGAAACTATGCTGCCGATTAATATCTGAGATTTTCCGAGTACTGTTCTAAATTTCATGTACGGAAGTTCGTTTTTCGAGTACTGGTCGTTTCATTACATGTCACGATGACGTAGCGGTGAGTTAAATCTCTCTTTCTCGTAAGTATAAATGACATATATCATTTTACTCTACTTTTTAAGTAAAGATAGTATAAATATCGTTTGTGTCTGTGATTCTCTAGTATTCATAATTAGCTGTTAGATACGTTAGCTATATATATTTCTGATTACAGCATAAAATTACAATATCTTCAGCAATTAATTCGTTTTATACAATTGTTTACTGAAATACATCTTCGAATTTAACTACATTGTATGTAAGTTATATATTGTAGTTGGTTGTGTCGAATAGTTTGTGAGATTTGCATCATGTTCAGCAGCAAGTGTGTCAGTAGCACTGTAAGCATGAGCAGTGTGGAGACAAGTTGACGTATGATGTTTGCTGTTTCCTATGTTTTGTGGTAGAATGTAACGTACTGCAAATACATTAGTATATCGATCAAAACTGGAAGTTAAAACTACGTCTTACCATAAACAGATCCATATATAGTATACAGACATAAAAAATCCAGAAATCAAATGGTACGAATACTGTCAACAATCCTTGAGAGTATCGACATAAAAAGAGAAGTAAAAACTGTTTTGCTCCCTGCTCTTGAATAATTTTAATAACATTAAACAATAAAATCGTTATTTTGGAAGGAACTGCATTTACAGATGTAATCTGTGTAAATTCTGTACTTAGAACAATGAAAGCAGAAGCATTACAGTACAAATTAGTGTTGTCCCTTTTTTTATATGAATACTTCCTTTCATTCCATCCTACGTCGCTTACTACACATCTATATATAAGACACTCACAGTTTTTTCAGTAAAGTGTCCTTAAAATAAATAATCTGGTTTTTCTCTGTCCTTTGTCCTTCCGGCTAAGTCGTTTACTAACAAATTTTAATAACACATCAAGGATTTCCTGTATCTTGTAATTCTTGGGCTATCGTCTTCTGAAACCGCGGAAGTAGCTGTGAATAACGATATACCTCCCACTCCTCCCTGCATTGAAAACTGCAAGCAATATTTCTGGCCCGAAAATAGTGATAGTAAAAGAGTTAGCTGACAACAGCGGTCTATTCGGAGCCTTGTTGATGGCGTGTAACTGGTAGTAGTGCGTCATGTACCTGTTAGTCCTCCTGCGTTGTCGTAGGTCGGGCCAAAAAAGATTATTTTATTTTTCTGATAACCAGAAACTAGTGGCACAAAATAAATTTCGTTCTCTTACTGGTTTCAGGCACCTAGTGATCTTATTCATAAGTATGTAAAGGGAAATATACCACAAATAAATAGAAGTGAAGTTAAAATATTAAAATACAAGAAGGAAATTTAAAAATTAAAGAGAAAACGTGTTACATACTTAACCTATATCACTTATTACGAGTGTCAAACGTAAGGTGTATTCAGTATATTCCTGTGTTCGTAGAAAATACATGAAGAATATGCAATGCAGTAATGAATCCACTTACGCAAGTAGAGGACGTAAATGCTTAGATGTCGTTCGTAGTGCCTGAAGGAAAACGGAACAAGAAAACTAAACAACAAATGCACAAGTCATGTCAGAACTGTAGCTACTCAGCTAATAACATCCTAAACATTCTATCTTGAGATTAGTTTCAGGGTAGGGGTGGGAGGAATTACGATGAAATAATAAAACAAAAACTTAAGCAGCAGTAGTTGCAATAAAGCATCAATGAACATGTTAGTGCGCATGAGCAGCGTAATATGCATTTATAAAAACTTTATGGGTCCAGTTACTCCCAATGCCGAAATTTTATACGGATTTCACATTGACGATAAGGAAGGCTGTTTATCACGCTTTGATTGTGAATGGCATGTCTCTCAGCACTCTTAAGAGCGGCCACCTGGCAAAGCACATCATGGGTTCAAAATGGTTCAAATGGTTCTGGGCACTATGGGACTTAACTGCTGTAGTCATCAGTCCCCTAGAAATTAGAACTACTTAAACCTAACTAACCTGAGGACATCACACATATCCATGCCCGAAGTAGGATTCGAACCTGCGACCGTAGCGGTCGCGCAGTTCCAGACTGTAGCGCCTAGAACCGCTCGGCCACTCCGGCCGGCATGCATAATGGGGTTGGAAGTTGTAGGTATAAGTTGAGAGACAATTCTCAGTCATTAGTTCATATTACGTGTCAGAAAGTCGAAGATCTCTTCTCGATGGAGTTTTGTAGATGTCACGTGACTTCTATCATTCGCATCAGTCTGGGACACGAATGTTACCCCACACACCTGTATCGGTTCTGGATTATCTCGTCTGGACACTGCGACAAGGGCCCAACGGCGGTAGCGGATCTTAACCACATCATATTGGCATGTTCTAAATACATGACTGCACAATCAAACTTGTAAAAGAAATTGTTTGTGATAGAGTACCCCCTCCCAATGAGTTTTCCCGTTTTACTCTACCGATTTGGTAAATATAAGAATAACTTTCTCGCAGACTACCTGAAAGCCACCGGCATCCAAATTTAATTTATAAGTTTCCGAGGTCTTCGTTTTCAAATAGCATCAGCCCAGTACGTAATCAGTTGCGTAATTTTGTATTTACATTTACTATTTGTACATTACATCTTCATTGTTGCACTCTTGTGCATTTTATGTGACTGTTCTACTGGCGCCATTGTACATACCATTATTTGTATTGTGTTTGCCATTTAGGGTTTTTCTTATATTTTAAGTACGTCTGTCTGTATGTTACGGTTCTCACAATGTTATGTGATGTTATTTGCAATTATGTTTTTCGGCTATTGTTGTACCTATTGCGTGATTTACGGTGTTTGCCCTTTAATGTTTTGTCTTTTCTACCAGCGGATATGTATTTTGTCATAATGTTTCCGTATAGTGCGATTTCTGATTCTGCGCCAAAGTCATTGTCGTCACTGCCGTCGGCTCTCTGATGTCTCTCTAACTGCGCTTTTGTCTTACATTAAGAGTGTGTTTATATACTAACTTCGTCATTATGTGCTATTCTGCTTTTTTGTGATTATGTTTCTTTTGCATTTTATAACCGTTCTTGGTTGTATGGTTCTTGTAACCCAAAGGCAAAATAAAGACATTAAAAAATTTAAGGTAAATAGAATAAGTTGATGCAAAAGACAAGGGGCGCTATGGATGATAAATTTTGGAAATAATGTCCGAAACAACTGTAGCGAGGTACGTAAAGTGCTAGCAGGGAGACTGTCGGGGAAAATGCAGCTCAAAGCGCATCATGGGGCTGGAAGTTGTAGGGATAAGTTGAGAGACAATTCTCAGTCAGTAGTTAATATTAAGTGTCAGAAAGTAGCTATAGAGGAAAGGTAGCTTTGGCAAAATTGCATCATTTTAATATACGTGGAAAACGAGCACTGGACTATACAACACATCGCTGAACTGGTGTACAGAGATCAATACGTTTTAGTAGAAATACGGCCAAGGAAACAAAGGGAAAGGTGCACTAACTTCTACTTATTTGTGTATATATTTCTGTGCAGTCTTCTGAAGGACACTAGGAGGCTGAAAACGGTATACGGATATAATTTCTTTTGTTTGACTGGTTGATGATTATTTCAACAACCGAAATACAGTTGCTGCTGATAGATAAAATACTAATTTGTCTTATAGACCCGTAGGGCATCTGACGTCAACACAGTAAGGCCGCGTCCTCCGTAAGCAACAGAAGTGACCGACAGGGCACGACAGCTTCAGGCGACGAAACACAGCCGCAGCTGTAGTTACGGAAGTGTCCTGCGTGAGCGACATCTGTGTCACTGCCTGTCTCCCGCTGCAACTGGCGACGTTTGAATTCGAACATGTTTGAATCTTGTCGCTGCAGCACGCGCGACAGAGAGCGACAGCCGCGTGCCTTCTCGGGAAAGCAGTGGAGCGGACGCGACAGCAGCGATGAAATACTTATCATCCGATTTTAAGAAAAGCATCCGGTGAAAAAATTTGATTCTTACGCATCTTATAGCTTGATATCTTTAAACGATAAAGGACTGAATTTATTTTCGTTATTCGTCATAGTAACTGTGCTGCACGAAATTGAGTACATGGCTGCGCGAAATTTTTAAGAATTTGGAAAGGCAAAATCACATTGTGTAGAGTTTCCGTATAGTTTATTTAAGGTCATACATTATTGAGTACGAAATGTAACCAATATATCTAAATTGTATTTAAAGTTGGGACCGGAGTCATATCTCTCTTCAATCTTGAGATATTGGTTGTTATATCCGCTGACGAGTCTTTCGCGGCGCGTCAGAAACTTTCCTGCACTTCGGGAATCAAGTGGTCATAAAAACAATCGTATGTCATAAACGGTTCAATATATCGAAACGAGGATTTTTGGAAATGACAGCAGGCAGAAAGGACTATTTTATCGTATGATTAACACTGGATACGTTTTTGTAAACGCGTGAGCAGAGCGAAAACAAGACTTCCTATAAATTACACCATGAGGCATTGTCCGAATTTTCATAGCCAAACAAAGAGAGAGAAACAGGTAAACGGGGCACCAAAGTGACCAGAGTGGGGTCTAGTTTTGCATGAAGATATTAAACTGCTTGGAAACAATTAGGGTAACTAACGAAAACTTGGTTAATGAGTTGAGGAAAAATAGAAATGATTCACGAAAAGCTACTGCCAAATTATGTAAATGAAGTGGAAAAATATTCATCTGTTCAAGACCTAACTATTTTGCACATAATATGATACATTTCTGAGTTATTTAAATGCCAAAAAGGCTTCCTTCGAATCAGGTACGTTAGGAAGGCAAACGACAAGTCAGTGAGATAATGCTTTCTGAATAAAACTTGAAAGTAAAACATCAAAGAAATCAGTCAAATATTTTTTGAAATGATTTGTGTAAAAGAGATAAGTAGACGAGAAAAACGTTCTACGTGCCTTTGAATGATGCTAGAAATCATCGACAGAAAATGAGGTGCAACAAACATTTCCCTAATATTCGTTATTTCATGCTTTCAGGCAAATCATTACACAAAACGCTTGACTTTCTTTTCTGAAATTTTCTACACTTTACTTTTACAGACATTTAGATTAATTTAAGCGCTTGGCCCTAACACTGTGCATCATCAAATATCTCTAAAATTTCATCGCTCATTGTAATTCATTAGGAATTTACTGTGTGTGATATACTGGGATAGGTGTGTATACACTTAAAGATCAAGTTCTTTGGCAATACCTTAAAAATGTACTTAGTGATGCCGTGTAAACTGTATACATAAAATCTAGTATACAGAATGGTATATGCGTCAGTTAAAATATAAAAGGAATCCGTAATCGAACTCACGACCTTCCCGTAACATCTTATAACGAGACTCCTACACTACCTTTATACCACAGCTAGCTATTAGATCTTTGCCTCAATCTACATATTATGCATATAGTTTGCATGGAGATTCCTCCCTTTGTAAATTTCATCCACAGCATTCCTTTTCGCGTTATTTTCTTAAGTAAACCTAATTTTGTAGCCTTACTCCCCAGCTACAGTATTCTACCGTTGAGGGGCGCCGTTTTACAGGAACAGCTGGTTGGCTCTAAGCAGCCATCTTGCAGCGCGACATGGTCGCTCGCACGCAGGACACCGGAGCTTTTCACCCGATGCTGCTGCTTGTCACTGGAGAGTCGCGCATAGTCGTTCGCTGTCGGTCACTTCTGTCGCTCACGTAATACACGGCCTAAGACTGTCGGGTAAAGACGTATGAGTGGCAGAAGGGGGTGCTGCCTGTCTCAACCACCCGTCTAGTGAGCATTTCTTAGGGAGCTGTATGGACTATGACGCGGGCACACACATTCAGGTTACTGAGAACATTAACCGGTATGTTTATTTCAACATCTCTGTGCCCTACTGTTGCCCCTTCTTCCACTTCTTCGTGCTGTGTATGTTGTCGAATCTACCGTCTTCCAAGCTGACAACAACCGAGTTCTTTGGACTACAATCAGACATGATTCATGTACACTTTGGCACCCTTTCGCACCTTAACCGGATCGCTAAATCAGTCTATCTTAATTCCGTTGAAAATTGAAACAGCAACTGAATCTAACCATAAACCTGAGATTAAAATCTTCTGAGTAGCAGTAAAAGGGTTAGCTGGCGACAAGGGCCACGAAAACCTGTAGACTTACATAACAATCAACACTCTCGCAAATTAGTAGCTCCACCGAATTTAGGCATCAATGAGCGATTTCATGTGGGTGAGGAGTACCTGTAGAAAATTCTGGACGCTTTCTCACCGATATGCGGCCACTGTGAAACTTACAGGCGGCGTTGCAAGGCATTACGCTGAGTGTCACTAGTTCTTGGATCTGTGCGCATTTTGTGCAGTTAATAATAATAATGATAATAATCATACTTCTGGTCTTATAACCGAAATTTTACCGTCGATTCCAAGTGACATATAGGTCCAGCATAAAACACTACCTTGTAAATTTCATTAAAGCATGGATTTATACTGCTCATTTCTGACAACTTACGAGGGGTGTTCAAAAAGTAATGCAACACAATTTGCTTCTCGTCCCATTTCATTTCAAAAATTTCAGAATTTGCTTTGGGACGTGGTGAAATATTCCTCCTTAAGCCCATATATAATGACTGGAATACTCTCTTTCAAATTCTGAAGGTGACAGGGGTAAAATACAGGAAGCGAAAGACTAGGTATTAAAATCCATGGAGAAGAAATAAAAACTTTGAGGTTCGAAGATGACATTCTAATTCTGTCAGGGACAGCAAAGGACCTGGAAGAGCAGCTGAACGGAATGGACAGTGTTTGGAAGGAGGATATAAGACGAACATCAACAAAAGCAAAACGAGGATAATGGAATGTAGTCGAATTAAATCGGGTGATGCTGAGGGAATGAGATTAGAAAATGAGACCCTTAAAGTAGTAAATGAGTTCTGCTATTTGGGGAGCAGAATAACTAATGGTGGTCGAAGTAGATAGGGTGTAAAATGTAGACTGGCAATGGCAAGAAAAGCGTTTCTGAAGAAGAGAAATTTGTTAATATCGGCTACAGATTTAAGTGTCAGGAAGTCGTTTGTGAAAGTATTTGTATGGAGTGTAGCCATGTATGGAAGTGAAACGTGAACGATAAATAGTTAGACAGGAAGAGAATAGAAGCTTTCGAAATGTGGTGCTACAGAAGAGTGCTGAAGATTAGATGGGTAGATCACATAACTAATGAGGAGGTTTTGAATAGAATTGGGGAGAAGAGGAATTTGTGGCACTACTTGAACAGACGATGAGATCGGTTGGTCGGACATATTCTGAGGCATAAAGGGATCACCAATTTAGTATTGGAGGGCGGTGTGTAGGGTAAAAAATGTAGAAGGAGACCAATAGATTAATACACCAAACTGATTCCGAAGGATGTAGGTTGCAGTAGGTATTGGGAAATGAAATACACTTCTGGAAATGGAAAAAAGAACACATTGACACCGGTGTGTCAGACCCACCATACTTGCTCCGGACACTGCGAGAGGGCTGTACAAGCAATGATCATACGCACGGCACAGCGGACACACCAGGAACCGCGGTGTTGGCCGTCGAATGGCGCTAGCTGCGCAGCATTTGTGCACTGCCGCCGTCACTGTCAGCCAGTTTGCCGTGGCATACGGAGCTCCATCGCAGTCTTTAACACTGGTAGCATGCCGCGACAGCGTGGATGTGAACCGTATGTGCAGTTGACGGACTTTGAGCGAGGGCGTATAGTGGGCATGCGGGAGGCCGGGTGGACGTACCGCCGAATTGCTCAACACGTGGGGCGTGAGGTCTCCACAGTACATCGATGTTGTCGCCAGTGGTCGGCGGAAGGTGCACGTGCCCGTCGACCTGGCACCGGACCGCAGCGACGCACGGATGCACGCCAAGACCGTAGGATCCTACGCAGTGCCGTAGGGGACCGCACCGCCACTTCCCAGCAAATTAGGGACACTGTTGCTCCTGGGGTATCGGCGAGGACCATTCGCAACCGTCTCCATGAAGCTGGGCTACGGTCCCGCACACCGTTAGGCCGTCTTCCGCTCACGCCCCAACATCGTGCAGCCCGCCTCCAGTGGTGTCGCGACAGGCGTGAATGGAGGGACGAATGGAGACGTGTCGTCTTCAGCGATGAGAGTCGCTTCTGCCTTGGTGCCAATGATGGTCGTATGCGTGTTTGGCGCCGTGCAGGTGAGCGCCACTATCAGGACTGCATACGACCGAGGCACACAGGGCCAGCACCCGGCATCATGGAATGGGGAGCGATCTCCGACACTGGCCGTACACCACTGGTGATCGTCGAGGGGACACTGAACAGTGCACGGTACATCCAAACCGTCATCGAACCCATCGTTCTACCATTCCTAGACCGGCAAGGGAACTTGCTGTTCCAACAGGACAATGCACGTCCGCATGTATCCCGTGCCACCCAATGTGCTCTAGAAGGTGTAAGTCAACTACCCTGGCCAGCAAGATATCCGGATCTGTCCCCCATTGAGCATGTTTGGGACTGGATGAAGCGTCGTCTCACGCGGTCTGCACGTCCAGCACGAACGCTGGTCCAACTGAGGCGCCAGGTGGAAATGGCATGGCAAGCCGTTCCACAGGACTTCATCCAGCATCTCTACGATCGTCTCCTTGGGAGAATAGCAGCCTGCATTGCTGCGAAAGGTGGATGTACACTGTACTAGTGCCGACATTTTGCATGCTCTGTTGCCTGTGTCTATGTGCCTGTGGTTCTGTCAGTGTGATCATGTGATGTATCTGACCCCAGGAATGTGTCAATAAAGTTTCCCCTTCCTGGGACAATGAATTCACGGTGTTCTTATTTCAATTTCCAGGAGTGTAGCTTGCACAGGATAGAGCAGCATGGAGAGCTGCATCAAACCAGTCTCTGTACTGAAGACCACAACAAAAACAACAACAACGAACCCATATAATTCCGTGATGTTACGATAGGTGACTGCGCCTCACGTAGCCTTCATAGTGGGGTCTATGACGGAAGTGCGTTCCATGCAGAGAGGTGTCATTGAGTTACTTTTGGCGGAAAGCCAGAGCGTCGCAGATATATTCAAAAGTACTTGCAGAAAGACTACAGAGACCTGGCAGTGAACAAAAGCACAATTAATTAGGTGAGGGATCTGTCATAATCGCAACAAGATCGCGCAGACCTGTTCGATCTCCTGTGTGCTGGACACACATTCGAGGGGACTGACGAATCACAATCAAACATTTAGCTGCACAGCTGGATGTCTCTGTTGGTGGTGTGACGTCGGCCGTTTGAATAGTACCATGCTCGCATACAGCTCCCCAGTAACGCGGTGTAAAGCCGTCGCATTGAACAGATATTACCCAGAAAAACGGGGATTTGTAGGCTAAATAATGGGAAATAATATGGTGCACTGGATTCCTGAATAAAATCAACTTGGTTTTCGGAAAAGACATCTGTTGCATTACTTAGTGAACACTCCGCGTATTACAAATGGAACTTACAAACGGAGGCTAACTACTACCCAGATCGAATATCAGAGGCCGTCCCAGCTCTGAAAGTAACTACAGAGGACTTAGTTCTTGTGCTGTACTTTCTGACGGCTTTAAAGATAACCTCATACCCTGAGCAAAGCCGGTGCAATATGACCGAAACGCCGGTAGGTTTGATATTTTTAGTACTTTAAGTATTTTATACTATGTTGCGGTAATACACACAGAAGTATTTTACTGAGATCGCCATCTGCTCCGGAAAACTACATGTGCTGTTGAGCGAAACGTAAAGACGAAAGTAACTTTCCAATGATGGATCAATGTGAAGTAACAGAGCTTGATGAAACCAGAGGTAGAAAGCACTGCTACAGTCTAATACAGAAGGCAACAGAATGAAATACGCAATAAAATGGTTCTAAGCACTATGGGACTTAACATCGGATGTCGTCAGTCCCCTAGACTTGGAACTACTTAAACCTAACTAACCTACGGACATCACGCACATCAATGCCTGAGGCAGGATTCGAACCTGCGACCGCAATAGCAGCGCGGTTCCGGACTGAAGCGCCTAGAACCGCTCGGCCACATCTGCCGGCAATTGCATAAAACCCAAATCTCTATTGTATAGAAGATAAATATAGAAATACACAGTCAAGTGGAATTTTATTCTTTTAAAAAGTATTGCATGAGGTGGCTCAACGCCATCGGAAACAAGAATAAGTGTCTTGAGACGTATGGAAATGCTTCAGTGATATAATTTCTTTCTGCTATCAAAAAAGTGGAAATACATTTTTATCTGTTAAATCGTGTACCTTACGGAAATGAACGTTTGGCGTCATTGGCCGGGAGGCTAATTGCGGCGCAGGTCTTATTACATTCGACGCCACATTGGGTGACCTGCGCGCCGCATGGGGATGAAATGATGATGAAGACAGCACAACACCCAGTCCATGAGTGGAGAAAATCCGTGACCCAGCCGGGAATCGAACCCGGGCCCGCAAGTCGGCAATCGCTCTAGCAGGCCACTCAGCCATTGGGGCGGACATCTATACCTTACAACAACAATGAAATAAAAGTAAAGCCTGAAGAGCACATCTGTGTTAAACACAGGACTAAATTCGGTCTGTTCAAAAGGTGTTAGATGTAACTGCCGAGTGCAGCATCAGCATACTCTTTTACTTTAAGTCCTGCATCTTCAAAAAGTCAGCACATCCAGTGTTTTATATCTTTTTCAATGCTACAGAAATGGTCAAAACTTTGTGGTGACCATATACTCAAAAATAAATAAAGAGAACGCCAGAAGTGCTTACACTGTGTAGGCAATGGCTGTCCTAAACTTTGACGAGATATATACTCTGTGTAACGAATAATACAACGGCGTGATACTGCGACTAAACAAATCCTAGTACTTAGGATTTGCCGCCTATTTTTGCAGTGCAAACATCCAGTAACTTAGCATTTCGAAGTAATCTCAGTCAAATATAGTAGGAGTTGAAGAAGCAGTGATAATGAAAGAAAGCAAGATTAGGTTTTAACGTCCCGTCGATGCCATGGTTGACAGGCATGGAGCGAAAACTAGGACCGGGGGAGGATGTGGAAGGAAATCAGCTATGTCCTATCGAAAGAAGCACACCAGCGTTCACTCTAAGTGGCTTAGGGAAATCACTGGAGAATCAGTGGCTTAGATCTAATTCTGCATGTACATGGATACTCTACAAATCACATTTAAGTGCCTGGCAGAGGGTTCATCGAAACGCCTTCACAATTCTCTATCATTAAAATCTCGTATAGCGCGCGAATAGAATGAACACCTATATCTTTCCGTAGGAGCTTCGATTTCCCGTATTTTATCGTGGTGATCGTTCCTCCCTATGTAGGTCGGTGTCAACCAAATATTTTCGCAATCGGAGGAAAAAGTTGTTGACTGCAATTTCGTGATAAGATTCCGTCGCAACGACAAACGCCATTCTTTTAATGATGTCCAGCCCAAATCCTGTATCATTTCTGTGACACTCTCTGCCATATTTCGTGATAATACAAAACGTGCTGCCTTTCTTTGAACTTTTTCGATGTATTCCGTCAGTCCTATCTGGTAAGGATCCCACACCTCGTAGCAGTATTATAAAAGGGACGGACAAGCGTGGTGTAGGCAGTCTCCTTAGTAGGTCTGTTACATTTTCTAAGTGTCCTGCCAATAAAACGCAGTCCTTGGTTAGCCTTCCCCACAACATTTTCTATGTGTTCCTTCCAATTTACGTTGTTCGTAATTGTAAACCCTAGATATTTAGTTTAATTTACGGCTTTTGGATTAGACCGATTTATCGTGTAACCGAAGTTTAACGAATTCCCTTTAGCACTCATGTGGATGACCTCACACTTTTCGTTATTTAGGGTCGACTGCCACTTTTCACTCCATTCAGATATCTTTTCTAAATCGTTTTACAGTTTGTTTTGGTCTTCTGTTGTCTTTATTAGTCTATAAACGACAGCGTCATCTGCAAACAACCGAGGACGGCTGCTCAGATTGTCTCCAAAATCGTTAATATAGATAAGGAACAGCAAAGGGCCTATAACACTACCTTGGGGAACGCCAGAAATCACTTCTGTTTTATTTGATGGCATTCCGTCGACGAACTGTGACCTGACAGGAAATCACAAATCCAGTCCGATAACAGAGAGATATTAGATAAGCACGCAATTTCACTACGAGCCGCTTGTGTCGCACCGTGTCAAAAGCCTTCCGGAAATCCAGAAATAGGGAACCGATCTGAAATCCCTTGTCAATAGCACTACACTTCATGTGAATAAAATGCTAGTTGTGTTCCACAGGAACGATGTTTTTTAAACCCTTGACTGTGTGTCAATAGACCGTCTTCTTCGAGGTAATTCATAATGTTACAACACAATATATATTCCAAAATCCTGCTGCATATCGACGTTAATGTTATGGGCGTATAATTTAGTGTATCACTCCTGCTATCTTTCTTGAATATTGGTGTGACGTGTGCAAATTTCCAGTCTTCGGGTACGGATGTTTCGTCGAGAGAACGGTTGTATATGATTGTTAAGTATGGAGCTAATGCATCAGCACACTCCGAAAGTAGCGCTCACGTGTATCATGTAAACGTAAATTTGAAACTACAAAAAGAAATATACACTGATGGA
This sequence comes from Schistocerca cancellata, assembly GCF_023864275.1. Taxonomy (NCBI): domain Eukaryota; kingdom Metazoa; phylum Arthropoda; class Insecta; order Orthoptera; family Acrididae; genus Schistocerca; species Schistocerca cancellata. The sequence continues at coordinate 709,842,008 of NC_064630.1, forward strand.
AAGAAAAACCGCAACACCACGGAATACGAATTGTAGACTAATGAAAATTCGGGAATACACTTGTCTAGGTAACTGATACTGTCAACGAGGAAGTACACGAATTTAAAGGACACTAACAGTCAGGTCAGGTCATGAACATCTCTTGTTACTTACCAATAGTTACAACCAATTTACTGATCATCGTAACTGTTTCTTTAGAACAATACAAGCTTTTAAAGCACCCAAAGCATAAATTTCTCTTTCCTCTAGAACAATACAGACTTTAAAGAACATCAACCATAAATGTTAGTGCAACAGAAACTTTTAAAGAACCCAGAGCATTCTAAGCAACACAAACCTTAAAGAACACCAAGCATAATTGTCTCTTTTCTGTAAAACCAACCAACTTCATGGAATTCAATTTCACTCGAGTCTCCCTTTAACATTTTTTACCATGTTTTGAGATTTTGCTGTGACAAGACGTCGGATCGTGGCGCAAGCCCGCAGGCGGTACGATAGATGTAGAGGTAGACCTCGGGCACCAGTTCCCAGCCCCAAGGAGACAAGTAAAGTAGTGTTATAGCGAAGCTCTCTTAGACTATGCACGGATGCAATAATAACCTTTTGGTCCGCCTCAAGGATACCTCACTCAAGGCAAATACAAATAAGAGCCCTGATAAATTCATATACAATTAGAGCATTACACGAAGGAAGTATTACATTCACCTAAAGAAATGTAAAAGTAGCCTTCACAAAATAACCTCCACAAGCCATAAGAATCTTAACTGTTACTACATGAACAGTTCTAGGCTAACCAGGTAATCTAGACAAATTTCAGGCACTTCAATTACCTTTAGAAAACAGCTGTTGGAACAATTCAACCAGACCATCGGAGCATTACACATTATTCTGCAAAACGGCTGTGGCAACTTAAAACGCAGGTTGTGCTACTAAGTACAAATACAGTGGCCGCCACAAGGCAGAGCGGACCTTTCTTATTAATCCAGCACAGATGTAAGACAAGCACCCACTTACTGTACAGCCCAGACCTAAAATCAAAACACAAGTCACAGTCATTCAGTCTTAAAACAGGGCGCACATAGTTTTCTTAACAGGGCCAAACTTTGGTACGCAAACCAATTGCTCCACGGGAGAGAGCTGAGCAAGTGTTGGGTGTTCGTCTAGCAAGGAACCAGTCGGTCACCGTACTAACTTCAAGTCACGACGGACATCGACCTACTTTAACACAACAAGTTGCTGACGATAGAGACGGTTTTTTCGAGAACTGTCACAAACAATGCCCACCGGGGAGTCAGTGGCCTTAGTCTTGGGGCTCTGTTCTCGCACAGGGAACCCAAGAAAGACGCAGGCCTGATCCTGTCCGGGACAGCACTGGCAACGCCAAGCACGCCGCGACAACAGCCACACCGCTCCGTTCCGCAAGGCTGGCTCTAAGCACTACATTAGGAGAATGCCAGTACCGGAAATACTGGCCACGCCTCCGGGACAAAAGATTACATTGGCTCATACACTTCTGCTCAAATCAACCGGTCAGTTTCGAATCCCCCCCCTACCCCACCCCCCAGAAAAGAAACCTGTCTCCCTTGCCCAGTGCCTGCCAGACAAAGATCCTCTCTTGAGAAAAGACAACTCATCAAGGTATCGACCACGGCGCACACATCAATAACAATTTACGTGATTAACGATACAAAATCACAGGTTAATGAGACGGCGAGAGAAGCCACTGGAAATGTGAAATGCTGGTACGATCTGCATTCAAGTTCTAAGGCCTCTGATTTTTTTTCTAGTTAACTACTCACCCGAAATCGAAACTGGCGTTACTTCTCGACGTAATCGCCCTGCAGACGTACACATTTTTAACAACGCTCATTCCATGATTCCATGGCAGCGGCGAAGGCTTCTTTAGGAGTCTGTTTTGACGACTGGAAAATCGTTGAGGCAATAGCAGCACGGCTGGTGAATGTGCGGCCACGGAGAGTGTCTTTCATTGTTGGAAAAAGCCAAAAGTCACTAGGAGCCAGGTCAGGTGAGTAGGGAGCATGAGGAATCACTTCAAAGTTGTTGTCACGAAGAAACTGTTGCGTAACGTTAGCTCGATGTGCGGGTGCGTTCTCTTGGTGAAACAGCACACGCGCAGCCCTTCCCGGACGTTTTTGTTGCAGTGCAGGAAGTAATTTGTTCTTCAAAACATTTCCGTAGGATGCACCTGTTACAGCAGTGCCCTTTGGGACGCAATGAGTAAGGATTATGCCCTCGCTGTCCCAGAACATGGACACCATCATTTTTTCAGCACTGCCGGTTACCCGAAATATTTTGGTGGCGGTGAATCTGTGTGCTTCCATTGAGCTGACTGGCGGTTTGTTTCTGGATTGAAAAATGGCATCCACGTCTCATCCATTGTCACAACTGACGAAAAGAAAGTCCCATTCATGCTGTTGTTGCGCGTCTACATTGCTTGGCCAAATGCCACACGGGCAGTCGTGTGGTCGTCCGTCAGCATTCGTGGCACCCACCTGGAATGCACTTTTCGCATTTTCAGGTCGTCATGCAGGATTGTGTGCACAGGAACCACAGAAATGCCAACTCTGGATGCGATGTGTTCAACAGTCATTCGGCGATCCCCCAAAACAATTTTCTCCACTTTCTCGATCATGTCGTCAGACAGGCTAGTGCGAGCCCGAGGTTGTTTCGGTTTGTTGTCACACGATGTTCTGCCTTCATTAAACTGTCGCACCCACGAATGCACTTTCGACACATCCATAACTCCATCACCACCTGTCTCCTTCAACTGTCGATGAGTTTCAATTGGTTTCACACCACGCAAATTCAAAAAACGATTAATTGCACGCTGTTCAAGTAAGGAAAACATCGCCATTTTAAGTACTTAAAACAGTTCTCATTCTCGCCGCTGGCGGTAAAATTCCATCTGCCGTACGGTGCTGCCATGTCTGGGACGTATTGACAATGAACGCGGCCTCATTTTAAAGCAATGCGCATGTTTCTATCTCTTTCCAGTACTGAGAAAAAAAATCGGAGGCCTTAGAACTTGAATGCACCTCGTACATTAATAATCGCTGTAACTGCCAAAACGTTGACTGTAAGTATCCAAACGTGCAGCCGGATATTAGTTTCTGGGATGCAATTCCATGCCGTTTCACTTGGTCTGTCAGTACAGGGCCCGTTAATGCTATTTGTGGATGACGCTGGAGTTGTTTTGTCCAATGATGCTGCATACGTGTTCAGTTGGAGACAAATCTCGTGATGTAGTATGCGAAGGAAATATGACGATGGTATGTACAGCATGTTGAGTTACAACGGCGCCACTTGGAAGAGCGTTATCCTGTTGGAAAACACCCTCCGGGATGACGATCATGAAAGGCAGCACGAGAGGTCGATTCACCAGACTGACGTACTAATTTGCAGGCTGGATGTGTAGTATAACCACGAGTGAACTCCTGCTGTCACACATAATCGCACCCCAACCCGTAACTTCAACTGTAGGTCCAGTAAGTCTATACTGAAGAGAGGCTGATTGCAGGCGCACAACTGACCCTCTCCTAAGCAACACGCGGCCATCAACGGCAACGAGGCAGAACCGTAATTCGTCAGAAAGCGTAACAGACCTTTACTTCACCCTGAAATGAACTCTCTTTTGTCACCACTGAAGTCACAAACTCTGGTGGTGTGAGATCAGCGGAATGCGCACTACAGAGCATTAGCTCGAAGTATCGATTTACGAGGTGCATTCAAGTTCTAAGGCCTCCGATTTTTTTTCTCCGGACTGGAAAGTGATAGAAACATGCGCATTGTTTTACAATGAGGCCGCGTTCATTGTCAATACGTCCCTGAGATGGCAGCACCGCACGGCAGATGGAATTTTACCGCCAGCGGCGAGGTTTTAAATACTTAAAATGGCGACGTTTTCCTTATTTGAACAGCGTGCAATCATTCGTTTTCTGAATTTGCGTGGTGTGAAACCAATTGAAACTCATCGACAGTTGAAGGAGACATGTGATGATGGAGTTATGGATGTGTCGAAAGTGCGTTCTTGGGTGTGACAGTTTAATGAAGGCAGAACATCGTGTTACAACAAACCGAAACAACCTCGGGGTCGCACTACCCGGTCGACATGATCGAGAAAGTGGAGAAAATTGTTTTGGGGGATCGCCGAATGACTGTTGAACAGATCGCCTCCAGAGTTGGCATTTCTGTGGGATCTGTGCACACAATCCAGCATGACCACCTAAAAATGCGAAAAGTGTCATCCAGGTGGGTGCCACGAATGCTGACGGACGACCACATGGCTGCCCGTGTGGCATGTTGCCAAGCAAAGTTGACGTGCAACGACAGCATGAATGGGACTTTCTCTTCGTCGTTGTGACAATGGATGAGACCTGGATGCCATTTTTCAATCCAGAAACAAAGCGTCAGTCAGCCCAATGGAAGCATACAGATTCACCGCCACCAAAAAAAATTCGGGTAACCGCCAGTGCTGAAAAAATGATGGTGTCCATGTTCTGGGACAGCGAGGGCGTAATCCTTACCCATTGCGTTCCAGAGGGCACTACGGTAACAGGTGCATCCTACGAAAATGTTTTGAAGAACAAATTCCTTCCTGCACTGCAACAAAAACGTCCGGGAAGGGCTGCGCGTGTGCTGTTTCACCAAGACAACGCACCCGCACATCGAGCTAACGTTACGCAACAGTTTCTTCGTGATAACAACTTTGAAGTGATTCCTCATGCTCCCTACTCACCTGACCTGGCTCCTAGTGACTTTTGGCTTTTTCCAACAATGAAAGACACTCTCCGTGGCCGCACATTCACCAGCCGTGCTGCTATTGCCTCAGCGATTTTCTAGCGGTCAAAACAGACCCCTAAAGAAGCCTTCGCCGCTGCCATGGAATCATGGCGTGAGCGTTGTGAAAAATGTGTACGTCTGCAGGGCTATTACGTCGAGAAGTAACGCCAGTTTCATCGATTTCGGGTGAGTAGTTAATTAGAAAAAAAATCGGAGGCCTTAGAACTTGAATGCATCTCGTATGACTGTTCATTGCGTCACTCTGGCGATAACCGCTGCTGTTGTCGCAGTACGATTAGCCACAACCGTACAGCGAACACGACGGCCTTCCCTTTCGGTAGAGCCCAGTGGACGTCAGGAATCGGGTCTTCTTGCTACCGTACCTTTCCGTGACCATCAGTCCGCAATCACGCACAGTGGATACATTCCTGCCACGTTTTCCTGCAATACAATTCTCTACTATGCGACCTCTTTCAAACTCAGCGAGCTGTTGATAACGGCGTTGTCATTATCATAAAGGCACTCTTGACTAACATCAACTCACTACATTCAGTCTCAAATGTAATAAAACGTGTATTTAAAGCCAACCTGATATGGTAACTCATAGTATCACTAGCATCACATTCGTTTGACTGGCGCCGTATTTCTATAGACTTCATCTCTTGGATGGAGAAACATGCCTACCAACTTTCGTTTATCTCGCAGAAATCCTTCTGGGTCTTACGACTGTTTCAGTCAGTGAAGTATTCACAACAAAGTCAATTTTATTTTTTCAGAATCTGTAGGCAACAGCATGAAAGATTTTTCTTAATGACTACCTGACCTTCCCTGACGCACCGTGCTCCATTTTTTTAAAAAAGGAAAAACAACAAAAACAGCTACTACATCAAACATTGACACACTTTCTTTTAATTTCAGTATACGAATTTCATACTGGAGTATGTCGATTCGCAACGTGAGGGAAATACTTTTAGCACACAGTGTTTTGAATTGTAGAGGACAGAAATTCAGTCCAAAAAAGTGTGTGAAATCTTGTGGGACTTAACTGCTAAGGTCATCAGTCCCTAAGTTTACACACTACTTAACCTAAATTATGCTAAGGACAAACACACAAGCCATGCCCGAGGGAGGACTTGAACCTTCGCAGGGACCAGCCGCACAGTCCATGACTGCACCGCCTCAGACCGTTCGGCTAATCCCGCGCGGCAAATTCCGTCCTGAAAACAGTGAACGCCCAAAGGGAAAATTAAATGACATATCCAAATTACTGATGACGAGAACGGTAAAGTGAACTATGTTCTTCATATCGTATCGCTGTTTCGGCCTGCTTCAAACGTCGGTCATGAGCTTTGAGATACCTATCAGGATTTATTAGCCATCGGCAGTTGTTTGAAACATAGCTTACAACAGTAAAATGTCACTCTTTGCAATATTTCACAGCGAGGGTGAATGCGTGTAATTAATACATCAAGTCTGTGTCTGGCATCAACATCAGATCTAGAAAATAATTATTAGTCCAATGAAGCGGCCTTCGACAAAATAGGATTTTGCGCTTTGTCGAATTGTTGAACTCTGAGTATTTTGTCTTAGTCAACATTCTAATGTAAGTTTTTGAGATCAGTTTAATTTTATTCATTGAATCTGTCTGGTACAAGAAGACACGTAAAACTGTAAAATATTCGTAGCTGTAATGAGCTTAATCAATTAGCACAACTTTCCAATACTGACACCTACGTCTGCCTGGCGATAGGCTTTGCCATCATTGCCAATATCTGATAAAAATAATACTTCAGAATCACTATGAGCTAGTCATGAAGTAAACCTTTATTCACTGCAAGTTTCGATTAACCGTTTGCCATCAGGTACTATGAAATTATTTTCATCATATTGTTTGGCAACGTTTTCCCTACGTCGTAGCAAAAGAAACAGTCCTGCGGCACTTAAACTGCCGTCGATACTGATGAAGGAAAGGATTTTTATTTAATTCTTTAACACCGCGGTAAGAAGGTTCACATATAGACTGATGTAAAAAAAAACTTTATACCCTCACAAAATGATAATCGGTTGATGTAATCTGACAGAAAAAAAAGGTTTTTTCATTAGCAGCTATTCGTGATTATGATATTGACCTGTTCTGAAATATTACGTGCTATGGAACACCAGCTGTAGTCTGCATTTTTATTGTTTAACGTTTTCTTTCGATTACGTCCTGTATTTAAAGGAATGATGGACCCATCGGTGTGTTACCCTAAATCTAATCGAGGATCAGACATGGAAAACTCTAACAACTGTGTGTACAAATATTTCCAGTCCTTTTTACTGGTGTACTTTGCTATGTTTCTTTAATGTACCGTTCAGTTCATATATGTACTTCATCATTTATATGGATCCATCGCCATTTACGTTGGTACCCTTGTGAGACTTACTTTGCGTACAGTGCGAAAAAAAGAGGAAAATATTGACTTTCGAAGCTATTGTTTCAGAAAGATGAGTGGAAATCAAAACAATGCATGGAATATTATAAAAAAGAAACACAAGAGAAAAATTCGACAAATTCTCCTATTACTTGTAAATAATTCCCGTATTGTTACAGCCTCTTCTAGCCATTAGAAGATTTAGTTGCTGTGGAGTAGTTACTGAAGCTAGTTACCGAGCTAGTTACCGAAAGTGAACATCATTTTAATTGAGAAACGCTTTCAGATCTACGAACGAGTGTCAGTTAAGCTCAGTATATCTGTTGAAGGAGGAAAATAGTGTTTGCACACAGACAGTAATTCAATTTCATTTGAAATAAACCAGCAGCCTTAACTGACGGCGCCTTGCTTCACTACACGAAGTCCTTTAGGCTCACAAACGTGGGTTTTTTTCTGGAAATTATTTCGCTAGTTGACACAGAACATTTGCATATCGACAAAGCTCTTGAAATTAGCATCTGAGTAATTAAAGCCATTAGTTACACGCGTAAACAAATTTGCTTTTAATTTTCCTAGTACCACGGAGCTCGTGGCTTCCATTTAATTTGTTTCTGCTGTGAAACTGTGAAATTTGTTTAACTTACGTTAGTCCATACGGATGAACAGTCTACGAAGATCATTTGTTACGGTGGCTATTACTGTCCATGGAGTACTTTCATGGGAGTTAGTGACCAAAATATTGCCTTGTAATGCCGAAGTCGTTTGGAAAGCTACTGTAGCACGGCAAAGTTATGAAAAAAATTCGGAGAGATTAACAAAATAAATTCACAAATATCTAGCAATTGCATGACTAACCGAAAACAGTAACAAGTCCTAAATCTGCATACAAAATTACAGTTATGTGCTAAAATTTATCTATGAGAGCGACGCCACTGTTTTATTTCGCTGTAGTTAGATATCGGGTACAAGCCTCTAACGTCACTGACAACGAGTAAATTGACAGTGTCTAGAGGAAGAATGTACAGTTTACTTAGCGTGTGAACGAATCGCTGCACAAGCATGAAATTAATTGAAGTTTTTCCCAGTAAGAAAAGAAAAGGAATGATCTGTATGAACTGTAAAGAAATTTAGTATATCTAAGATCGCATTGAAAACTGTTTCTTTATTGCCGGTTTCGATAGGTAAGACAGTTACCTTCACGTCTGTAACATTATACATTTGCGTATACTTCATCTATCATCGCTAATTTTGTTACACATTAAAAATAAGGAAATGGCAGTTAGTCTTTTCCAACCTATACAAACCTTTCTGGTTGTACGTTATGTTCCACTGTGCGTTCATTACTCATGCTGTGTTAACATTTCTATGGAGAGTACTTTGCATATTCCACACAGGTTTGTTAAAAATAAAATTACAGACAGGCTTGTCACAAGCAAAAAACGTACGCTGCTAAAATCCACATAGTGAAACTTGGCATATCTACATACGTAGCACTCCTCTGATGCTTGTCAGTTGTTAAAATTAACAGTACATAGTACAAGTACACATCTATGCCAATGTGTATATTTATGATTGAAGTACATTTTGGACCCATATCGTTTGAAATACATAGTGCAGCTGAAAGGCGCTGATACAAGGAGAAGCTATGCAAATACTTGATGAAGGGATCTTATGAACTTTTCCTTAAAATATGTTCCTACATTTTCTTTACATATAAAATTACAAGATATTTTTCAATATAAATATTTCATAGTATAATATTTGAGAAGTTTGCTCATATTCAAGTGTTAAGTTTTTATGTTTTCGTAATTTACTTAAAAATTATCATTTGCCACATGCCTTATAAGTCGGATATTACTAAATATGGAAGGTGTTTCCTCGTTAGAGTGTGGAAAAATCTAACAGGACGTAGAGACTGCTCCAGTGAACAATTTTGGGCAGGTAACCTGGGGTCGGAGAAGCCAGCTTAAGGAGAAAATATGAATAAAATCGCGTTACTGTTTGCTTTATTATTTACATTACTTTACTGCAAATTCTTTCATTGATACAATGAACGTACCAATTGTACTGTATCTTACAAAATATGCTGAAACTGACTGCCATCAACTTCAATGCAAGCATGACATCGGCTGACAACATTCTGAGACATCCTGACAAATATCTCTGATGTGTTTCAAATCACAGCACAGGCAGCTGCAGTCCTGACAACTAATTCCATCTCCGCATCCACTAGTGTCTCATACACAAGTGATTTTAGATAAACCCATGGGAAATAATAAAGGGTATTCAGGTGAGGTGACCTCACAGGCTACGGAATAGGAGCTCTCCTTCCAATCCAGCGACCAGGACACGCTATGCCGGTACTGATGTATCGTAATTTACTGTATATCTCCGAATAGCGCTGAGTAATGAATCGATGTGCCGTTGATTCATAGCTTGTTCTGTCTTGGGACAATGTAAATACGATACAAAGGAGCCACTTTATAGGCAGCTGAAGTAAAGAAAACCTGTAGCATGATTTCCTGTAACCAGGGTCGTCCTCCTTGTTTACTTGCAGGAAATAAAGAAATGTATATGTAAATAAACAGCACAGTACGTGTAAATTTGTATGAATGTTAGTTGTAAAGAAGCTGGAAAACAGTTATGCAGGACAAAGCGGTAGACAAGTTTACTTCCATATCTCCCTTTAAGCTGGCTTCTCCGACCCCAGGTTCCCTGTCTTAAATTGTTCAGTGGAGTATATTCTACGTCTTGTTACATTTTTACACGCTCTTAAAGAAAAACCTTGTATACGTATAGAACACACGACACCTTTTTTCCCTTCACAATCTTCTTAACATCCTTACAAGATACATGTGTTTCCACAATGAAATTTCACTCTTCAGCGGAGTGTGCGCTGATATGAAACTTCCTTGCAGATTAAAATTGTGTGCTGGACCAAGACTCGAAATCGGGACCTTTGGCTTTTCCGGGAAAGAGCTCTAATGACTTTTTTTTTTTTTTTGGTTCGTTATACTTCGTTGCAAATGTTCGTGACAGACGTCCCCGTTTGAAGTTCATTATTGAACCATTCACAGAGTTTTTTTTTTATTACAGAGGGACGCTCGCCCTTTGCCCGAACATGCTGAGCTATCGTGCCGTCAAGCAACTGAGCTACCCAAGCACGACTCACGACCCGTCCTCACAGTCATGTCTCCACAATTACCTATATTCCAGGCGAGTTTTGCAAGGTATGCAGGAGAGCTTCTGCGAAGTTTGGAAGGTAGGAGACGAGGTACTGGCGGAATTATAGCTTTGAGGACGGATCGTGAGTCGTGCTTGGGTAGCTCAGTTGGTAGAGCACTTGCCCACGAAAAGCAAAGGTACTGATTTCGAGTCTCGGTCCGGCATACAGTTTTAATTTGCCAGGAAGTTTCAAGATACATATGTTGTTTAATACAATGACAAGACACATTACAAGAAAGATGGGATTAACTGGTGCGTGTCTGTGTGTGTACGATGAGGGGGGGAGGAGGGGGGAGGAAGAGTCATGCATGCATATATCCCGGCACATAACCTGGGAACTGGTTGCGTATACATTTAGCGATATATTTAAAGGTACGTAAACGTATAGCTGTCGTTAGCTCATTCAGTTTCTAACAAAAGTAATGACGACAGAGGAAATAAACTGCCAGAAAAAAAATCTTGTGAACCCTTTTGCAGGTTTCTAGTTCACTAAAGATTTTTTGTTGCAACAGTAGATATGGACCACATGAAATGATTTCATTTACAGATCAACAGCTAAAGTGGTTCTGAGGTACCAGGTATCGACCCATTCTAAACTATACATTTTTACTATGTGTTGTAATCTCCACGGGTGGCAATGCAGGCGTTAACTCTGGCATCCAGTCGATCGTACAGATGAAGAATACCGTCCTGGGATACGTTATTCCACTCCTGATTGGCCTATTCACATAGCTCTGTAGGAGCTCATGGATGACGAGTCACAAATGATTCAAAATGGCTCTGAGCACTATGCGACTTAACTGCTGAGGTCATCAGTCGCCTAGAACTTAGAACTAATTAAATCTAACTAAATTAAGGACATCACACACATCCATGCAAGATGCAGGATTCGAACCTGCGACCGTAGCGGTCACGCGGTTACAAACTGAAGCGCTAGAACCGCAAGGCCACACCGGCCGGCTGATGAGTCACACGAATCACTTCTCTTCCCATAATATCAGATACGTGCTCGACTGGAGACAGGGGCAGAAACAGAGCGAGTCCTGAAAGTTGCTGAGCACGTTGAATATCCTGGGTAGTGTGTGGGCGAGCATTATCCTGTTTGAACAACACATCAACTCCCTGTCGCAAGGAAGGCAAAGTAACTGGTCTGACAGCATTATTCGTGTACTAAGTGCTGGCTAGCGTCCCGTCGAGAAACACCAAAGGTTGACGAGAGCTGTAGCTTATCGCATCCTAGACCATGAGGCCTGTTGAAGACCACAGCGAGGCATTCCTCCTTCCAAGTGATCCTCTGACGGCACCAGTGGACCAGTGCTCATGGATGCTGTGGCGTGAATGGAGACAGGCTAGAGGTGTCCGTGCCCTTAATCCCATTGCTGATAACCAGATTGAAACAGTTCCTGCTGACACGTTTCGGCTCAGAAGCCAACTTATCTGTACTGCGGTAGCTGTATGATCTGCCACTGCTGCGCTTACAATACGACGATATTTGCCGGGCGCCTCTTCATGGACGTCCAGAACCTCGACTACGGATGTGAGAATGTTCAAGGACCATTGATAACAGCATCGATGCAAAACTGACGCAGCATGTCCAACTTGTATGGCAGTTCTTCGAAAGGATCAATCCACTACTCGTACGGACACAATTTCGCCCCTTTCAAACTCGCTCACTTGGCTGCAGGAAGCGCGTTCGCATTTCCGTGGCATGGTTGCCCGCTTGCTTAACACGTCTGCATTACACTGAGCACTTCCCATTACAGGGTAGATACAGATGGCGCTCTGGTAGCTATACCACTGAGATATCAGTTGACAGACGATACTGCATCATTATCAGTACATCTCAGATGGCTCATGGCGTCATCGGATCTATATCGACGTCGTCTTTCCTCGTGTACTAATATTTTTCTCGGCGTGTATAGGTAAATGCACAATGTTACAGATATGAAGACGGCAGACTTACTCGTCGAAACCCCTCACTAAAACAGAGTTTTGAATGCGATCTTGGCTATAAAAAATTCTTTCAAGCACCAAGTGGAGCAACTGTACTTGTGAGCGGAAGATTTATTCACTTTCATCTTATTTGCGATTAGGATCACGCTACAGTTTATTTTCTTCTTTGTCTGAAGTTTCCTCTTCCTACAGAACTCCTTCATATGGACGCTGTGCTGTTGCTTCTACTCATCCGTCCTGGCTCTTCCAATCTTCTTACTTCATTCAATTTTTAATCCTTTCAAATTCTGAATCATGGTATCCCTATTCACCATCTGAACTTTCTGAATGTAGAACCTTTCCACATCTTTTAGAGCTTCATTAATTCTTGTCGTTGTTGTCTTCTTTTTCCACAGGTAGTTAAATGTTATTATTATTTGTGACTGGATTATTCTTGATCAGGAAGTGCCTTTGTAAATCGTCTTTTAGTATACTCCAAAAGGAAATAAGATTACAGTTTAACCACAGGATCGTAAAAGGCGGAGGATATATTCGCATTCCTGAAGGAAGGAGAAGGACTCAGCCGTGCCCTTTTAAAGGAACCACCGCTTCACTCACCTTAAGCTATTTAGAGAATTCGCGGAAAACTTAGATGCAGGTGGCCGGAAGGCAACTTGAACTGACCTCCTTTTCGAATACCACTGACGGCTTGATGCTCTACATGACTCCCATTTTTTCTCCATCGGCTGCTATCACTACCTCATTCCATTCGTATGATGGTCTCTGGGAACTGATTCTCTGCCTGCAGTAACTACCAATTTACTATCTGACTAAGTAGGTTCCTTTTTATTATTATCCATGTTTCTAGCTGGGCTTCCTATGGGTTCATTTCATTTTGTTGGATCCACGGTATAATATTTGATATTCCGGTGACTACCATGATGTGTTCTTTGCGAACCACTGAAAGCTTCCATAAAATTATTGCCTACCGGTTTTACTGTCTGCCGCTAAATTAAACGGACTGCCCGATTTATTATGGGATTTAAATCTGTGTTAATTCTCTTTGCTTATCGGGCCAACAATCCTCCACATCTTTCCTTCAAAATGTTTTCCAGGTCATCATTATTCTAAATATCAATGTTTCCCTCACGCAAATAGCTTCAAAGATGATCACCGCATTGTTGTGTCTCAATTTTTAATTTGTACACATGCATTACTTGTTGTTATGACGTGGTCTCTCATAAGTTCTCTTGAGTTCCTGTAATCTAACTCTTCTTGTGTCTTTTTTCTAACCCAGTGCATCCATGATATTATCTCAACATGTGGAATGTCAGATTCTTTAGACTTTCAAACTGTACCTATTGAGTCTAGTACCGATAAACTCACGACTGACAAAACACAAAAATCTCTTTGCGCTACTGCGATTGCAAGAACCATGTTCAAAATTCCCCACAACGTTTTGCATCCTTTCACATTGTCGAACAGTTTCTATAGATTGACAAATCATAAGAGCATATCTTGATTTTCCTTTAGTCTTGCTTTCATTATGAAGTGCAAAGTCAAAACTGTCTCTTTGTTTCGTCTGATCCTATCTTCCTCAAGGTTTCTGAGATGGTGCTGTCTTATCCAAATGACCTGTTGTATTTTGACTCAGAGGTCAGGTCTGTCGATTTAATTTTACCGTACCGTCTTCTAACGCTTAGGTTGCGTGATGTGTCCCCTAGGTTTTTCTCCAAACGTCCTGTTACATTGTGATGTATATTGCATACTCCGTAAACATGTTTAGTGGAATCCATACGTTCGTTCATCTTCGCTTCGTATTTTTAATTCTGACACCTGCATTGTTATACGGAAAATCGTTCAGTCTTGAGTGGATCTTTTTAAAGTCATTTTTCCGGAAGGTTCTCTTCCGATATAGGAAACCCATTGTTTAGAACAATTCGTCCCAAGGATATTTAGCACTCTTCTTCCACGAAGTGAAATATTTAACTTTTTGTAAAGTTTTGGTACTGAACTGATTCCAGATCTTTCCTTTTCTTCATTCCCTTTTTATATTTTGTGTAAAATTTGTGAATGTGTCCGCTGTTATGATGTTTTCTTTGCAATGTAAATTTAGCTTCGATGCGCACAACGTAGCGGGTAAGAGGTGCAACACATCACTTTTTTTTCTGGTCCTCTGACTGCTTTAATATGACCGGCCATGAATTCCTCTCCTGTGCCAACGTCTTCTTTTCCAAGCAGCACTTGCACCATACGTCCTCAGTTATTTGCTGGATGTATTTTATACTCTGTCCTCCCATGCAGTTTTCACCCTCTGTAGTTCTCACCAGTACTAAGACGGTTATTCTAGGACGCCTTATTACAGACCTATCTCGCTGTCTCTTCTTCTTGTCAGTATTTTCCATATCTAAATTTACATCTACATCTACATTGCTACTCTGAAAATCACACTGAAGTGCCTGACGGAGGGTTCATCGAACCACTTCCACAAAAATTCTTAATTATTCCAATCTCGAACAGCATGGGGAAAAGACGAACTTCTATATTCTTCCATGCCAGCTCTGATTTCCATAATTTTATTATGATGATTGTTTCTCGCTATGTAGGTCGGCGTCATATTTTCTCATTCGAAGGAGAACGTTAGTGATTGAAATTTCGTAGAATTTTCCGAAAAACTGCTTTGTTTCAATGATGTCCATCCCAAATCCAGTGTCAGTAACCCTCTATCCTTTATTTTTAGTTAATACAAAACGTGCTGCTCGTTTCTGAACTTTCTCAAATGTACTCCGTTAAACCTTTCTGGTTAAGGACTCCACACCGCGCAGCTGTACTCCAAAAGAAAACTGATAAGCATAGTGAAAGCAGTATCTCTAGCTGTTATGTTGCATCGTCTAAGTGTTCTGCCAAAAAAACGTAGTCTTTGGTTCTCCTTGCGCACAACATTTTCTCTGTTTTCTTCCCAATTTAAGTTGTTCGTAGTCGTAATTCCTAGGTATTTCGTTGAATTTACGGTCTTTAGAGTTGACTGATTTATCGTGTAACCGAAGTCTGACGGATTCCATTTAGCTCTCATGTGGATGACCTGACACTTTTCATTATTTATGGCCAATTGGCAGGTTTTGCACCGTACATATAACTTTCCCAATTCGTTTTGCAATTACTTTTGATCTTCTGACGACTTTACCAGACGATAAACGACAGCATCATTTGCAAACAAGCTAAGACGGCTACTCAGACACCCTCCTAAATCGTTCATATAGGTAACGGCCAGCGTACCTTGGGGAACGCCAGAAATCACTTGTGTTTAACTCGATCACTTTCCGTCAGTTACTACAAACTGTGACCTCTCTGATAGGAAATCACGAATCCGGTCATATAACTGAGATGATATTCCATAAGCAAGAAATTTTATTATCAGCCACTTCCGAGGTACAGTGTCAAAAGGCTTCTTGAAATCTAGGAAATCGGAATCAATTTGGAAACACTTATCAACAGCACTCAACGCTTCGTGTAAGTAAAGAGCTAGTTGCCTTTCATATCAAAGATGTTTCTAAATCCGTGTTGACTGTGTGTCAATAGAGCGTTCCCTTGCGGGGAATTCATAATGTTCGAACATAATGAATGTTCCAGAATCCTGCTGCATATCAACGTTAATGATATGGGACTGTAATTTGGTGGATTACTCCTACTGCCTTTCTTGAATACTAGAGTGACCTGTGCTACTTTCTAGTCTTTTGGTACGGATCTTCCGTCGAGCGAGCAGTTGTATATGGCAGTTAAGTATGGAGCTCTGAAAGGAATCTAACTGGTATACAGTCAGGACCGGAAGACTTACTTTTATTAAATGATTTAAGTGGCTTCACTATTCCAAACATAACTACTTCTAAGTTACTCATGATGGCAGCTGTTTTTTACTCGAATTCTGGAATATTTACTTTTTCTTCTTTAATAAAGGAATTTATAAGGGCTGTGTGCTTTAGCAACACTGTCATCGATAGTATTTCCAAGCTATCACGGACAGAATGCATTGATTGTGTCTTGCCGCTAGCGTACTTTACATACGAACAGAATCTCGTTGGATTTTCTACCAGGTTTCGAGACAAAGTTTCTTGTGGAAACTATTATCAGCATCGTGCATAGAAGTCAAAACTAAATTTCGAGCTTCTGTAAAAGATCTTTTTAATTTCGTCCCTGATTCTGCAGGGAACCTGCTCATTCCTTTTCGCAAGAGTCATCCAGATTTTCAGTTTCCTTCTGTAGCAGCACATCTCAAATGCTTCGACAGTCTTCTGTTCCAGTTCTCCGACAATCCATGATTCACTACCATACCCTGATGTGCTCCAAACTATGGCGCGATTCCTTTTACATGCACCTACTCTTGAACTCGTAGCAGCAGGTCGGCGGCAGGAAAGCCGAACAGAAACCAACCGTATTTCGACTCGCACCCGGGTGCTTACAACCTAACTATTCTAAAAATCGGGAAAAGGTTTTAATTTTGAATCAAAAGTGGAAATATTGGCAAAATCCGCTATATTCTGAAGTTGAGAATTACAAGTTCACTGCCATGCCCATGCCAATCCGAACACAGTCATTCACAAACCCTTTCATTTACATTAACAATTTTCCGAAATCTGTACAGCTACTAAACACGGATTGTTCTAAACTGATAATCGTTCGCCACACTATGAAGTTTATCGGTGCGTAATGCACTCAAGTTTTTTTATTACCGATCTGCTCAATATGCCACGCGGAATTTCTGTCTTTTCTCATACACAAAATTAGTTAAAAAATCCGTACTATCTAAACACAAAAAAAACAAAAAAAACACATCCTAATAAATATGCCTTCACATTAAAGCACTTTTGAAGCATGTAGCAGAACTAAAACCTGCAAACTATAACTTCCTTTGGAGCTCTTACTACACGCGAGTGTACCAGTGAAAGGCTGTGCTCCGACTACTTACACTGCTGTAAGCATTCTCAATCTCCAAGAGAAAATACTCGCGAAGAATACTCCGTTCTGTCTGGTTAGCTTTATTGAGGGCCAAAAGGAAAACCTTATTCTCCTGCTTTAGCCAGTGCTTTTCATGGCTAGCCAATCAACAAACAACACACTTTCGAACTGAACTTTTTCCCCAAGTAAATATTTAACATTCTGATATTTTGTTTATACTTTACGTTATTAACTATTTTTCATTTGCACTCGAATTGGCTTTCTTTTTACCATAAAATTACTTAACATATTATGATACAAAATTCCTCGTAGTCTGCATTCAGACTGTGTTAAGATTTTCTCACACTACAGCGTTCATTAGTAGAACAGTGATCTACATATTTACTTTAGACCACATTCACGCATCATTCACACAACTAAATGCATATACAAAACTGTACAAACATAAATAAACAAAAAAGCCTTCTAGAAATAAACAGAACAACTCACAAAAACATTCTCTTTAGCTGTTTATTGAATGTCTCTATCCGCTACTGTACTCTGGTGGTTAAAAATTTGAACTACATACTCGACCGAACGCGCTGCAGACCATCTGTCGTTGTGCACGCATGAGTAGTTCTCCCGATAAACAGGCTCTAGACAGGAGCGATATAAGGCGCCACGCCTCAAAACGCACGTTCTCAGAAATTTCTTCCTCTAATTATAGACCTATGTTTGATACAAATAGGCTTATCTTGGCCGAGAATGTTCCCTGTTCCCTTGAAGAATTCTTTAACTTCGGCCATCTACATCTACGTACATACTCCACAAGCAAGTGGTTGGCGGAGTACTATTTATTTCCTTTCCAGCTCCACTCGCAATTAGAGCCAGGGAAAAACGACTATGCCTTTGCATAAGCCCCAATTTCTGGTATCTTATGTCCTCACATCTTGGTCCTCACATGCAATGTGTGTTGGCACCAGTACAATCGTTCGGCAGTCAGCTTCAAACGTCGGTTCTCTAAATTTTCTTAAGAGTGATCATCAGTTTTAATCTAAAGTTTCTCGCTATTCTCATTTCTGTTACTTCTCAGTACTTTCGCCCTATTCCGGTCTACTCCCAACCCATATACTGTACTGCTTACCCTCTTCAATCCATTCAACAGATCCTGTAATTCTTCTTCACTTTCTCTGAGTATCAATATAGTCAGCGAATCTTGTCACTGCTATCTACACTGATGAGCCAAAAGAATATTACCACCTGCTTAATAGCTTATTTGTCCGTCTTTGGAACGAAATAAATAACTGATTTTGCGTATCAGAGATCCGACAGTTTTTAGTAGTTTTGTGGAGGTATAAGGCGTTAGATGTTTACGCATGTCATGCAATTAGCGTAAGAAACGGTGATGGTGTCCGATAGCGACTAAGATGGGTTCCATAGGATTTACATCAGGCGAATTTGGTCGCCCAGACATCAACGTGACTTCACTCTAATGCGCCCCAAATCATTGTGCCGTGTTTATGGCTCCGAATACAGTTACACTGCTGCCAGTTGACATCGCCGTCAGTGGAGTCATCAAGCATGAAATGCTGCCGGTGGCTGGCAGATGTCAGCGTGTCTTCAAATCAAATGGTTCAAATGGCTCTGAGCACTATGGGACTTAACTTCTGAGGTCATCAGTCCCCTAGAACTGAGAACTACTTAAACCTAACTAACCTAAGAGCATCACATACATCCATGCCCGAGGCAGGATTCGAACCTGCGACCGTAGCGGTCACCCGGTTCCAGACTGTAGCGCCTAGAACCGCACGGCCACTCCGGCCGGCGAGCACCATCATTGTGCTCTTTCGGTAGAGATGCTACAGATCACCATCTGTCCTACTTTACAGAGCAGAGAAGCCTCCGACCTCCATGTTCTGTGAAGTGTCGTGGACGTCCAACCACTTAGCGGCTAGTGGTAGTTTCACTGCCCTTCTACCTCTTTCCATAGATGCTCACGAAAGTAGCACGTTAAAATTCGACCAGCGTCGCTGTTTTCGAGATACTCGTTCACAGGCTCTGCATCGTAGTAGTCTGTTCCTTGTCATATTCGCTTATCTCAATGGATTTCCCCATATCTTTGTAACGGTGACCGCCGTGCGTGTCTGATCCGCTGAAGTATCTTAGGTATCGTCATATGCTAGCAACGCCACCAGGCGGCATTAAAAACCACTGTGGATAGTGGTTATAATATTTTGGCTAATCAGTGTAAGGCATCCTGACTTTTAATCCCACTCTTGAACCTTTCTTTTATACCCGCCATTGATTCAGCAATATCTAGATTGAACACTAGGGGTGAAAGACACCCTTGTCTTACTCCTATTTTAATCCGAGCTCTTCGTTCTTGTTCATCCATTCTTGATTCTTGTACATATCACCCGTCTTTCCCTGCAGCTCACCACTATTTTCCTCAGAATTTAGAACATCTTGAATCATTTCACTTTTATCGAACGGTTTCTCTAGATCAATGAATCCTAAGAGCGTATCTTTCTTCTTCAGTCTTGACACAAAGATATGACATAGGCCTATGGCATATCTCTTTGTCACAATCTTTGTAACAAGCAACAGTAGCACATGCTGGTTGTTGGCAAAGTTTCGCTATCACAGTGTAAATGCATACAGATCGTGTAAAAGTGTATGAAATGATGTACCAACTGGCCATCAAAATGGAAGCAGAAAGATGGATACTAAGAGAACGAAGCCATCCATACTGTCGCAGTAAGTACAGAACTTAAGTTTTGGATCCATAGCGACAGATAAACAGTACATGACGATACATTGAAGCATCTTCCGTCTTCCTCTTTCACAGGTTTTGTGCTAGAAATAGTGATATAACTTCCAGATAACTATCTGAAGATGAACCTGAAAATGTTATAAAACCGGTTCATGAATTAATAAATAACTATTCAAAAAATGGATAGGTAGCAGTTTTATGTATTTACATCCTAAGTTTCATTTTCATTTCTTCCGGATATTATTATTGTCAGGAACTTGGATATATCAGATGTTAACCTGATTGTCCAATAGTTTTCTCATATGTCTGCCATTGATATCTTCAGAAATGTGTGAATGTTACACTACTGGCCATTAAAATTGCTACATCAAGAACGAATGCAGATGATAAACGGGTATTCATTGGACAAATATATTGTACTAAAACTGACATGTGATTACATTTTCACGCAGTTACGGTGCAGAGATCCTGAGAAACCAGTACCAGAACAACCACCATGGACCATAATAACGGCCTTGATACGCCTGCGCATTGAGTCAAACAGAGCTTGGATGGCGTGTACAGGTACAGCTGCCATTGCAGCTTCAACACGATACCACAGTTCATCAAGACTGGCTTCTTGTGACGAGCCGGTTGCTCGGCCACCATTGACCAGACGTTTTCAATTGGTGAGAGATATGGAGAATGTGCTGGTCAGGGCAGCAGTCGAACATTTTCTGTATCCAGAAAGGCCCGTACAGGACCTGCAACTTGCGGTCGTGCATTATCCAGCTGAAATGTAGGGTTTCGCAGGGATCGAATGAAGGGTAGAGCCACGGGTCGTAACACATCTGAAATGTAACGTCCACTGTTCAAAGTGCCGTCAATCCGAACAAGAGGTGACCGAGACGTGTAACCAATGGCACCCCATACGATCACGGCAGGTGATGCGCCAGTATGGCGATGACGAATACACGCTCCCAGTGTGCTTTCACCGCGATGTCGCCAAACACGGATGCGACCATCATGATGCTGTAAACACAATCTGGATTCATCCAAAAAAATGACATTTTTCCAATCGTGCACGCAATTTCATCGTTGAGTACACCGTCGCAGGCGCTCCTGTCTGTGATGCAGCCTCAAAGGTAACCGCAGCTATGATCTCAGAGCTGATAGTCCATGCTGTTGCAAACGCCGTCGAACTGTTCGTGCAGATGGTTGTTGTCTTGCAAACGTCCCCATCTGTTGACTCAGGGATCGAGACGTGGCTGCACGATCCGTTACAGCCATGCGGATAACATGCCTGTCACCTCAACTGCTAGTGATACGAGGCCGTTGGGATCCACCACGGCGTTCCGTATTACCATCCTGAACCCACCGATTCCATATTCTGCTAACAGTCATTGGATCTCGAAGACGCGAGCAGCAATGTCGCGATACGATAAACCGCAATCGCGATAGGCTACAATCCGACCTTTATCCAAGTCGGAAACGTGATGGTACGCATTTCTCCTCCTTACACGAGGCATCACAACTACATTTCACCAGGCAAAGCCGGTCAACTGCTGTTTGTGTATGAGAAATCGGTTGGAAGCTTTCCTCATGTCAGCCCGTTGTAGGTGTCGCCACACGCGCAAGCCTTGTGTGAATTCCCTGAAAAGGTAATCACATGCATATCACAGCATCTTCTTCCGGGTGGTTAAATTTCCAGTCTGTAGCACGTCATCTTCGTGGTGTAGCAATTTTAATGGCCAGTGGTGTATATGAAAGTCTGATGGTACATCGGAAGTCTTATAGATCCTACACACCAACGTGAATAGTCGTTTAGTTGACATTGCCCACAATGATGTTTGAAGTTCAGATGGAAAGGTATCAGTCTGTTCTGCCTTCATTAATCTCATGATATCATGAGCTTTTTTAAATTCTGAGTCTAATAATGGAGTCTTATCTCTCCCCTATCGAATCCAATTTATTGATCGTACAAGTACTCTCGCTCATAGAGGCTTGCACTGTTTATTTTCTACCTACTTCATCTTCCATCTGCCTTTAGCAGTGGAATTCCCATTGCACTCTTAATGTTACCATTCTTGCACTTTATTTCACAACTTAACTTCCTATTTATTTTCCCCTAAGAATTGTATATTTCTGTATTCCTGCGTGTCCCTGAACATATTTTCAGATCCTCCTTCCGTCGGTGTACCGGAATATTTCTTCTTTTACTTTCCTCGTATCTATATCCAACAGCCAGCATCTGTTACTGCCCTCTTTAGAAATGTCCACTGCGGTTCACCCGAAACGCCTACTGTGATATTCCTTGTTGCAGTATCCACGTCCCTAGCGAATTTCAAAAGCGTCTCCCGTTTATCAGTACGTCAGTAATCCATTTCCTTCCAAACAGATTCATCCTGACTAATCCCTTACACTTCAGTTTACACTTCATCAGCACTAAATCGTGATCTGAATCTATATCTGTTCCTACATACACTCGACCGCAAAAAGTGGGTCACGTCTGAATTCCAACGTGTAGGCTGCAACTGAATGTATGCAACCAACATAGCATATCTGTGTTGCACATCGTTGCAACCCTCCACAGTACAGTCATTGTAAGATACACAATGTGTACCGCCAGACACTATTAGAGAACACCAGTCTTTATGACAGTCTGGCCAGATGAAAAGTAACACCACGATAGTACAGAAGAGATGAGACAGACCTTAACGTTTGTAAACTAAACTTAATTACAAGAAGTGACATTTCAAACGTTATGGGACAACTAATTTTGCCGGCAGCGTTGGTCTCGCGGTTCTAGGCGCTCAGTCCGGAACCGCGCGACTGCTACGGTCGCAGGTTCGAATCCTGCCTCGGGCATGGATGTCGTTAGGTTAGTTAGGTTCAAGTTGTTCTAAGCTCTAGGGGACTGATGACCACAGATGTTAAGTCCCATAGTGCCCAGGGCCGTTTGAACAACTAATTTTGTCACATAAATCGTTCAGTAATTCTTAGGCACAATTAAATATATGGATTTATAAAGTTGTATGGCAATTGGAAACAAGTTCTTTGCTGTCTAAAAGGTTTACCCAATACATGCTGAAAGTCGTTCAACGTTCAATGGGGAGTGGTTTCGCATCAACTTTATGTAATAATAAGCAGTTAAAAGGAAACGTGGTTAACGGCGGCAAGCACTCTACGGAAATCCCAACATTAACAGCGAATCACAAGTAATATCATTGTTCACATTACTTATCAACAGTCCCTTGTACACAAAGTTGTACTTTAAATGACATAACCAACGTCTTCGTTCTGGATCCGGATGCAAACCCAGAACGTAAAGCCATTGTTAACCAACCAAAGCTTTGTGCCTTATCGAGAGTTGATCACTAGGCAGAAACAAACGACAAATATTGACGTTTGTACCAGTATCAGTTATCAATTCTAAACTTGAACGTAAATGACGATAATGTTTGTACGAAACCAAGAACCCTAACATGACAATTACCTTCTTGGTAATTAACCTCGAGAGACGTAGTATATTGTTGCATTGTCAAGGAATAAAGGATACACATGTTTAAAATTGAAATGCCATCATGTAACGCTGGTGAGAAGGATGCGAACCCAGCACCTAATTGTATTGTTGAATATGTATGTAAAATCAGAATGTAGATATCACAGTTTGTCACCAATATTGAGGTTGGAACCTTAAGTGACGACTGAAGTTGTATTGCCTGACCAGGATTCGAACCCGGCGCCTACCGCCGTCGTTGTCTAACCATGAACAGACGAGAAATGTCTAATGTTGGTCCACCATTAGCGAGATGTGCGCACGTTTAACTAGAAGTAAGGCGACGAAATCGTCTATGCTGACTGAGAGTCGAACGCCGCACACATGGTTATGAAGACACGTTAATAATCAAATTCTTATTCAGTAGTAGCTAGGAGTAGCATGTTTAGTTGCAAATGTTAAGGCCTACTCATCCCTAGTAAAGTGTTGCTTATATCTGCGATATAATGGTGTTAATTTACAATTGGATTGACTGCCGTAAAGAGCAATGTTCTCCAGTAGTCGACTATCATTGTGATGTAAACGAAGTGTCTCAGCAGAAAGTAATTTCCATCGTGCAGCTCGTATTGTTTCAGAGACACTGAGTACGTGTTATAAGTGCACAAGACGTGTAATATATACTACTTATATACTATTATTTGGAGAAGCTGCCGCCAATCCTTTTCACTTTTACATTCCGCTTAGTTGTCGTGGTTGAATACACATTTTCTTAAGGCTATATCTAATGCAGAGCGCTTACAAGAAGAATAATTTCCTGCGTCATGCCATTGCAAGCTAGGTGAAATATTTTGTGGTAGCTCTGTTTAAAATGAATGTATTTTTGAACGTATTGTTCGTCAAATATTTGAATGAATCGTCATTGTGTGTGGTTCATGGTGTGAGTTGCTGTTGTCATGTCCTAATTCATGAACCACGGGCAATGTATGAGTAGCCAAGTAAGTGTTCCTGACAGTTGGGATACCAGTTACTTTGGAATAAGGTTGGGCATCTCAGACATATTCTGAGTCCTGGTCACCTTTGTGCTCAGACGGCAAAGACTACCAAATCCATTGGTTAGTCCCTCAACCGTTAGGGGTAAAACTCAATGGGACCCGGGGCAAGTAAGGCTAGCAACCTGCTTCCCTGGTACTTTAAACATGATGCTGGCAACGATCAGAGCAAAATGCCTCGGACCTTTGGAGGTGACGGACTCCCACCTCTAACTGACAAACCATGGACTCCTAAGATACGACTCGGCAAATTAATGGTAACGAGATGGGGAGCTATTAATATCAATAGTGGGTACTCTGGGAAGAAGGTTGGTCTGGCAGAGGCCTGCAAGTAAGATTGGGTTGGACGTATTAGCTGTTAGTGACATTTGGGTAAGATGTGTGAAAGAAGAGGAAGTGGGAGAATACAAGGTCTACCTGTCAGGAGTCAAATCAGGAATAGCACAATGAGGTGTAGGGATTTACATCAGGAAAGAAATGGAACCCATAGTAATTGCAATAAGGTATGTAAACGAACGACTGATGTGGATAGTTTTGACTAAGTCTAGCAAGAAAATTAGGATTGTGTCAGTATATTCGCATTGTGAAGGGACCGATTTTTATGCCTAGTGATTGGGTCTCAACGAGGCACAAACAAAGCTTTGCTTGGTTAGCAATGGCTAAAGGCGGTGGGTTTGAATCCAGGTCCAGAACGACGACGTTGGTCATGTCATTTACAGTTCAAATTTGTGTACACGTAGCTGTTGATGTGTTACGAGAACAATGATATTACTGGTATTCGCTGTTAATGTTGAGATATCCGTAGAGTGCTTGTTGCCATTAATCGCGTTCTTTCACTGGTTCGTCCAATATCCAGTTTCCAGACACACTCGCCTTGGAGCGACATTCAGCACGTGGATGGAAAACCTTTTCGAGAGCGAAAAACTTTTTTCCAATTGCCGTACAGCTTTGTAACTCCGTATATTGTCTCAAATATTTAATTTAGACTAAGGATTACTGTAAGATATATGTAAAGTAATCCGTTTTCTCAGAACTTTTGTAATATCACTTGTTGTAATTAAGGTTAGTTTATGAGTTTAATGGGATGTCTCATCGCTAAGAACGTGTTTTCTGATATGTTTTGTATGACGATATTATTTAACGCTTAGATTGACTGCCATAAAGTCCTTTGGTCTCTAGTAGTCTCTTGCGGTACCCATTGTGTGTAGTCAAACGACTGTACCCCACGGGGTTTTGGTGTTTAGAGGACCTGCAACACAGCTACGTTATGTTGGTTGTATTCGGCAGTGACCCATTTTTTTTTTTTTGCTGTCGTCACATCTGCCGATTTCTGTCACATTCGGATAACTTCCTCATGGCGGATCGCTTTTCCTCCTTGGAGCATATGTTGTGTATATGTGTGTTTGTAACTGGACAGTAGAATATAGAAACGAGCGAGGAAAAAGACTGGGCCCTAAACATATTTCTGATGATAATAACGAATACTCTGTTTAGGAACCACAAAAAGAGGAGGTATACTTGGAAAAGACCAGCAGATACAAGGAGATTCCATGTCTATCAACTGTTTTTCTTGAGTAAACCATCCATTTTCTCTCAAATTGTAGTAATTTCTTGCACATGTACATCACATCTACCGCCACTGCGTTCTACACCCACACACACACACACACACACACACACAAATCATAACAGCAAATGCCCTGTCAAGAATCACAAGAGGATCAAATATACTTGGAGAGACACGGGAAGATTCCAGCTGGATTAGATCATGGTCAGACAGAGATTCCGAACTCAGTTATTGATTTGTAAGGTGTACCCAACAGCAGATATAGACCCAGTTCATAAATTGTTTTAGACTGGAATTGAAGAGAATCGTCCAGAAGAATAGGTGCAGAAGAGAGTGGGATACTGAGTATTGAGGAATGATGAGATATTTCGGATATTCTTTCGTTGTTCGTCTTTATTATTGTCTTTTAGTGCACATTATGCAATTACACAACATTTCAATTTTTGTCTTCAATGAAGAACAATGTACGAGAAATTCGATTCTTCAGGTCCGACCATGTATTTCCAGAAGTTTTCGTTGATTTTCAGGTAAGTAATGAACCTCATTCGTTTTTGTGAACTCCCTCTGCTTCATTTCCAGCTAACCTACTAATGACTGGAAAGAACTACGATTCTGCAATGGACAGGATCTAAAACAGCCTGCCCTATTCCTTGTATTGGAGACTAAAAAGTCCACAAACAAGAAATAGTGATAAGATCCGACATTGGCAGCTCAGCTGATTTATACATCATGAAAATTTTCATGTGGTAGGTTCATCATTTCTTAGTGAACATTCTCATCTCCAGATCATTTGTTACGAATTTTCTTCTTGAGTGTAGGAAGGGACGTGGTAGGTTCTATACTATCTTCGGGTTGATTCTAGTGACACATTTATGTGAATCTCGCTATTTTGTTATTAGAAAAATGTGAATTGTGGGAAACTTTAACAAAATATCGGTAGGTTTTCGTAGTAGAACCTGTTTTTATCACCCTGGGATTTTCATCATGAATTCCTCGAGGCTAGTTCGAAACAGCGCGACCGCTTTATGTGGGAGCATGTGCGTTAATCAATATCAGAAAACTAATTGTAGTCCTGAGACACAACGATATGATCCTGTCATCTGCGTACGCAGCTTCTTTGGTAAAAACTGTATTGGTTTTTATGAGAGAAACCACACCCATGGGTGACGTAGCACCTTCTACGACTGTATGTCTGATTTATCTTGAAGTCCGATTTTGACTGGAATTGTGAGTAGTGGTAGCCCCTAAAATCCGAACGCCTCGTGGACACTCAGGTATTGTCTTCGTACTCATGATTCATAATTGCGTCCTGTCAAAATTTATCCAGTGTTCTCACGCAGAGTTTAAGACAGAAAATTCCTAGAACATAAAATCTGCAACTGCCAACCGTAAGGAGACGCAGGCTCATTTCCTCTTGCATCAATCAGGCACAAAGTGTATGTTGCTGAAGAAGAGGCCTCTTCCGCTAATTACACCGTACAGAGGCCACATACAATTCTTTTCCTATTAGCGTATTACTCGTCTCCTATCTCCATCCTAGAACCCGAGATTTCAACTTCGATTAATTAATACTGCCCTTTAAGATACTGGCAAGATACTTAGATTGTGAAGTTCACTTAGAGT
The DNA here is from genome assembly GCF_023864275.1 of Schistocerca cancellata. Taxonomy (NCBI): domain Eukaryota; kingdom Metazoa; phylum Arthropoda; class Insecta; order Orthoptera; family Acrididae; genus Schistocerca; species Schistocerca cancellata. The sequence goes on from NC_064630.1 coordinate 709,869,801, forward strand.
AAATAATCAATCTATCCTTTATTATTTCTTCATATTCCATTATTTCAAATAATATACAGTCGATGACTTCACGAAAGCCACCAGCATTTGCCTGCCTTAAACGAATGATTGCATTTTGGTGTGACCGCCCTTAGATCAGGCAGACAGTCGATAGATAGACCTTGGCAACTACATGTCCTAAGTAAAGGTGAAGTTTCACTTAGTAAATACAAAATTGCACAACGTGTACAGGAAGCGTTATTGTTCCTCTTGCAGAATTATGTGGATGTTTCTATCAGCTTTATGTGATTAGAATATTGGGCAACATTATGCACAGAATGGTGATGACCTTTATAGTATAGAAGTGTATCGGCATATTTTGTGGCATATAAACGAAGTTTCCTCGGCTAGTCGGTTCTGCAGGCTCCAAAAAATCGAAGATGCCTCTGAGGAGAAACTTACATATGCAAGATGGCAGTGGCAGTAAATTTAAAAAATATATAATGTGGTGGCGGCTGAAAAATTTAAAGATGGCGGACCTATCCCAGTTGTGTTTCGTACCCATTCACTTTTCTTCCCCTCCCTTCCACACTTCCCTGCTACACTGCCTCCCCCCGTCTTCACCAACTCCAGTCCACACCACAGCACAATATTTTAGTGGATTTGAAGGAGTGGCAACCTCATCCTAGAATTTAGCGGACATTAAAATGAAGTTTCTAGTCATTTGAACTGCGTAAAAATGGGTCCATATTCAACGATACACAATATTTCAAAAAAGAACTAAGCCAACTTATTTAACTTACGTGAAAATGACATTATGGCAAAAGATATGTCTCTGAGTTGTGAAAATGTGTATTGCTCAAAGACACAGTGTTACCACACAGACAAAATACATAACGTTAACATGAACTGACTCCATATTGAAAGATATTTGCCACTAAATTGTGTATAGAAGCCACTCATCCACTCACCAACCCACCCACACAGACAAACACACACACAAACACACACACATACACACACGTGTATATACATCTAACCTGAGAAACATGTGAAGCCCTTACTGCTGGATAGCTTAAAGAGAAAGGGCGAGAGAGACAGGGAGAGAAAGAGAGAGGCAGTTGGTCACTTCAGCAGTGCCACACTGTGTTCTTATTTTTAAGAATATACAGACTGAAGATGATTTTCATAATAAAACAGTGTTCAGTGACGAAGCTACGTTCCATACCTGCAGTAAAGTGAATCGGAATAATGTGTGAATATGGGGTGAGCAGAAACCACGTCAGGAAATCGAGCAAGTACGGGACTCGCCAAAGTAAATGTTTTTTGCGCAGCAAACTGTTTCAAGATTTACGGTCTTTCTCTTCTGCCGAGACGGCTATAACTGGCATATCGCATCTGTACTTGTCTGAAGATTATCTAATGCCTGAATTACAACAGGATATGAGCGCAGCAAGATGGCACGCCATCATATTAACATCGTGAAGTAGTCGTGTACCTCTGTAGGAATGAGTCGACTTGGATTGCGCGTGGAGGACAATATCCTGGCACCATGACCAGCTGATTTAAGGGAAACGTCGACGAGCTGCGACAACGGTAACACAAGCAGTTGCAACCACATATTGCGACTTGCTTCACAGTATTTCGCAGGAAACTGACTACAGATTGGACATTTGTCCTGTTACAAGAGGTAGCCACGCTGATTATTTGTAAATATAATTTGAAGGTACACTGCGTTCTGTGCTATATTAGAGATTTCTATAAGTTATTTAGCTTTTCACAATTAAAAGATACTTTTGTGTAACTAATTTGTAAACAACGTCTGTTTCTCCCAACGCCTAAGTACAATATCTGTCTTGAAAAGTTTCAAGTTACCTATCACTGTCGTCTGTGAAGTACGAGTCATAATTAATTTTAGATCACATTAAACACACAGTCTTTATACTGAGGTGCAGTTCTTTCTCCTCGCCTAATCTCGGCAAGAGAAACTTACTGTCTAAATAAAAACTGATTATAGCAGGTTGCTTAATTAGATACACTCGATACTCAAAAATGGCAAAACAAGCATTCCCAAAACGTCTAGGCTCTTTCAATCCATCCTTATTAGGTATCACACCTATACAGATAAAACTTCTAAATGCAGACGCAAAAGCAAAAAAGATCGACATCATTGCTTGCACGCTATTTAATTGGTTTCCGTGCCACATCACCCATTATTTCAAACTTCATAACAATACCATAAAATATCTTGGTTAATATCAAAGTGGATGACGACTGCAGCCCTACGAACACTACTCGGTCAAGTAATCGTCTGTCGTTGGCTGCAGATTCTGCAATACCGAATGAAAAACGTGTGTAAGAGCAAGTAAGTTATTTTGTTAGCTTCAGCTCTAAACCGAGTGATCTGCATAAGCAGAAACCTCCTAGTTCACTAAGTCTGTTGGAAATAACTCATTGTTTACATTGTAGTTCACTAAAAATGCACCTAATGAACACATATTCGCTAATTAGCAAACCGTTGAACAAAGTCATTAAATTCACGCTAGATGTACACGGTGCTAACAATTAAACATGTGATTTATTGGCCACAGGAAATCGTACCACTCGCTCCTACAAAAAATGGAAACGAAAAGATTCTACCCATATCTCCTTGCTCTCTGTTCGACTATATCACTTTATTACCAATGTAGTCACATCACAAGTTAAGTTCCAGACCACCATTCAATTTCAGCTTCACGTTTCTCGACATATTCCATTAACACATCATTTGATTTTATATATAAATAAAATTAAGTTTTTACATAAATATTTTACGGTACAGTTCAGAACTGTATTAAAATAGTCAGGCTCACAAGTTAATTCATCATGCTGCTGCATATGGCGCTAGTCAGTTGATGTTCATACAACATTATATTACCAAATTTTCACATTAAATTCGTATAAACAAATTGGAACGGTGACGGTCCTTGTTCACGCTGTTTCTGATATTTCAGTAGAGGTATGTGGAACTAGTTGTTTGGGCACTCGGAGAAAACGCATTCTGTAAATTCTTGATAATAATCACTTACTGTTAGTCTGTTTCGTACTGCAACACATATATTCATTTTATAGCTGACGTCAAGCGCTACAAGATGTTGTGCCATACGTACTAGTAGTGTGTTTATAGTGAAAGGCATGTGTTAATTTTGTAATTTTTCAATATTTCCAGGATCACTGACCAAATTAAGTAACATGCTAATTTTTCGCCTGTTTCTAATTGAACTGTTAATACCGATGACCAGAGGAAATGTCAGCCTATGTTGTGTTTCATTTTATTTTTAAGGGCCCTCTCTGATCAGCAATTCCTGCGAATATTCTCTACCTATTCACTGCTTTGCATGAAAACAGAAGTTTATCTGAGTATTGGGGCGAATTTCTGTTCTGACTTGGTGGAGGAGAGCAGGGAGCATCTTATAGCTTTCGTTACAGAACAACGCGATGGGAACACTAAAAGAGACAACGGAACGAACAACTGAACATTCCCGTGTGGCCGACGTTGCTTGTAGAGCACGTGCGAGTATAAAAATTAGCCTCGCTTCCAAATTTTTATGAGAGTTGTTTCATTAGCTCTTCAGACTTCGCGGGAGGAGCTTCTCGAAGCACCTGATAGCTTCTGCTCTGTGAAAGGGCGCCAAAAGGGTGTTTCAGTCTGCAAGCTAATATGGTAAGAAAGACATAATTGCAAGCGTGGTTAGCGAGTTAAGGCCACGGTATAATTAATATCATTCTCGGTATATCAACTTCGCCCGTTGGTGTAGTAGGTAAATAATAAGTTAATTTAGTTTGTGTAAGCATCCCGTTTGCTCTTTCAGAAAATCGAGCCCCCATAATGTTCCATACTCCAATTAAATACCGAAGCTGTAATTAGCGGTGCTATAATCATACACTCCACTAATGACTCGTTCATGGTCTATAGGACTGTCTGCTAATATATCAGTGCTTTCTGTGAGTTTCTATAACTCATCTAACTGAGGATAAATCGTGGCTGAATGCCTAACATTCCATTTAATTTTAGAATCCATGCCTTTCACGCGCAGAGTCCGCCACACGATGATCTGTCTTCCCCTCAATTTTCCCTCTGATACTAATTCGTGTCTCACAATAATGTGTAGCACTTTTCCATAATTTTGTAGTATTATTCATTGTCAATCATTATAGAGAATGTCAATAGTTTTCATAAATTACAATGCGCCTTATTTAAATTACCAGTTCTTCAGTATCATCATAATAATAGTCTGTAGCGTAAATCAGAATGTTGTAAATTGCATTTAGGGATCAATTATTTCCCTGCATAAGGCTGTACCGAATTAGTATTACCATGCACAGTGCTAGAGTCAGAATTTTCACTCTTAATTTCAGGGCTTAGAAGATGAACTTTTATTATTGTTAATGACAATTTAATACAGCAATAACTTTGGTTCTTGTGAGAGAAGTTGATAATGTTTCCCAGTAGAACACGAACCATCAGCTGTTACTAACTGATCAGACTTTACCAATTATAAGTACAACATATTTCCGAAACCAAAAAGCATCTTACAGCAGCTTTTGTTTCTGTTGTTATAGATTATTACAAATATAAACATTACTAGCTTCGTTTATGTTTATTTTACAAATATGCTAATAATTGTACAGATTTCGACTTTACCGGAATTTCAACACTGTGATTATACAGGGTGAACATTAATAAAACCGACAAACTGCAGGACGGATTCCTGATTAAAAACGGAGGAAGTAGGGTCCTAAAAGCATTTGGCTGGAGATGTAGCGACAACCAATTGTCCCAGAACACAGTACAGAGTCGGATCGCATCCAAGTCACAACAGATGTTCAAAGTGGCGTCCATGGTATAGTAGCCGTTGTCATGCATGACACTTATAATCGTACATCGGCTTGCACCATGTTGGTGGGCCACTTGCCTGGAGCTTGTACTGGGGTTTGTCTCAATATCCTGCAGAACGTGGTCCTCCAAATCTGGTGTATGCATAGTCTGCTTCCTCCCTGTACCTTCATCTATCTGATAGCACCCATGATCACACAAACGCCGAAAAAAAGGGCATGAAATGTTGTGTGATGAGATTGGTGTCTGAGACGGTACTTGTTTTGGTATAGCTGTGCAGCCTTATACAAACACTATCTCTGCCTGCTTTAGATATGAATACCTGACTATTCTGCTGCTTACTGTAAGCTACGTCAATCACAAAGCTTGCAACAAGCAAGGAACACATGGCATTTCAAGTTCTCTCCCCACTTCTACAGATACCAAGTGTCCTATATCACTTCCATAGCCTAAGACAGTTTTCTCCCATCTCTGCCGATTGAATATTCACTCCAGCACACCTACGGAATGTTTACCAACGGAACTCCTCTCAGCCTGGAAGCTGTGTCCTACATTTTCAGAGCAATAACGAAATTTACTATCAACACTGGCGCGTAGCATACTTTTGCATTTTTTTTATCCTCCCTTCAATGGCTCTGCGAAACTTTTCTCACAGTTAACTGTATTACCGCCCCTCTAGAAATTGTGACTCAGGACCCATGGCACAGCTATATACCAAAGTAGAATTCTGCTTTCCCACTGGCACGTTTTTGTCATCGCAGGAGAACAGAAAGGAAAAAATACGTCCTACGCTGTGGACGACAGCTTACTGGGCGACTATGCTATAAAGTAAAACTCGGTGGTGTTTGGTTATGCCGTCTAAAGACCTGCGACTGGAGGCTACGCTTTTGCAAATGGAGAGATGCTGGGCAAGTTCTTCTCGTTAACCTGTGGCATGTGATATGGGCATTACGCCATACTCAAAGGGAACAGTGGGTACAGGAGTTGCGTTTTAGTATCAAGGCTGTGTCGCTCTGTATGGTTCCCCAGCACTGTTGGTCTGTGGCCTGGCTCTTACCTGGCGGCTGCTCAGCCCTTCGCACAGAGCTCCATTCACTGTCCAGCTTGAGAGTACACCGCCTCCTACATCTCAACGGCCAGACCTGGTGTGGTCCTCAGTCACTCTCCAATGGTCATTCTCCTCTGACAGTATCATTTGTGCCTCTATACAGGTAATAATATTTTGACTCAGATACTGAAGCATGAAAATCTGGCAACAAGGAATTGGCATACAAACTCAGTGTCAACATGGATATTGCTGCCTGCTGCTGCCTCAATATACACACTGACACACTAATTGCACTGCTAATACTGCTGCTTTTACTGCACTGTCTGTAACATACTAAGTGTCCCAAAATAAATTTTTGAAGTTCCAAGGAATTAAAGCTCTATTCTGTATGAACCATTACAATTATGACTTACCTTTAATGATTTATGGTAACAATATTAAAAAATGAAATTAATAACCTGATGAATCAAATTTGTTACTATGTAACCGCCACAAGGCGAGTAAACAACCACTTATTAGTTTAGTGGCTCGATAGCTGATCTAGGGGTTTGGTAGTGTGCTGTTGAAGTGTGCTAATATGAAGACATGTAATGGTTATCTCAACTACCTTATTTAGCTTTGAGCGTGGTGTCGTTTTTATGCAGTTCAAAAGATTGGCTGCATTTTAATGCACGGAAAAGTACTACGCTGTTTCATTTTGACGGTAGCTAAAATACTACATTACAGTTAGAGGAAAGGTTTATTGGGCCACGGAAATGGGAAGAGGGATGTGAAGGGCGGGGGGAAGGTGTAGAAGGTACCGCTGTTCCACCATCTTGCATTTTATTGAAGTCTCCGCCACCACCATCTCGCATTTCTAAATTTCCCGAGAAAGCCATCTTCGTTTTTCTGCAACGGCAGCACCGACACCAGGCGGAAACTTGAACTGTGTGTCTCATAAAATATAGATTTACTACTTATTACTAAATCATTAATGTAATGACAAACAAAAAATTGTAATAATTGTTTTCTTATTTTGTCCTTTTTTGAAGCAATGAAAGCACGTGTTCTCTCACTATTTCTGTTGTTTTGTCTAATTAACGAGCAGTCACCCTTGTTTCACTTTTCTGTCGTTCCTCAGCCATCCCACAGACTTGCAGACAGTAAAATCAAGGAAAGTTGGAGGTCCTTGGAGGGCTCCATATGAGTACAATATTGTCAAATCAAATAGAACTGCCTCAGAGTCGCCGTTGAAAGTCTACATTACGGTACAACGGACACCCCTCTGCAATCCTAAAATGGGATGATAGGCATAATTTTTACATATACCTTAAGAGTGGGAAAGAGACGTCGGGTGATATTCTATATAAATGTCTCTGCGCCTTGTAAAGTCTAATAAGATAATTCTCTAGACGATCCCACTGATCACTCACCCTAAAATTCGTGTGATATCGTGAAGTAAATAATTCCATAGGATTATGCTACGAAGTATATTACCATTGAAACGGGAACTCTCTTAATTTACTTCTGTCATGACTCATGTTCGTCAGTTTACCTCCGCATGCTCGAGCGATCAGCCAAAACCCAATTATCGAATGATAAAGTCCCGTTGTGGTCGTGGATGTAAGCTGGGAACAATAAAATAACTGTTAGTCCAATTTTGAAAACAAAGCACTATGAAATACAGGGCGGTTTTAGTACGTTGTGCGTAAGAGATAATAAGTTGAGGCATCGACATGTTTTAGGTATATGAGGGCAACTTCTAGATGATGGCTTACACAATTTTTTTTATAAATGGATGTACGGCTGTAAATAGCGCTAACAAACGCTGTGACGACCAAACTAAGACATGCAGAAAAATTACAAACAGATGATTTAGACAAGAGCAGAAATGGTTCCCTACGAGCAAAGTCTTCCTCGACGACAATTTATTTATAAAGGATATTTATCGACAAAGGAACACGCATTGTATCGTGAACAGGATGCCTTAGTAACCGGAAATTAAACCAGGAGTGGCCAAAAATCGAGACTGACAACTGCCAGTGACGCGTATACGTGAAATAAATAGCTTCGAGTGAGATATTCTTATAAAAAGCTTAAGAATTTGCACAGATAAAACAAAATTAAAACTTGCTAACAGTACGTGAAGGCCAGGAAGTTTTTAGAAACCATCACACTGTGATACGTAAACAGCAAAGCAACATGTTTTTACAGAACATTTAACATCCATTACACACGACAACTACCGTCATTAGAAGGAGACAAAAAGGAAAACATGAGCCAACGGCCGAATGTTGATGGGACTTTAGCGTGCTTTGCCCTCATCCAAATTTCCACTGCTCGAAGGCCAAAAAGTTTCATGTTCCTTCTGCGAATCACGGGATCAAATATTAAATTTGTACTCTATCATATTGCTCGTGGAGTAGCATTAAAGAAGAAATACCTTCCTACACTGAGGCATGCAAAAATATTTTCAGTCGGCACGTAGTGGGAGGAAGAAGTACTGAAATACTCATATTCACTTGATTTTGATTTGCTACCACGAAACCAGTATCCGAGAATTAATGTGTCTTTCTTTCTTTCACTGGTGCCACGTCCCGCACTGACGCAGGGTCGTCATTGTTAGGAACGGATTTGGCAAGGTTAGAATGAAGGAGTGGCCGGATGCCCTTCCTGCCGCCACCGAGAATTAATGGGTATTTGATACTTATTATAAATCGAACATGTAACAGTGAATATCCTTATCAAATAGTATGTGGAAAGCAAAAAATTTTGATAGAAGATACGCCCCTTGAAGTAGGGATGGAATACCCTGCGTTTGCAGCAATGTATAAAGCCCAAACATTGACAATGTTTCTTTAGCTTAGAATAGGTACTGATGATTATGTTACACCATTCACATAATTCATCCTGTTTAAAACGTAGAAGACGATTATCAATACAGTATCTAAAACTATAAAGTAGCCCATTTATGATCCAGATTGTAAATTGTTATTTCTTTTCAACTTTATACTCTTCCTTCAATCAGTCGAATTTCATTTCCTTTTTTGTTGCAATTTATAATCGTTTTTCTCATAGTCTCCGACAATTCTTTCAACACACACTGGCTACTCTTAGTAGAGTTTGATTATTCAAATGCATCTTGAAGGTGTATGTCCTAAGTGGGATCAAAGAACGTTGATGTGGCTGAAATAATCTCATGTATGGTTGGTATTAGCCACATTACAATTCTGGTGTAATAATTGTTGTGGATTGGCAAGACAGTCAACCCATTATGAGGAAACCGAAAGGCACGCGTTTAAGCTCAGGCAGGCTGGCGTGAGGTCTGGAACAGGACAAGGTAATTATACTAGCAAAAAAAGTACGTAGCTGCTGGAATACTTAACTTTAATCCATAATTGGTGAACATCGCTCTTGACGGTACATGTTTTACAGCATCAATAGTAACTGGTAACGGCGCCTTGCTAGGTCGTAGCAAATGACGTAGCTGAAGGCTATGCTAACTATCGTCTCGGCAAATGAGATCTTAATTTGACAGTGAACCGTCGCTAGCAAAGTCGGCTGTCTAACTGGGGCGAGTGCTAGGAAGTCTCTCTAGACCTTCCGTATGGCGGCGCTCGGTCTGCAATCACTGATAGTGGCGACACGCGACCGCGGCCGATTTAAAGGCTACCACCTAGCAAGTGTGGTGTCTGGCGGTGACACCACAATAATAATCTTTAAATTATATAGAGCATGATTTGTTTGGATTCTATGGATATGTTACAGTAAAAGTAAGCTGACTAGCAAATATTATAATTTACAGATAAAACCAAACATTTGCCATAACCGTGTGGTAATCGTCCGAAATTTCTTACGAAATGCAAAAATTTCGCACTTTTACAAAGAGACGTTGGTATGTCCTAGTATTTACCCTCCAGACTGATAAAACAGTATTCATTACAAAAATCACATTAGTAATCATCCAAATTGTTCATACTGATGATAAGATTACGTTATTTAAACATTGTCACATTCCTGTACGTTAGTAATGAAAAATATTCCACATTAGTGAAAAATGTTATTGTTATACAAAAATGTTACAAAAATTTTAACTTTTTTACAACAAGATTGACTGTTGTGAAATTTAGAATTACATGTCACAGGAAACGATTTGCGCAAGCAATTTTTAGATGAACCCTTTTTAAACGAATGCATTTTTTGAATCCTTGTCCTCCAACGAGAGGTAGTTTGCCAACTACTTCTCGTATACTAATTTTTTCTCTTCCCACTTCTTCGACGCTAATACAATTTCTCTTGCACAATGTAACTTGGTTGAAGTTTAAAATGACCTCAGTCTGCCAGCTTTCGTACCTGGTTGATAAAAGTCGTCATTCTAAATATTTATCACCATTACTATTACACATTTTTTATCAATTTATGCACAGTCTACATTCGGGACTTTAATTTTCAGATTCAGTACAGCTGAAGGTTTTGAAGTATTGTAACATAAGGCTGCTTTCACTTCCTCTGTTTTCATTTCAAGACCTTCTTCGACATCCTCTCGGACCAACATCAGTTTATTAACACTGCTGGAAGATGTCAGCGTCTTGTCACAACCATTAGTTGTTCCCGGTATCTCGGAGTTAACTCACATCAAATCCTGTCTATCAGGTGCTTCTTCGGTTGCTGCAGCCGCACCTTCTACGTGAATTCCTTGTGTTCCAGTATTTGACTCACTGGAATCAGTTCCTTGACCGTCACCTTCTCTTTCTTGTGATTCACTCATTATAGTGTTTAGTATTGGTTCCAAATCTGCTCCAGATTTTACATTTTTATTTAATCATGTGGAATATCAAATATGGAAATGCCCGTTTTCATGGGAACACCAAACATGGCTTCATATGGTGAACGCCTTATCCCTTCATGAAACGCCCTATTTTTCATTGTTTGCACGAAATTTAACCTTCAGAACATTTTGAAGTTTCGTTTATTTCCACCCATGTATCATATTTTCAGTGCCTTGATTTGCCATTTCGACTGATCCCTGAGACTGACTGTACCTCGGCAACCCACGGATTATTGTTGTATCACGCCACAACCCATAAAAACTTCGGATGACTTGGTTACAGAGCTCTCAACCATTAACAGAAAGAAGGATATTTTGGACATCGAACTTGGTGTAAGTATCCAGAAGACGATATGCTACTTCGTCAGTCCTTTTCGAAATTAGTGCTTGGATAACAAGTACTAACTTCGAGTTAGTGACTGGGTTTGCCTGTATGTCGATTAAGTCAATTTTGCATCGTGAATTCTTTTCAGTGTGTACGAAAGGTTTCATTACAAAATCCTTTTTCAGGATTTTTGTTTTTCTTCGACGGAGATCACATAACCACAAATAGGTAACGATTCATTCAACAGTCACGTACGTTCTTGTGCTTACTATTCAGCTCCACAATCCGAGTTGGAAAGCCGCGGTCTATAGCAGTGTGGGTCTCCTACTTTACATTAAACATTCTCCGAGACAAACGTAGCAACGATTCTTTTTCCTTTCCAGCAGACACTGGTCCTATGAGTTTCTCTTCACCGACGATGGTGAGAACATCACATCGTTTCAAACGGCTTTAGTGAACAGATTTTTATTGACAATGGTTTCTGTATTATTCACTTCACTTAACAGAATATTACATAAAAATTGTTGTCCTCCTTCTTATACATTGATTCACTTAAAAGGTCTTAAAATCTATTACGCATAACATCACTCATTCTGATGTATTCTGCCCAAGAAACAACATCACTAAAACGACTGGCAAAAATGACCGTACATGAGTGCACGATACTTGACTCAAACTGAAGCTACGCAGTGGTGAGCGGACTGACAACTAAAAATTGCCAGCAAAGAAACGTGTCTGAACTGCACGGCGGAGGTGAGAGAGTCTTCGATCCGGCACTTACTAAAGCGCATGAGTACATCCACAGATTTACGAACTTCTCTTGGTAAAAGTTCGTAAACTAGGCATGTAATAATAAACTTCGAATTGTTTCCATATCAAGAAGATAAATGTTACATTTTATTGGTAAATTCTCGGAGATAATTATTTTACCTTAAGAGTGATTGATACATTCACACTGAAGAGCCAAAGAAACTGTTACACCAGGCAAATATCGTGTAGTGCCCACGCGAGCACGCAGAAGTGTCGCAACACGATGTGGCGTGGACTCGACTAATGTCTGAAGTAGTGCTGGAGGGAACTGACGCCATGAATCCTACAGGGCTGTCCATAAATCCGTAAGAGTACGAGGGGTGGACATCTCTTCTGAACAGCACGTTAAAACCATCCCAGATATGCTCAATAATTTTCATGTCTGTGGAGTTTGGTGGGCAGCGGAAGTGTTAAACTCAGAAGAATGTTCCTGGAGCCACTCTGTAGCAGTTTCGGATGTGTGGGGTGTCGCATTATCCTACTGGAATTGCGCAAGTCTGTCGTAATGCACAAGGGACATGAATGAATGCAGGTAATCAGACAGGACGATTACGTACGTGTCACCTGTCAGAGTCGTATCTACGCGTACCAGGTGTCCCATATCACTTCAACTGCACACGCCCCACACCACTGCAGAGCCTCCACCAGATTGAACAGTCCCCTGCAGACGTGAAGGGTCCATGGATTCATGAGGTTGTCTCAATACCTGTACTCGCCCATCCGCTCGATACAATTTGAAACGAAACACGTCCGACCTGGTAACATGCTTCCAGTCATCAACAGTTCAATGTTGGTGCTGATGGGCCCAGGCGAGTCCTAAGCTTTGTGTAGTACAGTCAACAAGGTTACACGAGTGGGCCTTTGGCTCCGAAAGCCCATACCGATGTCGTTTCGTTGAATGGTTTGCACATTGACATTTGTTGATGGCCCAGCATCGAAATCTGCAGTAATTTGCGGAAGGTTTGCATTTCTGTCACATTAAACGATCCTCTTCAATCGTCGTTGGTCCTGTTCTTGCAAGAATTTTTTCCGGCTGCAGCGATGTAGGTGATTTTATGTTTCACCGGTTTCTTGATACTCACGATACACTAGTGAAATCGTCGTACGGGAAAATCTCCACGTCATTGCAACCTCGGAGATGCTGTGTCCCATCGCTCGTGCGACGACTTAAACACCACGTTCAAACTAACTTAAATCTTGATTGCCTGCCATTGTAGTAGCAGAAGCCAATCTAACAACAGCGCGAGACACTTGTCTTATACAGGCTTTGCCGACGGCAGCGCCATAGTCTGCCTGTTAACGTATCTCTGTGTATGAGTACGCATGCCTATACGAGTTTCTTTGGCGCTTCAGTGTATATTTAACAATCCTGAGCTGGTGGTATCATTTCGATGTTATTACACGTACCGAAAAAATATTCTCTTGAATGGCAAGAAGCTACTCGCAATTACAAGAATGTATAAATACACAATTTTTTGGCAGAATAGAAGATCAATGTTTTGCTTTGTACACGTATTCGGCATTAATAAAAAAAACTTTAGTATTGCTAGTCTAGCGTCTGGGCTGGGAATACCCTGAAAAATTAAAACTGTTTCCTAATTCTTTAGTAGAACTCAAGGCAAGCTCTGATTCAGGGGAGAAAAGAAACATGGGAAATTTCTGCTCAGCAGAAAGGCCACAAAAAAATTCGTGGTTGATGTTTAGAAAAGTGTAAGTAGTTTAAAACAGTTAATCTCACACTCACCCACATAACTACTGGATGAAAAGCAGTCGTCCCATCTTTGCTCACTACTTTGTTAACTTACCTAGCGAAGCAGGTACTTACGTTCTATTTTGCTTTACTGGATTTCATGAAACTAAAAGCTGATGGTGGCTTCATAGTGGTAAAGAGCGACTTTAAATGTTCTTTGTTCTCTAATCATTTATTACGGTTTATAACAGCATGCATCGGGCGTTGGAACCACTTGATTCCATCACGAATCAGGTAGTGTCGACAAGTCACAACATATAAATAGGTAGGAAGGTAGGAGACGAGATACTGGCAGAAGTAAAGCTGTGAGTACGGGCGTGAGTCGTGCTTCGGTAGCTGGGATGGTAGAGCACTTGCCCGCGACGGGAAAGGTCCAGATTTCGAGTCTCGATCGAGCACACAGTTTTAATCTGCCAGGAAGTTTTATAAATACGTAGTTTATATTAAGGAATGACAGTCTTCCAACGACGGAATGCAAATTTTGATTCAGTGTTGATACAAAACAAGAACTGAGTTTAGCCCAGTCTTTTGCTCCGGCCATGTGCATGTACAGCACCATGAGTAAAATCCGTAAACATTACAGAAAATACAGACAAATGCATAGTGAGAGAAATAGCCACCGGCATGGTAACAACAGACAACTTCTGACTCAAACACACACAATGAACAACGAGGTGAGTCATGTCAGAACAATCTGCTAATTGTATAACTAATGAAGCTGCTTGCCCTTGAGGGTCAACGAAAGTAAACAAAATTTCCGGTTTTTGTCTGATATTATGTCACGAATACTGCATAAAACACTAGTGAATGAAGACAAAGTGACTATTATATGTGCAGAGATGGCATTAATGATACTTCGTTTTGAAGAAGTTGTAACGGTTACGTTAATGATTAAACGCTACGTTCCCGCGTTGAAAAAATTTCTAGACTTCGAGTACTTAACTTCGGAATGCAGAAACATGATGCGTGGCTTCTGTATGTTAGTGCTACAGCGCACACCGCCATAATATGGGCTACCATGCTTAGAGACCTGTATCCGAAAATCCTTAACGCATTACGCGATAATTTTGATTTGCGGAAAACATGACTAATATTTTTTTCTGTGCTATACCTTAAATCTATTGTTTACACTCGTCGGGCTCAAACTTATGGACGACATCAAAGCAACAGTTCAAGATATCACAGTAAATATGAGGGCTCGGGTAATTAAAACCTTAGAAATAGTCTTAAACATGTATCCACACCAATTGCCACCATGTAGTAGATGAAATTGTTCAAAAACGTTTAAGCGAACAGCAGTGGTAACTTTTATACTCTGTTAATCAGTAGAAATATGTATTTGACAACAAACTCAAAAATATACATACACCATATGTGAACAAAACAAAAATCCGATTGCAATTAATAACACGTCCAGTCACACCCAGCGTGCTTGAAAACAAATTTTCCTCGTATTCCCATAGAAGAGGCTTCAAAATGCGTCGAATTTGGGCTGACATCTGTTTCTAAGTGGAGATTTGTTTCCTTGTAGCTTCATTTTTATGACCACACATTTTTTATGACCACACATTCTCAATAGTAGAAACCTCAGGCGATTGTGAGGGCCAAACACGTACCTGCACACTTTTCTGCTTTCCCCAGTTGCTACAAAGCCTGCTGCGGTGCCTCGGATCATTGTCCTCCTGCAGTGTCCAATCTTCATTTCTTGTCGATAAACCAAAGTTGGTAGTCGATATCAAACTGCACTCATGCTCCTTCTTGTGTTTCTCAGCCAAGAAATCAAAGTAAACTAATGCTTTAAAGGACATTGAATGAAGCACAAAGGTTCCCCCTGTTCTGTTGTAAAAGGCTAAGGTGATATCTTTCACCATCGGTGTGTAATGCCGAAAATGCTCTTAATTGACTGTATATTGCCGAATAAGAAATATTCTGTCACTACATTTTCTTTTATTAGTCTCTAACATACCATTTTCATTTGGTGTTGCCTATCATCGGATTAAAAAAATGGTTCAAATGGCCCTGAGCACTATGGGACTCAACATCTTAGGTCATAAGTCCCCTAGAACTTAGAACTACTTAAACCTAACTAACCTATGGACATCACACACACCCATACCCGAGGCAGGATTCGAACCTGCGACCGTAGCAGTCCCGCGGTACCGGACTGCACCGCCAGAACCGCTAGACCACCGCGGCCGGCTATCATCGGATTCGAAGTCCAGTTTCAAACAATGGTATCAACTGAGTACACATATGAAAGACAGTTAGGTAACAGTTCATTGCGTCTGCAACAGCACCAGATCTCGAATCTGACACTGACTTTTCGTAAAATCCTTTTATTCTGTGTACTGAAAAATATGCTTAATAGCACAAGATGCAGGGAAAATCCTTTGGCCACCCAGCCATACCTAGCACGACAACACAGGACGGAAGACAATAACGTGAGCTTGTAGTACTCGGAAAGAGAATAGTTAGTCCTTACTAAAACAATCCAAATTTAGATATAAGGTTTACAGTTGTTGAGCTAACTTACTCAACTTCCAGGAAGCAACATGTAACTGCAGTGGACAGGTTAGCCATTCAATCGAGTTAGAGGAATTCTCTGATGACCCGACTTTGATCGAATATTACACTGAAACATTTATCTTTACAAAATTAAGCTACGTTTTTAAACAGTGAATCATGAACAGGTATTTTATGTTCTACTCCGTCAAGTATTAAACATTTTACAATAAGCTCACCGTACAAAAACTTACTCACACCAGTGAACACGCACGAATGAATTGTTTAGACTTCACAGATGGCGCAGAGATCGAGCCGCGTGCTCAACCACGAGTGCACTGTATCTATATGAGCATAGGGCGGGATCGATCAGGACTTGGATTGTGAATATGTGAATACCAAGAACGCCGTGTGTTGCTGCCACGATTCTGGTAGCCAACAACTAATTGATAGAGGAGGGCCACAGGTCAACCTGCTGCCAACCAGGCCCTGTGTTATCCTCTGGCTTAAGCAAAGAGGAAAGTAGATTAGGATTAACGTCCCATCGGTAACTAATTAGGAATGAGCCATTAATTCGGTTGGAACCGGGATGTGGAAGCGAATCAGATTTGTCTCATTCAACAGAATGACCCGGGAATTCTCAATAATCATTCTGGGGAAACCTAAACGTGGGTGGATGATTGTGTATTTGAAACCAAATTAACTCAAAATGCGGTTCCCTATCTCTGTTCATCACCTCCTATGCCCTTCCCTGTTCATCTCTTCGCCCCAACTCTCCAGCTTCCAACACTTTCTCTGTCCGTCTCTTCCTTCCCCCTCCATACGTCCACTAACCCCCTCTCCCATCTCTGCCCATATCCCCTTACCTCCTTTCTCCGTGGATGATTATTTCACATTTCACTTCCTTTGCCGACCAGGGTGGCCGAGCGGTTCTAGGCGCTACAGTCTGGAACCGCGCTACCACTACGGTCGCAGGTTCGAATCCTGTCTCGGCCATGGTTGTGTGTGATGTCCTTAGGTTTAAGTAGTTCTAAGTTCTAGTGGACTGATGACAACAGAAGTTAAGTCCCATAGTGCTCAGAGCCATTTGAAACATTTTTTTTCACTTCCTTTTATGACCATAGTGATCAATCGAGTAGAGCGCCAAATCTGGCCTTGGGAGGTCCCAGTTTCCGCTGCGTGGACAGACCGGGTAATTTGCTTCGTTACAGATACTCAAGGATGGCTACACATCCAGTGAGCCTACTATAAAATTGAATAATAGAGGTGAAGAGCGGCCAATGTGATGGGCTGGCTAGCCTACACCTCATGGTGCCACGGTGAACGAAAGACTGCACTCTACCTTCAGCCCGCATTCCGGCTAGAAGCCCATCCACAGACTGAGCTCTACATACTTAAACTCAGTTCTTACTCTTACTTGAACCTTTGAGAGGTAGTGCCGGTAGTATTTGGTATGACCTCCACTCTGCTAGCGAATAGCGCGACTTCGTGAAAGTGATGATGAGGGATGTGTAGAAAGAGTTAGAGAAGGCTTACACAGTTTCCATCTGTACCATCATTTTTTTTTTTTTGAGTCATCAGTATTTTGGCAGGTTTGATGGTTTGACTTGGATTGTGAATATGTGAATACCATGAACGCCGTGTGTTGCTGCCACGATTCTGGTAGCAAACAACTAATTCATAGAGGAGGGCCACAGGTCAACCCGCTGCCAACCAGGCCCTGTGTTATCCTCTGTCTTAAGCAAAGAGGAAAGAAGATTAGGATATAACGTCCCATCGGCAACTAATTAGGAATGAGCAATTAATTCGGTTGGAACCGGGATGTGGAAGCGAATCAGATTTGTCTCATTCAAAAGAATGACCCGGGAATTCCCAATAATCATTCTGGGGAAACCTAAACGGGGGTGGATGATTGTGGATTTGAAACCAAGTTAACTCAAAATGCGGTTCCAGGGCTTTAAACACTGTGCCCCCTCAGTGAGCATCTCCATGGATGATTATTTCACATTTCACTTCATTTGCCGGCCAGGGTGGCCGAGCGGTTCTAGGCGCTACAGTCTGGAACCGCGCGACCACTACGGTCCCAGGTTCGAATCCTGCCTCGGGCATAGTTGTGTGTGATGTCCTTAGGTTTAAGTAGTTCTACGTTCTAGTGGTCGGATGACAACAGAAGTTAAGTCCCATAGTGCTCAGAGTCATTTGAACCAATTTTTTCACTTCCGTTTGTGACCATAGTGATCAATCGAGTAGAGCGCCAAATCTGGCCTTGGGAGGTCCCAGTTTCTGCTGCATGGAAAGGCCGGGTAATTTGCCTCGTTACAGATACTCAAGGATGGCTACACATCCCGTGAGCCTACTATAAAATTGAGTAATAGAGGTGAAGAGCTGCCAATGTGATGGGCTCGCTAGCCTACACCTCATGGTGCCGCGGTGAACGAAAGACTGCACTCTACCTTCAGCCCGCATTCCGGCCAGAAGCACATCCACAGACTGAGCGCCACATACTTAAACTCAGTTCTTACTCTTACTTGAAGCTTTGAGAGGTAGTGCCGGGAGTATTTGGTATGACCTCCACTCTGCTAGCGAATAGCGCGACTTCGTGAAAGTGGTGATGAGGGATGTTTAGAAAGAGTTAGACAAGACTTACACAGTATTCATCTGTACCATGTTTTTTTTTTTTTGAGTCATCAGTATTTTGGCAGGTATGATGGTTTGATACCGCCCGCCCCAAAGTGCTCTCCTGTGCCAACCACTTTGAGAGTAGCACTTCCTACGTCCTCAGTTATTTGCTCGATGCATTCCAATCTCTGTCTTTCTCTACAGTTTTTACCCTCTACAACTTCCTCTAGTACCACGGAAGTCATTCCCCGATATCTTAACAGATGTTCTATCATCCTGTCCCTACTCTTTGTCAGTGTTTTCCACATATTCCTTACCTCTGCGATTCGGTGCAGAACCTTCTCATTCCTTAACTTATCACTCCATATAATTTTCAATATTCGTCTGTGGCACAGACGGTTTTCCTACAGTCCATGTTTCACTACCATACAATGCTGTAGTCTAGACGTACATTCTCAGAAATTTCTTCCTCAAATTAAGGCCAATGTTTAATACTGGTAGATTTCCCTTGGCCAGGAATGCCCTTTCTGCAAGTACTGCTTTTGATATCCTGCTTGCTGCGTCCGTCATTGCTTTCTTTAGTGCCTAGGTAGCAGAATTACTTAACTTTACCTACTTCGTGATCATCATTCCTGATGTTAAGTTTCTTGCTGCTGTTATTTCTGTTACTTCTCATTACTTTTGTCTTTCTTTGATTTATGCTCAGTCCATATTCTGTACTCATTAGGCTGTTCATTCCATACAGAAGATCATGTAGTTCTTCACCTCCTCTCAGGATAGCAATACTGACAACAAAAGAATGGATGCTCTGATTTATGTACATTTGAAACACGTATCGATTTAAACTGGCTCGTAGTGGTAAGGAGTATTTCTGTGTGCCATAAAATACACTTACACAACACTAGTGACTGACTGACGGCTCTCAACAACAATGGTCCCTACTGCATTCAGTGTGCCACAAAATACACATGCATAACAGTAGTAACTGACGTACAGCTCTGAACCACAGTGGTTCTTATTTCACGACGATATCTTTTGTTGTGACCGTGTGCTCCGATATTAGCCCAAAACGTTAGTCATCACTCTGGTCACTTTTGAGCTCTGTATATGCTGTAGATCTTATACCAGAAGATAATATGAACATTCACCACTTACTTACGTCATCGGGGTGATGTGTATGTGACAGAAAACTGTTTGCAATCACCACAATAAAACCCGTCAACGATGGAGAGGAGATATTTTTACGGAAGTGCCCATGACCACACTGTGAATGAAACTGACGGCTATGTTGGTGTATCAACGTCGATTGTGCGTTCTACAGGGAATGGTGCACCACTTTCAGCAGTATATCATGGCTTAAGAACCATACTCTTAAAATTATCCTAACGGACAGGAACTGGAGAAAAGTGTTACGCCTTTTCAATAGCAATCGGCTTCAGACTCGACAGGAATTGCTGCTATCGGTGACATACTGCCCACTCAACTGGTTTAAGAATTTACGTCGCGAAGGAAACTGCATGTAATGGAGGCGTTTCTGACAGCGACACCACATAAATCTGTACGTCTTCAGTTAGCAGTCAACAAATAATCTGGTCAATAACAGATTGGAGTTGTAGATTGTACTCCAATGATTTCGTGAATTTGTCGCTTGTGAAACGATTCACTGCGTCGAGAGCACCAACAACCCAATGGGGCGTTTAAATGGTGCCGAACCCCCCACTCCCCTCCTCCCACCCCAAAGAATGACAAAATCACACATTTTTATTTTTATGCAATTTATGAAAACATCTATATTTGGATATTTCATTTGGCGTATGTTTTATTAAAATGTCCCTATATTTACTATTTCAAATAAATATTTGAAATTAATCGTGCACTGACATATCTGAGAACATTGTTTTGTCATCATTGATGGGGATAAACCCTATGACGACAGTTACAAACCTAGAATGCATTAATCATGCGCAGAAGACGATGGGCACACGTCTGCGTAAGCTACAATAGCAATGCGGAAGCACTATGTCATCAGATGGTCTAAGCATAAGGTGCCAAGTGTCTGATAAACAAATTGATCAGATTGTACAATCTTGTAGTATGCCTTTTAGAAGTAACAGGGGTAATTTATATGGTATGAAGAGAGCTGTTTGGGCAGTTTATTTCTATAAGCTGTCTACGAATGCTGGACGAATAAAGAACCTGTGGTCCATTCAGTGGTATAAATATCTAAAGGCAAAAGAGGAAGATAAACTGGACACTTTCTCACACAAAATGCGGTTGTGTTTGCTGTGAAACCTGTGATTCAGGGTCTTACCCATCCAGAGCTGTTGAATAAATGTCTGAAATGAAAAAAAAAACAAGAACCCCACCGATCTTTTTACAATGTTGTATGTTCAAGGATACCAAAGAATGTTTTTGCTGTTAGGTCAATTTGCGAACAGTGTTTTCAACGCTACCCTTACTGTTAACGATGGCTACTATGAGAGACTATAGTTTTTGGTGCATCTTGTAACTCAAAAAAGTTAAAACACCACTAAAAGTGAGACGGATCAACAGCGAATCATAAAGGTAGACATTGCAGCAAACAATTTACCAGAAGAAGCAAGACCCAAGGAGCACTGGGTGAGGAAGATGAAGGACGAGATGAGAACTACCCGAAACGAGGATTTTAACGTATTTTTTATGAGTCAGTTCACTGTGTATTAATTTTTTTCTTTAAAATGCAATATTCTCAAAATAACATTTTTCTGCATAAATGCCCGTGAGCCGTAGTAAAATTTGCTGTTTCCAAGAGCGCGCCCTCCGTTCCTGGCGGTGGCGCCGCTGTGGCAATCGCAGCTTTAGTGTCTCCCTCTAGTGGAAAAGGGGAAAATTTGCCTGTTGACGTGCATTTAAGGGGCGCTATAAGCTCGCAAAAGGGTCAGACCGAGTTCCTCCTCTCCACTGGATTTTACCCTGACCTGTAGATGACTTCCCTTGTCCTGCTGTACCCTAAGCCTAACAAACCCCCATCTGCTACCTCTTCTTATCGTCCCATCTGCTTCACCTCCGTGTTCAGTAAGGTCTTTGAGGCCCTCGTCTCTCGCCGTATCCACCGCCACCTTAACCAGCACCGACTCCTTCCTCTTACCCAATGCGGCTTCCGGCCTTCCTTCTCTGCCGACGACCAGCTCCTTAACCTTACCGATCTTCTTTCCCTCCAACTTAACTCCCGTCGCTCTGCTATCTTTGTTTCCCTTGATCTCCAGAACGTCTATGACCGTGTCTGGTATCCCGGGCTCGTTTTCAAACTCCAGACCTATGCTCTCCCCATCAACATGGTCCGTCTCGTTGCTTCCTTCCTCTCCCATCGTCCCTCCTATGTGACTATCCACAATTCCAACTCCCGTACTTTCTACCCCTCAGCCGGCGTGCCCCAATGTTCTGTCCTTTCCCCTCTCCTCTATCACCTGTACACTGCTGATATGCCCAAACCTCGCCCTCCTGTTCATCTTCTCCAGTTCGCTGATGACACCGCCTTCCTAGCCCTTTATCCTACCCTTCAACGGTCCCAACGTACCCTCCAAACCTACCTTGACCAATTCACCACTTGGTACAACCAGTGGTTCCTCCGTGTTAATCCCTCCAAGACCCAGGCGATCATCATAGGCCGCACCACCCGCTTCTTCCACCTCCATGATTCCTACCTCACCATTTATGGCCGTCCTATCCACCTCCTCCTATCCTCAAATACCTTGGCCTCACACTCGACCGCCACCTCACCTGGACTCCCAATCTCCTTACCATCCAAAACAAAGCTCACAACCGCCTCCACCTCCTGAAACTCCTGTCCGGCCGGACGTGGGGTCTGCATCCTTCCACCATCCTTCACACCTACAAATCCATGATCCACCCCATCCTTTGTTATGCCAGCATCGCTTGGATTTCTGCCCCTCCCCGGTTCTATAAAGCCCTCCAAATCCTCGAACACCATGCACTCCGCCTCGCCTTCCGCATCCGCCTTCCGTCCCCCACGCGCATCCTCTATGACCTCATCCCCTTCCACCACCTTCTCCTTTTCCTTGAACACATCCGCACACTATATATTGTCCGCCGCCTTGATCCCCCTCACCCCCTGCTGTCTCCCTTCCTCTCCACTCCCAACCAGTTGCCGCGCTTTTACCGTTGTGTCCCTCCCTCTCTCCAAGTCCACACCCTCCATCTCCTTTCCCAACACAACTTCCACCATCCACCCCTCCCGGATGGTGAGCTTCGCCCTGACATCTATCCTTCCTACCAACTCTAACCCCCTCAGGGCTCCCTCTCCTCCCCCTCCTTCCTACTGAGCGGATTTCCCCTCCTACTCCCCCTCCATCCATTGTGCCTTCTTTCAGTGTCCCTGTGCTCCCTCCTGCCCTGTCTTCGCTTTTCCTCTCCCGCCCCATGTGTCTTCTGCCTCGTCGTGAACCCACGGTTGCCCCTCCTGTCTTCATCCCGCCGCTTCCCCAGCTGGCCCATGCTCTCCCCTCCTTTTCCATCCTCTCTGATCTTTCCCTCGGCAGGTCCCACCTGGTAGTTTTATTCTTCGTCGTGTGGTCTCCAAGTGGGTTTTAAGTGTGTTGTTTCGGAGTGTTATTAATACTGTGGCCAACTTTTAACCTGCGCATGAGCATCCAGTGTCTTCCCTGTGTTTTAAGAATCGCCAACTGTGTTTTTTAACTTTCTGGTGACTTTTTTAACTGTCCCCCATGAACGTCTACAAGTCCATGTCTTTTTACCTCCATTTTCTCCCCTTACTCTGTTTTATGTTCCCCTTCTTTATCTCCTTATGTATGTATTATTTTATTCTTGTTTTAGTTGTCGTGTCACTCGGCTGAAGAGCGGCGGATTGTGCTGCTGACAGCCCTCCCCTGCCCATATGGGGCAGGGGAATGCAATCACAATAAAGAAAAAAAAATCAGTCTGAGTCGGTCAGTCGGACTGAGGCTAGGTCAGTCTCGAATCACCATTGCCTGTCTGTCTCTCGTTTGCATTTGTGCGGCAGTTAGTGTCTGTCTGTCGTCGGAGTGCTAGTATGGCACTTCAAAGCCAGAAAATGAGAGTCTTGCCACTCCCCCAGTAACAGAACTCAGCTAGTGGTCACCCGGTCGGGGATGAGTTCCTGCATCTGAGTCTGCGCGTTACGCCGCCAGTCGGCACGAGTTGCGCGGGCAACGGTCTTGGCGGTTGGATCGGTCGGTTGGTCGGTCGCGCACTGAGATACCATATAACTTGTCCGTCTTGAGCGTCGGCGCATGTGAGGTCCCCACGTGAGTCCAGTGGGCAGCACCGTATAGAAAGGGGTAGTGGCTTCGCTGTTCACACGAGAGCAACAGGAGCGAAACCACGACATAGGGCTGGCCGGGGCGAGCTGCGACGCCGTGAGACGGGAGATCGGCGCGCCTTCGTGCGTCTGTTGAAGCGGCTGGCAGCGGTCGGTTCGGGAGAGCGTTGGGGGTGCTACCCCAGGTCTTCACCAGAAATTGCCGTTTATTAGAAGTTAAGTGATTGAAGATACGTTGTTTCATTTACTTGTTAAATTCTACTCGTTTTCTTGGTGAGGTCACCAGCCGCTTTCTTTTGGGGTCGTCCCACCATTCTTGTCCGTTTGCCCACCCGCGGGAAGGTGGTTATTTGTGAATTGGGTGGTCCGTGTTTCCCTTGTGGAATTTGGGGAGGTTTAGAGAAATCTGCGGTCCGGGTTGTTTAGTAACCCCCCCCCCCCCCTATCAATCTGCCATACGTGTTAAATCTGCCTCTGTCATGTTTGTCGGATTCGGTGTTAATGACTTTATTGCTTGAAGGCCGAATTCTTGAAATATGTTTTTATCTTGCCTATCATCTGGCGAGGTGGTATATGTGTAATGTAGAGCATGTTGTACATTTTATGTAAGTCTGCATTTTATGGGTTTTATTTAGTCATTTTACGTTATAAGGTTGCCACCCTTCCACCGTAAGTCTTCAAACAAAATTTAAAAAGTTGCACTTCAGGTGGCAAATAATTTGAGTGTTTTACCATTTACATCCCCCTTACGGGATGCATAGTTTACGTGTTTGTGTGAGTGTTAACTTTTTAGTTTAAAGTAATCTGGTGTGTTGCAGATTTGCACCAGTGTACTCTTTGAGAGGTTGTTGTGAGCGGTCATGACTACGGCCGTGTTGAAAGGGGACAGGCAAGCTTCTCAGCCCGAAGGCTCCTACTATTAATATTGTTCTATTTGCCTCTAAATAAAATTGTAACTTGATATTTCGAGGGTGCTTTTCTGCTTATAATTTTAAATGGTTTCTGAAAAAGCCTTTAGGAATAAAATTCTATTTCTTACAAGTAATTACTTCCTGGCAACTACTTCCACGCTCACCTAGTGTGATTAAATGTGTTAATGTTCTTGATGAATCGCTAGTAAATAAAGTAAATTCTTTAAGAAAAAAATTTGACAGTAAATTCACGGTTCAGCCTGTTTTCTCATAAGCTTCAAAAACTACATCTATGAATTATTTACAGCATAACAAAGATAATACCGTGATGTCGCAAGTCAACTTTAGTAGCATTTATTCTAGTGGTTAAAATTCAAGAGATTAAAATTGTTAAAATTTACACTGAAAAGTAACATGTTTCGAAAAGGAATATATTAAAAATCATAACTTTTATGCTAAGTGATTGTGCAGCAATAAATTCACAAAACATGAGAGATCATCTAGCAAAAATCTCATATTTATGTACTCAATAGTTCTTGTAAATACGGGTCATTTATATAGCCAGTTTAGCACTGTTAAGATAGGGTGGTACGACTCCCCTTGACCTGCAGTGTATAGAGGAATTAGTTCATGCTGTTGGTGGTTCTGTGTAGCTTTGCGGTGTTTCAGTACCATGACTATTTCAAAATTGTGTTCCACTTTCTTCAACATATTCTTCATGGTTATGCTGCGGGCACTTCCGGCCTTCAGTAGAACAACAGCCTTGTTCACATGGTACGCCTTCACGGCTTGACGAATACTCAGGCAGCCTATCGCGTCTCAACTAACACCCTGAATCAGTCGATCGCAGTTACAAAGGAATATCCGGGACTGTCTGCATCAACGATATTTGGTAATTTTTCGGAATCTAACCACCATGAGTACCTACAGTTCCCGAACAAACTTGTTAATCTGTTCCGCGCCGAAATGAGCCGATGTTCTTCGATATTAGACAGTATTAGTGTGGTATGGTGCATCGTATTAGTGTGGGGTCTCCTTTTTATGAGCTGAATTACTGTGTAAGAGTATGATCATAGGGTCTCAGTGTTGAGGTACAAGTCAACATTTAGTGTGCACATGATGATAGGTAATAGCTTTCCCCTTCTGTCGACACGTTATCAATCACGAGGCTTACTGTTCACCATCCTAGACCCTCCGACGAATTACAAATATCTGATTAACCAGGAACGCGCATTTCTTGGCCCTGGTGTGGACTGTCTGGCACAGTGTCACAATTATCGTAAGGGAAGTATAAATGTCTTCCTTTATATCAATGTTTTGTTAAATAACGCGTTTCTAAGGCCACGCTTTTATTTTAAAAAAATTGTCGTAGTTCTTCGTGTAACAGGTGGTATGTTTCCTTATCAAAAGATTCAGTCTGACTGCATTTCACTAGAAACGTCTGAGTTGCTTCCTTTATTACCGACTATAGGTTCCAATCTGCGTTGCAGATCGCCTTCACGTCTGGCCCCGCAAATTGCAGTTTTTTAACAAACGTTACTTGACAAACTGCAATTCGCAGTGCTAGACCTGAAGGTGATCTGCAGTGCAGATTAAAACCTATAGTCTGTAATGGAACGGGAGGGGAGGGAGGAGATCAGTGTTTAGCGTCGTTTTCACAACGAATTCATTAGAGACAGCATAAGAATAGAAGACATCCAGACGGCGTTTGTTTATTTATTATAACCACAAAGATCACTGTTTCCTATGACATGGTGTTATTTATAAAACTTACAAACGTGTCGTTGCTTCCGAGTTACCCTGCTATATACCGATTCCTTTGTCACAGGAGTCAGATATGCATTCTCTAATAAAAGAGGCGACAATTATAAAACAAGTACTCCGTCATTACACCTATTTCCGCACTTCACATCCATCTATGTAGGGTTCGCGAATCAGAGAACAGTACTATAGTTGTGCCAATGCCAGATTTCAGAAATATCGAAACGCTATAGGTTCGATCATATGAATCGAACTATCATAAACTTAACCTAAAGTAGAGTCATAGAAATTAAGAAGTGAGAGTTGATGTGAAGGACAAAATGTGTAGACTGGTTCCCTCTGTAGATATTCGTCTCTCCCTCTCTCTCATCCACAATCTCTCTCTCTCTCTCTCTCTCTGTCTCTCTCTCACACACACACACACACACACACACACGAACAACCAATTAACCACGTGATTTGAATTTTTCTTAAAGAATAAAAATATCGCAAATTCAGAAATTAAAGCATCTCTGGACTCACATCACGTGCAGCAATACAGTAACAAAAGAGAAACAGGATACGCCAAGGTGTTTGACACATGTATTACAGGCAAGATGGCACTAAGTATGGTGCCGTTCTGTACGCAGGAAGCGCTTTAGTACGAGCTCAAATTAAGACTTGTTTTCCTTTTGACCTCTCAAAAAATTTCACTTCTAGTGTCAATAAAAGAAACAGGTTCGTGTGGTTGTACAATACAGTTTGTAATGTGTATATGTGTGGTATTTTTGTATTTGGTATCTATCTTAAACATTAGTGTGTTGGTTGCTATTTCTCTTCGTGGACAGTCTTCCTAAAAAACAAGTCACAAACTTTTTTCTGCAGTCATAACTGCTTCACTAAGTGAACTGTCTGTCTTCTTAGACTGTTTTGTGTCCAAAAATGCACACTGCACATTTGCTGCTTACTTTTGTTACATATACCTGGAGGTACTTTCCACCGGCCGAGCGGTTCTAGGCGCTTCAGTCTGGAAAAACGCGACTGCTACAATCGCAGGTTCGAATCCTGCCTTGGGCATGGATGTGTGTGATGTCCTTAGATTAGTTAGGTTTAAGTAGTTCTATGTTCTAGGGGACTGATGACCTCCGCTGTTAAGTTCCATAGTGCTCAGAGCCATTTGAACCATTTTTTGAAGGTACTTTCCAACATAAAAACATGCGACTTGCAATAGCTATAATTATTGGACTGTGAATTACGTACGAGGGAGAAATAAGGTCTCCTATTATTTTATAAGTACATAGATCTGTTTATTTCTACAATGTTTCACACCAGTTAACAACTTGAACATTTAGCTACACTCCTGGAAATTGAAATAAGAACACCGTGAATTCATTGTCCCAGGAAGGGGAAACTTTATTGACACATTCCTGGGGTCAGATACATCACATGATCACACTGACAGAACCACAGGCACATAAGCACAGGCAACAGAGCATGCACAATGTCGGCACTAGTACAGTGTATATCCACCTTTCGCAGCAATGCAGGCTACTATTCTCCCATGGAGACGATCGTAGAGATGCTGGATGTAGTCCTGTGGAACGGCTTGCCATGCCATTTCCACCTGGCGCCTCAGGTGGACCAGCGTTCGTGCTGGACGTGCAGACCGCGTGAGACGACGCTTCATCCAGTCCCAAACATGCTCAATGGGGGACAGATCCGGAGATCTTGCTGGCCAGGGTAGTTGACTTACACCTTCTAGAGCACGTTGGGTGGCACGGGATACATGCGGACATGCATTGTCCTGTTGGAACAGCAAGTTCCCTTGCCGGTCTAGGAATGGTAGAACGATGGGTTCGATGACGGTTTGGATGTACCGTGCACTATTCAGTGTCCCCTCGACGATCACCAGTGGTGTACGGCCAGTGTAGGAGATCGCTCCCCACACCATGATGCCGGGTGTTGGCCCTGTGTGCCTCGGTCGTATGCAGCCCTGATTGTGGCGCTCACCTGCACGGCGCCAAACACGCATACGACCATCATTGGCACCAAGGCAGAAGCGACTCTCATCGCTGAAGACGACACGTCTCCATTCGTCCCTCCATTCACGCCTGTCGCGACACCACTGGAGGCGGGCTGCACGATGTTGGGGCGTGAGCGGAAGACGGCCTAACGATGTGCGGGACCGTAGCCCATCTTCATGGAGACGGTTGCGAATGGTCCTCGCCGATACCCCAGGAGCAGCAGTGTCCCTAATTTGCTGGGAAGTGGCGGTGCGGTCCCCTACGGTACTGCGTAGGATCCTACGGTCTTGGCGTGCATCCGTGCGTCGCTGCGGTCCGGTCCCAGGTCGACGGGCACGTGCACCTTCCGCCGACCACTGGCGACAACATCGATGTACTGTGGAGACCTCACGCCCCACGTGTTGAGCAATTCGGCGGTACGTCCACCCGGCCTCCCGCATGCCCACTATACGCCCTCGCTCAAAGTCCGTCAACTGCACATACGGTTCACGTCCACGCTGTCGCGGCATGCTACCAGTGTTAAAGACTGCGATGGAGCTCCGTACGCCACGGCAAACTGGCTGACACTGACGGCGGCGGTGCACATATGCTGCGCAGCTAGCGCCATTCGACGGCCAACACCGCGGTTCCTGGTGTGTCCGCTGTGCCGTGCGTGTGATCATTGCTTGTACAGCCCTCTCGCTGTGTCCGGAGCAAGTATGGTTGGTCTGACACACCGGTGTCAATGTGTTCTTTTTTCCATTTCCAGGAGTGTATTTTTCGACATAATCACCATTTCTGTCGTTGCATTTTTGTAGACGTTGTAGCAGTTTTTGTATGCCCCATGTCATACCAGGTCGCCGCCATGCCGTTCAGAAAGATGAACCTCTTCTTTCATCTCGTCGTCGTAGCTGAATCGCTGGGAATACAATTAACGTTGACAGGTACTGTGAAACTCTGAAAAATCTCAAACGGGCAGTTCGGAACCGGAGAAGAGGAATCACCTGTTTCCTAGGTTAAAAAAACATTTGGCCGGAAAGCGATTCAGCTCCGACGAGTAGGTGAAAGATGTTCATAACTTTCTGAACAGCATGGAGGCGAATTGATATGACATTGGCATACAAAAACAGCCGCAGCGTCTACAAAAATGCATCGACAGAAATGGTTATTATGCCGAAAAGTGGGTAAATGTTCAAGCTGTAAACTGACGTTAATCATTGTAGAAATGTACAGGTCTATGTACTTATAAAAATAGGAGACCTTACTTTTGGGACTACCATCGTAAATACTGATGTAATGTTCTTCAGTACAGAATCCTCATTCTGCAATAGAAATATCAGTACTTATATCCATTACATTCTGTATATTAGTATGATATGTCGCAGCAGTAAAATTCCCAAAATTAACAATTACCTGGCTTTTAACATGAAATTACGACAACGTCTATTAGTTTCAAGGGGAACTACCGAATCATACCATCTAAGAACCATCAAATGGGATGTTGCTAAAAGTATTTGACAGCTCTTTCTACCCTTTCGGGAAGGGGAAGCGAACGAGACACAACTTTAAATAAAAGATATAAAAAGTTGAAGAAATAACAACTTTGTAACCAAGCATTATCTGTTGGATATTATTGTAGTCTCACATCTTTTTCTGTATCTGCTACATTCTGCTTACGTTCTATATATTAAATTCTTTATACTGGATTTAATGGCGTAAAGTTCACTTTGAACCTAACTGCCCCATATTTATTAACTTTTCGGTTTCTAAACGAGGATGAGCAGGAACGGAGTATCGACTCATCGTCAACGTCTCTCGAAACGTTGCTTCTGTACACAGACTCGGGTAATGGCCTCTGCCAAGTGTTGTGGCTACACAGGTAAAAGCCGTCTTATTCGCCCCAAGAAAGGCGCTTGTCTCATTACTTTTATCGAGCGGTTATTCTATAAGTACTGCCTCGTTTGTTATGAGGCGCGCCGCCACAAAAAGCTGAGTCCGCCCCTTACGCTGACTGGGGGCTATTATCGGGTGTGTTTGTGTGGTTAACTAGCAGACGCGCATTCTTCTGACGAAAGTGGATCTCCAGGTGGTACGTCTTTTCTATTACTCACGTCACCGAATATCTCGGTTTTTATTCTTTGATAAAACCTCCGAAACACTAAGTGGGACAAAAATGGATTATTACAGAAGGGATGTCATCTATCGATAATAAAAACAGACAATGGATTTCTCAGCCAGTAGAAATCGCTTGAAACTTTAACGTTTAATGTGCTGCAAACGTAGCTGTATAATGTAAGTAATTATCTGTTATTGTTAGAATAAATAGCTTTCTTCAAACTGTTGGGAGACACCTAAAATGTGAACTAAGTTGTGATCAATAACCAGTTGTGATGTAACTGAAGAATGGTATATGCAATCAATGAATCACGTAAATTTAGTGTAAGATTTTAAAAGTAGTCATGTCGGAATGTTCGGTATTGACACACAACTCGCTCAATTAGAAAGTGGTGCGGAAGGTAAACACTGACTATCGATTCATACGAACGTCTCCGGCATTCGCCTGCAGTGATTGTGAAAGGACTGAAAACATAAAGCGTGATAGCCAGCAGAAGGGTTCGTCTACTTTCCTTCGAGATAACAACGAGTTACTCGATGGCCTGGTGCGAGTCATTCAGTTACACGCCACTTTTCCCACTTCGGTGTCCTTTCAGATACGAATTACATGTTACGTTCACTGAGCCATACACTTTGTTAATGCCAGGTAAGCCACTTGGACATATGCTACAAGCCTCAGGCAGCTGTTGTTGATGTCAGACTGGTAGACTCGAAAAATGCTACAGACATGATCTCAGTCAATCCAACTTGTGGCACTATAACAACAGCTACCGGGTGATCAAAAAGTCAGTTTAAATTTGAAAACTGAATAAATCACGGAATAATGCAGACAGAGAGGTACAAATTGACACACGTGCTTGGAATGACATGGGGTTCCATTAGAACCAAAAAAATACAGAAGTTCAAAAAATGTCATCTGATCAGAATAGCAATAATTAGCATAACCAAGTAAGACAAATCAAAGATGATGTTCTTTACAGGAAATGCACAATATGTCCACCATCATTCCTCAACGATAGGTGTAGTCGAGGAATAATGTTGTGAACAGCACTGTAAAGCATGTCCGGAGATATGGTGAGGCATTGGCGTCGGATGTTGTCTTTCAGCATCCCTAGAGATGTCGGTCGATCACGATACACTTGCGACTTCAGGAAACCCCAAAGCCAATAATCTCACGGACTGAGGTCTGGGGACCTAGGAGGCCAAGCATGACGAAAGTGGCGACTTAACACACGATCATCACCAAACGACTCGCGCAAGAGATTTTTCACGCGTCTAGCAATATGGGGTGGAGCGCCATCATGCATAAACTTCGTACGTTATAGCAGGTGTTTATCTGCCAGGCTGGGGATGAAGCGATATCGGCGTACCTTTCCACCCGTCGCGAGCAGCGCCATCTGTCTGACTTTTGTGAACTTCGTTTTTTTTTTGTTCTAATAAAACCCCATGTCATTCCAAGCATGAGTGTCAATTTTTATCTCTCTATCTACATTATTCAGTGGTTTATTAAATTTTCAAATTTATACTAACTTTTTGATCACCCGGTACAATACACACATCAAAAAGTAGAGACTAAATTAACACATCACATATTTGCAGAA
This sequence comes from Schistocerca cancellata, assembly GCF_023864275.1. Lineage (NCBI taxonomy): Eukaryota > Metazoa > Arthropoda > Insecta > Orthoptera > Acrididae > Schistocerca > Schistocerca cancellata. The sequence goes on from NC_064630.1 coordinate 709,902,186, forward strand.
TTCTCGAGTGCTCACTAGGGTTACTTTAAGACTCTCCACAACGTCTCAGCAAACAGATTCGTTGCCATCTGCATGTGGTCCCTTCTTCTGGTTCGAATTGTTACCTGCCTCTCACCTGCACAGCAGCAAGTTATGTGTTTACCTTTTCTCTATTTTTTTATAGCAGCGTGGAATTGATGGGATTTGTGCATGCTGTGTGTAGACATAGGGAGACCCGACCGCAGTTCACGAACAACTGAAGGCGTTTTGGCCGCGGCCAGCTACGTTCATGCTGCTCCCTCGGGGTGTAGTGGTGGCGGAACATTTGGCTCGTCACATGGGATACCTCAGGTGTCGCTTGTTTCTCTCTGGGGCCGAGGAACGTTGCAGTGGACACGTGGCAGTGGGGTCCGCCCACCCTCGTTATTGGATAAGTGTTGGGTGTCAAACCGTACACGTCATTCGAGGCGGAGGGCCCATGTGGAGAGTGGCCGTCTGGCCACGCGCACTCACCCTTTGAACTGACATGTGCTCGCTCCTACAGCAGGGTCCGCGCAATCACAAAAAATGTTTCGAATGGCTCTGACCACTAAGGGACTTAACCTATAAGGTCATCAGTCCCCTAAAACTTAGAACTACTTAAACCTAACTTACCTAAGGACATGACACACATCCATGCCCGAGGCTGGATTCGAACCTGCGACCGTAGCGGTCGCGCGTTTCCAGACTGAGGCGCCTAGAACCGCCTGGCCACTGCGGCCGGCCACAATCATATGGGTGATGGGAGGGGTTTAGTATTTACTGCGAGCTCCAGTCTTAGATGTGTCGTGTATACCCTTGGGTAAATAGCGTTTAGGACCGGACAGAAAGATAGTGTGGACTCATTTGCCGAGAGGACCACATCTGAGATGTGGTGCAGGCCTTACCTGCAGCTGTCAGGCATTCAGTGATATTAAAGTTGTGGCTCACGCCAGCACCAGTGACGCCGGTCGCTTGGGTTCTGAGGCAGTCCTCAGTTCGTAGGGTGGCTGTCGGAAATGGTGAAACCTGCTGGCCTTATGCATGGGGTGGAAGCACAACTAGCAACTAGCAGCATTGTTCACAGAGTAGAGTGGGTCTTGGCTCCAGGTTCTGGATATACGTTGTCATATGGAAAGTTACAGGTGTCCCCTAGATAAGTCCGGGTTGTAGTACATGAAGCAGCTACTTGGGTAAAGAGAGAACTTGCGGTTTGCACATAGGGGCTTTTTAGGCTCGGCGTTAGTTTCAGGTACTCTGATGAACAGAAAACGAAATCAGAGTAAAGAAGCTTCAACTGTCATAATTTTATCAATAAATTGTCGAAGAATTTGTCGTGAAGTTCCCAAATTTACTGCCCTCCAGGAAATTTTTCATATTCACATTATTCTTGGGACAGAGAGCTGGTTGAAACTCAAAGTGGGAAGCTATGAAATATACAATCTTGCAACGGATATTGTAAAAAGAGATTAGGCCACATAAGAGTCAGAGTATTCATTGCAGTCGACAAAAATAATAATGAAGTCGATTTTGGGTGTGACTGTGAAGTTATCTGGAAGCGTATAACAGGTCTATGTGAAATAAAATTAATTTATTGATGTTTTTATGGCCACCAGATTCCGCCGAGACAAAAAATGGTTCAAATGGCTCTGAGCACTATGGGACTTATCATCTATGGTTATCAGTCCCCTAGAACTACTTAAACCTAACTAACCTTAGGACAGCACACAACACCCAGCCATCACGAGGCAGAGAAAATCCCTGAAACCGCCGGGAATCGAACCCGGGAGCCCGGGCGTGGGAAGCGAGAACGCTACCGCACGACCACGAGATGCGAGCCCGCCGAGACATTTCTAGAGTCATTCAAAGGTAGTCTACGCTCAGTGGTGCGGAAATAGCCAGATCATGCTATATTAGTTGGAGGCGTCTCTAACCTACACTGTATATCCGCGGACGTCTACTGATTTATTGCAATGGCTGTGCACAAGTAGTCTTGTGAAGTACTTCTGCACACAGTTTCCGGAAACTGCAATAAGCAGCTAGTTTGACAGCCCTCATGCAATGGAAATATTTAGATCTAGCAACTACAAAGACACGTAATCTGATCGATGTTATCAGTACAGAGACAAGGGTTAGTGATCATGACGTCATCATAGCGACGATAATTACTAAAGTTACGAACTCAATCTAGGAAATTTGGGGAGTATTTTTGGTAGACAGAGAAGATAAGGTAATCAGTTGTCAACATTTCCCATAGACAACGAATGAACATCATTTCGGTGCAATATGATGGATGTAGAGGAATTACAGGCAAAGTTTAAGCGGATTGTAAATAGCGCTTTGGAGATGTGTCTGACGAGTAAGTGAATTAACAGCAGAAAATCCCGTCATGGTTTCATAACAATTTGGGAAAATGCTGACGAAGCAAAACTGCCACCCTCGCTCTTCAACACTATCATCGTCATACTTTAGGAAAGGACCTAGGTGAGAACCGGAAAAAACCATCCTTCTAAGAAAAATTGCTAAACGGATCGAATGCTTGTATCCAGTTCCTCCTTGACCAATCAGATGCGACAATAGAATATAGCAAACAGAAAGCGGAAGTTTTAAGTTTCGCATTTAAGAAATTGTTTACTCAGTAGATAGTAGAAACATGCCGTCATTTGAGCATCGCACAGCCTCCCGTATGGAAGACATAGTGATAGGCGTCCCTGGTGTAGACAAGCAACTGAAATAGTAGGAAACAAAAAAGTCGCCAGGTCCGGATGGAGCCGTATTTCGGTTTTAGAAAAATTGCTGTACGGCATTGGTTTGCAGTTATCGCGAATCTCTCGGTAAGCGCAAAGTACCAAACAACTGGAAAAAAGCGCCGGTGACTCCTATGTATAAGAAGGGTCAAAGAACAGAACCACAAAATTACATAGCAATATCCAAAACATCGGTTTTCTGCATACATCTTGAACATATTGTCAGTCTGAATATAATAAATAACCTTGAGACGGAAATGCTTCTGTCTACAAATCAGCATCGTATTGGACAGAATCGCTCGGGTGAAACTCAGCTTTTCCTTTTCTCTCAAGGTATCCTGCCAACTGTGGATGAAGTGCAGCAGGTACATTCCATATTCATAGATTTCCGAAACCCGTTTGATACTGTCCTCCTCTTCAGACGGTTGCCGAAATTACGAGCATAAGGATTAGGTTTCCTGATATGAGAAATATTGGAAGAGTTTTTAAATAATGAAACGAAGTACGTTGTCCATGAAAGCGAGAGTTCATCAGAGACGAGAGTATCATCAAGAGTGCACCAGATAAGTGTAATAGGACCTCCACTATTCTCTATACACATAATTATCTAGCAGGCGGAGTGAGCAGCAATATGCGGCTGTTCGCTGATGATGCTGTGGTATATATGAAGGTGGCGTCACAGTATCCTTAGGGGGATACAACATGACTTAGACAAATCCTTCTAGTTGGTGTGATGAGTAGCAAGTAGCTATAGGTATAGAAAAGTGTAAGTTAATGCAGGTTGCTAGGCAAAAAAAAAATCCCAAAATGTTCTAATAAAGCTTTAGTTATGTGCTACTTGACATTATCGAATCGATTTAGTATCTAGGAATAATTCTGCAAAGCTAGATAAAGTGGATCGAGCACGCAAGGTTTGTAATGGAAAAGGCACATGGTCCACTTTCGTTTATTGAGAGACTTTTGGGAAAGGGTGGTTTATCTTGAAATGAGACGCTTTCAGAATACTATTGCAGCCCAAATTTGAATACCACTAGAGTAATAGGTCGGATTACAGGAATACATCGAAGGAATTCAGAGGCTGACTCCTAAATTTGTTACCGTTAGGTTCTATCAACACACAGAAGGAAGGCGATGTTCTTTTCTAGGAACTCTATGGAGAAAATTTAGTGAATCGGCATTTGAAACTGACTGCACAAATTTCTTGAAAGACATCATGTTCACGTTAGTGACTGGTCAACTTTTTATTTCCACTATTCCAATTTCGGCCGTAGGCCATCATCAGGTGCAGATGTTTTGGCTTTAAGCCATGTCTACTTTATTCAATATGACACATTATACATTCGTATAACAGTAAATGACAACGACATATAATGACCTAAGGCCGAAATTGCAATAGTGGAAATAAAAAGTTTAACAGAAATTGGCCTTTCAAGACATTTCACATGACTGTGAATCCCAGTTATGAAAAGTTAATTGACTACAGAAATATGCTACTGCCACCAACGTAACTTTGGATAAGGGTACCAAACTAAAATGAAAGTAAATAGGCATACAAACAATCGGGTTTCATTAACTTTATTTGCGAGTGGAACAGAAAGCTATTTCCAGATAGTAGCAGTACAACGCGCTCACCGCCACGCACTGTATGATGGCTTGCTGTGCATGTACCGGATCACCTCTTTTACCTGTGACGTAATGGTATCACCTATAAGAGGCCAAAAATGTATATAAAATGCCTTAGGAATACCACTGAGACCCGGCGATGTTTGCGATGGTTAATCAACAATAACGCGATGCATATCATCACAAGTAAAGACACTTAGGAAGTAATCACGTAATGCGGGAGTAACCACGTAATCGAGGAGAGGAGTGAACTCATTAGGAACAATCGTATCTGTAGCAGGGTCATCGTAAGGGGCCGTTAAAGAAATCGTAGATCTCTGCGGAAATATCAAATTGGGATATAAGTATGTGACTATCGGTGTGAGTAAAGGACGTGATACTTGCTCCTTGGCGACGCGTCCTCAACCGGATATAAGGAGGTCAGTTCATCCTGTAGGAAGAAGCTTGATTTTTATCGCACTCTGAGTCCTTTCAGTTGTTGCCTCTTTGAATGAAGAAGCTTCATCTTAACATGGCGGACATCCGTAATACGTGAGGGAGCTTGGCTGCTTGTCTGGCACGGGCATAAAGTTGACGCAAGAAGAAATAATTAAATTCCTGGGTCCGACGGCGATTCCTCGCTCTCTCAGTGCCTTAACGCATTAACGCAAGATTTGGCATACCCTGACCATCATTCCATAAGAGCAGGATAACTGTCCTGCGAACGCAAGCTACGAGCCACAACTTCTCGAACAATAATCTCGAGGGAAGGATCTTTAAGAGGGATGTGTTCAACATCCAGGGAAAGCGATACAGTTTCACTGGCTGCAACACGAAATTTAAAGCTGCGGCACGGTGATTAGCGAAACAAGCGGGTATCATGTCTGTCACTAAAAGCTGTCCACATAAAGAACCAGAAAGATAAAAGCGAAGGGTCGGCTGCTGGAAGTAGCCTTAAAATGCGCGTACCTCACGGGAGTGGATTATTGATAGATCCACTCATCTTGTATTTTCTAAGAATGCAACAAACCTTCTAGCTCCTTACTGAAATTAAAATTTGCGATCTGATCCACAGGACGCAAAACACATTTAAAATCTGCATCCGACAGAAGTTTCTGTGGAGTTTTACGAAATAAATTAACTATATCCTCTTTACAAAAAGGCACTCGATCTGTGGAAAAAAAACATCGTGGATGGGCATTAAGGAGAATCAACGTAAGGTCACAAAAAGCGCAGCCTATTCCTCTGCCGTTACCAAGAACTTCGAAATCAATCTGTCGAATTCCTTCTCTGTAGTATAAAAGCCGAGAATAGGAATATTTTCAACTAACACATCTTGCAAAAATGTCTACAACTGAATCGTAAATAAATTGTCGCAGAGCCGCAAGTCTGAGCTCGCAACTAATTCTGTTCACATTCAAGGTAAGAAAGATATTACACAAATTATGCAGATGATTACTTGCAAATGACTGTTAATGGTCCATAGCAGAATCAACGAATGAATCTAAATGTAAGCAAGTGGATCCCCCTCTTCCCCCCTCTTTCTATTTTTTTTATTTTTATTTTTTTTCGCGATGCGGCGCGCGCAGGTTGAAAATGTTGTTTGTTGTCGCTGTGCGGGAAGGTGGCTGCCGCTTGGAACAATGTGGGTTGGTCCTGCGGAAATTCAGCATCAGAAACAGGTGGACGGTGCGGCTCCTGGGACTCAACGGAATTGGGAACTGACGGTATGTCTTTTACTGACATCACACGTGGCGCTGGCACACTTGGGCCGATCTTGGTTCGATCAGTAGCGGCATGTGGCACGCCCTTCCCATCCGGGGGCTCAGAAGAAGGGTGGTAATACGTTTCAGACTCAAGGATGCCTGGAAAGTCAGTAGATATAGTACGGAGGTCCGGTACAAGTATATCCTCATGAGATTCCGAATATCGGTAGTCATGTCAGAGGGCCTGCTCGACGCTTTCGAATCTTGAATAGTACCCAGTCTAAACTCTGGGAGGTGAGAGACCTCCCCCACCCTAATCTTTTCAGTAGAGCAGAGAAGCGAAGTGGAATCGTCTGACTTCTCACCATCTTGCGTCTGTCTGTGCTTGTTTTGAAGTGAAGCTGGTAGCTGTGCGGAAGCTACAGTGTGTAGTGGGACGCGAAATTGAAGCGTCACCCATCCACCAGTGTCAGCCCAGTTTGCAGGTGAATATAAATTTAATTTAGTGTTTTGTTTATGTATTTTTGTAATTTTTGTAATTGTTGTGAATTATCTAAAGTTTTGTATTTATTTTCTTATGTTTCATGAACGGAGAGGGCGGCGCAACGAACGGAGACAGCATCTTCACTGCCGGGAGCTGAGAGAAGATTGCTGTCCAGTATACGTCGCGGGTCGACAGCCAAAGAGCAACGGAAGATCCTGAAACCGAGTTGTTGCGTCGTGCTTCTAAAAACTGGAAAAATAAGAATTTGTAATGTTTCTACAACAATGATGTCATAGAAAGTTTAATCATGTTGTAAATGTTCAGTCCTATCCTGTCAAGGCTCAGGTTCACGTCTATATGTAGTAAGATAATAAACTAGTGGATACTGCTAAAGTTCAAATACGTGTTCCGAGAATTTATTTATGAAGAATTATGTGAATGAATTGATTATTAATTTTGACAACGTTCATCGCGAGTTTGAATCTGGAAAGTTTATTCAACGTGGTTCTAATATTTGTTGAATCAGATAACTTGCATTAATATAATTTCTGAGAAGAAACAAAACGACATCTAAATTGAAAAGCTTTGCACAAACAAATTGGACTGAGTGACGAAATTCAGCGCATACGACTCAAATGATGATGTTTTACAGTTTCGTTCAAGAACCATTCAGAGACAATTTAAAAAGAATTTAAATATTTTTGAAGTGTGTTGTAACTGACGTAGGTGACGAAGTCTGCACATGGTCATATGTCAAAAGAAAATCATTTATACAAAACTTGCGTCGTTACACTACAAGTGGCGAAGTCCCGGCGTGAGGCTAACGGCAGAAAAGCGCTATGCGCATAACGCAATAGCTCCCCTTGCAGTTCAGAAACGTGGTTAGACACTATGTCTGTCACTTGGAAAACCAGATCCGAAAAAATTTTCGTTTTACGTTGTTTATCATTGCACGTTGTGACACTACGCGAGCAGCTTGTACGGAGGTGTCTATACTCATTACATATAAAAAAGGTCCCTTCTTTTCCTGTGTAAATTATATGTACCCTGTATCGACATACTTTCAGATGGGATGGAATACTTCGTTTGACCACCATTTCCACGGATCGAACTATGCTATAAACCTCTTAACGATGTTGGGCGGACCAGCGTTCCCGCCGTGCATTCCGTATACCAACGAACGGAAGCAAAACGATCTTCAGGAATCTGTCATCGACTTCGGGAAGAAGGTTAAACACCCGATCATGCGTATATTCTGCCTCCATTTTTGTCAGAATAACCACGCTATTAGAGCCATTACGATGAGTGAAAGGCACTTGTTGCCCCTGTCACGAAGGAACCTCTCAACCTTAAGATCGTCTGTGAACTTGACACAAAACACACAGGATTCAGAATCGAAGTAAGACAAGGGAATCTGTTCTGAAGTCACCTTGATCGTACCTACAAGCCAATCATGAATTTCTGACGAACTCTGCTGCACATGACACGTGAACTTGACAAAAGTAAAACAGACAGTACCTGTGCGTGGTATGTTCCTAGGAGCCATGGACGACATCACGGCGCAACACAACGCCGCCTCAGAATGAAATCCCAAACACAAGACTCCCAGATAAACAACGATGTGACGCTCCCAGTAACTAGGGCCGCGCCCTACGTAAGCGACCGACAGCGCGCGATAGTTTCAGGCAACAAAACACGACAGCAGATATAGTCCTACGTGAGCGACATCTGTGTCTCTGCCTGTCTTCCGCAGCAGTTAGCAGTTAGCAGTCAAAGGAGACATGACAACGTAATCAAGTTTTGATAGAAAAATATGCAAATTTTCTTAGTTATACAAAGGCGTGTACAACACATAAGATACTAACAAGAAAAATATCTACTACAAGAATACAACAGCAACCTAGCACAACAAAGTGACTTTCATGAAGGTATGGCAATGGAGGGTCTAACTGTGCAACGACGACAACTGATCATTTACATAAACTAGGGATGCCTATTTCTAATTCACTAGTTTCAACCGGAGGAAATGTAATTTACTCTAGAAGGAAGTAACTAACGAAACGTTTGCTAGACGGAGTACTTAGTTTTGTCCCTGGAGCCCTTAGTTTCGTAGTGGAAGAAGTGATGACCTCTTTGACGTGTGTTGTATTTATTTACGTGCTCGTCCAGTAACTACGATGGCACCACGGAATGATCAAATGGCAGACGCCCCAAGACAGGCACTCTGCATCCCGGAGGGGTTTACTACAAACATTCCACAAATATTTTGGCCAGTACGAAAACTTACTGACTACTCTTCCTGCACGGCCTTTTGCGTTTGGAACTGACAAAGAGCGAAATGACAGTGGCACTCGCTCTACCATGCACCACGGTGAATTCTAGAGAATAGCTATAGGTGTATATCGGGATAAAATGGGTGATCAGCATGACGACTTCATCCCAGTTACAATCTTTACCACCGTTTGATGAGTTTTGTGTACATGCATTCACGTACTCAGTTTGTTTTCTCCAGTCAAACTCTTCAACAAGCAAGTATTATTGTATCATTTGGGACGCATCTGTAATAATGAAATTTAATACGCCTAATAATATTAATCTCTTTCAGAATGTTGTTCGTGTTTGTTTCTAAATAACGATTAATGGAATTGTTTGTTTTTAATGTAACTGAGAATGTTCGGGTTGGGATGTATGAGGGTGATGAGGTTGGACAGAGGAGCAGATGACATTTCAGTTTGTGTGAGGCCCAGCTCCGAGGGCGGGTGACTGTTTCAGTATTACGCCCGAAGCTAGCACAGAAACAGAGGTTTCTGGAATAGCGTTTTTATTTGTTCGTTTCTTATAATGAATATTGTCTTCCAGATGGTCAGGTCGCGCTGCCTACCTAGGCGTCGGCGAGAAATACTTGACACTGCGTCCAAACAACCTGCCCAGTGTACGGCAGGTCAGGCACCCAGTGAAGCAACGCAGGGCGACAGCGGGACGCCGTCTGGCGGCCCGCGGATGAACGGAGGTGAATTAGAAGAACACAGCGCACTCAAGGAAAGACGCGCACATGAACTTAGACCTCTACCCGAAGCATCCTTTGGATGGCGGTTGTCGTGACGGTGGAAGCACATGGCACCCTCAGCTTAGGAGCACGGTATATAGCGTGCATTCTGCGAGCAGTAATATTGAATGAAAGTAATTGCAAATAGGAGGCAGAGGATGCACAGGAAGCCACATTATAACGAAAAGTTATGTTATACTTCTTTCCTTTTTAGGAATAAGTTGTTCTCATAATATATATATATATATATATATATATATATATATATATATATATATATATATATATATATATATATATATATATATATATATATACCATTTTGGACGTCCGCAGCTCGTGGTCGTGCGGCAGCGTTCTTGCTTCCCACGCCCGGGTTCCCGGGTTCGATTCCCGGCGGGGTCAGGGATTTTCTCTGCCTCGTGATGACTGGGTGTTGTGTGCTGTCCTTAGTTTAGTTAGGTTTAAGTAGTTCTAAGTTCTAGGGGACTGATGACCATAGATGTTAAGTCCCACAGTGCTCAGAGCCATTTTTGAACCATTTTGGATTCATGCCACCGGATATCACACCTTCTCTCCTTCCTTGTTTGTGTCGATGCTGACTCCCAGAGTTAGACACCACAGAGAGATAGAAAAGCACCGGCGGAAACCACGCTTGTACCAAACAAATCTAATAACCGAGCGGGGGCGCGTCAGAATACAAACAAATGGGCCTAAGTGGTAAATGGATGTTTCATTATGTTTCCTTTGGAATTTTAACCTAATAATTGTGCTGCGTCACGGCTGATTCTCTTCCTCAAGCAGATGTGGATGATTGGAACATATGAACTGAAAAGTAGAATGTAATCGGTAATTATTCCGTCTTTTTATTTCCTTTATTGAGTTACGATTCCTTCCGAAAGGGGCGGGCTGGCAGCAGGTTAGTACACCGCTCTTGAGCCTACAGAATTTGTTTTAAAAATGAAGATAGTAAATAATAAAAGCTAGCGATAAAATCGGTGACGCAAATGGTAAAATGGCTGAAAATTGTGGAACTTAAAACATAAAACAAAAGGTTGGTGACGCTAATAAGATACACAGAAGCAGACAGATGAAATAATAGACAGACAATTAAAAAAGACGGCGACGGTCTGGTTTCTGTTCGCAAGACATATAAAAATTACACGAAGCGACAGCATGATTTCTGTTCGCTACACTTTGGAAAGACGCACAACGCTGAACACTCACTTGAAAACTGCACAAAACGTTGTTGTTCTTGTTGTGGTCTTCAGTCCTGAGACTGGTTTGATGCAGCTCTCCATGCTACTCTATCCTGTGCAAGCTTCTTCATCTCCCAGTACCTACTACAACCTACATCCTTCTTAATCTGCTTGTGTATTCATCTCTTGGTCTCCCTCTACGATTTTTACCCTCCACGCTGCCCTCCAATACTAAATTGGTGATCCCTTGATGCCTCAGAACATGTCCTACCAACCGATCCCTTCTTCTTGTCAAGTTGAGCCACAAACTTCTTCTCTCCCCAATCCTATTCTATACTTCCTCATTAGTTATGTGATCTACCCATCTAATCTTCAGCATTCTTCTGTAGCACCACATTTCGAAAGCTTCTATTCTCTTCTTGTCAAACTATTTATCGTCCATGTTTCACTTCCATACATGGCTACACTCCATACAAATACTTTCAGAAACGACTTCCTGACACTGAAGTCCATACTCGATGTTAACAAATTTCTCTTCTTCAGAAACGTTTTCCTTGCCATTGCCAGTCTACATTTTATATCCTCTCTACTTCGACCATCATCAGTTATTTTGCTCCCCAAATAGCAAAACCCCTTTACTACCTTAAGTGTCTCATTTCCTAATCTAATTCCTCAGCATCACCCGACTTAATTCGACTGCATTCCATTTTCCTCGTTTTTCAGTTGTTGATGTTCATCTTATATACTCCTCTCAAGACACTGTCCATTCCATTCAACTGCTCTTCCAAGTCCTTTGCTGTCTCTGAAAGAAATACAAAGTCATCGGCGAACCTCAAAGTTTTTATTTCCTCTCCATGGATTTTAATACCTACTACGAATTTTTCTTTTGTTTCCTTTACTGCTTGCTCAATATACAGATTTAATAATATCGGTGAGAGGCTACACCCTGTCTTACTCCCTTTCCAACCACTGCTTCCTTTTCATGTCCCTCGACTCTTATAACTGCCATCTGGTTTCTGTAGAAATTGTAAATAACCTTTCGCTCCCTTTATTTTACCCCTGCCACCTTTAGAATTTGAAAGAGAGTATTCCAGTCAACATTGTCAAAAGCTTTCTCTAGGTCTACAAATGCTAGAAACGTAGGTTTGCCTTTCCTTAATCTTTCTTCTAAGATAAGTCGTAAGGTCAGTATTGCCTCACGTGTTCCACTATTTCTACGGAATCCAAACTGATCTTCCACGAGGTCGGCTTCTACTAGTTTTTCCATTCGTCTGTAAAGAATTCGTGTTAGTGTTTTGCAACTGTGGCTTATTAAACTGATAGTTCGGTAATTTTCACATCTGTCAACACCTGCTTTCTTTGGGATTGGAATTATTATATTCTTCTTGAAGTCTGAGGGTATTTTGCCTGTTTCATACATCTTGCTCACCAGATGGTAGAGTTTTGTCAGGACTGGCTCTCCCAAGGCCGTCAGTAGTTCCAATGGAAGTTGTCTACTCCGGGGGCCTTGTTTCGACTAAGGTCTTGCAGTGCTCTGTGAAACTCTTCACGCAGTATCGTATCTCCCATTTCATCTTCATCTACATCCTCTTCCATTTCCATAATATTGTCCTCAAGTACATCGCCCTTGTATAGACCCTCTATATACTCCTTCCACCTTCCTGCTTTCCCTTCTTTGCTTAGAACTGGGTTTCCATCTGAGCACTTGATGTTCATACAAGTAGTTCTCTTATCTCCAAAGGTCTCTTTAATTTTCCTGTAGGCTGTATCTATCTTACCCCTAGTGAGATAAGCCTCTAAATCCTTACATTTGTCCTCTAGCCATCCCTGCTTAGCCATTTTGAACTTCCTGTCGATCTCATTTTTGAGACGTTTGTATTCCTTTTTGCCTGCTTCATTTATTGCATTTTCGTATTTCCTCCTTTCATCCATTAAATTCAATAATTCTTCTGTTACCCAAGGATTTCTACTAGCTCTCGTCTTTTTACCTACTTGATCCTCTGCTGCCTTCACTACTTCATCCCTCAAAGCTACCCATTCTTCTTCTACTGTATTTCTATCCCCCTTTCCTGTCAATTGTTCCCTTATGCTCTCTCTGAAACTCTGTACAACCTCTGGTTCTTTAACCTGTATCGCTGAGGCACGCAAGCCTCCCCACCAACAGCAAGGTCCATGATTCATGGGGGGCACAAAAAGTTGGCACAAATGTAACACACCACAGTCGAGGGGGAACCTGGATGGATGATGGGAAAAAAACGGGGGAAGGAGTGGAGAAAACGAAGTGGGGGGAGGGGGGCAAGGAGCCGACGGAGGACGAGGACTCATAAGAGGGGGGGGCGGGGCTGCGTAGACACGAGAGGGAGTGGGGAATGCAAAAGGACTTGGGGGAGGGAAGGGAGGCAGAGAGAGGTTAGGCGTGGAAACAACAGGTTGAAAAGGGGGGGAAGAGGGAGCCCAGGGGAAGGACAGAGGAAAGTAGGGGAAGATGAGTATGATAGTTGATAGGAAGGATAAATGGAGGGAGAGAGGGCATTATCCGGAAGGGGGACGAGACGGAAGCCACCTTGGGAAAAGAGATGAAGGGTGTAGAGATGGAGGGTTGGGGGGAGACAACAGTGAAGGCGCGGCAGAGGGCGGGGGTTGGAGAGGAGAGGAGCAACCAGGGGATGAGGGATATCAAGGCGGCGGGAGGTGTAGAGTATGCAGATATGGTTGAGGAATAGGAGCAGATGGGGGAAAGGAATGAGGTTGTAGAGGATCCGCATGGGGGACGGGAGGCATATACAGAAGGCGAGGCAGAGCGCATGGCACTTGAGGATCTGGAGGGACTTATAGAATTTGGGGGGAATTATTCCATATATGGGCTTCTATAAAATATATTATCTATTCATTTCCCTCTACAAGTCCTAGAAGTTTTTAATGGGAATTTCCGAACACCCAGTACATGATTAGCGGCATTCAGGATAGACAGGGTTACCCAAAGGCCTGCTAACATTTGAAAATGCATTAATTCACGGAATGATGACACACATGCCTGAAATTACATCGGGCTGTAATGAAGCTAAAACCAAGTGCATTAACCGGCCGACAGGTGGCACTGGAAAGGAACACGCCAGCGGCGCCTCATGAGGATTTTGAATGGTGCAAGGTATGCCGGTATGTTACAGAATCGCGTCATTCCTAGGCTTTCTCGGAAATACCAGCTGGAAGGTATAACTTTTATGGAGGATGGAGCTCCACCCAATACTGATACACGTGTGAAAGATCTCTTGCGCACATCGTTTGCTGGGGATTGTGCGCTGAGCCACATATTCCATAATGTTTGTCCTCCCAGTTTCTCAATCAATCCTCATGCCCTGTGGTTACGGGTTGTGGGGTTACCTGAAGTTCCAAGTCTACTGCAATCGTTCGATCTCAGTATCGGTGCAATGGCACGTTTTCATCATTCCTACCGATATGATGTACAGTGCCGTTGACAACATTGGCCCTCGACTGTAGGTAGTGCCGGTCTAGGGCACTGTAGTCATAGACTGTACGGCTGGTACCGGCGGAGGTTCGAGTCCTCCCTCGGTCATGGGAGTGTGTGTTTGTCCTTAGGATAATTTACGTTAAGTAGTGTGTAAGCTTAGGGAATGATGACCTTAGCAGTTAGGTCCCGTAATATTTCACACACTTTTGAACATTTAATTTCTGTAGGTATTGCTAATGAATGACAGCCGATGTGTTGAGTATTTGTTACAAAAACATATCGTCTTTGCTAAAAATTAATTGTTATGTTAATAATTGCTTCGGAATCGTATCAAGCGACAACTGTTGTTCATTTCGTGCTCTCTTTTCGATGTTAATGAAATCACATGTCACTGCATGCATGTGTGTCAATTATTACCTCTCCACCTACACTATGATCTCATCATTCCTACTGATAATATAATAATATTATAATAATATAATAATATATAATAATACAAGAATATAATAATTCCAATCCCAAAGAAAGCAGGTGTTGACAGATGTGAAAATTACCGAACTATCAGTTTAATAAGTCACAGCTGCAAAATACTAAAGCGAATTCTTTACAGGCGAATGGAAAAACTGGTAGGAAAGGCAAACCTACGTTCCTTGCATTTGTAGACTTAGAGAAAGCGTTTTACTGTGTTGACTGGAATACTGTCTTTTAAATTCTGAAGGTGGCAGGGGTAAAATACAGGGAGCGAAAGGCTTCTTACAATTTGTACAGAAACCATATGGCAGTTATAAGAGTAGAGGGGCATGAAAGGGAAGCAGTGGTTGGGGAGGGAGTGAGACAGGGTTGTAGCCTCTCCCCGATGTTATTCAATCTGTATATGGAGCAAGCAGTAAGAGAAACAAAATAAAAATTCGGAGTAGGTATTAAAATCCATGGAGAAGAAATAAAAACTTTGAAGTTCGCCGATGACATTGTAATTCTGTCAGAGACAGCAAAGGACTTGGAAGAGCAGTTGAACGGAATGGACATTGTCTTGAAAGGAGGATATAAGATGAACGTCAGCAAAAGCAAAACGAGGATCATGGAATGTAGTCAAATTAAGTCGGGTGATGTTGAGGGTATTAGATTAGGAATTGAGAGGCTTAAAGTAGTAAAGGAGTTTTGCTATTTGGGGAGCAAAGTAACTGATGATGGTCGAAGTGGAGAGGATATAAATGTAGACTGGCAATGGCAAGGAAAGCGTTTCTGAAAAAGAGGAGTTTGTTAACATGGAGTATAGATATAAGTGTGAGGAAGTCGTTTCTGAAAGTATTTGTATGGAGTGTAGCCATGTATGGAAGTGAAACATGGACGATAAATAGTTTGGACAAGAAGAGAATAGAAGCTTTCGAAATGTGGCGCTACAGAAGAATGCTGAAGATTAGATGTGTAGATCACGTAAGTAATGAGGAGGTATTGAATGCAATTGGGGAGAAGAGGAGTTTGTGGCACAACTTGACCAGACGAAGGGATCGGTTGGTAGGTTATGTTCTGAGGCATCATGGGATCACCAATTTAGTAGTGGATGGCAGCGTGGAGGGTAAAAATCGTAGAGGGAGACCAAGAGATGAATACACTAAGCAGATTCAGAAGGATGTTGGTTGCAGTATGTACTGGGAGATGAAGAAGCTTGCACAGGATAGAGTAGCATGGAGAGCTGCATCAAACCAGTCTCAGGACTGAAGACCACAACAACAACAAGCTACACTAACCCGCGAAGTACTGAATTTTTAAATATCATCGGACTTTTGAGTAACCCTGTATATACCGGCCAAGCCCCGACTTTTATCTCAAGGTGAATTCAACATTGATGTGTCAGAAACAATAATCCATTTGTTACAAACTACATTACTAGCAATAAACGAACGTGATTGTATCGTAAGACGATCGACAGTGATTACTGCAGCGTTGCATTGTTTATCGTGATTGCTGCAGGTAATTGATGCGAAATTTGGAAACGCCAGGGGCGTTTCAGCGGAGCAGCGCTGGTGCAGGTGCTATTGAGCCCAGGAAGTGCTGGCCAGTAATGTACGGCACCGACGTGACCGCAGAAATCGGCGGTGGTCGACAGGCGCGAAGAGCGAGGGGTAGAGGTGGAGGCGGTCGAGGTATCGCGGCCGTATCGATCTACGTATAATAACGGCCCGGCCCGGCCCGGCAAGGGCGGCGAGGGTGTGGCCCGTTGGGCGCGATGACGAGCAACATCTCGCGCTATCGGCCGGCGCGCAATTACTGTCCGCCGTAACAGATGCGCCACCGGCCGCCACACCCACGCCGCGCCACTCCACTCCGCCACCTGCGCGACTGCACGACTGCCCGCGGCGCGGCGCTGCAGTCGCTAATCACTGTGCGTGACAGGTGTCCGGCGGCCGCGGCGAGCGCAACGCCACAGAGATTAGCGCGCTCGCGCTGATGCCGAGTAATTGACTGCCGGCGAGGGCAGCCCCACGCGCGACTTTACGGCGCCCATACCTTCAGAGGACTAAAACTGATGAAAATTCCAAGTTAGACCACCGATACTGGAAAATAATCCACCAGCTTTACCTGGAGCACACCGTAGTTGGGTAAAAAAAAAAGAAGAGGAGTCAGGCTCAAATCGAAAAGCGGGCACACGTTCTGGACCAAAGTAAAACCTTTTCCCTTTAACACTCAACGTTATGACCAAAATATAACTGCGTGATCAGGCTGCCGGCTCATCCTCTGTCGTGTGGTGTCATTAGGATGTAGTTAGCAGGGGTATGGGGCAGTCAACGTCTCTTCTAGCCGCTCTTGGCATTTTAGACACTGGAGAGCCACTATGTCTCTTCTACTAGCTCCTCAACTGACGTCACGAGACTGAGTGAATATTTCACCAACGAAAAATCCATATCAGTGCTGGAAAGTGTAAGCAGGTCCTTCACATGGCAGACAGACCGGCTAATCGCTCAGCTGCGGAGTCGATAAAAATTATCACTTAAGACGAATTAAACACAAGTATGGATAAATTCTAGTCATCAACCATTTCAGTGATAATTCGTTTGGCACGCGGAGTGGCCTCGTGGTTTGAGGTGCCATGTCACGGACCGCGCGGCCCCTCCAGCCTGAGGTTCGAGTTCTCAAATGGTTCAAATGGCGCTAAGCACTATGGGACTTAAAATCTGACGTCATCATTCCCTAGACATATAACTTTTTAAATCTAACTAACCTAGGGACATCACGCACATCCATGCCCGAGGCAGGATTCGAACGTACGACCGTAGCAGCAGCGCGGATCCGGACTTAAGCGCCTAGAACCGCTCGACCACAGCGGCCGGCCTTTGATCCTCCCTCGGGCATGAGTGTGTGTGTTGTTTTTAAGTTAGTTTAAGTAGTGTGTAAGACTAGGGATCCATGACCTCAGCAGTTTGGTCCCTTATGAATTCACACAATTTGATAATTCGTTTACACACTGCAGAAGGTAAAACAACAACTGGCAGATTTGCAGGACTGGGAACATTTAAGAGGTAGCTCTCAATGAGCGCTTGAAAAATAGGTGCTTTCAAAGTTTTTGCAAGTAGAATAAAATGTAGTTCTACATCTGATGATAACGCTTTCTTCCTAACTCTTTTGTAACCGCTGCACCAGGTAGAAGGAACCCCTGGCGTCGGAACTTTGCTAATCGTCGAGAATTCCCGAAGCCCTCCTACTGGATCTATAACAATTAATTTTCTGTAATTTATTTTCATCACATTTTCTACCAGCATCCACCGGATAACTGAAAAATATTTTCAACAAAATGGTGACACGTAAACGTAGGCTTCCGCGGCCGTTGTCACAGACAACAAAATCTTCTGGGTTTGAGACCGCATTGTCATGTGTAAAATTCCGACGTTTCGGCGACTGTTTCAAGGCGCCTTTCTCAGGTTGTACCGGTACTGATAACAGCAGTTAGTAATACACCAATGAGGAAGGCGCCTTGCAACAGTCGCCGAAACGTCGGAAGTTTACAGATGATAATGTGGCCTCAAACCCAGAAGAATTTTATTGAAAATGGTGACATGTTCGTAGAAATGTCATTTTATTCGCCCAAAATATAGGGACAAAAGCGTGCACCGAAAACAGACCTACTGAGGTATTCCAAAACCTCTACGTACACTGATAGAGAATTCGGTTTACAGTATCGTCATCAAGTTACCATAAAACTGCACGTACCATTCTCATGTCACATTTAGCACCAAAAAAATACGCTTTGGAGAAAAATGCGTGTAATCGTTTGAGTTACATTTTTTGTGGTTAAGTTAAACAAACCTCAAGTCTAAGGCGCTGCAGTCATGGACTGTGCGGCTGGTCCTGGCAGAGGTTCGAGTCCTACCTCGGACATGGGTGTGTGTGTTTGCCCTTAGGATAATTTAGGTTAAGTAGTGTGTAAGCTTAGGGACTGATTACCTTAGCAGTTAAGTCCCATATAATTTAACACACATTTGAACATTTTTTGAAACGTCTAGTCAGCGATTCTTGGACCATACAACAATCTTTTCAGACCCAAAAATAATATCCTCCTCCAACCTCATCGCGGAAATAGTGGTTCTGCAGGCCTCTTTTGCAGCTTCTATCAGCCCCTGCTCTGCTCGCTCGATACGCTTTTCACCCGCTTTTGTGCAGAACTTGTATCTGGCTGGCACGGTCTGAAGTTCGAGCAAAGTTCAGAATTACCATAGGCCACATCTGAAATTACATACTGACACAGTGACAGCGTTGGCGACTATTTTTTCCACTGTGAACGGTTGTAGTAGACACTTGGCTCCAAAATCACGTTGTACCTCGATAACGGTGTTTCTGGCGAACTTGCAATAAACACTATAATGATATAGAATCCCAGAGAATATTTTAAGCCAAAATCAAGTGAGTTTTTGAACATTTTTAAAGAGGACTGCGCTCTTAATGTGAAGCAATGTTGACTAATACGGAGCTACACTGATGAACCAAAAAGATTACGATCATTACCACTGTTGGATTGAATGCTGTCTCGTGGCGTTGATGGCACGTGAGTTGTTAAGGAAAGTACATAAGCGGAGACTTTGACTGACCTAGACGACTATGACAAAAGGAAGTTTGTTACGGCCCAGCGCCTGGGAACGAGCCGCTTGTAAACGACAAACCTAGACGGCAGCCTGCGTGGTGTTGCCGTGAGCATTTGTGACAATGGAGTGAAAGGCGGTGAAACTTTGCAAGGGCGACAACAAGCTGGACATCCATACATAATCACAGAATGTGGAGATCTGAGGGATGCCCACTCTGTAAAGTAAGATGAGCGTAGATCTGTGGCAGATCTGAAGACAGTGCTGATGCAGGTACACTCGTTTCAGAGTCCACCGTTCAGCGCACACTGCTGAACATGGAGCCCTGCAGCAGACGACCACTGTATGTTCCCTGGCTGAACCGACGACGTTGGCAATTATGAGTGCAGTGGCCAACGGATCATCGGAATTGGACAGTGAATCAATTAATACATGTCACTTGGTGGGACGAGACAAGTTTCTTCCGCATAAATGTCGATTCACGTGTCCAAATACGCCATCAACTCTGTTGGTGTTGTACGATTTCTGCCTTCGGTATTGTGTTCTGTTTTAAGTGATCAACTCTCTAATGGCGGTCAGGCAGTGCCCCGGGATCGGCCTATTGAGGAAGGACCACCTCACTTATGAGCTGGTGATCAGACGCCAGCCTATTGACGGTAGTGTTCCGGACTTAGCAGCCCGCTTGGTTGCTACCGTTCTTTAGCAGGTTGACGTCAAGCCGGATGTTGTGGGTGAGACAAAGGCAGCCACTGAGTTTTTGTTTGGAGCTGTTAGAATTCTTGAGAACCACATCGGCATTTTACAGGGCACTCAACCTAGTGGCAGTCAGTTAGACAGGGTGCGGGCACAGTTGATATTGTAAGTAGGCTGTTTAGGTTTTTATATTGGTAACACCACGTAGCGCTCTGTATGAAAATCACTGGCTGTGCTGTGTGCAGTCTGTGGCTGGTTTGCGTTGTTGTTGGCCATTGTAGTGTTGGGCAGTTGGATGTTAACAACGCTATACGTGGCGTTGCCAATATAAAAACCTAAAGAGCCTACTTACATAGCACAGTACTTTCTTCATCACGGCAATAAGCGTAATAAGTAAGATATCTATACGCAAAGCATTTCACTTTTGTTTATCATGAGGTAAGTGCATGGACTTCTTTAGAACTTAGCTATCGGAGGACGATGACTATGACACTTCCACAGAGATTATTTTACAACAAGACGCACAGTTTAGCGCTACAGTACATGTATTTGAGTGATTAATTTTGTACTTAAAACATTTATTTTTAAAGATTTTTGAATTACAATGATACAAAGGTTTTCCGTGATACATTTCATTCCATTGCTGTAATCTGAAACACCTGAGGGTATAATTACATTAATCCTCAGGGGGGGTACACGCTTACTTTGTGTACCATGTGTTTGGCAAGCAGAAGGAGCCCTAGCTAATATGGTATTTGCTTATACAACTTTATACATCGGTACCATATTTCTGTAGCACAGAATTACACAGCTATCTGATCATTTTACTGAGAGAAACAAACTTTTTTTTTTTTACTACGTCAGTGACACATGTTTACGCAATTACACAGTTGGATAACTTCATACTTATGAAATTGTATTTTGTCTGTACTTTGTGAATTGTTCATATTTTTTTGGAACCATTGTGATACTATGAGAGCTTAGAATGATGTATTTGGAAAGAGATCATGATTTTTGAAGTATGTTTGAGGTAGATGACTTTATTGAAGGTCTTGAAATTATTGAAAGAAGCTGCGACGATTTTGAGATGTGATTGATCTGTTACAATGTTATTATTGCGATGACGATGTGTATTACGCTGTTGAGGTATGTTTATGATCAATAAGCTGAGAATCGTACTTTAAGAGTTATGAAATGTGTGTACATGCGTGAATGTATCACAATGCCGCAAAAAATTTTTTGGACTCTGTTATATTGATAGGATTTTGTTTCTACACATTTGTAACGCAAATTCTCGACTGTCTCTGCTGTCGTAAATATTTCGGTAAGAAAGTTAAGTGACCACCTACACGTAATGCGTCGTGGGCACCCAGCTCGCCTGGAAAAAAGCCATTAGTGTGTGCCTTTCAGAGGCACAGGTGGAGAAAAAAAAAGAGGTCATTATCCTCGCTATTGACATTGCTTTGTAGAAAGCATTGCAAATACGACACGCTCAAACTTGGAAACATATGATTTTACTGTGGAGCATGTGCTTTGTGCTACCTACTGAAATGCTTACGAACTGATGGGAAATATTCTTACATCTGCACACCTGATTATGACAAGTGTCTGTCCACGAAAGTTGAGAGAATTTCCACTAACTTATAAAATGCCACATGACTATTGAATTATATTTTTATGCTTTGCTTTAGATAGTTGCTTATTTCATTTGATATCTGGTTTCCAGCTGCGTTACGGCATTGGTTTTGTGAAATACAATTAAATGCATTTGCTAATGTGAAAACTTTCTGTCAACAGATCTATTAAATAATAATTTTATGATCCACATTCTTCGAAAAAGGAGCACTTGGAATGGAAAGAACAATAATAAGAGATTATTAACAGTAACTGCATACATAATTTTCTTTTCAACTACTCAGTATTTTTTTATAGAATAAGTTTTTGTGGTGCACCACTTTAATTATATAGACATTAAGATGTGAATATACATTTCCCTTATCTGCATTGTTGTCTTTAGTATACTATTTTTTCTGATTGTGGGTTTGTCATGTTTAGATATAAGTTATTACATTTACTGCTGCTTGCTTTGCCAATTTGCATTTCTTTGTCATTGCTGTTTGTGTTAATTGTTTTATGCTGCTGCATTACCTCGTCCCTTAGTTTAGCATCTGAGCTCAGTTGATTTAAGTTAGCTTAAGAGGGGGTAGACTATATAAGAAATTAACTATGATGGATTGGAAGACATGCATTGAGAAGCTATAAGAAAATGGTTTGGCCAAAGAAGTAGTGTACAGTGGAGAAAAACTATTTTTGAAAGAGGTTGTGAACAGAATACAGAAAGCATGCTTGGATAGGATTTTTTTTTTTTTTTTTTTTTTTTTTGGCTGGAGCAAATGTTGAAATAAGAGGGACGATCTATGGAATGAAGTTTTGGGTTGGACTGCAGTACCAAATGTTACACTGAAAACAAACCCTGTCCTTTCCTTTTGTGTTATCCCACTATGTGTTTGTGTACCCTTGTGTATTTGATTTCTTCCTGTCTCTGTGTACTGTTTCAAAGAACTTTTTTCTCTTTGAATACTAAGCTACATTTGCTATGGTGAGGAATACTGTTATCCTCAAATAGAATTTGCATTAATAATATGTTATTTACTTTATAAATATGTTTAGACATTATTTATTCTGTTTTGTTTTAATACCCACATGTGAAGTTGAAGTTTCAAAAGTTATTCTGATCTTATATGTATGTACTTATGTCATAATTCCTGTAATACTGATGTATATGTTATTTCGATTCTTTTGTAAAGCCTGTATTACTAAAATTGTTATCTGTATTGTTATGTTCTTTAATGATGTATTTTGTACCTTTGTAATTGTATTCGTCTGTTGTAAATTTATAATTGTATAGACACCAGTTCATCAAATTAAGTAACTTGTAAGCATTCACTTCACTGCACACATTTCTGTTGGTCATAGTATATGCACAATATGTGAAAAATAGGGGACTGTTAGTGCTCGCACGTGTGTTGATAATTCAGCAAGGGACTGGTTAACAGCTTTGCTGGTTCTAAGGACAATTCCAAAAACTTTGTGAGTGCACAAGTGGTGGTTTATGGACTTGCTATATGCTCCGCAAGACTCTTCGTTGGTGATTGTGCACCTGCACAGTCGCAACAGATGGCTGCTGGCTGTCTCTACATGGACTACAGTTGGTCTGCATCTTTGATGGCCCACCAATACCATTATTTCTACAATGACTGCACTGGGTCTGCACCTCTTGTGGCCCGCCAATACCGTAATCTCTACCAGGACTACAGTGGGTCTACTTTGTGATGACCTACCTACCAATATTCTTCAAAACGTCGACTGACTCTGCGGTGGGTTTACTCTGTTGTGGCCCATTACCTGTCTGCATGTCAAGAGTCAGCACTGTCTTTCTGTTGGAAGGACAACACTTCAACACTGCTCAGACTATGAGAAAAACATTGCTATTTTACTGTGATGAACGATCAGGACTGTCTATATGGACTGTGAGAAAATTTTAGCTTTTGACCAACATTGTATCAATAAGTGTGTTCATTTGATTTCTTTGTTATTGTAATTATGAAAAAATTTTTCAAATCTGTATTGGCCACTGCCCAAAAAAGTTGGTAAAAATTTTTGTGGTGAGCATGGGGGCTATGTAAGTCGGCTGTTTTGGTTTTTATGTTAGTAACGCCACGTAGCGCTCTGTATGAAAATCACTAGCTGCGTTGTGTGCAGTCTGTGGCTGGTTTGCATTGTTGTTGGCCATAGTAGTGTTGGGCAGTTGGATGTTAACAGCGCATAGCGTTGCGCAGTTGGAGGTGAGCCGCCAGCAGTGGTGGATGTGGGGAGAGAGATGGCGGAGTTTTGAAATTTGTAAGACTGGATGTGATGAACTGATATATATATAATGACTATTGAACACTATTAAGCTAAATACATTGTTTGTTCTCTATCAAAATCTTTGATTTGCTATCTATGCCTAACAGTAGTTAGTGCCTTCAGTAGTTTGAATCTTTTATTTAGCTGGCAGTAGTGGCGCTCGCTGTATTGCAGTAGCTTGAGTAACGAAGATCTTTGTGAAGTAAGTGATTTGTGAAAGGTATAGGTTAATGTTAGTCAGGGCCATTCTTTTGCAGGGATTATTGAAAATCAGATTGCGTTGCGCTAAAAATATTGTGTGTCAGTTTAGTGTTGATCAGAATAAGTAAAGAGAGTAATGTCTCAGTACGTTCAGTTTTGCTCAGATGTTTGAAAAGCAAATAATGTAAGAGGTTTACCAGCACAGCAATTCATTAATTTTTCTAAGGGGACGTTACAATACATTTAACCAACCGGGTATCTGATTTAAGGGCATTAAAGTTAGAGGATTGTGATAAGGAATCAACCGCTGAATTGGGGTCCTTGGTTAATACATTGCAGTTTAAGGTCACATGTTTAGAGCTTGATGGGAAGAGGACGGGGGAACAGGATTTGTTATCTTCCAGGCGGTGCCCTAGCGAGTCCGGGAATAACGTCCTTAAGTTCTCTGAGGGTTTAACCGAGGCGTTTTCTAAATTGCCTAATCCCCTGGTGCATCTGTTTCGAGACATCACAGAATTAGCTATAGACCAACTCGAGCAAATTGAATGGTTGTTATGGTTGTTGGTTCGGTTTGATCAAGAAGCTGATGTGTTTGATGTTTCGCATCAGGTAATTTTGTCTCCATCGTATCCTTTAACTAGAGGCGAATTGAGGACTCTGGTATCCAGGACCACGGCAGAAGGGTTTCCATTGTACCAGTTGAGGGAGCTTGTGTTTACCGAAAGATTGACGACGGAAGTTGGTAAACAGCTCGAGTGTCGCTATATTTGGCAGATGCAGCAAGATAGGGAGGAGTTGGGTCAATACGTGGAAAGAGTTAAGACGGCCTGTTTGGCCTTGTTAGTCGACTTACCAAAACGGGAGTTCGTTTCAACTGTCCTGAGGGGAATGCGAATGGCGGATAAGTCACATTCTGTTTTTCGTCGTCGTCCCTCCACTTAGGAAGAAATTCGTGACGCCGTTGTAGCGAAATCCACGTTGCCGCCCTCGAACGATAGACACTGTGCAGTTAAAATTCAGCCCGTGGGAGTCACCGATGGGAACTCAGGATTACAAACATCAGCTGAGTCTGCTAAAGGAGAATCGCGGCGTTGTTTAAGGTGCGGTCGAACAGTGCATTTAGTTCGTACTTACGTTCAGCCGCGGTCACCTACAGACAATAAATGACACCTGGCTGGGCAGTAACACCGGGGTCGAACCTTTAAACCCTGGTAGCCCGTGTCGGTGCTCGATCATCACCCCCACTGCCTTAAATTTGTTGTCGAGTAGGTGGCAAACCTATTTGTGCCCTTTGGGATTCTGGTAGCTCATTTTCATTGTTGAACTTGGAATGGTTTCTTGAATTTGGACATCTTGCGAGACATAGGCCGGTCCATTCTTTGGTGCAGGGGTGTCGGCTTGCCAACGGGGAGGTTTTGCCGCTGCATGGTTGGGTCGGAGGGAATATCTCCGTTGGGGATTTCTCTTGACCCTTGTCTTTGGTCTTGGTTAAGGAGCTGCCGGTCGATCTGATTTTAGAATGTGATTTTATCGGTAAAACTGGTCTTGTTTTGGATTATTCTGGTTACTCCTTTTCCTTTAAGTTCGCTTCTGGTCAGAAATTTGGGTTCTGTGAGTGTACTAAACGTAAGGTGCATCGAGATGCAGAACTGCTGGCAGTCGATGCTAAGGTTTGTAAGTTTGGTGTCTCCCATCTGCCTTCTAGCAGGCGTCTGTTTGTTGGAAAGTTTCCCAGAACTTCTTTGTGATTGACTGGGGGTTACTAATGTTCTTGACTACCATATTCGTCTGTCGGACCATATTCCCACCAGGCAGTCCCCATATCGTCTCTCACTGCCTAAGCTGAAAATACTAAGGGGAAAGATCTCCAAAATGCTTGAGCATGGAGTTATTATGCCCTCTACATCCGCTTATGCCTACCCTATATTCCTCGTCCCTAAGGATCAGGGGCGGGACTTTCGGCCTCTTGTTGACTACTGTCACCCACATTTACCTGATCCTCATAACCGCTTTACTTGGTTTGCTGTGGCTAATTGGTTTACTGTGCTCGAACTGAATTTAGTCTATTATCGGATACCATTAGCCGAAGAATGTAAACATGTTACAGCATTTTTTACTCATTGGAATCTGAGTTTAAGAGGGTCCCGTTTGGTTTGGCTACCTGTGCAGCCGTCGTTACTTGTTTGCTGGATAATATTCTTCGAGACTTGAAATTAGTCTGTGTTTATAATTACCTGGGCGATGTCGTAATTTATAGTCGTTCGTTTCAAGATCATTTGGAACATATCCAGCAAGTTTTTGCTAGGTTGCAGGGGCTGGTTTGACTGTTAAACCCAATAAGGTGACATTATCCAGGCAGCATGTGTCCTTCTTAGGTCATCTAGTATCAGACGAGAGTATTCGCATTGATCAGGAGCGGACTAAAGCCCAGAGAGCCCTTCCACCGCCCACTGATAAGCGAAGGATTGCCAAGTTCATAGGCATGGCGAATTATTTTAGGCGTTTTGTCCGTAATTTTGCTCAGTTGGCGGCTCCTTTATATGAACTGCGCCGAAAAGAGGTGCGTTTTGAGTGGGGACCTACTCAAGAGGCCACGTTTGACCACATTAAGGTGGCTATAGCCAATCCTCCTGTTCTCGGAGTGCCTGATTTTAATACGAAATTTTTTGTCCTAACCGACGTATCTAATGCGGGAATTTCGGCAGTCCTCCTCTAGAAGTTCGAGGGTTATTCCTGCTGTTATCGTGTGCGGAGCCATCGAGAATAACTTCGGCTCACGGATGGGAGTGATTGAGCAAACTGCGAGCACACGGTATGCCACGAACACACTGCGTCGTTATGTGTTACCTCTAATGGGACAACAGCGTCATGGTGCCAATTTTCTACAGGGCAATGCTCCTCCGTACAGGGCTCATTCCCCTTAAGGACGGACTGTGTGGTACTGAGGTACTGCTTCGACTCATGGCCTCGTTTATGTTCCCAATAGAGGATGTGTAAGAATACTCAAGTCTTCAACTTCGTCCCACAGATAGTATCTAGGATACCAAGGAGCAGTTAGAACAGTTTCGTGCCTGACCTAAGAACAGGATTCAACGACTTTATACAACACTTCCCAAAATAACAATAAAAAAACAGTGCATGCATCCAGCCCACAGTCGTACTGGTAAGTGAGATCTTGTTGCCAAGTTCATTGTGAATTTGACACGATTTTGTAATCTCTGAATAGCATCACGCACCCTTTAAGGCTGTGAAGTTTCCACCTCCCGTTGTAGATGCTTCACATTCTGTCAGGCAGTGTACCTTTAATGATACGGTGAAACTACAGCAGTCCCATAAACAGCAGAGAAATTTGCTTGACCAGTAAACAAGGTGCATGTCTATTTTCTGAATGTAGGTGCATGTACACTCCACAAACGTGGTCAAGTAATACGCTGTGAAAGCAAGACTTCCTTCCCATATAGCCCACAGTGTGCTAATCAAAGGCAGAAGGAAACCCTCCTGATGCAATGTATCAGGCAGAACTGTCTGCTGAAAGTGCTAAAAGGCCCTCATGACGTTTTTTGTTGCCGATGCTCACCGCTCGGTGCCTAAATGTGATGCAGATTTGCTAATGAGATCAGCACGTCCACATGCAAGGTGATGAGCAACATCTGACATAATAATTTGATTGAGTGCACTGTCGTTTTTAACTGTCTGGGCCCCATACTGTGCAATCTGCAATTCTGCAATATGCAATTTTTCGTCCAATTTATTTCCTACTAGTCATATACAGCATGCTATGTGGAAAACAATGGGAGCCTAAACCTCCATCTTTAGTGATTCCACTCATCCACAGGTGTATATATATATATATATATATATATATATAATAGCGTTGTAGTATAAGGTAAAAGCAGCCTCGCCCATATGTAGTATTATTATATCAAGTATCATTTAATGTTTTTAAAAAATCTCTTAATAATAGTCTTTCTCATAAACAGTAACTTTTGACAATCATTCATTTCAATTTAAAGAATTTACTAATATATCCAATCCATGATCGTCCCGATTATTGTAAAGAAAAAATCAGTTGTTCTTTTTATACATGACAAATCTATTGGCCAGCATTGCACTGAGCTGTGCCAGAAAAATTCCATATAGGAGCAGATATATATGCGTTATCCGGCGACTTCGTTGAGGTCCACGACGCAGCAATGCTGACGTCTAAAATTTACCAGTTTAAATTCACAATCAATTATTGATAGGTTATAAGCGAGCCACAAGTTTTTATTGAGAGATTAGTCACATTTTTATTATTGGTAGGTTACAGAATTTATATGTTGGTAGGTTACGCTGAATCTGAATGAATGTTGTAATACATAATTATATTTTTTACTGCTCGGAGGTATTTTATTTTACTGTGGGGAGGTTACACTCACTGTAGGGAGGTTACGCTAAGTGTTGGAAGGTCACACTTGTCGACAACAGACCAGGATCGTATTTCTGTGAATTTCTGAGAAGTAGTCAGTTATATATCTGCTCTTATTTACTTAATGTTAAATGTAGTTTGCAGCTGGCGCAACGCATTTACTATTTTGTCACTCTTTCTTTCACAGATCATCGGCAATTTATTGCTCTCTGTTGTTATTATATTTGTTCCATTTTGTTTTGTCTTAGATTTTGTGTCTCCCTTTGAGTTCCGAAAATGCCGCGAAAAATTGCTAACAGTACATCGCGATCCGTAATGAATGAAAAAACTGACTTGAATAATTTGACTGATTATACTAGTGACTCTCAGTGCCATAATGATAATCCTCAAATTATAGATAATCAATGAGTGCAGATCACCAGTAATGATTTTATTTCAAATGTTGCACAAACAAACTCAATCGTGTCCACAATTAATTTAACGTCAATCGATGACGCGTCACGTTCCGTTACAATGAACGCTGCCCAGTTTGACACACCTGACTTGCAAAATTTACACAGTGAACAGATAAATGTTTCTAACGAAAATGAACAATGTAGTCAAAATATGTCAGATTTATTTGATTCCGATGTAGTGACCAACAGTGCACATACATTTAGCAAACCTTTTCATGAATCATACAATGACCAAATGGTTACACAAAACGTGACACATGCAGATACATCATCACACAGCACAGAAAATAGTGTCGCTAATTTTGGCATGGATCAAGTTATGGCAGTATTGCTACAACTTAATGAATCGTACAAGCAACTTAATGAAAATCTCAAACAACTTAATGAAAAACACGACAACAATTTCAAACAACTTAATGAAAAACAAGACAACAATTATAAACCACTTAATGAAAGTTACAATCAGTCGAATGAAAACCACGACAGGTCGTTCAAACAAATTAATGAAAAACTTGACACCTCTGTTGAACAGCTTACTGAACAGATTACGGCCGTTGCTGTGCAATGTCATGATGCTAAAGAACAAATACGTGAGGAAATTAAGGCTTGTGCTAGGAACAGTAGTGAAGAAATTAGATCTTCTGCACAAGAATTAAGTAATACACATGCATCCACAACGAAATTACTTAGAGATGAAATTAGTGCAGTCGCTAAACAATGTTCTGAAAACGCAACACAGGGAAACCGGAAGATTTATATCCAGATAATTTGCGAGAGACATATAACGGTGCTAAGAGATAAAGAAAAACCTCGCACGATGACATACATATTATTGTTGTCGTGGTCTTCATTCCAAAGACTCAATTAATACAACTCTCCACGTTGGCTATTCTATACACGCCATCCTCGGGTAACTATTGAAATCTACATCAATTTGAGCCTGCTTACTGCAGAGATACATATGTGCACAATAGAAAGTAAATCGGCCTCCTTGAGGTTTATAATTCTTCTCTGGAGCAGTATTATGTAATCACATTTAATTATGAGAGACGTATATGATTCACAAATGGCAGTGAGAACAAAACCATTGATTCAGAGAAGAATGATAATCCTCAAGGCGATTAAAGTAATTTCTTTTACGATGGTAAATAATCTTAACTTCGCACGGTTAGAGAAATTTCCTCATAAACAATAGTTATTTTCAATTTATAATGGTTGAATTCTTTTCTGTAAAGAATGAACTTATTGAAGTGTCAGGTAGTTCACTGCATTACTCTGTTCCGCCAAGACTACCTAAGCTCACAATTTGATTTTACTGCAGAGACCACAAGTGAACCTCATAGACAGTCCTCGAACCTTACTGTTAAAATGTTAAGAAGTAGAATGATTTTAGTACCGCACCACATTTTCTCTTCGTAAGTGATCCTAGAATTAACTTGGAATACGTCTCCAAGCCACACAATTTTATTTCGATGGGCATTCCACGAATGTTACACAGCCTTCATCTTGCTTTACTAGCTTGGTGTGCGTTCTTCTACGTATTTCTTTTGCGTTTTTACTATCTACCAAGTGTACTAACTCGGCGAGGAAGTGACAGTCATGTCTCGCAATGTGCAAAATTCCGATTTCTGATACACCCATTCTTCATGATTGTCTTCCACAGTCTCGGCAGTGCTTCAGTTCTGCGAAGAACTGCTTTCAGTGTAACATCAATACCAATGTTTACCTCATTTCCTGCGATGTTACAAACTTCGCAAGCTTGCTGTATATCTACTGAGATACAGCCATTCAACCAGACTAGTTAACTGGAAGTGTATGGTAGAGGGAAGTAGCCACAAAATACCACTAGTTGACGAGGGAATTTAATTACCGTAACTAGTGCTGCAGGAGCCTCGACACAAATACACAGTGGGGTGGTCCACTTTACGGTTCGGATTTTATTACCATGGTCTGCTGTTACCGTACCAAAGCGTGGACGTACAGAGAGGTGCTTACTGGCTGTGCGTCTCTAATTTGGCCTCATTATTTAATGACCCCTATTAGTCGATGAAATGTACCTTTTAAGTTCGTTAATGACCACCCAATTTATCACATGGAGTGCACATAATGATTTGATTCCAGGTCGGAACGTTAAGGAAAATGCAATTGTCTGAACACCTATTTTATGTTGCAGATGTATTATTATTTAATGTGCATGTCATGACGAAAGTAAAACGTCAATTTGATGAAGAGAATTGTGTCAGAAAATTAAGGCATATAATCGTTCACTATTCTTCACTGAACCAGATTAAGAGTTCACTGGTATTTCGCCGTATAACATTACTCCCTCTTGCGTCGTTGGTCATCTTATTGGCTCGATGCGCCCGCCACGAATTTCTGTCTTATGCCAACCTCTTCATCTGAAAGTAGCATTTGCACCCTACTTCCACAATTATTTACTCGATGTAATCCAATCTCTCTTTTCCTGCGGTTTTTATCCTCTATAGGTCACTCTTGTTCCATAGAAGGTCTTCCCTAACGTCATAAGATATGTCCTACCATCCCAACTTTTCCTCTTCTCACTGTTTTACATATTCCTTTTCCTGCCGATTCTACAGAGAACTTTTTCACTCCTTATCTTATCCGTCTCCTTAATTTTCATCATCCATCATCTTCATCTCAAATGCTTCATCTCTCCAATTTTCTGGTCAATCATTGACTATCACATATGCTGTCCTTCGAACTTACACTCTCAGGAACCCCTTCCTCAAACTGAGGTAAGTGTTTGATGCAAGCAGTTTTCTTTTCGCCAGGACTGTCCTCTTCGCTGGTGCTTTTTACTTCATCCTTGTTTTCTCCGTCGAGTGGTATTTTGCTTCCAAGTAACAGAGCTTCTCAACTTCATCCACTTCACTGTCCCCAATTCGATGCTGAGTTTATAGCCAGTGGTCTCCTCACCATCATCACTTTCATTTTGTTTACTCCCAATCTGTATTCTATACTAATTACACTGTGCCTGAAGGGTCCTCGTATCTTGGGAAATTCGAAAACTCACCGTTTGAAGCGTTCAGCGCTCTGCTGGGAAATGACGCCACCATTGTCTTGAATGCACGCAATTTCGGCGTACCTAGTTTAAGCTGTTTGATTGAGCTGCGCCGCTTTCACTTTATAGTTTCATTGTAAATGACTGAGGAGATCTTCTGACGGCCTTAGATGGATTTAGTGCAAATATTGGTCTGTCTGTATTCAGCTTTAACTGCGAGAGGAGCACTGTGGTGTGAACGTTGTCGTTGTGGGTTCTGTTAGTGCATGACCACAGGATTTATAGCCTTCGCCACCATGTCTGTCTTAATCCGTTATCTCTAACGTCAGTGATACATTTTGCTTACTTACATGCCTATGGACGAGTACTACCGTACATTGGGACAAATGGTTCAAATGGCTCTGAGCACTATGGGACTCAACATCTGAGGTCATCAGTCCCCTAGAACTTAGAACTACTTAAACCTAACTAACCTAAGGACATCACACACATCCATTGAACGTACGAGCGTAGCGGTCGCGCGGTTCCAGATTGAAGCGCCTAGAACTGCTAGGCCATACCGGCCGGCGTACGTTGGGACAATCTTGTGTTAATTTGGCCACTGCCTACCTAGTGAAAGTGTGCTAATACCCACCATGAATTAATATCCAAATTCATCTACGGCTAGTGACGGTAGAATGAAAGTTTGAAGTTTTGGCGTAGGTTAGGTGTAACTTACAAGACCTAATAGCTCCAGTGCCTTAGGTTAAGCGACGAAATAATCACGCCTAGATAGATTCAAAGAGCGCTCTATGTGGAATACCCTGTCCGACCAAGAAATTATCGCTGCTAACTTGAGGTTTGGTGATACGTGCTGTGTGTATAACTAATCCTGTTGTCCATGCAGTGTGTGTCTCGACTGCGTAACTGAGTTACAGCTGGTGCCAAAGAGTTCAGTTAGATGTCAAGGGGGGAGTAAACCACCCGCATAAAATTATTGATTGTGTATATTGTGTCTTCATATAGGGTCTTCCAGTGACAAATTATAAAGGTTGTTGTCCCCTGTTCTACCGAATTTCGTGTATTTAATTTTGGAATTGTCAATTTCTAGTCACTACAGCTTTGCAGCTTCTTTCAATTCAATCACTACTCTCCCCGATAACATCCTATGTCTACTAAGAACTCCAACGTCATCAGCATATTTGGCCAACTGAGTGATTCTTATGTCTATGTGTCCAGATATTTGCAGTTTTTTTATAACTTCTTCTAAAGTTAAATCGAAAAGCATTGTGGGAATATCAACACCTCCTTTATTGATACTGAAGCAGTAAGTTAATTCCCCATCTGCTCTCGCCATTGCCTTGGACCTCTGCCAACGTTACTTTAGTAATCAGAAAGTATTTGGGTGTTATGCCAAGCAGTTTTCCTCCCTGTCTAGACTACCCAAGATCATCTAGAAGCCCACGATGATCTTGTTGATCATAAGCTTTCTCCTCTGTTGGTCTCATTTCACACATTTGGTGTACTCATGAAAGCCCAGTATATGTTCCATGTAAGGGATATCTATCGTACAGGCTTCCAGATAATAGTTTATATGCAAAATTCAGCAGTGTGAGATCTGTGTAGTTAGAGTAACATGCCTTGCCATCTTTCTTACGTATGTGTTGGATTACACCTATGGTCCATTCTTCTGGAATTCTTTCGTGATTCCAGATTAAACAGATATGTTTATGTACCCATATGTGCAAAGATATGCTTCCTTTCTTTAATAG
This sequence comes from Schistocerca cancellata, assembly GCF_023864275.1. NCBI lineage: Eukaryota > Metazoa > Arthropoda > Insecta > Orthoptera > Acrididae > Schistocerca > Schistocerca cancellata. The sequence goes on from NC_064630.1 coordinate 709,935,944, forward strand.
GTCGGTAGTTATTACTTCGTTTCCTGGAGCTTTGTGAATTTTTTTACAATTCACCACCTTCTGTACTTCTGCAAGAGCAGGCTTTCTTATTTTTGGTTCTACTGTACGGCATATCCGTTATTCCCCATCCGTACCATCACACTCAAGCATTTCTTTGAAATGTTCTCTCCATCTGTTTATCACTTTCCACCTCGCCGTGAGCATACTTCCATATTTATCCTTGCAGTTTATTATATTACGGCAAGGCCTTCTGCTTTCTTCGTTTAACATTTTGCAAAAAAGGGATTCCCGTGGTCTAGGGGTACCGTCTTTGATTGGTAATCATTTTGCAAAAAAGGGATTCCCGTGGTCAAGGGGTACCGTCTTTGATTGGTAATCAAAACGTTCTTGGTCCTGGGTTTGAAATCCGTCACCGCTTAAATTTTGATTAATAATCATCATTGGCGACCGAAGACTTCCGGCATAATAAAGCTTTGGAGGACTTAAGATCAAATAAGGCAGAAGGAGTAGGCAACATTCCATCAGATTTTCTAAAATCATTTTGTGAAGTGGCAACAAAATGACTATTCACGTTGGTGTGTAGAATATATAAATCAGGCGACGTACCATCTGACTTTCGGGAAAATATCATCAAGACAATTCCGAAGACTGCAAGAGGTGAGAACAGCGAGAATTACCGCACATCCAGCCTAACTGCTCATGCATCCAAGCTGCTAGCAAGAGTAATATACAGGAGAATGGAAAAGAAAATATATCATATGTTATAGGACGATAAGCTTGGCTTTAGGACAGGTAAAGACGCCAGAGAGGCAATTTTGATGTTGTGGTCGATAATGGAAGCAAGAATAAAGATAAAATGAAGACATATTCATAGGATTTGTCCACCTGGAATACACGTTCTTCAGTGTAAGTTGCTGCAAGGTGTTCGAAATTCTGGTACGCTATAGGGAGAGATGGGTAATATACAATACGTACAAGACCCAAGAGGAAATTATAGGACAGGACGACTAAGGAGGAAGTGCACTGATGAAAAAGGGTGAAAGACACGGATGTAGTCTTTCGATCATACAGTTCAATTTGTACTTCGAAGAAGCAATGTTGTTGTTGTTGTTGTTGTTGTTGTTGTGGTCTTCAGTCCTGAGACTGGTTTGATGCAGCTCTCCATGCTACTCTATCCTGTGCAAGCTTCTTCATCTCCCAGTACCTACTGCAACCTACATCCTTCTGAATCTGCTTAGTGTATTCGTCTCTTGGTCTCCCCCTACGATTATTACCCTCCACGCTGCCCTCCAGAAGCAATGATGGATATAAAATAAAGGTTGAGGAATGGAATTAAAATTCAAGGTGAAAGGGTATCAGTGACATGATTCGCTGATGACATTGCTATTGTGAGTGAAAGTGAAGATGAATTACATGATCTGCTGAATGGAATGAACAGTCTAATGAGTACAGAATATGGATTGAGACTAACTTTAAGAAAGACGAAAGCAATGAGATGAAGCAGTAATGAAAAAAGCGAGAAAGGTAACATCAGGATTGATGGTCACGAAGTAGATGAAGTTAGAGAGTTTTACTACCTAGGCAGAAAAGTAACCACTGATGGACGGAAATTAGGAGAACATCTAAAGCAGACTAGCACTGGCAAAAAGGGCATTCCTGGCCAAGAGAAGCTTATTAGTGTTAAACATAGACCTTAATTTGAGGAACAAATTTTTGAGAATGTACGTTTGGAGTAATGGCAGTGCAACAACGACTTCGGGAAAACCAGAACAGAAGAGTTTCTAAGCTTTTCAGATGTGGTGCTACAGACGACTGTTGAAAATTAAGTGGACCGATGAGATAAGGAATGGGGAGCTTTCTTGCAGAATCGGACAGGAAAAGAATATGAGGAAAACACTGACAAGAAGAAGGGACAGGATGGTAGGACATCTGTTAGGACATCAGGGAATGTCTAGAGGGAGATGTAGAGGGCAAAATCTGTAGAGGAAAATGTGGTGTAACCGCCAGACACCGCACTTGCTAGGTGGTAACCTTTAAATCGGCCGCGGTGCGTTAGTATACGTCGGACGCGCGTGTCGCCACTATCAGTGATTGCAGACCGAGCGACGCCACACGGCAGGTCTACAGAGACTTCCTAGCACTCGCCCCAGTTGTACAACCGACTTTGCTAGCGATGGTTCACTGACATAATACGCTCTCATTTGCCGAGACGATAGTTAGCATAGCCTTCAGCTGCGTCATTTGCTACGACCTAGCAAGGCGCCATTACCAGTTACTATTGATACTGAATCATGTACAGTCAAGAGGGACGTTCATCATTTATGGATTAAAGTTAAGTATTCCACCAGATACGTCCGTTTTTCTAAATTCTAATTTCCTTGACCTGTTCCAGACCTCACGCCACCCTGCGTGAGCTAAAACGCGTGCCTTTCGGCTTCCTCTAATAACCCGGTGTTGGCTCTCCTGCCAACCTACAACAGAAGACATAGATTGTAATACATCCAGCAAATAATTGAGGACGCTGGTTGAAAGTGCAACTGTGAGATGAAGAGGTTGTCACAGGAAAGGAATTCGTGGCGGCCCGCATGAAACCAGTCAGAAAACTGAAGGAAAAAAAAGTACTTCCTACTCTCTTGCCTATTATAATGCTCTTCCATGCCCTCTCCTTTCCATTTAAGGCCTCTCTTTTCTTTTTTCTGCGTATCCTTTTCTATTCTATCCTCTTTTCGTTATGCATAACGTGGTTAATTTTCATACTTCGTGGGAGGCATTTTAATCTTGTTCTTTCATCTGCTGCACCACCTGTCTTCATTCATCATTATTTCGTTCTTCATTTCGAGGTCTTCGGGAGTCCCCTATTACGCCTTTGTCACAGTTGCGACATTATCCTTTACCATTCATTACCTTTGTCATTACTCTACTTCGCTAGCAGTGATTTCTGTTTCAATTTATTTTCACATTCAGAAGCTGTATCTCTATATTCAGTTTGTCTACATTCCATTTCATAGTTGTTTTAATTTGTTCTTTAAATGCCATAGACATTCCTTGCCTCATTTTTGGAGCTACAAGGTAGTAACCCGAATGTGATTTTTCTCCCTGAAAGTTGCATACGTTTTCAGTGTCGCTTGCCCGTTTTTTGGATATCCTTATGTGGTCAATTTTATTTAAGTCATTCTTTCCCTGGAATTTTCCAGATTCCTTTGTGAATATTTTTGCTTATCTTTTCTTTGCCAAATGCTCTGCTCATTTCCTCATGCAAGCCCTCCTTACGAAAAATGGCGTAGAAAAGTTCCTTTCCAAGCATTGCATTATAATTGCCGAGGACTATTCACGAATCATATTCAAGCATCATTTCACAGACATCATGCAAGCTGTCAGCGAGAACATCTCATACTTCTGTTGGAGCGTATATGTTTACAAAAGTCGTATTAGGGAAACTTAGTTTCCCTCTAAGGGTGCATCTTCTGTCATTGCATGGTGTAAAGGAGAGGATAGATTTGCGCTTTTCTTCCAATGAACGCAACCCCACGATCTCCTTGTTTACCATTTCTCCCAGTGTAATATAATGTAAAATTTTGCTTCCAAACCTCTACTTCACTCTTCCGTCTGGTCTGTTGGAGGGCAACTAATTTCAATCCCATACCTCAACACTTCTTTGGCTACGTATTTCGTTTCTACTGGTTGCCTCAGGATTCGGGAATTCCATGTTCCAAATTTAAGAGTCATATTCATATCCCTGTTCATTAGTATATTTCCTCCCTGGAAGGGCTTTCTCTATTCATTACAATGTTTTTCCAAGGCAGGGGTGTTGGTCCTGCACTCAACCACTTATTTTTCTAAGGACTATTTCTCCCGCTACCGTATGCTCTGAGCTAGTTTCCCACTGAGGTCGGGTGCCCTGTCTTCCACAAATTTACTCAGGTTCCTGGGGTTCGCTAACTTGGAAATGAGAGACTGGACTGTGTAGGAGAGGCTACTCGACTTTATCTTGCCGGAAGTCATATTTTACGCATCATTACCCCATTTGAACTCCGCTTATTTTCTTCATCCAACACTTGTCAGTACAGGTAGGTAGTAGGTAAAATATTTATCGACTACTTATGACCCGTGCAGTCAGCAAATACACAGAAAAGAGATCCTGCTATTACCGTACCTCATGTTGACGAAACTACAGTCTTGCAGTAGTGGAGCCCTCCACCTAAGCATGGCAGCAGCTCTGGTGGTTCCATTATCACTGATGTCACGAGGTAACAGCGAATTTTGACCACAACTTTACGACAAATGGTTGGACGTAAGAGTGCACACCATGAGTAAGTGCCGATGCCTCGTCAGCATGACGTGCGTCACCCCAGAGGTCAGTGTGCCATGGCCGCGCGCTGTGCTGGCGGCCACAAGGGCCGAGAAGCCCTCGCTTGCACAGACGTTCCGTGACACACTGCAGCACCTCATTGCCCACACGGAGACTGCCGACTGTGATTCAGAATGTAAATAGTCGTGAATACTACGCCCTGGTTATCCAGCAAGGATTGACCAAGAAGGATGAGCTGGTTTCTCAGGATGGGGCAGGATAAGGTTACGATTGTGGATGGGGCCGTAATGAGTTACTCTCAGCTACACAACAAATACGTAAACTTTATTTTAAGAAACTAAAATTTTAAAACAATCTCTTAAAAAAAAACACAACTGACTGTATGACAGCTGAACACCTTACCACAAAAAATTCCACAATTAGGGCCGAAGGCCACCAGCAATAACCTCAAAAGAACAAACGGCTGAAGGCGTAAATTAGAAGACATAAGAATGATTCCAAATAGCGCGTATTAAGATAAATACTTCGTTTTTAAAGCAAACTGTAACACGGCTGAAGGCGTTATTATAAAAGAAGTGAAATTGTCACTAGTCAGAAGGCCACAAACAATTCCAAATAACAAACGGCTGAAGGCCTGAATTAGAAGTTAGGGAAACAACTCCCAATAGCACTTTTGAAATAAATCCATTGTTTTTAAAACAAGTTTGCTTAAGAAAAAACTTACTTTAACACGGCTGAAGGCCTTATCACCAAATAAGTGAAACTATTGCTCGGTTGAAGGCCACGAAAACAATAATTAGAAAATTACAAATATCCTTAAAACAAACATCACAATCAAAGGAATCAGGACAAGCGGTTCTCAGCAAGTGTTCCAAGGGTCGGTCTGGGAAGGTAACATAAGGTAAGGTGAGACAGGCAGCCAAGAGCTGTACTCACGTAACAGAATGGCAACTCAATCTAAAAAAAAATGGTTCAAATGTCTTTGAGCACTATGGACTTAACATCTATGGTCATCAGTCCCCTAGAACTTAGAAGTACTTAAACCTAACTAACCTAAGGACATCACACAACACTCAGTCATCACGAGGCAGAGAAAATCCCTGACCCCGCTGGGAATCGAACCCGGGAACACGGGCGTGGCAACTCAATCTAAGGGCAGCTTAAGCTCCGACCGACCGACTGACTAACCAATCCGCCTAACGTCCGATCATTGGTACAATGATGGAATATTTTTAGGCAAGGGCGAAGAGACAGACAGTATTATGTCTTCAGAAAACACCCAAGGCCAAAGGAAACACTAGAACAAAGACAGACCTCTCCCTCCCCCCCCCCCCCCCCATGAACAGTACAATACAACAGGTAGTCGAACTACACGCTGTGTCCGACAGCATTAACAAGAGTCCGCAGTTCGTGGTCGTGCGGTAGCGCTCTCGCCTCCCACGCCCGGGTTCCCGGGTTCGATTCCCGGCGGGGTCAGGGATTCTCTCTGCCTCGTGATGACTGGGTGTTGTGTGATGTCCCTAGGTTAGTTAGGTTTAAGTAGTTCTGAGTTCTAGGGGACTGATGACCATAGATGTTAAGTCCCATAGTGCTCAGAGCCAGCCAAGCATTAACAAGAAGCGGATAGGTACACTGCTAGAAAAGCACACTAACCTCCACGGAAGGTAACTGGGGCGTTAGCGGCCACAAAACAGAAAATATCGCTAGTTGCACTTCACTAGTAAGACTGATACTAAATTCAATGATGAATAACAAACAGAGAAAGACGGCTGCAATATTTCACCGCCTCGAAACACTTCACTCGCCGCCGCCTGACTCAGCGGCCCTGAGGGCAACAACTCGCCGACCAAAGGCGAGATCACAGAATTGCATTAGCAGTTAACTCTTCACTCAACTTAAACGTCCAGTTTTCGGTGTGCAACGAAGTCGTCGCTCTCGCAGCTACCCCTCCTCGATCCGGCAGTGGCAGCACGCTGCCAGCGGCCCCAGCTTGCGCTCGCGCTGCACGGCCCTGCTCGCTGCTGCACCAGAACCGAACTGTTCTCCGTTCGCAATTCCCCACTCAATCCAATACGCAGACAGCATTTAAATAACTGCTGATTCAAAATCACTAGATACACACGGATCCGGCGAAACAATTCCAGCAACAACTCACAATACTAAATCCAGTCACTGTCAAACAACACAGACGAATTATAAGTCGGCACAAACACAGAGAAGCCAGGAGCGGTCGGAAGATCAAATGCACGTCGTCCGCTGCGACGACCGACCGAACGACCAACCATCGGTCGTCGTGACTCAAGTCAAGCACGGGGAAGATCCCAGTATAGATCATCGACTGACAACTTATTGCGATCGGGTGACTTCGATAGGCGGACACACACGCACACAAGTGAAATTTGCACTACTCGAATATCAAGGTCCATTCAGAGAAAACTCGCTGAATCCGGTCCTTGACGTGGTCATGCACTCTCGCGACCACATCCTTCCGTCGGACAGTGCATGTGTGTCGCCAGCGGTCGGGGAGTACTGGCTGTCCGTCGCTCGACAAAAGACGACCCGGAAACACTAGAGGCCGCTCCAAAGGTGGTACTACAGTACGGGCTATCGATAAACGCTGGCGCTGCTACTGACGGACAGACAAGCCGAGCAAACGTTGTGGCGCCAGTGAAAACACTACGGAAACGAGACGTCACTATCACTGTAACAACATGCCAAGCTATGAACGGCATCAACGCGAGCCGCAACAAGGTACAAAGACAGAAAATGTTCACGAGTCAGACAGGAGGCTGTACGAACATGCCACGGCTGGTCGTTGTGGAGATAGCAGCAACCGGAAGACCCGCAAAGGTCTGTAGTAGAGGAGTGCCGGCCGCACGCCAGTCTCCTTATCTGAGAAGACCCTTAGAAAGTAACGGCACACCTCTGGTACAGTATGCATCAGAGTGGCTGTATCTTGTTGTCGAAGTCAGTAAACAGGTAGCAGTCATGGTATCATCGGTCAGATTGTCAAGGTTTCACTGAAACTCAAGAGACAGTCACTCTGTATGCTTCTAGTGATACGGACAGAATGGCAGCATGGCTCAATGTGTCTTTGAGTTTTGAAAGCATCGTTATTTGAAGGGCCAAGCCTGCACCTACGACACAGTGGCTTTTAGTGTATGAGTGTAGCAGTGGTTACAGGTCTCCCACGCATTACTGTGGGGAGGAGCGTGAGGTGCCATTTGTCACCCATGGAAGCGTATGTGTCACCTCTCAGCGAAGAAGGTCAAACTGTTTTGGATTTTTGGCCACCATTCGATCTCATACATAGACATCATGCATATGCTGCTCCTCATTCTTCCTATCAGTCACTTCCTCCTTGTCTTCACGCTTCCTTGTTGGGGAGGGTGTTTTTGTGGTTAAAAGCTTTCAATCGATATTTGCTCTACGTCTTATTTATTTTTACTGACCGTAGGACCAGGTTCTGCATCAAAGACAATAACCTCAAAGTCAAAATGACTTCTTAGATGGTTAAAAACCGTTCAAAAGCCCAGATTGCCAAAATTATTTTTTATTTAGACAACCGGTTTCAAGAGTCTTAGCTGTTATCTTAAGGTGTTAAACATTACTTTGTAGTAAAACATGTTCGTTTTACTCTGGGCTCATGCACAAGACGTCATGTGGATAAAACTCAGCAAATCATAAACGTCTGTCAGCGCTAAAATATTTACAAACACGTATCATCTTGTCCAAAAGGCGATGTACACATACATATTGCTCACAGATGCCTGTTACGTGATACAAATTCATACACAATAGCACATGTGTTTGCATATGCTGACCATATACTGAACAGTGCGCTTTTGCTTTTGAATGGTGTTTAACAACTAAAACCGGTCGCACTTGAATACTCTCATAATGAGAAAATTCAATCAGATTTTTTAGACGTTTGCTGATTAATGCCTGGCTGGTAACTAGTAACTAGACACCCACTAATAACACCACACACTAGTCACCAACAACTGCTAACAATGGGACCACAGCGAGCCATCTAAAGGCAGGTCGCCCGACTATTTTCATAGTGAATTATCAGGATTATCCACCATTGGAGGAACGTGGTTAAGGGTTACTGTTAAATAATAGAGTTTCTTCTGGTCGTTGTTGAACAAAGAAAATGTATTTCCCCGACGGAGGTTCGAGTCCTAACTCGGACATGGGTGTGTGTGTTGTCTTTAGCGTAAGTTAGTTTAAGTAGTGTGTAAGTCTAGAGACCGGTGACCTCAGCAATTTGGTCCCATAGGAATTCACACACATTGGAACATTTGAAATGTGTTTGTCACATCTAAACATGTGGCTTCAGCGCAGAAAAATGATGACATGCTGGCTGTACTCACCGCCATGGATTAACGCTGCGACGTCGTGTACGTGTGAACCGTGATTTATTTTCAAAGAATATTCTTAAGAATTTATTTTATTTACTAGCGATTCATCAACAACATTGACACATTTAATCACTCTCTGTAAGCATGGAAGTAGTTGCCAGGGAATAACTGATGAAATCGTAACCAAATTCCTTTTAACGAATGGGAATTTTATTCACATTAATAGTGCCTAAAGGCATTTTTTTTAAAGAAACAGATTTAATATTATAATCAGAAAGCACCCTCTAAATAGCAAAGTTACAATTTATTCAGAGGCAGAAAGAAACAAGTTTTGACTGTATGAACTTTCGGGCAGAGAACCTTCTCGCTCCATTTTCACACGGCCGTAGTTAGGACAGCTCACAACAGCCTCTGAAAGACTACACTGGTGCAAATCTGCAAGACACCAGATGACTTTAAAGTAAGAGTTTTAACAATTTACACAAGCACATAAACTATGCACCCCCCGTAGGAGGGATGGAAATGGTACAAAACACTAACAATTACAATATTAACCTTGCCACCGAAGGTGTAACTTGATTTTAACTTCTAAGAAAAGTCTTACGGTGAAAGGGTGGCAACTTTATATACTAAAATGATCATTTAAATAAAAGACCATGAAATGCAATCTTATATAAAATTCTACAAGGTTGGCCAAACAATAGTTAAGATGCTCTATAGTACACAGATACCGCCTTTCAAGATCAGAGGCAATTATAGCTACGATTCCAAAGATCAAAACATATTTCAGGTATTAGGCCGCTACAATCCAAGCAATAAATTCGTTAACACACCAAATCCAACAAATATGACAGAGGCAGTTACTAACGTACGGTAGATTCATAGGGAGATTACCGAACAACCCGAACCGCAGTTTGCTCTAACCCGCCCCTACTCCACAATGGGAAAAAACGGACCACCCAATTTATAAACAACCACCTTCCTTCGGGTGGGCAAACGGAGAAGAATGGTGGGATGACCACAAAGCAAAACAGCTGGTGACCTCACTAAGAAAACAAGTAGAATTTAACAAGAGTAAATGAAACAAGATATCACCAATCACTTAACTTCTAATAAACAGCGATTTCTCGAGAAGACCTGGCGCAGCACGCCCAAATCGCTCTCCCGAACCGTCCGCTGCCAGCCGCTTCAACGGACGCAGGAAGGTGCGCCGATCTCCAGTCTCACGGCGTCGCAGCTCGCCCCGGCCAGCCAGATGTCGTGGGTTCACTCCTGTTGCTCTTCTGCCGACAGCGAAGTCAATATCCCTCGCTATACGCCGCGGCCCACTGGACTCACAAGGCGACCTCACATACGCCGACGCTCAAGACAGACAAGTCATCTTGTGTCTCAGTGCGCGACCGATCAACCGATCGATCCAACCGCCACTGACCATTGCCTGAGCAAACTCGAGCAGACTGGCAGCCTAACGTGCAGACTCAGATGCAGGAAATAAGCCCCGACCGGGCGACCACTCACATTCTCTTACTGGTGGAGTGGAAAGACTCTCATTTTGCCAGCTTTAAAGGTTGATCCGGACGACAGACATACTAGCACTCCCAACGACAGACAGACACTAACTGCCTAACAATTGCGGACGAGAGACAGACTAGCAAGTTGGGGACGAGAGACTGACCCAGACTGACCAACTGGCGAGCTCATAGCACTCCTTAAATGTGCGTGAACAGGCAACCTTTCCCCTTTCCCACCAGAGGGAGACACCAAAGCTGCGACTGCCACAGCGGCGCCACCGCCAGAAACGGAGGGCGACTGCTTCACACTACGCGGAGCGGCGCGCTCTTCAAAACAGCAATTTTTTACCACGGCTCAACGTGTGATACGGATCACTTGGTGTCTTAACAGCTTGAATAACATAGTTGCCAGACACCATTTGCTCCAGGTATCTCTTGAACACCTTAATCTGTCGGCTTTGGTTACTGCCTATACGTCGTAAAACATCGAGGTGTTCTCTATGTAGGTCCTTGATGTTGCAAAATTGGTAGACTCTGTGTTCTCCTTTGCCGAGAAAACGAACGTGAAGGACTATAGTGCTGGCGGCAACGGGCCCACTCGATGATATATTTGTCCTTGGCCCCAAAAAATAGTTTCAAAGTTCTTTGTTAAATATATATGTGGCACTGGAATATATCTTAAAACGAGCATCGTAAATGTGCCGCCGTATGGTTGGTAAAAAGTATGACCATTCCGTTATTTTTTCCCATCACACAAAACCGAGTAGTTCAGCTTGAGGCACTTACAGCATTGGTAACCTTATTTCGTCACTCATACAGCACATGCCTGGATTCTTGCACCAGAATTATTTTCTCGCCACAGTATCCAAATGACTTGTTCATGTTTTCGACCACGAAACTTCACCGTTAATTTTACCCATTCATGGAATCATAGTGGATCGCAAAAAATGAAAACAACAATTTCTACGTGCTACAAATCGTTGATTTAGGTGAAGAGTATTTCCATCCCATATTCTTTCCTTCCCCACCCTCTGTTGTTAGTGTGATTCTCTACTTCGCTTGAAGGACTCTAGATTTTTGCTTCTTCAATACGAGGGTTGGAACATAAATAGTGACAGCTATTTATTCACAAGCGATACAAAAGAGTTACATGTTTGCATCTCTTACTGCCCTTCAAAATAGTCACCACTGTTGTGTGGAATTCATTGCCAGCGATGTGGAAGGCGTAGTATACCATTAGCAGAGCCTGTTCTGTTGATGGTGTTGACAGTAACAGGTGTAAACATGTAACTCTTTTGTACCGGTTGTGAATAAATAGTTGCCACTATTTAAGCTCTAACCCTCGTATTTTGACTTTGTTCTTTACCCCGAGCTGCCGTTATTGAACAACTCGTCTGACTAAAGCATGCCATCTCATTTTTTCTTATTTTGTTTCATTTCCTCATACAACCTTATGTGTAAGTAGTTTGACTTGAGACTGCTCTAGTGGTCGGCTGTTATGTATAAACTTCCACAGAATCTTGTATTTTAATTAAAACTGAGGAAAATAGGCCAAATCAACTATAAAAGGAGTGTTATGATGATACATAGGTCATGGTCAACCACATGGCAGTGTAATTAGTAAAAGGAGTTCACTTTTCGACGGGATGAAATAGGATTATAAATCGAATACATTGTTTAAAATAGTAATATGATTTAAGTACATGAGTATAAATTCGAGTACAAGATCTAACTGCTGTTCAGAAACGCCAACAACACAGCACGAATAGCTTAACCTAGCAATGGTGTGGCCACGTAATTTTTTTATGTTTAGAATATTTTAACGTTTAAAATGTTGGTTAAATCAACGGTAATTAATTATTGTGTGTTATTGTTATTTAATATTATCAAAAAAATAACAACAATAAAATTTAATATTATTTATTACATATTACAAATACTGAGTCACACAATACTGAAATTAATATTTTGTTTCCAAAGCTATTGTACTATAATAACTGAAGCTACAATCAATAAAATGTATTTTATCTATAGATGTAACAGAACACCCTCATTACTCAATAAACATTTTCACGATACTTCATCTAATTTCTCCTAACTCAAATAATTGTTTTCTTCATTTGGTCGTGTCATCTTTTCGCAGATAATAACTATCAGTGATCTCTCTTTAGTTATTTGCATCTCCTTCTTGCTCTGTCGTGTCGTGGTCACTGACAGGAACAGCATCTTCATCTCCACCATTAAAATCAGTTGGCTGCTAATCAAGTACGACATCAATCAATACTCGCACTTCGTCCCATTTAGGTGTGTAAGTATCCGACTATACAGCGTGATCCATTGATCGTGACAGGGCCAAATATCTCACGAAATAAACGTCAAACGAAAAACTACATAGAACGAAACTTGTCTAGCTTGAAGGGGGAAACCAGATGGCGCAATGGTTGGCGCGCTAGATGGCGCTGCCATAGGTCAAACGGATATCAACTGCGTTTTTTAAAAATAGGAACCCCCCATTTTTTATTACATTGTACGTAAAGAAATGATAGATTGCGCTGTAATAGTCACAAACATATGGCTCACAATTTTAGACGAACAGTTGGTAACAGGTAGGTTTTTTAAATTAAAATACAGAACGTAGGTAGGTTTGAACATTTTATTTCGTTTGTTCCAATGTGATAAATGTGTGAACATATCATTTCTGAGAACGCATGCTGTTACAGCGTGATTACCTGTAAATACCACATTAATGCAATAAATGCTCAAAATGACGTCCGTCAACCTCAATACATTTGCCAATACGTGTAACGACATTCCTCTCAACAGCGAGTAGTTCGCCTTCCGTATTGTTCGCACATGCATTGAGAATGCGCTGACGCATGTTGTCAGGCGTTGTCGGTGGATCTCGATAGCAAATATCCTTCAACTTTCCCCACAGAAAGAAATACAGGGACGTCATATTCGGTGAACGTCCGGGCCATGGCATGGTGCTTCGACGACCAATCCACCTGTCATGAAATATGCTATTATATGCTATTCAATACCGCGAGCTATGTGCTGGACATTCATCAAGTTGGAAGTACATCGCCATTCTGTCATGCAGTGAAACATCTTGTAGTAACATCGGTAGAACAATACGTAGGAAATCAGCATACATTGCACCATTTAGATTACCATCGATAAAATGGGGCCAATTATCCTTCCTCCCATGATGCCGAACCATACATTAACCCGCCAAGGTCGCTGAAGTTCCACTTGTCGCAGCCATCGTGGATTTTCCGTTGCCCAATAGTGCATATTATGCCGGTTTACGTTACCGCTGTTGGTGAATGACGCTTCATCGCTAATTAGAAGGCGTGCCAGAAATTTTGTCCCATAATTTCTCTTGTGCCCAGTGGCAGAACTGTACACGACGTTCAAAGTCGTCGCCATGCAATTCCTGGTGCATAGAAATATGGTACGGCTGCAGTCGATGTTGATGTGGCATTCTCAACACCGACGTTTTTGAGATTCCCGATTCTGGTGCAATTTTTCTGCTACTGATGTGCGGATTAGCCGCTACAGCAGCTAAAATACCTACTTGGGCATCATCATTTGTTGCAGGTCGTAATTGACGTTACACATGTGGCTCAACACTTCATGTTTCCTTAAATAACGTAAGTATCCGGCGAACGGTCCGGACGCTTGGATGATGTCGTCCAGGCTACAGAGCAGCATACATAGCACACGCCCGTTGGGCGTTTTGATCACAATAGCCATACATCGACACGATATCGACCTTTTCCGCAATTGGTAAACGGTCCATTTTGACACGGGTAATGTATCACGAAGCAAATACCGTCCGCACTGGCGGAATGTTACGTGATACCATGTACTTATACGATTGTGACTGTTACAGCGCCATCTGTCACAAAGCGAAAAAAGTGGTCTATTAAAATATTCATATTTCTTTACGTACTAGACGAATATGTAATAAAAAATGGGGGTTCCTATTTAAAAATACGTAGTTGATATTCGTTTGACTTATGGCAGCGCCATCTAGCAGGCCAGCCATAGCACCATCTGGTTTCCCCCTACAAGCTAGACGAGTCTCGTTCTTTGTAGTTGTTTCGTTTGATGCTTATTTCGTGAGATATTTGGCTCGGTCACTTTCAATGGAGCACCCTGTATATGTGGGGGAAATAGCATAAACGAGTGTCTCTAATTCGCCTCAAAAACTGATGTTTAGGAGTGCTTCACTGATAAATGTGACACATGGGAGGAAACGGATAATGCCAGCTGATGACCTGCATATGAACCATTCTGCATGTTTTACATAAAAACTTAGCCGGTGAGATGACTTTTTACCAGAGGATCGTAAGTTGAGTTCGGTAGTAAGCACGTTTAACGCCTATTAAAGCTCTCACAAAATGCCGCAGCACGTTTTGCTTCGTTGTAACACTCAGTCGTATATCGATGATAGCCAGCAAGAAAACGGCGGTGAGGGGCGGTTTAATGATGCGGAAAACGCTGATAAAGATGAGCTTAGGGGAGCGTCGAACAGAAAAACCTTTGAAATATGTGCGGCCAATGGGGGCTCCGTAACCGCGGCGGTGGTTTACGTGCTCATAGGGCGCCGTCGTCCATCACCCTGTTTTGGGAGGGGCGGTGACCGTCAGAGTGGGGGTCGCACCACGTGGCCAGCAGCAGGCGAACAGCGTCATGGGACGGCAGGGCGAGTCTTGCCATTGCAAGACAGAGTATTCCTTACACAACAGGAGACTGCACTATGAATAGCTCTCATCACTTTCAAAATACTCGCGCATTCGCGCTTACCAGTTTTTGACGTAAATCGGATTTTCTAGTTGCATTTTGTTTGCCCTTCGCACAATTCAGATGGTGTACTTTTGGAAGTTTTTGTCACAATCAATTCTTTGTTCACATGATTAAAGAAAAAATACTTGTTCAACCTCAGATGGTGTACTTTTGGAAGTTTTTGTCAGAATCAATTCTTCGTTCACATGATTAAAGTAAAAATAATTGTTCAACCTCAAAGAAACTATCACCCGCGAACTCGGTAATACATTTACGTAGGACAGTCGATAGCGACCGCTTCTTTAGTGACGTAAAGACTCAAAGTTTTCTTCACTCCGCATTCCTGCTTTTGGATTGGATTACAACCGCAAGTAAATGCATGTGACACATCAGGCAGACATTATCTTACACCGTACTGAGGATCAACACCTGGAATAAACCGTTTCTTGACTTTTGCCAGCTCATTGTATTGTACTATTTTCGTTTTTGTGTACTATATATTGTTCACAAATTACCTATCATATCAAAATGAATTACACGACAATGACTTTTAGGAACACAGATATTCATTGTGGGTTGGTTTCCTTCAGAAAACACACTGTCAGAGTCTATGATTGTCTGAACAATACATACGTTTTGGATATTCCTAGAAAAACTGTTTTTCTCAATGTTCACCCGCACCAGTTATGATGACTTTACGCCGTCACCAATAATCTAATGCAAACCTGTATCACAGTTTGTTACAGAACTACACTTTGAACGAATACAAATATATAATATTCACCTTGGAGTGTTTTTCTTACAGTGTGTACACGCTGAGTTTGTGTTTAAGTAAAAAGAAAGATGTATTTTAATGATTCTACTCTGAGCGTGTCATTGTCTCCTTTTTGCGCTGTCCACCCATGCAAGTTTCCATGAGGCTATATTCCAAGTGGCTAAGACAATCAGCATTATGAAAGTATGTTACAGCATAATAAAGTGAACGAATATATAGATATTCATTGGGGTACTTTAGTTTCATTCTCCACGGATTATCTGCACGATAAATCGCAACGATGCGGAACTATGCATTTAAAATTGTTGCGTTAGCGGGCTGTTTGTATCAATAATTGCTTGAAAGAGTTCCACCCTGCGAAACACGCCGTTTGTTTTAACTCACTACTTTGCTACGTTTGTTTCGATGAGACTGAACCATCATTACTTAATTTACCTTTAACTTAACGTAAAACAAGTCATTTTATACAAAAATGCAGGTAAGATGGCGCTATGAATTCAGATTAATCACCTGAAGATAAGGCATTTCAGACGCTGTACAGCAAAAAAACTGTGAAATTTTGTTATATTGTGGTTAACAGAGCCAAGATAACGACGGGAACACCACCACGACATCAAAATGAGAATACCCAGAAAAATATTTTCCCTTATTCCAAACCTGATGTCCATAATATCTTCTACACGTATACGTTCTTATCCTACATGTATGTGTAAACGGTAGACACCAAAGAAATCCTTATGAACTTCCAGCGTGCTGGAATAATTACATGTCAGCGCTCTGTTAATCAGTACAACAGAAAAGCAGAAAAAGTTGCAAATTTCACTTCGTTATTTACTTGATGACTGGTTTCGGGCAGCAACCAATTTTCAAATCAACCATATAGTCAAAATTTTGTACATACTATTATTGCAAATGAACAGTTGTAGCATGCAATTGTCTATATGCACCTCATAGGACGTATATATTTTTGACAAGAGTCTTCTATTTTTGGAAATACCATTTTGACTATTTGAAAGATTTGAGAAAGTGTTCATGCCTGAAACTAGTCATAAAGCCAATAAAAAATTAACTTTCTACCTTTGGCTGGTTTCCCGTTGCACTGGACAAAGAAATAATTTGAACATTGGAAGATATTGGCAGTGGGAAGCATATATTTGATTTTTCTTTATTCGTCAACTACTTTGGATTACATTATCTCCATTAGGTAACTGTAATAATTGAGGCATCCTGGCTATTGCCGGACACTGTCATAATGTGCTGTGAATTATTAAACTTTATAAGCAGACCCAGGATTTTTATGTACATGCCAAAGTGAAATTATGCACGCAAATATATGTAACACATATATCGATTAGAAGTACGTTTATATTATTTAACTGTGTATCTGTAATTACGAAGTATGTATTCTTTCTTGATTAAGGTAATTGATTTGTTACAGGAAATTTAAAGTATTATAATCTTTATATGGAAAAAGCTAAATTATGTTTAAACTAATGAAATTTTATAACATGTGCATATTTAGAAAAAAATGTATATGCGAAGCAGGTTCATCCTTAGGGCACTTCCACTGTAAAATGTAAAACATGTAGGGAAGCCCATCCGCAACGTAAGTGGCTTGGCGCGATGTAAAAGGTGTTTTGGCGGTCGAACTGGGCGGCTACTTGGTGGGAACGGTACGCAGTTACTGCCCAGCCTTTGCATAGTACACATCGACGGTGTCAAGCGAGGCAATTTGAAGCCGCTTTGCAAGGAATTCTGCCTCGGATGTGGATTTGGCTGTTGCATGGTGCTCTCGATAATAAGGAAGGGCTGTAACACATTAAAAATCCGTCACCAAGAAGAAATTGTATAGAGCAATCAAACATCAAGAGCCCTGAGTACAATTAGCCGTTACACCGTTTGCCACCACTACTTCGCCACTGCTCCACCAACTTCATGCATACAGATATGTATCAGAGCATGGACCCGTTAATTTGTGTGAGTGATTCTAATAATAATGCAAGTGCTATAAACCTGTGTTTAGAACCAAAACTTTTATCTCGATCATGAACCTATGCAGGATCCCCTCTTAAGTGTTTATAAAACCGAGTATCCTGTTTCAAATGCACTATTATTATTTATTTATGTTTGTCAGATGTGCAAGGATTATTAAAAGTGAAGCTAGTTAGAATTTCACTGAAATACTCTCAGCTAATTGCAAAGTATCGATTTGCAAAAATTCAGTGCCAGACTGTGTAAATGCTACACAGGTGATGAATAATGGCAAATACGTTATACTCATTTGAAACTTAATTTAGCTTTGATTACTATCATGAACGAATTTTTGAAGTTAATAGAGCTCAGTGTTAAATAATTTACCTTGAAAAGTAAAAGCATAAGCTATTCCAACTGAACATAAGAATTAACTTTAGTTGGATTAATTTTTGCTACTGAAATAATCATAGAGTTTGACCAGTGATACAATATCAGCTTATGGGTCCCCACCATATTCTTCTCATAATAGAAAGATAATCGGAATATTATTGCTACTAGGAAGAGCTGATACATTTCTACAAATAAGAGTATAAACAGTGTAATTGTCGTGTTATTTATTTTTGTTTGTGGTATTTATTCGTCAGTTAAGTCAGAACACCCTCCTGGCCAATTTTAGTACTGAATTTCTTGCAGTAACAGTTGCTTACTGATCTATGTAACAATTTTGTATGCAGCTCTTATTAGTGTGATTTGGGTACAAATTTGCTTTCTATGATTACTAGTACGTACAGTATTGGTTACTGCACCTACACACATCTCAGAATGACCTGAGTCCCTTTGTATCATGTGTACTATTCAAAGGGAAATATTGACGAAAGCAACTTCAGTAACTAATATTTAATTTTCTTAAACATATATTTCCAAACTTATTTGCCTAAATGGGTTTGCGACCGTTAATTTTTTCATTCGTATACGAAATTTTACTACTTTCACTAAACCCCAAAATTTTAAGCCTGTTTAGTTTTTATTAAATTCACCATACTCATAATTACTGTCCGATACTTTCTTTCATTAGGCAAACACGCGAGAAAAATTTCGCAAATCCTCTCACAGGGTAACTTTAGCTTATGTCACGACAGGCTAATGTTATACGTGGCTTTTCCCGTGACAGGACTTAATGTTTGGTAGTTAGGGAAAAGTGACGTATAACAAGCTAGTGTTCTATATGCACTAAAGTTCGCAACGCACACATAAAACATATGCAAAATAAAAATTGTACAATTAACGCTTATTGTCGGCAGTTCATCATAATTTAATTACTTGTACTCAATTACTGCATAGAAGTGTTGCACTGATTTACTCTAAACCTTCAAGAGAAATGATTTAAAAATATTTTATATTAGAAATTCGCTCTATTGTCCGATTCTGTTGTTGCAATAGACGAGAGATGTCATCCCGACGTTTTCTGCAGTGAGCTTCCCTCGTTTATCACTAAAGCTTTTGTTGAGCGAAAAAGACCTCCCTATGTAACAAGATGTCAATGGTACAGGGGAAAAGCTTCAAATACCTTCTTCCGCTTTGCACTTTTATCCAGCCAGGTGTTTTGCACTTTCATAAATTGTTATACAGCTTGAATTTTTGCCAAGAACTTCGTCTAACTTAACAAAGGTTTTTGGCATTTCATGTGTTTCGTAGCACATTGCCTGCAATACCTGATTCAATTGGGACAATGATTGTTGCAATGAATTATTCTTAGGCAGAAATTCCATTATGTTTTTTGATAGCCCTGAAAAGTGACTGTATACCACAATTTATTTTCTATATCACTTAAGTTGATACACTCTTGAGCTATTTACACGGACGCTGTGTCTTCCGTAAAGAAACTGCCTACTATTCTTTTCACATGACTGAACTGTGCAGCACAGTAATAAACAGCCTCCAACCACGAACCCCACCGTGTTAAAATAGGCTGAGGAGGTAATGCCATTTTCAGAGGCCTAATCTCTGACAATTGGAACTTTAGCAGGTGCTTTGATGAAAATTTTCCTCACATTTCAAACAGAACATACAACTATTGTGATACCACTGTTTCGGCTACGTGGTGAGTCCTTTTGCTAAGTGGTTCAAATATTACTTTGTGGTAAATATTCCTCATGCATTTTTTTTTATTTTCTAATGAACATAACAGCACCTATACGAAATAACAGCACAATGTTATATTTTATACAATCTGACCACAAAAAAGCCCGGGAACCGTTAAAAAATTTGGAATTGTGGAATGGTGTACCCTTTCTAATATTTGAATATTTAACCCTTAAATGTTAGTTCCAGATTCCATTGCACTGATTACTGCACGACATCGCACTGACCTGCAGCATCTGCATTCTCGTCTACTGAAATCTACGTGTTTTTATTTGTTAACCCTTCCTAGATATCATGAATATCTTCGTTGATAACTGGGGCACACACGTTTGACGATGGGTACAATCGTCAGGTATTCGTTTATTAGTACTTTCTTCTAAGAAAGTTAAAGACGTATATAGTTTATTTTCTACATCAGCTTGCCGCTGTGGCCGAACCGTTCTAGGCGCTTCAGTCCGGAACCGCGCGACTACTACTGTCGCAGGTTCGAATCCTGCCTCGGGCATGGATGTGTGTGATATCCTTAGGTTAGTTAGGTTTAAGTACTTCTAAGTCTAGGGGACTGATGACCTCAGATGTTAAGTCCCATAGGGCTTACAGCCATTTGAACCGTTTCCACAGCACAATGATTGCACTTACATATGCAGAATGGAATTCCTTAGTGAATGAGTCACAAGAATCTCTGGGGACGTCGACCTGTTCCGTAAATGACGTACTTATAAATGTTTGACGTAAAGCTGATTTTCTGGCGGAATTGTGTTTGTGCTTCGCATACTACTTGGAAGATTTCGTCAGAAGCAATCTTTGTTCACATGATAAACAAAATAGTACTTGTCCATCTTGACTAAATTATCACTCCCAAACTCCAAAACATCTACGCAACCCAAATAATTGCAATAGCGTCACTATTGGTATATAAGGATTAAAGGATTATTCAGTCTGTATCCTGCCGTTGAACGGTGAGTGCTTCTGCAAGTAAATGCGTGTAACACATTCGGCCGATGCGATGTTACATCACACCTCAAGTGATTCAGCGTCACACTATGAAAAATGGGAATTTCAGCTTTTGTTGAAACTTGACTAAACAATTAGCTCATATGAATAACGAAATCACATAGATACCGTCACTGACTGTCATTTGAAGTAAGTAAATACCGCACTTCATGATTTAATGTTGTTGTTGTTGTGGTCATCAGTCGAGAGACTGGTTTGATGCAGCTATCCATGCTACTCTATCCTGTCCAAGCTTCTCCGAGTAACTACTGCAACCTAGTTCCCTCCGAATCTCATTAGTGTATTCATCTCTTGGTCTACCTCAACTATTATTACCCTAGAAGATTCCCTCCAATACTAAATTGGCGATCCCTTGGTGCCTCAGAGAGTATCCCACCAACAGATCCCTTCTTTTTGTCAGGTTTTTCCACAATTTACTCTTCTCCCCAATTCTATTCAGTACCTCCTCACTAGTTACGTGATTTACCCGTCTAATCTTCTGTAGCACCATATTTCAAAACCTTCTATTCTTTTCTTGTCTAAACTATTTATTGCCCATGTTTCACTTCAATACATGGCTACACTACACACAAATACTTTCAGGAAAGACTTCCCGACACTTAAATCTATACTCGATGTTAACAAATTTCTCTTCTTCAGAAACTCTTTTCTTTCCATTGCCAGTCTACATTTTACATCCTCTCTACTTCGACCATCATGAGTTATTTTGCTGCCCAAATAGCGAAACTCATCTACCACTTTCAGTGTTTCATTTCATAATCGAATTCCCTAGCATCATCTGACATCATTCGATTGCGTTCCATTATCCTGGTTTTGCTTTTATTGATGTTCATCTTGTATCCTTCTTTCAAGACACTGTCCATTCCGTTCAACTGTTCTTCCAGTCATTTGCTCTCTCTGACATAATTACAATGTCATCGGTAAACCTCAACTCTTTTAATTCTTCTCCATGGATTTTAGGTTCTACTCCCAATTCTTCTTTACTTTCTTTACAGCTTGCTCAATATACGGATTGAATAAAGTCGGGGATAGGGTACAACCCTGTCTCACTCCCTTCCGACCACTGCTTCCTTTTCATGACCCTCCACTCTTATAACTGCCATCAGGATTCTGTACAAATTGTAAATAGCCTTTCGCTCGCTGTATTTTACCTATGAAAAATTCAGAATTTTTAAGAGAGTATTCCAGTCAACATTGTCAAAAGCTTTCTCTAAGTCTACAAATGCTAGAAACGTAGGTCTGCCTTTCCTTAATCTAAGATAAGTCGTAGGGTCAGTATTGCCTCGCGTGTCCCAACATTTCCACGGAATCCTAAATCATCTTCCCTAATTTTGACTTTTACCAGGCTTTCCATTAGTCTGTATGGAATTTGTGTTAGTATTTTGCAGCCATGACTTATTAAACTGAATTTGCAAACCTGTCTACACCTGCTTTCTTCGGGATTGGAATTATTATATTCTTCTTGCAGTCTGACAGAATTTGGCCTGTCTCATACACACTTTTCACAAGATGGTAGAGTTTTGTCACTGCTGTCTCTCCCAAGTCTATCAGTAGCTCTAGTGCAATGTCCTTTTCCTGCAGCCTTTTATTGACTTTGGTCTTTCAGTGCTCAAACTCCTCACGCAGTGTCATACCTCCTATCTCATCTTCATTTACATCCTCTTCCATTTCCATACTATTGCCCTCAAGTACATAGCCCTTGTATACACCCTCTATATACTCCTTCCATCTTTCTGTTTTCCCGTTTTCCTTAGGACAGGTTTTCCATCTGAGCTCTTCATATTCATACAGGTGGTTCTCTTTTCTCCAAAGATCTCTTTAATTTTTCTGTAGGCAGTATCTACCTTACCCCAAGTGATGTATGCCTCTACATCCTTATATTTGTCCTCTAGCCATCCTTGCTTAGCTATTTTGCACTTCCTGTCACTCAGAGTTTTGAGAAGTTTGTATTACCCTGTGCCTGCTTCATTTACTGCATTTTTATACTTTCTCATTTCATCAGTTAAGTTCAATATCTCCTCTGTTACCCAAGGATTTCCACTAGCCTTCGTGTTTTTACCTACTTGATCCTATGTGGACTTCACTATTTCACCTCTCACGGCCCATTCTACCTTTACTGTATTTCTTTGCCCTGTATTTGTCAATCGTTCCTAATGCCCTCTCTGAAACTTTCTACAGCCTCTGGCTCTTTCAGTTTATCCAGATTCCATCTCCTAAAATTCCTACCTTTTTTAAGTTGCTTCAATTTTAGTCCACAGTACATAACCAATAAATTGTGGTCAGATTCCTCATCTGCAGCTGCACATGTCTTACAACTTAAAACCTCGTTAATGAATCACCCATTGTCTCCAGGCCTCTTCCACTTATGTAACCTTCTTTCATCTCACTTAAACCAAATGTTAGCTATGATTAAGTTATGCTCTGCAGAAAATTCTACCAAGTGGCCTCCTCTTTCATTCCTTACCCCCAGTCCATATTCACCTACTACTTTTCTCCTCTTCCTTTCCCTGATATCGAATTCCAGTTTCCAATTAAATTTTCATCTCCCTTAACCGTCGGAGTAATTTCTTTTATTGCATCATACGTCTCTTCAATCTCTTCATTATCTGCAGAGCTAGTTGGGATATAAGCTTGTAGTATTGTGGTAGGCGTGGGCTTTGTGTCTCTCTTGGCTACAATGATACGTTCACTATGTTGCTTGTAGTTTCTTATCTGTGCTCCAATCCTTTTTATTCATTACTAAACCTACTCCTACATTACCACTATTTGATTTTGTATTTATAACCCTGTATTCACCTGACCAGAAGATTTCTTCCTCCTACTACTGCACTTCACTAATTCCCACTATATCTAACTTTAAACTATTGAGAGAGGACAAGTTACTCTCTCACCTATTTTTCATAAAGATTTTGTTACAATGTTACAAAACTTGAGCGAGACCCCAGAAAGTTAACGCCCTGACCAGACATTGATGGAGCCTCATTGGGTGCTAAAAGTATGAGATATTTTTATGGCACTTACTTCATAGAAACGGGATGTTGGAAGTTGAAAGCAAGTGGCGGTGAGTCCATTCCTCAGTAAATCTTGCCAGACAAACCTACAGCCGCACAGGTGCAGACAGAGCACCCCTTAGTGGAGAGAGGTCTCCAGAAGGACAATGCCGCTATACCTACATTGGCCGAAGCCTGGGTTGGGGGCGATGGACTGAAGGGACACATTTACACAGTGGAGTTGTAAACCAGGCATTTTGTGCAGCGCCACGATTAATAAAAATTCACAAGTTTTCGTGTTCGCCGATACTGCAAGTAGGACTGTGACCCACTTCCATCGGCTGCCATGGTCGTATAAGAAACACTGGCATCTGAGAAACGCTTGGAGATAGAATCTTTATGACAACTCATAGCTAAGAGTAACATACTCTAAGGCACAAGCAATTTAGATAAAGATCTTTAAGGTTGAATCTGTTTACTGCTGCCGTGGGAAGCGACGCGACTTCGGAGAAAAACACTTTCTCCCACCGCGAAAACTTAAGAAAGCATGTAATAGGCGGTATCTTTTCTTTTCCAGAGACAAAGGTCTCTTAAATCTTGTGCTGGACACGTCACTGGGGGCGAGTGGGGGTGGTAACGCATTCCCATCGCTCAAGGTGGATCTCCAGTGTATAGGATGTCTAACTGGCCTCGCCGTTTCTATGCGATGAACGTTATGAAGTATCTTAGGGAAGCAGCGTTCAAGGCCAGAAAGAAAGCCAATGTACTCTCGGTATTTGTTTCGGGTGGTCTTAACTGAGATGTGGAGGAGGACTTGCCAGCAGCTACAGTATGCAGTGTACAGTCGTCTACAAATTGTAGGTCACGTCAGCATCAATGACACCTGTCGCTAAGGTTCTGGCACCATCCTCAGTTCATATGGAGAGCTGGCGGAAGTGGTGGAGGCTGCTGGTCTCACGCATTGGGTGTAAGGAGAGCACGCAAACTGTAGCGTTGTTGACTCCAATTCTTTGGATTAGAGCTGAGTGGAGCGTTTCAACCAAATGCTTCATCGACTCTTGATTCATCGACTCTTTTACAGTCTTGGCTGCTGATTTCTTTACCTATGTAATCAGATGGAGAGTTGTAGGACCCCATTGATAGGTTATGGGCCTAGTACACAAAGGTAGTAGCTTCTAAGGTAGCAGAATGCTTGTGGAATACATACTTGGGTTTGGCAGCATCACCGTTTGACATACAGAGAGCGAAATCAGACAAGGTTTGGAGTAAGACACTTCGACTGTCAAAATTTTATCTGTAAATTATAGAAGTACTCGTAACCAAGTTACCGAAATTACTGTCCTACAGGAAATTCGTTGCGCTCATATCATTCTTGGTTGGGAGAGCTGACTAGAAACCAAAGCTGATAGTTCCAAAGTATTTAACAGTTGAAGTAACATACATTGCAAAGATAAATTAGATGCCATAGTAGTAGGAATGTTCTTTACAGTCGTGATAAATATTGTCTCAAACGAGGTCATATTTCATTGTGTTTGTGAAGTTATCTGTATATGTATAACAAGGACAGATGTCATCAAGTTAATTGCTGGATTTTTTTATTAGCCACCAAATTTCGCCATAGCCGTTTTAGACTCATTCGAAGAAAGTCTACACTCAGTACAGCGGAAATTCCCATATCACGCAATGTGAGTTGGAGATGACTTTAGCTTTCTATGTATAGACTGTGACATACGTGGATTCAGGAGGTGCAGACAGGCAGTAGGTTTGGACACGTTTTCTGAAAACTGTGGTAAGTAGCTTCTTCGACTGGCATCTGCAATGAAAATATTTTAGACCGAGTAACTAGAAACAGGTGTGGCGTTATTGACGGTGTCAGACGAGAGATAGGGATTAGTGATCATGTCATGAGAGAAACGACATTTACTAAAGTTAAAAAATCCATCAACAACCGTAGGAGAGCATTTTTGTTAGAAAGCACAGATAAGCATTTGCTAACATCTCAATCGACAATGAATAGATATCTTTTGGTTGGTTGGTTGATTTTTTTTTTGCGGGGGGGGGGGGGGGGGCGTCAAACAGCGAGGTCATCGGTCCCATTGAAATAAGGAAGCATGGGGAAGGAAGCAGGCCATGCCCTTTCAAAGGAACCATCCTGGCCTTTGCCTGAAGCGATTTAGGGAAATCACGGAAAACCTAATCAGGATGGCCGAACGCGGATTTGAACCGTTGTCCTCCCGAATGCGAGTCCAGTGTACTCGGTGGATATCATTTACTTAAAGTGTTGTCGAAGTAGGAGAATCATGGGAAAGTAAAAACGGATTGTAAATAGAGATCTGGAGATGTATGTGTCGAGTAAGTGGATTTAGGACGGAAAAGACGCACCAAAGTTCAAGAAAAATATTCGGAACATTTTGAGAAAATAAAGACTGTTCCTCTCTCTCTGTTCAAAATAGAATGCGCAAATGTCGACAGGAAACAGTTTCTACGGATTCATTCGCCAGAAAAAAGATCGATGCCCTAAGCATACTAAACTATACTGTGTGATCAAAAGTATACAGACACGTGGCTGAAAATGACTTAAAAGTTTGTGATGTCCTCCATCGGTTACGCTGGAATTCGGTATGGTCTGGGGCCACAGTTAGATTTGATGAAGCTTACATTCTCGCAGACAGGTGTTCAGTCAGGTACTGGAATGGGGTTTTGGGGGATGGAAGCCCATTCTTCACGGAGAGCGATCGGTGGGGCCCGGCACGAAGTCAGCGTTCCAAAACATTCCAAAGGTTTTCTATATGATTCACGTCACTACTCTGTGCTGGCTAGTCCGTTACAGCTGTATTATTGTCGTGTAACCACTCCGCCACAGGCCATGCATTATGAACAGGTGCTCGATCGCGTTGAAAGATGCAATCGAGATGCTCGATTGTACTTCAGCCGTGGGAAGTAAGAAGGTGCTTAAAACATTAATGTAGGCCTGTGCTGCGATAGTGCCAAGCAAAACAACAAGGGATCCAAGCCCCTACATGAAAACCACCATCACACCATAACACCACAGCTTCCGAATTTTACTGTTGGCACTACACACGCTGGCAGATGACGTTCACCGGGCATTTGCCATACCCACACCCTGTCATCCGACCGCCACAATGTGTAACGTGATTCGTCACTCTACACAACCTTTTTCCAGCGTTCAGTCGTCCAATGTTTACGCTCCTTACACCAAGCGAGGCATCGTTTGCCATTTAACTTCGTGATGTGAGGCTAATGAGCAGCCGCTCGACTATGAAATCCAAGTTTTCTCACCTCCTCCCTAGCTGTCATAGTACTTGCAGTGGATCCTGATGCAGTTTGGAATACCTGTGTGATGGTCTCGATAGATGTCTGCCTATTACACATTACGAACCCCTTCAACTGTCACCGGACTCTGTGAGTCAACAGACGAGGTCAGCCTATGCGCTTTTGTGCTGCACGTGTCCCTTCACGTTTCCACCTCGCCATCACATCGGAAGCAGTTGACCTGGAGATGTTTAGGAGTGTGGAAATCTAGCGTACAGACGTATGACACAATTGACACGCTATCACGTGACCACGTTCGAAGTTCTTGAGTTCCGCGGAGCACCCCATTACGTTCTGTCACGATGTCTAATGACTACTAAGGTCGCCGATATGGAGTACCTGGCAGTAGGTGGCCGCACACTGCACCTAATACGAGAAACGTATTTTTTTGGGGTCGTCCGAATAGTTTTGATCACATAGTGTACCATCTTCATACCTAAGCAGAGGAAATCGCAGAATTGATCCCACCTAATATCTCTATGCGTTACCAAGACTTCTGTCTAATCACTAATTGACCATTATGGTGTGCCAATAGAAAGTAGCAAAAGTACAACTCGTGTTTTAAATTTCGCGTTTAGCAAACCGTTCACACAAGAGAATCGTGCATACATGCCGTCGTCTGACCATCGCACAAACTCTTGTATTGTGGACATGATAATAGTCTTCCTTGGCGTAGAGAAGCAACTGAAAGAGTTGAAAACAAGTAAGTCGGCAGGTCCGGATGGATTTCCAGTTCGGCTTTACGAAGAGTACTCTACGGCACCGACCACCCTACTTATTTACCGCGGATCTCTCGTACAGCGCAAAGCCCAATGCGACTGGAATGAGGTGCATGTGTCTCCTGTATAAATATAAAGAACTGTCCCACAAAATTACAGTCCTGTATCCTCAAGAGCTACTGAGCTCTTGAAAATAATCTCAGTTCGAATATAATAAAATTCCTTATCACGGAAAGCTTCTGTCCACAAACCAGCACGGTTTAACAGAGCATCGCTCGTGCGAAGATCAGCCTTCTTTCTCATACGTTGTCGTGCTAGCAATCGATGAATGTCAACAGGCAAATTCCATATTCCTAGATTTCCGAAAAGCTTTCGACATGGTGCCCCACTGCAGACTGTTAACGAAGGTACGACCGTACGGAATAGTTTCCCTATATGTGAGTGTCTGGAAGACTTCTTATGTAATAGGACACTGTACATTGTCCTTGACGGCGAGTGTACATTAGAGACAAGGCTATTGTCAGCAATGACTCAATGAAGTGTGTTGGGATCGCTGTTATTCACTATATACAGAAATGATCTGACGGACGGAGTGTGCAGGAATCTGCTGCTATTTGCTAATAATGCTGTGGTGTATGGGAAGGCATCGTCGTTGAGTGACGGTATCAGGATACAGTGTTACCCGTACAAAATCGTGGCCAATTCTAAACGTAGAAAAATGTAAATTAATGGAGATGACTAGGAAAAACAAACCCGTAATGCTCTAATAGAGGCTTTGTAATGTGCTGCTTCACACGGCAAAAGTACGTAATGGTTGTAGTAGGGAAGGCGAATGGTCAGCTTATTGGGTGTATTTCAGGAAATGTGGTTCATATGACCACGTTTAGGACACTAGCACGACCCATGCTTGAGTACTAGTCGGTTGTTTGGAGTCCCCACTAGGTAGGATCGAAGACAGGCAACGCAGCAATTCAGATGCGGGCTTTAGTTTTGTTACCGGTAAGTTCGAACGACATCCAAGTATTTCAGAGATGCTTCTGGAACTCGAACGGGAATCCACGGAGGGAAGCCGGCGTACTTTCCTGGGAACACTACAGACAAAATTTAGACAACTGGCGTTTGAATACGCCTGCAGAATGATCCGACTGCTGCCAACGTACATTTCGCATAGGGGCCACGAATATATGATAAATTAGGACTTGTGCGGAGGCATATAGACACTCGTTTTTCACTCGGGCTACTTGCGAGTGGAACAGCAAGGTAAATGACCGGTAGTTGCACTATGTACCGCGCAGTAGCTTGCGGAGTATTTATGTAGATGTGGATGTAGGTCAATAATTTAGAGAATGGCGTAAGAGATTATACATAAACATTCAGTATCGTATTTGGTAATTAAAACACGTTCTCTCTCCTAATAGTCGTCACGCCAATTTTCTACAATGCTTCAGCAGATATTTGGAATATCGTTTTTGCGTTGTGTGGCTGCATTCAGCCCAAACAAATACTGGACATTATGTCATTCATGTCAAGCCTAGTGTAAGAAGGAACGCGTCAGTTTGTTTCCAGTTGGAAACGAAATATTTTTTAAACTGGAATTTTACGTGGCTATTCGACAGAGCGTTCCATGATTAGTCTAGTGCGATATTTGTTTATGTGTATTGACAGGGACGGAAAAACACGAAGAATAAACAGTAATCCAGCAGCAACTCAGCAGCAATGCATGCTTGGCAGTAGCTGTCAGCGCGGGCAAAGCAGTGCTGTCACTGCTGGAGTACCGGATATTCTTCGAGTTTTACTATCAGTGTCACTACTTATCGATAAGATAAATATCGCACTAAACTAATCTGGGACCCGTCTATCAAATGGATACGTAAAACTCCGCCTTAAAAATCATTCTCTTCGTAACGGAAATCAAACCGACGGTTTCCCTCGACACTGGGAGTCGAGTGAAAGACGTGATGGGCAGTATTTTTTTGGGGGTGTCTCGCGTCCGTCGGCCGTCGTAATTTAATATATTATTATTATGTTGATTGTTGCCGACTTACGTGGTGGGCCTTAATAAAAATGATATTTCATTTTATTTTGATTTACAATTAAATGCTTTTGTGAAATTCTCCTTTTCAACAATATTAATCTTCAGTATAAATTATTTTTTTACGTTAATGAACGTTAGACTCACTAAATCTTGAAGCATGAACATATAAGTTGAACAATGGAACAAACTTTTCATATTAATATCCTCGGCTAGTCAGTTCACCTTAAAGCAAAAAATCTTTAGTTATTAATTACAATTGCGGCCCACACACGCGCGGGGTATTCCTTCTTACACCCGTTAACCATTGCATTGTAGTCGGAGTCCTGGCTCTGGCTCTCGGCTGTTGTACTCAAAATAAGAATCTTAAGGCTACGTATTTTCTGCAGCGTCGGGTCTCTGTGGAGGAAAATGTATATTATATTGATAGCGGGCGAGTTTTTCGCTTCCGCTAAATTTTATAAGTTAATATCGCCACGTAATGGCGTCGTTGGCTGCATCGGCCGCTGCGATTATTGAACTGTAAATTACTCGAATGCAGTTTAATTCAAGGAAAGGGGACATGAAATCGGGATCACCTCTTACAAATTAAAAGTGAACAATAATATTAAATCAGTATATTATCTCCTTAATTAGTAGAAATATGCTTACATTTGCCAGCACACGCAAGATGTCCGTCTACACGCAATCAAGACAAGATAAGAAGTGAGGACGACTAAAAAATTAACAAAAGAGCGTATCTTGTCGTCTCTTTAGATCATTTTGTTATATTTCTTTGCCCTCGAAACTTACACAGAGAAATTATTATAACACGGATACATGATAATAATGTATATTATTCAATTTTTAAATGTCTGTTATCGTAGGTAGTACTGTGGCATAGTAATTAATGATATTAATAACAACTGCACTCTACTCCAAAAACCTTACAATAGTGTAATACGCTGAATTTCACCCTGTGGATAAATCTTGAATCCGTCTAAGGTCTGATTCTCACTTTATGGTCATCACTTGCTTCAAGACTTGCTTTGAGCCATATTACAATCTTTTCATAGCAGTAATCATCCCAGGCAGTTTCCAAGTGTTTTCAATGGATTCCTTTTGCTATCACAGTCGGCACGTGAGCAATACAAGACACATGACTTCCTCGAAATAATATCTCTACTTCTTTAACCATATTTATTAACTTCATTAGTCATCACCATCAGTGTTTTGCTGGTGTTTATCTCCACTTGTTACAAGGCTATAATTATATTTGCATTTGTTTGTGATCCTGACGCGTCATAGATTTTAAGAGTACCCATTCAGATCTTATAGCAATCTAAATAATGGAGACTAATTCCAAAAAACTTCTACATTCGTCGTGGCTGTCCATGTATCTGTCGTGAGTGTTAAACTGTCAATGCTCTGAATTTTATTATGACTTGATTCTGACCACTGTTTTCCAGCACTAAATGTATGTCTAGATGGTACTCTTCACAAAGCTGCAATAATTTTCAGCAAATTTAAAAAAATCATTTTCAACATCTTCACAAATATTGCGGAAAAATTATTTTCTACGAGCACACATCTTTCGTTTCAGTTTATGAGTTATAATCTGAGATATTTAAAAATTTTTTAGACATTGAATCTGAAACAGTACCTTTACCTGATTCGCAGCTACTACAAATTTTGCTCTTCCTGCACCACCCAACTTCCTGGACCCTGTGTTGTGCATTAGTCGTTACGGCATATGTTGAGAAAAAGATTCGTTCAAATGACGAATAAATTATTGACAGTAGTAGAAATTAGCCTTGTTTTTTTCTCTTTTTTCCAGAACTGAAGGTCGATATTTTGTCTTTAACGCTGATGTTACGATGTTTCAGAGACTTCATTTTCGACACTGAAATACTGATGTTTAAACTTTCAACAGCGATATTTTGTAAATGTAGGACATCATTGAAATTCACATTTGGTCCAATTCATAATACGCCTTCTTGCTTTCTAGCCGTACCATTTTAGGTGCCTGATTGTACAAATTCGGAATTGGGTGCTTGATGTGGTAAGATAAAGGAAACACCTTAAAGAAATATATTACTAAATAGTTTTTATTTCTATTTTGCAGATTATTATGTTTGAAATATTTTATTTTCTCTAGACCTTAACACTCACTGTGTTTTCAAGCATGCATTACTGTCGCCGATCACTAATTCCGACACTTCTTCTTATTCGTTTTGCAACGCAGGTTTCCTTCTATTCCACTCAAGATGCACCTCATGATGCCCCTGGTGTGGTAACATCCGCAGCCCATAACCTATCCTCCTCGAATCCCGGTGCCTTATGACCCCTTTCGCGTCCTCAGCGCATCACTACGGTTTAAAAGTGATGACCCACATGTATGTATATGTGGGGTGCATCTAAACAGCGAAAATATTTAGAGTGAATAAATACGGTAATAGAAGCAAAAACGTTTGAGTAAACACGGGTCCGTAAATGAGTCGTTTGCGTGATAATTGCTTATGTTTCGTTATGAGGCGCCGGCGAATTCAGTAGGAAATATGGTCGTGTATTGTGTTTGGAATGTAAACTAATCGATTTAATACCCGCATAATTCGGTTTCACCTGTGACCTACTGTGGCAAGAACGTTCGTGTTACAATTTACGGTACTCTCGTAACTGTTCATTTTGCAAACAGCCAGTTTGTGGACATATGTTAGTTAACTAGAGCATTTTGACATTTATTGTCGGACACATTCATTCGTGTCAGTTTTCACTATTTATCAAGGTACGGCCTGTAGCGCGAATTCTCTGTAGGGAATCAATCAAAACTATAAGGTGTAGTTTCAGAGAGTGTAACAGTGTTCAGGAACTTATACAGAGAAATGTTCTCATTGTTGCGTTAACGACGCCGTTACTGCGGAAACCGGAAGCGCGGGGTTAGCCTTACCGTTAACCGATGTAAGCCTACGTAGCTTTCTGCACCGAAATTGAGCTCCGATATCGTGAGTACCATTATCATATCATACGGGAATTGAGGCTTGCAGGAACCGACATTGTCCTATTTGTACTCTCGACCACCTACTGCTTATATGTAGGTTCAAGTCGATAAGAAGTGTTGTTATATTAGCAAGGGCAATCAAAAAGTTTTCGTCTGAGGGCGTTGCTGTAGTGTACATACAGGGTGTTTCAAAAATGACCGGTATATTTGAAACGGCAATAAAAACTAAACGAGCAGCGATAGAAATACACTGTTTGTTGCAATATGCTTGGGACAACAGTACATTTTCAGGCGGACAAACTTTCGAAATTACAGTAGTTACAATTTTCAACAACAGATGGCGCTGCAAGTGATGTGAAAGATATAGAAGACAACGCAGTCTGTGGGTGCGCCATTCTGTACATCGTCTTTCTGCTGTAAGCGTGTGCTGTTCACAACGTGCAAGTGTGCTGTAGACAACATGGTTTATTCCTTGGAACAGAGGATTTTTCTGGTGTTGGAATTCCACCGCCTGGAACACAGTGTTGTTGCAACAAGACGAAGTTTTCAACGGAGGTTTAATGTAACCAAAGGACCGAAAAGCGATACAATAAAGGATCTGTTTGAAAAATTTCAACGGACTGGGAACGTGACGGATGAACGTGCTGGAAAGGTAGGGCGTCCGCGTACGGCAACCACAGAGGGCAACGCGCAGCTAGTGCAGCAGGTGATCCAACAGCGGCCTCGGGCTTCCGTTCGCCGTGTTGCAGCTGCGGTCCAAATGACGCCAACGTCCACGTATCTTCTCATGCGCCAGAGTTTACACCTCTATCCATACAAAATTCAAACGCGGCAACCCCTCAGTGCCGCTACCATTGGTGCACGAGAGACATTCGCTAACGATATAGTGCACAGGATTGATGACGGCGATATGCATGTGGGCAGCATTTGGTTTACTGACGAAGCTTATTTTTACCTGGACGGCTTCATCAATAAACAGAACTGGTGCATATGGGGAACCGAAAAGCCCCATGTTGCCGTCCCATCGTCCCTGCATCCTCAAAAAGTACTGGTCTGGGCCGCCATTTCTTCCAAAGGAATCATTGGCCCATTTTTCAGATCCGAAACGATTACTGCATCACGCTATCTGGACATTCTTCGTGAATTTGTGGCGGTACAAACTGCCTTAGACGACACTGCGAACACCTCGTGGTTTATGCAAGATGGTGCCCGGCCACATCGCACGGCCGACGTCTTTAATTTCCTGAATGAATATTTCGATGATCGTGTGATTGCTTTGTGCTATCCGAAACATACAGGATGCGGCGTGGATTGGCCTCCCTATTCGCCAGACATGAACCCCTGTGACTTCTTTCTGTGGGGACACTTTAAAGACCAGGTGTACCGCCAGAATCCAGAAACAATTGAACAGCTGAAGCAGTACATCTCATCTGCATGTGAAGCCATTCCGCCAGACACGTTGTCAAAGGTTTCGGGTAATTTCATTCAGAGACTACGCCATATTATTGCTACGCATGGTGGATATGTGGAAAATATCGTACTATAGTGTTTCCCAGACCGAAGCGCCATCTGTTGTTGAAAATTGTAACTACTGTAATTTCGAAAGTTTGTCTGTCTGAAAATTTACTGTTGTCCCAAGCATATTGCAACAAACGGTGTATTTCTATCGCTGCTCGTTTAGTTTTTATTGCCGTTTCAAATATACCGGTCATTTTTGAAACACCCTGTACAAACCATCGTGATCACGATTTGGGTATGCAAGCACAGAGATGCGTGCAAGGGGTTAGTGCGGACTCCGAACGGACACTTTTTTAATGCTCCTTATTTCATATTTCGGACCAAGCGCAATGTCCGATTCCACTCGCCTCTTCTGACAGGTGACGTCATGAATTTAAGATGCGAACGATGTAAGTGACTTGTTATTAAATGTTATGTGCGGTTGTCTTGTTAACTGGTGGAGACCACCCTGTTTATTCCAATCATGTCGTGATGTCCGCGTGTGTAGTTAGACAGAAATCTGAGAGCATAACTTAAAGTGCTGCTAGAGAAACGGGTATCTATCATATTTATAATCTTGGCTCTCATAAATATTTCGCTGTTTTCCTTTGTACATGGCACGAGGGCAAAGTTAGGCAGGATCCTAACAGTATAGCTCAAACCATTGCGAGCGAAACGAGTGGTGATAATATTTATAATTTTGGATGAACTGTGTAGTCTAGCGAAATTTACAGTAGTGATTATTATGACTTCTTGGCGGGGAGAAGGGGGTGCCTGGTATCGCTGATCTCTGTCTTTGTTTTAGCTATTTAGGTCAACTGAAATATTCTATTCCAATTGTGTTTTTCTTGAACTTTTTTGTTCATTTTATTCTGGAGGAATTCGTGTGCGTAATTTTTCAATTATATTGTTGTCTTGGAATGACGTTAGTTTTATTGCACTATCTTTAGTTTTCCATCGAGCAAAATACCCTAGTTCCTGAGATCGTTCCGTCAGACACTTTTCATTAGATGACTGAAACAATTTGCATGTTTCTAATGCGTGTTAGCGGCCGTAAAATTTCGGTCTTGTGGTCACCATCTTGAAGCATGTAAGAGAAATGTTATTAAATATTATCCGTGGTTGTCTTACTAAATGGCACAAGTTACGCTGTTTATTCCAAATTTGACGTCGTGAGTCAAAGTTGATGGACGGAATCGGGCCGTCTGCTAATCCATTATTTCTATATTGTGTAAGTTACGTAAGAAAAGTTGTGCCTCGTATTCCAGAAAAGACTGCTACATTTCTTTTACATTCATTTTACGTGGTTTATTACATATGAATAATGACAGAACATAGTTCAATACACGTAACAATGTTTATGTCGCACTAATAGGATTACAATTCCTTGAAAAATATTTTCCTTCTTTTTTCCATTAGCAGAGCTGTTAGAGAGTGCTGAGTGAGGCCCCTTATTTCCTTAATTCCTTGCAGAATTGCCATTCCTCTTTCTTAAACATGTTGCATTCCAAAGTGCTGTGCTTGAGGTAGGCTATTCCAAAAGTCCCCTCCGGGAAGAAAAGTGTTCAGCCGTAGTAAAGTTAGCTTTGAAAAGCGCGCCGCAGCGCGTAAAGTGAAGCAGTCGCCCTCCGTTTTCTGGCGGTGGCGCCGTTGTCGCAATTAAAGGCTTCGGTGTCTCCCTCTAGCGAGAAAGGGGAAAAGTGGGCTGTTCACGTGGGTTTAAGAAGTGGCTGTATGGCTTCTCGTGGAGAGTTGGCAGTCGGGGCATCAAGAAGCGACTTCTGTGCCGGTGCTAGAGGGACAGCACGCAGACCGCGGCATCAGCGTGAGCGACGCGAGCAGCGGCTCCGTGGTATGGGGCGTTAACTGCTCGTCGCGAAAGGAATCTTCCTGAGCGTGGGTCCGCAAGGGGCCTAATCTGCAGTTCGGCCGTATGCTGTCGACCGGCGAGGAGGTTCAGAAAATCGGCGCGCCTTCCTGCGTCCGTTGAAACGGCTGGCAGCGGGCGGCACGGCAGAGCATTTGGAGGAGCTGCGTTGATTCAGTCCAGGGGGTCGTAACGCACCAGAAGTTGAGTATTGACTGTTAACAGATTTTATGAAGTTTAATTGAGTTCAATTTACATATTCTTGTTAATTACACGAGCCGTATTTTTGTGGTGGTGGTGGGGGGGGGGGGGGTTCCACTATTCATTCTCCTCTGCCCACCCGCGGGAAGGTGGTAATATTAGAAAGGGTGGTCCGTTTGTCCCCTTTTGAGGAAGAAAGGGGGGGAGGGTCAGAGTAAATCTGTGGTTCGGATTGCTTCTTTCCCCTCCCAGCTTACCTACGGGTTTATTCGACTGTTAGCCTGTGCCATGTCTGTGAAAGTCTAAGGCACCAATGACCGTACGGTTTAAAATGAAAGGCACTAACACCTGATCCATTCTCTCGCCTGCCACAAGTAGTATTACTAGACTCACGTGTATAAGGTACTTTAAGAAAGAAGAAAAATTCCTTTTGCTTCATGGTAAGAACTAGTCAATTGCATAACAAATTCCTGCTCATCTGGAAACTGTAACTTGCGTGAATTTGTGTTTATGTATATTTGGCTATAGATAAGCAAGGTTGTTAATGTACGCCGTAGTGGATTTTTTTTATATTGTTTCTAGTCAGCAAAAACTGTTGTGTGTTTTTCCAGTTCAATACCTTTTAAGGCTTTTACTCAACTTGCTTTGTGTTTTACACAGGTAGTTGGTTATTAGTGTGTTTACTTGCCATGCAAATATTCATTATTTCACTACAGGTAGAAACTGATGGCTTGAAACGAGAATGTTGTAAAGGTTCGCAAGTCCTACCTAGCGGTCGTGTGTGTTCACCGTAAGTTAAGTGGCAGAAATTTGTAGAATTTTTTTAAATGTATTTTGGAAATGTTAATGTTATTAACTGTGAGTGTCCCCCGGTGTGCATGACTAATGCGTTTTGGTTTTTCTATTTTGAGGACTTTTGTAAACAGGGTTGTCTTTATATGTTGCAGACAAGTTAGATTCTGCGCCATTTAATGAATGGGGTGAAATTCACCTGTTATTTAGTTGAGCTTAAAATATTATACAGCGTCGCGTTGCATATGTTAAATTGCTTGCCTGTACTTGCCTTTTATTGGCGAGAAATTTTTTATAATAATTTAATAATTTAAAAGTCCTTTCCTATCGTAAATTATGACTTATTTGTTAAATGATTGTTGTTTATTTTAATATTGTAAAGTCTTGCATCATATTTCAATAAAAAGTGTTACTCAAAATTGTACGTAATTTCACCAGTTATTCCTTGGCATCTAATTCCACTCTACAGTTTGTTTATTGATTGAGATTAATAACCTTTGGTGAACCAGATGTAATTTTACGGTTCAGGGTCCCTTACTAAATTAAGAAATAATGTTTATGAACGAGTGCAGTACCATTTTTGGCACTTTATTCATACATGTTCGTGTTGAATGCATTTTCATAATTCACAATAGCACGGATATCGATTTACTACCCTCATCTGATCTATTACAAAACACACAAGAGCCATTAATGTAAAAATACCGTCCTTCGCTTTTAGCCACTTACTTAAACTTGTCGGGGCATAACTTGAAATACCCCTTCAAAGAACCTTCGAAAGACATCACTGATGCGATTGAATTCATCACCTTCAGAATAAGAATAACATGCCTGACAGTCACTGTATATCATTATGGATATTCTAATACGAGTACCAACGACAAAGAACGATCTGACGGCATATAACATTTACAAACAAGAGCATTTGCCGGCATAGGGCGCTAGTTATTTGCTAAGAAAGTATCCAGCATCACAGATTCAGCTGAAGTGTGTATCTAACATTGAAATATACACTATGGAAAGTCATTAACTGTTATTGAACGGAATGGGGGATGGACTCAAAAAATCGCTGGAAGTCCCCTGCTGAAATACTGAGCCATGCAGCCCCTTTAGCCGTCCGTAATTACGAAAGTGTTGCTGGTGCAGGATTTTGTGCAGGAACGGAAGCCTCGATTATGTTCCATAAATGTTCGATGGGATACCAGTCGGGCGATGTGGATGGCCAAACCAACCCAATCACGAACAACTGCGGCCCGATAACATGGCGCATTGTCATCAATAAAAATTCCATCATTGTACCGGTACATAACCTCCATGAATGACTGGAAATAATCTCCAAGTAGCAGAGTATCCAGAAGACCCAGTCCGCTCCATGTAAACTCAGTGCCTTGTTGAGTACTTGAATCCATGACATCGTGGGTTCCGCGCCACATCTGAACCTACCATCCAATTTTATCAACTGAAATCTGGACTTATTTGATCACACCACCGTTTTCCAGTCGTCTAGTGTCCAACTGATACTGTCAGAAGCCCAGGAGAGGCACTACCAGCGATGTGCTGTTAGCAGAGACACTCGGTTCGGTCGTCTTCTGCCATAGCCCATTAACGTAACATTTCGCAGCACGCCTTCGTCGTATTCCTATAGTTATTTCAAGCAGTACTGCGTTCCTAACGTTTCATCCAGAACTGAACTGGACTTCTTTGTAAGTTCCTGGTTTCATTGAAACTTGCCGATCGTTGTATGTTTAGAAAATATACTTTTGCAAGAGTTAGCTATACATTTAACTTCATCTTTGACCAACCTAGTTGGGTCTTTGGGAAGGACGTCGAAGTATGTAGGAGTCAGAAAATCCTTGACTTTTTTGAAGTATCCACGATTGTTCAAAAGCATTATTTTGTCGCTTTTGTTTGATTTTATGCCAATACCTTACTGATGTAAATCCTTTTCAAATATGTAGAGGTTATAGTGTTATACTAAAATGTTGTGATTTCTTTAGTTCGTGATCAAATAAATATTTTTCAGTAGTGTCTTCAGGTAAAGCGTTTTCGGTATATACCTTAATTATACCTGGTTGTCTTTGTAATGGACGATGGGAAGGAACGTATTTAAAGATTTTTCTCGACTGTATTTCATTCCTATGTCGAAAGGGCTTTTGTCAGCAAATTTGGTTTCAAAGGCGCAGTAGCATTACTAATCATAATATTCTTCTGTGGTAATAATATATTGTGAATAAGATTATTCATATACTGACGAGGCTCACTATGGAGGACATCAGAATAACTTAGTAACAAATTTCGATGCAGACTGTCATCTGCAACACGTCTAGATTAGCTCTCACGTTGTCACCATAACGATCCCATTCATACATTTCTTCCTTTATCGGTGAATATCTTGCGAACTGAATGGCTTTATTTCTTGCAAAGGATGTTCCTCTTGGCCTTTCTTTGACAGTTAGGCGTAAGTTTGTATTTCAAACACTGTTTGTTAAACGTAATATGTTGTCTTGACTTTCCCTTTTCTTCTGTAGTTTGCTGTCAAAGGCACGTAATTGTACATATAAAATAATAACCAATTTTTCCGTAAGGTCTTCATAGTCCAACAGGCATCGAGGCTAATGCAGTTGGACAGGGGTTCTTCGCTGGAGACTCGTGGAGACAGAGACGATGAAATAAGCTATATGATGTCTACATTCTTTATTGTTTACCATAATCAGACGTAGTGCAGCATGCCTCCAGTAAGTGGATGGGAGGTGGCCTAGGTGTGCCGTTGTAGACGTGCTGTTGTTAGCTCGAAGAGGCACTCTGGAAGCGAGCGCTCTTGCCTACAAGCACATTCCCAGAGGCCGGCTGTTGATGAGTCAGGAAGGGTCGGATGGTCTGAATGAGGCCCCCGGTGGCAAGCCTACAGATAGATTGCGTAGACGTTCAGGTGACGAATCGTGGACCAATGGCTGGGATGCTGCATCTGGTATGTCAGACACAAGAGGCGCAGAGCTGAGAGGAAATCAGTTCGTACCTCATACCATGTGGCAGTGGCAGCATCCGTGACTGGTGCTCTCGTGGAGACAGGGAAACACTGAAGACGACTTGCCGTATCATTGGTTTTCGGACCAAATACGTCAATAATAGCTGTGTCAGAAGAGGGATCTTGATCCCACGGCAGAAACCAACTCACGACAGGTATCGATATATAGCCCATCCGTACCGATGTTTGCTCGGATGGCTCGGGGTATGTAGCCTATACGAGCAAAGGGATCGTCTTAATATGGAAGACACTGTTGTTTACTTTAGTGCTGTCGGAACTTCTGGAAGGCTGAAAATAGTCCGGAGAACTGGGTCGCTGTTGAGGTAGCCGTCGGGATGGAGGAATGCTGCGTCAGATGGCTGAAAACTACACCCTAATTATGACACTGCGCTCCTTTCTGTGTTCTTACCACTAAATTCCACCCCCTCCATCCTCCCCCCACCACACACACACACAAACATACCCATACAATGAATAATTCTGTCCAGCGAAATCCCACTTGACAGAGTTCCTCTAACAGAAGCATTAATATATTTAAAGTTTCCTCGCAGGAGAGCTTCTGCGGAGTTTGGAAGGTAGGAGACGAGGTACTGGCAGAAGTAAAGCTGTGAGGACAGGGCGTGAGTCATGCTTGGTTAGCTCAGTTGGTAGAGCACTTGCCCGCGAAAGGCCAAGGTCCCGAGTTCGAGTCTCAGTCTGACACACAGTTTTAATCTGCCAGGAAGTTTCATATCAGCGCACACTCCGCTGCAGAGTGAAAATCTCATTCTAGAAACATCCCCCAGGCTGCGGCTAAGCCATGTCTCCGCAATATCCTATCTTTCGGGAATGCTAGTTCCGCAAGGTTCGCAGGAGAGCTTCTGCAAAGTTTGGAAGGTAGGAGACGAGGTACTGGCAGGGGTAAAGCTGTGAGGACGGGGCGTGAGTCATGCTTGGGTAGGTAAGTTGGTAGAGTACTTGCCCGCGAAAGCCAAAGGTCCCGATTTCGAGTCTCGGTCCGGCACACAGTTATAATCTGCCAGGAAGTTTCACATCAGCGCACACTCCGCTGTAGAGTGAAAATTTCATTATAGATATTTAAAGTTGTTTACAGTTTGCAGTCTATTAGTCGAATCAAAAATGGTTCAAATGGCTCTGAGCACTATGGGACTCAACTGATGAGGTCATTAGTCCCCTAGAACTTAGAACTAGTTAAACCTAACTAACCTAAGGACATCACAAACATCCATGCCCGAGGCAGGATTCGAACTTAGTCGAATCCTGAGTATCCACTCTCTATTGATCTATACCTCATGCGTCCATTCTATCTAAGTGTACTCTACGTTAACTGTCTCACTACAATGAGGTCCAGATTCTAATTGTACTGTGACGCGTTACCTATTTCTATTTTTCTTCACTTTACTACTGTCATAGAAGCGTACATCATTTTGTGATGGTGAACAATCTAATTATTGAAACTAATTCCAGTGTCTGAC
Source organism: Schistocerca cancellata (assembly GCF_023864275.1). Classification (NCBI taxonomy): domain Eukaryota; kingdom Metazoa; phylum Arthropoda; class Insecta; order Orthoptera; family Acrididae; genus Schistocerca; species Schistocerca cancellata. The sequence goes on from NC_064630.1 coordinate 709,977,732, forward strand.
ATGGGTAAAGACCGGCAACATCATTGATGGAAAACGAATGACTGATTTATTCCTAATATGTCTTGAATTAAATAAACGCAAGATAAATTAAAAGAAAATATCAGGGTCCCTGGTCGCTATGAGCATTGAGAAATTAATGGCCGAACGCAGTACGCGTGCGGTCATTACTTGCCTTCACAGTGATATGCCCAATTCGTTGGTTCCAGTCTCAAACATATACACAGCAGCAAAATTCCTGTATTTATCCTGCCGGCCAGAGTGGCCGAGCGGTTCTAGGCGCTAGGATCTGGAACCACGCGACCGCCACGGTCGCAGGTTCGAATCCTGCCTCGGGCATGTATGTATGTGATGTCCTTAGGTTAGTTAGGTTTAAATAGTTCTTAGCTGTAAGGGGTTGATGACCTCAGCAGTTAAGTCCCATAGTGCTCAGAGCTATTTGAACCATTTTTTTTTATTTATCCGCAATAGGAGTAGGTAGACATATAATAATTGCGATACTTTAAAACAGTTATCGCATTTACTGTCTATAAACCAGCAAACAAAAACTTGCATAGAATGACTGCTCGCTAAGACAGCCACAGGAGAAAGATGAAACAAGCATGAGTGAAGGCCCGTTCTTGCAGAAACACAAGAAAAAGTTTGTTATACTTTTGTCTGTTATAGCCACAGACCAGTTCAGCATCGCTGGCTATCGACTACTTACCTCTACGGTGTCGCAGAATATATTTGTTTTGACTGAACAATTAGACATAATTTAAGATTTTATACTTTTCTTGCAGGGAGCTTATAAAAATGTTTGCTCAGGAGACTGACATTAACTAAATTACATTGAAGAGCCAAATAAACTGATACACCTGCCGAATATCGTGTGGGGCACCCGCGAGCGCACAGAAGTGTCTCAACATGACGTGGCATGGACTCGAATAATGTCTGAAGTAGTACTACAGGGTACTGACATTATGAATTCTGCAGAGCTGTTCATAAATCCGTAAGAGTATGATGGGGTGGAGATCTCTTCTGAACAGCACGTTGCAAAACATCCCAGATATGCTCAATAATGTTTATTTTGGGGAATTTGGTTCCCAGCGGAAGTGTTTAAACTCAGAAAAGTGTTACTGGAGCCTCTCTGTAGCAATTCTGGGTATGTGGGGTGTCGCATTGTGCTGCTGGAATTGCCCAAGTTCGTCGGACTGCACAATGGACCTGAATGGCTGCTTGTGGTCATACAGGATGCGTACGTACATATCACCAGTCAAAGTCGTTTCTAGACGTATCAGGGGACCCACATCAATCCAACTGTGCACGCCCCACATCATTATAGAACCTTCGCCTGCTTGAACACTCCCCTGCTGACAGGGGGTCAATGGATTCATGAGGTTGTCTCCATGCCCGTACGCGTCCATCCGCTCGTGATAAATGGAAGCGAAACTCGTTCGACCAGGCAACATGTTTCCAGTCATCAACAGTCGGTTTTGACGGACCCAGGCGAGGCGTAAACCTTTGTGTCGTGCAATCATGAAGAGAACATAAGTGAGCCTTTGGCTCCGAAAGCCCATATCGTTGATGTTCCCTTGAGTGGTTCGCACTCTGAGACTTGTTGATGATCCAGTATTGAAATACGCAGCAATGTGCGGAGGGATTGCACTTCTGTCACGTTGAACGATTCTCTTCAGTCGTCGTTGGTCCCGTTATTACAGTATCTTTTCCCGGCCGCAGCAATGCCGGAGATTTGATGTTTTACCGGATTCCTGATATTCACGGTACACTCGTGAAATGTTCGTACGGGAAAATCCTCACTTCATCGCTATTTCGGAGCTGCTGTGTCCCATCGCTCTTGTGCCGACTATAACACTACTTTCAAACTCATTTTTATTTTGATAACCTGGCTTTGTAGCAGCAGTAACCGATCTAACAACTGCGCCAGACACTTGCCTTTCATAGGTGTTGCCGACCGCAGCGCCTTATTCTGCCTGTACATATATCTCTGTAATTTAATATGCATGCCTGTACCAGTCTCTTTGGCGCTTCAGTGTATATTCTCCCTACGAAAAGAACCTGCCCTACTTCATCTCTCTCTTTTTACTCTGATACGCAGATGTGTCAGTCCACCTCGTAGGGAGGGGGAACGGGTATCAGGATGGCAACTTCTCACCCTTCTCACACTGTCGTTACACACTTTAAATGAATCTTCCTTGATGTCACTGATTCCTGGTAATTAGTCAGAAGACATGACTAACACGTACGTCGTGCAGTGCGGCGCTATGTATTATCGTTAGTAAAGAATACTAGGCATTCTTCCAACGTTCGAGACAATGTCAGCTGATCTTCGGTCTGTTCGAACGTATCCACATGCACATTGCGCTATTGCGGCTAAGCACTATACTATAATAAGGATAATTATTTACAAAATGAAGGAATCCGTATTAACATTACTATAGTCGCATTCTCAGACATGTTGCCGAAGACCTATCATAAATTCATTGTTTTATGACTCACATAATTTTAAAAATCTCAGTTTCTTATACGGCCCATTCCCAGATACTTGTCCAGCGCACAGTGCTGCATGCTTGCTTTCTGGATCACAGCCGCTTTTCAGGTATATCGTCGTACAATTGACACTTGGTACACCCATGACACTCCACGGTACTTTTCCTAATACCTGACACATTCTCCCAAAATGTAATTTCTCTAGCTAGGACAGATATCTTATGTGAATCTTCTGGCATCATGCGTACTGTGCCTAATGGACCTGGTGCAATTGAACAGATGACATAAAGGTCAATCACTCGTCTCACTTCTGTTGTATCGAGAGTCTTGCTAATTTGTGTCAGTATCTCATGATGCAAACAGAGGAAAACCTAACCATACGACACCGTTGTTACTCTTGGTCCATGTCCTTCTTCTTCAACGCTGCACTACAGTTTAAATGTATCTTATTTGAACTAAATAGTATTCATTATCTATAGAGCTGGTGGTCGCCTTGATACCAGATTATACGTCCCTCGTCAGTTAATAGTTGTCCTACCTCCACGTACAAATTTTAATAATTTATAGTACTCTTCCCATTTGTACAGACTTACCACAACACTAGTGTGAAGTACCTGATTCCTACTTCTTTATTTACAAAACCCGTGTACATATTTACCTATTATTTAAGCTGATCCAAATTTTGTCGCAACTCATGGCTTTCCTCGCCTTAAGCGCACATTTCCTCTACACTGTCGACATACTCAGCTTTCTGTATCGTGCGATTCGCCACATAGGGTTGTGTGCCCAGATAACTTTCGTTGAGTGCACACATCCAATTTGTTCGGTAAATCCGTCTGGCTCCTCCCAGATACTATAATGAGATATAAGCCATGTATCAGCTGGTAATTACATTCGCTGCCAAAATACGCATTGAGCCATCATTACTCATTCCGTCACCATTTTCTCTCCATCTGCGCCATCCCATTTCTGACACGAAATGTAATGGTGTCGAGGGAGCAGAGTGAGTGGGTGGTTCTCTGCTGGAGGTGGGCGGAGACATAGATGAAGATGTCAAACTTTGTCAAAGTTATTTACTGTAAACTATAAGCGGAGGTAGCGAAGCGTGTTTGCAGTAAGCAGATAACAGACGACAGGGGTTGAACCCTGCACCAAGGAATGCTGGTGTGGACGCACTAGTGTGGACGTGCTGCTGTAAGTACTTGTAAGAGCATTAATTCACTAATGACACTGAATAGCAACTAAATACCAGCGCATTCCAAGCAACCAGCTATAGTGACCGGATGACGTCAGGGAATCCCAACTCGGATAGCTGGAGTAATGCAGGCCATTGGTCAGACTAGCAAGAGACAGTGGTAATATCCGGATGATGAAGCCCAGACTCATGACCGGGGTGCAAGATAGGCGACTTCCAGACCACAGTGGCACGGAACGGGGAGGACCTTCGTTCTTGGTGAGGGTAAGATCCCTGGATATATTTCTCGTGGAGAGGGCAGCAGAGTGTAGGCAATCTGATTGCTAAGTCGTCAATCAGTGGTCACTGTTTAGTAGCCCAGCTTTGATGATATCTGGGACAGGAGAGTGTCGTCGATCACACAGCAGAGTTCCCACACTGCAGGCACTGATACATGGCCCAGCTAATCGGATGACCTCCTCATTTGGCCTGGTGGGTCTTAGCAACACCGAACATTATCTGCAGGAGGGCCGACTGTTAACTAAGTTTTTAAAAACAGCCACAAGTCGCAAACAGTGTTTCTTACTTACCGGTTTCGCTCTTCAAATGAATAAGAACTTACACAATATACAGTTTAAAGATGGCTGACAGAATGCTTTTAAAGTTGGCTCAAAGCTGTGAAGATTAAACAAGCCGTACTACTTACGTTCAAATTACGGTTATTGGGCAAAAGTAAATGATGACAATAACAGCGACAAATGTTAAACTGATTTACTTTTTTAATTTAATTTAATTAATCAATTAAATCATTTACGGTTGTACTTGAAACGTAAGTTAAATTACTACAGAACAGACAGTTTAATCTTTGGAGTTGTCAACCAACTTTAAACGCAATCTTTAGTGCAACCAACTTTAAATTGTGTATTCCGATTAAGAGCGAAACCGTTAATGAATACTGAATGCGGCCTGTGGATGTTTTCAAAAATGTATCAAAGGGGACTTGTTAATGTGGGAGACAAGTACTGCTCCACACTTCAGTGCCCATGGAACTTCCTAAAGGCTGGGCATTGCCCGGAGAAATGGGCAGCGATTGAGGCTTTGAAGCTCCTGCAGCCCTTTCACTGAAAATGACAGCAGACTCCTGTCTGGGCCTGTACCGTTAGCGTAGAACAACGACATAATTACTTGTCGAAATGAAAACCACAACACTATGTATGTCATGTTGTTGTGGTCTTCAGTCCTGAGACTGGTTTGATGCAGCTCTCCATGCTACTCTATCCTGTGCAAGCTTTTCAATCTCCCAGTACCTACTGCAGACTCCATCCTTCTGAATTTGCTTAGTGTATACGTATCTTGGTCTCCCTCTACGATTTTTTCCTCCACGCTGCCCTCCAATACTAAATTGGTGATCCCTCAATGTCTCAGAACATGTCCTACCATCCCAAATTCTATTCAATACCTCCTCATTAGTTATGTGATCTACACATCTAATCTTCAGCATTCTTCTGTTGCACCACATTTCGAAAGCTTCTATTCTCTTCTTGTCTAAACTACTTATTGTCCACGTTTCACTTCCATAAATGACTACACTCCTTATAAATACTTTCAGAAACAACTTCCTGACATTTAAATCTATACTAGATGTTAACGAATTTCTCTTCTTCAGAAACGCTCTCCTCGCCATTGCCAGTCTACATATCATATCCTCTCTGCTTCGACCATCATCAGTTTTGCCCCCCTAATAGCAAAACTCCTTTACTACTTTAAGTGTCTCATTTCCTAGTCTAATTCCCTCAGCATCACCCGACTTAATTCGACTACATTCCATGATACTCGTTTTGCTTTTGTTGATGTTCATCTTATACCCTCCTTTCAAGATACTGCCCATTCCGTACAACCGCTCTTCCAAGTCCTTCGCTGTCTCTGACAGAATTACAATGTCGTCGGCGAACCTCAAAGTTTTTATTTCTTCTCCATACTGCACTGATTTATTTTGTTAACTGTATGTAGGGTTACAAGGCCATAATCAGACTTAACCCGTGTTAATAGCCGTGCATGTTAAGAGCCCCGCTTCCGGGACGGGGAGGTCTTGACCCATATCGAATATGCCTGACTGATTAACGACAAGGGTCTTTGGACCGGTAAGCCTGGATGCGGTTATTTGGCAATTTCCCAGATCTGATTAGGTGAATAGTGGGCTGGTACACAAGTCTCGTCTCAGTTACGCGACTGGCGAACATTTAGAGAACTTTGGCTGGCTTTCACACTATACGCAGATAGTTGGGGTAGAAACATTCAGTCCTATGAGGATAGGGGGAGGGGGAGAGGGGGAGGCGACGGGGGTAGAGGGGTGGCGACTGGAAGGGCATCCGGATACCCTTTAAATTAACCATGACAAATCCGTTAACATACATGTCGTCCCGGTGCACTATTGTGGAAAAGACCAAGAAAAAGAAGAAGGTCTGCATCACATTTCAACTGACTATCTAATAATTGTCTTGTAAAAAAATGAAACTGGTCCTTTGCTGAAGTATTCTGAATTCTCCTTTCCAACTGCTATTCTGAATATTCTAAGGCCATATTTCGACGTTAGACTCATCGTACGGAAAGTGATACATCTCTTCGCTCTTCGGAAGTGTAGACTTTTCAAAATATGAGGCGACTTTCTGTGTTTCGTACCTTTAATCCATGATCTTGTTTAGTACTGATTCCATCGTTCGTCCTTGTATTCCGTCAATATCTAAACATACGTTTCTTACAAGATTGTGTACTTTTTTTTTTAATTCCGAGACGAAGTAATTGAATTTCTCGTGTAATCTTATAACACCATGTCTTCATTTTTAGTTACCCCAAATTCTTTTTCGCAACTGTAGTATTTACCAATGTAATGTCCCTATCATCTAACATTGTTTCCAGCTTCCATTCCCAAATAACCTCATTTCTCTCTAATAACTTTTCTATTTGTTCTTTGCTATCTGAAGTCAACATTAATTACCCTTTGTGCAGCATCTACGTTTTCCATACTGAGTCTTTTGACTAGTTTGCTACAGCCTGCCACAATTTCATCTCGTGTGCCAATGTTTTTATCTCAAAGCAGCTCACACAACTATTCTCTGAACTAGTTAAACTCGTATATACAATCCAATCCTGGTGACGGCTGTCCCATTCTATACTTAGTGTTTTCCACGTATATACTTCCTTGTCGATTCTGCAGAGCACGTCCTCATTCCAGATACCATAAACCTACATAACCTGCTGCTTCATTCTGTAACATCACGTCTCAAACGCTTTGACTTTTCCCTGTTCCGGTTTTCCCGCAGCCCACGATTTACTTCCTTAATGTACGGTAATCCAGGCGTGGGTTTTTAGATGTTTCTTCCGCAAATTAAAGCTTATAAAGCTAGTATAACTTTTTTGGCTGTGAGTATTCTCTTTTACTTTTCCTAACAATCTTCTGTCGCCTTTTTTCTTTGTCCATTATGCATCATTTTTTGTTCAGTTCGTGTAATTCATGGTCGTCAATGTATATGTTATATCATTCCTTAACCTTCTTTCTACCGAGTTATCGTAGACGCTTGGCAACACAATAAAGCCGAAATTTGAATCGCAAAGTAAAACCTACAGCCATAAGTGGAAAATGACGTTCATTAAAAAATTTTATTTATTCTCACATTTTTCTTTGGTTTACTTCCTCCGTCCTAGATCGGCTTCAAACGATTCATACTCTAATCATGGCTTGAGGATGGAACGCACTTCGAATATATCTTTTAAAGCAGTTCGTGTCACTGAGATACGTTTCCAGTATATAACTGGCAAGCAGTTATTGTACATACGGGTAATAGTTATACTACAACATTTGAAACTATGGAAAATGATGTGTGCTATACTCATGTCAAATAAATAAATAAGTACGTATGGCTTCTGCGGATACCGACGGAGGTCCAAACTCAAAAGCTGGACCGATCTGTTTGTTGGTGTGGCCATGCTGCTTGAATACGTGCTTATCCACACTAAAAATAATGAAAAACTTGAAGTCGTCCACACGAGTACTAAAAGGAAACAGGTAATTTTCAGTTACACAATGAATCACACAAATCCAAAGGCACTGAATTCAACTAAATACTTAGGGATTACTGTTACGACTAACTCAAACGGGTATGAAGACGTAGATAATGTTGTAGGGAAAGCGAACCAAAGACTGCAATTTATTGGCAGAACATTTAGGAGAGCCAAAAATTTTACTAAAGATACTGCCTACACTACGCTTGTCCGTCCACTTCTAGAGTCTTGGTGCGCGGTGTGAGATCGGCATCAGAAGGGTTAACGGAGGACATGGAAGAAGTACAAAGGAGGGCATGGAAACTTCATGAGAAGATCCTGCCGCAATGAGAAACACCATTGTTTTAGTGATTGTCACCCCAATTCACTAAACACATTCGTAGCACTCTCTCCCTGTTTTGCCATAATACAGAACGAGCTCGTACTTTGTACATTTTCGTTCTGTATTATGGCAAAACAGGGAGAGAGTGCTACGAATGTGTTTAGTGAATTGGGGTGACAATCATTAAAACAGTTGTTTCTCATTGCGGCAGGATCTTCTCATGAAGTTTCAATCACTAGTTTTCTCCTCCGAAAGTGAAAATATTTTGTTGGCGCCCACGTACTTAGGAAGAAATTGGATCGGTAGGGAGATAACGCCGAGCGGGATTATCAAAGCGGTATAGGGCACTGCAGTCATGGACTTTGCGGCTGGTCCCGGCGGAGGTTCGAGTCCTACCTCGGGCATGGATGTGTGTGTTGGTCCTTAGGATAATTTAGGTTAAGCAGTGTGTAAGCTTAGCGACTGATGATCTTAGCAGTTAAGTCGCATAAGATTTCACACACATTTGAACATTTTTGGACAGAGAAATAACTTAAATGTGGTTCTGTGAACCCTCTGCCAGGCACTTATTTGTGAATTGCAGAATAGTTATGGAGATTTAGATGTTAATGCGTGGATGTAGTTCTTCTTACATTGTCTGACGCTTTTACTAGTAAACAAACCCAACGCAAGTACACTACTGGCCAATAAAATGGCTACACCAAGAAGAAACGCAGATGATAGACGAGTATTCATTGGACAAATATATTATACTAGAACTGACATGTGAATACATTTCCACGCAATTTAGGTGCATAGATCCTGAGAAATCAGTACCCAGAACAACCACCTCTGGCCATAACGGACTTGATACGCCTCGGCATTAAGTTGTAACCTCCCCGCAGATATATTTAAATGAAAATGTGAGCCAAGTGTAACCTCCCAATACAATTATTAAATTAAATGAATTTTTAAATATTGTAACCTCAGAACAAAATTAATTTTAATGTAACCTCTGAACAAAATTGGCTCCCATTTATAGTCTCTGTGCAAAGAATGCATTCACACTTAATATTCCCACAAAATTCTTTTCTCATTTAATATCAAGTTCGAAACAGAATAAATTCCTAAACAGCAAAAGTAATAAAAAAATTTAGTAACCTGATAAATTTTATGAGGACAGCAGCGCTGACCTTCGGCCCTGTATTCTGAAAAAAAAAAAGCAAAAATTCTTACCTCAATAAAACTGCAATTATATCTGCTCTTAAATTAGTCATTTCTCGACACAGCTTCGTGCAATGTTGGCGTATATTTTTTTATTATTATTATTGAAAGGAATTATCATGCATTTGATATATTCTTTAAATTGAAATGAATGCTTTTCTTTAAAAGAGTTGCTTTATATTTTAAAATTACTATTGGGGCATTTCTTTGAACAAATTAAATTACAATTAACATACATTATTAAATATGCGCAAGGCTGCTTCTTTACCTTCTATAACAATACTCATCCTCCAGAGTCCTGACCAAAGTCGCGAGCAGAGCACACAGCCGACGCATGCCGACTCCCGCCGACTACGCAGACTAGCACGGACTAGCGACTACTACAACTGTCGACAGACCACTACAACTGTCGACTCGCGCGATCAAGCGCAGACAAGCAACAGCTAACGATAAAGTTCTCTCTGGTCAGAGATTCTGTCATGCCTCGCCCATCGCCGGCAATGTATACGTCTTTCAAAGTCAAACAGAGCTACCATGGCGTGTACAGGTACAGCGGCCCATGCAGCTTCAACATGATGCCACAGTTCGTCAAGAGTAGTGACTGGCGTATTGTGACGAGCCAGTTGCTCGGCCACCATTGACCAGACATTTTCAGTTGATGAGAGATCTGGAGAATGTGCTGGCCAGGGCAGCAGTCGAACATTTTCTGTATCCAGAAAGGCCCGTACAGCACCTGCAACATGCGGTCGAGCATTATCCTGCTGAAACGTAGGGGTTCACAGGAATCGAATCAAGGGTAGAGACACGGGTCGTAACACATCTGAAACGTAACGTTAACTGTTCAAAGTGCCGTCAATGCGAACGAGAGGTGACCGAGACATGTAACCAGTGGAACACCATACCATCACGCCGGGTGATACGCCAGTATGGCGGTGACGAATACATGCTTCCAATGTGCGTTCGGCGCGATGTCGTCAAACACGGATGCGACTATCATGATGCTGTAAACAGAACCTGGATTCATCCAAGAAAATGACGTTTTGCCGTTCGTGCACCCGGGTTCGTCGTTAAGTACACCATTGCAGGCGCTCCTGTCTGTGATGCAGCGTCAAGGGTAACCGCAGCCATGGTCTCGGAGCTGATAGTCCTTACTGTGGAAAACCTCGTCGAAGTGTTCGCGTAGATGGTTGTTGTCTTGCAAACGTCCCCATCTGTTGACTCAGGGATCGGGACGTGGCTGCACGATCCGTTCCAGCCATGTCTATCAACTCGACTGGTTGTAATAACAGCCGTTGGGTTCCAGCACGGCGGTCCGTATTAACAGTCATTGGATCGCGACCAACGGTGAGCAGCAATGTCGCGATACGATAAACCGCAATCGCGATAGGCTACAACCCGAGCTTTATCAAAGTCGGAAACGTGATGGTACGCATTTCTGCTCCTTACACGAGGCATCAAAACAACGTTTCACCAGGTAACTCCAGTCAACTGCTGTTTGTGTATGAGAAATCGGTGGGAAACTTTCCTCATGTCAGCACGTTGTAGGTCTCGCCACCGGCGCCAGCCTTGTGTGAATGCTCAGAAATGCTAGTCATTTCCATATCACAGCATCTTCTCCCTGTCGGTTAAATTTCGCGTCTGTAGCATGTCATCTTCGTGGTGTAGCAATTTTAATGGCCAATAGTGTATCTTGACCGTCCATTGCCAAGCCTATCGTCATCAATGTGTCTACGTCAGCAGTGGCGCTGACGACACACTGACACACCGACGCGCCTCAGCCCGTCTCTCTGTAGCAGCCGCCTCTTCCTCTTCCTAGCCTCCGTAACGCCCCCGCCCTTCCGCCCCCGGCGTCAGCGATAAATCGTCCGTCACCAGAGCGGCAGCCATAGCTGCAGCTGGCAAGGCGCCACGGAGCCATGCATATGAATGAAGTCATTAGTGGCACTCTCATAGCCAGTTCTACATTCAATTGAACACGGCGGCGTGAGCGAGCGCACCCGCGCGAAAAATGCGATCCCCGCCAGTAGCCCGTACTCGGCATGCAGCCGGTATCCGGCGTAATCCTGGAGGTCCGCTCTTATCTCGAGCCGCCAGCGACGCTCCGGAACAGTTGACGGTCAGCTGACGTCACCAGCTGCGTCCGTAGTAGACCAGACGCCACGTCGTAATGACAGGAACAGGAGCGCCGCGGAGCTGTGGAGGGTCTGAACGAGTCTGGGCAGTGTGTTTGTGTGTTAGTGTGTGTGAGCGAGCGAGAGTACTGCAACGTTGAAAGGACACACACAGGAGCAGCTGCTGTATTAATAAGTATATTTTCCACGCAGTACCGTCTGTGCCGACTCGCAAACTGCTGCCACGTTCTTCTTACACCAAGCTGCTTGCAATGTGTTATGGTAATGCGACGTCTTGCTACACCGAGAACTTTTTTCCTTATGCTTTTATTGCCAGATTAACACAGTTTATTACTCGGCGTGCTCGCTATTGCTTCTCTCACAAAATGCTTTACAGCTAATACCAGCAAACAGGAGTGTAGTCTTGCTAAATCTAGGTTACCCTTCCACCGGTCGCTCTAGTATCTGTCACATGCACGGTCACGCATTGCACAAATTCTCAATGTCGACAAGTGTAATGTGCTGCGAATACACTTAGCTGCAATATAGCAGGTCAGCAACTGGAAGCAGTTAATTCCATAAATTATCTGGGAATAGGCATTAGGAGTGAATTAAAATTGAATGACCATATAAAATTAATCGTCGGTAAAGCAGATGCCAGACTGAGATTCATTGGAAGAATCCTAAGGAAATGCAGTCCGAAAACAAAGGAAGTAGGTTACAGTACACTTGTTCACCCGCTGCTTGAATACTGCTCACCGGTGTGGGATCTGTGTCAGATAGGGTTGTTAGAAGAAGTAGAGAAGATTCAACGGAGAGCAGCGCGCTTCGTTACAGGATCATTTAGTAATCGCGAAAGCGTTATGGAGATGATAGATAAACTCCAGTGGAAGACTCTGCAGGAGAGACGCTCAGTAGCTCGGTACGTGCTTTTGTAGAAGTTCTGAGAACATACCTTTACCGAGGAGTCAAACATTATATAGCTCCCTCCTACGTATATCACGCGAAGAGACCATGAGGATAAAATCAGAGAGATTAGAACCCACACAGAGGCATATCGACAAACTTTATTTCCACGAACAATACGAGACTGGAATAGGAGGGAGGACCGATAGGGATACTCAAGGTACTCTCCGCCACACACCGTCAGGTGGCTTGCGGAGTATGGATGTAGATGTAGATGTAGATAAAGTAAGACACGTTGTTTCGTTTCAATTACTGGTCTCATTTTAGAGGAAATGTATTAAATAACGTACTTTAACAGTTTTGTGTTCAAAATAGAGTTTATTTGAATATGTAATCGTATTACATGTTTATGATTAAAATAAAAGACAAAGTTTTTGTTAATTTTCTTGTAAATTTTCTTTGTTTTGACAAACAAAAATTACGCGAAGCGAAATGTAGTGTGAAGAGAGCTATGCGAGAGGCGTTCAATGAATTCGAAAGTAAAGTTCTATGTACTGACTTGGCAGAAAATCCTAAGAAATTTTGGTCTTATGTCAAAGCGGTAGGTGGATCAAAACAAAATGTCCAGACACTCTGTGACCAAAATGGTACTGAAACAGAGGATGACAGACTAAAGGCCGAAATACTAAATGTCTTTTTCCAAAGTTGTTTCACAGAGGAAGATTGCACTGTAGTTCCTTCTCTAGATTGTCGCACAGATGACAAAATGGTAGATATCGAAATAGACGACAGAGGGATAGAGAAACAATTAAAATCGCTCAAAAGAGGAAAGGCCTCTGGACCTGATGGGATACCAGTTCAATTTTACACAGAGTACGCGAAGGAACTTGCCCCCCTTCTTGCAGCGGTGTACCGTAGGTCTCTAGAAGAGCGTAGCGTTCCAAAGGATTGGAAAAGGGCACAGGTCATCCCCGTTTTCAAGAAGGGACGTCGAACAGATGTGCAGAACTATAGACCTATATCTCTAACGTCGATCAGTTGTAGAATTTTGGAACACGTATTGTGTTCGAGTATAATGACTTTTCTGGAGACTAGAAATCTACTCTGTAGGAATCAGCATGGGTTTCGAAAAAGACGGTCATGTGAAACCCAGCTCGCGCTATTCGTCCACGAGACTCAGAGGGCCATAGACACGGGTTCACAGGTAGATGCCGTGTTTCTTGACTTCCGCAAGGCGTTCGATACAGTTCCCCACAATCGTTTAATGAACAAAGTAAGAGCACATGGACTATCAGACCAATTGTGTGATTGGATTGAGGAGTTCCTAGATAACAGGACGCAGCATGTTATTCTCAATGAAGAGAAGTCTTCCGAAGTAAGAGAAATTTCAGGTGTGCCGCAGGGGAGTGTCATAGGACCGTTGCTATTCACAATATACATAAATGACCTTGTGGATGACATCGGAAGTTCACTGAGGCTTTTTGCAGATGATGCTGTGGTGTATCGAGAGGTTGTAACAATGGAAAATTGTACTGAAATGCAGGAGGATCTGCAGCGAATTGACGCATGGTGCAGGGAATGGCAATTGAATCTCAATGTAGACAAGTGTAATGTGCTGCGAATACACAGAAAGATAGATCCTTTATCATTTAGCTACAAAATAGCAGGTCAGCAACTGGAAGCAGTTAATACCATAAATTATCTGGGAGTACGCATTAGGAGTGATTTAAAATGGAATGATCATATAATGTTGATTGTCGGTAAAGCAGATGCCAGACTGAGATTCATTGGAAGAATCCTAAGGAAATGCAATCCGAAAACAAAAGAAGTAGGTTACAGTACGCTTGTTCGCCCACTGCTTGAATACTGCTCAGCAGTGTGGGATCCGTACCAGATAGGGTTGATACAAGACATAGAGAAGATCCAACGGAGAGCAGCGCGCTTCGTTACAGGATCATTTAGTAATCGCGAAAGCGTTACGGAGATTATAGATAAACTCCAGTGGAAGACTCTGCAGGAAAGACGCTCAGTAGCTCGGTACGGGCTTTTGTCAAAGTTTCGAGAACATACCTTCACCGAAGAGTCAAATAGCATATTGCTCCCTCCTACGTATATCTCGCGAAGAGACCATGAGGATAAAATCAGAGAGATTAGAGCCCACACAGAGGCATACCGACAATCCTTCTTTCCACGAACAATACGAGACTGGAATAGAAGGGAGAACCGATAGAGGTACTGAAGGTACCCTCCGCCACACACCGTCAGGTGGCTTGCGGAGTATGGATGTAGATGTAGATGTAGATGTAGATATCCACTTACTAGTAAGGAATAATGAATATTTAGTTACGTTTACATTAGTGGGAATGTGTGAACATACTTATTTGTAAGGTCATGGTTCGAAAATGCTCCTGATTGTCGAACTAGTAACCACAAGCAAATGACTGTTCATTGGCAGAAAGTGAAAGAGGTTAAAGAAATTTAATAGCGAAGTTGCCGGTCCTGTCCTCCATCATTAATTTGGAACTTTATATAAAAAGTAATTATCAAAAAAGAAAAATTTCTTGTTGTTTATGTTACAGCTGATATAATTATTTACAATTATAAATTGTTGTTATTGACAATTATTACAACAATGTTTTAAGAACGAGATTTATATACAAAGTGACCGCACACACTACACGCTATTGTTGCGGTGCTGTTTTTAGACCACAATCAGAGGGTGCGTGTCGCACACACCTCTTCTTCTTGAAGACTCACTGAAGCTGAGGTTAGGGATAGTGGATACTGGATCTGCAGAAATAATTTCAAGTCTGTTGTGAGGCAGGTAAGTTTACTCGTGGAATACATATGGTTATATGACACATCCTATGTCCTGGGTGTCCAATCCGCCATTGCTTCTAGTACACTCAAGAATAATAATCATCTGGTTTTCCACTTCAAAATTGCGCATGATGAGACATCAAAATAGCTCCTTTATTTATTTCGGCTCATACGACAGGAGCGTTTGGTCTTATTGATAGCCGGCCGTGGGGGACGAGCGGTTCTAGGCGCTTCAGTCCGGATCCGCGTGACTGCTACGGCTGCCGGTTCGAATCCTACCTCGGGCATGGATGTGTGTGATGTCCTTAGGTTAGTTAGGTTTAAGTAGTTCTAACTTCTAGGGGACTGATGACCTCAGAAGTTAAGCCCCATAGTGCTCAGGACCATTTGAACCAGTTTTTTCTTATTGATAAACAATTATTGAAGACTGTTTTTGAAAACATTATTGTGTTGAGTGATCGATGAAGAAAGAATATCTGATATTAATTATAAAATAGTCTGGCTCGCAAAGGCACCTTTACCACAAGCTGACCAATTTTGATCATCACATGATCACCTCCAGACCTTCAAAACAGTAATATGATAAAGGATATAAATTAGAGAGTACATAAAAAGAACTTACATTTACTATAAAATTACAGAACTTGGCTATACCGATACTGGTGGACCGATACTGGTGGACTATGACTGTACACAGAGCAGGAACCACTGAATGAAGACAGTCAGCTGCTGGTATGAGCAGCGCAGATATTTCTTATATCCTTGGGACCCCGCCTACAGTTGACAGTCAGTCACGTATAAGTCGAAAAATAATGTAAAGGAAGATACACTTATTAATCTCAAAATTACATACACTAATTTTATAATTAAGAGAAAATATCTTTTTAATGCAACTAGTATGAGCTGAATACAGTATGAAATGAATCCAATAAGAACTTTGAAAAGGACTCAAATAAACTTAGCAGTCATTTTCTATAGGCCTCCCTCTAGGGGCGAGCTGGAAAAATAATTACGATGTTTCTGAGAGGGTAATATCCTTTTAGAGCACTTTATTGCCTAGATCGCAAGTTTTGGTACACAGATAACCAGTTTCATCAATCTAAATTACCATCTTCAGATCCATAATCTCATAACAATTAACGTATTAGATATTGCATACTGTGCAGAATCCAATGTAGATGATGATCTTACATTTTCTGTGATAATAACCATAAGCAATATAACACGCCATATCTGCAGGACACGGGAGGAACGAGATGAAATTGTTCCGCTGGCGGAAACAGGCAATTTCCTATTTGAGATCGCTCCTATTTGAGAGTGCTCAGTACCCTAAACAATGTTTAAAGTAATGAAAGTGTTGGACTATGGATATGACGATGGCCATGGGACTGGCTGCAAATTGTTATCTATGTTACAAAACCATGGACTCAGATACAGCAGATTGCCTCCTGTTTTCACTGCCGATGTCAGGCACTCTTAACGATGGTTTCGGTTTCTATGGAAATGACGGACACCATTTCAGAGATGCAGCAGCAGGGCTGTTTCCAATGAGACCACAGTCAGTATGGATAGGCGATGTCCAGCAGATGACATTCCATAGATGTACGACGTAGTTCGCTACTATACAGATCATACACACTGACCTAGAGCGGCCACAAACATCGATAAATGAGATTACTAGAGAACGCTCCATAGATGCGGTCCCATGATAAGCGGTATCCATAGTGTACTACTGAGTTACTGGAAATAGTTACTGATCGTAGTATGCTAGCAAATAATAACAAAGGTGGTATAAGGGGCAAGTGACATCAAAGAAAAGCATACGCCCGTATTTCTAAAACATACAATATGAGAACTAATGAAAAAATAAAAATGTCAGTCATTAATTAATCATGAAAATTTCGTGATGAACAGGGAAATTGGTCCCCTCACCACAACTTAGATAATAAACATACAAAACATTCTTTCACAGTAGAGCATGAAACCTAGAAAGTATTAAACTTCCTGGCAGATTATAACTGTGTGCCCAACCGAGACTCGAACTCGGGACCTTTGCCTTTCGCGGGCAAGTGCTCTACCATCTGAGCTACCGAAGCACGACTCACGCCCGGTCCTCACAGCTTTACTTCTGCCAGTATCTCGTCTCCTACCTTCCAAACTTTACAGAAGCTCTCCTGCGAACCTTGCAGAACTAGCACTCCTGAAAGAAAGGATACTGCGGAGACATGGCTTAGCCACAGCCTGGGGGATGTTTCCAGAATGAGATTTTCACTCTGCAGCGGAGTGTGCGCTGATATGAAACTTCCTGGCAGATTAAAACTGTGTGCCCAACCGAGACTCGAACTCGGGACCTTTGCCTTTCGCGGGCAAGTGCTCTACCATCTGAGCTACCGAAGCACGACTCACACCCGGTAGAGCACTTGCCCGCGAAAGGCAAAGGTCCCGAGTTCGAGTCTCAGTTGGGCACACAGTTTTAATCTGCCAGGAAGTTTCATATCAGCGCACACTCCGCTGCAGAGTGAAAATCTCATTCTGGAAGAAAGTATTAATTTCTTGAATCAGACAATTTCGAATCAAAATGGGAAACATTGTATCTCTATTTACAGATAACCAACATCAACGGATATTGATGTCAGTTCATGTTACTTTATGTCACTTTATCTCATTCTCCTAAATATAAAAAGGCGTTCTTCAAAACTATGATACATAGGTCAGTAAAATTACCTCTTCGGTCTGATACTGATTAAAAATAAACTAATATTTTAATAAAAATTCTTTGCCTACTCCTTTAGTGCTAGTGATGTGATCTTTCTACATCAATACTTGCAACAGGGGAAGGGCATTGATACAATTTCCTACAGGAAGTTTTTTTAAAGACTTATATGACCTTATTTAAGACCAAATAAAGAAATGATTAAAAAACAAAACAAATCTGACGGTAGCCTGCTCAACTAACAACCTACAAAAAGTAAATTGAAATGTACAACTGGTCAGTCTAATAGATACCAAAACTCCTGCATCTACAAAATACGCTGCAACGACTGAAATAAACAATATACGATACATAGGGCAAACTGGCCACAAATTTTAATACCTTTCAGAGATCATACTACGATACTGCAAGTATCAGTTTATTGTTTGGTCAACATCTTGATGAACACACTCACTCCGAACGTTCATTTTCTAGTAAAATGAAAATTTTAAATAATGCACATAAAGGGCTATTTCTTAATACGTAAGAAGAAATCGAAATTTACTGAGATTACAAAAACAAACTCTTATCTGTTATGAAGGAGCAGCTAGACTTGTATGAGAAACATTTCTTTGAGAGTTTTTCTTTAATTTCATACAATTTTTCGTACATATTTATGTAGTGTTATATGGTGCATAAATAATCAGCGCACTGCATTTTTAAATTTATAATTGTTCATTAAGGAATTATCTTAATTAATTAATTTTTAACATTATTTATTTTTTCGTTAGTAATCACCTTAAATATTTTAGAAAGATGGCCAAATGTTCTTCTTTAATATTGATAGCGTCTCACATCACTTTTGCTATTATTTACTAGGTTATTACGACCAACATCTGTTTACTGAAGATCGATATAAGCATTATCAGATACCGCACGGATTCGTTGTGAGTGATATGGGTGTAATAGTTGTTAGTGGAGTACACGCTGCACGCCAGTATATGCAACGTCCATTTCACGTGCATTACGACGGGTTCTTGTAGTGGGGTCCAATGCAACACGTTGCAGCCTTTCCTCTTCAAAATCGAGTGTGCGAGTGGTCCTTATTTTGCCGGGTCCCACGTTTCTTCTTTCCAGTGAACCAGTCTTGCGGATTCTTCGATCGAAAGAAATAAACACTTGTCGTGACGGATGATGCCTGTTAGGAAATCGTTCTATGTGTAGCCTTTTCAGTAGACAGAGCCATACACAAGACTCATGTGACTGAGTTCTGCGAAACAGTACCGGTACTGTTCCATCGGATATTACTGTACGTCTCTAAATAGCACTGAGTAATGAATGCGTCTGTCTATGATTCATAGCATATTCTCCCATCGGAGAATGTAAATACGATACAACAGAGCCACCTTATGGACAAGTAAAGTAAACAAAACCTGCATCATGACTTTCTAGTAAGCAGGCTCATCCTTGCAGAAAATAAGGAATCTATATGTAAATAAATAGCACAGTTCGTGTAAACTTCGTAAACGATCCGGAAAAACAATAATGCCAGAGAAAGCGGGAGACAACCTTACTTCCATATCTCTTTAAGGTGGATTCTCCGATCCCAGGTTCCCTATCTTAAATTGTTCAGTGGAGCATTCTCTACGTCTTGTTGCAATGTTGCACACCCTTACGGAAGATTCCTGCATAGTAACCAAATCCGTCGTACATTTATGGGATGTAGTTCGCTGGGCATCCCCTACCGATACTCACCACCATCTCTTTCGAAATCGCTCTGTTGCTAAATATACGGAACGGCATCCTCCGTCTCCATAAAAACCAGTAACATCCTGATTATTCTTCCAACTTGCCTCTACAGGGCAACCTATACACGGTTCCAATGTACACTCCTGGAAATGGAAAAAAGAACACATTGACACCGGTGTGTCAGACCCACCATACTTGCTGCGGACACTGCGAGAGGGCTGTACAAGCAATGATCACACGCACGGCACAGCGGACACACCAGGAACCGCGGTGTTGGCCGTCGAATGGCGCTAGCTGCGCAGCATTTGTGCACCGCCGCCGTCAGTGTCAGCCAGTTTGCCGTGGCATACGGAGCTCCATCGCAGTCTTTAACACTGGTAGCATGCCGCGACAGCGTGGACGTGAACCGTATGTGCAGTTGATGGACTTTGAGCGAGGGCGTATAGTGGGCATGCGGGAGGCCGGGTGGACGTACCGCCGAATTGCTCAAAACGTGAGGCGTGAGGTCTCCACAGTACATCGATGTTGTCGCCAGTGGTCGGCGGAAGGTGCACGTGCCCGTCGACCTGGGACCGGACCGCAGCGACGCACGGATGCACGCCAAGACCGTAGGATCCTACGCAGTGCCGTAGGGGACCGCACCGCCACTTCCCAGCAAATTAGGGACGCTGTTGCTCCTGGGGTATCGGCGAGGACCCTTCGCAACCGTCTCCATAAAGCTGGGCTACGGTCCCGCACACCGTTAGGCCGTCTTCCGCTCACGCCCCAACATCGTGCAGCCCGCCTCCAGTGGTGTCGCGACAGGCGTGAATGGAGGGACGAATGGAGACGTGTCGTCTTCAGCGATGAGAGTCGCTTCTGCCTTGGTGCCAATGATGGTCGTATGCGTGTTTGGCGCCATGCAGGTGAGCGCCACAATCAGGACTGCATACGACCGAGTCACACAGGGCCAACACCCGGCATCATGGTGTGGGGAGCGATCTCCTACACTGGCCGTACACCACTGGTGATCGTCGAGGGGACACTGAATAGTGCACGGTACGTCCAAACCGTCATCGAACCCATCGTTCTACCATTCCTAGACCGGCAAGGGAACTTGCTGTTCCAACAGGACAATGCACGTCCGCATGTATCCCGTGCCACCCAACGTGCTCTAGAAGGTGTAAGTCAACTACCCTGGCCAGCAAGATCTCCGGATCTGTCCCCCATTGAGCATGTTTGGGACTGGATGAAGCTTCGTCTCACGCAGTCTGCACGTCCATCACGAACGCTGGTCCAACTGAGGCGCCAGGTGGAAATGGCATGGCAAGCCGTTCCACAGGACTACATCCAGCATCTCTACGATCGTCTCCATGGGAGAATAGCAGCCTGCATTGCTGCGAAAGGTGGATATACACTGTACTAGTGCCGACAGTGTGCATGCTCTGTTGCCTGTGTCTATGTGCCTGTGGTTCTGTCAGTGTGATCATGTGATGTATCTGACCCCAGGAATGTGTCAATAAAGTTTCCCCTTCCTGGGACAATGAATTCACGGTGTTCTTATTTCAATTTCCAGGAGTGTATCTTCGTTTCCTTCTAAGAGTTCTTAATATATTCATTTGACAATAGGTGCATTAAGAGGCTGTTTCCTCTTAGCTATAAGATTATTCTACGTAATTTTGACGTTTCATTTACTAAAAACTATATCTTCCTGTGCATAATTCTTTCGACTTATACCTGATTGGCTGTTAGCTGTAGGCGGAGCTTGCAGTGCGGGATCTGCAGGATTTAAAAAACAGCTGCTCTTCGCCCTCCAGCAGTTGACTATCGTCGTTCAGCGGTTCCTGCCCCGTGTCCGACCATTGTTCATTAATATCTGTATATCTATGTTCCGTAACTTTATAGCTGATTTTATGTTATTTTTCATGTACCTCCAATTTTAGTCGTGTACCATATTAAAGTTTTGAATGTCTGAAGTGATCACGTGATGCTCGAAACCGTTCACCTTGTATTAAAAGTAACTTTACGATATAGACTGATTTCAGATTCTGAAGAACCTAGAGCTCTCGTGTTACTAGGCAAAATTTCTGGAGGAATGGCATCTTTGCATTTTCTCATAGTCCAGAAAAGTGTAATAGTTTTTAATGCAAGGTATGTGGCCAGGGACGTAGAGATATAACAATTATCAATCATTGTATTCACTATGTTTTTAACAAAACGGTTAACAGCTTTTTCTGAAGAGTTTGAAACAGAGTATAGTCCTAGTGGTTGTTTAGCGACTTATATCCCTGAATCTCAACTGTAAAATTTCTTTACGTCTGAAACCACATATACTGCATTGCACGTAGCCATAGGGCAGGAGGAACTCTGTTCTCTTCTGGCGTCCACCACAAGCAGTTCATCGCCAGCTACTGTACGCCACCGTCTGCTCTTCACTACTGCCGCTGCGCGTTAAGACATTGCTCCGCTCTGACTAATTCGTGGTTTCGTCCTGCTGTACTGCCCTGGGGCGTATTTATTAGTGCCAGACTACTGGTGGTAGACTCGAAAACACTTCCTCTAAATATTTCTGCCACCGTAATGTATGACTGCAGTACTCTGAACTCGGTCACGTTATTACCAAGCGTCACCGACTGAAACCTAAGTTATTTTTCTACTACCTTTATTTTATTGTGGGCGTTCATTTCTTCCTGATACAAGGATCTAGCCACGCAATAATGCTTTGTCTCCAGTGAATCTGGTAACTGTAAAGGTGTTTGTTTATTGGTGTAGGTTACAGCATTAACGTCTTAACTGTGTCCTGAACCATTTTTAGACAAATTTATAATGTCAGCTATATTCGAAGAAATATGAACCACACAATGCTTTTATGCACTGTCCAGTCACGTTAATGGGACACCTGTGAATAATTTGAATAACTAACATTCACTCGCGCATCTCTGTTAACGTGCAGGAATAGTCAGGGAAGTTCTTCTATGTTCCGACACTGATATGGAGCAATACTGGGGCGCGCAGGGTAGCCGAGCAATCTGAGGCGCCTTGTCATGATCCGAGCGGCTACCCCTGTCGGAGGTTCGAGTCTTCCCTCGAGCATGGGTGTGTGGGTGTTTCCCTTAGCGTAAGCTAGTTTAAGTTAGATTAAGTACAGTGTAAGTGTAGGGACCGGTGACCTCATCAGTTTGGTCCCATAAGACCTTAAAACAAATTTCCAAATTTCCAACAGTGCTGACTCCTTTGTCGTGGCCAGGTGTGCTCTGTTTCCAGGATGAGGATCTGTGGAGCGAACAACCCGATCGAAATGTGTGTGTGTGTGTGTGTGTGTGTGTGTGTTTGTGTGTGTGTGTGTGTGTGTGTGTGTTTGTATGTGTATTCCTAAGGGACCAAACTACTGAGGTCATCGGTCCCTAGACTTACACATTACCTAAACTGAATTAAACTGACCTACGCCAGTACCAACACACACACCCATGCCCGAGTGAGGACTGGAAACTCCGGTGGGAGGGACCGCGCAGCCCGTGACATGGCGCCTCAAACCGCACGGCCACTCCGCGCAACTCCGATCGAGGTGGTCCCAGAGATACCCATTTGGGTTTAAACCCTGGGAGTTATGTGGCCAGAGGAGTATGGCAAAAGCACCCTGCTGCCCTATGAACCAAGCACGGCCGGCCGGGATGGCCGAGCGGTTGTAGGGGCTACAGTCTGGAACCGAACGACCGCTACGGTCGCAGGTTCGAATCCTGCCTCGGGCATAGATGTATGTGACGTCCTTAGGTTAGTTAGGTTTAAGTAGTTCTAAGTTTTAGGGGACTGATGACCTCAGAAGTTAAGTCCCATAGTGCTCAGAGCCATGTTTTTGAACCACAGACGTCCACTACGAGTTGTGTCACACGTTGCATTCTCCGACTAGTAGACGCCATCGTGGTGAGGAAAAAAAGCTGAATGTGGAGATGGACGTAGTCCCCAAGAATAGATGCATACTTGTGTTGATCCACTGTGCCATCCGGAATGGCAAGATTGATCAGGGAAGGCAATTAAAACATTAACAATACCATAGAGCTCCCTCCTTGCGCCTGAGCACTTTCCATTTTTGTTGCATGTTGTTTGCTTTCGGACACTTTGCACCGTACTAGTCAACAGCCATCCGTCCGATGGAGCATAAAATGTGATTCATCTGAGAAGGACACGTGTCTCCACTCAGTGGACGTGCAGCTGCGGTATTTGTGTGCCAGTTCCAACCTTCATTGCCAAAGAACAACTGTCAGCATAGGTGCATAAACCAGCTGCCGGCAGAGGACCCACACACAACAACGTTCGCTGGATGGTCGTTTAGGAGACATCATTGGTAGGCCGTTGTTTCACCTGACTGATTAGTTGCTCAGCGGTTGCAAGTCTATTCGCTCGAACACATTTGCGCAACCGTGACTCACTTCTGTCATCTATGGCCTGTGGTTTATCACAGATTCCTCGGCGCCGATTTTGGATAACGTCGTTTTGCCATGCACGGCTCGGCACGACCGGTTTACGAACTCTGCGTTTCAGAAATGCTTCCACCCCTGGTCCGAAAGGCAGTAATAATGCCCTCCTGGATACAAGATAAATGGCTCCATTTCCGCATTGTGACAACGACTGCACTGTGTTTGCTCCACCTCCCCCACCCCATACGCTTTATATATCCTCTACTGCCAGTGTTGACGTTGAACATGTTGATGTCGAAGAACACCGGTGGTAGTCGAATTAATCTGACTGGACCGAGTAGCTTCAGATTCTGCACCAGTTAAAAGAACCGGCAAATATAATGTTAGCTGGTGCTGTCTTAATACGAGCAAGAAATCGTTACCATCTTAAACTGAAGTTACTACATTGAAAGGTACTCATAGGTCTATTTCTAAAAATTATGGTGATGCATGTTACAATTATGGACTAGAACATTTCGCCTGTTTGGAAATTCACGCAAGGAGATGCTAAAGAAACAGCCGGATATCTTACAAAGAAAGGGGGAGAGTGGTATATGGTTCCAACATTTAAAGCGGTGACATTGCTCGAATATTTTGTTCGATGAGCCCATCGAGCAACCGACTACGTAAGTTACTATGAAAGTATGACGGTAACCATTGGAGCCGATTTTCAAGGTCTCCATAAAATTGTCACTTGAATCCTGCAACGTCGAGAAAGAGAAACGCGGAAATGAAACTCAAAGAAATGGGAAATGCATGAGTTACTGATGTGGCCTTGTAACATTAACCAAAACGGCCTTGCTGTGCTGGTAGTGCAAAAGGCTGAAAGCAAGGGGAAACTGCAGCCGTAATTTTTCCAAGGACATGCAGATTTACTGTATGGTTAAATGATGATCGCGTCCTCTTGGGTAAAATATTCCGGAGGTAAAATAGTCCCCCATTCAGATCTCAGGACGGGGACTACACAGGAGGACGCCATTATCAGGAGAAAGAAAACTGGCTTTCTATGAATCGGAGGGTCTAATGTCAGATCCCTTAATCGGATAGGTAGGTTGGAGATTTTAAAAAGGAAGATGGATAGGTTAACATTAGATATAGTGGGAATTAGTGAAGTTCGGGGGCAGGAGGAACAGGACATCTGGTCTGGTGAATACAGGGTTATAGGTACAAAATGAAATAGGGACAATGCAGAAGTAGGTTTAATAATGAATAAAAACCAGAAGCGCAGGTAAGCTACTACGAACACCATAGTAAACGCATTATTGTAGTCAAGATAGACAGGAAGCCCACGCCGACCACAGTATTACAAGTTTATATGTCAACTAGCTCCACGGATGACGAAGAGATTGAAGAAAGCTATGATGAGATAAAAGAAATCATTCAGATAGTGAAGGGAGACGAAAATTTAATAGTCATGGGCGACTTGAATTCGATAGTAGGAAAAGGAAGAGAATGAAAAGTAGTAGGTAAATAAGGAAAGAGGATAGGAAATTAAAGAACACGCCTGGAAGAATTTTGCACAGAGAATAACTTAATCACAGCTACCACTTGGTTTAAGAATCATGAAAGAAGGTTGTTCACATGGAAGAAGCCTGGAGACACTGGAAGGTTTCAGATAGATTATATAATAGTAACACAGAGATTTAGAAACCAAGTTTTAAATTTTAAGAATTTACACAATTATTTGGTTATGAACTTTAGATTAAAACTGAAATAACTGCAAAACTCACTAATGGGTAATTATGAAGTGTAGGCTACCGTAAATATACTCGCCCGGAACAATCAATGTACAAAAGTGGGTTGCTGAAGTGCGGAGGAATGATAAAATGTGTTCGAGGTTCTCTGATGCTGTAGCTGGTGCTGTAATGACTGTCACAGTAAGCAGGTCTGTACAAGAGGAATGAAATCTCTAAAACCGGCAACCACGGAAATCAGAAGCGTAACGTATCCTATTCCAATTCGAAAGAAAGCAGGTGTTGATAGATGTGAAAATTACCTAATTATCAGATTAGTAAGTCATGGCGGCTAAATACTAACACTAATTGTTTACAGACGAATGGAAAAATTGGAAGAAGCTAACCTCGGGAAAGATGAGTATGGATTCCGTAGAAATGTTGGAACACGTGAGGCAATACTGACCCTACGAATTATCTTAGAAGATAGAGTAAGGAAAGGCAAACCTACTTTTCTAGCATTAATAGACTTAGAGCATGCTTTTGAAAATGTTGACTGGAATACTCTGTTTCTAATTCTGAAGGTGGCAGGGGCAAAATACAGGGACCGAAATGCTGTTTACAATTTTTACAGAAACCAGATGGCAGTTATAAAAGTCGAGGGGTATGAAAGGGAAGTTGTGGTTTGGAAGGGAGTGAGACAGGGTTGTAGCGTATACCGGATGTTATTCACTCTGTATATTGAGCAACCAGTAAAGGAAACAAAAGAAAAATTTGGAGTAGGAATTAAAATCCATGGAGAAGTAATAGAAACTTTGAGGTTTGCCGATGACATTCTAATTCTGTCGGAGATAGCAAAGGAGCTGGAAGAGCAGTTGAACGCAGTGAACAGTGTCTTGAAATGAGGCAATATGATGAACATCAACAAAAGCAATACGAGAATGATGGAATGTAGTCAAATTAAAACTGGTGATGCTGATTAGATTAGGAAATGAGACACTTAAAGTAATAAATGGGTTTTGCTATTTGGGAAGTAAAATAACTGAGGATGGTCGCAGTGTGCTCCCTGCCGCCGTTGGATAAGCAGCTGCAGCAGCAAGTCGTATACTCCTAGCTCACTCATTTGTTACGTAGTTTAATTCTTAATTTCTTTGCGTGTTTTTGGTACTTGCATTGTTTAATTCATAAATTTCGGGCGTATTATAGTATTTGAGAGTTGTAGCATCGCGTTTTAGTACCTGAATAGTGTAAATTCGCGTAGTCGTCTGTCAACTGTTTTTGTTTTGAACGGCCAGTGTCGGTTGGTCACAGTCAGTGTGCTCCCTGCCGCCGTTGGATAAGCAGCTGCAGCAGCAAGTCGTATACTCCTAGCTCACTCATTTGTTACATAGTTTAATTCTTAATTTCTTTGCGTGTTTTTGGTACTTGCATTGTTTAATTCATAAATTTCGGGCGTATTATAGTATTTGAGAGTTGTAGCATCGCGTTTTAGTACCTGAATAGTGTAAATTCGCGTAGTCGTCTGTCAACTGTTTTTGTTTTGAACGGCCAGTGTCGGTTGGTCACAGTCAGTGTGCTCCCTGCCGCCGTTGGATAAGCAGCTGCAGCAGCAAGTCGTATACTCCTAGCTCACTCATTTGTTACATAGTTTAATTCTTAATTTCTTTGCGTGTTTTTGGTACTTGCATTGTTTAATTCATAAATTTCGGGCGTATTATAGTATTTGAGAGTTGTAGCATCACGTTTTAGTACTCGAATAGTGTTAAATCGCGTAGTCTCCTTCCGCCGCCGAGCAGTGTGTCAGCAGTGCACAAGTGGCAGCATTACTGCATTTACTAGGCAATCTTGTATTTTAATAACCGCTTCAATTTTGTGTCGTTTTGTTTGCGCTCTCTGTAGATTAGTTCAGACGTTCTTTGCACAGTTTTTAGCATGGATAGGGACTGCAACTGCTGTGTTCGGATGCAGGCTGAGTTGGCATCCCTTCGCTCCCAGCTTCAGGCAGTGTTGGCTTCGGTCACACAGCTTGAGGCTGTTGCCAATGGGCATCACTGTGGGGGTCCGGATGGGGGTTTGTCGGGGACGGCCAGCTCGTCCCACGCATCCCCCGATCGGACTACGACTGTGGTTGCCCGGGATACTGCCCGCATTGAGGCTGATCCCTCACCTGTGGTAGAGTGGGAGGTCGTCTCAAGGTGTGGCAGGGGGCGAAAGACATTCCGGAGGGCTGAACGGAAGGCCTCTCCAGTTTGTCTGACGAACCGGTTTCAGGCTCTGTCTCAGGCTGATACTGATCTTCAGCCTGACATGGCTGCTTGTCCTGTTCCAGAGGTTGCCCCTCAGTCTGCAAGATCCGGGCAGTCGCAGAGGGTGGGCTTACTGGTAGTTGGGAGCTCCAACGTCAGGCGCGTAATGGGGCCCCTTAGGGATATGGCAGCAAGGGAGGGGAAGAAAACCAAAGTGCACTCCGTGTGCATACCGGGGGGAGTCATTCCAGATGTGGAAAGGGTCCTTCCGGATGCCATGAAGGGTACAGGGTGCACCCATCTGCAGGTGGTCGCTCATGTCGGCACCAATGATGTGTGTCGCTATGGATCGGAGGAAATCCTCTCTGGCTTCCGGCGGCTATCTGATTTGGTGAAGACTGCCAGTCTCGCTAGCGGGATGAAAGCAGAGCTCACCATCTGCAGCATCGTCGACAGGACTGACTGCGGACCTTTGGTACAGAGCCGAGTGGAGGGTCTGAATCAGAGGTTGAGACGGTTCTGCGACCATGTGGGCTGCAGATTCCTCGACTTGCGCCATAGGGTGGTGGGGTTTCGGGTTCCGCTGGATAGGTCAGGAGTCCACTACACGCAACAAGCGGCTACACGGGTAGCAGGGGTTGTGTGGCGTGGGCTGGGCGGTTTTTTAGGTTAGATGGCCTCGGGCAAGTGCAGAAAGGGCAACAGCCTCAACAGGTGCGGGGCAAAGTCAGGACATGCGGGGACCAAGCAGCAATCGGTATTGTAATTGTAAACTGTCGAAGCTGCGTTGGTAAAGTACCGGAACTTCAAGCGCTGATAGAAAGCACCGAAGCTGAAATCGTTATAGGTACAGAAAGCTGGCTGAAGCCAGAGATAAATTCTGCCGAAATTTTTACAAAGGCACAGACGGTGTTTAGAAAGGATAGATTGCATGCAACCGGTGGCGGAGTGTTCGTCGCTGTTAGTAGTAGTTTATCCTGTAGTGAAGTAGAAGTGGATAGTTCCTGTGAATTATTATGGGTGGAGGTTACACTCAACAACCGAGCAAGGTTAATAATTGGCTCCTTTTACCGACCCCCCGACTCAGCAGCATTAGTGGCAGAACAACTGAGAGAAAATTTGGAATACATTTCACATAAATTTTCTCAGCATGTTATGGTCTTAGGTGGAGATTTCAATTTACCAGATATAGACTGGGACACTCAGATGTTTAGGACGGGTGGTAGGGACAGAGCATCGAGTGACATTATACTGAGTGCACTATCCGAAAATTACCTCGAGCAATTAAACAGAGAACCGACTCGTGGAGATAACATCTTGGACCTACTGATAACAAACAGACCCGAACTTTTCGACTCTGTAAGTGCAGAACAGGGAATCAGTGATCATAAGGCCGTTGCAGCATCCCTGAATATGGAAGTTAATAGGAATATAAAAAAAGGGAGGAAGGTTTATCTGTTTAGCAAGAGTAATAGAAGGCAGATTTCAGACTACCTAACAGATCAAAACGAAAATTTCTGTTCCGACACTGACAATGTTGAGTGTTTATGGAAAAAGTTCAAGGCAATCGTTAAATGCGTTTTAGACAGGTACGTGCCGAGCAAAACTGTGAGGGACGGGAAAAACCCACCGTGGTACAACAACAAAGTTAGGAAACTACTGCGAAAGCAAAGAGAGCTTCACTCCAAGTTTAAACGCAGCCAAAACCTCTCAGACAAACAGAAGCTAAACGATGTCAAAGTTAGCGTAAGGAGGGCTATGCGTGAAGCGTTCAGTGAATTCGAAAGTAAAATACTAGGTACCGACTTGACAGAAAATCCTAGGAAGTTCTGGTCTTACGTTAAATCAGTAAGTGGCTCGAAACATCATGTCCAGACACTCTGGGATGATGATGGCATTGAAACAGAGGATGACAAGCGTAAAGCTGAAATACTAAACACCTTTTTCCAAAGCTGTTTCACAGAGGAAGACCGCACTGCAGTTCCTTCTCTAAATCCTCGCACCAACGAAAAAATGGCTGACATTGAAATAAGTGTCCAAGGAATAGAAAAGCAACTGGAATCACTCAACAGAGGAAAGTCCACTGGACCTGACGGGATACCAATTCGATTCTACACAGAGTACGCGAAAGAACTTGCCCCCCTTCTAACAGCCGTGTACCGCAAGTCTCTAGAGGAACAGAAGGTTCCAAATGATTGGAAAAGAGCACAGGTAGTCCCAGTCTTCAAGAAGGGTCGTCGAGCAGATGCGCAAAACTATAGACCTATCTCTCTGACGTCGATCTGTTGTAGAATTTTAGAACATGTCTTTTGCTCGAGTATCATGTCGTTTTTGGAAACTCAGAATCTACTATGTAGGAATCAACATGGATTCCGGAAACAGCGATCGTGTGAAACCCAACTCGCATTATTTGTTCATGAAACCCAGAAAATATTAGATACAGGCTCCCAGGTAGATGCCATTTTCCTTGACTTCCGGAAGGCGTTCGATACAGTTCCGCACTGTCGTCTGATAAACAAAGTAAGAGCCTACGGAATATCAGACCAGCTGTGTGGCTGGATTGAAGAGTTTTTAGCAAACAGAACACAGCATGTTGTTCTCAATGGAGAGACATCTACAGACGTTAAAGTAACCTCTGGCGTGCCACAGGGGAGTGTTATGGGACCATTGCTTTTCACAATATATATAAATGACCTAGTAGATAGTGTCGGAAGTTCCATGCGGCTTTTCGCAGATGATGCTGTAGTATACAGAGAAGTTGCAGCATTAGAAAATTGTAGCGAAATGCAGGAAGATCTGCAGCGGATAGGCACTTGGTGCAGGGAGTGGCAACTGACCCTTAACATAGACAAATGTAATGTATTGCGAATACATAGAAAGAAGGATCCTTTATTGTATGATTATATGATAGCGGAACAAACACTGGTAGCAGTTACTTCTGTAAAATATCTGGGAGTATGCGTGCGGAACGATTTGAAGTGGAATGATCATATAAAATTAATTGTTGGTAAGGCGGGTACCAGGTTGAGATTCATTGGGAGAGTCCTTAGAAAATGTAGTCCATCAACAAAGGAGGTGGCTTACAAAACACTCGTTCGACCTATACTTGAGTATTGCTCATCAGTGTGGGATCGGTACCAGATCGGGTTGACGGAGGAGATAGAGAAGATCCAAAGAAGAGCGGCGCGTTTCGTCACAGGGTTATTTGGTAACCGTGATAGCGTTACGGAGATGTTTAACAAACTCAAGTGGCAGACTCTGCAAGAGAGGCGCTCTGCATCGCGGTGTAGCTTGCTCGCCAGGTTTCGAGAGGGTGCGTTTCTGGATGAGGTATCGAATATATTGCTTCCCCCTACTTATACCTCCCGAGGAGATCACGAATGTAAAATTAGAGAGATTAGAGCGCGCACAGAGGCTTTCAGACAGTCGTTCTTCCCGCGAACCATACGCGACTGGAACAGGAAAGGGAGATAATGACAGTGGCACGTAAAGTGCCCTCCGCCACACACCGTTGGGTGGCTTGCGGAGTATAAATGTAAATGTAAAATGTAAACAGGATATAAAATATAGACAGGCAAAGGCAAGGAAAGCGTTTCTGAAGAAGCAAAATTTGTTAACATCGAACATAAATTTAAGTGACAGGAGGTGCAACGGGAGTCCCATTGTTAAATGCAAAGCAGAGAGCGAGTAGATGCAAAGAATACACTGAATCTTCCGATTTGTCTGATGTGATACAGGAAGAAACAGGAGTCGCATTAGAAGAGACAGGGGTCCAGTATTAGAATGAGAATTTAAAGGAGCTTTGAAGGATTTAAGATCAAATAAGGCAGAGGGGATGGTTAACATTCTATTAGAATTTCTACACTCATTACGTGAAGTGGCAACAAAACGACTAATCACGTTGGTGTGTAGAATGTATGAGTCTGGCGACATACCGTTTGACTTTCGGAAAAGCACCATCCACACAATTCCGAAGACGGTGTTGCCGAACCGTTTTATAGTATTTCGTGACTTTAATTACCTATAAATGATATTTCTGGTAGACAAAAAATATAAAACCAGTTCCCTATCGTCAGCGTAACAGTTCGTTTGATCTCAATATTTGTCACTCTGCTAAAGAAACCTCCACTTGACGTTGTGTGCAAATGTTGTCTGTTAAGTCGTGTGAGCGTCACTACATTGCATATCATTTATCAGATTTTACACAACCGTTACTTAACATGGACGCACTTTTCTCTAGCAAAAGGAACATTTAGTCACAAAATACTACCCGCACGCAACGCCGACGTATGTCTCCTATTAAAATATTTCACGTAAGTCGTCCGAAATAATTAGGCATTGTTCATCAACAAATAAAATATTGATATTACGTAACGTGCTGTGAGCACTATTTTTAATGATTGAATCTGACTTGAATTCTGTCTTTCAAATTAGATTCGGGGCCACCGGTGCCCATTTACTTCCATTCATTTATATCTAACAACATTTATGTTCGTTAAAATTCTCGATTCCTTTTATATGAAGTTAAATCACTCAGATAAAAGTCTTGAAGCCCTTTGTTCCCGATTCCTTAGCATTTTAAATTATTCTCAATGAAAAGTGGTTCAAATCGCCCTGAACACTATGGGACTTAACTGCTGAGGTCATCAGTGCCGTAGAACGTAGAATTACTTAAACCTACCTAACCTAAGGACATCACACACATCCATGCCCGAGGCAGGATTCAACCTGCGAACGTAGCGGTCGCGCGGTTCCAGACTGAAGAGTCTAGAAACGCTCGGCCACCAGGCCGGCCTCAGCTTAACAGCTCATGCATCTAAGTAGCTTAAAAGAATAATGTACAGAAGAATTGAAAAGAAAATCGAGGATGCGTTAGATGACGATCAGCTTGACTTTAGGAAAGATAAGGGCTCGAGAGAGGCCGTTCTGACGTTGCAATTAATAATGGAAGCATGACTAAAGAAAAATCAAAACACGTTCATAGGTTTTGTCGTTATGGAAAGAGCGTTCGACAGTGTAAAATGGCGCATGTTGTTGTTGTGGTCTTCAGTCCTGAGACTGGTTTAACACTAGATCCCACTTGATAATTCTTTTGTTTGTCACTCTTTTGTATTATTGCCTAGAGTAATACATTTCTGTGACTTTTTTATGAAATAAGGTAGTTAGTGATTATACTTCTTTCACATTTTATGGCGAAAACATAAAAGAGAAATATAAAGATTCACCTAGAACTGCGGAAGGGTCAGTTCTGAACCGCGCGGCGCAGTAGCTATAACAATCGCATTTTTCATGTAGCTTCATGCCTATTGTTAGTGTGTGTTTGGTCAACAATCGCAAAACTCGTTTTTACTTCACTTCCAGCTGACGTTCCAGTTTTCAGCAGGGGACGAGAGGGAGAGAGGTTCAAACAAGTCTGACCTTGTATGTAGATATTGCGCACCCAGAGTTTTGTACCACGAAAACGGGTTTAGTAGTGCATTCCGTCTGTGTAGATAATGCTTGTAATATACGAATATATTATGGCCATATTTCTACGCAGAGAAGAGGACATTATAAATGCTCTAAATGAGATTTTAGATAATGAATCTGAGGGCGAACCGCTGGCGTCTTTACCAGAGAAAGAATTTCTATCGCCAATAGTTCCGAATTCTTCATCAGAAGACGATGTTACTTCTGAGAAGGTTCTAATAAATTCTGATGGGGTAGGTATGCTTGTTTATGTGTTTGTTTTATAATAATTTTTAATGTATATGTTGCGTAGACACCAATTCCAATTGCAACACTTATGTTTATACCTTGTTTCGTCTTGAATTTTTACAAGTTATACATTACATTTATGAAGTTGTTTTTTTGTTCTAATATTACACAATATATTCAATATTAAATCGTGTTCTAATACGTATAACTACTGTTACAGGGACAGCTGCCACAAAGACTAAGTCAACTCGAGGAAGTGGACGTCCTCAAGGTCGGCGTGGACAACAAAATGCCCAGGGTTGTGGACTACTTCAGTTTCCTTCAGGTAGCGATATTATAGCACCCGATGGAACAACCTAGAAAGTTGGAGTGGTAGGTGACTGTTCAGCTGGAAGATATGGACAACAGAAAGTTTTCAAATATAGGACAGGACCATCTCCGCATGCAAAACGAAACGTGAATGAGACCTGTTACAGTGCGTAGCATCTAATGATAACGGACAAAATTTTGAAACAAATTGTAAAATGTACAGAAACTGAAGCACGTCGTGTATTGAGCTCAGATGAGTGGACTATAAAAATTGAAGAACTGGAAGCTTTTATAGCTAAATTGTACGTCCGTGGTACTATTGGAGCTAAGAGCTTAGAATTAGACACATTGTGGTCAGTGAAGTGGGGAAATAATTTTGTGAAATCAACAATGGCTCTTGAGAGATTCAGAGAGATAATGCGTTATCTCAGATTTGACATTAGATCCACAAGATCAGAACGACTAAGAGAAGACAAGTTTGCTTTGTTATCAGAAATCTGGAATGAGTTCATTGCGAATGCACAGTGTAGCTACATACCGGGTCCATATATAACAATCGACAAACAGCTTTTTCCTTCAAAGTGCCGTTGCTGTTTCACGCAGTTTATGGCGTCAAAACCGAACAAATACGGGCAAAAGTATTGGATGGCGGCAGATAAAGACTCAAAATATATTGTGAATGCTATCCCTTATCTTGGAAAGGATGACACTAGGCGGAGTGATGAGCGTCTTGGTGACTTTGTAGCAAAAAAATTTATGCAACCTTACCTCAACAAAGGAACAAATGTCACATGTGAAAATTTTTTCACCTCCTTAGCGCTCTCTGAGACACTGAAAGCTAATTCTAAGAGCCTTGCGGGCACAATAAATCGATCTCGCAGGGAAATACCAGTCTGTATCAAGAAGGCAAGACAACAGTTATACAGCACAGTATTGTTGAAAAAAGATGATACTACACTGACTGTTTATCAGTGTAAGAGCAACAAGAATGTCCTGATTCTGAGCACTATGCATCCTTATGTGACGATTGAGGATGGTATAAGAAAGAAGCCAGATAAAGTTACGTTTTATAACTGCTCTAAATATGGAGTGGACATGGTCGACCAAATGGCTCGCAAATTCTCTGTCAAAGCACCATCGAGACGTTGGCCTGTTCACACATTTTACAACCTGCTGGATTTGGCTGGGATAAATGCGTGGGTATTGTTCAGTTCTCTAAATGATAAAAAACTGAAATGCAGGGATATCATCCTGCAGCTGGGGGAGGAGCTTGTTGAGAAGTACGCAGCGACTAGAAAGACTAGCGTCCCTATCAGACCTGAAGATATTCCAAACAGACAAAAAAATCGAACACGTTGCCTTGTAAAGACTAACTGTGAAGGAAACAAATCATTTGTAAAGTGTCACATCTGCAAGAAAACTGTGTGCAACAAACGTACATCAAAAGACTCTTATTTTTGTTCATTATGTATCGGTACCAGTAAAAACAATCAGTAAATACATGTAAGTTTTAAAACATAAAATTATAATTTGTGCAAACATTGTTTATTTTTGTTAATTTCATTCTAAATTTCCTAGTGCTTTTAACAATAGATTCATTGGCAGTAACAATAACCCATTGACATAGGGTAGATAAAGGAAAAGATCGCAGGTCATTAGTGTCCCAGCCGCCGTTCTACGTATGTCCAAATTTCAACGTTTCTAGTGTTAATGCAGCTCTCCATGCACAAGATGTTCGAAATTGTGAGAAAAGTATGGGTAACCTATAGGGAGAGACGGGTCATATACAATATGTACAACAGCCAAGAGCGAATAATAAGAGTGAACAACCAAGAACTAAATGCTCGTATTAAATTGGGTGTAAGACAAGTATATAGCCTTTCGCCCCTAGTGTTCAATCTGTACATCAACGAAGCAATGATGGAAATAGAAAAAAGTTTCAGGAGTGGAATTAAAATTCAAGCTGATACGATTCGCTGATGACATTGCTATCCTGAGTGAAAGTGAAGAAGAATTACATGCTCTACTGAACGGAATGAACTGTCTAATTATTACAGAGCATGGATTGAGAGTAAATCCAAGAAAGACGAAAGTAATGAGGTGTGGTAGAAATGTGAACACCGACAAACATAAGATCAGGATTGATAGTCACGAAGTACAAGAAGTTAAGGAATTCTGCTACCTATGTAGTAAAATAACCAATGACGGATGGAGCAAAGAGGACATCAAAAGCAGACTAGCATAGGCAAAAAGGGCGTTCCTGGTCAAGAGAAGTCTACTAATACCAAATATCGGCCTTAATTTGAGGAAGAAATTTCTGAGAATGTACTTCTGGAGTACAGGATTATATGATGGTGAAACATGGACTGTGGCAAAAGAGAATCGAAGCACTTGAGATATGGTGCTACAGATTGAAAATTAAGTGTACCGATAATGTAAGGAATGAGGAGGTTCTGTGCAGAATCGGAGAGGAAAGGAATATGTGGAAAACACTGATAAGTAGAAGGGACATGATGATAGGACATCAGTTAAGACATGAGGAAATGACTTCCATGGTATTAGAGGGAGCTGTAGAGAACAAAAACTGTAGAGAAATACAGCGACCGGAACACATCCAACAAATAATTGAGGACGTAAATTGCAAGTGCTACTCTGAGATGAAGAGGTTAGCACAGGGGAGGAATTCATGGCGGGTCGCATCAAAGCAGTCGGAAGACAGATGACAAAAAAAAGTCTTTTCTTAAAGTATTTGTGTGGATTATAGACATGTATGGAAATGAAACATGGACGTTAAATAGTTTAGACAAGAAAAAAAAGAAGCTTTCGAATTATGCTGAAGATTAGATGGGTATATTACGTAACTAACGAGGATGTACTGAACGAAATTGGGGAGAAGAGGAATTTGTGGCACAACTCGAATAGAAGAAGGGATCGGTTGGAGGACATGTTTTGAGGAATCAAGGAATCACCAATTTAGTATTGGACGGCAGCGTGGAGGGTAAAAATCGTAGAGGGAGACCAAGAGACGAGTACACTAATCAGATTCAGAAGGATGTAGGCTGCAGCAGTTACTTCGAGATGACGAAGTTTGCACAGGATAGAGTAGCATGGAGAGCTGCACCAAACCAGTCTCTGGACTGAACACCACTACAACGACAACAAGCACTACGGTGAGAGTATTTCCTAAATACAACAGTCACTTTTAATAGTAATTTCATATACTCATGCTAGCTGGTATAGATAAACATCTTCAACTGTTACGAGATAAACTAAGTTTTAGGTAATGACCAGACTTGTAATGACCATACTTCTAATTTTTGGTAACTCGACTACGCATTCACTTCAGTACTATGCATATATGTCAGTATGATGTATTGAGATAAAAAAGTATGGAATTATAGAAGTTCCCAATGTAACGAAATGTATGGTTTATTTTGTGCTCTATGAAAATGCTACAATTTAAAACGGTCAAGAAATAGGGCTTGTGTACAAACAAAAACGTAATTTGCTCATAAGCATGTGTGGGATGCCGACCGGCCGCGGTGTCATCTTCTTCAAATGGCGTCATTTGGAAGACCTATGGAGTCAGCTCATTGCAGTCATCTACTATTAGCATTACAGACCTTCGAGCTGCTATTTCCCGTTCAAGTAGCTCTTCAGTTATCCATACGAAGTGGAACAAGTTAAGACCTAGTTGATCACCTACAAGAAAGCAAAAAGAACAGGGCCGAAATATACAACGGAATTTTACTATTCACGACTGGCATATGTATAACCAGACAATCTCTGAAGAAGTGTTGATAGACATAAAAACCATATAGAAATGTATCAAAACTGGGCAACTAGAGGTTTTAAAAGTAGTCTAGACTTGAAGCACTTACTGATGAAGGTAACTTGTCGATGGGGTCTGTAAGAAAACTTGAATGAAAAAAGAAAATTAAATTTCAGTGACAACTTGCGCACTGGTGTCAACAACATTTTTAACAAAATGTATCTTAAACGAGTCGTACAGACGGCACAAACAGTTACATTGAGAGCATGAGTATAACCTGGTTTTCGCTACGAAGCTAGTACTAGCAACGAAACAGACAAATTAATAACTAAGAATGGCAATAGTAGCCTCGACTTTGAAATCTTGAACCATAATTTTTCAGACTCGATTAATGGCATCAGCCAAAACGTTGATAGCACCAGGCGAACTAGCCACTGAGTCTTACAAACATGTTGGTAAATAATGGAAGACATGTTATTGGAGAATATCAATGAAGGAATCAACGGTAAACTCCTCCGGCTAATGTCAGCGACAGCGTCGTAGTATTACAGTAAAGAGGGACTGGCCACAAAGAGACACACAAAATTAAACTGTATGACGAACTCTGATAATAAAACATGCTTCCGAGCTATGAAAACGAGACTGAAACCTACTTTGGAACGGGCGATTGGAAGTCGTCGAAAGTATCTTCCTGGGCGCAGCATTTTTAAGAATGTGAGTGAGTGCAGCAACAAAATAGCAGTTATGTCAACGGCGTTTGCAAAATATGACTCTGAGTTCATCGGCATCTCAAATGCGTTCGGACGATACTTGTTTAATCAGAACACTGACACAAAAAATGGTTGAATGGGCTCTGAGCACTATGGGACTTAACATCTGAGGTCATCAGTCCCATAGAACTTAGAACTACTTAAACCTAACTAACCTAAGGACATCACACACATCCACGCACGAGGCAGGATTCGAACCTGCTACCGTAGTGGTCGCGCGGTTCCAGACTGAAGCGCCTTGAACTGCTCGGCCACACCGGCCAACGAACACTGAAACAATTGATACACACGAGTTTGATAGATAGTTATAGACAACCACCAAGCTACATACTGAAGAGGATGAAAAGGAAGGTTGCAAACAATGCCACGTCTAAAAAATTATAAAAATCACCGAAGAAGTCAAACAAGAAGTCCTCTTATGATCTATATACTGTAACTGCATTTGAATTTCCATTAAGGAGCGTAGATGGTGATCTAGGACGAGTAAACATTTTATTTTCGACGAAATATGCAAACACGGACGCCCATGACGCCTGAGGAACTCGTGAAGATAACGGATTGTATATACATAGTTCTACTGCACGGCAAGTGGTGCTAGCGTAAATAGTTCTCCCAGCTCCCATTCAACTGACCAATAAAACCATGAGCTCCCTTTGTAGGCCTGTATGAGGAGGAAACATTTTTACTGCAGCAACCAAAAAAAAAATCAATAAAATATAATATAGAGGATTAGGCCTTGACAACAGTCTTCTCAAGACAACGGCATTATTAGCCAAAATCACTCTTGAATTATGAGAAAGTACTTTTCAACAGCATAACTGCCGAATTCCTCAAACTCGATACCGAAAGCCTGAAGCCAACGTCAGATGTGAATAACACAAATTGCAAGTTTAAACATGGATATCAAGCATTGTTACTTAGATCCGAGCTATATAAAAGATATATATGGAGAAAACGGATTTACTAATAGTGATTTTATTACTACAGATGAAAAGCAAATTAGAGCAGAAATAAAGTGGAACCAAAGCACTTAAAAAAACTGAATATTATGTGTAGCAAAGGAAGTAAACAGATATTTGCAACAACGGTATAAACTATGTGACATTG
The DNA here is from genome assembly GCF_023864275.1 of Schistocerca cancellata. Lineage (NCBI taxonomy): Eukaryota > Metazoa > Arthropoda > Insecta > Orthoptera > Acrididae > Schistocerca > Schistocerca cancellata. The sequence goes on from NC_064630.1 coordinate 710,017,262, forward strand.
TGTAGTGAATAATGTCATTAGCAATAATGATAGACTACAGTCAATTGGTCAAAATTATACCAATAAGTGAGTAATGTAAGTGGTTCTGCCTCTATCGCAAAATATTTTAATGACCAGTCATCGGTTAATAAAATATTTAACAGAATCAGTGTCACGAAACCTTATTACCATAATAAACCATCGTTTTAACGCGCAGGGTGTGAGAAGATACCGAAGGAAATACACTTGTTAGCAGGTTTTATCAAAACAATTAAAGGTAGGGAAATCAACAATATCAAATTAATCCTTCCCGAGTATGCTCCTTATCACGCTCAAAAGAACAGTTCTTCTTACGCTTCTTATGGTTAGTGGCAACCGAACTGGGAATCCATCATCTGCATGAAAACACAGCATAAGAAGAAGAAGAAAATTGCACATTACGTAGAAACAGCACAAGAAACATTTTAGTCATACGTTAACCATATTATTTTCGGCAGATCAATTTCACAGGCGGAAGAGGAATTTGAGCGAGCACTGAAAGACCTAAGCCGAAACACTACCCTTGAAGTAGACGGCATTCCATCTGAACTATTGATATCCTTGGGAGAGCCAGCCAGGAGAAAACTATTTCACCTGGTGTGCAAGATATATGAAGGAGGTTCCCCTTTTCACCTGAAGGGCGTGCTTTTGAAGATATAAGGGCTGGGACGTTTCGCCGTCTACATATTTCTAGTACATCCCAGAAAATTCTAGAGTATTCAAGAGAATTCCACAACATTCCAGAATGATCCGGAATGTTCCACAATAAGCCGGGATGTTCAGGAATATTCGGGAATAGTCTGAAACTTACTGGAAGATTCCATTATATTCGGGAACATCCCCGAACGTCCAAGATCATTGTGGAACATTCCAGAACACATCCGAATGTTTGGAATGTTCTGGAACATTCTGGACCATTCGAAGAAATTTTGGTATATTCTGGAATTCGCAACTGGTGGGGCTACACATTGATTGGGGTAAATGTAGCATGACCCGTCGTAGACTTGAACGTCAGTTTCTTATGAGTGACAACGGAAGGAACCGAAAAAGTAATCCAGTAAGTGGATAAAAACAGACAGTGAATCGTGAATAGTGAAAGGGATACAGTGACTAAATATAAATCTAAAATAAAGTGTGAAACGTGTGTAAATTGTACTTAGTGAAACGCCGAAAACGAAAAGAACACTGAAGAAACGAAAGACTCGAAAAACGCGAAGTACGTTTAAGTTCCAAACAAGCACCCTGAGAAGCAGAGAAACAGAAGAAAGACGAAATGAACGAATTGAAGAATCAAGAATTGCGAAAAAGTAATGCAGATAGTGAGTAAAAACAAACCTGTGACGAAAATGTGAAGTGATGGAAGGAACTCTACTCATACTCTTAGGAGATTATCGACAAAAGCTTCCAGTTATCCCCAGGTCAACACCAGAAAATGAGATCAACGCAAGCTTAAACAAATCACGTCTCTGGCGCCACATATAAATACTGCAACTAACAAAAAAAATGAGAGTAGAACTATTGAAAGGCGAAACAACAGCACATTTTGCTCAACGCCTTTTACAAATATGCTACTGACCAAACGAACAGTTTCATTAAATTCAAGTGCGATTTCAGCAACATAGCCACTGCTGAAAATGAGCTCATCGACAAAAATTATTCAAATATTGTACACACTTATAGCAGTCCGGACTGGCTATCTGAAAGGGCAATTTTAGCAACAACAAATATTATCGCCAACGATATTAACATCGATATTCAAAAGACAATTCCCGGTGAAGAGAGAATACACAGTTCGACCGGCTCGATAGAATACGTTGATGAAAGTGTAAACGTCCCAACATCATTTCTGATCTCTTCGCAAGTGCCAGGAATGCCATTACAATGCCTTCGATTTAAAATTGGATCTCCGAATATACTACTGAGAAACTGTATAATGGAAACAAGCATGATAATCAAACAGCTGTCGAATACAACTGATCTTATGACTGGAAAATACAAAGGACACACACTATTTATCCACAGAATACCACTTATGTCTACTGAACTGTCATTCCAATTTAAAAGACTGCTATTTCCAATCAAAGTAGCCATTTTTTGCGTCATAAGTCTCCTGATTGGTTTGATGCTGCCCGCCATGAATTCCTCTCCCGTGGCATCTTCTTCATTTCAGAGTAGCAGTTGCAACCTACTTCCTCAACTATTGGCTTGATGTATTCCAATCTCTGTCTTCCTCTACAGTTTTTGCCCTCTACACTTAGGACAGCAATGACATCAGCGAATCGCATCATTGATATCCTTTCAACCTGAATTTTAATTCCACTATTGAAACTTGGTTTTATTTCCATCATAGATTTTTAGATGGACAGATTGAACACCCTTTTTAATCAGAGCACTTCGTTCTTGGTCGTCCATTCTTTGAATTCCCTCTTGCCTCTTGTAGATATTGTATATGACCCGTTTCTCCCTGTAATTTACCCCTGATTTTCTCAAAATTTCGAGTATTTCGCACCATTTTACATTGTCGAACGCTTTTTCCAGGTCGCCAAATCCTATGAACGTGTCTAAATTCTTCTTTAGTCTTGCTACCATTATTAACGTCAAAATTGCCTCTCTCGTGCCTTTAGCTTTCCTAAAGCCAAACTGATCGTCATCTAACGCATCCTCAATTTTCTTTTCCATTTTACTGTATATTATTCTTATGAGCCACTTGGACGGATGAGCTGTTAAGCTGATTGTGCGATAATTCTCGCACTTGTCAGCTCTTGCCGTCTTCTGAATTGTGTGGATGATGCTTTTCCGAAAGTCAGATGACATGTCGCCAGGCTCATACATTCTACACACCAACGTGAACACTCGTTTTGTTGCCACTTCCCCAAAGATTTTAGAAATTCTAATGGAATGTTATCTATTCCTTCTGCCTTATTTGATCTTGAATCCAACTAAGTTCTTTTAAAATCTGATTCTAATACTGGATCCCTTATCTCTTCTAATTCGACTCCTGTTTCTTCTTCTATCACATCAGACACATCTTCCCCCTCAAAGAGGCTTTCAGCGTATTCTTTCCACCTATTCGCTCTCTCCTCTGCATTTAACAACGGAATTCCCGTTACACTGTTAATGTTATCACTCTGGCTTTTAATGTCACCGAATGTTGTTTTGACTTTCCTGTTTGCTGAGCCTGTCCTTTCGAGAATCATTTCTTTTTCAATGTCTTCACATTTTTCATGCAGCCATTTCGTCTTAGCTTCCCTGCGCTTCCCATTTATTTCATTCCTCAGTGACTTGTATATCTACATTCCTGAGTGTCCCAGAACATTTTTGTACTTGTTCCTTTCATCGATCAATTGAAGTTTTTTTCTGTTACCCACGATTTCTTCGCAGTTACCTGTTCCTTATTGCTGTATCTACAGCCTTAGAGAACTTCAACCGTATGTCGTCATTCCGTGGTACTTCCGTATCCCACATTTTCGTGTATTGATTCTTCCTGCCTAATGTCTTAAACTTTAGCCTACTCTTCATCACTACTATAATGTGATCTGAGTCGATATCTGCTCCTGGGTACACCTTACAATCCAGTATTGATTTTGGAATCTCTGTCTGACCATGATGTGACCTAACTGAAATCTTCCTGTATCACCCGGCCTTTCCCAAGTATACCTCCTGCTCTTGTGATTCTTGAACAGAGTATTTGCTATTACTAGCTGAAATTTGTTGCAGAACTCAATTAGTCTCTCTCCTCTCTCATTCCTTGTCCCAAGTCCATATTCTCCTATAACCTTTCCTTCTACTCCTTCCCCTACTACTGTATTCCAATTCCCCATGAGTGTCATATTTTCAGCACCCTTAACATACTATATTACCCTTTCGTTGTCGATTATGGTTTGCTGTTGATTCTGATAAAAACAACCCTGTCACTGAACTGTTCACAGAAACAAACTGTCTGCCCTACCTTCGTATTGGTAGCGAATCCTACTCCCGTTATACTCTTTTCTGCAACTGTTTTTATTACGCTATACACGTCAGACCAGAAACCGTCCTCTTCTTTCTATTGACACCACAGACCGCTACTATATCTAGATTGAGCCTTTGCATTTCCCTTTTCATATTTTCTAGCTTCTTTACTACGTTCAAGTCTCTGACATTCCAAGCCCCGACTCGTAGAACGTTACGCTTTCGTTGGTTGTTCAGTCTTTTTCTCATGGTCACCGCCATGTTGGCAGTCCATTCCCAGACATCCGAATGTGGAATTATTCCGAAATCTTTGGCCAATGCAGAGATCATCATGACACTTTATGAATTACAGGCCACATGTCTTGTGGATACACGTTTTGTGCCTTTAGTGCAGTGATTTCCATTGCCTTCTACATCCTTATGCCATTTGTCATTGCTGATTTTTCCGCCTTTAGGTGGAGTTTCCCACCCGAAGGACAAGAAAGTGACCTGAACCTCTGTCCGCTCATACGCCCTATCTGAGGAGGCCGTTGATAGAATGAGGGTGACTTACGACGGAAGTCTTCCGCCGGCACTGCTGATTATTGACCAAAATTTAAGCGGTGGGAGATTTCGTACCGGGGAGCTAGAAAATTGATTAGTAATCAAAGACGGTAACCCTAGACCACGGCTTAAAGCAAATTAGCCTACAGGTTCACAGTTAACTAAATGCAAGAACAAACTTTAAAATTGCAGCAATGGCCTCAAACACTCCTGCTCTCTCTCACGGTCAAATATACGTAGGTTCCTCCCGAGCAGAAAATTCGAAAAATTTCTACATATATACCCCAGACAACAAAATGAAAAACGTTGTTTATAAACAAGTATTATTAATAGTTAGAATATGTTTCAAAAAATAACTACCTCCCGTACTTTAAGAAGTGTTTTAAATAGTTAGTGCACGTTCTCAATAATGTTTTTTACATCTTATACTTTAAAGTTTATCCTTTTATTCCAACTATCACACAATCTGATATTAACGCCGTCAGCGAAGCCGGGTACCCCAGCTAGAACGTAATGGTTGGAAATACTGACACAAAATATTCACAGCAGAATGGTAGAAGATCAGATTGGTTTCCGGAGAAATGCTGAAACGCGTGAGGCAATACTAACCCTAAGATTTATCTTAGAACATAAGTTGAAATTCTGAAGGTAGCAGGGGTAAAACACAGGGACGACTGGTTACACACAACTTGTACAGAAACGAAACAGCAATTATAACAGTGGAAGGCCTTGAATGCGAAGCAGTGGTTGAGAAGAGAGTGAGACAGAGCCGTAACCTGACAAAGATGTTATTCGTTCTGTACATTGAGCTAGCAGTAAAGGGAGGCAAAGAAAAATTTAGACAATGAATTAAAAGTCCAGGGAAAAGAAATAACTTCCGTGTTTGTTGATGACACTGTAATTCTGTCAGAGACAGCAAATACCGTAAAAGTGTAGCCGATCGGAAGGGACCTTGTCTTGAAAAGAGAATATGAGTTGAATATTTATAAAAACAAAATAAGGAAGACGGAATGTATTGAAATTAAATCATGTGACGCTGAGGGATTCATATTAGGAGGAGAGGCACTTAGTGTAGCAGACAAGTTTAGATATGCGGGCAGTATAGTAACTGATGAAGACAGAAGAAGAGAGCATACAAAACGCAGGCTGCAAATGACAAGGAAAGCGTTCCTGAAGAAGACAAATCTGTCAACAACGAATACAAATTTAAGCGTTAGGAAGTGTTTAGTAAAGGTATTTATCTGGAGCGTAGCCACGTACAGAAGAGAAATGAGGGCGATAAACAGTTCAGACAAGGAGAGAATAGAAGCATTTGAAAAGTGGAGCTATAGAAGAATGTTTAGGGTTAGACTGCTAGATCGCATAATTAATGAGGAGGTACCGAATAAAATCGAGCATAAAAGAAATTTTTTGGCATAACTTGTTAATAGAAGGGATCGGTTGGTGGTAGGACGCATTCTTAGGCACCAAAGAATCATTAGTTAGTATTGGGGGGAAGTGTAGGAAGTAAAAAATGCAGAGGGGGAAGAAGAGAAGAGTACATTAAACAGGTTGAAATGGTTGCCGATTGCAGCAGTGATTTCGGAGATGAAGAGGCCTGCACAGCAAAACAATGATGTGGAGAGCTGTATCAAACTAGTCTTTGTACTGAAGAAAAAAGAACAAACAGCAACAACATTATTTTAGAAGCTAGAAGTAGGGTATTTATAAAATAATTCCAAAGAAATAAGGACGACAAATTCGTAAGCATGCTGAAGCCTGGTGGGTGCTTAGAGAGCCCGTTGCCATCAGCAGAAACCTGAAGAGAACTTTGAGAAATGAAATTTCAATGAGCACATGAAGCCTAATAACAACAGTAGGGAGGAATAAAGTTTTAATGCGGACAAGAATTTCTGTTTCCTTCTATAAGTAAATCAACATTTGATATTTTAATACATTTCTGCCCAAGGAAATAAGACAATAAAAGTGCTGTAAATGGACTTCGTCAGGTTGTTGAGAAATTCAGAAGGGATAGAGGAGTGCGTCTAGGATGTTTCTATATCTTATAGCCCAAGGAAACACGTTAACTTTACAGCTTTCATTAGACTTCATCAGGGTGGACAGAAATGCAAAAGTAGAGGAGGTATGTATCAAGGAGATTGCAGGTTCTAGAAAAACGATCCAAGCATAATTGCGTTTGACTGTAATGCAGTTAAAACTCTAAAACGAATGGTAGGGCTTGTAGGGCTAGAACAAAAACATGGAACATTCATGCTGCAATATAAATGCAACATAAATTACTAGTCAAGATTTCCGGGGTCACTGTTGTGTCTGACCACGAACATCACCTGCCCTCTGTCCACAGTACGTTGCAAGCGTCAATCGTGCCAAGGGCAGTACTCTATGTAGTTGCGTGAGTTGAGTGATAGTGGTAAACGGTCACTGAAGGTTTCCACGAGAAATAAGTGCACTGCCACAACACGGTGCCTCAGTAGTGGTTAGAACAGTGTCCTATTTGGTTGTGTGAGATGAGTGGTCGGGACGAACGGTGCTGAAGATTTCGACGAAAAGTAAGTGGATTCGCAAACCCTGTCCTCACCAAAACAACACGATGGTAGCTCCATAACCAGGGAATTGCACGGATGACCTCGAATTCCAAAACCGCTCATCAATGACGAAAGTCGGCGTAACAGAAAAAATTGGTGACGAAGCCATAAAACTTGGGCTATGAAACAATGGAAGAAAGTTATTTGGTTGGATGAGTCTTACGGTGTACAAAAATATCCGCTACCAGTCACAATAGATGTTATTTATTTATCACACGACCGGTTTCAGGCTTGCGCCCATCCTCAGGTGCTTCACTGTATAAATACAAGAAAATTATTTGCTCGTGACTAAACAGATACAAGTGGGAGAATTGTAAGTGGCAAGGCAGCATTTGACGAAAATATATCTGTACTTACATAAAAATGAAGCTCTGGTGACAGTTTTTCTACTTACTTACACACTTGTTATCATTTTCACGTCCTCATTTCAGTTTTACCAAGTTTAGCTGCATATTTCACTGTTACGATGTGCACTCGTGAAGTACACTATGTTTACATACAAACATGTGAGCTGTGGTCAAAGTACTTAGATGTAGCAGATGTAGAGATGTTGCTCATACAGAAACATGTAGGTTATGGTCAAAGAACTTAGCCACAGGGAGTGCAACGGTGTTGCACATATAGAAACATAAAAAGCTATTATAGACTGCGAAGATTTTTGATACACATTATGAAATTTTTTTATCCACATTTTTGTCAGAGAACTTAGATCTAGGAACTACAATGATGTTACACAGATGAAATTTTGAACGCTATTACAAATTATGCAACGACAGTCCCAGCTTGTGTTTACAATATAACTATTACAAATTAAGATAATGACACTTGGACTTTTGTATGACTGCTACATCGATTTTCCATAGGATATTACTTTGTTATTATATCTAAGGATAATTAGTTTCTGTTTTTTAATATTTCATGAAGTATCTGAAGATATAATTTGTTTGCAAGCTTCACTTGTTCGTTGAGAATAATGTCTGGTGAGTTAGATCTGTGGATAAAAATTTCTAGCTCTTCAAGCAGATTCATTTTCTTTCCTTTGTTCACAGTGTGTAGTATTGTTAGGTTTTCTGTAATGGCTGTGGCTGAGTGACCATGGTGTTTTAAATGCATTGCAAAGGTGGATTTATCAAAATTATTTAACCGGAAGGCATCCTATGCTCACGGTATGTTATAGTGAAACTCCTGGTTTTATCGTACTGGTAGTGGATATTTTTCTACACCGTATAAAGGAATAGTCACGTAGTTCGATAGCATCCACTATGGATAAAATTCAGAGAATGAGTCTTGTTTCATAGTGTTTACGTCTTTTGGCGAAGTTTACGTCCCAAGAATGAGTCTTGGCGGGTGTTCGGTCTTGATATTGGCAGCGATATCCTGACATTCTCTGCAAGGTCACATTACTGCTAAGGCGTATGCAATCTTCTTGGCTGATTTGGTCTATCGCGAGATTCATGTTTGTTCCCCAGCGATGACGTTGTGTTCGAAGATCGACAGTGCACCTGTTCACAAATCTTGCATCATTCAGGACTTGTCTCGTGAGCAAGAGGATGAATTTACACATCTACCCTGAACGCCACTGTCACAGGATCTCAATATTATTGAGCCTTTGTCGTATACTTCGGAGGAAAAGGTGCTTGATCGTTACACACCTCCATCGTAATTACCTGAACTTGCCAGTATTTTGCAGGAGCAATGCCATAACATTCTTTTGAAAACAATACAGAAGGTGTATCATTCTACTCCGAGACGACAAGAAGCTTTTTGAATACCAACGAGTTCCCTATACCTTAATGGGTATCGTAATGTACTGTACTTCGCTTATTCAAAGGTCACCACACCCGTAAAAGTGCAAATATGAAAGTTGAAGCGAAAATCAGTTGTAATAAGACATAAATGATGTACATGAACGTATCGGATAGGAGCAAGTCACACTTAAGCATAAATTTATACAGGTACTTGATAGGATTCCGTATATTTGGCCGTAGAAGCTGACGATGGAATGTGCAGTAAAAGAAATGAACAATAGAGTAAAAATGGACTGAAATTATTTTCGTAATCTGTACAAGGATTTTCGGAACTAAAATGTCAGTCTTTCTGATTATGGAAGTGTGCAACCAGTGAGTACCACCTGTTTTGACTCATGACAGTGAGATATTGGCTTCTAACCTGTCAAGGGGGCAAGAGGGATATATGCATCCATGGCCTTCTGTTTTGCAGTAAATTCGACAGATATATCTGTGGCTCGTAGCTAATGGTGATAACAATATTGAGGTCGTTAGGTCCTATAACGCAAATAATTAATACTTCCTCCGCCAAATGGTAACTCTTGTCAGTCAAGGTAATATACTGTCGGCGAGCTATAACGCATTTCCTTGTTCATACTGGTAAGGATGAAAATTATGTCAGTTATAATCCTCAAGAGAATACAACTCTCTAATTGTTTTGGAGCATACTAATGATCTGCTCACAAAGTGTTACTGTATTTAGAGCGACAGCTGCGATACTAGTACAGTAATGGATGACACACTACTGACAAGAGTAACTCCCCGTCACACCCCTCACAGATTTATTGGTAAGATTGCCCAGTGGATAGCCCGTGAAAACCTGAACACAGATCAAGTGGCCGAACGGTTCTAGGCGCTACAGTCTGGAACTGCGCTACCGCTACGGTCGCAGGTTTGAATCCTGCCTCGGGCATGGATGTGTGTGATGTCCTTAGGTTATTTAGGATTAAGTAGTTCTAAGTTCTAGGGGACTGATGATCTCAGCAGTTAAGTCCTATAGTGCTCAGAGCCATTTGAACCATTTGAACAGATCAAGCATGAAAACAGGAAGAAGGTGTACTGGACCGTGGAAAGAAAGCAAAATAGAAACAGTGAACGGTTCATTAACAAGAAATGAAATAAAGAGGAAGTTAAATGAACACAGGTTCATGGGTAAGTGGTTACGGTGTTGGCCTGACAAGTGGGCGAGCCGAATTTAAAAATCCCTCGTGCCACGATTTTTTTAAAATCACAAGATTGTGAACTGTCCGTCCGCTCATTGAAATGTTTGTTCACTTTCTGTAACCTTGGCAGTTGCCATATTATACATTGGTTCATTGGTTATAGAATGTGAGTCATGTAGTAAGAATACGTTACCGTCACAAGTAAATGTGATGGTTAGTGAGACCAGGCGAGATACCACACAGGCGACTCACAAAAATGAAAACCACAAATAAACATGTGTGAACTATGGTACAACAAAGAGATTCAAGAGGCAAAACTTCCAAAACGGAACTCAGCTTCAAAGACGTGAAAAACATATGTGTATGAAATTATTTTCGTAATCTGTACAAGGATTTTCGGAACTAAAATGTCAGTCTATCAAGGGGGCAAGAGGAATATATTCATCCATGGCCTTCTGTTTTGCAGTAAATTCGACAGATACATCTGTTGGCAGTAACTGTGGCTCGTAGCTAATGGTGATAACAATATTGAGGTCGTTAGGTCTTATAACGCAATTAATTAATATTTCCTCCGCCAAATCGTGATTGTGAAACTGTTGCGTTCATTTGTTGCAGCTTATGAGACAGACTACTATGTTTTCACCATTTCCTTGGGAGTGATCACATTCACATTCATGGGAACACCTAAACCGGGCAAAGAGGTGTATCTCAGTTACTCACCATTCGTAAAAATTAGGTGCGTCGATGAGAGATTCCTATCATACGACACACGTGCTGTTACTAATGGCGTCTGTGACACGCCGGTCGTGTTTTCCGGTGGGGGATTCGGTTGAGTTGTCGCCTTGTCATCAAACGCCAACAGAGTGGTTGTGCTGAATCAACTGTCATTACACCTCGCTGTCGCAAATGGACGTTACACCTCAACACCGAAATTTGAATAAAGCGAACAGCGAAAAAAATAGGTACGAAGTAGATTTTAACAAGTCTCACCATCTCGAGAACTGTATCCACTTCACCAGGAATCCGTCGTTTTGGCGTTTTCTTGAAACGAACACTACTGCTACTTTTAATTTTTCTTCATAGTCCTGTACATCTTCTTGTTTTCATGCTTGATCTGTGTTGGGTAATGAAAGATGGCGAATATGTGATGGTGTATAAGACAAGTAGCTGTTCATGATACGCAGGAATAAGAGAGATGTCGTGATGGTTAGCACGTTCCACGGTGATATATTTCAAGAAGTAAATTTAAAAAAAAATAATTTTTTAAAGACAAAAGCAGTCTTGGATGACAGAAGTATATGAGAGACGTTGATAGGAGAGATTCTCAATCAAAAAACTACCAAACGGCCAGTAACAGACTTATAAAATGTCATGAGAAAAGTTTTCACCACTTAGTGGATGTTTTGTGCTTCGATGTGAGATTGGACGTTATCTCCTGTACATGGGGGACAAAAAAAAGCATAAAAGCACTGTGCCTTCAGGCCACGAGTGGGCTACCGGGACCATCCGAGCACTATGTCATCCTCAGTGGAGGATGCGGATAGGAGGGGCGTGGGCTCAGCACACCGCTCTCCCGGCCGTTATGATGGTATTCTTGACCGAAGCCGCTACTATTCGGTCGAGTAGCTCCTCAATTGGCATCACGAGGCTGAGTGCACCCCGAAAAATTGCAAACAGCGCATGGCAGCCAGGATGGTCACCCATCCAAGTGCCGACCACCCCCGACAGCGCTTAACTTCGGTGATCTCACGGGAACCGATGTAACCGCTGCGGCAAGGCCGTTGCCTGGGGCACAAAAAGCTGATTGGAACTCCTGAGGAGTTTTGGAAAACAGTGGTATGTAGGTACAGATGCAGATGTAGCTGCAGATATCAAGTGCTGATGTTTGAAGAGATGGCAGATGATGATAAAATATGAGTCTGGAAGTTTTATGTCGAATGTTAGGGCAACAGTGAGTGACTAATCAGTGAATCACGGAGAGTACGTGTCATTAGATATCAAATCAGCGGACACATCCGTATCGTCATTTTCAGTCAGTAGCAACCGTTGGCGGATTATTTAATTATTTCAATTGTTATAGGGTGATGGTTTTCTTGGAAAAAGAATGTTTCAATGGCTAACTTCATTCTTAAAGAGTGAGTAAATGTACACGCTAATATAAGCAAAGTTGACTATTGTTAGGAAGTGTATTACTTACCAAAATAAAAGAAGTACATAATACGAACTGTTACCTTTTTTGATCAAATTTTTTCATTTAAAATTGTGGAATTTCAGTATTAGCAGAGAAAAGAAACACGTTTTCCTTTTAGGCAACATTTTTAGGTTGATCATCGCTCACCCATATCCGATCACCACAATGAAAACTGTTTCAAATAAGAATCAGTATAATATAGCGGGGAAGAGCTTACAATTATCCTCACTCGTTCCCCGTATATAAAATACAGTCGATAGAGACACTCTCCAAGATGTGATCCTCACCATTTTATGAACATCGCCGAGTCGCATAGCGCATGCGCGCCAGTGACGGCACAGAGCTACCTCCACATGTTGGCAAACTATGCAGCTCCACAGATCCCTCCTGACGTCATTTTCCAGCATGATGGTGCCCCACATCACTATCATGGGGATATTTTGCGAGTCTAAATTAGACGTTTGCTGGGCATTGGAGAGGAATGGTGAGGGGAGGGGGGTGTGGAGGGGAGTTTTCCACTGCTGCACCCTCAGTCTCCTGATCTGACTCCGCTCGATTGCAGTGCATAGGTGTTTGCAGGGACATTTTTTATAGAAAAAAAGGTGAGAGATCTGGTAAATTTGAGACAACGGATCTACGCCGAAGTAGAAGGCGTAACATCTGTCAGCTTATAAACATGTAGCGAGAAGTAGAGCACAGTTTAAATCCTTGTCGGGCTACAAATCGTTCCCATAGTGAATTGTAAAAACGTGCAAATTCGGATTTGGCATCAGTTTCTTCAGTAAAACAGTGCACGAGCCAAGATCTATTTTTCACAACACGCACTCAGTCGTTGCAAAACCAGTGAACATGAATGCGGAAATCAATAACGTCAATAATGCAACTTGTTAACAGTTGCTCCTACCCATGAATAAAGAGCTAGAAAAACAAACACATAACACTTTCAGAAAATAAACAAAACTCAAGAACCAAACACGAAATCACAAGAAGAAATGAGTGAAACACAAGAAGAAATGGGTAAAGTATCAGGGAACGTCAGGAAGAATAGCAAAACCATTCTGCAGAAATCCGACAAGAGGTTACTAATGACTTACAGTCTACTATTACGAGACGAGAGGCCATTGGATGGAGCCTTGGAATTGAACAAAATAGTACAGAAACGACGCAACAGAACGACAAAGAAGTTCTACGTGCGAAAATAAATACCACGGTACCTTTGGCATGTAATTAGATTAGTTTTCGTTGCTTCAAATGTAGTATATTAATAAGTTTAAAGTTTTGTTTCAAGACATTGGTCACATTTGCAATACGTGTTAACCAACAGTCAGTATCGCTCAGAAGCTGAATATACGAGGAGAAAGGTCTGAAGAAAGGGGATACTCATAATTTTCATTTATAAGTAAATTTTAATAAAATGTTAAAAGTTGCCCGAACGGGTGTTTTTGTCCCTCCACAGCTCGTTCTGCTCTGGACAAAGTCACTGCTGCAGCTTCTTTGACTATCTCCACGCTTGCGACAGCTTGCGCTAACTAATACGAGTGTATTCCAAATCGCCGAGCATAAAAACAGGACTTTACTGAGTCTCATACCAAGTGTTCTGTTGGTGACAGAAAAGTAGGGTGAAATGTTTCGTATAGCCCTCGGTATAAGGAACATTTGTACACCCAACACAATGTCGTCTTACTACAACCATCCTACAGTACTGGACCAAACACTCAATGCTACGCACTTTCTCCAGTTAGCAAAATGAAGCAAATCGATTGATGATTTTTGTATTGTATGTTGTCTATGGTTTGTCTTAGGCTACTTACTGAGGCACCATCTAGTTCAAGGACGATTCCTGAGAAAGCCCGAGAAACATGGATTTTGGTTACAAATATCGAGCCACGTATTCTAAGACGGCTATGAATAGAGAATGACTGAAATTTTTACGTTACATTCCTAAGCACTCAGTCTCGAGTAACCTTGGAAATGATCTTGATATCTTTATCCGTTTCGGAGATACAGTGGTTCAAAATTACCCTACGTCTAGACGTAAAATACACACGTAAAATCTGGTGTGAGGCTAAATCTGAGATCAAAATGGCTCTGAGCACTATGGGACTTAACATATGAGGCCATAAGTCGCCTAGAACTTAGAACTACTTAAACCTAACTAACCTAATGACATCACACCATTCCATACCCGAGTCAAGAATCGAACCTGCGACCGCCGCAGTCGCGCAGTTCCAGACTGAAGCGCCTGGAACATCTCGGCCACGACTGCCGGCGAAATCTAAGTAACAAATAACAGCAAAAACTGGCTCTGATTTTAACAGTATGTTCTCTAGGCATTTACTTGGAACTGCTGTCTTTCCGTTTTCAAAAACCTATACCTATTATCCGGAAAAACCCAAAAATATAGTTTTTGCTACAAAAACCAAGCCGCGGATTTCACGACGGCTATCCACAGCTAATGGTTGTAATTTTTACGATATCTTTCTAAGACTCCGACCTCGAACGACCATGAAAATTTTAATATCACCCTTTCCAAGACTCAGATGTCTAAAGTTACCCTACCAGTACACGTTCAATAGGCGATACGCAATCCGGTATGAGCCGAAAGCGTAGTTCATAAGTATATAGTTAGATATCACAGAGAAGCATGTTGTAAAGTGTTTCCGTTGTCATTAGGCGGGTTCTAGAAACCCTATGTTGTAGAAATGAAGCACATGTAAAATTTTTGTGCCTGTAAAATCCGGCCAGAGTTGTAAAATCAGTTTTGCATTATTTCAGCTTCAGATAAGTAAAATAAACTTTATTGACCAATAACGTGCTTTTCATATAAGTGTCATGCCTCATTGTGGTAGGGAAAAGAAGAAAAGCAGTGGAAAAATGCTTCTATCAAACCACAAATACTGCGAATATGCTTCTTCTTAAGAAATTCGGCTGAAAAGCAGGGTACCAGCTGCCCCATTCTATCTTCCTGGGTACCTTTAAAAACTTTCCCCGTACGTTTTTCATGCGAACATATTCTCGCGTTTATGAGCTGAGAAAGAAGGAGACAATGGTAGTCGGAGGGATACCGAGGAAAAATGATAAATCCTGAAGATAGTAGACAGTGGTTGTGATCTAGAAAGAGTGAAGGAGACGGCAGCAGTGTGAGGGACAGAGAGGTGTAGGGTGGCAGTGAAATGTAGCTGACAGTGACAGAAAGGTGCTAGGAAAAGGGTGAAGGACACATTGCCAGTGGGAGAGAAATAAAAAGAAGGACAAATTGGAACTTATCGGGAGGCAGTGGTAATGAGAGACAGAGTTTGTGAAAATGATTACAAGAAAGACAGTTATAGCGACAGTGAGAAAAGGCAGCAGCAGCGCGAATGAATGTGTGATAGTAGCAGTAAGACAGTAATAGTAGGACAGGATGAAGAAGACTGTGGCTCTGAGACAAGAGACAGTAACAGTTAGAGAGAAGCAAAGAGATAACGACAATGAGCTGGGCTGAAAGAATGAGTGAGAATGGATAAGTATGAACGACTTAGAGAGATGGACTAGTGGTTGTGAGCAAGTTACAGCTGGGGGAAGCCTGTGGGCGTGAGAAGTGAGTTACATCTTAAAAAGGGCGCTAATACGTGCCAAGAAAAAATTATTCGGAAAATTTGTAGAGGTTCTGGTGACGGAATAAGAGGCAGCTGACACCCCACTTTTCAGTCGGAGGCTTTTAAACAGGAATATATTCGGATTTTGATGCTCCGATAGGAGCGTTTTTTTAATGATAAAATATTTCCTCACCCAGTATTTCGATGACATGGGCCCCCCTGACTTCACGCTCTCTCCTGAAGAAGAAGTAATTAGCTGAAAAGACAAAATACTTAATTCTACAACTAAGGTCTCTGTCAAATCATCAATGAACGCTCAAAGCGAAGCACTTTGGTGTGTTTCACGATTGTAGCTGATGTAGCTTGATGTTTTCCGAGGTAGTAATCTAAACGGTATGACTGCCCCTCGCAGGCGTCTAATTTCCCCGCGCAAAAATCTGATTACTGTGACTGGTTCCATTGAGTTTGCACACGTTTCTTCGTCATTTCTTAGGGTCCTATTAAGGGGCTCCGGAAAGGCTCAAAATCATGAAAAGTTCAATTTTTACTTTTTTGCGTTTTCTGAATCTTTTAATAGATATATAATTTATTCAATTCCGAAGATTACAACTATTTTTAAATTTTTTTTGAAATGTGTTCTACATGGGCGTGACCCACTGTGGCGCTGTTAAACTGCTGTCAAATGGTGTTATTATTAACGTCCGTGTTCATCAGGTACATTTTAGTGATGTGAGATAAAGTATGTGTTGTGGCTAACCTGTGATGGTTCAATATATATCGCTGGTGTGATTGTCGATTGTTTCATGTTTATTTACTTTGTCGTTGTCTCGAAAAAATATTCGTAATTAATTCTGTTTCTTGAGTCTCTGTTTTGTTGAAGTATAATAATGAGTAAAAGTAAAGTTATTAGAAATCCTCTGAAGGCTTTTAAGAAAAGGAGAAATGTTGGAAAGCCAAAGGTATGTGTTATTACTGTAAATAATAACATTCTAACATGGTACGAGCGATGCTTGCTTTAGACAAGGAACGCCTTCGGGCTGCAGACAGGGCTGTAAAGAGTCTAGAAATACAAGCAAGAGTAAACAGGAGGAGGAACAAGAGGAAGCTGGAGGAGGAGTTTGCAGAGGATGAAGGTAATCCATCCTATGGACCTGGAATGCACTAAAAAGTTAATCCAATCTTTGTCGCTCGATTCCCAAAACTTTTATTTTCTCATACTAATTACATGTTTTCTAAGGATCTTCCAAACATATTTGTTTCAAACTTTCAGTAAATGTTACACAGTACCTTCTGCATAATTTAACACAGCCTTTTTCCAAAAAACTGTATATTTTTGAATATATAAATAAAAAATTGCAAAACAATGTTGTGAATTTTCATTACAATTGAAAAAAATCATCTTTAATAACTGAACTAAAATTTTGTAAAATCCGTGTGTTAAGTTGTAGCCCATATTCCAATAAATAATCTGTAAAAAGTTCAACTTCCTACCTCAAATACTTTGTGAGGAAAGATGTAATTTATAAGCGTTATTTTAACATTGCAAGTATAGGGCGTTCCGGAGCCCCTTAACAGAGCAAGAAAGCAGCGGTCCTTGTGTGTGAAATGAACATTCTCAAAGTATATCTTCTACCGTCCGCCTCCGTATGTGAGTGACCAGCGCGGGTGACTGCCTTGCGGAAGACCCTGGTTCTTTCGTGAGACATTTGAACGGGCGCACTCTTCCTCGTTATCCCGTTTGAGGAACTACTTGAACGAGTAGTAGCTGTTCCAGGTTACGGAAACTGACAACTGCCGTCAGAGCTGTATGTTGAATCCACGCCCTTCCATACAGCAACCAGTGACGGCATTTCCAAAGGATTAGAAGCCGTTCGGTAGGTACCGATGGCCCAGGCAATCCCGTGGACGGAGCTTGCGTTGTCTCCTATCTCTCGCATAAATAAGCTGGCAAAAGTTAAAAACTCCACGTGAAATTCAATATTGAGTGAAACCTAAAGAGAGATTAGAAAACAAAAAGCAATCATCTTTCTTGAGTGCTTTTATTTACTATTTCACCCTACACTGAAAAATAATTCAGGTCATATCTGGTCAACAAAAGTTTTACTAATTCTTACTGTGTTTCTCTCTGGTACTTTATCCTTAAATACAAATTTGTTCAAATGGTTCAAATGGCTCTGAGCACTATGGGACTTAACATCTAAGGTCATCAGTCCCTTAGAACGTAGAACTACTTACACCTAACTAACCTAAGGACATCACACAACGCCCAGTCATCACGAGGCAGAGAAAATCCCTGACCCCGCTGGGAATCGAACCCGGGAACCCGGGCGCGGGAAGCGAGAACGCTACTGCACGACCACGAGCTGCGGACCACAAATTTGTTTCAAGCTGTTATACTCTGAAGGTTACCAAATTGATTGAATGCTACTGGAAATGAATCTCCATGTACGCATTCAAAAGAGAGAAATCACGTTTGCGGCCATTGTCTGTAGCATCTTCATAATCTTAATGCCGGTTTAGAGACTAGCTCAAATTCTCACCATTTCCAAACAAAAAATTCTCAATGTCACGGCCATTACTCAACGTAAATATCTCTGTCATCTCTGATTTTTTTGTACATCGGCTATTGTGTTCGTATAACCCTGGTGCGCAGCAGATTTAGAAATGAAGACATGCGTTATATGGTAGGATCCTTTCTCCAGCATGTCTGCGAATCGGTTCATTGACTATGTAGTATTCACAGATTTAGGATAATTCACGACTTTAGAAAAGCCTTCAAAATGCCCTTTACATTACCTGCTGCGACGGGCACCTTCACTGATTACATAACAGCTCTCCAACGATTTATTATTCCATGGGGTTGTATTTTAAAAGAATAGGGAAAAGTTTTTTACCTCGTTGAAGGTGCACCGGGAACACACGATGTTCTTCGCAGTATATACCACAATACACTGTTCCCTCAATTTTCAATAGTTTTTGTTGTTGTCACATATGAGGTTGTGTTTTGAGCAGAATTTGTAAATGATTCGCTTTCTACACATTTAACTACTGTATAGTATATTAAAGCTGTTTGGAATATATTGCTAAATTTTTACATACATAATTTTACTGCGAGTAAAATGCTAAGTATTTTTAGAAGTATTTGCACGACATGTGGTGGACAGTTAAGTAATACTTCGGCGTTGATGTACTATAATCTACTTTGAAGTAAAATAAAGCCCTTTACTATGGAACATGTGATACTTGCAAATGGATTGAGTTTCTTTAACGTCTTAACAATTTTACCTATCTTGGAAAAGCGAACACGTGGTAGACTACAGTAGCTTCCATTCCAGAATGCATTTAACTTGTAAATAGTTCTAGATAGTACTTCTGCCTGATTAGATTTCACTTACTGGTAGCTAGTATGTGGTAGAGCAATAATGTGCCGGCCGCGGTGGTCTAGCGGTTCTAGGCTACGGTCGCAGGTTCGAATCCTGCCTCGGGCATGGCTGTGTGTGATGTCCTTAGGTTAGTTAGGTTTAATTAGTTCTAAGTTCTAGGGGACTGATGACCATAGATGTTAAGTCCCATAGTGCTCAGAGCCATTTGAATCATTTTTTTTAGGAATAATGTAACAGTCAGGCTATTAAATACAGTACTGATAAGATTTTCTCGACTGCCGTACATTTAAAGTTCAGTCCAATTTTGCAACTTGGAAAATGTTTTTATATATGGAAGAACTTTAACTTTCCGGAGTAATGTTAGTATTTTTGGTATAGAGAAAAGCGTTATTTTTAACTGCAGTATTGTTTTCAATGTGGTCGTATATATTCTCTGTATATTTCTGGAAGATACAGCCCACTAGTCAATATTTTGTCGGTGTAATAAAAAATTGTGAGGAAGGAGGTGACAGATGATGACCGAGGGACTCTAACGAAGGAACTCAGAAGTGGTAAGGAGGTCAGCAGAGAGGGCGAAAAACTTATTAGTTTCTGGGAAGCAGAACAGGTTTAATAGTGGTGGAAGGGGTCGAATCTTGAAGGATCTAAGGCTCAGAACGATGTAATTTTTACGTGGAGAGATAAGTACAAGCCGGAACGTTCTGGAAAATGATTGTTTAATTATTGCTGTTGTAATTTATTGAAACTTTAGGAAGAAGATTTTATTTTTAATGTTTACGCAGAAGAGGAAAGGACAAGTGGTGACGACTTTGAAGAAGAATCAAGAATCGAAAGAGAGATGATATTGCAAGGTAATTGCATATTGGAAGGATAGGCTAAATACGTGTAAAAGTCAGTAACCCAAACAAACGCGTCAATAACTATCGTACAGTAGATCATACGACACTTGAATGTTTATACCTATCCATGTATAAATTTCTATCATGGTTTTGTAAGAGGAAAAGTGAGAAGATGAAAATGTTATAGTGTTCACTTCATACAGGCATAAGAGGAAAGATAGCCATAAGACGACTTCAAATATTTCTTTAGTTCGATCTAAAGCATCCTGGGGTAAGTCAACCCAGTAAAATGGAACGTGGTACTTGGAGATGGGTTTTGGTCACTAATGTGTTGATATGGCCACGATAAGCCCGTGGAGTGTTACCAGACCATAAGAGAAAAAAAGGCACCCGTGGTCTAGGGGCACTCTGCTTTCCGCAGCGCTGCGGCAAGGACGTCCTGTTTACGTCCCGTCAGCGCGGTCGCGAGTGCCAGTAGATGTTTACTACTTTGTCGCCGCTAGTTTAGAGTCCATCACTACCGACGTAATGTGGCACATTCATGGAGACAAAGCACCATCAAATTCAGTTTCCAATCCGATCATGCATGGCCGCGAGCTTTTGAAGTGGAACGTTTTCTACGTGACGACGTTAAAATAGATCAGCAGGACATAACTGGTAACTATAACGAGCAGTGTAGTCTACGTCAAGTTAGCAAGCGACGAGATGTGCAACGGAATCGTGCTCGCACATGCGAACGGTCTCAAAATCAAACATTCTGATGGCCATATTGGGGCAGTCTCTACCGATCGGCGGGGCTTTGCCTTCGTACGATACAAGTCTTCGAATTACCGTTCGAAGTACCATCGGACGTAGTAACCGCGGCTTGAGAGCCTTATGGCAAAGTGTTCAGCCACATGGCCGAAAAATGGACCACCTTTACGCGCGGATCTTAACAGGGTACGAGAGATCAAAATTGAACTGACAAAACATGTACCATCCTATCTTGTCATCGGCGATTGTAGGGCGATTATTGCGTATGACGAACAGCCACTCACTTGCTCCGGTTGTGGCCAAGAAGGACACGTCAGGTCGGATTGTCTCCGACGACGGCTATCTCAAATCCCGACATGGGAATCTATGACTCCTTCTATGGTGATGACCCTTCGTCTTAATTATGCCGGGGTTGCACGGGCGGCCACCCTTTCCGATGCTGACCACATTCGTCCGATAGCCGCCCCCGATAGCGAGGCCACGATTTATTCTGCAGTACCGGATACAGCCACTATAATCATGAGGACAATCACCGACAGACCTTGCAAGGAAGTGTTAATGACAGGATGGACACTGTGCCGGCAGCGGCTTTTCTTCCAGACATCGAAGCAGCTCAAGAGTTCCACCGACATTCAGATACTGAAACACACGTCCGTAAACAGCGTTCCCCGCTGAAACACATAAGAGACGGCGGCGTGCTCCATCGGACGAGTGCTTGCAGCTAACGTCTGACATGGACTGTGGACAATCTGACGACGGTAAAGGCGGTACAGAGACCACACTAACATCCCATCCAACAGATCGCCATTGCGATGGCTTCCTTTCCTCCGACCCCACATAACATCAGCATCACATGCAAACAGCGGCTGCAGATTACCAGACAGTAGCGCCGAAGGAGTCTGCGCCGAGTGCCGCAGCAGCCACTAACAGCCATCAACAGCCGCCGATGGTATTCCATGGCGACTGGGTGGACGACGGTGAGGAAATCTCCTTGCCCACCGTGTCGGACGACACGCGGGGGAATTCACCCCGCCAGTGTTGATCCTTTTCCACCATCAGTGATAGTGATGAGACAGCCTTACGTCGCGTGCACACACCCCTCACAAGGGTGTTGATGGCCAACACGGGTGCTATGGATAGACCTCAAACTTATCGTGTTACTACTATAAACATCAACACTATACGGACGCGCGCTCAGTTATCCTTGCTTCAGGATATGTTGGATTCTGCTTCCCTGGATATAGCCCTTCTCCAGGAGGTGTACGTCGACGACATCCCAGGCATGTACAGCTTTCCCCACAGGCGGCGGCATCGCTGTACTCTTCGGGAAGGGTTAGTGGCGGACGATATCCTCTTCATATCAGGGTGTAATGTCCCCACAGAAAAATACCCTCTATCACGCACCAATTAATCATTGTCAATCAAATCATCCACATTTATTCACTTTTGAAAAGTATCTGATCGGGTTTTCTAGCAATATATGCGCCGACAGCTCGTCGACGCCAAAGTATGTTCTAGTACGTTTATTCTTTGGAATAACGGAGATACATGTATGTATTCTCCTAGGTTGTTAGACTGGTAACGAGGACAGCTTCGGAAGTATCTGTTGAAAGATTGATGGGTTTCTAAAAGAGACAAATTTGCTTTTCTTCTCGCTAAAGCGAGCTATTAACATTTGTGCCACTAGCGGGTTGTTTGAAGAGAAAGAAATTGTAACGGAAAATAATTAAGACTTGGAACCAACAGAAATCTGGACATGTAATGGAGATGGATTGAATATACAATTTCCTTCATAAATAAGGTTTGTGACCCCTTTTATTCTGGAGTGAATGAACGAATGAGTTCTTTGTCTGAATCATTGATGATCGCGTTGGCCCTGTAATTAGTGGGGAAGTTTCAGCTGTGTCGAAGAGAGCCTCCAATCACCGAGTCTTTGTTAAATCGTCCAAAAAGGCTTCGTACACATCTGGAATTCGAAATCTGTCGTAAAAGGAACGAATTGTTCAAACGATCGATTTTCCCAACTGAATGCTGCGCTTAACAATAATAATAAATGTAAAGTTCTTTTACAGCAAGCCAGCCGCTGAATACTAAGACGAAGGGCTCCACCAGAGATTCTATTGGGCTGATTTCACGTAATGAAATATTATATTTAAAACTGTACATAGATAAAGGAGAGAGAGAGAGAGAGAGCGAATGAAATTAGAGAAAATACTAAAAATCCTCCATTAGTCTAACTTTTCACCTGTCTTATCACGGATCAGCCTAAAGACAAAACGGGAGGCCCTTACTTTACTGTCTAGATTTATGTGTGAAAGTGAAGGGATCTTAAAGGCAACAGATACACGTCTATACAGACAAAACATTACACAAAGTTAGCGGCAAGCTGCATGCATTCATCATTCAGCATCTATTCTCCTTTTACATTAATACATTATAAGGGGCAAGAGGAATGGCACTCACAGTACTGGGTGTCAGCTTTATCAATATCTACGCACCTTCTGGGACGGACAAACGTCGCGAACGTTCACGATTCTTGGCGAAAGACGTCGCTCCGCTCTTCCAAGGCCACACCACGACCATTTGGTCTTTGGACGTGAGTACAATTGCGTAATGGCACTCAGAGACCAACTCCCACGACATAATCCTTGCCCAGAACTGGAGATGCTAATCCAAGACCAGCGGATGGTGGACACTTGGGAACATCATCGCGGCCACCGACCACAATTCACACACTTCACGAGTCACTACTCCAGTCGCATCGACCGGAATTATGTCTCACGCTTTCTTGCGGTTGGAAGCCGGCCACTGTGGTCGAGCGGTTCTAGGTGCTTCAATCCGGAACCACGCGGCTGCTACGGTCACAGGTTCGAATTCTGCATCGGGCATGATGTGTGTGATGTCCTGAGGTTAGTTAGCTTTATGTAGTTCTAAGTCTAGGGGACTGATGTCCTCAGATGTTAAGTACCATAGTGCTTAGAGCCATTTGAACCATTCTTTCTCTTGCCGCTGGGACAAAGGGTGCGGAACTGTGGCCTGCAGCTTCCTCGGACCACTCAGCTTACATCTGTGTCATCACCCTGGCGACAACAAGTATGGAGAAGATGGAGCCCGTGGAAATTACACGTCGCCCACCCGTCGTACCCGTACTGCCGTCAAGCCGTCGACGATTCCGGGCATTCGTATGAAAATCGCCTCCGTGCATACCCCACAACGATCCACTGGTGGCTCGACTGCGCCAAACGGGCTCTGAGGCGAACAATGATAATCTACGGTCGCGACAACGCTGCTTGGTATAGACATACGCTCCATTTTTACTTCAGTTTACTGAGAGACTACGATGCTATGGCACCGTCGCCAGAAAGAGTCAGGATAGGCGCAAATTCAGACGCGTATAGCGCGTGTGGCGCGACGCAGCGCACCGCGCGTTTTTGTAACATCACAGGTTAAATGGAACCGCGCAAATTGCGAAGCGACGCGACTGGGACACGACACGCGCCTGCGCCAAGTCGCCCGGCGTTGTGGTTGAGGCACAGTTTCTCGCGCCGCGCGTCGCGCTTGTCTCGCTAGCACCGTGGGAAATTTGAGGAGGGGAGCGGAAAAGTAGCCCTGCCATATGCTCACATCGGAACGCCGCATATCAGCAGTGGTAGTATTGCCAATACGATAAATTTTGCCTTACTGTGTACTGAATTTTATGGCCTTTGGGTAGTGTTTCGTATTTCGCCATTTACACGCTCCAGCTTTCTTCGTTATACTTTTCTGTTATTTATATCTGCATAGTTTTTTTTTATTTTTCTTCTGTCAAGAAAAATGTATTCTTCAGTAATTAATGAGCCATTGGCCGCTGGAATTGCACCATATGCCTCCGCGATGTTTTCAGATCGAAAGAAGGGACAGAGGGTAGTGAATAAGGAAGCAAGGAATTCTATAAAATCATGTTATTAAGAATCAAGGCAGGAAAGTAAAGCAAGGTTATTTTCTCGCTGCCTAGTAAGCTAGCGTATCTGTACGATCTGCCACAAAAATTTAGAAAGGGATAATCTCCACAGGTGTGATCCCTTTCTTCTTGTGGTAAAAAGCGTCCTAGATCTGAAGTATAGAAGTTTCACTGTGATTACTTTGATATGGATGTAATAATGTAATACGACACACTGTACTACACTCCTGGAAATTGCAATAAGAACACCGTGAATTCATTGTCCCAGGAAGGGGAAACTTTATTGACACATTCCTGGGGTCAGATACATCACATGATCACACTGACAGAACCACAGGCACATAGACACAGGCAACAGAGCATGCACAATGTCGGCACTAGTACAGTGTATATCCACCTTTCGCAGCAATGCAGGCTGCTATTCTCCCATGGAGACGATCGTAGAGATGCTGGATGTAGTCCTGTGGAACGGCTTGCCATGCCATTTCCACCTGGCGCCTCAGTTGGACCAGCGTTCGTGCTGGACGTGCAGACCGCGTGAGACGACGCTTCATCCAGTCCCAAACATGCTCAATGGGGGACAGATCCGGAGATCTTGCTGGTCAGGGTAGTTGACTTACACCTTCTAGAGCACGTTGGGTGGCACGGGATACATGCGGACGTGCATTGTCCTGTTGGAACAGCAAGTTCCCTTGCCGGTCTAGGAATGGTAGAACGATGGGTTCGATGACGGTTTGGATGTACCGTGCACTATTCAGTGTCCCCTCGACGATCACCAGTGGTGTACGGCCAGTGTAGGAGATCGCTCCCCACACCATGATGCCGGGTGTTGGCCCTGTGTGCCTCGGTCGTATGCAGTCCTGATTGTGGCGCTCACCTGCACGGCGCCAAACACGCATACGACCATCACTGGCACCAAGGCAGAAGCGACTCTCATCGCTGAAGACGACACGTCTCCATTCGTCCCTCCATTCACGCCTGTCGCGACACCACTGGAGGCGGGATGCACGATGTTGGGGCGTGAGCGGAAGACGGCCTAACGGTGTGCGGGACCGTAGCCCAGCTTCATGGAGACGGTTGCGAATGGTCCTCGCCGATACCCCAGGAGCAACAGTGTCCCTAATTTGCTGGGAAGTGGCGGTGCGGTCCCCTACGGCACTGCGTAGGATCCTACGGTCTTGGCGTGCATCCGTGCGTCGCTGCGGTCCGGTCCCAGGTCGACGGGCACGTGCACCTTCCGCCGACCACTGGCGACAACATCGATGTACTGTGGAGACCTCACGCCCCACGTGTTGAGCAATTCGGCGGTACGTCCACCCGGCCTCCCGCATGCCCACTATACGCCCTCGCTCAAAGTCCGTCAACTGCACATACGGTTCACGTCCACGCTGTCGCGGCATGCTACCAGTGTTAAAGACTGCGATGGAGCTCCGTATGCCACGGCAAACTGGCTGACACTGACGGCGGCGGTGCACAAATGCTGCGCAGCTAGCGCCATTCGACGGCCAACACCGCGGTTCCTGGTGAGTCCGCTGTGCCGTGCGTGTGATCATTGCTTGTACAGCCCTCTCGCAGTGTCCGGAGCAAGTATGGTGGGTCTGACACACCAGTGTCAATGTGTTCTTTTTTCCATTTCCAGGAGTGTACATGCATGTGAACAACATATTTCCACTGCAAGCTAGAAACAGTCGAAAAGCAGTCACAAATAACAATGTTTTAATTGGTTCGCTGTGATGAGAAAAAGCATTTCAATTGTTGTATGGATATTATCAGTATTAATAAACTAATTATACAACAACAGGCTACACAAATGAAGAAAATGGTCGGTATTTTTACGAAAGTAGGAATATCTTAAAAGAGTGTTATGATTAGATATATTTAATTTGTTGAAATGTGCTGCTGACAAAGGCAGATCTACTTTCTTGACAATGTTTTTCGAACTCCATCTCACAAGGCACACATGGCTAGCTTGTGCATTCCTGTCACGCTCATTATCCTTCGCTGCTGACTATACACTGACCATTGTGTTGTGCGACAGATCAATTGTTTATTTTTCTCAATAACAACTATTTTATTTGCGATCACGCATTGTCAGTTTGGCAAGCCCTAGGTGAGTAAACAGTATCTGGCATGTGCCTATCATTCCGCCTGAAGGAACGCTCGTCATTATTTTAATACTGCTCAGATCAAGAGAAGGAATAAAATCCTTTGGTAAGTTTCCATTCCCGTCACTCAGTGTTAAAAATACGATGGGTTACGGGGATTCCACCAACATTCCAACAGAATTGCCAATCTGTTTTTGTGTGAGGTGTTAATCTTTTCTCATTCGAAGAAGCATCACCATTTATGAGTAAAGGACACATGTTTCTTGGTTACTGGTTTAATTGTACTTCCTTTGTCACAGTGTAATTTGCCAAACTCGTCTCACAGCAGCTATTGAGACAGAATTCCGAAACGCTTGGCCTCATTAAACAAGTAATTGGCAATCACAGAGCTCAATAGCTCACGAAAAACCTCATAGTATCGGTTTGCAGTAACATGAAAGAAGAAATTTCATGTTTATTTTCATATTAGGAAGCTCTTGTTTCGCTAGCTGTCGATAACTCTTAAAAAATTACAGTCACTGGAGTGAAATAAATAAAAAAGAAGTATATGTAGTGATATATCGCCATAGATAAGAAAGTTCCGTGTGTTTAATAATTGGCTAAACACTCTCCTCCTTGTGTGCTATCATTCGCCAAACTTTCGTTTAGATGTCTCGAGCGGTTTAGGAGATACGAGAGAAGTTGCGAGTATTTCATTCTCGCGGGCGTGAGATCGGAAGTGAGCGCGCTACATGGAATCCATTTTCTAGAGATCGGAGGCAGACAGAGATCTCCTCCCAAGTCTAAACAAAAATTCAGCATGTTAGCTAAATTTCATACGCAGCAAAATATGGTGTAATACGCACCAAACGCAAAATCATAGCGACCCCTAATTTCCGTTGCAAACTTTTTGAGTATTGCGTTGTGTCTTACTAAAATGTGTACGTCACGATAAGAATGGTCATTAGCGAGGTGAAGGGCACTTCGTCACGAAGCTGTCATATAACGCTACAAGTAAGGCAAAAATCATATATTTTCAGAGAATAGTTTCTGTATAATCGTTTTAGAGGTTGCGCGCGCTTCGGTTCAGTCAGCGCAGAACGTCGCCAGTCGGCGCGTACGATGTATGGTGTACGCGTCGCAATATGCGCTGCACCCGCGCGACCCGTGCGGCTCGTTCGTGTCGCGCTGCAGTGTCGTGTCACGTCACACGTGCTATACGCTTCTCAATTTGCGCCTAGCCCTAACGGCGGTCCACCGTGCTAAGGCTCAGATCATCGCTGATATGCGACGCCACCTAGAGGGTCATCCGTTCGAGGACGCAGGATAGGATAGCGATCAAATGCCCGTCTATATTCCATGTACTCTGTGAACGTAAACGACACCAAAGAGCGCTGATGTGCATCATCGACACGGAGGACGTTCGTCGCCTCACCACGCAATAAGACAAAAGCATAGTGCTCTACGATCATTATTCCCAGCGATATTCAGCTCAGACTCTTGATAGGACTGCACTGGAGGTCGCCTCTCAGACGATTTACGGCACCATCACCCCGCCAATGACAGCGGCCTTGATGGAAGAAATTACGGAAGAAGAATTGATCGACGCCATTAGAAATGGAGCTGTAAATAAGTCTCCAGGTCCTGATGGTCTCCCCACGGTATTTTACCGGACTTTTAAATATTTATTAGTTACTCGATGGACGGTCATCTGTCGCGAACTACTATTCCCAAAAGTGACACTCCCTACGGCCCTTGTAGACGGGATGATTAATCCTATTCGAAAAACATCCGGTGGCTCACAGTTGGAGGACTACCGCCCGATGACGATATTTAATGGCGACTTATAGACTGCTGGTGGCGCAGATACAAAAGAACTAACAACACATCATCTCATCCGATCAAACCTCATTAGGAGGCGCCAATAATATTCAAACAGCACTCAGTGAATATCGAGATTTGATCTCTCTGGCGAAGGCATGTCGTCTGAAGAGTGCGCTGGCGCCAATCGATTTCAGTCAAGCTATCGATTACGTGGACCACGACTATTTGGAAGCGGTCCACTAACATATGCCATACCCACAGTCATTTGTCACTGTCGCTATGCGACTACTTCGTGATGCGACATCCAAGATAATCGTCAAATCCCGACCTACGCAAAGAGTCGATTTAAAACATGTAGGGGATCCAGTATTAGAATCAGAATTTAAAAAAGCTTTGGAAGACTTAAGATGAAATAAGGCAGAAGGGATAAATAACATTCCATCAGAATTTCTAAAATCACTGGGGGAAGTGGCAACTAAACGACTACTCACATTGGTGTGTAGAATGTATAAGTCTGGCGACATAACATCTGACTTTCTGAAAAATTTCATCCACATAATTCCGAAGACTGCGAGAGCTGACAAGTGCGAGAATTATGGCACAATGCTTAACTGCTCATGCATCCAAGTTGCTGAAAAGAATAATACACAGAAGAACGGAAAAGAAAATTCAGGATATGCTAGATGACGATCAGTTTGGCTTTAGGAAAGGTAAAGGCACGAAAGAAGCAAGTCTGACGTTGCGGTTGATAACGGAAGCAAGACCAAATAAAAATATCAAGACACGTTCGGAGGATGTGTCGACCTGGAAAAAGCGTTCGACAATGTAAAATAGTGCAAGACGTCCGAAATTCTGAGAAAAATAGTGGTAAGCTATAGGGAGAGACGGTAAGATACAACAAATGTACAAGAACCAAACGGTAATAATGAGAATAGACAACCAAGAAGTGCTGGGATTAAAAATGGTATAAGACAAGGATGTAGTCTTTCACCCCTACTATTCAATCTGTACATCGAAGAAGCAATGATGGAAATAAAAAGAAGATTTAAAATGTTTCAAATGGCTCTGAGCACTATGGCACGTAATTTCTGAAGTTGTCAGTCCCCTAGAACTTAGAACTACTTAAACCTATCCAACCTAAGGACATCACACACATCCATGCCCGAGGCAGGATTCGAACCTGCGACCGTAGCGATCGCGCGGTTCCGGGCTGTAGCGCCTAGAACCTCTCGGTCACTCCAGCCGGCCAAGGAACATTTAGGATTGGAATTAAAATTCAAGGGGAAAAGGTATCAACGATACGATTCATTAATGATATTGCTATCCTGAGTGAAATTGAAGGAAAATTACATGATATGCTGAATGGAATGAACAGTCTAATGACTACAGAATAAGGACTGAGAGCAAATGGAAGAAAGAGAAAAGTAATGAGAAGCAGCAGAAATGAGAACAGCAAGAAACTTAACATCAAGATTGATGGTCACGAGGTAGATGAAGTTAAGGAATTTTGCTACCTAAGCAGTAAAATAACCAATGACGAACGGAATAAGCAAGCAGACTAGCAATAGTAAAAAGGGCATCAAGAGAAGTCTACTAACATCAAACAAAGGCCTTAATTTGAGGAATAAATTTCTGAGAATGTACGTCTGAAGTACAGAATTGTGTGGTAATGAAACATTTGGGTAAACAGGAAAAGAAGGGAATCGAAGTATTTGAGATGTGGTGCTACAGTCGAATGTTGAAAATTAGGTGGACTAATAACTTAAGGTCTGAGGATGTTCTGCACAGAATCGAAGAGGCAAGGAATATGTGAAAAAACCTGATAAGGAGAAGGGGCAGGATGATAGAACATCTGTTAAGACACAAGGGAATGACTTTCATAGCACTGGAGGGAGCTGTGGAGGACAAAAACTATAGAGGAAGACAGATATTGGAATACATCCAGCAAATAACTGAAGACGTATGTTGCAAGTGCTACTCTGAGCTGGAGAGGTTGGCGCAGGAGAGGAATTCGTGGCGGGCTGCTTCAAACCAGTCGGAAGACTGATGACCCAGAGAGAAAAAAAGTGAGGGTGAGCTGAAGATACCCAATGCACTCGCACTGGTCTGTTACAGTCGGAGGTATTGTAGTTCATGTCCACGATCTACAAGCTCAACAAACTTTTGTAAAACTGTCTTCACTAATTACGTAGCCACATTTAGTGGGTCTATCACTCATAGTAAGAGTAAAATATTCTTAGGTCAGGGTTATTTAAATATCACTAGGGATTCAGAATATGACTGTGCTAAAAATACGAAACATACAGAATTATGATACACATCAGTGGGCACAGTCTCTCTCGAAGTTCAGATTCGCAATACTCGCTGTGGGAAAGTGCCAGTACGATCACAAGGGTCAGATGTGTCAGACATGTGAACTAATCATTCGCTCCGCGGTGCTGCATTGAATTAGTTTGTGCCTGCAGATAGACAATCCAATTAACAGATTTGCAAAACAGGCTGCCGTCGCTGCGGCTTCCCTGGCAGTGGCAGCTGCTACTTCAATGAATTGCAAGCGCGTATTGACGTCTGCCCAGTCACAAATGATACGCATGCTGGACACATCCACTGCGACGTGTCTGCTTTCCGTATGTCCTGCAGTTTTCAAGCGGTCGTCTTCTGAGACCTCTGCTGTCCCATCGAATAGCAACGTATAGTCATTATTTTCGAAATTTTTTGTAGAATATTATCGTCATTTTTATTGCTAATTCGATTCACTGTCGTTCTAGTACTCTACCGTGAATTATCGATCAATTCTACATAACGCCACTCTGTACTTTATGCATTATAGCAGGGCTTAACAACTGGCCGGTTTTGAGCGCGAGTACTCGCGTCCGCTCAGGCATGTGCTCACGAGCAGGTGCAAGGTCGCGGAGTAGGCAGGGATGGGAGGGAGGGGAAATGCGCGCGCACGTTTGAATAGGGCCGCAGCGTGCCTATTGAATTCGCGCCGACTGTGTAACGTTTAAAGTACTACAATCAGCTCTAACAGTCACTTCGCTGGTTAAGAATCATGTCAAGTCGCCGTTGTGTAACCACAACCATGCTTTCACAGTTCAACCCCCATTGGGAGGAATTGTATCTGTTTACAGGAAAAGATGGTGTTGCAAAATGTTTAGTATGTCACAAAACACTGAATTCTTTTAGGAAATTTTATTTGCAGCAACATTATATATCGTACCACGCGAAAGACTATGGAGGTGGAAAATGTGATGGACCAGATCGTGCACAGGAAGTTATTAAACTTAAAAGGAAGCTATCCGAAGAAGATCTGGACGACGAAAAAAAATCAACTGAGGCAGCTCTCAGAGTGAGTTACAAAATTGCTTTGCTTTTAGCAAAATCCCTGCGCCCCTTCACTGATGGAGATTTAATAAAAGATGTTTGGTGTTGCAGCGGAACATTTGTGTCCATCTCAAGTTGAACAGTTTCGGATTGTGCCATTATCTAACATGACCATTATGCGTCGCATACAGAACATGGCAGACGACGTCCAGAGCAAGCTTGCAAACATCTGTAAAGATTTTATGGCTTATTCTATAGCTCTGGACGAAAGTGTTGATATCACTGGAAAAGCGCAGCTTTCCATATTTGGCTCAATTGGCTCTGAGCACTAAGGGACTTAACATCTGAGGTCATCAGTCCCCTAGAACTTAGAACTACTTAAACCTAACTAACCTAAGGACATTACACACATCCATGCCCGAGGCAGGATTTGAACCTGCGACGGTTGCGGTCGTGCGGTTCCAGACTGAAGCGCCTAGAACCGCTCGGCCACAACGACCGGCTTTCCATATTTATTAGAGGTGTTAATAGAGATCTTCAGGTGAGGAAGGAGCTCCTCGATGTAGTAGCCATGAAGAACACTACAACCGGAGGTGATATTTTAAGTAGTGTTGAAGAAAGTGTTGAAAATATAGGATTGTCGTGGAATTCTTTAGTTTCAGTCTCTACAGACGGTGCACCAGCGATGACAAGGAAAAAATTTAGGTTTCGTTGCACTGTTGAAGGAGAAAATGCAAAAACTGACCGTGCCGAATGAAATAAGGGGCGTTCACTGTGTGATCCACCAGGAAAACTTATGTGCACCCTAAAAAATGTGATGAGTGTTGTTGTTCGTACAACCAATTATATAAGGGAGGATGGGTTACAACACAGACAATTTAAAAGCTTTCTTGAGGATGTGGAAAGCCAGTATGGTAGCCTGCCTTATTACAGCGAGGTCCGCTGGCTTAGTCATGGCGAATTATTAAATCGAATTTTTGCCTATTGGGTGAGATAAATATGTTCATGGAAATAAATAACACGTGTGTTCCTGAATTGAAAGAGCCTTCATGGAAATGTGATCTCGCGTTCTTAGCAGACTTAACTAGCCATCTGAATGCTTTGAACATTTCACTACAAGGTGAAGATCTGCTAATTACTCATTTCATAGATCGAATACGAGCTTTTAAAATGAAATTGACACTTCGTGTGAGTCAGCTGTAAACAGGAAATCTAGCTCATTTTCCTAAATTATCATCCATGCAAGATGTTCACAAAGACTGTGAACGTTATTCACATAGTTCAGTTGCCCTTAAGGAAGAATTTGATCAACGCTTTCAAGATCTGACAGCACTAGACAGTGATTCTGATCTGTTCTCCTCTCCATATTCAGCGAATATTGAAGAGATTCGTCCTGAGCTGCAACTATAAATTATTGACCTGCAGTGTGACAGAGAATACAGAGACAAATTTCAGAACAAGAAAAACATTTTGGAATTTTACAGACACTTCCCTCAGGATAGATTTGCTCATTTGCACAAACTGGCGGCTACAATAATATCAATGTTCTGTTCCATGTATGTTTGTGAATATCTGTTCTCTGCAATGAAATGTAACAACACGCGCCTGAGAAACGCATTGTCTGATCGAAATTTAAACTGCACGCTGCGCCTACGATGCACAAGAACAATTACTCCGAACATAGACGCAATTGTAAAAGGCAAAAAGTACAAGATAACAGAGAATCCCACACTTCAGTGAAACCTTTTATTGTGTAACAGTTCACAAATTAATACGAATGTAGAGGCATACACTAAGCTTATAAAATTATGTGGCACGTGTACGTTCTCCTTTACTTGTTTCACTTGTCACAGAAATAATTCGTGAGTGATATCCATGCAGGTGGCCGCGGATTTACATTGACTGGCGGCAGCTGTTGTGTGCCCCACGTGACTCTCCCCACTCTCCGCTCTGGTCCGGTAGTGGGGGTAGCGTGCTAGCGCTGCTCCGTGCTCGCGCCTTGCTGCTCACAGCTTGCTCCGCGAGCACGTATGTTGTGAAGCCCTGCATTACAGGAATTTGTGCGTCACTTTCTGTTTCGTTTGCGTCATGGAACTTGTTAGCGGACGGTTATCTATACTAATAATGAATCCGTGAAACTGCAGTGTCTGTTTGAGCTCACTTCCCTAACTTTAATATAGCTTGCTGCAGCATGCAGCTTCATTTCATTAAAATTGATTCACGGAATAAAAGAAATCATGATTTAAAGTTTTATCCAAAGTCGTCGTATCTGTCTGTTTTTCTTTGATTACGATAATTTCCAAAAATACGAGACGAATTTTAATGTCTTTTTAAGGGGTGGGGGGGGGGGGGGTGACTTCACTATAACTTGGGACACTGTATAGGCCTTATCGCATCTCAATCTTATCACGAAGAAAAGTTACCCTGATTTAAAATTTCATCTAAACCAATCGCATCTGTTTGTCTGTTGGAACTCGTCATTTTCTGTCGTGGGATTTTCACAGTAAACTTGAGCGTAGCTTGGGACATCAAACAGACTTTATTTCATAAAAATCGGATTACGGAGGAAAAGGCATTTTAATTGAAAGTTTTATCCATACAAATTTTACAAATTTGTAAGTAGCTACATGTGTTAGGTTTCTCATGACTAACCAGTTGAACCGGTTTCGATGAAGTTTTATATGGAGGTAGCCTGGATCCTGAGGAAGAAGACAGGCTGTTTCAAGAAGAGTGATTTGAAGCATATTACACGATTCAGAGAGAAACATTTACTCTTTGAGGAAGCTTTTTGCACTCTGGCATTTGATCTTATTCATATTCGTGAAAATACTTTTGTTGGTTGGTATGTACTAGATGATACGATTTAGAGTAATGAATACAATGCTTGTGTAAACTTCAACGCATTTAATCCATATTTCCTCACAATTTGTGGCATACTGTATACGTTATATATGTATACAACGTATAGGTGTGCGTTCCTGCCCTTATCACTATGTACGCACTGCTCGGCAGTGGTGCTGTGCACTCCGACACATCACGCGTAGCCTCTGTTGATCCACTGTGCAACTGGGACATCAGATGGTCAAAAATTTATCAAGGAAGATCGCAAAACACTCGTAGGTATTTGAGGCGTTATTTTATTTTGAGCACCAGTTTTGGAATTTTGGTAAGTCATCTTCAGGAACCATATGCACTTCATGAGCACATTCAGATGTATCGATATTGGTATTCTGGAGCCATTAGTGTGTGGATATCGTGAATCCATTATTCGAACGAATTCACGATATCCAGACACCGATGGCTCCAGTATGCCGATGTCGATACATCTGTATGTATACACGAAGTGCATGCAGGGCCTGAACATGGCATACTGAAATGCCGAAAGTGGTAGTCGAAACAAAATAAAATAACTTCTCAAATATGTACGGATGTTTGGCGTTCTTCCTCGAAAAAAAAAAAATCAGGCATAGGGACGGCTTGAGACGGGGGAAAGTGACCTGTGCATCACTAGCTAGACATGTGAAGGCTGTGGCTGTTACTACACGTACAGTAGTTTACTTACTCACAGTCACACACAATATACGAAACTACTTATATTATTATATATATTTATTTATATATTTAACTGTTTGGTCATTTGGTAAAATTTAGCATTCTTCGGATGGTGTTCCTTCATTTCCCACAGTGAACTGTATCAAATAATTTGACGTCATTATCTGAGTAAAGAGGTCGTTTTTCTTTCTCAGCATCATGAGTAATGACGACTTCCATATGTAACATACAACTTACTCCACGGCTCCTCTGATTACAGATATGCAGCTGTTATATGTTTGGAATAAAATCTCACTATCATTTGTGAAATAGCACTAAACACCCCACAGACTGCGCTAGGCACGTGGCGTTTGCAGTGTTGCTATCTACAATAATAGCATCCACATTCAAGAAACCCCGGAACTGAATCAAAATCTTTCAGTTCTGTAATGTGGATTTTAACATAATAAAATTGATTTGTCTTCAAGGTGGGGCTCATGTTAGCTTCATAACACAGGGTGTACAAAAAAGAATCATACAATTGAGAAAAATCATAACTATTATCTTATCTGAGATATATGCGTGAACAATGTACTGTTGGAAAGAGTAAACTCCCCACGTATGCATCCTTCCCACTAGGTATCAGCAGTGTGTGCCCACTACAGTTCTAGTGAAATATGGTGTCGGGACAACAGAAAGCGTTTTGTGTTCTACGTTTTGCGCAGTGCGGGTCAGCAACAACTGTTCAGCGTGACTTTCGTACTACGTATGGTATGGATCCTCCTGCAGCACATAGCATTAGGCGATGGCATGAACAATTCCGTAAGACAGGTGGTCTGTGTAAAGGCAAATCGCCGGGCTGTCCCCGAATGTCTGACACAGACCTCGAAAACGTTAGCCATAGAATAACAAGAAGTCCTCAGATATCCGTTCGCCGTGCAGCTCGACAGCTCAACATGCCTCCAACATCCGCCTGGGATGTGTTGCGCCGACGGTTACACGTGAAACCACACAAGATTCAGCTACTGCAAGCTCTTCGTGAAGGTGACAACAATATGTTGATTGTTGCTATTTTGTTCTTGGCAAGATGGAGGATGACAGTTTTCTTCCACGCTTAGTAACGAGGCAACATTCCATTCAAATAGTAAGATGAACCGTCGTAATGTGAGAGTATATAGTACAGAACAACCACATGAAGTTTTACAACATGAGAGGGACTGTACAAAATTTAATATGTTTAGCGCAGTTTTGCACGAAAAGGTGTTTGTTTGGTCCATTTTTCTTTGCCGAGAACACTGTTACGGGAAGCACATACCTCGATATGCTTGAAAACCTTCTCTTCCCACAGCTGAAGACCGATTTGGACGACCTCCTTTACCAACAGGACAGGGCACCACCACACTATCATCTGGAATTGCGGGAATTTTTAAATCAACAGATTACTGAAAGATGAATCGGTCGCACTCGGCCAAATGATTCAGCCTTACATTACTGGCCTCCAAGGTCATCGGGCCTGACTGTATGTGATTATTTCTTGTGGGCGTTTGTAAAAGACTCTATTTATCTGCCTCCATTACCAACAACAATGAATGACTCAGGCATCACTTAATAACAGCTGAGGAACCTGTAACTCAAGAGATCTCTCTGCAGTGTGAGAACTATTTGAGTACCGCTTTGACACATGCCATTCATCTCCAGTGGGGCATATTGAATACTTATGAAAAGGTATGAAAAAAGATTTTGAGTTCCAACTCATCAAAAAACAAAATTCATTCCATTTGTTTATTAGTTTCGGAAGTACAGAGTGCCAAATCGGATGATTCTTTTTGATACACCCTGTATTGTGGAGGGGGCCGATTTTTCGGGTAAGGGACACTGCAGGTCTCGCACAGTTGTGACACTTAATGAAGTACTGAGAGGTTTTATTTTAAAAGGGTGTATATAGCACTGAAAATAATTTCAGGAACTAACAGAACTGGCAACGTGGAAAATGAAGTATTTGCTAGTCAGATACAGATTTGCAAACTTTCCGTTGTTTTGCGCTTCATTGTTCCATTACTCTCTTCGCGAATCTTTTATGTTAGCTTTTCTACCACAAAAACTCTCTCTGTTTCTCTGCGTCCCTCCAGCAATTTATGGAAAGTATTTCCTGTGCTCCAGCTAAGAGACTTCTTAGAAATCACTTATTTCACTGCACAAAATGCCGTTCGTGAAATCGCTCTTCTTATTGTCTTACTCTATCGGCTCCAGTGTAAACTTTAAACAGCCGGATTTGTTAATGAAGTTACTTTCAATTACGCCAATTTAGTACCCGCGAGACTTAATAAGGCATCTTTTACTCCGATATGCAGGTGCCGCAGTTAACACACTGGAGATTTGCTCAGATCTAGCGGATTCAAACACGGCGCGTCGAGCCTGGTTTAAGGTACCCGGTATTTTCAATAATCTTTTAGGTTGGGATGATTCCTCAAACGAAACCATGACCTATCTACTTATTTACTGTAGGCCCATGAGTGTATCTGTGTAGACTAGTAGCCAACACCCTACGAAGTAAAAGATAGAAATGAAGATTTGTCATAGTACAGTTCAGAGGCAACGGAGGATAAAAGGCAGCCAGGAACTTTGCATCATTCGAGTTCCGTCCAAGACTCTTTCTCCGTCCACAAATGGTGGATTCATGACAAGATGAAAAATGCAGAAACACAATACGGAGGATACCAATGACAGTTAATGCAACAAAGTACACTTTTGGAGGACAGTCGAGTCCGCCGATATGATGCTGAAACGGGTCGGTGAGATCCAATTCATATTATTAAGTTTAACTGTTGAGTTATTTCTCTGTTTTGTTCCTGCCTGCCAGTGGGCAATGGTAGTAAGCGTCAAACAGGAAAAGTGTTCTATTACCTGTCATTACATCTATCGTTAGCGTACCTAAATGTGTCCTGTGTCCTAATCCCGTGATTAAGTCCAGTGACTATGGTTGTGTTTCATCCGAATGTGATTCTCGCAGATGCCGAAAATCTGTAGTCTTTTGCCAGCTTCGAGTTGTAAGCAGAAAGGTGGAGAGTTAAACTGTCCCGACAGGACAGGTTGTTTGGCCACGGATGTACAGTTGGGTTGGTGGGTCCGAGTGGTGTCTCTATAGGTAGTTTTCTCCTTCGTGATTTTAAAAGCGGGACCGCTAGTCGTTGGCGGCTGCCCACGTTCTTTCGGCGTAACTGTGTGAGGGCAGATGTGTTTGGCAGGCACTCTGTCACGATGTGGATACAGGTATTGGAATTTTTATGTCAGCTGTTTTTCTGTTCAAGAGTTTAGTTTCAATTTTGGATTTTGTTGCCGAATTGTGATAGTTATTACGGGTGTAATTTTATGTATATACCAATAACTGTGATTTGATTGAGAAGCACTTTGTGTGTCGATTTAATTGTTAGCACATGGGATTCTAGAACAAAGACACCATGACTACGCTTGACGACTGATGAAGGTAAATTCACCGCAAATGGAACAGAAAAATTCAGCAGAATTATTTGCTCTTAATGCGATATTGAATTTTTAGCTAGTTTTAAGAACTTGGAAATGTGTGACTTTGTTCAGCCTCGTGCTCACATGGCCAGTGCTAAAGATCAGACAATTTGTTTTAGATGAGTTAACTCTTATACTTTCCACACCTGTTCCTTCCACATGTGAATTTCTGAATTAAAGTAATTTTTTGTTAAAATAGACTTGTCTTTCTTGTGCGCACTACGACTACGTACACCATCGTGGTACTCAAGTTGTGTGTAGACTCATTTTTAATGAATAGAGCTGAATTTTCTACGTCCAATACGAATATATGTGAACAAATTTTATTCATTTTACTCAATATAGTACTATACACCAAACAGGTTGCAAATAACTATTTGGTACATTGTCCTAGATTTCGACATCTACTAAGTGTCTCTTCATCAGAATGAAATTTTGAGAAATCGTAATATCACATTGTGAAAAAGGAAGCCTTGACTTGAGCATAGCTGCCCTAAATTCTGACCATTGCTTTATCGCAATGTAATTTTACGGTTTCTCAAAATTTCAGTCCGATGTAGACATCATTAGTAGGTGTCGAAA
The DNA here is from genome assembly GCF_023864275.1 of Schistocerca cancellata. Taxonomy (NCBI): domain Eukaryota; kingdom Metazoa; phylum Arthropoda; class Insecta; order Orthoptera; family Acrididae; genus Schistocerca; species Schistocerca cancellata. Next base: position 710,056,860 of record NC_064630.1, read on the forward strand.
CCTAGGTCAATGTACCAAACAGTTATTTTCCACAGGTTGGCTGTATAGTCCGTTGAAAGAAGTATACTGTTACTGAGTAACAGCCGGGTTTAGCACTGTATTATGTATTACCATAATTTTCATTTTAAAATATTTTTCGTGTCCGCTGTTGAGATCCCACCTCTCTGTTGCGTATCAGTAGCTTTTGTGGACATTGTTTGTAGTGGGGCGTATTACTTACTGCTCTTATTTAATGAATGAAATATTTTGTGATTGCCTTTGTTTCCATGGCGACCACTTGATTTACCATATTCCTTTTGCAATACATAAATACCTAGAATAGTCTAGGTTTCCTGTATTAACGTGCAATTATTTTAATTTATGAAGAGTGGGAACGATTTTATTTGTCTGAGTATATGTGTATCGTTTTCTCCAACATCATCTTTCATTTTCCAATAAACCGTTTTTTGTAGAATTTTTAAATAAAGGTACTTTCTCTCTCTTATGAACCTCCACAGAAGCCTTATATAAATTTAAGTATTAAGTCAGTGCCTTATCCGTTACCTAAAGATAAAATGTTGTTAGCACTAAGCATTGTTTAAGTGTAACGTTTAGTCAAGTCGTTACTGAGGCATTCTCTGAGAACTGAGGCATTAACGTCACCGATCCAGCTGATCGACTGACTCTAGCCTAGCGAGGTGAAGTTTTTACGATGCACAAGCTCTGCTTTTAGACAACATTCGTCGTGACTAAATCGATTCTGCCTTTACGAATTGTCATCTGTGTTCCGTTCTTCTACATTCGCTTATCCAATTTGTTTTAATATCTCAACTGCTTCGTCAAAGCCCTAATGGGCGTTGTAGCATCCGCCTGGGCGATTCTTACATCGTATTGAGAGACCAAAAGGGACAGTTTGGTCGAGACTCGTCTAAAACTTTTCAGCTGAGCATGCTCGCACTCACAACAGAACTGGTACTGTTGCACTCTTAGTGATCGACTAACCGACACGTAATATTTACACCTAGCGGTTGGCTCATTTTGATACTTCCGTTCTGTCCGGACTTGCAAAATTACATTCTGCTGCTCCCTTACTTTCTCGATGCGTAACAGACGTCTGAAGATGTTTTATGTGCGATAGTTCGATTCTTTACAGAATCTAGGGGTTTCTAGTTCACTTCTAACCATTTTTCCTGTCGTTAAACTGGCTTCTTCAGCTCCTTTGCACAGAACTTTCCCTACTACTGACTGAAACCTTTGACAACTAGGGTCATGAGTTCCTCGGCAGGCTCCGTACATTCACCTCCTGGTGGATAATGAGATGACGGTTGTTATGTTATCTTGTATGTAGTAAGGATAACTCAATCGTCTGTGTTTATTGGTTTTATTCATATGCATCCGGTTTCAGTATTACAGTACGCCATCCACTATGATTCTGGATACACGTCCCGTAGAAGGTTCACAAAATCGGCGTCCACTTAACGGAAGATTCAGCACTCAGCTGAAATATTAGTAAACCAATCCGCCGAGGTTGTAGAGTGGGTGGTCGAAAAATTAAGTTACGTGTTTAAAAAATTTGGAAGTTTGTGGTAGGGTCTTAAGAGGCCAAACTACTGAGGTCTTCGGTCCCAAAGCTTATGCAATTACATAATATACACTCATGCTCATAAATTAAAGATAATGCTGATACATGGTAAAACAACGCTCTGGGGGGCGGTTTGCGCGTTTAAATCACCTCGGGGTATGACCATGCGGTGCATTTGACGTGCGGTCGCCGCACGGTGGCGCTGGCAGCAGACCTCATACGCAGAGGTATGTTGGTGCATGTACAGGGTGTTTCAAAAATGACCGGTATATTTGAAACGGCAATAAAAACTAAACGAGCAGTGATAGAAATACACCGTTTGTTGCAATATGCTTGGGACAACAGTACATTTTCAGGCGGACAAACTTTCGAAATTACAGCAGTTACAATTTTCAACAACAGATGGCGCTGCAAGTGATGTGAAAGATATAGAAGACAACGCAGTCTGTGGGTGCGCCATTCTGTATGTCGTCTTTCTGCTGTAAGCGTGTGCTGTTCACAACATGCAAGTGTGCTGTAGACAACATGGTTTATTCTTTAGAACAGAGGATTTTTCTGGTGTTGGAATTCCACTGCCTAGAACACAGTGTTGTTGCAACAAGACGAAGTTTTCAACGGAGGTTTAATGTAACCAAAGGACCGAAAAGCGATACAATAAAGGATCTGTTTGAAAAATTTCAACGGACTGGGAACGTGACGGAAAGGTAGGGCGACCGCGTACGGCAACCACAGAGGGCAACGCGCAGCTAGTGCAGCAGGTGATCCAACAGTGGCCTCGGGTTTCCGTTCGCCGTGTTGCAGCTGCGGTCCAAATGACGCCAACGTTCACGTATCGTCTCATGCGCCAGAGTTTACACCTCTATCCATACCAAATTCAAACGTGGCAACCCCTCAGCGCCGCTACCATTGCTGCACGAGAGACATTCGCTAACGATATAGTGCACAGGATTGATGATGGCGATATGCATGTGGGCAGCATTTGGTTTACTGACGAAGCTTATTTTTACCTGGACGGCTTCGTCAATAAACAGAACTGGCGCATATGGGGAACCGAAAAGCCCCATGTTGCAGTCCCATCGTCCCTGCATCCTCAAAAAGTACTGGTCTGGGCCGCCATTTCTTCCAAAGGAATCATTGGCCCATTTTTCAGATCCTAAACGATTACTGCATCACGCTATCTGGACATTCTTCGTGAATTTGTGGCGGTACAAACTGCCTTAGACGACACTGCGAACACCTCGTGGTTTATGCAAGATGGTGCCCGGCCACATCGCACGGCCGACGTCTTTAATTTCCTGAATGAATATTTCGATGATCGTGTGATTGCTTTGGGCTATCCGGAACATACAGGAGGCGGCGTGGATTGGCCTCCCTATTCGCCAACCATGAACCCCTGTGACTTCTTTCTGTGGGGACACTTGAAAGACCAGGTGTACCGCCAGAATCCAGAAACAATTGAACAGCTGAAGCAGTACATCTCATCTGCATGTGAAGCCATTCCGCCAGACACGTTGTCAAAGGTTTCGGGTAATTTCATTCAGAGACTACGCCATATTATTGCTACGCATGGTGGATATGTGGAAAATATCGTACTATAGAGTTTCCCAGACCGCAGCGCCATCTGTTGTTGAAAATTGTAACTACTGTAATTTCGAAAGTTTGTCTGCCTGAAAATGTACTGTTGTCCCAAGCATATTGCAACAAACGGTGTATTTCTATCGCTGATCGTTTAGTTTTTATTGCCGTTTCAAATATACCGGTCATTTTTGAAACACCCTGTAAGAGTACGGTGCAGCGAGTAAGTGTGAAGGCGTTTTCAGACGTGATAATGGCGACTGTGTGTTGAAAATGGCTCAAAGAACACATATTGATGCCGTTACAAAGAGTAGAATAATAGGGCGACTGGAGGCTGATCAAACACAGCAGGTCGTAGCCCGGGCCCTCCGTGTGCCACAAAGTGTGATTTCATGATTATGGCAACGATTCCAGCAGACAGGAAACGTGTACAGACGCTACAGTACGGGACATCCACAGTGTACAACACCACAAGAAGAGCGATATCTCACCATCAGTGCCCGCAGACGGCCACGGAGTACTGCAGGTAGCCTTGCTCGAGACATTACCGCAGCCACTGAAACAATTGTCTCCAGACACACAGTCTACAGACGACTGAACAGACATAGTTTATTCGCCCGGAGACCTGCAAGGTGCATTCCACTGACCCCTGGCCACAGGAGAGCCCGTAAAGCCTGATTTGAAGAACACAGTACACGGTCATTGGAACAGTGGTCCCCGGTTATGTTCACGGACGAGTGCAGGTATAATCTGAACAGTGATCCTTGCCGGGTTTTCATCTGGCGTGAACCAGGAACCAGATACCAACCCCTTAATGTCCTTGAAAGGGACCTGTATGGAGGTCGTGGATTGATGGTGTGGGGTGGGATTATGATTGGTGCACGTACACCCATGCATGTCTTTGACAGAAGAACTGTAACAGGTCAGGTGTATCGGGACGTCATTTTGAACAATTACGTCCGCCTTTTCAGGGGCGCAGTGGGTCCCACCTTCCTCCAGATGGATGATAACGCACGGCCCCACCGAGCTGCCATCGTGGTGGAGTACCTTGGAACAGAAGATATCAGGCGAATGGAGTGGCCTGCCTGTTCTCCAGACCTAAACCCCATCGAGCACGTCTGGAATGATCTCGGTCGACGTATTGCTGCACGTCTTCAAACCACTTGGACACTTCAGGAGCTCCGACAGGCACTGGTGCAAGAACGGTAGGCTATACTCCAGCAGCTGCTCGACCACCTGATGCAGAGAATGCCAACCCGTTGTGCAGCGTGTTTACGTGTGCATGGTGATCATATCCCATATTATTGTCGGGGTACATGCGCAGAAAACAGTGGCGTTTTGTAGTACATATGTTTTGGGACGGTTTTCTCAACTTATAAACAATACCGTGGACATACAGACCTGTGTCCTATGTGTTCCCTATGTGCCTATGCTATTAGCGCCAGTTTTGTGTAGTGCCACGTTGCGTGGCACCATATTCTGCAATTATCCTTAATTTATGAGCATGAGTGTAGCTTAAAGTAAATTATGCTAGGGACAACATACATACCCATGCCCGAGTGAGGGCTCAAACCTCTGACGGGGAGAGTACAACTCTCAGTTTGGTGAGAATTCCGCAGTAGAAATTATGGATAATCAACCTGAAGTCAGCAGACGATATTCATCATTACTCCGTATCAAAGGAGGAAACTGAAGTTTTTATGCATTGGTGACGTTAAATGGCGCCACTTCATTGTTTTTTGCCTGTAGTGCTGTAGAATACTCACCAGTAATAACCCATAACTATTTGGAGGAGCTAGTCAACTCATCCTGTCGGTTACGGAACAAAAATTCGCGACCATGTGTTTTCTCACTTGTTTGACAATTTTCATTATAGACTGAATCGGTACGAGTGCTGAGCTGTTGTTTCTTGTTGAAGTGATTCGAGAACGGACTGTTTGTAGTTACTATATCGTCACAACGTACCCCAGAGGTACAAGTATCACGTGCACAAACGACAATGAAATTGTGGCATAGGACCTCTCAACCTGCTAATGCCACTCTTCATTATAAGTAATGCAGTGAACATATTATGATGAAAAGCGATTCCGAAATCGAGCAGTTGACGATTCACGTCGCTTTTATATAATTTTAGCTGATAAAAATACCTCTACCTCTATTTAAATTCCGCTTAAAGTACATGCACAAGCACATTACTCATGTCATCACTTGAGTCAACCACTACCCTTTTCGGATGCGTTTGGTTGGTGTACTGAGAAGCAAATATTTATTTTTCTATATTGTAAAATAATAATCACAGAATAAATACTTGCCAAACATGGCTGCGCTACTATTTATACTTGTTCGCTCCATGAGGAAACCTTGCAAATTATCTGCCTATGCGCAGTTTCTACACGCGCCAGAGGACACACTTCACCCTACGCGATGGGGTACCAGCATACAGCCTGTGATACTGGGTGCAGCAGAGACGGATAAGTGTAAGATTTCATACACCGTAACTCTATCAATACCTGAATCCTTATATCCAGTTGCTCTCGATACCCTTCTTTCACTCAATTTGCGTTATCGGATATTTTCCGTGAGAATCATGTAAACACTGGTGTGCACAACATGACAAAATTTAAATAACCAGCTCTCAAGCATCCATCTTCACAGATTTTCATGCACATATGAGACTATTTCATAGGTCTGGACACTCTCTGCCACTCGTCATCAGCGCCTCTTTCTAAGCGTCGTTTGTTGTGTCCTCGCGAATGGCTCAATCAGAGATGGTACACTGAGACGGATTCCGACTGGCGCCACGAGCGGTGTTTTGAAGTTTGCAACCAACGCAAGCGCGGCCCAGCAACATCCGCGCCGTCGCCAATGTGATGGACTGCCTCGTTGTGATAAGCGGCGGCCACAGGCAGCAGTGGACGGTTCATGTTCGGCGTTTGCGTACAACACTTCTAGTAAGGAGTTCCAGGGTTGCCGTTCATAGCTATGGTTCGTACTCGAGATCAGCTGTGAAACTTAGTCTGCAAGTGAAGTCACCTACAGCTTCCACATAGGGACAAGTGTTTACTACGGTGCTTGAAAGTGTGGTGCCCATGACGGCCATAGTACTGTTGGCATTGTATTAAGTAACATACGCCTTGATAGGCCATTGCTTAGTTGCATTTGCCCGCAAGCACATCCAACGAATTGCTGTACAACTTACGTATCGCAACTCAGTAAAGTGTATATTTGTGTGTCACTAATTCGTTTGCACCGTCGCTGTTCCTCTATCTCGGAGCATCTATACCTAATGCCTTTTGTGCTGGCCGTTCTACCCCGACGACCAGTACACATCATCGTTACTACTGCTTAACTGCTCCTTCGCTCGTTAATATAGGCTCATAAAATAGAGCCAGTTCGTAATGGATTTGAATGGCTGATCCTTTCGCGCACACGAAAAAGTTTTTTAACCTATTGGAGTTTCCTTTCAGCCAAAGTTAACGGGCTGTTGAAGCGAAGCAACGACTTCATGGAGGTATACTCAATTAATACATCACGCTGTATTTGTGCCATTTTCTTGTGTGTTGCCATCATTGAAATAGAAGCAACTGGCCCTTACTTTCGAATATGGCGCGTAAATGTTGGAAAATTTTTGCTTGTTCTATATCAGTCAACTGGACTCGTGCAAGTAATCCGGAAAATACTATTTTGTCTGATAGAATACATCAATACCTTTGAAAGCAGCACAATCTGTTATTGAGAAGTACAATATTTTTTTGCGGTAAGTAATTTCAAGTAACTAGAATTACGAAGATTTAATATTTTACAAGACGCATCTACTGTACTTACTTCTTGATCAGCAGACAGAAGAAATTAATGACGTTAATATCCAAACAAAAATTTTCTGCAGTATTAAGATTTCAAATGTAGTATTGTATGTGACCCACCTTGATACTCAAGCCTATGATATATGTGATATAGCCAAAACTTTTTGTGATTCTTCTCAAACAGACACTTGGTTTGGAGACCAGTGCTGGGCGATGCGAGCTATGTGAACAGAAGCACTGCCGTCTAGGTATTCAGTACCACCAGTGAGGAACAAACATTGGAACTGATCAGTCAAATTGGTGCATTATCGTTGCCAGTGGTACGACCTTCCAGAGTAACCATCACCACCGAAATTACGTCACGTTTCATTCTTGGAACTTAAACTCGCTCTAATGTTGGAAACAGTCCGAAACAAGATCTATTCGACCAATTGTAATTTTCCGTTGCTCCATAGCTCTGATTTTATGGTTTCGGCGCAATGTTTTCTTATCATGGGCATTTGCATCAGTAACGTGGAGTTTTGGAATTCCATATGTACCTCCATTTCCCTGCTTATAGAGCTGCCTTCAACCTGCTTTGGTGCTGACAGTGATCATGCGACATTCAGGTCTGCAGTGACTTTTGCAACAGCCGTTCTCCTACTTTTCGTCACAAACCTCTTCACTGTTTGGAGACAACCCTCCTTAATGAGGTCAGTCACGATCACTCAGCACGTACTTTCGCCTGCTTTGTGACTTAGAGCACTCCGTCTTCAGGCCACAAGTGGCCCTTCTGGACCATCAGACCTCAGCCTCAGCTGAGGATAGGGATAGGAGGCGCACGGGGTCAGCATACTGTCGATGGTTTTCTCTGACCGGAGCCGATACTATGCGGTCGAGTAGCTCCTCTATTGGCATCACAAGGCTGAATGCACCTAGAAAAATAGCAACAGCGCATGGCGGCCCTGATGGTCACCCATCCAACTGCGGTCCACGCCCGCCAGCGCTTAACTTCGGTGATCTGACGGAAACCGGTGTATCCACTGCAGCAAGGCCTTTCTTTATGATTTCCTGTATGAGGTGAAAACCTTCCGTACGGTTTTTCCTGAAACATCGAACCCTTCCGTTTTCTTGGTTATGGAAACATCCACCATACGAACACTGGCGATTTGTCCATGTTCCATTTCATTTGTCTCCGATATAATATTCTCACAACTACACGAAGAGCTGTTCTGAGGACAACTTACGTTTGTAACGTACAGAGGACATTGCACAATTGCTGTTTGTACTCAAGTACAACGGTGCAACCAGCAGGCTTGGCAACTCCTTTTATGTTCAGGCACGCATTTCACGTGTTCCCGCAATATTTTCTCCATCCTCTGTATATCGAAGCGATGCTAACAAATCCCTGACGATCGGTTAGCATTCTTCTAGATTAACAGCAGGGCGTGTGAAGTATGCAGAAAGACACGTACAGAAACACCTGCGTATCTTCGGGATACTCTGTCTACGTGGCCAGCGTGCCCTTTCACGACTCACAGTAAGTCTGACCCAAGTTTAGGAACTTTTCTATGATACTTACAAAAGTCCATGATGCCTGAATGTGACATACTACCACGCTGAAGAGCGAAGTGTGTTAATAGTTGACGTACGGCCGTGGGGATTGAGTAGATGGTCATATTACTTTTCTATCACATTTTTTTTTGTTTAGTCGTTAAATCCTGTAAGCTTTTTCTAAATAACCAGTGGACTATTCGGTAATTATCAGACAACACTGTTCTTCTTAATCATTGAAAAACATTTCCTTACCAAATGACTCTAAGCACTATGGGACTTAACATCTGAGATCATCAGTCCCCTAGAACTTTCAACTACTTAAACCTAACTAACCTAAGGACATCACGCACATCCATGCTCGAGGCAGGATTCGAACCTGCGACCGTAGCAGCCGCGTGGTTTCGGACTGAAGCGCCTATAAATGAACGCCCGCAGCGGCCGTCTATTTCCTTACCTTTACATACATCTTTTTTACATCTACATCTGTATTTATACTTCAAAGTTCACCGAATCGTGGGTTTTAAAGGATACCACATTTCCTCTTTGTTATTGTGATACGCCAGGTGAACGTCTGTACGGTAGAGTACATCTGGGATTAAGTCCGTGTAATTTTCCTTCAGCACCTCTTCCCGATATATAAGGTGAACAAAAACTGCTACACTTGCTGGTCAGTATGCGATTCCTCATCCAGATTCAAGACAAAAGTGTATCTAGCAAAAACAGATCAACTACATTTAAGAACACGTGAATGAAAATAAGGAGCTTCCAACACCTATCACATCGCGCAGCGCATAGAAATGTACAGATGAACGCGCCTGACCCCACGCTGCTGTATCAGCATACGTAACTTACCGAGGAGACACCTGGGAAACAAAATCTACATCCGCCATGGAGCTATGGTTCCAATCCTCGTCAAGTTTATTTTTAATTTTTTAGATGTCCATTCTCTAGCTCTGGTAGTTTATAAACAGGACAAGAATTTGTCACATCAAAATAGCCTGTCACATGACAGTGGCATCCATTAAACTACATACATGTGTCTACTAGGTGCACAGCGCACAGCCAAAACCGGTTTGTGTAGGGAGCCTTCCCGAGGGGTACACAAATAATGAATACGGCGATATCTTCCTGGTGATGGATGCATCCGACAACCACGGTACCCTCAAAGGCGCCATCCCGCTAAGAATTAATCTTCGTCCACAAGTAATGAACAGAGGTCGCCCAAGGATTAGACTTACTCAACAAATGACGCGATTCTTGAAATCGAGGGTTCCAGATACCTCAAAGACTGGTTATTGAAGTGTTGCGTCATGAAGATTAGCATCCATTTCAACACACGTTAACTCAACACCAACGACCAGAAGACAGCCTTCGACGAGTACAGTTTTGTCGATTACTTTGCACCAAGTGGAAGATAACGAACACATTATAAATAACGTGATATGCAGTGACGAACGTAGGTTCACTCGTGAAGGTATTTTGAACTTCCACAACAGCCATTAGTGGAAGACAATCCACGTGTAACCCGTAGACGTGGCTTTCAGGCGCGCTTTGGCATAAAATGTGGGCTGGAATCGTGGGAGGAGTGCTTTTTGGCTCTTACGTATTGCCGGGCAAATTAATTGCGCATCTGAGTCGTACGTTTCTTTGTAACAATTTGCCTGACGCATTAGAAAATGTTCCTCTTGATGTTCGTCGACAGCTATGGTTTCAGCATGGTGGTGCATTGCCACACCTTGGAGTGAATGTACGATAACTATTTAAATGAAGCGTTTCCAGAGAAATGGTCTAGTCGTGGCAGTCTAATGTTCCAGCCTCCACTTTCACCGGATGTTAATCAACTAGGTTTTTTATAGGTGGACACTTTAAGGAACTAGACCCATGGATGTACATGACCTAATAGTTTGCGTGCATGGCGCTTCGACAGTTATTGGAGCAAGTGTGTTGCGTGTGGTCCAGCAAAGTATGATCCAGCGAGTGGCGAAGAGTTAGCAAATGCAAGATGGTCACTTTGGACATCTTCTCTGAACGTTGCTCGTACGTACGTACCGGCTTTGTGAAATGGCTCTCAGCACTATGGGACTTAACATCTGCGGTCATCACTCCCCTAGACTAGAACTACTTAAACCTAGCTAACCTAAGGACATCACACACATCCATGCCCGAGGCAGGATTCAAACCTGCGACCGTAGCAGCAGCGCGGTTTCGGACTGAAGCGCCTAGAACCGCTCGGCCACAACGGCCGGCGATCTCTGTGAAAATAAGTGAAAATAAGCATAGGCGTCAAAAGTATAGAATGGAATGATTGTGTGTAGCATGATGTGCAATCTAGCGCAGCCTACGTATTGTTTTGTTTTCACCTCATTGGATACAGAGGACGTTACTATACCCACTATTATACTCTACTGGCTTTACTTGTGTCACGGACGAAACAAAGTGGTAGTTTGAGTCTGTAAAAAGTTCTTATTGTGTTTTAGTGTTTCCGTAAAGATAACAGCAAGAAAACGAAATACGCAAGACACCGCATTGCGGACGAGTAAACTGGACACCATTTGAACCTTTAACTGAAAAGAAATGTTTGGAGTGAACGAGACTCCAGCATCGGCTAGCCTGCATATCCGTTTCCTGCTGCATTATCTCGTCTCACTGAGCTAATGTGACAGCTCCGGTCCATCGCAGATTTCATCCTACGTGTTCTTGGCCACGCTGTACACCGTTATAGCACTGCTAGAGCCCGCGTTTCTATTAAATCTATTGGTGGGAACAGGTTTTGCTAGACATAATTTTTTCTTGAACTGGGGTGAGAGATCGCATGCCGACCGCCAAGTTTAGCGTTTTCTTCTTCGCCCTGTATACGTAGGACAATAGTGTATACTGGCTGACTCTTCTAGTGACGTGCGCTGGCCGCTGTGGCCGAGCGGTTCTAGGGGCTTCAGTCTGGAACCGCGCGACCGCTACGGTGGCAGGTTCGAATCCTGCCTCGGGCATGGATGTGTGTGATGTTGTGGCTTTTCTCTTTTTCGTTCATCACTCCTGTCTGGTGAGGGCACAAAACTGGCGAGTAGTGTCCAAGTATCAGACGAAGGAATATATATGTACTCGAATTTTGTTCATGATATACTGTGATTATAGAGAAAAGGCACGGCACAGGTTCATCTGATACATAGACGTACGTCCGAGACTAGACATGACACAATACCTGCAGCAATAGCAACCAAATGTGTTGTTCGATTGGTATGTAACGGGTCACAGCGTAGGATAACAAACGAACTTCATCAAACTATAGTGTATTAACTCGCCAAGACGAAGAGTTGCTTGGAAATGGCGTCTGTGTGGTGCGATTCATCAGAACAATACCTATCACTCTGAAACACTAGCTCTGTCTGTTAACAGCAGTAACAGAGTAAGTGAAGAAGGTTTCTTATTGTTAGAGACCGGATTGTCATGCAATATCAGGTAGAAAAACATGTATGCATTCATGCAGTATCACACCATTCAATATGTACAATGAGACAAACAAATAGTAAAAATATGCGATATCACAATTCACCTTAATTTTCTATTTTCTTCTAAATCAGTATCAAACAGTCCATTTCTCCAGATTTTCTTCACTTTCGGTCATTTGTTTATCACACATAACATTTCTGTGCATGGAAAATAACATTTCTCTGACACAAGAAATGTCAAGTTTATACTTATGAGAAGAAATTTCGCACATAGATCAAGTCTACGGTCTTTTACATTTTCACCACAGAATATTTTTGTCAATTTCTTGACTCCATTATCTGGGTTTCATCCTATAACTTTGGTCATCTCATATTTCGTGAAATAGCCACTTCCCCGTAGGGTGAGCGTAAAGATTTTTCAGCCTATTCAACAATCGTCAGTGATTCCAGTAGCTACCTGTGGCCTCTAAATTTGTTACTGCTGTTGCTAACAGCAAAAAATTGTAATTAATGTAAATCAGGTCTTTCTCCAAATCTGCATTCTTGGAAGCCCTTTCACGTCTTTAATGAAACCTTAATTACTGGCTTCGAAGCTGTCTACAACCAGAACCAGCAGAAAAAAATAAACAGTTAGTGATATAACCTCAGGCTTTTCAATAGATGAAGCAAGCAGATGTATCTTTAAACATTTTTCGGGAATTTCTGGTCCCTCACTGACTAAACGTATTCAAGATTGGCAGTGAAAAAGATCGGAGTATTTATCCAGATACCCCATCTGATAAAGTTAAGTTGCGTTGCGGAAGGTAAATCTGGCCTCATTTGTGAAGGATATCACCATATTCGCATTGTCATATTATAAACACACTGTTTAACTTACACGATGACGTGCATGGAATAAACATGGAACGTGCTTAAGGTTGGGATAAAATATGTTACGGACTCTACCGGTCATCGTCATATAAAGGCCAGCATTGCTTAACAGCGGTATAACCATTTGTTTATTTCGATTTATGGCCACGAAATATATCTTCTTCTACTGACATTTATCGAGCATCTCAGGGCGCCCATTAGGTTTAGAGACGTATAACAAAATTCGCGAAATTACTCATGTACGCCACTTATGGCGTATTTTGCATGAAAAAATATGTAAAAAGTGTTAATATGCAAGTTATGGCAGTTGCACTGATGAGAGAAAAATCTTATAATGTGCATAACAAATCTCTAAATTCTTAGAATTATATCGATAAATTTTTGAAACATTCATATTCTCCCCAAATGACGAAAACTGCAAACAAGCGTGAACCTGCATTTGAACCGAAATACGGGCTCTAGTTATTATTAATCATGCGAAGATAATGTCACACTCATGGTGTAGAAAAGACGTGAAATAGTCAGTTAATGAATGAGGCAAGCAAATGCCAAGCTGAGATTCATTCGAGGACTCTTCAACAAATGTAAGTCATCCACAGAAGAAACGATTAACAAAGTATCCGCTTAATCGATTCTTGAGTATAGATCGTATGCCTGTGCCCTTAAAAAGTCAGATCAACAGAGGAGGTAGACAATGTCCAACGAAGAGGGGCGTGGTTCGTCATGGGATAGTGTTGTCCGCACGACAGTTTTACGGAGATGCTGTGACGTGTGGTGTAATTGTGCGTGTGTGAGGTTTTATTTAATCACTGCTTTTCCCGGCTAATGAACGTTATTTTGTTAAAGAAATCTCCACCAGGGAACGTAAAGTAATCATTTATGATCAACAAATAGGCTAAATGTGTGATAAAAAATCTGAACTAAACAAGATTAATAATTTTTTATATCTTCAGTGCTGTTTTTAAAGACTCTTTGCGAGTTGCAGATCGTTTATCATGATTAACGCTACTGTTATTCGAGGTGGCAACACTTTTCTTTAAGCAAATTGATAAGTTTTGGCACACAATATGATGTGTGCACAACAGTAACGTATTTTCCCGTCAAAATATTTCAAAAAAGTTGTTACGAAATTTATATCACGTGAGATGCTGTTTGCATTCACAGAAGTTCAATGTATTCACAGTATAACTGGAATTTATTTCCTTAGAGTGGGTCCTCGGCCACTAATACACAATTATTATAGCAGTTATAACCATCAACATTTAAGTTTGTATAGAAAATTAATTTAAACCTGCCACTGCAATATTTCACTAAGATGGCGGCTAACATAAGACAATCACTTATTGATTCTGCTTCAGGCTGAGTTTTACTCGTAATAAATAGTACATAATGAATCTTTTCTCAGCTTTACTATCTGCATTAACACTTCAGAACATTTCTCAATGGTAAAAGACACATTAATATTCACCATGTATCAATAAACTGCTGTGTAGATCAATAGTGCTGATGGCTGCACTGCTTGATAGCTGAGCAGAAAACTTAACATTTATATAGGACGAGAATTACCATCAAAAAAACTCCAAACAAAGAAGATTAATTTCAGCAACACATAAACTCTGTTTTCAGATATCGGTTAGTAACATAATACAGTTTTTTACAGACCCATGTGTTACCAGACATTAATCATATCCTGTGAGTACAACAGTTCAAACAAGAAGAAGGATATTCTACAAAATCGTAGATAACAAAAGATTGAGATTTTCATTATCTTTTTATGTGGGTACTTCGTGAGATATAGATTTTTACAAAATATAAAATTATGTCGTTGATAACAATTATTTATTATTTTATTAACGATGAACTTCTTTTTATTAGTATTACGAGAATGAGATCAAAGTTCAGTCACATTACACAAACAATGAATTCCAATAAAATATAGGCGTGGATATAACCATCCCCAGAAAACTACAGTCGTCCACCTCGGTAACAGCACGGTAAGGCCGACAGATTGCCCAGAAAAGGGTCCCGGTTTCGATTCCCGGCCGGGTCGGAAATTTTCTCCACTCCTGGACTGGGCATTGTATCAGCCTTAAGTTCGTATCGCCATGATTGAGATCCCACTATTGAGAAGGCTGACTGGGCACGCCCTGAAACCCAATAAACTGGAAGAAACATCTCTAGTGGTAGACAAGGAAGGCATTTCCATCACGGAGAGGTTTCCAAGAGAGTACATGCCACTACATATTACTTCCTCCATGATTCGTGTTGCGAAATGGCCACTATGAGTAAATCAAAGCTGATACTGAGATTTGTCTACACTGATACTTCGTAAACATCATTCGCGAAGGAAATGGGAAAGGGTGGGGGATAGTGGTACCATAAGGTGACTACCCATACAGCCTAAAGAGGATTGTAGATGTCTAGTAAAATTTTGCATTTTATTTGTCTAAGGAAAATGGTTAAATATAAGCAGTAGTAGTATATTAGTTCTCTGATGATTGCAGTTATTCTATAGGTTCTTGGACACCGTGCATAATTCATTAACGTAAAGTTTGCTCGCACATAACTAATTACGAACCGCGATTCATATAGGGCAAGTATTTTCACACACTTCGGTCCAACGCCAGAGCGCGCGCTCGCGCGCGAGCGGCAAAGTGGTGGGCGCTATTATGCGTGGATAATTTGTGCAAGTCGCGGCAAGTTGCGCGACATAAATCAAACGCCGGCGCTTTGTGACTCCTGCGAGTGCCGCTCGGGGACTCCCCGGGGAACAACTTGGCGGAGGCACTCGCTGGGGCCCGGTTACAGCTTCCCACACCGGCGTGAAATACCGCACTCTCGCCCTGGCCGCGAACGAGGGGCCGTAACGAAGTCAACGGGCTACCTCCTCACACTGAAATCCGGCTTACTTTTCAATCCAGCCTCTTCTCAGCGCTACGTGCGCTTTCCGTTTCTTCTCTTTTCGGCTCTTACGTCTGCGCAGGAGGCAGATTCCATATTCCTTGATGTCTAGAAAGCGTTTAACACCAAGGACCATTGGAGAATGATAACGAATTTCCGAGCACACATAGCAGGTTCCGGGATATGCGAATGCGAGTGGCTCGAAGACACCTTAGGTAATAGAAATGAGTACGTTGTGAAACGCCCCCTTAGAAAAATTAGTGAATTACTGTGCAGATAGACCTCTTACATTATTTGATTTTGAAACAGCCGAGCAGAACTGAACGTACTCAGACATTTCTCTCTTTTCTTATTCTGATCAACACTAAACTGACACACAATATTTTTAGCGCAACGCAGTATGACTTTCAATAATCTCTACAAAATAATGGCCCTGACTAACAATAACATATACATTTCATGAACCACTTACCTCACAAAAATCTTCGTTACTCGAACTACTGCAATACAGCGAGCGCCAATACCGCAAGTTAAATAAAAGATTCTAACTACTGAAGGCACAAACTAGTGATGAAAGATTTTGATAGAGAGCAAACAATGTATTTAACTTAATAGTATTCAAAAGTCATTATATATATATCATTTCATGATGTCCAGTATTACAAATTTACTCTTTCTGGCGGACACACGTCCAGATCTTCCGCTCTTAAAATTCTGCCATCTCTCTCCCCACATCCACCACTGCTGGCGGCTCACTTCCAACTGCGTAACGCTACGCGCTGTTCACATCCAACTGCCAACACTACAATAGAAAATATTCCAACAGTGCCAACCAGCCACAGACTGCACACAGCACAGCCAGTGATTTTCATACAGAGCGCTACGTGACGTTATCAACATAAAAACCTAAACAGCCTACTTACAGTTGTCCTCGACGGTGAGTGTTCATCAGAGACAAGTGTCTCGTCATGAGTATTGCATGGAAGTGTGACAGGAGCGCTCTTATTCTCTGTAGACACTAATGGAAAAAAAATATCAAATCTAAGAAGGAGTTAGCGAGATAAATGAAAGTAATTAGGCGTTTATCTACATTTGAATGGTGCTGTATATACGAATTTTGCGCCAGTAGTATAAGAGTGGAGCTAGTGGCGCCACTATGAAGGTGCAAATCGGGTTTGCTTTAAATGCCCGCTGAAATGTTACATTTGAGATTGGAATTTGTGAGTTGTTATTCGTCGAGAATGCCTTTAAGGTCACAGCGACACTATTATCAGCATCCACTAAGTCTAAAAGACGTCGTGTAGTCGGGCTACGAAAAGCTGGATGTTTCTTTTGCGATTCTGCAAAAGCAATTGGCAGTAATGTAGCCACTGTACTTGATTGCTAGCACCGGTCGACACGAGAGCGTACGCTCGTAAGAAGACCAGGTTCCGGATGGGGACGTGGCACTACCGAGGGGGGGAGGACCATCACATTCGACTTAGGAATCTGGCGCATAGTACTGCATCTGCAACAGTAATTTGAGCTGCAGCTGGCACCACAGTGACACAACGACGTGTGAAGAAGTCGGTTACTTCAAGGACAGCTCCGAGCCAGACGCCCTCTAGCGTGCATTCCACTAACCCCCAAACCACCGCCATCTGCCACTTCAGTGTTGTCAAGCGAGAGCTCATTCTAGGACAGGGTGAAGGTCTGTTGTGTTTTCTAATGAAAGCTGGTTCTGCATCGGTGCCAGTGATGGCCCGTTGTTGGTTAGAAGGAACCAGCTGAGGGCCTGCAATCGAACTGTCTCATTGCTGGACACTCTGGACCTACACCTACGGTTGACAGCAGGAGAATTCTCGTGTTTATTCCACGCACACAATGACTGCAAATTTCCGCGTCATTCTTGTGATTCAACCTGTTGTGCTGACATTCATGAATAGAAGTCCTGAGGGTGTTTTCCAACAGGATAATGCTCGCCCACATAGAGCTGTTCTAAGCCAACGTGCTCTATTGAGAGTCGACATGTTGCCCTGGTCTGCTCGAACACCAGATCTGTGTCCAACCACGTATGGTACAACATCCGATGACGACTCTAGCGTCATCCACAACAGCATTAATCGTCCCTGCATTCACCTACCAAGTGCAAGAGGCATGGAAGTCCGTACCACAAACTGACACCCCGTACCTGTACAACAAACCAACACTTCACATTTCCAATGGCTTATTTCGCACTTATATTAACCCCTGATCATGCAATATTAATCACTTAAATATGTTACCTAGACAAAAGTACTCCCAAAATGTCATTACTCTACATTAATTGTTTTTGATGTTGCGATTTTTTTCGTCAGTGAATAAACGACGGTCATAAGGATTCCATTCGTAGCCCAGAATTGGTATGCAAACAGGAAAATCGCCGGAGCATTGAAAGAATCATCCCACCAACGGACCAGTCGGTGACTGCCTGCTGTACATACTCGTCCGACCGGAACCGTCGGACCTGCAAGGCATTTTTTAAGGGAATGAAGACGTGATAATCGCATGGGGAGAGATCAGGACTGTAGTGCCCGAGTGTCTCCCACTTGGCTTGGACAAACTTCCGGACAATTTCAATATGGGGACGTGCGTTATCTGAAAAAGCATCTGACCTTGTAACACCATTCCGCAACGGTGGTTTTCGAGAGACATGCTGCCTCACACACATTCTTCATTCTCAGATGGCTGTTTATTAGTTGGTGTTTGTTGTTGAGCAGACAAGAAAAGAAAAATGGCTCGTTCGTCCTGTCTGGAACGTCGACATAGTTCACGTTTCCGCATGTGCCGCACGCGCGTTGGAAAGACACGAATACCAAACTAATCCCCTGCCTACATGTCTGTGCTTATATACCCGCATCGGTATCCCGCTATCTTGTATATACGCTGCAGCAACGCCCTCAAACGGAACGATTTGTTCACGCACATCAAAAAAGTTTTTCATCAGCCCGGTTCCTAGAACTCCTGAAGGAAAACTTTGACTGTGGAAATTGTGTCACAGACCAAGTCCGTTTGACTGTTCAGAGATGTCACTAAATCCACCAAAGGAAGTAAACAACCACGTATGGGCAGCGCCTATTAGACGGAGGGGGTCTGACAACCGATCAGTTGCAGTCATTCCACCAGGAAGGAGGTACACGACTCGTGTTGTCTGTATTTCAACCATGCCTAGACGTTCAATACCGCGGTTCTATCGCGTCTGCATTGGTACTTTGGGCTACGAAGGGATTTCAACAAGGGAAGTGTCCAGGGGTCTTGGATTGAACCAAAACGATGTTGTTCGGACATGGAGGAGACACAGAGACACAGGAGCTGTCGATGACATGCCTCGCTCAGGTCGCTACCACTGCAGTGGGTTACCACTACCTACAGATTATGACTCGGAGGAACACTGATAGCAACGCCACCATGTTGAATAATGCTTTTAGTGCAGCCACAGGGCGTCGTGTTACGACTCAAACTGTGCGCGATAGGCTGTATGATGCGTAACTTTACTGCCGACGTCCTTGGCGAGGTCAATCTATGCAACCACGACCCCATGCAGCGCAGTACAGACGGGCCCAACAACATTCCGAATGGAACGGTTACGATTGGTATCACGTTCTATTCATCGATGAGTGTCGCATATGCCTTCAACCAGACAATCGTCGGAGACGTGTTTCGAGGCAACACGGTCAGGCTGAACGCCTTAGACACACAGTCCAGCGACTGCAGCAAGACGGAGGTTCCCTGCTGTTTCGGGGTGGCATTATGGTGGGCCGACGTACCCCGCTTGTGGTCATGGAATGCGCTGTAGCGTCTGTACGATACGTGAATGCCATCCTCCGACCGATAGTGCAAACATGTCGATAGCATATTGGCGAGGCATTCGTCTTCATGGATGACAATTCGCGCCCTTGTCGTACACATCTTTTGAATGACTCCCTTCAAGATAACGACATCGCTCGACTAGAGTGGCCAGGATGCTCTTCAGGCATGAACCCTAGCGAATATGCCTAGGAGAGACTGATGAGGGCTGTTTATGGACGATGTGACCCAGCAACCACTCTTAGCGGTCTATCCCGAATCGACGTTGAGGAGTGGGACAATCTGGACCAACAGTGCGTTGCTGAACTTTTGGAAAGTATGCCACGACGAATACAGTCATGCTTCAACGCAGGAGGACGTGCCATTGGGTATGAGAGGTACCGGTGTGTACAGCAGTCTCTGAAGGTCTCGCAGTATGGTGGTACAACATGCAATGTGTGGTTTACAAGAGCAATAAAATGGGCGGGAAGATGTTTGTGCTGATCTCTGTTCCTATTCTTTGCAACAGGTTCCGGAACTCTCAGCACCGAGGTGATGCAAAACTTTTGTTGATATGTGTACATGAATGACCTCATGGACAGGATGAGCAGCAGTTTTAGACTGTCTGCTGCTGACGTTGTGGTGTACGTGGATGTGTCGTCGTTGAGTCGGTGTGGGAGGGTATAAGATGACTTATACGAAAAATCTAAATTAAGTTACGAATCTCTGATTGCTCTGAATCAAAGAAAATGAAAGTCAATGGAGATGAGCTAGAAAGGAAATCACATAATGTTCGAATACAGCATCAGTACTGCGCTGCTTGACACAATCGCACCAGTTAAACGGCTGGCTAGGTGTAGTGTTTCAGAGCGATATGAAATGAAGCGACCATGTAAGGACGATGGTGGGGAAGGCCTGTGGTCGACTTCGATGTATTGGGCTAATTTTAGGTAAGTGTGGTTCATCTCTGAAAAAGACTGCGTATAGAACACTAGTGCGAATTATTCTTGAGTATTCTTCGAGTGGTTGAGATGCCCATCAAGTCGAACGGAAGGAAGACATCGAATAAGTTTAGAGGCCTGTTGCTATATTTGTCACCGGAAAATTCTATCTTCTCGTCAGAGATACAAAGATGCATGATGAACTGAAATGGGAATCCCTTTATCTTCGTGAAACACTATTGAGGTATCATTTCCAATTCCACGGGAACAATTGTGCCCCACAACCGTGATTTAATGAAGGGCAAAAAGAAAGTCAGCATCTAATTATAACACACTGATGATAGCTGCGTTGTCACTTGCAATCTAGATCTACAATGTGGTAAAAAAGCGACAGATGACGTTAGGAACTATGTCACCTTCTTTCTGTGCCGGACTATTGAGTTAGAAGACTCGGCATTAGAAGCTGACTGTCGAGCTATTCTGCTGCAGGAAACGACCATTTCACGTAAAGACCACGAAGATAAAGGAAATTAGGGCTCGTACGAAGGCATATAAACAGTCGTTTTTCTCTAGTTCTATTTGGGAGAGGAACAGGAGAGAAAACAGCTGGTAGTGGTACAAGGTATCTTCCGCCATACACCGTACTATGGCTTACAGAATATATATTTAGATGTAGATATACATATATATGGGCGGATCCGACTGTAGCTCGGGCGATAACATGTGTCATGACACCACCTCTGCTCTCCCCCCCCCCTTCCGCAGCAATACACATTTGGGTAGATGCGTTTATATTTTACGTATATCGATCTACACATTTTCTGGCTGCATTTCTAGGAATGAAATGGCGTCTCGAAAATGCCAAGGAAATCTACAATTTTGAAATAACTTACCGGAATGCAGCCGAGTGACGCCGTCGACAACCACCCGTATTTCGACAGAAGAACACCCTGCCATTTTCAAGGCAAAACCGCAGCAAGTAAGTGCTGTGCCAGGGAACTTATAACCTCGGTTCCCAGACAAACGCCGGAAATAACCTCGGTTCCCAAGTAAACGACGGAAAGGTAACACTCACACACACAGCACCGAGCGAGGTGGCGCAGTGGTTAGCACACTGGACTCGCATTCGGGAGGACGACGGTTCAATCCCGTCTCCGGCCATCCTGATTTAGGTTTTCCGTGATTTCCCTAAATCGCTTGAGGCAAATGCCGGGATGGTTCCTTCGAAAGGGCACGGCCGATTTCCTTCCCTATCCTTCCCTCACCCGAGCTTGCGCTCCGTCTCTAATGACCTCGTTGTCGACGGGACGTTAAACACTAATATCCTCCTCCTCACACACACAGTAAACACTAGCGCCTCCACAAAATAGTGATGACCGACATCAGAAGTTACCGATGGTGAAATTAATAATTAACAGGTCGGGTAGCATAAACTCTGTCCCTCTGTGTTTGGACAAGGGAGAAAGAAGAAGTCCATGCAGAACTGATTTCAGAATCTCTGCCTGACCATGATGTTTTCTAACTGCAGTCTTCAATTGTACCCTCCTCTTGTAATTTTTGAACACAGTGTTTGCTGTTATTAACAGATATTAATTGCAGAACACAATTAATCTTTATCTTTTCTCGTTTCTGGTACTAAGCCCATATTCTCCCGTAGCCCTTTCTTCGACTCCTTCCCCTACAACTGCATTTAAGTCCCTCACATCTATTACATATTCATCTCCCTTTGGGTACTAATTACCTGATCAGTAACCTCATATACTTTCTCTATATCAGTCTTCGGCTTGCGACGGCAGCATATATAACTAAACTACTGTTGTCGATGTTAGTTTTCTGTTGATCCTGATGAGAATAACCCTATCACTGAACTGTTGACAGCAACACACTCTCTGCCCCTCCTTCCTATTCATAAATAATCCTACTCCTGTTATACATATTCTGCAGCTGTTGATATTACCCTATACTCGTCTCACCAGAAATATTCGTCTTCCCTCCATATCAGTTCACGGACCTCCACTACGCCCAGATTTAGTCTTTGCATTTCCATTTTCAGGTTTTCTAGCTTATCTACCAAGTTCAAATTTCTGACACTTCCCACCCCGACTCATAGAACGTTATCCTTTCGAGGGTTATTTAATCTTTTGCTCACGGTCACTTTCCCGTTGGCTATCCCCTCCCAGAGATCCGTATGGGAGTGTAATCGGAAATCTATTACCACTGGAGAGTGGAGAGATATATATGATATTTCTTCAGTTACAGGCCACATGTCCTTGAGATGCACATTGTGTCTTCAGTTCAGTGGTTTCCATTGCCTTCTGCATCCTCATGCTATTAATCATTGCTGACTCTCCCGCCTTTAGTTTTTATTCAAAATTTAACCGATAGCGGTGTTCGAACCCGGAGTATCGTCTGCATTTTTTTTTCAGTATCGTCTACATATCTGAAAAAAACTGACATGTTTGAAAGTCGTCGACTACAAGGCACGTTCTTCGAAATTTCCCATAGCAACCCCGTTTGTCCGCTCGTAGTACTGGTCATTCAATAAAAGCTAAGTGGAAGGCAGCACATGTCGAAACAGTTTCATTAATTCATTCTCAAATCTAATTTCTACTGACCATTACGAATCAGTCAGAGGAAAACGAGTGAAGAGAGAGACCACAGCAAAACATACTAGGATATCAGAGTCAATCAGACGCTTTCCCTCTAATCGCCGTAGTAAATTCGCCAAGTTCTTAATATCGTACTCACACGACCTACTACTAAGCTCAACAGGGTAGCAAGGTATTTTTCTTGGTCTTCCACTGTTATTGCTCCTTCGTGTTTTTTTGTACAAGTTGTGTGTAGCCCGCCTTTCTTTATAATTTACACTTATTTCGCTAATAATTTTGAACACCTTGTACCACAGGACACTGTCAGAATCTTTTAGTTCGACAAATCCTACGAACGTTTGTTGATTTTCCTTTACTGCTACATGCATTATAAAGCGCCATGTCTGAGCTGCCTGTCTAGTGCCTTCACCTTTCGTTAAACTAATTGATCATCACCTAAGGGGTCCTCAATTTTTTCTTCGATTCTTCTTGATATTAACATTGCCAACAAGTTGGGTGCTTGAGCTTGGGCTGATAGTATGATAATTTTCGCATTCATCTGATCTTCATTTCTTCGTTTCTGTACCTACAACATTTTTAGAAAACGCTGAAGGAATGTCTCTAGTTTCATAAGGTCAACACATCAACTTATGTAATTGTTTGGTTTCTACACTCCTGGAAATTGAAATAAGAACACCGTGAATTCATTGTCCCAGGAAGGGGTAACTTTATTGACACATTCCTGGGGTCAGATACATCACGTGATCACACTGACAGAACCACAGGCACATAGACACAGGCAACAGAGCATGCACAATGTCGGCACTAGTACAGTGTATATCCACCTTTCGCAGCAGTTCAGGCCGCTATTCTCCCATGGAGACGATCGTAGAGATGCTGGATGTAGTCCTGTGGAACGGCTTGCCATGCCATTTCCACCTGGCGCCTCAGTTGGACCAGCGTTCGTGCTGGACGTGCAGACCGCGTGAGACGACGCTTCATCCAGTCCCAAACATGCTCAATGGGGGACAGACCCGGAGATCTTGCTGGCCAGGGTAGTTGACTTACACCTTCTAGAGCACGTTTGGTGGTACGGGATACATGCGGACGTGCATTGTCCTGCTGGAACAGCAAGTTCCCTTGCCGGTCTAGGAATGGTAGAACGATGGGTTCGATGACGGTTTGGATGTACTGTGTACTATTCAGTGTCCCCTCGACGATCACCAGTGGTGTACGGCCAGTGTAGGAGATCGCTCTCCACACCATGATGCCGGGTGTTGGCCCTGTGTGCCTCGGTCGTATGCAGTCCTGATTGTGGCGCTCACCTGCACGGCGCCAAACACGCATACGACCATCATTGGCACCAAGGCAGAAGCGACTCTCATCGCTGAAGACGACACGTCTCCATTCGTCCCTCCATTCACGCCTGTCGCGACACCACTGGAGGCGGGCTGCACGATGTTGGGGCGTGAGCGGAAGACGGCCTAACGGTGTGCGGGACCGTAGCCCAGCTTCATGGAGACGGTTGCGAATGGTCCTCGCCGACACCCCAGGAGCAACAGTGTCCCTAATTTGCTGGGAAGTGGCGGTGCGGTCCCCTACGGCACTGCGTAGGACCCTACGGTCTTGGCGTGCATCCGTGCGTCGCTGCGGTCCGGTCCCAGGTCGACGGGCACGTGCACCTTCCGCCGACCACTGGCGACAACATCGATGTACTGTGGAGACCTCACGCACCACGTGTTGAGCAATTCGGCGGTACGTCCACCCGGCCTCCCGCATGCCCACTATACGCCCTCGCTCAAAGTCCGTCAACTGCACATACTGCCAACACCGCGGTTCCTGGTGTGTCCGCTGTGCCGTGCGTGTGATCATTGCTTGTACAGCCCTCTCGCAGTGCCCGGAGCAAGTATGGTGGGTCTGACACACCGGTGTCAATGTGTTCTTTATTCCATTTCCAGGAGTGCATTTTCCTCAGCGATTTTAGAAATCACGAAGACTGTTATCCCTGCCTTCCGCCTCATTTGACCGTAAGTCTTCTAAAGTTCTGGCAAACTCTGTATGTAATACTGGACTCCCCATGTCTTCCATACGGACTTATATGTCTTCCTCTCTCACGTTAGCAGACATTTTTTCCAACTCTCGCAGAACTTCAATGTATTCTTTCCAATCATCCGGTCTCTGTTCTATGTTTAACAGCGGAATTGCTACTGCCCTCTTAATGTTTACACCCTCGCTCTCAGCTTCACTAAACGTTGTTTCGACTTGTGTCTATGCTGAATCGGTCCTTCTGACTACAGTCTTTTTCCATTCCTTAAAATTTTTCCCGCAACCATTTCTCCTTCGTTCTAGGGATGGGGCCCACCACTGAAAAAACCAGTTTTCTGTTATATCATATTTCTTCAGCGCCAATTTAATCAGACTGTTAGAACTGCTCACAATAACCTGTTTCTGAACTAAACTATTTTCGTCTTCTTAGTCCTACTATTTCTTGTAACAAACGTAGGAATCGGACAAATACTGAAAAATTTTGACTCCATCAGTTTCCGTACACCGTTCGCTGATTTTCTAAATAAGTGATAAGTAGTTGAAAGCCACAGGAAAGCACCTATTTTCCAGTGTTGATTTTAATATTTGATATTCCATATCAAAATCATGTTGCAATAGGGGCTAATACCACTAGTTGAACATTACGCGTAGTCAGTGCTAAAGGGTTAAAACTGGTGTCGAAAATATGTATTTTTCGTGTCGTTCTCAAGGGCTATAAGCAGTAAAGACAACCAGTGTAAACACAGCCATGAGATCAGCTGCTTTCTATCTTTATTGTAAACTATGTATAAAAACTGTTAAGTTTTACGTTTTCTTCTTATATTATGTCGCAAGTTTGTTGTGGCAACTCCCACTTTTAATCTTTAAAAAGCCAATGGAACATTATAATTCATTTATACTGTATTTCGCAAAATACCTGAAGACTACAGATAGTGCCATTCTGTAATACAACTGATGTCCGACGACGAAGGGAGACACTACCAATACACACCAGTATGAGGTAAGTCTTACATACTGCATGTTCACGGCTACCGTCTATTAGGCCACGCAACATTATTGTCTCGGCAATGCAGTGGAAATTATTATGCCATTTCTTTGTTGATCGCCTCTGTCGGCATAGTTACTAAAATAGCATTGATAACTTTTCATATTTTCTATAATAACGCAATATTTCAAGCAAAGCAAATTTTACAAATAAAAATTACTCGTTCTTAAGAACGATTTATTTATAAACGAAGAATTTCAGCACTGCCGCTGTGGATAATTGATATTATGTTGTTTTTACCATTTTATTAGCAAAATATAAAAAAGACCTGACATAACCGGGATCAAGTAAATGCCAAAAATAGCAATTATTCAGAAATAAATTACCAGCATAGAATCGGTCGGTTTCCGGCACCCCTATTTCGCACTCTTGCATTTCCAATCCATTTTATTCGTTTGTAATTCCTGTCTTTGCTGAGAATTTTGGTTTTCCGTTCTAGACCAAAACATGACCACCCCACGTGTATGTTGAACACGTCGGACTACATTCCCGTGATGTACCTTAGTACCAGAGCGTACACAGTGTTTAAAATGATCATGAGGTGTTAGACAAAATCTTGCACTCTCAGGTGAAGAGAATCCAGCAGCATCGATCCAGGTTGCATTCCAATCAGTCCCTTGCTCACCGTCTTCGCGCACCACGGTTCTGCAGGTTACGTGCTGTTGTTTGTAATGAAATGCTAAATGAAAGTATGGATACGGTTGAGTATTGACTCGGCTGACACTACGTTCCCAATCGAGTCTAAAGAGCAAGAATACAGTTTCATTGCATCTGCTTAGGGGGTACCTTGAAGCCAAATTTTTTGCTAGCGGTAATTGGTTCAAGTGGTTCAAATGGCTCTGAGCACTATGGGACTTAACTTCTAAGGTCATCAGTCCCATAGAACGTAGAGCTACTTAAACCTATGTAACCTAAGGACGTCACACACATCCATGCCCGCGGCAGGAATAGAACCTGCGACCTTAGCGGTCGCGCGGTTTCAGACTGTAGCGCCTAGAATCGCTCGGCCACAGCGGCCGGTGAGCGCTAATTGGCTATTATAATAAGAGATGTGTCTTCAATCTCTTTTTCCACGAGAATATTACGGGCGACTCTTTTGTATAAACACCGTTTTCTCTCCCACTTGTGTCGTAGTTCACAGGAATAAGAACAGATTGTTTGGTGTCGTAACGACAGCTATCCGAATTATACCTGTCGTAACTTCAGCGGAACCACAGAACAGAAAATTACAGTGTGTCTATTCTACAAGGCCATAAGGACGCCTTATCGAACCCAAGTAGCGTATTCTGCTAACGGAGTACCAGCTGCTGAATATTCATCATAATTCCAGAGACAAGCATCGCATTTGCGGAGACAGGCTCGCAAGTGACGTTTATCGATTATACGGAAATTTGTGATCGTAAAGCGAAAATTTTCTCACGCAAGGCTGTGTACCTTAACTATAGCTGTCGATACTGTGGTTTACTCTAGCAGCGACATCGAGTCGCATTGGTGAATTACTTAAAATGTGCACCTCGATGAAGATAAAGGTAAATTGATTACGTGTACAAAACGAAGTGACTGGGATGGGAGCGTACATTCGAGGGGGTACCAATCAAAGCAAAATAAATTTAAAAAACGGAATAACATTGCCTTGGGCGGAGCTCGTGCAGTACGCATTTCTGTCGCTAGGCGTCTATAGCGCTACTCATTGCAAGCTCAATGCGGCCTGTGTTGTCGACCTGCCTTGGATACCCCCTCGTACACAGGCACCAGATTCTGTTGTCACGCGGATCTTCTCTGTTTTAATAGCGAGAAGTACATTCTTCTTTCGGTTTCAGATTACACATCAACAGGCCCATTCACAGAATTTTAGAGATTATAGTTCAACAAAAATGTAAGTGTTTTTAAAAAGGCTAAGCTTTATTTTTTATTAATTCAAATGGCTCTGAGCACTATGGGACTCAACATCTTAGGTCATAAGTCCCCTAGAACTTAGAACTACTTAAACCTAACTAACCTAAGGACATCACACACACCCATGCCAGAGGCAGGATTCGAACCTGCGACCGTAGCAGTCCCGCGTTCCGGACTGCAGCGCCAGAACCGCTAGACCACCGCGGCCGGCTTTTATTAATTCATCACACTTTTCCTGATTTGTTTCCTTCTTCCTTTTCTTTACATTTTGTGCTCATCTCCTCAATCTAAAGCACCAACATAAAATTAGTACCAGGACACAGATATCGAAATTGTAAGGACAAACAACAACAAATAATTCCTCTTCATCTCACTAGAAAACTACCACATCCGAAAAACCATAACAGAAATGAAACAACGCATAAATAGTCGGACCAATCTGGTAAAACACACACTCTTTAAACTGATTGCTTATTATAAAACTAAATACACAGATACAACAACCGGCTCCATTCACCATCACCACCTCCTCCCAGTTACTGTCCTATTAACATCATAAATCCCCTACCCAACAAAAGCAACCAAAACTCGTTATCATCGTCCCAACATTCCGCCTCACATCACTGCCAAATATACAGGATATTTTCACTAACTTACACAAAGTCACACACACACACATTCACCCCCAACCCTCTTCCAACGCTATTATCTCTCTCTCCCACTCCCTCTCTCTTTCTCTCCTCTCTCCCTCTTCATCTCTCCCTTACACACACACGAATTAACATAAGTAATGTAGTGTGGTGTGCATACTGTAAGACCTTCACTACACACACCATCAGATTATGTGACTTGTCGCTCTAACGAAGTATGCGAGTGTCAGCAATATGTCTCGTGGTCTTATCGTGGCGTGTTTATCTTGTGCCGTTAGGTCAGATGATAGAAATGCCACTTGCACGCTTAGAGTAGCAGATTGATGGTGACCAACTTTAAACAGAACTTGATTAACTTTCACAGACATTTATTAAAATAATAACAAGTATAAAAATTAAATAACTTGGTTCTGGATGCTATTTACAATCGACAATCTGAAGTTCCTTTGGTACTGGTACGTTAATATTACTCTCACATATATCTCTGATACTTGACAAAAGTGTCTATACATTTATCTTCATGGCTATGTACAGGAATATCGTAATCTTTTGACTATCGACTGTACCGACAAATGTAGAACTCGTACAGACTGGTACAGACTAATGCAGACTGGTACAGAATGATGCAGACAAATGCAGACTGACTAATCGGAGGTCTGTACACTCGTTATAATAGGTTCTACGTTAGCAGCAATCTCATTGGCTGCGTTATATATTAATACGCGGATCAGCAGAAGCAGAATTTGGTCCCTCTCTATGGCAGCGCCATCTCCTACTGCGGAGACGGACGAGTGCTGCGCCTGTGCTGTTGTGCTTAGCGGGGCGCGCTCTAGTGCGAAAGTTGTGTACGCGCTGACTACGTGGAACTATGTACACAACATGTAGTTTCACAGGTTGATAACAATCACAACCAACACGAAAACAAATGGACAGATATAAAGACTCTGAGTGAGGAAACACATAACTTCAGTTCGATCTACAAAAGCGAGTTGAAGTGTAAATGAAGCAAAAGCAGCGCATGAAATACTGTGTATGCGAAACCGAGTCTTTCGACATCAACTGCCAGTTAACAAAGAGGAGAGATGCAGTCGTTTGGCGAATGTGTAAACAACAGGCAGATACCCTTTAATAATTTGCACTCCAGCTTTATGAAAAAATCGCCGTTTTCAATCTAAAACAACCAAAAATGCACAAACATATGTATCCGATTTGCAGAATAACCACTGAAGATGTTTTATAAAAAAGGCGAAACGGGTGGTGTAAAACTATCTTCAATTTATCTGTAGTAAGATTAATATGCATAAACCAATAATAACTGATTTAAACATTTTGGTTGTGACATAAGTTTTTGTAATGACATGGACACTGGGCTTAAAATTAGTAAATTTCAAGCTGTATTTGGGAATATTCAAGGAACTTTTAAAAATAATGTTGGGGAAGAGACGATACTGAAATTTTTATGAAGTTCTAGCTAGCTCTGTCTGCATTGCTTCATGGCAACGAAATGTGGGTGCCAACTTATAAGCAACTGACTATCGTAAAGTCGGCAGAAATGAGATATATAAGTACCGGTAGCGTTGAAGTATCTGCAAGGACGTATGGGATGTGAAATGAAGACATTAGAGAGGAATTAAACGCAGAATAGGCAGTTAGTAAAGTGTTAAATAATAGACATAAAAGGACAGACCACTCACAAGGAATGGAAGACACCAAAGTTCCGAAGCCAGCCTGCGATTACATGCCGAGTGTAAGAAGAGGTCGAGAACGACTCAAGATACGCTGAAGACAACTGCGAAGCCGGGAGTGGCAGGAGTGCCTCAAATGCTAGTGAAGAAGTGACAAAGAAGACTATATAATTTAAGTATTAAGCAATGCTTAGTTCACCTGATTTTAGAGAAACCTCTTAGCTCGCGTTTTTCACATTTGATTATTTACATCGAGGCACAGTCATCGGAGCTTGAAAACAGTTACTTCCCTTTTTTTTCCATAACAACGCTTGGGTAATATGAGACTCCGTTGTTCTCATTTTTCAGCACCCACCTCACTAGCCGAATCCGGTAACGCCGAAATTTTTTACCCAGTAGTACGAGTCGTATTAGGAAAGTAAGGTGCGATGAGGCGCGAAATGGAAACAACTGTGAAAATCAGATGGAACTTTGCACATATGTGTTGGGCAGTGTCTTTAATGTGCTTGTCGATCGCTTCATGTCGCTCTTTTCACTTAAGAGATCAAAGCGATCACACAGAAATGACTAAAACAACACTGTCACCCGCCAAGCATGTGGATTTGGTAAGAGATTTCGGCTGAAGGTATGCTAACATAACATAAATTTCGTGCATTCCTTTCTTCAAGACAATTTTCAGCCGCATTCTGCAGGGCCAATGAAGATGTTCCCGCAGCGTTTTCGATGGGAAGTGTTTCATCACCCCCAATACAGCCCATAATAGACTCCCTCCGTTGTTCATCTCTGCTCACATGAACCGTTGGCTACGAAGAAAAAATTTTGGCAGAAACAACGAATGGCAGGCCAGCGTTGGGAATTGGCGGAAAGCGCATGCCGCTGCTTTCTGTGACGAGAGTACTGGTAAGTTTGTACAATTCCACGACAAATGTCTAAGTCAGAGCGGCGACTATTTAGCGAGGTAACTGCAAGGTGTAGCTAACTGTTGCGAATTTTTTCTTATTTTAACTGTGTTTTTCATTTCACGATGTAATATTGGTAATTTTCGCCTACAAACATTAATATACGCTCAATAGTACACGCCTGATGGCCTAAAGTTATCGAAAAATTGTAAAGTAAAAGAAATGAACCATCGCATAGCAGCGACAGAATCTATTATTCTTTATCTTTGCCATTCTTGCGCGGTGCCTGTAAATCTCTATGTACATGTATCGATTAATAATATAAAAAAGAATTCTGTTGTTTCAAGACAAATGAGGCATTTGGCGCCTCACCTTTTACTTTTTTTATTCCATGAAAGGCGGACGCGGACTTGCTGCGTTCCGCAACGGTATTTTATATTTCAAGTGAAAATATTGAGTGAATATGCTAATTATTATTTTTCCAATCAGAAAACATGTAGTTTCATGTAATTGATTACGAACAGACAGCATCAAGAGGACATGTTATGTATAAAGTATTTAACCATAATGGTCATCTATTTAATTTAATATGAAAAGGTACGTAGCATTAAAAAAGGGTGTGTTAAAGATAAGTGTGCTTATTTTAGTAAATTAACCTTGATGATTTCCATCTCCTTATTTAGCTGAATGATAATTATTTTGTGTTAGTTCATAACCAGAAATTACGATCACGATGATGGGCAGAACACAGCATGAGGCAGAAGGAACATCATCGTTTTCCTATTATTTCTGAATCAACTCTTTTTTTAATTGTGTAGTGTTGCATTTCTTTTAAAGTCTATAAATCTTCTGGTCGCTTAGTGTTGTTCCGCGTATGACTACATCACGACTATAAAAATGCATAGAAATGATAATGTTTCTTCCGAACGAACTCAAATATATCAATATGCTGCTCTTATTCAGGTATTTAATGCTCAACGTATGTTATTATAATAGTGTAATCAATCCCTGATTCTATTGCCAAGTGGCCCACCAAAATATTCACTTTTTCGACATTTAAAAAAAATAAATATAAAATAACAATTCTTCTTTTTGCCCCCCAAGAGCAACGCTACAACAGCCGATCAGACCTTACTTTTCGAACAACCCTCGTAGTTGTGTCAAATACTGTTCGCAAAAAATGCATGGTAACATCTGAACGGAATGGACAGTGTCTTGAAAGGAGGATATAAGATGAACATCAAGAAACGCAAAACGAGGATAATGGAATGTAGTCAAATTAAGTCGGGTGATGCTGAGGGAATTAGATTAGGAAATGAGACACTTAAAGTAGTAAAGGAGTTTTGCTATTTAGCGAGTAAAATAACCGAGGATGGTCGAAGTAGAGAGGATATAAAATGTAGACTGGCAATGGCAAGGAAAGCGTTTCTCAAGAAGAGGAATTTGTTAACATCGAGTATAGATTTAAGTGTCAGGAAGTCGTTTCTGAAAGTATTTGTATGGAGTGTAGGCATGTATGGAAGTGAAACATGGACGATAACTAGTTTGGACAAGAAGAGAATAGAAGCTTTCGAAATGTGGTGCTACAGAAGAATGCTGAAGATAAGGTGGGTAGATCACGTAACTAATGAGGAGGTATTGAATAGGATTGGGGAGAAGAGAAGTTTGTGGCACAACTTGACTAGAAGAAGGGATCGGTTGGTAGGACATGTTTTGAGGCATCAAGGGATCACAAATTTAGCATTGGAGGGCAGTGTGGAGGGTAAAAATCGTAGAGGGAGACCAAGAGATGAATACACTAAGCAGATTCAGAAGGATGTAGGTTGCAGTAGATACTGGGAGATGAAGAAGCTTGCACAGGATAGAGTAGCATGGAGAGCTGCATCAAACCAGTCTCGGGACTGAAGACCACAACAACAACACAACATCTGAGCTTGATCAGGTTTATGCAGATAGTCTACATTGGCGAAATGGGTTAAGATTTATCAGCAGACTGTACTGAAGTGATTTAAGCTTATTCTTAAACATTGTAGCATTGTTTCTCTGAGTAAAGCTACGGGGGACAGGGCAGTTGAGTACGATTGTAAATGGGAGACAAGTAGGCTGTCTGGGTATGGGCTGGGTTCTTTGTGGGATATGGGGGATGTGGACAGCAGGAGAGGCGGGTCCTGATAGAGGTACAACTGCCGGCCGCCGCGACCGAGCGGTTCTAGGCGCTTCAGTGCGGAACCGCGCTGCTGCTACGGTCGCAGGTTCGAATCCTGCCCTAGGCGTGGATATGTGTGATGTCCTTAGGTTAGTTAGGTTTAAGTAGTTCTAAGTCTAGGGCACTGATGACCTCAGATGTTAAGTCCCATAGTGCTTAGAGCCACTTGAACCATTTGAAGATACAACAACGCTTCATTCATTCTTTACTACACTACTGGCCATTAAAACTGCTACACCACGCAGATGACGTGCTACAGACGCGAAATTTAGCCGACAGGAAGAAGATGCTGTGCAATGTAAATGATTAGCTTTTCGGAGCATTCACACAAGGTTGCCGCCGGTGGTGACACCTACAACGTGCTGACATGAGGAAAGTTTCCAACCGCGTTCTCATACACAAACAGAAGTTGACTGGCGTTGCCTGGTGAAATGTTGTTGTGATGTCTCGTGTAAGGAGGAGAAATGGGTACCACCACGTTTCCGGTTTTAATAAAGGTCGAATTGTAACCCATCGCGATTGCGGTTTATCGTATCGCGACATTGCTGCTTGCGTAGGTCGAGATCCAATGACTGTTAGCAGAATATGGAATCGGTGGGTTCAGCAGGGTAATACGGAACGCCGTGCCGGATCCCAAAGGCCTCGTATCACTAGCTGTCGAGACGACAGGCGTCCTATCCGCATGGCTGTAACGGATCGTGCAGCCACGTCTCGATCCCTGACGTTTGCAAGACAACAACAATCTGCACGAACAGTTCGATGAGGTTTGCAGCAGCATGGACTATCTGCTCGGAGACCATGGCTGCGGTTACCCTTGACGCTGCATCACAGACAGGAGCGCCTGCGATGTTGTACTCAACGACGAACCTGGGTGTACGAATGGCAAACGTCATTTTTCCGGATGAATCCAGGTTCTGTTTACAGCATCATGATGGTCGCATCCGTGTTTGGCGACATCGCGGTGAACGCACATTGGAAGTGTGTATTCGTCATCGCCATACTGGCGTATCAGCCGGCGTGATGGTATAGGGTGCCATTGATTACACGTCTCGCTCATCTCTTCTTCGCATTGACGGCACCTTGAACAGTGGACGCTACATTTCAGATATGTTACGACCCGTGGCTCTAACCTTCATTCGATCCCTGCGATACCCTACTTTTCAGCAGGATAATGCACGACCGCATGTTGCAGGTCCTGTACGGGCCTTTCTGGATACAGAAAATGTTCGACTGCTGCCCTGGCCAGCACATTCTCCTGATCTCTCCCAATTGAAAACGTCTGGTCAATGGTGGCCGAGCAACAGGCTCGTCATAATACGCCAGTCACTACTCTAGATGAACTGTGGTATCGTGCTGAAGCTGCATGGGCAGCTGTACCTGTACACGCCATCCAAGCTCTGTTCGACTCAATGCGCAGGCGTATCAAGGCCGTCATTACGGCCAGAGGTGGTTGTTCTGGGTACTGATTTCTCAGGATCTATGCACCCAAATTGCGTGAAAATGTAATCACATGTCTGTTCTAGTATAATATATTTCTCCAATGAATAACCGTTTATCATCTGCATTTCTTCTTGGTGTAGCAATTTTAATGGGCAGTAGTGTAATTCCTAGAGTTTAGTCATTCTTCTTATTGCACTCCATTCTGTGGCACGGCCCTGAGTTCCCTAGTAATATACCGGCGTCGTAGCTACTGACGTTTAAGTACGGCAAGTGGGGTGCAAGCACTGCTCGGGAGACACAGTGTTCGCTAGCTGCGAGGCGAGCTGAGATGGCAGGATGCGGCCGCTATGCGACTACGGGCGGCAACCATCTCTCCAATGCGTAAGGTCGTGTCGTTCCGGTGGACCATCGGCATGAAACCACAGGCTAGTCGAAAGGCCCTGTGGCCAGGCAGACAGTTCGGAGTGTTCCGTCAGACGATGTTGCGAAAAACAGACGTGAGATGGCAGCCCCGAGCAACGTACTGGGTCACGAGCGACCGTGAAGACGAAGATGTGCGGTAATGTGGCAACCAATCACGGATTTTACAGTGTCGCACTCCACGGCGCAAGCAACTGCACGGGTGCCAGATGTTCCAGAAATCGTTTCCAGATGCCATGTGGATGCGAATTTACTATCAGGCGCCTTTGCCGTGTAAGGTCGGTAACGCCAAGAAATCGGCGATACTGTCTACAGTGGTGACAAGCCACATCAACCTGGACTGGAACAGATCGGTAGAACGTGGTGTTTAGTGATGAATCTCGATTCGTTTCGGCGACGGATGATAACTCTATCCGGGTGTGAAGGCTGTCTGGTGAACGGTACAGTACTACCCACGCTGTCGCGTGCAACATCACCCGCAAGACTGCCTGTCGAATGTCTGCAATAGTTCTGAAGCGAATGCCACAAAGCGGTTCCTTCATCTTCGGAATCAAATCAAAGTCACAATCGCTAAAGTGAGGGGAGTATGGTGGATGGTACAGTACCTCCCAGTCTCATCGACCGAAGAGAGCAGCCACTGCTTGAGCTGAATGTGCCCGCGCATTATCGTACGAAATGATGGGTGGATTAAGCAGAAAGTGTCGTCGCTTTTTTCGCAAAGCTGGTAACAGGTGATGCTCTAAAAACGAACAGCAATACTGTGCACTGACAGTCTGCCGTGGAGGAACGTAATCCGTTAGGATAACACCATCACAGTCGTACACGAGAATCACCGTAACTTTAGACCGCTCCATTCGCACCATCAACAAAACAGGCTCTGCTAACGGTATACTACGACTTCCACATCTCTGGCAGCGGGTTCTACACAACGCTGGCGACTACTTTGAAGCCGGCCGTGGTATCTGAGCGGTTCTAGGCGCTTCAGTCCGGAACCGTGCGACCGCTACGGTGGCAGGTTCGAATCCTGCCTCGGGCATGGATGTATATGATGTCCTTAGGTTAGTTAGATTTAAGTAGTTCTACGTTCTAGGAGACTGATAACCTCAGATGCTAAATCCCATAGTGCTCAGAGCCATTTGAACCATTTGACTACTTTGAAGGACAGTATCAGGTGCAAACATGTAACTCTTTTGTATCGGTTGTGAATAAATAGTTACCACTATTTAAGTTCTAACCCTCGTATCAACAATGTCTGTCCCGCAAATTACCCATTCACTCTCCGTTTAATAACACTTGTAACACTACTCAAAAACTTTTGGAGTCTTCGATTTGTCAGAAAAGTCCAGCAGTATCAACTCTCATTTCTGTTAATACTTTGTACATTTAACTGTGGGGACCTTTGAAAGTGTTACTGTAAGCAACACCCCCATTGACAAGATTCGTGCGACTCGAATATGTATTCGAAAAAGGTGATCAAGGCAAGCATGTTTTTTCTCACGAGACTATGATATTTTTAAGGAGCATGTCTGACAGGGGTGTATAGTCGATAGTAAACATTGAAATTCTTCCGATGTTGTCAAGAACTGACAATTGTCGTAGAACAGAACTAGCCATATTCAAGTTTCTTATTTACAGAGAGTTTTCTTTCCAGTATGTGCCACCAACACTACTTGAGAGAATTTCGTACACGTTCTTTCCCTCATACTCGCAAAACTGAAAATCAAACTGGTGCTTTCTTGTAGCAAATTGAGTTCTTACAATGACTTTATTACAAACCTCAGAAACTGCATATCTTTCCGGGATGCTCAAAGTCCCCACATTTTCCGAAGTAATAACACAAGATAACCACCAGCAAATAAGTCAAATAAGCCACGAAAGAATGATTTTTGGATGTGCTTACTACATCAAAATGAAAGGAGGATAATCGTTCTTAGCGGCATATTTGCGCTGCATTAAGCAGAAGAATCCTGGTAAAACGTGAAAAATTTTGAATGGTTTACTTAAACCGATTTTTAAACAAAACACTTTTCCATCAGTGTAGTAGTCAAATCTGATTCTCGCCTCAGGAAACAGTTAAAATATTTATCTTATTATCAAATTTGAATGATTTCGGACAAGATCTTCCTTGTATGTAAGATCTAGAGAGATGCCTTCCGTGTCTTGGTTTAGTAAATTACAACAGAATTTTCCTTTGTATGGAGTAGTAACGAATTAAAAGCAAAATACCAGTGCTTTGAAAATGTAGCAGAAGCGACACGTATACGTATTACGACGACAATCGAATTGAACATTTTAAGCAATGCTACTGCTTTTACAGTCACACTAATATGAAATACACACACATCGAGTTAGATAACATTATGTTCTGAATTTAGTTCTTTGAGCAACCCAACAGAAGAAGACAAGGCTACTTTCATTGAGTATTATATTTGTCTTTGATAATTATAACACAGGATACAAAAAGAAAACGTAACAGCCATAGATGATTGAATAGAAATTTTTTATTTCTAGATTTTGTTCCAAGATTTTACTTACTGACAGATCACTGAATCTTTTCAAACATCTCTAAACCTCTAGAAACACATTTTTTGCAGTAAATCGTACAATTGTAGAGAGTAAGAATCAAAAAACCAGAATCAAGTTTCCTAAATCTCTCATCTGACTCAAAGTTCACACGCGTTTGTCGGGATATGCGTCCAGCACTATGTCCAAAACACACAGAAGATTTGAGACTCTTGCATCCAAAACGTACGACAAATCACATTGGGTATTCGAGATTTCCTAGTCCAGCAAGTGTTCCACATGGGAGCATAATTTCAAGGGTCATATGTTCACAAAGTATTCCAAACTATATATTATGTTTCGGTCTGCTGTGTCCCACACGAGGCCCCAACACAGAGTTGAGTCAGGATGGTGGCGTTCCACAAGAGTTTCACAACACAAAGCACATTCATAGCTAATGAATTCTGCACATCGTCACAATCGCAGGCTAGATTCAGAATTTGTGTCAAACACGAGGTACAAACCATGCACACGTTTCACGACTGCAGCGTCCAGTTTGTAATCCAAACAGAAGAGTCTGTTCTGAATACTTCCACCACAGAAGATTATCACACAAAAAAACCAGGTCCAGGGCATTTGCGTTGTACATGTAGTCCAAACCACTGATTGGTTTCTGGATGGTTGCGTCCCACATTAGGTCCAAGCCACAAAACATTTCTTGTATTGCTGCGTCCTGTTTCTTGTTCGCTTTGTCCAATACGAGGTCCAAACCTCAAACTAGTTTCAGGATTGGTGTTTCTGACATGTGGCTGACGCAACGTAGCTTTATGAACGTTACTGATCCCTGTGCAAATTATCAAACCCGTTAGGTAATTTGCAAGTGTACCATGCGTGTGCCGTCCAGCCTTTGCATGAATTTTAGTACCGCTGGGGCCAATGCCAGAGTCAAACTGTAGTTCTAGATTAGAACGGTTGCAACCAACATTGTTTCCTATAGGTTTCTTGAACGTATAATCTGAGGAGTGTAAAGGACATGATTCATATTCCTGCCTGTTCCGAACTCTTGCCACGTTAACAGGTACAAACACATTATCATCACCAATCGATTTTTGTGAGAATTCACCACTCCGTGCAGCATCTGCCTGTGACAAAATACAAAACTGTTCTTCAGAGTCATCGTGTTTGCAAACCGTATAGTCTGCATCAGAAAAATCAGTTTGTAAACGTCGATGAGCCACCTCTTTCTTGTCTAAAATGTGCTCTGCTGATACTGCAAAAGCGAAACTTGCAACTGCTGTTAGAAGAGCGGCAAGCAACGAACGTCTGCTCCTCAGCATCTTGAAAGCACTGTGCTTCTTTTGCAGCGAGCAGTCTTTTTATATCAAACAACCGCCCACTGTTTCACCGCAGTGTCCAATGTATTGCCTTCGACACGCAATTGAGTAGTAGCAAACAGGCAGCCATTTATCGCTGTTAGCCCCTGTGAAGGATTCTGCAACCTACGCGTATTCCACAGCGTCCTAGCACTTGCTATTTCAGGCTCGTGCATTCATCTTTAGTTACACAATTTTAAAGGAATATTGACGATATGTAATCTTTGTAATTTCAGATAAAACCCTGAAGTATCTGAAGTATATTACATGAATTGTAATGAATGGTAGACTGTGCCTTTATGCGCTGTTGTCAGTGCATCAGTTTTTGTAAACTAATCGGCAATGAACGGAAATATATTCAAATATGATCGTGGTAGAGAATGTCGCTGCCGTAATCAACAAGATAGGTGTGGTGGATTGGTAAAAACGGACAATGATTTGCTATGATTTCAGGGTTAAAACAGAGGCGTCGAGTGAAGTTCTATACAAAACCAGGCTTTGAATCCGGGATCTCCTGTTTACTAGGCAGTTTCATTAACACTGCACCTTGGGGACATAGTGTTTACCGCTAATGCACTCCTTGGCTGACCTGCACTCCCTCCTAGCGCCATCTATGAGCAG
Source organism: Schistocerca cancellata (assembly GCF_023864275.1). Classification (NCBI taxonomy): domain Eukaryota; kingdom Metazoa; phylum Arthropoda; class Insecta; order Orthoptera; family Acrididae; genus Schistocerca; species Schistocerca cancellata. The sequence goes on from NC_064630.1 coordinate 710,096,668, forward strand.
TTCCTACCCATATCCTCCATGCTCGCTAATTTCAGATCCCCCTGGAGGTCGAACATATTGTGCATCGGCGTTCGATCTCCAGCGGGAATATATAATATTAGCGAGGATGCAGGACCTGAATATGAGAGAGTGTGTGTCAGTTGGGGAACATGCCGAAATAGTCCGCGAATTTGCGATAATCACTGTGTCCGGGTGGTGCAGTGTTAATGCAACTGTGTAGTTAGCAGAAGACCTGGTTTCGAGTCCCGATCCTCCACACATTCTTATTCGTCACCACTAATGCCTTTCTCCCACACTTCACATTCAATTTACATAATATTTATCACAACTACGGATTCCGCTTGGTGTCTGTTCTCTCGGATATTTCCAAAGAACAGACACCACGCATTCATATAATCTCAGATTTTTTTAAAAAAATTAACTCGCAACAACGAATATTTGCTTTCAATCAGGAAATTTATGGCTAGTGTGTGTCTTATTATCATGGAAACAGACGACGTTTCAGAACAACTACAGAAGTTGTTAATATATTTGATTGGTGGGGTCCCAACCTGGATTCCTGGAAACGTCTCTACGAAAATGCTTCCAGTCTGCTACCAGTATTTCTAGCAAATGGAGTTACTGGGAAATGAGCCCTGCATGTAAGCACAAACTTTTCGAGGGTCCAGATAGCCACACCTCTCCATTTAATTAACCTTCCTTGACGCTGCCTGACAGACTAATGCGCTATTTTCCAGAGAGTCGCACAAGGTCGAGTATTGCCGAGAAGCTTGCATGGAGGTCACTGAAAGGTGATCTGCCAGAGCTGCATTAGGGGGAAGAAACAACTCACAAGGAGCAGAAACCTCAAGTTCTGTACTACGTTAGTTCGTTTTTTTTTCGTTTCTTTTTATTATTTAAAAAATGTAAATTTTGTTTCTTACGTGTAGGTACTTGATTTACTGCAAAAACTATGATTCGTGATTGTACCTGCACTACAGAAAAGAGCGATGGATTAGCTCGTTGTTGGACAATTGCCAGATTGGGATGCAATAATCACACGGAGGGAAATGCTGATGACAATTAGCAAACGGCAATTTCAAAATAAGGAGACTGAAACCTGGGGTTTCAAGTGCTGCATATCATGCATACATTAATTTTAATGGAAGATATGATAGTGGCAAGAATATAGAGGAAGGTAGAATCACTGTATTATTCTGAAAGGTGGACTGACAAGGGCGGCGATCTCTCTTAAGTACAGATTTACAGATTTGCTGCCAAGAAGAACACAAAACAGCTTTTTGGGTCGGCTCAATAAAAAGTGCAGGTTATACTGGAAGAGCATGTGGTGGAGCGGGCATGCTGTTTTTGCTATTCAATATATCAAGAAAGGAAAGCACCATAAATTGTTACTGTTTCCACAGATAACCTTATTCTAGATGTCTTGAAAATTGACTCAATGTATTGAACAGACTTAGTATTAAAGAAATTACATCTAGGATCAAGCAACAGATTGTTGAGGTAAACACTGCCGTTCTGTAAATCAGATATTAAATCCATTCCACTCTCAAAGGCAACTGGGAAAAATGAAAATCTTTACATAACTCGTTGTTCCGTGTGCAGTACTGACAACCAATGCAGACCTCGAAATATTAAGTCACATCTTCATCTCAACTTCATTCACATATAAACCACAGACCGCTGCATAAGATGGTGTATGCTTGGTGCAGATTTTAGAGCTTTCATTGCCCTAAATGTACACTGGAAAGCGGAATGGTGATTGTATGCATGTGCTCTAATTTCCTTATTTCTATGGACTAGATATACGATGGTGGCTGTAGAATTACTGTACAGTCTCGCTTGAATTCCCATTCCATAACATCACCCAACAGAGTTTCTTTAAGAAATAATTTGCTGTTCTGTTATGGAATCACATTTATCGCAGAGGCGAGAAACCAGCCCAGGGATTGGGTACCCATATGCACAGACAACTCCAAGGCTTACTTGTGTAAAGAAAATTTTTTTGCAAATCTTAAATGTGTAAGTAATGTTTACCTAATAACTTCTTTTGACCACCAGTAATGATATCCTAATTGTATATCCGAAATGTGTAGGTAATGTTTACCAAATGCCCTCTTTTGGCCCCAAGTAATAATTCCCTAATTTTAAATAAGGTGGATGATTCGACCAGTAGGCAAACCCAATATTAATGTCCATTAGCAGGTGTCTGGATACTTGGATCAGATAGTGTATGCTTAATGTAATCGCACACTCTGACATAAATTTTATTATTCAATGTATTTTTGTTAAGCATGATATATCACCACCGGAGTATCAACATTCATTTTAGAAGCTGCCTCACGCCCCCCCTTGTGGCGTCATATATGATGGACCTAAGAAGACTGGATGATACATTGATTTGAAGACAAAGGCCAGTCTGTTCCCACTGCTGCTGCGTGAGGAAACCTCTTTACGCAGGTGTTCTACAGCAACCGCTCAGTCACTCCCCCATCTCACACAGTTCCTCTGGTCATGATATTAAAATCATTCCAAACTCCATCTTCATCTAGGATGGACGAGGTGTGTGCAGTGCCTTCTGGGTCCAGTAGCGGGCACAGCACAGCAATAGCAGCAGGGTGCCTGTGGAGACCTGACTCTTTGCAAAGTAATATCTGTATGATCGATGTTGTAAGAGTGCAGATGGGGCAGATCGTGAAAGGTAGAGTCTGTGGCAGGCAAGGTGGTCAATGCGCTGCGACCAATTTCATCCAAAGCGCTGGGCGAGTTCATTCGTTTGTTCGGAAGGGGAGGCCGACAGAGTTTGCCCCCTTTAGGCCGGCTGGCGATGACAGAATTGGGGTACACGCCCTGCAGTCATTCTCAAATGATTTTAGGGAAACCATTAGGTAAAATAATTTCACTTTTTGCGTTACTTATACCTCTGATGTCAGCTTCACGATGATGTGCCCATCATTTCATTCACGGATATGTTTATTGTGACATGTATGTGAAAGTGAACACTGCGCGAAATTCGAAAAAATTTACAATGAAAAATATGGGTCGGTATGACTTTGCGTTTGGTGATAGTGTGTAATATGTTGCTCCATATGAAAGTCAAATAACAATTCTAATTTTTCTTTAGACTTAGGTCGAGGTCTCTGTCTGTCAACAATCTCGAGAAAATTGATCTGATGTAGCACACTCTTTTTCGATGCCACCGTGCCAGTAAAGAAATCCAGAAACAGGTATCCAGAACATCCCTCATATTTAATAAACAGTTTGAGATATGAAATGAGATTTTGGCCAATGATAGCACACAAAGAAGCGAGAATTTTTCCTTGCGGTTATTAGGCAAAACTCCATTATCATTCGTGTTATTCTACGAACTATAGATTTTTTCGATGAAAGAATGTAGTTTTTAGGGGCAATCGATAGCTGGTGAAACGATAAATGCTGTTGGTTTTGGAACAACGTAAGTGAAGACGCTACTCATTTATTTTGTACCGAGGATGTGCTTTTTCATAAGCTACTGACCTTACTTTTCCTCAGTTTCTGACTTAATAAACTTAATAAAACAGTTTCGGAATACTCTCGCTGCTGCATTTGTAAAACATGTTAGAAAGGTGACTCTGTGGTATCTCCGCGGTGTTTTGACAAAAGAAGCACATATTAACATAGCGATAGAAAAAAGCGTAGGTTTTACTCAAAATACGACATTCATGACGTTTCCCTGAGTCCGCAGCTCGTGGTCGTGCGGTAGCGTTCTCGCTTCCCGGGTTCGATTCCCGGCGGGGTCAGGGATTTTCTCTGCCTCGTGATGACTGGGTGTTGTGTGATGTCCTTAGGTTAGTTAGGTTTACGTAGTTCTAAGTTCTAGGGGACTGATGACCATAGATGTTAAGTCCCATAGTGCTCAGAGCCATTTGAACCATTTTCTCTGAAAGTTACAAATGGTTAACAAGCCAAGCGAAAATAAATGGCTCCGTTTTCAGAGGAACTCGTTTTGGATACAGATCAAAGCAGAGGTCATAGATCTTTTTACATGGTTACCACGGAAGTGTGGGCGTGAAGGAGCTCCAGTTAATACTTACAAAAAATGTGGGTGTAGGCTTAAGTTTTTAACGGCGCTTCCTCTCCAGTGCTTGGCACTTCCAATACAGTGTCTGCCCATAATCCCCAACACTATCACCCTCCCCACACGTGCCCTGCAAACTGCTCGTCTACGCATCACAGTATTGTGTTTATACTCTACCCTCCTGCATTTTTGTTTGTTTATAATAAAGGCATCATTATTCATCTTGCCCCATCCCAGTAATGGTGATAGCAGCTCAAGTGCGTTGGGAAACTGTTTAACTGTGTTGTATTAGTGTTGTATTTGTGATGTCTTGTGTGTGTATTTTTTACCACACATACGTGTCTGTTGAAAAATTTATGCTTTCACCTTTTTTTCAGTTTCCCAGTTCCATTCACCAACCTAGTATAACCTTCATTGTCAGACTCCTCTACTGCAACCTGACAGTGACATCAAAATGTGTAGGATACATTTTAGATCACAAATAATAGTAAATCCGTTAAAAATATTTGAAGATATCAATACCCACAATGAGAAAACAAGTTCCTTATGAATATCACATTCAATTGAGACATTCTGCTGTTTTTCATTTTCTTTTGTCTGATGCTGCTGATGCATTATAATAACTGGCTGATGTATAGAGTATGAATCATTAGTCCTTCCAATGATGGAGGCTACTATCCTTGGATGAGTAGTGCAGGCATAAGCAACAACTTGGGTTGATGAGGAGGAATGAAATCCCAGGTAGCCATGATGTCATAGTTGATCGTAAGTGAGTCTAACTAAATACACGCCATGACTAATTTTTGGGCCATAAATTGTAGTAACCAACTTATTACACTAATGCGTGAAATGTTATATTGCTAATAAACCATCATAAAGTGTACTATTCCGCATTTTATTCAAAGGGAGTCATAATTTATAGGTTGTGCTTTAGGTAATGAAAATTATTATCTGTCTGTTTGTATGTTGTACACCAGATTAAGTACAAAATGTCTTATCTTATGTTGTTGTTGTTGTTGTGGTCTTCAGTCCTGAGACTGGTTTGATGCAGCTCTCCATGCTACTCTATCCTGTGCAAGCTTCTTCATCTCCCAGTATCTACTGCAGCCTACATCCTTCTGAATCTGCTTAATGTATTCATATCCTTCTACGATTTTTACACTCCATGCTGCCCTCCAGTACCAAATTGGTGATTCCTTGATGCCTCAGAACATGTCCTACCAACCGATCCCTTATTATAGTGAAGCTGTGCCACAACCTCCTCTTCTCCCCAATTCTATTCAATACTTCCTCATTAGTTATGTGATCTACCCATCTAATCTTCAGCATTCTTCTGTAGCACCACATTTCAAACTTCCATACAAGGCTACACTCCATACAAATACTTTCAGAAACGACTTCCTGACACTTAAATCTATACTCGATGTTAACAAATTTATCTTCTTATCTTGTATCGTATTAAAATAGTAACTTCTACAAGGGTTTAGTAATGGTCATAATTTATAGGTTATGCATTAGGTAATGAAAATTATTAGCTGTCTAGTTGCATGTTGTACACCAAATAAAATACAAAATGTCTTGTCTAATATCGTATTAAAATCGTAACTTTTACAAGGGTTTAGTAATGTTAGTTTCACATAACTCAGTCAATAGGATAACGCTTTACCATTTATACATCGCTCACATGGCCTAGAGGAATAATGGAGTGATAGGTTAGGAAGAGGAGGAGGGAGGAAGATGTCCGTATGTTGGGTCATAATTCATAACCATGAAGATAATTCTGTCATAAATTAGACTTACATAAACATAACATAACGGCCAGTTTGTCTACATAAGGGACCAAGGATAAAGCTCGTTTACCTCAAGAGAACTATAGAAACTTTGTGCCACAACTGTCACAGCAACATTATTCTGATTCCCATAGGCTCTTTGTTAACTCATCGTTAAGTATGTACATTATCTAATTCAAATGTATTCGGACATCACTACATAATACAGAACTGAGCTTTAGAAGTCAAGGCAGATACATACCAATATAAAAGGAGGTGGGGAGTATTGTGTTGTTGGTAGAGAAGGAGTAACAACAGTATGGGTCAGTCTTTAGAACCATGCGACTTCAAATGTGGACTAGTCATTGGATGTCATGTGGGTAAAAAATTCATCAAGGATATTTCAGCCTTTCTAAATCCCTCCAGATCGACTGCTGGTAATGTGATTATGAAGCAGGAGTACAAAGGAGCAACCATATTTAAGCCAAGGCCAGGAGAACGTTATCAACTGCCAGACAGGGTCAATCGTGCATTGTTAAGTGTAGTTGTAAAAGAACGCGTGAAAGCAGTGGAAAGGGTCACTTCGCTTTCCAATGTGCTACCACTAGTCCATCTAGAACTATGACAATGCGTATGGCGCTAAACGATTGGAGTATAATGGTCAAGCGTCGAGCGGCTCTATGCGCTACAGTCTGGAACCGCACGACTGCTACGGTCGCAGGTTCGAATCCTGCCTCGGGCATGGATGTGTGTGATGTCCTTAGGTTAGTTAGGCTAAAGTAGTTCTAAGTTCTAGGCGACTGATGACGTTAGAGGTTAAGTCCCATAGCGCTCAGAGCCATTATAATGGTCAAGCACTTGGTCGAACATTTAAGTACTCTACGGTAATGATGGAAGTTACAGAAATTATTTAAAATTTGTGCCATGGCCGGTACTTTATCTTAGATCTCCTTACTTAGTAGGCAGCTAATAAGTGTCCAAGGAATAGAAAAGCAATAGGAATCACTCAACAGAGGAAAGTCCACTGGACCTGACGGGATACCAATTCGATTCTACACAGAGTACGCGAAAGAACTTGCCCCCCTTCTAACAGCCGTGTACCGCAAGTCTCTAGAGGAACGGAAGGTTCCAAATGATTGGAAAAGAGCACAGGTAGTCCCAGTCTTCAAGAAGGGTCGTCGAGCAGATGCGCAAAACTATAGACCTATATCTCTGACATCGATCTGTTGTAGAATTTTAGAACATGTTTTTTGCTCGAGTATCATGTCGTTTTTGGAAACTCAGAATCTACTATGTAGGAATCAACATGGATTCCGGAAACAGCGATCGTGTGAGACCCAATTCGCTCTATTTGTTCATGAGACCCAGAAAATATTAGATACAGGCTCCCAGGTAGATGCTATTTTTCTTGACTTCCGGAAGGCGTTCGATACAGTTCCGCACTGTCGCCTGATAAACAAAGTAAGAGCCTACGGAATATCAGACCAGCTGTGTGGCTGGATTGAAGAGTTTTTAGCAAACAGAACACAGCATGTTATTATCAACGGAGAGACGTCTACAGACGTTAAAGTAACATCTGGCGTGCCACAGGGGAGTGTTATGGGACCATTGCTTTTCACAATATATATAAATGACCTAGTAGATAGTGTCGGAAGTTCCATGCGGCTTTTCGCGGATGATGCTGTAGTATACAGAGAAGTTGCAGCATTAGAAAATTGTAGCGAAATGCAGGAAGATCTGCAGCGGATAGGCACTTGGTGCAGGGAGTGGCAACTGACCCGTAACATAGACAAATGTAATGTATTGAGAATACATAGAAAGAAGGATCCTTTATTGTATGATTATATGATAGCGGAACAAACACTGGTAGCAGTTACTTCTGTAAAATATCTGGGAGTATGCGTGCGGAACGATTTGAAGTGGAATGATCATATAAAATTAATTGTTGGTAAGGCGGGAACCAGGTTGAGATTCATTGGGAGAGTCCTTAGAAAATGTAGTCCATCAACAAAGGAGGTGGCTTACAAAACACTCGTTCGACCTATACTTGAGTATTGCTCATCAGTGTGGGATCCGCACCAGATCGGGTTGACGGAGGAGATAGAGAAGATCCAAAGAAGAGCGGCGCGTTTCGTCACAGGGTTATTTGGTAACCGTGATAGCGTTACGGAGATGTTTAACAAACTCAAGTGGCAGACTCTGCAAGAGAGGCGCTCTGCATCGCGGTGTAGCTTGCTCGCCAGGTTTCGAGAGGGTGCGTTTCTGGATGAGGTATCGAATATATTGCTTCCCCCTACTTATACCTCCCGAGGAGATCACGAATGTAAAATTAGAGAGATTAGAGCGCGCACAGAGGCTTTCAGACAGTCGTTCTTCCCGCGAACCATACGCGACTGGAACAGGAAAGGGAGGTAATGACAGTGGCACGTAAAGTGCCCTCCGCCACACACCGTTGGGTGGCTTGCGGAGTATAAATGTAGATGTAGATGTAGATATGCTACACCATGGGAAATCCTATGGGAGGCTGTGAGTTTCGGGCTTGGGGAATGCCCAAAGAACTTAACCTCTGATAATGTGTACTGCCAAAAGTGAAGTACAGAAAAGGTGGTGTTACGACGTGGGAATGTGTTTCGCTCTTAGGTATTCTTCAGTTTTTTTCATCAGTCTACTAGCTGGTGCCACGAGTTCCTATCATGTGGAAATCTCTTCATCTCATAGTAGCAGGTGCACACTAAGTCCTCAGTTATTGGCTGGATTTATTCCAGTCTCTGTCTTTCTTATCACTTTTAGTCTCTATACTTCCCTTTAGTACCATGGTGGCTACTCCCTGTTGCCTAAAAACATGTGCTACCATGCTGTCCATTCTTCTTGTCAGTCTGTTACACACGTTCCTCTTTTGTTCCTTATCAGTTCACCAGAATTTAAACATTCTCCTGTAGCACCACAGCTCAAACGCATCGATTCAAGTCTGTTTCAGTTTTACCACTGCCCATGTTTCACTGCCGTACTGTACTGTACTCTAAACGCACATTCTCAGAAATTTCGCCCTGAGATTGAGGCCTATATTTCATACTAGTAGCCTTCTGTTGGTCAGAAAAGCTCTCGTCGCCTGTACTACTGCGCCACGGGTTATTTTCGTTCCAAGATAGTAGAATTCCGTAACTTCGCCTACATCGTCTCCAAAACATTTGATGTCAAGTTTTACCCTGTTAACTACGATGTTATTTCTATTTACAAGGTATTTTTCCGGATTACTAACAAGCCATATTCGGTACACATCTCACTGTCCATTTCATTCAACAGATCATGTGCTTCTTCTTCCCTTCACTTAGGATAGAGATTTCATCAACGACTATTACCGCTGATATCTTTTCAGCCTGACTTTTTAATTCCACCCGTGACCCTTTGTTTTATTTCCGTCACTGCTACATCGATGCACAGATTGAACAGTACGAGCGAAAAACTAAATCCCTCTTTTAAACTTTTCGACATTTCAAATATGTACCTGTACGTGGCTAGCAATTCACCGATTACAAGGCTCCGGTACGAAAGGCATTCCTTCTGATATCTTTCCAATTTCACATGTGGCCACCAGGTGCCAGTTCAACGACATAGCACCACTCAGCTCAGGGATGTCGAAAAGGATACCTGTCACACGGCGCCGTTTTATAATATTCAGTAAGTGGCCGTCTCAGTAATGGAACATTTTACCGCGCTTAACAAACGTTTACCAGTGGCTCTCAGGGTGCTGCCGAACGGGCAGGCGGGAGGAGGTGGCCTTAGAGGGAACCTTTCGCTTTTTATTCATGCATGTGTCACTGTCGCCCCTTTTCTTTCTCTGTGATCGCCCCACAGGTGGACGCGCGAACAGCAGGGCTGAAAAAGGGTAAACATACATTGCTGCTTCGGTTCACATTCAAGGGGTGCTGTCACGTTCAGTGGGGTTCCAGGAACATGGTGTCTTTAAGGGGAGCCGGAGGTGGTCAAATCCAAAAAATTACGATTTTTTTGCTACCGAAAATTATTTGGAACATTCCTCTTTAATGTAAACTTTGAATTATTGTTCTACTCGCCCTAGAAGTGGAGTTATTACCATTTTCCCCCACGCCTGCAGAGGAAATGGGCGGCCGCTGAATGCATCGAACACCCTCTCGTGACTTCCTGGCGAACTGCTTGGGATTTTCTCGGCCTGTTACGCATACAGCGCCTTATGTTACGCATAAAGCGAGTGTGCAAGGGTTGGCTACTTAGTTTTCTGTGACAAATCAAGCGCTAAGAGCGCGGAACATCGTCTCTTTGCTGTTTACCGTTTCCAACTAGTTCAGTGTTGCGCCTGTTGTTGGTAGTATTAGACTCTCATGTAAAGCGTTGTTCTGGTTACGATGCCAGGTTTTAGTAACCGTGTATATAAGAAGAGGAAGAACGTAGGGAAAAGAAAACTAACACTAATACCAAGTTGCGATACTACAATTACTGAAACAGTGCGTTCTTCTGCTAAGCAACACATGGCCGGCCGTAGCCCTGTGACATCTTCTAGCAAATACTACCTTGGGGATGGCGACTCCAAAGGTTTCAAGACTATAGAGGAACTGAAACCATATGGAAATGAATTTTTAGTTGAAAAGTTGGAATGCATTGGGCATGTGCAAAAGCGTATGGGTGCACGGCTTCGAAGGCTCAAAAAAACTTTGGGTTCAAGTAAGCTCAGTGATGGAAAGACAATAGGAGGGAGAGGCAGGCTTACTGATGAGGTGATTGAACGTCTACAGAGATACTGTGGGTATGCTATAAGGCAAAATACTAGTAATGTTAGTGACATGCGGAAAGCGGTGTGGGCATTGTTCCTTCATACTGCCTCTTCCAATGAATACCCTCAACACAGCCTGTGCCCAAAAGATTACTTGTGCAAATATAATGCAAAAAAGGACTATGATCACAAACATGGTTTTCCAACAGCTGTGATAAATGCAATAAAACCAATTTTTCATGACTTAGCACAGCCAGAATTGTTACAAAAATGTCTACACGGAAAGACGCAGAATCCTAATGAGAGCGTAAACAATTTGATTTGGAAAGTGATTCCTAAAAGGGTGTTTGTAAGCATAAAAACACTGCACTTTGGCATTTATGATGCAATAGCAACCTACAACCAAGGGAACAGTGTGAAATGTGAAGTTCTGAAGGCATTAGGATTTACAGCTGGGGTGAACACTGTACGAGCACTAAGAAATATTGACAGAGAAAGGATAAGAGGAGCAGAAAGAACAGAAAGGCATATGAAGTATTATGGAACAACAAGCCAGAAAAGAGGACAGAAGAGGAAGCGTTTGAAGGATGAAGAAGAAGACCCTGATAATCCATCGTATAGTGCAGGGATGTATTGAGAAACTTTGATAGCCATTTCCCGTAATTTAGAATTTTTCGAATATAAGGAACATTTTCTCAAAATCCACTCAAGCTAGAGAGATGAAATTTTTATACAGCACTCTTAGTGGTCAAATTTACATTGTAACACAGCCATTTGGCAATATGTTCAGTACTTTCATTTCAGTTTAATTATAAAGCAATTATTTGTAAAAAAATTTGGGTCATTAATAAAAAAAATAATAGGAAGGAAACTAGAAAAGGTACTCCAAAATCCCTCTGTCATAATTGCAATACTAAACCACTCTATATGTAAAAAGATCAAATTTTTCTATTTGATAGTTTATTCATAAATGTTCCTCAAACTTAGTGATTTTAACATGGGCAGTATAGGCACCTCCGGCTCCCCTTAAACAACGGCTGAATTGTCCGAGGAACGGTAGCAGTGCCAAACGTTGGTAAGAACGTCGTGTTGTTGCTCATCACAATTCGAACTGTATTTTTCGGTCACAAACTGTGTGGAAGTCAGAGCCCCAGTGGATGGAGGTGGTTTCATTGACATCTTTTCTGTTACCTTCTAGGCCTTTTCATGACGACACTGAGAGCTAGTATGTCTGAAATATCTTCCTAAAAAACCGCGTGACTGCAACGCTGGGTGTTGTGCTGCTGACCTCCATCGCTTAGACGTCAATAGGATGAGGAAAATATGAGTCAGTGGGCGTGTGACGATATTCCCATCGTGTGACGCGTCGACTGTGACAGTGGGCAGAACTGTAGTGAAATTGGTGCCAGTGTGACACCATTAAACCACCTAATTCTATCATTAACTTACTTATTACTACACATATTTCTATAATAAAATTTTCTTCTTACGTCAAGTGCAAATGACTTAACGAAGTAGGAAAATTTTAAGGAAACCCAATGGAGGGTTATGTAAGACGTGTATATTTCTATTGTCTATTTTCAAACCACAATTTATGAAAGATGTTTATATTTTATTAATAGGATTAAGTTGGAATAATTAATGTTTGTCATGTTGGAAATAATTGTGGTAGCAGGGAATGTCTGCACCAAAGTATTGTTGGCAAGAGAGTGACCGCAAATTGATATAATTTTAAAATGTGCGGGAGAGACCGCGTAATGATACATTTTAAGAAAAGAGCGGGAAAGTCCGCGCATTGATACATTTTGTAACGGTAGCAGGAATTGTTTGCACCAGAAAGCATTGCTGGCAGGAGAGATGCTGGCAGGAGAGACCACACTTTGGCGTTCGTAGGAAGTCAGTATTATGCGAGATGTGAAGCGAGTCGGTAGCAGGTCTGGAGCGAGAGGTTGAGAGGAGTGGTGTGCCTGCCAGCCACCAGCTATGATTTACAAGAGGTTATAAACGGATGTACAGATACATCAACTAACTATTATCATAAGAGGAACTAATATTATTGAATTATTTTTTTGAGAATCTCAAGACTACTGAAGGTATATTTACGGAATGCTAGTTGTAAGGTTATTGTAAAAAAGTAAATCCCATTTGAACGTTTGTAAAATAATTTCATTCAGAATATAATTAATTTTTGCCAGCAATATTGCATTACTGTTTATAATCCATCCCAAAAACCATCAACCTAAAACATTGCAAAATTTTATTGTTGTCAAGAAAAAGTTTAACTATGAATTACGTAACCTCAGTCAAATTAATTAAAGAATAACGTCAGCTTTGCTATGAAAGAATAACGTCAGCTTTGGTAATAAATACAGCCACTTATTATGACAGCCCACCAGCAGCTAATAGAGTATAATAAAACAGAGTAAGTATATTCATGTCTCAGTTCGGTGTAGCAGTCAGATGGCGATCCAGTAACAGTAAAAAAGGTAAGGAACAGTTTTGGGTAATTTCAGATAACGACTGAGGGCCACGACGACGACACATTCTATGCTTCGCCGAAATCATCAGAAAATCACTTTTAATAAGCAGCAATTAAATTTGTATGCGAAGATTGGGAAAGAGAATAAATTTCAAAGGGAAGATTTCATTTGTTATTATGAAGCATGAAGTAGAAATCCTAAGGGAAGGTTTCATAGGTTACTGTAGAAGGGAAGGTTGCGTAACAAAAGAGATGTAGAGGAGATGGGAAGGTTTCAATGTGTTTAGGTGTTTGTACAAGAAGTTGCTGCTTCGTTTGGGTCAATCATTCCATTTTATTCCTTATGTCAGCAAAAGGACCCTATTTCACGTCACAGGTAACAGTACTGTTCACGAGCCAAATCATGACGATGCACGTATGGTCACTAAGGAGTTAGGAACTTGCTTATTCTGTGTAACAAAAAGTATTAAATAATAATAGTGATGCTCTCACTATTGGTTGGTAATATTTACTGGCAAAATGCAACCTAACACTAGACTGCGTACTTATGTTTTTCAGTACGCCTTGAAAAGAGAGAGATTATGAATTGATCACCGATGCGTCTTTTCTCGATTGTGTTCAGGAGACGTACGGATTGATTACGCGAAGGGGTTTTCTTAATTGGCCTTTTGACCCGGATCGCCTTGAAGCAATCATAATCTTCGATAAAAATGCTTAAGGGACCTATTCGAATATAAAAATGAAAATTAAAACAAATTAGTGGAATTTCGCAGGAAGAAGATTAACAAGTTGGAAGTTGAACACATTAGTGGTCTCCTAAATACAATCGAGACACCGCCATAAAGAGCGAACCTGTAACAAAGCTCATATACATTTGAACATCATTTTTGGTTAGTGAAAGAAAAGAATAAGAAGAAAATCACTGCATCGTAAAATATTAATATATTTTGAACAAATTGGCTTTAAGATTTTAGACGTTGACAAATACACTATAAATACATGACTTACATCTGATGTTTCTTTTGTACATGGCGCATTCCAATAATGGGTGCTCTGTAAGTCCGTTCCTTCTTAAAATTAAATGTCCTTGCGTGTGCGTGAATACATTACATCTAAAAAGACAACTTGTGCCAATGCTATGTAGTACGTCTTAACATGCCGGCGACCAAAAGTACAAGGGTTAATGAAGTCTCTAGAATATTTCTAAACAAATGATAGACTGTTCTTTCTTCTGTTTCGCAGCTTCTTTCTATCAAGCGCTGTGGCAATGATTTTGAATATCTGCGCCCAGCGGGTCATCAAGTTTATTTGAGTACGCGCGACTTGGTATAGGTGCACATTAAAAATAAAAAAAACGTCTCTCGCGCTGTGATGCTTAGCATTTTTACGAACTACAGCTCGTTGGCTGTCCTTTTCTTTGGTGACAAATACCTCATATGTAAAGTATCTGAAATCCAATAATACAGGGTGATTCAAAAAGAATACCACAACTTTAAAAATGTGTATTTAATGAAAGAAACATAATATAACCTTGTGTTATACATCATTACAAAGAGTATTTAAAAAGGTTTTTTTTCACTCAAAAACAAGTTCAGAGATGTTCAATACGGCCCCCTCCAGACACTCGAGCAATATCAACACGATACTCCAACTCGTTCCACACTCTCTGTAGCATATCAGGCGTAACAGTTTGGATAGCTGCTGTTATTTCTCGTTTCAAATCATCAATGGTGGCTGGGAGAGGTGGCCGAAACACCATATCCTTAACATACCGCCATAAGAAAAAATCGCAGGGGGTAAGATCAGGGCTTCTTGGAGGCCAGTGATGAAGTGCTCTGTCACGGGCTGCCTGGCGGCCGATCCATCGCCTCGGGTAGTTGACGTTCAGGTAGTTACGGACAGATGAGTGCCAATGTGGTGGCGCTCCATCCTGCTGAAATATGAATTGTTGTGCTTCTTGTTCGAGCTGAGGGAACAGCCAATTCTCTAACATCTCCAGATACTGTAGTCCAGTTACAGTAGCACCTTGGAAGAAAAAGGGACCAAAGACTTTATTGGCTGAAATGGCACAGAAAACGTTCACCTTAGGCGAGTCACGTTCATACTGAGTTGTTTCCCGCGGATTCTCAGTGCCCCATATACAGACATTGTGACGGTTGACTTTCCCGTTAGTGTGGAAAGTTGCTTCATCACTAAACACAATCTTTGAAACGAAAGATTCATCTGTTTCCATTTGAGCAAGGATAAAATCACAGAAATCGATTCTTTTAATCTTATCAGCTGCAGACAGTGCTTGAACCAATTTCAGACGATAAGGTTTGATAACTAACCTTTTTCGTAGGACTCTCCATACAGTTGATTGTGGAATTTGCAGCTCTCTGCTAGCTCTGCGAGTCGATTTTCCTGGGCTGCGAACAAATGCTTGCTGGATGCGTGCTACATTTTCATCACTCGTTCTCGGCCGTCCAGAACTTTTCCCTTTGCACAAACACCCATTCTCTGTAAACTGTTAATACCAACGTTTAATACACCACTTATCAGGAGGTTTAACACCATACTTCGTTCGAAATGCACGCTGAACAACTGTCGTCGATTCACTTCTGCCGTACTCAATAACACAAAAAGCTTTCTGTTGAGCGGTCGCCATCTTAGCATCAACTGACGCTGACGCCTAGTCAACAGCGCCTCAAGCGAACAAATGTACAACTAAATGAAACTTTATAGCTCCCTTAATTCGCCGACAGATAGTGCTTAGCTCTGCCTTTTGTCGTTGCAGAGTTTTAAATTCCTAAAGTTGTGGTATTCTTTTTGAATCACCCTGTATTACACCACACAGCGATGTTTCTGATTTTGGCTTACAGCATGGGGTACCTATACACCCGACATTTGAATCTTCCCCACTGCATCCAAATGTCGCACAATGGTGAAATGAACCCAGCTCATCACATTTGCCTCTTCTCGAGTACACTGACGTGGATCATTGTTGTGGCAACAGAACAGTATGAAAGAAATCCATTGCAAAGCTCCTGTAAGCTCCCACGTTAGGCGCGTAATGGGGTCCCTAAGGAACGTTTCTGCCAAGGATGGGAAGGAAGCTAGTGTGCACTCCGTGTGCATACCGGGCGGGAGTTATTCCGGATGTGGAAAGGGTTCTTCTGGATGCCATGAACAGCACAGGATGCAGCCAACTGCAGGTGGTGACTCATGTCGGTACAATGACGTGTGTCGCTTTGGTTCGGAGGAGATTCCTTCTGGTTTCGGGCGGCTAGCGGAAATGGTGAAGACTGCCAGTCTTGCTTCCGAGATTAAGACGGAGCTCACCACCTGCATCATCATCGATAGAACCGACTGTGGTCCTTAGGTGCAGTGCCGAGTGGAGGGTCTGAATCAGAGGCTCAGGCGGTTCTGTGACCGCTTAGATTTCTTGACTTGCTCCATCGTGTAGTGGGTTTCCGATTAATTTATACGTCAGGAGTCCGTTACACACAGGAGAGGGCTACTCGGATAACGGGGGCTGTGTGGAAGGGACTGGGCGATTTTTTAGGTTAGATGGTCTCAGGGAACCACAGAAAGGGCGTCAGTCTAAAAGGGGGTAGGTAAAACACAGTTAGGTAGTTGTTGAAACGATCTTTATTGTAGTTATAAATTGTCGTAGCTGTGTTGGGAAAGAACCAGAGCTCCAAGCCCTAATAGAAAGAACTGAAGCTCAAACACTTATTGGTACAGAAAGCTGGCTGAAGCCGGAAATAGGTTCAGCCGAAACTTTTTGGACGACCTAACAGTGTTAAGAAAGAATAGAGTAAATACAGTTGGTAGTGGAGTGTTTATTGCTGTCAGAAGCAGTTTGCCTTGCAGTGAAATTGAAGTAGATATTTCCTGCGAAGTAGTGTGGGTAGAGGTTATACCTGACAATCGGACTAAACTATTAATTGTAAACTATTAATTGGATCGTTTTATCGAACCACACCCCCGACTCAGAAGATATAGTTGCTGAAAAGTTCAAAGAAAACGCGAGTCTCATTTTAAATAGGTACCCCACACATACAATTATAGTCGGTGGTGACTTCAATCTACCCTTAATATGCTGGGAAAATTATACGATTACAGCCGGTGGCAGGCATAAAACATCATCTGAAATTATACTGAATGAATTCTCAGAAAATTAATTTGGACGGTTAGTTCATGAGCCCTCTCGAAGCGTAATTCTTTGCGAAAGCATACTTGAACTCTTAGCAACAAATATTACTGGACAAATAATGAGTATTGTGATGAACACAGGGATAAGCGAGCACAAGGCAGTTGCTGCTAGGCTGAATACCGTAACAACTACAACCATCAAATTAAACGCAAAGTACATCTGTTTAAAAAAACTGATGAAAGTGCTCTTAACCACTTTTTAAGAGACAGTCTCCACTCCTTCCACTCTAATCATGTAAAGGTAGAAAAGTTGTGGAATGATTTCAAAGAGATATTATCGATAGCAGTTGAGAGATACATACCACGTAAATTAACAAGTGGTGGTACTGATCCCCCATGGTACACAAAAAAGTCAGATCGCTGTTGCAGAAGCAGCGAATAAAACATTAAAAGAATGAAAATGTAAAAGAATGCAAAATCCCCAAGACTGAAAAAGCTTTGCAGATGTTCGAAATATAGCGCCTACTTCAATGCTAGATACTTTTTGTAATTTCCACTACGAAATTATGTCTCGAAATGTGGAAGAAAACCCAAAGGGATTCTGGTCATACATAAAGCACACCAGTGGCAAGAAGCAATCAATACCTTCTCTGCGCGATAAGAACAGTGAAGTCACTGATGACAGTGCCACTAAAGCAGAGTTATGAAACACGGTTTTCCGAAACTCCTTCACCAAAGAAGACGAAGTAAATATTCCTGAATTCCAATCAAGAACAACTGCTAAGATGAGAAGCATAAAAGTAGATATGTTCGGTGTAACTGAGCAGCTTAAATCACCTAATAAGTCCAAGTCCTCCGGTACAGATTGTATACCAGTCAGGTTTCTCTTAGAGTATGCTAATACTGTAGCTCCATATAGCAATTATATACAATCGCTCGCTCACAGAATGATCCGTGCCTAAAGACTGGAAAATTGCTCAAGTCACAGCAATACTCAAAAAGGGAAGTAGGAGTAATCCCCTGAATTACAGGCCCTTATCACTAACATCGATTTGCAGTAAGGTTTTGGAACATTTATTGTATTCGAAAATTATGAAGTACCTCGAAGAAAACGATTTGTTGACACGTAGTCAGCACAGGTTCAGAAAAATTCGTCTTGCGATACACATCTAGCTCTTTATACCATGATATAATGTGTGCTAGTGACCGGGGATGTGTAATTGATTCCATATTTTTAGATTTCCAGGTGGTTTTCAATACAGTTCCTCACAAGCGCCTTCTAACCAAACTGTGTGCCTATGGAATATCGCCTCAGTTGTGCGACTGAATTCGGGATTTCCCGTCAGAAATATCACAGTTCGTAATAACAGACGGAAAATCATCGAGTGAAACAGAAGTAATACCCGGCGTTCCCCAAGGAAGTGTTAGAGGCCCTCTATTGTTCCTGATCTGTATTAAAGACATAGGAGACAATCTGAGTAGCCGCCTTAAATTGTTTGCCGATAGTGCTGTCATTTACCTTCTTGTAAAGTCATCAGATGACCAGAACGGATTGCAAAATGATTTAGATAAGATATCTGTATAGTGCGAAAAGTGGCAATTGCCCCTGTATAAAGAAAAGTGTGAAGTTATCCACATGAGTACTAAAGATATCGGCAAAATTTAGATTAGGCTATAAGTCACGCAAATCTTAAGGCTGTAAATACAACTACTCAGCGATTACAATTACAAATAACTTAAAATGGAACAATCCCATAAATAATGTTGTGGTTAGAGCAAACCAAACACTGCGATTCATTGACAGAACACTTAGAAGATGCAACAGGTCTACTAAAGTGACTGCTTACACCATGCTTGCCTGCCCGATTGTCGAGTATTGCTGTGCGGTGTGGGATCCGCATCAGGTGGGACTGATGGATGACATCGAAAAAGTACAAAGAATGGCAGCTCGTTTTGTATTATCGAGAAATAGGGAGATAGTGCCACAGACATGGTACATGAATTGGTGGGGCAATCATTAAAACAAAGGCGTTTTTCGTTGCGACGGAATCCTCTCATGAAATTTCAATCACCAGTTCTCTCCTCCGATTGCGAAAACCTTTTGTTGGTAACCACCTACATAGGGAGAAGTGATCATCACTATAAAATAAGAAAAATCAGGTCTCGTTTTTCCCGCGCGTTTTTCGAGAGTGGAACGGTAGAGAGACAGCTTGAAGGTGTTTCATTGAACTCTCTGCCCTTCACTTTATTGTAATTATGTAGATGTGGATGTAGATGTAGTATCATAATTTAATCACGTATCGCGGATGGGGAATCGGCGTATCTCATGTGGGTAAAAGCATACACCAAACAATTTTTGCATCTCAGCTGAGACTGCAGTACAAATTACGCTCTTCAGCGCTTCGGAAATTCACATACCAGCTTCGGCGTGACTTTGTGCATAGAGATGGCAAAATCATTTTTTCGAAACAGTTCTTATGCATCCTTGCGGAGACATAAAGTAAAACGTTGGGTCAGGCTGACTAATACCGAATGATGATCCACTCGCAGGTCAGGTTCAGCGTAACTGCGTAAACATGTTGGCGAAATAAGAGTCTCGTTTCGATTTACGATTATCAACATGAGTTACGTTTTCTGTAATATTCATGTCAGTGTCAGAGATACTACTGTCACATAGATAACCTCACAGGTTACATAAATTCATGAAGTAAAGCAAACATCACTCACGTTTTAGATCTGTTCCGACTGCTGCTTACAAGGCAGTTCGAGGGGCGAACTATGATCGTCGAACACATGACCAACGTGTCGCCAATCGCTGCAGCCATGATTGAGAATCAATAAATCCTGATTCTGCTTCCCTGTTCAAGCAGCTCCTCATCTTGGTGCCACAAAGGCTGAGAGGGCGCCGTACCAGACCTCCACACCTCAGAAAAAATCCAAGACATGCCGGGAAATCAGATCCTGCCACAACATAGGCAGAGATGATAATCATTCGGATACGGTAGCAGAATACAGTATCTCTCATACTCGTTTACAATGATTAAGTGAGTGCCTTAATTATACAGATACTTTTACGGAAGGGTGTAACCAGCTGAAATCTCTTGGCTGGTAATTGTTTCCCTCTGGCCCAAAAGTGTTGTTTCCAAAGAATTCAGTGTCAGTGACAAACTTTCTCTCATTCCCAACTCCAGATGAACATCCAGTGCCCTTGCTCCACATTTTCAGCTGCTAGGATAGTTAGAGTGGATGGTCATCATTTTGGACAACCGGAAACATATTTCACGTTCTCAGTCGAACTTGTGATCTACATACCTCCTCTGTCACGACAGTGGCCTTTACGTCTAGTTTTAAATGAGATTATGTTATTTCATGTCGGAATTTTTCGAGTCAGATTCTACACTAAAGAGACAAAGAAACTGGCACACCCACCTAAGATCGTGTACGGCCCCCCGTGAGCAAGCAAAAGTGCCACAACAGGACGTGGAATGGACTCTGAGGTAGTGGTGGAGGGAATTGACACCCCGAATCCTGCAGGTCTCTCCATATACCCGTCCGAACGTTGTTGTGGATATCTCTTATGAGCTGTACGTTGCAAGGAGTTGTGTTGGAAGAAGAGCAAACACCGTGTTACGAAAGGAGGCCGAAATGCACGCATTTTAGCTCATGCAGGCTGGCGTGAGGGGGGAAGAACTATACTGACGTGAGGTCTGGAACATGACAAGGAATTAGAATTCAGAACGCGGATGTAATTAGTTTGATACTTAACTTTATTCCATTAATGATGAACGTCGTTCTTGACGGTACATGAGTCACAATATTATCTGTTCAGAAGACATAGTAACTGAATATGGCGCCTTGCTAGGTCGTAGCAAATGACGTAGCTGAAGGCTATGCTAAACTATCGTCTCTGCAAATGAGAGCGTATGTAGGCAGTGAACCATCGCTAGCAAAGTCGGCTGTACAACTGGGGCGAGTGCTAGGGAGTCACTCTAGACTAGACCTGCCGTGTGGCGGCGCTCGGTCTGCAATCACTGATAGTGGCGACACGCGGGTCCGACGTATATTAACGGACCGTGGCCGATTTAAAGGCTACCACCTAGCAAGCGTGGTTTCTGGCTGTGACACCACATTCCTCCCCCGCAAGTCGGCGGACAGTTGTGGTATAAGGCCTCCGTCCGCCTTGGGGAGGACCCCATGTTGACATATGCGACGAGGTGGGAAGCCTAACAACAGGCGAGGCTGTACCACTCGCACCCTGCCATTCGGACCGCGGGGAGCTAGGAAACGCCTGGAAACCTACTCCAGGGTGCACGCCAATATGCGGTGTATGCGCCCGTAGAGAGACAGGAGGGGCCAAAGGGTCGACCTCCATCGGGCTGGGGCACCTGACGGCCGAAGACGACATATGGTCCGGAGCGGGCAACAGTTCCATGTCGGAGGACAACTGGTCCCAGGGAGCGATCGGCGGCGCGCGACCGGGGGTTGTGGGGGGGGGGGGGGGGGGCACCTGGCGGCTGCAGCGACGCGTCCACTGCGGGCGTCGCCGGCGGGAGAACAGGCGGTGGCGGCGGCGCGTCGCCATGGGGCAAAACAAAATGGAAGGCAGCGTCGGTAATACCTGGGGCTGTGGCGAGCCAGTAGATGGGTGTCCGGGGCGCTGACCGGACGGCATCGTCGCTGAAAGCAGACGGCGAGCGGCAGATCCCGTGCGACGACAGAGGCGCAGCTGATTGAGATGCCAGCGCACCTCACCAGAGGCCCCCAAAACCAGATACATAGCGCGTCCGAGGCAGCAAAGAATGCGCCCTTCGAGCTAACGCCGTGAACCACGATAGTGGCAGTAGTAGACAACGTCGCCTGGGGCTAAAGAAGGTGTCTGCCGCTGCACAGGAACCTGATGCGGCGGATGTAGCAAAGACATCAAGGTTCGATGATGGCGACCGTGGAGCAACTCAGCTGGCGAGCGACCATCTCGGGGCTGAAAGCGATACGAGGACAAAAAGAGCAATAACGCGTCCTCCCGAGAATGCGACTCTTTCAACTTCAACATCAGTGACTTGAAAGTCCTGACCAATCGTTCAGCGGCACCGTTTGACTATGGTGGAAACGGCGCGGACGTCAGATGTTGAATACTATTGGCCTTGCAGAATGACAGAAATTCGGCGGACATGAATTGTGGGCCATTGTCGGAAACAATTGTCTATAGAAAACCTTCAATGCAAAAGATAGCAGATAACGCTTGGATGGTGGCAGATTATGTCGTGGAAGACATCCGGACAACTAAAGGAAAATTACTGAATGAATTTATCACAACCAACCATCGAGCATTCCAGAATGGACCAGCAAAATCAATGTGTATGCTTTGCCATGGGAAAGTGGCTTTTGGCCATGCAAAGAATTTCCGTGGTGGTGCTAATTGTAGTTTGGCACACACCATGCAAGAAGAGCACATATTCGTAATCGCAGCATCGATTCCAAGTACAGTGCTGACGAGCAAGTTGTTTCGTTCTCACTATACCCCAATGTCCTTGGTCGATAAGCTTTAAGACAGAGGACTGTAACGAACGTTGGACCACGACCCTGGACTGATCGTTATCAGAACGCAAAAGCAAAACACCACGTCAAACAAAATGTCTGTCCTTGTGAGCAAAAAGTCGGTGAATCAACGGGTCCCTGATCTGTGACTTTGACAAGGGCATTGCGTAGCAACAAAAAGCAGAACATGGTCGGCAGTTGTGGCTGTAGCTACACGACGAAAATCAATCGGAAACGAGTCGACCACGACATTGGTTTCCGAATCAATGAACATGCAATCAAGTCCGGAGGAATCGAATGCCGTCTCCTCAGCAACAGGCAAATGGGACAACACATCAGCGTTTCCGTGCTTAGCAGTGGACCAAGATAACATAGGGGTACAGCGAATGTATTTCTGCGCTGTATGTGGACGTACAGGCTTGTTCGGATGAAAAAGCATACAGCGAATGAATTTCTGCGCTGTATGTGGACGTACAGGCTTGTCCGGATGAAAAAGCGATTTCAAAGGTTTGTGGTCTGTGATTATGGCAAAGTGACCACCATACAAGAAGTCATGAAACTTTGTAACACCAAATACGAGAGCCAGTGCTTCTTTCTGGATCTGTGAATAATTTCTTTGCGCAGACGATAGCAATTTGGACGCAAAGGAAATAAGGCGATCGTGCGAGCCAGCTTTGTGTGCAAGCACAGCACCGATCCCGAATTTCGATGCATCCACAATCAACAAAAAGGGCTTCTGGGGATCGAATGGCGTAAGGCAAGTATTTGAAAGCAACTCCGATTTCAACCGGCGAAAGGCGCGTTCGCATTCCGTCGTCCAGACGAACGGATACCTTTACGGCGTAAGTGATGAAGCGGAGCTGAAATGGAAGAGGCATGCGGCACATATCTGTGATAATAGTTGGTTTTTCCCAGCACACTCTGTAGCTGCTTCAAATTCTGCGGTGAAGGTAAGTCTTGTATCGCACGGAGGTGCGTGGGACTGGGATGTATGCCTTGGGCATGCCTTGCCAGGTATGGCAAGTCACGAGCAAAAAACACACATTTGTCCTTCCGTAAGCGAAGACCATTATGTCACAAGACCTGAAATAATGTCCTGAGATTGCCTAAATATTCTTTTTCTGTCTTTCCGGAGATCACAATATCGTCCAGATAGTTTGCTGCAGTAGGGACCGATGCACAAACAGTTTGTAGATATTGCTGAAACAATGCAGGGGTGAATGCACACCCAAATGGCAGTCGTTTGAATTGATACAAACCAAGATGCTTGTTAACCACCAAAACGCACTGGGATTCTTCGTCCACCGGTATTTGCAAGTAAGCATCTGCTAGGTCCAACTTCGAAAAAATATTTGCCGAGGCACAGTTTGTCAAAAAGATCTTCCAGGCGGGGTAAAGGGAAAGTTGCAATCACTAGTTATGGATTCACTGGTGCCTTGAAGTCCACACAAAGTCTCAATTTTCCCGAAGGTTTTGGCAAAATTACTAAGGGTGATGCCTAGAGAGAAGCCTGCACACGTTCAGTTACACCTTGTGATTCCAAATCGTATAATGTTTTTGCGACCTCATCACGCAATGCATGGGAACACTGCACGCTCTGAAAAATTTCAGTTGCACATTTACTTTTAGTTCCAAATGGGCTTTATAGTTCTTAGTGCATCCAAGGTCCGGTGCAAAAATATCTGCAAATTCTTCACATAGACTAGAAACACTGCCTGAAGGCACAGTCTGGTTCACTGATAGGACCTGATTTGTGATAGACAAGTTATACAACTGAAATGAATCGGAACCAAACAAGTTCACTGCAGAAGAAGAACGAAGGACGTAAAATGACACAAGTTTTGTTTGTCCCTTGTATGTTGCAAGAAGGCTGCACTGTCCTAACACAAGGATGTCTTGACCTGAATAGCTAGTTAACTTAACATTTGCGGCACGCAACGGAGGTGTGCCCAGCTGTTTGTACGTGTCTTGATTGATCAGTGAAACTGCAGGTCCGGTATCGAGCTGGAATGGTATCACTTTGCCTTTAATGTCCAAGTCTGCAATAAGTTTATTTTCCTGCTGACGTCAAGAGCGAGTGTCCTGTGAAACGTGAACTGACACTGGTACAAAATCACGTGTGACTTGATGGGAGTTCCGGCGATGTCGACGCACACTCTTTGTGGGACGAACATGGTCACAGTTTTAGAGAGAGTGGCACTGGGCGCATTGGAATGAATGACATAAATTTCCATGGGCGAAGTTTCGTGAGCCTGATTATCCTTGGTTCGATTTCGATTCCGGCTCGCAGCAAAGGGCCTGGAATGATTTTGAGTTTCTGATTTGAGCTTTTTCTGGCAAACAATCTGAACATGTTCTGTTTTATTACAGTAAAAGCAAATAGCTTGGTGTGACGGGCAATTCTCACACGAATGTTTAGTAGCGAACAGTGGGCATGATTTTAGCACTGCATTTGCTTGCCGGCGCAGTACACGTGGCTGAGAGCCTAGCGGCTGTGGTGCGGCCGGACGCGAGGGCTGTTTACTGTTCTGTTCAGCTCGCCCGGCAGGCCGGTTAACCTGACACATGGCTGGCGAAGTTTTAAATGAATCCTGAGCAAAGTCAAGTGTGTCCTGCTGATCCAATATGTCCATCACTTGTTGAAGGGAGGGAATGACTAATTCTTAAACTGTTACCTTATACGAACATCAGCAACGTTCTGTGCAATTGCCTCATGTACCACAGTATCTGAATATGGGAGTTCACATTGACACTCAAAAGCACAATTCCCAGTAAGGCCTTGCTAGGTTGCAACCCACTCCCGATTAGTAGGACAGTGTTGCTTATCACGTCGGGGAAATAATTTGACTATCACACGTTAGGTTTGCACACGAATGGACGACAAAAGAAAAAGCTGCCGCTCGTTACCCTGAATTCTGTAGGCGTCGAGATGGAATCCCAATTGGCGTGACCACTCCGTCCAGCTTTCCAGTGCAGCATCATAAGGTCTGAAAGTCGGTGCAACTGCATGTTGTGACTGCGTTAGCGGTGGAGCGGCGGCTGCCGCATCGTTTTGCATTGCACATTGACCCTGGATGAGCTGTCCAAGGGCATCCAGTAATGCCTGTGTCTGCCGATTCTGTAAGCGATAAAATTCGGACAGTATATCTGGAGATTGCTGTGAAGCCATGACACATTGAAATCAGGGCAGTATAGATAAGAACAATGTTTTTACACTCGTCGCCAATGTTGTGTTGGCAGAAGAGCCAACACCGTGTTACTAAAGGAGGCCGAGATGCACGCATTCTAGCTCTCGCTATACTGACGTGAGGTCTGGAACATGACAAAGAATTATAATTCAGAAAGTGGACGTAATTAGTTTGATACTTAACTTTAATCCATTAATGATGAACGTCGCTCTTGACGGTACATGAGTCACAAAATTATCTGTTCAGAAGACATAGTAACTGAATATGGCCCCTTGCTAGGTCGTAGCAAATGACGTAGCTGAAGGCTATGCTAAACTATCGTCTCTGCAAATGAGAGCGTATGTAGGCAGTGAACCATCGCTAGCAAACTGGGGCGAGTGCTAGGGAGTCTCTCTAGACTACACCTGTCGAGTGGCGGCGCTGGGTCTGCAATCACTGATAGTGACGACACCCGGGTCCGACGTATACTAATGGACCGCGGCCGATTTAAAGGCTACCACCTAGCAAGTGTGGTGTCTGGCGGTGACACCACACAAGGCATACCAGACATGCTCAACAATGTTCATGAGTTTGGTAGCCAGTGGAAAAGTTTTAACTTAGAGGAGTGTTCCTGTAGCCACTCTGTAGCGATTCTGACGTTCTGGGCATCCAATTATCGTGCTGGACTCCCAAGTCCGTCGTAATGTACAGTGGACGTGAATGGATGCAGGTGATCAGACAAGATGCTTACGTAAGTGCCACTTGTCAGAGTCGTGTCTAGACCTATCAAGGTCCCATACCACTCCAACAACACACGTCCCACACCATTATAGAGCCTCCACCAGCTTGAACAGTCTCCTGCTGACATGCAGGTCCATGGATTCATGAGGCTGTCTCCACAACCGCACACGTCTATCCGCTCCATAAAGTTAGAAATGAGACTCGTCCCACAAGACAACATGTTACCAGTCATGACAGTTCAATGTCGATGTTGACGGGCCCTGGCGAGATGTAAAGCTTTTTGTCTTGCAGTGATCAAGCGTACACGAGTGAATCTTTGACTCCGAAAGCCCATGTCGATGATGTTACGTTCAGTGGTTCGCACGTTGACACTTGTTGATGGACCAATATTGAAATCTGCTGTAATTTACAGAACGGTTTGTAACGGAACTGAAATGATGGTAGGCTGCCAGTAATTTGGAGCCCGCGCGTCGGAAACGGGCGCGATTGTGTGAGACTGCCAGGGAGTGCACCCTGATGCCATCTATTGGCGAAACTGGGAATTAACGCTACCTGTCAGACAATGCACTAAGCTCTCGGAGTCAAATGTATTCTTTTTCTTGGTAATTATAAGTTATTACTGTATAATTTAATGTTGTAAAGCGCTAGCAGTAAATCATTATGACTGGTATGAACTCCAGGGTAATAAATATAAATATTCGTAAATACTAAATGATTTCGGTAAAAAGGTGGTAGGGGAACGCCCCCACTCTTGGTGATACGAGCGTAGCTAGGGGTAGCTGGAGACACAGGGACTGAACAATGGAATGGCCTGGGGAGTTTTGACGTGATCGGACGTGCGTAACTGTGCTCACGCAAAAGTGATTGTGCAACAGAGAAGAGGCGAATATCGTCGCCGTTTTTGGAGTAAAACGCGACTAATGATTGTTGAAGCCGCCTCTATGCCACTGGGGCTGATTGTAAGAGTTCCTGCGCCCAGATTTTATGGCGGACGTGCAGTAGCTTATACGAGTGCTACAGCTCGTAGTTCCAGCCGCCATTAATGGCATGAGGCGTGAAGAGCTGCGTTAGCCACCGGCATCTCACCACCAGCACCGACACGTCTACCCAAGGCAAGACTGCTTGCAATTGTTAAGTCGAACTTTGTATACATGTAAAAGGAGAATACCAGTTTTCTTTTATGCAAGTGCAGAGGACAGAATATAGTAATGAGTAAAATTACGACGCATGTTGTTCATTGTAAAGTGTAGTAACCTCAAACATAGTATAGTGAAATCAGACTGAGGCCACCATCGCCTCTTTCATTTACAATTATTTTGGTTGTAGAATACTTTAGCGTATAAGAATGTTGAAAAGAGCAGTGGTCACACCAGAATGAGTCGCCTATTTATAGTTACTTAAATTTTTCTGTGTAACCTTTCAAATAAAGTCACTTAACTAATTCTGTATCAATTGTCCAAAGAGTAAGATCCAAAATCATTAAATAAGTTGAAGGATAGAATTTTGTTAACCCAAGTTGCATAAACTGTCTTGGTAGTAATTACCAAGCCAACTCACAGAAATTGAGAGAGTATTTGCTTTGTAGAATCATCTAGAATGATCAGAACTAGTAATATTCAGAATTAAGTTTAAATTCAAGTCAAGCCATTTCACTTTGAAACGAGCCAAAAATTGATTTATTCTTTTGCTCCTGCAGAGCTGGCGACTGTAGTTATAAGTATTTTCAGGAGGATTCGACGGTAAGTCTGCTGCTCTCGTCGTGCTGATAGGATTATCCACTGCTGCTAGCAGTGGTGATTCGATACATAAGCTCACTACCAAGTTAAGTGGGTCAGGTAGGCATTGTTACCATGTGAACTGTAGGGCACTGTAGGCCGTGGATCGAACCCGTTCAATCATCACAGCTCTTAGGGAAATAGTCCGGCTAGGAGTGTACTAATCATTAGGTAAATACTGGCGAGTAACGGTCAAAAATGTATACGCAAGTGAATTTAGCGAGGTCCACGTAGCACCTAGTTAATGTGGTGCAATTGCGAGGGTAGGAGTGGAGTAAAAGTGAGCTGAGCTTGTGGCAGCTGTGCTGTATTCAAATATTAACAACGTGAATTCACTACTACCTCTTACCATTAGGACTGAACTATTTACAGTTAAAATACGTAGCAGTAAGCGCAAAGGCGTGACAGCTACAAGTCCGTATTGGTTTTATACATACGGAATTAGGAAGCGGGTCATTCCGTCAGTGGAGGGAGTTAAAAACAACCGAGTCAGTTGAGAACATACCCCATTTACTGATGGAAAGATTCGGCGGTTCGGTCGCATGTGGCGACCGTGACAGGACTTACCAAGTTTGTAGAATAATGGCTGCAATAAAAGTGTTTTATATAAACTTGTAGTTTCAAGAAAATTTTAAATTTAAAATTCTGTTGTAGACAAATATACCACAATTAGTAAGTTCAAGACGACAACCTCCAAAGCAGCAAAAGAAAGTCCAATAGTAGGAGTTAAACAAGTAATACTTGGTTTAATAAACTTTACTATTAGGCACGAAATACAGCAGCATAGGATGGAGTCGAATAGTAACAAGCAAGACGAAAACATTACAAGGTCAGACCCAGAATTAGGGACCATAGATACTGTTGTAGGGTTGGAAAATCTTATAGATAAATCCACACCCATAAGACAGGAGGAACGGGAAGTGAAAACAAAGGTATTGAAAAGTGAACCCAATGTATCTGTGGATGCAAGTCACAAGGGAGAGGATATGGAATTAACAAGTTTGTTAAATAGGATGATGGCGCAAATTCGAGAAGGGAATGCTAGTTTGAAAGCAGAAATGGCTAGTCATATATCCCAATTGGATGAAAACCTATCTGGTAAAATAAAAGCCAATTTAGATATTTTGAATACGCAAAGCCAACGTATCACAGAGGTAAACAAATCAGTAAATAGCATTAGGGCTGAAATAACAAATGTTCAGAGAAAAGTCACAGAAATAGATAAATGATTTGATACCGAAATTCAGAGAATAGAGAAATCAGTGGAACCTTTGGTTAGTGAAAAATTAGAACCGATAATTGAAAGTAAATTACAGGTGATAGGACCAGTTGTAAAGAAAGAGATTGTTAAAGAAACGGCAGCTGATATTGAAACACTGCGCAATACCATGTTGAGTTTTGATGCATGTGTGCAGGAGCAGGAAAATACACTGTGTAATGAGATAAAGTTGTTAAGTCAGCAAGTTCAGAATCAGACGTTTCTTAACTGTAGTGGTATCCCATTGGTAATGCAAAAATCGGAAATACTGAGTAGGGAGGAGAAATACGATCCTCAAAAGAAACAAGGTGGATGGCATCCAATGGATTTTATAAAAAATTGTGAACGCGCCTTACCAACAGACATGTCGGATAAAGAAAAAATTAATTTAGTAATAGACGCTTTAGCAGGTCATGCTAAACGTTGGGGACTGAATTTGGATATCGACAATTTGAAGTTTACAGACTTCAAAGAAAAGTTCCTTTAGGAATTCTGGAGCACACAACAGAGAGATAGGTTGTGGAGAGAATAATCGTTGTCGCCAGAATGCCAGAACATGGGCGTGGGCTCATGAAAGAATACTGTGAAGGATGGTTCAAGCGTTTGGAGTATCTTAAAGATCGTAGATCAGAATCGGAGATAGTGTGGGAGTTGTGGAAAAAGCTACCTGACGATTCAAAGCGTTATGTAGGAGGCACTCATCGAACATTCGATGAATTTTTAGAAAAAATCGAGAATGAAGATAGGTGGCGTGAAACTAGACAGTTTCGAGGTTTCAGAAATCAGAATGGAATAGTAAAAGGTGGTAAGAATGAACCGCAAATTAACATGATGAGAGGAAGAGGTCAAGGAGGTAACTCTCAGCGAGGGAGAGGACACTATCAGGGAAAGAGGATGCATTATCAAAATCAGGAAAACTAAATACCGCGCAGGTCAAGGGCCTAACGCGCGCGGAAAGAAAGAAATGGCCCAACTATAGGGAAGATCGGAGTAGTCAGTACTATAGTAGGATAGTGCGTCGTTCGCCTGAAGAGTAGTTACATAAACGAAACTTTTCGAAGTATAATGCAGGGATACAAACAGAGGAGAGAGATCAGGGAGGAATTATTAAGGGAAATGAAGTAGGAAAAGAATATCGGTCAGATGTGAAGGCTCACGTGAATGAAATAAGTACAATTCGAGGTCAGAGTGACGAATTGATGAAGGAAGAGTCAGAGAAGGCGTTGTTTGTCGGTAGGGATGGCAACTGTGCAGAGAGGCAGGGGCAAGGGAGGAGTGATGTGACTTATGGTAAAAGGTTCGTACGAATAGTCGACGAATCGCATCGAGAAGTAATTAAAGAGGAAAGGGTGGATAAGAAAAAGGGGCATAGTGCAGAGACGCATGCCGATTCAGAAATTACCTCGTATGCAGAATATGTACATCAGCTCAAAAGCCAGCCAGCACAGTTAGAAAGATCTTCCACTCAAGTGATTAATTTGGACCCGAATATGACAGAGTTAGAGAGCCATACCGATTATGATGTGTACCTAGTGACAGCAAGAGTACATGACTGTGATGAAGATTCTTTTAAAGAAATTAGAGAAAGTGTATCTAACCAAGAGAAAGAGTGTTGTGATCCCTGTAGTACTGAAGCAAATGAGTTGAGTGAGACTGGAATTCCATTAGTAGGGGAAAATAATGAAAGTAAGAGTGGCGAATGCAGTATCCAACAAAGGGAAAGTAGAGAAATGGATTATAATTTGCGAGAATTATTTGAACCCGAAGGTCATATTTCTGAGGAGGAGGAATTATCGTCAGAATCATCAGAAAGCATCCAGGGAGAAAAAGAAGTAGAGGAAGTTCCCGATTCCGCAACCGAGAGTTCAGGCATGACAGATTCGAATGAGAACGAGATGGCATTAAAGAGCCTAGACGAAGGACTATTGGAAAAAGTGATGAAAGAATTTAGGATGACAAGGAGAAAGAAACCTCCAGATGGAATGGTCAGTATAAAAACCGGAAAAATAATATGGCAAGACTTAGCGGTGGAAAAGGATTTATTATGGGAAGATAAAGAAAGCATGAAAGAGGACAATAGGATGCAAACAATCCTACCCATTAATGTATGTGGGTACGATTTATATGTATTGTTGGATACGAGTGCTCAAATAAGTGCTATTTCGCACGCATTTTTTGAGATGATCAAAGAGCAACGAGGAGTAGTCATGATGCCAGTAACGGGTGTTAAAGTGATAGGGGCGACAGGGAAATGTAGTAAACCTGTTAAACATCAAGTGATGATGGAATTTAAGATAAAAAACAAGCTATTTTCGAATGCATTTTTAGTAGTTCCAGAGCTCAGTGCCGAGATCATTTTAGGCATTGACTGGTTAATAAAACAGAAAGTAATTATAGATTGTGACAAAGGGATAATAGTTTATAAAGTTGATAGTGCGGTATTAGAAATACCATTTGAATCATCTAGAGTAATGGAAGAAAACCAGTTGAGATGGGTAGAATTTAGAGATTATCATGATTCAGGAATAGGTCAAAAATTCGATTGGTTTCTGGTGAGGCAGATAGTTGAAGATGGAAATAAGGAAACACTCCTTCGAAATGTAGTGGATAAAACGGAAGGACTATCTGATGCTCAAAGGGAGGATCTATGGCAAATTCTGAAAGAAAATCAGGAGGTATTTTCGGACAAACCGGGACGAGTGATAAATTATGAGTACTGCATGCAGGTAGAAGAGCATGAACCTTTCTTTAAACCACCATATAATGTACCCTTGTCTAAGAAAGAAGCAGTTCAAAAAGAAATAGATAAAATGGTTTCATGTGGGGTCATTGAACGGAGTTCTAGCCCATATAATAACCCATTGGTGATAGTAGGTAAGAAGGATGGAAGTGTACGAATAGTGATAGATGCTCATACTCTGAATAAAGTAGTGAAGAGGGAGTTGGATCGTCCAGAGAACATAGATAATTTATTGCAGAAGTTTAATGGTGTAAAGTACATGACTAGTTTAGACCTAACTGCAGGATACTGGCAAATCCCATTAAGTGAGGAGTCTAGGAAGTACACGGCATTTTTATTCAATGGCAAATGCTACCATTACACAGTGGTACCATTTGGCCTAAATACTTCCGTTTCAGTGTTCATTCGGGCTTTAGACAAAATTTTAGGGAGTGAACTTAGTTCGCTAATCACGGTTTATGTAGAGGATCTGTT
This sequence comes from Schistocerca cancellata, assembly GCF_023864275.1. Lineage (NCBI taxonomy): Eukaryota > Metazoa > Arthropoda > Insecta > Orthoptera > Acrididae > Schistocerca > Schistocerca cancellata. Next base: position 710,129,544 of record NC_064630.1, read on the forward strand.
AATTGCTACAAGGACATGGGAAGAGCACATGGAGTTATGCGACAGGGTGTTCAAAGCTTTAATTAAAGGAGGAATGACCCTGAACCTGAAAAATGCGAGTTTGTGAATAAAAAAATAAAGTTTTTAGGTCACATAGTAACACCAGAGGGAATTGAAAAGGATCCCAATAAAGTCAAAGCAATAAGAAATTGTCCGGCTCCCATGGATAAAAAACAACTAAAGTCGTTTATAGGACTTTGTTCCTTTTATCGTAAGTATGTGGATGATCAGGTGTTCAATAGCCCACATCTGAACAACCTACTTAAGAAGAACAGTGTGTATATATGGACTGAGGAATGTAAAACAGCATTCAACTGGCTAAAAGACAATTTGGCTAAAACCATAAAGTTATGGCACCCTGACCTGTGTGAACCATTCCACATGGCAACAGATAGTTCAGATTATGGATAGGGAGTATCCATATTTCAGGGGGTAATGATAGATGGGGAAAAAACTCATAGACCAATAGCATTTGCGAGTAGAACCATGTCTAAGTATGAAAGAAACTATACAGTTTCAGAGAAGGAGGCTTTAGCTATAGTATGGGGTTTTAGGAAATTTCAACCTTTCTTATGGGGACATAAGACTGTGGTCCATACAGACCACAAAGTTTTAATATTTTTGAAGGACTGCAGATTGTTACATAACAGGTTGACCAGATGGGCGCTGCTTTTACAACAATTTGATATAGAGATCAAGTATGTTAAAGGGAAAGAACATGCAGTACCGGATGCTTTGTCGAGATTATCGGAAGGATGTGAGACACTAGAAAGTGTAAAGAATAGGGAAGATGTTTTTGAGGTGAATTACTTCAAAAAAGCGGAAGGAAGAGAAAAAATTAGGGAAATATGTCGGAATATGCGAAGATATCAAAGTGATGATGATGCACTCAAGTCGGTAAAGGTCAAGTTTGACAATCCGGACGCAACTAACATAAGGGCTTCATATAAAATACATAAAGGTGTACTGAATCTTCAAAGATTAAATAATCCAGGGAAGTGAAGAGTATGTTGGCCGGAACAACACACTGAAGTGCTGATAGATTATGTTCACTTGGCATATGGCCATTGTGGTGCACAGAAGTGTACCGATAAGATAGATGAATGCATTACCTTTAACAACATGGCACGAAGGGTAGCACAGAGGATAAGATCTTGTGATCTATGCCAAAAGGTGAAAGTAACAAATGCAACAAATCAAGGGCCCATGCAATCAATAAAACCTGATGAAGTATTAGAAATAGTAGCAGTAGATATCTTTGGACCATTACCGAAAACCATGGGGGGTTTTGTGTACATATTTGCAGCAGTTGAACTTTTCTCAAAGTATATAAAGCTATATCCCTTGATAAAAGCTACTGCCAGAGCTGTGTATGATAAAATGGTGTGTGATTATTTTGTGAAAGTAGGGAAGCCAAAGAGAATACTATCAGATAATGGTGTTCAGTTTTGCTCAAAAATGTGGAAGGATGGGATGACTGAGAAACAAGTAGAAGTGGTACATATCTCAACTTATCAACCATCAAGCAGTCCGGCAGAAAGATATATGCGTGAGATAGGTCGGTTATTAAGGACGTACTGCCATAGTAACAACAAGAAGTGGGGCATGTATGTGAGTGAATTCGAAGGAATCATGAATTCATTAACAAACGAGAGCACTGGATTTACTCCAGAAGAAATCCTGAAAAAGACAAGAAGTAAAAGTCTAGTAGAAGACCTACTAGAATTTCCAGATAGAGTTGAATTAGATTATGATAGCAAAAAGAACTTAGTAAAAGACAAGATGAGAAAACAAGCAGATGCGAGAGTTCGTCATGACGACGAAAAAGTAAGGAATCCTAAATTCAAAATAGGTGATCTCGTTCTTGTAAAAACACATGAAAAGTCAAGTGAAATTAATAACGAGATCAGCAAATTTAAATATATATATAATGGACCATTTAAAATAGTGTCCATACCCAATGTGAATGCTTATTATTTAGAGTACCCATTAACAGGCAATCGCCTGGGAGTAAGAAACATAGTGGATCTCAAAAGGTATGAACCACGAATTCTACCAGATTGAAAATAAATATATAAATAAATATTAAAGTAAACCAATATGTAAATAGTTTTGTTTCTTTTGTTCTATGTGAAAGGTAAATGCTCACTAAAATATATTGCAGTATTCTAATGAAACTTCTAGTTTAAGTAGAGACCAAACAGTCTGGGAAAGACTGAGCTTCTAAGAAAGCCTTAATAGATGTGTAAATAAGTGTTGTGGAAGAGGTAGAAAAGTGAGGAGGTAAAGTGAAAAGGATGGACTACAAAGTAATAGGCGCATAACGTGTGTTTTACTTGCCTGAGATAAAAGAAGTGTATTTAAAACTTTGTAAAAAAGATGTTTAACGTGTACTGTGTTTAGAAGTAAGAAAATTGGAAAGAATATATGTAAATCATTTATGTAATGTTTAGCAGGAAAGAGAGAAAGAATTGGTGTTTAATTTTAAATATGTAATATAAGTATCGAGGTGTATCAGTAAGAAAGGGAAAACCCTTGGTAAAAAGCTTAACGAACGTTTCAGATTCATTATAGGAGAGACTTCTTATTGAATTATCACTGTAAGATACTTCAATAAGAAGTGGGGCATGTGTAACGGAAATGAAATGATGGTAGGATGCCAGTAATTTGGAGCCTGCGCATCGGAAATGGGCGGGATTGTGTGAGACTGCCAGGGAGTGCACCCTGATGCCATCTATTGGCGAAACTGGGAATTAGCGCTACCTGTCAGACAATGCACTAAGCTCTCGGAGTCAAATGTATTCTTTTTCTTGGTAATTATAAGTTATTACTGTATAATTTAATGTTGTAAAGCGCTAGCAGTAAATCATTATGACTGGTATGAACTCCAGGGTAATAAATATAAATATTCGTAAATACTAAATGATTTCGGTAAAAAGGTGGTAGGGGAACGCCCCCACTCTTGGTGATACGAGCGTAGCTAGGGGTAGCTGGAGACACAGGGACTGAACAATGGAATGGCCTGGGGAGTTTTGACGTGATCGGACGTGCGTAACTGTGCTCACGCAAAAGTGATTGTGCAACAGAGAAGAGGCGAATATCGTCGCCGTTTTTGGAGTAAAACGCGACGAATGGTTGTTGAAGCCGCCTCTATGCCACTGGGGCTGATTGTAAGAGTTCCTGCGCCCAGATTTTATGGCGGACGTGCAGTAGCTTATACGAGTGCTACAGCTCGTAGTTCCAGCCGTCATTAAGGGCATGAGGCGTGAAGAGCTGCGTTAGCCACCAGCATCTCACCACCAGCACCGACACGTCTACCCAAGGCAAGACTGCTTGCAATTGTTAAGTCGAACTTTGTATACATGTAAAAGGAGAATACCAGTTTTCTTTTATGCAAGTGCGGAGGACAGAATATAGTAATGAGTAAAATTACGATGCATGTTGTTCATTGTAAAGTGTAGTAACCTCAAACATAGTATAGTGAAATCAGACTGAGGCCACCATCGCCTCTTTCATTTACAATTATTTTGGTTGTAGAATACTTTAGCGTATAAGAATGTTGAAAAGAGCAGTGGTCACACCAGAATGAGTCGCCTATTTATAGTTACTTAAATTTTTCTGAGTAACCTTTCAAATAAAGTCACTTAACTAATTCTGTATCAATTGTCCAAAGAGTAAGATCCAAAACCATTAAATAAGTTGAAGGATAGAATTTTGTTAACCCAAGTTGCATAAACTGTCTTGGTAGTAATTACCAAGCCAACTCACAGAAATTGAGAGAGTATTTGCTTTGTAGAATCATCTAGAATGATCAGAACTAGTAATATTCAGAATTAAGTTTAAATTCAAGTCAAGCCATTTCACTTTGAAACGAGCCAAAAATTGATTTATTCTTTTGCTCCTGCAGAGCTGGCGACTGTAGTTATAAGTATTTTCAGGAGGATTCGACGGTAAGTCTGCTGCTCTCGTCGTGCTGATAGGATTATCCACTGCTGCTAGCAGTGGTGATTCGATACATAAGCTCACTACCAAGTTAAGTGGGTCAGGTAGGCAGTGTTACCGTGTGAACTGTAGGGCACTGTAGGCCGTGGATCGAACCCGTTCAATCATCACAGCTCTTAGGGAAATAGTCCGGCTAGGAGTGTACTAATCATTAGGTAAATACTGGCGAGTAACGGTCAAAAATGTATACGCAAGTGAATTTAGCGAGGTCCACGTAGCACCTAGTTAATGTGGTGCAATGGCGAGGGTAGGAGTGGAGTAAAAGTGAGCTGAGCTTGTGGCAGCTGTGCTGTATTCAAATATTAACAACGTGAATTCACTACTACCTCTTACCATTAGGACTGAACTATTTACAGTTAAAATACGTAGCAGTAAGCGCAAAGGCGTGACAGCTACAAGTCCGTATTGGTTTTATACATACGGAATTAGGAAGCGGGTCATTCCGTCAGTGGAGGGGGTTAAAAACAACCGAGTCAGTTGAGAACATACCCCATTTACTGATGGAAAGATTCGGCGGTTCGGTCGCAGGTTGCACGTTTGTCACGTTGAATGATTTCTCTTCAGTCGTCGTTGGTCGCGTTCTTGCAGCATCTTTATCCGGCCGCAGAGATGTCGGAGATTTGATGTTTTTCCATATTCCTGAGATTCGCGGAATACTCGTGATATAGGCGTTCAGTAAAATCCCCACTTCATTGCTAACTCGGAGATGCTGTGTCCTATAGCTCGTGCGCCGACTATAACACCACGTTCAAACTCACGTACATCTTGATAACCTGCCACTGCAACAAATGCGCCAGACACTTGTTGTCTTATATAGGTGCTGCAGACCACAGCACCGTATTCTGCCTGTTTTATCTCTGTATTTGACTGCGCATGCCTATACCAGTTTTTTGGCGCTTCAGCGTATGAGAGTTGTATCGCTGCTGCCGTCTAGCGGACATGAGACAGTCGTCTTTTGTTTCTGTGACACCGTACAAAAAGAACTCTTCATGTAACAGAATACCAGCGATTAAATTGCGGAGGTGGCTCAGGGATATTTTCGGAGTATTTTGGTACAATGGAAAATGTTTTCGAGTGGCTCGTTACACAATATCTACATTTAGTTCGATTTCTTATCCCTTGTATCGGTATTACATTGAAAAAGCCGCATTATAGTGGAAACGTCGGCGGTATGCGTAGTGTGTCTTGTTTTGAAGCAAACCATTCGTTCACAGTACTTGCTGATGAGAACAGTAATGCCTGCTTTACTTTTGCAGTCAGTAACACTCGATTCTGTCTCGGGTGTGCTTTACCAATTGCGTTAACTGCACGTTTAGTGTGATACATAGAAGCATGAAAATAGCAGATGAGGAGCTGATCGTACTGTCTCTCCTCAACGGCTTCACTGAATTCAACGGAAAAGACAGCAGAGCGACGCTACGTTCAGCTGTTCCCGCAGAGACTGCAACTATATCAATACAGTCCAGCATCTGTATGTAGGTGCCACCAACAACCGGCTACTTTCTTGTCACTACGTTTTGGTGAATTGGTATTACCGGCTGATACGTGTTACAAACCGTACACAATAGGAAGGACCAGGCCCCTCTGTTTTTTTATTTTAGCACTCGTTTATTACATCAGAGAAATACACATTTTAAGGCAAAATTTAACTACATGAAATATTGCTCCCAGTAAAGGTTAACATAAGCAGTGACAAAACTTAGTTCTCGTAAGGGTTTCTGCTGGCAACAAATTTTTAGGAGGCAATGTAAGGTTTATATCAATTTTGCTCAAACAAGTAGCTAGTGGTTGAATCACGACACAGACACTTAAACAATTTCGCCAACAAATAAATAGCGTGAATTTGTACTCACAGTAACCAACTAATCAACAGCCTTGCCACTGAATAAGTAGTAGGCCATTTGGAACGAATTAGCAACACCCAGCAACTAGGGGAGTTAATATCAATAGTTTTTAAATGCCTTGCTCCCCATTAAATAAACAAACTTACAGTAATTAAATGAATAACAAATCAAACATAGTACGCTCCACTCAAACTCTTCAATGGAAGCCAAGCCAAAATGAAGATTCCATTAACTGACTAGCACTGAAGTCACACTAAAGCTTATCTCTGTGTTCCTAGACACACATGGGGAAAACTTATACAAGACAAGATTTTGAAGGGAGCACATCAGCAAAACCAGTAGTGGAGCTAACTCGTGCCACTGAACATTAAGGTACTAGACCGGGGCACAAGGTGGTATACAATGAGATTGCCTTAGTGCTATATTGCGCTCCAAAATATTAATTCAAATGGCCAATTGAAAATTAAGGACACATAAACCAGCATTAATTAACGAGGAGTGACACCAGGTCGCTCGAAGGGATGACAACACTTAATTGAAAAGACGAATGCTGGATGCGGCAGTAACATCAAAAACCTTCTCCGAGTTTCAACCAGCAGTCACTTCTTGCTATACAAGTAAACATTTAACCAAGCACAAGAAAGGAACCCAAAAGAGAAAATTCAAATAAAACCCCCAAAAGGTTATAAACGACAGGGAACACCAACTATTTGAATTTAAAAGAATTAGCTCTCCCTAAAGGCAGCGTAAACGCTAAGGTCACACTTAGGAGGCCACCAAAATTGGTTACAAAAAGTCTTATACATTTTCTCCTTTTCTTTAAAAGAAACACGAGGCTGCTTATCTTCTGCTGGACGTCCGGTATGGTTCGTGTAGGATACACCAGGCAGCAACCCAAGCTAGGCGGTCGCAAGGCAAGGCGAGCAAAATCAGGAGAGCAAACAGGCAGGCAGCCAACACATATCCTCCATCCTGAACCGGCAGAACGCGTACAACCAACTCCACATATACGTGGTTGCTTCCAACCTCGTACCTCGCGGCGTCTCAGCAGGTATCCCGAGCAAACGTCAACTGCGACTCGCCCCGCGAATGCCGAAATGAATAAGGCAGGCAAAGATAAGAAATATCGAAGGATCGATAATGGACATCCAAGAGACTGGCGCGCCAGTAACGAGCGCCACGGCTCACAGGCTTTCGCACTGCTGTGGAAGTATTTTCACAGAAAAAAACGATAATTTTGGTAACGAAACTAAATAAATCACATATCCATTACTCTTCTGTAACTAACCACAAGAGACCACAGCTCCCTCATACTACAATGCTCAGAAAATACTCACCAACAATCTCCGGTATTTTGCCGGTATAGTTTTGATTAGCCCTATTTATTTTGAAGCAGCGTGAAGCCATATTATGAACTGCAACTCTACCTGTGAATAAGGAGACCTTCCACATTCATTCCTTGTACTAATCAAACCCGCATATATGATTGTTGTAAGAAAGGAAACTACAGACGAATCACTAGCGTTTGTTTAACGGTGCTGCATTTTCTTGGAGCAAGGCTATCACAATCTGGTGATGCCGTTTCAAGGTAAAACAAAGTGTCAGAATGTGAATTACAGAGTTATATCGTGGTGACGACAAAAACTATCAGCGATGATAAAGAAGGGTAAATGGAGCAGTCTCAGTTAAGGAACTCTGGTCATCCACACATCCGCACTTCAGCACCTGACCTGCTGCCCAAGGGTAAATGAGCATTAGTAGCTTTCTCTTGTCACATATACATGGATGTATTAACCAAAAAAAACTTACGACTTGTAATAAGTGTAATTACCCGTCTTAAAATGACGTAAATACTAATGTATTGCTCTTCAGTACACCGTCCTCAGTTACCAATAGAAATATGGAAATATCTGCACTTATAACCATTACAAAGACAGATAGAGAGGGATTGGTTATGAACTTCAAGGACATAACTGCAGTTGGTAGAGTCTCTTTCTTAGTGTTGGAGAGGTCTACTTCCCAGCATAACTACATTCCTCATGAGCTTGGCGCCGAGGTTAACCTAGACCCAAAAGGGCCAGTACGTTTCCTAAGAATCCAAATCGGTCATATGATGTGTCAAACAAAGCAAACTGGTTAAATAAGTGGAAACACCTTAGTTTTAATCAATAAATTTATTTCTGAAACATCAGAGAACAATACAGATCCGTAGTTTTACAACTCATAAAAACACAAAAAGTTTCTAGTATTGTTTCAAGAATTTCGTGTAGATGATTAGGCTTAAAACCTGTCAGGTGCTAAATTTCGTCAGAACAATATGACAAGATCTAAGGAGAGACTGGCCTATATTCTGAGTTCAGGTTCAGAGTGACTGCGTCAAACACAGGATCTAAACCACATTCCTGGATCTGGATAGCTGCGCCAAACACGACGTCCATACTAAATCCATGGTTCTTGATGGCTGGGGTCAACACGAGGTCCTACCAATATCGCTGGTTCTGGATGGCTGTGACCAACACGTGGTCCGAACGACGTCCCTTGTTCTCCATGGCTACGTCCAACTCGTGGTCCAAAGCATGTACCAGGATCAGGATTGCTGCGTCCAATACGAGGGCCAAACCATGTGCCAGCATCAGGATTGCTGCGTCCAATACGAGGGCCAAACCACGTACCAGGAGAAGGATCGCTGCGTCCAATACGAGGGCCATACCACGTACCAGGAGCAGGAGTGCTGCGTCCAATACGAGGGCCAAACCATGTACCGGAATCAGGATTGCTGCGTCCAATGCGAGGGCCAAACCATGTACCGAAATCAGGATTGCTGCGTCCAGTACGAAGGCCAAACCACGTACCAGGAGCAGGATGCCTGCGTCCGATGCGAGGGCCAAACCATGTACCGGAATCAGGATTGCTGCGTCCAGTACGAAGACCAAACCATGTACCAGGATCAGGATTGCTGCTTCCAATACGAGGGCCAAACCATGTACCAGGAGAAGGATCGCTGCGTCCAATACGAGGGCCAAACCATGTACCAGGAGCAGGAGTGCTGCGTCCAATACGAGGGCCAAACCATGAACCGGAATCAGGATTGCTGCGTCCAGTACGAAGGCCAAACCATGTACCAGGAGCAGGAGTGCTTCGTCCAGTACGAGGTTCAAACGATGTACCAGGCTCTGGAAGGTTCCGTCCTACGCGTGGTCCAAACCATACTCCCGGTCTGGCGTGACAACGATCGATACACGATCCTGCTGAGTGCCGTGGTTCACTTTGCATCAAATCAAGACGAGGCGTTTCTGCTGTAGGAATAAACTTTCCAGCGTCCGATTTATAAAGACGTTCTTCCACGCCATCTAGAAATAAGGTTTTACAGCAGTCCCCGTCATCTTGAATATTTGTTTGATACCATTTATCGAAGTATATTACTGAAATGTTCCTTTTGTTGCACGAAAATTTTTCAGAATGTGTCTCTGTTTCAGAATCTTGGGTGCCATAATCATGCTCGGTTGAACCGAGTAATACCTCTGAAGTTGCAGCACACAAGAGAAAAGCTGCTGAAGTCAAGAGAGCTACAGCTAAGACATCCATGCTTCTCTGCATCTTTCGGGTTCTGTGGCCACAATCCACACGAATCGCCCTTTTATAGCAAACAGGCGGCCAGTACCTTCTCTACAGGTGGTCACGGTATTGTACTCCAGAAGCATTAGATTCTGTGCACGTTCGTCGGCTATTTGTCTGTGTCAGCTGACTATAGCTGTAGTATGCGTCGCACAGGATTCTCCGTGTCGACTGCAATTAAAAGCTAACGTCACAGGCTCCTACATCTCACTGCTGCGCTAAAACATTTTGACAAATAAGCGACCACTAGCAGAGGTATATCGTTCACATGGGTCATGTGAAGACGATTCACTACAACACTGCTTTTATTTCAGTGTTACATTGTTCGAGATATTGCACCATGCATCTCTGGTATACTGTTCATAACCATAATCTGTGTGTTTCATAAAAAAAAAAAAAACTGTTTCGCAGGCAAGTTGTTGATAAACTGTTTCTTTCGCGGTTCTTTATTTTTCGTGTAACTTAATCGTGTCAGTTACAGCGATGACGACATAATTTCTTTAAATGCTTGCATGGCACCATTGTTTCAGTGCGCTACCATCCGTATACTGCTGAAGAGTCAGTAGCGAAAGTTTGTAGTTTTCAACCTCGTACCAAAAATCATGACATTAGATCATTGACAGGTTGTTTTAAGAAAATTTTAGTGCCTTATCATATAACTAATTTGATACCACTAATAATTTAGTCTGTCTTTTATTTGCTTTTGACGCCGCCGCGAGGAGCAATCGTAGCCACTTATTTGTTTGCTTGAAAGGAGTACGTTGTTTATCACTGATTATCAATTAGGTGGCTCCCTCCTGTACATAGCAAATACCACATATCATGTTATTTCTTAGGGCAATGCGTTTGCATGTATTGCTGAACTTGAAAGCGAACTATACCACGGCAAGATGAGTTCGTATGGCTTTGACCTACTTTCATCCTGATGATAATCTCCTCAATATTCATGGAAACCGAAAATGATTACATACAAGTTGGTAAGATTACTCTTCTCCTTGAGCGTATGCATTATTTCGTCCAGACACCTGAAAACTCTCCATTGCAATGTTCTCTGTCAAAGACCATGACTGAATTAATCAGTGAATTCTTCCTCTACAACATAACCTTGACAGGATTACATGTCCTTTGGGGACTTCAGTTACAGCCAGGAGACACGGTTAAATTGGAGGATGCCATCTGATAATTTTCACAAAATGTAAGTCATTGGCACAGGTATAATGGAGCACTGTACACAGCAGAAGTGTATTATCGGCAGACGTAAGCCTTTCTCAACGTCTTCTCCAGCTAGAATCAGGCAACGACAGTCACACCAAAGGCCTATATCGTAATCAGAACAACAAACCGAAGAGTGCTGCACTGTGAATAGCAGACGAAACCCGGAAGATACTCCCTCGCCTCACACAGGTGAGAGAGCTGAATTGTAAACTCAGCAATATGATTTCAGCGAGGAGAAAACATCGCGTTATTCTTGCAGCATAGTTTGATTAATAAAAGTTCAAATAAAACAATTACCTATATCAGTCATACTTTTTATTTCATCCCAGGACGCGTTTCAAGAGTTTACACTCACATCTTCAATTGGAACAATGATATTATGTTACATATTTCCTAGCTGGATCCAGTCAGCTGTTTGCTGTAGTTTCATATTGATACAAAAACGTGTATCAGTCACTTGGTAGCATAAAATGGAACAAAATTATAAATTCCCAACAGTGGTACAGTTACTTAGAGTCGCTTCAAGTACACAGAACCCTGCAGTTCGTAGTGTATATACGATATTAATCTGTTTCACTGAACACAAAGCAATAACATAAACAAACCAAAGATTACAACGATGTTATGATATAGTGACTTACCTCACAAATCGTTCTTTACTAACTTAAATTGTGGACCATACACTGATGAGCCAAAACATTACGACAAAAGTATGTAAGCGGAGCTGAGACAAATGGAGGATCAACTACGCTAAGTTATGGGCTGCAAATGGGAAAATCGATTAAGATAAGCGACATTGACAAAGGGTAGATCATCATTATGAAGATCGTGTCACAGAGTATCCCGAAAATCGCAAAGCTGGACGAATGTTCACGTGCTACTGTCGTGAGCATCTACGGAGAGAGGCAGAATGACGGTTAAATTGCCAGTAGAAGCTAAACTGTTGCACATGAACGACGCTTCACAGAACATCAGGTGCGGAGGATTGTCTGCTTTGCAAAGTAGGATAGATGGTGACCTGTGGAATCACTGCCGAAAGATTACAAACTTGGTGCACGCACAAGTGTTTCGAAACGCACCGTTTCTCGTACACTGTTGAACATGGAGCTCTGCAGCAGAACACCCCCACGTGTTCACATGTTGACTCAACGACATTGTCAATTACGATTGCAGTAGTTGCTAAACCATTTGGATTTGACCGTTGATAAATGAAAAGGTGTCATCTCTTCGGGTGGATCATATTTTTGGTACAGTAGTCTGGTGGTCGTCTCTACAAACGCTGTCATCGAGGTGAATGCGGCTTGAAACGTCCAGTGCACCACGGATACAGGATGGTGGGCGCAGTATTATGCTATGAGAGACATTCTCCTGCGCTTCATGGGACCTGTGGTAGTAATCGAAGACACGCTCATAGCAGTCAACCACCTGCATCCCCTCATGCTTGCAAGCCAGAACCGTGCTACAGTAATTTGAGCACCATTATAGTGAACTCACTTTGTTGTCTCGGCTACCAAATTCGCCTGATGTGAATCCTATAGGACCTCTCTCTCTCGCCATCGGGCGCAATTACCACGTACGCCAATCAGCGGCCCATTATTTACGCGAATTACATGACCAGGCTGCATCCAAGCAACAAAAATGTAACATAGCGTCATTATTACGACACACATAACCAATCTGCCATAGTTACACGCATTCACTACATTGGACATTCATTTAATTACATAAAGCACAGTCTAATAGAACTTCACAAAATAAACAAGGACACAAACTCATTCTATATGAAGAAGTGGAAATTTTCATTCACAAGAGAGAATATGGACAGAACACACTAAATTCAAAAGCTGAGACAGTGGCAGTCAGCTTCTTTAAGAGCTTCACAGATATACCACATGATGCACTGTAACTCTTTCCACGTTCTACATCCTGAGACACCTTAATAAAAGATAATTCCCAAATCACTGTACAAAAACAGTAACAATTAGATTAACTCGATAGTAAGCCTGCAAGTTTTATATTTTTAATTTTTTGTCTTTAATATCATGTATTTGCAATACTAATACTTTTAACAGGTCGTTTTAAAAACTGAAACCGTTTCATAATTGTTATCTGTGTTTACTGTCCACAATTGGAGCAAGTAATGAATGATCTCCGAAGCAAGGCACGCTATCCTCACATCATTATGATCTTTGTTTGTTTATGTTATCGGTTCGTGTTCTATGAGAAAAATTAAGTGAAAAATGCATTTTTATCATGAACAGCAGTGTTCTGTGCTCTGGAACAGATTGTAAGTAACTGTAACACCATTTAACATTTGTAGTTTTAGTGCTATATTACGCTGACACGTGCCTGTTGCACTTTTTTGAACAAAATGAAACCACGACAAACAACTGGTTGCATCCAAGAAAATAAAATGTAACATAGCGTCATTATGACACCTCATGATGAGAGTGTAAACTGTCCAAACGAGTCGTGGGATGAAATAAGGACAGAGATTGAGGCAGTTAATACCAACAGTCCATCATGGAATACGTAAAAGTATAATTTTATTTCACAAGAGAGGGAGAGAGAGAGATAGATAGATAGAGAGAGAGAGAGAGAGAGAGAGAGAGAGAGAGAGAGAGAGTTTAGCAAGAATACCTATCAGGCTGCAAATATAATAGAAAGGAAACAAGATTAAGCCTTGAAAGCCATTCTTTTGAAACAGAAGCGTGGTGCAGGTCGCTGATATTTCTGGAAAATTTAGGTCATATTCAGTCATCACTGGCCAAGAATAATTTCATTGCCCCAGACAAACAATAATAAAGACTCAAGCATCCGAGCCTTCCAATGAATTACGTTGCAGTACACCAGCTACAAGGCTAAACCTGTTGTGTGCAATCTGAAGTTTGCCACGATCATTTCTGTCTTCGAAACAGCTGCCTGTGTGGCCTTCTGTACTCGGTCACTGTGAGCTGCCGACCACACAACCACTGATGAGAAGACTTGGAGACTTCTACCTCTGGCTTGCTGAGATCAACTGATTGTGATTGGTGTACTGTCCACCTATCACAGAATCTGGGTTTTGGGCAAAGTGCTGCTGCTCACGAGTAGTGCCAGTAAGCAGTGGTCGACATCCCCAGCCTTCCTTGGTGGAAGGACCACGCTGTTGTCCATCTCTACACAGTGCAAATATACTGAAAGTATACCGGAGAACATCCTTTTGATGTCCACGAGAGTTCACCAGTAATACACTCCTGGAAATTGAAATAAGAACACCGTGAATTCATTGTCCCAGGAAGGGGAAACTTTATTGACACATTCCTGGGGTCAGATACATCACATGATCACACTGACAGAACCACAGGCACATAGACACAGGCAACAGAGCATGCACAATGTCGGCACTAGTACAGTGTATATCCACCTTTCGCAGCAATGCAGGCTGCTATTCTCCCATGGAGACGATCGTAGAGATGCTGGATGTAGTCCTGTGGAACGGCTTGCCATGCCATTTCCACCTGGCGCCTCAGTTGGACCAGCGTTCGTGCTGGACGTGCAGACCGCGTGAGACGACGCTTCATCCAGTCCCAAACATGCTCAATGGGGGACAGATCCGCAGATCTTGCTGGCCAGGGTAGTTGACTTACACCTTCTAGAGCACGTTGGGTGGCACGGGATACATGCGGACGTGCATTGTCCTGTTGGAACAGCAAGTTCCCTTGCCGGTCTAGGAATGGTAGAACGATGGGTTCGATGACGGTTTGGATGTACCGTGCACTATTCAGTGTCCCCTCGACGATCACCAGTGGTGTACGGCCAGTGTAGGAGATCGCTCCCCACACCATGATGCCTGGTGTTGGCCCTGTGTGCCTCGGTCGTATGCAGTCCTGATTGTGGCGCTCACCTGCACGGCGCCAAACACGCATACGACCATCATTGGCACCAAGGCAGAAGCGACTCTCATCGCTGAAGACGACACGTCTCCATTCGTCCCTCCATTCACGCCTGTCGCGACACCACTGGAGGCGGGCTGCACGATGTTGGGGCGTGAGCGGAAGACGGCCTAACGGTGTGCGGGACCGTAGCCCAGCTTCATGGAGACGGTTGCGAATGGTCCTCGCCGATACCCCAGGAGCAACAGTGTCCCTAATTTGCTGGGAAGTGGCGGTGCGGTCCCCTACGGCACTGCGTAGGATCCTACGGTCTTGGCGTGCATCCGTGCGTCGCTGCGGTCCGGTCCCAGGTCGACGGGCACGTGCACCTTCCGCCAACCACTGGCGACAACATCGATGTACTGTGGAGACCTCACGCCCCACGTGTTGAGCAATTCGGCGGTACGTCCACCCGGCCTCCCGCATGCCCACTATACGCCCTCGCTCAAAGTCCGTCAACTGCACATACGGTTCACGTCCACGCTGTCGCGGCATGCTACCAGTGTTAAAGACTGCGATGGAGCTCCGTATGCCACGGCAAACTGGCTGACACTGACGGCGGCGGTGCACAAATGCTGCGCAGCTAGCGCCATTCGACGGCCAACACCGCGGTTCCTGGTGTGTCCGCTGTGCCGTGCGTGTGATCATTGCTTGTACAGCCCCCTCGCAGTGTCCGGAGCAAGTATGGTGGGTCTGACACACCGGTGTCAATGTGTTCTTTTTTCCATTTCCAGGAGTGTATGTTGTTGATGTCCTCGGCAGCAACACCTGATTTACGTGCTACGCCAGCTGTCAGCGAGACCTGCCACCTGCCCGACACCGTATTTACGTGAATTGACGCTACCATGGCTGTGTCTTCCGAAGATTGATGAGGTAGCGTCAATACGTTCCGAAGCGTGCGCTGCACTGCCGCTGACCCCGGTGCCGCCACAAAGAATAATACACGATTGTAAATTGTCAAATAATAAATATTTTCCGCCGATGTTGTACAGCTAGCGTCCAGTGCGCCGACCTGTATGCACCACAGCACTCCTTGCTCCATCATAACGGGCCGGCCTCTGTGGTCGAACGGTTCTAGGCGTTTCAGTCTGGAACCACGCTGCTGCCACGGTCGCAGGTTGAAATCCTTGCTCGGGCATGGATGTGTGTGATGCCCTTAGGTTAGTTAGGTTTAAGTAGTTATAAGTCTAGGGACTGATGACCTCAGATGTCCCATAGTTCTCGGAGCCATTCGAATCCAAACTGGCGTCAGAAGTATATACGTCCGTTTCTGCCGCCATAGCAGAACCACGTCTCAACGACGTCTGGACCTCTAGCCCGACTCAGTGGATTGTGGTGAGTAAACATACTGTGGTGATAAAAGTCATTGGGTACCTCCTTTATTGTGTCGGACCTCTCTTTTCCTAGTATACTGCAACAAATCGACGTGGCATGGACTCAACAAGTGGTTGGAAGTCCGCTGCAGAAATATTGGGCAATGCAGCCTCTATAGCTGTCCGTAACTGCGAAACCGTTTCCGGTGCACGATTTTGCCCACGAACCGACCTCTCGATTATGTCTTGTAAATCTTCGATGGCATTTATGTCCGGCGATATGAGAGGTCAAACTATTAGATCGAATTGACCAGAATATTCTTCAGACTAATCGTCAATAAAAATGGCCCAGTGACATGGAGCATTGTCATCCATAAAAACTGATTATTTGGGAACACGAAGCCCTTGACCGGTTCCAAATGGTCTTCAAATAGCCGAACATAATAATTACCAGTCAAATATCATTTCAGTTGGACAAGAAGACACAGTCCGTTCCATGTAAACACAACCCACAACATTATGGAGCCTGTACCTGCTTAGACAGTGCCTTGTTGACAATTTGGGTCCATAGCTTCGTGGGGTCTGCGCCACACCTTGACCCTACGATCAGCTCTTACTAACTGCAATAGGGACTCATCTGACAAGACCACAGTTTTCCACTCGTCTAGAGTCCTACGGATTGGGTCACGAGGTTAGGACAGGCGCCGCAGGCGAAGTCGTGCTGTTCACAAGGGCCCTAGCTTATTTCGTCTGCTGTCATAGTTCATTAAGGCCAAATTTCTCCGATCCTTGTTAACAGGTACGGTCGTCGTACGTCCCACATTGATTTCTGCGTTTATTTTACACAGCGTGGCTTGTGGTTTAACGCTGACGACTCTGCGCAAACGCCGCTGCTTACGATTGTTGAGTGAGGACCGTCGAATACTGCATTGTTAGTGATGAGATGTAATGCCTGTTTTGTGGTATTCTCAGCACACTCTTGACACCGTGGATTGCAAAATACTGAATTCCTTAGTAATTTCCGAAATGGAATGTCTCATGAGTTTAGCTCTAACAACCATTTCGTGTCCAAAGTGTCTTAATTCCCGTCGTGCGGCCATAATAACGTCGGAAAAAATTTCATATGAATAACCTGTGTACAAATTATAGCTGCGCCGGTGTACTGCCCTTTCATACCTTTTGACCCTGCACTATCGCCACCTGTATTGTGCATATCGCTATCCAATGACTTTGTCAGCGACGTGTGCTTCATGACCATGTCGAATCTTAGGTGCATTAATTCCACTCTCGAAGTGTCGTTTGTTAAACCACAGGAACTTGCTGACTTGTCATTGCGAGAAGAAATTCCAGATAACTATTTTAATACTAGTGATGTGGAATTTCTTTTCATTTATCAGGCCATGAGTGCCCATACACCAGCTGTGTGTTACACTTGTTGAAGGTTTTTCCATTTATTGGAGGAATTTTCTAAAACACGCTGTGCTGTGATCGGACGTGTTACTGTATTCGTTTGTGAGGAGGGCTCATAAATCTCTGAATTTAAGAATGGAGTAGTGACCTTCACGAGGATCCACACTGACAGATCGTCTAATACGCTTATTACGATAGTAGTGTGTCTGAGTGTGTTCATCAAGGGTTTGGGTTGCTCTCTTTCGTTGCGTTTTGTGTAACCGTTAGCGTGTCAAAAAGTCTTCGTGTTTCCACAGAGAGCTACACTGGAGGAATTATGAGAATTTTAACATCTGCAGTAGCTCGTTTGCATGAGAGAAGAATAGAGTAACTCGCAACCACTTTAAATATGTTCAAACAGCGAATGCAAATGACGCAGCATTAGCGGAAGAATGAAGGGTAGAGAAAGAGGGAGAACGAAGACAAAATATGAGACCCTTGGTGCGAGGAGGACGCTGATGGAGTCAGCCGAGAAGTAAAACAAAAGGAAGAAATCCAAGTTGATAATTGCTCGTTTGAGATAGGGAAATGCCAATAGGTGCCTGGATTCAAACGCTGTGTATTTTGCTGTAAGTTTACTTGCGATGTAATGTGCCTTGTGGAAGAAACGTACAGTATGTAAGAGTATCAGCCTCTGCGACTTGTGAAAATGTAAAATCTAGGAATTCTGTAAAGCTGAACGAAGTGAGTGTGTGCTGTACGAAAGCAAATGGGTTTATGTGTAACAACAAGAATGATAATGATTTAGGTGCCGCAGTATCTAGGCCACTGGGTGATAATGATTTTAGTTTTGAGGCCGCGCGGGAATAGCCGAACGGTCTGGACGCTGCAGTCATGGACTGTGCGGCTGATCCCGGCGGAGGTTCGAGTCCTCCCTCGGGCATGGGTGCGTGTGTTTATCCTATAGGATAATTTAGGTTAAATAGTGTGTAAACTTAGGGACTCATGACCTTAGGAGTTAAGTCCCATAAGATTTCACACACATTTGAACATTTTTTTTTTAGTTTTGAGTACGTGGAGTCTGCACCACATATGTAGGGAATTACATGTGCCACTGATTTTTGCGTCATGCAGAGTGGAATTGTAAACGATATTTTAGGGTAAATACTACAGAGAGAGTAAACGACACTAACGATTATACTGTTTCTGTTGCGAATTTGTGAATGATGCACTAGTACAGGCACATTTATTTCTGCCGGATGCAGAATCGTCATTACTTGAAAAAGATCGACTTTCTCCTCGGGAAAGGAAGAGGAAGTGAAGAAGAAGGAAAAATACCCGTAAATTAATAAGCGAGCCGAAGAGGTTGAATTCTTTCCGGAGTTTGTGCCTGAAAATCGGTATGAATTCAACTATATTTGCGATGTTATAGGAAATGATAATAACGAAAACATCGTGTAATTGTTCCCATAAAATACAGTCACATGCAGAGAGATATTTTTTCAGTCAAAGTAGGCAGGTATAAGCGTTACATCGTCGCAAGCGTCTGTTATTTTGAAAGTAGAACCACCTAAACAGCGTACGGCATCCCTAAGAGTAGACACATACGAAGTGGCGAAGAGCATGAGCAAGTGAGTTGTAAAAAGAAAACGTACGATGAGGCATGCCATTTCAAAACGTAGTCAGTCTGTAAGTATCTGTAAAAGGAGAAAAGTAACCGGATCTATCGATCAGCACTTTACATGTCGTTATAATGTAATTGCGAAAGCATAGATTCTAAGATTTGTTTTGAGGAAACGTAGGTGAAACACTTGTTTCAAACAAAAAAGTACAAGATGATGAAACGAAAAAGAAGATCAAACAATCGCCTTGTTGGTATCTTCCCTTGCCAAACATGAACTGTAACAATCATCAAAGTGTAACATTAAAGTGTAACTTAAAATAAGATTGTACACATGTATTAGAGAGTAAGCGCTCAATCTAGATATAGTAGGGGTCAGTGAAGTGTAGTGGAAGGAAGACAAGGATTTCTGGTCAGATGAGTATCGGGTAATATCAACAGCAGCAGAAAATGGTATAACAGGTGTAGGATTCGTTATGAATAGGAAGGTAGGGCAGAGGGTGTGTTACTGTGAACAATTCAGTGACCGGTTTGTTCTAATCAGAATCGACAGCAGACTAACACCGACAACGGTAGTTCAGGTATACATGCCGACGTCGCAAGCTGAAGATGAACAGATAGAGAAAGTGTATGAGGATATTGAAAGGGTAACGCAGTATGTAAAGGTGGACGAAAATCTAATAGTCATGGGCGACTGGAATGCAATTGTGGGGGAAGGAGTAGAAGAAAAGGTTACAGAAGAATATGGGCTTGGGACAACTAATGAAAGAAGAGAAAGACTAATTGAGTTCTGTAACAAGTTTCAGCTAGTAATAGCGAATACCCTGTTCAAGAATCACAAGAGGAGGAGGTATACTTGGAAAAGGCCGGGAGATACGGGAAGATTTCAATTACATTACATCATGGTCAGACAGAGATTCCGAAATCAGATACTGGATTGTAAGGCGTACCCAGGAGCAGATATAGACTCAGATCAGAATATAGTAGTGATGAAGAGTAGGCTGAAGTTCAAGATATTAGTCAGGAAGAATCAATACGCAAAGGAGTGGAATACGGAAGTACTAAGGAATGACGAGATACGTTTGAAGTTCTCTAACGCTATAGATACAGCAATAAGGAATAGCGCATTAGTCAGTACAGTTGAAGAGGAATGGACATCTCTAAAAAGGGCCATCACAGAAGTTGGGAAGGAAAACATAGGCACAAAGAAGGTAGCTGCGAAGAAACCATTGGTAACAGAAGAAATACTTCAGTTGATTGATGAAAGGAGGAAGTACAAACATGTCCCGGGAAAATCAGGAATACAGAAATTCAAGTCGCTGAGGAATGAAATAAATAGGAAGTGCAGGGAAGCTAAGACGAAATGGATGCAGGAAAAATGTGAAGACATCGAAAAAGATATGATTGTCGGAAGGACAGACTCAGCATACAGGAAAGTCAAAACAACCTTTGGTGACATTAAAAGCAACGGTGGTAACATTAATAGTGCAACGGGAATTCCACTGTTAAATGCAGAGGAGAGAGCAGATAGGTGGAAAGAATACATTGAAAGCCTCTATGAGGGTGAAGATTTGTTTGATGTGATAGAAGAAGAAACAGGAGTCGATTTAGATGAGATTGGGGATCCAGTATTAGAATCGGAATTTAAAAGAGCTTTGGAGGACTTACGGTCAAATAAGGCAGAAGGGATAGATAACATTCCATCAGAATTTCTAAAATCATTGGGGGAAGTGGCAACAAAACGACTATTCACGTTGGTGTGTAGAATATATGAGTCTGGCGATATACCATCTGACTTTCGGAAAAGCATCATCCACACAATTCAGAAGACGGCAAGAGCTGACAAGTGCGAGAATTATCGCACAATCAGCTTAACAGCTCATGCATCGAATCTGCTTACAAGAATAATATACAGAAGAATGGAAAAGAAAATTGAGAATGCGCTAGGTGACGATCAGTTTGGCTTTAGGAAAAGCAAAGGGACGAGAGAGGCAATTCTGACGTTATGGCTAATAATGAAAGCAAGGTTAAAGAAAAATCAAGACACTTTCATAGGATTTGTCGACCCGGAAAAAGCGTTCGACAATATAAAATGGTGCAAGCTGTTCGAGATTCTGAAAAAAGTTGGGGTAAGCTATAGGGAGAGACGGGTCATATACAATATGTACAACAACCAAGAGGGAATAATAAGAGTGGACGATCAAGAACGAAGTGCTCGTATTAAGAAGGGTGTAAGACAAGGCTGTAGCCTTTCGCCCCTACTTTTTAATCTGTACATCGAGGAAGCAATGATGGAAATAAAAGAAAGGTTCAGGAGTGGAATTAAATTACAAGGTGAAAGGATATCAATGATAACATTCGCTGATGACATTGCTATCCTGAGTGAAAGTGAAGAAGAATTAAATGATCTGCTGAACGGAGTGAACAGTCTAATGAGTACACAGTATGGTTTGAGAGTAAATCGGAGAAAGACGAAGGTAATGAGAAGTAGTAGAAATGAGAACAGCGAGAAACTTAACATCAGGATTGATGGTCACGAAGTCAATGAAGTTCAGGAATTCTGCTACCTAGGCAGTAAAATAATCAATGACGGACGGAGCAAGGAGGACATCAGAAGCAGACTCGCTATGGCAACTAAGGCATTTCTGGCCAAGAGAAGTCTACTAATATCAAATACCGGCCTTAATTTTAGGAAGAAATTTCTGAGGATGTACGTCTGGAGTACAGCATTGTATGGTAGTGAAACATGGACTGTGGGAAAACCGGAACAGAAGAGAATCGAAGCATTTGAGATGTGGTGCTATAGACGAATGTTGAAAATTAGGTGGGCTGATAAGGTAAGGTATGAGGAGGTTCTACGCAGAATCGGAGAGGAAAGGAATATGTGGAAAACACTGATTAGGAGAAGGGATAGGATGATAGGATATCTGCTAAGACAGAGATTGGAATACGTCAAGCAAATAATTGAGGACGCAGGTTGCAAGTGCTACTCTGAGATGAAGAGGTTAGCACAGGAAAGGAATTCGTGGCGGGCCACATCAAACCAGTCAGTAGACTGATGACAAAAAAAAAAAAAAAAAAAAAAAACCAAAGAATATGGAATTAAGAAAAGACTAAAAAGCTTTTTTACCTTGCTTCTCATACGTTTATGTGATAGAAAATAGTACACTGTGCAGTTATTTCCTCAAAATGCATGACTTAAGAGTGTTTCAGAGGAAAATTAGGAGAAATTCCGGACGAATTTTTCAAAGGAGGGGTTACTACTTCTACTGCATAAATGTACACTGAGATCACACAAGTTATGGGATAGCGATATGCAAATACACAGATAACGTTATTATCGGGTACACAAGGTGTGAAAGAGCAGTGCATTGTCGAACTATCATTTGTACTCAGATGATTCATGTCAAAAGTTTTCCGACATGATTATGGTCGCACGACAGGAAATTACATACTTTGCACGCGGAATGACAGTTGGAAATCGTTAGGGAAATCAATATTCCAAGATCCACAGTGTCAAGAGAGTGTTGAGAATACCACATAACAGATATTACGTCTCACCACGGACAATGCAATGGCCGACGGCCTCCACTTAGTGACGGAGAGCAGCGGCGTTTGTGTAGAGATGACAGTGCTGACAGACAAGCAAAACTGTGTGAAATAACCACAGAAATCAATGTGGCACTTACGATAAACGATTCCGTTAGGACAGTGTACAGAACTTTGGCATTAATGGGCTATGGCAGCAGATGACCGACACTAGCGTCTTTGGTAACAGCACGTCATCGTCTGCAGAGTCTCTTCTTGGCTCGTGACCATGTTGGTTGGACCGTAGACGACTGGAAAACCGTGACCTTGTCAGATGAGTCCCGATTTCAGTTGCTATGAG
Organism: Schistocerca cancellata; assembly: GCF_023864275.1. Classification (NCBI taxonomy): domain Eukaryota; kingdom Metazoa; phylum Arthropoda; class Insecta; order Orthoptera; family Acrididae; genus Schistocerca; species Schistocerca cancellata. The sequence continues at coordinate 710,152,385 of NC_064630.1, forward strand.
GATACTGAACGGGTAATTCAGTACGTTAATGGAGATAAAAATGTAATAGTCATGGGTGACTGGAATGCTGTTATAGGGGAAGGAATAGAAGAAAGGGTTTCAGGACAGTATGGGATCAGTATTAGGATTGAGAGAGGAGATAGACCAACTCAGTTCTGCAACAAATTTCAGCTGGTAACAGTGAATACCCTGTTCAAGAAATACAAGAAGCAGAGGTATACTTGGAAAAGGCTGGGAGATACGGGAAGGTTAAACTTACATCACATCGTGATCAATCAGCGATTCCGAAATCATATGCTAGATTGAAAGGGGTACCCATGACCAGATATAGACTCAGATCACAATTTAGTAGTGATGAAGCATACTGTACGACACTAGTCAGACAGAATTAGTGAGCAAAGAAGTTGGATACGGAAGTACTAGGGAAGAAAGAGATACACTTGCAATTCTGCAAGCCAATAGATATCTACATCTACACCTACTTCTACAACTAATTACTTTGCAAGTCACCGTACGCTGCGTGGCGGTGGTACTCTGTACCATACTAATCATTTCCTTTCCTGTTCCACTCCGAAAGAGAGCGAGAGAAAACTGACCCTATATATGCCTTCGTCTGATCTCCCATTTCTCGTATCTTATCTTCATGGTCGTTATGCGCAATGTATGTTGGCAGCAGTAGAACTGTATGCCAGTTAGTTTCAAATGCCGATTTTCTAAATTTTCTGAGTACTGTTTCTCGAAAAGGCATAGTTCAGTAACGTGTTCAGTTGAAGAGGAATGGACGTCTCTAAAGACAGTAATCACAAAATTTGAAGAGAAAAACACTCGGACAACGAATGTAATTGCGATGAAACCATAGGTAAAAGAAGTAATACTCCAGTTGATCGATGAATAAAAGTACAAGAATCTTTGTGAAACTTCAGGAATACAAAAATCCGAGTTGGTTAGGAATGAAGTAAATAGGAACTGCAGGGAAGCTAAAACGAAATCACTGCATGAAAACCACAAAGAAATCGAAAAAGAAATGATTGTCTGAAGGACTGACTCAGCATATAGAAAAGTCAAAACAACCTGCGGTGAGGCCGGTCGGAGTGGCCGTGCGGTTCTAGGCGCTACAGTCTGGAACCGAGCGACCGCCACGGTCGCAGGTTCGAATCCTGCCTCGGGCATGGATGTGTGTGATGTCCTTAGGTTAGTTAGGTTTAATTAGTTCTAAGTTCTAGGCGACTGATGACCTCAGACGTTAAGTCGCATAGTGCTCAGAGCCATTTGAACCTGCGGTGAAACTAATAGCAAGGGAGGTAACATTAATTCCATTAATTCCATCATTAAATCCAGAGGAGAGAGATGATAGACAGAAAGAGTACACCGACGATCTCTATGAGGTGGAAGTTTTATCTAATGATGCTATAGAAGAAGAAATAGGAGTCGATAGGGAAGAGGCTGGCGATTCAGTATTAGACTCAGATTTTACAAAAGCTTTGGAAGCATCATCCACACAGTTCCAAAGATTGCAAGAGCAGGTAAGTGCGAGAACTATCGCACAATCGGCTTAAGAGCTCCTGAATTCAAGCTGCTGGCGAGAATAACAAACAGAAGCATAGAACAGAAAACTGCGTCTGTGTCAGATGACGATCAGTTTGGCTTTAGGAAAGGTAAAGGTACCAGAGAGTCAGTTCTGACTTTGCAGTTCATAATGGAAGAAAATTCAAGCCACGTTCATAGGATTTCTCGACCTGGAAAAAGCCTTCGACAAAGTCAAATCGTGAAAGATGTTCGAAATTCTGAGAAAAATGAGGGTAAGCTATAGGGAAGGAAGGGTAGTATACAATCTATACAAGAAGCAAGAGAGAACGGTAAGATACTAAAATGTAGACTTTCACGGCCGGAAATATCATGTCCATTATAATTATCCGGGCTGTTATGCCGTGGTCGGTTGATGAATTCTGTGGTGATTCCCAACGTTGCGTCTCCGACTGCGGGAGACATCTTCAAGGGGGTCCGTAGCTCGATGTGTGTGTTGGACCTTCCATCGAGCTACGGACCCCCTTGAAGATGTCTCCCACAGTCGGAGACGAAACGTTGGGAATCACCACAGAATTCATCAACCGACCACGGCATACCAGCCCGGATAATTATAATGGAGAGAACGGTAAGAGTGAAAGACCAAGAAGAAGCTGGGATTAAAACGGGTGTAACGCAGGAATGTAGTCTTTCGCCCCTTCTGTTCAATCTATACAAGTGATGATGTAGATTAAAAAAAGGTCCAAGAGAGGAATGTAAATTCAAGGCGGAAAGATATCAATGATAAAATTCGCTGATGACACTGATATTCTCTGTGAAAGTGAAGAAGAACTATAAGTTCTGGAATAAACAGTCTAACGAGTACAGAATATGGATTGAGAGTAAATGGAAGAAAGACGAAAGTAATGAGAATCAATGACGGACGAAGTAAGGAGAACATCAAAAGCATATTAGCACTGACAGAAAGGGCATTTCTGGTCAAGCAAAGTCTACTGGTATCAAACACACGCCTTAGTATGTGGGAGAAATTTCTGAGAACGTACGTTTGGATCACAGCATGGTATGGTAGTGAAACTTGGACTGTGCGAAAATAACAAAATAAGAGAACCGAAGCGTTTGAGATGTGGCGCTACAGACGAGTGTTGACAATTTTCTGGTTTGATAGAGTAAGGAATGAGGATGTTCGCCGCAAAAACGTCGAGGAATGGAATTCATGGAAAACACTGACAAGAAGAAGGGACGATATTGTAGGCCATTTGTTAAGTTATCAGGGAATAACTTCCACGGTACTAGAGGGAACTCCATAGTTCTGTGGGCTGTGTTTACATGGAATCTACTGGGTACTCTGATCCAGCTGAACCGGTGGGATTGGTCATGTTCGGCTACTTGGAGAGCATATGCAGTCATTCATGGAATTCATGTTCCCAAACAAGGATGCGCCATATCACCGAGCTGCAGTTGTTAGCGATATGTTTGAAGAACTTTGTGGAAGATTTGATCTAATAGTTGGCCACCCAGGCGGCCCGGCATCAATTCCATCGGGCATTTATGGGATATAATAGAGGTCAGATCGTGCGCAAAATCCTGCCGGCACCACGTTCGTATTTGTGGACGGCTACAGAGGCAGCATGGCTGAATTTTTTCTGCAGGGGACCTCTAACAACATGAGTCAATATCATGTCGAATTGCTGCGCTACGCTTCGCAAAAAGAGGTCCGACACGATATTGAAAGGTATCACTCGGCTTTTGGTATCTCATCGTATTTTCGGGAAATGTAAAATTTTCTCAAATTCCTTTCCAGACCAAGCCAACAACCCACATCGCAGTCTGCACGACAAACAGGCAGCAAGCCGTCATAGATAGTTGGACAGGAAAACCCGGGAGAGGACACTAGCGAGAGGACTGAATAGTAAACTTAGCAACATTGCCTCTGCGAGGTGAAAACATAGCGTTTTTCTTAAAGCGTAGCTTGGTTTCACAAGAAATAGAGTACAGGTTTCACAAGACCTACTAGGCATCTAACGTGGAGGAAACGCAACAAGCTCAACCACTGACGGCCGGTGGGGAAGTTCGCTGATGAGCCCAGATAAGTAGGTGACATTCGGCCAAAACTAGCCAGGCATAACGACATAGCCCCAGATGAAGAGTAATAAATACCTAAACTTTTCCAAGATTTCCATCAATTACCTTGCAGTGTACCAACTACGGGGACGAACCTATACTGTGCTATTACCTTTCGCCAAGATGGCTTCTGTCTTCGAGACTGCTATCTATCTGGTGTGCTGTACGTATGCGCTGTGAGCTGCCCACGATACATCCATGGGTGAGAAAACTTGGGGGCTTCTACCTCCAGCTTGCTGATGGTGTCAGCCACGTGTCACAGTATTTTGGAGGTGCGCTAAGTACCGCCGCCCCTGACCAGTAATTGTGAGCAATCATTCATATCCTCTGATTTCTTTTAGTAGCATTGTGCTGTTGTCCATCTCCACACTATGCAGAGCTGCTGATGGATTACCCATGCATTTCCCCCGCACGAGAGTGCACTGGTAACACGCTGCCGCTGTCTTGGGCAGCAGTGCTTGCTGCGTGGGATGTGCCAACTCCCAGCTAGGCCTGCCATCCTCTCGCACCGTGTTTTACGTGAATGGATACTGCCGGGGCGAAATCCTCCGAAGATTGCTCAGGCAGTGTTAGCACTTTAGGAGCCCGTGCTCTGCACTGCCTCTCACCTGGACGCGACCTCAAAGAAGAATTCATGATAGTAAACTTTACCAAATTGTTGTTATGCTAATGTGGTAACATTGACGCCTAGTGCACCGACCAGCCGGCCTCACTGCACTCCACACTCCCTCATCCCGATAACAGCACGTGTCTCAATTCAGATCTTTGTAACGGATTTTAGCTGCTGTTTGATTGCATTTAATACATCTAGACACTCATCCACATGTTCAAAGACACCATTAATTCCATCGCTATAAATTGCAGTTTCTAGTCTTCTAGTACCATGTTTTTTAGGCAAGGAGACCTAAAAGTTTCTCGCATGCACATACCATGGTACTTTATAACACGGTAAATTATTAAAAATTTACTTCTGACTCATGACTTTGTCATCTGATGTACAAATCTGTTATGTATTTTTATTGGACAACTAATTCGTGTCCTCGTTAAACTGTCTTATCATAGTTTACAGTAAGATTACTCATTTCTCAGAAGACTTCTTTTGACAAAGCGGTCGTGATGTGATGTTACGTAGTCACACATTTCCATTTTGATCAAAATCCTAGGAAACATCGCGTTATATACACGTCCACAATGTGACAGTTGTCTACAGATGCTGTTGGAGCAGTGCAGACATTGTTCCATTAGAACATCCATATTGAAGTCTACCAATTCCACTTTGTATGAAGGAGGCACAGTAATTTCCTCCGTGGTTCCCAGGGTTTCCTTGCAATTTTTTCCCAGTATTCCTCTTGCTACCACACTATTGCCCAGGTGCTGGAGAAACTACAGTTTCGTCTTGACACATTGTCCTCTGTTGCAGTATCTGTGGTGTTATCTCTCTCTTATACCTGCTGCTTAGGATTAATTCTCTTACTATAACTGTCTTAAGAGTACAAGGTACATCAAATCTGTTTCTTAAGGAATGTGGAACAGCGTGCAGGAGCTGAAACAGTTAATGGCATCTTTTTCCTGAGACATTTAGAACAAAATCCTTCTTAAAAATGAGTCAATTTAACTTCGAAATTAGCAAATTTTGTGTCGAAATTAAGGAATTTTGTATCGAAATCGCAAATCTCTTGTATGTCGAAATCAATTAATTTTGCATCGAAATCGTTGAGTTTTATGTTGAAACGAGTCAGTACATTTTGTATCGAAATAGTGAATATTATACTGAAATCCTCTGTTTTATGTCGGAAACAGTGAATTTTACACCATTGACAATTCATACGACAACTGAAAAATGGCAAAAATTATGATTACCTTACTTCGAATCCAGAGAAAGTTGACAATAGTTTTGGCTACTAATCGAAGTCACGGAGAAGAACACATACAAAATGTGTGTCAGCTTTACAGCCTAACTAGTTAGAGGAATGGTATCTTTTTTGTGTGCGAATTCATTTCGATCCATTACCATCAGTTTTCGTAACCTGTTGGTTCGTTAATAACCTAGCACCTTACGATCTGCGATGAAACTCCCACATATCTTTTGAACCTATACAGGAACGTGTTATTTCCACATGGGATACTGACCTAACAGATAGTGACCTAAGACGAAAGGGAATACTGTGTGGTTATCACCAACGAGTATCGTTATTCACTCATCATTCACATGATGCCACGTTTTGCAGAGATGAACTTGGAAAATTTGCCATGTAGTTAGACTAAAAAGTGTGGGTTTATTTCCTCAGCATTCAATCGTCACAAAGATTCTCCAAATAACCACACTATCTGCAAAGTGCTGACAGGAGCATATATTCTTCTGTCTCCAAATGTTTACAATGAAAGCATCCGTAAACACAGATTTCTAATTACCACAGTCACCACTTTATTACACAAAAAATGAGGATTATGGTGGAAGTGGAATGCATTACAATGATAGTTAGCTATCTTCAATACAATTTTACGCTTACAAAGCCTTATAAAACCTCATTACATGACCTGCTAATAAAGGTGTCACCGATTCTCATTTTATCATGTGTTAATAACACAGAATACTCATCAACTGCAGCAATCAAAGATTCGTGCATACCCTTAGCATACAAGTGGAACGAAAAGATGGAAATAATGCCCAAGGAACTACTTCCATCCAGTTGTAAACACTTGGTCCAATTGCGCTATCTTGTGAATGTGTTGGTTTGCCATTGCAATACGTTCTAGGCAATAAATTTCTTTCTCCACAATCCTCTCTTAAAACTGACCGCAACGTAAAATAGCTATTAGCATTTTCTTTCCAGGTGAGTGGTTTACGGACTTGGGTTTAATGATGGTAATACTCTTCAACATCTTCGTAAGATAGCATATGGGTATTGTACATCAGATTTTTGGTACAGGTACTAGGATAATCTCGGAAAACAGTTGCTTTCTTGCTTGTAATTCAATTTAAGTTACTACAAAACACATATCTATGTTTCTTATCGTTATAAAGTAGTCTAATCAGAGATTTCCGATCGTTACGACTGTTTTAGCATTTTTGAACTTGAACAAGGGAATCCTGTCTCTTTATCGGTGGTCCTTAAGACTGGTGGTGGCATGGGAACTACTACCGACAGCGAATGAACTTTTACAGTATATAGCTTTTCTTTGCTGTCATTGTCATGTAGGTCCAGCCGCAGGTACAGACCGATTTTACTGTTGTGAAATGATTTTGCGACTATAATAAGCTAATGACGGATTAGAACGCTGGTTGATTATTGCGTGGTTGGGATGTAACTATTACAGAAACAGAATTTCTGATACCAACAGGCAAACTGTATTTCAGAATGAAGCAGGCAAGAGTCAGGGATACATGTGCCATATATCACCAAGACTAATGTTTTAACGGAACATTTCTTAGTGACAAGCATGCAGGGAAACAAAGTACATCGTAGTAATGGTAGTGCAGATGAGTTCTTCCAAGTACAGGTTTGTTGCTGAGAATATTGAGAAACGCATATGAATCTGTTTGAAAACAAGGAGGGCTGTACTGTATTAGCTTTCCGGACGGGTTATTGTGCATCTCGTTATTCGATAGGTCTTAAAAAAAGTGCCATTAACTGTTACTGTCTCCAACAATACTGATTTTCCCCAGGCCTTTAGAAGATGAGGTATTTTCTCAAATAGACTTAAGCAGGTCCGTATTAAAGGAATTACTTCCTGGTTCCCAGAACAAATGGGTAAGACATATTCTACTCTGCCCTAAGTCCAATAATAAAGTCATTCCATTCTCGAATAGCATCTGGGAAAAATGTGTTATGTCTGTGCTAAGCCCCTAAATTTCCACATATCCCGTTGCTCTATGTGTAATATTGTTAACAAATGCAGACACTGAAATACTAAATCCATTTTTCATCCCATCTGCATCCACATATATGGCACAAAATAGCAAAGGCTTCTTGTACAAATTTTAGCGACTTCTTTGCATGTAACACATACTGAACAGTGGAATAATGTTTGTATGCTCCAATCTCTCTTGTCTTACTCCATGGGCTTTTTTGGACATATACGTTGGTGGCGGTAGAGTTACCATACAGTCTACCTTGAACACCTGTTCCTTCAAAATACCTAAAAGAGTTACATGAGAATTATTTGTCCCTTTCCATGGGACATTTACTGCAGAGACAATAATCCACTCTTGAGACATGATATTCATATGCACAAACAGCCTTCAGTCTAACTTCTGTAAAGATATATGGTTGCAAGTCCCATGCCTGTAAGTAGTGTTTATAGAATAACTTTTTTCCTACCACCAGTATTGCTTTTCTTATTTTAAATATGGTACACCTTTTGACCATTAGGCACAACCCTTAATAATGGTCACTACTAGGTGTCCAGATAATTTTGATCAGATAACGCAAGCTGAATGTAGATTATACATCACTGAAATGGGAGCAATATCTCAAATAAGTTTTATAGTTATCTACGATTTTGTTAACCATTATATGTCATTCTCAGAGTATTAGCATTTTAATACAGTCTCAGGTTGTCACTGTGGTAGTCTGTGTTGTGGCAAGAGAGGACTAAACTAAATGATATCTCGAAGACAGAATCATTTCTATTTCTGTCGCCACTGGTTAAGGCGATTTGGTTATGTCCGCAGTAGCCTCTCCACCGTTCCCATAGCCTTCCACACTGCCCATGGCCACGCTATTAAAATCGTTCCAGAATCCATCTCAAATTTGGGCAGGCATGGCGCGTGGGGTGACCACTGGCTTCCGTGGTTGGAATACCACTATTGCATTCAACAATGTAATTTCGTTTGCACGCCTAACCTTATCACTGTAGCTTTTAACTGCACCGACGTTTGTTTTGAATTTTCTATACGTAGAGTCAGTCTTTCTGACATTCATTTTCATTTTGATTTTTCCTGCGGCCATTTAGCCTTGCACTTCCTGTTTATTTATTCTTATGTGATTTTTTGCTGTTGGCTGTACGTTTTTGAACCAGCTCGATCAAATGAACTATGCATGTGTTACCGAACATTTACTTTTAGATAGCTTCTTCCCACCTATATCTGACTGTTCAACATCTCTAACAGCCTTTTTAGACATGTCTACCCCTCTTCAACAGAACTGCCTTCTGTGGTATTCCTTACCACCGTATCCACACTTTTATGAACTTCAAATGCGTGGTATCGTTCCCCACTACTTCAGTGTCCCACTTCCTTCCGCACTGATACGTCCAGAGGAATCTATCAAACTTGCGTCTGTTCTTCGTCATTACTAAGTTATGATCTCACGAGGAACCACACACTTGAGAGGTCGATAAACGCCAATGACGTTTGCAGCATTCGACGCCCCACTTTGTCTACCACAATATTGGATGCCAATCGCAACAGGGGGCCGTATTGGAGGTATCCAATGGTGAGCTTAGCGTGAGGCTACAGGACGTAGTTGAACCGCTTACTCGACATGTAACTCACAGTACTTTTACTGTGCTTGTGGTGTTGATACAAAGAAGAACAATAGCAACGGTAAAAAATAGCAAACATTGCTTTACATTTACAGTAACAGTTGCCAAAGTTGACATTTCGTCGCAAAGGAAGCCAAGGAACTTCGCAGAGTGAGAAAGAAGTGACAAATCAGATATTTTCGTTTCTGCAGGATGAGCTAGTGGAATTTTTGGTGGCGTATACGCTTGACTGTGCGGAGAATGTACGTGAGGAATACACTGATGACGATACGTGCTTAACAAAAGTGAAAGTGATTTTGAAACAGGTGTAGAGCCATCTAGTTCACCGTAATGTCGGACAGAGAGCCACGAATCCCGTCTCCAATGAAACGTAGTGAAGGAAAATCGTTGTCCAAGGAGCGGGTACTAAAGAAATTACGTACACGGAAGGTCATCCCTATGTATATATATTCGAATAAGTCCACAGTAATATGACCGTGTAGTGCATAAGAAAAACTTCGAATATTCAAGGTAGGACAAGGTGCATTCGTTAAAAAAACTATTGTTTGCACGTTTCAAGGATGCTCGATACAATTTACAGGATGTACATGATAGTCACCTACTGCGTTACGCACATTAACTTCGGCGCGACATAGAGACATTACAGTGATTTCACGGAAAAGAAGTGGATGGTTGCATAGCTTCAGGCGGTGCTATAGAATTGGAATACGTAAGATAACGAAATCTCAAAGAAAGCATCAACTTGATGATGCACAGCAACTATGGTACCGACCCGAAAATTTGTAGATGAGATAAACGAACAAACCCCACCGTCGAATAAGAAATTTATTTTCAACTCCGACCAATCGGGAAATGAAGAGGTAATGCATATGAAAGGAACTCTGTAAATTACCATGAGAGTGGCATCAAGACCAACTAACATCAATGTCTTAATATGCCGACGGTTTATCTGGATGTCAGATTGGTTTGAAAGTCATCTTCTGAGCTGCGAGATGTTGAAGGTGCTCTGCCCTCTACGTTTCTTTCTCGTGGATGTAATCTTGCAAGGGCAGTTGGGAATATTTACGTCACCGCAAGAAAGAGTGAAACTGTGCGTAAGAGAACCACGACTATGGCATGAACACTGCTTTTGGCCAAATATCTGGTCAAAATAACTTGCCTTTACTCGATTCTGGTCTGCATATAAATATCAGGGTCCTTTTGAGCAAACTATTCCTCCTGAAAACTGTGACATGACAATTCATAATATCTGGAACCACGGGAGAAATTCGACATGTGGATGTTTGTTTTTTTCCGTGCCTATAAAACATATTAACGCTCTGCCTTCATCTGCTCCTGAAAAGATAATTAGTTCCACGATAAGTTCCTTGACAGACGTTTTCGGAGTACGATTCTGTGTGTACTCTTCAACAGTAGATATCTAACTGAACATCCTACACGGTTTGTAATTATCAAAGAGTTCGCCTTCCATCTATATGGCGGGAACCTTTCTGACCACTGTGGCGCACTATTTTTCATTCGGTGTTCATGGTGCAAGTTAATGGTGTATTTTGAAGATTTGTTGAATGTAGAAGATGTCCATTTTGTGAATTGTATTATGTGCATGCCAACTGAAGTTGATTTCCGAACATCCCGGACACTCCTTTTCTGTCGCCCACCTGATGCATGTGGACAGTCACTAGCAGTTAATACTTTTCCTTACATTGTTGTTAACTCAACGCTTTCAACTGATGGTTCAAATGGTTCAAATGTCTCTGAGCACTATGCGACTTAACTTCTGAGGTCATCAGTCGCCTACAACTTAGAACTAAGTAAACCTAACTAACCTAAGGACATCACACACATCCATGCCCGAGGCAGGATTCGAACCTGCGACCGTAGCGGTCACGCGGTTCCAGACTGAAGCGCCTCTAACCGCACGGACAACCCGGCCGGCGCTTTCAGCTGAGCCTTACTAAAAATTGAAGTAGTGACCCGGCACTGGAGAGGTCCCTTGTGAGTCTATATCATCTCCCGGCTACGTCTCGCAATCCAATTTTTGAGTTAAGTATGGCTGTGTGACTACGATGTAATCCAAATGGAGTTGTTCCAGGCCTTCCCCAAGTAAACCTCCTCCTATTGTGATTCTCGAACTAAGTGTTCTCTATTACCGTCTCAAATTTATTGTAAGGTTCAGTTCGTCCTTGCGCTCTCTCATTGCTATTGTCAAGCACATACTGTTCCGTAAACCTTACTTTTACTCGTTCCCATACAACCCAATTCCACTCCTCCATAGTAATCAGATTTTCATCTCACTTTAAATATCGAATTACCGATTTCAAAATCCTAATATACTTTCTCTGTCTCTTCATCTTTTGCTGCGACATCGACGTACAAGCCTGAATCATTGCTTTCGGCGTTACTTTGCTATCTAATCTGATGAGAAAGCCCTATCACTGAACTTTTCAAAGTAGCTACTGTCTACCCTAGTATCCTACTCCCGTAATACCACTTTCAGCTGCTTAAATTACCTTGATTAGTCTCACTAGAAGCACTTCTTCCCCTTTCAGCAGACTGACCCCCACCGTTTCTCGACTGCACCTCAACAGTTCTCTTTTTAGATTATCTATGTTTTCTAATACGCACAAACTTTTGACAAACCACGCTCCAAGACTTTGAATTTTATGCTTTTGTTGGTTCTTCCATCTTTTACTCACGCTTAACATCCCATTCGCAGTCTCCTCTAGGAGAACCGAATGGAGGACTAAACCAGAATCTTTTGCCAATGAAGAGATCCTCATGACACTTTTTCTGTTACGTATCACATTTCCTGTGGATACACATTACTCTGCTTAAGAAAACGCTAAATGTGGAAGTAAAGGGACACGTTTTACAGCATTATTGGTGTGAACAGTAGAGAAACGGTTCGGACACGACGACTGTGCCACCATGACAATACAACCTGTCATATAGCAGCAGTTGTTAGGCAGTGGCTTGTGGACAACAACATTACATAAATAATCTGCTGTGCACAGCGACCCGACTTTAACCCGAAGGGCCAACTTTGGGATAGTTAGAACATTGAATTAGCTCCAGACACCAGCCTCCAACAACAATACCTTCTCTGTTTTCGGATCTCGGTAAGGTACGGACAGCCATTACTCCAAAAATCTTCAGATACCTTCCTGGAAATGATCTCCAGCAAAAATAGATGTCCGTATATTTCTGGGCAGATCACCAGACAATAATAACAAACCAATGTAGGCCTCGACTGTAATCTGATATTATTCAACCAGGTGTCTCAATACTTTTTGCCCCTCAACATTTTTATAACAATAATCTTCGAATACTGTCGGTCATATAAGCTCTAAAAGGGGATTTTACGAGGGCGAAGTGAAAATTAAGGCCTCCGTATTCTTTATGTGAAAACGCTTAAAGCTTTTTAAATAGAACAAACGTTATCAACATTTTATATCTTTATACTTCATGTCTACAAAATTATTTCCGAACAGAACCAGCCTAGAGACCAGTTTGTTGGTATTGTCAATTCAGACTGGTTCACTCTTTTGACACGAAACCACAACTCACCTCTGTTTGCGCCGCTTCGTCACTATCAACATGAAGTCCTCGAAAGCGTTCTTTAAGTTCTGAGAACAGCTAAAAATCGGAGGGAGCCAAGTCGGGACTGTGTGGAGAATAACTGATGACAGTGAAGCCATGGCGTCGGATTGTTCCAAATGCCGCAGCACTCATGTGTAGTCCAGCATTGTTATGATGAAGAAGACGGTGCTCCATGTGAGGACAGGGTTGACATATCTAGCTGGAAGCTCCACGGGGCAGCTGGCCGGAGTGGCCGAGCGGGTCTAGGCGCTACAGTCTGGAACCGCGCGACCGCTACGGGCACAAGTTCGAAGCCTGCCTCGGGCATAGATGTGTCTGATGTCCTTGGGTTAGTTAAATTTAATCAGTTCTAAGTTCTGCGGGATTGATGACCAAATCAGTTAAGTCCCATAGTGCTCAGAGCTATTTGAACCATTTCTAAGGGACAGTCTGAGATGAGGGTGTAGATATTGAAATGTCCCCTTAGAAAAATTATAAATGACGGTGCTTAAAGTGACACACAATGATTCTAGCACAACGCAATATGACTTTCAAAAATCCCTACAAAAGAATGGCTCTGACTAACAATAACCTATACCTTTTATGAATCACTTACCTCACAAAAATCTTCGTTACTGAAACTACTGCATTACAGCGAGCGCCAATACTGCCAGCTAAATAAAAGATTCCAACTACTGAAGTCACTAACTACTGATAGGCATAGTTAGCAAATGAAAGATTTTGATAGAGAACAAACAATGTATTTACCTTAATAGTGTTCAAAAGTCATTATATATATATATATATATCAGTTCATGACATCCAGTCTTACAAGTTTACTTTCTCTGATGGACACACGTACACATCGTCCGCTCTCAAAATTCTGCCATCTCTCTCCCCACATTCACCGCTGCTGGCGGCTCACCTCCAAATGCGCAACGCTACGAGCTGTTCACATCCAATTGCCCAACACTACAATGGCGAATAATCCAACAATGCCGACCAGCCACAGACTGCACACACCACAGCCAGTGATTTTCAACCAACATAAAAACCTAAACAGCCTACTTACAATATGAAGTTTAAAATGTACTTTTTATTTAGAACACAACTGCATGGAAATTGTTGCGGTGGAAGTAGTTGGTACACGGTATTTTTCGGAAGATATCACTTTCTTCAGCAAGTCTTTTCGCTTTATTTCAAAACTCCATGCAAGTCAGCTTCTGTTTAAACTGGCACTGGAAGACTGACTCCACAGTTCCTGGCAGCAGACGATTACTTTCATCAGTTCACTAGGGCCACATCAGCGAAAATACTCTTTCCTCAGTGGCGTCGTGGGCGGGAATAGAAAACAAATACTCGCATTATTTTAGCAGTTGGCTTCTACGTTCAGGATTTTTGGTTTATTAAAGAAAGCAAATCCACTTTTCTTCCGCTGAGTGTTTCGACTTTCGATCCACGCATAGTTTCTAAAGAGCTCTTCATATACATATATTCCTGAAAATAATTGTCGCCTGTAATCTTCACAGCATTTTTAGTCAGGTATATAATAGTGTTTTCAGTCAACACACAATCTGGGGTTTCAGATGGCGTCATCCAATCAAATACCACATATTTATTAAAAAGAATAACCCATTTCTCTAACTAACCAAATGCTGTGTCATCGAAAGCCATTGCTTCTTCCTCAAATATCGAAATCAAATTAGTTATTGCCTGGTTATGGTTCTCATTCATTGATTTGTTCATATTCGTCTCGCTTTGCATGCCAATTTATTGGCAGTCTTCCTTTCATTCAGACAGTCAGACATCTTTCAGTGTTGGTTAATATATTTCTTATTTCAGTTATCGAGACTTCATTCTTCTCCCTGCTTTTGATATATTTTCCACAATGAACCAAGTTTGACTGCAGAAACGTGAAGTACATTTGACTGATCCGAATAGTGAAAAAAATCTGAAATTATTTTGATGGCCGAACTTCTGAGTCAAAATGTTGTTGTACTGGAATCATAGCTTAGGAATTCTCTCAACATAAACGACAACCATCTTGTTTTTGAGTGAGATGGAACAATCTGAAGATTGATATCAACGTATAAGCAGAATTCTTTCATCTTCTCTGTGCTTACTGTGTATATTGGTAAATAAATATTTTAATGACGATTATTTCAATTTCGACAATTAAGACTCCAGCAGCACTTGATACAGTATTGTGGAGAATATGCGCAGAGCATCCAATTCCTTCTACATTTTCCCTACATCTTCTTTAATTAGGTGAAACACATTCCGCTGGCCGCTGACTCCACAAAAATGAATTAATTTCTCTAATGGAATTTTGCAGTTGTCTTGAAGTGTCTCGACAAAATTTGGAAATTGTCTCCGATGTTTCGTTATTCAGGGAATCAAACTTCAAAAGCTTCTGTAGGATTCCGTCAGTTGCAATGAAGTATTCAGCAACTAAAGGAAACATCTTTTAAGCCTTGTGGTTTGATGTGTCGGTGCTTATGCCTTAAAATTAAGCTTACTGCTATTGTTTTATGCATTCTGATACGGAGTATGCTGCGAGGATATTTTTAACAATCGCTGTAGCTTTTGTCCTGGCCGTCACCTCCTTTGCGGTGATTTTGAGCCATGCTACATTGCAGCATTCAGGTTTACGGCAGAGCCAAGAGAACTGAAGGACTGATGATGCTTGACAGCTTTATAAGCTGTTGTTAGTTCTTCAGCAGCAACAAGTTTTTCTTCCAGGGCATCTTTTCCATTCATGAATGCAAAAATAGCCTGTGAAGTCGATGCTACTGCGACTATATTTGTATGATTCTTCGTAGAATTACCTATGAGATTTACTGAGATAAAAACTGCTATAAACCTCACACAACACTTTCTGATCCGTACGTCCCTTCTTGACAAAAGAGAACTCTTTTGTGCAATCATCTGACAAGTGACATTTTCTCTTTCCATCCTTAGTCAATTTCGTAAGCTATGAGAAGTTTCTTAGACTGTAATCGGTCGATAAGAACACTTTAGTACCAAAGTACACATCACTATAGACTTCGTGCCCTACAAAAACGCAGTAAACTCTTCAGATATTACTGACTTTCACGCCGTGTTCCTATTACGTCTAGAAAGAATCGTCTCATCAGATCGCTATTCAGATGGTAACTACCCGATTCTTCCTCGAGTCGCTGCTTTAAATAGGTCCAGCTGCGTACTATTGGAGACTTCTGGTATTTTCTCGAATGATGGCGTTAGATCTATAAAGTACTTGCATCTTCTATACAGAGTACTCAACATGTAATACCATCTGTGAGACGGCCTTGTCAAGATAAACTTGTTGACGTAAATATAACTGAGGCTCATTTATAAGTTGCGCTAACAGATGGCGTTACTTCTATACTTGAGACAAGTTCGTAACAGTATTTTGCCAAATCGGAAAAAAATGAATCTTGTCTTGATTGTGGGATAAGAAAGACGATAACGGTGACAGTCCCGATATATCAGGCCAGATGACAAGGTGGATGAACTCTTCGAATTCGAAATTCGACTGCAGCAGGCTGTTTCTCATGCGTTGACATAGCTACGTTATACACCGCTATGTCACTTGCTACAGTTCGGAAGCCTATAGCGGCAGATATGTAGACATGAAGAAGAAAAATGATGTTTAATTTTAAAAAAAACTTTAAGAGTTTTCACATAAAACATTCAGATGCATTGCTTTGCTATGTTATATCTCTCGATATAACATATTTTGTTGGACCGGGAGTCAGCTTTATTATGTTTGCACTGTTGGTTTTCCAGTTTATGGAAATGGTTGTAAGCTCCACGTGATACTTTAATCTTTTGACTCAACCACTTCCACCGCTTACACATTGCCATGTGAGGTATAAAGTCTGAAGTGTTCTATGATTCAGATTTAGGATGAATGTCGTCATCACTGGTATGATTTTCTCGGTCTACATATTTTCTTCTCTATAACATGCATTTACTAATTCATCCTACTTCTCTTTAGCAACAAATCATTTCGTCATAATAGCCACACTCATATGACTGCGTTATATAAATGAACTACAACTGCACTAAATAGTAAACCAAACAATAATGGCAGCGGTAATGTTTTGATGATCTGAACGTAATAAAGGAATTGTACTGTTGCGTAACTTCACACATCTCTACAATAAACATACATTGACCTGAACTAGCTTAAAAAAAGCTGTTATTCATGAACTTGTAGAACAAGGAGCGACATTCAGTTGTTGTCGCTCATGAGGGCAACATATGTTTTAACAAAAGTGTTCAGAGGTTGTGGAACTTTCATTTCTACTATTCACATTTTAATATTAATTATTGTCAGCAGTGTATGAGAACTCCATACCAGGTCACATACATGCAAGTGACATAAGATCATCAAATTAAGCTTTAACAAGGAGGTTAAAAACTTTTATTTCTATTTGAGCGTTAAGATATTTAGAATATACAAAAAAGAAGATCATAACTTTTGTTATGTCTTGCGTTTAAGTATGTGATAATTATGGAGGAACAAACTCATTTCAGGCCATATAGACGCTATACTAATAGGAGGCCGCCTTTTACTATAAACTAGTACTAACCAGTGTTTATGGAGTTTCATTTTTCCGGTTTCACAGACGCACACGTCTGTTATTGTGAAAACAGGTGGGCGCCTATGTTTCCAGCAAAATTTACGGTGCACCACTGAGAGAAATTTTGCTACGATAGAATACGTAATGCTTTTCGGGTATTTCATGGAAGGTGACGGTCACTTCAAGACGTCCGCTGCCATCTTGCAACCTAAAATGGAGCTCCTTCTTAAAGGCGCTATTACACTGATCTTCAGTACAGAGCAGCTATTAATTTCAAAAAGTCTATGTGGTGGGATCTACCTCTTCGACCAAACAGCTCCCGTCCCCCTCAAAAAATTTCGATGACAGATCTTTTTTTTAACGAAATACTGTTCTGAAATTCAGGTTTTAAAGCATAATTTCTTATAATCAAAACAATAAAACTGCAAGATTTCATAGTTTCAGCTGTGTCGTTCGTGTTCATGTGTTTTGTGTTGCGGATGCAATAGCCCTGTACTTACTAGCATATACAGCCACTCGCTCGTCGAATGACCCTATACCATACAAAGGAAACAGGAGTAATCCGCTGAATTATAGACCCATAACATTAACGTGCATTTGCGTGTATCCACTATGGTCGAACATTACGAATTACCTCTACCTATAAGAAAATGGGTACTTGACAAATAGCCAACAGGGATTCAGAAAACGACGATCTTGTGGAACAGAACTAGCTCTCTATTCTACATCTACGTCTACATCTACGTGACTACTCTGCAATTCACATTTAAGTGCTTGGCAGAGGGTTCGGCGAACCACAATCATACTATCTCTCTACCATTCCACTCCCGAACAGCGCGCGGGAAAAACGAACACCTAAACCTTTCTGTTCGAGCTCTGATTTCTCTAATTTTATTTTGATGATCATTCCTACCTATGTAGGTAGGGCTCAACAAAATATTTTCGCATTCGGAAGAGAAAGTTGGTGACTGAAATTTCGTAAATAGATCTCGCCGCGACGAAAAATATCTTTGCTTTAATGACTTCCATCCCAATTCGCGTATCATATCTAACACACTCTCTCCCCTATTACGTGATAATACAAAACGAGCTGCCCTTTTTCTGCACCCTTTCGATGTCCTCCGTCAATCCCAAATGGTAAGGATCCCACACCGCGCAGCAATATGCTAACAAAGGACGAACGAGTGTAGTGTAAGCTGTCTCTTTGGTGGACTTGTTGCATCTTCTAAGTGTCCTGCCAATGAAACGCAACCTTTGGCTCGCCTTCCCCACAATATTATCTATGTGGTCTTTCCAACTGAAGTTGTTCGTAATTTTAACACCCAGGTACTTAGTTGAATTGACAGCCTTGAGAATTGTACTATTTATCGAGTAATCGAATTGCAACGGATTTCTTTTGGAACTCATGTGGATCACCTCATACTTTTCTTTATTTAGCGTCAACTGCCACCAGCCAAACCATACAGCAATCTTTTCTAAATCGCTTTGCAACTGATACTGGTCTTCGGATGACCTTACTAGACGGCAAATTACACCATCATCTGCGAACAACCTAAGAGAACTGCTCAGATTGTCACCCAGGTCACTTACATAGATCAGGAACAGCAGAGGTCCCAGAACGCTTCCCTGGGGAACACCTGATATCACTTCAGTTTTACTCGATGATTTGCCGTCTATTACTACGAACTGCGACCTTCCTGACAGGAAATCACGAATCCAGTCGCACAACTGAGACGATACCCCATAGGCCCGCAGCTTGATTATAAGTCGCTTGTGAGGAACGGTGTCAAAAGCTTTCCGGAAATATAGAAATACGGAATCAACTTGAGATCCCCTGTCGATAGCGGTCATTACTTCGTGCGAATAAAGAGCTAGCTGCGTTGCACAAGAACGATGTTTTCTGAAACCATGCTGATTGCGTATCAATAGATCGTTCCCTTCGAGGTGATTCATAATGTTTGAATACAGTATATGTTCCAAAACCCTACTGCAAACCGACGTCAGTGATATAGGTCCGTAGTTCGATGGATTACTCCTGCTACCCTTCTTAAACACTGGTGCGACCTGCGCAATTTTCCAATCTCTACGTACAGATCAATCGGTGGGCGAGCGGTTGTATATAATTGCTAAGTAGGGAGCTATTGTATCAGCGTAATCTGAAAGGAACCTAATCGGTATACAATCTGGACCTGAAGACTTGCCCGTATCAAGCGATTAGAGTTGCTTCGCAACCCCTAAGGTATCTACTTCTAAGAAACTCATGCTAGCAGCTGTTCGTGTTTCAAATTCTGGAATATGCCATTCGTCTTCCCTGGTGAAGGAATTTCGGAAAACTGCATTCAATAACTCCGCTTTAGCGGCACAGTCGTCGGTAACAGTACCATCGGCACTGCGCAGCGAAGGTATTGGCTGCGTCTTGCCGCTTGTGTACTTTACATACGACCAGAATTTCTTCGGATTTTCTACCAAATTTCGAGACAATGTTTCGTTGTGGAACCTATTAAAGGCATCTCGCATTGAAGTCCGTGCCAAACTTCGCGCGTCTGTAAATTTCAGCCAATCTTCGGGATTTCGCGTTCTTCTGAACTTCGCATGCTTTTTCCGTTGCCTCTGCAACAGCGTTCGGACCTGTTTTGTGTACCACGGGGGATCAGTTCCATCTCTTACCCATTTATGAGGTATGAATCTCTCAATTGCTGTTGCTACTATATCTTTGAATTTGAGCCACATCTCGTCTACATTTGCATAGTCAGTTCGGAAGGAATTGAGATTGTCTCTTAGGAAGGCTTCTAGTGACACTTTATCCGCTTTTTTAAATAAAATTATTTAGCGTTTGTTTCTGTTGGATTTGGAAGAAACGGTATTGAGCCTAGCTGCAACGACCTTGTGATCACTAATCCCTGTATCAGTCATGATGCTCTCTATCAGCTCTTGATTGTTTGTGGCTAAGAGGTCAATTTACAATTCGCGTGGGTTCGTGGAGTAACTGCTCGAAATAATTTTTGGAGAAAATATTTAGGACAATCTCGGAAGATATATTCTGCCTACCATTGGTTTTGAACAAGTATTTTCGCCAACATATCGAGGGAAGGTTGAAGTCCCCACCAACTATAACCGTATGAGTGGGGTATTTATTTGTTACGAGACTCAAATTTTCCCTGAACTGTTCAGCAACTATATCATCGGAGTCTGGGGGTCGGTAGAAGGAACCAATTATTAACTTAGTTCGGCTGTTAAGTATAACCTCCACCCATACCAATTCGCACGGAGTATCTACTTCGACTTCACTACAAGATAAACCACTACTGACAGACACAAACACTCCACCTCCAATTCTGCCTAATCTATCTTTCCTGAACACCGTCTGAGACTTCGTAATCATTTCTGCAGAACGTATTTCAGGCTTTAGCCAGCTTTCAGTACCTATAATGATTTCAGCTTCTGTGCTTTCTATTAGCGTTTGAAGCTCAGGGACCTTCCCAGCACAACTACAACAATTTACAACTACAATTCCGACAGTTCCTTGATCCAAGCACGTCCGTATTTGACATGCACACTTTGAGATTGCAGCCCACCCCGTACTTTCCCGAGGCCTTCTAACCTAAAAGACCGCCCAGTCCACGCCACACAGCCTCCTCTACCCATGTAGCCGCCAGCTGAGTGTAGTGAACTCCTGACCTATTCAGCGGAACCCGAAACCCCACCACCCTATGTCGCAAGTCAAGGAATCTGCAGCCAACACGGTTGCAAAACCGTCTGAGCCTCTGATTCAGACCCTCCACCCGGCTCTACACCAAAGGTCCGCAGTCGGTTCTGTCAACGATGCTGCAGATGGTGAGCTCTGCCTTCATCTCGTAAGCAAGACCGGCAGCCTTCACCAAATCAGATAGCCGCTGGAACCCAGAGAGAATTTCCTCACATCCAAAGCGATACACGTCATTAGTGCCCACATGTGCCACCACCTGCAGCTGGCTGCACCCTCTGCTCTTCACGAGCTACTGGCTGCTATCGACAGGGCAAGTGAAACTGATTCCACACTTTTAGATAACCCGAAAGCTTTTGACACCGTTTCTCAGAAGCGACTGTAAAATTGCTTGAGTGACATATTGTCCAAGTTTCGCGACTGCATTCGTGATTTTCTGTCAGTAGGATCATCGTTTGTATTAACTGGCACAGTCATCGAGTAAAACAGAAGTAACATCTGGCATTCCCCAATGAAGTGTTACAGTTACTCTGCTGTGCCTGATCGATAAAGAAGACTTAAGAGGCAATCTGAGCAGCCCTCTTAGATGGTTTTCAGTTAATACTGTGATTACGGTATTGCAAAGTCACCACTTGATCAAACCAAATTGGAAAATCATTTAGACAAGTAATCTGTATGGTGTGAAAAGTGACAATTGGCTCTAAATAATGGGAAGTGTGAAGTCATCATACGAGTACCACGGACAACCCGCTAAATTTCGCAAAAACAGACATAATGTCTTAAAGGATAACCGCAATCAGTGATTTTATAATGTTACTTAAAATCCGTCTTGATTGCAAATTTTTTTTATTATTCATATGACCGGTTTCGGTTCATTCAGAACCATCTTCAGATCTGTAAAAATAATTACGCTAATTTACTATTTCACGAAAGCAAATCTTTTTCATCCTATCTAATCAACATCAAATGTACCAGAACGTACCTGATATTTCAGTTACAGGAGTAACCCGTCCAAATCAGCAACTTTCACATGCTACGTCACATAAAATTTGGTTGGCAAAGTGCACGTCATTTATATTAAATACAACACTATTACCGACAGGTGGCGTCTGGTACATTTGTTACATTCCATTTGCACATACTGTATTCAGTAGATCTTTTTTATATTAAAAATTTTTAATTAAAATATGTAAATGTCAAAGCTAAAATCTGTACTTGTCAGGATTAAAAAACAGTAAAATTATCGTTTTTATACGATCTAAAAGGCATAGGGCGATTTATATATCTATGGTGCTGGTGTGAACTTGTTTTCTTCTACGGTCTGCTTCCGTGGTTCCCGCCACTTTGGTGTTGTGCCGCGGTCCGCTCAGTCGTCTGCTGTCCATCGCCGCGGGCAAGAGGGCCGCACAGGAGGGCCCTGTCAACGACGCCAGGCGTTGCACGCGTCTTCCGGCTTCTCCACCGCGCACCGTATCTCATCCCTCGGCCTGGATCTCCATACGCAACAGTTGTCATCTTAGTAGGTCGTCATAAATACTAAAATAGGCGTTATGATTAAATTCGCTTTGTTCGTTGAGGATTAAATCAGGATCTTTATTTTTGTGGGTGTATATTTCGATCTCTTCTAAAATGTTAAGAAACCGTCCCTTGTGAGCTCTATGCAGGATGTCTAAGTTGTTTTCAATATTCGTGACTGAGTGCTTTGTCGCAGCCATATGCGCCCCAAAAGCTGTTTTGTTTTGAGAGTAGGTGTGCTCCCTGAATCTGGTTTCAAAGTTCCTACCAGTCTGCCCTATATATTGTTTACAGCAGTCATTACATTTGATTTTATATACACCTGAATCCTGAAATTTATTCCTACTATTACATATTCTATGCCGGAGCTTCAATTTTAACGTGTTATTTGTTCGGAACCCTATTTTGACGTCGGATTTACGAAAGCATCTTTCAATTTTATCTGCAATTCTTCCATTGTAAGTGAGAGCTACATATTTTTTCTTGTTGTTCCTCTTAACTGCTACTTGACTTCCTTCTGTTTGTTCCATTTGCCTCTTCTTTATCTTCCTATAAATATTCATCACCTGCTTACACGTATATCCGTTCGCTACGGCCACTTGTTTTAAAATACTTAACTCCTTTTCTACTTCGTGTTGGCTTAGTGGCAATCTTAGTAGCCTGTATACCATCGAAGTAAAATATGCCCATTTGTATCGCGGTGGGTGACAAGAGCGCTCATTGATAACTAGATCTGTGCACGTAGGTTTTCTGAATATGCTAAATTCATGCTTCCCATTTTTCTTTATTAGTGTTAAATCTAAGTAATCTATACGGTTGTTTTCTTCAAATTCCATGGTGAATCTAATTTTCGGGTGTTGAGAGCTCATTTTTTGTGCTAAGTTTTCGATATCATTTTTATCTCCTTGGTATAATAAAATGGAGTCGTCCACATATCTTCTGTAATATACAATAACGTAGCATGTGAAAGTTGCTGATTTGGACGGGTTACTCCTGTAACTGAAATATCAGGTACGTTCTGGTACATTTGATGTTGATTAGATAGGATGAAAAAGATTTGCTTTCGTGAAATAGTAAATTAGCGTAATTATTTTTACAGATCTGAAGATGGTTCTGAATGAACCGAAACCGGTCATATGAATAATAAAAAAATTTGCAATCAAGACGGATTTTACGTAACATTATAAAATCACAGATTGCGGTTATCCCGTAAGACATTATGTCTGTTTTTGCAAAGTTTGTGCCACGTCAGGCTTCGGGATACATTACGAAGTTCTTGCGTATTAGGACAAAGATAATGAAAGAAAACTTGAAAATAAAATTTAACAAAGTATGCTTAGACGCAGGGATTACTCCTAACTACGCAAAAGTAAAAATCAGGAATATGTCAAACATAGCACAAATAGTAAAACGTAAAAGTGAAGTATTATGGATTAAAACTCAAATTCGAGAAGCATATAAAATGAAAAACAAGTTAAATAGAGAAGCTTTTAATCTTCACTTGATTTTAGGTGACATTTTATCTCCATTACAGTTCACATACGTAAGCAGAGAGATTGAAAATAGAATTGGCAGGGAGCGAGAATTAATTCTAAACAGACATCAGAAGAAGCTTTTTAACCTAGGTGTAGATTTTAATACTGATAACGAAACGGCGTATAAAAAGTTGCATACTTTTTGTGAGAGGGTCGTGAACTTAACTGAGATAGAATTAACAAAAGATGAGCAGAATCTTTTAAATAAAGGGCTGCAATATAACCTAAACCCCGCAATTAACTCAAATACAATAAAAAAAAGACTGTCGCAGAAGTGAAAATTGCATGTGATATCGCAAATATGAATAGATACGAACAGACAAACACGGCAATTAAAGTAAAGAAGTCGATTATAGATGAAATGCACTCTGCTCACAAGAACAGAAACGAACTACTAACTCTTAAGGGCTTGAATAAGAAGTTAGAATCACGTAAGGCTATCATCACAAAGGCAGATAAGGGCGGCACTATGGTTTTAATACACGATACAGACTATATAGAGATAACTGAAAAATTCTTTATGGAAAACGGAATAGTAGAAGTCAAGAAAGATCCAACCAAGAAATTTCAAACAGAAATAAGGAAACAAATAGATAACAGTGTGTTTCTATTCACAGTGGAGGAAAAGTTAAAACTGAAAGTAATGAATCCACGAATACCCGAATTACGATCACAAATAAAGCTCCATAAAGTTGAAAAATCGATTCGCCCAATCGTTAATAACACTAGCAGCCCAAGTTATAAATTAAATAAAGAGCTAAATAAGAGATTGAAGGCGGCATATACATATCGTCGGACTTTCAACATTAACAACAGCTACGAATTTGCCGAACAAATTAAAGACGTACTTATACCTCCGAATGCGTCACTAGCTTCATTGGATGTCACCAATTTGTACACAAACATTCCCGTAAAAGAAACGATTGAGATCATTAAGAACAATCTCCTCACTCATGGTAAATTGGCACTGGGGGACGTGATTGAACTAGTGGAAATGCTGGAACAAGTCTTGTCGTTCAATTACTTTACTTTCAATGGTAAAATTTATCAACAGAAAGATGGGCTGGCAATGGGGAACAGTTTAGCTGGGACGCTGGCTGACATTTTTGTAAATCACTTAGAAAACAAATTCTTTGATGAAAATCCTAATATCGCTGAGAAAATTGTATATTACAGAAGATATGTGGACGACTCCATTTTATTATACCAAGGAGATAAAAATGATATCGAAAACTTAGCACAAAAAATGAGCTCTCAACACCCGAAAATTAGATTCACCATGGAATTTGAAGAAAACAACCGTATAGATTACTTAGATTTAACACTAATAAAGAAAAATGGGAAGCATGAATTTAGCATATTCAGAAAACCTACGTGCACAGATCTAGTTATCAATGAGCGCTCTTGTCACCCACCGCGATACAAATGGGCATATTTTACTTCGATGGTATACAGGCTACTAAGATTGCCACTAAGCCAACACGAAGTAGAAAAGGAGTTAAGTATTTTAAAACAAGTGGCCGTAGCGAACGGATATACGTGTAAGCAGGTGATGAATATTTATAGGAAGATAAAGAAGAGGCAAATGGAACAAACAGAAGGAAGTCAAGTAGCAGTTAAGAGGAACAACAAGAAAAAATATGTAGCTCTCACTTACAATGGAAGAATTGCAGATAAAATTGAAAGATGCTTTCGTAAATCCGACGTCAAAATAGGGTTCCGAACAAATAACACGTTAAAATTGAAGCTCCGGCATAGAATATGTAATAGTAGGAATAAATTTCAGGATTCAGGTGTATATAAAATCAAATGTAATGACTGCTGTAAACAATATATAGGGCAGACTGGTAGGAACTTTGAAACCAGATTCAGGGAGCACACCTACTCTCAAAACAAAACAGCTTTTGGGGCGCATATGGCTGCGACAAAGCACTCAGTCACGAATTTTGAAAACAACTTAGACATCCTGCATAGAGCTCACAAGGGACGGTTTCTTAACATTTTAGAAGAGATCGAAATATACACCCACAAAAATAAAGATCCTGATTTAATCCTCAACGAACAAAGCGAATTTAATCATAACGCCTATTTTAGCATTTATGACGACCTACTAAGATGACAACTGTTGCGTATGGAGATCCAGGCCGAGCGATGAGATACGGTGCGCGGTGGAGAAGCCGGAAGACGCATGCAACGCCTGGCGTCGTTGACAGGGCCCTCCTGTGCGGCCCTCTTGCCCGCGGCGATGGACAGCAGACGACTGAGCGGACCGCGGCACAACACCAAAGTGGCGGGAACCACGGAAGCAGACCGTAGAAGAAAACAAGTTCACACCAGCACCATAGATATATAAATCGCCCTATGCCTTTTAGATCGTATAAAAACGATAATTTTACTGTTTTTTTAATCCTGACAAGTACAGATTTTAGCTTTGACATCTACATATTTTAATTAAAATTTTTTAATATAAAAAAGATCTACTGAATACAGTATGTGCAAATGGAATGTAACAAATGTACCAGACGCCACCTGTCGGTAATAGTGTTATATTTAATATAAATGACGTGCACTTTGCCAACTAAATTTTATGTGACGTAGCATGTGAAAGTTGCTGATTTGGACGGGTTACTCCTGTAACTGAAATATCAGGTACGTTCTGGTACATTTGATGTTGATTAGATAGGATGAAAAAGATTTGCTTTCGTGAAATAGTAAATTAGCGTAATTATTTTTACAGATCTGAAGATGGTTCTGAATGAACCGAAACCGGTCATATGAATAATAAAAAAATTTGCAATCAAGACGGATTTTAAGTAACACCGCTAAATTTCGGTTACCCGATAAATCAAACAAATCTAAATGCTGTGAATTCAAGTAAGTAGGCCTACTTGGGGATTGCATTTATGAATAACCTAAACTGATACTCCCACATACGTAATATTGTCGGGGAAGCGAATAGAACAGTGCGTTTTACTGGCAGAACACTTAGATAAAGCAACAGGTCTACTAAAGAGACTATCTACACTACGCTGCGCCGTCCTCCTCTGTACTATCCGTATTACTCCACGATGTGGGATCAGCTTCAGATAGGATTAACGGAGGACATCGAAAAAGTTCAAAAAAGGGAAGCTCATTTCATATTATCTCGAATTAGGGGAGAAATTGCAACGGACGTAATTATATCAGTTTTTCACAGCCAAGCAAACACAAAATTAAGGCTTCCGTTACTATTCCAGGTTTGTAGTACGGCTATAAAAATAACGGCGTGGCAGTCAAATTTCCCGATTCTTCCAAGGGACGTTGTGGATTTCTACTCTTTATATTGTTTGGCAAGTTCGTTGTGCCCCCTTCTGTTTTTAATCTCTTAAAGCAAATGGAGCATTATACCGCACGTCGTAAAATATTTCCATTTGGCAATATAAACAATGTCCGCGCTGGGGCAAGTCTTGCATACTGCAAATAAGAGCGTATCGTCTACGGGGTCACCCAACACAGCAACAGCTCATTATTTATATGAATGCGTGATGTGCGGAGATGTGCGAAAGAACAGACACAACGCATTCA
This sequence comes from Schistocerca cancellata, assembly GCF_023864275.1. Classification (NCBI taxonomy): domain Eukaryota; kingdom Metazoa; phylum Arthropoda; class Insecta; order Orthoptera; family Acrididae; genus Schistocerca; species Schistocerca cancellata. Next base: position 710,180,005 of record NC_064630.1, read on the forward strand.
TATAACACATTCACCTTGACGGGCAAGGACTTTACCACCTTCAGTGCGGATATGCAATTACGCCCGAATACCTGCGAGAATCTCAAAGCAGCGAATACGGAGGGCAAGGACGATAACTGTGGATAGGTAGCGTTAAGTCGATATGTGGGTCGCTCGCGAGATGTCCAGAGATAGGCATCACAATTGCTGTAAGTACTGCGTCCATGTACCGCAATTTTTTACGGAACGGTGAAGTAAGTGGGAAAATCCCAGTGTCAAGCCCCAGTCCGGCATACATTTTTACTCATCGCCTCTGATTCCGCATTGAGTCCTGGTGCAGCTGTAATCAATAAATCAATAATGCCTTCCCTTCCCTTCCTCCCCCCCCCTCTCCTTCGTCAGTTTACACAAAAGGTACATTATTGTCTCAGCAATTCCGTCAATTCTTACGTGTCTATTCCTAGTTTGTACTAGTTGAGACTGTTATTAAAGTAGTGCTCATCAGTTTTCCCTTTCTCTATAACAGCTCAGTATTTCAAAGAATTGTAAGTTTACAAATATACATTACTCGTTCGTAAAAAAATGTTTTATTACAAACCAAAGATATAGCGCTCGTACTGTGGCAAATTGATATAACGGTTTTTACCGGTTACTAGCAAATAAATGAAAAGAACTTGTTTCAGCTCTGGTCAAATAAATAACGAAAAATACCTCTTCTGCAGAACTAAAATGCCAGTATCTGTTCTAACCGCTCGGTTTTTCCAATCCCTAAATTTCAGACTCATAGCCATGAACAATAACGTCTTTTCTAGAGCTGCAAATAATGGCGGCCTAATTTGATTCGAAGGTAACACACAACAAGAGTGTTATTTTAGTTGTACTATTACACACCGAGTCTCATGTTAATTGAATGTTAAAGACATTTTCCTTTGACTAATACCATAGAAACTGTTTATTTAATTTACAAGTTGCATAAAGATTCATATTTCCAAGTACCCATTTATTTACACACATATAATTTCCACACATTTCTTCCTGCTCCACTTTTAAATTAATTCGAACTTACTCATTTTACTTCTTAGGCAGTCGTAACCGTAGTATATTTGCATAATTAAATAACATTGCCTCTCCCAACAAGAACATTTGGCTTTGTAGTGGTTAATTTATAAAAAGTGTACCAAAACTCATAGATATTTTGTATTCTGTTGATTACATTTAGAAGCTTATTTATTTATTAGCTGTACACTCAATCTTCACTTTTTCACTTGCTGGCAGTCGTAAGCAAAAGATGATACGTACGAATCACATCATCGGCAGGAATCTCATCTTATCTCAGGTACAGAGTACACACGCGCTCGCACAAACACACACACACACACACACACACACACACACACACACATACATACAGCACCTCGCTTCACGCGCCTGCTCATTCCATCACTTTGGTCATCCAGAGTCACATACAATGGTGCCAGTGCAGTATCAAATTATATTTACGTTATGATTTTATACACTTCGTCTATTTTAAATCTACCCGGCAGGGTAGCCGAGAGCACTAACACGCTGCTTCCTGGACTAGAGTAGGCGCGCCGGCCCCAGATCGAATCCGCCTGGCGGACTAACGACGAGGGCCGGTGTGCCGGCCAGTCTGGACGTGGTTTTTAGGCGTTTTTCTACATCCCACTACGTGAATACTGGGCTGGTCCCCAAGTTCCGCCTCAGTTACACGACTCGCAGATGTTTGAACACGTTCGCACTGTTCCGTGGCTTACACTAGACGCAGACAGCCGGGGTACACTTGTTCCATCCCCGGGGAGGGGGAGGGGGGGTATGGGGTCGCGACAGGATGGGCATCTGGTCACCCCGTAAAATTGACATGCCACGTACGTTTAACCATAACAGCAGATACAACAACGTTGGGATTAATGCTTGAAGAGAGAGAGAGAGAGCTATTTTAAATCTTTGGTGCCAACTTGTTCCAACCAGTTAAAAAAAAAGAAATACATGGAAGGACCTGGTATGAATATGGAACACTGCACAAATAATACCAGTGGTGAAAAGTTAGACAAGAAAATGCCAGCTGCAATAGATTGGTATACCAGGTGGTGAGAAATATTCAAGATGGGATAAGTGTTATAACCGTCCAGCCAGAAAAAGGTGCCATGGGGCTAAAAGTGTCTAAACAAAATGCAAGGCACTTTTAATACGGAGGATGATGCAGCTATGCCACAAATACCCGGACACAGCGCTGAGAACGGCTGTAAAGGCTTATAAGCCGGACAATATCCAAGGAGCGATATATTTGCGAGAAATACGACACAAAAGCGAACAACAACTGGATGTTTCTTCTGGAAGTTTGCGACCTTCGGGAGAAGCAAACACACTGCGAGATCGGAACAGGGCTGAATTATACGGGCTAATTAAAAACAACGGAAGAGTAAACCATGTGGAAGTGATGAACCCCTGCAAGTATTGGAACATAAGCTACAAGAACATCGAGAACAAATTCCTAGGAATAAACATAAGATAAACCTACCACAAAATACCAGTTCCCAAGAAAGAATTCGTTTTTCGGCGTCCGACAAATGTAATCTTACTGAGACCCGGCAACACAGGTACGTTTCTGGAGAGAACGATGTTATATTGGAAAGTTGTAGAAAGAATCTGCCTATAACTTAGAGAACAGTAATATAGCACACTCACATTGGTGCTACAATCAGATGAAAACTGCTATCGCGCAACCAAGGAAAACACATGGACATGGTTAGCAGGAAATTTCCTGAATTAATTAACAAGTGAGTACAAAGAGTGATTTATCCAGGCGATGGAGTATACATCGCAACCCAGGCACAACTGTTGACGAAAGAGGTAAATACAATCTCAAGTACGCAAATTGTATTTTAGCGCTATAACTAATGAAAATACGATGGAGAAAAGAGAGGAATTGGCATTAGTATGCGGCTATTAAAGTTTTAATTCGATTGGTTGCCGTACTTGGGAACAGAGCAAGGGACCACGTGGTGAAACAGTGAAGGTGATGATAGTGAAGACACCGCAGTTTAAAAAGCAGAAGAAGATGCAAAAAAAGAAGATAGTGACGACACAACTGCAACCGACACCCAAAAATCTGTTGAAGTAATCTTCGATGCGAGTGCGACTTTAAGTGTTGACATATGGCTCGCAAAATATAATTTCCATCAGTTATGCAGCAAATTAAGACAAACGTTACTGTAAAATATCATTTACCCTGCTGCTATGGAAAGCCACGGACATGCGTATTGTTCTGTGAATGGAACTCTATGAAAGACATCCTACGGATAATTCCTATGAAGGAGTGTTTCTTGATTATAGCTACTCGTACTGTGAATACACGCCACACATTCCAGTGATGATGGCCATTAAAAGAGTTTGAATCACGTATCACGCAAGAGAAACCGGCGTGTCATATGTAGATTAAACAACAAATCGCCGACCTGAATATCTGCCACCCAAATGGGATCGCACAAAAACTGAGGCCCTCCAACGCTGCAGGAACGCCACGTACCAGATTTGGGGTGACTAAAGGCGAAGTAGTAGTAAAACAATGTTCTGGAAACAGTACTTCTGTGTCCCTTAGAAGGTTCAAAATACAATCTAGGGTCAGGCTGACTGCATGCCACATGTGGACAAAGTCGCAGTCCAAGACGTCGACAAAATGAGAAGTCTTGGCTCTTGAGAGGTGCCTTTCTTACGTAATAGTAGTTTCGACTTCAAATCGTCAATAAGAAATCCATTTTTTGGAATATTTTGTCGAATTAGAGCGTTCATTTTCAAGCCAGAGTCAGAAGTTTTACTGTCACATGTATAACTAACTGATTACTAATTTATAAGGTAAACACCACTTACTCCGTAGACCTGTTTCGATTGCGCAACTGCTGCTTACAAGGCACGTGCGAGAGGCGACCTATGATCGTGCAACAATTGATTAGCATGTCATGAATTACTCCAGCTATTGTTGCCAGTAGATGAAACCCGGTGATACTGCTGATTGTTTATACAAGTAGCTCGTCAGTCTGGTTTCACAAGAGCTGATTGGACCCCGTACCAGACTTCTCTGCTTGAGAAAATAATTTGAGGAGGTGCTGAGAGCCAAACTGGAGTCCTTAGAGACCGTAGTCAGTGACGCTAATCATTGGCTACGAAGGCGCTCTACATAGCTTGTGATCCTCATTTACACTGTTTCATTAAGTGCAAGAACTACATAGCCATACTTACAGATTAGTGTAAAGAGGGGAAGTCTCCAGGGTGCTCATTGCTTTCCTCTGAGTGAGAAGTCTTCTCTTCCGCATATAAAACATCAGTGCTGTCGCTACCAAGGCAGAAGAATCGCAAATAAGGGTCCTTATTCCTCGTTTCCAGTTGCTAGAAGTGGTAGAGTGGATGGACTTTATGTACAACAGCCTGAAACGTATTTTTTTAGCTAAATTTGTCGCACATACACTTCCCAAATCAGCGACAGTTGTCCTTAAGATTAGTTTCGGAGGAAATGACGTTGTCGTGATGACATTTGGAGTAGGACCCTATCTTTGAGCAGATATGCCGTTGCTGCCATCTGACGGAAACGAGATCGTCGTCTTTCGCTTCCCAGACGCGGTACAAGAACACGTTATATACCAGAACCCCACTGACACAATTTGTGGGGCGGTTCACGAAAATGTTCTGAGTATTTTGGTACAAGAACCAATGGTTCCCGGTGGCTTGTTGTAGAGTAATTATAATTATTTTGATTTCTTACCAATTGTATTGGTATTGCACTGAAAATATCTGCACAATAATGTCGGCGCTATGCAGTGACTGTGTTGTCTGGAAGCAAATTTGTTCCACCCACTTTTAGAATTTGATCTGACAACAGTAACTTCTGTTTGACTCTTGATTCTCCACTCACTTACAGCATTTGATCTGACGACAGTAACTTCTGTTTTATTCTTGGTTCTCTAGCTTGCATTAGGTATACTAATGTAGCTCGTAGATGCGGAGTAGGCAGGGCACATGTAAGGAGAATGGTAGTGCCTTTCTAAACCGAAGCCTACACACACATTTTTTGTAAATTTTAACTAGAGCCCCTCTAGGATAACACATGCGAAATGAGCATTCAATAAGATCTGTCACCTCAGTTCATCCAAAAGGAATTACGCTCAAAATAAAGAGATTTATCTTCAACTGGATTTTAACCGTTTCTAAGTTTCGGAGTAGCGTCGTGAGTGGCGAATTTTGAGTAAAACTTACATATTTCTCTTGTTGTCCTGTTTAAATTCGTTTCTTTGCCAAAACTCACTGTGTCACCTCACTTACATGTTGTGCAGATGCATTTGCAAGAGAATTCTGAAACACTGGTGTATTAAGTTTTCTAAGTGAGGAACTGAGGTAAAGTAAGGTCAATATATCGCCCGCCCGGTTAACCGAGCGGTCTAACACACGGCTTTCCGGAGCGGGAAGGAGCGCCCGGTCCCCGGCACGAATCCGCCCGGCGGACTTGTATCGAGGTCCGGTGAGCCGGCCAGTCAGTAGATGGTTTTTAGGCGGTTTTCCATCTGCCTCGACGAATGCGGGCTGGTTCCCCTTATTCCGCCTCAGCTACACTATGTCGGCGATTGCTGGACCAACAAATTCTCCACGTACGCGTACACCACCATTACTCTACCACGCGAACATAGGGGTTACACTCGTCTGGTGTGAGACGTTCCCTGGGGAGTCCACCGGGGGCCGAAACGCAAAATAACCCTGGGTTCAGTGTGGGGCGGTGGAGGGGTGAAGTGGACTGCGGTAGTCGTCGTGGGGTTGTGGACCGTTGCGGCTGCGGCTCGGATGGAGCCTCCCCGTCGTTTCTAGGTCCACGGTTAACATACAACATACATGGTCAATACATTGCGAAAAACCACATCCTCGGTACAGGGTAAATGTATAATGTAGTGCCAAAACCTATACCACTTTTCGTTTAACTAGTTGCCGACGGAACCTAAAAATTAGATCTGCAGTTAGTGGAATAACATGTTAGATAACGAATTTTCGCTTAGTAACCAAATGGCAAAGTACTCTTTTCTTTGGATGTTATCTTTTGCCGAAATCTCATTTCAGTACCTCAAGCCAGTTAAGAAGCATGGCGAATGTTGTGAATATTACAATCTGGTTTCATGCAGGAGCAGCGGGATCGTAAATGAGTATGCTACATCAGAATAGTTTTCTCGAGATTGGTAACAGAGGCCTTCACCCACGTGTAAAGAAAAATTCCTTACGTTAACAAAATTCCATGTGCATCACTATATAACGCATTATGCACTAGATTCAAAATCATAGCACCCTCAATTTTTCATTGTAGAAATTTTCGAATTTCAAGCATTATCTTAATTTCTCGTAAGTATCACGATAACTATGACCCTTAACGAAATGATGGGCACACCATCATGAATCTGGCGAATAAAGGTGTAAGAACGCATAAAGGAATTTTTTTACCGAATAGTTTCTGTAATATTTGACAAAGAAAGGCAGGGCACACGCCTCACTGTTATCACCTACTGGCCGAAAGGTGGCAAACCTGTCGGCCTCCCCTTTGAACAAATGAATGAACTTGGCCAGAGCCTTGGACCAAGATTGGTCACTTCACATAGGCCACCGTACCCGGTGCGAACTTACCTGCATGGTACAGTCTCGCGTCTGTTTTTCTTACTGTGGTACTAGTATGTCAACTGATGAGAAGTTGGCTGATATGTCTGACCTGCATGTATTCATTTAAGGCGATGGAAAGGGTATGACGACGGTATGCACAGCTGTTTCCGCGGCGACTTCAACCAAATCACAACAGTTCGGCATCTGTCCGTAGGCGAGCAACCAGATCTATCCAGGTTGCTACGTTTTGCTAGTTGTGTGTTACAGTCTTTAACATTGTTGTGAAAGTACTTTCGCAGAAACAGAGAAAATTCTGTTAACAAGACAGAATAATCACAATCTCACTATTACTCTGTAACCAGCCACTGAAAATCACAGCTCCCTTACATCACTATACACAGAAAATATGCGTGATCAACCTTCGAAATTACGTTGTTGTATTCTGGCTAGCCCTGTATGTTTCGAGGCGGTATCAAGCCATATTTTCAACAACAATTTTACCTGCGAATAAATAGTTGACCTCTTATACCGCCCCCGCATTCATTATTTATAACGATCAAGCCCAAAATATTTTATTGCTGTACAAAAAGTCCTACTGACCAACATCTAGCGTTTTCTTGACGGCGTTGACATTTTCTTGGAGCAAAGCAATCATAATCTCGTTTCTCCGTTTCAAAGTAGAAACGATTGTCAGAATACAGGGTGACTCCGTGGTGACGTTACAAACTGTCAGCGATGTTGGAGAAGTGAACATGTTTCAGTCCTCGTCCGGAAAGGACCGAGTGGAAAGTTAAAAGCGAAAATCGCTCTGATATCTTTGACAGTAGACTACAAGCAGCGGTACTGTTTCTGCTGAGATTGTAGAACAGGCATTGCTCATTTTCAATACTCTAAATCACACTTTTGTACTGCAAGCTCTTTGGTTTCCATATTTGCGGAGGAGTTACAAGGGACGAAAACAAGAGAAAAAGCGGTAAATATGGGCTCCAAAATGTATACCTCGTGAGGTACAAGCACCTGCTCATCATCGCTACTGTTGAAGTATTACTTGGCGAATGGTATGGGAACTCATGTCAAATTTACACAATCTGCTTAGTGTACAAAGACGTAATACTAAAGTGTTACAAAATCACAAGTCTTCTGCCAAGTGCAGATTCGTAAATAAATGTACGTTCAAATGAAAGAACATAGATTTGTACTTCGTGGATTAGATCGAGTAACTATCAAAAGCAAATGATTACTTAGCTTAGAAAATATGATACTACGTTTGTCAATTTTTACTAACACATGTTAGAGATACAATGAGACTTGTTCTTTTTTCTACAGTTTCATTGCATTGATCTATGCATGTACGAGGTGCATTCAAGTTCTAAGGCCTCCGATTTTTTTCCTCCGGACTGGAAAGTGATAGAAACATGCGCATTGTTTTAAAATGAGGCCGCGTTCATTGTCAATACGTCCCGGAGATGGCAGCACCGTACGGCAGATGGAATTTTACCGACAGCGGCGAGACTGAGAACTGTTTTAAATACTTAAAATGGCGACGTTCTCCTTACTTGAACAGCGTGAAATCATTCGTTTTCTGAATTTGCGTGGTGTGAAACCAATTGAAATTCATCGACAGTTGAAGGAGACATGTGGTGATGGAGTTATGGATGTGTCGAAAATGCGTTCATGGGTGCGACAGTTTAATGAAGGCAGAACATCGTGTGACAACAAACCGAAACAACCTCAGGCTCGCACAAGCCGGTCTGACGACATGATCGAGAAAGTGGGGAGAATTGTTTTGGGGGATCGCCGAATGACTGTTGAACAGATCGCCTCCAGAGTTGGCATTTCTGTGGGTTCTGTGCACACAATCCTGCATGGCGACCTGAAAATGCGAAAAGTGTCATCCAGGTGGGTGCCACGAATGCTGACGGGCGACCACATGGCTGCCCGTGTGGCATGTTGCCAAGCAATGTTGACGCGCAACGACAACATGAATGGGACTTTCTTTTCATTGGTTGTGACAATGGATGAGATGTGGATGCCATTTTTCAATCCAGAAACAAAGCGCCAGTCAGCTCAATGGAAGCACACAGATTCACCGCCACCAAAAAAATTTCTGGTAACCGCCAGTGCTGAAAAAATGATGGTGTCCATGTTCTGGGACAGCGAGGGCGTAATCCTTACCCATTGTGTTCCAAAGGGCACTACGGTAACAGGTGCATCCTACGAAAATGTTTTGAAGAACAAATTCCTTCCTGCACTGCAACAAAAACGTCCGGGAAGGGCTGCGCGTGTGCTGTTTCACCAAGACAACGCACCCGCACATCGAGCAAACGTTACGCAACAGTTTCTTCGTGATAACAACTTTGAAGTGATTCCTCATGCTCCCTACTCACCTGACCTGGCTCCTAGTGACTTTTGGCTTTTTCCAACAATGAATGACACTCTCCGTGGCCGCACATTCACCAGCCGTGCTGCTATTGCCTCAGCGATTTTCCAGTGGTCAAAACAGACTCATAAAGAAGCCTTCGCCGCTGCCATGGAATCATGGCGTCAGCGTTGTGAAAAATGTGTACGTCTGCAGGGCGATTACATCGAGAAGTAGCGCCAGTTTCATCGATTTCGGGGGAGTAGTTAAGTAGAAAAAAAATCGGAGGCCTTAGGACTTGAATGCACCTCGTACGTGTACCTATGGTATGGTAGACAAAGGAGAGCCATACGTTACTTAAGGGAAAGTTGAGATCGCGATACACACAGTTTTTTCTTTTCCGTTCATGAGCGTTGATGTCATTCTGTTTTGCAGATGTTTTGTCATCTTTTCCGTTTAGTTGTGTTAGGTTCAAATGGTTCAAATGGCTCTGAGCACTATGCGACTTAACTGCTGAGGTCATCAGTCGCCTAGAACTTAGATCTAATTAAAGCTAACTAACCTAAGGACATCACACACATCCATGCACGAGGCAGGATTCGAACCTGCGACCGTAGCGGTCGCTCGGTTCCAGACTGTAGCGCCCAGAACCGCACGGCCACTCCGGCCAGCGTTGTGTTAGGAGCCTTGTAAGACGCTGTTGGCGGATCTACAGAACCTGGAATACTAACGTTTTCTACCCAAAACTAATTCTAGTGTGTAGAGTATTGAGCCAAGGCTAAAGCATCTGACCGAAATGTTCCACACTTGGAGAACTATAATTACGTACATATTACATTGAGACAAACAATCAAATTGTATATTACCATTGTACTAAAGACAAAAAACTCGTTCAGCGAACTGTATCCTATAATAATTTCTATTATTTGCTTTAGTGACAAAAACAGTAGTAGTTGCCGATGAAAATCAAAGTTTAGTGTGTAAACACATGGACTATGTAAATAGGAAATGCACTTTCGGAAACAGAACAGAGCCAAAGGTATTCTTATACGACAATCTGTGCTACCGAAGTGAAGGTAGTGAAAAAATAGGTGAAGATGTACCGTAGCAGTTACCTCTAACCTGCAGCCAAAGGTAAAAACAAATCATGAATCGTAAACACAGTATCGCCTGGATGCTACTAGCAAGATCACAACTTGTAATATGTTCGCGCCAATGCACGAGCTGTAAAGCCGTGACAGATTGTCGGTGTAAATTACCGTCGATAACAACCGATCTCTTGTACGAGAAGTAATAGAATGCGGCGTTAAGTGCGTGTCTCAATTTTTAAAAAAAATCTGTGCTTGAGTCATAATATATTTAGGACAAAGAGCTCGTGTGCACACAGAAATTGGTTTATCTTGAATGAAAACGTTACATAATGAACTGCTGTAGCAGCGAAACGAACTGGCCTAGTTTCAAAAGTGGTTTGTGAAACCACGGACACGACACAGGACCAACTTTGAAGCTCCGTGCAACTTCAGATACTATGCTATAGATCATGATCACATAAACTAACTGCAACCTCATTTTACGTCAATAAGCAGTTCGACAGTGGCATTTGTGTCAGCTTAGCGCTTTAAAATCACTGTCATGAATTGATATTGGCGATTTTTCATGATCAAACTCGAACGAGGATGGAGGGGTTGGCAACACTACTGCAGCACGCCTAACTAACCGAGATCGTGAATTGTCAACACAGCTTACGATAGTTGATCTGAACACGTGCTGGCTGGCGTGTCCCAAAGCCAATTGTCTGGAAGGGCTACGGTGCCCCCCGCCCCCCCCCCCCCCCACTTCCGCCAATCCTCCGCGCCACACTGACACCGACCGTCGCTGAGCATAAAAACAACAGACCTGCAAGAAACAAAACTGTATTGCCAATTTATTGTAAACACATCCACCGACTGGATGCATTGAATGTTCATAGCGCTATACAAACATGAGACCATTCACAACTGTGTACATTTCCATAAAGCAAACAAAATAGCTTGAACTACACATCGTTTGCTATGAAGTCAAGTGCAAGAACACTTAACGAAAAAGAAAAACAGGAAGATTTGTTTACTTTCCTTTACATTAACATTTACACTTATCACATAAACAAAAGTCATTTGATTTAGGTATAAAAGCTATAGAAAATGCTTAAAAGTGAGCTTACCTACCACAAATATTAACCAAGCAATGAAATCAAAAGACATTTTACACGACTGAAGTCAATTTAATGCATATTTCTTAAAGTCGTATAAAAGCCTTGAAGGTATTTTGCGTGCACAATAGATTCAGGCCTTAGAGCGGGCAATGGAGTATTACTTGAAGAAATTCATCTTTTTTTAAATATAAAAATAATTGAAGCTCTTTTTCTTCAGCGAATGTGTTCTCTATTTTTTTAAGGAAATGTTTCATATTATCTTTGAAAAATGTAATAAAACATGTATGAACTATTAATTCAGATAGAAGATGTCAGAGAATTCAGCCTGTTTCTAAAATGAATCGAAAGTGTGAAATGTCATATGTTACATAAAACAAAACGTAATCAAGGAGCATGCCTCTTCTCAGCAAACTGTAACTATTTTGTTTGTCTCATCTGAACAGATAACACGTAATGTATGTGAGTTTCTCCCTGTATCTCAGAATAAGCTTCTGACTTATAATTAAATATGTTAAAAACTGTTTTATTTTAAAAGATATGTAGTCCCCGCAATTATTAAGTGGCACATGATTTATCATTTTGTAATATTTGTTACAGAAAAGATAGCGGTAACCGCGAGCTCAACAAATCATGGTAAAGAGACGCAATGTGCTGAATGCAGTTCACGTTCTGCCATTGCATTCATTCTGCTATAACCATAAGGCGCCCTGAGATTATTTGTCGATCATTTAACAGTGATTGCGATGATTTTCACCTAGGACTGAGTTCGCATCATGTGGCCATTGTCTCAGAACTGTTAATCTTCATCTCTCGTTTCTATCAGATGCTCGCTCCACAAACTGGCGGTGAAATTAAATTACTATTACTCATTGATGGTAAGAATTTAGAGAGCTGTTTTTAGATGCGTATGTGATGAAATAGGAAAAATGCGCCCAATCAACATTGCTCCCTTGCTGAATTGAAAGAAAATAATGTTATTTATTAATCACTTTACCCAATTTCAGTCATTTTAATTCAAATACCGGAATCTAATAACACGCCACTGTGAAACATATCTCTCCTATTTTATTTGTTTTGGTCCACATTATTTATTACTAGCTGATGAAAACCAGCATTGCCTGGATATTAATTTTGACAGTTTTCTACTACAAACGAAAAAAAAACTGTTTTTGTAGCGAAGTAAAGAAAACCAATCGCTTCCATCTATTCGTGAAGAAACATTCGAAGCTATGAAACAGTCGCACAAAGATATATGTGTGATGTACAAGTGTGTAAGTGCAGAATCCAAATGAAGGAATAAGATCTCGGAGAGTTTCTTTACGCTGAGTGCAGCTGCTTCGCGTGCCTACAAAGCTATTTTGTAAACGTCTCTATGGCAACGCCTCTTAATAGCTCTACTGACGGCTATCGTTTTCACTCGCAGCCGTTCGTTCTTCGAAGTTGAAAGCCGTCAAAAGTTCGTTCAGGTGTCAGGGATTTCCTTACGTGGACTCGACTGTAGGAAAGTTTTGGTAGTGAAGAATAATTGTACTAAAACTTTAACCATGATGCTACATCTTTTGACATATCTCTATGTTAAGGACGTCATATCTCTCGAACTACTTATCGTAGAATGATATATTTGTGAAAGTATCTTCATCGGTGAATGCGGATACTCTCAGCGATATACAGAGGGGTCCAAAAATATGTATCCACTGTTTGAAAGTCCATAACTGGCAAACTAAGTGACGGAGTTGTCTCATCTTTGGTAGTGCAATAGTTTGTAGTTCCGGCAATTGCCACACAAGCGTTGTATTGCGTTGTTTTGTTTTGTCAGATGACAATAACCAGATAGTGTTTTGTTCTTAGCTGCACCCAGTTACTCGAGTACACATGGCTGGGGCAAAACTTACATTCGAAGAAAGGAAGTCAGTTTCGAAGTGGTATTTTAGGTATGAAAACATCAGTGAGGTTCAACGGCAATGGCGAAATGAATGTCAGAGCCACCCACACGTTTAACAATTCGTCGCATTCGACACAAATATGAAGCCGAAGGCTGTGTTAAAGACGTACACAAACAACGATCTGGACGACGTGTAACAGTAACAAGTCCAGCTAACTCCTATCGTGTGTTACAACAATTCACTCGCTCACCACAAAAGTCTGTGAGACAGTGTGCCCATGAAACTGGAGTGAGTCGCTCAAGTGTTCGGCAAATTTTGAAGACAGAAAAGTGGAAGTGCTACATCCCACGATTGCTACACGCAGTGAACGAGGACGATCCAGATAGTAGAACGGAGTACTGCGAGTAGTTTACTAACATGGTGCGCAACGATGAAGAGTTTCCAGAATGATGGTGTGTGCTGATGAGGCACAGTTCAAACTCAATGGTACAGTAAATTGTCACAATAGCATCTACTGGGCCGCCGAAAATCCGAACGTCCATGTAGACAAAGCTGTGAATTTGGCAGGAGTAAATGTGTGGTGTGGGTTGTCTTACCGGGGCTTGATTGGGCCATTCTTCTTTGACGGCACAGTTACCGGCGAGGTGTACTTCAGAATCTCCAGACATCCATTTTACCTGCCATCTGAGACTTTCATGGAGACGGAAGAGTTTACTTTCAACAAGATGGTGCCCCAGCCCAATACCAAAATCGTGTTAGGGCGTACCTTTACCAGGAAGATGGATAGGCCGTAAAGGTACTGTGGAGTATCCACCACGTCCTCCAGACCTAACTCTTCTGGATTTTTACCTGTGGAAACACTAAAGGACGTCGTTTGTCGACAAAAGCCACACACATTGGATGAACTTCGAGAATCCATCGTACTTTCATGTGCAAATATCCAACTGAACACATTGCAGTGAGTAGTTCGTGCGGCAATTCGGCGGCATCGTTTGTGTTTGGATGTTAATGGTGATCATTTCGAACACCTACAGTGATCTATTTAAGTTGGACTTTACGCTACACTTTCACCAAAAATGAGACAACTCCGCCAATTAGTTTGCAATATATGGACGTTTAAACAGTGGGTACATTTTTTGGACCCCTCTGTATATTGCGGAAAGAGTTGGTGACAAATAACTACTAAATTAAAAGGTCATACATGATGCGGTAGTTTTTCAGCCATCTCAGTGTTTATGACGTCGTATCTCCTGAACTTTATGTGATAACATGATACACTTTTGTTCATGGTGGGGCAAATAAAAGTGGCTCGGACGACTGGATACGGTTGGACGTGAATGTATGCATATAAACACACACGGATGTCCACACCACGCGTACGACCGCCACGTGATCAAGTGGCTCTAAGCACTATGGGACTTAACAACCACGTGATCCACACCGGTTTATAGACTAGTGGCAGGTGTGTTATCGTTCATGGAGCAGTGGAAAGGGTAACATGGTACTCACAGTGGAGTACCGGGTGTTCGTTGTGGAACGGTACGTGACAGTAAAGTCGTGGAAACGATGTGGTGATTTGTTTGCTGACAGGTTTGATAGTGTCGAAGTGCCAGCAAAGAGTATCATGCAACGCTTATTCCGAAACCGGTGTCAGGCAGGATCTGTTTTGAACAAGCCAAAAAAGATTTAGAATCGTGCCCACACACCAGAAAATGTGGACGCAGTTCACCAGAAATCGCTTGCTTCAGAGTCCCAGTAAACGATCTCGGCGCCTGTCGCAAGAGACCGGCATTTCACGATGATAATGTGGACTAATACTCCACATGGACCTGCACGTGCATCCCTACTGAGTTTCTGCTGTTCATGCATTAAAACAAGCAGGATGTGTCTCAGCGCCCCCAGCGTTGTGACTGATTGTTCACTGACATTACAGTGAATGACATCGACATAGACCTGTTTTTTATATCTGATGAACCCTTGTTTTACCCGAGTGGTTATGTCAACTCACAGAATCACAGGTTATGAGAAGCTGAGAATCCGCATAACTTCCACGAAACACTACTGCGTGATCAGAAGGTTGGGGTTTGGTCAACTGTGCCTGCATTTAGCGTTATTGGCCCAATCTTATTTCATCAGACGCTGACTAGTGTGCATTGAATAGTGAACGTTTTGAAGCCATTTGTGGCAGCATTAACGGGGGAAGGAAAGACCTAGGGTTGCCTCCAACAGGATGCAGCAACTGTCCATACAGCCGGCCGAGCTTTGCATCACATTTACGCGACAGTCACGCCCAACAGAGTTGTTACCAGACGCACGTCTGTTCACGGCCTTAACTGCCCTCCCTCCCTCCCCCCCTCCCTTCCCACCGTATGTCATCTGATCTGTCAGTGTGCGACTACGTTTTGTGGAGAGCCCTCGCAACAACCCTCGTAGTCTTCAAGAACTGCTGCAGAACCTTTCGAATGCGACTGCAGCAATTCCTGCAGTCCCTTCAGAAACTTGCTGACCAGGATCGTGAAGAGCCAAGACAGGAATGGCGGTCACTTTCAACATCTGCTGTAATCAGTTGAGTACTGTACTACCTTTATCTGCTGTGTTTCTTTGTATCCTGGAACTCTGGTTATTCTGCAGGCCACTTTCATTTGCCCCATCCTGTAGTTGCATTTAGCTTCTATTTATTGCGAATACAGTTAGTAGGACCGAAGAAATACATTTAAACGTTCTGCATGTTGAGGCCATTTTCACGCATCCCATTGTTTATGGTGTCATCTCTCCTGAATAATGATAGGTAGGTGTTTCTTACCCCTACAGCGATTGTTGCCTGATAGTAAGGTGTGTACGTACCAGTTTGTTTCAATTAGGTCAAGGGATTGCTGCCTGACAGTAATGAATTCGTGTAACAAGTTAGTTTAAAAACGGTCTAGTCGTTTAGGAGGAGACGTGGAATATATAGACTGCTTGTTACCGTCTCATTCTTAACATGCGAAAGGACTAGCTCCCACCGTAACTAAAACTGCGGTTCATTCCTTCAGAACATGATTTCGAGGTTACACTACGTACAAAACGAGATAGCACATAGGAGCTTAGCAGACACAAATGGATTATATGTGGGTCAGAACGTTTGATCAGAACACATCTCTATCGGATGATATCACTTTGGATAAAATACACTATGGATTCTCCTATGTCTTGGCTCTACGTAGGCATTCTAATAATATGAACGTCGCTTACAATTACTTTGTCTTATACCGACGATATTCGTGGAGGTGAGAATTACTTCCTCTGAATTTATTGATGGTTCAAATAGTTCAAATGGCTCTGAGCACTAGGCGACTTAACTTCTGAGGTCATTAGTCGCCTAGAACTTAGAACTAATTAAACCTAACTAACCTAAGGACATCACACACATCCATGCCCGAGGCAGGATTCGAACCTGCGACCGTAGCGGTCTCGCGCTTCCAAACTGTAGTGCCTAGAACCGCACGGCCACTCCGGCCGGCTGAATTTATTGACACCCTGGAGCCTGCCACGAAGATTTCAAATTGCTTTTCCTAATTTCATCTAGACGATCATCTCTTTAGTATATGTGGAATGTGGAACTGAGTATAGTTGGTGAGAGCTACGCTTCCTTGAGTGTATACTGTAATTCGTTAGACACAACCGAAAATTATGCGTTGCTATGGTCTCTGCCATATGCAAGATAGAAGTTGGCTTGCCGTGTAGCGGAGGCACCATCTTTTAAAAAGGATATTGTACCAATATGTTTTGAAGAGAGGAAATGGGATTACATTAATGGAAGGAAGTCAAAAGCCTTCTTTTAAGGTAATCCAGCTTCTTATATTTTTGTAACTGTATAGCTTCTTAACGTTAGGAAATTGGGCATGGTTGAGGTTTACAGTAGGAACTTTACAATGCAACTTATGGTTTTGTTTTGAAGCTGAAAAAAGTGTCAAGGAAGGTAATTGTACACAGGAAAGTTATTTGGAAATATTTCTCTAACTTGTCTAGTGTGTGAACAATACGTAAAGGAGTATCCTTATCATGGCTTAATGAAGCCCTGTTAAAGTTGGAGTCTTGTTATCAATTATCAGTCGTTAAGATGTAGGAAAAGGGAGAGAAGGAAACGTAGTAGGTGAATATGGATTGGGGGTAAGAAATAAAAGAGGAAGCCACCTGGTAGAATTTTGCACAGAGAACAACTTAATCATAGCTAACACTTGGTTTAAGAATCATGATAGAAGGTTGTATACATGGAAGAACCCTGGAGATACTAAAAGGTATCAGATAGATTATATAATGGTAAGACAGAGATTTAGGAACCAGGTTTTTAAATTGTAAGACATTTCCATGGGCAGATGTGGACTCTGACCACAATCTATTGGTTATGACCTGTAGATTGAAACTGAAGAAACTGCAAAAAGGTGGGGATTTAAGGAGATGGGACCTGGATAAACTGAAAGAACCAGAGGTTGTACAGAGTTTCAGGGAGAGCATAAGAGAACAATTGACAGGAATGGGGGAAAGAAATACAGTAGAAGAAGAATGGGTAGCTTTGAGGGATAAAGTAGTGAAGGCAGCAGAGGATCAAGTAGGTAAAAAGACGAGGGCTAGTAGAAATCCTTGGGTAACAGAAGAAATATTGAATTTAATTGATGAAAGGAGAAAATATAAAAATGCAGTAAATGAAGCAGGCAAAAAGGAATACAAACGTCTCAAAAATGAGATCAACAGGAAGTGCAAAATGGCTAATCAGGGATGGCTAGAGGACAAATGTAAGGATGTAGAGGCTTATCTCATTAGGGGTAAGATAGATACTGCCTACAGGAAAATTAAAGAGACCTTTGGAGATAAGAGAAACACTTGTATGAACATCAAGAGCTCAGATGGAAACCCAGTTCTAAGCAAAGAAGGGAAAGCAGAAAGGTGGAAGGAGTATATAGAGGGTCTGTACAAGGGTGATGTACTGGAGGACAATATTATGGAAATGGAAGAGGATGTAGATGAAGATGAAATGGGAGATACGATACTGCGTGAAGAGTTTGACAGAGCACTGAAAGACCTGAGTCGAAACAAGACCCCCGGAGTAGACAACATTCCATTGGAACTACTGACGGCCTTGGGAGAGCCAGTCCTAACAAAACTCTACCATCTGGTGAGCAAGATATATGAAACAGGCGAAATACCCTCAGACTTCAAGAAGAACATAATAATTCCAATACCAAAGAAAGCAGGTGTTGACAGATGTGAAAATTACCGAACAATCAGTTTAATAAGCCACAGCTGCAAAATACTAACACGAATTCTTTACAGACGAATGGAAAAACTAGTAGAAGCCGACCTCGGGGAAGATCAGTTTGGCTTCCGTAGAAATATTGGAACACGTGAGGCAATACTGACCCTATGACTTGTCCTAGAAAACGATTAAGGAAAGGCAAACGTACGTTTCTAGCATTTGTAGACTTAGAGAGAGCTTTTGACAATGTTGACTGGAATACTCTCTTTCAGATTCTAAAGGTGGCACGGGTAAAATATA
Organism: Schistocerca cancellata; assembly: GCF_023864275.1. Classification (NCBI taxonomy): domain Eukaryota; kingdom Metazoa; phylum Arthropoda; class Insecta; order Orthoptera; family Acrididae; genus Schistocerca; species Schistocerca cancellata. The sequence goes on from NC_064630.1 coordinate 710,198,595, forward strand.
GGGAGCGAAAGGCTATTTACAATTTGTACAGAAACCAGATGGCAGTTGTAAGAGTCGAGGGGCATGAAAGGGAAGCAGTGGTTGGGAAGGGAGTAAGACAGGGTTGTAGCCTCTCCCCGATGTTATTCAATGTGTATATTGAGCAAGCAGTAAAGGAAACAAAAGAAAAATTCGGAGTAGGCATTAAAATCCATGGAGAAGAAATAAAAACTTTGAGGTTCGCCGATGACATTGTAATTCTGTCAGAGACAGCAAAGGACTTGGAAGAGCAGTTGAACGGAATGGATGGTGTCTTGAAGGGAGGATATAAGATGAACATCAACAAAAGCAAATCGAGGATAATGGAATGTAGTCGAATTAAGTCGGGTGAAGAGCTTTACCCTTTGCATCCTGACAGTGATGAATCTTGGCATCCATTGACCAGCAGTTCCAGTTCAGATGATGTTTCGATAAGGAAATTAAACGGTTTATTTCTGGTGATTAATTTCCTGTGGCTTGTGACTTTGTTTCTCTTAACATTGGCAACACATTTCACAGCCATCCTGTGTGTTAATGATGAAACATGATGGGCACATTTATATTACTGCTTAATGGTGCAATAATGTAGTTTCAAAGACAAAAGATGTGTAGAAAATATTTTCTTATTAATGTGATTTTAGCGAAATTTAATGTTTTGTGTGGCTTATGACTATATCTCACACGAATTCTTAGACTATTTTGCTCTTCATATTATACTTTGAAATAAGTAGAATAAATGAAGAATCACCCAAAAAACCAAAGCCTTCATGGAAAAGAAATCGAAATATTGATCAGTGGAAGAAAAATAAAGCAAAATGTCGATGAAATGCTGGTCAGCAGTATAAGTCTTTAAAAGCACACAAGACTGTTCAGGCTGCTACTATAGGAAGTCCCTGTACTTGTTCAATTAAATGCTTCACAAAACTGCTTTCAGAGGAAGAAAACATTTTTCATTCATTTTGGGACATAAGAAACTTTAATGCCCTGAGTACTTACCTGATGAGCTGTATGAAAATGGAACCGAAAAAGCGTAGGTTTGTTCACTATTTAAATACAAATGGTTTAATATTTTGTACATTTATTTCATTTTGTTATATTTGTCATAATTTCTTTCAATGCTATCCAAAAAAGACTTCCAAGAAAATATCATCCAGGGATGTTACATTTTCTTATAATGTGAGGGTATGCGGAATAGAAGTCATGATCTGCAAGGAAGCTTTCCTAAGGGTTCATGGCTTACAGATACGTTCACGAAGAGTGAGGAATTTGCAACATCAAATGAAGCAGAGTTTTGCAGTGCCAAAAGAAGATGGAAGAGGTTTGTATGTCAGTCTGTTCTATAAGTTAGCGATGTACTCAAACTGAGTACTATACAAATATTTCTATTAGGAAGAGGATATAAGCTCATCTTTTTTTTCTTTCAGGAAAACATGGAAACTACCCATATAAATTTCAAGACAAAGCTGTACAAAGTGTTAGAGAATTTCTCAACGCCATATCGAAATATATCAGTCATTACAGTAGGCAACAGAACCCTAATAAAGTGTATTTGGATTGTGATCTCACAATTGCTTCCTTATTTCGAGATAAATACTCAGAATACTGTAAGGAAAAGCAGGTTTCTGCAGTATCTGAAAGTAAATTCAGAGAAATTTTCGTATCTGAATTTAATGTAGGCTTCAAACTACCAAAAAGTGACACCTGTTCAAAATGTGATGGATTTATAATTGCTATAAATAACCCAGAATTATGTGCAGAAGAAGTCACTGAAAGGAAACAAAAATATGAACTGCATCTGAAAAAGGCTGACGGACAAAATATGATTGCGTCTTTAACTGTTCTGGCTAAAGAAAATTCGAAAGAGCATCATGCGATAGCAATGGACATGCAGTAAACATTCCCCACCCCTAAACTAACAGTAGGTCCAGCATTTTACAAGAGGAAAATATGGACATACAACTATGGTATCCAAGACTGTGGATCAAATAATGATTATATGTTTCTGTGGAGCGAGAAAGATGGAGGACGGGGTTCAGATGAGGTTGGGAGCTGCTTATTGAAGTACTTGCAGATAACTAATCCTCAGACAAAACATTTCCACATAATCATAGACAACTGCAAGAGTCAGACAAAGAATTGGACTATTATTGCTTTGGAAAGGTCCCTTGTTTCTCCCAAAAGATTTGATTCTGTCCAGCATTACTTCCCTGTGGTAGGTCACACCATGCTATCTTGCGATCATGATTTTGGTTTCACTGAACGGTACGCAAGAAACAGACGCCCAATAGTGTACATTCCAGATGAATGGGCAGAAGTAATAAAATCTGTGAGTCCAAAACATTTCATTGTAACTAAAATGGAAAGAGAAGACTTCATAAGTCTGGAAAGCCTGAAGACATTGACCTCAAAACGTACAGAATCCACGTCTGGAGATCCCCCACCATTTCAGTGAAGCTACTCAATTTAAGTTTGAGTCTGAAGATCCCTTCAAGCTAAGTATAAAGCACTCTTATTCAGACATAGGAACTTTCATGTCAGTGGATATTCATGTCAAAAAGAAAAGCTAGCTGAACCAAATCCATATCAGCTGCCAATAAAGTACAGAAGGCCACTACCAATTATCCAGAAAAAAATTGATGATGTACTGTCTCTTATGCCATACATACCTGTACCAAAGCAAGCTTTCTTTCGGTCATGTACTGGAAATAACGTGTACAATAATGAGGTAGAGGAGCTTCCTTGATGTAACTGTGTAAATGAAAAAGTAATTTATACATCACAGATACCTGATATGTATATATTAATGTGTAAAAATTATATATTCTGCTTGCTGTGTAAGAGTAGTTAAAATAAATCCTTACAAATTCATACTTTATGTTTTAATTAATTTTTTGCGAGATATAGTCATAAGCCACCGTTGACTACATCTTAATTAGAATCATTCTAAAATTAATATTTTATAGCATACAGAGAGTTGACTATTTAACAACATGCTTTGCAAGTACTAAGCAAGTGTTTGCAGTAGAAATAAGGTTTCTATTTTGTATTAAACATTTTCAGACCTCCATGGAACTTTAAACTCGCTGTATCTCAAAACTAGTTCGATGTGGCTTATGACTATATCTCTCCGACCCCTTCAATTGTTAACGTTCCGGCTAGCTCGGATTTTGCTTCGTGTAGCGTGTGCTCTACATTATTTACCTTTAAAATTAAATTTTCACGTAGTTTTTTGTCCTGGACTGAGACTTACGTTATCAAAAAAGTTTTACACATTTCTCAGATACCAACCTGATACTTAAAAACACGAGTTTAAGTGTAGCAAGAACCTTGAATGTAACCTTTTGATAAACATTATTGCACTGTAAAGTTAGTTTTTGTTTCACATGTCTAACTATTAAGAATCTTATTCGTGTATAGTATTTTCATTTCTGAGATATATCTCCGTGATGAACAATGTTATTGTGCAAGGGTTGTTTCTAATTCTCGCAAATCTTGATTACATGTAACATGTTGCACATTATGTTTTACACACGTCTGAGACATTATCATGTTTAATGTTATTTGTGTTCATCGTGTACTGTTTACTTCTACATCTACATCTACATTTATACTCCGCAAGCCACCCAACGGTGTGTGGCGGAGGGCACTTTACGTGCCACTGTCATTATCTCCCTTTCCTGTTCCAGTCGCGTATGGTTCGCGGGAAGAACGAATGTCTGAAAGCCTCTGTGCACGCTCTAATCTCTCTAATTTTACATTCGTGATCTCCTCGGGAGGTATAAGTAGGGGGAAGCAATATATTCGATACCTCATCCAGAAACGCACCCTCTCGAAACCTGGCGAGCAAGCTAACCCGCGATGCAGAGCGCCTCTCTTGCAGGGTCTGCCACTTGAGTTTGTTAAACATCTCCGTAACGCTATCACGGTTACCAAATAACCCTGTGACGAAACGCGCCGCTCTTCTTTGGATCTTCTCTATCTCCTCCGTCAACCCGATCTGGTACGGATCCCACACTGATGAGCAATACTCAAGTATAGGTCGAACGAGTGTTTTGTAAGCCACCTCCTTTGTTGATGGACTACATTTTCTAAGGACTCTCCCAATGAATCTCAACCTGGTACCCGCCTTACCAACAATTAATTTTATATGATCATTCCACTTCAAATCGTTCCGCACGCATACTCCCAGATATTTTACAGAAGTAACTGCTACCAGTGTTTGTTCCGCTATCATATAATCATACAATAAAGGATCCTTCTTTCTATGTATTCGCAATACATTACATTTGTCTATGTTAAGGGTCAGTTGCCACTCCCTGCACCAAGTGCCTATCCGCTGCAGATCTTCCTGCATTTCGCTACAATTTTCTAATGCTGCAACTTCTCTGTATACTACAGCATCATCCGCGAAAAGCCGCATGGAACTTCCGACACTATCTACTAGGTCATTTATATATATTGTGAAAAGCAATGGTCCCATAACACTCCCCTGTGGCACGCCAGAGGTTACTTTAACGTCTGTAGATGTCTCTCCATTGAGAACAACATGCTGTGTTCTGTTTGCTAAAAACTCTTCAATCCAGCCACACAGCTGGTCTGATATTCCGTAGGCTCTTACTTTGTTTATCAGGCGACAGTGCGGAACTGTATCGAACGCCTTCCGGAAGTCAAGGAAAATGGCATCTACCTGGGAGCCTGTATCTAATATTTTCTGGGTCTCATGAACAAATAAAGCGAGTTGGGTTTAACACGATCGCTGTTTCCGGAATCCATGTTGATTCCTACATAGTAGATTCTGAGTTTCCAAAAACGACATGATACTCGAGCAAAAGACATGTTCTAAAATTCTACAACAGATCGACGTCAGAGAGATAGGTCTATAGTTTTGCGCATCTGCTCGACGACCCTTCTTGAAGACTGGGACTACCTGTGCTCTTTTCCAATCATTTGGAACCTTCTGTTCCTCTAGAGACTTGCGGTACACGGCTGTTAGAAGGGGGGCAAGTTCTTTCGCGTACTCTGTGTAGAATCGAATTGGTATCCCGTCAGGTCCAGTGGACTTTCCTCTGTTGAGTGATTCCAGTTGCTTTTCTATTCCTTGGACACTTATTTCAATGTCAGCCATTTTTTCGTTGGTGCGAGGATTTAGAGAAGGAACTGCAGTGCGGTCTTCCTCTGTGAAACAGCTTTGGAAAAAGGTGTTTAGTATTTCAGTTTTACGCTTGTCATCCTCTGTTTCAATGCCATCATCATCCCGGAGTGTCTGGACATGATGTTTCGAGCCACTTACTGATTTAACGTAAGACCAGAACTTCCTAGGATTTTCTGTCAAGTCGGTACCTAGTATTTTACTTTCGAATTCAATGAACGCTTCACGCATAGCCCTCCTTACGCTAACTTTGACATCGTTTAGCTTCTGTTTGTCTGAGAGGTTTTGGCTGCGTTTAAACTTGGAGTGAAGCTCTCTTTGCTTTCGCAGTAGTTTCCTAACTTTGTTGTTGTACCACGGTGGGTTTTTCCCGTCCCTCACAGTTTTGCTCAGCACGTACCGGTCTAAAACGCATTTTACGATTGCCTTGAACTTTTTCCATAAACACTCAACATTGTCAGTGTCGGAACAGAAATTTTCGTTTTGATCTGTTAGGTAGTCTGAAATCTGCCTTCTATTACTCTTGCTAAACAGATAAACCTTCCTCCCTTTTTTTATATTCCTATTAACTTCCATATTCAGGGATGCTGCAACGGCCTTATGATCACTGATTCCCTGTTCTGCACTTACAGAGTCGAAAAGTTCGGGTCTGTTTGTTATCAGTAGGTCCAAGATGTTATCTCCACGAGTCGGTTCTCTGTTTAATTGCTCGAGGTAATTTTCGGATAGTGCACTCAGTATAATGTCACTCGATGCTCTGTCCCTACCACCCGTCCTAAACATCTGAGTGTCCCAGTCTATATCTGGTAAATTGAAATCTCCACCTAAGACCATAACATGCTGAGAAAATTTATGTGAAATGTATTCCAAATTTTCTCTCAGTTGTTCTGCCACTAATGCTGCTGAGTCGGGGGGTCGGTAAAAGGAGCCAATTATTAACCTAGCTCGGTTGTTGAGTGTAACCTCCACCCATAATAATTCACAGGAACTATCCACTTCTACTTCACTACAGGATAAACTACTACTAACAGCGACGAACACTCCACCACCGGTTGCATGCAATCTATCCTTTCTAAACACCGTCTGTGCCTTTGTAAAAATTTCGGCAGAATTTATCTCTGGCTTCAGCCAGCTTTCTGTACCTATAACGATTTCAGCTTCGGTGCTTTCTATCAGCGCTTGAAGTTCCGGTACTTTACCAACGCAGTTTCGACAGTTTACAATTACAATACCGATTGCTGCTTGGTCCCCGCAAGTCCTGACTTTGCCCCGCACCCGTTGAGGCTGTTGCCCTTTCTGCACTTGCCCGAGGCCATCTAACCTAAAAAACCGCCCAGCCCACGCCACACAACCCCTGCTACCCGTGTAGCCGCTTGTTGCGTGTAGTGGACTCCTGACCTATCCAGCGGAACCCGAAACCCCACCACCCTATGGCGCAAGTCGAGGAATCTGCAGCCCACATGGTCGCAGAACCGTCTCAACCTCTGATTCAGACCCTCCACTCGGCTCTGTACCAAAGGTCCGCAGTCAGTCCTGTCGACGATGCTGCAGATGGTGAGCTCTGCTTTCATCCCGCTAGCGAGACTGGCAGTCTTCACCAAATCAGATAGCCGCCGGAAGCCAGAGAGGATTTCCTCCGATCCATAGCGACACACATCATTGGTGCCGACATGAGCGACCACCTGCAGATGGGTGCACCCTGTACCCTTCATGGCATCCGGAAGGACCCTTTCCACATCTGGAATGACTCCCCCCGGTATGCACACGGAGTGCACTTTGGTTTTCTTCCCCTCCCTTGCTGCCATATCCCTAAGGGGCCCATTTACGCGCCTGACGTTGGAGCTCCCAACTACCAGTAAGCCCACCCTCTGCGACTGCCCGGATCCTGCAGACTGAGGGGCAACCTCTGGAACAGGACAAGCAGCCATGTCAGGCTGAAGATCAGTATCAGCCTGAGACAGAGCCCGAAACCGGTTCGTCAGACAAACTGGAGAGGCCTTCCGTTCAGCCCTCCGGAATGTCTTTCGCCCCCTGCCACACCTTGAGACGACCTCCCACTCTACCACAGGTGAGGGAGCAGCCTCAATGCGGGCAGTATCCCGGGCAACCACAGTCGTAGCCCGATCGGGGGATGCGTGGGACGAGCTGGCCGTCCCCGACAAACCCCCATCCGGACCCCCACAGTGATGCCCATTGGCAACAGCCTCAAGCTGTGTGACCGAAGCCAACACTGCCTGAAGCTGGGAGCGAAGGGATGCCAACTCAGCCTGCATCCGAACACAGCAGTTGCAGTCCCTATCCATGCTAAAAACTTGTGCAAAGAACGTCTGAACTAATCTACAGAGAGCGCAAACAAAACGACACAAAATTGAAGCGGTTATTAAAATACAAGATTGCCTAGTAAATGCAGTAATGCTGCCACTTGTGCACTGCTGACACACTGCTCGGCGGCGGAAGGAGACTACGCGATTTAACACTATTCGAGTACTAAAACGTGATGCTACAACTCTCAAATACTATAATACGCCCGAAATTTATGAATTAAACAATGCAAGTACCAAAAACACGCAAAGAAATTAAGAATTAAACTTCTTTTGGTCAATGTTTGTTTGTGCATGTCACCTAGGGAACCATTAGCTTAAATAGTCGATTGGGCTTCACGTGAGAGGGCACAGCCGACCAATATGACCGAGCGGTTCTAGGCGCTTCAGTCTGAAACCGCTACGGTCGCAGGTTCGAATCCTGCCTCAGGCATGGGTGTGTGTGATGTCCTTAGGTTAGTTAGGTTTAAGTAGTTCTAAGTTCTAGGGTACTGATGACCTCAGATGTTAGTTCCATAGTGCTCAGAGCCATTTGAACCATTTTTTTGAGAGGGCACAAATGAAAATATGATATCCCGACAAAATCTCACATTTTTGTGTGAAGTGTTCGTGTTGTTATTAGTGAGTGACGTTATCGCTTTCTTTTTGAAGTAGGTGCACGATTGGCCAAGTGAACACAGATGAGCTTTTTTGTCATGACTTTCACTCTTCCTTATCAAGCTTAATAAACAAAACGAGCCGCGCGGGATTAGCCGAGCGGGCTAGGGCGCTGCAGACCTGGATTGTGCAGCTGGTCCCGGCGGAGGTTCGAGTCCTCCCTCGGGCATGGGTGTGTGTGTTTGTCCTTAGGATAATGTAGGTTAAGTTGGGTGTAAGCTTAGGGACTGATGACCTTAGCAGTTAAGCCCCATACGATTTCACACACATTTGAACATTTGAATCAAGGCGAGGTGCTGTGTGCTACTTCCTCTAGGGGCAACTTTGGGCGACTCACAGAGGCAGTGGCGTAGGACGAGAGGAAAACTGGACGTCATAGGGCGAACGGCAAAGAAAAATTGTGCATACACACATGAGGTCGGCTGGCGGATGCCCTCGTACGGCGGGAGAGGTCAACCTGCATAAAAAATGTTTGCTGGACAGTAGGGAGGTTGCTTATAGATCACGAACACCAGCAGATTCTAAGACGAAGCACAGACATTAGACTTATCAGGCTTGACCCATAGACATCCGTTACAAAGAAGTGTTGTGTGGCTGCTTTCGCAGCAATTTAGGAATGCAGAACAACATCGAACCAACGTGCGACCAATTCTGCGAACAGCCTTGACAGCGAAATCGTTAGAAATAAACCATTACTCTGCTCACACACCAAGCCACAGAAGATACGAAATTTTCACTTTGCACCGGAAGGTGTGCTCACCAAACGGCGATCAGTCATTGAGTAACTTTGCCAAATTATTCTGCCAATGACTGGACTCTTGATACGGAATATTCCCATTAGGGCTATTTCTACTTTTCAAAGGACGCACTCGAGGACTTGGGAAGTTTAACGCAAAGATTGATGGCATAACTATGCTCTAAATTCCGCGGCTCCATTTTCGTAACATAATACCAAAACACAACTGCACTGATGGCGCTCTCAAAAATCATGTGGTCGCTGAATGTATCTCAAACTCGGATTTGGAAAGGATGAACACAGCAGTCTACACAAATAAAACAACAGAGCATTGCCAGTTCGCTCGCAGTTTTGTCTCACATTACTCTTCTCACATACCTCGCATGATGATTAAGGAAGAACAAACTCTTTTTGCAGGTCATACAGACCCGAACACAACCAGGTGTCCAACCAAAACATCACTCACAGCGCTGTGATTAGCCAGCACCAGTCAAAGCTTTAGCGTTTCCGGAACATACCTACACATTTTTCTTTGTAAACACGTACTGCTCTCCCTGAAGAGTCGGCTAGTTTGGATCGTTTGTGAGTTGACGAGTGACTTGAGCGTGAGTGCCTAGTTTTATGAATGGCACTCGCGCCACAGAGGCGCTTTTCATTATCAACTGGCATTAATCATTGTCGGCGCAGTATAATTTTTTTCAGTCGCGCAGACGCACAGGCCTGCCATTTTAAAAGGACGTGGGCGCTTGTCTAGCAAAAATTACACTGCGCCACTGACAGAAATTAGTTGGAAAGAATACATATTCTCTGCAGGTATTTCATAGAAGGTGAAGGTAACAAAGACATGACCGCTGCCACCTTGCAAGATAAAGTGGAGCTACTCCTTGAAAGCTCTCATACACTAATCTGCAGTTCTTAACAGCGCTTAATTTCTGAAATTTTAGATGCCGGAACGCACCTCTTCAACCGTAAAGATGCCCACCCGCCCCACAAAAATCGCAAGTTTCGACTTCGAAATATTGAGATAAAAATACAACAAAAAATATTTTTTACAAAATACAGTACTAAAATTCTGGTTTTAAAACATAATTTCTTGTAATCGGACCCATAAAACTACAAGATTTAACACAGTATCAGGTGCTACCGTCTGCCATTCATATTCAAATCTGTTGTATATTCTGACGCAGAAGCCCTACGCTTCGCAAACATATACAACCGCTGATTCGTTTCATGATCTGTACCTAAAGACTGGAATTTTGCACAGGTCTCACCAAAATTCAAGAAATAAAATAACAATAATCCGCTGATTACAGACCGTTATCAATAATGTCGCTTTACGGTATGTTTTTAGAACATATACTGTGTTTGCACATGATTAATTACCTCGAACAAAACAATTAACTGATGAAGTGCCAATATGTATTTTACCCAAGCAATTTCTGTCAGCGGTGGAGCGAGTTTTGCTCTAAACATAGGCGTCCACGTCTTTTCAAAAACGTTACACGAGTAGTAAACGGAATCAGCTATATTCGGTTACTCAATAATAACAGAAATCAAAAAGCTTTCAATTCAAATAAGTAGTCAGGGATTACAGTTTTGAATAACGTAAAGTGGAACGATCACATACATAATATTCTTGGAAAAGCGAACCAAAGACTGTAATTTAGTAGCAGAACACTTTGGAAAGACAACAGGTCTGCTAAAGAGATTGCCTACACTCCGCTCTCCCGTCCTCTTCTGGAGTACTGCTTTGTGTTGTGGGTCCGCATTAGATAGAACTGACGGAGGACATCGAAAAAGTTCAAAGGAGGGCAGCTAGTTTTTTATTATCTAGAAGAAACGGGAGAAAGTGCTACGGATACAATATGCGAATTGACGTAGCACTCATCAAAACAAAAGCTTTTTCCGTTGCGACAGGATACCCTCATGAAATATCGTTCACCAACTTTCTCCTCCGAATGCGAAAATACTATGTTGGTGCCCACCTACATAGGTAATAACCATCACAAGAAAATAAGGGACATCAGAATTAGCGCGGAAAGATTTAAGTGTTCGTTTTACCTGTGCTTTTCGAGAGTGCAATGGTAGAGAAATGGCTTGAAGTTGGTTCGATGAAGCCTCTGGCAGTCACTTAACTGTTATCTGCAGAGTAATCATTTATATTTAGACGCAGAACTTAAAATCAACACAGTTGTGGTACGACTCAGGTAGCAGGTGACAAGCATAACACCCGGCTCGTTTCTGCCAGCAGCTCCCAGTCAGACTACGGACGGCGGCTATAGCTGAACCGACCGCTTTCTGTAATACCGGATCTTTCGTCTCCAATTGAATCTGTCAGTTAAAACCGCTCAAAATAACCGGTTTCTGAAGTACCCGTTTTTTGCTTTCTTACTGCTGTTACTTCAGCAATAACTGCAGAGTTTGAAGAAGAACTGAAAGTTTCTAAACGAAGTGAACGAGTAAAAATTGTCCATCGTTCCATGGTTTCAGTGCCAGCAGTAAAGACGGTTTCTTAACAGGGACTGGTGAGAACAATATGTCACAAGTCAATAACGTTCCTGTTCGCCTTTTTTATACTATCAGTTTTTCACCAGGAAACAAACACGAAATTAAGGGCTCCTTTATATTTCCAGCTTTATAGCTCGTCAATAAAAGTGTAGGTATATCAAACAAATTGGCCTTCTCTTCCTAGGAATATTGTCGGTTTTTCCTCCACATATTGTTTCACAAGTTTTCTGCGCCACCTTCTGGTTTTAATCTTTTAAAGCAAATAGACCATAGTGCTCCTACTTCGTGAAATGATTCCAGACTAGAAATGTGCCATTTTGGAATACAACCAATGTCCGAGATGGGGACAGATCATGCACACTTTACGTAATACCTGACGTACACACGCATCGTCTAATACAGGGATGCCCAAGAATTCGGCTCACTAACCATGCCCTGGCCCGAATACCATAGCGCTTAGCCTCGCCGCCTATTTTCTCCACCATCTGGGCATGAAGAGTGGCAACGGGAGGAGATTGAGAACAAGCCACATTTAAATGACAATGCAGTCGCACTGCATACGAGTTCATTTTATATTTTACATTTCTCTGCAACAATATCATAATCGAAACATATTGTCAGTATTAATTAATTCTTTCGTCGTGCTGAAGACATAGTATAATTTTTATCTGGCACAGACTGTCGGTATACGGACTGATGCAGACACTTTCACATATTTTCGCACTCAGGTTATTTGTTTAGTTTACTGATCGAAGCAACGTATTTCACTCACGTATGTTGGTCGAAATATTACAGAACTTTTGCATCCTATTTACGGACAAGTGAAAACTATATCGGAGCAAAGAAAAATGGACGTAAGTTTTAACGTCATGTTGTTGTGGTCTTCAGTCCAAAGACTGGTTTGATGCACTTCTCCATGCCACTCTATCTTGTGCAGGCGTCTTGATCTCCGAGTAACTACTGCATCCTACATTCTTCTGAATCTGTTTAGTGTATTTAACTCTTGGTCTCCCTCTATAATTTGTACCCCTCATGCTTCCATGTACTGAATTGCTGATTCCTTGAAGTCTCAGAATGTGTCCTACCAATCTATCCCTCCTTTTGGTTAGGTTGCACCACAAATTTCTGTTCTCCCCAATTATACTCAGTACCTCCTCATCAGTTACGTGATCTACCCATCTAATCTTCAGCATTCTTCTGTAGCACCACATCTCAAAAGCTTCTTTTCTCTTCTTGTCTAAACTATTTATAGAGCATGTTTCACTTCCATAGATGGCTACACTCCATACGAATACTTTCAGAAAGGACTTCCGGACACTTAACTCTACACTCGACGTTAACAAATTTCTCCTCTTCAAAAAACGCTTTTCTGGCCTTTCCCAGTCTGCATTTTATATCCTACCTACTTCGACGATCATCAGTTATTTTGCTTTCCAAGGAGGAAAACTCATTTACAGCTTTCAGTGTCTCATTTCCTAATGTAATTCCCTCAGCACCACCTAATTTAATTCGATTACATTCCATTATCCTCGTTTTGCTTTTGTTGGTGTTATATCCTCCTTTCACGATACTGTCCACTCCGTTCAACTACTCTTCGATGTCCTTTGCTGTATCTGCCAAAATTTGCAATTTCATCGGAAAACATCCAAGTTTATATTTCTTCTCCCTCGACTTTAATTCCTACTCCAAATTTACCTTTTGTTTCCTTTATTGCTTGCTCAATATACACATTGAATTACAGCGGGGATAGGCTACAACGCTGTCTCACTCACTTTTCAACCACTGCTTTGCTTTCGTGCCCCTCGACTCTTATAGCTGCCATCTGGTTTCTGTACAAATTGTAAATAGCCGTTTGCTCCCTATATTTTACCCCTGCTACCTTTATAATTTGAAAGAGAGTGTTCCAATCAACATTGTCAAAAGGTTTCTCAAAGTCTACAGATGCTATAAATGTAGGTTTGCCCTTCCTTAACGAACCTTCTATGAGAAGTCTTAGGATCATATTGCCCCGCGTGTTCCAACATTTCTCCGGAATCCGTACTAATCTTCCCCGAGGTCGTCTTCTACGAGTTTTTCCATTCTTCTGTAAACCATTCCTGTCAGTATCTGGCAGCCGTGACTTATTAAACTGATAACTCGGTAATTTTCATATCTGTCAGAACCTGCCTTCTTCGGAACTAGGATTATTATGTTCTTCTTGAAATATGAGGGTATTTAGCCTGTCTCCTACATCTTGCTCACCAGATGGAAGAGTTCTGTCATTTATTGCTCTTCCTAGGGTATCAGTAACTCTAACGGAATGTTGTTTAATCCTGGGGCCGTGTTTCCACGTAGGTCTTTCAGTGCTTTGGCAAATTCTTCACACAGCATCTCCCTTTTCATCTTCCTCTACGTCCTCTTCCATTTCCATAATATTTGTCTCAAGTGCATCTCTCTTGTATAGACCTTCTATTTACTCCCACTTTTCTGCCTTCCTTTCTTTGCTTTGACCGGTTTTTCATCTGAGCTCTTGTCATTCATACAGGTAGTAGGTGGTTCTCTTTTCTCCAAAGGTCTCCTTAATTTTCATGTAGGCAGTATCTATCGTACCCCTAGTGATATGTGCTTCTACATCCATACACTCGTCTTCGTTCCATTCTTGCTTAGCCATTTTGCACTTCCTGCTTAACGTAATAGGCTTTTCCCTTAACAATAATTACCTTGTAGGTAAAACAATTGCTTCAGCAAAAGCATAGGAGTGCTTGCAACTGAAACGGCAAACAGTCTCTTAAAAAGATCTAAAACAATAGTAAGATTTTCAAAATTCTAAACACACTGAAGAAACTATCCTTGTGATTCTTTCAACGTCATAACGAATTCTGCGAACGACATGTTTCCTTTAACGCCAGATCGTTCAGAAAGTGGATTGTATTTATCAGAATGTGTCCCTTCTGTAATGCGAATTTCTTTTTAAATACGCCCCCATAATATCAGAAAGATATTTTTTCTCACCGTGTGCAGTGTGCTTTCAAATCCACGTCAAAAGCGAGTTCGGCGATCCATTCCATATGTTCTAATTTTTCTTCCTGCACTCCTTTCTCCTTCGTAATTTAAACAATAGCTGGTTTTAAGTCGAGAATCGTTCCAGGCATGCATCGTGACTTAAGCATTGTAGGCCTACTTTGTACTAATATATAAAGTCTGCATTCTTTTCGTTCTATCAGCGAATGTTGCGACTGATTTCGGAAGAATGCGTGTGATTTCAGAAGTTTTACTAATCGTACTATGAATTCCTTCACATGCTCCATACCTACATATTTAGTACACAGGGCGTCTTGATGTATAGAACAATGAAACTGACGATCTTCATAACTTTTCCTCTTTCACTGGAAATTAAATTTTAGAATTGTTTCTGCACGGGGGTCTAATGTCGTTTCATAGCAAATTTACGGTACGCGTCGATTATGCGGCTGTATAATGTGTCATCTCTCTCTTCTGTCACTCCCATTCATTTTTACCCGGAGTGGCGATAGACGGCTAGACTACGACTTCTTGTGCAAACAGCCATGCGCAAACAGCGCCGACACCATGATTCAGACAAACTAAAGAGAAGTTATAAAAAATGGCTCTGAGCACTATGGGACTGAGGTCATCAGTCCCCTAGAACTTAGAACTACTTAAACCTAAGGACATCACACACATCAATGCCCGAAGCAGGATTCGAACCTGCGACCGTAGCGGTCGCGCGGTTCCAGTCTGAAGCGCATAGAACCGCTCGGCCACAACGGCCGGCAGAGAAGTTATACTGACCAAGAAATTCCAGCGGAATACTCAACAAAATGTCGCGCTCATTTGGGTCCTACCGAGAAAGACGGAGCAAAACTGACAGTCCGGACGTTGCATCACACGCTGCCCGCACAACACGCACGCTTGCGGTTGCGCTTGCGGCCCTTTCCTAATAGGCTACGTCACGCGGCAACAGGTATATTATTGGTCTCAGCAGTGCTATACCCATTCTTTCGCGTCCGTTTCTAGTTTCGAACTACTGCCATTATTATTAAAAAGGCACTGATCCCTTTTCCCATGTTCTATAATTGCTCAGTATTTCAAAGCGATGGATATTTTACCAATATGCATTATCCATTAGTAAAAAGTTTTATTAGAAACAAAAACAAAATTCTCACATTATGGCAAATTGCTATAACGTAAAAAATGAAAAATAACTGTTACCGCCGAGACCAAATAAGTAACGAAAAATACCGATTATTTGGAACTAAATATCCGCATCCATTTTAGGTGGTCCATTTTTCCCGTCCCTAAATTCCCGACTCGCGACGATGTACATTAACATCTTTTCTAGTGCTGCAAACACGACCGCACCCACCATAAGGCTGACACACAACAAGTGTTTATTTTTACTTCTACTGTTACATGTCGAGTCTCAGTGAATTAAATGTTAAAGCCGTTTCTCTTTTGCTAGTAACACAGAAATTGATTATTTACGAGACAGAAACAGTAAAAACACATTATTGTCAAGAAGCCAATTACTTATTTACACACCATGTCCACCACCTATGCTCCTCCATCACTTTCATATTAATGCGAACGTTTTCATTTGAACCCTTGTGGACTTGTAAACATACTACATTTGCATAATTAAATAACTTCGAGTCTCCCTATTTGAAAATGCTGCTTTGTAGTCGTTAAATTACAAAAAGGGAAAGAAATTGTCGTAGATTGTTTTATTACATTCATGACGATTTAGATTTAGAGGCTTATTTATTTATTACAGGCTACACTCAAAACTTGTGACTTCTTTTTCACTTGCTGACACGTACGAATCTAGTCTTCGGAACAAAGCTCATCTTGACTTTGTTATACTGAGGGATTCTGAGGTTGCTTGCAGTCCTAAATAAAATGCAGTCGACACATAGGTTATCGATAAGTGACCGATTACAACTTCGGAATGAAGCTCAACTTATCTGAAGTGTACTGTACGCACGCACACACACACACACACACACACACACACACACACACACACACACACACAAATACGCACACGCACGAAGAGCGAAATAAAGTGGTACACCTGCCTAGGATTATGTAGAGCCCCCGCGTGCATGCAGAAGTACCGCAGCACGACATGCAAGACTCGACTAATGTCTGAAGTAGGGCCGGCCGGAGTGGCCGAGCGGTTCTAGGCGCTACAGTCTGGAACTGCTCGACCGCTACGGTCGCAGGTTCGAATCCTGCCTAGGGCATAGATGTGCGTCATGTCCTTAGTTTAGTTAGATTTAAGTAGTTTTAAGTTCTAGGGGACTGATGACCTCAGCAGTTAAGTCCCATAGTGCTCAGAGCCATTTCAACCATTTGTCTGAAGTAGTAATGGAAGGAAATGATACGATCAGTGCTGCAGGGCTGTTCATAAATCCGTAAAAGTGCGAGATGGTGGAGATCTCTTCTGCACGTTGCAGGGGCATGTTCATGTCTGGGGATTTTGGTGGCCAGCGGAGGCGTTTAAACTTGGAAGACTGATCCCGGATCCACTCTGTAGCAAAACTGGGTGTGTGGGGTGTCGCATTGTGCTGCTGGAATTGCCCAAATCCGTCGGAATGCACAATGGACATAAATGGATGCAGGTGATCAAACAGGATGCTACGTCCGTGTCACCTGTCAGAGTAGTATCTAAACGTATTAGGGGACCCATATTACACCAAATGTACACGCCCACGTCATTACAGAGCCTCCACCATCTTGAATAGTCAGCTGCTGACTTTTAGAGTCCATGGTTTCATGAGTTTGTCTCCGTACCCGTACACGTCAATCAGTTTGATACAACTTTAAAAGAGACTGGACCGACCAGGCAACATATTTCCAGTCATCAACAATCAAATGTCGGTGATGACGGACCCAGGCGAGATGTAAAGCTTTGTGTCGTGCAGTCATCAAGGGTGCACGAATGGGCCTTCGGCTCCGAATTCCCATATCGCTGATGTTTCGTTGAATGGTTCGCACACTGACACTTGTTGATGGCCCACCACTGAAATCGCACCAATTTGCGGAAGAGTTCCACGTCTGTTAAGCTGAACGATTCTCTTCAATCGTCGTTGGTCCTTTTTTTGCAGGATCTTTTTCCACCCGCGTCGATATCGGAGATTTCATTTTTACCGGATTCCTGATTTCACGGTACGCTCTTGAAATGATATTAAGGGAAAATCTCCACTGCATGGCTACCTGCTCCAGACACTTGTTGTCTTATATAGTTCAAATGGTTCAAATGGCTCTGAGCACTATAGGGCGTAACTTCTGAGGTCATCAGTCCCCTAGAACTTAGAACTACCTAAACCCAACTAACCTAAGGAAATCACACACATCCATACCAGAGGCAGGATTCAAACCTGCGACCGTAGGGGTAGGGCGGCTCCACACTGTAGAGCCTAGGACCGCTCGACCACACCGGCCGGCCCTTATATAGTTATATAGGTTGTGTATATATATATACACACAGTATCTAGAATCACGTCTCTGCACATACCATCACCTTGGTCACCTACTCTCAAGTACACTGACGCGAGTACAGCGCCATATTATAGTTACGTTGCGATCTAATGCACGTTCACTATTTTAAATTTCCGGTACCGACTTGCTCCCGCTCTAAAGAACAAAAATTGCCTGAGAATTGCAGGAACGGCGTTCCTAACCTTATTGCGCCCTGCTCTAAGGCAACGGCGGGCAATGGAAGAAATTTATCCATGATGAGAACCTATCAGCAGCACAACGAAGAAGAGTATCGATTTTGATACAGAGGATATATTTTTGTCAATACGAAAAATTCTGGATTGCATATTGAACGTTGGACAAACAATTCCTGTGGTGAAAAGTGTAACTAGGAAAATAATTTTTGCAATTGACTGGTATAGATGGAGGGGAGAAATCTTCAAGGCGGTGACTAATGCTATAACCACACCAACAGAAAATTTTCTCCTAGAGTTAAGAGATCTCCTAATAAAATGCAATGCATTTAAAAAATTAAAAAGCTTTCTGTAATTGCGGTACAGAGATCAGTATAAAATGCTAAAGATCAAATGGATCAGTTAAGATCGAGTTTTCAGATTTTTGTTCCTTAGCAGCTAGTTTCGGCTTTCTCCTCAGACCATCTTGAGAATTTTCCCCGCCATTATGGCTGGTGGTGCCGGCAGACGGAGCGAGATCCGTAAAAGTGATATATTTACTTTGCAAATCTCGCTTCGTCTGCTGCCTCCAGCAGCCCTAATGGCAGGGAAAGGGCTAACTTTGGTCTGAGGAAAGGGCCGAAACCGGCTACTAAAGAATAAAAAACTGAAAACACGATCCACACTGATTTCCTTTGATTTTTAAAATGCAAGACATTTTTGATACCGAGAATGATACAGCTGTGCCACAAATACCCGGACAGTGCTCTGAGTGAGGCTATAAAGAGAGATTTACGACGGAGATTATTCAAGTACCCATGTACTGGGTGATCAAAAAGTCAGTATAAATTTGAAAACTGAATAAATCACGGAATAATGTAGATAGAGAGGTACAAATTGACACACATGCTTGGAATGACATGGGGTTTTATTAGAACCAAAAAAATACAAATGTTCAAAAAACGTCCTACAGATGGCGCTTCATCTGATCAGAATACCAATAATTAGCATAACAAAGTAAGACAAAG
Source organism: Schistocerca cancellata (assembly GCF_023864275.1). Taxonomy (NCBI): domain Eukaryota; kingdom Metazoa; phylum Arthropoda; class Insecta; order Orthoptera; family Acrididae; genus Schistocerca; species Schistocerca cancellata. The sequence continues at coordinate 710,217,665 of NC_064630.1, forward strand.
TAAAGATGATGTTCTTTGCAGGAAATGCTCAATATGTCCACCATCATTCCTGAACAATAGCTATAGTCGAGGAATAATGTTGTGAACACCACTCTAAAGCATGTCCGGAGTTATGGTGAGGCATTGGTATCGGATGTTGTCTTTCAGCATCCCTTCAGTTATCGGTCGATCACGATACACTTGCGACTTCAGGTAGCCCCAAAGCCTATAATCGCACGGACTGAGGTCTGGGGACCTGCATGATGAAAGTGACGGTTGAGCACACGATCATCACCAAATCACGCGCGCAAGAGATCTTTCACGTGTCTGTCGGACATTTTGTGAACTTTGCTTTTCTTTCTGGTTCTAATAAAACCTCATGTCATTCCAAGCAAGTGTGTCAATTTTTACCTCTCTATCTACATTGTTCCGTGGTTTATTAGGTTTTCAAATTTATACTGACTTTTTGATCACACAGTATTTGGGCATATACCTCACAAGGCGAACCACATCAGGAGGTTTCTGCTAGAAATTGGCTACATCCGGGCAAAAGCAAGCGCTCCACGAGACTGAACCGATGGTGAATTCTACCAGCTAATGAACAACAACGGGTTAGTAGACCGCATGGAAATGATGTGCCCATCTAAGGACTGGAACATAAACTGGAACACCGTCCACAATGAAGTCCTAGGAGCAGACACAAGAGCAACCTACTACAAACGAGTTAATCGAACAATACCAAGGAAAGAAAAACTAGCCAGAATACATCAGAAGTCTTCTGACAAATGTAGAGGGCATAATCTTACTGAATCCTGGCCACACAGACACGTCCGTAGAGAGAGAGTCATTATATGGAAATGCCGGCCGCGGTGGCCAAGCGGTTCCAGGCGCTTCAGTCCGCGCGACTGCTGCGGTCGCAGGTTCGAATCCAGCCTCGGGCATGGATGTGTGTGGTGTCCTTAGGTTAGTTAGTTTTAAGTAGTTCTAAGTTCTAGGGGACTGATGACCTCCGCTGTTAAGTCCCATAGTGCTCCGAGCCATTTGAACCATTTTTTTTTATATGGAAAGGGTGTAAATAGAATCTGGCTGTGATTTACAGAAAAGCAAGATGGCCTCGGTGCTTCAGTCAGATGAAGACCACTATTACGCAAGCAAGGAAGACCCCTAAACACGGTTAATAAGACATACACTGGACTAAGTAGGCAGTGAACTTGAAGAGCTATCGTATTCCGGCTGCGGAGCATGCTTCGCAACACACACAGAAATGCTAAGTGTAGGCACAAGTACGCAAATTACATACTGAGGTGAAAAGTTATGGGATACCTCCTACTATAGTGCCGGACCTCCTTTTGCCCGTCGCTGTGCAGCAACTCGTCGTGGCATGGACTCAACAAGTCCTTGGCCGTCCCTGCAGATATATTGTGCCTTTATAGCCGTCCATTACTGCGGAAGTGATGCCGGTGTATTATTATACACACAAACTGACCTCTAGACTGTGTCCCATAGATGCTCGATGGGAATCATGTCGGGCAATCTGGGTGGGCCAATCATTCGCTCGAATTGTCCATAATGATCTTCAGGCCAGTCACGAACGATTGTGGCCCAGTGACATGGTGCACTGTCATCCGTAAGAATTACATTATTATTTGGGAGCATGATGTCTGTGAATGGCTGTAGATGGCTTCTAAATAGCAGAAAGGAACCATCTCCGGTCTATGACCGGATGAGTTGAACGAGAGGTCCCAGTGAGTTCCATGTAAACACAGCCTACCTCAATAATGATCACCACCAGATTGCACAGTGCCTTGTACACAACTTGCGTCCATGGCTTCGTGGGGAGTGCGACACACTCCAACCCTACCAGCAGCTCTTACAACCTGAAATCGGGAGTCATCAGACAAGGTCTCGGTTTGCCAGTAGTCTATGGTCCAACTGATATGGTTACGAGCTCTTCTTCCCAGCAGAGGCGCTGCAGGCGATGTCGTGCTGTTAACAAAAGTATTTGCGTTGGTCATCTGCTGCCATTGCCTATTAATGCCAACTTCCGCCGCAATGTGCAAACAGCCACGTTTATTATACGTCCGACATTGATTCCTGTGGCTATTTCATGCAGTTTCAGTTGCCTCTTAGCACTGGAGACTCTAAGAAAACGCCGCTGCTCTCGGGCGTTAAGTGGAGGCCGTCGGCCATTGCGTTGTCCGTGGTCAAGGAAAAGCCTGACGTTCAGAGTTCTCGGCACGCTGTTGACACTGTGGATCTCGGAATATTGAATTTCCTGCGAACTTCCGAAATAGAATATTCCATTCGTCTAGCTCCAACTAACACTCTGCGTTCAAAGTGTGTTAATTCACGACATACGGCCATAATGTCGGAAATCTTCTCACACGAGTCACCTAAGTATAAATGACCGCTCCGTCAGTGCACTACCTTATTGCACTTTGTGTAGATGATACTAACGCCATGTACATACACTCCTGGAAATTGAAATAAGAACACCGTGAATTCATTGTCCCAGGAAGGGGAAACTTTATTGACACATTCCTGGGGTCAGATACATCACATGATCACACTGACAGAACCACAGGTACATAGACACAGGCAACAGAGCATGCACAATGTCGGCACTAGTACAGTGTATAGCCACCTTTCGCAGCAATGCAGGCTGCTATTCTCCCATGGAGACGATCGTAGAGATGCTGAATGTAGTCCTGTGGAACGGCTTGCCATGCCATTTCCACCTGGCGCCTCAGCTGGACCAGCGTTCGTGCTGGACGTGCAGACCGCGTGAGACGACGCTTCATCCAGTCCCAAACATATTCAATGGGGGACAGATCCGGAGATCTTGCTGGCCAGGGTAGTTGACTTACACCTTCTAGAGCACGTTGGGTGGCACGGGATACATGCGGACATGCATTGTCCTGTTGGAACAGCAAGTTCCCTTGCCGGTCTAGGAATGGTAGAACGATGGGTTCGATGACGGTTTGGATGTACCGTGCACTATTCATTGTCCCCTCGACGATCACCAGTGGTGTACGGCCAGTGTAGGAGATCGCTCCCCACACCATGATGCCGGGTGTTGGCCCTGTGTGCCTCGGTCGTATGCAGTCCTGATTGTGGCGCTCACCTGCACGGCGCCAAACACGCATACGACCATCATTGGCACCAAGGCAGAAGCGACTCTCATCGCTGAAGACGACACGTCTCCATTCGTCCCTCCATTCCCGCCTGTCGCGACACCACTGGAGGCGGGCTGCACGATGTTGGGGCGTGAGCGGAAGACGGCCTAACGGTGTGCGGGACCGTAGCCCAGCTTCATGGAGACGGTTGCGAATGGTCCTCGCCGATACCCCAGGAGCAACAGTGTCCCTAATTTGCTGGGAAGTGGCGGTGCGGTCCCCTACGGCACTGCGTAGGATCCTGCGGTCTTGGCGTGCATCCGTGCGTCGCTGCGGTCCGGTCCCAGGTCGACGGGCACGTGCACCTTCCGCCGACCACTGGCGACAACATCGATGTACTGTGGAGACGTCACGCCCCACGTGTTGAGCAATTCGGCGGTACGTCCACCCGGCCTCCCGCATGCCCACTATACGCCCTCGCTCAAAGTCCGTCAACTGCACATACGGTTCACGTCCACGCTACCAGTGTTAAAGACTGCGATGGAGCTCCGTATGCCACGGCAAACTGGCTGACACTGACGGCGGCGGTGCACAAATGCTGCGCAGCTAGCGCCATTCGACGGCCAACACCGCGGTTCCTGGTGTGTCCGCTGTGCCGTGCGTGTGATCATTGCTTGTACAGCCCTCTCGCAGTGTCCGGAGCAAGTATGATGGGTCTGACACACCGATGTCAATGTGTTCTTTTTTCCATTTCCAGGAGTGTATGTGCAGATTGTTGGTTCAAATGGTTCAAATGGCTCTAAGCACTATGTGACTTAACGTCTGAGATCATCAGTCCCCTAGACTTAGAACTACTTAAACCTAACTAACCTAAGGCACATCCATGCTCGAGGCTGTATTCGAACCTGCGAACATAGCAGCAGCGCGGTTCCGGACTGAAACGCCTAGTATCACTCGGCCACAGTGGTCGGATGCAGATTGTTGTCCCATGATTTTTGTCACCTCTGTGTATCTCAGCAGGGGAAAGTATGCGGTAAATAAGAGAGAGGGATTGATGTAAGATTTTGTCTATTGAAGTCTGAATTCGGTTCAATGCTGAAGCTGCGAAAAGAGCAAGGGATGACGTTCCTCAGCATTACATCCTTTACTGAGCATAACGATATTAGATTCGTCAGTAAAAACTGATGACATAACGTCATTAGGCATTGAATCAGTGAAAGTCATGACAGTTAAGACGCTGCAGGTAAATTTGGAGAAGAAGATAATAACGATCGAACTCTAATCGGGCACCCACCACGAAACTGTGATCTAGTCTAAACTCAGTAATCACTATAAATGTGAGCATACATGTGTTTGTGTTTACATATGCCGTGCGGGGTTAGCCGAGCGGTATACGGCGCTGCAGTCATAGAGTGTGCGGCTGGTCCCGGCGGAGGTTCGAGTCCTCCCTCGGGCATGCGTGTGTTTGTTTGTCCTTAGGATAATTTAGGTTAAGTGGTGTGTAAGCTTAGGGACTGATGACCTTAGCAGTTAAGTCCCGTAAGATTTCACACCCATTTTTTGTTTACATATGTATATGTATGTATGTATGTATGTATGTGACTTTAAGTGATGAGATATGACTTAGAACATAAAATTTTCACTACTTCGATAAAAAATTAAGAAAAGACTTCATTGTGCAGTGATAAGAGGAATAACAGAATTATTATTATTCAATAAAAAGCTTAGTTAATAAATCCCGAGAGACGCATCTTACTTGCTCCTACAGAAAGTCCTCGGATATGTGCACTGTTGCGGAAACCAAACAGTATGAAAGAAATTCTATGTAAAGCTCCTGTGAGAGCGTACTTTATGACGGCAGCTACTATGAAGACACGTAGTATATTCCGATGGTGATCCCCGATATCAGAATTTGAATCACGTTTCGTCTAAGAGAAACAGCCGTATGATGAAACGATTTACCACACTGAATATCTACATCCCGTATGGCATCGCACAAGGAATGAGGCAATCTAGCGCTGCGGAAATTCACATACTGCATTCGGGGTGACTATATGGGATGTGGTAGTGAAACTATTAATTCATGATAGTACTTATGCATTACTTAGAAAGTTCAAAGTACAGTCTTGTATTGGGCTGACTACCTGTTACATGTGGACAAAGTCGAAGGCCAGGGTCACCGTTACTGTATCCAGGACGTGGGCAGTTGATGGTTGGAGTGCTGACACATTATCAACGAATCCAGTAATGATGGCAACTGATGGGTTATGCATGGGGGATCGTATCAACCTGTACCGCATCAAAACAGCCTGAAGATGACGCAATGAAGCGTCGAAAGTGGTAGCGACAAAACTAAATAAAAACATAAGGACGGCTGTAGGCGTTTTTATTTTTTCTCACGATAGTAAACGGCCGTGGTCCCAGAGACGTCCTGCTGAAAGGATGGACATACAAATGAGAGTCTGGTTTCGGAATAGTCGTGACTCTAACAAAATTATTAATTCGACTTCAGATAATCCCAAGGATTACATTCTGCGAAATACTTTGTGCCTTCAGTGACAAATCAGTGTAACAAGTAATAGTATGGTGTAGACAGCTTCGTTGGTGAGATAATGTGAAAAGTAAACACCACTCTCCTATTAGACCTGTTGCGAAAGGCACATTGCTGCTTACAGGGTGGTACGAGAGGAGATCTGTGATTGTGGGATACGTGGTCAGCATGTCGCCAGTCACTCCAGCCGTTATTACCAGTCAGTGAAACCTGATGGTTCTGCTAATTCTTTATTCAGTCAGCTCACCATATTGGCTCCACAAGGGCTGTTGATACCCCAGACTACATACTTCCTGCCTCAGAAAAAATCTGTCGAGGTACTGACGCTGGAAGCTGCGTCCTTCCACACCGTAATCTGCGACGCTTATCATTCTGCTACGTCGTTGGCCTAAAAATCTTGGCCCTCATCTACATTGTTCAAGCAAGTACAAAAACTGAGGAACTTTCTAGGCTACTTATTCTTTCCCTCTAGGCGAGAAGTCTTCAGTGGATAAAACTCGATTGTCAGCTGTGGTGACATTACGGAAGGTTGAGAAACAGCAAATTAAGAGCCCTTCTTCTGCGTTTTCTGTTTCAAGGATAAGCACAGTAGATGGACTTCATGTTTGGCAGTTTGCAACGTATTTCTTGTTTTTAGTAGAACACCTCCACCATCAGCGACATTTGTCTTCACGTTAATGTGGGAGAAAATTATGTTGTTTCATGGCTGTATATCATGTTGGATCCTATCTTTGAGCCATTGTATCGTTGCTGCCGTCTGACGGAGACGAGATAGTCGTCTTTCATGTCTAGGACGTTGTACAGGATGAATGCTCTACATAGCAGAAACGTACCGAAAAATTTCGAAGGTTGTTCAGGTTAACTTAATGAATACTTTGGTTTAAGGCATCTATGGTCTCCGGCAGCACCTTACAGAGTACTTACATTTCCCTTCAGTTCTTACGCCCTGTGAGCCGCGTTGGCTTGTTTTCTGAGTTGTAATATCATTCCTTCCTGGCGCGATCTGTTTTAACGTCATGCCACCGGGTAGCGCTTCGGTCTTCTTGCAGTTGGTTGTTTGGTTAGAGGACGTTTGGTTGTTGACGGACGGTGGAGCAATGAGAGAGAGGAACGGTGAGCGTGCGATTACGGAGCCTGATCGGCGGTTGCATGTCCAAATAGGCGGCAACTTGACGTGGCTGTGTCGGTGTGGAGTGTTGGTCTCTACGCTGTTGTGACCTATTGACTTTCTGGGTTTGCGGGTGACCATCTGTTCATGTTGGTTTTCCCTGAAAACGCCCATCCTACCTTCTTCACGTAAGGTATTTCTGTTTCAGGATTTTCATACCTGCCCTCCAGTGCTGGACGTGCATTCGTTAGGCTGCTTTGCCACTTTTCTCCATCACTCCGTACTGAAGCTACTAAATTCGCCCTCCCCCTCTCTGTGTGAACTCTCCTTGTGCATGTATATTTGAGTGTGTATGCCTTTTATTGCAATTTGTTCAGCGTTTCGGTGATCTTGCCATTATTTCTCGGGTGTGGAATTATTTTCGTTGTAATATGTTCTAGTAATATGTAATATTTACTGGTGACCACCGAGGTCGAATACCGAGCATGACCCTTAAGGTGGAAAGTTCTTGTTTGCCCGACTTGTCCATGAATTGTAACATTGGGCATGGTCCCAACGCCAGCGGACCGATGAATGTTAGCTCGTTTCCTGTACTCTCATTGGAAGGTTTTCTCTTAAAAGACGGAATTTATTGTTTTATGTTATGATGACGACGAACGAATCGTCGCCAATGTTTGCTGGTGGCCAATGCTAAATAGAAACATATAAATCACAGCAGGTTTGTCAGTAACGTCGATAAGATTCTGGCTGCATGGTCTGGATCTGCAACGACTAAAATATTTAGAAGTAGTTGGTAAAAAATTATATATACTGTACTTAACTGGGTGTACAGGATTCTTCTTGGCTGCATACATATAATTATAAACAGATAGCTATTGAGGCGTCACTTAGGCCATACGTTACTAAGCGCCTTGCTAGAGGTTCCTTCCTATCAGCAGAAGGCTCCCGAGTAAGAGTGGACGAGAGCTCACTAGAAACGTGATAGAAGCCATGGAGAGGCTCTAGCGGTACTGGTCGCGACTCATGGGTCCAACGATATTAATACGGACAGCGGTCGATAACTGCAACCCCTAACAAGTGTGGTATCGGACGTTGATACCACATTTTACTGTTGTATATTTTCTTACTGCTTCGATCTCGTGCTTAGGTATTAGCACTGAAGCAATTCTCCGTACCTTCAAGCTTGCTTAAGTGAATTGGTTTTGTGGGGGTTTCATTAACAGTTTTCTGTTTAATTAAATTAATTTTCTCATTAATAGTTGGATGTTTAATTAAATTAATTTCTGTATTTAGCTATTACTGTTAAACAATAACCAGTTGATTTTTGTTTTAAGTATACAGTCATTGTAACAGATTTTGGTCTGTGTTTGGGGCGGGGTTTGCATTTGGTATTCTTGTATAGGGCGTTGGGAATATACTTATTTGATGCTTAGTTTTGCATGAATTATACGTCTGTTTGTTTTCCCCACTACCTTCACGTTCACCGTTCGTGGCCAGTCCACGTCGCCTGTGTGCGTGTGTGCGGCGTGGTATTTCGCCTTCTGTCTTGCGATAGCCACTGAGGCGGGGCGGCCTCCTCGCTTACAACTATGTCTCTCTGTAAATTAACTTGATAGTCTTATGGAATTGGGACATAATTTTAATTCAAGGTGTCCGCGACCCTAAGCATCCTATCCAAGCCTTGCCTCCCCCAGCTCGGCCTTGTGTTGTATTGCTGCTTTATTCGAATATCTTTCAAAATATCTGGTATCTTTCAAAATATCTGGTAAATTTTAAAATGGTTGTTGTCTTCTGTTTCAAAATTGTTAGTGCCAAAAGGACGTTCCCAATCTTTGTTGTAATCCTGCACCTGTAAATTTTAAAATATTTCCAAAATCTGAACTACTAAAATTTTGAATATTGTTACCTTCCTGTTTTAAAAGCTGCTAAATTGCTAGCGCCAAAAGCGCCCTCAAGTTATTTTAATGGTAATCCTGGTCTTGTAAAATTTTTTTCAATAACGACCTCCTTCCTTGTCTGAAGTTTACTGTCCAACGAGTGGTTTTCAAATTCTTATGGTAATGCACTTTCTAAAGTCAGATTTACCTGGTTGAAATCTTACAAATTCCTAAAGGGTTTTCAAGGAGTATTTTTATGAATGTCAAACTTTTTATTTAAAAGAGGTATTAATTTTGCTGAAAAAGAAAAAAAAAATAATTTTTGGTCCTTTTGGTTCGGCCTCATGAAATCAATCTGACAGTTGCTATTGATTTTTATGTTACTGATGTTTTTAAGTATGTCTTGTTAAATAATGGATTACCAACCATTGTGAAGAAAGAGAAGGCTTCCCGTGAACTCAGCCTGTACCTTCCTCCCTCCCGTTAATTTATTTGGTATCCTGGGGCGTCCACTGAGATTTCACCTTGTACCGGCGTTCCTTTGAAAATATCTTCACAGAAGTGAAAATGTCGACCGAGTGCACTGTGTGTCTTGTTTCGAAGCCAACATGTCATATTCACTTACACTACTTGCTGTTGACTACAGTAATGCCTTGGCCCTTAAGCCTGTAATGTCTGAATACTCCATTAGTAGTGTAGCACTTGTCACAGTCACGTCGATTAAATATTTGGGCGTAACATTGCAGAGCGATATGAAGCGGGACAAGCAAGTAATGGCAGTTGTGGGGAAGGCGGATAGTCGTGTTCGGTTCATTGGTAGAATTTTGGAAAGATGTGGTTCATCTGTAAAGGAGACCACTTATAAAACACTAATACGACCTATTCTTGAGTACTGCTCGAGCGTTTGGGATCCCTATCAGGTAGGATTGAGGGAGAACATAGAAGCAATTCAGAGGCGGGCTGCTAGATTTGTTACTGCTAGGTTTGATCATCGCGCGAGTGTTACGGAAATCCTTCAGGAACTCGGATGGGAGTCTTTAGAGGAACGGAGGCGTTCTTTTCGTGAGTCGCTACTGAGGAAATTTAGAGAACCAGTATTCGAGGCTGACTGCAGCACAATTTTACTGCCGCGACCAGGAACAGGGAGAGAAGATGCCAGTTGTGGTACGAGGTACCCTCCGCCATGCACCGTATGGTGGATTGAGGAGTATGTATGTAGATGTAGATGTAGAAGCTTGCATTCAATTCTATTCCGTTCTGTCGTAGGTTTCCTTTTCCGGGAGTGCCAGTTGTACGTTAACAGCGATACACAGTAGGCCGAACATAAGTGGCGGGGCGTTGACCGATATGCCCCTTCTTTACACGTTGGCTGAAGGCAGTGCTAAAATAGCACGACGTTGCTATCCTCAGCTGCTCCCGCAGCGACTACAACCACATCACAAAAGTTTTGCATCTGTACGTAGACGTACACGAATAACAGGATCCTTTCGTATTACCACGTTTTGGTGATCGCCTCTGATGAGCCTTTCCGTTGTTGTGAGAATATTTTCCAGACAAAAAGATAGTTGTGGTAACGCAACTGAATAAATCGCAATTGCACTGTTACTATGTAACAAGCCACAGCTTCCTTGTACCACAATGCTCGGAAAATATTCAGGAACAATTTCCAGAATTTTCTTGGTGCAGTACCGGCTAACCCTTTATATTTGGAGGAGGTACCAACCCACATTCTGAACTGTAACATTACCTGTGAATAAATAGACGACCTCTTAATGCAAATACCGCATTAATTATTTGTAATAAACAAAATTCGAATATTTTATTGTTGTAGAAGAAAAAAACTATAGACGAATTTCTAGAGTTTTGTTTAGTGGCGTCACCGTCTTCTTTGACTGAAGCCATCATAATCTGATGAGTTGCTCGAAGTAAAAATAGATGCAAGAATCAATGCAGGGCGATACTGTGATAGCATCACAAAGTTTCAGTGATGATGGAGCATTGTAAACGTATGAATTTCAGCCGAGGAACCCTGGTCCTCTAATGACTAGATCGAAAGTTAGAAGCGAAATGCTGTAATATTGTAACAGTAGAATACATGTACCGCTACTGTTTTTGGGACTGTAGCTTAAGAAGATTTCAGATGTTGTATTATGGACCAAAAGGAGCAACAAATGAGTACTAAACATGGGATGTGAAATGCATATCTCAAGGCGTATGAATACTTGTTCATCCTCGATACTGTGAAAGAAATCCCTTCTATTGCTATCTCTTTAGTTTCTATATATCGGAGGGGATAGGACTAAATTAAGGAAAGAAGTGTCCAGTAAAAATAGGCGCTTCGTTGAGAGGTATGAGCCCTTGCTTAGCTTTACAACTGTGAAAAACGCATTGCAGAGCCCATGTTTACTGAAGTTCTTTACTTGTTTTGGGGCTCATAGAGGATGAATCACTTAAAACTTGCACCGAAAATACTTCAGAAATGGAAATTACTATTAATGTGTTGTTTTCAGAAAATGGATTGGTAGTCAGGGGCTCGTATTGTTCGCCAATCAACAGATCGTAAAAGCGCATTGAAAGTGTGTTTTTTCGCAAACATACATTTTTTTTAAATGGGACAGAGCCTGTTGTTATTAACAAACTAAAAGGAGGGTACAATACTTCTAACAACGACACATGTGCAATACCTGTTATAGCACATACTAATGAACAAGAGAAGTGTATACACTAGTTCCCTGGGTTCTGAACAGTAACGAGACAAATGATCACCACAATTCCTGTTCAAAATGACCAACGGCAGCGGCAATACACGCTTCCAATCTCGTATGGAACGACTGCTGCAGACGTAGTAGCGTTTCAACGGAGATGTCCGAGCAGGCTGCAATAACACATATCATCGAGTGTAGTTGGTATGTCGTTGTAGACATAGTCTTTCAACTTTCCCCACAGATAATATTTTACAGGCGTGAAATCCGGGAACGGGCAGTCCAAGGTACAAGTCCTCTATGTTCAGTCCAGTGACTAGGAAACAACTCATGAATACATGCTGTAGTACTTTGTGCTCTATGAACTCGAGAGATATCATACTGGTACAAAAGGTTCTTCCAAGTCTGCAGAGGAACGTCTTCTAGCATCCGTGAAAGAAGGTCTGTAAGGAAGATACGATACTTGTGCGCGTTCAGTGGTCCGTATATGACCAAGGGGCCTATGAGCTGATGGTTCATTATCACACACCACCTGTGAACACCCCGTCGACGCAGACGTTCCACTGAGAAAGGGCGACGGCGATTATTAACAATTAATAGTGAGTGTTTCGGTCGTTTACCTGGCCATGACTAAACAAGATAATGATATAGCTGCAGTCTTAATGCCTATCTACAGAAGTTAGCATGATTCTCATAATCCTTCGATGCAATTCTTGATGTTATGATACTTCGTAGGGATGGAACCTATGTCATCACAAAATGTGTAGAACACCTGCCTGACTCATACCACTTCCTCGCGTGAGTTCACGCGGGAGCTAACGTGTGAATGAACTGCAACAGCAGCAAGAACATTAATTTCCTCGTCTTCTGTCTTCACCTGTTTCTCTTGGTTACGTTGTCTAGGTCTTACACAACCACTACAACGTAAATGTTTGAGGAGGTTGAGAAATGATTGCCAAGGTGGTTGACTTTTAGTGGAATACCTTTACGTATACGCCGTACAAGAACGAACTGCATTTTTCCTACACTCTCCATACAACATGAGAATGTCGGCTTCTTCTACATTCGCCAATTCCATCTTATCCGTACGATCTAATGCTTGGACTGTCACAAGCTGCGGCGCAGTCCATGAACACACGAGTTCACTACAACCAAACATAAAAACATCGTACCTGGCAACTAATCAGGTTGAATGGCACAAACAAGTTCCCGTGTGGAAACTTTTCAAAACACACTCTCTAGACTCCTGCAACATACATCATTGAAATTCTGTTTTACCATGTTTTTAGTTGTTAATGTCAATAGTTATTATTCAGTTTGAAAACCTGTATGTTTCCACAACAATATACTTTCTAAGTATTACTGCAATCTGTTTACTGACTACCAATACGAGCCCCAGACCACCAGTTCGTTCTGTCAAAACTACACATCAACACCACTGTCCATTTACGCACTATTTGACGTGAAGAAACTACCGTTCCTGAGCGGGCGGGGTCAGATTTCCGTACAGAAAAGGAAAGCCCCCACTTTTTTTGCATATTCAAATTCTACGAGAAAGAAAACGTATGGTTTACTAAAACCATTGTTTCGCACTCGTGGCAGAGCTCCCTGCCATCGACAAATATAAAATGAGTTTGCTTTGGTGTAGGGAACCGATGTACAGCTGGAGCAATGGATGTTGTATCTGTGCAGAAGTACTGAATCAGGGTTTCACTGGATGCTGAATCGGTAGTGGTGGTCAGTTAACGTGCCCTGCCAGATCATATGACCATGCGTCGCTGGCGTTTTCTTGTGGAGTTATCTGAAGGACACAGTTTATGCAGAAAGAACCAACTACTCGACAGAACATGTTAAAATACGTCCATAATTCTAGCACAAACATTCCTCCAGGTACGCTTTTAAGTTTCGCACATGCCTTACAGCCGGCCGCGGTGGTCGAGCGGTTCTAGGCGCTCAGTCCGGAACCGCGCGACTGCTACGGCCGCAGGTTCGAATCCTGCCTCGGGCAAGGATGTGTGTGATGTCCTTAGGTTAGTTAGGTTTAAGTAGTTCTAACTTCTAGGGGACTGATGACCACAGATGTTAAGTCCCATAGTGCTCAGAGCCATTTGTGAACATGCCTTACACCCACGAATTAATAGGTGTGTTAAGATAGAAGATCTTCAGTTTGAGCATTTATTATGAATTACAGTTGCGGTGAAAGGTAAGCGGACTTCTCGAATGAAACACCCCAATGGTGATGGGGAAGAGGACTCGACGATACCAAGCGTACCGATGGCAACGTCAACGACGTTGTTCTTGGATCGTGTTGAATGTAGTTTCTAACCACAAATTTCAAAGGCTGACCATATTGTAGTGTAAAATCAAATCTGTAACACCAAACCAAATTTCTAATATAAATATCAACCGCGAGAACACAGTCGTTTTCATTTACAACTTAAATAAAATGTAGAATCAAATGCCTAGGTTCATAACTGAAAAAATGGATACACTTCATGTTTGTCGATTACAGCGCCATTTACCACGAATGGAAAACAATGATTTGCGCAAACCTTATGTAATTTTTAGGTGCAGTATCGAGGTATGGAACTAAAATGGAGATTCCCCATTTGAAAATACAAAGGTGACCCCTGCCGCGCAGACGGGTTGGTTAGGAGGCGGCCAGTTGTGACACCGACAGATGTCCCTTTACTAGTAATAACTTTTCACCTGAAACATTTTTCTCGTACTGTGTGTCGTTTCGAGATATTTAGTGGCCTCATGTTAAAACAAACACGCTGTATATACAGGGTGTAACGGGCATAAGTCCAGATATTATTATACGTAGTACCTTAACATGTGTAAATAGCCTGTTTGTATGGGTGTATGTCGGCAGCGCGATAGACTGCATTAATAATTCTGACAGCGCTATGCGCCCTCTGTAATGGGAGTGCACAGCTAGCAGTGATGGAAGTTGGAAGTTAATACTTAGCAGTGATGAAGGTTAGGGGTCTGAAGTGTTAGCGCCAGCGGACGGTCTGGACGCGTCCGTCATAGAGATTTACTTTTGTTGACGATTATATAATTTTGGGAACTGAATGTCACGGACGATTATATAATTTTTGAACTGGTTGTCACATGATTAAGGTAAAATCTGATAAATACATTGTTTGCTCTGCAACAAAATCTTTCCTTTGCTAACCACATACCTATTAGTATTAGGGCCTACAGTAGTTACAATCTTTTATTTAGATGACTGTATTAGTGCTTGCTTTATCGCTGTAGTTCGTGTAATGAAGATTTTCTGTGATATAAGTGACTTGTTGTTGGGATTTCTTAAAATTCAGGACCATTCTTTTGTGTTAACTTACAGACAGATTGAGTTGCGTTTGTATATTGTGGGTCATGAATGAATAGATTAAGTTTGAGCTGTATTTGTTAGGGATAATTCTGTAGGTCAATGTTGAAATGATAAAGACAAACAAAGTAACAGTACGTCAATTTCACTCAGCAGTTTCTAAATTAAATTTAGAATTTCCACCTTCTCAGTTATTTCAGTCCAAGTATGAACATAAGAAACAAGTTTCACATCTACACAGAATGATGCGTTGGTTAATTTTCCTCCACTTCTAACAGTATCCCCGCAAACATGCCACACTATCTACAACTACCAATTTAATCATTCCTTCAGGACTTGGTGTCGAAGTGACACTAGCAAACGTTGCGGTGCGAAGGATCGTAGAAGACGCATGGTAGAAATACATACGGTTTTTTGTGGATCTGGACGTTTGGCCAGAAAATTTCTCTGTTTTTGGGGTACTGATCGGATGACATTATATTGGATTACATATTGTTGTTTTTCCTACGCCTTATCTCTATATAAGCATTCCAGTAATCTGAACCTCTCTTATAGTTTTTTCTGTCAGACTAACAAAAATAATGGAGTTGAGGGAAAGTGTGTAGTATACACAAACATACATAACCGAATCAAACCTGGTCAGCAGATTTATAGCGAGACATATGAAATGACAACATATAATGAAACATTTATATCAAGTTAATATCATTAAAGTGGTTGATAGAAATGTTTTTCATTGTCAATCAGACTGCATATTGAATTTGAATAGACATGTATCAAGTATCGTAAAATTACAGACGTTTGACGACAGCAACGCTGCTTTCATGTCATTCTTTTAACACTATACACGTAAGCGTGAAACGTCCCCTTAGAACACTTGTACATATGAAACATCCCCTTAGAACAATTTATACACGACTGTGCTTAACCTGACACACAATAATTTTAGCGCAACGCAATCTGACTATCAAAAATCCCTGCAAAAGAATGGCCCTGATTAACATTAACCTAAACCTTTTACAAATCACTTACCTCACAAAAATCTTCGTTACTCAAGCTACTGCAAAACAGCGAGCGCCTCTACTGCCAGCTAAATAAAAGATTCAAACTACTGAAGGTACTAACTACTGATAGGGATAGTTAGCAAATGAAAGATATTAATAGAGAACAAACAATGTATTTACCTTAATATTCATAATTGACATCCAGTATTACAAAACTCCGCCATCTCTCTCCCCACATCCACCACTGCTGGCGGCTCACCTCCAAGTGCCCAACGCTATCTGCTGTTCACATCCAGCTATAGCAGTTCATGACAACAATGGCAGGCAACAATGCAAACTAGCGACATACTGCACACAGCACAGCCAGTGATTTTCATATAGAGCGCTACGTGGCATTACCCATATAAAAATCTAAACATCCTACTTACATAGCCCCCATGCTCCGCACAAAAAATTTTACAAAATATTTTTGGGCAGTGGCCAATAAAGATTTGATAAAATTTTTCATAATTACAATAACAAAGGTATCAAATGCACACACTTATTGATACAATGTTGGTCAACAGCTAAAATTTTTTCACAGTCCATAAAGACAGTCCAGATTGTTCATCACAGTAAAATTTCAGTGTTTTTTTTTTTTTTTCAAAGTCTGAGGAGTAAAAGACAATGCACACAGAAGTAGTGGATTTCCATGCAGTCTTGAAGAAGTAGTGTTGTCCTTCCAACTGAAAGACAGTGCTGACTCTTGACATGCTGACAGGTAATGGGCCACAACAGAGCAAACCCACAGCAGAGTCATTCGACGTTTTGAAGAAGATTGGTAGGTAGGTCATCACAGAGCAGACCCACTGTAGTCCTGGTAGAGATTACGGTATTGGTGGGCCATCAAAGATGCAGACCCACTGTAGTCCTTGTAGAGATGGCCAGCAGCCATCTGTTGTGACTGTGCAGGTGCACAATCACCATTGAAGAGTCTTGCGGATAATAGAGCAAGTCCATAACCACCACTTGTGCACTCACCAAGTTTTTGGAATTGTCCTTAGAACCAGCAATGCTGTTATCCAGTCCCTTGCTGAGTTATTAACACACGTGCAAACACTAACAGTCCCTACTTCTCACATATTGTCCATATACTATGACCAACAGAAACGTGTGCAGTGAAATGGAACTTACAAGTTACTTGATGAACTGCTGTCAATTAAAATTTTATAACATAAGAATACGATTACAAAGGTACAAAATACATCATTAAAAACATAACAATACAGATAACATTTGTAGTACAGGCTTTACAACAGAATAGAAATAAACATATACATCAGTGTTACAGGAATGATGACATGAGTACAAAAATAAAAGATCAGAATCACTTTTAAAACGTCAACTTCACACATGAGCATTAAAACAAAACAGAATACATAATGTCTAAACATCTTTACAAAGAAAATACCATATTATTAATGCAAAGTATATTTGAGGATAACAGTATTCCTCATCATAGTGAATGTAGCTTAATATTAACAGAAAAAAAAATTCTATGAAACTACACAGAGACAGGAAGAAAACAAATACACAAGGGTACACAAACACATAGTGGGATAACACAAAAGGAAAGGACAGGGTTTGTTTTACTGCAGTATTTTGCATGGAGATCTCCCTTCGTTCATCATTATTCCCAAAAGTCCTATCTAAGCCTGCTTTCTGTATTCTGTTCACCTCCTCTGTCAAAAATAGTTTTTCTCCACTGTACAGTATCCTTTTTTTTTTTTTTTTTTTTGGCCAAACCATTTTCTTATAGCTTCTTAATGCATTATGCATTTCGTCCAATTCATCATAGTTAGTTTCTTATATAGTCTACCCCCTCTTAAGCTAACTTAAATCTACTGAGCTCAGATATATATACCAAGGGACGAGGCAATGCAGCATCACATAACACAGTTAATATAAACAGCAATGAAAAAAAACGCAGATTTGCGAAGCAAGCAGCATTAAGAAATTAGCAAAAGTCAAATTCAATAACACTATGCCTGGCAAACAGCAGCAACTTATACCTAAACATGACATAGCGCAAGCAGAAAAAATATTACAGTAAAGACAACAATGCAGAAAAGGGAAATGTCTATTCACATCTTAATATCTATGTAATTAAAGTGGTCATCTTAATGTCTATGTAATTAAAGTGGTGCACCACAACAACTTATTGTAAAAAAATATTACCATGTACTTGAAAAGAAAATTATGTGTTACTGTTACTAGTTCCTTCTTATTGTTCTTTCCTTTCCAAGTGCTCCTTTTTTAAAGAATGTGGATCATAAAATAATTATTTAATAGATCTGTTGACAGAAAGAGTTCACATTAGCAAATGCATCTAAGTTTATTTTATAAAACTAATGCTGCAACACAGCTGGAAACCAGATATTAAATGAAATAAGCAACTATGAAAAGCAAAGCATAAAAATATCATTCAATAGTCATGTGACATTTCATAAGTCAGTAGCTCTCAACTCTCGTACAAAGACACTTGTCATAATCAGGTCTGCAGATGTAAAAATATTTCTTGTCATTTTATTAGGCATTTCAGTAAATATCATAAATTACGAGCTCCACAGTATGCTTTCAACAAGGAGATGTCAGTAGCGCGGACAATGGCCTTCCCTTTCCTTTTTTTTCTACCTGTGCTTCTGACGAGGCACTCACACTAATGGCTTGTTCTCCAGGTGTTTGACACAGCTGTGTCCCGACGACGCACGTGCAGGTGGTCAATTAACTTTCTTACGGAAATATTTACGACAGCAGTTTCCGCTACAGTGACAGTCTCATATAAAAATATTTCACAGGTCAAGAATGTGCGTTGCAAATGTGTAGAAACAAAATCCTATGAACATAACCGTGTTCAAAAAATTTTCGCCGGCATTGTGATACATTCACGCATTTACACACCTTTCATAACTCTTAAAGTACGATTCTCGGTTTCCAACATCCTTTTTCACAAGTCAAGAGTCCCTAACTTCTATTCATTATTCCTTACCTTATTCGTCAACACTTCTTCAATATTTCATCATAACATACGTAGCATAATCAAATAACTCATATAGCATTAGCTTATTGATCATAAACATACCTCAGCAGCATAATACACATCGTCGTCGTAATAGTAACATCATAACACCTCAGTCAAATCTCAAAAACGTCGTAGCTTTCTGCAATAATTTCAGAATCTAAAAAATTCTCTGCTCATGTCAAAAGTGTCATCTACCTCAAACGTTCTTTAAAAATCATGATCCCATACCAAATACATCATTCAAAGCTCTCATAGTATCACAATGGTTCCGAAAAAATATGAACAGTTCACAAAGTACAGACAAAATACAATTTCATAAGTGTGAAGTTACCCAACTGTGTAATTGCGTAAACATCTGTCACTGACGTAGTAAAAAAGTTTGTCTCTCTCAGTTAAATGATCAGATAGCTGTGTAATTTATGTGTTAGAGAAATATGGTACCGATGTGTTAAATTGTATAAGCAAATACCATATTAGCTAGGGCTCCTTGTGCTTGCCAAACACATGGTACACAAAGTAGGCTTGTACCCCCCTGAGGTTTATTGTAATTATACCCTCAGGTGTTACAGATTACAGCAATGGAATGAAATTTATCACGGAAAACTTTCTTTGTAATTCAAAAATCTTTAAAAATAAATGTTTTAAGTACAAAATTAATCACTCAAATACGTGTCCAGTAGCGCTAAATATGCGTCTTGCTGTAAGATAATCTCTGGGAAGTGTCGTAGTTATTGTCCTCCGAAAGCTAAGCTCTGCAGAAGTCAATGTACTTACCTCATGATACACAAAGTGAAATGCTTTGCGTATAGATAACTTAGTTATTACGCTTATTGCCGTGATGAAGAAAGTACTGTGCTGTAACATATTGTTGTCCTACGGAAAAGGCTGTCTCCTTGTAGCAATACCACAAAAGTTACTACTAAAACATGTTTTGCTTTCCATAAGGATTCAGAAAAAACTGTGCAGATATAAAACAGATACACCGCAAAAGCAACATTGTAAATTGTCACTCATTAGTAACGTCGTGATATAATCGTAAAGGTGTCACACAAACCAACCACTGTGTCATCTGGCATTTCACAGAAAGCACCTCAAATCCAGAATCCACTCGTAAGCAAACCAAAATGTTGCATGTTAACAGTTTCTTAAGTCTGACAAAGCATACTAGAAATGTGAAGTGAAAAGTTTTATGGCAAAGACAAAGTTAAAAGCAGATTATCTTTCAATAAACGGTTTTACATGTGAAATGTGGTGTAAACCTTTACTCTTCCTAGTACGCAGAGTTTCAACTTCAACGCAATTATCATGTGGTATACGTCGGATTCTGTAAGGTCCATTGTAAACTAGAAAGAATTTGTGACTCAAGTGTTTCTTCTTATGTGACAATGAATGAGCTTTAATGAGAACTTTCTGACCAATATATAATTTCTTTGCATTTGCTTTACCGTGTAGTTTTCTCCTTTTGTCTGCTGCAGATTTTATATTTTTAAGAGCCAAATCAATTATGTCTTTGTGTCGAAGTTTACGTGTATTCGGGAAAGGTACAAGCTCTCTGATTCTGTTCGGAGGTTCTACATTCTTCAGTACAAGAGTAGGTGGTAAAGCAGTGGAATCATGAGGCATTTCATTCAGCACATTTTGAAATAAGTGTAAATATCTGTCCCAATTCTGATGCTTTCTGTGACAATAAAGTCTGCAAAGCTTATTGATTTCTTTCATAATCCGTTCAGACGGGTTACAATGTGGTGAATACAATGAAATAAAAACAGGTTTGATTTTATGATTCCGAAGCATGCGTGACCAAACAGCAGATCTGAATTGCGGTCCGTTATCTGAAATGACTTTACTAACGTGTCCAACTTCACGTAAGAAATTTTTAACAAAGGCGTTGGATACAGACCGTCCAATGGCTTTACGTAACGGAGTGAAAGAAACAAATTTTGAAGTAAGTTCAACAGCGACTAGAACGTACGCAAATCCATTAGATGTTCTGACAAGCGGTCCCAAGAGATCAACCGCAGCAAATTCTTTTAATTTAGAAGGAATGATAGGAAACAGCGGAGCACGATGGGAGACAGTAGATGGTTTCGCCTTTTGACAAAGTTTACAAATAGACAAGACTCTTCGAATTCTCTTTTCCATATTGTTAAAATAACAAGTCGTTCGAAGAATATGATAACATTTTCGTGGACCAAAATGTGCGTAGCTGAAATGAATGTACCAAATGAGCTTATTAACAAAATCGTCTGGAATGCAAAGTACCCATAGCTTGTCATCAACAGTGCAGCGTTTGAAGAGTATGTTGTTTCTAACCAGGTAATAATGCCGAATCTGAGTGTGTGTCTTTTCATGCCATTTACTTTTGATGACTTTCCAGATCGGATCTTTATCTTGTTCATGAGCAATGTCCTTTAAAGATGTGGTGATGAAGTTTTCAAAGGCGACTTTCTGAATGTAAAGAATACTGAAATTTTTCTCAAGGTTGCCTTCTGTGTTACTTTTCTCAAGCCCAGCCGGTGCGCGTGACAGCGCGTCCGCAACAATGTTCTCCTTGCCGGGAATGTAGACTATTGTGAAGCGGAATTCTTGCAGAAACAATGCCCAACGTTTTAACCTGTCATGATTTAATTTTGAAGACATAAGAAATTGTAATGCACGATGATCACTGTATACTTTTACGTGCTTACCAGAAAGAAAGAAACGGAATTTGTTAAATGCCCAAACGATAGCTAAAGCTTCTAATTCAGTAACGGAATAATTTTTTTCAGATTTTGTTAGCACTCGGCTAGCAAAAGCAATGGTTTTCTGAACAGTAGTGTCATTTTCTATAGCTTCTTGAAATAAGTGGGCACCAAGACCGACTTTAGAAGAATCCGTGCTAAGGCAGAAATCTTGTGACAGATCTGGATGAGCTAGCATTGGCGCGTGAAGTAACGCTTCTTTCAAAGAATTGAATTCCAACTGTGCTTGTTCGTCCCAGTTCCAAATAGTACTTTTTCCAGTGAGAGAACAAAGTTTTGGTGTAACTAGAATATGCATATTCAGAAAACGACGATAAAAATTTACGAGACCTAGAAAACGACGGACTTGTTTTTTTGTGGATGGAACTGGAATGGCTCTGATTGCTTCTAACTTTTCAGGATCCGGCTGAATGCCTTCAGAAGAAATAATATGTCCCAAAAACTTCACCTTTGACCTACCGAATTCAGACTTTTCCAAGTTAACTGTAATTCCAGATTCTGCAAAAATACGTAACAAACTGTTGAGGATGCGGTTATGTTGTTCCCATGAAGCTTCTGCTATTAGAATATCGTCCACATATAAGGTGATGTGACGTTTTAAGAACTCAGGTAATATGGAATTTAACCCACGAATGAATGCTGCCGAAGAAATGTTCAAACCAAAAGGAAGTTTCCGAAACTGATAACAAACGCCGAAACAAAGGAAAGCTGTGTATTTTCTGCATTCTGGATGAAGTTCGATCTGATAAAAGCTGGATCTGAGATCAATGGAAGACAACACTTTTACACCATTAAAATTTTGAAGAAGTTCTTCCATCGTCTGTGGCCTATCTGTTTCAGGAATGATGATAGTATTGATTTGTCTCGAATCTAAGACAAGCCTGATCGATCCATTTTTCTTCTCAACAACATGTAACGGATTGTTGTATGAGCTTACTGCAGGCTCAATAATGCCCTCGTCAAGCATAGATTGTATTTCTGTTCTAACACGGTCCCTATAATGTGCTGGAATTACATATGGTCTAACACAAAATTTAGTATGCTCACGAACACGAAATTGGTATTGAAATCCCTTGATTGTTCCTGTTTTGTGAGTAAAAACTGTGGAATGTGCTTGTAAAATCTCAAAAAGGTCCTGCCTATCAGTGTCATTACAATTCTCAATTGTTTGAATTTTATTCTGAATTAACTCATTAATTTCAAATATGCCGTTGATGTCATCCCTGTCAGTACTTGCAGAGTGATTGTTTGTGTCTAGTTCCGTAGAAAATTCCGAACTGTTATCTAACAGAAGGTAAAGCCGATTAATTTCCTCATCATGGTTTGAGAGCCAGTCTTCAAATTTCAAAGCTATTGACTTACCTTCTTTCTCTAAACTTATTTCAGCATCGTTAAAGCTTAAGATTGCTTTGTATTCATTCAAAAAGTCTACTCCCAGTATAATTTCCGTCGACAATAATGGAACAATAAGAAAGTTCATAGAGAAGCTGTGGCTTTGGCAAAAGAATTCTAAATTGGTTTGTTGGCGTACATCTACACTTTTTCCAAAGATTGCACCTTGTAATTTAATCTTACGTAACGGAAGTGTGGGGTAATCGTTCGATTTGTTGCATTTGCTAAAAGCTGTTTCACTAATTACTGAAATGGGACTGCCAGAGTCAAGTACTGCCGTAAATTTTACGTCATTTACAGTAATGTGAATCACAGGATATGCAATGTTATTATGTTTTACGTCGTGTTCCTGGAGTAAGATGTCTCTAATGTCTTCCATTTTTACGTAATTACTAGCTACGGCAGCTGCGTCGTCAGTTTCATAAGTATGTATTGTGGCTGCCAGCGGAGTGAGTCATTGCCTATTGTCTCTTTGTTGGCGCGCGTCGTTATTGGGATTTGGAGACCTAACTTCTACAAATTCATCGTGACGAGAGTGCTCTGCTCTGTTTAAATCTCGCCAGTTCTGATGCAATTCAGGTCTGTCGTTACGATCATATCGTCTGTCGTCATGTCGGTAGATTCGATAGTATCTTTCTTGTCGGTCACGTGGTCGAGAATTTCTTCCTGAATCGTAACTGCGCGCTGGACCGTTGCGTCTGAAGTTATTCTGTCTCCCTTGATAATAATTATTTTGGTTCCCATATTGTCTGTTTCTCTGATTGTCTCTGTGATAGTCATTACTGCGGAGAGGTGATCTTTCCCTGTAATTATTACTACTCTGCCAACGGTTGTCATACGGGTGGTGTCTATTTTGGTCACGATTTGTGTGGTGAGAATAGCCTTGTCGCGTCCAGTTATCGTTTCTGTCGTCACGGAATTGTGACGGATGTGACCTGTAGTGATTGTTTTCCTGTTTTCGCATCCCGCGACTGTCGGTGTCAATTTCTAATTCTTGTAACAGTCCCTGAAAAGCTTCAATGTCGTCTTTGCAACGTCCTGCTAAAATAATATGTCGTAAATGTTCAGGCAGTTTGATTAAGCAAATGCGGATGAGTTCTGAGGGGCTGTATGGGTTTGACAGGTACTGATTCTTGTGCAACATGTCTTCAAAATATTTGACAAGACTGGAAAATTCAGATTGTTCAAAGTGTTTCATCATCATGATGCTATGTTTTACGCGATCTTGTGTAGCTTGTGACCAATATGCTGAGAGGAACGCATGGTAAAATTCTCCTTCACTGTGACAATCGTGAATGACAGATCGCATTCTTACAGCTGGTTCATTCTCCAAGTAGCCACACATAAATTCTAATCTGTGTTCTAATGACCAGTTGGGAGGAAAACAATGAGAGAATTGATGGAGCCACGCTTGTGGATGAATGTCATTGGCAGAATTCTTGAATGTTTTGAATTTACGTGTAGTAATGAACAGCTTATAGTCAAAGTCATTGTGTCGGCGAGTAGCATATCGGTCATTGTTACGTCGTGTCGGCGGTTCCATCTCAAAATTCGGTGTACCTTGCCAATTTCTTTCATAATTACCGAAATGCCCTGTGTTATTATTTTGTGGCTTTTCCATATTTCTAAGTTCCTCTTCCCGTGTTGGAGCGCGAGTGTCCTCTGAAATATGTAATTCTTGTATCACCTGTGTCAACTGATCTTGTACTTCCCGGATTTCTCTTTTGTACTGTGTATTGATTTGATTTTGATTTTGTCTGAATTTTCTAATTTGTTCATACTCTTCTGTGTCAGTGAAGGCTATGGGTCTTGTGTCATTCAGATCATCATCTACCTTTGTAGATAAGTTAGTGACCTGATCCGAAAGTTCAGCTACTTTCTCCGATAGTGAACACATTTCCTCAGTGTGTTTTTCTGAACCAAGTTTCAGAGTGTCCATTTGTGTTGAAATCGAATCTACTGTGTTCTTTAAGTTTTCCTGAGTTTTTGCCAGTTGCGTAACCGAATCGGTAGATGCAACTGAGTCAATTTTAGCCCACAAGGTCTCATGATTTTCATGAACAATGGTTTGCAGCTCTTTTATGGCTGCTTCGTGATTCTGTAATGCATTTTCATGCCGCGAAAAAATAGGCTGAAAATGCTCACAAATTTGTGTTTTTACGTCATTACAGACCTTTTGACATTTCGATTCAATGTTATGTAACTCAGCAGTTAAATCTTCACGTGTTTGTTCGAGAGTTTGTTCCAATGAGTCTAACTTTTGAAGATTTTGTTCCATCGTGTCTAACTTTTTAAGATTTTGTTCCACTGCGTCTAACTGTTGCTGTGTTTGTCTCTGGTGTTGTTCCATTGTGTCTAACTTCTGAAGCTTTTCTCCCATTTGTTGCATTAATTGTAATAACAATGCATTGGTGTCTGAAACATTTTCCTCAGTGCTTTTCGGCAGTGAATTTGCACCGGCAACATTCACATTTTGACAAGCTGAAAATGTGTCTTGACTTACTTGAGAAAACGGTGAGGACGCAAAACCTGAATCTACAGTATTTGCAAAATTGTGTCCTATCATTTCGGATTCCTGAGGCGAGCTGTTGCCGACCGATCGATCGATAATGCTTCCCTGTTCACTACCTGTTTCACTGCCTACGCCATTGTTTGACGCCCGCTCCATTTCCCTATGCACAGTTACCAAATTACTACTTTGAACATTAGTAAATTCATTACTCGGCGGCGCTAATAAGCTACGCTCGTCGTCACTATTATTTCTCAATTTAGCTTGGAGCCTAGTGTTACGTTTTTCACACGCCATTATTGTCACAATATTTCACACGATAACACAGAAAAGCACAATTTGAATAGCAAAAATAAGAGAACACATTAACATAGCACTGAAAATAATATCTAGTTAATTGCAAGCGTAGCTGCGAAATACTTGGTGCAAATCTATATGCATGCCACAACTGTTTTACTGTACAACAATGAAAGACTGCAACTACCAAGGAGATTCTCTCTACAATTACGCGCTAAAGCTACACTAAATACACAAACTACAAGAAAAAATTAGAAGATTCCAGTGAGGTATCCTGGCAGGGTCGCCATATGAAACGTCCCCTTAGAACAATTTATACATATGAAACATCCCCTTAGAACAATTTATACACGACTGTGCTTAACCTGACACACAATAATTTTAGCGCAACGCAATCTGACTATCAAAAATCCCTGCAAAAGAATGGCCCTGATTAACATTAACCTAAACCTTTTACAAATCACTTACCTCACAAAAATCTTCGTTACTCAAGCTACTGCAAAACAGCGAGCGCCTCTACTGCCAGCTAAATAAAAGATTCAAACTACTGAAGGTACTAACTACTGATAGGGATAGTTAGCAAATGAAAGATATTAATAGAGAACAAACAATGTATTTACCTTAATATTCATAATTGACATCCAGTATTACAAAACTCCGCCATCTCTCTCCCCACATCCACCACTGCTGGCGGCTCACCTCCAAGTGCCCAACGCTATCTGCTGTTCACATCCAGCTATAGCAGTTCATGACAACAATGGCAGGCAACAATGCAAACTAGCGACATACTGCACACAGCACAGCCAGTGATTTTCATATAGAGCGCTACGTGGCATTACCCATATAAAAATCTAAACAGCCTACTTACAAGCGTATCGGCTAAAAGTTCGTCACCCTCATAAAAGAGCACCCTGATGGCTATCGAGCGTTGCAGTTGATGTAGAACTGTTATCAGGGGGAGACGAGAAAGGCGTCTCTGCGTGTGACACATTTCTAATCCTGTGCGCATATACTACGTCTCATAATAACGTGTATCAGTGTCAAAAGAGAATGGTGTGACAAAAAAGCAAACCACATAAATACACTCGAGCATATTGGTTTTTTTGAGAAACTTTATTGCTGAAGCATTTGAGAACAATACAAATTCGTAAGTTTTCCAACTCTCAAAAACAAAATTTTGAAGTACTTTTTTAAGGGTGTTGTGTAGATTGTCTGGATTAAAACTGCCAAGTGTCATATTTCGTCAGAAGATTATGATTGGGTTTACCGAGGAAACAGACCTACATTTCGTGTTCGGTTTCAGAATAGCTGCGTCCAATACGAGTTCCAAACTACGTCCCTGGTTTTGGATGGCTGCGTCCAACACGAGGTCCAAACCAGGTCCCTGAATCTGCATAGCTGCGTCCAACACGAGGTCCAAACCACATCCCTGCTTGTGGATGGCTGCGTCCAACTCGAGGTCCAAACCAGATCGGTTGTTCTGGATAGCTATGTCCAACACGAGGTCCAAACCACGTACCAGTGGCAGGATTGTTGCGTCCAATACGAGGTCCAAACAACGTACCAGGGGCCGCATTGCTGCGTCCAATACGAGGTCCAAACCACGTACCAGGGGCAGGATGGCTGCGTCCAATAAGAGGTCCAAACCACGTACCAGGGGCAGGATGGCTGCGTCCAATACGAGGTCCAAACCACGTACCAGGGACAGGATGGCTGCGTCCAATACGAGGTCCAAACCACGTACCAGGGGCAGGATGGCTGCGACCAATACGAGGTCCAAACCACGTACCAGGGGCAGGATTGTTGCGTCCAATACGAGGGCCAAACCACGTACCAGGGGCCGCATTGCTGCGTCCAATACGAGGTCCAAACCACGTACCAGGGACAGGATGGCTGCGTCCAATACGAGGTCCAAACCACGTACCAGAGACAGGATGGCTGCGTCCAATACGAGGGCCAAACCACATACCAGGGGCCGCGTTGCTGCGTCCAATACGAGGTCCAAACCACGTACCAGGGGCAGGATTGTTGCGTCCAATACGAGGTCCGAACCACGTACCAGGGGCAGGATGGCTGCGTCCAATACGAGGTCCAAACCACGTACCAGGGGCAGCATTGCTGCGTCCAATACGAGGTCCAAACCACGTACCAGGGGCAGGATTGCCGCGTCCAATACGAGGTCCAAACCATGTACCAGTCTCTGGAAGGCTCCGTTCTGCGCGCGGTCCAAACCACACACCAGGTCTGGAGTGACTACGATCAACACGCCATCGTACTGAGTGCTTTGGCTGACTTTGCAGCACATCGTGGCGAGGCGTTTCTGCTGTAGGAATAATGTTTCCAGCAGCGACGCCTGATTTAGATAGATTTTTTTCAAAGCCATCTCCAAATAACGTGTTCCAGTGGTCCTCGTCACCTTGAATATTTGGTTGAATCCATATATCGAAATATTCGTCCAAGTTTTTATTTTTACTCTGTGATGATTTTTCAGAATGTGTCTGTGTTTCAGAATCGTGGATGCCTCTATTACGCTCGTTTGAATTGAGTAATACATCTGAAGTTTCGACACACAAGAGTAAAGCCGCTAAAGTCAAGAGAGCTACAGCTGACGCATCCATGCTACTCTCCATCTTCGGGGTTCTGTGGTCACAGTGAAAAGGAATCGGCCTTTTATAGCAAACAGGCAGCCAGTATCTTCTCTACAGGTGGTCACGACATTGTAGTCCGGTAGCATTACATTCTGTTCACGTTCGTTCACTGTTTGTCATTGTCAGCTGTCAATAGCTGCACGCCCACTCAGCTTTCGGCGTGTCGAGTACAGTTAAGAGCTGTCGTCAAAGGCTCCTTCATCTCACTGCTGCCCTATTACGCTTCACAACCAAGCGACCACTACCCTACGTAAATTGTTCGGATGGTCATCTGAAGGCCAGTTGCTACAACACTGCTTTTATGACAGATAATTTTTCCTCGGTTATTCTATTATGAATATTTTGTATGCTGTTCGTAAAACAAATCTGTATCTTGTAAGCAAGTTGTCGATACATTGTATGATTCATGGAATTTAATTTTTTTTATAACTTAACAGTGTCATTCACCGCGAAGCCGACAAAATTTCTTTCCATGATTGCGTAGCATCATTGTTTCATGCGATCCACGCACTGGTGAAGCTTGAGTAGGTTGAGTTTGTACTTCTCCACCTCGTACCTGTAATAATGACACTAGATTTTTGGCAGATTGTTTTACGTAATTTTTATGTACCTCATAAAGTACTTAATTTGTCAGTGTTAACAATTTATTGTGTATTTTATTTGTTTATCCCGCTGCTCTTGGAGCAGTAGTCTCTAAAGGGAGACATCAACATTTTCACTATGCTGCCTGCTAGAAATGAGTTCGTTGTTTAGCGCCAATTACCGCTTTGACGGTTTAGGCCTTTTTCACCTGTACAGATTAACATTAAGCAATAATCAAAAGCGATATTTTATGTTATTTGGTGGGGTGATATGTCTGCATTTATTGTTGAGCTCGAAAGTGAGTAATAGCACGCCACTGCCCCAGAGTGCAATGAAAATACTTGTTTCAACTAAACAGTACATTGAAGACCGTGTCAAAGACGGCGGTAGAGCGGACATAGCTTAAGTGCACTCTTGTCCTTCGGGTGGGAAACTGCCCCTAGGGGCGGACGAATCAGCAATGATCAACGGCATGAGGATGCAGAAGGCAATGGAAATCACTACAACAAAGTCACATATCGTATATCCACAGAACATGCGGCCTGTAATTGAAAAAGTGCCATGATGATCTCTCCATTGGCAAAAGATTCCCGAATAGTCCCCCATTCGCATCTCCAGGAGGGGACTGCCAAGAGGGAGGTGACCATGAGAGAAAGATTGAATAACCAACGAAAGGATAACGTTCTACGAGTTTGAGTGTCAGAATCTGGAAAATGGTAGAAAAGGTAGAAAATTTGAAAAGGGAAATGCAAAGGCAAAAACTAGATACAGTAGTGTCAGAAGCTTGGAAATGGTAGAAAAGCTAGAAAATTTGAAAAGGGAAATGCAAAGGCAAAAAGTAGATACAGTAGGGGTCAGTAAAGAGAAATGAAAGAAGACAAGGATTTCTAATCACATGAGTATAGGATAATATCAACAGCAGCAGAAAATGGTACAACGAGAGCAGAATTCGTTACGAATAGGAAGTTGGGCAGAGAGTGTATTATTATGAATAGTTCAGTGATAAGGTCGTTCTTATCAGAATCGACAGCAAATCAACAGCGACAATGGTAGTTCGTGTATACATGCGACGTGTTAAGTTGTGGATGAAGAGTCAGAGAACGTATATGAAGATATAGAAAGGGTAATATAGTACGGCCGGCCGAGGTGACCGTGGGATTCGAGGCGCTGCAGTCTGGAACCGAGCGACCGCTACGGTCGCAGGTTCGAATCTTGCCTCGGGCATGGATGTGTGTGATGTCCTTAGTTTAGTTGGGTTTAGTTAGTTCTAAGTTCTAGGTGACTGATGACCTCAGAAGTTAAGTCGCGTAGTGCTCAGAGCCATTTGAACCACTTTTAATATAATACGTAAAGAGAGATGAAAATCCAATAGTCATGGGAGACAGGAACGTAGTTCTAGGGGAAGGAGTAGAAGAAAATTTACGGCAGAAAATGACCTTGGGACAAGGAATCAGAGAGGAGAGAGACTAATCGAGTTCTGTAATACATTACAGCTATTAATAACGAATACTCTGTTCAATAATCACAAGAGGAGGAGGTATACTTGGAAGATTTCAGTTACGTTACATAATTGTCAGATAGAGATTCCGAAATCTTATACTGGATTGTAAGGTGTACTCAGGACAGGATGTAGACTCAGATCACAATGTAATAGTGATGAAGAGTATGCTGAAGTTAATAGAATAGTCAGGAAGAATCAATACGTGAAGAAGTGGAATATGGAAGTACTAATGGATGGCGAAATACTTTTGAAGTTCTGTAAGACTATAGATATAGCAGTAAGGAATACCTCAGTAGGAAGTACAGTTGAAGATGTAAAGACATCTCTAAAAAGGGCAATCAGAGAAGTTGAAATGTAGAACGAACATAACTGCGAAGAAACTGTGGAAAACACAAGAAGTGCGTACTTCAGTCCATCGATGAAGGAAGTACAAAAATGTTCAGGGAAATTCAGGAGTACAGGAATACAAGTCGCTGAGGAATGATGTAAACAGGGAGTGCAAGGATGCTAAGACGAAATGGCCTCATGAAAAATATGAAGAAATCGGAAGAGAAATGATTGTCGGAAGGACTGACTCAGGATATGGGAAAGTCTAAATAACGTTCGGTGTAATTAAAAACAAGGTTGGTTACATTAAGTTTGCAACGGGAATTTCACTGTTAAATGCGGTGTAGGGAGCGGATAGGTGGAAAGAGTACATCAGAAGCCACTATGAGGGGGAAGATTTGAGTGGTGTGATAGAAGAAGAAACAGCAGTAAATTAACAAGAGAGAGGCAAACCATTATTAAAATCATAATCTAAGAGAGCTTTGGAGGACTTGGTATCAAATAAGGCAGAATGGATGTGTAACATTAAATCAGAATTTCTAAAATCATAGAGGTGGGGGGTGGCAATAAAACGACCGTTGACGTTGGAGCGTAGAAGGTGTGAGTCTGGCGACATACCATCTGACTTTCGGAAAAGTAGAATTCACACAATTGCGAAGACTGCAAGAGTTGACAATTACGAGAATAACTGCACAATCAGCTTAATAGCTCATGCAGGCAAGTTACTCACAAGAATAATTTACAGAAGAAGAGTAAAGAAAATCGAGGTTGTTTTGATGACGAACAGTTTGGCTTTATGAAAGGTAAAGGCACCAGAGCGTTAATCCTGACGTTGCGGTCGATAGTGGAAGCCAGATTAAGAAAACTCAGTACGCGTTCATAGGATTTGTCTAGCTGAAAAGTGCTTTCAACAATATAAAATGATGCAAGGTATTCTTAATTCTGGGAAAGTAGTGGCAAACTATAGAAAGAGACGGGTAATATACAATATGTACAAGAGTCAAGAAGATACGAAAAGAGTGTACGACCAAGAACGAAGTGCTATAATTGAAAATGGTGTCAGACAGGGACCTAGTTCTTCGCTCCTTCTGTTCAATCTGTGCATCGAAGAAGCAATAAGGAAATATAGGAAAGGTTCAGGAGTGGAATCAAAATCCAAAGTGAAAGGACATCAGTAATACGATTAGCTGATGACATTGGTGTCCTAAGTGAAAGAGAAGAAGAGCTACAAGATCTGCTGAAGGGGATCAACAGTTAAATGAGTACAGGATATGGATTGAGAGCAAACCAAAGAAATACGAAAGAAGTGAGTATCAGCAGAAATGAGAAGCGCAAGAAACTTAACATCAGGTTTGACGGTTATGAAGTAGATGAAGTTAAGGAGTTCTGCAATCTAGGCAGCAAAATACCCAATGACGGACGGAGCAAGGAGGACATCAAAAATAGGCTAGCACTAGCAAAAAGGGCGTTCCTGGCCAAGAGACGTCTCCTATTATGAAAAATAAGCCATAATTTCAGGAAACAGTTTCTAAGAATGTACATTTTGAGCACAGTATTGTGTGGCAGTGAAACATGGCCTGCGAGAAAATCGGAGCAGAAATGAATGGAAGCATTTGAGATGAGGTGCTACAAACGAATGTTGAAAATTAGCTAGACTGATACGGTAAGGACTGAAGAGGTCCTACACAGAATCGGAGAAGAAAGGAATATGTAGAAGACACTAACTATAAGAAGGGACAGGACGGTAGGACATCTCTTAATACATCAAGGATTGATTTCCATTCCATGGTACTGGAGGGAGCTGCAGAGGGCAAAAACTGTAGAGAAAGAAAGAGAGTGGAATACATCCAGCAGAGAACTGAAGACGTACGTTAGAAGTGCTACTCTGAGAGATGAGATTTTCACAGGACAGGAATTCGTGGCGGAGTGCCCAAACCAGTCAGAATAATGACTGAAAAAAATAATAAAAAACTAAAAGTTAATGTATTGTGACAGTGCTGTTCTGTTGTCTGCTTTAATCTAGCACTTCAAGAGCTGAGATAAAACTGCCACATATCTTTACATCCTATATATGAACGTCTTTCCACACGTGGTGGGGGGACGGGAGGGAGGGGGTTGGTTGGTTTAAAGATTAAAGGGACCAAACTACAAAGGTCATCGGTCCCCTGTTTCATAAACACACAGAGCATATTCAACCCATCCACCAGTCAGGCTAAGCACTAAAAAACAAAATTTTGGGGGAAGAAAAGCCCCAAGCTCAATGGTAGAGCAACATGGAAAATGGAGCACAGCAACAAAAACTACATATAGAAGAAAGGCAGAAAGAATTAAAACTGTACAGCAGAGGACCATGGCTGGCTGATCACGAAAATAAAAGGATGAGCCAGACACTCTGCAACACGTTAAAACATCCAGCCTAAAAGATTAGGGTGGAGTCGAATTACAACACAAAACTAAGTAAAATATACAGCACAAAAGAGGGTGATGCAATAAAATTAGATGGACCTATAAAAGCCGCTTGCGCGAAGAAAACTTAAAACCGGATCTGCCATAGAGATATTGTCACCTAAAAGAGGTGATAAATCACCAACGAGATTAAAAGTTCGCCCGAGGGCGGTTAAAAGAGGACATTCCAGCAACATATGGGCCACCGTCATGTTTGCACCACAGCGTCGATTAGAGGGGGTCCTCTCGACGCAGCAGATGACTATGCGTCAGCCAAGAGTGACCAATTGGGAGCCTACAGAGAACAACAGAATCCCTGCGAGAGGCCCACATGGAGGAACCCCACACAGTCGTGGTCTCCTTTACTCGCCACAGCTTGTTGCGCGCAGACAGAGTGCGCCATTAGACTCCCCACATCCCAAAGACCCGACGGTGCAACACCGATCGGAGATCAGTTGCCGGGAGGCCGATCTCCAGCGTCAGTTCGCGGGCAGCCTCTTTGGCTAACTTGTCGGCGAGTTCATTTCCCGCTATCCCAACTGTCCCGGGGTCCATATGAACACCACTGAACGTCCACGCTGTTCAAGAGCGTGAACGGACTCCTGGATGGCAACAACAATGGGATGGCATGGGTACCACTGGTCAAGAGCCTGCAGACTACTGAGAGAGTCACTGCAAATGACGAAGGACTCTGCAGTGCTGGTACGAATACGCTCAAGGGCACGAAAAATGGCTATTAGCTCTGCGGTGTAAACACTGCAGCCTTCAGGCAAGGAGCGCTGGTCTACATAGTCCGCATGAGCATAAGCATACCCCACACGGCCATCAACCATCGAGCCATCGGTATAGATAACCTCCGAGTCACAGGATGGCTCTAGGAGAGCAAGAAATTGGCGGCTCAAGACTGCAGGAGGTACTGAATCTTTTGGCCATCGTGAGAGCTCCAGCCGAAGCTGCGGCTGACGAATACACCAAGGTGGTGTATGTGTGTGGACCTGGGAAGCAGATGGAAGAGGCAAAGACTCGAGTTCACTAAGGAGTGAACAAACATGGACCCCAATTATATGTCCTGATCGCGGCCGCCGGTGTGGGATATGGACTGACGCATTAGCGAAAAGGAGAAGGTAGTTAGGGTGACGGAGCGAACAACGGACGTGTGCAGCATAGGTAGCTAAGAGTTGTTAACGCCAGACGCGAAGTGGAGGAACCCCAGCCTCAGCAAGTAGGCTATTAACAGGGCTAGTGCGGAATGCTCATGTCGCCTGTCGAAACCCACAGTGGTGAACGGGGTCCAGCAGTTGCAACGCTGAGGACGACGCTGAACCATACGACACACTCCCATAATCGAGTTGGGACAGCACAAGGGATTTGTAGAGCCGCAGCTGCGTATTACGATGTGCACCCCAAGTTGTGTTGCTGAGGCAGCGAAGGGCATTCAGATGCTGCCAGCTCTGACTCTTGAGCTGACGAATATGTGGAAGCCATGTAAGCCAGGCATCGAACAGCAATCCCAGAAAACGGTGTCAACAAAACTGGCATGGACAGTTCAACGCCGACAAAGGTGCAGAACACAAGTCTTCGCAGAAGAAAAGTGAAACCCATTGGCAAGGGCCCACGCCTGCGCCTTGCATATGGCTCCCTGCCACCTATGTTCTGCAACACTAATGGTGGAGGAGCTGCAAAAGATGCAGAAATCGTCAACATAAAACGTGGGTGAGGCAGACGACCCTACTGCTGCTGCAAGGTCATTATTAATGGCCACAAGGAAAAGTGGCACGTTCAATACAGAGCCCTGTGGTACGCCGTTTTCCTGGACATGAAGTGAACTATAGGATGTGCCTAGTAAAACGCGGAATTTCCGAACAGATAAAAAATTTCGGAATAAAAACTGGCAGAGAGCTCCGGAGACCCCACCCGTGCAACGTGGCGAGAATATGGTGCTGCCACGTCGTGTCATATGCTCTGGAGAGGTCGAAAAAGACGGAGACGAGGTGTTGGCGCCTGGAAAAAGCAATGCGGATTGCGGCTGCCGCTTATGTAGCTGAAGAGCCCGCCGACGCTCTTTAATGGCTTCAGCGACCTCTGGCGACCACTAAGGCACTGACTGTCGCCGGGGACACCCTAACGAACGAGGGATGGTACGTTCTGCAGCGGAAACAATCGGTGCAGTCAGTGTCTCAACCACCACATCGATGGTGCCGTGGGGGAGAGGTTCAACAGTGGCAGCAGAGGAGAACACTTCCCAGTTTGCCTTGCTAAATACCCATCTGGGCAAGCGTTTCGTGGGAGCGACGCTGGGAAAGTGAAAGGAAGATGGGAAAATGGTGATTACCACACAAGTTGTCATGGACTCTCCAGTGGACCGATGGTACAAGCCCTGGGCTGCACGACGACAGATCTACGGCCGAGAACGTGCATTGCGCCACACTGAAGTGTGTGGCGGCGCCAGTGTTTAAGAGGCAGAGATCGAGTTGGGAGGTAAGATTCTCGACATCTCTGTCTCGGCCAGTAATCTTTGTTCCACCCCACAGGGGATTGTGGGCGTTAAAATCCCCCAGGAGTAGAAAAAAGGCGTGGGGAGTTGAATGACAAGTGCACCCAGTTCGGTCAGGGGGCCTGTACCACCTGGAGGGATATAGACACTGAGGACGGTTATGTCCTGGGTAGTCCTTACGCGGACAACCACAGCTTCCAATGATGTTTTAAGGGGCACAGGAGCACTATATACAGAGGTAAGGATATACACGCAGGCTCCACCTGACACACTATTGTAAGTGCTACAATTACAGTAATAGCCCCTGTATCCACGAAGGACAGGGGTCCGCATTGCTGGGAACCTGGTTTCCTGGAGGGCAATCCAGAAAGCAGGTGTCATGCTTAGAAGCTGGCGTAGCTCAGGTAGATGGCTAAAATAACCACCACAATTCCCCTGGAGGTTTGTACAAAGCGTATCCTGTAGGGGCATGAAGGCACTGAAAAGGCAAATTACTTTGCAGTGTCACATGCGGCCACCGACTGAGTGACAAATGACGTCGCAACTTCTATCGTTTCTAAGGAGACGGCGAGATCCGGGTCATCAGGGGACGCAAAGAGCTCCACCTCATCCTCAGAGGCTGAACTGACAGGAAGCAGTGGCGCGGGGACCACTGGGTCCTTATTCTTCTTAGAGAGCTTCCTCTTCTCTCTCTTGTTGTTGGGAGGAGGGTTCGCATGCTGGTAGGGCTTTCCTGACGTATTGTCAGGAACAGAGGAAGAGTGTGAAGCCCTTCGACCAGCAGCTGGTGGCTTCTTCAGCCACTGGCTAGTGTCTTGTGAGACATTGGTAAAGTCCTTGGAAGGGACTCCCCCAAGGGACCCCTTCCGAAAGAGTGAGGCCAGAGGAGGCTGTTGCTTCTCCAGCTGAGTAGCCGGAGAAGGCTGTCGCTTCTCCAGCTGAGAGGTGGGGACTGACATCCCCGGTTGTTTGGGGCGCACTGCTCCCGAACTGTGTGTTTCAGGAGTAAGGAAGAGAGAGTGGCCCTTACCAGTGGTGGGGCAGGAGTAGCTTGATTCCTCTGTGGCCCAACTGAGAAGGGAGTCTTTGCAGGAACTGGTGGTGGCAGCGTTACAGTAGCATAACTCCTCAACATAGGTGTGGGGTTGAGTCTTCTAACTTCTTCTTTGCCTTTTGGTAAGTTAAACGTTCCAGGGTCTTCATTTCTTGTATCTTCCACTCTCGTTAGTAGACTACACAGTCTGGTGAGCAGGGAGAATGATGCTCCCCACAATTAACGTTGGTGGGAGGTGGAGCACATGGAGCATTGGGATGCGAAGGTCATCCACAATAAGGTCATCCACAATCGTGACACGTGGGGCAAGCAGTGCACCTGGAGGACATGTGTTCGAATTTGCAGCACTGGAAGCATTGCATAGGGGGCGGGACATAGGGCTTGACATCGCACCGGTAGATCATGACCTTGACCTTCTCAGGCAAGCAGTCGCCCTCAAAGGCCAGGATAAAGGCGCCGGTAGCGACCCTATTATCCTTGGGCACCTAAAGACACGACGGACAAAGTGTACACCTTCTCGTGCCAGGTTCTCCCGTAGCTCGTCATCAGACTGTATCAGAAGATCTTTATGAAAGATAATCCCCTGGACCAAATTCCTTATGGGGAGTGACGTTAACGGGGATGTCACCAAGCTTCTCACAGGCGAGTAATGCCCATGTCTGTGTAGACGAAGCTGCTTGTATCAGGACGGCCCTGCTCATCATTTTGGAAAGAGACGCCAAGTCCCCGAACTTATCTTCGAGATTGTTCACTAAGAAGAGTGGCTTAGTCCCCAAAAACGAATCCCCATCAGTTCTGCTGCACACAATGTATCACGCTGAAAATGGCTCCTGTCTGTCCGCAGTCCTACGTCCCTCCCATGGCGTGGCTAGGGAGGGGAACGATTTGGGGTCATATGTCACAGCGTTAAATTCCACCTTACCACGCTTAGAGACGCTGGCGGTCGTGCGACCACCAAATTGAGATCTCTCCCGCTTCATTGCGGGGCATCTGCCCCGATGCCACCCACTCCTACCAGGGGCTCTCCCCACAGGCGCCACCCAGCGGCAGCAAATGCCACCTGGCAGGATGGCAGTTGCCAGGAGTCCCCCCAGTGAGACGGCCATCTATTCCTTTGCTTACGTGGGGAGGTGTCAGCTGAGGCATCGGCAGTACGATCCCTGTGTTGTCAGGGGGCTACAACCTAGAGGGTACAAGACGACCCCACCACAACGGGCTGGCTACTGTGCTGGATTTTGGGTGCCATGGGAAGTCCATAGTTATCGTGGGTGCAGATGGTGACGCACTAAGGGTGTAACGTACGCAACCCATCAGGTGTGTATGTCCAAATTGAGGGATTGAGGGTGCGGTTACAACGCCAAGACGATGAAGACTGCCAGGGTCTTAGGGCACAGAGGACTGATGGTGCACCACGTAAGACGTCCTTCCCAAAAAGGCTCGTACTTCTGTTGAAATTGGAAGAATGGAGGTCAAACCCTAATGGAGACCATCCCATTAAAGGCCGAAACAGTTGAGACTCCTTTTAGTCGCCACTTACGACAGGCAGGAATACCGCAGGCCTATTATAACCCCCGAACCCGCGGGGGGGAGCCTTAACAGTTAAGTCCCAGGAGGGAAGGGGGTGTTGACATTTGAGGAAAGGAAATACTGTATGGTTATCAGCAACAAATTCCTTTATTCACTCATCATACACTGATGCCACTTTTGTAGAGACGACCATGTGGATTTTACCATGTAGTGATACTACTACGTGTGTGTTGATCACATTAGCATCCAACCACTACAATCATTCCCCATATGAACAGAGTACCTAAAAAGTACTTGTAGGAGAATACCTCCAAATACACAAAAAATAACCATAAACACACAGTACTAATAGCCAAAACTACCCCTTCGTATCCTAAAAGAGCATGGACTGCAGGACTGGTGGGACGCTTTACAATGCTAGTTAGCCAGCTTGAAAACGAACTTGTACTTACTGATTCTTATAAAACCTCGCTCTATGACCCCTAACAAAGGCGATACTCATTCTCATTTTATCGTGTGTTAGAAATACAGAATACTTAATAAGTACAGTTTTCAAAGCTTCGTACGTACCGTAAAATTCAAATAAGTACATAATCATGGAAATAATGTTCAAGGAACTGCCTTCGTACAGTTGTAAACACCTCGTCGTATTGTGCTATTCTGTGTATGTGGGGTATCTTCCAGGCAATATATAACTTCTTCCACATACCTCACGCAAAGTGACCCCAACTACAAATTAAAGTTATTAGGTGGTTTTTACCGACAATCATTCCTTCCACGCGCATGGACGGCGGTTAACTGGTGGAAGTACTGTCCAACAACATAGTAAGGTGGCATGTGGGTGTTACGCTGCAGGATTTTGGTATAGGCACTAGTACCATCTTGGAAACTTGGAAGGCTGTTGCTATTCTTCCCAGGGATTCTATTTAAATTCTTACAAAACACACATTTATGTTGCTTATCGTAATAAAAAAATGGTTCAAATGGCTCTGAGCACTATGGGACTCAACATCTTAGGTCATACGTCCCCTAGAACTTAGAACTACTTAAACCTAACTAACCTAAGGACATCACACACACCCATGCTCGAGGCAGGATTCGAACCTGCCACCGTAGCAGCCTCGCGGTTCCGGACAGCAGCGCCAGAACCGCACGGCCACCGCGACAGGCTTATCGTAATACACTAGTCTCATTACAGATCTCTGATCTCTATAACTGTGTAAGAAATTTGGAACTTGAACAAGGGAAGCCTATCTCCTTATCGGTGGATCTTGTCCTTGGCTGTGGCAGAGGAGCTACTATTAGGTGCGAATGAAACATTACAAGATATAGCGGTTCTTTGTTCTCATTGTCAAGCAGGAGTCATAGGTACTGGCCAATTTCATTGTCGGGATATTATTTTAAGGCTATGTAAGAATGACGATGGATTAGTACCCTGGTGAATGATTGACATGTCGGGATATAACTATTATAGGAAGCGAATTGTTGATGAAAAGAAGTAAATAGCATTTCTAAACCAGAAAGGCGAGCGTCAGGGATGCATGTTTTGTATGTCAATAGGGCTGTGGTTTTAGTGGAACATTTGTTCGTACCAAGGATTTATGGAGACACAGTAACACATAGTAATCCTCCAAAAGGTGGTGACAATGGCAGTTCAGATGAACTCTCTTAGGTATAGATTTGCTGGCAAGAACATTATGAGCATCTAGTTAAAAAGAAATGTGGTTGTACCGTATCAGAGGGTTAGTGCGCATCTTGTTATTCGATATGTCTTAAAGACTGCATCGTAAACTGTTTTTGTTTCCGCAAATACTAGGATTCAATAAGATTTAAGAAAATGAGGCATTTCATCGAATCGACATAAGCAGGTCCCTACTAAAGGCATTACTTACTGGTTCCTACAACAGATGGCTCGCTAAGTCTGATACCAATGTCATGCCATTTTATAATAGCATATGGGAAAAAGAGTACTGCCATTGTTAAGCCCCTAATCCCTACATGCCTTGTTGCTTAGTGTACAGTATTATTAACAAACGTATTAAATACATTTTTCATCCCATATACATCCTCATATGTGGCACAGAGTCCTGTGCATGGCTGAGGCTGCCTGAAGAAATTGTTGACGGCCTTTATGCCGTAAATACATATTAAACAGTGGAATAATGATTGTATACTTGGCTTATCAGCTCTCTTATCTAACTGCTATTGTCTTTTGTGGATGTATACGATGGTGGTGGTACAACTATCACACAGTCTACCTTGAACACCCGTTCCCTAAAAATGCCTAGCAGAGTCTCATGAGAACTACATTGGCCCACTTCCAGTCCCATTTACTGTTGAGATGATAATTTAACCCTGAGATGTCATAGCCATATGCACTCAGGCTGACTTATGTAGCTGACAGTAAGTTGTAAAGCACATGTAGTCTTTATAGAATAACCTTTTTTCTACCGTGAGTTAAAATTTTCTTATTTTAAAATGGTCTATGTTTTGACCAGTGGGCAAATCCCATAGTTATTGCCACTACAATACGTCCGGATAATTTTAATCAGATAATGTTAGCAGAATGTACATTACACATCGCTAAAGCGGGAACTCTTTCTCAAATACGTTTTGTAATTATCTGTGGTGTTCATTTTCCAGGATTTTTTGTACAGTTTTCTTATTCATTTTACATATTTTTTCTTGCTACCTCCGGCTGCCCATGTGACGGTCTGATTGGTTGTCACTTCTGTGGTATTTCCTATCACCGAATAAACCATTTTTTTCTTCTCGAACTGAGAGGTCCCTGAACAGGCGATCCCGCTATGCAGGTGCCCTGCAGCAGCCAGTCCCACACGCTATGCTATTAAAATCATTCCCAAACCCATCTAAAACTTGGGATGACGATTCGCGGATGAGAATTGTTTGTATCATCATGAAAATGCACCCCGTCATAAGGCAGCAATTGTGGTGCAATGGCTTGTGGTTATAAACATACCAAAAATAAACTGGGCTCCATAGCGTCCCGACCTAAATGCGATGGAGGATCTTTGAGATAGTTGCAACATAGACTTTGCTCCAAACCATAGCATCTCTGGTTTCGGGCCTCGATGACGTAAAGGCACCCGTTCCTTTGCAAACATTCAGATACCTCACTGAAAAGGTCTCCAACAGAGATAAAGCTCTCTCACAGACGAAGTACGGACATATGCCATTTTCATGTTCGGAAGTACATGTACAATGTAGGCTTCGACTGCAAGCTGATGTAATTTCTCTAGCTAACACGATACATTTTTAACCATCAACAGTAATCATTTCCACAACAGTAGACTCAGAATATTGTCGTTAACATGAGATCGACGAGAGCATTTTCGAGGGCGTGCTGCAAGTTAATGATTCAGAATTTACTATATGGAATCTCTTCATTTTTAAACAAATTCATTTACTATCTAAATATTTATATTTCATCTCTACAAATTGATTTCCTAATATAGTGACTCTGGCAACGAACGGATTTCTCCCAAAGTGACACCAGTTTGTTGGTACTGCCTTTTTAGAATATTTGATTTTGTTGACGATACACTGCTTGAATCTGTTTGCCACCATTAACGTGAAGACCTTGAAGGTTTTCTTTTAGTTCTGGAGACAACTAAAATCTGGGGGAGCAGGTCGGGACTGTATGGAAGATGATCGATGAAAGTGGTATCTTATAGCGCTCGTAATTCTGTAGAAGAGAATGCTCCATGCGTCGAAGAAGTCTCCGAATTCTAAACGCGATTACAGCATGTTGTTTCACACGCAATTCCATATTTACGTTACACAGTGCTACGTTACATTTTACAACTCAGAGCCCTCAATCGGCAGATGGTTGCAAATATGGAGACATGAAGTTTAAAATGGAGAATGCTAAAAACTATTGTTTTACTTTAGAAGTTTTAAGACATTTCAGAAAAAAAAATCGGGGATATTACCTTTCAGCAACCCTTGCAGATCTCTTGATGAATCATATCTTGTTCACCCAGGATTCGGTTTTATAACGTTTGCACTGTTAGATCTTCTAGTGCAAGTACCATGTTATAGTCTAGTCTTTTGATTAATTCACTTCCACCGCTTGAAAAGTTCTGTATGGGGTAAAAATATCTGAAATCTTTTCTGATTCTGATGAAGGGTGAATACCGTTATCAATGGTGTGATATTCCTGTTCCGAAATATATTCCTCTCTGTCAGATGCATATGGTAATGCAATCAGTTCTCTGCAGAAAGAGATCGTTTCGTCATAATAGCAAAACAAATATTTCTGCATTATATACATGAACGACGGCTGCAGCAAACAGAAGATGAAACAATACTCGTAGCGATAATGTAATATAAACAGTAAACTAAGTGTCAGTTTGTCAGTTTATGTAAGAGATCAACAGAACTCTCGATTCACTACATTTTCGGCGACCGACAGTGTTAACCTCTTTAGTAATTTGAATACATTGTCGTATCACAACAATTTTTTTCCATTCATGACAGCAATAAACTAACTGTATGGATGTGTACCTTCACGCATCTCAGCAATAAACAAGCATTAACCTCTGTTTCTACGAGAGATCATTATTCATGAACAACACATAACAATAAAATTTTACCATCGATATTCGTATATGCAGTGAAGTTTTAAACGCCAGTTATGATAATTAGCGTGAGAGCCTCCACTTACATACACTGAACAGTTACGTCCAATTATGAGAATAGGAGGTAGAGCCTCCACTTTCATGCACTGAACAGTTACGTATTCGGTCAGAGATATGCTTTAAGCTGTAATGGTGTAGTGAACGCACCCTCTGCAGCTGACGGATGTGACGTCAGCCAAAGTATAGAGGAAGGGTTTCCTAGAGCAAGCAGCTCAACATTCGATTGTTGGCGGCCATGAGAGCTACATGTCTGTGAAGTGTGGTGCAATGTAAAACGACTTAATAACTGAGTTACGTGAAAGTGGTACTTTTATTTCCAGAATTCACGACTAATGTTCTAATATTTAACATTTATTATTTTCAATACTGTACCAGAATTACATACTGGACACCCACTTTCAAGGGACCTAAGTGCATAAAATTTTTGCTTTAACAAGGAGGAAAAATATTTATTTCTATATGAGCCTAAAGCTCTCTAGAATATTGAGAAAACAAATTCATAACTTTTCGAACCGTAGCCTTCAAATATGTGGTAATTATGGAAAAACAATCTCTTTCCCAGGTCGTATACACCCAAGTAGAATAGAGGAACTAAAACGGGGTAAGGCTTCCAACCGAAAATCCTCTCCTAGCGCTCTGATCAGCCAGCACCAGTCAAAACTTTAGCTCCTCCACTAGAGATATTTGCCCACTCCTGTTCGGGAAGTCGCACTGCTCTACCGGACATAGCTGGCTAGAGTTGAGCCGTCTGTGTGTTGACAAGTGATTTGCGCGCAGCTGTGCAACGTCCTGAAAGGCGTTCGGGACAAGGCGGACGCTTTCCATTATAAACTGGCATTAACCAACGCTGGCGCGGAATAAATTTTCCGGTCTCACAACCGCACATGAAAAAATGGTTCAATTGGCTCTGAGCACTATGGGTCTTAACATCTTAGGTCATCAGTCCCCTAGAACTTGGAATTACTTAAACCTAACTAACCTAAGGACATCACACACATCCATGCCCGAGGCAGGATTCGAACCTGCGACCGTAGCAGTCCCGCGATTCCAGACTGCAGCGCCTATAACCGCACGACCACCGCGGCCGGCCACCGCACATGACTGCCATTGTGAAAAGACGTGGGAGCCTATGCTACGAGCAATATTTAACGCTCCACCACTGACGGAAACTTCTTATATAGAATACTGATGCTGTTGAGGTGTTGCATGGGATGTGAAAGTCATATCAAGACACGGCCGCTGCCACCTTGCAAGCAAACTCGTCCCATTCGCTCACGGTACCTGCTGCTGATCAGAGTAATGCCTAATGGCCATTAAGCTTGCATTCAGTTCTAATCCCTTCTGTCGCAGGTTTGTTTTTCCGGCAGTGTTAG
Organism: Schistocerca cancellata; assembly: GCF_023864275.1. Classification (NCBI taxonomy): domain Eukaryota; kingdom Metazoa; phylum Arthropoda; class Insecta; order Orthoptera; family Acrididae; genus Schistocerca; species Schistocerca cancellata. The sequence continues at coordinate 710,261,951 of NC_064630.1, forward strand.
CTGAACGTTAACAGCGATACACAGTAGCATGAACATTAATGTTGAGGCATTGATCGACGTGCCCCTGCTGTATGTATTCACTGAACGCCGTGCTAAAATAGTACGACAGCTCTAAGCTCAGCTGCTCCCAAAGTGATTGCAAACACATCATAACAGTTTGCATCTGTGCATAGATGTACACAAATAACAGGGTTCGTTCATGTTACTAAGTTTTGGTGATCACGAATTGCGAGCTTTTTCGTTCTTGTGAAAATATTTTCACAGAAAAAAAACATTAATGTGGCATCAAAACTGAACAAATCACAATTCGATTACTACTCTGAAACGAGCCACTGGAGACCACAGGTTTTTGTACCACAACACTCACGACTAACTTCCGAAATGGTCTTGGTGTAGTTCTGGTTAACCCTGTAAATTTTGAGGAGGTATCAATATACATTCTAAGCGGTAACATTACCTGTGAATAAGTAGGTGACCTCTTAATGTAAACACCGCCATCCCCGTTCATTACTTGTAATAATCACATTTTATTATCGCGGAAAATATAGCTACAGATGAATTTCTATAGTTTATTTAACGGCGTTTTCTTTGACTGAAGCAGTCGTAATCTGGTTACGCTGTTCGAAGCAATATAAATGTCAGAATTTGAAATGCAGGGTGATACTATGAAAATGACACAAACTTTCAGTGATATTGGAGAATTGTAAACGAATCAATCTGAGTTAGGGAACCCTAGGTCTGTAATGACCTAGTGGACAGTTAGAAGCGAAGAACGTTCAAATATCTACGACACTTGAATACATGTACCGCTGCTGTTGATCAAACTGTATGGTACGAAAATTTCGGAGGTTGTATGAAGGACCAAAAGAAGTAAAAAAAAATTGCACTAAACATGGGATCTAAAATCCATAGTTCGACGTTTGAAAACTCGTTCAACCTCAATACTTTTAAACAAATGTTTTGTACTGCAAGCTCTTTAATTTCCATGTTTCGCAGGAGAAAGGAGGAAAACTAGAAAAAAAGTCTCCAGTAAAAATGGGCTCTACGTTGAGAGTTGTAGGCATTTGCTCAGCATTGCTACTGGGAAGAATGCATGGCGGAGCCCACGTTTACTGGAGGTTTTTCCTTCTTTTGGCCAATATACAGGAAAATATTGTGCAAATGGAAAGCAATATTATGTGTGGTTTTCACAAAATGCATTGGCAGGCAAGACCTCGTATTGTTAGTCATTCAACAAATTGTAAAAGCACTTAGAAAGTTTTTGTCCAAACATAGATTTTTTTTTAGTGGAAAAAAGCCTGTTGATATTAGCAAACGAAAAGTAGGGTACATTAGAATGTCAGAGGTGTTTGTTTCAGGATTCTATTGCGAGTAGTTTACGAGCCATCGTATTTTGAAAACTTCCCAAACCGACATAAGTATAACACCTGTGGTAGCGCACATAAAACTAGTGGTTTCTGACCAGTAACAAGACATCTGACCAGCACAGGTTTCGTTCAAAATGACCAACGGCAGCGGCAGTACACGCTCCCAGTCTGGCGTGGAACGACTGCTGCAGACGTACTAGCATTTCAGAGGAGAGGTCCGAGCAGGGTGCAGTAACACCTGTCATCGGCTGTAGATGGTATGTCCTTGTACACAGGTTCTCTCAGCTTTCTCCATAAAAAATTCTACAGGAGTGAAATCCGGAGAACGGATCAGTCAAGGCAGGGGACCTCTGTGTCCAGTCCAGTGATTAGGAACCAATTCGTGAGGACATACCGTAGCATTTCATGCACTATGGGCTGGACAGCCAACATACTAGTACGAGGGGCTCCTCCCAGTCTGCAGAGGAAAGTCTTCTGGTACCCGTGGAAGATGGTATGGAAGGAGGATGCGATACTTGTATGTGTTCTGTTTTCAGTCCATGAACAACGGGCCCATGTTCCGATGGCTCACTATCCCACACCTGCTTACACTCCATGGACGATGACGTTCCATTGAGGAGGCCAACGGGAATTGTCAACAGACGAATAGTGCGCGTTTCGGCCGTTTACCTGGCCATGACAGGTAAATGTAGCTTCATAACCAAATACGATACAGGACGCAACTGAAGTATCCAGTCTTAATGCCCATTTACTGAAGTTAACACGATTTCTATAATCGTTTCGCGCAATTCTTGATGAAGAGAGATGTGGCAGGGGTGGAAACTACGTCGGTGGAGAAAGAGTAGGACACTTGCCTGACTCATACCACTCCCACGAGCGTGTGCGCAGGAGCTAACGAGCGAATCAACTGCAAGAGCTGAAAAGTTTGATAAATGATTGCGCAGAACGTTGACTTTTGTTGAGATGTACGAGGTGCATTCAAGTTCTAAGGCCCTTGATTTTTTTTCTAATTAACTACTCACCCGAAATCGATGAAACTGGCGTTACTTCACGACGCAATCGCCCTGCAGACGCACACATTTTTCACAACTCTGACGCCATGATTCCATGGCAGCGGTGAAGGCTTCTTTAGGAGTCTGACCACTGGAAAATCGCTGAGGTAATAGCAGCACTGTTGGTGAATGTGCGGTTACGGAAAGTGTCTTTCATTGTTGGAAAAAGCCAAAAGTCACTAGGGGCATGAGGAATCACTTCAAAGTTGTTATCACGAAGAAACTGTTGCGTAACGTTAGCTCGATGTGCGGGTGCGTTGTCTTGGTGAAACAGCACACGCGCAGCCATTCCCGGACGTTTATGTTGCAGTGCAGGAAGGAATTTGTTCTTCAGAACATTTTCGTAGGATGCACCTGTTACCGTAGTGCCCTTTGGAACGCAATGGGTAAGGATTACGCCCTCGCTGTCCCAGAACATAGACACCATCATTTTTTCAGCACTGGCGGTTACCCGAAATTTTTTTGGTAGCGGTGAATCTGTGTGCTTCCATTGAGCTGACTGGCACTTTGTTTCTGGATTGAAAAATGGCATCCACGTCTCATCCATTGTCACAACCGACGAAAAGAAAATCCCATTCATGCTGTAGTAGCGTGTCAACATTGCTTGGCAACATGCCACACGGGCAGCCATGTGGTCGTCCGTCAGTATTCGTGGCACCCACCTGGATGACACTTTTCGCATTTTCAGGTCGTCATGCAGGATTGTGTGCACAGAACCCACAGAAATGCCAATTCTGGAGGCGATCTGTTCAACAGTCATTCGGCAATCCCCCAAAACATTTCTCCCCACTTTCTCGATCATGTCGTCAGATCGGCTTGTGCGAGCCCGAGGTTGTTTCGGTTTGTTGTCACACGATGTTCTGTCTTCATTAAACTGTCGCACCCACGAACGCACTTTCGACACATCCATAACTCCATCACCACGTCTCCTTCAACTGTCAATGAATTTCAATTGGTTTCACACCACGCAAATTCAGAAAAGGAATGATTGCACGCTGTTCAAGTAAGGAAAACGTCGCCATTTTAAGTATTTAAAACAGTTCTCGTTCTCGCCGCTCACGGTAAAATTCCATCTGCCGTACGGTGCTGCTATCACTGGGACGTATTGACAATGAACGCGGCCTCATTTTAAAACAATGCGCAAGTTTCTATCTCTTTCCAGTCCGGAGAAAAAAAATCGGAGGCCTTAGGACTTGAATGCACCTCATGTTGCCGTATGGACCGTAGAAGAACTAACTCCATTCTTCCTAAACGCTCCATACACCACGAGCACGTCGGCTTCTTCTGCTTTATTAAATCCCATCGTCAACTCACGTGCTACTCCTTGGAATAAAAGGCACAAACAAGTGTCGGTGTAGAAACTTTTCAAAACACTCGCACTAGACTCCTGCAACATACACCACTGCTTCTAATTGTTAAAGTCAATTGGAATTTCTCCATTTAAGAAAGAGCATGTTTACACAGTACTAAGTATTATTAGATTGTGTTTATTGGCTAACAATCCGAGCCTACAGACTACCAATCGATTCTTTGAAACCACACATAAGTATCTCTTTCCATTTCAGCAGTATTTGCGGTGCTAGTTTTAGGTGATTCACCCTGTATACGCAATGTTCTTTTTGACTTGAGACCACTTAATATATCGAAAAAAGGTAGTCTAGGTGAAAAGTTAATATTTGTAAAGGGGACATCTGTCTGTGCTACAATTGGCCATCTCCTAACCACCCTTCGTACGTGGGCTGAGTCAGCTATGCATTTTCAAATGGGGACTCTCCACAGTCATTGCATATTTATTCGCCAAAAATATGTACGGTTTACTATAACTATTGTTTCCCATTCGTGTCAGACGGCGATGTCGTCGGAAAATATTAAATGTGCTTCCTTTTGCAACTGAGAAACGATGCACTTGATTCTACACTTCATTAACTATGTAAATGTAATCATTTGTGGTCTAACTATTGATACTGATGTTCGAACGTCACCTAAGTGATGCAAATGTAATTATGCAGTGCGTCTATATGACTAGACATTGACATTTCTGGCAAATAAGCTACTTTTATTGTAGCGTTATTTTCTGTTCCCTAGGGGTTGATTGTGGTGAGTCCTCAAACCATCGGAAGACTTTCTTTCGATGGCCGCCCTCCAACATCTCCGTAAATGTGACTGATTTTGGTGCGTTTCCATCTAACCGCCATAACTATTATGCTGACCGCTACGCAGCTGCTGGTGGAATACAAACCAGAACCATTGCAATAAGGATCTATGTCCACGAAGTAATAGTGAGAGGCAAACCTGCCATGGATACACACTCATTATGTAAACACCCATAACAGCACTTGGCTTGTCCCACTGCAAAGCCGCGGCCTTTTGAAGCACGAGTGTCAAACGGCTTGGCACTACTCGTCTCTGGAACCCATTCTGGCACAGCTGGCGTAATGGATGTTGTATCTGTGCAGAGGGTTTGAATTGAGGTTTCACTGGATGCTGGATTGGTAGAGGTGGTTCGGTAACGAGACCTGTCAGATCATCTGACCATGCGTCACCGATTATTTTCTTGTGATGCTGTCTGAGGGGTGAAGTTATGCAGAAGAACCAACCACTCAACAGACAAAAGTAAGACTTATCAGTAATGCTTCCACAAACATTCCTAGAGATATACTTTTAAGTTGAATATGTGCATTCCACACGTGAGTCAATAAGTGTGTCGAAATGGAAGGCCGTCAGTTTGCGCATTTATTGTGAGTTACAACTATGGTGAAGAGCAGGGGGGCTAACCGAAGTCAAGCACCTCGGTGGTGAGAAGAAACGGGACTTGCAGATATGATGCATTCCGATGGTGCACCCACGATGTTGTTCCTCGTTCACGCCAAACGTAGGTCGGCCGGGTGGCCGAGCGGCTCTAGGTGCTTCAGTCCGGAACCGAGCTGCTGCAACGGTCGCAGGTTCGAATCCTTCCTCGGGCATGGATGTGTGTGATGTCCTTAGGGAAGTTAGATTTAAGTAGTTCTAAGTCTGGAGGACTGATGACCTCAGATGTTAAGTCCCATAGTGCTTAGAGCCATTTGCACAATTTCTTTTTATTTATTTATTTATTTTTTTTTTTTTTTTTTTGCTAAACGTAGTGTGACATTGCAAATTTCGAACATAAATATCAACCGTTAGAAAACAAACGTTTTCACATCGTAAATAAAATACAGAATCGAATGCGTCGGTTCTTAATTGGAAAGATGGGCACACTTGATATTTATTGGTTACAGAGCCATTTGCCACGCATAGAAAACAATGATTTGAGTAAACCGTATGTACTTTTTGGCGCAGAATAGGAGTATGCAATAGAAATGGGGGTTTCCCATTTGCAAATCGATGTTGACCTGGACCGCGCAAGTGGGGTGTTTAGAAGGTGGCCAGTTGTGGCACAGACTTTACTAATAATAACTTTTCAGCTGAAACATTTTTGCGCACGGTATGTAGTTTCGAGATATTTAGTTGTCTCACGTTAAAACAAACACGCAGTATGTAGGGTGCTTCCGTAAGAACGTGCAAAAATGCAACAGGAGATAGAACATTCTCCACAGAATAATTGGAGATAGGGAAACTGGGGTCGAAGAAGGAATATGGAAGCATACTTGTCTACCGCTTTGTCTGGCATTACTGTTTTCCAGTTTATTTACAACAAACATGCGTACAAGTTTGTACATACTGTGTTGTTCATGTACATTTACATTCTTTACTTCCTGTAAGGGAAGGAGGACGATCTAGGAAGTATTTCCTGCTCGCTGAATTGGACTGGATTGGAGGGGAAGACCGTATTCCATGGCCTGCGAAGTGGCCTGGCTGAATCCCATTGGTTATATCCTATGGGGATATCGAAAGCCACTTGTGGAAGAGAGCCTAGTGGATACGTAAATGAAATTAGCAGCCAGAGTTGTAGCTGCCTGCGATGTGATTCGAAACACCCCACAGATATTTGTCAGGGTCGGTCTGAACCTTGTCTTTGGAAGATACCGTACAAATGGTGCGTTCATTGTGTCAGTGACGGAATTTGTAGTTAAATGTAACTAATTTAAATGAAAGAGTACACAGTACTGTGATTTTTTTCTATTATGTCCTTTAGCTGGCTTGTCCGGTCTCAGATTCCCTAGCTCAAATTGTTCAGTGAAGAATCCTCTATGTCCTGTTACATTTTGCACTCTCTAACGGAAACACTCTGTGTACAGAATGTAACGGGTAAAAGTGCATATATTGTTGTATGTGGTACTTTAATATGTACACAGATCGACGCCTTGGTTGCTTTTCCTTCAGTTCTAACAGTCTTTCGCAAACATATCCCGTAATTTATAACTACAACAGTTGCTTAGCAGGTGCGTGATAGAAAGGTACACATATTTCTGTTTCAAGTATTGCTGGGATATTATACTTGATAATACATTGTTTAATGTCAACATCGCTCATAATTTTTTGTGCTAGACCAACAGTAATTGTGGAGTACAGGGAACGTATGTACTGTACACAAACATATAAAACTAAATAAAACCTGTTCAGCATATTTATAGAGACACCATGTGAGACATATTAAATGACAGCACGTAGTGAAACAAATATTTCTAGTTAATATCATTCAAGTAGTTGACATAAACTTTTTTTTCAACATTTTACAGACAACAAATTCAGATGAATAGCATGTATGAAATATGGTAGCATAAGAAACGTTTGATTGCAGCAATGCTAGTTTAGTGTCATTCTTTTAAAACGATACAAGAAGCTTATAAAAGAGAACTCTGGTCGCTTTTTAGCGTTGCAGACAATGTACAGCTGGTATCAGCCTGAGGCGACATAGTCGACTACTGTGGGTGACAAGTTTATAGTCCTGCAAGCTTACATTACGGCTCCTAATAGCAATTTTCAGTGCCAAAAGAGAATAGTGCGACAAAAAATGCGAATATATTCCTTTTAATCAGAAACTTTATTGCTGAATCATCAGAGAACAGTACAGCTACGTAGTTTTAAAACTCTCAAAAACACAAAAATGTTTTTAGTATTGTTTTAAGTTAAAACTACCAAGTGTCAAATTGCGTCAGAAGACCATAATTGGGTTTACAGGGCAAACAGACCTACATTTCGAGTTCGGTTTCCGAATGAGCGCGTCCAACACGAGGTCCAAACCACATCCCTTGCTCCGGATGGCTGCGTCCAACACGAGGTCCAAACCACGTCCCTGGTTCTGGATGGCTGCGTCCAACTCGTGGTCCAAAACACGTCCCTGGTTCTGGATAGCTACGTCCGACCCGAGTTCCAAACCACATCCCTTGATCTGGATAGCTGCGTCCAACACGAGGTCCAAACGACGTCCATGGTTCTGGATGGCTGCGTCCAACACGAGGTCCAAACCACATCCCTTGGTCTGGATAGCTGCGTCCAACACGAGGACCGGACCACATCCCTGTTTCTGGATGACTGCGTCCCAGGCGAGGTTCAAACCACATTCCAGGTCTGGCGGGACTACGATTAGCATGCGATCCTACCGTGTACCTTGATTCACTTTGCAACACATCGAGACGAGGCGTTTCTGTTGCGTTTTTACTGTGTAAAAAATTTTCAGAGTCTGTCTGTGTTTGAGAATCATGGATGCCACCGTTAACCTTGTTTGAATCGGTTAATACCTCTGAACTTTCGACACACAACAGTAAAGCCGCTGAAGTCAACAGAGCTACAACTGAGACGTACATGCTACTCACCATCCTTGGAGCTCTGTTGCCACAGTCAAAGGGAATGGGCCTTTTATAGCAGACAGGCTGCCAGTATCTTCTCTACAGGTGGTCACGATATTGTCACTCCAATAGCATTACATTCTATTCACGTTCGTCTGGTATTTGTCCTTGTCAGGTGGCAATAGCTGTACTCTGACTCAGGTTTCGCAGTGTCGAGTACAGTTAAAGGCTGACATCAGAGACTCCTACCTCTCACGGCTGCACTACAACGTTTCACAACCAAGCGACCACTAGTTGACGTAAATTGTTCACATGGGTCAGAAGGCGAGTCTCTATTCGACCATCCATCTTCGGTATACTGGTCATAATCATACACTAATTGTGTCATAAAAAGAAAGCTATGTGCAACAAGCGAGTTATCAATACAGTGTTTTATTCACGGTATTTTATTTTTTCTTGTAGGTTAACAGCGTCATTCACAGCGAAGATGATAAAATTTCTTTAAATGTGCTACCATCCACATACTGATTAAGCTAGAGTAGGTTAAGTTTGCAGTTCTCCACCTCGTACCACGAATGATGACAGTAGACTTTTGGCCGAGTGTTTCACATACGGTTCGTGTGATATTAAGAAAGTATTGTATACAGATTAATAGAAACTAAATAGTAAAAGCCACATTTCATGATATTTCGTGCGGTGATGTCTGTGCATGAATTGTTGAAATCCAAATTCAGCTATAGCATGTCACTCTCCCGTACTGAAAAATGAGTGACATGTTTTAGTGCACTAAAAATGAATTTCCTCCTTTGAATATACTGAGTCTGCTGCTCCGATCAAGAAGGATTCATGTGGCTTTTTCCTACCTTCATCTTGACGCTTGTTCTTCTTCGGTATCCGTGGAAAGCAGAAATGATTGCATACAGGTTGGTAAGACTACTCCAATCCTTGAGTGTGCATGTTAATTTTTCCATACACCTGAAAATTCTCCTGTGCAATGTTCTCTGTTACAGTCAATGACTGAAGGAGTCAATGAACTCTTCTCTACAAGATAAATTCTAAGGCGTTATTATGGCCTTGGGTACTTTATTGTAGCTCAAGACACAGTTAATTGGAGGATAATGTGATAATTTTAAAACATTTATGTCGTTGGCACAGAGTACAGCGGAGCACTGTTACCCAGTAGAAATTAATTATGGTCAAATATAAGATTTTCTCAAAGTCTTCTCTAGCCAGCAGCGAGAAACACAAGTCAGGTCAACACCCTAACAGGGAGAAAGCCGGCTGTCCGAATAGCAGACCAAACCCAGACGACACTCCCTCACCTCACACGCGTGAGAAGACTGAATCCCAAATTCAGCAGTATGACGTCACCGAGAAGGACACTTAACGTTACTCTTCCAGCATAGCTATACTTTACAAGAGAGACACTAAATGTTTCACAGGAACACCTGTCAGTTTCCTAATATGGAGAAAAGGCAGCAAGCTGAAACCCTGAAAGCCATTCTTGTGAAATAGAGACGTGATGTAGAAGAGCGCTGACAAGATCAGATAAGTAGGGCACGTTAGCAATTACTGGCAATGCTTTACGTCATTGTCTCTGACGAGCAGCAACAAACACTTTTTCTTCCAAGTCTACCAAAGTACACCAACTACGAAGCCTAACTTACAATGCCCTACTACCGTTCACCAAGATGCCTTCTATCTTCGAAACTGCTACCAGTCTGGCCTGCTGTACTCAGTCACTGCGAACTGCCGACCACACTGCCATGAATAAGAAGACCTGAAGACTTATACCCCCGGCCTGCTGAGGTAAACTGATGGTACCTGGAGCACTATCCGCCTGTCACAGTATTCAGGAGGTGCGCTAGCTACTGCTGCCCGTAACTAGTGCCTGTAAGTAGTGAATCATATCCCCAGCCTTCCTTTGGAAGGGCAATGCTGTCGTTCATCTGCACGCCATGCAGAGCTGCTGAGGGATTATCCGAGCACTTGCTTTCGACGTTCACAAGAGTGCACTGGTAACACACAGTCGCTGACCCGCGCAGCAACGCCTGCTGAATGGGTTATGCCAGTCGCCAGCGAACCTTGTCACGTTGCAACACCGCTTTTATCTTAATGGACGCCGCCTCGGCGACTTCCCCTGAAGATTGCTCGGACGGCGCCAGCACGTCCAGAGGTTATGCGCTGCACTGCAGCTGGCGTTTCTGGTATGATTTTTTTTTAGTAATTTAATTGAAAGCTTCGTTGCTTTGCTAAAAATAAAATTGGTTCTTTTTGTCGTGACAGAATAAATTACTATTAATCACACCAGATTTGTCGGAGAACAGCACAACATGTGTAATTGATCCAGCTTTAAGAAATTCTATTACCTTTTAGCGGAAAATTCGTGCGTTACTCTCCGACGTTAGAAAAGTCGTGGTGTTCCGTTCGGAGCAGGAGGCGTCTGTCTTTCCTCATTCGCGATATCGAAAATTACTAAAAAATGAACAGAATTTTTTTTTTTCGGAGGAAGATCGCGCGGAGAAAACAGACAGAAGTTACATGAAAGAAACCTAAGGGACCAACTAATTGGATTTGTACGAACATATAAACGGAACTGAAAGAACTTGGAATAAATACTATAGCGATGTCGTCACGACAGCCTCCTGTTCCGACAGAACACACGCTGGATCATAAGCTGCATAAATCTTTTAAACAGAAAAGATTATCACAAGTATAATTAATGAAAATAAGGTTGAGAGATTTTCTTTGAAATTAAATAAACTTCAAGGCTTCAAGTATTATATTATGAAACGGAAACTTACAATAACATGGCCACCCATTGTGGCGGTGGAGCGAATTTTCATGATACACATTCTCGCCCGCTTGTGGCTACATATATTTTTAATCACTTAAACCCTCAAATTTACAATAAAATGACTATATCAGTATGGAGCACAACACTTTCGCGTCCAACCCGCAACACATTCACAGAAGAACAGCTAGCTTTGACTGCATTTCTTACATTTAGACACTTTTCCACCGGTTCAAGTACATCACTGATTCCATAGCTATAAATGCCCTATACCCAAGGAGACGTAACATTTTCTTGTAGGTACATAACATAATACTTCATACAAACGATAAATGTAAGCAGTTAAATTCGCTGAGTCATCGGCTTGTGACTTGATGTATGACTTTCTCGTTTATCTTTACTGTACAAATGTATCATGGCTCACATCGTATCATATTTCAGAGCACTCTTTGCTTATAAGCTGTCTTCTGAACTGAGAAGTTGTGGTTTGATGTTAAGTAATCACACATCTCCATTTAGTTAAAAAAAAAACCAGAAAACCAGAAAAATATCTGCCTATACCTCTTTGTATGGTAGAGCTACAGTAAATTTTTTATGTCCCCTCAAACTGGTTCCCAGTGCTTCCTTGGATTTTTTTTTTCAATGTGTCTCTTGCTACCGCATTAGTGGCCTCATGGGCAGAAACTGCAGTTTCATCTTGACACTCTGTCTTAAGGAATGTTTCGTTTTTTCTCTGTCAAACTAACTGTGCTGCATCTCCCAAATATATATATATAGTGTTTATTATCTATTGCCTTAATAATAACTGGCCTAGGAACATACAGCACATACCTTCCTTATCTAAAGACATATGAAACAGCATTTTTTGCAGGAGCCACAAGAAATAAATGTTCATTATCTTCCTGAGATCTTTAGAACAAAATTATCCTTCGAAATAAGACAATTTAACTTTGTAATAAACCAGTATTGTATCGAAATTAATAACTTGTATGTAGAATTAAACCAACTTTGGTTTAATTGGTGAAATTTATTGGAATTCCATATTTTTATATCGAAGTACCGAATTTACTTTTGAAACCAGTCTATTCTATGTCAAAAGCTGGCGATTTACCCCATTGGTACTTTTGGAAAGAACAACTGAAAATCACAAAAATAATGATTAACTGCCTTCAAATCCAGTAAACTTTTAGTAATAGTTTCTGTAGCTAATGGAAGTCATGGAGAAAACCGTAGAAAAATATGTATGTGATCCCTAAAGTCTACACAATCAGGAGAATGGCACGCAGTGTTTTTTCTGTACTATTTCATTTCAGTCCATGACTGTCAGTTTTGGTAGAAATCTAGAACCTCACGAGCTAAGATAAAGCTTCCACATATCTCTACAGACTATATGTTAACATCTTCTCTCCACGGAGGAGGGGTGGGGGTGGGAAGGGGGGAAGGAGGGTGGTTGGAGGGATTGAGGTGTAGTGACCTATGAGGAAAGAAAAAATTATGGTTATGAGCAACAAGTTTTCTTATTCAATCGTCATCCCCATGACGCCTCGTTTCATAGAGATGAACGTGTAGAATTTACCATGTAGCTACACTACCAGGCGCCGATTGATTACTTTAGCATCCAATCGTCATAAACGTTCCCCACATGACCAGAGTACATACAAAGTGCTTGCGAGAGAACGTTCCCTTCTTCCTCCAAATGTCTACACAGAAAAGCGCCCGTAACCATACAATACTAATGGCCGAATCTACCACTTCATACACTAATAAAACTAGGACTGTAGTGAAGGTGGGATGCTTTAAAATTCCAGTTTGCTATCTTGCATATGAATTTACGCTTACTAACGTTTAGAAATCTCCCTCGCCTATAAAATCTCACTAATTTTCTCATATGTTACTAGCACAGAATACTTAAGAAATGCAGTTATCAAAGATTCGTATACACCCTACATTTCAATAGGTACATATCAAGGAAATAATGTTCAAGCAGCTGCCTTCATCCCGTTGTAAACACCTAGCCCTATTGTACTATTTTGTGTATGTGTCACATTGTAACGTCACTGTTATTCCAGGCAATATATTACTTCCTTCAGATACCTCGCGTAAAATGACCAGAACGACAAGGCTATTAGTGGATTTTTACCAACAATCGTCCTTTCCTCGTTCATGGAATACGGTCATTTGTTTACTGATGGATGTACTCTCCAACAACTTCGTAAGGTGGCATGTGGGTGTTACGCATCAGAATTTTGTTACAGGTGCTAGGATTATCAGGGTAAACCGTTGTTTTTCTTCTATGGAATTCTGTTTAAGTCCCGACATAAAAAAATTTATGTTGCCTATCGTAATACACTTGTTCCATTATAAATCTCTGATCGCTATGATTGTGTCACCAATTTGAAACTTAAACAAGGGGAGCCCGTCTCCATATCGATGGACATTGTCCTCGGTTATGGCAAAGGAGCTTACTATTGGGTGGAATCAACCTTTAGAATATAAAGCATTGTCATTCAGGAGTGACAGGTGCCGGCAAATTTCATTGTTGTAAATTATTTTATGACTATGTAAGAATAACGATGGTCTGCCCAGCCGCACACACCTGAATCCGAAGGAAGCCGCGCGGGATTAGCCGAGCGGTCTTAGGCGCTGCAGTCATGGACTGTGTGGCTGGGCCCGGCGGAGGTTCGAGTCCTCCCTCGGGCATGGGTGTGTGTGTTTGTCCTTAGGGTAATTTAGATTAAGTAGTGCGTAAGCCTAGGGACTGATGACCTTAGCAGTTAAGTCCCATAAGATTTCACACACATTTGAACAATGTTGAATCCGAAGGAACTACTTTAGGATAGGTATACGCCGATTTTGGTCCAGACTCTAGCATTCAGCATCACTGTCTCTTCTGGTTTTCCGCCTCGATGGAGTGTGGGCAGCCGTTTCTTCGCCAACATTCAGATACCTCACTGAAAGTGTCTCAGGTAGGCGAATGGTGTACATACGCCATACTTATGTCCAGAAGCAGATGTCAGACTCTTTTGATCAGGTAGTGCACACACCAGCCAGTAATGACAAACCATTGTTGTCCTCGACTACAACATGGTATAATTTCTCTAGCAGTCACAATACATTTTTAACCCCAAACATTGTTCATTCCCACCACAGTAGTCTGTGAATATTGTCGTTAAAATGAGATGGGAAAGAGGATTTTGCGAGGGCGTGCTGAAAGTTAATGATTCAGAATTTTTTATGTCAAAATCTTAAAAGAAAAAAAATTACTAACAGTCTAAATCTTTATTCTTCATGTCGGCAAATTTACTTCCTAACATAGGTAATTCACCAGCCGCTGTGGCCGAGCGGTTCTAGGCGCTTCAATCTGGACCCGCGCGACCGCTACGGTCGCAGGTTCGAGTCCTGCCTCGGGCATGTATGTGTTTGATGTCCTTAGGTTAGTTAAGTTTAAGTAGTTCTAAGTTCTAAGGGACTGATGACCTCAGATGTTAAGTCCCATACTGCTCAGGTCCATTTGAACCATTTGATAAAAATATTTCACCCGTGGAGACTGCAATTTATTTGCACTGCTTTTATAGAATGTTTAACTTTGTTGAATGTGCCACAATCTCAGCACTGATTGCAACGCTTCGTCACTATTAAAGCGAGGCCCTTGAACGTGTTCTTTCTGTTTTGGAAGCAACAGATAATTGGAGGGAGCATGTCGCGACTGAAAGGGGGATGATTGTTGACAGTGGACTCAAGGCGTTGGATTGTTGCAGATGTTGCACCGCACGTCGTGCTGAAGGAGAGCGTACTCCATGTGTGGACGAACTCTTAGAATTCGAAACTCGATTATAGCACGCTGTTTCTCACGCAATGAGATATTTAAGTTAAACACCGCTACATTACATTTTACAGTTTGGATCCCTCTGTCGCAGAAGCCTTTAATTATGTAAACATTAAGAATAAAAATCTAGAATGTCATACGCATTTGTTTCATTTAAAGGGTTTTAAGAAATTCGGAGGTATTAGGTTTCAGCACTCACCTGTATACCTATGGATATAGCATATCATGTGTGACCAGGAGCCAGTTTTGTAATGTTTGCACTGTGTGCTCTTCCAGTTTAAGCACCACGTGGAATTTTCACTTTTGATTGAACCACTTCCACTGCTTGAAAAGTACCATGTGAGGTATGAATATGCGAAGTCTTTAAATATGTGAAGTGTTTTCTGATTCAGATGTAGGATGAGTGTCGTCATCAGTGGTGTTATTTACTTGTTCCGAAATATAAACCTCTCTTTCAGATGCATATACTAAAGCATACAAATGCTCTTCAGGAAGAAATCGTTCCGCTATAATAGCCAAACAAAAAGTTCTCCCTTATATACATGAACGACAGCTGCACCAAATAGATGATGAAACAATACTCGTACCAATAATCTGTCGATAATTTGAACATAACATAATTAGTAATCTACATGTAAGTTCATGTAAGAGATTAAAAGAACTCTCGATTCACTACAATTTTGAAACAAACGTGGGGGCGACCTCATTAGTAATTTGCATAGAATGTCGTCTATTCATTACAGTAATAAACGAACTGTATTGTTGCGTAGCTTCACACATGCCAACAACAAGCAAATATGGACCTCTATTGCTAAAAAAAGTGGTTTTTCATGTTCCTCCAACACATATCAATAAAATTTTACTGTCGATACCCTCAGATGTTGTGAATTTTTAAAAACGTAGTATGATTATTCGGGTGACACACTACGCTTACATATACTAAACAGTTAACGTATTTGGTCAAAGATATACTTTAAGTTGTAAGGGAGTAGTGAAAGCACCCTCTGGCACTTGGCGGATGTGACTTCAGGCAAGGTATAGAGGAAGAGTTTCCTAGAGAAAGGAGCAAAGTTCTGTTGCTGGCGGCCATGTGTCTGCAGGGTGGTACCATGTAAAACGTTTTAATCAATGAGTTCAGTTAATTACTTTTGAATAATATCCAGCTACACTGCTATGTGAGTAGTTTATATTTCATATCATTCACAATGAGCCCATTTCGGCAAATTGCCATCTTCAGGTGCTCTGTAAATACATAGATAATCGATGGTCTTAATATAATGGTTTTGTAATTATGAAATGAAAATTTATAATATTTCATTAGGTGTTTAACCTTACACGTAGCTTCTATATACTTTTTGTGCTTTAGGTCGGTCTGTTCGTTCGGTAAATTTGTTGGGTTGCCGTATGCATGTGAATATATCTTTGTTTTCTCAAGAATGTTCAACAATGTTCCCTTCTACGTAACATGGAAGACTTCTAGTGTTTCGTTTATGAGTTTTACCTAGTGATTCTCTGCTTGTAAATGTTGAAATAATGTAGATGGGTTGTTTTCACTTTCTCTGTTGTGCTCTTTATATGTAATTTTGAAGTTTCTACCAGTCTGCAATAGGCAGAATTTCTGACATGTGTTACACGAAATTCTGTAAACGCCGGGATTGTTGTGTATAGGAATTTTCGAGCTGCCTTTGTGAATTTTGTACTGACATTTTTCTTTACTTGATTAGGTTTTGTTCTATGATATCTATTATTTCCTTGAATGTCATGTTGGTGTATAGGTTAGCAATGTCGACAGATACAAATCTTGCATTTGGGGGTATTTTTAAGTCCTTCACATTTTTAGCTAATGTTCTAGAATTCCTTATTGTATATTTTTTGTTGTATATGTAAAATGTATTACAGAGGTTGTTTAGTTTCTTGATTACGTAATATGTGGGACTGTTAACGTTGTCTCCTACAGGACGTATAGGAACGAATTGTTTCTGTAGCTTAGGGTGTCCACAGAGTTTCGGTGATCTGGAATTCATGTCCCTCTTTCAGATTCTGTAAGTATTGTCTGACATTCTTTTATGGTTGCCTTGGTTTGGGCTACAATTTTATTTGTGGGGTTCCTATTGATTTGTGTGACACCATTGCTGCCAAGGAATTTTTTAACTTTTTGTATGTAGTTATTTTTGTTGATGATAAGCCTATTGCCTTTATCTGACTTAACTGCTAGGGAATTCTTATTAGTCAATATTTCATTAATTTTTCACCCTATTAGACACGAGTGAGCAGGATTCCACAGATGAACCGTCTATGAGTTGACAAGTGATACGCGCCGTTGTGGGGAACATTATGAAATAAGCGCGAGACACAGAGGCAGCTTTTCTTTATAAACTGGTATTAACCAATGTTGGCGCAATATGATTTTTCCGGTCATACAGACTCACATGTCTGCCATTGTGAAAAGACGTGAGAACCTGTGTTTCGAGCGAAAGTTAATGCTCCACCACTATCAGGAACTGCTTGCATATAAGACACGTATTATTGAGGTATTGCATGGGGGTGAAGGTCACATCAAGATACGCTCTCAGTCATTTTGCAAGCTTCACACTTCCCTACCTGAAAAAAAAATCTGACTACAAAAAGAAGATGGAACCTGCGTCCTTCCGCACCTATGTCAGCAGTGCTGCTCATTCGGCTATGGGGGCGACCTACAAATTTTGTGAGCCTCATTTGCATTGTTAAAGTAAGTGCCAAAACTACCTAGATACACTTACGTATGGATGTAAAGAGGGGAACTCTCTAGGATGCTCATTCTTTTCCTCTGAGCTAGAAGAGTTCAATGGTTAAAACATGATTAACACCTGTCCTGACATTACCAGCGGTAGAAGAAAAACAAATTAAGAGCCCTTCCCCTGCATTTTATGTTCCAACGAGACGTACAGTAGATGGACTTTATGTTTGACAGCCTTCACCGTATTTCTTGTTTTAAGTTGAATACCCGTTCCATCAGCGACAACTATCTTCATATTACTTTCGGAGGAAATTATTTTGTTTCCTGACGATATCTGGTGTAGAATCCTATCTTTGAGCCATTGTACAGCGGGTGCCAACTGATGGAGACGAGATAGTCGTCTTCCGTCTCTCGGACGCCGTACAATACAAGTACATTATACGGCAGAACTCCACCGACGAAATTTCGAAGCTTGTTCAGGTTAATTTGATGAATACTTTGGTACTAGAGCCTGTAGTCTCCGTCAGCTCCTTACAGAGTACTTACATTTCGTTTGAGTTGTTACCCCCTGAACCGGCATTCCCTTGCAAATATATCCTCAATAGTGAAAATGTTGACGGAGTGCCAACTTCCCCATTCGCTCACGGTAGTTGCTGTTGACTAGAGTACTGTCTACTTGGCCTTTCAGCTTGCTTTCAGCTCTTCTCCGTTCTGTTATAGGTTTATTTTTCCTACAGTGTTACTTGTACGTTAACAGCGACCGGCAATAATATGAATGTAATTGGTGAGGCACTGAGCGTTATGCCCTCCTGTAAGTGTTTACTGAAGGCGGCGATAAAACAGTATGACAGCGCTCTCGCAGCGATTGCAATCACTTCACAACAGTTTTACATCTGTACATAGACGTACACGAATAACCGGAACCTTTCGTGTTACTACGTTTCGGTGACTGCATATTACGAGCTCTTTCGTAGTCGCGACCTATTTTCATCGAAAATAGGATAATTCGGGTAACTAAATTGAGTAAATCACGCTTCCATTATTACTCTGTATCAATCCACAAGAGACCCCAAGTTATTTGTGCCACAATGCTAGGAAAATATTCAGAAACAACTACCGAAACGTTGTTGATGTAGTTCCGGCTAACCATGTATATTTCGAGGAGGTACCAATCAACAGTCTGCAGGGTAACTTCACTTGTGAATGAACAGGTAAACTCATCATGTAATACCCCCGTCCGCAGTAATTATTTGTAATAATCAGAAACTGAATTTCTAGATTTCGTTCAACGGCGTCGCCATTGTTTTCCATTGAAGCAATCATAATCTCGTGGCGCTGTTCGAAGTCGATATAAATGTCAGAGTCTGAAGTACAGAGTGATACCGTGATAATGTCACAAACTTTCAGTGGTGATGGAGAAATTTAAACGTATCAATTTGAGGTAAGGAAACTTTCTCCTTAATGACCGAGACGAAAATAAGAATCGAAGGTCGCTCTAATATTTATGACGGTAGAATACATGTACTGTTGTTGTTAAGACTGTAGTGTTGGCTAATTTTAGAGGTTGTATTGTGGATCAAGAGAAGTAAAAATGTGTACTAAACATGAGATCTTAAATGTGTACCTCAATACCTCTGGATATTTGTTTATACTCGATACTGTGAAGCAAATCTCTTCTACTTCAAGTTCTTTAGTTTCCGTATTTGTTAGGAGGTAGGAAGGGAACAAGAAAAACAGTGTCAAGTAAAAATTATATCTGCGTTCAGAGCTACTAGTACTTAACCAGCATCGGTACGGATTGCGGGGCCCGTGTTTACTGGCGTTTTTCCCCATTTAGGCCAATATACAGGGTAAATCACCTGAAACTAGCACCGCAAATATTTTCGAAATGGAAATTGCCATTATGTGTGGTTTTCACAAAATGGATTGGAAGGCTGGGGCTTGTATCGTTAGGCAATCAACAGACCGTAACAGTACTAACAAAGGAGATATTTTGTGCAAACATACATTTTTCTAAATCGGACAAAGCGTGTTGACTTTGACAAACTGTACTTGGGGTATATTACAATGTCAGTGGTGCTTTTTGCAAGAGTTCTAGTGCAATTGCTTTACAAGATATTGCCTTTGTAGACTTCCATACTCACACCTGCACAATACTACTTGTAGCACACACTAAGGAACAACACAAGTGCGTACACTTGTTTTGTGGATTCGGACCGGTATCGAAACAACTGGCAATCACCAGTTAGGTTGAAAATGACCACTGGCAACGGCAGTACACGCGTCCAGTATAGTATGTAACGACTTGCACAGACGTACTAGCATTTCAGTGGAGATGTCCGAGCAGGCAGCAGCAATACGTGACTTCGGGTGTAGATGGTATGTTCTTGTAGATGGCGTCTTTCAGCTTTTCCCACAGAAAAACTTCCGACATTCGTGTCATCCGGGGAACGGTCCCACAAAGGTACAGATCACCTGTGTCCAGTCCAGTGATTAGGAAACAATTCGTGAAGTCATCTTGTATCACTTCGTCTACTATAGGTTGTACAGCTGTCATACTGGTACGACGGGCTCCACCTAGTCTGCAGAGGAACGTCTTCTAGCATCCGTGTAAAATGATCTGCAAAGACGTTTGTATGCGTTCAGTGTTCCGTCTATGAACAACATGCCTTTCATCTGATGGTTCATTATTTCAGACCACAACTGTGCGCTCCATGGACGCTCACGTTCCAGTTAGGAAGCCAACTGGGATTGTTAACATACCAATTGTGCGAATTTCGGCCGTTTACCTGGCTGTGGCAGGTAGATTTGGCTGCACCAGAAAACAAGGTACTTGATACATCAGGAGGAATGTGTCTCAATGCCCATGTACAGAAGTTAACACAACTCTCATAATGATTGTATTAATTCTTGACAGAGAGATGTTGATGGAATGGAACCTATGTCAATGCAAACTGTATAGGACACCTGCATAACTCATACAACTTCCTCGCGCGAGTGCTCGGGAATTAACGTGCGGATCAACTGCAACGGCAGCAAGAAAGTTAATTTCCCCCTGGTCTGTCGTCACCGGTTTCTTTCGGTTACTTTGTCTACGTGTTACTATACCATCTGCACGTAAATGGTTTAAGAGGTTGATAAACAATCTCCGAGATGGTTGACTTCTAGTGGAATACCTCGGCGTATACATCGTACAAGAACGAACTGAATTCTTCCTATATTCTTCTACAACATGAGAGTGTCGGTTTCTTTTGCATTGGCATTCCCATCGTCCACTCAACACCTACTGTTTGGATTGTCACACGCTATGACATGCTGACTACTCGGTCGCAGTGCAGTCAAGGAACACCCAAGCACATTGTAACCAGACTTAACAACAATTTACCTAGCAACTAGTCAGGTTGAATGGCCCAAAAATGTGTCGCTGTGGAAACTTTTGAAAACACTAGTTCTAGGCTCCTGGTATAAACACCACTGATATTGTAAATTACACTGCATTTAGCAGTTAATGTCTATAGTCGTTGTTTCGTTGAAAAAATGTTTATGTCTCCACAAAAATATGCTTTCTGACTATTATTACAATCTGTTTCTTGGTTAGGAACACGAGCCCATGACTATCAAAGTATTCTGTCAAAACTACACATCAGTACAACTTCCAATTTCCGGAAGATTTGCGGTGAAGGAAACAATCCGTCCTGAGTGGACGGGGACACATTTGTGTACTTGGATAGTAATCTCAAATTTTTATTGCGTATTCAGATTCTATGCCAAAAAATAAATGCGGTTAACTAATCCATTGTTTCACACTGGTGACAGCGCGCTACCGTCGACAAGTATTAAATGTAAACACTTGTGTTCTAATGGTTGATACTGATGTTCGAAAGTTACTTATGTGATGCAGATGTGACTACAGAGTACAATGGCATGACTAGACACTGACATTTCTGGAAAGTAAGCTACTTGTACGGTAGCGTAGTTTTCTGTTCCATGCGTGATTGATTGTGGTGAGTCTTCAAACCATCGGTATTCTTGATTTCGCTGGCCGATCTCGAACCCAGCCATCAGGGTGATTTCGGTGTGTTTCCATTCAACCGCCCTATCACGTAGGCCGAAACGCGACTACTGGTGGGACTGAAACAAAACCATTGCAGTACGGTTAAATGTTCAAGAAGAGATAGTGAGAGGGGCATCTGCCGTGGGTACACTCTTACTGCGTAAATTCTCACACCCTCGCTCCATCGCTCAGCTCCGTTCAACGCGGCATGGCCCACTAAAACGCCAGGAGATTTAGAAGCACAAGTATCGAACGTCTCGGCACCATTCCTCCTTGGGACGTGTCCTGACATAGCTGGTATAATGGATGTTGTATCTGTGCAGAAACAGTGAATCAAGGTTTCGCTGGAGGCTCGATCGGTAGAGGTGGTCCGGTAATATGAGGGCTTTCCATATCATACGACCATCTGTCGTTGGCTTTTGATAGTAGGGTTATCTGAAGGACAAAGTGTATGCAAGAGAACCTACTACTAAACAGCACATGTTGAAACGTATAATAATGATTGCACTAACATTCCTCCAGATATGCTTTTAAGTAGCGTACATACATTGCACCTACGAGTTATTAAGTATTTCAAAGTAGAAGGCTTTCAGTTTGAGCATTTGTTGCGAATTAAAGGTATGGTGAGAAGCCAGGGGACTTACCGAAGGCAAGCACCCCAATGGTGACAGTGAAAGGGAATCACCGATATCAGGCGTACCGATAGGAACATTAACGACGTTGTTGCAGTTTCTTACAAGGCATTGTAAAGCCTAACAGTATTGCACTGTATATTCAGATCTGTAACACTAAAGTAAATTTCGAAAATAAATATAAACTGTTGCAACACAGACGTTCATATTTAAATCTTAAATAAAATGCAGAATCGAATGTGTCGGTTCGTAATTGAAAATATGGGCACAATTAGATCCTAATTAAAATGTAGGGTCAAATGCGTCAATTCGTAATTGAAAAGATGGGCACACCTGATATTTATTGATTACAGAAACATTTACCATGAATGAAAAACAATGGTTTGAGTAAACAGTAAATATTTTTTGGTGCAGAATTGGAGTATGCAATAGAAATGAGCGTTTCCCATTTGAAAATCGCGAAGTTGACCTCCGGATGCCCAGAAGCGGTGTTTAGGAGGTGGACAGTTTTGGCACAGACAGATGGGCCTTTACTAATAATAACTTTTCACCTGTAACTTTTTTCGTACGATGTCTCGTTTAGAGATATTTAGTTGTCTCAAGTTAAAACAAACACGCTGTATTTCAGTGTGTAACGGGAATAAGTGCAGAAATTATTATATGTGGTACCTTTATATACACACAGATCGATCAGATCGTTGCTTTTCCGCCACTTCTAAGAGTCTTCCCGCAAACACTTTTAGCAATTTATTGCTACAGCTATTGTTCATTCCTTCGGAGCTTGGTGCCGAGGTTACATTAGTAAAGACTCCAGTACGTAGGAGCTTAGCAGTATCATGATAGAAAGACAAAGCGTGTTTTTGAGGATCTGGACATACCATCAGAATACTTGTCTCTCTCTGGGGTACTCATCGGATGATACTATATTCAATAGTACATTGTAGTTTTTCCTATGCCTTATCTCTACGCAAGCATTACAGTAATTTGAACATCGCTTATAAATTTTTGTGTTACAGCATTAGTGGAGATGAGTGGAAGTATGGAGTACACACAAACATGCGAAACTAAATCAGACCTGTTCAGCACATTTATAGCGACACCTAATGAGACCTATGAAATGACAATACATAGTGAAACAATTATTTTTAGTTAATATCATTCAAGTAGACGACGGAATTTTTTTTTTCAGTATTTCACAGACTGCAGATGCACTTTGAAAAGTCATGCATGAAATGTCGTAGAATAAAAGACGATTGACGACTGCAACGCTGGTTTAGTGTTATTCTCTCAATTCGATGCGTGTAAGCTTATCGGCTAAAATTTGGTCGAACACTTAAAAGAACACCCTGATCGCTTTGGAGCGTTGCAAACGATGTAGAATTGGCATCAGACGGAGACGACGTAGACCTTTGCTGTGGGCGATAAATTTCTTGTTCTGTACGTTTATATCACATCTTGTAACTTGTATCGGCACCAAAATGAAATTGTGTAACAAAAAAGTATACGAAATAAGTACATGCTTGCATATTTGATTTAATCAGAAACTTTATTGCTGAATCATCAGATAACAATACAGACTCGTAGTTTTACAATTGTCAAACACACAAAAAAATCTGTAGTATTGTTTTAAGAGTCCTGTGTATACATTTTGGGTTAAAATTGCAAAGTGCAGAATTTTGTCAGAAGAAACAGACCTAGATTCCAAGTGCAGTTTCAGAATAGCTGCGTCCAGCACGTGGTGCAAACCACATCCCTGGGTCTGGATGGCTGCGTCCAACTCGAGGTCCAAACCACGTCCCTGGTACTGGGTAGCTACGTCCGACACGAGGTCCAAACCACGTTCCAGGAGCTGGATTGCTGCGACCTATACGAGGACCAAAGCACGTACCAGGCTCCGGAAGGCTACGTCCTATGCGAGGTCCGAACCACACTCCAGGTCTGGCGTGACTACGATCAACACGCGATCCTACCATGTGTGCTGATTCACTTTCCAACACTTGAAGGAATGGCGTTTCTGCTCTAGGAATAATCTTTCCAGCCGTTATGTCGGATTTAGAGAGATGTTCTTCAACGCCATCTCGAAATAACGTGTTGCGGTGATCCTCTTCGCTTTCAATATTTGGTTCAAACCCTTTCTCGAATTCTGCTTCCAAGTTGTTCTTTTTAGTGTGTGAAAAATTTTCGAAACGTCTCTGTGTTTCAGAATCGCGGATGTCACCATTACCATAGAGTAATAACTCAAAAGTTTCCACACACAAGAGTAAAGCCGCTAAAGTCGAGACAGCTACAGCTAAGACGTGCATCCTGCTCTCTATTTTCTGCGTTCTGTGGTCACAGTGAAAAGGGATCGGTCTTTTATAGCAAAGCGGCAGCCATTACCGTCTCTACAGGTGGTCACGATATTGTACTGCGGCAGCGTTACATTCTGTTCACGTTCGTCAGCTATTTATCTGTGTCAGCTAACAATAGATGTATACTCATTCACTCACTTTTCCCCGTGTAGCGTACAATTAGATGCTGACGTTACAGGCCCCATCTCCTCATTACTGCACTAAAACGCTTCACGAATAAGCGACGACTAGTCAACGTAATTTGTTCACGAGGTTCATCTAAAGGCGAGTCGCTACTATCTTCCTTCCACTTCTGTGTTACGTTTTCCTATGTTATTCCACCATGAATGTTTTCAATGCTGTTCATAACGATATATTCAGTGTTTGACAAAAAAAAGAGGCTTTGTCTCGGAAGGAAGTTGTTGATACAATGTTTGAATCACGGTATTTTATTTTTACTTGTGACTTAACAGTATCATTCACAGAGAAGACCACAAATTGCTTTCAATGTTAGCGTAGCACTATCGTTTCAATGTGGTAGCATCCACATATTGGTGAAGCTTGATTATGTGAAGTTTGCAGTTCTCAACCTCGTAGCAGAATCGATGCCACTAGATATTCGGCAGAGTGTTTCAAGAAAGTTTCGTATACCTTATCACCTAACTAACTTGAAACCATTAACCATTTATTTTGTCTTTTATGTGGTTTCGCCACTGGTCTCTCCAGCAATCATGTTCAAAGGAAGACATCAGCATTTTTAATAAGCTGATAGCTTGGAATGACTACGCTGTTTAGAACCATTTACCAGTTTCGCGGCTTAGGTCATTTTCGCATATACAGATTAATAGTAAGTAGGAAAATACCACATTTCATGATATTTCGTAGTGTGATGTGTGTGCATACATTGTTGAACCCTAAAGTGAACTATAGCACGCCACTTTCTCTTACTTGCGAAATAAAATTTTTGTTTTAGCTTAATAGTACACTGTAAATGAATTTCTTCATTTCTATATACAGAGGCTGTTGTTCCCACCACGAAGGATTCGTATGCTTATAGCTATTTTCATCTTGATGCTAACGCTAAATCGGAATCCATGGAAAGCAGAAATTATTACATACAATTTTGGAAGAGCTATTGTTATCCGTCCTCGTTTTCTGATATGTTAATAACACAGAATACTTAACAAATCAGCTCTGAAAAATTCGTTCCTACCTTAAAATTTCAATTCATGGAAATAGTGTTCAAGGAACTGCCTTCATCCAGTTGTAAATATCTATTCATGGTGTACTATTTTGTGTATGTGTTGCTTTGTAACCGTCACTGCAGTATCCTGCAGGCAATATATTACTTCCTTCACATACCTCACTCAAAGTGTACAAAACAACAAATTAAGACTATTAGCTGGTTTTCACTGACAATTCTTCTACGTGTATGGAATGCGGTTGTCTATTTACTCTCCAACAACTTCGTAAGGTGGCATGTCGGTGTTATGCATCAGATTTTTGATACAGGCGCTAGGATATCTTGGATAGCTGTAGTTTTTCTTCCATGAAATTCTGTTTAATTCCCGACAAAAATATTTATGTGCCCCATTGTAATACTCTAGTCTCATTCTAAACCTCTGATCGCTACGATTGTGTCAGCAATTTACTTCTTAAAGAAGGGAAGCCTGCCTTCTTATCGGTGGACGTTGACCTCAGTTACGTCAAGGAAGCTACTATTGGGTGGAATGAATCTTCACAATACATTGCATACATAGGATATATATATATATATGTCATCGTGGATTTTTCATTGGTTGATCAACATATAGCAATGTCATGTAGGAGTTATAGGTACCGGCAAATTTCATTACCGTGAAATTATTTTATGGCTATGTTAGAATAACGTTGGATTAGTACTCTGCTAAATGATTGCCAAATTGGGATATAGCCGTCATAGGAAGAGAATAATTGATGAAAACAAGCAAACTGCATTTGAAAACCAGGAAGGTGAGAGTCAGGGTTGCATGTACTGTATATCGTGAAGCCTGTGTTTTTAATAGATTTGTTCGTGGGAAGGATTTAGGGAAACGCAATACTACGTAATAATTCTCTAAAAGGGTCTGAGAATGGTAGTGCAGACGAACACTTCTAAGTATAGATTTGCTGACAAGAACATTATAAGGATCTGCTTAATACGAAAGGTGGTTGTATTGTATCAGTTTTTTTGTCGCTTTATTGAGCATCTTGTTATTCGAAACGTCTTTCAAAATAGCACCATAGTAGTTACTGTTTTCAGAAATATTGGGACTCAACAAGACTTAATAAAATGAGGAATTTCCTCGAAAAGGTCCCTATGAACGTAATTGCTCTCTGAATCCCACGACAGATGCTTCCGACATGTTCTACCCTTCCTGAAGTCTGATATCAAAGGCATCCCATTTTCAAATACCATATGGGAAAAATGATTACTGCCCCTAAATCTCCAATTAACCCGTATTCCTTGTGCAATATAATTAACAAACGTAGTATTAAATTCATTTTTCATTCCATCTGCATGCACGTATATGCGACAGAGTACTGAAGATGGCAGAGGCTGCTTTTACAAATTGTAGAGGCTTTTCTGTCTGTAACGCATATTGTATTGTAGCGGCTTTTTTGTCTGCAACACATGTTAAACAGTGGAATAATGATTGCATGCTTGTCTTCTAATCTCTCTTACCTTACTCCTATGGTTTGTTGTGGAGATCCGCGATGGTGGTTGTGAAACTGTAACACAGTCTATCTTGAACACTCGTTCCCTAAAAATGAGCAAGAGTTTCATGAGAACTACATTCTCCCTCTTCCCATTCCATTTACTACACAGATGTTAATCCAGCCCTGAGATGTCATATTCACATGCACAAACAACTCTGAGGCAGATTTCTGTAATAGATAGAAGCGTGTAAAGCACTTGCACCTAACTAGTGTTTATAGAATAATCTCTTTTTATACCATTAGTAACCTTTCTCTTATTTTACATAGAGTACATGTTTTCACCAGTGGGCACAACTCTACAACATTGCTATCTCGGTGTGACCGGATAATTTTTATCAGATTAGGTTAGCAGAATGCACATTACATCGGGAACAATTTCTCAAATAAGTTTTTTTAAATATCTGTGGTGTTAATTTGCTATGGAGTTTCTTCTTGTAGTTTCGTCAAGTATTAATTATAATTTTTTTTATGCTTCCTCTGGCTGCCCCTATGACAGTCTGCATAGAGGACACTGGACAGGAGAGGCCTGTACTATGCTGCATCTCGAAGGCCTCTGGTTGGAACGATCACGTTATGCACGCGTCTGCACCTTCCTCTCGGCCCTTCCCACACCCTACGCTATTAAAATTACTCCAGAATCCATCTCAAACTTGGGCAGACTTGCCGCGTGTGGTGGCTGCTTAATGAAGTGATCGGAACGCTGCAGCAGCATTTACCAGTGGAATGTCCTTTTCACACTGATCTTATCCTTCCTGGTTTTAATTTGTCCGAAAGTTGTTTTGAGTTCTCTACATAAAGAATCAGTCCTTCTGACAATCATTTTATGTTCGATTTCTTCACATAATTCTTTGCATCATTTAACCTTGCACTTCCTTTTTATTCTATTCGTGATTGATTTATTGCTGTATTGCTGTTTTTGCGTCAACACTCTTGTACCTCCTTCTTTCATCAATAACGTGGAGTATTTCTTCTCTTACCCAAGAAATTTTCAGATATATCTTCCTTGTAACAATGTCTGACAGCACCAAATCTATAATAGTATTTTTACAGATCTCCACTCCTCTTCAACTGAACTGACTTCTGCTGTATTGTCTATCACAGAATCCTCATATTTAGAAATGTAAGCATGCGACATCATTCCTTAGTACTTCAGTGTCCTACTCCCTTCCATACTGACATCTCTCAGTCCTAATTTCTGTCTACTCTTCATCATCATAAAATCCTGATCTGATTCTATACCATCCCCTGGGTATGCCTTGTAATCCAGTAACTGATTTCGGTATCTCTTGGTGACCGTACCTAATCCAGCTGGAATATTTTACTGCCCCAGATCTTTCCCAAGTGAACTTCCTCATTTTGTGATTCTTCAACCGAGTATTCGACGTCACATCTTAAATTTATTGCTATGCTCAGTTTATCTTTCTCCTCTTTCATTCGTTCTGTGAAGCCCAAACTTTCCAGTAACAGCTTTCCTATATTCGTTTCCATACAGCCGAATTCTAGTCCCCCACGATTATTAAATGTTCGTTACCCTTTACATGAATTTCCCGTTAATATCCCCACATACTTTCTCTACCTATTCATCTACTGCTTTCTACGTATTCATATATACATGAATTATTGGTGTTGGTACTGGTTTGCTGTCGACTCTGATGAGAACAGTCGTGTCATCAAACTGTTCACATTAGTTGACTGTCTGCCATTCTTTCATATTCATAACTAATCCTACTCGTGTTAATCTATTTACTGCTGCTGATTGTATTATACTGTTTAATCTTACCAGAAATTATTCTTTCCATTTCACTTGACTCAACCCAGCTATATCTACATAACGCCTTGCCATTTCACTTTTTAGATTCTCTAGCCCTTCTAATACGCTCAAATATCTGACAACTCAGACTCCAGTACTTACGAAATTTTCGTTGGTTTTTCCATCTTTTTATTATCGTCACCTCCGCCTTGGTAGTCCCCTCTCAGAGATCCGAATGGAGGACTAATCTGGAATCTTTTGAAAATGGAGAGTTCATCATGACACTTTTCAGTTACAGACCATATGCACCCTCGAAAGCCATAATTGTGCTTAGGAAAACGCCAATTGTGGAAGCATATGAATACATTTTATAGCATTGTTTACTGCGTAGAGTAGAAGAACTGTTTGGGGACGACAGTTTTGTATCAAGATGACCATGCGTGGCGTCATAAAGCTGCAATTCTGAGGCAATGATTTGTGGACAGCAATATTCCACTAATATTGTGGTCGACCCAGCGGCCCATACCTGAATTGGAAGGGACAACTTTAGAATAGGTAAACGTCGACTTTAGCATTCAGCATCACTGCCTCCTCTGATTTCGCGTCTCGATGGAGTATAGGCAGCCGTTCCTTAGTAAACATTCAGATACCTCACTGAAAGGGTCTCCAGAAGAAATTAAGGCTTAGGATAGGCGAGTGGTGGACATTCGCCATACGTATGTCCAGAAATAGATGTCAGACGCTTTTGATCAGATAGTGTACACATCATCCAGTAATAACAAACCACTGTAGGCGTCGACTGCAAACTGCTACAATTTCTCTGGCTGTCATAATACATCTTTACCCCTCACCACTAATAATTTCCATCACAATAGTCTCTGAATATTGTCGTTAAAATTAGATCGAAAAGAGGATTTTGCGAGGGCGTGCTGAAAGTTAATCATTCAGATTATTTTATGAGAAAACTCTAAAAGGTAAAAAAGTTATTAACAGTCTACATCTTTATTCTTCATGTCAGCAAATTTATTTCCTAACATAGCGATCCTGGTGATGAAAAAAATTTCTCCCGTGGAGAGCGCAGTTTATTGATACTGATTTTATAGAATGTTTAACTTTGTTGACTGTGCCACAACCTCCCCACTGCTTCAACCGCTTCGTCACTATTAAAGTGAGGCTCTTGAACATGTTCTTTCAGTTTTGAAAGCAAGAGAAAATCGAAGGGAGCCAATCGGAACGGTAAGGTGGATGATTGATGACAGTGAACCCAAAGAGATGGATCTTTGCAGATATTGCTCCGCTTGTCGTGCTGGAGGAGAGGGTACTCTATATGTGAACGAACTCTTGGAATTCGAAACTCGATTACAGCACGCTGTTCCTCACGCAATGTCAAAATAATTCAAATGGCTCTGAGCACAATGGGACTTAACTTCTGAGGTCATGAGTCCCCTAGAATTTAGAACACTACTTAAACATAACTAACCTAAAAACATCACACACATCCATGCCCGTGGCAGGATTCGAACCTGCGACCGTAGTGGACACGCGGTTCCAGACTGTGACGCCTAGAACCGCTCGGCCACCCCATCCGGCCACGGAATGCCATATTTACGTTACACACCGCTACATTACATTTTGCAAATCAGAGCCGCTAACGCAGAAGCCTGCAGTTATGTAAACATTAAGAATAAAAATTGTTTCATTTAAAGAGTTTTAAGAATTTCGGAGGTATTAGGTTTTAGCACTCCCCTGTATATCTATCTAGCATTCCTTCTTCGACCAGGAGTCAGTTTTATACTCTTTGCACTACATGAACTTCCAGTTTAAGCACCACGTGATGCTTTTCTCTTTTGATTGAACCACTTCCACCGCTTGAAGAAGTACCATGTGAGGTCTGAATATGTGAACTGTATAAATGTGTGAAGTATTTTCCGATTCAGATGCAGGATGAGTATCGGCATCAGTGGTGTGATTTACTTGTTCCGAAATATATACCTCCCTCTCAGATGCATATACTAACAGATTCAAATGCTCTTCAGAAAGAAATCGTTCCGCCATAATAACCAAAGAAAAAGTTCTGCGTCATATACGTGAACGACAGCTGCACCAAATAAGTGATGAAGGTATAGAGCAACGGTTTCCTAGAGGAATGAGCAAATTTCTGTTGGTGGCGGCCGTGCGTGTGTGGTGTGGTACTATGTAAAACGTTTTAATAAATGAGTTCAGTGAAAGTGTTACTTTTTTTCTACCATTCACGAATAATAATGTAAAATTTAACATTTATTATGTTCAATACCTTACGAGGATTACATACCAGGTCACCTACTTCCAAGAGACCTAAGTGCTTAAAATTTATCTTTAGCCAAGAGGAAAGAATCTTTTATTTCCATATGAGCCTTAAGATATTCAGAATATTCAGACAAACAAATGCATACATTTTCGAACCGTAGCGTTTAAATATGTGAAATTATGGAAAAACAAGCTTTTCTCTAGGTCATATAGACCTAAGTATAAAAGTGAGACTAAAACGAAATAAGACATCCAACAGAAAATGCTCTCCCAAGCTCTCTGACTAGCCACTAGTGATCAAAACTTAAGCTCCTCGACTAAAGGTTCTTGCCCACTATTCTTTGGATATACGTACTGCTCTACAGGACATAGTTGGCTAATGGTGATGTTCCGGCGTCACTATAAGCGCCGGCACGGAGATTAAGAACAATACAGCAGAGAGGGCTGTGGGACGACGTCAGCCCATACCATGGTGACTAGGATATCACCACGACAGGAACGACCTCTACACGAAGAGAATAAAAGCGACACGCCGCCTAGCCTCGGCCGCACTAGAGTCGCACTACAACCGCACCAGAAGAGTCGTGACTAATGAAATTCTGTTATAAGCTTTCATGGAAATTGTATCTATCGAAGGACATTGATTACTTCCATGTCGCCAATTGATTGCGACCCACCTTGTACATGCGTAAGTTATGTATTGTCAATCCAATTACTGTAATTAATATGAATTGCTTGTATGTTGCCTAGCTATCTCAGAAAGCAGCTTCCTAGGCGCCCTATAAGACACGAGTGGGCAGGATCGCACAGATGAACCGTCTATGAGTTCACGAGTGACATGCACGGTTGTGTGCAAAAAAAATCAAATGGCCCTGAGCACTACGGGACTTAACATCTGAGGTCATCAGCCCCCTAGAACTTAGAACTACGTAAACCTAACTACCTAAGGACATCATACACATCCATGCCCGAGGAAGGATTCGAACCTCCGACTGTAGCAGTCGCGCGGTTCCGGACTGTAGCGCCTAGAACCGCTCGGCCACTGCGGCCGGCCGGTTCTGTGCAGTTTTATGACACACAGGCCTCTTTTCACTATAAACTGGCATTAAACAATGTTGGTGCAGTATAATTTTTCCGGTCCCACGGACGCACAAGTCTGCCATTGTGAAAAGACGAGAGCGCCTGTGTTTCGAACAAAGCTTTACGCTCCACTACCGGCATAAACTGCTTGGATGTAATCAAAGTACTATTGAGGTACTGCATGGGGGCGAAGCTCACGGCTTCAGCCAGTTTGCAAGCTTCAGACTTCCCAACCTGAAAAAAAGGTTTGACACGAAACTGACGATATAACCTGGGTTCTTCCGCAACTTAGTCAGCACCGCTACTCATTCGCCTACGGAGGCGGCCTACAAATTTTGTGACCCTCATTAAATTTGTGAAACTAAGTAACAAAACTAGATATCTATGCTTACGTGCGAATGTAACCAGGGAACTCTCTAGGCTGCTTATTCTTTTCCTCTGAGCTAGAAGCGTTCAATGGATAAAACATAATTGAAACATGTGCTGACATTACCAGCGGTAGAAGAAAAACAAATTAAGAGCCCTTGCACTGCATTTTCTGTTCCAACGATACGTATATTAGATGGACTTTATGTTTGGCAGCCTGCATCGCATTTCTTGTTTTTAGTAAAATACCCCTCCCATCAGTGCAACTATCTTCACGTTAGTTTTGGAGGAAATTATGTTGTTTCTTGATGATATTTGGAGTAGAATCCCATCTCTGAGCCATTGCATTGCTTCTACCGTTTGACAGAGATGAGAAAGTCCTCTTTCGTTTCTTGAACACCGTACAAGGTGAGTGCACTGTGCGGCAGAACTTGGTCGACGAAATTTCGAAGATTGTTCAGATTAACTTTACGAATACTCTGGTATTAGAGCCTGGGGTCTCCGACATCTACTTACAGAGTACTAAATTTCGTTTGAGTGGTTATCCCCTGTACCGTAGTTCCTTTGAAAATATCTCCACAATAGTGAAGATGTCGATGGAGTGCGCTGTGTGTCATGTTGGGGAAGCCAACTTCCCCATTCGCTCTCGCTACTTGCTCTTGAATACAGTGACAACTTGGCTTTTTAGCTTGCATTCAGATCTACTCCGTTCTGTCGCAGGTTTATTTTTCCTACAGTGTTACTTGTACGTTAACAGCGATACGCCGTTCCATGAACATAACTGGTGAGGCACTGAGCGTTATGTCCCTTCTTTAAGTGTTAACTGAAGGCAGTGGTAAAACAGCACGACAACGCTATGTTCAGCTGCTCTCGCAGCGACTTCAGTCACTGCACAACAGTTTTGCATCTGTACATCAACCTTTCGTGTAACTACGTTTCAGTGACTGCCTATTACGAGCTTTTTCGTTTTCGTGAAGTATTTTCACAGAAAAGGATAATTCGTGTAATTAAACTGAAAAAATCACAGTTCCATTATTACTCTGTATCGAGCCACAGCACACAGAAAATATTCAAGAACAACTACCGAAACGTCGTTGATGTACTTAGGGCTAACCTTGTGTACTTCAAGGAGGTACCAATCCACATTCCGAACGGTAACTTTACCTGTGAATCAATAGGTAAACCCTTAATGGAAAAACGCGTTCCGCAGTAATCGTTTGTAGTAATCAGAGACTGAATATTTTGTTGTTGTAAGAAATATGGCTACAGATAGATTTCTATAGTTCATTTAATGGCGTCGCCATTTCTTTCACTGAAGCAATCGTAATCTCGTGACGCTGTTCGAAGTCAACATAAATGTCAGAGTCTGAAGCACAGTGTGAAACCGTGATAATCTCACAAATTGTCAGTTATGATGGAGAAATTAAAACGTATTAATGGTGGTAAGGAACCTTGGTCCTTAATGCCCGAGTCTAGAGTAAGAAACGAATATTGTTCTAATGTCTATGACAATAGCATATATTTGTTGCTGTTGTTTAGACTGTAGGGTTGTCAAATTTCAGAGGTCGTATTATGGACTAAAAGAAGTAAAAATATGTATACTAAACATGGGATCTAAAATTCGTACCTCAAGGCGTCTGGATACTTATTCAAAATCGAACTGTAAAACAAATCTTTTTTACTTCAATTTCTTTAAGTTCCATATTTCTTAGGAGGTAGAACGACAGCAAAGAAAAAATGTCGAGTAAATATTGTGTCTGCGTATCGAGCTAAGAGTACTTTCTCGGCATCGGTACCCACTGCGGGGCCCATGTTTACCGGCATTTTCTTCCCTATTTTGGCTAAGATAGAGGGTGAATTATCTGAAACGTGCACCGCGAATATTTTGGAATTAAAAATTGCAGTTAATGTGTGGTTTCCACAAAATTGATCTGTACCTAGCGGCTCGTATCGTTAGGCAATCAGCAAACCGTAACAGTAGCTAGAAAGTGAATTTTTTTTGCAAACATATATTTTTTTAAATGGGTCAAAGCCTGTTGACATTAACAAACTGTAGTTAGGGTATTTTACAATGTCAGTGGCGCTTGTTGCAAAATTCTAGTGCGAGTGGTTTACGAGACATGGCATTTTGAAGGCTTCCCGTACAGACACATGTACAATTACAGCACACACTAAAGAACAAGACATGTCATACACCAGTTTTGTGGACCCGGCCCGGTAACAGGACAACTGACTATCACAGGTTTTGTTCATAATGATCAACGGCAGCGGCAGTACACGCTTCCAGTCTGGTATGGAACAACTTGTGCGGACGTACATGTCTTTTAGCGCAGATGTTCGAGCAGGCAACAGTAATACATAAAATGTTCAAATGTGTGTGAATTCCTAAGGGACCAAACTGCTGAGGTCATCGGTCCAAAGACTTACACACACTTAAACTAACTCACACTCTTAAACTAACTTATGCTATGAACAACACACACACACACACACACACACACATGCCCGAGGAAGGACACGAACCTCCGGCGGGAGGGGCCGCAGTAATACATAATTTCGGGTGTAGACGTTATGATCTTTTAGACGGCGTCTTGCAGATTTTCCCACAGATAAAATTCAACAATTGTGAAACCCGGGGAACGGTCCCGCTAAGGTACAGATCCCCTGTGTCCAGTCCAACAATTAGGAAACAATTCATGAAGTCATCCTGTATTACTTGGTGCACTATGTGCTGTACGGGTATTATTCTGGAACGACGGGTTCCAACTAGTCTGCAGAGGAACGCCTTATAGCATCCGTGGAAGATGATTTTTAAGAAGGAAGCGATAGCTGTATTCCTTCTGTGTTCCGTATACGGACGACGGACGTAAAATCTGATGGTCCACTATCCCACACCACACGCTCTCACTCCAACGAACTGTGACAGACGCCCGAACAACAGGGACTTACATGCATTGAGAATAGAAAACAGTGGTATGTAATATACAAGCCATATAAGTTATGCCGTTAGTTGTAACTTTTTATTATTTCATCTGACTATATACTTCTTGTATTTTTAGGATTGAGAATGGCTAGCTACTAGCCGAAACCTGGATTTGCGTAATAAAATTTAAAAAAATTGCGACTGATTGCTGCACTCTAAAATTTATGAGTCACCTAACTCTCGCTGAGTGTGCCCACTTCCCGAATGGAAGGAAACATGACGATCTACAGATATGTTTAATAAGACTGTATTTACTCGTTTATGAAAGTGAGTATACATAAAAAATGTAACAAGGCTGGAGAACAATGATATTTGTAGAAATCTCAAGGGGGGCTTCTGAGGATCCCGTCACGCATTATCGTCAGTCTGAACGTTCACGCATCCAAGGGTTAGTAAAGGTGCCAGTATGCAGAAGAACAGCAGACGGATGATAGAAAGACAAAGGGTTCCTTACGGATCTGGACGTATGACCAGAACACTTCCTTGGGGTGCTGATCGGATGATACTATATTATATAATACATTGTTGTTCATCCTATGCCTTATTCTACACAAGCATTCCAGTAATCTGAACACTTAACATAATTTTTTGTGTTAGGCCAACAGTATTAGTGGAGGTGAGTGAAAGTATGGAGTATACGCAAACATAGAAAACCAAATCAAACCTGTTCAACACATTTATAAGAACACTTTGTGAGACATTAAATGGCAACACGTAGTGAAACATTTATTCAAACTGGCTCAAATGGCTCTGAGCGCTATGGGACTTAACTTCTAAGGTCAAAAGTCCCCTAGAACTTAGAACTACTTAAACCTAACTAACCTAAGGACATCACACACATCCATGCCCGAGGCAGGATTCGAACCTGTGACCGTAGCGGTCGCGCAGTTCCAGACTGTAGCGCCTAGAACCGCTCGGCTACCCCGGCCGGCAAACATTTACTCTAGTTGATATGATTCAACTAGTTGATATAAATGCTTTTATTTTACAGACTGCAGATTCAGTTTGAATAGACATGTGAGAAATACCTTGGATTAATAGGCGGTTGATGGAAGCAACGCTGCTTTAGTCTCATTCTTTTGATTCGAGACATGTAAGGTTATCGGATAAAATTTGGTCACGCCCTTAAAAGAACACCCTGTTCGCTTTGGAGCGTTGCAGATAATTTAGCACTAAATGATAATTAAAGGGACACCCTAGCTGCAAACAGGCGTTGATATACATTATTGGGGACATGTTGAAAATGTGTGCCCCGACCGGGACTCGAAACCTGGATCTCCAGCTCACATTACAGACTCTCTATCCATCTGAGCCACCGAGGGCACTGACACTAGTGCACCTGCAGGGACTTACCCCTTGCACGCACCCCGTGAGACCCACAATCCCATCATGTCTACACCACTACATTCGTAGTGCGCCTAATAGATGTTTGCCCATCATACTCATTACTCGTGGCAGATTAATCTACCAAGTCCCGGGAACAGATACTACCTTCATATATAGTTAAAATATGGCTTCCCGGCCATTGACCTTCTTGTGCGAACGCACACGCTATGCCCGAACTCGTACGGGACTTGGTAGATTAATCTGCCACGAGTAATGAGTATGATGGGCAAACATCTATTAGGCGCACTACGAATGTAGTGGTGTGGACATGTTGAGAATGTGGGTCTCATGGGAAGCGTGCAAGGGATAAGTCCCTGAGGGGCACTATTCTCAGTGCCCTCGGTGGCTCAGATGGGTAGAGCGTCTGCCATGTAAGCAGGAGATTCCCACTTCGAATCCCGGTCGGGGCACACATTTTCAACATGTCCCCAATGATGTATATCAACACCTGTTTGCAGCTAGGGTGTCCATTTAATTATCATTCCATTCTAGCGAAGCTGCATGGTCATCAACGGTAACTGTATTTTCAGGAAAAGACACTACCTTCATATATAATTTAGAATTAGTATCAGGCAGAGATGACGAAGTCGTTTTCCGTGTGTGATAATTTTCTAGTTCTCTGCGTTTATATTACTTCTCGTAATAACGTGTATCGGTACGAAAATGGAATGGTGCGACAAAAAAAGTTAACAAAATAAATATAGGCGAGCATATTGATTTCAATCAGAAACTTTATTGCTGAACCATCACAGAACAACACAAACTCGTAGTTTTTCAATTATCAAACACACAAAAAAGTTTCCAGATTTGTTTCACTAGTCCCAGTGAACCTGACAAGTATGGAATATTGACAGTATATGAATATTGGGTTTAGAGATCAATCAGAGCTACATTCCGAGTTGAGTTTCAGAATGGCTGCGTCCAACGCGAGGTCCAAACCACATCCCTGGATCTGGATAGCTGCGTCCAACACGAGGTCCAAACCACATCCCTGGTCCTGGGTGGCTGCGTCCAACTCGAGGTCCAAACCTAGTCCCTTGTTCTGGATAGTTACGTCCGACACGAGGTCCAAACCACGTTCCTGAAGCTGGATTACTGCGTCCTATACGAGGTCCAAACCATGTGCCAGCCTCCGGAAGGCTCCGTCCTATGCGGGGTCCAAACCACACTCCAGGTCTGGCGTGACTACGATCAACACGGGATCCTACCAAGTGCCCTGATTCACTCTGAAACACATCAAAGAGAGGCGTTTCTACTGTAGGAATAATCATTCCAGCACTCATGTCTGATTTAGAGAGATGTTTCTCGATGCCATCACGAAATAACATGTGACAATGGTCCTCGTCGCCTTCAATATTTGATTCAAACCATTTATCTAAATCTGCATGCAGGTTGTTCCTTTTACTTCGTGAAAAATTTTCAGAACGTTTCCGTGTTTCAGAATCGCGGGTGCCACTACTACGCTCGTTTGAATCGAGTAATACCTCAGAAGTTTCGGCACACACGAGTAAAGCCACTAAAGTCAAGAGAGCTACAGCTAAGACGTCCATGCTGCTCTCAGTCTTCAGAGTTCTGTGGTCACAGCGAAAGGGATCGGCCTTTTATAGCAAAGAAGCAACCATTATCGTCTCTGCAGGTGGTCAAGATATTGTACTGCAGTAGCGTCACATTCTGTTCACGTTCGTCAGCTATTTCTCTGTGTCACCTAACAATAGCCGTACACTCAGTCTCTCACTTTTCGCCGTGTAGAGTACAATTAGAGGCTGACATTACCGACCCATACATCTCATTTCTGCACTAAAACGTTTCAAGCCAAGGCATCACTAGTCGAAGTAAATTTTTCACAGGGGCATTTGAAAGCGAGTCGCTACAATACTGCATTTATTTCAGTGTTACATTTTTCTAGGTTATTCTACCATGAATCTTTTGTTTGATGTTCATAACCATATTCTCAGTTTTTCATAAATCAACTTTGTCTCCAAAGGAAGTTGTCGATACAATGTTTGATACACGTCATTTTATTTTTTCGTGTAACTTAACAGTGTTATTCACACCGAAAACGACAAAAGTTCTTTAAGAACTTGCGCAGCACTATTGTTTCAATGTGCTAGCATTTACATATTGGTGAAGCTTGAGTAGGTTAATCTGGTAGATCTCCACCTCGTCCCATAATCGATTACGCTAGCTTTTTAGCATGGTGTTGACGTATGTTTTGTGTACGTTTTCATGTAATTTATTTGGAACCGGTAACAATTTATTTGGAGTTTAATTTGTTTTTACCACTACTTTCTGGAGGAATCGTGTTGAAAGGAAGGTGTCGTGATTTTCATTAAGCTGTTTGCTTGTAATGACAATTTAGGTCATTTTCGCATATACAGATTAATAGTAAGTAAATAACAAATGCCACATTTCATGACGTTTTGTCGGGTGACGTGTCTGCATAAATTGTTGAACTCGAAAGTGAAATATAGCACGCCACTGTCCCGTATTGCAAAACGATAGACTTGTTTTAGTACATCGTAAGTGAATTTCTTCTTTTGAGTATATTAAAGCTGATGTTCCCACCAAAAAGGTTTCGTGTGGCTTTTGCATACCTCCATCTACATGGTAATGCTTCTTCGGTGTCCATGGAAAGCAGAAATGATTACACACAAGTTCGTAAGAGCTACTTTTATTCTTGAGTGTACATAGTAATTTTTCCAAACACCTGAATATTCTCCACTGCAGTGGTCTCTGCCACAGACAATGACTGAACGAATCAATAAACTCTTCTCTACAAGATGATCTCGAAAGGAATACTAGGGCCTTCGGGACTTCAGGTGTAGACTGGAGACACAGTTTAACTGGATGATAATGTGACAATTTTTACAACATGTAAGTCGTTGGCATGTAAGTACAGTGGAGAACTGTTATACAGAGGAAATTTATTATGGCCAGATAGAAGTTATTGTCACAGTCCTCTCTTGCCAGCATCGAGAAACACAAGTCAGGCCAACACCCCATGTCGCAATCAGAACGACAAGCAGGGAGAAGGCCGGCGTTACGAATAGCAGACCAAACTTGGAAGATATTCTCTCACCCCACACGATTCAGAAAAGTGAATCGTAAACTCAGCAATATGACGTCAACGAGAAGAAAACCTAACGTTACTCTTACAGCATAGTTATATTTTACAGGAGAGAGACTAAACGTTTCACAGGAACGCCCATAAGCCTTCTAATATGGCGAAAACGCACTAAGCGGAAGCCCTGGAAGCCATTCTTTTGTAGTAGAGACTTGGCGAAGACCGCTGATAAGCCCAGATAAGTGGGACAGGTTTGACAGTTAATGGCAGCTGGAATGTCGTTGTTTCAGAAGAGCAGTAATAAATAATAAGTCTTCCAAACAATTACGTGACAATGCACCAGCCGCGAGGCCAAACTTATGACGTGTCACTACCGTTCGCCGTTATGACGTATGTTCCGCTGTATTCGGTCGCTGTGAGCTGCCGACCACACGCCCATGGATGAGAAGACCTGAAGACTTATACCTCCGGCCTGCTGAGGAGAGCTGATTGTGTCTGGCGCACCATCGACCTGACACAGTATTCGGGAGGTTCGCTGAGCACTGCTCCCTCTCACTAGTTAGTACCTGTAAGGAGTCGCTCATATCCCCAGCCTTCCTTTGGAAGGTCTATCACATTCTCCACTGCTCGCCATGCAGAGCTGCTGAGGGATTATCCGACCACTTCCTTTCGATGCCCACGATGGCATACTGGTAACACACAGTCGCTGTCCTGCGCAGTAACCCATGCTAAATGTACTGTGATAGTCGCCAGCGAGACCAGCACCCTCCGAATTCGCCTTTATGTGACGCCGCCGCTCTGGCGACTTCGCCGGAAGAGTGCTGAGATTGAGCACGTTCCAAGGTCATGCGCTGCACTGATGTTCTCCTTGGCGCCTCCACAGTGAAGCATTCAGGACTGCAATCCTTAAAGTAATAAATTCCTGTTACGCACAATGCACCGATCGGCCTGCTCCACTGCCTTCCACGCTCTTAGCCCTGATATCAGTAGGCGTCTCATTTCAGGCCCTTGTACGTCATTGTAATTACTGTTTGATTGTATTTAATCCATTTAGACAGTTTTCCACTGGTTCATGCACATCATTGATTCCATAGCTATGAATGTTCATAATCTAAGGAACAGTTTGTCATAACATGATACGTCATGAAATCGAT
Organism: Schistocerca cancellata; assembly: GCF_023864275.1. Classification (NCBI taxonomy): domain Eukaryota; kingdom Metazoa; phylum Arthropoda; class Insecta; order Orthoptera; family Acrididae; genus Schistocerca; species Schistocerca cancellata. The sequence goes on from NC_064630.1 coordinate 710,303,238, forward strand.
AAGTGTTTTTAATTAACTTCGCAACCTTAAGGGCGTGTGATTGGATGTATAAATTTGTTGTTGATCTTGATTGTACAACTGTAGCGTGCCCCCATTAAACAATCGTGTCACAATTTACAATAAGAGTACTCTTTGCTTAGAAGTCTTCTCCTTAACAGAGAAGTTGTAGTTCAATGATACGCAGCCGCACATCACCTTATAGTTAAAAAGCCCAGAAAACCAGAAATAAATCTGCCAATTCCCCTTCCTATGGTGCACCCACAGTAATATTTTTATATCTCTCGAACTGGTTCCGCGTGCTTCCTTGTATTTTTTGCAGTGTACTTCTTACTACCTCATTATTGCTCCTGTGTGGCAGAAATTCCAGTTTCGTCTTGATATTGTGTCTCTAGAATGTTTCGTCTTTTCCCTGTTAAGGTATGTGAGGTGTCTACTGCCTCGTATGTATCTAGTGTTTACGTTTAGTATCTTTAATAGTAACTGGCTTAAGCATATGCAGTACATCTATTCTTCATATTAAGACATGTGAAATAGCATTATCTGCAGGAGATTGAATGTTATATTTTCCCCTAAGATTTTCAGAACAAAACACTCCTTCGAAATAAGTCGATTTAACTTAGAAATAAAGATAAATTATGTCGAAATCAATCACTTGTACGTCGAAATCAACCAATTTTGAATCGAATCGTTTAATTTTATGTTGAAACGAGTCAATTACATTTATTTTTATCGAAGTAGCGAATTTGCTTTTGAAACCTGCCTATTTTATGTCACATAAGGAAATTTTACACCATTGATACTTTTGGAAAGAACAACCGAAAAATGACAAAAAATATCATTAACTGACTTGAAATCTAGAAAACGCCAAGCAGTAATTTTGTTCCTAGTGGAAGTCGTCGAGAAGAACGTAGACACAATATGTGTGATCATTACAACCTTGCCAATTAGAAGAATGGCACCCACTGTTTTTCCTGTATTACTTCATTTGAATCCATTATTGTCAGATTTGGTATTCTAGCACTGCTGACCTACTGTCTCTTTAATACTCCAGCACCTCACTAACTAAGATAAAACACCCACATATCTTTAAAACCTATATGGGAACATCTTCTTTCCACACTGTGAGTGGTGGGGATTGGGGTGGGGGGAGACTAGTTACATATGAGGAAAGGAAAAACTGTATGGTTATCAACAATAAGTTTCGTCATTCACTCATCATCCACATGACGACATGTTTTGCAGGGTTGAAACTGTAGAATCTACCGTGTAGTTACCGTACCAGACGTGTGTTGATTACTGTAGCATCCAAACCCCGCAAAGATTCCCCAAATGATCAGAGTATCTACGAAGTACTTTCAGGAGAACATCTTCTTCCTCCAAACGCCTACACAGAAAAAGTCCATAAACTCACAATACTAGTAGCCAAAGTTACCCCTTCGTATACTAAAAAAACATGGACTGTAGGGCATGTTGAATGCTTTACAATGCCAGTTAGCTAGCTTGATTACTAGTTTGTGCTTACTGATATTTATAAAATCTCGTTCCATGACACGTAACAAAGGAGACACCCATTCTCATTTTCTCGTAATATTAGTAACACAGAATAATTATCAAATGTAGTTGTGATGGCTTGGAACATAACCTAAAATTCCAAGAAGTACATAAACAGTGAAATAACGTTCAAGCAACTGCCTTCATCAAGTTGTAAGTACCTAGTCTTGTTGTACTATTTTGTCTATTTGTTGGTTTGTCATTGCCTCTGGGGTCTCATCCTTTCGATGTATTACTTCCTCCACTTATGTCATGCGAAGTGACCGCAATGAAAAATTAAAGCTGTTAGTGGGTTTTGACCGACAACCATTCCTTCTACATGCACGGAGTATGGACGTTGGTTAACTAAGGTAAGTGCTGTCCAACAACATCGTGAGGTGGCATGTGGGTGTTACGCAGCAGACTTCTGGCACAGAGTGCTCTGCATGGCAGAGGCTGCTTGTACATATTATAGCGGCTTTTTTGCCTCAAATGCACATCAAACAGTGAAATAATCATTGTATGCTCCGCTTGTAATCTCTCTTATCTTACTTTTATGGTATGTTGTCGAGATATACGATGGTGGTGGTACAACTATCACACAGACTACCTTGAACACCCGTTCCCTAGAAATGCCCTGCAGAGTCTCATGAGAAGTACATTGTCCCTCTTCCATCCCATTTACTGCTGAGATGATAATCCATCCTTGAGATATCACAGGCATATGCACTAACAGCAATCAGGCTGGCTTCTGTAGCAGACAGTAAGTTGTAAAGCACATGTAGTATTTATAGAGTAACCTTTTTCTACCGCGATTTATTTTAAAAAGGGTTCACAGGCATCATGTAACAATTATTGCCACTGTAATAGGTCCGGATAATTTTAATCATACTATATTAGCAGTATTAGGCATCGCTAAAAGTTCTGTAATTATCTGTCGTTTTAATTTAGCAGGGCACGGCCGCGGTGGTCTAGCGGTTCTAGGCGCTCAGTCCGGAACCGTGGGACTGCTACGGTCGCAGGTTCGAATCCTGCCTCGGGCATGGATGTGTGTGATGTCCTTAGGTTAGTTCGGTTTAAGTAGTTCTAAGTTCTAGGGGACTGATGACCTCAGATGTTAAGCGCCATAGCGCTCCGAGACATTTAATTTAGCAGGAAATTTCTTTCTCTACTTTTTGACATTTTAGATAATTTTTGTTGCTACTTCCGGCTGCCCCTGTGACAGTCTGAATGGGGGTCACTTCAGTGGTATTTCCTATCACAGAATACACATTTTAGCGTCTCGAACTCAAAGGTCCCTGGATGGGGCGATCACATTATGCAGCTGTCCTGCAGCAGCCAGTCGACCGTTGCCACACCCTACGCTATCAAAATCGTTCCGGAATCCATCTCAAACTTGGAATGATGGTTTGGAGATGACGATTGTTCGTATCCTCATAACAGTGCGCCCTTTCAAGAGGCAGCAATTGCGAGGCAATAGCTTCTGGATATAAATATTCCGTAAATGGTGGTGGTGGTGGTGGTTGGTGTTTAACGTCCCGTCGACAACGAGGTCATTAGAGACGGAGCGCAAGTTCGGGTTAGGGAAGGATTGGGAAGGAAATCGGCCGTGCCCTTTCGAAGGAACCATCCCGGCATTTGCCTGAAACGATTTAGGGAAATCACGGAAAACCTAAATCAGGATGGCCGGAGACGGGATTGAACCGTCGTCCTCCCGAATGCGAGTCCAGTGTGCTAACCATTCCGTAAATAAATAAACGATAAGGCTGACAGATAGGCGAAGGGCGGACGTACACCGTTATTATGTTCAGAAGTAGATGCACAGGCACTTCTGCTCAGATAGTGCACACAACAGCCAGTAGTATTAAACCTGTGTAGACTTCGGCTGCAATGTGATATAATTTCTCTAGCTGCTGCATTACATTTTGACCCCTCAACGTTAGTCATTTCCACCACAGTAGACTATGAATATTGTAGTTAATATGAGATCGAAAAGAGTATTTTGCGAGTAAGTGCTGATAGTTAATAGCTCAGAATTTATTATGTGGAAACTCTTAAAGTTAAGAAAAAGTCGTTACCAGTCAATACATTTATTCTTCATGTCTACAAATTTATTTCCTAACAAAGAGAGTCTGGCAACGAACGGATTTCTCCCAATGAGACACCAGTTTGTAGGTACTGCTTTTATAAAATGTTTGACTTTTTTGACAGTTCACTGCTTTGATCTGTTCGCCACCATTCAAGTGAAGCCCTTGAATGTGTTCTTTCAGTACTGGAACCAACTGAAAATCTGAGGGAGCAAGTCTGGGCTGTATGCAAGACGATCAATGAATGTGAACCCAAGGCGTCGGATTGTTGGATATCGTACAATGCTCGTAATTCTGTAGAAGAAGATGCTACATGTGTGGACGAAGTCTTAGATTACAGTATACTGTTTCTCAGGCAATGGTAGAGTTACGTTACACAGAGGTATGCTACATTTTACAATTCAGAGCCCTCAATCGGGAGATTGTTGAAAAAACAGGGACATGAAGAACAAAAAGGTAGGATCCTAAAAAGGGTAGTTTTATTTTAAAAGTATTAAGAGTCTTTAGAGAAAAAATTCGGAGGCATTACCTTTCAGTACGCCCTTGAAGATCTATAGATAAAGCATATCTTGTTCGCCAATGAGTCGGTTTTATAATGTTAGCAGTGCTTGCTCTTCCAAATTAAGTGACATGGTATACTCTATTCTTTTAATTGATTCACTTCCACCGCTTGAAAAAGATCCTTGTGAGGTACAAATATCTGAAGCCTTTTCTGATTCAGATGAAGGATGAATACCAACATCAGCCGTGTGATTTCATTTTTGCGAAGTATATTCCTCTCTGTCAGATGCATATTATAACGCATTTAAATGCTCTTCAGAAATACATCGTTTCGTCGTCGTAGCTAAACAAAAATTTTTGTGTTATATACATGAACGACTGCTGCAACAAACTGAAGATCAGACAATACTCGTAGCGATAACGTTTCGGTAATTTGAGCATAATATAATTAGTAATCTGTACGCCAGTTTATGTAAGAGATCAACAGAACTCTCGATTCGGTACATTCTCGTCGACCGGCAGGTTCAACCTCGGTAGTAATTTGTACACACTGCCGTACCACAACATAGTTTTTCTATTCATGTTGATAATAAACGAACTGTATTGATGTATAGCTTCACACATCACAACAATAAGCAAGCAATAAACCTCTTTTGCTACAAAAGAGCACTATTCATGAACGTCCAATACATAACAATAAAATTTTACCACCGATATTCGTACATGTTGCGAATTTTTAAACGCCAAGTATGACAATAGGAGTCAGAGCCTCCACTTACATACACTAAACAGTTACATCTTTGGTCAAAGATACACATTAGGTTGTAGTAGTGTAAACGTAGCCTCTGGCAGCTGGCGGATGTGACGCCAGGCAATGTATAGAGGAAGGGTTTCCTAGAACAAGGAGCAAAGTTCTGCTGTTGGTGGCCATGAGGACAACATGTCTGTGTAGTGTGCTACTATGTAAAATATCTTAATAAATGAGTTCAGTGAAAGTGGTACTTTTATTTCTACCATTCACGACTAATATCTAATAAATAACATCTATTATTTTTACTACTGCACGAGAATTAGATACCGACTCACCCACATCCAACGGACCTAAATGCATAAAATGTATCTTTATCAAAGAGGAAATAATATTTATTTCTATATGAGCCTTATGCTCTTTAGAATATTCAGATAAACAAATTCATAAATATCCGAACTGTAGCGTTGAAATATGTGGTAATTGTGGAAAAACAAGCTCTTTCCCAGGTCATATAGACCCAAGTATAATAGTGGGACTAAAACAGCATAAGGCGTCCAAACAAGAATGCTCTCCCAGCTTTCTCATCAGCCACCACCGGCCAAAACCTCCCTCCTCCACTGGAGATACTTGCCCACTCCTGTTCGGAAATTTGTACTGTGCTACCGGACATCGTTGGATAGTGATGATGTTCCACCGTAACGACAAGCGGCGGCACGCAGATCAAGACGACACAGCAGAGAGGGCTGTGAGATGACGTCAGACAATAGCACGCTGACTAAGGCGTCACCACGACAGGAGCGGCCGCTACACAAAGAGAATAAAACAGACGCGGCGCCTAGCTTCGGCCGCACTAGAGTCGCACTAGAAGAGTCACGACTTGTGAACTTGTGTTATTAGCTTGCATGGAAATTGTATCTACCGTAGGACACTGATTATTTTCATGTCGCCAATTGATTGTGACTCACCTTGAACATACGCAATTCAATTACTGGCATTAACTCCTTTAACATAAATTGCTTGTATGTTGTCTAGCTATACGAGAAAGCAGCTTCCTAGGCACCCTATAAGACACGAGTGGGCAGGATCCCACAGACGGACCGTCTATTAGTTTACAAGTGATATACGCGATTTTGAGCATTGTATTGAAAGTTGCGCATGTCAGAGAGGCCGCTTTTCCTTATAAACGGACATTAAACAATACTGGCGCTGTATTGTTATTCCGATCCCACGGACGCACACGTCTGCCTTTGTGAAAAGGCGTGAGCGCCCGTGTTTCGAACGAAGCTTAACGCTCCACCACTGACAGAAATTGCCTGGACAAAATACAAGTTCCATTGAGGTATTGCAAGGGAGTGAAGGTCACATCAAGAAACGGTCTCAGCCACTTTCCAAGCTTCAGACTTCTCTGCCTGAAAATAAATCTGACGAGAAACTGGCGATGGAACCTGCGTCCTTCCACAACGTAATCAGCGACGCTACTCATTCGGCTACGGAGGCGGCCTACAAATTTTGTGATCCTCATGTACACTGTTAAAGTAAGTACCAAAACTACGTATGTATACTTACGTGTGGATGTAACGAGGGGAACTCTCTAGGCTGCTCGTTCTTTTTCTCTGAGGCAGAAGTGGCCAATGGATAAAACATGAGTGACACCTCTCCTGACACTACCAGCGGTAGAAGAACATCAAATGAAGAGCCCTTCTTCTGCATTTTCTGTTCCAAGGATAGATGCAGTCGACGGATTTTATGTTTGGCAGCCTGCAACGTATTTCTTGTTTTTAGTAGAACACCTCCCCCACAGCGACAACTGTCTACACCTTAGTTTCGGAGGAAATTATATTGTTTCCTGACGATATTTTGAGTAGAGTCCTATCTCTGAGCCATTGTACCGCTACTGCTGTCGGACGGAGATGGGATAGTCGTCTTTCGTTTCTCGGACGCCTTTTAAGATGAGTGCATTATACGGCAGAATTCCACAAAGGAAATGTCGAAGGTTGTTCAGATTAATTTTATGAGTATTTAGAAACTAAGGCTTGTGGTCTCCAGCAGTTCCTTACAGAGTACTTACATTTCGGTTAGTTGTTACCCATTGTACCAGTGTTCCTTCGAAAATATCGCCACAATAGTGAAAATGTCGGCAGAGTTTGCTGTGAGTCCTGCTGGGGAAGCCAACTTGCCCCATTCGCTTGACCTTTTAGCTTGCAATCAGTTCTACTCCATTCTGTCGCAAGTTTATTTTTCCTATAGTATTACTTGTACTTTAACAGCGACACGCAGTAGCATGAAGATAACTGGTGAGGCACTGAGCGATATGCCCCTCCTGTAAGTGTTCACTGAAGATAGTGCTAAAACGGGTATGTTCAGATTTTCTCGCTGCGACTGCAGTCACCTTCCATCTGTACATCAAACGTACACGAATAACCGTAACCTTTCGTGTTACTGTGTTTCTTTGACTGCCTATTACGAGCTTCTTCGTAGTCGCGAAAGTATTTTCACAATAAAAAAGGATAATTCTGGTAACAAAATTGAATAAATCACAGTTCCATTATTGCGACCACAGGTCGTCTGTACCGCGATACTTGTAAAATATTCAAGAACAACTTCCGAAACTTGGTTGGTGCAATTCCGGCTAACACTGTATATTTAAGGTGGTACCAACCCACAATTGTGAACGGTGACTCCACCTGCGCATCAATAGGTGAACTCTGAATGTAAATTCATTATTTGTACGAGTCAGTATCAGAAACTGAATATTGCCTTGTTGTGGGAAAAATAGCTACAGATGAGTTGCTAGAGTATGTTTAATACAACCATCATTTTCGTTCATTGAAGCAATCATAATTTCGTAACACTGTTCGACGTCAGTATCAGCGTCAGAATGTGAACTACAGGGTGATACCGTGATAATGTCACAAACTTCAGTGATGATGGAGAAATTTAAACGTATCAATTTGAGGAGAGGAACCTTGGTCCTTAATGACCGAGTCAAAAGTTGTAAGCGAATATCGTCCTAGCATCTATCACATTAGAACCCATGTCATACGGTCATAAAGACTGTACGGTACACCGGCTGGTGTGGCCGAGAGGTTCTAGACGCTACAGTCTAGAACCGTGCAACCTCTACAGTCGCAGGTTAGAATCCTGCTTCGGGCGTGGATGTGTGTGATGTCCTTAGGTTAGTTAGTTTTAATTAATTCTATGTTATAGGGGACTGATGACCTCAGAAGTCCATAGTGCTCAGAGCCGTCTGAACCATTTGAACTGTACAGTACGAAAATATCAGAGTTTGTGTTGTGAACCAAAAGAAGTAAAAAGTGTAAGTAGGCTGTTTATGTTTTCTTATTGGCAACGTTACGTAGCGCTCTGTATGAAAATCATTGGCTGTGCTGTGTGCAGTCTGTGGCTAGTTTAAATTGCTGTCTGCCATTGTAGTGTTGGGCAGCGGCAGCTGGATGTGAACAGCGCGTAGCGTTGCGCAGTTGGAGGTGAGCCGCCAGCAGTGGTGGATGTGGGGAGAGAAATGGCGGAGGTTTGATATTTGTAAAAATGGATGTCATGAACTGCTGTATACATTATGACTGTTAACATAAATACATTGTTTGTTCTCTATTAAAATCTTTCATTTGCTAACTATGCCTACTAGTAGTTAGTGCCTTCCGTAGTTTGAATCTTTTATTTAGCTGGCAGTAGTGGCGTTCGCTGAATTGCAGTACCTTGAGTAATGAAGATTTTTGTGAGGTAAGTGATTTGTGAAAGGTACAGGTTAATGTTAGTCAGGGCCATTCCTTTGTAGGGATTTCTGAAAGTCAGATTGTGTTGCGCTAAAAATATAGTGTGTCACTTTAGTGAATGTTTGAGTACGTTCAGTTTTGCTCAGCTGTTTGAAAACCAAATACCTGTCAGCATGTCAAGAGTCAGCACTGTCTTTCCGATGGAAGGACAACACTACCTCTTCAAGACTGCATGGAAATCCACTACTTCCGTGTGCATTGTCTTTTACTGCTCAGACTTTGAGAAAAGAAACGGCAGTTTCACTGTGATGAATGATCAGGACTGTCTTTATGGACTGTGAGAAAATTTTAGCTTTTGACCAACATTGTTTCAATAAGTGTGTGCATTTGATATCTTTGTTATTGTAACTATGATAAATTTTATCAAATCATTATTGGCCACTGCCCAAAAAAATTTGTAAAATTTTTTGTGGGGAGCATAGGGGCTATGTAAGTAGGCTGTTTATGTTTTCTTATTGGCAACGTTACGTAGCGCTCTGTATGAAAATCACTGGCTGTGCTGTGTGCAGTCTGTGGCTAGTTTGCAATGTTGTCTGCCATTGTAGTGTTGGGCAGCGGCAGCTGGATGTGAACAGCGCGTAGCGTTGCGCAGTTGGAGGTGAACCGCCAGCAGTGGTGGATGTGGGGAGAGAAATGGCGGAGGTTTGATATTTGTAAAAATCGATTTCATGAACTGCTGTATACATTATGACGGTTAAGGTAAATACATTGTTTGTTCTCTATTAAAATCTTTCATTTGCTAACTATGCCTACTAGTAGTTAGTGCCTTCCGTAGTTCGAATCTGTTATTTAGCTGGCAGTAGTGGTGCTCGCTGTATTGCAGTAGCTTGAGTAACGAAGATTTTTGTGACGTAAGTGATTTGTGAAAGGTACAGGTTAATATTAGTCAGCGCCATTCCTTTGTAGGGATTTCTGAAAGTCAGATTGCGTTGCGCTAAAAAATATTGTGTGTCAGTTTAAGCACAGTCATGTATAATTGTTAAAAGGGGACGTTTCAAAAGATGGGTATTAAACATGGAATCTAAAATTAAAACATCTGGACGTGTAAATACTTATCCATCCTCAATACTGTGAAACATATCTATTCTATTTCAAGCACTTTAGTTTCTATATTTCTTAGGAGGTAGGACTAGACAAGAAAAAAATTGTCAAGGAAAAACGGGCTCTGCGATGGGCCATTTGGACTGAATTGGTAAGTATTAAAGGGCCCTGTTTACTGGCGTTTTGTCCCTGTTTTGGCCAATATACGGGGTAAATCACCTGAAACTTACACCGCAAATATTGCGGAAATGGAAATTGCCATTAATGTGTGATTTTCACATAATAGATTGGTAGCCAGTGGCTTGTATGTTTAGCCAGTCAACAGACCGTAACAGTACTTACAAAGTTAATTTTTTATGGAAACACACAATTTTTAAATGGGACATAGGCTGTTGACATTATCAAATAATACTTAGGATATATTAGAATGCCAGTGGTGCTTGTTGTAGGATTCTAGCGCAAATGGTTTACGAGACATGGCATTTTGAAGACTTTCCACATTGACACATGTACAATACCTGTGGTAGCACGCACTAAAGAACAAGACAAGCGTATACACTACTCATGCGGATTCTGACCAGTAACGAAACAACTGACCATCACAGGATTTGTACATAATGACCGCTGTCAGCGGCAATAGACGCTGCCAGTCTGGTATGGAACGACTTCTGCAGACGTACTCTGGCATTACAGCAGCAGCAGTTACACATAATTTCGGGTGTAGATGGTATGACGACGTTTTTCAGCTTTTCCCACAGAAAAAAATTCGACAGTCGTGAAACGCGGGGAACGATCCCAGGAAGGTACAGATCCCCTGCGCCCAGTCCAGTGATTAGGAAACAATTCGTGAAGTCATCCTTAGTACTTCGTCCACCATGGGCTGTACAGCTATCATACTAGTACGATGGGTCCCACCTAGTCTGGAGAGGTATCTCTTCTGGCATCCATGGAAGATGGTCTGCAAGAAGGATGCGGTACTTGCATGCCTCCTGCGTTCCGTCCATGAACAACTGGGCTACGAGCTGATGGTTCACTTTCCCACACCTCATGAGTACACTAAACAGACTCTGGCGTTCCACTGAGGCATTGTTATAAGATCAATAGTGCGTGGTTCCGTCGTTTGCCTGGCCTAGACAGGTAAGTGTGGCTTCCTCACTAAACAAGAAACATGATACTCGTTCCCCGCAGTTCTTCATGAAGAGATATGTGGTAGAGATGGAACCTCTGTAGATGGAAAATGGATAGGACGCATACTTAGCTCGTACTACTTCCCGGTGCGAGTGTGGGAACTAATGTGCGGATGAACTGCAAAGGCAGTAAGAACATTACTAATTTCATCCTCTTCTGTCGTCACCTGTTTCTTCCGTTTACGTTGTCTAGGTATTACACTATCACTTTCACGTAAATGGTTGAAGAGGTTGATAAATGATTGCCGCGATGGTTGACTTCTAGTGGGTTACTTTGCCGTGTACATCGTACAACAACGAACTGCATTCCTCTTACATTCTGCATACGTTGTGAGCATGTCGGCTTCTGCATTCGTAAATCCAATTGTCCGTTCACGACCTTCTGCTCGGACTGTCACACTCTAACTGACTAGCAGTGCGCTATGCAATCATGGAAAACACAAGCACATCGTTTCCAAACATAACAACTTCTTACCTAACAACTAATTTGATTGCGTGGTACACTTAACAACATCGTACTAGCACCTAATCAGGTGAAATGGCACAAACATTTGTCGGCGAGGAAACTTTTTAAAACATTCGCTCTGGACTCCTTTCAACGGGAGAATGTCTATTGGCATTAACAACTAAAAGCTGGGTAAATTGGAATTTCAGTGATGTTTTTTGCAGAGGTGTATGTTTCCACAAAAATGTACCTTCTAAGCATTATTGCATACTGCTTATTGGCTACCAATATATAAGTTCCTGACTGTCAAACTACTGTGTCAAAACCACATATCGATACCACTTTCAATACCGCAACGTTTCGGGTGAAGAGAACCACCCTTTCTGAGTGGACTGGGTCGGATTTGTGTACTTGAATGGGAACCTCCTATTTTTATAGCGTATAGATTCTACGGAAAAAATACATACGGTCTGCTAAAACTATTTTTTGTCATGTGTGCTAAATCGCGCTGCAGTTGATAAATTTTAAATGTACTACTGAGAACCGATGCATTTCGTTCTACATTTCATTTACGATGTAAATATAAACATTTGCGTTCTAACGGTTGATACTGATGTTCGAAAGTGATGCAAATGTGATCGTACAGTACACTGATATGAGTAGACATTGACATTTCTGGCAAACAATCTACTTTTATGGTGAAATAGTTTTCTATTCCCTTCGGGGTTGATTGTGGTGAGCCTTCAAACCATCGGAATGCTTGATTTCGGTGGCCGCCCTTATACTCAGCCATCAGGGTCATTTCAATATGTTTCCATTTAACCGCACTATCGTGCTGGCCGAAACGCGACTATTGGTGGAATGGAAACCAAAACCATTGCAATATGGTTGAATATCCATGAAGAGATAATGAGAGGCGCACCTGCCATGGATACACACTTATTTCGTAAATTCTCACACTGTCGCTAAATCGTTCAGCGCCGCACCACGCGGCATGTCCCACTGAACGACGGGAGCTTTAGAAGTACGAGCATGCAACGTCTCGGCAACACTTCTCCTTGGGACCCGTTCTGACAAAGCTGGCGTAATTCATGTTGTATCCGTGCAGAAACAGTGAATCAAGGTTTCACTGGATGCTGAATCGGTAGAGGTGGTCCGGTAACGCGGCTTGCGAAATCATCTGACCATCCGCCATTGGCTTTTTTTTTTTTGTGGTGTTATCTCAAGGATAAACTGTCTGCAGGAGAACCAAGTACTCAGCAGAACATGTTGAAAGGTACAGTAAGGCTTGCAGAAACATTCCTCCAGATATGTTCTCATGTGCGTGTTTTTCTGAGGGACCACAGTGCTGAGGTCATAAAAAATGGTTCAAATGGCTCTGAGCACTATGGGACTAAAGTTCTATGGTCATCTTAGAACTACTTAAACCTAACTAACCTAAGGACAGCACACAACACCCAGTCATAACGAGGCAGAGAAAATCCCTGACCCCGCCGGGAATCGAACCCGGGAATCCGGGCGTGGGATGCGAGAACGTTACCGCACGACCAAGCGCTGCAGACTGAGGTCAGCAGTCCCTAGACTTACACATTACTTAAACTAACTTACGGTAAGAACAACACACACATACACCGATGCCTAATGGAGGACTCGAACCTCCGGTGGGAGGGGCAGCGCAAACGGTGTCATGACGCCTCTAACCGCGCGGCCACTACACGTTACCCACCAGATATGCTTTTAAGTTTCGTACTTGCATTGCACAAAAGAATTAACGAGTGTATTAAAATAGAAGGAATTCAGTTTGAGTGTTTATTAGGAATTACAGTTATGGTGAGAGGCAAGGGTAGCCCCCGAAATCAAGCACCCCAATTGTGAGAGGCAAGGGGACTTCTCAAATCAAACACCCCCATGATGACAGGGAATACGACTCACAGATACCAAGAAAACCGATGCAACCAAAAACGACGTTGTTCCTGGATCACACTAAAAGTAGTTTCTAACCAGAAATCGCAAAGACTAATCATACTGTACTGTAAAATCGATCTGTGACGTAAATTCCGAACATAAATAGCAACCGTTAGACCGCAGTGCTTTACATTTACATTTTAAATTAATGTAGAATCCAATGTGTCAGTTCATAATTGAAAACACTGGCACACTTGATATTTGTCGACTACAGCGCCATTCACTACGAATGGAAAACAATGGTTTGGTAAACCGTAGATATTACTTGGCGCAGGATCGGAGTATGGAACAAATAGGGAGATTTCCCATTTAAAAGTACAAAGGAGATCCCGGCCGCGCAGGAGGGTTGGTTAGGACGTGGCCCGTTGTGGCACAGGCAGATGCCCCTTTACTAATGATAACTTTTCATCTGAAATACTGTTTCGTATTGTGTCGTTTCGAGATATTTAGTGGTCTCCCGTTAAAGGAAACAAGCTGTATGTGTTGGGAGTAACGGATAAAAGTCCAGATATTATTATGTGTAGTACTTAATACACTCCTGGAAATTGAAATAAGAACACCGTGAATTCATTGTCCCAGGAAGGGGAAACTTTATTGACACATTCCTGGGGTCAGATACATCACATGATCACACTAACAGAACCACAGGCACATAGACACAGGCAACAGAGCATGCACAATGTCGGCACTAGTACAGTGTATATCCACCTTTCGCAGCAATGCAGGCTGCTATTCTCCCGTGGAGACGATCGTAGAGATGCGGGATGTAGTCCTGTGGAACGGCTTGCCATGCCATTTCCACCTGGCGCCTCAGTTGGACCAGCGTTCGTGCTGGACGTGCAGACCGCGTGAGACGACGCTTCATCCAGTCCCAAACATGCTCAATGGGGGACAGATCCGGAGATCTTGCTGGCCAGGGTAGTTGACTTACACCTTCTAGAGCACGTTGGGGGGCACGGGATACATGCGGACGTGCATTGTCCTGTTGGAACAGCAACTTCCCTTGCCGGTCTAGGAATGGTAGAACGATGGGTTCGATGACGGTTTGGATGTACCGTGCACTATTCAGTGTCCCCTCGACGATCACCAGTGGTGTACGGCTAGTGTAGGAGATCGCTCCCCACACCATGATGCCGGGTGTTGGCCCTGTGTGCCTCGGTCGTATGCAGGCCTGATTGTGGCGCTCACCTGCACGGCGCCAAACACGCATACGACCATCATTGGCACGAAGGCAGAAGCGACTCTCATCGCTGAAGACGACACGTCTCCATTCGTCCCTCCATTCACGCCTGTCGCGACACCACTGGAGGCGGGCTGCACGATGTTGGGGCGTGAGCGGAAGACGGCCTAACGGTGTGCGGGACCGTAGCCCAGCTTCATGGAGACGGTTGCAAATGGTCCTCGCCGATACCCCAGGAGCATCAGTGTCCCTAATTTGCTGGGAAGTGGCGGTGCGGTCCCCTACGGCACTGCGTAGGATCCTACGGTCTTGGCGTGCATCCGTGCGTCGCTGCGGTCCGGTCCCAGGTCGACGGGCACGTGCACCTTCCGCCGACCACTGGCGACAACATCGATGTACTGTGGAGACCTCACGCCCCACGTGTTGAGCAATTCGGCGGTACGTCCACCCGGCCTCCCGCATGCCCACTATACGACCTCGCTCAAAGTCCGTCAACTGCATATACGGTTCACGTCCACGCTGTCGCGGCATGCTACCAGTGTTAAAGACTGCGATGGAGCTCCGTATGCCACGGCAAACTGGCTGACACTGACGGCGGCGGTGCACAAATGCTGCGCAGCTAGCGCCATTCGACGGCCAACACCGCGGTTCCTGGTGTGTCCGCTGTGCAGTGCGTGTGATCATTGCTTGTACAGCCCTCTCGCAGTGTCCGGAGCAAGTATGGTGGGTCTGACACACCGGTGTCAATGTGTTCTTTTTTCCATTTCCAGGAGTGTATGTACAGAAAATGGTTGCGTTTGTTGTTATTCCTCCACTTCTAAATGTCTTCCTGTAAACATGTCACGTTATTTATAACTAGAATTTTTGATCATTCCTTCAGGACTTCGACATCAGTAAACGTGCTAGTACATATGTATTTTACAGAGTGCGTATTCCGTCTGAATAGCCACGTATCAAATATTGTAGTATAAAAGACGTTTGACGACAGCAACGCTGCTTTAGTGTCATTCTTTTAACACGACACACGTAAGCTTATCGGCTAAAACATGATCACCCATTTAAAAGAACACCCTGATCGCTTTGGAGCGTTGCATACAATGTAGAACTGGTATCAGTCTTCCCGCAAACATGTTACGCAATTTGTAACTACAACCGTTGTTCATTCCTTCGGAGGTTAGTGCCGTAAAAATGCCAGTTCGTAGGAGCTTAGCAGAATCATGATAAAAAGCCAAAGTTTTTTTTCTTTGTTTTGCGTATCTGTACATATAACCATAAGACTTCTCTCTCTCTCTGGGATACTGATCGGATGATATTATATTGGATAATATATTGTTGTTCTTCTTATGCCTTATCTCTACACAAGCATTGCAGTAATCTGAAAATCGCTTATAATTTTTTTGTGTTAGACCAACAGTATTAGTGGAGATGAGTGAAAGTATGGAGTACACATAAAGATGCAAAACATAATCAAACCTGAAACTTCCTGGCATATTAAAACTGTGTGCCGGACCGAGACTCGAACTCGGGACCTTTGCCTTTCGCGAGCAAGTGCTCTACCAACTGAGCTACCCAAGCACGACTCACGCACCGTCCTCACAGCTATACTTCTGCCAGTACCTCGTCTCCTACCTTCCAAACTTTACAGAAGCTCGCGCCCCGGGGCGTGAGTCGTGCTTGGGTAGCTCAGATGGTAGAGCACTTGTCCGCGAAAGGCAAAGGTCCCGAGTTCGAGTCTCGGTCCGGCACACAGTTTTAATCTGCCAGGAAGTTTCATATCAGCGCACACTCCGCTGCAGAGTGAAAGTCTCATTCTGGAAACATCCCCCAGGCTGTGGCTAAGCCATGTCTCCGCAATATGCTTTCTTTCAGGAGTGCTAGTTCTGCAAGGTTCGCAGGAGAGCTTCTGTAAAGTTTGCAAGGTACGAGACGAGGTACTGGCAGAAGTAAAGCTGTGAGGACGGAGCGTAGGTCGTGCTTGGGTAGCTCAGTTGGTAGAGCACTTGCCCGCGAAAGGCAAAGGTCCCGAGTTCGAGTCTCGGTGCGGCACATAGTTTTAATCTGCCAGGAAGTTTCATATCAGCGCACACTCCGCTGCAGAGTGAAAATCTCATTCTGGATAATCAGAACCGGTTCAGCACACCTATAGTGACACCTTGTGAGACATATGAAATGACAAAACGTAGTGAAACAATTATTTCTAGTTTTTTGAAGTAGTTTTTCTTCAATATTTTGCAGACTGCAGATTCAGTTTGAAGAAAACATGTATGAAAGGTCGAGGAATGAAAGACAATTGACGATTGCAACGCTGCTTTAGTGTCGTTCTTATAATAGGATGCATATGAGCTTATCGGCTAAAACTTGGTTGCCCCCGTAAAAGAGCACTCTGATCGCTTTGAAGAGTTGCAGACAATGTAGAACTGGTATCAAGAGCAGATGCCGTAGTCTTTTGCTGTGGGTGATAAATTTCTAGTTCTGTGCGTTTATATTACTTCTCCTAACAACATGTATCGGTACCAAAATGAAAAGGTGCGACAAACAAAGAAAACGAAAGACGTACATTCGAACATATTGATTTTAATCAGAAGCTTTATTGCTGAACCATCAGGAAACAATACAAATTCGCAGTTTACACACAAAAAAGGTTCTAGTATTGTTTTAAGAGTCCAGTGTAGACGATTTGGGTTAAAACTGTCTGTGTAGAACCAGCGCTACATTACCAGTTCGGTTTCAGAATGGATGCTTCCAACCCACATCGCTGGATCGGGATAGTTGCGTCCAACACGAGGTCCAAACTACATTCCTGGATCTGTATTCCTGCGTCCAACAGTAGGTCCAAACCACATCCATGGTTCAGGATGGCTGCGTCCAACTCGAGGTCCAAACCACGTCCCAGGTTCTGGATCGCTACGTCCAATACGAGGTCCAAACCACGTTCCAGTAGCTGGATTGCGGCGTCCTATACGAGGTCCAAACCATGTGCCAGGCTGCGGAAGGCTCCATCCTACGCGAGGTCCAAACGACTCCTTGGGTCTGGCGTGACTGCGATCAACACAGGATCCTGCTGAGTGACCTAATTCACTTTTTAGCACATTAAGACTAGGCGTTTCTGCTGTAGGAATAATCTCTCCAGCAAAGATGTCTGATTTATGTTCTTCAACGCTGTCTCGAAATAACGTATTCCAGTGGTTTTCGTCGCCTTCAATATTGCGTTCAAACCATTTATCGAAATCTGCTTCCAAGTTGTTCCTTTTACTGCGTGAAAAATTTTCAATACGTTTCTGTGTTTCAGTATTGCAGATGCCACCATTACGCTCGTTTAAATCTAGTAATACCACTGAAGTTTTGACACACAACAGCAAAGCCGCTAAAGTCAAGAGAAGAACAGCTAAGACGTCCATGCTGCTCTTCATCTTAGGGGTTCTGCGGCCACAGTGAAAAGGGATCTGCCTCTTATAGCAAACAGGCCGCCATTATCGTCACTACAGGCGGTCCTGATATTGTACTGCGGTAGCGTTATATTCTGTTCACGTTCGTCAGCTATTTATCTTTGTCAGCCAACAACAGGTGAACACTCAGTCACCCACTTTTCGCCGTGTCGAGTACTATTAGAGGCTGACGTTACAGACCCCTACATCTCTTTGCGGCACTAAAACGTTTCAAGCCGCGCCACCACCAGTTGTCGAAAATTTTTCACATTTGTTATTTGAGGGAGAGTCGCTACAATACTGCATTTCTTTCAGTGTTACATTTTTTTCTACGTTATTCCACCATGAATCCTTTGATTGATGTTCATAACCATATTCTCAGTTTCTGGTAAATAAACTGTCTCCAAAGCACGTTGTCGATACAATGTTTGATCCAAGTTATTTTATTTTGTCTTGTAACTAAACAGTGTCATTCACAGTGAAGGGGACAAAATTTCTTTAAATGCTTGCGTCGAATCATTGTTTCAGTGTGACAGCATCCACATACTGTTGAAGCTTGAGTATGTTACGTTCGAAGTTCTCCGCCTCGTCCAAGAAACCATGAGACTAGATTTCTGGCAGTGTTTCATGTACGTTTTGTGTACGTTATCATCTGATTAATTTGGAGCCATTAATAATTTATTGTGTATTTTACTTATTTTTACCACTACTGTCCCGAGCAATCGTATTCAAAGAAAGATATCATTTTCACTACGCTGTTTGCTTGAAATGACTATGTTGTTTAGTACCAGTTGCAATTTCGCGGTTTAGGTCATTTTCGCATATAGAAATTAATAGTAAGTAAATGGCAAATGTCACATTTCATAAATGCCTCATTTAATGAATGCTTCTGATAGGTTCGATAATGCGGACCGCGACCGCAGAGCCAAAGATAATGTAGTGATTTGTTGGAGTAAAAGAGCTCTTGACGCACAGAAGAAGGTAGCTGTCTGTGAGGGAAAAAGGATGGAGTAGGCAGTCTTTGGGGTTTGGTGTGCGACGTCACCAAGAGTTAGATTAATACAGGAATGTCAGTACTGTTGAACATTGGAAGCAGAAGTCTTCATGAAAATAAGGTAAAGATTTTCAGTAATTGTGGTTTCTATTCTTGTCAGCGTGTTAGTACATGTATGGATGATTTGGCTGATAATTTGTAGTTGTTGAGTAACCCCACAATGCACGTAAACCGTTTTGGTTAAAAGGCTAATTAGATATTTGACTTTGCAATGTTTCTAAAAATTTTTAACAGAGATATATTTAATTTGATAATTTGCATTTATGTTGGATTATTCAAGATAGATAAATCCCATTGTTTGTGAACCAATAGGGAGCAATGTAACTTCAATTATCATATATTTTTGAAATACAAACTTAACTTGCAGTATAATTTTGCTAAAAGAACTGAATGTTAGTAACTCACCATACTGAGTACTGCCTCCCTGTCCAGAACATATTTTTTAAAGAAGTTGGATTTTCTTAAATGTTCTCGTTTATCAGCCAAATGAATTCCATGTGCTTATCAAGTATTATGGCCTGCATTGCACACTGCTGAGCCTGTAGTTAGCATATTTATATTTTTTATGAGGGACCAGAATATATCGCGTTCCACCGTTGCTTTAGAGGTAAGACAATTTGACTTATTTACTATTTGCACAGGGACCAAAGTTATAAGTTTTCAAGAGGGCCTTAGGATTTTTTATGGGTATTGGGAGCTGCATTGTTCATTCAATTCGTGAAGTTTTGCTAACAACAGCAGAGTAAGTACAATACTTGCTCTTAAAACACGCAACACGACAATTCGAGTTCTGTATCCATTCAGCAATACAGACATTCAATCAATTGTAATCTTTCTCTTTCTTTTTATTACGGATCGTTCCAACTGCTGAATTCGAAAGTGAACTGTAGCATGCCACTGTCCCATACTGCAAAATAGAATACCTGTTTTAACTTAACAGTACATTGTAAATGAATTGCTTTCTTTGTATATACCGATGCCGTTGTTCCCTATAAGAAGAGTTCGTATGAGTTTAGCTAGTTTCATTTTGGTGCTAATGCTAATTCGGTATCCATTGAAAGCAGAAACCATTACATACATGTTCTTAAGGGCTCCTCTTATCGTTGAGTGTATCCTTAAGTGTATACAGAGTGAGTCACCTAACATTACCGCTGGATATATTTCGTAAGCCACATCAAATACTGACGAATCGATTCCACAGACCGAGCGTGAGGAGAGGGGCTAATGTAATTGGTTAATACAAACCATACAAAAATGAACGGAAGTATGATTTTTAACACAAACCTACGTTTTTTTAAATGGAACCACGTCAGTTTTGTTAGCACATCTGAACATATACACAAATACGTAATCAGTGCCGTTTGTTACATTGTAAAATGTTAATTACATCCGGACATATTGTAACCTAAAGTTGACGCTTGAGTAACACTCCTCCGCTGTTCGATCGTGTATCGGAGTGAACCGAATTACGTAGGGATCCAAAGGGAACGGTGATGAACCTTAGGTACAGAAGAGACTGGAACAGCACATTCGTCCAGAAGCTAACACCTTTTTATTGGTCTTTTGGACTGACACAGTACAGTGGCGTCTCAATTCAGGTGCTGTAACTACTGTTTGTTTGCATTTAGTACAGTTAGAAACTCTCCCACCGGCTCAAGTAGATCATTGACTCCATAGCTTTAAATGTTCATTTTTCAAAGAAACGTAACAGTTTCTCATAAGCACATAACATGATACTTCATTAAAACGATAAATGTTGCCAATTATGTTCGCTGGCTATTGGCCTTCTAATTTGATGTATCAGTTTGTTATATATCTTTATTGTTCAATTGTAGCATGGTCTCTTAAACAGTGGTATCATTGTTTGCAGTAAGAGTACTCTTTGCTTATATTTGTTCTTCTTAACTGAGAAGTTGCGATATAATGTTAGGGAGTCAGATATCTACATTTAGTTAAAAGGGACACAAAACCAGAAATAAATCTGCTAATTCCTCTTTGTATGGTGTAGCTAAAGGAATTTTCTTTGTATTCTTCCGAACTGGTTCCCAACGCTTCTGTGCATTGTTTTCCAATGTGGCCATTGCTACCGCATTATTTGATTACGTATTTGTTTATATGTTCAGATGTGCTAACAAAACTAACGGGGTTCCATTTAAAAAAACGTAGGTTTGTGTTAAAAAACAGACTTCCGTGCATTTTTTATGGTTTGTATCAACCAATTACACTAGCCCCTCTTCTCACGTTCGGTCTGTGGAATCGATTCCTCAGTATTTGATGTGGTTTACGAAATATGTCCAGCGGTAACGTTAGGTGACTCACCCTGTATGTCTGGTGGCACAAAGAAAGTATCTTGCGTTACGACCTGCTTCACAGAGAGCTCTGTTGGCAAACACGCCTACTGCACATCTTCTAATGTGGCATCTGTATGTGTTTACCTTTCTTGCCCCTTATCAATAAAACAACAAGAATGTTAGTTTTCGTTTTCTTTTGTTTGTTCTGTTTCGATGATTACGCTTTAGACGTGGCTTAGCTCAGAATCGCTCAGAGTCGCTGTATGTGTGGGCTCGAAAAACTACTTACGCATCCGATGGTTTTTGGTAACAATGTGGAACGTATTGTGGACAATTTCTCTGATATATGTGTCTATTTTGCTGAATAACCTAACGGGAAACGCTATTAATAAGCCCTACTCCCATACAACTCTTATCTCATCGTAATACCATACTGTGATTGCCTATCTCAATTAAATGTGAACTCTTTCGTCATACGCAAGTAGTTTTAACAGGCTACATTGTAAGTACGACAGTGTTGCTGTGAGAGTAGTTGCTGAATGAGGCACAGGTAACAGAGTATTCAGTTATAAGATTTCCTTAACAGATTTGTGTTTTTCGTAGCAGTTTCGCGGTGTTTTATGTTTTTTACCCATAAATCACTTGTTACTGAACGTAGCGAGACGTCTTAAGATGAAAAAAAAGTCTATAAATTGGACAGACAGGGTAAAACGTTACACTCGCGTCAGTTTGGAATTGAAAGCTTCAGCCTATTACTCTTTACAGTTCGTCGACTTTTCTATGGAGAAGCCGAACAATTGCACGTTCACAGCCTCCTCATTGAATTTATGGTGGCTGATATAGATAATTCGCAATGTAAACGACGGGAGTAGTTGAAGTTGTTGCTTGAAAGTAATTTCCGATTTCTGTTTTGATAAGTCAACGACATACCGAAATGGAATTCATTCAGAATCTTTGATTGGTATATCGCGAATATATCGAATGAATCTTGCAAAATGTCATTCCAGGTAGTAACTAAACTATGACAGCGTCACCAGGCATGTTCCACTATGTTGTCATGATAGTGTCATAGTCGTGGCAGGACGATTATGTTTCTACAGGCACTGTCTTTCTTGGGTGGGCTAATAATTTGGGTAGCATCTTGTGCATCAAAGATGCAGCGGCTTAATTACTTTTCCTACGTCGTCGTGAGAAGTATTCTAGTAATCATGGGGAGGGAGAAGAACGAAAAGTTGCACAGACCACCGCAGTGCATACGAAAGGAAATTAATATAATCCACTTAGTTACAGATCTGTTTCATTGACGTAGACGTGTAGCAGGACGTGTGAACAAATACTTTGTTCCAACGGTATGATTTACAGAGAAATGTCTTACCTATTGGCATCAAACTAACATGGGTCAGGAAAGCATCACTCTTGTGTGACACAAATGGCAAACTGGCATTTTATTCGTACGATGTACTGCGTACAGGGGCTCTCCAGTTGATTTAGTTTTTACAGAGTTCCAGAAACGCTTTTGATATCATTCCTCATAAGCGGCTTCCAACCGCATTGCTTTCCTTTGGATAATTGTTTCAGTTGTGCGACTGGATACGTGATCTGCTACATGAAAGGTCACAGTTTGCAGTAACTGACGGGACGTCACCTAATGAAACGGAAGTGATGAGTGTGATTCCATAATTAACTTGACGTAGACCTTCTGTTATTTCCATTACATATGTAAACTATTTAGCAGGCAATCAGAAAATTTGCCTTACATTTGTGGCAGGAAAATGCTGCAGTCTAGTATACTCCCTTAAGAGCAAAAAGAATTGGAAATTGATTTTGAAAGTATATCATCACTGTAGAAAACGTGAAAATTGTCCCTAAATAATTAAATGTGTGAGATTCTCCACATCAATACCAAAAGAATTTCTTTACAGTTCGCTTACACGATAATTCAGTCACACTTAAAGGCTGCCTGTTCAAGTAAATATCTAGGAGCTACGATCATGAGAAATCTCAGTTGAGACCTTCATATGCAAATTATTGTGGGGAAGGAAACCAAAGACCACGTATTATTGGTAGAATGCGAAGAAAATGCAACAAATGGTTTGAAGTGACCACCCTTACTTGTCCTTCCTCTGCATAAGTCTTCCTGCGTGGTATCGGATCGCTACGAGGGAGGACTGATACAGGACATCGAAAATATTGAGAGGACAGCTCGTTTTGTATTACCACGAAATAGCGGAGATTGCGTCACGGACATAATCAAGGACAAACGAAGGAAATCTTTGAAACGCAGACGTTTTACTTTACTTTACACTAAATTCCAATCACCAACCTCTTCCGCTGAATGCCATAATATATTTTTTACCCCAAAATTCATGGGATACATGACCATTTTGATAAGTGACATCAGGTCTAGTTGTTCATTATTTCCACTCGGTTTTTGAGATTGGAACGGTAGGTACATAATTTAACACCGATTCAAAGAAATCCCTGCAAGGTACTTAGTTGTGAGTTGCAGAGTATTCATATAGGTTTGGATGCAGATGCCAAGCGAGGCCTAGCAGGAAGGAGGGAGGAATCTAGGAAGAGATAGGAGTTCAGAAGCGCACTATAAATGGGTAAAAAGCTTGCAAATTATTTCTTACCTAAACGTATGCTATAGTTCGTTTTATCTTAGGACAGAGGGAAAAGGGAGGAATGTTTTCAGAACGAAGAATGGATTACACATAAGGGGACATAAAAGAATACGGTTTCATTGGTTTTCGAGAGAATGATAGAGAACAATAAAGAAAGCAGGATTTTTTTTCTTTTTTTTTTTGTTCGCTTTAGTTCGTTGCATCTGCTCGGGGCGGACGTCGGAAGAGGTAGAAGGGCAACTTAGGTGGTAATATAAAAGAGGAGAGCGAGAGAATGGAGAAGAAATTAACAATGAATAAACGTAAGAGCAAGTAATTTGCATAATTTTTGGAGGACGGAAAGTGTATTAATGAATGTAGAGGAAAGGGAGATGTATTTGAAGTAACGCACAATACTTTTAAAGCGTCTGTCTCAGCTGACTAGGTACTTTTTAAGTACCTAGTCAGGTTATAAACGAAATAAAAACATAATGTTTAACAAACTGTACATTTCAAAATAATAAAAAACTAATCTCCTCCCGAACAGGCCATGAAGGACCAATCTTACTTACCGGCCGCCATGTCATCCTTAGACCACATGCGTCACTGGATGCGGATATGGAGGGGCATGTAGTCAGAATACCGCCCTCCAGGCCGAATGTCAGTTTCCGAGACCGGAGCCGCTATTTCTCAATCAAGTTTGCCTCAAAAGGGCTGAGTGCACCCCGCTTGCCAACACTGCTCGCACACCAAAAGGTCGCCCATCCAAGTGCTAGCCCATTCCCACAGTGCTGAACTTCGGTGACGGGAACCGGTGCTAACACTATGGCAAGGCCGTTGGCACATTTCAAAATAAACTTGCTTCAATTAGAAAGGCAACTGAAAGGAAAACTAGCTCCATTTTTATTTCATCTGTTGCCAAGTGATCTTCCACTGGCTCTCAGTGAGGACAAATGAAGTGAAACAAGACATAATGAAACGTTTTAAGAACTCTACTGTTTTATCCAGAATCCCACATTATTTTTCACTTCTGTCATGCGTCTTGGCATAGAATGTGTAAGCGGTCGAACGTAACAGCCTTAAGAAGCAGCTTTCTCCCAGGCTTCTAGAGCGCAGTCCCAAAGAGCGTCAGCTGTCGTTGGTTGGTTTAGCGGCTGGTTCTCTGTTAATATTTTGGCGACCTCAGCTTAGTATCAGCAGCCCGTGGCGGTCACGTCCAACAAATTGACGCCAATATTGGAGAGATGATGCTGAACGAATGCAGAATTGTGAATGGGAGAACGGTAGTCTCGCAGTGTGTAGTACAGTTCTCTGTACAGCATTTGAACTGACACAAGCATCACATTTTCCAATTTGTCGGTATACTACTCGATATCGAGCATGTCCGAAAGAACAGACACCATATTAATATAAGTATATAGTTGTGGCAACACCAGCCATGACCTTCTTCTTCTGTGCTGATGCACACATATTCCCCGAACTCTTACGGGACTTAGTAAGAATGTCTTCCACGAGTAATGAGTGTGTTGGGGTGGGACACTACGAATATAGTGTGTGGACATACAAGGTGAGAATGTGGGTCTCGCGAGACGCATGCGCGAGATAATCCCTGGAGTCGCGCTATCTTCTGTGCCCTCGGTGTCTCAGACGATAGAGCGTCTGCCATGTAAGTAGGAGATCCTGGGTTTGAGTCCCGGTCGGGGCACACATTTTCACCTGTCCCCATTGATAGATATCAACCCCCGTTTGTAGCTGAAGGTATTAATGTAATTCTAACTTCGTTCTCAGATGAGGTCGAATAACGGCCATGCTGGCAGTTTTCTTGCGTCTGCTAAGGGTGGCGTCAATAACAGTACATTCGTTCCACATTCGCCCCAACATGTAATGTTCCCCCGTTAAATTATTTATATTTGAATCCCCTAGGAATGTCGTTAGATCTATTACCCTCAAATTTGTTTTACTTATCTATTTCTCGAACGAAACACTGTTAGTAATCATTAGGAGAAACCAATACATTTTATTGTTTAAGGCCAATTGTCACTTTATGATCAGTGAAAATATATTTTCACCATATTTCGCATTTAGATCCGTTCTTCTTAGGAGTTTATTAGACGGCAGAATACCTGTCACAGATCTAGGAGCAATTTTCTGGTTGCCTTCTAAATAGTTCATATACAGGGTGGTCCATTGATAGTGACCGGGCCAAATATCTCACGAAATAAGCATCAAACGCAAAAACTACAAAGAACGAAACTCTTCTAGCATGAAGGGGGAAACCAGATGGCGCTATGGTTGGCCCGTTTGATGGGACTGCCATAGGTCAAACAGAAATCAACTGCTTTTTTTAAAATAGGAACCCCCATTTTTTATTACATATTGAATATGAATGTTTTAGCTGGACTACTTTTTTCGCTTTGTGATAGATGGCGCTGTAATAGTCAGAAACGTATAAGTACGTGGTATCACATAACATTCCGGACCGTTCACCGGATAGTTACGTTATTTAAGGAAACAGGAAGAGTTCAGCCACATGTGAAACGTCAACCACGACCTGCAACAAAGGAGGTGTTTTAGCTGTTGTCGCGGGTAATCCGCACACCAGTAGCAGACAAACTGCGCGAGAATCGGGAATTTCAAAAAAGTCGGTGTTGAAAATGCTACATCAACATCGACTGCACCCGTACCATATTCCCATGCACCAGGAATTGCATGGCGACGACTTTGAACGTCGTGTACAGTTCTGCCACTGGGCACAGGAGAAATTAAGGGACGATAACAGTTTTTTTGCACTCGTTCTTTTTAGCGACGAAGCGTCATTCATCAACAGCGGTAATGTAAACCGGCATAATATGCACTATTGGGCAACGGAAAATCCACGATGGCTGCGACAAGTGGAGCATCAGCGACCTCGGTGGGTTAATGTATGGTACGGCATCATGGGAGGATGGATAATTGGCCCCATTTTATCGACAGCAATCTAAATGGTGTAATGTATGCCGATTACCTACGTAATTTTTTACCGATGTTACTACAAAATGCTTGACTGCTTCACAGAATGGCAATTTACTTCCAACATGATGGATGTCCGGCACATAGCTCGCATGCGGTTGAAGCGGTATTGAATAACATACACTCCTGGAAATTGAAATAAGAACACCGTGAATTCATTGTCCCAGGAAGGGGAATCTTTATTGACACATTCCTGGGGTCAGATACATCACATGATCACACTGACAGAACCACAGGCACATAGACACAGGCAACAGAGGATGCACAATGTCGGCACTAGTACAGTGTATATCCACCTTTCGCAGCAATGCAGGCTGCTATTCTCCCATGGAGACGATCGTAGAGATGCTGGATGTAGTCCTGTGGAACGGCTTGGCATGCCATTTCCACCTGGCGCCTCAGTTGGACCAGCGTTCGTGCTGGACGTGCAGACTGCGTGAGACGACGCTTCATCCAGTCCCAAACATGCTCAATGGGGGACAGATCCGGAGATCTTGCTGGCCAGGGTAGTTGACTTACACCTTCTAGAGCACGTTGGGTGGCACGGGATACATGCGGACGTGCATTGTCCTGTTGGAACAGCAAGTTCCCTTGCCGGTCCAGGAATGGTAGAACGATGGGTTCGATGACGGTTTGGATGTACCGTGCACTATTCAGTGTCCCCTCGACGATCACCAGTGGTGTACGGCCAGTGTAGGAGATCGCTCCCCACACCATGATGCCGGGTGTTGGCCCTGTGTGCCTCGGTCGTATGCAGTCCTGATTGTGGCGCTCACCTGCACGGCGCCAAACACGCATACGACCATCATTGGCACCAAGGTAGAAGCGACTCTCATCGCTGAAGACGACACGTCTCCATTCGTCCCTCCATTCACGCCTGTCGCGTCACCACTGGAGGCGGGCTGCACGATGTTGGGGCGTGAGCGGAAGACGGCCTAACGGTGTGCGGGACCGTAGCCCAGCTTCATGGAGACGGTTGCGAATGGTCCTCGCCGATACCCCAGGAGCAACAGTGTCCCTAATTTGCTGGGAAGTGGCGGTGCGGTCCCCTACGGCACTGCGTAGGATCCTACGGTCTTGGCGTGTATCCGTGCGTCGCTGCGGTCCGGTCCCAGGTCGACGGGCACGTGCACCTTCCGCCGACCACTGGCGACAACATCGATGTACTGTGGAGACCTCACGCCCCACGTGTTGAGCAATTCGGCGGTACGTCCACCCGGCCTCCCGCATGCCCACTATACGCCCTCGCTCAAAGTCCGTCAACTGCACATACGGTTCACGTCCACGCTGTCGCGGCATGCTGCCAGTGTTAAAGACTGCGATGGAGCTCCGTATGCCACGGCAAACTGGCTGACACTGACGGGGGCGGTGCACAAATGCTGCGCAGCTAGCGCCATTCGACGGCCAACACCGCGGTTCCTGGTGTGTCCGCTGTGCCGTGCGAGTGATCATTGCTTGTACAGCCCTCTCGCAGTGTCCGGAGCAAGTATGGTGGGTCTGACACACCTGTGTCAATGTGTTCTTTTTTCCATTTCCAGGAGTGTATTTCATGACAGGTGGATTGGTCGTCGAAGCACCATACCATGGTCCACACGTTCACCGGATCTGACGACCCCGGACTTCTTTCTGTGGGGAAAATTGAAGGATATTTGCTATCGTGATCCACCGACAACGCCTGACAACATACGTCAGCGCATTGTCAATGCATGTGCGAACATTACGGAAGGCGAACTACTCGCTGTTGAGAGGAATGCCGCTACACGTATTGCCAAATTCATTGAGGTCGACGGACATAATTCTGAGCATTTCTTGCATTAATGTGCTATTTACAGGTAATCACGCTGTAACAGCATGCGTTCTCACAAATGATAAGTTCGCAAACATACATGTATCACATTGGAACAACCGACATAAGATGTTCAAACGTAGCTACGTTCTGTATTTTAATTTAAAAAACCTACCTGTTACCAACAGTTTGTATAAAATTGTGAGCCATATGTTTTGTGACTATTACAGCGCCATCTATCACAAACCGAAAAAAGTTGTCCAACTAAAACATTTATATTTATTTACGTATTACACGAATATGTAATCAAAATGGGGGTTCCTATTTAAAAAACCGTATTTGATATCTGCTTGACCTATGGCATCGCCCACTAGCGAGTCAACCGTAGCGCCATCTGGTTTCCCCCTTCAAGTTAGACAAGTTTCGTTCTTTGTAGTTTTTTCATCTGACGCTTATTTCGTGAGATATTTTACCCGGTCACGATGAATGGACCACCCTGTATATTAGGAATAGCAGAAGGTCTACATTACTTTAGCTGCAGAATCACACTTATCACTTCCGTTTCGATAGGTAACGTGCCGTCAGTTACCGCGGAATGTGACAAGGGCAGTCTTGGGTTAGGCTGGCTGCATACCACATTTAGACAAGGCTGAAGAGCAGGTTCAGCGCAACTGCATACAGCACATCGACAAAATGAGAATTTTGTTTCGGGATAGATTTTTCAATAATGAAATTACTGTTCCGATTTCACATCACCTACAAGAATTATATTTTATGAAACATTCTGCCGAATTCGTGCATTCACCGACATGTCAGTGTAAGAAGTGCTACTGTCACAAAGATAGCCTCGTTGGTTACATAATTTAAAAAGTGAATTCACGGATTAGACCTGTTCCGACTGCGCAACTACTGTCTACATGTCTGTACGATGGGCAATTTATGTTCGTATGACGCGTGGCCAGCTTTTCGCCGATCACTATAGCGGCTGTTGCCAGTAAATGAAACCTGACGATGCTGCTGATACTCAAGCTCTCAACATCTTGGCCTCACATGGGCTGAGAAGACCCCAGACCACAACTCACTATCTCAGAGAAAAATGTAACGCAGCACTGACTATGGAACCTGCCTCGTTCCACACTGTAGTCAGCGACGCTAATCATTCGACTACAAAGGCGATGTACAAAGTTTGTGATTCTTAGTTACACTGTCTGAGCTAGTACCAGAACTACATAGCTATACTTACAGGTGGATGTAATGAGGCAACTCTCCTGGATGGTAATTCTTTTCCTCTGAGCATCAAGTATTCTCTCAAACGTCAGTGACACCTGTGCTGTCACACAAAACGGTAGATGAACAGAATGTCCTTGCTCCGTATTCTTTTGTTGCAAGGATAGGTATAGTGGACTGCCTATATGTTGGACAGTCTGCAACATACACTCCTGGAAATGGAAAAAAGAACACATTGACACCGGTGTGTCAGACCCACCATACTTGCTCCGGACACTGCGAGAGGGCTGTACAAGCAATGATCACACGCACGGCACAGCGGACACACCAGGAACCGCGGTGTTGGCCGTCGAATGGCGCTAGCTGCGCAGCATTTGTGCACCGCCGCCGTCAGTGTCAGCCAGTTTGCCGTGGCATACGGAGCTCCATCGCAGTCTTTAACACTGGTAGCATGCCGCGACAGCGTGGACGTGAACCGTATGTGCAGTTGACGGACTTTGAGCGAGGGCGTATAGTGGGCATGCGGGAGGCCGGGTGGACGTACCGCCGAATTGCTCAACACGTGGGGCGTGAGGTCTCCACAGTACATCGATGTTGTCGCCAGTGGTCGGCGGAAGGTGCACGTGCCCGTCGACCTGGGACCGGACCGCAGCGACGCACGGATGCACGCCAAGACCGTAGGATCCTACGCAGTGCCGTAGGGGACCGCACCGCCACTTCCCAGCAAATTAGGGACGCTGTTGCTCCTGGGGTATCGGCGAGGACCATTCGCAACCGTCTCCATGAAGCTGGGCTACGGTCCCGCACACCGTTAGGCCGCCTTCCGCTCACGCCCCAACATCGTGCAGCCCGCCTCCAGTGGTGTCGCGACAGGCGTGAATGGAGGGACGAATGGAGACGTGTCGTCTTCAGCGATGAGAGTCGCTTCTGCCTTGGTGCCAATGATGGTCGTATGCGTGTTTGGCGCCGTGCAGGTGAGCGCCACAATCAGGACTGCATACGACCGAGGCACACAGGGCCAACACCCGGCATCATGGTGTGGGGAGCGATCTCCTACACTGGCCGTACACCACTGGTGATCGTCGAGGGGACACTGAATAGTGCACGGTACATCCAAACCGTCATCGAACCCATCGTTCTACCATTCCTAGACCGGCAAGGAACTTGCTGTTCCAACAGGACAATGCACGTCCGCATGTATCCCGTGCCACCCAACGTGCTCTAGAAGGTGTAAGTCAACTACCCTGGCCAGCAGGATCTCCGGATCTGTCCCCCATTGAGCATGTTTGGGACTGGATGAAGCGTCGTCTCCCGCGGTCTGCACGTCCAGCACGAACGGTGGTTCATCTGAGGCGCCAGGTGGAAATGGCATGGCAAGCCGTTCCACAGGACTGCATCCAGCATCTCTACGATCGTCTCCACGGGAGAATAGCAGCCTGCATTGCTGCGAAAGGTGGATATACACTGTACTAGTGCCGACATTGTGCGTGCTCTGTTGCCTGTGTCTATGTGCCTGTGGTTCTGTCAGTGTGATCATGTGATGTATCTGACCCCAGGAATGTGTCAATAAAGTTTCCCCTTCCTGGGACAATGAATTCACGGTGTTATTATTTCAATTTCCAGGAGTGTATTTCTAGCTATTAGCGGACCTTGTCAGATACACACTTCGCCCATTAGTATACAAATGTCTTTACGTTAAGTTACGGAGATTATTATGCTGCTTAATTGATGTAGGATCCTTCGAGGAGTTATGTCGTTTCTGTCGCCTGGACGCAGACGAGATAATCATGTTTCATTTCCAGGACGTCGAGCAAGAATAACGGGTTATATACCATCAACAAAAATTTCTGGTTGTTCGGGGATATTTTCTGAGTACATTGGTACAAGACGCCCGTAGTCTCCAGTTGCTGATTACAAAGTACTTACATTTCGTTTGATTTCTTAAGTCTTCTATCGGTATTCCATTGAAAATAGCTGCGTAATTGTGCAAATTCACATTATGCGCTCTGTTTCTCGAATGGAAGCAAAGTTGTTCCACCCACTCAAGGCCCTTGCTGTTGACAACATAATGCCTGCTTCACAGTTGGTCCTCAACCATAGATTCAGTGCTACTCGGTTCTGTACAGTTTAGTTTATCCGGCAGTGTTAACTGTGATGAACAGCACCGTGGTAATAACTGAAGAGGAGCTGTCTCATGTGCTCTCCTATGCGGATTTACTTAATGCAGTGGAAAAACGATACGACGACGCTATGTTCAGTGGTTTCCGCAGCGACGTCACAGTAGTCTTGCATCTGTTGGTTGGTTCGTTGATTTGGGGGGGGGGGGGGGAAATCAAACAGCGAAGTAATCGATCCCATTGGATTAGGGAAGGATGGGGAAGGACGTCGGTCGTGCCCTCTCAAAGGAACTGCCCCTGAATTTGTCTGAAACATTTTTAACGAAATCACGGAAAACCTTAATCAGGATGGCCGGACGCGGTTTGAACCGTCGTCCTGACGAATGCGAATCCAGTGTCCTAACCACTGGGCCACCTTGCTCGATTTGCATTTGTCCGTCGGCGCCCAAGAATAACCAGATCCTTTCGTGTTAACTACGTTTTGGCTATTTCGTATAACTGTTGCTAAATATTTTCGCAGAAACAAAGTTAATTGTGGCAACAAAACCGAATAAACAGCAGTTCTGTTACCACTCAGTAAAGATTCACCGGAAACCACACTTTCCTTACATCACATCAGACAGAAAATTTCATGAATCAACTCTGAAATTTTGTTGATATGTTTCTGTCTAACGCTGTTTATTTCGAGGTGGTACCAAGCCATACTCCTGAACTGTAACTTTACCTGTAATCAGATAGGTGAGCTTTTAATGTAAATACTGAAAAACACTTAGAAAAAATACTTAGAAAAACTAATGAATTACTATGCTGATAAACCCCTTACGTTATTTGATTTTCAAACAGCTGAGCAGAACTAAACGTCCTCAGACATTTCGCTCTTTACTTATTCTGATCTTTTCCTAATTTTTTATTACAAATTCAAACAAAAGGTCAGCTGTGTTTTTACGTAAGTAAGTAAAAACTTTCGTTTCAATTCGTGAAAACTCCTCTGTAATTATGAAACAGTCGCACAAATGAATATGCATAATGCACAGCTGTGTAAGTGCAGCATCCAAATTAAGGAACAAATCCCGCAGCGTTTCTGTGCGCTGGGTGCAGCTGCTTCGAGGGTCTACAACGAGATTTTGTCAACGTCCTATGGCATAGCCTCTTCATAGCTCTATAGGACGGTATCGTTTTCACCCACAACTGGTAGTTCTTCGAAGTTGAACGCTGTTACAAGCGCTATCATATGTCAGAGATTTCCTTGTGTGGACTCGACTGTAGGAGTGTCTTAGTGACAAGGAATAAATGTACATAAACTTCATGCAACATGGTGAATTTTTTTACGTATCTCAGTTTTTATGACGTCATATCTCTTAATATATCTGTCATACAATGACATATCTTTGAAGATATATTCATCGACGTATGTAGATACTGTCAGCAAAATGGGTTGCGAATAAAGATGGTGGCTAAAAACTAACAAGTTTAAACGTCACACATGATGCAGCAGTTTTTCGCCTATCTCAGAGTTTACGAGGTCATATGTCCTGAGCTCCAGAACTATGTGTTGCATCATGTCACAATTTAGTCGGTGCATTTAACGACACGTATTTTGATACTGCCTGCAACTTTTATTGCGAATATGGTTACTAGCACATAAGGAATCATTTAAACGTCTGTTTGTCACGCATCTCATTGTTTAAGACGTCATATTTCCTAAACTATGATATGTAAGTAGTTTTTACTCCAACAGTGATCCCCGCCGGACAGTAGGGGATATCTGAACCAAGCTTGGTTGAAATCGATTTAGTATTTTACGAGGAGACATGGAACATACGGACGCACACACACGCATATACAGGGTGTTACAAAAATGTACGGCCAAACTTTCAGGGAACATTCCTCACACACAAATAAAGAAAAGATGTTCTGTGGACATGTGTCTGGAAACGCTCAATTTCCATGTTAGAGCTCATTTTAGTTTCGTCAATATGTTCTTCCACCTACGCTCAATGGAGCACGTTATCATGATTTCATGCTGGATACTCTACCTGTGCTGCTAGAACATGTGCCTTTAAAAGTACGACACAACATGTGGTTCATGCACGATGGATCTCGTGCACATTTCAATAAAATAAAATCATGCTAACATGATTATCAGTTGCGTAAGGCACCACTTCCAGCATGTAATGAGTACTGTTAAGCAGAAGAGACTGAATGCTATAAACTAGCCGTTATACCATTTATATTGAATATTGATTTTAGATTAAATTTTGCTGTAGTACTGTTAATCAGTAAGACTTCATATACAGATTCTAGTGGAAGATGCAATTCTTGTTAGTACTTACACGCCCAGCTGCGAGTTAACAGGTTTAGAAACGCATTTTGTCTGCTGAGGTCAGCGAACGAGCGAGTTCAGGACTACCTTCGTGACGTATGCGCCTCGGCCTGTCTTTATCGTGGGCCTCGGATATCAGAATAGGGCGCTCCGCGGAACTCACTGACTTCGAACGTGGTCAGGTGATTGGGTGACACTTGTGTCATACGTCTGTACGCGAGATTTCCGCACTACTAACCACCCCTACGTCCACTGCTTCCGATGTCATAATGAAGAGGAAACGTGAAGAGACACGTGCAACACAAAAGCGTACAGGCCGGCCTCGTCTGTTGACTGACAGAAACCGTCGACAGTTGAAGGGAGTCGTAGTGTGTAATAGGCAGACATCTGTCCAGACCATGACACAGGAATTCCAAACTGTATCAGGAGCCACTGCAAATACCATGACAGTTAGGTGGGAAGTGAGAAAACTTGGATTTCATGACCGAGCTGCTGCTCATAAGCCACACATAACACCGGTAAATGCCAAACGACGCCTCGCTTGGTGTAAGTAGTGTAAACATTGGACGATTGAACAATGGAAAACCGTTGTGTGGAGTGACGAATCACGGCACACAGTTTGGCGATCCGATGGCAGGATGTCAGCATGGCGAATACCCTGTGAACGCCATCTACCAGTGTGTGCAATGCCAACAGTAAAATTCAGAGGTTGTGGTGTTATGGTGTGGTCGTGTGTTTCATGGAAGAGGCTTGCACCCCTTGTTGATTTGCGTGGCACAATCACAGCACAGGCCTGCACTGAAGTTTTAAGCACCTTCTTGTTTCCCATTGTTGAAGAGCAATTCGGGGATGGCGATTGCATCTTTCAACACGATCGAGCACCTGTTCATAATGGACGGCCTGTGGTGGAGTGGTTACATGACAATAACATCCCTGTAATGGACTGGCCTGCACAGAGTTCTGGCCTGAATTCTATAAAACAGCTTTGGGATGTTTTGGAACGCTGACCGACCGACATCGATAGCTCTCCTCAGTGCAGCACTCCGTAAAGAATGGACTGCCATTGCCCAAGAAACCTTCCAGAACATAATTGAACGTATGCCTGCGAGAGTGGAACCTCACATCAAAGCCAAGGGTGGGCCAACACCATACTGAATTCCAGTATTACAAATGGAGGGTGCCACGAACTTGTCATTTTCAGCCAGGTGTCGAGTAACTTTTGATCACATAGTGTAGTATACAAAACCAAAATCACAGCTTTAGACACATTTATAGCGACAACCTGAGAAATAAATGAATTGTTAGCACCCAGGGAAACAACTAGGTCTCGCTAATACTTTTCCCTTAGTTGACAGAAGTATTTTTTCACTATTTTGCAAATTGAAAATTCTGTGATATGTACGGAATATCGCAGAGTAAATGAAGTTTGACGACAGCAGCACTGCTTTAATGTCATTCTTTATATACAATACGTCTAAGCTTACCCGCTAAATTTTAGTCGCACTTTTAAAAGAGCACAGACAGTTTTGTAGCGCTGTACGTGTATATCCCGTAGAACTGTTACCAGACGGAGACGACATAGTCGTCTTCCATGGTTCAAAAACTTGCGAAATAATAAATCATCTTCCTCTGCCAAAGTGGAGCAATTATCTTGGCCAGAGGAGGTGTTACATAATACTATCGTGATGTCTCCGGTAGGAGACTAATTATGGTTGTGTGTGTTTATATTACATTTCCTGAGGATTTATATAGGCCCCAAAAGACGCAACAGCAATAGCAAACGAAGAAAACGCAACCAAACACATTGGTTTTAATCAGAAAATTCATTGCTAAAACGTAGGAGAACAATACAAATTAGTAGTTTTACAACGTTCAAAAATGCAATAAAGTTTCTAGCACTTATTAAAAAAGTCCGTGCAGATGAATTGGCTTACAACTGGCAGGTGACAAATAAGATCGTGTATCAGCCCCTAAAGAGAATGATTTGACAAAAAATGACAACAATAGGTGTAATGACATTGGTTTTAAAAAGAAATCTTATTGCTGAAACATCAAGGAACAGTACAGATTCGTAGTTCTACAACAACTGACAAAAACACAGAAAAGTTTTAGCATTCTTTTAAGACTTCCGTGTAAACGATTTGCCTTGAAACTTCCACGTGCCAAATGTCGTCAGAACAGGATGATTCACCTTAAACAGAAGACTGTCCTACATTCTGAGCTCAGATTCAGAATGGCTGCGGCCAACACGGGGACCGAACCACATCCCTGGTTCCGGATGGCTTCGGCCAACGCGAGGTCCAAACCACATCCCTGGTTCCGGATGGCTCCGGCCAACGCGAGGTCCAAACCACATCCCTGGTTCTGGATGGCTGCGTCCAACGCGAGGTCCAAACCACATCCCTGGTTCTGGATGGCTGCGTCCAACGCGAGGTCCAAACCACATCCCTGGTTCTGGATGGCTGCGACCAACTCGAGGTCCAAACCACATGCCTGGTTCTGGACGGCTGCGTCCAATACGAGGTCCGAACCACATCGCTGGTTCTGGATGGCTGCGTCCAACACGAGGTCCAAACCACATCCCTGGTTCTGGATGGCTGCGTCCAACTCGAGGTCCAAACCACATTCCAGGATCAGGATTACTGCGTCCAACACGAGGTCCAAACCACGTACCTGGCTCTGGAAGGCTCCGTCCTATGTGTGGTCCAGGTTTGGCGTAACTATGATCAACACGAAATCCTACCGAGCGTCTTGAGTCCGGCTGCATCACACCGAGGTGAGGTGTTTCTGGTGCTGGAATAATCTGAGCAACACTCGCGTCCGATTTAGGAAAATGCTCTTCAACACCATCTCCAAATAAGGTGTTCCAGTAGTCCTCGCCATCTTCAATATTTGGTTGAAACCATTTATCTAAATGTACTTCCGAATTGTTCCTTTTACTGCGTGAAAAATTTTCAGAACGTACTTGTGTTTTAGAATCGCGGATGCCATCATTATGCTCTTTTGAATCTAGTAACACCTCTGAAGTTTCGGCACGCAAGAGTAAGGCCGCTAAAATCAAGAGAGCTACAGCTAAGACGTCCGTGCTGCTCTCCATCTTCGGGGTTCTGTGGCCACAGCCAACAGGGATCGGCCTTTTATAGCAAACGGCGGCCAGTAGCATCTCTACAGGAGGTCACTATATTGCATTCCAGTAGCATTACATTCTGTTCACGTTCATCGCCTCTTTTTCTGCGTCAGCTGACTCTTGCTATTGCCTCAGTTACTCAGGACCCTCCGCGTCGAGTACAATTTACAGGCCATCACAGACCCCTACATCTCACTGCTGCGCAAAAATATTTTGCAGCCATGTGACCAATGTCAGACCTAAATTATTCACGTGGGTCATCTTAGGTGAGTCGGTAAATTATTGCTTTTATTTCGACGTTTTATTTCTTCTAGGTAAATACACCATGAATCTTCAGGACAGTACTTTAACCATACTCTGTGTGTTCCAAAAAAGAACTGTGTCTAGCAAACAAATTGTCGATACACTGTATTGTTTATGGTATTTTATGTTTTCTTGTAACTTAATTCTGTCAGTCACAGAAATGACGACAGAACGTCCTTAAACGCCTGCTTGATACACTGTTTCAATGTGCTACCACTCAAGCATTGATGACGCTTTATTAGTTTAACTTTGTATTTTACCGCGTACCAAAAGTGACGACAGCAGATCTTCGGCAAGTGGAGTTATGTAAATTTTGTTTACCTTGTCATGTAATTAAACTGGTGCTGTTGACAATTTATTCTTTCTTCCACTGCCGTCAGGAGCAATCATATTAAGAAGAAAAGGTCATCGTGAGTTTCACTAAGCTCTTTGGTTGGAATGAGGGCGTTGTTCAGTATTAATCACCAGTTTCAAGCTATAGGTCATTTCCAGGTGCACAAACCGATAGTAAGTAAATATCAAATTACGTACATTGAAAGTTTTCTAGATTTCCACAAGGGTTTTGACACCGTACCTCACAAGTGGCTTTTAATGAAGTTGCGTGCTTATGAGGTATCGTCTCAGTTGTGCGATTGGATTCGTGATTTCCTGTCGGAGAGGTCACAGTTCGT
This sequence comes from Schistocerca cancellata, assembly GCF_023864275.1. NCBI lineage: Eukaryota > Metazoa > Arthropoda > Insecta > Orthoptera > Acrididae > Schistocerca > Schistocerca cancellata. Next base: position 710,341,655 of record NC_064630.1, read on the forward strand.
AGTAAGTGATGAAAGTCATCGAGTAAAATAGAAGTGATTTCTGACCCCCCCCCCCCTCACAAAGGGTAGTGTAATGGGCCCTCTGCTGTACCTTATATATACAAATCATTTAGGAGACAATCTGAGCAGCCATCTTAGATTGTTTGGCGATGATGCTGTCGTTTTTTGTCTACTAAAGCTGTCAGAAAATCAAAACAAATTGCAAAACGATTTAGAAAAGAAACCTATTGTTGTGGTCTTCAGTCCTGAGACTGGTTTGATGCAGCTCTCCATGCTACTCTATCCTGTGCAAGCTTCTTCATCTCCCAGTATCTACTGCAACCTACATCCTTCTGAATCTGCTTAGTGTATTCATCTCTTGGTCTCCCTCTACGATTTTTACCCTTCACACTGCCCTCCAATGCTAAATTTGTGATCCCTTGATGCCTCAAAACATGTCCTACCAACCGATCCCTTCTTCTAGTCAAGTTGTGCCACAAACTTCTCTTCTCCCCAATCCTATTCAATACCTCCTCATTAGTTACGTGATCTACCCACCTTATCTTCAGCATTCTTCTGTAGCACCACATTTCGAAAGCTTCTATTCTCTTCTTGTCCAAACTAGTTATCGTCCATGTTTCACTTCCATACATGGCTACACTCCATACAAATACTTTCAGAAACGACTTCCTGACACCTAAATCTATATTCGATGTTAACAAATTTCTCTTCTTGAGAAACGCTTTCCTTGCCATTGCCAGTTTACATTTTATATCCTCTCTACTTCGACCATCATCGGTTATTTTACTCCCTAAATAGCAAAACTCCTTTACTACTTTAAGTGTCTCATTTCCTAATCTAATTCCTTCAGCATCACCCGACTTAATTTGACTACATTCCATTATCCTCGTTTTGCTTTTGTTGATGTTCATCTTATATCCTCCTTTCAAGACACTGTCCATTCCGTTCAACTGCTCTTCCAAGTCCTTTGCTGTCTCTGACAAAATTACAATGTCATCGGCGAACCTCAAAGTTTTTACTTCTTCTCCATGAATTTTAATACCTACTCCGAATTTTTCTTTTGTTTCCTTTACTGCTTGCTCAATATACAGATTGAATAACATCGGGGAGAGGCTACAACCCTGTCTTACTCCTTTCCCAACCACTGCTTCCCTTTCATGCCCCTCGACTCTTATAACTGCCATCTGGTTTCTGTACAAACTGTAAATAGCCTTTCGCTCCCTGTATTTTACCCCTGCCACCTTCAGAATTTGAAAGAGAGTATTCCAGTCAACGTTGTCAAAAGCTTTCTCTAAGTCTACAAATGCTAGAAACGTAGGTTTGCCTTTTCTTAATCTTTCTTCCAAGATAAGTCGTAAGGTCAGTATTGCCTCACGTGTTCCAACATTTCTACGGAATCCAAACTGATCTTCCCCGAGGTCGGCTTCTACCAGTTTTTCCATTCGTCTGTAAAGAATTCGCGTTAGTATTTTGCAGCTGTGACTTATTAAACTGATAGTTCGGTAATTTTCACATTTGTCAACACCTGCTTTCTTTGGGATTGGAATTATTATGTTCTTCTTGAAGTCTGAGGGTATTTCGCCTGTCTCATACATGGTGCTCACCAGATGGTAGAGTTTTGTCATGACTGGCTCTCCCGAGGCCATCAGTAGTTCAAATGGAATGTTGTCTACTCCCGGGGCCTTGTTTCGACTCAGGTCTTTCAGTGCTCTGTCAAACTCTTCACGCAGTATCTTATCTCCCATTTCGTCTTCATCTACATCCTCTTCCATTTCCATAATATTGTCCTCAAGTACATCGCCCTTGTATAAACCCTCTATATACTCCTTCCACCTTTCTGCCTTCCCTTCTTTGCTTAGAACTGGGTTGCCATCTGAGCTCTTGATATTCATACAAGTGGTTCTCTTCTCTCCAAAGGTCTCTTTAATTTTCCTGTAGGTAGTATCTATCTTACCCCTAGTGAGACAAGTCTCTACATCCTTACATTTGTCTTCTAGCCATCCCTGCTTAGCCATTTTGCACTTCCTGTCGATATCATTTTTGAGACGTTTGTATTCCTTTTTGCCTGCTTCATTTACTGCATTTTTATATTTTCTCCTTTCATCAATTAAATTCAATATGTCTTCTGTTACCCAAGGATTTCTATTAGCCCTCGTCTTTTTACCTACTTGATCCTCTGCTGCCTTCACTACTTCATCCCTCAGAGCTACCCATTCTTCTTCTACTGTATTTCTTTCCCCCATTCCTGTCAATTGTTCCCTTATGCTCTCCCTGAAACTCTGTACAACCTCTGGTTCTTTCAGTTTATCCAGGTCCCATCTCCTTAAATGGTGTGAAAATTGGCAAGTGGCCCTAAATAATGAAAAGCGTGAAGTCATTGACGTGAATACTAAAAGGAATCCTTTAAAATCCGGTTACACGATAAATCAATCAAATTTAGAGACTGTAAATTCAACTAAATACCTAGGATTTACAATTATTAGCAACGTAATTTGGAAACAACACATACAAAATTTTGTGAGGAAGGCGAATCAAAGACTGTGTTTTATTAGCAGAACACTTAGAAGATGAAGCAGATGCACTAAGGAGATTGGCTACACTACCCTTGTCCATCCTCTTTTTGAGTATTCCTGTGCGGTTGTGGGATTCTTATCAGATAGTGTTACCGGAGTACATCGTCAGAGTTCAGTGAAGGGGAGGAGCACATTTTGTTTTATCGAGAAATAGCGGACACAGACATCATACAGGGTTTTGGAGGACATCATTAAAACAAAACCGCTTCTCGTTGCCGTAGGCCTGCTCACGAAATTTCAGTCAGAAACATTTTCCTCCGAATGCGAAAATATTTTTTTGATGCCGACCTACGTAGACAGTAACGATTATAATAATGAAATAATGGAAATCAGACCTCGCACGGAAAGATATAGGTGTTCGTTTTCCCGCGCATTCTTCGAGAGTGGAATAAAAAAGTATTATTGTGAAGAAGGTTCGATGAACCCTTTACCAGGCACTTTTTGTTTGATTTGCACAGTAGCTATGTAGACGTAGATGTAGCTATAGAAACCATTCCACAGGTTGAAAATTACTGTGTGGTGTACGATACCTTCTTTTGGAGTTATTAGTTCTTGCTCCTTTTAAGATGAGAGCGGAAGGACTGTGACAGAGGAACCCTGTGTTCCCATGTTGGAGAACTTCTTAGACCCGGCAGTGGCTCATCAGCCTGTGAAAAAACACACGTTCTTCCAACAAGATGGGGCTACTAGTCACACAGGATGATATATGGTAATAACTGTGAGGAACCTGTTTCCCAGTCATGATATCGACTGACATGGGCATATGGGATGACTGGCCATATCCCCCGACCTTTCAGCATGTGACATTTTCTTCTGTGGGATTGTTTGAAATCACAAATGTCTAGTTCTCGAGCACCACACACAATTCGAGAGTTGAAACATCAAATTCAGAAAGAAATGCAATGAATTTCGGTGCAGTTGCTGCAACAGGTAATGAGGGGCATCAGTAAAATACTTTCCGGGTGCGTACGGAGGGATGATGGTCATAAAAAGACAATATTTATGGAAAATAAACATATGTTTCAGTGCCTTATTTTTCAGTTTAAAACTAAGTGCTTAAGTGTTTAGAGTCTGTTCTTGAGTATTTCAAGCAAATAATGGTAATCGTGTACCCCTGTCAACACTTTTAACACTGCACGATTCACTGAGACATCCTGTAAGTGAAACTAAGGAAAAATAAAAAAAATAAGGCAGTTAAATGAGGGAATCTAAGGTAACAATGGAATAATAAAAAATAGACCCCAAACATTGGACACTTTCAATAAGTTTTTGTATGTAAACAACAGATAATTTATGTCTATTAATTTCCGTAGCGGATAGACTCGTTCCAAATAAAAATATTCCAATACAGATTTAAAACTTCAACTTGTTTTTATGCGTATTTATTACTGGAATTACTGCGTTTTGTTAAACATACCCTATAATTTTGCAAAACAGAACTTTCCAGCAAATTTCTGTTCGAATTGTTGATTAAAATCGCTTGGTAAATCACTCGTGTTGATCGGGATCGCAGAGATTGGTCGAGTGCAGACGTTAGTGCTCCTTAGATAACTAGCGACGTATCTCTTACATGTGGGGGTCTCAATGAACTCGTAGTTGACGGGACTTCTTGATGTATCAGACCAACGACTTCGCAATTGTCTAGTAGTTTATGTACGTATGTGACTCACTGCTATAAATTGCTATCACCGATCTGAAGTACAGTATTAACCAAAAGCTGTTGTATTGCCAAGCCTATTGGTACAGATGGAGAAGTACTGCCGACGCATACTTCTCGCACCAATGCATATGAGTGATGAAGATTTTGATGTCAGTGCTGTTGCGATACAATTAAAAATTTCCACAATTAAAGAATCCCAGGTGAAATCTGTACAGGTTTTGCAGCTGAATGAGCTCCCTGTTTAACCACAACACGCCACAGATCATTTGAACATATTACTGTGCCCTCTGATTGGAAGAAATGTCAAGTCACGGTCATCAACAAGGAGGGTAGCAAAAGTGATCCACAAATCGGTCTTCCTGTCTCACTGACGTCCAGTTGTTGTAGAATCATAAGACGTACTCTGATATCAATCACAGTGAGGTATCTCGAAAAACTGACATCTTCCACGCCAGTCGACATGGATTTGAAAACATCGGTCGCACGAAAACCAATCTGCGCTTTTCTCACATCACACACGTAAAGCCGTGGATGATGGCAAAATGTGGCTACAGTATTCCTTGATCTCCGAAAACCAGGGGCAGCTTATGCTCGGAGATACTGACCCTGTTGTGCTAACCTAGTTAAGCTCTTGCTACTTTTGCTGGATAGTTCACGCATATCTACTCTCGAAAGACAGCAAACTGTTTGGCATGGGGCTATTCTCAACAATACAAGAGTCCCTGCAACAGCCCACACCGTTGCTTAGCATCAGAATGGGTCAAGGCGAATGGTGAGCATCACGAACGTTTCAGTCTCCATTGGGAAAAATACTGAGATAACCGTTAAATGCAGTATCACCACGAAGAAGATGAATGCAGTAAGAAAGTAAGTCGAAAATTAGCATCTGAGTTCTGTTAATCGGTGCCATCCAATATACGGACGTCATGCCAGTTTTACACGTCTGCTGGCGCATAACATAAATTCTCAAAGTAAAGTATGGATAATGAATATGTATATCTTTGACACTGGTAATACATTCAGGGTCCTTCGATTTTGCAAACCAGTCACATCAGTACAGTGGATAGTCAGAAGTAGGATGTGCTGGACAAACAAGAATTATTTACATCCTGCAACTGGAGGAAAATCGTATTACTGCAAATTGTACACTCTTCTACGAAATTCAGTGCCAAGTGTTCTCTGCTTTAGCTTGTGTACGTAATGTTCGACGACTAGAGTGCATCACCATTGTGTCTTACAATCCACGCTTTCCATGGACATTCCACAGACAGCAACACATTTGTGTTAGATTTCTGACATACTACTGATGGTTTCCATGCGTTAAGTTGCACTTTAGACATATATCTATAGCTAAATGGCATTCTAAACCTGGGCGGAAATAATAACGAAACGAAATGCAATTTGTAACTGTTGTTTCCGCTGATTTATTTTTAAATTAATTGTCTTGGTGTCGAGGTAGTTCGAATAATCCCAGTACGCGTCACAGCAATACTGGGATAGATGGAACATACTGAGCCACCAGGGAAGAGCCGGAAGTGTAACCAAGCACTGAACACGGGTGTGAATAGAGACTTTGAACATCTGCTTTCCTCAATCTAAAATTTTTAAGTACTGCAAAACTTGACGAATATTAGGCATAGAATCATAAATTTACGTAGGAATGTTATACATGTACATAGGAACAACTGCTCATCATCGAGACAAATAAATAGACCACGTGCTAAAAATACGAAAACCAGCATTGGAGGAACGTGGTGGTCGTGCTGTTATTAGTATTCACCTAAAAAATTGGTAATCAATCCCTGTACTATATAAAGGAGGTCCAGAATCAGCCTGAAAAACTTCTAAGAGTGTTAACAGGGTAGGCTGTTCGAGAAATAAAAGTTAAGAAAAAAATTCGATACATTGCGCCATTTCCGAGTTAATTACCACTGAAGTCAGCCAACCAGGCCACTGCGCGCAAATTCAAGTGCTCCAACAGATGCAAATATTGTTAGTTGTCCTCATGACGTAGATGAATGCGCAGGAAACTGCTTATCCTTTGGCTCGGTTTCGACACTTACTACTACCTCGTGTCCAATTTTCGAATTGCTGCCTTATTCGGTTTTAGAAAACTAAACGAAGAAAACACTTGGTAACACTGTCTCTGGCAGGCCGCTTGAATTTTCGCGCACAACCGCAACATTGGCTACGTTCAGTGCTAGTTAGATTGTTTGCAGATGACGCTGTAATTTATCGTCTAGTAAAATCATCAGACGATCACTTCCATTTACAAAATGATCTAGAGAGAATTTCTGTATGGTGCGAAAAGTAGCAATTGATACTAAACAAAGAAAAGTGCGGGGTCATCCACATGGGTAATAAAAGAAATCCGGTATATTCTGGGTATACGACGAATCGCACAAATCTAAGGGCTGTCAATTCGATTAAATGCCTAGGAATTCAAATTACGAGCAACTTAAATTGGAAGGACCACATAGATAATATTGTGGGGAAGGTGAAACAAAGACTGGGCTTTGTTGCCAGAACACTTAGAAGATGCGACAAACCCACTAAAGAGACAGCCTACATTACACTTGTCCGTTCTCTGCTGGAATATTGTTGCGCGGTATGGGTTCCTTACCAGGTGGGACTGACGGAGGACATCGAAAAAAAGCAAAGAAGGGCAGCTCGTTTCGTGTTATCGCGCAATAGGGGTGAGAGTGCCACTGATATGATGGGGTGGCAGTCACTGAAACAAAGGCGGTTTTCTTTGCGGCGAGATATATTTACGCATTTTCAATCGCCAACTTTCTCTTCCGAATGCTAAAATATTTTGTTGACACCCACCTACGTGGGGAGAAATGATCATCATAATAAAATAAGAGAAATCATAGCTCGAACGGAAATATTTAGTTGTTCCTTTTTCCCAATCGCCATTCGAGAGTGGAATGGTAGAGAATTAGTATGAAAATGGTTCGATGAACCCTCTGCCAGGCGCTTTACTGTGGCAAGAACCACGGATTCACACCACAAGTAAAGCAAAGGTGTCGAAAATGTTAATTTGTAATTATATCACGAGACCCTTTTTTCTCAGGAACGGATAAGTATGAAGTCGAAATTTACGTCAAATACTACGTTCTACGACCCCTTGGCGGTGTAAAATTGTTAACCTTCAAGTTAATGTAGTCACTATCTATTTCACATATTTTTATACTCGCAAACTCATCAAAACCTGCAAATGAACTGTCTACACGTAATTAAGTTTATACGGAGTCTTCAGAGTGCGAGGTTTTTTGCTACAAAAATCAATTTCCGGCACAAGTCTGACGAGACTGATGTAAGCAGCCACGTTTATGGCGTAGTGCACTCTTGGTATATGCGTATGTCAGCGGATCTGGGAAAGTAACAGCAGCTGCTGCCTGCGAGAAACGATATGTGGGAAACGTTTTGTTCTGTTGAGGTTAATTCACGCATGGACGAGATTGTGGGGTGCCCCACTTCATGTACTTACCACGGGGCCGCCTTGGCTGTAATTATAGTCCTGAGGTAAGTGTTTAGAGGAGATTAATGGAATCAAGTTTTGTATGAATAAAAGTCATTGCATTACAGTTTTGACGCTAGTGGTGTTCAGAGACGGTGTTCGAACTAATGTGTCATACATATTGTTTCACAGACATTGCTGATAAGGTCGTCCGGATACAACAATGGGATGATATGGATTTATTTTTCGTAGGGAGGTTCTGGTCGAAAGTGATGGCAAAAAGGATTTCTTTTTCACATAAAGTGAACAAAAAAGGATTTTCTTGATCGTGAAAGTACTTTACGATAAAATTTCAAATAAAACAACTGTATCATTCGCTCGTGTTATTGTAGGCCACGATGCGTTTCAGGAGTTTTCACCTACATCTTCAGGTGGGTCAATGATATTGTATTACGTATTTGCTAGCCGAGGATAATAGTATAAACTCTCGAAACACGTCATGGGATAAAACAAAGAAGGCACTGATTGTGATTATTATTTCATTTGAACTTTTGTTGTCATAAACAGTTGCTGTTTTTTGCAACAGTCCTACATGAACGACATTGGTTAGTACCTTAGAAGTTGCACCATGTTGAGTGTAACTCTGCGCCGACCGACATGAAGACAACTGTAGGTGATCGATGAATTAGTTCAAGAAAAGTTTCGACCGTTATACGAATTTTTGTCCAATCAAGATTTGCTTAAAAGATGCAAGGGTGCCAGTAACCATCATGACAACGAGCACTTCAAGGGGTACGGTCAGAAACTGGTGCCGAACTATCATCACAGCGAGGCGAAAACTGTTGAAACGGCAACGTACATAGCCGCAGGTATATCCACCGAAGGCTGTTAATCTATTCTGAAAACCATGAACGTTTTAGGAATCACCATGGGAACGATCATCAAACACTTCGCTGAGTTAACCGACAGGAGACGTGTGGCAACCACTGATCAAGGAAATGTCTGAAATTCTTAAAGAGCCCTATTGTAAAATAAAGAAAAAAAAACACAGCACCAGATTCAGAACCACAGTGTGTTTTATGAAGTGGAAGAAAGCCTCTATGTTCCTGGGATCTCATGTTTACATTATGTTCGAAACAACGTTTTTGTTACTCCGAATTTTTAATACGTTTTCTCGAAAAAATACACTACTGGCCATTAAAATTGGGACACCAAGAAGAAATGCAGATGATAAACGGGTTGGACAAATATATTAAACTAGAACCGACATGTGATTACACTTTCACGCAATTTGGGTGCATAGATCCTGAGAAATCAGTACCCAGAACAACCACCTCTGGCTGTAATAACGGCCTTGATTCGCCTGGGAATTGAGTCAGACAGAGCTTGCATGGCTTGTACAGGTACAGCTGCCCATGCAGCTTCAACACGGTATCACAGTTCATCAAGAGCAGTGACTGGCGTATTGTGACGAGCCATTTGCTCGGCCATCACTGATCAGACGTTTTCAATTGGTGAGAGATCTGGAGAATATGCTGGCCAGGGCAGTAGTCGAACATTTTCTGTATCCAGAAAGGCCCGTACAGGACCTGCAACATGCGGTCCTGCATTATCCTCCTGAAATGTAGGATTTCGCAGGGATCGAATGATGGATAGAGCCACGGGTCGTAACATACCTGAAATGTAACGTCCACTGTTCAAAGTGCCGTCAATGCGAACAAGAGGTGACCGAGACGTGTAACCAATGGCACCCCATACCATCACGCCGGGTGATACGCCAGTATGGTGATGGCCAATGCACGCTTTCAATGTGCGTTCACCGCGATGTCGCCAAACACGGCTGCGACCATCATGATGCAACAAAATTCAACGGGAAAAATGTCATTTTGCCATTCGTGCACCCAGGTTCGTCGTTGAGTACACCATCGCAGGCGCTCCTGTCTGTGATGCAGCGTCAAGGGTAACCGTAGCCATGGTCTCCGAGCTGATAGTCCACGCTGCTGCAAACCTCGTCGAACTGTTCGTGCAGATGGTTGTTGTCTTGCAAACGTCCCCATCTGTGGACTCAGGGATTGGGACGTGCCTGCACGATCCATTACAGCCATGCGAATAACATGCCTGTCATCTCGACTGATAGTGATACGAGGCCGTTGGGATCCAGCACGGCGTTCCGTATTACTGTCCTGAACCCAACGAATCCATATTCTGCTAACAGTCATTGGGTCTCGACCAATGTGAGCAGCAATGTCGCGATACGATAAACCGCAATCGCGATAGGCAACAATCCGACCTTTATCAAAGTCGGAAACGTAATGGTATGCATTTCTCCTCTTTACACGAGACATCACAACAACGTTTCACCAGGCAACGTCGGTCAACTGCTGTTTGTGTATGAGAAATCGGTTGGAAACTTTCCTCATGTCAGCACGTTGTAGGTGTCGCCACCGGCGCCAACCTTGTGTGAATGCTCTGAGAAACTAATCATTTGCATATCACAGCATCTTCTTCCTGTCGGTTAAATTTCGCGTCTGTAGCACTTCTTCTTAGTGGTGTAGCAATTTTAATGGCCAGTAGTGTAGTTTTCATTGCGCGAAACGCTCTGGTCCTCGACAGAGTAACCGATTTGAGTGATTATTTTTATGGAAGTTAATAGTACTTAGGGGCATTAACTGGAGCTTTTTTGGAATTTTAAATGTTTTACAGACATTTGAAATTAGAAAAACATGCCAAAAGAGTGACACATTTTTAAAATAACAGCCATTTTTCCTGAGTTCTTCAAATTCCCGTCGTGATGGTTCCGCATTCATTCCATTCTAAGAAGTTTCTACTTTTACGGGTTTCAAAAATAGCCACGGTTCGGTACAGCGCTTCGCGCAAACCAGGGCATGCTACGTTGTGTTTCGTTTAACAGTGAGATAAAAAAAGGTTTTCATTCAAAACTATGTGTGTAATAATGTGGCAAAACCCTTATTTTAATTAAAACAATTCAAATGGAAATCATTCGAAACTCCAACCGTTTATTGTGCCTCTGTCCCCTGCGTGCTAATGATTTGCTACAGCAGTAAGTTTCACGAATAATGCCTGCAGCTTCTGCGTAAGGGATGTTTAAAGTTGGAGGTAGATAGCATTGGCAGATTTATACGAACTGTGGAAAGTCATCAGCTGATAGATCGTGTGCCTCCTGATACATGAATTGCATGCGTGCTCTTCCCGTACAGAACGTTCATAATATTGGCACTGGAGGTATTTGGTTACTTGGCTATGTATAGTATGTTGGCGTAACACAGCTTTCTCAAAGTGAACTCTTCGCACACCGCGAGGACCCTTCGGTCTCATTTAAAGGATTTTGTTTCACGAAATCTTTCAAACGTGACGTGGTTTGGTAACCTCCTCCGCGGATATCATTCTGCATAAAGGCGCTTTGCTGTTTGACTTTTGCATCGTACCTCCCCATAAATGAGTTACATGTCCAACGAGTAGATCATAGAGTAAAGAACCATCAAGAACCTATGGATATCAGTAGAAATTTTCGTGTAAACGTAGCATAATACGACATTGTTTATCCAGGGAAGTTGACAATACGAGAAGTACTCGAAAACTGCTCTTCCCAGCAACAATGTGTGTTGCAAATCGCACTTCTATATTAACATGTTGTATAAGAAATAATCGAAACAACGCTGAACGTAAAGATCACCAAGCAGGGTAAACGTACATACGTAGTTTTTTGCAGGCTGAGTCTCTCTCAATGAAATCATGAATGTAAAATAAGGGATATTAGAGAAGTTAATTTAAAATGAATGTGGATCACGACGTACCTCTATCACACTACAGTTACCAAATGTTTTTGTGTAGCTGGAAATTCGTTGTGAATCCATACTCAGTATGGGTCATTCTGTTAGGAAGAGTCAGTAACTGCAATTAGTGCCAATTCCTTAAAGGTTTGCAGATCCTAGAATATATTTAATGTTTACGATAATGATAGAAGCAATGAATTAGAATTTGTGCTCAGCTGGGACGTGAGCCCAGGTGCCCTTGCTTGGTGGGCAGATGTGCTAGGCATCAAACCACTGTAGTAGTATAGATAATACAGACTACCGTATTCAAATGCCCTCACTGACACAAACTACAGTTCATGTCTTCAGATTATTGTCCCCTTCTTAAATTGTTCGTATGATGAGCAGAACAATCTTGCAAACGTATTATGTAGCTATGAGAACACATTTTAGTAGCAGTCGTAACCTATACTAGAGATATGACAGTGAATTTATAAGGATGCTGAAATTTGCTAAATATTGAAAATATAACCCATTCTAGGCTCTTCGTGTTTTCCATTTCGACTGCAATGCGATAATGTAGACCTGTGGCGATTCTGCCTGTGTTGTCGTCTTTAGAGGTCCAAGTTACGCGGGATTTTACTGAGACTACAATAAATAGGTCGCAAAAGCCAGAACACTGCATACCATTTCAAACTTCGTGCGTGTACGTACCTAGCAGTGGCAGCACATGTCGCTGGGCGGTAGCCGCTACACGGTGTTTCGCGACGTATGCTCAACGATCTCCAACCGGACCAAGATGAGGTGTCGCCTTCTTGTGGTCGGTAACACACTTATAAAGTGTGTTACCGACCACAAGAAGGCGACTTTTATGAGCCGATGGACTGTCTGCACAGCACGTCCATGGTGAAATTCGTCCTGTATATAGTCAGAGCATAATTTTTTATAAGGTTTTGATATACAGAAACACAGCAAAAGCTAAGAAAGCATCACAATCTAGGAGCATTCTGGATGGCCTGGTTATTCAGTGATGGCATGATGTTTCCCCGTACAGCAGTGTTTCGTTTCGAAAAATGGTTCAAATGGCTCTGAGCACTATGGGACTGAACTTCTAAGGTCATCAGTACCGTAGAAATTAGAACTACTTAAACCTAACTAACCTAAGGACATCACACAGATCCCTGTCCGAGTAAGGATTCGAACCTGCGGCCGTAGCGGACGAACGGTTGCAGACTTTAGCGCCTAGAACCGCTCGGCCACCGCGGCCGGCTGTTTCGTTTCCTCTAGGACACATCGCTGTTGTGGGTTTCAACAATTTAAGGAATCGAATAAACTTGTTATGTCATTTGCTGGATGTAAACGCTGCCACCACGCTGCAGTTTTGACGCTTTGTCGATCTATAGAATATGAGTTCAAGTTTACAAGAAGAGTATGTCGAAAAATAAAATAAATTTCAGGTTGTTACACGCGGCTCTCGTGTCCCCATCCCAGCTTGCTACTTACTTGTCGACACTCGGTCATACTAGATACCGTATTAGCTCCGAGACCTGGAAGATTAACGGGAACGTAACACAGAACAATTTTTGTCTTTCCCAATGGACCATAAAACCTAAAAATGTTGTACATAGTTATTATATCAATGTCAGCAGCATAGAATCTGTGCAACTAAAGAACGTGAAGGTTTTATTGGCGCGTCGCTGTCGTATGATTAATATCATCTCGTGTACTTAAAAATGATGAGTTTAAAGTATTGACGTCGTACCGTACAGTAGACACGGGAAGTATCAATCACAGCATTTTCATATGTTTCATTCTTTTTTTTTGAAAATGAGTTTCTTTAAAGTTCGTCGCTTAGTAATTCTACGTTCAGAAGCTGAAATTATATTCGCCATCCAAGCAGACACCTTTAGTGCTACCGCTGTCGCTGTCAGTGAGGCTCATCATTAATTTTGAGTGCTGTATAGAGCATAAACGTATGAGAGTATTATTTTCCTGATGCATCGTAGGTCGGGAAATAAACGCAGCGTATTTTAATACTTGAGGACTACATGCTTTGGACAAAAAGATGAAAGTTAAGACAGCCATGTTATCTTGAAAATTTTGTTAATGTTGCAGGAGAGCGACACTTGTCGTTTACAACTGCTAAATAATTTACATTCAAATAAATAAACGTAATTATCATAAACTCTTTGATACTTTATTATTTACTACAACATGTCTGTTTAATTTCAAATGCCTTGCTCTATTTTCATATTTCACAAGTTTTGCTGCAACTGCAAACTGCTACGCCAGCTTCTCAAGGATAGCTCAAAAAAACTCAAGTCGTCTGTGACAGGAATTTAAAAGAGACGTATTCCGCATGTTATAACTAGCTGCACTACACTCCTGAGGGAGTAATAGGAGTTCTTTTTTCCTTATTTTTCACTGTGAAGTACAGAGCTCCTCGGTGTTCTTGTACATTCTAGTTCCTTAGGATGTTGGGATGCAGCACATATTACGAGTTCTGTATGCACAGTTCTCATCGGCAACTAGCACAACAATAAGTTGCTCAAACCACAGCTCTTTGCGCAGACAGAAAATCCTGACTTTGATTCATAGTAGACAGTGTAAATTAAGACGAAAATCTTGATTGACGCACTACAATGCCAGGTCACATTTTCTGTCATAATGTGTTTGCTTGATGTGCTGTGATTTGTTTTTCTTTAAGTACCGTCTTTTCCAGCTATTCAATGAATACTCTTATCATTAATGCGTTTCTTTCAGTGAATCAATTAATTTTTATTTTTTTATACTGTATGCTACGATAGCAAATAAACAACGAAGAGACTGAAAGTGCGAAAAAAATTATGCTAAAAGTAGATGAATATCAAAACGGTAAGCAAACATTAGATGACCAATGATAAGCTGCAAGACCATACACGTACCGAAGAATGGCATCCGATTAAATCTAAATCTTAAGTGGCATACACCATACCTAATATATTGAAATCTAAACACGATGAAATGTCAGTGTTAGAAACAGTGTTGCTGTCTTTAACTTACGTATAAATCTGGAATGAGTGAGGATACTCGCAGCCAGTTTACCAAGACGTATCTTAAAAGTAACAGGCCAGATAACAGATCATATTCACCCACGGTACGGGACTAAAAGTCCCACCGCCTCACCTTCACCTGCCCATGTTAGGCAATAAATTCTGCCTGACTCATGTAGTACTATCACCGTCAGAGGGTGGTACGGGACTACAAGTCCCACCGCCACACCTCCAAAGTGAATTGCAGTGACGCAGTCACCGCACAGTGGAAATTTACTGGCTCACCAACACAGTTAGACCGCAATAGACCGGTGATGCTGTATTGTAACTTATCACCCCGGACTACAAGTCCATTTAAAAAAAAAAAAAAAACAGATCATAACTTCATTGTATAAACTACACCAGTATTTATCGAGTAGACTGGTGGAAGGATATTATGGAGGGATATGTGGGCTTTTAATACTGCCCAGACGACAATCTCATTAGAGATGGAGCTTAGTCGTGGATTGGACAATTGCATACTTTGCGAAAATAAGTTAAAAAAGCAAATATAAGATCATAAACCTATCGTATTAAAATATAGACGGGTAATTTCAAGTAGTGTAACAATAGAAACGAGAGAACATCTGTTTCAAATACGATTGCAAGTTTTAATGTAATTAATAATCTGTCATTATGTGTTTTGCGATTTTTGGTTAACCAGATAGACCTTATTTACAGTGGCAAATTATAATATGCTATAAAGCCATATTCTATGTTTAAAAAGGGCAAAATTCTAGCAAAATGTGACTTATATTTGCGGAAATGAAAAGTCGTAAAATCAAAGCGACCGAAAAGTATTTAATACTCCCAACAAAAACACTGAAATATACAAGTGTATGACAGGAAAACTCTTAATGTAAATCGATGTGATATTTTGATATAACTATTATCAGTTTGTCTTTGAAACAGCATTTGCTTATATAATATCGTGGCACAACAGAACAAACTGAAGGAATATAGAACTGAATGTATTTATCAAGTCCACTGTTGTGTTATGTGTAAACTTCATTCCTTACTGAGTATTTGAAGTTATCACTGCCTGATTTTAAGAATAAATATGTATATAATGTGTATAATACTTTTAATAATAGCACTATGGTTGACTTATTTAACAAAACTGCAGCTGCTCACATATATTACCAGGGAAATACGTACAGAAATAAATTATATGGTTAGAAATAGCTAGATCGTACGAGAGCACGAGAACTTCTTCTTGTGTAGGATGAACGTTGCTTACAAAAACAGTATTACATTTCCAGACTTGTGCAAAACTACTAAATATCTTTCCTAATTGGTAGAGTTCCGAAGCAGGTGTGGAAAAGTTTTCTAGGCTTTTGATCTCAATATATATTAAATAGAGACAGCATGATCAACGTTTTACACCTTTCATTTTGGTTCTCAGACCAAAAGCTGTAGCAAAATACTCTCTCCTTTCTATTAAGGGCTACTTGAGCTTCATTATACCCTACACAATATGTGGGCATAAATGAAATCTAACGTGGTATACTGTTAACGCGGTTCCAATTTACGCACTCACTGTGTGGGGTTGCTGTTTTCTGCTGAAAGACACAACAGTACCTTACTCTGACACAAGTTTTCTTGAATTTTTTGTGACATGACTCACGTACAATGGTGTCGTATTAAAAAAAGAAGTAAAGGAAGAGAGGAAGAAGCATTGTGGTTCAGTGCAGAATCGACGACAATGTATTTTCAGATAATGTTTATTTTAAAGAAATGTTTGTCGTATAGAATACCAAACACAAAAGAAACCGAACGGGCTAATTTTATGAAATCGTTCACAAGTGGCAAAGCCTCTGCAATAATAATAAAAGCAGTTTAAACTAGTTTTCAGTTCTTACTTTAATTTAATGGGAGTTCGTTTGCCTTATCATTTGCAATAATAAAACTGTTATTATTGGAAGCTATTAATTTACAATACAGTATCTGTGAAATTTTAAATACGAGAAAGTGAGTTTAATAGCACGGTGTGTATATTTTAGACGGTATGATTCCTTGGAATACTTATTAGCAATAACATATGTAATAAATGCGGGCATGACGTCAAATGTCACTTTTCTGCTGTAAGTCATGAACTCAATATCCAATTGGAATAACTGTGAAACAAATTATGAACACAAAAACACTAAACAACAAAAATACTTCGAGAGACTGTAATATTTATTTTTTTTTACTTTTTTTTAATTTACACTGTGGATCGAGAAACGAAAATGAAATTCTAAACAAACATTAAACTTTCCACACAAGATAAAGTTAGTCAGAACTATGCAGCACTTTAACGTAATTTATCGACCAAAGCGGGGACCGAACCACAATCCAGGATGCTTAGCAGCCCTCTGGTCCCGCGTCGCGACTCCATCGTCGTACAGATCCTCAGTCTGCTCCTGCTTGTCCACATCTACACTGCGACCGGGACGGGGTCCGAACCATAGCATGTCGTCCACTTGGGCATCACTGCGCCGACCAACTCGGGGTCCGAACCACAGACCGGGCGGCTGGGCACGCCTGTCTTGGCGCTGGGATCCACCGTCCTTGAACTCCCTCTCGTCGTCCGTCCAAAGCGCGTCTTCACCTTTTGGCTGTCTGTCCGCGCTGCGACCCACTCTCGGTCCGAACCACAGTGCTGGGGACTTGGCCGCCCGCTTTTCCACTTGGGGCAGCCACTTCAGGGGAGCGTCAACACCACAGCTGCTTCGTCGTCCGTACCGTGGACCGAACCACTCCCCAGGGTCTTCGTGTATCGCAGCTTCTCGCTGGACGACTTCTCGCGCCGACCCTGCAGGGATGTAACTCTCCTCTAGCATTGCTAACCACGGTCCCTCATTTGTTCTCGATTCATCACCGATCACATTCCGTCCATCGACACGAGAATCGAACCCCGGCGCCTCTCTACCTCTGCGAAACGGCGCATTCGGGGCCTCACCATCGGGACGATCTTCCACGGTTTCTTCATTTCTGTCGTGCGAAGCCACTCTGCTGTCCTGGGACGAGGACTGCGAATCATCCTCCGTCAGCGCGGATTCTGCCTTCGTGTCGAGAACTCGAGCAGCAGTCGCCAGAGCCAGCAGCAGGAACAGCTGAGCACCTCTCGGCATGATGGCAGGTGAAGTTCTGTGGCCACAACACCCACTGCCGTGCGCTTTATACGGATCGGGGCCCACCCCGCTCGAGGCAGGTAGCTGTGGGGAGCTCCGATATTGCGGCTCCGGGCTTTAGTGGGACAAATGGCAGACGCCCCCTCCTTCCCTTCCAGCGCAATTACGTCGCCGTTCCTCATTTCGAATTCCTGGAGGG
Organism: Schistocerca cancellata; assembly: GCF_023864275.1. Classification (NCBI taxonomy): domain Eukaryota; kingdom Metazoa; phylum Arthropoda; class Insecta; order Orthoptera; family Acrididae; genus Schistocerca; species Schistocerca cancellata. Next base: position 710,359,510 of record NC_064630.1, read on the forward strand.
CACTGTTTCGCTACCTACTCTCATGAGCTCCCTTTCTCAATGGAGCCAGGAGCGGTTTGCCGCGACCACGATCTACTTGCAGAGCAGTGTTGGAAAACTTCCACAAGTCAATAATAACATTTTCAAGGCAGAGCGTCTTACCAACAGCAATCAGATCGCACTTAATGTTGTCTACATTGTTTACCGTGATCACGATCATAAGTCAACGGATTCATAAATAACTAGTACTATAAATAAAATTCATAACCAATACAACCAGTACAAGGTAAAATCGATACCCTTATCTAGCCTTGTAATTAGTTTACGTCTACAGTTATTAGGTCTACAACTTCGCTTCCGTGATTCTGCAATAGGTGGCTGAAGCGACAAGTGGTGGTGTTAGTGGTACGTCATAAGCCCATAAAATAAGCCTAAACATTTTTAAAAATAGCGTTATCAAAATATTACTTAATTTGTGATTGCATCATAAAGTTATTCTCGACTGAATACGTCAAATTACGAGCCCAGTTCTGGCCATTGGTGGTAAATTTCAATTTTATACTCTAATATGAAAAATCTGTCGCTGAAGCTCATAAGATGCTCGATAAGACATATGATGAGGCATCTAGTAACGAACGAACGTCCATAGGATGGTTTCAACGCTTCAAGACGTCGTCGGCCGGCCTGGCGGTGGAAGAGAGAAGGTTTTCAGAGCTACCGCAACCAACGGAAACAATCACAGGAAATCGTTATCGAAAGCTACTGATGCTTTTAAGCCGAGCACTGAAAGACAAATGGCCACAGCGTAGCAATACACATAAAAAACTGATATAACAGCATGACAAGGCCCGATCCCGTCTCGCAAAACCCATCAATACATACGTTGAAACGTTGAAATAGGAAGTCCCATCCCTCCCAACGTAATCCTATATTCTCCAGACATTGCTCCCTCTATCACCTCTTTCGATCAGTGGCCCTCGGCCTGCCTGAGCAGCACTTCTGGACATATGAACGAGAGCAAAACTGGATCGATTCATGTATTTGCTCAGGAGCCGCCCAGTTCTTCTGCTGCGGGAATTATGTGGTGCCCGAATGGTAAGGGAAATTAGTGGCCAGTGATGGCCAGTACTTTGAATCGTAAATTTCTTCTACGTGTTTCACAATCAGTCTTATAACTCCGAGAAAAAAACTGCGGAAGCGAAGTTGCAGACCTAATACGTTGCTATGTTTGGCAATCATATTAACTACCTTCAGATTCCTTGTTCACGCGCGAGTGGCGTTAGAAAAGAGATATGGTCGGTATGCCGTCATATGAACTCGGGTTTATCGATATTTCGCGATATGGTTAACACAAAAGGCAGAGGACATGAACGTGACTATTATGCAACTGAAATCGAAGATGGCCGTGTACACAACGAGGCTAAGTAACTGAACATTATGTATTGTGTTCCTAGCTATAAGAAAAGATGCAAAAAGCTGAAGATCGTAACGTATGGAGGAGTCTTGAAGAGGCCTTTATGCAGCAGTTGTAGCTAAAGGGCACTATTATGTATCACTCGAAGAACGAATGTGTAGTTAAATGTAATGCTCCGAAGATTAATTTTTCTGAAGTGGGACAGTGACCACAGCAGTAGCATATTTAAAAAAAACCATGGATAATCAGAGTTTTATTGTAAATTTGCATTAAAACCCATACTAGACCAAAGATAAGTCCGTCACCTGCTATTTTCCGACTTCTTTGAGAGTCATGTACAGTCATGCTAAAAAGTTTAGTGGCGGCGGACCGTGATAATATGACGTATGACGGAACAAATGACTTGCATTGCAGACAAACAGTAATCGGAGTTCATAACAAGAAATTTAGATCGCAAGGTTCGACTTGTAAAAACGCAGATGTGTACTTGATGATGGGCTGATGGCGTGCAATCAGTACGTCACTAAATCAATCGCTTCCCAACGTAGTTAAATACATGAAAGACAAATAAACTCTGTGTACATCATAAGTAAAGGAATATAGACAAATTGCCCTAAGGAAAAACATAAGTGAACTCAGATGACCAACTTATTAAAACCAAAATTACAGAGAACAAGGAAATCTATCCTTAGATGAAGAGAGTCGCGAAGCAGAAGGGTATAAAAACGAGACTGTAAGTGCCTTATTTATTTTGAAAATTATAAAACACAAAATTACAGAAGCCATGGTAATCATTTGCAGTGATATAGACTACAATTCCTTTCTGACAGAGTGAGATATTTTAATTGTCACAAGTCCTCCTGTGATGTTGAAGATTATATTGTGGGAGAGAGTAATACGTAAACTGATTCTTCTCGGAACGTACTCTTTTATAATTTAAATCTCTTCGTGAGCGACGTTATATTGACGTTCGCATGTGGAACTGAATCAAATGTGCGTGCCGGTGCCCCCTAAAGTGCTTAAGTAAATCTCCACGATTGTGACAACAAATATTATCTATAGTTTTTTCTGTAAAATAGTTCACTTTCTTCATCGCAATAACATAAAAAAATTAATTGCCATTTCCGCTTGCTAGAGAACCATATTCACCCACGCTAGAAGTTATGTGTCTGTGCATACTGTAGGTTATAACGCCAATGTCTGAATGTGTATCTCGGATCAGGCTTACTAATGAGCAGAGCTTTCAATAAACTTGGTTATGCTATCGGGGCTAAAAAGTGAAACTGTGTACCATTCTTATTACTAAGGTTACCTGTGTACAATGTTGACGTTTCCTTTTTCCGAAGCACAACATGTGGATGATAACAAATATAAAGATGCGGGTCAAAATATGTTTGTCTTCGTTTGACACCTTCATAACACTACAGTAAGTAAGTTTTCTGCATGATGCAAGGTTTTTCTCGAACGTTCGACGAGAAATGGTACAACAGTTTGTTAAACAGAGACTTAAAACTGCTGTACTGACATCACTGCAGCAATAAAGCGAGGATAATGAAATGACGACATAAAACAAAACCAATATTAGGGAATGCAGACGACAGACTGAGATCCATACGAAGAATCGTTAGGAAATGTAGCTCATCGATGAAAGAAGTGGCTTACAAGGCGCTTGTTTAGTCGGTCCTTGAGTTCATTAACGTAGGTCTCTTACCAGGTAGAACTGACGGAAAAGACAGAGTATATTCAACGAAGAGAGGCAAATTTCGTCACGGGTTCGTTCAGTCTTCGCGAGAGCGTTACAGAAATGCTCAACATTCTCCATTGGCAGACGCTACAAGACAGGCTTTGTGCATCGCAGAGAAGTTACCTACTGAAATTTCGAGAGAGTATTTTCCGGCAAGAATCGAACAACCTACGTCCTCCAATGTACCTCTCGCGAAATAACCACGATGAAGAAATTGGAGAATTTAGAGCTAATGCAGAGGCTTATCGACAATCGTTCTTCGCAAGTGCCATTTACGACTGGAAGAGGGGAGGGGCAATCAGTTACTGGTTCCAGAGGTTCACTCCGCCTCACGCCGTCAGATGTCTTGTAGAGTATTGATGTAGATGTGAAAGACTGCTTTGGGTGAAGAAATGAAGTCGCCACACCGTTCACTGGGTGAAGAAATGAAGTCGTCACACGGTTCACTCAGCTTACAGTAATACCAAGGAAGCTGTAAATGTGGAAAAATGTAAGTTAATGTGGACGAGTATGAAGAACAAACCTGTAATATTCGGATACAGTATTACTAATGTCCTGCTTGACGCAGTCAAGTCATTTAAATATCTGGCCATAACGTTACAAAGCAATACGAAGTGGAACGAGCATGTAAGAAGTGCGTTATGGAAGGTGGATGGTCGATTTCGCTTTATTGGATGAGTTGTAGGAAAGAGTGGTTGTTGTCATACACAGCTTGTGTGCTCGGCTGGACGATGTCATGCGATGCGAAACTTTTGTTCTAGGCTAGATGATGCGCCATTCCCAGGTAATGATCTGGTCTAGATAATATCATGTGATGTACAGCTAGTGTTCTGGGCTATAATGATCCCATTTTATACACAAGCTTTGGTCTCGAGTAGGTGATATTGTGACATACACAACTTGAGTTATCGGGGAGATGGTGTCGTCCATACCCTCACACAGTTTTTAATATAGTGTGCCCACGAGTACATACTTTTTTTAAAAAAACAGCCGAAATAGCACTTTCTAGGATAATAACTATACATAATTCTTAGAGTGCGTTTTTATATACTGTAATCCTTGTTCCAAGGATCGGGTAATCCCAAAAATTATAATGTTACGGATTAATGACTTTGGATACGCAAAAAAATCAGGCTATTACATATTGTGTGACAAAAAAGGTGAAGCAACCATTAGATGATAGAAAACGAAGTGAAATGTGTTGCGTTGACGGAGTATGTGATGTTATTTCATTGGTACGAAATAGAGTGAAATGTACAAAGAACTTAACATTACGAGACCATTTGTCAGTATAACATTGTATCCCCTCTGGCCTGGATCCAGGCACTGATTGGATTGAGAAGGTTGATGATGCGTCGGATGTGGTTGTTCCCTGATTACAGTGTGGCAATATGATCATTTGTATCTACATCACCTATTGTCGAGATGTAATTAAATACCCTTTCTGGTTCACAAGTATAGCTACCTATTTTATCGTTTTTATGTTCGGTACACCATAAAATAACAGATTTATTCATTCTGGGGACAGAAAAAAACAATGCTTCCCTCTTGAAGCAAATGGTAGAGAACAATTCAGTTCTGTTCTATGTTTGATAAAGCTCAGGCGGATATTTGAACTTTGTTTTTCCAGAGCGTTGCACAGAATGTAAGGTTGTTCTGAAGAAGCTCCTCCACAGTGGAGCACTTGAACCATAATCATCAGCAGTCATTCAGAATTGCCTTACTACTCGTGCACCTTGAATTTATTTCTAGAGTTGGTTGCTTTGCCAAGGAAGCTTGAAGATACTTAACAAAAGCGACATCAGCGACATCCAAAACTTTGATGAATTATATCCCTAGCTTTGACCTCACGTATATTGTAAACGGGCATATTCCCATAAAGAGGATTAGCTGCTCATCACTGTTAGGTGACTGCCAGAAGTGTAAATCTTTTGACAGTGTCCTACGTGTCTCCTACACGTGCCAGCTTGTCATCTCCAACATTCTTCCACGTTGCATCACTGAAACGTGGAAAAACGACGAAAAGTTTGCAATCTGTAGAGCTGAAGAACTCAAAAGAAATCCTTCTTGTTAGTACGAAGAGTCGTGAGACCAATATTTCTATCATTAATTAAAGCTTCGAAACTTCATAATCACCTCAAAGGCCTTTTATAGATTTTTCAGGTCATACAGAAATTTACATTACATTGGCCGCTGCACATCTTTGTTGAATAGTGTCGAAATACACTTCCTGACAAAAAAACTGAAGCTCACTGATGATATAGTCGGACGGTAATATAACTTCGTACACGTTACACAATTGCGGGTATATGAATATTTAGAATTGCACCGGTATATGATAGGTACAATGGCTACCAGGGTGCAATAGTTTTATTCGTGTTTACTGTTTTTACCAGGCCTATTAGAGTATACAAGCGGTGTTAACAAAGTGAGATGTGGAGTGAATATTTTGAAAGATACAGAGATGCTACGTATTTGTGTGACACAGTGTTATGAGCATCTGAAAGACATTGAAAGTGGCCTCGTTGGGGGAGTCCGTTTTGCCGTCTGTTCGTCTCGTGCAATAGCTAGATTTGCAGGGCAGTCGTATGTGACAGTCACAACATTTTGGGCTGCATGGGAACATGACGGGAGATATACTCGTCGTCAAGTTTCCGGTCGACCATGACTAATCTCCAGGATGGAGAATCGGCGTGTTGTGGCCCAAGTACATTGTAGCCTAGAACACAACAAAAACAGCTCCGTTTGGCGTCTTGATGTGACTGTGAATGTTATCTAGAGGCATAGCGGTGTTATTTCTGACTTCCTGGTGTGTAGATTTCAGGTCGCTTCTGGTAGTTATTGAGGCACCTCTACCGGCGCAGCAGTACTTCACAGACATCCTACGTCCTCCCACGTTTCCTTCATTGCGACAGGATCGTGGTGCCATTGTTCAATAATACTGCGCTGGCGCGCAGACGGCATGTATCTCTATAAATGTTATGGGTGATGGTGAGATACTCCCGTGGTCAAGAAGATAGCCCGATCTCTCGTCGATAGAACATCCGTGGGAGTAGCTGCGACGTCAACCTTGTCCCTTCTGCAGTGATGAGAGCTGTGGCCCATCCTGCCTCTGTGGGGGATGCAACAGCTTTATGATACCACTCCCAGCGGAATAAGTGCATATGTAAAGCTCGGTAGAGGTTGCAATTCCATTCTGATGGGGTAAATTCTGGAGAGTTGAAACCGTAATCTTCTTCAGCATAGTTGGTGCATTTTTTATTTTTTGTACTTCTGGCATCATGTTCGTATTTTGTGTCGTATAAAGGTAGATACAATATTCTATGGAGACATTGCCACTTAAAAGGTAAGAGATATAATGAAATGAAAATACACGTGAGTGGCCCATCTCAGCCACAGGTGTATGGACGAGAAGCACTAGAGTGCTGGGAGCGATGGATCATGTAAAAATGGCTATAAACGAAGACAAGAGTCAATTAAAATTAAACATTTTTCTTTTGAATATTTGAAATGAGTACATATTTACAATATTAGATACTTAAGTTCAAATCAATTTCATCATTTCATTATAAAGTTTGATAGGTGATTTTTGGGGATTTGTTAGTTTTTTTGACGTGTTAGCTTATCTTTCTTTTACCACAAGAATTACACTTATTACCAAATGCTGTGACACAGGCAACACGAGCTCGTATCTTAAGAGGACCCCAACCAACAGGTACTAGAGGGAGGACTGGAGTAAACTATTGAACATCAATTGCTACGAAGCAAACTTTAAGACAATTTACTAACCAACGATACAAGGCTAATCTAAAAAAATAGGCATTAAAGAGTAAACTTAAGCTTTCAAACTTAAGGAAAGGCATTAAATGTGAAACATAAGAAGTGAAACAGTTTAGATGGTCTTTAAAATTCTTTCAAGAAAAACTACAATTCATCAGAACATTAAATATTAATAATTTACATTGAAGGTCATGCCGAGATACACCATTACCTGGAAACTGAAATAGGATAAAAAACCAGCTCCACATCATGTCAGTGCACGAATCTGCGGACGACACAAGAGACCACAGACGTATAAATCAGGACCCAGCGCACCGTCCCGACGACAGCAAGCCGAGAGAGGATACGCAGTGCACTACAACACATACAGCAAAGATGTCGTAAGAAGTGAATAGGTTAAATAGAACCAAAGTCTTTGTGCTGGCTCTAAAAGAAATCCAATAAATAGTATTAAGATTAAAGCGCCATTCAAATGTTAACTCGCTTCGTGATGCTACAGTGGTGTCCAAAGTTAAAGCAACAAACCGCTATTTCCCGTCCTATGTTAAATTCACGATGTAGTTTACAAACCGTCAGTGATGTTGGTACGATCGTGTTGTGCACGGAAGATGACATTCCGATCAACTGACGACCACGACAACAATGACGTCAGGGCACCTATCAAACTGGGCAGTGTTTGCCGGGTAGTCCCACAGCCACAATCGCTGTGGACACAGTCACAGTAAGCCACAGAGAAGACGCCTACCAGACCCTCTGCAGTGTACGGCTGTGGGTAGAAAGAAAGCAGGTCAGTCGCAAACTGATGTGATCCGGTGGCTTAATGTGAATCGCTCTGTTGTTTATCGGATGTGGCGACAGTTTATAGAGACTGAAACAGTATCCCGAAGACAGGGAAGGGCCGATCATGTGTAACATCAGAAAGAGAGGACTGTTATTTGCCTTGAAGACACGATGGTACCGCCTTAGTACTACACGGCAACTGGCATCTGACCTCGAACGACACACTGCGCATGCTTTATCGAAGCAAATGGTCTACAAAAGGCTTCGGCAAAGTGGCCTTTACTGTCGGACACCTGCTGTATGTTTACCACTGACGCGTCTTCACAGAAGGGAAAGTCTAGAGTGGAGCAGTCAACATTCCAGCTGGACGGTCGAAAAGAGGGCCAATGTTCTTTTCACAGATGATCTAGATTTGGTCTGGGGAGTCATTATCGACGGATTCGCATATAGAGGACACACGGAACCCGATTTCGGGATCCAAAAATCGTAGAAAGAGACCGATATTGTAGAGGGATAAGGTATTGGTTCAAATGGCTCTGAGCACTATGGGACTTAACATCTAAGGTCATCAGTCTCCTAGAACTCAGAACTACTTAAACCTAACGAACCTAAGGACATCACACACATCCATGCCCGAGGCAGGATTCGAACCTGCGACCGTAGTGGTCGCGCGGTTCCAGACTGTGGCGCCTAGAAACGCTCGGCCACTCTGGCCGGCAGATAAGGTATTGCACGCCTGGCGTGTCCTACTCGCTCTCTATATTTGAATCACATATAGTATGTCTGGGATGAACTAGGAAGAGGGCTTGCATCACGTCGTCAACCACCAAATACTCTCCAAGTGTTGTCAGTAGCTCTGCAAGAAGAGTGGTCCTTATTGGCTCAACTTAAGACTGATGACACCATTCACAGAACGCCGCGTCGTTGTCAGGCCTTACTGCCGCCGGAGGTGGCCACTCGCCATAGTGAGCACATTAACCAGTTATAGAAATGTGTGTGCAAACTTGTTAAATTGGGAGAAAAGAAGAACACCTTTGTCCACCGTTATGATTGTTGCAGTTATTTACTTTATGTATTCTGTACATTGTCCCAAATTTACTATCACCTGAATATAGTGTTTTGTGGTAAAATAAACGCAATTTTGCAATATTTCCGTTTGTTACTTACATTTTGGGTGTTTCATGGTGTGGATTCCTGTAGTCATGTCCTAGTTCATGAACCACGGGCAACGTATGAGTGGCCAAGTAAGTGGTCCCGACAGTCGGGATACCAGTTACTTTGGAATAAGGCTGGGCATCTCGGACATATTCTGAGTCGTGGTCACCTTTGTGCTCATACGGCAAAGACTACCAAATCCACCGGTTAGTCCCTCAGCAGTTAGGGGTAAAACGCAATGGGACTCGGGGCAAGTAAGGCTAGCAACCTGCTTCCCTGGTACTTTAAATATGATGCTGGCAACAATCAGAGCAAAATGCCTCGGACCTTTGGAGGTGACGGAGTCCCACCTCTAACTGACAAATCAGGGACTCCTAAGATACGACTTGGCAAACAAATGGTAATGAGATGGGGAGCTATTAATATGAATGGGGGCTATTCTGGGAAGAAGGTAGAGCTGGCAGAGGCTGCAAGTAAGATGGGGCTGGACGTTTTAGCTGTTAGTGACATTCGGGTAAGGGGTGAGAAAGAAGAGGAAGTGGGAGAATACAAGGTCTACCTGTCAGGAGTCAAAGCAGGAATAGCACAATGGGGAGTAGGCCTTTACATCAGGAAAGAAATGGAACCCAGCGTAGTTGCAATAAGGTAAGGAAACGAACGACTGATGTGGATAGATTTAACAGTGTCTAGCAAGAAAATTAGGATTGTGTCAGTATATTCGCATTGTGAAGGGACAGATCAAGATAAGATGGATAGTTTTTATGAGGCACTCAGTGATGTAGTTGTTAGAGTAAAGGACAAGGACAGTGTTCTGCTCATGGGTGATTTTAACGCCAGGATTGGAAATCGAACAGAAGGGTATGAAAAGGTTATGGGTAAATTTGGAGAGGATATGGAGGCCAACAGGAACGGGAAACAACTCTTGGATTTCTGTGCCAGTATGGGCTTAGTAATCACAAACTCCTTTTTTAAACATAAGACCATTCACCGGTATGCTTGGGAAGGCCGGGGAACCAGATCTGTCATTGACTATATATAACAGACCAGGAATTAAGGAAGGCTGTGAGGGACACACGTGTATTCAGGGGATTCTTTGATGACACTGATCATAATTTAATCTGCAGTGAAATTGGGATGGTGAGGCCGAAAGTGCAGGAGGTCAGGTCCATATGTAGGAGGATAAGAGTGGAGAAACTTCAGGATAAGGAAATCAGGCACAAGTACATAACAGCGATCTCAGAAAGGTACCAGTTAGTTGAATGTAGTCAATTACAGTCATTGGAAAAGGAATGGACAATGTACAGGGACACAGTACCAGAAGTGGCTAAAGAATGCTTGGAACAGTAGTGTGTAAAAGTAGGATGAAGCAAACAGCTTGGTGGAATGATACAGTCAAGGCAGCCTGTAAAAGGAAAAAGTAGGCGTATCAAAAATGGCTACATACCAGAACCCAGGTAGACAGAGATAGTTTTGTTGAAGAAAGAAACAAAGCCAAACAGATAACTGCAGCATCCAAGAAGAAATCGTGGGAAAACTTTGGAAACAGGTTGGAGACTATGGGTCAAGCTGCTGGAAAACCATTCTGGAGTGTAATTATCAGTCTTCGAAAGGGAGGTAAGAAGGAAACGACAAGTATTTTGAACAGGTCAGGAAAACTGCTGGTGAATCCTGTGGATGCCTTGGGCAGATGGAGGGAATATTTTGAAGAGTTGCTCAATGTAGGTGAAAATGCGATCATTAATGTTTCAGATTTCGAGGTAGAATGGGATAGGAATGATGATGGAAATAGGATCACATTTGAGGAAGTGGAAAAAATGGTCAATAGATTGCAGTGCAATAAAGCGGCTGGGGTGGATGAAATTAAGTCGGAACTCATCAAATACAGTGGAATGTCAGGTCTTAAATGGCTACACAGGGTAATTGAAATGGCCTGGGAGTCGGGACAGGTTCCATCAGACTGTACAAAAGCAGTAATCACACCAATCTTTAAACATGGAAACAGAAAAGATTGTAACAACTACAGAGGTATCTCTTTAATCAGCGTTGTGGGTAAAATCTTCTCAGGTATTGTTGAAAGGAAAGTGCGAGTATTAGTTGAGGACCAATTGGATGAAAATCAGTGTGGGTTTAGGCCTCTTAGAGGTTGTCAGGACCAGATTTTTAGCTTACGGCAAATAATGGAGAAGTGTTATGAGTGGAACAGGGAATTGTATCTATGCTTTATAGATCTAGAAAAGGCATATGACCGGGTTCCTAGGTGGAAGTTTTGTCTGTTCTACGAGATTGTGGAATAGGAGGCAAACTTTTGCAAGCAATTAAAGGTCTTTACATGGATAGTCAGGCAGCAGTTAGAGTTGACGGTAAATTGAGTTCATGATTAAGAGTAGTTTCAGGGGTAAGACAAGGCTGCAACCTGTCTCCACTGTTGTTCATATTATTTATGGATCATATGTTGAAAACAATAGACTGGCTGGGTGAGATTAAGATATGTGAACACAAAATAAGCAGTCTTGCATATGAGGATGACTTAGTTGTGATGGCAGATTCGATTGAAAGTTTGCAAAGTAATATTTCAGAGCTAGATCAGAAATGTAAGGACTATGGTATGAAGATTAGCATCTCCAAAACGAAAGTAATGTCAATGGGAAAGAAATATAAACGGATGGAGTGCCAAATAGGAGGAACAAAGTTAGAACAGGTGGACGGTTTCAAGTACTTAGGATGCATATTCTCACAGGATGGCAACATAGTGAAAGAACTGGAAGCGAGGTGTGGCAAAGCTAATGCAGTTAGCGCTCAGCTACGATCTACTCTCTTCTGCAAGAAGGAAGTCAGTACCAAGACTAAGTTATCTGTGCACCGTTTAATCTTTCGACCAACTTTGTTGTATGGGAGCGAAAGCTGGGTGGATTCAGGTTACCTTATCAACAAGGTTGAGGTTACGGATATGAAAGTAGATAGGATGATTGCAGGTACTAGTAGATGGGAACAATGGCAGGAGGGTGTCCACAATGAGGAAATCAAATAAAAACTGGGAATGAACTCTACAGACGTAGCAGTCAGGGCGAACAGGCTTAGATGGTGGGGTCATGTTACACGCATGGGAGAAGCAAGGTTACCCAAGAGACTCATGGATTCAGCAGTAGAGGGTAGGAGGAGTCGGGGCAGACCGAGGAGAAGGTACCTGGATTCGGTTAAGAATGATTTTCAAGTAATAGGTTTAACATCAGAGGAGGCACCAATGTTAGCTCTGAATAGGTGATCATGGAGGAACTGTATAAGGGGGGCTATGCTCCAGACTGAACGCTGAAAGGCATAATCAGTCTTAAATGATGATGATTACTTACATTTTGGACACCAGTGTAGTTAAAGTTAACAGGTTCGGCCGAAATACACACTTAAAGCCGGAAATGCTACCGGCCAAGGCTCAAAGTTACTGGTATCTGATATGTAGAGCCTCTATCACCAAAATCTTAATAAATGCAGAAGCACCCTTCCAACTAGCATCCACAACTCAAAATATATCAATTACCTATTATTAGTTTAATGATGAAATCAGAGTTACCTAAGAGCTTCCGTTGCCCTCACCGAATTGTTTTTAGCGCAGTTTACATGTAATTTAGGAGGGGCTAACATCATTTATGCATAAAAAAAATTCCACTTCTTTATCTTAAAGGCTGTTGTGGTATCTAATTGGAAGGAAAAAGACATATTGGCTGCAAGAAACAAGTTAGTGCCAGTAAATAAATCAGATCTCTTTTCTAAAGACCAACATAGTCACAAGACGTGATTCTGAATTAGGCACAGGCCTCTAAACCTTAAAATTAAATCGCCAAAACGACAGTCTGATCTTAACTTAAAACTGGGAGAGAGTTGAATAGGTGCCGCAAAGTGTTTCAGAATCAAACTAAAAGGTAAGTGGGGGAGCGCAGCACAACAAAAATTGGGTAGCCAAGCGGAAGGCCAGCGCCAAGCTGCTTCAAACACAAAAAACAGCAGGCAATGGCGACAAGTCGCTGGACGACATACAAATGACGCTCACCACAAACATAAGGAAGAGGACCGGGGCTCTTTCCTCGACCGAGGAACCCGAAGAAGTCGTTGACCCGGTGCCCGGTTAAATCCCTTGGTGAAGGCGTTCCGGTCGTCTAGTACAGAACGGGACACAAACCTTAGGCTTCGCCGAACCGCGCCGAATTCTCTGGGAGGGACCCGGGTGCTGCCCGAACAAGTGCAGCCAGGACAGAACTTGGCTGGCCCCACACGGCATGCCAACCGCTGTGCCGCCCTGCAAGGGAAACGGCGACCTCCAACGCTCGTACCAGAAAAACAGTGTGCCGGTAATGCTGACCAATTGATTTCCAGCAGTCCCCTACGTTTCACCGGACACGCCATCCGCCACAGCCGCCAGTTTCCAACTGCTCCCTTCCTTTCCGCACAACCCACTTTCTCTCTTCCACCAGAGAGAGAGAGAGAGAGAACCAAAGGCTCTTTAACTGGAAAGACGGTGCTCAACTCACTGGGCACGAATAATCGAACCAGGCACACGGCTCATGTTGAACAGCACTGGTGACCATCGTGAACAGGAAACATACTGAATCTACTCTACATCTTCATTTGTTTAGTAATAGGTCTCACCACACCCAACACATTCATCTTCTTCCCACTCATCAAAGCTTCTTTCTTAATTTTCTATAATGCCTGCAGCACTGTAGCCTCTTGCCTGCGTTGAGCATGGTGACTTGTTTTATTATTCTTGTTTAGGTTCTTCGGTCTGATCTTCTCTCCACTAGTAATCAGCCTTGGAGATTTTTTGTCTTTTCTCCGTTTCCTTTCTTATCTCATCAGTCATTTCCTTTACAATTTCAGTATTTTCAACGAAACTAGCAATTTGGATGCGACTATTGCCTTCTACTTGAGATTCGTAGTTTTATCAACAGAAGGAACAGATATTATTTCTTCCAAATGTTTTTCTAAGAGTTAGCCTAGTTGTAGTCAGTGTCGATGTGGTAAACGGGGAAGTTTTAGGTTAGCAGCAAGAGTCCGAAGCTGTGTCAGTGAAGGAACTTGGCTTTCGCAGGTAACTCTACTGCTCTGGTGTGCTTGGGATCAATAGGTATTTTGATGGAAGCCTGTCTTCTGACAAATAAACGTAACCTGGGATAGCGCCCACATACAGCGGGATTATCCCACATGGCTTGAAGTCACCGTCTTCATCGTTACCTGATTTCACCCGGGATGAGTTGAGCTGTTTCCTCAGTTAAAGAGGGTTAATTTCGCTAGCAAGATCAGTCATCATGAAAGAGTTGTCGGTGTTATAAGAATAACTTTCAAATTATTTGAGAAGTGAGTGGTCCATGAGCTTCAGTCTGTAGAATGGACATGGAGTCAGATTAATCAAAATAATTTATTCCTTTGCAAACTCTAATGCTTCCAAACAACTTGTGTGGGACGTGCTTCCATTAAGTGCAAGCAATACCTTAGCAGCTGGTTTCCTAGAGGTCAAGAGGGTTTTCAACCACACCAAGAAAAATACCACTGTTTTTAAGATGTCAGGCGAATCCAACACCTTCCATGAAAACCCTGACGTGATAGCGAATCCTGCAGTACGTCACATGGCTCCGAATAAATCCTGACATTAAATTAACCAAAGTAATACGATCAACGGGTGAGCAAATGGAATACCAAAGACCAACACAAGAACGCCTAAATGCATGTCATACCTTCCCACCGTGAAACAGACGCAGCTCCGAGGGGAGAAACAAGAACAGATGCCGAGAGCAGAGCCGTGTAGGCAAGGGGGCCCTACGATAAGGGATGGCCACCCACATCGCCTGGCGACCGCCAGGAGCTCCACCATGTTAAAAGATAGAGCCCTCCAAAAGAACAGTATAGATCTTACGATAACACTAAAAGGGCCACACCAGCTGCAAGTTTTAGCGTGAGACTATACACGTCTCTGTTACGCAACAAACATTAAAAACATTGCCCCACCACGAAAAGTATAACGTTTCTCATTGGATAGGGAGAATTTTTGTAGGAGGAGCTTAAGGATAACATTGAGATGCTGATTGGTGAGTTGAATACACAGCCAGATACCTTTTTCTTGTGGTAGTAAGGATAAGTTCCAGAGAGTTGCTACCGAGACGATGAGGTGTGTGCAGCTGCGCCGCCTGCCACCCATGACGCTGCCTAACCACTGACAAGGTAATGAACGCACGTGATGCCGCATAAGAGCACATAAGGCTTCACTCAGAACTGCAGGAGTCTCATCTGTTACATCCCCTTTTTACCTAATACTAATGTCGATCGTGGTATTCACATTTGCTACTTGAAGTTAAAATCTGAAACGCGATGATTTTTCTATTATATAATCATTGAGAAGCCATATCAGCCATTGTAATTTACGACAAGATAAACAAGTAATTAAAGATAATTGAGAGTCACTGTAGACCATTTTTGATAGTTTTCTCTTTTATGAAACTTAATTTAAACCTAGATTATAGATGTGATATGGCATAGGTCATCCTTCGATCCATTCCCATTCAGGGAATGTTCGTACACAGTTTTGTTGAACGCAGTTGGTTTTTATCATCCTGTATTAAAATATTTCCTTTTATCAATAGTGTATTTTTTATAAACAATGTTTTGTGAGTAGAATAAAAATTCCAGTCGTAAATTTAATTGCTTTTTCGATGTTATTTTACCAGCTAACTAAAATTAGGAAAGACTTGAACCCCTTCCACTAAATTTACTTAGTATTAAGATTCTTTTACAGGGAGTGCAGTGGAGCTGAAGCAGAAATCATTAAGTATTTGATTATATCATCGCTAGTCTCACTGAACTCTTCTGAACTCTACATGTCATGTGTGGTCTGGCGTCTCCTTATCAGCAACAGGTCCCAGGTTCAAACTAATCAATTCCTTAAAAAACAGCCGGCCTAAGTGACCGAGCGGTTCTAGGCGCTACAGTCTGGAGCCGCGCGACCGCTACGGTCGCAGGTTCGAATCCTGCCTCGGGCATGGATGTTTGTGATGTCCTTAGGTTCGTTAGGTTTATGTAGTTCTAAGTTCTAGGGGACTGATGACCGTAGCAGTCAACTCCCATAGTGCTCAGAGCCATTTGAACCATTTGAAACCCTAAAAAACGCACTCTGAGCGTCGTTGCGCGAAAGTGATAGGGAGACACGAAGCAGAATGTTAGATGTTTACATACAAACAGTTCTCGTGCGCCACAGTTTCAAGAAGTTTGAAACATTTTATTTACAGTGGGTTTACACTGATGAGCCAAACATTATGACTACCTACTTAAAAGCGTGTTGGTCCACCTCTAGAACGCAGTTCAGCAATGATTCTGCGTGCCATGTATTCGACAAGTACTAGATAGGTTTCTAGAGGTTTGTAGTACCAGATGCCTAAGCTCAGGCCACACACTTCCCCTTAATTGACGGGCGGTGGGCGTGTGGGTGCGGAACAAGCTCCCGAGACTTCAAATAAGCCGAATATGATGACAAAGCCATCAACGTAAGTTCACTATCTTGCTCCTCAAACAACTACAGTCAGATTCTGGCCTTACGACACGGTTTGTAAGGTGCTAGACAAATAAAACACCTTACATTGAACTCCTGAAACAATTCCGGTTAACTCATTACGTCACACGACATAGTTACGAGAAAATGTACGAATTTTATTGACAAGCAAAGCGAACAAACATACCGACATTTCGTGAATACAAACCACCATCACTCAGGCTAGTAACTGCACGGAAGTAATTTCTCTGACCCGAGCTACGAGACACAGTTCTGCGGGAAGGAGAATTTTTGCTACTGCGTAGGCTGCTGGCAAAAGCAGTCCTTGTCCCTGCTTTTAACGACGACCTTTCGGAAATCCTTTCTATGTACGCCTTATTCGAGCCAAATAGCGTGTACCATTCCAGTGAGCTTAGCTGGGGAACAACTAGGAGTCTCAGCTTCATCAAAGACTTAGGATATGTGACCGCAGCTCGTGGTCGTGCGGTAGCGTTCTCGTTTCCCACGCCCGGGTTCCCGGGTTCGATTCCCGGCGGGGTCAGGTATTTCTCTGCCTCGTGATGACTGGGTGTTGTGTGATGTCCTTAGGTTAGTTAGGTTTAAGTAGTTCTAAGTTCTAGGGGACTGATGACCATAGATGTTAAGTCCCATAGTGCTCAGAGCCATTTGAACCATTTTGAACGTAGGATATGTGTCAGACTGGTGTTCAACAGTCCAGAGAGATTTAGAATAGATTCTCAGGTTCACAGCTAGCGCCGACTGCAGCCACTGCAAACGTCAATCCAAGGTAAACACGCGCGCTCGCACCACGCCAGGAAGCGATATTTGATTGTTACTGAGAACTGAGGTCGTCTCCGTCTCTCGTAATTTTCGTACATTCAACCGTGGCCTGTAGTTAAACATATTCACGATTGTCAGGCCTAATTGAAGCTGAAACGCGAGATGTCCGATCTGACGAAAAAGGTTGACCAGCCACTGTAGATTTATGAATTGTTTAAATTGTGTGCTTCTTTTTGATTGCTCTTTACCGACCCCCATTCGGTTTTGGGTATTTTCATTGTGCATTTTAGCGTGACCCCAATTGTACTTCATTTGTTTGTATTTTTACAGACATTGTCACCAACTGTCTTACCATTAAAGAACCTTATAATAGCTGGAAATTTCGCTTCACAGTTGTGAACACCCTGTACCATTATTTTACCATCCTGTATGTAATTTTGTTAATATTTCTATGTCATTAAGTCACACTTAGAGTAAAAATAATCATTAGAAACGAAAATTTAATATTTTCATTTTTGCTAACGCATAGTTACTCCCGAACCCATACAAAAATTTCTGTTAGCGATAACGTTTCGTTTACAGGTAGTATTGTGGGACCGACATTCAGATCATTGTCTGATTACACCACTGTCCGCTCTGCTGCACTCTTCTGAGCTCTGCATGCCTGAGGTGGTATCTTTCTACCTTGCAGGCTGTAGGTTCAGCACCAAATACCTAAAACACTCACAAAGCGTCCTTGCGCATCTAAGGTAGGAAGGTAGATCAGAACCAGTCTCACCACTGTTAGAAGTTACCCTGCTGGGGAAGACATAAAGCATAAACAGTTACACATGGTCCCCGTTAATGTTCACGTAGTCCACAGCTTTCATGCTTCCTTTGATTACTACCGCATGTCCCATGGAAGCCCAGGTGAATGTCCTCCATAACGTAATACTTCTCCCACCGACCTGCTTCCGTGACACGACGCATGTTTCGAGCAACCGTTCGCCTGGATGACAGCGTATCCGGACAGATCATTCACCTGGTTTAACAAAAAGCGAGGCTGATCCAACCACGCAACACGATTCCATTGATCCGTGGGCCAATCGCGATGATTCCGTACCCACAGTAAAGACAGTTGACGATGTTGTTGAGTCAACATAGGAACACGTAGGGGTCCTCTGCCGTGAAATACCATGCTGAACATTGTGTGATGCACGATGTGCTCCAAAACACTTGCGCCTACCCCAGCACTGTCCTCTGTCGTCAGAGCACTATGGGACTCAACTGCTGTGGTAATAAGTCCCCTAGAACTTAGAACTACTTAAACCGAACTAACCTAAGGACATCACACACATCCATGCCCGAGGCATGGTACCCATTAATGTTCACGTAGTCCACAGATTTCATGCTTCCTTTGATTACTACCGCATGTCCCATGGAAGCCCAGGTGAATGTCCTCCATAACATAATACTTCTCCCACCGACCTGCTTCCATGACACGACGCATGTTTCGAGCAACCATTCGCCTGGATGACAGCGTATCCGGACAAATCATTGACCTGGTTTAACAAAAAGCGAGGCTGATCCAGCCACGCAACACGATTCCATTGATCCGTGGGCCAATCGCGATGATTCCGTGCCCACAGTAAAGACAGTTTACGATGTTGTTGAGTCAACATAGGAACACGTAGGGGTCCTCTGCCGTGAAATACCATGCTGAACATTGTGTGATGCACGATGTGCTCCAAAACACTTGCGCCTACCCCAGCACTGTCCTCTGTCGTCAAAGCACTATGGGACTCAACTGCTGTGGTAATAAGTCCCCTAGAACTTAGAACTACTTAAACCGAACTAACCTAAGGACATCACACACATCCATGCCCGAGGCATGGTCCCCATTAATGTTCACGTAGTCCACAGATTTCATGCTTCCTTTGATTACTACCGCATGTCCCATGGAAGCCCAGGTGAATGTCCTCCATAACATAATACTTCTCCCACCGACCTGCTTCCATGACACGACGCATGTTTCGAGCAACCATTCGCCTGGATGACAGCGTATCCGGACAGATCATTGACCTGGTTTAACAAAAAGCGAGGCTGATCCAGCCACGCAACACGATTCCATTGATCCGTGGGCCAATCGCGATGATTCCGTGCCCACAGTAAAGACAGTTTACGATGTTGTTGAGTCAACATAGGAACACGTAGAGGTCCTCTGCCGTGAAATACCATGCTGAACATCGTGTGATGCACGATGTGCTCCAAAACACTTGCGCCTACCCCAGCCCTGTCCTCTGTCGTCAGATCTGGCTCTGAGCACTATGGGACTCAACTGCTGTGGTAATAAGTCCCCTAGAACTTAGAACTACTTAAACCGAACTAACCTAAGGATATCACACACATCCATGCCCGAGGCATGGTCCCCATTAATGTTCACGTAGTCCACAGATTTCATGCTTCCTTTGATTACTACCGCATGTCCCATGGAAACCCAGGTGAATGTCCTCCATAACATAATACTTCTCCCACCGACCTGCGTCCGTGACACGCAGCATGTTTCGAGCAACCGTTCGCCTGGATGACAGCGTATCCGGACAGATCATTGACCTGCTTTAACAAAAAGCGGGGCTGATCCAACCACGCAACACGATTCCATTGATCCGTGGGCCAATCTCGATGGTTCCGTGCCTACAGTAAAGACAGTTGACGATGTTGTTGAGTCAACATGGGAACACGTAGAGGTCCTCTGCCGTGAAACACCATGCTGAACATTGTGTGATGCACGATGTGCTCCGAAACACTTGCGCCTACCCCAGCACTGTCCTCTGTCGTCAGATCTGGCTCTGAGCACTATGGGACTCAACTGCTGTGGTAATAAGTCCCCTAGAACTTAGAACTACTTAAACCGAACTAACCTAAGGACATCACACACATCCATGCCCGAGGCAGTATTCGAACCCGCGACCGTAGCTGTCGTGCGGTTCCAGACTGTAGCGCCTTTAACCGCTCGGCCACTCCGGCTGGCTGTCGTCAGATCTGCCACAGATGACAGCCTATCCTGCTTTAGAGAGCGGACAAATATCCGTTCCGTAAGTTGTGTGATGAGGTATGGACGTCCAACTTCAGCATTCTTCAACCACTTCCCACAAATGCTCACGAAAGTAGCACACGAGCAGCCCTTGAGCGTCGCCGTTTCAGTGTTGCAGGCTCCCAGCCACTGGGCCACAACAATCTCGCTTTGACCAAACGCGCCTAAGTCGTTGGATTTCCGCATTGCCGCCACTCATCGTCGCTAGAATGATTCCACATTCGTCTCCGCTCCGCTCATATACACTACTGGCCGTTAAAAGGAGATGGGGCGAAATGCGGATGATAAACGAGTATTCATTGGACAAATACATTATACTAGAACTGACATGTGATTACATTTGCACGCTATTTGGGTGCATAGATCCTGAGAAATCAGTACCCAGAACAACCAACTCTGCCCGTAATAACGGCCTTGATACGTCTGGGCATTGAGTCAAACAGAGCTTGGATGGCGTGTACAGGTACAGCTAGCTGTCTATGCAGCTTCAACACGATACCACAGTTCATCAAGAGTAGTGACTGCCGTATTGTGTCGAGATAGTTGCTCGGCCACCATTGACCAGACTTTTTCAATTGGTGAGAGATCTGGAGAATGAGCTGGACAGGGCAGCAGTCCAACAGTTTCTGTGTCCAGAAAGGCTAGTACAGGAACTGCAACATGTGGTCGTGCATTATCCTGCTGAAATGCAGGGTTTCGCGGGGATCGAATGAAGGGTAGAGCCACTGTTCGTAATACATCTTAAATGTAACGTCCACTGTTCAAAGTGCCGTCAATGCGAACAAGAGGTGACAGAGACGTGTAACCAATGGCACCCCATACCATCATGCCGGGTGATACGCCAGTACGGCGATGACGAATACACGCTTCCAATGTGCGTTCACCGTGATGTCGCCAAACACGGATGTGACCATCATGATGCTGTAAATAGAACTTGCATTCATGCGAAAAAATGACGTTTTGCCATTCGTGCACCCAGATTTGTCATTGAGTATACCATCGCAGGCGCTCCTGTCTGTGATGCGGGGACAAGGGTAACTGCAGCCATGGTCTCCGAGCTGATAGTCCCTGCTGCCGCAAATATCGTCGAACTGTTCGTGTAGATGGCTGTTGTCTTGCAAACATCCCCATGTGTTGATTCAGGGATCGAGACGTGGCTGCCCGATCCGTTACAGCCATGCGGATAACATGTCTGTCATCTCGACTGTTAACGATACGAGGCCTTTGGGATTCAGCACGGCGTTCCGTATTACCCTCCTGAACCCACCGATTCCATATTCTGCTCACAGTCATTGGGTCTCGACCAACACGAGCAGCAATGCTGCGATACGATAAACCGCAATCGCAATAGGCTACAATCCGACCTTTATCAATGTCGGAAACGTGATGGCACGCATTTCTCCTCCTTACACGAGGCATCACAACGAAGTTTCACCAGGCAACGCCGATCAACTGCTGTTTGTGAATTAGAAATTGGTTGGAATCTTTCTTCATGTCAGCACGTTGTAGGTGTCGCCACCGCCGCCAACCTTGTATGAGTGCTCTGAAAAGGTAATCATTTGCATATCACAGCATCTTCTTCTTGTCGGTTAAATTTCGCGACTGTAGCACGTCGTCTTCGTGGTGTAGCAATTTTAATTGCCAGTAGTGTGCTCGTACTTTCGTTGCCGCGTCACTTGCCCTCAGCGTCACCAAGTGGTGCAGAACCTCACGGTCTTAGTGTTTCGTCTCATCAATGAATTCGTCACTATGGCTAGAGCAAGTGATGCACTTTCCGTCTTTCATATATTTATACTTTGATTACATCTAAGAAGGAACTTAATCCAGCCGTAAACAGCTTCTTCAAACTATTTATTGGGAGTGTGTAGTATATTTAGCCTTTCTGCTAACTCAAACGCCATACGCGATATTGAACTTTAAAGTTGTGCGAATCCAGGCTCTTGCAATTCCCTAACATGAGAAATGAGCCTCAGTTCATTCTCAATTCCTAGTAAAGTGTGATGTTCGATACTACCTTTAGAACAGTTCTAAGATTGTGGCCGTTTTGTTACAGTAGATTTAAATATACAGAAAGCTTTGGCTACAGCAATAGAACCCATGGATTTGTCCCGCATTCAGCATTCATTGCCTTCATCAACCCATCTTCATTCCATTCTCCTCACCCACTACAGCTAGTCCTTTCGTAATTAGTTGGAATTTTTCTGAAGCAAAAAAATACCAACTCGAAAAAATAGGCTATTCATTTCATTTTCAGGAAAAGTTAATTTTATATAATAATTTAAGATAAATGTAATTGGGATCCATCTCTCTCACGTTAAAACGTGTGTTCCACCTTTTCGACACGACATTGATCCGTATTTCTCTATGTTCCACGAGAAATGGACCGCATCAGTTCCATTAGTAGGCAGTGAACTCCATGGTCATTTTAGGTTAGTTTCGTGTCTACGCATTTATCAAGCTTGCAGCAAAACACAGCATCGATATTGTGCGACGTAAACTGCAACACTAAAATCATGTAACTACAAGATAAATGATATGGTGATGGATATTTTCAAGAGGAAAGGAGTAGATTTGAAAGAGACATGACTGATACAGAATCTATATTTACACCAGAAAGTAAGGAGAAGGATTGGAAATGAAATGTCAGAAGGAAGAAGCACTGGACGAGGTGTTCTACAAGGTTGTTGCCTTTCCCCACTGTTGTTTAACGCATAGGTTGAAGAGATTACTGCGAAAGGCTTGGATGGGAAAGAGGAATATGTATTGGGGAAAGAGAATAGAATGTATAAGATTTGCTGATGACATCGTATTAATGGCAGAAAGTGAGCGAACAGTGAATAACATGCTGAAAGATCTGAATGAAGCTTGCGCAGAATATGGGATGCAAATAAACACGTCAAAAACAAAGAGTATGGTCTTCAGTACAAGACGGAGACTGTCCAATATTAAAATAGGACAATCTACCATTAGCCAAGTAAGTGCATTTAAATATCTTGGAAGCACAGTAACTGAAGACTTGAGATGTCACCAGGAGGTGAAATCTCGAATTGCCCTAGCGATGGAGGCATTCAACAGAAAGATGGGCCTCTTATGTGGCAAATTTGATAAAGGTCTAAGGAAAAGGCTTGGCAAATGTTTTGTCTGGAGTGTGGAACAATATGGGGCAGAAACATGGACGCTGAGACGAAAGGTTAAAGAAAGGTTAGAAGCATTTGTGATGTGGATGTGGAGGAGAATGGAGAGAATAAGCTGGATGGAAAGAATGAGTAATGAAAGAGTACTGGAAAGGGTTGGTGAGAGAAGATGTCTGCTGAAGGTTGTAAGAGAAAGGAAAAAGAACTGGTTGGGACATTCATTGGGAAGGGAGTGCTTGCTAGCATATGCTTTGGAAGGGTTGGTTTGTGGGAGAAGACTGAGAGGAAGAAGGAGATGATGACAGACGACATAAAGGGAAGAGGAAATTAAGCAGACGTGAAGAAGATGGCAGAAGATCGGACAGCCCGGCAAACTACCAAGTTAAAACCTGCCTTTTGGCATGACACTGATTATGAAAAAATAAAACTTTCCATTTCAGAACAGAGGGAAGAGATGAATGTGGTTTTTCTCCAGAACGAACATGAAAATAACAGTAATACGTTTGCACCACGTTCTTTCACAAAAGAACTTCCTCACAAGGTACGGTAGCTGTCCTCTGTGGGCGCATTTGTAAAACGCGTCACTGGTCCTTCTCCTGCAATGGTCCAACTCTCCTGGACGTACAGTATGTGGTGTCATATTCCCAAGTTATTTGTAAATTTGACGCAATTTTTAATGACCGAAATTACATCACTTATCCTATTCGTAAGGCCGGCCGATGTGGCCGAGCGGTTCTAGGCGCTTCAGTCTAGAACCGCGCGACCGCTACGGTCGCACGTTCGAATCCTGCATCGGGCATTGATGTGTGTGATGTCCTTAGGTTGGTTAGGTTTAAGTAGTTCTAAGTTCTAGGGGACTGATGACCTCAGATGTTAAGTCCCATAGTGCTCAGAGCCATTTTTGAACCGAACCGTAAAAATTAGCGTGTTCATTCTTCTTCACATTCGCAAGTACTGTTCGATTAATACCATAATGAGTTTCGTTATCAAAGTGAGTAGAAGTACTTTAATTTTCATCACATACCTATTCATCATCTTGCTCATCTATTATTTCGAAGTCACCTTAAATCTTAACTCTCCTACCCATCCCGCCCACAGATCATTGTCACGATCCAGTATTTCATTTAACTTACCCTCAGTTTCTTTTTCAGTTAATTTGTTTCATGAACCTGGGCCTTTTACATTGGCACAAAACCTTTAAGGCATTGTTTTTATCTGATAAGCAGCAAAGGATGGTCTTCACCAGTTTCTACTTGGAAATCTACTGACAACACGCTAAAATAATTTTCCTCCTCAATTTGGAGTCAATGCAGAAGCAGAAGAAGGAAAAATTATTAAGAGAAGAAAACGAAGTAAGTAAAAACCAGGAATAAAAGTGTAAGTGCACCACACACAGTTTTATCATATTCGGACTTACAATTCTATGTGGAATTACGTATAAAGTATTGAAGAGTCAGCAATGGCATTAAGGAAAAGAGATATGGTGTGGAAAGGTTTGACACAACTCGTTTGTCATAGAGTTCTCTGGACAAAGTCAAGAAAGAATAATTTAATGTACTACAGTGACGCATTAACTGATGAGAAAAGCTGAAAAGCATTCTATTCTTTGTTAATGCACGTTGTCTGCTGTTGTCACTTGTTCTTTCTGATCTGACTTCATCTCAACGAATGTTCCCTTCAGTTACTCCATTATTATGTCACAATCCATTACCAGCTTGATCCATTATCCGGAGAACGAAGCAAGGTTTGAAACGCGAGCAGCACAGTGCCGTATTTTACGCTGCCGACAACGTCCGTGTGGACGGAGGATTAATCACGCACAGCCGTACAATTGTTTGCGACGCCGCGCGGGGCCCGGCTGCGGTGGCATACGGCGGCCGGACGCGTCAACGGTTTGACGGCAATCAGTCGGCGTCCGCCGTGATAAGTTGCGATGTGTACAAATGGCCGTGTTTACCTGCCGCGCAGTCCGATATCCGGCGCGCGAAGAGCGCTAATGTATGCGTGTTTCACGCCCGGCCGCTCGCTAATAACGCGTGCTGATCACACGCATCCGGCCAGCACGGCACGGCGGCGGACTGCACACGGCGCGCCTAGCGGAGGCCGCCGGAACCACCCGCCGGGGAAACCCCGCCGTCTAGCCCATTGCAAACAAACGCCGACGCGTCGGCTTCCCCTGTTTCGCGCGTTGGCACCCATCGTTAGCTGTGTTGCCAACCGTATGATTTCGTCAGCGTGTATACGGTTACGTGACACCACTACACGCCTGGAACCACACTGATAGTAAGTAATGGTATTGCACGTTAAGTCTTAAATGAAACAATTCCCCTGGAATACCTCTATCTTCGTTTAACATATGGCCCCTTATCAGAGTTGCCAGGTGTCCGGCTAAATATGTTAAGTCCGGCCTCCTTTAGGCTTTATAGCTGTGAAGTAGAGAACTCACAACCAAGGTCTGTTCCTATCTGATGATGCAAGTGCAGGGAATAAATATAAGGAGATTTACCATCAGAATATACAGGTATGTTAACCAGTGTTATTCTTACGTTTGTAAGGTATGTTATAATTAAGTATAATCGACAAATAACTTCATATGTGGGGCAACCACAACTAATGAATTTGTACATTATGTGAAGGACAATCAAATAATTTCAAGTCAAACATGTTAAAGGAGTCTATATTCAACTGAGCCAAAGTCCAAATCCGCAGTAGCCTTTATACTGTTTTTCCCAGTCTGGCAACAGGTTTCATACCCCGGAGGAAGATCGTCAAGTCATACCTGTATATGGTATAGAACTACACAAGTAAAAGCGCTATTGATCAACGTAACATACCCAAGAAAGCAGAGAGTAAAGGCATATACTCACATAACTAATAATTCATGTGCCACGACTTTCAAGGTTAGTAAAACATCTCCAAAAATCTGTCAAAAAACGTGGCCGGACAGCACATGACACTCCACGTTTGCTTGGATAAAACTATGAGCACAAAACATTGCAGAGTGCCGTGATGTAAATTGAGACATATCTCGTGGCGTCGGTAGGGTATAGAAGAGAAGAAGCCTAACGTCCTGAAAATCCACGAGAGAAGCAAAGAATTGAAAGACACGCAATCCTTGGGAGTCGTCAACATATATTGGCGGGCGTCGAATAGAACTGCATATTACAGCGCTAACCACCCACTGAATACGTAAAGCAGAGCACTCGCCAAAGGAAATCTAATGGTAGGTACATTTTAGTATGTCGATGACTCCCAACGATTGTGTGTCTTTTAATTCTCTGTTTCTCTCGTGGATTTCGACGACGGTAAGCTTTTCCTCTCTGATATTCTACCGACACCGCGATGTATGTTTTAATTTACATTACATTTATTCTGCAATGTTTTGATTGTCTTAGGCGGTACGGACTCGTCTGTTGACAGATTTTTGGAGATATTTTACTGATCATGAAGAGTTCGGATTGGATGCTCATCTGCCGGTTCATTCATGGTTTTGCTGACTAGTGACATGTTTACATTCACGCCTGAACCTTCAAAGTCGTTTAGTCGTTTAGTTTTGTGAGTACATCGCTTTACTGTCTACTTTGTTCGGTAGGTTATGTTGATTATTAGCGCTTTTACTTGTGTAGTTTCATCCTGCGTGCAGATATAACATGACGATGTACCTCAAGGATATGTAACCTGTCGTCAGACAGGGAAAAACACTATGAACAGCTATTGGAGATTTGGACTTTCACTGAGTTTAACATAGACTATTTGGACTTTCACTAAGTTTAAAGTAGACTATTTTACCATCTTTGATTTGAAATTGTTTGATTGTTCTTCACATTTGGTATAAGTGTAATCAAATTGAAGAAGGTACGGTTTAATTTTAGTATTTTGTTCAAGAAGAACAGACAGTTCTATACTTTGTTTAATGGAGAACTTTTGTTTTATTTTGACATGTCCTTGGAAGAAGACTGAGCAATTAATGAGACTGAGCACTTAGCTGCTATCACAATCGCCAAATTATAAGGCTGTTTGCAGAGCAATTTGGTTGCTTTAAGCAGTAAATGAAACAACAAGTTTACTGTTACCAGTCACCGTTTTATTTTACTTTTTCCACGAAGCGTTTCGAAGGTTTAAACCTCCATCATCGGGTGGATTTACATTAGTTAGTATTACATATGTGTGTATGTTGTGTTACGATTTTGGAGGAACTTGTGGCACTGCCTAGTGGGGAAACAAGACACTATTTCAGAATATGGTTTTGGATAAATTTTGACAAAAAATAAACTGATATCTAATGGTAAACTTTAATAAGTAAACTAGAGTACCTCCAGTGGTCACAGGTTCCTTTTCTGTCGTAACACTTCACATGTATACTGCCACATTTGTAAACAAATATGGCGTCTGGAATCAGCTGGGTGCAAGTTTCGTACAGCAGAAGAGAAGACATAATCGCAAAGTGCAAAGAATATAGCTCGTAACAACATTTTTACAGAATAATCGTTTAAACCATTTGGGGGTGTTTGTTTTGAGGTGTCGAATATATGTGTGTGTACTTCAGGTGGTATATAAATCCAATTTTGAAAGGTTAAAACAGCTAAACATTCCTACTCGTTTATGCAATCAGGTGAAATGTTAAAATGGCTTAAACTTCATACTTGCTAATAACAATTAGGTGAAATGTTACAGGCTTGAATTACAATGATCATATTGGCTACAGCAGTAAAATCATAAATAGATGACACTCTTTGAAGAAAGAGAGAGAGAGAGAGAGAGAGAGAGAGAGAGAGAGAGGAAGGAGTGATTATATGAGAGCAAACATTTACATGGCAAGGAGTCTTAAGGTTACATGTTGCATATATTACCTGCCTAAAGGTTGGGGTAATACACTGGTTAATGTTATAAAATATGCAGATAGATATACATTTGTGCCAGTAGTTGATGTACCTACAGTTTTAAGCTGACAAGGGGTACAAGCTGTTGGTGTGATGAATTAACTGTGAATGAGGTCAATCTCTTGTACTCTTGGCGGCTGTCAATATTTATGGTAAATATTAGCATGTGTGCACATGTGTGTGTGTGTGTGTGTGTGTGTGTGTGTGTGTGTGTGTGTATGTGTGTGTGTGTGTGTGTGTGTATTTTTAAGAGTGTAGGCAGTTGCTGAAAACAGAGATGATACTATTGTAAATATTGTCATTTTTGTCATTTAAGATGGATTCTGGTTGCTTCATTTAATGTTTGTATATTTGGAGTGCTTCAAGGATGTCTAGTTTTCTGCCTTTTGGTTGGATGTGTAGGATGCTAATACTTGTGTTGTTAACATGGTGTTTTGTTTCATGTAGGTGGGTAGCTATTGCTGATGTGTGGTATTTTTTGTTTTTTAGTGCTGCCATGTGTTCCTTGAACCTGATCTCAAATGATCTGCCTGTCTGGCCAATGTAGAAGCAGTCACAGTCCAGATATTTAATTTTGTACACACCTGTGTGATGAAGTGGGTCTCGTGTGCCGATGTTGTGGGGTAACTTCTGTCCAATCTTGTAGTCTGTTGTAAAGGATATGCTTATGCCTTTCCGTTTGAAGACATTGGCAATCTGGTACGAAATGTTACCCAGAAAGGGGATTGCATGGAAGATGTTATTTTCTTTTTGTTTTTTGTGTTGTGATTGCTTTGCCATTATTGAGTGTTTTAGAGTGTCTATTATGGAGCTGTTACAGCCATTTTCAATAGCTGTTTGTTTTATTATTTCAATTTCTTTATCAAATTTATCTTCTGAAAGTGGTAGTTGGATAGCTCTATTAATCATGTACCGGTATGCTGCCATTTTGTGTGCTGCGGGGTGGCAAGAGGAGTTGTGGATTGTGGTATGTGTTGTGGTAGGCTTCCGATAAATTTCAAACTGATGTCTGTTATTCTTTATTGTAATGGTAAGGTCTAGGAAATGTATACTGTCATCTTTTTGGTGTTCAACTGTGAATTTTATGCTTTCATGGGAGTCGTTGAAAAACTGATTCAACTCACTGATGTCATCTTTAGTGCCTTTGATTAAAATTATGGTATCATCTACATATCTGTAGTAGTAGATGATATTTTTGAGGAGGCGGTGATTGGAATTCAAGATTTTGTCTTCTAGGTTACTTATAAATATTTCTGCTAACAATCCGGAAAGATTTGAGCCCATTGCCAGACCATCTGTTTGTAGATTTTATTGTTAAATTTAAAATAGTTGTGTGAAAGTGTGAATTCAAGCAGGTCCATTAGTTCTTTAACGTGGGTTGAAGGGATTTTTTTGTGTTTATGTAGGTTGGCATTGATTGCAAACTGGGCTACGGTCCCGCACACCGTTAGGCCGTCTTCCGCTCACGCCCCAACATCGTGCAGCCCGCCTCCAGTGGTGTCGCGACAGGCGTGAATGGAGGGACGAATGGAGACGTGTCGTCTTCAGCGATGAGAGTCGCTTCTGCCTTGGTGCCAATGATGGTCGTATGCGTGTTTGGCGCCGTGCAGGTGAGCGCCACAATCAGGACTGCATACGACCGAGGCACACAGGGCCAACACCCGGCATCATGGTGTGGGGAGCGATCTCCTACACTGGCCGTACACCACTGGTGATCGTCGAGGGGACATTGAATAGTGCACGGTACATCCAAACCGTCATCGAACCCATCGATCTACCATTCCTAGACCGGCAAGGGAACTTGCTGTTCCAACAGGACAATGCACGTCCGCATGTATCCCGTGCCACCCAACGTGCTCTAGAAGGTGTAAGTCAACTACCCTGGCCAGCAAGATCTCCGGATATGTCCCCCATTGAGAATGTTTGGGACTGGATGAAGCGTCGTCTCACGCGGTCTGCACGTCCAGCACGAACGCTGGTCCAACTGAGGCGCCAGGTGGAAATGGCATGGCAAGCCGTTCCACAGTACTACATCCAGCATCTCTACGATCGTCTCCATGGGAGAATAGCAGCCTGCATTGCTGCGAAAGGTGGATATACACTGTACTAGTGCCGACATTGTGCATGCTCTGTTGCCTGTGTCTATGTGCCTGTGGTTCTGTCAGTGTGATCATGTGATGTATCTGACCCCAGGAATGTGTCAATAAAGTTTCCCCTTCCTGGGACAATGAATTCACGGTGTTCTTATTTCAATTTCCAGGAGTGTATATAGCCCATTTTTGTTACTAATGCACCAATAAATAAGAGCACTTAGAAAAAAACCCTTATACTAATGAATCAGAGGAAACATTTTATTGCTTGCAAAAACGAAACGAACTTTAGGAACAAATCCAGTGTGAATATTTCTTAGAACTCTTTTTGTACATGCAGTTTGTTACTCAAGATGGACTGAATCGCATCCAGTTTTAACCAATGCCATTACTTGGTATCCTGGATAGTGTGTACCACTAAACATTAAATTATTCTCATTGTCACCAAGAGCGTTTCTCTTCTTTTTCTTATCTGATAGGGTCTGGTAAAAGGAAAAGTTAATTGAACAGCCCACAAAAATTAATGTTTAAAGATTGAAAATAAATACTCTGAAACAGGGAAAATATAACCGCATTCTTCTCAAACCGAACTTAGCTCCAGCTCCAACGACCTCGTCGTCGACAGGAAGTTGACATTAGTCTTTCTTCCTTCCTGTCCCCTTTCCTCTACCTAGGCTAAAAATTACAGCTCGTCAAGAAGCGTCTCCTCCACAGAATTTTCAACTCAAACCATAATTTGTGGAGGGCTTTCCTTTGAATCTCTTTAACGCAAAATTCCCTGTATTGTAAAGGTGTACGGTTTTGTGACCCTGAATAGGACCTGCTCTGCATACCTTGCATTACCAGTCTCCATCCATTGAGGCGCTTTGGCCCAGCACCTGAGAAAGAGCACCTCGGCAAATGGTAAAGTAGGTCAGCGGTTAATGTGCGTCGAAAGTATTAGTTGAAAATACGTGAAGGACGGTGAAACGAAGAGTAGGTGACGAGACGTTCGACGTCGTCACAAAACGTGCTGGTCGGAGGCTCGGGGGTTGATAGTCAACGACATAGCACAATTCTGATCCAAAGACATGTTTCGGAGCACACCTAACGGCACATGTTGTTGAAGATGGGGCCTCTCAGCTGATTACACCCAGTGTAACCACGCTGACCAAACGACATCGTCAATTACGATTGTAGACTGCATCGGATCATCGAGAGACTGGACTGTAGATCAATGGAAACTTGTTGCGTGGTCAGAAATGTCACGGTACTTGTTGGAGCAGTTCGGTGGTCGTTCCCGGATACACAGTTTTCCAGGCGAACTTCTGCGCACAACATGCACCGCCCCACGAACGACAGCTAACGCTCAGGGGGACAACCACCTGCTCTCTCACGAGAACTATGGTTGTAATCGAGGACACTATGAGAACAGTGGACTAAGTCAAGTTTTTAACAGTAGAGATTGTTTGCATATGTCGACACTTAATTACCACCTTGGGGAATAATATTAAAATAAATGCTGTTAGCATTTTGACACACATTCGACGATGAGAAGAGCAGAGCAACGCATAGTCTTAGTCGAGTTTTTGTTGGAATGTCGACGAAAGATAACGTTGACTAAAAACGAATAAAATGTATGACAGGCAAAAACTGAAAGTAACACCGAATTTTTCCATTTCTCAGTAATTAATAATACGAAATCACAAAAGTAAGCTACTATTTGCAAGTATGTCGTTGAATATGAAGACTGTCAAATAATATTCGAAACAGATTTCAGAGTTGAATACGATATCAAGTAATTTGACAAACTAAATGACTGAAAGTAAGCAATGTAAGAAAAAAGACGATAACATTTAGGTGGAGAAGTTAAAGAGAACTAAATGAATACGCAAACAAACTACACTTATTGTGAAGAACTTTGGAGCTATAAACTTGGGAATGAAGACCAAAATGAGTTTCTCTTTCACCCATCTTCAGTGATAATGGACGTTAACAATTCTAGTTAAATGTTCCAATAATTAAAGTAACATTCTTGGAAGTGTATACATCGGTCAGTTGACAGTGGAGAGCTGAAGTGTCACAAATATACTTAAGTCTTAAATTATGTGTACGTCTCTTATGCAGCTTTGCCAATTATATTTTTCTCTTTTCATCTAACCGGCAGATAATGGCTAGAATATACGATGCCTTTGAAGATAGGCAACGCTGTGTGAAATGCTGTAGTAATAAGCCGTAACGGGCCTAAAGCCATCGTCCGTCAGAGCAATGATCACATATGTTTCCTGCTTTCCGCGATATTTTTGTCATGTATTCACAAGTTTATGTTAATTTAAGTGCATAATTTTAGGTCAGCTGCTATTGACATGTTCATCTATGATTTTTCAACTTAACATCAAAGAGAATAAAAGCAGAAGCTCAGCGAAAATTGTTGATGTCTATTCATAACAATTTACACATTAATAGAAAGTAATGTACAGACTTAATAATACTGTAAACAGTAAGTGGTAGTTTTTGGAAGAGTTTATTTTACGTGAAGAAGAGAAACAGATTAATTAATTTGAACCGTATATAGAAGTTCAGTGCCGCTCAGCGATGATTTAATGAACCTTATGGTGACAAGCAGATTCGAAGTTCATCACAGTCGACGTCTCTCGTCTACGTATCGCATTTGTCTTTTCATTCTCAGGCAGCAGAAAACCGAACCTCTAAAGACAGAAAGTTAGTATTCTCAGCCGTCGAAACACGACATAACCACGTCGATGTGTAGCGACATTTAGAAAAGTATCTTATGTATCATATTCTAACCATGTGCAGTAGTCCTGAAGGATGCTAACACTTATACACTGATGAACTGAAACAGCATTACTACCTGCATAATAGCGTGATGGTCCAACTTTGGAACCGAATGTAGCAGCGATTCTGGGTGGTATGGGTTTGACAAGTCCTTGGTAGTTTTCAATAGTTACGTGGCGCCAGATGTGCACGCACATCTAGCACAATTTCCGTAAACTGGGACCCACTGGTTTGTGAGCACGAAACTGTCTCCTGATATCATCCGAGATGTGTCCAATCGGGTACACACAAGGCGAATTAGGTGGCCAAGACAACAACGTGAGTCCGCTATCACGCCCGCGAGCGACTATAGCACTGTTCTGGCACAGTGACACGACTGTCCTGTTAGAAGATGCAATCACCGTAGTGGATGAAATCAAACATTTTGGAATGCACTGTCGTTATCAAATCTCCTAAGGCGTTTTTTCTCAGAATATCAACTTGATGAGAATATTGCAACTGTCTGTCCGCCCTCTATTGCTCAGCACTAAATATGTACGTTACTGCCACCACGTTGCCTTAGGAACAACATAATGGTCTTGTAGTGTCTCATGGCCAGTCGTCATAAAAACCGTGTGATAGAATTTTTTCCGTGTGTGTAAGACCAGTTAACATATATCGAAATAGTGCCACGCACATGGAGAAAGAGAAATAATTTAAACATGAATGAACATGACCAAGTGAAACAACACTGTGTAAACATTTCACGAATGTATTATGTGTGTATGTAAAACATTCATAGTTATTTGACGTGTTATGCATTCTTTAACTTTGAATCCATGACATATTATTATCTTGTTAAATGAATTAGTGATTATGATCTGTGCCTCAGATAAGAAGGACAATTCAGTACATGTTTACATAGTAAAAAGCACTGTAATAATCTCGCTGTTCTCTTTGCGTTTCGTTACGAGTAACACCCGCGTATTAGGCAAATGTATATGCTAGCCGTGAGTCTTTTGTTCATGAAGCTTAAGATCCGCCATTAGGCGAGTTGTTGACAAAAGGTGTGTAAAATTAATGCATTTTTGTTTGAATATATAGAGTTTGAGCAAATATATTTTTAAAATAATTTGTGAAGTTGCCAGCCCTTCGTCCCGTAAATAATTTAGATATTTTCAGCATTTAATTTAGCGGAAACCGCTGTACCAATCTGCGAGGGCAACGGCCGCAGACGCGGCACATTTAAAAAGTATTTATTTCAGGCACCACGGTCACCTCGCCGGTAAAGCGATGTAACATAATAATATTTAACATTCTCTTACAGCTTCCAGCAGTGCCGGCAGACTATATCATATTATTCAGTGCATTTCTCAGTTTGATTTGGAAGGTGCTGTGCGACATGTTCAATGCGGCCGCAAAAAATATAACGAATAACTGTGTTATTACTTAATCACTTTCAGATTTTGTGGCAAGGTCTGCTCTGTGAAACTAAAACAATATTTTACATTTTTTCCCTGAGATTAAGAGAACGTGGGCTAGCCGCGCGCCTATTCTAATTAATAGTATTCAAAAATCAACTGCATAACGTAAACAACATTCAGTGCTGCAACTATCATTTCAATTTCATTACTGACTTTCCTGAATACGATGCAAGGTAGTGAGTTGAGATACAGTTTTCTTTCTTTCTTGATTACGTTACAGTAGAAACTGAATGTTCCCTACATGATTATCCAGAGCAGATGTGGAAAAGCAATAATTTGATCCACGGTTTGCCACACTTATGATAAAAGTGTTTATTCCGGCTCCCACTCCATGTCTGAAATTAACATATGTGTGCTAGTGTGACTCATACAGCCAAAGTGAAATATTTATTCAACATTACTCAAAGTTACTTGCTTTTATGAAGAAAGAATTACTAAGTAAAGACAGTGTAATAACATTGAATCAGAACCATAGCAGCTTGTTACAAATAATTTTGTGTACTGCCATCAGCTCTCAGTTTCAGTTTTATATCAGTCTGAACACTGCAAAACTTTAATATCGTAAAGCAAAGTTACTAGTTACCATGTACCAACTTACTTGCTACTACACTTTGTGAGAGGTCCGAACAGATGTAATTTTATGTAAGAGGTCCGATCAGATGTAATGCAGATGTAATTTTATGTAAGAGGTAAGAGCAGATGTAATTTCGATGTATTGCTCATGCGCTGCCTGCGATATGCAAGGTATAAGAGAATCGCTGACCAGAGAGCAGTGTTGACTGCAGAAGGAACTTTGCAGCTGTAGCAGTAAGTTGTTGCAAGTCTGCGCTAGACTGGAGTCTGCTCTGGTCTGGTATGGTGTATCGTGTTGGCTGGTCGGTCGCGGTGCAGCGATGCCGGAGCCTGAGTATTATTGTATAAGGTAAAAAGCAGCCTCGCGCATATCTAGTAATGTTATCTGAACTCCCATGTAAATGTTTTAAAAATGTCCTAATATTAATCCTTGTCATATAAAGTAATTTTTTTAACAAGCATTCATTTCAATTTAAAGAATTTACTAATTTCTCCCCTCCATGATCATCCCGATTATTGCAATAGAAAAATCAGTTGCTCCCTTTCATAAATGACTGATGGGTCGGCCAGCATTGCACAGAGCTGTGCTGGAAAAATTTATTGTAAGAGCAGATATATTCGGCGCCTTTATTGAGGAAAGAATTTTTCCTTTTTTATTCAGAACGATCTTACAGGGCCATGACGCAGCGCTGCTGTCGTCCAAAATTTACCAGGTTAAATTCACAGTCATAGTCATAAGTGAGCGACAATTTAATTGAGAGGTTATGCTAAATGTGAATGAGTTTTGAGTTTAGATTAAATCAGAAAGAATTTTGTGTTGAGGTTAATGTGAAAAGAATTTTGTAGGGAGGTTGCAAATGAGAAAGAATTTTGTTTTGAGGTTACACTAAAATTAGAATCATTATCAATATTATTTTTTTAAATTTTTGTGGGAAGGTTACACTAAAATTAGAATCATTATCCATATTAATTTTTTTTAATTTTTGTGGGGAGGTTACAACTTATATCATCATATCTAAATAAATAAAACCACTAGCCCAATAAAATTAACTCCAGTGGTAAAAAAAGTGAAGAGGTGGAGTAAGGGAGACGGAATAGTCTGATCTCAGGACACTATTTTTCTTGTATTTTATGCGTTTAACCTGTATGAAACTGTGTACACACAATCTAGTGACACTACTTTTCAGTAGAGTTGGCGACAGAAGGATGACAATGAAGGAACAATATAATGCCAGCAGAAAAGGCGTTAAAGGTATTTCAATAACCCTTCCCTTACCCAGTTATTATGACCTCGAATAACTGGAACATAGCATTATCGCTACCAGTCTTGTAACTCACATTTTTCCAGGGTGTGGCGTTACGTACGGATTCATCTATAACTTGCAGAAGCTTGTTCCCCAAAAACCACATTCATGAGAACTTGGAACTCTTCTCCTTGCATTACTTCAGTTGTAATAACAATGGACGCCAGTTAGCTATTCCTTATAGATTTCTATATATTTCGTTTA
This sequence comes from Schistocerca cancellata, assembly GCF_023864275.1. Lineage (NCBI taxonomy): Eukaryota > Metazoa > Arthropoda > Insecta > Orthoptera > Acrididae > Schistocerca > Schistocerca cancellata. Next base: position 710,396,166 of record NC_064630.1, read on the forward strand.
ACACTGTTAAGGTCCTCACTTACGTAACGTTATGAACCGTGCTCTCGTTTCTCTGGCGCATCGCCATAGTGTGTCACGGTGCTTAGGCCGGTATTACACTATCAAATTTCTTTGTCAAAGATTTGATCAAAGATGTGATCTAATATTCCATCAAATATATTTGACAAAGATCTTTGACGTAGCGCTAGAAGGGGTATTACACTGTCATCATATTTTTCGTCAAAGTTCAAGATGACGGACAATAACAACTTGTTATTAACCGCAGCAGATGCAAGTACCACAATTGCACTGTCTGCACATGCAGAAGAGAAGCGGGGGGGGAAAGGAAACATACCTTGGTGATGCAGTGGGTTTTACAACGACACGATAAAAGCATTCAACAAAACTTGTTACGAGAGCTAGGACGTTAAGTCGTATATCAATTATTAAGGAATGGATGAGCATACATTCCTGTATGTGCTCAGTGAAATTGTAAGTAGGCTGTTTAGATTTTTATATTGGTAATGCTTCGTAGCGCTTTGTATGAAAATCACTGGCTGTGCTGTGTGCAGTCTGTAGCTAGTTTGCATTGTTGTCTGCCATTGTAGAGGGGCAGCTGGATGTTAACAGCGCGTAGCGTTGCGCAGTTGGAGGTGAGCCGCCAGCAGTGGTGGATGTGAGGACAGAGATGGCGGAGTTTGGCAATTTTTAAAACTGGATGTCATGAACAGATATGTATATTATGAGTTTTCAACATTATTAAGGTAAATACATTGTTTGTTCTCTATTAATATCTTTCATTTGCTAACTATCCCTATCAGTAGTTAGTGCCTTCCGTAGTTTGAATCTTTTATTTAGCTGGCAGTAGTGGCGCTCGCTGTATTGCAATAGTTCGAGTAATGAAGATTTTTGTGAGGTAAGTGATTTGTGAAAGGTATAGGTTAATGTTAGTCAGGGCCATTCTTTTGTAGGGATTTTTGAAAGTCAGATTGCGTTGCGCTAAAAATATTGTGTGTCAGTTTAAGCACAGTCTCGTATATAATTGTTCAAAAGGGGACGTTTCAAAATGTATCCTCATATCACAAAGCACAATATTCACTTAAGAACTGCTACATTTGCAGAAGACAGGCTCACTGTAACACTCTGATTCCTTGCTATAGGAGAGGGTTAGGTTAGGTTAGGTTAGGTTAGGTCAGGTCAGATTAGGTCAGGTCTCCAATCTTCGCAATCTATTTTTGTATTCAGCGTGCCTCACGGTGTAAAGCGCATCAGCTTCATACATCTCTATTAATTTTGTAGTTGTCGGCACACACCAATTGTATTTACTGGCGAAGTTTATAAAAACACTACAGACGACAGAATGCAGCGATGCTAGCGCTCCATGTGGTAACGTGTCACATTGAGTGAACAGAAGACAAGCGACTTCTTTGATCAAATCTACGGCGAGGCCCTAGATTTGATCAAATATTGGACGACATTTGACAAAGTTCCCTATTACACGATCAAATATCTTTGACAAAGATATTGGACAAAGATATTTGACAAAGAAATTTGATAGTGTAATACAGGCCTTAGCGTGAGTTCGCTGACGGCTTTCGTAGGGAGAGGACGTACTAGCGGACGGGCAGTTGGTGGCAGGTTGCCCGTGCGGACGGCCTCCCCGTTTCACAGGTGGAATCTGCCTGTGGTCGCGCGTGTGTGTTCACCGTTTAATGGTATATGGTCAACTTGATCTGCAAGTTCGCATCTTGCGGATTCGTGTCGTGGCTTTTTTGTAGTGTTCCCCGAATTTTCCTGTTGTTGTTAACGTGCACCGTCGAATGACAATTTGTTTAACGGCAAGCAACGAGAGAAGCCTTTCGACAGAGCGCTGTTGGATACTCAATGAGCGTGTAGCTGAAATTACTGTTGTAATCAAATACGTCGTTGCTCTGTGATTATTGAATACTGTTGGTAAGGTTACTACTTTTTGACAAAGTGTCGTTGATATTCCTGTTGTTCTTAACGTGCACCGTTGAATGGCAAATTGTGTAACGGCATGCCACAAGAAGAGCGTTTCGACAGAGTGCCGCTGAGTGTTCAGTTAGCGTACAGTTGAAAATATTTTATTACCAAATGTTTTACAGCCACTAGCAGTTATACTCTGTGCTTGTGGCTCGGTTCATTACATAGTTGTTTTTTAAATAGATATAAGTATATATGTTGCAGTTTAAGCCCCTTCTATGTTCAACAATGGTTCAAATGGCTCTTAGCACTATGGGACTTAACTGCTGAGGTTCAAATGGTTCAAATGACTCTGTGCACTATGGAACTCAACTGCTGAGGTCATCAGTCCCCTAGAACTTAGAACTACTTAAACCTAACTAACCTAAGGACATCACACACAGCTATGCCCGAGGCAGGATTCGAACCTGCGACCGTAGCGGTCGCTCGGTTCCAGACTGTAGCGCCTAGAACCGCTCGGCCACTCCGGCCAGCCCCTTTTATGTATTTATATGTTAAGTCGCAGTAGGTTTGGCGACTGATTACTATCGTTGTCAGCAAGATAACATAGTTCTAGTTATATTTACTGTTTAAACTCCCTTATTTTTAATGTATGTATATGCTGGGTCGCAACAGGTCTGGCTACTAAGTATTACTGTTGTCAGTAACACCTGCCACTTGTTGCTTCAACGATTATCTTGTTATAGCTCTTTATCTATGTCTGTTAGTATTTAAAAGGTAAAATAATTCTGGGCATTTAATAGTCTTACCCGCAGCAGGTTTACCTGGTAGCTTACGGCCATCAGCTGTAGTATTCTGGGCTTGTTTCTTGGTTGATTACATTTCTCTAGTTTTATGTACATATGTACTGTTTTAATCTCGCTATCATTATTGAGAATCGTGCCCCGGTTGTTAATTTGATTGCGTAGTGACCACAATTTTGGTATGTGCTATTGTATACATTCTTCCGACTTAAGGTTTGGGAAGACTAGAAACGTCTGTATTTATGATCACTGCAGGGCCGACACTGGTTTCCGATATTCCGCACCGAAACGTGGTATTGTACCCTATACCTTGGGCTCGTATTTGGGTTGAGAGAGTTGCCTGTTCTGAGGCGTGCCACTCGCTATCTCTATCGGAGCCTGTATTGCTCGATCCCCCGGAACTTGGCCTAGCCCTCCCACTCTCATTCGTACTTAACGATAAATCCAGACTTGAGTAGGACCATATCACGTTGCACCATTTCAAATCCATGTACTGGATCTTTCAACTTATCTCCAATTTAAAATTCTACTGATAGCTGTATCGAATGTGAATTTCAAGTTTTTCTTTTTAACTCTCATGTTCCTTCAACACAAAACCCACATTTTCCAGTAGTTAATTTCGAAGATCGTCATCGACCCGAGTTACTTTTTCCTGTGTTCCCTGAACTTGACTACCGTCTGCCAGAATATCCCATTGACTCTTCTTAATATCCTGAGACTTATAATGTGAATCAGTTTGGAGCTGTTGCTATAAATCGCTGATAGGACAGTCCTGTTCATCAAATCTTCTATTCAGATGTCCACCCTTTTGAACCAATAATTGCCGCTGGACTGCGCAGCTGGCGTAGCCCACTTCATTTATCTTTGCTACTGATAAAATTCCCTTCTATTATCTTATTCTTCATTGCTCTCTCCTACTCTTTATCGTCTCCTCACATTCAAATCAGTCGGTATATGTATTGCGTTTCATCAGCTGATAACGTTGACTTCCATTCGTTTGCATTTCCGGCTTTCTACATCGTGCGAAGGAAAAGATAGTAGAAAATTGATATGTAGAACAAGGATAATGTCTCTCTTAAACTTCGAATCTGCTGTCAGTAGCACTCATCAAGTCACTGAGCGGTGAAACATTATATGGACAGTGAACAGACCCACGTAATTTTATGTAAATTTATTGTCGCACAAACTACGGAAAACAGAAAAATGCGCCCGTATCGAATTTTCTTACTGTAAATAATATCATATTCAAATAACTTATGCACATAAATTTTGTGAAATGTAGTCATAATTTCGTGAATAACTTTTCAAAGATATAGCGGCAATCAGCCTGTGGCTGATTGCGATTGATTATGATACGTTATTGTTTTTGTTTTAGAAGGTAAGTGAGGTGCGATCCTGCTCGTATCTCGCTCTCTTTTCTGTTAGCCTTTGTACGGATAGGACGCACTATAGCTGCGTTGGTTGTACCAGTAACTAATCCTTCTTTTGTGTAGACAAATCTGATGTAAGTGTATCTTTAGAACCATTTGTAATGAAATTAATGTAAGTTAGTTCTCATGAGTTCACACTTTAACAGTTCTCCTAATAGACATGACATACATGAAATGTTTTACTGTTACAGCCAACGACCAATGCCAGCTTAACTGATCGTGGCTCTAAAGCGCAATAGCCGAATGCCATTAGTATTCTGCCATTTATTCAATTTCAACTTGCCACAGCGTGCCCGAGATTAACTGCCAATCATCATGAAGCGTTTTGAAAACTTGAATACCAGGGCGGAATCCTAAACGATCTGGGCACAGTCGCCAAGTTACTATTCCATTTTGTCCGTAAATAAAAGATAGCGACCCGGCAATTTTGATGTTGGTATTAAAAGATGTAATCTTCTATAAATTTTACAGCATTTTTTTAGAAGACAATTTGGCTACTGTCAGAAATTCTTCCACCATCAACAATGACAGTCTGCTCTAGTTAATTTTAACAGTTTTCTTTCCAGTAATTAACTACAATTTCTACTTAAAACTAAATCATTATTACGCAGTTTAGTAACATTGTGTGACGGCAGACGCGTCAGCGGTTCAGAATTGCTGTGTAAATACGATTAAAAATGGTGAATGACATATTTCTCTGAAATAAAACGAAGTCGCGAACAAATAATCTCTTGCTGTCAAAAATACTCTCTAACTGTTGTCTCAGGCTTCTCAGTATGTAAAAATAAAATATATCACTTTACAAACAAATAGTCTTGGTCGTATTAATAAATCAGCAAAGTATTTTCCATATATAAATTGATGTGAATAAACGTCACAAACTTCCACTCAACTGTAACGTTTATTCTCTCGCTGTTAAGTTGCGAAAGTCTCCGCATCTTAATAACTGCCCTAAAGTCACGTAGTTCAATTAACGTAAGTTTCCGAATTCACGATAATAGCCTCACGGAGAAAGAAACAGAGACAACAAATCTGAGGGAAGATGGCCTCTGGTTCGTTGAAGTTCGTGACCAGATATTCGACACCGCGACCCTTATTCAAATGTATCACACTTTCACCTCACGATCATTCGTTACACGAAACGATCAAAATACAAATTCGGTAGTCACATATCACACATTAATATAATGCAAAACGATAAAAACCAGCACAAACAAGTAGGACAAAGATTAGGTCGACGGTTGGGAAAAACAAATTAACTGTGACAGTAAAGTCTGGGCTATGCTCCAGACTGAACGCTGAAAGGCATAATCAGTCTTAAATGATGATGATGATGATGAGTAAAGTTACTAGGTAGATATACCGTTATAATTCATCTGCAAAATTCACCCACATAAACAGCACTTTCAACAAAAGCAAACGAACAGAATAATAAACGGATCAGTCAATTCAGCGTAAAAGAATGACAATTATGTATTATTAGAAGTATGTAATATAGAAAGAGGAAAATGGTACACCAAAATTGGTCGATGACCAAATATGTTAAGACGGTGCTGTTTTTTCTTCTGTTTCGTGCTCAGATATCTGCTATTTAGCCAGTTTAACCGAATGAAGTGTGAATGCTCGATGAATCATATTCGAATGTGTATAGAGAAGAAACACGACGGAAGACATTTTATGCAACTAGTTGGCAGTTGCACGGCATCCGTTTTGGAGACGGTGGCGCTACGTCGTGTACTTCGCTTTCAGTCCCAGACCGGCTCCGGTGGCCGTGAGGTTCTAGGCACTTCAGTCCGGAACCGCGTGACTGCTACGGTCGCAGGTTCGAATCCTGCCTCGGGCATGGATGTGTGTGATGTCCTTAGGTTAGTTAGGTTTAAGTAGTTCTAAGTTCTAGGGGACTGATGACCTCAGATGTTGAGTCCCATAGTGCTCAGAGCCATTTGAACCATTTTTAGTCCCATTGTAAGCTTAGACACTAGAAGTAAGATGTTAGTTTATTTGGATTTGTTTTCGGGTTGTAGCCTATAGAGAAACAGTCAAAGGAAACACCTAGACATGTCTATGAAAATGTGACGGTTCAAGAAAATGACTTTCGCAGCGTGAAAATCTCATTCAGCATTACAGTTTTTATGTTTGCTTTGGTTTCCCCATATTTCAGAAGACAAATGACAAAATGGTTACTTCTACAGAAATTTAAGGAATGCAGATGCATTTATTGAAGGTTAGAAACATGGCTAAACTTCTATCAAAATTAAAAATCTAGTATCATCTCCTATTGGCCAGTTCCGATTTTTGAGCCATTGTTAAGTGGTTCTTGCATATAAAAGCGAGGAAACAGCATTTATACAACGACGTTTGTGTTGTAGACGTTACAGTATTTTTTTTTTATCAGTTCGCTATTCCAGACACCGTAGGTGAAGAATGTATTGAGCTCTGTTAAAAACACGGCCTGAGTATATTCTGTCTTACAAGCCATTTAGCTGAAAAATATTGCTGTTAACAGAACTGTAAAGGCAGTTTATCTGCTACGACTGAGGAAACAAAGACTTGTTGAGAACAGTTATTCTGTCCCTCAGATGGATACTTGATTACGCGATGCGATGACAGAGCAGAATGTTCCCCTGCTTCAGGCATTTGTGTGCGTACAACAATATGAGGCGCGAGGCACATCAAAGGCTTTTTCGGTAAACACTTTTCTTAATAACCTGCTCTCGCCATGTCGCGGCGCTTGATGGAGTATACGTCACGCGCTGCATAAACAGTCCTCGCCATAACACCTCCCATGACAGGGTTCCGACGCTCGAGTATTAATTTCGAGGCTGAGAAGGGCAACGTGCTAAATTAATGGGCTCGCTGCCCCCTGCGGGGCATTAGGTAATTGAATAGAAGGGTGATAAAGTCCGATATAATATCCGGAGAATTATACACACATGGCTTTAATTAAAGAACTTCCTTAAAGTGCAGTACCCGCCCCCGGTGTACAAGACACCGACACGTGATAGTGGAAGATGAATGAGATGCCCTTTCGAGATTCCGGCTCTGAATTGTTAACGATGAAAAATGAGTTCAGGCGAAGGCATACGTTCTCCAGATGTAGCGGAAAACGAAATAAGTCTTCGTACACGAAAGATCAGTTTTCTATACGAGGTGCATTCAAGTTCTAAGGCCTCCGATTTTTTTCCTAATTAACGACTCACCCGAAATCGATGAAACTGGCGTTACTTCTCGACGTAATTGCCCTGCAGACGTAACATATTTCACAACGCTGACGCCATGATTCCATGACAGCGGCGAAGGCTTCTTTAGGAGTCTGTTTTGACCACTGGAAAATCGCTGAGGCAATCGCAGCACAGCTGGTGAATGTGCGGCCACGGAGAGTGTCTTTCGTTGTTGGAAAAAGCCAAAAGTCACTAGGAGCCAGGTCAGGTGAGCAGGGTGCATGAGAAATCACTTTAAAGTGGTTATCACGAAGAAACTGTTGCGTAACGTTAGCTCGATGTGCGGGTGCGTTGTCTTGGTGAAACAGCACACGCGCAGCCCTTTCCGTACGTTTTTGTTGCAGTGCAGGAAGGAATTTGTTCTTCAAAACATTTTCGTATGATGCGCCTGTTACCGTAGTGCCCTTTGGAACGCAATGGGTAAGGATTACGCCCTCGCTGTCCCAGAACATGTACACCATCATTTTTGCAGCACTGGCGGTTACCCGAAACTTTTTTGGTGGCGGTGCATCTGTGTGCTTCCATTGACCTGACTGACGCTTTGTTTCGGGATTGAAAAATGGCATCCACGTCTCATCCATTGTCACAACCGACGAAAAGAAAGTCCCATTCATGCAGTCGTTGCGCGTCAACATTGCTTGGCAACATGCCACACAGGCAGCCATGTGGTCGTCCGTCAGCATTCGTGGCACGCACCTGGATGACACTTTTCGCATTTTCAGGTCGTCATGCAGGATTGTGTGCACAGAACCCACAGAAAAGCCAACTCTGCAGGCGATCTGTTCAACAGTCATTCGGCGATCCCCCAAAACAATTCTCTCCACTTTCTCGATCATGTCATCAGACTGGCTTGTGCGAGCCCGAGGTTGATTCGGTTTGTTGTTACACGATGTTCTGCCTTCATTAAACTGTCGCATCCACGAACGCACTTTCGACACAACCATAACTCCATTACCACGTGTCTCCTTCAACTATCGATGAATTTCAATTGGTTTCACACCACGCAAATTCAGAAAACGAATGATTGCACACTGTTCAAGTAAGGAAAACGTCGCCATTTTAAGTATTTAAAACAGTTCTCATTCCCGCCGCTAGCGGTAAAATTCCATCTGTCGTACGGTGCTGTCACCATTGGGACGTATTGACAATGAACGCGGCCTCATTTAGAAACAATGCGCATGTTTCTATCTCTTTCCAGTCCGGAGAAAAGAAATCGGAGGCCTTAGAACTTGAATGCACCTCGTACTTAAATGTATTATCAATATGTACAACACATTCACAACCAAACAGTGTTTCGCTTATTACCCAGAGATCTTCACATAACACATTTTTGTAAGTGGTTTTGGTAATTTCCATGTGATAAACAAGGTGATCTTTACCATCGTGTACAAACTCTAGGGATTGATCAATGAGAGGATATGGAACAAAATAGATCTAATGAACTTACGTCCGGAAATGCGTGGTTTTGATGCTAGAGACCATTTATTCCATCATACAATGTTCTAGAGACGGCGGTCTAATACGCTCTCTACCGTGCAGCCACAGTTACAGTATGCTTTGAAAACGGTTTCCATGTGTAACAACGCATGTGTGTACACGTCGTAGCATGCTACGTCTCACATGTTCGCATCCACCAGGCTGCATCGGAACATTGTCAAACGCAACATGAATACGCTGCGCCGGTGTCTCCACATCTGGAATTGGCTCTGCATAAAGGACACGTTTGAGATGGCCCAGTAACCACAACCAGAAATCGCGCGGGTTGAGATCCGGTGAACTAGCTGGCCATGCAGCTGTACCCCCTCGCCCGAGCCCTCGACCAGGGAAGACACGATTGAGATGCGTCCGGACGTTAACAGCGAAGTGGTCTGGAGCACCACCATGTAGCAGACACATAACCTTTCGAATCATCAATGGCACTTCTTCCAGCTGGGGAGGCAAAGTCACCCACAAGAAACACCGATGGTTCCGGCCTGTTAGGCGACGTAGAAGGAAGACTGGTCCCAAAATAAAGTCATCAATTATGCCGACACACACATTCCAATTACACCGATGCTGATGATTCCGTAGAAGGAAGACTGGTCCCAAAATAAAGTCGCCAATTATGCCGGCACACACATTCCAATTACACCGATACTGATGCATACTATCCTACAGATGACTGTTATGAAAGCTGAAGATACCACTCTGCATAAAGCTGGCCTCATTTGTGAAATAGGATGGATGACACAAGTCGAGGGATCGTGGTTGCCTGATGAAGAAACCAGTGATAAAACCGCTTCCGATGCAGAAAGTCTGTCACTAGTAAGCCCTGCACACGCTGTTAAGGGTAGTAACAATTTTTATGGAGAATGTTCCACACGGCCGTTTCGTTTACACTGTGCTGGCTGATCAACTGCCTGGTTCTGAAACAGCTGTCGCCTTCCTCCAAGTCTGTGTCTGAACATTTCTGGTACGTAATACATGATTTCCTGCTTTCTAAAATGTCCCTGCCTTAGATAAACGGCGGAACACTCTTGCAAAAATTGAATGCTGTAGTTGTTGTCAGCACGGATAGATCTCATGATACAACTTTTCTGCCCGCCGTCCGTTGCAATTTGTCTTTCCGTAAGTAAACACCACGTCGGCAGGCTCTCGCTTCGAATACGTAACTACTGTGTATAACGCTCTATCACATTCACTACAAGGTGAGTCAGGAAGAGAAGCGAATCGGACACAACATTACCAATTACTATGACAGGAGAGGGAGTTTAGGGCATGACGTATGAGGTACACTACCTAGGAGGAAACCATGCATACTGTAACTGTGGCTGCATGGTACAGCGCGTATTAGACTGCAAGCTCTGTAAAAATGTATGACTGAATAAATGTTCTCTGGCATGGAAACCACCCATTTCTAGACACAAGTTCATTAGACTTTTTCTGTTCCGAACCCTCTCATCGATCAATCCCTAGAGTTTGTATACCGCGGAAAAAATCATCTTGTAAAATGAACAAAGTCAGAACTGTTAACTGTGCTGCCCATACAGCGCTTCACATCTCACCGCATTTTGTCAGCAAGTTTTGTTGATGTCCGTAGATACCTCTGAATTCAGGCAGGAACAGAGTGTGACGAGTACACACCTCATGCCGCGGAGAACTTAACAGCTTTACAGGAGAGAACATGTCGCTATTTGGTACCTAAATAAAACAGTTCTTCAACTTATACTAAACACGTGATGCTAAGCCATGCATGTTATGCAGGGTGTGGAAATACGTATGTTGGAATTTAAATAGTGGCACCACTACTGTGGAGCCACTATGCCATGGAATCTACTATTGTCGCTGATAGTACACGCTGTTGACATACCTACTTTACCTCCAAGCAAAAGGACTCGCTCGTCCCACGTCACCGGCGTGCGCACAATCGAGGGTAACACTGTCCCTTGTGAGCGAGCAATCTTACGTAACGGTGTCACTAAGTTTTCTAAACGGGAACAACGGAGTTCGATCAAGGTTGAATGTGCCAGGGGTCGCACAGCACGACATTCTCATGAAGGTCTTCAACAAGCGTGCGGGGACTCGACATTGCCCTACAGAAAAGAGGCACGTTGGGTAAAAGTCTTCAACGAAGATCGGCAAAGGGTGCCATACATGCATCGTGAAGGTCGTCCTAGCGTCTGTGAAGAAGAAGTGCACGCTGCTGTCCCGTTAGTGGACAGTGATCGACGCCATACGATTCGTGAGCTCGCCCACGAAACCAGATTAGCTCATACGTCTGTCCTTCGCATCCTGAAGGAAAGCCTGGGCATGCGAAAAATTGCATCACGATGGGTTCCGCATGACTTGAGGGAAATGCAGAAATGGATGCGTTACGACGCTGCTCAGACGCACTTGGAGCGCTATGAGCGCGAAGGAGAGGCTTTCTTGTGCCATATCGTAACACTGGATGAGAGATGGGCCACATCGTACGAGCCAAAACTGAAACGCCAATCTAAAGAATGGCGTCATTATGGGTCGGCGCGAAAGTCGAAAGTGCGTCAGAGCCCCAATGTGGTGAAAGCTACGGTGATTCTCGTCTACGACGGTGATGGTGTTACCCCAACGCATTACGTTCCTCCACGTAGACCGTCAATGCACAGTATTACTGTTGATTTTGGAGAATCACCTTCGACCAGCTTTGCGAAAGAAGCGGCGACACTTTCTGCGCAACCCATCCATCATTTTGCACGACAATGCGCGGCCACATACAGCGCAAGCTGTGGTTGCTATGTTCGGTCGATGGACTGGTTCAAAATGGTTCATATGGCTCTGAGCACTATGGGACTTAACATCGAAGGTCATCAGTCCCCTAGAATGTAGAACTACTTAAACCTAACTAACCTAAGGACATCACACACATCCGTACCCGAGGCATTATTCGAACCCGCGACCGTAGCAGTCGCGTGGTTCCGGACTGAAGCGCCTAGATCCGCTCGGCCACAAGCACCGGCATGGGACTGGGAAGTACTGTACCATCCACGATACTCCCCGGAGTTAAGTCCTTGTGACTTTGATTTGATCCCGAAGATGAAGGAACCATTTCGTGGCATACGCTTCAGAACTGTTCCAGAGATTCGATAGGCAGTAGACCGCTGCATTCGCACCATCAACAGAAGTCTCTCTGCTCACGATGTACTACGCCTTCCACATCGCTGGCAACGGATGACACTATGCAATTGTCTGATTCTAAGCTTTTCACTCTAGTTAAGGTCATATAAGCATGATCATTTCCGAATGTACTTTTGCCGGAAAGCGATTCTGGTATATGGCGTCCAAATTTTTCGTTATTCATTTCTTTTTCGTTCTAGTGATGATATTTCCATATCAACTTTCATCCGCTAACTAGCATTTCTTTACATCGAAACGAGAAGTGAAATGCCAATTTAAAATTAGCTTTAATTTTTTTTAATGTAATGAAATATTTTCTTAAAATGTTCCACCCATACTGCACTGCCTTATAAGTTGAATTTCCATAATCACTGACTGTATTTCCTTTTACTTCTAACCGAGAAGTCAAAAACCAGTTGTCATAAATGTAGCCGCCAAAATCCTTTAGTAGTTCTTTAGTAATTATTTATTTTCAAAAAATATTTGACGCCTATCCCCTTTATGGTTGAATCTCTAAAAATGCTGAAACACGTATTTTTATTTTCTGACTGAGAAAACAGGTACCAGTTATCATATTCCTACTTCAAAATTCCCTTAATAACCTTTCATCCCCTATTTCACCCCCTTAGAAGTGGAATTTCGGACAACCTCTTCTTCAGCAATGCCTGAAATATATGATCCACACCCTCTCTTAGCTTTAAGTTCCTGTCCTTAGAAGTTTGGACTGGGCGATGATGAGTCAGTAAGTTAGTCTGGCCTTCTCTCATCCTCGTAGAAGTTGAATTTCAAAAAACAGTGAAACATGTATTTTTTCATCTCAATCCAAGATGCCTAACACCTGTTTTCAAAGATGCAGCTTTAAAAATGCTTTCACAATGAAATATTTTCATAAAACGTTTCACATCCTATTTCAACTCCTTAGTGGTTTAATTTCCAAAAGAGGTAACATGCTTATGTTTTATTTCCAACAGAGAAGCCAAACACAAGTTTTCATAGATTTAGCTTAAAAAATGCTCACCCAATTACTATTTCCATAAGAACTTTCATAGGCAATGGCCTTGCCGCAGTGGATACACCGTTTTCCGTGAGATTACCGAAGTTACGCTCTGTCGGATGTGGTAGGCACTCGCATGGGTGACCATCCAGGCCGCCATGCGCTGTTGCCATTTTTCGGGGTGCACTCAGCCTCGTGATGCCAATTGAGGAGCTACTCGACCGAATAGTAGCGGCTTCGGTCGAGAATATCGTCACAACAACCGGGAGAGCGGTGTGCTGACCCCACGACCCTCCTATCCGCATCCTCGACTGAGGATAACACGGCGGTCGGATGGTCCCGGTAGGCCACTCGTGGCCCGAAGACTGAGTGCTAGTATAAGAACTTTCATCCCCCTTTTGTCCCCCGTAAGGGATTAATTTCCAAAAACAGTGAAACCCATTTTTTTTTTATTCCTAACTTAGAAGCCAAATTAAAATTTTCATAGAGTTAGCTATAAAAATGCTTTCATAATAAAATGTTTTCATAAAAAGTTCTCATCCTCTGTTTCACCCCCTTAGGTGCTCAATTTCAAAGACCATCGAGGAACGTATTTTTTTATTTGTTACCGAGAAGTCAAATACAATGGAATGTAGAAAAATCTCCTCCTAAACGACACCTACAATGTATTATCCACACTTTCTGCAACTTTCAAGTTCCTGTCCTTACTGGTTTCGTCCGGGCGATTATCAGTCAGTCAGTCAGGACATTGTCTTCTATATATTTTGACGTTCTGTAGCGTCTCTGGTTGATATTTCCGGACAAAGGTTCCTACTCAAAATGTTATCTAATCACTCCTCTCAACATGTCCCAGACATTTGTAACAGAGATTACGGAAAACCCTGTATTCCGTGACCGCCGTCGCTGTAAATGGTTGTGAGCTCGGCGGTTGCAGCAGCGGCGTGGTGGTGGAAGCGGCTGTGGACGCGGGCAGGCAGCACATCAGAGTCGTCGAAGACACGCCCACCATGACGTCAGGCGCCGGCAAGTGGTGCTCGGCGGAAGCAACGTGTATGAAAAACGAAAATGTCCGGCGGGTTCACTATAATCACGGAAACGAAGTTCACTTTAGTGTTAACAATGGATAACCAGTACGCCGTGAACGGTATTTAGTACATGGCCAGCTGCCTGAGTGTCAACATCGTAGTCCCTATTGTGGTATCTGTCATGTACACAATAGAAAACTTTGTCCTTCGTGCGAAAATCGGTCGGAAGCAGAGTGTCGAGGGTGAAAGAGATGCAGAGATGTGTGGCGTTGACCGTGTCAAAATCCTGGTGGCGAAGCGTCAGGAGCAGGCATAAAATGATAGAGGCTCAGGAATAACGGCAAAGAATATTCTCTCGAATGCGGAGCACTAAATTTGGACAACTAAGCTTTGAAAGTGCGAAAGTGCTTCATTGTTGGGTGGAAGAAAGAATGGTGCCGTTGAGATATGCTGAAGTCCATTTTTGTGGCAAATTTGTTGAAATTCCGACGAAGAAAATTGCAGGCAATTGTTTGTGTCGAACTCTCTAAGCAAAAGACATGATCGAGTGCAATGAAAATGCTAGCACTGGTAGGTGAATGCACTGGAATGGCAAAAGAATATTTGCCGTGTGCATCGACGATGATCAGCCATCTTGTGTTCCAGAAACTACCGGCAACGTCAATATGAAAACGTTTCATGGACCGTCAGATTGAGGCCGACTGATAAATTCCGGGCGCGGCACTGCCTCGTTATCCACATACATGCGGCAACGAGCGGTGGTACTGGTATCTTCTATCTACTTATGTAAATTTAAAGTAGATGGGGAAGGGGGTTGTCAACTGCGTCGGGACATTACGCGAAATCAGCGACGAGGAGTGAAAACGCGTGTTAGCCCGGGGTTCGAACCCGAGATCTCCTGTGAACTAGACAGTTGCGTTAGCCACTGCGCCATCCAGGCACGGTGTATGTCGTATCTCCGCGGACTGTCTCAGCACATTTCTCGTCCGACCCACACTCCCATCTAGATTCATCTACCTGCAGTCCGTATCCATTTCCTTCTTGCTCGCTATTCACAAACGAAACTCGCCCTCGTACCCCCTTTGGATTTAGTGGTAAAGTGGCACAGTGGATATCCTGTCAAAAACTGGACACAGATCAAACATGAAAACAGAAAGAAGGTGTACCGAACTGTGAAAAAAGAAGAAAAATAGAAACACAGAACGACGCAAACGCAAGACGTGCAACATCAACCAATCTGCAAGAAGCAGGGGTTCGTGCTGTCGCGTTCACAGTATTGGATTACGAAGCAAGAGGTGCGTGTTCAAATCTCCCTCGTGACCCATTTTATTTTATTTTTTTTGACAGAATTACGAATTTTCCCTCCAGTCATTGACATATCTGTTCTCCTTCTGTAGACATGTCAATTGTCATAGGATGCACTGGTTAAAGAAAATGAGTCATGTGCTAAGAGTATATTACCGTCGCAAGTAAATGTGATAAATAGTGAGAGCAGGCAAGATGCCGCTTAGATCTCTCACAGAAATGAAAGCAATTAAAGAGTGCGAACTGTATTACAATAAAGGAATTGAAAAGCAAAACGTCCAAAACGGAACGCAAGTGTCATAACATGTGGTACTTGTATAGAACAAAGCGGAAGTACGTACGTCTGGAGGTTCCTGCGTTACACCTAGCTGTTGCAACCGGATGTTACATCACGACAGACATAAATTGGAAAACAGCGAAAATACACGTCAATGACCGGACGTTCAGCTTACAATTTTGAGAAAAAAAGGGGAATACGAGGGATATTTGAATGCAGATCTCCCACTTTACAGTCCAAAATCATAACCACATTTACTCCATGCCGTTGCTTCTCAGATTCGCTTAATGATGCACATCTTGAGCGTCAAACGTTCACTGTTTGTATTTTGCTTCTTTATTCACAGTTCAGTACAACTTCTTCCTGTTTTCGTGCTTGATATGTGTCCAGTGTTTGACTGGTTATTCACTGGGCCATCTTACCACTAAATCTGAGAAAGGTGCGATACTAAGTTTCACTTGTCAGAGGTTCCCGCATGACGTTGGACGTCTTTGTGCATCCGCACTAGAGAAGGTGGATCTGCTATCAGTCGAGGCGAATTAGTTATATTAATGGGTGGTGTCTGTTCCTTCGGACGTATCCTAAACAACAGACACCACGCATTCTAATTATTCTGTTCATCTAACCCGAACCATTCACAAAGCTGGCGCGCTAGCCGCTTACTTCAAACGATTCTCCAATGTCCTCTATGTAACAGTTTCTGAACGTGTTAGTGCAAAGATGTGGGAATTAGTACTCGTGCTTCTTCACGAGAGGACTACAACAGAATAAAACAATTATGCACAAAAAATGCGTTGCATTGTGCAAGGTATTTCCGAACTACTGCATCCGCGACTGATTTTAGATTATGAGTCTACCTCTTCTGAATGCAATACTGGAGCAGTCGTAGTGACTGATCGTGTTCAGTTGTCTGTGTGATCCTCCGAGAATCGCTGGCAATAGCTCGCAATGCTTGAGAATCAGGATGATCAAATTTGAAGACGAGAAGCTTTTGATGTTTCGAAATTCGGATCATTTCCCTTAAGTAAGCGAAACAGCGCATGCTGCGCCGTAGGGCAATAAAGAACTGATTGTTGACAGTTGAAAGGATGTAGCGACCATCACTGCAGTTTCTGTGCTGTGCGATCAAATACATCTTTCGTCGGATGAGGAAGAGCAGTCAGCAGCTTATGATCAGTAGTAAGAAAAAATTTTCTGCCATTCAGATATTGACGAAATTTTGCTAATGCTTTCCTTTCCAGCTGACTGTAGTCAACTAGTTGTTTGTTCAATGTCTTAGACACGAAAGTTGTGAGGCGTTTCGTGTCACCAGTCTTGTGAGATAAAAAAAACGTTATTCCATGAGATGACTCGTCAGCTGCAATCACTACTGGTTTGTAAATCAAAACGCATAATAAATGGGCAACCACGCAATGTATGTTTCAGTTTCTGGAAAGATTTGTCGCATTCGCCTGTCCATTTATTAGAACACATTTATGTCGAACACAGTGTGATGTGAAGGAGTGGCACATTGCGCTTCATTCGGAATGAATTTGACGTAGTATGTCAGATTTCCAAGAACAGTTTGGAGTTTTCGTACGTTTATAGGAGAAGGCATTATCCACATAGCGTCTTAGTGCTGACTCGAGGCATGAGAACCGTGGGAGTCAATAAAATGTTCAGTATTGAAAAATTGATATTTCTGTAAATTACGCCCGAGTCCTGCACCCGTTAAAACTTCAAAAAGAGCCTCTAAATTTTCGAGATTTTCTGGTGTTTTCACAGGGACAGTGATGTCACGTAAATAAATTGAACAGGACGGAATGTTCGAAGTGACTTGTTCAAGATAACTTTGAAATAGTGGAGAAGTTGAGTACCTTCTGTAGGAAGGCGAAGGTACTGGTACAAACTGACACGCACGTTAACCACCCTCAAACTTTTTGTTTCCTCGTCCGGGAGAAATTGAAGGTAAGCAGTGGCTAACACAAATTTTGAAAAGAATCGTCCTTCTGCTAGATGATCCATAAATTTGTCAGTGCACGGATGCGGAAAGGAATCAACCACTGTATGAGCCTTAACTACAGCCTTAAAGCTTAATCATATCTTTAAAGCTGGCAGAAAACCTAATCTTTCCTTTCGCATTTCTTGTGATCACAGGGGTAGATGCCCACTGACAAGCGGAATCGTGTTTCATAACTCCTATTTGTGCTGATTTCTTGAGTCCAGAAGCAACTTAGTTGTTAATGTCACGGAGTAACAGACGATTGCGGTAAAACTTAGGTTTTGCAATGTCCTTGGGCGTAACACGTGTGTGGAAATTCTTCGCATGTGTCAGTGTGCTGTCGCACAACTGTCCTTATTTTTCACACAAATGATGAACACAGGCTACTGATGTATCCGTAGCACGTTCATTGCCCTGAAATAAATCAAAAGCATCCATGCCTAAAATGTTGGGACTAGAACGTGAAATAGTGTTTCTCTATTTTGTTTGGCAAGTGCACATCCCAGGAAGAAGGATAATAATCAGCGTGACTAAAGCATCGGTATCTAACTCAAATGGGACAGACTGATTGCAAATCAGCAAGGACAGGGACATATTGTGCTTTCTCCCCTGAATGTATCTGTCTGTCTCGACTTGAGGGAGACTATCTCTGTCTGAAGTGTAACTAACGCGTTTAGCTGTACGTCGATTGGAGGAGATATGATTAGAATTACGTAAACTCTGCACTGAGCATTCCGCTCTGCGTTTCTGTCACCTTTACCCTCGGGTCCTGAATGGATCGCCAGGAGGGCAGATTGCAGATTCAGAAAGCGAAATCAAGTCGAGGTAGTGTGGGATAGAATAAACACAAGACTTTAGAAGGTTTTAAGTAGCCGAGAAAGCTGTGCTGTGTTTTCTGTTGCCTTGTTGCCTATGCGAGCGGCTGTAGTGTGCTCTGTGAAACGGGCTTCGTTTCGAACTATCCAGAGGCAGCGTTAGAGAAAGAGGCACATTAGATTCTAGTTCAGCAAGTCATGAACTTTCTGGTCTCAGATTACATTAAGCAAGTCACTGAGACCTATGTAGCGGTAGTTTAGAAACTCAGCCCATATTGCGTTATCAGAAAACTTTTGAACAACATTGGTTCAAATGGTTCAAATGGCTCTGAGCACTATGGGACTCAACTGCTGAGGTCATTAGTCCCCTAGAACTTAGAACTAGTTAAACCTAACTAACCTAAGGACATCACAAACATCCATGCCCGAGGCAAGATTCGAACCTGCGACCGTAGCGGTCTTGCGGTTCCAGACTGCAGCGCCTTCAACCGCACGGCCACTTCGACCGGCTTTGAACAACAGTAACACGAAACATTACATCTTGAAATGAGACTCCAAGAGCAGTTAAATTTACAGTTTCTAGCCATGTCCATGTGTTCAGCGATCCAATCCTTGTATAATTTCTTATTATGATGATGCGCACGAAAAAAAAAAGAAGAAACCTGAAACGAGCAGCAGCTACATGATTCTGAGCTTCGTTGAAGTCGTTAATTTTGTTCACAACGTGCTTATAACATGAGGTGTGTGGCTTTAACTGAGGTAATAATCGAAAAACTTGCACCTCTACACACGAAAAAGAAAGAGCATTGTGATTTTAGCTGACATTTGGTATGCTTGAAAATGCTGCTGTAGTTGCAGACCATACTCCACGCTTCTTTTTGTGCATCAAATCTCCCGAAGGCTGCAGGAGGTGATATCTGGACGCTAGCGTTCTCTGCTTTAGTCGTTGTTGTTCGCTGGGTTTGTTGTGCGTCCCTCCGTCAGACAGTAGCTGCTAACACTGATCCAGTTTGTTGACTCTGTAACTGAGTAAGTGCAGTGGTGGATTCCTCTCCATATGTTGCCACTCTACATAAAAAGAAAAGTGGAAAAAAAACTCAGACTCGTTGCCAGATGATGTCTGGTATGTCGGTAGTAGAGTTGGGTAATATGTACAGTAACACACCTACAGAAGAATGATACAATAGTAAGTTTATTTATACTATTATAACTGAGATATGCATAAATTTGGGAAGCTGTGGGCTCTTCAGTAGTGCTGAGTTACACAAAGCGTGAGTTACCTCCTTCATTGTAAAATAAAGACTTGAATGTTGGTACACTTTGATAAGACACTGAATACCAGTAATGTTTAATGGCGTCCTGCAGTGCGAATGCGACGTCCTTACTGCAGTCTTCTGCACTAATTTTGATATGTTTATACAGGATGTTATAGAAAGGTACGACGAAACTTTCAGGAAACATTCCTCACACACAAAGACAGAAAATATGTTATGTGGACATGTGTCCGGAAACGCTTACTTTCCATGTTAGAGATCATTTTTTTACTTCTCTTCAAATCACATTAATCATGGAATGGAAACACACAGCAACAGAACTTACCAGCGTGACTTCAAACACTTTGTTACAGGAAATGTTCAATATGTCCTCTGTTAGCGAGGATACGTGCATCCACCCTCCATCGCATGGAATCCCTGATGCGGTGATGCAGCCCTGGAGAATGGCGTATTGTATCACAGCCGTCCACAATACGAGCACGAAGAGTCTCTACATTTGGTTGCGTAGACAAGAGCTTTCAAATGGCCCCATAAATGAAAGTCAAGAGGGTTGAGTTCAGGAGAGCGTGGAGGCCATGGAATTGGTCCGCCTCTACCAATCCATGGGTCACCGAATCTGTTGTTGAGAAGCGTACGAACACTTCGACTGAAATGTGCAGGAGGTCCATCGAGCATGAACCACATGTTGTGTCGTACTTGTAAAGGCACATGTTCTAGCAGCACAGATAGAGTATCCCGTATGAAATCATGATAACGTGCTCCATTGAGCGTAGGTGGAAGAACATACTGACAGAACTAAAATGAGCTCCAACATGGAAATGAAGCGTTTCGGGACACATGTCCACATAATATCTTTTCTTTATTTGTGTGTGAGGAATGTTTACTGAAAGTTTGGCCGTACCTTATTGTAACACTCTGTAGATGTGGTGGGAGGCTCTGAACTGCTGCTGCTCAGAAGGATGAGCCGGCCAATCAGAGCCGCGGGCAATTAGGTCATGCCAATTCAGTGTTCCCTAGTGGCATGTATGCCTGGGGCATCCAATCGGAGGCAGCGAGAGATGGAACAGCGATCTCGCCCGGTGACGCGCTGGCGGAGATTTAAAGGTGCCATCTAGCGCATTGCTACACGTCGGGTGCAGTCGACGAAGATGCGTGACTGCTAAAAAATTATGGAGAATTCCTTTCAGACCAACAGATGTCTGAGAAGTGATATTTTTCGTCCATTATATAATTATAAAGAGACCGAGCAATCTATCTGTGTCGATCAATCTGCGGCTCTCACGCGGTGCACATGATACCCTCATATCCTAACACTGTGTGCTGCTTGTTTGTGGCTGCTCACAGTATAAAGCTAACTTAATGTATCTATCAGAAATGAGATATTTGGGGAAGGATTTCTATGGGAGCTACGTGTGGCTGGGTGTTGTTCACTTTTCGACTCTTAACTAACTGTAATTTAATGTTGTTAACAGCATGAACGAATCGCTTTCGAGAGCACGTGAGACAGAGAAACGAGCCCAGCGAACTTTGGTTTAGTGTTGCAACTTGATTGTACAAGCTCTTCGGCGACTTCAGCTCCTGACCTACTCCGGCGCGAACAACTGGCTGAGGCAGGAATTAGAGGTTGCCGTAATTGGCACAGATGAAACACAATTCCCTGCGCCATATTATGGCGTCATCTCTTCCTCACAATCTTAATTCACGTTTAACGGTAGTTACTGGTAGAGTTGTCTCTTTTGCACAAGGTAATTTCCCAAGTCAGATAGCACAAGACACTGAAGTGTCTCATTTCAGTCACAACTGCAACGTGTCACCAAATATCCAAGTCTCCTCATTCCCTCAGCACCCAGCAAAAATAATTTTTGGTTTATTCTTACTTCCAAATGAGCAGGATTGATTATTTATCACTGTTACCAAATGCACTGCTGGGAAAGGAGACTCTTATACTATGAACGTCTTAAGCGAACGCTATGTATTTTTCCATTCCTGGGGAATGATGCAGATTGAAATTTCATCTCTATGTGGGACTCTTTCTGTAGTTTAGGAAAAGAAAAAGAGTCATTTCTACAGTTGAAGGACTGTGTAACACACGATGGCAGTTGGTTGTTAACGGAAGTTTTAAAGTGCGTATCGCAACGCAGTATGAAAAGAGGACGTCCGTGTGGAGCTTATAGACATTTATCTACCTTTTAGACGCGGTGAATCCTTGTCATGAGTGATGTGGGCCACCATAACTACAGATCGCTCATCAGTTGGCTTTAGTGCAATGGCTGCAGAAATAGCGGTAACTAGGTGAATTCACGAAGAGTGCCAAACTGAATAGGTACGGGTCCCCCTAGAAGGATTACATTACGAAAAGGTTGTAGATGGCTCTGGCGAAGAAACGGATAGTAACAGGTAAAGTCCGGCAATAGCTACTGGCAGTCTGTCTCCACCAACAAGGGACTGGCCAAATTTTAAATGTCGAAATCCATCCTGAAATTATTTATGCAGGAAGAATACAAAGAAAGAAATGCACCGTCAAAATTTTAGCTACTATGACGCACTACGAGGTCTGTTCATAAAAATTCCGTAACTTCGTCCACAAATTTTTTCTGTGCTTACGTTTTAGTTCCCACTTCCGGAAGCAGTCTTAGTAGTCCTCTTGCTGGATCGCGCGAAGCGCCGTTAACTAATTTTCTATTATCTCACCTATTGTTGCAAATCTCCGTCCTTTCAACGGGATTCTCAACCCAGGAAAAAAATAAAAATGTCCGCAGGGGTCAGGTCTGGAGAGTACGAATCTGAGGCAGCTCAGTGATTTCGTTTTTTGAGCAACAGTCACACAACAACAGGGAAGAATGTGCGGGAGCGTTATCTCGATCGAAGAGCTATGAATTGTCTCGCCGCATATCAGGCCGTTTCCTTCTGACATTCTGTCTCAGGCGTCGCAACACTTCCCGATAGCACTAGCGATTAACAGTTTGTCCCTGCGGCACAAATCCATGATGAACTAATTCTTCAAGATCAAAGAAAACTATCAGAATGGTATTGACATTTGACCTGACCTGACGGGCTTTTTATGGTCTTGCAGAACTTTTCCAGACCCATTCTGAAGACTGAAACTTGGTTTCAACATCGTAACCGTAGGCCCACGTCTCATCACCAGTTATGATTCTCTTTAGGAAAATTTCATTCTCATTTGTACGAGTCCGCAGCTCGTGGTCTCGCGGTCGCGTTCTTGCTTCCCGAGCACGGGGTCCCGAGTTCGGTTCCCGGCGGGGTCAGGGATTTTCACCTGCCTCGAGGTGACTGGGTGGTTGTATTGTCCTCATCATTTCACCATCATTCATGAAAGTGGCACGATTGAACTAAGCAATGGTTGGGAAATTGTACGAGCGCTGATAGTTGCGCAGTTGAGCGCCCCACAAACCAAATATCACTATCATCATTTGTACGATCCAAAAGCTCTTCACGGAGCGCGAGGCGAAGCTATTTCCGATCTTGACTCATGCACCTTGGGACGAACTTGGTGGCAACACGGTGCATTTCAAGATTCTGTGTCAGGATTTCACGACACAATCCAACTGAAAAGTTACGTTCTTCCACAGTCTCTCAGACACTCAGTCTTCCATTAGCACGCGCAGTTTCGTTCCTGACACACGCGTCGTCGGAAGAGGTTGAGAGCGTCCTGAACGAGGATCATCTTTAACTTCCGTCCAGCCATTTTTAATCCGTGAGAACCATTCGTAACACAGAGTATGGGTTAAGGACTCATTACCGTAGGCTTCCTGCACCATTTGGTGTGTCTGTGTAAAGGTTTTCTTGAGATTCACGCAAAATTTAAAGTACACGCTTTTCTCCTCTATCTATGCCATCTCTAAATTAGCAAACTGAGCGGCACAACGTTCTAATCAATGCAGTACTGAACAGTAACTAACAGACACACAAAAATGAAACTTCTGGCAGTTCACATTAAACTCAGGCGTGTGCAGGGATGCCAAAGGCATTTCGCTCCAACACACTATTGGGACGAAATTACAAATGTTCTGGAATTTTTTGAACAGACCTCGTACTCGATTCTTTAAAAACTTCAGAAGGTACTCGCTTTTGTCGCACGAAGAACCGCTTATGATAGCGGTTGGCACAGCCCTTCCTGCCCAGCGCACGATCGGACGTGACATGAGATAACGGCGCCATGTAGTGCCAATATCGAGAGCGACATAACAGAATATCTGGCGCATAAAACACACAAACAATGTGACGTATCGTTAATATTTTGAATACGAGGCAGAGCGTATCGACAGTGATTTTTTTCGTATGCAATTCTTGCAAGAGTAAATAGCATAGGAAATTAAATCAAGGCCGTGTTTGATGTTACGTTACAGACAACTTTCATAAATTGTGACTTTAATTTATTGAAATGAAATATTTGTACATATACGCTTACCTCATTTTATAAGATTTCCTGTGGCACAGTTCGTATTCCAATTTTTGGGTAACGGTACATTTTAGTAACAATGAAACTGTTCTTTGGTTAGCCCCCATAGTACTCACTATAAAGGTGTCATTTGAATGATGAAGACACATATTTTCCTCACAACACGCATGTCATAGTAATTACACAGCGCGACAGTGAAATTTGCCATAGAACAAAAATATATTGTTTGTTAGGTAGTTCAATGCCCTGATTACAATGGCGAAAACAATTGTTCGCTATCGCCTAAACTTTCTTTTGGAAATAGAATTTCATGAGCCCTCGGAAGAGAAGGGAGGGGGAGATAGTAGCTTGAGGTAGGTAAGGAGAAGTTGCAGTTGCATCAGTCAGTCGATTATCGACTGTCTCACTACGATATCACGCAGTACCGATTTTTGACGTGTGTATATCCACTAACGTGAAGAATACTGTTTGAGAGTGTTCGCATGTTTCTTACACTCAGTGATGTCTAGAAAGTGCGTTAATTTGCCAAATCTTTCCTGTTATTTGCGTGGAGAGTTCACGACTAGGTCTCAAAGACATTCCATTTCACCGATCGTCAAAAAGGCAGACGAGTTGTATTTTTTTAAAATCAATGTTAGATGATGGTAAGTGTTGGGTACCACAGAACTGTTGCTCATATTGCTCCCTCTGTTTAAGAAGCTAGTGCGAGGAAACCCACCTATCTATGCCATTTGCCGTACTACAGTTGTGGAGGGAAGCTAGAGAGCAAGTTACAGACTGCTATTTTGTGTAACGAAAGTGAAACGAATCACAAGTAAATCAAAATACACACTTTCTTATTCAAGTTTGGAATGTGCAGTTCGCCTAGTTCCGCATTCTGACTCTCTCCCAGTTCCAAATCTACCAACGGAATGTACACAGGAGTATGCAACAGGCGATGGTAGCGATAAAACCAACAGATCTTAAAGAACTTGAATTCACGTCATCTGCTACAGCCACAGCCATTGTGGCAGACAGCAATGAACGATCTTTTAAGAGATCTAAATCTTTCAAAGAAGCAAGCAGAATTACTCTGGTCTTATCCTTAAAAAAAAAGGAACATGTTACAGAGCAACACTAGTATTAAAATTCCGTAAACATCAGTTTGGTCTTTCCACTTTTTGCTCCATAACATATAAGTTCGTATATTATTGGCACGTAGAAATAGGCGTAATTACACGAATGACGATCACTAACATCACTTAACGAAGGTTTATTCAGCTCTTTCACATAGAAGAGCACGGAGCGAACTGCCTCCGGCGAGAACACAAACAGTATATATACAGCTACAGAACAATCCAGTACAATGATTCTTGACTTTTGTGAGTACTTTTAGAATGTACTCGAACCGAGTATAGAAATGAAAATCGTACAGTCCAGGTGAGTTTCGAATTCCCGACCCTCTATGCAACAGTTTAGTATCATAACTACTACACCAAGTTGCTACTAACCTTCTGCTCTGACATTATAATGGCAGACAGCGCCTGCTTACAAAATGTGTGGTGATTCACAATCGAAAAGAATGGCGCCTGTTTATACATTCCTCAAAGTGTGGTGTCGGAGCTGTTACCTTACACAACGGAAACAAGAAACGTTCGATATCAGTGGCACATTCCGTTCAGTTAAGGAAACGGTTGAGAACGTTAGACTGCTCCTGAAGTATGCAGGCTATTCGAATCTGTGGTGATCTCAAAGTTCTGGGACTTATTCTGGGAAGGCATGCTGGTTAGATAATATATTGCTCTTTCTTGTGTCACTAGGATAGTAGGGCAAGGGAAGACCGTTATGAAATCAAAGAGTGGCCTTTGGGAGTAATTGTCAATTCGCTGCATGAACTCCTTGTTGGGACAAGCATTGTGCTGTTACCATCACTCCATCTGAAATTGTGCTCTATAAAGAAGCAATGGACAAAGATGGCCAAGGTTTTCAATTTGTACTGTGTAAACTTCCGGCGATTAGTGCTTCGAAAATTGAAGAAGGAATTTTCATCGGGCCTCGGACCCGTAAGTTAATGAAAGGAATTAGCGTTGAACAGTTGCGGACAGATACTGAGAAGTCAGCTGGGCTTACTTTCAAGGATTTACGCTGCAGTTTCTTGGGAAACGTAATGTCTGTGAATTAAAGGGAACTGACGGAACACATGCTGGATCTTTGCAAGGCGTGAGGTGCAACATGTCCCTGAAACTGTATTTTCTTCATTACCATTTGGATTTCTTCCCGCCTAATCTTGGAGATGTGGGTGACGAAACTAGTGAGCGATTTCATCATGATGACGCTGGGTTGGAAAGTCGATATAACGAAAGATGGTCACCAGACCTTTTGGCGGATCACTGCTGGACACGCCTAGAACAAGTTTCACCGTCCACCCAGAAACGGAAAGTTTCCAGGAAAAGTTTCTAACTTATAAGTACATTTCAAGCTTTATAGAGTTTTCTCGTACAATTTTAATTTTATTTTACATTTCGTAATACAAACAATTACTTTTTGTATGATCTGTGTATTAATCAACTAAAAATTCCGCCTGTATTGTTACTGAGTCGTTTCCAAGTGTATACGACTACGTGGCGTATCTTTTCCAGAATAACTGGTACGTGATGGAAAATTTCTGATTTCGTTTTAGCAGTCAGCGTATGTAACTTAGTGAAGAACACACACTTTCATCTCATGTCAAGACAATCTTCAGATTTGTTGCCCCGTATTATTAGTTCTATTTAGACAGAACTGCGGTGGATTAAGGGGCTCCGGAACGCCCTATACTTGCAATGTTAAAATAACGCTTATAAATTACATCTTTCCTCACAAAGTATTTGAGGTAGGAAGCTGAACTTTTTACAGATTATTTATTGGAATATGGGCTACAACTTAACACAGGGATTTTACAAAATTTTAGTTCAGTTATTAAAGATGATTTTTTTCAATTGTAATGAAAATTCACATCATTTTTTTGCAATTTTTTATTTATATATTCAAAAATATACAGTTTTTTGGAAAAAGGCTGTGTTAAATTATGCAGAAGGTACTGTGTAACATTTACTGAAAGTTTGAAACAAATATGTTTGGAAGATCCTTAGAAAACATGTAATTAGTATGAGAAAATAAAAGTTTTGGGAATCGAGCGACCAAGATTGGATTAACTTTTTAGTGCATTCCAGGTCCATAGGATAGATTATCTTCATCCTCTGCAAACTCCTCCTCCAGCTTCCTCTTGTTCCTCCTCCTGTTTACTCTTGTTTGTATTTCTAGACTCTTTACAGCCTTGTCTGCAGCCCGAAGGCGTTCCTTGTCTAAAGCAAGCATCGCTCGTACCATGTTAGAACCTATCTTCATTCCCATATTTCTAAATACCTTGCACCTTTCCAACATTTCTCCTTTTCTTAAAAGCCTTCAGAGGATTTCTAATAACTTTACTTTTACTCATTATTATACTTCAACAAACAGAGACTCAAGAAACAGAATTAATTACGAATATTTTCGAGATAACGACAGAGTAAATAAACATGAAACAATCGACAATAACACCAGCGATATATATTGAACCATCACAGGTTAGCCACAACACATACTTTATCTCACATCATTAAAATGTACCTGATGAACACGGACGTTAATAATAACACCATTTGACAGCAGTTTAACAGCGCCACAGTGGGTCACGCCCATGTAGAACACATTTCAAAAAAAATTTAAAAATAGTTGTAGTCTTCGGAATTGAATAAATTATATATCTATTAAAAGGTAATAGTCTGCAGATTCATAAAACACAAAAAAGTAAAAATTGAACTTTTCATGATTTTAGCCTTTCCGGAGACCCTTAAGAAATGGTCATGGCCGTTGCTCTCGTTACAACACTGCGGAGCAGACAAACTTCAGGAAATTCGTAAAATGTGCTAATGCAGACTGATAATGCACAAATGACTGAAATCTAAGAATACTGTTCTCTTGAATAATCCCAAATGACATGGAAGTATCAGAAATTATGTTCTCTGTCAGTTTCTTTAAAAATTATTTCTGAGGTCCAAAAAACTCTTTATCGGTACTGGTTGTTCTGGGTGTAATGTGAATGATAACAAAAGTCTTTTCGTCATCCTCCTGAAAGACAGAGGCGTCGTTAGGTCCAGACAAAGAGTCCAACAAAGTAATGAATTAATTTCTGCAACTGCTTAGAAAAAATTCTAATGAAATGTTAGAAATTATTCGCTCTTATTGTTCCACATTTTGAAAGGTCGATTATAAGGTTTCTGCCACTAAACAGTCTTTTTTTTTATTTTTCGTCTTAATGTGCCTTGAAGTCGCTGAAGCCGCTGAAACAGTAATCCACTCACTCTTACCACGGTCGTTGTTGTATATGAATGTATCATAGCATTGATCGATTGCACAACAGTCTCTGTCTGCTTTTCTTCTCGAACTGCCGAAATGCTGCTTGAATTATCTGTGTTAGACACAGCAGACGTGGGAACAACAGCAAAATTTTTTCTTCACGTCAGTCACGAATTAATGGCATTTCTTCTGCACATTTACTTGAAGTAAACTTGGTAGTTTTGTGGTTTTCTATACTATACGATTTCTTGAATCTGCTTAACCGGGTAAAATTTGGAGTGCACAATCTCGTAGATCTCCACCAGTAATGGTGTACTACCTCACACCAGCAGCTCAGCGTGGTTTGTATCTTAATAAAACTCCCATAAAGAACAGTTTTCATGTTATTTATTCAAGTTCAATGCCGGTTATTAATTGGGGGGAGGGGAGGGGGAACGGGAACGGAACTTTCTGGCCACCCTGTACAGTAAATATTTCGGACAGTTTTTCTTTCATACCTTTGAGAGTTTCATTTTGTCGCGTATTTCTCTCTTCTTATCTTTCTTCTTTTTATACAGTTCAGAGTAAGGTTTTACTGCTTAAAATTAAGCGTTGAACGCAATGAATATTATATCAGTTTTACCTCCATTGTTAAAAGTTAGGCTAGCGCAAAACCAACTGTTAATTATCATGGATATTAAATGACGCCTGACGAGCTACGAATTTTACAGTTTTCAAAGTCTTACTTTAAAACAACTTGCAGTACGTCTTAGAAGCTAAAATTTTAATGTTCTCTTTCTGTGTGAAAAAGTCAGATTGGACCATTCCCTTGTAAGTGTCGTGAGAAAATTACTGTGAGTAAGGATGAGATCAGAAGGTGGCATGTCACAATCAATAGAGACCTGTACGGCGATTGACCAGGGTCAACTGCGACATGGAATGGATTTATGTGGTTTTCATCAATTAGTTATCTGCTGTCAACAAAGTCCTTCAGAGTATATGACAGCATTCTCAAAATGAACAATTCTCCAACATTTCGGCCACTGTTGCAAATTAGCTGCCTCATGTTGTTGTGCTTCTCTCGCGTCTGTGTCTTAGGTCGACCACAACGTGGCCTGCAGAGAGGTCACAGAAAGGCACCGTTTTCCACGAGCAATACCTCTCCAGATCATAGAACCGCGCCGTGCGGCGTCACTGAATGTGACAGCAGGACTAATACGTTAATTTGTGAACGGAGGCTGTGACACCTCCTGGAAATCCGTATAAAAGTTGAACTAGACCTACATCAAACATGTGAATGTGAAGTCTAAAGAAAGTACAAAACTGACTGTATTACAGTCGATTAAAACAGTTGCTCATACGACAGATAATTATAACCTACAACTCGTTAATATAAAATTTTTGTGATAATATGTTAATAAAATATGTCTTTTAGTATCAAAGAATAACTATACGATGTAAAGACATTCTTTGTAACCATGGAAATCTTATCTCATTAATGCTGAAAATACTTAATTCAGAGATCTAATCCTACGTTCGTCTCTACTGTTGAAGAATTAAGTCGCTTAGCTATTCTGACGCAATAACTGTTTGATGTACGTATTTTCTGTTATAATACATGGTAAAAAGTGAATTTCTCCTATTCTTATTCAAAACCTCTCCCTCCCTGTGGAAATATTTAAGTGGAGATAATTATTTAAAATTAATTCTGTAGAAGATTGCCTATCTCGCTTTATTATGTCGTGATTCCACACAGGGAGCCATTACGGAGAATGTAATTAAAATACTAAACGTTGGGCTCTGCCCTCAAGTTAACATAATAAATACTTTGGATATTGAAAATAACTGTGAGACATTAACATTCTAAAGTTCATTTCATCAGAATTTTTACGGGACTGCATGGATAAATTTAACTGCAGTAGGCAACAAGTCTCTGGTTTGCTCCACGATATCTTTGAATTTGCTATTACATTTATTTCTGTCAAGTAAATGCTTCGCCAAACTGAAGCCAGCGTGATATAAATGACATTACTTACGGCGAGTACAAATCCTTACGCTACGTAGGAGGTTGTATCCCTCTCTCTTCGCAACAATTAATTTATCGGGCAATGAGAGTAATAGTTTAAGGCTACTTCTTTTTGTCTTTGAGTTTACCACGAGTTTGTATAACGTAATTAAACCATTGCAAGTAAAATTGTACTCATTTTAGTAATATTTTTGCCTGCGTATCGTCGGAGTATATGTAAGCCATATTTACGAATGTGCAGAATATACGCAGCGCCAACAGTGTATTAAATATCATTTACCTTTCTCCAAACAACCCTGACCACATCTTGCTTAAAGTCGAAACACTTTAATACCAAATAAAAGATAGAGAGAGACAATGCAATACTGAATGATAACCAGTAGGTGGCAAGAATGGTGAACCCAGTTCTAACACCCTTCTTGACGAAGTTATCGAAGGACGTATTCCTGTAGAAGAATGCAAATCCTCATACTGGAGCCCACAATAAGACTCATTGAAGAAAGTATAGATCTTCGACTGGCCTACTCGGTTCCCTGATTTATCATTGATAGTGCACGTCTATGATGCTATGGAAAGACGAACACTTTCATCTAGACAGTATTAGTGTGCATTAGTACGCAATGTGTCTATCTACACCTTTATGACGGCTTCACCTATGCTTGGAGAACTTTCAGAGAGGTGTTTTGAAGCCTGTCGAGGAATGGCAACCATACCTCATCGAGAGCTCCAACCAGAGAACTTAGTGATGTTGGATACTGCAGTCTAGAGCGAAATCGACGTTCTAACTACTCCAAAGGTGTTCCATTGTGTTCGTGTGGGGATTTTTTGTAAGTCAATTTATTTCACCCACGTCGTTGTTTACAAGTCATTGCTTCACAGAAGCTGCTTTATAACAAGGCGCATCGTCATGCTGTTACAAACAGCCATGGTATCCAAACTGTTCTACCACTGTCAGTAGCATACGATGTTGTAAAATGTGTTCATATCTTTCTGCGATTTTTCAGCAAAGTATGGGGACCATGCTCTAACCACGAAAAACACTACTGTAGTGGACTGGCAAGACAGCCAATCCACTAGGAGGAAGCCGAAAGGCACGCGTTTAAGCTCACGCAGGCTGGCGTGAGGTCTGGAACCGGACAAGGTATTTATAGTAGCAAAGAACGTACGTAACTACTGGAATACTTAACTTTAATTCATAATTGGTGAACATCGCTCTTGATGGTACATGATTTATAACGTCAATAGTAACTGATAATGGCGCCTTGCTAGGTCGTAGCAAATGACGTAGCTGAAGGCTATGCTAACTATCGTCTCGGCAAATGCGAGCGTAATTTGTCAGTAAACCATCGCTAGCAAAGTCGGCTGTACAACTGGGGCGAGTGCTAGGAAGTGTCTCTAGACCTGCCGTGTGGCGGCGCTCGGTCTGCAATCACTGATAGTGGCGACGTATACTAACGGACAGAGGCCGATTTAAAGGCTACCACCTAGCAAGTGTGGTGTCTGGCGGTGACACCACAACTACCACACCTTTATATCAGCTCCTCCTCATTGTCGGCATCACACATGATGGCAGATAAAGACCTCCAGCCATTCTCGAAAGTAAAACAATTCCATCGGAGTGCCACAGGGTGTATCGTGATTTGTCACTCCAACGCACTCGTTTGCACCGTCCAGTGTCGTCACTATTTACACCACCTCAAGCGTCGCTTAGCAGACCCTACCAATCAACTCTTCCAAGTTCTGGTCGGCCTTCCGTCGCCTTACCGGAACTAAACGTTCCCCCTCTTATCCTCTTCTCCATGATGATCACCCTTTCCCTGACACCCTTAGTACGGCCAATCACTTTGCCTCCTACCTCTCCGATGTATTTTCCATCCCCGATGATCCCCAGTTCGATTACACCCTCTTCCCGGATATCCGTGATCGAACTGACACCTCTGTCCCTCCCCTCGCTCCTGGTTTCCAGTACTTGGACAACATTGCACACACGGAACTCACTGCCCCTATCACTACACAGAATCCCATTGCTACACTTCGCACAAAACGCAACACCGCTCCTGGTCACGATCGTGACACCTACCGTCACCTTCATGAAGCTCCTGTCTCTTTCCTCTCCACCTTGGCCAGGCTCTACAATGTAGTCCTGTCCACCGGTTACTACCCTGACCTGTGGAAAACCTCCCGTATCCTCATGTTCCTTAAACCTGGCAAACCGCCGTCCGCCGTCTCCTCCTACCGTCCCATCAGCCTTACCTCGGTCTTCAGCAAGGTCCTGGAATCTATCCTCACCCGACGCATCCACCTGCATCTCCGCCAGCACCGCCTCCTTCCCGTTACCCAGTGTGGCTTTCGGCCTTCCTTCTCTTCCGACGACCTTCTCATTCACCTCACTCATCTCCTTTCCGAACAGCTTAATTCCCGTCGCTCCGCAATCTTCCTCTCCCTGGACCTCGAACGTGCTTATGACCGCGTATGGCATTCCGGTCTCCTCTTCAAGCTCCAAACCTTCGCCCTTCCCATTAACTACGTCCGTCTGATCGGCTCCTTTCTCTCCCGCCGTCCTTCCTATGTCACCGTCCATAACACAGATTCCTACACCTTTTTCCCCTCTGCCGGTGTGCCCCAAGGCTCCGTCCTCTCTCCCCTTCTGTACCTTTTGTACACGGCGGACATGCCGCCGCCGTCAGCCCCCGTCCACCTTCTCCAGTTTGCCCTTGCCCCCACCCTACAGCGCTCCCAACACCTTCTCCAATCCCATCTTGACCGGTTCACCGCTTGGTGCAACCAGTGGTTGCTCAAGGTCAGTCCCTTCAAAACCCAGGCGATCATTGTAGGCAAAACCACCCCTTCCTTCCGCCTCCTTGATTTCTACATCACCATCTATGGCCGTCCTATCGCCCTCACTCCCACCCTTAAGTACCTTGGCGTCACCCTTGACCGTCGCCTCTCCTTCATGTTTATTGTTTTTTGTCTCTACTTTTTTTGCCCGCCATTTTCATTGTATTGTCTATGTCGCCTCTTTGTCACATGATTGTACCACTTCAGGCTGAAGAGCGGCGTACTATGCTGCTGACAGCCCGCCTGTATGAGGTGCTAAAATTACAATAAAGAAAAAAAAAATCGCTTAGCAGTGAGTAGTGGCTTTGTATCCCATTGCACAACATTCATTTTGTCTACACACTCTCGGTCATTGTGCTAAGTGGACTGCTGGTATTACTCACAAGTGATTTCTGCCGCCGATCTCATGTAACATCTTACAACCACCCTCCGCAATGTTCGACACTTCCTGTCCGTCAGTACACGAGATCTGCCTGGTCTTGATTTATCTGTGGTTGTTCCTTTTCATTACCAGTTCCCTACCACATCACCAACAGTCGACCTGGGTCGTATTAGAACGACTAAAATGTCCCTGGCAGATACATTACTCAGATGACATCCAGCCCACGTTCGAAGTCACTGCAAATCTCCTGACCAACTCAGTCTGCAGTTACTGCTTGTCCACTGACAACACGATAGTCCGTACCATCTCCTGTAATGACGGGTCCCATATCCATATCTAGTGGTTAGTTAATCATTACGCATGTGTACCCAGATGCTTTTCATCAAATAGTGTATTTTCTTTCTTGTGTTCTGCTTTTCCGGATACCGTCACTTTGAAGATGTATTGCCTGAGTGGCCGAGTGGGGCTGAAACCATCGCCACTGCTCCACGTCTCTCGGTTGAACAAGAGCAGAATAAGGCTCGAAGCGACAGACTATTTTATCAGTAAACCTAATACAATTATTCTGGGCTCTGGCTTTTTTAGACTCTGGTTCCCAATCTGGGTGTTTGGCTCATCCATCACTCTACGGAGATCACCAAGCTGCTGCCATATTCAGTACATATCTTAATACTTTAGTTTTAACTGTTCTGCTACAGCTACCAGACCTCGCCTAATAAAAATTTCAGTGCGGGCGTCTCGCTGTCGTGCGCCAGAAATCAACACATTGTCATCATCATCGTCAACACACCAATGATTTTACGCTTTCCTTTACTGCCCTCTGTCAGCGCAGTATGCACAAGAAGTGTCTGTATGTCACGCCTACATAGGTACCGCCAGTAGTGACCCAGGAAAATTTGATAATACCGCTGATGTTTTCTATACACATAAATGATTTGGCGGACAGGTTTAGAAGCAGAATTCGGCTGTTTACTGATGAGGCACTCGTGTAAGGGCGTTGAGTGCTTGGGGGATGATACAATATGAGTTATACCAAATTTATCATTAGTGTTATTGATGGCAGCCGGCTCTATATGTAGAAAAAGGTAATGAGGATGAATAGAAAAAAAAAACCATAATTCTCGGACACAGCATCAGTAGCTCCTTCACACAGTCACGTCGTTAAATATCTTTGTGTAACGTTGCAAAGCGATATTAAATGGAACGAATATTTGAAGATTATGGTATGAAAGGCGTATCGTCGATTTCGATTGGGGAAGTGTGGATCATCTGTAAAGGAGATCGCATTTAGAAAGCTAGAATACCGCTCTAGTGTTTAGGACCTCACCAGAACGGAGTAAGGGAAGACATCGAAGCAATGCAGAGGCGGCCTGATAGATTTGTTACCGTAGGTTCGAACAACACGGAAGTGTAACGGAGATGCTTGGGGAACTCAAATGTGAATCCCTGGAGTGAAGGAGATGTTCTTGTCAAGGCAAACTATTTAGAGAAGAGGCATTTGAAGCTGACTGCAGAACGATTATACTGCCGCCGCCATATACACTATTGGCCATTATAATTTCTGTACCAAGAAGAAATGCAAAGAAATACAGATGATAAACGGGTATTCATTGGACAAATATATCATACTATTACTGCCATGCGATTACATTTTCACGCAATTTGGATGCATAGATCCTGAGAAATCAGTACCCAGAACAACCACCTCAGGCCATAATAACGGCCTTGATACGCCTGGGCATTAAGTCAAACAGAGCTTGGATGGCATGTACAGGTACAGCTGTCCATGCAGCTTCAACACGATACCACAGTTCATCAAGAGTAGTGACTGGCGTATTGCGACGAGCCAGTTGCTCGGCCACCATTGACCAGACGTTTTCAATTGGTGAGAGATCTGGAGAATGTGCTGGTCAGGGCACCAGTCGAACATTTTCTGTATCCAGAAAGTCCCGTACAGGACCTGCAACATGCGGTCGGGCATTATCCTCCTAAAATGTAGGGTTTCACAGGGATCGAACGAAGGGTAGAGCCACGGGTCGTAACACATCTGAAATGTAACTGCTAGTGATACGAGGTCGTTGGGATCCAGCACGGCGTTTCGTATTACCCTCCTGAACCCACCGATTCCATATTCTGCTAACAGTCACTGGATCTCGACCAACGCGAGAAGCAATGTCGCGATACGATGCGCAATCGCGATAGGGTACAATCCGACATTTATCAAAGTCGGAAACGTGATGATGTTTGTGTATGAGAAATCGGTTGGCAATTTTCCTCATGTCAGCACGTTGAAGGTGTCGCCACCGGCGCCAGCCTTGTGTGAATGCTCTGAAAAGCTAATCATTTGCATATCACAGCATCCTCTTCCTGTCGGTTAAATTTCGCTTCTGTAGCACGTCGTCTTAGTGGTGCAGCAATTTTAATGGCCACTAGTATATTGCACGTAAGGTTCATGAAGAGAAGATACGAGAAATTAGGCTTCATATGGAGGAATGTAGACAGTCGTTTTCCCCTCGCACTGTCTGTTAGTGGAAAAGTAGAGGAGACGAATAGTAGCGGAGTGCGGTACTCTCCACCACGCATCGCTTGTGGACTATCTAAGTAAATATAAATGTGTCCCCTTCTCAATTTCTGCTACTGCATTACACCTTTCAAGTTTGAAATGCTTAGAAAAGACTGTGATGACATTGACATTGGAGATTGACAGTTCCCACTTAAAAAGCTGTCCCCCCAGCACCCGATAAAGAAGACATGTTTGTCGCCAGAAGGTAATTTAATTTCAGAGACTAAATTGGAAGGATACCGAATGACAACCGACTAATGTTAAGACTGGGGACAATAGATGGAAGACGGAGAAAGTGGGGCGAGATTGCAGAGAGGACGGGCAGAGGGGTGAGGATGTTGAAACAAGCAGTGAGGCTGCGAGGAAGAGCTGCCGCCTAGCTGCGAAGTAGGTAGGGAGCGGGGCATCGTCTTTCATCTGGTTCTTGATGGCTCTGTTAAATTAGTTTAAAGCGCTAGCGAACAACGGCTGGGAGCACGCCCGCCTTTTCCGTGTGTTTTCGCGAAGTTGGCTAAGTTAGTTACGCGTCCTCCGGCCCGGAAGTTTGCCGCCACCTCGACCTGGGGCCGCCTCCACACAAAAGCGGGCAGGCCCGGCGACGCGGCCCTTTTAAATAGTTGCGCGGCGCGTCACATACCTCCCGGCCGGGCTGGAGATTAACGCGTAGCAACTGCCTCAGGTACGCGCCGGCTTATCTGGCCGGCGGCCGGCGGGGGCGCGAAACGAATTTTCACCGAGCTAAACTGGCGTCGCAGTGAAATCGCTAATGGAATCTGTACGCTCTCCAGCGCCACTGTGCCGACAGAGCGTACATTTTTTTTCCTTTCTTCAGTCTCGTTCTGTAACTGTGGGAGGTATCTAATGACTCACGTCGGACGTTAAGGAGGGATTGTTGACAAATGCGTTACATATTTCACAGAGATCTAAAGGGAGAGTAATTTCTGGTTAGAGAGATATCTCTACAGAGTTTCGCACGAGGTTCAGCGCCGGGTCTTGTATTGTTCTTCGCAAACTGTAAGTGCAGTTCCACTGCGTCTTCAGGCGACGAGTAGCCTACCGGGACCATCCGACCGCCGTGTCAACCTCAGTGGCGGATGCGTGTAGGAGGGGCGTGGGGTCAGCACACCGCTCTCCCGATCGTTACGATGGTATTCTTGACCGAAGCCGCTACTAATCGGTCGAGTAGCTCCTCAATTGGCATCACGAAGCTGAGTGTACCCCGAAAAACGGCAACAGCGCATGGCCGCCTGGATGGTCACCCATCCAAGTGCCGACCACGCCCGACAGCGCTTAACTTCGGTGATCTCACGGGAACCGGTGTAGCCACTGTGGCAAGGCCAGTGCCGTAAGTACAGTAAAGTACCGATAATTCGAGTCTCCAAATTACGAATTTCCCATAAATACGAGTGTCGTAGAAAAAGAAGAGAGAAGGAACTACTGTACAGCGTATCGAATCTCGACCTGTTTCTCCCAGCTGCCCACAACACCTGTCGACCCACTCACGCTGCTCAGTTGCGTCTACCTCATTGACCCCACATATTTGGATCTCCCGCTATTTAATTGTTGACACAAGCGAACCTTTTGCTGAAAGTGGTGTCTTAGGTTCCTAATTGTCTGTATAGTACTGTGTTGCGTTTC
The DNA here is from genome assembly GCF_023864275.1 of Schistocerca cancellata. Taxonomy (NCBI): domain Eukaryota; kingdom Metazoa; phylum Arthropoda; class Insecta; order Orthoptera; family Acrididae; genus Schistocerca; species Schistocerca cancellata. The sequence continues at coordinate 710,434,045 of NC_064630.1, forward strand.
GCTTTCTACCTTGACGGTTTTTCAATTTATACCTTTTAAAAGTGAGTGCTGAAGCAAAGAGAATGATATCTGTGCCTCTGAATGTAAAGTTAGGCGCACTGAAACGCCTTGACAAGCGAGAAACATTAAAACCCTTGACTGCTTTTCAATTTATACGTTTGAAAACTGTTGTGTACATAGTTCCGCACAGTCAGCGCGTACACAACTTTCCCACTAGAACGCGGCCCGCTAAGCACAACAGTGCAGGCGCAGCGCTCGTCCGTCTCCGCACTATGAGACGGCGCTGCCTTAGAGATGGACCAAATTCTGCTTCCGCCGATCCGAGTATTAATAAGTAACGCAGCCAATGAGATTGCTGCTAATGTAGAACCTTTTCTCCTCGCGGATCACACTCATGCAGTGATACCGGAACGCGCGAGTTATTGTAATGAGTGTGCAGACCTCCGGTTAGTCAGTCTATATTTATCTGCACCTGTCTGTACCAGTTTACATTAGTTTGTACCAGTCTATAGTCAAGTTTCAGTCTACACCTAAGAAAATTGTCATATTCCTGTACAAAGCCATGAAGATAAATGTATAGACACTTTGTCAAGTATCAGAGATAAGTGAGAATAAGTTAACGTACCAAGACCAAAGAAACTTCAGATTGTCAATTGTAAATAGCATCCTGAATCAAGTTACGTAATGTCTATCCTTTTTATTGTTTTAATAAATGTGTGTGAAAATTAATCAAATTCTGTTTAAAGTTGGTCACCGTCAATCTGCTACTCTAAGTGTGCAAGTGGCATTTCTATCGTCTGACCTAACGGCAGAAGATAAACACGCCACGATATGACCACGAGACATATTGCTGACTCTCGCCTACTTCGTTAGAGCGACAAGTCAAATAATCGGTTGGTGTGTGTGTACCGAAGGTCTTACAGTACGCACACCACAAAAAGCGAGTGCTGTGGCGAAAAAAAAAAAAAAAAAAAAAAAGAGAGAGAGAGAGAGAGAGAAGTCCATTTGTGCTTCCGAATGTAAAGTTAGAACCACTGAAAGGACAAAAAATCGTGCCCTCGTATAGGATGTCAGCAAAGCTATTGTTGGTGACTAGGGAAGACTCCAACATTAATTGGAACAACTTTCTTCAAAGAAACACTCCGAAGGATCTCTAAACCGAAAAACTATAAACAAGTTAGAATTTGAAAAAACAAGTGAGGCGTTCATGTAATTTATTCTTTTCAACATCTCCACATAAATTTCGATAGTCCGAGTTGTTAATAGCTCGAGATGGTCCTGTTCGCGTTCGCCTACAACTATCGCTTCTGTACAGTACTCGGTTAGGACATGTTTTGTTGCCAATGCGCTATCTTGAGTCAGTGTTCCCTTTCCCTGTATTAGTTCAGCGTGTATACGAGCTACAACCCTCTTTGTAAGGAGTAATCTGACGTTTGTTGTGCGTTCACATTTCCAGTAGTCTATCAACTTCGTTTATCCACCAAATGGTCATCTTCAGCATCGGTGAAAAGTTTCGAATTTAGTACTTCCACTGCAAAAAATGTAACATGTTTTTGTAGTACAGCCATAAACCTGTTACATTATCTGAAGTTTGTAGTTTCACAATCTCATCTGCGATGCTCTTTTTCCGCAATATCCGACCAAACGCATGCACTATGCACTTTAATGAGATTTGTTATGTTTTTAAGCATACAAACACTGGAGTGAGAAAGCCACGGGACAGCGACTAGCAAATACAAATACGGTGGTATTATCTCGTACACAAGGTATAAAAGGGCAGTGCAATGGTGGAGTTCACTTTTGCAATCAGGTGATTCATGTGAAAAAATGGATATGGGTGCACGACAAGATTTAAAAGACTATGAACGTGGACTGGTAGTTAATGCTAAACGCATGGGACACTCCATTTCGAATCTCACTGGGGAAATAAGTATTCCGAGATCCACTGTGTCAAAAGTGTTCCGGGAACACAAAATGTGAGGCGTTACTTCTCCCCACAAACAACGCAGTGGCCGACGGCCTACACTTAACGACTGAGAGCAGTGGTACTTGCGTGGGGTTTCAGTGCTAACGGACAACGTACACTGCGCGAAATAACAGCAGAACTCAATGTGTGAAGTACGAATACCGTGTAGAGTTTTAGGACATCGTGGTGGAATTTTGCATGAATGGGCTTTGGCAACAGAAGACGGACACACGCGGCTTTGCTAACAACACGGCATACCCTGCAGCGGCTCTCCTGTGCCCGTGGCCAAACCGGTTGCATCGTAGACTGTAAAACTGTGACGTGGTCAGATGAGTGTGACGCAGCCCTACGAAGCCATGGGTCCAAAAGTGCCAACAAGGTACTGTGCAAACTGGTGGTGGCTCGATGACGGGATGATCTGTTTTTGCGTGAAATGGACTGGGGCTTCTGGTCAAAATGAACCAATCATGAATTGGAGATAGTTATGTTCGGCTACCTGGAGACAATTTGCAGCCATTCATGACTTTCATGCTTCCAAACCATCATGTCATGTCACCGGGTCACAGTTGTTCGCGACTGGTTTGGAGAACATTCTGGACTATTTCGAGCTAATGATTTGCCGCCCAGATACCCCGACGTAAGTCCCATCGCACTTTCATGGGACATTTCAGGTTATTTCGTGCACAACTTCCTGCACCGGCAACACTTTCGCAGTTAAGGATGGCTATGGAGGCAAAATGGGTCAAGATTTATGCATGGGACTTCCAACGACTTCTTAAATACATACCATGTTGGGTTGATTTAAATGATTGGTTCAAATGGCTCTGAGCACTATGGGACCCAACATCTTAGGTCATCAGTCCCCTAGAACTTAGAACTACTGAAACCTAACTAACCTAAGGACATGACACACATCCATGCCCGAGCCAGGATTCGAACCTGCGACCGTAGCAGTCCCGCGGTTCCGGACTGCAGCGCCTATAACCGCACGGCCACGGCGGCCGGCTTTTAAATGATTCAAATGACTCTAAGCACTATGGGACTTAACATCTGAGGTCATCATACCCCTAGACTTAGAACTACTCAAAATTAACTAACCTAAGGACATCACACACATCCACGCCCGAGGAAGGATTCGAACCTGAGACCGTAGCAGCAGCGCGGTTCCGAACTGAAGCGCCGAGAACCGCTCGGCTACAGCGGCCGGCACGTCGGGTTGCTGCACCATGTCGGGCAAAAAGGGGTTCGACATGATATTAACAGATATCCCATGACTTTCGCTGCCTCAGTGGATAAGTTAAAAAAATAGCGTTCTTTTTCTTTTTCAAGAAAACTGGAGATGCAATATGTAATAAGAATCTCGTATATATTAGTGTTGTGTTGACTTGCTGGAGAGAGTTGTCATTTTTACAATCTGAATAAAGGTATATGCTAATACTGATTTCTGTGCTGTCAGGTACTTTCTAAGATAAGCAAGCTCATTCGTTGGTTTTAGGAAGAATATTTTCAAGTGCGGAGTGGATTTTATCACAGAGAATTTGTAGATATTTTTGAAAATGACATTTCTCCCAATTCGAGCATGCGTTTGAGTTAAGTGACGGCAGCAGACAATGAAGAACGTGATTATATTCGTCATCCGCGCAGTCGTCGTACCAGCTAATCTCTCTCGTGTTGGGAGGAATAATGAACCTGAAACAACATTTTTAAACTAATTTAGATGAGATCATGAGTAGAAACTGAGTGATAATACAGAACGAAATTACTGAGGTTCCATGAATGGAATTCAGTTTCGTATCGCATACAAGACAAGGTTCATATATAAGTAAATGAAACTTAACTTGACACCGCAACCGTAAGTGCAAATGTAAAAGTTTTTCAACGATGAAAATTTCATAGCGAAGCAAAGTTCACAAGCTAAAGCACATTAAGGCCCACTGAACGTGACTGCAGTCTTTGAAGCTGGAGTTCAAGCTCCGTAACGAAATGGACTAAAATAGGGAAACAAAAAGTTTTCGCTAAAGATGATGCATCGCTAAGAATAATGTGCCTCACATAAAGCCACAGTAACGAAGAGCCCTTGACGAAATGTCCGTTAGTATTTTTGTTGTTATCACAGTCGGAAGACTGGTTTTATATAGTTCTCTACATCTGCCTTTCTGTGCAACAGTCTTGATCTCTGAAAAACTGCTGCAACATACATTCATTGGAACCTGCTTACTGTGTGTGCATTTACAATTCTTACTCCCCAGACGTCCCTCCGTTATTCTTTGCTGCCTCAAGATGCTTTCTGTCAAATTAATTCTTCTTTATGTTAAGTTACACCATAATGTGTCCTCCAAATTCGAATCAATACCTCCTCGTTAATTACTCGATCTACCCATACAATCTTTAGTATTTCTCTGATATTCTTCTGTAGCATCACATTTCGAAAATTTCTGATCACTTCTTACCTCAACTGCTTATCATCCACTTCTCAATTCCGTACAAGGCTTAGATTTAGGGAAATACTCACAGAAAGACTTCCTAATGCTTAAATTTATTGCATTAATTGACTATTCCGTTGTTCTTGGTACAATGTAACTATTATCTTCCTGAACCGAATAAATGTATTATCCCAATCGATACGCTAGTGTCCGTATGGTGAGCTCCACGTTACAAAATAGCCAGAGAGTTAAATTACTTGATGAAAATCAAAAGAAAGTTTAAACCGGGTCATGGAACTTTTAATTTAGTTGATTAGGTGAAACAGCTCAATATATTTAAATCCCCCCACCCCCCACCCCAAGAGCGAAGACAGTGTGGTTGGGTCTTTTTAAGTTAGGAGCTTTTTCATTAATATATCTGTTCAGCATTGCCTAAACGATCTCACAGATTTCCTTCATAAATCACGAATTAAACCATTTGTCACAGATGCCATAAGCTTAGCAACATACACCTTTCTGAACAAAAATCTGTCCGCTTTAATGGCAAGACAAACAAACAGATAAGTGGTCTACCAATGGGATCCCAATGCAGTGCAATTCTAACAAAAATCTTCAGGACTGTTAAAATAATCTTGGAAAGTAAACCATTTTAATCCAGGGAAGATACTGGTGTAGGTGTGTTGACGCTGTGTTGCGGTTGCAGACAGGTTTTACCAGACTGCTTCAAACATTCTTGAAGCAGCTAAATTCCAAGTACAATAATATCGAATTCATAATGGAGCTTGAGGGTAACTTCATAAATCACTTAGACCTAACGATAGATATTAGTGTTCGTGTTCGTACTTTTATACCACCATTAACACTATAATACCTCCCAATAGTCAACATCTAGTGACCCTTGAGAACTTTGCCTTTCATGCAATAATACATCCCTTAGTACCCATACCCATGAGTGGGGGAACTTCCAAAATGAATGAAATTTACTCAAAGAAGCAGCATCAAATAATGATTGCACTCTCCATAATGCAAACTCCATAATGCACAATAAAGTAAAACAACAGGTCTCCACTCTTCTTTACCGTGTACTCAACTCTCAAGACCCCATAAATGCAGCATAGTTCTGTTTTAAAGCAAAGTCTCTCTTAAAGTTGCCAGAAAGTTTAAATCCAAGTTAGTTAGTTTGTTACATTTTCCACTGATCATCTGAAAGATCATTTTATCGAACTAATGTGGAACGAGCCACTTTCTACTATACATTTACATCATTAGTGTTGACACTGATGAACACATTATTTTTTAGTCCTGCTCATGCAACTACAATTAAAAACAAGTGAGTTTTTCCAGATTACTGCTTCTTCAATTAAAATTCGTTCACGAAATACAAGTTGCCTAGAAGAAATGATTTTAGGTTAGATTTAAAACTTGCTTTGCTACCTGTCAGATATTTTATGTTATCTGTCAAATATTGCTGCATATTGAACTCCTTTCTGAGCCATTGAAAGCTTTAGCAAAGGGTAATGAAGGCTATTTTTTGCTCTACTGTTGTTGGTATGCACATCATTGTTCTTCATTGTTGGATTACTTGTGGTGAGTGTAGTTAGCGAGTATATGTATTGTGAGAGTGCAGCTGAAATGCAAAACACCATAAAGAGGTACCTACATGACGAACGCATATGAACACCACGCATTATTTCTACTGCTTGGTTTTGTGCAGTCGGTGGTTTCTTTCTAAGTGGTGAGTTATTCCAGAAAATTATTCCATAAGACATTGATGAGTGGAAATATGCAAAATATATCATGAGGGTGATTCGTAGTTTCAGATTCTTACACTTATACAAAGAACAGTAGTAGCTGATCTTAATTCTTTGAGAAGTTCAGCAACAGGCTTCTTCCTCCAGTTTAAGTTCTCACCAACATGTATGTACAGAAACATTTGGAGCATTCTATCCTAATGACTGACTCCCGTTCACGTTCTACGTCAATTGCTAGTATGTCTCCATCATATGTACGGAACTGAATATAGTGTGTTGTATCAAAATTTAGGAGGAGTCAATTTTCAGAGATGAACTCAATAATTCTTCGAAAAACTTCATTAACAATCTCTTCTGAAGCTTACTCACTTCTAGTATTTGTTTTACCACTGGAATTGTTAGCTAAATATACCAATTCCGTTTTGTCAATGATAAGTGGAGGGTCATATCCTTAAATAAGAAACAGGAGTGGAGCCAAAATTGAACCCTGTAGTGTCCCCTTTGTAGTTCCTGCCCAGTCTTTCAAACATTGTTTTAAGTATGCAGCACAACTTGTTGTATCATATTTGTCAAGTCTGATTAAGATCAATTGTATGCAAACCTACCAATTCCTTAGAACTTGAATGTGAAACTATTCTTGTTTTACACTACTTTCTCGAATATTTTGGAAAAAGATATCGGTAATGAAGCCAAATGATATTCATTTGAGGCTTCTTTGTCGCCTTTCTTATGAAGAGGTTGAACTATTGCGTCTTTTTACCTGCCAGGAAGTATTTCCAGTGGCATTGATGCATTATTGATATCACTAAGGCCATCAAGCAGTAAGTTTGAATATTTTTTCAGAATTCTGGTTAAAATTCAATAACCACCAAATGAGATTTGGTTTTTTGCTTTATTTTTTTGAATTTTTGTAATTCCATTACTTACAGCGAAGAGCGTTATGCTACTTAGAGTTGCTTAATATTTTGTGGAACATCATTTTCAATGTATTCTCTTACCTCCTCAACTGAACCAATTACGCTTATTTGTGATGTTACAATTAGAAAGGGACTTTCAAAAGTACTCGCAACTTGTGAGTTATCATTAACAGGGTTCACATTTAATTGCTATGGAGCCTTCTACATTGACTGGTTGTCCTGTCTCCCATTTGATAAGATCTCTTATGGTTTTAATCTTATTATCTGACATATAAATTATTCTCAGGATGTACATTTTAATGACTTTCCTTAAAACATTACAGTATTTTTTGTAGAATGCCTGTCATGTTTGGTCTTCACTGACTTTGGGCTTTATATACATTTCCCTTTCCCTCTTAGAAGATATTTTAATAGCTTTACTTAGCCATAGGGTCATTTGTCTTTCAATGGATTTTTTGGATAATAATTTAGGGAAAATCTCTCAAACAATGACACAAAATCCCTACAGAATAAATCAAATATGACGTTAGCGTCTTTTTCTATATACCCCTCATCCCACAAATCTCTTCGACTCTCCCTTAAAATATTGTATCCTGTTGTCATTACAAAGCCTCACTGTTTTGTATGACATTTCCTTTGGCTGTAAGGTCTTATATTGTTAATTTGTGCTAACTGTTCATCAAGATTAGATGGTCAATTAATAACTGGACTCACAATGACAGTGTCAGCTGAAACACTGTCTATAATAACGTTATTAATCAGTGGCTTCCTATCTCGCTGCACATTAGTTGTAAAATTTACTACCAAAATGACTTTGAAACACGAAAATAATGATCCCAGATGATTCTTCTTGTCTTTGTATTTGAAGAAGTCTACACTGAAATGTCCACAAACTACCAACAGTGTATTCGTGTGTGATAGATAGCCCAACAACACATCTACATTTCTCACCAGTAACTGAATGTTTTCTAGAAGGAATCTGTAGACTGTTACACATACCAGAGGAAATAGACTCACAAACACATGTTTCTAGATTCTGATCTATACAAAACTATTAGTTTCAATATTTTTTGTCTATACATCCAATTTTTACTAATGTTGCGCAACTCCTTTCCTTGTAACTTAAAAACATCATTTCATCAGAGTGAAAATCTCATTCTGGAAACATCCCCCAGGCTGTGGCTAAGCCATGTCTCCGCAATATCCTTTCTTTCAGGAGTGCTAGTTCTGCAAGGTTCGCAGGAGAGCTTCTGTAAAGTTTGGAAGGTAGGAGACGAGGTACTGGCAGAAGTAAAGCTGTGAGTACCGGGCGTGAGTCGTGCTTCGGTAGCTCAGTTGGTAGAGCACTTGCCCGCGAAAGGCAAAGGTCCCGAGTTCGAGTCTCGGTCGGGCACACAGTTTTAATCTGCCAGGAAGTTTCATATCAGCGCACACTCCGCTGCAGAGTGAAAATCTCATTCTGGAAACATCCCCCAGGCTGTGGCTAAGCCATGTCTCCGCAATATCCTTTCTTTCAGGACTGCTAGTTCTGCAAGGTTCGCAGGAGAGCTTCTGTAAAGTTTGGAAGGTAGGAGACGAGGTACTGGCAGAAGTAAAGCTGTGAGTACCGGGCGTGAGTCGTGCTTCGGTAGCTCAGTTGGTAGAGCACTTGCCCGCGAAAGGCAAAGGTCCCGAGTTCGAGTCTCGGTCGGGCACACAGTTTTAATCTGCCAGGAAGTTTCATATCAGCGCACACTCCGCTGCAGAGTGAAAATCTCATTCTGGAAACATCCCCCAGGCTGTGGCTAAGCCATGTCTCCGCAATATCCTTTCTTTCAGGAGTGCTAGTTCTGCAAGGTTCGCAGGAGAGCTTCTGTAAAGTTTGGAAGGTAGGAGACGAGGTACTGGCAGAAGTAAAGCTGTGAGTACCGGGCGTGAGTCGTGCTTCGGTAGCTCAGTTGGTAGAGCACTTGCCCGCGAAAGGCAAAGGTCCCGAGTTCGAGTCTCGGTCGGGCACACAGTTTTAATCTGCCAGGAAGTTTCATATCAGCGCACACTCCGCTGCAGAGTGAAAATCTCATTCTGGAAACATCCCCCAGGCTGTGGCTAAGCCATGTCTCCGCAATATCCTTTCTTTCAGGAGTGCTAGTTCTGCAAGGTTCGCAGGAGAGCTTCTGTAAAGTTTGGAAGGTAGGAGACGAGGTACTGGCAGAAGTAAAGCTGTGAGTACCGGGCGTGAGTCGTGCTTCGGTAGCTCAGTTGGTAGAGCACTTGCCCGCGAAAGGCAAAGGTCCCGAGTTCGAGTCTCGGTCGGGCACACAGTTTTAATCTGCCAGGAAGTTTCATATCAGCGCACACTCCGCTGCAGAGTGAAAATCTCATTCTGGAAACATCCCCCAGGCTGTGGCTAAGCCATGTCTCCGCAATATCCTTTCTTTCAGGAGTGCTAGTTCTGCAAGGTTCGCAGGAGAGCTTCTGTAAAGTTTGGAAGGTAGGAGACGAGGTACTGGCAGAAGTAAAGCTGTGAGTACCGGGCGTGAGTCGTGCTTCGGTAGCTCAGTTGGTAGAGCACTTGCCCGCGAAAGGCAAAGGTCCCGAGTTCGAGTCTCGGTCGGGCACACAGTTTTAATCTGCCAGGAAGTTTCATCATTTCATGTGTGTAACACTACTGTACCCTTTTGGGCTAATGGTAAAGACAGCCTATCAGGTTTGGAAGTGAATGAAATATGCGAAACCACACAAAAATTAGGAAAATTCCTTGTAGGAAAATCTGGTAGGGCAGTATCCACTCACTTGAAGAAACACCGTAGAAGTAGGAGACACAGAAAATGAAAATCTAAATTTACAGTCTGTCTTCTTAAAGGAGGCCACAGTTATCAAGTGAAACGTGAAGTCTCACGGAACACCACGAAGGAAGGAAGATAAAGTACCTTAAAATACTGTAAATTAATAAGTATTTGTGTACTTATTCAAGATTTGTACGGAATGATCGTCACCCTCTTTAGTCACCACTTCTAACCACAGGTACTGTTAATAACTACTTCCAGACAACTTTGTTATTTACACCACCTACTCATATGCCCTCATTCCTTCTTTGTTTCAGTTACTGTAGTTTCATTTGTCCTGTAGGAATTTTACTATGTAAATAAATTTGTTTTATTTCCCTGTTTAGTCTCACTTAGATTTCACATTTTTGTAATAGAGGACTTGTTAAGGTGCAGATTGTCTTATCCAGTCACCATCTTGGAATGTTCACCAAAGTTTGCTACATATTGCTCCACTTACTTTCCTTCTCAGAGCAAATGTTGTAATTTGTCATGTAATTTATTATAAAATGTGTCAAATATTTTATCTAAGTTAAATTGTCTTAAACCTCATTTTACTGCAATAATTTCAATCGCTTTAGCGCCAAATCAAATACTAATTTCTGTCGTGTCTGAAAAGCAGCTGAGAACTTCTATAGATGCACTAGTTAAAAATTCTAGTTCCTGTAAAATTTCACAGCCATACATATTTACCTTTGTAACAACCCTAATAGTAGAAGAGACCCATTGCTTTTAGTATGTCTTTTCTTAATCTAATTCCCTTACCATCACCGGATTTAATTGGAATACATTCCCTTAGCCTTGTTTTACTTTGTTGATATTCATCTTATAACCTCTTTTTGAGACACTGCTCAGTCTGTTCACCTGCTATTGCCAGTTCTCTGATTCTCTGACAGAACTAAATTGTGACTGGCAAATCTCAAAGTTATTATTTTTCTCCCTAATCTTTAAGGTCCTCGCCTAATTTATCCTTGGTTACCTTTCCTGCTTGTTCAAATGATAGACTGAACTGCATCAGGGATCACAGTCCTGTGCAAGTAGAAAATAAACATTAGCGTCTGTATTTTATATCTACTACTTCCATAACTTCGATTAGTGTGTTCCAGGCAATATTGTCAAAAGTATTCTCTAATTCTACAAATCCTTCGAACGTAGGTTAGGTTTGCCTTTCTATAACATATCTTCTACAAAAAGCCGGAGGGTCAGTATCGCCGCGCGAATTCGTAAACTGATGTGCAACCCAAACTGGTCTTCTCCTGTGTGGCTTTCTACCAGATTTTCCTTTCATTAATAAGTAAGTCGTGCAGGTATTTCACAGCCACGACTTTCGGTTCGGTTGTATTCACACCTGTCAGCATATTTCTTATTGAATTTAGATTAATTAAATTTTTCTTGAAAGCTGAAGCCATTTAGCCCGTCTCATATCCTCGAACAAGCACCACAGAAATTCTGAGTGCATATCGTTCACTCCAGAGACATAGTTTCAATTTAGTACTTTCAGTGTCACATAAAATTCTTCTCTAAGTACTGTATCTGCATTTTGCTTCACTGATTTCTTATTACCTTCCTACAATACTGTTTTCATCATTTCCCTTGTACAACCATTCTACAGCTTCCTTCCCCCTTCCAACATTATCTTCTTTGCTTAGTATTTGCTTCCCATATGACCGCTTGACATTCATGCACTCCTCTGATATTTATAGGCTTCGAACTTTATCCGCCAAGGAGATGCTGCCTAGCGGGTGCCACCGCATGACATTCCAGATAGCATCCGAGGGTCTTGTGTTCGATGTCAGGTCTGTGCGTTTTCTGTCAGCCACTACAGACACGAGGTGGGGTACACCAGCCCAACCACCTAGACTCGCTGCGCCGCAGCGCCGAAGTCTTGCATCATCAAGGACATGTCCCGCCAACAGCCACACTAGTCTAAGAATATTTCGGGCACTCCCCATTCGACCGGTCAGTTTCCGACGGCGAGTAGCTACCAACTCAGGGGGTTGATTACAAGGTCTGACAAGTGCAGGTGTACCAGTCACCACACACTTTACGATGAAGTTCGTAAGAACGAATGAGAATGTAGTGTGTGACCCAAAAGTAGCTCTACATATTTCGCGGGTGACAGAGTAAATGTTAAATAAGTTTTGTTTAAAATTGCTTTATTTCCGAGTACTAATGAACGATGTCATTTGCGGTAGGCATTACATCATGGGTCAGCACAGGCTTCTGGCACGTCGTGTTCGCCTGAATTTCGACCTACGATGCTCTCTCAGTACAGGTCTTCGCAGTGAAGATGATCGGGAAACCAGAAAAATAACAGAATCTAAAAGAAAACAACTGCGGTATACATACAAATCCAGCAAAACCAAAGCACTCCTTAAGAAGAAGAGTAATACCAACCTACTGATGATACTGAAACTTAAAATACACTCCTGGATATGGAAAAAAGAACACATTGACACCGGTGTGTCAGACCCACCATACTTGCTCCGGACACTGCGAGAGGGCTGTGCAAGCAATGATCACACGCAAGGCACAGCGGACACACCAGGAACCACGGTGTTGGCCGCCTAACGGCGCTAGCTGCGCAGCATTTGTGCACCGCCGCCGTCAGTGTCAGCCAGTTTGCCGTGGCATACGGAGCTCCATCGCAGTCTTTAACACCGGTAGCATGCCGCGACAGCGTGGACGTGAACCGTATGTGCAGTTGACGGACTTTGAGCGAGGGCGTATAGTGGGCATGCGGGAGGCCGGGTGGACGTACCGCCGAATTGCTCAACACGTGGGGCGTGAGGTCTCCACTGTACATCGATGTTGTCGCCAGTGGTCGGTGGAAGGTGCACGTGCCCGTCGACCTGGGACCGGACCGCAGCGACGCACGGATGCACGCCAAGACCGTAGGCTCCTACGCAGTGCCGTAGGGGACCGCACCGCCACTTCCCAGCAAATTAGGGACACTGTTGCTCCTGGGGTATCGGCGAGGACCATTCGCAACCGTCTCCATGAAGCTGGGCTACGGTGCCGCACACCGTTAGGCCGTCTTCCGCTCACGCCCCAACATCGTGCAGCCCGCCTCCAGTGGTGTCGCGACAGGCGTGAATGGAGGGACGAATGGAGACGTGTCGTCTTCAGCGATGAGAGTCGCTTCTGCCTTGGTGCCAATGATGGTCGTATGCGTGTTTGGCGCCGTGCAGGTGAGCGCCACAATCAGGACTGCATACGACCGAGGCACACAGGGCCAACACCCGGCATCATGGTGTGGGGAGCGATCTCCTACACTGGCCGTACACCACTGGTGATCGTCGAGGGGACACTGAATAGTGCACGGTACATCCAAACCGACATCGAACCCATCGTTCTACCATTCCTAGACCGGCAAGGGAACTTGCTGTTCCAACAGGACAATGCACGTCCGCATGTATCCCGTGCCACCCAACGTACTCTAGAAGGTGTAAGTCAAGTACCCTGGCCAGCAAGATCTCCGGATCTGTCCCCCATTGAGCATGTTTGGGACTGGATGAAGCGTCGTCTCACGCGGTCTGCACGTCCAGCACGAACGCTGGTCCAACTGAGGCGCCAGGTGGAAATGGCATGGCAAGCCGTTCCACAGGACTACATCCAGCATCTCTACGATCGTCTCCATGGGAGAATAGCAGCCTGCATTGCTGCGAAAGGTGGATATACACTGTACTAGTGCCGACGTTGTGCATGCTCTGTTGCCTGTGTCTATGTGCCTGTGGTTCTATCAGTGTGATCATGTGATGTATCTGACCCCAGGAATGTGTCAATAAAGTTTCCCCTTCCTGGGACAATGAATTCACGGTGCTCTTATTTCAATTTCCAGGAGTGTATGTCTGGGAAATACAAGAAAACATAAAGATTGTGTTTAGCTCAAGAGCGAACCTTCGTAAAATCTCCCTGTTGGTTTAGTAATATACTTGTATAATAAACACGAATTTGAAATCAGACTGTTTTGCAGACACCAGGTAAGTGAGACTCTAATTGAGATCACAATAGTACTTGGACCATTGAGTAACGTTACTACTTCCTGTTATGAAATATGATGAAACTGTTAAACGTATTTCCTGCACAAAGACACCTTGTTTCACAAATCCATTTGGTAAAGTAATGAATCTTTTGTATTATTAAAGGACAGTAGCAATCTGTTTTATAATAGCGGTATCACATTGAGCCCTTCTCCCTAAGTTCTCTTGCACCAATGATAGTAAAACTTTTTAATCCGTAAGTCAAGAAGACGGTGGACTAGTGACGGAATATCCACCTTCTTGAATCAGTTCCCTTACCAATCTCCCATTTTCAACGCATTCTCAAAGATACTTTACCCCACTACCGCTTAGTACATAATTAAAAAGTATGCTTTGAATTTTGATACGTTTCCCTTAAGATACTGATGAACAATTAATGACAGTGTAACCAATTTACAGATGCAAGGATCAGTTTAGTAAGCTAGTACTACAGCCTAAAAGCTAGTATCTATCTGCAGTGAACCGTGCTTACTTTACCGAATCGTTGCTACCCTTTATCGACCATGTGATGGGATTACAGGGACAACGGCGCAAGGGCAAGTGGAAACTGAGGAAAGCGGCGGTTGCACCCCGGAAATGGTCGGCGCGGTGGATCGGCCGTGACCGGCACTGCCGGCGTAATCTCATAAACACGTGAATCCGGTAACTTGCCTAAGTGAATTACTTCAAATTGCATACTAATGTTCCAGCTAGCGGCCCGTAAATTGAATCTGGATAAGTAAATTAAAGGTCCCTAATGAATGTGGCAGAACTGCCGGATTACAGGGATGACAAAGCACTCGAACGGCGCGGGTATTTATTTTCATTTACCTGTAACGGACAGAGTGGCCCTCCGCTGTCGGAGGGCAGAGTAGCTGAAAGCACCTCGCGGGATCCGCCTGCCACATTAATGGATGCCGACTGCATTACATCCTGTTTAGATCACGAATTAATGCCCTGCTGCTGCCGCTTCCATCGACTCCACGTGCGCCGCCCCACGAAGTCGATATCTTTGTGTTCAGCTGGAGTCTTTGCAGTGTTTGTCTACAGGAAACGCAAAAATTAGACGACGAAATAAAACTTGATCTTTTAAAACAAATCATCCGATATCATATAACGGTATCTTCTACATAAACGAAACAGGAACTTGGGGTTCGTTCTAGCTTATGCACAGAACCGCGCAGTTCTTATTTACTAAGAATGAAGTTTTACATAGATGCACATATATTTTTGGGCTCGCTTCATACTTACGATTAGGATCAAAATAATAATTTACCTTTCACAAGAGTTCAGCGTGCTCTCCACCCAATGTATGTTAAAAAACAGACGGCACTCAGTTTTACAGCATATGTACTATTTTCAGGATGTCTGCAGTAACTTTAATAGCTTATTTTACTGTGAAATTACTTTGTGGGTATGTCTGGAATTATTGCCTCTACTGCTGTTGCTATGTGGTTGCTTTTGTGGGTATGAATGGAGTTCCTGCATCCGTTACTGTTACTATGCAGTTACTTCCATGGGTATGTCTGGAGCTGCTGCATCTGCTGCTGTTGCTGTGTGGCTACTTTCTGTGGGTATGTCCAGAGTTACTACATCCACTGTTTTTTGCTATGTGATTACTTTTGTGAGTATGTCTGGATTACTGCATCTACTGCTAATGCTATGGAAATACTTTTGTGGATACGTCTGAAGTTACTGCATTCTCTGTTGTTGCTATGGGATTGCCTTTGCTGATATGTCTGGAGTTCCTGTATGCATTGCTGTTTATATTCAGTTAGTTTTGTTAATATGCCTGCAGTTACCAAACCTGCTGCTGTTGCTATGTGGATATTTTCGTGGATATGTCTGAAGTTCCTTCATGCACCGCTGTTGCTGCATGGTTATTTTGTGTCGGTATGTCTCGAGCTACTGCATCCACTGCCATTGCTATGTGACTACTTTTGTAATATGTCTGGAGTGCATCCACTGCTGTTGCTGTGTGGATGCCTTTGCAGGTATGTCTGGAGTTACTGTGTCCACTGCCGTTGCAGTGCAGATACTTTTGCAGATATGTTACGAGTTGTTGATCCATTGCTGTTGCTTTGTGAATACGTTTGCAGGTATGTCCGCCATTGCTGCATACTTTTACGAGTATGGCTGGACTTAATGTATCCACTTTTTTGCAATGTGGTGTCACCATTCATCCTATGTTGTTGGAAGGGCAGACGTATTAGACGGTGTCTTTCACAAATCACCAAAACTAACATGACATACCACAAGATCTGCTTTGCTTGATGATTAACAGCGCAATAACGTCAGTACACCTCTTACAGACTATCCGTGGTTGAGTTAGCTCTTTCTAAGAAACAAGTAACAGTACGATGGTTGGAAGAATCGACATCCCATCTATAACATTGTTTTAAATTTCTGATTACGAATGAGTCAAATATTCAACGTTAAGCATGTCAGCGATCTAAGTTTGAAATTATGTTTCAAACTTGTGGGTTGTCGCTAAGTTCTCTCATTATCAAACATTTGGTGGCTATAATGTCGGTAATTTGTGCTCCGTTTTAAGTAAAACCTATGTTTTCTAGTATCTCAATTTTATGACATCATATGTCCTCACGTATGTGTGTACCGCGATTTAGTTTTGCGGATGTTTTCGTTGCTATATGTTGACACTGTGAGAAAAATTTGTTGCGAAAGTAGTAAAGAAGAAATAAATTGAAACGTCATGTATGATGTGATACTTTTACTGCATAAACAGCGAATACGTAGTAAGCAATAAACATGTTTACTTTCCGTCATATTGTAGATGAAATTTCGTAAAAGTCTTAAAATTATGTCTAAAGTTTGTTGCAAGTCACTACGTGCTCTAATTCTCAAATGCTGGATCAAATTTTCTAGGTATTTGGCACAAGACAGATGGTTTCTAAACGTAAAAGCTATTTTTTACGCAACTTAATGTTTCTGGTGTCATATCTCGTAAACCATGTCTCATATAGTGATAGAACTTTGCAGGTACCTTTGCTGGTATTTATTTTTCATAAAAAGAGCTCCTCGCAAGCCCGCGAAGGCCCAAGGGATGTCTACCGGCCGCCGTGTCATCCTCATCCGGATGCGGTATGGAATGGATTTGGTTAGCACACCACTCTCTCAGCCGTTTTCCAATTGTCAGACCGTGGGAAACGCTACTACTCGGTTGAGCAGCTCCTCAGCTGGTCTAACGAAGCTGAGCGCCCCACCTACCAGTCCCCACCACCGTGCAGGTCCTGTGCATGACAGTCATCAACACTGAGCACTCACCTATGGAAGTGGACGTATATGTGGATACAATCCGCAAAATACTGTGCGAGTCGAGTTAATGGTGTAGACGTAATAAATCATTGCACCGCGCATGATGTAGCAGTTTTACTGCTTGACCGGCGAAGAGGCAGTAAGCAAATTTGTGGTGAGGGAGAGGGAGGGGGTTTGTCAGTGAGAAAAAGTGTCACAGAGGTTTGAAATTGTGTGTGAAGTTCCCTGCAAGTTACACAGTACTCTCACTCTCAAATTGTACATGTATACAATGTGGGTATTTGCATGTGGTGAGTTACGCTGCCTCAACATATGTGTACAGTTCCTGACATTAACGCCGGCCACTGTGGCCGAGCGGTTCTAGGCGCTTCAGTCTGGAACCGCGCGACCGCTACGGTCGCAGGTTCGAATCCTGCCTCGGGCATGGATGTGTGTGATGTAGTTCTAAGTTCTACGCGACTGATGACCTCAGATGTTAAGTCCCATACTGCTCAGAGCCATTTGAACCATGTTTGAACCTGACATTAACAGCTTTATTACTGTTTTGAATCTTTCACAAAAGCTTGAACCAGTTATTGATTAGACACATCAGAATTCTAAACACTTAAATTCAGTCTCTAATGATATCAAATACTGATAATCAAAGTTTTGTTGACCCAGGAAGCCGTTGTGTAGGCCACATGGTAATGGGACATGATTCTGCTGGCCGGCGTAGTTGCCAGGCAATACAGACACCGTTACGCTGTGGTTATAACCTGTCTAATTGGAAAATACCATTTTTAGCATTTCTTCACAGTAATGGAGACTGTGTGATCTCTTAATACTCCGGCGCGTGACTCCTGTAACAACCTTTTTCGCAATAAAGCAGACGTCGATGTTTCCTCGGAAAATAGCGCTAAGCACATGATTTTTCAGAGAATCTCCCTTGTTCTTTACTGTGGTGTAGGTTTGCTGCGTTCCGCTTCTGGTACGTTGTGTCGGTTCACTTTTCCACTTACGTGGATACATCACAGAATAATAAACATGAAAAGAAATTACTGTCCATCTTCACATCCAGAATTAATTCATGTACCTTTACACAATCTTTATCACCGTCATAAAGGTCCCCATACGTAAACGACAAATGTATTGACACTACCACTGCTTGCTGTAGGTCATGCAAGGCCATACCATCGACGAACGGTCCTTTGTACCTGAATTCGTCCTGTGGAAACGGAAACCCCAAACGTCTTTCATTGGTGTTTTATCGCCAGATAGGCACGAGGCTCTTTCGGTAATGAACGAGTGAACGAGGAAGTTAGCTACGACGCTAAATTAGTAACACAAACAGGTCAGTTACAACATGTACCTAGGAAATACTTCGAGTTTCCATTCATGAGATAAAATTAATCTCAAGTGTTATCTACGTTCGTATAGAAGGTACAGTATTGTGGATTCGGGTGAATGGACTGTCATCGTTTGTTTTTTCAGACCAAAGTATGAGAATTCACGTCTATCTATTATGCAAACAACTGTTCTTTCTGGATTGACATGTTTGTTTCCGTAACTGCGTGCGAGCATCAGCGGGTAGGTCCTAGTTTTCCTTAATTCTGTGAAAAACAAACACCTTTTGCGTAGTAATTATTGTGTTGAAACTAAAAATAAAATCACCTCGCGAAAAAAACTCACAGGAACATACATTACTTGATGATAGCAAGGATCTTCTTATGTTCCTAAATATGTTATTCTCCATTACACTACCTTCGCCTTCATTTTATTTATTTTAACAAAACCTTTGTGCCAATTAACCTGTCGGTTTCATTTAATATTTTTCCTGTGCCGTCTTCCATATCTTCAATAAATAGACATTTTATAATCAATCTTTAGAAATCGAAAAAGTTCCCTAGACATTTCTCCGTTTACTCTGAAAAAAAAAAATATATATTTTACTTCCTAAGTCTCTTGTTTAAGGTGGGAGGCATCGCATGTAATTGTGTGCCATTGTGAGAAATGTTTGGTTCATGTAACTAACAGTTTGTTCTAGAACCCTCACAGCGGCCCAGCGGAGGGTATCGTTCGCCGTCGTTGCTACTTTATGTGATCAAAACTATCCGGACACCTAGCTGAAAATGACTTACAAGTTCGTGGCACCCTTCTTCGCTAATGCTGGGATTCAGTATGTTGTTGGCCTACATTTAACCCTAATGATAGCTTCTACTGATGCAGGCATACGTTCTATCATGTGCTGGAAATTTTCTTAGGGAATGGCAGCCCATTCTTCACGGAGGGCTGCACTGAAGAGAGTAATCGATGTCGGCAGGTGAGGCCTGGCACGAAGTCGGCGTTCCAAAACATCCCAAAGGTGTTCTATAGGATTCAGGTCAGGACCCTGTGCAGGCCAGTCCATTACAGGGATGTTTTTGTCGTGTACCCACTCACCAAAGGCTGCTCATTATGAACAGGTGCTCGATCGTGTTGAAAGCTGCAATCACCATCCCGAAATTGCTCTTCAACAGTGGGAAACAAGAAGGTGCTTAAAACATCAATGTCGGCCTGTGCTGTGACAGTGCCACGAAAAACATCAAGGGGTGCAAGCCCGCCTCCATGAAGAACACGACCACACCATAACACGACCGCCTTCGAATTTTACAATTGGCACCACACACTCTGCCAGATGAGGTTCACCGGGTATTCGCCATACCCACACCCTGCCATCAGATATCCACATTGTTACCTTGATTCGTCACTCCAAACAACGTTTTTACACTGTTCAATTGTCTAATTCTTACGCACCTCACACCAAACGGGGCGTAGTGTCGCTTCACCGCTTGATATGTGGCTTATGATCAGCCACTCGACCATGAAATCCAAGTTTTCTCACCTCCCGCCTAACTGTCATAACACTTGCAGTGTATCCTGGTGCAGTTTGGAATTCTTCTGCGATGTCTGTCTATTACACATTACGACCCTCTTCAACTGTCGGCGTTCTCTCAGTCAACAGACGGGAACGGCCTGTACGCTTTTGTGCTGTTCGTGTCCCTTCGCGTTTCCACTTCACTATCACATCGGAAACAGTGGACCTAGGGATATTTCAGTGTGTACTGCTTACTTCGAACCCCGTATCGTTTTGCAACGTTGTCAGTGTTTTCGATCTTGACTACAGGTAAGGTAACAGAAGAAGCTCTCATGGGTTTATGAATATTGCGTGTGATTTACGTTTCATGTCTAGCTGGAGGGGATGATCAAAGATTTCAAACGCCCCCGTTAGATGGATGAATCTTTGGCGATGCATTACCGAATACAGTTTCAAGATGGATATGTTGACAGACACATGTTCGACGATTGAATTAGAAGTTTAATAATGTTTTTGCTCCTAAAGGAAACGTATCACCACCTGAAGTTCATCGCCATTTATTGGAAGTTAACAGAGCGAGTGTAACGACGTGAAAATATACGTTACTTTGACACAAGGAATATTATGAAGGCAGGACAAGTGTGCTAGATGAGCAAAGGTCGGAGTGGCCAGACGTGTCCACCTCAGACGACCATCTGCGTGGTATTGCTGGCACGTTTAGGCTGGGCTGCACTGAGTGGAGCCACATACCACACATGCACAGTATGTCGTCCAAGGAGCGTGTGAATATGTCCGATGGAATAGGGCTGATCATGTTGTGTGTGAGATGTAGCTCACTGCTTGACTTACGTTGAAATATCTACAGTTACGTGAAACCTAGGTGACCTACTTCTGTTGCAGAGGGAGACAATTTAAGACTCTCTGTTTCAGATGTTGGGGCAGATGAGGCTAGGGTGATATATTTGGTAGCCATCATGTTGAGAAAAGTACGCCAGGGAGCTGTGTTGGGACAGGCTCTTCAGTTTGGTAGACAGCTGACAGACCCAGCTGTTGTACTTCTGTGCATACTAGCTCACTTAACAATTGCAAAGAAGTACTTATTTAGTAAACTGAGAATAACTCCTCTCCACGAACACGAGTACAGTGAAATTACTTTCTCTGCTCGCATAAGAGAACTGGACAGGAGATGCCGTAAATATATATAGTCCGTCCGTAAATTGAGAAGTGAGCAGCGCGCCTCCTGTGGGAAGTGGCTTTTTCGGGAATAATTCTACAGCTACAATATAGTTTGGCTAATTATCAGTTTCTTATCTCACAGCGTAGAAGAGTCGGAAGATATTTCTGTCAACACGCGTTTCTTGCGCTAGTGTTTTTAATGGCTCATATCAACAGTAATGTTAAACACTCCCCGTGTACGTAACCGCACTGTGTCTCAAGTGATTCATATGGTGCTCTGCGGAGGATCGGCATAACTTTGTGAAACATCCTGCAGTTTTTTCTTGTGTCGTAGCAGAGTAGAGAGACTGGATACTCGTGTGCTCCCTCTTCAGTTTGCAGATGTATGAAAGAGGGATTTACGTGGTCTCAGTCCAGTTAACTATCTTCTCTTAAGCTTATTCCCTCAAAACCCACCCCATCTACCATATTACACACACATCACACTATTTGCTCCTTAATACGGCTCTGTTGCACTTACACGTGGTAAGCACTTTTAATATCTTTTCGTAGCCCACTTTGTTGAACAGTAATAGAAATCATTAAAATCCTTTAGTAAATCATTTGCTATTATTTCATCCCCAACAATGCGGTACCTACTAATCCTAGTAAAAAAATGAAAGGTACCGTTTCTGCAAAAAATTTAATGCAGAGTAATTTTGCATCGAGAAATACCTACATCTACGTACATCATCCGTAAGCCACCTACGGTGCGTAGCAGATTATACCCTATACCACAGCTCGTCACCTTCCTTCCTGTCCCACTGACAAACAGAATGGGGCCAATACGGCTGGGCGGCCGTGGTGGCCAAGCGGTTAAAGGCGCTACAGTCTGGAACCGCGCGGCCGCTACGGTCGCAGGTTCGAATCCTGCCTCGGGCATGGATGTGTGTGATGTCCTTAGGTTAGTTAGGTTTAAGTAGTTCTAAGTTCTAGGGGACTGATGACCTTAGAAGTTAAGTCCCATAGTGCTCAGAGCCATTTGAACCATTTTGAACCAATACGGCTATCTGTTTGCCTCCGTACGAGCCCTAATATTTCTAATCTTATCTTAATGGTCCTTACGTGAAGTGTACGTTAGTGACATTTTCATTTGAACCCAAAGTTTTTGAGTTATTCTGTAAAACGTAAAAATGTGACCTTTATATGCATGCCACTCCCCCCTCCCCTCCTTCCCTTAAGACTCTCACACACTACTGGTGTGGATTTGTAGTAAGCTCTTTATGGTATTTCCTGCTACCACCGTAGAGAAATTTGCGACTACATAATTTTTTCCCCAGTCTTATTTGACTGGGCTAACAAGAAAAGCTACTGCAGGGCACAAAGAAAAACTACCGAGTTGAATACCACAAAAGTATGGAACAAATATTTGCCGATCGGATGTACTGTAATCTCAAGAGACATCGCAAGAGAATTGAAAAATATGTTGTCAGGCGACACGATATACAGTTGTATTAATGAGAGTCTGACGCCGCTGTCACCCATTTAAGCCCAGAATATGAGATGTACCAAATGTTGATAGAAAGGTATGCCCAGTGAGACCTACAGTGAGCGTGTTATTTAGCTAGACATTTTTAGGGGAAAATGAAGCATCTCGCTGACAAAATTAACTCTTTTGTGAAGATCTAAGAACATCTTTAGGAAATATTACGCACACTAAAGATATCCGTAACTGACATCCTGGTGAGATTCGATGCCAAATCAATAATTTCTGTCATACCATCAGTAGATACCAGGAAGATCATCAAGTCTAAAATTTCTCCAAGAAGATGTGGCTGTAGCCGAGTGGTTCTAGGCGCTTCAGCCCGGATCCGCGCGACCGTTGCGGTCGCAGATTCGAACCCTGCCTCGGGTATGGATGTGTGTGATGTCCTCAGGTTAGTTAGGTTTAAGTAGTTCTAAGTTCTAGGGGACTGATGACCTCAGATGTTAAGTGCCATAGTCCTCACAGCCATTTGAACTATCTTGAAGATGTGACCTGGTCGAATTTTACTTGTGATCTAGATCCTTTAAATGTAATGGGGAATATTCAGTGCGATTACAATGATTTCACCTTTGTCACTTGTATCAGCTGACACTTCAATGGAGCATTTAGAACTAAAGTTATTAAGTAATATGGACCTAAAACCAACTTGCTGGTTCCTCCATGTGGATGACGAGTTTGTTGTATGGCTCCACACCTGAGATGTTCCACGATAGTACTGAGATAAAGCGATATCTGACACATTTTGTTAGTATGGGTTGCACACATTCAGGGACAAGCAGACATTCAGGGGAAAATTATACACATCCACTTAACTTATTATTATGACGATTGCTTTTTGAGCCCCTGAGAGTTGGTTTACGACCATCTGGGCATACCTCATCATTCTGAGAACTCCAATAAATCCCCTCCTCCCCTAGACCTTTAAGAAATAACCAAACCTACCACCCCTCCCCTACCCTCCACCGAGATCAGCACGCTTCTAATATCAAATTAATTGAATAATTAATTAAACTGATTCATTAATCAACCCCTACCCCTCCTGTTAAATCTCACAGATATCCACTCCATGACTTCCCCCTCCCCAACCCATCTGGAAACAGGCAGTAAAATGACTCAATCTGTGCTGGAGAGGAAGGATGTCGTAACAAAAAATTCAAATCAATGTCAATAATATATTGTGCAATTCAGTTTCCATATTCTGTAGTTAATCAATTTCTTGGAGATAGGGCTAACCCCACTTTGATAGAGCTCATGTCTGCACTCCAGTGCTCTGCTTTCCATAACATAATAGCTACAAGCACCAAGGAATAGAATGAAGTGCTATATATTAGCCACCATTTTGTGTCACCCATGCACGTGTCTGTCGTCCTGGTATCGCCACCGACTTTAAAAACTGTCCAATGCCCTAATTACAGATCATGAGAATAATACCGTCGACCACAGACCAGAAGTCGATGTGCTTTGAATTTCGAAAACGAGAGAATCACCTCCTCTCTCCCAAGCAGCTACTTCCTGTTGTAACACCTCCAACTCAAACCTGTAAACCAAGGTGATGTGTCTACCTGCCTGAGGAACCTCCATTTGTTCTCGTGGCTTCCAAAACAGAGCATTAGGTGGTGGCATTCCCACGACTGGGAAATTCCAGACTCACTTCCTGGCTCCGTATTCCTCAAGTGGTTACTTCCTGTACATGTGGACACATGTGTGAACCAACATGTCGAAACAACAAAAGTGTTCATCCCTCCTGAGAAAAATGTGTACCTATAGGTTAATACTGTGGACAAAGGGAGAGCTGACACAAATGGGATATGAAAATGGTGGGAAGTAATCCATTAGCACTACCCTATCAAATTAATTGTTCAACAGTTTACAGTAGTGGAACAGGTTACTTGAAAAACTCTCCACAGCCTTATGAAGGTTCTTTTTTATTTAAAATATATTTTAGACTTTTGAGAATCATGCACAAACATTTTAAACATTTTGCAAATCAAGTAATTATGTTTCTACAACATACAGATCGTAATGTTTAATATATCTGAGGTCAATACATCAATGGTTGAGAACAAAAGCCTCATCCTTCACCACCACGTTTCCACAGCATATTTTTGGTGTAAGAACGTTCTGACCTCACACATTCACCATCTTCCAGCATGCATCATCCACCAAGTGCCAGGATGCCACTGCCGCACTGGTCGGGAGAGGCTCTTACATACATCGGCTACATAAACAGTTGTGTGCATATCTCCAGCCATATCAGGCCACCAAGCAGTCAGCTGATAAATTTACTTGGGGGGAATAACTGTCCAGCACAAAAACGCCAATTCGAATATTCTCCCACAACAAACATGTACATTTCTGTCGCTAGCAACCAGAATACTGATTTCTTTGCTATTCAGCAATCCAGATGACGTCACCACCAGGACTTGTACCTTTAGCTGCAGGCTACAACCGATAGGTTGGAGTAGTCTTTGTTAACAACCGTCATCAGAGGCTAAGCTCTGGCTTCTGGTTGGCTGAGCCCCCGTGAGCACACCTGCCCCTGGCTGCAGCACACTGTGAGACAAGCAGGTGCAGCTTGGATAAATAGTTCTAACTTCAGTTCCACCCCCTACATAGAGTCTCCATTTAAAAAATTTGCTTTACCAAGTCTGCTGTTGTTTTGTCCATACACCTCCTTTTCTCACATGAAATTAGAATTGTCCCTTTTATACTCGAAGATCATCAGAGCATACATGATTGTTGACATCAATAAAGTGCCATTTTGTATTTCCTCTGCGTGTCGTCTCATCAGGTAGAAAAATCTGTTCTTATCAGCTTAGTATCCCTTATGTCGAGTATCATAGGACTAAAATATTAAACTCATACTTGTTTCATGACAGAGTGCTAAGAGCATGTTCTTCCTCTGTCACAGGACGCCTCCGTACTTTCGAACACTCTTAAAGGAGCCAAATGACTCATCACATATTAATATGCTTAAGGTAGAAGCACAGAGGAGTGTTTATATAAAATTACCTTTGATTAGTAATCGAAATGTCCTCTGTCCAACTATGAACAGATTCAGTGATAGGATTGTTCGAAACCCATCAAGACTTATATTTGGAATTACGAACATCAGCATTGGTGGCCAAAGACATCCGGCATAAGAAGTCACCCTCATCCTGCCAATGGCCTCTTCGCGGAGGCTGAAAGAGTGGACCGAGGTTTAGGGTACTCTCTTGCCCTTGAGGTGGGAATCTTCCTCCAGTGCCGCAAAAATCAGCAGTGATAAACGGCATGAGAATGCATAAGCCAATGACAATCACCGCGTTAAAGACACATAATCTGTATCTACTGGATACACAGGCCTGTAACTGAAAAAAATATCATGATGATCTCTCCATTGACAACAGATTATGGAATAGTCCACCAATCAGACCTGAGGGAGGTGATTTCCAAGATGGAGATGACCATGGGGAAAAGATTTAATCACCAACAAAAGGATAACATTCCATGACCTAGGGCGTGGTGTAGAAGCTAGGAAATCTGAAAAGGGAAATGCAAAGGCTGAGACTAGATATACTAGGGGTCAGTGAGGTGAAATGGAAAGAAGAAGAGAATCTCTGGCCAGATGTCTGTAGGGTATTATCAACAGCATCAGAAAGTGATATAATGGGAGAAAGATTTGTTATGAAAGGGAAGGTAGTGCAGAGAGTGTTTTAATGTGAACAGTTCAGTGATAGTGTTATTCACCTCAGAGTCTGCAGCAAACCCACACCGACAATGATAGTTCAAGTATATATGCCGATGTCGCAAGCTGAAGATGAAAAGATGGAGAAAGTATACGAAGATACTGAACAGTCCCTGGGAGGGTGGAAGTGAGGGGGAAAGTATCACAGATACTATTCGCAAGCTGGAGCGGTAATCAGGCATTTTTTCTTTGTTTCGAGATCTTTCAATGAAATTTCTGCCACTGTAATAAAATTAGCTATATTACCAATTTTATAAAGCGATACATAATATTAACCCAGTATTTGCAACTTCTCTGTCCTGCTACCTTAAGAAACTTCATAGGTGACGAGGCATTTGGCTGCTTCAAGAGAGTTCGAAAGAAAGGAGGCATCCTGTGACAGAAGCACATCATGCTCTTAGCACTCCGTTAGGATAAACTTAGTTTAATGTTCTGGTCGACTTAACTGCTAAGGTCATCAGTCCCTAAGCCTACACACTACTTAACCTAAAGTATCCTAAGGACAAACACACACACACATGCCCAAGGAAGGACTCGAACCTCCGCCGGGATCAGCCGCACAGTCCATTACTGTAGCGCCCTACACCGCTCGGCTAATCCCGCGATGTGAGGAAATATACCCTATGCCACATTATAGTACTGGATTTTCACAATATGTAACACCACTTTAGCGATGTGAAAACGTACGTGTGCTCCGATTTCTTCTGCCTTCGAAAATAGCGGCTGTTATAGGGAGTAATCTGTATTTCACGTGAGAGATTCAAGGTGTATGGACAAAACAGCATCTAAGTATCAGACTGGGTAAAGTGCATATTTTAAATGGAAAGTTTATGTCGGTTGTGGAACTGCACTTAGAACGATACATCCAAGCTGCACCTGCTTCTCTCGAAATGTACTGCAGCCATCGGCAGAAGCCGTCATGGGGGCTTCGCCCACTGGAAGCTGTGGCTTAGCCAGTGATGACCGCTTCGTTACAAACACTGCGACGATATGTCGGCTCCTACCCATAGCCACAGAGGGAAGTTCCATTGGCGGCGCCCTCCAGGTGGCTCAATAGCATTGTAACCAATATGCTGGTTGAATGGCGACAGAGGCGGACATATTTTTTGCTTGGGAATATTTAATATGGCGAGTGTTTCCACTGGAGATATATTCCCCCCATGTAATTTGATAAGCTGACTGATTGATGGTCATGGTGGCAGTCTGTGTGGCCTCTGAGCGTCTGGCATGACTGGAGATGCCCCCAAAACTGCTAGCATGGCTTATGCGTGTGCTGGCGTCTCCCGACCGACGTGGTCACAGTTTCCTAGGAGTCACTGGATGACGTGCTCTTTGCGTTGGTGAGTGTGTGAAATGTGAAGACTTTTTGTTCTACTTACTTTACTGGAAACGTTTCGGTGGAGTAGAATGTTTGCGTTCTCAACCTTTGGAGCATACAAGACCTTGGATATATTTAGCAGTATGATCTATTTGTAGCGGTAATTGAATTACCTGATTTGAAGAATGTCTGTTTGTGATTCTTAAACGGTAAAAATATGTTTTATTAGGAAGAAGGACCATTGTATGGTGGTGGTGAGTGTATTGAGCTACTCCTGTAAATTATCAAACCACTAATTTGATAGGATAGTGCAAATGGACCATTGCCCACCAATTTTCATAATGCAGTTGCGTCAGCTCTCCCTTTGTCCCCAGCATTAGCCAACAGGATCACAGTATTCTGTGGAGGAATGGAAACCTATGTCAGATTCATACATGTGTAACCACTTGAGAGAGGCAGGGAAAGGAAGCGAGTCCTGAATTTCCCAATCAGGCGAATGTTGCCACCTGATACTTTGCTTAGGAAAACGAGGAAAAATGGAGGTGCAGATGTGAGATCTACCCAAGTAGGGGCAGGGAACTATGTGTCACACAAACTAATTGAATAAAAAATATGTTAAGTGAATTGAAGAATATTATTGATATTGTGAACTTTGTGTTGGGATATCCTTCCTATCCAGCAGAGACAGTGTCTTTGCCCTACCAATTTTCAGATGGGTGAAGGAGGGTGGAAGCAGAGGGTGGGATGGGAGGTAGAGTGGGATGGATGGGGAATTTCCCAGAATGGATAGGGTCAATTAATTGATCAATTTAATTAGCTAGCCAGTTACTATTGTATCAAAAGTGTGCTAGTATCAGTGAGGAGGAGAAGGGGTGGTAGAGTTTGGGATTTCCCAGAAGAGTAGGGGAACAGGAGGAGAGGGGGTTTCTCAGAATGATAGATGATCCACAAGGGGCTCTACATCAGTCGTCAGGGGTTTATTATCAATCAGTGTAACAATACTTCAAGGGGAGTTGTATAATTTGCCCCTGAATTACGCATGCCCCTGAGCGTATGCACCCTGCACAAACAATTTGTGCCAGATCTCATTTTACCCCAATACTTGCGATTTTCTGAACAACTTTCTTCTGGAAACCAGCTTCATCATGGACTTAGGCAGTGAGGCCAGCTTCACGTTTTTAGGTGTGTGAATCTATAGAAGACTTGACAATATTCTGAAGCACATACTCAATAGGAAAACTACTAACAAAAGCAGGTATCTAGCCGACACTTCACGCCATAGAAAGACGCCACTTTGAACACTCTTTTCTCATGTGCATCCAGAAACAGTGATAGTAAGAGCTTGCAATAAGAGTTAGATATCCTTAGGGAAATATTTATAGCACCAGACATCATGACAATTCCATAAACAAGTCCCTCACACATGGCAGTAGCAACAATAATAGTAACAAAATTGAGAACGAGAAGAACGAGCTAAATTGCCGGTTCTATGTAGAGTTACCAACCACATAGACAGAATTCTTCGCATTAATGGTTTAGGGACTGAATTTTTCACTCAATACAGCTACAACGGACGTACATCCTCGCTTCGGAAGTGATTTCTGGTTCTGGCACAGCAAATATGTGCTTAACTGAAGGAAGGGTAAAAAGAGCGTTAAAGATCACGAACGCCACACGCGTCTAAGACAAAAGCACCACGACTAACGTGATCAGGTTTTACGTTTTACGAACATAAACATGCTAGCCAGAGATGGTAGAATGTTTATAGAAGGAACAATCGGGCAGTCGAAAATTCGATGAATGTGTATAGTTCGAGAGCAGACAATGGCTACAGGTTTCCGTCTACGTGGGCGCCCGTTTCCACAGAAGTAAACAACCAGCTGCGGCATGACAGAAACGTAAACAGGTACACAAAACAATCTAGGCGATACAACAACAACAGTACCTGTCTTTAGTATTTACCCACTGGTCAATGTCTATCAATAGCAGCCGGTAGACTGTTGCCCAGTAATTCCACCTCTCTGAAAAAGGGCCGAGAAAGTGCTATTTTATAATTATAAGTCTATGATACCGTCTTTCGACATGGTCTAGCCATCCATGACCACATGACGAATCCTGAAGAATATCCAGGAAGAGTGGTCGAATCATATATCAGTGGAGAAGTTTGAAGAGAAATACAACTTGACCAAACTACACAGAAGATTTTACAATCAAAAATGATTAATATAGTGTTCGATGATGGCTCGTTGAGGATTTGATGTAAGCAAGTCCTGAAATCAAATGATTCAAGTTGAGTTACACTCGTATTTAACTCATGGCATAGTTGGGTATTTCCACTGTGTGATGAAGCACCAGATGGTTATAATTAATATACAGCTATTAACGGATGTACGATGTGGGCTGTACTTACCGTATGTCAGCGAAACTTAGTACATATGCCAAGGTGTTAATGCGGAAACAATTTACACTGGAAAACAAGTTAGTTTCAGTTGTGTCCATCAGGTACAAATCTGACTCCCAACATTGTATGACGATATGACATCCAAGATGTCACTGACACGCCACGAAGTGAATAAACTGTATGGCTATCGAGGGGAAAAAGCATTTGCTGTTACTCAAACTGTATTTTGTGACAGGCAAAAATTGTAATGCTACTTTGACAGAGCGTCGCTGACTCGAAGGTCTAAGGAGATCCCCAATGTTATTAAATTGTCTAAAGGAAATGAAAATGAAATTCGAAAATATGGGTAGGCTTGGTGTGGCACCTGGAAGACGAAGGCGTTCTATCCCGGTGGAAGCTATTGACGAAGTTGCTATTTCTGTAACTGACGCAACTGACCATGCAGCACGTGTAATGCAAGTGCTCGTGAAATGTCACGAGAATTGTCCATCTCATGGCCAATAATACGGAAAGCTTTGCCATCTATTTTGCACTGGTATTCATATAAACTCCAGGCGGTGCAACAACAGAAAACTTGTGCTTTGCAGCAACAGCAAGGTTCTGAATTTGCTGTTCGGTTTGTGCCGCATATCGAAGTTGATGACATGTGACGTGACGAGGCTTGTTTTACCCTACTGCGTGCACTGAATACACAGGACTGCCGAATTTGGGGAACTGATAAACTTCGTGTTGTGCACGAAGAGACATTGCACTTGCCGTACGTGACTATGTGATGTGTATCCACAAGCAGCGTTATTCTCCGTCCGTTCTTCTTGGAAGAGAATACACCTAGAGAGCCCGGCAGGTGTACCATCTCCTTGTACAGCGTGTGATTCCTACTTTAGCTGAGTGCAACTATGTGAAAATCACTGTTTCTATGCATTTTGGGGCGACACCTCGCATCACTCGCCCAGTTAAATATTTGCTTAATGCAATCTTCCACGAACGTGATATGTCCTCAGGTTTTTCAGATGCATGGCCTGCTAGATCACCTGAGCTGAATCCGTATGACTTCTGACTGTGGAAATATTTAAAAGAACGCCCTTACAGTACATACGTTTGGCCTCTACAAGATTGAAGGCCAGTATTCTGAAACATTTTGGTCAGAGTCCACCACAAACTACAACGAGCAACGGTTGATCACGTCTTTTCATAGACGCAACATCTCGTCGCCGTCTGCAGTACTCATATTGAACAAACTGTGTAAGTCGCGTTTAGTAATGAAATCAACGTAAGATCTTTCTCACTTGTTTGAAATTTTCTATCCATGACCCATTTATAGCCCATTACTTACGGAATCACTTCTGTACATCATTCTTGCATTCACGGCTCCATATTTGCGCTTGGCGGTCAGAATTTGAACTATTTTTTATCCAGTGAAAATCGGTACGCTTTAGCATGCCTAGTAATTTTCAATGCCATACGCTAATTACGACCCACACTGGACTTCTGTGAGTAGCTTGACTTCAATTATTATAACTACCCAGTATCAATGAACAACCTATCTTCTGCTAAAGATACCAACCATGCATTTAATTCTATGCAGTATCTACGCCAGCTATTATGACAGCCTTAATTTTTGTAAACATCAACTAAGGTCAGAACCACTGAAAGTAAAACCGGTCACACTACCCTGGGGAATCGTTGTTTCAGAAGTTTTACGTGCATCTGTCTTGCATAAGTCTGTCTGTCTACTTGATGCCAGTGAGGTGGAATAATTGTGGACACTCTGAACTACTTAATCCAAAACTCCACTCAAATATATCCGTAGTAAGCAGGATTTGGTCTTGCTTTGCCTGCTGCACATTACTAAATTGAAACAAGCTTCTTGTTCTAAACTGTTGCTATTCTGAGAAATTCTGTTTGACTTAAAATACTTTCACAAAAATTGTAGTAATTTTGTACTTAATCGAAATTAATAACGCAGGTCAGGAAAGATTTTTAATAACTTAGATAAAACCTCAATTTGATGGCTGATGGTTTTCGGACACTCAGTATATGTTTGACCTTAGTTTTTCTCTCTCAATTCGTTGTAAAGTAGAAAACTAGACCACTTGCAAATGGAATGAAAAGATTTATCGAAGTCTACATACGAAAACATTAGATTATTTTGTAGCAGTTATCTATCCATTCGCTTTTGTTTCCTTTCTCTATTCCCTTAAATGATCTGAAATAACTTTGAACAAACGTATTTACTTATCCGATGAACTGCTGCACTTCTCGCTGAAGTGACCAACTGTAGTTTCCTGTCGTACTGGTAGCCCAGCGACCATAATGCCGACTTTCCGTAACTTTCAGATAAGGCTCCCAATTTTTCTCACTCAGACCAAACGAATTTTACAAGTAATATGTGAAAGTGGCTGTTGGGAAACTGAATCCTGGCGCTCATCAAGCAGCTGAATTTCTCTGACTTTCCCAGTATGTTGGCTACTACCACACATATATGATGTGGACCCTTGTTGTTGCTTAACAATTCAGCAGAAATATCGCTGACACTTGAATAAATCTACTGATTTGCGCAACGGTCTCAGAAACCTATTATTTACTGGAATAGAGGACGATATGGCTTTTTATTATCATTTTAATACCAACCACATCAAAAGATAAGATCAAGTAGCTTTAGACACAAAAGAAGTTGTGTTTGTCGTTAGCCTCGGTAATGCGAGTCGTCATGTTAAAAGTAGACACAGAACATGGAACCAGTTCCGCTGAGAATGACCGTCGCCAAACAGAGGTAACAACTTCTGAACAGTCATCTGATACCCACAAAAATCCATCGAGATGCACAGAAGCTCGACACCCCGTGAAACGTACTGAGGATGATGTTTGGTTTGTGGAACGTACCCGCACTATTGTACAGATGCAGACTGGCGCCTTATGCATAACACTCAACGCTTTCAGCCTTGAGATCAGTAGCCTCTGGGGAGTAACATGATCTCTACTCCAAGAATAATTCTCTCAGAACAAAAAGAATAATCCAACCAAGATATCTTAAAGACAAATATATTCGAGGGTTATTTCGTAAGAGTGAATGAATCGAAATTCTTTACTTGTATTATTTGATTTAGTTCCCATTACAATAACTATTCCACTACTCCAATTTGAAAGCTTAAAAGTAAAATTGCGGTATTCCTAAAATATCCTGTCTACTTTGCAAAGTCCTGGTAACATTTTCCGAACGTCACTGAAGATCCAGGAAGGGAAGTTCACAGGCCAGGATAGGGGATGTCTGTTAGCATACATATAGTGTACTTCATTAATCAGGAGTCTGAAAGAAATTAGATCCAAACAACAACAGGTAATTATAGTTGACCTCTAGAGCAGTTACAAGATATTCTACGAGCTGGGAAGTTGGAGGCATTTACTTTTCACAGAACTGCATATTATGCATAATTGGGAAATTTCTAGTCCAGCGAAAGCGGAAATTTCCATCCCAATGAGATCAAAGAAAAAACTATGAGGATAACTAATGGACCTTTAAACACGTTGGCATTGTTGTAAAGCATGTACATTCTCGGAGCCTTTGCCTTTCGCGGGAAGGTGGTCTAGCTGAGTTCGAGTCTCGGTCCGGCACACAGGTTTAATCTGCCAGGAATTTTCATATCAGCGCACACTCCGCTGCAGAGTGAAAATTTCATTCTGGAAACATCCCCCGGGCTGTGGCTAAGCCATGTCTCCACAACATCTTTTCTTCCATTAGTGCTAGTTCTACAAGGTTCGCAGGAGAGCTCCTGTGAAGTTTGGAAAGTAGGAGACGAAGTACTGGCGGAGTAAAGCTGTGAGGACGGGATGTGAGTCGTGCTTGGGTAGCTCAGATGTTATAGCACTTGCCCGCGAAAGGCAAGGGTTCCGAGTTCGAGTCTGGGTCCGGCACAAAGTTTTAATCTGCCAGAAAGTTGCATATCAGCGCACATTCCGCTGCAGAGTAAACGTTTCATTCTGGAGTCATATATTCGTTAGCGAAATAACTCTTATCGAAAGTTTCAGTTTCGTATAAAAATAGTCCACTTTTCTACATTATCACCATTTCTTTCTGAACACTTTCTTAACATTCCTCTAACTTCTTTAGTATCTCTTCATAGAAGCTCACCACTTGAAAATTGAGTCAGCTATGAAGGGCGCTCCCGACTTATTCGTCAACCTATGCCCACCAAGTCATTGTTCCAAAAGCAGAAAAAAAAAATTGGAGGTCACTTAAAGGTCGTGAATAAACTTAATTATATCTTTGAATGAAATGGGTTGAAAACCAATATTACATGTGTGTACCACTTCTAAACCCGTGTTAGTGCCGGTGGAAGGACGGGGGGGGGGGGGGGAGGGGGGGATGGCCATTTGTGTTCATGCACTTCCTTCCTTCATAGGCTTGCAAACTGAAGACCTAACACGTAATTCCCTGCTCGCTATAACCCACTACGTCATAAGACCCAACTATATGCTTCTTCACAAAGCTATACCGACCCTCCATGGCACACCTTATGAATCACTGGCGACGCCATGCGCAGACATGCCCGGGGGATGTTTATTTCCCCAAAATGCGTTAACACTCCATCGAATACAAGCATTGTACAATAACAAAAATGGCTCTGCGCTCTATGGGACTAAACTTTTGAGGTCATCAGTCCCCTAGAACTTAAAACTACTTAAACCTAACTAACCTAAGGACATCACACACATCCATGCCCGAGGCAGGATTCGAACCTGCGACCGCAGCGGTCGCGCGGTTCCAGATTGTAGTGCCTAGAACCGCTCGGCCACTCCGGCCGTCTAACAATAACAGCAACGTAATTAATGCATAAAGACAAAATCTGCGTAAATTTCTGCACACAGCTGGAAGGTAATTTGCTTCTTAGTCACGCTTTACGGTATTTGTAGTGTTCGTCATGGGAGCAGCAGATTCCCCAAAACAAGCACCGCACTGTTTTCACTTTATAGATATACTCATTATGTCCACTATTTGGTGTCCAATCCTCTTACGTCAGCGGAAGAAATAATTTGACTGAGTTCATATTCATATAGCAGAGTTATTTTCAGTTTATTAAATGATTACTTCTTGCAAGTGTTAAGTGAATTTTTTTATTATATACGTTCCTGTAAACAATGGCTAACAGATGTTTGACTTGAGAGTGTGATCTTGTCAGTGACCTATGTTGTATTGGTTGGACAGGTTGTGGATTGGTAAATGTGATACCTTGGTCCTGTCTGTCATTGACAGCGAATTGTAAAGGCAGATAATTGTGTTGTTGCTTCTTGGTGGTGAATCAATGAAAGACCAGAAAGTTACTGGACTTACTTCTCTCGCTATTACTTTAGTAGGAGGCTGCATAAAACTTTTCCGTTCACGAATTATTGGCACTTGTAGAATGAGTTGCATTGAGTCGATCCACTTACCAAACGTCACATTTTATTTTCTAAAATATGTGTGCATACGTCTCTTGTAATGTAACTGATCATTTTCAAATATAGTGCAGTAATCTGATGTAATAAATTGCTTGATTAGTGATGACATATCAAAAGTTACGTAGCACCTAGGTGACGTTCTTCTGTGGTAGTGGGATCAATTTAAGCCTCTTCGGCCATTCAGATGCTGGGAGATCTGAGGTTTGGAATGGATGAATTTGAAACCCCTCATATCGGGAGACAATGAAATCGACATCATGGAATACGTATTGACAGCATATTACACTTGCGGCAGTTTCTTCAATTTGGTGGACTGGTGGCAGCTCCAGATATTGAGCTGTTTTAATAACAGCTCACTTGCTAACTACAAATTGAGCTGTTTGAAGTAACAGTTCACTTAATAAATACAAATAAGTGCTCAATGAACTGAAAATTGCTCCGTTATATAATCACGAGTTCAGTGGAGTCTACTCACGTAAGAAAAATGGAAAGGAAATACTGTGGAGGTATAGTCTGTCTGTAAACTGAAAATCGTGCAACACTCAAATTGTGGATGTTGCTTTTGGCGGTAGCTGCCGTAAAGGATGACTGAGAAGCAATTTCCCCTCTAAGCAGTGCAGAATGCAGAGATTTACGTAGTTTCTATCCATATGCGTTTCCTGTGTTAGTGCTACTAGTAACTCATATCTGCAGTCCATGTAGAATTAATGCACTTTTTGGAAAGTAAGCAAGCTCCAGGCATGTTTGTGCATTGTGTTACCAGTATTCATCAGGAGCACTCTTTACGGTCGTCGTAACTTCGTGAGTCACTCTGTAGTTACTTCTTGTGAGGTAGCGGGGCAGACAGAGTGAGAAATATCATCTGTTAGACCTTCAATTTGCAGACATATGATGGAGGGAAGTGCATGAAGACAGCGCATGAAAACATTCTGGCAACCTACTTTCTTTCCCCCTTCTTCGCAATACGTCCCCCTCTTCAGACTGTTATACCCTCAGAATACAATTTATCTATTAATATGGCTCAACTTTACATAGAAGCGGCACAAAATTTAATATTTGTTTCTAACTCACCACATTTAGGGCTAAATATCAACTTTATACCGTTAAAACAATATTTTCCATAATCAGCGGATTTTCCATCGCCTGCAACGCGGAAATTATCAGTTCGAGGTAAAACTGATGAGCATCTTTTTGTAGGAAATTTTATGTTATTTAATCTCGTAATGGGAATCGTTTTCACTTGTAGCCGCGGTTTCCGAGTTGTTCGAGAAAATCTTGAAGTGACTTCTAAACTCACTACCCACCACTAAACCCACACCTAACAGGTCAGAAACTTAGTATGTTGTTTAGGACACTCCCTCCTAACAGTGTGCGGGAATCTGTGACTACACGATTTTTTCCTTATTCGAATTTCCTGGTTTTCGTTGACTGGATTAAATACTACACAAGTTCTGAGATATTTTCATGCGCCTAAAATACAGGAACTTTAGACGCTACATGAAAATTGCGCATCGATTTTGATCAACCATTATGTCCCATGTTCCACACAATACAGGTATTGGTGCCAAAAAGTCTGAGGGTAAGGAACACAGTTATCAAATAATTAGAACAGGTCCTCTTCTTCCCTGTCAGGTCACTCGATGCAACGACAGGTAAATACGCCACCAACTTAAAGGTGAGACTGCGGTACGAAGCGATTTACTGGGTGAGGTACACCCTTGTCTGTCACCGATCTTTCGATGAACTACCTGTAGCTATAAATGTATCTATATTTTAACATATATGTGATAAGAGGGATTTTTTCACTGTTGGTCACTTTTCTAGTCATACACTGTACAGTCATCCAAGTGGTATGGACACATTTTCTCTCACTGCTGATCTTCTGTTGGTAACCAGCTTCTTTACGTTAGGATCCGTGGAAACAGATTTTAGCTGATGGAGCCTCCGATGATTGGACTGTAGCCAATGTCGCTTTCTGGTGCCAATTCAAGGAAATCCAAGTCGCCTGTCATTGAGTGCATTGATATGGTCAAATGAATACAGAAAACACTGCTGAAAACCCAGCATCATACATTTCCAATTCATTGTGCCTATTTGTTCTCAGATATTTGCGTGTACTGAATGACATCAAAGACATAACATAGGAAGTTTTTATGTTTGTCATATCATGTGCCAATGGAACACTGTTTTATTCCAGGATGTCTCAAGAAAGCAGGAATTTACATAAATATTGAACAGATTCTTATAAGCAAAAGCCAAACGCTACAATTGGGTATCATTATAGACCAAGTATCGTAAAATAAAAGTTACAATATGTATTATACAATGCACCAGGCCTCAGATACGAAAAAATTTCTCAAAAGCGACTTTACTCGTAAATTTAAGTCAAAATATTTATTCATTTATTGTGCCAAAGAACCAAATTGTTGAGAAAGAAAAAAGTTTTCTTAACAAATCTCTGTGTTTATAATACAGAATATGTGTTTATTTTAGTATATCCAGGATCTCCTCACAAAAATCTGCATCACTTCCAACCAAACCTGTCACAGAAACAGCAGACCTCGAGATAATCAGCACTACATGCTATATAGCTACCTAGCTCTAATGGGAGGGGAGATAGAGGCAAAAACATGTTTTCTTCAACAGCTGGCAAATAGCAAATAGGCTGCCCTGCAAATTGGGCATGTTGTGCAGGAGTAATATCAGTCTGCATCCTTGTCCCATTTTGCACATCAGTCTACATTTCAGGGGCAAGTAATTTTTTCCAACCGCACACACATACACTGCTGTGCACAACAAGAAAGTTTTGTTGAAGCAATATTGGTCTGGCTTGCCAAGGTACTTTGGAGGGTAGCCCATACATCGGGGGCAATAAACAATATCTAATATGCAGGCTGTGCTGCATGACAAGTGTGATGCAGTTCTATTGGCCTGCTTTATCGATCTTTTTCACTGGGGTTGCACTTGCACACTGGAATGTCTGAGACATGCCTGAGATGGATAAGGGAGAATATGGACAGAGAGAGAGAGAAGTAGATGGGAGGAAATGGGCAGAGGGACAGGGGCAGAGGAAATGGACTGCAAGAGGCAGCATATAGGGATAGAGATAGAGAGGGGGGGGGAGAGAAAAGAGGGAACAGGATGACAGTGACAGAGAGAGACAGAGGAGGAGATGAATAGGAAGAGGGGAGAAAGAGATGGACAGAGAGAGTGGTAAGGA
This sequence comes from Schistocerca cancellata, assembly GCF_023864275.1. NCBI lineage: Eukaryota > Metazoa > Arthropoda > Insecta > Orthoptera > Acrididae > Schistocerca > Schistocerca cancellata. The sequence continues at coordinate 710,472,840 of NC_064630.1, forward strand.
GGGTATGGGCAGCGACAGAGGAGGACATGATGGATAAATATGGGGGAGAAGGCGTTCGACAGAAAGAGAGTGTGAGAATAAGTTGGACAGAGAGTGTGGATGAGAGGCAGAGATTGGGGAGGAGGAGGAGGAGAACAAGGGGAGTGTGGAGGAGATGAACAAATGGGGAACAGAGGAGATAGAGGTGCAAGGAGGAGATGGACATGTTGACAGGGAAGAGGAGGTACGGAGATAGAAGTGTGGGGGGAGGGGAGCCGGATGTGGACAGAAGAAGGGGAGGATAAAGGAGGATGAGAAGATGGAGAAATAGAGTGGTGAGGAGGAAATACGGAGACAGACAGAATGGCAAGGAGGAGTGGGAGGGTGAGGCGACCAGAGAGATGGGGAGAGGAAGAGATGGAGATGTAGCTGTTCGTTGAATGTGTACCCGAGTAAAGCAGCTGGGAGATGCTAATTTTTTCTTATGGTCATTTCCATGGACGAAACAGGAGTCTGTCTCTAGGACTTACTCTACATAACATGACTTTTGCTTCAGTCTCGAAGCAAAGAATATGCTGGTAAAAGGCAGCATTTTCAAATGAATAATTCTGGCAGGTATCTGTTTATGAATATTCATGGAATATTGTGTTACAACGGCGTACTCGATGCCAATGGGGAGTGGGGTGGTTCAAATGGAGCACAATCATGTCCACACGCTGCTGCAGTATCGACCCGTCTCTCAGCGAACTCTGCGAAGTTCTCGGTTTACAGACCTGTTGAGAGCTACAAGTGAGCAGCCATTGCCGTCTCCAGCGTATTCCAAGAGGCCGATCCGGCATGTGTATTGGTCTGTGCTTCGCTCGACCATCCTGCTTACTAACATAGCAACGGGCTCGCCGCTTGTGCGATACCAACAAAGGCTTGACGCGAACAATGTACCGGGATCCAGCCCGGCTCTGTGCGCCTCGGCCTGAGGACAAGGGTGCAGTCCTGAAAGCGCGGCAAGATTTACAACGGGCCAGATCCGATAACAACTTTTAAAATTTAGGCTGCTGGTCTTTGTCTTACAAATGCTTGCATTGTTCGTCAGTCTTCTCTCGCGTGTAAGTTTTTTTCCCTTTTACTTCTAGCAACGACCGTTTCGGGGCCGACCCCCTTGTTTCCGAAATTAGTAAATAAATGGAAACGCACAACATCCACTCCCCTTTCTATCCCGCCCCACCTCCCTTACCTACTACTTGTTCTACTCGTTCTTCCCGTCCTTCACGTAGCCGCTCCTCCACTCTGAAAGCAGCCCTCTGTGCGTGTGAGTGTGTGTGTGTGTGTGTGTGTGTGTGTGTGTGTGTGTGTGTCTGTTCGCCCAGCCACCGACCTAACTTTATAAAAGCGGCGGTAGTTATGTCGTTAAAAAAAGTTTTGCTCCGCCCACTCACCCCGCTGTAATAAGACGCGGTTTATTGTTAACAGCCCCTCCACCCTTCATTCCCGCCCTGCATTTTTTCACCGCCTTCTCGCTATAAATTAGGTTGGCTGAAAACAAAGTTCCAGAGTGTATGCAAAATGAAAAATACTCCTTGCCATAATATATGACAGAAGAATGAAGTCGTGACAATGGAATCCTCCCATAGCGACACCATTTCCAGTGCTCATTTTTACAAGTTTCCTAATGTGGCTGAACAGACAACTAAATATATTACGTAAGAGCGCAGCGTTCTGTTGATAAGAAGATTTAGAGATATTTAAGAACTATTGTTTCTGTTCTATTAATTAACATCAACTTTCATGTTTCGATTTTTTTCCCGTGAAATGACATTTTAGGTTATCAGTCTTCCGATTGATTTGATGTTACACACCATAATTACCCCTCCTCTGTTAACAGCTTTACTGCAATGTAACAATTGCACCTAACGTCGCTAAATATACACTACTGGCCATTAAAACTGCTACACCAAGAAGAAATGTAGATGATAAACGCGTATTCATTGGACAAATGTATTATACTAGAAGTGACATGTGATTACATTTTCACTCATTTGGGTGCATAGATCCCGAGAAATCTGTACCCAGAACAACCACCTCTGACCGTAATAACGACCTTGATACGCCTGGGCATTGAGTCAAACAGAGCTTGGATGGCTTCTACATTTACAGCTGCCCATGCAGCTTCAACACGATACCACAGTTTATAAAGAGCAGTGAATAGCGTATTGTGACGAGCCAGTTGCTCGGCCACCATTGGCCAGAAGTTTTCAATTGGTGAGAGATCTGGAGAATGTGCTGGCCTGGGCAGATAGGCCCGTACAGGACCAGCAGCCTATGGTCGTGCATTATCCTGCTGAACTGTAGGATTTCGCAGGGATCAAATGAAGGATAGAGCCACGGGTCGTAACACATCTGAATTGTAACGTCCACTGTTCAAAGCGCAATCAATGCGAACAACAGGTGACCGAGACGTGTAACCAATGGCACCCCATACCATCACGCCGGGTTATACGCCAGTATGGCGATGACGAATACACGCTTCCAATGTGCGTTCACCGTGATGTAGCCAAACACGGATGCGACCCTCATGATGCTGTAAACAGAACCTGGATTCATCAGAAAAAGTGACGTTTTGCCATTTGTGCACCCAGGTTCGTCGTTGAGTACACCATCGCATGCGCTCCTGTCTGTAATGTAGCGTCAAGGGTACCCGCAGCCATGGTCTCCGAGCTGATAGTTCATGCTGCTGCAAACGTCGTCGAACTGTTCGTGCAGATGGTTGTTGTCTTGCAAACGTCCCCATCTGTTGACTCGGGGATCGAGACGTGACTGCACGATCTGTTAGAGCCATGCGGATAAGATGCCTGTCATCTCGACTGCTAGTGAGACGAGACCGTTGGGATCCAGTACGGCGTACCGTGTTACCCTCCTGATCCCATCGATTCCTTATTCTGCTAACAGTCATTGGATCTCGACCAACGCGAGAAGCAATGTCGCAGTACGATAAATCGCAATCGCGATAGGCTACAGTCCGACCTTTATCAAAGTCGGAAACGTGATGGTACGCATTTATCCCCCTTACACGAGGCATCACAACACCGTTTCACCAGGCAACGCCGGTCAACTGCTGTTTGTGTATCAGAAATGGGTTGGAAACTTTCCTCATGTCAGCACGTTGTAGGTGTCGCCACCGGCGCCAAACTTGTGTTAGTGCTTTGTAAAACTAATCATTTGCATATCACAATATCTTCTTCCTGTCGGTTAAATTTCGCGTCTGTCGCACGTCATCGTCGTGGTGTAGCAGTTTTAATGGCCTCGCGTCTGTCGCACGTCATCGTCGTGGTGTAGCAGTTTTAATGGCCAGTAGTGTATATTGGACGTCTTTCTGTCTCACTCTTCCCCTCCAGTTTTTACCCCCTACGGCACCCTCTGGTACCATTGAAGCTATAACCTGATGTCGTAACACAAGTCACCCTGTCGCCTCTTGTTGTCACTATTGTCTATTCGTTTCGTTTCTCGCCTTTTCTGTGGAGAAAGGCTTCATTTGTTATTGTACCTGTCCACGCATTTTCCAGCATCATTCCACAGAAGAGTGATCACAGGCACGTTTACCCATGCGATACGTCTGCGGAGAACATTTTTCTCGGGAACCATTCTTATTCGAGCTCTACCGACAATGGAAGATAAGTATTTCCGTCCACTGAACCCCCTCACAATATTCGTGGCAACAGTTGAGTGAACATCTTAGCGTGAAGGACATATTTCTGTTTTTGTGCAATGTCGGAGGATAAATATATGTTCGTTTACAGAGGTTTATTACGATTTACAAGGCTCATGTGTATAATTTGAAAGCCTGAAAGTTACTTCTGTACTTTCGAAACTTATTCAAACATACCTATGAGGCACGTTTACGCACTATTTCTCAGTGCCATAGTACCAGACGTCCAAGTCAAGGAAAAGGCCCATTGATAGAGTTGGAGGAGAATCCTGTGTTCCCAAGTAGCGCAGTACTGACATCAGAGAATGTACCGCGGCAGTATTGACTACGTAGGACAGCCTGCTGAATAGCCGCTTCTAGTAGGGGAAGGTTGTCGATAGTGGACCGAAGTCTCCAGAATCCACACAGGTATTTTACAACCAGTCTTTTCTTGATTTGAGGAGAGGTATTAGTGTTGTGGGTTGGCAGGAGAGCCAACACCGGTATGAGAGGAAGCCGAAAGGCACGCGTTTTAGCTCACGCAGGCTGGCGTGAGGTCTGGAACAGGACAAGGAGACTGTAGAAAAAACTGACGTGGCTGGTGGAATACTTAACTTTAATCCATAAATGGTGAACGTCGCTCTTGACGGTACATGTCTTACAGCATCAATAGTAACTGGTACTGGCGCCTTGCTAGGTCGTAGCAAATGACGTAGCTGAAGGCTATGCTAACTATCGTCTCGGAAAATGAGAGAGTATTTTGTCAGTGAACCATCCCTAGCAAAGTCGGTTGTACCACTGGGGCGAGTGCTAGGAAGTCTCTCTAGACTTGCCGTGTGGCGGCGCTCGGTCTGCAGTCACTGATAGTGGCGACACGCGGGTCCGACGTATACTAACGGACCGCGGCCGATTTAAAGGCTACCACCTAGCAAGTGTGGTGTCTGGCGGTGACACCACAATTAGAATTGCCTCTCTCCACGAGTTGGGAAAGTCGTCTGTCTCCCATATAAAATTAAAACATTTGAGTGGGATTTCCTTTGACGCTGCTCGCAAATGTCGAAACATGCAGTACCGGATTACATCGTGACCTGGTGCAGTATCATGAGTCTCAGACAGGGCCGATTCCAGCTCTACCATGGAGAAAGGGCAGTTATAAGACTCAGAATTGTGGCCTGTGAAGTCCAACTTGCACACCTCTGCAGTCACACGATAGTGGCGAAGCACTGGATTCTGGCTGGCATCAGCGGGCTCTAGCATCATCTGAGTGATGTCTCCGGGCGTCGTTTGGTAACACAACTGTTTCAGTAGTGCTGCTATGGTTAACGTCTGTGTTTATCGGAAATCCTCCAGACGGCTTCCCATGCCTTTTAAGCGCAAGTGGAATGGTTGACGGGGTTCAAGAACGCTTGCCATCACCTTTCCTTTCTCTTCGTAATTACGCTTTGGCTCTCGTGATCCGAAAGGCTGCAGGGTTGTCTGCACTTGGGTGGTACTTAAATTGCTAAAGTTTCGCACTCCTGTCCCATATTGCTGAGCGGCATTCTTCAGTCCAGCAAGGAATAAGTTGCCTTCTAACATGACCTAAGACTTTGGGACTGTCAGCGGCGTGATGAGTCACTTATATAATGTGGTCGGCTCATTCCTGGATACTATCACAGTGTTCTGACATAGCTAGCTGGCTGAACAGAGTCCAATTAGCCCTGCTGCCTATCCACTTAGGTAGTTTCCGTTCAAGGTAAATGCGGGGTGGAAAATTATCACTGCCTGGAATCCAGCACTGGCTGCCATTAGATCAAAACATGGAAAACAAGAACTTCCGATTCATCACGCAACGCAACGCACCACTGAGATCTCATTCAAGCTTTGACCACAGGAGCACCCAGCAGCACTGTCATTGCCCATAGTGCACGTGCAGATGGCCTTTCCGCGGCTCCCGCCAGGGGGCACTAGGAGCATCGCTTTCTTCCAACTACCAGCGTCTCTCGTGCTGTTGAAAGTATATATAAAGGAGTCACTATACCGCCATCCACCCTTTTGACTATGTTTTGCACATCAGCTACACCTTCTTGAGTCCAATCATTTTTCAGTTCTTCTCTGGGAATGTCAACGAGATCTCTGCAAGTCAGAGCACCTTTGCTGTAGTTCAAGGTGTTGTGCAGTTCTGTTCCAATTACAGACTCCCCGAGGCCTCTAGCATTTTTTGAGATTGGTTGGTTGCTGTAATTAGAAGTGTGGTGTCACCGCCAGACACCGCACTTGCTAGCTGGTAGCTTTTAAATCGGCCGCGGTCCGCTAGTATACGACGGACCCGCGTGTCGCCACTGTCAGTGATTGCAGACCGAGCGCCACCACACGTCAGGTCTAGAGACACTGACTAGCACTCGCCCCAGTTGTACAGCCGATGTTGCTAGCCATGGTTCACTGAGAATTACGCTCTCATTTGCCGAGACGATAGTTAGCATAGCCTTCAGCTACATTTGCTACGACCTAGCAAGGCGCCATTACCAGTATAGATATTGAGATTCTATTAATGTATCATCAAGAGCGATGTTCTACAAATGTGGATTAAAGTTAAGTATTCCTGAATCTACGTACTTTTCTTTATAGCATTCATTACGTATCCTGTTTCAGACCTCACGCCAGCCTGCGTGAGTTTAAGCGCGTGCCTTTCGGCTCCCTCTCATTGTGTCTAGGCTGTCTTGTCTAGACACAACAAGAAGTTTCCACTGATAGTGGCCCATTATGGAGGCACTTGGCTGACTTTAAAGAGCCACAGATTCCTTCTAAACTCTTTCGTACATAATAGAGCGAAACCTTCTCAAAGCTACCGTCTTTCCGCTTGACTGTTAAAAACACATTCTGGCCAGCAGTATGTGTTATGTTATTATGCGCAACACCACTCTTAGTAAGTCCTGAATCAGGAGGACTGGCTGAACGAGTCCGCTTGTTTCATTCGGTGTTTTATTTCACCGTTTCCGCTGGAAGGTGGATAAGAAAATTTAAAATGATCCAGCCTATCCCACGAGCAGCTAGGGAAACAGAAGTCCACCCACACAGAGCCCCACGTGCCTGAGTAAGCCTTATACAACTGACGTGCGGCATGTTCCCGACAGTATGTCAGCTAGGGACTGTTCCTCCTCAGCAGCCATGCATATCATCGCGACGCAGCACACCTTGAGACTGAAGGGCTTTCCATGCAAATTTTTAAAATGCTCTCGATCCTGACGGTCAAGCCAAGATCCCCGTTCCCCGAGATACACAATGTGCCACCACCGTGGCGCACGTTGATCGCTGGAGCATGCCCAGAGGATACGGTGAAGGGGGAATGGCGGCGCTCACCATTCTCCAACTGAGGAATCTCGGGGTCACCAAGCTCATACCGAGGAGACGAATTCTGAGCTCCTGAGAGTCTAGTTAGTATAATTTTTAATAAAGACTTCTTCTTCGTGACATTATTTTGTATAATATACGAGCAAAGTGGAGTTTACCACCTTCCTTCCTCGACATGGGTTTAGTTTATTTGTTCGTGAAGTAAAATGCTATCAACGGAAGGTAAAATTACATTGCCGATAAGAAAATAAAACATATAATCGTAAAATTGGCAAGAAGGTGTTAGCTATGTTAGTCTTTCCTTGCCGCATAAAGTGACTTTTACTTGCATGCATTTACTTTTATTCTCGAGCACTTACGAGGGTTGGAACTTTAATATTGGCAACTATTCATTTACAGTTCGTACTAAATAGATACGTATTTCAAAGATGTACTGACCTTCGAAGCAGTCAGCAGCATTGTCTATACTGTTGCCAGTGATGTGGAAGTGCCGACCGCGGTGGTCTCGCGGTTCTAGGCGCTCAGTCCGGAACCGCGGCACTGCTACGGTTGCAGGTTCGAATCCTGCCTCGGGCATGGATGTGTGTGATGTCCTTAGGTTAGTTCGGTTCAAGTAGTTCTAAGTTCTAGGGGACTGATGACCACAGATGTTAAGTCCCATAGTGCTCAGAGACATTTGAACCATTTTTGATGTGGAAGTCGTAGGATATTCTTAGCAGTGTCACTTGTATTGACAGTTCGAGCGGCGCGGTCTATTGCCCGACGAACTTGTAGCAGTTCTAAAGCGAATGCCTTGAAGTGTTTCCTTCAGTTTAGAAATCGTGTTGAGCTCACGAGGGCTTAAGTAATGCGTTGCAGTAGGTGGTACAGCACTTAGCAGCCCTATCAGTCAAACAAATCAGTAACAGCCTGTAACGTACGTGCTTGAGCATTTTCCTGCAAAATGATAGTCAGGTCCTGCATGAAATGTCATCACTTCTGTCTCTAAGCTATTCATTTTTGGAACACAACCTACGACCAGCTTAGAGACAGAAGTGATGACACTTTAGGCAGGACCTGACCATGATTTTGCAGGAAAATGCTCAAGCACGTACAGTACAAGCTGTTACTGACTTGTTTGACTGATGGGGCTATACCACCTACTGCACTCCCCTGACTTAATCCCTCGTGAGTTTTACTCGATTTCTAAACTAAAGGAAACGCATCACGGCATTCGCTTCAGAACTGCTACAAATTCGTTTGGTAACACACCGCGCCGCTTGAACTGTCAACACAACTGACACTGCTTTACGACTTCCACATCGCTGGCAGCGGGTTATATACACAATGCTGGTGACTACTTCGGAGGTTAGTAAAACTTTAAAACAAGTTCCTGTTTTGTAAGAGCTGTAAATAAATAGATGCCACTATTAAAGTTCCAACCCTCGTATTATCTATGGGCTAAGCAGTCGTCCTTCAAAAGCAGCGAGCTGGGCGACGAGAAACCGTGGTATAGGTAATCGTAAAAGCAAAGTGCAAGTTTTTCATTACAACAATATGACTTCGTTTGGAGTGTAGACTCCAGGTTTGACTTATAAATGTTGCAAGGAGAAACGATATCGCTTATGGCAAGCGATCGTCGTGTCATTACTTCTAGACAGTATAGGACCAAAAACTGTACAAAACAATTTCGTTGGTTCGGGAAAGTAGGATTTCGTACTATGCTACCAAAACAAAGAGGAAAAATTCAAACATCGTTGTTATTTATAACAGAATGCAAGTTATAGATATGATAGGGCATAATATCACCGATGGTCGAAGAAGAAGAAAGAAGGAATATCAGTTGCATTACATTAACGAAAAAGGATCGAAAATTCATTTCGCTCACACTTCTTATATAAAGACGAAGATTTTTACAGTCGTAATCTTATCTCTAACATTGAAATGTCAAGTTGAGTCAGGGTGGCTGCTTGAAACGTAATAAATTATTATAACAGTCATCTGCGTTTTGACCTCTGTTTGCAGTAAATTGTGTGGGAAAGATTTTGTACATTTTACGCAAGGAAATTTCCTATTGAAGCCATGTGAACTAACGTGCAGTAGCGACAACTAGCATGTCAGAATGCAGGCACGTCACTCATCGCTGCACGGCAGTGAATTTCGTTCCCTTGAAGTGTCAAAATGCGTGACGTAAAGATGTTCATGGTACTAAAAATTAGTAATACTGTGACGAAATTTATGGCTAACTTCCGACCATTTCTCCTACGGGGAGACTTCAAATTCAAAATGGTTCAAATGGTTCTGAGGACTATGGGACTTGCCTTCTGAGGTCATCAGTCCCCTAGAACTCAGAACTACTTAAACCTAACTAACCTAAGGACATCACACACATCCATGCCCGAGGCAGGATTCGAACCTGCGGCCGTAGTAGTCGTACGGTTCCTAACTGAGTGCCTAGAACCGCGAGACCACCGCGGCCGGCGGGGAGACTTCAATGCTAATCATGTCTTGTAGGGCTCAACCTCTAGTTACCCTTGGGTCGTGTTTTGGAGAGCCTCATGACGTTTCAAGAGCAACACATCGTCAACACGGGTAATACCACCCACTTCTGTGCTGCTACTCGGTCATCCTCAGCCATCGACCTCTCTTCCGGCTTTCCAGTCCTCGTGGACTCTGGCAGGCCAACTGTACCATCCAAATACGCTATGATGCGTCTGGTTGGGTATGACAATGTTATCATATTTACTTATAGTGACTTCTGAGTCTGTATTTTGTGTAATTTGGAAACATTGTCGCCGGCCAGAGTGGCCGAGAGGTTCTAGGCGCTACAGTCTGGAACCGCGCGACCGCTACGGTCGCAGGTTCGAATCCTGCCTCGGGCATGGGTGTGTGTGATGTCCTCAGGTTAGTTAGGTTTAAGTAGTTCTAAGTTCTAGGGAACTGATGACCTCCGATGTTAAGTCCCATAGTGCTCATAGCCATCTTTTTTTTTCGAAACATTGTCAGTCTACTTCTGTAAGCTTATTTTCGTTCTCAAGATGGTCATAGTTGACGAAATTAATAGTTCGATCGATTAACAATTGTGGTCCCTGACTGGATTTATAATAGAAAAAATTACTATTTTGTAATAACATCTTGCTGTGAACGATGATATTCTTGCAATTCACAGACTCTGTTGTGCCTCAGAGTATATTTGGTTTTACGCTATGGACGTATTATTATCTATTTTCTGTCTGATAGACGAATGGAATAACGCGCTCGTGTCGAGTAATCTGCTAACGGTTAATGAAGCCTTTCTGAGTTGGACTACAAACAGAAATTAGGCCAATGTTTGAAGAAGAGAAATGGAACCACACCATAAAATGGTTGTCAAAGTTACTACTTACTGTAGCATAATAAACCCTAAAAGACTTCAGAAAATTCTAAGACGACCACTTCGTCCTCAACATGATGGTCAGTTACGTATTGTCATAACCCAGTTTACGGCCCCTTTGACGAGCAAACAGCGGACTGGAGTTGGCTCGGAAACGGTGCCCTCCGCAGCCGGGATTTGTTCGGCGGCCCCAGTCCGGGCTGTGTGTTTACAGTGCGACCTCATAAGTGGCCGGGACGGGGCTTCTCGAAGACGCCGGAGGAACTCGCGGAATGCCCGACAGGCGCGCCGTAACAAATGAGGCGCGTTATTTGCAGGAGCCGGGAGTGGCGCCCGGATTGCGACGAGTCGGCGGCGCCGCGGCGCGGCGGAGGGCCGTGACGTCACAGCTCGGCCGACGTATCTGGGTCGCCCGCCGGGGAGCTGTCGCCGGCAGATCTGTTTCCCCACCCCCACCACCCCACACAGCGGTCAACGGGGACTCTTCGTTTGCTCTCCGCTGGCGGCAAACAAGTGTCTATTGGCAGGAAGGAAACAGAGAGCTCCCTAGTACAAATGGGCTCGCTAATTGAGAGAGTGCGCTTTCGCTTTTATCGGACATAAAGTACAGTGCTTTTCGCGTACATTCATCCCTGGAATGCTTTGCCATGTAAATAGACTGACGGGAAGTAGTCACAACACCTGAAAGGATTTATGCTACGTAAATGACAGGTGGTGGGCGTGTTTATACATTTGTAGGATGGCATCTATTCAGATTCCGCGCCAGTTGCATAAGAGAGGCACTAGTAGTGCCACTAAGGGGATGCAAATCAGTTTTGCTTTAAATAGACGCTATAACGGCCTTGGGCGTTAGTAACCTTTGGGATGGGACGCGGTGAGTTGATGTTAGTCGAGAATGCCTTAATGCAACAAAAACGTCACTATCAACACCTCACCGAGTTTGAACGAGGTCGTGTAAATAGGGCTACGAGAAGCTTGTCGTTCCCTCTGCGATATTGTAGATAGACTTGGCTGGAATGTAGCCACTGTACATGATTGCCGGCAGCGGTGGTCATGAGAATGTACTGTCGCCAGAAGACCGCGCCACGGACGGGCACGTGGCACTGCCGAGAGGGAAGACCATAGTGCGTGTGGTTCTGGCGCATCGTACTGCATCAGAAGCAGCAATCTGAGCAGCACCTGGCACCACAGTGGCACAGCGAACAGTCACAAATCGGTTACTTCAAGAACAGCTCTGAGCCAGGCGCCCTGTAGGGCGTATTCCACTGATCTCAGAACCACCACCATTCGCGACGTCAGAGGTGTAGAGCGAGAGCTCATTCGAGGCCAGGGAGGAGGACTGTTTCTTTGGTTTTTTTTTTTCATGCAAGCTTTCTCTGACTCGATGCCAGTGATGGCCGTGCGTTGGTTAGAACCAGGCCGTTTGAGGGCCTACAACCAAACTGTCTGCGTGCAACAGACACTGCACCTATCTGTGTAGTTACGGTGCGAATGTGATTTCGTACGACAACAGGAGAACTCTCATGGTTATTCCACGCACCATGACTGCAAATTTGTACGTCAGTCTGGTGAACGCCCTGTTGTGCTGTCATTCATAAAGCAAATCAAATGGCTCTGAGCACTGTGGGACTTGCCTTCCGAGGTCATCAGTCCCCTAGAACTTAGAACTACTTAAACCTAACTAACCTAAGGATATCACACACGTCCATGGCCGAGGCAGGATTCGAACCTGCGACCGTAGCGAGCGCGCGGTTCCAGACTGTAGTGGCTAGAACCGCTCGGCCACTCCGACGGGTGCTGTCATTCATAAATAACATTCCAGGGGGTTCTTCCAGCAGGATGATGCTCTCCCATATACAGCTGTTGAACTCAACACACTCTATGGAGTGTCTAAACGTTGGATAGGCCTGCACGGTCACCACATTTGCCTCCAATCGAGCACGTATGAGACACCATCGGACGTAGATTCAAGCGGCATCCACAACCAGCATTAACCGTTCCTATATTGACGGCCAATTGCAACAGGCTTGGAAGTCCATCCCACAAACTGACATCTGACACCTGAATAACAAAATGCATGCACGTTTGCATGCCTGCGTTCAACATTCTGGAGATTAAACCAGTACCAGCATTTCACATTTGCAATGGCGTATCACTCGCTTCCAATAACTAGTGATCTTGCAGTGTTGACCACTTAAATATGTTATCTAGACAAACGTATTCCCGAAATTTCCTTACTCGTTCAGTAACTGCTCTTCGCGCCCTAAGCAACACTTTAATATCATTGTCTATGTTTCCTGTCCAAAAGTGTACCGAAAGCGCTCTTATTTTTATTACACGTATGCTCTATACGAGTCTTGAAATTCCGCCCTGTGTGACGGATATACAACTTGTCACAGTCTTGGCAGTTGATCTTATGGACATTAGATACTAAATATTTGTTGCTGTTGTTGCCAGCTTCGTTAAAAAATATGGTTCAAATGGCTCTCAGCACTATCGAACTTAATATCGGAGGTCATCAGTCCTCTAGAACTTTGAACTACTTAAACCTAACGAACCTACACACATCCATGCCCGAGGCAGGATTCGAATCTGCGACCGGAGCAGTTGCGCGGTTCCGGACTGAAGGGCATAGAACCTCTCGGCCACCGCGGTCGGCGCCAGCTTCGTAGAGTAGCCTTTAATCAATTTTACTTTTCATTTGAAATCCCATTTATACTTTCGTTTTTCTAAAACCTTGTGAAATTCAGTCGGAAAATGCACCATTGCACGACATAGCAACACACTTCTTGCCCTCTTATTCTATTCTCCCCTTCTTGTTACATATACTACTGGCCATTAAAATTGCTACACCAAGAAGATATGCTAATGATAAACGGGTATTCATTGGACAAATATATTATACTAGAACTGACATGTGATTACTTTTTCACGCAATTTGGATGCATAGATCCTGAAAGATCAGTACCCAGAACAACCACCTCTGGCCCTAATAACGGTCTTAATACGCCTGGGCATTGAGTCAAACAGAGTTTGGATGGCGTGTACATGCACCTTCAACACGATACCACAGTTCCAGAATAGTGACTGGCGCATTGTGACGAGCCAGTTGCTCGACGACCATTGACCAGACGTTTTCAATTGGTGAGAGATCTGGAGAATGTGCTGGCCAGGGCATCACTCAAAAATTTTCTGTATCCAAAAAGGCCCGTACAAGACCTGCAACATGCGGTCGTGCATTATCCTGCTGACATGTAGGGTTTCGCAAGAATCGAATAAAGGGTAGAGCCACGGGTCGTAACACATCTTAAATGTAACGCCCACTGTTCAAAGTGCCGTCAGTGAGAACAAGAGGTGACCGAGACGTGTAACCAATGGCAACCCATACCGTCACGCCGGGTGATACGCCAGTATGGCGATGACGAATACACGCTTCCAATGTGCGTTCAACGCGATGTAGCCAAACACGGTTGCGACCATCATGATGCTGTAAACAGAACCTGGATTCGTCCGAAAATATGACGTGTTGCCATTCGTACACCCAGGCTCATCGTCGTGTACACCATCGCAGGCGCTCCAGTCTGTGATGCAGCTTCAAGGGTAACCGCAGCCATCGTCTCCAAGCTGATAGTCCATTCTGCTGCAAACGTCGTCGAACTGTTCGCGCAGATAGTTGTTGTCTTGCAAACGTCACAGTCTGTTGACTCAGGGATAGAGACGTGGCTGCACGATCCTTTACAGCCATGCGGATAAGATGCCTGTCATCTCGACTGCTAGTGATATGAGGCCGTTGGGATACAGCACGGCGTTCCGTATTACCCTCCTGAACCCACCGATTTCATATTCTGTTAACAGTGACTGCCTCTCGACCAACGCGAGCTGCAATGTCGCAATACGATAAACCGCAATGGCAATAGGCTATAATCCGACCTTTATCAAAGTCGGAAACGTGATGGTACGCATTTCTCCTCCTTACACGAGGCATTACAACAACGTTTCACCAGGCAACGCCGGTCAACTGCTGTTTGTGTATGAGAAATCAGTTGGAAACTTTCCTCATGTCAGCTCGTTGTGCTGTTGCCACCGGCGTCAACCCTATGTGAATGCACAAGCTAATCATTTGCATATCACAGCATGTTCTTCCTGTCGGTTAAATTTAGCGTCTGTAGCACGTCATCTTCGTGGTGTAGCAATTATAATGACCAATAGTGTATTTTTGACTTTTAGTTTATTATAAAGGGTTATTACATCACGGTACTTACGTCCGATTGCTGCAGCTACTTATCTAATCTTATTTAGTTTTTCAACCTCGTCATTAAGGGTGAGTGGTAGTTTTAGCATCCTGCTGATCATGACCCTGATGTATGCCAATTTATGCTTCTTAGTGTGAGAGGATTTCAGATTTATAGTCGTGTCAGTAACCGAAGTCTTCCTAAATATGCTAATCTTATGCCTTCCATTCCTTTTAGTTAACCTAAGATACAAAAAAACTTATGCTTCCTTCTCCCAATTCCACTGTGACCTTTGTCTTGGCATACCACTCATTCTTTTTGCTGCCTCGCGTATTTCACATTCGCCACATCTGTACAGTGGTATGAGATCGTCTACAAAACGTCTGTAATAGACAGTTTTTTTCACAGGCGTCATGATTTAGTTCGAGAAACTTATTTTCTAGGTCATTTACAAATATCTCACTTAAATTACCAGACAAACTGTTGCCTACTGCAAGTCCGTCCTATTCATAAAAAATCTTATCGTTAAACGTAAAGTAATTAAATTACCAGACAAATTCTAATATTTCCAAGTGTTTTGCTATATCGCCTTGACTAATCTTTAAATACGTTAGCAAGGTCTTCCTTATAATCTCCAACGTATCGTTTCCTGGGACGTTGGTATACAAGTTAACAATGTCAAAAGAGGTCAATGTAGTTCCAGCTGGGATTGGTACACCTTTCACAACGTTCACAAATTTGTAACTATTCTTGATAGTGAATGACTTATTACAGGTATAAGCTGCTCTCAGTTTTTTGTTGCATTCCCGGTTCAATCTGTAATTGGGACATGACATACTGTTAATAATCGGCCGAATTGGTTTCCCCCTCTTACCTAATTTAACTTCTGAACGAAGCAAAGCAATGGCTGTAGTTATTTTTCATCTACGTTCCTCCTTTTCATCTGGAAACAAAACGATACTGTTTTCAATTGTTTTTCTTATATTGAAATTTCTTCACAGGATTTCCCTTGACTGTATTATTATCTGCAAGAAATTTTTCAGTTTTTTGGACGTAGTCGCTATTGTAAATTACGAGCGCCGAACATCTTTTGTCTGCCTTCACAACTAAAGCCTAATTTGGCTTTTAAGTGTTTCGAAATGTTTTGCATTATTACGTTCTTAGCGACGTGCTTTGGATGTATATTTATTAGTTTTTCCTGTAATGTCCATTTGATCAAATCTGAGTTTAGCCACGTCACGAGCAACTTTTACGTCTGAAATAATATTTTTGACTATACCTGGACTCAATTTCGGAGTAATAATAAAATGTAAACCCTTATTCAGAAGATCCATTTCGTTATCCGTCATTTTATTGTTCGTGAGACTGACCACATGTCCGCAAATGGTTTTTCTTCCCGTTTTTGGCATGCTGTGTGTTGCTGTAGAGTAGCATGACTAGAATATTAGTGTGCTGCACTTTGCTGTAGAACTGCCTTTATTGCTCACTGTAGACACTTCATTGGGGAAACAGGTAACAGTGAAAGGAGTTATGCTACACCTTTAATGATGTGGAACGATTCCTCAACGGCAACCATTAAAATTTAACATTACCTTTTGGACCCATAATTCTGTCAGCACATACTATAACAAGCCGCCCGCGAATTTTCAACCCCTGGGATAGGGAGACAACAAAACATGTAATGCAATAACACAAACAAAAAATACTCACCCTAGTGGTGGCTGGCCGCAATAGTATGTGAAATTTCAATGGTTTCGTAACACATTAGGTGGACACTCAACTAGAAGAATTGCGAAGTGCAGTGGCCCGTGTTAGAATCCCAGCTTCACACATACTTTAAGCCCTTTTGTATGCCTTGGTGTTATTAGTTACTTTCGAAATGTTTTCAGTAAGGGTACAGCCCTTTTCCCTAATGTTCGACTTTTACTTTGAAGATAAAACGAAAATGCGTTAATTTGAAGACAATATAGCAATACGACCATTCTAATTGAGAAAACAGTCTTTCCTAGGCGGTTGTAAGATACCCCTTACGTTCAAGCCACAATTCATTTCCTTATTTTCCAGTTTTACAGTTGTGTATCGCGCCTGCAGATAGCATGCAGCATTCAGTGAGTAAAGCGATACTGCAGAGAGCACAGAGTTGGGAGTAAGATTTTAGTACCCACGCTGGCTAAAAGAGCCGGTGGACCGTTTGAGGTTGCCAGTGGAAGGCGGTGTGAGGCACTATGGTTAGACATGAGAACACCCGATACTTCAACGGCGAGGTACTTAGGGAAGCACAGTTATTCTTTCGAAAGCACAGTTATTCTTTCGGGAGCACAGTTATTCTTTCACGAAGCAATTAATCTTCCTTGATAAAAATTTTCTAATAAAAGTCACTTGTTCTCATAAAGACAGTAGGAGAAGCCTACAGGTCACAAGTGCTTCCTTACAACAATATTACAACGTCAGAAATCGATATCTTAATAAAGAAAGGAATGATGTTTAAGTCAATGAACATGTACTAACGGCTACGGAATATCACGAGTGTCAGCGTGTGGCACTGCCTTTGTGCCATAGTCGCCGATACGATGCCTTCACATTAGTTCTGTCCTAAGATCACGCTCTCAGTAAATTGCTACATTTCAGTTAAGCATTGTTAACTGTGTCGATGCTATCTGTTTATGATATATAGTAAATAAACATAGTAATATCCCTTTTGATGGTTATTCCGAATAATATACTTTCCCGTGTCATCACCTGTAATCAGACTTCTGCGAAGGACGTAAACTTCGAGAGCTTGTCGGCCAAACAGGTAGAAAGAATCTATTCTCTAAGAGAGTCCATGGACGGATTGTCTGTATCTCCGCAAACTTCGGATGGAAAAACATGGAAAAGGATACTGTGCGCCTGTTACACTACCCTCTACGGTCTCAATCGCCAAATCGAGACATTTCTGGAGGTTTAAAGCAACTGGAGGGTTCTTGCACTTAAGACACAATCAAGGTAGAGAAACGTATGAAATGAAAATAAAACCGAATAAAACTGAAATCCTAAGGTATAGAAAAGTGACAACAGTAGATTACCTCGCAGGAATCCACCATAAGAGGTCTCATGTCTCTAATTATATCGTCATTGACGCTAACAGAGATACATATGGAAGGAAGTAATTTATTTCTGAGACCTCTTGTAATTTTAACAGTAGACATATCTGGGTTACTTCTCGGATATTTTGTGGCATTTGTCACTGGAATTTGATGAGAGCTGTGTCACACTCCATTTCTCACTAACAAAAACAGTGACGAAACGCATGGCTCGTTTTCCCCTCCCTCTCCCTCCCTCTCTACCTCTCCCTTTCTCTCCCTCTTTATCTCTCTCCACCTCTCCCTCTCGACCTCTCCCCCTCTACCCCCTCTGCCCCCTCTGCCCCTTCTCCCTCACACCCTCCCATGTACCCTGTCCCCCCTCCTGCCTACCCCCTTCCACTCCCCCTCCCACTATCCTGCACTAACCCTCTCCCCCACCACTGCAACTACCCCTTTAACTCCCCTTCTCCTCCCTCTCCCTATCCCTCATCCCTCTCCCCCTCCCATTAACTCCGCCTACCTACTCTTTACCCCATCTCCCCCTCCCCCATCTCCCCCTATCCCCTTCTCCCCTTGCCCATTCTGACTCCTCATCCCCCCCATCACCTCCACCTACTCCTCCCCTGATCCCCTCCTCCCACTTCTTGCCCTCCTCCACATTCTGCCCTTGTCTCCCTCTCTTCCTCCCTCTCTGGTGTTTGAGAAGTAACCCTACATAAAAAGGCTCCCAGTATTAAGAGTACAGACCCTTGGGAATCTTGCAGTCAATCTGTCACACATCTGCCTTTCCCTCAAACAGTAAATGCCACTGTTCCATTTCGGACACATCTTCATCGAAATTTTCCAGTGGGCACTATTGCCAGTAAGCTATCTCTAATAATGTCTCCAAACAAAACAGCTCTTTCGCATATCAACTCTAAATACTTAAAATTTATGTTGATCGTCGACAGCCAGCTCTTGCAAATAACTTTGATTCTCTGTTGGGCTTCATTTCGCTACAGCTTTCCGGTATTGTGACTTACCTATATACAACAGTAGCAAGAGGCTTTCCACGTTAGCCACAAAGTACATGTATAATTATACACTGAAGTGTTGAAAAAACTGGTATAGGCATGCGTATTCGAATACAAAGGTATGTAAACAGGCAGAACACGGCGCTGTGGTCGGCAACGCCCATATAAGACAACACGTGCCTGGCCCATTTCTTAGATAGGTTACTGCTGCTGCAATAGCAGGTTATCAAGATTTAAGTCAGTTTGAACGTGGTGTTAAGGTCGGCGCACGATCGATGGTACACAACATCTGCGAGATAGCGTTGAAGTGGGGATTTTCCAGTACGACGATTTCAGGAGTGCACCGTGAATATCAGAAATCAGGTAAAACATCAAATCTCCGACATCTCTGCACCAGGAAAAAGATCCTGCAAGAATGGGACCAACGCCGACTGAAGAGAATCGTTCAACGTCATGGAAGTGCAACCCTTCCGTAAATTACTGCAGATTTCAATGCTGTGCTATCAGGAAGTGTCATCGTGCGAACCATTGAACGAAACATCATGGATATGGGCTTTCTAAGCCGAAGGCCCACTCATGTATTGTAAATGACT
Source organism: Schistocerca cancellata (assembly GCF_023864275.1). NCBI lineage: Eukaryota > Metazoa > Arthropoda > Insecta > Orthoptera > Acrididae > Schistocerca > Schistocerca cancellata. The sequence goes on from NC_064630.1 coordinate 710,492,083, forward strand.
GCACGACACAAGCTTTACGCCTCGCCTGGACCCGTCAACACCGACATTGCACTTTTAATGACTGGAAACGTGTTATCTGGCAGGACGAGTCTCGTTCTAAATTGTATCTAGAGGATCTACAAGTGGGGGTATGGAGACAACTTCATGAAACCATGGATCCTACAGGACAGCAGGGGACTGTTCAAACTAGTGGAAGCTCTAACAGTATGTGGCTGTACAGTTGGAGTAATATGGGACCCCTGATACGTCTAAATGCGACTCTTACAGTTGACACGTGCGTAAGAATCCTGTCTGATCACCTGCATCCATTCATTACAATTGTGCATTCTGACGAACTTGGCAATTCCAATAGGACAAAGCGACGCCCCACATGCCCATAATTGCTACAGAGTGGCTCCAGGAACACCTTTATGAGTTCACACAGTTCCGATGGCCACCAGACTACCCAGACATCAACATTATTGAGTATATATGGGCCCGCATCTCGTGGTCGTGCGGTAGAGTTCTCGCTTCTCACGCCCGGGTTCCCGGGTTCAATTCCCGGCGGGGTCAGGGATTTTCTCTGCCTCGTGATGGCTGGGTGTTGTGTGCTGTCCTTAGGTTAGTTAGGTTTAAGTAGTTCTAAGTTCTAGGGGACTGATGACCATAGATGTTAAGTCCCATAGTGCTCAGAGCCATTTGAACCATTTTTGAGTAAATCTGGGATACCTTGAAACGTGCTGTTCAGAAGAGGTCTCCGCGACCTTGCACTCTTACGGATTTGTGGACAGCCTTGCAGGATTCATGGTGTTAATTCTCTACAGCAGTACTTCAGACATTAGGCGAGTCCATGCCACGTCGTGTTGTGGCACTTCTGCGTGCTGGCGTGGGCCCTACCGGATATTAGGATTTTGGCTTTTCAGTGTATAACGTTTGAACTAACAACCGCCTAACACTTCCTGACAATGTTGACCCAATAAGAACACCTTGAATTTTGTATACAAGCAAATCTTCAATTGTCACAGTCGACATTCGAAACATTCACCACATATCAGTACAATAATTTCCTCTGTTAAAAATATGGTTAGCACTTTCATTACACTGATTGATTATAACATTCAAATTGCATTTACCGTCAATATTGTCAGAAAGTATCTGTTATTTTAATATAATTAAAGCTTAAAAAACATTAAATATTATCAAGATTGGTCACGTGATCGAAAACACTGTTATTATCTGATGTTCTGGTGACGTCACAGACTAAGAGTGAGACGTGTGTTAGAGAGGTGTTAGCAGAAGTTACCAGTTTTTTCGTTCCTTTACCAAACAGTTTAGCTATTTAGTGATCCAAAACGCAACTACAATTTTAAGCAATAATAGAAAGGAACTTTGTGAACGCTCATAGTGGAAGGCTTGCGAAAGTTGATGTGTTTATGCTCCACTCATTTAGACTGGCGATATGTGCAACGACAGACGGTCTTTACCCAGCTCGCTGCAACATCATTAAACTGGATCCAAACTAAGTAAATGAAGAACTTGAAGATCTTATGCAAATGGGTCACTATATTATAGCTAGATTGTGGACTATCATTCATGAGCCACAACTCAAGGCACAATAAAATTATTCTTGTCAAATCTTAGTACTGATTTCTTATCTAGAAGACACTCAGCAGAGATGCTGGTCGGACGCGGCGGTTAGTTGCCCATCTGATTACAGATAATGAGATGAAATATTCACATCCTGGAAGCGTAAAACGTTTCCAAAAGCTTTACACGAAATTCAAAAACAGCGTTAGCAAAAACAGCTTGCAATAGCCTTTTCGATGGTTGGATGTATTACACAAAGCTTCACATTACTCTTATACTGAGAAATGGACAACAGAGGAAAAATGCATTTATTTTGCGAACAAACGATTCACTTTTTTGGAAAGCATTACTAGTAGCGAAGATATCAGCAAACGCGCACAGTACAACGAGGTATATGACAATGAGGTTTTCACTACGGAGAGACATAAAGCACGTACAACACGCAGGCCACAGGAACGTAAGGTCTGTGACATTTGTGACTAAATTTATGCTAGTTTCTGAAGCAGACTTACTTCGGTTTGAACAAAGGCTGGACGGCACTAAGATACAAAAATATTCTTTGTAATAAAGTAAAAAGTGTGGTCAAATTAACTACGAAAATTCTTTTTTAACGTGACGTCTATGAACTGCGATTGCAAATGTAAGTGCATGTAAAGAGCAAGGAAAACACAATAATATTCAGTTTCTGATCGGTGTAGCGATGATCTGTTATTGTGATTTGGTTTCCATATGAGAAGGCTGGCGAATCGTTTTACAAATAATTGAAATACTCTTTCCCGCTGCATTCGTACCAGCGATCTATGGACATCATTTTGTAAAATTCGGTAACCTACCACTCCAACGACAGAGCTACCGAAAAATATGTGCAAAGTTTGATAAAACGATAATTTTCACTAAGAGTTTAATTTCTTTAAATGACGCTATCCTGCCTCCTAGCAGTGGGAAAGCATATTTCTTAGGTAAATTAATGCCGTCTTCACAGTGGAACACATTTTTAATAAAGTTATTGAACTTGTGCGTCGTCGTGGCAGGCAATATGCCGGTAGAGTGCAACCACGTTTTGCGTGTCTTCCCACACTCTCGATCAGCCAAAACTACTTTTCAGGAGGTGTAATAGATGTCTTTGTAACGTGAATTCCAGAACAAGACATCGTTGCGACTTAGCTTTACGACAACAGGAGCAGCGAGCAAGCCAGTGACGTCACACGTATCACATCACTCAATTGGAGCGTTTTAGCGGGCTTTCAAATTGTTTGAATTTCATTTCTATTTTTGTAAAATAAATCAGAAGTTAAAGATGTAAAGAGACATGTTAGGAGCATACAATGACATAATTAATCAATCATTTGACGTAATTTACTGAAAACAGTCAAATACCCTATTGAGATATTTCTTAGTTATTTCGCGTAGAAAGAAAAAAAAATGTTACCTTAAGAGTGTCGATTTTAGGTATCAGCATAATTAGATTTCTGTACAGGTTGGTTCATTGATGGTATTACAAATGTGCATGTGTGATGGAGAAGGGTTAATGTATCAGTTCGTCCGCGCGGTGTGGCCGCGCGGTTTGAGGCGGCATATTACGGATTGCGTGGCCCCTTCCGCTAGAGGTTCGAGTCCTCCCTCCGGCAACGGTGTGTGTTTGTTCTTAGCATAAGTTAATTTAAATTAGTTTAAATAGTACGTAAGTCTAGGGACTGACGACATCAACTGTTTGGTCCCGTAGGCTTTCACACACATTTGTATTAGTTTGCGGTAAACGACGATGGTCCGAAAACGACGAAGTCGTACGTTATTAACGAAAATCGTTCTGATACCTCTGACAGTGGCATACATGTATCGTTACTGTTATCGCTAAGGCATCTTTCAGATATGCTAGTCTGGATCCAACCCAGAAAAAGAAAAAAAATATCTAATAAACATGGGCTCTAAAAGGCATACCTTAAGAGTGATGAGCACTTGTTTACCTTCGTTATCTTGAAACGCATTTCTACTGCTGCAATCTCTTTCGTTTCAAGATTTTGGGAGGGGATAGTACGAACCAAAACAAGAAAAGAACTTCCGGTAAATATGGGCGTTAAAACACATGCAGAACGATTTTATGCTGTGTGGCGATTATCGATTCCATCGAAACTGGCAGCTAATAAACGCTTGTTTTATCAACATTCCTGTCTGTTACTTAAAAATAAGTTGATTTAAATTTTGTACGAGGTACTGGCCACCACCGTGACAAAATACGTTAATAAGCCACCTCCTCGTATCATTAGCTGTAGGCCTTCAGAGGAAACGCATAGAGCGAGATAAGAAGCGAAAGTAGAGTGAATATCTGCTCGCATCTGTTGAAGAGTCATTCTCTCTCCACCCTTCCCGATCGATGCTGGCGAATGAGAAGCCACAGCGAAGAACGCATTCTGAACGCTAAGACTATTCTAAGCACGCTAGCCGCCAAGGAACATAATGGCGGCAAGGCGTGGGCAATTCTAGAACGGACGCTCGGGCAGGCTGGAACCGACGCGGGTGGGGCTGGAATTACTCCTGGAGAGGAGAAATTGGAGGAGGAGAGGGGGGGCATTCCTTCGCGAACGGCCTGACCCCGGGGATCAATGCAAGTAATTGGCGCGATCGCCTTACGGCCGCGCTGCTTACTGCTGTTAATTGGAGCTCTCTGGAATGTGTTTGATCACGGAGGCATTTCGGGGAGAATATTCGGGCCGCTTCCACCCCGTCTTCTCCCTCGCCACCCACCCGTTCCTCGACCTCGTCTACACACACGCACCGGGGCGAACACCTCACAGACACCGACGCACCTTACACAAGCACTCGTGAACGGGTATGCGCTGTCTCGTAGGCTCAAGTATTACCGTGCTATCCAGTTTGGCAACGCTCCACGAGACCTTCCCCGGAGTTACGCAGGGCCACCACTCCGTTTCAGACCAGCAGGCAGCGTGTGCCCTTCGAGGGCGTGTTGTAGGGGAGATAATATTAGACACGACAGCTTGTCTGGGAGGAGAAGAGGCTGGCAGCCTCTCTACCGGGGCGTCGTTACGCGGTGTTTCACGTCGCTCCCAGGGGATGGCGCTCCACTCTAGTTGCGTGTTTGCACAAGACATGTCTCTACACCCCCCCTGGCGTTAGTTAAATTTACACAAGTGCTTGGTGGGCGGCGGAAAATTAGAATAACAGTCGTTACTGTGTCTAATGACACATGGGCTAAGACAGCAATAACTTCTGAATCGTATCAGTCAAATTTATTGACCGATTCGCTTGTTAATTCTTATACAAGCGCGTGCAGAAAAATAAAGACTCCAAATTCTTTTACGGGAAAACTTTTAAAGCTTTTTGAATAAGACAAACTTTGAAACTTCCTGTCAGGTTAAAACTGTGTGCCGGACAGAGACTCGAAATCGGGACATTTGCTTTTGGCTGGCAAGTGCTCTACCAACTGAGCTACCCAAGCGCGACTAACGACCCGTCCTCAGAGCTTTAATTGCGCTAGTGCCTCGTCCCTTACCTTCCAAACTTCACAGAAGCTCTCTTGCATGCCTTGCAGAACTAGCACTCCTGGAAGAAAGAATATTGTGGAGACATGCCTTAGCCACAGCCTGGGGGATGTTTCCACATGTAATCTGCCAGGAAGTTTCATATCAGCACACACTCCACTGCAGAGTGAATATATCATTCTGGAAACATCCCCCAGGCTGTGGCTAAGCCATGTCTCCGCAATATCCTTTCTTTCAGGAGTGCTAGTTCTGCAAGGTATGCTGGAGAACTTCTGTGAAGTTTGGAAGGTAGGAGACGAGGTACTGGTGGAATTAAAGCTGTGAGGACGGGTCGTGAAACATGTTTGGGTAGCTCCGTTGGTAAAGCATTTGCCCGCGAAAGGCAAAGGTCTTGATTTCAAGTCTCGGCCCGGCACATAGTTTTAATCTGCCAGGACGTTTAATTTCAGCGCACACTCCTCTACAGAGTGAAAATCTCATTCTGGAAACATCCCCCAGTCTGTGGCTAAGCCATGTCTCCGCAATATCCTTTCTTCCAGGAGTGATAGTTCTGCAAGGTATGCAGGAGAGCTTCTGTGAAGTTTGGAAGATAGGAGACGAGGTACTGGCGGAATTAAAGCTGTGAGGACGGGTCGAGATTCGTGCTCGGGTAGCTCAGTTGGTAGAGCACTTCCCCGCGAAAGGCAAAGGTCCCGAGTTCGTGTCTCTGTCCGGCTCACAATTTTAATCTGCCAGGTATTTTCATATCAGCGCACACTCCGCTGCAAAATGAAAATCTCATTCTGAAGACAATCTTTCTTTACATTCAACGTCGTTACACGTCATGTCTACTACATATTAATTGCTGAACAAAGTGTCCCTACCGATGAACCCATTCCTCCCAAAGAGAGACCAGTTTGTTGATACCGTTATTGTGGACTGTGTCACTGTCGAAGTGAAGTCGTCGAAGGAGTACTCCAGGTTTCGGAAACAGGTGAAAATCGGCTGGGGCGAAGTCGGGACTGCATGGAAGATAATCACTGCCAGTGAACCCAGGGTGTCACATTGTTGCAGATGTCGCAGCTCTAGTGTGCGGTCTGGCTTTTTCATGATGAAAGAGAGGGTGCGCCAGGTGTGGACGAACCCTTCGAATTCGAAATTCGATTAAATGAAGAGCTTTTTCACCCACCGACGTAGTTACGTCACACGCCAACATGTTACTCGCTACAGTTAGGATCCCTCTAGCGGTAGAGTTCTGCTAACATGTAGATGTAAATAAAAAGATGTATACTGCAATAACGATTGTTTTGTTTAAGACGCTTAAGAGTTCTCATACAATAAATTCTCAGGCATTCCTTTTCAGAACGTCCTCGTACAGAAACAGCCAATAAATTGTATGTATCTATGTTATACACATATTTTAGAGTTGCAGCTGTTCCGACCATAGTTCTGTAAATTGTGATCGTGAATACTTTCAGATATGAAGAAATAAAGCCGACAACTCCGTCAGAAAAAACTCCCGTGTACTTTGGCTTGACAATTAGTAATGAGAATAAAGGTGTTTGCTCTAGCATTGGCTGGGCAACATACCGCCTGCTAACCAGGGGTAGTTGCAGTTCTGTTGAAGACAGTAGAAGTTATATCTGAAAGCTCGAATTCTTATGGTAGGTAGCTTCTCGAGGCAAATTTATTGAGAATATTTTACGCAAGGGTGCCGTCGCTAAGAAACTTCGTTTACAGCGGAATCTTGCGATTGCTGCTGGCTACCGTGCTGAGAAACGCGTTTAATGACGTATTCGTTGTAATGGATGTGGAATGATGAATCACCTTCCATGTTGTATCGGCCAGATGGGCGTACACGTACCAGGAAACATTACGATTTAAGTTATACGTTAAGTTACGTGTAACTAATTCACGTGTAAATAGTTTCATGTGCACATATACGTTGCAGGATAATAAGTCAACTAGCGTAACAGTACGCAACTTTATACGGATGTGTTCAATAAAACGTACCAAACGAAGCCATGAATTCTGCAGTAAAACGTACTGGACACATGGTGTGCATGTTATGTTCTCACTTTAAAAAAATGTTCAAATGTGTGTGAAATCTTATGCGACTTAACTGCTAAGGTCATCAGTCCCTAAGCTTACACACTACTTAACCTGAATTATCCTAACGACAAACACACACCCATGCCCGAGGGAGGATTGGAACCTCCACCGGAACCAGCCGCCCATTACATGACTGCAGCGCCATAGACCGCTCGGCGAATCCCGCGAGGCTATGTTATCACTTAAACATGTGTTCATTATTACAATCTTGAACAAAGAGCCCCCACTGATAACGGCGGAGAGGTGCTGAAACACGTATGGGCCACATGACAAAAGTAGTGTCTTGCAAACAGGCGAGCCTTATATCCAGTAAGTATCTCAATGGTGATTCAGCTAAGTTATTCACCTTATATATTTGTCGCATCACTTACGGCATCGTAAGTCTGTTTCGCGAAAATAAATGGTTAAAAAAAGTCCTCGCTAAGTGCCCTATAGTCTCTTCTCATAATTATGTTAATTGCGGAGCTACCGATATGAAGTGCACTTTTTGGAATAGAAATATACTAACTTCTACTGCTGCTGTCGTAGTGCGAAAAGACTGCAATTGAATGGTGTTTCACTGTTGAAAACCCGATTAGCTGTTTCGAGGAAACCGGAATACCTGGATATAACATTTCATTGGTTTGTAACGTAAAACTGGTTGTTTTCATGTGCGGAAGCACGTTACTTTCATTCCAAAATAAGTAAATACGCCGCTTCAGGTATACGGCAGGGATACAAATGTGAATGAGACGCAGAGGAAATGCAACCTTCAATCTTTCTGTGTCGTTCACGTGTATCCAATATGGCTTGTTCGAAAAAAAATTATATATCTTTCATAAATCAATTTTATCTCGTCGTACGATCCATTGGTGAACGCGTGTGTGATCGATGATCTTCAGAACGTTCACGTGTATCCAATATGGTTTGTTCGAAAAAAAATTATGTATCTTTCATAAATCAATGTTATCTCGTCGTACGATCCATTGGTGAACGTGTGTGTGATCGATGATCTTCAGAACGCCGCGAACTACTGGAATATGCTATACCCTTTGGCCGCGATAATAACATTGCACCAGAGCTTCTGAAATCGTTGGGGGAAGTGGCAACAAAACGACTATTGAAGTCGATGTGTAAAATGTATGAGTCTGGCGACACACCATCTGACTTTCGGAAAAATATCTTCCACACAATTCGGAAGACTGCGAGAGCTGACAACTGCGAGAATTGTTGCAACAATCAGCTTAACAGGTCACGCTTCCAACCTGCTGACAAGAATAACATACGGAAGGACGGAAAAGGAAACGGAAGATGTGTTACATGACGATCAGCGGGGTTTTTGGAAAGGTAAAGGCGCCAGAGAGGCAATTCTGCCGTTGCGGTTGATAATGGAGGCAAGACGGAAGAAACATCAAACATGTTCGTAGGATTCGTCGACCTGGAAAATGCCTTCGACAATGGAAAATGCTGCATAATGCTCGAAATTCTAAGAAAAATAGGGGTGATCTATGGGAAAAGGCGGGTAATATACAGCCTGTGCAAGCGCCAAGAGGGAATAATAAGAGAGGACGATCAAGAATGAAGTGCTCGAATTAAAAAGAGTGTATGACAAGGATTTAGTCTTTCGCCCATACTGTTCAGTCTCTACATCGAAGAAGTAATGATGGAAATAAATGTAAGGTTCAGGAGTGGGATCAAAATTCCAGATGAAAAGATATCAATGATATGATTTGCGAATGACATTCCTATCCTGAGTGAAAGTGAAGAAGAACTACGTGATCTATTGAATGGAATGAACAATCTAATGAGTACAGAATATGGACTGAGAGTAAATCGAAGAAAGAAAAAAAGTAATGAGAAGTGGCAGAAATGAGAGCAGTGAGAAACTTAACATCAGGATTGACGGTCACAAAGTATATTAAGTTGAGGAATTCTGCTACCTAGGCAGCAATATAACCAATGATGAACGGAGAAAAGAGGATATCAAAAACAGACTAGCACTGGCGAAAAGCTCATTCCTGGCTAAAAGAAGCCTATTAGTAATAAACATAGACCTTAATTTCTGGAAGAAATTTCTGAAAATGTACGTTTGGAGCGCAGCATTGTGTTGTACTGAAACAAGGCATGTGAGAAAACCGGGACAGAAGAGTATCAAAGCATTTGAGATGTGCTGCAACAGACAAATGTTGAAAATTACGAAGACTGATAAGGTAAAAATGAGGAGGTTCTTGGCAGAATTGTAGTGGAAAGGAATAACTTGGAAACATTGACAAGGAGAAGGGATCAGATGATAGGACATCTGTTAAGACGTGAGGGAATGACTTCCATGGTACTAGAGGGCAAAAACTGCAGAGGAAGACAGAGATTGGAATATATTTAGCGAATAATTGAGGACGCTGGTTGCAAGTGCTACTCTGAGATAAAGAATTTCACATGGGAGATGAATTCGTGGCGGGCCGTATCAAACCAATAGGAAGACTGATGACTCAAAAAAAAGTAAAATAAACAAACAAGTCTCGAATGGAGCTCTCCTCTCATTATGATGCAGCTGTACGATTGAATCTGATGTCTAACTCACTTGCACCGTCACCAGGCTCAGGTGAATGCTGCTTACCAAATTTGTCATGTGACGCCCAATGTTTTTGTGAAATGTATGTTGGTGTTGCAAGCAAAATGTTTTTAAAATGATTTTTTTTGCACCTCGTCGCTATACGTGGGACGAATGTACACCTAAAGCATTTTCGTGAGAGCTCTCATTTCTCTCGTTTAATCACTATTGTCATTTCTACAGTTGTACGTGGGAACCAACAAAATATTTTCGAATTCGAAAGAGGAAGTTGGCGATTAAAATTTCGTAAAAAGGTGTCGATACATTGACTAATTGACACCCCAGCTCGCTCACCATATCCGAAACACACACTCGCCTCTATCGTGATAATACAAAACCAGCTGTCCTTGAAACTTCCTGGCAGATTAAAACTGTGTGCCCGCGAAAGGCAAGGGTCCAGAGTTCGAGTCTCGGTCGGGCACACAGTTTTAATCTGCCAGGAAGTTTAATATCAGCGCACACTCCGCTGCAGAGCGAAAATCTCATTCTGGAAACATCCCCCAGGCTGTGGCTAAGCCATGTCTCTACTATATCCTTTCTTTCAGGAGTGCTACTTCTGCAAGGTTCGCAGGAGAGCTTCTGTAGAGTTTGGAAGGTAGGAGACGAGGTACTGGCGGAAGTAAAGCTGTGAGTACCGGGCGTGAGTCGTGCTTCGGTAGCTCAGTTGGTAGAGCACTTAACCCCGAAAGGCAAAGGTCCCGAGTTCGAGTCGCGGTCGGGCACACAGGTTTAATCTGCCAGGAAGTTTCATATCAGCGCACACTCCGCTGCAGAGTGAAAATCTCATTCCAGCTGTCCTTCTTTAGCTTTTCTGATGTCCTCCGTCAGTCCTATATGACAACGATCCCATAAGATCGGACAAGCGCAGTGCAGGAAGTCTCTGCCTTTCACACAACGTTTTCAATGTGTTATTGTAATTTAACAGTTCATAACAACAATCCACAGAGATGTACTCGAATCGACAACCTTACTATCTCTATGATTTATCTTTTAGCCGTTATTGAACGAAAATTTTTCAGTATTCATGTATTTCACGGTTTTCATTGTTTACAATAGATTGCCATTTTTCGCATCTTGTATTTATATTGCCTAAGATATTTTAATCCGTTTTGCTCTTCCGATGAGCGTACTAGACGGCGAACGTCAGCATCTTCTGCAAACAGTCTACAGAGGCGTCTTCTAAATCGTTAATGTATACTGAGAACAGCAAAGGTGCCATAACACCTCTTTGGAAAAATGCAGATAAGACTTCTGTTTCGCTCTATGACTACCCGATTGTTATTATGAACTGTTACGTTCATGACCGGAAATTACAAATCAAGTCGCAAACTGAGACGATACTCCGTAAGCACGCAATTTGATTATAAGTTAGGTATTGGGCGGGGGCCAGGACAGTGTAGAGAACCTTGTGCAAATCTAGAATACGAAATCAATTTGAAATCCACTGTCGATAGCGATCATTACGCCGTGTGACTTGTGTTTCGCAAGACTATGTTTTCTGAATCCTTACTAAGTGTGAATACACTCCTGGAAATGGAAAAAAGAACACATTGACACCGGTGTGTCAGACCCACCATACTTGCTCCGGACACTGCGAGAGGGCTGTACAAGCAATGATCACACGCACGGCACAGCGGACACACCAGGAACCGCGGTGTTGGCCGTCGAATGGCGCTAGCTGCGCAGCATTTGTGCACCGCCGCCGTCAGTGTCAGCCAGTTTGCCGTGGCATACGGAGCTCCATCGCAGTCTTTAACACTGGTAGCATGCCGCGACAGCGTGGACGTGAACCGTATGTGCAGTTGACGGACTTTGAGCGAGGGCGTATAGTGGGCATGCGGGAGGCCGGGTGGACGTACCGCCGAATTGCTCAACACGTGGGGCGTGAGGTCTCCACAGTACATCGATGTTGTCGCCAGTGGTCGGCGGAAGGTGCACGTGCCCGTCGACCTGGGACCGGACCGCAGCGACGCACGGATGCACGCCAAGACCGTAGGATCCTACGCAGTGCCGTAGGGGACCGCACCGCCACTTCCCAGCAAATTAGGGACACTGTTGCTCCTGGGGTATCGGCGAGGACCATCCGCAACCGTCTCCATGAAGCTGGGCTACGGTCTCGCACACCGTTAGGCCGTCTTCCGCTCACGCCCCAACATCGTGCAGCCCGCCTTCAGTGGTGTCGCGACAGGCGTGAATGGAGGGACGAATGGAGACGTGTCGTCTTCAGCGATGAGAGTCGCTTCTGCCTTGGTGCCAATGATGGTCGTATGCGTGTTTGGCGCCGTGCAGGTGAGCGCCACAATCAGGACTGCATACGACCGAGGCACACAGGGCCAACGCCCGGCATCATGGTGTGGGGAGCGATCTCCTACACTGGCCGTACACCACTGGTGATCGTCGAGGGGACACTGAATAGTGCACGGTACATCCAAACCGTCATCGAACCCATCGTTCTACCATTCCTAGACCGGCAAGGGAACTTGCTGTTCCAACAGGACAATGCACGTCCGCATGTATCCCGTGCCATCCAACGTGCTCTAGAAGGTGTAAGTCAACTACCCTGGCCAGCAAGATCTCCGGATCTGTCCCCCATTGAGCATGTTTGGGACTGGATGAAGCGTCGTCTCACGCGGTCTGCACGTCCAGCACGAACGCTGGTCCAACTGAGGCGCCAGGTGGAAATGGCATGGCAAGCCATTCCACAGGACTACATCCAGGATCTCTACGATCGTCTCCATGGGAGAATAGCAGCCTGCATTGCTGCGAAAGGTGGATATACACTGTACTAGTGCCGACATTGTGCATGCTCTGTTGCCTGTGTCCATGTGCCTGTGGTTCTGTCAGTGTGATCATGTGATGTATCTGACCCCAGGAATGTGTCAATAAAGTTTCCCCTTCCTGGGACAATGAATTCACGGTGTTCTTATTTCAATTTCCAGGAGTGTATATCATCTTCTTCGAGGTACTTCGTTATGTGCAAAAAGCGGATCCCCCCCCCCCAAATCCTACTGCAAATCTGAGTGAATGAAATGTGCGTGTAATTCAAGGAATTAATTATATTTGTCTCCTTGTGTGTTGGCGTACCTGCGCAAATTTCCAGTCTTTTCTTATGGAACTTTCGTCGAGCCAGTGGTTGAACATAACTCCTAAAACTGCAAATATTTTCTTAGCGTACTCCGAAAGGAATATAACACCATACAGTCCGGTCGGTGAATCACTGAAAATGCAGATAAAATACCATCTGCACATCCAAAATTTTCGCCGTTTAATATCCGTTGATAACTTGCACTGCACTTTTGATTCTGAAGTTGTAAGCTGTATTGCAGAAATTATATTTAATACGTAACCGATGTACTAGTGTACTAGTGTATTTATTTTTTACTGTATATAATTGACGAAATGGTAGTAGCTGTGTCGTTTATTTTTGCATATGAAGAGTCTCTGTCACGTTGCGAGCAGAGAAGAAGCAGAGCAGCTTGAGTTATAAAAGAGCGCGGAAGGGTTTGTTAGGCGCTCCCGCCGGCAAGGTGGGCAGCTATGCTCGCGCCAATGTAGACACGCCTGACGTATGGAACGCAAGGTAGGAGTGGAAAGGCGTAGGAAGCTGCAGTTGCATCTATTCCCTGTCCGATAATTATCTTTGGCTCTGGAGATGACTCGGGGTGCTTCTCATCGAACAGCAGCAGTAGAAACAACGGCAGCTCAGATTTGTTGTCGGCTATACTCTACGTCGTCCGCACAACTACAGCCTCGTAAGATTCTTTAGTGATAAATTATAAACTCACGTTGGCATTGCTCTGCAACATTTCTTTCACAAAGTATGAATAACTTGAATAACAACTTGCAACAGTTAAAACATGTAGGGCGCGCATATGTTGTCATTGGCCTCAGACATTATTACCAAGCAGGGTCCCATTCCTTTCCACGCAATCTCCGAGAGTCATAAGAATATGACACTTGATTAACTATTTACTGCCAGTTTTGTGTGTTTGCTAATGAACAGCTTTTCTGCCTCAGTAACTGTTCATTCTTGTATTAGATGACAGAGACTAATTAAAGTAAAGTAAAATTGTACTGGCAAAAGTAATAACTAAATACACAGCACAAATTAAGAGTGCGCAATTTCATTTAGTCTGTATTTAGCTTAGTGAGTGACTTCTGCTGGCTTGGTATGTATTTTATTGTTGTTATTTTAAAAGTGAACTCAGTTGCTCATTTGCTTCAAGTAAATTCAGTTCAATCTTTCAATAATAAAAAGTAAATTGTGTACCTTTTCCTAAATTTATTATTACGTTACACTGACGTTACAGAAAGTAATTTTTTTACGTAACAGAGTTCAAGTTAAGCCAGTTATTCTTTAACCAGTAACTTCACTTAATTTTACGTTCAGAATTTAGTATTTCAGAATAAGTAACTGCAAATTCAGTTCTTTCTGTATCATTTATTTTCTCGTGAACCGTTGTGCTGTGGAAAAGCGTGACAACCTTCTGTTGCCTCGCCAGTGATTATTTACTCAAATTTCTTTGCCATTACCTTTCTCAGGATGCTGGAGATTCATTGCCCTAGCAGGCTTGCGACCGTTTAATTACCTCCTTTTTAGTTAATGAGTGTTTTCTTTGTGTTATCAATATTACGTGGTACCCTCCCCCCCACCCATTTGCGGTTCATGTGCGATTGCACTATGCTCTGCCCATTTCGAAATCATGATCAGTATTTAGCTTAACTTTAGATTCTTTCTTCAGAAGAGTCTGTTGTACACTTTCATCCAACTAACCGGCGTTATTTTCCTTCGGTAACGATAGCCTTTCCCACTGTAAAATTTCATTAGGCATACGCGATCAAGGTCAGTTACATTTCAATCCAGTAGGCGGGGAGAAGACAACCGGAAGACTTGTCGTCCTTTACTTACTTAAGCTGCATCACCCTATCCAGGTCATCTGTTTCTAGGTTACTCATGTTGGCTACTCTTCTTGATTCTGGAGTATTTTCTGCTACTTCTTTGATGAATTTTGAAAAACAGTACTTAGTGGGTCCGTTTAAGTGATGCTACCATCGGTAGCATTATCGTTCCTAGTTATCTGTTGTGAAGTGCTGATTACTATTCCTACCGCGCCGTGACGGTACGTATTGCGTCTTGCCACTGATTTGCTTTAGAAACGACCAGCATCTCTTTGGATCTTCTGTCAGACTTCGTGACATAATTTCTATACGGAAGCAGTTAACTACCTCATATTGAGGCCTGCTACAAATTTCCGTTTATTTGTATTTGAAGTTTTTCGGTTCATTTCCCAAATGCCGACATACTGGCAAGGGAACCTCCCCATCGCATCCCCCCTCAGGTTTTGTTATAAGTTGTCACAATGGATAGGCCTTGAAAAACTGAACACAGATCAATCGAGAAAACAGGAAGAAGTTGTGTGGAACTATGAAAAAAATAAGCAAAATATACAAACTGAGTAGTCCATGTGCAAGATAAGTAACATTAAGGTGAACATCAGCTCAGAACCGCCGTGGTCCCGTGGTTAGCGTGAGCAGCTGCGGAACGAGAGGTCCTTGGCTCAGATCTTCCCTCGAGTGAAACATTTACTTTTTTATTTTCGCAAAGATAAGATTTGTCCGTTCGTTCATTGACGTCTCTGTTGACTGTAAGAAGTTTAGTGTCTGTGTTTTCCGACCGCACCGCAAAACCGTGTTTTCCGACCGCACCGCAAAACCGTGCGAGTAATAGACGAAAGGACGTGCCTCTCCAATGGGAACCGAAAACATTTGTTTGTAAATAAGGTCAACCGATTCCTCCACAGGAAAACACGTCTGATATATTCTATACGACACTGGTGACGGCATGTGCGTCACATGACAGGAATATGTTGTCGACCCACCTAACTTGTACACTTGGCGAATGGGTAAAAAGATTCTTCTACCTTGCCCGATTTAGGTTTTCTTGTGGATGTGATAATCACTCCCAAAAAAGTGATGAAAACATAAGAGTTTGTCACATAAACTGCAACAAATGAATGCAACAGTTTCACAGTCGCACAGTTTTCCCTGTGGTCTGTCAAAACCTATGTTTTTAACGTTTTCAAATTTTACCTTGTGTAGATCGTCAAATCCTGCATATGTCCAAGCAAATCTGAACATGTCTTGGAATTTTGGAGAGCGAAGTTGATTTTATGTGAGTGCCTGAACTTTGACAATTGTCTGAAAATAAAAAAATTAAACTTCTCACGCGAGGGAAGACTTGAACCAAGGACCTCTCGATCCGTAGATGCTCACGCTAACCGCGGGACCACGGCGCTCCTCGGCTGACACTATCCTTAATGTTACCTATCTTCCGCATGGACTACTCAGTTTGTATAGTTTGCTTATTTTTTTCATAGTTCCACACAACTTCTTCCTGTATTCTCGATTGATCTGTGTTCAGTTTTTCAAGGCCTACGCATTGTACCAACTTATAACTATATCTGAGGGGGGTGCGATGGGGAGGTTCCCTTGTGAGTGGTAATACGAAGAGACTGAAACTTACATAACGTTCTACAACTGCTGGACTTCTCTACAGTTGCCGTGTGACGTAACAATACGCACCTATCCAAACGTAAATTCCAGGATAAGGCATCTTAATCCTACAGATTTTGTAGTTTTTAATAATTTTGAAATGTAGCCTGGTGACATTAGTTTTAAAACAGGGAATACTTCACTCAAAAATAGATATGGAATAACGAGATGAAGAGCTTGGCACAGGAGAGGAATATTCATATGCATGTCCTTTTTATTACGACCAGTTTAAAACTTCAGTGACAACCCTTGCATATCACTAAAATGATAATATTTTGACTTATTCATTTGTTGCACTAAAACTAAGTAATGTCGAATTGGTATTATTAATGTTAGTGTAACAGTGTCTGTTTTGGAACACGTAAGTATCTGACGAATAGGTCTTAAGACCTTGCTTGGTACTATTTACACATACATTCATTAAATTTATAGTGCTGTTCGCTCTGTAGGCTATAAATACTTAAGCCGTATAAGAGCTCCGGGAATAAAATGACAAAAGTCTTACAGATAACTGCTGTGAAATATTCATAGATTAGAGATTCGTGTACTTTCTTCACTTTTTCTTGGAAGTCACATCGTCGGGCATAATTTTTATACGTATGACTATGATGGGAAGACAATTTCTTTATGTGTCGTTCAGTTACCAACACGTAACCCATAGAGGGCGGTCTAGTGAGCCAGAGAGATGAGGCGGTCTGGTTTGTGCCCTTTATAGACATCAGTGTTTTATTTGTTTATTTATTTCCTTAGACACAGCTGCTGGGATAATGTTGCCCAGTGATGTACATACACCAAACTGTGAAATGGAAAAAGGGAAGATAAATTATAATTATGTTCCTCCCAATTTTTGTGTGTCGTGAGAAGAAAAGTTGTATATTTAAGATGATCTTAGTAGTTCTCTTTAGCTGGATTCTAACCCTCAGGAAAAAAAAATGTTTTCTCAGTGGGGAGGGTGGAATACCACTAAAATATGTTTCGCATGAGATGGCTAATCCTCCGGTCACTGAACCACAACATGTGATTATTGCATTCTTCTTCGGGGATGGATTTGCTTCTAATGCGTCGCTTGATATGTCCAGTGAAGTTCTGCGGTCGTAGCGTTCATTTTAATGCACGCCTTTCGTACGTGACTAAGAACTGAACAAGATTTTCGACACGCGTGTTGTCTGAATATAGATAGGTGTTGTTGTTGTTGTTGTAGTCTTCAGTCCTGCGACAGGTTTGATGTAGCTCTCCATGCTAATCTATCCTGTGCAAGCTTCCTCATCTCCCAGCGCCCACCGCAGCCCACATCCTTCCGAATTTGCTCAGTGCATTCATCTCCTGGTCTCCCTCTACGATTTTTACACTCCACGCTGCCCTCCAATACTAAATTGGTGATCCCTCGATGTCTCAGAACATGTCCTACCAACCGATCCCTTCTTCTAGTCAAGTTGTGGCACAAGCTCCTCTTCTCCCCAATTCTATTGAATACCTCCTCATTAGTTATGTGAGCTACCCATCTAATATTCAGCATTCTTCTGTAGCACCACATTTCGAAAGCTTCTATTCTCTTCTTGTCTAAACTATTTATCGTCCACGTTTCACTTCCATACATGGCTACACTCCATACAAATACTTTCAGAAACGACTTCCTGACATTTAAATCTATACTCGATGTTAACAAATTTCTCTTCTTCAGAAACTCTTTCCTTGCCATTGCCAGTCTACATTTTATATCCTCTCTACTGCGACCATCGTCAGTTAGTTTGCTCCCCAACTAGCAAAACTCCTTTACTACTTTAAGTGTCTTATTTCCTAATCCAATTCCCCCAGCATCACCCGAGGTAATTCGACTACATTCCATTATCCTCGTTTTGCTTTTGTTGATGTTCATCTTGTACCCTCCTTTCAAGACACTGTCCATTCCGTTCATAGATAGTTGTATTATTCTTAATGACTTGTTTCGCCCATAATCAACCTCAGGTCAAATTAAACCCAAGCATATATATAATGTGTCATCCAGAATGAGATTTTCTATCTATGCAGCGGAGTGAGCGCTGATATGAAACTTCCTGGCAGATTAAAACTGTGTGCCGGACTGAGACTCGAGCTCGGGACCTTTGCCTTCCGCGGGCAAGTGCTCTACCAACTGAGCTACCCAAGCACGACTCACGCCCCATCCTCACAGCTTTACTTCTGCCAGTATCTCGTCTCCAACCTTCCAAACTTTACAGAAGCTCTCCTGCGAACCCTGCAGAACCAGCACTAGTGAAAGAAAGGATATTGCAGAGACACGGCTTAGCCACAGCCTGGGGGATGTTTTCAGAATGAGATTTTCACTCTGCAGCGGAGTGTGCGATGATATGAAACTGGCAGGAGGACGGGGCGTGAGTCGTGCTTGGGTAGCTCAGTTGGTAGAGCACTTGCCCGCGGAAGGCAAAGGTCCCGAGTTACATCACCTAAATGGGAAAGTTTGAATTGTCGCTTGGTCCACTTGGTCAACGTCGGAGCCAACGTTTTGTTGCCTCAGTAACTTTTACATTATCCACGTACTGCTTCCCGTGAAGTGCATCCTACACGGGACCAACCAGATGGAAATCGAAAGGTGCGAGATCTGGGATATAGGATGGATAAGGAAGAATAGTCCAATGACGTTTTGTGAGCTCCTCTCACGTGTACCTGAGTGGTCAGCGCGACAGAATGTCAATCCTAAGGACCCGGGTTCGATTCCCGACTCGGTCGGAGATTTTCTCCGCTCATGGACTGGGTGTCGTGTTATCCAAATCATGATCATTTCATCTCTATCGACTCGCAACTCGACGAAGTGTCTTCAAATGGAAAGACTTGTACCCGGCGATCGGTCTACCCGACGGGAGGCAATAGTCACACGACATTTTTTCTAGCTCCTCTCTGGAGTGCTGACTTGTGTGAGGCCTTCCGTTGCCATGCAAAGGGAAAGTTCATTTGCATATTTTGGCGACGAACAAATTGTAGGAGTCACAGCCGTCTGATGCCGGCTAGCATGCGGTAGAATGGAAAAGGTTTGCGCGATCTTGCTACGATTATGACACACACGTCGCACATAGACTCGCTGTGCTTTTGTTCACTGCCAGGTCTCCTTAGACATTCTGCATACGCCTATGAATATCTGCGCTGCTTTGATTTGGCACCAAAAGAAATTCAACGACAGCTCTCTCTTTGGGAAGCAGCTCCGTTACAGACGCCATTTTGAATATTATGTATAGTACCGCCACCTATCGGGACTTCGTGAAACTATAGAGGTTGACTTGGGAATACTCCACGATGTCCCACAAAAGTTCCGCATCTTTTGCAATCGAAATTGAGCGAGAAAGGATGTCTTGTTTTAATTATCGAACGCTCTCGTTTTTTCACTTAAATTAGAACTGATATAAAAACACGTAGGGTATGTGAACGACCAAGTTCGGAGAAGATAAAAGATAGGACTCAGTATCCGACTTTCGGTAGATTAATTTGTGCTCACTACCGTATTTCTGTTTTGCATCGTGTGTGCTGCGTGCAGACTGTGTGGGCATTGCGCCGCAGTCGTGACGAATGGAGCTAATTTGTAGCAATCTGCGGCGGCCAGCAGCCCTATCATGACGGAGCAGTCCTGTAGGGCTAGCAGAGGCCAACCCTCGCCTGCCTCAGTATTTACCCTCGGCCGGCTAGCAAACGCGCAGCAGTAATATTTATGGCCACAGCAAAGCTTGTGAGTCACGTCTCCTTCTCGGACCCTCGTTTTGTTTCTGTATGCGGCGGCTCCATCCGCACTCGGCAACAGCTTATGGAGCGCATCTCCCCCGCATTATCTGCGTTTTCCGCACTGTTTGGCTGTGGGGTCTGGAGGGAGTGTGTCTCGTGCCGATTTCCGGTTGGTTTGGCTGTGTGGAGATACAGCCGCAACGAAGATTAGCACGGACCGCGTCACTGAGCGGAGGGGTCGAGGGACAGGCGTAGCATGTACGGTCATGATTAAAAGATTACGTCACACTATAAAGGCAACGCTGCTTTCTGCGCTTCGCGGACATGTGCGAACGGTTGTTTAGTACCTAATTATGGCTCGCCTTGAGATCATAGTCGCAGGCTATCTAGACAATTAGTTCACTCAAAGTACATTAGAATCAAACATTTCGTCTGATCCAGTACTTGTAGAATAATACACCGCCTTAAATCGCAATACATTTTTCTCATTTTGAGACTAATTACGCTTCGGAGCTACAACTTCAGTCTCAAAGACTACAATAACTTCCTTCTGGCATTACATCATCTGCAGTTCATCATCATTTGACTACGAAATGTTCATTCTCTGCATCCGTGAATGAACATTTCGTCGACAAATGAAGGTGATTAACAGAAGGAGATTTAACGGTCAAAAACTTCATTGTAAACACTGAGAATGGACCGGAAGCATAGAAATACGGAGGCGTCCAACAAGAAAATAAAATATTCTTGCTGAAACTGGCATATTAATAATAAGAGTATTCTATAATTCTGTAATTTAATGAAGCATTTGAATGCGACTTTAATATCTTTATTTTGTGGGATCTAAAATTTAAAAAAACCTCTCTCACACCGGCCTGATTTAGCTTCACTGATCAGGATAGTAAAAACATGCGTATATTAAGGGAATTTTCATTCACAAAGCATGCTTATCACATTCACACAGTTCAATACTGTTCTATCCTGATTACATTGAGCTTAACTTAAATTCCATAAGGCAGTGAAGCAATATCGAAGTCTCGGTGCGACGAAAATTGTCAGTCGATCTCCTGAAAACATTTCTAATAATTATTAACTTTCGGTGATCACATGGGGAAGACCGGAGATCTGCTGGTAAGACCGTGTTAGCTCAATTATTTGAACTGGATATCTTGAGCATACAAAACGGCAGGTTCGTCCAGTGTAAATCACACGTTCCCCGCTGATCCCGTGCAACACAGCGTAGTAAGCAGACACTGTTAATAATAATCAGTTAAATAATACGCGACAACACTTACTTTAGTTCATGTATTAAATTCCTTCTCATACAGAATATCATCAAGATGGCGACAAGCTCAACAATACATACATATACATCCTCCTTCTTTCACGGCTAATCGGCAAGATCCCAATCATTCCTTCATAAGAGAAAACATAGATAGCAGAGAAGCTATTCCATGGAGTAAATGGACGCTCCAAGGAATAATGGGGCTTGAAACTACTTTGCATTGATAATCATCGTATATTAAAGTTTAGGAATCGGTAAGATAAGAAGTGATATTTCGAGATATGTACTGAGTTATATAATTTATAAAATTTTCAAAAATATCGCGGAGAGTCCGCTGCAAGAGACATTACAAGACGTTACCTTAAACTTTTCTACACAAATTGGATTTTCTGTTGTCAATACGCAGCTCTATAAAGGATCCATTCACCACAGTCGTCTACAATACAAGCGATTTTTACGATTTATTTGGAAAAACTAAAGAAGCAACCAGCGTAAATCTTTTAGCCCATTATTTATAGATTTTCAGAATTTCCTAAGACATTCAGGCATCACCAAGCGCCACATCCGAAGAGTTACAGTTTCTCCGTCCAAAATTCAGTGTATTCATGACGGACAAATCTTACCTCAAATCAAACAACTAACGAATTATTTATTCCTTTCGTCCAGCCTCTTCGTCTGTCTTGTTGTGTCTAAGATCCTGAGTATTCGGTTCGCTAGATAAATAATCAAATAACTCGTATTGAAAAAATGGTTCAAATGGCTCTGAGCACTATGGGACTTAACATCTATAGTTATCAGTCCCCTAGAACTTAGAACTACTTAAACCTAACTAACCTAAGGACATCACACACATCCATGCCCGAGGCAAGATTCTAACCTGCGAACGTAGCAGTCGCACGGTTCCGGACTGAGCGCCTAGAACCGCGAGACCACCGCGGCCGGCAATAACTCGTATTAATGAGTTTTATTACAAATAATCAAATACAATTCTTAACTATGGCAACTAAACAGATGTGTCACAACCAAAGACAACATACGGAAAATCAATCTTGGCAGTGACTGCTGATTCTGTCTGGTAAGTCTTTCCTGAATCGCTAGTGAAGTGCCTAGCGTTGGCGCTGTTATCCAAGTCTCTGATCTTGAAGCTGCTATTGAACTGGGCCGTCACCAGTCGTTCGTGGCGCTTATCTTCTCTTCAACAAGGGACTGCTGCTGTCGGGTTGTCGTCCTGGAAAGGAGGTCGGAGAGCCTGCCATTGGCTGACTTCTTCTCACAGCCTTCTATTCTTTGTCATTCCTGACTGGCGTGCCGGCGCTTGATTTTACGCCGTAACCTATACGAAATACAAAGGGGTACTAGGACAACTTTTTGAAATTAGAGAAAATCGTAAAATGATGGACGTTTGAAACAAACATATAGTTTTGTATTGTGCTTTGTCTCAGTTTCTTGCAATAACTGTTGTTTTTGTTGTGGTCTTCAGTCCTGAGACTGTTTTTACGCATCTCTCCGTGCTACTCTATCCTGTGCAAGCTTCTCCATCTCCCAGTACCTACTGCAACCCACATCCTTCTGAATCTGCTTAGTGTATACATCTCTTGGCCTCCCTCTACGATTTTTACCCTCCACGTTGCCCTCCAATACTAAATTGATGTTCCCTTGATGCCTTAAAATATGCCCTACCAACGGATCCCTTCTTCTAGTCAAGTCGTGCCACAAACTTCTCTTCTCCCCAATTCTATTCGATACTTCCTCGTTAGTTATGTGATCTACCCATATAATCTTCAGCATTATTCTGTAGCACCACATTTCGAAAACTTCTATTGGCTTCTTATCCAAAATATTTATCGTCCATGTTTCACTTCCATACACGGCTACACTCCACACAAATACTTTCAGAAACGACTTCCTGACACTTAAATTTATACTCTGTAAGTAGGCTGTTTAAGTTTTCTTATTGGTAACGCCACGTAGGGCTCTGTATGAAAATCAGTGGCTGTGCTGTATGCAGTCTGTGGCTAGTTTGCATTGTTGTCTGCCATTGTAGTGTTGGGCAGCTTGATTTTAACAGGGCGTAGCGTTGCGCAGTTGGACGTGAGCCGCCAGCAGTGGTAGATGTGGGGAAGTGAGATCATCCGCTCTCAAAAATGCGCCATCTCACTTCCCCACATCCACCACTGCTGGCGGCTCACCTCCAACTGCGCAACGCTACGAGCTGTTAACATCCAGCTGCCCAACACTACAATGGCAGACAACAATGCAAACTAGCCACAGACTGCACACAGCACAGCCAGTGATTTTCATACAGAGCACTACGTGGCGTTACCAATAAGAAAACCTAAACAGTCTACTTACAACTCGATGTTAAAAAAATTTCTCTTCTTCAGAAACGCTTCCCTTGCCAGTCCCACTCTACATTTTATATCCTCTCTACTTCGACCATCATCAGTTGTTTTGCAAAACTCCTTTACTACTTTAAGTATCTCATTTCCTAATCTAAGTCCCTCAGCATCACCCGACTTAGTTCGACTATATTCCATTATCCTCGTTTTGCTTTTGTTGATGTTCATCTTATATCCTCCTTTCAAAACACTGTCCATTTCGTTTAACTGCTCTTCCAAGTCCTTTGCTGTCTCTGACAGAATTACAATGTCATCGGCGAACCTCAAAGTTTTTATTTCTTCTCCATGGATTTTAATGCCTACTCCAAATTTTTCTTTTAATTCCTTTACTGATTGCTCAATATACAGATTGAATAACATCGGGCAGAGGCTACAAACCTGCCTCACTCCTTCCCAACCAGTGCTTCCCTTTCATGTCCCTCGACTCTTATAACTGCCAAGCTGGTTTCTGAACAATTTGTAAATAGCCTTTCGCTCCCTGTTTTGTACCCCTGCCACCTTCAGAATTTGAAAGAGTATATTCCAGTCAACATTGTCAAAACCTTTCTCTAAGTCTAGAAATGCTAGAAACGTAGGTTTGCCTTTCCTTAATCTATCTTGTAAGGTAAGTCGTAGGGTCAGTATTGCCTCACGTGTTCCAATATTTCTGCGGGATCCAAACTGATCTTCCCCGAGGTCGGCTAAGTTGAAACAAGGGCGCGGGAGTAGACAACATTCCATGAGAACAACTGACAGCCTTGGGAGTGCCAGCCCTGACCAAACTCTACCATCTGGTGAGCAAGATGTATGAGACAGGAATTAGTAACGCGAATTCTTGCAATAACTAATTAATTAAAATAAAAAACTAGTCTATTGTTCCTTGCAGACATGCTCATATATTAATTCAATCCCGTTGCAGAAGTATAAGTTTATTAGTGCGCGTACAATCCATTCATCAGCAACATTCCTCTCCCCCTCCCCCTCAAAGTGACGGACCGTCGTCGTGTATGGAGCACGACAACGGGAGGGAGGCAGGCGCGTGGACGTTTTGATGGACCAGAAGCGGTGGTTCAAGGGGACGTTAGACTTGCGGTCGTACTCCGTTATCCGGTCTTTGCTCTGGTGGTAACGTCTCCCGGAAAACGGAAGGGTTCGCGTCCACCTCCTGTGGCCCATAACAAGATGTAGAAGGCGTCTGCAGCTGAGGCAAGGGCGGCTCTAGACATCGGTAGGACGAGAGAACGCGGAGGAAGTGAAGGCTCCGTCTCCATGGGGTCGTCTCGCGGTGTCGTGATGACACCCTCTGGTACGACTGCTGTGGCCGGCTGTATTCGGGATACGTGAATCTGGGGGAAGAGATACAGAAGAATCACCGTGTTAATAACAGTGGCAAATTTGACTGTGATGGTGTTGCAACCCGTCTGGGCCTGAACTGATATATATATATATATATATATATATATATATATATATATATACAGGGTAAGTCACCTAACGTTACCGCTGGATATATTTCGTAAACCACATCAAATACTGACGAATCGATTCCACAGACCGAACGTGAGGAGAGGGGCTAGTGTAATTGGTTAATACAAACCATAAAAAAATGAAAAAATGCACGGAAGTATGTTTTTTAACACAAACCTACGTTTTTTTAAATGGAACCCCGTTAGTTTTGTTAGCACATCTGAACATATAAACAAATACGTAATCAGTGCCGTTTGTTGCATTGTAAAATGTTTATTACATCCGGAGATATTGTAACCTAAAGTTGACGCTTGAGTACCACTCCTC
The DNA here is from genome assembly GCF_023864275.1 of Schistocerca cancellata. Lineage (NCBI taxonomy): Eukaryota > Metazoa > Arthropoda > Insecta > Orthoptera > Acrididae > Schistocerca > Schistocerca cancellata. The sequence goes on from NC_064630.1 coordinate 710,517,538, forward strand.
CGCTGTTCGAGCGGAGTCAGGGATTTTCACCTGCCTCGAGATGACTGGGTGTTTGTGTTGTCCTCATCATTTCATCATCATCCAGGAAAGTGGCGAAATTGGACTGCGCAAAGATTGGATAATTGTACGGGCGCTGATAACCACGCTGTTGAGCGCCCCACAAACCAAACATCATCATCATTATCATCCGCTGTTCGATCGTGTGTATTGGAGAGCACCGAATTACGTAGGGATCCAAAGGGAACGGTGATGGACCTTAGGTACAGAAGATACTGGAACAACAGATTACGTCCACATGCTAACACATTTTTATTGGTCTTTTTCACTGACGCACATGTACAGTCGTGGACAAAACGAGCGAGACCCCTCGCCTTTTCGTTATGCTGATCCGCACGGCTTTAAAGTCTGCTACACAGCATAACAGGCAAGGCGACGAAGTGCTACCAACATAATATGGACAGGCGTGAAATTGACAAACTATCTGAACTTTTTTAGACTGTTTTCAATAATCTGTAAGACTATATTAATGCTGAATAGTGTGTTAAATACAACACGTAAATATAAGACAGAACTGAAATAAGAAACGCTAATTGGTATGAACTGGACCAATAAAAATGAATTTCAACTTATCGAGATAACATAACTGTTTCAGTAAGACAAACAAGCCCAGATCGGTACGAAGTAGCAAAACATTATCCGCATTCGGCCGCGAAACGGTCTGTGTCAACGTTCAGACCAGTCATTCTGGATTACCGTTGCTGACCTACCATGAAAGTGTGCAAATTTAGCAATGCGTGAAGATTCATAACGAAATTCACTTAAAAATCATTCAGTGCCACGCTTAAGTCAATTCCATTATTGACAGAAGCGGAAAAAGTAGGCAGTAACATATATGAAATTCTACAAGAGTGTCATATTGACATCCACAGGACGCCAGTACAGAATAAAGGTAGTGATTAAACGTATGGGGGGCGCGAGAATTTCTTAAAGTTGCTTTACTGATGTTCTACCTGCCTCTATAGAGATTAGAACCGAAAACAAACTAGACCTTCCTTTCACTACGCTAGCAGACAACCCAGGCAAACAGCCCTCTATTATTACCCCAGACATGAACAAGCCGGCAATTTCGCAATGAAAATCTGCAGTTTCTGTTGCATAGAGCTTTCTGGACCCAAAAACATGAATTTTCATCCATTATGTCACCGCTTATGTGACAATCATTCGAGATGTTTATCGAAATAACAAATTACTGTTATTAGAGAGTAAATTTTGTAGGATAATTCTGCACCACCCCAGGAAATAAACGGCTACTTAGTTGCCAAACGTATCTACACTGTTTCGAATTCTCCACTAGACTCACCACAGCCAGAAAGCGTTCATTAGCCGAAGTGTTTCTTAGGCTAGCTAGCAATGGGAATGTTTGCACTTCTAAAACGCGGTGGCATTAATACTGGGATGTGAATTACCACGTGATTTGGATCGAAAACGTAGCTACGATTAATATGCTGATGTATCGACTGCAACTAGAACATTTCGAATAAAGAGTAGCGGGTGTTATTTATGCGGCCCTCATCTTCAGTAGCTGTCGTAGCTGTTTTCGTTGTTAGGATTTCGTCACCTAAACCGGTAAAAACGGAACCCTACTAGTCTCACTTTCTTGACCGACTATCGGTCTACCCAACCCTTAAAACCCGTTTACCTCCAGAACGGGTGGACATAATAAGCGGAAATGTATCGCACTTCTTGCGGTAACCGGTCCCTTGGTGGTATAAAAAAGTGAGCTTCTATGTCAACGCAATCTAAAGATGCGACCGTTTATGTAAAGAAAATTTACGCGAAAGGTCAAAAAATGGCTTCAAGAACTATGCGACCTAACTGCTTAGGTCATCAGCCCCTAGACCTCGAACTACTTAAACCTAGCTATCCTAAGGGCATCACAGACATCTATGCCCGAGGTAGGATTCCAACCTGCGACTGAAGCAGCCGTGCGGTTCGTGACTGAAGCGCCTGGAACCGCACGGCCACCGCACCCGGCGAAACCCTATTCACCTCATGTATAATGATAATACATACTGTCTAGTGAGGATAAACTGTATTCGCCAGCAACTCAGATCATTTGATCGCGGAAGTTTTACGAAGCTACATTCAAACTTTGTTCGAAGTCGTCTGTAATATCCATTTATAAACACCCTAGGAACGTCGTATGCGATATCCACTTCTGAAGACGCTGGCAGATACTGCAGCACTATAACAAGTAGGTGGGAATTTATTGTTATTGGTCCATGCATGACACTTTATTTCAATATCAATTTAACGCGCCTAGGTGTCCGTATATGGCTGAAACTAATGAACAAAAAGTAAATAAACAGAAAACAATTTCGATGTTCAAATCAAATGAATGTCACATGTCGTAATTACAACATAATTTCGTTGTTACATCTACATGACTACATCAACAGGATTTCTTGGCATTCCGGACTTACGTGCCTGGCAGAAGGTTCGAGTTATTTCTCTACCGTCCCACTTATTAACAGTGTGCGGGAAAAAGGACCACTTAAATCTTTTCTTGCGAGCCTTGAGTTACATTATTACTATGGTTTCTTCCTGTGTAAGTTCCCGAGGAAATACCCTGATCTTGCTGAAACTTCGCTCAGTGAAAGAGGGGACAAAATAAGCTAACACGTGTCTCGGCTTATCTGCTTACACTCTACCACTTCTGAGAAAACGACGGTCAAAGTTTTCAATGCGCTGTTGCTATAGTGTAGATACCTCTTAGCGGGTAAGCATTCAACTAAACCGGTGGCTCTGCGGCTACCATAGCGACTTCGAAACTTTGCGCTGCGAGTTCGAAACCTGGTTTTTCCTTTTTTCCCCCCTCACTCTCTGAATTATCTACGAATGTTTATTCTAATTTATGTTCAAACACTGTTGTCGTTATTCGCCAGCTAATTTACGGTGTAAAGAAATAAGTTAAAAAGGGAACACACAGTGCGTAGTGGGGCGATCACTCTGTTGTAGAAATAATTCAGAAGCCAGGATCGCTTAAATACTGTTTACAGGATAACCGGTTTCCACACACTAAAGGTGCCATAATCGGATCTGAATGTAGATTAACATTTATATTTTATTATATTATTATAATTTTATATATTTTATATATTTATAGATTTATAATAATATTATATATTTTATATATTTTATTATATTATTTATATTTTTATTTTGGATGTAACGATACATGAGGCAGACCAGATGATTTTAGTTCAGCTTGTCTCATTCGTTTATTCCTTTCTAATTCATTAATTACACATAAAGTTAATTGGCGAATAATGACAACATTATTTCAACATAAATTAGAAAAAAAGATTCGTAGATAATTCTGATAGAGAGGCAGGAAAAAAAATAACAAAAATACCCAATATGGTCTCGAACACGGGAATCAAAGTTAAGAAGGAACGAGCGTGGCCACTGAGCCACTGCTTCAATTGCGTTCTCGGCAGCAGAAGGTATCTACACTAGAGCAACAGCGCGTTGATAACTTTGACCGTCGTTTTCTCGGAAACGGTCGAGTGTCTGCAGATAAGCCGAAACACATGTTCGCTTATTTTGTCCTCTCCTTTACTGAGCAAAGATTCCGGACAATCAGCCTATGACACTTGGCGAGTTCCCCTCGTTAGTCGAGTCGCTTCTTACGCCCGGCGAGAATTATGTATGCCTCAGAGTAAACTGCGCCACTTGGAAACACGGCGAGCGGGGATAAACACGTTTTCCTTCTTATAAGGCAACCTTCTACAGATAAAATTCACGAAATGTTCTTCAGGTTGCCTCAGATATTTCAGAAATGTTTCTTGCGTTAGGCCTGCCGCATATGCAAAACGTAAACATTTCATTTCATGAAACATTTATCAGGATAAGACATGACAAGAGTGGACCAGTCCCGTCTGAGAAAAAATTACAGATTCTAAGTTGCTCCACTATGTAATGACACGGGTACGGGCTTGCGATCTCTCGTTTATGCCATCGATTTCCGTGTTACACATACTTGGCCACTGCGTTGTGGCTGCCATCTTGGAGGAGGCAGTCTGTTTCCTGCCAGCGCTATTTCCGCAGCCGTTAGTAACCGCGACGAATCATTCAGTCAGCGCTAAATGGCCCATCTGGCTGAGGCAGACAAGGGCGCTATAATAGCACTTCATGCAGAGGGATTTTCAAATGGCTATATAACAAGTCGACGGTAGCCAGGTGGATCAGACGAAAGGAAGAGAGTGGTAACCTGAATGGGAGGCCTCATGGCCGTCGCCGCAAAACAACAGCAGCTCAGGATCAGCAGATACGCCGTTTCAGTGAGAACGAACCGTCCATTTGTCAACGCACGACAAATTCAGCAAATTCATGACGCTTGGAATGAGTTACTTGAATCTCCTAGTTCTGTGGCTCGAGTTGTGGGCTCAATGCCCAACAGACTTCCAGCTGTTGTGGTAGCCAAAGGAGGCTATACGCGATAGTAATCAGCATCAGCAGAGGTGTTATCTTTTTTTTTCAGCCCTTCACCAATCAGCTGCAAAAGCTGTTTCAAGTTTTTTTTTGTTTTTTTGTTTTTTTACAGGCGTATATGTTATATAATTTCAAGGAAACGCAATAAGTGGAATGTGGACAAACAGATAAATACACAGCAATATATGTAATATTTAATTCGATAAGAGATGAAATACTCACCTTATATATTCATGCAGTCTCTATAAAATGACACACGTGTAAATGCAAGAAGGGTACAAAACAGTTCAGCACAAATTACAAATATTGAGGAGAAGCTCGCCGATGAAGGCGTAATTGGAGTACAAAGGTTGGGCTAGAAGGAGAGGTAAGGAGGCCCGAAAAAGCAGAGAAAAATCAAATATACCTACAAAAAACTGGAGGAAGGTCTGGAAAAATATCATCAGTAAAATTATACCAACTAGAGTCAGTGCCGTATGGTGCGACGTTGCAAACGAAACCATACCCACAGCGGAACGATTACGAAAAATCAAATTGAGACCATCTCCATACTGCGACAAATGTGGGCTTGTAGAAACTGTAATAGGGGGAGACTTCAATCTACCAGGTAGAGAATGGGATAGTCACACAATCAGAACTGGAGCCAGGGACAGAGACTCTTGTGACATTATCCTGACTGCCTTGTCCGAGAATTACTTCGAGCAGATAGTTAGAGAACCAACTCGTGAAGCTAACGTTTTAGACCTCATAGCAACAAATAGACCGGAACTTTTCGACTCCGTGAATGTAGAAGAGGGTATCAGTGATCATAAGTCAGTGGTTGCATCAATGACTACAAGTGTAATAAGAAATGCCAAGAAAGGAAGGAAAATATATTTGCTTAACAAGAGTGATAGGGCACAAATCGCAGAATATCTGAGTGACCACCATCAAACGTTCATTTCTGAGGAAGAGGATGTGGAACAAAAATGGAAAAAATTCAGAAACATCGTCCAGTACGCCTTAGATAAGTTCGTACCGACTAAGGTCCAAAGCGAGGGGAAAGATCCACCGTGGTATAACAATCATGTACGAAAGGTACTACGGAAACAAAGAAAGCTTCATCATAGGTTTAAGAGTAGTCGAATCATAGCTGATAAGGAAAAGCTGAACGAAGCGAAAAAGAGCGTAAAGAGAGCAATGAGAGAAGCATTCAACGAATTCGAACATAAAACATTGGCAAACAATCTAAACAAGAACCCTAAAAAGTTTTGGTCATATGTAAAATCGGTAAGCGGATCTAAATCCCCTATTCAGTCACTCGTTGATCACGATGGCACCGAAACAGAGGACGACCGAAGAAAGGCAGAAATACTGAATTCAGTGTTCCGAAACTGTTCCACTGCGGAAAATCGTAACACGGTCCCTGACTTCAGCCGTCGCACGGACGCCAAAATGGAAAATATTGAAATAAACGATATCGGAATTGAAAAACAACTGCTATCACTTAGTAGCGGAAAAGCATCCGGACCAGACGAGATACCCTTAAGATTCTACAGTGATTATGCTAAAGAACTTGCCCCCTTTCTATCAGCAATTTATCGTAGATCGCTGGAAGAACGTAAAGTACCTAGCGACTGGAAGAAAGCGCAGGTCGTTCCCATTTTCAAGAAGGGTCATAAATCAGATGCGAATAATTATAGGCCTATTTCGCTTACGTCAATCTGTTGTAGAATAATGGAACATGTTTTGTGTTCTCGTATTATGACGTTCTTAGATAATACAAATCTCCTTCATCATAACCAACATGGATTCCGCAAACAGAGATCATGTGAAACTCAGCTCGCCCTATTTGCCCAAGAAATTCACAGTGCCGTAGACACTGGCGAGCAGATTGATGCTGTATTCCTGGACTTCAGGAAGGCATTTGATACGGTTCCGCACTTACGTTTAGTGAAAAAAAATACGAGCTTACGGAATATCGGACCAGGTTTGTGATTGGATTCAGGATTCCCTAGAAGAAAGAACACAACATGTCATTCTTAACGGCAGATGTAGAGGTAATTTCGGGAGTACCGCAAGGAAGCGTGATAGGACCTTTATTGTTTACAATATACATAAATGACTTAGTTGACAACATCGGTAGCTCCGTGAGGCTATTTGCAGATGACACGGTTGTCTACAAGAAAGTAGCAACATCAGAAGACTCGTACGTACTCCAGGAAGACCTGCAGAGGATTAATGCATGGTGCGACAGCTGGCAGCTTTCCCTAAACGTAGATAAATGTAATATAATGCGCATACATAGGGGCAGAAATCCATTCCAGTACGATTATGCCATAGGTGGTAAATCATTGGAAGCGGTAACGACCGTAAAATACTTAGGAGTTACTATCCGGAGCGATCTGAAGTGGAATGATCACATAAAACAAATAGTGGGAAAAGCAGGCGCCAGGTTGAGATTCATAGGAAGAATTCTAAGAAAATGTGACTCATCGACGAAAGAAGTAGCTTACAAAACGCTTGTTCGTCCGATTCTTGAGTATTGCTCATCAGTATGGGACCCTTACCAGGTTGGATTAATAGAAGAGATAGACATGATCCAGCGAAAAGCAGCGCGATTCGTCATGGGGACATTTAGTCAGCGCGAGAGCGTTACGGAGATGCTGAACAAGCTCCAGTGGCGGACACTTCAAGAAAGGCGTTACGCAATACGGAGAGGTTTATTATCGAAATTACGAGAGAGCACATTCCGGGAAGAGATGGGCAACATATTACTACCGCCCACACATATCTCGCGTAATGATCACAACGAAAAGATCCGAGAAATTAGAGCAAATACGGAGACTTACAAGCAGTCGTTCTTCCCACGCACAATTCGTGAATGGAACAGGGAAGGGGGGATCAGATAGTGGTACAATAAGTACCCTCCGCCACACACCGTAAGGTGGCTCGCGGAGTATAGATGTAGATGTAGATGTAGCGCACACCTTCTTATGTGAAAATAGACTCAGAATTTGGAACTGGACTAGGAAGAAATTAGCGCTATCAACAGAACCGCAAAACGTCATATACCGATAACTGAAGCTTTACAACACGAAATTGTTACCCGTCCGCAAAGAATAACAGTTATTCGTGGCTACTGGGACAGTTTGTGTTTTACGTCGGAATAAACAAAACTTAGGACTTAGAAGAGTGCATGTTTTATATTGCAGAAGAACATTATAAGCTGAAGAAGAATAACAAATATAAGGAATGGTTTAAAATTTTTTTATCTATTGCTTTGTGTGGGCTACAAAGAGGTGGACAGTTTTATTGATTAGAAGCAGAATACTATTCTTCCACATTTTTCATTCCTGGAATATTCTTTTACGTTGGTTCTAAAATCAGAACTGTTCTAATTTGGCATAACCCCTCCGGCTCCGAAACTTCTTCAATTTGTTGAAAAATAAATGGCTTCGTTACAGACCTCATATGCATCCAGTGCATAATAACTTAAATTGTGAATATATTTCTGAATGAATGTTTGTTATTTATTTTTCCATCACCCTGTTCACTGTTATAAGTTATGTTCCACAAGGAACGCCCACCATTGGATGCGACAATCTGAAATTTACTTTACCTTAATTACTACTTCAATTTTGTTCTACACTTTAAAGGAATATACGAGTGCAAACATGGAATACATGTCTATAATGCAGCTGTTTAGTGACAGGTATGGGGGAGGCAATGTGGCCAGGCCTCGGATTTTTTCGACCCCTGCCCTCTTTGCCTCTGCCTACCTGGTGCTGAAAGTTTTCTCAAACTTTAAAAAAAAAATAGTGCAGTGGTCAGCACGTCTGTCTAGTAAGCAGGAGGTCTAGGTTCGAAGCTCAGTCGGTCACAAATTTTCATCTGCCGTCGTTGCTGTATTTCAACGACCTGTGACAATGTGGACATCGGTCCTTCGATATTTAAGATGCAATTTTTTTTGAGGCGATAGAGGTGATTTGCGAACATTGGTCTTGCCATCAAAATAACGGGACTCCAACGGCATCCAATCCTTAGTCATACTTAAGTTTTTCGTGTTAATTTTCTCATTTCATTCTAAAATAAGGGCGTTGATATGAGAAGAGGAAATGAAATATACGCTTCCAAGACATAATATTTCCTTGTGTGCTGCTACTGCATACATGAAAGCCCTGCAGTTAATTTTTGTATGTTGGATAAATTTTGATATCACCTCACATTCCTTTGTGAGAAGGTTCCTATTTTCTTGGGATTCAAATAGTGGACATTTCATCACTGGTTATTCTGATGACTAATGACATGATACCCGCTGCAATTGCTCCATGGCACCTGTGAGTAGAGTCTCACGTTGGTTACTATAAGAACACGCAGGCAGTGATATCCGCTCACTGCAGTCAGAACCAAAGGTGATTTCTTTCTGTTTATGGCGAAGCGTCTGCTGCAGTGTCCACGCTCAGCCAACATAAACAAATCGCGGCGGCATTGGGCACTGCTGATCGCTGCGCTTGTCGCAGGCCTCGACAACAAGAGCGCACTGTCTCTGCTAACGATACTATAGAGTTAATACGTAATATGCAGGACGTGGGTTGGGTGAAAATTCAGTTTGTAACTTCCCATCGCATTAACATACTTTACAGTCATATTTGATGCAATATTTATTGCCGGTTGTCTCTCTAATGTTAATAGTATCGATTCAGATTGTGCATGAACACGAAAACTCTCTCTCACACACAAACACACACACACACACACACACACACACACACAGTCATTGATTCCAGTGGGGGTGACAACTACTGTGTGTTGAACAACACATGCACCAGTCAGTTCCTCAGTTGGTGTCGAGTGGATGAGTTTTTTCAATTACCTTGCATTGCAAGAATTGTAAGGAGGAGCCTGAAAGTAAATGGACTTGTATCCTAAAGAGCTGCGACAAAGCAAAACTTGACCGATTATCAGATAATTGTCCACATGGGTTTTGTGGACGAGTATACTTTTAGTAACCGCGCGTGATTAGCCGAGCAGTCAGGGGCGCTGCAGTCATGGGCTGCGTGGCTGATCCCGGCGCAGGTTCGAGTTCTCCCTCGGGCATGGGTGTGTGTGTTTGTCCTTAGGATAGTTTAGGTTAAGTAGTGTGTAAGCTTAGGTACTGATGACCTTAGCAGTTAAGTCGCATACGATTTCACACACATTTGAACATTTGTTCTTTTCCTGTAAATAAACTGTTATCTCGTTAGTTCATACATTTATCTTGAAATAACGTATTTGTAATAAGCACATTGTATTATTATTTTCCACAGTGTTTAAGAATTCAGGCCATGCCATAGATAAGTGATCTATATTCAACAGTCCGATTAAGAATGTGGTTTACCCAGTCTATCATATGATGAGAGTCGTAGTCGGATATCCACATTAAGACTACCTAGCTGAATCCGATTAGAACGATCTGGTATCGAAATGAAATTACAGAATCGGATAATATGAACGTCTGTATTGCAACAATGCTCCGCACATAAATTCCTATGATGGAGTAACAGGTAGCAACTGCCTAAGAGAAAGTGAGAAATATGTCTACTAGTAGCAATGTAACGTAATTATAACCCACATTTATGTGATGGAAATACTGAATCGAACAATACCCATCTATTTCAGTGGTGGGAAGATACACCATATCGGATTTGCTGAGACATAATGACAATAATAATAATAATAATAAAAATAATAATCGCGTGTGGCGGATAGGGGAAACCCTCCCCCATAAGGGTGGTACCGAGGAAATCAAATACTAGGGGTGAAGCAAATACTAACACAATCCGGAACGGCTACTCAATCCGTTGAACCCAAAATCCAGACACGTCTGAGTGAAAATCACCGCTACTCTGGTCACCATCTGTTAGCTCAATGAGCTTGGCTGAAAATATTTGCTTTCAAAGGCTTCAACACCCTCTGGTCCTGTCCGGTCCTGGTATCACCCAAGCACAACCAATGAAACACAAGCAAACATGAACTATGCAAGCAAAGTCAACTTTACCCCAGGAGGTACACAGCCCGGCTGTCGACAGGCGGCAGCTGGATTTTCGGATTCTGGGGAGTCCAGGTTAGCACGACAGAGAATATCGAAGATCTCTGGTAAATTTCCCTACGAGCAAAAAACATGCATTTAAAAGGAAACATCGATACCTTGATCCAAACACGAAAACTAAATAATCTCACAAAAGAAATTGTGCGCACACTCCGCTGCAGAGTGAAAATCTCATTCTGGAAACATCCCCCAGGCTGTGGCTAAGCCATGTCTCCACAATATCCTTTCTTTCAGGAGTGCTAGTTCTGCAAGGTTCGCAGGAGAGCTTCTGTAAAGTTTGGAAGGTAGGAGACGAGATACTGGCAGAAGTAAAGCTGTGAGTACCGGGCGTGAGTCGTGCTTCGGTAGCTCAGATGGTAGAGCACTTGCCCGCGAAAGGCAAAGGTCCCGAGTTCGAGTCTCGGTCGGGCACACAGTTTTAATCTGCCAGGAAGTTTCAGCTATGTAGCCGTTTATTTCCTGGGGTGGTGCAGAATTATCCTACAAAATTTACTCTCTAATAACAGTAATTTGTTATTTCGATAAACATCTCGAATGATTGTCACATAAGCGGTGACATAATGGATGAAAATTCATGTTTTTGGGTCCAGAAAGCTCTATGCAACAGAAACTGCAGATTTTCATTGCGAAATTGCCGGCTTGTTCATGTCTGGGGTAATAATAGAGGGCTGTTTGCCTGGGTTGTCTGCTAGCGTAGTGAAAGGAAGGTCTAGTTTGTTTTCGGTTCTAATCTCTATGGAGGCAGGTAGAACATCAGTAAAGCAATGTTAAGAAATTCTCGCGCCCCCCATACGTTTAATCACTACCTTTATTCTGTACTGGCGTCCTGTGGATGTCAATATGACACTCTTGTAGAATTTCATACATGTTACTGCCTACTTTTTCCGCTTCTGTCAATAATGGAATTGACTTAAGCGTGGCACTGAATGATTTTTAAGTGAATTTCGTTATGAATCTTCACGCATTGCTAAATTTGCACACTTTCATGGTAGGTCAGCAACGGTAATCCAGAATGACTGGTCTGAACGTTGACACAGACGGTTTCGCGGCCGAATGCGGATAATGTTTTGCTACTTCGTACCGATCTGTACTTGTTTGTCTTACTGAAACAGTTATGTTATCTCGATAAGTTGAAATTCATTTTTATTGGTCCAGTTCATACCAATTAGCGTTTCTTATTCCAGTTCTGTCTTATATTTACGTCTTGTATTTAACACACTAATCAGCATTAATATAGTCTTACAGATTATTGAAAACAGTCTAAAAAAGTTCAGATAGTTTGTCAATTTCACGCCTGTCCATATTATGTTGGTAGCACTTCGTCGCCTTGCCTGTTATGCTGTGTAGCAAACTTTAAAGCCGTGCGGATCAGCATAACGAAAAGGCGAGGGGTCTCGCTCGTTTTGTCCACGACTGTACATTACCATGAGTGGTGAGGTACACGTACACATGTGGTTTCCGTTTTCAATTACGGAGTGGAATAGTGTGTCCCGACATGTCAGGCCAATAGATGTTCAATGTGGTGGACATCATTTGCTGCACACAATTGCAATCCCTGGCGTAATGAATGTCGTACACGCCGCAGTACATCTGGTGTAATGTAGCCGCAGGTTGCCACACTAGTTGTTTCATATCCTCTGGGGTTGTAGGCACATCACGGAACACATACTCCTTTAACGCACCCCACAGAAAGAAGTCCAGAAGTGTAAGATCAGGAGAACGGGCTTGCCAATTTATGCGTCCTCCACGTCCTATGAAACGCCCGTCGAACGTGTACGTTACGGGGTTATTACGAATGATTGAAGCGATTACACAGCCCTACAATAACTTTATTATTTGAGATATTTTCACAATGCTTTGCACACACATACAAAAACTCAAAAAGTTTTTTTAGGCATTCAAAAATGTTCGATATGTGCCCCTTTAGTGATTCGTCAGATATCAAGCCGATAATCAAATTCCTCCCACACTTGGCGCAGCATGTCCCCATCAATGAGTTCGAAAGCATCGTTGATGCGAGCTCGCAGTACTGGCACGTTTCTTGGTAGAGGAGGTTTAAACACTGAATCTTTGACATAACCCCACAGAAAGAAATCGCATGGGGTTAAGTCGGGAGAGCGTGGAGGCCATGACATGAATTGCTGATCATGATCACCACCACGACCGATCCATCGGTTTTCCAATCTCCTGTTTAAGAAATGCCGAACATCATGATGGAAGTGCTGTGGAGCACCATCCTGTTGAAAGATGAAGTCGGCGCTGTCGGTCTCCAGTTGTGGCATGAGCCAATTTTCCGCGGGCCACGCGTGAAACTTGCCCGCACGCGTTCAACCGTTTCTTCGCTCACTTCAGGCCGACCCGTTGATTTCCTCTTACAGAGGCATCCAGAAGCTTTAAACTGCGCATACCATCGCCGAATGGAGTTAGCAGTTGGTGGATCTTTGTTGAACTTCGTCCTGAAGTGTCGTTGCACTGTTATTACTGACTGATGTGAGTGCATTTCAAGCACGACATATGCTTTCTCGGCTCCTGTCGCCATTTTGTCTCACTGCGCTCTCGAGCGCTCTGACGGCAGAAACCTGAAGTGCGGCGTCAGCCGAACAAAACTTCATGAGTATTTCTACGTATCTGTAGTGTGTCGTGACCATATGTCAATGAATGGAGCTACAGTGAATTTATGAAATCGCTTCAATCTCATATATATATATATATATATATATATATATATATATATATATATATATATATAGGGTGTTACAAAAAAGTACAGCCAAACTCTCAGGAAACATTCCCCACACACAAAGAAAGAAAATATGTTATGTGGACATGTGTCCGGGAACGCTTATTTTTCCATGTTAGAGCTCATTTAATTACTTCTCTTCAAATCAGATTAATCATGGAATGGAAACACACAGCAACACAACGTACCAGCGTGACTTCAAACACTTTGTTACAGGAAATGTTCCAAATGTCCTCAGTTAGCGAGGATACATGCATCCACCCTCCGTCCCTGATTCGCTGATGCAGCCCTGGAGAATGGCGTATTGTATCACAGCCGTCCACAATACGAGCACGAAGAGTCTCTACATTCGGTACCGGGGTTGCGTAGACAAGAGCTTTCAAATGCCCCCATAAATGAAAGTCAAGACGGTTGAGGTCAGGAGAGCGTGGAGGCCATGGAATTGGTCCGCCTCTACCAATCCATCGGTCACCGAATATGTTGTTGAGAAGCGTGCGAACACTTCGACTGAAATATGCAGGGGCTGCATCGTGCATGAACCATATGTTGTGTCGTACTTGTAAAGGTACATGTTCTAACAGCACAGGTAGAGTATCCCGTACGTAATCATGATAACGTGCTCCATTGAGCGTAGGTGGAAGAGCATGGGGCCCAATCAATACATCACCAACAATGCCTGCCCAAACGTTCACAGAAAATGTGTGTTGATGACGTGATTGCAGAATTACAAGCGGATTCTCGTCAAGTGGGCCAACTGGCGGTGAATCGAGGAAGTACACTATATACTGAAGAAACTAAAATGAGCTCTAACATGGAAATTAAGCGTTTCCAGACACTTGTCCACATAACATCTTTTCTTTATTTGTGTGTGAGGAATGTTTCCTGAAAGTATGGCCGTACCTTTTTGTAACACCCTGTATATGCCATGTTGAAGAAGGATCTCGCCTCGTCCCCATCGTCAGGTACTGGTAAAAACCCTGAAAATCACAATATCATGCGGCGCAAAGCGATACTTGCGGACTTCCTTCGGCGCCGGATGCTGAGGAGGCTGGATCAGGTGGAGCTATGTCCGACAACTGCGGCCGTGAAGCAGTTCCGCCGGCGATGGTCCATCTCGTGGTTGCGAACGATAGGAGGTGAGAAACAGTTGCAATGCTTGATCCCACAGTGTGTGCGGTGCGAAGTTCTGGCAAGTTCCACTCCGCCGTTGAACCGTGGATGGAACGGTGCACTAATTAGATACTGTAGGTCATTGCGATCACAGAATGTTTCAGATTCATTTGACGTGAACTAAGCGTCGACCGACTCTATGAATTCAGGAAAACCTTCGAGGCCAAAAATAGAGAACAACGCCTGAACTGCGCTGCGTGAAGTTGTCGAGTTCACTGGCACAGCAAAAAGAAACTTGCCATGAGTCAACCACAATCAACCAACAAGTGGTCCCAAAAGATTCCGCAAAATCGATGTGCACACGTTGTCATGGTGTATGCGACTTAGGCCAAGCAGAGAATTTTTGTGCAGGAGCGGACTGAAGTTCCGCACATGCGTGATACTGTGACGTCATCTTTTCTATTTCAGTGTCCATACCTTGCCGAGTACAGTGTCAACGCTTTAACTGTTTCGTACGAACAAACCCCCAGTGTCCTTGGTGAAGTAACTACAACACTTCTTTTTTCAAAAGCTTTGGGGATCAACATACATGTCAGTCCACTGTCATTTTGAACAAGAATCACACCTTGCTGTACAGCGAGGCTATGCCGACGTGCAAAGTATCGGCGCACTACAGAGTTCTTTATGGTATGAAGCAAGCCAGGCCAAGATGTGCGGAAGTATTTTAGCAAAATTTTCAGATCTGAATCAGCTCCCGTGGCCTGTGCAAGTTTCCTGTTGTTCAGAGGATAGGATTCAAGCAATTCAGAATCCTGAGCATCGATGTGACAAGATGCAGCAGAAGCGTCAAAGTCAGTATCAGGGCCAATCGGAAGACGTGAAAGTGAGTCCACATTACCATGGTGAGCTGTCGGACGATACACAATCTCGTATTGGTACTGAGACAACAAAAAATCCCATCGTTGCAGTTTTTGGCCAGTTCGCACAGGACTGCAATGGCTTGTGATCCGTTACTAAGTACGAGAATTTTCTGCCATACAAATAGTGGTGGAGTTTGGTGACACTATACAAAATAGCCAATGCCTCTTTCTCTATTCTTGAATGGTTACAATGAGCTTTGGACAACAATTTTGATGCAGAAAGCATTAGGTCTGTCTTTATCACAAATACCGTATGAAAGAACTACATCGATTCCGCAAGAGAAAGCGTCAACTTGCAACACAGCTGGCTTTTCAGGATCAAAGTGAACCAAGCATCGATCACTGAGCAAAGCGTCTTTAAGTTTTTGAAAAGCTTCTTGGCACTCATCTGTACAAACAAAGGGGACGTTCTTGGAATGCAGGCGATGAAGTGGAGCTGCGATTTATGGAGCGTTCGGTATGAACCTAAAATAACAGTTTATTTTCCCTAAGACTGACTGCAGTTCTATGACAGTTCGAGAAAATGGCACGTCACATATGGCTAACAAATGTGACTGAAGACGATATACACCTTGACTGTTTGTGAAATGACGAAGATATTGTAACTCAGGTTCAAATTAAATACACTTGTCTAGTCTACACTTTAGTCCTGCATCAGATAACACAGGAAACAAAGCACACCAATTTAGAATGTGTTCTTCCAGTGTACGATCTGCTACGACAATATCGTTGTAGAGTTTGGTTCTTGAGCAGTCAGCTGTTCCAAATACCGTTGGAAAATGACGGGTGCGGAAGCACTGCCAAAAGGCAAACGTAAATATTTACACAAGTCCAAATGAGTGTTCACAACACTCATGGTTTGAGATTCTTCATCTATTGGTAACTGAAGATGTGCATCGCTAAAACCAGTTTTGGAAATGTAGCGACCAGCTACTGATCTGTCCATGAGATCCTATGGGTGTGTGAATGGAGAGGTATCAATCACAATTTGGGGTTTGACTATAAAGTCAACACAGAGGGGAAGGTTTTGGGAGCAAAACCAGTGGACTCGCCCATTGCTAGTTTGTATGGGTGCAATAGCTCTGCTACCTTCGAATTCTTTAAGTTCAGCAGCGACTTTGCCCCGTAGTGCAATGGCCCTGACAAAATTTCGATTGAGCGTTGTCTTCATAGCAATATACGAGTATGCTACAAATTTCTTAGCCTTGCCTAAACCTTCAGAAAAGAGTTCAGGGAATTCTTTAAAGTTAGCTACACTGTCTTTGGAACTGAATACAGTCACTGACAACACATTGTCCTGAATTTGAAAGCTAAACAGATAAAACGAATCAAGGCCAAATATGTTCTCACAATCACATGACTGTAGCCCAGTGAAACTCACAGTCCCCCGTATGCAAGCGGTACATTGCAGGCACAGTACATTTTCCGAGAACAGGATTGTATTGTCCATTATAAGCCGTCTGTTGCGTGCTAGCTTCAGACAGGCGTGGGGAGCCTAACACTTCATATGCGTAATGATTCAGGAATGCAACACAGGCAATCATGTCCAACTGAAATTACACACGTTTATCACTAATATGCAAATGAACAAAAAGTTTGTTGGACTGACATAGCACTGAAGAAACTGTTTGCCTGTTAGATTTGCTAACGCCTGCAGCAGGCTTTCGTACACTGCATTGATTATATGGACCAGATTTTTGTGAGTGGGCAGAATTCTTATGTTCGTTCTGTTGCAAACATACGGATTGCATGTGACCTTTCTTACGACAAACGTAACACTGAATTTGTCTGGAAGGCCTGTCTTGGCGTTTCTAGTGTAAATAGCACCGAGGGCATGGTTTAATTGTGTTCAGTGATGCAGCCGCCTGTTTAGAGAACTGTTTAAATAGCTTGGCACGTGTGTGCTGTCGCTACCCACTGGACCTGCTCTGAGCACAGGACGAGTCAACCTGACAAATTGGTGGCTACTCAAATGTATTGGTCGCTATGGCACCTGAATAGTACTCATCTAGATTTTGCACTAAGTGATGAAATGATGAATATGACTTTCAGAATCTGTTCACTAAGTTTGACATCTTTTAAATTGTACACGGTCGCATCATGCAACAAAACACCTGAATATAAAGCACCACAAGCACAATTTAAAGTGCATTTCCTCGTCATACCCTTCCAATCTGTTACCCACTCGCTATAAGTTTGTTCTGACAGTTTCTTGCAATAAAAGAATTGGTATCTACCTGCCACCACATTCGCTTGTTGTTCGTAATAGTTAGAGAATCTACAGCCTGAGTAGCGTTAGGAAACAATTTGTCAATGAAAGGAAAGACTGTACTTCTTACCGTTCACAAAAATTAATGTAGTTTCCCAATACCTGGTACATTGCGAACAATGCTGTGGGAATCATACTGTTGCAACCACTCAAGCCATTCATTCTCTTTTTCGTTGAAATCTCATAAAAGCGGTATGGCACTAGAAGGTACAGTTGTTGCATGTTGGGCTGCGTTACGTGTCTGGTTCGCAAATAACTGCTGTACCGTATTGAGAAGGTTTGCAATCTGCGGTGTCTGAAACTGAAACACCTGTGTTAGCAGTGTTGCATCTATCGCTTGCAGCTGAGGCACCTGTGGAGGGCGTGAGACAGGCGGTCTTTAGTTCTGGACTAGGCAAATGCAATAAACAGAAAATGGAAGCAATAAAAATAAATGCACAAACAAAGAAAATTTCTACAACGCCACCTGAAAACACTCAACGGAAAAAACACTATAAGACACGTTGTTGAATTGGATTGTTTGAGGGAAGAGACCAGCGAGGTCATCAGTCTCATCGGATTAGGGAAGGACGAGGAAGGGAGTCGGCCGTGCCCTTTCAAAGGAACCATCCCAGCATTTGCCTGGAGCGATTTAGGGAGATCACGGAAACCTAAATGAGGATGGCCGGATGCAGGATTGTACCGTCGTCCTCCCGAATGATAGTCCAGTGTGCTAACCACTGCGCCACCTCGCTCGGTAAGAGACACTGTTTAAAACATGTAAACACACCTCTGTGAAGAAAAGACAAGGTAAAATTAAGGAGCCAGCAAAACACAAAAGCTCAAGAAAAAAAAGAAGAAAACTGTGGAAGCCAGGCTCTGGGTCGTGGCTATGGTATTCGTTAAACACGTCGCCAATCTTTCGTCCAGCCTCATCGTCAATCTTGTTGTGTCTACGAACCCTGTACACACCATTAGATATACAATCAAATAATCAAATACAATATTTAACTTTGGTAACTGCGCAGATGTGTCACAACGAAAGGCGACATACCGAAAATTAGTCTTTGTAGTGACTGCTGATCTCTGACTGACAAAAGTCTTTCCTGAACCGCTATCGAAGAGCCTAACGCTGACGCTGCTATCCAAGTGGTTAATCTTGACACTGCTACTGAACTCGGGCGCCACCAATCGGGCGCGGCTGTTATGTCCTCTCCACCTAGGGGCTGCTGTTGCGTTGTCGTCCTCGAAGGAAGGTCGGTCAGCATGTCAATGGCTGAGTTCTTCGCACAGTCTTCTCTTCTTTGTCTTTCCTGACTGTCGTGCCGGCGCCTGACTTTACGCCGTAACATTATTAATCTATAGGAAATACACAGGGAGTACTAGCACAGCTTTTTGGAATTACAGAAAGTAATAAAATGATGGACGTTTGAAACAATGATATAGTTTTGTCGTGTGTTTTGTCTCACGTTTCCTGCAATGACTAATTAATAATTTAAAATAAAAAAACTAGTCTATTATTCCTTGCAGACATGCCTATATATTAATTCAAACCAATTGCAGAAATATAAGTTTATTAGTGCACTCACAATCCGTTGCGTCAACTTGAGGTACAGTATTTTTATATGGAGTCCTATAACTGACAGCCACGTATTGCGTGCCCATAACGCAGTACCCACACATGAAATTAAAAACTAGCATTAATAAAATTCTTAAACAGGTTGTCAGCACGTACGCTCAGGTGCCAAAAGCCACGGAATAGCGATAAGCACATTTATAGACGGTGGTAGTATCCATCAACAAGGACTAAAAGGATAGTTTATTGGCGTAGCTGTTATTTTTACACAGATAATTCATATGAAAAGTTTGCTGACGTAATTATGCCCACAAGACGGGAATTAACAGGGTTTGAACGCGGAACGATATGTGGAGCTAGGCGCATAGGACATTCCGTTTCAGAAATCATCAGGGAATTCAATATTCCGAGGTTCGTAGTGTCAAGCGTGTACCGAGATACCGAGTTTAGCAAATTTCGGGCACTACGAGGCGCATTCAAGTTCTAAGGCCTCCCATTTTTTTTCTCCGGACTGGAAAGAGATAGAAACATGCGCATTGTTTTAAAATGAGGCCGCGTTCATTGTCAATACGTCCCAGAAATGGCAGGACCGTACGGCAGATGGAATTTTACCGCCAGCGGCGAGAATGAGAACTGTTTTGAATACTTAAAATGGCGACGTTTTCCTTACTTGAACAGCGCGCAATCATTCGTTTTCTGAATTTGCGTGGTGTGAAACCAATTGAAATTAATCGACAGTTGAAGGAGACATGTGGTGACGGAGTTATGGATGTGTCGAAAGTGCGTTCGTGGGTGCGACAGTTTAATGAAGGCAGAACATCGTGTGACAACAAACCGAAACAACCTCGGGCTCGCACAAGCCGGTCTGACGACACGATCGAGAAAGTGGAGAGAATTGTTTTGGGGGATCGCCGAATGACTGTCGAACAGATCGCCTCCATAGTTGGCATTTCTGTGGGTTCTGTGCACACAATCCTGCATGATGACCTGAAAATGCGAAAAGTGTCATCCAGGTGGGTGCTACGAATGCTGACGGACGACCACACGGCTGCCCGTTTGGCTTGTTGCCAAGCAATGTTGACGCGCAACGACAGCACGAATGGGACTTTCTTTTCGTCGGTTGTGACAATGGATGAGACATGGATGTCATTTTTCAATCCAGAAACAAAGCGCCAGTCAGCTCAATGGAAGCACACAGATTCACCGCCACCAAAAAAATTTCGGGTAACCACCAGTGCTGAAAAAATGATGGTGTCCATGTTCTGGGACAGCGAGGGCGTAATCCTTACCCATTGCGTTCCAAAGGGCACTACGGTAACATGTGCATCCTACGAAAATGTTTTGAAGAGCAAATTCCTTCCTGCACTGCAACAAAAACGTCCGGGAAAGGGCTGCGCGTGTGCTGTTCCACCAAGACAACACACCCGCACATCGAGCTAACGTTACGCAACAGTTTCTTCGTGATAACAACTTTGAAGTGATTCCTCATGCTCCCTACTCACCTGACCTGGCTCCAAGTGAATTTTGGCTTTTTCCAACAATGAAAGACACTCTCCGTGGCCGCACGTTCACCAGCCGTGCTGCTATTGCCTCAGCGATTTTCCAGTGGTCAAAACAGACTCCTAAAGAAGCCTTCGCCGCTGCCATGGAATCATGGCGTCAGCGTTGTGAAAACTGTGTGCGTCTGCAGGGCGATTACGTCGTGAAGTAACGCAAGTTTCATCGATTTCGGGTGAGTAGTTAATTAGAAAAAAAATCGGAGTCCTTAGAACTTGAATGCACCTCGTACCTCTCACCGCGTACAAAACAGTGGCCGATGGCCTTCCCTTTACGACCGAGAGCGGCGGCGTTTACATAGAGGTTTCACTGCTAACAGACAAGCAGTACTGCGTGGAATAACCGCATAAATCAATGAAAGCTCACTGCCAAACTTATGGCATTTAATGTCGCTCGGAGCAGTAACGAATAGGCTGTACAAGCCGTATCGTAAGTTAGGGGTAGCGCCTTAACAAAGCAAAGTAATCAGCGTCTTCCAGAAATTACTTTCTGATAATGAATATTATTCGCATCGTAAATAGTCACAATCCGTTGCATGGACGTCTGGCATAGAATACATCAGAGTTTTCTTACTGCAATAAAAATGTAGCAAACATACATTTCAACGAACTCAATTAATCACTGGACAATTAAAAATTGGATTTGCGTACTTTCTACTTACAAGACTTTAATGGCATAATTTTGTTATTTTATTTCGATTGTAGAAGGCTTTTGAAAGTCAAATTACGTTTATTTTTTGTTGAGTGAATACTTTAATTGGGGACCAGAAAAGCAATTAACTAGGTGTCATATCTAATAACTAGGCTAGCGACCTCAATTTAGCTATGAACAGAGATAGTAGATGGTATTGTGTGTTCGTTGCCTAGCTCTTTGCTTAACAAGCTCCAAGTCGTCACATTTAAGCATTTCCGCTCGTCATCGGCAGTACAGCTTTGACAAGAATCATTAGCCTTCCTACTACTCGCTTCAGTTTTTAACCAATTTCATGCAGAATACGAAACTGTTAGACTTTTTCTTTAAGTATAGTTACGTATTTTCCACTAAATAAAACAATGTTCGGGCTACTAACAGCTGACAAGTTCAAGTGGCTCTGAGCTCTATGGGACTTAACATCTCAGCTCATCAGTCCCCTAGAAATTAGAACTAGTTAAACCTAACTAACCTAAGAACATCACACACATCCATGCCCGAGGCAGGATTCGAACCTGCGACTGAAGCGGTCTCGTGGTTCCAGACTGCAGCGCTTAGAACCGCTGACATATCCATTTCGATTAGATAATATTTTTCATATCAAATGCCACTGACACGATCACAGAAATCATTGAACTATGGCATGATTTCAGCACTGTGCAATTTTCAGTTGCTACTCCTACAAAATTACGACGACAGGAGTACCATTTAAAAACTGCACATTCTAAAAATCGTGTAATATAAGTGACAGGTTTCGTACCACAGTCGAGATGAAAAATGGAATTGTTTTTTTAACATTGACCAGAACTACGTTCAAACAGAAGGCGTAGGTGCTTAAAATGATACTGTGAAATGATGGTCGCAAACCATAAATGTAAAAGCTGCCTAACTGCCGGGCAAGGAGTTTTCGTTCAACCATAATTATTCACACGAGCCTTAGAGAAATTGTACTTACGATTCAACCAGAATTACCAAAATGAATATAGATCACATCTTAAATCATTGTGTTTCGCTGGTGACATTTTAATAATATCTGTATCTCAAGAACAAATAAAGTTCAACCATCAAGGCAAGTACTTAACAGAACGAGCCTGAAAGCAGACATTGACTTCAGTTATAACACCACCCAAGTAATTTAAAGTGAATACTTGGGAAAGAGAATGGTACATATTCATATGAAGTATTCATTTTATGCCTAGTGATATTAAAAATAAGGACCGAATGTTTAGGGAAAGAAAACAAAAATGATTAAACGCAGTTTTGAATGTTTATGTTAGATTAATGATATTTGTTTCGTTGATTAAAGTAGAAAGTGTGTAGAAGGTATTAATAAAGGTGTGCTACATGTTTTTTTTAACGGCTGCGAGACAGATTTTCAGAACGACAGTAACTAAAATACTCATAATTCTTTGCAAGGAGTGAAGAGATGACTACTGTAAGTCAGTTGAGGAGGAAGGAAAGCAGATTAAATGATGAAGAGCCAGACTGGAGTAAAAGACATAATTACGAGATTGATGACATTGACTTGGAGTGTGTTGGGAAATGTAGCCATCCGAATGCCTCTCACGTGGACCTCAGCAGATTTTTCTTGATCTCCAAGAAGGTGATTATGAAATGACAGGTAGGTGACACAACGAGGCATGCGATCATAATCTTTGTTGGTTAAAATACTTAGAAAGATCTGAACCCATTATTTGGCTGTAGATGTGAAAATATTTGTGTATGCAAGTGTGTGTGTGTGTGTGTGTGTGTGTGTGTGTGTGTGTGTGTGTGTCTGCGTGTGTGTGTGTGTGTGCGATTATGTGTGTGTGCGTGCGCGGGGCCCGATGGGACATTGTGAATGCTTCTTACAACGAATCAAGAGATAAAGGTTTCGATAGTTTGCCATTTATAACTTTTCACCTCAGGCAATTATCTGTTGCTACTGAAAGCTTCCTCGTACCTTCTTGGGCTAAACTGAGAACATGGGACGCTAAAATGCCGCTTTGCACATAATTTCTACCTAAGAACAATTTCTACACAATATGATTACTGTTCGGTTCAAAGATTCAAGGGTAGGAGATGCATTCATTGCGCAACGAAGAAGGAAAGAAGAGCCTGAACGGGTATTCGAGGGCATCCAAGATCACGGTTACGCTTTGCAATTACCTAGCCTGATTCATATGTGTGAGGATGTCCTCCCTGACATGTAAAAAATGGTTCAAATGGCTCTGAGCACTATGGGACTTAACAGCTGTGGTCATCAGTCCCCTAGAACTTAGAACTACTTAAACCTAACTAACCTAAGTACATCACACACATCCATGCCCGAGGCAGGATTCGAACCTGCGACCGTAGCAGTCGCGCGGTTCCGGACTGCGCGCCTAGAACCGCGAGACCACCGCGGCCGGCCCTGACATGCAGATCACGCACAACGAGAATGTCCAACCTCACATTTTAAGCCTAACAACTGTTCGCATAAGAACATGTAATAGTCAATTCGAACACAGTATGGATCTGCATAAAGTCTGACATTCTCACGACCTTGCTTTATCTTATAGGGCTGTAAAAGCCTGAAAAATTGCCGGCCGGGGTGGCCGAGCTGTTCTAGGCGCTACAGCCTGGAACCGCACGACCGCTACGGTCGCAGGTTCGAATCCTGCCTCGGGCATGGATGTGTGTGATGTCCTTAGGTTGGTTAGGTTTAAGTAGTTCTAAGTTCTAGGGGACTGATGACCTTAGATGTTAAGTCCCATAGTGCTCAGAGCCATTTGAACTATTTGAACCATGAAAAATTCAAAATATTTGTGTTGATGGCAGTTCTATTCACTTTGATTAATGCTTCTGCTGAAGGTACAATGTACTGAATAATCTGTTCTCAAATCAAGTACTGTTCCGTACACGAGAATGAGTGAACGTAATAGCACAAGTGGACAGTTCAAAAATCGCACAAGCTTCATAAATGACTGAAGAATGTAAATAAATTATAGATACTTTAGTGAACTTCTGATTATTAATAACGAATGCCGTACGCTAATCTTACAGATGGAGGACTGAAGTACCGATACCGTGTCGCGTGTATGGATATCTCGCTCTTTGAACAGCTGAACTTACGTCTGCACACGACTACACATACATCTACAGATTTGAAAGATTTGTAGACAAAATATTACGCCTAGCTGTGAGAGCAATAGCACGACCGCAACATGTACTGTGCAGCGTGGGGAACGGCTTTCAGGGCGTAACCCAATGCAGTACACAGCGTCCACAAACCTACTCCACCATACATGTAAAACCAGAACAGCAAAACTGCCGATTGCAGAAAACAAAGTCGTCAGCATAAAACCGGAAACGGAGTAGGAGATTGATTGGCAATGTGGCCAGGCTAAGTTATACCTCAAAATATGCTCAAATGTGTGTGAAATCTTATGGAACTTAACTGCTAAGGTCATCAGTCCCTAAGCTCACACACTACTTAAACTAGATTATCCTAAGGACAAACACACACACCCATGCCCGAGGGAGGACTCGAACCTCCGCCGGGACCAGCCGCGCAGGCCATGACTGCAGCGCCCTAGACCGCTCAGCTAATCCCGCGCGGCAAGGTATACCTAATTTTCAGCTATAGCAGTAGTCGGAAATGAAAAGGAATGAGTGATTATAATCTCCTGCTGTTGAAGAATGATGTAGAATAAGGGATAATACCACTGTAATGGCCTAAAAGAAGCGTTCCTTGGCCATGGTTTTGGGGGTAGAAGGAAAGGTGATGGAAAAATAATACTTATGGTAGTTACTGAGCATGTATTCCAGTATACCACAAAAAATATTTAAGGAAAAATATTACAAAATGGCGACACTGCACCAGTTCTCCCGAGGCACAATGAATTTGAGTCAATCTACTGCACGCACTGTAACTGGTGCCGATTTGAATCTGGAGAAAAGAAAATTCTATGTAATCTACATGTGTCTAGCTAGCGAAACTTGTAGGGAATTTTAAAAATATTGACTTTTGTGTAATTGACGAGTGTTTTAATAAAGTCGTTAAATTTTCGTCATAAAAATGGTCATTTGCTAATAAATCGTGTTTAAATTAACTTATCAAAAATCCCCTATTTGGTTCACAGTGAAGTGTCATTTCGAAGTTCTGCTTAAATTTTCAAATAAAAAGACTAAAAATTGGTGGAATTATGCTACGTGCCGTTTTGAAACATCGTGATCCGAGAAAAACGCGTTTGAAATACTTCAGTCTGACACCCAGCGGTTTCATGTCTTCTTCAACTCCATCCCACCTATCTCTTTCTTGGGCGTCCCCTCCGTCGTCTGCCTCCAGCTTGGCCATCAAAAATCCTCTTACATGCTCTGTCTTATTCCATTCTGACCACGTGCCCTGCCCACCGCAGTCTTCTTATTTTAATGGTAGTGACAATGTCAGGTTCTTCATAAAGGTATTGTAGTTCTGCATTCGTACATATGTGCCAACCTTCTTGCTCATATATTGGGCCATATATTTTACGTAGCACCTTTCTCTCCCAAATGCTAAGGATTCTTTCCTCATTTACAGTCAAGGTCCACGTTTCGACACAGTATTATAAAGATTTGCTATAAGTATCGCCGGAGTGGTCTTCGTTCAACCTCTACTTCTACGTCCTCCCCCTACATAAACAGGTCAAAAGCCGCTGATGGCATGCCCACTTTACCTTCGGTGACGCCATTCCACAAATACCGTACACTCTTTAACATTATGGCCGAAATTTCCGTAGCTAAATTGTGATTATGGAGTCTAGGTATGACACATTCTATACAGTTTCCTTAAAAAAGACTTAGTCATTTTGTTTGATCACAATGTATATACAAACTGGCACCTACCCTACAGTTTTCGGAAAATCCGTTCCCAAAGAAGACGAAGTAAATATTCCAGAATTCAAATGGAGAACAACTGTCAGCATGAGTAACTTATAAGTAGATATCCCGGGTGTAATGAAGCAGTTTAAAGCACTTAATAAAAGCAAGTCTTCCGATACAAATACCACACCAGCAAGGTTCCTGTCAGAGTGTGCTGATGCCAAACCCCCATACTTTCCAATCATAAAAAATCGGTCGCTCGACAAAATATCCGTACCAAAAGTAATAAAAAAATTGAAAGTTGTACAAGTGACACCGATATCCAGGAAAGTAAAATAGAAATAATCCACTGAACTACAGAGCCATATCACTAATGCCAATTTGCAGTATGATTCTGGGACATGTATTGTGTTCGAACATTATGAATTACTTCGAAGGTAACAGTCTATTGACACAGAGGTCACGAGGGTTCAGAAAACATCGTTCTTGTGAAAAAAAAAACCTAGACGTTTATTCGCACGGAGAAGTGAGCGCTATCGACAGGGGGTCTCAAACTGGTTCCATATATATAGATTTCCAGAAGGCTTTTGACACGGTCCTCAAAAGAGACTTTTAATTAAACTGTATGCCTATGGAGTACCGCTTTAGCTGTGCCACTGGATCCACGATTTTTTCTCTTTAAGGTTACAGTACGTAGTAACTGACGTATAATCACCGAGTAAAACAGAAAAGATATTTGGCGTTCCGCAAGGAAGTATTGCAGGCCTTCGGCTGTTGTTACTATATACAAACGATTTATCGGATCACCTAAGAAACCCTTTTAGAATATTTGCAGTTGATGCTTTCATTTACCGTCTAGTGAAGTCAAAATGACTTAGACACGATATACAATGTTGCGAAAAGTGGCAGTTGTCTCTCAACAATAAAAAGTGAGACATCTCCCATATGAGTACAAAAAAAAACTTTAAATTTCCATTATACGATAAGTCACACAAATATAAAGGCTGTCAATTCGACTAAATAACTAGGAATTACAATCGGGAAGAACTTAACTTGGAACGATCACGTGGTTAATGCTGCACGGAAGGAAAACCAAAGACTAAGTTTTATTTGAAGAACACTTAGAAGATGGAACAGGCTGACGGAGACTGCCCACACTATGCTTGTTCGACCTCTACTAGATTGCTTCTGTGCTGTAAGGGATCCTAAACACATGGGATTGAACGAAGACTCGAAAAAATTCAAAGAAAGACAGTTCGTTTTGTACTATCGTGAAATAGGAGACACAGTGTCACGTAGTAGGATAAGCAAGTTGGGATATTAATCATTACAACAGTGACGTTTTTAACAAGATATGATCCTGATTCCAGCAATGTTAGGAGTTTTTCGTTGCTGCGAAATGTTTTCATGAAGTGTCAATCACCGACTTTCTCCCTTGAATGTGGAAACATTTCATTGTCGTTAGCATATGTAGGGAGAAATGGTGATCATAGTAAAGTAAGAGAAATGAGAGCTCGTATAGAATAATTTAAGCATTCATTTCCCCTGCGCGCCGTTAGAGAGTGAAACGGTAGAGAAACAGTCTGAAGATGGTTCGAAGATTCCTCTGCCAGGCACCTAAGTTGAACTGCAGAGTACTCATGTAGAAGTTCATGTACATCAGGGTAACTAAAATCAACAAAATTTATTACAACTCGGAGTGGTACACTTAACTGGTCTGTGCTGTGCACGGTATTGCTTGTAGAACCTGCTTCTTTATTACTTCACTGATCTCAGCTCTGAGAAAAACGAGATCAGGATTTTAACTCTTCTTCCAGCGACGACAATAGAATGTCTTTGGCTGCTTTGAGTCATGGTTGACTTTTAGTTGCCAGCACTCTGTCCACAACTCAAGTCAACCGTTGTTACATGGACTGACGCGCGGGATTAGCCGAGCGGTCTAGGGCGCTGCAGTCATAGACTGTGCGGCTGGACCCGGCGGAGGTTCGAGTCCTCCCTCGGGCCTGGGTGTGTGTGTTTGTTCTTAGGATAATTTAGGTTAGGTATTGTGTAAGCTTAGAGACTGATGATCTTAGCAGTTAAGTCCCATAAGATTTCACACACTTTTTTTTTGTTACATGGAATGTATCCCCCAACAATGTGGTGTCTGTTGAAATCGCCGATAATGACTGTTTCTTCTGGTTGCGGTGATTTCGTGGGGGTAGGAAAACAAACTTAGTAGCAGGGTGCAGTTGTCAAGTTCCAAGGTTAGGATTTCGATGTCGTCATCATCTGCTAGACATGCGGATTTTATCATTAGGCTTGCTTATCAGAATATTGTACATCCATGCTTTGATTGAGGTCTCTCTGTAACTAGACTCATGCCATGGATTCCGGCTGCCACTCGTTACTACTACTGTGGGTTTCATGTTTGCATAAAATATCATAGTCATGTTTTTGACATATGTCTGATAGTAAAAGTGATTTCATTGTTTGAAATACCTCATTGATGATGGAGATTGTTCTTAAAGAAGATCCTGAAAAGGGCCTCCTCTGTAAATCCCTGGTTGCCATAGTAGCGAGGTCTGGTCAGGCCAATGGAACAGTTGTTGGGTGACGCCGGGTGACCTTTTTCGTCGTAAGAACCCCGCACATGGAGTCACCTGTCTTGTCCCCTGCCTCACCGGTAAGACAACCATACTTCCAATGAGTCGTCTACAGCCATACCTTCACTTTACCAGCCAAACACTGATTAGAAATCGAGAACCCGGAAACAGCACATCTTTGTAACAGTTTGACGGCTCACAATCCGTGATGAATATATTGAAAGACGACCTTCAGTAACGAATTTAAGCATGAGAAATGCCATGGTACACGGTGATTCAGATTGAAGCTGTAATTTATAGTGCTCGGTTATTCAGTTCAGGTCCTAAGAAGCGGAGGGAATATCATCTGCGGCAGCGTTATCCCTACTAAAGCACTGCGTAGACGGCATCAGATTTTCTGCAGAATGTGTAACACTACACTGCGTGCAGTTGAGGGCGTCCCTGGGTATGACGCCCGAAGGAGGAATGCGTACGCAGCATACGGCAGAGGAGGTCGCTGCTCCTTTTGAGAGCGTCGCAGACGTCGTCGCCGGAGCTGCAGCAGCCAGAAAGGGTGTCTCCGAGGGCAGGCCCGTATATACCAGACGACCCCTTTTTTCTTCGTACTACCGCTCGGTATCTAGCGCCCGACGCTATTTTTATTGACTCGGTGAACTTTACTGTTGCCGTTTATCATGAGTACTAAAACTTTTACGACGTTCTATCGCGAGAAGCAAACACTGGGGCACTCAGAAAGCCGTTCTGCCCATCTGTATTCCGGGCAGGCGCCCCGCAGCCGTGTCGCATCCGCTGCGTCTGCCAGCGCGCCCTGTCACCGGCCCTGTCAGCGCGCCCGACCTCGCGTTTTACTTGCAAAATGAAACGAGCGGTCGTCCCAAACATCTGCGACAGGCAAATAAACAGCGAGACGAAACAGCGCAGTCAAATGAATCTCGTTTCAGAAAATCACAGGCAGCACGAAGGTTTACATCGACCACTGTAAGTGTTAACCGAAATGGGTATGATGCAGTATGTTGATGAATTATTTACACAAATGCAACCTTTGATTATAAAAAGGTAAGTAACTTACAGAAATGACTGATGTAGACCGAATGCAGTATATCTTCAAATTTCGCTTCCAAATATTCAGTGTGGCTACCTTTTGTAACAGCACAAATATCCCATCTGTAATCAATTTCCTGCCGGGAAATCGTCGTCGCCGGCGATTGCTGGTTTACAAATCACTTGTCAATGTGGACGGCACTCTAGGTGCTTCGACATCTTCCGGGAAGGGTAAAAAGAACGAAACGAGAGGTGTTTCTAAAACAGCTCAATTCGTTTTAATTCATGGTCCTACTTTGTTTTGTGGGGCTAGGTTCAATTTTTCTTTAATGAAGGTATCTTCTTCCTCTAGTATAGGTAACGGATGGCTGACTGTAGCTTTCGTTGCCTGTAACAATGCAGGGAGAGCAGGTTTGGAATCCTTTGAAAGCAGAGAAATCTTAGCTTACCGTACTATACCTGTTTCTGAGATTATCATTCCTAGTGAGGCTTCCTACCTTTTACCGCACGGGAGTTTGTCTTTGTCTTGTCGTAGACGTTGTAAGATAAATTCCGACTGTAGCGTTCACTTGTGGGTGAAGGCAAGTGGTCCGTCATCTTTGGAAGATTGTCGCATTGTCAGTGATTGTACTTTATATAATCAAAGCAAGCCTTGGTGTATGGTGGCAACTGCTTATGTTATGATTGTTATGAGTTGTGACAGCTCGTCGAAGATTCCCAAAAGCGGAGGAAAAAATACTATCTCAATAATACGAGGGTTGTCAACAAAGTAAGTTCCCATCGGCCGCTAAATGGACACCACAGTGAAAACCCGAAGATGCTTTGCACAGATGTGTTGGGTAGTGTCTCCAGTATGACCATCGATCGCAGCAAGACGCTCTTTTCAGTTTTGAGCGCACTGTGAACGAGTAAAGGCGCCAAGAACAACGATGTCTCCCACCAAGTAGGAGCGCCCGCTCAAAGGCTTCGCCTTAATGAATGCAGCCCGCCTAACACAACTGCCACGCACTCCCTTCTTCACAGCAATTCTCAGCCGCACTCTGCAGGGGCAGTGAAGACGCTCCTGCAGCCTTTTCGATGTGAAGTGTTCGATCACCCACAACACAGCTCTAATTGGCTGGCCCTGAGTATCGTCTCTGTTGACATGAAACACTGGGTACGAAGTCAACACGTGGGCACAGGCTACGCGCTACACACCAGCGTAGAGAATTATCGGAAAGCACAGGCGGCAGTCTTCTATGATGATGGTGTTGGAAACTTGGTATAGCGCTCCGACAAATGTCTAAGTCAATGCGGCGACTATGTAGAGGCATATCTGAAAAGTGTAGCTAACTCTTGCAAATAAAATGTTTCTGATTTTCACTGTGGTTTCCGTTTAGTGACCGATTGGAACTTACTTTCTGGACAACCCACATGTAATCCCACTCCCAGAAGTCCCTTGACGTTAAATCCAGTGTTCTTGGTGGCCAGGATATTGTTCCACCACGTTCAGTACTAGTCAGCACATTCTGTGGAGACACACGACAACTCCAAGATGATAATGTAGTGACGCACCATCTTACTGGGAGATATTCTGTTTTAATTTAGGCACTACATGGTTTTTAAGCATTTCCAGGTATGACAAGCCAGTTACAGTAGACCCAAAAAAGGAACCGTAGGTCTCGTTTCAATTTACTACGATGACGTGGTTTCTGTTCGCCCCATATCCAAATAATATGCTGATTCACTTCACTTTGCCTGAGGTGTGAAAGGTGACTTCGTCACTGCAAACAATTTTATTAAGAAATTGATCTTCAGCGTACATTTTGTCGAACATTTCTACACAAAACTCATCCCGACTTTCCGTCACTTTCTTTTAAATTTTGCAACATTTCCAATTTATAGGCTATCAGGCGTTTCCGTT
This sequence comes from Schistocerca cancellata, assembly GCF_023864275.1. Classification (NCBI taxonomy): domain Eukaryota; kingdom Metazoa; phylum Arthropoda; class Insecta; order Orthoptera; family Acrididae; genus Schistocerca; species Schistocerca cancellata. The sequence goes on from NC_064630.1 coordinate 710,549,293, forward strand.
ATACCTTCCACAATGTACCAATAGGTAGAATCAGTTTTTTGCAGCACGTCTCACTGATTTGCCCGGACTACGAATGTAAGACTACCGAACTTGTTAAATTGCGGCATCGGTGACTTCTGGCCTACGCTGAGCCGGCCTCCTATTTCGGTGAAACATTGTAATCTGTTATAACAGATTTCTTTGTAGTCTAGCTCGCAATATTTAGTCCTGAATTGTCTCGGAACTGTAATAGCGAATTTTGATTCGTGAAACCATAAACAACACTACACATTCTGTGCAGCGTTATACGACTCCACGAAGAATGTTGAAATAACACATTCACGCAAGCCACCTAGTGGGAACGTCAGGAAGCTGCAGTGTCAGGCACGAATAAGACTTTAAGAGATACTGCATTCAGTGCTGTATCAAACATTTTTGTAAGTTATGCACCTTTTTCGCAATTAAATGTTACCATCGTATGGCGCCTTCGTCCTCCCGCCCCCGTCCAGCCGTAGACTGATCTGTATTGCTAAAGGGCTAAGGCGTCCAATCCATTCAAATTGCAGGTTGCCAGTCTAGTGGCTTCGAGGAACAATAACAATTTCATTTTCAGATTTTATACAAGTATTGACAGAATTGGAATAATGCAATCATTAAGAAGTATATTTACGTTTAAAATGAGCTATCTGAAAATTACCACAAGACAGAACATTCTGTTTGGTATTGGAGGGTGTCAGATGCGCGCACACACACACACACACACACACACACACACACACACACACACACACACATACTGTAAAATTAACAAGTACAGTCTTTCACACTTTTTTTCAAGTAACTTTAATTACAATGGCCAGCTTAAAAAATTAAAATCAACGGTAAAGGCCACCAAGGGAAGAGATGTTCTTCCTTTCACCCTCTTAGTAACAGTGGGGTTAATAGGACCCCACAGGCACATAAAAAAACATATTTCTAGTTTCCAAAACTATTGTTTTCAAAGTATATGACTTTCTCCCTGTTAGTTAATTGTATCCAATGATAAGTCCTTCATTTTTTTTATATTTACAAACTATTGAAATTTATTAATGGTTTTTTCACTATCACAGTCTTAATATGGCCCTAATTTATATTGTTGGTTTGTTCCTTGAACGTTTTAGTTAGGGGGCCGCCCCTGGTATCTGAGTGGTCAGCGCGACGTAATGTCATACCTAACAGTCCGGGTTCGATTCCCGGCTGGGTCGGAGATTTTCTCCGCTCAGGGACTGGGTGTTGTGTTTCCATTATTATCGTCAGTCATTTCATCCCCATCGTCACGCAAGTCGCCGAAGTGGCGTCATCTCGAGAGACTTGCACCAGGTGAACGGACTACCCGATGGGAGGCCCTTGCCACACGGCATTTCCATTTTCATTAGTTCGGGAAATAGAATGATGAACATTGTATTATAACAGCTGTTGTACGAAATAGCTCAAACTATGAAAATATTGTTTCCTACTTACTTCTGTGCCAATTATTTTACTGCATCAGTTGTACCATTCCTAGTACCAGAGAGGTAAAAATGATCCTGTAAGCACGTTGGAAAATCATATCTCCTTTGTTTCGAAAGCATGATTTTCATAATATACGATTTTCTCTTTCTGAGTGAATTGTACCAACGACGTTTCGATGTTTCGTTCAGTTTTATATTTACAACACATTAAAATTTATTCATAATTTTCCGCACTGAGTCATAAAATAGTCAGTATGATCCTAGTCTACAATTTTTGTTTTGTTTCTTGAATGAAAAATGTATGAAAATGCAATCATTACAGTTACATTACACTACTGAAATGTATGTTTCCATGTTACTTCACTAAAATACTTCATATAATATCCGATGTCAATTACTTGCAGTCTGTATGACCCCAGTGGTATTCAATAAGATAAATGCCCTGGTAGTACGATGGTTAACTTATGCAGAATGTAAACATTAAATTCAATTCAATTCTTTGAGGAATTGAACTGCTTATAACAGCTTCGAAATAGCCGCCAGATACGTTCTCCCGAAATGCAGTGGACTATCTCAAACACGGTAATTATGATACATAGGGAACCACAACCTTCAGTAATGTAAACCGCACATAGGAAGCATTTACCACCCATACCATAAAATGAAACAAGCCACAATATCCTTTATATTATAAAGGAAAGAGTACGCTTTGTACGGTAAAGTGATCAGAAAACCAAATTCTGGAACTGAAAAAAAATCTTAAATCTGGAGCTTCATTGAAAAAATTGCTACCCTTAACTGTCACCTAAATAACAAGATTTTTCAAATGCTGGACAAGTATCAAGCATTAAAAGGTTAAAATAAATTCGCCACCATTTTATTTTAAAAGCATATTGCTTGATATGAACCTCTATGGACAACAGACCACTAATCTGAACTAAGAGCACAGCTATAAAATATATTTACTTTTAATACATTTTAACACATTGGTTGCTATGTGTTCACACTGATTCACAAGGTGACTTCCTGGGCAGGCTAAGTGTATGAAACTGATATACATATTTCAGGGCGTGTGTATAATTGGGATACACAGCCACGCCGAATTCAAATGAATACATAGTTTCCCAGGCCTTTTGGACAGGCTCTGCGCTTTTGGTTCCGAAATTCGTTGGCGGAACTCCTCGGTATTTGTCATGAGATTACTGGCAGCCTTTTCTCCACGTTGGCAGCTGTAAGGAACGGTTGTTAGAATCTGAATTTCATATGTTTATACTGTCTTTTCCTTGTTCACACCTGTAAAGTATACCATACAATCTGTTAATTAACTGAAATATGTCGTTGCATCTGCTGCGAATTTGTGATCAAAACTGATGAAGAATGACAAATACGGTATTTATACTATTTTTGCTCCTTTCAAAAAAAATGTCACTCGTCTGAAAATGCTGAAAGGAATCTTAATTTATCATTAAAAGTTGTGCATAATTCCTATAAGCGGGCCTAGCAGGAAAGATATTGAAGAAATCAACTTCACAGGCCATTTGTCTAACAACTATGCACACCCGAAAAGGCCCCGGCATTGTGGGATTCAAGTCCGGCAGCCACTGCGTTAAAGGAGAAACACTAATCAAATGAAAGGACCTGCTCAAATACGAAAATCTTTTCTATAAAACCTAGACCGCTAAACATCAACATTATTACACAAAATGTAACAGCACTCATTCGAAACCAAAATGCAAATGTCGGGTTACCATATGGGTATAGAGCCTGTCACTCACAGTATAGACTTCGAAACAATGATCTAAAATAGCGGGAGTCTCCTAATCAAGACTAGTCTGTGGCGTATATTAATACCAATTCTGAAAAATGTTTGCGCGTCCCACTGTAACTCTCAATATTTATTCCTTTGCGCTATCCCTTTCTTGTCATGATGAAAATACACAGGCAACACGAGCAGTAATCTTTGCACCTCTTGTCTTTTAACTAAAACAGACAGACCATTCAATCGCACGTACACACTCATAATCTCGATGGTGAATTAGCCAGGATGGCAAGTGTAATACATTCATGTCAATACTCAGTTTAAACTCTAAACGTAACTTTAATTGCAGTTGATATGCAGATGATCCCGCGAGCATCTGGTCTAAATGCTGCAGCCAAACGTCCGTCCAAGGTAACACTGTGCGAACTCCTCGGCATCAAATCTACATCCGAACAGCTCGCTCGTTGTCTCACAGTACTTCACCACTCTTGCATGCGACGAGAACATCCGTGAACTGACTAAAGACTAACGAGGAGACCTCACATAAACGATATTTCTTCCAAGATAAAAACTAGGATGAATGCACTGGAATGTGTGACCGGCACATGTTGGGGATCACACCTGAAAATCCTGATGAACTTTTATTAGACTCTTGTGAGATGAAATTTGGATTATGGATGCATATTTTATTGTGATGGGGCAGGAAAATCGAGATCGAAGCTAGACAAACTTCAGTATCGTTATACTCGAATATACACTGGAGCCATGATATCCGCAACTACTAGTGCTCTCTTTGTTGAGGCAGAGGAACCACCACTGAGTATCATAAGAGAGAAACTTGCAAATAAATTAATTTTTAAGTGAATCTCACAGACAGGACACCCTGTAGTGGATGTTATGATAATACTGGTCAGACACCGAAAAATTTGATTCTCGGGAGACAGAAGAAAGCCACTGATATTGAAATCTTTTGAATGAAATCTCTTGAATAAAATACAGAAATACGATCTTACTGTAATTTCTAGCCACTGTGCACTGTGAGCTAACGCGAAGAAAATGTACTGATCTTCGACAACACTGTACAATATGAATGTTGTCCGAATTTGAAGACTGCAGTCCCCAGTCTACTTTCCTGGATTTGACAAAGAATTGATGCGGGATGATTTCAGCACCACAGACAGCGTAAAGTATGGTGTGTAATTTATTACCCCGCAGAAAATTATCTAGCCATGATTCTTTACTTAAGGAGGCAACATCTGTTTCGCAGAAGTGATTGCAGTTAGAGAAGCAGTGAAGTACGACTTATCTTGCAGACGAAGCAGTATGGTGATATTAAAAAACTCCGTAAGCGTACTAAAAAGCCTTAAAAAACCAAAATGGAACAAAGGTGTGTCTCCTATATTTATAGACATTATTAAAGACGTCGTTACAAATCAGCAGTCAGGAACAGTAACAAATTTCTTTGGATTCCACATCACAGTGGCACCTCTCATAATGATATAGTAGACGGGTCAGCGAAGCGAGCAATGAACTTAGGTGATGTCCTAAATGAGAAACTTTTTTTCAAGAAATTCTGAGCTTGATCAATGGGAAAACGAGAATCGATTGGTAGACACACTGTGGTTCGACAAAGACATCAAAAGGGATATAATGTGTCCAGCTGCAGCCTAAAATAGCGTTATCCCCTTGGTTTACTGATCAGTATAAGAGCAGACGATCCATAACGATTACGCATTGCCTACATGATGGCAATCCCCGGTTTGAAAGAAGCTCCATAATGAGATTTATGCAATGAAGAAGGAGGCGCGAATCATCTGCTGTTCTCGAGTACCAGATACAGTGCACAACAAAAATCCTTCATCAATGCATTGGTTAATGCAAAGATTCGCTTCCAAACTCGCCTGCAGTGTTGATGCCAACACAGAAGAGTGCACTAGTTTTAAATGTGATGTTCAACCACTTAAATGTGAGTGACCTAACTGTCTGGATACGCGGTGTACATGGTGTTTTCCTTTTTTATAATTACTGCTGTGGAATAGTCATTTTATGAGTAGTTTACAGTTGTGACATGTATCAATCATTTACCCATACCCTAAATAGTTGTATAAATAGAAATTTGCAAGGTCTATGGTAAAAAGCTACTTTGTAACTGTGATATATGGCTGTATGATGATGACCAAAAGCCAATAAATAAAAAAAAAACATCCACCAACCACCGACATTAGCCAGAGTTTCAAACCTCTTCGAAAAACTCTTCTCACTGATTCTCCCCGCCAAATAGTGAAAGGAAAAAAGTTTATCGCATATTACACTTTCGAAGTTACTTCAACGTAACTTCAACATCAGGGATGACGTTTACAATTATATCTAATTGTATTCGCAACACATTTTTCTGACAGTATCCAAGTATCGGCAAGGACCAGATCAGTTTTACCTTGTTCAGAAGCGAGGGAACTTTTATAGCGACCCACGCTTCCTCAGCACGTGAGGGACCGGCCAGGGAAGCAGACATTTGCTCCTACTCGTCGGTGGAATGACGTGGTTGGCAAGATGTATTTCAGGCTCGACACACAATATAAATGAAATGCGGAGATTGGAAACCTACGTACTATTTATTTGAAAAATTCTGTTTTTACCGCAGCTGCGTTCTCGGTACACTGGTGGATGACTCTAGATTTGGTTGAGATACCAAAACATGAATGAGATGCCACATATCCTTTGTGGATGTCTATGGTTCTCTATAGAGTTATAAAATTTAAAAAGATATGACAAGCTTCTGTCGGCTGCAGTTCTGCTATTGCAAAACCTATTGCTGTGTTTCTGTACTTTCACTGTCACAATCAAAACATAGAGCATCAGCACCAGCGGCATTTAGAAGAAAATATTTCTTCTTGCTATTCAGTCGAAATCTGACTGTTTTTAGAGCGTGTGTGTGCCCATAATACAAAATGAACCTCGTGAAGGGGAAAACAGCACGCTGTCATTGTTAATAACGTTGTTCATTTACACTGTCTGTGAAGCATTAGATTGAAACTGTAAGCGTAGCTGGGTCATATACGTACGTTATTAAATATTATGTGCTCTGTAAGTACATACCTTATGCACTGCATTTCAGTGAGTCTCTACCATGTGCTCCTTATACCACATGACATTATAAAAAGACATCACAACAACACGAAAACCGTAGTACATCGGTAGTTCCTTCTTTCATGTCATTAGTATTCTTATCACCTAAATCTTGAATGAATTTTGTTAAACTTATTTGATGGCGATATATTTTCTACATTTCTATTACGTCTTGTACAGCGTAGTTGAGATGTGAAACTCTCAAATGTCCTCTTTCGCTATCTAATAGCTATTGAACTAGACCTACTGATCGAGGAGTAGTTTACGTAGTACCTAGTCTTGATGCTGGGCTATTTATTGGTGGTGTATAATAGACTCGCATATGTTGGTTTAAGTATATACTAGTAATTGTCCTTGTGTTAACAGCAATAATAATGTACTTCTGTGAGATATTTGTCGATATATTCTCTACATGTACATGCCATATAACTGGTTTGATTACATATGTATTAAGTGATATATGAACATACAACACTTTCTTTTATGTTCTTAGATTTTGTTTTCGGGTCATTGTTATTCGTCCGCTTTATACCTTACATTTTTCCTATACTACGCCTAGACTTCGAGCATCACTTAGTAGTATAGTGCTCATGGCTTATAATATTGAGATTTGTGTATAGGAAGCTAACTGATCGCATTTGTTACCACGTATGTTATGATGTGTTCTTTCTTCATATTTGTAGTATTCTTATCACTGAAATCTCCAATGAAAATCGTGAAATATACTTGTTAACGACATATTTTTTACACTTTCTACATTTATAATATGCCTCCTACGTGGCAGTTAAGAGTGGTACCGCTGAATATTATCCTTCGGCATATATATTGCTCTTTAAACTACACCTAGACGCCGAGCCATAGTTTAAGTAGTACCTAGGTTTCATGCTGTATTGTTGGTGTTATATGTATGATAAAGAGATATTGACACGGCGCTTTAAGAATACACCAGATAACGACCTTCGTTTCCTGTAGTAATAACATATGTACTTCCTATATTGCTGTCTATTCTTGTTATTTACACCTTAAACGACCTTCGATATGTTTTTTTGTCGATATAATTATTTTCTCTGTGAACATCATATTAGTGGGTTGATTATGTATGTATTAAGTGATATTAAGATTTTATAAGATATTATTTTTAAAGAAGCTATTTTTTAAAAATTTTAAAATTTTAAACAAATACGTTTCGAGATGTACTCAGATTTGGAATATTTATTGTTGCAAGTACAGACAAACTGCATAATAGCATCGTATACTTCAAAGGTGTTATTTGCCCTTATGCTTTACATGCTGCGATGTCTTTCTGTCCGTTACTACTACAGTGCCACCTAGAGGTTAATGGTAACGTCTGTGTCGTTTATTTCAGAATCTCAGTCGATATTCAGCGATTATGTGAACAATAGTATGTTTAGTCAATGAAATAAGCATGACATTTTACATATAAATGCTTTAGATCTGACATACCGGTGTTCTTCCCAAATTGAACGAGGGCAAAGCGAGTGTCTATATGTTTCCGAACGAACCCTAATTTCTTTCATCTTATCTTCGTGGCCCTTACGAGAATGTTCGTTGGCGGCAGTGTAATCGATCTGCAGTCGGCCTCAAATGACGGTTTCCTAAATTTCTTCAGTATCGCCTCGCGAAAACAGCATCGTCTTCTCTCCAGAGATTCCCATCCGAATTAAGGAAGCAGTTCTATAATACTTGCATATTTATCGAACCTACCAGTCACAAATCTAGGAGCATGCATCTGAGCTGATTAGGTGTCTCCCTTTTGTTTTAAACTCATTCAGTTGCTTCTCCATGCCAGGCACGCATATTACCATGTTCTCCATAAGGGACTCTGTGAGATGGTATAACGTCGATATGTTTGTACGATCCTCTTGTGTGAATGATTTCTTAAGCGGGAAATTTAGTACTTCACCTTTCCTATTATTATCTTCTGTTGCGACAGCAGACTGGTCTACGAGTGAGTCCACAGAAAGCTTCGACTCTCTTAGTGATTTTACGTAAAACCAGAATGTTCTCAGGCTCTTAACAAGATCTTCGGCTACGTATGACGGTGATAACTGTTGTATGCTTCGTGCATCGATCTTCCTACAGAAGCATGAATCTCTACTAACGTTTCCTACCGTCATTTGCCCGTTCCCTTTTGAACAGCTAACGTAACCATCTGTGTTCCCTCGGCGCCCTCTGAATTTTATTATTTAACCATGGAGCACCTTTTCCATCCTTAATCCACTTAATTTGCATATACCACTTGAGAGCGTTATTTACAGTCGGATTAACCTCTGCCCATAATTGCTCTACGTCCATCGATTGGAATTAAATGATGTCCACTCATTGCCTATGTGGGATGCTAACAACTGTATATCTGTGTTTTCTAGCATAAATACTCTCCTAGCCTTCTTGATGGATATATTAACTTGAGTAACCATGCCGGCCGCTGTGGCCGAGTGGTTCTAGGTGCTTACGTCCGGAACCGCGTCGCTGCTACGGTCACAGGTGCAAATCCTGCCTCGGGTATGGATGTGTGTGATGCCCTTAGGTTAGTTAGGTTTAAGTAGTTCTAAGTGTAGGGGACTGATGATGTCAGATGTTAAGCCCCATAGAGCTTAGAGTCATGTGAACCATTTTTTTTAGTAACCACGGTCGTTATGATATCATGATCATTAATCTCAGTCACTACAGTGACGCTGTCCACAAGGTCGGGCCTGTTTGTATCTGAGAAGTGTAAAATATTTCCGTTGACTGTGGATTGTCTAACTAGTTTTTCAGGGCAGGTGTTGAAAAGTACTTCATAACGCAATCCATCGCTACCGTCTATAGTGAATCGATAGACGTCCAACTCATTGCTCTGCGGATTAAAGTTACCCCCATATTATACTGCATAATGTGGATATTTCCGTGCGACTGAGCGTAGACTTTCCTTGAATGATTCTACAACTGTTGCGGCGGAATCAGGTGGCCGGTGTTAACATTACCTACACCTGCTACTCGCTTTCAGGTAACTTCAGAGACTAACTCAGCTTAGACCTGGATAGACAAAATCTCTTGGTCCACAGCAATGAATCCAAAGCGTGGAATCCGTATTTCCGAATTCCGTTCCTTGATAAGTATTTATCGAACCGCTCAGTTGGCTGTAGCAAGCGTGACTGCGTCTCGGTGGCGTGGTCACTGCTTGCTTCACATGTTTGCACCTCATTGAACTTTCTGGCTGTGAGTATTCCCTATTAAAGGGCAGACGTAGATGGCACTCTAGTAGCTCTGTCGCTATGCTATCTATTGGAGGATAACGTTGAAACCATTATCAGTACATCTGCTACCACCCAGGTGACATATGCCGTCATCGGGTAAAAATCAGCGTCGTTTTCCCAGATGCACAATTGTTTTTTGGAACCTTTTATTTTCAAAAAATATTTGGAGTTTTTGACACATTTTACTTAACCAGAAAGTACATTTGTAATGAATTTCCTACAAGTAAGACAGTTTCATGTGTGTACACTTGTATAACGTACCCCATAGTTCTACCATTGCATCCGTCGAAAACTGATGTTTGCCTATATCAAACCAATTTTATCTTTCCGTCCAAATGTGTGTTATTTACTCATTTGCCGTTGGATGGGCGAATATGAAGTTATGCATCTATCGCTGAAGTGTTCCTCATGGAAATACACTACAGGCCATTAAAATTGCTATACCGCGAAGAAATGCAGATGATAAACGGGTATTCAGTGGACAAATATGTTGTACTAGAACTGACGTGTGATAACATTTTCACGGTTTGGGTGCATAGATCCTGAAAAATCAGTACCCAGAACAACTTCCTCTGGCCGTAATAACGGCCTCGATACGCCTGGACATTGAGTCAAACAGAGATAGGATGACATGTACAGGTGCAGCTGCCCATGCAGCTTCAACACGATACCACAGTTCATCAAGAAAAGTGACTGGCGTTTTGTGACGAGCCAGTTGCTCGGCCATTATTGACCAGACGTTTTCAATTCTTGATAGAACTGAAGAATGTGCTGGCCAGGGCAGCGGTCGAACATTTTCTGTATCCAGAAAGGCCCGTACAGGACCTGCAACATGCGGTCGTGCATTATCCTGCTGAAATGTAAAATGTTTCGCAGGGATCGAATGTAGGGTAGAGCCACGGTTCGAAAAACATCTGAAATGTAACGTCCACTGTACAAAGTGCCGTCAATGCGAACAAGAGGTGATCGAGACGTGTAATCAGTGGCACCCCATACCATTACGCCGGGTGCTACGCCAGTATGGCAATGATGAATAGACGCTTCCAATGTGCGTTTACCGCGATGTCGCCAAACACGGATGCGACCAGAACCTGGATTCAGCCAAAAAATGACGTTCTGCAATTCGTGCACCCACGTTCGCCGTTGAGTACACCATCGCGGGCGCTCCTGTCTGTGAATCAGCGTCATGGGTAACCGCAGACATGGTCTCCGAGCTGATAGTCCATGCTGCTGCAAACGTAGTCGAACTGTTCGTGCAGAAGGTTGTTGTCTTGCAAACGTCCCCATCTGTTGACTCAGGGATCGAGACGTGGCTGCACGATCTGTTTCAGCTATGCGGATAAGATGCCTGTCATCTCCATTTTCTAGTGATACGAGGCCGTTGGGATCCAACGTTCCGTATTACCCGCCTGAACCCACCGATTCCATATTCTGCTAACAGTCATTGGATCTTGACCAACGCGAGCAACAATGTCGCGATACGATAAACCGCAATCGCGATAGGGTACAATCCGACCTTTACCAAAGTCGGGAACGTGATGGAACGCATTTCTCCTCCTTACACGAGGCACCACAACAATGTTTCACCAGGCAATGCCCGTCAACTGCTGTTTGTGTATGAGAAATCTGTTGGAAACTTTCCTCATGTCAGCACGTTGTAGGTGTCGCCATCGGCTCCAACCTTGTGTGACTGCTCTGAAAAGCTAATCATTTGCACACCACAGCATCTTCTTCCTGTCGGTTAAATTTCGCGTCTGCAGCACGTCATCTTCGTCGTGTAGCAGTTTTAATGGCCAGTAGTGTAAGTGACGATGCAAAGTGGTCACGTATATCTCTGCACACCAGAGTTCGTTCAGTTGGCCGAGATACATAGAAATTTCGAACGGCACGCGAAATAACGGCTTAGCTGGTTCTGAATCGCATAAATTAAGTCGGAGGCGCGTGCTGCCGCCACCGGCGGGGCATTAAATAATTTGTAATGCTGCGGAGTCACGCACGCTTGCTAAATCCCGCGAAAGCCATTACTAGCCAATACTTGGGGGATTAATAACTAACCAAGTTATGATTACGGTTCAAGATTAGGCATTAACGCCCGCCGCACCGTGTGAGGGGTGGAACGGGTGTTGCGCCGCCCCCGCGGCACGGGCAGAGGGAGGCTGGCTATAACTCTGCTTCCGCCTCTAATATCTGGGGCTTAGCAGGCGCCCCGGGAGAGCAGCCAATTGATTCATAGATGCTCCTTATTGTTCGCGCAGCACAATGCGATAACTTGGCAAATGGATCTCGGAGCATGGCTCTGGGGCCCGAGAGGAGGGGAGAGATGGAGGGGAGGCATCGCTATACCAGAAGCTCTCGTAGCCCTGCCGGGAAAGCCGCGGTTTCTGCGCTGGTGGAACCGACCCTACTGGATGGAAGCGTTCGCATTCGGGCAGCCCATTTGACGTTAGCCTATATGGAATACGTCACCGTCAAATGAATACAAACACCGAGAATTTTGGAATGGGCAACTGTCACTCGTCCGAGCGTGACGCAAGTGGTGTGCAAATCCTACAGATGAATTGCTGGGGAAAAAAAAAAGAAAAAAGGTATGCTATGAAGAAATTATGCGAATGTGACAGAGATCGGTGGATATGATTTGCACGTGCACGTAGACATACGATTACTACGGCAGAAGGACTGGATTGTGTATTCAAGAGAGAGAGCTTCATAGACACATCTTCGTCTTGGAATTTCATTTACTGTAAAGTTGTGTTTAGTGATGAGTCCCGCTTCTAACTGAGCCCCGGTGACCAGTGAAGACATATCTGTAGACGCCTTGAACAGGGTGGTGATACGATCTTGACTGTCGCTCATCATATGGACCGACAGTCAGAAGTGACCGTCTGTAGTGGAATTTCTGTTCATAGCTGGACCCTGTTGCTTGCCATCTGCGGCCACTGCATCCTTACTGCACAGCGGTACGTCGACGGTATTCTACGCCCCGTTTTTCTGCCCTTCATGTCAAGATAATACCCGCCCGTACGTGGTGAAACTTTGTACAGCTTGTCTTCGTACTTGCCAAACTCTACCTTATCCAGCAAGGTCGCCGGGTCTCTACCCACCCGAGAACTCTGGACCATTATGGGCAGGGCCATCCAACACGCTGGGGATTTTGATAATCAGACGCACCATTTCGAGAGATTTTGTCACGATGTCACTCACGAACTCTTAATGATCATCTTGTGGTGTTGCCAGTTTTCTTGTTATGTCCGCACTTGCTACGAAACGGAATTGGAACTTGTAATGGTCGCCTGGTCGTAGATATAGCTAATTGCTATAATCGCACTATTTCACTCCCATTTACGGAGCTTGTTAGCACTTGATGTTAGGTTGGCGCCATTAAAATGCATTGTGTTGTGGTAATCGCTGCTACTTGCTGGATCGCTGCTGTGTCTCGATGCTGATGCTGGCTCTAAATCTGGTTGTCTAGGGTTAAAAACATGAGGTCCCGTGTTTTTTATGTGCTTTTGATGATAAAGAACGAGCGAAACCAACAAATATGTAAACATCAAATATTTATTACTCTGGTGGCCATCTTAATTCCACTGTCCACCAAAGACCATGACACAACACAAAGTAGTATTTCCGTTACATGTTCTTTGCATTGTTTATCCACCTCAAACAATAACACACAAACACACTTTACCAAAGTGACATTCCGACTGCCTCCCGACCTTTCTTGCTGCTTGTATTTATAACATTGTCAAAGAACTACTAAAAAGAGATATAGTTTATAAGTCACATGTACATCTGTTATCATAATTTGTGCAGAAAAGTTATTAATTTGCATCGAGTGACATAATTTAACATTTTATTAAAATGACAGACAGATTTGTTGACTTGACAGAATAATTCTTTGTTACAAAAAGGCCGTTTTTTAGAAGTTTGTCAATTGACTTCTCTAATTTGCATAAATAAGTAAATAACATGAATTATTAAGAATTACATTGGTTTTCGTCTAAAATAGGATTGATTACGTGAATACTGAGTGAAAACGCTCCTAGTGAACAAATAGGTTTCACTGGGTGATTTTTATTTAAGGAGATCCAAAATACCTAAGTTGGTCACTATTTTTCGTACTTCATATTAATTATTTAAGATGAACTTAGTGTTTTTACATGATGACATTTGTTGTATCAGTGATCAAGTGATATTAACTTTTGTGTGGGTCAGTTATTCAGTATAATTTAATGGGTTGACTGTTTATGGAGACATGTTATGCAATCATTGTTAACATACACAATACCTTTTCTATAATCATAAATACTCGTTAAACTGGTTGAATTTGGAGGGTATCGCATACTTTGGTACAGTAAAGCCTTAAATATGTTCCATTACAATACCCCCCTCGGGTAATATCATTTACAGAATGTTAATGATATTAGCCGACTAGGACAAATGTGTCAAATGGTTAAAATTTGGAAAAGTACTACTTTAATAATTTTTTTTGTTTAACTATGCATAATGTGTATGTATGCAATGACCGTTACACCATTTCAAAATGACTTTTTCCTGCAAATATTTTAGTTGTGTTGTTTCAAATGCACTTTGTGTTATGCCTCTCAGTATGACAGCATAATAAAAATATTTAGTAATATATGAAAGTAAAAAAAAATGTTAATCTTTGCTCCCAGTGAGCCACATGGAAAATGATGAAAAACAGACACAAATATATCACCTGCGATTTTAAGATATATATAAACAATATATGTAAATTATTTCAAAGTCAGTTCTCATTGAGCCACATATTAATCAAGATAATGGAAGGAGCATAAATATATTACACAGAGGGACAGGTCATATGTCCATAGGAAAATATTGCAATTGTCTGCTCTTTTTGAGCCACATAAAAGAAATGAAAACAAAGAACATAATTATAAGTATGGACATGATATATATAAACACAAACACTAGAGAAGTCACATGTATGAGTATAATATGCATTTGGAAAAAAAGGAAATATTTAAAAAACTTGTCTCCCATTGAGACACATAGTCAAGACAGTACAAGAACATATTAATGCTAAAATTGGACACTTAAATTGGTCACAACATAACACAAACATCAAACTTGGTGAACATCTGATTAGCTGTAGAGAATTGTACACAAATCTTATGCCTAAGAACACAATAGTATCAAAATGATGGGTCTTGCACAACAATTTTTTCATTGTCTTTTATTTGGTGGAAGTATGTCCCATATTCAACAATACAAAAGGAAAGTAATAAATGTTTGTCACCTTCTTGCCCGTTGCAAGTAAAAAAGATGTCTCAAAATTTAATATTCAATAGTGACAATAAAAATATAAAAACATTCTCTCAGAGATCTGGAACTTCTCCAGGGTCTGTAGGATGAGTGGTAGTTGCTATTTGACACACCCAGTAAAAACTTTGCTGATAACATGTTTTATGGAAAATGGGTAAGTAACTGTATTCAAACAGGGAAATGTGCTTAATCATGTTTATATGGTTTCAATTCAGTGTTGTTTCTTAATCCAAATAACCTTCTTGATCTGGGAAAGATAAGTCTATATGCATTAGGATGTGGGCTTTCTTTTATTTCAAATGGACAAATGTCAATGTTTACTTTTACATATGGACAACCTAGCTCAACATCTTTGTCAATTTCAGTATTTTCAAACAATAGATCATTTTCAATTTCTTTAGTTCCTAAGTCTAATGTCTCTTTCCTACACTTAGACACATCCCTCTCTGTTTGCAAAGCCTTGACATTTAAATATAAACCTTTGTTTTCATCTGTTCCTTTTAACACTGTGTTGTCACTTAACAAACTACTGTTTTCACCCCCTTTTTTATAAAGTCCACTACGGATTCTTGTCCACCATGTAGGATACAAGGTTGCACTTACCTTTGCTAATTCTTTCCAAAAGACATCTTTATTTATACAGTTTCCATAGTTGTTCCACAAAACTTCTAAAAACTTTTCCCCTTTTTGTTGAAAACACACATTTACATTCCATCCCTTTACATTTTCTTTAATATTATTATTATTACCATTATCATAGATTAGTGTTTCATAGTTCCCAATAGGCAATAGCTTGTCCTCAGATACACATTCCCTAGTCTGCATTTCACTTAAATTAACCTCATTATTACCCATGTTTGTCACATCACTTACCTTTACCACATAATCACTTTTCAATTCTACAAATACTTTTATTTCTTCCTCCACACTCTCATCAATAACATCACTTTATTTAGGATCATTATTTAAATGTCCCTCTATTCCTTCTTCCTCCTCCTCCACAACAACCCCATCTTCAGTTTCCCCCCTATGTATCTGAATCTCAGCAATTGAGTCTTTAGCTCCATTAAACACTTCGTCATCCCCCTTCTTATCAAATAAACCCCCCAAAATAGATTCTATTTGTGGTGTGTTTGACTTGTTATTAACACCAGTATCTTTTTCAGCCCAACTATGGAACTCTGCAATACCTTCAACTTCTGCACTTTCACTAACTACCTGTGCTTGAACACTGTTTTTATTAACTGTATCACTTTTACTCATAGTATCCCAAAACCTTTTCTTAAATTCTAATTTATTCATTCTAACAACATCAGTATTTTCATGGTACTTACTCTTTACATTGTATCCTCTCCTTTTGCAGTTTCGGTTATGTGTTGTCCTATCATAATATTGTCTAGCCCCAAAACTACGGACATCTAGTGGGACTGTCCACCGTTTCCCGGCTGGTTCCCACGGTCTGTCCGTTTGTAGTTGTCGTTTTGTTCACTAGTTTCAGCAAACCCCCTTCTATCTTGTTCTGTTCCCCAATACCTATTTCTATCATTCCTGTTATCTCTCCTCTCTCCTCCATCCTCCCCTATTTGGAGCATTATTTCCAGAATTTTCAAAGTCTCTCCTCCCATAATGATCTCTATTTGCATTCCTGTTCCACCCCCCATACTGGTTGTTGCCAGAGCCAAAACTTAGGTTATTTTCTCTTTCCAAGGCCCTATCTAATCTATCTACAAATTTCAGGAACTCTTCCATTGAATCGTCTGGTCCATGGACCAATTCCCACTGCAGTCTCTCTGGTAACCTTCTTTTTAAAACATCAATTTGTGTCATAATATCAAAATAGTTATTCAAGTGAGCAAGCTTTTTCAATTGATCTCTGCAAAATTTTTGCATTCCCCCTACTTTCCCTCTATACACTGGTCCATTTAGAAATTCTGACTTTAATCTGGCTTGTTTGGATTGTGACCAAAATTTGCAAATAAACTTAGCTTCAAACTCTTCAAAAGTATTCCAAGAATCATTATTCTCATTTGCCCAGGATAGGGCCTCCCCTTCTAGAAGCCGTTTTACTAACTTAATTTTTATGTTATCTGACATTCCTACAATAAACATATCCTTACATTGGTGAATAAAGTCAATACGGTGCAGATTTTCACCAGGAAAGCATTTCACTTGGATGTGCCCATACATTGTATTTTGATTGTAAAACATTTGTTTTGACATCAATGCATCTTCCAATTGTGTATATTTGGTGTGCATATTTTCTACTTTTGTATCTACATTAGGGGTGTACAGGTTGTATTCTTGTTTAAGGTTTTCTGATGTTTTGTCTATTGTCTGATCTAATCTTTCAACTTCAGTAACTACTGTGTTGTAGATGACAGCAATGCTGTCTGTGTTAGCTTGTATGTTTTCATTTAAACTTTCAACTTCAACTTGAAATTCTTTTCTGAAGTGTATCAACTGTTCTCTAGTGTCCTTACTGAGGGTAGTTTTAATTTCCTCACACTTCTCATTGAGATGAGTATTCAATAGATCGAAATTCAAACTTAACTTATCCAGTCTATCTGTGTTTTCTTTAAGTTTCAAACTTACTTGTTCACTTGATTGTTTAATTTGCGAGCTTATTTGAGTTGCAAACTCTGCTAGCCACTCTGTTAAGTTTAATTGTTCACCATCCCCTGGTTCAATTTTTACATTTCCTACGATCTCATCACTCTCAGGTAGAGACATGTTAACTATTAATTATTTTAAATGACAACAACAAAATACCTTGTTTTTTGTAGCTATGCTATGGTGTCACGATCGGTGTTCTTGCTGGCTTTCTTCACTTATATTCGATTTTATCGAAGCTGAAGTCTTGATTGATGAATTCCGTTGACATAATCCAGACGTTAATCTTCCGAGCGGTGTGATGATGGTTTTTGTTAGTCGCACTAACACACTTTATTTATTTATTTAATTTTGACATATTTTCACTGTTGCCACACTGCAAAAATAAACTTTTTTGGAATGCTAAGCACTTACGAAATTTATCACTGCAAAATTATCATCGATGCACTTAAAGATCCCGGACGAGCCTCCACTTTTGTAATGGTCGCCTGGTCGTAGATATAGCTAATTGCTATAATCGCACTATTTCACTCCCATTTACGGAGCTTGTTAGCACTTGATGTTAGGTTGGCGCCATTAAAATGCATTGTGTTGTGGTAATCGCTGCTACTTGCTGGATCGCTGCTGTGTCTCGATGCTGATGCTGGCTCTAAATCTGGTTGTCTAGGGTTAAAAACATGAGGTCACGTGTTTTTTATGTTCTTTTGATGATAAAGAACGAGCGAAACCAACAAATATGTAAACTTCAAATATTTATTACTCTGGTGGCCATCTTAATTCCACTGTCCACCAAAGACCATGACACAACACAAAGTAGTATTTCCGTTACATGTTCTTTGCATTGTTTATCCACCTCAAACAATAACACACAAACACACTTTACCAAAGTGACATTCCGACTGCCTCCCAACCTTTCTTGCTGCTTGTATTTATAACATTGTCAAAGAACTACTAAAAAGAGATATAGTTTATAAGTCACATGTACATCTGTTATCATAATTTGTGCAGAAAAGTTATTAATTTGCATCGAGTGACATAATTTAACATTTTATTAAAATGACAGACAGATTTGTTGACTTGACAGAATAATTCTTTGTTACAAAAAGGCCGTTTTTTAGAAGTTTGTCAATTGACTTCTCTAATTTGCATAAATAAGTAAATAACATGAATTATTAAGAATTACATTGGTTTTCGTCTAAAATAGGATTGATTACGTGAATACTGAGTGAAAACGCTCCTAGTGAACAAATAGGTTTCACTGGGTGATTTTTATTTAAGGAGATCCAAAATACCTAAGTTGGCCACTATTTTTCGTATTTCATGTTAATTATTTAAGATGAACTTAGTGTTTTTACATGATGACATTTGCTGTATCAGTGATCAAGTGATATTAACTTTTGTGTGGGTCAGTTATTCAGTATAATTTAATGGGTTGACTGTTTATGGAGACATGTTATGCAATCATTGTTAACATACACAATACCTTTTCTATAATCATAAATACTCGTTAAACTGGTTGAATTTGGAGGGTATCGCATACTTCGGTACAGTAAAGCCTTAAATATGTTCCGTTACAAACTCCACCTTATACAAGACACTTTTTTTCTGTTTTGTTTCACCCAGACATGTTTCAGCACTTTTTGTACTATCTTCAGTGGTTTACTTATTATTTTTTTTAATAAAAAATAACCCACTGAAGATAGCACAAAAAGTGCTGAAATATGTTCAAAAATCGTTCAAATGGCTCTCAGCACTATGGGACTTAACATCTGAGGTCACCAGTCCCCTAGAACGTAGAACTACTTAAACCTAATTAACATAGGGACATCACACACATCCATGCCCGAGGCAGGATTCGAACCTGCGACTGTAGCGATCACGCGGTTCCAGACTGAAGCGCCTAGAACCGCTCGGCCACACCGCCCGGCGGTGAAACATGTCTAGCTGAAATAAAAGATGAAAAATATCTTTGCCATAAGGCGGAATTCCTATTCCCATTCCATATCAATTAATGCTCGACGAATAACTGCTTGCAGAAGGACCAGAGATGCACCAAAGCGTTATTGACTTGCTGAAGTTGTGAAGTTCCTCCCCTTGAATAAATCATCCTTTTATTCTGAAGTTGTACTCATTCGTTTGTCAGTACAAGAACATCGCATCTAACTACTTCCGTTCCATTCCGATAATTCTTTCGTGGTGCGTCATTTTTTTTCCTCTTAGTTTGTATGTCATTGCCAAGTAACCAAGCTCGATGAAAACTGGATCGTTCGTAGAAGGAAGTGCTACACTATTGTAAAGATGCTAACTGAAAGAAATACGCAATGAGACGAAAAGTAATGACACTTTCTTTCTATGACAATACTTACACTTAAGTCATCGCTATTTATGATGGCCACTGGGCATTAAAAAGAGCGGGTGTGGATTTTAATCTGGTGTGTGATCATCACGGGCAGCAATGAATGCTCCACAACGTGCTCCTATGTTGGCCACTAGGTTATTAAGGAGTTTTGGCGGTAGAACCTTCCATTCCACCACTAGCACCGTGCATAACTGCTACGTGATCGCTAGTGTTTGTTTAAGTGCCGTGTACGTCTCCCCAACACACCCTCCAAGTACTCGATGGGATTTAAGTCGGGGGAATGGGCAGGCCAGTACATTAGCCACCACAGTACACGGCAATCTCTCGCTGTACGACACACACTGTCTTTCCCATTTATTTCATGTGCCTGCTCCATTTGGTATTATAGTCAGGATGAGCTCGCACCACGTAAACGATCCACCCACGAAGATCTATAATTTTTTTTTCCTTTTCTACTGCTTCTTCCAGCACTAACCTAACCATTTCTGAATGATGTAGCAAATGTCCTACTAAATGAACTACTAACCTTAGTGAAAGAAGGCTGTGTTAAATGTCAACAAAAAAGACAACCTCGACCCAGATAACAAAAGTGATGGATTTTGAAGCTCATTACATAGTCCCAATCAAAGTTGTAATAAACGTTCACAAAATAGAGACAGTGAATAAAGTCAGACGCTTAGGAAAATTCAGTCTCCTTCACAAACGAGAAAGACATCCAGGAAAGATTGATAGATGCACTGAAATTAACGGGATCATACGTGAGTGCTGAACAAAAACATGAGGAAGGATACCCTAGAACTTAGAACTACTTAAACGTAACTAACCTAAGGACATCACACACATTCATGCCCGAGGGAGGATTCGAACCAACGACCGTAGCGGTCGCGCGGGTCCAGACTGAAGCCCCTAGAACCGCTCGGCCACACTGGCCAGCTGTCTACAGCAGTTACCGACCATAGAGGAAAAGACTAAGAGGTAGACCAAGGTGTAAGCGGACACATAAAATAAATTCTTACCAAAGACTATAGATGGTGTAACAGGCAAATACCCATTAGAAGGAACAAGAAGAAGAAGAAGCACCAGGCATAAAAGTAGTCGCATTTCGGTAGGTTGTACCTCACGGCTTACGAAGGGCTGCTATGGTGAATTATTTTCTTTATGCATACACTTTTAATAAGAACCATGTGTCATCAAACACATAGCACAAAAGGCGAGGCAGCCTGCTCCATAAACATGCAGAACATGTACATAAATCAAGATGAGGTTTCGTCTAGGTTGTATAACGAGGATGAAAAGGTTTTCGTTTGAGGGTGTTGCTGCAACTATTACGCAATCGGCTGGTCCTGGCGGAGGTTAGAGTCCTCCCTCGGGCATGGGTGTGTGTGATTGTCCTTAGGATAATTTAGGTTAAGTAGTGTGTAAGCTTAGGGACTGATGAACTTACCAGTTAAGTCCCATAAGATTTCACACACATTTGAACATTTTTGATTAGGTAATGTAGCCCAACTCTGATGCGGGCGTGTAGGCAAAGACGTGTAGGCAAGGGATTAGAGTGGCACTCGAGTCTTTGCGATGTCCTTGCGGTAAATGCAGAAACGTGAACTATGGCGACGTAATTACCAAATGCGTCCATACAAGATCAACGTGCTGTTATTCTTTCCTTGGTTGACGAAAGACGAACACTGGTAGATGTCCATCCGAGAATATGAAGAATGTATACACATTTAAAGCGAAACGTCTAGGGAAACAGCTACAAGGCGTGCTTCTGCTTCATGGCAACGTACTCGCACATCCCCGTATCGCAAATGTCGTAACTCAGAATTCAGGCCAGCTAAAGTGGGAGACATTCGACCACCTGCACTATAGCCGTGATCTCTCCCGTTCCGATTATCACGCTTTCAAAAATGGTCCAAATGGCTCTGAGCACTATGGGACTTAACTTCTGAGGTCATCAGTCCCGTAGAACTTAGAACTACTTAAACCTAACTAACCTAAGGACATCACACACATCCATGCCCGAGGCATGATTCGAACCTGCAACCGTAGCGGTCGCACGGTTGCAGACTGTAGCGCCTAGAACCGCTCGGTCGCCTCGGCCGGCATCACGCCTTCAGTTCCCTAAAATGGTACTGAAGGGTCATCGATTCCTTTTGGACGAGGACAGCGTAGTAGCCCGGCTAACAGTGCGCCATCTGTATCTACCTTTCAGTAGGCAATTTTCACAGCCAGAAGGCTCTGTGTGGTGTAAACGTGTGAAGCAGGCAGGTAACCATGCCACGCAGACAAACTCGTGCTTCCCACAGCTAACTGAGCTAGTTTGAAAAGCATCAAAATGTGAATTTTCGAGCGGTGGGATGCCTTTCGGAGAACTACCACACTAGTTCGACTAGCTGGGTCAGTTCTGTAACGATAATGGTGTCAGTGGTCAAGTGAACGTTCTCACATGCCACAGCATCGACGTGCACAACTTGACTGGAGCCGTTAGAGGAAAGCATATTCTACCTGAATGACCGTGACAGCCGTCAGAGGAAAGTAGATTCTACCTGCATGCACGTGATAGCCGTCAATGAAAAGCAGATTCTACCTGCATGCACGTGACAGTCGTTTGTGCATCTGACGTAGACCTGGTGAGCGCTGCCTTGTAGAGTGTATTCAACCAGGAAACACCGGCCCCATCTCAAGCAGTATTGTCAGGAGTGTAATAACCTACTCTTCTCGCCCAACTTTGGGTTTCTGGAGGGGACGCTAACCAGCATTCGATACGAACGGAATGTTGTTAGATTCATTATTTTGTTATTTTTGGAACCGGAAGGCGATGTGCTGTTCCTACAGGATAATGCTTGCCCACACATTGCCCATGAAACTCAATGTGCTCCGAAAAACATACAGCGCTTCCCTGGTCACCACGTCTCGGTTTGGTCTCCAGTGGGCCACCTATCGGAAATTGATGGGACAGAAGTGACTCGTACCACTCGTCAGCCAACAACCCCGTGAAAAGATCGAGCAGGCGTGGCGTAACGTACCCCAGGACAGTATTCGTCATCTGCACAATCGATCGGATGCCAGAGTAAACACCTGTGTTACTGACCTTGGGGGCTACAGCACGTACTCCAAACGATTCAGCATCGTTCGATACCTGGTACCTCAGAACCGCCTGTCCTATTGATCAATAAACGTAGTAATCTCATGTACTCCATATGCACTATTGCAACAGTAAATCTCGAGTAAATTGGTAACCTCTAAAAGAGTGTACAATTTTTTTCTACAGTGTGTAAAACAGTTTTCATTGGCATAATACATGCAGATACGAACAGTTTTAAAAAGTTTTGTGGATGCAAGATTTCAATTTTACCTATCTGCGTACGGCATTATTCCCTTATAATTATTGTGATCTGAGGCCAGCCTACAGAGAACTTTACTATATTCTGTTGCATAATTCCGACTTGGTTTCTTGACATAGAGCTCAAACTTATGAAATGTTTTCGGGTATCATTTTGTGTATTGAATTACAAGTGTTCATAGCTTTCGTATTATTTGAATTATGTGCATAATTTTGCAATGTTTTGCTGCTCCTGGCGTTGCTGTGGATTTTAACGGAATTATATTGAAACACGTGTTGTAATTAAATACGAATATGTGAGAACTTTGTAATACTTCGTTAAACCGTTTTCTTTCAGCCTTTCTATTTTTGGGTAGTTTGTTCTGCCACGGGAGGGACAAAATATGCATACTGATTTTAATCACTTTATGGTACTTATTTAACGCAATATTATGAATAACGAGGAGGTATTGAATAGAATTGGGGAGAAGAGGAGTCTGACTAGAAGAAGGGATCGGTTGGTAGGACATGTTCTGAGGCAACAAGGGATCACCAATTTAGTATTGGAGGTCAGCGTGGAGGATAAAAACCGTAGAGGAAGACCAAGAGATGAATACACTAAGCAGGTTCAGGCGGATGTCAGTTGCAATAGGTACTGGGAGATGAAGAAGCTTGCACAGGATAGAGTAGCATGGAGAGCTGCATCAAACCA
The DNA here is from genome assembly GCF_023864275.1 of Schistocerca cancellata. Taxonomy (NCBI): domain Eukaryota; kingdom Metazoa; phylum Arthropoda; class Insecta; order Orthoptera; family Acrididae; genus Schistocerca; species Schistocerca cancellata. The sequence continues at coordinate 710,573,208 of NC_064630.1, forward strand.
GTCTCAGGACTGAATACCACAACAACAACATTATGACCAATTAAATTTTTGTGATGTGCTGTAGCCATTCCCTGCTCTCTAGCGATTATGCTTATAATTGTGCATTTCGGCATTTCCTTCATTGAATTATTCTGGTTTTGCAATTTTCCTTGTACTTTCACCGTAGAGGGAACTGAGAATGGTGCCGCATATTACTCTTGTGAAGGCTGTATTGACGTTGCGTAATACTTCAAGCTGTTGTGGAGTGAACACCAAATTAATTTTCACTGGAAGGTTATCTTGTTACTTGGGTTAGAAATTAATGATTACACCATTTTTTGAAACTGGTGCATGCAAATCTATTATCAGAGTAGTGGTTTGTCTTCTAATGAATCTTTTTCATTTGATTTTTATAAAATTTTGCTGTACATTTAATGCGTATACTTGTGCGATCATTGTACCAAGATATCATTGCTCGTTAATTGGAGCAGTGTCATTGTTATATGTTATTTGTGTGGGTAATATAGTGTATCTGTTACCAAATGGTGGACCGATTACTTTAGTGAAATTCACTAAAACTGAAGCTCTTTTCCTACTAGCCCTAGGCGGCACTATCATGGTGGGATGGTAGAGTTCCAGTTCCAACTTTATATTTGGTAGTGGAGAAAGACTGTAGAACTTGGTAGTGTACAGAAACTTATCCAAACTCACCAAACTCCTTTCCCCTCTCTTGTTAGCACTAAGTGAGCTTCTTGTACAGTGGAGTGTACATTCATCTTCACACACAGTGGAGTGTACATTCATCTTCACACAATCATTCTGTGCAAATTCATTGGCATTAAAGATCTTAGTTATTTGTTTTTCAGCGCATTTCTCTACTATTGACAGTCTGTTGCTGGTTTTGTTTAATGAAAGTGATTTGGTGATTAATAATTCTATTCTTTTGTGTATCTGAAGGAAACTTTGTCTTTGATTCGCTGTTGGTTTTTAACCGCTCTCTTGGGTTTTGAATTAAGAGATTAAAATATTCGATAATTTTACTTTTCGTTTCTCCTTTTTTGGCACTACTCAGAGATAATGTGGCATTGGGAAATATGACGTCTTTATTGCCAGTTTCTTGAGTTATAAATATTGCATTTCTGTTTTGTTCACTGGTGTGTACATACAGGAGACTGATTATTGTCTTGCTTTCCTTTACGTTCATTACAAAATGGAAAGAAATTAGCAAGTCAAAGGAAGACGAAAAGACTCACAGTAAGATTGCAGATAGGAATGGGAAACCCAGGTCTGTTGTACAGGCATTTACTACTGATACTCTGCTTTCTTCTGCAACTCGAGAATGATTATGGCCATTTCTCCGATTAGGATGTGATTTATGATATACTTTGTGTTAATATGAGTGAACATACAGGTGGCTCAGAAGCGGTGATTCCACTTGAACCCAGTAGTACCTGTGGAGTTTTGTGCCGGCCGGAGTGGCCGAGCGGTTCTAAGCGCTACAGTATGGAACCGCGAGACCGCCACGGTCGCAGGTTCGAATCCTGCCTGGGCCGTGGATGTGTATGCTGTCCGAAGGTTAGTTAGGTTTAAGTAGTTCAAGTAGTTATAAGTTCTAGGGGACTGATGACCTCAGCAGTTAAGTCCCATAGTGCTCAGAGCCATTTGAATCATTTTGTGGTGCTTTGCCAGGCTATTGTACGACTCCTACCGTGTATACTATTTAAGCTGAACTGCAGATTACCACTTAGTCTTCAACGCTTATTAATGTTCAGAATGTTGTAGTTTACTGTTGGAGCTACTGAGGGAATTCATGGAACACAAAGTTGACACAAAAGAACAAAATGAGAAGCTAGGTGTACAATTAGAGACTAATACCAAGGAACAAAAGTGTCCTGTCCAACAACAGGTACGTTAAATAAATGAGTGGAGATGAACTCAAGAGAACAGCAATTTACTGTGACTAGATTAATGACTTAATTGTAAAATTTGGAATTCAAATTTGAATCCATTGGGCGGGACATGTGAACAGTTTTAATGAACTCACAGATCAGATGTGGGGAAAGTTATATTCAAAATGTGATGGGTATTTCTACTGTTGAAAACATAAATGAAGATTTGAATGCCTTGCAAGAGTGACATGCAAAGGAAAACACTTTTTTCAGACAGGTTAGATGCTGTTTCAAGTAAGGAAGCCATGGATCATATAGAAGAAAAGGTTAATTACACAAAACCTTGAGCGGGTCCTGAGTCATTGAAGGTCGATACTGAGAAAGGAATTTCAGAAAATAAGGAGGAGGCACAGAAAGTTGCTGTAGAGGTTGATGAACATGCTGCTGCCATAGCACAGCTGATTGTTATTTGTGAGTGGAGTTCAAGTAGCACAGAATCAGTGATTCAGAAGAGGTAGGATCACTTTTAAGCTTAAAGAGGAACAGAAAGAAATTAATAAAAGAATTCGTTATGGAATTATAAGAGGAATTCTAAAATTGGGGAAAACTATGCGAAAGTGTACCAAGAAATCGAAGTTATGTTATAAGCCAGGGACAATCTGAGGAACCAGATTCAGGTCATGAGGACGAACTGGAGTCAGAATCTGTTTATAGGAAACAGTTATCAAAGTAGGAGGGAATTTAATGCTGAAGTTGTAGGCAAACATGGATTCCTAGCTTTGGTTACAGAAATTTTCTGTCATTTGTTTAACATACTTATGCTAGTTTAGAATTTCCTTTTGCTTCATCCAATTTTACTATCACACATAAATTTTAATTCATTTGTGGTTGTTTAGAGGTCAAACTTGCTATGTGAATATGTACACTAACTCTCAGTTCGACTTGTACAGTATTTCGTCGTTTGTTCTTGTCTGCATAATGATACGAAGTAGCTCAGTACGGAGTAAAAAAAGGTCATATTTGTGATGCATAACTGTAATTAATTTCATTTCACAAACCGATATTGATTCTCTGAAAATGTACTTTTAAAAAACTAATTCCTTTGCGGTCTGTACCGTAAAACCAAACTGATTTGGATATGTTTGCTGATCCTAACGGGATTTTTATAAAACTGCAGACATGATCCTGAAGAAATTCAGAGTTTACTCCAGGAATTCGACTGTGAAAGTGGAGGAGGTTCCCATTGCAGTTACGAATGAAATAAGTTTGAGGAAGCATCAGCTGAATTTCTGTTTTCAAAGTGGTAATGCCGCGCGAGATTAGCCGAGCGGTCGAGGCGCTGCAGTCATGGACTGTAAGGCTGGTCCCGGCGGAGGTTCGAGGCCTCCCTCTGGCATGGGTGTGCGTGTTTGTCCTTAGGATTATTTAGATTAAGTAGTGTGTAAGCTTAGGCGCTGATGACTTTAGCAGTAAAGTCCCATAAGATTTCATACACATTTGAACGATTTGAACAAAGTAGTAATGATAATTTTTGGATGAGGAATATGGTACTGGAATCAGAGATTCGGCAGAAACCGTGGCAGTAGAGCGTTTGGTCATGATTGTAGATGGCAAGACGAGATTCAGGAGCATGGATCACTGAGGTGTGATCAGCTCATCTGAAGAAAACTACAAATGTCAAATGTCTGCTGCCAGGGGAAGGGCGTGTGCTGTCATCAGTCAGTACAAGAGGAGCAGAAGGGATAAGTGGGGACACTGACCAGTTAAATGTGTCAGATTTTAAGGATGTGAGGAAACGTTGTTAGTTAAATAGGGAAAATTTTAAATCAGAAATGTATCTAGTGCTTGCAATATATTTCAGTGCAGCTGTTTCCTCATCTGTTCACGACACGGGAAATCAAGAGTGAGCCAGCGTTTCACAGATCTGAAAGTGTAGGTTCTTGACCTTTTCTACCTTTTCAGTGGATGGAGTGGTATAGGACAATAACTGGAAAAAACCTTGAGGTGAAAAACAAATGGGTCTTGAATCTCATTTCAGTGGTATAGGTACTGTGTGAATTTTGTTATCGTGCCAAAGTTAGCAACCTAATCAATTTATGGAATGGGTTTTATGTTGTTGGACCAAGCGGTGATGAATTTGGGTTGTATAAAATGAGACTCATGAATAACAGAATTTAAGTTGTTATTTGATAAATGTGGGATTAGGAAAAAGAATTCAGAACTGTAGTCTACAGTCTCTCAACTGATCTGATTACTCTCTTGATGTTAAGTTTGTTGAGAGTGAGAGTAGTGCTCATGCAATTCTGTTGTTGATTCCCAAGAGATGTTTGTGATTTGCAGAAAGTACAGAGTCTGGTTCATTCTGTTAAGGAGGTAGGGGAAGCAATTAAAAATTCATACAGTGCATTACAAATACAATCTTTAGTCCTTCACTTCATTACTATTATTGGTTTCCTTGCGGTGCTCTGTGCAGATACACCCGTCTCTTACAACCTAATACATCTGTGGTGGTGGGGCACTGTATTGACACTGGACACTCTACGATGTACGATAGTGTCGAAATTTTAGCCTCGACTTCACCTTTCTGGGACTCAGTAGTGAAATAAGGAATTGAAATTCGGTTGGCGACGAATTTAATTAATAGGGACAGCGGTTCAGCTTGGACAAAACATAGAATCCGGCAATTTCTGCAATTAAATCACAAAGACGTCGCGACGGTGCAGCTCCCCGTGACACAGATATCACCGTATGGAACGGCTGCGCAGCCACAGACTTTATTACCACTCATATGTTACACATCTTTGCTGCCTACGAACGTCTATGTCGCCTTCTGTATCTTTGGCCGCATACGCAGTGGTTGGGTCCTTGAGTTTCAAAGGACGGAGCAAGTGCTGGAGCGTTAGTCACCTCGGCTCACCCTGAAGATGGCTGGACAGTATTCAGCCTAAAAGTTAGAAGAAGAAACTGAATTTCTGCGTAAGCATGCCCGAACTTTAGTGGAACATGTACTATTTTGACCACTTGGCTGCTGTGCTACGGCCCTTCTCGCAGTCTCTCTTTCAGGTATTTCGTAGACATACTTGTAATTTAAATACAGCAAAATTGCTTCGGGACAGAAGATTAAATATTCACAGCATGTGAAATAGCCATTAATTAAAAAAATGTTCTAATTTGCTGTCCCTCTTATATTTATATAGTACTTGAACCGAACTCCACACAACAAATGAGACTGTAAACATTATTCATAACACAATGTAAAACTTCACCGACGTAGGTACAACCTTCTTCCACTGTATATTACATCACATCTTGCATCTTTTTTGTAGGCTTTAGTCGCGTTATTTAGTTTAACTGGTTTGTCTCACATAAGACTTAGAGATTTCATCATTATATTTTAACTGCGATGATAACTGTATATCTCTGAAAACTATTTTAGCCCGCTAATAAACGAGGTTCTCAGGAATAGTAGTAGTTCCAGGTCAAGTTCATGAGAGTACATATGGATGCACTTACCTCCTTCGACAAGTTTTTATACTTACGTGAGAGTTATGTGTCTGAATCCACAACATTTTTGATTAATGGTAGAACGTATATCGTCTTTTTGTTTAGCAACCTGGAGTCCTACCAACGGTCTTCGCCATGTTCGCGTTTACCAGAAGGCCCTGAAGCGGGGAGCTCGTGTTTAAATGAACCTTGCTGATGGGTAATGACTGTTTTTCTATTTCGTCACTTTTCACAACTTATGCTCTCCTTTACAACATGAAAATATCTTTTGCTGTTTTTTCAAGGACCGAACTCCTAATAATTATACTTCTGATACATGGTCTTCGCACTCTGTAATCAAGTCTCACGGCTATTGGCTACCAATGGCATTATGCCAGAGGCAATGGTTGGGTCATCTGCTGTTTAACTACCGGTAGCAGAGCCGTATGTAGCAGTATTCTCCATACCTGTACAGACTGACCTGCTCCACACCTGTGGTTCCACCAGTCCTCAAGGTTGTATCAGCGGCGCTTTCTTCCTACAGTATTTTATTTGGGTGTCCGTTTCGACTGTAACTGAACCATTATGTTTTACGTTTCATCACAGAATGTAAGAATAGAAGATGATATCTTAGAAGATGTAAACCGGTCATTTAAAAATAAAAATAAACAGCTTAAATGTTATCACTGCGGTGTGTATTGAAATTAATTATATATTAATAAATCGATATTTTCCCTCGAATAATGCTCCAAAAAAAAATTAAATTTGATTAAAAGGCAACAGAAGTATAAGCAGCAGTATCTTTCTGATGCGCTTCCGTCTATTTGACGTTTTCAGAACTCTCCCTCTATAAGAATCGTAATAGTTAAGTTTGATTTTCTTTAAAGGACACGGCTTTGCGAGAGCAAGACATGAAAATAGTGTCTTCTGTAGCTTCTACTGCGTAACTGATACACATAAATCTTCAAAAGACCAGCAGTGTCACATAAAAAAACTGAATTTTTACATATTTCTTCTTGAAACACCACAACTAATTCAGTAATTTATACAGCACTGTGATGCCTGTTGCTGGTAGCTAACTAGTTGCTAATAAAATAGTGAAAACAGAACAACTTTATTTTCACTTAGGTGATAAAGTATCTCAGACCAAATAGGTCACATGTTTTACGATATACTGACTGACAGCCCCGACTCGTTTTCAGCATAAAGGTGCACACAGTGAGTGCTTGGTCTGTCTGTACCCGGCTCCCGGTCCGGCTACTGCCGGGTCTGGGTTGTTACTATGGGTTTTTGGCATTAAAGACACGTAACGTGTATCCACAGGACATGTGGCCTGTAATTGAAGAAGTGTCATGATGATCTCTCCATTAGCAAAAGATTCCGGAACAGTCCCCCATTCGGATCTCCGGGAGGGGACTGCCAAGGGGGAGGTTACCATGAGAAAAAGATTGAATAATCAAAGAACGGATAACGTTCTACTTGTCGGGGCGTGGAATGTCAGAAGCTTGAACGTGGTAGGGAAACTAGGAAATCTGAAAACGGAAATGCAAAGGCTCAATCTAGATATAGCAGGGGTGAGTGAAGTGAAGTGGAAGGAAGACAAGGATTTCTGGTCAGATGAGTATCGGGTAATATCAGCAGCAGCAGAAAATGGTATAACAGGTGTAGGATTCGTTATGAATAGGAAGGTAGGTCAGAGGGTGTGTTACTGTGAACAGTTCAGTTACCGGGTTGTTCTAATCAGAATGGACAGCAGACCAACACCGACAACGATAATTCAGGAATACATGCCGACGTCGCAAGCTGAAGATGAACAGATAGAGAAAGTGTATGAGGATATGTAAGTATGTAAAGGAGGACGAAAATCTAATAGTCATGGGCGACTGGAATGCAGTTGTAGGGGAAGAAGAAGAAGAAAAGGTTACAGGAGAATATGGGCTTGGGACAAGGAATGAAAGAGGAGAAAGACTAATTGAGTTCTGTAACAAGTTTCAGCTAGTAATAGCGAATACCCTGTTCAAGAATCACAAGAGGAGGAGGTATATTTGGAAAAGGCCGGGAGATACGGGAAGATTTCAATTAGATTACATCATGGTGAGACAGAGATTCCTAAATCAGATACTGGATTGTAAGGCGTACCCAGGAGCAGATATAGACTCAGATCACAATATAGTAGTGCTGAAGAGTAGGCTGAAGTTCAAGACATTAGTCAGGAAGAATCAATACGCAAAGAAGTGGGATACGAAAGTACTAAGGAATGACGAGATACGTTTGAAGTTCTCTAACGCTATAGATACAGCAACAAGGAATAGCGCAGTAGACAGTACAGTTGAAGAGGAATCGACATCTCTAAAAAGGGCGATCACAGAAGTTGGAAAGGAAAACATAGGTACAAAGAAGGTAGCTGTGAAGAAACCATGGGTAACAGAAGAAATACTTCAGTTGATTGATGAAAGGAGGAAGTACAAACATGTTCCGGAAAAATCAGGAATACAGAAATACAAGTCGCTGAGGAATGAAATAAATAGGAAGTGCAGGGAAGCTAAGATGAAATGGCTGCAGGGAAAATGTGAAGACATCGAAAAAGATATAATTGTCGGAAGGACAGACTCAGCATACAGGAAAGTCAAAACAACCTTTAGTGACATTAAAAGCAACGGTGGTAACATTAAGAGTGCAACGGGAATTCCACTGTTAAATGCAGAGGAGAGAGCAGATCGGTGGAAAGAATACATTTGAAACGTCCCCTTTGAACAATTATACATGACTGTGCTTAAACTGACACGCAATATTTTTTAGCGCAACGCAATCTGACTTTCAATAATCCCTACAAAAGAATGGCCCTGACTAACATTAACCTATACCTTTCACAAATCACTTACCTCACAAAAATCTTCGTTACTCCAACTACTGCAATACAGCGAACGCCACTACTGCCAGCTAAATAAAAGATTCATACTACGGAAGGCACTAACTACTGATAGTCATAGTTAGCAAATGAAAGATTTTAATAGAGAACAAACAATGTATTTACCTTAATAGTGTTGAAAAATCATAATATACATAGCAGTTCATGACATCCAGTCTTACAAATTTCAAAACTCCGCCATTTCTCTCCCCACATCCACCACTGCTGGCGGCTCAACTCCAACTGCCAACGCTACACGCTGTTCACAGCCAACTGCCCAACACTACAATGGCAGACAACAATTCAAACTAGCCACAGACTGCACACAGCACAGCCAGTGATTTTCATACAGAGCGCTACGTAGCGTTGCCAATAAGAAAACATAAACATCCTACTTACGTAGCCCCCATGCTTCCCACAAAAAATTTTACAAATTCTTTTGGGCACTGGCCAATACGGATTTGAAAAAATTTTTCATAATTACAGTAATAAAGATATCAAATGCACTCACTTATTAATACAATGTTGGTCCAAAGCTAAAGTTTTCTCACAGTCCATAAAGACAGTCCTGATCATTCATCACATAAAAATTGCAGTGTTTTTCGCAGTCTGAGCAGTAAAAGAAAATGCACACAGAAGTCGTAGATTTCCATGCAGTCCTGAAGAAGTAGTGTTGTCCTTCCAACGGAAAGACAGTGCTGACTCTTGACATGCAGACAGGTAATGGGCTACAACAGAGCAAACTCACCGCAGAGTCAGTCGAAGTTGATGAATATTGGTAGGTAGGTCATCACAGAGTAGACCCACTGTAGTCCTGGTAGAGATTGTGGTATTGGTGGGCCACCAGAGGTGCAGACCCACTGCAGTCCTTGTAGAAATAATGGTATTGGTGGGTCATCAAAGATGCAGACCCACTGCAGTCCTTGTAGAGATGGCCAGCAGCCATCTGTTGTGACTGTGCAGGTGCACAATAACCGTTAAAGAGTCTTGCGGATAATATAGCAAGTCCATGAACCACCACTTGTGCACTCACAATTTTTTTTTGAAATGTCCTTCGAACCAGCAATGCTGTTATCCAGTCCCTTGCTGAATTATTAACACACGTGCAAACACTATCAGTCCCTACTTCTCACATATTGTCCATATACTATGACCAACAGAAACGTGTGCAGTGAAATGTAACTTACAAGTTACTTAATTTGATAAACTGGTGTCAATTACAATTTTATAACATAAGAATACAATAACAAAGGTGCAAAATACATCATTAAAAACATAATAATACAGATAACATTTGTAGTAATACAGGCTTTACAAAATAATAGAAATAAACATAGACATCAGTGTTACAGGAATTATGAAAGAAGTAAATACATAAAAGATCACAATAACTTTTGAAACATCAACTTGACACATAAGCATTAAAACAAAACAGAATAAATAATGTCTAAGCATATTTACAAGGTAAATAACATATTATTAATGCCAATTATATTTGAGAATAACAGTATGCCTCATCATAGTGAATGTAGCTTAGTATTAGAAAAATTCTACAACATAAGTCTTATCAGATAAACATATAAATACAGGAAAAACATAAATACACAAGGGTACACAAACATATAGCGGAATAATACAAGAAAGGACAGGGTGTCAGTGTGTTTTTCTGAACCAAGTTTCAGAGTGTCCATTTGTGTGGAAATCGTATCTACTGTGCCCTTTAAGTTTTCGTGAGTTTTTGCAAGTTGCGTAACCGAATCGGTAGGTGCAACTGAGTCAATTTTAGCTTTCAAGGTGTCGTGATTTTCATGAACAATAGTTCGCAGTTCTTTTATGGCTGCTTCGTGATTCTGTAATGCATTTTCATGACGCGAAAAAATAGGTTGGAAATGCTCACAAATTTGTGTTTTTAGGTGATTACAGACTTTTGACATTTCGATTCGATTTTATGTAACTCAGTAGTTAAATCTTCACGTGTGTGTTCAAGCATGGTGTGAAGATTTTGTTCCACTGTGTCTAACTTTTTAAATTTTGTTCCACTGTGTCTAACTTTTGAAGATTTTGTTCCATTGTGTCTAACTGTTGCTGTGTTTGTTTCTGGTGTTGTTCCATTGTGTCTAACGTTTGAAGCCTTTGTCACATTTGTCTCTGATTTTGTTCCATTTGTTGCATTAATTGCAATAATAATGTATTAGTGTCTGGAATCTGTTTCTCTATGCTTTTTGGCAGTGCATTTTCACCGGCTACATTCACATTTTGACAAGCAGAAAATGTGTCTTGACTCATTTGAGAAAACGGTGAGGACCCAAAACCTGAATCTACAGTATTTGCGAAATTGTGTCCTGTCATTTCGGATTCCTGAAGCGAGCTGTTGCCGAACAATCCATCGATAATGCTTCCCTGTTCACTACCTGTTTGACTGTCTACACCATTATTTGCCGCCCGCTCCATATCCCTACGCACAATTACCAAATTACTTCTTCGAATGTCTGTTAATTCATTACACAGTGGTGCTGATAAGTTACGCTCGTCGTCACTATTATTTCTCAGATTACTTTGAAGCCTAGTGTTACGTTTTCCACACGCCATTATTGTCACAATATTTCACACGATAACACAGAAAAGCACAATTCGAAGAGCATAAATAAGAGAACACATTAACATAGCACTGAAAATAATATGTAGTTGATTGCAAGCGCAGCTGCGAAATACTTGGTGCAAATCTACATGCATGCCACAACTGTTTTACCGTACAACAATGAATGACTGCAACTACAAAGGAGATTCTCTCTACAAATACGCGCTAGCAATAAACAACAGCTACACTAAATACACAAATTACAAGGAAAAAATCAGAAGATTCTAGTGAGGTATCCTCGGCTAAGGGTCGACATATGAAACGTCCCTTTTGAAAAATTATACATGACTGTGCTTAAACTGACACACAATATTTTTTAGCGCAACGCAATCTGACTTTCAATAATCCCTACAAAAGAATGGCCCTGACTAACATTAACCTATACCTTTCACAAATCACTTACCTCACAAAAATCTTCGTTACTCCAACTACTGCAATACAGCGAGCGCCACTACTGCCAGCTAAATAAAAGATTCATACTACGGAAGGCACTAACTACTGATAGTCATAGTTAGCAAATGGAAGATTTTAATAGAGAACAAACAATGTATTTACCTTAATAGTGTTGAAAAATCATAATATACATAGCAGTTCATGACATCCAGTCTTACAAATTTCAAAACTCCACCATTTCTCTCCCCACATCCACCACTGCTGGCGGCTCACCTCCAACTGCCAACGCTACACGCTGTTCACAGCCAACTGCCCAACACTACAATGGCAGACAACAATGCAAACTAGCCACAGACTGCACACAGCACAGCCGGTGATTTTCATGCAGAGCGCTAAGTAGCGTTGCCAATAAGAAAACATAAACAGCCTACTTACACATTGAAAGCCTCTATGAGGGTGAATATTTGTCTGATGTGATAGAAAAAGGAACAGGAGTCGATTTAGAAGAGATAGGGGATCCAGTATTGGAATTTAAAAGAGCTTTGGAGGACTTACGTTCAGATAAGGCAGAAGGGATTGATAACATTCCATCAGAATTTCTAAAGTCATTGGGGAAGTGGCAACAAAACGACTATTCACGTTGGTGTGTAGAATATATGAGTCTGGCGATATACCATCTGACTTTCGGAAAAGCATTATCCACTCAATTCCGAAGACGGCAAGAGTTTACAAGTGCGAGAATTATCGCACAATCAGCTTAACAGCTCATGCATCGAAGCTGATTACAAGAATAATATACAGAAGAATGGAAAAGAAAATTGAGAACGCGCTAGGTGACGATCAGTTTGGCTTTAGGAAAAGTAAAGGGACGAGAGAGGCAATGCTGACGTTACGGCTAATAATGGAAGCAAGGCTAAAGAAAAATGAAGACACTTTCATAGGATTTGTCGACCAGGAAAAAGCGTTCGACAATATAACATGGTGCAAGCTGTTCGAGATTCTGAAAAAAAGTAGGGTAAGCTATAGGGAGAGACGAGTCATATACAATATGTACAACAACCAAGAGGGAATAATAAGAGTGGACGATCAAGAACGAAGTGCTCGTATTAAGAAGGGTGTAAGACAAGGCTGTAGCCTTTCGCCCCTACTCTTCAATCTGTACATCGAGGAAGCAATGATGGAAATAAATGAAACGTTCAGGAGTGGAATTAAAATACAAGGTGAAAGGATATCAACGATACGATTCGCTGATGACATTGCTATCCTGAGTGAAAGTGAAGAAGAATTAAATGATCTGCTGAACGGAAGGAACAGTCTAATGAGTAGATAGTATGGTTTGAGAGTAAATCGGAGAAAGACGAAGGTAATGAGAAGTAGTAGAAATGAGAACAGCGAGAAACTTAACATCAGGATTAATGGTCACGAAGTCAATGAAGTTAAGGAAAAAAAAGGCATTTCTGGCCAAGAGAAGTCTACTAATATCAAATAACGGCCTTAATTCGAGGAAGAAATTTATGAGGATGTACGTCTGGAGTACAGCATTGTATGGTAGTGAAACATGGACTGTGGGAAAAGCCGGAACAGAAGAGAATCGAAGCATTTGAGATGTGGTGCTATAGACGAATGTTGAAATTTAGGTGGACTGATAAGGTAAGGAATGAGGAGATTCTACGCAGAATCGGAGAGGAAAGGAATATGTGGAAAACACTGTTAAGGAGAAGGGACAGGATGATAGGACATCTGCTAAGGCATGAGGGAATGACTTCCATGTTACTAGAGGGAGCTGTAGACGGCAAAAACTGTAGAGGAAGACAGAGATTGGAATACGTCTAGCAAATAATTGAGGACATAGTTTGCAAGTGCTACTCTGAGATGAAGAGGTTAGCACAGGAAAGGAATTCGTGGTGGGCCGCATCAAACCAGTCAGTAGACTGATGACCAAAAAAAAAAAAAGTTTCAGAGGGTGGTCAGATGTCCTTCATGTTGCCACCCCATACCGCCTAGGACAGAAGTAATGTACCCCAACTGTCTGCGTATGCTGTAAAGTGTGAAATAATGCAAACGTTTTTCAAATGTCTGCTAGTCGTGTAACTGAGGTGGGGATGTGAGGACCAGCCCGGTATTCACCTAGTGGGATGTGAAAACCGCCTAAAACCACATCCAGGTTGGCCGGCATACCGGCCTTTTGTCGTGAATCCGCCGAACGGATCCGATCAGGGGCCGGCGCTCCTACCCAAAGTCCAGGAAGCAGCGTATTAGCGTTCTCGGCTATCCTGGCAGGTAATGAGTGTTTGGTGCAAGCGGCAAACGAAAAGTCATTAACTACATAACGTAAAATAAAAATTATGAAACCCCTGTAATACATTTTGCATACGTAATCGAATTAGGTACTGTATGTACAACACATCGCCCCCAATGAAAGATATTTGCCGACTGAAGACTAGCAACCGAAATGTAAATAACTCTTTTTAAAATTAAAAGATATTAGAGAAACAGAAACTGTGAAGGAATCGTAAACCAGATATTCAGTAGTCTTCCTTCAAATACTGATTAACACAGCCCCTCGCTTATACGTATACTGTTTCTTACAAGTTATTCTACATAAACTGTAAAATTTCTGTAAAGCTTAAAACCTTGGAGACAGATAGTAGCATACTGATGTTCAAATTCATTCGAAGAGGCGGTTTGGATTATTCACTTGATGACACCCGATATTCCTCACAAAGTCCAAAATGTGCGATCGATTGCCTTTATAATGCACATCTTTAAGATTTCAATATATGTTAGTAATGTAAGCATCGTGAAGCTGATTGTGATATAGAAAATATACCCTTAATTCAACTGGAGGAGAAACTTAGCAAGAGGAGAAACAAAAACCCTACATTGAGTCAAATGTTCTGTGATTGAGCTGATTACTTTGACATGACTTTTTGAGAGTGCTTATTTACAAGGTCACAATCATCTTTACACGTGTGATCAGATTCACAACAGTATTTCTGACGCTATGAAACATTCCATCAATTAACTGTGGAGGCACCAGATTCAGAACGAATTAGAAAATAATGTAATATCCCTCACAATTTTTTATCATTTTCATCTTCAACGCTTTATCAGAAGTTTTCTGTTTTTCTTCCTTCTTAGCAGCTGAATTTAAATTTCAGAGTCGATTATGCAAACTGCTTGCAGAGTGTAAGAAGCGATGCCCAACTTTCAATTATGCATTAAGAGCTTCATAATTAGTTGGAAGGAAGTCGTTAGTCTGTGGTTTCCTTATGAAACACAATAGCTGGGTATTAGCCAATATTGTCTACTTTTCTACAGCCAAAATTCAATGTAAACGTCAAAATTGTATAAGAAACCGCCATTTTAATTTAGAGCTGATTCGTCTCCCCAAGACGCCAGACCAAATTGTTTTTTTCTGAAATGGAAGCGTAAGATAAACCGTTCTCTCATGCAGTTTTTAGATATACCCAATAACACATTTCATTGTTTTCTATTTCCATGAAGTCACCCATGAGCAAATAAATCAGGCTATTGCTATTTTCATTCAGATAAAAATGTATAGGACTGAAACTGTGGGATATAAATACTATAGGATAGCAAGTTGGGTAGTAACCATTAATACAAAGCTTCTATCATTTCTTACGAAAGTCCTACTCCTCTGCATTGTGTTATAGCAAAGAGAAAGTGTTCTACGGTACTGCAGTAGTTTTTCACTGGGGGGAGATTCTGGAAATTTGTGTAGCATAAATTCTTAGTACTTTTGTACACAGAAATTCTGTGTACGTAATGAAAGTTGTGGAGGATTTGCTTATGAATTTATGTAACTACATTAAATGCAGTTTTTGCACCGTCGATCCAACTTCTAGCTAGTTTTCTGGATTTAACTTCTGTGAAAGACTAGTATCTTATTCTGTCTGATGAACACAAAGGTACAGAATGTCATGATTGTTGACTAAGAAATAAAGTCGAGATGTCTTCGGACGTTCCCGCACACATGCTACTTCCAAATACCTGCCGTAATGCTCTCTGTCACAACCATCTTGCTCTTTCACACTCCTGGAAATTGAAATAAGAACACCGTGAATTCATTGTCCCAGGAAGGGGAAACTTTATTGACACATTCCTGGGGTCAGATACATCACATGATCACACTGACAGAACCACAGGCACATAGACACAGGCAACAGAGCATGCACAATGTCGGCACTAGTACAGTGTATATCCACCTTTCGCAGCAATGCAGGCTGCTATTCTCCCATGGAGACGATCGTACAGATGCTGGATGTAGTCCTGTGGAACGGCTTGCGATGCCATTTCCACCTGGCGCCTCAGTTGGACCAGCGTCCGTGCTGGACGTGCAGACCGCGTGAGACGACGCTTCATCCAGTCCCAAACATGCTCAATGGGGGACAGATCCGGAGATCTTGCTGGCCGGGGTAGTTGACTTACACCTTCTAGAGCACGTTGGGTGGCACGGGATACATGCGGACGTGCATTGTCCTGTTGGAACAGCAAGTTCCCTTGCCGGTCTAGGAATGGTAGAACGATGGGTTCGATGACGGTTTGGATGTACCGTGCACTATTCAGTGTCCCCTCGACGATCACCAGTGGTGTACGGCCAGTGTAGGAGATCGCTCCCCACACCATGATGCCGGGTGTTGGCCCTGTGTGCCTCGGTCGTATGCAGTCCTGATTGTGGCGCTCACCTGCACGGCGCCAAACACGCATACGACCATCATTGGCACCAAGGCAGAAGCGACTCTCATCGCTGAAGACGACACGTCTCCATTCGTCCCTCCATTCACGCCTGTCGCGACACCACTGGAGGCGGGCTGCACGATGTTGGGGCGTGAGCGGAAGACGGCCTAACGGTGTGCGGGACCGTAGCCCAGCTTCATGGAGACGGTTGCGAATGGTCCTCGCCGATACCCCAGGAGCAACAGTGTCCCTAATTTGCTGGGAAGTGGCGGTGCGGTCCCCTACGGCACTGCGTAGGATCCTACGGTCTTGGCGTGCATCCGTGCGTCGCTGCGGTCCGGTCCCAGGTCGACGGGCACGTGCACCTTCCGCCGACCACTGGCGACAACATCGATGTACTGTGGAGACCTCACGCCCCACGTGTTGAGCAATTCGGCGGTACGTCCACCCGGCCTCCCGCATGCCCACTATACGCCCTCGCTCAAAGTCCGTCAACTGCACATACGGTTCACGTCCACGCTGCCGCGGCATGCTACCAGTGTTAAAGACTGCGATGGAGCTCCGTATGCCACGGCAAACTGGCTGACACTGACGGCGGCGGTGCACAAATGCTGCGCAGCTAGCGCCATTCGACGGCCAACACCGCGGTTCCTGGTGTGTCCGCTGTGCCGTGCGTGTGATCATTGCTTGTACAGCCCTCTCGCAGTGTCCGGAGCAAGTATGGTGGGTCTGACACACCGGTGTCAATGTGTTCTTTTTTCCATTTCCAGGAGTGTACATTACGGGTGAGGATTGATGGTAGAGTACCAGTGGAAAAAATGCCGGCCGAAGTGGCCGTGCGGTTAAAGGCGCTGCAGTCTGGAACCGCAAGACCGCTACGGTCGCAGGTTCGAATCCTGCCTCGGGCATGGATGTTTGTGATGTCCTTAGGTTAGTTAGGTTTAACTAGTTCTAAGTTCTAGGGGACTAATGACCTCAGCAGTTGAGTCCCATAGTGCTCAGAGCCATTTGAACCATTTGAACCAGTGGAAAAAGAAAGCAAAAGCACCACGGTTCTGGTCTGATGGCCAAATAGGACCGACCAATGGCCGTGTCAGCCTCTGCCAATGGGTTATCGATTATCGAAATGCGGTGTGGAAGAGGTGTGCTGTAAGTACACCGGTATCCTGCCCGCTGTTGTGTTAGCAGACTAAGCGTCGCTACCACCTACTGAACGACTTTCCCAATTTGCATCACAGGGCCGAGTGCATCCCTTTCCCTCTTTCCAGCACATCCCACAAAGGGTTCAAATGGTTAAACTGGCTCTGAGCACTACGTGACTTAACATCTGAGGTCATCAGTCCCCTACACTGAGAACTACTTAAACCTAACTAACCTAAGGACATGAGGCCAGAGGTAGGATTCGAACCCGCGTGCGCAGGAGTCGCGATGTTCTGAACTGAAGCTCCTAGAATCGCTCGGCCACAGTGGCCGGCTCCACAGAATGAAAATTGCTGATAGTACCGGGGGTAGAAACCAGTGAACCGAAATTTTAATTGTAGGACGTGTAGGGTTGTGTTTATTAGCAGACGATGTTGAGATGAGTGTCTTCTACAGGAGACCCAACAGTCTTCAAGGCTACAGTGGAGTTTCAGTTGTGGTTGCAAGTCACCCACTTGGAAGACGATGTCGGAAACAACAATTGCCCAATAATGGTCATAGACTACTTGATTTAGGTGACATCTAAATAATAACCACGACCCAATCACGTCACCAAACGGTTTAATACAGCAGGCAACAAATCGTATGATATAAATATCGAATGATAAGAACACCTTATGCCGAGTACTTTCTGGAGGGATTTTAAGTTTCATAAACGCAATACCAACAAAATTGTGTAGCCTTTGAAAACAAAAATCTAAAATCCACAAATTCTCACTTCATAAAAAAAATTTCAAGGTTTTCATTGATTATTTTTACAACAGAGTGGTCAGGTATTAGGAAACTGAGATAACAGAATAACACTTTTCTGACAGATCACTGTAATTTATTAGCAATACTACAGCATCCTCGTGTCCTCGGTTCTCAAAGTACACTTATTATACACTATGATACAGACATATCACGAGGAAAATCAAATTACACATAAGTTCCACGACCACGAATAAATGCAGTCAAGGTATCATCTATTGAAAATATACACACTTATGATACGAACACACGTAGGTTTATCAATACCAAGATTTTCAGAAGTATCGCTCCTCCCTGCAGCCTACGATGGATTGATAATAAATATCTTTAGGGTGGAAAATTCTCCAAACTCGTCGTCAGTGACAGAAGAGCAGAATGAATGGGAACAACAACTACAGTAAGCCATGCTCCACTCTTTTCTTTTGGTGGGTTTGTGAATTTAAAGTCTACTCCGCCACCAAGGGAAACATCTAGTCCATGGAGGAAGTCCATGATTTCGCGGTGTCCACATTCATATTGAAATAAGACTCCACATCGAGAACAGTTTTGTACTTGGTAGGACGCCGGAGTTACACATTGTCCAGACGACTGCGAGGCATCTTGCCGACTGAACGCCGTCTTTTCAGATTCACATAGCAAGGCTCAAATGTGACTGCGTCAGCTACTGATAACGAAAGGTAAACTTGATAGTACACATTCAAATTTTGATGATTTACGTGAATGCTTATCTCTCCCTTTTAATCGGATTGCTCCATAAAATGATCAAAGGCAAGTCAATTGATAATGTGTTTAGTTTATCCTCGTCGACGAGAGAATCACTCTTCAGTAACAAATTACACCTCGTGTAACAACTTACGAATCCTGGTCATCAAGCACCACCGGACACAGCATAAATTACGTCCGGTGCACCAAATGACGTATGTGGCGCTACACACTACACTCTACAGGCGAAAGCATCAGCAGCCCTAGCAGGGCATTTCTCGCACAGAGGAGCTAGAATCGCTTACCGCACCTTCAGATAGATTTATTGTAAAACTGGCCAGCATGTCAGCTCCAGATTTCTATGGGTGTCACTTATGCTACAAGACTAGTAAATATATTAACTGAAGGGACCGTGGTGCAACACATCTAAATTTAGAATTAGGAGACAGCCTTAGTTCACGGAAGAAAAATTCTCATATTCGAGTCATTAATTGAGTTAAATATAGCGCTGAGAAACTGCACTGAAAGGCCACGCAAAATTCGTTTTATCATAACTTAACAAAATCGCCAGTTTTTTGCTCACAATGTTGCAAACCCGAAACACACCTCCTGGAATTTTCTACTATAAATCATAAGGCGTGTACTACCTTCACTACTGCTAGCGACACAAAACCTCCACTTTCATCACACATATGGTACCTAAAAGATGAGTCCAAATATGAATCCTAAATTCAATAAAATCTTGCACGATTAGCACACGTGTGTAGAATCTGTAATCATGTTCCCCCACATGGGTGTAAAACGCGACTAGCGAACACCCTCATAACGATCTGCACAGATAGGAACAATAAACGACGCACGGCTTGCTGTAGACTTACGCAAGACAGACAGAATAACAACCACCCGCACGACAAAGCTAGAACACCTGTTGTGGGCCGGGCTCCGTGCTAGCACGTGGAGTTCGACTCACAAGGAAACATAACCAAATCGATCTCACCTTGTACGACGAAAAGGAACACTAACATATCAGCACTAGCAATCTATCCCACACGAAAATTTGGGTCAACATTCTGACAGTACGCAATGATGACCTGAAAGTAGAGCTTTTAAATTTCATGCAAAGCAGTTTTGTCACTCACTCCTCCAGAAAGCAGTTGCCTAATTCGGGCGGGAAGCACTCGATAGCAGAGAAGGTCAGAGGTTTGTGAATACTGTGTCGACACTATATGTAAACTGAAGTTGGAGGAGGAGGAAGGAAAGGAAAAGGGAGGGACGATTGGTATGATCTCCATCGGGACATTCCGCGGAATTAGCGGCGACGAGTGAAAAAGAATGCCAATCCGAGATTCGAGCCCAGAATCTCCTCCTATCAGCAGTCCATGTCGTCCACTCTCCCAACTTGCCAACTTGGAGATTGCTGCCGGACGTCAGACGTGATCGTGAATTCGTACTGAAAAGGTGGATTCGTTGTCCATCGAGGCGAAGGAATTACATGAACTTGTGGTGTCTGTACTTTCGGACATGCCCGAAATACGAGACACCACGCTGAATCCTCAGTTGTGGTTTATTACATGTAAATTGAAAGTAGAGAGGGGAGGGGAGGAGAAAGGAGAGGAAAGGGAAGCGGCTGTTTATGTCATCGGGACTGTCCGCGGAATCAGTGGCGACGAGTGACAATGTGTACCGGTAAGTGCAGTGGCTAATGCAGCTGTTTAGTAACCAGGAGATCCCGGGCTCGAATTCCAGAATGGCGCACATTTTCACTCGAGGCCGTTGATTCCACGGAAAGTCCCGATGCAGCTGACCAATAGTTATTTTCCTTCCTCTCCTCTCCTTTCTTCCACCTTCAGTTTACATGGAATGTATCACAGCTGTGGATTCCACGTTGTGCCTGTTCTTTCGGGCATCGGCCATGTCCGAAACAACAGACACCCCGCATTTATATAATTGTTTAGACACTGGAACATGCTTTGTTCACTGTTGCAAAGTGTGCGGTTTCTAACCTGTAGCTCGGGCCAGAGATCACTTAGTTTAGGACCTGCTTATGTTGCGATTCACAACTGCAGTATAAATGAATGAAATGAACTGGCATGTCGTTAAAGACGTAGCGGACTGCTATTTTATTAATAAAGTTGGTGTTGTATGTTTCTTCTTTGGATTTTAAGGCTGGCGCTGTTCAACAGAAGTACACTTGCAGGAGATATGCTGTTCCTCAAATATACGAGTATGATTAAACTGTGCATCGGGTATCGTTTACATCGTTCAACAGTTAATTTTCAGTTACTTCGCTTTACTGATTTTGTTTGAGGCGTATATACAGCTGGAAAATACCAATACGATAGCTTTGTTAAAATAACATTGAACGCACTTGTGCATGCCATTAATTATTACGTCCACACATTAATTGCTATTTGAAGCATGGGGTGACATGACTGTTCTCGTAGAAAATTGCAAAACACACTGAGTAAATGTATTCACCTCCCCTTCCTCTTTTCTCGCCTACAGCTGGGCTGGGCTCCACTTTACAGTACTTCCCGCTTGGATGTTCGGCGGCTGTAGTGGGGCGAAGCGAGTCGCAAACAAACGGTGCGCACGAAACTATAAGAACTGTTATTTAAGAAGATAGTAACGGCATAGTATCAGAATTATAGCCCAAATTTTCGAGCGGGGTCAATTTATGGGGCCGTCCGTTGTGGCCGAGCGCTTCTAGGCGCTTCAGTCTGGAACAGCGAGACCGCCACGGTCGCAGGTTCGAATCCTGCCTCGAGCATGGATGTATGTGATGTCCTTAGGTTAGTTAGGCTTAAGTAGTTCTAGGTTCTAGGGGACAGATAACCTCAGATGTTAAGTCCCATAGTGCTCAGAACCGTTTGAAACAATTTATGGGTCTGATATGTTGCAAGTATGTTCTCCCTCCTTAAAACATGAAGTTGTATTAGCGATGATTCTTTGTCAGACTACACTCACTTTGTTATGAGACTTGCATAACCTGAAACTTTTTGTGGACGTTTACTATACGTCGCTCAACATGTCAGTACGAGGAAACTTGTGTGCAAAACCGCATAACTGAGAAAGACTATTCATGATATATTGCTATGTGCATAGACGTGATGTGCTACCTATGTTTGAAATTTGTTTACAAACTGTTAATGTAAAATCGTGTTACCAATTGTTTGCCTAAAGACTTGTCAACGAATATTTGTTCTACGTCACAGCTACTTGTGTGCGAATATATGTATATCGACCGACAAACTGAGTACGTGAAAACAATGTCGTAGTGAAGTAGACAGACACTTTTGAGTGCATCGCAAATTGACATTTACTGCACTGCATTTCTTTGGATCTTCATCTCTGCCAGTCTGAATAGCCAGAAATGGTTCATTACTATACCTACGGACGCTTTGCTCCATAACGATGAAGACCACTCGACGGGTGGAGGAAATTTTGGACGACTCCTCAGGGAGCAAAACATTCTCGCAAATGACGGACACCCTTAAATGACGGACACCCTTACCCGGTCTAAACAAGGATCGTGCCGTCCGACGTCCTACTTCCATGCCATCACGAACTTATGCTGTGCAACGGGAATCCACCAGTCTTCTGTCAGGAGATGTACAACCTAGGGCAAGAAGAAACACAGTGACATCAATCTAAATAAACAGTGTAACCAGTGGAGAAATATAAACTGTGCTACAAGTGATCGCGCTGTATCAAAACTGCGAACTGTGACGTAACTGCCATAAACAATGTTCAACTTTATAACGTTATCGCATGTTTTCGGTTCATGAAACTATGAACGACGACACGTAGTGAAAAGACGTTATATCTCAAACAAAAAGACATTTTAAGCACAATACTGTGCGAAAGAGACTATCAACAATAAGAAATTGTAATTTCATGTTAACGAATGTGATTTTGTACCAAAATCAAATGTTGATCCACATTTGTAAAATCCATGATTCCCAACGCGCTAGTGCTGAACAACACGCGACTGCGCATGCGCGGTAGACGCAAAACCAACATAAAACTAATATAGGCGCACGCACCACATAGAGACATTGAAAATCTGTTTTGTGTAAATATTATGTTATGATATGTATGTCTATTTGTAGGCTTATGTATGCAATGTGCTTTGGAGTGAGTTGCTCGCCTGCATGTGTGTCGTTTCGCCTCGCAACTCAGCGGGCAGTTTAAAGGCACATTTGTATGCTGAGCTTTTATTAGCAGAAAAAGTAATTATAAGTAATTAAATAAAGAAGTAATTTGAGCCATAGATATAGTCCACGACTGTGTAAATACTGTAAGCAGCCGCTGGAAATATTTGAAGATTTTTAATCGTCATATGATTAGCAGAATAAGTCACCTTTTGCATTGTAGGTCTTGTCCAAATCAGACGTATTTTGTCACACCGTCATTAATACTACATTATTTTATAAATGCATTCACGAGTTGCAACCAAACGGCACTTGTAATTGCACAATGTAAATGTGGTGATTTACATTGTGTTTCTATTTCATAATATACTGTTATTACTAACCTGGGTATGGTTTATTTTGTATCTTTAATCAATGTAAGATTGTTGGGTGACTTGGCATAGCAAAAGGTTCCGCATTTCCAAACAAAAAGTGGCCCCGCTCGATCCACCGTCGTCTTGTAGTGCTGTCTTATTACGAAGTTCGATTTTAAACACAGGGAGAAGAAACACGGTTAAAAACTATACGAAAGGACCTTTAACAAAAAAAGCAATGTTCAAATATGTCTGTGACACTATCTCCCCTATTTCGCGATAATACAACACGAGCTGCTCTTCTTCGTACTTTTTCAGTGTCATCCGTCAATCCCACCTAATACGGTTCCCACACCGCACAGCAGTACTCCAGAATAGGGCGGACAAGCGTAGTGTAAGCAGTCTCTTTGGTAACCTGTTGCACCTTCTAAGTGTTCTGCCAATGTATTGCAGTCTTCGGTTTTCTCTGCCCACAATATTATTTATGTGATCGTTCCAATTTAGGTTATTTGTAATTGCAATCCCTAAGTATATAGTTGAATTTACAGACATCAGATTTGTGTGACTTATCGCGTAATCGAAATTTAGCTGATTTCCTTTAGTACTCATGTGAATAACTTCGCACTTTTCTTTATTCAGGGTCAAGTGCCACTTTTCGCACCATACAGATATCTTATCTAAATCAATTTTCAAGTCGTTTTGATCATCTGATGATTTTACAAGACGGTAAATGACAGCATCATCTGCAAACAATCTAAGACGGCTACTCAGATTGTCTCCTACGTTGTTAGTATAGATTACGAACAATAGAGGGCCTATAATACTTCCTTGGGGAACGTCAGATATTACTTCTGTTTTACTCTATGACTTTCTGTCTATTACTACGAACTGTGACCTTTATGACAGGAAATCACGAATCCAGTCGCACAACTGAGGAGATACTCCCTAGGCACGCAGTTTGATTAGAAGACGCTTGTGAGGGACGGTGTCGAAAGCCTTCTGGAAATCTAAAAATATGGAATCAATTTGACATCCCCTGTCGATAGCACTTATTACTTCATGAGTATAAAGAGCTAGTTGTGTTTCTCAAGAACTATATTTTCTGAATGCGTGCTGGCTATATGCTAATAAATATTTTTTTTCGAGGTACTTCATAATGTTCGAATACAGTATATGTTCTAAAACCCTACTGTAAATCGACGTTAGTGATATAGGCCTTTAATTCAGCGGATTACTCCTACTTCCCTTTTGGGGTATTGGAGTGGCTTGAGCAATTTCCCAGTCTTTAGGTACGTATCTTTCTGTGAGCGAGTGATTGTATATAATTGCTAAATATGGAGCTCTTTTATCAGCATACTCTGAGAGGAACCCGTCTGGTATACAATCTGGACCGGAGGCCTTGCCTTCATTAAGTGATTTAAGCTGCTTTGTTACACTGAGGATATCTACTTCTATGTTTCTCATCTTGGCAGTTGTTATTCATTGGAATTCAGGAATATTTACTTCGTCTTCTTTTCTGAAGGAGTTTCGGAAAACCGTGTTTAATAACTCTGCTTTAGTGGCACTGTCATCAGTGACTTCACCGTTGTTATCGCGCAGTGAAGGTATTGATTCTGTCTTGCCAATGATGTGCTTTATGTATGACCAGAATCTCTTTGGGTTTTCTACCAGATTTCTAGACAGAATTTCGTTGAGGAAATTATTAAAGGCATCTCTCATTGATGTGCGCGCCATATTTCGAACTTCTGTAAAACTTTGCCAATCTTGGGGATTTTGCGTTCTTTTAAATTTGGCAAGCTTTTTTCGTTGCTTCTGCAACAACGATCCGACCCGTTTTGTGTACCATGGGGTATCAGTACCATCACTTATTAATTTATGTGGTATATATCTCTCAATTGTTGTTGATACTATCTCTTTGAAAACATTCCACTACTTTTCTACACTTATATGATTAGATCGGAAGGAGTGAAGACTGTCTCTCACAAAAGGCGTTAAGAGCATTTTTATCAGCTTTTTCAAATAGATATACTTTGCGTTTCTTTTTGATGATTGTAGGTGTTACGGTGTTCAGCCTAGCAGCAACTGCCTTGTGGTCGCTAATCCTTGTATTCGTCACAACACTCACTATTTGTCCAGGATTATTTGTTGCTAAAATGTCAAGTATGCTTTCGCAATCATTTACGCTTCGAGTGGGCCCATGAACTACTGGTTCAAAATAATTTTCTAAGAAAGCATTCAGTACAATTTCGGATTATGTCTTATGCCTGCCGCCGGCTTTAAACGTATAATTTTTCCAGCATATCAAGGATAGATTGAAGTCACCACCGACTATAACTGTATGAGAGGGGTACTTACTTGAAATAAGACTCAAATTTTCTGTTCAGCAACTATGTCTTCTGAGTCGTGGAAGAGGGGGGGGGGGTTCGGTAAAACGGTCCAATTAATAGTTTAGTCCGATTGTCAGGTATAACTTCTACCCATACTATTTCACGTGAACTATCTACTTCAATTTCGCTACAAGGCAAACTACCTCTGACAGCAATAAATACCCCACCACCAACTGCATTTAACCTATCCTTTCTGAACACTGTTAGATCGTTTGCAAAAATTTCGGCTGAACTTATTTCCGGCTTTAGCCAGCTCTCTGTACCTACAACTATTTGCGTTTCACTGCTTTCTATTAGGGCTTGGAGCTCTGGTTCTTTCCCAACACAGCTACTACAATTTACAACTACAATACCATTCGTTTCTACAACTACCTTACTGTTTCACCTGTCCACCATCTGAAGGACGCCTCTTCTGTGGTTCCCTGAGGCCCTCTAACCTAAAAAACCGCCCAGTCCTTTCCACACAGCCCCCGCTACCCGTGTAGCCGCCTCCTGTGTGTAGTGGACATCTGACCCATTAAGCGGAACCCGGAAACTCGCCACTGGATGGCGCAGGTCAAGGAATCTGCAGCCCACACGGTCACAGAACCGCCTGAGCCTCTGATTTAGACCCTCCACTCGGCTCTGCACCAAAGGACCACAGTCGGTTCTATCGACGATGCTGCAGATGGTGAGCTCCGCCTTAATCTCAGAAGCATTTCCGCTAGCCGCCCGAAACCAGATAGAATCTGCTCCGATCCAAAGCGACACACGTCATTGGTACTGACATGAGCGACCACCTGCAGTTGGCTGCACCCTGTACTCTTCATGGCATCCGGAAGCACCCTTTCCACATCCGGAATGACTACCCCCGGAATGCTCACAGAGTGCACACTGGCTTCCTTCCCCTCCTTGGCAGCCATGTTCCCGAGGGCCCCATTACGCTCCTAACGTTGGAGCTCCCAACTACCAGCAAACCCACCCTCTGTGAATGCCCAGACTTTCCGGGCCGGGAAGCTTCCCTGGAATAGGGTGGACGACTGCATCCAGCTCAGAGACATTGTCAGCCACAGATAACGCCCGAAACCTGTTCGTCAAACGAACTGGGGAGGCCCTACGATCGGCCCCACGGAAAGTTTTTTCCTGCCTGCCAGACTTTGGAATGATCTCCCACTCGACCACGGGTGAGGGGTCAACCTCAGTGCAGGCAGTACCCGGGGACGTCACAGCTGTGGACCGATCGGAGGACACGTGGGAAGTGCTCGACGTCCCTCTCATCCCCATGTCCGATCCCCCACAGTGACGCCCCTTGGCAGCAGCCTCAAGCTGTGTGACGGAAGCGAACGCAGCCTGAAGCTGTGAGCGTAGGGTCGCCAGCTCGGCTTGCATCTGTACACAACAATCACAGTTCCTATCCATTACTGCACTCCTCCTGTTTGAAGCTCGTAAAAATATGTAATAAACGAACAGTGTACTCGCCTTATTAGTAGCAGGAACCAGCGGTGCGCTCTCGCTGACGGTCTAACTGACACTGAGCTGTTCTAACCAAACAAACAAAAGCCTACACGATAGGAGGGTCGATACAACGGTCGATAGCAACGGCGGTACTGTACTTTACATTGTTATTGAAATAGAAGATTGTGCCTAGTAAGCACTCGAACAGGGAAGAAATTACAAAAATAAACTAGTAACTACACAGTCTTTGTTTATCTCTTCATCTTCTGCTTGCGACGATCGCATTGTAAGAGGTCCATGACTATGTAAGAAACAACTTAATGAATCGAACAATCAACTTAATGAAAATCTCAAACAGTTGAATGAAAAACACGACATTCTTAATGAATCGAACAAACAACCTAATGAATGTTTTAAACAGTCGAATAAAAAACACGACAGTTCGTTCAAACAAACTAACGAAAAACTTGGCAGCTCTATTGAACAGCTTACTGAACAGTTACAGCCGTTGCGCATAAATGTAATGAAACTAAAAACAACTGCGTGAGGAAATTAAGACCTGTGCCAGGAATAGTAGTGAAGAGATACACAATACACATGCAGCCACAACAAAATGACTTAGAGATGAAACTAGTGCAGTTGATAAACGATGTTCAGAGAACACAGTTACGCGACGAGTTTAAATTAATGTCAGCAGAACTTTCACGCACACTGGATGTGAAAGTAGACAAGAAATTTAAACAACAGAACAGCCAAATTGACGAACGTTTTAATCACCACATACAAAACAGTGAAACGCGTTACCGCAAATTCATACAGGGACAGAACAAAGTAAAGAAACAAGTCATGGAAACAATTACTATACAGAAACAGGAAGATAAGCGTAAGTTGTTAACAAAAGCAAAAACATACGTAGACAACAACATTGCTACAGTATGAGGCGAAATCAGTACAATCAAACAGTTGAACACCGAATTGCATGATGAAAACTCCGACCTTAAAACAAAAACAGACACACACACGGTAGACTTTCAGGCAGTGACCAACTGACTTGAACAATTAGAATTAATACAAGATCCAGATGCCATTAAAGCAGACGTTAAGAAATTAAACAAAACCACACGTAAAATGCAAAAACAAGTTAATGCTTCTGACAGCAAAAACGACGATCAGGTAAATACACTGAGAAATATGGTGAATTGGCAAGTCGTATTGACGTTATCGAAAATAACGACACCAAATCAGACAATACGTCACCAATTTCGTTCAATCAAACACCCGAATTCCTAAATTTACAACAGACGATCAGTGAGATAGGTTCTTCCAACAATACATTGCGTAGAAAATTGTCATCTTTACAGCAAGAAGTGACAGAAATGAAAAATGTGTCAGCCTCTAGCACGTCACGGCGTACGCCACATTCTGAACATTTGTCACATTCACACAGCCAGTCTAACTTATGTAACTTACAGAGAGTACGTGACTTAGATTCCGAACAGACACAGACAAACAGATTATCATACAATCCTGAACCTGTTCAGACATTCAGAGACGATAATTTTGAATACAAGCACTTTCTATCCATTAGGAAATTTAAGGTATTTAAAAATGACAGAACAAAGATTCACCCTGTGGATTGGATACGACAATTTAGTTTTGCATTTCCACCAACTTGACCCGTAACACACAAACTTGAATTTATTTGCAGTTTTTTGGAAGACGAACCGGCAACTCGTATGAGATCTCGACACAACGTTATTCGGTAGAAGAATTTCAGAATGCTTTTTTGTCAGCCTATTGGTCGAAGACGACACAGTGCGGAATCAAAGATCAGGTAATTATCTTACCGAATTATGAGAACACAAATTTTCCCACTGTCACGCAATTTTTTGAACACATGGTACAACAAAACCAATATTTATGTGAGCCATACAGTGAGTCAGCACTTATCCAATTATGTATTTCAAAATTACCACGCCGCACAGGATTAGCCGAGCGGTCAGGGGCGCTGCAGTCATGGACTGTGCGGCTGGTCCCGACGGACGTTCGAGTCCTCCCACCGGCATGGGTGTGTGTGTTTGTCCTTAGGATAATTTAAGTTAAGTAGTGTGTAAGCTTAGGGATTGATGAACTTAACAGTTAAGTCCCATAAGATTTGACACACATATGAACATTTTTTTGAAACTACCACCATCGTTATGAGTATCACTTTTAACAGGACAGCTGAAAGAAAAGGTTTCGGCATTTAGAGATCTGTTACAGCTTTTGAAAGTTCATCAATCAGACTATTCGTTCATAAACAAAAAATTCTCACAATATAACCAAGGTCAACAAGCATACAGTAACTACGATCAGCCACGCTATTTTAATAGCAAAGGTGACAGACGCTCCAGGAACGACAACCACCAGAACTTTAATAACAGAGAAAATTTTAATTATATAGAGTCAAAATTATCAGCAACAGCAAACACGTTTTGGCAACAATAGAGGCTTTTCCCCACAACGCAATGAAACCAGCCAGTTATCATACCTAACCAACAAATAATGTGCAAGGTCAACCAAGCTTTAATGTTTCGCCGCCTACACGTATAGTGTCGGCTCCGCCAAATAGTAACGCACAGCAACAAGGAAATCACTACGTACAGAAGACACATCATTTCAACTCTTATCGCAACGCGCCGTATAGTGATGGTTATCATGACAAACGTAAGAGTAATGAGCACCGTTTTCACCGTACGTTTAACAACAGTAGGTCTTATCAGCAGCAGAATCAACCACAACAAAAGATTATCATGAATGAACCAGACAGTCGGTATCATCCCGAACCTAATACGTCAGGACGAAATAAGAGAACAGTACAAATGGTTGAAATGTCACAGCATTCTCCTGCAAATAACAGCACGTCAGATAGAATTTGACTAGATACAGTACAGCCTGCATCTTCCAGTAACGTAAGCAATGTTTTTGATACACAGAATCTTGTTCACGAAAATGTTATCACTTTTGACGACATCCGAGACACACTTTTACATGAAAAACCAATTATACAAAAAACCTTTTCCCACCCTATTATTGAAGTAATGATTGGATCATCCACATTTTCAGCAGTAATCGATTCTGGATCACCTATGTCAGTTAAAAATGAAGAAACTTTCAACGAATGTAACAAAGAGAATACTTACCCTACGTTACCACTAGGCAAATCTAAAAAAAAAAGGAGCAGTATTTGGTAAAGGAGTAGATGTAAAATTAGACACACTTATCATTTTGTATAGCAGGTCATACGTTACACTCAAATTTTTGGATTGTTACCTTATTGACAACAGACGTTATTTTAGGTAAGAATTTTTTGGTACAACAAGACGCAATTATTGACTTTCAAAATTCCTGTTTAATGTTAAAGGATGAAAAGATACAACTGGCATTAGAATTTCAGCACGCTTTATCGGCAGAAGAACAATGAATTAATCGAACAGAGGTCATTTCTACACCGCGTAACATAGATTGTCATTCGACATTGTTCACAGATACATGATCCATCCTTTTTCTTAACAATATGGAGCGGGTTTATGTACGGACTAACTGCCGGTTCAACAATCCCTTGGTCAAGTATAGCTTGCAATTCTATCTTAACTTGTTCTCTGTGGATATAAGGAACAAGATAATGTTTAGCTTTAAATGTGTCATGCTGTTTAACTTGAAATTCACACATGAAACCGGACATAGTACCAGGGATGTTGCCAAAAACTGGAGCTTGCTGTAAGAGAATTTTGCGTAGCTCTGTACGTTCGTCGTCTGTATTTGCACTGCTCAGTTTTACTCTCTCTGAAATCCTTTTTGTGACAGTCGGCTTCGTCTGGTGTGTTGTAGTGTACACATTGCGTATACACTTTGTCATTTCTTAATATGTTCTGTACTCAGTGCGTGTGCCCTCTATTTAATTTCTTAATATGTTCTGTACTTATATTATTTATCAATAATGTTATGTATATGTATATACTCTGTGACTGTAGACTTAGTAAACCACCTCTGCCAAATTTTTGCAACACCCCCCCCCCCCCCCCCCCCCAGTGTGGAGGGTTATGTAAGAGGTCCATGATTATGTAAGAGGTCCATGACTACATGACTAAGGAATTTATTGCTAGCGCGCTCGAGCAGATGTAATTTCGATGGATTGCTCACGCACTGCCTGCGATATGTAAGCTAGAATAGAATCGCAGACCAGAGAGTAGTGTCGACTGCAGAGAGCAGTGTCGGCGGCAGTAGGAGCATTGTGGCTAGTATGAGTAAGTAGTAGCTAGCAGTCGTGTCTATGGAGCTGGCTGGGCTGGTCGTGGGGAGCGATGGCAGTGCCTGAGCGATGTAATATAAGGTAAAAGCAACCGCGCGCATATGTAGTTCGTTACAACAAAATTTGTACTATTGTTATATCAAGTCCCATGTAAACGTTTCAGAAAATCTTTTAGTAGTAATCCTTTTGATAAAATTAACTTTTTGACAGTCATTCATCTGAATTTAAGGACTTTACTAATTTCTGCAATCCATGGTCATCCCGATTATCGTAAAGAGAAATCAAACGTTTCCTTTTATACGTGACAAATATAGCGCCAGCATTGCACTAGGCTCTGCCAGAAAAATTTCTAATAGGAGCAGATATATACGCGTTATCCGGCAACTTCATTGAGGTAAGAATTTTCAATTTATTCAGAATGATCTTTCAGGGCCATGACGCAGCACTGCTGACGTCCAAAAGTTACCAGTTTAAATTCACAGTCAATTATTGAAAAGTTATAAGTGAGCCACAGTTTTATTGAGAGTCACGTTAGTATTGCGAGGTTACGGAATAATAAACTGTTGGTAGGTTACACTGAATGTGTATGCTATAACTATTTTTTCTGTTGGGAGGTTACAGCATGTACATCGGAAATGTCGTTTTAAGCGAGAACAACCCTGTCACTTCAGTGTTCACAGTATCTCCCTCTATGCACTGCTTTCCTATTCAAGACGAATCCTACTCTAGTTACAGTTTTCTGCTGCTGTGGAAGTTAATTTATAGCCGACTGACCAGCAGTCCTAGTGCGATGTTATCTCTTCGTTGGTTATTTCATATTTTTCTCGCAGCCTTATCCTCCTTGAAAGAACCGGCTGCAGATCCGAATAGGTGACTAATATGGAATTATTTTCAATGGAGAGATCATAACGGCAGTTAGTATTTCAAGTACGGGCCACATGTCTTGTATATACTCATTATAAGTCTTTAATTTAGTGGTTTCCACTGCATTCTGCATCTTCTGCTGCCACTTCCTCCTCCCGTTTGGAGTACTTTGCCACATGCCAAAGAATTCCCTGAGTAGTTGCTCATTCCTCCGGCCTCTTTGACCAGGCTGTTGGCAGAGCGAGAGGGACTTCTTATGCCGGACGTTTTCGGCTCACGCTGCAGAATTTTTTTCTTTTTTTTTAGATCTTCTGAATGGTTTGATGCGGCCCGCCACGAATTCTTCTCCTGTGTTAACCTCTTCATATCAGAGCAGCACTTGCATCCTACGTCCTCAATTATTTGCTCGATGTATCCCAACGTCTGTCATCCTGAAAGTTTTTGTCCTCTACAGCTCCCTCTAGTACCATGGAAATCATTCTCTCATGTCTTAACTGATGTCCTATCATCCTGTCCCTTCTCCTTATTAGGGTTTTCCACATATTCCTTTCCTCTCCGATTCTGCGCAGAACCTCCTCATTCCTTACCATATAAATCCACCTAATTCTCAAAATTCGTCTGTAGCACCACTATTTACTTCGATTGTCTTCTGTTCCGGTTTTCCTGTAGTCTGTTTCACTGCTGTAGAATTCTGTGCACCAAACGTGTATTCTCAGAAATTTCTTCCTCATATTAAGGCCTATGGTTGACAGTAGTAGTAGACTTCTCTTGCCCAAGAATGCCCTTTTTGGCACTGCGAGTTTTCTTTTGATGTCCTCCTTGCTCCGTCCGTCACTGATGATTTTGTTGCTTCGGTAGAATAATTCCTTAATTTCATCTACTTCGTGGCCATCAGTCCTGATGTTAGGTTTCTCGCTGTTCTCATTTCTGCTGCTTCTCATTACTTCCTCCTTTCTTCGATTTACTCTCAATCCACATCCTCTAATCATTAGACTGTTCATCTCATTTAGCAGATCCTGTGACTCTTCTTCGCTTTCACTGAGGATATCAATGTCATCAGAGACTTGTATCGTTGATATCCTTTCACCTTAAATTTTAATTCCAGTCATAAACTTCTCTTTTATTTCCATCACTGCTGCTTCGACGTAGAGATTGAACAGTAGGGGCGAAATACAAATCCTTGTCTTATACCTCTCTTAATTCCAGCACTTCGCTCGTTCTTGGTCGCCCACTCTTCTTATTCTCTCTTGGCTGCCGTACATATTGTACATTACCCGTCTCCTCCTATAGCTTATCTCTATTTTTCTCAGAATTTCGAACCTCTTGCACCATTTTACATTGACCTATGCTTTTTCCAGGTTGACCAATCCTAGATTTTTCTTTAGTCTTACTTCCATTATCAACCGCAACGTCTCTCGAGCCTTTACCTTTCCTAAAGCCAAACTGATCGTCATCTAGCACATCCTTCTGTATATTATTCTTGCTAGCAACTTGGATGCATGAGCTGTTGAGCTGATTGTGCGATAATTCTCGCACTTGTCAGCTCACGCAGTCTTCGGAATTTTGTGGATGATAATTTTCCTAAAGTCAGATGGTACGTCGCCAGATCCAGACATTCTACACACCAACGTGCATTGTCTTCTGTTGCCAAGGATTTTAGAATATATGGCAGGTTGTTTTCTATTTCTTCCGCCTTATTTGATCTTAAGTCCTCCAAAGCTCTTTTAAATTCTGGTTCTAATACTGGATCCGCTACTCTTACAAATCGACTCCTGTTTTTTCTTCTATCAGAAAATATTCCCAATAATAGAGGCTTTCAATATATTCT
The DNA here is from genome assembly GCF_023864275.1 of Schistocerca cancellata. Classification (NCBI taxonomy): domain Eukaryota; kingdom Metazoa; phylum Arthropoda; class Insecta; order Orthoptera; family Acrididae; genus Schistocerca; species Schistocerca cancellata. The sequence goes on from NC_064630.1 coordinate 710,607,162, forward strand.
TTCCACCTATCCGTCTTTTCCTCTGCATTTACACTCCTGGAAATTGAAATAAGAACACCGTGAATTCATTGTCCCAGGAAGGGGAAACTTTATTGACACATTCCTGGGGTCAGATACATCACATGATCACACTGACAGAACCACAGGCACATAGATACAGGCAACAGAGCATGCACAATGTCGGCACTAGTACAGTGTATATACACCTTTCGCAGCAATGCAGGCTGCTATTCTCCCATGGAGACGATCGTAGAGATGCTGGATGTAGTCCTGTGGAACGGCTTGCCATGCCATTTCCACCTGGCGCCTCAGTTGGACCAGCGTTCGTGCTGGACGTGCAGACCGCGTGAGACGACGCTTCATCCAGTCCCAAACATGCTCAATGGGGGACAGATCCGGAGATCTTGCTGGCCAGGGTAGTTGACTTACACCTTCTAGAGCACGTTGGGTGGCACGGGATACATGCGGACGTGCATTGTCCTGTTGGAACAGCAAGTTCCCTCTCCGGTCTATGAATGGTAGAACGATGGGTTCGATGACGGTTTGGATGTACCGTGCACTATTCAGTGTCCCCTCGACGATCACCAGTGGTGTACGGCCAGTGTATGAGATCGCTCCCCACACCATGATGCCGGGTGTTGGCCCTGTGTGCCTCGGTCGTATGCAGTCCTGATTGTGGTGCTCACCTGCACGGCGCCAAACACGCATACGACCATCATTGGCACCAAGGCAGAAGCGACTCTCATCGCTGAAGACGACACGTCTCCATTCGTCCCTCCATTCACGCCTGTCGCTACACCACTGGAGGCGGGCTGCACGGTGTTGGGGCGTGAGCGGAAGACGGCCTAACGGTGTGCGGGACCGTAGCCCAGCTTCATGGAGACGGTTGCGAATGATCCTCGCCGATACCCCAGGAGCAACAGTGTCCCTAATTTGCTGGGAAGTGGCGGTGCGGTCCCCTACGGCACTGCGTAGGATCCTACGGTCTTGGCGTGCATCCGTGCGTCGCTGCGGTCCGGTCCTAGGTCGACGGGCACGTGCACCTTCCGCCGACCACTGGCGACAACATCGATGTACTGTGGAGACCTCACGCCCCACGTGTTGAGCAATTCGGCGGTACGTCCACCCGGCCTCCCGCATGCCCACTATACGCCCTCGCTCAAAGTCCGTCAACTGCACATACGGTTCACGTCCACGCTGTCGCGGCATGCTACCAGTGTTAAAGACTGCGATGGAGCTCCGTATGCCACGGCAAACTGGCTGACACTGACGGCGGCGGTGCACAAATGCTGCGCAGCTAGCGCCATTCGACGGCCAACACCGCGGTTCCTGGTGTGTCCGCTGTGCCGTGCGTGTGATCATTGCTTGTACAGCCCTCTCGCAGTGTCCGGAGCAAGTATGGTGGGTCTGACACACCGGTGTCAATGTGTTCTTTTTTCCATTTCCAGGAGTGTATCAGTGGAATTCCCGTTGCACTCTTAATGTTACCACACTTGCTTTTAATGTCACCGAAGGTTGTTTTGACTTTCCTGTATGCTTAGTCTGTCCTTCCGGCAATAATTTCAGTTTCGATTTCTCCACATTTTTCACGCAGCCATTTCGTCTTAGCTTCCATGTAATTCCTATTTGTTTCATTCCTCAACGTCTTGTATTTCTGTATTCCTGTGTTTCCCGGAACATTTTTGTACTTCCTCCATTCATCGATCAACCGAAGTGTTTCTTCTGTTACCCATGGTTGCTTCACATCACACTTACCTTCTTTTTACCTATGTTTTTCTTTCCAACTTCCACGATTCCTCTTTTTACAGATGTCCATTCCTCTTCAAGTGTACTGCGTACTAAGATACTCCTTACTGTGTATCCATGGTCTTACAGAACTTCAAGCGTATCTAGCCATTCTTTAGTATTTCCATGTCTCATATCTTTTGTGTAGATTCTTCCTGACTAATGTCTTAAACTTCACCCTACTCTTCATCACTACCATATTGTGACCTGTATCTATATCTGCTAGTGGGTACGCCGTACAATTCTGATTTCGGAATCTCTGTCTGTCCATGACGTAATGTAACTGAAATCTTTCCGTATCACCTGGTCTTTTCCAAGTGTGCCTCCTTCTGTAATTCTTCAATAGAGTGTTAGCTATTACCAGCTTAAATTTATTACTGAACTCAATTAGTCTATCTCCTCCCTCATCCTTGTTCCAAGCCCATATTCTCCTGTAACCTTTCTTTCATTTTCTTCCCCTTTAACTACATTCCAGTCCCCAATGAGTATTAAACTTTCATCTCTCTTTACGTACTGTTAACCTTTCAATATCCTCATATACTATGTCTCTTCATATTCAGCTTACGTGGGCTTTTTTTTTTTTGTGCTGTTAGGGCGCAAAACTGCTTTGGTCATTAGCGCCCGGTCCGGGACTTAAGAAACAGTAAAAAATCTAAAATAGAAACCAGCAGCAGTGGGAACGAAAGTCATAAAATAGGAGAAGCTAAAAACAGAAGGAAGGCTTAAAAATCCACTACAGAAAGGGGTTGGGTATCCCAAAAAAAAATCAAATGACTGACGTCATTTCACTGGCACGAATGAACTCTAGAACGCGATCGGCCGATCGCGTGTCATCTGCTAAAATTGACGATATATCAGGCGACAGCTGTAGACGGGCGCGTAACGGAGTAAAATAGGGGCACTCAATTAAAAGGTGTCTTACCGTCCACAACTGAGAGCAGTGGGGACAGAGTGGGAGAGGATCGCCGCTTAAAAGATGTCGATGGCTAAAAAGACAGTGCCCTATCCGGAGTCTAGCTAAAATTACCTCCTCCCGACGACGCGTTCGGGAGGAAGAGGTCCAAGCGCAAGGAAGGGCTTTCACTTCCCGCAATTTATTACGGGGAAGTGTTGACCAATGCGCATGCCATAAATGAGCAACTTTGCGACATAAACCGCTCCGTAGATCGGTGAAGGGAAGCGACTGAATAGCTGGCCGAGGAAGAGAGACTGCAGCCTTGGCCGCTGTATCGGCCGCCTCATTCCCACAGATACCAGCGTGTCCCGGGAGCCAGAGGAACGCCACCGAGACGCCCCGCAGGTAGAGCAAGCGCAGACAGTCCTGAATCCGGTGGACCAGAGGGTGCACAGGGTAAAGAGCTTGGAGACTGAGGAGAGAGCTGAGAGAATCTGAGCAGATAACGTATTGTATCCGCTGATGGCGGCGGATGTAGTGGACAGCCTGGAGAACAGCGTAAAGCTCCGCAGTATAAACCAAACACTGGTCGGGAAGCCGAAAGCGATTTGGGGTGTCGCCAACAATATAGGCACTCCCTACACCTAACGATGTTTTCGAGCCGTCGGTGTAAATAATTGTGGCGTCCGTCATTTGTGCACATAGAGCAGCAAATGCCCGACGATAAACAAGTGTAGGGGTACCATCCTTGGGAAATTGACAAAGGTCACGGAGCAGGCAGATCCGGGGACGGAGCCAAGGCGGTGCTCTACCCCAAGTTGTCAAGAAGGTTTTAGGAAAGCGGAAGGAAAGAGAATGGACCAGTTGACGGAAGCGGACTCCCGGGGGTAGTAGGGAGGAGGAGCGGCCTGCATACCCTACATCAAACGAGGCGTCGAAAAAAAGGTCATGTGCTGGATTAGCAGGCATGGAAGACAGATGGCTAGCATAACGACTCAGGAGGACTGCTCGCCGAATGGACAGCGGAGGTTCAGCAGTCTCAGCATAAAGGCTTTCCACAGGGCTAGTGTAAAAAGCTCCAGACACTAAACGTAATCCACGGTGGTGGATAGAGTCGAGACGCCGAAGAATAGACGGCCGAGCAGAGGACTAGACTATGCTTCCATAATCCAATTTCGAGCGCACTAAGGCGCGATAGAGGCGGTGAAGGACCACACGGTCCGCTCCCCAGGAGGTACCATTCAGGACACGGAGGGTGTTAAGCGATCGCAGACAGCGAGCCGAAAGATAGGAAACGTGGGAGGACCAGCACAGTTTTCTGTCAAACATAAGACCCAAGAATTTAGCGACGTCTGAAAACGGAAGGTTGACAGGACCTAGATGTAAGGAGGGCGGAAGAAACTCCTTACGTCGCCAAAGTTGACACAAACGGTCTTACTGGGTGAGAAACGGAAGCCGGTTTCGATGCTCCACGAGTGGAGGCGATCGAGACATCCTTGAAGACGTCGTTCAAGAAGGCTGGTCCGTTGAGAGCTGTAGTAGATCGCAAAATCGTCCACAAAGAGGGAGCCCGAGACATCAGGAAGGAGACAATCCATAATTGGATTTATGGCGATGGCAAACAGTACAACACTCAGCACGGATCCCTGGGGTACCCCATTTTCTTGGGAGAAAGTACGGGAGAGAGTAGTGTTCACCCGCACCCTAAAAGTGCGCTCTGCCATAAATTCGCGAAGAAAAAGGGGCAGCCGGCCTCGAAAGCCCCAAGAGAACAGTGTGCGGAGGATGCCTGTCCTCCAACAGGTATCGTATGCTCTCTCCAGATCGAAAAATATTGCTACCGTTTGGCGTTTCCGGAGAAAATTGTTCATGATATAAGTGGAGAGAGCAACAAGATGGTCAACTGCAGAACGATGCTTCCGAAATCCGCATTGGGCTGGTGTTAAAAGACTGCGGGATTCCAGCCACCAAGCTAAACGGTAATTCACCATACGCTCCAAAACCTTACAGACACTACTCGTGAGAGAAATGGGGCGATAGCTAGAGGGGAGATGTTTGTCCTTTCCAGGTTTCGGAACGGGAACGACAACAGCTTCCCGCCACCGTCTGGGAAAGGTACTGTCGGTCCAAATTCGATTATAAAGGCGAAGGAGGTAACGCAGACTATGGGTTAATAAATGCAGCAACATTTGGACATGGATACCATCCGGTCCTGGGGCGGAGGAGCGAGAAGAAGAGAGGGCATGTTGGAGTTCCCGCAGGGAGAAAACAGTATTGTAGCTTTCGTGATTTTGAAAGGAGAAAGCAAGATGTCGCACTTCCGCTGCACGTTTCTTCGGGAGAAACGCTGGCGGGTAATTTGAAGAGCTCGAAATCTCAGCAAAGTGCTGACCCAACGAGTTAGAAATTGCGACGGGGTCCACTAAGGTATCATGCGCGACAGTGAGCCCAGAGACCGGGGAGAAACTAGGCGCGCCTGAGAACCGTCGAAGCCGACTCCAAACTTCCGAGGAGGGAGTGAAGGTGATAAATGAGCTAATAAAGAATTTCCAGCTTGCCTTCTTGCTATCGCGGATGACGCGACGGCATCGCGCACGGAGCTGCTTATAGCGGATACAGTTGGCCAAAGTAGGATGGTGACGGAAAATGCGAAGAGCACGTCGCCGCTCACGTATTGCGTCACGGCATGCCTCGTTCCACCAAGGAACTGGGGGGGGGGGGGCGCCGGGGCAATTCGGAGGTGCGTGGTATTGAACGTTCCGCAGCTGTAAGAATAACGTCGGTAACGTGTGTGACCTCATCGTCAACGCTGGGAAAGTGACGGTCATCGAATGTCGCTAGAGACGAAAAAAGTGTCCAGTCGGCCTGGGCAAACTTCCAGCGTCTCGGACGCATATATGGCAGTTGAGGCTGCAGTCGAAGGACACATGGAAAGTGGTCACTCGAGTGTGTATCATCAAGGGCGAACCATTCGAAGCGCCGAGCCAGCGGAACAGTACCGACCGCAAGGTCCAAATGAGATAAATGTGTCGTGGAGGCAGACAAAAATGTAGGGACCCCAGTGTTGAGGCAAACTAGATCCGCTTGGTGGAAAACGTCTAGCAATAGTGAGCCACGTGGACAAGGATGTGGAGATCCCCAAAGCGGGTGGTGGGCATTGAAGTCCCCAACCAGCAAATAGGGGGGTGGAAGCTGACCAAGAAGATGAAGGAGATCAGCTCGTGCCATTGGTGTGGACGATGGAATGTATACAGTACAAAGAGAGAACGTGTATCCGGAAAGGGAAAGACGGACGGCGACAGCTTGGAAGGAAGTGTTTAAGGGGATTGGGTGATAATGGAGAGTATCATGCAGAAGAATCATGAGTCCTCCATGGGCTGGAGAGCCTTCAACAGAGGGGAGATCATATCGGACGGACTGAAAATGAGGGAAAACAAAGCGGTCATGGGGACGCAGCTTTGTTTCCTGAAGACAGAAGATGACCAGCGAGTAGGATCGTAAGAGGATCGACAATTCATCCCTATTGGCTCGAATGCCGCGGATATTCCAGTGGATAATGGACATGGGGTGAACAGAAAATGGAGGAATGTGACCAAAGTTGCTGTCAACTCAAAGACTGCTCGGAGCTAGCGACCGACAGCATGGAATGGCATTCAGCCGAAGGCAGAAGATCGTGATCCATAGGTTGGTCAGGAGCAGCTCCTGCCACCAGCGATCGGCCGGTTGACCGGCCACCAGCAGTGCGCCTCGGCGACACAGAAGACGGCTGAGGGCGATTTCCGCCAGGTGGTGCTGTAGATGGGACACGCCTTGGCGGAGAAGGAGAGGAACTGGGTTTCCTTCGAGCCTTCTGAGAAGTATGATGTTTAGATGAAGGAGGAACCGATGGTTGGGAAGTTGCGGTACGTAAAAACTCTTCACGAGTATGCTCTTTTTTGGAAGGCTTGGTGTCTGACTTTTGGGCTCGAGATTTAGCAGAACCCGATGAAGGGTGAGCCATAGAGTGGGCAGGCGAAAGTGGTGAGGTTGAATGGGCGATCTTTGCGCTGGCCGATCTGACGACCGTGGCACTAAAGGTTAGGTCGCAAGTCTGCGTGGCCGCCTCCTTTGTTGGCCGAGGAGAAGCAAGGACAGTGCTGTATTTTCCTGCCTGAGGCATGGTGGGCTGCCGACTGGCAAATAATTTTCGAGCAGCAAAGGTCGACACCTTTTCCTTCACTCTTATTTCCTGGATGAGCTTTTCGTCCTTAAAAACGGGGCAATCTCGAGAGGAAGCAGGGTGGTCACCCATACAGTTGATGCAGCGAGGGGATGGAGGTGGACAAGCACCCTCATGGGCATCCTTGCCACACGTAACACATTTGGCCGGATTGGAACAGGACTGGCTGGTGTGATTGAACCGCTGACATCGATAGCAACGCATAGGGTTTGGGACGTAAGGGCGAACGGAAATTATCTCATAGCCTGCTTTGATTTTCGATGGGAGTTGAACTTTGTCAAATGTCAAGAAGACAGTGCGGGTTGGGATGATGTTCGTGTCAACCCGTTTCATAACTCTATGAACAGCCGTTACGCCCTGGTCAGACAGATAGTGCTGAATTTCTTCGTCAGACAATCCATCGAGGGAGCGTGTATAAACGACTCCACGCGAGGAATTTAAGGTACGGTGCGGTTCCACCCGGACAGGGAAGGTGTGGAGCAGAGAAGTACGCAGCAATTTTTGTGCCTGGAGGGCACTGTGTGTTTCTAACAACAGGGTGCCATTCCGTAATCTGGAACAAGACTTTACAGGACCTGCAATTGCGTCGACACCTTTCTGAATAATGAAAGGGTTGACTGTGGAGAAGTCGTGACCTTCGTCAGACCGAGAAACAACAAGGAACTGTGGCAACGATGGAAGAATCGTCTGTGGCTGAGACTCAGTATACTTAAGTTTGTGAGCAGACATAGTGGAAGGTGAGGAAACCATTGCGGAAGAATCCCCCATGATTACCGGCGTCTCCGATGGCGCACTCCTCCCTTGTGGGGGCCCTCTCTGAGGGCACTCCCGCCTTAGGTGATTGTTCTCACCTCAGGTCACACCTCCCGACAAACGGACGTAGGGAACAATCGGCACTTTCGGAAGGTATCAGCTCGGGTAATCACCCCTCCCTGGGCCTGGCCGTTACCAGGGGGTACGTACGTGTCCTACCTGTCTACCCGGGGCGGGGAATTACGCGTTACCCCGTCACCGGCTACGCACAAAAGGCGTGGGTCGGCCTTCAGACACGCACAGGGAGGAAGAAAGAGAAAGGGAAAGGAAAGAAGAGAGGTCTCAAACGCCGCAGCGGAGAAAAAGGTAGAGAGAAGAGGTAAGGAAAAGAGAAGGACAAAGGAAGGAAGAAGACATAAAAGCAAGGAAGGCGGAGAATGCAGTACATTTACGAGCGTCCGTCTCCAGACGTAGGCACAAACCATACTCCCAGATAGGGAGAAAGGGAAGGAAAGAGCCAGAGGTGAGGGGAGGAGGGGCGAAGATAGGGATGGGGAAGGATGCGGAAAGGGAAGGTATGCAGCCCGGAAAGGAAGGAAGGCCACATTAGCTCGGGGTCCCGTGCTCGCTACGCACGTATCCACAAAAGAGTTGTGGACCCCCTGGGGGGACGACGTGGGCATGTATACCTGTCGGTGTTGGTTGGCAGTCGATTCTGATAAGAACATCCGTATTACTGAACTGTTCACAGTAACACACTCTCTGCCCTACCTTCCTATTCATAACGAATCCTGCTCCTGTTATACCACTTTCTGCTGCTGTTGATATTACCCTATATCCATCTCGCCACTTGTCTTCTTTCCATTTCACTTCACTGACCCCTACTATATCTAGATTGAGCTTTTGCATTTCCCTTTTGAAGTTTTATTGCTTCCCTACCACATTTAAGTTTCTGACATTCCACGCCCCGACTCGTAGAACGTTATCCTTTCGTTGATTATTCACCCTTTTTCTCATCGTCACCTCCCTCTTGACAGTCCCCTCCCGGAGATCCGAACGGGGACTATTCCTGAATCTTTTGCCAATGGAGAGATCATCAGGACACTTTTTTCATATACAGGCCACATTTCCTGCGAATACACGTTATGTGTCTTAAATGCAGTGGTTTCCTTCGCCTTCTGCATCCTCACGCCGTTGATCATTGCTGATTCTTCCGCCTTTAGGGGCAGTTTCTCACACCTAGGACAAGATAGTTCCCTGAGCCTCTGTCCGCTCCTTCGCCTTCTTTAACAAGGCCGTGGGTAGGATGATGGCGTCTTCTTATGTCGAATGTCTTCGGCTGCCAATGGCGATTATTAATAAAAATTTAAGCAGTGGCGGGATTTGAACCCGGAACCGAGGTCGTTTTGATTTCTGATCAAAAACGCTACACCTAGATTATTTTTGTTCAAAGTCTAGGCTGTGACTGGTTTCGAAAACGGAACTCATGACATTCTGATTATTAATCAAAGACGATGACCCTATCCCACAGGTGTACAGGCGCATATTCGTAAAGCGTCGATAGTGTGCCAGACTGTAGACAAAGTTCCGAACATATTGAACAGTTTCTACAATACGAATGGCTCGAAGACCTCTTGAGTGGCAAAAGCCCTTACGTTTTCTGGACGTTGTTTACAAATGAGAGAAAAAGACAGTGTTAGCAGAGTCTAAAGGTAGTGTGACAGGACATCTCCTGTCCTCCACAAAGTAACTGGATAGTTTAGTCAGAAATCTAAGACTGTTTGCTGGTGATGCTCTAGTGCAGGGGAAAGTATTCATTGCTGAGTTACTTTATGGAGGTTAAGGATGATTTGAAGAGAATTAGTAATTGGTATGACGAGTGGCACCATGATTTAAGACCAGTCATATGGAAGTTAATGTGGATGAAATGGAGGAACATTCCAATACTGACCAAATAAAGTATAATTCGTACACTGCTTCACTGACTCAGGGCGATGAAATATCTATGCGTGACGTTTCGAAACCACATGAAACACGTACATACGGCGTCTTATAGTGAAACAGACTACCCTTTCTTCATTCTCGATGTTGTAATCTTGTGGAATTCTGAACTATTTGGAAACCTTATGATGTTGGACGAAAGGAATACTTCAGTGCAGTTCAGAAGCGCGCTGTACGATTTCTTACGGATCGGTTACCAGCATTAGAAGTATGTTAAGGAAACACCCGGATAGCTTAGATGGAAACTGCTGAAGGAATGAAGAGTATCTTTTCACAGAACAAAACTGATGAAGATCAGTGACTCACAATTTTCAGCAGTCGGCTAAATGTAATAATAAAATGAAGAATATTAAGACTCGTACATAATAATTAATTCTTCTGAGTAGTTCGACTTGGCCCGCCAAGATTTCTTCTCTTGTGCTAACGTTATCGTCTGAGAGTTACCTGCACCCTACAACGTCCATTATTCATTCGATATATTCCAATCTCTGTCTTTCTCTACAGTTTTTATCCTTCACCGCTCCCTGTAATAGCATCGAAATTTTCCCTGATGTGTTAAAACTTGTGTTATCATCCTGTCCTTTTTTCTTGTCAGTGTTTTCGTTCGTTTCTTTCTATTCTAAGGAGAACCTGCTCGTACCTTAACTGTCCATATAACAGTCAACATTTTTCTGTAGCACCACATCTAAAACGCTTCATTCACCTGTGTTACGATTTAAAACAGCCCATGGTTCATTACCATTAGATGTTGTGCTCCGAACGTACAGTCTCAGAAATTTATTCCTCAGCAAGTACAAAGGGTATAGATCTACATGCATCCGACACAGCCTGTTGGAGCTTGAACAGGCGGCATGTTTGCCCTTGCGTTGGCTTCCATTGTCCTGAAGCTGCCCACGCTTCCGATCACAATTTGTGCGCGAACGCTTCGTAGGCTTGTTGAGCGAGAAACTGGTATTTACAGGCGAATTCCGGTTCAGCCATTTGCACAGCAGTCAACGTATTTGCGTTATACGCTGCTGCTGTGACTACGGTCTGCCGACTTGGGTGTCGAACATAGTAGCGGACGAACGATTGTTTGAGAGACTACTGAATATCTCGTGGATGTGGACTCCTTTGTATTGAGGACAACGTCACTAGCAGCTGCTTCATTACAAAGATTATGGAGCCCGAGGTATTTGCCTTCACTCCGGCCAGTTCCCTACACATGGGAGGTAGAACATGTGAGACTTCCATTTTGTCTGCCCTCCATGGCTGATCTGCAAACTTTTCGTTCCACTCTTCCTGAAAATACATTTTTTCTGCGGATCTGGGGATACCAATACAAGCAATTCAGTTACATATTCACGACAAACTATTGACTGAAACACAGTGCAATACTATTACAATAAAAAAGTTATAAGATTTAGTCCACAATTACACTTTTAATTTTCGAAATTGCGGCACCAAACAACATTATCAGCTCATTCATGGACTCACAGTCATCAGAACACTAGAGCATAATGACACACCTAGTTGTGTGATTTACTTCAAAAACTGCGTGCACCAGCTCAGGGCCTGATGAAGGCACTTGTTTGAGAGACTACTGAATATCTCGTGGATGTGGACTTCTTTGTATTGAGGACAACGTCACTAGCAGCGCACTTAGATCGGTAGTAATTTGAGAAGATGCTACTGTAAATTAAAATATTTTTTAGCCGCTTGAAAATATTGGGTTGGCTTCCAATTGAAGGCTTCAGTCTATCTGTGCGATATTTTAATAAATAAATGAAAACACAAATTTCAGTTCGACTAAAGACAATACCTCAATGCAGAAGCTATATAGTTCCAGGTTAATAAAATAGGTTTGAACTGGGATATGATGCCTAATGTATGACTTTAAGCAAGTCAATGTCACTTAGCCTCTCCTACTCAGTTCAGTCTCTCACCTCCAAGCTGGCGAACTCCGGGAACCTGTGCAGCCTTGTGGAAGATTGGGTACCCAACCCAACTGGCGAACAGAGTCAGGATAGACAAGCGCGGGAGAAAAGGTCTTCCGAAGAACAGGGGGTTAGGCTATGGGCTAATAGACCATACCCAGAAGAAAGTTTTATTACGGAAGCACAAGGAAATGTAGCCAGACGGACGCTTAGGAAAAGAAGTAGCAAAGTAACAAGGAATATAAGAACTAGACAGTGTAATGTACGTAAGTTATACAGAACTAACCCTTGGGAGCCTGACTGAAACATTGAAACATACAAGGTGGTTATCAGGGCCTTGCAAGATATAAGACGGACTGGACAAGGTACCTTCCAGGAACAGCACTGTATTACGTACTAGAACGGCCACATCAGCGAACACATATTTGGTGTGGGATCTATAGTCAACTGAACCATTGAATAGTTACTGATAGGTTTAAAGGAACAATTCCAAGTATATGTTATATGCGATAAAATGCGCATGTTCCTTCTGAGGGACCAATCGAGGTGTCGCAGTGGTTAGCGCACTAGACCGGCATTCGGGAGGACGACGGTTCAATCCCGCATCCGGCAATCCTGATTTAGGTTTTCCTTGATTTCCCTAAACCGCTTCAGGCAAATGCCGGGGTGGTTTTTTTTGAAAGGGCACGGCCGACTTCCTTCACTAATCCGATGAGACCGATGACCTCGCAATTTTGTCTCCTCCCCAAATCAACCCTATTGAGGAGAAGACAGCAGAAGAGAAGGGGATATTCTATGATGGGCAAGCTCATCAACAGTGTCCAAAAAATGATATAAAATGGTGATAGGAATGGCTCGGAGCACTATGGGACTTAACTTCAAACGTCATCAGTCCCTTAGAACGTAGAACTATTTAAACCTAACTAACCTAAGGACATCACATACATCCATGCCCGAGGCAGTATTCGAGCCTGCGAACGTAGCGGTCGCGCGGTTCCAGACCGTAGCGCCTAGAACCGAACGGCCACCCCGGCCGGCAATGGTGATAGGAGATATAAATTCTAAGGTAGGGCAGGAGCCGGTCTTATACCCTACCACTGGTAAATACAGCCTCCATAAATAGAGTAATAACAATGGACTCCGCTTGATAACTTTTGGGGCTTCACTTAACATGACAGTTTCTGGCACCTGGTTCCAGCGTAAGAATGAACATAAAATGTTCTGGGTGTCACCAGACAACAATACTAGGAGCCAAATTGATCATATATTAACAAAAACCAGGCATGGCTCTGATGTACCAGACTGCCGTAGTATCAGATGTACTAATACGGATTCTGCTCATTAGCTCCTCGTAGCAAAATTTAGAGGTAGAATTTCAAAATGCGCATAAAGTAAAAGAGAAAGAGAAAATAAGTTTATTTCAGAACTTAAAGACCCAAGTAAGTCGGAGCATCTAGCTATTAATATATAAAACAGACTGACAGGAATCCTGCAGAACTATCCTCATAACATAAATGAGCAGTGCAATAAAATCAGAAATGCTGCAGAGTAAGTGATTGCTATGGAACTACTGACCAGAATGAATGAATGATATGACGAGGAATGTGAGAAGGCAACAAGAACAAAAAATGAATCATATGCAAAGATGCATGCCAGAAGAACAAGAGTGCTTATAGATGACTATAGAGAAAAAGGTGTGCAGAAAAGCAGATTCTGAAAACGAAGAAGGAAAGTTTTTTTTTTCTAGAGGCAGTTGCAGGGGACTGAATCACCGAATAACGCTAAAGAAAGCAGAAAATTGTACAGAATGGTCAGTGACCTAAGGAAGTATTTTAAACTAAAAACAAGACGCTGTAGAACAAAAAAATACGATCACGGAAGGAGTGTTACATCGATGGGCAGAATACTTTAACGAACTATTATACTCCTAGAATGCTTAAGCATGGACACTAACTAAAAACCGACAACTGGAAGGAAAGGAAAATGGGATGTCCTGGATGGAAGAGATACTGCTAGCAATATAGAAATTAGCCAACAATAAGTCACCTGGCGATGACATCTTCCAGCTGTGCTTACTAAGTGTGCTGAAGAGCATCTTATTACATGCACTGACGCTCTGATTTCATATACAGGATGTTACAAAAAGGTGCGGCCAAAGTTTCAGGAAACATTCCTCACACACAAATAAAGAAAAGATGTTATGTGGACATGTGTCCGGAAACGCTTAATTTCCATGTTAGAGTTCATTTTAGTTTTGTCAGTATGCGCTGTACTTCCTCGATTCACCATTAGTTGGCCCAATTGAAGGAAGGTATTGTTGACTTCGCTGCTTGTGTTGACATGCGACTCATTGCTCTACAGTACTAGCATCAAGCACATCAGTACGTAGCATCAACAGGTTGGTGTTCATCACGAACGTGGTTTTGCAGTCAGTGCAATGTTTACAAATGCGGAGTTGGCAGATGCCCATTTGATGTATGGATGAGCACGGGGCAATAGCCGTGGCGCGGTACGTTTATATCGAGACAGATTTCCAGAACGAAGGTGTCCCGACAGGAAGACGTTCGAAGCAATTGATCGGCGTCTTATGGAGCACGGAACATTCCAGCCTATGACTCGCGACTGGGGAAGACTTAGAACGACGAGGACACCTGCAATGGACGAGGCAGTTCTTCGTGCAGTTGACGATAACCCTAATGTCAGCGTCAGAGAAGTTGTTGCTGTACAACGTAACGTTGACCACGTCACTGTATGGAGAGTGATACGGGAGAACCAGTTGTTGGCGTACCATGTACAGCGTGTGAAGGCACTATCAGCAGCTGATTGGCCTCCACGGGTACACTTCTGCGAATGGTTCATCCAACAATGTGTCAATCCTCATTTCAGTGCAAATGTTTTCTTTACGGATGAGGCATCATTCCAATGTGATCAAATTGTAGATTTTCACAATCAACATGTGTGGGCTGACGAGAATCCGCACGGAATTGTGCAATCACGTCATCAACACAGATTTCCTGTGAACGTTTGGGCAGGCATTGTTGGTGATGTCTTGATTGAGCCCCATGTTCTTCCACCTACGATCAATGGAGCACGTTATCATGATTACATACTGGATACTCTACCTGTGCTCCTAGAACTTGTGCCTTTACAAGTACGACACATGTGGTTCATGCACGATGGAGCTCCTGCACATTTCAGTCGAAGTGTCTGTACGCTTCTCAACAACAGATTCGGTGACCGATGGATTGGTAGAGGCGGACCATTTCCATGGCCTCCACGCTCTCCTGACATCAACCGTCTTGACTTTCATTCATGGGAGCATTTGAAAGTTCTTGTCTACGCAACCCAGGAGCAAATGTAGAGACTCTTCGCGCTCGTATTGTGGACGGCTGTGATACAATACGCCATTCTCGAGGGCTGCATCAGCGCATCAGGGATTCCATGCGACGGAGGGTGGATGCATGTATCCTCGATAAAGGAGGACATTTTGAACATTTCCTGTCACAAAGTGTTTGAGGTCACGCTAGTGATTAATGTGATTTGAAGAGAAGTAATAAAATGAGCTCTAACATGGAAAGTAAGCTTTTCCGGACTCATGTTCACATAACATATTTTCTTTCTTTATGTGTGAGGAATGTTTCCTGAAAGTTTGGCCGTACCTTTTTGTAACACCCTGTATATGGACGCAAAAAATCATCCCAGACTATTGGAATATTGGTGTGAAATGTGCTACTCATAAGAAAGTGGACATCCTGGATTACATAACTGATCACCGCATTTTATACGTGTACAACCCTTTGCAGAAAAGCAATTGGGAGATATCAGGCAGGTATTAGATCTGATAAATCAGCTGCTGATCAAATATTCACCCTGAGGCCGATTTGGAAAAACACCAAGGAACACAATATACACTCCTGGAAATGGAAAAAAGAACACATTGACACCGGTGTGTCAGACCCACCATACTTGCTCCGGACACTGCGAGAGGGCTGTACAAGCAATGATCACACGCACGGCACAGCGACACACCAGGAACCGCGGTGTTGGCCGTCGAATGGCGCTAGCTGCGCAACATTTGTGCACCGCCGCCGTCAGTGTCAGCCAGTTTGCCGTGGCATACGGAGCTCCATCGCAGTCTTTAACACTGGTAGCATGCCGCGACGGCGTGGACGTGAACCGTATGTGCAGTTGACGGACTTTGAGCGAGGGCGTATAGTGGGCATGCGGGAGGCCGGGTGGACGTACCGCCAAATTGCTCAACACGTGGGGCGTTAGGTCTCCACAGTACATCGATGTTGTCGCCAGTGGTCGGCGGAAGGTGCACGTGCCCGTCGACCTGGGACCGGACCGCAGCGACGCACGGATGCACGCCAAGACCGTAGGATCCTATGCAGTGCCGTAGGGGACCGCACCGCCACTTCCCAGCAAATTAGGGACACTGTTGCTCCTGGGGTATCGGCGAGGACCATTCACAACCGTCTCCTTGAAGCTGGGCTACGGTCCCGCACACCGTTAGGCCGTCTTCCGCTCACGCCTCAACATCGTAAAGCCCGCCTCCAGTGGTGTCGCGACAGGCGTGAATGGAGGGACGAATGGAGACGTGTCGTCTTCAGCGATGAGAGTCGCTTCTGCCTTGGTGCCAATGATGGTCGTATGCGTGTTTGGCGCCGTGCAGGTGAGCGCCACAATCAGGACTGCATACGACCGAGGCACACAGGGCCAACACCTGGCATCATGGTGTGGGGAGCGATCTCCTACACTGGCCATACACCACTGGTGATCGTCGAGGGGACACTGAATAGTGCACGGTACATCCAAACCGTCATCGAACCCATCGTTCTACCATTCCTAGACCGGCAATGGAACTTGCTGTTCCAACAGGACAATGCACGTCCGCCTGTATTCCGTGCCACCCAACGTGCTCTAGAAGGTGTAAGTCAACTACCCTGGCCAGCAAGATCTCCGGATCTGTCCCCCATTGAGCATGTTTGGGACTGGATGAAGCGTCGTCTCACGCGGTCTGCACGTCCAGCACGAACGCTGGTCCAACTGAGGCGCCAGGTGGAAATGGCATGGCAAGCTGTTCCACAGGACTACATCCAGCATCTCTACGATCGTCTCCATGGGAGAATAGCAGCCTGCATTGCTGCGAAAGGTGGATATACGCTGTACTAGTGCCGACATTGTGCATGCTCTGTTGCCTGTGTCTATGTGCCTGTGGTTCTGTCAGTATGATCATGTGATGTATCTGACCCCAGGAATGTGTCAATAAAGTTTCCCCTTCCTGGGACAATGAATTCACGGTGTTCTTATTTCAATTTCCAGGAGTGTAGAAATGGATCATATATTGGTTGATTTTAAAGCAGCACATAACACCATAAAAGAAATATGCTTATTGAAGCCATGAATGAACTGGGCATACCACAATGCGTAATACGCCTGATATTCTGTCTCTGGAAAAAGTAGTAAATGAAGTACGGATACAAGTAAAGATAACACCAAGTTCTGAAACTAATTGTGGACTGATGTATCCGGGAGATGCACTCTCATGTATTCCTTTTACTATAGAACTAGAGAAGGTAGGACAGCTCAAATCAACACAAGAGGCACAGTATTCAGTAGAATAGGTCAGCTTCTGATCTATTCAGATGATGTGGATATTATTGCAACACCATAACTACAATACCTGCTAAAGTAACATAGGGCACCGGTGGTGGTAGCAATAGAAATGGGAGCCGAATTGAACATCACTAAAACGAAATACATGCGAATTATAAGACCAGAAGAGGAAATTGACCAGAATCATATAGAATCTGTAAGTGAATTTTTCTGTCTAGAAACAATTGTAAACTCACAGAGCGGTATTAGTATGGAAATAAAGCGGCACACCCACCGAGCTAATAAATGCTATTATTGGTATTATTGACTGGTCCCGTAATTTAAGTTCGCCGGCTGGGGTTACTGAGCGGTTCCAGGCGCTACAGTCTGGAACCGCGCGACCGCTACGAAAGCTGGTTCGACTCCTGCCTCAGGCATGGATGTGTGTGATGTCCTTAGGTTAGTTAGGTTTAAGTAGTTCTAAGTTCTAGGAGACTGATGACCTTAGAAGTTAAGTCCCATAAGATTTAAAAATTGTTGGTGTCGGAGAATGGAGACACAAGACGCTGGACACGGACGAATGCAACGATGTCCCAGAGCAGGCCAAGATCCGTCAAGGACTGTAGTGCCAAGAAGAAAAGAAGAAGGTTAATAATCTAGCAATGGAAAATCCAGGTAGGAATATCAACAATGCAGGAAAAGACAGACTGCTACTTACTGTAAAGAAGACACTTCAAGTTGCTAACAGGTACAATTCAAAGACACTTACGTAATTCGGGCCGAAACACTGGAGTTGGCGTCCGTACGTGAGGTGTGCTTGTTTCTGTGTGTGGTTGGAGTGTGTCTCTCTTCTACCGATGAAGGCTGTGGCTGAAAACTTTAGGTAATTATCTTTTAATGGTGCCTGTCTGCAACTTGACGACGTGTCTTCTTCAAGGTAAGAACGTTAATAAAACAGTTTCTAATTAAGTGCAACAAATCCACAAAACACACACACACACACACAAGGACACACACACACATATGCAAAAAGCTCACTGAATATGATTCAACGCCAACTATCGGCAGGAAATTCTCTAGAAATCTGTGAATGTCGACGTTCATCGTTTCTAAGAGTTTGCCTTATCTAGCAGCACGGTTGATTTCCCTTCCAGCCTCATTCTGCGATGGTGAGAGGTCGGTCGGTGTGGGCACGCGATTGCCGTAGCACTACAGTGGCGGAGCTGGTGGCCAAAACGTGTGGAGGAAGGCAGTCAGCTGCAGCGAGGAGAACCAGCGACGTCTTCTGACGACCAGTGCCACCAGAGCGGTGGACAAGCACGCAGCGGATCGCCAGGGGCCGGCGAGTTGTCCAAACAGCGGGCTGCTCCTGGTGATGTTGTACAGTGTGTTCAACTTAGAAGAGGCCTATTCTGTCAGTAATGTGTAGTAAGTGAATTTTTTAGTTGAAATGTAAATATTGTTGTGATATGGGAACATTTTGAACAAGACGGCGTAATCGTGTCTTCTTTCTTAAAATGCGCTTAATATGTGTTCGTGATTATTTTTTGACGATATCTCACGATGTATGTCGACGAATGTTCGAGGAGAAACTTCAAAAGGAGGTACCAATGAAAAGTGTTATTCAGAAGTTGGTTTAAAATTTTTGTTAAATAGGTTATTTTTAACGGCGCAGATTATTCAAGATATTATAGCAGCATTTACATCATTTCCCCACAAATTTTTGCTTAGAATTACCAATGAAAAGAACGTTTCACTTGGTTCAGATCACTCCGCAGTGAGAAGAATACGTTATCCGTACCGCATGAAAGTTTTCCATGAGTTGAATAATACTGGTTATGGCAGAAGGGTTCACTATCTTCAATGGTTCGAGATACTTATCAGACGCAAGAGTGATATTTTAGATCTAGTGTTTTTCACAGATGAAGTTTGTTTTTTTCTTGGTGGGTACGTAAATAGCGCACTTTCACCGAGTCTCACCTACACCTACAAAAGTTGACGTATGCTGACCGGTTTCAAGCCGACGGATGGTAGGACGTTATTCAACAGTACATCGCGTTACTGCAAAAGGATAAGTATGAGTGTTGGTTGCAGCAAGACGGCTTCACTTGCCATATAGCTCGCTCTACTTTGCGATGCTGCAATATCTCTTTGTGAAAGGATCATTTTGACATCATTGTGGCCACCACGATACCTTGATCTTAGGATACTTCTGTCTGTGGGGCTACATAATGATATTAGTTCCAAATGGTTCAAATGGCTCTAAGCACTATGGGAATTAACATCTGAGGTCATCAGTCCTCTAGAATTAGAACTACTTGAACCTAACTATCCTTAGCACATGACACACATCCATGCCCGAGGCAGGATTCGAACCAGCGACCGTAGGAGCAGCGCGGTTTCGGACTGAAGCGTCTAGAACCACTCGGCCACAACGGCCGGCGTATTAGTTACACGAGTAACACATATAACCTGCAGGAGCTGAAGACGAACATTACGAAATCTATCAACAGAAAAGGTGGTGTAAACCTAACAAGAGTAACCAGGAACATGATCAAACGAGTCTAGAAGTGCTCAGAAATAGATGGACAACATTTACAAGACGGTTGTAATTTATAATAGCGTATGATGTAAGCATTGCAACAAAGTATTACTTATAGAATGAACTTAATGATGGGTCCTTTTTTAAGCTGAACACTCTTCAGTCGGGCGCTTCACGGAGACGAACGCATGAGTTCTGGGCATCCCGTGCTGGCTCAGAGTTATCATCAACACTGGGAATCACCTCGTACCTGTTGCTAAGACATAGGGGTCCAGCTGTCGGGAGTGAGGACAGAAGGTCAGATGTTTTTTATCAGAAGCCGCAGCGACGTCTGGGTCACCAGGGGATTCCAGTGGCACCAAAGATGTCGCAGTTCTTGTCACTGGCGACCCGACGTCACCGCAACTTTGAGCATTAGCTAGAATCTTGTCGACGTTATTCCCCCCCCCCCCTCCCCGCCAACCACAGAACAGCTACAACTGAAATCAATTATTAAGACAGGCTTAACACTTATGATAGGGCCTGCCGTGGGTTCTGCTGTGGTGGGGGCATACTGGTTTTGCCATCTGGTCAACCGTTCTGGTGGCTACATATTTTCGCAACGTCGTCTTTCAGACGCTCCTTTCTGCTGCATCAGTGGTTGAATAGTTACTGTTACATTGCATCTGGCCCTTCCTGTGACATTCTTCTCTGTCACAATAGTTGGAAGCATTGTAGTCAGGCACCGCACAGAGATGAACGCATGAGTTCTAGGTGGGGTCAGGAGCGACGGACTCGAGTACCCCGTGTGCTATGATAACTGCTACCTGTGCAGACAAACCAGCGTGGTGGAGTAGTTGGTATCTTTTCCTGGCCTGACGGGAAGAAAGTGTTTTTGCATGTCAGGAGAAGCCGTACCTGAGTTCTTCTGGCTACTGATGGCTGTACGCTGGTTGTTTTATGGTTTTTACAGTGTCCGTTGCTGTGCACAAGTGATGCATTGGGCGTATTTCCTAGCGACAACATTTTGCACGAAAACCACGGCTGTCGAGTGACAAGTTGTGACAGTTGATCAAAGAAACAAAGGAGTGAGAGTGTGTACCGTGAGCGAGAGCAGTTCTACCTGTTAACTACACGCTGCGAGAATGCGCAATTATTAATCCTAAGGCGCTTTTCTTACAATTATGCCGTGATGGCAGCCGCTGAGAATGCATCCAGTTACGTCTATCACTTGAGTAAGCAATTGTATGAAACATTCTAGGAATTCTTGCTGCGACATTCCAGGCTAAACCCTAGAGATTTGGACGATTACTTCCAGCGTTTTCGTCGGGAGCGGCTGATTGTCTAAACGGCTGGCTTATACATTGATGAGCCAAAACATTGTCTCCACCTCCTTAATAGCTTGTTTGTCCATCTTTGGAATTAAATTCATCATTGACTCTTCATACCAGGAATATGACAGTGTGTTGGTAGGTTTGTGGAGGTCTGTGGCATTGGATGCCTACGCACAAGTCATATAATTCACGTAAATGTGGTTCAAGTGGTTCAAATGGCTCTGAGCACTATGGGACTTAACATCTGAGGTCATCAGTCCCCTAGAACTTAGAACTACTTAAACCTAACTAACCTAAGGACATGACACACATCCATGCCCGAGGCAGGATTCGAACCTGCGACCGTAGCGGTCGCGCGGTTCCAGACTGAAGCGCCTAGAACCGCTCGGCCACCAGCGGCCGGCACGTAAATGTGGGCCGTTGATTTGTGTACGTGGTGATGGCACCCGGTAGCGACCCAGATGGGTTCCATAGTATTTATATAAGGGGAATTAGGTCACCAGTACATCAACATGAGTTTACTGTAATGCTCATCAGACGACTGTATCACGGTTCTTTCTCCGAGACGCAGACGATTATACTGCTAAAAGATGACATCGCTGTCGCGTGAGGTACCGAACGTGAAGGGATGCAGGTGATTCGCAGCTCTCAGCGTGTCTTAGATTACTACCACAGGTCCCATGAAAGCGCATGATATTGTCCACCACAGCGTAATGCTACACCCACAAGCCTGCGTCCGTGGCACGCTGAACGTTTCTATGACGGTGTCTGTTGAGACGACCTAGTACAACAAAAATGTTATTGATACGAAGAGCCGACACGTTTCCATTGATCTACGGTCGAATCTCGAGGGTCCCGAGCCCACTGAAATTGTAGCTGAGGATGTCGTTGGGTCAACATGTGAACACGTAGCAGTGGTCTGCTGCGGATCTCCATGTTCAACAATGAACGATGAACGGTGTCTTCCAAAACACTTGTCCATGCACCAGCATTGTACTCTTCCGAGATAGATGCCACAGATCACCATTTGTCTTATTTGACAGAGCAAACAAATCTTGGAAACCGACGTTCTGTGAAGGATCGAAGACGTCCAACATTTAACGAATAGTGGTAGTTTCACTGTCCTTCTACTGCCTTCCATAGATGCTCAAGACGGTAACACGTCAAAATTCGACCAGTTTCGCTTTTTAACAGATACTCATTCACAGTCTCTGCATAATAGTAATCTACCCTTTGTCAATGTCGCTTATCTCAACGCATTTCCCCATTTGCAGCTCATACCTGCGCTAGGATGTTCCCCCTTCCTAGTCTTCTCTGCTTACACGCTTTTGTTGCTACGTCACATGCCCGCTACGCCACGAGGTGGTACACCGTTGTGGTGGGCAGTTTTGATAAAGTTTTGCCTTATCAGTATATGGCATATGGATAACTTGTGATTTGTCGGTAATTACATTCTGTTGTCGCAGATGGTCTCGACGTCTGCGCTGATGGCACCACCGTGGTAGCATGAACACTGCCTGTTCTCTGCATCGAGAGCTTGCTTCCATGTACTGCTAAGATTATATCCGCTGGCAAGGTTGAAAGTCATTTCAAACATTCTTATTTCTACAGCCTCGCTAATTACAGAATCCCGGTATGCTGGGACCTGGCACAAAACTTTGGTTTCGTCAAAATATATTTCGTGTTTCATTGCAAGGCTGTGCCCAGCAACTGCAGATTTCTCCGGTTCTCGATTTTTGTTACGGAGCTGACGTTCTACCCAGCGGTCGGAAACTCCCAGAGATCGTGAGTCGGAAAGTTTCACATATTCGTTGAGAAAATTAAAAAGTTTCAGATATTCGTTGAGAAAATGAGAAAGATTAGAGTGGGCCCAAACAGTACTTCAGTACGCCTGTATGTGGTCTCACTCTTTACAAATGCTCCTTTGGTGGACACATTGAAACGATAAAGTTGTTCCGACATTTTTTTACGACCACCTGCTTCTTGTGAGACAGCAAATTTTATGAAATGACGGATGGAATTTGCTAGGGTTCTCCGCTGTCTCCAGTAGTGGCCAAATGTTTCATGGAACATTTTGGTTCCCCTTCGTTCGCGTTCTTTTTATCGATATGTTGACAACACATTTATTGTCTGGCCACATGGCGCAGGAGCTCTTGAACACTTCCTTGAACTTACTAACAGCACTCAAGAATCCAGTTCAATGTCGAGACAGAGAATAAAGGAAGGCTGCCATTTTTATATGTTTTGGTAAACCGAAATTCGGATAGACATCTAGACCAATCAATGAACCGCAAGCCGACACATACTTTCTGTATCTTGGCGCCCAGAGTTTTCATCATGCAGTCCAGAAGAAAGAAGTTTTAAGTACATTGATTCACAGAGCAGAAGCTGTATCTGACGAAGACCACTTGGATTCCGAAATTAATAATCTGAAATACGCGCTGCGAAAAAACTGCTGTGGTTCGCTTAATATGAAGTTCGCGTTCTCCTGTAAATGGAACCACTAAAATGTTGAACAAACGTTCACGTAATTATCCATCGACTACACAGGCCAACGATGTAAAAAATTTTTTGCTGAAAATACCTTATTCTTATGATTTTAGGGTGAAAAATTCAAACATGATACTTAAAACTCTGTATCACACACCATCTGTTCACATTTTTCAGTCAAATTTATTAAATTAAGCATTTTTTAAAATAATTTAACAGCTTTTGTATGGTTAAAATAGATTAAAAAGGAGGTGTAATGGTGCCGGCCACCTCAGGTGTTATGTCCTATAGCGCTTAGAGACATTTGAACCATTTGTCGTTAACCACTATATCACAACCTGTGAACTATCTCGGCTAACCAGTAGGGTCGGTTGGTTATATATTGTGCAGTGGTTTTCAATAAATATTGAAACACTGTGCATGTAATCAACCCAGTCCTACCACTCTCCTATCGTTCCGTAACACTCGTCGTAACACGCTTTTTAGCGTACTGTTGTGATTTCGGAATGTGTGTGTGGATTAGAAGAAGTTCCTCTGCAGATCACTTTGTTGGCCACTGGTTTTTACATTCTCATCTCACGGTTATTGATAGGTAATTTACGGTAGTTACTGTTTCCAGAGAGGTTTCGCCAGTACCATAATAAAACTGTAATCGGTCTCTTCACCAATTTAAGCGCAGTACGTTAGATATGTTCACATTCAGGATCAACTACTTAACGCTGCACCACACATCGGCCTTTCGCAGGTCTTCATGCATTTCGGTACTATCTTCTGATGGTGCAACCTTCCTATGGACAATAGTTTACAGACAGCCACAAAGAGGTTAAAATGTTAACAGCTGCATTATGGTTATAGAAGGTGAAGAAAAGAAGCAGCATTTGGCGGTCGGAATGTGATTCGTTATCTCAGTTAACGACAAAAGTGTATCCAGGGACACCTAGCCCCACAAATAAGATTAACAGAAATTCGATTTAAAAATGAGGCTTTGTCGACGCTGTAACGGCGTGTAGCGTGGCCAAAAACAGGTAGAGTGAACTCCGCACTGTGCCACGCTGTTCCACTAGCCCAGTGAGACGAGGCAATGCCATGGGGAATGGATATGTTAGGTACAAAAAACGCAGTAGGTAGGCTACACTAGATTTCCTATTACTCTATGCATAATAATTCCATTCTGTACGTTTGACGTCCAAGCTTATCTTCACAAATCCGGTGCGAACACGTACGAGGAACGTTCACTGTAGAGAAGATGTTCAAATCGAACATTTTGCATTTCCAAAGACTTCCCTACTTGCTGGATCATACTTTGCTGGAACCTATGCAGCATACCTTTATCCACCATTTCCGAAGCGGCAGCCATTCGAACTATTAGATCGTGTACATCCATGGGTGGAGTATTAAAGAATTGTCACTTTAAGTATCCCCACAAATAGAAATCTAGCGGACTGACGTTTGGGAAATGCGGAGGTCAGAACATTGGACGTCCACGATCAATCAATTTCCCGAGAAATTCTTCATTTAAATAGCTGCGAACATTCATTCCAAAGTGTGGCGGTGCACCGTCACGCTGAAACCAAAGCTGTCGCCGAACACCAAGTGGAACGTTTTGTAATGAGTCAGGCAAAGTATTACAACGAAACCTATGCTATGGGGGATATTCAGCTTCTAAGATAAGGCAAGGAAAAGGCCCAAAACAGTCCTTCCATGATTCCAGATGACATGCTTACGCCAAGCTGTGCCTGCAAGTCATATTCACGGGTGAAACGTGGATTGTGTTTCAAACCTATAATGGCTCTGTGGAGGTAGATAATACTTTCATGTGTGGAGCTAGGTTCGTCAGTACATATCACGTTTATAAAATGTTCGTTTACCTTCCACTTGGTCCAAACGTCATTCACTAAACTGTTGTTGTTGTGGTCTTCAGTCCTGAGACTGGTTTGATGCAGCTCTCCGTGCTACTCTATCCTGTGCAAGCTTCTTCATCTCCCAGTACCTACTGCAACCTACAGCCTTCTGAATCTGCTTAGTGTATTCATCTCTTGGTCTCCCTCTACGATTTTTACCCTCCTCGCTGCCCTCCAATACTAAACTGATTATCCCTTGATGCCTAAGAACAGGTCCTACCAACCGATCCCTTCTTCTGGTCAAGTTGTGCCACAAACTTCCCTTCTCCCCAATCCTATTCAATACTTCCTCATTAGTTTTGTGATACACCCATCTAATCTTCAGCATTCTTCTGTAGCACCACATTTCGAAAGCTTCTATTCTCTTCTTGTCCAAACTATTTATCGTCCATGTTTCACATCCATACATGGCTACACTCCATAGAAATACTTTCAGAAATGACTTCCTGACGCTTAAATCTATACTCGATGTTAAGAAAATTTCTTTTCTTCAGACTCGCTTTCCTTGCCATTGCCAGTCTACATTTTATATCGTCTCTACTTCGACCATCAGTTATTTTGCTACCCAAATAACAAAACTCCTTTACTACTTTAATTACGTCAGCATCACTCGACTTAATTCGACTACATTCCATTACCCTCGTTTTGCTCTTGTGATGTTCATCTTACATCCTCCTTTCAAGACACTATCCATTCCGTTCGACTGCTCTTCCAAGTCCTTTGCTGTCTCTGACATAATTATAATGTCATCGGCGAACCTCAAAGTTTTTATTTCTTCTCCATGGATTTTAATACCTACTCCGAATTTTTCTTTTGTTTCCTTTATTGCTTGCTCAATATACAGGTTGAATAACATTGGGGAGAGGTTGCAAACTTGTCTCACTCCCTTCCCAACCACTGTTTCCCTTTCATGTCCCTCGACTCTTATAACTGCCATCTGGTTTCTGTACAAATTGTAAATAGCCTTTCGCTCCCTGTATTTTACCCCTGCCACCTTCATAATTTGAAAGAGAGTATTCCAGTCAACATTGTCAAAAGCTTTCTCTAAGTCTACAAATGCTAGAAACGTAGGTTTGCCCTTCCTTAATCTAGCTTCTAAGATAAGTCGTAGGAAACTATACTTGTCGACTGTGGTTTTCCAGCTGTTGGTGTTAAGTTTATGCGTAATGATATGGATGCAGGTCACCATCGTGCAGCACTTTAACAACCAGTCTTTTAAATAGCTGGAACTACCTTGTGATCTCACGTGCACGTCACTGAGGTGCTTGTTGAACGGTTTCAATAATCGCGTCCTCTGTTTGTGTAGTACGTCTAGTCCTCATGCGACCTCTGTCCATTTCTTTTGGGTGAAGATTACCGGTTTCTCGAAGGCGTTGCTCTGAGCGGGGAAAAACTTTCTTATCGGGACGGTGGCCTTGACAGTACCGAGCAGCATATGCACATGCAGCAGCAGCAGCAGCTTGGTTATCGTATGCAACCAGCGCCAAAAGCATATCGACATATTTATCGTTCTCGTACTACATCGGGACGCCGCCCTACATTTGACAGGGCCAGTTACGGTTGTCCATTGCGTGGTTAGTAACGCATGCATGCAGTTTAATGAAACATACTGTCATGAGACAGACTATTGTCATATGACTAAATGAAGTCATGCTTAAAAACGACGAGAACTAGGGCAAGGACATCTAACAATTGAAAAAGGACCTTAAGCAGGATTCAAACCGTCACTCCATGGGCCTTGTAAGTCTCAGTATTCAACTCAGTGAGATACGACAGCTGATACGGTAGCACAGTATCACATACATTTTGTGGTGTCACCGCCAGACACCACACTTGCTAGGTGGTAGCTTTAAATCGGCCGCGGTCCATTAGTACATGTCGGACCCGCGTGTCGCCACAGTCAGTAATTGCAGACCTAGCGCCACCACACGGCAGGTCTAGAGAGGCGTACTAGCACTCGCCCCAGTTGTACGACGACTTTGCTAGCGACTACGCTGACGAAGCCTTTCTCTCATTTGCCGAGAGACAGTTAGAATAGCCTTCAGCTAAGTCCATGGCTACGACCTAGCAAGGCGCCATTAACCGTATCTGGAGAGAGTCTCATTTGTATAGTCAAGAGCGATGTACCACAAGGATGAATTAAAGTTAAGTAAACAGACGCTACGTACTTTTCTTTAGTGCATTAATAACGTATCCTGTTCCAGACTTCACGCCCGTCTGCGTTAGATAGCGTACATTTCGGCCTCCTCTATCTACAAGGTGTTGGCACATTTGCCAACACATCACATTTCTCTAAACATTCCAGTGCACTAACATGGTGTGACAGTGTTGCCTGCTCCTAGTTTTGATAGATTTATTTTCAAAATAAACCTAATCTGATTTTGCTAGATAAATGTTTCTCTTGAATTTGGATGAGGAAGCACGTGCCCACCTTCAAGTGCGACTTTTTTTCTTCACCATTTATATTGGAAACGGTACCGGTCAATGATACTCCCTTGTGGTACTCCCTACATCACATATGACGGTCTTTTCCCAGTACGAACAACGTATTAAGTTGTGCCAGAAAGTCACCTGTTCCGTTACTCCTTCAGTTCTGTTTTTTTTTATTTTTTTTATTAGTAAACGTCACTGCGAAATTGTATCGAATATCTTCTGGAAGTAGACGGACACGGCTCCCACTTCGACGCCTTTTGTCTACAGCACGTTGGGAGTACAACGAGAGTACCATGCACGAGACAATATTACACATTTAGAACTGCGTGTCAATGACGTTCGTGTCACGTGCTGGCAACACATATGAGACTCGTATGTGCACCCTCAGCCGGACGCTGAGGAGAGAAAAAAAAGGGGTTTTGTAAAATTGTTGCCAGCATGTGAACATAACGAAGCGGCGGCGTTCATTAGCACGCGTTTTAATGAGCGGCGCTCCGCCATTATTGCATGCAGCCGACTGGCCACCGCTGCCTGACGGCCTGGTGCCTGCTGATGCTCTTCCGTCCACCGCCACAACACTACAAACTCCCCCATATCCCCCTGTCCATTTCACATGGACGGGTCCTGGCACTACACCACGTTCGCTGCGGGCCCCCCAACCTCTGCCACAGTTTGCTCGTTATCTGATTAGTTGGTGCAGCTTTGTGGTCGTTGTCGACGATGTTCTCGTCGGTCGGCCCTCATTCTCAGGTTAATTCCAAACGCTCTAACGCGATATCAACTGAAATTATTCTTACAGCCAGCAGTAGTGGTCAAAAATAGAAAGAAAGATATTTTTGCTTGTAT
This sequence comes from Schistocerca cancellata, assembly GCF_023864275.1. Classification (NCBI taxonomy): domain Eukaryota; kingdom Metazoa; phylum Arthropoda; class Insecta; order Orthoptera; family Acrididae; genus Schistocerca; species Schistocerca cancellata. Next base: position 710,635,854 of record NC_064630.1, read on the forward strand.
CGGTGACGGCTATACTTTAGTGGAAGCAACAGAGTTTGAAAAGTTGAAGTCAGATACAAATAGTTTTAATATACTGAAATGCCTGTAGCACTACCTGTCAAGGTCATACAAATTTCTGTCACCATTCATCACCTGGACACAAAAACATAACTCAGCAGCACAGAGGATAGTTTCCAAACACTCACGATAAAGTTTCAGGTAGTATATTTGGATCAAGTTGCAGAAGCTCTTTGGGCAGCATAAGAAACGGGAAACATTTGTGTCCGTGCAGCCGTGTTTGTCATCATTTCGGTTTCTGTAAAGTATTTTCGACCACTTCTGATTGATTTATTGTCTATGATTCTGTTGTGTGAAGAGAGTTTTTGACGCTATCGGTGTCGCCGATGTCTCAGGGCACTGTGATGTGTGAGGTCTTTGTCTAGTGTCATATAGAAATGTACGCGGAAACGGACACACTTTGCTGGGACACGTGCTTCACCAAAATTGAAGGAATTCATAACACCCAGCTCATATTGCAGATGTATACTTACTAACGATATTTAGATAGTAGATCAATATATCCTTGGGAAAATTACGTTTTATGGTACTTGGAGGTGCTTATTGGAGGCTATGCAGGACGCATCAGTACTGTGAAAATGACTCATATATAACTACGCTTGTATATGATTATATAAAACAACAGGCACTATAAACGGCAGCGGTGGCCGAGCAGTTTTAGGCGCTTCAGTCCCGAACCGCGCGACAGCTACGGTCGCAGGTTCGAATCCTGCCTCGGGCATGGATGTGTGCGATGTCCTTAGGTTAGTTAGGTTTAAGTAGTTCTAAGTTCTAGGGGACTGATAACCTCAGAAGTTAAGTCGCATAGTGCTCAGACCCATTTGAACAGTTTTTTGAACAGGCACTATATATTACCTAAAAAATGGTTCAAATGGCTCTGAGCACTATGGGACTTAACAGCTGTGGTCATCAGTCCCCTAGAACTTAAAACTACTTAAACCTAACTAACCTAAGGACATCACACACATCCATGCCCGAGGCAGGATTCGAATCTGCGACCGTAGCAGTCGCACGGTTCCGGACTGCGCGCCTAGAACCGCTAGACCACCGCGGCCGGCTATATATTACCTAGTATACAGAGACTGGCCCAAGTTACATGTTTGATATATACATTGCTGTACTGAGTAATCAACAGAAAAGCAAAGAGAGCGTTAATTCGTAGGCTAAGAATCTTAATGTGTAAGAGAGTGACAACAGCTTTATCAAAGACAGTACATTTTTTACCATGATTATAGAAGGGTATTAAATTTTTAACATGGAAACTAATTCATTTACTAATTTATGAAACTAAAAAATATTTTAGGACTGAAATAGGATGTATTAGCAACGAAAGCACATTAAGTACTCAGGTCTAAGAAGTATATTATCTTTAAACTTTGATGATAAAAACTATTCATTCTACATTTTTAGAAATTTTGATACCAGAAATAGTATGGTTTTAAAATGGTGCTGATGGTTCGTTATATGGCTCTCATGCACTGATGTGTTAAGCGTAAAGTTCATACGTGAAATTAACTTATCATATAATTTCTGCGAACTGGTATGAAAAGATATCAACACTGACTTTAGGTTTCTATTAACGCTCTCCATGAACAACGTTTCAGGGTAACGTGGCATAGTTGTGATGCGTGAAATGGCACTCTTGAAACAGGATTTACAGAAGTCTCTGGACGCAAAAGCGAGCGCGTTGTCGCTTTCAGTACACTGGGTGCAACAAAAACCCCAAAAATTCCACTTAGTAGTTTCATAGTAACGTCCGTATTGGCGCTATTAATGGGGACCAAACACACAAATCTTGAGAAATCGTTGACACGAACTAACAGGTAACGATTACGCTCCTTAGTACGTGACAGAGACCCTAAATGGTCGAAAAATATTTTATCCAAGGGACGATCCTTCTTACGTGATATAAGTACTCGCTTCCTGTTTTATAAGTGTGAATCCCTATACTAACTTCCTGATGTCCTTCTAAAGGTTTGGCCAAGTCAGCTGCTCTTTCATTTTCACAATTGTTTTATAAATACCCAAATGTCCTCCGTCAATGGACTCATGAAAATACCAATTTCTTAGACCGAGAGATCTTGTTTCTGTTATGGTAGGCTGCCTTAAAACACCGAAATCTCGTATGTGAAAATACCTTCGATCTTCGACATTCACCAGGATCTTATCTCTAATTTCCGCTAGCAGTGTCCCCTGCTTTTGTCGCTTCACCAGACTTCTAGAAAGGGCGCAATTGTACTAGGCACGGCAGCCACCTATTTCTGCCGTACACCTTCTACGTTTCCATCCGGCAGTTCAACATCCTCTCGAAACGTCGTGCTAAGTGCATTGGCATCTTGGTTGCCTATCCCCTCGATATGATTCACCTTCAACCTAAATGCTGATATTCTAAGGGCCTGTCCAATATAGTAGGACACCAAAACCCTTGAAAGAGGATGATTTTCAATTTAAATATCAATTCCTTGTGTTCCAAATAGAGGAGAAACTTTTCTAAACCAGACATCATGCTCAGGTCCTCGGGCTCATAAACACATTATTTATGTTCAGCTCCTGTCAATGATCTAGAAGTATAGGCAATAACTCTCCTCCCCTCTTAGTGTTTCCGTAATAATACTTCTACCAGTCCAGAATTGAAAGCATCCTTTTGGAGCACGAATTCACGTTCCAATTCTGGGAGACACAGTAACGGTGCACTTGTGAGGACCTGTTTTAGACTATCATAAGTTACTTGGTGGCTTCAGGTCCACCTGCAACTTTCGCCTGTTCGCATCTGTTGATTCAGTTGCACAAGCAATTGAGCGAAATTTGCATAAATGATCTAAAAAAACATTGACCGTTCTTATGAAGCATGCAACTCCTTCTTTATCATGAAGAGTGAGAAACAGAGGAATGCCTTGAATGCTTTTCTAATCCACCTTAACTCCCCCAGAGGAAACTCTACATCCTAGAAAAGAACTTTTCCACAAGGCTGAGTTCACTCTGGATAGATTTACAAATAATCAGGCTTTCCGAAATTTATTCAAAACGTGACTCAAATGTTATTCCAAATATTTATTGTATACTGCCACATCATTCAGATAATATAGACAAATTTGTACTTCAGATCCTGTAGGATAGTTTATAATAATGTATACAAAACTTCGACTCCTATGGCGAAACCAAATGGTCCGCAGATACATTTATGCAAGTTACAACGCGTTGTATAAACTATAAGTGCTTTTGACTCCTCAGTTAATCGGAATTTGTGGTAAGCCTCGTTGAAATCCTACGCTGTAAAATACTGAGTGGCTGCAAGCCATGTAAAGCAGTTTCCATGTCCTGGAGAGGCATTAAGTGTAACACAAACTTCTGATTAGGCAGCCTGTGATCTACCACTAATCTGAATTCTTCCCCAAACTGTTTCTTTAGTACAGTACACCGGCGACGCATAAGATGACACAAGGACTATTGGTAGTTGGGAGCTCCAATGTTAGGTCCGTTAGGATCGGCTCTTAGAGACGTGGCTGCTAAGGAAGGGAAGAAATCCAACGTGAAGTCCGTGTGCATATCGGGTGGAGTCATTCCAGACGTGGAATGGGTGCACAGTGTACAGCCAACTGCGGGTCGTGGATCAAGTCGGTACAAATTGTGTGTGTCGCTGTGGATCGGAAGGAATTCTCTCTGGTTTCGAGGGGATTTGAGAAGTGGCAAAGGCTGCCAGTCTTGTTTGCGAGATGAAAGCAGAGCTCACCATTTGCAACATAGTCGACAGGATCGATTGCGGATCAGAGCCGAGAGGAGAGCTTTGAATCAGAGGCTCAGACGTCTCTGCGACCTTGGAGGTTTCCAGTCTGGAGCGGCACGACCGTTCTAAGTTCCAGGGGACTGATGACCTCAAATGTTAAGTCTCATAGTGCTCAGTGCCATTTGAACCTTGTAGGCTGCAGATTTCTCGACTTGTGCCATAGGATGCTGGATTTCGGGTTCCGCTGAATAGATCAGGAGTCCATTACGCAGAGGAGGCGGATACACGAGTAATAGCGGATGTATGGTGCAGTCTGGACGCTTTTCGTTTGGTTAGGGGGTCTCGGGGAAACACAAAAAGGGCTTCAGCCTCAAAGGACGGAAGTTCGTTGATGCTGGAAGTAGTTTATCTTGTAACGTAAATGAAATAAATAGTTCCTGTGGGTTAGTACGGGCAGAGGTCATTCATGGCAACCGGAATAAAGGAATAAAATAAAAACTGGATCCTTTTACCGACCATTCAAATAAGATGATAGTTACTGAAAGGTTCAAAGAAAACTTGATTTTAATTTCAAACACGTACCCGACTCTTAAAATTTACCCTTTATATGTTTGCGAAAATACATGTTTAAATCCGGAGGTAGGCGTAAAACATTATCCGAAACTATACTACACGCATTTTCTGAAAATAATTTCGAGCAGTTAGTTCACGAGTCCACGCGGTTGTGAAAACACTCTTGACCTCTTACAAACAAATAATTCTGAGCTAAATCGAACATCAAAATCGATACAGGGATTAGTGAACATAGGGTTGACGTAGCTAGAGTGAACGTTTTAACCTCCAAATCCTTCAAAAATAAACGAAAAATATACCTATTCGAAAGAGCGAAAAAAATCACTCGACACATCCCTTTAGTCTCCACTCCTTCCAAATTAACAATGTAAATGTAGACCAGATGTCACTTGAAATCAGAGGAACAGTATTAGTAGCAATTGACAGATTGATACCAAATAAATTAACAAAAGATGGAGCTGATCCCCTTTAGTACACAAAACGGATCAGTACACTGTGGCAGAAACAACTAAAGACGGATGCAACCTTAAACGGACGCTAAATCTCCTAGACTGTCGATCTTTTACGGAAGCTCGAAATTTATCGCAGACTTCAATGGGAGATGCTTATGGTAGTTTCCACAATAGAACTTTGTCTCAAAACCTGGCAGAAAATCCAAAGAGATTCTGGTCATAAGTAAAGTATGCGGCAAGAAACAACCAATACTCTCCCTACGCGATAGCAGTGGAAACACTATTGACGGCAGTTCTGCCGGAGCAGAGTTAGTAAACACAGCCTTCCGAAATTCGTTCACCAAAGATGACGAAATAAATATGCCGTAATTCGAATAAAGAACAGGTGCCAATATGAGTAACTTCGAAGTAGATATCCTCGTAGTAGTGAAGCAACTTATATCACTTGATAAAAGCAAGTTTTCCTGTCCATACTGAATACCAATTAGATTGCTTTGAGAGTATGCTGATGCAATGCCTCCATACTTAAGAATGATATACAACCACTAGCTCGACGAAAGATTCGTACCCGAAGACAGGGAGGTTCAACAGGTAACAGCAATATTCAAGAAAGGTAGTAGGTGTAATCCGCGAAATTAAATGGCCATATCACTAACGTCGATATGCAGCAGGATTTTTGAAAATATATAGTGTTCGAACATTATGAATTACGTCAAAGAGAACGGTCTATTGATAAACAGTCAACTCGGATTAGAAAACGCCGTTCTTGTGAAACACAACTAGTACTTTACTCACACGAAGTACTGAGTGTTATTGGCAAGGGATTTCAGATTGATTCTGTATTTCTCGATTTCCGGAAGGCTTTTGACTCCATTTCACACAAGCAGCTTGTAGGAAATTGAGTGCTTATGTTAGGGGATTCGTGATCTCCTGTCAGAGGGGTCACATTTCGTAGTAACTGACGGAAAGCCATCGAGTAAAACGGAAGTGGCTTCTGACGATCCTAAGATAGTGTTATGGGACATCTGCTGTTCCTTATATATATAAACGATTTAGGAGACAATTTGTGCAACCTTTTGCTGGCAGATGATGCTATGATCTAGTAAAGTCATCAGAAGATCAAAACAAATTGCAGATCGATTTTAAAAAAATATCTGTAGGGTGCAGAAATTGGCATTTGACCCTAAATAATGAAAACCTTGAGGTCACCCACATAAGTACTAAAAGCAATCCGTTAAACTTCGTTTACACAATAAATCAATTAAATCTAAAGTCCATAAATTTAGCTGGATACCTAGGAAATACATTTACGAACAGCTTAAATTGGAAAGAACAGATATAAAATGTTGTGGGGAACATAACAGTAGGATTTATGGCCACGAAGCATAAATTATACTATCTAGGCAGCAAAATAACCAATGACGGACGTAGAAAGGAGGACATCAAAAGCAGATTAGTACCGGCAAAAAGGGCATTCCTGGTCAAGAAAATTCTACTGGTATCGAACTTAGGCCTTATTTTGAGGAAGAAACTTTTGAGAATGAATGTTTGATGCACAGCATTGTATGGTAGTGAAACAAAGATTATGTGAGAACCGGAGCAGAAGAGAATTGAAGCATCTGAGATGTGGTGCTACAGACGAATGTTGAAAATTAGGTGGACTACTAAAGTGAGGAATGTGGATATTCTGCGCAAAATCGGAGAGGAAAGGAAAATGAAGAAAACACTGACAAGGAGATGGGACAGGATCATAGGACATCTGTTAAGACATCAGGAAATAACTTCAATAGTACTTCAGGGAGCTATAGAGGGTAGAAACTGTAGAGGAAGAAAGAGATTGGAAAACATGCAGCAAATAATTGAGGACGTTGGTTGCAAATGCTACTTTGCTTTGAAGATGTTGGCAGAGGAGAGGAATTCGTGGCGGGCGGCTCCAAACAAGTCAACAGACTGATGACTCAAAAAAACAAGTAATGGTCCTACCACACTTTCTTGGGTTACGCCGGATATTACCATCACATCGTCGAACAGGTTCTGTGAACAATTAAGTTTTAAGATCTATCTGCTAGGTATTATTTCACCTGGGTTGACATGGTAGTGACAAGGTGACAGCCTAATCTCCGTATGCCCATATGTTTTTGAGAGCTTTCTATTTTGTAAATCGGGTGTAAGGAGATCCGTAAGTTCCAGCTATTTATATTCAATACACGCGTTGAAGTTTCGAAGGTACAGCCAGTTATCTTGAACGTTGACTTTGCCGTAGAAGACAAACTGCAAAGAACAAGAGAAGGATAGGGTCCATAAAGAAGAACAATTACTGTTGGTGTTCGAACGTAACGCACAAAATCTGTTTGTCTCGAATGACCTCGTTTGGAATCCCCGTGGGCAAGGTAATGATGTCGAACATATCATCTTACAACTTTTTACGAGTTAGCTTCCGACATTGTACATTATCTCTAACACACAATAAACAATAGTAGCCCTAATTATAGATAAAATGTTAACAAGAACAATAGTTGACGGTGTATCTCTACTGTATGAAATGAAAAAGAAAAATAAAGAACAAATAGTGCTTCAACGAAACATCCTGGCAGATTAAAACTGTGTGCCGGACCGAGACTCGACCTCGGGAACTTTGCCTTTCGCGGGCAATTGCTCTACCAACTGAGCTACCTAAGCACGAGGCACGCCCCCCTCCTCACAGCTTTACTTCCGCAGTACCTCGTCTCCTACCTTCCAAACTGTACAGAAGCTCTCCTGCGAACCTTGCAGGACTAGCACTCCTGAAAGAAAGGATATTGCGGACACATGGCTTAGCCACAGCCTGGGGGATGTTTCCAGAATGAGATTTTCACTCTGCAGCGGAGTGTGCGCTGATATGAAACTTCCTGGCAGACTAAAATCTCATTCTGGAAACGTCCCCGCTGGCCAATGTGGCCGAGCGGTTCTAGGAGCTTCAGTTTGGAACCGCGCGACCGCTACGGTCGCAGGCTCGAATCCTGCCTCGGGCATGGATGTGTGTGATGTCCTTAGGTTAGTTAGGTTTAAGTAGTTCTAAGTTCTAGGGGACTGATGACCTCAGATGTTGAGTCCCATAGTGCTGAGAGCCATTTGAACCATTGTTTGGAAACACCCCCAGGTTGTGGCTAAGCCATGTCTCCGGAATATTCTTTCTTTCAGGAGTGCCAGAGCTGCAAGGTTCGCAGAAGAGCTTCTGTACAGTTTGGAGGGTAGGAGACGAGGTACGGCGGAAGTAAAGCTGTGACGACGAGGCGTGAGTCATGCGTGGATAGCTCAGTTGTTAGAGCACTTGCCCGTGAAAGGCAGAGGTACCGAGTTCGAGTCTCGGTCCGGCACACAGCTTTAACCTGCCAGGAAGTTTCATATCCGCGCACACTCCGCTGCAGAGTGAAAATCGAATGTCAGTATTTCACCGCTCAACAAATAATTGGAAAGGGCTGCGAGCTGCCTCGATCTTCCACATAGCACAAGCAGTGTCATAGTGGCGACTATGGATGACAGACTTTGTGGATTTGGCTGAACGCGTGCGATACCTCCCTCGTGAGTCTCACCCCCAGTACTTCCCTCGTAGTTCTAGATCCCAAAGTAATTTTTAATGAACAACACGTGCGTAGATCCCTACATGGTAGGCTTCTTGGCTCGCCTAACACTCCATTTGCTTGGTGGCAGTGAAGCAGTCACTGCCTACATCGTTTCCAGCCGTGTCCCTTCCGGACGCTCGACTGCCCGGGCGTGGGCCGCACAGTGGTTTTATAACGGCGCGGCGCGTCCCCTGGAGAAATTCGCCGCCGGCCCGCAGCATTGCTGTGCCACGGCGCGCCGGCGGCCGGTCTGCCCCCCAGCACCCGCCGCATTATGGGCGGCCCTCGCTGATAGTTTTATTTCTGCGGCGCGACCGCCTTATCTCCGGAAATAACGGTTACTGCTCCCATCTCGCCTCCGCCGCTCTCCTGCCCGGATCCCGAATTGCCCGGCTTTCTCGGCCTCTCCTTACAGCGGCAGGCGACGCAAGGTGCTTTATTTTGGGTTCACGACTATTTCCAGCCTCTGCTCCTCTTCGAAGTAGTTTGTTGTGTTCTCGGTATGGCGCATTTAGTAGTATGGTAAATCCACACCGTAGTTTAGTAGACGTGGTTCTGTAGTCATACAGAAATTCTGCAGCATCACCGAGAAGTGATGATTTAGATAAGATATCTGTATGGTGTTAATAGTGGCAATTGACCCTGAATAAAGAAAAGTGCGAAGTTATTCACATGAGAACTAAAACAAATCAGCTAAATTTCGATTACGCGATAAGTCACACAAATCTGAGGGCTGTAAATTCAACTAAATACTTAAGGGTTACAATTACAAATAACCTAAATTGGAACGATCACATAAATAATATTGTGGGTAGAGCAAACCAAAGACTGCGATTCATCGGCAGAACACTTAGAAGATGCAACAGGAATTCTGGAGTACTGCTGTGCGGTGTGGGATCCGCATCAAGTGGGACTGACGGATATCGAAAAAGTACAAAGAAGGGCAGCTCGTTTTGTATTATCGCGAAATAGGGGAGATGGTGTCACAGACATGATACGTGAATTGGAGTGGCAATCATTAAGACAAAGGCGTTTTTCGTTGGGACGGGATCTTCTCATGAAATTTCAACCACCAGTTCTCCCCTCCGATTGCGAAAATATTCTGTTACCACCCACCTACATAGGGAGAAATGATCATCACGATAAAATAAGAGAAATCAGGGCTCGCACAGAAAAATTTAAGTGCTCGTCTTTTCCGCCGTGCTGTTCGAGAATGGAACGGTAGAGAGACAGTATGAAGGTGGTTCATTGTACCCTCTGCCAGGCACTTTATTGTGAATAGCAGAGTAATCACGTAGAAGTACATCAGAGAAACTAGCTACCTCACGGTACATGTCACGGTATGTAATGATTTTGATGATTATACAATGAAACAGTTCTAACGTTTTGTGCAGCCCCTTCTTCGCTACCTTAGGCTCAATTGCAGTTTTTATTTAATGACCTAAGAATTTTATTACGAGGCATAATATTGGGAGGTCTCGTAAAAATAAATCCACTTCGAAGTGTTGGTGAAAATAAATAGCAAGCCCCCTTTCTGTCCTCATGTCCCAAGAAGACTATGACGAGAAAATTAGTACAACAGGAACTGCTACAAGTAATGTATTTCAATCCAAAACTGTTCACAACGTTCTCAGTAAAAGCAAAAAAGCATACTAGATCCCTGCTGCACCCAGCATAGAATGTAAATGAGCTGTAAAGTGCAGTTTATGTGCCGGCCGGTGTGGCAGCGCAACGTTCCCATATTCTCACCCTGAAATATAATACTCTTTGAAAATTTTTTTTGGGTTATCTCATTGATTTCTCCGAATAAGTAACATCGGGGCAGGCCGCGGTGGCCGTGCGGTTATGGGCGCTTCAGTCTGGAACCGCGCGACCGCTATGGTCGCAGGTTCGAATAGTGCCTCGGGCATGGATGCGTGTGCTGTCCTTAGGTGAGTTGGGTTTAAGTAGTTCTAAGTTCTAGGGGACTGATGACCTCAGATGTTAAGTCCCATTGTGCTCAGAGCCATTTTTGCAGTTTATGTGAAATTTCAAGTAGGAAAGATTCAAAGAGAAGTTAAAAACTAGGTGGTAAACAAAAGCTGTACGAAGCGAAAATGAGCATAAGGAAAGCCATTAGACAAGCTCTCAGTGACTTCGTAACTTAAATTTTGTGAGCCGACGTGACTAAAAACCCTAAGAGGTTTTGGTCTTCCGTAAAATCAGTAGGTAATTAAAAAAACACCATTTCAGTCACTCAGTGACCATACGGAAGATCACAGAGAAAATGTTGAAATAATGAATTCAGTCTTTCGGAATTCTTTGAACACGGCATATGGTAGCACGGTCCCTCCACTCAATCACCGTAGGAACGTAGAAATGCCAGATATTGACATAATCTATCGCTGAATAAAAACACAACTGCAATGGTGGAAAGGCATCAGGACCGGAGTGAGACATCTGTCAGATTCTACAAAGATTGTAGGAAAGAAGTTACTCTCCTAGCAGCAGTTTATCGTAGTTCGTTGGAGCAAGGTATGGTACCTTAGGGCTGGAGAAAAACACAGGGGCCCTAGGACAGATGGACATAATTATAGATCTATATCGGTGATAAACTGTTGTAGAATTATTGAAACATCATAACTCTTTACTATAAAAAAAGATTTATGATGTTTTTGGAGAACGAAAATTTCAGTAAAGAGAAACGAAATGGATTCCTCAAACAGAGATCTTGCTAAACTCAGTCCACTTTATTCCTCCATCAGGCGATGGGTACCTGGTTGATGCCGTGGTCTTGACTCCAGGAAGGCATTTGAACCCGTCCCACACTGATATCTAGCGTAAGAAATACGAAATTGGCGAGTATCGGAGCACGTTTGCTACTGGATTCAAGGCTGCCTTGCACACAGAACTCAACGCATTAAAAAACTACTCCATATGCTGTCGAGGGTTTGTGCAACGACGCTGTTACTGATGTATTCTCTGAAGAACGCTTGTCAGAATGACACTACTAAAATATATGGTGTAAGAAAAATTCACGTCATCAAATACCAGTGCCAAATGTCACTTAGACATCCACGAGAGTAAAGCCAGCAGCATTTCTTCATATTCATATCAAGAAAACGCACACAGACAGATTCATCATCATTTTCAACGTGTCTTGTTGATGTACGTGCAAAGCAAAATTTTATCTAAGTACATTTTCTTGTAAACCATTAATTATGGTTCAAATGGCTCTGAGCACTATGGGACTTCTGAGGTCATCAGTCCCATAGAACGTAGAACTACGTAAACCTAACTTAGAACTACTTAAACCTAACTAACCTATGGACATCACACACATCCATGCCCGAGGCCGAATTCGAACCTGCGAACGTAGCAGTCACGTGGTTCCAGACTGTAGCGCCAAGAACCGCTCGGCCACTCTGGTCCCTTAATTTTCAGCGCCCCGATAAGCATTGCAGGTAGAAGAGGTTTGATCAGTGCTGTATCTCGTCCAGATAAGGTTATGAAAAGTGTTATGAAAAGAGTAGATATCCCAAATGCAAGGCTTAATTAGGGAGTGTAAATCTCAGAACAAAAACTAAAAAAGTTAAAGAGCGCAGAGAGCAGATTCTCTCATTGGAGATACGCTGACTATGCACCAGCCAGACAATAAATTACAGAAAGACCAGTGTAGGTTAATTAACCCTTCTCTGAAGACTGTGGGCACATTAGCGAACGGTGGTATCCGTTGATGCGCTCCAGGATGCAGACGATACCGTCTTTACGCTGCATAGGCATCAGGGGGGTCCACAAGGTAAGCACTACCGTACACACAAGCCACAGGGCTTCCAAGGACCATGACAGAATCTACATTCCATAAATAGATTTTCACTTGTTAAATTTTGTGCACACGATGATACATCAACGACAAAGTAGAGCGTTATCTCTTTGGATACACACAGTGTAATGATTATCACAAGTAAGGTAATCGATCAGAAGAATGATACATCAAACAAATCGGAAAGTGAAACAAGAAACTCAAATATACAAAACTGGTCCAGAACAACAATTCAAAGGACGTTCACAACGACCATAAACAAATCAATATACTTTCAAGATAAAAATGTACGGTGAATCCGAGCTTTTCAAAGATTTATCTATAACACACCACAGAAACCAAGTGTTATTAAAATTTCAAATTGACACTGGTTCCTTATTTTCCATAATTAATCCACGGATATACAACTAATTATAACCACGAGGCCAACACATATTAGTCAATGGTCAAATTTTTTTGGATATTGAATACAAGCTGTTTACCAAACACACTACATTCATAATTATTGAGACTGGATTCTGCACCCACCAAAAAAAAAATTTTCATCACCCTGGTTCCGAGAGTTCCAGAACCAGTAGGGAAAATTGGAACAGAGATCAACGTAAACATCATCTCCGCCATTTTTATTGCTATTGAAAAACACACATTGCATGTCGGACCACTATACAGCCAGACCTTCAGAGGTTGTCGTCCGACTGCTGTAACACCGGTACCTCTAATATCCAAGTAGCACGTCCTCAGTAGGGGGAAAGTCTTCGTATCAGGACACGTTGCATTGTTTCCAACTTTATTTAAGATGGTGGCGATGACGTCATCCAAGATGGCGGGTTTGGCGGTAAAATAGTCCAATTGTGCTACGTCCACTAACCTAAGCCTCCAGAAGAAAACAAACTGGCGGGAAGTTTGAATTACAACAGGATAATGCATGCAAAGACCGTACTTGTCTTTATTATTATTATTGATTACCATTCATTAACATTCATTATCATTCATTGTTATTTATTATCATTTATTATTATTTATTATTATTGACCTGCCTCCACTACAAAATTCCCTCCAAATTCAAATTCCTACACGATAATGGCTGCAAAACTTACTTTTGTTTATTATTATTCATTATAATTTGTAACATTCATTATCATCCATTGTCATTTATTATCATTCATTATCATTTATTATTATAGGTCCACCTCCACTAGAAAATTGCGCCAAATCCAAATTCCAACAGGTTATTCTCTCGAAAACTGTACTTCTATGTATTATTATCATTTACTGTTTATTCAAGATGTCCGATTTTCTCTATCACAAGTTCAAATCCCCAACACTATAATTGATCACATGTACGGGCTTTATCCGTCACTTATCTTTTTTTTTCACTGGTTGCGTATCATAATCGCAAATAATAAACTGCACTTGTAGTAACGTAATTCACGTCCTTTGATTTTGCAGGGGAGAAGGGACTGAAGACTTTCTTTCATGCAGTACGGTCATCACTTGTTCTCCAACACAGTAGGCACACACATCTTTCATATCGCAGTGCAGTCACCACGACGTCCGCGCTCCAACTGAATTAGTTCAAACCCTCGCCACCCCCTGGCCAGCGTGCGGAGACACTGCCAACACCCGTCACATGAGGTGGGGCGCCAGCCCAGCGATTGCTCCCATGTCGTAAACATGTTTTCGCTGGATACGCTGGAACTTGTCGAGTTTGACGTCATAGCGGCCCCTTGTCCGCTCACCACATGTATTCGTCACCTCCACACGTTTCCCGCAAGAATTGTCTCCCTACAAGGTCAATCACACAACGGTCGGCCGTTTCCCTGCAACACTTCCGGCACTACGTTCAAACCGGTCGATGCCGACCTCACACAGTCGTTCGCCACGTGTCCCTGTGCAAGCGAGAACGCAGTGCTACACTTTTGGCGGCAAAGTTTGCTCAACAGTGGAATCCGCCATGACTATATAACAGCACCTTTGGACCGCACTAGAACACCCGCTAATTGACTCGCTCTCACGCGCGCGTAATAACTGTACAATCACTGCACCGCCGCCCCGCTTACGTCACACACCCTCCGTACACGCGACGGACCTAGCCTTCTGTAAATACCTGGAAAATGACTCTTTATTTCAGACATTATGGTCATGCAGGTGTGTCCCAACTGACTTCTCCGTGCTCACACAGCGAAACTCCGGAGCGCAGCTGACGTACGCGCGGCCAGCTCAGATCGCTCACTGGCCCGCTGACGTCAAGCACACCCCCATGGCCAGCGCGCCAGGTAGACTGCGGCGAGGGCCACCTGAGGATCCCGCCACAAACGGTCGGCCGCGCCCGCGAGCACTTAACACTGGATACGATGTTTCCTGTCGACCGCGTGCGGTACAAAGGATACGTTTGGCGGCACAGTTTGACCGACAGTGGAATCCACCATGACCGTATAACAGCGCGTTTGCTCGTCGCGAGAACGCTAGCTAATTCATTCTCACCACTCCGCTATATTAAATAATCCCATTTACAATTTCATATACGTATGCAAACGTGTCCAACTCCCTAATTTCAACTACATTTCGAGGACCAGAACGCCACCTCCTCCTCCTAGGAACCTGCGCCAGGTTTGAAATCTGCCAGTAAACAAAGCTCACTTGCAGTTCTGCCACCAACCTAAGAAAATTGTTTCAAACTTAGCCACCAGCACACGTTTCTGGTAAATGGACTAACCCTGCACTAGGTCCACGGACCGAGCAACGAATTTACTTTATTTACGAATGGAGTATATATATCACACCGACATGTCCCACATCATACAGACCTGCAAAACACTCCTACATAACTCATTTATAATGTCGTAGACACACGATTGCTATTTGTAAACAGTTAAAAATAACTCATAGCACAGCCTACAGACATGCGAACCGCTCGTAACTAATGCAAAACATTTACCACCTAATTGCCAAACAACTGCTAATATTCGCAAACAATTTCAGTGCATAGGCTGATGGAAGTAGGAACGAGTGTACTTTATTTATTTGCTACATATGTCTTTCAAACTTTTACTTATCATAGGTTTCGATATGTAAGGCTGACATAAGACAGTTTCTGAACTCCAGTGGTGCACTACATTTGGAAACACAGCCACAACCATCAAGATAGTCATTCCATTCAAGACCTGTAACTTCTCTACAGATAAATTTGTCCAGTTATATCTATACTCACTCACATTCTGACCAGATTGCCGTTATTGCGCAAAAACAGCTCAGTCTTTCCTGTCCCCGATCCTCCTCCACCCCGCCCTCTGCCACGCCTGTATTCCCACGTCCCGCCTGGTCTCCATCTCTCCACCCTCCTTACCCTCTCCCAAGGTGGCTTCCGCCAGCTCCCTCTCCCTGATGATGTCCTCGTCCCCTCCATCTACCCCTCCTATCAACTTTGACCCTGCCCCGCCCCCCACTTCCGGTGTCCTTTCCTTTCGGCACCCTCTCTCCCTTCTCTTCTCTTCCCTTCTTTTTCCTTTTCCCCGTCACCTCCCTCCCCCTCTTCCCCCGGGCTTCCTCTCTCCCTTCCTCCCTCCCCCCTATCTCCCCTGCCCGTGGCGTCTCTGCTCTCCCCTCTCGCTCTCCCACTCCCCTTCCTCCTCCTCCTCTCTTGGGAGGTCCCCGGACTCGCACACGCATAGTGAACATTCGCGCGCCGGAGATCATCGCCTTCTGTGTCTCGTGTGTGTGACGTCGTTTAGTGCTTTTGGTGTCCGCCGTCCCACTACTACGTTCACTTGTGCCGTCGGATCCATCAGTGTTCTGTGCACCGTGCCATCGTGTTTTCAGTGTTGTTATCTTCACGTGTGAACGACTCCGTGTTTTTTGTGTCTCTGTGACCTCTCTCTTTTGCCCGTCACTTTGTTCATTATCATTCTCCGTTCTTATACTATTGTAAACACTATGGCTGAAGAGCGGCGTAGTGTGCTGCTGCCAGCCTACCTGATTTGTACAGGTATTAAACTAACAATAAAGTAAAAAAAAAAAAATCAGTCTTCCCTGTGCTGCTCGGGGAAGTAAAGAATTGCTGCACTCTATTTAATTGGAGCCCTTTTATTTAGTCGTGGAGTAAATTTGTCACAAAACACCCGCACTGATCCGACTGTGGTCATCTGACACAGGCAACAAACACGTAAACAAATCCTAGTTTCACCACACAATAGCAAACAGCTCTTAAATAATGCAGTTCACTGTATCAGCAGACGAGCTTTGAACTCTTAAACTCTCCAAATAAAGCACCGCACATTGCATAGACACGCTCGCAAAATAGTGCAACAGACGCCCCCAAACACCACCAGCTGCCAAACCGATCTTTAACACAGTCGCATTCGCACCTATCACCAGAGAAATTGATATCGCCTATGCGCCTTAGATTACGCTCCAAGGCAGGCAGCGCGGGCGTGGGTTCGGCCGGGAAGGGGATTCCAGAGTCTCCAGCCAAGTTCATCTTCCGAGCGCTCATAACAGCCGACACATGTGAAAGCTGCATTGTCCTTCCCATGTATACCGCCAACGTCTTAGGTCTGGACCTGCCTTCACGTCTATTGTCAGAATAGCTCATGGCTCACTGACACACACGATTAACGCGGCCGGGACAACATTTACTACTCGCATGCAACCGAGATGGTGACGGGAAAACCAATCACTCTGATCTGCGCTGCAGGCGTGTGTAATCATTGAGTACAATGTATTTATTTTTTCGAACAACTTATTTAACCATACAGTTTATCTATCACGCTATCACAAAGCACCCACCCAGATGTGCCCTGGGCCATGTTGCACAGCCCACAAACACGCACCCAATCATAATTTCTGTACACACTATAGCTAACTGCTATTAAATAATAGGCTCAGTACTCGTAAACTATCCTAATAACGCGTAGCAGAACCTGCACATCCGCTCGCAAAGTAACTGAGCAGACGTGCGCAGTTACCCCCCACTCCGCACCCTGCCCACAGGATCATGAAGCCACCCATCCGTCTGATTTTTGATCTTGCACAGCCCCTCCTCGGCTTCTGCAAGCGTGAGTTGGCACGGTCAACGCACTCGTCAGCGGTCAAAGCACACACATACGTCCGTCCAGGACCGCGTTCCCGATTCTCGACCACCGAAGCACAGCCTCCATACTCTAGACACATCATAGCAGCACAAGTCTTTACCTCCTATGACGCTGTAGCACACTTCACATTGCTCCTCACAAGACATTACACGGTCCTTTAACTAAACATAACTACACATCCCTGCTCTCGCCTCGTCGCATGAAGAGCCATCTAAAAACCTTCTCAATATTATTCCTACTTAACTTTTTTTTTAAATAAAATCTGATTTACACCTCCCGACGTAACGTGTGTTTGGTCCACCTGCGAACCCTATCACGGATGCTGCGTATTGTGGATCCGCCACTCGGACACAGCTCCGTATATATAGTACGCAGCAGATCCACACTCGAACGCTAACTTGGGTATTGAATACTGTGGATCTGCATTCAAATACAGCTTCCTATCTTGCGCGAGGCGGATCCACCTTCAAACACTACCCCGTGCGCGGCGTATTGTGGATCCGCATCTGAACACCGCTCTCTATATAACTCGCGGCGGATCCACATTCGAACTTTAACCCCACTCTACCGCCGGTCCTGGGAGTCGTCCGCGAGGCGTGCATGTGCAAAGAGGTACAGAAAACAGAGCAAGCGCTCTCCGAATGTGGAGGTGACTGGATACGCCTTGGTTACATTTAGAGACAATTTTAGAACACAGAACGATAACTTATATCGCGGTCGCATGGATGGATCCGACATAAAATCGAAAGAAATGCGAAAACTGATTAGCGCATGGATATAAAATAACCTAGTATAGACCGAAATGCGGTGAAAATGAGAACATACTTGCTTATCTTCTGGTTCACAGGGGGGAATTTGTACATGGAGTCAAGTATGCGGCAGAAAGAGGAATGCAGGAAAACGATGACTTCGAAGGGAGCCGAATAGGGAAGGCAGTCAATGTTTTCTCGTTGAGTTCGTATTATAGTGTATGTCTATTGAGGTAGCAGTGATACACGTAAGTTGAATACTGTATTTGATGCTTTTCAGGAGGACAGAGAATCATTCACGTCTAAACTTACTCACATCTATGTGAAATCATAACAGAGGGTGTACGGGATGATCGATTGAGACAGAGCTGCAACTAGGTACGATTCAAACGTTGACTCATTTATTCTAGAGAAGGACAAGTTGTTGAAGGTAGATTTTTTTCCCAGTATTCTATTTGGATGCTTTAGTCACGTGATATAGCCAGCGTTCTAGTCATATACGGCTATGTGTTTGGTATGTGGTTTAAAGCACTGTCTACTTGCGATCGTTAACGGCGAACCCGTCGGTCATCAGAGGACTTCCATCTCATGTGTGATGAAGGTTGACACATTCCTCTAAATGCACTTTGATTTACGCGATCCCCACCCTGTCGCATGCTTGGTGTAAAATCGAGACTTCAGCGTCATAACTAAGTTAGCTGTGGGTATTTGTGAGGGACTGTAATCATTGTGTACACACTTACCCGACAGACGGGTGTTTACAGAGTCGGCGACGGGATGACTTTAAATTTTCACATGTTGGACGCTGCTGTTATAGGATGTACCGGCTGCTAATAACTATCATTTTTATATAGACCTGATGGAGTAATAGTATTATTTCTAATAATAATAATAATAAATAATAAATAAAAATAATACTAAATGATAATGAATGTTATAAATGACAATGAGTGATAATGGATGTTAATAAATAATAATGAATAATAAACAAAAGTAAGGTTTTGCAGCCATTATCATGTTGGAATTTGAATTTGGAGGAAATTTTCTAGTGCAGGCAGGTCAATAGTAATAAATAATAATAAATAATAATAAATGATAATAAATAATGAATGTTAATGAATTATAATCAATAACAATAAAAAGACAACTACGGTCTTTGCATGCATTATCCTGTTGGAATTGAAACTTCCCGCCATATTTTTTTTTTGGAGGCTTAGGTTAGTGGACGTAGCACAATTGGACTATTTTCCCGCCAAAATTCAATATTCCCGCCATTTTTTCTAAATGCACATTGATTTACGCGACGTCCACCCTGTCGCATGATTGGTGTAAAATCGAGACTTCAGCGTCATAACTAAGTTAGCTGTGGGTATTTGTGAGGGGCTGTAATCATTGTGTACACATTTACCCGACAGACGTGTGTTTACAGAAATGGTGACGGGATGACTTTTAATTTTCACATGTTGGACGCTGCTGTTATACGTTTCTGTTTGCTTGTAGGAAGTACCGGCTGCTAATAACTATCATTTTTTATATAGACCTGATGGAGTAATAGTATTGTTTCTGACTCGTGATCTGGTGTGATCATTGGGCACTAGACGTGTCCGCAGGGCTAAATTGGGCTCGTATCATAGAAAGGAAAAGTTTTATGATTGGGGTAGAGATGGCTCAGCGTAATGTGACCGGGGAGAAGGATGTATGTCTGACAGGACGGGAAAGTAAGTGATCTAAGGTTATAGCCCGTTTTTAAGTGCTGAACGTTCTAGTCTTAGGAGTGTGTGTGTGTTTATGTTCTCTCTCTCTCTCTCTCTCTCTCTCTCTCTCTCTCCTACCGGAACCTTCGATGCACCGATCATGGACTCTAGAACAATACTTTACACATTTTAGATTGGATGATTTGCTTAAAAATCTATCGAACTACGTTGTGTATAAATATCGCTCCATTTTTGTTCTTCTTAACTGTATGCTGTTAAATTAAGGCACTTTGAGATCTGTTACTATAGATCGATATGGTGTGCTAAGCTCCAAGACTTGGATACATTACGAGAAATGTGGTGCACTTGGATGGATTAGGGCTAGGAAAGCTCTATTCAGTCAAGAGAGGTGGAGAGTAGCTGTATTCGTCTACTCGGTTGAGGAATAATTGGGTAGCGATGTTGCGGGGTAGGTAGATCAATGCCGATGTGAGGATGGTTTTTTAACGTAAGAGGACTAGATAGCTCTGTGGCCGCCATACGCAGAGAGATTGATCGAGTACTATGCGCGAGTTCTTAGAAATATGTATAGCGTTGTCTGGTATAATTTGATCATCTTTATGTGTTCGAGAATTAAGTGTGAATGGATGTGTTGACCAGTCATCTATGAATGATCGCAATGTTACTTGCAAAGTAGAGGATGTATGGTTTAGCTATGATACAAGAAATTAAGAAAACAAGCTGTCACATGATTGACCAGTGTTGGACTTAGTGTAAAATTTTTCGCGGTATCAGCTGTGATGGATAATATTACAGTATATCGGTGGTGTCTTATCCATCGCATCTGTGCATTGGGTACGACATAATGATTGATTGACAATGCTTGCTTGAGTTGGGGTAGAAATTTTGGTTGTTGGATCGCAACTTCCAGGGTTGCTAGCACCGAAAACGGTGATCATGTACTTGTGTGCAAAAATGACCAATCACTAGAAATTGAATGCAGAGTTATAAACTATTCGGTCACTGCGACATATGAGTTTAAATTTAGTGGTGGTCAATCACTTTCGAGGGAAGAGGCTACAACGCCAGCAGGCTCTTCTATTTTCCTTGTGTTGTAGGTGTCCTTTATTTAAAATCATTCAATGTTGAAGCTATCGACTGTAAGAATATGATTTATAAGGTGTAAGGTATAGTTTCCTGTGAGAGACCGTGCATCAGTCCGTGTTAATGTCTGTTTAGAATCAGACAATGACTTCGGAGTCGCGGCAGAAAGACGAAATGCTCGGCAGTGTGCAAAAGCGTGTTAGATAACACTGTTTGAACAAGGGCGAGAGGCAGCTTCTCATTCGCTTAGAGTATG
Source organism: Schistocerca cancellata (assembly GCF_023864275.1). Lineage (NCBI taxonomy): Eukaryota > Metazoa > Arthropoda > Insecta > Orthoptera > Acrididae > Schistocerca > Schistocerca cancellata. The sequence continues at coordinate 710,656,957 of NC_064630.1, forward strand.
GGTGATCGACATTTAGAGGGCTCTCTGCAGCGTGTGTGTATGTTTAATATGATCTTGTTCATATAGGCATTTGTAGTTTGAGGTGTTGGATTTGGTGAGCTGTTAGGAAGTCTTGGGTGGTTGCACTCTGAGTTATTCGGGGGGAGTATTGTGAATTCCGTTTGTCCTCGCTGGAGGTGGATCGCATTGGTGCCTTCGTGACTTTTTCACTGTCTGATGGTAGAGGATAAAGATGATAGGGTGTTGAGGATCTGTTGTACTTGTACCTAGTTTGAGGCGTACAACATTGTGCGCATTTCCAGCGATTGGTCTAAACAGGGTCCTTTTGTAGTAACTGAAATCGTTCTGTATATAGACAGGTTGCAGAAGATAATATATATATCTATCTCCGACTTAAATTGCAGAGATCAGGGACCAGCCTTTGAATATTGTCGTATGTGCGTGATGCTTTGTATAAAAGTTTGAATCTTTAATTGGGTTTGGTATTTCTGGGTGTGTGTAAAATTAATTTTACTGTTGAAAGTGCGAGAAAGACCAGTTGATTGGTGTTTAGATAGAGGCTACGTTGGTAATTCGAAAAGAGGGGATGGGAATGGTAAATTGATTGATGGGCATGGTTTGTGGGGTGATATATGAGTGTCAAGATAGGGTTGAGGACGTTTGCGTATGTTGATGGTGGGACGGGTGTGAGGTTAGGTGCGGTGGGAGGTGATCTGCTGCGTACTATATATACGGAGCTGTGTCCGAGAGGTGGTCCACCATACGCAGCATCCGTGATAGGGTTCGCGGGTGGGCCAAACACGCGTTACGTCCGGAGGTGTAAATTGGATTTTATTTTTTTTTTAAAAGTTATAAAGTAGGAATAATATTGAGAAGGTTTTTAGATGGCTGGTCATGCGACGAGGCGAGAGCAGGGATGTGTAGTTAAGTTTAGTTAAAGGGCCGTGTAATGTCTTGTGAGGAGCAATGTGCAGTGTGCTACAGGGTCATAGGAGGTAAAGACATGTGCCGCTATGATGTGTCTAGAGTATGGAGGCTGTGCTTTGATAATTATGCTACGTTGATATAAAGTTGACTTTCACCCGCGTTCGGTAGTCGGGGCTCGGGAACGCGGTCCTGGACGGACGTATGTGTGTGCTTTGACCGCTGACGAGTGCGTTGACCGCGCAAACTGACGGTTGCGGAAGACGAGCAGGGGCTGTGTGAGGTCTGAAATCAGACGGATGGGTGACTTCATGATCCTGTGGGCAGCGTGCGCAGTGGGGGACATGCGCGCGTCTGCTCAGTTATTTTGCGAGCGGATGTGCAGGTTCTGCTAGGCGCTATTAGGATAGTTTACGAGTACTGAGCGTATTATTTGGTAGCAGTTTGCTATAGTGTGTACTAAAATTATGATTGGGTGCGTGTCTGCGGGCTGTGCAACATGGCGCAGGGCACATCTGGGTGGGTGCTTTGTGATAGCGTGATAGATAAACTGTATGGTTAAATAAGTTGTTCGAAAAAATAAATACAGTGTACTCAATGATTACACACGCCTGCAGCGCAGATCAGAGTGATTGGTTTTCCCGTCACCATCTCGGTTGCATGCGAGTAGTAAATATTTTCCCGGCCGCGTTAATCGTGTATGTCAGTGAGCCATGAGCTATTCTGACAATAGACGTGAAGGCAGGTCCAGACCTGAGACGCCGGCGGTATAAATGAGAAGGACAATGCAGCTTTAACATGTGTCGGCTGTCATGAGCGCTCGGGAGATGAACTTGGCTGGAGACTCTGGAATCCCCTTCCCCGCCGACCGCACGCGAGCGCTGCCTGCCTGGAGCGTAATCTAAGGCACATAGGCGATATCAATTTCTCCGGTGATAGGTGCGAATGCGACTGTGTTGAGGTCATGTTTGGGGGAGGCCGAGCAGAGACTTTTGGTCGGTTTGGCAGCTGGTGATGGTTGGGGGCGTCTGTTGCACTATTTTGCTAGCGTGTCTGTGCACTGTGCGGTGCTCTATTTGGAGAGTTTTAAGAGGACAGAGCTCGTCTGCTGATATTGTGTACTGCATTGTTTAAGAGCTGTTTGCTATTGTGTGCTGAAATCACGAGTTGTTTACGTGTATGTGGCCTGTGTCAGATGACCACAGCCGGATCAGAGCGGGTGGTTTGTGACATATATTTTCCACGACTAAATAAAATGGCTCCAAATAAATAGAGTGCAGCAATTCCTTACTTCCCCGAGCAGCACAGCGCAGTCTGAGCTGTTTTTGCGCAATAACGGCTATCAGGTCTGAATGTGAGTGAGTATACAAATAACTGGACAAATTTATCTGTAGAGGAGTTTCAGGTCATGAATGGAATGAATCTCTTGATGGGTGTGGTTGTGTTGCCAAGTGTAGTGCACTACTGCAGTTCAGAAACTGTCTTATGTCAGCCTTACATATCGTAACCTATGAGAAGTAAAAGTTTGAAAAACATATGTAGCAATTAAATAAAGTACACTCGTTCCTACTTCCATCAGCCTATGCACTGAAATTATTTGCGAAAATTAGCAGTTGTTTGGCTATTTGGAGGTAAATGTTTTCCATTATTTACGAGCGGTTCGCATGTCTGTAGGCTGTGCTATGACTCATTTTTAACTGTTTACAATTAGCAAGCGTGTGTCTAGAACATTATAAATGAGTTATGTGGGAGTGTTTTGGAGGTCTGTATGATGTGGGACATGTCGGTGTGATATATATACTCCATTCCTAAATAAAGTAATTCGTTCCTCGGTCCATGGACCTAGTGCAGGGTGAGTCCGTTAACCAGAAACGTGTAGGAAGAGGTTGAGTGCTGGTGGCTTGGTTTGAAACAATTTTCTTAGGTTGGTGGCGGAAGCGCAAGTTTACTGGCGGATATCAAACTTGGCGCTGGTTCCTAGGAGGAAGAGGTGGCGTTCTGGTCCTCGAAAAGTATTTGAAATTGGAAAGTTGAACACATTTAAATACATATATGAAATTGTAAATGGAATTATTTAATATAGAGGGGTGGTGAGAGTGAATTAGCGAGCGTTCTCGCGACGATCAAACGCGCTGTTATATGGTGATGTTGGGTTCCACTGTCGGTCAAACTGTGCCACCAAACATATCCTTTGTATGGCACGCGGTCGACAGGAAACATCGTGTCCGGTGTTAAGTGCTCGTGGGCGCGGCCAACCGTTTGTAGCGGGACCCTCAGGCAGGCGCCGCTCGCCGCAGTCTACCTGGCGCGCTGGCCATGGGGGTGTGCTTGACGTCAGCGGGCCACGGAGCGAGCTGAGCTGTCCGCGCGTACGTCAGCTGCACTCCGGAGTTTCGCTGTGTGAGCATGGAGAAGTCAGTTGGGACACACCTGCATGACCATAATGTCTGAAATAAAGAGTCATTTTCCAGGTATTTACAGAAGGCTAGGTCCGTCGCGTGTACGGAGGGTGTGTGACGTAAGCGGGGCGGCGGTGCAGTGATTGTACAGTTATTACGCGCGCGTGAGAGCGAGTCAATTAGCGGGTGTTCTAGTGCGGTCCAAAGGTGCTGTTATATAGTCATGGCGGATTCCACTGTTGAGCAAACTTTGCCGCCAAAAGTGTAGCACTGCGTTCTCGCTTGCACAGGGACACGTGGCGAACGGCTGTGTGTGGTCGGCATCAACAGATTTGAACGTGGTGCCGGAAGTGTTGCAGGGAAACGGCCGACCGTTGTGTGATTAAGCTCGGAGGGAGACAATTTTGGCGGGAAATGTGCGGAGGCGACGAATACATGTGGTAAGCTGACAAGGGGCCGTTGTGACGTCAAACTCAACAAGTTCCAGCATGTCCAGCGAAAAATGTTTACGACATGGGAGCAATCGCTGGGCTGGCGCCCCACCTCATGTGACGGGTGTAGGCAGTGTCTCCGCACGCTGGCCAGGGGGTGGCGAGGGTTTGAACTAATTCAGTTGGAGCGCGAACGTCGTGGTGACTGCACTGCGTTATCAAAGATGTGTGTGCTGACTGTGTTGGAGAACAAGTGATGACTGTACTGCTTGAAAGAAAGTCTTCAGTCCCTTGTCCTCCGCAAAATATTATGGAATTACTTCCCCGACGTGAATTACGTTACTATAAGAGCAGTTTATTATTTGACGCGATTATGATAGGTTACCATTGAAAAAAAAAAAGATAAAAGACGGAGAAAGCTCGTACATGTGGTCAATTATGGAGTTGGGGATTTGAACTTGTGATAGATTTTTGTTATGGATGTAAGGAGAATGGCTTTCTCACAGAGAAAATCGGACATCTTGAATAAATAATAAATGATAATAATACATAGAAGTACAGTTTTCGAGATAATAACCTGTTGGAATTTGAATGTGGCGCAATTTTCTAGTGGAGGTAGGCCTATAGTAATAAATGATAATGAATGATAATAAATGATAATAAATTACAATGGATGATAATGAACGTTAATGAATTATAATGAGTAATCATAAACAAAAGTAAGGTTTTGCAGCCATTATCATGTAGGAATTTGAATTGGGGAGGGAATTTTCTAGTGGAGGCAGATCAATAATAATAAATAATAATAAATGATAATAAGTAACAATAAATGATAATGAATGATAATGAATGATGATAAATGATAATAAATGATAATGAATGTTAATAAATGATAATGTATGATAATGAATGTTAATGAATGATAATCAATAATAATAATAAAGACAAGTACGGTCATTGCATGCATTATCCTGTTGGAATTCAAACTTACCGCCATTTTTTTCTCATCTGGAGGCTTAGGTTAGTGGACGCAGCACAATTGGACTATTTTACTGCCAAAATTCAAACTTCCCGCCATTGTTTCTTCTGGAGGCTTAGGTTAGTGGACGTAGCACAATTGGACTATTTTACCGCCAAAATTCAAACTTCCCGCCATTTTTTGTGGAGATTAGGTTAGTGGACGTAGCACAGTTGGACTATTTTCCCGCCAAAATCCGCCGTCTTGGATGACGTAATGCGATGTTGCCAAGCCTACATGCCGCCATCTTGGATGACGTCATCGCCGCCATCTTGAATATATGTGGCAACAATGCAACGTGTCCTGACACGAAGGTTGTCCACCTACTGTCCTCCTGCATTGATGCATGTCTCTATTTGTCGTGGCATACTATCCACAAATTCATCATGGTACTGTTGGTCCAGATGGTCCCACTTCTCAACGCCGATTCGGCGTAGATGCCTCATAGTGGTTGGTGGGTCATGTCATCCCTAAACATCCCTTTGCTGGCCACTCTAGTCGAGCGATGTCGTTATCCTAAAGGAAGTCATTCACAAGATGTGCACGAAGGGGGCGCAAATTGACATCCAAGAAAATGAATGCCTCGACAATATGCTGCCGATATGGTTGCACTATCAGTCAGAGGAGGTCATTCATGTATCGTGCAGCCGTTACGGCACCTTTCATGACCACCGGCGGCGTACATCGGCCCCACATAGTGCCACTTCAAAACATCAAGGAACCTTCACCTTGCTGCATTCGTTGCACAGTGTGTCTAAGGCGTTCAGCCTGACCGGGTTGCCTCCAAACACTTCTCCGACTATAGTCTGGCTGAAAGCATAAGCAACACTCATCGGTGAAGAGAACGTGATGCCAAACCTGAATGCTCAACTCGGCATGTTTTTGGGCCCATCTGTACTGGGTTGCATGGTGCCATGGTTGTAAAGATGGATCTCACCATGGACGTCGAGAGTGAAGTTGCGCTTCATGCAACATGTTGCGCACAGCTGGAGTCGGAACACGACATGCTCTAGCAGCACGAAAAGCATTATTGAAGATGGTGGCGTTGCTGTCAATGTTCCTCTGAGCCATAATCCTTAGGTAGCTGTCATCCACTACCGTAGTGCCCCTTGGGCGGCCTGAGCGAGGCATGTCATCGATTATTCCGGTCTCTGTGTATCTCCTCCATCTCCGAACAACTTCCATTTGTTTCACTCTGAGACGCCTGGACACATCCCTTGTTCAGAGCCGTTCCTCACACAAAGTAATAATGCAGATGCGATTGAACCGCGGTATTGATCGTCTAGGCATCGTTAAACTACAGACAACACAAGTCTTGTACCTTCTTCCTGGTGCAATGGCTGGAAATGATCGGTTGTCCGACCCTTCCGTCTAACAGGAGCTGCTCAGGCATGTTTGTTTACATCTTTGGGCGGATTTAGTAACAGCTCTGAACAGTCAAAGGGACTGTGTCTGTGATACAATATTCAGAGTCAACGTCTGTCTTCACGAGTTCTGGGAACCAGGGTGTTGCAAAACTTTTTTTCACTTGTTTTTTAGGAAATCTGTGAACCACTACCACACAACTACTGCAAATGAATTTGAATCTTATCTGCTAGTCAGCATGTTCTTCACTGTGAACACCTATGTTTGACGTTATATTTCGTGCATAGCTATGAGAGTCCACTGGAGTTAGTTTTGCACTCTGTGATTGAAATGGATATGCGATAGTAAAAAATTGTTTAAAATTACTATGACCAATGCTGGAGTTTCCCTTGTTTTCATTGCATTCAGAAAAGTCAATTTTCAGAAAGCATCAGTTTTTCTGGACCTTTATTTATGCAATTTTACTGGACTTTACCATTCATAAAGGAGCGAATGAGATGACCATTGACGTTCCAGTTGAGAAGTTGCAAGCACTGTTACAAAAATATTATGATTTTTTCCGAGGCAAGAAGTAAAATTAAAAACGACAGGGCACACACCATTTGGAACCTTAAGGCTGTATCAAAATGTTGCAATTTATGTCATATTCTTTAGCGTTGAAGGGTAAAGTCAATCAAGAAGTTGACTTCCTTCTACAGAGTGGTATTACAGAATCCATAAGCAGTATTCTCTGAGCAATGCCAGTCACGATAGCACAGAATCCAAATGACATACGCGGATCTGTGGCTGCTTCAAAGCAACAGTAAATGCACAATATATCTTTAATTCTTATCCAGATTAGACACAAGAGCTAATGTCTAAATTGGCACGAACAAATACCTTCTATTGATGACACACAAAGCTTTATTTCTGTAAATACTCTGTTCGGTCTGTTACCACTTGTGATTGCCAATGCTCCAAGTTTGTTCCAAAGCTATTTAGAAAGATTACTTAGGAAGCTTCTTCACGGAAGATATTTTATGTAATTTATAAACTGTTTTCAAAATTTTTCAAGCGTCAAATTTAAAATGTGGTAAAGGGAAACACATATTCTTCCATCGTGAAGTGCAATACTTAGGACGCTTTACTTCTGCTCATGGCATCGGGCTGATGCCTAAAGCAAATAAAGAACCTTAGTCTTCCATGCACCTGAAGCTATTTCGTGCCATATTTGGTCAAATAAATTACTGGATGACGTTTGTCCTACATGCATCATCCATCAGCGAAACAATTCAGTAATTACTATGCAAAAGCCGGCCGAAGTGGCCGTGCGGTTACAGGCGCTGCAGTCTGGAACCGCAAGACCGCTACGGTCGCAGGTTCGAATCCTGCCTCGGGCTTGGATGTTTGTGATGTCCTTAGGTTAGTTAGGTTTAACTAGTTCTAAGTTCTAGGGGACTAATGACCTCAGCAGTTGAGTCCCATAGTGCTCAGAGCCATTTGAACCCTTTGAACTATGCAAAAGAGAAAAATGGATCTGGAAGTGTGAGTCTAACGTGCATTCGAGAAATTAAAGCAAAATTTGCCCGACGCCGAATGTCTCAAGACATGTGACCCACAAAAATATTGACAATTGCAGCTGATGCGTCAGAACACGGAATTGGAGCCCCAAACTAAATACATGGTTTTAAAAGACCAGTAGCATTCCCGTAAAAAACACTGGTAGTTGCTCAGAGGAGATACAGTGAAACTGAAAAAGAAGAATTTGCAACGATTTTTGCCGTTAAAAAGATATATCTAGCGCTGCAGATTGATTCTCCTTACAGATGACAAGCCTTTAGTGAATATCTTTGCACAAAATTATACGATTTCTTCCAGGACAGCCGAACGTTTGCGGTGCTGGGAGCTACTTTTGTCCGATTATTACCATGAAATACTTTTCAGATTCACAACACAATAGGAAAATATAGATTTACTTACATGACTGCAAATGACGCAGAATAAAAATTTTGATTCCTTAGCAGTCGTACGGTTTTCATTAGATTTAGTTAGTCAAGATAAAGTGGAAAATTTCCCATTAAATTCTAATTTAATAGGGAAGCTAGTGTTGAAGAACGTACGACTAAACAGTGCGTTCAGACGGAGTGATCTTTAAATAGAAAACTGATAAATCAAGCTTAAATTAAATAATACTTCCATATGAGACATGGTCTTACAGTTTACAATGATATCATTCCACTATAAACAGAATAAAAAAAGACACGAGTGATAATTCCACAAATGTTTGAATCCAAAGTGTTTCGAATGCTACATCAGAGTCACTGGGGCAAACTGAAAATCGAACATATTGCCAGGTGGCTTAGCTACTGGAGAAATGTTAATAATGATACAGCAGTCATGCCAGCTAAATACCTCTTCCGTATCTTAAAAATGCCATTCACCTCGTTCACAACATCATTCTCGGTGGCAATGCCTGCACGTCGACTTTTGTGTTCCATTTTTTGGAAGTTACTGGTTCACTGTAATCGATTCATATTAAAAATTTCGTTTTGTGGTACCAGTGTCACTGATTATGTATAAAAGGAATTCAGGCTTTGTCAAGTATCTTCTCTACTGACAGTTTTTCGAAAGAAATAGTTACCGACAAAAGCATTCTACTCTCTTCTCAAGAGTTCAAACATTTCTTGCGAAGGAAATAGCATGTCACACTTTAAAACTACACCATTCCACCCAGAAACCTACAGACATTCAGTAAATTCTTTTGTAGGTATGTTCAAGTCATATATGAGATAGCTAATTCAACAGTACACTAAGGTCAGTGTTTTACAACTATTCCTTTCGCAGTACAGAGCGACTCTACGTGATGGAACATCGCCTGCAGACAGCCTGCGTGGGAGCATCGTACATCAGTGTCGGTTTTAAAACCACTGGGGATCCTCAGCCTGAGCATCGAAACCCGTGTAACGACCACAGTCGACGAAAGTTGTTTTAAGATAAATTAACTGGTACACATTACAACGCCTCGGAACTAATTTTGAATATCAAGCAAAATCACACAGTAACTTGGTAAGGTAATTTATAATACAGCAACATCTCACATAGTCACTATACACCATAAAATCAGAGGCAGCAGCAATGCGCTCATGCATATACAGGCAGAATTCCAAGCTGTTTCGTTTCTCATATTCAGAAGACTTCTGTGCAACCAGCCGTCGTGGGGGAGTTACCGATGTCCCGGCAGCCAAGCCGACATTAGCTGCAGCAGCGGGGCCCAGTTGCCGACAACCAGCGATGACCGGCTGGCATAGGACGTCGCACCTCCTTCACAGTAGAGACTATAGACGCGACCGAAGTTTACCTAAACGTGTATCCCACCTCGCCTCTCCATGGATTTTTATGTGGTTTCCCGCAGAACTGTAGGCAGATGCCAGGGGAACAACATGCTTGCAACCACCATCCTCACACATCAGCAAGCAAGAAGCTACTAAGCCCAAGTTCATATTCTTCCCCCCCCCCTTACCTCCAACCCAACTTCCAGCCCCCAGGGGAGGGACGTTGTGTCTCTGTCAAACGTGGTAACTTGCTCCACCTTCAGAGGGTATCACACACTAGGCAGTGACAGCATAATGCCTCACATTTGGTATGGTCCATCGCTTCCTAGAAGGCCATCATACTAGGACTACTTTATGCTTCGCATATTACATTCAAATAGGCCATTCATCTGCTGTCTGCCGGAACGGTTTGTTGCGTCAGACAAATTTAAATGAGTGCTCGCTGACACTCGGAGATTTATCGAACAGTTCTCATTAGTTCCTGTAGCTCCATTTCCCAGTTCTATTTCTACAGCTGTACAGACAGCTACCAGACGATTTCCAGTAGTGGTAAAGCTTACGCTGAGTGTCGAACACAAGCAAAAGTGGTAGTCAGAGCGTTTACTTATTTACAGACTGAACTTAAACTCTTCTCACTCCGTACGTAACATTAGTTACATTAGTTAGCAATCATCTACAGTGTGGGGTTACATTAGGTTCAGAACTTTACATCAGCGCCACTCCTTCTCTCCAAGGAAAAGCTGAGAATATATATATATATATATATATATATATATATATATATATATATATATATATATATATACTCCTGGAAATTGAAATAAGAACACCGTGAATTCATTGTCCCAGGAAGGGGAAACTTTATTGACACATTCCTGGGGTCAGATACATCACATGATCACACTGACAGAACCACAGGCACATAGACACAGGCAACAGAGCATGCACAATTTCGGCACTAGTACAGTGTATATCCACCTTTCGCAGCAATGCAGGCTGCTATTCTCCCATGGAGACGATCGTAGAGATGCTGGATGTAGTCCTCTGGAACGGCTTGCCATGCCATTTCCACCTGGCGCCTCAGTTGGACCAGCGTTCGTGCTGGACGTGCAGACCGCGTGAGACGACGCTTCATCCAGTCCCAAACATGCTCAATGGGGGACAGATCCGGAGATCTTGCTGGCCAGGGTAGTTGACTTACACCTTCTAGAGCACGTTGGGTGGCACAGGATACATGCGGACGTGCATTGTCCTGTTGGAACAGCAAGTTCCCTTCCCGGTGTAGGAATGGTAGAACGATGGGTTCGATGACGGTTTGGATGTACCGTGCACTATTCAGTGTCCCCTCGACGATCACCAGTGGTGTACGGCCAGTGTAGGAGATCGCTCCCCACACCATGATGCCGGGTGTTGGCCCTGTGTGCCTCAGTCGTATGCAGTCCTGATTGTGGCGCTCACCTGCACGGCGCCAAACACGCATACGACCATCATTGGCACCAAGGCAGAAGCGACTCTCATCGCTGAAGACGACACGTCTCCATTCGTCCCTCCATTCACGCCTGTCGCGACACCACTGGAGGCGGGCTGCACGATGTTGGGGCGTGAGCGGAAGACGGCCTAACGGTGTGCGGGACCGTAGCCCAGCTTCATGGAGACGGTTGCGAATGGTCCTCGCCGATACCCCAGGAGCAACAGTGTCCCTAATTTGCTGGGAAGTGGCGGTGCGGGCCCCTACGGCACTGCGTAGGATCCTATGGTCTTGGCGTGCATCCGTGCGTCGCTGCGGTCCGGTCCCAGGTCGACGGGCACGTGCACCTTCCGCCGACCACTGGCGACAACATCGATGTACTGTGGAGACCTCACGCCCCACGTGTTGAGCAATTCGGCGGTACGTCCACCCGGCCTCCCGCATGCCCACTATACGCCCTCGCTCAAAGTCCGTCAACTGCACATACGGTTCACGTCCATGCTGTCGCGGCATGCTACCAGTGTTAATGACTGCGATGGAGCTCCGTATGCCACGGCAAACTGGCTGACACTGACGGCGGCGGTGCACAAATGCTGCGCAGCTAGCGCCATTCGACGGCCAACACCGCGGTTCCTGGTGTGTCCGCTGTGCCGTGCGTGTGATCATTACTTGTACAGCCCTCTCGCAGTGTCCGGAGCAAGTATGGTGGGTCTGACACACCGGTGTCAATGTGTTCTTTTTTCCATTTCCAGGAGTATATATATATATATATTATGTCATCAGTCTACTGACTGGTTTGATGCGGCCCGCCACGAATTCCTTTCCTGTGCTAACCTCTTCATCTCAGAGTAGCACTTGAGCACTTGCAACCTACGTCCTCAATTATTTGCTTGACGTATTCCAATCTCTGTCTTCCTCTACAGTTTTTGCCCTCAACCGCTCCCTCTAGTACCATGGAAGTCATTCCCTCATGTCTTAGCAAATGTCCTGCCATCCTGTCCCGTCTCCTTATCAGTGTTTTCCACATATTCCTTTCCTCTCCTCATCCCTTACCTTATCAGTCCACCTAATAATCAACATTCGTCTGTAGCACCACATCTAAAATGCTTCGATTCTCTTCTGTTCCGGTTTTCCCACAGCCCATGTTTCACTACCTTACAATGCTGTACTCCAGACGTACATCCTCAGAAATTTTTCCTCAAATTAAGGCTGGTATTTGATATTAGTAGACTTCTCTCGGCCAGAAATGCCTTTTTTGCCCCAGCGAGTCTGCTTTTGAAGTCCTACTTGCTCCGTCCGTCATTGGTTATTTTACTGCTTAGGTAGCAGAATTCCTTAACTTCATTGACTTCTGACCACCAATCCTGATGTTAAGTTTCTCGCTGTTCTCATTTCTACTACTTCTCATTACCTTCGTCTTTCTCCGATTTACTCTCAAACCATACTGTGTACTCATTAGACTGTTCATTCCGTTCAGCAGATCATTTCACTTCCACTCAGGATAGCAATGTCATCAGCGAATCGTATCATTGATATCCTTTCACCCTGTATTTTAATTCCACTCCTGAACCTTTCTTTTATTTCCATCATTGCTTCCTCGATGTACAGATTGAAGAGTAGGGGCGAAAGACTACAGCCTTGTCTTACACCCTTCTTAATACGAGCACTTCGTACTTGATCGTCCACTCTTATTATTCCCTCTTGGTTGTTTTACATATTGTATATGACCCGTCTCTCCCTATAGCTTATCCCCACTTTTTTCAGAATCTCGAACAGCTTGCACCATTTTATATTGTCGAACGCTTTTTCCAGGTCGACAAATCCTACGAAAGTGTCTTGACTTTTCTTTAGCCTTGCTTCCATTATTAGCCATAACGTCAGAATTTCCTCTCTCGTCCCTTTACTTTTCCAAAAGCCAAACTGATATTCCCCTAGCGCATTCTCAATTTTCTTTTCCATTCTTCTGTATGTTATTCTTGTAAGCAGCTTCGATGCATTAGCTGTTAAGCTGATTGTGCGATAATTCTCGCACTTGTCAGCTCTTGCCGTCTTCGGAATTGTGTGAATGATGCTTTTCCGAAAGTCAGATGGTATATCGCCAGACTCATACATTCTAAACACCAACGTGAATAGTCGTTTTGTTGCCACTTCCCCAATGATTTTAGAAATTCTTATGGAATGTTATCTATCCCTTCTGCCTTATTTGACCGTAAGTCCTCCAAAGCTCTTTTAAATTCCGATTCTAATACTGGATCCCCTATCTCTTCTAAATCGACTCCTGTTTCTGCTTCTATCACATCAGACAAATCTTCACCTTTATAGAGGCTTTCAATGTATTCTTTCCACCTATCTGCTCTCTACTCTGCATTTAACAGTGGAATTCCCATTGCACTCTTAATGTTACCACCGTTGCTTTTAATGTCACCAAAGGTTGTTTTGACTTTCCTGTATGCTGAGTCTGTCCTTCCGACAATCATATTGTGGTGTCACCGCCAGACACCACACTTGCTAGGTGGTAGCTTTAAATCGGCCGCGGTCCATTAGTACATGTCGGACCCGCGTGTCGCCACTGTCAGTAATTGCAGATCGAGCGCCAGCACACGGCAGGTCTAGAGAAACGTACTAGCACTCGCCCCAGTTGTACGACGACTTTGCTAGCGACTACACTGACGAAGCCTTTCTCTCATTTTCCGAGAGATAGTTAGAATAGCCTTCAGCTAAGTCAATGGCTACGACCTAGCAAGGCGCCATTAACCATTTCTAGAGAGAGTCTCACTTGTATCATCAAGAATGCTGTATACAAATGATGGATTAAAGTTAAGTATTCCTGCAGCTACGTACTTTTCTTTATAGCATTCATTACGTATCCTGTTTCAGACTTAACGCAAGCCGGCGTGAGTTGACGCGTGCCCTTTCGGCTTCCTCGCCTTGTGTCTAGACTGTCTTGTCTAGACACAACACATATCTTTTTCGATGTCTTCACATTTTTCCTGCAGCCATTTCGTCTTAGCTTCCCTGCACTTCCTATTTATTTCATTCCTCAGCGACTTGTACACTCCTGGAAATTGAAATAAGAACACCGTGAATTCATTGTCCCAGGAAGGGGAAACTTTATTGACACATTCCTGGGGTCAGATACATCACATGATCACACTGACAGAACCACAGGCACATAGACACAGGCAACAGAGCATGCACAATTTCGGCACTAGTACAGTGTATATCCACCTTTCGCAGCAATGCAGGCTGCTATTCTCCCATGGAGACGATCGTAGAGATGCTGGATGTAGTCCTCTGGAACGGCTTGCCATGCCATTTCCACCTGGCGCCTCAGTTGGACCAGCGTTCGTGCTGGACGTGCAGACCGCGTGAGACGACGCTTCATCCAGTCCCAAACATGCTCAATGGGGGACAGATCCGGAGATCTTGCTGGCCAGGGTAGTTGACTTACACCTTCTAGAGCACGTTGGGTGGCACGGGATACATGCGGACGTGCATTGTCCTGTTGGAACAGCAAGTTCCCTTGCCGGTCTAGGAATGGTAGAACGATGGGTTCGATGACGGTTTGGATGTACCGTGCACTATTCAGTGTCCCCTCGACGATCACCAGTGGTGTACGGCCAGTGTAGGAGATCGCTCCCCACACCATGATGCCGGGTGTTGGTCCTGTGTGCCTCGGTCGTATGCAGTCCTGATTGTGGCGCTCACCTGCAAAGCGCCAAACACGCATACGACCATCATTGGCACCAAGGCAGAAGCGACTCTCATCGCTGAAGACGACACGTCTCCATTCGTCCCTCCATTCACGCCTGTCGCGACACCACTGGAGGCGGGCTGCACGATGTTGGGGCGTGAGCGGAAGACGGCCTAACGGTGTGCGGGACCGTAGCCCAGCTTCATGGAGACGGTTGCGAAAGGTCCTCGCCGCTATCCCAGGAGCAACAGTGTCCCTAATTTGCTGGGAAGTGGCGGTGCGGTCCCCTACGGCTCTGCGTATGATCCTACGGTCTTGGCGTGCATCCGTGCGTCGCTGCGGTCCGGTCCCAGGTCGACGGGCACGTGCACCTTCCGCCGACCACTGGCGACAACATCGATGTACTGTGGAGACCTCACGCCCCACGTGTTGAGCAATTCGGCGGTACGTCCACCCGGCCTCCCGCATGCCCACTATACGCCCTCGCTCAAAGTCCGTCAACTGCACATACGGTTCACGTCCACGCTGTCGCGGCATGCTACCAGTGATAAAGACTGCGATGGAGCTCCGTATGCCACGGCAAACTGGCTGACACTGACGGCGGCGGTGCACAAATGCTGCGCAGCTAGCGCCATTCGACGGCCAACACCGCGGTTCCTGGTGTGTCCGCTGTGCCGTGCGTGTAATCATTGCTTGTACAGCCTTATCGCAGTGTCCGGAGCAAGTATGGTGGGTCTGACACACCGGTGTCAATGTGTTCTTTTTTCCATTTCCAGGAGTGTATTTCTGTATTCCTGATTTCCCCGGAACATGTTTGTACTTCCTCCTTTCATCAATCAACTGAAGTAATTCTTCTGTTACCCATGGTTTCTTCGCAGCTACCTTCTTTGTACCTAAGTTTTCCTTCCCAACTTCTGTTATGGCCCATTTTAGAGATGTCCATTCCTCTTCAACTGTGCTGCCTACTGCGCTATTCCTTATTCCTGTATCTATAGCGTTAGAGAACTTCAAACGTATCTCGTCATTCCTTAGTACTTCCGTATCTCACTTCTTTGCGTATTGATTCTTCCTGACTAATGTCTTGAACTACAGCCTACTCTTCATCACTACTATATTGTGATCTGGGTCTATTTCTGCTCCTGGGTACGCCTTGCAATCCAGTATCTGAATTAGGAATCTCTGTCTGACCATGATGTAATCTAATTGAAATCTTCCCGTATCTCCCGGCCTTCTCCAAGTATACCTCCTCCTCTGGTGATTCTTGAACAGGGTATTCGCTATTACTAGCTGAAACTTGTTACAGAACTCAATTAGTCTTTCTCCTCTTTCATTCCTTGTCCCAAGCCCATATTCTCCTGTAACCTTTTCTTCTACTCATTCCCCTACAACTGCATTCCAGTCGCCCATGACTATTAGATTTTCGTCCCCCTTTACATACTGCATTACCCTTTCAATATCTTCATACACTTTCTCTATCTGATCATCTTCAGCTTGCGACGTCGGCATGTATACCTGAACTATCGTTGACGGTGTTGGTCTGTTGTCGATTCTGATTAGAACAACCCAGTCACTGAACTGTTCACAGTAACACACCCTCTGCCCTACCTTCCTATTCATAACGAATCCTACACCTGTTGTACCATTTTCTGCTGCTGTTGGTATTACCCGATACTCATCTGACCAGAAATCCTTGTCTTCCTTCCACTTCACTTCACTGACCCCTACTATATCTAGATTGAGCCTTTGCATTTCCCTTTTCAGATTTTCTAGTTTCCCTACCACGTTCAAGCTTCTGACATTCCACACCCCGACTCGTAGAACGTTATCCTTTCGTTGATTATTCAATCTTTTTCTCATGGTAACCTCCCCCTTGGCAGTCCCCTCCCAGAGATCCGAATGGGAGACTATTCCGGAATGTTTTGCCAATGGAGAGATCATCATGACACTTCTTCAATTACAGGCCATATGTCCTGTGGATACACGTTACGTGTCTTTAATGCAGTGGTTTCCATTGCCTTCTGCATCCTCATGTCGTTCATCGTTGTTGATTCTTCCGCCTTTAGGGGCAATTTTCCACCCCTAGGACAAGAGAGTGCACTGAACCTCTATCCGCTCCTCCACCCTCTTTGACAAGGCCGTTGGCAGAAATGAGGCTGACTTCTTATGCCGGAAGTCTTCGGCCGCCAATGCTGATTATTTATCAAAATTTAGTAAGTGGCGGGCATTGAACCCGGGACCGGAGACATTTCGATTATGAATCAAAGACGGTACCCCGAGACCACGGGTTAACTTACGGACCACCTAAACATAATATTCCACCGTTGTGCAAGCACCGCGTTAAACTAAGTTCGAGGTTAGCAATGTCCATAAACATACAAACAGCTATCAGAAAAGGCAGTTTCACGCCGTGATATTCTAAATATTTTTATGTACCTAATGATTACCTGCGAAACTAAAATAGTTGTAAAATAGAGAAATTTCAGCAGCAACTCTTGGCGTTATATTGTAAAGTACTTAAGGTGAAAGGTACTAACGAGAAAACGTGCAACTCATGCAGAAGAGAAAGATGCCACTTCCATTTCTATACAATGAATGGCTTACAAGTTTGAAAGATATGAAAGACATGTATGATTACGCCTTTGTTCTGCGCAGAACGTAGTTATTCTTCTACGCCTCTACATCATTTCATGTCGAAATTTCATTTTCACGGGCTACATCTCTAGAAAACTTTCAGTTCGTAAAAAGGGAATTCCACTGTAAGGCTGTAAACATGATAGCTAGTTAAACTTGCTACAGACTCGAGTATTGTCTCCCACGTACGCCTCCACTGTGCACCGTTAATAATTCCCTAACTTGGTCAGACGAATAGTACTTATCCCGTTGATTATAATTCATGATAACAAGATATCGATGATAAGATTCAGTAACGATATTACTTTTGTATTTGAAAACAAAGAAGGATTGCCGGACGTATTGAATGAAACGAAAGCCGGCCGAAGTGGCCGTGCGGTTAAAGGCGCTGCAGTCTGGAACCGCAAGACCGCTACGGTCGCAGGTTCGAATCCTGCCTCGGGCATGGATGTTTGTGATGTCCTTAGGTTAGTTAGGTTTAACTAGTTCTAAGTTCTAGGGGACTAATGACCTCAGCAGTTGAGTCCCATAGTGCTCAGAGCCATTTGAACCATTTTTGAATGAAACGAACTTACTGAAAACATATTATGGGTTGTAGTTACAGTGAAAATATATGAAAATATTGAGGGGTAACACAGATTAGCCGTAAACATACCAAATTTGACAACAACATGCTAAAAGAAATGTCCTTTTGGAAGTGCAACATGCATGACTGAAGAAGGAAAGAGGACATAAGAAACGGACTAAACGGTAATAGGAGAGAATTACGCGCCAAAGGCCTTTCAGGTAAATCTGTGCTCGGCACGGAGGTTGGTTTGAATTCTACACTGCTTCACTAGGCACCGGACACTGAGATTCGTATGCCTTTGTCTTCCTCTCTGAAGCTGTAAAAGGGATGACAAGGAGACATGTCACAGTTGTGAAGTCCACAAAGATCTCCATAAGCGACTTGGTATTGAGGAGAATCAGTAGCGACCCTGAAATGTCGACAATGAGATAAATAAGACAGCAACAGCCAGTTGAAATATTAGCGTCGAGCGACATTTCCAGATTGCTTTAAAGTCAGTACCGTCATAGACTGTTTTTTTTTTTTTTATTTGCAGTGTTACATTTACACGATCACGGTTTCGGCTTTAAATTGCCATTATCAAGTGTTTTAATGTTATACAGTGCCTAAGATGGCATACTGTCTTACGTAAAATATACTATTAGACACATTGTCAAAGGGTCAATATTTCTGGTAAAAGCCTACTGCCTTCTTTTATCACTAAGTATACCATCTTGACCGAGTATACCATCTTAACAAGTTGCATTTTTGTATGTTAACCTCGTACTTAGTTGAACGCTGGTGCGTGCACAGTGGTGGAATATTAATGTTTATGTGATCCATAAACGTTATTATTAAGTTATTTTCTTTCCCTGGTACACAGTGTTTTCTGCAGTGCATAAGGCTCAGTGTTATTAATACTGAATCACTGTGTTCAAGCTTATAATCTTTGGGTTGGGTGGATGGCAATGTGCGGCTGCTTGCTGATGATGCTGTGGTATACGGGAAGGTGTCGTCGTTGAGTGACTGTAGGAGGATACCAGATGACTTGAGCAGGATTTGTGATTGGTGTAAAGAATGGCCGCTAACTCTAAATATAGATTAATGTAAATTACTGCAGATGAAGAGGAAAAAGAATCTCGTAATGTTTGAATACTTTATTAGTAGTGTGGCGCTTGACACAGTCGCGTCTATTAAATATTTGGGCGTAACATTGCAGAGCGATATGAAGTGGGACAAGCATGTAATGGCAGTTGTGGAGAAGGCGGATAGTCGTCTTCGGTTCATTGGTAGAATTTTGGGAAGATGTGGTTCATCTGTAACGGAGACCGCTTATAAAACACTAATACGACCTATTCTTGAGTACTGCTCGAGCGTTTGGGATCCCTATCAGGTCGGATTGAGGGAGGACATAGAAGTAATTCAGAGGTGGGCTGATGGATTTGCTACCGGTAGGTTTGATCATCACGCGAGTGTTACGGAAATGCCTCAGGAACTCGGGTGGGAGTCTGAAGAGGAAAGGAGGCGTTCTTTTCGTGAATCGCTACTGAGGAAATTTAGAGAACCAGCATTTGAGGCTGACTGCACTACAATTTTACTGCCGCCAACTTACATTTAGCGGAAAGACCACAAAGATAAGATAAGAGAGATTAGAGCTCGTACAGAGGCATATAGGCAGTCATTTTTCCCTCGTTCTGTTTGGGAGTCGAACAGGGAGAGAAGATGCCAGTTGTGGTACGAGGTACCCTCCGCCACGCACCGTATGGTGGATTGTGGAGTATGTATGTAGATGTAGATCCCTTCCTTTATTGACAGTCCGAATCATACTTTGCTGCCACGGGAAAGCCGGAAATGGTTTTCGGCTGTGAATTCGAATAAAGGAAACTGATTAAGAGTTCAGTTGGCTAGCTGGTTTGTTTTCTCATGTCTATTTATACTACTAATTGGATAAGATGGTCGCGGGGTCATCCAGTCCCACATAGGGGTTACCTTTCTAACCACTTCCGGGGCTAAAATATTTGATTTGCGTATTTCATTCAATTACTGACCTAACTAATAGTTTAAGATACCGTCATAATCTACTCTTAAAGGCTTAGCACAATAAGTCAAGTAGTTCACTAAAAACCTGTGGCAGCACAGCTCACGGCGCACAGATTATCCAGGCTACATTCATCCAGAATTTTAATTGAGAGATATTAACGGCTTTCTTCAAACTGTACTCATAGTTTCAAAGCTCTTTGAAGCTTATTCTCTCTGGCACGACCCACAAACGATAAAAAGGAAAAAAGTATATCCCTTACATTATTTTCGCTGTTTGAGTAATTGCTTCTTCACTAACAATTATATGTGCAAAAGTTTTGCAAATAATATCTACATATACCAACGAATATATTGGCAAAGTTTATATTATTGTACAATGCGTAATTCAGGAGATGAAAGTCGAAAAGTTTGAGATGCGACGAAAACTAGCGGGATGTAATTTATCAGACTTACTGATCCGTGTCAACGTTTTACCTGCTTATTGTCTCCTGGGGGAAAATGATAATCAGGGCATGATGCATATCTGCTTGTGGTACTTCATGACTGCACAGAACTCTAAAGGGAACATTTCAAAGTGTCAACAAGTGAACTTGATGATACCTGTGTAAAGGGGGCAAAATAATGCAATACGTTTCTCTTGTTTGTGCCTAGTTTCACTTTTGAGGAGTAAAACACAACCGGAAACGCATTTTGGCACGTAAGGTTCGAAAGGAATATTTTCGAAGCAATGGTATGTAAAAAGTATTTCTCATATAACACCTGACGCGTAATCAATGTTCTCGAAAACTTTGTAAACGAATTTCGTAGTAATTTGGAAATTTCCAAAATACACCACCAATTCATTTTGAAAAATGAGAACTTCTGTTACAACGTTAATTAATGGCCGGCGGCTGTGGTCAAGCGGTTCTAAGCGCTTCAGTCCGGAACCACGCGGCTGCTACGGTCGCAGGTTCGAATCCTGCCTCAGGTATGGATGTGTGTGATGACCCTACGTTAGTTAGGTTTAAGTAGTTCTAAGTCTAGGGGACTGATGACCTCAGATGTTAAGTCCCACAGTTCTCAGAGCCATTTGAACTATTTTTCTATTAAAGAAAATTTCAAGCCGCATACATCCCTGTGTAATGAAGTTGGTTTCTGAAATACCATTTTTAAAAAATACGGTGTACACAATGTTCTGTTAGAGTACTTTCAACATATGTAATTCAAATATCCATTCATTATTAGTCTAGTAATTTATTTCACTTATATTTGTTTTATGTTTTAAATTGATTTTTACATATTACATTCATGTTTATTTGTTTATTATTTTACCGTTTCACATCTCTGTATCCTGTTAATTGAAAACAATAACTAACTCATTATTGTGATAGAATATAGTTAAATTAATGACAATCTCTAAGGAAATGCCTAAGACATAATGTTTCTTTGCACCAAGCTCATAGAATAAACGAAATTTCTTCACGTAATATACACGACGCAGAGGACATTACAAAACAAAATTAAGAAAAATTTCAAATTTTCATGGGTTATGCTCTAAATATCCTGATTTGTACGGGGAGTTTTTCAGTACATTGGTAAGTCGTGGCGAAAAATGTTCATTACATACATACATTCTCTACACTTTAATTACATTGTTTCTCAAGAAGATTTAGACATGACATTCAACAGAACTAAATCTGAAAATCTTTTCACATAGTTCTTCCAGCATCTAACACCGTGGGTGCACCATATCTGTACCAGTGCCGTCGAGTCTTTGGTATCGCCAAATGAACAAGTTTATTTTCCTCGTGTATATGGTCAGAACTTTTTCCCCCTTGATCACCTGTCTTTTCGTATTTTCAAAAGAAAGTAATCGTGTGATTGGACCGAGAGTTCGATAATGTCTTTTCGAAAGCCCAAATATTATTGTGACAGCATCGAAATCAGCTAAACAAACATATGACCAGGACAAAAGATATTAGAAAGATATTTTGTTTCCCAGTGAGAAAGAAAAGTCTGTATTATTGTTAGGTTCTAAGGGCTGTCAATTTGAAAGAAACATACAGAGCATCGTACGCCAGGACAAGGGACTTGTTAATCTGGTGATCCCAAAGGACTCGACGCCACAGCTATAGTCGTGAGATGTATACGACTTTCGATACTGGAAGAACTTTTGTGAAAAGATTTTCACATCTAATTCTGTTGGATGATAGTGACGTCAATCTGCTCTTGAGAAACAATATAATTAAGCTCGAGTCACTAGTACATAATCGATTGTTTTTTTCTAGGATTATATTATAATTAAATATGCCTGATACAAAACTGGGTATTTATAGAAGCAGCCACAACAGTTTGAAGCCCTGCTAAATTTTCTTTTATATTGTGTTCTCTGTCGTATTACGTGACGAAATTTCGTTCATTTCATGCGCATGGTGTAAGAAACATTGCGTTTCAAGCGTTTCTTTAAAGATTATTATTATGATGAAGATTTTGTATCATAATAATGATTTACTTATAATTTTTAATTAACAAAACCATGAATGTAAAACTTAAAATAACAGTTTCAAATATAAAACTAATATAAGTAAAATAAAAAACTGTACTAATAATTAATATTTAGATATTTTAATTAGGTACGTCAAGACTACTCTGACAGCACATTGTGTACAACTCATTTTCCAAACATGATACTTCAGGAACCAGCTTTATTACATATTGCCTGTATGTGGCTTGAAAGCGTCTTTAATGTACATTCTAGCAAAAATTTTCATTTTTGAAAATTATTTAATGATAGTAGGGTATTTTGTAAAATTTCAAATGATTACAACATTCGACAACACATTTATCAAGAACGTTAATTACATATCAATTTTCATTTGAGAAACATTTTCTGTACATCATCATTTTGAAGATATTTCCTCCAAACCTAATATATCAAATTACTTTTCGGGTTGGATTGTACCCATTAAAAGTGAACTCGGGCACAAACAAAAAATATACGTATCACATTATTTTTCCCCTCTCACAGCCGCCAAGTTTCATTAAGAGCGTTTATTGTCTCTTGGAGATGTTTCCTTTTCAGTGGTCCACTGCTTTCTTGAGTCCACGTATCGAGCGGAAAGCTGCAGGTCTAGTTGTATATTTTTAGTCTTTGAGAGCAAAAACTGCTGTATGTACTAAAATTTACGATTTAAATGTGGCCGAGCGGTTCTAGGCGCTTCAGTCCGGAACCGCGCTGCTGCGACGGTTTCCGGTTCGAATCCTGCCTCGGGCATAGATGTTTGTGTGATGTCCTTAGGTTAGTTAGGTTTAAGTAGCTCTAAGTCTAGAGGTCTGATGACCTCAGATGTTAAGTCTCATAGCGCTTAGAGCCATTTGAAACATTTAATTTCATAACATTCGCAGCAGATTTCGCGGACAGTAGGCCCATATACCACCGGATGTATCTGCAAAATTATACTGTATTAATGTATAGCAAATAGAAAAAAATGGCTCTGAGCACTATGGGACTCAACATCTTAGGTCATAAGTTCAAAAATGGTTCTGAGCACTATGGGACTCAACTGCTGAGGTCATTATTCCCCTAGAACTTAGAACTAGTTAAACCTAACTAACCTAAGGACATCACAAACATCCATGCCCGAGGCAGGATTCGAACCTGCGACCGTAGCGGTCTTGCGGTTCCAGACTGCAGCGCCTTCAACCGCACGGCCACTTCGGCCGGCTATAGCAAAAAGCTCAGGAGATAATACGTCGTAAAAATTAAGGTGTGTGGAAACTACATGGCGAAATTCGTTAGACATACAGGTGAAATAAGTGTACATACACCTGCGAAATATATTTGTAATGTGTATATACGTACAAAGCCACAGGCAGATAGCTCAGCCTACACCAATTGAGTCAATTCAATCAAATGGAGTGCGTCCTCGTTAAATTCTAGAAATAATAATATAATAATGTCGTGTGACGAGGGGGCCTCCCGTCGGGTAGACCGTTCGCCTGGTGCAAGTTTTCCTATTTGACACCACTTCGGCGACTTGCGCGTCGATGGGGATGAAATGATGATGATTAGGACAACGCAACACCCAGTCCCTGAGCGGAGAAAATCTCCGACCCAGCCAGGAATCGAACCCGGGCCCTTCGGATTGACAGTCTGTCGCGCTGACCACATTTTTTTTTTTTTTTTTTTTTTTTTTGCTTGAGCCAAAATGTAATCCTGGAGGCGCCGGGTATCGATCGCGGTACCTCTCACATGCTAAGCGAGCGCTCTACCATCTTTTTTTTTATTGAACAAACGGAGGTTATATATATATATATATATATATATATATATATATATATACACAAAGCAAAAGTTCTTCAAGGTACCAGTTAAACATATACAAATGAGTGTTAGGTAAACAAATTATTAGAATAACATGAAATACAACAAAATAGAACATATCCTGTTTTCCTTTTTTTTTGTTTTTGTTTAAAAATTTGTATTGAACAAAATAAAAGTACATATATATTCACTATGCAAGAGTTCTTCAAGGTACCATTTAAAAACATACAAATGACTGTTTGTTAAACAAAAAAATATTAAAAAAGAAAAACATTAAATACAACAAAATATAACATATTCTGTCTTCTTCCTTGTATTATTTTTTTTAAATTGTGTTTGTTTTTGGTCGATGCATGAGAACGTGGATAAGGGTGTTGCATCATGTGACAGGTGGGCATGGTACACCCCAACTTTTAGGGGGGTCAAGGAAGACGCTGCGGAGATAACCGGCAAAAGTTTGTCGGTAAGATGGTTTTCGGGTGAGGGTGCTATGCGCGGTCACAACTTTGTACCAGAAGTCAAGGACTGTATGCGGACCACTCTGAAAGAGATATTCTAAAGCCTGTCCTCGAAACCAGATTAGGGTATGGTGCTTAGCAAGAGGGTAGTGAAATGTCTGGGGCAACAACAGGAAATCCGGGGTTACCGTCGTTGGCGGGGCACGGAGGTAAAAGCCCACGATTCTTTGGATGAGGAGCCATACATTTTGTTTCAGGGGGCACGTAAGACGGTGCTCGTCGGTGTCTACGAGCTGACAGTCAGGGCAGAGTGGGGAGGTGGCCAGTCCTATGCGATAAAGTCGACTATTAGTCGGGAATTTTCCATAGACTAAAACATACCAGAGTGCAGACACAGACGACGGTAAAAAGGCTGCATGCACACACCCCCAAACCGTGCGCCAGTTAATGTCAGGATGCTGTAGCACCATGGGGTCGCAAGGGTTGGACAGCATAAACAAACGATAGTAATCTCTTGTACGGGGAGGACGGGTGACTGGAAGATCGGCCCGAAGGTAGCTGAGTTCTATGAAACAATTGGCGACGTAGTACAATAATGGAGAAATAGGTGCCACATTGATCGGTGGATCGAGAGAAGCTGGTCGGAGGATATCTAAGAGACTGCGTGTTAAGGACGGGACCGGCCCCTGCCAGTGCCGCAACAGAGTGTGGACAAAGAGTGCAGAAGAGCGTGCCCGCACGTTGATGAGTCCGAGGCCACCTTTTGCAGGAGGCAGTGTTAGAGTGTTGTAGCGGACTTTGAAAAGTGCCCCTGCTGACACGAAATATCCAAAGGCTGATTGGATGCGGCGGCCAAGGAGTAACGGCATTGGGAGGATCTGGGCGAAGTGTACCAGTTTAGGGGCGACATAGATGTTGAGATAGGACACACGTTGGAGTTGGTTTAAGTTACGGTGCACTTGACCGCGGACATGGTGCCGAATCGACTGCAAAAGCCGCCGGTAAGCCAGGGCCACTGTGCGGCGTGTGGAGCTCGTAAATTCGGTACCCAAGTAACGAAGGGTGGCACTGACTGGGAGTGGGGTCGGCACCATAGCCGGGAGGCCGCGCCCAATGTGCATCATAGTCGATTTACGGACATTAAGAATGCTACCAGAAAGACGTCCATACTGGTGGATCCATTGGATGGCGTCATTGAGTTCCGTGGAGGAGCAGGTGAGAAAGAGGAGATCGTCCGCATAAGCCCTACAGTAAAAGGTGTGGTCACGCAAAGTGAGGCCCTGCAGTCTAGAGGTAAGTCCAGTGATGAGGGGCTCAAGTGCAATGGCATATAGTAAAGTAGACATAGGGCATCCTTGACGCACAGAGCGGCGTATAGGAATCGGTCCTACAAGCCTCCCATTGACTTGTACCATCGAGACCGCGGGAAGTAGTAACCGGCGAATGGCATCGACAAAAAGCAATGGGAACCCCATACGTGTCGCCACCATGAGGAGGAATAGGTGTCGAACGCGATCAAAGGCACTCGCGAAATCGACGGATACCAGTGCTGCACGAAGGCGACAAACCGACGCCAGTGCAATGAGGTCACGGCATTCCCCTAGGGCTGTTTGTAAGGTGGCGCCACAACCACGTGCAGTCTGCTCAGGTGAAAGGACCGTAGGTAAGACGGTGCGTATGCGCGCTGCTAAGAGGCGTGCATAGATTTTATAGTCTGCATTCAGTAGTGTAAGGGGGCGATATGCAGAGACATGAGACCCTCCCTTCGGTTTAGGCACAGGCAGAAGAATGCCAGTGATGAATTCAGGCGGAATTGGGAAGGACGGAGTAAAGAGTTCCTGAATCATTTCCGTCCAGCGAGGAAGCATTAACGTGGTGAACGCCCGGTAAAAC
The DNA here is from genome assembly GCF_023864275.1 of Schistocerca cancellata. Taxonomy (NCBI): domain Eukaryota; kingdom Metazoa; phylum Arthropoda; class Insecta; order Orthoptera; family Acrididae; genus Schistocerca; species Schistocerca cancellata. The sequence continues at coordinate 710,683,439 of NC_064630.1, forward strand.
TCCACTGGGAGACCATCTGGTCCGGGTGATTTGTTCGTGGCCCCTTTGTTGATCGCATCTACCACCTCTTCTGCGGTGATTGCAGACATCATGGACGTTGACTCCGCTACGGTGAGGGTCCGAGCAGGGGAAGGACGGAGATCATCAGGAATGGGCGTCGCCATCGGTTCATCGTCATAAAATTGGCGATAATGTTCAGCAAAGGCGGACACGACTGCCGCCTGTGTTGTGTGGTGTACACCATCGGAGGTCGTGATGTTGGGGACGAAAAGCCGACGTCGACGACTATGGTCGGATGCGGCATGGATTGTGGATGGGGTTTCGTCGTGGAGGAGGTCTTGTCGTCGGGAACGTACCACGACACCATGCAGTCGTGCACGCTGAAGAGAGAGGAGACGAGCTTTAGTACGTTGTCGTTCCCTGTGGGTGTCAAGTGATGGAGGTAGCGCATCGAGATCACGGAGGACGGCGTAGTGAAAATTTGTGGTATCTCGATGCCATGCTGCTGCTTCCTTGCCACATTGTATGAAGGCCTTTCTGATCGCAGGTTTGGCACATTTGAGCCACCAATGGAACGTGGATGACCACTCAGCTGCCGGGGGCGGACAAATTCTAGAAAGGAATACTACAGGGGTAATAAACTTCACCCTGTTGTTGGGGAGAGTGTTATAACGCGTAGAGAGAAGGGAAGCCGAGGAGATGGACTGACAGTGAGCGGGAAGGAAGAGATAGGTACATGTAAGAAGTGCAGGAAATGTAAGGAGGGGGAAATGGACTGAGAGAGGTGAGAGGAGGAGATGGACAGAGAAATGAAAGTGGAGGAGACGTACAGAGGCAGGGAGAGAAAGATACAGACAAAGGGATGGGGAAAGGGGAGATGAACAGAGGGGAGGAGGAAATGAACAGAGGAACGTAGGAGGAGGAGGTGAAGATGAGCAGAGAAGAGGAAGAGGAAGACATGGTCAGAATGGAAAGGGTAGGAGATGAATATGGAGAGAGAGAAGGGAAGATGAACAGAGAGAGGCGAGAGGATGTGATGGACAGAGAGTGAGGGAAGGGGTGATCGAGAAAGGGTGAGGAGGAGATGGAATTCGAGGTAGGACGAGGTGATGATCAGAGGGGGAAGGGGTAGGAGATGGGATGAGGAGGAGAAGGACAGAGAGATAGAGGCAGGAGGAGGGGAACATAGATGAGGTGGACAGCGAGAGGGTCAGATGGAGGTAATGGAACTGCCATGTGGCTAGGGCATTCAAGTTGACGCCACTTCGCCGACTTACGTGTCGGTGGGGATGAAACGATGATAAGGACTACACAACACCCAGTCCCTGAGTGAAGACAATCTCCGACCCAGCAGGCAATCAAACCCGGGCCGTTAGGTATGACATACCATCGCGCTGACCACTCAGCTACCAGGCGCGGGCGTCAGATAGAGGTGATGGACAGCTATCTGGAAAGGTAGAAGGAGAGGTAGGTGGGCTAAGAGGAGATGGGTTAATAGAAGACTGAAATAAATAAACGCCCGAGCAACGCTGGGTGTATCAGCTAGTGTATTAGAAAATTGGTAATGATTCAACTTTATTTTGTTATCTTACCCAGATCATCAGTGTGAGATGTTGTGAAACCTACAACAAAGAATTTTTACCGCACATAAATATTACCGTTTGGTTGTATACATCGGTTATCAGATTGATCAAGCATTGGCAAATATGTTTGATTAATTTGGTTTTGACACTAGCAGGCTTTCCCTTCACAATTTCATGTAGAACGAAAAAGTATGGCATCTGACCCAACTCACTAAAATACATTAACTCACTCCCAAAGCAATTGGGCCGTGTCGGCCGTATCGATCGCGGTCTGTAGATCGCAGCTCTGGTTCAACTTCCCTCTGGTCGCCGGTCGGCGCTCTTTCACCGCGTCTTCCGGTTTGAAATGTTGACGACGCAGGCGTGTGCGGAACGGTCAGACACCGGGGACGAGAAGAAAGTCGGTTGGAGGAATAGTGTGTTGGCACGCCACGGTGGTCGGTGCCTTGACAGATTCGCCCTGTGCAAACCGTTGCAACGGGAACCACTTTATGATTAACTGATTCCGGTGCTCTGAAACAGCGCCTTTTTCCTGTTGTCGGACCGTGCTGTGTGTGACCTAGTTCGGCGGCGTCAGATGACTCTGTTGTTACTGCCCTGCCCACTGTGATTCTTCCTGGAGCTGTGAATTTGTTCTTTCTCCGTAGTTTGGATTTGCCGTAGCGTGGTCTGTATTCCTTATAGAAGCTGTTTGAACCTGTGCAACACTGTGTTCGCTGAGCGCCTTGTGCTACCTCCGTGAAAAGTAATTGAGTTGTGATTTCCTGGTGTGATAATTGTGGTGACACTTTTTATTGTTTGAATTTAATAATGTTTCTCCTCTAAAAATGATGGTTCAAATGGCCCTGAGCACTATGGGACTAAACTGCTGTGGTCAAAAGTCCCCTAGAACTTAGAACTACGTAAACCTAACTAACCTAAGGACATCACACACATCCATGCCCGAAGCAGGATTCGAACCTGCGACCGTAGCGGTCTTGCGGTTCCAGACTGTCGCGCATTTAACCGCTCGGCCACTCCGGCCGGCTCTAAAAATTATGCCTAACATTATTACTGTCATAGTCTGTGCTTTTTTCTAGGCATTGTGATGTCGCATGACGCTTATTTTACGTGCGCCCTGCTGTTTCCTGATGGGTCTGCTACTGTATATGTTGTCTATGCGTGCAGTTGGCGCGGCCTAACAGAGGCGAGGGCACCGGCGGCACGACATTACTGGACAGCATTCGGGACTGACTGCTCTTAAAGTGAAGTAATTCTTCTCTGGTTCGAGTGGATCTAAATCTTTTCAGAGTTCGCGTATTTTTGTCCTTTGGACTGGATCCCTTTTGGTGACGTGCCCTTTCTGTGTCGCGGTTTCCCTAGTCAACGGACCATGTACTGGCCCTTGAATCGCTTATATTTTCTGGTTTCGTAACAGACCGTATCAAATTTTAATTTGTATTTTAATATCATTCTTTTACATTGGACATATAAATGTCCTTCAGAATTTTACCCGTTACTAAACTGGTGCTAGTCATTGTTAGATTTGATCCTTAAAAATCTTGCTCTAAATTTGTCAGCTCTCTTAAAGTACCGTGTAAAATTTTGATCTGTATTATGAAGCTACTCTGTTACCTGGTACGTTTAAACTTGTTTAACCATTTTACCTGTTACTAAATTGGTACTAGTTGTTGTTACACTACTGGCCATAAAAATTGCTACACCAAGAAGAAAGGCAGATGATAAACGGGTACTCATTGGACAAATATATTATACTAGACCTGACATGTGATAACATTTTCACGCAATTTGGGTGCATAGATTCTCAGAAATCAGTACCCAGAACAACCACCTCTGGCCGTAATAACGGCCTTGATACGCCTGGGCACTGAGTCAAACAGAGCTTGGATGGCGTGTACAGGTACAGCTGCCCATGCAGCTTCAACACGATACCACAGTTCATCAAGAGTACTGACTGGCGTATTGTGACGAGCCAGTTGTTCGGCCACCATTGACCTGACGTCCTCAATTGGTGAGAGATCTGGAGAATGCGCTGGCCAGGGCAGGAGTCGAATATTTTCTGTATTCAGAAAGGCCCGTACAGGACCTGCAACATGCGGTCGTGCATTATCCTGCTGAAATGTAAAATGTTTCAAAGGGATCGAATATAGGGTAGAGCCATGGGTGGAAAGACATCTGAAATGTAACGTCCACTGTACAAAGTGCCGTCAATGCGAACAAGAGGTGACCGAGACGTGTAATCAGTGCCACCCCATACCATTACGCCGGGTGATACGCCAGTATGGCGATGAGGAATACACGCTTCCAATGTGCGTTCACCGCGATGTCGCCAAACACGGATGCGACCATCATGATGCTGTAAACAGAACCTGGATTCATCCGAAAAACTGACGTTTGGCCATTCGTGCAATCAGGTTCGTCGTTTACACCATCGCAGGCGCTCCTGTCTGTGATGCAGCGTCAAGGGTAACCACAGGCATGGTCTCCGAGCTGATAGTCCATGCTGCTGCAAATTTCGTCGAACTGTTCGTGCAGATGGTTGTTGTCTTGCAAACGTCCCCATCTGTTGACTCATGGATCGAGACGTGGCTGCACGATCCGTTGCAGGTATGCGGATAAGATGCCTGTCATCTGGACCGCTAGTGATATGAGGCCGTTGGGATCCACCACGGTGTTCCGTATTACCTTCCTGAACCCACCGATTCCATATTCTGCTAACAGTCATTGGATCTCGACCAATGCGAGCAACAATGTCGCGATACGATAGACCGCAATCGCGATAGGCTACAATCGGACCTTTATCAAAGTCGGAAACGTGATGGTACGCATTTCTCCTCCTTACACGGGGCATCACAACAACATTTCACCAGGCAACGCCGGTCAACTGCTGTTTGTGTATGAGAAATCGGTTAGAAACTCTCCTGATGTCAGCACGTTGTAGATGTCGCCGCCGGCGCCAACCTTGTGTGAATGCTCTGAAAAGCTAATTATTTGCTTACCACAGCATCTTCTTCCTTTCCGTTAAATTTCGCGTCTGTATCACGTGTTCTCCGTCGTGTAGCAATTTTAATGGCCCATATTGACCATTCTGATAGTTTGGGAAATATAAATTGTTTAAACAATTTAGCTGTTACTAAATTTGTGCTAGTTGTTGTTACATTGGATCTTCAAAAATCTTGTTCTGTAATTAAAACATTCTGTTGGCTTGTGACATTTAAATTGTTTTAAACATTTTACCAATAATCGTTGTTACGTTACACCTTCAAAAATTTTTGTTTTCATTTGTCAGGTTCCTTAAGAGACCCTGTTAAATCTTAGGTCTGTAATTCAAAAGCATTGCGTTAGCGTGGTATCATTTTTGTGTCGTTGTTAAATGTAGGGTCTGTACCACTGTGTTAGCCTGGTGTTAATTTGCTGTCATTGTGTTTTACTGTTTTCTTAATTGCTCAATAAATGTGAATCACTTGGAGGACAATTAATGATGTCAAAAAAATTTTCGTAGCTCATCTACGAATTCCTGTTAATATGGCTCGAGGTGCCCTGTAATTACTCATTTTAAGTTGTTATTTACATGGGACTCAGATTCTTTAACAAATTTGAGGTGAAGCGGTGGAAGGTGGGGTGGGGGGCTGTAGTACTGATTCCCGTATACAGACCATCACAAGTTCAATGGTAAAACATTGTCTTTATAACGGACCATGTAGAGCTGCCTTTTAAGCTCTCTGTTCTGCTGCTGCATGCGTTTGCATTGACCTCAGCGAGAAATCGCTTACGCATGCCACGAGCCAGATGCCGTGGAACATGGCTGGAAACAGGAAGCGAGCATCCGTTCCAGTAACGAAGCTTCCGGCACAGATTCCTCTATGGGTATTCACCGCGCTCGGCTCGCATAGACGCTGCTTCCTTTACTGCAAAATGCAACTAGAATTGTGAATGAGGTCTCCTTCGTACCTCACACTCATTCATGTGCAAGCAGCAACAGAGACCGCGATAGCAGTGGTGTGACAGCTAAAGAAATAACTCCAATCTCTTGGAAAGCGCGCAAAGAATATATCAAATGCGGTAACTTCAGGAAATATTCAGTCATATTGCGTCATTATACTTCAACAGCTGTTTCGGTATTCGTACCGTAGCCCGCTACGTACCTGCTCCAGCATTCGGTTCCAGATGCAATTTGCAAGGAAGGTGACCATATATATCCAATTTATTGTCACTGTCAAGTGTTCTGAGTGTACAAATCACTAACAGTTATTTACGATCGGTCAGGTTTTGAAGCACAGATAACAGATAGCAGCTGAAGTATTTGTGCATCAATTACGTATTTCTTGGGCCCAACGCTTGTGGTTAAAAATCTTACATGTAATTTTACAGCTCTTAAAAACTCAGTCACAAACTATCAGGGGTATCTGCGTCGATTGAGTAATCTGTATAAGAGTATGACCAATTATTTTATGCTTTTTTAGTCCATTTGAAAAACATATGGTAAAATTCAGGTTTATTTCATTTTCTCTTCACCTGAGTTGACTAATTTATAGCTTCCTCGTATGTAAGTGTATATCTCACGGGAAGACCATAAAAGAAATACTTAGACAGCTTCGAATGCACGCTAAGGTTTGATATCAGACGCTCTTCCCGGAAACCATTCGCAATTGGAAACGGTATTGGTACACACAGTGCATTCATCCGCACACCGGAAAAGGCACGGAAGTAATACAGTATTATTATCTGCGCTGTGTTGACTTTCTAGTTACTAGCTTTAGGTACCTCGACCTTATAATATGTGATATAACAAAGCACTGTCGTAACACATAAGACGACAAAGAGAGTTACTATTGCATTGTTACCCAGTTCTGAAATACGTTGAACGTCTTAAGTCTCTCTCTCTCTCATGAGCTGCAAAATTTATATCGAACAGACGGACAGACAAGGAAGCGACATAATGAAAACAAGAAAAACCAAATCAACCTCCGTCACACACAAGTCAAGAAAGTGAACTGGTATTGTAGTGTTATCCAGTTATGAGCAATGTTGAAAGTTTAAAGAGTCTAGCTCATGGTGATGTTAGTTTAAAATCAATTGCAAAATTTGTAGCGAACTGACAGTGAGACAAGAAGTGATCCAACAAAAAATGCCGAATTAAATTTTAAACGACATTTGGTGTGTAATTAGAACTTTCTTGACAAACTTGGACACCGCTTGATAAACACCACGAAGATTTCTATACCTTGGGTTGCTCTATAAATAGACCACAAATGAGATTCATCGATGAAAGAAATCTTAACTGACGCTGACGGGTCGATTCATCAGTGGCCAAAATCTATGAATTGTCATCCCGGGTATTAATAAACTGCTTTATCTGTTTTTCTTTTATTATTGGATCACTACCGGTTTCGTGGCACCAAAAGCCACAAATTCAGGTTAACATTAAACTAAAAAGTTCAGTGCCACGAAACCGGTAGTGATCCAATAATAAAGGACTAAATACGGTAGAAGCGGTTTATTAAAACCGAATATGGCTACGCATAGCAGCGGTTGCCCTACCTACAAGATTTTCTGCATCTGTGAACTGGTTTTCGTAGACTAGCTGTAACAACGATCTCTTGTCTCCAAACAAGTTGATATTCTGTAAAAGCTCCATTCATAGATGTTGGTCACTGATGAATCTAGTATATGGATAGAGTTAACCTCTCAGCGTCAGTTAAGGCGTGAAGATTGTGCACTGGAGCTCCGAAACTGATAGCCACGTAATAAATATTTTCATAATGACGGCTGTAGTTTAAACAAAAGAAGATATGAGAAATAAACGAGTCCGCAATGACATATGGCAATTTATACATAAAGGTCAGTCTTGTTGTTCATACGTTACTATACACTGCTCTTAATAAACAGCTACACTCATGCTTATAAATTAACGATAATGCTGATACATGGTGAAACAACGCCCTGGTGGGCGGTTTTCGGTTTTAAATCACCTCCGGTATGACCTTGCTGTGCATTTGACCTGAGGTCGTCGCACGGTGGCGCTGGGAGCAGTCCACATACGCAGAAATGTATTGGTGCATGTCAGAGTACGGTGCAGCGAGTAAGTGTGCAGATGTTTTCAGACTTGTTAATGGAGACAGTGTATTGAAAATTTCTCAAACAACTCATATTGATGGGGTTATGAGGGGTAGAATACTAGGGCGGCTGGAGGCTGGTCAAACACAGCAGGTCGAAACACGGGACCTCCGTGTGCCACAAAGTGTGATCTCAAGATTATGACAACGATTCAATCATACAGGAAACGTGTCCAGGCGCTACAGTACGGGACGTCCACAGTGTACAACACCACGAGAAGACCGATATCTCACCATCAGTGCCCACAGACGGCCACGGAGAACTGCAGGTAGTCTTGCTCGGGATTTTACCGCATCCAATGGAACAGTTAGTTGTCTCCAGACACACAGTCTACAGACGACTGAACAGACATCGTTTATTCGCCCTGAGACCTGCAAGGAGCATTCCACTGACCTCTGGTCACAGGAGAGCCCGTAAAGCCTGGTGTCAGGAACACAGTACATGGTCATTGGAACAGTGGTTCCAGGTTATGTTCACGGACGGGTCCAGCTGCTTCATCTGGCGTGAACCAGGAACCAGATACCAACCCCTTAATGTCCTTGAAAGGCACCTGTACGGAGGTCGTGATTTGATGGTGTGGGGTGGGATTATGACTGGTGCACGTACACCCCTGCATGTCTTTGACAGAGGAACTGTAACAGGTCTGGTGTATCGGGACCTTATTTTGCACCAGTATGTCCGCCTTTTCAGGAGTGCGGTGGATCCCACCCTCCTCCTGACGGATGATAACGCACGGCCCCACCGAGATGCCATTGCGGAGGAGTACCTTGAAACAGAAGATATCAGGCGAATGGAGTGGCCTGCCTGTTCTCCAGACCTAAGCCTCATCGAGCACGTCTGGGATGCTCTCGGTCGACGTATCGCGTCACGTCGTCAAACCCCTACAACACTTCAGGAGCTCCGACAGGAACTGGTGCAAGAATGGGATGCCATTCCCCAGCAGCTGCTTGGCCACCTGTGTACGTGTGCATGGTGATCATATCGCATATTGATATCGGGGTATATGTGCAGGAAACCGTGGCGTTTTGTAGTACATGTGTTTCGGGACGGTTTTCTCATCTTATCACCAATAACGTGGACTTACAGTTCTGTGTCGTGTGTGTTCCCTATGTGCCTATGTTATTGGCGTCAGTTTTGTGTAGTGCCACGTGGTGTGGCACCACATGTTGCAATTATCCTTAATTTATGAGCATGAGTGTAGATAAAGTAACACAACTCATAGCTTGATAGATGTCATCGATTGGAGTGTGGGGGTATGTTATCTGTGACCTACTAGTTGTGCACAGTTTAGACGTTAAATGGAATGAGGTCAGCGTGTTTATAGCGCCAGGAGGGGCTAGCCACACAGTATGACTCAGTTCAAGAAAAGGGATAGAGCGAGGAGTTACGGTGCACTGTGGTGGCGCTCTTCATTGCAGCATTGTCCGCGAACTATATTTGGATGATTTGATGATGGGAAAAGTCATGAGAAAACCGTAAGATAGAAGAAATGTGATTAGTGTAGCCCAGAAGTGTGGTGTTGCTCACAACGTTATTTTACGCGCGCGGGAAGTGTTGCAAAGCGCAGGCACCGCTGTCCGAAGGAAAGGAATTGGTTGACTACGGCTGACTACAGCAGCACATCATCACTACATTGTGCAGCCAATCAAGAAGGAGCTGAAGTTAAACAGCAGATGTAATGATAACCATATTTAACTGGATTGGAAGGCATGCAGCATCACGTTACAAATTGGCACGGTAAAGGCACGAGGGTGGCCTCTTTGCCAGAAGTCAGTATGTTCTGTTTCGTCTACACTCGCACATTGGCGACACCGTTTGCGACGTTGCAGCATAGGATCGGGTCAACATGGAGTGGGATCGCGTGCTCTTCTCTGGCGAGAATAGATTCAGTCTGAATAGCGTTTATGGCCGTACTCGTATACGGTGAGAGGTGGGAAAAACGTAGTGCGCGCGGGAACATTGTCGAACATAACCGTGTGGATGGTCCAGGTCTTATGGTGTGGGGAAGCGTACAGACCACAAAATCTTTGAACACGGTATTTTCACCGGTCAGCGTTATTGTGATACTTTAGTCCTTTCCCAGGTACCTGCTTGTAGGGCTGAATTCGGCTCCGGCTTCTTTTCTTATGGATGACAATGCGCGACCGCGTCGAATACGACAGGTAGAGGAGCTCCTGGAACTGGAGGATATGCGGTGAATGGAATGACCGGCACATCCCTCTGACTTAAATCCCCTCCAGCACACAGGGAATGGTTAGGGAGACGTATTCTAGCAAGTGCCCCAACGACAATTCAAGAATTGTCTACCACTCTGGTTGAGGACTGGAACGCGCTACCGAGATGTCCTCACCAAAACTTGCGACCAGCACGGAAACACTTTTCAGACTATTCACTTCTGTCCGTCGTGACCACACGCCCTTTCAACAACCATGTCCAAACTTTTGTAGTGTCCAGGGCACGGTCATAAATCCCGATCGACTCACTCTAATTGTCGTCTTTGGATAAAAGAGTCATTCCTGTTAGTCGTGTTGCGAATCTCTTTGAGTAACCTTCTATACTATAGCGCAGTAGTTCTTCGTACGTATGGTCCAAGTTTCATGCAAGTACGTTACTTGACAATGACACATCGTTCAAAAGTTACCTTCATACCTAGATTTTGCACACTATTGTATAACACACAATACGACCGGTTTCGGGTTGCTGGCAACATCATATTATTAAGGGAATTCTGATAAGAGAATCAACAACAGATGCTTTATACACGCTTGCAGGTGAACAAATATCTCTTCATATATCTGCGTGTATAAAGCGTTTGACATTGAAACTCGTATCAGGACACATCCAATCATCAGGTGGAGGCAGTAGGCCAAATCCGGTCATTTTGTGAACTTGCAGCTCCGACACCAGATGTGCCGGTGCGAGCGCTGCGAACCGGTAGATAACGTTGAAACAGGACCTGCTGTAGATATTAACCAATGAATAAGCACTGTGAATACTATACGAACAATTCCTCCATCCGTATCGCCTGCTGCGTGTTTAAGCTGTCAGTCCACAAGAACATCACGCCAGATAAGTCGTGCCAATGGATTCTGTAGGACGATACAAATGCTCGATCGATCATGGATGGAACACAAAAAGGTCACTTTAGTATCCATGTACAGTAACGTGACAGGTTCATACAGCCCCACACATTCCCAGAACAAACAACAACTGTTGGTTAACATCAGTTTCTTCGAAATATATTATCCATACTGTTGGAGAACGGTACTTTCCAGAAGGACTACGGTTGTGGTTTATGCATGTTTCTGAGCCTTGAACGAAAGTATGTAACACATACATTAATAAGAGACAGAGTGATCTCGGAGTTCAAGTGTTACGGTATCCCCTCAGCACTTCATGTAATGCCAATAGACAGACGAAACGAATGATTCTTAACTAAACAAGCATTTACATTAAATGTATTCGCAGCTGCGAATACGAGCATCATCGTATGTATAATGGAATGAGGACTATTAAAATTTGTACCGGATCGGGACTCGAAACCCGATCTCTCGCTTATCGCGAGATGTCGTCTTACCATTAGGCTATCCGAGCACGCACCACCGCCAGACCGTAACTTGAATACGTTGTTAGTCATGTGTCTACAGCATGCACTCGTACCCTCATTATATATATTCCCGTACAGGGGAAACATTTTGAATTGAAATTTGCATTCGCGGTGTCGGCGAATAAATACGACGTTGCAGTGCCTGTGTTGTTCAAAATTACGTTGCAATGTTCCTTCGGACATCGTAATTCTGAACAACACAGATACTGCAGTATGCAAAGACACTGGACTCGCATTCGGGAGGACGACGGTTCAATCCCGCGTCCGGCCATCCTGATTTAGGTTTTCCGTGATTTCCCTAAATCGCTCCAGGCAAATGCCGGGATGGTTCCTTTCAAAGGGCACGGCCGACTTCCTTCCCCATCCTTCCTAATCCGATGAGACCGATGACCTCGCTGTCTGGTCTCCTTCCCCAAACAACCCCCCCCCCCCCCCAACCCTGACGTACAGTACTGAACCAAGACGTTGTGATCATTGCCCACTGCTAATTACAAGCTTAGTTCGGAAATCAAGTTCCATTTGGTAACAGAAAAGGAATCGAATACAGATAAAGAAAGCAGATTATTTCACAAATATCTATAACACATTACCTTTCAACATAGCTCCCGTCATTTTCCAGGCATTTCTCATCATGTATTCCTTCATTAGAGAATGTTGCCACCTGAGTTATCAACCATTTAGTAACACGTTCTTTTACCTCTTTATAGCTGTTGACGCGGTTACCACCAAGGAAAGATTTCAGTTGCCAAAAGAGAGCGAAATCACTAGGATCGAGGCCGGCACTGAACGAAGTATGGCCAAAAACGTCCCAGCCCAGGGTCTGAGGCAGTTCTTTTTGTCACATTCGCAGAGTGTGTTCGGACGTTTTCGTGAATGGAAACCACATCTTCTGTGAGCATGCCTCTGCGCTTGTTCTGTATTGCACGGCGCAATTTCCTTAGCGTCTCCAATAAACATCCTTATTGAGTGTTTTGCCTTGTGATAAAAAATCAGTCAGTAAAATGCCTTATCTGTCCCAAATCACAGTGCATGTGTCTTTCCGGGGTGTCAAGAGTTGCTTGCATTTAACCTTTCCTGGGGATAAAGTGTAACTCCATTCCATCGACTGCCGTTTCATTTCAGATGTGTAATAAGCGACGAAAGTTCCATCCCTCGTGACTATATGGGATAAAAGAGTCTCGCCATCGTCATTGCAACCTGTCAAAAAATCAAATGAACTGCCCATTCGTTGGTCTTTGCGTTGTTCGTAAATAAGTTTAGACACCCAAGGCACGCAAAGTTTTTGAAAACCCAGTTTTTCAGTAACAGTATCGTAAACTACTATTCGTGAAATTCGTAAGAGTTGACGAGCAATAGCATTAATCATAAACCTACAGCCTTTCATAATCATTTCTTCGACTGCACTAACCAGTTCATCAGAAACCACAGATGGGCGGCCACTTCGTTATTCGTCATGCACTTGATGACGCCGTTCCTTAAATTGTCGGATGCGTTTCTCACCATTGGAGCACTCACTGCATTTTCTCCGTAAACATGGCAGATTTGTCGATGAATATCGCTTGGCTTAACGTTAATAAAACACTCATCAAAAAAAGTTTTGCATCACCCGGTTCCCAGAACTCCTGAAGATAGACGTTCTCTGCGGATATTGTATCACATACATAGTCCGTTTGACTGTTCAGAGATGTCGCTAAACCCACCCAAGGATGTAAATAACCATGCTTGAGCAGCGCCTGTTAGATCGAGGGGGTCCGACAGCGGATCAGTTCCATTAATTCCACCAGGAAGGAGGTACACGGCTCGTCTTGTCTGCAGTTAACCATGCCTAGACGGTCGATACCGCGGTTTGATCGATTTCGCATTGTTACTTTGCGCCAGGAAGGACTCTCAACAAGGGAAGTGTCCAGACGCCTCGGAGTGAACCAAAGCGATGCTGTTCGGACATGGAGGAGATACAGAGAGACAGAAATTGTCGATGACATGCCTCACTCAGGCCGCCCAAGGGCTACTTCTCCAGTGGATGACGGCTACCTATGGATTATGGCTCGGAGGAACACTGGCAGCAACGCCACCATGTTGAATAATGCTTTTCGTGCAGCGACAGAATGTCGTGTTACGACTCAAACTCTGCGTAATAGGCTGCATCATGCGCAACTTCACTCCTGACGTCCATAGCGAGGCCCACCTTTGCAACCATGACACCGTGCAGTGCGGTACAGATGGGCCCAACAACATGCCGAATGGACCACTCAGGATTGTCACCACGTTCAGTTCACCGATGAGAATCGCGTATGCGTTGAACCAGACAATCGTCAGAGACGTGTTTGGAGGCAACCCGGTCACGCTGAACGCCTTAGACACACTCTCCAGCGAGTGTAGCAAGGTGGAGATTCCAAGATGTTTTGGGGTGGCATTATGTGGGGCCGACGTATGCCAAAGGTGATCATGGAAGGCGCCATAACGACTCTACGATACGTGAATCCCATATTCCGACCAAAAGTGCAACCGTATTGGCAGCATATTGGCGAGGCATTCTTTGTCATGAACGACATCTCGTGCCCCCATCGTGCACATCTTGTCATTGGCTTCCTTCAGGAAACGACATCGCTCGACTAGAGTGGCCAGCATGTTCTCCAAACACGAACCCTATCGACATGCCTGGGATAGATTAAAAAGGGCTGTTTATGTATGACGTGACCCACCAACCAATGTGAGGGATTGTAAGTAGGCTGTTTATGTTTTCTTATTGGCAACGTTACGTAGCGCTCTGTATGAAAATCACTGGCTGTGATGTGTGCTGTCTGTGGCTAGTTTGCATTGTTGTCTCCCATTGTAGTGTTGGGCAGCTGGGTGTGAACAGCGCGTAGCGTTGCGCAGGTGGGAGGTGAACCGCCAGCAGTGGTGGATGTGGGGAGAGAAATGGCGGAGGTTTGAAATTTGTAAGACCGGATGTCATGAACTGCTATGTATATTATGATTTTTCAAGACTATTAAGGTAAATACATTATTTGTTCTCTATCAAAATCTTTCATTTGCTAACTATGCCTATCAGTAGTTAGTGCCTCCAGTAGTTTGAATCTTTTATTTAGCTGGCAGTAGTGGCGCTCACTGTATTTCAGTAGTTCGAGTAACGAAGATTTTTGGTGAGGTAAGTGATTTGTGAAAGGTATAGGTTAATGTTAGTCAGGGCCACTCTTTTGTAGGGATTTTTGAAAGTCAGATTGCGTTGCGCTAAAAATATTGTGTGTCAGTTTAAGGACAGTCATGTATAATTTTTTTAAGGGGACGTTTCAGGATCTACGCTGAATCTCTGTTGAGGAGTGGGACTATCTGGACCAACAGTGCTTTGATGAACTTGTGGATAGTATGCCACGAAGGATACAGGCATGCATCAATGCAAGAGGACGTCCTACTGGGTATTAGATGCACCGGTGTGTACAGCAGTCTGAACTATTACCTATGATGGTCACGCGGTATGATGGTATAACATGTAATGTGTGGTTTTAATGAGGAATAAAAGGGACGGAAATGATGTTTATGTTGATCTCTATTCCAATTTTTTGTAAAGGTTCCGGAACTCTCGGAACCGAGGTGATGCAAACCTTTTTTTGATGTTTGTATTTAGAAAGTGAATCACAGCCCTCAATTCACACGCGGCGGGATTTTCAATCAACGATGCCATCATAAATAATCACTACGTAAGACATACAATAAAGAGCGTGCTCTAAATGGCATCATTTCGTTCTTCTTGAACCATAGATACTACTGCGGATGAGTGAGAGTGCGTACGTAGCAGGGCCACGGAGAGAAATCGAAACGGAACTTACTTTTCGAACTACCCTCGTAGAAACGGCCTAGTGGTATGGCGGGCGCATGACGAAGTTAAAACAGTATACAAATATAGAAGAGAATGTGAAATCATGCTGGCGACGTTGTGGACTGAAAATGAGAAAATGTTGTGACATAAGCGACCTCGACATTCTCATATTGATCCAACGAGATCGTCAGTTACCATTGCAATGAGTACTGAGTATTCCACATTAAATCGAGCCTCATTGTAAACGTGTAGTCTGGTTAGGTGACTCAGGTTTCTTGTTATACCAGTTTGGTGGTGTCGTCCGGATTAGGTGGCATGGGTGGCCGAGCGGTTCTAGGCGCTACAGTCTGGAAGCGCGCGACCGCTACGGTCGGAGGTTCGAATCCTGCCTCGGGCATGGATATGTGGTGTCCTTAGGGTAGTTAGGTTTAAGTAGTTCTAAGTTCTAGGGGACTGATGACCTCATAAATTAAGTCCCATAGTGCTCAGAGCCATTTGAACCATTTTTTTGTCCAGATTACCTTTTAACCTACCAAGTTCTTGTCGAATCCATATCACGAGGAAGCATTACTATATTTTATTCTAGAGACGAACATACAGGCTGTTAAGAAGGTGGCAATAATGTTCTCGTTCGTTAGTGTACATTTTTCGAACAAGGGAATGGTCAGACTTGTCATGCCGAAACATGTATTGCTTTTTTTAGCACTGTTATTTAACTGTGCAAAAGGTCCGTATGCAAAACTGTAGCTGCTGGCATGAACTGGAAGTCACCTAAAAAAAATCACGAACATGGCTGTTTTTCCTGCTTGGCGCTTGCAGTGACGGCTGGCCACCCCTGGAAATGGCGAGTCGCGAGTGTAGTGCGCATGGTCGGCAAGTGCGGTCGTCTTATCGCGGCGTTCACTAAAGAGGAATATCGCTGCACGGTTTTGGTGGGAAGGGGAATCGAATATTCGTTTCTGTGGCATGCACGTCCTTTTAATTTCTGGTACGTATTTCGAAACATATCGTCCTGAAACTGGTTAGAGATGTGAAAGATGTTCTGTACATGTTCATCTATACTCCGCAAGCCACTTTACGGTGAACATTCAATCTCCCCTCACAGGTGATGGCGAACCCCGTAAATGTTTTGCTGCTTGCCATGGAGATATACCACAGACGCCAAATGAAGCAATCAACGGAAAACACGCGTGAAGACTATGTGCTGTGCGATATGGTTGTTAAACTTGTAGACGAGCATGTAAATGGCGCAGACATGTGGCTAGAAGCAACTGAAACACTCGATGTTGCAGACTGTGAATCTACAGACGGCGAAGACACGGACGAAAGTTGCACTCATGAAGACTCTTCGAGTGACAGCGCCACCTACTATCATCAATTATCTCCGAAAGTAACACCAGCAACTACAATTACCTTATCAGACAAAGAAAAAGCGGTGACGTATTGGTTGAACGAAAGTGGTAAGAAACACCTACGTGTCAGTACTGTTCAAAATAAGTATCGCTTTGTCCGTTCTGAACGTGAATTGTATAGATGGAGAAAGGAAGTCGCTGGACGACGTAAGAGTCGACTGGAAATTGCGACGGAGATAATTGCGCGACGTTTTTAAGCTGTTTACCGATGCCAAACAACAGTCATTTAGTGTCAGCGATACAACGTTACGTGATTGGGCGTTAGAGATAGCCTACGCGATAGGCGCTAAAGAATTTACAGCTTCTCAAAGTTGGATTAGTCGCTTCAAAAAATCACAT
This sequence comes from Schistocerca cancellata, assembly GCF_023864275.1. Lineage (NCBI taxonomy): Eukaryota > Metazoa > Arthropoda > Insecta > Orthoptera > Acrididae > Schistocerca > Schistocerca cancellata. The sequence goes on from NC_064630.1 coordinate 710,700,314, forward strand.
AAAATTGTGACAAGAAAAATAAACAGGTCGGAAAATGAAGTGACCCAAATCTAAATGACAGAAGCTTTTCTTACGAATGCAATAAATAAGATCGCTAGTTTTAGTGAATCGTACGTGTACAATGCAGATCAGTCAGGTTTTCAAAAAAAAAATGCGTGCGAAAAGACCACTGTCATTCAAAGGGGAAAAACATATTGAGCCGATTGCGCAGTCCACGACTGCACTCACCCATTCATACACTATAATGCTCATAATTAGTCTGTATGGTTCATTGCTGCCTCAACTATATGTGTGTCTTCAAGAACCAACTGGACGTTTTGGACCACGTGTCAAAAGAACAATGTTCTACGCAAACAATCTTGTGGTAGACGCATCGAAGTCTGGAAAAATGGAAAATGAAAACGTTACACTTTTCATGCCCCATGCTTTTCTTCCGTTCTGCGGGAACAAATCTCTTCGCCTTCTAGATTCGTGGTCAGGTCATAAAAGGTCTGATTCATTAAAAGCTGTATTTCGAGCCCACCCTGACAAAAAACTAGAGATACTTCAGATTCCACCCGGCACGACGAGCATAATTCAACCTTTAGACAGAGAATTTTTCCGTCAGTGGGAGGCATTTTACAGAAAGCTAACAGAGAAAATTATTGTGTGCACATCACTGCAATTTCCTGTCTATCACCGTGACAATATTCTCAAGCTGCAATCAGTAGTACATTATCAATTTTCCTCCCCACGGTTTCAGAATCTGATTAAATATACCTGGCACTCCTCGTAATATATACTGATACTAGGCCTGATTCATTCCTAACACCAGCCCAGTTTTGTCTACGGACATCTAACAACGTCTGTGATTCGCAGGGCTGTCATATGTCGTCTTTGCTTGTATGTTCTTGGTGCACAAAAAAACTATGTTTTGAACATTGTATCAATATTTCGCATTTTTGCGGTAATTACAAGAAATAAAATTTGGACGTGTTCTAAACCATATATTTATTTGTGTCTATTTCATAGCTATTTGGAAAGAATGTTGTAGATAACATATCAGCCATATTTGTCAACGAATGTTTAATTATTATACGATCGCTTTCACTGGGGGAATCAGCTCTCACTGCTGTGGCAAGAGAGCGGCGCGTAGCTAACGCCACCTTGTCACTAGATGGCGTTGGTATAACGTAGCGAGAGAGGTCAGGGTTGTACAAGGGGCAGTTATAAGTGCGTAAACCATGCGACAATAATTGCGTAGGCTTCCGCGGCCAGAGTCAGTCGACATAAAAGTTTTCTGGGTTTGGTACCGCGTCATAATGTAAAAAACTACTGCTGCTATAGAAAAGCCAACGTTTCGGCCACGATTGCAGCGGCCTTCTTCTGGGTCTGATGGTGCGTTCTAGCTATGCAGTGTCCTTTATAATTTGTTGTTAGTGTTCACTGCGCATGCCATTACGTCATAATTTTAAAAAGGTAGTTGGTTTATTGGTCACTTAAGGAAGAAGAAGAGGGAACTTTATTTTAATAGGTTATTGCGGTGGAGGGAGAACATGACCTCTGTTGTCCATTGGCTCTTGTGTTATGTGCCAAGATTGGTGGCCACTGTCGAATGAGAAGTTTGCTGTGTGTTTACCAGCTGCTGGACGTCGGCCGCGCGGCGGCAGTTACTCGCCGGTAGTGCTCGTGCCTCGTGTTGACAGTGCGGTCTGTTGGGCTCTGATTGCTGGCAGCCAAGATGGGGCAAGCCTGAGTCCATCCTCCCTGTTCATGTTGTTAGGGTGTTTGAGAATTTCGATGGCCTCTCTGATTTTGCGTTTCGTCTTGGTTGGCTGCTTGGCCAACACACAGGCTTCGCTAAATTTTATTTCTTTTCCGCAGTCAAGGTGGTGTTCTGCCACTGCGGATTTATTGTGTTGCCCTAGACGAATGTAACGCTCGTGCTCCCGAATGCGCGTTGCTATTGGCCTACCAGTCTCGCCGATGTATGCCTCTCCACATTCGCATTCCACCTTGTAAACACCTGCAGTGTGTAATGCATCCACCTTGTCCTTGGTGGAGCCTAGCACGTCCTGGATCCTACGACCACTATAGAAGACAGGCTGCACTTCAGCGCGACGAAGGTGTTTGCCTATTCGGTCAGTGACGTTTTTAACATACGGTAAGCGTACTGTTGGCTGCAGTTTGTCTATTTCCTGCTTATATTTCTTGCTTGTGTTGGTCGACAAGGCTGTGTTTATCGACTTATGGCTGTAGCCAATGGCTAAAAACGGTGTGCGTAATCTTTTGAGCTCAGGTGTGATGTTTTGAGCATCACTTAGGCGCTGACCACGGATTGACAAAGAGCGGATGACAGAGTTCTTCTGCGCTGGGTGGTGGTTGGATTGGGCGTGCAGATACCTGTCAGTATGTGTAGGCTTACGATATACTCTGTGTCCCAGTGTGCCCTCCGTTCTCCTGTACACTTCGACGTCTAGAAACGGGATAGTGCCATTCTTTTCTACTTCCAGCGTGAACTGTATCTTCCCGTGCATACTATTCAGATATTCGTGGAACTTGTGTAGCTCCGTTTCACCATGAGGCCATATAGCGAACGTGTCGTCCACGTATCTAAACCAGCAACGTGGTCGTAAAGGAGCTGAACCTAGGGCCGTTGCTTCAAAGGCTGCCATGAATATGTCGGCCGCCAGCGGAGATAGGGGAGACCCCATTGCTACGCCGTCTGTCTGCTCGTAGTATTTTCCTTGCCATTTGAAGTACGTTGAAGTCAGGCACAACTCAACCAGGTCGCATATGTCTGGCGGGAAACAGCACTCCGGCACACATCTGCGATAGAAGCTGAGAAAATTAGACAGGAAACTGTTCGAGTCCTACTACGTGCCAAGCCACAGAAACACAACCTTAACAGAGAGGAAAGAGCAGCTATCAGGGAACTGAAGAACAACGATGAAATTGTGATATTAACAGCAGACAAAGGCAATGCTACTGTCATCTTAGACACTTTGCAGTATGAAGACAAGATGAAAGAATTATTAAATGATCCCATCTACAAAGAACTAAGGGCGGACCCTACGGCGAAGATAATTCGAAAGACGCAGGCCGCGATTAAGGACTCGAGAATTGACGCTGACACAGCCAAGGGTCTTATTCCCAGAGTACCAGTCTCTCCTAGAATTTACGGTGTTCCAAAGATACATAAGGAAAGTTGCCCCTTGAGGCCAATAGTGAATGGGATCAATTCGCCCACTTACAACTTGGCAAAGTACCTAGCCCGCAAGCTAAGACGTCTAGGTGGCAAGACGGACTCTCATGTGAAGAACTCGACACACTTTATAGAACGCCTAAAAGGAGAAACAATTTTACCTACGGACATCATGGTCAGCTTTGACGTGAAATCACTGTTTACGAACGTGCCAGTAGATGAAACCATCCACATCCTTCAGGAGCATGTCCCGCCAGACATATGCGACCTGGTTGAGTTGTGCCTGACTTCAACGTACTTCAAATGGCAAGGAAAATACTACGAGCAGACAGACGGCGTAGCAATGGGGTCTCCCCTATCTCCGCTGGCGGCCGACATATTCATGGAAGCCTTTGAAGCAACGGCCCTAGGTTCAGCTCCTTTACGACCACGTTGCTGGTTTAGATACGTGGACGACACGTTCGCTATATGGCCTCATGGTGAAACGGAGCTACACAAGTTCCACGAATATCTGAATAGTATGCACGGGAAGATACAGTTCACGCTGGAAGTAGAAAAGAATGGTACTATCCCGTTTCTAGACGTCGAAGTGTACAGGAGAACGGAGGGCACACTGGGGCACAGAGTATATCGTAAGCCTACACATACTGACAGGTATCTGCACGCCCAATCCAACCACCACCCAGCGCAGAAGAACTCTGTCATCCGCTCTTTGTCAATCCGTGGTCAGCGCCTAAGTGATGCTCAAAACATCACACCTGAGCTCAAAATGTTACGCACACCGTTTTTAGCCATTGGCTACAGCCATAAGTCGATAAACACAGCCTTGTCGACCAACACAAGCAAGAAATATAAGCAGGAAATAGACAAACTGCAGCCAACAGTACGCTTACCGTATGTTAAAAACGTCACTGACCGAATAGGCAAACACCTTCGCCGCGCTGGAGTGCAGCCTGTCTTCTATAGTGGTCGTAGGATCCAGGACGTGCTAGGCTCCACCAAGGACAAGGTGGATGCATTACACACTGCAGGTGTTTACAAGGTGGAATGCGAATGTGGAGAGGCATACATCGGCGAGACTGGTAGGCCAATAGCAACGCGCATTCGGGAGCACGAGCGTTACATTCGTCTAGGGCAACACAATAAATCCGCAGTGGCAGAACACCACCTTGACTGCGGAAAAGAAATAAAATTTAGCGAAGCCTGTGTGTTGGCCAAGCAGCCAACCAAGACGAAACGCAAAATCAGAGAGGCCATCGAAATTCTCAAACACCCTAACAACATGAACAGGGAGGATGGACTCAGGCTTGCCCCATCTTGGCTGCCAGCAATCAGAGCCCAGCAGACCGCACTGTCAACACGAGGCACGAGCACTACCGGCGAGTAACTGCCGCCGCGCGGCCGACGTCCAGCAGCTGGTAAACACACAGCAAACTTCTCATTCGACGGTGGCCACCAATCTTGGCACATAACACAAGAGCCAATGGACAACAGAGGTCATGTTCTCCCTCCACCGCAATAACCTATTAAAATAAAGTTCCCTCTTCTTCTTCCTTAAGTGACCAATAAACCAACTACCTTTTTAAAATTATGACGTAATGGCATGCGCAGTGAACACTAACAACAAATTATAAAGGACACTGCATAGCTAGAACGCACCATCAGACCCAGAAGAAGACCGCTGCAATCGTGGCCGAAACGTTGGCTTTTCTATAGCAGCAGTAGTTTTTTACATTATGACGCGGTACCAAACCCAGAAAACTTTTATGTTATGCGACAATAATGTCTTACTTCATAAGATTGTTTACAGACTTCCAGGTCATGTCAGCAGCTAAAATTCTGCATACAGACTTCTTGCAATGTTAACTCACAGTGGTAAAAAAAGCAACACAGGTTTCGACATGGCAAGTCTGACCATTCCCTTGTTAGTTTTACGAAACTTATACGTTTCGAGAAAATGATGGTACGCAAGGGCGCACATGATTTTGTGCGAGCCAAATCGTCGAAGAAAGTGTGTTTTCATTTATTTGTTTATTTTTACTGGTGCTGTTTCCACGGCAGTCTACGACTACAAGCTAAAGCTCTTGAAAGGAGGAGCATAGTAATGTAATGCAGGATAATAGAGACGTATAGTTTCGAAAACTTTTTCATAAACGTGTTGGAGCCGGCCGAAGTGGCCTCGCGGTTCTGGCGCTGCAGTCTGGAACCGCGAGACCGCTACGGTCGCAGGTTCGAATCCTGCCTCGGGCATGGATGTGTGTGACGTCCTTAGGTTAGTTAGGTTTAACTAGTTCTAAGTTCTAGGAGACTAATGACCTCAGCAGTTGAGTCCCATAGTGCTCAGAGCCATAAACGTGTTGGAATTGACTGGCAATACAACCCAAATTCGCAACCTCTCTTATTCCTAGCTTCGCCGTTAACGGACTACGATGTGATGAAAAGTAGCTCAAATGGTTGAAATGGCTCTGAGCACTATGGGACTTAACTTCTGAGGTCATCAATCCCCTAGAACTTAGAACGACTTAAACCTAACTAACATAAGGACATTACATACTTACGTGCGCGATGCAGGATTCGAACCTGAGACCGTAGCACTCGCACGGTTGCGGACTGAAGCACCTAGAACCACTCGGCCACCGCGGCCGGCAAAAATGTAGTACTTTCACTTAAGCATGGGTGCTGAAAAATGTGTAAAATAGTTTCCTAAGTTCTCACTGATATGCTAGAAATTTGCTTACACTTCTAGTGTATAAACCCTTTGACTGAGAGTTTTTTTGTGTGTCTTATTTTGTAGTTGTATCTTCTGGTCGCATACAATGGCGAAACGTGCAGTGAGTGTCACACTTATTGTCGGTTTTTCCATCGCGATTACACCGGCCGCCTCTCTATTTCACGATATGTCTGGAACGTCCCTGCAAAATATTTGAACACCAACACATCAGTGTTATATCAATGTAGAACATTAATTAAATAAAGCAAATTTCATTAAATTGAGTGTGTTGTTGCTTAACACATTGTTTAAACATCGACAACCCTCTGTTTAATCCATGAAGCGATGAAGCCCACTTTGTACCGTGTTTAGTCGTTATGCTTTCTCACAAGGAATACGAGTATAGAAGCTTTACCACTTCACCATTTCTATTGTTAACACTGAGTGAGCAGCTATTATCAAATTGTGACTCAATATTTCTTCAAACTGGTGCTAATCTCTACACTACACCAGAACTGACGTGTTCCGAATCGACATTGGTAACACTAATTCTCATGTTAGCATTCGATCATGAGGCAGCGGATTAGAATCTCAGTTGTGAACAAAATTTCCGTTGCCAGTATTTGGAAAAAGGAGAAAGGGCGTCTTCTCATGCATTTCCACGTCGCGAGACGATACACCTGTCCTGAGAATAATTCCGAACTCCTCGTACTATCGTCTGACGATTATGTGACTGGCACTCTGGAAAGGTCAGTCTCCCCACCCCGCCCTCACCACCCGCCTGAGCCTAATGTTCTTTGAGAAGAACAGGTTGTTCTGGCGTAGCCACAAGTGTCGGAACGTAGACGACGAACAGAAGACCAGTGAAGGCGGTGAGGAAACGTCAGCCAATAGCTCATTGACAAGGACAGCGCCGCGTCAGGAGCACCGTCTGCAAGAAGTGAATACAAACGGCGCTCCTGCCAGCCTCGTTCGCTTAGATCGGCTCTGTATACGGACATTAGTGGACGGTTGTAGATCAGCACTCGCAGAACAGATTTTAGTGATCCGTATCAAGTGCTTACTTGGACTTCGTCTATAGCGAAGATTATTACAGTTCACATGTCGCTTGCGACACCGATGTAACTCCAAAGTTAAATATTGTCAATCTGCTTATAGAAATAAAACTATTAATGTTATTTTCTTGAATTGTTGTATAGCATTCCGAGAACGCAGCATCCTATAGGCAACCAATAAGCGACGAGTGGGCAAGATCCAACAAGCGTTATTTATCGGTTTCACCTTCTTCATTGTCTCTCGTCATCATAAAGAAAGCACAGTGATACATTCTCACGTACTCGTCATTGATACGCAACTAAAACGTCGGACACATGGTCTTCAGAAATCCCACCCAGCTCAGAGGCTTAGCAGACAATAGCGATGCTGGGTATGAGTAAGTGCTGTTTAATCACGTAGACAATGTTCAGCAACATTCAGACCCTTCTAGCAGAATTTACAGTTTTGTCTTTAACACTGTCTGCAAACAAGCCGCAAATGGGCTGTAAACTTTAGATAAGACAATATGATACAGCCGTCGTAATACTGCCATCGACTCTTAGTAAATGAAAGGGAAACGTGGTGGAGTTTATTTTAGAACACTGAAAGTTAATTAGTGGTGAAAGTTTTTCATCAGGCAAGATTTCTGTAGCAATCTGAATGAAGCAACAGAGGCCGTCAGGAGCAGACCACGGACGTCAGATCCCCGCGGCGGTAAGACGACAGTTTAATGAAGGAAATTCTCAGCTGTCGGCTCCAGTTGAATCTTCGCTTGGTTAAAAACTTTGTAAATGAAAAAGAAAGATATAAGAAAATTCACGAGCATATTTTGACAAAAGAACTCAGTCGCTCTGAAATTAAAGAAATACTACAATGATACTGAGCACTGAAAAGAAAAATTAAGAAAACTTTCAGGAACCATTGCTTCTTGTTTGTATTACCTTCATGTCTACTTAATCATTGCCCTCAGTCATCCTGAAACGTATGTATACTATAGACATACGCAAACATAAAAATACAGTTTTTGTTATATGTATGTTTGTGTAAATGTTTAAATATTCTGCTAAACCAATTTAAGATACTATTAAAGTCGTATAATAATTGTTATGTTTGTAATTTCACGTCTTTGATTTAACGTAAATTTGTAATAGTAGAAGTACGTAAAACTCGAGGGAGGAATTACTATTTAAAAATATTGAACAGAATCTCACTCTGAGCAGAACTTCAGTTCCTATATATCTTAAGGTGGGTTATACCGGTGACGTGGATGAAGTTACCATACCCGCCAAAAGACAGTGTATTAGTCAATCGCTTTATAGGCAGTGACTGGTAAACTGGTACCACAAGAGTGCACACACAGTGCTGGTGTCAGAAATCCTCTGCGCTAATCATTCACGCTGAAAAGGGACTTAATGCATAGTAGAATGTCGTACATATATCAGGAAAAAAAATGACCGGTGCTCTGTGCGTAGTGATGTTCCTAAAATTTGGCTCATAGTAATGAAATAGAGAGCGTACTGTGCTCTACATAGCAATGTGGCTTGTTGAAGCATATTAAAGATAGAAAAGCTTTGCTCTAAATTACGAATACCAGCTTCAAAACAACAGTATATCACGTTCATTTGGCGGGGAAAGAATTCCTAGTGACGTTTTATCCAGCGAAGACTAATGTGCAATCAGTAAGCGATCTGTACAAAATGTAGCCATATTCATGAACAGCTACTAAATGAGCACAAAACATCCTGGACCTTGCCCATCCAAGGTGTGATCTATGCAATGAATTGATTTCTCTCTGTCGAGGGGTACATACCGTCCTCTTATGTTGCTATTCAGTACACAGAAAATTATAAACTTCGTGTTCATTATAGTTGAAGAGTACCCTGACGTTTATTTCGTAGTGCTTTTCAGTGTGTAGTGCATATAACGTAATAACGTACTGTAGATTACTGTTACAAATATATAATTGACTAGTAATGCTCCTTCACAATAGGAAAGCCAGTATAAGCTAGTAAAGAATATATTCTTTGAAATTTGTCTGAAGCAGAGTTAAGCGTTCAAAAGCTTCATGTTGAAGAATGCAATTTTAAGTGCACTTTTAGATCACTGATGTAACAAAACATCACCTCCAATGCTGTTGCAATATATTCAGATAGCCAGTGTATTTAATTACTCTCAGTCCTAAACTATTTCAAAGATAATGTCCTCAGATGCACACTACTTCCAATAATATAGTAAATATGAGAGATCAGCAATTTTATAAAGGTAATTCAAATTTTAAAGTGCCTAAATTCTTAGTCTAAATTGTCATAGAAATGTTCTGTATGTGTTACCTCCAAGATGTTATAGATTGTAAAACTGAAGTGCATATACTCTTGCAAATGAATCATACGATATTTAATACACGAAACAGATCTAATTGTACATAAAGACACCTAAGTTCATAAAAGTTGGTTTCGTTAGTAACTGAAGTAGTTTGGCACATATAACAGATACTGTACAGTGTAAACAAGTTGATTGTTTATATTATTTACTCATTCCAGGTACATTCAGTATGCAGGATTTGAATATCGATATATCAGCAAGAGACTGTGTTTGTTTCACAGGGTAGTAAACATCATTAGAGAATGGATTAGCTTTAATATTTCACTGTTTATGTACAAATGTTGCATTCAGATTCTGTCAGGCCCAACAATTTCATTCCGAAGTTTTCACAAAATTTTAAGCACAGAACCTGGCAGCCGAACTGATTAATAGTAAGTACCAGCGCCCATCTTAGCTATATGTGCTGCATAGCCACAAACTTTGTTGGTGTGGAGCTGGATTAAGCACGTATTTGATTTGGTAACAGCCATAGTCCAGTATATCATTGTGTCTTCGGATACTGACTAACTTTAAAGTTAAATTAGGTAACGATCGAGACACACTGGAACTGTTTAGTGAGGAGCAAGTTAGATACTGTGAGAAACGTGAAGTTATTACTATTACTTTCCTGTATTAATAAAGTGACAATGTAAAAATTAATCTATTGGGTGATCGTCAATTTGCTCCAAATTAATCAGTTTCATTAGTTGCGCAGTTGTAACTACTGACGTAACCTTGATTATTGTCAGTTTTACCAATTAAAGAGCGTGATTGAACTCGTAAGGTTATTGTGATAATCTGATGTAAATGTTTCGTTAACTGAGGCTTCTCGTACGACAAATGGTGGATTTTGCTATTACGTGAAACCAAAACAAGACACTTCACTCTGAGTCTCCGTCCCGAGGTCCACATGTTTATACCACCGATTTCATTCTCCCATTGCCTTATGAGTTCATCTAACGATACTTGAAACAGAAGCGAACAAGACCATTTCCTTGAACTGCTGTACGTGCTTCAGAAGGATCATATACTTCACCAGGCCATTTCCTTGAACTGCTGTACGTACTTCAGAAGGATCAGGTACTTCACCAGGGTGCTTCATTTGAGGTCTTGTATCTGTGAGAGTCAGACAGATTAGTTCTCTAGCTGTTCCATTTACTCTGAATTCTTCTAAAGTGTCCAAAAGCGTTTGTCTGTCAACGGAGTCATACACTGTCTTACAGTTCATAACGATGAAAAATGTGTTGGTACTTCGATGAATCCTTAACACCGTCTGCAGACACGGTATCTGTTCATCATACCATTTATACAGGGTGAAAAGTATTTAAACCGACAAACTCTGGGAGGTTGTAGGGGACATCGAAACAAATATTTTTCTCTAGTGTCATTTTTTCCTATGAGTATTTAAACCAGTAGAGGAATATTCATCTGACGGCAAATTAATTAAACCAACAAACACTTTCCCATTTTTTATGACAAAGAGACAACAAATTACCACAACCCAATTTCAATTACAGTAGATTTTCAAACCTTCCTCCATTGGCACGTAAACAAAAGTTACACCGTCGGTTTATGTTCTGTCTGACACGGGCAAAAACCCCAAGAGTATCCTGAATTGCTCCTGCTGCTGCTACTATCCGGGCAACCAGAGCCTCTTCTGATGCAACAGGAGTTGCGTATACAAGGTTGCGCATCTCTCCCCACACAAAAAAGTCCAGAAGGACGTATCTGGGGATGGAGCTGGCCATGGTACAGGACCATCTCTGCCAATCCACGTTTCTGGGAACCGTCGGTCCAAGAATCGACGCACACGACGACTGAAATGTGCCGGCACCCCGTCATGTTGGAACCACATGCATTGTCTTGTAGGGAGCGGGAATTCTTCAGCAATTCTGGCAATGCTCTGGAGATAAAATTGTAATACTGCTAGCCATTTAATGGCCTAGGTAGCACATACGCCCAATTAAACAGTCCCCAACAACACCGACCCACACATTAACGAAGAACCGCACTTGATGAGCGCAAGTAACTGTGGCGTGTGGGTTATTCTCACTCCAAACATGAGAATTGTGCCATGTTGAAGACTCCATCACGCCCGAAAATTGCTACATCGGTAAACAACACAGAAGATGGAAATGTAGGATGCATTTCACACTTTTCCAGGTACCACTGCGAAAACTGTGCTCTGCGTGGATAATCACCTGGTTCCAGGTTGTGGACACGCTGTAAGTGAAATGGACGTAACAATTCCTCTCGATGGGCTGTTGTCCGCCGCTCGTGGTCTCGCGGTAGCGTTCTCGCTTCCCGAGCCCGGGGTCCCGGGTTCGATTCCCGGCGGGGTCAGGGATTTTCACCTGCCTCGAGATGACTGGGTGTTTGTATTGTCCTCATCATTTCATCATCATCCAGGAAAGTGGCGAAATTGGACTGAGCAAAGGTTGGGAAGTTGTACGGGCGCTGATAACCACGCAGTTGAGCGCCCCACAAACCAAACATCATTATCTTCATCGAAGGGCTGTTCTTACATTCGTCTGATTCGTCCCCATGTTACGTGCAATTGCACGAGTGCTGATTGGGGGATCCCTCTCCACATGCTGCAAAACAGCTTCCGCAAATGGCAGCGTTCTTACCGTGCGACGGCCTCCCTGTCCAGGTAATCTGCTAAATGACCCGGTCTCACTGCAGCAAAGGTCGTATGATGCGGGATACGACGATTAGGATATTGTTGTTGATAAACCCGCTGTACAGCTCGTCCGTTGTGGTGCTCTACGTAGTACGCACCAACCATGTCAGTGTACTCACTCCAGGTGTATCGCTCCGTTAGTAAATAGAGACAACGCAGTACTACACCGGTAGACAGCAGTTTACAACTGAAGTGCGTAATATACCCTCTAACAACCGAAGATCGTAATACGGCCTCCATCGGTTTAAATAATCCTCATACGAAAAAATGACATCAGGGAAAAATATTTGTGTTGATAACCCCTACAATCTCCCAGAGTTTGTCGGTTTAAATACTTTTCACCCTGTATACCCTGACGCCAGCTTCATATCCGTTCAACACTATTAAAGAGCTGTCCGGAAATAAAATTCGCAAATAATAGCAAAAATATGGGCGTCTGTAGTTATTGAAGTTGGTTTATCACTATTATTACGCACAGATACATAATAGATTTCTTTCAGCCATTTTGAATCATTTCTGTTTCCCATATTTGCGTTAACAATGCATAAATTCTTCATATAAGGTTATCTCCTATTTGTAACATTTTTCCACTTATGTCGTCTTTTCGACGTGTTTTGTTATTTCTGAGTAACTGAATTATATCTCTTACTTCCTTAATTATTTCAGAATGAGAGCCCGGAATTGGCACAGGTTCAGTCATGCCACTGGATAATGATGGTTCAATACATACTGGATGTTCCGCAGTCAGCTAGTTTCATGGATTTTCCTTTATTGTTTGTCTCTGGTTTTCTATTAATTTAACGAAGACGTGTTGATGCTTTATCCTTAGATAATTGCTCACGACATGTCTTTTGGAAATTTCTGATGTTGGGGATTTGCTAGAAATTCCGCTCTATCTGTGAGCCTGCTTTCGTCGTAGGCGCGTTTTCTGGATGACTAGCCTCTGAGTTTCTATATTTTCAGGAAGGAGTCCCATATTTTAACGGTTCGATCTCCATTCCACTGTTTCCATTGTATGACTCGCTCACCGACAGCTTCATTTTAATTTCTGTTCCGCCTTCTGTGTTTACATTCCCAGAGTGGCTTCCAATCACTCACACGTGGAAACGGTTAGCAGTTCTACCGTCCTCTGTTACAGTTTACGGTTAACTTTTACAATCGATATCTGTAGGTATGGCAATCAGCCCACTTCCAGTTTGTCCATTTTTCAGTGAGTAAATTTTCGTAAATTCACTAATTTACTAAAATAAGCATATTTCGTTGCCAGAGCCTTATGTGACGAATGTTCGCGTTTGATTTGATTGCATCTTTTCCTTTATTTGAGCATTCCAGGAACGAGAAACTGGCAGTACTGAGCTTTAGAACCCGATTACAAAATGAGTGAAGTAGTTTTTACTTCGGACTAGTTCTGAAATTAGTGCTTCAGTCCCTTCATAAACAGAGAATATCGTGTCCCTGCTGTCTTCCCTTCTTCCCATTCTGGATCGAACCCAAGTACGTCCGGCGTTTCATCGTTTAGCCGTTTTGCTCTGATCGCAAGGGCTAAGGCACTACCAGGGGCAGTGGATGCCTAAACAACTGCGTCCTTCATGTACAAAATAATGTACAAGCGTAAATTTTGATAGTGTCATAATACACAATGTGAAAAAAGTATACGGACGCATGGCTGAAAATGACTTACAAGTTCGTGGCGCCCTCCATCGGTAATTCTGGAATTCAATATGGTGTTGGCCCACCCCTAGCCTTGACGAGCAGCTTCCACTCTCACAGGCATACGTTCAGTTAGGTGCTGGAAGGTTTCTTCGGGAATGGCAGCCCATTCTTTATGGACTGCTGCACTGGGGAGAGGTATGGGTGTCGGTCGATGAGGCTTGGCACGTAGTCGTCATTTCAAAACATCCCAAAGGTGTTCTATGTAATTCAGGTCTGGACTGTGCAGACCAGTCCATTGCAATGATGATACAATCATGCAACCACTCCGCCACAGGCCGTGCGTTATGAATAGGTGCTCGATCGTGTTGAAACATGCAATCGCCATCCCCGAATTGCTCTTCAACAGTGGGAAACAAGAAGGTGCTTTAAACATCAGTGTAGGCCTGTATTGTGATAGTGCCATGCAAAACATCACGGGGTGCAAGCCCCCTCCATGGAAAACACGAACACACCATCACACCACCAGCTCCGAAGTTTACTGTTGGCACTACGCATGCTGGCAGATGACGTGCACCGGATATTCGCCATAACCACACCCAGCCATCGGATCTCTACATTGTGTACCGTGATTTGTCACTCAACGCAACGTTTTTCCGCTGTTCAATCGTCCATTGTTTACGCTCCTTACACCAAGCGAGGTGTCGTTTGGCATTTACCGGCGTGATATGTGGTTTATGAAATCGACCATGAATTCCAGGTATTGTCACCTCCCGACTAAGTATCATAGTACTTGTAGTGGATCCGGATGCAATTTGGAATTCCTGTGTGATGGTCTGGATAGATGTTTTCCTATTACACATTACGTCCCTCTTCAGCTGTCGGCGGTCTCTGTCAGTCAACAGACGGGGTCGGCATGTACGCTTTTGTGCTGTACGTGTCCCTTCACGTTTCCATTTCACTATCACATCGGAAACAGTGGACCTAGGGGTGTTTAGGAGTGTGGAAGTCTCTCGTACAGACGTATGCCACAAGTGACATCCAATCACCTGATTTCTGAGGAGCGCGCGTTCTGCTCTCTCATGACGTCTAATGGGTACTGAGGTAGCTGATAATGGAGTACCTGGCAGTAGGTGGCACCACAATGCACCTAATATGAAAAATGTGGGGGTTTCCGGATACTATTGACCGCATAGTGTATCAAACGAACAGTCCAGTCCACATGGTATTACCATCACCTCACTTGTTGTATGACATCGTAACAGCTTTTCGTTATGTACAGTACTTTTTCCCTTCTTTAAGTCGATCGCAGTTGTTTTATTGCTTCAGTTGCTACAGACACTATAAGAAAAAAAAATACGCACCAAGAAGAAATTATCCGAAATGGCGGGAAATCGATAGATGCGATGAACATGATTACAATTTCAGAAAAATTGGTTGATATACTCAAGTGAAAAAGCTTCACAAGATTATCAAGTTGATATCGCATTGGTCCATCTCTGGCCATTATGGGAGCAGTTTTTCGGCTTGGCACTGACTGATAGAGTTGTTGGACATCGTGCCCTATTCTGTCCAGTGAGCTCGTTTTATCGTCAAAGTCCCGAGTTGGTTAGAGAGCTCTGCCTATAATGCTCCACACGTTCTCAATTGGGGAGAGATCCGCCACCGCTGCCGGCAAAAAAAAAAAAAAAAAAAAAAAAAAAAAGGTTTGGAAATCACGCTTAGAACACGCTTAGAAGCAGTAAACCCTCTACGTGTGCTGGCGGGCATTATCTCACCGATAATTTATGTTTGTGTAAGGCCGGTAGATCGCTGTCATTGTTATACTTGATTTTTGTAATAACTGTGATTTGGTTTTCACTGCTCGTTTTACCTCTTCTGCTGGGGAGGTGCTGGTCCGTTTTGTGGGGGTCAGTTGTGCTCCAAACTGGAAGATCGTTGCATGTTGTTTTCCCTGTCTGCCTATCCAGACACAGCAGCACCGCTCTGGCGCTCGTAGTTTGCCCAGAGGGCTCAGTTGCAGTTGTTTGAGCTGCCGTAGCACCACTCCGAATCTACCTGTTGCGGTGCTATCAAGAATGGTAATGACATAATCTGGAGGGCAGCGCTACTGCCATGGAAGAAGCGGCAGATAATCCTTTGGTACGTCGTCAGACCCAAGGATCAGCGCTTCAGCCGAGACTGCTCACATCGTCGGACTGGGGCCTTGTGTGGCAGCTTAAGATGAGAAGCGGCGGCTACAACTTCAGCCACTGCTGGAAGCCGCTGTGACTAGGGGCGGGCGAGTCACGGGGCGGCACTAGTTGTGCTGTCTGCACTGTCCTGAAAAGTTTTGGATGTGGCATGGAGGGCAGAAGCTGTAGTCGGGGGGACGCAGGATGAACAGACGAGGAGTTGGTTGGTAGCCAGCAAAGGCGACACGTTCAACTGAAACGCGGGATGCTGAACAGCCAGGCAGCCACGTGAAGGGCGGACGCACCTTTATCTGGTGGTCGGAGAAGACAGCAATCATAACCAGACACAGCAAACCACGGTTTCGTTAGAGTTGAAAAATACAGAACACGAGGAGTGCGCTTTACTGGCGTTCAATGATTGGTGGGCAGCTGACAGGTTGTTAGAGTGAGGCTGCACGGTTGATACTGTGAACAGTGAAGACAGGCAGTGGCTGGTGTATGTGCTTTTGATACAAGGTGTGAGTTACATGTTCTGATATTACACCGTCTGGCCGTTTGCTCCCAAGAGTGTATTATCTCAATGCTGAGGTGTCCTCTGCCATTCTACGAGGTGCATTCAAGTTCTAAGGACTCCGATTTTTTTCTCTCCGGACTGGAAAGAGATAGAAACATGCGCATTGTTTTAAAATGAGGCCGCATTCATTGTCAATACATCCTAGAGATGGCAGAACCGTACGGCAGATGGAATTTTACCGCCAGCGGCGAGAATGAGAACTGTTTGAAGTACTTAAAATGGCGACGTTTTCCTTACTTGAACAGCGTGCAATCATTCGCTTTCTGAATTTGCGTGGTGTGAAACCAATTGAAATTCATCGACAGTTGAAGGACACATGTCGTGATGGAGTTATGGATGTGTCGAAAGTGCGTTTGTGGGTGCGACAGTTTAATGAAGGCAGAACATCGTGTGACAACAAACCGAAACAACGTCGGGCTCGCACAAGCCGGTCTGATGACATGATCGAGAAAGTGGAGAGAATTGTTTTGGGGGATCGACGAATGACTTTTGAACAGATCACCTCCAGAGTTGGCATTTCTGTGGGTTCTGTGCACACAATCCTTCATGACGACCTGAAAATGCGAAAAGTGTCTTCCAGGTGGGTGCCACGAATGCTGACGGACGACTACATGGGTGCCCGTGTGGCATGTTGCCAAGCAATGTTGACACGCAACGACAGCATGAATGGGACTTTCTTTTCGTCGGTTGTGACAATGGATGAGACGTGGATGCCATTTTTCAATCCAGAAACAAAGCGCCAGTCAGCTCAATGGAAGCACACAGATTCACCGCCACCAAAAAAATTTCGGGTAACTGCCAGTGCTGAAAAAATGATGGTGTCCATGTTCTAGGCGCTCCAGTCCGGAGCCGCGCTGCTGCTACGGTCGCAGGTTCGAATCCTGCCTCGGGCATGGATGTGTGTGATGTCCTTAGGTTACTTAGGTTTAAGTAGTTCTAAGTTCTATGGGACTGATGACCGCAGCAGTTGAGTCCCATAGTGCTCAGAGCCTTAGAACTTGAATGCACCTCGAACAAGAGAGAGTTGTGTATGATATTTGTAAAGACTCTGAAGGCGCGTAGACTGAGAGGCTATGGTGGACCAGTTCTGTGTGGTACCCTGGTGGAGCTCTCTGGTGGCAGAGGTAGATTCAATCATCTAAGCACAGTAAGTTAAATGAATTATCATTTATCTCACTGTGCTTAGATGACTGTCTGATAGCAACGGTCAACTGGCAGAAAGTGTGAGTATTGAGCTTTATGTTATTCTGTGTTCTTATGGAGATTTTAAAATTTTGTTACTCTAATTTTTACGTAGCAGTAGCTCTGTGCAGTATGTTCCTGATCTCCCATTAACTATCTAAAGGTTTTTTCATACCAAAATACTTGTTGTTAATAAAAGTTTTTATAAAACAGGCCGACCCCTGCACAGCCTACTGCCCAGATCCAAATCTTCGCCACACCGTGACTATCAGAGAGTTCTCAGGCATGCCTTCCTGATAAGACAGTCTGATTTGGAAAATGTAATGGATACGGCAGTGGTTCCTCAAGGAGTTTCCTTTAAGAGTTTTTGAAATATGCAAATTGACGAGATTTGACCAGGATTTTTTGTTTTGAGTCATCAGTCTTCTGACTGATTTGATGCGGCACGCTACCGATTCCTCTCCTGTGCCAACCTCTTCATCTCAGAGTAGCACTTGCAACCTATCTCCTCAATTATCTGCTAGATTTACTCCAATCTCTGACTAGGAATTTAGTTGCATTAATGCATAGCTGTGTAATGAAGCTCATCTTGTAGATGAAACCCGTGAAAGATACTGAATTTTCCGTGTATATGTTCGATAACTAAGCACTCACAATTAGAACTTTGAAATCCAAATAACTACTGACGAAATTTATCTTGAAGAGCCTGCTTTAATTAAGCTGTTGATCTAAGCTGTGTGTCGTGCTTCAGCTTAGAGCGCTATATCGACTTACCTGACAGCTTTAAAGGTTACGAAAGACAGCATAAGAGAACATGGCGAAGTAAAGCACTTTTACAAACATATAAATCGATAAGGCTACAGTCCCCTCACCATGAACCACAGACCTTGCCGTTGGTGGGGAGGCTTGCGTGCCTCAGTGGTACAGATAGCCGTAACGTAGGTGCAACAACAACGGAGAGGCCAGACAAACGTATGGTCCCTGAAGAGCTGCAGCAGCCTTTTCAGTAGTCGCAGGGGCAACAGTCTGGATGACTGACTGATGTGGCCTTGTAACACTAACCAAAACGGCCTTGCTGTGCTGGTACTGCGAACGGCTGAAACCAAGGGGAAACTACGGCCGTAATTTTTCCCGACGACATGAAGCGTTACTGTATGCATAAATGATGATGGCGTCCTCTTTGGTAAAATATTCCGGAGGTAAAATAGTCCCCCATTCGGATCTCCGGGCGGGGACTACTCTGGAGGACGTCGTTATCAGGAGGAAGAAAACTGGCGTTCTACGCATCGGAGCGTGGAATGTCAGATCCCTTAATCGGGCAGGGAGGTTAGAAAATTTAAAAAGAAAAATGGATAGGTTAAAGTCAGATGTAGTGGGAATTAGTGAAGTTCGGTGGCAGGAGGAACAAGACTTTTGGTCAGGTGAATAAGGGTTATAAATACAAAATCAAATAGGGGTAATTCAGGAATAGGTTTAATAATGAATAAAACAATAGGAGTGCGGGTAAGGTACTACAAACAGCTCAGCGAACGCATTATTGTGACCAAGATGGACACGAATCCCACGCCTACGACAATAGTACAAGTCTATATGCCAACTAGCCCTGCAGAAATGTATGATGAGATAAAAGAAATTAATCAGATAGTGAAGGGAGACGAAAATTAAATAGTCATGGGTGACTGGAATTCGATAGTAGGAAAAGGAAGAGAAGTAAACGTAGTAGGTGAATATGGATTGGGCTTAAGAAATGAAACAGGAAGCCGCCTGGTGGAATTTTGCACAGAGCACAACTTAATCATAGCTAACACTTGGTTCAAGAATCATAAAAGAAGGTTGTATACATGGAAGAATCCAGGAGATTCTTACAGGTTTCGAATAGATTATATAATGGTAAGACAGATATTTAGGAACCAGGTTGTAAATTGTAAGACACTTTCAGGGGCAGATGTGGACTCTGACCACGATCTATTGGTTATGAACTGTAGATTAAAACTGAAGAAACTGCAAAAAGGTGAGAATTTAAGGAGATGGGACCTGGATAAACTGACTAAACCAAAGTTTGTACAGAGTTCCAGGGGGGCATAAGGGAACAATTGACAAGAATGGGGGAAAGAAATACAGTAGAAGATGAATTGGTAGCTTTGAGGGGTGAAGTACCGAAAGCAGCAGAGGATCAAGTAGGTAAAAAGACGAGGGTTAGTAGAAATCCTTGGGTAACAGAAGAAATATTGAATTTAATTGACGAAAGGAGAAAATATAAATATGCAGTAAATGACGCAGGCAAAAAGGAATACAAACGTCTCAAATGAGATCGACAGGAAGAGCAAAATGGCTAAGCAGGGATGGCTAGAGGACAAATGTAAGGATGTAGAGGCTTATCTCACTAGGGTATGATAGATACTGCCTACAGGAAAATTAAAGAGACCTTTGGAGAAAAGAGAGCCACTTGTATGAATATCAAATGGAAACCCAGTTCTAAGCAAAGAAGGGAAAGCAGAAAGATGAAAGGAGTATTTAGAGGGTCTATACAAGGGCAATGTACTTGAGGGCAATGTTATAGAAATGGAAGAGAATGTAGATAAAGATGAAATGGGAGATACGATACTGCGTGAAGAGTTTGATAGAGCACTGAAAGACCTAATTCAAAACAAGGCCCTGGGAGCCGACAGCTTCATTTTAATTTCTGTTCCACCTTCTGTGTTTACATTCGCCGAGTGGCTTCCAAATTTCGTGGATGATATCTATGATATGTTATAGAGGTGTGGCCACCCTTTTGGATCTTGATCTCATATCTCACGAGTGAAAGCTTCGGCGTTCTTTTTCAGGCAGTCGGTTGCCTTTAGCTATGGATCGTTCGGTTGGAATCTACGATTGATTTGTGTGAGCCGTGCGCGACTCGTGTTCGTGTCGTTTATTACTTGACACCTTGTCATTGCGGTACCGCCGCCCCGTTTCTTATTCGATTTACTGGCGTCACGTCCTGCCCGTGAATGGCAGCAGCAGCGCTATCAATAAGAGCACTGTCGTACTATTTTTGGAGCGACCGCTAGTTTTTCCGGGTCGTGGTGTGCGGTTAGTTAAGTCGGGATGGAGCTCCAGTGAGGTCTGCGCAGACAGTACTCGCCCGAACTTTGGCGACACACATGCACTGGCCGACGAAAGGAGACCTGAGCACGGACGACCATTGGTTAGTCGTTCGGTCGGTCATCTCACCGGGCGACGTCTATTTGGTCTTCCGACTGCTTCTGGGTTCTCTGTGTGTGTCGACCTGCGATTCGTTCTTGTTGGTCCACAGTGACTGGTTTTAGTATTGTTTGAGTTGTCTGTGGAAGCGTTTTCGCGGAACCTTGTGTCGCTTGTGTGGTTTGACTGGGCAGTTATTTTAATGCTGTGTGTGTGCTCGTGAGTCGGTTGGGGGCTAGCAGCAAGCAAATCTTCGCTGCGCGTGGCCAGGCCGGAGCCGTTGGCGGTGTGCACGCGCTGGCGGATCGTGAGGCGCTAGCTGCGAGAGCAACAAGTTCGTTGCCCTCCTAACCTGAACACTGAAGTTGAGTGATCAGTTAATCTGTTAATAAACCTCATCCACTGTAACATCTCTTCGTTCATTTGTGGGTTGTTGTCCCCTTGGCCATTCGGGTTGCAGCATCGTATAATGTGCTGGAGTATGAGAAATCTTGTAGCTGTTTTCGTGATTAATTATTAAATTGACTGTTACTTATCAGTTCCTTATCATCCTCTACCATTTCCATAGTATTGTCCTCAAGTACATTGCCCTTGTATAGACCCCTCTTCCACCTTTCTGCTTTCCCTTCTTTGCTTAGAACTGGATTTACATCTGAGCTCTTGATATTCGTACAAAGAGAACTACTTGTATGAATATCAGGAGCTCAGATGGAAACCCAGTTCTAAGCAAAGAAGGGAAAGCAGAAAGGCGGAAGGAGTGTATAAAGGGTCTATACAAGGGCAATGTACTTGAGGACAATACTATAGAAATGGAAGAGGATGTAGATGAAGATGAAATGGGAGATATGGTACTGCGTGAAGAGTTTGGCGGAGCACTGAAAGACCTGAGTCGAAACAAGGCCCCAGGAGTAGACAACATTCCATTAGAACTACTGACGGCCTTGGGAGAGCCAGTCCTGACAAAACTCTACCATCTGGTGAGCAAGATGTATGAGACAGGCGAAATACCCTCAGACTTCAAGAAGAATATAATAATTCCAATCCCAAATAAAGCAGGCGTTGACAGATGTGAAAATTACCTAACCATCAGTTTAATAAGTCACGGCTGCAAAATACTAACGCGAATTCATTACAGACGAATGGAAAAAGTGGCAGAAGCAGACCTCGGGGAAGTACAGTTTGGATTCCGTAGAAATGTTGGAACACGTGAGGCAATATTGACCTTACGACTTATTTTAGAAGCTACATTAAGGAATGGCAAACCTACGTTTCTACCATTTGTAGACTTAGAGAAAGCCTTTGACAATGTTGACTGGAATGCTCTCTTTCAAATTCTAAAGGTGGCAGGGGTAAAATACAGGGAGCGAAAGGCTATTTACAATTTGTATAGAAACCAGATGGCAGTTATAAGAGTCGAGGGACATGAAAAGGAAGCAGTGGTTGGGAAGGGAGTGAGACAGGGTTGTAGCCTTTCCCAGATGTTATTCAATCTGTATGTTAAGCAAGCAGTAGAGGGAACAAAAGAAAAATTCGGAATATGTATTAAAATCCATGGAGAAGAAGTAAAAACTTTGAGGTTCACCGATGATATTGTAATTCTGTCAGAGACAGCAAAGGACTTGGGAGAGCAGTTGAACGGAATGGACAGTGTCTTGAAAGAAGGATATAAGATCTACATCAACAAAAGCAAAATGGGGAGAATGGATAATAGTCGAACTAAGTCGGGTGACGCTGAGGAACTTAGATTAGGAAATGAGACACTTAAAGTAGTACAGGAGTTTTGCTATTTGGCGAGCAACATAGCTGATGATGGACGAAGTAGAGTGGATTTAAAATGTAGACTGGCAATGGCAAGGAAAGCGTTTCTGAAGAAGAGAAATTTGTTAACATCGAGTATAGATTTAAACGTCAGGAAGTCGTTTCTGAAAGTATTTGTATGGAGTGTAGCCATGTATGGAAGTGAAACATGGACGATAAATAGTTTATAGAAGAAGAGAATAGAAGCTTTCGAAATGTGGTGCTCTAGAAGAATGCTGAAGATGAGATGGGTAAATCACATAACTAATGAGGAGGTACTGAATTGAATTGGGGAGAAGAGGAGTTTGTGGCACAACTTGAATAGAAGAAGGGATCGGTTGGTAGGACATATTCTGAGGCATCAAGGGATCATCAATTTAGTATTGGAGGGCAGCGTGGAGGGTAAAAATCGTAGAGGGAGGCCAAGAGATGAATACACTAAGCAAATTCAGAAGGCTGTATGCTGCAGTACGTACTGGGAAAAGAAGAAGCTTGCACAGGATAGAGTAGCATGGAGAGCTGCATCAAACCAGTCTCAGGACTGAAGACTACAATAACAACAACAAGGTTACAGTTTCAGGCAAAAGAAACGTATTGATATAATGGAAAGACTAACACAATGCAGTTAAAATTTTACTTAATGTAATGTAAACGTTTGACTTCACAACACCTAAAATTATTCTATAAATACACATTCTAAGGCAGTAAGCGACGTACCACAAAGGAATTATCCGACTAGAACGGAAATCGGTAGATGTGATGTACATGTACAGATAAACTAATGATTACAGTTTCAGAAAGAAATTGATCCTTTATTCAATAGAAAGAGCTCCACAAATTCAGCAAGTCAATGACGCATTGGCCCACCTCTGGTTCTTATGCAAGCAGTTATTTTAGTTAACATTGTCTGACAGATGTATTGGATATCCTTTTGCTTTACTTAATGTGTATCATATTACATATTCCCCTCTCTTCTGTTGTCCGCGAAACCGGTCACTGTTTACGAATAAAAGTGTTTTTATATGATCAAGGTGTAGGGAAGCAGCCTACTCACGCCGTAAGAAATTCACATCAGCCTTTCCATTGTGTGCCAGCCTGCCCACTGTAACTAGCTCTGACGTCATAAATGTTGCGCAATACTTTAAAAATCAAGTAAATCACCTGAAACGTTTCTAGCATGTCAGCAGTAATTCTAAATCAATGTGTGTTGAATATCAGTTCAATAACTTTAACCATTTTCGAAATTTGGACGTTTTTCTGTAAAAATCATTGGCGCAACAGAAAAGAACTATAAACTTAAAAATTTATATTTAGATTCCTTTTTCATTATAATTTAGTAGGAACAGTATTCTGGTTCTCACAAATTAAAATTTTAGTTGAAATTCATGATTTTCTGGTTTTTGTCTTAGAAATTAAGGAAGCAAGATAGATTAAGTAGGCGAATAAATAAAGCTAGGATGTTTAAATTTAAGTAGAAGGGAGATCCGCCATAATCGAAAGGTGTGAGAAGTTTCAACTGAAAAACTATAAAACTATAGCGATAGCGTATCTCCAAATGGCAAGTTCAGAGCTCGTCTACTGTGTGTAGTGTAATTAAACTAATTCTCTCTCCCAAAATATTTGACTTAGCCACGTCAGACTGTTTTTATGATTACTCACCTGTGTGCTGATTGCACATTTAAATTGAGAGGTTCATCGGCCATTAGTAAAGGAAGCAATGATTTATTTGATAACTTGAAGCGGTGCATTACTAGCCCAGCGGCTAGTCGGGAGAGTGGATTTGATCAGGCGTTCCCTTAGCCGTCCGCACCGCGGCTTTATATATAAGAACGCTGCGCGATAGAAAAAGGCCCCAGTTCTCTCCATACGCTGATTAGCGCATGAACTGGGCAGGGAGTCGTGTCGCGTCGGTATCATTGCTATAAACAGCCTCGGATGCCGTAATAAGTTACTCGGGATACGCGTAGCCATGAAATCGTTTTCGAGTGAAGTGTTAATTCTGGGATGACTTTAATGATCTATCTTCAGTTTGCGTATGTCATATTTTCACGTGCCGCCGCGGGACAGACATTCTAGCATTATTTAGCGTGGCGTTTGATGCACATTATCATCAAATTATGGCGAGCATTCACTTAAACATTTAGTTTGAACAGCTATAGTTGCATCAGCGCATTAGCCTCTGAACTGCTCTGGTAGTTGGATTGTGTGGATGCTTTTTGGTCTGTGACTTTCAGAATATAGTGAACATTTTAGGGAAAATGGTTTTTGATTATGAATCCCAGACAATCTCCTAATTCCTCAGAGCTGTAAGCTGTAGCTATAAATGTATTTCTCAGATGAAGTGGGCACTAGGAATTCTAATTACAGGCTTCACGTTTTGCTAATCACTTTCTGGTTGCCAATATTGTAGTTAGAGAGCCAGTGTTGAGAACGGCAAACAACAGCATAAATACAAAACATTTAATAGGAACATTCATTTATAACAATTATTCCACCCCCCGCCCCACTTACGGTGCATCGGCCGGAATGCATCTTTTCTACATTACATTCTGCATTTTATAACAATTATTCCACCCGCCGCCCCACAAAGGTTGTTCTTAATAATATTTTATTTTTATAGTGTATCACAATTTTTCTTATCGTTTCATGTGGAAATGAGATTCTTCGGAATCCTCGGAATGTCGATGCCAGATGGTGGTACAAGCTACTCTTGCCATTATTGTAGATCATAGTGAAATTATTGTAACCTATCTGATACTCAAGATCAGCAATGCTTCCTAAGTAAAGTCAAGTTATATAACATAGCGGGCCAGATCAAATTCGTGTGTTTTAAGACGAAGTGTGTAGACGTTTTCAGATCGGTCTAAGGCAAGACGTCCATTTTCAGATATAAGGCGGAGTAATTTTCGTAGTATCTCCGCATTTGGCATATTCTGTGGTAACCTAATTCTTTGTTTTTATTTATCGGCAGGTTTTGAACACTTCAGTAGGTGACAGTTGTTGCTCCAATGAAACAATTTATCAGTTACATGCTTTAAGGAAAGACACCCTTCTTGCCGATAGAATTAAACTGTTCCCTGTTAGAAAATTACTCCCTTATTATTATCAACTCTTCAGGCTTTAAATAGGAGACACATTTTTATAGAGAGTACGCCAGAAAGTTGAAATCTGTAACACTAAATTTTATGTCACTGAGATGTCCCACTGGGATAGATTAAGTGAATCTTTTATATTTTCCCATATTAGCCAAAATCAGAATAACATGTGTGGATATATTCTAGTCATTTCTTGCACTCTTTCACATTGATTCATAATTATGAAATGTGCATCGTAATTTGTTGCACTGTAAAGTTCAAAAGGCATCATAGAATTAGATCTGGTTGTAAGATGGCAATGATTTCTATGCTTTACACCCGCTCGCTTGATACGTTCCTTGCGGGTGTATATTGAAAATGCTTCCTACGCTGAGGGACTACTAATAATCTGATTGTTTAGCAACAAGTAATTTTTTATACGCTCAGGAATCTGATACAAATGTTGCTGCAGAACCACCTCTGCACAACTGAGTCTGTGAATTTTCGTTACTGCGGTTGTTGTGCACACAGAAAGCAATACTATGCCATTTGTGCCCATGAATTTCGTTACTGACGCATGGTTGCAGCGAGCATTGGATGCGTGCATAAATGCCAAATGTTAACTTTCTGTTTGTTATACTTACTTTTTGTCCAAGAGCTACACGCTAGTCCGTAGAAAGCATTGAATTATGGCTATGATTCTTTAGCATCAATAATTTGCCACAAGTGTCTGGTCCTGTTGTGAAAACCCCCCTCAAACTGACGTAGATAGTGCATGCGCGCTGATGTAATCTCCAGCCATATCATATTTCAACGAGTCGACAAGCCACAACAAGGTACGGCATCTTCCAAGAAGCAAAATACCTTTGCAACAAGTTCAGGCTTCCCAATGCCTGCCCAAAAATCCAGCATGCAAGCCATATTATATCTAGCTGAGAGTGGAATGCATTAGCAAAAAGCGTTTTGCCACTTAAAAAAAATGAAATGGTTTGTAGAAACATCAAGCATTATTTCGCCAGGCTTTAGTTGTACCATTAACTTACGTCAGTAGTGTGATTTTTGATGTTGTTAAACAACTTAATGTTAAGTGCTAGCCGGCTCCTTCACCAATGGTAGTTTCAGCGTGCCTCATTTCGTGTATAACCTGAGCCATGCCATTCTTTGGAGCTTGCGCTACGTCCATATCTACATGAATACTCTGCAGTTCACAAACAAGTGACTGGAAGAGAGTTCGTGGAACAGATTTCAAGCTATTTCGTTAGCGTTCCAGCCTAGAACCATGCGTGGGAAGAGCGAACATCTCAGTCTTTCCGTGCGAGCTCTGATATGTCTTACTTGAAATCTATCAGCGTATGCCTTGTGCAGTCCACCGCATACAACAAGAGTACTGTTAATGTCTTAAAATATAATTTTTTTCTCGAAGGTCCGCAGCTCGTGGTCGTGCGGTAGCGTTCTCGCTTCCCACGCTCGGGTTCCCGGGTTCGATTCCCGGCGGGGTCAGGGATTTTCTCTGCCTCGTGATGACTGGGTGTTGTGTCATGTCCTTAGGTTAGTTGGGTTTAAGTAGTTCTAAGTTCTAGGGGACTGATGACCATAGCTGTTAAGTCCCATAGTGCTCCGAACCATTTCTCGAAGGTATCTAATTAATCGATTAATTCACAAAGTATAAACCTGAGATGGAAGAAACAGCAGTGTATTTCTTTTTCAGGTGGAGTCAAGATCTATGACAACTTGATCGAAAAGTCTACATTCCAATTACATTTACACTCAGCAGAGCAACACTTCTTACCGAAGTCAGTGTCGACTCTTATTTACGCATTCTTTGCCATTTCACAGGCTGCTTGTTTACAAATCCATGTTACTGGAGAAGGTTTTACTTTTACTATCGTATACTTTCTTGTGTCACTCTTTTTCATTATTAATTTTGATACCACGAATATACAAGTAAAATAGAATTATCGTTAGCACATGTGGTTACCACATGCAACAATGTACGAGGTGCATTCAAGTTCTAAGGCATCCGATTTCTTTTCTAATTAACTACTCACCCGAAATCGATGAAACTGGCGTTACTTCTCGACGTAATCGCTCTGCAGACGTACACATTTTTCACAACGCTGACGCCATGATTCCATGGCAGCGGCGAAGGCTTCTTTAGGAGTCTGTTTTGACCACTGAAAAATCGCTGAGGCAATAGCAGCACGGCTGGTGAATGTGCGGCCACGGAGAGTGTCTTTCATTGTTGGAAAAAAGCCAAAAGTCACTAGGAGCCAGGCCAAGTGAGTAGGGAGCATGAGGAATCACTTCAAAGTTGTTACCACGAAGAAACTGTTGCGTAACGTTAGCTCGATGTGCGGGTGCGTTGTCTTGGTGAAACAGCATACGCGCAGCCCTTCCCGGACGTTTTTGTTGCAGTGCAGGAAGGAATTTGTTCTTCAAAACATTTTCGTAGGATGCACCTGTTACCGTAGTGCCCTTTGGAACGCAATGGGTAAGGATTACGCCCTCGCTGTCCCAGAACATGGACACCATCATTTTTTCAGCACTGGCGGTTACCAGAAATTTTTTTGGTGTCGGTGAATCTGTGTGCTTCCATTGAGCTGACTGGCGCTTTGTTTCTGGATTGAAAAATGGCATCCACGTCTCATCGATTGTCACAACCGACGAAAAGAAGTCCCATTCGTGCTGTCGTTGCGCGTCAACATTGCTTGGCAACATACCACACGGGCAGCCATGTGGTCGTCCGTCAGCATTCGTGGCACGCTCTTGCATGACACTTTTCGCATTTTCAGGTCATCATGCAGGATTGTGTGCACAAAACCCACAGAAATGCCAACTCTGGAGGCTATCTGTTCAACAGTCATTCGGCGATCCCCCAAAACAATTCTCCCCACTTTCTCGATCATGTCGTCAGACCAGCTTGTTCAAGCCCAGGGTTGTTTCGGTTTGATGTCACACGATGTTCTGCCTTCATTAAACTGTCGCACCCACGAACGCACTTTCGGCACATCCATAACTGCATCACCACATGTCTCCTTCAACCGTCGATGAATTTCAATTGGTTTCACACCATGCAAATTCAGAAAACGAATGATTGCACGCTGTTCAAGTAAGAAAAACGTCGCCATTTTAAGTATTTAAAACAGTTCTCATTCTCGCCACTGGCGGTAAAATTCCATCTGCCGTACGGTGCTGCCCTCTCTGGGACGTATTGACAATGAACACGGCCTCATTTTAAAACAAAGCACATGTTTCTATCTCTTTCCAGTCTGGAGAAAAAAAAAATCAGAGGCCTTAGTACTTGAATGCACCTCGTACAACGGAAAATGATGCTTCCGACCAGAGTGGCCACGCGGTTAAAGCCGCTTAAGTCTGGAACCGCGCGACCGCTTCGTTCGCAGGTCCGAATCCTGCCACGGGCATGGATGTGTGTGATGTCCTTAGGTTAGTTAGGTATAAGTAGTTCTAAGTTCTAGGGGACTGATGAACTCAGATATTAAGTCCCATAGTGCTCAGAGCCATTTGAACCATTTTTAGCTTCCGACCGTGATAGCGATGGTATACCTCAGATGAGATCGCTTTTTTTAAGAGGGATATCTAGTGCTTATTGTTACGGCGTAAAGTCAAGCACCGGCACACCAGTTGGGAACCATAGAACAGAGAGGGCTGTGAGACGACGTCAGCCAGTTTCCCGCTGACCGACCCCTCTCCATGATGACAACGCGTCAGCAGCGACCTCTATGCGAAAATGACGTAAGCGCCGCGCCCGACTGCTCGCGGTCCAGTTAAACAATAGCATCAAGGCTAGTCATTTCGCTTTTACTATGCCGCATTGTCTATACTGAAGAAATATGCTTATTTTGTATGTTGGCCTTCGCTTGAGATACATCTGTGTAAGTACAAAGTTAAGTGGCTCTGAGCACTATGGGACTTAACTGCTGTGGTCATCAGTCCAAAGTTAAGTATTCTAATCATATACTTTTGTAATAAATATCGTTAATACAATTTGTTTGGGCGTTGTTTAGCGATCCGAGAAAGCAGGTTTCCTAGGCACCCCACATTCGACGACTAGGCAGGGTTCAACACTTATACCGGCAAATGAACAGATGAATAGAAATGTATCCCTTGATATTTTGCTCATGTGTTCTACAGAAAGAAAGCTAAACCATAAGACTGTAGCGATACGCAGTTGATCGAGAATGTAAAAGAAATGAGTATAATGAACACAAATCGGTAGGATGTCCTAAACATTATTTAAAATACATTGCTGCCTCCTAGAAAAGTTATTAGCTAGTGTTTTGTGGACAACGTAACAATTTACTTTGGATACACGATCAATCAGGATAACTTATAACCAGTTTTAGTTTCAAATGTTAGGTATTCCATCTACTGGCACTATTTTGTTCTAAGAATAACAAAAGTAATAAAACTCTTACTTTTATAACACGATAATGCCAGTAGGCGAAAACTCGTTTCGAACTAAAATGATGAGTGATACAAAGATATAGTGACCGGTAAAACGTTTCACTAGTTCAACGTATTGAATGAACATGGCTTGAACTTTGAAGAGATAAATGCAAGGACTTTTCGCTAGTTTGTGA
This sequence comes from Schistocerca cancellata, assembly GCF_023864275.1. Taxonomy (NCBI): domain Eukaryota; kingdom Metazoa; phylum Arthropoda; class Insecta; order Orthoptera; family Acrididae; genus Schistocerca; species Schistocerca cancellata. The sequence goes on from NC_064630.1 coordinate 710,730,522, forward strand.
CAAGTGTCAGTTCAGATGTCGTTATTTGATTTATCATAAGAAAGATTTTCTCATTCTTTCTTCCTGATCTCTCTGATACAACACTTATATTCTTCGGCCATAGGTACCAGTAGTACAGTTCGTAAGTAACTACTAGTTTTAAACAAGTACTGTTGCTTGGAGATCAGTTATAATCCGGAAAAAATGACACGCATTGTCATCTATAAATATTAAGGGCCTCTTCTGCAGTTTAAAATTTCTCGAAACGCGCATACTCCAACGTAATGACTGGCGGCACACCTTCAGATTTATCTAGACAGTACTTTTCTTGCAAGTATACGGCCACGCAGTCGCATACGTTAGTCCTGCGGTATTAACCTTTTGTCTCGATATTGGAAAACACTTAATCTTCTCTTACTAGTTTTGTAACAATAATCAAATCTTAGAGGTACTTATGTATGGGAAGAAATTTTCTGTTCTATGAATTGGAAATAGGCTTGCTGTATATTTTTTAACTTCTTTATCTTTATCTTTATAACTTCTTTATCTCCACAACATTTGCTCTGGTCCTATGTAATGATTCAGCTAAAATCTCCATAGCCTCTGCAACAGGAATATCAGGAATATATGAAAAATAGGCTGCAGGCATCAAATGATACTAGTTCACGCTTGATGAAGTGGGAACATCTCTTGGCTTTTTAGCAATGCAGATGAATTAGGGATTCAGATTTTGTTTGTACACTACTGGCCATTAAAACTGCTAGAAGAAATGCAGATGATAAACGGGTATTCATTGGACTAATATATTATACTAGAACTGACATGTGATTGCATTTTCACGCAATTTGGGTGTAGAGACCCTGAGAAATCAGAACCCAGATCAACCTCCTCTGGCCTTAGTAACGGCATTGATACGCCTGGGCATTGAGTCAGACAAAGCCTGGATGGCGTGTACAGGTACAGCTGCCCATGCAGCTTCAACACGATACCACAGTTCATCAAGAGTAGTGACTGGCGTATTGTGACGAACCAGTTGCTCGGCCACCATTGACCAGACGTTTTCAGTTGGTGAGAGATCTGGAGAATGTGCTGGTCAGGGCAGCAGGCCAACATTTCTCTATCCACAAAGCCCCATACAGGACCTGCAACATGCTGTCGGACATTATCCTGCTGAAACATAAGGTTTCACAGGGATCGAATGAAGGGTTGAGCCACGGGTCGTAACAAATCTTAAATATAACGTCCACTTTTCAAAGTTCCGTCAATGCGAACAAGAGGTGAGCGAGACTTGTAACCAATGGCACCTCATACCATCACGCCGGGTGATACGCCAGTATGGCGATGAGGAATACACGCTTCCATTGTGCGTTCACCGCGATGTCGCCAAACACGGATGCGACCATCATGATGCTGTAAACAGAACCTGGATTCATCCGAAAAAATGACGTTTTGCCGTTTGTGCACCCAGCTACGTCGTTGAGTACACCATCGCAAGCGCCCCTGTCTGTGATGCAGTGTCAATGGTAACAGCAGCCATGGTCTCCGAGCTGATAGTCCATGCTGCTGCAAACGTCGTCGAACTGTTCGTGCAGATATTTGTTGTCTTGCAAACGTCCCCATCTGTTGACTCAGGAATCGAAAAGTGGCTGCACGATCCGTTACAGCCATGCGGATAAGATACCTGTCTTATTGTCTGCTAGTGATACGAGGCCGTTGGGATCAAGCACGGCGTTCCGAGCTGATAGTCCATGCTGCTGCAAACGTCGTCGAACTGTTCGTGCAGATATTTGTTGTCTTGCAAACGTCCCCATCTGTTGACTCAGGAATCGAGAAGTGGCTGCACGATCCGTTACAGCCATGCGGATAAGATACCTGTCTTCTCGTCTGCTAGTGATACGAGGCCGTTGGGATCAAGCACGGCGTTCCGTATTACCCTCCTGAACCCACCGATTCCATATTCTGCTAACAGTCATTGGACCTCGACAAACGAGCAGCAATGTCGCGATACGATAAACCGCAATCGCGATAGGCTAGAATCTGACCTTTATCAAAGTCGGAAACGTGATGGTACGCATTTCTCCTCCTTACACGAGTCATCACAGCAACGTTTCTCCAGGAAACGCCAGTCAACTGCTGTTTGTTTATGAGAAATCGGTTGGAAACTTTCCTCATGTCAGCACGTTGTAGGTGTCGCCACCGGCGCCAACCTTGTGTGAATGCTCTGAAAAGCTAATCATTTGCATACCGCAGCATCTTCTTTCTGTCGGTTAAATTTCTCGTCTGTAGCACGTCATCTTCATGGTGTCACAGTTTTAATGGCCAGTACTGTAATTTAATACTTGTTTTAATCAGTGATTCTGTGTCTTTGGTTAATTTATGGTTAGGTGCTGAACTGACTGCAAGGCAGGTATAATTGAAATACCTTCTTTGTGACTTATCTTCCGTGTGACACTTCAGCAACCTATGTGGTCTAGGTGCTACTGGAGTCTTGTTTGTGAGGTATTTCGAATCAATATCAGTAAATATGAATTTGCATGTTCTAATAACGTTCTTCACTCTCATAGCATATCATTTCAATGTGGAATCGTTAGGTAACTGAGGTTATTCTACAGCACTGAGGAATGCAAACACTTTTTCAAAGCATTCTGAGTTATTAACCTTACACTCTTTCCTCTTGTCGTCCTTGGTGGCAATCACATATTCAGGAGTTTTTTTCCCTTAATATGATCAACAATCGTTGCTCAGTACAACTAGTGTTGATCGTAAGTTTAGTTACAGTTTCACATGATTATAATTAACGTGCATGTATTCACAGATGTCCAGTTCGGGCTGTATTTATAGTATGGCAACGAAATTTCGTAGAAATTCTGTTGAGATAATGCGGAACTAATTTAAGCTAGAAAAAATTAATTCAAATTTTGGCCAGCAGGTGCAAATCTGTTGCTGTGAATACCGGAAAGAAGTACAGAAATGTTTCAGTATATAATGGATTTGGAGCGGGACGTGGGCAGAGAAGGTCAAACAAGTGAGAACGACATGATATTGATTTTGTTGTTAACTGTAACTTATACAGTTTGTTCAATGACGACGAGATGCTGTATAGCCCCAAATTTGCATGTGGTGGCAAAAGTTAGAACTAATTTTTTTAACGTAAATTGCTTCCTCATTAACCCATTAACATACTCCCAAGTTTTGCTACGATACAATAATTATAGCCGACAGTGGATCTCCGTGAGTAGCTACGCTTCAATTACAACCATCCAAGAGATGTATTCCTTAAAAAATTGTAAAATATGGTTTGATCTTCAGGAGTCTGAAACACATCGGTTACATGAGCACCGCTTTGTTTCTTTGTTTCACATACTGCACGCAAGCAAGTCCCTTATTTGCAAACTGTCGAATGACTAGCGAATTCAGACGGACAACAGGTTGGAATAACGTATCTCGGTCAGGTCAGAAACACTGACTGGTGAGAGCCAATGAGAGTACAGCCACTTCCCCACTTGTCGGTGCCTTTGCCACCTTCCTTTTTTAATATTTTTCAGTGGTGAGCTTGAGAATGGCATCTATAGATCCGGGAATGCAGCTTAGAACAGTACTGGGATTTAAAGTTTCTCTGCATCTGATGGGTTAGTAATTTTTCAAGTGACGACTCTAAAATATGGAAAGAACATTTGCCCAGTACGAGCCGAACTTATAAGGCGAAGTTCATTACATGTTTAGCCTGTATTCACCACTGTTCATGCACATCACATATGTTCTCAGCTAGTATCAAGTGGTTCACATAATCCTGTTGCGCTAGAGTACTTCCTCCCAAGTCAGTAACAAATTTTTCGAGATAAGTTCCGTTTTCCAGGGTTTTGTACTTGAAAATTTGGCATATAAACAAGCGTGAAACTTGTTGGAAATATTCATTTGAACATATGAAGTTAATATTTTACAGTACGTGGCAGGATTTCTAGACTTTACTGTATGGTAAATAACAGCATCATCTGCAGACTGTACAGTATAATCTGCAGACTGACTAAGAAGACAGCTCAGATTGCTCCCTAAATCATTTATAAAGAATTAAAACAGCAGATGACGTGCAACACTCCATAGTGGAAACCAAGGGACTTCTGTTTTACTAGATTACTTCCAGTCGATTACTACTTACCCGCTATGACTTTTCTGAGAGAAAATCGTGAATTCATTCGCCCTACTGAGATGATTCTCCATAAGCATGCTATTTCATTTGACACCTTTTGTGAGTAACGCTGATGCATTCTATAAATCTAGAAACATAGAAAACTGGATTTCCTTCGTCGATAGCACAATTTACTTCGTATGAAGTTATTTATGTTCCGCAAGAATGTAATTTCTGACTCTGTGTTTGTAGCGTTGCAGTAGATCTCTTTCTTTATGGTATTCCATTACATTGTAACACAGAATATATTTCAAGTTTTTATTAAAATTCGGTGTCAGTGATTTGATGTTGCTCCGTAATTCAGCTGATTACATTAGTTTCCTTTCCAGTGTACAGTTGCGTCTTGGTAGTACCTGTTCTTGATTCCAATTCTGGACAGGGAGAGCTTTGACACGGAACTAGTTAATAATTTTCTGCATGCCTCGTCCGACCTTGTAGCTCAGTGCGTTTCATACTAAGTGTATCGAAAGTCAGCTCATGAATATCAATCTTTACATTTTCTGAATTGTACACTTTATGACGCAGAAGTTCTGTACCAGTAAGTACCTGATGATTGTGTTGAAATTGCAGCTATTCGCAGAGATCCATTATGGGCTGTAAACATCGCATGGCAGTGAAACTTGGTACATATCCTAATACGTTAACGTGGAACCGACTGACGCCAGAAAAAAAAAATAGTTCCAATGTTGGCCACCAGGTTCAAATCTGGGGCTGTGAGTGCAAGAAAGATATATATAAATGTCTCCATATGTCATGGACTGAGAAAGATACATAAGCATAAAAGGTCAAATGAGTGAAAAAAAGCAGAACACTGATTTTATTTATTAAACGCCGAATTCACAATTTGTTCAATATCAGCACCGGAGGCGTAGAGGAGATGTTGTACAGTGCCACGTTTGCACCTGGTAACCAATCCTGAAACTAATGGTTCCTTCGTAAATCCGTTTCACTTATCTACCACGTTTCGCTGCACTGCGGTACTTACAGTCGACACTGGACTTCCGTGTGTACCTGCACTTTCATTATAACCACCTGGCAGTACTAAGAAATTTAAACTGTTTGTCCGTATTTCAGTGTCCACTTCCAGGTACACTTGAGATAACGACGTAAATGATAATTGTGCCACATGTCGCTGAATATCTACAGTAATTTTAATAGACTTATTGTAAAAATTAATTATAACATTTTCCAAAGGAACGTACCACCGTTAGTCCGGCGTTTAGACAAAAGAATTTGAAGAAATCTGTGTAACTGAATGGTTATGTATGAAGGAATGAAAATTTAGCACATTTCCACACCAGTCGGAATTTCCGGAATAGCCTATAAGCATGGTGTACATACGTGACTGCTATAGACTTGCTTTCAGTTTTATGAGATTTACTAAGAAACGTGAAAGTGGGCTGTAGAGACATTTACACATCGCACACATAGAGAGTGTGGCCGGTCGATTTCCGGGAACCTGTCACCGAATTCGCTAGGAAGTTAATTCCACATCGAACGTGCTCTTGACTCCAGTATTCGTTGCTGCTCACAGAACGGCATAGAGCGGACAGCGGACGATGTTTGACGAAGGCAAATGTATCCCTGACTAAACGCGGTAATGGAAATTCCGAATAAACAGCGAGCGCTGCCCTAACAGGAAAGACAAACTCTGCTGTACGAGGGTGAATTCCGAACAGGGAGAGAATTAACTCAGGACCAGCTGACAAGGTGACGTATGCTTCAATGCGCCTAGTAACGGAGGGCGTTTCATACACTGGGTACTGAAATGTCTCATATGAATCTTAACGTTTGTACACAATTCTGCTGTGTAATCTTCACAAAAGAAAATTTGGAGTTGAAATTCAATTTCAGGTAATAGGTTTGCCGATGACATTGTAATTATGTCAGAGACTGCAAAGGACTCGGAAAAACAGTTGAGCGGAATGGTCTTTCTGTTGAAAAGAGGATATAAGAAGACCATCAGCAAAAACAAAGCAAGGATAACCAAATGTAGTCGAATTAAATCAGGTGATGCTGAGTGAATTAGATTAGGAAACTAGACACTTAAAGCAGTAGAGCAAAATAACTGATAATGGCCGAAGTAGAGAGGATATAAAATGTAGATTGGCAATTGCAAGAAAAATGTTTCTGAAGAATAGAAATTTGTTAACATGGAATATAGATCGCATGTTAGGAAGTTTTATTTGGAAGTATTTGTATGAAAGGGAAGCCTTGGTGATAAACAGTTTAGACAAGTATAGAGTGGAAGCTGTTGAGATGCATTGCTGCAGGAGAATCCTGAAAATTAGGTGAGTAGATTACGTTACTAATGAAGAGGTACCGAACTGAAATGGGGAGAAAAGAAATATGTGGTAAAACCCTTTCTGAAGAAGGGATCCGTTGATAAAACACCTTCTGAGATATAACGGGATCACCGATTTAGTACTGGAAGGGAGTGTGGGAGGCAAATATTGTAGAGGGAAACCAAAAGATGAAACAGTAAGCAGATTCAGAAGTATTAAGTTGCAGTAATTGTTCAGAGATGAAGAGGCTGGGACAGGATAGTGTAACATGCAGAGTTGCATGACACTAGTCTTCAGACTGAAGACCACCAAAGCAGAAATCTTCACAGGAAAAGAAATTTCATACCAACATTAGTCTTTCCCAAAAACTCTACATTTGCTGTGAGATGGAAAAATAGTGGCTTGTACGAATTTGTTAGCGCTCCGATGTCTTCTGTCATACTCTCATGGTACTACGCAAGATGTGCAGTATAATGGGGGCGGTAGAACATGCCGTACAGGTGGACACGATATGACTTTAAGTTGGCTGTTCAGAATTGAGAAACGTTATGATCACTCAATTTCTCATTCCTGACGCGACACTCTTTCTTGCACAGGAGAACTGCCACAATGAATACTATAATACCGCCACAAGTTCTTACCATATCCCTAACGCTTACTGATATTCCACACTCGCGGGTGACACTATTTCCTATAACTTCAATGCACATGCCAATACATATCCAGTAATCGACGCAAGTGTAGCATTTCCCTCTCCCAAATGGTTGATAATAGTTAGCTTTAAGCTCGACTGCATAATCAAAGACAGAAAATAAACAAATGCACACGATGTACCTTAGTTGATATGTGATTAAGTCTAGGAATATTTTACTAACAGTGTCCGTTACGTTGTTTTCAACAGCGAATGTCACGCAGAACCGAAATTAATATCGAGTATGCGCCAGGGAATCGTAACAGTATGTTTCGATTACTGTGTTCAGTATACACAAACAATACGACATATAGAATCAGCACCACTAAAGGATTGTTTGTTGACGATGCAGTGGTATTCAGTATCGTCGTTGAGTGATCATACGGAATTGTTGAAAGCCTTGCAAAACGTTTTAGGACTGTGTAACGAATGGCTGCCCTCCTCAATTTTAAATAATTGTAACATCTTTGATTGGCAGTAAACACATCCTCTCTCCCACTTTCGAACCCGACCACTACTCAGATCCTTGCCCCAGGACATCGTAACAATATGTTTCGATTACTGTTTCAGTGTACACAAACAACAGGCCATGTAGGATCAGCACCACTAAAACGTTGTTTGCTGACGATGCAAAGGTATTTGGTATCGTCGGTGATGATCATAAAGAATTGTTGAAAGTCTTGCACAAAATTTTCAGATTTTGTAATTAATGACAGATCTCTTTAATTTTGTGTAATTTCAGCATCTTTGATTGGTAATAAAACTATCCTCGGTCCCACTTTCGAACCCAGCCATTGCTTCCACTTTGAATGGAACTTAGCAGCAATGGCGGCCGAAGACTCAACGTCGTTCCTTCAACGCCCTCGTCAAAGCAGGCAGAGGAGCGGACAGAGTTTCAGGGCTTCCTCTTGTCCTTGTTGTGTAAGACTAGAAAAAGGCTGAGGAATTAACAATGATTGGAGGGATAAGGATGGAGAAGACAATGGAAGCCGCTGCGTTAATGACTTACAGTGTGTTTGCGCAGGACAGGTGGCCTCTGATTGAAAAGTCTCGTGGTAGTCTCTTCATTGGAAAAAGATTCCGGATTAGTCCCTCGTTCAGATTACCAGAAGGAAACAGTCGAGGCGGAGGCAATCACAAGAAAAAGATTGAAAAACGAAAAAGCGATCGAGTCGGAGCCTGGATTGTTAGAAGTTTGTGCGTAGTTAGGGAAACTGGAATATCAGCGAAGGGAACTGGAAACACCGAGTGTAAATACATTTAAGGTTAGTGAAGTGAAATTAAAAGAAGATACGGGTTTCTGGTCATACGAATTGTTACGCCTTCCGCACTCACGATGCACGACTGTGGTAGGGATGGGTCTGCATTGCCAATCATCGATTTGGTACGGACCCGGTGTTTGTTAGATCCCATCAGAATTCAGTCTTAACGTTTTGCACCCAGCTAGTAGCCTTCATCATGAACTTCGGCAGTCCAGGAGGTGTCCGTACTTGTTTCTCCAAGTTCTTTCTTTAACCATTAACCACTCTTACAGTCATTGGCCGTATCTGCGAATTATTCTCATGATTATGATTTTATTTTATACTCCTCAGCCATCTGTGCCAAGGTTATGTCAGTTAGAATCCCTTGTCTATCTATTAGATGTCCATTCACTTATCTCAGTGGGTAATTCAGATGTGGATACTTCACGGTAGTAAACCCAATTGTTAGTGTGGTGTCACTGCCAGACACCACACTTGCTAGGTGGTAGCCTTTAAATCGGCCGCGGTCCGGTAGTATACGTCGGACCCGCATGTCGCCACCATCAATGATTGCAGACCGAGCGCCGCCACACGTCTAGAGAGACTTCCTAGCACTCGCCCCAGTTGTACAGCCGACTTTGCTAGCGATGTTTCACTGCCTACATTTGCCGAGACGATAGTTTGGCATAGCCTTCAGCTACGTCATTTGCTACGACCTAGCAAGGCGCCTTATTCAGTTACTATTGATATTGTGAATCATGTACCGTCAAGAATGACGGTCATCATTAATGGATTAAAGTTAAGTATTCGACCAGCTACATCCGTTTCTCTAAAGTGTAATTTCCTTGTTCTGTTCCAGACCTCATGCCATCCTGCGTGAGCTAAAACGCATGCCTTTTGGCCCTCTCTAGTAACACGGTGTTGGAGCTCCTGCCAACCACAACATTGGCGACGAGGCAAAGCCGCGTTCTTATCGATATTGCCCTGATTTACTTGTTAATGGCTTCGCCACAATCTCCAGATGTACTGTCCCAATTGTATCGCTTACAGAATCAGCAGATGCAAGCCTTACTGGATGCCCTTGGACATCTCGTTCATCATTAATGGATTAAAGTTAAGTATTCCACCAGCTACGTCCGTTTTTCTAAAGTGTAATTTCCTTGTCCTGTTCCAGACCTCACGCCAGCCTGCGTGAGCTAAAACGCGTGCCTTTCGGTCTCCTCTAGTAACACGGTGTTGGCTCTCCTGCCAACCACAACAGTTAGAGTGACCACTTTTTCCTGTTATATATGATGCATGATCTCATTATTATGTCTGCGTATGGTGTGGTACCCACAGTTTCATGCTTGATTGTGTCAACTCTATCAGGTATTGTTCAATAAAGCGTTTCCGTTTGCGTGTCGTTACTATTTACTTAAAATTTGTGTAAACTTATCGGGTGCTTCCCTTCCCTGTAGATCACCAGAGATCGAACTATAGCATCTTAGATGTATTCTAAACAGCGCAGTCGACACCGCTCAAAATGTAGGGGTATATCAATAGAACCAAGAAATGCTACAATATGACTGTGAGTTCTTATGAATAACATTACCCTGAGTTACTGCGAACCGTTCAGTGACACGATTGTTCTCATAAGAGTCGACACCAAGGGAATCCAATATCAATAGTTCAGGTATGCTTCCCGACATTAAAATAAGAAGATAAAGAAATAGAACAGGAATTTTAGGACACTGAATGGGTAATTTGTTATGCAAAAGAAGACGGTACTCTAATGATCGTCTTGTATTGTCTCGCCGTAGTAGGGGAATGAGTGGCAGACAGAATCACGAGAGAATATTGGCTAGGTAGAAGGAATGAGTGAGCCGAAACAGTATTTGAGTTCTACAATAAATTTCAGCTGGTAATAGCGAATAAACTGTACAGAAATTACAAGAAGAGGAAATGTGCTTGGAAGAGGACTGGAGATACGTTAAGATTCCAGATGGATTACTTCGTGTTCATAGATTCCGAAATCAGATACTATACCTGTTGAAATAATCAGCAACCAGTTCCACCAAAGAAATTTTCTTCCTTTATATGTTTCAGGGGACTGGTGCTCTCCTTCAGGTTATAATTATCGCACTATGTGCGAGCGTGAAAAATAAGCACATATGTGCAGCATACCATTCATTTACGCGATAATTATAATCTTTTGAAGAAGAGTATTAGGTGCCCGAAACCTATAAATGAATAAAATGTCTTTGGTGCAACTGGTGGCTGATTATTTCAAAACATACAAATACACTTGCATTATATGGATAAGTACTAGATAGTAAATTGTAAGGTGAACCCTGGAGTAGATATAGACTCGGTTTACTTCAGAGAAGATGAAGAGAAGACAGAAGGTTAAGAAACTGATCCGGAAGAACCAGTGTGCAAAGAAGTGGGATAGTCTTGTACCACGGAAGGACTGGCTGCGTTTTAAGTTCTCTGAAGTCACATGTACTGCTATTATGAACACCACAATAGACAGTTCTGATAAACAGGAATGGATATCTCCAAAATAGTTAATCACAGACGTTCGACAGGCTCAAGGGAAGTACAGTACTTCCGAAGATACCTCGGGTAACAGAGGAAATACCTCAATTGATCAAAAATGGCTCTGAGCACTATGGGACATAACATCTGAGGTCATCAGTCCCTTAGAACTTAGAACTACTTAAACCTAACTAAGGACATCACACACATCCATGCCCTAGGCAGGATTCGAACCTGCGACCGTAGCAGCCTCGCGGTTCCGGACTGCAGCGCCAGAACCGCACGGCCACCGCAGCCGGCCAGATGTCTATCAGTTGGCTTTCGGGAAGGTACGGAGCCAGGTGCTTCCGACGTCGCGACTGGTAACGAAACACAAACTCAACAAAAATCAAGATAAGTCAAAAGGTTTTATCGACATGTAAAAGTATTCCACGTGCTAAAACGGTGCAAGATGTTTAAAACTCTAAGAAAAATGGTAGTAAGATGTAGGGAAAGACGGATAATATACAATATGTAGAAGAACCATGAGGGAACAGTAAGTATGGCAGACTAAAAACGAAGTGCTTGGATTAAAAAGGATATAAGACAGGGACGTAGTCTTCCGTGTCTACTGTTTAGTCGATAAATCGAGGTAGCAGCAACGGAAATAAAATTAAGGTTCAAGAGTGGAATTAGAATTCGTGGCTAAGGGATATCATCAGCGAAAGTGAAGAAAGTTATACGACATATTGAACTGAATGGACTAATGAGTACCGAATACGCATTGAAAGTAACTAGAAGAAAGTAATTGGAGTGGCAGATGTGAGATTAGCGATAAACGTAACATAAAAATTTGCGGACAACGAAGTAGACGAAGTTCAGGAGTTCTGCTACCATGCAAGCGAAATAACCCATTGCAGACGGTACAAGGAGGACACAAGAATCAGATTAACCCAAGAAAAAAGGGCATTGCTGGCCAAGAGCAGCCTGCTAGTATTAAACATTGGCCTTTATCCAAGGAATAAGTTGTTGAGAACGTACTTTTCGAGCAGAATATTGTGTGACAGTGAAACATGGACTGTGGGAAAACAGGAAAATATGAGACTCGAAGCGTTTGAGATGCGTTGCTGCAGAACAATATAATGAGGAGGTTACCCGCAGAATTGGCGACAAAGGAACACTGAAAAGAAGAAGGGACAAGATGACAAGACAAGTGTTAAGACATCAGATAACGACTCCCATATTGATTACCTTTAGCTGTAGAAGGTAGCAACGGGTGGGGAAGACAGAGATAGGAATTTTCTTATTCTTATTCTCCCTTTTCCTTTCTTCCTACACTAAGACCTGTTTCCTTCAGTCTACCCTCAGGTTGTCGTTCCATCATTCCATCATCTCCTTAGATGAACACTATTTTTTTTTAGCAGCTGCTAATTTATTTCTTCCGATTTTCCCAATCTTCCGCTTATCCATCCTGTGTATATGTTCGTTCCGTCCATGCTTCCTCTTACGTATCCATTCATTAATAGGGTATACTGTATTTCCTTTTCAAATGCTTTCACTCATCTATCTCGCAGGGTCTTCACTTTGTTTTTGATGTTTCCTGTCTTGTCTCACCTGTGTATCTCATAATCAGTCTCACTTCTGTTTTGTTCATTCTTGCCTTTGGATCATCTCCTATACGTTTATTTCTTCATATATTATCATTTAAACAACCTGCCACTGTATTTCGTTTTGCTACGTGTTCTGTAACTGCCAGTTCTTTTCACTGCTGGATAGTTCAGTACCGAGGTATTTGTCATTACTGCCGAAAACTTTTTACATCCACCTCCAGTTTACATCTAATTGGTTCCACAGATGTGGTGAAACATCTGGTTTTTGTGTAATGTGGGTATGATCATATTTCAATTTTTGGCTGACACGTTAAATGCATTGAAAAGATTCCGCATATTTTCTTCACTATTTGCCAGCAAAACTTTATCGTCGGCAAGCCGCGCGGGATTAGCCGAGCGGTCTTGGGCGCTGCATCATGGAATGTGCGGCTGGTCCCGGCGGAGTTTCGAGTCCTCCCTCGGGCATGGGTGTGTGTGTTTCTGCTTAGGATAATTTAGGTTAAGTAGTGTGTAAGCTTAGGGACTGATGACCTTAGCAGTTAAGTCCCATAAGATTTCACACACATTTGAATATCATCGTCGGCATAACAAATGCTTTTAATTTCTTCGTTCAGTATTCTATAAACACAATCAGTCAACAATCCCTTTATCGCCTCGTCCACGACCGTATTAAAAAGTAACGGGTTCAGAGAGCCACCTTGTCTAATAACAGTATTGCTTAATCTGCAAAAAGTTTTCGCCTTGATCTGGTAGCTAGAATAAATGTCTTCAATTGCTTTTATTAAGTTACCAGGAATCCCCAGATTGTAAAGCAGGTTTACCGTATCTGTTAACTGAATCCTATCAAAAGCGTTCTGTAAATCAATAAAAAAAATACGCTGTTTTGTTGTATTCAATACCGAATTTAAAACCATACTGTTCCTCAGCAAGTGTTGCAATGATTTCGATTTTGTTTCCTATTACTTATGTTCTGAGTTTAAGAACTGACAGTACATTTATCCCTCTGTAGTCGGATGGGTCTTTCTTATCTCCTTTTCTGTATATGAGAAATGTAATACAATTTCTCTATAGGTTTGGGACTTTATTACCAGTTCCAACATTGCTAACCAACTTGGTTAACTGTTCAGTTAGTGGAAATCCTCCATACCTCAGTAATTCATTGGAGTTTCTATCTTCCCCGGGAGATTTCCTACATTGTACCAATCCTACAGCTCCTTCTACGTCTACATGTGAAGCCGCGCGGGATTAGCAAAGCGGTCTGAGGCACTGTCGTCATGGACTGTGCGGCTGGTCCCGGCGGAGGTTCGAGTCCTCCCTCGGGCATGGCTGTGTGTGTTTGTCCTTAGGATAATTTAGGTTAAGTAGTGTGTAAGCTTAGGGACTGATGACCTTAGCAGTTAAGTCCCATAAGATTTCACACACATTTGAACATTTTCTACATGTGAAACAGTTACAACATCATTCACTTGTTTGCTGATATCTGCTCTCTAATCGTTTCCTGGTGATTTCTTATTTTTATAAAACTTTGTTAAATATCATGTATGTCATTCGCTTTCCATATTCCATTTAATTCTTTCCTACGCTATCGTATCATTCTCCAAACATGTATCTGCAACTCACGGGAGTCATGGCATAAGCTTTTAGAAAAGGTTTCCGAGTGTTCCTTTTTGAAACAATTCACTAGTGATTTTATCTCATTGCAAGCTCTTTTGTAATCTTGATAAGATTATTGTGGTTTGAGTGTTCCATATTTCAAATGGACACGCCTCATTCTTTTTACACATTCTTGTAATCTCTGCCGGCCTTTGTTGCCGTGCGGTTCTAGGCGCTACAGTCTGGAACCGAGGGACCGCTACGGTCGCAGGTTTGAATCCTGCCTCGGGCATGGATGTGTGTGATGTCTTTAGGTTAGTTAGGTTTAATTAGTTCTAAGTTCTAGGCGACTGATGACCTGAGAAGTTAAGTCGTATAGTGCTCAGAGCAATTTGAACCATTTGTAATCTCTCTGCAAAACTTTGGTGTTCTGTTTGTTTTCCTGTTTTGCCTTAAACATGTGTAGCTAGCACTTCTTGAGCGGCTGCTTCAATACTTCCTTCCATTTTCTGCGAAGCCTGATCTACATTATCCCCTACATTAATATGTTACTCTTGCATTTTCTCTAGTAATAGCTTCTGATATAAAACTTAAGTAGATTCAATCCATAATAACTGTATATTAATTTTTCTTTCTTTTAAGATTCGCTGTTTAGCAGTCTTTTTCCTTCCTACATGCAATCTGGTTTTGTGATCACTTTATAGGCTGCCAGAGTTTAAAGCCCTAACATCTAGCACTGACTGAAGAAGGATGTTCCTGTTTGTAACGATGTATTGTAAATTTATGAACTCCTCTATTCTGAGAAGTTTATTTAACTAGTAAGCCAAAACATTATGATGACTGCCCACTGAAAGGCTGGACGCCTCCTGGTGGTGTTGCGAGAACGTGACGCATTAAGAAAAAAATGTAAGCTGAGCAGAGACGATTCAGAGATTACTCTAGCGAAGATATACGCTGCAAATGGAGAAATCCACTGAGACAAGCGGCTTAGCCAAAGCGCAGATTGTTATTACTTACACCCTGCAAACGAGTATCTCGAATCCGGTGAAGCTGGTCAGCTGTTAACGTGCTACCGTCTTGCGCACCTACGTAAAGTGGTACAACGGCAGTCAAATTGCCAGTAGACGCTACATGATTGGACGGAAAGCCCACGACTCTTCACAGAACGCGAGTTTGGAGGCTGGTCTGCTCTGTAAAGTAGGATAGATGGCGATCCATGTGTAACCTCTGGCTAAAAAGCGCAATGCCGATGGATGCACATGTGTTTCGGAACACACAACTCAGCACTCATTATTAAACAAGGGGCTTCGCAGCAAGCGACCCCTGTGTGTTCACATGTTGGCCCAATGACGATTGTAGCATCATCAAGATTGGCCCGCTAATAACTGGAAACGAGTCGGCTCGTCGGATGATTCTCTTTTTCATCCTTAGTTGTAAATATAGAGCTGAGACATTTAGTTTCGATTGTTCCACTTGTATGTCGTGCCACTGTGGGAATATGTTTGCAGTTATATTGAGAACCCATGTTTCCTTACAGTACGGGCACCTGTTCCTCCAGTAACATCAGTGCTCGCTGGCCACCATATCATCCTGCGCGGAAGGATATGGGCTCAGCTCGCCGCTATCCCTGTCATTGTCGTTGTACCATGAGAAACATGTGGTAGTTCCTACGCAAACTAGCGAACCCAGTGCTACATAACATTAACATGACGCGTATTTTTCAGGAGGTAGAGATCTTTCCTCAAGGGCGAAAATGTTATTCGTCCCCTCTAAAGAGTTTTAGGACGCTTTTGAAGCACTGTATTGTAGTACTAGTGTTACGTGCGCATGTGTCATTGTACCGCTAACGTAATTCGTAGAAGTGAAGTGAAGTGGAGTGGCTGTCCAAGTCGACTTGATGGAATCAGCGTCGTAAGATCGGATGACGTGGAGGTGTGACGGAAAGGGAAATGGAGCCGTCGTATTTGGACGTAGCCATTAACATGTGGGGCGGTGGGTGGAATTAATTGTTTATATAAAAATGTAGAATGTAATGTAGAAAAGATGCATTTCCCGGCCGATTAGCAACATATGTGGGGCGGCGGGTGGAATATTTGTTATTATAAATGTTACTATTATTTATTTAATGCTGTTGTTTGCCGTACTCAACTCTGGCTCTCTAACTACAATATTGGCCACCAGAAAGTGATTATCAAAACGTGAAGCCTGTAATTAGAATTCCTAGTGCCCACTTCATCTGAGTAATACACTTATAGCTACAGCTTATAGCTCTGAGGAATTAGGAGATTGTCTGGGATTCATAATCAAAAACGATTCTGTCTAAAATGTTCACTATATTCTGAAAGTCACAGACCAAAAAAAAGAATCCACACGATCCAACTACCAGAGCAGTTCAGAGTCTAATGCGCTGATGCAACTATAACTGTTCAAATTAAATGTTTAAGTAAATGCTCGCCATAATTTGATGATAATGTTCATCAAACGCTACGCTAAATAATGGTAGAATGTCTGCCCGCGGCGGCACGTGAAAATACGACATACGCAAACTGAAGATAGATCATTAAAGTCATCCCAGAATTAACACTTCACTCGAAAACGATTTCATGGTAACTTATTACGGCATCCGAGGCCGTTTATAGCAATGATACCGACGCGACGCGACTCGCGGCACAGGTGGTGTGTTATTCAGCGTCTGGAGAGAACTGGGGCTTTTTTTTCTCGCGCAGCGTTCTTATATATAAAGCCGCGGTGCGGACGGCTAAGGGAATGCCTGATGCCCGCATCTCGTGGTCGTGCGGTAGCGTTCTCGCTTCCCACTCCTGGGTTCCCGGGTTCGATTCCCGGCGGGGTCAGGGATTTTCTCTGCCTCGTGATGGCTGGGTGTTGTGTGCTGTCCTTAGGTTAGTTAGGTTTAAGTAGTTCTAAGTTCTAGGGGACTAATGACCATAGATGTTAAGTCCCATAGTGCTCAGAGCCATTTGAACTTTTTTTTTTTTTTCACACACCTCGCATCGTCCCGCTCACAATATTATTGTGCCTTTGTGGTCTACTTAGGAGGGAAGGATGCGAGATCGCTACCTGCCTCCGTCATCGTTACCTTCACTTACCACAATTGTGCAGGAAGAATGATGAAAACCATGGAGGATCTGTAATTACCAACTCCGAGAAGAACGTAAGCTGTTTTGAATGCCAACGCTTTTCCTAGACCGTGTTAGGCATGGTACTGTATTGAATCGTTCTGGTTTCCATATTTTTGTCCACTTGCTGCTTATACTACACAGAACGCACATGTTCCCATAGGCGCTTAAGTCATAATTGTACGTGACTGATATTACTGATTCATTCTTTTATGATTCTCCTGAGTTAATTATTTTCAAAAATAATTTAGATGTTTCAGCGGTGCTTTGGTTTTTAACATTTATCACTTTACTAAGCCTCAGGAGTTACTCGTAGGAAAGACTTGCAAATATTGAACAAATATCAAGAAAAATAATAAAAACTGGTCAGATATTACAGAGAGCCTCTCATCATCATTATTTTCGTTTATAATGAATGATCTTCAGCAAACAAGTGACTATTGACGCAGGTGGAAAGTAAAGACAGTTTACTAAGGAAAATGCCTCTTCTGTTTTTTTCTATCATTTTACTAGCGATTTAGTCAATATTTAACTTTAAGGATTTCGGAAACTGCCTGTGGCCTGAACAAGTTGTCATGCGCTGATTCTACAGGAGGCATTCACAAAGACCGTATAATAATCCAATGTCGTACTGAAAACCAACGTCTCCGAATTTTTCACGTGAAAATTCTTCAAACTTTTTAAATAAAACAAACGTTATTAACGACTTCCACTAGAGGGCTCCGAATTGTAAGGTGTAGCATAGCGGTGTGCAACGAAACATGTATGTGCCTGACAAACAGCGTACTGTAATTGAGTTTGAAATTCGAATAGTCCGTTCGCACATGGATCCCCCTGTTCTTCACCACGACAATGGCCGACCACACATGATCTCTGCGACATCTGCAGCAGTCTGATGCCGTCGGTCCTCATTATGACTGTGTTGAAGAGGTGCAAGGAGAGGCGAGGTTGTGTCTGCGTCAAAAATTTGAAACATTCGACAGTGATGGTACTAACAAGTCGTTGTCTCGTTGGAAAGTATTGGGAGTTCTCGTATAACAATTTCCAAGGCATTACTTTTTAGCGCGACCTCGTAAAAGTGGTCGCATTCGCTCTACTTCACTCGTGATGTACTGCGACTATTTCGCTTGGTCCATCAGTAAAACTTATTCTGCGTTTTATGACCAACGAACTTTTTGTAGACGAATCAGCTCCATGAAATATTTACAATGTTGTCCTTTTAGGCACAAATTAATCTTAGGTTATTGCTACTTACAATTCTTTTATTAGGTAAAAGCATTGATAAATCAGTAAATACAGGTTTGCGTGAAAAGAAGAAATAAGTTCACGAATCCTATAAAAAATATCTGTGTGTTTTCTCATTTCCAATATGCATCGAAGAGTACCTCTTTTTTTTTTTTTTTTTTTTTTTTTTTTTTTTTTTTTTTTTTTTTTTTTTTTTTTTTTTTTGCTGAGTTTCTATTCCCCCCTGGCAGCAGCTTAGTACGCCGCTCTTCAGCCCACAGAATTTGTTTTAAAAGGATAAAGATAATAACTAATAAAAACAGGCGATAAATCGGAGACTTAAATGGTAACATGGCGGAAAATCGTGGAACTCAAAACATAGAACAAAGGGTTGATGATGTTAATAAAATACATATGAGGTAGACAGGTAAAATAATAGACAGACAATTAAAAAACACGGCGACAGTCTGGTTTCTGTTCGCAAGAGATATAAAATTCACATCCAGCGACAGCAAGATTCCTGTTCGCAACACTTTGGAAAGACGAACAACGCTGAACATTCACTTGAACACTGCACAAAAAATTTGGCACAAATATGATACACCACAGCCGAGGACAGACGGCGGGAACCCGGACAGATGACGCGAAAGAAAAGGGTGGAGGGGAAGGAGAGGAAAAAACGAAGTGGGGGGAAGGGGAGAAAAGAGGCGATGGAGGACGAGGACCCAGAAGAAGGGGGCGGGTGCTGGGCAGACGTGACAGGGAGTGGGGAAAGGCAGAGGAGGGGTATACAAAAGGACTCGGGGGGGGGGGAGAGGGGAGGCAGAGAGAGGTTAGGTGGGGAGAAAACAGGATAGAAAGGGGGTGGATTGAAGAGTACCCTATTTTTTCTTTATTGTGATTTTAATACCCGTATAAAAACAGGTAGGCTGGCAGCAGCACAATACGCCGCTCTTGAGCCAAAGATATTACAATGATAAAACAGAGACGACACATGAGTTGGAACAAACGGCGGGGAAAAAACAGTAGACACATGAACATAAAAAACATGAAGCTTTTCATACTCGATGACAATCCACACTACAAACTGTTGACACGATGCACAAACACAGAAGTTGTCGATGGCACTGGTGAACGATGGAGTGTGACGGTGAACATTGAACACTAAACACGACGACACACACGAGACACTAATGGCGATGATCTCCGGCGCGTGAGTGTCCACGTAGCGTGTGCGAGTCCGGGGACCTGCCAAGAGGGGAAGAAGGGTGAGGGGGGGGGAGAGGGGAGAACAAAGATGCCAGTAGCGGAGGAGATGGGAGGAGGAGTAGAGGGACAGGGAAGGGGAAGCCCAGGGGAGGAGTGGGGAGAAATAGAGGAGGGAGGGAAGGGCGGAGAGAAGGGAGGGAGGGTGCCCAAAGGAGCAAACACAGGAAGAGGGAGGGAGGATCAAAGTTGGTAGGAGGGTTAGATGGAGGGGAGGAGGGCATCATCAGGGAGGGGGAGCTGGCGGAAGCCACCTTGGGAGAGGGTAAGGAGGGTGGAGAGATGGAGATGGGAATACAGGCACGGCAGCAGGCGGGGGTGGGAGACGATGGGGGAGACAAGCAGGTGAGGAGGATCGAGTTTTCGGGAGGTGTACAGGATCGGTATCGGTTCAAGGAAAAGGAGGAGGTGGGGGAACGGAATGAGGTCGTACAGGATCCGCATGGGGGAGGAGAGACGGATGCGATAGGCGAGGCGAAGAGTACCCCACATTTTCTTTTGATTTGGATATTCTTCAGTAATATTAAATGGGAACAAGCATCATAATGCTGTTGGAATTATCTTGTTTGGTGGTTAGTAAAATTACGGTCATATGTGGTGACGAATGGATCTCATCAAAAGCTTTATCGCCTGTGGCCGGACGCAGAGTTGTAACAGCGTGCAAACTACCGGCGGAACACGGGACAGCGGCGCGACCACCTGTGGCCAGATGGCGCTGAAATCTTTCACGTAGGCAACCGAGGGCCGGCCACGCACCGCAGCAGACAGTGCAATACCAGCGCCAGACTGTCGCTGGGCGGATGGCGTCCGTCCTACTTCGGCCGGCCGGCCACCAGTTAGTTAACAAAACCGCGCAACCCGCAGCCGCGCTAATGGGATTTGAAACAGAAATGTCATTACGGATGCACGTTAGTGACGGTAACGCAATTATCACCGCTCGAGGGGAAAGAGGAGTGCCGCGGTCTGGCTGAGTCCGACCATTCGCTGCCCGCCGCACGCACAGTGTGTGTGTGTGTGTGTGTGTGTGTGTGTGTGGTCGGGCCGCAGCTGGGGTTGCCTGCGCGCTGGCGCAGCTGTTGCGGCTGCCGTGTGGCCGCGACGGGCCAGAAGACAGCCCGCAGCTGCGGAGGCTGCAGGCGCCCGCTTCCTCAGCAGCCAACGGGGGCACAGCAGGACCCTCTGTCCAGACAGATGCTGATCAAGAGCAGCTAGCTACCAGCAGTGCACCCCTGATGCGAAACTAGCCGAGGAAACCTTTCATCGATGTCCAAGTTGTTAATCTTCTTATCTGTGTTAGTAACATGTATATTCCTTTCTCTTCTACGACGCGTTTCGAGGGCCTACACATCTCCTGGTAGATCGAAGGCTTCCATCCAGTCACTCACTGATCAGTCTGGCCTGCAACAGAAGACATCAAAACGAAAGCTGAAATTTTAAATTTAGCATTTGAGAAATCTTTCACGCAGGAGGATCGCACAAACATACCGCCGTTTGAGTCTCGTGCAGAATCCCGTATGGAGGACATAGTGATAGACATCCCTGGGGATGTGAAGCAGCTGAATGGGTTGAAAATAAATAAATCGCCAGGTCCTGATGGGATTCCAATTCGGTTTTACAGAGAGTACTCTACTGCATTGGCTCCTTACTTAGCTTGCATTTATCGTGAATCTCTTGCCCAAAGTAAATTCCCGAGCGAATGGAAAAAAGAAGGGTAGAGGGATGGATCCTCAAAATTACAGACCAATATCCTTATCATCGGTTTGTTGCAGGATTCTCGAACATATTCTCAGCTCGAAAATAATGAATTTCCTTGAGACAGAGAAGCTGCTTTCCATACATCAGCACGGCTTTAGAAAGCATCGCTCCTGCGAAACGCTACTCGCTCTTTTTTCACATGATATCTTGCGAACCATGGATGAAGGATATCAGACGAATGCCTTATTTCTTGACTTCCGGAAAGCATTTAACTCGGTGCCCCACTGCAGACTCCTAACTAAGGTACGAGCATATGGGATTGGTTCCCAAATATGTTAGTGGCTCGAAGACTTCTTAAGTAATAGAACCAAGTATGTTGTCCTCCATGGTGAGTGTTCATCGGAGGTGAGGGTATCATCTGGAGTGCCCCAGGGAAGTGTGGTAGGTCCACTGTTGTTCTCTATCTACATAAATGATCTTTTGGATAGGGTGGATAACAATGTGCGGCTGTTTCCTGATGATGCTGTGGTGTACGGGAAGGTGTCGTCGTTGAGTGACTGTAGGTGGATACAAGATGACTTGGACACGATTTGTGATTGGTGTAAAGAATGTCAGCAAACTCTAAATATAGATAAATGAAAATTAATGCAGATGAATAGGAAAAAGAATCCTGTAATGTTTGAATATTCCATTAGTAGTTTAGCGTTTGACACAGTCACGTCGATTAAATATTTGGGCGTAACATTGCAGAGCGATATGAAGTGGGACAAGCATGTAATGGCAGTTGTGTGGGAGGCGGATAGTCGTCTTCGGTTCAATGGTAGAATTTTGGGAAGATGTGGTTCATCTGTAAAGGATACCGCATATTAAACATTAATACGACCTATTCTCTAGTACTGCTCGAGCGTTTGGGATCACCATGAGTTCGGATTGAGGGAGGACATAGAAGCAACTCAGAGGTGGGCTGCTAGATTTGTTACTGGTAGGTTTGGTCATCACGTGAGTGTTACGGAAATGCTTCAGAGACTCTAGAGGACAGGAGGCGTTCTTTTCGTGATTCGCTACTGAGGAAATTTAGAGAACCAGCATTTGAGGCTGACTGCAGTATAATTTTACTGCCGCCAACTTACATTTCGCGGAAAGACCACAAAGACAAGATAAGAGATATTAGTGTTCGTAGAGAGGCATATAGGCAGTCATTTTTCCCTCGTTCTGTTTGGGAGTGCAACAAGGACAGAAGATGCTAGTTGTGGTACGAGGTACCCTCCGCTTTTTTTTCAGTTTTTAGGCAGTGGTCTGCCTTAATTTAGTTTTCACTTCAAATATACAGGGTGGTCCATTGATAGTAACCGGGGCAAATATCTCACGAAAAAAGCATCAAACGAAAAAACTACAAACAACGAAACTTGTCTAGCTTGAAGAGGAAAACCAGATGGCGCTATGGTTGGCCCGCTAGATGGCGTTGCCATAGGTCAAATGGATTTTTAATAAGAACCCCCCCATTTTTAATTACATATTCGTGTAGTACGTAAAGAAATATGAACGTTTTAGTTGGACCACTTTTTTCGCTTTGTGATAGATGGCGCTGTAATAGTCCAAACATATGGCTCACAATTTTAGATGAACAGTTGGTAACAGGTAAGTTTTTTAAATTAAAATACAGAACGTAGGAACGTTTCAACATTTTATTTTGGTAGTTCGAATATGGTACATGTAGCTTTGTGAACTTATCATTTCTGAGAACGCATGCTGTTACAGCGTGATTACCTGTAATTACCACATTAATGCAATAAATGCTCAAAATTATGTCCGTCAACCTCAATGCATTTGGCAATAGGTGTGAAGACAGCGAGTAGTTCGCCTTCCGTAATGTTCGCACATGCATTGACAATGTGCCGACGCATGTTGTCATTCGTTGTTGGTGGATCACGATGGCAAATATCCTTCAACTTTCCCCACAGAAATAAATCCGGGGACGTCAGATCCGGTGAACGTGCGGGCCATGGTATGATGCTACGACGACCAATCCACCTGTCATGAAATGTGCTATTCAATACCGTCTCAACCACACGAACTATGTGCCGGACATCCATTTAGTTGGAAGTACATCGCCATTCTGTCATGCAGTGAAACACCTTGCAGTAACATCGGTAGAATGTGTGGTGTCACCTCCAGACACCACACTTGCTAGGTGGTAGCCTTTAAATCGGCCGCGGTCCGCTAGTATACGACCGACCCGCGTGTCGCCACTGTCGGTGATTGGAGACCGAGCGCCGCCACACGGCAGTTCTAGAGAGACGTCCTAGCACTCGCCCAGTTGTACAGCCGACTTTGATAGCAATGGTTCACTGACAAATTACGCTCTCATTTGCCGATACGATAGTTAGCATAGCCTTCAGCTACGTCATTTGCTACGACCTAGCAAGGCGCCAATATCAATTGCTATTTATCTTGAGATGCCTGTACCGTCAGACCGATGAACACCTATTATGGATTAAAGTTAAGTATTCCAGCAGCAACGTACCTTATTGGCTATATTAATTACATTGTCCTGTTCCAGACCTCACGCCAGCCTGCGTGCGCTTAAACGCGTGCTTTTCGGCTACCGGTCATAGTGGCTTGGTTGTCTTGCCAAGTCACAACAGAATATTACTTAGGAAATCAGCACAGATTGCACTATTTAGATTTCCATCGATAAAATGGTGGCCAATTATCCTTCCTCCCATAATGCCGCACCATACATTAACCCGCCAAGGTCACTGATGTTCCACTTGTCGCAGCCATCGTGGATTTTACGTTGCCCAGTAGTGCATATTATACCGGTTTACGTTACCGCTGTTGGTGAATGAAGCTTCGTCGCTAAATAGAACTCGTGCAAAAAAATCTGTCATCGTCCCGTAATTTCTCTTGTGCCCAGTGGCAGAACTGTACACGACGTTCAAAGTCGTCGCCATGCAATTCCCAGTGCATAGAAATATGGTACTGGTGCAATCGATGTTGATGTAGCATTCTCAACGCCGTCGTTTTTGAGATTCCCGATTCTCGCGCAATTTGTCTGCTACTGATTTGCTGATTAGCCGCGACAGCAGCTAAAAGACCTACTTGGGCATCATCATTTGTTGCAGATGGTGGTTGACGTTTCAAATGTGGCTGAACATTTCCTGTTTCTTTAAATAACGTAACTATCCGACGAACGGTTCGGTCACTTGGATAATGTCG
This sequence comes from Schistocerca cancellata, assembly GCF_023864275.1. NCBI lineage: Eukaryota > Metazoa > Arthropoda > Insecta > Orthoptera > Acrididae > Schistocerca > Schistocerca cancellata. The sequence goes on from NC_064630.1 coordinate 710,755,144, forward strand.
TCCAGGATACCGAGCAGCACACATAGCACACACCCGTTGGGAATTTTGATCACAGAAGCCATACTTCAACACTATATCGACCTTTTCCGCAAATTGGTAAACGGTCCATTTTAACACAGGTAATCTGTCACGAAGCAAATACTTTCCCCAGTGGCGGAATGTTACATGATACCATGTACTAGTATTCTTTGTAGTTTTTTTCGTTTGACGCTTATTTTGTGAGATATGTGGCCCTGTCACGATCAATGGACCACCCCGTATATTACAAAACGTCTGAAACGGTCACCAGATACTCAGTCCTAGTTACATGTTGCCCGCCTAATGGCTCTCGCGAGCAACAAAATATTTAATTTTTGATATTTCATACAAAAAGTGACCAAAATTAAAATACTGTCATAATCTGTTCATTAAGAGGCTTACACGGACGTGAAAAAAGTCGCAGGATGCCTCCAAATATTTCGTTGGACCTCTCTTTGACCAGCGTAGTGTAGCAAATCGACGTGACGTGGACTCAACAAGTATTTGCAAGTCCCCTGCAGAAATACTGAGCCATTCTGCTTCTGTAGCCGTCGGTAACTGCCAAAGTGTTACCGGCACAGGATTTTGTGCACGAAATGACCTGAATATTATGTCCCATAAATGTTCGGTGAGATTCATGTCTTGAGGTCTGGGTGGCCACATCATTCGCTCGAATTGTCCAGTATGGTCTTCCAACCAATTTTGATTAGTTTCGTGCACCAGTTCCGAGACCGGCAATACTTTCGCAATTGTTGACGGGTATTGAGATAGCATGGTCTAATATTGCAATCCATGCCACGTCGAGTTGTGGCACTACGGTGGTCAAACGGAGGTTCGACACGATATTAGAAGGAATCCCATGCCTTTTGCCACCTCAGCCAACACAATACATATATATAGAGATTTGAAGAGGTTTCTGGAACAACAGAGTTTGATGGCTATCTCGTAGGTCGTCTGTTGCCACAGCCCATTAACGCCAAATTTCGGCGCACTCTCCTAACGGATACGTTCGTCGTACGTGCCACGTTGATTTCTGCTGTCATTTCATCCAGTGTTGCTTATCTGTAACACTGACAACTCTATGCACACGACTCTACTCTCGGTCAGTGAGTGAAATCTGTCGGCTACTGCATTGTCCGTAGTTACAGGTGATGCCTGAAATTTTGTATTCTCGGCACGCTCTTGACATTTTGGATCTCGGAATACCGAATTCCCTAACGATTTCCGAAACAAAATACCCCATTCGTCTAGCTCCCATTACCACTCCGCATTCAAAGTCTATTACTTCAGAGTCTGCCACTTCCCGTCGTACGACCATAATCACATCGGAAAGCTTTTCACATGAATCACCGAGTACTAATGACAGCTCCTCCAGTGCAACGCCCTGTAACACTTCATGTACGCGATTCTACCGCCATCTGTGTATCTCCATATCGCTGTCCCACAGTGGAGTGGGCTCTGTTTACATGGAATGGCCTGCGTCTTCTGGTCCGGAAACGATCACTGACTGTAAATGGCTATTTTCGACTACCTGGGGACCGTTTGTAGCTATTCATGGACCTCATGTTCCCAGAATTGATGGAGTTGTAATGGATGACAATGCGCCATGTCACCGAGCCACAGTTGTTCACAACTGGTTTGAAGAACTTTCTGAACAATTCGAGAGAATGATGTGTCCAATGAGATCGCTGATTTGAATTGCATAGAACATTTATGGGACATAATGAAGAGGTCAGACAGTGCACCGAATCCGGCACCGGCAACTGACACACACAGTGGTTACGGTTACTACAAGCCACACCACAAGTTGAGAAACGGGGCCAAATTTCTAGTCGTTTACTGTCGAGTTGAGATTTTCACACACAAATGTTTTATTCATATCCTACAGAAACTAACAGTACGGCAATAAACAACCTTTCAAAACACGTCGCTAACGGCAATCAAGTAATTTATAGCAATACAACAGTTTAAAGGTTTAAAGAACATTAATAAACAGGCTACTAAAGTAAATACAGAACTTTGTTAATAAAGTACGGTGAGATAGTGAAGCTACCAGTACCGCCATTAAAAAAATGAAAGGTCTCAGCAAAGACACGATTAATGGCAATAAAGGAATGGAGGAATTTAAAAAGCTTTTAAACAAAAGTGTCCCAGAATATCATTAGAACATAACAGATATGACGGACCCGTGTAAGGTGGCCACAAATCACCCATTCTGGGATGCTCAGGCTAGGCAGAATACTGACCAATTTAAATACACCCGTAAACACAATACCCACTCTCAGGCTGGTCACTGCACCGACTTTTAGCCAGCGAAAACTTGTAATAAGATGGCTTAACTCGCTGACAGAATTAGAGCTAACCTCGTGCAAGGAAACATTACACCACACAGTCCTGAATGAACGACCAAATGATCAACCTACAAGAAGCATGAATTTACTCATAACACACAACAGAATAGCAAAACAATTTAACTGCCAAACTACACCTCCCATCGACCAGTAACGAGAGGAGGAGGAAAGATCACTGTCTTCAATTACACCGGTGCCGGGGACAGGAAACCCGATCGCCGGAGGCCACAGGGCAGAAGAGACACTGGTTACGCAAATTTATTACTTAATGATTAAACCTCCCACTAACTTAACTTGCAGTTATGCTCGAACAGGCAGTACACGACCTCCGATGGCAGGGATCCACACATCCGACCGCGCACGCGTCGCCAGTGTACCCAACACGCCACGGTCACGCGACAACACGCTCTGTCACCGGAGTTCACGTCTTCTCTGCAACGTTGGCGGGTAGTGACCACTACTTTATGTTAGGTGTCTCCTTTTAAATTCCAGTGTTGAAACGGAGGACTTAAAGAAGCTTGTTAACGTCCCACCAAGGTGAAATGAACAGAAACTACTCGTGGGGCGATTCTGTATACAACCAACTCGTGGGGAGCTCTTCCATCAACTCCACCCGCTCGTTGCACACCACAGACATACATCACGTGGCGACTCAGTACAACCGACCACGTCTGGTCCGCGCTGGCGAGCCACACTACCCTCCCGTGTCCACCAGACTCTCTGACAGCACAACCCTACTTCCGCGCCACCACACGAAATTACCACCGGTCAAAGATCTCACTTCCTCCATAACAGTTCCCGGAAGCAAAAACGCAGATATCGATAGCCGACGGAAAAGACTGTAGTGTTGGCAGAAGAGCCAACACTGTGTTGCTAGAGGAGGCCGAAATGCACGCTATAAGCTCACGCAGGCTGGCGTGAGGTCTGGAACAGTTAAAGGAGATGAGTCTACTAAATAAAGTACGTAGTTGATGTAATACATGATGGAGTACATCGGTCTGATGGTTCATGCTTCATTAGGTACATAGCAAAGGACAAATGGCGCGTTGCTAGGTCGTAGCAAATGACGTAGCTGAAGGCTATGCTAACTATCGTCTCGGCAAATGAGAGCGTATTTGTCAGTCTAGCTTCGCTAGCAAAGTCGGCTGTACAACTGGGGCGAGTGCTAGGACATCTCACTAGACCTGCCGTGTGGTATCGCTCGGTCTGCAATCACTGACAGTGGCGACACGCGGGTCCGACGTATACTAATGGACCGCGGCCGATTTAAAGGCTACCACCTAGCAAGTGTGGTGTCTGGTGGTGACACCACATTCCTCCCCCGCAAATCGGCGTACGGTTGTATTATAAGGCTTCCGCCCACCGTGGGGAGGACCCCATGTTGACGTATGCGACGAGGTACGGAGCCTAACAACAGGCGAGGCTGTGCCACCCGCACCCGGCCATTCGGTCCGAGGGGAGCTAGGAAACGCCTGAAAACCTAGCCCAGGGTGCACGCCAACATGCGGTGTATGCGCTAGAGATGGGGGATCCGCTCTTGAACTAATTCATAGAGTTGAATCTTTCAAAGGAGTAAACAATCAGTGATTCAGAAAAAAAGAACGGTAGCTCCAAACGTTTCCCATGGCAGAGAGAGAGAGAGAGAGAGAGAGAGAGAGAGAGAGAGACGGAGCATATCAGCAGCGCCTCTGCTGGTCAGAGCACAGTGCACGCCACACAACACAGCCAGCGCCGGCCTCTGCCCTGCTTCTACCTTGCCTGCCTGCATTGTGCAGTGCCCCATTGGATTTTGTGTTTCACATATGCCGTGCCGTCTCTGTACGTCGTCTGCCGTGTGCAGTGTCTGGCGCAGCTTAACTTCACATCGCACTCTGTCGGCGATCGTTTCAGTCGCACGTCCTGCCCTCTGGGCAGTTGATGCGAGCAACAGGACAGAGAGCCACCTAGCGGATAACATAGGAACTACTTGCAACAACCTGCTCGCAAGGGAACGGACGATTTGTCTCGGAGCGGATGAGTTCACCGCTCCCCCCACCCTCGGAACTCGCCCGCTCAATGCTCACCCCACCGTCTCGACTCTAGCTAGAGCGTTGAGCAAAGCGACTCAGGTGTCACTCTGGTCTCTGCGGTCTCAGCTCACGCAGTAATACAGCTCGCGGCTCGACCTGCTCGACTCAGCGCCTCTGCATCGGAGTTCGCCCCTACTGGATATTGTTCTTTGTAGTAATACCGCTATGTATATTACATTATTATGTTATGTATACATCAATTGTTTTTATTTTATTTTTATTTGTTTAAACTGATTAGATTAGGTTCCTGATGACTCCTCTTACTATAGGATTTTTATTATGGACACTCGAATTTACGCTTTAATTACGAGCGAACCGATAAACGTATCGCAAAATGTGATACACCAATATTTTCCTTGTTTTATTCTGCGTAAGGCTATATGCAGCACTTTCGTTTTACAGTCAAATTTATATATTTTTTTCTTATTCTGGTACGGATTTTGCGATTTTAGGCGTCTTCGGAAGGAAACGTTCACTTCAAAAATATATGGCTTGCGATGTATTTGTATGAGGTTAATGAAATTTTAATACATTATAGCCAAATATATTGTTTAATGTAAATATCAAGTTACAACATTTTCCGATCACCCAAAAAACCACGATAGTGCAAAATAAATCAATAATCAGAAACTTTGTCATATCGTGGAAATTTCAATAAACAATACAAAATTCTTACTCATTATCTGTGTTACTTCAAAATAGGATCAAATAAGATCAAAATACAGGTATAGTACTGGAATAAACCAAGTTTAAAGGGCAATGTGCCTTCCATTTATTTTCTATTGTAAATGGGTGGTGAGTCATGAAAAAACAGCTAATTCATTTCAGAGAGTGAACAGTTCTGATCTAATCTCTGAAAAGAACAGTTTTGCCCATCTCTAGTATGCGCCCGTAGATAGTCAGGAGGGGCCGAAGGGTCGACTTCCATCGAGTCGGAGCACCCTACTGGCGAAGACGATAGATGGTCCAGAGCGGGCAAGAGTTCCATGGCGGAGGACAACTGGTCATGGGAAGCGATCGGCGGCGCGTGACCCAGGGAGGCGCCCGGCGGTTGCAGCGACGCGTCCACTGCGGGCGTCGCCGGCGGGAGAACAGGCGGTGGCGGCGGCGGAGGCGCGTCGCCATGGGGCAAAATGGAAGGCAGCGTCGGTAACACCTGGGGATGAGGCGAGCCAGTAGATGGGTCCCCAGAGCGCTGAACGGACGGCACCGTCGCTGAAAGCAGACGGGGAGCGGCAGAACCCGTGCGACGACAGAGGCGCAGCTGATTCAGATGCCGACGCACCTCACCAGAGGCCCCCAAAACCAGATACATAGCGCGGCCGAGGCAGCGAAGAATGCGCCCTTCGAGCCAACGCCGTGAACCGCGATAGTTGCGATAGTATACAACGTCGCCGGGAGCAAAAGCAAGTGTCTGCCGCTGCACAGGAACCTGATGCGGCGGATGTAGCAAAGACATCAAGGTTCGATGAGGGCGACCATGAAGCCGCTCAGCCGGCGAGCGACCATCTCGGAGCTGAGAGCGATACGAGGACAGAAACAGCAATAACGCGTCCTCCCAAGAATGCGACTCTTTCAACTTCAACATCTGTGACTTGAAAATCCGGACCAAACATTCAGCGGCACCGTTGGACTGTGGCGAAAACGGCGCGGACGTCAGATGTTGAATACCAGTGGCCTTGCAGAAGGACTGAAATTCTGCGGACACGAATTGTGGGACATTGTCGGAAACAATAGTCTGTGGCAGACCTTCAATGCAAAAGATAGCAGATAAGGCCTGGATGGTGGCAGAAGACGTCGTGGAAGACATCCGGACAACAAAAGGAAAATTACTGAAGGAATCGACCACAACCAACCATCGAGCATCCCATCCTCGTCGCCAATGTAGTGTTGGCAGAAGAGCCAACACTGTGTTGCTAGAGGAGGCCGAAATGCACGCTATAAGCTCACGCAGGCTGGCGTGAGGTCTGGAACAGTTAAAGGAGATGAGTCTACTAAATAAAGTACGTAGTTGATGTAATACTTAACTTTAATCCATAATTGGAATACATCGGTCTGATGGTTCATGCTTCATTAGGTACATAGCAAAGGACAAATGGCGCGTTGCTAGGTCGTAGCAAATGACGTAGCTGAAGGCTATGCTAACTATCGTCTCGGCAAATGAGAGCGTATTTGTCAGTCTAGCTTCGCTAGCAAAGTCGGCTGTACAACTGGGGCGAGTGCTAGGACGTCTCACTAGACCTGCCGTGTGGCGGCGCTCGGTCTGCAATCATTGACAGTGGCGACACGCGGGTCCGACGTATACTAATGGACCGCGGCCGATTTAAAGGCTACCACCTAGCAAGTGTGGTGTCTGGCGGTGACACCACAAAGACAACCAAGCAGCCATTTAATGACAGACAACACATCAAACAAACATGTCAGGGGAAGAAAACGAAAACCAATGCAATTTGAACACAATGTGTAGCACGAGTCGATACACGGCTCAGCAACACTTTCGCAATTTCAGAATGAGATTTTCACTCTGCAGCGGAGTGTGCGCTGATATGAAACTTCCTGGCACATTAAAACTGTGTGCCCGACCGAGACTCGAACTCGGGACCTTTGCCTTTCGCGGGCAAGTGCTCCACCAACTGAGCCACCGAAGCACATAATATATAAATGTTGAGACTTTAAAAGATTTCTGGAAAAACAGAGTTTCAGTTTATTAAGGCACCTATGCCTGGGTTTCAGGCAGTACTCTCCGTTTCATTCAATGCTGAGATCCCATTCGAATACATTTGTAGAGCCCTTGCAATACAGTTTGAGTTAGGGGCAATACCAAGTGGGCTCAGGTGTGAATGAGAATCTTGACTGAGGAGGGAGACGCGTTATGATAGTCGCCGCAGGTGTTCAAAGCCGCTGTGTTAGGGTGGCGTAGTAGTTAGCGCATCTGTCTCGTGAGCGGAATACCTGGGTTCGTACCCTGGGGTTTTTAGAAACTTTTATCTCTGAAAACCTCCACAAAATAACGAAAAGGATAAGGTTTATAACCCGCTATATTTACGAGGTCTAGGAGTAGCATCTTCGGTCCCAGGTTCGATCACCGCCACAGACTAAATTTTGATAAATAATCAGCATTGGCGGCCGAAGACTTCCGGCATAAGAAGTCAGCCCCATTCTGCCAACGAACTTGTCAAAGAGGGCGGAGGAGCGGATAGAGGTTCAGGGCACTCTGTTGTCCTAGGGGTGGGAAATTGCCCCTAAAGGCGGAAGAATCAGCAATGATGCTGAAGGTAATGGAAACCACTGCATTAAAGACACGTAACGTGTATCCACAGGACATGTGGCCTGTATTTGAAGAAGTGTCATGATGATCTCTCCATTGGCAAAAGATTCCGGAATAGTCCCCCATTCGGATCTCCGGGAGGGGACTGCAAAGAGGGAGGTTACCATGAGAAAAAGATTGAATAATCAACGAAAGGATAAAGTTCTTCGAGTCGGGGCGTGGAATGTCAGAAGCTTGAACGTGGTAGGGAAACTAGAAAATCTGAAAAGTGAAATGCAAACGCTCAATCTAGATATAGTCGGGATCATTGAAGTGAAGTGGAAGGAAGACAAGGATTTCTGGTCAGATCAGTATCGGGTAATATCAACAGCAGCAGAAAATGGTATAACAGGTGTAGGATTCGTTATTAATAGGAAGATAGGGCAGAGGGTGTGTTACTGTAAAAAGTTCAGTGACCGGGTTGTTCTAATCAGAATCGACAGCAGACCAACACCGACAACGATATTTCAGGTATACATGCCGACGTCGCAAGCTGAAGCAAGATAGAGATAGAGAAAGTGTATGAGGATATTGAAAGGGTAATGCAGTATGTAAAGGGGGACGAAAATCTAATAGTCATGGGCGACTGGAATGCAGTTGTAGGGGAAGGAGTAGAAAAGAAGGTTACAGGAGAATATGGGCTTGAGACAAGGAATGAAAGAGGAGAAAGACTAATTGAGTTCTGTAACAAGTTTCAGCTAGTAATAGCGAATAGCCTGTTCAGGAATCACAAGAGGAGGAGGTATACTTGGGATAGGCGGGAGATACGGGAAGATTTCAATTAGATTACATCGTGGTTAGACAGAGATTCCGAAATCAGATACTGGATTGTAAGGCGTACCCAGGAGCAGATATAGACTCAGATCACAATATAGTAGTGATGAAGAGTAGGCTGAAGTTCAAGACATTAGTCAGGAAGAACCAATACGCAAAGAAGTGGGATACGGAAGTACTAAGGAATGACGAGATACGTTTGAAGTTCTCTAACGCTATAGATACAGCAATAAGGAATAGCGCAGTAGGCAGTACAGTTGAAGAGGAACGAACATCTCTAAAAAGGGCCATCACAGAAGTTGGGAAGGAAAACACAGGCACAAAGAAGGTAATTGCGAAGAAACCATGTATAACAGAAGAAATACTTCAATTGATCGATGGAAGGAGGAAGTACAAAAATGTTCCGGGAAACTCAGGATTAGAGAAATACAAGCCGCTGAGGAATGAAATAAATAGGAAGTTCAGGAAAGCTAAGACGAAATGGCTGCTGCAAAAATGTGAAGAAATCTCAAAAGAAATGACTAACAGAAGGACAGACTCAGCATACAGGAAAATCAAAACAATCTTCCTTGACATTAAAAGCAATAGTGATAACATTAAGATTGCGACCAGAATTTCACTGTTAAATGCAGAAGAGAGAGCGGATAGGTGGAAAGAATACATTGAAAGCCTTTATGAGGGTGAATATTTGTCTGATGTGATAGAAGAAGAAACAGGAGTCGATTTAGAAGAGATAGGGGATCCAGTATTACAATCGGAATTTAAAAGAGCTTTGGAGGACTTACGGTGAAATAAGGCAGAAGGGATAGATAACATTCCATCAGAATTTCTAAAATCATTGGGGGAAGTGGCAACAAAACGACTATTCACGCTGGTGTGTAGAATATATGAGTCTGGCGATATACCATCTGACTTTCGGAAAAGCATCATCCACACAATTCCGAAGACGGCAAGAGCTGACAAGTGCGAGAATTATCGCACAATCAGCTTAACAGCTCAAGCATCGGATTTGCTTACAAGAATAATATACTGAAGAATGGAAAAGAAAATTGAGAATGCGCTAAGTGGAGATGAGTTTGGCTTTAGGAAAAGTAAAGAGACGAGAGAGGCAATTCTGACGTTACGGCTAATAATGGAAGCAAGGCTAAAGAAAAATCAAGACACTTTCATAGGATTTGTCGACCTGGAAAAAGCGTTCGACAATATAAAATGGTGCAACCTGTTCGAGATTCTGAAAAAAGTAGGGGTAAGCTAAAGGGAGAGACGGGTCATATACAATTTGTACAACAACCAAGAGGGAATAATGAGAGTGGACGATCAAGAACGAAGTGCTCGTATTAAGAAGGGTGTAAGACAAGGCTGTAGCCTTTCACCCCTACTCTTCAATCTGTACATCGAGGAAGCAATGATGGAAATAAAAGAAAGGTTCAGGTGTGGAATTAAAATACAAGGTGAAAGGATATCAGTGATACGATTTGCTGATGACATTGCTATCCTGAGTGAAAGTGAAGAAGAATTAAATGATCTGCTGAACGGAATGAACAGTCTAATGAGTACACAGTATGGTTTGAGAGTAAATCGGAGAAAGACGAAGGTAATGAGAAGTAGTAGAAATGAGAACAGCGAGAAACTTAACATCAGGATTGACGGTAACGAAGTCAATGAAGTTAAGGAATTCTGCTACCTGGGCAGTAAAATAACCAATGACAGTCGGAGCAAGGAGGACATCAAAAGCAGACTCGCTATGGCAAAAAAGGCATTTCTTGCCAAGAGAAGTCTACTAATATCAAATACCGGCCTTAATTTGAGGAAGAAATTTCTGAGAATGTACGTCTGGAGTACAGCATTCTATGGTAGTGAAACATGGACTGTGGGAAAACCGGAACAGAAGAGAATCGTAGCATTTGAGATGTGGTGCTATAGACGAATGTTGAAAATTATGTCGACTGATAAGGTAAGGAATGAGGTGGTTCTACGCAGAATCCGAGAGGAAAGGAATATGTGGAAAACACTGATAAAGAAAAGGGACAGGATGATAGGACATCTGCTAAGGCATGAGGGAATGACTTCCATGGTACTAGAGGGATCTGTAGACGGCAAAAACTGTTGAGGAAGACAGAGATTGGAATACGTCAAGCAAATAATTGAGGACGTAGGTTGCAAGTGCTACTCTGAGATGAAGAGGTTCGCACAGGAAAGGAATTCGTGGCGGGCCGCATCAAACCAGTCAGTAGACTGATGACCAAACAAAAAAAAAAAAAAATATTTGCGATTATCACATAGCAAAACTCTGTCTCTTACACCCTTACACACCGATGCAATTTATTTCTTCTTTGCTGCTAACTCTATGGGCAAGGCATTTTGCATGTAGTATCTAACTATACTACTGAATTTACCTTCAAAATTATATCGCTGTATGAAACGTAGTTCGCGATTACTACACCATAATCTCTGTGATGCTGGAAAGACTGACTTGTCCAAAATCAAAACAATTCTGTTTGAGCTCCATTCTTTAAAAAATCGAAGATGGAGGAGGGGAGTAACTGGGAAGTTATAATTTGTCACTTGTTAGCATATTTTGACAATGAAGCTCTGCAACACAAGCAGCATTACAACAGAAGTGTCGACATTGAACTTGAGAAATACTGTACGATATTCAACACCTTGCAATAATAGTTGTATGTCACAAGGAGCCGTTCGTATAGCGTAACGAGAAGCTCGCTATCAAGGCATGGATGCATGGATGTGAGCCAGGCTTCCATCAAATATGCACGCCATGTTGAGCATCTCGGCTGGTGCTCCATCCTGACTGAGTATGTCTTTTAGACAGTTACATTTCTTGTTTACGCAAGTATTGGGCTTGCTCGCCATTTTCGCCTCGGAAATACAACACATAAGCAGTTAAAATACGGCCGCACACAGAACGAAGGGTAAACAACACACAGACAGGTTGCTCAAATGACGGGATAAACGCTAAGAAGGAGAAGTCTAAAGTAATAGTCACAGTACACATGAACTACACTGCTCGACACAGTTCATGGATTACTTGTTTGGGTCCCCGTGTTTCTTTCCACAGAAGTTCGAAAACTAGTTCTGAAGTGTCTACAATTTTCCTCTGTAACGGCACTAAAGCGTGGTGCCCTGCGCTACAACTGTCGGGTTCAGCCACGTCTAGCATAGCAAGGTGTCGACACATACGAAAAAAAAAGGAAGAGGTCGGAAATTCATGTGAAGTGTAAGGTGGGTATGGATCTCACACGGGCACGAAACACAACACCACAGTGGGCTAGTGTCGTGATAGGAAGGTCTTACCCATATTTCACCCCTTCCTTTGAAACCACGACGATGGAGGTCATAAACGCGACGCTCAATCTTGGAATGACGCAGTTTCCTTACGGGTGGCCGAGAAAAACGTTTCAGACTTAGCGCCGCGCAGAATTGACACGAAGAGCACTCAGATTGTGGCATAAAGGGCATCAATGAAACCACCCCTCCTCTTGAGGAGTTCATTTACACACATTTCTCAGTCGAAAACGATAAATTCGAAATGCGGTGTGCAAGAGAACAACGATGTTACAACTTTTGGCACTGCTGACACTCCCACACGATTTAACACTTGTCTAAGGACGTTTTGGGGTAGCAAATACATTGAACGTTATCTGACCTCTTAGGAGAGTAACACGACAGTAATTTTTGTTCTGGTACTCAGGGTGGAACCACAAATAACCGTTCAAAACCAATCGAAGAAATTTGAACGTGATCTGATGCAGTAAAGATTGTACTTTTTCAGATCTTCTATTTCGCGCCGTCCTGTGATCAAGGCCTGAGGGAGGAGGGGGGAGGCGGTTAGTGCGACATTGACGCATGCTTGATTATGGGCGCAACGGACCCCTTTAAGACCCCTCCCATTTCCCCCCCCCTTCCTCCCCCATTAAGTTCGCGGACACCATCGGTATATCACCTGTACACTTCTGCTGAGCATATTAGGAATGCACCTGTATAGAGACTACCATCTCTTTTGACCTCTATGTGCCTACACAAAGGTAGTCCCTTGGACATTCAAGAGTGCACTCAAAGAGGAGTGAGATGACGTTAATTGTGGTTGCAACCCGACGAGGTGCTTAGAGAAGGACTGAATCGAGTGGGTTGTCATCTGTGCCAAAGATTTTTAAGAACGTCGTTTTGTTTTGACACTGCATACTCTTGCTTTCGATTGCAAAGTGTGTGTAAATGAATGCCCCAGCAGAAGGTTTGGTTTTACTGAAGCTGCGGTACCCGTGTACACATGTTTTGCGATAGAGGGAAGGGTGCATCATGCAGACTGTGTCTGTTGCTCACTTACGTAGAATTTGTCGCTTACCACGAACATCGCGGATGACAGCTCCCAACAAATGGAATAAAAATTTACTGAATAACTCAAAGCTATTACGTTTAGTGCTCACATTGGCTACGACATACATAGCGTAGTGGTGAGATCAATAGTGAACACTCATTGGCTGTCGGAGAACGTGTGACCTAGGTGCGCAGAGCAAGTATAAACTCAATAGCCATCATTCGTGACTGCACCACAGCTTGAAGCAGAACAGTCCAGAACATATTACAACATTTTTTGTGTCCAACCCAGGCCATATTTTAAAAACCACCTGAAAGTCTTCAGAGTTTGCTGGAACATTAAACTTTACTTTTTTCGGTTGATTTTTTTACTAGACATAACTTTCTTCGCAACCAGGGCTGAAGATCCGATTCATAAAATAAAACTATCTAAGTTATTCTGAATCTTTTTGAACATATTTCCATTCCCCTTTATTTTCACACCACCAAAATTATCTGTAGTATGGCAAACTGAGATACCTGTAGTATGGCAAACTGGTGGTTCATGGTGTGGGTTCCTGTAGTCATGCCCTAGTTCATGAACCACGGGCAACGAATGAGTGGCCAAGTAAGTGGTCCCGACAGTCGGATTATCAGTTACTTTGGAATAAGGCTGAACATCTCGGACATATTCTGAGTCGTGGTCACCTTTGTGCTCATACGGCAAAGACTACCAAATCCACCGGTTAGTCCCTCAACCGTTAGGTGTAAAACTCTATGGGACTCGGGGCGAGTAAGGCTATCAACCTGCTTCCCTGGCACTTTAAATATGATGCTGGCAACAATCAGAGCAAAATGCCTCGGACCTTTGGAGGTGACGGATTCCCACCTCTAACTGACAAACCAGGCACTCCTAAGATACGACTTGGCAAACAAATGGTAATGAGATGGGGAGCTATTAATATCAATGGGGGCTACTCTGGGAAGAAGGTAGAGCTGGCAGAGGCTGCAAGTAAGATGGGGCTTGACATTTTAACTGTTAGTGACATTCGGGTAAGGAGTGAGAAAGAAGAGGAAGTGGGAGAATACAAGGTATGCCTGAGAACGAAGTTATCCGCGGCGGCACTTATGTATAAAATATTCTCGGTATTCTTGCCGCGTCAGTTCTAGATAAAATCTCGAGCTTTCGACCATTACCTCCATCGTCATCGTCAGGAGCTGACTGTCTCCACTGCTGCTATGGTAGCCTCTATATAGCCCGAAGACGGCTTCTGATTGGTCGGTTTCTGATTGGTCGGCGATTACGTGCTGCTGTCTCAGACGGTGTCACTGTGTGCGCCGGTGGCGCCACCGCTTCCGTTTAAACGTAAACCTTGGAAGGAACGTCTCTGCTGCTTCTCTGCATCAAGCGCTCGTTTCCACGCACAGCTCAGATGGTATCCGCTATCGCGGTTAAAGTTCTTTTGGCTCATTCTGATTTCAACAGCCTCCTTAATAACAGAATCCCAGTACATGGAGGCATGGGACAGAATTTTAGTTTCATCGAACAATATTTTGTGTTTGTTCGTGAGGCTGTGCTCCGCAATTGCCGATTTCTCAAGCTCTCTATTTGTAATGTGGCGTTGGTGTTCTGCACAGCGGTCGGAAACGGTACGAATAGTCTGACCTATATAATTGCTTCCACACTCACAGGGTATATTATAAACACCGGGGACCCTGAGGTCGAGATTGTCCTTAACAGGGCGCATCATCTCCTTAATTTTCTTAGGAGGACGAAAAATCGGTCTAATACCACGTCTACGCAGGACTCTTCCTATTTTGCTGGAAATTGCGCCACAAAAAGGAAGAACCGCAATCGGTGTTTCATCCTGTGAGGTTGCAGCATTATCACGTTTCCTTCTTTTGGAGAACGCTGCCTTTATATCGCGTGCACTATAGCCGTTCTTTCGGAACACGTTCTTTAGGTGATTAATCTCGAACCTTAAGTGGTCCTCGTCAGAAACAGTTTTGGCTCTATATACCAACGTGTTCAAAACGGCTCTCTTCTGAGCAGGGTGATGGAAACTCTGTGCGTTCAGGTATAAATCGGTATGCGTCGGCTTACGGTATACAGAGTGGCCAAGACATCGACAGACGGACGGGCGTCTTGGCCACTCTGTATACCGTAAGCCGACGCATACTGATTTATACCTGAACGCACAGTTTCCATCACCCTGCTCAGAAGAGAGCCGTTTTGAACACGTTGGTATATAGAGCCAAAACTGTTTCTGACGAGGACCACTTAAGGTTCGAGATTAATCACCTAAAGAACGTGTTTCGAAAGAACGGCTATAGTGCACGCGATATAAAGGCAGCGTTCTCCAAAAGAAGGAAACGTGATAATGCTGCAACCTCACAGGATGAAACACCGATTGCGGTTCTTCCTTTTTGTGGCGCAATTTCCAGCAAAATAGGAAGAGTCCTGCGTAGACGTGGTATTAGACCGATTTTTCGTCCTCCTAAGAAAATTAAGGAGATGATGCGCCCTGTTAAGGACAATCTCGACCTCAGGGTCCCCGGTGTTTATAATATACCCTGTGAATGTGGAAGCAATTATATAGGTCAGACTATTCGTACCGTTTCCGACCGCTGTGCAGAACACCAACGCCACATTACAAATAGAGAGCTTGAGAAATCGGCAATTGCGGAGCACAGCCTCACGAACAAACACAAATTATTGTTCGATGAAACTAAAATTCTGTCCCATGCCTCCATGTACTGGGATTCTGTTATTAAGGAGGCTGTTGAAATCAGAATGAGCCAAAAGAACTTTAACCGCAATAGCGGATACCATCTGAGCTGTGCGTGGAAACGAGCGCTTGATGCAGAGAAGCAGCAGAGACGTTCCTTCCAAGGTTTACGTTCAAACGGAAGCGGTGGCGCCACCGGCGCACACAGTGACACCGTCTGAGACAGCAGCACGTAATCGCCGACCAATCAGAAACCGACCAATCAGAAGCCGTCTTCGGGCTATATAGAGGCTACCATAGCAGCAGTGGAGACAGTCAGCTCCTGACGATGACGATGGAGGTAATCGTCGAAAGCTCGAGATTTTATCTAGAACTGACGCGGCAAGAATACCGAGAATATTTTATACACAAGGTATGCCTGTCAGGAGTCAAAGCCGGTTCAAAATGGTTCAAATGGCTCTGAGCAGTATGGGACTAAACATCTTAGGTCATAAGTCCTCTAGAACTTAGAACTACTTAAACCTAACTAACCTAAGGACGTCACACACACCCATGCCCGAGGCAGGATTCGAACCTGCGACCGTAGCAGTCCCGCGGTCCCGGACTGCAGCGCCGGAACCGCTAGACCACTGCGGCCGGCGTCGAAGCCGGAATAGCACAATGGGGTGTAGGGCTTTACATCAGGAAAGAAATGGAACCCAGCGTAATTGCAATAAGGTATGTAAACGAACGACTGATGTGGTTACATTTGACAGTGTCTAGCAAGAAAATTAGGATTGTGTCAGTATATTCGCATTGTGATGGGACAGATCAAGATAAGATGGATAGTTTTTATGATGCACTCAGTGATGTAGTTGTTAGAGTAAAGGACAAGGACAGTGTTCTGCTCATGGGTGACTTTAATGCCAGGATTGGAAATCGAACAGAAGGGTATGAAAAGGTTATGGGTAAATTTGGAGAGGATATGGAGGCCAACAGGAACGGGAAACAGCTCTTGGATTTCTGTTCCAGTATGGGCTTAGTAATGACAAACTCCTCTTTTAAACATAAGAACATTCACTGGTATACTTGGGAAGGCAGGGGAACCAGATCTGTCATTGACTATATAATAACAGATCAGGAATTCAGGAAGGCTGTGTGGGACACACGTGTATTCAGGGGATTCTTTGATGACAATGATCATTATATAATCTGCAGTGAAATTCGTATTGTGAGGCCGAAAGCGCAGGAGGTCAGATCCATATGTAGGAGGATAAGAGTGGAGAAACTTCAGGATAAGGTAATCAGGCACAAGTACATAACAGTGATCTCAGAAAGGTACCAGTTAGTTGAATGAAGTCAATTACAGTCATTGGAAAAGGAATGGACAAGGTACAGGGACACAGTATTAGAAGTGGCTAAAGAATGTCTTGGAACAGTAGTGTGTAAAGGTAGGATGAAGCAAACAGCTTGGTGGAATGACACAGTCAAGGCAGCTTGTAAAAGGAAACAGAAGGCGTATCAAAAATGGCTACATACTAGAACTCAGGTAGACAGATAAAATTATGTTCAAGAAAGAAATAAAGCCAAACAGATAATTGCAGTATCCAAGAAGAAATCTTGGGAAGACTTTGGAAACAGGTTGGAGACTTTGGGTCAAGCTGCTGGAAAAACATTCTGGAGTGTAATTAGCAGTCTTCGAAAGGGAGGTAAGAAGGAAATGACAAGTATTTTGGACAGGTCAGGAAAACTGCTGGTGAATTCTGTGGATTCCTAGGCCAGATGGAGGGAATATTTTGAAGAGTTGCTCAATGTAGGTGAAAATACGATCAGTAATGTTTCAGATTTCGATGTACAATGGGATAGGAATGATGATGGAAATAGGATCACATTTGAGGAAGTGGAGAAAATGGTCAATAGATTGCAGAGCAATTAAGCAGCTGGAGTGGATGAAATTAAGTTGGAACTCTTCAAATACAGTGGAATGTCAGGTCTTAAATGGCTACACAGGATAATTGAAATGGCCTGGGAGTTGGGACAGGTTCCACCAGACTGGACAAAAGCAGTAATCACACCAATCTTTAAACATGGAAACAGAAACTACAGAGGTATCTCTTTAATCAGCGTTGTGGGTAAAATCTTCTCAGGTATTGTTGAAAGGAAAGTGCGAGTATTAGTTGAGGACCAATTGGATGAAAATCAGTGTGGGTTTAGGCCTCTTAGAGGTTGTCAGGACCAGATCTTTAGCTTTCGGCAAATAATGGAGAAGTGTTATGAGTGGAACAGGGAATTGTATCTATGCTTTATAGATGTAGAAAAGGCATATGACCGGGTTCCTAGGAGGAAGTTATTGTCTGTTCTACGAGATTATGGAATAGGAGGCAAACTTTTGCAAGCAATTAAAGGTCTTTACATGGACAGCCAGGTAGCATTTAGAGTTGACGGTAAATTGAGTTCATGGTTCAGAGTAGTTTCAGGGGTAAGACAAGGCTGCAACCTGTCTCCACTGTTGTTCATATTATTTATGGATTATATGTTGAAAACAGTAGACTGGCTTGGTGAGATTAAGATATGTGAACACAAAATAAGCAGTCTCGCATATGCGAATGACTTAGTTGTGATGGCAGATTCGATTGAAAGTTTGCAAAGTAATATTTCAGAGCTAGATGAGAAATGTAAGGACTATGGTATGTAGATTAGCATCTCCAAAACGAAAGTAATGTCAGTGAGAAAGAGATATAAACGGATTGAGAGCCAAATAGGAGGAACAAAGTTAGAGCAGGTGGACGGTTTCAAGTACTTAGGATGCAAATTCTCACAGGATGCAAAATATTGAAAGAACTGGAAGCGAGGTGTAGCAAAGCTAATGCAGTGTGTGCTCAGCTACGATCTACTCTCTTCTGCAAGAAGGAAGTCAGTACCAAGACTATCTGTGCACCGTTCAATCTTTCGACCAACTTTGTTGTATGGGAGCGAAAGCTGGGCGGATTCAGGTTACCTTATCAATAAGGTTGAGGTTACGGATACGAAAGTAGCTAGGATGATTGCAGGTACTGGTAGATGGGAACAATGGCAGGAGGGTGTCCACAATGAGGAAATCAAAGAAAAACTGGGAATGAACTCTATAGATGTAGCAGTCAGGGCAAACAGGCTTAGATGGTGGAGTCATGTTACACGCATGGGAGAAGCAAGGTTGCCCAAGAGACTCATGGGTTCAGTAGTGGAGGGTAGGAGGAGTCGGGGCAGACCAAGGAGAAGGTACCTGGATTCTGTTAAGAATCATTTTGAAGTAATAGGCTTAACATCAGAAGAGGTACGAATGTTAGCACTGATTTGGGGATCATGGAGGAATTATATAAGGGGGACTATGCTCCAGACTGAACGCTGAAAGGCATAATCAGTCTTAATTGATGATGATGATGATGGCAAACTGACTTTTCTTCAAGTTTGTATTTTTTCACACACTACATAAGTTAGAGTCAAAATTTGCACAGTTTTACCTGACAATTTATCAGAATTTAAGTTTTAACTTTAAATCTCTCCTGTAGACCTAAGTATCTTACAACAATCGGAACAAGATTTACTTCACTTCTGTTCGAGCCATCCATCGCTAATGTTACATAATTTGTATTTTCCAAAGAATGGAACCCGGCATCAAATACAAATAGAAAAAGAGCGTAAGCAATCATTTGCACGGTTTTGGATCCAGTAGATGAAAATTTTGGGTTATATCACTTTTTAACTAATTTAGTACCGTCTGCGGTTTTGAAACTGATTTCATTTCTAGATAAGTGGTATTAAAATGTAGCCTTTTAACAGCACACGCCATATCACATTTCCCATCTGTTGCTATAAAAAAGGTCTCACTTATTTAGTGAAAGAGTGGCATGAATAACACTCCCATGTTAGACTGTGGTCCCTATTTTCTTCAGTACACACCGTGCAAAAAAAAAAAGTTCATTCTTATTGTAACTGCCCAATCTTAAAAAAAATTGCTTTCCGCTTGCAGTGTAGTATTAAATTCAGACTATCTTCTGTCTGTTGCTAAACGATGACTAAGAAACACAAAGTGAAATAAAATGATGAAAAACTTGTACAAAAGTATTTAAGCATTTCCCCTGTTGCGCAGTGAATAACAGCAAGTGAAAACTTGTGATGGAGACGGTAGCCACATCTTCCCATCGTCGTCAGCCATTCCTTCACGGTCGGCTGAGAATGGCACGGCCGTAACAAAATGTTTAAGAACGCGATGTCGAACTCTGGAAATTTTTGCAACCCCGAACATTACACCGGACCGTACTAAAAGCAAGTAATATCCGGGCTAGCCCCGGATGTTTGATAAGCCTAGTTTAACCAGAGTATCAGGGATCCGAAGCCAAGCCCCTATTTTCAATAACGGCCACCATAAACATGGGAATCCCGTAGGTATCCATGTCAACAGGCGACAGATGTTTCCTCAATCACTTCAGGCGATTTGACTAGTTACCTCATCTTTCGAAATGCTGCAGTGAAACCAATGCAGATTCCGATATACTGGTCATGCGCCGTGGTTTAAGGTACCCACTGATGTGTTGCATGTACTAAATGTAGGGCTTTGTTGTATGTCATCTATATTGCTGTGTCGATATGATGTGTGAGTGAGCTGCCAATAGGACGCGACACAGTATTACGACACAGCTTTTTGTAAGTCGTGCCTGCGAAAAGAAACTGAGGTTCATTGTAAAATCACATTTATGCCACACAGTAACTTACTATAGAAAAGAGTCGAGACGTCGTACAGGTGTAAATAAAGAGTATCTTCTAAATCAATGATATATTGTACTTACAAAGCACGGTATTGCCACATTACACAGTACGACCCGTGAACTGTTCTGCTTAATATTCATGTGACACTTAATAATTTATTTATAACGAGATACTGGTGAAAAAAGACAAATGCGTACACATAAAATGAAGAAATTCTAATATCAATCCAATATTCCACATGAATACAAATCTATAAGCCTTCAGAACGCGCCATGGAAGAAAATATTAATGGCTGGCAAAGGTATTAGTTTTAATTTACATCACAAACAGTTAATGATTCAAAATCATAGTCCAACATTGACCTAATGAGGTGTTGCGGTCACCAAGCATCTGGATTTTAGTGTATATCAGTCGATAACGTATGGATTAGATTTGATTCTCTTTCGTTACGATTTATTAAATTTTCATTGATGGATTTACTTAAAACAAGGCCGTATACTAGGAAGCTACATAACACTAATTACAATTATGAATTATGAGATGGTAGTGAGCGTGGAAACATAGGGACCATGTATGCCAGTTGCAAGGATGACAATAAACCAAACTAGATCAGTTTACTTCTAAGTAGTGGTTCTCGTTAGGCTTCAGGAAACATGATGAAAAATAACTAATGTCGCTCAGTTAAAACAAAAAAAGACAGTACTGTGCATATTATACACTCCTGGAAATTGAAATAAGAACACCGTGAATTCATTGTCCCAGGAAGGGGAAACTTTATTGACACATTCCTGGGGTCAGATACATCACATGATCACACTGACAGAACCACAGGCACATAGACACAGGCAACAGAGCATGCACAATGTCGGCACTAGTACAGTGTATATCCACCTTTCGCAGCAATGCAGGCTGCTATTCTCCCATGGAGACGATCGTAGAGATGCTGGATATAGTCCTGTGGAACGGCTTGCCATGCCATTTCCACCTGGCGCCTCAGTTGGACCAGCGTTCGTGCTGGACGTGCAGACCGCGTGAGACGACGCTTCATCCAGTCCCAAACATGCTCAATGGGGGACAGATCCGGAGATATTGCTGGCCAGGGTAGTTGACTTACACCTTCTAGAGCACGTTGGGTAGCAGGGGATACATGCGGACGTGCATTGTCCTGTTGGAACAGCAAGTTCCCTTGCCGGTCTAGGAATGGTAGAACGATGGGTTCGATGACGGTTTGGATGTACCGTGCACTATTCAGTGTCCCCTCGACGATCACCAGTGGTGTACGGCCAGTGTAGGAGATCGCTCCCCACACCATGATGCTGGGTGTTGGCCCTGTGTGCCTCGGTCGTATGCAGTCCTGATTGTGGCGCTCACCTGCACGGCGCCAAACACGCATACGACCATCATTGGCACCAAGGCAGAAGCGACTCTCATCGCTGAAGACGACACGTCTCCATTCGTCCCTCCATTCACGCCTGTCGCGACACCGCTGGAGGCGGGCTGCACGATGTTGGGGCGTGAGCGGAAGACGGCCTAACGGTGTGCGGGACCGTAGCCCAGCTTCATGGAGACGGTTGCGAATGGTCCTCGCCGATACCCCAGGAGCAACAGTGTCCCTAATTTGCTGGGAAGTGGCGGTGCGGTCCCCTACGGCACTGCGTAGGATCCTACGGTCTTGGCGTGCATCCGTGCGTCGCTGCGGTCCGGTCCCAGGTCGACGGGCACGTGCACCTTCCGCCGACCACTGGCGACAACATCGATGTAGTGTGGAGACCTCACGCCCCACGTGTTGAGCAATTCGGCGGTACGTCCACCCGGCCTCCCGCATGCCCACTATACCCCCTCGCTCAAAGTCCGTCAACTGCACATACGGTTCACGTCCACGCTGTCGCGGCATGCTACCAGTGTTAAAGACTGCGATGGAGCTCCGTATGCCACGGCAAACTGGCTGACACTGACGGCGGCGGTGCACAAATGCTGCGCAGCTAGCGCCATTCGACGGCCAACTCCGCGGTTCCAGGTGTGTCCGCTGTGCCGTGCGTGTGATCATTGTTTGTACAGCCCTCTCGCAGTGTCCGGAGCAAGTATGGTGGGTCTGACACACCGGTGTCAATGTGTTCTTTTTTCCATTTCCAGGAGTGCATATGAAAGTCGGAGAGAGGTTTCTCGTGGAATTTTACATATGGTATCCTGAGAGAAGCGTAACTTTGGCAGAAGGACATCGACAGAAGAACTTGACTGAATGTTGTTCTCGCTTTCTCGGAAGCGCTGCCCTTCATCGGTCGTAAGGTTGCCATGGCGAGATAGTCACAGAGGCGGCGAAAAACCTCATATAAAGGAAAGAAAAAAAAAACAAGAGAGGCAATTTCCTAACTAACCAGAAGAAGTACGTGAGTTGTCCTGCCCATCTTTTATCTATCCTCTGCCAGAGAGAAGAAGCCCTTCCTTCGGCACGATACTGAAAACACACGCCGTTGTCAATATGTCATTTTGTCCAAGTAGCATCATAACAAAGTGAACACTACCGAACAGATGTTATATGTGAACAGTTCTTGTGGTTCATAAAGCTACCACCTACACACGTAGTTCATGTTTATGAATCGAGTTTCTGCTGTTACTTCCCTACGGTATTGCAGCATCTGAAAGGTTGGCGAGCAAGTGTACTGTTTAAACTAAGGCTCCTGAATATTGTCTTTTTCTACCAACTGAGGACTAAGGTGAATCTGTTTGAGCTAGACGGTTCCAAATTAATTGATAGAATAACAAATGAAATCGCGAATAGATCGGACATATAAAACAGAATTTCCTCTATCTTTAATTTGTAGTCAGAAACGCCTTATTTTGAAAGATATTCAGCTGATTTTGTTACCGAATGTAGGAAAAATATCGAAAGTGCTTACAGCTAAACCAGTTAACCAAATAGCCGCTTTCGTATACCAGTGAAAGAAATGATGAATAGCACAGTCCCAACTTTCTCTTCGGATATTTTGATTTGGTTTACAAAGTATGGGTTACGAGATGCTTTTCCTGATATAGAACTGAATATTTATGACAAATCCTATAGCTACAGCGTCTTGTGAAAGCAGTTTCAGCTAACTAAAGATGACAGATATCCACCTACGTTCGAGTGCAGTTGAAGCAAACTGTCAATTTCAACTTGTCGATGCTAAATTGTACTTCACTGAAATAATAAAAGAGTTTGGTTCGCTCAAAGAAAGGAAATGGCAAGTAAAATTATAGTTGAAACATAAATGTCAGAAAGGAATGTGTTCTCAACAGTTAATTCTGGCCCTTTTCGTTTTATCTCTAATCAATCATTTATGCTCTACTAATAGTTTAAGAGGGAAAAATAAAATCTGTTTTTGATTATAGATCGTAATGAAAACAATGTAGAGTAGCTGCCATAAACAGTAACACATTGACTTTGTTTTAATTTCAGTTCTTTTGAGAAAGTTATACATTTGGTAATTCATTTACAAACTCTTTATTTAATTAAAATGTATTTACATGAATGGGACATGTCCAACAGAACGGACACCACTCATTTACACATAAATTTTTGGACAAAGAGGGGGACGGCATATCGACGTTTGCTTCATTACGAATGCAGATCTGCTGCGGAGGTATGACAGATGATAAGAAAGATGCTTGCCCTTTTTCTATTCACGGCCACTCACGCAGGTCCCCCATGTCCCTTTTATTCCCTGACGTGACGTTTCTTACTGACACTAAGACTAATGCCGTTACTTCGATCAAAGGAATGTCGATATTTTATCTGTTCCATGACGGTGAGAAGAGCATTCTGGATTTTTGAGCTTTTCTACAGGAACGTTTTATTCGCCTTCAGCTATGCCAATTTTTTGGACAGCATTTTCTTGACCCTCCATGCAACTCGCGTGTGCCACACATGAGAAGGTAATTTCTGACTGTCTCACTCTTGGAATAGCGACAGGGACATAAGGCGTTTTTCTTCGAGAAGACGTGCCCGGACCTCGTCTGCAGGAAAAGCGGATCAACTCGTAGCCGCTCGCATATGCCGCAGGTTTGCGGCCTTTCTGTTTGTTATGCAGGAAGGCGGTCTTTTCCTGTTTTTCGTTATTTTACTTTGCTCTGATAATGTTTTCTTTCCATAAGGAACTTACTGGGGGAAATAAACATATATGAGTTTCCGTTTCTTCTCGTAAAACGCGCAAGTTGGTTTTCTGAAACTTAAAGGTTAAGGCAGCCGCTCGTGAAAAGAAGCAAATTCGGGTTCGAGTCCCGGCCCGCCACAAATTTTCAGTTTTCGTCATTGCATTACCGCAGTTGCCTGTGTGGGTACCCGTCCCGATTTCCCATCCGTCCTTTCTCTTTATTTCCCCTTCCTACATTTCATATTTACATGTTTATGTAATTTCTTTATGCAATATGTTTCGGTTTTATATCTCGTTTTATTAATATTTTTCAGTAATGCTAAATGTTTCTAAATCTGCCATAGCCGTTACAAAATTTCCTTACCCTGTGTAAAGACAAAGTGCGGTGAGGTAGATTTTTCTTGAGACAGGCGGGAGTGCGGAACTTTGGCAATGCTGCCTGGGGCGCAGAATGACCTCGGTTCGGCTCTGCTGTCGCTACACCCTGTTCATCAGCCACCATCACCACAACCACCATCAGCTAAAGAGATGGTATACATCCTCTGCTGGCATTAATATTTACCCTCGGTCGAACGGCAGGATGTGGCAGTTCCGGGTGTGACACCAGTTTTGTTATAAGTGTCGTGAAGTCCCCTCACGACATTGCTTTAGGAAAGCACACGTACCGTCTGGCTGTAGTTATGCTGCGGGCCTATACATCAGCTTAGCAGTTGGTGAGTCAAACGCAGTGTGGTATCTGGACTCCTTAAACCACAAACGATGCTGGCAATGATGCTCTGTGTTCCATTTATCAAACTGTGAGGCATGTGTACTCGCTTTCCATGAAGGACTGCAGCAATAGTGTTTTCTATGTTCTGCTATAACTTTCCTAGTGCACACGTGATAATATTGCCATGACTCTGTGTGGTGTCGCCTAGACTTACTGAAAATATTCATACAGACGTTCATCTTCTATGGGTTGTTTCAAGTGCATTAAACGGGCTCTGGACATACCGATTAGCATGAACAGTTTGGTGAAAGGCTCGTGTTACAGTGCAGAACTCCTCAAAAAAGTACTAATGGGATTTTTCTGATATGCAGTGGCGTATGGACCCTAGTCTAGAAGAGCTTCAGCGGTAGCTCAGAGTGTTTGGTCAGAACCTTAGCTGCCCTCCATGATAAAAAAAAGGCTCAGCTATGAACATCAACAAGGGTCCTGGAACATCCGCCCCAAACAAATACAACGATCGATTCGATAACGAACAAAATGAGATTTTTCTTTTTAAATAAAAGGTCGCGTCTTTGATTAGTAATCAAAACAGTCTAGTTCCGTGATTCAAATCACGCCACTGCTTAAATTTTGACTAATGAGCACTGGCAGCCGACTACTTCCGGCATAAGCAGTCATCCTCATTCCACCAACGGTCTTGTCCAAGGGTGGAGGAGCTGGCACGACACTCCCTTGTGAGTGGGAAACTGCCCCTAAAGGTGGAAGAATTAGCAGTGATCAACGACAGGAGGATGCAGAAGGCAATGGAAACCACTTCATTGAAGACACGTAACGTGTATCCACAGAACATGTGCCTGTAATTGGAAAAGTGTCATAATGATCTCTCGATTGGCAAAATATTCCGGACTAGTTCCCCATTCGGGCCTCAGGGAGGGGACTGCAAAGGAAGAGGTGACCGTGAGAAAAAGATTCAATAATCGACGAAAGGATTACGTTCTACGAGTCAGGGCGTGGAATGTCAAAAGCTTGAACGTGATAGAGAAACTACAAAATCAGAAAAACGAAATGCAAAAGCTTAATCTACACTCCTGGAAATTGAAATAAGAACACCGTGAATTCATTGTCCCAGGAAGGGGAAACTTTATTGACACATTCCTGGGGTCAGATCCATCACATGATCACACTGACAGAACCACAGGCACATAGACACAGGCAACAGAGCATGCACAATGTCGGCACTAGTACAGTGTATATCCACCTTTCGCAGCAATGCAGGCTGCTATTCTCCCATGGAGACGATCGTAGAGATGCTGGATGTAGTCCTGTGGAACGGCTTGCCATGCCATTTCCACCTGGCGCCTCAGTTGGACCAACGTTCGTGCTGGACGTGCAGACCGCGTGAGACGACGCTTCATCCAGTCCCAAACATGCTCAATGGGGGACAGATCCGGAGATCTTGCTGGCCAGGGTAGTTGACTTACACCTTCTAGAGCACGTTGGGTGGCACGGGACACATGCGGACGTGCATTGTCCTGTTGGAACAGCAAGTTCCCTTGCCGGTCTAGGAATGGTAGAACGATGGGTTCGATGACGGTTTGGATGTACCGTGCACTATTCAGTGTCCCCTCGACGATCACCAGTGGTGTACGGCCAGTGTAGGAGATCTTTCCCCACACCATGATGCCGGGTGTTGGCCCTGTGTGCCTCGGTCGTATGCAGTCCTGATTGTGGCGCTCACCTGCACGGCGCCAAACACGCATACGACCATCATTGGCACCAAGGCAGAAGCGACTCTCGTCGCTGAAGACGACACGTCTCCATTCGTCCCTCAATTCACGCCTGTCGCGACACCACTGGAGGCGGGCTGCACGATGTTGGGGCGTGAGCGGAAGACGGCCTAACGGTGTGCGGGACCGTAGCCCAGCTTCATGGAGACGGTTGCGAATGGTCCTCGCCGATACCCCAGGAGCAACAGTGTCCCTAATTTGCTGGGAAGTGGCGGTGCGGTCCCCTACGGCACTGCGTAGGATCCTACGGTCTTGGCGTGCATCCGTGCGTCCCTGCGGTCCGGTCCCAGGTCGACGGGTACGTGCACCTTCCGCCGACCACTGGCGACAACATCGATGTACTGTGGAGACCTCACGCCCCACGTGTTGAGCAATTCGGCGGTACGTCCACCCGGCATCCCGCATGCCCACTATACGCCCTCGCTCAAAGTCCGTCAACTGCACATACGGTTCACGTCCACGCTGTCGCGGCATGCTACCAGTGTTAAAGACTGCGATGGAGCTCCGTATGCCACGGCAAACTGGCTGACACTGACGGCGGCGGTGCACAAATGCTGCGCAGCTAGCGCCATTCGACGGCCAACACCGCGGTTCCTGGTGTGTCCGCTGTGCCGTGCGTGTGATCATTGTTTGTACAGCCCTCTCGCAGTGTCCGGAGCAAGTATGGTGGGTCTGACACACCGGTGTCAATGTGTTCTTTTTTCCATTTCCAGGAGTGTAGATGTAGTAGGGGCCAGTGAAGTGAAATGGAAATAAGACAAGGATTTCAACCATAGTTCAGGTATGCATGCAGATCACAAGCTGAAGAGCATGAGACAGAGGAAATATATGAGGACATTGAAAGGCTATATATATTATAAAGGCAGAAAAAAATCTAATAGTCATGTGGGACTGGAATGTAGTTGTAGTGGAAGGTGTAGACGAAAATGTTATAGGAGAATGTGGGTTTTATGTGTCGACAGAAGTGCCGACACAGTGTTATTTTGAAGGGCCGAATAGGCACGCTATAAGCTCACCCAGAATATCGTGAAGTCTGAAACAGGATGCTCAATGAATGCTAATAAGAAAAGTACGTTGCTTTGGGAATACTTAACTTTAATCCATCCTTTTGGTATACATCGTTTATGGTGAATACAAGTAAGACTCTCTCCAGATATGGTTAACTGCGCCTTGCTAGGTCGTAGCTATGGACTTAGCTGAAGGCTATTCTAACTGTCTCTCGGCAATTGAGAGGAAGGCTTCGTACGTCTAGTCGCTAGCAATGTCGTCCGTACAACTGGGGCGAGTGCTAGTCCGCATCTCTAGACCTGCCATGTGGTGGCGCTAGGTCTGCAAGTACTGACAGTGGCGACACGCGGGTCCGACATGTACTAATGGACCGCGGCCGATTTGAAGCTACCACCTAGCAAGTGTGGTGTCTGGCGGTGACACCACATTCCTCCCCCGTAAATCGGCGAACGGTCGTGTTATAAGGCTTCCGCCCGCCGAGGGGAGGGCCCCATGTTGACGTATGCGATGAGGTGGGGAGCCTAACAACAGGCGAGGCTGTGCCACCCGCACCCGGCCATTCGGTCCGAGGGGAGCTAGGAAACGCCTGGAAACCTAGTCCAGGGTGCACGTCAACATGCGGCGTATGCGCCCGTAATGAGGCAGGAGTGGCCGAAGGGTCGATCTCCATTGCGTCGGGGTATCCGACGCGCGATGACGCCATGTGGTCCGGAGAGGGCAAGTGTTCCATGGCGGAGGACAGCTGGTCACGGGAAGCGATTGACGGCGCGTGACCCAGGGAGGCGGTTGGCGGCTGCAGCGAAGCGTCCTCCGCGGGCGGCGCCGGCGGCGGCTGCTGCGGCGACGGCGGCTGCGCGACGCCATGAGGCAAAATGGAAGGCATCGTCGGTAACACCTGGGGATGAGGCGAGCCAGTAGATGGGTCCCCAGGGCGCTGACCGGACGGCTCCGTCGCTGAAAGCAGACGGGGAGCGGCAGAACCCAGGCGACGACAGAGGCGCAGCTGATTGAGATGCCGACGCACCTCACCAGAGGCCCCCAAAACCAAATACATCGCGCAGCCGAGGCAGCGAAGAATGCGCCCTGCGAGCCAACGCCGTGAACCGCGATAGTTGCGATAGAATACAACGTCGCCTGGAGCAAAAGCAGGCGTCTGCCGCTGCACAGGAACCTGATGCGGCGGATGCAGCAAAGACATCAAGGTTCGATGAGGACGACCATGGAGCAACTCAGCCGGCGAGCGACCATCGCGGGGCTGAGAGCGATACGAAGACAAAAAGAGCAACAACGCGTCCTCCCGAGAATGCGACTCTTTCAACTTCAACATCTGTGACTTGAAAGTCCGGACCAAACGTTCAGCGGCACCGTTTGACTGAGGCGAAAACGGCGCGGACGTCAGATGTTGAATACCATTGGCCTTGCAGAATGACTGAAATTCTGCGGACATGAATTGTGGGCCATTGTCGGAAACAATAGTCTGTGGAAGACCTTCAATGCAAAAGATAGCAGACAACGCTTGGATGGTGGCAGAGGACGTCGTGGAAGACATCCGGATAACAAAAGGAAAATTACTGAAGGAATCGACAACAACCAACCATCGAGCATTCCAGAATGGACCAGCAAAATCTATGTGTAAGCGTTGCCAAGGGGAAGTGGCTTTCGGCCATGCAAAGAATTTCCGCGGTGGCGCGGATTGTTGTTCGGCACACGCCATGCAAGAAGAACACATATTCGTAATCGCAGCATCGATTCCGAACCAAGTACAGTGCTGACGAGCAAGTTGTTTCGTACGCACTATACCCCAATGGCCTTGGTGGAGAAGCTGTAAGACAGAGGACTGCAACGAACGTGGGACCACGACCCTAGACTGATCATTATCAGAACGCAACAACAAAACACCACGTCGTACAAAAAGTCTCTCCTTGTGAGCAAAAAATCGGCGAACCATCGGATCCTCGATCCGCGACTTCGACAAGGGCCATTGTGCAGCAACAAAACGCAAAACGGTGGCAAGGACAGGGTCAGCAGCTGTGGCTGTAGCTACACGACGAAAATCAATCGGAAACGATTCGACCACGTCATCGGTTTCCGCATCAATGAACATGCAAGCAAGTTCGGAAGAATCGAATGCTTTATCCTCAGCAACAGGCAAACGGGACAACGCATCTGCGTTTCCGTGCTTAGCAGTGGACCGATACAAGATATCGTAGCGGTACTGCGAGAGGAAAATAGACCAGCGAATGAATTTCTGCGCTGTACGAGGAGGTACAGGCTTGTCCGGATGAAAAAGCGATGTCAAAGGTTTGTGGTCTGTGATGATGGTAAAGTGACGACCATACAAGATATCGTGAAACTTTGTAACACCAAACACGAGAGCCAAAGCTTCTTTCTCTATCTGGGAATAATTTCTTTGCGCTGACGAGAGCAATTTGGACGCAAAGGCAATAGGGCGATCAGGCGAACCATCTTTGTGCGCAAGCACAGCACCGATCCCGAAATCCGATGCATCTACCATCAACAAAAGGGGTTTCTGGGGATCGAATGGCGTAGGGCAAGTATTTGAAAGCAACGCCGATTTCAATTGGCGAAAGGCGCGTTCGCATTCCGCCGACCAGACGAACGGAACACCTTTACGGCCGAAGCGATGAAGCGGAGCTGAAATGGAAGAGGCATGCGGAATAAAGTTATGGTAGTAATTTATTTTTCCCAACACACTCTGTAGCTGCTTCACATTTTGCGGCGAAGGCAAGTCCTGTATGGCACGGAGGTGCTCCGGACTCGGATGTATGCCTTGGGCATTAAGGACATGGCCCAGATATGGCAAGTCACGAGCAAAAAACACATTTGTCCTTCCTCAAGCGAAGACCATTCTGTCGCAAGACCTGAAATAATGTCCGGAGATTTTGTAAATGTTCCGCTTCTGTCTTTCCTGAGATCACTATATCGTCCAGATAGGTTGCAGCAGTAGGGACCGACGCACAAATAGTTTGTAAATATTGCTGAAACAATGCAGGGGCGGATGCACACCCGAATGGCAGTCTTTTGAATCTGTACAGTCCAAGATGCGTGTTAACCACTAATACGCGCTGGGATTCTTCGTCCACCGGTATTTGCAAGTACGCATCTGCTAGGTCCAACTTTGAAAAATAGTTTCCCGGGCACAGTTTGTCAAAAAGATCTTCCGGGCGGGGCAAAGGAAAAGTAGCAGTCACTAGTTGTGGATTCACTGTTGCTTTGAAGTCCACGCAAAGTCTCAATTTTCCGGAAGGTTTTTGCAAAATTACTAAGGGTGAGGCCCAGAGAGAAGCCTGCACACGTTCAATGACACCTTGTGATTCTAGATCGTTTAATGTTCTTGCGACCTCATCACGCAATGCGTGGGGAACATTGCGCGCTCTGAAAAATTTCGGTTGCGCGTCGACTTTTAGTTCCAAATGTACTTCATAGTTCTTAGCGCAACCAAGGCCCGGTGCAAAAATGTCTGCAAATTCCTCACATAGACTAGAAACACTGGCTGAAGGCACAGTCTGGTTCACTGATAGGACCTGATTGACGATAGACAAGTTAAACAATTGAAATAAATCTAAACCAAACAAGTTCACTGCAGCAGAAGAACGTAGAACGTAAAATGACACAAGTTTTGTTTGTCCCTTGTATGTTGCAAGAAGGCTACACTGTCCTAACACAGGGATATTCTGTCCTGAATAACTAGTGAGCTGAACTTTTGCGGCACGCAACGGCGGGGCGCCCAGTTGTATGTACGTGGCGTGATTGAGCAATGAAACTGCAGCTCCGGTATCGAGCTGGAATGGTATCACTTGTCCGGCAAAGTCCAAATCTACAAAGAGTTTATTGTCCTGCTGACGACAAGGGCGACTGTTTTGTGCAACTTGAACAGACACTGGTACAGAATCACTTGCGACGTGACGGGATGGCCGTCGACGTCGACGCACACTTGTTGCGGGACGAACACAGTCACAGTGAGAGAGAGGAACACTGGGCTGAGTGGCATTAACTACATGATTGTCCATGGGCGAAGGTTCCCGAGCCTGAGTGTCCTTGGTTCGATTCCGGCGCGAAGCAAATGGCCTGGAATGGGTGGCAGTGTCCGACCTAAGCTTTTTCTGGCAAACACTTTGAACATGTCCTTTCCTATTGCAGAAAAAGCAAATAGCTTGGCGTGACGGGCAATGTTCACGCGAATGTCTAGTTTCACACCGCGGGCATGATTTCAGCACTGCATTCGCTCGTTTTCGCGGGGCACGTGATGGTCCGCTTGGCGTGCGCGAAGGCTGTTTACAGTTCCTTGCAGCGCGCCCGGCGGGCCGGTTAATGCGACACACAGCTGGCGAAGTGGCAAATGATTCCTGAGCACAGTCAAGTGTGTCTTGCCTATCCAATATGTCTATCACTTGTTGAAGGGAGGGATTAACTAGTTTCAAAATCTGTTCTCTTATGCGAACATCAGAAACGTTCTGTGCTATTGCATCACGCACCATTGTATCTGAATAAGGAAGGCCACAGTCACATTCAAATGCGCAGTCCCTAGTAAGGCCTTGCAAAGTTGCAACCCACTCCCTATTAGTTTGACCGGCCGTACGTTTTGTACGAAAGAACGTATACCTTTTTGCAACTACATGAACTGTTTCTTTGAAATAGGCATCTAAAGCCGACACAATTTCTTCGTAGGACAGAGTTGCTACGTCGCGTCGGGGAAACAATTTCACTATCACACGGTACGTTTGCACGCCGACACAAGACAATAAGTGAGGCTGCCGCTCGTTACCTTGAATTCTGTAGGCGGCGAGATGAAATCCAAACTGGCGGGACCACTCGGTCCACGTTTCCTGATTTTGGTCAAACTGGCGAAACTGCGGTGCAACTGCATGTTGTGGCAGCGGTAGCTGTGAGGAAGCGGCGGCGGCCGCATCGTTTTGCAGCGCACGTTGACCCTGGACGAGCTGTCCAAGGGCATCCAATAACGCCTGCGTCTGCTGATTCTGCAAGCGATAAAATTCGGACAGTACATCTGGAGATTGTGGCGAAGCCATGACACAAGCAATTCAAATCAGAGCTAGTTACTATCAAAAGGACTGCAACGTGGGCGCGTCACTTGTCCTCGTCGCCAATTTTAGGTGTCGACAGAAGTGCCGACACAGTGTTATTTTGAAGGGCCGAATAGGCACGCTATAAGCTCACCCAGAATATCGTGAAGTCTGAAACAGGATGCTCAATGAATGCTAATAAGAAAAGTACGTTGCTTTGGGAATACTTAACTTTAATCCATCCTTTTGGTATACATCGTTTATGGTGAATACAAGTAAGACTCTCTCCAGATATGGTTAACTGCGCCTTGCTAGGTCGTAGCTATGGACTTAGCTGAAGGCTATTCTAACTGTCTCTCGGCAATTGAGAGGAAGGCTTCGTACGTCTAGTCGCTAGCAATGTCGTCCGTACAACTGGGGCGAGTGCTAGTCCGCATCTCTAGACCTGCCATGTGGTGGCGCTAGGTCTGCAAGTACTGACAGTGGCGACACGCGGGTCCGACATGTACTAATGGACCGCGGCCGATTTGAAGCTACCACCTAGCAAGTGTGGTGTCTGGCGGTGACACCACAGTGGGCTTGGGACAAAGAATGAGAGGGGAGAAATACTAATTGAGTTCTGTAATAAATTTCAGCAAGTGACAACGAGTACTCTGTTCAAGAATCACAAGAGGTGGAGGTATATTTGGAAAAGGCCGAGTGCTACGGGACGATTTCTGTTAGAATACATCGTGGTCAGACACAGATTCCGAAATCAGATACTCGATTGTAAGGCGTACCCAGGTGCAATTATAGACTCATATCACAATAAGTAATGAAGAGTAAGCTGAAGTTTAAAAGATCGGTCAGGAAGAATCATTACGCAAAGCAGTGGGATACATAGGTTCCAAGAAATGGTGAGATTCGCTTGTAGTTCTCTAAGGTTATAAATATGGCAATAAGGAATAATTGTGTGTGTGTGAAATCTTATAGGACTTAACTGCTAAGGTCATCAGTCACTAAGCTTACACACTACTTAACCTAAATTATACTAAGGACCAACACACACACCAATGCCCGAGGGAGGACTCGAAACTCCGCCGGGGCCAGCAGCACAGTACGTGACTGCAGCGCCTTAGACCTCTCAGCTAAATCCCCGTGCGGCTAAGGAATAATTCAGTAGGCAGTGAAAATGAAGAGGAACAGACATCTATAAAAAAGGGTCATCACAGAAGTTGGGAAGGAAAACACAGGTACAAAGAAGGTAATTGCGAAGAAACCATGTATAACAGAAGAAATACTTCAATTGATCGATGGAATGAGGAAGTACAAAAATGTTCCGGGAAACTCAGGATTAGAGAAATACAAGCCGCTGAGGAATGAAATAAATAGGAAGTTCAGGAAAGCTAAGACGAAATGGCTGCTGCAAAAATGTGAAGAAATCTCATAAGAAATTACTAACAGAAGGGCAGACTCAGCATACAGGAAAATCAAAACAATCTTCCTTGACATTGAAAGCAATGGTGGTAACATTAAGAGTGCGACGGGAATTTCACTGTTAATTGCAGAAGAGAGAGCGGGCAGGTGGAAAGAATACACTGAAAGCCTGTATCAGGAGGAAGATTTGTCTGATGTGATAGAAGAAGAAACAGGAGGCGATTTAGAAGTGATAGGGGATCCAGTACTAGCGTCAGAATTTAAGAGAGTATTGCAGGCCTTAAGATCAAATAAGCAAAAGGAATACATAACATTCCATCAGAATTTCTAAAATCATTGGGGGAAGTGGTAACAAAACGGCTATTCACGTTGATGTGTAGAATGATGCGTCTGGCGAAATACCATTTAGATTTCGGAAAAATGTCGTCCTCACAATTCCAAGGCTGCAAGAGCTGACAACTGCGAGATTT
Source organism: Schistocerca cancellata (assembly GCF_023864275.1). NCBI lineage: Eukaryota > Metazoa > Arthropoda > Insecta > Orthoptera > Acrididae > Schistocerca > Schistocerca cancellata. Next base: position 710,789,993 of record NC_064630.1, read on the forward strand.
ATAGCACAATCAGCTTAACATCTCATGCAATCAAGTTGCTGACAAGAATAATATAAAGAAGATTGGAAAAGAAAATTCGAGATGTACTAGATTACGGTAAGTTTGGGTTTACAAAAGGTAAAAGGCAGGAGAGAGGGACTTCTGGCGTTGCGGTTGATAATGGAAGTTAGACTATAGAAGAATCAAGACACGTTCATAAGATTTGTCGACCTAGAAAAAGCGTTCGACAATGTAAAATGGTGGAAGATGTTCGAAATTATGAGAAAAATTTGGTAAACTATACGGAGAGACGGGCAGTATGCAATATATACAAGACCTAAGAGGGAAAAATAATAGTGGACGACCAAGAACTAAGTGCTCAGATTAAAATGGGTGTATGACAGGGATGTAGTCTTCCCCTCCTACTCTTCAGTCTGTACATCGAAGAAGCAATGAAGGAAATAAAAGATGTTCTGGAGTGGAATTAAAATTCAAGGTGAATGATACGATTCACTGCTGATGTTGCTATACCGAATGAAAGTGAAGAAGAATAACATGACATATTGAATGTAATGAACTGTCCATTGAGTGCAGAATGTGGATTGAGAGTAAACCGAAGAAAGACGAAAGTAATGAGAAGCAGCAGAAATGAGAACAGTGAGAAACTTAACATTAGGCTTGAAAGTCATCAAGTAGATGAAGTTAAAGAATTCTGCTACCTAGGCAGTAAAATATCCAATGACGGACGGAACAAGGAGGACATCGTAGGCAGACTAGCAATGGAAGAAACGGCATTCCTGGCCAAGAGAAGTCTACTAGTATCAAACAGGAGCCTTAATTTGAGAAAACATTTCTGGGAATGTACGTCTGGAGTACAGCATTGTATGGAAGTGAAACATGGACTGTGGGAAAAGCGGAACTGAAGAGAATCGAAGTATTTGAGATGTGGTGCCACAGAAGAAAATTGAAATGCGCAGAATCGGAAAGGAATATGTGGGAAACACTGATAAGTGGGACAGGATGATAGGACATCTGTTGAGACATGAGGGAATGACTTCCATGGTACTACAGGGAGCTGTAGAGTGCAAAAACTGTAGAGGAAGACAGAGACTGGAATACATCCAGCAAATAATTGAGGACGTAGGGTGAAAGTGCTACTCTGAGATGAATGGGTTGGCACAGGAGAGGAATTCATGGCGAGCCGCATCAAACCATTGAGAAAACTGATGACACCCCCCCCCCCCCCAAAAAAAAAGTTCTGTGATTTCACATATAAACTGTTAAGCTGAACTGTGCCTCCTCTGAACTCTGAAGAAATGAAAAACTGAAAATCCGGAAGTCTTGTTTCCAATTTAGTCAGGAACTGCCAGCAAAACTCAACACCCAAAAGTTCCTGTGACGTTTTGAACCACGGAGTACGGTAAATTTGTAAGGAAGAGGTACAGGTCCTTTTTGATGATCTTTCTACATGACGAAATTTTAATTCCAGCTTGTAGAGATAAACGACGTTGAGACTATTGGAGATTGTTTCCTTCACTCGAGCAATATAGCAGTCGAACGTTTTTTGGGTGGTTGTTTTCATTCGCTACAAAGACCCCTTTCGGCCCATTAATTGTCATCTTCTATTAGGGCAGTGCCGCCTAGTTTTCTTATTCCATTTAATGGCGTCACTAACTTCCTGCCTTACTTGCCTGTGAGTGGCAACAGCAGCGCATAATGATAAGTGCACTGTCGTACGATCTCTGGAGCGACCAGTAGTATTTCTGGGTCATCGTGTGTTGGCTAATCAGTGAGTGGGAGACACTCCAGCAGTTCTGTCGCGATGGAGCAGCAGTCGCAGACGGATCAGCAGTCCAGTCGGTCAGTTGGTCTGGAGCAGCAAGCAAGCACCCGTAGCGTTGGGTCTGGCTGGAGCCGCTGAAGGCGTGCACGCGTGGTTCGAGTGTGAAGTGCTGCTTGCGAGTTCTACGAAGTTCGTCGCCCACCGATCTTGGACATGAAAGTTGAATCCTCACTTAACTTACTATCAAGCCTCAACTGTTTACATTTCTTCGTCTGATCCTGGTTGTTGCTCTTGGGACATTCCCACAAGCAACAACGTGTGTTTATTTAAGTCTGCTAAGATGCCAGCCGCCTTCCTGTGAAATTTAACTTGACTTAATTTATTCCCTGTTATGAAAGTTCACCAGCGGTATCTTCTGCCTTGTAGCCGTTGACGTTCCTGTTACCTGCCCTGGTCGTTGACGTAATTTTCGGCAGTGTATTTTCCTCGTCGTGTTGTTGCTGTCCAGCACGGCGTGTAGTTCGACAGCTGAGGTGTTGTTGGTCGTTGTGGGCGCTAATATTCTGTGTGCAGTGCATTGAAATCTTGTAGTCGTTTTGCTGGTTGCGCGGAACAGAACTGATTTGGTTGATTGGTCGTTCGGCTGTCTGTCGTTTGGGTTGCTCTCAGATTAAGAAATCTTTGGACGGGCTGCCTGTCTCACCTAAACGGGCACTAGTGTTACAATCCCAGGCCGACCCTTGGAAAGTTCTGAGCGCCGTTCCTTGCGTGTTATGTAGTAATTTCTCTGTTGGTTTTTAGTTATTTGGTTGATGTGTGTATCAGTATCTCTTAACTTAATGTTCTTGTCTTGCCCTTAATGCAAGACATTTTAATATTTTTATATGGGGCCTCCAGTCGAATTTTACTGGAGTGGTTTTAAGATAATGCCTTCTGCCTTCTAGATTGAAACTCTTTCTAGGTCTTCAGCCGTTAAACGTATTTTGTTGATATGTGGCCTTCAGGCTAGTATTAATATCTCTTAAATTAATGTCTTGCCCTCAAGGCATGAGATTGTTATTCTTTATTTTATATGAAATGTTTTAATATACGGCTTTCTACCATTTAAAATTGAAACTTTTGTTCTAGGGCTTAAGCCGTCAAATTATTTGTTAGTGAGCAGCCTTCAGAGGAGTTTTAATACCTCTTAAATTAGTCTTCTTCTCTTGCCCTTATGGAGTAAGATTGTTATGCTATTGAATGGGGCCTTCAGTCCAATTTTATGAAATGCTTTAAGATAAGACCTTCTGCCTTTTGATTGAAACTTTTTTGTTTGTTTAATATACGACCTCTAGCCTAGTTCCATTAAAATTAAATTGCTAAGGCCTTCATCGGATTAGATTGAAGGTTTAGAAAATATTCATGGGTGAAACCTCAAGAAGAACCTTGTATTTCAATTTTGCTTCAGTCTTGTGTCTTGGATTTTGAATGTGACCTACAGCGGAGCTAAAGTTAATCAAAGGACGTCGATTAAAGTTTTGAGTGTTTTTTCATCCTTGTTGTTCAAATGGTTGAAATGGCTCTGAGCACTATGGGACTTAACTTCTGAGGTCATCAGTCCCCTAGACCTTAAAACTACTTAAACCTAACTAACCTAAGGACATCACACACATCCATGCCCGAGGCAGGACCGCGGCGGTCGCGCGGCTCCAGACTGTAGCGCCTTGAACCGCTCGGCCACTGCGGCCGGCGCATCCTTGTTATAATAATGTGTGTTGATAAATAAAGTTTGTATGTTGAGTAAAAGTGACAGGATCTCATTTCGGCCCCTTTCCATAACCTAATCCGCTCTGTCCTGCTAGACCAGGCAATTCACAGACCTTACTGGAGGTTTTGCGCAATTACCTCCCTTCTTAAAATTTGGCGCACATATTTCGGTGCACAGTTTCCAAAACTTTTCTCCGCAACAAAGAACGAGCCGTTTTTTATTAAGAACCGTTTTGTAGTGCAGTCAAATACTTACTTAAAAAGTCTGTTTCGGTCTCGCCCAAAGGTAATGACGCAGTGAAATAACGAGGTGGAACATGGGGCGGATGCGCATGAGTAAACATGTGACAGCAACCGACTGATTTATCGGTAAACGGATTTCTATCATTTTCTTTGATGGGTATGTCTCCGGTTCATTAACCAGAGCGTATTTTGCGTCAGTCTAATTTTTTACAGTTCCTGTTTCTTTACGTGAAATGTATCCCTATATGTTTTAAATTGTGTGTATGTGCGTATGTTCAACATCTCCTAAATTGCTGTATCGACTTCCTCTGAAAAGGCGAATGGGAGGGGGTGGCAAGGGTGGGGGTGGGGTGGTGGGGGTAGTAAAGGATTAGCGTAGCTCACCACACGCAATATAATCTATTTATCAAGTATTGGAGAATGAGAGAACTTAGCAACCTGCAACAAACTTTGACAGTAATTTCAAACGTTTACGAAACGCATACGGTTACACTCTCCACAAAATGATGAAAAGAAAAAAGTTAATCGCTCACTAGATTTCTTCTTGAATGCAGTAAAACTTCTATATCAGGCACGACTTTTTAATTTGTTACTATTTTACTACTGACTCTATTCACAGAAATTTTGCAAACGCTATCCGTGTATGACGCTAATTGGGCCTGTAAAATTTAATCATTGTATGGCATATATTTCAGGGTATACGACGATATAAATATTCATATGCCTGAAAATATGCCGCTTCATGCAGATCATTCTAGTTTAAAACTTCTTTACTACTAACTCTAATCGCAACGTATTTCGCAAATGGCATAAAAATATACAATTAAATCTGCTAGCAAAATTATATCATTGGAAGACACGTAGTTCAGGAGATATGACATCGTAAGCAATGAGTTGCGTCAAAAATTGCTGCATTGTGCATGATGTTCTTAGTACTTTACTGTAGTACTTAGATTATATGCAACATTACTTGATGCTAGTATCCGGCTATCCCATTGAGATACGACGTCATAAGCACTACGGTGCGTGAGAGCCAAGGGTTTCTTAAAGCGGAGTGAAAATTACACCCATTGGAGCACTTAGTGTCATCCAGAAAACTTTAAACATAATTTCAAACTTTTTCTATATTTTTTCTTGCATACATGCGTAACGTCAATATTTGACACATTAACACATTTGTAATATAATCAGAATCTGGAAGCTGTTATAGATAGGAGAGTTCGAGAATTTAAAGAATCGTGTGTTAACTGGTTACTTATTACCTGAAAAACTGTAGGGTTAAGACCCACATACATCCTATAGGCATGGGAATGTAAACGGAATGACACTAAACTGCAACTGAGGCATATCTGGAGTACGTTCAACCATATTTACTAGGCACATGTCTTATTTATAAACAAATACCTTTGGAGAAGGGTTTCTCACCGCTACTAATTGTGGGGAGTGAAGTTTTCGAAAACGTCTTGTTCGTAGCCCGATTTATTTCCTGTTCTTGGTTGACTTGGAGTGATTTAAAAAAAAACGACGTGAAGTTGTTCTCTACTTTTCGGTGTGTCACCTAAGTCTCGAGAAAGATTCCTGTAGGTAGCCAATAATTTCTTCAACTGCTAAATATCATAGATAAATTTAATATCCTCGCTGGAGTCGTACAGTGTTTTACAGCATAGAATGAGACTTACATTTGTGCTATAAGTGTCACATACGCTTATGTTCAACTTCACCTCCTAAACCTCTGGAATGATTTTAACCAAACTGGGTACACTTATTTTTACTGTCTGGAAAGAAATTCCTAAGAGATAAAACCCATCAACCTCCCATTCCGATGGGAGGTTACGAGATGATGGACAAAGTGGGGGGGGGGGGGGAGTGTTGAAGTGGTGGACAGAAGGAAAGGAATAAGGTGGACAGGGTCAAGGAAGATTGAGTGGAGGGAAAGAGGAAGGGGGTATGTGAGTAGCACGATTAGGGTCGGGGAGGGGGGGCGATAGAATGGTTGTGGGGAGGAGAGAGGATGGATTGACGGAGGGGGGAGGAGGAGATGGACTAGCACAAGACTGGAATAGATAAATACCGTGGGAACAACAGGCTTCTCAGCTATCACCAGCCAGTATGCTCAGCGTTCTAGGCATCAACCATTGTACCGATGTTAATAGCACGCTGGATTGCAGCGGACACTTTTGTGCGAGACGACAGGGAATTAGGTCGATCTGAAACTTCGTAATATCAAGGCATTATTGTAAGCCTCTATTGCGGAAATTTTTATGTCATGGAGGTATTAGTCAATAACACTAAAGAATCATTACTAGAAACTGTTATAAGTATACAAGTTGATTTCCACACTGTCCAGTCACATTAATGTGACGAGCGGTTAGACGTCTAAATAACCACATTTTGCGGCAGGGTCTCTTGCGACACATGCTGGAAGAGTCACTGAGGTTCAGGAAGTAGCTACAGGGGTGTGGAGCAGTGAGTGCCCTCTCCAGTTCTGCTGCCAGCTCGCTGGGTACCTCGACTGATGATCCATGGCGCGAACACCAGCACAGTCCCACAGATTCTGGATTGGGTTTAAATCCGGGGTCTTTGTTGGCAGGGGTAGCGTGGTAAACTCATCTTGTCGCTCTCTGAACCACGCGCGTACACTGTGTACTGTGTGACACGTAACATTGTCCTGTTGGTAGATGCCATCTTGCCGAGGAGCAGAAAATTTCATGTAGTTGTAAACTAGTCCCCAAAGATAAATACATAATGTTTTTATCCATAGTGCCTTAGAGAATGACGAAATCACTAACAGAGTGCCATGAAAACATACCCCAGCCATAACGCTCCCTCCTTGTTCGCTTTCAGAGCTTCGCGCAATACATGCCAACCGCCATCTCGCTGATGGGTCACAAAACGTGAGTAATCTGAAACAGTTAACCGTCACCACTGGGTAAACACCCAGTTGTGGTGATAGAGTACAGATTTCAGTGTTTATGGCGTGCAGTTGGCACAGTGTATGGACTGGACGCCATCTGCACATGCATGTACATAACAACGTTCGTTGAATGATCGTTGATTGGACACTGTTGGAAGCACCATGGTTTGTCTGGGCTGTCAGTTGCTCAACAGCTGCACACCTAAACCGCCGTACACATCTCCACAGCTATCATCTATGGCACCACAGTTGTATCGGCACTGGTTCTAGGTAGCGCCATTTAGCCATGCACGGTATGTTAAGGCCATGGATTATGCTCTTTTGGATGTCAGGTAAATCACTCCCATTCCGCATTACGACAACGGCTGTAGTGTTTTCCTCGTCCGCTTGACACGCTTTATATACCCGCCGCCACCGCTGGCGCTGCCACATGTGAATGGTTATTCCACTTGGACGTCGAGATTAGTTGGTGGTCACATTAATGTGACTGGACTATGTATATCATTAATTAAGTTTTTTCAATTCCATTCAGCAATCTAATGCAATTCATAATGGCTGATTCTTCCACGTTTTAGGGTCATTTTCCCACACTAAGGTAAAGAGTGTCCCCCAAACCTCTGACCGCTTTCCGCTCTCTTTGACAAGGTCATTGGCAGAACAAGGAAGACTCATTGTGCCCCAAGTCTTCAGGTGTCATTGTTGCTGATATTCAGATTTCAAGCTGTGATTTTTATAGAACTCGGGACCCAGGCGTTGCGATTGCTAATTGACAAAGCTACTTTTAGACCAAGGTGTCTACTGCCCGCAATATGAAAGTTATTTCGAACCACCTTCCTGCTTACTGTCCTTCTCGTCGACGATGGCATTCTGCGTCAGGGTACTGGTCCGTGTCACAATTCCGGGATCGTGCCAAAGTGGTTTGAGGAGCAACACACTGGACGAACGTTGACGTCTTAGCATCCAAATTCGCCTGACCTGAACTCTACGGTACACGTCTAGGCGCCAGCTCTTCCGCCACGAAAACCGACCCGTAATTTACGAGATTTGCGTCACCTGTACTTAGATATCTACTACCACGCACCTCCAGAATCCATGGCACAGGGAATTGACGCTGTATCGAATCCCATAACTGATCCGACTCACTGTTAATTAGGTGGTCATAATGTTTTAACTTATCTGTATAAGTATGGAGTTATCCTCCACTGAAATATTTTGGTGGCCTCCTCCAATGGCACATTAGTAATAGCGTCATCACGTTGTAACTTCTCATAACGTCTGTGGGAGTCATTCACCATTGAAATACTATAGCGGCCTCCTCCAATGGCGCATTTGTCAACAGCAATATCATGTTAAAACTTTTCATAACCTCTATGGGCCAATTGGATTCTTGCTGCTTTTCTCGACTAACGGAAAATTGTATGGACTATACATATAGAGCCTTGTGGCTTAACGTGCTAAATAATTCGGATAAATATGCCATTATACATTCAGGTAAACGCTCTGTACAAGAGCTCAGCGACATCATGTGGCATACACGCCATCGTATGAAAGGGTCTCTCATCCATTTCATCACCGTTCTATTGAGGTAGAGCATAGCCAAAGTTTAGTTTTACGCCTCAATGCATACAATGCGCTTACCCGAGCAAACAGTTCTTGGAGAGCATGGAAGAGGCACCATTTCCTTGTCTGTGCCGACATCGACCAATAGCATTCTAACTAAAATTATTATAAATAACGAAACACAACTTGCCTCTTCTGGATTAGCGATATTCAGTCATATGACGACTATATGGTGCACCTGTAGAAATGTTTTGCATATTGAAGCTCAAGTGACTTCAATCCAGCACAAGCTATAGTAATAAACATTAGTTCGTTTTACAGTGAGACCGGTCTACAACACGCAATCTGTTATTAGAATCTACGAGCAGATTAATAAGTCATGAAATCAGATCTTTTGCCATAACACGCACCCCACCCGAATTATCTGTATTTTGCCTTAAGCATTTTTAACATTCTTAAATTGTAATGTACTGCAATTCAGTAAAACCCGAGTGATAACATATCTTCATATAAGATTGTCTTGAGAGCTGGATCTTGAAAATTAAAAATTTCTCTGAAACCGATTGTTATGAATAACAGCAATCCCTCTTGATAGCTTGGATCCCCCTTCACACTAAACTCTGCCTGAATATTAGAAATCTGTTTTTCCCTATAGTTTGTCTTGAAAATTAGGCCACACAAATGTGGGTGCGTTCAGACTGTGTTGCAGACAACAAAATCCTTTGGGAGATCTCAGATGCTTTCAGATATATGTGACCGAGTTTATTTTGTAATATGCACTGCTGTCAAGTATAGTAGAGAGTGACTGTCATGTATCTACATCCAGATAAAACCTTGCAAAGCACTTCGTAGGAAATGAACAGGGTAATTCCTTTTGTACCAGTTATTACAGTTTCTTCCACTCAATGCATGCGTGAAACTCAGGAAAAAGTATTGGTGAAACGCTTGAGTGCGTGCTTTGACCAGTTCAATACTGCCTTCACGAGCCGTACTGGAGTGATACATAGAGGGTCGCAGTATACTTCTAGCATCACCGGTTGTGACTGGTTCCTGAAACTTTGTAACTCATTTCTATGTGTCTTCAAGCGTCTACCATTGCCCTTTTTTCAGTATCTCCATAGGACTCCACTGTGAACCAAAAAACCTGTGCCAATGTTTGCTTTCCTATTTTGTATGCAATCAATATCCACTGCCAATCTTTTTTGGACCCCACACAATTGAAGAACTTTTTAAGACGTGTTGTACGAGTTTTTGGTGCCTAGAATCCTTTGTAGTTGCCTACCAATGAACCGAACATGCTTGCTGGCCGGTGTGGCCGAGCGGTTCTAGGCGCTTCAGTCTGGAACCAGGCAACCGCTACGGTCGCAGGTTCGAATCCTGCCTCGGGCATGGATGTGTGTGATGTCCTTAGGTTAGTTAGGTTTAAGTCGTTCTAAGTTCGGGGGGGGCTGATGACCTCAGAAGTGAAGTCCCATAAGTGCTCAGAGCCATTTGACCCAAGTACTAAAACAATATTCAGTAATTCTGCATTCAGCTTGGCTGTGTCGCAGTACTAAAAGTCAAACATCCGGCTTCATTGCTCATTTCTTATAGCGATGGTCCAGGAATCTGTATATCCAGACGAATCTTAGTTTCACATATAACTTGAAACCCCTTTTCTACGTGCAGCAAGAATTCTGTTGCTCGTGGCTACCGTAGTCATAGCATACCAACACACACACACACACACATATACACTAAATGTGTTGGAATCTGTGTAAGTTGCGAAGTAATGGGCAACGGAAATATTTGTTGCGGTAGATCACCATAAGAAACGTAACACTGCCTACGGAGCTAAAAACATAGTTTATTATGCTATTATCCATTATCTGAGCACTATGGGACTTAACATCTGAGGTCATCAGTCCCCTGGAACTTAGAACTACTTAAACCTAACTAACGTAACGACATCACACATCCATGCCTGAGGCAGGATTCGAACTTGCGAAAGTAGCGGTTGCGAGGTTTCAGACTGAAGCGCCTAGAACCGCTCGGCCACACCGGCCGGCTATTATCCAAAAAGTTACAGCAAAAAGGTACAACTTTTAAAATGGAACAACAGATGTTTCTATCATGCACTGGAATCAGTAACACCAGATAAATATACACTCCTGGAAATTGAAATAAGAACACCGTGAATTCATTGTCCCAGGAAGGGGAAACTTTATTGACACATTCCTGGGGTCAGATACATCACATGATCACACTGACAGAACCACAGGCACACAGACACAGGCAACAGAGCATGCACAATGTCGGCACTAGTACAGTGTATATCCACCTTTCGCAGCAATGCAGGCTGCTATTCTCCCATGGAGACGATCGTAGAGATGCTGGATGTAGTCCTGTGGAACGGCTTGCCATGCCATTTCCACCTGGCGCCTCAGTTGGACCAGCGTTCGTGCTGGACGTGCAGACCGCGTGAGACGACGCTTCATCCAGTCCCAAACATGCTCAATGGGGGACAGATCCGGAGATCTTGCTGGCCAGGGTAGTTGACTTACACCTTCTAGAGCACGTTGGGTGGCACGGGATACATGCGGACGTGCATTGTCCTGTTGGAACAGCAAGTTCCCTTGCCGGTCTAGGAATGGTAGAACGATGGGTTCGATGACGGTTTGGATGTACCGTGCACTATTCAGTGTCCCCTCGACGATCACCAGTGGTGTACGGCCAGTGTAGGAGATCGCTCCCCACACCATGATGCCAGGTGGCCCTGTGTGCCTCGGTCGTATGCAGTCCTGATTGTGGCGCTCACCTGCACGGCGCCAAACACGCACACGACCATCATTGGCACCAAGGCAGAAGCGACTCTCATCGCTGAAGACGACACGTCTCCATTCGTCCCTCCATTCACGCCTGTCGCGACACCACTGGAGGCGGGCTGCACGATGTTGGGGCGTGAGCGGAAGACGGCCTAACGGTGTGCGGGACCGTAGCCCAGCTTCATGGAGACGGTTGCGAATGGTCCTCGCCGATACCCCAGGAGCAACAGTGTCCCTAATTTGCTGGGAAGTGGCGGTGCGGTCCCCTACGGCACTGCGTAGGATCCTACGGTCTTGGCGTGCATCCGTGCGTCGCTGCGGTCCGGTCCCAGGTCGACGGGCACGTGCACCTTCCGCCGACCACTGGCGACAACATCGATGTACTGTGGAGACCTCACGCCCCACGTGTTGAGCAATTCGGCGGTACGTCCACCCGGCCTCCCGCATCCCCACTATACGCCCTCGCTCAAAGTCCGTCAACTGCACATACGGTTCACGTCCACGCTGTCGCGGCATGCTACCAGTGTTAAAGACTGCGATGGAGCTCAGTATGCCACGGCAAACTGGCTGACACTGACGGCGGCGGTGCACAAATGCTGCGCAGCTAGCGCCATTCGACGGCCAACACCGCGGTTCCTGGTGTGTCCGCTGTGCCGTGCGTGTGATCATTGCTTGTACAGCCCTCTCGCAGTGTCCGGAGCAAGTATGGTGGGTCTGACACACCGGTGTTAATGTGTTCTTTTTTCCATTTCCAGGAGTGTACATGAATTTAAATAACTCCTATCACTTTTAGTTTGGGAGCTACAACCCTTCAAAGTTTCAGGGGAAGATACCACACACGATGCGTATAACGCAATGCGCCTTCTAAATGTGGTGCGGTCGAGTTGTAACGTCGCCGGTGTCACAGAGGGAGAAGCATCCTCGATGCGCTGTCAACTGTCGCCGCACACGGCCGTAAACGCGACATTTCCAGCCACACAAACAAACGGGGCTCAATATACCACAGTTACTGGCATGGGATGAAGATGGCATATACAAACAACCAGTACACTGACATGTTTCTGATGCTCGGCGAGTGCCGACACGATGCCACTGAAGCAGCCATGGTGTACGCCGTGAAATTTCCTAGGCGAAGAGATCGGTCACCCATTACGTTGTAACGTGCAAAACAACGACGTCGGGAAACAAACAGACGACGAAGAACTGCAAGAAGTGAGGAGACGGAGGTCTTTGCTTTAGCTGAAGTACACCACGATCCCAATGTCAGCTTACGAGCCGTTGCTGCTGTCGCTGGTGTCAGTCTCACATATGTGTGTCGTATAGTACACGGCCACAGGTCTCCCCCATACCTCCAGTCACTGACCCATTAGCTGCATGGGAATGATTTACGTGCGAGAACTACATTCTGTGTCTGAGCCATGCGTAATTTCACACTAGAGTCTTCACAAGGTGTTATGTTCTCTGATGAGTCCACGGTCACAAATTATGGTGCAGTGAATCACCATAACGCGCACTACTGGGCCGCAGACAATCCTCGGTCGGCACTCCCTGTGGACCGTCAACGTAGGTGGTCTATTAATGTATGGTGTGGGATCCTTGGGGTTGAAGTCATCGGTCCACACTACTTCCCAGGTACACTGACAGGTGAGTTACAGGGTGTTTCAAAAATGACCGGTATATTTGAAACGGCAATAAAAACTAAACGAGCAGCGATAGAAATACACCGTTTGTTGCAATATGCTTGGGACAACAGTACATTTTCAGGCAGACAAACTTTCGAAATTACAGTAGTTACAATTTTCAACAACAGATGGCGCTGCGGTCTGGGAAACTCTATAGTACGATATTTTCCACATATCCACCATGCGTAGCAATAATATGGCGTAGTCTCTGAATGAAATTACCCGAAACCTTTGACAACGTGTCTGGCGGAATGGCTTCACATGCAGATGAGATGTACTGCTTCAGCTGCTCAATTGTTTCTGGATTCTGGCGGTACACCTGGTCTTTCAAGTGTCCCCACAGAAAGAAGTCACAGGGGTTCATGTCTGGCGAATAGGGAGGCCAATCCACGCCGCCTCCTGTATGTTTCGGATAGCCCAAAGCAATCACACGATCATCGAAATATTCATTCAGGAAATTAAAGACGTCGGCCGTGCGATGTGGCCGGGCACCATCTTGCATAAACCACGAGGTGTTCGCAGTGTCGTCTAAGGCAGTTTGTACCGCCACAAATTCACGAAGAATGTCCAGATAGCGTGATGCAGTAATCGTTTCGGATCTGAAAAATGGGCCAATGATTCCTTTGGAAGGAATGGCGGCCCAGACCAGTACTTTTTGAGGATGCAGGGACGATGGGACTGCAACATGGGGCTTTTCGGTTCCCCATATGCGCCAGTTCTGTTTATTGACGAAGCCGTCCAGGTAAAAATAAGCTTCGTCAGTAAACCAAATGCTGCCCACATGCATATCGCCGTCATCAATCCTGTGCACTATATCGTTAGCGAATGTCTCTTGTGCAGCAATGGTAGCGGCGCTGAGGGGTTGCCGCGTTTGAATTTTGTATGGATAGAGGTGTAAACTCTGGCGCATGAGACGATACGTGGACGTTGGCCTCATTTGGACCGCAGCTGCAACACGGCGAACGGAAACCCAAGGCCGCTGTTGGATCACCTGCTGCACTAGCTGCGCGTTGCCCTCTGTGGTTGCCGTACGCGGTCGCCCTACCTTTCCAGCACGTTCATCCGTCACGTTCCCAGTCCGTTGAAATTTTTCAAACAGATCCTTTATTCTATCGCTTTTCGGTCCTTTGGTTACATTAAACCTCCGCTGAAAACTTCGTCTTGTTGCAACAACACTGTGTTCTAGGCGGTGGAATTCCAACACCACAAAAATCCTCTGTTCTAAGGAAAAAAACCATGTTGTCTACAGCACACTTGCACGTTGTGAACAGCACACGCTTACAGCAGAAAGACGTCGTTCAGAATGGCGCACCCACAGACTGCGTTGTCTTGTATATCTTTCACATCACTTGCAGCGCAATCTGTTGTTGAAAATTGTAACTACTGTAATTTCGAAAGTTTGTCCGCCTGAAAATGTACTGTTGCCCCAAGCATATTGCAACAAACGGTGTATTTCTATCGCTGCTCGTTTAGTTTTTATTGCCGTTTCAAATATACCGGTCATTTTTGAAACACCCTGTATATAGCGCGTTTATAGTCGACAGTTTGGGTAGTTCCTAGAACGTGTGCGTCTACACGCGAGAGTCCATATGTGGATGCAGCACGATAGTCACCCAACCCATTCTGCACGTGATGTTGTGGAAGAACTAAACCATAGGTTTGCAGGGAGGTGGATGGGGCGCCACGGTCCTCATTCATGGCCCCGATTTAACACCATTAGATTTCTTTTTTTGGGGATACCCAAAAGATCGTGATTATGTAACTGAGCCCACATCTCCAGATAATCTAAAATGGCGCATCGAGGACGCATGTTGCTCCATGATAGCGGCGATGTTACATCTCGTCCGCAGATCCTTTAGAAGGCTCATTGCACTGAGCATTCAGGAACATGGACACATATTTGAACATCTCATTCAAATCAACTTGCCACCGCCAGAACATCTGTCGTCCACCATACAGCTACTTATTATGCACAGCGTGTCGTATCTGCCCCTGAAACTTTGAAGGGCTATAGCTCCCAAACTAAAAGTGATAGGAATGTTTTTTAAATTGATGTATACTCAGCTGGTATTACTGATTCCAGTGCATGATAGATACAACTATTGTTCCATTTAAAAAGTTGTATCTTTTTGCTGTAACTCTTTGGATAATAGCACAATAAGCTATGTTCATAGCTCCGTAGGCAGTGTTACGTTTCTTATGGTGACCTACCGTAATAAATATTTCCGTCGCTCATTACTTCGTAACTTACAGAGGCAAACACATTTAATGAAACTCCCTTGCCATGCATGTCGCCTTGGGGATTGGAACGCCAATTGGAATAATACTGTGATCCGGTTGCGCCCTATATTCCTTCATGGAGGTCACTTGTAAAAGCTATTTGGTAAAAGTGGCTGAAACGATTCGGTCACTCTAAAATGTGACAGTAGAATAATATCAAAAGTGATACCTAGAGTAAAGTAAAAGCACTTACATTACTCTTCCGCGGAAATCGGTATATCCTAGCTGTAATAAAGTCACCATAACAGATCCTGACACTCGGCACATTCTCCCCTCTCCCTTGCTGTGTCGAGCGCAAACACGAGTTTTCTACCAGAAATTTCGACAGAACACATTAATACTACCAAGGGTACTGACGTATTAGGTGTTACGTAATTATTTATAAGATTTAAGACTCTGTACAGAACTATAAACTACGAGATATTTGCTGGGCGTTTTCGTAAATGAAAATGACTTCAGAGTTTAATGCAGAAGTTGTAACTATTTTCACGGAATTGTTTACTGTAAGTGCAAGTTGTAGCGAGCTCTTCTTAAGTATACCGCACATACATAAAAACATAAGAACTTCCTTGTATCTTTTATCCTTGAAGGTTAAACGACACAGATCACCAAATTACAAATAAGCAATAAAATTGTCTTGTTAATTTCATAAAATCTTGTCCTAAATTCTATCATTGTAATGTAGACAAACAAAAAACATTTAAATTTTAATCACAAAGAGATGAAACGTGTCTATAACCAGCAACTAACAATCTTCCTGTAGCTTACACCTCCTACCTCATCATTTCTTACAGCTGTAGCAATTCACTCATCAATTTCTTGTACTCCCTTTACACACTAATCACAAATGAAATTTCTTGTAAGCTCCTGCCAGGATTGTAGTAAAATGTTCTGCTGCCCTATTAACGACATATCTGTATAAGACACCAAAAGCTATGTCCAAAAATTGAAATGTAAGAGAGAATATCTGGTATTCAGAGTTTTCCTCATCCGATTCGACTAACCAAAACGACGCAGGCTTGATGATAGTACGGAGATATTCTTTTTCCTCAGTGGGCTAATTACAGGACACTAATTCTACGACGCTGGAGTTTGTCCAGATATCTGCGAACGCTGGAAACTGTCCAGGTAGGGACATAAAGCGGGGAGTCGGGAGAATATCGGGCCAGAGACGGCTCAGATGGGCCATTAAGGGCTTAACCTCTACGTTGACGCTGCCAAGCGGAGCGACTAATCGTCCTCCGCAGGCCCGCCATTGTGCCAGGCTTTCGCTATTATCCTCCAGGCTTTGTATTTCTCTCCGGCCGTCTCCTCCAGGGACAATGAACGACCGCCATGGGGCAACAGTTGTCATAAGGAGCCCCTGGTTTCATGAGTCTTTTCTAGCCGTCCATGCTACTACTCGGGAAAGGCTACTTGCAAAAATAAATTGAAGCGTAGCAACCAAATCTTGGAGTTAGTATTTTCGTTGACAGCTCTTTGTCACTGTTGAGTTCTTATATGACTGAGTATTTAGCACAACTGATTCTAACCTATATTTCAGGGCATTTGATGAAACAAATTTCCCTCATTACTAGGAATGCAGTGAGACCATCACTATCTCCATTCATGGATCAGTTCCAGGAATCTGTCCCGTCCTGAACTCCTTTGATCCTTAGTTTCCTCGGCCTATCTACTCCCTTACATCTTTGTGTATATATTGCAAAACTGTTTAGGATATCTGCCTTGTTGCATTCTGTTAAGCACTCCTTACATTTCTACTTAGATATGTCGATTTTTTCAACTATTTAAATATTTGAAGCTCATTTCTAATTTATTCCATTGTTAATATAGATACGTAACAGCTACTGTTTTACATAATTTCAGTTGTGTTTTAATAGTTCCCCTTTTATTTAATGTTCCTCATACTATTCCGCAACACCCTGCAATTTTACTGTCTTATTCTTTACACCTTTACCATACTCAAACAAATGCTGCTGCACAGGTAGTAAAAATTACTTTATTGCCGATATATTTTATTTCTGATCACTGTTTTTGATGGCACATGTTGTTTTCCTCTGTATATCCCTACATTTGTTTTTTATGTATGTTTTTTGAAATTACGGACGATATTACGAAAAGGATAGCTTGCTACCTGCCATATAGAGGAGATGTTGAGTTACACACAGGCACAGCGAAATGACTGCTATACATATAACCCTTTAGTGACAAAATTATTTCTTTAAGCTGTAGACTTTTTATCAACACTTTATTGGGCTAAGGAACCATTCATAAAATCATAGTTTAAATCTTAAAAGTGAGAGTTTAGCCTAAGAGTATAAAAAAATTAGTGGGAACTATTGTTCCCACCGAACTCTGGAGTAACATCTCTTCCTAATTTAAAAAAAAATGTATATCCTTTTTTTTAGTACAAAAAGCATGTTAAACATTACAGTTATATTAGTATTTGTTCATATTGTCCTTATAGTTCACTAAGGTGATGTACTACGGAACTTAGAGAAGCATGGTGCTACACACAAAGGTACCCGACAGTTGCTACACATTAGTTTTGTTCTTTTCTTTGTTCTTGGTGCTACATTGGCTGCATCTTGTGTTTGTTGTACCTTTTGTAGGCAAATGAGTTCCAGCTTTCTCCAGACGAACTTCATCTGGCACTCCAGACCTGTCCCCTTTCTGGAGTTTGAAAATGAACAGGCCTTCCTCTTCGCTTATGACCTGAGATTCCAGAGATAAGCTGCCTTGCCAAGTGCAATCTAAATGTTAGCTGGTCTGCTTCTGTCTTCTGTAGCTTCTACATAATGTAGGAACTAACAGTTGCCAAATCTACAAGAAAGAAAAACAGTCTGTGCCACCACTTCCATGAACGATAGCCTACAGCATACCGTTCACGCAGGTGATCAAATCTATCCACTCCTCCCATTATTTTATTATACTCTGCCACAGCCAGTGGGCAGAATACTTACTTCACTTCCGCTTCCATCCTTGTTTCTTCTCAAAACAGTTGTTATGTGTTTGGATTGTGGTAATTTGATAGTATACAAACAGGTTTGCTATCCTGCCAGTTCACTGCAGCAACACATGACCTGACAGAAAATTCGAATTCTCCCCTGCTAAGTCTAGAATTTTTTTTCAGCATATCTGTGAAGTATTTGATGACTCAAAATCAGCATCAGAGTCAGCATCGATATCTGAATCTTCTACATCTTCTGGTAAAGCATACAAAATTCGGAAAACATCTTCTGCCATCAGTCCAGGCATTGTAAACAATAAGAAACAAACAATAACTACGATGCCAATTACGCAGCCATGTGCATTGCACTTCATCCAAGTACAGAGGGAAAAATAATTCCCACTAACTTACCTTAGAATATTTACGTAATTTTCAGTCAAATCCACCAAATATCCACGAATACTATCTCCCTCACAAATGTAGAAGTAGATAAATACGACACAAGTCACTTCACACGCAAAAGGAAAGCACACTGTACAAAAAACGCTGTGGCGGTCGAAACAGAGGCTCGTTTTCGCGCGGAAACTGTGCTTCTGCATTGATTGACTAACAAGGTAGAAATACAACCGCTTTCGCACACCCGTTGACAATTTACACGTAGTTATCATCCTCTAACAGAGCTGACAGCACAAGTTAGAAGTGGGAACACGGGTTACCACTGAACTTACAGCGAAAACAAATAAGTGGGAACTATAGTTCCCACTGGTCACTAAAGGGATAACCTTTCGGCCAAAAGGCTTTCATCTAAAGTAGAAAACACACCCGTAATCTATGTTAGAAGGAAGCCTTTTGGCTGGAACCTCAAATGTCAATTGTGCCTGTCTGCGACTCAACATCTGCTCTATATGGTGAGTAGCACTCTGTCATTTTCATAATATGATCGTTACTCCATTCTGTATTTTCCATTGTTTTATTTTATGAAATTATAATTTTGACCAGACTGCTTTAATTTAAAAACATTTCTTGTAATTCTTCTTCTGAAGTGGCTCCTATAGTCCGGTGGCCACTAAACATTAATGTTTATATATGATGGTGCTTATCTAGTTTTATTCCTTTGTCGGTTCTTTGTTTCCTCATTCCACTTTTTAACAATGTCATTTTTATTTAAATTGAATAAAATGTAGGAAAGACTGAAACTTTTATTATCTCCTTCATTTGTTACAATGCCATTCTTACTTATTTTGTTCCCTATTTTTACTATTAATTTAGATTCATTCTGTAAGCTTCTTCTGACAGATATCAAATGACACGGAGTTCCGTTTTCTTGCGATACTGACCAGACGTTTCTCGTGTCTAATCTTTAAAACGCCTTGACATAGTGGATGAAAGCTGTGTGAGGAAATTCTCTTCTTTCATGTGTCAGTTATGTTAAATTAAATTTATTATCCAATGTTGTTCATCCAAATCTAAATCCACTCTAGTCATGGGTTAAAACTGTTTCTACTACTGGACTTAACAATAGAACTAAGGTTTTTGCAAACTCCTTTTGTCAAGCTATTAGCCCTATGTAGTTATTGCATAATACTTGTATTATGTATATTAAGTACATCATTACTAGATAATTATTATGAGTCTAGTTTTCTGGTTCTCCTTTCTTAAAAGGTGAGTACACAATAGTTGTTGCATACACATCAAATATCCTCGACTACTCCCAGCATAAATTGAGGAAATGTAGGAGTCTTAATTTAAGGAGTATTAAACCGTGTTTTATACAGCGGAAATAGAAAACAACAACCTGAAAAACTCTTGTGGGGGTCACCAGCAGAACATCCGTAGACGCACAGTGAAGGATGGCATTATTCTGTGGCGGCGCGCGCAAGGGACACATTGTTTATTCTTTGATTATAAATAATACTTCCGTTGCTATTGATTCAATGTTAATATGAGCTTTCCGTTTCAATAAAAAAATTAAATATTATAGCCTAACTAATCCGTGAGTCTTTCTGCAGATTGTAATAAGTGGTACGTGGCTGAAGTGGTGACCCCGTATAAAGAATTTCGTTGTAGACGAGCAAATGCAGCCCAGTTCAATTTCGTCTATCAAGGGGATCGGCGAGTCCGCGCGGCACACAGAGTGTTACGGATCGGCGCGACGTTTTGCTAAAGAAAATTGAGGAATTACGACGCGACGTTGAAGAACAAGGAAACGCTGTGTTGAATTTTTCTGCGCCATCAAGTAACGGCCTTTCGACAGAGAACAGTGGTAAGATGAAATTACGCCCACGCAGTTCATACCTGATAAATCTGAACTGTGGCTTGCAATGCTTGATCTGACTTTCCAGCATCATGGCATTGTAAACGAAGAGACAAAGTTTATGATCACCGTTAGTGCGCTTGACAATAAAACAGCAACGGTCTGCGCAGATATAATACTTAAGTCGTCCGTCATGCAAAAGTATATGCGTTTTAAGCTTTTACTCACTGAGCAACTACGTCGGCCGGTGGAACAACGTATCCAGAAAGTATTGCACGTTGGAAAGAGAGGAGATAGTCACCTTCGGAATGTTGGCGACACCTGAGAATTTTAGTCAACGACACCGAGTTGCCAGATACGACACTGCAACATGTATGGCGTGTGCAGTTGCCAGAGGTAGTTAGAGCGGCTGTGGCGCTCTCAGACGCACAAGAAATCTCGTCGTTGATCTCATTAGCCGACCAGGCCTACACCTCGTTAGACGCAGCGCATACGTCGACGGTGATGTTCGGACACAGCAGTACAGACTCACAGGAAACGGCGGCGATACAACGACGCCAACAGCCGGACGTTTCTCAACAACTGGATCACCTACGAAAGCAAGTTGACGGATTGAAGCAGCAGATATTGACAGTGCTCGGAGGCAAGAAGAGCAAGTAAGATGACATTGTGTCTAAGGAGCGTATCTGCTGGTACCATCGACGATTCGGAAGCGAGGCGCCGCGCTGCACATCACCCTGCAGTCACTCAAATGGCGACAGCGGCCGGCGTTAGGCGCCGCCGGTCGCGAGTTCGAGCACCAGCACCTATTGTTACGAGGTGAGATCGACGAGGGGCAGCTACGGGTGAGTAACATTTCTTCTTTACCTTCACTGTCCCATCAGCTGTTTGTTACAGACGTTAAGTCCGGCCGTGCTTATCTAGTCGACTCTGGTTCGGACGTTAGTGCATTGCCTGTTATAAACTGTGATGTGAAGCTCCCTCCATCTCAGTCGAAACTCACAGCAGCAAACCAGACGTCGATAGCGACTTATGGAAAACGTCAGATAGAGGTAGACCTCGGGTTCCATGAAAGTTTAACATGGATTTCCGTAATTGCCGATATGTCAGACGCAATATTGGGTGCAGATTTCTTGTTTCATTTTGCACTTGGGGTATCTATTAGCTCAGTGAGCATTCGACGGGGGACACAATGCATTAGAGGCATCCTAGGACGAAGCCCTATGTCCACGTCTGATTGCAGACAAGTAGCAAACTGCGAATCCATGTCTGGTGGGCAGACAATAAAGCACATTGCGGTACATCACATCAGGACTACACCCGGTCAACCAGTGTCTAAACGCCCACGCCGGTTAGCTCCGGATCGGTTTGCTGCAGCGAAGGCAGAGTTCGAAGAATTATTACGCTCGGGAATCGTCCGTAGATCCGACAGTCCGTCGTCATCGCCACTTCAACTCGTAAAGAAGAAAGATGGGACTTGGAGACCATGCGGAGATTACAGGGCACTAAATACTCGTACCATCCCCGATCGTTATCCGATACCACATATCAGGGATTTTACGCACGTACTTGCAGGTGCGACCATTTTTAGTGTCATTGATTGCAATAAAGCGTATCACCAGATACCGGTCGCACCTGCTGATATACCGAAGACGGCTGTCACGACACCATTCGGTTTATTCGAATACCTCCGTATGCCGTTCGGGTTAAGAAATGCGGCACAAACTTGGCAGCGTTTCATTGACGAAGTACTCAAAGGTTTATCAAATTGCTTCGCATACCTCGTCGACATCTAGGTTTTTTCGTTGTCTGAGGAATTTCACGAACTGCATCTAAGGACTGTTTACCAGCGTATTGAGGTATATGGTATTTCGATCAATGAATCAAAGCAGCCGGTATCAGCCCACTGCAAGACAAACTCGACCTTATCGAAGAGATGACTCGCCCCATCGACTATCGCCAACTACGCCGGTTTCTTTGAGCAGTAAACTTCTACAGACAACATCTGCCTAATGCGGCGGCCATTCAAGCGCCTTTGACGTCAGCACTAGTCGGCAAGGATGCAGTAGGCAAACGACCTTTACAGTGGACATCAGAGATGCAGATGGCATTCGACAAGATCAAAACGTATGTACGTCAGGCAATAATGACAAACTGCCTATTGGCTTCTGTCTCGGGTTCTTCGGCCGACGTTCATCTAATGATATTTATGACGTTTCGCCAGCACGAGTGGCTGGCATTGTCAAACCTTCACCCTCCATTGCCGGTGGTGAACTCTACCAATGGAGGGCAATGGAGGGTGAAGCTTTGACAATGCCAGCCACTCGTGCTGGTGAAACGTCAGAAAAATCATTAGATGAACGTCGGCCGAAGAACCCGAGACAGAAGCCAATAGGCAGTTTGTCAACAAGTGGCCACGAAAGCCTTAACAATTTTGTATCAGGCAATAATGTTGGCACATCCGGTTCCTCAAGCTCGACTGGCAATTGTTGTGGATGCGAGCCAGCAGGCAATAGGTGCAGCTCTACACCAGAAGGTGGGAAACAATTGGCGGCCTCTAGGGGTCTTCTCCCGCAAGTTTACATCATCACAAGTAAAATTGAGTTACTGGCAATGAATGAAGCCATCAGACATTTCCGACCGCAAGTAGAAGGCAAACCATTCACTGTTTTCACAGACCACAAGCCAATTACCTTTGCCTTCAGTAAGAACAAGGATGGTTGCTCACCACGACAATTTAGACAACTCGAGTTTATCGCCCAGATTACGACAGACCTACAGCACATAAAAGGAGCTGAGAACGTCGTGACAGATTTTCTGTCTAGGTTGGAAACAATCTCTCAGACTATTGACTACAAGAAATAGCTGCAGCACAGGAAACAGACCAGCAACTTGCTAAATTCTCTCGTGATAGTACGTCCGGGTTACGCTTGCAACAAATATAACCTACGGGTGAACACTTCCGAGTTTGGTGTGACGTATCGCAAGGAAAACAGAGAACGTTCCTAACAGAGAGACTGCGACGACAATTATTTGATAGCATCCATGGACTGGCTCATCCGAGAATAAACGCCAGCGTCAAACTAATTACAGACAGATTCGTGTGGCCAGGTATAAATAGAGACTGCCGTAACTGGGCAAAAACGTGCCTGGACTGTCAGGGGGCCAAGGTGGGACGACACGTGCACAAAGCGGTAGGAAACTTCGCACTTACCAC
This sequence comes from Schistocerca cancellata, assembly GCF_023864275.1. Classification (NCBI taxonomy): domain Eukaryota; kingdom Metazoa; phylum Arthropoda; class Insecta; order Orthoptera; family Acrididae; genus Schistocerca; species Schistocerca cancellata. The sequence goes on from NC_064630.1 coordinate 710,813,405, forward strand.
CAACGTTTTACACAAGTGCAGCTGGATCTCGTGGGACCGCTTTTGCCGTCGGAAGGATACCGTTATCTCCTCACTACGGTGGACCGCTTCACCAGATGGGCAGAGGCGATTCCGTTATCGGATATTTCAGCAGAAACGGTGGCACGCGTATTTCTTTCATCTTAGATCACACGTTTCGGCTGCCCTTTACATGTCACCACCGACCAGGGGCATCAGATTGAATCGACGTTATTCTCAGAATTGACCAAACTCTGCGGGTTCCAACATCATCGCACCACAGCGTACCACCCAGCAAGCAATGGGATGGTGGAACGCTGGCATAGAACATTAAAAGCTGTATTAATGTGCCATGCACAATCTTGGTCGTGCCGGCCAGGGTGACCGAGCGGTTCTAGGCGCTACAGTCTGGAACCGCGCGACCAATACGGTCGCAGGTTGGAATCCTGCCTCGGGCATGGATGTGTGTGATGTCTTTAGGTTAGTTAGGTTTAAGTAGTTCTAAGCTCTAGGGGACTGATGACCACAGAAGTTAAGTCTCATAGTGCTCTGAACCATTTGAACCAATCTTGGTCGTCAGCGTTACCACTAGTTTTGTTGGGCCTACGCACATCAATGAAAACGAATTTAGGGGCATTCACCTCAGAATCGGTTTATGGTGAAACCTTACGACTGCCTGCAGAGTTCTTCACCGATAAAGAAGGGGCACGACAGACCGAATTGCCGTTTACATTGCAAATGGTACTTGGGCATATGGCCAGACTTCGCTCATCTCCTGTCTCGAGACATGGAGCGGTAAATACGTTCGTACACAAAGATCAACGCTCATGTACACATGTGATGCTACGGACAGACACTGTCAAGTCACCGCTGCAGCCTCCATATTCTGGACCTTGCAGAGTGCTCTCACAGGATGAACATACCATGCAGATAGAACTAAATGGAAAGAGTCAAGTGGTATCATTGGAACGGTTCAAACCTGCACATATGTTACCGACTGAAGAGGACACAGAGGTCAGGCGCCAAGCGCCACCCTCCACGCCACTAGACCACGATGACACCACTTCACCACCACAAGAGGAAGCGGAACCGTCACCATCAGCAACAGAAGCTGAAGAAGTTCAACCAGTGCCTTCAGTACACACAAGAGCTGGGCGTCGGGTGAAATATAAATACCCCTACATTCCCGGAGCTCCGCTCTATCGGAGAGGGGCTGTGTGGGAGTCGCCAGCAGAACATCCGTAGACGCACAGTGAAGGATAGCATTATTCTGTGGCAGCGCGCACAAGGGACAGATTGATTATTCTTTGATTATAAATAATAGTTCTGTTGTAAATTGATTCAATGTTCTTATGAACCTTCCGTTACAATAAAGAAATAAAATATTATAGCCTAACTACTTCGTGAGTCTTTCTGAAGAGTGAAATAAGTAGTACGTGGCTAAACGCTCTTAATGATCGCTGCTACGATATGACGTTATCGTTAGTTAGCGCGATGTAAGAAGAGAAATTAATGTCTACATTCCGGTTTGGAAAGAAGGAGTACAAAGTTCCACTAAAGCGGAAGTTCTCCAGTGTTTGAGGACAGCTGTTTATTTTTAAAGTAAGTGCAGAAGGAAACCAAGTGCAACGTCTAAAATTGTTACCAAAAAGAATACAAAACCACTAAACTTTGCAAATCAAGAAAGGCGTGGACTGCAGAACCAACTGTTCAACTATTCTAAGAGGTTTCGGGATTGCATCCGGGTCATATTGCATCTTGCCACAATATTTCGGCTGGCAACCGTCCACCCATCGTCAGGTGAGTGTCCGCTACTGGAGACTCGCTAGGTCGAGGTGTCGGCTTGATGGCGAAAATGAACGAGAAGACGCATGGGCATTGGAGTCCGTTAGGGGCGTCCTCTGACGGCCGCCAACGCTCATGCGTCTCCGCGTCAATGGAGGCCTTAAAGCTGATACCAGGAACTAGAAGTTCCCAGTGGCGGACAATCCTCTGAGGATTGCGGCGAAATGCCAACACGATCCGGCTGGAATCCAGAAATGTCGCACAATATTCAGTACGCCGCGAAAACTTCAAGTATCACTTGCCTGTACAACTGTTGAAGCGTTTTTAACCAGTTGTGCCAGTACCATCGTCTGACATTAATTACTCTTAGTACCAACCGCGCCTTTATTCTCTGCAGGAACAACAGTATAAAATTCAGTCGCAAGATTAATGTCGTTCTATGAGTCTTTTGATTAACTGCGCACAGCAATCGAAACAGACATTCTCTGGATCAGAGGTCACGTGCTCAATCGTTCTTGCCTGGATGGACAGGTACACTGTGCCCGTTGATCGATTTCAAAGAAATAAAATGAGTGTAAGTAGCAAGACAAAAATCTATATTTTGCATTAGAATTAAAGGGTCCCTATTCTGAAACGTCATCGTTTTTCCCCATTGCAATGAACAAGTTTGATATTTGTCTTGAAGTGCCTGGAGCCTTCCTGTAGTTCCAGAATCATTGCGAAATCCGACGTTACCCTCGGGCGCTGAGACGCTTCAAACAGCAAGGTGACGACACATGTGAGGTGCAAGTTGTTTTAATGAGGTGACTTTGACACCATATTTCAACAATATTCTGGCCAAAGCCACCGTGGACATGTCACAGGATGGGAACGTCGTCATCCCTCCCCCTCCAACACACATCTCACCCCTTCTTAAGATGACTCTGCGACAGAAGTCACAACTGAATGCCTGATACTGAAATCACGCGGTTTTCTTGTATGTAAAAGGAAAACATTTCAGGCACTTCTTCCCTTGTGGCGTTCATTTAAACACATTTCACTGTCGAAAACTATAGTTTACACTATGACGTGCAACAAAATAACGCTCTTCACTACCTTTGACACTGCTAACATTCCTTATCCCCCAGAAGATCCAACCCTTCACGAAGGACATCGTGCGGCAGCAACACCACTGAACGCGGTCTGACTCCTTTGAGTGCAGCACAATCTAAAGTTTTGCTCTGGCATACTGGGTACAGCTGCTACTGACCGGTCGAAACCATTTGACGAAATCTGCACGTAACCCAAAGCAGCAAAGGGTGTTTATGATTTCTCAAAACTCTTGTTTCGCACCTTCTGGTGCCAACATTGAAACATGAGTGAATAATAGTGGAATGGATTCCTATAAGGCAATCCATTTTGGCAACACCATCGGTGCTACCTGTGTACATTTGATGATCAGTTTAAAAATCTACGTGTATGGAGACTACACTTGACAGATCCCTAGGAATCTGCATGCAGGCAGCCCGTTCAACACCCAAGCTAATTGGCGCTACGCTGCTGCTTTTGTGCATGTTTGCGGGTGTGCAGAATCTGAGGGACGTCGAAGGGTTTGCCCGCCTGCAGGTGGCTAGGAATCGACCAAGTGTTATCTCTGTACAGTTACATTTTTAAGGTGCTCACTAAAGAAATGCAGGTAGCATTGAGAGTGTACCCGAACTGGGTGGTCTTAGAGGTAACTTCGCCACTTTGTTCAATGTCGTTCCCCCGTTCCCCATGATCATGCCGTAGGACAGCGTGAAACAGGAGGGCTGAAAAAGCATAAACACCTTTTCCTGCTTCGTATCACGTTCGAATTCCATCGATGGTTTTGAACGGTCCCTAGAGTTGCTACAAATAGCAAAACTGCAGTCGCGCTACTCTCCAATGTGGTCATATCACTGTCAAGGGGTATGGGACGCACAGTGTACTGAGAGATCGATGAATCGTGTTTCCGACCACGAAATGACTATAAGTGAAAGCCCCAATGAAAAACTTGCCCTCATTGATGCATTTTGGATATCAAAAGAAAACAGCCTGTGAGGAGAATAGAAGCATTTGAGATGCGCTGCTCCAGAAGAATGTTGAAAATAAGGTGGACTAGTAGGGCAAGGACCGAGCATATCCTTCGCAGAATCGGCATAGAGAGGAAAATATCAAAAACACTGACAAGTAGAGGGGACTGAAAGACAGCACGTTTGTTAAAACATCAGCGACTAACTTCCTTGGTACTACAGGAAGACGCAGAGCGCAAAAAGTGAGTGGAAGGAAGAGGTTCCAACAGAGTCAGAAAATAATTTATTACGCAGAATTATAGTACTGCTCTGAGAGGTAAAGATAGGCACAGAAAAAGAGTTCCTGACGGCCGAAACAAACCAGTCAGAAGACCGATGACTGAAAAAACAGTAGGTCTATGCCACACGTTATTCGTTCGTACTACAGCTAGCACTGACTACAGCAAGCTCATCCCCCTCTGTCACATACAGAAATACAGTTCAGAAGCCAACTCATCTCTCCCGGCTGCACTGCATTACTTGGATTCTCCAAGCCCAGCACCAGCCCCTGTGCTGGCAGAAAACGCTTTCCAGCCTTGGCCATCCGTTCATCAGGTTGCCTCACTCGTCCATTACACATATCTTGCTTCTATTCCCCAGAAGTGATCCTCGTCCTCCAGGCTGCTAGTGCTGTTCCGATCGCCGGCGAATTCACAGCACTCCCGGTGCACGGCGGCTTCCTGTCTGTGACACTTGTTGACGCTCCGTGCACTTGCTGCGCTCTTCTTGCGACGTCTCGTGTGATTGGCTATCAAATCAATTTGAAAACACACCGACAGGGAGGAAAGACTAATGTGCCACAGTCCACGGCAAATTAGTCCAAAGATATAATCTTTTAATGTTAATGGATGTAGTGGAACAGTTTTAGGTAACCATGCACTGTATCTCACTTATATTTGGTCAAAATCGTAGCCTCGATAGAGGTTATTTTTCTGAGGATTTTGAGGTAGAAATCAGCGGAAGGAAAAAAAATATTTTCAGCCGATTGGTAGTCATGAATGAGCAGTGCATGAGATGCAGGTGTTTGTGAAGTATCTATGCTTCTGCATCGACGTTGGTGATGATACCTTGAAACTGATAAGACAATCGCCCTCGATTTTTCGCGGCATATTTTTTCATAATTCAGTGATGTGACGTCGTCGGGGGACGAAACTTCATCATACACTGAACAGAAACTTGTTTATAGCGCCACAGCACCCAGTTTTCTTATACAACAGGCATATTTTAAAGAGGGTGACAAAGTCTGTAGATACCATTGTGCTGAACACACTGCGAGAGCGCTAATCAAAAATGGTTCAAATGGCTCTGAGCACTATGGGACTTAACATCTGAGGTCATCAGTCCCCTAGAACTTAGAACTACTTAAACCTAACTAACCTAAGGACATCACACACATCCATGCCTGGAGCACGATTCGAACCTGCAACCGTAGCGGTCGCGCCGTTCCAGACTGAAGCGCCTAGAACCGCTCGGTCACCTCGGCCGGCAGCGCTAATCATTTCAGGCGTTTGCTACAAACTTACGTGGTTTCTGCAACACGTACGTTGTTTACAGCAATGTTATATTAAATATTCATTATGGAACAACAGTTCTGGATTTCAAGGTCCACGATACAGGATCCTCTAGCTTCTGATATCCTACAGTATGAGTCCATTTATTGGTGCGAAGAATGCAAACTCTACAATATCTTGCTGGTTATACTTGCGCCACTGTACGCCAGATAGCACTAAACTTACATATAGGTCTACTATAGTTCCAAATACTTGTTACCACTGCCGTTGAGTGGAAAATGAGCGTACTTGGTCAGTCTCATTCCAAAGCACCCAGAGAAACTAATTTTTCAGCATAGATTTTGAAAGAAATCTTTTTCAATTTCTCCCTTCGCTTTATCTCTCAAGTCTTTCAAACACACAGGAATTAATTGTGCCAAATAGTTCTGCTGCACGCTAATTTCTTAGATTCGAGAGGGGTATGCGGTGATAAATTTAACTTTCCCTTCCGCCATTGAAGTAGGAATAAGACACTTGTTTCTAAGTCAGATAGCCGCTCCATCCATACAGTGTGAACATGAATAAAACCGACGATTTGCAGGGACGGATTTCTGACTGGACACAGTACAGGGATGCATCTAATCCAGTGACAACAGATATTCAAAGTGGCCTACATGGCATGCAATTCACGCATTCATACGTCTCATCACAGATATCATTACTATTTTGCACGTTCTCCGGCCTCTCTCCAAATATCATCACAGGAATCGTGAACATCTGTTGAAAGGTTTGCGCACCAGAAACTGGTTCAGCATACACAATGCTTTTCGGATGCCTCCAGGGGTAAAAATCCAGTGGCTTTAAGTCGTAGCAGACCATGCCACAGGGCCTCTGCATGCTATCCAATGGCCAGGGAAAATGTTGTTAAGGTGTCGACGAAACGTTGCGCCGAAGTGGGGTTGTGTTCCGTCTTGCAGCAGCTACATGAGCCGTCGTATAGCCAAAGGCACAGTCTTCAGCAGCGCAACAAGAGTATTCCGCAGAGATTCCACTGATGTGGAGACTTTGGACGATTGTGAGCCAAATTGCACTATCCAGAGTATGTGTACCAAGTGACGACAGTTCAAACACTGACTATTGGTATATACGGCACGAAAACCTTTTTTTGAGTGCCTGATTCCATACATATAATCATATAGAACCTAAGTTCTATTATCTCGTTTTCACCCTACCACAATGGTGGATTCTTACCCCCTCTGTAATCCCTTCCAGACAATAAGTGTTACGTGTACCACATTTGATTGAAACCTACACATTGGTTTAGGAGGAGATGTTTAAGACATATAAACAGATGCATTGTTGTTATTTTCCTTGTTATTCATGGGAGAAACAACTTTTTTACAGTTAATCGCAATTTTCTGCCAAGGATAGTACTTAAGGGCATTATAATATATCTAGTAATCGCGTTATCTTTAAAGGCACGTTCAGTCCAAAGAGATTTCGGCAGTAGCCAACTGTCTCAGTTTTTACTTTGTGTCATAATATGCTCTCAGAACCCCCACCCCGTACGCCCACCCCTCCAAAGAAAGTTAAGCCATTATTATACGGCCGTTTCTTCCGAAATCACAACGCAGCTGATGAAATTAGCGCCGCTCTGCTGTCGGGGACTTGGTTACTTTACTTAAAGGCTTTGGCGAAATTGCTTTCACCGAGGAGAGCGGCCGGGGCGCGCAGCTGTGAGAGGGACTGCCTCCGGTGAAAAGTACCCGCGGCCGTTTACTCAATAAACACGCCAGGGTTGGCCAGCCAGGGCGGCGGCTCTGATGGCGGGGGACCGGCTGCGCTGCTCTGTCGCGCTCAAGCAGGGCCGGGCCGGAGGCGGCGAGCCGACTGCCGGGCACGGATTGAGTTCAGGAGCTCCCCGTCGCTCCGGGCACCGGGCACACGACCGAAAATAATTTTTCTTCACAAACAGCCGGGACCGGAAACTCTTCATTTTTTAACTCAGTCCCTCCATTACAACTGCCTTAAATAAAAACAGAACAGATGCAATGAGAAGCTTTCCCAGAACATCAAGGCTCTGTAGACGCACAAACTGCTGTGCCCCAAAATGTCCATAGCATCAGTATCACTGAATGGTCAGATTAGATTTCTTCACATACTGAAATTCTTCAAATTTTTCCTCTAATTTCCAACTGACATAACGTCTCTTTGAGGTGATTCCAATATTAATGTTGGCAGGGGACATTGTAACCTCCCCACAATAAAATAATATGAATGCTACTGACATTTAGTGTAACCTCCCAACAGAAATAAATTGCGTAACCTATCAATAATAAAATGTTACTAATCCCTCAATAAAAAATTGTGGCTCACTTATAACCTTTCAATAACTGACTGTGAATTTAAACTGGTAAATTTTGGACGTCAGCAGTGCTGCGTCATGGCCCTGAAAGATCATTCTGAATAAATTGAAAATTCTTACCTCAATAAGGTCGCCGGATAACGCATATATATCTGCTCCTATAAGAAATTTTTCTGGCACTGCCGGGTGCAATGCTGGCCGATAGATTTGTCATGTATAAAAGAAACAACTGATTTTTCTTTTCAGTAATCGGGATGACCAAGGATTGGAAAAATTAGTAAATTCTTTAAATTGAAATGAATGACTGTCAAAAGTTACTTTTTATGAGAAAGATTATTATTAAGATACTTTTTAAAACATTTACATGGGACTTGATATAACAATACTACACATGCGCGAGGCTGCTTTTACCTTACACTACAACGCTCAGGCTCCGCAATCGCTCCACCACGACCGGCCCAGCCAACTCGATACACCAGACTGCTCGCTACTACTTACTCCTACTGCTACACAGTTCCTACTGCATACAACACTGCTCTTTGGTCTGAGATTCTCTTATTGCTTACATACCGCAGGCAGCGCGAGCAATCCACCGAAATTACATCTGCTCGAGTGCGCCAGCAACAAATTCCTTAATCATGGACCTCTTACAACATACCTTCTAATTTCTTCAAATTATGAAGGTGGCAGGGATAAAATATAGGGAGCGAAAGTCTATTTACAATTTGTACAGAAAGCAGATGGCAATTATAAGAGTCGAGGGACATCCAAGGGAAGCAGTGGTTGGGAAGGGAGTGAGACAGTGTTGTAGCCCCTCCCCGATGCTATTCAATCTGTATATTGAGCAAACAGTAAAGGAAACAAAAGAAAAGTTCGGAGTAGGTATTAAAATCCATGGAGAAGAAATAAAAACTTTGAGGTTCGCCGATGACATTGTAATTCTGTGAGAGACAGCAAAGGACTTGGAAGAGCAGTTGAACGGAATGGACAGTGTTTTGAAAGGAGGGTATAAGATGAACATCAACAAAAGCAGAACGAGGATAACGGAATGTAGTCGTATTAAGTTGGGTGATGCTGAGGGAATTAGATTAGGAAATGAGATCCTTCAAGTAGTAAAGGAGTTTTGCGATTTGGAGTGCAAAATAACTGATGATGGTCGAAGTAGAGAGGATATAAAATGTAGACTGGCAATGGCAAGGAAAGCGTTTCTGAAGAAGAGAAATTTGTTAACATCGAGTATTGATTTAAGTGTCACGAAGTCATTTCTGAAAGTATTTGTATGGAGTGTAGCCGTGTATGGAATTGAAACATGGACGATTGTTTAGAGAAGAAGAGAATAGAAGCTTTCGAAATGTGGTGCTACAGAACAATGCTGAAGATTAGATGGGTAGATCACATGACTAATGAGGAGGTATTGAATAGATTTGGGGAGAAGAGGAGTTTGTGGCACAACTTGACTAGAAGAAGGGATCGGTTGGTAGGACATGTTCTGGGGCATCACGGGATCACAAATTTAGTACTGGAGGGCAGCGTGGAGGGTAAAGATCGTAGAGAGATACGAAGAGATGAATACATTAAGCAGATTCAGAAGGATGTAGGCTGTAGTAGGTACTGGGAGATGAAGAAGCTTGGACACGAGTGAGTACCATGGAGAGCTGCATCAAACTAGTCTCAGGACTGAAGACCACAACAACAACAACAACAACAACAACAACAACATATACTTCAACATACATATTCAGCTGCACATTTCAGAGGAGAAGGGTTTGTACCACCGATAGGTAGTAGTACCGCCTGCAGATGAATCAACAAAGAAATATCGGCCTGTATGTTGTTATTATTGTGATTTTAAGTCAGAAAACTTGTCTGATGCTGTTTACACTCTGATCTATCGTGTGCACGCTCTTCATTTCGGAATAACTACGACACCCCACAAGCCTTCATCTTTTTGAGCCTCTGTACTCCAATGGTGTTTTCATTCACATCACCAGTCCCGTAGGACGTCTTAAACAACAAACTTGGTGGTAATATGTGTCCCGATAATATTTACATTCACACCTTCATTTATTTCTGCTCGGTCCCTTAGCATATCTTAAACAGCCAACTTTCTAACAACATGTGCTGCATATCGCAGGTATGTCCCCTGCCTAAATTAATACTGGAATCGCCTCAAAGAGACGTTATGTCATTTGGAATGTGTATCATTTCTTTCAAGAAAATATTTCCATGGATTAGCAGCATTCAATAAATTTTGCACTTACTTTCATAGTTACATATTCTTCATCTTTGTTCCTGACGACATCAGCTTTACCCTAATACTCTATATCATATCATCTGTTTTTTATCTCTAAGTTAAACAGCACATATGCATCCTGTGATTTCTAGAATTTTTTATTAACACAGAAGATCTTCCCTATCTGTTTCTCCATTTTAAGACAAATTAGGTTACATTAGACAAACATGATGTTCAGCAGTGTTTACGACGCTGCTCGAGAACCAACATGACGAGGTAGTTTTCAGTCACTATTTACGCTGCGTACCATTCCTCAGACTGTGGCAAATTGTGTGTCAGTTTTAGCCAAACTAGAGGAATTACGAGCGGTCTTGTAAAGAAGTCCAAGAAAATTCTTGCACCATTTAGCACATCAGCACATCGTCAAAGTAACAATGTGAAAATAATATATTCATTCTCATAAAGTGTTCTTGTATTGTCCCACATGAAACAATAAAAATAGCTGCAAATAATTGTTCTAATACGCAGTAGAGATTGGGTCAACAATTGGCGTTGCACTAACTGCACACCATATGATTCTATCCGTAGCGCTTTCTGTAACTTATGAATATTTTCAGAACTCCTACATTGGTTTTTCTCCCAGTTCAACTACTATACTTCATTACAAATTAAGAGCATATCACTATGTCTGTACACAGTCTGATGAGCAGATGCAACAGGTGCGCCAATCTGTAGTAAATGTTACAATGTTACAAAGAACCCCAGAATTTTGTGATAAATTTCTTTGACAAGAAGAGTAAGGGGTCACAAGCTGAGTTGGTAATGTTTCATGAATGAAGAGTAGGCAAATATAACTAGTCCCCAAAAGACAGGGGTGCCCGAGATAAAAGGAACAAACGGAAATCTTGCAAAGTTGGCCCAAAATAGTTTAATAATTTGATAGTAAAATAGAAGCATTGTAAAGAATACATAACGTAATCAACTGCAACATACATAACGGTAGACAAAAACGCTCTTCTTTTTTTTTCAACTTAACGGATTTTCACAGACATTCTAACAACTGATTAATGTCGTCAGTACGGGGTGCGCCCACCGCTGGCACCAATACAGGCCTGACAACTACGGGCCATGCTGTGAATGATGCCATCAGACTCATATTTAATCAGTAACGCCCATTCTTCCTTCAGAGCTGCTCACAAGTCTTGAAAGTGGTTAATGGATTCTGACGTGACGCAAGACATCTCCTGGTGCATCCCAGACATGCTGTATGAGGTTCCAGTCGAGAGAGCGAGCCGGCCGCGCAATGCGTGCAATATCTTCCATTTTCAAAAAAACATAAACAATTCGTGTTTTATGAGATCGAGTGTAATCGAAGTCTGGGGCCACACCACCTTGCAACAACCGTGCTGGGATCCCAAGACCTCCTCACGGTACCTGACAGCAGTTAAATCTCGCTGATTCACCCTTACAGTTCCACGAAGAGGTGTTCGAGTGGGCAAAATAATCCCTGCCCACGTCATTAGGGATCATCCTCGATATCTGTCTCTTTCCACAATGTTTGGGTACCGAGCTGGTATTGCGCGTGCGCTCCAGATGCCGATCCGTCAAGAATCACTCTCCAGACGAAATAGGGACTCATCTGTGGAAAGAACATTGGCCCACCTTTCGACCGTCCAAGTGGCATGTTAATGGCTCAACTCTAGACGTTCACTTCTGTGAAGACACGCCACGGGTAAACAGATAGCGGGTCTCCAACCGTAAATGTCATTCTGCTGAGGCCTTCTGCACGCCACTTGCCTCGATACGACATGTCCAGGGGATGCTGCAAGATCAGATGCCAGTTGCAGTGCGATACTAAGGCGGTACCGTCGTGCTCTTTCAGCCAAATAATGATCCACTCCTTCCGATGCCACACGTGGTCAGCTTTGTCCTTGTCTCCGGGATACAGTTTCGCCCAATATAAACTGTCGCCTCATCCGAGAAACAGCAGAACGATTCGCATTAAGCCATCGGGCAACATCAGTTTGCGAATGTCCTGCTTCTTTTCTTCCGATGGCCCTCAACAGCAGAGTCCTTAGGCGTCTTCTCTGTGCAATACTGCACCGTCTGTGACTGTGTTCACAGCAATTGTGGATGTGGGACTACCCTGCAAACACTACCCCGCTTGATAGGTGCCCTGACGTCACTGCTCGTGTGGTTGTCCGTTGATCGCCATCTTCCGTGCAGAACACGATCATAACATCTATTGACAGTTTGTATGATTATATCGTGAATTAGACAAAGGATGGGGAGAAAGAAGTTTCTTGCTTTAATTTTGGACACCTGTGTATTTAATACACGTGGAGACAAGCAAAGAGACTTGTAACAACACCACAAGTGGTGATAACCGATGTTGGATTTCCTATTTTAGGGCGCGCGAAATATTTTCCAGATCAGTATTATTTTGCTCACTTTGGTTGTAAGAATAACAAAGAGTATGGATACGAAGCGGATATGTCACATAAGTTGAATTGTAGGTAAAGTAATTCACAGTCATTAATTCACTTGTATTCTCTCCCTGCCAGGGTAGCCGAGAGCGCTAATGCGCTGTTTCCTAAACTAGTGTAGGCGCGCCGGCCCCGGATCGAATCCGCATGGCGGATTACCGACCTGGGCCGGTCTGCCGGCCAGCCTGGATGAGGTTTTTAGGCGGTTTTCTACATCCCGCTTGATGAATACCGGGCTGGTCCCCACGTTCTGCCTCAGTTACACGACTCAAAGGCATTTGAACACGTTCGCAATATTCCATGACTTACACTCGACGCAGACAGCTGGGATACACTAATTACGTCCCAGGGAGTTCGGGGTGGCGGTAGGAAGGGCATCCGGCTACCCTCTGCACCTATCAAGGCCAAATCCATAATAACAAGGCTGACGCCGCGTTGGCGCTGGACAAGGCTTGTACCTAGCCCACAAAATACGGCTTGTAAAGAAGAGTGCTTCAAAAAACACTCATACGATCCATCCTCGAATTGTTCGAGTATATAACAGACCCACATCACTCAGGTGCAACGGGATAAACCGGATGTAATTTCTCCACTGGCAGTCACTCTGTGGATGACTCCATGTAGCTCCCTAAAAACGATTAAAATTTCATGAACTGGCTACCACAGCAGACATCACAACCATTGGTTCATGAGGATTTCTCGGCGATATGATTATGTCACAAAATTTCGGTATTTGCAGCTCAGTATGACGTCTTCATCTTATGATATTTTGGCTTGCAACACATTGACCTCCTTTAGGAGAGCCTTTCACACTGGTTATTGCTGGCGAAGGTCGCTAAGCTCAAACTAAAAACTTGCGGCGCATGCGCATAGGATACCGCTGTAGGAGAGCACTTTGTCGAATTTATTGCTCTCTTCAAAGACTATTCCAGGTGAGGTGCTCAGTCGCATGCCTGACGGTGAGATTACATGCACGCCCTCTGTTCAATTGCAGATCAACGGAGTTAAAATTCAGATGTCAAGAGTAACTATCGTTAGAAGTGACATTTGGCATAAAATGAGCTCTTTCCGAATATAGTGGAATTACGGGATCCCGCGCCTTCTTCAGTTGAAAGCAGCCATCGCATCTAATAAGGTCTTCTGCCTAACGTTATTTCCGCCCATTCTGTAATTATTTGATGGCAGAAGTATCTCGTCGGCACTAAAATTTCCGTGACAAAATAATTCATAGAATGTCCTGCAGAGATACAATGCTCTCCCATGGCAGTCTTATTTGGCTGCAAAAAGAGAGTATTGCTATTATGTTCAGCACAGTTCCCTGCACTTTGCGCGTGGCCTGACCAACAGAAGCTTCTCACATTGATATTCTAAAGACTCTAGCATTCCGCAACCCCAAACCAAACTTTAGCAAACAGGAACGGTAGCTGGAAGATAACTTTCACACACTGTGTTTTTGGACCTACAGTCCAGGTGCAGCGTCTTTGATTAGTAGTCAAAACGTCCTGGTTACCGATTTCTAGACCGACTGCTTGAAATTAGAATAAAAATCATGACCAATAGCGTTCGAAGACACCCGGTGCTAGAAATAACTCTCGTTCTGCCAGCTGCAGTGTGAAAAAGGGCGGAGGAGTGGAAAGATTACCGGACACTCTCCATGGGATGATTAACTGCCCCTAAAACTATGAATGAGTCAATAATGATCAAAGGATGGATGACACAGAAGGAAATGGAAACCACTCCAATAGATACCTAAGTTGTATCCACTGGATATGTGGCCTTTAATCGAGAAATTGTTGTGATTATGCCTCTATTGGCAAAATATTCCTAATTAGCCCCTATCTGGATCTCCTAAAGAGTAATGCCAATGGTGAGGCGACCATGAGAGAAAGATGGAATAACCAACATAAACGGTAAGATTCTGCGAGTCGCGGTGAGGAATCTCAGAAACCAAGAACCATAGTTGGATGCTTTCTATTACAAGTGTGACCTCAGCCCTAGCCTTACATGGAGCTTTGATAAATGGTAGGCACTTTCTGGCAGATTTGCTATCCTTTAAGTGATAACACTTTTGCAGCTGCGCCCAGGGAGCAATGGGTAAGAAACATCCTGTCTGCCTGTGCGGCTCCTCGCGTACAAACATGCCAAGGAAAAAGATTCACAAATTAATATGAATGTGTCGTATTTATACTCTTTTAATTAAAATAATCTCTCATTATACGAGGGTTGTCCTGAAAGTAAGTTCCGATAGGTCGCGAAATGGAAACCACTGGGAAAATCCGGTAAAGCTTTGACAAGATGTGTTGGGCAGTGTCTCTAGTATGCCCGTCGATCGTGTCGCGTCGCTCTTTGAAGTTCTGAGTGAACAGTGAGCACGTAAACATGCGTAGGGAATAGCGTCTCCCGCCAAGTATGAGGGCCTGGTTAGAGATTTCGCCTGTGTCATGCACCCCACATAACTCAACTGTCGGGCATTTCTTTAACATGCCAATTCTCGGCTGCACACTGCAGAGGCAATGAAGACGCTCCTGCAGCGTTTCCGATGAAAAATGTTTGATCACCCACAATACAACCCGTAATTGGCTCTCCATGAGTGTCATATCTGCTCACAAGAACCGTTAGCTATGAAGACAAAAATTTTCCTCAGAAAAAAATTGCTCTGAGCACTATGGGACTTAACATCTGTGGTCATCAGTCTCCTAGAACTTAGAACTACTTAAACCTAACTAACCTAACGACATCACACACATACATGCCCGAGGCAGGATTCGAACCTGCGACCGTAGCAGTCGCGCGGTTCCGGACTGAGCGCCTAGAACCGCTAGACCACCGCGGACGGCATTTTCCACAGATAACAAGCTGCAGAACAGTTCAGGTAATTGGCCGAAAGCACAGGCGGCTGCTTTCTATGACGAGGATATTGGAAAGTTGATACAACACAACGACAAAACTCGAAGTTGGAGCGGCGAGTATGTAGAGAAGTAGGTGGAAGGTGTACTAACTGTTGCAAATTAAACGTTTCTGGTTTTCATTTCGTGCCTGATCGGAACTTACTTTCTGGACGACCCTCGTACATTGGATTATAAGGGATACCCAGGAGCTCATATAGACTCAGATCAAAGTTTAGCACAGTAGCAGCCTGAAGTTAAAGAGAATCGTACAGAACAATCGGTGTGGAAGCGTTAAACCAAGGTCGAGCCGTAAGTATACTACCACTGTGATGCTATGGAGCTGTCTGAACTGGGTGGCTTATACAGCGACCATACCGCTCCCCATAAGATCAGGTCGAATTTTAAGGCAAAGTTGCTACTGAAAATCTGAATCTGAACAGCGGTGGCCAAATTAAAGATGACATATAGGTCCACACAGTTACCAGAGATACAACTATGTTTCGTGCGTTTTATTTATTTAACAGGTACAGTTCCGTTCCTCGTAACTGTGCAGTGCGTAGAACCGTTTTATGCATCGCGTCAGGCATTTGTTTTTCTGTTCTGTTGTAGTTCGATCCTCCAGTCGGGTGACAGCTCTCCTTGCAGTGGCAGCTCATTGGAGTACTGTAAGCTGACACAGTTTCTCATAAAAGTACCTTACTTTATATTTCTCTAGTATTCCTTAGCTTTAACTCCTACATTTTGTTCGTGTCTGTATATTCATCAAGCCGAATTTAGAATGGATAAGACTTGTGATTGCTGTGATCAGATGCAAGCCGAGTAGGTGACGCTTCGACAGGGCCGAAAAAGGCGACCCCAGTGACGTCCAGCACGACTCATGTGTGACCCGATAGGTCCACTACTGTGGCCGTCCTGGTACTGACGAGACCGACGTTGATCCCTCACTCGTGATGGAGTGGGGACGTCGTTCCAAAGTGCCGTCAGCAGTGAAAGACTTTCCTAGAGGCCGATGGGAGGGCCTTCCCCGTTCATCTGCCGAAGAGGTTTCTGCGCTACCTGAGCCACATGAAGTCGCTCGTCTCTCTGTAACGTCTGGGAATTAACAGAGGGTGGTATTGCTGGTAGTTGGAAGCTCAAGCGTGAGGCACGTAATTGAGTTCCTTAAAAATATGGCTGTAGAGGAGGGGAAGAAATCCAGTGTGCGCCAGGAGTCATTCCTGGTGTGGAGCGGGTGCTGTGAGGAGTACAGTTTGTATTCAACTGCGGGTGGTGGTTCATGTTGTTACCAACGATGTGTGTCGCTTTGGATCGAAAAATATTCTCTCTGGTTTTGGGCGGATTATAGAATTAGTAATGACTGCCAGTCTTACTTGCGCAGTGAAGCGGAGCTCACCATCTGTCGTGTCGTCGAAAACGTACTGTGCTCCTTTGGGTGGAGGATCTGAATCAGATGCTAGACTGTTCTGCGATGCAGATTCCTCGAGTTATGCCGCACGATGGTGTGTTTCCAGGTTCTGCTAAATAGGTCAGGAGTCCACAACACGCATGAGGCAGCTGCATAGGTGCGAAGGACTGTGTGGAGCGGGCTGGGTGGATTTTTAGGTCAGAGGGTCTCGGGGAAACGCAAAATGGTTCAAATGGCTCCGAGCACTATGGGACTCAACATCTGAGGTCATCAGTCCCCTAGAACTTAGAACTACTTAAACCTAACTAACCTAAGGACATCACACACATCCATGCCCGAGGCAGCATTCGAACCTGCGACCGTAGCAGTCGCGCGGTTCCGGACTGCGCGCCTAGAACCGCGAGACCACCGCGGCTGGCTCGGAGAAACGCAGAAACGCCGTGAACTTCAAAGCGTACAGGACAAACACAGCAAGAGCGTGTGCAAAGAACCAATGAATATTGTAGTTGTAAACTGTCGTAGCTCTATTGGAAAAGAACCAGACTTCCAAGCGCTAATAGAAAGCACTGAAATTGGAATCGTAACAGGTACAGAAAGTTGGCTAAAGCCGGAAATAAGTTCAGCCGACAATTCTACACAGGACCTATCCGTGTTCAGAAAAGACAGATTAATTACAGTTAGTGGTGGAGTCTTTATTGCTGTCAGAAGTGGCTTACCTTATAGTGAAACTGAAGTAGATAGTTCCTGTTAGTTAGCATGGATAGAGGTTGTACTTGACAATTGGAATAAATTAACAGTTGGTTCCTTTTACCGGATCTCCCCCTCACACCACCTCCCCCTCAGACACCCGACTCTGGTGATTAAATTGCTGAACAGCTCAAAGGAAACTTCAAATGCGTACCCCACTTAGACAATTGTAGTTGGGGGTTAGTCTGCCCTCAATACGTACGCGAAAATACGTTTGAAGTCACGTCGTAGGCACAAAATGTCCTAAATCGAACGGAATGCCTTCTCAGAAAATTAATTTGAAGAATTAGTTCAGGAGCCCACTTCAGGTGTGAATGGTTGCGACTAATAATCCTGACCAAATAATGAGCATAATGGCAGCTACAGGGATTAGTGACCATAAAGTTTCGTAGCTACACTGAATACCATAATATCCAGTCACCAAAAATTAACTCAAAATACATACGATTAAAAAAAGAGATAAAAATTCGGTTGACGCTGTCATAAGAGACAATTGCCACCCTCTCTATTCTATGTAAGCACAGAATAGATATGGCTCAAAGTCAGAGAAAAAATCGACAGCAATTGCGAGACATAAACCAAATAACTAAATATAAGATGATACTGATTCCTCATGGTACAGAAAACAGCTCGGAACACTACTACAAAAGGAAGGAAAAATGTATGGCAGATTCAAAAAATCTCTAAATACCCAAGACTGGTAAAGTTTCACAGAAGCTCGAAATTTAGTGCGAACGTCAAAGAAAGATGCTTTTAAGAGTTTTCACAAGGAAACTATATCTCGAAATCTGGCAGAAAACCCAAAGAGATTCTGGTCGCATGTAAAACACACCAATGGCAAGATGCAATCAATACCTTCATTGCACGATAACAAATGGTATGTTATTACTGACAGTGCCAGTAAAGTAGAGTTACTAAATACAGTTTTTCGATGTTCCTTCACAAAAGAAAATGAAGTAAATATTCCAGAACGCGAATCAAGGACAACTGCCAACAAGAGTAACTTACAAGTGGATATCCTTGGTGAACGAAGCAACTTAAAACACTTCAGAAAGGCAAGGCTTCCAGTCCAAATTGTATACCAGTCAGTTTCCTTTCAAACTATGCTAATACTCGTACAATAGCTCGATTCTTAGCAGTCATATGGAAGCGCTCGCTGTTAGAGTTCCGTACACTAACGTCGATTTGCAGTAGGATTTTTAACATATACTGTGCTCGAACATTATGAATCACCTCGAAGAAAACTATTTATTGACAAATCGCCAACACTGATTCAGGAAGTATCTTTCTTGTGAAACACAATTAACTCTTTATTCTGACGAAGCAATGAGTGCTATCGACAGGGGACGTCAAACTGACACCTTATTTTAGATTTCCAGAACGAATTTGACACAGTTTCTCACAAATGACTTCTAATTAAATTTCATTCCTATGGAGTGTCGTCTCAGATGTGTGACTGGTTTCGTGATTTCCTGTTAGAAACGTCACAGTTTGTAGTAACTGACGGAAAGTCATCGAGTAAAGCAGATGTAATATCTGGCGTTCCCAAATGAAGTTTATAGGTTCTCTTTTGTTCCTAATCTACATAAACGATTTAGGAGACCACTTGAGCAGTCCTCTTAGATTGCCGGCAGATGGGGCTGTCATTTACTGTCATGTAATGTCATCATATGATCAAAATGAATTGCAAAATGATTTAGACGAGGTATCTGTCTAGCACAACAAGTGTCAACTGACCCTTAATCATGAACAGTGTGAAGTCGTCTACATCAGCAATAAGAAGAGCCCACTAAAGTTCTGTTACACGATAAATCACACAAAAGTGAAGACTGTAAATTCAAGTAAATGCATAGGGATTACAGTTACGAATAACTTAAACTGGAAAGATCACATAGATAATTTTATGAGGAAATCAAACGAAAGACTGTGATTTATTGGCGGAACACTTAGATAATGTTACAGTTTAACTACGATTGTCCGTCCTCTTTTTGAGTACTGCTGACAGAGGATATCGACAAAGTTAAAAGAGGGACAGACGTTTTGTATTATAGTGAAATAGGGGAGAGAGTGACACGGTTCTAATACATGAATTGGGGTGACAGCCATTAAAAGAAAGGCGTTTTTCGCTGCTCTCTATTCTATGTAAGCACAGAATAGATATGGCTCAAAGTCAGAGAAAAAATCGACAGCAATTGCGAGACATAAACCAAATAACTAAATATAAGATGATACTGATTCCTCATGGTACAGAAAACAGGTCGGAACACTACTACAAAAGGAAGGAAAAAAGTATGGCAGATTCAAAAGATCTCTAAATACCCAAGACTGGTAAAGTTTCACAGAAGCTCGAAATTTAGCGCGGACGTCAAAGAAAGATGCTTTTAAGAGTTTTCACAAGGAAACTATATCTCGAAATCTGGCAGAAAACCCAAAGAGAATCAGGTCGCATGTAAAGTCCTATTACTGGTAAAAGGCATGGATTTGGCTCCAAATACGGAACACAATACAATTGACTACTAAATGCACAATGTTTTGAATGGATGATTAAAATCCACGACAATACCTTGAAACAGTTGGGTGGAATAGGAAATGAAATGACAATAATGACGTACAATTAGCTATGTCCACGTAAACCAGCAATGATTGCTTGATTAGCTAACAGATTAGAAGGAAAGATCAAGAAAATTATGTATGAGCACTAGCTCGCTTACGTGAGAGGATGTTGGCTCCAACTAACGGAATATGAGAATTAATGCCGAAAAGTAAAGTTGTAAATGGAAACAAATGACTTTGTATCTGTCTCGCCACGTCATGTGGAAAGACTGAACATGCTTGCCATCCCTGTGAAACTAAGCTGCAGAGAACAGTTACAGTGGTAGATGAAAGCTCCAAGTTCGGACCCAGAATCTGTGATCAGCCCTGAGGCAGCTAATGCGTTGTCCGCTGGAACGGTAGAAGAAGGTAAGTAGTCACTATCTGGAGTTGAAAGATGAAGTCTCAATATGCTTGACATCTAAAAATTTCTCAGCAAAAGGATTCTCGTTAGCCAACCTCTGTGGAACTTTCCAGTTCCGTCCATTGAAAAATTTATAAAATTTTAGCAATTTCCCTCCTCTTAAATAATCTGCTGTGATTAACCAGTAATACAGATTTATTTTAGAGGGGCTCAGAAATCAGAAATTCTCTCTCGCTATGAAACTGGTTTCACGTTTCGGCCAATGACAGAGGCCGCATGAAGACACTTGTGATTTATCCCTGTAACAAAAATAATTCTGAAGAGCCAGTCCTCGGCTCCTTATAACTCTTCTTCGAGTCCAGCAGTTTCCTCTCGCTCTGAGAGTCTCATATTTTACTATCCGCTTACAGACCTTTATCATTTTAGATAGCATTTATTTCGTTGTTTCTCACTAATCGAGTTTAGAATTTGCCGGATTCAGCCTTATGCTCCTGCAGTCGTCGTCTGCGGGGGCGCCAAGAACCATACCAAACTGTCCATTTCCTGGTGCATATGACGGGGATTCTGCCTTTTAGCGAAAAACATGTTTAGGAATTTCTTGCTGATCTTCCCGTGTGGCCCTGCCACTCTCACAGTCAGCTAGCGGATTCAGCTCACAAAAAAAGTACACATGGCTTTCATAATAGCCGGCAGCTGTTGCCGAGCGGTTCTAGGCGCTTCAGTCCGGAAACGCGCTGCTGCTACGGTCGCAGGTTCGAATCCTGCCTCGGGCATGGATGTGTGTGATAGCCTTAGGTTAGTCCCGTTTAAATAGTTCTAAGTCTAGGGGCCTGTTGACCTCAGATGTTAAGTCCCATAGTGCCATTTGAACTTTCACAATACTTGGTGTTTGTTTCAGTTACATACATATCTGTAGTTCCATGCATTGCTCGTAAACAGCGATAAGAAATAGAGCAGTAGGCAGTTCAGATGAAGGAGAGTGGTGATCTCTAAATAGAGGCAAATAAACGTGTTAGTGAGGTAGCAGCGAAGTAACTTTGAGTAACCGAAGAAATCCATTAACTGATCCACGAAGGAAGGAAGTACAGAAATGTTCAGAGAAAGAAGCAGCATAAAAATATAAAACACTCAGAATGTAATAAATAGGAAGTGCATGGAAGCAAAGGCCACATTTCTGTGAAGTGAAGTGAAGAAAAAAAAAAAAAAGAAATCGTCATCGGAAGATCTACTGAACATATGTTGTTGTTGTGGTCTTCAGTCCTGAGACTGGTTTGATGCAGCTCTCCATGCTACTCTATCCTGTGCAAGCTTCTTCATCTCCCAGTACCTACTGCAACCTACGTCCTTCTGAATCTGCTTAGTGTATTGATCTCTTGGTCTCCCTCTACGATTTTTACCCTCCACGCTGCCCTCCAATGCTAAATTTGTGATCCCTCGATGCCTCAGAACATGTCCTACCAACCGATCCCTTCTTCTAGTCAAGTTGTGCCACAAACTTCTCTTCTCCCCAATCCTATTCAATACCTCCTCATTAGTTACGTGATCTACCCACCTTATCTTCAGCATTCTTCTGAAGCATCACATTTCGAAAGCTTCTATTCTCTTCTTGTCCAAACTAGTTATCGTCCATGTCTCACTTCCATACATGGCTACACTCCATACAAATACTTTCAGAAACGACTTCCTGACACCTAAATCTATATTCGAAGTTAACAAATTCCTCTTCTTGAGAAACGCTTTCCTTGCCATTGCCAGTCTACATTTTATATCCTCTCTACTTCGACCATCATCGGTTATTTTACTCCCTAAATAGCAAAACTCCTTTACTACTTTAAGTTTCTCATTTCCTAATCTAATTCCCTCAGCATCACCCGACTTAATTTGACTACATTCCATTATCCTCGTTTTAGTTTTGTTGATGTTCATCTTATATCCTCCTTTCAAGACACTGTCCATTCCGTTCAACTGCTCTTCCAAGTCCTTTGCTGTCTCTGCAGAATTACAATGTCATCGGCGAACCTCAAAGTTTTTACTTCTTCTCCATGAATTTTAATACCTACTCCGAATTTTTCTTTTGTTTCCTTTACTGCTTGCTCAATATACAGATTGAATAACATCGGGGAGAGGCTACAACCCTGTCTCACTCCTTTCCCAACCACTGCTTCCCTTTCATGGCCCTCGACTCTTATAACTGCCATCTGGTTTCTGTACAAATTGTAAATAGCCTTTCGCTCCCTGTATTTTACCCCTGCCACCTTTAGAATTTGAAAGAGAGTATTCCAGTCAACATTGTCAAAAGCTTTCTCTAAGTCTACAAATGCTAGAAACGTAGGTTTGCCTTTTCTTAATCTTTCTTCCAAGATAAGTCGTAAGGTCAGTATTGCCTCACGTGTTCCAACATTTCTACGGAATCCAAACTGATCTTCCCCGAGGTCGGCTTCTACCAGTTTTTCCATTCGTCTGTAAAGAATTCGTGTTAGTATTTTGCAGCTGTGACTTATTAAACTGATAGTTCGGTAATTTTCACATCTGTCAACACCTGCTTTCTTTGGGATTGGAATTATTATATTCTTCTTAAAGTCTGAGGGTATTTCGCCTGTCTCATACATCGTGCTCACCAGATGGTAGAGTTTTGTCATGACTGGCTCTCCTGAGGCCATCAGTAGTTCTAATGTAATGTTGTCTACTCCCGGGGCCTTGTTTTGACTCAGGTCTTTCAGTGCTCCGTCAAACTCTTCACGCAGTATCTTATCTCCCATTTCATCTTCATCTACATCCTCTTCCATTTCCATAATATTGTCCTCAAGTACATCGCCCTTGTATAAACCCTCTATATACTCCTTCCACCTTTCTGCTTTCCCTTCTTTGCTTAGAACTGGGTTTCCATCTGAGCTCTTGATGTTCATACAAGTGGTTCTCTTATCTCCAAAGGTCTCTTTAATTTTCCTGTAGGCAGTATCTGTCTTACCCCTAGTGAGACAAGCCTCTACATCCTTACATTTGTCCTCTAGCCATCCCTGCTTAGCCATTTTGCACTTTCTGTCGATTTCATTTTTGAGACGTTTGTATTCCTTTTTGCCTGCTTCATTTACTGCATTTTTATATATTCTCCTTTCATCAATTAAATTCAATATTTCTTCTGTTACCCAAGGATTTCTATTAGCCCGCGTCTTTTTACCTACTTGATCGTCTGCTGCCTTCACCACTTCATCCCTCAGAGCTACCCATTCTTCTTCTACTGTATTTTTTTCCCCCATTCCTGTCAATTGTTCCCTAATGCTCTCCCTGAAACACTCTACAACCTCTGGTTTAGTCAGTTTATCCAGGTCCCATCTCCTTATATTCCCACCTTTTTGCAGTTTCTTCAGTTTCAGTCTGCAGTTCATAACCTATAGATTGTGGTCAGAATCTACATCTGCCCCAGGAAATGTCTTACAATTTAAAACCTGGTTCCTAAATCTCTGTCTTACCATTATATAATCTATCTGAAACCTGTCAGTATCTCCAGGCTTCTTCCATGTATACAGCCTCCTTTCATGATTCTTGAACCAAGTGTTAGCTATGATTAAGTTATGCTCTGTGCAAAATTCTACAAGGCGGCTTCCTCTTTCATTCCTTCCCCCCAATCCATATTCACCTACTATGTTTCCTTCTCTCCCTTTTCCTACTGACGAATTCCAGTCACCCATCACTATTAAATTTTCGTCTCCCTTCACTACCTGAATAATTTCTTGTATCTCGTCATACATTTCATCTATTTCTTCATCATCTGCAGAGCTAGTTGGCATATAAACTTGTACTACTGTAGTAGGCATGGGCTTTGTGTCTATCTTGGCCACAATAATGCGTTCACTATGCTGTTTGTAGTAGCTAACCCGCACTCCTATTTTTTTATTCATTATTAAACCTACTCCTGCATTACCCCTATTTGATTTTGTATTTATAACCCTGTAATCACCTGACCAAAAGTCTTGTTCCTCCTGCCACCGAACTTCACTAATTCCCACTATATCTAACTTTAACCTATCCATCTCCCTTTTTAAATTTTCTAATCTACCTGCCCGATTAAGGGATCTGACATTCCACGCTCCGATCCGTAGAACGCCAGTTTTTTTTCTCGTGATAACGACATCCTCTTGAGTAGTCCCCGCCCGGAGATCCGAATGGGGGACTATTTTACCTCCGGAATATTTTACCCAAGAGGACGCCATCGTCATTTAATCATACAGTAGAGCTGCATGTCCTCGGGAAAAAATACGGCTGTAGTTTCCCCTTGCTTTCAGCCGTTCGCAGTACCAGCACAGCAAGGCCATTTTGGTTAATGTTACAAGGCCAGATCAGTCAATCATCCAGACTGTTGCCCCTGCAACTACTGAAAAGGCTGCTGCCCCTCTTCAGGAAGAAAACAACCTTCGGCGACATTCAAAACAAGGGCACGAACGTTAACAGTGCAATGGGAATTAAATTGTTAAATTAAAAGATTAGAGCGGGTAGGTGGCAAGAGAACATTGAAGACCACTAGGAGGGGAGGAAATGTCTGAGAACGTGACAGAAACCGATACTGAAGAGATATGTGATCCAGTATTAGCCACAATTTAAAAGAATTTAGGAAGATTAAAGATCGGATATGGCAGAAGAGACAGGTTACATTCCGTTGAAGTTTCCGACATCAGTGTGGGAAGAGGCAGGCAAACGACTCTTCAAGTCAATGTGTAGAATCAATGAGTCGGACGAAATACTGTCAGACTTTCGGCTAATCATGTTGCACAGAATTTTGAAGGTAGAGAGAGATGGAAGTGCGAGAACTATCGCACAACCAGCTTATCAGCTTAAGCATCCAAGTTCCTGAAATACAAAAAATGGAAAACAAAATTAGGGTTCTTTTCGATGACGATCAGTCTGGCTTTAGATCAGATGAATCCACCAGAGAGTCATATTTGACGTTGTGGTTGATGATGGAAGGGAGACTGAAGACAAATCAAGAAATACTGGATCTGTCAACTTGGAAAAAGCGCTGTGCTACAGCAGAATTTTGATAATCAAGCGGACTGATGGGGTAAGCAGTGAGGAATTCTCGGCAGAAGCGGTGAAGAAAGCAATATAACGAACACACAGACAGTAAACAGAGGCAGAATTATAGGAGATGTGTTAAGAAACCAGGGGATAAGTTCCATTGCACTAGATCGAGTTGTAGAAGGTAAACATTGGAGAGGAAAACAGATATGGGAATACACACAACAAACAAATGAGGAAATAAGTAGCGATGCTGCTCGGAGAAGAAAGGTTGCCACAGGCCGATGTGTGATAGGAATGTCCATCTTGTGAGATAAAGGAATCCATAGCAATACGTTAGGTTAACGGCTTTATTATTCGCTTTCACCTGAATAACAAGCGGGATCCGGTGATTTCTTTAATATCTTCAGAAAGAAAAAAAATTTACTTTATGACACTTCTAGCAGAGTTATTTTTATTATTTTGATGCTTGAATTATAATTCCGCTCGTCGGCTATCCTACAGAGAGCACCCATGCAATATCACGATTACGCAAGCAACTACGTGCCTCAGATGAAGCAATATTCGAAGAAGGCGCTAAATTAGACAGGTTACGGTCATTCAGCTGTAACCTATGCGCATGTACGTCCATGTGAAATTTGTTTATAAACTGAGCGACCTGCACTAGCAATCTCTAGTGTAAAACACCCAACCTTTAATGGATTAATGTTTGTCAGACGAAACATCGTGGTAAGATGTAAATGACATTCTTCTGCAGTCCCAAAACTTTATGCACTGCTACTATTCCCCAATGCTATAAGAATCCATATCATAATGAGAGTTGTCATGATCTCAGAATAACAACAGCTCTCCGAGAATTGTACAGAGCCTATGATTGCAGCGGGTGAAGACTTTAACATACGATGATACTCAACGAGAGAGCGGCTTCACACGATCTTTATAATTATTCTCAGAAAAGTGTAATCAAGTTATCTCCTTTTGTTAGTGAAGAAATGTTTCTTGACTTTCTGGGTGCGCTAGATTTGTTCATAAACTCAGAGCGCCTTAGTCACATAAACTATAG
This sequence comes from Schistocerca cancellata, assembly GCF_023864275.1. Classification (NCBI taxonomy): domain Eukaryota; kingdom Metazoa; phylum Arthropoda; class Insecta; order Orthoptera; family Acrididae; genus Schistocerca; species Schistocerca cancellata. The sequence continues at coordinate 710,839,905 of NC_064630.1, forward strand.
GGAAAATGTTCAAATTTGTATGAAATCTTATGGGACTTAACTGCCAAGGTCATCAGTCCCTAAGCTTACACACTACTTAACCTAAATTATCCTAAGGACAAATACACACACACCCATGCCCGAGGGAGGACTCGAACCTCCACTGGGACCAGCCGCACAGTCCATGACTGCAGCGCACTAGACCGCAAACTATAGCAGTTTTGACAAATGTATACTTGCTGAACACATTCCTCAAGTATTATTTAATGATTGTATTTGATGAAACGAAAACCATATTCACTGTAACTACCTACCAGGATTCTGTTATCAAAGAATCAGTTGAGATCAGAATTAGCAACAACCGTTTCTACCATGACAGAGGCTATAATCTTAGTGGCCTGTGGAAAGTTGCGGTAGATACTGAAAGGCCACAGAGAAATAATGTAAGTTTCTACCATCGGACGTAATCAGCATCGTTAGTAATTGATGTTCCACCATCACATTTATCGACATATAAACAAACGGAAAATGCGTGACGTTGTTACACGTTAACGACATAGTTCGGGCAACTAGGTATGACTCTAGCGCACTCTCCGTTAGTACGAAAGTAAACTCCTGTACATAACGAGAGAGGAATTCATTGAAGGCTTGAATCTACAAACAAATATGATGTGACAGAGTCAACGAGAAACGTTTATCAAATAATCTCGTTGCGAGAAACTACGTTTTCACGTTACTCATGATGATGATGATCGAACGAGAATAAATGAATAAATATTTGAAACATTTGTACTTCGAGAGTTCGGTTACGCTTCGTATTTCATCTTCAAGTTGTGTTAGCTCTAGGAAAGCATTGCTCCTGCAGGAGGATGAGTGAAATCTGACGATACGGGGAAGTAACTCTGGCCGCGGATAGAATGCAAGATGGCCCTGGGCTGCAGCTACCAGTGATATCGTGCGCAAGGCTTGTTAACCAGACAGGTGCGCAACACGCCTCGCCATCTTGTGATGACGTGGGCAGAAGCCGCACCCTGGCCTCATTACCGACGGCATCTCGCTGCGTCTAGCACCAGACGTACTATGCTCGGGTTGTCTCATTTGCAGAATTTGGGTTAATGGCTCACCATGGTGGACAACAATACCTTAACTGTCCGGAAACCAGCATCAGTGGCATTCCTATGTACTTAATATATTACATTATTTTGTCTCCTTCAAATGCAAGACCATGCACAGTCTAAAACCAATTGCCGGACGTACTGGGTATTTCATTAACGTGATCGTTTCCATCACGGTTTGCCGACATTTCAAGCTTACGGACATGGCGTTTTGTAACGTTTCTGGACTGCACATCTCACATTCCTAATGCACAAATCACTGTACGTGTTTTAGAATTATGATTTATGGTGGTAATACGAATTTTGTTAGAGACACTTACGAAAAGAGTGTACTGCAACATACCTAGGTATAGAGAAAAAAAAATTAATTTAGAGTAATAAAATTGTGGGGATACGTTTGTCTAGGTAACGTGTGAAAGTGGTTAACAGTCCAAATCACAGGTTAATGCGGTTAATGTAAGCGCCATATAATCCATTATAGGTGTAAAATTCTGGTACACTAATAATGGGAGTAACCGGTAGAATTCTGAATGCGATTATCCCAACGTGCATGCATTGTGTTGTACTGGTTCCCAGCGGAGGTTTGAGTCCTGCCTCTGGCATGGGTGTGTGTGTTTGTCCTTAGAATAATTTAGGTTAAGTAGTGTGTAAGCTTAGGGACTGATGACTTTAGCAGTTGTAACACAAGATTTCACACACGTTTGTTGTACTGGTTCCGAGAGTCAATTCGTATGGTGGAGTTCCATCGATGTTGGACTGGGTCAATCAATACAGAGACGGTTACTGCTGTTTGTGGATGACGCTGGAGTAGTCGTCTAATAGCATATCTGTTCGACTGGAGCAGGCCAAGACAACATGGTAACACTCTGTAGATCATGTTGGACTACAAAAGCGGCAAGTGAGCCAGCATTAGCCCGTTGGAAACACCTCCCGATATAGTGTTCACGAGTGGCAGAACAACAGCTCGAATCACCTCATCAACATCCAAGTTTTCAGTTACGGTAAGTGGAAAAACCACGAGAGTTCTCCTGCTGCCATAGGAAATCGCATCCCAGACATTGACTCCAGATGTAAATCCAGTGTGCCTGGCCTGTAATCAGGCTGGATGCAGGTACTCTCCTGGTCTCCCCTCCTAACCAACACACGGACATCACTGGCACCGAGGCAGAAACAGCTTTCATCAGAAAACACAACAGATGTCCATCTTGCCCTCGAAGGAGATCTAGCTTGACACCACTGAAGTCGTAAATGACGGTGGTCTGGGGTCAGCGGAACGCACGGATGAGGGCGTCCGGCTCGGAGATGTTTCTCAAGTAACCGATTTATAACAGTTCTTCGTGTCCAGAATGAGATTTTCACCCTGCAGCGGAGTGTGCGCTGATATGAAACTTCCTGGCAGATTAAAACTGTGTGCCCGACCGAGACTCGAACTCGGGACCTCAGATGGTACAGCCCTTGCCCGCGAAAGGCAAAGGTCCCGAGTTCGAGTCTCGGTCGGGCACACTGTTTTAATCTGCCAGGAAGTTTCATATCAGCGCACACTCCGCTGCAGGGTGAAAATCTCATTCTGGAAACATGCCCCAGGCTTTGGCTAAGCCACGTCTCCGCATATCCTTTCCTTCAGGAGTGCTAGTTCTGCAAGGTTCGCAGGAGAGCTTCTGTAAAGTTTGGAAGGTAGGAGACGAGGTACTGGCAGAAGTAAAGCTGTGAGTACCGGGCGTGAGTCGTGCTTCGGTAGCTCAGATGGTAGAGCACTTGCCCGCGAAAGGCAAAGGTCCCGAGTTCGAGTCTCGGTCGGGCACACAGTTTTAATCTGCCAGGAAGTTTCAGTTCTTCGTGTCATTGAGGTGCCAACTGCTCAAATTGCTGCTGCATATGCTGGACACGATAACACGATGGTCTTTACTCTCAATATTGCCACGTGGCCGTCCGGAGCCCGGTCAGTAAATTCTCGTGATCACCGCTGTGAGCATACATGTACAGTTGCTACATCCGTGACAAGTCTTTCTACAGTATAGCAGAAGGAACATTCATATTCACGTAACCCTATTACACGACCCCGTTTAGACTCAGTGAGGTGCTGATAGTGGCGTTTTGATAATGGCGTCTTAAATGCTTTCATGACTAATGTCAACTGACCACGTTGAAACTCAAAAGCAAAGCTGATTTGCATCATCCTCATAGAGACGCTACTAGCACCACTGTTATTCGACTGGCGCGAAATGTGAACAGACATCATCTTCCAGATGCAGAAACACATCTACCAACTTTCGTTCATGTCATAGACTCCTCCTAGGCTCTTTCTTTCTGTCATTGTATTTTATTGTAACTCTCTGAGATTACAAAGTGCCATAAAACTAAATATCAGCTGAATAAGTGGCAGTATTCTTCTGGGTATTTCGTTCTTGCACTGCGTTTTCTAAGAAGGTGTTTACTGAATGCAGACTATAGATTATGACAGATCTGTGAAGAGATTATCAGTCACTTGTTATGAACATAATATTTCAAGGATTCGATGTATAGGCAATATTGGTAAAGGCGCACGATATTTGCTATGTGATGCATCAGCTGCAGCTTACGAATGTGACATCGAAAATGAGCGAGAGTAGCTCTTCACTTTTGCCGGAGGAAACATCTTCGAACTCTGCTCGAATGAAAAATCATATGTCGCCAGTAGGGAAAATGGATGTGTTTGCGCACAGGCTGCAGACATGGAAGCTTGCAGGTACTTGGCAAATTATCATCTATTACTCACCAGTCCGTTAGGGGGTTTCACATGTGGTTAGGTACAGCATAGAGGAACAGATGCTATGGATTGTTTCCATGACGTCAGAACTGTTATGAGGGCAAGTGCTTTTGGTGAAAGAATGATAAAGTAATTCTGTTGCGAGTCACAGTTTTGTCCTTTGTGCATTTTCAGTGGGCATTATTTATTTATTAACGTTTTGGTAGAAGGCGTTTCCCTCCACTGCGCTTAAATATTTCAGTTTTAGTCAGACATAATATTCAGTCTTCATCAGGCGTAATCGTAGTCAGATGTAATATTGTCTTAGCTAGAGTCAGATGTGCTTTACTATTCATTGTCGGATGTCTCCTCACTTACAGTTAAAACTAATGCAACACATAACAGACAGCTTTCAACTACACAAACTATATCTTATAAATAAATCTGCTAACCACTTTTTGCTGTGACTAAACGGTAGCGAATAATAAGACGCTCTCGCGTTTCGTCGAGTAAAAGTCTTCAATGGAACGATAATGAAACATTTTTCTGTCATGAGCTGCTGATTCACTGTTAGATTTCACTCCAAACAATCCTGTAAGACTTTAATTTGCTATCATACATTTGGCTTACAATCCACTGAGTAATAAACAAAAATAACATTTTTTAAATACACTGACCAAATAGATGTGTCTCACCCAGAAGTGTTGTGCTCCGTGGATTTCACTGGAAACCTTGCAAGACGGCAGCCAAGCTTCAAACCACAATTTCATAAAAACTGTCCGCACCGGATGGATCTGTACTTAACAGACAGCTCTCAGACACGCAAATACTTATGAAAACAGTTATGAAACGGATACGATAATTATGTTAATGAAAGTTAATTATTTAAATGGGGTAAGATGAGGGTACCTTTAAAGCTACAATACCTAACATGAAATGAGATATTATTTCAAAACCGTTAAGTTCAAGGTCCAGTTGAATTATATTTGTTTCCTCTGTATGTATTCACACGTGATCATGGAAGTACAGTAATTTGATATCACGAAGTCTCATAAATTTTGAGATCATACCAAATACAAACATTGATACAGTTAATTATGGAAATATAAGGGATACAATACCATAATGGTAATGTGTGAGAAAATGGATAATAACGAACTGGATTTGAAAAAAAAACTCAATATTTACCTTTGGTATGTGGGTGCCTGATTGATTACACTAATCTGACCATAATGTTATACACACAAGCAGTCTCAAGTATCATACTTTGCACTGGTGAGGGACACGAACACTTTATGTGTTTGAAATGACGATTACAGACTGAATAAAATCCATGGTACTATTGGTCCTCAGAAACTTGCGCCGCAGATGCATCTTAGAAATCGTATAATGGAAACGGCAGCTACAAGACGTGTGTTGCCGCAACCGCACAAGCTCACATCAACTGCGTGATAGCCAGATGTCTCACATTTCCAGTGTTCTTCTGGCTTAACAGGTCATCAGCGCGAAAGTTGGAAGGAGCGCGAAAAGTGATTAATCAAAGCCAAGACTCAAAACAACTTCACTCCAAGAGTTCTTATGACGTAATCGGCCCGAGTCTTCGCCGCTTCTCAGTTCCAGAAACTGATGTTCTAATGCCGTGAACATTCCTCTGCCAGTCAGAGGGGTAGCACCAAAGCTTCTGTTCAATGGAAAGTTTAATTAAAAAGTTACATCGCCGATCTATGGATATTTTGGGCTGCATTCCCATTATAAAGAAATTAGTGCTCTAATCTTTTCCCAAGCTCGGTGCCAGACAGGTAACTTCTGTCCTCACAAGACAGAAAACGAAGCATAGCCCAAAGTGATGACTGCTTCACAGGCAACATAAAACGATGCTACCCTGATGAATACAATTTTATCCAGCATTCCAGAAACAAGTCATCTTAGTGAAAAACTGCTTTTGTATGTTCTACAGCCTGAGGGCAGCCTCTGAAAAACATTGAATGGTTCTGCTGAAATGCAAGCATTGTCTGCCTCCTTTTTTTCGTTGAGAGCGCAGTATAGTTCTCTACTCTTCTGCATAACTAAAATTTTTCGGATACCACTTTCTGATTTCAGTATTATTTGTTGAGTGTTAGCAGGTTTTTGTTTTAATAGAAATGTCTTTTTGCTTGTGTGGTCTTTGTTCGTATATCTTTCTTCTTAGTATACTACATTTTCTAAGTAACAAGATCTTTAACAGTCTCTGTATGCACTGTGTTAAAAAAAAAAAAAAAAAAACCTTGTAAACTGTTCTGTTCCACATATTATTTTGGATAAAAGATGCACATCTCAAGTGTATAACGGCAATAAAATGAAACCTAATTTCCTTTGTCACCTCATATATATATATATATATTATAAATGACATCTTTCCCCATATCCGTCGCGCGGGATTAGTCGAGCGGTCTCAGGCGCTGCAGTCATCATGGACTGTGCGGTTGGTCCCCGCTTATATATGTTTAAACGCATACATAAGCTTTGTGGACATCAGTTTTTTCGTGGATCAATTTTGTAGGTGAGGAAGCGTAAAGAAAAAGAGCTTCCACGTACCTTAGAAGATGCACGTCTCTTCTAATTTCTCTCCACGTATCTAACATGTATTATGCAGTCCTGAAAATTCATTATACCTGTTAATTATTACGCTGCTACGTCTTTTAAATTACATATTCATGTTTCTGTAACTTAGAAGTACATATTACCCAGTAGTGAGACAGAGTATTTCTTGTTTAATAATGTACTAAATACTTAATGCCCCATATCGTATTTAGCATCCCATCCACTACATCGGAGATCCGGTTCTCAGCAACTCGAGACCATAGCTACGGACATAACGATGAAGCCTCTTTGATGTACTCTCGATATCCTATGCATGTGAATATCGAATCTATTTTCATTCCCCAAATAAAAAGTAAAATTTTTTAGTAAATTTCATCGCAGTCTTGATAGCAGGACGATTAGCGTATCTACACTAGTAATGAAACTGTGAAACCATCGTGTCCGTCTGTTCGTCTGTTTGAACACGCTAATCTCCAAAACCACATGCCGAATTTTCACGGAGGTTTACCAGGTAATTTGCGCGTAGCTTGGAGCAACGGATAGCCTCTATTTCATCACATCAGATCATGGGAACAAAAGATATCGTGAATTAAAGTTTTATCTAAATACACTGTGTGTCTCTGTTAGTTTGTTTTTGTTGAATCCTGCCTAGTTGTCAATTGTGTGGTGTCTAGGAAACCTACTTTCTCGGATCGTTAGACACCAATTCAAGCAAAATGAGTTAATGAGTTTTATGACAAAAGGGCAAAATTCAGTACCTAACTTTGTGATAAACAGATGTGTGACAAGCAAAGGGCGACAGACAAAATAAGAAATCTCTTCAATATAACAATTCCAAGTTTGCGCTGCGTAAGATGTACGAGCAAAGTAACGAGCTTTGACTCTTCTATTCAGATTGCCGGTCTTGAAGCGTCTCGTAGAACTGGGCTGCGGCCAGTCGGGTGCGGCGCTTAAGTTCTCTTCGCATAGAAGCCGCTCCTGTTGCATTGTCGTCCTGGAGAGTGGTTGATCAGCGTGCAATTGGCTGACGTTTTCTTCATAGCCCTCTCCGCTCTCTCGTTCCCGACTAGCGTGCCAGAGCTTCTCTTTAATCCATAAGAGTTTTGAACACTAGACAATTTTCATGGGGTTTGCATGTACCTTGAGCATAGCGTTGTACAGTCTATGGACTTTATTTCATCAAAATCGAATCACAGGAATAAAGATAGTGTACTATAACGTGACGTATGGAATATATTTACTATCTGACGTTTGAACTGTAGCACATTTGTGAAACAGTTTCTATTGACTTAATACGATTCAATGTAACGGATAAAATGCTTATAGAATAATCAATGTGTTTACTCCATACTTCCTTACTAATATTATTAGATGAGAGGTTGAGCAGACATGGCAACACAAAAGCAGAGTTATTTGTAAGTTATTTAACTCTCCATTACACAGAAAACAATACAGACAACTTAACGCTATTCTTTTTATTGTGTAAGACTGGAAGTAAATACGCACTCAGATATCGATAGTAACAATATAAGGTCGAAACGTGGGAGAGCGATTCTGAGCATTGTTGTGAGACGGGGAGGTCTGTCTGCGAGAGTGGAAGCAGTAGTGTTGGTCGAGAGTTCGGAAGCAGAAGACGTGTCACGCTGCCCTCACATCGGTGATGGCAGATCTTACCACACTCAAGACCTGATTTAATTTATATAGCCAGGAGAGATTTATCTGGCTTAACTACGCTTGAAGATGGAATTGTAAGTAAAATTCGCAAGCACAGCGCGAAAGCTCGTGACTGCTAGTCCGAGTTTGCAATAATTCCATGTTTTGCTTGTCAATTAAAGAAGCCTTCTTATCCTCCAAATAATAGTAACTAGTCTTCACATCCAATTCATAAATATGCTGTGGTTATTATATATTAATGTAACTTTGAAATTGATATAATTTGTTAATCTTGCACTGAGCCATTATTGATAACTACGTAATCGTCATTGTAATTTGTCGTCCGCCTCCGTAGCGTAGCAGTAGCATTACCACATACGACGCAGGAGGCCCGAATTCGATTCCCAGTAGGGGACAGGGTGTTGTGTGTCCTTCATCATCATTTTCATCATCAATGACTCGCAAGTCACCGATGTGGCGTCATCTAAAAAGGATTTGCAATACGGCGACAGAACTCCCCCGAATGGGGCCACGCGGCCAAAAATGCCACACGATTATTTCCATTGGTCATGATGATTTCTGAAGCTTTAAATAGACTTACTTTATGAACTCTCTTCTCAAAAGTTATTTAGTACTTAACAGGACCCAAACAAACTCCTTTTTATTAAATTCATTCTTAGTAACAATAGGCTTTAGCCGCTGCTGATGTATGTTGCTGCGAATTGCTGTAAACCACATGGAAAAAGGCAGTCGACTAAATAGTGAGTGCAAAACTTTAGGCAAAAACAGACACTCTGACACACCACAACACGTCATGTACTCTAATCCAGTACATTCCGTTGCACAAGCCAGATACTGTATCACTTGTAAACTCTTGTTCAAAAAACGCAGTCAGATAGCATGGGTATTCATTGTTACAGGTTCATTTGTTTCTGTAATTTTTCATATTCAAATACACAGCCAGATAGCTTAAGCAAGTGTTAGTTTTAACTTTATCATGTAATGAACAGTTGGGGGCTTAAATAACAGTGAAACTGACACTCATGCAACACGCACACAGTGTTATGCAGCATAGATTCGGATTACTGATAGCTCAGGTGAAGTATCGAGTCTATTTCCATAAACGTACATAGGCATTATTTGTTGTAGGCATATTACATAATTGTAGCTAAGTTACAACCCGAGTTTACTTTGGCAAAAACTATTATCATAACAAATGATATACACTCCTGGAAATTGAAATAAGAACACCGTGAATTCATTGTCCCAGGAAGGGGAAACTTTATTGACACATTCCTGGGGTCAGATACATCACATGATCACACTGACAGAACCACAGGCACATAGACACAGGCAACAGAGCATGCACAATGTCGGCACTAGTACAGTGTATATCCACCTTTCGCAGCAATGCAGGCTGCTATTCTCCCATGAAGACGATCGTAGAGATGCTGGATGTAGTCCTGTGGAACGGCTTGCCATGCCATTTCCACATGGCGCCTCAGTTTGACCAGCGTTCGTGCTGGAAGTGCAGACCGCCTGAGACGACGCTTCATCCAGTCCCAAACATGCTCAATGGGGGACAGATCCGGAGACCTTGCTGGCCAGGGTAGTTGACTTACACCTTCTAGAGCACGTTGGGTGGCACGGGATACATGCGGACGTGCATTGTCCTGTTGGAACAGCAAGTTCCCTTGCCGGTCTAGGAATGGTAGAACGATGGGTTCGATGACGGTTTGGATGTACCGTGCACTATTCAGTGTCCCCTCGACGATCACCAGTGGTGTACGGCCAGTGTAGGAGATCGCTCCCCACACCATGATGCCGGGTGTTGGCCCTGTGTGCCTCGGTCGTATGCAGTCCTGATTGTGGCGCTCACCTTCACGGCGCCAAACACGCATACGACCATCATTGGCACCAAGGCAGAAGCGACTCTCATCGCTGAAGACGACACGTCTCCATTCGTCCCTCCATTCACGCCTGTCGCGACACCACTGGAGGCGGGCTGCACGATGTTGGGGCGTGAGCGGAAGACGGCCTAACGGTGTGCGGGACCGTAGCCCAGCTTCATGGAGACGGTTGCGAATGGTCCTCGCCGATACCCCAGGAGCAACAGTGTCCCTAATTTGCTGGGAAGTGGCGGTGCGGTCCCCTACGGCACTGCGTAGGATCCTACGGTCTTGGCGTGCATCCGTGCGTCGCTGCGGTCCGGTCCCAGGTCGACGGGCACGTGCACCTTCCGCCGACCACTGGCGACATCATCGATGTACTGTGGAGACCTCACGCCCCACGTGTTGAGCAATTCGGCGGTACGTCCACCCGGCCTCCCGCATGCCCACTATACGCCCTCGCTCATAGTCCGTCAACTGCACATACGGTTCACGTCCACGCTGTCGCGGCATGCTACCAGTGTTAAAGACTGCGATGGAGCTCCGTATGCCACGGCAAACTGGCTGACACTGACGGCGGCAGTGAACAAATGCTGCGCAGCTAGCGCCATTCGACGGCCAACACCGCGGTTCCTGGTATGTCCGCTGTGCCGTGCGTGTGATCATTGCTTGTACAGCCCTCTCGCAGTGTCCAGAGCAAGTATGGTGGGTCTGACACACCGGTGTCAATGTGTTCTTTTTTCCATTTCCAGGAGTGTATATTTGATGGTGTTGCGAACACTTATAACATTCAGCCCGTCGTTCATTGGAGAATGACAGTTTGACATCAGAGTACAATTGTCTATAATCCGGTATAAATTTCTGAATAACTGTCCTATTAGCACGCAGCCGGATCTGTTCCAGAACGACAACATCGTCGTAAGCAATGATTACAGGTGGACGCTGATTACTTACAGACTGGTCTCGCGGACGATAACCTTCCGGTTGTGACGGCGTAAACATGTCTTTACTTGTGGTCCCATCGTGGGGTGCAAACGTTTGCATGAGATCTCGTTCTGCAGACGATACCATATGTTTGCAACTACGTAAATTGGAGTCTACTCTTACCTGGAGGAACCGTACTACGCTCTCGCCTTATCGTTACTGTGAAGCGCCAGTTCTGTCGTGAAGTAAAGCTTCCAGAGTTAGCGGACCCGAGAGTCAGTCAATCGGAATTAAAACTTGCGAATCTATATTTAAGAGTTTCCTTAACAGAAGCCGGTCGTTGTGGCAGTTCTAGGCGCTGCTACGGTCGCAGGTTGGAATCCTGCCTCGGGCATGGATGTGTGTGATGTCCTTAGGTTAGTTAGGTTTAAGTAGTCCTAAGTTCTAGGGGACTGATGAAATCAGATGTTAAGTTCTATAGTGCTCACAGCCATTTGAACCACCTGAACCTTAACAGAAATATTTTTTAAAAAATATAGTTCCCTACAACATTTTAGTCCTTCATAATTTCACGTATTTATGTGATACGAATTTCCCATCCTCCTCATTTCTTTCAGTCCGTTTTTTTACAGATGTTTCTGCGGGACTGTTTACTTTTCTCGAGACTCGCAATCAAGACTTTCCACTTTCAAAAGCCTAAGTGAAAACATGGAAAGATGTGTATATCAGCAGCCATAGAATTAATATCGTAATTTCCCTTGCAGTAGTGCAACAAAAAACGATTCCAAGCAGAGTTCGTTGAGAAACTTCGTTTTATGAAAAATAATGAGTCGATATATACTTCATTCGTCTCGTTCCGGTGGTGTTGACGCCTTTTCATCAGGCATGATGAAAAGGCATGATGTAGCTACACTATAGGATCAAAAGTGACCAACTATTCCAGTATGTAAATACATAAATGCGAATATTTATCCATGATCACGATCTTTTAACGGCAATGTCAAGTGAAATAAAGACTTTGTCCATTAAAAGTTGTCTACGTGCAAAGCATTTTCATTACGATAGTACTACCTGTAAGTATGGACATGTCAGACAGATTCCTCGCTCTGGAATAGTACACGTTGTACACCCAAATTAACTGTAGCAGTACTTGTTATTAAATAACAGTAAATAACAAGCTAAACGATGTCCGAAATTAGGCTCTGAAAAGCACGCGCTACTCACCGGCCACATTATAATCTTCTGGCAACATCATCATTGGATGCTATGTAGAGAAGCATATGATCAGCAGATCTCTCTTCCTTCCACTGTGAACTTACTGAATTCTGGATGTAGTACTTTAAACTAGTTCCTCAGTCCGCTTCATTGCACCAACTGAAGCCTCTTCTAGTCTTATTACCAAGGAAATGCCTCAGACAGTATTCGTGATTTTCAAGTTTGTGTATGTGTGTTTAAGAAAGAGAGAGAGAGAAAGAGGATGTGTGTGTGTGTTGGTTGTATGACGTTCTCGCCTGTTTATGTGTGTGTGTGTGTGCGTGTGCGTGTGTGTGTGTGTGTGTGTGTGTGTGTGTGTGTGGAGCGAAAGGGAGAGATTGAAGGATAGTCAAAGATCGTAATGGCTCCCCATGACGTGGGTCAATCAAATTAAGGCCCAGTGACCTTAGGTTTATAGCCATTTAGAGAAACCTATAGTGTCTGTGTCGTGTGTGTGTGTCTCAGAGAGAGAGAGACAGAGGGGGGGGGGGGGGCGAGGACTTTAATGATTCCCTTGGGTTGGATAAATGAAATTAGTTTGATAGCCGTTCGTAAAAAAGTTTTGCCTGTGTGTGTGTGTGTGTGTGTGTGTGTGTGTGTGTGTGTGTGCATGTGAGAGAAAGGGAATTCCTTCGACAAGAGCATTTTTTTTACTTCTGCCTTTGTTCAACAAAGCTAGAATTCTTCATCCGATTACCTTGATGTACACGCGACGTAGAAAGCATACTTCGCGCCACTTAGCGCCACAGAAATCTTATTATTGTCATAAATCCTAGCATGTCTGCTGTCGTTTCTCATGGGCGCTAGGTGGAGATACGGTAACATCATCGCTATGAGGACGATTTCATAAAAAAAGTGTATACCAGACTAACTTGTTGAAGCGATATCAATCTCAGCTGGTATAACACGGAGCGCTAGTAGGTCACCTGCTTAACGCGCCGGCGCAGTAACAGAAATAAGGCGAACCACTTTACATCCGCCACGGACAGCATTCCGCCAAATTAAAATGACGGAAGTACGGCGCTCTGCGGCGTTCCTTATTAGCTTATTTGCATTTAGAGCGCCGGGCGCCCGCAGACGGTGCTTCGGCGCAGGGGAGTGGAGGCCGCACTGCAGCGCTCCGACGCCGGCGACACGGGCGCGGCGCAGGCGCAGTTGCCGGCCCTGGCACGTAGGCGCGCCTAACGTCGTTTGCCGCCTGCCGTGGCGTCCCGCGGGGACTCCCCCGTCTCCTGCCCAGGCCGGCCACCCTTCCAGATTGATCCCACTTGGCGCCGCTGCGACGCCTGGGCGGAACCTTGCCTGACCGATGGTCGCCAAGCAAGTGGACCTACACGGTTCAAAATTCTTCCGTTCCTTCCCTCCAAAGTTCATAACCACAGGAAAATCTCAATTCTAGTCGACCAAACATTCTGAAGCCTTGTATATTACACATCAGAACAACGCAATTGTGTGACCTATGTAAGCGGTTTTCATTCGGCTATGGTGTATGCGTGAGGCAATACTGACGTTACGACTTATTTTAGAAGAAAGATTAAGGAAAGGCAAACCTACGTTTCTAGCATTTGTAGACTTAGAGAAATAGTTCGACAATGTTGACTGGAATACTCTCTTTCAAATCTTAAAGGTGGCAGGGGTAAAATACAGGGAGCGAAAGGCTATTTACAATTTGTACAGAAACCAGATGGCATTTATAAGAGTCGAGGGGCATGAAAGGGATGCAGTGGTTGGGAAGGGAGTGAGGCAGGTTTGTAGCCTCTCCCCGATGTTATTCAATCTGCATATGGAGCAAGCAGTAAAGGAAACAAAACAATCATTCGGAGTAGGTATTAAAATCCATGGAGGAGAAATAAAAACTTTGAGGTTCGCCGATGACATTGTAATTCTGTCAGAGAGAGCAAAGGACTTGGAAGAGCACTTGAACGGAATGGATAGTGTCTTGAAAGGAGGATATAAGATGAACATCGACAAAAGCAAAACGAGGATAATGGAATGTAGTCGAACTGAGTCGGGTGATGCTGAGGGAATTAGATTAGGAAATAAGATATAGCCGGCCGCAGTGGCCGTGCGGTTCTGGCGCTGCAGTCCGGAACCGCGGGACTGCTACGGTCGCAGGTTCGAATCCTGCCTCGGGCATGGGTGTGTGTGATGTCCTTAGGTTAGTTCGGTTTAAGTAGTTCTAAGTTCTAGGGGACTTATGACCTAAGATGTTGAGTCCCATAGTGCTCAGAACCATTTTTGAAATAAGATACTTTAAGTAGTAAAGGAGTTTTGCTATTTGGGGAGCAAAATAACTGATGATGGTCGAAGTAGAGAGGATATAAAATGTAGACTGGCAATGGCAAGGAAAGCGTTTCTGAAGAAGCGATATTTTTAAACATCGGGCATAGATTTAACTGTCAGGAAGTCCTTTCTGAAAGTATTTGTGTGGAGTGTAGCAATGTATGGAAGTGAAACATGGACGATAAATAGTTTCGACAAGAAGAGAATAGAAGCTTTCGAAATGTGGTTCCACAGAAGAATGCTGAAGATTAGATGGGTAGATCACGTAACTAATGAGGAGGTATTGAACGGAATTGGGGAGGAGTTTGTGGCACAACTTGACAAGAAGAAGGGACCGGTTGGTAGGACATGTTCTGAGGTATCAAGGGATCACAAATTTAGCATTGGAGGGTAGCGTGGAGGGTAAAAATTGTAGAGGGAGACCAAGAGATGAATACACTAAGCAGATTCAGAAGGATGTAAGTCGCAGTAAGTACTGGGGGATGAAGAAACTTGCACAGGATAGAGTAGCATGGAGAGCTGCAACAAACCAGTCTCAGGACTGAAGACCACAACAGCAACAACATGGTGTACGAGAGAGAGGGTGGAATTCGTGTAATGAGACAGCCTTCTGCACGTCTTACTTGGCCACACATAAGGCACGAACATGCGCGCAAGTGGCAAAGTACCCGTGTGTATGGGTTGGATTCACTTCCCGTCTTTTTACAATGTGTTGCGACGGACCAACAGGTGAATCCACGTTACCATGGCCACGCGGAAGAGACCACGCGTCTGTTGAGTCGCAGTTACTCTCCTGATTACAAACGAGTGAGAACAAACCGCACGGACAGCGAGCGATACGCAAGACTTCCACTTCCTCAGCCTCACCATGTTGGTACAGTGTACTTTAGCCCGCCCAATTGGCCGCGCGGTCTAATGCACGGCTTTTCGGGCGGGAAGGAGCGCCTGGTCCCCGGCACGAATCCGCCTGGCGGATTTGTGTCGAGGTCCGGTGAAGCGGTCAGTCTGTGGATGGTTTTTTGGCGATCTGCCTCGGCTAATGCGGGCTGGTTCCCCTTATTCCGCCTCAGTTAATGTCGGCGATTGCTGTTCAAACAAGTTTTCCACGTACGCGTTTACCACCATTACTCCACCAGGCAAACATAGGGGTTAAACTCGTCTGGTGTGAGACGTTCCCTGGGGGGGGGGGGGGCGGGTCCACCGCACAATTACTTTGTGTTCGGTGTGGGGCGGCGGAGAGGTGAAGTGAACTGCGGTAGTCGTCGTGGGGTTGTGGACCACTGCGGCTGCGCCAGGGACGGAGACTCCCTATCGTTTCTAGGTCCCCAGTTAACATGCAGTACAATACAGTGTTCTTTTCCCATTCTGAGCTCTACTCTCACACTGACGAGCACACTGCTGGACACCATCTTCATTAAGTACTTGAAGAAATGAATGCTGGAATCAGAAGCTGCTAAAACAGAAGCTTAGAAAACATCAATGAAATAATCCCCATAAATAAAAGCACTCCGTCTTCAGACCACGAGTGACCTACCGGGAGCGTCTGACCGCCGTATCATCCTCAGTGGAAGATGCTGATAGGAGGGGCGTCGGGTCAGCACAACGCACTCCCGGTCGTTGTGATGGTACTCTTGACCGAAGTCGCTACTATTCGGTCGAGTAGCTCCTCAATTGGCATCACGAGGCTGAGTGCACCCCGAGAAATGGCAACACAGCATGCCGGCATGGATGTTCACCCACCCTAGTGCCCACCACGCCCGACAGCGCTTAACTTCGGTTATCTCACGGGAACCAGTGTATTCACTGCAGCAAGGCCGTTGCCCCATAAATAAAAGACATAATATATTTAACACAGTTGAACTTCTCTCATTTGGCGCCACATTAATGTATGCCCTGATATTAAATGAAGAAACAATCAAAGTAACTGAAATGCACCTAATATAGGAAACAATATATCAGACACATAGACTGAAGGAGCCTCAAACACTTTACAGATAATGACAGGGCCAAATAATTATAGGTTTAAGGATGCTGCTTACGTCCAACAGGAAGGACTCCCCATTTGATCAACTGGAAATGACCGTCTTGAAAACAAACCTTAGAAGCAATAAAAAAAATTAATTGGTATAAAGTAATATATTAGTACTTCTGTGTTAATGCCATCATTCGGTAGGTAGGTGAAACACATGATGCTACAGTTATACAGGAGACGTCAATATTGACAACGTAAACAACCGTTTCACACTTGAGACTGAAACAAACAATACCACTGAAATGGGTTTCACCCAGGAGAGCCGGCCGCGGTGGTCTAGCGGTTCAGGCGCTCAGTCCGGAACCGCGCGACTGCTACGGTCGCTGGTTCGAATCCTGCCTCGGGCATGGATGTGTGTGATGTCCTTAGGTCAGTTAGGTTTACGTAGTTCTAAGTTCTAGGGGACTGATGACCACAGAAGTTAAGTCCCATAGCGCTCAGAGCCATTTGAACCATTTGAACCCAGGAGAAGGTAAGGGCCAGCACAAGGACTGTCGTTTGGAATGGTAACCCAAGCGTAACGCAACAGCAACACCATTCACGCTTTAAAACTTAAACAGAAAATTTTTTAACAATTGGCAAGCTTAATTTGATATAGGAACCTTAAAGAATTGCATGTATTTATGGTAATGAAATCTTAAAGAAGAAATTGTTTTTTCTTTTCTCGTCAGATATCACTCTGCTGGAACCATCTCAAATACACTTAAAACAACGGTCTCTTTAAAAAAAATAAAAAGAAGGTAAAACTAATGATCTTCTTAAAGAAGGCAAAAATTTTATTAAAGACCCGTTATCATAAATAGCTTTAATAAATCCCAAGAAAATTTTCAATCTAATCGTATTTTAAGTAAGATTTTTACGTATCTAGCAATTATTAAGGCAATCAGTATCTTCAACTAGTAGCGACTCCCTGAATTTCCGACAGAACTTAGGGCTCACAAATACTGACGCTAAGAAAATGTCTGATTAAATTTATAGCATCATGAATAACAAAACAATTCTGACCGTTCGTAATTTCCCTTCAGAAACAATCATTTCTCAAGACACACAACTGGCTTAAATCGTAAACCCAACATTCAATAACTGCTTAGAAATAATTTACAGAGATTAAAACATGGTTAAGTGAGTTCCGTGCAGCCTCACAGAATGTAAGATAATACTGCTTTCCACAAATTAAATACAATTCAGTTGCCAAGTGGCAAACAAAATTAAGCGAGGCTCTTTAAAAGAAGCCGTTCAACATAACTTTAACGAAACTGTCATGTACATAAGTTAGTCCATAATAATCCAACACCAAGGCGCCAACTCGTTCTTCTCTCTCACAGCAATATTACAGACACGAATACTACACTGTGAAGTTTCCTTCCTCCATCAACTGATAGGCCCAGACCATTTGGACCGCCATAAACAACTTGAATAGCTTGCCCAACAACATGGAGGGAAAGGCGGCCAACTACAAGACAAGATGAATAGAGCATTAAAAGAGAAAACAATTATACCTTTACTAAGGAGCAATAGTTGGCCACACCGAAAGTTTTCGTTCTTTAAAGTGGCGCTTGACATATCAACATGAACACAAACTTAAACTCCATTATCTGACAAGAATGAAACCAGAATGTACCAAGTTACTGCCAGTCTGCACTAATAAGGTTGAATGTATGTAACTATAGCAAGCATGACACCCCAATGGAGCGTTTACAGTCGTGAGTGCTAACAGACAAGCCCATGTAATTCAGCTGACCAAGCTATACTACAAAGTCACACGCAAACGGATACTTGAGCCCGCTACACTTGTGACACTTCAAACCAGTGTGCACAGTTCCATACATTCAGCTCGATTGATGAGAAACATTCACAACTAACTGGTGATCCAATTTACAAACATTCGTTACACCCAGAATTGTCCGAAGCGCAGCAAGGCTCACCGTTTTCAGCCGCCAGAATTGGTCCCATTAGACGGCGTACACAGTGGTATCAATAGACATAAGGCATCCACTTCACAGTTCCACGGACTGTCTCAGCGAAATACAGTCATAACCGACCAAGGCAGCCGCAACCGACTCTCTACGGGCCGGTCTCCACAGCATTCCTCCAGACTCCCTCTCGCCATTGTCATCTGCACGCGTCTCCTCTTTCGCGCTGCAACCCCGACTTTTCGCGTCTAGTTTTTCTACTAAATTTCTTGAAATTCTTGCGAAACTCTTCTTGTTGAAGAAAAGCATTCCCTCGCATTCAGCTCCATGGCTCAAATTCACCCACCAAACATGCAACAGATCCGCGACCGGGAAGGGGAGAATTGGCCCCTGAGTTTCACTTGGGAAATATGTATCCTGAAACCTTCCCGGTATCCATATTGTGCACCAGTGGGATAACTGGGTTAATGACCTGAATTAACTTGCAAAGCCCAACGAAACGAGGAGCTGATTTATCGGAAATAGGAGCCTTGCCCAGGCCATCGAACGCAAAATTATGGACGAAGACTCTATCGCCCAGCTTAGCTTTAAACTGAACGTTTCGGCGGGCACCGCCTCAAATTATCCTGACTGTGGCCAGGTGTCACCTTTCCAGATAACAAGTCATTAATAGACAACAAGTAGGCTAAAGAAAGAAGACGGTGACCAAACATTAAGGCAGCAGGGGTGGTCCTAATGGCCACATGATGAAACAGACGCAGGTTCAACCGTGGGACGGAACAGTCCCACTGGCGGCGCGATCGGGAATTAAGTGTAATAAGTGCAGCCTTCAAGTTTCGATTAACTCTATCGGCGGAGGACGGTTGGGGATAATATGGTACAGTGGTGCAGTGGTTTCTCTCATTATCAAAAAAGAATTTCTTACACTGCCGAGAGAGAAACGGAAGTGCGTTGTCACCAACAAGAACCCAGGGAGGCAGAAATACAGCAAAAATAACTGTCAGGTGGTAAAATGGTTAACGCAGCAATGGAATCCATACTGGGTAACAACCGAAAGAACCGGGAGAAGTCATCAACGGCAACAAAAATATATGGTATTCAGCACAAGTGCGTGGCAAGGGGCCGATATAGCCAATAAAAGGCCTATCCATCGGGAAATCGTCCCTAGATGATTGCAGAATCACACTTCGGACATTTAAATTGGGCCTAGGCGTTTCACATTCATGACACTCCTCCACCAAAGTCTAATATCCTTGTACAAGGGCGGATAAGTGAGAAATACTCTAACCTTACTTAGGGTACGCTCGATCCCAAGGTGCTCACCATTAACACTGGTATGAAAGTAATGAAGAATAGCTGACACTAAGTCTTTGTGGAACCCTTATCTTAGTTTGATTGTCGCACCTCCAATGATAACACAATATATGTCTCTTTGTAAGGTACGTCAGGGAGGTGTTCTCCCACTTAAAATTTATGGCTTAATCTTGCTCAGAATACTGTCTTGCCTGTTTTTCAAGTCTCCAAATAATTTGGAGAACTCCGTTAAAACTCCTGCACCCAGGTCTGGTTCATCAATTCCCTGTTCCTTGTAATGAGTGGTACCTTCTTGTTCAAAACTGTGACTCAGTGCACCTGCAACCGTGGTTTCCGAGTCCCTGATATGCCTCACGTAATACGGAATGCTTAAATGTGCATCGGGTAAATGTGCATCGGGTGAAATCTGGCCTGTTTTCCTGGACCTAGCCAGCACGCTGCTCAGGGTCTGATTGTCTGAGACAAAACTCACGGTGCTCTAGATCAAATTTAAATTTTTCGAGCGGAAAGATTGCCGCCAGGATTCACACTCATATGCAGAGTATATAACTCTGACCAAAAGAGATCTCGAAGCAAAATCAGTGGATCTGTGCTCCCCCTCGTCTTCCTGAGGAATAACAGCAGAAGTCCAGGAATATGAGGCATCGCTCTGGACAATAAATGGTCTGTCGATGTCAGGAACCCAAAGGACCGAAGTGTTAGCCAAAGTTACGTTAATGGCCTCAAATGACAACTGATGCGATCCTCCCCATTCAAAGTAATGGTCCTTCCTACGTAGCTGATTCAAGGGACCCGCAAACTGGGCAAATTTTGGAACGAATTTCCTAAAACAATTCGCGATCCCTATTAAATGGGCTACTCCGTTCTTGGTCTTAGGAGGGGCACTATTACCTGCCTAATCATATAATTAACGTTTAAGTTAAAGTCTATGAAGGACTGCTGCCACTGTTGATAGGTCAGACGGAATGCAGTTAAATTCAAATAAATTCCAATCTGTGCAAAGTGCCTTGCAATGAAATGAGTTTTACCAGGACGAAGGTAAAGGTCAACACAAGGGATGCGGTGTGGAAAGGGAACCTAAGGGTAGCAAAACTGCAACACCATTCACACTTAAAAACTTTAAACATAGATTTATTTAACAATTGGCAAGCTTACTTTGATATAGCTGCCTTGTTATAATGAAATCTTAAGAGTGAGAAAAAAAATTTTCCTCTGATTTCACTCAGTTTGAACAATCTCAGATATATTTAAAGTAACAATCTCTAAAAAAAGGTAAACATAGTGATCTCCTTAAAGACGATAAAAAATTTCTTTAACAAACTTATCATGTATAGCTCTAACGAATCCCAAGAAAATATTCTGAATAACGGTATTTTAAGTAAGATGTTTGTTTTACACATCTAGCAGTTACTAAGGCAATCACTGTTTTTAGTCACCGGAATTGGTTCCTTCAGACAGCGTACATAAGGGAGTCAATAGACACGAGGCCACCACTTCACAGCTCCACGAACCACCTCCGCGGAATACAATCGTAACTGACAAAGGCAGCAGCAGCCGACGTATTACAAACCAGCCTCCACACTCCACGCGGGCCCACAGCACTCCTCCAAACTCCCTCTCGCGACCGCCGTGTGCACGCGTCTCCTCGTACACGCAGCAAACCCGACACCTCGCGGCTAGTTTCTCTACTCAATCTCTCGAAATTCTCCCCAAGATCTTCTTGCCGAAGGAAAGCGAACCCCGCATTGAGTGCCACGGCTCACACTTCATGGACGTCATTAAAGCAAACTAAACTCGGCAACACCAGTTATTTCATACAGAAAGTCCACAACTACTATAATAACACAATATACTTACTGGGTGGTCCATTTGTTGTGACTTGGCAAGACAGCCAAGCCACTATGACCGGTAGCCGAAAAGCACGCGTTTAAGCTCACGCAGGCTGGCGTGAGGTCTGGAACAGTTAAAGGGATTGAGACTGGCAAATAAAGTACGTAGCTGATGGAATACTTAACTTTAATCCATAATTGGTGAACATCGGTCTGACGGTACATGCATCACAGGATAAATAGCAATTGATAATGACGCCTTGCTAGGTCGTAGCAAATGACGTAGCTGAAGGCTATGCTAACTATCGTCTCGGCAAATGAGAGCGTAATTTGTCAGTGAACCATCGCTAGCAAAGTCGGCTGTAAAACTGGGGCGAGTGCTAGGACGTCTCTCTAGACCTGCCGTGTGGCGGCGCTCGGTCTGCAATCACTGACAGTGTCGACACGCGGGTCCGTCGTATACTAGCGGACCTCGGCCGATTTATAGGCTACCACCTAGCAAGTGTGGTGTCTGGCGGTGACACCACACCATTGATAGTGACCGGGCCAAATATCTCACGAAATAACCTTCAAACGAGAAAACTGCAAAGAACGTAAGTCGTCTAGCTTGAAGTGGGAAACCAGATGGCGCTGTGGTTAGCCCGCTAGATGGCGCTGCCATAGGTCAAACGGATATCAACTGCGTTTTTTTTTTAAATAGGGACTCCCATTTTTTATTACATATTCGTGTAGTAAGTAAAGAAATATGAATATTTTAGCTGGACCACTTTTTTCGCTTTGTGACAGGTGGTGCTGTAATAGTCACAACGTATAAGTACGTGGTATCAGGTAACTTTCCGCCAGTGCGGACGGTATTTGCTTCGTGATACATTACTGGTCTTAAAATGGACCGTTTACAAATTGCGGAAAAGGTTGATTTCGGTTTGATGTATCGCTATTGTGATCAAAGTGCCCGACGGTCGTGTGCTATGTATGCTGCGCGGTATCCTGGACGACATCATCCAAGTGTCCGGACCGTTCGCCGGATAGTTACGTTATTTAAGAAAAGGAAGTGTTCAGCCACATGTGATACGTCAACCACGACCTGCAATAAATGATGATGCCCAAGTAGGTATTTTAGCTGCAGTCGCGGATAATCCGAACATCAGTAGCAGAGAATTCACGCGAGAATCGGGAATCTCAAAAACTTCGGTATCGAGAATGCTACATCAACATCGATTGCACCCGTACCATATTTCTATGCCGGCCGCGGTGGTCTAGCGGTTCTAGGCGCTCAGTCCGGAGTCGCGCGACTGCTACGGTCGCAGGTTCGAATCCTGCCTCGGGCATGGATGTGTGTGATGTCCTTAGGTTAGTTAGGTTTAAGTAGTTCTGAGTTCTAGGGGACTAATGACCATAGATGTTAAGTCCCATAGTGCTCAGAGCCATTTGAACCATATTTCTATGCACCAGGAATTGCATGGCGACGACTATGAACGTCGTGTACAGTTCTACCACTGGGCCCAAGAGAAATTACGGAACGATTACAAATTTTTTGCACGCGTTCTATTTAGCGGCAAAGCGTCATTCACCAACAGCGATAACGTAAACCGACATAATATGCACTATTGGGCAATGGAAAATCCACGTTGCCTGCGGACAAGTGGAACATCAGCGACCTTGGCGGGTTAATCTATGGTGCGGAATTATGGGAGGAAGGATAATTGGTCCCCATTTTATCGATGGCAATCTAAATGGTGCAGTGTACGCTGATTTCATACGTAATGTTCTACTGATGTTACTACCAGATGTTTCACTGCTTGACAGAATGGTGATGTGCTTCCAAGATGGTGGATGTCAGGCACATAGCTCGCATGCGGTTGAAGCGGTACTGAAGAGCATATTTCATGATAGGTGGACTGGTCGTCGAAGCACCGTACCGTGCTCCGCACGTTTACAGGATCTGACGTCCACTATTTCTTTCCGTGGGGAAAGTTGAAGGATATTTGCTATCGTGATGCACCGACAACGTCTCACAACATGCGTCAGCGCACTGTCAATGCATGTGCGAACATTACGGAAGGCGGACTACTCGCTGTTGATAGTAATGTCGTTACACGTATTACCAAATGGATTGAGGTTGACGGACATCATTTTCAGCATTTATGGCAATAATGCGGTATTTATAGGTAATCACGCTGTAACAGCATGCGTTCTCAGAAATGGTAAGTTCACGAAAGTGCATGTATCACATTGGAACAACCGAAATATACAGGGTGTTTCAAAAATGACCGGTGTATTTGAAACGGCAATAAAAACTAAACGAGCAGCGATAGAAATACACCGTTTGTTGCAATATGCTTGGGACAACAGTACATTTTCAGGCAGACAAACTTTCGAAATTACAGTAGTTACAATTTTCAACAACAGATGGCGCTGCGGTCTGGGAAACTCTATAGTACGATATTTTCCACATATCCACCATGCGTAGCAATAATATGGCGTAGTCTCTGAATGAAATTACCCGAAACCTTTGACAACGTGTCTTGCGGAATGGCTTCACATGCAGATGAGATGTACTGCTTCAGCTGTTCAATTGTTTCTGGATTCTGGCGGTACACCTGGTCTTTCAAGTGTCCCCACAGAAAGAAGTCACAGGGGTTCATGTCTGGCGAATAGGGAGGCCAATCCACGCCGCCTCCTGTATGTTTCGGATAGCCCAAAGCAATCACACGATCATCGAAATATTCATTCAGGAAATTAAAGACGTCGGCCGTGCGATGTGGCCGGGCACCATCTTGCATAAACCACGAGGTGTTCGCAGTGTCGTCTAAGGCAGTTTGTACCGCCACAAATTCACGAAGAATGTTCAGATAGCGTGATGCAGTAATCGTTTCGGATCTGAAAAATGGGCCAATGATTCCTTTGGAAGAAATGGCGGCCCAGACCAGTACTTTTTGAGGATGCAGGGGCGAGGGGACTGCAACATGGGGCTTTTCGGTTCCCCATATGCGCCAGTTCTGTTTATTGACGAAGCCGTCCAGGTAAAAATAAGCTTCGTCAGTAAACCAAATGCTGCCCACATGCATATCGCCGTCATCAATCCTGTGCACTATATCGTTAGCGAATGTCTCTCGTGCAGCAATGGTAGCGGCGCTGAGGGGTTTCCGCGTTTGAATTTTGTATGGATAGAGGTGTAAACTCTGGCGCATGAGACGAAACGTGGACGTTGGCGTCATTTGGACCGCAGCTGCAACACGGCGAACGGAAACCCGAGGCCGCTGTTGGATCACCTGCTGCACTAGCTGCGCGTTGCCCTCTGTGGTTGCCGTACACGGTCGCCCTACCTTTCCAGCACGTTCATCCGTCACGTTCCCAGTCCGTTGAAATTTTTCAAACAGATCCTTTATTGTATCGCTTTTCGGTCCTTTGGTTACATTAAACCTCCGTTGAAAACTTCGTCTTGTTGCACTTGTTGCAACAACACTGTGTTCTAGGCGGTGGAATTCCAACACCAGAAAAATCCTCTGTTCTAAGGAATAAACCATGTTGTCCACAGCACACTTGCACGTTGTGAACAGCACACGCTTACAGCAGAAAGACGACGTACAGAATGGCGCACCCACAGACTGCATTGTCTTCTATTTCTTTCGCATCACTTGCAGCGCCATCTGTTGTTGAAAATTGTAACTACTGTAATTTCGAAAGTTTGTCCGCCTGAAAATGTACTGTTGTCCCAAGCATATTGCAACAAACAGTGTATTTCTATCGCTGCTCGTTTAGTTTTTATTACCGTTTCAAATATACCGGTCATTTTTGAAACACCCTGTAAATGTTCAAACGTACCCACGTTCTGTATTTAAATTTAAAAAACCTACCTGTTACCAACTGTTCGTCTAAAATTGTAAGCCGTATGTTTGTGACTATCTATCACATAGCGAAAAAAGTGGTCGAACTAAAACATTCATATTTCTTTACGTACTACATGAATATGTAATAAAAATGTGGGTTCCTATTTCAAAAAACACAGTTGATATCCGTTTGACCTATGGCAGCGCCCGCTAGCTGGCCAACCATAGCGCCATCTGATTTTCCCCTTGAAGATAAACAAGTTTCGTTATTTGTAGTTTTTTCCGTTTGTCGCTTATTTCGTGAGATATTTGGCCCGGTTACGATCAATGAACCACCCTGCATACACTATCCAGTCTCATGAATGTGTCCACCACGTTTGCTCGACGTCAACGTCTAAGAAACACACATAGACGGCAGGTGGCGGCATTTACAACGGACGGTACATAAATAGTGTCGGGTAGACGAGAAAACAGTGTAGCCGTTGTTGGTGCGGGAACCGAGTGATTTATCCAACGTCCGAAAAAACATGATCGTTGGCATACGGGCCAAGGGTTGAAGTATTTCCGAAATACTAAGTCTAAAAACCGTTCACATGCCGTCATGATTAAAGTATACGTTGTATGACGAAATGGTGCTATCCCTGTTAGCCGGCCGGAGTGGCCGTGCGGTTCTGGGCGCTACAGTATGGGTCCGAGCGATTGCTACCGTCGCAGGTTCGAATCCTGCCTCGGGCATGGATGTGTGTGTTGTCCTTAGGTTAGTTAGATTCAATTAGTTCTAACTTCTAGCCGACTGATGACCTCAGAAGTTAACTCGCATAGTGCTCAGAGCCATTTTCTTTTATCCCTGTTAACGGAGGCGCACAACGAGCCATAGGTGTGAATGACGGCTGCGCCATTGTGTACGGATCAATAGTCGCACAACTGACCCAGATAAACCAAGGGACTACCATCAGGGGCCTCTTCAACGACCGGCAGGGAACATTGCTGCGTATGTGCCTCCGTTACAGGCGCCTCGTAGACGTACCCATGCTGACTGTTGTTCATCGGTAACGATGGATGAATTTTTCACACCAGTACTGCAACTAGACGTCCTGAGACACGTGTAGGGCGGGAAACTCTGAATGCTCACAAGGAGGGAGCGTTATAGTCTGGGGAACTTTTTCGTGCATTGCTTGGGTGATCTCATGATTCTGCAAGCCACAGTGGATCAATACAAGTATGCACCTACCCTTGGGGGCCATGTCCACTCCTACAAGCACAGTTTTTCCTCGATGACATCAACCAACAGGACAATGCAACGTAGTACACACCTCGCAGTGTAGGCCCTTGGTTCGAAGAGCACCAATGTGACTTTACCGCACTCCCCTGGACACCACTCTCCCCAGATTGAAGCCCAATTTAGAACCTGTGGGACCACGTCTATCGGGCTGTTCGCGCCATGGATACTCAACCGAGAATCCTAGCGCACACTGGAGTCGGCATGGTTACACATCCCTGTCGGTACCTTTCAGAACCTCACTGACTCCTGTACGTCCCCCAGTGATCCGCTCTGCAAAAGGTGATTATTCGGGCTTCTGACAGGTGGTCACATTATTGTGATCAGACAGTGTGTGTCCATCCCACAGCACACAAACAACCATGCGTCTGACACTTCCTGCACAGACTTTACAGAATTCCCATGGATGAACATAGCAACACGCAAAAAAACAAACATTATCAAGCATTAGGTCACATAAAATTATTACCGCCTAAGCATTGCACACAAACTGAAGCACGAAATAAAAACGCAAATGGTATAAAACATATACAAAATATACAAAAATACTACAGACGCCATACCAGAAATGATCACACATACAAGTACACAGAAAATACACATGATGAGGAAACCACAAAAAACACGAAAATATGGCACACACTGATATTTGATAACAAAATAACGCACAGAATAGGACACATCATCAGGAAATAAGAAATAGGTTGGCATACAGAACAAACAAAACTCTAAAACTTCCGATAAAGATACATAGAACATTTAAGACCATTGAAAACTGAAAGTTCATTGTCCGCATTTTATAGTATATCTTGACAATAATTCATTGTGTCTGGCCGTATAATATTTGTTAACCTATTTCGTCACGTGAGAGTCAAGGAATACGTTTAAGCATTGGTTAAGGTGCTACGCACAGCCCGGCATAAGAGAATCATTGCGTCATTCCAGTCTTTCATTAGCCACATGCTAAAAGAATTAAATTATATTCCCTCTGTTCTTCTTTGACCTCGAGCTAGATAAATCGTAACAGTATCGTCCAAAGACACCCATTTTGTCACGAATGAACTGTAATTACAGTGCATCAGAAAAACTATTTGTGAAATGTAGGTATAGTCTTTCAGGCGAAAATGCCTAAGTTTCGTACGAATTAATATTTTAATTAGAAAGGTCGTGATTACTCAACATCTACGTTTTCCTTTCCGGCAAGCGTTAGTAAATGAACGTGGAATGGTATCGTCAACAGCTTATGGTCTGGTCCAACGCGGCTCGCAGCTTCGGACCAGGCTTTAAATTCTACTACTGGCCTAAAGAAAGATTTAATTATGTATACGTCGACTGAACATTGTGTGCCGTTAGCTGAAACCAATCGATACGCATAGCACTACATTCCACACGCAGTACAAATTTTCAGGAGAACAATAACAAAGACGTGAGTGTTTCTTTAGAAAAATCTCACACATTCTGATCGAACAAGACATTTCGATCAGAATTTTCCGACCAGGTTATTGAAAACAATTACCACCCAACTACCATGGAAACGGCCCTCCAGATCTTAAGAGATAGTAATTATTCCTGTCATTTACTATAAACGCCTCCCAAACAGACCATGAAGGCCCAACGGTACAGACCGGCCGCCGTGTCATACTCAGCCCATATGGCGTCACTGGATGCGGATATGGATGGTTCAAATGGCTCGCAGCACTATGCCACTTAACTTCTGAGGTCATCAGTCGCCTAGAACTTAGAACTAATTAAACCTAACTAACCTAAGGACATCACACACATCCATGCCCGAGGCAGGATTCGAACCTGCGACCGTAGCGGCCGCTCGGCTCCAGACTGTAGCGCCTAGAACCGCACGGCCACTACGGCCGGCGCGGATATGGAGGAGCATGTGGTAAGTACACCGCTTTTCCAGCCGTATGTCAGTTTCGGAGACCGGAGCCACTACTTATCAATCAAGTAGCTCCTCAGTTTGACTCAAAAGAGCTGAGTGCACCCCGCTTGCCAACAGCGCTCGGCAGACCCGATGGTCACCCATCCAAGTGCTAGCCCAGCCCAACAGCGCTTAACTTTGGTGATCTGGCGGGAACCGGTGTTACCACTGCGGCAAGGCCGTTGGCCTGTCGTTTACTGACAATAGCAAAAATTTTCGCATACGAAAAGCTATCACGAGGAGCAAGAATGTTAGCTAACGCAAAACAGTACTCAGCAATTACAACAGTATTCAACTCAGCTATCAAGCAGCACCCAGTGAACTTGCACACACACACATACACTGAAACAGACCCAACCACGCACACACACACACAAATAAATGGAAACCTAACAGAGAAGAAATTAAAACGTTGCAGTCGGCAGTCGAATACAGATCGTTTAAACCCATTGTCAACAGCGTATCACAAAAGTAAATGTGCAATAAAATGTGTGTGCAAGCCACAGCAATATAGTTACAGAATGGATCAGTAAACGAAGTTATAAATCTTCAAATTGTTCAAATTGCTCTAAGCACTATGGGATTTAACATCTGAGGTCATCAGTCCCCTAGACTTAGAACTACTTAAACCTAATTAACCTAAGGACATCACACACATCCATGCCCGAGGGAAGATTCGAACCTGCGACCGTAGCAGCAGTGCGGTTCCGGACTGAAGAGCCTAGAACCGCTCGGCCACCGCGGCCGGTTCCACAACCGCAGTGACGGAAAAAATTTGCAGTGCCAAGAAAGAGGGGCGCGATATAAACCAAAGTTGATAGCCGTGTTTCTACATCTTAACGTTGATGCTCGTTCAGATATCACGCGAGTCACACAAGAGTAGCGCTACTAGCGCCACTATGACCATGCAATCAGTTTTGCCTACGCTGTATTGGTTGTGAGCGTTAGCTAACGTTGAGACTGGATGTGGTGGGTTGATGCCTGGCAAGAATGCCTTTAAGGCGACGAAGATCCCATTATCAAAACCTCGCTAAGTTTCAACGAGATCGTGTAATAGGGCTACAAGAAACTGGATAATCTTTCTTGCGATAGTGCAGAAATATTTGGCGAGAATGTAGCCACTGTACATGATTTCTGGTAGAGGTCGTCACGATAATGTACGATAAGGAGACTTGACTGCAGACGGTGACGTGGCATTATCTTGAAGAAAGTCGATCGTGTTCGGCATATGGCTGTGGTGCATCGTACAGCGTCTGCAGGAACAGTTTGGGCAGCAGTTTCCACCACAGTGACACAACGAACTGTTGCAATTCTGTTACGTACAGACATATCCAAGCCAGACGCCTTGTAACGTGCATTGCACTGACCTCGAAGCACCGTCACCGTGGTGGCAAGCGAGAGCTTATTGGAGAGCACGGTGGAGGTCTGTTGTGTCTTCTGATGAAAGCTGGTTCCGCCTTGGTGACAATGATGCCCATCTGTTGGTTAAGAGGATGCAAGGTTAGTACCTGCCAACAATCTGTTTGCTGCCTAGACGCACTTGACGTCCATCTGGAGTTATGGTTCAAATGGCTCTGAGCACTATGGGACTTAACTTCTGAGGTCATCAGTCCCCTATAACTTAGAACCACTTAAACCTAACTAACCTAAAGACATCACACACATCCATGCCCGAGGCAGGATTCGAACCTGCGACCGTAGCGGTCGCGCGGTTCCAGACTGTAGCGCCTAGAACCGCTCGGCCAATCTGGAGTTATAGTCAGGGGTGCTATTCCGTATAACAGCAGGAGCGCTCTCGTGGTTATTCCACGCACCCTGACTTCCAATTTGTAAACAGTCTGCTAGCTCGACATGATGTGCTGCCATTCATGAACTGTACTTCGGGGTGTGTTTCCCAACAGGATAACGCTCGCTCACAAAGCGCTGTTGTAACCCAACATACTCTACAGAGTGTTGACAAGTGGCCTTCGTTTGCTCCATCACCAGATCTGTCTACAATCGAGCAGATACTGGACATTATATGAGTATGACGAGGAGTCATCCACAACCAGCATTAACCGTCCCTTTATTGACCGACCAACTACAAATGGCATGGGACTTCCACCCAGAAACTGACAACCGGCACCAGTACGACGCAATGCATATACGTTTGCACGCTTGTATTCAACTTTCTGGCGGTTACTCCGGTTATTAATATAATTGATGTACAAGCATTTCACATTTGGAATGGTTTATCTCACACTTACATGAGCCTGTTGCGGGCTTTCATAAAAGTAAACGGCGTGCGTGGCCCTCAACTACGCACCCTCTGACTCAGAGTTGCAATATTAAAAGTTTTCGATGATTTCGTTGTCTAGGAGCTGGGGTACGTAGTTGCCACTTTACAAGCCAAATACTGCTGAGTCTACAATATACCTTATGAATAAACACGTGAATCGAATGGTCGAAGGTTCCTGTCACTCGGCAATTGCAAATGAAACGTAGTAATTTATAAATGAAAGATTGCAATTTAATAAAATCTGCAGGTAGTACCTTAATGTCTTTAAATGAGGAGTAGTACAATAGAAGTATATTTCTGCAAAACACTCGTTGGTGTCGATGGTCCAGCAATTAAATAAAATATAAGTTGAATAACGGGGAAACAATAGATTCCTACTTGAGGTAACCAGTTATGAACAACAACGTAGCTCGCGAGATATTCACGTCTGAACGCGTACTACATCTTCACTGCAGAAGCCACGGAAATGACACAAGAGCACAGGTCGGCACTCCGAAATATTTCTCTCCTCCGCGACCGCGCCGACTGTGCTTCCGTCCCACCGTCGCGCCCAGCGCTTCCCGTGACCTGTGCCGTACCGTCCAGAACTGCCGCACTTCCCGTACCACCCCCGAACTGCCACGTGTCCTCTCCGGAACCACGACGCTCCTCCCCACTTCCATATAGTCTCTCCACGTGTCCTTTTTGCAACGATCGCTGTGATTGGCTAGAGCGCTCCCGTCCTACCTTCAAGCCAATGCATACTCACAAACATAATGAAACACATACGAAATATTGGATTTACATTTAAATAACCTTAAATTAAGTAAATATACGGCTAGACCTTAAACACGCTCTAACACACATTATTAAATACATAAACAAATTAAATAAACATATATCAAAGGAATAGTAACAAAAGGTAGGTCAGTAGCTTAATGTCTGTGCTTTCAAAACCACAGTAAATATTTAACCAGTTTCTTCATGAATAGTACACATCGGATGTAAACAAAGACATAGATGAATAAATATATTTATAAGCATGCTGCTACCGTTTTTTCGTGGAGCTGTAGAGTACTTATGACCTGACGCGATCGATAGTAATCGGCCACTTTGACCTCCTATAACTCATGTAATATTCACGTTACGTGTCTGTAATTTACACAAATTTAGGTTTACACTAATCGCTTTCTAAAGACACGGCGATCGACGAAATCGGATGAAGCACTTACATTTTGGAAATTCGTTGCTGGGTGTTACTTGTATAATTTACTGTCAGATACTAAACTTTAAACTGATAAAGATATTGAAAATATGATTACACCATCAGAATCGTCGTGCAATTAATGGTAATGTACATGTTTCTTTTTGAGGTATCATGATTCATCTGGCTACTATTAATTTCTCCTACGAGCTGTGAATTGTCAGCTATTATGGTTTCACAAAGTCCGCCATCTTTGGCACTCCTGGCACAGACATCTTCATCGACACAAAGCACCGTCGTGGTCACAGCGTCAACATCGAATTCCCAGCCATGCAATCGGGCTGGACCCCTTTTGCTTCAGCCCGCGCCCACCGAGCGGCCTGTGCGGCCACTCCAACTCCGAACTTAGAATATTTTGAGGGCGCCACAATTCGCCCCTTACCTCACACTGAGATCTTGCGATGTTTGTCACTTAAATATGTATCCTTGACAAATGTATTCGCGAAATTCCACTGCCCTACATTAATAAATTTTTGGTGTTGCGGTTTTTTTTCCGTCAGTGTGTAAACACGAAACTTCCCCAATTAGATTCCCAAACCAAAACCTAAATAAATTTTAAGGATGCTGTTAGGTCACTGTGAACATACGAATAATACTACGATATTTAGTAGACTAACAATAATCAAATTCAAATGGTTCAAATGGCTCTGAGCACTATGGGACTTAACATCTATGGTCATCAGTCCCCTAGAACTTAGAACTACTTAAACCTAAGGACAGCACACAACACCTAGCCATCACGAGGCAGAGAAAAGCCCTGACCCCGCCGGGAATCGAACCCGGGAACCCGGGCGTGGGAAGCGAGAACGCTACCGCACGACCACGAGATGCGGGCACTAACAATAATCAATCACAGCACAGGATAGGTCGGGCGTAGCTATGGTAGGCGTTGAAAAAGTGTCAGATGACACTATTTTATCAGAATGATCTAGAGGTTATGTTCTAAGTAAAATAAACCAATGTAGACGTTTCTCTAACATCCTGTGTACATATGACATGTTGTTTTAACATAGACGTCTAGCTGATCTCTGTTGGTAGACACAGAGCGCTCGTAATGTAAAAAGGAACACATAGAAAGAAAAAGAAAGAACGTAAATTACATACGTAATCTAAAAAACAGACAACCTAATCTCAACAGAATCCTAACCTAAATATGTAAAATTTGTATGTATACATTTAAGGAACAATAAATGAGAAAAATCCACTGAAGATGCCACAGCTATGGTAAAACGTGTTTGGAAATTAAACGCAAAAAAATTGCGTTCTTGAAATTCGCTCTCTCTTCGGTTCATTAACAGCAAACCAGCTACTGACGAAGAATGAACGTTAAGTATTCACAAGTTACGTTTCTTTATACAGTGTGTTCGGAAATTCCCGATGCAAAGTTCTGGACTTGTAGAAGGGAGTCAGCACGTAATATTTTGCATTGGAATCCATGTCCGTAAACGTGTCGTTTCTATGCTACAATCACGTGCAGACATGTTGGTAACACGACCACTGTTACAAGTAACTGATTATGAGTGAACCAGTGCCTGACTTGTTTTACAGTTCCACCCATTAATACCCAACGAAATTGTTCGAGTTCTCGTTGACGGACTGTCTTCAACGTGATGGGGTACGGCCAGCTACGCCTGTTGACGGTGAAGGTACCCTTTCTCGAAACTGTTGCTTTGTTATGGCGAAAAGGCTATACGATGGAGCCAGACGTTATGGAGGACGAGCTTGATAAAGACGACATGCATCTCGTCCATCATCGTGAGCTCCGTCATTCATGTCGGTGTATTCTGCATGCGTGTACTCAGCCATGTTGCTCTCGAAGGCGACTCGAACAAGGTCAGAGAGGTAGTAAGACATCAAATAACATCAGCTGATCTGACGTAACCTCTCTCACCATGACTACCCTATCGCATACCTACCTAGCAAACATGTTTCCAAACTGGTGGAACATGGAAACGGTACGTTTGCGGGAATGTATTCCTATTTAAAATATTGTGTGCTCACTTCCTTTCACAAGTCCTACAAGTTTGTAACGGGGATTTCCGAAAACCGTGTAGAAGCAATGTTATGAAACTTTTTGAACACAATACATTCAAAGAAGTATGTTGAAGTTCACAGGATGCAGCACTAAAACTGATGCATCTTCCTATATTTCAAGGATACTATCGGTCTCAAACATAATTGCAGTAGACGTATATTATTTACACTGAATGTAGAGTCGTTCCTCAGTTGAATACGAGAAATGTTTAAGCTCACCTAGTAACTCTCCCATGTTGCGGTTTCGATTTCAGTGCAATGAGAGCGTCAGTCTTATTAACTCAGATCATAACTTTTGGTAAAACTGTCCACTTATATTACCATTTAGAACGAGCAAATTATGTGAGTAAGTATCCCACCCCTAAGAGATCAAGTCCGCATTCGCATCCTTGAATATTGTTACAATATCAATTTCACTGCAACTAGTGTCTTCCCGGATTGTTCTGCGTGATATTCTACACTCCCTTGCTTACTAGAGATTTTGGTTTAAACACATACCATGTAGGCTAACGCACTACATCTCTGTGGCCCATATATGATAAATCACCAACTATTTTTGTTTGCACATGAATATTAACTTTGAGCTACATCTGAGTGGACTACCTACTTACATAATAGTAGCATTTGCCGTTTTAAGCTGTAAAATCTTCGACATAGTGGCGTCAAGAGCCGAAGTAAATACTAGCGTACAGTTTCATAGCAGCTGTCTGATTATGTGTATAATCGTTTCTTCAGCGGCCTATACCAGAAAATCTTTACGCACATTTATTAACAAATATTCTTCCTCTAACCATGTTTTCACGGCATTACTGACCATCTATATTAATATTAGATTTCATGCCAATTAATGTTCAATGTAAAATTATTCTTGTAAATCCGACAGACCCAAAATTTTATTCCATCAGACATAAGAGATTCGCTGACTATAACAAAAGGAAACACACGCCAACGGAAAACCGCACACTGTCAACAGTTAAACAATACCGAAACATTGTCAGTCTTCCCACAAAAGAATTTGGTGGATGCCGCAAGCTCCATCATTCAGTGTCGACATCAAAGCACGTTACATTATTCAATAAAATTAACAATACTTGGCTGTTGTGGATAGAGATCGGTGTTCACATGGAACTGGTTTGCGTGATGATACGCTAATACCTGCTACTTCATCAACGGAAGGTGAAAAGGTACCAGTGTTCACTGCACTGTAACTTGGTTCAATATGTATGCTCTCCATCCATCTGGCTAGCGTTTAATATTCTATGTCGCTTAATTGGGTTCCGGAGACTATCTATACCACTCCATTGAGGCTTCCTCATTATATGACGATATACCTGAACCGATACGCGAAGTTAACCTTTCCGCTATATTTGCATGTTTTCACTGTATTATTTAGTAAATGTGTCACGGATGTGCAGGATTAGGGAACTTTCTCATAAAAGTAATTTTCCAGCCATAGGCCTGAGAGAGTTGTGTACTGATTCATTAACATCATATTACACTTCTGACACTGGAAACATGTTGATTTGTCAGCGCCTGTTCTTTTCAGTGAGTCGAGTCATAGTCTGCATTAGCATGGAAAAAAAGTTGTAACACTGACTAGGAATAACGAAAACACCTCATATACCACGTGCGTCCAAAATTTAATCGTTTAGTAAGCAATTTGTGTTTCTCATGACATTAGAATCCGATTTCCTTTTGTGACGGTTGGAAATGGATAGGGATTAACTTACAGCAGCTGTAGTCTGACGACGAAAGAGGAGGGGACAATATGGAGTTATTGAACGGGTAACTGAAAATGAAAGGTTAGACGAATATCTAAAAATAATTAGCCACCGGAACGCTGAAGTTGCTGGAAAATACATACTCGGTAGTTGGAGCGGGACAGGAGAAATAGTACACTAATTATGTAAAATATTTGAGCGAGTAATGGAAAATACTGTTCCCCAAAATCACAAGAGGATGGCGCATTCTTTGAAAACGCTTGGAGACATGAGATAACACCAAGTAGAATACATAATGGTGAAACAGACATTCCGAACTCAAATATTGGGCTGTAAGGCGTACGATTTAGTCTCAGGATATAGTTTAGAGATGATGCAAAATCGTCTAAGTGCAAGGGAATATTCAAGTGGAGTAAAGTGCGTTTCAAGTTGTCTAAGGCTGTAGACTCTTCGACAATGGATACTCGATAATGGATACTCATTCCATATCACATTTCGTAACAATTGCAGATCTCTAAAGCTTTACATGTGTTACTACCAGATATCTGCATTTTCATCTACAACACTTATTAGAACACCATTAGTTTCTTTCTTTTCTAAATACAGTAATACAACGTCAAATGGCTGTTTATTCTCTCAAAAAATATTGATTGACTGTGGCTCAACACCATTTTTAGTGACGGGACGTGGAATTCTGGTCTTCGGTCCCTCTCTATACCTTTTAATATTCCTTAACAGCAATCATCGAACGGTCTTGCAGCAGTGGTAATACCGGTCCCCATCATCTCACCGAAGTTAAGCACTGTCGGACTTGGCTAACACTTGAATGAGTGACCGTCAGTTTTCCGACCGCTGTTGGCAAACGAGGTGAAATCAGCCCTAGCGCTGCCACTAGAGGATTTACTTGACTGCGAAGTAGCGGTTAAGGTCACAGAAACTGACAACGGCCAGTGGAGCGTTGTGCTGGGCACCTACCCCTTGACATCCGCATCCAGGGGCGCCTGTGGGCCGAGGATGAAACGGCGGTCGGCCGATACAGTTGGGTCTTGAGTGCCTGTTCGGACAGAGTTTAGTTTAGATTTTTAAATAGCAAGTAACATCTTAATGAATCACTTTACTCCAAAAATTTTGCATGGGGTTTCCTACCCTTTAATCAAGACTATAAAGCATAGTTTAGGATGTTGTGTGTGTGTGTGTGTGTGTGTGTGTGTGTGTGTGTGTGTGTGCGTTTTTCTTTATTTGCAAGTGTGAGTAAACTTCGGTGTTATGTTAAAATTTAATTAGTGTGTCACGCTATTTTATATATTCGGACTCTGCCCTTTATTTTTCCAATTTTTTCCATCTCTAAACATTACTGCCTACCTGCTCCATTCATAAAATTATTCTGTTATAACGAACGGAAATATTTTCGTTTATGCACTGAGCAAGATTAGGGTATTAATAGCCACATCATTTTTCTACCTAATTTCGTAGCTAGTTTAGGGCATTATACCGTGTAAAAAAACACCGGCACATTCGGAAAAAACGAAAAATAGTGGCAAATGCTACGTTAACGGCCGCATGCATTGTCTGAAGTTTAATGATGCACTTTGTACCTGGAAAGCAGTGCTATGTGGGAACGGTGAACAGAATGGCGGCTGCCAATAACTCAATTCTCTGATGGGTATTGCTGTGATAATTTTGCAGATACCAGCTAGCAGTTCATCACTTTCTAATCGCGATACAAGAATAGCAATGAATATATGGAAACTAAGATATGTCAGTGTTATGAACATTGTATTAAGCACTAAGCAATTTACCCATTGCGAACTCCAGACTCCATTTTAATATTAAAAAAAAATGGTTCAAATGGCTCTGAGCACTATGGGACTTAACATCTGAGGTCATCAGTCCTCTAGAACTTAGAGCTACTTAAACCTAACTAACCTAAAGACATCACACACATCCATGCCCGAGGCAGGATTCGAACCTGCGACCGAAGCGGTCGCGCGGTTCCACACTGAAGCGCCTACAACCGCTCGGCCACACCGGCCGGCATTTTAAACATTAAATCAGTTTTCATTTCCTTCCCCTCAATTGACATTTCTACGTTTAGTGACGGAGTACATTGTTGAGTTCAGTCTCTATTTTATTATTTAGTGCACCAAGTTAACCCAAAATGCCACGACGGCTTATCTCTGTGGATTTACTCGGCAAGTAACACGTTATAGAAATGAGTAAGGGGACCGAAATCTTGATTATTATCAAAGGTTGCTGGCTTCTTTGCCCCTTAATCGTCGACGTCATTTTACTCCTATCACACACTCCGGTGATACTTACAGGGCGAGCGGCAGCAATATTCCACTTCTTGTTACTGAAACAGAACACCAGTGTTCTTTTTGTATTTTTACTGTATTGAATAATTTTTGTTACGTAAATCTACTCATCCGGAAAAAAGGCCTCTGACTGACCTTTTTCTTTCTTTTTTGTAGATGTTACTGATATTTAAATGGAAGTGATTCTGCTATTAGAACTTGAAATATGTTCGGAGATTTTTTACCTCAGGTTACAATTTTGTGGTTCCGTGTCTTGCCTTTCATTAATAAAAACTTCATGAGTTTGTACATTCAATCGCTTCCTTTTAACGATTTTGTTTTCTTTTAAATTAAACAAATGGATAAATGCTGTTATTGAAAAATTTGTCCTGCGAAAGATAAAATAATTTTTATTCCTGATCAAAATATCATACGGAGTGTAAAAGACAACTACCAGACCATATTACTTAAAATCTCTGGGACTGAAAATGTTCATAATTGCTCTCCACTTACCAAAATTTCAGATATGCTGCATTAAATAAAAAAAACGCATTAGAAACTTTTCACTTACAGTTGTGTTGTAGCATTCTGAGCGATTAAGTAACATTATTCGTTGTTCGACATTGTCTCGCCCCTGCCCCACAAAGCAATATATAACAAAAAAAATCATCTGTAGTCGAAGACGCCACATTTCTCCTGTCAAATAATAGTTTACTTTTCCACTTCAGCCACGATCAGCACTCTCTAATTTCACCCCAAACAAACACCACACAAATTTATCACCTCAGAAGGGATAGGCGAAGCGTTGTAGCCTGCCATACTGTATCGTAAAATGCTACGGATGTGTAACTCTTCACTCAGTATGCTCGTACGTGTACAGACGTCGGACAGTAGGTAAATCTCTTTGCCCTTACTTAGTCGAAATTCAACAACACTTCGACGCCATTACAACAATATATATCATTGTTACGTAATACGGATTATGTGCCACTTGCCGTTAAGCAGGTTTTATGATTTAATACACATTCCGGTAAATCTTCACTGATCACTGGAGTTGCAGCAGCCCAATAATTGACCGCTTTTCCCGGCACATACCGTCTCCCCTGCAAGTGATCAGATCGCAGCTCCCGTCACTGCCACGAGGTGCCAATCCGAACATAAATTAAATGTAGAACGGATAAAAATCCATACATCACACGCTCATTGTCAGTATTAATAATACTGCAGTAAATGACTGTTCCGTTGGTTCTCCGTAGAATATTTTATACATCATGAATGAAAAGCAAACAATATTGTTGAAATATTCTACAATACTTACGTTACAAAACATTTTTCGGTTGGTATGCCATCGTCAATTACAGATAAACATGAGTGGCAACAACATTTTTGTGGGATGACAGATTTTGTAGTGGGGAATTCACAGAACATCTCAGCTGCCTTCCGAAGATGAGAGTTGTTAACGTTTGATTTAGGACTAAAACAGGAGGAATTCATATATTACACGCTCATCGTCAGAATAAATAATATTGCATTAACTGACTGTACCGTTGGTTCTTTCATTTGCTTTCGAAAAATGGCGATTGTTAATATTTAATTTAGGACTAGAACAAGAGGAATTATTCAAGTAAGAACCTCATTTAAATCTGTTTAGCTTACACGTAATATGTGAAACATTAAACAATGAACTGTATGGCAATAATAGTGCGAGCAATTTGTCACGTAATTCAAAATTTAACGTGTCACATATTTTGTCTAAGCCAAAGAGTTTTATATTCCACTTTTACTGCAATATTTGCACAGTTTTTCGTATTAAATCAAACGTTAAAAATTCACATCTTCAGAAAGCAAGTGGAATGCTCCGTAGATGCGCTAGATTAAAGTCTTTGATCACACGAAAATGTCACATCAAAACATTCTCATCATTGTACCTGGAGATTGCGTAACAGCCCAAAAGCGATTTGTAGAATAGAGATTGATGAATATTACTCCAGCGTCGTGTGTTTTACAGTCATAATTAACAATATTCACACTTTTTGAACCTAAACATCGATGTTTGCTCCGACCGGCGACAATTGAATAGCGCAGAATTTTCCTCCGGAGAAATGCTCCGCAGTAAAAAAATTTACGGAGTTACGACCTCCATTCCCTACAGTTGAGAGGCGCCAGCGCTCAGCTGCAACAAGCGGCGTGCTGGAGAGACTGCAGAGGGACAGCCCGTGACAGCTGACAGCGCGACGCCACATTGCGCCGGACCGGCGTCGCCGCCGTAACGAGGCGTCGCTACGTGGCGGACGCCTCATTAAAAGCCTGCGGCGGCTGCGGTCAGCGTCGCGACGCCCGGCCGGACAGCTGCGGGGCGTCGCTTCGCGCCCAGGGAGCGCCGCCACAGCCGCTGCCGCCGCCGTGCCCGATGGACGGCACGCGCCTCCCGTCCCACAGTGTTCCACCTTAGCAACGCATGCAGATGTCAGTTATTACGGCAACTGCGTAATTTGGGTGTTCAAACAAGATGAACGTCTCTAGTGTGGGCA
The DNA here is from genome assembly GCF_023864275.1 of Schistocerca cancellata. Taxonomy (NCBI): domain Eukaryota; kingdom Metazoa; phylum Arthropoda; class Insecta; order Orthoptera; family Acrididae; genus Schistocerca; species Schistocerca cancellata. The sequence goes on from NC_064630.1 coordinate 710,880,538, forward strand.
AGGTCGACCGACAGTGACTGAATTATCACAAACCCTGGTACAAAAATGGCACAGCGGAAACATTCCCTATGATCTCCTCCAACTCAACATGGACGTGGGGTGCACAATACACTTTAAATGATCTCCATCACCCATTCCTGTCATGTCCTGCTGTGTACCTGGCAATTCAAGTGTCACAAGATAACGTCCTGATATTTATACACCTACACATGTTGATGCACGATTATTTATTTGTATTAAACGTATCTGTCTTTAAGTCACAAAGGCATGACAGACATTTGATTTAAATCAGTGGGAACATTTGGAAAGTTACTAGATGTGTTTGAAAACAACCCAGCCACCCTACAGGCCCAGCTATGATTAATTCATATCCATGCCTGCATGTTTGTTCTCTCTTCACTAGAACAGCTGTCTCTAATTCAGTTGCTTACAAGCATAAGTCAGACACATCTTATACACTGCTGGTCATTAAAATTGCTACACCACGAACATGACGTGCTACAGACGCGAAATGTAACCGACAGGAAGAAGATGCTGTCATGTGCTAATAATTAGCTATTCTGGACATTCACACAAGGTTGGTGCCGGTGGCGACACCTACAACCTGCTGACAAGAGGAAAGTTTCCAATCGATTTCTCATACACAAACAGCAGTTGACCGGCATTGCCTGGTAAAACGTTGTTGTGGTCCCTCGTGTAAGGAGGAGAAATGCGTACCATCACGCTTCCGACTTTGATAAAGGTCGGATTGTAGCCTATCGCGATTGCGGTTTATCGTATTGCGACATTGCTGCTCGCGTTGGTCGAGATCCTATGACTGTTATCAGAACATGGAATCGGTGGGTTCAGGAGGGTAGTACGGAACGCCGTGCTGGATCCCAACGGCCTCTTATCACTAGCAGTCGAGATAACAGGTATCTTATCCCCATGGCTGTAACGGATCGTCTAGCCACTTCTCAATGACTGACTCAACAGATGGGGACGTTTGCAAGACAACAACCATCTGCACGAACAGTTGACGACGTTTGCAGCAGCATGGACTATCAGCTCGGAGACCATGGCTGCGGTTACCCTTGACGCTGCATCACAGACAGGAGCGCCTCCGATGGTGTACTCAACGACGAACCTGGGTGCACGAATGGCAAAACGTCATTTTTTCGGATGAATCCAGGTTCTGTTTACAGCATCATGATGGTCGCATCCGTGTTTGGCGACATCGCGGTGAACGCACATTGGAAGCGTGTATTCGTCATCGCCATACTGGCGTATCACCAGGCGTGATGGTATGGGGTGCCATTGCTTACACGTCTCGGTCACCTCTTCTTCGCATTGACGGCACTTTGAACAGTGGACGTTACATTTCAGATGTGTTACGTCCCGTGGCTCTACCCGTCATTCGATCCCTGCGAAACCCTACATGTCAGCAAAATAAGGCCCGATCGCAAGTTGCAGGTCCTGTACAGGCATTTCTGGATACAGAAAATGTTCGACTGCTGCCATTGCCAACACATTCTCCAGATCTCTCACCAATTGAGAACGTCTGGTCAATGGTGGCCGAGCAAGTGGCCCGTCACAATACACCAATAACTAGTGGTGATGAACTGTGGTACAGTGTTGAAGCTGCATGGGCAGCTGTACCTGTACACGCCATCCAAGCTCTGTTTGACTCAATGCCCAGGCGTATAAAGGCCGTTATTGGCCGTTATTGTGGTCAGAGGTGGTTGTTCTAGGTACTGATTTCTCAGGATCTATGCACCAATTGCGTGAAAATGTAATCACATGTCAGTTCTAGTATAATATATTTGTCCAATGAACACCCGTTTACATCTGCATTTCTACTTGGTGCAGCAATCTTAGTAGTGTATGTATGTAGGAAGGTAGTGAGAAGAACGTCTCTGGTAATGGTTTCTCACTGCACGTTAACTTTCGTTATAATGACAAACAATAATTGCTCTTTGAAGTATCCATAAACCCGTTAAATAAGAAATATTGTGCCAATCTGCACAGTTTACGGTAGTGTAAACAAAGGCGTTTCAAAGGAGTCTAGTACGACGTAATGATTTCTTCGTTAGAAGACAGAGAATGGTATGACCTGTTCTGTAAAGTACTGAAGAGCAATACGCAACCAAACTGTACTATATCGAACATACGCCTTAATTCGAGGAACAAGTTCCTGAGACTGGGCGTCGGGAGCATCGATTTCTATAGGAGTGAAGGTTTGTTCTATAAACTTGCATCGAAGTGGAAAATAGTTCTCCATGCACGAGCACTCGAAAAACTTGCGCAGTCGTCTTACAACTCTTTCCCAAATCTCAACAATCCCACAAGAAGAGCAGGCTTCATAGAAAGACTACATGGCACTACCGCTTCCAGCGAACGTTTGCCTAGATGATTTCAGTTGTAGGGCCAAATGCGTCAGCGTGACGAATCATACAGTCACGCGGTGGTGGGCTGGCAGTTCGTGCAATGCTATAAATTCCGTCATAGTTAGACACGTTTCCTGCCGGTGTCAGTTTACATTCTCTGTTTTTGTTTAAAAAAAAATGGTTCAAATGGCTCTGAGCACTATGGGACTTTGCATCTGAGGACATCAGTCGCCTAGAACTTAGAACTAGTTAAAACTAACTAACCTAAGGACATCACACACATCCATGCCCGAGGCAGGATTCGAACCTGCGGCCGTAGCATTCGCGCGGTTCAGGACTGAAGCGCCTAGAATCGCTCGGCCACAACGACCGGCTATTTTCGTTACAGAAAGTGGACTCAGTCGAGAGTTCCTGCTCGCAAAGCGCTTATCATAGACACGAAGATACACGTTATTGTGTATGTTCTGCGGCATCGGTTTATTTTATTAGTCTGGGTTTGCCTTGCAAGGCCATCATCAGACTTTAACCGACTATCGTGCTCCAAGAAGTTATAATGTTTGTAACAGAATTAGAATAGAATTTACTTACGTACACTGAGGCACGTCGTCAGTTCCGAACTAAACGCTTCCAGATCACCCAAAAATATGCCTCCCACATCCTGGTCGCCTCGCAGCTGGAGTTCACTTAGAGATGTCACTCCAGGAAAAAGTACCACAAGCGGTGTTTTGTTTAAGGTGGATCTCAGCTTGCGAGGAAATGACTCATACACTGCGACTTGGGACTGTACTTCACAGCTCAGATGAAACGAAACGTTCAGGTTCTACGAGGGCAGTTCAATAAGTAATGCAACACAGTTTTTTTCTGAAACAGGGGTTGTTTTATTCAGCATTGAAATACACCAGGTTATTCCCCAATCTTTTAGCTACACAACACTATTTTTCAACGTAATCTCCATTCAATGCTACGGCCTTACGCCACCTTGAAATGAGGGCCTGTATGCCTGCACGGTACCATTCCACTGGTCGATGACGGAGCCAAAGTCGTACTGCATCAATAACTTCTTCATCATCCGCGTAGTGCCTCCCACGGATTGCGTCCTTCATTGGGCCAAACATATGGAAATCCGACGGTGCGAGATCGGGGGTGTAGGGTGCATGAGGAAGAACAGTCCACTGAAGTTTTGTGAGCTCCTCTCGGGTGCGAAGACTTGTGTGAGGTCTTGCGTTGTCATGAAGAAGGAGAAGTTCGTTCAGATTTTTGTGCCTACGAACACGCTGAAGTCGTTTCTTCAATTTCTGAAGAGTAGCACAATACACTTCAGAGTTGATCGTTTGACCATGGGGAAGGACATCGAACAGAATAACCCCTTCAGCAACCCAGAAGACTGTAACCATGACTTTACCGGCTGAGGGTATGGCTTTAAACTTTTTCTTGGTAGGGGAGTGGGTGTGGCGCCACTCCATTGATTGCCGTTTTGTTTCAGGTTCGAAGTGATGAACCCGTGTTTCATCGCCTGTAACAATCTTTGTCAAGAAATTGTCACCCTCAGCCACATGACGAGCAAGCAGTTCCGCACACATGGTTCTCCTTTGCTCTTTATGGTGTTCGGTTAGACAACGAGGTACCCAGCGGGAACAAACCTTTGAATATCCCAACTGGTGAACAATTGTGACAGCACTACCAACAGAGATGTCAAGTTGAGCACTGAGTTGTTTGATGGTGATCCGTCGATCATCTCGAACGAGTGTGTTCGCACGCTCCGCCATTGCAGGAGTCACAGCTGTGCACGGCCGGCCCGCACGCGGGAGATCAGACAGTCTTGCTTGACCTTGCGGCGATGATGATACACGCTTTGCCCAACGACTCACCGTGCTTTTGTCCACTGCCAGATCACCGTAGACATTCTGCAAGCGCCTATGAATATCTGAGATGCCCTGGTTTTCCGCCAGAAGAAACTCGATCACTGCCCGTTGTTTGCAACGCACATTCTTCACAGACGCCATTTTAACAGCTCCGTACAGCGCTGCCACCTGTCGGAAGTCAATGAAACTATACGAGACGAAGCGGGAATGTTTGAAAATATTCCACAAGAAATTTCCGGTTTTTTCAACCAAAATTGGCCGAGAAAAAAAATGTGTTGCATTACTTATTGAACTGCCCTCGTAGTACGTCGACTGTGACGGACTGCCGCAGACTCGAATTGCCACTGAGCTGCGCCTTCACTGCCAGTCCGCCTGGTTTGACCTCATACGCTTCCACGACCGCTGAGAGGTTTCTCCTCAGTCCGTTTTGCCGCTGAGTCAAAGACACAGGGTTGCTTCATTCGCCAGTTCCGCTATTTCGATGGTCCCCATCTCCGCCTTCACTTCTTTGAAATCTTCACAGTACCCTGGCAAGAGGCCCACATGGGGTACTATCAACTGGGACATGTGAGCAGACACTTTCTAACGACGTGATACTCCTCCCCTCCTCCTTTCTCAACCTGACACGGGACCGGCTATAGCGGTCACGATCACAGTGTAAGTGTTATGTGTAATAGTGCAGTGGTCATACAACTAAAAAGCTAACAGAAATTGAATATAAAGTGAGAAAAGCGGGAAAACCATGAACAGCGAACTTGAAAAACACTGCTTACAGAACAATTTAATTTAAATTAACCATTACAGTTACTAAAATTCGTACTTAGAAGAATACTAAAAAGTAGTTTGAAAACATATATTTCATACCAAGTGACACAGATACTGAGTGAAAGATAGAATTCACAATTGTAATAAAAGAATATATAAAGTACATAGGCAATCACAGTAACGTAAATGATGCAGGAAAACGGAGGAATAAAAAGAGACAGACCCATCCTCACTCAGCAACCTGCACATGCTGCGTCACATGTGATGCAGCGTGTGACGCAGCATGTGAAGGTTGCTGAGTGTGGACGGGTTACTCTTGTAACCGAAATTGCGGATCTGAAGATGGTTCTAGAGGAGCCGAAACCGGTCATGTGAAATAAACATTTTTTCAATAAAGATGTATTATAAGTAACATTGTATAAATAGTGATTGCGGTATCCCTGCAGACATTATGTCTGTTTTTGCAATGATTAAGTGAACTTTAGAAGAGAAGAATACTGTGTTTCATTCAATATTATATCACTACCATAGGTCAGGTGTTTCCTGGTTTCCAGAGTTTACCAACAGGCTGAGTTTGCGGTTTTAGTTGCGAAGTGAAGGACGTGGGACCTTGGTCGATAGCTGTGACGCTCACTCGTTACGTGGTCAGGAACTGTGGAGTCTAAATTCTGCGACGTCCAGCTGCGTTCAACTTCAGCCAACCTAACATCTGTGTCACCTCCGGGTGACAGTCAGAACAAGTAATTTCTGTACCCCACTCAGGCTTGTAATTGTGACTCCTCATTGCTATTGAGTATACAATGCGCTGAAGTGTTCCTCACACAGCAAGAAGTCATACTGTTGCAGGAATTCACAGTTTATGCTACACCTATAATGCGTATGGTATTGTAAACCACTTCCTACAGACTCTAGAAAGAACGGCAGTGGTAACGTAGAGAAGTGACACAATTTTCAATTTTTGTTTCCTATGCAAATTGTAGTCAATCTGGGCAAGGTTGTTGTCATTAGTTTAGACAATAAATTTTATTTCGTCTAAGAATTTTTTGAAACCGTCTTCGGACATGGGAACAGATATGAGGCGGTGCGTTACTGGGTGTTGTGAGCAAGAAACTATTACTGCGTCTCTGTTTTTGAAACGATTTGTTTATGTACTTAGGTCAGTAGTTACACTGGGGATATGCATGAATTTGTTGCCAGTCACCCGTTTGAAGTGAATGTTTTAGGTAGACTGCTAAAGTTACGAAAATTAGTGTTGAGTTGTCTTGTAGTGCCTGTACATACAGTTATGTACACACAGTGCTTTGTTTTTTCATTTGATGTTGATCTATCGGGAGGCGACGGAAGAATCAGTTAAGACGGTAACTGTACGTTATAATTACCATTTTAGACAATCCATCTACCCTTAGTAATTGTTTTGCCCTTTGCGGTAAAGGATAGTACGGACATCACCATTTTTAAATTTCCAAATTTCTGAAATTTTTAATCACTTGAGAGTCATTAAATGGTTACACTCAAGTTAATTGCTAACTTTAGTACCATGAGTGACATCATTGGCCACGAATACACTCGTGTATTGTCTGTGACATGTAACCAAACAGCCTTTGAATCTCTTTTTTTTTTTTCAATTTCTTGATAAATCTGAAACAACGCTGTTTCAGCGGACGAGGATTCCTGCCTGGAGCGTTGTATCAAAATGAGCGTCTTCCCATAAAATCCTAGATATATTATGGGGGTCACAAATCAGGGGACATAGTAAAGCAACTCAAGGTCTTCGAGATCTGACAAATGCGAATTGCAGTGGAAGTTCTTGTATTATCCACTTGGAATACGTCGCGTGCTAGGCTTTGTCTAAGGGTAACGTGTTTCACTAGTAATCAAGGCGTCTTGGGTCATATGTTCGAACCTAGCTTAAATCAGAATAAAAATCATCAGCTTTGCCACTGAAGACTTCCGGCGTAAGAAATCACCCTCGCTCTACCAATGGCCCTCCCAAAGCGGACGGAGGAGCGGACAGACCTTCACAGTACCCTCTTGCCCTTGATGCGGGATACTGCGTTAAAAGGCAGTAGAGTCACAATGATAAACGACATCACGACGCAGAAAGCAAAGGAAACCACTGCATTACACATACATAATGTACACTACGTGGTCAAAAGTATCCGGCCACCACCAAAAACGTACGTTTCACATATCAGGTGCATTGTCTGCCATCAACTGCCAGGTACTCCACATCAGCGACCTCAGTATTCACTAGACATAGTGAAAGAGCAGAATGAGGTGCTCCGTGGAACTCAGGGACTTCGAACGTGGTCAGATGATTGCGTGTCACTTGTGTCATATGTCTGTACGCGAGATTTCCACACTCCTAAACATTTCTACGTCCACTTGTAACGTCTACGCTCGGGCGTACGTTAACTCTTTAAAGCCTGTACTATGGTAAGTTGACGGGCTTCACCTTATAAGAAAGGATTTTAGTAAATATGTTGACCGCGTGTACCTGAATGGAGGCAAAATCAGACTTACACCCACTCAGTAACAACAATGATACGTCAAGCAAGTCTAAAGTGCAACTACACGTTTGGACAGACAAGAAACATACACAGCAGATGCTACCAATTATTAATAATACGGTCGCCAGCCTAATTAGGCATTAAGTGAGTTTTTTCCTTGTACAAGTGGATGTACGTACAAGCATAACAACACGTAGTAATACTGCATTAAATGGTAAATTTTAGAACCAGAAAAATCTACTGAACTAATATTTTCACTTTCTGTACTAATTTGGACAAGCTATAAATACACAACATTACACTATAATGATTACTACAAACTGCGTTATGTCTATTGATCCGACTGAAATCAGGCATAGGTTACCCTAGAAATAGCACTTTTGAAACACACATACAAAGTCAATTTTAAGAAGGGTAAACACTGATAAATTTAGGTTTTGTATTGACTTTAACTTTGCTGGTCAAATCAGTACAGTACACTTCAGAATTCAAATGAATAGAAAATAAAAAAGGGGGGGGGGGGGAACCCTGAAACTATTATGATCGCTGTAGTGAAAGTTTGATTTTTGAGAGCATTAAGTATTCAAGATTTCCAAAATATGATTTACCGTTCTTTTTGTCTTATTTCCTGCTCATTTGACTACCGTTATTTTTGTCTCAATTTAAATAAACTTCATTACTGAACTAATTTCAACATTATCTTCCAACTTTGCCATACCTATATTATTCGTCCAGTATTTCATTAACAACAAAGTTCTCTAAACATCATTCTAACATAGATAGGTCTGCAGGTAATTATTATTAACATAAACTTTAAATCTTCATCTTGGGATACTCGGATTGCACAACATGTGGAAAGGACCCTGTCTAGGTTAGTTGTGAGGATAATTAATTGATAGGACAGTTCTGGTAAAATTTAAGTTGTTATTGAACAGTATGTAGCAAAAGTGACACTGGTCCACACGAATACAATACTGAAAGTTTCAACCTGTTCGTATCGATGAGGAGGTCGGCAGGCGGCGAGATGACGAGGCACAAAGCACACGTGCAATTACAGCAATGGCTCATGAAATATCAGCACTTTACTTCTTCATGGCGTCGCAATGCTTTTCCATTAAGTGCCTATGGAATATTGTCATGCTGTATAGACGTCGGAAACAGCGCATCCGAGGCTCAACGAAACCACTTTTTCCAGGAGAGCCTTCTCGATCCAGCACGTGTTTCTCAGATCGATGCCCAACTCCGACTACTACTGCTGAGCCCGTTATGCCGTACCGCGCCCGTGTGCATTTTTCCACGCTCGCCTGCCTCCACCTTTTACCGCTCCCCTACAGACAGGGTATTCACCAAAGGTTTTACATTCTACTTATCCTAATACATTACCTACGTATGGACCAGGCATACAATTACATCTTTCACATCTTACAATATTTCCAACATTAGTTCCACTTCCCTTTGATTACAACATTACTTGAAATTTGACATAAATATTAAAATTTACATCGAAAATTGTTTATAGCTCCTTCAACATAATGGCATGAAACAAAAAAAAAATGAAATCAGAACATCGATTATACTGATTTATTGAAATTCAGAAGAAAAAAATTTATTACATATACAGTAGGATAACGTTAGTGTTGTTACACACTGTTTCCGATGTGATAGTGAAGTGGAAACGTGAAGAGACCCGTACAGCACAAATGAGTACACGCTGACCTTGTCTGTTGACTGACAGAGACCGCAGATAGTTGAAGTGGGTCGTAATGTGTAGCAGGAAGACATCTGTCCAGACCATTACACAGGAATTTCAAACTGCATCAAGATCCGCTGCAATTACTATCACAGTTAGGCGGGAGTTGAGAAAACTTGGATTTTGTGGTAGAGTGGCTGCTCATAACCCATAACCACGCTGGTAAATGCCAAACGACGCCTCGCTTGGAGTAAGGAGCGTAAACATTAGACGATTGAAGAGTGGAAAAACGTTCTGTGGAGTGAGAAGTCACGGAACACAATGTGGAGATCCGACGGCAGGGTGTGGGTATGGCGAATGCCAGGTGAACGTCATCTGCCAGCGTGTATAGTGCCAACAGCAAAATTCGGAGGCGGTGTTGTTATGGTGAGGTCGTGGAGGGGGCTTGTACCCCTTGCAGTTTTGCGTGGTAATATCGCAGCACAGGCTTACACTGATGTTTTAAGCACCTTCTTCCTTCGCACTGTTAAAGAACAATTGAGGGATGGCGCTTGCATGTTTCAACACGATCAAGCATCTGTTCATATTGAAGGACTTTGGTGGAGTGTTTACACAACAGTAACATCCCTGTAATGGATTGGCCTCCACAGAGTCCTTTCTTGAATACTATAAAACACCTTTGGGACGTTTTGGGACGCCGACTTCGTGCCAGGCCTCACTGACCGTCATGAATACCTCTCGTTAGTGCAGCACTCCGTGAAGAATGGCTGCCATTCCCCAAGAAATCTTCCAGGGAAGCTAGGAAATTTCAAACGCAGGGCCTATGAGGATGTTGAGCGGGTAATTCAGCACGTAGTGACAGCTGCAACTCTAATTGTCTTGTGAGGTTGTAATATGGTTGTACGGGAAGGAATGTAAGAACGGGTTAATGGAGGGTAATAGGCTTAGTAAAAAGAGCGAGAGATGAAAGATTAATCGAATTCCACAATAAAGTTCAGTTAATAGTTGCAAATTCACTGATAAAAGTCACAAGAGGTTCAAATGGTTCAAACGGCTCTGTGCACTATGGGACTTAACATCTGAGGTCATCCCCTAGAACTTAGAAGTACTTAAACCTAAGTAACCTAAGGACATCACACACATCCATGTCCGAGGCAGGATTCGAACCTGCGACCGTAGCAGTAGCGCGGTTCCAGACTGAAGCGCCTAGAACCGCTCGGCCAGCGCGGTCGGCTAGTCACAAGAGGAAGAGATAGATTTGGAAGAGGTCTGGAGATAGGAAAAGATTCCAGTTCGTTTATACCGTGGTCAGACAGAGATTGTGAAATCAGATACTCCATAGTAAGACGTACCGAGAAGCAGATATAGACTCAGATCACATTCTAGTAATGAGAAGAAGAATCTGAAGTTTACGAGATTCGTATGGAAGAATTGGTGTAGAACGTAGTGGAATACTAAACCACTGAAGAAGATGAGACTGGTTCAAATTAGCTAAAGATGTTGACGTTGCGATAAGGACTAGCAGTCCGCAGCCCGTGGTCGTGCGGTAGCGTTCTCGCTTCCCGCGCCCGGGTTCCCGGGTTCGATTCCCGGCGGGGTCAGATATTTTCTCTGCCTCGTGATGACTGGGTGTTGTGTGATGTCCTTAGGTTAGTTAGGTTTAAGTAGTTCTAAGTTCTAGGGGACTGATGACCATAGATGTTGTGTCCCATAGTGCTCAGAGCCAAGGACTAGCATTTGATTTGAAAAGAGGCAGACGACCCTAAAACCAGCAATCACGGAAGTTGGAAAGACAAAAATAAGTGCTAGGAAGATAGCTGCCAAGAAACCTTGGGGAACAAAATACTTCTACTGACCGAAAAAGGAAGGAAGTAAAAGGATCCTCGTGGAATGACAGGAACACAACAATATAAATCACTCTAGAATAAAACAAATAGAAAGTGCAAGGAAGCCAAGACGAAATTGTAGCTGGAAAAATGAGGAAGAATCGAAAAAGCAATTTACGTGGGAAATTATGACTCGCATGTAAGAAAGTTAAGACAACCTTCGGTGAAGTAAAAACCAAGGGCAGATATTGAGAGTGGAGTGTTAATGCCACTGTTAAACGCAGAGGAGGGAGCGAAAGTTTACATTTAAGGGCTCAGTGTGGTGGAGGAGCTGTCTGATGACGTGAGAGAAGAAGAAATACCAGTCGATATGGAAGAGCTAGTGGAACCAGTACTCGAGTTATAATTTTTAAGAGCTTTGGAAGACCAAAAAAGGCAAAATAGACTGTTTAAATTTCATTGTCATTCCTAAAATCAGTTCGGGATGTGACAGGCAAAGAACTATACGAGTTGGTGTGCAGAACCTATCAGATTGGCGGCTTGACATCAGACCTTCGGAAAAACGTCGTTCATAAAGTTATCAAGATAGCAGGAACAGAAACGTGCGAAAACTATAGCACACTCAGCTTAATAACCCACGCTTCCAAGCTCCTCAAAAGTCTGATACAGAAAATAAAGAAAAAGAAAACTGAGGCTCTCTTAGATGGCGATCAGTTTTTGTTTAGGAGAGGTAAAGGCACCAGAGAGGCAATCCTGACTTTTCACTTGATAATGGAAGCAAGAAAAGAGAAAAATCAAGACACTTTCATACGATTTGTCTATTTCGAAAAATCGTTTGACAATGTAAAATGGTGTAAACCGTTCGAAATCCTGAGGAAAATGCGAATAAGCAGTAGTGAAAGGCGGGTACAAGAGGGAACAATAAGATTGGAAGACCAAGGGTGAAGTGCTCGGATGAAGAAGGAGTAAGACAGGGAATGCGTCTTTCGCGCATTCTCTTCAATCCACACAATGAAAAAGCAATAAGGAAGTAAAAGAAATGTTCTAGAGTGGAATAAAATTCGGAATGAAAAGGAATTAATGATGAGATTCGATGGTGACGGGGCTAACAGCAGTGAAGGGGAAGAACAATTACAAGATTTGTTGAATGTAATGAATAGTCAGCTCAGTACATTATGTGGATTGGGAGTAAACCGAGGAAAGACTAAATTAATGAGAAGTAGCAGAAAATGAGAACAGCTAGAGACTTAACATCGCAACTGGTGATCAAGAAGTCGATGAAGTAAAAGAGCTCTGCTACCTTGTATACAAAATAACGGATGTAGTAATGAGGACACGAAATGCAGGCGAGGACAGGCAAAGAGGGCAGTGCTGGTAAAGGGAATTCTATTGGTATTAAACGTAGGCCAACATTTGAGAAAGAATTTCCTGACACTGTACGTTTGGAACACAGAAGTTTATGGTAAAGGATGATGGAGTTTAGGATAGACGAAACAAAAGAAAATCGAAGCGTTTGATGTGTAGTGAAAGAGATAAATAGTTGAAAAATTAGGTGGACTGGTAAGAAAAAGAGTATTTCTCCGCAGAGTCGGAGAAGAAAGGAATGCAGGGAAAACACTGGCAAGAAAACAAGCAGGATGGTAGGACACGTGTTACATCAGGGAATAACTCCCATGGCACTAGAGGGAGCTGTGAGGAAGACAGGTTTTGGAATATCTAAATGACGGAGTATAGGGTGCGACTGCTCCTCTGAGACGAAGAGGTTAACACATGAGAGGGACTGGTGCTGTAACCCATCAGTCTAGTCGGAACACTGATGAATAAAAAGAACGTATCCAAGGCATGAAAGGTGGGACAACAGGGTTTGCTATAGTGGCGGACATTCAACCATCTTTCAAAGGTTATCTGATCACTCCTTTTGTCATCTTCAATTATTCCTCACATAATAATTTCAGGTATCTGAGAGATCTGGGTGTATACTTAAGTTGCCAATGGGCACGACGACTACCCGCGCCCCACAAACAACAGGTACACTTATTACTAAAATACCATACAATGGCTGTAAAATGTCATAACTTACGGCTGGACATGTCATATCTACTAAAATGTCACTAGAGATTCATCCGACCGCGGCATAACGATTCGGAATATTTAAATAAGTACCACAGAAACCCACACTATGTCTTGGTTCACCCTGGCTGTACATTATGCGTTGTTGTCTATAGTATGGTGACAGCGGTAAACAACACAACTGTAGCCTATTTATTTATTTACTTAACCAGATTTGATTAGGGCCACCAGACCTTCTCTTATATTGGGTCAGGGTTCCACATATAAGGTACATTTTTTACATCATGGTTTTCTAAAAAATAACAGTTTTAATTTAAGTAGTATTTAAATGATTTAAGTGCCTGAAATTTCAGTGTGACTAAATAATACTGACAATCAACTATTAAAGCTATTCCTGGCAGTACCTGCTGCAGCTGCTACCACTAATAGTGATAGTAATAATAGTGATAATAATAATAATGGCAATAATTACAATATTGTTAGTGGCACATATAAGCCGAATTCATAGGTATAATAGATGTTCTATGATACAGCGAGTTCTGGTGAAATGAAAGTTAAGTAGATTGTGTCAACTAAGAATACCGGAAAAAAAGTGGAAGATCTGGTTGGAAAGAAGGATTTACAAGGGAAACGAGCGCGTACAGCGACAGTGTTAATCGTTAGTGTAGCATTAGTACATATTTTACTAACTATTTTCTGAAGCTGGATGCAGTATACAATTCTCTAACATAATGTGGGAGGTTATTCCAGCGTCAGGTTCCTGCAACTGAGAAGGACTTGGTGCAAGTGACTAGACATTGGAGTAGAACAGAATGTATTTTGCTGTGATAGGAACGGGTGTTTCAGTCTTGTTGTTTACATGATAGCCTTTAGATCGAGGAGAAATATGCGGGTCAGTGTTCGTTCATAAGACAGTGCAGAAGACAGATGGTATGAAAATCTCTGCCATGTCTGCACCAGCTAGGATAGCCGTGTGCGCGACGATGAAATACGATCAAAGAGTCGAAAAACACAGATATATCGAAAACAGTCAATTACAACCAGATCAGGCGCTGTAAGCATTTTTGAGATACATCTGCCAGTGTACCATCTCTGCAATTAAAACTGGAAGTGTTTATACAAGTTCCTTTTCAGGTAGAGATGCGCAGATTTAGACTTTCAGCTGTTATGACTCCTTGACCATTTGCTGAAGGAGAGAAATTGATATTTGTCCCACTTAGGATAAAAGATGTTAGGGATTCCCGATATTTCGGGCTAATGAGCCTAGAATAGCCAACTAGGATCACTTGGGTTTTGGATGATTTGCGATTTAAACCTATACCCTGCACCCATTTTAATAGTGCACACAGGTCGGTTCCTGACATTCTCGAAAACAGTCATCAGGTTTATTGGTTTTGCTCTTAGATACAAGTAGAATCCGTCGGAGTACATACGGTATTTGCAGAAGAACGAAACGGATGACACATCATTTACTTGCAGTGGAAACCTCCATTGTGAGTTTGTGGTGCCAGACATGTCGCATTGATGGAGAGATGTCATGTATGCGTGAAACGATTGAACTGCACTTGTCGAGAAAATTGAGCTGCTAAGTCTATTCCCGACAGTTCATGGTGGCACCCTGTCTGTAAGCTCTGCACAGTTTTCAGCCACTGTCCTCCGCCTATTCGTCAAAGGCTGACGAGCACTACGAAGATCTTCTAATGATGCGCTCCTTCTGAAATGACTGGTGGTACTCTTCCTGCCATACTGTCTCGTCAAGACTCAACTGTAGCAACTGCAGCCAAATTTCTGTTCTATCTGTCGGTAAGATGCTCCAATGTTCCACATGCCGATAGTTAAACCTTTCCCAACAATCCGAAATACGGCGATAGGTTCCATCCTCATATCCTCTGGACATGCTTCGCTGCGATATCTACCTGAAAAGACGGATGACGTTAGACACACCCAAAACAAAACATGCACAAACATCACTCGTAATCTGATCGGATTTTTTCCTATACTGAGAGTAAAATCGCGTAATTATAATATCCCACATGCATGGAAAATTGGAATATCAGTCTGGTGGCCTTCAGGTCAAGGTGTTTACGCTATAACACCACTTCTGTACTTAATAAATAGCGATCATCTGCCATCAGAATTTATTATGCATGCTAATCTAATTTATGTTTGTTATTGGAACCTGATTTACAAAGTGATTTAACAATGACGAAACATGAAATTGCAGTCTAAAGACGAGTAATATATGAAACGTATTTCAAGTTTTAGTGATTCTGTCCGGACCAGCCACAACGTTAGAGGACAGGGTGCGTATAAAACGTGCACTGGGTGTACACAACGAGGCGCAGCGAGAGATGACGCCAATTTCAGTGGGGCCAGAATGCGTTCATTTGGTGACATTGCCAACAGAATGGGGTGATTTCGTAAAGCGTAAACGATGCCAGCTAATAGAATACATGTGCGATTCGCGCTTAATTTCTCCCGTCGTTATCTGGAACGGTTTGAAATACAACGAGTGCGTGTTTGCCGGCTACCGATGAACAAGGAGTGTTTGTTTACTGATTGGACGGGACTCGCAGCAGCGTTCTGTTTGGAAAACGAGATGTGTCTTTTCGAATAAACGCGACCGAGGCAGTGACAGAATAGGCTTTCATTTACGCTGAACACGCTAGAACGGTAAAAAAACCTCACGGATACAGACACGTGACAACCAGAACTTACCCGGAATACCTCGAAATTGTTTACAGCGCCGTAAGACGACTTTTTATTTGTGGCGCATAAATACGTTAGTAGTCATGCAACATCATTAAACGTCAGCTAAACGTTCGATCGTTTAGATTTCAGTTTGGAAGAGTTATCTGTCATACAGAGGCAGTTATAATCTGTAACGCAAACAGAAAAATGTTGATATGGAGTTGGATCAATTTGCGTTCACGGATGAGCATAAGAAAGACATTTCAAAAAAGACCGTTTTCAGTACATACGATAATAGGTTTAGAGTTTACTCTACAACCTAAAAATAACTAATCGTGATATAAATACATGTATATTAGAATGCGCTAAATACATTGATTCTGTATGGGAAAACTTCTGTAAAACTTTTTTTTTTCCTTTTCAATTTGTTGGCTTTCGGAATGTGTCCCTACAGCTATCTCAACGGAGGAAATACGTTACAGTTTGTTTTGTCAGTTCATGGTAGACATTAGTTTACTTCGTACCCTGTACAAAGTTACAAAGGCTTAACAAGGAACTGATTCAACACAAAACAAGATTTACAAAAGAATATACTAAAACGAGCAAACGAAACGAAAATGGAACACTGGATGCACAGTGGTAGTATACTACAAAAGTCCTACTATCTAATTTGGTACGCATTTTGGATGTTTCCAGTTCAGTCCATATCAACGACTATGTATCTAAATTAAGAGCTGTTTATAAAGCTGCGATTAGAAATTGCATATTTGTTCAGGTCTATAAGTAGCACCAAAACAGAACACGAGAAAGTCTACAGGAACCAGAGGTGTCATATACGGCCACACGTATAGATACACCTGTATTCAGACACACACACAGAGATGAGAAGTACATATGTCGTACATTTAGAGGCTGAGCGATTCATATTCCGCAGAGTAGCATGAGGGGATATAGTCATTTGGCCTTCACCTGGCGTTCTAAGTAGCAAGAGGATTATATAAAAGCAGGGCAGGGAGCTGGTGTAGATGTCGACACTGTTGACTAGCTCGTACTGTAGCTTATATGTTGCTTATCGCTGCATGCTGAAAGGTTTTGGAGACTACTTGGCAACTAATGACCAAACTCCCGAAGATTAGCTGGGATACGCGTTCCGAGGACATTGCAGAAATACATTGAAGAACCGAAGAAACTGATACACCTGCCAAATACCTTGTAGGCCCCGCGAGCATCCGAAAGGCCGCAACGCGACGTGGCTTGGACTCGACTAACGTCTGAAGCAGTGCTGGAGGGAACTGACTCCGTGAATCCTGCAGGGCTGTCCATAAATGCGTAAAAGTACGACGGGGCGGAGACCTCTTCTGAACAGCACGTTTCAAGGGATCTCAGATATTCTCAATAATGTTCATGTCTCGGGAGCCTGGTGTCCAACGGACGTGCATGAACTCAGAAGAGTGTTCCTGGTGCTACTCTGCAGCAATTCTGGGCGTGTGGCTACCCATTGTCTTGCTGGAATTGCCCAAGTCGTCGGAATGCACAATGGACATGCATCCGCAAGTGATCAGATAGGATGCTTACATACGTGTTACCAGTCAGAGTCGTATCTAGATGTATCAGGGGTCCCACGCTCCACGCCATTACACAGCCTCCACCAGCATGAACAGTCCCTTGCTGACATGCCGGGTCCATGGATTCATGAGGTTGTCTCCATACACAAACCCGTCCATCCGCTTTATACCAGTTGAAACGAAACTCGTCCGACCAGGCAAAATTTTTCAAATCGTCAACAGTTCAATGTCGGTGCTGACGGGCCCACGTGAGGCGTAAAGCCTTGTGTCGTGCAGCCATCAAGGGCAGACGAGTGGGCCTTCGGCTCCGAAACCCATATTGATGATGTTTCGTTGAATGGTTCGCACGCTGCCCTCGTCGATGATGTTTTATTGAATGGTTTGCACACTGAAAGTTGTTAATGGCCCAGAACTGTAATCTGCAGCAATTCTGTCACGCCGAACGATTCTCTTCAGTCGTCGTTGGTCCCGTTCCTGCAGGATCTCTTTCTGCCAGCAGGAATGCCGGAGAATTGATGGTTTACCGGATTCCTGGTATTCACGGTACATTCATGAAATCGTCGTACGGGAAAATCCCCACTTCATCGCTGCCTCGTAGATGCTGTGTCCAATCACTCATGCGCCGACTTTAACACCACGCTCAAACTCAGATAAATCTTGATAACCTGTCATTGTAACAGCAGTAACCAATCTAGCAACTGCGCAGACACTTGTTGTCCTATATAAGCGTTACCGACCGCAGCGCCGTATTTTGCCTGTTCACATATCTCTGTATTTGAATACGCTTTCCTATACCAGTTACTTTGGAACTTCATTGTATATGGTCTATATCTTTTTCCTTTCCGTAAACACAATGGGGGCGGGGGAGGGGGGAGGGGGATCACCTAGGTTCGTTGTTCGTTGAATTTACAATGATTAAATTTCAAACTTGCTATAACTAATGTGAAGCAACTGCAAAGTTTCGAGTTCTATACAAGGTGATTCAGTTGATATGTCCCTCTCAGATATTTTCGGAAACGATGAAGGAATCATAGTTCCGTTTCCAGTATTGTGAATCGAAAAAAAGTCGTAAATAAATGATATACAGTCCCTTTTCATAGCCAGACATATCACAGAGGTACCAATATCAACTTCGTTTTTTAAACGAAACTCTGATATTCTTGGAAACGTTGTCAGTCTACGCAACTAAATGAAATGCTGAGTGTTTTGTGCCATATGCGTATCCTTTCTTTTTATTTGTGATACATCTTTAGTGGCCGGCAATATATGTTTGTTTTATGTCGATTACAATTCAGATTTATAACACTTAAAGATAGATTATTACATTAAAATTTTTTGTTATTATCTTGTTGTTAGGTGAGAAATAAGTTTTTCGGTGAAAGTTCAAATGGTTCAAATGGCTCTGAGCACTATGGGACTTAACATCTGAGCTCATCAATCCCCTAGAACTTCGAACTACTTAAAGCTAACTAACCTAAGGACATCACACACATTCATGCCCGAGGCAGGATTCTAACCTGCGACCGTAGCGGTCGTGCCGTTCCAGGCTGTAGCCCCTAGAACTGCTCGGCCACTCTGGCCGGCGGTGAAAGTTGCGTTAGGCTAATATACTATTTGCTTCTACTGATGTTTTATGATCTTGTTAATCCATATGGGCAATGGTTTAGATCATCTAAGTGGAACTCCTGGCCGACAATTATAGATTAAAAAGATCCATTTCGTAAGTGAAATTTGGCTCACGACGCCTGCGCCGCGAAACGTTTTTTCTTGTCTAACAGTAAGGGAATAACAAAGACCTGTAATGTAGCACTATATCTGTGATTATTACAGATAGTAAGACAGTTATTAAACACATAAACTAAACATATGTTACAGGTCACTGAACATGCTTCACAAACAAAAAGAAACGAATGATATACTACACAAAACAAGCAGCCTTTCATTTAGTTGTATAGAAGCAACTTAAATTCGATAGAAAACACGAAAAAAGTATTAATTTCTGTTGCTGCTGTCGTTGCTCTAAAAGATACATATTCAACGGCGCTTCGCTCTTCTAAGTAGGATTAGCAATTTCGAAAATATTGTTACATACGAAAATAGGATATGGTATCTGTTTTTGAAGTGAAATCTGTTTTGTGTGGAAATTTGTCTTGTTATATAGAACTGTCATGCAGCTATGAAATTATACTTACAAATACGGGATAATGGAGAAAAGTTCAGTTTAATACAGATACCCATCACAAAAGACTACCTCTTGTTGGACTGACACACTGTTTGGAAGGCAACGCACTTAGCATCAAAGGATAATTCGCCAAGTAACTATGTTAGTATTTCTGCTCATGTCTTGCAAGTCAGATGCGTATGAAAAATTAAATGGATCTGAAAATCAGAGATTGAAGCATGAATATCGTTAAATAGTTTATTCGTGTATTGAAATTAATGGTAACATACATGCTTATATTGCTAAATTGTATTGCCAACAGCAACAAAAAGGAAATGACAAAGGTATATGGACAAAAATACTTCCATAAAATTCCTTTCGCGTTGTGGAGTGTTCCTAGTGCCCACCACCTACCAATACACGTTTACATTCGCATCTGTTAGCACATCTGAACAGCCTGATCGTCGAAACTTAGTTACGGACTTCTTACTTGAATATATCCCAGAGGATAAATTCAAGTGGTATCAAAACAAGTGGACGCGCATAGCTAACGATAACTCCTTTTCAATTCCGAGAGTTTTCCTAGCCACTCACTGTGCTGGGGTATAGGAAGAAGTACTTCCTCCAGAAGAACCGGCAGCTCTCCTGTAAGAAATTTTACACATTTGTTACTCGTTAAGCTTTCCTCAAAGAATTAAGAACCAACACATGCGGTCTCCAACAGTTCCACACAAAACGATCCCGTTACACTGCCTCTGATATCCAACCTGATTCAGCCAGCGTGGATTCTTAGCACCTTAGTAGATATTGTAGTGCGTTAACGCAGAACCGATTCACACTGGAAAAAATTAGTTACGACTTTGGTCAACAGGTGCAAGTATGGTGCTGTATAACGTCTCGTCGACGTCTTCGGTGCTCCTACTGAACAAGCGGTGCTTAATAATATCACTTATACGATCTTTTACGAATGCTTTCATATGGAGACATTTCCACATTTCTTTCTTGCATTCATACTCTAGCTTTGCACACGGTATCCAAAATTGGAAGTAACATTTTTGCAACATAAATCGGTTCTTCATTAACGCATTAGAGCATCTACCAAATTTCGCAGCCATGAGCTAATTACATCGCATACTGGACCTCTGTGAGTAGCTGCACTTTAAATCTAACCGCCCAGTATCTCCATTGGTAAAGAGAATTATTTGAAAAAGAGCTTCCTGTCTAGATGTCACATCAGAACCGAACGAAATGGCTCTGAGCACTATGGGACTCAACTGCTGTGGTCATCAGTCCCCTAGAACTTAGAACTACTTAAACCTAACTAACCTAAAGACATCACACACACCCATGCCCGAGGCAGGATTCGGACCTGCGACCGTAGCAACAGCGCGGCTCCGGACTGGAGCGCCTAGAACCGCACGGCCATCGCGGCCGGCAGAATCGAACGAATAAACATCTCTTTTTCTGAAAATTGTGCTGGTTAATCAGCTGGAGAAGTAACACATGGTAAGGTCGAAAGGTGTATGCACACAAAATGTGAACAAAGCGTTTTTGGACACCGTCAGTCTGGATACCTTTGCGCCCACAACTCAGCTGCGTTTCTTTTGCATTCTCCGCAAAGAAGTAGAGTATCTAGTTTAGCTAGATTTGTGAAAGGAATCCATCTATTCATTTTTTTTTCCAAAATAACCTTGCACTCGATACACGTGATCAATGCAGACAGAATAAAAGCTTCATTTACTCTCTACTCTTTTTATACCGATAACAGAAGAAGTTACAATATTTACTGTTGTCTAAGAAGAAAACTCTAACATCAAAAGAGCAAATGTAGCTTGGAGATATAATTGTGAAATATAAATCACGTTATCAGAGAGAGAAAATATATGGCTGCCCAAGGACCGCGAATGCACTTCAGACATGACATCGACATCCCAGCTGTTAGACCATGTAAGAGTAGATCTAGAATTAGCCTTTCAAATCGACATAGCTATAAAAGTACAGTGTGCAGAATTCATTAAACAGGCACAGCACAAACAATAACTACTACATTATAGGATGAGCAAGGAATTCAAGTTGATGAGTAAACTCAAAATTAAAATCGAAAAAATCGAAGATAGTAATGTGATTGTGTTTAAAGAAAATAAAGGAGGGACTGCAGTGCTGTTAAATAAAACAAATTATACAAATGAAGTGGAAGAACTTTTCCAATCAGTTCAGTTACTAAAACAACAGAAAGATCCAACACATAAATATAGTAATGAGGGTAAGTAGTTAGCAAACAAGTGCTGCAATATTTTTTTTCTGATTATTATTGTAAGAATATATAAAATAAATCGTAGGGCAACGCACAATATTTCCAAAAGTATCAACAGACTGATGAAGAAAAAGCTGAGCTTCAAAGAGAAATATAGCATGTTAAGATTCCAATAAATGCAAAATTAGCCAATTTTCACTAGCACATCCTTGGTTCAAGAATCATAAAAGAAGGTTGTATACCTGGAAGAATCCTGGAGATACTAAAAGGTATCAGATAGATTATATAATGGTAAGACAGAGATTTAGGAACCAGGTTTTAAATTGTAAGACATTTCCTGGGGCAGATGTGGATTCTGACCACAATCTATTGGTTATGAACTGCAGATTGAAACTGAAGAAACTGCAAAAAGGTGGGAATTTAAGGAGATGGGACCTGGATAAACTGAAAGAACCAGAGGTTGTACAGTGTTTCAGGGAGAGCATAAGGGAACAATTGACAGGAATGGGGGAAAGAAATACAGTAGAAGAAGAATGGGTAGCTCTGAGGGATGAAGTAGTGAAGGCAGCAGAGGATCGAGTAGGTAAAAAGACGAGGGCTAATAGAAATCCTTGAGTAACAGAAGAAATATTGAATTTAATTGATGAAAGGAGAAAATATAAAAATGCAGTAAATGAAGCAGGCAAAAAGGAATACAAACGTCTCAAAAATGATATCGACAGGAAGTGCAAAATGGCTAAGCAAGGATGGCTAGAGGACAAATGTAAGGATGTAGAGGCTTGTCTCACTAGGGGTAAGATAGATACTGCCTACAGGAAAATTAAAGAGACCTTTGGAGAGAAGAGAACCACTTGTATGAATATCAAGAGCTCAGATTGCAACCCAGTTCTAAGCAAAGAAGGGAAGGCAGAAAGGTGGAAGGAGTATATAGAGGGTTTATACAAGGGCGATGTACTTGAGGACAATATTATGGAAATGGAAGAGGATGTAGATGAAGACGAAATGGGAAATAAGTTACTGCGTGAAGAGTTTGACAGAGCACTGAAAGACCTGAGTCGAAACAAGGCCCCGGGAGTAGACAACATTCCATTTGAACTACTGATGGCCTCGGGAGAGCCAGTCATGACAAAACTCTACCATCTGGTGAGCACGATGTATGAGACAGGCGAAATACCTTCAGACTTCAAGAAGAATATAATAATTCCAATCCCAAAGAAAGCAGGTGCTGACAGATGTGAAAATGACCGAACTATCAGTTTAATAAGTCACAGCTGCAGAATACTAACGCGAATTCTTTACAGACGAATGGAAAAACTGGTAGAAGCCGACCTCGCGGAAGACCAGTTTGGATTCCGTAGAAAAGTTGGAACACGTGAGGCAATACTGACCTTACGACTTATCTTAGAAGAAGAAAAGGCAAACCTACATTTCTAGCATTTGTAGACTTAGAGAAAGCTTTTGACAATGTTAACTGGAATACTCTCTTTCAAATTCTGAAGGTGGCAGGGTAAAATACAGGGAGCGAAAGGCTATTTACATTTTGTACAGAAACCAGATGGCAGTTTTAAGAGTCGAGGGGCATGAAAGGGAAGCAGTGGTTGGGAAAGGAGTAAGACAGGGTTGTAGCCTCTCCCCGATGTTATTCAATCTGTATATTGAGCAAGCAGTAAAGGAAACAAAGGAAAAATTCGGGATAGGTACTAAAATTCATGGAGAAGAAGTAAAAACTTTGAGGTTCGCCGATGACATTGTAATTCTGTCAGAGACAGCAAAGGACTTGGAAGAGCAGTTGAACGGAATGGACAGTGTCTTGAAAGGAGGATATAAGATGAACATCAACAAAAGCAAAACGAGGATAATGGAATGTAGTCAAATTAAGTCGGGTGATGCTGAGGGGATTAGATTAGGAAATGAGACACTTAAAGTAGTAAAGGAGTTTTGCTATTTAGGGAGTAAAATAACCGATGATGGTCGAAGTAGAGAGGATATAAAATGTAGACTGGCAATGGCAAGGAAAGCGTTTCTCAAGAAGAGGAATTTGTTAACATCGAGTATAGATTTAAGTGTCAGGAAGTCGTTTCTGAAAGTATTTGTATGGAGTGTAGCCATGTATGGAAGTGAAACATGGACGATAACTAGTTTGGACAAGAAGAGAATAGAAGCTTTCGAAATGTGGTGCTACAGAAGAATGCTGAAGATAAGGTGGGTAGATCACGTAACTAATGAGGAGGTATTGAATAGGATTGGGGAGAAGAGAAGTTTGTGGCACAACTTGACTAGAAGAAGGGATCGTTTGTTAAGACATGTTTTGAGGCATCAAGGGATCACAAATTTAGCATTGGAGGGCAGTGTGGAGGGTAAAAATCGTAGAGGGAGACCAAGAGATGAATACAGTAAGCAGATTCAGAAGGATGTAGGTTGCAGTAGATACTGGGAGATGAAGAAGCTTGCACAGGATAGAGTAGCATGGAGAGCTGCATCAAACCAGTCTCAGGACTGAAGACCACAACAACAACAACATCCTGTTCTCAAGCATTCTTGTGAAAATGTGTACAGATATTATTTCACAAATGTTGTATTCATACAGCATTAATCCAGAGGATCAAAAGCAGCATAAACAATACCGTATAATGTTTAATAAATCCAAATAATTGCTGCTTATAGGGCAGCTTTTAGCCAACGGCCTTGCCGCATTGGTAACACCGGTTCCCGTAGATCACCGAAATAAATCGCTATCAGGCTGGGCTAGCACTTGGATGGGTGACCATCCGGTTTGCAGAGCTCTGTTGGCAAGAGGGGTGCACTCAGTCCTTGTGTGGTAAACTGCGAAGCTACTTGACTGAGATGTAGCGGCTCCGGTCTCGTAAACTGATATACGGCCGGGAGAGCGGTGTGCTGGCCACATGCCCCTCCATATCCGCATCAAGTGACGCCTGTGGTCTGAGGATGGCACGGCCGCCGGTCGGTACTATTGGCCTTTCATGGCCTGTTGGGGCGGAGTTTAATTTTAGTTTAGGACAGCTATTACAAGCAACCAGGTGGTCTAGCAACCCAATCTCACCCCTATCGCTCTTCGTTGCACAAAATGTACATGAACAAGTGAGAGATTGTATGTAATACTCTCCTGAAAATGGAAAAAAGAACACATTGACACCGGTGTGTCAGACCCACCATACTTGCTCCGGACACTGCGAGAGGGTTGTACAAGCAATGATCACACGCACGGCACAGCGGACACACCAGGAACCGCGGTGTTGGCCGTCGAATGGCGCTAGCTGCGCAGCATTTGTGCACCGCCGCCGTCAGTGCCAGCCAGTTTGCCGTGGCATACGGAGCTCCGTCGCAGTCTTTAACACTGGTAGCATGCCGCGACAGCGTGGACGTGAACCGTATGTGCAGTTGACGGACTTTGAGCGAGGGCGTATAGTGGGCATGCGGGAGGCCGGGTGGACGTACCGCCGAATTGCTCAACACGTGGGGCGTGAGGTCTCCACAGTACATCGATGTTGTCGCCAGTGGTCGGCGGAAGGTGCACGTGCCCGTCGACCTGGGACCGGACCGCAGCGACGCACGGATGCACGCCAAGACCGTAGGATCCTACGCAGTGCCGTAGGGGACCGCACCGCCACTTCCCAGCAAATTAGGGACACTGTTGCTCCTGGGGTATCGGCGAGGACCATTCGCAACCGTCTCCATGAAGCTGGGCTACGGTACCGCACACCGTTAGGCCGTCTTCCGCTCACGCCCCAACATCGTGCAGCCCGCCTCCAGTGGTGTCGCGACAGGCGTGAATGGAGGGACGAATGGAGACGTGTCGTCTTCAGCGATGAGAGTCGCTTCTGCCTTGGTCCCAATGATGGTCGTATGCGTGTTTGGCGCCGTGCAGGTGAGCGCCACAATCAGGACTGCATACGACCGAGGCACACAGGGCCAACACCCGGCATCATGGTGTGGGGAGCGATCTCCTACACTGGCCGTACACCACTGGTGATCGTCGAGGGGACACTGAATAGTGCACGGTACATCCAAACCGTCATTGAACCCATCGTTCTACCATTCCTAGACCGGCAAGGGAACTTGCTATTCCAACAGGACAATGCACGTCCGCATGTATCCCGTGCCACCCAACGTGCTCTAGAAGGTGTAAGTCAACTACCCTGGCCAGCAAGATCTCCGGATCTGTCCCCCATTGAGCATGTTTGGGACTGGATGAAGCGTCGTCTCACGCGGTCTGCACGTCCAGCACGAACGCTGGTCCAACTGAGGCGCCAGGTGGAAATGGCATGGCAAGCCGTTCCACAGGACTACATCCAGCATCTCTACGATCGTCTCCATGGGAGAATAGCAGCCTGCATTGCTGCGAAAGGTGGATATACACTGTACTAGTGCCGACATTGTGCATGCTCTGTTGCCTGTGTCTATGTGCCTGTGGTTCTGTCAGTGTGATCATGTGATGTATCTGACCCCAGGAATGTGTCAATAAAGTTTCCCCTTCCTGGGCCAATGACTTCGCGGTGTTCTTATTTCAATTTCCAGGAGTGTATGTAACGTGTTGGTACAGATACGTTCATGATATTGTCTATTGAAATGTTCTACTAGACATCTCCAGAAGTTGGAGTAAGACATTGTTCCACAAGGCAGTATTTTAAAATTGTGCAATTTTAAGTGCTACTAGTTCTGAACGTGACTTATTGTCATGTGCCTCTACGACAGTTGTGGATTCAACAATCTCAATGAAATAAAATCTTCTAAAATAAAAATTCGCATGTCATGCACGACTGAACATAACACGGTTTTCAAACTGCACAATCTCTATGAATCTGCTACGCACAGACACGCGTGGAACTTGTTATAGATGTACTACTTGAAAATCAGCCAAGTTGTGAACTAATAACGTTTAATACAGGACGATTCTAAAATGTGGCCTGGTGGAACGACTTACCAAGACAGTGGGACCCCCAGAAGAAAGGGATCACCAGAAGTTCTTGGTCAATAAGAACCGGTGCCATACCAGCATAACCGTCAGTAGTATGTTTGGGGTTCCACATTTAAATTCCTAGACATCAATCTACAGATACAAAGTACAGGACGAAAACAAGTCACTACACCAAAAAATAATTAACACAGAGTAATGAAATTTCGGGAATACACTTTTATATGTAACATAAGTAAGAGAATAACATTCGAAGATCACCGGTTAGTGTAAGCTCGGGATAAGCAATTCCAAATGTGAAATAATGGTACATTAATAGCCGGTGTAGCCTCCAAAATGTTGAATGCAAGCAGCAGATGAGCATGCACTGTGTTGTACATTGTCGGACGTCAGTTTGTGGGATGGAGTTCCGTGCCTGTTGCACTTGGTCGATCAATACAGGGACGATGAGTGCTGTTTCTGCATCACTTTGGGATTGTCGTCAGATGATGTCCGATATATGTTCGACTGCAGGCAGATCTGATGACTGAAAAGGGCAAGGCAACATGTTGACATTCTGTAGAGCGTGATGGGTTACAAGCTCTGGAAAACGCACGCTGGAATGCTGTTCATGAATGGCAGCACAGCAGGTGGAATCACCAGACTGATGTACAACTTTGTAGGCAGGGAGTGTGGGATGAACACAAGAGTGCTGCTGCTCTCATACGAAACTGCACATCGGACTGTAATTTCAGATGTGGGTCTGTGTATCTAGCATGCAGACAGGCCCTCAACTGGCCTCCTTCTAACCAAAACGCAGCCATCACTGGCACTGAGGCAGAACTACGTTTCATCAGAAAAAATAGATCTCCACCCTAACCTCCAATGAGCCCTCGTTTGACACCATTGAAGTAAGAAATGGCAGTGGTTTGGAGTCAACGGAAAGAGGGCTACGAGGTGTCTGGCTCGGAGCTTTCCTTGAAGTATGCAATTTGGTACAGTTCATTGTGTCACTGTGGTGCCAAATGCAGCTCAGACTGCTGCTGCAGACGCTGCACGATGCTCCAGAACCATAAGCCGGAAACGATGGTCGTCACTACCGGTAGTGACACGTGATCACCCAGAGCCCTGTGTTCTTGCAACCACACATTATCGTGACCACCAATGCCAACAATCATGTACAGTGGTTACAGCCCTGCCAAGTCTTTCTGCATTATCACAGAAGGACCATCCAGTTTCTCGCAGCACTATTACACGACATCGTTCAAACTCTGAGGTGTTGGCAATGGTGTCTTTGTCGCCTTAAAGACATTCTCGACTAACATCAGCTCACACGGTCCAACCTCAAAGGTACCTAACGCTCACTACCGTTATAGTGTGTGTTTAAAGCAAACCTGGTTTGCTTCATCAGAGTGTTGCTACCAACGCCACTCTTACCCGACTGGCGCGAAATGTGAGTAGACGCCGGCCGCGGTGGCCGAGCGGTTCTAGGTGCTTCAGTCCGGAACCGCGTGACTGCTACGGTCCCACGTTCGAATCCTGCCTCGGGCTTGGATGTGTGTGATGTCCTTAGGTTAGTTAGGTTTAAGTAGTTCTATGTTCTAGGGGACTGATGACCATAGATGTTAAGTCCCATAGTGCTCAGAGCCATTTGTTAAGTCCCATAGTAGTGGTAGCACACTGGACTCGCATTCGGGAGGATGACGGTTCAATCCCGCGTCCGGTCATTCTGATTTACGTTTTCCGTGATTTCCCTAAATCGCTCCAGGCAAATGCTGGGATGGTTCCTTTGAAAGGGCACGGCCGACTTCCTTCCCCATCCTTTTCTAATCCGATGAGACCGATGACCTCGCTGTTTGGTCTCTTCCCCCAAACAACCAACCAACCAAGTCCCATAGTGCTCAGAGCCATTTTTTTGTGAGTAGAC
The DNA here is from genome assembly GCF_023864275.1 of Schistocerca cancellata. Classification (NCBI taxonomy): domain Eukaryota; kingdom Metazoa; phylum Arthropoda; class Insecta; order Orthoptera; family Acrididae; genus Schistocerca; species Schistocerca cancellata. Next base: position 710,909,137 of record NC_064630.1, read on the forward strand.
ATTGTTTTTCAGACGTTGAAACACACCTACCAACTCACGTTTTGTAACAGAACTCAACATAGGTTTTGCGAATTTTTTCCGTCAGTTTATGAGAAGAAATCAGAAAGCTTCCGCTTGAAGACATTGCAACAGCGTATATGCTTCGTAGCACGGCACCGATGCTGATATTTAATCACCGATATACAGACAAGGGATTAGCGTGGTTTCGTGTCTTTGAGACGAGAGTGCGGTAAATGCGAGAGCGTGAACTGTAGCTACATTATTACCAAATACGTGCAAGTAGAACTAGCGTGTTGCTATTGTTTTCTTGGCTGCCGTAGAACAAACACAGGTAGACAGCCTTCGGAGAACGAAGAATGTGTATGGAGCTGCAAGTGTGTTGAAAATCACAGTTGTGGAAAAGTGCACCACGTTCGGTGCTGGTCACAATTAGACACAAGACTTCGGTCGATATGGGTGGATAGTCCCCTCCATTACGGAGAACAACAAACGAGTGGTAGATAATGCGATTAGGGCGGACTGGCTCTAGCAAAGGTTATAAATGTCAACTTAAGGAGCATACAACACCGCATTATCCGGCAGGAATTATGCTACCGTCAGGTTTGAAGCAACTCCTTCCCCCCCCCCCCCCCCCGGCCCACCCACCCGCCCCTCTCAACTAAAGTGTCATAACGCAGTTGGCCTTCAAGTGGAAGATACTCGAGTACTCGCTGTTTAGTCTTAATCTCTCCCCATGCTGTCCCTTGAAAAAGGCCTTGAACGGTGGAAGAATCCTGGAGGAGGAGGATGTGCAGCAATTGGTTACGGACCAGTGTTTTACCAAAAAGGTATGTCCAGTGCGTTGGAGGGATGATTGCCTCAATGCTCACGGCCATTAGGTCTGATTAGCATACTGATTCTGGACTGTACAGCATCCGAACGGAAACGTTTGATCGCCTTTGCAAGGGGGCTCGGTTTCGAGTCCCGGGTGTCTTTCATCATCATTTTCATCATCATTGACACGCAAGCCGCCGAAGTGGCATCAACTAAAACACTTGCAATACGGCAGCCGAACCCCGAAGGGGATGTCCCGGCCAATAAATGCCATACAATCATTTCATTTTTTTAAGATTTAGCAGAAAGCCACTTTTACTGACAGGTTTCATCGGAGCTTCCTCTCTGTTACCAATACTTTACAAATATGCAACAGTCCACCGCAAGGTCCACTGTCTCCCTTTTAATCTCATTTTCCAATAAGACTATAATCAGTAAGTTAATACAAAAACAGTGAGAAATGATGAATTTAAAACCAACATTACTGATAATATTCTGAATAAAAGACTGAAGCGCAATCTCTGTTGTATCCAGCGAACAAAATGGATCGTAAAGAAAATTCTGAAGCTTACCTTTTAAAGGTTAATTTTTTAATACATGAACCATCATTTTAAAGGCAATCGGTTTCTCTGTGTTATACTGCGGCCCACACATATTAGGTAGATGTTTCTTCAAAAGATAAGCCACCTGCCCCCGTGAAAGTGGGATGTATAACATCATTTGACAGGGGCGTCAGTCCGGGTATATAAGACAGGCTGGGATGTCAGTCTGTAGAAAGCTCACAGATCACCATAACTGGCAGCCAGATTCGTCCTCTGCTGAACATTGCTCATTTAGGGTCACAGATACATGGAAAATATACAAGACCTATTTATAGAAGGAAACGGTACAAAGCTTACTCCACTGGAAGTAATAGAGATTGAACATGTGCCTCCCCAAAGATGCTAGTGAATGAGCAGGCTCATTTCCATTACTGATCCCTTTTAGACCTTTCTGCATAGGACGACAACCCTTGTATCTTCATTCCTAAGTAAACAATCACACAAGTGTACGTTCCTGTGCACAAAACTCTACTCCAATGGGTGTTATTCATATTTGCATTAAAGGTTTTAATAATCAACGTTTTAAATTTCTAAAATACCAACCACACTGTGTCACAATAGTCAACAGAGATATATTTTATAGTTTAAATCGAGAAATGATAGATGAAGAATGTGACACGTGTTTATGTAACCTTGGTTGCGTCTTTGGAATCAGTTGTGTCCTGTTAAATGGGCGAACAATACGAAAACCAGGTTCTAGAGAAATAATAAACTTATGTGAAATAAGGTCGTTTAGTTAGTAAAGAATTTAGAATTTCAAATTAACAACATAAAAACCGAAATTATGATAGTAAAAACTTCAAAGAAAAAGAAAAAGTTTATGATTTACTTTGTATGCGGAAGACAACAGATGCAGTAGGGTAATCAGAAAAAGAATGAACCAGCTAAACAAGCTTTCTGTGAACGAAGACAACTACTAACGAACAACACGTTTAACGTAGAAAAGAAGGAACAATATGTCAGTGTGCTTTGTAGCCTGTACGCTGCAGAGAACCAAAAGCCGTTAGAAGCAACAGTACAGTGGTTTTGTAGAAGGCTGTCGTTTATCAGCTATGCAAAAATCCGATACACTGTAGATTTTTCGAAAGAGATCATTGCCAAAGGTGGGCCATATACGCTTACTTCTTCTATTACGATCTCAATAGCGTTATATTAGTTTTTCTCTCTCACAGCTAAGGAACGTTATTGAGTTTACCATTCATTATCGTGACTCTTCTCATTTGTCTTTGGACATTAGGAGGACTTGCTTTCTTGGAACTGAGAGTCAGTCTTACAAACAATGTTGTCAGACATTATCCGTCATATAAATGGTTCAAATGGCTCTGAGCACTATGGGACTTAACTTCTAAGGTCATCAGTCCCCTAGAACTTAGAACTAATTAAACCTAACTAACCTAAGAACATCGCACACATCCATGCCCGAGGCAGGATTCGAACCTGAGACCGGAGCGGTCTCGCGGTTCCAGACTGTAGCGCCTAGAACCGCTCGGCCACCCTGGCCGGCATTCGTAATAGAGTCTATAGTTCTTTAGCACAAATGAGTAGTTACACAATTAATTCTGTGCATCAGTAATGATCGTCAATCTCTACCACACTGAACCCTAATATTGCCACAAACAGATCGGTACAGTTCTGTACCGCTAGATGCTATAATTCCATCGCCAGCCATACATAACCGAATCGACCGGCATTTTCTTATTTTTAGTAAATGTCTGCTAGATATGACGTCACTCATCAAAGTTACGAACAACCATAAAGATAAAAATTATATATTCCGCGTGGTCCATTGATCGTGACCGAGCCACATATCTCACGAAATAAGCGTCAAACGAAAAAACTACAAAGACCGAAATTCGTCTAGCTTGAAGGGGGAAACAAGATGGCGCTATTGCTGGCCCGCTAGATGGCGCAGCCATAGGTCAAACGGATATCAACTGGGTTTCTTTAAATAGGAACCCCCAATTTTTATTTCTTATTCGTGTAGTACGTAAAGAAATACCACATGCAGTGAAACATCTTGTAGTAACATCGGTAGAACACTACGTAGGAAATCAGCATACATTGCACCCACAATGCCGCACCATACATTAACACGCGAAGGTCGCTGATGTCGCTGATGTTCCACTTGTCGCAGCCATCGTGGATTTTCCGTTGCCCAGTAGTGCATATTATGCCTGTTTACGTTACCGCTGTTGGTGAATGACGCTTCGTCGATAAATAGAACGCGTGCAAAAAATCCGTCTTCGTCCCGTAATTTCCCTTGTGCCCAGTCGTCACCATGCAATTCCTGGTGCATAGAATTGTGGTACAGGTCCAATCGATGTTGATGTAGCATTCTCAACACCGACGTTTTTGAGATTCCTGATCATCGCGCAATTTGTCTGCTACTAATGTGCGGATTAGCCGCGACAGCAGCTACTTGGGCATCATCATTTGTTGCAGGTCGTGCTTCACGTCTCACATGTGGCTGGACAGTTCCTGTTACCATAAATAACGTAACTACCCGGCGAACGGTCCGAACACTTGGATGATGTCGTCCAGGATACCGAGCAGTATACATAGCACACGCCGGTTGGGCATTTTGATCACAATGGCCATGCATCAACACGATATCGATCATTTACGCAATTGGTAAACGGTCCATTTTATCACGGGTAATGTTTCACAAAGCAAATACCGTCTGCATTGGCGGAATGTTACGTGATACTACGTACTTATACGTTTGTGACTTGTACAGCACCATCTGTCACAAAGCGAAAAAAGTGTTCCAACTAAAACATTCATATTTCTTTACGTACTACACGAATATGTAATAAAAATGGGGGTTCCTATTTTAAAAAATGCAGTTGATATCCGTTTGACCTACGTCAGCGCCATCTAATATATATATATATATATATATATATATATATATACAGTGGCGGTCGAAATAATAGAGCCACCTCTATTGACGAGATTAAGAACTAGGATATCTATTAGTACGCTAAATCGCCACGAGTGCCGTGTTGTCAGTCCCTTGTAGACAACATCAGGGAAGACGTTGCTGCTATCTTTAGTCGTCCGAAAGGAAGCGTTTGAGCTAGACGTGTGACAAGAGGCATAAAGGTAAGAATCTTATGGGTCAAAATAATAGAGCCGCTTTACACATGTGCCTTTAAATTGAGTTTTATGCAGTTGTTTTGTATGTAAATTGACGTGTGGTTTTGTTTACATTCGTCTAGATGGGCAGAGCAAAGCATACCAGTGAAGATGAGCGTATAGTAATGTTCCGGATGTTCAAAAGTGGGATGTCCATGAATAAAATAGCCAATGTCTTGCACGTTTCGCGAAAACGAGTCCAGAACGCCATGAGACGGTCAAAACAAACAAAGCCGCAGGTGGAGAACAGGGGGCGACCTCGTGTAACTACTCCTCGCGTAGACAGACTCATCACTAGGGAAGTGAAGAAAGACCCATTTTTGTCAACACCACGACTGAAAGCCATTTTGTTTAGCGACGAACATGATGTTCAACCATCAACCTCAACGATTCAAAGACGACTGAGATCTGCAAAATTGAATGGGCGCATTGCAAGAAAGAAGCCACATGTTTCACAAGCTAATGTTCGGAAAAGGTTAGCCTTTGCCCGGAGAAATGAACAAAAACCTAATACTTGGTGGAGGAACATCCTTTGGTCCGATGAATCCAAGTTTAATAGGTTTGCCTCAGACGGAAAAGTCTATGTGCGCCGCCCACCAAACCAGGAATTTAATCCCAAGTACACTTTAAAAACTGTGAAATACGGTGGCGGAAGTGTTATGGTATGGGGATGTTTTTCGTGGTACGGCATTGGTCCAATACACCGTATCAACGGCATAATGAACGCAGAAATGTACAAAGACATCTTGGCAAATGTGATGCTGCCTTATGCTGAAGAGGAAATGCCGCTGAAATGGAAATTTCAGCACGATAACGATCCAAAGCATACTGCAAGGATCATAAGGCAGTTTGTTCAAGAGCACAATATCGAAGTATTAGAGTGGCCACCTCAGTCCCCTGACGCATCACCCATTGAGAACTTATGGGAGATCTTAGACAAGAGAATCGACCGCTCAAAAGCTACATCTTCAGAAAAACTGTGGGAAGAAATCCAGAGAGCCTGGTATGCGATCAGTAGTGACGAATGCAGGCGTTTAGTAGACTCTATGGGTAAGAGGTGCAGGGCAATCCTCAAAAATAAGGGTTACCCCACGAAGTACTAATGCAGTCCTATGCAAAAAAGACTGTTCCTGTACGTTTCATAAGACTGAGATCAAGTACAATATATTTGTTTCAATTGGCTCTATTTTTTTGACCCTGTGGTCTGGTATTCTTTTGAATATTATTGATTATTACTGATTATTTTGTGTTGTGTTATCGATATAACTGACTATAGTACAATGTGACTCGGTTGTAATGGTTTCCATCATAGTTCAAACATGTCTAGTAATAAATGTGCACTTTATTCCAAACCTTTGCCAGGTGGCTCTATTATTTTGACCGCCACTGTATATATATATATATATATATATATATATATATATATATATATATATATATATATATATATACCAGAACCCTAACAAAACCATCAGGAAACTGAAGCATGATAACAGCCACTATCAAAAATGGCAAACGTAGTTTATGGGACACTTTTTAATATAATAGATGACTTACCCATCATTGACAGGGTACTCATTTTGGAAATATTCTGCGAGAAACGAAAACAAAAAGAATTAGCTGTGTTCCTAGCGTAACATCCTGGACTGACTCTGAATGCAGCTGCTTCGCGTGTCTACAAGTCGATTGTGTAAACGTCTGTGGACCGACTGTTTTCACCTTCGCCGTTTGTGCTTCGCAGCTGAAAGCCTGTTTCAGAAATTTCCTTAAGTTGTCTCTAGGAGTGTCTTATTAATAAAACATAAATGTGTTAAAACTTCATGCATAATGCAGCATTTTTTCACGCATTTCAGTGTTTCTGACGTCATATCTCTTAAACCATGTGTGGTAAAATGAGGTATTTATGCCGGGTGCTGTGGACGAGCGGTTCTAGTCACTTCAGTCTCGAACTGCGCGACCGCTATGGTCGCAGGTTCGAATCCTTCCTCGGGCATGGATGTGTGTGATGTCCTTAGGTTAGTTAGGCTTAAGTAGTTCTAAGATCTAGTGACTGATGACCTCAGATGTGAAGTCCCATAGGGCTCAGAGCCATTTGAACCATTTGATGTATTTATGCATGTAGATTCAGCGGCATGTGTGGATAGTGCCTGTGAAACATGTAGCGAACTGAGTTACTATCAAAGAAGTAATAAATTTAATGGACATGTATGATGCGGCAGTTTTTCACTCATGGCAGTGTTTATGACGACTTATCTTCTGATCTATACGTCATACGGTGAAATAGTTTTGCAGGTAGATACAGCAACATACATGGGTGCTGTCTACAAAACGTGTTACGAATAGGTTTAGTGGCAAAGAGGTAATAAATTTAAAAATTATGCACCTTAAAGCAGTTTTTAAAGCATCTCACATTTTATCTCCGGAACTGTAATAAGTAGATGGTTCTTGTTGCCTCACAGTAAGGGATATATGTACGAAATTTGAGTTGGTGCAGTGGTCGTGCAATACACAATACAGACACACAGATACACACACATACATACATAGATTTTTATAAAATGTGTTGAGTCCAGTATGTTTTGATCTGTAACATCGAATTTCTTGCAGAAATCCTGAGCTTCGATATCATTTGCGGAGAGATCTTCAAGAGTGATTGTGTTTCACAGTTTAGACAGTTAACGATGCACATAACACATTTCAGACAGACGTATTGGAATGCTCCATTCTATGAAAGAATAGTAAAATGTGACCAAGAAAGGAAATAGTTGATGTGTTTGAAGCTACAAAGCGAAAAATTTATCAGGAAATGAAGAGAAAGATGAGAAGGAAATCAGTGTTTAAAATGCCGGGGAGAACGAGGTTATTATAGGCGGAGCATAAGCTGGAATTAGATAAGAAAGGAAACAGCCTGGTAGGCGCTTTAGGGAAATCACGGAAAACACAGATCAGGATGACCTGACGCAGTTTTGGACAAGAAATAAAGATGACGACAGAGAATAGAGAAGCGCGGTTGAAGTGTCCAAGTATTTCTTTTTTATATGATCAAATGAAGAATATAACAGTACGGTGGGAATTATTTACAAAAAATGAAGCTCTTCGTAAATGTGACCTGTGTCACGCTTACTCAGTTAACTAAGCTGCTACAGGCAATGCGCAGCCTGCCCTCTGTCACGCCCTCGCGCTGCGCCGGCGAAACACGCAGCAGCTGACACCCTCGCGCGGGTGCGAGACTACGGAGGTTCTCCCGCGGTTGACGAGGTCGCGGTCTATTAGTAATCACGTCACACGGGATTTTCAAAGCGCCTGCCGGCGTGGGCAACGCCGGGCGCCGGAATGAAGAGAGCACTGGGGGAGAGCCAGGGGCAGGAGGCGGCCGGTCAAAGAGAGCGCACAGTATTAAGCGCCACCTGCTTCATAGAGCGCCCGCTCCCTCCCCCACATCCCTTCACATCCCTTCTCTTCTCTCCTCTTCCGTATATCACGCCGCGGCCGCAAATTGCAATCTCGCCGCCGTGCCGTCCCGCCTGTAATAAACTGCGACCCAGCTCACAAGTGCGCTGCGAGGTCTCGTTGCTGCCAGACTTCGTTTAATGTATCTCGCAGGCTACAGTAGGAATGTGTGCCTTTCGGGACCGTATAGAGCAGTCAGCATCTTTCGTGGTTTTCCTGTTTACAAGGAACTAAAGTCAAAGAGGATGTGCCTAATACTCAAGATCCCATATTACGTCTAGTACTGGTGCTGCAAAAATCGACGTAAGAGTATATATGATGATAGTAACTGTTCTCGAAAGAACAGATACCGTTGATAACCATGAAGCTTCTCTAGAATAAATGATAATTAACTGAAACCCTCAGCTGCCGATAGGTGTTGATGATATTCCTCGCTGGGGACAGGTGAAAATATGTGCCCCGACCGGGACTAGAAACCCGGAATCTTCTGCTTACATGGCAGACGCTCTATCCATCTGAGCCACCGAGGACACAGAACGGGTGTTGATGATATTCCTCCTCGATGGGGACAGCTGAAAATGTGCGAACCGACTGAGACTCTAACCCGGGATCCCCTGCTTACATGGCAGACGCTCTATCCATCTGAGCCACCGAGGACACAGTCGCGCTATTCATTTGTGTCCTCGGTGGTTCAGACGGATAGAGCGTGTGTCATGTAAGCAGGAGATCTCGGGTTCGAGACTCGGTCAGTTCACACATTTTGAAACATCCCCTTAGAAAAATTATGCATGACCGTGCTTAAACTGACACACAATATTTTTAGCGCAACGCAATCTGACTTTCAAAATCCCTACAAAAGAATGGCCCTGACTAACATTAACCTATACGTTTCACAAATCACTTACCTCACCAAAAATCTTCGTTACTCGAACTACTGCAATACAGCGAGCGCCACTACTGCCAGCTAAATAAAAGATTCAAACTACGGAAGGCGCTAACTACTGATGGGCATAGTTAGCAAATGAAAGATTTTAATTTGAAAAATTTTTTGTGGGGAGCATGGGGGCTATGTAAGTAGGCTGATTATCTTTTCTTATTGGCAACGTTACGTAGCGCTGTGTATGAAAATCACTGGCTGTGCTGTGTGCAATCTGTGGCTAGTTTGCATTGTTGTCTGCCATTGTAGTGTTGGGCAGCTGGATGTGAACAGCGCGTAGCGTTGCTCAGTTGGAGGTGAGCCGCCAGCAGTGGTGGATGTGAGGAGAGAGATGGCGGAGTTTTGAAATTTGCAATACTGGATATTATGAACTGCTATATACATTATGACTTTTGAACACTATTGAGGTAAATACATTGTTTGTTCTCTATTAAAGTCTTTCATTTGCTAACTATGCCTATCAGTAGTTAGTGCCTTCCGTAGTTGAATCTTTTATTTAGCTGGCAGTAGTGGCGCTCGCTGCATTGCAGTAGTTCGAGTAACGAAGATTTTTGGTGAGGTAAGTGATTTGTGAAACGTATAGGTTAATGTTAGTCAGGGCCATTCTTTTGTAGGGATTTTTGAAAGTCAGATTGCGTTGCGCTAAAAATATTGTGTGTCAGTTTAAGCTCAGTCCTGTACAATTTTTCTAAGGGGACGTTTCAATTTTCAGCTGTCCCCATCCAGGAATATCATCAACACCTGTCGGCAGCTGAGGGTTTCAATTAATTATCATTTATGACGTAAGAGTGTTTACATTTTCTTTAAAAAAATGGTTCAAATAGCTCTAAGCACTACTGAACTTAACATCTGAGGTCATCAGTCCCCTACACTTAGAACTGCTTAAAGCTAACTATCCTAAGGACATCACACACATCCATGCCCGAGGCATGATTCGAACCTGCGACCGTAGCAGCAGCGCAGCGCGGTTCCGGACTGAAGCGCCTAGAACGGCTCTGCCACAGCGGCCGGCTTTACATTTTCTCCTAGTTTTTGTGTGAGTGTGGTCTGACTTGCTGGCAGCCTACTGACATTTTTTTCTTTTGCTATACTACAATACACTGAGTTTCCATGAACCTGACAGAAACTACACTGAGGTGACTAAAGTCATGCGATACTATCCTAGTTCAAATGGTTCAAATGGCTCTGAGCACTATGTGACTTAACTTCTAAGGTCATCAGTCGCCTAGAACATAGAACTACTTAAACCTAACTAACCTAAGGACATCACACACATCCATGCCCGAGGCAGGATTCGAACCTGCGACCGTACCGGTCACGCGGTTCCAGACTGAAGCGCCTAGAACCGCTCGGCCACACCGGCCAGCTACTATCCTAGTCTTTAGCTGGCGTAGTGCAGCAGTTGGACGTGGCAAGGACACAACAAGTCGCTGGAAGTCCTCTGCAGAAATACTGCTGCCATGCTGCCTCTATAGCCGCCCATATTGGCGAAAGTGTTGACGCTCCAGGATTTTGTGCACGAACTGACTTCTCGATTACGCTCCATAAATATTCCACGGGATTCATGTCAGGCAATTTATGTTGGCCAAATTATTCGCTCCAATTGTGCAGAATTTTCTTCAAACCAGTCGCCCATGATATGGCGCATCATTGTTTGAGATCGCGATATCAGCGAATTGCAGCAAATGGTCTTCAAGTGGCCAAACACAACTATTTCCAATCAATGATCGGTTCAGGTGACCCAGAGGACTCGGTCCATTCCATGTAAAAACAGTTCTTACCATTACGGAACCACCACCGTTTGGACAGTGCCTTGTTGAGAAAATGGGTTCTGTGCCTTGGTGGGGTGTGAGCCGCAATCGAACTCTACCATCAGCTCCTACCAGCTGAAATCGGGACTCATCTGACCAGGCCGCAGGTTTCCAAACGGCTAGAGTACAACCGATATAGTGATGATCCCAGAAGATGCGCTGCAGGCGATGTGCTGTAGGCAAAGGCAAGCGAGTCGGTCGTCTGTCGGCACAGCCCATTAAGGGGCTCCGGAACGCCCTATACTTGCAATGTTAAAATAACGCTTATAAATTACATCTTTCCTCACAAAGTATTTGAGGTAGGAAGTTGAACTTTTTACAGATCATTTATTGGAACATGGGCTATAACTTAACACAGGCATTTTACAAAATTTTAGTTCAGTTATTAAAGACGATTTTTTTCAATTGTAATGAAAATTCACAACATTTTTTTGCAATTTTTTATTTATATATTCAAAAATATACAGTTTTTTGGAAAAAGGCTGTGTTAAATTATGCAGAAGGTACTGTGTAACATTTACTGAAAGTTTGAAACAAATATGTTTGGAAGATCCTTAGAAAACATGTAATTAGTATGAGAAAATAAAAGTTTTGGGAATCGAGCGACAAAGATTGGATTAACTTTTTAGTGCATTCCAGGTCCATAGGATGGATTATCTTCATCCTCTGCAAACTCCTCCTCCAGCTTCCTCTTGTTCCTCCTCCTGTTTACTCTTGCTTGTATTTCTAGACTCTTTACAGCCCTGTCTGCAGCCCGAAGGCGTTCCTTGTCTAAAGCAAGCATCGCTCGTACCATGTTAGAACCTATCTTCATTCCCATATTTCTAAATACCTTTGGCTTTCCAACATTTCTCCTTTTCTTAAAAGCCTTCAGAGGATTTCTAATAACTTTACTTTTACTCATTATTATACTTCAACAAAACAGAGACTCAAGAAACAGAATTAATTACGAATATTTTCGAGATAACGACAGAGTAAATAAACATGAAACAATCGACAATCATACCAGCGATATATATTGAACCATCAGAGGTTAGCCACAACACATACTTTATCTCACATCACTAAAATGTACCTGATGAACACGGACGTTAATAATAACACCATTTGACAGCAGTTTAACAGCGCCACAGTGGGTCACGCCCATGTAGAACACATTTCAAAAAAAATTTAAAAATAGTTGTAGTCTTCGGGATTGAATAAATTATATATCTATTAGAAGGTAATAGTCTGCAGATTCAGAAAACGCAAAAAAGTAAAAATTGAACTTTTCATGATTTTGAGCCTTTCCGGAGCCCCTTAACGCGAAGTTTCTTCACTCTATCGTAACGGATACGTTCGTCGTATATCCCACATTGTTTTCTGCTGGTGTTTCGCGGACTGTTACTTGTCTGTTGGCGTTGATACCTCTACGCAACGCCGCTTTTCTCGGTCATTAAGTAAACGCTGTCAGTCACTTTATTGTGCGTGGTGGAAGGTAATGCTGAAATTTGGTATTGTCGGCGCTGTCGATCTCGGAATACTGAATTCCCTATTCCCGAAACGGTATTATCGTTTCGCGTTCAAAGTCTGTTAATTCCTGTCGTGTGGCCATAATCATGCTGGAAATCTCTTCACAAGGGTCAGCTGAGTGTAAATGAGAACTCCGCCAAAGGACTGCCATTTTATATGTTGAGTATGCGATAATACCGCCATCTGTATATGTGCATAAAACTATCTCATGGCCGGCCGCGGTGGTCTAGCGGTTCAGGCGCTCAGTCCGGAACCGCGCGACTACTACGGTCGCAGGTTCGAATCCTGCCTTGGGCATGGATGAGTGTGGTGTCCTTAGGTTAGTTAGGTTTAAGTAGTTCTAAGTTCTAGGGGACTGATGAACACAGATGTTAAGTCCCATAGTGCTCAGAGCCATTTGAACCATTTGAACCAACTATCTCATGACTTACGTCAGCTCACTGTATACTCAGTAGTCACACAACCGTGCATTGTCTGCAGACAAGCTTTTATGCCACAGCTGTGAAGAGCTGCCGGCACAGTTTTGCAGTGAACTGGCGGACAGACAAGAAACTCAGTTATTGGTTATCATTATCAGAGTACATTGTTCAGGTATCTATCTGACTTGGTTGCAATGCTATTTGTTAGCCGTTTGTGCGACTGTGTGGACAGAACAATCCCTGAGTGATACGTTGTGCAGTCTGCAGTCTATTCGCGTAAGAAGATTAACGAGTCCATTAAGGAAGGCAAGGACATTCACTACCCACTCAACAAGAACAGACGTGTGGATTGTTCGATCGACGGAAAAATGTGATGGGTATACCGAAAATGTTCATCAGGAATTTCAAAGTATCCCAACTGATACTAAAGGACGCCTACGATGTTTAATCGATCAATGAATTATTCGATGAAGTTTTGGGATTGCAGTTGAATTACATTGACTACTTGCCACGATATTTCGACTGACAAATCGTCAGTCATCTTCAGATGAGTGCTTTGCAATGGAGATTGCTAGTTTACAACGCCAGCTTTATACCAAAAAATGACGCGGAGACCCTTCCGGTAAGACCTTCACGAGCGACGTCTGTCGACCGTCGCGTCCTCTGCGAAGAGGGATTGGTCGCCCATTCCTCCTGGCATCACCATTTTAGCTTAGCATCGTTTATATGATCATCAATGATTACATTTTAACTATAATTTAAAATCATCTCTAAATTTTAAACATTATAAATCTTTTGATCAGCATCATTTACAGATTTCTTTATGGTAAACGTTTTTGGAATACAGTGATCAATAGATTATTATATTTTGACTTAAGTTCAGTCTTGATCACACCATTTATGTTTCAATGACATAGGTAACCGGTTTCGGTTATTTTTACATAACCATCATCAGACCCATGGCTCCCTTAGGATGGTAGGCGGAGCTCTCTTGAGGAGATACATAAATGGTGTGATTAAGACTGAACTTTAGTAAAAATATAATCATTTACAGACATTTGTTTTAAGGTATATCTAAACTTCTTTTAGATATGTGTAAACTTTGGATGCAGAGCGTTTTCCTCCACCACCAACCCGCCACGTTATGAGGAAGTGAAACAACAATAATGGAAATAATGGAAAAAAGGTGTCAGACACAACAGTCAGACATTGTCCAAGGCGATTGTGAAGTACGCAGTCATCGAAAGCTTGAGATTTGCTCCGTATTTGATGCCACAAGGAACCGAGTAATTTTTATATGTTAGATGGTTTTTTCATGACATTTGCTATTAACGCCAATTGTTGGTTATTATTTTCGTTGGAAGATTATAAGTTTAAATTATGAAAAATTTAACTTATGAGTGTAATTGTAATGTCGATATTCATATTTTGCAGTTCATTTTATTGATAATTACGTTGATTGCACTGACATTTGACTATACAATTTTTTATTGTTATTTTACAAGTTTATATTTGCAATTAATGTAAAACATTGATCTCTGGAGATGAAAAAATAAGTGTAGATACTATTTGTGACCCTTGCAATGCTGTATGCTGCTTTAACAAGCCACGTGTTTGATAACATGGGGGTATACAACACTAAACTGAAAATGTTACAAAATAAAACTATCGATACAGACATGATTTGATGAATATATATATATATATATATATATATATATATATATATATATATATATATGTGTGTGTGTGTGTGTGTGTGTGTGTGTGTGTGTGTGTGTGTGTGTGTGTGTGTGTGTATATGTATATATATATATGACATATTACCTGTGTATGTACATGAGTAAGTGCTCAGTTGATAGGATGCCTTCTAAGACATGAAGCAGTCACCATGATAGTATTGGTGGTAAGTGTGTGTGATCGTGAGAAGTGTGTCAAGTGTAGGGGGAGACTAAGAAATGAATAATGCAGTAGGCAGGGTCAATCTAAAGTACGAGGGCTGTTCAATAAAGAACGATCACAATTTTTTGACAACATGCCTTTACTCATTCTCATAATTGTGATGGTCCTCCTCAAACTAGTTTCCCATGAATGCGATGCATTTCTCCCAGCGTTTCTGCCAGTCTTCCAATACATACTGGAAACGATTTTTTGAGAGGTCCTTCAAAATCGGCTCCGCAGCCTTCACGACTGCTTCTGATGGTGGATAGAGCGTCCCACGAAGGCGTTTCTTCGTGTTAGGGAATAGAAAAAAGCCACATAGGGCTTAATCCGAACTATAGGGAGGGGTGAGGGATGCACTTCACGTTAATTTTTGCAAGATACTGAGCAACGACATTGGCAATATGCGGTCGCGCCTTATCTTGGTGCAGCATCCAACCTGATTCACGAAAATGCGGCTTTTTGCGCCTGGTGTGGACTTGCAATGTTTTCAAGACATCTCTTTAGTATAGTACAGTTATTGATTTGTTTGCAAATACAACATTCTGATAAACCATTCCACGAATATCAAACAACTGGATGACCATAACTTTCCCAGCAGAAGCAACCACTTTTCATTTTATGGGGTTGGTATGAATGAGATTTCCACACCGAGTTTTGCTGTTTGCTTCCAAGATCAAAATGATGTAGCCAAATTTCATCAAGAGTGATTACATTTTAAAGAAACTCCGGATCTTTCTCTAACATCAGCTTTAACTGCATTCAGACCTGCACCCAAATGTCCTTTTCTTCGGGAATGAACGGTCTTAGAACCCACAAACACATGTCGCGTGTAATTTTTCTATCACCAACGTGTGGGTGGCACCCAATGAAATGTTCAGCATTTCAGAAAGTGATCTTCGATCCTCTCTCACAATGACAGCACCAGTTTTGATCTTTTCCTCCGTAAGAGCAGTAACTGGACCACCAGGTCCACCTTCCTTTGAAATTGATTGTCTTCCCTCTTTAATCATTTTAAACCACCACCGCCGACCGGTGTGGCCGAGCGGTTCTAGGGGCTTCCGTCTGAAACCGCGCGACTGCTATGGTCGCAGGTTCGAATCTTGCCTCGGACGTGGATGTGTGTGATGTCCTTAGGTTAGTTAGGTTTAAGTAGTTCTAAATTCTAGGGGACTCATGACCTCAGGTGTTTAGTCCCATAGTGCTCAGAGCCATATAAACCATTTGAAATCACCTTCGAGCAGTGCTTTAGCGAGGAACAGACTCTCCATAGGTCTCCTGTAACGCTGTATAGACCTCAGCTGAAGATTTGTTGAGACGAAAGCAGAATTCCAAAGCGGCACATAGTTCCTCGCATGTTACCTCCATTGCAGCGGTAGGCGATACTGAACATGTCTGACCCTCCCTGCATCTCACAGGTGGGAACCAGGAGTCCCACCAATGAAACTACGACGGCGTGTTTATTGCACATTAAGCTAACAGAATATCATAAGATAAAATTTTAGGACGAGAAATTATGACCATAAAAAATTATGATCATTCTTTATTGAACAGCCCTCGTATGTTGCAATAGTTATTCACATATGAAGAGGCGTTTACAGCATGGAGTGGCATAGAGAGCTGCATGAAATCTGTCTCCGGAACGGATACAATTACAATGCCACTTTGCTGTCACTGGTGTATCCTTCCTGTCTAAAAATTCAAATGTGTATGAAATCTTATGGGACTTAACTGCTAAGGTCATCAGTCCCTAAGCCTACACACTACTGAACCTAAATTATCCTAACGAAAAACACACCCACTCGTGCCCGAGGGAGGAGTCGAACCTCCTCCCGAACCAGCCGCACAGTCCATCACTGCAGCGCCCCAGACCGCTCGGCTAATCCCGCGCGGCCCTTCCTGTTACTTCCGAATTTTTCCACGTGGTGCACGCGCACGGGAACGGCGAAAATACAGGTTTAACTCCTGGCCTGACATCAATTTTAATTTGTTACGGAAGCAAGACAGGAAAGTTAAAACGTAATGCGTCACAGACGGCGAGGTTATTGGAGACGAAACACAAGCTCGGAAGGCTATTCTTTTCAGAATAATTGTGCCGGCATTTGACTTAAACAACTATGGAAACCATAGAAATACTGACAGTTTGATGTGGAGCTGAAATTCTCTCCTCCCGGTAGCGAATCCAGTGCCTTAGCATTGCGCCACATCACTCATTTCTTACATGTCCGATTTGCGGTACAGAGACCAAGTCTCGGTCTACAATATAACATTCTATTGTAATTAGAGACCCTTTTACCGACACCCCCGGGATAACAAGGCCGCCCAGCAGTGTTAGTGACGTCACATTAAGCGGCCCATAGCCGACGCAGCAGTCCACGGACACCTCCGTACAGACGCGCCTGATGCTAACGATCTTCTGTCCGTCATACAGAAAGGAGCGAACTATAATTCGAACCAAAGACCAAATTATATATATTCTTGTAAACAGCATAAAGGTTCATAACGAAATACCGCTTACATATACGGGCAGGAAGAGGCTTAATCGATTGAGGAACTTTGCCACTATTTTATAATTGTCAGAACACTATTTAGCTTTAAAACTCGCATACAGGTGGTGACAAATGCCAACTGACAGCAGGACTTAACTTTTTCAAGCTATTACACTGAAAGTAAATTATCTTAAACACTGTCATACATAGCAAAACTCTCACAACTTTCGTTTACAATATGGTAACAATAGTTCGCTTTATCTCATAAAACACATGACTATTGTGAATTTACTGACATGTTCATGGTGAAAGCTCTTTTCAAGAATTTTTACAAGTGTATCCCCAGTAATAAAGAATGTAAACAAAAGATAGATATCAAATATTCTCCTTTTAACATAGACATCACTGAACACAAGATTCTGTCTTGCACTGTGATACTAAGGGACTGTTCTTTCCTTTAAGAAAAGCCTGACAATTTGAAGTTCACTCTGCTATTGAAGATACATTTCTTGAAACAATATTAAAATGTTATGAAAGGTAAGAAAATGAAAAACAACCAAGTGCATTACGTGTAAGAATGTGAGCAAAAGGCTGAGGCTTTCTTTACTTACCATTTTCAATCTCTCTACAGGTTGTTTCCTTTTCCACGTGAGAAATCACCAACTGCAAGTCTCATTATTGGTGTCTGTTACTAACGAAGTGCTTTTCTATTTAGAAAACCTGACAATTTGATGTTCATTCTGGTACTGAAGATAAACACTTTTCAGAGGAGTTCTAGAACGTATTCCTGCCCGTATATGTAATCGGTATTTCGTTATGAACCTTTATGCTGTTTACAAGAATATATATAATTTGGTCTTTGATTCGAATTATAGTTCGCTCCTTTCTGTATGACGGACAGAAGATCGTTAGCATCAGGCGCGTCTGTACGGAGGTGTCCGTGGACTGCTGCGTCGGCTATGGGCCTCTTAGTGTGACGTCACTAACACTGCTGGGCGACCTTGTTATTGCGGGGGTGTCGCTTTTACACAATATGTTTCTTAGCGAATGACAAAAGAAAGTAAATAAGTGTGTTATAGTGGAGAGTTGTGAAATAATTTGCTGTCAGTATTCTCTTAACTGATGAAGAAATTCTTTTGTTTACAACTGGAAATGTTTTATTGGTATTTACATACGAAGCTGCCGCCGTGTTTTTCCGTTCTCTTGGCGTCGCGGAATGTTATTCTAACGGCGGAAAAACTTGTGTGCCGGAGCAGCAGTCAGTGGCGCGTAACGAGGTAGTTAGGGCAGACGCTGTTGTGAGATAAAAAACGACAACGAGCTGCCTCGGCCGACCGGCCTTCCGCCGGCAGTGTGTGCGGCGCGGCGCCTGGCGCACTCCGCGGCGGCCAGCGCGCCCGAGCGCCGGTAACGCAATCTCACGCGCATGCGCAGAGCCGGCGCACTAATGGCGTTAACCCGCGGCACGGCGCGGCGCAGCACGGCCCCAGCTAACGCGGTTACCGTCCGCCTCGAATAAATTGCCGGGCGCCGCTCCGCCAGCCGCCATGGCCGTGAGGCGCGCGCCGCGGGCACACCGCAGCCGTCTCCACAAGCAGCGGACAGGGCACAGTAGTAGCTGCAGCAGCGACTGCGGCCGCAGCTGCCTACAGGTAGTTGCACGACTGTGGGAGGAGGCTTACTCCTTCTCCCACACAGTCGAGCCAGATGACGTTCATTACGTAAGTTACATTAACTGGACAGAAATATGAAATCACACACTGTTGGTCATTGCAAAAGCCGCATCCTTGGCATTGCTTCAACTCAGTATCTACATCTACATGGATACTCTGCAAATCACATTTATGTGCTTGGCAGAGGGTTCATTGAACCACCTTCACAATTCTCTATTATTCCAATCTCGTATAGAGCGCGGAAAGAGTGAACGCCTATATCTTTCCGTACGAGCTCTGTGCTGTGGCCTTCTCCATCAGACATCACGGCGCCTACAGAGTCAGCAAACAAACTGTCTGGTATGATTTTTTTTTAGTAATTTAATTGAAAGCTTTGTTGCTTTGGTAAAAATAAAATTGGTTCTTTTTGTCGTGACAGAATAAATTAGTATTAATCACACCAGATTTGTCGGAGAACAGCAGCAACATGTGTAATTGATCCAGCTTTAAGAAATTCTATTACCTTTTAGCGGAAATTTCGTGCGGTACTCTCCGACGTTAGAAAAGTCGTGGTGCCCGTTCGGAGCAGGAGGCGGCTGTCTTTTCTCATTCGCGATATCGAAAATTACTAAAAAATGAACAGAATTTTTTTTTCGGAGGAATATCGCGCGGAGAAAACAGACAGAAGTTACATGAAAGAAACCTAAGGGACCAACTAATTGGATTTGTACGAACATATAAACGGAACTGAAAGAACTTGGAATAAATACTATAACGATGTCGTCACGACAGCCTCCTGTTCCGACAGAACACACGCTGGATCATAAGCTGCATAAATCTTTTAAACAGAAAAGATTATCACAAGTATAATTAATGAAAATAAGGTTGAGAGATTTTCTTTGAAATTAAATAAACTTCAAGGCTTCAAGTATTATATTATGAAACGGCAACTTACATTATCATGGCCACCCATTGTGGCGGTGGAGCGAATTTTCATGATACCCATTCTCGCTTGTTTGTGGCTACATATATTTTTAATCACTTAAACTCTTAAAGCTACAATAAAATGATTATATCAGTATGGAGCACAATACTTTTGCGTCCGACTCGCGACACATTCCCAGAAGAACAGCTAGAGAGCGGCGCGGCTCCCTGCAGAAGTGAAAATTGGCAATTGTTATTTTGAAACATAGGTGCATCGTTTTTTTACTGATCGATAGCAGCGTATAACAGTTTATAGCTATCGTGATATTCTGCGCTTTTCAGGAGCGCGGCAAAGATATCTGGTTACAACATTCATTGGTATATGTTAAAAGTTGGCACATACTGACGCGAATACAGAAAAAAAACTTTTACATGTTAAAAATCGCAGTGATAAAGGCTGTAATGTCACAACTGACAGCGTGCAGCCGCGGTTGCCCGCCTCGCAGGCAAACCGAAGTACTACACAACCGACAGGCAATATTGATGAATGGCCACAATAACAACCACAACAACAACACCACAGCAAAGACACCAGCGGCCACCAGGGGCCACTACCGGCCCACATAAACATAAGGAAGAGGTCGCTGCAGATCCCGGAACTATTTTCACAGCCGGCCAGAGTGGCCGTACGGTTCTAGGCGCTACAGTCTGGTGCCGCGAGATCGCTACGGTCGCAAGTTCGAATCCTGCCTCGGGCATGGATGTGTGTGATGTCCCTAGGTTAGTTAGGTTTAAGTGGTTCTAAGTTCTAGGGGACTGATGACCTCAGAAGTTGAGTCCTATAGCGATCAGAGCCATTTGAACCAACTATATTTCCACACGTCAAACCACGTGATGGAAAATAATTCCGAGGTACTCATCCGCCGAAGCGCTATAAAGGCCGGCGCTCGGCCACACATCGGCAGTTCATCGACCGCCAGCAGACATGGATAGCTGCCGCCCTGGCAGCCTGGCTTGGATCTTCTCGCTGATCTCTGGATTAGGCTTGGTATATAGTAGAAGTCTCTGGCGGAGACTAGTAGGAATTTATTTCAGTTGTTTTCTATATTATTCTTGTATGTAGTTGTGATTCGAAGACGGATCACTGTTTTGTGTTGGTGTTATACTAGGAGAATTTGTTTTGGTTAATTGAACAGTCCAAATAAATTCTTTTCGGACTTGATCGTTACTTTCTTCTGCTTACTCAGACATATCACTCTGATTTCCCTTATTTTATTCTGGTGATCGTTCCTCCCTAGGTAGGTCGGTGTCAACAAAATATTTTCGCATTCGGAGGAGAATTTTGGTAATTGGAATTTCGTGAAAAGATTCCGTACAAACGAAAAAGGCCTTTTTGTAGTTTCATCATATGATGACATGGTTGGTGACTGTGGCTGTTATTTGAAGACAAATGTTGATGGTGTTGGGACAGCAACGTCACAAATTTACTTTCAGTTCCTTTATTCAAAGGGTACCGTTACCGGTTTCGAATCGTTGTGGTTCATCTTCAGACGGTTTACACGCTTTCCTTACTCGTATAACATGTGGTGGGTTTTTTACAGATTAATTGTCCTAAAATATAAATAATACATAATTATAAGCTTGCCACATGCAAATGGCTGCGTTACAGATTTTCGTTGCATGTGGCTTACGTGAGATGTCGGTTTGGAGTGTTTGTCTTCATAACATTCGTCCAACAGATGTGAATAGATTCCCACTGCATTCTTATTGTTGCACACGTAAGTTTTTCTCAAACACTTTAGATTTGTCACAGAGAAGATTTCTACCACGCACCACATCTTTAGATACATACAAAGAGCTTACAAACGTTATCAAAGATGCTATGATATATCGTAATATTTAAAGATGTCCTGTGTTCTTGCAGGTGAATAGTATAAATTGTGTGACCCTGTGAAAGTCAGACCTGGAAGCTGGAGAGATCTGGAGGGACTGAATAAGAGTCTATGACCATTCTTTCCACCAACCAGTCGTCTTCTGAAGTTGTGTCCTCCCAGCGTAGAAGACAGATCGTCTGTCGTGAGATCTTCTTAGGCAGAGGCTGCTACCCTGTCAATTCGAACCTGTGATTGTGTTTTTTGCGGGATGCCGCTTGCCTAGATTAGTTTCTGTCTCTCCAAAGTGCAAGATCTGTAGTACTGACAGTGATGGTAGGTGACACTTCTCATCAATGTATCATGTTTGGTTATTATTCAAATATTTACACATTTACACTGTCTTTTAAAAATTTGACATAGTTTTCTTAATTGTATGGTAACGTGTTAACCTTGTGTGGGGTTGGGAGGGGGGCGGTCGGGTGGTTGGACTGCTGTGGTATGCTGTGGCGTTGTGAACCACTGAAGTCTACAGTGTCTAACAACCCTACCACAACAAAGGTCAGCATTTAATAATGATTTTGGTGTTGCTCAAGCCGCTAAATACTGCATTTTAGGGCAACAACAGTCACATTATGTGGCAGGTGTCATTAGAGCACAGTTAATAAAGTCATTTCATGGAATAATAAAAAAACTAGGCACTCATCCTTTTTGTGTTTCCCACGCTGGTCTCGTCGTAAAATCATGGCTCAATCGTTGAAAATCTAGATGGTTATGATTCCAAGCTCAGATGCAAAGAGGCCTAGGTTTTATCCTGCTATATTCAAAAGTTTTGTAGATGCGCTTCACAAACCATTCTTGAAGGTTACACTTTTGCTGGAGAGTGGTGATGTAAAAAAATAATCAGCACTCCGAAATTAAGTTACACTTCCTTTTAATTGCTTTTATTGCAATATCACGTAACAAACAAAACATCACAATACAAAACAAACTTGAAAACATCTCTCTCACAGTCACTGTTAAAGTTCACATTTTATAAGCTGACTACGTTATGCGTCTTTCCAACATGACGTCCAGCACTTGACTTTCTCAACGTCCGACTCTCTAACAACTCAACAACTAACTAACTGTCGCTTAATCGCACTAAAATCAGAGTTACAAGTACGTCTAAGATGATAGTGACAAAAGAGAGAATACACATAAGAATAATATCATTGCAATATAAACATATCGATGTATCACAAATGAAATCAAATCTGAATGTTGTCTCATAAATATGTTAACTACTTCTACAGAAACACAGTAGAATATAGCTGGTATCGAGAGGTTCAGGTGAGGTACCATAATGGTTACGTAATTCAAGTACCATTACAAGTGGGACGAAGCCTCTCGGTCGTTTCTACGTTCCAGGTCTAATACATACATACATGCATGTTAACTTTTCCATCCAACTTCCGAAATATGATACACATATCCGGCTTTCCAGTACGCACTAGAGAGAGTGATTATTATATATTCACAATTATGTTACACCCAATGTAGAGTACAACATGTCCGGCCCTTGAAGAACACCCGAAACACACTATTACACACTCACATGTAAGTAATCCATGATACTCAGATACGTATCCGACCCTCCTAGACGCCAGAAATAGTGATATGTGTCCGGCTGTGCAGAACCAAGTTCAGTACAACTCACCAGACTGCTTTATACTGTACCATCTGTCGTTTGTACCTCACTCCACTTTTGTACCATATGCTACTTCACATGTATCAACCTGCATTAAAGTGAGTTTCTAGCAAAATAAAACACTTGCGGCTACTGTGGCAGAAGGACCATGGTTGCCGTGTGCCTCTCCTTTCCTACAATCTACAATCGCAGTGCACAACGGTTCCTGATGGAAACCAATTTAAGATTTCTACAGATTTTGTACAACTCAAAACACCTACAAAAACCTAGTGCCAGATTTTCGTACCCTCACACTTACTACACTGTTAGACCTACAGAAAAAATGAGCAAGGCCTTTGTGTAGCAAATATAAAGTAGATAAATTTTGTGAAAAGATACATCTCCACTGTAGGCTAATGTTTACGATATATTCAAGAATAAAGCATTCGAAAGTGAGCTTCTACTTTTCCTCGAATAATTCGTAACCTACGGCCTCTAGCAAAAAAGTATCAAACTTAGGTACATTAAATTGCCCAAAAAAGAGTTCCTGCTCATTTTATTCCTTCGGACTAATAGTTTGTGCATAGAAATCGAGAGAATATGAGATTCCTGCATGTTGTATTTGAAGGCGTTGCGAGTTGCATAACTCCCATAGGTTGAGGCAGCTGCTTCACTCTGCATACTCTGTGAGACACAATTAAAGGACCACTTTCTTGAAACCTCATAATTGTCTCCTATTGCGACATGGAAGTTAGAAATTTGGCTCAAAGGTGCCTACAACCTTCTTCTCGTACGGTGCTAAAGAGTCGCGACGTGTGACGTCACCTTCAAGTCCGTGACGCTCCAAACTCAAGGTGTAGAACATGCTAACGAAAGGCTGGGAAGTTGATGTGAGCTGTAAGCCAGGTTAATGGTGTCACATTGGCACCAAATTTCATCCCTATGCTACCCAGGGCCACCGTGGAAGCGTCAGATGACGAAAACGTCATCACACGCCCTCTTACCTACACCTCACACCTTTTTTCACGTTTCTGCAATAGAGGTCAGAATCACGACAGCCAGCGTTATGATCTTGCTAATTTCTTATGGATGGCTGAGAAAAACATTTCAGACACCGACGCTCAGAACAGACGTGAAAAAGCCTCGAGGTGTGGCACATAGGGCGTCAATAAAACCACCCCTTACCTTGGGACATTGATTCCCACACATTACGCGGTCGGAAACGACGGTTCGCAATGCAGTGAGCGACTCGACGACGTTCTCGATAACATTTGACACTGCTGACATCCTCCGAACGATTAATCCCTTTGGTAAGGACATTGTGGGCCTGCAACCCCACTAAATTTGATTGTGCCACTTTGGAGTTTAGCGTAACTGAAATGTTTGCTCTGATGTACATACTAGAAACACTAGCGACCTTTCGAAAAAATTCGGTGAAATCTGAACTTGATCTGAAGTTTGAGGTTTTGGCGCTCTTTCAGCTCTCCCTTTCTCTCACACGCCAGTTGCGTGAACACGGGAGCAGAGGGTGGGGGAACGGTTGGAATGGGGAGGGGGCGGTGGGGTGGGGAGGAGTGATATTAACACATGCATGAATACTCGTAAAACGGCAAAGGGTTCCTCTAAACCTCACTAGGCTGACAACATCCTTCGTGTTACCCACCCACCTTTACTGACCATTTCAAATACGCATTTCTATAGAAACAACCTACGATGGATTCACCGTCAACTGCGGGCAATTAATTCAGTGACACCCCTCCGATTTCTCATTCCCGCTATAGCGGCAGCATAGCCCGCCTCAAGGCACCTAAAACTTCTTCAAGTTATGGGAACATTTTTAAAACGCTCAATAAATTTTATCGTGTGCGTACCAGTGTCGCATCCAGCCACGATTATGCCACACGAAGACACGTAACTGGAGGGTCGATAAAGCATAAACACCCGTTTCCGCTTCGGATCACTTTCAAATTTCGTAGAATGGTTTAGAATGCTTTTTAGTGGTTCCATATTGTGTACAATAGCAAAAATCGCTGTCACGATACGCTGCTAAGGATTGCGAACACGTTCAAATGGCTCTGAGCACTAGACGCCTAGAACTTAGAACTATTTAAACCTAACTAACCTAAGGACATCACACACATCCATGCCCGAGGCAGGATTCGAACCGTAGCGGTAGCCCGGTTCCAGACTGTAGTGCCTAGAACCGCATGGCCACTCCAGTCGGCAGAACACGTTCAATTAGCTTGCATGCCAAAGATGTGCTTATATAAGAGACTAATCGTCCGGGGCATGTAGCAGCGCTAAAGGTTGTGAAAAAGTTCATCCTGTTGCTGATTGCACTGAGATACGTCGTTTTCGACCACGAAATGTGTGGGAATTATTTGCCCGAAGGAAAGAGGATGTTTATGTTTCATTGTCGCCTTTTGGCCACCCCCTGAAGACTTTTCTTATCGTGTGACAGGTCCAGGGTGGCGTAGGAGAGCATTGTGCTGAAACCTGGTGCTATTGTGACATGATTAACCCACCTTAGGCCTTACACGAGCCTCTGAGCTATGGCCTGCCATTCACCTGTTTCCGTATTGTGGTGTTTGATGTGTCGCCGACCCCGAGGGTGACGTCGGGGCCGTAACGCCGTTGTACAGTTCAAGAGGAAGCTTGTAGGCAGCCACATTTCAAAATTATGCGTCTCTATGGGAGACAATTACGCAGTTTAGAAAAAGCGATCCTTTAACTCTGTTTGGCACTGTAGTAGCTACAAATAGGATTTGCCCTTATAGATTCTCCATGGACCATCTGTTGACTCAAACCCTTGAAAAGAAAATGATCTCCATTCATTGTTAAACTAGCTGAGTACCTGACGATACCCGTTAATGTATTTGTTCCTTCTCGCCGTGTTTCTGCCCATCTCCACCACCTCCCTCTCTCTGTCCATCTCCTGCTCCTCCCCCATCAATCCATTTCGTCCTCGCCCTATCTGTATCCATCTATTCCTTACGTCTGTCTGTCAATTTTCACCTCCCCCAACCTTCTCTGCCTATCACCACAACCCCAATAGGAGACTGGAGGTTCTTCTGCAGTATGTCTTTCCTAATAGTAAGTATCGTGTGTTTGGTTGAAATTGATCCAGAGATTTAGGAGCAGCTTCCTACCCACGGCATCACCCACGAATGAATACGTCACATGTAATTGACATATTTTTAATACATATCACACATAACACATATTTACAGGCATACTTCGCCTGTATTTCTAGCGAATTTCGCCCTGCGGCTATGTTTTCACACAGGTCAATGTTTATTTCGTACTAAGTGTCGCGTAATGATGTAATTTTGCAGGTAAATTGAGCGACATACGTGGAAACTGCCTGAGAAACGTGATGTGAATAGCATTGTCGTTAAAGAAATAATTAAAACTTCATGCATCACGTGGCAGTTTTCGAGCACTCAGTCTTTGAAAAATGGTTCATATGGATCTGAGCAATATGGGACTTAACTGCTAATGTCATCAGTCCCCTAGACTTAGAACTACTTAAACCTAACTAACCTATGGATATCACACACATCCATGCCCAAGGCAGGATTCGAACCTGCGACTGTAGCAGCAGCGCCGTTCCGGATTGAATATTTCCACACCTAAACTGTTCTCAAGCACTATTTTTGGAAAGATATAGACAATCGTGTTCTACATTAGAAAAATATAGCCGATGGTCATTTTGACATATATTGCTTTTGTTACAGATGTTTCAAACCCACTAGAGCTCAAGTTCAATATAAACTTTCAACTCTGTGATTTATACATCACTTTAAACGCTCTCTCTCTTTACTGCTTAGTTTAATAAGACAACGACATTATAATATATATTACAGACGGAATGAAAAGTTGTAATTCTCCCTTTAATGAGGGTACAACATAGTAATCCATTACAAAGAGAATGTACTTTCCCCTTAATTTCCACAGTGCAACAGCAGAAGATGGAAACGTTTTGTACTCTACCAGTGATAAGCATTCTGGTCGTAGTGCTATGTAAAATGCGTTCCAAGATGTCATTACTTGCATGACATGTTACCGATTTATTTTAGGCTGTAGATGAACTCAACGTTGTCAATAAGGGAGGTGTGCGTGTTTTAACATGTTATACTGAAAACTTAAGCGCAGAAATATTGAATTTGAAGTTTCATTGAGCCAGTATTTGCAAGTAATAGACTCTCCTTTCTGTAGACGAGTTTTTATGGGAGAGTAAAATTAATTATTCTTGTTGCTTTTCAGGCTGCAAGTTAGATTTACGATAGTGCTCATGAACATTATTTCCAACGAATTTTTCCCTTCTGAGATAAGTTTTCTCTTTGGTACAAAGACAATTTAAATGCAACAATATTTAATTTTAGGCTTCGTATTGCTTGAGAAGTACGGTTCAGCATATGATTTTTCGTTACTAATGGATGCTACTTAAACTGAATGTTTTCATCAGTAATGTCAACATGCATTTAAATTATACAAGTAAAGTAGGTGCGGAAATACTTAATTTTAGGGACCATTGCACTTCCAAAGTGTGTGAAATCTTTAGTATTATGTGCAATAATACAATTTTATTTTGCTTGAATTTTTGTGAGATTTGTGCTTACACTTACCTACAACACACATGTCAATAAGGAATTTACAACATTAGGTGTCAGTGGGCACTGACTTATGTCAATGGGGAAAGTTGAAAATTAGTGCCAGATTGAGATTCAAACCAGGGTCTTTTGCTTACTTGGCAGACGCACTGACCACTACACGATCTGGACGCTGTGGTCACCACAGCCACATAGACTACCCTAGCATGCCTCCCGCCAGACCCAAATTTTCAACTTATACCACGCATCGCTTATTTAGTGCCTCTGCAGCCCCAATACTCGCAGCATCTCGCCGATAGTCGTTGCAGATTCGAAATACCTCACAAAACTGCTTTTTGTTCTGAATTAATGGTAATAAATTTTAATAGTGTTTTCTTTCAATAAATCAACTTTGTCTTGCTGCACCATCTTCATTCAGGATGATTTATCTCTGTCATCGTCTTCTGTTATGGCGTGAAAACGTAGGACGTTCTGTATTACGAAAAATATTGAGTTTAAGTAGTTAATCACAAGAAAAGTCAAAAGACTTCTACCTTCCATCATTCCTAAAATGGTACAAACTCAATTTTTTTGTCTTTTGGGCATGTTGTGTGAGTGAGTGTGTGTTTTCACATCCGACATTTTTATTAGATGTTAGTGTACTGTAATGGTAATAGTATAATAGGATTAGTATTAGTAGTAATAGTATTAGCAATAGTGTTGTAATAGGAAATAAAGTGTAGAATAGGTACATATTGAAATTTAATATTCAGAAAACTCGTACTAGATCTCAATGATTGTCAGTAGAAGCAATAGTTGTCCATGAATATCAACAATTATATTTTATAGTCTCTAATGTATCATATGATATATTATATTTGTGTCTCCCAAAATAGCAATTGAGAACAATTTTGGGATGTAAATATTTCAGTTGAGGGTGTATTCTGACTTACACCAAGAATAGGCCTAAATAATTATATTCTTGCTGTGATTCAGGCAGCCTGCGTTCTACCTGCTTAGCATAGTGTTTTAGCTAACATGTATTTTCTGCACTTACAAGCTTGGTCAGGTTATTTTCAAACATCGATCTTTTCGCCCTAACATTTAATATCAAATAGTAGTTTAAAATATTATTCATAAATTTTTACACATGGAAATAACAGTGGAATACTTACTTTAGAGCTCCCAATCATGTTATAGGCATCAATATGACTGATACATGCGTATGAAAATAATAACTTTGTGACTGTTTACGTAAAAGTACATGTTATGCGTAGCTGTCGTGTATTTTCAAACATTTTCGACTTGGACATTGGTCACGCAACAAGAGCTTAAACGAGTAGTTGATTTTTTCTCGTTTTTGAAGCTTTGTCGAATGGTATTTACATAAAACTCATCTTAATGAACTATATCTCATTAATACAATACTTTCAATGTCCAAACAAATGGTGTAGAATAACTATTTAAGGAAAGTGTGTTTTATACTCCTTCTCATATTCGATAAGAAGTTTACCTCCCTGTAAAGGAGTCAACATGAGGTTACACAAGAAAACGGCATTGGCGTACTTATTTTCAAGTTTTCACTCGTGTTTTAGACACAAATTTGGCATTTACATTCCTATTTTCTTTGTTGCTGAAGTTTTTTCAGATATTTTAAACACAGAGGAAACGAAAACATTCTGATACTTGACAACCATGTGAAAGTAATTCGAGTGGGTCACTTCACAAAATTATTGGATTAATTTGTGAAAGAGATTTCACGATCAACGCGTACTTTCCCGGATTGGTTTTATTTGTTTATTGAATCTACGTTCAGATTAGGCAGCCTCATTTTAATAACTACATTCTTCGCCTCGATAGCTGAGTGGTCAACGCGATGGAATCCCTTGCTAAGGGGCCCGGGTTCGATTTCCGGCTTGGCCGGTGATTTTCTCCGCTCTGGGACTGAGTGTTGTCTTGTCTTTACGTCCATCAGCTCATCCCCATCGATGCGCAATTCGCCGAAGTGGTGGCAACTGAAAAGACTTGCACCTGTCGACCGGTCTACCCGGCTCGAGGCCCTGGCCACACGACATTTCATTTCAATAACTTCATTGTGATAGCCTGGACAGGAGATGGGGAGGGAGAGTTAGCCAGATAGATACATGTTCAGTAGATAATTTGACGATGAGAGGGGAGTGAGATTGTATTGTGGTGGGGGGGGGGGGGGCGAATGGGAATTGATTATGCAATGCTTTCAAGATTATTGCGACTTCCAGTGATTTTTGCGATGCAGTAACTGAAACTTTCCGACTACGTGGACCAGAAGCAGCACTGCCAAAACTATCTTCCGATAACATTGTATAAATTTTGGCAGTACACAGAAAGGGGAGCAAATGCAGTAATTCCAGTTATGCACATGAAGTATTCGACGAGTTAGATAGTCATCAGGGTATACTGCACATTGAACGTTTATGAAAAGAAAATGAAAAATTTGAACCTAAGAATAACTGGATAAATATGTAAATCGATGTACAAGTTACAGTCTCTGAAATAGACTTTGTTTAAAAAATAGTAATAAAAAAAAGCATTCGAACATAACAGCCTTGTATGTGAGTCAAAGTTCTCCGCAAGTCAGTATCCTGTGAAATCGGATGATAATTTTCAACTGTTTCTGTGCAGGGTCACTTGTTACACACACAGGAAAGTCACCAGCAAAATACACAGAGAATATGCAGACAAAAATCCTCGTACTTTTTTTGGATTTTGTCAGTATTTAATGTTAATTTTTGTTTACAGCAACTACTTTCAGAAATCGACACTTCACTCCAGGTTGACGGGACAAGCAGCCTGCATGTTCACAATACGTACGAGATATGCCAAAGGAAAAATCACTGTATTCACTAAACGACATTCGCCATGAAGCTCTATCAGTCATCCTCGGATGGAGTACACTCTCGCTTGCTTCACTAATCAGAATTCCATATATTTTGAGTCCAGGATGATTCATTTCGATAAAAAGTCTCAATCATATTTACATAAAGTAATTATTTTACACTGTCTGACAAAAAAGTGAACTACTCATAAAGAGAGAAGGAAACGAAATAGTACCGCGAATTGATAGAGCAAGTGGTGTTGTTTCAGTGATCGCAATATCTTGTCAAATTTACAACGAATTTGGCAGAGTGACCCCAATTATCGGTATGAAGAAGCACCCATTTCATTTTCTTACCGCTCCCCCCAATGATTTTAAAAGTTTTGATTATGTTATCTATAGCTTCTGCCTTATTTGATCCTAAGTCCTCCAAAGCTCTTTTGAAGTCTGATTCTAATACTGACACCCCAACTTTTCTAAATCTACTGTTGTTTCTTCTTCTATAAATCAGACAAATCTACTCCTGATAGAGGCTTTCAATGTATTCTTTCCACCTATCCGTTCATTCCGCATGTAACAGTGGAATTCCCGTTGCACTCTTAATGTTACCGTCCTTGCTTTTAATGTCACCGAAGATTGTTTTTACTTTCCTGCATGCTGTCTGTCCTTCAGATAATGATATCTTTTCTTTCCAACTTCTGTGATTGCCCTTTTTAAAGATGTCCATTCCTCTTCAACCGTACTGCCTACTGAGCTGTTCGTTATTGCTGGATCTACAGTCTTAGAGAGCTTTATGCGTATCTCGTCATTCCGTATCCCACTTGTTTGAGCATTGATTCTCGCTGACTAACGTCTTATACTTCAGCCAACTCTTCATTACTAGTACATTGGGATCTGAGTCTATACCTGCTCCTGGGTACGCCGTTTAATCCAGTATATTATTTCGGGATCTCTGTCTGACCATGATTGTAATCTAACTGAAATCTTCGTGTATCACCCGCCCTTTTCCAAGTGTTCCTCATCATACTACGACTAAAACGGCCATATTTCCCCTAAACATTGTACGAATGGGACCTCTCAGCCGATGTCGCTACCATACTAGCCGACAATGACTATGGGGGAATCAGAACTGCGAACCATAACTGAACACAATGCTACACCATTATTAAGTGGTCTATACTTCACATTCCCTACACTGTTACAAAATCAGCCAGTTTCTGTGATGGTGTTAACGGCAGCCTATGTATGGGGCGGTAATTCTCAGTCAGGTATGGGATGGCAAACAATAGAGCCAAAGTATACAACTCAACAGAAATTAAACTTAGGCAGCGAAGAAATAGTTGAATGTATAAAGGGGTTATTTGAACTGTGATGTAACAAAAAGTATGTTAAATATGAAATGGCAAGGCAATGCGCTGGACAATTATTGTTATATAATTGTTACCACAAGAAGGGACACATTAGTGTAACACCTGGGCCGGCCGAAGTGGCCGTGCGGTTCTAGGCGCTACAGTTTGGAACCGCGTGACCGCTACGGTCCTGACTCGGGCATGGATGTGTGTGATGTCCTTAGTTTAGTTAGGTTTAAGTAGTTCTAAGCTCTAAGGGACAGATGATCTCAGAAGTTAAGTCGCATAGTGCTCAGAGCCATTTAAAACATATTTTGTAACACCTGGTTAGGATTTTCAGCAGTAGGAAGTAGCTTATATGGCACTTCATTCTTCATTTTAGAAATCCAACAGTGCATATACTGCCACCTTAAATGACATGTTATATGGCTCCGGAAACATTACCCGTGAAGAAACAAAAATAGATTAGATATGTTTTGCTGGATTGCTGTAGAACAGTATAAAATAACGGAACAGGAAGAAAATAAAAAATAATGTAAATTTAAATATAAACTGCGCCAAGACGTAACACAGGTGTATTGTGTGGTGTCACCGCCAGACACCACACTTGCTAGGTGGTAGCTTTTAAATCGGCCGCGGTCCGCTAGTATACGACGGACCCGCGTGTCGCCACTGTCAGTAATTGCAGACCGAGTGCCACCACACGGCAGGTCTAGAGAGACGTACTAGCACTCGCCCTAGTTGTACAGCCGACGTTGCTAGCCATGCTTCACTGAGAATTACGCTCTCATTTGCCTAGACGATAGATAGCATAGCCTTCAGCTACTTTTGCTACAACCTAGCAAGGCGCCATTACCAATTGATATTGTGATTATAAAGCCTGTACAGTAACGAGAGAGGTTCTAGAAATGTGGATTAAAGTTAAGTATTCCAGAAGCTACGTACTTTTCTTTATAGCATTCATTACATATCCTGTTTCAGACCTCACGCCAGCCTGCGTGAGCTTATAGCGTGCATTTCGGTCTCAAACAAAACAGTGTTGGCACTTCTGCCGACACATCATATTGTCCACAGAACTTGCAATTATTTCCACTGATAAAGGTGTTTTTAACAATGCAGCTTGTGCTGTTATCACTGTGTTGCGTATTGGTAGTTGTGCAACGATCTACTTACGACGAACCAAATCAAATTGTTTTTACGATTTCCTGCCCTTTCCTTGATCAACAAACAGCGTCACACCATTGCAATGTTGAGCTAGAATGTATAGTAAATTTACAATTAATAATTCATTTTAATTTCTTTTATTCAGGTAATACCTTAATGTTAATAAATAATATTCTGGCAATACAATTATATATAAACTGCTGTGTATTCTGAAGCTTTGGTTCTGTAGAGAACGATTATTCGACAAAAAAATTATGAATGAAGAGGTAACAAATTAAAGAAGTTACTCGTGGTTCGGTCTTGGATAAGTACGAATGGACGAGCGTAAACGTAAGACGTTAATAATTTTGCAGAAGGTAGAAGAGGTTTTGTCGCGATTTAACACAGATTTTAAGAACATATATACACATTGTATGGAGACAGACATCACTGTACTAATGCAGAAGACGAGAATAACTCAGAGCATTCGAGAAAACGATTGTTTTACCATTCTTTAATAGCTTAGAGAAATTTCGTAAAGAAAATTAATTGTGAAACTCGATGCAGAAGAACATATGGCAAGAGAAGATTTTTAAGGAAGAAGGAAAAGACCCAATACTTACGAGAGAAAAGATATTTCAAGGTATAGTGATGAAGATGTCTGGAGACGGGAAGCAGATAAAATCAGATAATACATCTAGTAGCATGAAACCAAAAGCAGTCTTAAAGAGGACGCAGACATAATGTGAATTGTCCTAGGAGTGTATCGAACCAATTTCCATCTTACTTTGGATTGAAGAGAGACTGTGCATTCGCTCGTTTTCTGAACTGTGATGCCAAAAGTGGCAAACAATCATTATTTCCTATATTAAACTGTGAACTATTTTATATTAAACTGTGAACTATTTTAGAAAATCAATTTAATCTGTGGAAGGGTAAAACCATACAGTATCAAAGCAAAGTATCACTCTTAAAACTAATACTAAGAAAATTGACGACTCGCATTTTAAACTTATAGTTATGCAGCGTCCATTTTTGGAAGGGCAAAACTGTGTTTACAACATTTTACTGCCACAATGTAGCTCCACTTTCTATTCGCAATTAGTTCCTAACGTCACATCTCAGAGAGTCGGCAGAGATTTTTTATTGCATTTCAGTAAATAATTTTCCTACTGACAAGGTAGCATACGTCATGTTGCCTTGGTCCAGTGATATTCAAAGCACAACAGTGTAGTAGCACCAAGGCACATTAACTCAGCAACGATGACACAAGGTGAGACAAATGAATTTTCCAGCGAATGCTAAATAAACGTTAAGTTTGTTTGGCAACATGTGAAGAAAGCATCATAACATACTATCACATAGGCATCAATAAAATCAAGAGAAAAGAAATTTTATGTTCGTTAAGGACACTGAGAAGTATAGAACTTTGGCTAATGTTTATCAGTGCAAAACTTTCTTGCAGTTAGAATCTGCAATCATACTGTGTAGTATGACCCGTGATAAGTTATCACTGATAATATTAGAGTTTGAATGTAAAGTAACATCTTATTGGAATAAATAACTTTGTCATCACTGAAGTGACTATTTTCTATATATGTCTATATGAAACAGAGAAAGGTACCAACAGACATTTGCTTAACGAGATCAAGAATAAATATAGAGCTTAACGCGACATTTATCACTATATAACTGAATACAACGATTACTTTACAGTTACAATTGTGTCTAGGTTTCAGTACAGAAAAGATTTGATCAGTTCTTGCCGGAAGTGCCATTTTATACTACAGTAACCTATGTCGTTTTAAACTCTGCACTTTCATACAAGTAGGAGGAAAACCAGCCACAACCCTATTCCAGAGGTATATTCACTTAGCATTTAAGTATCTTGTGTTAAGCTGAATCAGACGAAAGGGATGTGGAATTCTCAGATGACTCTGATTGTAGTTCAATTGCGGACTTGCTGGCTGCTGATATATTAATTATTAGCGATGGTATGTTGAACCTATACCATTGGTTCCTTATAGAAAATGAGGTGAGAGTATTGGGCTTGGTTACCTGAGGCATTTATAATGCTACACTATCTGGCTTACATAAAGGGTTTCGAAGTTATTACGGATAATTAATAAGAAAGTTTCATAACGAAAATTCCTAAAATTTCATATGCACAAAAACATCACGTTCCTCAACACGTAAGTCAGGTATCGTTTTAATTAGAAAAATGTTTCTACATCTACATCTACATGATTACTCTGCAATTTACATTTAAGTGCTTGGCAGAGGGTTCATCGAACCACAATCATACAATCTCGCTACCATTCCACTCCCGAACAGCGCGCGGGAAATACGAAAACCTAAACCGTTCTGTTCGAGCTCTGATTTCTCTTATTTTATTTTGGTGATCATTCCTACCTATGTAGGTTGGGCTCAACAAAATATTTTCGCATTCGTAAGAGAAAGTTGGTGACTGAAGTTTCGTAAATAGATCTCGCCGCGACGAAAAACGTCTTTGCTTTAATGACTTTCATCCCAACTCGCGTATCATATCTGCCACACTCTCTGCCCTATTACGTGATAATACAAAACGAGCTGCCCTTTTTTGCACCCTTTCGATGTCCTCCGTCAATCCCACCTAGTAAGGATCCCACACCCCGCAGCAATATTCTAACAGTGGACGAACGAGTGTAGTGTAAGCAGTCACTTTAGTGGACTTGTTGCATCTTCTGTGTCCTGCCAATGAAACGCAACCTTTGGCTCGCCTTCCCCACAATGTTATCTATGTGGTCTTTCCAACTGAAGTTGTTCGTAATTTTTACACCCAGGTACTTAGTTGAAATGCCTTGAGAATTGTACTATTTATCGAGTAATAGAATTCCAACGGATTTCTTTTGGAACTTATGTGGATCACCGCACACTTTTCGTTACTTTGCGTCAACTGCCACCTGCCACACCATACAGCAATCCTTTCTAATTCGCTTTGCAACTGATAATGGTCTTGGATGACCTTACTAGACGGTAAATTACAGCATCATCTGCGAACAACCTAAGAGAACTGCTCAGACTGTCACCCAGGTCATTTATGTAGATCAGGAACAGCAGAGGTCCCAGGACGCTTCCCTGGGGAACACCTGATATCACTTCAGTTTTACTCGATGATTTTCCGTCTATTACTACGAACTGCGACCTTCCTGACAGGAAATCACGAATCCAGTCGCACAACTGAGACGATGCCCTATAGGCCCGCAGCTTGATTAGAAGTCGCTTGTGAGGAACGGTGTCAAAAGCTTTCAGGAAATCTAGAAATACGGAATCAACTTGAGATCCCCTGTCGATAGCGGCCATTACTTCGTGCGAATAAAGAGCTAGCTGCGTTGCACAAGAACGATGTTTTCTGAAACCATGCTGATTACGTATCAATAGATCGTTCCCTTCGAGGTAATTCATAATGTTTGAATACAGTATATGCTCCAAAACCCTACTGCAAACTGACGTCAATGATATAGGTCTGTAGTTCGATGGATTACTCCTACTACCCTTCTTAAACACTGGTGCGACCTGCGCAATTTTCCAATCTGCAGGTACAGATCTATCGGTGAGCGAGCGGTTGTACATGATTGCTAAGTAGGGAGCTATTGTGTGTTTATGTGAAAATGTATTCCACCATTGTTAGTTGGTCTGGGATCATCGTAAGTTTTCATATAGTTTCTTCGTTATTAGGCTTAGATTTATGTGAGAGGCCAATGCGAACAAAATGATTTCATCGTTCTCGAAACAAGTAATTCGAGTGTTTTGTACTTACTTAGTGTAAGATCTGATCGGTGAGTGCACCTTTGGACTATTATTTTAGTAAAAGATATTTTTATAACTAAGTAGAATATTGCGTCTTGGGTATAAGGAAAGGAATTAAAATTAAATTACGAAACTTATTACGTGGATGGAACGACAACAATTTAAGCACTCTCGAAAAGTGATGTTCTAATTAATTTGATGAAATCAAACAAAAGTGATAAAATTTCTAAAAAACAAAAACAGCCTTTTGCTAATGCCCTATTTAATAAACCAGATATAAATGAGAGTATTTACACTTAAGCACTGTACGTCTGTTGTGTCGGAATATTACACCCACACATTTCTCGAATTTACAGACATGTCATTATCACATCAGCTGGAAAGCTCTCATCCACTGAGAGCTTCATGCTGCCGTCGATTTACTTATGTGAACAGCGAGGCTGTGAGTGATTTCCACGATTAAAGTAGATGGTCCCCACATGTAAAATGGTTTTGAAACAACAAATTATTTTGTTTGAATAGTACGAAAGCTAATCCCAAAGGCGTTATGTGTCGAAAATAACGTTCGGATTGGATTAGAAATTGTGTAATTAGCGGCCAACCCACTGGGAACAAAATTTACATTTTCGGTGGTAGAAAATGTTACGTTACGAGTGTATGGGCATTAATTACTATTAGAATGTACGAGTCAAACAGGTGCACAGGAAGAGGGTGATTAATAGTTTTTATTGACGGAAAACTCAACAGAATTTTCACAAAAGCAAATGTAATATTAAATTGCACTTTATGCACCAAATACCAAAGTATTTCATGAATAACAAATGTTGAATGTCATTATGGAAATAGAGAAAGTCGATAATGCGAACAAATATTGAAATTAAAGAACTCATCACTAAACAGCGTGGTTGTGTGGTTTTGTTTGTACCGTATCGAATATTACGGCTAAGACTGTCAATTCCTGCCAACCACGGACTGCCCATAAAAATGACTGTTACCCATTACACATACATTTAACGGGTTCAATGTTTTCTTGAGAATAGCTACACAACCGAAATGTCGTAGAACACAAAAAATAAATAAAGTGAATACGAGTCGATGCGGGAAATTCCTTTCAAGAAAGAAATTCCTTTGACTAAGCGGGATCAAAAGCCGAGGCATTTACTTCCGTACTATGGCAGTAGCCAATGAGTCTCTTTTTTCTTGTTGGGACCTCCTTCCACACATTTAGCACTCCTTTGCACTCATTATAAACAGTTTTTTGGCTAAACAGT
Source organism: Schistocerca cancellata (assembly GCF_023864275.1). Classification (NCBI taxonomy): domain Eukaryota; kingdom Metazoa; phylum Arthropoda; class Insecta; order Orthoptera; family Acrididae; genus Schistocerca; species Schistocerca cancellata. The sequence goes on from NC_064630.1 coordinate 710,947,363, forward strand.
TTTATTGTTTCGAAAGTGTCCCAGAAGACTCTCTTCGTATATGCCGACGGTGTTGCCAAAAATGAAGTCTCTTATCTTGAGGACTAAAAGTGCAAGTGTCTGAGGGACTAGGAGGAGCCGTCTTCCAACAGCATAAAGTTTTTGTTGAAAAATCTAAAGGCTGTATGTCCGAACTAAATGACAAATCCTTTCTCAAGAAATAAAATTGACCTCCAAACAATAACAACACCTCAGCCTTCGTCATAAATCAGTTTTCCAAGGGATTAAAAACACTTCTTCCATATAAATTTTAAGGTTACTGTACTAGTAAGTAAGGCTTCTTGTGCAAGTGTCTAGAAATTCTCTCCTATAAACAAAGTCACGGACAGTATGAAAACAAACTTCGCAAGATCTGACATTCTCAGCCAACAGAGATACGGCTGTCTGAGTTATTTGTTACTTCTGCAAAATATTTTTAATAATTTAATATTTGTTACTCACTGTTTTTGTGTTTTAATACTTTTCTAAATAACGTATGTTTCAAACACTGTTAAGTTCCCACAGGAAGGCACTTTTCTTTATTTCTATAGACTCTGAGCTGCTCTTAGTAAACATATCGTTATGGCCAACAGTGTACTTAGGTACTGGTTCTTAAGTAAATATGGAACGTCTTTTACCATTTTTACGTTTTAACACCTGTTAAATAATGTATGTTTTAAAGATTGTCAAGTGTTTCATTAACTGAAATTCATTTTCCATCCCTTTCCGTAACTCTTTCCGTAACAATGTTTTGGCCAACATTGTACGTAGACACTAAGTCATTAGTACACTCTGTCCTTTTTTCAGTTTTTTATTCTTTAATATTTTTAAACAATTTATTTTTTTAAAGATTGTTAAATTCACATTACCTAAATGGAAATTTTCTGTAGGTCTGATGACTATTGTGAGTTAACCGAGGCGGTTATCAGCAACTTTATGTTTTATTGTAATCATGTTGGGTACAAAGTTTTAAAGAGAAATAAAATTATCGAAACAGGGAATAAAAACTTATAGATATGTTACGAAGAAATGAGTCAGTTTAGTGCCCGCGACTCAGTTTTTGGAAATTTGTGGTCTGCAAGGTAAATGTTATTGAGGGATATGATTGAGGGATGGATGCTGAACTAAAATATTGGTATAAATTCTTTGGAATAACCCCAGAACGTCGGTTTAAGTTTTCGGTTTAATCTCTGCTTGTTGAATACCGCGTGAAGGTTAAGTTAGGGTCTTAGAGCCACGTAAGTCTCTTACAATTTCTTTATTCTTAATTTGAAATTATGAAGTTTCGGTTTCTGACCTGCAGTGACATAATACTTTAAGAGTTCGTTAATCAACATGCTTCTTCTGTGTCCTGGGAGGGGAAATAATTCCGAATCTGAGTATACTGCTTCTTGAGTGAATTTGTCGCCATTCGACATACAACAGCTTTTTTTTCGAAACGCAGTTCGAAATTCTACTTCCATCAGTGACAGCTACATGATGTCCAGTCAGTTCTGTTCGCTGATATGCAGCGCAGAAATAGTTGGATGGACGTTGAAAATGTTTTCTCTCGTGAGAATCACATTTGTATCACTACATAGCGAGATGAACTAACCGCTATTGAGAGGAAAGATCATGTACGTTTTTTCATATTACATTCAAATTCTAATCCGTGATTTTTCTCTAGAAGGAACCTATGCAACCCGCGTATGAAATAAGGGGAAGGTAGGTAGTGAATTACCTAAAGTACGTGGTGTTAATTGTAATGGAAGGTGTCACAAAAAGAGAAATCGGAGCCTATTACCTAAACAAACAATCTGGTTCATTTTATGTCGAAAATTAAGCATGTTTCCAAGTTAATGAGGCATAATTATTTTAATGAAATTATACCGTTTAGATTTTAGGATCTTAAGTGGATGTAGTCCCTGTGACTGCTTCACGGTTCAGAACAATCATGAAGAATATTTTCCGAAATTCTGCTTCCTGTATGATTCTTTCCTGCTTTTGATTAAGTCACAGAAGTTTATAATTCATCTGCAGTCAACTTGGTAGTGGCAATTTAAGTAGTTCCCACCGAAAAGGTCATTAGATCTATTACCTTTAGTAAATAGATCACTTCCGCTAAAATGATCTTAACTTTGATTTAGGTTGATCTGTTTGCAGTAAATAATGCAGTTAGTGGATAAATAAATAGGCTTTGTTGATATACATTTTATCCAATGAGACCCTAATCGTCTATGAAGAAACGGTCTTCACTCGGTACTTAACAAAATCGAACTGAAAACCATAGTTGTTTGGCAATGGAAGGAATATTCTTTCTGTCATTGGTGAATTTGCGGTTTTCCACCAGAGCAACCAAGATCGTATATTCAAACCTATGGCGAATAGTGCAACTCTTGGAGCTGTAAACCTGAAAACTGCATAAAGGGAAGAAACACACGTGTTACTGATTACAAAAATATTTAAGAAAACTACCTTTGCTGTCATCTATTGTTAATCTTCAGTTTAACTGAAAAGTTCTTGATTAATGCTGGTTTCTCGCATGCACAACATCTTGTTCAGTATAGAGCATTATGCTATTTTTCCGTAAAACAATTAATATGGTTCAAATAGCTCTGAGCACTATGGGACTTAACTTCTGAGGTCATCGGTCCCGTAGAACTTAGAACTACTTAAACCTAACTAACCTAAGGACATCACACACATCCATGCCCGAGGCAGGATTCGGACCTGCGACCGTAGCGGTCGCGCTGTTCCAGACTGTAGCGCCTACAACCGCTCGGCCACTCCCGCCGACAAAACATTTAATAACTGTCGTCAAACTTATCTTCCAGAAACGCTCTCACGACATCAATGAAACGCGTTCTAAGTACAGTTCGTTTCTCTCATCGATTACTCCTTCTTTTCGTTCGTGAGTAACATTTCTTTCTTTCTGTAGAGAATTTTACAGTCGGACGTTAGAATAGTTTTACGCCACTGTTGTCGTGTTTAATCTACAATGGGAAAATCCTGTTCCGGAATTAGCTGTGATGTGTACCCCAAGTGCAAAACAACTGTTTTTGTCCTAATCTTTCAAGTATAATTCGTTAATTTTTGTTTTATCTTTACGTCCTGCAGTTTCCTTCCGTTATCTTGCTTATAAAAAGGCTTGCTGAGTACCTGGCATTGGCCAGGTGTTTATTTCTTCCATCCATCATCTCCTTCTGCTTCACTCAGTCCATCGCCTCCTTTACCCCCATTCAGTCCATATCCTCCCCTCCATCTCTCTTCCCATCACCTACTCTTCCTCTCCCCCACAGTCTCTGTCCATCTGTACCTGCCCCCTCCTTGTCCATCTCCGTGTTTATCAACTTGCTCCTTCCCCCTCTGTCCTTCTCCACTTACCACTCTAATTCTATGTCCGTTCTCTTTGTCCATCTCATCCTCCCCTCTAACAATTTCCACTTTTCCCCTCCCTCTATCATCACCTCATCTCCCTGTTTATGTTCTTCTCTTTCCTTTCTCCATTTCCCACTCTAAATCCCTTTCTCTGTCCACCTCCTCCTTCTCCCTCTGTGTGACCATCTTCACTTCTCAGTCTCCCTGTGTATGTCCTCCTCTTTCCTCTGTCTGTGCAACTCCTCTTCTCCACTCTCTCTGTCTATGTCCTTCTGTTTCATTTTTCTGTATATCCTGCTCTCCCTTTATGTCTGTCCACTTGCCATTCCCCCACTCTGAGAATTTCCTTTGCCTGGCCCCCTCTCTGTGCTCAGCTGCTCCTTCCCTCTTGTTGTCTGTCCATTTGCTCCTCCCGCCACCTCACTACACGTTAACACACTCAGGCCTCTAGTAGGAAACTGGTTGTTCTTACCCCACAGTATTTGTTTCGAGGCTGTAACTAGGTACGATATTTGGTTGAAAAGGTTTCAGCAGTTTAGGATGACATTTTTACATGTGGGTTAGCCCACTTACATACATGTCAAGTACGTTTCACATACATTTAAGATATGTCACATATTTGTACACGTATTGAACCTTTATCTCTAGCGAAATTCACTTTTTCCTTTTATTTTCACGTGTGTATGATGTATCTATTGCACTATATGTTGTACAACGATATAATTTTCCAGGTACATTCAATGGCATATGTGGTTTCTGTCTGCGAATGTGTCGTGAAAAAAATTAATAGTAAAAAAGAAACAAATTAAAACGTCATACGTGACATTGCAGTTTTTCAGGCATCTCGGTATTTACATGATGTCTGCAGAAGTATGTGTCCTACAATGAAATTTTTTTGTTGGTACATTAAGCGGTGTATGCGGACAATATCTGCAACATGTGTCGCGAGAACACTAATTAGTAAAGAAGTAATGGTTTGAAACGTCTTTTTCATGTGGCAGTTTTATTGCTTGAACAGCAAAAACTTAGTAAGCAATAAACCTTCTTCCTTTCATCATTTTGTGGAGTTATCCGCAAGAATAAGTTTCCTCAATGTTTGAAATTATACGTTAAAGTTGTTGAAAGTCTTCAAGTATTATCATTCTCAAATAATGGATGAATAAAGTACGCGTTACGGTGCGTCATAGACTACACTGCTTTTTCGTCCCTACCCTGTTCCTTGCCATTCCTGGATGCTCTTGCCCACCGTAAACTCAATGGGTGTCTGGATCACAGCATTTACCGCAAGCCTGCCCACACGGATCGGTATCTGAACGCCACCAGTTACCACCATCCAGCACAGAAACGGTCTGTTCTGAGGACCTTGGCACAGGAACCATTTCGCACACCGAAAACCAGCCGAGGAAACTGAGCTACTTGAGTAAAGTTTTCGAGGAAAACGATTACAATAGACAAATTTCGCAAGCAGTTTCATCTACGCCATGAAAGCTGAAGGTCTCCGAAGGAGACACAAATAAGATAGCGTTTTTACCGTTTTGTGGCTCAATAACAAGATAGATTAGCCGGCTCCTGAAGATACATGGAATCGACAGTCTTCAGGCCTACAAGAAAAATCAGGAAACTAATATAGCCTGTGAAAGACGCTGTAGACCTCATAACACCAGGAATATGCAAAGTACCGTGTGGGTGTAGACAGTTTTGAGTCGGCCAGACTGTCCGCACTATTGGACAGAGTCGCATAGAACGTGAAAAGTTTCCGCCTAAGCTATTCCGAAAAATCAGCTGTAGTGGAGCATGCATTGGTGAACGAACACCGAACTGAATTCGATGATACTTCTATTAATAAGTGGACCAACTGCTGAAGCAACAGAGATCAAATTATCGGACAACACCCTCAGTATTGACGATGGATTGCAGCTGGGTTCCAGTGACTGTGAACTTGAGGCGGGCGCGATGGTCGGGCCAACGAAACATTGCCACATGTGGTGCGGAATACTGCACCAGTGACGTCAGTGGCATCAGTGCGGCTATATAAGCACGGCAGCGGCATTCGTGCGACAGTTACACACTTGACAATGGCAGAGGGGGTCTCTGTTGAAAGCTCGTGGTCAGTTACCATGTGGCAAATTTGGTCGAGATGTGGAACGTGCATACGTACATAATGTTTTTATAATTTTAATAGATTCATTACTTAAATACCATTGAAGATACACATCCTTAAGTTACCCAGTAAAATCTCTACATACTAGTAATAAATAAACACTAAAATTTAATTCTTTGATTAAGAAACTCTTCGGAGACTTCGTTCCACCGTTAGGTTAGAGTTTTCGGTTTTAGCGTAGCAGCACAGCTCCCACAAAGCAACGATGTTAAAATTTCTATAGATGTTTTAAATTTATTAGTTTAATTACAACTGCATGTGGTGGGTTAGTAAAATGAAACACTTACAGAAATGATCTTGCATACCTGCAGTCGTGGGAATGTGGAATGCACTTTTTTCTCGAGACCTATGCATCTGAATTTCCCACACTCAGTGTTTACACATGGTAGCAACGAAGGTATTGGAGTTTCGTTTCTTCTTGTTAACAGAGAAGTGACAGATCTTTTTTAGTTTCCTGTTGTACAAGGATTACTATAACGTTGGATGTTGCTAAACACGGTACTGCCACACTTTTGCAAATCTGTAATTCCCACACGTTTTATTTGTGACCGATCTGCGGGTCTTGCTGTCTACAGGTGTACCTCAGCATCACGTCGACAAGTTCGGATAAGCACTGTCTAGTTACAACATGGCTCCACGATACACTCGTGTGACATATAACACATGGGAAGGAATGATGTGTGTGACGTGTCATTGTTTCGTCAGAGTTCGCTTAATCACTGAACTAAAGTCTTACACGACGCCTCCACACGCCGTGACGCCGGGAGTAACATTGCTGAGCATCTCCGAGACATTGGAAGAATGTGACGTCTCCATAGGTCACCACTATACACGTCAGTGATGATCGCCCAGGGCAGTGAAGATTTGTGATTTATTGCTGAACACACTGTGACTCGACTCTTCAGCATAACGTGCTTCCTGGTCACGGTAGTACTACAAATGTATCCGTGTCACGTGAAGGTAACCGCAGCATATGCTTGTGATGGTAAGTCCTTAACGCACCTACTGCTGGTGTACGATCAATGGTATTGGAAGACAGAGAACGCCGCAGAGAGTCCGCTACTTGTTCTTGGATGGCAGGCGTAGATGCTAGGGCATTACGATGCGGCTGGTGCGCAGTATGGCGTTCCTCCCTTATAGTGGTTAGGCGTGGTCGATTGTAATTTTTTTCGACGAGTGTGCCGGCCCTCCCATTCCTATGAAGTCAAACAGTGGGGAACTGTGCATGGGGGCATAATTAAATATAGAATGCAAATAATTTTACTGTCTGTCCGGTTACGCAGTCTCGTAACCAATTGGCCCTGACTAGTATTACTCCGCAATCTGACTGCATAGAATAACAACAAAGAATGATAGAAAATTTCCGTTAACACAATTAATTAATTAAGTCCCCAGCAACTATAAAACCTACAAAACAACAACACACAAATGTAACTGTTCTGTGTGTACACATCTGGCACGGTACTTCCTCAATAAGACAAGATATTTTAAATATCATTTAGACTGAATTAATTAAATAAAACTGAAATACTATAATTGCACATAGAAACCACAATACAGTCTGATACAAGAACACGAGCCAGATGCTTTGTTGACTGGACCTGTGACCAAGAGGCATTATTGTTTAAGAAATTGAAATAATTAAAAAAAGGAATTTTCTACCTTCATATATATTGACGAAAAGTACACTCTAGTCCATCAAAGCAATATGACAACATCTGTACAAGCACTCTCCATGGGATATTCTCAGCAACGACACGCTACTGCAACATCTCCACAAGCACTCTCTACCACCGCTTCTCGACAAGAACTCTGCCTACCACCGCTTCTGAACAACTACTGCCTGTGGAGGCGGCTGAATAATACTCTCTGACGCAACTCTGGCGCTGTGACTCAGTGTAGCCACCTTTCAACTGTCATACCCGAGTACCCCACAAATATGGTCACTGCACGATTTGACCATGAACAAATGGAGAGCGTCGATGAGACCCTTTCTAAGTCTGCCAGGAGCTGATAACGATTTCTCATACGAGTACGTTACACCTCTGTGGCCTTCAGAGATATCAATGAATATCTGAGGCTGTTCATGTCCCTTATACAGGATTTTTTCCACCGCATATAAACTTCAGGGATTGATCAATGACGGGATATGAAACAAAAAAGATCTAGTGTACTTAGGTTCGAAAATGCACTGTTTCCTCGCAAGAGACCATTTATTCATACTTTATTACAGAGGCTGCAGTCACGCGCTGCAACATGCAGCCACAGTTAAAAAATGTTTGGTTTCCTCCTAGTGGGTGGTACTGTTCCTCATACGTCATCCCGCAGAGCCCTCTCCTGTCTTAGTAATTGGTAATGATGTGCCCGATTCACTTCTCTTGCTGACTCACCTTGTAGTAGATGTGATATAATTTTGTACAAAATGGTTCCGTTTTCGAATCAAAAGATTGCCGATATGGTTTTTTCTTACGGGAAGGCAAATGGTAACGGCCGGCGGGCAACAAGATTGTATCAGGAGACCTATCCCCGCAGACAACAATCACAGCATTTAATGTTTGCAACAGTTTTTCGCCGTTTGTCTGAGACAGGATCGTTTCAGGAAGCAGGAAATCCCGATGAAGGACTTACTCGAAATACCAGAGTGGGAGGAGAGTGTGATTAACACTGTGCAATGCGTCCGCAGTGTCAGTATAACAGGCAGCTGGCCAGCCAGTACAGGGTAATCCAGACGACCACGTTGAACATTGTCCACGACAACTGTTACTACCCTTATATCCTACAGCGCGTCCAGGGTTTGCGAGCGACAGATGTTCCACATCGGGAGCCGTACTGTAATTGGTTTCTTCACCAGGCAACCACGATTTCGGGATTTGTGTCTTCCACTCTATACACAGATGGGGCCACCTTTACGCGGAGTGGTATCTTCTACTTCCATAACAGTCATCTGTATGATAGTATGCAGAGCCCCATGGTATGGTGACAGCGAATCATCAGCAACGGTGCAACCGGAATATGTGGGCAGTGATAATTGGCGACCGTATTTTGTAACCAGTCTTCTTTCGACGTCGCCTGACAGGCCGGAACTCTCGGGGTTTCTTGTGGGCGACTTCGCCTCCCTCGCTGCAAAAAAATGCCACTGGTGATTCTGAGAGTTATGTGGCTTATACAAATTGGTAAATTGGTGCTCCAGCCTACTTCGCCGTTATGCCCGGACGCAAAAAAAAAAAAAAAAAAATGGCTCTGAGCACTATGGGACTCAACTGCTGTGGTCATCAGTCTCCTAGAACTTAGAACTACTTAAACGTAACTAACCTAAGGACATCACATACACCCATGCCCGAGGCAGGATTCGAATCTGCGACCGTAGCAACAGCGCAGCTCTGGACTGGAGCGCCTAGAACCGCACGGCCACCGCGGCCGGCGCCCGGACGCATCCCAATCGTGTTTTCCCTGGTCGAAGAATCGGACGAGGGGGGCCCAGTTGCATGGCCTGCTCGTTCACTGGATCTCAACCCGGGCGATTTCTGGTTACTGGGCCATTTCAGAAGTATCGGTATACAGAGCCCTTTCCAGATGTGTAGATACTGAAGCAGCGTATTCATGTTACCTTTGACAGAGCTCGGATGCAGCTTGGCCGATGTGAACGAGAGAGACAGAACATGCTACGGCACGTACACGCATGTGTTGAGGCACATGGAACCCATTTTCAACACATAATGTGACTGTGGCTGCATGGTGCAGTGCGTATTAAACCACAGTCTCAGCAACAATGTATGGGTGAGTAAAAGATCTCTAGCATGCAAACTATGCATTTCCGGACAAAGTACATCAGAACTTTTTTGTTCCGTATCGTCTTATAGATCAAATCCTAGAATATGTATACGGTGGAAACAATCACCCCATATACACTACTGGCCATTAAAATTGCTACACCACGAAGATGACGTGATACAGACGCGAAATTTAACCGAAAGGAAGAAGATGCTGTGATATGCAAATGATCAGCTTTTCAGAGCATTCACACAAGGTTTGCGCCGCTGGCGACACCTACAACGTGTTGACATGCGGAAAGTTTCCAACCGATTTCTCATACACAAACAGCAGTTGACCGACCGTTGCCTGGTGAAACGTTGCTGTGATGCCCCTGTAAGGAGAAGAAACGCGTACCATCACGTTTCCGACTATGATAGCGGTCGGATTGTAGCCTATCGCGATTGCGATTTATCGTATCACGACATTGCTGCTGGCGTTGGTCGACACCCAATGACAGTTAGCAGAATATGGAATCGATGGGTTCACGAGGGTAATACGGAATGCCGTGCTGGATCCCAACGGCCTCGTATCACTAGCAGTCGAGATGACAGGCGTCTTATCCGCATACCTGCAACGGATCGTGCAGCCACGTCTCGATCCCTGAGTCAACAGATGGGGACGTTTGCAAGACAACAACCATCTGCACGAACAGTTCGACGAAATTTGCAGCAGCATGGACTATCAGCTCGGAGACCATGGTTGCGGTTACCCTTGACGCTGCATCACAGACAGGAGCCCTTGCGATGGTGTACTCAACGACGAACCTGGGCGCACGAATGGCAAAACGTCATTTTTTAAAATGAATCCAGGTTCTGTTTGCAGCATCGTGATGGTCGCATCAGTGTTTGGCGACATCGCGGTGGAAACACATTGGAAGCGTGTATTTGTCATCGCCATACTGGCGTATCACCCGGCGTGATGGTATCGGATGCCATTGGTTACACGACTCGGTCACCTCTTGTTCGCATTGAAGGCACTTAGAACAGCAGACGTTACATTTCAGATGTGTTAAATGGTTCAAATGGCTCTGAGCACTATGGGACATAACAGCTATGGTCATCAGTCCCCTAGAACGTAGAACTACTTAAACCTAACTAACCTAAGGACAGCACACAACACCCAGCCATCACGAGGCAGAGAAAATCCCTGACCCCGCCGGGAATCGAACCCGGGAACCCGGGTGTGGGAAGCGAGAACGCTACCACATCAGATGTGTTACGACCCGTGGCCCTACCCTTCGTTGGATCCCTGCGAAACCCTACATTTCAGCAGGATAATGCACACCGTAAGTTGCAGGTCCTGTACGGGCCTTTCTAGATACAGAAAATATTCGACTGCTGCCCTGGCCAGCACATTCTCCAGATCTGTGACCAATTGAAAACGTCTGGTCAATGGTGGCCGAGCAACTGGCTCGTCACAATACGCCAGTCCCTACTCTCGATGAACTGTGGTATCGTGTTGAAGCTTCATGGGCAGCTGTACCTGTACACGCCATCCAAGCTCTGTTTGACTCAATGCCCAGGCGTATCAAGGCGGTTATTAAGGCCAGAGGTGGTTGTTCTTGGTATTGATTTCTCAGGATTTATGCACCCAAAGTGCGTGAAAATGTAATCACACGTCAGTTCTAGTATAATATATATGTCCAATGAATACCCGTTTATCATCTGCATTTCTTCTTGGTGTAGCAATTTTAATGGCCAGTGCAGTACCATACCAGGCTTGGTAACAATGCTGAACAGAAGCAGTTCTAATGCACTCTGGTGGAGTTCCACCACTGCAATCATTTACTTACCCGCAGACGATGTGTACGTGTCTGACGTTATACCAACATGTCTTCTGGGTGCGTCACTTTCTTGTCGGGCAGTGCATGTAGTGATAAATCTCATTATAATTTTTAAATTGTAAATCCGGTTTTAGAATTATAGCTAGAAGTAACGTGATAATTAAGCTTTTGTGTATTGCGGAGGGATTGTATACAAAGAATATGGTTCTAACAAACTCGCTTACCTTAAGCTATGAATGCTACTAGCAATAGAAACAAAGTAAAATGAAGTATAATTAATGTGAACCTCCCATATGCCAATGTTTCACCCGCTAAATATATGAAAAAACAAGTGAATATTAATTAGATCTCGATGCCGACTCTTGTGTCACTCGCCGGGAACATTTTTTCTACCTCCGTGCGAGCGCCACACAGAGGTGCGCAGCCGCCAGCTCGCACTCACACGATATTAGCGCGCGCGCCAGCGCTGTCTGTGAACTTTGTCCGGAGGCCTTTAAAAATGTAGAGCTCCCGCATACTGACCGGCTGACCTTTGCGAGCCTGGTGAATAACCCGGCGGGTGGTGTCGTCCTCACCAACAATGTTGCCTGCATCCACATTTTCATCATGTATGACCTCCGAAACATAATTCTCCCTTCACGGTTTCTAGACAAACACGTATTGCTTGTGTTTTTATTATAATCTCCTCAATAGTCACATACGGCGCGGTAACAATGTAGCGTGGAGAATTTATCTACCCTTCGATGTTGAGCGAGACATCTACACAGGGCCGGCCGCGGTGGTCGTGCGGTTCTAGGCGCTCCAGTCCGGAGCCGCGCTGCTGCTGCGGTCGCAGGTTCGAATCCTGCCTCGGGCATGGATGTGTGTGATGTCCTTCGGTTAGTTAGGTTTAATTAGTTCTAAGTTCTAGGGGACTGATGACCACAGCAGTTGAGTCCCATAGTGCTCAGAGCCATTTGAACCATTTGAACCATCTACACAGGTCATGATTTTAAACATGGCTGCGGCAGCAACTGTTAAAATTCTTCACAATAAAGGATGACAGCCAAAAACAGTTGCAGGATAAATTTTTTTATTAAAATTCTTGACCAAGGTTTCGGTACATATAAATATACCTTCATCAGAAGTAAAACTTCTAAAATTACATCATGCAATGGAGAATAATAAAAACAATTATGCCAAAGGCGTCGTCAATAATTAAAAACTAAAAATGTTTTAATTATTGACGACGCCTTTGGCATAATTGTTTTTATTATTCTCCATTGCATGATGTAATTTTAGAAGTTTTACTTCTGATGAAGGTATATTTATATGTACCGAAACCTTGGTCAAGAATTTTAATAAAAATGTTTATCCTGCAACTGTTTTTGGCTGTCATCCTTTATTGTGAAGCATCTACACAGGTTTAGAGTGCTCTCGCCATTAAAGCATGTTTCACCACTGTCGCTGGAGTTCTACTCGGCAATTAATACACTAATCAGCCAAAACATTTACGACCACTGCCCACCTGCCCTCTGTTGGACCACTGAGGCGGTAACAAAAGCACGTAAGCGGAGCAGACATGGACGGCGCATCACCCTAGCGAAAATTTGGTCTGCAAATACGAAAATCCATTCAGATAAGTGACTTTGATAAAGGGCAGATCATTATTGCGGAGAGCCTGTGAAAGCGTATCTCGAAAACGGCGAAGCTGGTCCGACATTCACACATACGGAAAGAGATAGAAGGACACTGAAACTACCACTTGGCGCTAAACAGTTGGGCGTTCACGATTCTTCACAGGGCGTGGAGCTTATCTGCTCCGAAAAGTAGGATAGGTGGTGATCTGTGGTATCTCTGCCGGAAGAGCACAGCTCTGGTTCACGCACAAGTGTGTCGGAGCACACCGTTCAGCGTTCATTGTTGAACATGGAGCTTCGCAGCAGACCACCCCTACATGTTCACATGTTGACCCAATGACGTCGTCAATTGCGAGTGCACTGGGCACGGCACCATTGGGATTCTAGTATCGATCAATGTAAAAATGTCGGCTCTTCGGGTGAATCACACTTTTGCTATACTAGATCGACGGTCTTCTGCACAAACGCCGTCATCGAGGTAAACGACGGCTCCATACGTGCAGCGCGCTACGACCGAAGACTGGTGCAAGCAGTATGTTGCTATGGGAAACATTCTCCTGCGCTTGCTTGGGGCCTGTGGTAGTAATCGAAGGCACGCTGGCAGCTGCATGGCACCTGCATCCCTTCATGCTTGATGCCTTCTCCGAAGGCAGTGTCGTCTTTCAATTGTCCGTGTCTCCGAGCCAGAACCGTCTTAACGTGGTTTGAGGAACATTGTAGTGAACTTACATTGTTATCTCGGCGACCAAATTTGCCTGATGTAAATCCTACGCAACCCATCTGGGTCGCTAACGGGCGCGATCACCGCGTACGAAAATCAGCGGCTTGTTATTTACGCGAATTACATGACCTGTATATAGACATCTAATGACCCATTCCTTCACAAACCTACCACCAAACTGTCGTATCCCTGATATGTAGTATCAGTTATGAATTTCGATCCAAAGGCGGACAAACAACTCTTAAGGATTAAAACTGTGTGCCCGACCGAGACTCGAACTCGGGACCTTTGCCTTTCGCGGACAGGTGCTCTGCCAACTGAGCTACCGAAGCACGACTCACGCCCGGTACTCACAGCTTTACTTCTGCCAGTACCTCGTCTCCTACCTTCCAAACTTTACAGAAGCTCTCCTACTGGCAGAAGTAAAGCTGTGAGTACCGGGCGTGAGTCGTGCATCGGTAGCTCAGTTGGCAGAGCACTTTCCCGCGAAAGGCAAAGGTCCCGAGTTCGAGTCTCGGTCGGGCACACAGTTTTAATCTGCCAGGAAGTTTCATATCAGCGCACACTCCGCTGCAGAGTGAATATCTCATTCTGGAAACATCCCCTAGGCTGTGGCTAAGCCATGTTTCCGCAATATCCTTTCTTTCAGGAGTGCTAGTTCTGCAAGGTTCGCAGGAGAGCTTCTGTAGAGTTTGGAAGGTAGGAGACGAGGTACTGGCAGAAGTAAAGCTGTGAGTACCGGGCGTGAGTCGTGCTTCGGTAGGTCAGTTGGCAGAGCACTTGCCCGCGAAAGGCAAAGGTCCCGAGTTCGAGTCTCGGTCGGGCACACAGTTTTAATCTGCCAGGAAGTTTCATATCAGCGCACACTCCGCTGCAGAGTGAAAATCTCATCTGGAACTCTTAAGGAGGTGGTAATAATGTTTTGGCTCGTCAGTGTATGTTGCAATGGTCATTTCACATCGAAGAATAATTCCAAGAAAGCTCATTAAAGCGGTCTCTAAAAAAATGGTTCCGAACACTATGGGACTTAACATCTAAGGTCATCAGTCCCCTAGAACTTAGAACTACTTAAACCTAACTAACCTAAGGACATCACACACATCCATGCCCGAGGCAGGATTCGAACCTGCGACCGTAGCGGTCGCGCGGTTCCAGGCTGAAGAGCCTAGAACCGCTCGGCCACACTGGCCGGCAAAGCGGTCTCTAATTCATTATATTACACTTAGGTGACCAAAGTTGTGTTATGCACGTATACACATGCCGGTATAATGCATACACGTTGTATAAAATCTCATTGACGGAGCTGTCCACTTGTAGCCACAAAGAACCCCTTGACTGCAAGGACGCAGAAGGTCAACTATATTTACAGCATTAGATGTCCCACATGCTGTACACAACGCAACCGCAATGTGGGCTGACAATGGCAAGGGGTGAACACAGTTAGAGGCAGCTGAGTACAGCTGAATCATTTAGTCGACGAATAACTCACAACAGTGCTTCAATGGTAGTGGTGTTGATACAAAGTAGTGTAGTGGCAACGCCAAAGAAAGCAAAGAGTGCATTATAGCTACGATAACAATTGCCGAAGATGACATTTCGTCAGAAAGGAACCCAAGGAACTTCACAGAGTGAGAAAGAAGTGGCATATGAAATATTAGCTTTTCTGTAAGATGAGTCAGTGGAATGTATGATGAAATATACGCTCGGCCGTGTGGACAATGTAAATGAGGAGTACAATGATGACGAAATGTGCTTGACAAATGAAGGGGTGATATTGACACAGGTGTCGAACTAAGTAGTCCACTATACTTGGCGGACAGGGAGCCACAAATCCCGTTTGCAGTGAATCACAGTAAAGGACAATTGTTGCTCAAGATGCCGGTACTAAACATAGATACGCACATGGTAAATTATCCGCAGCATAGTAAAATAACAATTATGAACGGATTTCGAATACGTCCGCGGTAATATGACCATGTAGTGTATACGAAAAATTACTTGTATTCAAGGAAGGACATGGCGCACTTGTTACAAAAATTGGTGTTCCCGTGTTTCAAGGATGCTCAACACAATTTACATAGTGTGCATGATAGGAACATGCACGTTAATCACATCAAACTCGGCGCGACATAGATCACAGTGATTTCGAGGGAAGCAGTGAATGGTTGCATGACTTCAAGAAGTGCTGCAGAATTGCATGTCGTAAGGTAATGAAACTTCAAACGAAGTGTCAGTTTGGTGACACACTGCAAACTGCGGGATAGGCCCAGGAATTTCTAGATGGGATAAACAAACTTATGCGTTCGTTCAACAAGAATTTTTTTTCAGCTCGGACCAATCGATATTTGAAGATGAAATGCATATGAAACGAATTTTGGAAATTAGAGATATCAACAGAGTTGTATAAAGATCAACTAATATCAATGCAGTCGAATACATTTATGCCGACTGTTAATCTGGGTTGTAAACTAGCTAGAAAGTTATTTATTATGCTGCGAAATGTTGGAGGTGCTGTGTCCCTTACGATTCTTTCTTGTGTGCGTGATCCTACAAGTACAGTAAGGAATATTTACGTCGCTGCAAGCAAGAGTGGGAAAAGGAGTATATGAGAACTACAACTATAATATGAGCACTGCTCTTGGACAATGGCTGGTCAAAATGGCTCACTTTTGCTTGATTCCTGGTCTGCGTGTGAAAAAATACTCCTTTGCAGCAAACTATCTTCCATGAAAAGTCCGTGACATAGCATTTTATAAGACCGGGAACTACTGGACAAACTCAGTATCTAAATGTTTGTTTTTTCCGTACATATCAAACTTATTATCGCACTATCTGCAGCTACGCGTTCAAGGATAGCCAGTTTCACGATAAGCTCCACGACAGACCGTTTCGCATTCGGTTTCATCCCGTCACATTCCATTAATTCTCATCACCACGTCATACGAAAGGCGAAGGTGGGATCTGGCCGCGTGGCAGCTGCCTTACCCCTTTCCAACAGGTACGGGGTGCTTCCTAGTGGTGATGACATCGTTTCCGAGCCACCACAGGATGCCTCGCCTGTTGGGCCAGTGGCCGATTCTCCGGCAAGGTCCCGACAGTCACAGAGGGCGGGCCTATTAGTTATAGGGAGCTCCAACGTTAGGCGGGTTATGGAGCCCCTCAGGAAAATAGCGGGTAGGTCGGGGAAGAATGCCAGTGTGCACTCGGTGTGCCTGCCGGGGGGTCTCGTCCGTAATGTGGAGGAGGCCCTTCCGGCAGCTATTGAACGCACTGGGTGTGACCGGCTGCAGATAGTAGCACATGTCGGAACGAATGACGCCTGCCGCTTGGGTTCTGAGGCCATCCTTGGTTCCTTCCGGCGGCTGGCTGATTTGGTGAAGACAACCAGCATCGCACGCGGAGTGCAAGCTGAGCTTAATATCTGCAGCATAGTGCCCAGAGTCGATCGCGGTCCTCTGGTTTGGAGCCGTGTGGAGGGTCTAAACCAGAGGCTCAGACGACTCTGCGACTATAATGGTTGCAAATTCATCGACCTCCGTTATTGGGTGGAGAACTGTAGGGCCCCCCTAGACAGGTCAGGCGTGCACTACACACCGGAAGCAGCTACTAGGGTAGCAGAGTACGTGTGGCGTGCACACGGGGGTTTTTTAGGTTAGAGGGACCCCCCCTTGGGCGAAACGATAAAATACCTGACGGCTTACCAGAGAGGACATTATTATCGTTGATAAAGAACTTCCGTCCTCAGAGACCAAAAACAGGAAAAGTTAACGTAATATTGGTAAACTGCAGGAGTATCCAGGGCAAGGTTCCTGAATTAGTATCTCTTATTGAAGGAAATAGTGCGCATATAGTATTAGGAATGGAAAGTTGGTTAAAACCGGAAGTGAACAGTAACGAAATCCTAGACACAGAATGGAATATATACCGCAAGGATAGGATAAACGCCAATGGTGGAGGAGTATTTATAGCAGTAAAGAATTCAATAATATCCAGTGAAGTTATTAGCGAATGCGAATGTGAAATAATCTGGGTTAAGCTAAGTATCAAAGGTGGGTCAGATATGATAGTCGGATGCTTCTATAGACCACCTGCATCAGCAACCGTAGTAGTTGAGCGCCTCAGAGAGAACCTGCGGAACGTCGTGAAGAAGTTTCGTGATCATACTATTGTAATAGGGGGAGACTTCAATCTACCAGGTATAGAATGGGACAGTCACACAATCAGAACTGGAGCCAGGGACAGAGACTCTTGTGACATTATCCTGACTGCCTTGTCCGAGAATTACTTCGAGCAGATAGTTAGAGAACCAACTCGTGAAGCTAACGTTTTAGACCTCATAGCAACAAATAGACCGGAACTTTTCGACTCCGTGAATGTAGAAGAGGGTATCAGTGATCATAAGACAGTGGTTGCATCAATGACTACAAGTGTAATAAGAAATGCCAAGAAAGGAAGGAAAATATATTTGCTTAACAAGAGTGATAGGGCACAAATCGCAGAATATCTGAGTGACCACCATCAAACGTTCATTTCTGAGGAAGAGGATGTGGAACAAAAATGGAAAAAATTCAGAAACATCGTCCAGTACGCCTTAGATAAGTTCGTACCGACTAAGGTCCAAAGCGAGGGGAAAGATCCACCGTGGTATAACAATCATGTACGAAAGGTACTACGGAAACAAAGAAAGCTTCATCATAGGTTTAAGAGTAGTCGAATCATAGCTGATAAGGAAAAGCTGAACGAAGCGAAAAAGAGCGTAAAGAGAGCAATGAGAGAAGCATTCAACGAATTCGAACATAAAACATTGGCAAACAATCTAAACAAGAACCCTAAAAAGTTTTGGTCATATGTAAAATCGGTAAGCGGATCTAAATCCCCTATTCAGTCACTCGTTGACCACGATGGCACCGAAACAGAGGACGACCGAAGAAAGGCAGAAATACTGAATTCAGTGTTCCGAAACTGTTTCACTGCTGAAAATCGTAACACGGTCCCTGACTTCAGCCGTCGCACGGACGCCAAAATGGAAAATATTGAAATAAACGATATCGGAATTGAAAAACAACTGCTATCACTTAGTAGCGGAAAAGCATCCGGACCAGACGAGATACCCTTAAGATTCTACAGTGATTATGCTAAAGAACTTGCCCCCTTTCTATCAGCAATTTATCGTAGATCGCTGGAAGAACGTAAAGTACCTAGCGACTGGAAGAAAGCGCAGGTCGTTCGCATTTTCAAGAAGGGTCATAAATCAGATGCGAATAATTATAGGCCTATTTCGCTTACGTCAATCTGTTGTAGAATAATGGAACATGTTTTGTGTTCTCGTATTATGACGTTCTTAGATAATACAAATCTCCTTCATCATAACCAACATGGATTCCGCAAACAGAGATCATGTGAAACTCAGCTCGCCCTATTTGCCCAAGAAATTCACAGTGCCGTAGACACTGGCGAGCAGATTGATGCCGTATTCCTGGACTTCAGGAAGGCATTTGATACGGTTCCGCACTTACGTTTAGTGAAAAAAATACGAGCTTACGGAATATCGGACCAGGTTTGTGATTGGATTCAGGATTTCCTAGAAGAAAGAACACAACATGTCATTCTTAACGGTTCAAAATCTGCAGATGTAGAGGTAATTTCGGGAGTACCGCAAGGAAGCGTGATAGGACCTTTATTGTTTACAATATACATAAATGACTTAGTTGACAACATCGGTAGCTCCGTGAGGCTATTTGCAGATGACACGGTTGTCTACAACAAAGTAGCAACATCAGAAGACTCGTACGTACTCCAGGAAGACCTGCAGAGGATTAATACATGGTGCGACAGCTGGCAGCTTTCCCTAAACGTAGATAAATGTAATATAATGCGCATACATAGGGGCAGAAATCCATTCCAGTACGATTATGCCATAGGTGGTAAATCATTGGAAGCGGTAGCGACCGTAAAATACTTAGGAGTTACTATCCGGAGCGATCTGAAGTGGAATGATCACATAAAACAAATAGTGGGAAAAGCAGGCGCCAGGTTGAGATTCATAGGAAGAATTCTAAGAAAATGTGACTCATCGACGAAAGAAGTAGCTTACAAAACGCTTGTTCGTCCGATTCTTGAGTATTGCTCATCAGTATGGGACCCTTACCAGGTTGGATTAATAGAAGAGATAGACATGATCCAGCGAAAAGCAGCGCGATTCGTCATGGGGACATTTAGTCAGCGCGAGAGCGTTACGGAGATTCTGAACAAGCTCCAGTGGCGGACACTTCAAGAAAGGCGTTACGCAATACGGAGAGGTTTATTATCGAAATTACGAGAGAGCACATTCCGGGAAGAGATGGGCAACATATTACTACCACCCACATATATCTCGCGTAATGATCACAACGAAAAGATCCGAGAAATTAGAGCAAATACGGAGACTTACAAGCAGTCGTTCTTCCCACGGACAATTCGTGAATGGAACAGGGAAGGGGGGATCAGACAGTGGTACAATAAGTACCCTCGCCACACACCGTAAGGTGGCTCGCGGAGTATAGATGTAGATGTAGATACTACATGATGCTATACGCATTCTTTAAGAGTGGATACCTAGCTGAACGTCCTGCACTGTTTCCAATTCCCAAGGAGTTCGCCTTCGATCTTGATGGTTCTATACTTTGTGATCACTGTGGGCGCTACTTTTCGCTCGGTGTTCATGGTGGAAGACAATGATTTGTGTTGAGCATTTCTTGATTGTAGACCATGTCCACTTTGTCAGGTATAATACGAACATCATATAGATGGTTTATCTCCGCACTGCCGGGTCACTAATTTTCTGTCGCCCTCCTGATGCACAAGCTGAGTTATTAGCAGTTAATAATTTTCTGTCATAACTGTTAACACTGAAAGGTCAGTGTTAGATTCCTTTTATGCTATTTCCCAAGATTTATTGCTGTTTACGTCATACATTAGCACCTCTAAATTTTCTGTGGTATTTATAAATTTGTCTGGGAGGAGACTGAGCTGTGGAATATGTGATATTCACATATAAACAAAAACAACTTGTCATACAACACTATCAGACACATTTTATGTGCAAATCTTATCATCCAGAGTTTCCTATGAAACCCACATCCGCCACCTTTACGTAGTGTATATGACGTCTTAAGATATTGTCATCTCCTTCCCTTCCGGTGTGAAAGGATGAATGGGTGAGAGTATTTGTAGTTGTATGCTCGGTGGTAGCAGCTATCTGATATAGAACAGTAGGACCAACGTTTGAGTAGGTAGATTTCTAAGTCAAAGAGGTTTGTCTCCTTGGTGTGGTTCTGTCTGTCCCTTGTCAGGTCGGTAAAGGAAGCTACCCCTCTCGTCACCGCCTATTGTACCTGTGGGACACCCTCGGACGGGGCCCACGTTAGTCACTCTGGGGGCAGTTTCTTAAGTGGTTACATCTCCGGGAAAGCGCGTGTTTGGTGAGTCAGAAAGACAATGAAATTCTTAAGTTTTCAGTCTAACTGAAATATTAATTACTTTTCTTACAGATCTACACCGGAAACGTTTTATACATTACTTTAAATCTGGGTGAAGTACGCTTTTAGCGTTGGTTTCGGTGTGTATTGCGGTAGTTGCTTTGTTTCCACTCCAATAAAGGAAAGTTGAAGCACGTTGTCATCGGGCGTAATTCTGATTAAAATCATCGCTTTTTAGTTTGAATGTGCGTATAAGTGTTTTCTCTCGTTGAAAGTCTTGAAATTAATAATTTCTGTTTGTGTTCAACCAACGTGGTGTGTGCTTTGTTGTAGCAGTACCATGTGCTCGTAAAATTGTTTGAGCCATCAGGTCAATACTATGCTGTTATTAATGCAGTTCAGAAGTTTCTTTTGTAACTAACGTGTTTGGATTAGATTAGATTAGATTAGATTAGATTTACTTTCATTCCAATTGATCCATAGTGAGGAGGTCCTCCAGGACGTGGGACATGTCTTCATTACAATCGTTGTGGAATTACATATTTTCTGTAAATGTTCTTGTGCACGTGGAACATGTGGTGTAGTAACGAAACTAGCCCACAGCTATTCTTTCGCATAATATTTAGCATATTCAAACTTAATTAATCGCAATCGCGAGCAGTTTTCGCATTTCACAATTTCTAGAAAGATTTTTATAGAGCTTTTTGGTAAGATTGTGGTTATATCGAACCACGTGATCTTAGCCTAAACTTCCAATACCAGGCTCTGGTTATCCATTGGGCACACGACTGCACGAGGAGCAAAATTTCTTTGCCGAAGTGGAATGGATGGATGATGGTTCAGTTCCCTTTTTTGTGTACCCTTGAACTATTATCGTGTGCTTGACTGAATGCGGTATCCCATCCTGTTGCCTATTTTTTGCTAGAAAATCATGTTTTATGCTAATTGAGCTCCCTCTGAGTAACACTTTTCTTAATTAATTTGCAATAGAGGCCGGCCGGTGTGACCGAGCGGTTCTAGGCGCTTCAGTCTGGAACCGCGCGACCGCTGCGGTCGCAGGTTCGAATCCTGCCTCGGGCATGGATGTGTGTGATGTCCATAGGTTAGTTAGGTTTAAGCAGTTCTAAGTTCTAGGGGACGGATGACCTCAGATGTTGAGTTCCATAGTGCTCAGAGCCATTTGATTCTACAATAGTAAATAAGGTACCAGCTTTGAGACCGACTTATCAAGTGTTATCCGTTATATAGAACACAGATGAATTTTAAAATAAACATGAAAGTTTAATCTTAGTTTACTTTCCTTGAATCTAATTTTCCCCATCATCTGTTTATTTAAAATAATAATAAAATGATAAAAAATGAGATGATAGTGTGAGTGACTATTGCATGGATTTAAAAATTTATAACAATGATAAGAATTTTTATATCAGTCATCCACGCATACTTTCCACCCTAAATTCGGAAGGTTTTAAGAACACAAGGCTCATTATAACACAACACTTTGAAAGGAGCGTTACCAAAGGTTGAATTTTCGACGTCACACTCAAGGGGTTCATTAGCAGATGATTCACGTGAAAAAATACCACATGTGATTACGGCAGCATGACAGGAATTAACAAGCTTTGAATGCGGAATGGTAGTCGGAGCTACACACATGGGACGTTAAATTTCGGAAATCTTTAGGGAGTTCAATATTTCGAGATCCACAGTGTCAAGAGTTTGCCGAGAGTACCAAATGTCAGCCATTACCTCTCACCACGGACAACGCAGTGGCCCACGGTCTTCATTTAACGACCGAGAGTAGCGGCTTACGCTTAGAGTTGTCAGCGCCGACAGAGAAGCAATACTGAGCACTTAGTGAAATAACCGTAGAAATAAACGTGGGATGTACGACGAACGGATGTGATGGGGCAGTGCGGTAAAATGTTGCGGTAATGGGCTATGTCAGCAGCTGAATGAGGCGCATGCCTTTGCTAACATTGTCTGCAGTGGCTCTCCTGGGCTCGTGATCATGTCAGTTGGGTCTTAGACGACTGGAAAACCGTAACCTGATCAGATGATTCCCGATTTTAGTTGGTAAGAGCTGACAGTAGGGTTCGAGTGTAGCACATATCCCACGAAGCCATTGATCCAAACTGTCAAAAATATACTGTTCAAGCTGGTGGTGGCTCCATAATGGAGTGGGCTGTGTTTACATGAAATGGACAGGGTCCTCTGGTCCAACTCAGCCGATCAGTGACTGGAAATGTTGATGTTCGGCTACTTGGACACCATTTTTGGCCATTGATGGACTTCATGTTTCCAAGCATCAATGTGGGGTTTGTAACGTTCCCTGGCAAACTCACGGTATTAATGAACAAGAGTTTATTTGTACCATGTACGCCGCTCTGGGCAAGTTGTGTATGCCGTGATTATTGAACAAAAAAAAATATTATTGAATTTTGTGTAAAAGACATTTGTTATTATCGTGATATTTTTTGTAGTAATATTCTCTCTGTATTTAGGATAGTAATTTTTCTATATTTATTATGTGATTGTGAAATGTGTCAGTATCTGCGATAGCAGAGATGTGAAATTTAGCCAGAGGAGAATAATACTGTCAAATTACAAAGAATGTTAATAGTCAGCAGTAGTATAAAAGAAATATGTACAGCGTATTCTTTGGTCTTCTCTGTGTAGAGCTGAATGCGAGAGGAAGCTGTGTCGAAGCGATTTATGAATGGGTAGACTTCTTTTGTCAGTGTCTAGATTTAGCCGCCATTAGAGGAGGCGTTACAAATTATTGTGAGTTGAATTATTGTTGGATCTAAATATATCAGAATTTATCAAAAGTGTGTATTATTAATGTAAATTAGCTTGCCCAGGTCATCTATAAAATTTCTTTAAAGAATTTTCAGCATTTTTAGCGGTGTTGCTGGGCTGTGCCGTGACCGATCGATTTGCAGCGGCGGCACATTTAAAAAATTGTTCCGCTAAAGGAAAAATCAACCAAACCCGTAAATCGGGAACAGATAGATAAAAATTAACAGTGAATTAAGAAAATGTTCTTCTTTTACAGTAATCCTGAGACTGGTGAATTTTTAAACTAATTATACGTTTGTGCATTCGTAGGCGGATAGTTGATGTTAGTTAACATTGAAATTTAACAATTTTGGTTCTTTCAAATAACTTAAATGTATAGCGAAGTAGGTTTGATCAGTGATAATTAAATGTCGGCTTGGCAATAATTAACCATTTTCTGCTAATAGAGATAATCTTGTGTTCCATAGTTAACGCCGGGATAGAATTCAGTAAATATTTAACAAAAAAACCCTTTGCATTTAGAAAATGTGTGCCAAGGCCGAATTATGTAAAGGATTTAATTCTCAAATAAATATTCTTAATCAGTTAATATGAGTTCACGTAATTTTTAAATGTACGTAATTCTTTGGAAAGTGAATTTTTTTATTACCACACGTAAATAAGAGAGAGGTTCCACAACAAAGTTCGTACTTACAGAAGAAAGTTAAGGAAAGGCAAATTAATTAACTAAAAGCAATAATTAATAATTATTCTTTAACGAAAATAATAGCGATTTCGTTAAAAGTTTCGGGGGTGGGCGGCAATTGTACGCAATTCGAGCGAATGATTTGGCCGCCTACATCGCCCGACATGATTTCCATCGAACATTTGTGTTCGTGCACAGAATCCTGCACCGGCAACACTTTCACAGTTATGGACGGCTATTTAGGGAGCGTGTATCGGTATTTCTGCAGGGGATTTCACACAACTTGTTCAGACCATGCCACGGCTAGATACTGCACTACGCTGGGCAAGAGGAGGTCCGACACGATATTAGGAGGTATCCGATGACATTTGTCTGCTGAGTGTACAGTGACTATTATCGATAATATCTGTATATTCGTCTAGAGGCAGCGTACGTTTACACTCATGGGTTATTTCAGAAGAATTTTTGCAGTATATATATATATATATATATATATATATATATATATATATATATATAATCTGTGAGTTTGGTACCTTCCAAAATTCCATTATATTTTTCATTTTTACATATTTTGTTCTTCAATAGGGAATTCATCATGTTATCTCTTCTCTTCAAGGTCGTACATGTAGGAGGTACATATTTTAACAGAAGAGCATAAGTACGTGATGTCTTCATGTCTTTTGATATATACAGGCTTAACCAGAACTCCACTGACAAACTTTCTGACGTTTCTCAGGGATACCTTCTAAGTATTGATGGGCTCGTTGCTGGAGCATCGCATTTCTTTAGATTTTATACCCCCTTTAGCTACGCATCTATATTGCAAGCATCACTTGTATGAGTTAAGTGAAAACAATGGAAGAGTGGCACAACGACGTTATGAGCAGCTGTTCCAGCACCTACGCAGACACATCACAGTACTTTCGCATCTGTACGGTCCTTCTGTGATAGAACAGAAGACGCTGGCTGCATGAGGTATGCTAGAAAACCAGATAAGGAAGAGAATGAGACCTGAGTTTCTCCTGGCGTATACAACTTTCAAATAACTTCCGGGAATTCAGCCAGGTAACACTTTCAGCGACCGCCGATATTTCGGCGGGAGAACACCCCGCCATTTTCAAGGCAAACTGCAACGGACAGGCGGCGTACATGCAAATTTAATACCTCGGTTCTCGGACCGAAGCAGGAAAGATAACACACACACACACACACACACACACACACACACTGAACACTAGTGCCACCAAAGATGACCAAAGTCAGAGCTATCGATAGTGAGACTATGAATTCGCAGGTGAGGCAGCATTGACTCTGTTCCTCTGTTTTTTGACAAGGGAGAGAGCCGGATTCCAAACAGAGTTTAAACAGAAACCTCCATCCCTGTTAACGAGGTTGCTCGCTAATTTAATCTCAACTGCCTCCTTAAGGACACTGTCCCAATAGCTGGACGTGCATGCCAATATCTCGGTGTTATTATATAACATGGGGTGACCAGTATCCAAGCAATGTTCGGCAATAGCAGATCTATTTGGCTGCTGTAATCGTGTGTGCCGTTTATGCTCAGTACATCTGTCCTCCACGGTCCTGATAGTTTGACCAATATATGCCATGCCGCAGCTACAAGGAATACGATATACACCCGCCTTACGCAGTCCAAGATCATCCTTAACGAAACTCAAAAGTGCTCTAATTTTAGATGGAGGTCGGAAAACACATTTCACATCGTATTTCCGTAAAATACGACCGATCTTATTGGACGTGTTTCCTACGTAAGGCAAGAAGGCAGTAGACTTAGGTGTTGACTCAGAATTATCATCAATCACCCGATGTACAGTTGGTCGATAGCGCAACGCACGTTCAATCTGTCTATCACTGTAACCATTTTGACGAAATGTAACTTCAAGATGCGACAGCTCAGCTGGCAAAGTCTCAGCGTCAGAAACGACATGTGCCCTGTGTACCAAGGTACGAAGTACCCCTTCACGCTGAGCCGAATGGTGACAACTATTAGCTTGTAAGTACAAGTCGGTGTGAATACGTTTCCTGTAGACTGCATGTCCCAATGATCCATCATCCTTCCTCCTAACCAACACGTCGAGAAAGGGAAGGCAACCGTCCTCTTCCACCTCCATCGTAAAACGAATGTTCGGGTGGATCGCGTTCAGATGTTCTAGAAAGACATACAAATTCTCCCTACCGTGAGTCCAAACAACGAAGGTATCGTCAACGTATCTAAAGAAACAGGCGGGTTTTAAAGGCGCCGACTCCAATGCACGTTCCTCGAAGTCTTCCATAAACAAATTTGCTATCGACCAACTGTACATCGGGTGATTGATGATAATTCTGAGTCAACACCTAAGTCTACTGCCTTCTTGCCTTACGTAGGAAACACGTCCAATAAGATCGGTCGTATTTTACGGAAATACGATGTGAAATGTGTTTTCCGACCTCCATCTAAAATTAGAGCACTTTTGAGTTTCGTTAAGGATGATCTTGGACTGCGTAAGGTGGGTGTATATCGTATTCCTTGTAGCTGCGGCATGGCATATATTGGTCAAACTATCAGGACCGTGGAGGACAGATGTACTGAGCATAAACGGCACACACGATTACAGCAGCCAAATAGATCTGCTATTGCCGAACATTGCTTGGATACTGGTCACCCCATGTTATATAATAACACCGAGATATTGGCATGCACGTCCAGCTATTGGGACAGTGTCATTAGGGAGGCAGTTGAGATTAAATTAGCGAGCAACCTCGTTAACAGGGATGGAGGTTTCTGTTTAAACTCTGTTTGGAATCCGGCTCTCTCCCTTGTCAAAAAACAGAGGAACAGAGTCAATGCTGCCTCACCTGCGAATTCATAGTCTCACTATCGATAGCTCTGACTTTGGTCATCTTTGGTGGCACTAGTGTTCAGTGTGTGTGTGTGTGTGTGTGTGTGTGTGTGTGTGTGTTATCTTGCCTGCTTCGGTCCGAGAACCGAGGTATTAAATTTGCATGTACGCCGCCTGTCCGTTGCAGTTTGCCTTGAAAATGGCGGGGTGTTCTCCCGCCGAAATATCGGCGGTCGCTGAAAGTGTTACCTGGCTGAATTCCCGGAAGTTATTTGAAAGGAAGAGAACGTCTTACAAGCCACTGGCAACAATCCTTCCTCTAGTACTCGGCCCGTAATCGAGCTCTGAACACAAGCCAGTGAACTGTTTAGAGAGGATTTTTGTTAGTCAGCAGTCTTCTGACTCGTTTCATACAGCCCGCCATTAATTTCTCTCCTGCGCCGACATCCTCATTTCACAGAAGAACTTGCACCTTGCATCCTTAACTGTTTGTTGATTGAATTCCACTCTCTGTCTTCCCCAACTGTTTTTGCCCTCTGCATTTTAACTAGAACCACGGAGATTATTCTATGAAGCTTTAACGTATGTCCTATCAACTTGTCTCTTGGTCCTATCATTGGTTTCGGTATGTTCCTTTCTTCGCCTATTCCGCGGAGACCTTCCTCATTCTCTACCTGACTAATTTTTAACATTCTTCTGTAGCACCACGTCTGAAACGGTTCGAGTCTCTTTTGATCCGGTTTTCCCGATGTCCATGAGTCAATATCGCAGAATGTGGCACTCCCAACCTGTATAATCAGAATGTTTTTCCTCATGTAAAGGCCTATGTTTGATACCAGGAGACTTCTCTTGGCCAGGAACGCCCTCTTTGCCTGTGCTATACTACGGTTTACGTCCTTCTTGCTCCGTCCGTCAAGGTTAATTTTGCTCCCAAGGAAGTATTCCTCACTTCGTCTACTTCGTGATCGACAATTTTGATGTTAAGTATCTGGACATTCTCATTTCTGCTACTTCTTATTACATTTGTTTTCGTTTGATTTATTCTCAGTCCATACCCCGTTCTCGTTAAGCTGTTCATTCCATTCAGCACATCCGCTAATTTTCCTTCATTTTCACTGAAGATAGCAATGTCCTCAACGAGTGTTACAACTGATATCCTTTAACATAGAATTTTCAACACACTCATGAACCTTTTCTTCTATCAATGCGTCTTCGATGTATAAATGGAAGAGTAGGGGAAAGAATGCGTCCATGTCTTACATACTTCTTAATCCGAACACTTCATTCTTGATTTTTCCACCTTATTATCTCTTCTTGGTCCTTGTACGTATTGCATATCAGATAGCTTTGCCTGTAGCTTACTCCAGTTTCTTTAGAAGTACGAGCACCTTAGATCTTTCCACATTGTGGAACGCTTTCTCTAGATCGATAAACCCTATGAGCGCATCGCGACTATTCTTGTCTTGCTTTCATTGTCAAGCGCCAAGTTGGAACTTCCTCTGTGGTTCCCTTACCCTTCCTAACGCCAAACTGATCGTCATCCAACAGTTCATCAATTTTATCTGCCATTCTTCTGTGTACTGCTCTTGTCATCAACTAGGATTCTTGAGACATTAAGATGACAGTGCGATAGTTGTAGCACTTATCTGCTCATGCTATGTTCGGAATTGTGTGAACGACATTTTTCCGTAAGTGTGATGGCACGTCGCCAGTGTCATACATCCTACGCGCTGTCATGGGTAGACGTTTGATTGCCGTTTTCCTCAGTGATTTCAGAAATTTAGATGGAATGTTATCTATCCATTCTGCTTTGAATGACCTCAAGCCTTCCAGAGCTGTTCCAAAATCTGACCATAATACTGCATACTATCTATCTTCATTATCGACTCCAGTTCCTTCTTCCACCATCAGACAACTTCTCCCCATCAAGGGAAGCTTCTCGACCTATCAGCTCTTTCGTCTGCGTTTATCAATGGCATTATCATTCCAATCTTAATGTTAGATCCCTTCCTGCTAATTGCACCCAAGGCTTTTTGACTTTTCTGTTTTCTGAGCAGTCCTTCAGATGATAATATCTTTAGGATTTCACTATTTCTAAAGTTCCATACATATTTTTGTACTATCTGCTTTCATCGATCAACTGAAGTATTTCTTCTATTACCCATGGTTTCTACGCATTTATCTTCTTTGCACCTGCGTTACAGTGAAATGAATCTATATGTGCTCCTGGGTATGCCGTACAGTCCAGTATATGATTTCGAAATATCTGTCTGACTATGATGTAGTCTAACTGAAACCTCCCTGTACCTCTTTGCTCTCTCCAAGTATACCTCTTGCTCTTGTGATTCTTGTCAGATTATCCGCTGTTACTAGCTGAAAATTGTTGCACAACTCAGTCTTTCTCCTCTATCATTCCTTGACCCAAGCCCATATTCCACAATAAACGCTTCCTCTCTCCTTTCCTACAACCGCATTCCATTCCCCCTTGACTGTTAAATTTTCATGTACCTCTACGGATTGAATTATCCATTCAGTAACCGATCCATCAAATATTTCTATCTCTTCATATTCGGCCTGCGACGTCGGCATGTATACCTGAACTATCGTTGACGGTGTTGGTTTGCTATCGATTCTGATTAGAACAACCCTATCACTGAATCGTTCACAGTAACACACTCTCTGCCCTACTTTCTTACTCACAACGAAGTTTTCTCCCGTTATACCGTTCTCTGCTGCTGTTGATATTACCCTATACTTATCAGACCAGGAATCCTTATCTTCTATCCATTTAGCTTCACTAACCTCCCACTATATCTATACTGAGCCTTAGCATTTCCCTTTTCGGATGTTCTAGCTTCCTTACCACGTTCAAAATTCTGATGTTCCACGCCCTGACTCGTAGAACGTTATTCCCTCATAGGTTATTCAATCTTTTCTCGTGTTCAACTCCCCGTTAGCAGCCACTCCCAGAAATCCGAATGGGGAACTAAACCTGAATCTTTTGCCAGTGAAGAGTTTATCATGACACTTTCTCAATTTTAGGCCACATATCCTGTGGATACACTTATTTTGTCTTTAATTGGCTTCTGCATTCTCATGAGGCTGATTATTGTTATTCTTCCGCCTTTAGGGCGGCTTCCAACCCCAAGGGCAACAGAGTGCTCTGAATCTGTATGCGCTCCTCCACCCTCTTTGAAAGGGATATTGGCAGAAAGAGGGTAACTTCATATGCCGAAAGTCTTCGGCAGCCATTGCTGATGATTTTCATTCAAAATTTAAGCGGTGGCCGGTTTCTAACTGGGACGTTTTGATTGCTAATCAAAGACGCTACTACTCCTAGACCACTGGTGCAACGTAATAACACAGACTGTATCTCCAAGATATGCTTAAGAGTGGAATCTGTTTTTAATGAGGTATCTGCGAAAGGGTAGTGTGGGAAATTTTGGCAGTTTCCTGGAAGAGTGCTATTGTGGACAGAAGGCTGGTTTCGTCGATATACACATACCATTGATGATAACATCTGAGAGTGAAATGAGGGACAGGAAAATTTAGGACGCCTTTGAAGAGTGTGACCACCACCAACCTCAGGCCCAGCAACACAAAACATTTAACGTAATGGAAACTGCTACGATTTGGTAACATAAATAAATTAGAAGTTGGAGAGAGGAGCATGGCTCTGTTTACAGAGGTCTATCCTCGTTGCCCTAGTCAGAGAAAGAAAGAGTAGAGCAGTTTCCCAGCATCACGTGTTACTAAACTTGGTACTGATAAAATGCCTGAAATTATGCTAAGGGAAGAAGACCGGTGTCTTTTAAGACAATGTCTCCCTGGCCGGAGTTCAGAATATTTACTCTATAGCCAATGCATAACAGAAAAACACAGAGACCCAGACTTCCTTGTAAGAAGCAGATGGTAAAAAAAAAAATTCCGCAGCTAGGTGCCATCAGAGGAATATATCTTAGGAAAAGGGCTTGTCCAGGAGGTGCTTCTTTGAGCAGCCTTAATGTGGAGGCCACCCAGGCGCCTTATGGTTGACGTAAATGCTGATTACATATGCTAGTACAGAGCCAATGACTGATTTTGTTTCAAATTCAGCCATGGAGATTAACATGGTGAAGTCTGTAGGAAAAGTCAAGTCCATTTTACTGAGGTTTAGTATTTTCAATCTTTCTTCTGAAAACAAGTTTGCGAATAAACGATCAACATGCTTTGAACTCTGGCCATAGAAGCAAATGCATACCATTCTGTAGCGCTTTCTGTCCTTAAACACTAACCCTTCTCTTAGTCAAATGTAATTCTGCATCCAGACACATGATCATTGAATTACACCACAGATCTCTTGTCCAGACTTTCTAAGACATGTGAATGTTATTTCATTTCTCTTGCATTTTATGTAATAATACAAATTAATTGTGCTCCTTGTACAATGTTGTAAATAACAAAATCGTTGTTGATTAAACTGGAGGCCAAAAATGTATGTATGTCACATAAACAGAGCCACTTTCATGCGTACAATTAACATTGCAACCTTCCATCACCTCCCTCCTGCCAAGCGACCACTTGCAATGTCTGCCTGTCTGCCTGTCTGCATGAACGTGCAATGCTGGGTGGACAAAATACAGGGCAAAGTTTTTGCAGAGAAATCGTAAGCAACCAACACGTGGTGCACTCCATTCAAGATACGAGATTGCGCAGATATTAAAATTTTCACAGGTCTTCATTTCAGTTGTGTGCAATAGAAAGTTGGATATAATGGAAACTGGGAGCACCACCGTCAGTTGTCAAGGGCAGAATTATATAGATGACGGGGGTCGCTGTCGATCTTCACACATTTCGCTCAAATATCACAACTAATACAATCAATATGGAGAGATAATAAGAGCAGAGCAAGAGGGAAGTTCTTGGATTAAAGAGTTAGTTGTGCAGTATGTGGTTTTTCGCGCCTACTGTTCAGTCTTTATGTCGAAGAAGGATTAACGAAAATGAAGAATGGTACAGAAATTATTTTAAATTTCATTGTGAAAAGTAATTAGTTATAAGATTCGGTGATAACATTGTTGTCCACATTAAAGGAAGGGATGAATACCAGGGCGTGAAGAATGGAATAAACAGTCTACTGGGAGAGCAGAATAAGCAGTAAGTGTAAATTGAAGCAAGAAGAATGTAATGACGACTGGCAACAATTTGTAGAGGCCGGGGTGGTAATGAGTTGGAAGAGGTCAGAAGGCTAGTAGTTCACCTCCTTAGGTGGGGCAGCAGTACAGCAGCGAGAGGGTGCTCGGTAGTCATGTGATGTATTATCACGAAAACGTCATTTCCAGAACATTTAATTATTGCTCAACAAACTACAAGAGTCATGACAATGCTGAGATGATCCAACTTCCTCAGGAAGTAAGATATTTACAGCTATCAAAGATATGCGGCTATCAGCTGGTATATAGAAACTTGCAGCATTGCACAGCCAGTGACTCAACAGGGTAGTTGACGATAATATCAGACAGCAGCAGGGCATCCCTTGGCATGCAGAATCATGCAGTGGATCCAGCGTCGACGGGATTGGGATGTGTCTGCCTACACAAGTTAAGGCAAGCAGCAGGGAGATTGCCCACACAGACGACGGCGAAGAGCGGGAGCTCAAAAATGGTTCAAATGGCTCTGAGCACTATGGGACTCAACTGCTGAGGTCATTAGTCCCCTAGAACTTAGAACTAGTTAAACCTAACTAACCTAAGGACATCACAAACATCCATGCCCGAGGCAGGATTCGAACCTGCAACCGTAGCGGTCTTGCGGTTCCAGACTGCAGCGCCTTTAACCGCACGGCCATAAGAGCGGGAGCATGGCCCCAGACTCAAACTGCGGTCAACAGGGGTAGTTAGCTAGCAGTGGCCGAGATATACATCCAGATGTCCTGCTGGTGGGAGGGTGATACGTCAGTAGCATGAGACTTATCACAAAGAGCAATACCACAGCTAGCAGAGGTAGGGTGTGAAGAACAAAAGAACAAAAGTACACCACAAAAAAGAAGGAGAAACATGGTGAACAGTGTGAAGAAGTTCAGAACGCAAAGTAGTGCTTATGCCAGTAATAAAGTGGTAGTGCGGCCTCCAGCCCAGAAGTGAGGAAACGCAGATCAGAGAATCGTAAGTAATTACTTTTTTACATAAAAATCGCGACGTGAACTGTTTAATAATCTAAAACTAACAAAACTGCATCGTTATAGGTCCCACTGATGCCTTAGAACAGGGCGGGCAGGAAACCCGCACGCGTGCGGTGCACTTGCACGCGTGCAGTTAACAGGTATTCTGCATGCGCACAGGGGCAAGCTGGCCACCCGCTTCTCTTCCCTCCCCACCGCGCCGACTCTCCGCTCCTTCCTCTCTAATGCGTTTTGTTTGCTAGCTTGCTTTATTGAATGAAGGAATAAGGTTAGTAGGAGTGCTTGAAAGATATCATGGTTTGAAAGAGTACCTATTATCTACGATACGTTTTATTTAATTATCACGGGTGTAGTTTACAGTACGTTTATTGTCTGGAACAAACGCCAACAGTTACGTAAATTTTCATCACTGATGTTTGCTCTTAACAGAGACTTATTAATTTTCATAACAGAAAAACAAATCTCTCACAAACGTATGTAGTGCCAAACATTGACATTATCTTCGCGTCTTCACAATGGTAACAATGAAACTGTTGCTGTGGAAAGTCGTGGTAAAAATCTATTACACGTCTTGCGAAAAGGAACTTGTCTCGCAGTCGAGAATTACACTGTAGATCTATGAATTCTATTTGCAAATTGGGATGCAAATTGTCTCGAACACCATTCTAAATCTTAGGATAAATATCATATACCCCGAAGTCGCTTGAGAAATGACTCTTTTATTGCACTAAGCACGGTAACATTCTTTGCAATTCTGTTCTCGCACAGTAGAAAGAATGCGTTCCCTGATGAGAGCTGTCGTTCCCACAGCTCAAGCTTGCTAGTGAAAGCTTGCACCTTTTCAGGCAGTTCACAAATTCGCTGATTTTCTCCTTGCAAAATCGTGTTCAATGCATTCATGTTATGAAACGTCCCCTTAGAAAAATTTATACACGACTGTGCTTAATCTGACACACAATATTTTTAGCGCAACGCAATCTGACTTTCAATAATCCCTACAAAACAATGGCCCTGACTAACTTTAACCTATATCTTTCACAAATCACTTACCTCACAAAAATCTTCGTTACTGGAACTACTGCAATACAGCGCGCACCACTACTGCCAGCTAAATAAAAGATTCAAACTACGGAAGGCACTAACTACTGATAGGGATAGTTAGCAAATGAAAGATATTAATAGAGAACAAACAATTTATTTACCTTAATAGTCATAATATATATAGCAGCTCACGACAAATTACAAAACTCCGCCATCTCTCTCCCCACATCCACCACTGCTGGCGGCTCACCTCCAACTGTGCAACGCTACGCGCTGTTCACATCCAGCTGCCGCTGCCCAACACTACAATGGCAGACAACAATGCAAACTAGCCACAGGCTGTACACAGCACAGCCAGTGATTTTCATACAGAGCGCTACGTGGCATTACCAATATAAAAATCTAAACAGCCTACTTACATAGCCCCCATGCTCCCCACAAAAAATTTTACAAATTTTTTTGGCCAGTGGCCAATAATGATTTGATAAAATTTTTCATAATTACACTAACAAAGATATCCAATGCACACACATATTACGAATCAGAAGATTCCAGGTTCGAATCCTGGCAGGGTCGCCATATGAAACGTCCCCTTAGAAAAATTTATACACGACTGTGCTTAACCTGACACACAACATTTTTAGCGCAACGCAATCTGACTTTCAATAATCCCTACAAAACAATGGCCCTGACTAACTTTAATCTATACCTTTCACAAATCACTTACCTCACAAAAATCTTCGTTACTGGAACTACTGCAATACAGCGAGCACCACTACTGCCAGCTAAATAAAAGATTCAAACTACGGAAGGCACTAACTACTGATAGGGATAGTTAGCAAATTAAAGATATTAATAGAGAACAAACAATGTATTTACCTTAATAGTCATAATATATATAGCAGTTCATGACAAATTACAAAACTCCGCCATCTCTCTCCCCACATCCACCACTGCTGGCGGCTCATCTCCAACTGTGCAACGCTACGCGCTGTTCACATCCAGCTGCCGCTGCCCAACACTACAATGGCAGACAACAATGCAAACTAGCCACAGGCTGCACACAGCACAGCCAGTGATTTTCATACAGAGCGCTACGTGGCATTACCAATATAAAAATCTAAACAGCCTACTTACAATGTGTCCCGTAACATCCACTAAAAATGCAAGGTCAGCAACCCACTTTGGATCTTCTAACTTGGGGTGTACCTTCCTTTGTCCTTTAAAAACTAATTTACTGGTATTCTCAGCTCAAAAAATCTTTTGAGTACATTACCGCGGCTAAGCCAGCGGACTTCACTGTTATATGGTATGTCACCATACCCTTCCCCAATGTTAGAAGTATGCGTGAATCTGTCTATGTGTAAGACAGTGGTATCTCAAGTAATTAACTGCCCCAATAACCACTTGCATGGCGTCCCCCAGTTTTGCTGCTTTTGCACAGAGTACCTCTTGGTGCAAAATGAAGTGGATGCTGTACAATGATTCTGTACGCTCTAGCTTTTTTCTTAGTGATCCAACAAATTCCATTTGTTCCCTTTTCATTGCAGTACTCCGTCTGTTGTCATTGACACCAAACGTTCCCTGTTTAAGCCAACTGAATTGACAGCTTCTTCAACGGCTTTTAGGATGTACGTGCCGGTGGTCGTGCTTTTTAAAGATATCATATCTAAAAAATCCTCTGCTATGTGCTGAACAGGGTCCACGCCACCGACATAAATCACTAATTGCACGGTGTCTGAAATATCTGTGGACTCATCAAGTGCGATGGAAAATGCAATAAACTCCTCCACTGCACTCCTTAAGTGACGGTACGAGGTGCATTCAAGTTCTAAGGCCTCCGATTTTTTTTCTAATTAACTACTCACCCGAAATTGATGAAACTGGCGTTACTTCTCGACGTAATCGCCCTGCAGACGTACACATTTTTTACAACGCTGACGCCATGATTCCATGGCAGCGGCGAAGGCTTCTTTAGGAGTCTGTTTTGACCACTGGAAAATCGCTGAGGCAATAGCAGATCGGCTGGTTAATGTGCGGTCACGGAGAGTGCCTTTCGTTGTTGGAAAAAGCCAAAAGTCACTAGGAGCCAGGTCAGGTGAGTAGGGAGCATGAGGAATCACTTCAAAGTTGTTATCACGAAGAAACTGTTGCGTAACGTTAGCTCGATGTGCAGGTGCGTTGTCTTGGTGAAACAGCACACGCGCAGCCCTTTCCGGACGTTTTTGTTGCAGTGCAGGAAGGAATTTGTTCTTCAAAACATTTTCGTAGGATGCACCTGTTACCGTAGTGCCCTCTGGAATGCAATGGGTAAGCATTACGCCCTCTCTGTCCCAGAACATGGACACCATCATTTTTTCAACACTGGCGGTTACCCGAAATTTTTTTGGTGGCTTTGGATCTGTGTGCTTCCATTGAGCTGACTGGCGCTTTGTTTCTGGATTGAAAAATGGCATCCACGTCTCATCCATTGTCACAAACGACGAAAAGAAAGTCCCATTCATGCTGTCGTTGCGCGTCAACATTGCTTGCCAACATGCCACACGGGCAGCCATGTGGTCGTCCGTCAGCATTCGTGGCACCCACCTCGATGACACTTTTCGCATTTTCAGGTCGTCATGCAGGATTGTGTGCACAGAAGCCACAGAAATGCCAACTCTGGAGGCGATCTGTTCAACAGTCATTCGGCGATCCCCCAAAACAATTCTCTCCACTTTCTGGATCATGTCGTCAGACCGGCTTGTGCGAGCCCGAGGTTATTTCGGTTTGTTGTCACACGATGTTCTGCCTTCATTAAACTGTCGCACCCACGAACGCACTTTCGACACATCCATAACTCCATCACCACATGTCTCCTTCAACTGTCGATGAATTTCAGTTGGTTTCACACCACGCAAATCCAGAAAACGAATGATTGCACGCTGTTCAAGTAAGGAAAACGTCGCTATTTTAAGTATTTAAAACAGTTCTCATTCTCGCCGCTGGCGGTAAAATTCCATCTGCCATATGGTGCTGCCACCTCTGGGACGTATTGACAGTAAACGCGGCCTCATTTTAAAACAATGCGCATGTTTCTATCTCTTTCCAGTCCGGAGAAAAAAAAATCGGAGGCCTTAGAACTTGAATGCACCTCGTAAATGTCACCTGGCATGGCACTTATACGACGACTTACAGTCCGCCGAGAAAGAGTGATAGCTCGAAACCGATTTGCATTCAGTGGGCAAAGTAAATCAGCCGCCATTGATGAACTCCTTTATAAACTCACCTTCAGCAAATGGTTTTCCAGCTCTCGCTATATTAAGCGCAATATTATAACTTGCACGTACAGCTGGGCTATCATTGTTGTCGTCCTGAAAAACTGAAAAGAGGGTACCATAAAATGTTAAATCAGTTAGATGAGAGACATGAAGAAAGAAAGTCGCACATCTCTCGTGATAACAGCAGCTTACGTCAGATTCATCTAGTATCGTCAGATCGCTCTTCTTAAGCTCAGTCAGTTTCCTCATCCGCTCAGAACCCGACAATAAATTGTACTCGGCCATGTGAAAATTATTATAATGGCTTTCAATACTAAACTTCCGCTGACTAGCGAGAATACTGTCACATATTAAACATTTCGAATTTTCACGTTTTTGCTCAAAGAAAAAATGATTTTCCCATTCCTTTTTAAAAGATAGCAGATCTCCACTTCCCCGTTTCCTTGATTCACTCTGCATTTTCCGGTTCTTGAAATACAACGTTCGCTACATAGTGGTCGTTTCGCATCAACGTCCGCAGCTTAGCCTAGCACTACACTGCCGCAACCTGCCGGCTGTCGCCACTGCCCCGGTGGACGATTGCACGCGTGCAACGTTTGCCCGACCCTGCCTTACAACAAGAAAAAAGCGAAACCCGCCTGGGACTAATAAATTAAATGGCAGCAGGAAAAGGAAGTTTCATTTACAAATCGATTATCTATTTACAGAGACCTGGCAAATCCTGAATTACTGAAGAAGTGTCTGCATGGTCAGACTCAAAATCCCAGTGAATCGTCCAATTATCTTATATGGACTCGCTTACCAGAAAATGTTTTTGTTGAAATGAAGACACTAAAGTGGGGGGTTAGTGATGCTGTTATTGCTTTTAATGATGACAAGACTGGAAGGGTGAAAGTGCTGCAACACATCGTATTTAATCCTGCAGCAAACTGCATCAGAGAACTTGAACGGATGGGCAAGGTTCGCATTGATAAAGCAGAGGATACCGCACAGTTGGTCAGTAAGGAGTCCATAAAGAAGCAAAGAAAACCAAACTTGAAAAAAGATCAAGAAGATGATATACAGTATGCTGCATGGGCTTCTCAGTAAATAAAAATTTAAAAAAATGAGCATATAGTAAGTGAGTTACAGTCTTTTGAAACTTTATAAACCATTCCTGAAAATTTACATTTTCTGTTGCATTTATAACTAAATCGCAGAAACCACTTCGAGTAAAGCATTAAAATTTTCAGGGAGTAATAACATACATATCCTGAATTAAAGAAGAACATAATGTTATGTATAATTAAAATTATTTACGATAACATACAGTAAAAGGTACAGAAAATTTTAACCGTATATTTAAGAAAACGTATTTCCGAAAACAGTGACTGAAATGCAATTATTGTAGTTCCTTAGACTCAGAACACACAGTTTAATGTCATGTAAAAGTTTCATGTCAATGGCTGCAGTGGCTCCTGAAATACAGGGAAGCCAAGTCACTAAATTTAACATTGTCAGGATAGGGCGTTCCAGATAAGTCGTATGTAAGCCTAGGGACCGATGACTTCAGTTTGGTTGCATAGGTACATACCACCACTACCACGACAAGAATGACATGTATGCTTGTATTCGGTCAGGAATTTGTATGGTATTTCCGGAAATCATCTAATTCGGTCCGATAAACAAGTATAAGACATTGAGGTGCTGAAACGTATCTTAACAAGAATCACATGTTAGTCTTCATTGCGTCAGGAATATGTATGGAGCTTACAGAAATCATTTAGTTCGATCCGATGTAACGGGAACTAACGTTACTAAAATAATATGACCGCAAACGAATATCTTAAAGATTTCAAATCCTACCCTTTTGAACATCAAAAGGTGTAGCACAATATGACTGCGAGAAAGTTACTTGAAAATGCCTATCTGGTTCCCTGTCTGTTTAAACATTTGTAATGGGAAGAATACTCTCAGAATTCACCACTGTGAATCGTTAGCCCTTTAAATCGACTATCTGGTCAAGGAAAAATTCAGCGTTTCCTTTTCTTGTTATTTACTTTTACCTTGCCTGCTGCACAATGGAAACACCGTGACACTGCTCTTGTCTTGAAATCACGTCGTATTTGCTGATTTACAACTAACAACTGAGATGCTCATGGTGCAATGAACTCTCTTTTTTTAAAAAAAAGCCAAAACATACTTGATTCATAACAAATCTGGATAAGTAAAAATGGTAACTCATATTTTGTCATAGGCTGTGGAATCGCACATTAACTTGGGATTCATTAAAACATCAAATGTAATTAGTTTTCTGACTAGAAAGGTTCTGTATCGAAAACTTTTCTCTTTCTTTGCTTCACAAACATTAATATACAAAAAATTACAATATTTAGTGAACAATTTTTAGTTCAAAAATGCAACTCCTAAAATTGACATTCAACAGTTATTGTTATCCTCAAACTCAAACTGAAAATTATTCAAGACTGTTAATCTTTGCCTATACTGAATTCTTTCGATGTCTGATCGAAAACTGCGTAACTACAAACGGCCGCAAAAATGTACAAAATCTGAAATCGGTACCCTTAAATTAAATCCGCTTCTATTAATCCTCAAAATAATCATAATAAAATATTCTTCCCAAAATGCTTCAAGGTCTTTCCTCATCTCAAATAATTTATCAGTAAACCAACACGTTCCACTTCCTCACAATATAACTGCAACAGTAACACTCGGCCTATGCCGTACTACTTCTCATGACACGACACTGCCGACTATAGTACTGCCAAAAAACCCTAACTCTTGATATTTTTTCGGTGGTAGGAAGATCATAATCTAATTTTTTAATGTTAAAAGCAGTTTTGGTGTCGGAGCGCTCTATTGACATGTCCACAAACTGTAATCCTATTAACTGGTAAGGGGTATCACATTACCGCCAGAAGCGCACAATACCAAACTTACCCCTACACCAATACAGACAGCTCGCAGTCAGCTAACGAGCTGCGTCTTCTCATCAGAATAAACATGTCGTTTTTTCCGGTTATAGTTGTAACAGTGGTAGAGTTGTTTGCCTGTTTCCTGCTACAATGTGGATATGATGTAAGCACCTAAGTTTGACAAAAAATATTCTTATTTGGAGAACGTGATGCCATTAAAAAGTGAAGGAAATAAGAAACGACGAACTGCCGTATGGAATAATGCTGATAATGAAGTCTTCTTCTAAGGCAATAACTTTAGGATAGCCAGAAACACGGACCACAAGCAGCCTAGGTGCGAAAGAGAGTGTTTTAAAGTTACCTCGTCGCTCTCCGCCTCACCCTCCACAGGTATTCTTCAGAGGTTTCTTAAACAATTTTGTCGACAACTCCTGTCGTACAGACGCCTTAATTGGCCGCTGTGATGGTAATATATATCGACAGCGTTTACTAGTTTTCACACGTATTTTTCTCCGTAAACCCTACTACAGCGACCGTATTGGTGCTCCCATATTTAGTAAATACTTACGAGGGAACAAATTTTGAGAGAAAATATTATAGTTATATAAATGTATTCCAGAATGAAATTTTCACTCTGCAGTGGAGTGTGCGTTGATATGAAACTTCCTGGCAGATTAAAAGTGTGTGTCTGACCGAGACTCGAACTCAGGATCTTTGCTTTCGTGGGCAAGTGCTCTACCATATCAGTGCAAACTCTGCTGCAAAATGAAAATTTCATTCTGGAAACATCTCCTGCCCTGTGGAAAAGTCAAGTCTCCGTAATGTCCTATCGTCCATGAGTGCTAGTTCTGCAAGTTTGGCCCTCTGTAACAAAAAAAAAAAAAGAAAAAAAAGAAAAAGTCTGAGTAAAGGAATCAACGGTCAAATTGAACGGATGACATGGGACATCCGCCCAGACCAATCGCAACGAGGAATACCGAAAAAAATGAAAAAAAGGTGGTAGAGCATGCTATTGTTAAAGAACCACGATTAAAATAGTGGATTGAAACACCAACAATCCTAGTAAACAAACATAAATAGGTAATAAATTAGAAAATATAGTTAATCAAACAATATGAAATTAACAAAACATGTTTTGCAGACTACTGGAACAAAATAAATTTGTCAGTAATACACGGTCCATTCACATTAACGTGACCACCGCCTGCGTTCGACGGTGTTAACGTGTAATAACCTCTCACAGACGGCAGCTGACAGCATTAGCAGTGGAGCGTACATTAAGTTATAATGTATATATAGAGATGGTATCTGTTCTTTCGGACTTGTCGAGAATTTTAACAAACATAAATCTTGTTAGATGTAATTGAATGGAAATAAATATGCACCGGAGGTTCCGAATCTACATCAAAAGACACAATTCCAGTCAGACTGAATCTTTAAAAATAGTGCTCACAGCACGTTACGTAATATCAATTTGCTGATGTATGAAGCCTAATTATTTCGGATGATTTACATGAAATATTGTAATAGGAGACCTACGTCAGTGTTGTGCGCGGGTAGTATTTTGGGGCTCAGTGTTCCTTTTTCTATACAAAAGTGCTTCCATCTTAAGTAACAGTTGTGAAAAATCTGAAAATCTGACAAATGATATGCAGTTTAGTGCCAGTCACACGACTTTACAGACAACATTTCTACACAACGTCGAGTGGAGTTTTTTTTAGCAGAGTGACAAATATTAGCTGGGATAAACATTTTTGAGATCAAACGAATTGTCACGCTGATTTAAACTCGTTTATATATATATATATATATATATATATATAAATGTATAATATATATACTTATTAATGATATTTCCGGTAGATTATATATATATATATATATATATATATATATATATATATATATATATATAAAATCTACCTGAAATATCATTTATAAGTAATTAAAATCATGAAATACTATAAACCAGTTCCGCCACACTGTTCGGTCAAACTTAGCCTTCTGTGTCGGTAATCCGGCGTGTTCCATGATCCAACATTGTTGTAGAACTGAAAGATTTGGTTTTGATACATTTTCTGAGACGTGACCTAATTATTTGCTATTGATGTTAATTGTTTTAAATCAATCTTCTTTAATTGTGATCATA
Organism: Schistocerca cancellata; assembly: GCF_023864275.1. Taxonomy (NCBI): domain Eukaryota; kingdom Metazoa; phylum Arthropoda; class Insecta; order Orthoptera; family Acrididae; genus Schistocerca; species Schistocerca cancellata. The sequence goes on from NC_064630.1 coordinate 710,990,144, forward strand.
ATTCTTAATGAGTGATCGTCCTTAATGGTGTAACATTTAATGTACTGATTGTCCCCTATGTCACCTACTGACTTCATTCACAGACTTAAAAGGTGATCCTTGCTCAAGTTTATGGATCTTTATTAACAGTTGATCTTTATTGTTTATGGTCTTAAAAATGTTTGTTAAAAAGGAATAATTTTAGATTCCTGTTGTTTATTAAGTAATTCTTAAGTTATATAGCAAATATTACGAGTGCAAATATTATCTCATTGTTGCACTTGCTTGTTCTGTGCTTTACACTGAAGGGTGGAACAGTAAATGCAAAATCTAAAGTGAAGCTTAGGGGCGAATTAATCCTTTACCTTATCATTACCGTTAAAGATAACTGATTGTTTGTCGCTTGTTATTGTAACTGGTTGGGAGAACAGTTTATTGATTGACCCGTAGAAAGAGTATATCACTATTAGAAATGAGCATAAAGTATTTGCAGTAACATAAAAAACCAACACGAAGGAACATACAAACAAAATGCAACAAGGCAAATATCCTATAAAAGCTTTGCACTATACACCCAAAGACGTAAGGGATGTAGGTTGGCCCAAGGACCGATCGAGCTAAAAATTTGAAGCTGGATGGAGATATCGACGGGTTGCTGCACATGTTGGGAACAAAATGCCGGTAGTTTGATGCTTCTTTCATTACTGTACTGTGGAACATTTCCACAACCTTAGATCAGGTTCAGGACGTCCACGCAGTACAGACGCACGCCAAAATCGACATACTGCGAGACCATCATGGCCGATCGTATATCATCTAGCGAAGACAGCTTGACAGATGTTCCAACTTATGTATCACCAAGGACCATTGCGAACCATCTGCTAGCGTCAGGGTTAATATCAAGCGTGTCCCTGGCCAGTGACACCACGATACTGCCAAGTACGGCTTCTCTAGTGTCGTGAAAGAGTCCACAGGAGAGTGGAATGGTACTGTCTTGTCTTCAGTGATGAGAGTGCGTTCTGTTTGTATGCGAATGATGGGCTGGGTCATGTATGGCGTAGACCTGGTGAGCGGCCTGTTTCGGAGTGTATTCATACACGACACATAGGACCTACCCCCGGCTTCATGGTGTCGGGAGCCTTCAGTTCAAGCTTGCGGTTACATTTTCCGTAAAGGTAAAGCAACCTATGCCTGGTACATTGCATGTGGTTTTATCCACGTGCTACAGCCATTTCTTCAAAGAAAGGTGATGAACTTCTTCAGAAGGAGAGAAAACGTCCACTTAGGGCTGCTGCGAGGCAGTGTGATCTTTATCATGATTATCTTGAACATTTTCCAGCCCGAGGCTGGGTCTGTTTGGAACAATAGCATCGCCATCTAATTCTGCGTTCCCCTCAACTATCTGTGTTCACTCTGGCCTAGTCCTCGCCTCTTCTTTGAACAGTCTCCTCCACACACCTTCCAGCCAACTGTTCCCTAATCTTCCTCTTGGCTTTTTCCTCCTCATCTCCATTTCATGTATCTTCGTGGGAATCCTCCTGTTTCCCATCCTCTTTACGTAACAATACCATCTTATCCTTGACGTTTCTATCCTCCACTGCAAGGTTTCATTTTTCACTATTTCCCTTGCCCTTTCATTCCTCATCACATTTCTCGTTGTTAGTCCTTTTGTAGTTCTGCGGAACGTCATTTCACATCTGTAATCTACTTATATCTCTTTTCGTCATTACCCATGTCTCATTTGCATAGGTCAGATATGGGATGTAGTAACGTCTACACTGAAGCCCCAAAGAAACTAGTATAGACATCTCTATTCAAATACAGAGATATGTAAACAGGCAGAATACCGTGCTGCGGTTGGCAAGACCTACATAAGACAAAAAGTGTCTGGTGCAGTTATTAGATCGGTTACTGCTGTTACAATAGCAGGTTATAAAGATTTCAGTGAGTCTGAACGTGGCGCAATAGTCGGGGCACAAGCGATGGAACACAGTAACTCCGAGGAAGGGATAAAGTGGGGATTTTCCCGTACAACCTTTCCACAAGTGTACCGTGAATATCAGTAATCCGGTAAAACATCAAATCTCTGACATCGCTGCGGCGGGAAAAATATCTGGCAAGCACGGGACGAACGACGACTGAAAAGAATCGTTCAACGTAACAGAAGTGCAACCCTTCCGTAAATTGCTGCACCTGGGCCATCAACAAGTGTCAGCGAGAGAACAATTTAACAAAACATTATCAATATGGGCTTTCGGAGCCGAAGGCTCACTAGTGTACCCTTGATGGCAGCACGACAAAACACTTTGGGCTCTGAGCACTATGGGACTCAACTGCTGAGGTCATTAGTCCCCTAGAACTTAGAACTACTTAAACCTAACTAACCTAAGGACATCACACACACCCATGCCCGGGGCAGGATTCGAACCTGCGACCGTAGCAGTCCCGCGGTTCCGGACTGCAGCGCCAGAACCGCACGGCCACCGCGGCCGGCACAAAAAGCTTTACGCCTCGCCTAGCCCCTTCAACAGCGACATTGGAATGCTGGTGACTGGAAAATGTTACTGGTCGGATGAACCTAGTTTCAAATTATATCGAGTGGATTGACTTGTACAGGTATGGAGACAACCTCATGAATTCATGGAACCTGCGTATCAGCAGGGGAATGTTCAAACTGGTTGAGGCTCTGCAATTGTGTGGGGCGTGTGCAGTTGCAGTGATATGTAACCCATGATATGTCTAGATACGACTCTGGCAGGTGACACGTCCGTAAGCGTCTTGTATGATCACCTGCATCCATTCGTGTCCATTGTGCATTCCGACGGACTTGGACAATTCCAGCAGGACAATGCGACACCACACAATTCCAGAATTGCTACACAGTTGCCCCAGGAAACTTTTCTGAGTTTATACACCTCCGCTGGTTGCCCAACTCCCCAGACATGAACATTACTAGGCATATCTGGGATGCCTTGCAACGTGCTGTTCAGAAGAGATCTCTTCCACCTCGTACTCTCACGTATTTATGGACAGCCCTGCAGGATTCACGGTGTCAATTCCCTCCAGGAGTCCATGCCACGTAGCGTTGCGCCACTTCTGCGTGCTCGTGTGGGTCCTGCACGATATTAGGCAGGTGTACCAGTTTCTTATGCTCTTCAGTGTATACATAATTTCCTTGCTTTTTAGTGAGACGCCTTTGTTCCTAAGCAGGCTCCTAACATTTGCACGAATGGTTCTGCCTGTCTACCACATTCATTGATCTCTTTCTCATTTCTTTGAATATCTTTCTCATTTCTTTGATGTTCCTCTGTCACGTTTTCCAAGTACCTTGTACTTTCCACCTACTTCATTTGTTCAACTCCCATGCTTATTCTTCCAGTTGATCTATCTTTCTAATTGTAAGAAGGATCTCACATCTGTTTACATTAAACTTCATTCCATACTGCTTCGTAGTTTTTCAGCGGTTCCTGAGTCTCCTCTTCCCTATTTCCAGATCATCAAGTCATCTGTGAACACCATTGTCTTCATTTCGCCTTCACGAGTTTTTCCTGCCATCTTAGTCATTATCTCATCCATGACCACAATGAACAGGAGATCTGACAATCGACCGCCCTGTTTCACACCAACCGTTTTCTGCAATCAATCCATCCACTTTCACGCAACTCAATATTGACAGGTGTAATGTGCTGCAAATACGTAGAAATAAAGATCCTTTATCATTTAGCTACAATATAGCAGGTCAGCAACTGGAAGCAGTTAATTTCATAAATTATCTGGGAGTAGGCATTAGGAGTGATTTAAAGTGTAATGACCATATAAAATAAATCGTCGGTAAAGCAGATGCCAGACTGAGATTCATTGGAAGAATCCTAAGGAAATGGAGTCCGAAAACAAAGGAAGTAGGTTACAGTACACATGTTCGCCCACTGCTTGAATACTGCTCACTTGTGTGGGATGCGTACCAGATAGGGTTGATAGAAGAGAAAGAGAAGATTCAACGGAGAGCAGCGCGCTTCGTTACAGGATCATTTAGTAATCGCGAAAGCTTTACGGAGATGATAGATAAACTACAGTGGAAGACTCTGCAAGGGAGACGCTCAGTAGCTCGGTACGGGCTTTTGTTGAAGTTTCCAAAACACACCTTCAGCGAAGAGTCAAGCAGTGTATTGTTCCCTCCTACGTATATCTCGGGAAGGGACCATGAGGATAAAATCAGAGAGATTAGAGCCCACACAGAGACATACAGACAGTCTTTCTTTCCACGAACAATACGAGACTGGAATAGAAGGGAGAACCGATAGAGGTACTCAAGGCACCGTCCGCCACACACCGTCAGGTGGCTTGCGGAGTGTGGATGCAGATGTAGATGTAAAAGGAGAAATCAGACTTGCACAGTACTTCTTCTCCACAGTACTTCTTCCAAACCCATCCTTTTCTAGTGCATCTCAGATCTTTCTGTTCCCCAAATTCATAGTGATGCTCCTGGAACAGTCTCACACTCTTCATGGCGCACTAAAACTGCCACGGCATGCAAGATCACCAGATCTCTCGCCAGTATAACATGGTGAAGCGGGAACTTATTTGTTCTCTAGAGTCTGCAAGAACCATTGCTAAACTGCTACAAAGATGCAAAGTGCTTGTAACAATCTATCGCAGGACGAAGTTCGGCACCTTACGATTGCTTGCATTCGAGAATAGACGCCAGCAGTGTATACAATGTGTACAGATGCGACTCTCTGGATATCGTAATGGTTCTCCATTTACGTGACCATTACAGCACTCCAACACCAGTTCTCGATACCAGTAATATCGAACTACTTTTCTGCGAAGTAACAGACATATTTTTGTGACAATATCCACATTTGGTTTTATTAATGTATAGGTACTCCAATGTATCGATACATTACAGTGATATGGTTCTTGTGTGTATTCATTTCTGTGAGACTGTCATAATCTTTGACCTAATTGTAATCGTTTTGGCGTGAATGAGCACAGAGCAGTCTTTGTTTCACTTTGCAGAAGTTATGTTGTTATTTCGCTTTGTAAAAGAACAGTCAAGTCTTGTGTTTGGTTAAAGTGGAAATTAAATAAGTGAAGATTGAAACAAAACTGTTTTCTTGATGATGTGACAATTAAGAAGAAGTATATGTGAATTTACAAGAAGTTTATTAAAATGTGGATCGTGAATACCAAGTCAAAAAAATGGCTCTGAGCACTATGGGACTCAACTGCTGAGGTCATTAGTCCCCTAGAACTTAGAACTAGTTAAACCTAACTAACCTAAGGACATCACACACATCCATGCCCGAGGCAGGAATCGAACATGCGACCGTAGCGGTCTCGCGGTTCCAGACTGCAGCGCCAGAACCGCGCGGCCACTTCGGCCGGCTAATACCAAGTCAAAAATTATTTCTACCATGCCATTGTTCTGAACTGGGATTGTTTGATCATTAAGAATTTCCTGAAAAACGCATTTGTTAGGTCTTCAAATATTGCTAAAATACAGATCCGGACCTTCTATCAGCCAAAGTGGAATCGCCCTAGAATCAACAAGATGAGCCATAACGACTTCGACGAAATCTACGTGGGAATCCATTCAAGATAAGAGCCAAATTATTGACTTATTTACAGTGACCTCATTATTTCGATTCTGACGATATCATCCACAGTCAATAGTTTTGTTGTTGCCCGATAAAGCGAACATATGCTGCGTGAGCAAGATTATTAATCTGATTTCTAATCTACTTTGCAAGTGGTGGTATTGTTAGAACATCCTTTACTGTGACATGTCTATGCCGTTTTATTATGTAGTGCTATAATGATTACCTGTCACGTCACTTGTTAATAATATGGCACGTCCTTAGGGCATTGCGTTCATTTTTCGCAGCGTATAAAATTTACAAATTGCGCAAATTACTTCATGCGATCGCCAAAATATTTTTTGTGACCCCCGTTGTTGGAGCTCTTGGGTACAGTACATTTTCCTAGCCACACCACAGCGTTTCAACTCCGCAGATGCCGTGAGGAGAGCAAGTCAGCGTGGGAGAGGTGGTCGTGCGCGCCTTGGCATACCGCTCCGGCCCGCTGCCGTTATCGCGGCCCAATAAACGGCGCCGGCCGCGTTATAATCACCTCTGTGTGTGCCGTTTGTTTGAAATGAGTTATCGACCGCGGGCACAGCCGCCCTTTGTTGTGGCAGCGCAACCACCGCCGGCCCGGCGGTGCGGCAACCCCGCCACCGCCGCGTCCCTCCTGTCGGTTGTCAGCTCCAGCTCCAGAAGGTTTTAACATCCACGTCTCGTCTCCCCCGCGACGAGCCGCGCCCCTTGTACTACCAGCTGCCTGCTGCCGGCCGGATTTCTAACCGCCGTGTCTAGCCGAGTCGCGGAAACGATATACATCTCTCCCGTTTTGTTTTCGGCTTGTTTGCTCTGGACAGGAAAAATAAAGAGGAATTATGGCGACGGCCATCTCTCCCGTTGACAAGAGAACATTTTGGGGGAAACTAACGCTCGAATGCGGCGATTAAGCGCCTCTCGTTCCGCAGATAACGCAGACAGTAACAGCGATCGTAAACGCGTCACGCCGTTTAATGCGGTCTTTTAAAGCCGTACACAGCGGATAAATGCGGATGCACACAATGCGTACTGCGATCTGAAGCTGGGAATCTGCTACCAGAGATAATATATGGCCGCACTTTCAACTGAACAAAAATGTGTCAGAAGTTGGTGTCAAGGATAGCGCCGTAGTGGTTTAGATATGTCACGTCTCTGCTGTTAAAGAGAGCTTGAAACGGATTTTTGCTTTTTGTAAACAACCAATAGATTGTTCGATGAGATTTCAGGATTGCAGTCGGATCATGCTGACTTCTTGCCACGATATTTCGGCTGGCAGTCGTCCAGCCATCTTCAGGTGAGTGTCCGTCACTGGAGAATTGAACAGTAGTTCCAGAGGGCGTGGATATCGATAGAGGACGCTCCTGTGACGGAGGCCAATGCGCATGCGTTTTCACGCCAATTTTTTGCTATAAGTTGACTCCGGGAACTTGCAGTCACCACTGACGGACACTCACCTGAAGATGGCGGGACGATTGCCAGCCGAAATATCGTGGCAAGTAGTTAACATGATCCGGCTGCAATCCCGAAATCTCATCGAACATTCAATACGCCGGGATAACTTCAAGAACCCATACATTATCGGTCTTCAACCTAAAACTGGCCGCCAACTGCCCAGCATAACACATTGACCTTCTGGCCTAGTTTAGTTAATACACACAGTTCATCAAGAACATATGTCCGCAGTTCGAACTGTCGTTTTCGTACCTATAAGGTACGTATCGATACCATCCCACTAGCGTCACTGCAACGGAATTGCAAGGGTTTCTGTCTGACGACGAAAGCGGTAGCACGTCATCGGGTGGAGCCAATGGTGCGTACCTGCTGATCCATACCTCCATCGGCCCTGTACCACGAACGCCCTCTGAGGCCGCGATATAGGACGACCGGCGGCAGCGACTCAGACGCTTGCATTCGGACCCATTTTGCTGCGTGATACTACGCAGACGATGTCCAGTCGCGGCTCTGAGTCCATCGTTGATGCCTGCTTCAGGGAGTCTCATCATTGTTGACCAAGAAATAGCTGGACTCGGATTCTTGTTGCATCATCTGTAATGATTCTTCGCTGACTTGGGGAAATACAAGTTCAGGAAATCTTCTGCTTGTTGTGCTAACTTGTTCAATAATCATTTCTGCTCCTGTACAGCTTTCCTACATCGACAGTTGCCGTACCACTCTGTAGTACCTCTCCCTAGCATTGTTTATGAAGTGTTTACACAACACAGGGGTGATAGAGGATTATTTACGAGACGAAAATAGGTTGGCAGATCAAGTATCGAAACTGTGCAACCGGGGACCGCACGTAAGCGAGGACGGTTGCGCAAGTCGCTGACGCGTTAACTGACTCGTTAGCTCGATGGTTAGAGTTTAGGAGATATGACAGTAACATGTAAACAAAGATAAAAAAGAAGTGGGAAACGAATAAAGCTGCTCGAGACTGGGAGATCTGTGCTACACATACAGGGGACGAACAAAAATATGACAGCACCGCGAGAAATACGTGCATTATCGTAAATCCACAGTCAGCCAAACCTGCAGGCAACACTGTTGTATCTGACCAAGAATGGCACTTGTACATTGCCGTCAATACGGTGCAAGTGTCATTTATGTTGAGAACAGTGTTCAGTGCAGCTGTCAGCACATAACGTCGGACGTCGTTTCGTTCGATAGTGGGCGGATAGTTGGTGATAGTACGGTGAGTGATTCTGTAAACAAGGTAGCCAAGTCTTTGTTGATTCGAGAGATATCATATTCAATAATTATACCGAATAGAGGGAAAGCGGGGAAAACCTCAACCGCTACATCACATATCGATCGAAAATGTGTGTAGAATGATCATAATGGACGGTCGTTGATGAGGACTGTGACGAAAAATAAGAGGAAGACAGCTGCAAAAGTCACCGCAGAAGTGACTGTCGCATTCAAGAAACCTGTATGCACAAATACACGAAAGGAGCTCCATAAGTAGGGAACTGTAGGACTGGCTGGAATTCCAAAGCCACTCATCAGTAATACAAAAACGTGGTTCCGTAGATGCGGTATCCCGGCCCGGTGGGTTTGAAAACGAACAGAAAGGAGGTATGGATATCGATGACGTAATCTAGGCGGTTCTGCTGCAATTCCGGGTATTGCGGTCGCCGACGAAAGCGCCGCCGTCAGCCAAGTATGTCCTGCGCAACCGGCCTTCAGGTTGCCGCTTCGTTTCCGTAAGTTGTCATTTCCCTATATTACCGTATAGATCTCGCTACACGTCGTTCTCTTGGTACTGAATTCACTACGCCTTAGATTTCTATCATGGTTTGCCCTTTAGACTCCTTACCCTGCTGTGCCCTCACCCTTGTTGTCCGCCTGTTGTCCTCTGACAATTCGCTGTCGACAATCTGGTCAGACAGCCAGCCACCGCTGGTTCTGAAGTCGTTTCCGAGTCTGGTCTGCTTTTGTTCGTTTTTTATGGACGTATTCCAGTCTCTGTCCTCCTCTACAGTTTTTACCCTCATAGCTCCCTCTAGCACCATCGAAGTTACTCGCTGATGTCTTAAGAACTATCAACCTGTCCCTTTTTCTTCTGAGTATTTTCCGTACATTCCTCTCTTGGCCGATTCTGTAGTGAAGCTCCTCATTTGTTACCTCATTAGTTCACCTAATTTTTAATATTCTTCTATATCACTACATCTCAAATCCTTCAATTGAAACAGGCTATGATTCATTACCATACAATGACGTGTTCCAAATGTGTATTCTTCAAATTAAGCCGTATGGTTAATACGAGTAGATTTATCTTGGGACTTTGCCAATAATGCCCTCTTCCGCACTGCTAGTCTGCTTTTTATGTCCATCTTGGACCATCTATCATGGGCTATCTTCCTGCGTAGGAAACAGGACACCTTAGTTTTGTCTACTTCCTAGCCCTCATTTCTAACGTTCTGTGTCTTCCTTTGCTCATTTCTGCTGCTTCTCATTAACTTCATTTCTTCTTAGAGTTACTTTCAATCCATATTCTGTAGCCATTAGAATTGTAACTGGGTGACCTCTTTTGATGTTAGTCAATTGTCAGGATGAACATTACTCCAAAGGGCATTTGATTCTAAAGCATTATGTCAGGGTGAGGAACAATAAATAAATTACTTTTTCTCTCTTAACAACATGTGGGCAGGGTGGGTTCTTCCTTGGCTCGGGTATGAGGTAGAATGAAATAGCATTTTTACATAAGATAACTTTTATTGAAAGTTTTGTACAATGGTTTCCTTACTGGATTGTTCTGGCTGGAAGAGTGGCAGCTGTGTCTTTTGCGAAGCCTTCTGCTTGCGTGAGCGGCGGCGTCTGATTACTCGTGGCGGTGTGTATCTCGTGTCGCTGTTCCGCCCAGTTGACTGGAGATGTTCATCGTGAGGTGGCCCGTTTAATTATTGAGAACGAAGTCGTGAATCGGGTGGTGATGCCTTGGATGTGGCGTCCCAGTGTTTCTCTTCTCTATGAGGTTACGTGTGACAGTGTCGTGCGTCGGCCAGCGGAGCGACACGGTGGGGGAAGGCCAGTGTCCCAGACTCGAACAACGGACTCCACCTTGCCAGTCTTCAGCTGTCAGATCTTCATCACCAGCTCACAGGTGACAGCTGATGTAAGGCCGTCTCCTTCCAGTCCTCACAAGTCACCAGGGTACATAAAAATCAGTCTTCAAGTACCTACTAACTTCTATCTTCTGGCGGTGAGGCTGCTGCTTGCTATTCCACTACAGCGGCGGATTCGGTGCTCCTGTGTACGGTGTAGTCTCTTCCTACATGACGGTCTTCAGCACCGACTGAATTGTACCGGAACTGAACTCGAACTGAAACTGAACTGCAAATTACTGTCGGGCCCACTGCGTCTTACGTATTTATTTACTTCAGCTAACTAGAGGTGAGCGACTTCACGGTCATTGCCTCTTCTGTCACGTTGAAAAGCTTCTCGAAGAATCTTCTTAATGTCGGTCATTGGTCTTGGAATGTAGGCGAGGGCCTTTGATCACATGTGACAATTGAGAAACACGTGAGCCGGTCGGGCGATGCCCCGATGACTGAATCGACAGCTTCCACTCGTGGGGAGGGCGATGGCTTCTCCTGAACGTGCTGACTTGCAAGTGCTGGCCGTTGCCATTGACATTACTTGCCTTTCTCAGAATTTCAGACAATCTGCACCATTTTACATTGTTGAACGGTTTTTCGAGATCGACAAATCTAAAGCGCGTATCTTGATTTTTCTTCAGTCTTGCTTCCATTACGAACCGCAACGCCAGAATTGTCTTTTTGGTAACTTTACCTTTCCTAAGATCAAAGACGTTGTCGTCTAACACATCCTCAGTTTTCTATCCTTCGGTACATTATTCTGAAACGTGCCCTTAGATTAATTTATACACGACTATGCTTAAACTGACACACAATGTTTTTAGCGCAACGCAATCTGACTATCAAAGATCCCTGCAAAAGAATGGCCCTGAGTAACATTAAACTATATCTTTCAGAAATCACTTACCTCACAAAAATCTTCGTTACACGAACTACTGCAATACAGCGAGCGCCACTACTGCCAGCTAAATAAAAGATTCAAACTACGGAAGTCACTAACTACTGATAGGGATAGTTAGCAAATGAAAGATTTTAATAGAGAACAAACACTGTATTTACCTTAATATCATCCAAAGTCATAATATATATAGCAGTTCATTTTCAAAAGTTCCGCCATCTCTCTCCCCACATCCACCACTGCTGGCAGCTCACCTCCAACTGCGCAACGCTACGCGCTGTTCACATCCAGCTGCAGCTGCCCAACACTACAATGGCAGACAACAATGCAAACTAGCCACAGACTGCACACAGCACAGCCAGTGATTTTCATATAGAGCGGTACGTAACGTTGCCAATAAGAAAACATAAACAGCCTACTTGCATAAAGAAAACATAAACAGCCTACTTACAATTCTTGTCAGCAACTTAACACAATAAACTGTTAAGCTGATTATGCAATAATTCTCAGCGTTGTCTGGATGACGTTTCTCCGAAAGTCTGATGGTATATAGCCAGTCTCATATATTCTACATACCAGCTAGAAGAGTCGTTTCTTTGCTACTTCGCACAATGATTTAGAAATTCCGGTAGAATGTTAACGATCCTTTTACGTTATTCGATCTTAAATCTTCTGAACCTCTTTTAATTCTGATTTTAATACTGGAACTCCTCTCTCCTTCTTATTGAGAGCTTTTCCTTCTTCCATCACGGCATCAAGCAAGTGCTTCCCTTCGTTAGAGTACTCTTTCCATCTATCGGCTCTCTCCTTTGCATTTAACCGAGGAATTTGCCCTGCGTTCTTAATGTTACTACCCTTGCTTTTAATTTCGCCGAGAGTTCTTTTGACTCTTCTACAAACTGAGTCAGTCCTTCCTACAATCGCTTATTATTAGCTTTCTTTGCATTTTTTTGTTGCCATTTCGCTTTAGCTTACATACACTTCTTGTTTATTTCATTCCTAAGTGACGTGTATTTCTGTGTTCCTGAATATCTCTGAACATTTTGTACCTCCTTCTTTCATCGATCAACTGAAGTATTTCTGCAATTACTCTTGGTCTCTCTGCTATTTCCTTCCTTGTACCTATGTTTTTCTTCGTCTCTCTGCTATTTCCTTCCTTGTACCTATGTTTTTCTTTCCAGCTTCTGTGATTGTCCTTTTTCGGAGGTGTCCGTTCCTCTTCAACTGAACTGCCCACTGAGCTATTCATTATCGTTATGTCATAGCCTCAGAGAACTTCAAGCATGTCTCCTCATTCCTTAGTAACTCCGTATCCCACTTCTTTGCGCATAGATTCTTCCTTACTGGTCATCACTAAATTATGAACTGTGTAACTGCAAGTGAATACCCCACAGAATCCAATATCTGATTTCGGAATCTCTTAGTGGCCATGATGTAATCTAACAGAGATCTTCATGTATCTCGCGGCCTTTTTGAAGTATACCTGATCTTGTGATTCTTGAACAGATTATTTGCTATTACTAGCTCAAATTTATTGGAGGATTCAGTCACTCCCTCTCCTCCCTTGTTCCTACCCTTTTTAGATTTTCTAACTTCCCTAACACGTTCAAACTTCTGACATTCTTGCCGACTCGTAGAACGTTATTCTTTCGTTGGTTATTGAATGGGGGACTAGTCCGCAATCTTTTTCCAATGAAGATGTCATCATTACGCTGTTCAATTACAAGCCACATAACTGTCCTATGAAGTCATATTACGTCACTATAAAAGACAGAAAACCTTCACTATGCAGTAATGGAAGAATGTCATTTGGTCTGATGAACCATGTTCCTTAATATTCCCAAGTTCTTACCAGATTGCCGGCCGCGGTGGCCAAGCGGTTCTAGGCGCTTCAGTCCGGAACCGCGCGACTGCTACGGTCGCAGGTTCGTATACTGCCTCGGGCATGGATGTGTGTGATGTCCTTAGGTTAGTTAGGTTTAAGTAGTTCAAAGTTCTAGGGGACTGGTGACCACAGATGTTAAGTCCCATAGTGCTCAGAGCCATTTGAACTTACCAGGTTTACGATGAAAGAGTGAAGCATGGGGTAGGTTCGGTAACGATTTGTCAGCCATATCGTGGTATTCTATCAGCCCCAGATCATTCTGCACGGTCGCATTACTGCCAAGTGGCCATTTTTGCTGATCAGGTCCAACCAAAGGTACACTGTTTGCTCCCCGTTGGTGACGCTGTATTTCAAGACGACGGAGTACATGAGGACGAGAATGAATTTCGCATCTTCCGTAGTCATCACAGTCACCAGATCTCACTATTATTGTGAGGACGTCGCGTCATCGCTACCCACCTCCATCCCGTTACTTGACGTTGCCACTTTTTTGCTGGAGGAATGGCATAATTTCCCTTGAAAACCATTCAGGACCCGTTTTTCTCCATTCTGAAACGACTTAAGCTGTTTTTCCTACATCTTAGCACGCCCCCTTAGCTGCGAGGTCAGGGCGCCCGACTGCCAAGCAGCGTACCTGGATTCGATTTCCGGCAGGGTTGGAAATTTTCACCGCTCGGGTACTGGGTGTTGTGTTTTCCTCGTCACCATATCATCATCATGACACGCAAGTCGCCCAATGTGGCGTCAACTGAAAAGGCTTGCAACTCGGCGGCCGAACTTACCTCGGTGGGGACTCCCCTCCATCAATGCCATTCCGATCATTTCCTTTCATTTCAGCCACCTTATTAGGCATAGTAATTTGCTGCGCTTTTTATGTACGCGTATTTTTTCCCACACTCTGTACGTGTCGGTGGTATTTGGGTATTGTTGACTACATAAACAAGCAGTGATGTGATGCGGCACCTGATGTTGTTTTAACCTGAACATGCCATCTTAGATCCAGAACAAAGTTCAATCCATAGTACACCGTTTTCAGGACATTCATAATTGTTGCTAAAATTTTTCATGCTGAAGAAATCCGCTCCAGTTGTACTTGACAAATCCTTTATTTGGATAAAATCGTACACATGGCCTATGTTTCAGGATGTGAATCACAACTTCAGGCGCAAAATAAATACAAGGAAAACTAAGAAGGATTCTTCATAAAATTAATTAATATTAAAAGGGGCCAAGACAAATATGAACATCAGATTATACCATGATTGTGTACGAGAAAGTCGTACAAATGATACGAGGGTTGGAACTTTAATAGTGGCAACTATTTATTTACAGCTCGTACAAAATACATACGTGTTTCAAAGTTTTACTGACCTTCATAGCAGTCACCAGCATTGTGTATAACCCGTTGCCAGCGATGTGGAAGTCGTAGGATACTCTTAGTAGTGCCAGTTGTGTTGACATTTCGAGCGAAGCGGTCTATTGCCCGACGAATTTGTAGCAGCTCTGAAGCGAATGCCATGAAGTGTTTCCTTCAGTTTAGAAATCGAGTTGAACTCACGAAGGCTTAAATCAGGGGAGTGCAGAAGGTAGTATAGCACTTAGCTGCCGCATCAGTCAAACAAATCAGTAACAGCTTGTACTGTACGTGCTTGAGCATTGTCCTGAGAAATGATGGTCAGGTCCTGCAGAAAGTGTCATCACTTCTGTTTCTATGCTGTTCATTTCTGGAACACAACCTAGGACCTGCTTAGAGACAGAAGCGACGACACTTTCTGCAGGACCTGACCTTTATTTTGCAGGACAATGCTCAAGCACGTACAGTGCAAGCTGTTACTGGTTTGTTTGACTGATGGGGCTGTTAACTGCTACACCGCCTAGTGCACTTACCTGATTTAAGCCTTCGTGAGGTCAACTCGATTTCTAAACTGAAGGAAACACTTCATGACATTCGCTACAGAACTGCTAAAAATTCGTCTGGCAATAGACCGCGCCTCTCGCACTGTCAACACAACTGGCACTGCTAAAAGAATCCTACGACTTGCACATCGTTGGCAACGGGTTATACACCATGCTGGTGACTACTCTGAAGGCCAGTAAAAGTTTGAAAGACGTATCTCTTTTGTACGAGCTGTAAATAAATAGTTGCGACTATTAAAGTTCTCTGGAACCTCGCGACAGCTACAGTCGCATGTTCGAATTCTGGCTGGGGCATGGATGTGTGTGATGTCCCTAGGTTAGTTAGGTTTAAGTAGTTCTGAGTTCTAGCGGACTGATGACCTCAGAAGTTAAGTCCCATATTGCTCAGAGCAATTTGAAGCATTTAAGGTCCAACGGTCGTGCAAAAAATCCAGCAAATTTGTGAACTAGCTTGCGAGATCCAGTTCCGGTGAGGTATGAAACGGCTATCTGAGTCAACCAGTGCCGCATATAAACAACCATGAATGTAAAACAAGTAATCATACATTTTTAAAAAAAATCTCATGCCGCTCAACGACCTGGTGTAAGTCGCCATGCTAATGTAACATAAGAACCAAATGCAAAATGATGGACATAAGAAAGTAAAATGCAAGCATATTAGCCGTAAAATGCTTGCGCGGTATCTCGCGGGCAATCCTTCTTAGGTTCCCTTGTTTTTTGTATGGGATTCCCAGCCGAAGCCCGGGTCGAGTGTACGGATTTATGGAAATGAAGGATTTGTCACGTACAACTGGAGAGGATTTATGCGTCATGAAAAATTGATTCCTTTACAAACATATGTATTATGAAAAACAAATGCAAATAGAACATCGGGTTGTGGAACAGACATCTACTATAGACACGAACGTGAATCCTCACATGCAGAATACCGCAATGTTACCTACGTTTGATCACAACTACAGATGATAGCCATGCCTGCATATAGCAGTATTCAGTTTTACATGAACGGCATCTGTACAATACCCGGGCAACGACATGGCCTCTGGCTATTTATTGAACATTCGTAGTATTGGCGCCTGCACTCGCCCTCTCCCCCTCCACCATCACTGAGGCAGTGTACAACACGACCACAAAGCAGACCCCAAAGAATAATTGAGAGCGACATCCACTCTTCTCCGTCCGGCGTTAAAAGGCTGTCGCTGCAGCCCTTGTGAAATCAGCTGATGAGTTATTTGAGTGAGAATCAGTTGTTGTAGCCACGAAAACTGACAATGGCATAGACAGTGTTGTGCTCTTCCATATCTACATCTACATCTACATTTGTACTCCACAAGCCACCCAACGGTGTGTAGCGGAGGGCACTTTACGTACCACTGTTGTTACCTTCCTTTTTTTGTTCCAGTCGCGCCTGGTTCGATGGAAGAACGACTGCCGGAAAGCCTCCGTGCGCGCTCGAATCTCTCTAATTTTACATTCGTGATCTCCTCGGGAGGTATAAATAGGGGGAAGCAATGTATCCGATACCTCATCCAGAAACGCACCCTCTCGAAACCTGGACAGCAAGCTACACCGCCATGCAGAGCGCCTCTCTTGCAGAGTCTGCCACTTGAGTTTCATAGACATCTCCGTAACGCTATCACGCTTACCAAACAACCCTGTGACAAAACGCGCCAATCTTCTTTGGATCTTCTCTATCTTCTCTGTCAACCCGACCTCGTACAGATCCCACACTGATGAGCAATACTGAAGTATAGGTCGAACGAGTGTTTTGTAAGCCGTCTCCTTTGTTGACGGACTACATTTTCTAAGGACTCTCCCAATGAATATCAACCTGGCACCCGCCTTACCATCAATTAATTTTATATGATCATTCCACTTCAAATCGTTCCGTACGCATCCTCCCAGATATTTTACAGATGTATTCGCTATACATTACATTTGTCTATGTTAAGCGTCAGTTAGCACTCCCTGCACCAAGTGCCTATCCACTGCAAATCTTCCTGCATTTCGCTGCAATTTCTCTGTAGACTACAGCATCATCCGCGAAAAGCCGCATGAAACTTCCGACACTATCTAATAGGCCATTTATATATATTGCGAAAAGCAATGGTCCTACAACACTCCCCTGAGACACGCCAGAGGTTACTTTAACGTCTGTAGACGTCTCTCCATTGAGAGAGGAGCCTGTATCTAATATTTTCTGGGTCTCATGAACAAATAAAGCGAGCTGGGTCTCACACGATCGCTGTTTCCGGAATCCATGTTGATTCCTACAGAGCAGATTCTGCGTTTCCAGAAATGACATGATACGCGAGCAAAAACCATGTTCTAAAATTCTACAACAGATCGATGTCAAAGGTATAGGCCTATAGTTGTGCGCATCTGCTCGATGGCCATTCTTGAAAACTGGAACTACCTGTGCTCTTTTCCAATCATTTGGAACCTTCCGTTCCTCTAGAGACTTTACACGGCTGTTAGAAGGGGGGCAAGTTCTTTCGCGTACTCTGTGTAGAATCGAATTGGTATCCCGTCAGATCCAGTGGACTTTCCTCTGTTGAGTGATTTCAGTTGCTTTTCTATTTCTTGGACACTTATTTCGATGTCAGCCATTTTTTCGTTTGTGCAAGGATTTAGAGAAGGAACTGCAGTGCGGTCTTCCTCTGTGAAACAGCTTTGGAAAAAGGTGTTTAGTATTTCAGCTTTACGCGTGTCATCCTCTGCATCCAGTCGTGCCTAAGGGCCGATGAAGTGAGGATAACATGGCGTTTGGTCAGTAGCAATGGGCCTTCAAGACGTATTTGGACGAAGGAAGACTGTTATGGGTCATTTCTTGATTATGGCGCGCTTTTTAGTTACTGAGTTTGACGAAGGCCAACTGAAGTAAATAACGAGTTTTGCGTTGTCGGGTGCATTTTTTATTCATTTCCGGAAGGGTGACGAGGTAACATGACGTTACTGTAACATATCGCTATGCGATTTCGTTATCTGTGCCTGTTTTAGAGTTCTGTGTTTACTTGAGCGGTATAACTGAGAAAGCAGCCCTGCACTCGCCAAAGTGGGTTGTTCGCTGCCAGGTCTACCTGCGGCCTGTCCAGTCAGGAGAAAGTCCGTCGCTA
Organism: Schistocerca cancellata; assembly: GCF_023864275.1. Lineage (NCBI taxonomy): Eukaryota > Metazoa > Arthropoda > Insecta > Orthoptera > Acrididae > Schistocerca > Schistocerca cancellata. Next base: position 711,008,155 of record NC_064630.1, read on the forward strand.
AACGTCATTAGCCTGAGTGGGGCCCGCTGGGGGGAGAATAGACACTTTCTGGAACTCGACCCCACGTGGTAATTTACAGTAACATTTGTTTTTATCAGGTCGGCTTCGAAGGACAGACGCTGGAGTGCCACCTTGCCAGAAGAATCAGCTCCGTTCGCCATAAAAATTTTGTTCAGCCATTAGTATCCTGTCACTCGGGTTACAGATATTGGTGCATAAAATTGACCAATTATGATGACATTCCTCCGACTCAGTAAAAAAAAATGTTAAAAAATGTCAGTCTTTTACACAAGAGGTGGGAGTTAGGCGTTCTGCCCCCGCCTTTTTCATCGATTTGGCATCAATTCTCACCGATCATAGTGACAACAGAATCCCATCCATGTAGAGTTTTTGAGAGCAGAGATGAAGGCCGTGAACTTGGACACTGGAACATTACGTTCCTCACTATCGAGGGGTTGGCATTATTTCCGACCGCCATTTGGTGTTCACCATTGCTGTTTAAGTGGATTAAGTTATACAGTTGCGGTCGTTATCCGTATTCATCACTGTTCATTTCGTACTTACTTTTCCATGCAATTTGTGTGACGCATTTCAATTACATTTGTGGCTTGTTGCTATGAAGTTGTTCTCAATTACACGAGCTGTCCAGATGAGCAGAGCCAGCAGTCTTCCACAAATCTTTGGCTCCACCTACTGTGTTAGTGCCCATCTGTTATCTAATTTTAATAGCAAAGAAATTTCCTTTCTGTTAATATTGTGATTCACGTCAATCATTAGATCAAGTTAATAACGTTAATCTCAGTCTGTATTTAGATTTCAAAATCTTTCTACCGGACCTCCGGACTGTCGTGGCTGGGGGACACTTTAAAAACAAACATAGCCAGTTGTATTATCAACTGGTTCACTTTACTGTGTCGGCGTTGTCCTTCTGCACAGAAGCCCCCTACAAGGATTAAGTACTTCATTATCCTGTCAAAGCAAAGAGCACTGTAGTTACACATCTTGTCAGTATGAGATAGTTTCTGCAGGTCTGTCTGTCTCTCTCTCTCTCTCTCTCTCTCTCTCCCTCCCTCTCTCTCTCTCTCTCTCTCATCGCACACGCACACACACACACACACACACACACACACACACACACACACACACACACAAAATGAATATTGTACACTGACGTTCCAAAACAATTATGACCACCTGCCTAATTAATTGTCTGTCGTCTTTAGAACGAAATACACGGTGAGCACAAAGTCGTGCCCTGATTATAATAATTCATAACACAATAACCGTTTGACATAATAAGTTACATTTGATGCCGTTACATAGGTTAGTGTCACCAGCTTTGCTTTTTTTTTTTTTTGTTTTTTTCCTTAAGACCACTTAACCTCAACGTGTGCTCCCTTGGTAACTCGGAGAATAGCGAAGCGGTATTCCAGTTCCCGCCAGGTGTTTCGTAACATGTGTTCTGTCACGGTACCCACGGCAGCTTGTATCCTAGTCTTCAGTTCATCGACATCAGCAACTGGTGTGACGAAGACTCTGTCCTTGATATAGCCCCAGAAAAAAAAAACAAGAGGCGTAATGTCTGGATAACAGGATGGCCAGGGTGTTGGATCTTTCCTTCCAATCTACCGATCCGGACATTACTCCACTCTACAGACATTACGCCCCTTGACTTTTTTTCTGAGGCTATATCAAGGATAGAGTCTTCGTCACACTAGTTGCTGACATCGATGAACTGAAGGGTAGGGTACAAGCTGCTGTGGGTACTGTGACACAACACATGTTACGAAACCCCTCGTGGGGACTGGATTACCGCCTCGACACTATCCGAGCTACCAAGGGAGCACTCGTTGAAGTTTACTAACGTTAGTGGTCTTTAAAAAGAACTAGTAACACTAACCTATGTAACGGTATCAAATGTAAATTATTATGTCAACCAGTTATTCTGTAATAAATTGTTATAATCAGGACAGGATTTGTGCTCACCCTGTACATAACTGATTGTGCGTATAAAGGATCCGAGGGATGAGAGGTTGGTTTATGTAGGTATGTGGCGAAATACATCACTGATTGTGCGTATCAGAGCTCCGACAGATTGTTTATTGGTTTGTGGAGGTATGTGGCAGTATGCATATAAGCACAGGTCATGGAATTCGCATAAATAACGGGCCGCTGAGTCGCGTATTCGGTGATGTCACGAGATAGTGGCACAGATTGGTTCAATAGCATTTGCTGGCCGAGACATCAACGTGATTTCGCTATAACGTTCCTCAAACGACTGTAGCACATTCCTGGCTCCGACGCACGGACGGTTATACTGCTGAAGGATGACATCGTTGTCAAGGAAGACATCAAGCATGGAGGGATGAAGGTGGTTCACATCTGTCTGTGTGTCTTCGATAACTAACCCAGATCACATGCAAGGGCTGGAGAATGTCTCCCATAGCACAATACTGTTCCCTCCATCCTGCGTCCGTGGCGCGCTGCAAGATTCGAGCTGCTGTTCGCCTCGATGATGGCATTTGTGGAGGCGACCATGTTCTTAATGCAGCAAAAATGTAATTCATTCGAAGAGCCGACAAGTTTCCATTGATCGGGGGTCGAATCTCCATGGTCTCGTGCCTACTGCAGTAGTAATTGCCGATGTCGTTGAGTCAGCATCTGAACACATGGGGAGTAGTCCGCTGCGGAGCTTCATGTTCCACAATGTACGATGAACAGTGTGCTCTGAAACACTTATGCGTGCATCAGCATTGTGCTCTCTTAGCAGAGATGCCACAAATCGACATCTATCCCGCTTTACAGAGCATACAAACCTCCAAACCCCACGTTATGTGAAGGGGTCGTGGTCGTCCAACCATTTAGCGCTCTAGTAATAGTTTCACTGTCCTCCTAGCTATTTCCGTAGATGCTCACGACAGTGGCACGTGAATATTGGACCAGCTTCTCCGTTTTCGAGATACTTGTTCACAGGCTCTGCGTATTAAAATTTGCCCTTTGGCAAAGTCGCTTATCTCGATGGATTTCCCCATTTGCAGCCCACATTTTCGCTAGGGTGATACTCCGTCCACATCTACTCCGCTAACACGCTTTTGTTACCGAGTCACGTGCCCGCAACGTCAGCACGCCGCATCCAACGTCGCGGGGGGCAGTGGTCATAATATTTTGGCTTGTTAGTGTATGTAACCTGAAAATATGAAAGATAAACCGAAATCATGAGCAATGTCGCTAATACAGCGTTTGGTTCATTGTTGGTTTCAGGTGGAGAGCGATTTTTAAAGTCGCTGGTCGCAATTGCTATATAGTTGTGTTTCGTGCCGGTTCGTGTACATGTTGTCATACGTTTCGTTATCATTTGTCTGCAGTGAGCGTTCTGGCTTTTATTGATTTTTAGAAAGAGGTCATTAGTCAGTATGTTTTTGTAATCTTTTAAGCAAGAACATTAGTGATTCCACCTCACCAGGATAACCGAGAGCAATAATGCGCACGCTTCCAGGACACGAGGAGTTTGTCCCCAATCGAGTTCGCATTGTGGGTTACCTTCTTGCTCTTCTTAACAGGTGTTAGTGACGAGATAGTAGCTATCTTGAATGGTCAGCAGTTCCATTACGCGAAGCTGGATGGAATCTTTGACAGAGTTCAATCATGCGAAGATTCTTAAACTGACGCCTAACTTCTGGGACTGTGTCATTGTTGAAAGTGGTCCAAAATTTTTTTTATTCCTTTGTTTGAAAGTTATATGTATCGGGAAGTTTGGGACGAAAAGATTTTTTAACCCGTGCGTTACAAGGTTTCTACACCCCATTGTTCGAAGCAGAGTCATGGCCGCCGTCTCGACCGGAGACGCCCGGCACAGTTAGAAAACATGTCGTGCCGTGACGCAGGGTTACAAAAGGATTTATATTGCCGTATGCTTGTAAACATATTCGCCGGAAAAGCTGACAAACAACATTTGCAGCCTGCCAAACGATGCATATCCGTCTCAGCCAGATAGGCTTTTCTTTCCAAGAAGAACGAGAGAATTGCCCTCCTGAAACAATTAGAGTTAGTGGAAGGTTTGATGTACGGTCTTAGAGTTGCAGACTAAATGTACGGAATGAAAACACTTTTTTGGTCAAATTTTGCACAAAAGTGGTCAAAACACAATTTTTGGTCCGCCACATTGGATTAGCCATTTTGAATTTTCAGAATGTAATTTGAGGTTTGAGTTCAGTGCCGCAGGGGCTCCCATGCTGTTAGTTAGCGACGGGTAAAGTAGTTTCTTTCACGGAACCGTTCCTTCTGCAAAAGTTCTTCTTACTGAGCTAGTTCGAAGAACTCTTTCAAACAGACTAGATAGTTGATTTTTAACCTTAAAGTACTAATAAATAAGTTCTGAAGTCATTCAATCAGAACGCAAAACTTCATTGCCTGCAAAAAATTAATGACCTTTTTTCTCAAACGTAATATTTTGGGAAGTTGGGCAGTAGCAACCACTAACGATTACATTATTCTCATTGTCACCAAGAGCGTTTATCTGCTTTCTGCATATTTTTCAAATGTGATAAGATTTGGAAAAATACAGGGTGACACAGAAAAACGGGAACATTTCCACAATCCGAAGAAATTAGAAGTGATGGAGAAATAAAATTGCATTCATAGTAATTGAAACCTTAGAGCTTTGCCATTTACGAAACATTGATGGCATTTATAATTTTTTTAAAAATACGTCCTTTAGATGGCGTCCTCCTGTACCAATACATTCGTGAAATCTGCTGGAGAGATTCTTCATTGACCGCTGCAACATCTCTGTTGGGTTGCTGTGAACTGCATCTCGAATTCTCTGTTTTAACTCATCCATGGTTCTTGGTCGTGTCGTGTAGAAATGTAGAAAAAATAAAAAACGGATAAATCTGGCGATCTAGGGGGCCAGGGAATGTTACCCAATCGTGAGATCACACGGTTGCCAAACAATTCTCGCACATATTCCATTGGTTGCCGTGCAGTGTGTGATGTAATTCCGTCCTGTTGAAACTAGGCTTCTTGAACGTTTGGAAAGTTGTTCAATGCAGGTTTAACGAAAGTTCGTAACATCTCCACGTAACAATCGGCAGTGACTGTTATTGTGTTTCCTTGTTCATTTGCGAAAAAATACGCTCCGATAATCGCTTGTGATGAAACACCACACCATACTGTCTCTTTACTAGCTTGTAAAGGGCGCCCATGAACGTCATTATGATTTATGTTTGCCCAACAATGGTAGTTCCGTTTATTCACACAATCTGTGACATGAAAATGTGCCTCATCTGCCATCACCTTGTTTAGAAATTCATCGTCATTGTTTATTTTTGTTATTATTTGTTGATAGAATGCTAATCGTAACCGGTAATCGTTGTCCTTCAATTCTTGTTCCATCAGCTGGCATACTATGCTTACTTTCATTCCATAATGTCATATGCGATTATTTTTGGGGTAATTCATCAAGCCAAGCTAAAGTTTTCCGGGCACAAAAACGTGCAGTAAGAATTATGTGTGGTGTGAACTCAAGAACACCCTGCAGAAGCGTGTTTTGGGAACTAGGGATACTAACTACTGATTCCCAATATATTTATTCCTTAATGAAATTTGTCATTAAAAATATATCACTTTTTCAAACCAACAGCTGAATTCATGGAATCAATACTAGAAATAAGAATAATCTTCACAAGGATTTAAAGTCACTTAGTCTTGTACAAAAAGGTGTGTATTATTCAGGAACACACATTTTCAATAATTTGCCAGCAGCCATAAAAAGCTTAACAACCAATGAAATTCAGTTTAAGAGAAGCCTAAAGGATTTATTGGTGGCCAACTCCTTTTACTCCATTGATGAATTGCTTAGTAAAACCAACTTATTTGTATATAAGTACAACATAACTTCTGCACAATTTCAGTGCAGTAATGTGTTCATTGTAAATAAGTATTACAGTACTTGTATTACATGTTTATTACCTTATAAATAAATAAAAAACTATTTTATTTTAAATTCAGTGCATTAGTATTTGTAAAATGACTCTTAGTGTTCATTAAAAAAATGACGATCATTCCCTTGGGACCTGTGGAATGGTACATTAGCTTATTTGCTTTAGTTGTAAATATTTGTCATGTATTGTTGTTTTTCTGACACGTTCCACATCCTGGAGGACCTCCTCACTACGAATCAATTGGAATGAAAGTAAATCTAATCTAATCTAATCTAATCAGTAGTTTGTACGGATGAAATATTAAATCAAGATGAATTGTGCGAACACACTCCCGGGACGTTCCAACCACTTCAGCTTGCTTACGAACTGAACGCCGTGGGCTCCGCAAGACAGACTCGCGTACTACATCGATGTTCGCTGGAGAACGGACACTTCTTGGTGGTCCTGTTGATTTCTTCTTGAGGGCAGATCCAGTTTCTTCAAATTTATTAATCCAACATTTATCCCGTGTCCAAACGGAAAGGCATCATGACGTCCTAAATCACGAAAACGTCGAAACTCCCTCTGCGCCGCTACCGAACTATCACTGTTTTTATAAAACATTATTATGGCTAATGCACGCTGTTGTCCGTTCCACTGATCCATGATGACAGAAATGGCGGTCTGTTTACTCGCTGTCCGCAGCTCGTGGTCGTGTGGTAGCGTTCTCGCTTCCCTCGCCCGGGTTCCCGGGTTCGATTCCCGGCGGGGTCAGGGATTTTCTCTGCCTCGTGATGACTGGGTGTTGTGTGCTGTCCTTAGGTTAGTTAGGTTTAAGTAGTTCTAAGTCCTAGGGGACTGGTGACCATAGATGTTAAGTCCCGTAGTGCTCAGAGCCATTTGAACCATTTTTTTGTTTACTCGCAATGTGTCACGAACCCGCAGTGCTGCCATCTGCGCATGGCTGCCACCACTCATTTCAAGCATTCCCGTTATTACGTCACCCTGTAGTTCAGAAAAATTGATTCTTAAGGGGAGGGGGGGAATATTTAGATACACGGTAAATGTGGTGTGAATACGAACGGTAAAACTATGATTTAAGTGCAAACAAATATTTATCCAAAATAGTATGACACTTATATCAGTTTCTTTTGATGAAATATTTACATTTCAAACCTTTTTTATGTTCTTCAAAAACTATTGTAGACAATTTGTTTGTGAGCAACGTATTTCTTTTCCCGGTCAGTATATCATCAGCTTTTGAAAAAACACGTGGGCAAGGGACTTAGGTAGCTGGTATGCACAACCTTTTCATTGTAATTTGGTCCAGATGAAGGTATATTAAGGTCCAAGTGAAGGTATATTAATTTTCTATGTTCCCACCAAAATAACGGCTCAGACAAGCTGTGTAAAGGTAGTTTAGCTAAGTATTTATGTGTTTTTACCCTACTAGTGGCTTTTGGAATTTGTTGTACTGTTAAAGCCATTGTTTCTTTAACGAACTTCGCCCAAATCTCCGATTAGCTTTGGACTGAGCAAACCTGCCACTAAACGTGCGTCATACTTATAGTGTTTTTGAAAGCAGACATTTTAAAATGGGGGTTAAGGAATTCTTATTCAAGAATTAATCCATGTTCCTTTGATATGAGACTCTCACGGTTTTCCTGTAACAAAGTACCGCATGCTTATTTTAATACAGGAAGGAAATTACGGCTTTCTGACATGTCGGTGACAAAATTTGCACAATGTTCTGGACAAAACCATTCTTTCGACAACGTTACACTTCTCGCAGCGCTCAGTTCCTTGGTTATGGTTCAAATGGCTCTGAGCACTATGGGACTCAACTGCTGTGGTCACAAGTCCCCTAGAACTTAGAACTACCCAAACTCAACTAACCTAAGGACAGCACACAACACCCAGCCATCACGAGGCAGAGAAAATCCCTGACCCAGTTTCTTGGTTATATCGTCAAGTTTCTAGTATATTTATGGTAAGTTTTGTAATAATTGAAAGTATTGCTTCGTCATACTGCAACAGTGCAAGGTCGGATAATGTATTTGTCTTATTACTATAGGGACTCATTAACATTTCGAAGGTAAAATTCCAACGTGTTGGCACATCTTGAATTAACTTCAACTTAGCCAAATTCATTAGATACTAAAATTTGTGGTGTTTCACTGAGGCATGCGAGCTTCTTTTAAAATGCTGCACAACAGTTTCATATTTCTCATTTATGTCATTAACCGCCGAAATGCCCGTTTCTACAATTAAGTTCAGAACGTGAGCGTAACATGGAATGCGTTTTGAAACATAACTTGCTGCTGTGGTTAAAATGTGTGTGAAATCTTATGGGATATAACTGCTGAGGTTATCAGTCCCTAAGCTTACACACTACTTAACCTAAATTACCCTAAGGACAAACACACACACCCATGCCCGAGGGAGGACTCGAACCTCCGCCGGGACCAGCCGCACAGTCCATGACTGCAGCGCCCCGGACCGTGCTGTAGTTATATTTGGGGCATTATCGGTCACAACTGCGACTAACATGGAACCGATGTTCCATTCCTCACACTGTCTTCTGAGCATTGTTGTTGGATTGACAGACGTTTGCCTTTCTGTAAATTCAATGCAACCCAATAAACTACTGCACGGACTTGAGTTTCAGTTTATGAAATGAGCTGTAGTAGCCACAGAACTTTCATTATTGAGTGAAGTCCGCCAACCTATTGTGATTGCCACGTACCTGAATCAGCTAATTCAGTTATTACCTCTACCATTAAATTTGTGTACAATTGTGGCAACAGACTTTTAGAAAGGCTTTTTCGGTTGGGAAGCATATAGCCGGCGCAGAAACGTTAGATATATTTTTTAAAAATTTCGATGTAATCTACTATGGTAAAGGGGTCGTATTCTTTGTTAACCATGCGAAGTAGTTGCACATCAATCTCCTTATTTTGTTAATGCGAAGTAGTTTTTTATAACATCAACGAATTCTGTCAATCAAAATTGTAAAGGACGGTGCTGAGGCCTCAAACGTGTTTCACTAACCAGCACAGAAGCCAGCGCATAGTAGAGTGTTAAGTCAGATGTTGAGGCTCGTAATGACCGTGATTGAGACTGCGGCGAACTTTGTAGTTTCTGTGTTGAAACAGATGAACTTTCCTCCAATGGAGTATTGCTCATCTTTCTTTTGGCATAGTTGGGTGTTTGATTCTTAAAAGTCGAAACGACCCTCCGACTGTACTAATACGCCTTTTGAACTTTTGAATTACCTCCTTTTTCACTGAAATGGTACTAAATACTAGTAGTGCGCTTTGAAGACTTTTTCTACAGTTATGACGGCCGAATCACGCTACAAAATTAAAAATTATGCACTTCAGCGCAACGGATGGTGGAAAATATGTTGTAACGCAATTGTCATATAGAAATGTTGTCTGGACCGGAAATATGAAGAAAAAACTCATCCCATACTACTAGTACGACCAGAAAACATAAAAGGCAAGTCTCAACTTCGTGATTCGGCCTCAAGGAACGAAAATAACTGTAGAGCACTCTTGAAGAGTATTGCCCCGTTTCATGGTAATTGTTCCCATACAGTCTGTTCCTATATGTTGCATCCGTAGGATTGCGGTACGTCCGAGATTCCCCTGAGGTGCAATAGTTTTGAGGGCGTCCGAGAAACTCCTGGGGTAAGTGCGAATGTTTTCTTCTGGCTGTACACATTTGTTTTCATTCGGAATCTTACGCAAGTGATTGTAATTACTTTTATTCATTTGCCGTAAAATTTAACGCTTGAAATGCGGAACTACGGTTAAAGAATAAAAGACGAAATAATTTATTTACAATGGCTCTGCAGTATTGTAAAAAATGAATTTTTAGTTAGTAGTTGTACATTTTTGGACGGTAATTGTCGTACAGACATTTAAAACATACATTCTCGTTACACTATGGCCAATAAACGCAGATAAAGTTTTAAACAAAGGAAGGGACTGTAAATAAAACAACATTCAAGCAAAATCAGAAACAAAAATAACGAATTCAGTAACAATGGTAACAATCAGCACGGTAAAGGCTGGGTCACCGTTGCTATAGTACGTGGACCGAAAGTCGATAAAGTTGCTGGTATAGAAGTTTTTAACAACCGTGACGTCATTGCTTATCGGACATTTCAGATAGCAGAGGTCTACAACAGAGATAGTTACGTAGTAAAACGGAAGAAAATAAATTCATGTTAAAACATAAGAATAGTTAAAATCATATGCATGAAGGTTCCATATGAGAAAAGAAAGGTAGGTGGAAAAAATTATAGAAAGTAAAACAGTCACTATACTACACAACGGTATATAGTTTCAAAACGCCACTCCCAACCCTAGGGACGAATTTGACTGTGAGTGTGGAACCTAGAATATCGGAACTGGAGACTGAACTAAACTAACAAGGGGAGGCCACGACGTTTGGAACGCGGATTTACTGTAAACTTCGTACACTTGTAGTACTGCATGAGGACAACAAAATGTGTAAGCAGTAGAGCATACTTCTCAAGGGTTACTGAGGTAATGGCAAGATAATTTTGGTCGTCGAATATACACTCCTGGAAATGGAAAAAAGAACACATTGACACCGGTGTGTCAGACCCACCATACTTGCTCCGGACACTGCGAGAGGGCTGTACAAGCAATGATCACACGCACGGCACAGCGGACACACCAGGAACCGCGGTGTTGGCCGTCGAATGGCGCTAGCTGCGCAGCATTTGTGCACCGCCGCCGTCAGTGTCAGCCAGTTTGCCGTGGCATACGGAGCTCCATCGCAGTCTTTAACACTGGTAGCATGCCGCGACAGCGTGGACGTGAACCGTATGTGCAGTTGACGGACTTTGAGCGAGGGCGTATAGTGGGCATGCGGGAGGCCGGGTGGACGTACCGCCGAATTGCTCAACACGTGGGGCGTGAGGTCTCCACAGTACAGAGATGTTGTCGCCAGTGGTCGGCGGAAGGTGCACGTGCCCGTCGACCTGGGACCGGACCGCAGCGACGCACTGATGCACGCCAAGACCGTAGGATCCTACGCAGTGCCGTAGGGGACCGCACCGCCACTTCCCAGCAAATTAGGGACACTGTTGCTCCTGGGGTATCGGCGAGGACCATTCGCAACCGTCTCCATGAAGCTGGGCTACGGTCCCGCACACCGTTAGGCCGTCTTCCGCTCACGCCCCAACATCGTGCAGCCCGCCTCCACTGGTGTCGCGACAGGCGTGAATGGAGGGACGAATGGAGACGTGTCGTCTTCAGCGATGAGAGTCGCTTCTGCCTTGGTGCCAATGATGGTCGTATGCGTGTTTGGCGCCGTGCAGGTGAGCGCCACAATCAGGACTGCATACGACCGAGGCACACAGGGCCAACACCCGGCATCATGGTGTGGGGAGCGATCTCCTACACTGGCCGTACACCACTGGTGATCGTCGAGGGGACACTGAATAGTGCACGGTACATCCAAACCGTCATCGAACCCATCGTTCTACCATTCCTAGACCGGCAAGGGAACTTGCTGTTCCAACAGGACAATGCACGTCCGCATGTATCCCGTGCCACCCAACGTGCTCTAGAAGGTGTAAGTCAACTACCCTGGCCAGCAAGATCTCCGGATCTGTCCCCAATTGAGCATGTTTGGGACTGGATGAAGCGTCGTCTCACGCGGTCTGCACGTCCAGCACGAACGCTGGTCCAACTGAGGCGCCAGGTGGAAATGGCATGGCAAGCCGTTCCTCAGGACTACATCCAGCATCTCTGCGATCGTCTCCATGGGAGAATAGCAGCCTGCATTGCTGCGAAAGGTGGATATACACTGTACTAGTGCCGACATTGTGCATGCTCTGTTGCCTGTGTCTATGTGCCTGTGGTTCTGTCAGTGTGATCATGTGATGTATCTGATACCAGGAATGTGTCAATAAAGTTTCCCCTTCCTGGGACAATGAATTCACGGTGTTCTTATTTCAATATCCAGGAGTGTATATTTGTGCGTGGCCATTTTAGCCATGTAGCGGCAGCAGCCGTGTGGTGACGGCACGGTAGCTCAGCGTGTTCGGTCAGAGCATTAGCTTCCCTTTCTAGTATAAAAAAACTGAGCGAACGGATGAACGAACGAACTGAAGGGGTGTCATCGGACGTCCTCCCTGAACAAATTCAGCGAACAATATAGAACAAAATGTATTTTTTTAATTGTTTGGCGTTCAAGCTGCTGGATCAATTCCGTTCGTCAGTTTTTTTTTATTTTCAACACAATCATTTTCTTTACTATTTATATCACAATTGATATAATGGGAAAAATACGTGTAACCGGATAAATTTTTACTAAATTTACATTGTTATTTGGCAGTCTACTAGTTTTCATTATCAAAAATAATATAATATTCATAACTATCGGCTAGTAAACGACCAAACTCATAAAGTGATACTGAAAATGTATGCTTGTCCGTGTCTTCAAAACTGTTCGAAAGAGAACGAGAAGTTGCTTCTCGGAAGACGCTATTAAAATACACTCGATACTGCATAACCAATTATCAGCGCCGATTTTTAAGGAATTACTGTGTTATACATGGTTTGCTTCCAAACTATCGTCTGAAAGAGAGGTTTTTTAAAATGTTACCAATGTTTGTTTTCCGACACAAAACGTCAAAAGACATTGCGTATGCGGAAACATAGCATTTATTCAATGCAGCTTGTGCCGTTTAACTTTATATTTTCCATGTTTTTACGAAAAATAGCATCCTGCAACTTGTACTCGTAATGTCTAAAGCGACGATTAATTGTACATCTTTCGAAAGCCGTCTGTGCCGGTCAAATCTTGGAGGTAACAAGTCGTTATGGGCTCCTTACAGATATAAGGGATTTCTCAAATCACGGACAAGCACACATGTTCAGTACGACTTTATGCATTTCGTCGTTTACTAGACGATAGTTAGGAATATTACATTATTTGTAAAAATAAAAATTAGTAGACTGCCAAATAACATTGTAAATTTAATAAAATTTCAGCCAATTACAAGTATTTTCCCCATTATATCATTTGTAATATAAATGATAAAGAAAATCACTGTGTTGAAAATAAAAAAAAAATAAAAAAGAAACTGACGTACGTAACTCGATCCAGCGATCCAACGACTTGAACGCCAAATAATTTTTTGTTAATTGTTGTATATTGTTCGTTGAATTTGTTCAGGGCGGACGTCCGATGACACCCGTTCAGTTTGTTCGATGATCCATTCGCTCAGTTTTTTTTTTTTTTTTTATTATAAAGGGAAGCTAATGCTCTGACCCAACACGCTGAGCAACCGCGCCAGCACCACTCGGCTGCTGCCGCTTCATGGTTATAATGGCCACGCACGGATATATATATTCGACGACCGAAATTATCTTGCGATTTTCTCAATAACGCTTGAGAAGTACGCGCTGCTGCTTACACATTTTGTTGTCCTCATGGAGTACTACGATTGTACGAAGTTTGCAGTAATTCCGCGTTCCAAACGTCGTGGCCTCCCTTTGTAAATGAACTAATGGAACGGTTTCGGTCTTCCGATACGACGCAGCTCTCAGTTCTCCGTTCACCACTTAGTTCGGACGCATGGGTCCTGTGTGAGTGAAAGGGAGGATGTTTTTATTTCTTATCTGAAAGTACAGTTCGCCGTTCACCACTTAGGAGTTCAGACGCATGAGTCCTGGGTGTGAAAAGGGAGGATGTTTAAATTTTTATCTGAAAATACCAATAAATATGTGCACTTTTATTTTGCCTAAAATATTGATTCTTTTTCCTAAACAACAGCATGAAGCGTCTTCTTGAGTTAGACGCACTATAGTTTATTAACAGGAATGCCGCTCCGAACAGTTCACTTAGCTGATTAGTTCATTGTAAGCAGTTCGTTCAAAAACAATTTATCACTACAGACAACTAAATTGCGCATCTTACGTTAAGATTGTATACATTGACGCACATTGTATATCACCTGTGAGAGCCTAACTCACACCATTCCACCAATATCCGTTATGTCAGTGCTGATATTTCAACACATTCCATGGGAGAACCTCTGATCAGAGAGTGGAGGAAGAATCCGTGTAACATCGATAGAAATGAAGACTTGATTCCGACTTGGAGGCGTTCTCAGACAACGTAGTAGTTAAGGCAACTCTGAAAATGCTCCGAACACCAATCTGGCATAAATATTCATGTGTCACTAAGTACTCATGATACTGCACGTTCAGAATGTCTGAAGGGGTTTTCCTAACATCAGTCCGTACAGTCGTGATGGATTTCATCCTTATTAACTCATTATATTTCATTTCCGCGAATTCAGTTCCTTTCATATAAATCTGTATGATGCTCTTCGTGAAGGCGGTGGCTAACCATCTGTTTTAACCACGGCTTCAAAGCGATATTATAGCGATCCTTTTGAATTCTAAAATATTTTGTTTATTGCCATCTACACAGTAGGAAGTTACCATCGTGAAGAAATAAGAGAAATCAAGAGCTCTCACGGGAAGAGTACTGTGCACATTTTTGTAATGTTCTACTCAAGAGTGAGCTCTCTAACAAACACTGAAGTGTCAATTACGGAGCTATAGTGTAGATGTGGGCTACATGTATTAAGGTATGAGGAATATTTTGTCAAATACATGACAAGTTTGTGTTTCAGGTAACGTCGTTCACCTGTACTATCACCAACAACATTCCTTCTGGCCATCTGTGAGACACTTTTCAACTGCGCCGACTCACGGGCAGCGCAATCGGTGCAGAAATGCGATACACAGCTGTCCCAGTGGTTTCTGCTCACCGAAGCTTTTGACGTAATGTGTTATCTTCGCTAGGGGCAATAGTGGGTGTAATGGGATACCATGCTTTATCTGTTTGATATTCGCTGTCCGTATTAATAAAGCTTTCTGCCATGCAAGTCTCCCATGGAAGCCCGAAACAATATAACAGTCAATCCATGTCTGCCCTCAGTGCAACGATGAAGTTACTGGAGTACGCAAGCACAGACGATCGCGCCCTCTCCTGCAGCCGCCAGTAACCAGAGCAAGCTTGCATCTCATGTCTGCATCATTCAACATCCAGTCATCAACATCCATCGCGAAATCGTGCGCAAAACTGTCCAAAAATTAGTAATAGTTTGACTGCGCGCTTAAGCGGCACCCAGCTACCGGAGGAAGTCCTCAGCAAGAAGACCGAACCACCGATTCGTAAGATTTTACAAGAATTACACGGAACCAATAACCGACAACACGGCGAAAGTTGATAATACTACGTGCCCTTTCTTCTAGTAAATTTGAAGAACACAGCGAAGGGAGTGCTGGTGAAGCAGTATTTTCAACTTTGTAACAAACGAATTCGCAAAATCAACCAGGAATTCAATTCTTTCAGCGGAGTGTCGCGATTCAGCAGTGACGAGGGTCCTTCATTATTCACTGCTCACTGGTGAGAGGTCTTCCGTTCATTATGACGCTTCCATCTACCAGAGTAGCAATTTCAGGAGGGCTGATGTAAGCCCCGCCTTTCTCACATGACGTGAAATGTTTCTATATGAGTTCATGGGCTGCAGTTTCTTATGTTGCTACTCTAATAATTTTAATTAGCACTAGCTTACAGGTTCGGCTTTGTACGGCGTGGGAAGGCAAAATTAACAGGATCTGCAGAGCAGGCTGGCGACTGTGATAAGCTTCGAATCTCTCTCTTTCGTCAGCAGATTCATTAAAGTGACGCTCAGCACAACAGATTTTCCATACACGGTCCAAAAATAACAAACCATATTCTTGTCTCTGAAAGTTTTCTTCGAGTGTCTAATTAATTCGCCAGACACAAAAATAACACCTACCCAGTCTCTAATGGATAATAATAACTGTAATGCCTTTTTTCTGAAAAAAAATTATTTCCGTCTCCTGAAGAGGATTTAACATAATATAAAAACTCTTGCGGAAGAGGTGAAAATACATACTGAGCAACTACTGTTTTCCCTTTTAACCTTTAATAAACATTCGATTTCGTTACGGGCTTTGTACATTAAAATTAACAAGTCAGTTTTTTAAACTTAACTCCAGCCAGATTAGTGCAAATCAACAGCAAGTTACAAAAATTACGATGAACGCCTCAGGAAGAAATAAGGACAACGTATTGTCGCTATTCTCGACGACCTTTCGGCGAGTACCAGATATTCATCAACACGACCCCTTTTTCGAAGGCATCACGCATTCTTATCATAATCAGCCATTGTATGAAAATGGAGATTCACATCTTCAATAGTCACACAAGATACCTACATATTAACATAAAAGAAAACTTAAATATGGAGTTAATGATTACAGGTAGCTAATGTTACTGAAAACTTCGTGACCCTACAAGTTGTACGAAATCAGGAATTAAGGTCGAATCTATTGTTAAAAGGAGTGAGGAGGGCATGTGAATAAAAAAATAATAATATAGTGGGAACTGGCCATTATTTTCTTTTACGAATTTCCAACGTTTGAGGATCATACCATTTGTATGGTATTGTGCATGAAGTTTTGGGAAAGATTCAGTAAATATGTGCTCCAAGGTACGTACGTCCTTAATTAGCAGTTAACTGTTGGTACTATGTTATTAATGAGAATTTTGGGTGACTGCGACATACTTCACTAGAATTCATGATTGTATCTATTTCAGTTCAATCTACAGACATGATATTAATGAAAACGCAGCGATATGAAATATCACTGAATTAACAGTCAGGAATGCTGAACTCCGATCTAATGAATATGTTGTGGTGAACGAAAATTTGTGCTACCTCGTGACTCGAAATCAGATTTCATAATCTTTGCAAGCAGTCTTCTTAATTATTAAGTTACTTTCTGTTTACGTTGTGTCCACAGCTCTGCAATATTTTTGAATGGGCAACATTTTCAGCCTGAACTGTTATTAAATGTATTTGTCGGTATGCATGCGTAAGTTCCTAAACATCGCACATAAAAGCGAGATCCTTCCGGGACTCTTACCTCGCATTCTGCTAGTGATACAAAGGTTACAGGAAGTAGGTTACAGTACGCTTGTTCGCCCACTGCTTGAATACTGCTCAGCAGTGTGGGATTCGTACCAGATAGGGTTGATAGAAGAGATAGAGAAGATCCAACGGAGAGCATCGCGCTTCGTCACAGGATCATTTAGTAATCGCGAAAGCGTTACGGAGATGATAGATAAACTCCAGTGGAAGACTCTGCAGGAGAGACGCTCAGTAGCTCGGTACGGGCTTTTGTCAAAGTTTCGAGAACATACCTTCACCGAAGAGTCAAGCAGTATATTGCTCCCTATATCTCGCGAAGAGACCATGAGCATAAAATCAGAGAGATTAGAGCCCACACAGAGGCATACCGACAATCCTTCTTTCCACGAACAATACGAGACTGGAATAGAAGGGAGAACCGATAGAGGTACCCAAGGTACCCTCCGCCACACACCGTCAGGTGGCTTGCGGAGTATGGATGTAGATGTAGATGTAGATGTAGGGCCAGGTACTCCGGATAGCTCTTGGGCAAAATAGTACAATCTTCCTCTTACTTAGGCAAATGGAGCAAACTGGTTGGTCCTTTTGCTTTCATTGTGGCCTTTTTGGTTTTTTTTTTTTTTTTTTTTGGTAATTAGTATACTGACTGGTCAGATGCGGCCCGCCACGAATTCCATTCCTGTGTTAACCTCTTCATCTCAGAGTAGCACTTGCAACCTACGTCCTCAATTATTTGCTTGACGTGTTCCAATCTCTGTCTTCCTCTACAGTTTTTGCCCTCTACAGCTCCCTCTAGTACCATGGATGTCATTCCCTCATGTCTTAGCAGATGTCCTATCATCCTGTCCCTTCTCTTTATCAGTGTTTTCCACATATTCCTTTCCTCTCCGATTCTGCGTAGAACCTCCTCATTCCTTACCTTATCAGTCCACCTAATTTTCAACATTCGTCTATAGCACCACATCTAAAATGCTTCGATTCTCTTCTGCTCCGGTTTTCCCACAGTCCATGTTTCACTACCATACAATGCTGTACTCCAGACGTAGATCCTCAGAAATTTCTTCCTCAAATTAAGGCCGCTATTTCATATTAGTAGGCCGGCCGAAGTGGCCGTGCGGTTAAAGGCGCTGCAGTCTGGAACCGCAAGACCGCTACGGTCGCAGGTTCGAATCCTGCCTCGGGCATGGATGTTTGTGATGTCCTTAGGTTAGTTAGGTTTAACTAGTTCTAAGTTCTAGGGGACTAATGACCTCAGCAGTTGAGTCCCATAGTGCTCAGAGCCATTTCATATTAGTAGACTTCTCTTGGCCAGAAACGCCTTTTTTGCCATAGCGAGTCTGCTTTTGATGTCCTCCTTATTCTGTCCGTCATTGGTTATTTTACTGCCTAGGTAGCAGAATTCCTTAACTTCATTGACTTCGTGACCATCAATCCTGACGTTAAGTTTCTCGCTGTTCTCATTTCTACTATTTCTCATTACCTTCGTCTTTCTCCGATTTACTCTCAAACCATACTGTGTACTCATTAGACTGTTCATTCCGTTCAGCAGATCATTTAATTCTTCTTCACTTTCACTCAGGATAGCAATGTCATCAGCGAATCGTATCATTGATATCCTTTCACCTTGTATTTTAATTCCACTCCTGAACGATTCTTTTATTTCCATCATTGTTTCCTCGATGTACAGATTGAAGAGTAGGGGCGAAAGGCCTTGTCTTACACCCTTCTTAATACGAGCACTTCGTTCTTGATCGTCCCTCTTGGTTGTTGTACATATTGTGTATGACCCGTCTCTTCCTATAGCTTACCCCCACTTTTTTCAGAATCTCGAACAGCTTGCACCATTTTATATTGTCAACGCTTTTTCCAGGTCGACAAATCCTATGAAAGTGTCTTAATTTTTCTTTAGTGTTTCCTTCCATTATTAGCCGTAACGTCAGAATAGCCTCTCTCGTCCCTTTACTTTTGCTAAAGCCAAACTGATCGTCACCTAGCGCATTCTCAATTTTCTTTTCCATTCTTCTGTATATTATTCTTGTAAGCAGTTTCGATGCATGAGCTGTTAAGCTGATTGTGCGATAATTCTCGCACTTGTCAGCTCTTGCCGTCTTCGGAATTGTGTGGATGATGCTTTTCCGAAAGTCAGATGGTATATCGCCAGACTCATATATTCTACACACCAACGTGAATAGTCGTTTTGTTGCCACTTCCCCCAATGATTTTAGAAATTGTGATGGAATGTTATCTATCCCTTCTGCCTTATTTGACCGTTAAATCCTCCAAAGCTCTTTTAAATTACGATTCTAATACTGGATCCCCTATCTCTTCTAAATCGACTCCTGTTTCTTCTTCTATCACATCAGACAAATCTTCACCCTCTTAGAGGCTTTCAATGTATTCTTTCCACCTATCTGCTCTCTCCTCTGCATTTAACAGTGGAATTCCCGTTGCACTCTTAATGTTACCACCGTTGCTTTTAATGTCACCAAAGGATGTTTTGACTTTCCTGTATGCTGAGTCTGTCCTTCCGACAATCATATCTTTTTCGATGTCTTCACATATTTCTTGCTGCCATTTCGTCTTAGCTTCCCTGCACTTCCTATTTGTTTCATTTCTCAGCGACTTGTATTTCTGTATTCCAGATTTTCCCGGAACATGTTTGTACTTCCTACTTTCATCAATCAACTGAAGTATTTCTTCTGTTACCCATGATTTCTTCGCGGCTACCTTCTTTGACCCTATGTTTTCCTTCCCAACTTCTGTGATGGCCCTTTTTAGAGATGTCCATTCCTCTTCAACTGTACTGCTTACTGCGCTATTCCTTATTGCTGTATCTATAGCGTTAGAGAACTTCAAACGTATCTCGTCATTCCTTAGTACTTCCGTATCCCGCTTCTTTGCGTATTGATTCTTCTTGACTAATGTCTTGAACTTCAGCCCGCTCTTCATCACTACTATATGGTGATCTGAGTCTATATCAGCTCCTGGGTACGCCTTACAATCCAGTATCTGATTTCGGAATCTCTGTCTGACCATGATGTAATCTAATTGAAATCCTCCCGTATCTCCCGGCCTTTTCCAAGTATACCTCCTCCTCTTGTCATACTTGAACAGGGTATTCGCTATTACTAGCTGAAACTTGTTACAGAACTCAATTAGTCTTTCTCCTCTTTCATTCCTTGTCCCAAGCCCATATTCTCCTGTAACCTTTTCTTCTACTCGTTCCCCTACAACTGCATTCCAGTCGCCCATGACTATTAGATTTTCGTCCCCCTTTACATACTGCATTACCCTTTCAATATCCTCATACACTTTCTCTATCTGTTCATCTTCAGCTTGCGACGTCGGCATGTATACCTGAACTATCGTTGTCGGTGTTGGTCTGCTGTCGATTCTGATTAGAACAACCCAGTCACTGAACTGTTCACAGTAACACACCCTCTGCCCTACCTTCCTATTCATAACGAATCCTACACCTGTTATACCATTTTCTGCTGCTGTTGATATTACCCGATACTCATCTGACCAGAAATCCTTGTCAGAAATCCTTGCCACGCTATGAGGGAAACAAACCAACAGCCAAACAGGCGAAGATATCAGGTAAACACGCCGAAGATTCCAGTCTTAATAGGAACCTTTCCTTGCACAGTTCGCCGCGACATATCCGGCCACGGATTCCTACACCGGTTTCAATTGGCTCCAGCTCACTATATAGGTCGAAGGTGGACCAGTCTTCGTCCGCTGCTAATGGCAACCGCTATAGCAGAGTCTCCGAGAAGATATCACCGAAGCCGCTGTACTGCACCGCCGATCGAAGTACCAGCCGACCGAGAGAAACCACATCTCCGGCTAGATCGACGGACGTCTACGTCTATTGTACAGCCAGCTATTGTATTGTAAAAGAAGTTACGTTCAATAAGCTGTTGGAGAACACAACAGTGGCGACGAGTAAGTATTCGACAACCCAAAGAAGATGGAACCACAACAACAACAAGCACAACCACCACTGCAACAGCAGAATCTATCAGTGCAGCAGGTACTGTATCAACTTTTTCAACAGTTCGCGATACTGCAGCAGCAACCGATTGTCGAAATTCAAAGTCTTCACCGTCCACCGACACCGCCAGCGTTCCCGGCATTCGATGAAGACGACGAAGATCGGAAAACATACGAAAAGAGGATTCGTCAACATTTCCGGATTCATCAGGTGTCCCAGGAAAATGATCAGAGAGCCTATTTTCTTTCTTGGAATCTACGTGCTCCTGATGAAACTCCAGCAACGTGATCCTGACAGTCTTACCTTCACCGCCATATGTGAGTGTCTCACCTCCTACTATCGCCGCAAATATCACATCATGCAAGAGTGGAATTTCCCCACAGTCGAAAGAAACCCGATCAGACGTACCGGCAATTGGCTGCTCCAAGGTCTCGCTCGGAAGTGCAACTTTGTCACCCGCATATCCCGGGAATCTTAAGCAGATGACATGGTCCGGGATCACCTGATCCAAGCAGCCCCAACCGCGGCTTTTCGCCACGACACCTTAAAGTTGGAGGACCCGTCGCTGGATCAAATCATAGAACTTGCATTCAAGTTTGAAGTTTCCACTGCAGCAGACCGCAGATTGGAAACGTGGGCCGACGTCGCAGCCATCCGAGAAGAGATCTCCGACGTCCAGGAGGACGTCGCGGCCATATACGCACCTTCGCGCCGCTCTCCCCAGCGCAACACCCCGGCATCTTGTCGGCGTACGGAAAAGAAAAAAAGACGGTTGCTCCAGGAAGACAACCAGCAGCCGCAGCCGGGCCAGCAACGCCGCTGCAGGGAAACCCTGCGCCTTCCATCTTGTCCGGGATGCTACTCCCAGCATGAGCGTGAGGATTGTCCTGACCGCTGGGCGACGTGTCGCCGTTGCGGTCGGGACGGGCACCTTGGATCTGTCTGCCGCTCAGCCACGGCGCCGATATCCAGGCGCTCCGACACCGAGGCGTCCATGGACATCATCCAAGCTGTGTCTTTGGCGTCCCCCAAACTGTATATTGATGTCATCATATTGGGTAAGCCAGTTCGAATGCAGGTCGATACAGGGGCTGCGGTATCCCTGCTCATTTACACTACCTACACCGTTTTAGGAGTGCCAAGCCTTCAACCGGCTCCTCGACGCCTCCTTACGTACAACAGACAGGAAATCGCTTTGTTGGGGCAGTTCACGACGGGGGTTTCTTACAAATCTGTCAGTCGTACGATATCTTTTCTGGTAGTCAACAGTCCCGATGCTAACGACCTGTTTCGGTTCACAATCGACGATAATGTACATCTGGTTTCTCCACAGGTGCCGTTTCCCGAAGTTGACTCTCTCTGCACCGAATTCCAGGATCTCTTCTCCCCCGGCATCGGGTGCGCCAAGGGGTTTGCAGCGACACTCCACCTCCGGCCGTCAGCCCGCCCTCGATACTTCCGGGTGAGGCAGGTCCCCGTCGCTCTCCAGCAGCCGCTGCGCGACGAATTGGACCGTCTGCAACAGGAAGGGGTGCTAAGACCTGTTCAGTTCAGCCCCGGGGCCACGCCTCTCGTCATCATCCAGAAGCAAGGCAGGCGTCTCCGTCTCTGTGGGGACTTTTCGGCGACCCTCAACCCCCAGCTCCAGGTGAACGACTTTCCACTCCCTCGGCCTTATGATCTCTTCCGTAAATTGGCTGGTGGTCATTACTTTACCAAATTGATCTCGCTGAGGCGTACCTCCAGGTTCCTTTGGATGAAGTTTCTCAAGCCCTCACCGCTCTGAATACGCTCGCCGGCCTGTTCCAAGTCACACGCCTCATGTTTGACCTGGCTAGCACACTGACCATTTTCCAACCCTTCTTGTAACAACTTCTGCAGGACATTCCTGGTAGCATTAATTACCTCGACGGCATTGTCGTTACGGACCCTACTGCTACAGCCCATCTTACCAACTTGCGTCAGCTGTTTCTTTGCCTCCGCTAGGCTGGGCTAAAATGCAATAAGAAGAAGTGTTCCTTCTTTCAACCTTCTACTTCCTATTTAGGAGATGTTATTTCACATAAAGGCATCTCTCCACCATTTTCCTATGTGGACGCCATATACCGCCTGCCTCCTCCACGGGACATCCATCATATGAAATCCTTCCTTGGAAAAATATCGTATTACTGGAAGGTCCTTCCATCAGCCGTTCAGGTGGTAGCCCCCTTCAGTCCAGCGGATTGTCCCGTACGACCATTTCACGAGTGTACCGTAAATATCAGGAATCCGGTAAAATATCAAATCTCCGACATCGCTGCGACCGGAAAAATATCCTGCAAGAAAGCGACGAATGTGACAGAAGTGCAACCATTCCGCAAATTGCTGCAGATTTTCAGTGCTGGTCCATCAACTAGTGTCAGCGGGCGAACCATTCAACGTAACATTATCGATATGATTTTTCGTAACGAAGGCCCACTGCTGTAGCATTGATGATTGCACGACACAAAGCCTTACGCCTCGCCTGGAACTGTCAATACAGAAATTGGGCTGCTGCGGCCGGTGTGGCCGTGCGGTTCTAGGCGCTTCAGTCTAGAACCGCGTGACCGCTACGGTCGCAGGTTCGAATCCTGCCTCAGGCGTGGATGTGTGTGATGTCCTTAGGTTAGTTAGGTTTAAGTAATTCTAAGTTCTAGGGGACTAATGACCATAGATGCCATAGTGACATAGTGTCATAGTGCCATAGTGCCATAGTGCTCAGAGCCATTTGAAGATTGGGCTTCTGATGACCGGAAACATGTTGCCTGGCCGGACGAGTCTCGTTTCATATTGTATCGAGCAGATGGACGTGTACGGCTCTGGAGACCACTTCATGAATCCAGGGACCCTGCATGCCAGCAGGGTACTGCTCAAGCCGGTGGAGGCTCTGTAATTGTGTGGGATGTGTGCAGTTGGAGTTATATGGGACCCCTGATACGTCTAGAAACGACTCTGACAGGTGATACCTACGTACGCATCCTGTCTGATCATCTGCATCCATTCGTGTCCATTGTGCGTTCCGATGGACTTGGACAAATGGTTCAAATGGCTCTGAGCACTATGCGACTTAACTTCTGAGGTCATCAGTCGCCTAGAACTTAGAACTAATTAAACCTAACTAACCTAAGGACATCACACACATCTATGCCCGAGGCAGGATTCGAACCTGCGACCGTAGCGGTCCCTCGATTCCAGACTGTAGCGCCTAGGACTTGGGCAATTCCAGCAGGATAATGCAACACCCTACACGTACAGAATTGCTACAGAGTGGCTCCAGGAGCACTCTTCTGAGTTAAACACTTCTGCTGACAACCAAACTCCCCAGACATGAGCATCATTGGGCGTATCTGGGATGTATTGTAACGTATTGAAGCGATCTGCACACCCTCGTACTTATGGACAGCCCTGCAGGATTCACGGTGATACTTCCCTCCAGCACTAATACAGACATTAGTCGAGTCCATGCCACTTCGTCTTGCGGCAGCTATGCGTGCTCCGGGGGTCCCTACACGATGTTAGGCAGGTGTACCCGTTTCTTTGGCTCTCTAGTGCATGTTGAGACAAAAGATTTCGGAACATTTGTTGTCGCGGACGGCGTTCCAGCAGGTAGAGCAGCTGCCGACGCGTCCTTCACATTAGCGCCGGCCGCATTTTTTTTTCTTTATTGTAATTTTAGCACCTCATACAAGGTGGGCTGGCAGCGGAAAATTTTACTCCGCTCTTCAGCCATAAGCAGTACAATAAAAGAGAAAAGGAAGACAGAAAAGTAACAGACTGGTGGTTAAAAAACAGTAGATACAATAATAATTAAAAAACATGAAGCCGTTCACACTCGACGAAACAAACAAGAAAACTGTCGGCACTGTGCACAAACACTGACGAGTTAGACGACACATGCGAACGAAGGAGCGTGGGCGGCGAAAAACACTGATTCACAAACACGACGGCACAGACACTAAACCGAGGGCGATGATCTCCGGCGCGCGAATGTTCACTATGCGTGTGCGAGTCCGGGGACCTGCCAAGAGAGGAGGAGGAGGAGGGGGAGTGGGAGAGCGAGAGGGGAGAGCAGAGATGCCACGGGCAGGGGAAAGAGGGGGGAGAGAGGAAGGGGGAGGGGAAGCCCGGGGGAAGAGGGGTTGAGGGAGGGGACAGGGGAAATGGAAAGAGAAGGGAAGGGAAGAGAAGGGAGGGAGGGTGCCTAAAGGAAAGGACACCGGAAGTGGGGGGTGGGGCAGGGTCAAATTTGAAAGGAGGGGTAGATGGAGGGGAGGAGGACATCATCAGGGAGGGGGAGCTGGCAGAAGCCACCTTGGGAGAGGGTAAGGAGGGTGGAGAGATGGAGACCGGGCAGGACGTGGGAATACAGGCGCGGCAGCGGGCGGGGGTGGGAGAGGATCGGGGAGACGAGCGGGTGAGGAGGATCGAGTTTACGGGAGGTGTACAGGATCCGTATCCTTTCAAGGAAAAGGAGGAGGTGGGGGAAGGGGATGAGATCGTACAGGATCCGTGTGGGGGAGGGGAGACGGATGCGATAGGCCGCCCGCTGCATTGCGAGGAGCGCATAAATATCACCAGCGCCGCTCGTTTGTTGATTACGAGCCCGCAGCCTACAGTGGGCCGTGCAATTGATCTCGGTCGCCGCGCTCGGTTTGCCGCCGCCGAGACGCGGTCCGCTATTTCCTGGTGAACTGTTTTTGTTTGTGCGGCGTGCAGCCAGTCATCAGCGCAGTGCGTGAAGCGCTGCCGCTGCCACCGGTGGCACACGCACGTACGCACATACGCTGTGTACACACGCAGCGCCGCGCAGTTGCGGGACAGCTGCCTTGTAAAACCAACATTCCTCCGCCTTGTGTGCCGTGGCAGACACACCGCAAAATCTGGGCGGCAAACAAGTGCACCGCGGTAAGCTCTCCAGGTCTTACCGCTCCGTAGCGGCTCTTTCAGTGACATTGATTTTGCTCGTCGGCTTTGGAAACTGCAGGTCATGTGTGACGTTATTAGGGCCGTAACAAAAACCGTATCTCTATTCACTCGAACATTCCTTTCGTTGCGTGCCTCTAAGGTACTGTAACTTGTGGACCTCTAACACGGTATGTGACTGTTACTACTGGTTTTAATTATTAATGAGAACTTTATACTCTGATTGAGCTCAGACTGGCCGGCATGTGTGGCCGACAGGTTCTAGGCTGTTCAGTCTGGAACCGCGCGGCCGCTACGGTCGCAGGTTCAACCGCTGCCTCGGCCATGCATGTGTGTGATGTCCTTAGGTTAGTTAGGTTTAAGTAGTTCTAAGTTCTAGGGGACTGATGACCTCAGATATTAAGTCCCATAGTGCTCAGAGCCAATTGAACCATAGACATATGGGAAAATACAAATTTTTAATACCTGGAGAAAAATATCATTGTGATCCTAAGTCAGCGTAGAATCTGTTGTGTTTGTATGTGTGTGTGTGTGAGTGTGTGTGTGTGTGTGTGTGTGTGTGTGTGTAGAGTGAGCAACGATTCGTCAAACACTTGGAATAAATGCAGATTGTGAAATTTAAAATTTTCATGGCGAACTGAACAATCAAAAAGATTTCGGGCTTGCAGCCGGTCGTCGTTAGCTTCCATCCACGATATTTGGACTGCACAACTGCCAGCCATCCTCAGGTGAGCCACCGCAAACTGACGAAGATGCCCTCCGATCCGTAATATATAGCGTGCAGCGAGTATTCCGCGCATGCGTCAAAATCATACGGACAGACGGACCACACCGCCCGCCATTAGCGCCCTCGCTGGTGGAACTGCAGAACTCAGCTGTCAATTGCCGCGGCCATCGGAGTACTCTGACGTCTTCTTCTGGAGCTGATCTTAGAGATGACGGCGTTCCACGCATCATCTAGCTGGTAGCCACTGTCACGGTTGATAAGATTGTCTGTCATGCGAATTTCCACTGATTCTTTTATGACGGAGCCCCAAAAGGATGTTGCTGTGGCCAAAATTGTTGTCTTGTCCTACTCCATTGAGTGTCCAGTGGAAGTGCAGTGCTCAGCAATTGCATACTTGTTAGGTTGCAAAAGGCGAGTACAGCGCTGATGTTCAGTGCAACGTTCTTCTACTGTTCGCAATGTTTGTCCTATGTATGACATGCCACACTGACAAGGTATTTTATAAATTCCCGCCTTCCGCAATACCAGATCGTCTTTCACTGATCCCAGCAGGTCGGAAATCTTCGATGGTGGACGGAAAATTACTTTCACTTCGAAACCGTGAAGGATTCTAGCAATTTTGAAGGAAATGTTGCCAACAAAGGGAAGAAAAGCTAAAGATTTAGTCGACGTGCTCTCTTCTTTCTCCACTCCCTGTTTCTTTGGCTTAATTGCAAGTGCCTTGCTAATTTTCCGGGTAGAATATCAATTCTCTTTGAACACCCTTTTCAGATGGGCAAGCTCTTCAGGCAATCTATCTGCATCTGACACTACATGAGCTCGGTGTACAAGTGTTTTAAGTACACTCATTGTTTGCGATGGGTGATGGCAGCTGGACGAATTTAAATAAAAATCAGTATGTGTGGGCTTACGATAAACCCAATGCCCCAAAGAGCCATCACTCTTCCGTCTAACTAGCACATCCAATAACAGGAGGCAACCATTCTTCTCTAATTCCATGGTAAACCGAATGTTCTCATGAATGTAGTTGAGATGATCTAAAAGCTCACGTCGACTAAATCTTTAGCTTTTCTTCCCTTTGTTGGCAACATTTCCTTCAAAATTGCTAGAATCCTTCACGGTTTTGAAGTGAAAGTAATTTTCCGTCCACCAGCAAAGATTTCCGACCTGCTGGGATCAGTGAAAGACGATCTGATATTGCGGAAGGCGGGAATTTATAAAATACCTTGTCAGTGTGGCATGTCATATATAGGACAAACATGGCGAACAGTAGAAGAATGTTGAACTGAACATCAGCGCTGTACTCGCCTTTTGCAACCTAACAAGTCTGCAGTTGTTGAGCACTGCATTTCCACTGGACACTCAATGGAGTATGACAAGACAACAATTTTGGCCACAGCAACATCCTTTTGGGGCTCCGTCATAAAAGAATCAGTGGAAATTCGCATGACAGACAATCTTATCAACCGTGACAATGGCTACCAGCTAGATAATGCGTGGAACCCCGTCATCTCTAAGATCTGCTCCAGACGAAGACGTCAGAGTACTCCGATGGCCGCGGCAATTGACAACGCCGAAGGCAGCTGAGTTTTGCAGTTCCGCCAGCGAGGGCGCTGCCGGGGGGCGGTGTGGTTTGTCTCTCCACATGATTTTGATGCATGTGCGGAATACTCGCTGCACGCTATATATTACGGATCGGAGGACGTCTTCGTCTCCCCCTCCTGTTCATCTTCTCCAGTTCGCTGATGACACCGCCTTCCTAGCCCTTTATCCTACCCTTCAACGGTCCCAACGTACCCTCCAAACCCACCTTGGCCAATTCGCCGCTTGGTGCAACCATTGGTTCCTCCGTGTTAATCCCTCCAAGACCCAGGTGATCATCATAGGCCGCACCACCCACTCCTTCTGCCTCCCTGATTTCTCCCTCACCATTTATGGCCGTCCTATCCACCTCACTCCTACCCTCAAATACCTTGGCCTCACACTCGACCGCCACCTCACCTGTACTCCCCATCTCCTTACCATCCAAAACAAAGCTCACAACTGCCTCCACCTCCTGAAACTCCTGTCCGGCCGGACGTGGGGTCTGCATCCTTCCACCATCCTTCACACCTACAAATCCATGATCCGCCCCATCCTTTGTTATGCCAGCATCGCTTGGATTTCCACCCCTCCCCGGTTCTATAAAGATCTCCAAATCCTCGAACGCCATGCACTCCGCCTCGCCTTCCGCATCCGCCTTCCATCCCTTACGTGCATCCTCTATGACCTCATCCCCTTCCCCCACCTTCTCTTTTTCCTTGAACACATCCGCACACTATATATTGTCCGCCACCTTGATCCCCCTCACCCCCTGGAGTCTCCCTTCCTCTCCACTCTCAACCAGTTGCCACGCCTTTACCATTGTCTCCCTCCCTCTCTCCATCTCCACACCATCCATCTCCTTTCCCAACACAACTTCCACCGTCTACCCCTCCCGGATGATGAGCTTCGCCCTGACATCTACCCTTCCTACCAACTCTAACCCCCTCTTCCTGCCTCCTCCTCAGGGCTCCCTCTCCCCCCCCTCCTTCTGAGCGGCTTTCCCCTCCTACTCCTCCTCCATCTCTTGTGCCTTCTTTCAGTGTCTCTGTGCTCCCTCCTGCCCTGTCTTCCCTTTTCCTCTCCCGCCCCATGTGTCTCCTGCCTCTTCGTGAACCCACGGTTTCCCCTCCTCTCTTCATCCCGCCGCTTCCCCAGCTGCCCCATGCTCTCCCCTCCTTTTCCATCCTCTCTGACCTTCCCTTCGGCAGGTCCCACCTGGTAGTTTTCTTCTTCGTCGTGTGTCCTCCAAGTGGGTTTTAAGTGTGTTGTTTTGGAGTGTTTTTAATACTGTGGCCAACTTTTAACCTGTGCATATGCATCCAGTGTCTTCTCTGTGTTTTAAGAATCGCCAACTGTGTTTTTTAACTTTCTGGTGACTCTTTTAACTGTCCCCAATGAACGTCTGCGTGTCAGTGTATTTTTACCTCCATTTTCTCCCCTTACTCTGTTTTATGTTCCCCTTTTTTATCTCCTTATGTATGTATTATTTTAATGTTGTTTTAGGTGTCGTGTCACTCGGCTGAAGAGCGGCGGATTGTGCTGCTGACAGCCCTCCCCTGCCCATATGGGCCAGGGAAATGAAATCACAATAAAGAAAAAAGAAAAGCGTCTTCGTCAGTCTTCGGTGGCTCACCTGAGGATGGCTGGCAGTTGTCCAGTCCAAATATCGTGGATGGAAGCTAACGACGACCGGCTGCAAGCCCGAAATCTTTTTGATTAAATGCAGTGTCCATAAATAATCTTCACAAACTGAGACTTTAATACCTTTACAACTATATTAAATAATAACAAATGGTTTTTAACATGTGACAATTCATAAGGTTTTCTTCCTCATTCGCTCACATCAATTTTTGCGCCCTTAGTGGCACAGATGCGTCTAGGCGGAATGTGATTCCTCTCCACATACGATACAATATCTCCACAGATACATGTTGAAATGCATGTCGAATGCGTGACTGCAAGTCCTCTAGGTCTCTAATCTCAGTTCGGTACAGCAGATCCTTTACAAAAGCCAACACGAAGAGCACTGAGACGGCTATAGTACTGCATTATCTCCTTTCTTCTAGAAATTGACGGACATTTAGGAAAAACTCTTGCAACTAAACTAGGTAAGCAGCACCTTGACGGCAGAATCATGAAAAAGAATGGACCAGTGATCCAACGGTGCATCAGTCCGCACCAGACACTGACTTTGGGACTGTTACTTTCCATTTCACATCTAACATGAGGATGCTGTGACCCCATATACGAATGTTACGGCTATTTAGCTAGTCGGATACATGACACGATGCCTCATCAGAAAAACAAATCATTTCCAAAAGTGCCGTTGTTTATGTTATTCTTGCATAGCGTATCCATTGAACACTGTTCCCGCTGAAGTTTCTCCATAGGCCTGAAGCAGCTCACCTTTTAGGGATATAGCAATAACTTCTTATGCAAGACATTTTGCACTGTTGATCGTCTTACTTCCGACTCTCTGGCCACGGTATACACCGATTTTTGTGGAATCCTTGCAAACTCCTGCTGTACCTTGTTCACGTAGGCATCTGAAATAGATGGGCAATCCGACCATTCTTTTGTGGGAGAAACCTATTTGTTCCCTTAAACCACTTATTACAAGTCCAGTTAGCTGGTCAGGACATTGTTTTCTTTCTATACCGTGTACGTTGGGGGTCGGACGTCGTCTGTATGACTCAGGAACATATGGTGTCCACATATTTTTAGGTTTGCATGTTCAATTTTGCCTCAAAATTGCGTTATCTGGAGGGCAAAACTTTCTTTATGAGTTTGTTAATATCTAGTATAGTTTTAATGTTATTGAAGTCTTGAGTTGTAAAGAAAATTGCGCTGTCCGGAACCGCGGGACTGCTACGGTCGCAGGTTCGAATCCTGCTTCGGGCATGGATGTGTGTGATGTCCTTAGGTTAGTTAGGTTTAAGTAGTTCTAAGTTCTAGGCGACTGATGACCTCAGAAGTTACGTCGCATAGTGCTCAGAGCCATTTGAACCATTTGTAAAGAAAATTCATGGACACCCTGTAGCGTACCAACATTTTTTAAAATTATTGACTAACCCTTTTATAAATATGAATGTTGAAACCAAAATACAAAACTTTTGTCAGCAGGATGTCTGAATTACTGAACTCTTTACTTATTTATCTGTTGGTATTAATGTGAGCTGTGAAGTACTTTAGGTAAATGATATCTGGACCGATAAACTAATTAACTAAGTAATCAGTTGTACAGTGCCCTAAACAGAGTACTTGATGATGAGAAACTACTACTGGAAAACACACACAGTGTGCTTCCGTAACAGCACGCAAAAATGAAATAGGACGCAGAGAATGCTGCACTGAACAATACGAGGTAAGGAACCGGGAGTCGGGGAAGCAAACTTAAGGAGTTATGGAAGTAATGTTATCTACCACTTCGTCTAGTATTACTGTTTTTCAGCTTATTTATAACTAACATGTGTGCAAGTTTACACCTACTGTGCTGTTTATTTACATGTACATTCATTATTTCGTGCAAGTAAACAAGGAGGACGAGCCTGATTACTAGGGGGTCATGATGCAGGTTTCGTTTATTTTGCATGTCAATAAGGTGGCTCTGTTGTATCGTATTTACATTAACCCATGACAGCACGTGTCATGCATCAACGACAGACCCACACCTTACTCAGTAATATGGAGAGACGTACAGTACAATACCACGGAACAGTACCGGTGCATTTTTTCAGGACTCACTAACATGAATTTTGTGGATGGGGAAGTACGATTCAGTGCTCTCGTTGCTGGAAGACTGTAGAGGGAATGTTTTCCTAACGGGCGTCACCCGTCCGACGAGTGTTTATCTTTCTAAATCGACGAATGCGGGAGACTGGTTCATTGAAAAAAGAAACGAGGGACATGGCAACGTGAGAACCACCCGCACATCCGATTTTGAAGAGGAGGTGCTGGAACGTGCTGCAGCAGACCGCTCGACAAGCGCACGTCGCTATTGCACATGAAATGGGCGTTGCACATAGTAGCGTGTGGGTCAGGTGGCAGGGTAGGCGAACGAAGGGTCTACAACACGGCAACAAATTAGTAACAATCTCACAAAAATGGATTAAAAAGGTTTAATTATCTTTGTGACTTGACGAATGAAGAAGTCTGCAAGTCAGATTTCCTCCGAATCGTGCTGTTTACTGACGAGTCGATTGTGATGATATTTAGAGCAGCAGGAGGGATAGGAAAATTCTCACACCATCAAAAACGTTTTGCTGTGATTATCAGGGCCGGCATTGTGGGCGACAATCTCATAGGGACATATCTTCTACCTGGCCGTCTAAAAGACCACCTGTACTTGAGGTTCGCGCAAAGAGCTCTACCTGAGTTGTTGGAGACGGTACCATTGGCGTTCGTGAAAGGATATGTACACAACATGACGATGCACCACCTCACTTCAGTGTGGGTGCCTGCAACCATCTCACTGCTGGTGCCAGATTAGAAGACAAGCTCCTACTCCACAGCGTGCGAAGTTAAATAACCTGAAGTCCCTTGATTATTTCCTATGGAAATAATGAGACCACAGTGGATACGGAGATGGGATAAGTTACGGAACTGTAGGTGCCTGTGATTAGAAACACGCCAGGGATGTGTCAGGGAGCGTCCCAATCTTGTTTTCAAATTCCATGCTTGCATTGAGAGTGATGTCCGTCAGCTTCAGCATATTTTGTAAAATACAGTATAAGTGGCACATTCATTGTGTTAGTGACGGTTTTTGTAGTTGACTGCAACTAATATAAATAAAAAAGTGCACAGTAACGACATTTTATTCCTATAATCTCCTTAACCAGGCGTCTCCGACCACTGGTTCCGCTACGGTCGCAGATTCGAATCCTGGCTCGGGCATGGATGCGTGTGATGTCCTTGGGTTAGTTAGGTTTAAGTAGTTCTAAGTTCTAGGGGACTGATGACCTCAGATGTTAAGTCCAATAGTGCTCAGAGCCATTTGAACCATTTGAACGTAAACACCCTGTACATTTGTATGGGGTTTTTGTTTCGACTTGAGACAATTAAATATTTCGAAAATGACGCATCGTACGAAAAAAATATATTAGGCGAAAATTTAATATTAGTAAAGCGGACAGCTATCTGTGCTACAACTGACCACCTCCTGAATACCTCTCTTACGCGGGAGGAATCAAGTAAGTATTTTCAAATCGGAATCTTCTCGTTTTTATTGCACGCTCGGATTCTACGCCAAAAAAAAGAAATGCATTGTTTACTCAAACAGCTTTTTCCCATTTGTGGAAGATGGCGCTGTAATCGAGTAATATTAAATGTACGTGTTTTGGCGATTAAGAACTGACGCATTTAATTCTACATTTCATTTAAGATGTAAAAATAAACCACAAAGTATGCATGGTTTACTCAAACCATTGTTTCCCATTTGTGGAAGATGGCCATGTAATCGACTAATATCAAATGTGTCTGTTTTGGCAATTAACAACATACGCATTGAATTCTACATTTCATTTAAGATATAAACCATTGTGTTCTAACTATTGATGTTTATGTTAGAAATTTACTTTTGTACTGCAAATATACACTCCCGGAAATTGAAATAAGAACACCGTGAATTCATTGTCCCAGGAAGGGGAAACTTTATTGACACATTCCTGGGGTCAGATACATCACATGATCACACTGACAGAACCACAGGCACATAGACACAGGCAACAGAGCATGCACAATGTCGGCACTAGTACAGTGTATATCCACCTTTCGCAGCAATGCAGGCTGCTATTCTCCCATGGAGACGATCGTAGAGATGCTGGATGTAGTCCTGTGGAACGGTTTGCCATGCCATTTCCACCTGGCGCCTCAGTTGGACCAGCGTTCGTGCTGGACGTGCAGACCACGTGAGACGACGCTTCATCCAGTCCCAAACATGCTCAATGGGGGACAGATCCGGAGATCTTGCTGGCCAGGGTAGTTGACTTACACCTTCTAGAGCACGTTGGGTGGCACGGGATACATGCGGACGTGCATTGTCCTGTTGGAACAGCAAGTTCCCTTGCGGGTCTAGGAATGGTAGAACGATGGGTTCGATGACGGTTTGGATGTACCGTGCACTATTCAGTGTCCCCTCGACGATCACCAGTGGTGTACGGCCAGTGTAGGAGATCGCTCCCCACACCATGATGCCGGGTGTTGGCCCTGTGTGCCTCGGTCGTATGCAGTCCTGATTGTGGCGCTCACCTGCACGGCGCCAAACACGCATACGACCATCATTGGCACCAAGGCAGAAGCGACTCTCATCGCTGAAGACGACACGTCTCCATTCGTCCCTCCATTCACGCCTGTCGCGACACCACTGGAGGCGGGCTGCACGATGTTGGGGCGTGAGCGGAAGACGGCCTAACGGTGTGCGGGACCGTAGCCCAGCTTCATGGAGACGGTTGCGAATGGTCCTCGCCGATACCCCAGGAGCAACAGTGTCCCTAATTTGCTGGGAAGTGGCGGTGCGGTCCCCTACGGCACTGCGTAGGATCCTACGGTCTTGGCATGCATCCGTGCGTCGCTGCGGTCCGGTCCCAGGTCGACGGGCACGTGCACCTTCCGCCGACCACTGGCGACAACATCGATGTACTGTGGAGACCTCACGCCCCACGTGTTGAGCAATTCGGCGGTACGTCCACCCGGCCTCCCGCATGCCCACTATACGCCCTCGCTCAAAGTCCGTCAACTGCACATACGGTTCACGTCCACGCTGTTGCGGCATGCTACCAGTGTTAAAGACTGCAATGGAGCTCCGTATGCCACGGCAAACTGGCTGACACTGACGGCGGCGGTGCACAAATGCTGCGCAGCTAGCGCCATTCGACGGCCAACACCGCGGTTCCTGGTGTGTCCGCTGTGCCGTGCGTGTGATCATTGCTTGTACAGCCCTCTCGCAGTGTCCGGAGCAAGTATGGTGGGTCTGACACACCGGTGTCAATGTGTTCTTTTTTCCATTTCCATGAGTGTAATAGTTCAGTACCGTACAATCTTTTCCATGTCTGGTTAAGAAACTGGCTTCTTGGCGTTTGCTCCACACTCTGATCCTACTACCGGCTCTTAACAACTGAAATCGGAACTCGTCTGCCTAGGCCACGGTTTCCCAGTCGCCTAGGGCCAAACCGATATGGTCACGAGCCCAGGATAGGTGCTGTAGGCTATGTTGTCCTGTTTCCAAATTCTATACCGTCGGTCGTCTGCTCCAAAAACCATTGACACCAGATTTCACTGCACTGCCGTAACTGATAAGTCCGTATTACGTTCCACACTGACTTCTGTAGTTATTTCTGGCTGCGTTGCTTGTCTGTTAGCAGTGACAACTCTATGCCAACGCGCTGCTCTCAGTCGTTAAATGATAGCCGCCGGTCACTGCATTGTACGTGGTGAAATTTGGTATTATCGGCGCACTCTTGGCACTGTGGATCTCGGGATATTGAATTCCCTAACGATTTCGGAAAGGAATGTTTCATGAGTCTAGATCCAACTACCATTCCGCGCTCAAACTCTGTTAATTGCCGCCGTGCGTCGATTATCGCGTTGGAAATCTTTTCAAATCTATCACCAGAGTACAAATGACAGCACCGCCAAAGCATTGACCTTTTATGCCTTGTGTACACAATACTACAGCCACCTGTATAAGTGCAGTGTATATGGTGTTTAATAAGTTTTGCTTATTCCTACTGGAGGTGCTATTGATCAAACATAGAAGAACTGTTCCCATTATTAAATGTGCGAAAACCAATACCTTTTGTAATGTTTTGAAAATGGCTCAAATGGCTCTAAGCATTATGGGACTAAACATCTGAGGCTATCAGTCCCCTAGATTTAGAACTACTTAAACCTAACTAATCTCAGGACATCACACACATCCGTGCCCAAGGCAGGATTCGAACCTGCGACCGTAGCAGCAGCGCTGTTCCGGACTGAAGCGCCCGCTCTACCACAGCGTCCAGCGTGCTATTTTCCTTCTGACATTTAATATGTAGTATTTACAGATGATGCGGGATTCACAAAAAGTGGCACACCATATTAAGACAATTTGCAAATGTTGTCAGATGAAAATCCTTCAGCTAACCTGGAAGTGAGACATCAGGATCACTTCAGTATCAATACATGTGCTGGAATTCTCAGTGAGAAACTTATAAGTCATAAACTTTACCAAAAAGGTTGATATGTAGTACGTATGACCAGATTCTGTGCTAGGAATTACCAGAAGTACTGGAGAACGTCACGCTTGCGCGAAACAATGACTGGTTCAAACTTGATGAGACACTACGTCATTTTCTATGGACTGCGTGAGTGTATTCCATCACAATATTCCATGGGCTATGGGTTGGTCAAGGTAATCTGGTAGTATGCCCTCACCATTCACCATATTCGATTTCTGGCTATGTGGATGCCCAACTCCTTGACAATATGTAAAGGTATAAGGAGGATGTGCTCACTACATGTGATGATTTCTTAATGTAGTTAGGTTTATTTGAAAGTACGTTTTTCTCAGGAGAAAAAGGCTGAAATGTGTATGAAGGAGCATTGTAACACATGGAACACAGCTTATAGTGTATCAAACGAGATGCAGGTACTGGCAATCAGCATATGTATCAGCAATGAACAGAATGGTATTCATACCTTCCTAGCTTCAGAAGGAGTTGAGGTATAGTCAGTATCGTGTTGGTGTCCTGCACAACATTCACCTTGTGTGGGGGTCATACAGGCTTGCCTTATCGAACTGCTTTGCAGGCCAGCTTATGCATGAGTGATAAGATACTATTTTCATGCTTCTGACATGTATGCAGCTCTGCATGTCAGGTGTGTTGAATTGAGATAGCATCAGGCTCATTTATCGATGTGTTCTACAGAGGCTACATGTGAGTGGCTGGGAGATGGTTGATATGTATATAATTAGTGAACATGGAGTGTGGAAGCGGTAGGGGATGGACAGAGAGAGTTAGGCTCGAGGGGAGGGACAGAGAGTGGGTGATAAGGTTTCTGACAGGAAGTAGAGGAAAGGGAAGATGGATAGAGTGATAGATCAGGTGGCTACCAGCAGATAGAGGTAAACAGGAGGAGGAAGACGAGATGGGTAGAAGAATGTGGCAGTAGAAGGTGGAAAGAGAAATGGCTCAAGGACACAGAGATGATGAGAGGGAGGTGGACAGAGAGTGAGAAGGCAGAGGTGCTGGACAGAGAAAAGGGGAAAGAGGAGGTGGACTAAGGGAGACGGGGTATGAGGAAATGGACAAAAAGGGGCAGAGCAGTTGGGCAGAGAGAGAGGGGGGGTGGAGGTGGAAAGAAAGGAGGTAGGAGGAGATGGGTAGACAGATACAGAAGAAATGGTCAGAGAGATTGAGATAGGAGGATATTGGCAGAAACAGGAGGCGCAGAGGGAGCAGGAGGAAGTAGAGAGAGAGAGACAGAGAGAGAGAGAGAGAGAGAGAGAGAGAGAGAGACAGACAGAGAGAAACTGAAAGATATGAAGAGATGCATAGAAGGAATGGGAGGGAGTAAATTAAGAGACAATGGGCCTCATGATGAAATGAATGTTGAGGTTTATATTATTCGTCTGTGTAAACTCTTTATTTGTTCCTGTTATTTATGAGGCACATGATATGAACTGCGTACCTGCACCAGTATATTACTTTATGTTTTTTGTTTCTGTTAATTCCCTAGTAATCTGGTTTCAACGTGTTTTATTAGGTTATTTTCTAGTGTGTATACGACTGGATTACTCAGTGCCATGAATTCCTTGTGTAAACAGAAAGAGTCATTCACTTCAGTGATCACTTTTATAATTTGTATAAGTCCTTCTGTAGTCGTATTTGGAATTTCTGGGTGTCTTGTCAGTTATCACTTACAACGTTAACTGTGAAGTGTACATGACCTCTACATCAAAGGATATCAGTTTTGGAGTTGATAGGACATGTGTATCATTCATTTTTGATTAATCTTAACAATCGTTTCATTCCTTAGTTGTTCTGTAATTGAGAACGCTGAGTAAAACATTTGTGTGCATAATTTGCATTGAAATATGTGAGAGCGCTCTTTAAATTAATAACTGGTCTCATGGGAATATTGTCTTCATGTATTCTGGATTGGTTTCTGATGCTTTGTGCTTCTGAATTCTTTTGTTTTTGCGAGTGTGGTTTTGATAGCTCTTTATGTGTTTTTAGTTTAGTTAGAAATCTCTTAACTGCATCAGATTTTAGTTGTTCTGTAGCAGTTCTTTTGTTTTATTTATGCATTCCTGTTTATTCATTATCACTACACAGTTAGCTACAGCTGCTTTTGTAGATTCTGTCGATCGTTCCCTAAACTATTTCCTTTCTTGACTAACTGTAGCGTTTCTTTATTAACCCTACAGAGTTTCTTGGTTTTTGATGAATCCATTTACTTGTTTTGCTATTAGTCTGACATTTATGCCGTTGTTTCAGTTTTGATCATCCTGTGCTACAATTGAATCTGTTTCTATTAAAGTATCCTCATTTTCTACATATTTAATCCACTCTTGTGAGTGCTGTATGTGAAGCCATCCTCTAACAAATTTATTTCTGCTTCACTCAGTTGTATGTATGTGAGATTCATGATCTGCACATAAACTGTGTCTCTAAATGTCTTTTCTTCATGTGTGTGTGTGTGTGTGTGTGTGTGTGTGTGTGTTTTCTCCTACAGCTGTTTTTTCAGATTTCCTCTTCTGTGTCTCCTGCTGTTCTATTGATACTCCATTAGCTGCTTTGTCTATCAGGTACCATAAGACATAAGGCTGTTCAGTAAATTGCAGTGTGCAATTGTAGAGTAAAGTTATTTTTAGTTCAATTTTTTGCCTGCTATTGCTTAATTTTTTTATTCAGCCAAGATCTCTGTACTGTTAACTTGTATTTTTGTGCTACTTGAAAATCATTACTTTTGTTTACATTAATGTAATATGGAAACAAGCGGTAGTGTGTACTCTTTTTACTGAAATTCATATTGACTTATGTCATGTGGAACTAGATGAGGGTCCTTTTTAAGTGTTGTGATCTGTGATGGAAATGGTTGATAGATGGTAACAATAATGTTAATGTTCACATTCACAGGTATTTTTCTCAGTTTCTAACTGCAATTATGGTTTATCATATAGGTAAAAAAATATCCTTCTTTTCCAACTGATATTTGTTGTTGTGTACTAGACATTTTTAGTCTGTTCATGTTAGGGATGACCAATATTATAATATATTTAATTACACATATTTTCATATAACATTTGCAGTGAGGTTTTGGCAGTTTGCTTAAACATAGTTATTTCTGTTTATAGCTACATGGTTGGGGCGTTCACTTATATTCATTTCATTTCTTATTCATACAACCAACTGTCATTCTATACATGCTGAATGCACACAGTAAAGGTATCTTCCAGTAAATATATCCTTGCACATAACCTGTATTATAGTACATTGCACATATATGCATTGCTTAATCCTATAACTGTTTGTTTGTGTGTGTGATTTTGTGTGTGTGTAATTTTAAGTACTCTTATGTCATAACAACAAAAGGAAGAGGATTCTCAATTCTACAGGAAGAATATTTCATACATAAGTCCAACACTACATAAAGATCATATTCCCATGAGACCAATTATTAGTTTCAAGAGTGCTCCCACATCTCACACTGCAAAGTTTGCACTCAAATACTTAAAGGAACTTTTCAAACTAGAGAGCAACAGAAGTATAAAAACCTCATTAGACTGAATTTAAAAAATTAAAAGATCACTCATCCCATCAACTTCAGTAGTAATATCCTTTGATGTGAAAGGCATGTCCACTCCAGTTCCTCTTGATGACTGAATTAACTTTATAAGAGAACAATTTACAGGATACCAAAAAATTCCAAACCCCACTACAGAGGGACTTATATAATCAAAGAAGTGATTACTGAACAATACTGCTTTCAATTTAACAATTCATTCTGTGTACATTCTAGCTTATATAATAAAGAATTCCAGTGAAAACAGAATTTTGGCATAAATAATAGAAAAATATAAACTAATACACTGGTACAAATATGTATAGCATATCACAAGTCTCATAGATAAACCACAACAACTTACAGACAGTTTACAGAGACAGAAAAATAAGATCCATCACAACATTTAGTTTGCCATGGAAACAGAGACAGATGAGTCAGTATACTAACTCGAACTATAAAAATTTTAACAGACACAGCTTCAACATTTTTACAAAGGAAACGTCTAAAGAACTGGTAACTCGCCAAGGGTCTAGCTACTCACATCCTGAAAAACAGCAGCCATCAAACATATGATATACAGACCACGCAAAACACCTCCAAACAAAAAGAAACATAAAGAAGAATTAAACATGAAGATTAGCATAGCACAAAACAAAGGATACAGTAGCAACATGTTACATAAACTAAATAACGCCTATAAAAAGAAAATACAGACAGAAGGGGGCAATTTTATAACTTATTCAAGTACACAGACAAATAAAATTTATTACTAAGCTGATCCGCTTATTGAAAATTCTTTGACAGCAGTTGTATGAGACGCAGATGCACTACCTACTTGTGACACATGAAAATATGTCCTGGATCATGACTCCCACTTATTACGAGCAGTCTCAACAAATTTGGCTGTCCGTGCATGCTTTCTGGACTCATCCAGACCTCCATAGGCCACTCTGTCTACATCCCCTAATGGTTGCAACATTACTGGGATTCATTAGGAATAATGAGGCTACAAGGTATTGAAACAAATGTTACAATCGTCATTTTGCCCGTTTGGGAACGTCTTACATAGTTTACTTTACAGTGCATCCATGAGCACAAGAAAATGAACTAAATAGAAGGAAATAAAAGTAAAAAATCCACACACACACATATATATGTACACAGTTTCCCACGACGCGAACCTCCTCCCTCCGCACCGCAATACCACACTTCATTCGCCCTTTCTACAGCTCCCATAACTCCTCTGTCACTCTTGTGACTTACTGGTACAAGCACGTGCAGTGTTCTACAGTAAAGGTTAGGTGCATTTGTCACATATAGAACAAGTAGTTCTATGAACACGCTGCAGAGTCAATGAAAGTGAAAAACACAGTCATATATTTAAGAGAAGGAATAGTTACGTTAAACGAACTGCCAGATAAGCTATAGAAAGCCCATATCAGAATAAGTATAATTAAATAATTTTATAACTGTTACAGGCCACTAAACTAGCCTAACAAGTACAGTCAACGCATGTATGGCACACGACAATAAACTTTAGTTGCAAAAGATGGAAGTTTCTTATTTTTATGGTAGAACATAATTGAAATTAGCAGCTGTGAAAAATGGCTGCATTTAATATTAAACGAACAGAATAATATTTCATAATATGTAAGATTAAATTTTTAAAAAAATATTTTGGTGAGAAATGAAATGAGAGGTAATTGTTTGAATTGAGTAACTACTCGCAATATGTTTAAGGACTTATCATATTTTTCTTCTGCACAATTAGCGTTCATGATAAAAAAACGTCATATTTTTGTACATGTTGATCAGTAGT
This sequence comes from Schistocerca cancellata, assembly GCF_023864275.1. Taxonomy (NCBI): domain Eukaryota; kingdom Metazoa; phylum Arthropoda; class Insecta; order Orthoptera; family Acrididae; genus Schistocerca; species Schistocerca cancellata. The sequence goes on from NC_064630.1 coordinate 711,049,933, forward strand.
ATATAATTTCAGCAGTAATGTTTCTCTAGAATATGCAGGGTGACTTTTTTTTATCTTGAAACAAGAAAATATCTGAAGATTACACATCGTATCACAAAACGGGAAAAAGCGAATTCAGCAATTTCAAATATGCTATTCGGTGATACCGATATTGACGCCCATGCTCCATCTTCTGGAGGAAGACAAGTACGTAGCTTTTGTATATAACATTTCCGTCGTTACGCAATAGGTGGTGCAGTAATCGAAATTAACGCAATTGGGTTCGAAAATGGCATTACGTCAAGAAAAATCATAAACATAAAAGCAAATGAGATTGGCAAACGACCCTGTTTTCAGTTTTCTCCCGGTAACTATTTTGAAACATTCACTCATTTGTTCACTAGATCTTATTGCATGCATGTCATCCCTCAGTTCTTCAATACTGTCCTTGATCACCTGCTTGTTTTTGTTCGGGTATTCGACATTCCTCCACCGAAGGAACTGTCGAAGAACAGCCCCTGGAGAGACTAATGAAATAGTGATACTAGTAGCCTCAACCATAACCCTCACATTAGGATTCGCCGAAGAAGTCGTGAATCGGCAAGAAGTCAAACTATCGTTTGACGAATTTTTAAACATAGAAAGTAGTATCAGTTCCACACAGCCCTCCATCGGGAAGAAAAGAGTAATATATTTCCAGTGGTCGCTTCAGCAAATACAGAGACAGACCTCAATTTCTTCGGTCGAGTATTGTTCTCTGAAGAGTCGAGCTTCACGAACGGCGGTGATGTAAACCTACACAACAGGTGTTATTGGAATGTGAAGAACCCACATTGCTTACGCTTAGTTGAAGATCAGCGTCCGTTGAATATGAAAGTTCGGTGGGTGAATAGACTCATTGGTCCACTCTTTATCGGTTCAGCCATAAACGGCGTTGAATGTAGAACATTTTCGGAGGACGATCTTCATTGCCGCTTACAGACCTTCCCTTCGACTTCAGCCAAACAATGTGATTTCAACGTGATGGAAGTCCTGAAGCTCTGGAAGTATTAGAATGCTTGTATCAACGGGATCGGAAGAGATGGTCCATTGTCTTGGCTTGCAAGATAGGCCGATATTACTACGCTTGTCTTTTTTTTATCTGAAGAGTGAATTTTATAATGAAGTACCAACAACGTGCGACAACATGATTCAGCGGTTAGCCTGTGTATTTCTGCTGTTTACATCGGAAGCACTTCTCAATTCGTAACGGTTGTTGCTGCCATATACGATGGCGTGAAAACTAATGAACGTGAAGTAGCTAATTAATGTTAATTTGCAGAAATGTCGCAAAATAAATACTTGTGCAGACGATTTCTCTGTTTCCTTGCAAGCAGTCAGGTTATGAGTCACCTACATGTAGGATGGTGTCCCAACCGTGGCTGACATCGACCTAATTCTCTTCCAGCAGGGATTCAGTTGACTGCTATTAATACTGTCAATAGGACGACAGGGGGAGGGGGGGACTACAGACAAGAGAAAATACGTCAGTTCTGGTAAAATCTACTATATTGTTCCCCCAATAACACATAGTATAGTGCCGAGGTAGCTTAATACCCAAGTTCATATGGCTCTGAGCACAATGGGACGTAACTTCTGAGGTCATCAGTCCCCTAGAACTACTTAAACTTAACTAACCTAAGGACATCACACACATCCATGCCCGAGGCAGGATTCGAACGTGCTACCGTAGCGGTTGCGCGGCTACAGACTCTAGCGCCTAGAACCGCTTGGCCGCTTAAACCGGCAATAAGCAAGTACAATTGTAAATTTACAGGGTGGCTATTATTGAACAATATGAAAAAGATGTAAACGCCACTGCAGATATTCGGATTTAGGTTATGACATGTTCGATATGTCTGCCATCATTGGAAATTATGTGGCGCAGACGAATAGCGAATTTCTGCATGACCTGGTGAAGTCGAAATGCCGATGCTGTCGATGACCTTCTGAATGGCTAACATCGGGTCAGAAATGGTTTGGGATGACTTCTGGGTACCCCAGAGCCAGAATGCGGTCCCCCAAGTGCTCGTCCAGGATATCAAACAATGTGCTGCTTCCATGGGGGTCGATTCCCTTCTTGTATGAACCACATCTTATCGAAATCAGGGTCACTTTGGATAATGGGGATGAAATCATCTTCCAAAACCTTCACGTACCCTTCGGAAGTCACGTTGCCATCAAGGAATATCGCACCGATTATTCCGTGACCGGACATTGCACGTCCTACAGTCACCCGTTGAAGCTGAAGAGAATTCTCGATCGCGAAATGCGGAATTTCAGTCCCCCAAATGCGCCAGTTTTCTTATTTACGACTCGTCCAGACGAAAGTGCGCTTCGTCGCTAAAACAAAACATACTGCGCATACTGATTCCCATCACGCCCCGCGGCCAACCCTGCAGTTTGAACGTCCTAATGCGAACCGTTCAGAAGTTGTGACGATTTTATAGTTCTGTAACTGTCACCCAGTATGATCGCCAGGTCATATTGCTTATTGCTTCAGGACAAGAATACAAAATGTAAAACGTACAGTCGTATGAGAAGCACGAAGTTAAAATGACCCAGCCCTTAATGCACGCGGAAATGTGAAAATAGAAAATACCGAGAATTTTGTTCACTAGCGTGACCGGTAACGGAATACCGGGCAGGGCACTTCAAACAACTTGTCCAGTATCATCTTAAATACCGCACCGTCTATAGCATACCGAATGATTAGCAGCATAACTGCGAACGCTACTTAATGTGAACTCGGAGATGAATTTACCTCACTTCAACTTCGCGAGCGGAACGGTACAAGGCTACAAAATATACACAAAGCCTGCACACCAATGCTAAGATGGCTACTGTTTCCGAACTCAACGACCGTCGTAACTGCTCATTTCAGTGTGATTCGATCAACAAATCATAACTACGGGATAATGGCTTGTCTTGACACTTCCATGGCCGACTAGTCCTCGACACAGTAACCTTCCACCAACTAGAACAAGGCTGTGTAGCCAAACTAATCAGCGTTGCGGTTACGTTAGCTCCCACATGCAGCGGTCTGAAGACGCTGGTCAGATGTTGGGACTACTGATGGGGGATACAACTTCCATGTAAAGGGGAGGCGGGGCTCTCGTGTCCTTTCGTACCTAATAACCGTGGTCTGAATTTGAAATTAAGGACTCGTTAGCCTCTGCCAGTGTTAATCCTCTTGCGATACTGTAGAATTAATCAAATTAGGACCCAGGAAATTCGTCCTGTTGGAATTGCCCAAGTCCGCTGATTAGGCAAGCCCTCGCTGATCTCAAATTGTCGGGGAAAATTAGTCTGAAAGTAAATTATTAAGGATTAATTACGACGACTTCTGAAATAACAGTTTTATCAACTGGACATAAATATCAAATGAAATGTACTTTTCTGAATAACCCGCATCTCATGTCAAAAGTATTTATTTACACTGAAGCATCAAAGAAACTGGTATAGGCATGCGTATTCAAATACAGAGATATGTAAAAAAGGCAGAATACAGTGCTGCGATCGGCAACGCCTGTATAAAACAAGTGTCTGTCGTAGTTGTTAACAAGTGTCTGGCGTGGTTGTTAAATCGGTTACAGCTGCTACAACGGCAGCTTGTCAAGATTCAAGTGATTTTGAACGTGGTGTTACAGTCGGAGCACGACCGATGGAACACATCTCCGTAGGTAGCGATGAAGTGGGGATTTCCCCGAACGACCTTTTCACGAGAGTACCATGAATATCAGGAATCCGCTAAAACACAGTATCTCCGACATCGCAGCGGCCGGGAAAAGGTCCTGAAAGAACAGCAAAGAAGGCTGAAGAGAATAGATCAGCCTGAAAGAAGTGCAGTTCTTCCGCAAATTGCTGCAGACTCAATCATGGGCCATCAACAAGTGTCAGCGTGCGAAACATTCAGAGAAACAATATTGATGTGGGCTTTCGGAGCCGAAGACCCACTCGTGTACCCTAGATGCCCGCACAACAAAAAGCTTTACGCCTCGCTTGGGCCAGTCAATACCAAAATTGGATTGTTGGTGACTGGAAAAATGTCACCTATCGGACGACTCTCGTTTCAAATTGTATTGAGCGAATGGACGTGTTCGGGTATGGTGACAATCTCGTAAATCCATGGATCCTTCATATCACCAGGGGACTGTTCAAGCTGGTGAAGGCTCTGTAATGGCGTGGGGTGTGTGAAGTTGGAGTGATATGGGCCCCTGATACGTCTAGATACGACTCTGACAGGTGACACATACGTAAGAATTCTGTCTGATCTCCTGCATCCATTCATGTCCATTGTGCATTCCGGCGGACTTGGGCAATTCCAACAGGACAATGCGACACCCCACACGTTCAGGAATACTACAGGGTGGCTTCAAGAAGACTATTATGAGTTTAAACACTTCCGCTGGCCATCGAACACCCCAGACATGAACATTATTGAACATATCTGTGATATCTTGCAACGTGCTGCTCAGAAGAGATCGCTACCCCCTCGTACTCTTACGGATTTATGGACAGCCCTGCATGTTTCATGGTATCAGTTCCCTCCAGCACCACTTCAGACATTAGTCGAGTCCATGATACGTCGTGTTGTGGCACTTCTGTGTGCTTGGGGGAGTTACAGAGTTGTACCATTTTCCCATTTTCTTTGGCTCTTCAGTATATATATATAATGTTTCCCATGTGCGCTCTCTTATGTCAATTGTTACTCATTGTATATACATTTTCTCATTTGCTGATATATTCTCAACTGCAGTGCATGTGCACTCATGTCACTTGTCAACATGATTTTTTGCAATTCTGTTTATTTGTTGTGAAAATGCTAAAGAGTTTTTCAGTGCATGTGCACTTATGTCATATGTTCTGTACTCATTGTATATATTTTTTTGCCCTTGTCTGATATATTTTGTACTAGGTGCATGTGCACCACATTTATCTCATGTTCTATATCTGTATATTCTTTGTAATTGTAAAGTTAATCATCATCATCATCATCATCATTTAATGCTGATTATGCCTTTCAGCATTCAGTCTGGAGCATAGCCTCCCTTATAAAATTCCTCCATGACCCCCTATTCAGTGCTAACATTGGTGCCTCTTCTGATGTTAAACCAAATACTTCAAAATCATTCTTAACCGAATCCAGGTACCTTCTCCTTGGTCTACCCCGACTCCTCCTACCCTCTACTGCTGAACCCATGGGTCTCTTGGGTAATCTTGCTTCTCCCATGCGTGTAACATGACCCCACCATCTAAGCCTGTTCGCCCTGACTGCTACATCTATAGAGTTCATTCCCAGTTTTTCTTTGATTTCCTCATTGTGGACACCCTCCTAATTAGTTAAGAAAAAATTTTGCCGCGCTTGGCAAGTCCAAATGACTCACCATCGCTGCCAAATTTTTGCCCCCCCAGTGGAGGTTTATGAAACGCGTACGTTTCATAGGCAGCGATGGCGAGCCGTAGAATCTCTCACCTGAGAGCATGTAGTCACTTCAGTTGCGAGAGAGTAATAGCGCGCGAGAGTGCAGTTCTGTTGCGAGGCAGTGGTGGTATGTAGGGAGTCACGAGAGCATGTGGTACAGTTGCGAGTTAGCTGTTGTGTGAGGAGTCGGCGGGCGCCGAATGGCTCTATGTTCGGGATTCAGGACAAGGTATATATTTTAAATAAGGTAATGAAGCAGCTTTGCGCTCAGCTAATAATGTATTGTAATTGTAATTAATTTGTTCAAGAATCGCCCCAATAATAATTTTGTTTTTTAAACCAATCATTTTAACAAACAATCCTTTTTGAAATAATATTTCCCTTGCATTTCCTGAAAGAAAAGTTTCCCTTAAATTCAAAATATATATATATATATTTGCGATCCATTTCCTCCAAGCTATGGCGAAAAATAAGAGCAGATGGAGTTTTACTGAGATAAGAATTAGAGTTTAATCAGGGCCTAAAGATCGACATTTCGGTCTATTTGCGTTTTCATTGTCAATGAGATTTCATTTCTTATTAAATTGACTTTCATTTTTTGGAGAGGTTACACTTAGCACGATTATAATTGTCATTTCAAATTATTGTCATTATAAGAAAATTTCTCTGGGAGGTTACAGTATTGTCTTTTTTCTCTTACATTTTTGTGGGGAGGCTACACTTGGCTCTATGTCCATTAACATTTAAAATATTTTCTTTTACATTTTTGCTGGGAGGTTACAACATGGTGATAGCATCACGTACACAACGTATAAAAGGACATTGCGTTGACTGAGCTGTTATTTGTACTCAGGTGATTCATGCGATTAAGTTTCCACTTGGCTGTGGCAGCGCGAAGGGAATTAAAATACTTTGAACGCTGACTGTACTTTGGAGCTAGACGCATGTGACATTCCATTTCGCAATTAGTTAGGAGATTAAATACTCCGGGATTCGGGGTGTCAATGGTATGCTGAGAATACCAAATTTTAGGCATTACCTGTCACCATGGGTAAGGTTTTGACCTACGGTCTTCACATATCGACCGAGAGCAGCGGAGTTTGCTTAGAGTTCTCAGTGCTAACAAAGAAGGAACTCTGCATAACCGCAGAAATCAATGTGAGACGTACGACAGCGCGGCTAAATGTTGGGTTAATGGGCTATCGCAGCAGGTGAACGAGGTGTGTGGCTTTGGTAACATAGCGTGCGGCGCCCCTCCTCGGCTCGTGATTATAAATTTTCGACTCTAGACGACTGGATAATCTTGGCCTTGTCAGATGAGTCCCGATTTCAGTTGGTAAAATCTGATGTTAGGTTTCGAGTGTGAACCCCAGTTGTTTCACAAGGTACTGTGCATCCTGGTGGAGGCTCCGTGATGAAGTGGGCTATGCTTACATGGAATGTACTGGGTTGTCTGGTCCAACTGAATCGATCACTGACTGGAAATGGTTATGTTCGGTTAGTTGGAGACTATTTGCCAACATTTATGTACTTCACAAGAAAGATGAAAGATTTCACAAAGAAAGATGAAATTTTTTTGGATGATAGTGTGCCATGTCACCGGACCACAGTTGTTCGCGATTCATGTGCAAAACATTCTGGACACCTTGAGCGAATAATTTGATCACCCAGCTCGCCTGACATGAATCCCATCGAACATTTATGGGGCCTAATCGAGAGGTCAGTTAGTGCACAAAGTTCTGCACCGGCAACACTTCCAAAATTATGCCAGCGTGGCTCAGAATTTCTGCAGGGACTTTCTACGAGTTGTTGAGTTCATGCCACGTGGAGCTGCTGCACTACCCTGGGGAAAAGCAAGTCCGACACGATATTAGGAGGTGCGACATGACCTTTGTCACCTTAGTGTACTACGCTTGTAGGCTGTACTCAACGAATGGCTGCAGTAGGCTAAAGGCAAGCAGACTGTGTGTTGTGGATGACGTGTCACGAGAATATTCTGTAGCGATATTTAGTAATTAAGTGATTACTCGCATATGTAATGCGATGTACCTGATCAAATATCAGAATGGGGACTGAAGCTTATATTGTCAGGTAACCTTTTGGCTGTATTGTATCCATTCATTGTATAAAAACAGAAGAAGAATTTGCTAAAAAGTTTGTAACTAAAAGCAGAATTGCCACTCGAAACAGTAACTTCCCCTATAGGCCAACTAGCATTTTACCCTTCTCCTCTGTCATGTATCTATAACTGACCAGCATTAACCACATGTTTGTTCCCATTGCTTCATCGTTCACAGTGATTTTTTTTCCTTGATTGTGATTTCATTCCCCTGCCCCATATGGGCAGGGGCGGGCTGTCAGCGGCACAATCCGCCGCTCTTCAGCCAAGTGACAATACAACTAATATGAGAATAAAATGTTACATGTAAGGCGATAAAAAAGGGGGACATAAAACAGAGTTAGGGGAGATAATGGAGGTAAAAATACACTGAAATGGAGACGTTCATGGGGGCAATTAAAAAAGTCGACATAAAGTTAAAAAACACAGCTGGCGATTCTTGAAACAGAAAGAAGACATTGAAGCCACGCACACAGGTTAAAAGTCGGCCACAGTACTAAAAACACTCAAGAACAACACACTTTACACCCACTTGGAGCACACGCAATGAAGAATAAAACTGCCAGGTTGGGCTTGCTGAGGGAGAGAATGGAAAGGGAGAGGACAGCAAGTCACAGCAGGGAAGGGGGCGGGATGAAAAGATTAGAGGTGTCAGCTGGTACACGAAGAGGCAGGAGACAGGTGGGGCAGGAGATGAAGAGGGAAGACAGGGCAGGAGGGAGTGCAGAGACACTGAAGCGAAGCACAAGAGGGAGTAGGAGGGGAAAGCCTCTCAGGAGAAGGGAGGGGGAGGAGAGGGAGGCCTGAGGAGGAGGCAGGACGAAGATGGGGTTAGAGTTGGTAGGAAGGGTATATGTCTTAGCGAAGCTCATCATCCGGGAGGGGTGGATGGTGGAAGTTGCATTGGGAAAGGAGGCGGAGGGTGTGGAGAGGATGAGACACAACGGTAAAGGCGTGGCAGTGGGCTGGGGGGGGGGGAGAGAGAGGGAGACACCAGGGGGTGAGGGGGATCAATGCAGTGGACAATATATAGTGTGCAGATGTGTTCAAGGAAAAGGAGAAAGTGAGGGAAGGAGATGAGGTCGTAGAGGATGTGCTATGGGGCGGAAGGCGGATGCGGAAGGCGAGGCGGAGCGCTAGCTGGGTCTGCTCGTATTTGGAAGGATTTATAGAACCTGGGAGGCGCGGAAATTCAAGCCACCCTGGCATAACAGAGGATGGGGCCGATCCACGATTTGTAGATGTGAAGGATGGTGGAAGGATGCAGACCCCATCTCCAGCCGGACAGGAGTTTTAGGAGGCATAGTCTGCTGTGAGCTCTGTGTTGGATGGTAAGGAGATGAGGAGTCTATGTGAGGTGGCGGTCGAAGGTGAGACTGTGGTATTTGAGGGTAAGAGTGAGGTGGATGGGACGGCCATAAATGGTGAAGTAGAAATCGTGGAAGGAGTGGGTGGTGCGGCCTATGATCATCACCTGGGTTTTGGAGGGGTTGATATGGAGGATCGTTCACACTGAAAATTTTCTCCCACTAATTCCTGTATGAAGTACATCGTATAGATCTTGACTGAGAATTTCGTGTCTGTGAGATACGTTGACAACAAGCGAATGTATTCTGTTTGCATTAGTATGAGGTTTGTTGTCTACGTATATGTAGAGTTACTCATAATTACTTCTAGGGATTTAAATGACGACTTCGTGAAAACTATAAAACATACACAAAAATATCACTTATTAGAGGACAGAGCAAGTTTCGAGTCTTTATACACGCTGTGGTGCAGTTGCACAGCATACCACTAGGTGACAGGTGTGTCCGAACAGGTAGATAGATCATCCGCTCCGTATTGTCTCACTAAATTAGTTCGTGTCTGCAGATGGGCAACCAATGTGCAGATGAACAAACTGAGCTGTTGTAGTTGTGACTTCCCAAGAGCCAGAGATAAACCCCACTTTAACTTAATGACGTTTGCCATGTCACAATCCAAGCCCATAATGAGCACCTTTCATTTAAATTAAAATTTTCGAAGCTCTATCGACTACTAGTAATGGGAATTTTTGTATTTCTTAACGAATCTTCATTTATTGAATAGACATCAACTTCGTCCGGTTGAAAGTAATGCCCCTTAAATATAGGCCCTAATACACTTGTGTTTGCGTTTTCTCTTATCCTGGAATCACTTCTGGAACTAAATTTTCTATATGGTGCTCAGTGTCTTCAGCGATTCTGTTTTCATCTCATCGACGACGTTCTTTCATGATTCTCTTCAGCACGGCGATAGATATAAGTGGCAGGAGGCTGCGTCTGGCCTATACGATAGCTGAGGCAACATTACGGTGTTGTTTGTTGCCAAAAATTCATGAGCAAGCATCGAGATGTGAGCGAGACAATTATCGTCACGCAGTTTTCACGAGTAGATCTGCCACAATTTTTGCCGTTTTCTTCGGATTACTCCACGCAAAGGACGCATAACTTCCATGTTTTATTCCTTATTTATCCTACGACCCTAAGGCAGGAACTTATAGCTGAGTAAAACAATGAGAACAACCTTGACATGTGATCTAACGTATCGAATTCTTTTCTCTGTCTTGGCTCTTGAGACAGGTTGCCCTGGTACGATTGGGCGTCACTTTCAACGTCGTATCCGTATACCCATGTTTCGTCACCTGCTAAACCTTCTGTAGAAGTTCTGGGTCGATGTCGACTTCATTCAGAAATTCCTGAGCGATGCGTGCGGGACATAATTTTTGGGCTAAATTAATCAATTTCAAAACAAACTTTTCTGCTAAAAGTTTCATGCCCGAAACATCTGAAAAATTTGCTTAGTGTGAGCCAAAGATATGCCGACATCATCAGCAGCCTCTCTGATGGTAATTCGGCAGTTTTCCAGAACCATTTTCCATATTTCTTACAAATTGTCGACAGTAATTGATATACTAGGGCGTCCAGGGTGTTCGTCATCTTCAATCTTCTTGGCTCTCTTTGAAACGTTTATATCACTCGTAAACTCTTGTCTTATACGTAGTTGATTCAACAAAAGCCACAGCCAACATTTCCTACTGCCGTAGGAAAACATGATCGTCATGCAGGCATCTATGTGGTCTGCCACCTTTGTACGATATCCCCTGGCCGTCAAGATGCCTTGCGTGGGTCCACTAGACCCATGAATCTCCACGTGAATGTTGCCCAGAGCATAATGGACCCGCCGCCGTTTTCCCTCCGTCCAACAGTACAGGTGTTAAGGAGCTGTTCCCTTGGAAGATGACGGATTCGCGTCCTGCCGTCGGCATAATAAGGAAGATAAAGGGGATTCATCAGACCATGCAACGTTCTGCCACTGCGTCAACGTCCAGTGCCGATGGTCACGTGCCCTTTTCAGATAAACTTGCCGATGTCGTGGTGTTCACATTGGCACATACGTGGGTCGACGGCTGCGGAGGCCCATTATTATGAGCGTTCGGTGCATTGTGTGTTCAGACACACTTGTACTCTGCCCAGCGTTAAAGTCTGATGTTAAGTCCGCAACAGTTCGCCGCTTGACAGGTTTCACCAGTCTGGCCAGTCTACGACGTCCGACATAAGTAATGAGGAGTGGCCTCCGAACCGAGCGACGTCTGGACGTGGTTTCATCTTGGTTTCGCCAGGTGCTCAAGACCACTCTTCGAACAGCCGAAAATTCGTGCAGTTTCCGAAATCCTCGTGCAGAGCCAGTGGGACAACAATCTGCCCTCGGTCGGAGACGGCATGGTTTCCCCTTTAAACACACGGACAGCATGCTCACTGATACCACATGCACAGGTCGTGTCTCTGACTAGCATTAATTCCTCGCCAGATGACGCTGAAATCGCTTGGACGTGTTTATATCAATAGTAGGTCGGTGATCATTATGTTCTGGCTGATCAGTGTATTTCCTTACGTGAAGCATTTGAGTTCACTGAGTGCTCTACAACCGTTCTGTTGTCCTCTACCGCTTTTCACGTAGTTGGTTAGGTCTCTCCCTTTCTCTTAATTTCCTCGGTATGTTACACATCTAATCCTGGTTACAACCTACAGGAACTATTCTGCTGTTGCTTTGCATGGTTTTCTTCGAGTCTTCTGCGAGATTTTCGTACAGATCGCACATTATCTTAATTTCTTAGTGTCGGCAATGTAAAGCAATGTTCCGGTTTGCGACACCATTTCACACAGAAATCTTTCACTACATTTGCGATCTTAGGCTTTACCAATATTCCATCAAGCTGAATGAAATTTTCACTCTACAGCGGAGTGTGCGCTGATATGAAACTTCCTGGCAGATTAAAACTATATGCTTGACCGAGACTCGAACTCGGGTCCTTTGCCTTCCGCGGGAAAGTGCACTACCAACTGAGCTACCCAAGCACGACTCACGCCCCGTCCTCACAGCTTTACTTCTGCCAGTACCTCGTCTCCTACCTTCCAAACTTCACAGAAGTTCTCCTGTGAACCTTACAGAACTAGCACTCCTGAAAGAAAGGATATTGCGGAGACATGGCTTAGTCACAGCCTGAGGGATGTTTCTAGAATGAAATTTTCACTCTACAGCGGAGTGTGCGCTGATATGAAACTTCGTGGCAGATTAAAACTGTGTGCCCGACCGATACTCGAACTCGGGACCTTTGCCTTTCGCGGGCAAAGCTGTGAGGACGGGGCGTGAGTCGTGCTTGGGTAGCTCAGTTAGTAGAGCAGTTTCCCGCGAAAGGCAAACGTCCCGAGTTCGAGTCTTGGTCCAGCACACTGCTTTAATCTGCCAGGAAGTTTCATAGCAGCGCACACTCCGCTGTAGAGTGAAAATTTCATTCTAGAAACATCCCCCAGGCTGTGGCTAAGCCATGGCTCCGCAATGTCCTTTCTTTCAGGAGTGCTAGTTCTGCAAGGTTCGCAGGAGAGCTTCTGTAAAGTTTGGAAGGTAGGAGACGAGTTACTGGCAGAAGTAAAGCTGTGAGGACGGTGCGTGAGTCGTGCGTGGGTAGCTCAGTTGGTAGAGCACTTGTCCGCGAAAGGCAAAGGTCCCGAGTTCGAGTCTCGGTCCGGCACACAGTTTTAATGTGCCAGGAAGTTCCATCAGGCTTTTTGTTTTGACGTCATATACATTTGGGCTACTAGAGTTTCCGGCCAGACACCTGACCTTATCAGCTTGGTCCAGTAGTCTTTCATGAATTCAACAGTGTACGGGGGGAGTCACTAACTGTTGCCACCAAGAATAACTCCGAAAGTATGATAGGAGCAGAAAAGTTTCTGGAACAAAAGTTGCATGGGACAACAGGGGCCATAATATGACATTGGTTTTTTGTGCTAGGTGGGGTCGCTTCAGTGATATGAAGGTCCACCTACTTTTTTTATGGGATGCTATAGTTTGGTACTTATTTTCTGATAGCGGCTATCGAGACGACTTCAATGATGTAAAATCTTTGAAGGTCAATGAAGATCACAAGCCGGCCGGAGTGGCCGTGCGCTTCTAGGCGCTCTGACAATTCTCCTTCGTGTATCATGCAAAGAGTAAATATTCGGCGAATACGGCGTACCCATCTAACGTGCCATTGATATGTAAACACAATTCTACGGTTTCGCAATACAACACTAATAGGAACGGTAAGACTTGAACGGTCGAATCAAGCGAATGTGAATGTCGTATTCCTTGGAAGAACAAGTCGATATGCTTCTCATTTACGGAGAATGCCAACGAAATTCAGGGAGAGCTAGAGACTTACACGCTGAAAGATATCCTGAACATATGCCCCCTATTTATTTACTGACGAGGCTACATCCACGAACCATGGAAATGTTAATTTGCATAACACGCGTTATTTGGCAACTGAAAATCCATGTTGCCTGCGGCAAGTTGCACACCAAAAATCGTGGTCGGTAAGTGTATGTTGTGAGATTCTGGAGGACAGAATTATAGGCCCTTATTTCATTCAAGGAAATCTTAATGGCAGGACGTACACCACATTCCTGTAAGAAACATTAGGTCTATTATTGGAGAAATACCTTTAGAAACAAGGAACGGAATATAGTATCAACACAATGGTTAGAAACGAGTTGCAGAGACAATTCCCAAATCGTTGGATTGGACGCGGAGGAGAGGTGTCGTGGTCAGCTAGTTTGCTAGACTTCACGCCTCTGGATTTTCTCCTGTGGGGATTCGTAAAAGACATTGTTTATAAAGACGTTCCAGCTACACCTGAAAATATGCGAGAGAGAATTGTCAGAACATGTGCTTCGCTAAATGCCGATGTGATAAGGAATACCACTCAGTAATATGTGAACTGCAGCACAAGTACCAGTAACAGACCGTATATGCATTTAAGATAATACGTAAGACTCAACAGAAGCGTATTCGACGTGTACTCACAAATGAGAACCCTAAACCGGAGACTAGATTTTCTGAATATTCTAATGCATCTAGATTCCATAATTCAGCGCTGTAACAGATATCGAGTCTTCGCTGCTATAAGAGGCAGAGTGCTTTCACTCTGATTCTTATGGGCTAGTATTTTGGGCGACTTAGCATTTGTAAAGAAAATTTTGATACTGAAAATTGACTTTGAAATATAACTTTGTTGTACTGTTATCAACATTTTAAACAATAAGATTCTGACTCAACAGTTTCACAACCCGTCCATAAATCCTCTCACGACGTTTCTACCAGATAATGCTTCAGTTCAAGGGCTAATAACATCCGTAATTTCAGTAGCGAAGGAAAATATCGTGATTACTCTCGCCTGAGACTAACATCGATTCTTAAAATTGGAGAATAGCACAACTTACTGACTACAAGAAACACGACAGCAAAACAGATATTAAGGAAAATTCATATACGAATGTTATTGTCAATTACTTTCCATATCTCTTTTTCAGAAATTGTTTGATATTTATTGCAAAGGAAGTAACACGTTTTAGCGTATACACAATTTTGGCATAGTAGGTAATGGAAATATATATATACAGGGTGTCCCAGCTATCTTGTCCACCCAAAATATCTCTGGAACAATAACAGCTATTGGAAAACGACTTTCACCGGTATCAATGTAGGGCTGGGGCCCATGAATGTACATATTTGGAAACGTTCTAAAACGAAAGCATATGTGTTTTTTAACACAAACTTATGTTTTTTTTAAAAATAGGGAACAAGCTATAATGAATGGTATATATATATATATATATATATATATATATATATATATATATATATATATATATATAAATTCAGCTCCTCTCCACATTCTTTCCTTAGTGTGGCAATCCGTTCGATATTTTGTATACATTTTTTAAATGTATTTATGCTCTGTACAACGCCGTCTCTTACTTTCATAAGGAAAATATCTGACGTTTACCGTTAGAAAAGTCACAGAAAAAAAATTTTCAGCAGATGCTGTTCTACATCCTTGTCACATGACCCCTTTTTTGTAGTTTATATAGTTTATTCACGGTCTTCATTCTCTTCTACTTAATTTATTCAGTATTTAAACTAGATTCGTGGAGTATTATAAGTCCTGAGGTTTATTTTAAAATTGTCTTTTCTGGTTTCGTGTCCTGTACCGCCTGATGCAATTGAGAACGTAACATAATGCGGCATAAGATCTTGTTCATTTGACTGTTGTATCAGATTATGGTACTGACTCAGTTATTTGTTTTATACTGCTGCCGCCATTGGCTCAAATGGCTCTGAGCACTATGGGACTTAACATCTGAGGTCATCAGTCCCCTATAACTTAGAACTAGTTGACCTTAACTAAGCTAAGGACATTACACACATCCATGCCCGAGGCAGTATTCGAACCTGGGACCGTAACGGTCGCGCGGTTCCAGACTGAAGCGTCTAGAACCGCTCGGCCACAACGACCGGCGCAGCCACCATTATTTCATTGATATATAACTTAGTCATCGACTCAATTTACTTCAGTGGTTGGTTTCTTTGTATTATATATTTGTTTGAATCATATTACTAATATGTTTAATTAACACACAACATATATTTGCATTATTTTATTCGATAGCATTCACGCCGCTAGGTGAATTTATTATGTTAATGTCAGTACAGATTACGTTTTGAATTATACATTTTGCTTAAGGCATCTGCGTCTCGGTATTGTTCACTCGTTTGGTCTGCAGAACTCCAAACTTACAACAGTAGTGTTCTGTATCACGAAGGCGTTATGCCAAAAGCGTATGTGGTCTGTTGTTGTGGTCCTCAGTCCGAAGACGAATTTCATGCTATGCTCCACCCTACTCTGTCTTGTGCAGACCTTTCTATCTCTGAATGGCTACTGCAAACTACATCTACACTCCTGGAAATGGAAAAAAGAACACATTGACACCGGTGTGTCAGACCCACCATACTTGCTCCGGACACTGCGAGAGGGCTGTACAAGCAATGATCACACGCACGGCACAGCGGACACACCAGGAACCGCGGTGTTGGCCGTCGAATGGCGCTAGCTGCGCAGCATTTGTGCACCGCCGCCGTCAGTGTCAGCCAGTTTGCCGTGGCATATGGAGCTCCATCGCAGTCTTTAACACTGGTAGCATGCCGCGACAGCGTGGACGTGAACCGTATGTGCAGTTGACGGACTTTGAGCGAGGGCGTATAGTGGGCATGCGGGAGGCCGGGTGGACGTACCGCCGAATTGCTCAACACGTGGGGCGTGAGGTCTCCACAGTACATCGATGTTGTCGCCAGTGGTCGGCGGAAGGTGCACGTGCCCGTCGACCTGGGACCGGACCGCAGCGACGCACGGATGCACGCCAAGACCGTAGGATCCTACGCAGTGCCGTAGGGGACCGCACCGCCACTTCGAGCACATTAGGGACCCTGTTGCTCCTGGGGTATCGGAGAGGACCATTCGCAACCGTCTCCATGAAGCTGGGCTACGGTCCCGCACACCGTTAGGCCGTCTTCCGCTCACGCCCCAACATCGTGCAGCCCGCCTCCAGTGGTGTCGCGACAGGCGTGAATGGAGGGACGAATGGAGACGTGCCGTCTACAGCGATGAGAGTCGCTTCTGCCTTGGTGCCAATGATGGTCGTATGCGTGTTTGGCGCCGTGCAGGTGAGCGCCACAATCAGGACTGCATACGACCGACGCACACAGGGCCAACACCCGGCATCATGGTGTGGGGAGCGATCTCCTACACTGGCCGTACACCACTGGTGATCGTCGAGGGGACACTGAATAGTGCACGGTACATCCAAACCGTCATCGAACCCATCGTTCTACCATTCCTAGACCGGCAAGGGAACTTGCTGTTCCAACAGGACAATGCACGTCCGCATGTATCCCGTGCCACCCAACGTGCTCTAGAAGGTGTAAGTCAACTACCCTGGCCAGCAAGATCTCCGGATCTGTCCCCCATTGAGCATGTTTGGGACTGGATGAAGCGTCGTCTCACGCGGTCTGCACGTCCAGCACGAACGCTGGTCCAACTGAGGCGCCAGGTGGAAATGGCATGGCAAGCCGTTCCACAGGACTACATCCAGCATCTCTACGATCGTCTCCATGGGAGAATAGCAGCCTGCATAGCTGCGAAAGGTGGATATACACTGTACTAGTGCCGACATTGTGCATGCTCTGTTGCCTGTGTCTATGTGCCTGTGGTTCTGTCAGTGTGATCATGTGATGTATCTGACCCCAGGAATGTGTCAATAAAGTTTCCCCTTCCTGGGACAATGAATTCACGGTGTTCTTATTCCAATTTCCAGGAGTGTATTTGAACATTATTTCTGTATTCAGTTTACGGCTCCCACTACTATTTACGCTGTTCACACTACCCTCCGTTACAAGCTGAGTACATGCCTCAGGATATGTCCTATCAACTGATCCTATTTTCTAGTCAAATTGTACCATAAATTTAGTTTTTATCCAGTTAGATTCAGTAGCTCCATATTAGCTACTCCATCTACCAGTCTAGTTTATAATTCTTCTATAGCACCCCGATTCCAACTGCTTACCGTCCGTATAGGGCCCCACTCCAGATAAGTTTCTTCAGAAAACTTTACATTAGATGTTAACAAACTCCTCGTCTTCAGAGATGCATCTCTTGCTATATCCAGATTGTATGTCGTATCATCTCTGCTTCAGTCATCATTTCTTATTTTACTGCACAAATCGCAGAATTCATCTACTACATTTAAAGTCTCATTTTATAATCTAATACTTTCAGCATCGTCTAATTTGTTCGAATTTTGTTGATGTTCACCTTATAATTTCACTAACCAATCTTCCAAATTTTGGGCGTCTTTGAACAAAGTACAATACCATCAGAGAATTTAAAGGTTTTTATTTCTTCTCCGTGAACTTTAACCCGCTACCCAAATTTGCCCCTTGCTTAGTTTCACTGTTTCTTCAATGTATAGTTTGAGTAGCATCGGGGATAGACTATAGACCCACCTCACTCTATTCTGAAGTACTGCCTCCCTTTCGTGTCCTTCGAAACTTGTAACAGCGGTCTATTTTCTGTACAAGTTATGTACATAGCCTTTAGTTTATTGTGAAAATCTTTCTCTAAACCCACAAATGCTAAAAAAGTAGGTTCCCCTTTCTTCAACCTACGAGGGCGCGCTGAAAAGTAATGACTCCTGATTTTTTATGGAAAAAATTGTAAAGCTCTTTGGATA
This sequence comes from Schistocerca cancellata, assembly GCF_023864275.1. Taxonomy (NCBI): domain Eukaryota; kingdom Metazoa; phylum Arthropoda; class Insecta; order Orthoptera; family Acrididae; genus Schistocerca; species Schistocerca cancellata. Next base: position 711,068,126 of record NC_064630.1, read on the forward strand.
AAACGAAGTTGATTAACATTCCACACTCTAATCTTCAAGTCTACATATTTGTTTCTCAACCTAGTCACCCTGGCGATGAACACATTTCTCCCAACGGGACACCAGTCTGTTGACACAGGCACTGTAGCCTGTTTGACTTTACTGACGGAACCACTGCCTCACCTCTACTTATACCGCTTCATTGGCTATCGAAGTGTAGTCCTAGAAGGTGTTTTTAAGTTTCGTAAACAGATGAAAGTCGGATGGGGCATGTGTGGAATGTATGCAGGATGATCGATGACCGTGAATTCAAGACGTCGGATGGTTGCAGATGTCGCAGCGCAAGTGTGTGGTCTGACATTACCATGATGAGAAGAGGGTGCTAGGTGTGTGGGAGAACTCTTAGAATTCGTGCTTTCAATTTTCTGTACTTCTCGGTACCTTCCAGAGTTCCTTTTGGCAGAAATATCCAATGCCCCACAACACTGTGGGCAGGACTCTGCATGCTGATGGCATTATCTTGAACTTTTCTTGGCGTCAATGACTCTCTGTAGCAGGACTCCATTAATGATCTCTTGATTCCATGGTCAAAATGATGAACCCATCTTTTATTAATTGTCACAAAGTTGTTGAAGAACCCATCATCCTCACGCTGAAAAAGTAAAAGAAATTGTTTACAAACGTACAACCACCTCTGTTCCATCTCAGGAGCGAGCATTCGAAGCACTCAACGCGCACCCAGTTTTTCGTACCGCAGTTCTCAGTGATGATGGCTGGTACACGCTCTCGTGATAAGCCGAACTTACCTGACAGCTGTTGAGTTCCTCAACCGGATTCCGATGAGTCTCGTCGGTTTCTTTACGCTGTCGTCTACTCCGAGCTCTGTCACACACGTTGAGGTTGCCATCACGGTTTCCTGTGATAGCACCACGGACAACCCAACGCCGCACTTTACTGATGTAGATACAGTTATCACAGTACACAACTTTCATTCTTCTATGGATTTGAATTGGAGGTACGCTTCCTGCAGCTAGAAACTCGATTACAGCACGCTGTTGCTCACGCAGTGACACAGTTACATTACACACCACCATGTTAGGCGCTACGATTCAGAACCCTCTAGCGGCAGGGGGTTGTAACTTGCATCAGCGAAGCGGGAAAGTCGATCAAGGAATGTATATGTCATTTAATACATCTACAGATATTGAGAGCAGAATGAAATAATCCGGAGAAATTATCTTTCAGCTCGGCGAGGAATATTCTAAGATATGACATAGTGTTAGATTTCTTTTACATTTTTCTGCATGTTTCCGGAATCCAATGTGATCTTTCTCTAGGTCTGCTCTTCTAAAAAAATTTTTCACTGATTTAAAACCATTACTGATTAAACTGATGGCAGTACTCATCGGCGTTCCTTGGATTCTGAATTATTTCATTCTCCTAGAAGTCTGGGATTATTTCGCCCGTCTCATATGTCTTGAACGTCAGTGTAATATTTTGCCGTCGTTTCCCTCTATGGTGCAGTTTTGCGTGAGTGTTCAGTGTTGTGCATCCCCTTTCAGTGTTGCCAACAGACACCATTCTGTTGTTAGGAGTGTTTTTTTCTTTAAACCCTTGTGAACAGAAACAAACTAGACTGCCGCCGTATTTCCTTAATTGTGCCTGTCTAATTGCTATGTGTTTTAATCAGCGTCACCTACCCTTTGTTTTTTTTGTTTTGTTTTCACTTTGCAGCTTTTCGCCATATTGCAGTTTTAGCCAGTCACCGTTTTGTCGCCTGTTTACATTGTTTTATTACCTCCTCAATATCTGAAAATGTTTTATCATCTGTAGGCTGCAGAGCGGCATATTACGTTGCCGCCAACCCCCCCCCCCCCCCTTGGGGGAATGGAAATGTAATGAAGGAAAAAAAATGTAAAGTGGATCTGGATAATTCTGAGGGGATGTCGCCAGCTGTAGGGACCTTTTTCCCTCTTAGATATTTCAATACTGATTCAAATCCTTCTCGCAATATTATTATGTCCCAAACATATCTTATCTATTTCCTCTTCCCGTTGTGCTTCTCCGCAAGTCTGCTTCCCTTGTAAAGACCCTTTAAGCACTGAAGTGACAAAGAAACTGGTATTAGGCACGTGTATTCAAATACAGAGATATGTAAAGAGGCAGAATATGGCGTTGCAGCCGGGAACGCCTATACGAGACAACAAGGATCTGACGCAGTTGCTACATCGGTTTCTGCTGCTACAGTGGCACGTTATCAAGATTTCACTGAGTTTTAACGTATTATAATCGGTATACGAGCGATGGTACACACAATCGCCGAGGTAGTTATTGACGAATGTACCGTGAATATCAGGAATCCGGTAAAACATCAAATCTCCGACAATGCTGCGGCCGAAAAAGATCCTGCAAGAACGGGACCAACGACGACTGAAGAGAATCGTTCAACGTCACAGAAGTGCAAGGCTTCCGAAAATTGGTGCAGATTTCATTGCTGGGCCATCAGTAAGTGTCAGTGTGCGAACCATTCAACGAAACATCATCGATATGGGTTTTCAGAGCCGAAGGCCTACTGGTGTACTCTTGATGACTACACGATACAAGGCTTTAAGCCTCGCCTGGGCCCGTCAACGACAATGGGCTGTTGATGACTGGAAACATATTGCCTGGTCGGACGAGTCTCGTTTCAAATTGTATAGAGCGGATGGACGTGTAGGGTTATGCAGACAGCTTCATGAATCCATGGACCCTGCATGTCAACAGAGGAGTGTTCAAGCTGGTAGATGCTCCGTCATGGTGTGGGGTGTGTACAGTTGGAGCGATATGGGATCCCTACTACCTCCAGGTACAACTCTAACAGGTGACACGTATATAAGCATCCTGTCTCATCACCTGCACCCATTCATGTACATTTCTTCTGAGATTAACACTTCCGCTGACCATGAAACTAGCCAGACATGAACACTGTTGAGCATATTTAGGATGCCTTGCACGTGCTGTTCAGAAGAGATCTCCATCCCCACGTATTCTTATGGCTTTATGGGCAGCCTTGCAGAATTCATGGTGTCAGTTTCCTACAGCTCTACTTCGCACACGTCGTATTGCTGCACTTCTACGTGCTCGCGGGGCCCCACACCTTATTAGACAGGTGTACTAGCTTTTTGGCTGTTCAGTGTATATTGCTTTTATCTTTCAGTTATCACTCCCTTGCTTAGTACTGACATTCTACCTAAGCTCTTAATAATCATACAGCTGCTTCTCTTTACTCCACATGTCTCCGTAATTCTCCTATAGGCTGCATTGTTATGGACTGAATAAAAATATGGAAACACAGCGAGAAATGTGTGAACATAAATGCAGCTGCTAGCGAAGCCTATAGGTAGCGCTGTTGTTTTCTACCACGAACGGTACCTGTGTCATGACCTCAGTACGCTGCAAGTTTAAACCGTTGTCAGTAGAGTCTTCTGTGTAGCTGCGAGTGCATTGTGTAGGAGATAAGTGAATTCGAACGAAGGCAAATATTGCTGGTGCTCGCACTGTGAGTGCTTCCGTAACCTAGGTAGGCGAAATTTTTGGTGCGTCTAGAGGCACCATATCGAAGATAAACGGGAATAACATCGTACGCTAAGCCACAGCCCGGCCGCAAGTGTGTGATCGTCAATCAGAAAGATTATGACAAACAGTTCTGAAGATGACGGTGGCAAAAGTCACTGTACACCTGAGTATCGCATTCGCGAACATTGCGAGCACCAATGCAATAGAAAGAGTGTTTCATACGCAGGGAACTGCTGGGCGAAATGGAATTTTAAAACCACTTACAGGTGATCCAAGCGGCCGTAACATGAACCTGTGGTACCAAAGTCATAAAACCTCAACTGTGGGACCATAAAGGAAAGCCAGGTCATCGGATGAACCTCACTTCACACTGTTCTGGCCTCTTCGTTATTCTGTGAGGTAGCATTACTGCCAAGTAATAAATGACCATTTTCACTGATCAGGTCCTACCGAGCTCCTGTGCTCGTTCTCAGTGGTGATTCTGTGTTCCAAGGGAAAAGGGCCCCTGTTAACACTAATCATATCTTCCATGACTAAACACGCGAACTGAATTGTCACCTTTCCCCTGGCCGGCACCGTCACCAGACCCCAAAATCATTGTCCACTTGTGAAACTCTTTGGAGAGAAATGTACTTGAGCGCTATCCACCTTCATCATCGTTGCCCAAAGTTGGCACTATTTAACAGTAAGAATGGTATAACGTCCCCTTGAAAAGGTGTTGTCCTTTAGATTATCCCACACTTTGTCCAGTTTTCGTGTTTTTATCTTGGTCATGCATGTTTATACAACCTTGGATTTTTCCTCTAGACATTATAGCTCGTCCATATTGCATTTTCAGCCAATATTATTTTTAGAAGTTCATTTGGTGTCTCCACATCAAATATCTGAGACTCTGTAAAAGTCTTTGTCGTTGTGTACTAGGATACGGTCCGGACCGTAAGCTCAGCCGTTCAGGCGATGTTGGGACCCAAATGGAACACCACATATGTACTATGCGCCTCCTTTTGCACTATATTAGATGAGCAACGGGTAGTTTGTTTTGAAGACGAGACGTTGTGCGAAAAAAGAATCATAAAATCTCACCCCACCGTCACAACCTTCGCTATGCTCGCGCCAAAGGCGCCGTCTTTTGTATTTTTTTTTTTTTTCTGATCCGGCAGATGAGTCGCACACGCGTTGGGTGTCGCCTCACTTTTGCGTGACGTGTGAGAGTCAGCGCTGTACGTGGCGGAATTCGTGGCGGCGTTTCTGAAGGGCGTTAAAGCAGAGGGATGACATTTCGCAAGCAAGCGAAGGGCCTGCCAGGAGTGTGTTGTGTGTGTGTGTGTGTGTGTGTGTGTGTGTGTGTGTGTCGCACGCCTGCGCCTTATTGTACGCGGCTTCGCTTCTCCTTTTTTATTTCCTTTTTTTTTTTTTTGCCACTCCTCTGCGTAAATGGATGTCAACGCGACAACAAAAGTGATGAGAAAGAAAAGACAGGGAACGCGGGAGATGAAGAGGAAAAGACTTCGCCTGCGTCGTAACAAATGAAGTGCCATATGGTGGCTAACTGCGAGAAAAAAGGGAAAAATGAGAAGAAGAGGTAATGGGCGGATGAAGGGCGGAGGGGGTTGGAGGGGAGGGAGCTGGTGGAGGGAGGCAGCGGCTGTCGACTCGGGGCGGCGCGCCTTTGTGTGTCGCATTTCTGACGCGCTAGCGACTGCCGGGACACTGGCAGCTCTGTCGTTGCTGGCCGAATGGCCGAGGTGGTGTGCGGATAGGACATCGGACTTCCTATCGGGAGGACAGCCGTTCATATCCTGCCCAGTCACTCACATTTAAAGTTAACGTGACTTTCCAAAACCGCTTAAAGCGAATGTCTTGATAATTCCGTTGATGGCAAACCGGCCAACATCCCTCCCCGACCCCAAGTTGCACTTTGTGTCTAATGCCCCTCTCGTTCACGGGAAGGAAAACAGTATTCTTTTCTGCCTGCAACCGTGGTCGAGGTTGAATGGGTAAAGTACGTTAGGGTGGCGTTATCTGATGAACCACTGAACAGAAGTGTGGAAAAAAAACCGACTTGATTTCGGACCTGGTGGTCCATAATTTAAGAACGAAGTTACGGTGTAGTTCGTGGAGAAAAGACGATACTCGACGGAGCGCCTATAAGTTAGCCCACGATGACAGTACAAGTGGTACTGAATTGACGGTTAGACATTGATTGTAATAATTTTCGGCAGCGGAACAGTATCACAGATACACTAAACCAAGCTGTTCTTGTTTTCCTTGTCCGAAGACTGGTTTTCTGCAGCTTTCCATGCTATTCTAACCTGTGAAAGACTCTTCTGCTCTTCTTCTCGGAGTACATTCTGCGACCTGCATCCATTTGACCTGCTTACAGTATTCATTATTTGGTCTTCCTTGTAACCTACCCGCCGATAAAAAACTGGAAATTCTATGATCCTTCAGATATTGTTACATCAACCGATCCCTTCTTTTTTGTCTAGTTAAACCATAAATTTCTTTTCTCAACAATACCTCTAATATTCAGCGTTCTGCTATTGCAGTAAATTTCAGATCTTCTATTGTCTTCTTGTTTCAACTTCTGTGCTTGGGTATTCTCCAGATATATACTTTTCTGAAAAGACTTCCTAGCTCTCTATTATCGATGTAATCAAATGTCTCTTCTCGAGTAACGCTTTCCTTGCTACAGTCAGTCTGCATTTAATAACCTCTCTATTTTCCGTATCATCAGTTACACTGTCACTGAAAATGCACAACTCATCTATTTCTTTCGGTTTTTCAGTTCCTAAAACTACATTCCCCATCTCTCCATTAACTGACTCTATTACGCTTAGTTACCACATTTTATTTATGTTGATGCTCCTGTTATAATCTCTTTGCAAAACACTATCCATTCCCTGCAACTGCTCTTCCTAATCCTTTGCTGCGTCTGACTCATTTAAAGTCAGGAAACCTAGCAGTTTTCATATATTATCCTTGATCTTTAATTCTCCTCTAAATATTTCTTTTCTTACCATTACATCAGGATACCACTGCAGTTTCTGGGTGAGGCAAGGATGTAAAAACCAGGAAGTGATAAAATAGGAGCCGGCCGGAGTGGCCGAGTGGTTAAAGGCGCTACAGTCTGGAACCGCAGGACCGCTACGGTTGCAGGTTCGAATCCTGCCTTGGGCATGGATGTGTGTGATGTCCTTAGGTTAGTTAGGTTTAAGTAGTTCTAGGGGACTTAGGACCACAGCAGTTCAGTCCCATATTGCTCAGAGCCATTTGAACCATTTTTTGATAAAATAGGTGGTATAATTCCAAGAACAGATAAGACTTCCAGAGTATCAGATCACACCTGAGGCAACTGGTTGAAGGCACCTCCCACACCCCAGAACCACAAACTTGCTCACACACCCCTCTCCCATCCTCTCCCCACCCCCTCCACTCTGGTCCAATATGATTCAAGCTTCCAGCCTATAACTAGAACCTTTGCAATGGCCTCTTCATTCGAAGTCTGTGCACCACAGTGAGAGGATCAGCTGTCCAACTTGGTGTGTAATTTTGACAGCTAATTCGTACTCCATTGTGGATTATCACGTTTGTAACATTGCTGATTGACAGGAAGCAAGTTGTTCTGTCGGTCGGTCTGTGGCTGCTCCCCCGCCCCCTCCCCCGCAGTTTGGTTCCGACAGATCAAGTATAGTTGGGCTCACCACCTGCCTCACTCACCTAAGTGAACGTGCCTTTAAAGATCATGGTAATATATTTTGAAATTTTGAACTTTGATTGTGGCCATCAGCCATTGTCATTGCATCTTCCATATGTTGTTTCATTACGTTATTTTATTGCTGTCTTAATTGGATTTTTACCTTGTTCATTTTTAAGGTTTATTGTTGTTAAACATGCTGGCCTTCTGCCTTTAAAGGTCTATGGTAATATATTCTAGAATTTTGGAACTTAATTGTGGCCGTCAGCCATTTGTATTGCACCTCGCGTATGTTGTTTTTGAATTATTTTATTGCTATCTTAATTTAATTTTTATCTTGATAAGATTTCTTGTTGGAGGCCTTCAGCCGTGAAAGGGCTGCTAAATTACAGTACATGACAATTAGAAGCAGAAACTGACCTCAACCCTTGGCCCTTTCCACAATCGTATCACCTTTTCTGCCTAGCGGGTTTAGCGGGCGTTTCAGGTTATATACCGAAAGGTTGTTACTTACACATTCCCTATTTCGGCAATCAACGTTTCTGAATCATTTATGAAAATTCAAGTACTGTAAATATTGTAAACGTACAGAGACATGTAAAACCTGAATGATTACACCATTAATTATACAAATAAAGATTGGAGACACATGAATAAGTAAGGCAGAAGTAATGCAGATGCTTTCTGAAGATGATATCTGTTCTCTCGGACATGTCCTGTGACCGTGCAGCTCCCTAGAATGAAATGATGGTTAAATGAAGACCCTAAGCTGCCGACAGGCGTTGATATTCATCAACGGGGAGAGTTGAAACTGTATGCCCCAACCGCGACTCGAACCCGAGATCTCTTGCTTACACTGCAGACGCTCTTACCATCTGAGCCACCGGGGGCACAGAGGATAGTGCGACTACAGGGATTTATCCCTAGCTCGCTGCCCTAGAAACCCACACCCCCAACTTAATGCCCACACACTACGTTCGAAGTGCCCCTGCCCGTTATAGTTAGGGCTATTAGTTATATAGTTAAGGCTAACTGGCCATTGACCTTCTTCTGTGCGGATGCACACGCATTGCCCGAACTCTTACGGGACTCGGTCAGATTGTCTGCCGCGAGTAATGAGTATAATGGGCACCGGCACTACGAATATAGTGTGTGGATATTAAATTGGTAATGTGGGTCTCGCGGGGAGGCTGCAAGGGATAAATCCCTGCAGTCGCACTATTCTCTGTGCCCTCGGTGGCTCAGATGGGAAGAGCGGCTGCAGTGTAAGCAAGAGATCTCGGGTTCGAGTCGCGGTCGGGCATACAGTTTCAACTGTCCCCGTTGATGAATACCAACGCCTGTCGGCAGCTTAGGGTCTTCATGTAACCATCATTTCATTCTAGAGAGCTGCGCGGTCACAGGACATGTCCGAAAGAACAGATATCATTTTCAGAAAGCATCTGTATTACTTCTCAGATGGATGCCGGCGCGCAGGAAATGTCCGAAAGAACAGATATCATTTTCAGAAAGCATCTGCATTACTTCTCAGATGGATGCCGGCGCGGTAGCTCGGCGTATAGTGTCGCCTTCCACGTCGAGCGAGCAGGTCGTAGTTAACATCCGCCTGTGCCCCAGCGCCGCTCGTGTCGAGGCTACTCAGTCTTGTTGCTGTATCGTCCGGAGTCACTTCGTATTTGCTTAGCGGAATTTGTTGTCGTTTTCCTCTTCGCAGTGGTGTTTTCTGCCCGCGCCATGGTGTCTGTCGAGTCTCCTAAATCTGTTCCTCGTCGAGCTACTGTTCGTTTCAGTTTTGACAAGAGTACGCGTCGTGTTCAGCCCGGCTCTTTCGGAATTCACGATTGGTTGGCTGATGTTATCCGTTTTACACCTGATCAGCTGCTTACTTTGATTCTGATTTGTATGCGTTCTATGTGAAGTTTTATGATCCTGTTCAAATAGAGTGCCTTCTCTCCCGGGTTGGTTCTAAAGTGTGGTTTACACATCGAGATGGTTCCGTTAGTCAAGTCCTCCTTGAAAATGCGGCACTCACGTATACTCCGGTTACAGTTTATAACCTTCCTCCTGAAGTGGGCGATTCGTTTCTTAAAACAGCGTTGCTTCCGTATGGAGCAATACGTCATATCCGATGGGAACGCTGGTCAACAGAACATCGCTTCCAGTGTTATAATAGTTTCCGGACTGTGGACATGCGCGTTAAAAAGAATATTGCTTCCCACTTAACTGTTTGTGGCCGGCCGGTGTGGCCGTGCGGTTCTAGGCGCTTCAGTCTGGAACCGCGTGACCGCTACGGTCGCAGGTTCGAATCCTGCCTCGGGCTTGGATCAGTGTGATGTCCTTAGGTTAGTTAGGTTTAAGTAGTTCTAAGTTCTAGGGGACTGATGACCTCAGATGTTAAGTCCCATAGTGCTCAGAACCATTTGAACCATTTTGAACTGCTTGTGGTTACCGGATTCTTGTTACGTACACAGGGCAAGAAGGAACCTGTTTTCTTTGTAACGAAAGCGGTCATCTCAGATCCGATTGCCCGCGCCCTACTACGGTTCTGATGTCGTCTTATCAACAGCGTCTTCCTTTAACAAAGAAAAAATAATAATATTAATAATAATGCGTGTGAAATCTTATGGGACTTAACTGCTAAGGTCATCAGTCCCTAAGCTTACACACTACTTAACCTCAACTATCCTAAGGACAAACACACACACCTATGCCCGAGGGAGGACTCAAACCTCGGCTGGGATCAGCCGCAACTTCCTTTAACATTAGCAGACATAGTGTCTTCGCAGTGTAAAGACAATCTCCAGCTTTAAGTGATGTTGCGGCAACATTACCCCCTACTCCTCGAGAATTCCTACCGTTACCGGCGTGTCCAAGTGCGGCCTCTGTCTATGAGGGGACGACGGCTCCTGCAGCGCAAGCCAAACGCCGGGGGACTGACGGTAAAGATTTGGAGAACGCCTCACTCTAGACTCGTTCTTTTGATACGGCGTTGACAGAGGGTGCACCTTCTGGCAGTAATGAGTAGTCTAATGGCGTTGATTGTGATTCCAGTATTACCATATATGATGTAGCTGCTTCTGTTGATGTTGAAATGTGTGTTGTATCTACGTCCCCCACTTCACCTGTAGACGCGACGGTTCCCGTGAGTTCGGTTGTTGCAGAGACGTTGCCTGCTGGCCTGTCTTTACAGTGTTCCAGAGAAATACCTTCCCTGCTCCATGCTGAGACTGTGGGGTAACGGGATTCTGCGGGTTCTCATCCTGATGGTCAGGTGATACAATCCGATACCGGCACTGCCTTACCTGTCTCTTCTGTACGTGATGTTGCTGTTGGTCGTTCCGAGATGTGCTCCCCGATTTCCGATGAGTGCAGAGGAGATGGCTCCTCAATCAAATCGGAACCTGACTTGCCCCCTACCCATCCACATCAGAGTGTATGTTTTCACGGAGTGGTGTGAAACAGCGTTTTTAACCTGCACGTGCAGCGGCGCGTCGTAAAAAGGAAAAAACGGGGATTCCTCGGCTTCCGGTGGGGAGGATTAGAATTATACCTTCTTTCCACCGCCTCTGGACGTTGAGGAGAGAAGGGCGTGATGAGTGCATTTTCCTTAGTGTGGTTTCATTGACCTTGCATGTGCTAACGAATGCATTTCTCACGTTAAATGTTAGTAGGATACTTTCCAAATTACGGCTTGCTGCGATACGCCAGTTTAGTTACGATTCCCGAACTGATATCGTGTGTTTACAAGCGGTATTATTTGATGTGCTTGTCTTCCTGGATACAATGTCGCACCTGAAAATTCTATCGGTATGGCTTTGCTTTATCGAGATGGAATTCCGCTGACGAACTGCGAAACGCTAGAATATGGTCGCGGTATAGGCTCCATGTGGATCTGGTCGTTCATCCCACAGTGCAAGGTTTTATAAGGAAGAAGTTGTTTATTTACTCCGACGAACCGTCGCAAGGTTTTGTCGGGGACCGATTTTAACTGCGTCTTACGGTATTTAGATCAGACCCCCAGTTATATATTGTCGTGAACTTAATGATATGGTGACGTCTCTGCATCACCGAGATGCTTTGATTTGCAGATATCCCACATTGGTGCGGTTTCCGTTTTGTACAGCTACTTCAAGTAGCCGATAGGAACGCTTTTATTTATAAGCCCCCATCTGAAGTCAGCTACTATCGATTGATGTAATTCCTGCCAGTATCACGGATCACTGCGCTGTTTCAAGGACTTTTAACCACATCCGGCAGCGGGTCCATCTTTCGCACCCTTTATGGAAGCTAAACACTTTACATCTCACGAAACCCTCTCTGGAAGGCGTCATCGCAGACATATGGCGGCGGACAATCCAGACCAAGGCGCGTTATCTCTCAGTTCTAGAATGGTCGGTTACCTTTGCTAAACCTCTGATTCGAAATACACTCAAGCATTTTAGCGCTGAAAAGCGGATAAAATAAGACGAACTAGGGAATTTTATTATGCTGTCCTTCACAATCTTAACGATAATGCTCGTGATGTCCCCTTTAGAGTCGTAGACGCCCACCGTGTGAAGGCAAAACTTCTCCAACTCAAACGTTTAATCGTACAGGATTAGTGGGCCTCTCTCTATCATCTTCTTCGGCTTCACAAGTGATCTCAAAAGACGTGTCTTACTATGATTCGTCCGTAGATGTGCGAGATTAGCCAAGCGGTCTAGGCGCTGCAGTCATGGACTAGGCGGCTGATCCAGGCGGAGGTTCGAGTCCTCCCTCGGGCATGGATGTGTGTGTTTGTCCTTAGGATAATTTAGGTTAAGCAGTGTGTAAACATAGGGTCTATTGACCTTAGCATTTAAGTCCTATAAGATTTCACACACATTCCATTCATTCCTCCCAATTTGATATCACGCGTGAACTTCATCAGTACTTTTCCGAAATTTATACTGAAGTGGATTCAGACGGTCCACCGTCTGTTGGTTTTACCTCCCTTCTTGATAGTGTTGTTACGCCAGCTCTCCAGGAAGAGTTTTTCTCTGTATTCCACAGCGATGATATACTTGATATTGTTGCTCGTCCTCCCTCCCACAAACGCTTGGCTTCGATGCCACCCCCCCCCCCCCCCCCAAAGAATTTTATTTTCGATTTTGGCCCCAGATAGGAGATACGATAACTTCTATGGTGATGAAGTATTCTACGGAGGCCTTATCCCGCCCAGCTTTAAAGTTGCTAAAATTGCCCTGATCCCCGAAAATCAGGGACGTTAGCATGTGGATCAGGTCTACCCGATAACCCTGTTCAACTATGATTATAAAGTAGTGGCGCTAGTGGTAAATAGCAGACCATAGGTGTTGTTGGCTATCATCATCGCGAACCATCAAAGTTGTCTTCCGGGTCGTACTCTCCCGACTTCCGTTGCTGAATGTCATGATCTCATTTCGATTGCTTCCCCCATTCCAGTGCCAAGCGCTTTGTTTTTCATTGATTTTCAAATGTTCAAATGTGTGTGAAATTTTATGGGACTGAACTGCTAAGGTCATCAGTCCCTAAGCTTACATACTACTTAATCTATACCATCCTAAGGGCAAACACGCACACCCATGCGCGAGGGAGGACTCGAACCTCCGCTGAGACCAGCCGCACAGTCCATGACTGCAGCGCCGGAGACCGCTCGGCTAATCCCGCGCGGCACTGATTTTCATTAAGCGTTCGACAGCGTCAATCATGGATTTCTTATGCGAGTATTGGCGACTGTTGATTTTAACGATGCTGCACGACGGCTGGTTTGGCTCTCTAATTACTGGTATTCGGGCGTCCATTGACGTAAATGATCGTCTTACTTCCCCCATCGCGGTGTGTTAGGGCGTCCTTCAAGGGAATCCATTATCTACGTCACTCTACGTTCTGTTAGTGATTCAAATGGCTCTGAGCACTATGGGGCTTAACATCTGAGGTCATCAGTCCCCTAGAACTTAGAACTACTTAAACCTAACTAACCTAAGGACATCACACACATCCATGCCCGAGGCAGGATTCGAACCTGCGACCGTAGCGGTCGCGCGGTTCCAGACTGAAGCGCCTAGAACCGCTCGGCCATTCCGGCCGGCAAACAACGCCATCATGTGGCTTGTAGGATATTGTGTCCACTACGTGATGGTGAGTGGATATGACGCAGCATATGGCCACAGCCAATTGGACGTGGCTCAGGATGCCAAGTTATCGTGAGCTTTTTTCTAATAGAGTGTCTATTGTGTTTCATCGACAAGGAGTTGGAGGAGTTGAAATCCCCCCTTTTTTGTGCACACTACTGTTTGGAATTAAATGTAACACGATGTAGAAGTGCCGGAGGAAAAACGGTGTGGGCACATTAAAATTAACGCCATATTCCTGTATATATGTTTTTCTGATTTATCCCTTTTGTTTTTGTCGAAATGACTTTTTGTTTTACTTGATTGCCTTACATAAGGGCTTTGAAGGGTTACACAAAAAGACAATAAAGCCGATCGCGCGCGTCAGGAGGAACATCCAGGACCGCGCCCAGGCTCGGCACAAAATTTCGTTGTTACCAGTGCATAGTACAGTCAAAGTTTAGGCAAAATGCGAATATGATTGTTGTATTTCATGTGCCTGTCGATCGTTGCAGTACTGTTCCTTCAAATACGCACGAATGTCTGAAGGACATTCAGAGTACATTAGAACAACAAAGGCACTGCAATTTGGCAAATGGATTTAGGTTACAGTAATTTCTAAGGGAAAAATGTTGGATAGGCGGTCTGCCATGTAAGCAAGTGGTCCCAGGTTCGAGTCCGCGTCGGTATAAAGAAAAGCGTGTTCGGTCAGAGAGCTGGCCACTCTTTGTAATAAAAGAACTGAGTGAAAGGATCAACAGCGAACTTGAGTGGAAGTCATGTGACGTCCACTACGACCAAACACAACTAACAATTACGAACAAAACGCAAAAAAAAGAAAAAGAAAGATGGATAGAGCGTCTGCCATGTAAGCAGGAGATCCCGGTTTGGAGTCCCGGTCAGGGCACACATTTTCAACTGTTACCGTTGATGTATATCAACGCCTGTCGGCAGCTCAGGGTCTTGATTTAATTATCACTTTAAGGTATGTTTTGTCCAAAATACCCAGTAACTCATGGCCAATCTTCACATGTATTTGTTACAGTACGATTCCGTTTGCTAACAGTCATCCAAAGCTCTTAAAGGAAACATAAATCGAATGAGTGGCTGTCGCCTGTCTGGATACTGCTTCTGCTGCTGAATCAGCCGGTGTATCTGTTAACACAGTGCAGTATATTAAAAAAACCACACAGCTGCAAATTCATACCAACATTACGAGGAACTAACACTTGCATTATTAATGAGTAACGTTATTATAAATTTGCCTTAGAGCGTGTAAGCCACAATAGGATGGCAATATTCTTGTAAAATAACAATGTAAAAATTGCAAAAATGCACATGCCTCACTAAATTTACGTTTTAAACAACACTACCACCAGCAAAATAAAACTGTAGAGAATACAAGGGATCACCCGTTCAATGCCGCCAGTCGCACAACTAACTCAAACTGATACACTACGACAACTTAAATGCCTGCAAGTATGCAACGTTTCACACGCTGCGCACTGCCTAATGTCTTTGGATTCTGACTGCAATCACATCCAATCTCGCCGGGGTGGTACAGAAATGCGCTTTATTTAAACAGACTAGAAAGGTCATAGCCTTCCTGGTAGTTGACTGGAGAGAAATGCCGCAGTCTGAAACATTCAGCTCCGTCTCTGACACCCACGAGCCCTCTTCCTCCCACCTTTCTCTCTCGATCAATAAGAATCAAGCTTCTCACTCTCTACCTTTACCAAGTTCGTTTCTGTAGCAATTAGTTGGCCGAAGTCTGCCAGCGCTCACAGGCACAAAAGAGTAAAATGGCATGTAACAGCAACCTACCACGACACAATATTTGAACAAATAAACCCTTGCGGCACAGTGCAATGTTGGGGTATGACAACAGCGTAAGGCTCGTCAGTAACAAACAATAAAGTACGAGTGGGAGTGTCTCCACAGTCGTAAAATGGAGAAGCAATACCCTCCGCCATCCTGCAAGGAATCTTACGTACATTAACAGTAAGTGCCTGTTAGTTGGCTGCCGCCACTGCGCCACTGGACGAAGCCTCCGGCCTACCGCCTGATTACGAAACACTTGAGTCGCAACAGACGGCACCCAGAACTACAGAGCCAGGTGGCATGACCAATGAAATGATAGAGAGCAAATGGGGAACACCCTGTATGCTCACACACCACGGACACCTGGGATCGCTGGAGGCAGAGCTTTGATAAAGCAAGTTGTGTGGCACCAGATAGAACGTGATGACACAGAGTAAACTCTAATATTCTTTATTACATATATCTCTAATTCTAGGTAAGCCTTACAAATGTTATTGAGTTGGACGTGGAAAATCTTACGTCTTCGATGGTTTCTTCATTCACGATCATTTACAAGAACAACTTCGATGATTTAAACTTTATGTCTGTTTGTGTTTTGCAAAGTTGTTGGCAATCGTCTGTATCCTGCACTTTGGAAACTATTTGATAACTGCAAATCCTTTGTAGCTTGAGGACATTGAAAGTGCTGTAAAACTCGCCTTCAGCACTGTTGACTAACATCGTAGAATGCTCTCTCTAAATAAATCTCGTAACGCTGAGCCAGAGATATTTGTTACCAGTATGTCTGATAAACAGGTGAATAATCGTGGATGGATCGTGATTTGAAATGGGAATCCCGTGGAGACTACGACTTTTTCATCGTGGAAACACTACCGAGAAATTTCAGTGAACTGCCATTTGTAGCAAAACAATTAACGACTTTACTACCAAAATATTTTTCATGCAAGGACCACGCATTATGAGACAAATTGGGACAACTATGTTATGCCAGTTCCACGGAAGTCTATTCGTATCTTACTGCAGAGATGGCAAAACCAGTACAGGTTGCACTTATTCACATGTTCGAACAGCTCTCGGATATATCATGAAACAAATAGATTCTTACTGACGGTGCACACGTATCACAGATTCCTCTGTATTTTTGTCTCTTTGTTAGTATATGCAGTGCCTGTTTGAACTTCATATTTTATGTTCATAATTTGGTCATATGTTCATGACAACTCTTCCGCTTATAACACCCAAATTTTTAGAAAACATCTACTTCTACATACTTAATCAAGAAGTCATCATATGGTGCATAGTGGATGGTACCTTCTGCCAATCAAAATGTGACTCTGGGGAAAAAAAAGCCATTGGGGGATATGCCTCCTAATTTTTCGTATCTGCATGGTCCTTACACGAAATGTAGTTTGGTAGCAGAGTCTTACTGTAGTCATCCATAGATAGCAGTTCTGTAAATCCTCAGGACAGTAATGTCACTAAAAGAACATCGTCTTCTGTATACGGTTTCTCATTTGAGATCACAAAGAATCATCCTATTAATCACATGTTTATCGAATCTACTGGTAGCAAATCTATCTGATACAGCATTACGTGACTCATTTAGAGAAAGCATTCTACAAAGTTAGTGATCTGTGCCTAATGAGATCGTTACAGTTATTTAATATTACCACAAACAACCAAGGATTTACTGCTACAAATTTTTTTCAAATAGTAACGGAACAATTACTGAACTGAATCACCTTTGTTGAAACAACACCTCAGGAGTAGACGACGTTCTGTAAGAACTACTGATAGCCTTGCGATAGCAGCCACGACAGAATTCTTCCATATGGTGTGCAATGTGTATGAGACACATGATATACCTTCAGACCTCAAGAAGAATATAATAATTCAAATTCCAAAGAATGTAGGTGTTGACAGGTGTCTATTTTACCGAACTATCAGTTTAATACGTCAAGTAGAAAAATACTGACACAAGTTCCTTGCAGAAGAATGGAAAATATTTGGTATAAGCCGACCTGGAGGAAGATCAGAAAAGGAGAACAGATAGAAGCCGATCCTGGGGAAGATCAGAAGAAATCTAGGAATACGTGAGGAAGTACCAACACTACTATTCCTCTTAGAAGATAGGTTAAGCAAAGGCTAAACCGACGTTTATAGCATTTGTAGACTTAGATATACCTTTTGACAATTTTGACTGGAGTAATCGCTTTGAAATCCTGAAGGTAGCAGGTTAAATATAAGGAGTGAAAGGCTGTTTACCACTTGTACAGAAACCAGACTGCAGTTGTAAAAGTCGAGGGGCATGAAGGGGAACCAGTGATTGAGAAAGGTTATATCCCATCCCCGATATTATTCAATCTGCACACAGAGCAAGTGCTAAAGGAAACCAGAGAAAAATCTGGAAAGGGAATAGAAGTTCAGGGAGAAAAAATAAGCAACTTTGAGGTCTGCCGAGGAAATGGTAATTCTGTCACAGACACCAAAGGACTTGGAGGAGCAATTGAATGGAACGGACAAGTTCTTCAAAGAATATAATATGAACATTAACAAAAGCAAAACAAGGTTAATGGAGTGTAGTCAAATTAAATCAGGTAATGCTAACGGAATTAGATTAGGAAACGAGACACTTAAAGTAGTAGAAAAGTTTTGCCATTTGCGCAACATAATAACAGATGATGGCCGAAGTAAAGCGGATATAAAATGTAGATTCCTGTTGACAAGAAAAGCATTTCTGAAGAAGACAAATTTGTTAACTTCGAATATAGGTTTAAGTCTTCGGAAATGCCTTCTGAAAGTACTTGCATGGATTCTAGCCATGTTTTGAAGTGAACCACATAAATGGTTGAGACAAGAAGAGAATGGACGCT
Source organism: Schistocerca cancellata (assembly GCF_023864275.1). Classification (NCBI taxonomy): domain Eukaryota; kingdom Metazoa; phylum Arthropoda; class Insecta; order Orthoptera; family Acrididae; genus Schistocerca; species Schistocerca cancellata. The sequence continues at coordinate 711,086,161 of NC_064630.1, forward strand.
TATACAATGTGGTACTGCTGAATGAAGACAGATAGATCACGTACTAATGAGGAGGTACTGATTAGAATTGGAGAGAAAAGAAATATGTGATGCATCTTGACTAGGAAAGGGGATCGGTTGGTAAGATACGTTCTGAGATAAAGAGATCACAAATTTAGTATTGGAGGAATGTGTGTGGTGAAATTGTAGAGGAAATCCGAAATGTGTATACAGTAAGCAGACTCAGAGGGAAGTAGGTTGGAGTAGTTATTTGGAGAAGCTTGAACAGGATTAGTAAGTAGCATGGAGAGCTGCATCAAACGAGTCTTCGAACTGAAGAACACATCAGAAATCACAAACTTCTTACCAGTTCCTGGAATTACGCCATTTTTGTAATAGTCCCTGCAATTTAGACCGTTATATCGTTCAGAACCCTCAGTGATCTCCTACTCTTTACTGTTTGCTCAGCGTACATACAGAATGACACTGGAGGTAGTCTACAACCTTGTCTCACTCAATTGTAAACTATTGCTTTCCTCCAGATCCTATTACTTCTGTAACTGTAGTCTTGCTTCTGTACGAACCGTATATAATGTTTGGCTTCTTGTAATTTATCCCTCCTGCAAAAAGGAAACAGATAATATGCTGAACATTGTTTGTATAGTATTTAGAGGAGACATCCACATAGGAGACAAGAAACCTATTACTTCTCTTAAGACACAGCCCGCTTGATTCCTACGAGGCAAAGCGGAGTGGAGTACTTGCTTTTTCCGAAGTTTATAACTTTTGTTCTCTTGACTGAAATGGCCATGTTTTTTCAACCCAAAGACTGATTTGAACGTAACAAATATTTATGAAGAATGTTATTATCTGAAGTTGTGTACAGTTCTGTGTCTCCGACCTTTCAACTGACTGATGCTGCCAGTTGTAAGGGGATATACCGATTACCGTTGACTACGAACCTCGATGAACCTAAAAATTCACCTATGTACAGACATCATTACTTAAAATAGCGGCAAATGAAGGGTAAAAATTCTAGTAGTGACTCAGTACTTAGCTCTGTACCTGCCGATCCGTAGTCAATCACTTACCTGCTTAGCCACAGATTCAAATTTGATACACTTCATACACTCCACCACGGAGCACAATGGCACACCTGGCATCGAAGTTCCGTGCTAATAAATGCTGACCATTAAATATGAAACCCAGGAAGAGTAGAAAATAATAATAGAGTACATTTTTTGCGTATACAGCAAATTTACATCGGCATCTACATCTATACTCCGCAAGGTACTTCGTGATCAGCAACGGAGTATAGTTTATGTATCTCTGTCACTTTCTTCCCTCCACCTGTAAATTTGTAGAATTCATTACTATATTTGTAGGTATTTAGAGGTATACAGGTTGGAAAGCTTAGTATGCACTACTGGAGCTAACCCATTCTGGTAGTAATAATGTCTCTAAACCCACAGGGCATCCAGTCGAACAGAGCTCGGCTGACACGTGTGTGTACATCATTCCATGTTGCTTCAACTCTGTGTCCGTGTTCATTAGTCGTAATGATATATGAGTGCTGGAGTGTCAGTCTGTCGGAAGCCAATGACCAGTTTTTTCAATAGGTAGCTCCAGTGAACCCGACCGAGTCCTCTCGCTTGTACCTTCGCACCCTATCCCAGACGTACCGCACTGCGGATCATTCTCTAGACACCATTACAGATATAATGCGTGGTGAACCCATCTTCGAACCCTGCTCCGGACGTAGCGCATTGTATATGCTTAGCTCTTTAGCAGGATCAATTTCAATGTGCTTACATCACTTACAGAATAGTTTGGCAAAGAGTTTTTCACTATTCTTAGGGCTGTAGCGTTATCGAAAGGAACGCATAAGTGACTGAAATTGAGACGTAGCGATTGGTAATATGCATGCATAGTCTCTGTATGTATGTGTGCTGCCAGTGACGGACGGCTGCAGTTCGAATGCTCAAATTGCAAACTATTCGTTTATAAATTACGATGCTGGGGATGCCCACTCTATAGGTACAGAGAAGGGAAACTCTCACGCTCCAGTGTGCTAAATGCAGTCGAAACGCTGTCAGCTAACGAATAACTACCTACTAGGATAAAAAAAAGCTCTCTCTGCAGTTGGTAAATGTTCTGACAGCGTTGTGGGAACGTATGAGAAAGGGAAGCTACAAAAAAAGGTAGCTAAGCTCATTCGGTAAGAAATAAGTGCATATACGTACGGGAAAAATATCGGAAGAGCATTACAAATCAACTTTGCAGACATGTCATCTCCCTGTTGCAAATCCCTACATGTTAGAGTGGAAGTCAAATGAATTTGCCGAACTGTGCTAGAGTTTGAGGGCCTAGCGGTTCTGGGCGCTTCAGTCCGGAACCGCGCTAATGCTACGGTCGCAAGTTCGAATCTTGCCTCGGACGTGGCTGTGTGTGATGTCGTTAGGTTTACCTGGTTCTACGTCTAGGGGACTGATGACCTCAGATGTTAAGTCCCGTAGTGCTTAGAGCAGTTTGAACCATTTTTTACACTTTGAGTCTGCAGACAAGATCTCTGATGTGTCATTGCAGTACACAGAATTGTTTTCAGACTTAGGGTTTCCAATTTGCACTACTCTTTGAGCCTCATCCAGGTACGAGGCGAGTGTTACTATATTTTTCATGATATTCTTACACAAAATACATGCATGTGGACTATCGGATAGAGAGGAATTCTTAGGATCTTTTTAGTAGATGGGTGTCTTGCACATGCAAATATCCACGTATAAAATGAAATAACGCATTGGTATGCCAGCAATATGACGATATACATACGGAAAACTATAGACGAAATATGAACAATTGCATAACATTTATAAAAATCGAAGAAAACCTGGTATAATTACGACGAATTGATGGGAAATACGTAAAAAGGGAAATATGATGAAATATGTAAAATCGCCAATAATTTGCAGTTTATTGCTTGAAAATACATAAAAAAGCATACCAAGAAATGCAGGGAACTGAGGTGGGTTGGGGGTACCCGGACACTCAAGACCGAGAAAAATTAAAAAGAATATGCTCTGTATGCTTTCAGTTTTAACCCTCTCCCTCCCCCTGTACACTATGTGGGTTTCCATAACACATACGTCAACATAGGCGATATACCTGTAGGTGATACACAGAGGCGCTATATTAGGGCATGCCAGACACATCTACGCAGAACTGTGTCCTCACACATGCAGTCTGTAAGTAGGCTTCTTACGTTTGTATACTGGTAGCGCAATATATTAATAAAAATGGAAGACATTAGGGACATCTTGCATTTTTTTCTCGTTCCTGTTCGTGTTAATGTTCATGCGGCTGCATTGCGTCATCTCGTAGTTTATGTATCTGAGCTCAGTAGATTTAAGTTAGCTTATGAGGGGGGACACTGTATAAGAAACTGAATATGAAGAATTGGGAAAGAATGCGTTGAGAATTTATACGAAAAAGATTTGGGCCAAAATGAGTATTGTACAATGAGAAATAATTATTTTGAAAGAGGATATGAACAAAACAGTAGGGTTTAGGGACAACAGGTATAGATAGGAGTTTTTGGAAATGGTGATGAACTAAGGGAGATCTCCAAGAAGTAAAGAAGGTTTTGTTTGCAAACCAAATACAATCACTACTGCAGTACGAAAGGTCATACTGAAAACAAAACCTGTCCTTTCCTTTTGTGATATTCCACTGTGTGTTTATGTACCCTTCAGTATTTGTTTTCTTCTTGTCTTTATGTGTTTATCTAATAAGAGTTATGTAGTAGAATTTTTCTAATACTAAGCTACATTCACTGTGTTTGGGTATACTGTTATCCTCAAATATAATTTGCATTTATAATGTTTTATTTACTTTGTAAAGATATTCAGACATTATTTATTCTGTTCAGTTTCAATGCCACGCGTGAAGTTAATGTTTCTAAAGCTCTTCTCTTTTTTTTTAATTTATTTATGTCATAATTCCTGTAACACTGATGTATATGTTTATTTCTATTCTTTTGTAAAGCCTGTATTACTACAATTGTTATCTGTATTATTATGTTCTTTAATGATGTATTTTGTACCTTTGTAATTGTATTTTCATGTCGTAAATTTGTAATTGTGTAGACACCAGTTCTTAAAATTAAGTTTCATCTCACTGCACACGTTTTTGTTAGTCATAGTATATGCACAATATGTGAGAAAAAATAGGGTGACTCTTAGTGCTCGCACGTGTGTTGATAATTCAGGAAGGGGCTGGTTAACAGCATTGCTGCTTTGAGGAAACTTCAAAAAAATTATTTGTGATTGCACAAGTGGTGGTTCATGGACTTGCTATAATATCCGCAAGACTCTTCGAAGGTGATTATGCACCAGGACAGTCACAACGGATGGCTGCTAACCATCTCTACAAGAACTGCAGTGGGTCTGCACCTCTGGTGGCCCACCAATTCCAATAATCTGTACCAGAACTACAGTGGGTCTGCTCTGTGATGACCCATCTATCAATATTTTTCAAAACTTCGACTGACTCTGCTGTGGGTTTGCTCTGTAGTGGCTCATTACCTGTCTTCATGTCAAGAGTTAGCACTGTCTTCCCGTTGGAAGGACAACACTACTTCTTCAAGACTGCATGGAAATCCACTACATCCATGTGTATTTTCTTTTACTGATCAGACTTTGTACAATGTAAGTACCACTATGATGAATGATCAGAACTGTCTTTGTGAGAACAATTTTTGTGGGGAGCATGGGGGCTATTCAAGTAGGCTGTTTAGGTTTTTATGTTGGTAACGCCACGTACCGCTCTGTATGAAAATCACCTACTGTGCTGTGTGCAGTCTGTGGCTGGTTGGCATTGTTGGAACATTCGCTTGGGTAGTGTTGGGCAGTTGGATGTGAACGGCGCATAGTGTTGCGCAGTTGGAGGTGAGACGGCAGCACTGGTGGATGTGGGGAACGAGATGCCAGAGTTTGGAGAGCGGACGATCTGGACGTGTGTCTGTCAGAAAAAGGAAATTTGTAAGACTGGATACCATGAACATATGACTTTTGAACACTATTAAGGTAAATACATTGTTTATTCTCTTTAAAAATCTTTCATTTGCTAACTATGCATACCCGTAGTTAGTGCCTTCAGTAGTTAGAATCTTTTATTTACCTGGCAGTATTGGCGCTCGCTGTATTGCAGTAGTTCGAGTAACGCAGATTTTTGTGAGGTAAGTGAATCATGAAAGGTATAGGTTATTGTTAGTCAGGGCCATTCTTTCGTGGGGAATATTGAAAGTCAGATTGCGTTGCGCTAAAAATATTGTGTGTCAGTTGTTTGATGATCAGAATAAGTAAAGAGAGAAATGTCTGGGTACGTTCAGTTTTACTCACCTATCTCTGTATCAAATAACGTACAAGTTTACCAGCACAGTAATTCATGAATTTAATGCACCATTGCCGAATTACGTTTGGTTTTCACAAGTAATATTATTTCTTAAGTACTAAGGAGAAGAATCAATTGTTTATCAGATTTAAATCATTCCTTATTATGTTTGTAGGAGAGTGGACTGATGCCACATTTATCAGTTTTAGTAGTTTGAGGAGGGTGTACTGTAGAGATGAGGTGTTAGGACGAAAATCCTGCATCATCTAAACATGAGCAGAACTACCTAACATCAGACTAGGATTTGTTTGAGTGAGAGGAATTCTATCAGAGCCAACTCGTTGCTTTTGCAAACAGCAATAAGGCTGTTACATCTTCTTTGTATACCGATCGTGGTGCTCACTCCCTCATAAGAATTCGCTGCCTCTTCGTGTGCATTTTCGTGCAGCAGAGCGTGGGTGGTAACTCAATGTATCAACTACTGAAAATATTCATGTAGTTTTTTCCTCGCCCTACTTTCTACTGAGGCATAGACACAGCCATCGAAATTACTACTACTACTACTACTAATAATAATAATAATAATAATACGACTGAGGCGAGAAGTGTGATTGAGGTTACATACGTTTCCAACTAAACAAGACGTACAAAATCCCTTAATTTGCTAAGAGACAGAACAGCAGTCTCCCAGTTTCGTTCTAGTTGGTTTATAAGCCACTCGAGTGGTGGATATACACTGACGATGCCATCCTCGGACACCACAACAGTGTAGAAGGAAGTAGTTTTATCATTTCAAAGTTTGTCACCATAGTGATAGAGGTAGGAAACTTGCATAGCGGTTGTATGTCTGATGTGGGACAAATACATCCTGAATTAGAGTATTAAGAGCGTTGCATTCCACACAACTAGTACTTCAGTAACAATATAGCTTTAACAAAACAGCATTTTTAGGCGCAGAACCATACACCTATATGAGTGAATGTTTACGCTCTATGATCATTTCTCTTTTACCGGTACCTCTTCGGTATTGATTCCAGACTCTGGAATAATATTCCAGAATTGATACCATAGTTGATTTACATGAAATGATTTAAACTCCATCCATCTGGACCTCTAGCATTTATAAACTACACGTTTCTTCTTAACCATCTGTTACATCACTGCAATTGTCTGTCTGCTATACACCAGTAATGGGTGTGAACCTCCTCAACATGCATGCATCTAGAGAAATCTTGCGCGCTTGGATGAGTGCCATCGGTACGATTGGTGTGGAACAGTCTTTGCTAACAGCCATTACGAACATAGCTCGCTCTGTTCAATCATAAGACATGGAATGTAGTAGTACAGTAGCTTCATACTTCTGGTTAGTTGCAGATTAAATTGGCGACTATTTTGCAGGGAGGATTGGTCAAGGTCAATGTGGGGTGAACTGTCGATCTTCGACTTTATCCTATGAATGCGAGAATACTCTGTGACTCCCATCCACACAGGGAAAGATGGCCAGCCGTAATTGTAAATTCTGCACTATGATCGATGTGCTAGAACTATGTAGATAACCTACCTCCATTGGTGTAGGTCGCTGTCTAGTATTATTTGTTACATATGACCGTACTGCACAGTCATGTATCTGCATTTGTAACTAGTATATGGTACTTGCAAAATAGTGGAGGGGTGGTTTAGCGATGATGCAGAAATTGTGAAGCATTCCACTGTGTCACTGGCAGGCGTTGAAATTACGGAACAACTGCTAAAATTTCTAAAATTGATCACACTACCAAAAGCAGTGATTTTTACAGTACATCGTTCCTGTATCAATGGTGTGTTTCTTATCCCCTAGCCGGCCGAAGTGGCCGTGCGGTTAAAGGCGCTGCAGTCTGGAACCGCAAGACCGCTACGGTCGCAGGTTCGAATCCTGCCTCGGGCATGGATGTTTGTTATGTCCTTAGGTTAGTTAGGTTTAACTAGTTCTAAGTTCTAGGGGTCTAATGACCTCAGAAGTTGAGTCCCATAGTGCTCAGAGCCATTTGAACCATCTTATCCCGTCTGTCCACTGGTATTGTGTTGATTACCAATTAATGACTGACAGGCACGACTTGTTTGAGATGAAAAGAGCCTTGGCAGACCACTTGACATCTGCTACTTGTCAGTGTGGAATGTAGGGCTGAATGTAGAGCTCATCACTCCCTGACAATTGTTTGGAAGTGATCCTCAGTGCTGCAGACTCGTCCTATTTCCTTATGCTGCAGTTTCCCCCACACGTCTCTTTTCTCACCAAGAAGATAACAGTACGTCATTTTATTTCTATTACCAAGCACGTGATGTCAACAGCTCCTTCCAGCGATGGTCAACACCAGAACAGAAATCATGTACATGACTGCAAAATGAGGAAACAAAGCTCTTCAAAATGAAACACTGAGACATATGCTACTCCCATCATTATGGAAGATGAAGTTAACTGTACAGGTCATCACCTTCAGATAGATGTTAGGAAACGCTCTACAATGCGGGAAACTCATCCAGTTTGCATATGTTGCGATGTCTTCCACATTTTTCTCAATGAGAAACATCACATCCGTGTTTTATTCCTACCATCCTTTGTGTTCCGGGAGCAGCGTAATTTACACCACGTGACGTTCAGCCATCTGTGAGAGCTAATGGATCAAAACCCGTTAATGTCAGTTTAGCACCTGACACAGACCTAGAAGACATGGTAGATAAACAAAGTGTTTTGCGTTGTTCAAAGATGTAGTCATACACAGCTTGAGTGCCTTACCGCTGAAAAACAATGTATTAAACTACTTATGAAGGGAAAACACAGGATCCCTCCCTTGTGACGGATAGTATGCTGGATATGATCTTCTCCAATACTGGAAACAAAACTTTACACACATCTGTGCAAGCGACTTTGACCACTGGCCATCTGATCCAATGGAGTGATAGACGTTTGTGTGTAATATGCTCGATGTCAGCACATAGACACTATATAATTTTCGATATATCGGAAGAGAGAGACACAGTAAAATCTTATAAGAGGCTGGTTAAAGTTTGGGTTCAGATGGTTCGTAGTTTCTTTCCTATTCTGGATGTTACAAAAGAACAATGAAGAGTGCTCTCAAATGTACTAAATGACTGTTTAGGTGCTGATCTGTATTTGTGTTTCGTACATCTGAAACAGATGTAATGCTCTCGTGTATGGCGATTTGTAATTTCAGTGTGCAAAATTCGCACAAATGACACCAGTTTTGACCATAAAGTTACTACAAATCGACTGTATCTGTTCTCGTGGAATCATGACTGTTTTTATTATTATCATCATGATCGTATTGTTAAAAACAGTGTCACTGCAAGCATTGTGTTATTTCATCCTTCATAGCCTGTAATTATAAACACCACTTGAATTATAGATCATCACAGAACCTAGAAATGATAGTGTTTATCCCGACACGTGAGTAGACTGAATGACGCAGGCTGTTCTGTGATGATTAAATTGCTTACGAAACCAGCAAGCAAGAATCAGCTGCTATTGCGAATGATTCTCTGCTGGAGGACAGAAACTTTACACACACGACGCTCCAGGCGAGTCACGGAGGAAAAAAATGTCTTAATGCATAAGATGTCTGTTTTCGATATGTCAGGGGAATCTTATATGGTTCTCTACTAGGTCATGTTATGGTTCAAATGTCTCTGAGGTCATTAGTCCTGCTCGCATCTCGTGGTCGTGCGGTAGCGTTCTCGCTTCCCACGCCCGGGTTCCCGGGTTCGATTCCCGGCGGGGTCAGGGATTTTCTCTGCCTCGTGATGGCTGGGTGTTGTGTGCTGTCCTTAGGTTAGTTAGGTTTAAGTAGTTCTAAGTTCTAGGGGACTTATGACCACAGCAGTTGAGTCCCATAGTGCTCAGAGCCATTTGAACCATTGTCATTAGTCCGCTAGAACTTAGAACTACTTAAACCTAACTAACCTAAGGACATCACACACATCCATGCCCAAGGCAGGATCCGAACCTGTGACAGCAGCGGTCACGCGGTTCCAGACTGTAACGCCTAGAACCGCACGGCCACAACTGCCGGCAAGGTCATGTTAGGAGGTTCTATTTCATGATGTATTTCCACAATTTGTTTCTTAAACGCCAGTGCGATATAGCATCGCATCGGTACAATAGAACTTGTCATATTGTACAAAACAACAATATCCAATTGAATTAAAGCATATTGTTGTCAAAAGTAAAATGACTGTGTTTTATCCGTCATGTCAGCAAATGGTATGAAAGTCTTTGTTCTGTAACGTTATTTGACATGTCTGAAATATTTATAATACACATGAGCATGACAATTTACGTACAGACACTGATTTGAACGTGAGGGATGCTCTCAAGCCATGTAATTTTATGCATCAAACTGGAGGAAATCACTCCGAGCTGTCGAGTTCCGTCATCTGTAATCGTCGGCAGTGCTGTAGTTCCTTTTTTCTTTCTTTTTTTTTTAACTTCGCTGGATGTCGCAAAATGAGCAGAAGCAGAGGGAGAGTAAGATGCACTTAAACGTAAAAAATATACCGATTTTGCTCATGAAGCTAAAAATGAATGGACCGCACCTAGTTTCGTAGACAGAGGACTTTTATTACCGTCACGACTGTGTTTCCCTTTCTCTTTTAACAGATACCGACTTGTAGAAGACACAGACACGTTGATGTTAAACAGAATTGTTGTGCATCGTAGAACGGTATGCAGTTGCGTGCTGTGGTCGACTCCTGTGTGGGTGTGGTCGCCCGTGGCACTTGTGTTCTGACCAGCGCGTGGCTACATTTTAGATGAACAAGCAAGCAGCACTTGGGTTGCCCGTCATTTACATCACTTTGTTCAGGGGCGTCATGGCCTTTTGTGTTACCGCAGAGCCACTGCCTGGAGCACACAGCCATGTACCCTGTTGGTTCAAGACTATACAACCAGACAAGGGGAGCCTGTGGTCAACACAGGCGCCGTGCAGAGGCGGTAGAAGATGCAAACTTGAAAAAGCCATTATCCCCACCTACAGTGAGGAGATGGAGAGAGAGGTAGGGATTAGGGGAGACGAGAGTGGCTCTAATTTTGCTAGTTCATGACCGTACATCGAGGAGGGCAGACATTCATTCAACTGTTGCCCCTCCCTCCTGTCGCAAATCTTTTGGAATGATTTTGCCCAGTCCCCAGTACATATGTTGCATTATGACCCGCTCAGTAGGAGTGCTGTTTTTTTTTTTTCCTCTACAATGTCGATTTGTAATTAGAACATTTTCCATCAGCTGTGGTAGCGTGTGTTGGCTTTTCTGAATTTCGATTACCTGGGCTGCAGGGTAATGGCTAAGCAATGCAGTGGGAGATGTCTCAAGCAAACTCTGACGTCAGACAGCGATAGAGACTGTCCTTCGCTGTAAGTTTAAAAGTAATAAACTTATTAAACACCTCTCCGTCCAACACCAGCATCCCGTTACTTGAACATATTTCCAGCCAAAAAATATAGATAATACATTCCACTCCAGAGTCAGGTCGTAGATGAAGTGCAGAATCTCCCACTATTTCCGAGTGATTTTGTGAAATTTTTCCCCAGCAGGGTGACACCAGTTGCTTGGCTTCGTCAGTTTTTGAGCTGTCTTGCGATTTTAGGCGCTCATTGTGTGTTGCTACATATATAGTTGTGTACGTAGGACTGAACTTTATGATTAATTACATAATTGGAACCAGCCTTTCCTTCAGTTCCCCCCCCCCAAAAAAAAGAAAATGAAGTACGCTAATCTGCACTTCCTCTCCTGCATTTACACGGTTTCATTGTGTTGGGGCTGCACTTTGGTTTTCCCTAAAGAAGGACTGGGGTTCAAGTCCCAGAAAGGACATCCCCATTTTTAATTTCCCACAGGTACACTTGGTTGGGATTATGGTGGGACGTCAGTACAGCCCCGGAACAAAGAATTTACCAACATTTTTGAAATTCTCAGCCAAATTCGAAATTCCTGCTAAAATTCGAAATGGCTACAAATGTGTGGGTGGGAGAGAGGGAGAGGCATGAAGGGGGAGAGGGCGGGGATCCATGTGCCTGCTGGGGAGAACACAAGACGTCATGTGGGGTGGGGGTGGGTAGGTTGGCGGTAATTAATTGAACAATTCAATTAATTTGCATATCAATTTGATATCAAAATTGAGGGGGCTCCTGTCTTACCTTTAATACTCCTATATCCTCCAATATGTAATTGCCTGTCATTTTATTTTTAAAAAATCATAGCTAAAACGACGTGTTCTCGAGAGCTCCTCTATTTTCTGGTGCTTCTAAACGGCTTAAAAAAATGGTTCAAATGGCTCTGAGCACTATGGGACTTAACATCTATGGTCATCAGTCCCCTAGAACTTAGAACTACTTAAACCTAACTAACCTAAGGACAGCACACAACACCCAGCCATCACGAGGCAGAGAAAATCCCTGACCCCGCCGGGAATTGAACCCGGGAACCCGGGCGTGGGAAGCGAGAATGCTACCGCACGACCACGAGATGCGGGCTAAACGGCTTACATTCTTACCACGCACTCTATGATAAAGAAAAAGCATCAAATACGTTGTTTGACTCAGTAAAACATGGTGGCTTATAAGATTGGCTCGGGATATCAAAACAACGTTACTAGAGATGAGGGATCCGCTCTTGAACTAATTCATAAGGTTGAATCTTTCAAAGAAGTGAACAATCAGCGATTCGGAAAAAAAGAACGGTAGCTCCAAACGTTTCCCACGGCAGAAAGAGAGAGAGAGAGAGAGTGAGAGAGAGAGAGAGAGAGAGCATATCAGCAGCGCCTCTGCTGGTCAGAGCACAGTGCACACCACACAACACAGCCAGCGCCGGCCTCTGCCCTGCTTCTACCTTGGCTGCCTGCATTGTGCAGTGCCCCATTGGATTTTGTGTTTCACATATGCCGTGCCGTCTCTGTGAGTCGTCTGCCGCTTGCAGTGTCTGGCGCAGCTTAACTTCGCATCGCACTCTGTCGGGGATCGTTTCAGTCGCACGTCCTGCCCTCTGGGCAGTTGATGCGAGCAACAGGACAGAGAGCCACCTAGCGGATAACATAGGAACTACTTGCAACAACCTGCTCGCAAGGGAACGGGTGATATGTCTCGGAGCGGGTGAGTTCACCGCTCCCCCAACCCTCGGAACTCGCCCGCTCAACGCTCACCCCACCGTCTCGACTCTAGCCAGAGCGTTGAGCAAAGCGACTCAGGTGTCACTCTGGTCTCTGCAGTCTCAGCTCACGCAGTAATACAGCTCGCAGCGCGACCTGCTCGACTCAGCACCTCTGCATCGGAGTTCGTCCCTACTGGATATCGTTCTTCGTAGTAATACCGCTATGTATATTACATTATTATGTTATGTATACATCAATTGTTTTTATTTTATTTTTATTTGTTTAAACTGATTAGATTAGGTTCCTGATGACTCCTCTTACTATAGGATTTTTATTATGGACACTCGAATTTATGCTTTAATTACGAGCAAACCGATAAACGTATCGCAATATTTTCCTTGTTTTATTCTGCGTAAGGCTATATGCAGCACTTTCGTTTTACAGTCAAGTTTATATATTTTTTTCTTATTGTGGTACGGATTTTGCGATTTTAGGCGTCTTCGGAAGGAAACGTTCACTTTAAAAATATATGGCTTGCGATGTATTTGTATGAGGTTAATGAAATTTTAATACATTATAGCCAAATATATTGTTAATGTAAATCTCAAGTTACAACATTTTCCGATCACCCAGAAAACCACGATAGTGCAAAATAAATCAATAATCAAAAACTTTGTCATATCGTGGAAATTTCAATAAGCAATACAAAATTCTTACTCATTATCTGTGTTACTTCAAAATAGGATCAAATAAGATCAAAATACAGGTATAGTACTGGAATAAACCAAGTTTAAAGGGCAATGTGCCTTCCATTTATTTTCTATTGTAAATGAGTGGTGAGTCATGAAAAAGAGCTAATTCATTTCAGGGAGTGAACAGTTCTGATCCAATCTCTGAAAAGAACAGTTTTGCCCATCTCTAAACGTTACAGCTCACTGACCACATTCCTTACCATGAGGCAGTGTAGTGGAACGCTATTACATCACCAGCTCCACTTTCACGTGCGCTTCCATGTCGAGAAGACACCTTTAAGCTACTCCTACCTGATCGAGCAGAATCACCAACTAGGTGAAGCTCACCCGCAAACCTCAGATCGGTACCAAACGTTGTGCGTCTATAGACCATCAACCGAAACTACGATTTAGTTCGTACATTGTGCTGTTCCCCAGCAGAAAGGGCGTAAACGTTAATTAAAAGTAAAAGCAGAACAACAGAGAACAGGAAAAGCTTAATTGAAGGTAAGTATTATGCGCGGCTTCTGTGGAGAAGATGGTAGTGTGTCTGGTCGTCGTACCAAGGGTCCAGTTTTCATACCCAGTGCTGAAACATTATTACTATGTTATGCGTGAAAGTATTGTATGGGGCTATAAATACTTCCGACCGTGTGAAGTAGTTGCTTCTTTGTTCTGTAGTTCCGATTGTTTACGTTTACTCTGTGAAACTACAATTGTATTAGGTGCTTTATCGCGAATGGTGTCTGTTCTGTCGCACATGTCCGACAGAACACAGAACCTATCTACACTCATTCTCATAAATTAAGGATAATTGCAGAATGTGCTCGATGGAGTTGAGGTCTGGAGAAAAGGCAGGCCACTCCATTCACCCGATATCTTCTGTCTCAACGTACTCCTCCACGATGGCAGCTCGGCGGGGCCGTGCGTTATCATCCATCAGGAGGAAGATGGGACCCTCTGAACCCCTGAAAAGCCGGACATACTGGTGCAAAATGACGTCCCAATGCACCTGACCTGTTACAGTTCCGCCGTCAAAGACATGCAGGGGTGTACGTGCACCAATCATAACACCACCCCACACCATCAAACCACGACTTCCATACAGGTCCCTTTCAAGGACATTAAGGGGTTGGTATCTGGTTCCTCGTTCTCGCCAGATGAAAATCCAGCGAGAATCACAGTTCAAACTATAACTCGACTCGTCCGTGAAGATAACCTGGGACCACTGTTCCAATGACCATGTACTGTGTTCTTGACACCATACTTTACGGACTCTCCTGTCACCAGAGTTCATTGCAATTCACCTTTCGGGTCTCATGGTGAATAAACCATGTCTCTTCAGTCGCCTGTACAGTGTGTGTCTGGAGACTACTGTTCCAGTGTATGCGGTAAGGTCCCGAGCAAGGTTACGTGCAGTACTCCATGGCCTTATGCCGTGGTGAGATATCGGTCTTCTTGTGGTGTTGTACACTGTGGACGTCCCGTACTGTAGCGCCTGGACACGGTTCCTGTTTGCTGGAATCGTTGCCATAGCCGTGAGATCACACTTTGTGGCACTCGGAGGGCCTGTGCTACGTTCTGCTGTGTTTGACCAGCGTACAGTCGCTCTAGTATTATAATCCTCATAACGTCATCAATAAGTGTTCTTTGAGCCATTTTCAACACACAGTCACCATTAGCTCGTCTGAAAACATCTGCACACTTACTCGATGTACCGTACTCTGACATGCACCAACACACCTCTGCGTATGAGGACTGCTGCCAGAGCCACCATGCGACGACCACAGGTCAAATGCACCGCATGGTCATACCCCGAGGTAATTTAAACCCCAAACCGCCCACCAGAGAGTTGTTTCACCATGTATCAGCATTATCCTTAATTTATCAACATGAGTGTACACAATTGTACTTTATAGGTTGGCTACTTTCAACTAACGAAGCGAAAGCACAGTGTCAAAAGGACATTGCTAAAAACTCCGAAAAGTCCTTTTACATACCAGAAAAATTGTAGTAACCGAAACCAACTGCGGGAATGCCTTGGCTGCGGATCAGAGCCGCCAGGTGGGGAAGCCGCCGGCGGTGGAGCACGCACCACCGGGTAAACACAAGAACGAGTCGGACGACAGACCAACGACAACTGACAACAACCGACTAGACCGACTATGAGCGACACAACAAGGAAGAGATAAACAACGGAGGCTTGTGGAAACCACAACACCAAACACCAACAGTAAATCCACTCGGAACCAGAGCCAGCCAAATGTCAACGACGAGCAACGACCAGAACGCAGTACCACCGAGATAGAAACGAAATCCAGAGTGAGTACCAGACTGACTGAACTAGGTTTTTTTTTCTTTGTTGTGATTTCATTCCCCTGCCCCATATGGGCAGGGGAGGGCTGTCAGCAGCACAAACCGCCGCTCTTCAGCCGAGTGACACGACAACTAAAACAAGAATAAAATAATACATACAGAAGGAGATAAAAAAGGGGAACATAAAATAGAGTAAGGGGAGAAAATGGAGGTAAAAAGACATGGACATGTAGACGTTAATGGGGGACAGTTAAAAAAGTCACCAGAAAGTTAAAAAACACAGCTGGCGATTCTTAAAACACAGAGAAGACACAGGATGCTCATGCAGAGGTTAAAAGTTGGCCACAGTATTAAAAACACTCCGAAACAACACACTGAAAACCCACTTGGAGCACACACGACGAAGAATAAAACTACCAGGTGGGACCTGCCGAGGGTAAGGTCATAGAGGATGGAAAAGCAGGGGAGAGCATGGGGCAGCTGGGGAAGCGGCGGGATGAAGAGAAGAGGGGCAACTGTGGGTTCACGAAGAGGCAGGAGACACATGGGGCGGGAGAGGAAAAGGGAAGACAGGGCAGGAGGGAGCGCAGAGTCACTAAAAGAAGGCACAAGAGAAGGAGGGGAAGCAGGAGGGGAAATCCGCTCAGAAGGAGGGAGGGGGAGGAGAGGGAGCCCTGAGGAGGAGGCAGGAAGAGGGGGTTAGAGTTGGTAGGAAGGGTAGATGTCAGGGCGAAGCTCATCATCCGGGAGGGGTAGACGGTGGAAGTTGTGTTGGGAAAGGAGATGGAGGGTGTGGAGATGGAGAGAGGGAGGGACACAACGGTAAAGGCGCGGCAACTGGTTGGGAGTGGAGAGGAAGGGAGACACCAGGGGGTGAGGGGGAACAAGGCGGCGGAAAATATATAGTGTGCGGATGTGTTCAAGGAAAAGGAGAAGGTGTCCCTATATAGGAAACCGGAGGGAGCGGCTATTGGCCGCTGTCTGCACGTGGCGTAGCGGTGGCGCCCTCGCTGTGCGAGAGCCGCTGCGCGGAATAGCCGCCGCGGAGGCGGAGCCCTCTATGGGCTGTCCACATTTGTCCTGGCGCGTGTTCGACTTCCGTGGCGGAAGGTACTAGAAAAATGTTCTCACATATAAGAGTTTCACTCGTTAACAGTTAATACAAATTGTCATCAGTGAGGGTTGAACGGGGGACTGTTGGACGATGACCTCTCGCTCTATCGGCTCACCCACGCGAGATCTGCGAAACTAGCACTCACAGATACGCCTTTCCTGTGCTCCGTAGTTCTGGTATTACTTTCAATTACCGTTTACGCACGCTCTACTGCACGACACCGCACAGCACGAAGTAAATCGGTGTTTTATCTGGTACTCTTGTCTACGTACAAAGTCTTGTACCGATCTGAGTGTCTGACATCTGGAGGTTTGGGTGTCAGTGACATGACTGCAACACTTTTGGCGAGGGAAGTAGTAAACAAAGCTAAGCTGAGAGCGAGAGGGAGGCACTTACAGTCAGAATTAGATATTACCCTCCAGTACCAAATATTCTTCAACCATGATGGACAACATTGGCACCCTATCGGCAAGAAGTCGGCACCTACCTTACAGATCAGCAAAATTGCCCAGGCATAACGCAAAATTCCCGATATTGCAACCACATGGCAGCAGTGTTAACGGCCACACTGTAGCCACCAAATATTTACATAACATACGTAAAATCTAAGAACACATATGGAGGCAACGTGAAATGGGACGGATACGTAAAATGTTCAGTATTGAGAGCGAATGGGTTTGTGGAACGCCGGCCATAGTGGCCGAGCGGTTCTAGGCGCTTCAGTCCGGAACCGTGCGACTTCTACGTTCGCAGGTTCGAATCCTGCCTCGGGTGAGGATGTGTGTGATGTCCTTAGGTTAGTTAGGTTTAAGTAGTTCGAAGTTCTAGGGGACTGATGACCTCAGATGTTAGGTTCCATAGTGCTCAGAGCCATTTGAACCATTTGAACCATTTGAATATGTGGAACAATTCTGATTAAATTAGTGCATTTTAAAACTGCTACCATACTGACTACAAGACATTTTAAAGTCGTCTTTCTTCCAAAGGGTCTGATGCTTTCTATGTCCTTTCGTAACCTGCTCTATATTTTCGTGTTTACGTAACCCAACATCATCCACAATCTGTTTTGCGAATTTTAATCTTTGCCTCTCACTCTGTTTCCTCTGAGCTACTTCTTCCACCAGCAAGTTGTATGGATGATGCAGCATGTGGGTCACAAAAGTGTCTCATATTCTGCGAAGAAACTCCCGTAGACCTCTATCAACACTTATTCCTTTTAGCACTCCTGCGCCTACTTTATCTGTATTTAAAACTCTTAACAGTCTTCGGTAGTTCCAAATTTCAGATGTTTAGAAGTCTATCTCCTGTTCATATCCGATGGCTCAAGTTTTACTTCCACATACTGATAGGCACCAGACATACACTTTGAGTAACTTCTCCCATAAAAATTTAATGGGGGTAGCTTTGTAGCCAGCTCCTTTCAAACATTGCACAGCTGCGCTAGCTGTAAGTCACCTGTTGATTCACAGTCGGTTGCGAGATGCTTCTGTCTGCGACAGCAACGAGTTTTTACCAAAATACAGATGTGCGTTGATCTCTTACTGCAAAGCCAAAGCTTTGACCGGAGCCGACAAGTCAGAGCGCTGGTGATACACCGTTTGGTGTTTTCCATTATGCTGTCAGAAACACAAAGGCGCTCTCGTCTCTTCCTTCGCCATAGCAACTCTCTGTAGCAACAGTATTCAGATATTTGTCTTGTGTGTCTGATATGGACAGCTTCTCCAGTAGCAACCTTCAGTGAAAAATTGAGACTTCAGTAAGTCACGAGCATTCCAATTGCATATACACTCCTGGAAATGGAAAAAAGAACACATTGACACCGGTGTGTCAGACCCACCATACTTGCTCCGGACACTGCGAGAGGGCTGTACAAGCAATGATCACTCGCACGGCACAGCGGACACACCAGGAACCGCGGTGTTGGCCGTCGAATGGCGCTAGCTGCGCAGCATTTGTGCACCGCCGCCGTCAGTGTCAGCCAGTTTGCCGTGGCATACGGAGCTCCATCGCAGTCTTTAACACTGGTAGCATGCCGCGACAGCGTGGACGTGAACCGTATGTGCAGTTGACGGACTTTGAGCGAGGGCGTATAGTGGGCATGCGGGAGGCCGGGTGGACGTACCGCCGAATTGCTCAACACGTGGGGCGTGAGGTCTCCACAGTACATCGATGTTGTCGCCAGTGGTCGGCGGAAGGTGCAGGTGCCCGTCGACCTGGGACCGGACCGCAGCGACGCACGGATGCACGCCAAGACCATAGGATCCTACGCAGTGCCGTAGGGGACCGCACCGCCACTTCCCAGCAAATTAGGGACACTGTTGCTCCTGGGGTATCGGCGAGGACCATTCACAACCGTCTCCATGAAGCTGGGCTACGGTCCCGCACACCGTTAGGCCGTCTTCCGCTCACGCCCCAACATCGTGCAGCCCGCCTCTAGTGCTGTCGCGACAGGCGTGAATGGAGGGACGAATGGAGACGTGTCGTCTTCAGCGATGAGAGTCGCTTCTGCCTTGGTGCCAATGATGGTCGTATGCGTGTTTGGCGCCGTGCAGGTGAGCGCCACAATCAGGACTGCATACGACCGAGGCACACAGGGCCAACACCCGGCATCATGGTGTGGGGAGCGATCTCCTACACTGGCCGTACACCACTGGTGATCGTCGAGGGGACACTGAATAGTGCACGGTACATCCAAACCGTCATCGAACCCATCGTTCTACCATTCCTAGACCGGCAAGGGAACTTGCTGTTCCAACAGGACAATGCACGTCCGCATGTATCCCGTGCCACCCAACGTGCTCTAGAAGGTGTAAGTCAACTACCCTGGCCAGCAAGATCTCCGGATCTGTCCCCCATTGAGCATGTTTGGGACTGGATGAAGCGTCGTCTCACGCGGTCTGCACGTCCAGCACGAACGCTGGTCCAACTGAGGCGCCAGGTGGAAATGGCATGGCAAGCCGTTCCACAGGACTACATCCAGCATCTCTACGATCGTCTCCATGGGAGAATAGCAGCGTGCATTGCTGCGAAAGGTGGATATACACTGTACTAGTGCCGACATTGTGCATGCTCTGTTGCCTGTGTCTATGTGCCTGTGGTTCTGTCAGTGTGATCATGTGATGTATCTGACCCCAGGAATGTGTCAATAAAGTTTCCCCTTCCTGGGACAATGAATTCACGGTGTTCTTATTTCAATTTCCAGGAGTGTATATTATTGGGAACGATGATAACAATGATGTTCGATAAAGTAGTATCCTTTACAAGTTATCTTTCGGATGAGGACTTGCCAGGCATAATATTGGGTCTCTGTACCTATTTTCAGTTGTTTCTGAACACAATGTGATCGGAATATTTATCTCTTTTGCATCTGTAAATTAAAGTGACTTACAGTTCTTCTCACTCGCAAACATATTTATAAAGCATTTGTATACTTATTTTTCTTTGTAATTCTGTGCTGTGATGTTCGTAAGGCATGTCAGATACCATGACTGAGTTTTTGTTCTTAGTCACAACATCAGAATAGTACTTCTGATCTGCTAGTATATTATGTCGCGTTTCTTATACATTTGGACTTCGTAAATTCAATCCTTTACATCGTTTCCTTCATCTGTCAATGCAGCCACCTGTATTTTGCCTCCATACTTGAATACTTAATAAAGGTTTCATATTCCATCGACTTCCGTTGAATTTCGCACAAGAGTTACACACTGTGGTTATAAATAAGGCCGAACGCGTATGGGGTCAGACAAAACGCAGTGCAAAGAGCACTCAGGGTATCGTACTGCCTCCTTGGTGTTATCTTTGAGCGCGTATAACTGTCTCGATTTGTTGCGAAGATGAAAGACATGTGAGGAACTTCTTTGTATTCTGCCGCATTAGAGCAGAGCACTGAGATTCTAAACAATATCCCTTCACCTGGCCTCTCGTAACTATATTCTCGACTACGCACAGAAGTAGCACACAGGTTGCAGACCGATATTGCTGTGAGGCCACAAGGACGTCTGTAGCGCACTGACAAAGGCTCACTAATATACTAAATGAACATTCAAAGTCAGCTGGGATCCTAATTCCTTTTTTTAATTAATGACATACATACAGCAGTGACAGCCATAAGCAGCTAACAACCACCAATGTGACAAACGTACGCCTCCAAAGTCACGTATACCTTAAGTGAATCATACCACTCGTTACCCATTTATGGGAAGCATTGGAGACGTATGAAATGCATCGTCTGTGTATCCTTACTGTAATGTTACTGAATGTGGCTATTATTTAATAAAATGTAACCTGAACTGAGTGTGTGGCAGATTACTATTGATAAGGTAGAGTTATAGGACAGCTTTTGCCGAAACTTGTCCATAAAGGAATTAATAACCACCATTCAAATTAGACTTACAAAGAAATTCAAATTAACAGTGACGCATGAAAGTACGAATGTAAATGGAACAAACACCCATGATTGTAAATCTAAGTGCTTCTTCATTTCATTTCTGCGTGTTAGAGGATATTGTAATATTTTTCAGTAATCTGGGTGCACTTACTAACTACGGAAGAGTGAGGATCTCAGGGACATCATTGCAAGCGAGTCATAAAACCATTCCTCACTGGCAGGCAAAGTCCTGGCCAGATACACGTCGAAAAGGTGAATGCTTCCAGAGTTGGTGACCCCTGTTCCAGTAATAGCTATGGAGAAGGTAGGAGGCGGCATTCAGTAGCCTTCTAACTTCCACTGTGAGAAGCAGCGTAAGGAATGGCTTTTAAGAAAACAGAGATCTGTAAGGAGATGAGAAACCATAAGACACACAATACAGGAAGAACCAGCAAGCCTAAAGGAGGTCAGCCCACTCTGATGTTTAAATTTTTAACGATGCCTGGAATTCCTTCTTCAAAATGGCTTCCGTAGGAGGAATAAACACACGTGAATACATACACGGTGTTTCAGAATGATGTTTACAATTTTTAAGTTATTGAAAGACGATATACAGCTGGGTCTGAGGAACATGGGTGCCTAGCAATCGGAGCCTCACGCCCAATCCATTGACCTGGACGGCTGTCACTGAGAAAACCCCTAATGTGGTGGTGCACCATCTTGCATGAATTAAACATTTCGTTCTTGGTCATCCCCATCGATCTTTGGTATCAAAATTTTTCTAACATATCCAGGTACACTATCCCGTTGATGGTTCTATCACGAAAATAAAAGAGCTGTAAACTCTTTTCTTGCTCAATGCACAAATAACGTTAGTTTAGGGCTATCATGAACATGATGCAATGTTTGATGTGGATTTTCACTGCCACAAATCCTACAGTTATGTGTGCTAACCTTGCCACTTAACTCCGTTGCTCGCGCGGATGAAACTCGTCATCCACATGACTTTCCCGCTCAATTTTGTCTGACAGTGCTAGATTGAGTTCGCGCCATTTTCAGTACCTTTCTGTTAACGCTCCGGCTGTTAACTTCAATTATTGTTGTCTTTCAGTTACGAAAGCTACATTGTTTCTGAAACATTATTATAGTCTGGAGGACACGTCATTCGCGCGAGCTCTGCTGCCACACTCTTAAACTAACTAAGTCTGTATTACCAGAATGAGATTTTCACTCTGCAGCGGAGTGTGCACTGATATGAAACTTCCTGGCAGATTAAAACCGTGTGCCCGACCGAGACTCGAACTCGGGACCTTTGCCTTTCGCGGGCAAGTACTCTACCATCTGAGCTACCGAAGCACGACTCACGCCCGGTCTCACAGCTTTTCTTCTGCCAGTATCTCGTCTCCTACCTTCCAAACTTTACAGAAGCTCTCCTGCGAAACTTGCAGAACTAGCACTCCTGAAAGAAAGGATACTGCGGAGACATGGCTTAGCCACAGCCTGGGGGATGTTTCCAGAATGAGATTTTCACTCTGCAGTGGAGTGTGCACTGATATGAAACTTCCTGGCAGATTAAAACCGTGTGCCCGACCGAGACTCGAACTCGGGACCTTTGCCTTTCGCGGGCAAGTGCTCTACCATCTGAGCTACCGAAGCACGACTCACGCCCGGTCTCACAGCTTTACTTCTGCCAGTATCTCGTCTCCTACCTTCCAAACTTTACAGAAGCTCTGTATTACTCTATTACTCTGTATTACTCTATTGCATTCCTAGATTCAATCGATCTTTCATGTGCATACATTTAGACATATTGAAACTCATTGCAGTTATCTTCCATGTTACCTAGCATTATCTTTAGTTTTACAATGTGGAAGAAATGTCAAAGGCAAAAAACCTCGGACAGAATTTAGTAGAGATCCTAATGTATGGTTGGAATGCTTTAATCAGCTGAGTGATGAAGATGCTCACAGTGATAGTGCTGTCTCAGAGACTGAGGATTCTGTTCATGAAAGCAGTCATGATTCAGAAACAGAACAAGAAGTGTCAGAAAATGATGAATATGAATCACAGGAAGAAGTAACTCAAGAGGACGCATTTTTTTAGGGAAAGATGGAAAAACTAACCGGAGGAAAAATAAATATCCCACCAGTGCTAGAAGCAGATGTAATTCATTACGCATTTGCCTGGACCAAAAAATCAGGCTCGTATAAAACACACAGAAATAGAAATTCTGAATTTGTTCTTAGATGAAAACATAATAAGCATTGCCATAATAAGCATTATGGCAATATGCACTAATATATACAGCAAATAAGTTCGTGGTAACTTCTCTAGGGAAAGGAACGCTAAAAATACAGATGCGATAGAGACCAGAGCTTTCATTGGTTTATTATATCTATGTGGATCTTTGAAATTATCTAGGAACAGTATATCGAAATTGTGGGATAACTCAAAGCGAAACGGACTTGAATCATGTTATTTATTCATAAGTGAAAACCATTTCAGGTTTCTGTTGAGATGTCTGAGGTTTGATAATATCCGTGATACAGGTGTTCGCAGAGAGATTGACAAGTTGGCTGCTATCAGAGAGGTACTTGAACAATTCACGAACAATTGCCAAATATATTTTTCACCTATTGAGTATCTTATTGTTGACGAACAGCTTTTGACCTTTAGAGGAAACTGCCCGTTCAGGCAATATATTCCTAGCAAACCAGCAAGGTATGGGTTAAAAGTGTTTGCTTTGTTTTATGTAAAAACAGCTTACACTTTGAATGTAGAACCTACGTCGGTAAGCAACAACAGGGACCATGTAATGCCAGTAATTCAGCTGAAGGTATTGTTCTTCGAATGGTCAAACTGTTTCAAACGTTGGAATATATTATACTGTGTACAAATATTAAATGTATTATACTTAGATTTAATAAAAAATCATAAAACCTGTCATAAAGATCGTTCAAAATGTACAAATATTCCGCTTGCTTTGTAGATGACACCAGTTGTCCACGCGAGTGACGATGTCACGAATTTTCGCGCGAGTAACGGAGGGTTAAGTGAAAAGTCGACTCGTCAGAACAGATGATTTTGCCTAAGAAATGTTCATCCTCATGTAATCTATTTAACATATACGTACTGAAGTTCGTGTGAGCAATTTTTTCAGTGTCTTGTATTGCTTGTACGATCGTCAACCTGTGCGGTTTCAAATGCAAACTTTTTCTCAACACACGCTAAACAGTCGTCTGTGGGATTTGCAGTTCGCGAAATGCACTGTGGGTCGATTTCCTAGGGCTGATAACAAAATGTTGTCTAACTCGCTCCACGACGTCGTCAGATTTGCTTGCATGACCCGATGACCTCCCATGTCCTACCGTGCACCCTGTTCCTTTAACACATTTATGCCACTTATAAATTGTTGGCGTAGGATCTTTAGCGTACTTGGTCCGGAACTTACGCTGAACGTCTGTCGCCGACTTCTATTCCTCAAACGGAAACGCACAGCTAGCAGGTGGGTCTAGTGAAGTTAGCCATCTTTAACGCAACTGCCGCTAGCGCTCTTAAGGTGCGATTCGGCACTAGCGAAATACGCGAGACAAAATTTAATGAATTACTCTACAAACTGACACTTCAATCACCTCTGTAGTTACTGTGAATTAATTTATATAAATTTTCAAAGTTGTTTCCTTTTTGAAACACCCCACTGTTACGTGCAATGATAATGTGCTTGGTTGATAATAATGTGGCTGGTTATTATAGCATGTATACACAGCTGCTATCACTGGCTGAAATATGCATAGTGGGAGAGTTTTTTTGCATTCTGCCCCATTCCAAGAGAGAAATGTGTGTTGCTGATTAACTGCAACAAATTCCTTAGGTAGAGAGAGATCGTTGAAATTCATAGATATTTTTCGTCTGTCGGAACTCGAAAGGTCAACAGAAACTGGCAAATGAGAATCCGGTGTTGGTAGACACTTGGGAGATTTCGAGAAGGAAACAAGATAAACACATCGCCGTGCGTCGTTGGAGGGAGGTATGTCTGTCTTCACCGTTCAACTGCAGGGATAAAGGACAGCACCCCACGGTTGAGCATTGATGACTGATCTAACCTTGTTATTTTCAGCTACCACTGCAGCCATCCTCGGCAACTAAGTTTTAAAATCCAGAATGAGATTTTCACTCTGCAGTGGAGTGTGCGCTGATATGAAACTTCCTGGCAGATTAAAACTGTGTGCCCGACCGAGACTCGATCTCGGGACCTTTGCCTTTTGCGGGCAAGTGCTCTACCAACTGAGCTACCGAAGCACGACTCACGCCCGGTACTCACAGCTTTACTTCTGCCAGTACCTCGTCTCCTACCTTCCAAACTTTACAGGTTCGCAGGAGAGCTTCTGTAAAGTTTGGAAGGTAGGAGACGAGGTACTGGCAGAAGTAAAGCTGTGAGTACCGGGCGTGAGTCGTGCTTCGGTAGCTCAGTTGGTAGAGCACTTGCCCGCGAAAGGCAAAGGTCCCGAGTTCGAGTCTCGGTCGGGCACACAGTTTTAATCTGCCAGGAAGTTTCAAGTTTTAAAATGATGGTAAGCCTGATCCGAATTTGAATATGTCGTTTTGAGGTATTCTCAGTGTGTTTTCTTTCGACTTAGATTCTCTGTTTTCTGAAGTAATTCATGCAGTCTGCTGACTGAGCACAACATGCGTTTAGACATATGGGCTCTTGTTCGTATGTAGCTTTCTGAGTGTTTTGGCTACTCTGGTGCCTGATTCAGCAACCACTCGCGGTTAACATGGACACAACTAACTGTATCACTTCAGTTGCCTTTTCCAAGGTATTACAGTATCTGATTAGTAATTTATTTGAACCTTTACACATTTTATCATTAATTGTAAGGCCTATTCGGTGATTGGAAACAAATTAATTCATCTTAGTGGTTAACAGTATTTCACTGCGACTGTTAGAATTCATTACATAATTTGATTAAATCCTTCCTCATTATATATATGAAGGTTGTGGTACTCATATTTCATGCCTAGTCTACTACCCCTGTTTAATTTCAGATGTTAATTACTTTGTCAAAATATTCCATCTTATCTAATGGCTAGCGCTGTGTTCAGTGTATAAACCACAGGATTCCGCACTTATTAGTATGTCAGAGATATGGTGCCTGCTCAAACATAGTGTCCAATAAGAATTTGGCGACCACAACCTAGTATTTTGTTAGACACTGGCCATTTTCTGATATCTACGCCGTCTTACTGCTAGACCTAACACCTGGGCGATGATTTTGAGGACACTGGCGATTTTATGAAGAGCAGTCATTCCAAGGTTAGAAAGTTTAACTGTGTTTTCTTACATTCCAAGCCCACAAAAGAATTTGTGTCATCATTATTATAAGATTCTTCACGTACATAAATTTTTATTTGTTTGTTTTTATCACAGAGTTTCTCAAACAGAATTACTGGTTTGGGCTATGGAACAACTATCGTCAGAAACTCTCCTTCTGCTGGACTACTACAAGCGAACAGAATGGAAAGATACAGTACTGAACGTACCTGAAGAAGATGAAGATACGAGCGAAGATGCATACAAATGTGCAATTGGTGTGTGTGTGGTAAAACCCCAGGAAGAGAAATGTGTTTCAAGTACAGGATGTCAGCCCTAGTAGTTAAAACAGAAAATAAAGAATAATGAGCGATCAACAGTGACGATGAGGACCATCTCATAGGAAATTTATTCATCTTGGCAGACGAGCAAGGATAGTAAATACTGGAATATGTTGAAAGTTAGGTACATCGTGAATATCCACGTGAGTGTGTGCACGAATTAAGTGTGTGTTTTACAATTCATCAGAAAGGCGTAATAAGCCAGATTAAGTTCGCTGATGGTGATAAAGTTTCACTAGTGACAAAAAAATCACGAAAAAGAAACATTTTAAGCCACAAATCCTTTGGTATACACTGTGGAGTCTACCGTATAAGAAGAGTCACCCAAAACAATTTCCTAGAAGCAGAAATCCTGGGCAGCCACAAATCGAAGGGGAGGGAACACAGTTCTCACATCAAACGATTTACAGAAGTGGAAGACTCTGAGACTGCACAGCAAGTCTCACGAGCGTGGAAGGAGGTACGAAAGAACAGGACAATCAATTTAATCCATGTTGAAATTGGAGTTAAGTTTATAGATAACTGACGTTTTGATGACTTCCTGCAAAAGTTGAAATCATTGTAACCATATGGAAGTTAACAAGGAAAATGAAACTGGACGAACTATTGGCTGCTATTGCCTAATGAGGATGGTCTGCGTGTCGGATTTTGCTAGGGGCCAGATGGTGGATGCACTGAGCTGTGATTTTCTGGTAGCAAGGAAGCACCGAGCCTTTACTGATGTGTCGGTCGCCAGGAAACACCATGTCATTAGAATCTTTTTTATTAATTCTCATTATGTGAGCACAGAGCTTAATTTAGTCATGGCTAATATATGCTTTAAGAATTATGAACGAAGGTTGAATGCACGGAAGTTGCCTGAAAACACTGAAGGTCTCAGATTGATTATATAATAGTAAGACAAAGATTTCGGAACGAGATTTCAAATTGTAAAATATTTTCAGGGACAGATGTAGACTCTGACCGTAGTTTACTGGTTATGAAATGTAGATTAAAACTGAAGAAATTGCGAACGGATAGGAAATGAAGAAGATGGGAACTAGATAAGTTGAAGGAACCAGAGGTTGTTGAGAGATTCAGAGGGAGCATTAGTCAACGGTTGACTAAACCAGGAGAAAGGAATACTGTAGAAGACGAGTGGGTCGCTTTGAGAGATGAAATAGTGGAGGCAGCAAAGGATCAAGTAGGTAAAAGACAAGGTGTAGCAGAAATCTTTGGCTAACACAATACATACTGAATTTAATTGATGAAAAGAGAAGATATAAAATTGAAGCAAATGAAGCAGACGAAAGGGAATATAGAAGTCTAGAAAATGAGACTGTGAGAGAGTGCAAAATAACTAAGCAGGAATAGCTGTGGGGCAAAATGTAAGGATTCAGAAGGATATTTCACTAGGGGTAGATACCGCCTACAGGGAAATTAAAGAGGCCTTTCCAGAAAAGACAAGCAGATGAACGAATATCAAGAGATCAGTTGAAAAACCAGTCCTAAGATGTGAATGGGAAAGCTGGAAGGAGCGTGTACAGGGTCTATACAAGGGAGACGTAATTGAGCCCAGTATTATATAAATGGAAGAGCACGGAGATAAAGATGAGATGATAGATATGACACTGCGAGACGAATTTAACAGGGCACAGAAAGATCTAAGTTGAAACAAGGCCCAGCATTGCGAGAGCAAGCCATGACAAGACTCTTCCATATTGTGTGCAAGGTGTACGGCACATATGATGTTACCTCAGGCTTCAAGAAGAAAATAATAATTCCTATAATAAAGAAAGCAGGTGCTAACAGATGTGAATATTGTCTAACTATCAGTTTAATAAGTCATGTTTTCTAAATACTAACATGAATTTATTAAGGAAGAATGGAAGAAACAGATACAAACCGATCTCGAGGGACATCAGTCTGGATTTAAGTAAAGTGTAGGAATACTCTAGGAAGTACCGACCCTACGACTCCTCTTAGAAGATAGATTAAGGAATAGCAAATCTGCGTTTACAGCATTTACAGACTTGGAGAAAGCTTTTGACAGTCTTGACTGGAGTAGCCTCTTTGAAATCCTGAAGGTAGTAGGGGTAAAATACAGGGAGTGAAAGTCAATTTTCAACTTGTGCACAAACCAGACGGCAGTTATAAGCGTCGAAAACTTGAAGGGAAAGCTCTGGTTGAGAAGGGAATGAGAAAGGGTTGTAGCCTATCCTTGATGTTATTTAATCTGTGCAATGTGCAAGCACTAAAGGAAACAAAAAAACATTTGAAGCAGGAATTAGAATTTAGGGAGAAGAAATGGAAAGTCTCAGGTTTGCCGACGACTTTGCAGTTGTCTCACAGACAGTAAAGGACGTACAAGTAGAATGGTAGTTGAACGGAATGGACAGTGTCTTGAAAGCTGAATATAAGATAAACATCGACAAAAGCAAATCGAGGGTAGTGGAAGGTAGGCAAATTTTAGCATATGAAGCTGAGGCAATTAGATTATAAAACGAGAAACTTCAAGAAGTAGATGAGTTTTGCTGTTTTGACATCAAAATAAGTGATGATGACCGAAATAAAGAGGGCATAAAATGTAGACTGGCAATGTCAAGAAAAGTGTTACTGAAGAGGAGAAATATGTAAACATCGAATACAAATTAAGTAATAGGAAATATTGCTTGAAAGTATTTGTATGTAGTAAAGCCATATGTTGAAGTGAACACGGACGCTAAACAGTTCAGACGAGAAGAGAATAGAAGCTTTAAAACGTGGTGATATAGAAGAATGCTGAGGATAAAATATCTAACGAGCAGGTACTGAAAAGACTGGGTAGTAAATAAACTTTCGGCGCAACCTGCCCAGAAGAAAGCATAAGTTGGTAGCACACATTGTGAGATATCAAGAGATCATCAATTTAGTACTGAAGGGAAGTGTTGGAAGTAAAATTCGTAGAGGGGTACCAAGAGATCTACATCTACATCTACATGGATACTCTGCAAATCACATTCAAGTGCCTGGCGGAGGGGATGAATACAGTAAGTAGATTCAAAAAGGTGCAATAGATATTAGGAGATGAAAAGGCTTGCACAGGATAGAGTAGCACGGAGAGACCCAACACACCAGGCTTCGGACTGAAGACAGCAACAAATATATTATGAGAGCTACTGGTGGATCGCACAGAGCCTTTTAAAGTAAGTGGGAGTCACAGACGCGCCACTCTGCACCCAGGTAAATGAGTCCGATGAACAGAAGATGCAGGATATTTTTGTATTTACCCTGGTGTTCACAGGGAGTACAGCTGTCGTCTAGAATACGTCCATACGACATGATATTGATTGCATTCATGCACAGGATCGGGAAAACAGAATACGATGAGGTAACGGTAAATGTGTAAGTAATAGTCACCGGGTATACGATCAGGTTAACAAGGAACTAATGTTTAAATTTTCATGGTAGTTTGCGTTTGTGGAAGCGTCATGTGGGTATGTATGTTATACGTTACAAAGATAATTTTTGGCGACGAATATCTGCTAAGGTACTCAGAAGAATACAGCGAACTGTTTTTCAGTGACTGGAGCAATCTAGCATTAAAGGGAGAAATATGCGTACTTGCAAATACTGGGGTGAAGAACAGGCAGATTGGTGACATAGTTTTGATAACAGCACGTAAAATTATGACGGTATAGTGCATGAAAAGAAAATTGCGGGATATACAGGAGACATTGGTGAAGAAGTAACGGGATGTGAACTAGAAATTGCCAATAGTAACAACTTCCATTATTAGAAGCAGGAATATGTAACAATAAGTAATTTTTGTAACCCATCTGTTGAGTAGTATCTTTTTTGCGATTTACCATCTGCTTTAGACTGTAAATACTCTGTTAGTCACCGAAATATTTTTTGTTTTATTGTATAGATATAGGACTGTCAGTTTTGGGTTAGAGGTCAATAGGGTGGTAAATGTAAGGTTACGATAGCTCATGAGATGTGAACCGTTCGGTCACTTACATTTTTCAGGATAATATTTAATAAAATTGGTTATGTGTAACTAATACACGATTCCCTAACACCATTGCGTCGCCGACCTCATCGCACAGCATCAGGGAATACGAGAAAGTGGAAACATCAGCTGTTGGCATCTGCTGTTGCAAGGACATAACCAACCCCTGCCTGGTGCAGGGTACAAGTGATTAGGGGGCATTGTCTACATGGAGCTACCGTTCTCTCCAGGCAGCTGAAATCCCAGTCACGACCCGCCCACACCCAGCGTGTGGCACTACAACGGCTTGTCAGCTTGTGCCACTATGCTAATGCATCATGCCACAGCTGAAGACAACCAGAGAAAAAATACATACTACAAAACGGTCAACGACCACCCTCCACCTAATCCCATAGGGAACCAGCATTAGCTACGTACTCCTGCAGTCAGGAGACTATGCCTCGAGTGGCAGCTCGTATTCCGTGATGCTGTGCGATAGGTAGCCGACGAATCGTACAAGAGCTACACGTAACAAATTTCATTAAATATTGTCCTGAAAAATGTAAGTGACCGAATGATTCACACCTCATGGGGTATCGTAAACTTACATTTACCACACTATTGACCTTTAACGAGACTGGCCATCAGTCGATCAGGAACCACTTACTTTGCACATGAACAAAGGAGACTTCACCAATGTGCTGCCCACGCAAATCCGTGAGAAGTGAACCAAACCAAAGTAAGTCAGGAGCGAAAGAACCATTTCAGAATTCCAATATTGCTGGACACGTAGTTTAGAGAGACAATCTGTTTTATCTATTTTAACGAACACTACAGTTTTCACTTTTATTTCATAACCTGTGAGAATTAACACTCGCTGGCAACTCATAATAGCATCATTTTACTAACGGATGAGGGACATTTCTACACATAATTGCGGTTGAACATTCTTCTACCATTTTGAACATGAGCAGTACTGCACTGGACGGTGATAACAGTGACATTTCTTAACGGACTGATGATTTACATAAAAAAGGTGTGGACATATACAGCCATTAGAGTAGCCTTTCATAACCACTCATGGATGTAGGGAAACTACATGTATAAACTTTAAATCGAAGCACACGAATGGTATCGTGCTTCCATGAACTGATCTTCTACACGTCAACATGCATTCACTGTGTCGTATTGTTTCGTTTCTGCGCTGAACAAATAGATGTAACGATCTGTATGATAAACGGTGTGGTTTGCCCCGGGCCGTGAAGCGTGTTTGTGCTTTCAACATTGTCAAATGGTTCAAATGGCTCTAAGCACTATGAGACTTAACTTCTGAGGTCATCAGTCCCCTAGAACTTAGAACTACTTAAACCTAATTAACCTAAGGACATCTAACACATCCATGCCCGAGGCGGTATTCGAACCTGCGACCGTAGCAGCAGCGCGGTTCCCGACTGAAGCGCCTAGAACCGTTCGGCCACAACAACCGCCAACATTGTCTTTTCAGCGATAGTGTAGTATAATGTAATGTGGTACTTTTTTCCTCGCTGACTGCCCTGTTAGCTAATTTTAATGTACACTATTTACAACTGTTTTGCTACCACCCTCCCCCTATATACTGGGGAAATGTTAAGCACGATATCAGAAGTGAAGGAGTCCGTTCTTTTTCATTAACTTGTTATGAATTCCATCCTACTCCATATGTAGTTCTTACTTGAACACGAAGTGACTCCATATGTAGCTACTTATTACAGTTGTAAGTTCGTGTGGATATAACATCACCTGCATAAGATTTCTAGGTAGTTGCGAATTTTAATATGTTTCAAATATTAATGATGTACAGTCGTGGACAAAACGAGCGAGACCCCTCGCCTTTTCGTTATGCTGACCCGCACAGCTTTAAAGTCTGCTCGACAGCATAACAGGCAAGGTGACGAAGTGCTACCAACATACTATGCACAGGCGTGAAATTGAAAAACCATCCGAACTTTCTCAGACTGTTTTCAATCATGAGCACAGTTATATTAATGCTGATTAATGTGTTAAACACAACGCGTAAATATAAGATATAAATGAAAGAAGAAACGCTAATTAGTATGAACTGTGCTAATAAAAATGAATTTCAGCTTATAGAGATAACATAACTGTTTGAGTAAGACAAAGTACCCCAGATCGTTACGAATTAGCAAAATATTACCCGCATTCGGCCGCGAAATGGTCTGTGTCAACGATCAGACAAGTCATACTGGATTACCGTTGCTGACCTACCATGAAAGTGTGCAAATTTAGCAATGCGTGAAGACTCGTAACAAAATTCAGTCAAAAATCATTCAGTGCTACACTTAAGTCAATACAATTATTGACAGAAGCGGAAAAAGTAGACAGTAACACGTATGACATTCTACAAGAGTTCATATTGACATCCACAGGGCGCCAGTACAGAATAAAGGTAGCAATAAAACGTGTTGGGTGCGCGAGAATTTCTTAAAATTGCTTTACTGATAGTCTATCTGCCTCCATCGGGATTAGAACCGAAAACAAACCAGACCTCCCTTGCAGTAGCAAACACCTTTCGCTACGCTATCAGACAACCCAGGCAAACAGTCCTCTGTTATTACCCCAGACATGAATAAGCCGGCAATTTCGCATGAAAATGATAAAATGATCTGCAGTTTCTGTAGCAAAGAGGTTTCTGGACTCAAAAACAGAAATTTTCTACCTTTATGTCACCGCTTATGTGACAATCATTCGGGATATTTATCGAAATAACAAAATACTGTTAGCGAGTAATTTTAGTAGGATAATTCTGCAATACCCCAGTAAATAAACAGGGACATAGCTGCCAAACGTTTTCTACAATGTTTCGAATACTTCATTAGACTCGCCACAGCCAGAAAACGTTCATTAGCCGAAGTATTTCTTAAGCTAGCTAACAATGGGAATACTCGCACTTCTAAAACGCGGTGGCATTAATACTGGGATCTGAATTACCACGTGTATAGGCAAATGGATTTTATTTCCATTGCTGTAAACGTGATTTGGATCGAAAGCGTAGCTACGATTAAGATGCTGATGTATTGACTACAACTAGAACATTCAGAATAAAGAGTAGGGGTAATTATTTATGCGGCCCTCATCTTCAGCAACTACATCGCTAAAAATGGAACCCTACTAGTCTCACTTTCTTGACCGTCTATCTATCTACCCAATCCTTAAAACCTGTTTACCTCGTGTCCGGTTAGACTTAATAAGCGGAAATATATCGCACTTCCTGCGGTATACGGTCCTTCGGTGGTGTAAAAAAGTGAGCTTCTATGTCAATGCAATCTAAAGATACGGCCGTTTATGTAAAGAAAATTTACGCGAAAGGTCAAAAACTAGCTCTAAGAACTATGCGACCAAACTGCTTAGGTCGTCAGTCCCCTAGACCTACTAAAACAGTTATGATATCTCGATAAGCTGAAATTCATTTTAATAACTACAGTTCATATTAATTAACGTTTCTTCTTTCATTTATATCTTATATTTACGTGTTGTGTTTAACACAGTTATCAGCATTAATATAGTCTTACAAATGATTGAAAATAGTCTGACAAAGTTCAGATAGGTTTTCAATTTCACGCTTGTGCATAGTATGTTGGTAGCATTTCGTCGCCTTGCCTGTTATGTAGCAGACTTTAAAGCTGTGCGGATCAGCATAATGAAAAGGCGAGGGGTCTGGCTCGTTTTGTCCACGACTGTACATTCAAGTGAACTTTTAGATGGAACTTTGTATTATGTATTGACGTATTTAAGTGAATACACTTCTTATTTGTTTTTGTCATGATAGAAAGTGTGAATATGTAATCATTCTACACAGTGAGAGTGAATGTTTATTCAATACTTGTTTATTCAGTTATGAGTGTCACGGACTTTTCATTTCTAAGCCATCTGTGTGTGAAACAGAAACTTAGACCATACCATTTTCTATTCCTGTAAAATTATCAGGTAAGCGTGAATGGACTCTCGTGAGCAGGTATCCTTTGTTTGTACGTAACCAAAGGAAAGCTTACTTGACGCCAGTAAATAAGAGCGAATTCTGAAGGCTTATGTTTGGGTATAAATTTGAGAATTATTGGCCTTGCCAGCACGATAACCACCTCAGTACCATAATCCGTGATCAAGGCACATCACAGAAATTTCTACTAAAATGACATAAAAGACTATGCGGGTATGTAGAACGAGGTCTGTAGTTGATTTTCCGGTTCTGTATTCAGTATTGCATTAGTTCCGAAGAACGTCATCACTCTCATTGCTCTTTGTATAAGCTTTTCCATTTCCTACTGACCTTCCAAAGTCAGATCGGGTTGTTAATGCCTCATATTGACAGTCTGTGAGGCATATTTGAGGACATAGATCGTGTTCGTATCTTTGTACATTCTAATATAGTTATGAAAGGAGTAGCAGGTTACAAAATATCCAACCTCAGTGGAGGTCATTTATTAAAGAATCTTTTCATTGCCTGTAAAACTCTCTTCTGCTACCTTCATGGCTTCGACCATCTTTTGTAATCATGTTCCTTACGTAAAAAGAATATTTTCACTTTTACTCTGCTGTGTCCTTCCGGGTTTCGATGTTCTTTAAGTCGTTACTCTCCTCTACATTACTCCTCATCACATTTGGCTTTACTCTGTTTATACTTACACGCTAAGTATGGTGTTGGTATCTTCTGCCCTAACACTTTTCGCTCCGCAAAATTTCCTTTCACTGCTCTCCTTGCCTCTTCGCCGTACCTGTTGAATAACAGTGGCTATAAGCTGCCACCTGTCTTAAACCCCAGTTGTCTTCCTTAGGCTTACACTTTTATTGTTTCCAGCTGGGTTTCGTATATATCTATGATTCTCTTCTTCTTCTTTTAGTGTTCAACACTGAGGTTGGTTTGCAGCAGAGCACCATTCTGCCTTCCTGTTCATTTCCACGCACATGTTATATGCAACGTCATTCATGATCTGTTGTTTGTGTGATATCCTTTTCGCGCCCGCCGATTCTTTGCCTCAATAGCTCCTTCTGCTATTGTTCCAATGATGTTGTGATTCAGGATGTGCCCTACAAGTCTGGCTCTTCTTGTCTGGATGCGTCTCCGCAGAGATCTGGTCTCCTGTTCTCTTCTAAGCACCTCTTCATTTGCTACTTTGTCTCTCGAGCTGTTCTTCATCATCCTTCTATAGCACAACACATACGGGGCCTTTAACCGTCTTCTCCCTTCCCAATGTCCAAGTTTCACCTCCGTATACGGCCACACTCCAAACGAAAGCTTTCATGATACGTTTCCGTATTTTCAGACTGATCTTCTTGCTGGTGGGTAAGTTCCTCCTCAGAATAAATGCAATTTTGGCCTGTTGTATTCTGCTCGCAATTTCTTTCCGGCTTCTATCGTCCCTTGTGATTTTGCTTCCCAGATACGTACATTTCCCTACCACTTCCAGTTCCTTTATTCTAATTCTCATTTTCAGAAGTCCATATTCTGCCTCCGTACTGCATACCATTACCTTAGTATCATTGTTCTCATTCAATACTGATTGCATAGATTCCTTTCCACTGTTCTAGGATAATTCTTGTGAATATATTTCAACTTCTATGTTTTAATATCTTTAATCATCTGATTCCACTTTACATTATCAAATGGTTTATATAGGGCAACGAACGTTCCAATGTGTCTTCGACGATACCTGTACCTTTTTCGTTCAAGAAACAAGACTGATCTTCGCCTAGTATGCCTTCAAGTTCACTTTCATTAATTCGGCGAAGGATTTTGGTCAATAGTATTGAAGTATCGTTAGGTAACTTCCAATTCTAGTGGAAATAATTTTCTGAAAACTTGATGGAAAGACACGCACATTACATTTTTTGACACCAATTCAAAAATCCGTCTAGTGTCTACACTTTTCCTTAGTGGATCGAAAAGACTACCAGTCTCTTTGATGGCTTGTGTCAGCTCAGAGCATTCAGCGCTACATCGAAGTTTGAGTGAATTACCGGACTATCTATTTCTTTCACCTCAACTTCCTTCTCTTCTACCGTCACTTTCTGGAACAGTTGCTCTCGATTGTAAATGCCTTACATCTACATCTACATGGTTACTCTGCAATTCACACTTAAGTGTCCGGCAGAGGGTTCATAGAACCATTTTTATACTACTTCTCTACCATTCACTCTCGAATGACGCGTGGGAAAAAGGAACACCTAAATCTTTCCGTTCGAGTTCGGATTTCTCTTATTTTATTATGATGATCATTTCTCCCTACGTTGAGGGTGTCAACAAAATATTTTCGCATTCGGAAGAGAAAGTTGGTGACTGAAATTTCGTACATAGATCTCGCCGCAAAGAAAACCGGCTTTGTTTCAGCGACTGCCACCCCAACTCGCGTATCATATCAGTGACACTCTCACCCATATTGCCCGATAACACGAAAAGAGCTGCCTTTTTTGCACTTTTTCGATGTCCTCCGTTAATCCTACCTGGTAAGGATCCCATACCGCGCAGCAATATTTCAGCAGAGGACGGACAAGTGTAATATTGGCTGTCTCTTTAGTGGATTTGTCGCATCTTCTAAGTGTTCTGCCAACAAAGCACAATCTTTGTTTCGCCTTCCCCACAATATTATCTATGTGGTCTTTCGAATTTAAGTTGCTTGTAATTGTAATTCCTAGGTGTTTAGTCGAATTGAGAGCCCTTAGAATTGTGCGATTTATCGTATACCCAAAATTTATCGGATTTCTTTTAGTACCCATGTGGATGACCAAGCACTTTTCTTTGTTTAGTGCTAACTGCCACTTTTCGCACCATACAGAAATTTTCTCTAGATCATTCTGTAATTGGAATTGATCATCTGATGACTTTACTAGACGGTAAATTACGGCGCCATCTGGAAACAATCTTAGGGGGCTGCTCAGATTATCACCTCGATCATTTGTATAAATTAGGAACAGCAGAGGGCCAATGACGCTATCGCTTCTGTTCTACTCGATGATTTACCGTCTATCACTACGAACTGTGACCTCTCAGAGGGGAAATCACGAATCCAGTCACACAACTGCAACGATACTCCATATGGACGCAATTTGATTAATAGTCGCTTCTGAGGAACGGTATCAAAAGCCTTCTGGAAATCTGGGAATGTGGAATCGATCTGAGATCCACTTTACATTATCAAATTGCGGCCCTTAATCGACAAGAACCGATTGTTCGTACTGCCTTAGTCGTATTTTATAATGATATGTTTCAAGCAGCTCACAGCATAATCTAAAAAGGTCAGCTAACGTTAAGACTTTATTAAGATTGTATTTTTCTTCCTCAATAACGAACAAAAATAGTTATAGAGACAGTAATGTTTTAAGATCTGCTAGATTTTAAATGACGTTCGTGAAATCGCCAGTGAGCTAAGTGAAGCATGCCGCTTACGTCAGAGGCAGAGTGGCTTGTAGCATGGCCACTTCTGAGTTAAAGGACGTGACAGTGGAAATACTTCATTGTTTGTCTTCGAATTCTGAGAACTCAAAATCGTGCGCAGCTAGCACCTATCAGCTGCTATGGTATAACTGTGAAACGGAGGTAGCATCGATTCGTGAATGCACGTTAGAGACAGTTATTTTTAAATGTGGAAATATGTAATCCAATTAAAGCTACTGTAATAAAATGCAATGAGAAAAAGAAATGTGACATTCAAAATATTTAGTGAACGTTTGTTACCGTGTCCAAAACTGTGATCACTTTTACTAATTAATGGAACATCTCATCTTGGTAGGGGAAGATGATACAGTTAGCAGGACTGGAAAGGTGTCCAGTGGATATTTTCTTGCCCTGAACAGTACTAGTGCCAGCCGTGAAGTGGTCCGACGAGTTTTAATACACATCTCTGTTGTTGCCAGTGAGATAGACAGAGGAAGCTTGTTCCGTTATTTTTTACTAAAAATGTTTTTAGTTTTCAGTCTTATATCGTTGTTTTTGTGCCTTATTTGTATGGAGAGTAACAATGTTCCACAAGATCAACCATCAAAAAACGTCTTTTGGCCTCCTAATGTAGTTCGTTGCTATTTATTTCAGTTTCATCGTTTTTTTCTGTGGATAACTAATGACGACATTGTGTCAGACATGGAAAAGCCACACTACTCGTCGGGAAGAGTGGCCAAGGTGTTCATCCCAGTAACTGTCGGTCACTGCCAAAAAACACGCAAAATTCAGCAGATAAAACTGACTTTTAAATCCTTATTCATACAAAGATATCATGTGCTATTCTATCCTTCTGCGACAGTTTTGAATTATTTAACTCATATATTTAAAACCATCCCTTTTTTTCTATATTTTGCGTAATACAAAAGTCTGACTGAAAACCGTCTGCTTCAGCCAGTTGATATTTCTTTCAGATACCAGGACGTGAAAATACCTAGAAAGGAAATCAGAAACACAGAAATGGGATCCTGCTGCGATGTTACTGGCCACAGCACCCGCCTAGGTACGGAAAATTGGTGACTGTGCACGCTTTCAGAAAAGCATGTAGTTGCAATATACGTACAATTTTCTTTTTCACTTTGAAATATATGGTGTGATACTTTATAATATGAAAGTTCAAAAAGTGTAAGCACCTATCATTAACCATGGTTTGGTGAAAATTGAATTTCTCTTTGAGTGCCAGCTTCGTGTAACCTCCCCCCCTCCTCCCTCCTTCGTATGCAGCCTGAGGTATAGCCCAACAATGTCAATATTGGCTCTTAAGCAAAAACATTTGGCGAAGACTGTCTTAGATGTACTTATGCTAAGTGTCTGTTCTTTGTTTGCATTTAATATTCTTCTTCCACTCACTCCTTCTTGACTAAAACTTTAACATTTTCTCCCGTGAAGTTTACTCTTCCTGCATCCTGTGTGTATACATCTCAGTATCTTGATGTTCTCGGGTTATACATACCAATTTAGCCACTCTGCATTTACTGTTAATTTCATTCCTAAGAAAATTATACTGAATCCTTCCTACATTATGCTTAACTTTCGTACATTTCCTTCTTTCATGCATTAACTAGAGTATTTTCTGTCATTCATGGCTTGTTCAGCTCGGCTCAGGCTATAATTAATGTGTTCTGTCATGCCAAAATTTCGTCTCGTTTTCTCTTTATTCCACTCTTGCGTATATCAGTTTTCCTATTTATTTCAACTTAGCTTTCATCAACACTAGGTTATTGGTTTAGCTATGACGTTGTGTAAGATAACTTTGAGCAAGTGCCAGAGACGTGATAAAACAATGCGAAGAATAGACAAACACACAACAGTATACTGTTACTTGGATGGTAACAATGTTCTGAATGGTTACTGCGGTTTAATATTTTCAAAGAGTATTATTGGCCAGTAGCTATACATGTATAACAGATGACGAAAAATCTGTATCCGCTTCTGTCTGGGAATTATGATGTCAGCTGGCGATACGTTGATATCAGTACCAATAATACAATGGATTCTGAAGCTGTGACTGAGCGTAGAACCTGAAAAAAAGAAGCAGCATTGTTAAAGTTCATATGTATGATGTTTCTAGCTACATGTCTCAGACACCTACAAAATCACACGCAAATTGATCTGAAAGTAACTAATGGAGTCCTTTTAACAGCTCAGCGGAAATGGTTTGCAGCAGGACCTTTAACCTGAAGAGAACCATTGACTGTTCGAAATCAGTTTCAGCTTCATAAAATATTCATGTGATTGGATCGTATAGTACCCTGCCAGAGGGATGATTTCTATCTCCTTCCCTGTATGTGATCGAATATTACTGCGTAATAGAAAATACTGTGAAGTAGAAACTCTTAGACACCTGAGCCAGGAACTACACTAAGAACAGAAGAACGAAGTACAAAAACCCTGTACGTAAAAATCGACTATTATCTCATGTTCAGGTAGTAGCCGCTGAAACCTGTTGATGAATAATGCGTTTCCTCGTATTTACGAGGAATAAAAACTGTATTATCGCGGAGTAAAAACTGTGTTGTCGGCATAGAAGCTACCTATTAAATTTCGAGTAAAACGATTGGTCTTTGTTTGACTAAATTAGACAACGGAAACTAATCCGAAACTCTACCCGAAGGTAAACTACCAACTGTCAATGTAATTTCGAGCTAGGGGTGAGAGACCTAAATTATGAGTTACTGTTAATCCCACGACAGTCAAAACTTAATAACTGAAAGTCTGAGAAATGAGTGAATAGCATATACATGTTCAATTAATTTCGTCACCTTTAATGCTGATCTCTATACAAATGAAGCTGGTTTAATTAAACAACACCGGATGTACTACGTTTGCAGCGAAGAATGTACACTAAGAACTAATGCGACGAAAAGGAAAATTGAAAAGAAGACAGAATGGTTGCTCTCGGAGCAGCTCAAATATGTCTGATGTATACTGTGGTATCAGGTATTAACTTTTAGCCTGAGTAAGCCAATTATTATTGTGGTATCATTAACATGTTTACTTTATCACTACGTATTTACTATACACTACCGTATACTGTTGTGATCTGTTATTGTTTTCGAAAGACGATCGTGAACGATTATATCTACCGCTACATCTATTTAAATGAATTTAAGGATACATACTCGGACATTTCAGATTTTGGTAATGGGTACCGGACATGAGGCTCGCTCCATTTCAGGTCTTTAGATAATTCTTCTGGTAAAGGCCAGCCATAGTCCATGCTTGTAGTTATTGGTAGGCGGTATGTGTCCTCGTGGCCTAAAATGTAAGTAATTGGTTTAGTAGAAAATGAGTAACTGTATACTTAAATTAATAGCAACATACTTGTATACTATTTAAAAGACAATGTAAAACTCATAAAGTATCAGTAAATGCAAAATATTTATTACTTTTAGGCTAATGATATGCGGAACACAAAAACAATATTTTCAGAAGAAAAATATTTGTAAATGAAGCAAGAGATAACGCGATAGTATCGTAGGAAAATTCATATAATGCAGTAACATAGATTTATTGTACCAAAAATTGAAGAACAGACTGACATATAACTTTATCCTCAAACATGCACTGCAGCAACGGGGATACGGAAGAATGTATGGAAATTGTTGGCAGCATGCTCGTCCTACAAAGTATTCTGCGATTTAAAACTTCATAATACATAGCAGTTTCTCCAACGACATTAAAATCCCAATACAATATTTCATAGTCCCAATAGTGGTAACCAATCAACAAGTTGTTGCGTATGTAAAATCAGATGCTCGGAATGAAATGAGTGCTATATTGGCCAAACAAGTCAAAATCTTTAAAATGGTATTTAGAGAACGTCAATGGGTAAGTAAACGAAGATCCGATCTCACGGAATATATTCCCAGCTATGTGAGTGGCTTGAAAACTTCTTAAGCAATAGAATCCAGTACATAGTTATCGACGGCGAGTATTTATCCGCGACCAGGTAACCGTCAGAGGTGCCCCAGGGACGAGTGACGAGACCGCTCTTACCCTCTACATACTGACTGATTATAATGAAAGTGCAGATACTCACAGAGGTCCAGTGTAGGATGTAATCATCGTATGGCAGCGAAATTTGGTAGGCATTTTGATGCGGAACCGATTGATGCCGAAAAAAAAGTTCAATTTTGGCCACCAAATGAAAATCTGGCGAGTGAATGCGAGAAATACAAGCGGAAATTTTTCCTCGTGGAATAGTTTAGGAACTGATGTGGACAGAAAAAGTTAGACAGATGACAAAGGCATATTGTTGATCGTATTATTAATATATGCTTACACAATTTCTTCGATGAGAGAGGTCGACGAAATGCCATACAGCGTCAGATTTGCACTTGGCGACCAACATTGGAAATAATATTTTTCAAGCGCAAATACGTTTCGCGTTAACGTATTAGAATATTTTACAAATTTCTCTGCCGTACGATAGTTACAGCCCACACTGGATCTGACGGACCAGGTGAGAAGTAATTTGTGGATGTCTGCTGATGAAACTGCAGTATATAGGATAACTTAATATTTATATTTGGCGTGATGAAACACAACTTGCTGGAAATGTATAAAAGTGCGCGTAAACGCAGATGAGTAGGAAGAACAGTTCCGTAATAATCGAGTGCATCTCTTAAGCTATTTATTTTAGAGCTCATGTTTAGAAGACATTTTGTACTTGTTTTGGTCCACATTACCGCCTCTGGAAGTACCCTACCCCACAATCTTAGCAACAGCTGTGTCGATAAACATATTGCACTGTCAGAGGTATTAGTACGATTTTCGATTAGAATTTTCGACTTGGTCGTTAAGGACCAAGCTCCCGTACCTTCAACTGATACATTTACCGTTTTCCTTCATCCTAGAAAGTTTGTAACTTCATCACGGATTACGACTTGTGGAAGAGTTCAAATTAGGAAAATCAAAAGATTTTTGTCATCGCTCACGATATTCGGCACGGGGATGTGACGGAAACAGCCCAATTGCAAATCTATTTCATACATATGAATTGCAGTCTTTTCCTTCTAGAATTGCCTTCTTCCAGTAATTTAAGATAGCCGTATCAAGACTTTAGTTTTTATCAAGATTTTAGTTCTTAGTTAATACGATCTCTCTTAGATACTTCATAATAGGACGATAGAAGTCGTAAGCTAATGAAGTATCTCTCCCAAGATGGAGCCTTCGCTTTTAAATCTACGTCGTTCCCGTTTTACTATTTTAGACAGATTTTTCTATCAACAGTTTTACCGTGTTATTCTTAAATGGTGAACGA
This sequence comes from Schistocerca cancellata, assembly GCF_023864275.1. Lineage (NCBI taxonomy): Eukaryota > Metazoa > Arthropoda > Insecta > Orthoptera > Acrididae > Schistocerca > Schistocerca cancellata. The sequence goes on from NC_064630.1 coordinate 711,129,555, forward strand.
TTTCTTAAATATGTGTCTCGTACATGACAACAGAGAATGCAGAACTGTGGGGACCATGGTGCGGTTTTCAGTATTTCAGGCGAGTGAGAAGGAATCTAATACTGGATTAGAAACTTAAAATAAATTAGCCAACATAACGCTTGAAACAGTACCCAATTACTTTGATAATTACTATCTCCTTCTGGTTCTAACCACATATTATTTTCCATTAAGAGGATCTCGCGCGGTTTTCAGTGTTTCGTGCTAATGAGAAGGACTCCAGTACTGGAATGGAAACTGCAGCTAAATTGGGTAACTTAATGCACAAAACAATTAACACTTACTTTGATAAATATTATCTCTTCATGGTGCTTCGCAGATATTATTTCTCACTAATATTCGTACGGTAATTTATCATATGTGCGTTTCATTTCACGTTGGGGCTAAAATCAACAATAATTGTAATTAATATCATATTATCTTGTCGTGTAATTAACTTAATTTTGTATGAAAGTCCACCTCTTTTTCCTGATGAGAATAAATGCATTTAATAACTTACGCCAGCTCACATATCATACGCGACCGCTGTTTTGGTGCGAGAAAAATACTGCATTATCCATCAAAATGAGGTAGGGGTAGCTTCAAGTCATATTACCCAACATAATATGTTGTGATCATTATTATTCTTTCTCCGAAATACAAGTCATGCATTCTACTCCCTAGAAAACAATACTTCGAGAATCAGGTATTCCGGACAGGAAAAGAATGTCCTGTAAAGGCTAACTGTATGATGCACACTGGCAGTAACGATGATTTAGGAGTTCCGAGACACAGTAAACGCAGGCAGTTCCTACTGTGATGCTACTCTCTCCAGCGGTGGCAAACCATTATCAACAAATCAGAATGGCGTTAATTGGAGATTAAAATTCCTGTTACGCTAGCAACAAGAGTCCCATAAGAAATGGTTAATTTTGACTAAAATATGATTCGTAATTTTATGCGTGCTGCTAAGAGGGACGAGAGATAATAAATAGACGGTAATGATGCCCCGGTTTAGAAGTATCGCTCATAGTTCTTTTGCTGGTAATTAATTGATTCTTAACTTAGTAATTTTCACGAAGATGGTGTATTTCGCTCATGTGCGCTTCTTTTGAACGGCTCTTCGGAAACGAGAGCACCAGACAGGGGTCACAGAAGCGCTTCTGGCCTTTGGAAAAAATCTGTCTGGTAATCCAACGGTACACGGCATCCTGCTATAAGCTGTGCAAATGATCACGGTTAGGCTGGCTACGCAGAATAGAAATAGCTGCTCAGTCGGTCATTTTTTTTTAGAAACTTGATGTATTAAATAAACCTCAGAATAAGAGCTCTGTCTCAATGGGACCCGAGTTCGTCTGCAGTCGAGACGAGTTTTCGGTGGCTGCTTCAGTCAGTGCACAGATTACACTCTCCTTCCGTTAAGTGCCATGTGGGGTCAGTTTAACTGACAAGAGAACAAATGGTTCAGATGGCTCTGAGCACTATGGGACTTAACATCTGAGGCCATCAGTCCCCTAGATCTTAGAACTACTTAAACCTAACGACATCAAACTCATCCATGCCCGACGCACGATTCGAACCTGCGAACGTAGCGGTCGTGCGGTTCGAGACTGAAGTGCCTAGAACCGCTCGGCCACAATGACCGGCATAAGAGAACATCTCCAAGTGTAAATAAACGAACCAGATGAAATTTGACGGGTGTGTAGAGGTGGCAAAAGTAGCTCAGTAAGTACCTTTTTTGTTATCAATTTCACTTTTAAAGTATGAAAAACATCCCAAAATGTAATTTCGCGTAGTAGATTTGGAGCGAAAATCTCAGAAATGATCATAGAAAATCTTTTTCACGTAAAAATTCGTATGATCTCGAAAACTTTGTAATCAGTCGTGTTCTCCGTGCTGTAAATTATGTGAAGAAATTTCGATCATTTAATGTGCACTATTTTCACAGATTATCATTATTGTAAAGATTTTGTATTGTAATAATGAGCTGATTGTCACTTTAGATTAACACATTACACATGTGAAACGTTAGACTAAAAAGGAGAAAAAACGAAGAAAATTATGAATATATAATGTAAAAGAAGAATTTAAAATATTAATTAAATACAGTAAAACAAGTAATTAGAATAATAATGAATGTTTAACCTACTTAACTGGGTGTGTAGTAAATACACTCCTGGAAATGGAAAAAAGAACACATTGACACCGGTGTGTCAGACCCACCATACTTGCTCCGGACACTGCGAGAGGGCTGTACAAGCAATGATCACACGCACGGCACAGCGGATACACCAGGAACCGCGGTGTTGGCCGTCGAATGGCGCTAGCTGCGCAGCATTTGTGCACCGCCGCCGTCAGTGTCAGCCAGTTTGCCGTGGCATACGGAGCTCCATCGCAGTCTTTAACACTGGTAGCATGCCGCGACAGCGTGGACGTGAACCGTATGTGCAGTTGACGGACTTTGAGCGAGGGCGTATATTGGGCATGCGGGAGGCCGGGTGGACGTACCGCCGAATTGCTCAATACGTGGGGCGTGAGGTCTCCACAGTACATCGATGCTGTCGCCAGTGGTCGGCGGAAGGTGCACGTGCCCGTCGACCTGGGACCGGACCGCAGCGACGCACGGATGCACGCCAAGACTGTAGGATCCTACGCAGTGCCGTAGGGGACCGCACCGCCACTTCCCAGCAAATTAGGGACACTGTTGCTCCTGGGGTATCGGCGAGGACCATTCGCAACCGTCTCCATGAAGCTGGGCTACGGTCCCGCACACCGTTAGGCCGTCTTCCGCTCACGCCCCAACATCGTGCAGCCCGCCTCCAGTGGTGTCGCGACAGGCGTGAATGGAGGGACGAATGGAGACGTGTCGTCTTCAGCGATGAGAGTCGCTTCTGCCTTGGTGCCAATGATGGTCGTATGCGTGTTTGGCGCCATGCAGGTGAGCGCCACAATCAGGACTGCATACGACCGAGGCACACAGGGCCAACACCCGGCATCATGGTGTGGGGAGCGATCTCCTACACTGGCGGTACACCACTGGTGATCGTCGAGGGGACACTGAATAGTGCACGGTACATCCAAACCGTCATCGAACCCATCGTTCTACCATTCCTAGACCGGCAAGGGAACTTGCTGTTCCAACAGGACAATGCACGTCCGCATGTATCCCGTGCCACCCAACGTGCTCTAGAAGGTGTAAGTCAACTACCCTGGCCAGCAAGATCTCCGGATCTGTCCCCCATTGAGCATGTTTGGGACTGGATGAAGCGTCGTCTCACGCGGTCTGCACGTCCAGAACGAACGCTGGTCCAACTGAGGCGCCAGGTGGAAATGGCATGGCAAGCCGTTCCACAGGACTACATCCAGCATCTCTACGATCGTCTCCATGGGAGAATAGCAGCCTGCATTGCTGCGAAAGGTGGATATAAACTGTACTAGTGCCGACATTGTGCATGCTCTGTTGCCTGTGTCTATGTGCCTGTGGTTCTGTCAGTGTGATCATGTGATGTATCTGACCCCAGGAATGTGTCAATAAAGTTTCCCCTTCCTGGGACAATGAATTCACGGTGTTCTTATTTCAATTTCCAGGAGTGTACTCTGACAGCATTTTATGTACAGCTTATTTTCAAAAAGTGGTATTTCAGAAACCAGCTTTATTAACCGTTGATGTACGTGACTTGAAAGCTTCTTTAATTTTTTATTGTATCAAAAGTTTTCATTTTTCGAAAGTAATTAATGGTAGTGGGGTATTTTCCAAAGTTTCAAAGTTTTACAGAAGTTGATACGGCAGTTTTCAAGAAATTTCACACGTGTACTTTTATATGGAAAATAATTTTCTATTAATCACCGTATTTAAATTATTACCTTTAAACCTAGTATGCTAAATTACCTTTCGGGGTGTGCTTGACCCCTTGAAAATGAAACTGAGCACAAACAAAAGAACATGTATTCCATAACTTTCCCCTGTTTACAGACCATCCAAGTTTCATCTAGATCGTTTGATTTCACTTGGGAATGTTTCCTTGTGAGTCCTATGGGCATCAGAAGAGTCGACAAAATATGCCGGTTGCTCCGAGAAAAAGTTAATGATCTTGTTGCTGGCCAGTTGCGTCCATCATGTCATACTGAATGAAGAGGAGAGCTCGTAATTACGATCGCACGCCCACATCGCCGCCATGACAGTCTGCCACGTTCTGCCGCCATGTGCCACCACTGGAACCATCTCTCGCACTCGCTTTCAATCACATGATTTATTCCTTCATTTTGCATGCATGCTCCGATAACTTAACGCATAAGAATTTTCTTTGACTGAACGTTGGGTATCGGTTAAGTAACTAAGGCCAGGTTCAGTATCTTATTTTACCTTGCTCAGTCTTAAGTATTTAATTATTAATGTATTTGTGAGTATTTACCAAACAAACGCAATTAATTGTCTCTGTAGACAACCCTTGGTTAAATAAGTCTTTGAATTTCCCCTTCCGTCTGTAATCTATCGTCATGCCTGTTCCACTGCACTGTAACTGTGGAGAAAACGTCGAATAATTGTACCTGTAATACGAGAAGAGTTTTGATGCTTTAGGTTTAGTCAGGACAGGGTGTAGGATAATAGATGTTCGTTTACAAGCTACGCAGCTGGGAAAGCGGCTTCGCCTTCTCACACTATCTTGGCTATTTAAATACGTTAGAAAATCCTTTGCAACTGCAATTTTCTGAATTTTTGTCTGTTAACGTGTTGTGCGGTGCCACTGACAGTCAACCTGCTGTGGACCAGTTTTTCTATCTGCGATGGGAACAACCGAATGAAAACGATCGATTCAGTCGGATGGTGGAAAACAATCGACTCAATGGATTGTAGTTTTGAGTGCCGGTTGAATTATTGATTCCTCATTCTGAGTGTTATAATGGTATTGGAGCAAAAAAATGAAAACCGTTGATTTAGGCGGGTGTAGTCTTACCCATCACTTGGACCTGTCATTCATCTTTAGAGTGAAACTAGTGTCTAATAGCAACCGAAACAAAATTCAGTCGGTTATAGTTTTACGTGACGGTAATATAGTTATTCACTCATTTCTTATATGTGCAGCCCGGCTGACGGAGCAACAGAATGAAAACAAACGATTCAGTCTGTTGTAGTTTTACATACTGACTGAATTACTTAGTCTTTCTTTTCAAGTGAAACAAACCTGTAATTCTTCTATTGGTTGACCCATGTATTCGTTCTGTTAACAACAACCATTCTTTATTGTTTAAGTTGACAGGGCAATCCACTCATTGTTTTGAGGGAAAGTAGTCTTTCATAATTCAAATCTGATTAATAACACAATGCGGTAGACTAAGTTCTTCCAGAGTTAATTAAAACCTAACTATATTAAGCTAATGTATCATTGTGGGCACAAAGTCGGGCATAAACCACGTGGAGAAGAAATAAACGTTACGAGATACAGAAAAACACTTAACATTACCACATTTTAGCAACTGACTGCATTCCGTTTTACTGAAAAAGTAAGATGATGCCCATTAATTACAAATATTTTAATCTAGCATCCAAATATCTACGCAGACATTTATTTGTGTCTAAGGTAAAATTATGTTAACAAATATGGGCGTAGAAATCGTACTCTTGCACACAGAAGTGTTTGCAGTTCACAGCGTTTGAAAAGCGGCAAATATACAGTAGAGTTCGACAGGTATGAAGTAGTAGTATTCACAATCACACAATCGTACTTCAGTTTCAAAGCTAGGCGCATCTCTAGCCATCACTGAGGACAATACACAAGCACGTTCGAAAGCCGGTGCTCCACTGGGAGACACAAACTGGAGACGCCTGATCCTCGGCAATTCCATTCTGAGCGGAAAGGTTCCACGTTTGGTGTTTCTGTATTATTACTGTTGACTGCATCTACATCAACATCTACGTACATATTCCGCAAGTCACCCTACAGTGGGTGACGGACGGACCCTGTACCACAACCAGTCATTTCATTTACTGTTCAAGTGCAAACAGAGCAAGAGAAAAACGACTAAGAGTATGCCTGCGTATGAGGCTCAATTTCTCTTATCTTTGTTGTCGTTACGCGTATTATATGTTCTTCAGTAGAATCATTCCGCACTCAGTTTCAAATTCCGGTTCTCTAGATTTTCTCGATAGTTTCTCTTGAAAAGAACTTCGCCTTCCCTCCAGGATTTCCCATGTAAGTTCCCGAAGCATTTCCTTAACCAAAAAAATGGTTCGAATGGCTGTGAGCACTATGGGACTTAATTGCTAAGGTCATCAGTCCCCTGGAACTTAGAACTACTTACACCTAACTAACCTAAGGACATCACACACATCCATGCCCGAGGCAGGATTCGAACCTGCGACCGTAGCGGCCGCGCGGCTCCAGGCTGTAGCGCCTAGAAACGCTCGGCCACTCAGGCTGGAATTTCCGTAACACTTCGAGTTGTTCAAAACTACCGGTAACATATCTCGCAGCGCGCCTCTGAAGTGCTTCGATGTCTTCCTTTAACTCGATCTGGTACGCATCCCAATCACTAGAGCAGTATACAAGAATAGGTATACTAGCGTCAAGTATTCGGTCTCCGTTACAGATGAACCACACTTTTCCAAAATTATCCCAATAAACCGAAGTCGACCATTCGCCTTTCCTACCACAGTCCTCACATTCTCGTTCCATATCATATCGCCTTGAGAAGCTACGCCGAGACATTTAAACGACGTGACTGCATCAAGCAGGAGTCTACAAATGATCTATCCGAGAATTTGGGGTTTGATTTTCCTACTCATCCGTATTAAGCTACATTTTTATACATTTAGATCTAGCTGCCATTCATCATACAAACAAGAAATTTTGTCTAAGTCATCTTGTGTCCTTCTACAGTCACTCATCTTCAACACTTTCCCGTACACCACCGCATCATCGCCAAACAGCCGCAGTCTGTTGCCCACCGTGTCAGCTATACCATTAATGTATAAAATAACTAATAGTAGTACTATCACATTTCCCTGGGGCATTACTGACGATACCCTTGTCTCGGATGAACACTCGCTTCGAGGGCAAAGTATTGGGTTTTATTACTTAACGAGTCTTCGAGTCTCTCACGTTTCTGGGAACCTGTTCCACACGGTCATACCTTTGTTAACAGTTTGCAGTGGGTCACCTTGTCAATGCTTATATACAGATATGGAATTTGGCTATTGCACTTCATCCATGGTTCGCAGTGCATCTTGTGGAAAAGAGGCAAGCTGAGTTTCGCTCGAGCGATGCTTTCTAAAATCATGCTGATTCGTTGACATAATCTTCTCGCTTTGAAGAAAATTTATTATTTTTGAACTATGTAGGCCGGCCGGGTTGGCCGAGCAGTTCTAAGCGCTACAGTCTGGAACCACGCGACTTCTACGGTCACAAAAATTGGTTCAAATGGCTCTGAGCACTATGGGACTTAACATCTATGGTCATCAGTCCCCTAGAACTTAGAAATACTTAAACCTAACAAACTTAAGGACATCATACACATCCATGCCCGAGGCAGGATTCGAACCTGCGACCGTAGCAGTCGCGCGGCTCCGGACTGAGCGCCTAGAACCGCTAGACCACCGCGGCCGGCTCTACAGTCGCAGGTTCGAATCCTGCCTCGGACATGGATGTGTGTGTTGTCCTTAGGTTAATTAAGTTTAAGTAATTCTAAGTTCTAGGGGACTGATGACCTCAGATGTTAAGTCCCATTGTGCTCAGAGCCCATTGAACTATGTTCAACGATTCTCCAGTTAGCGTTGGGCGAGAGACTGGTGATAAATACAGCAAACTAAGTGAGGGGCCGATGCCGCAGAGTACACAGTGTTATCGCCTGTTGTCACTGTTACTAGCGTTCCGGTATTTGCGTTTTACGTGCAAATAAGCAGCTACTAGTTCACTTTTTTGTACGTGAATATGAGTAGTGCTTTACGTTAATAATGAACTTTGTGTTCGGATGAAAATTCCTAAACCCTCAGTGGCTTGGGAATAGAGGAACTCATGAGACTGGATAAAAAATATCCTCAACACAAATTAATGGAATGTAACGTGTCTGAGAAGCCGCTTCATATTCCGTTAATTAAAGAAATTCAAAGAAATTTAAGAAGTGAATAAACAATTACATAAATTTATCTTATGGGTTTCCTGTTCACGTCACCGCAGCATTTATCAAAACGGAATTATGCGGTGACGGGTGCAAGCCAGCGGGAAGAGAGAGAGAGAGAGAGAGAGAGAGAGAGAGAGAGAGAGAGAGAGAGAGAGAAAGAGAGAGAGAGAGAGAGAGCTGCAGTAACTTAAAATAAAAGAGCTAGTACTTGATTTGTGACGGAACGCTCGGGTAAGCCGTAGCGGGACCTCTGAAGATAAAAAAATTAGAACCACAGATTTTCGCTGCGGTTGAAGCAGTGTAAAGCAAATGTTGTATTCACTCTTTTCAAATATTCAGTAAAACGTTAAAATAACGTTTTAAGAAGCCAGAAAAGTAACTGTTCGTTTATTTAAAAAAAAAAATAGTAGAGTACAACCTGTTGTTAACCTTTTAAAACCAACTATAAATCCATATTTAATGGCAGAAGTACCAAAAAATTGTCTTCAAATAAATAAATACATATGTTTTGAAACACACGTTATAGAAATTTACTTCTTATTCGTCTCTTCTTGAAATGAAATACGTTATTTGCCTATAATAAAACTGGAAATGCCAGTTATGTTTCACTGAAAGGCTGAAAAGTTGTGTATATAAAATCACTGTAAACCGGAGTCTGAGTGAAAACATTCGTACAGCTGACGTAAATGTCAGAGACTTGAGGTAACTCTCGCATTGAGGGAAACCACTCAGACCCGGAGAATGGTGAAAAACACTGATATTGCTAACGTTGCCGCAGAGACCAGTCAAATCACTATGTTCTACGCACGCGCAAAACGGAGAACAGTATTGGTTTCCGGCAGAACTGTTGGCGCAGCAGTTATACGAAGTTCCTATATCGATACAGGCTGGAATTTAATTGTTATTGCTTTCAGTTCCAGCACTCTCTTCCGGCCAATGATACGGTAGTGCCGTCTCAATGAAGGCGGTTCTGGTCCTTCCAGTGATCATAGCAGCGTAGTCGAACGCTCGTATTGCCATCCAACCATTCTCTACAAGCCCATTCGATACCATGTGTAGAGTAGCCTGTACGGACGTTGTGGAACAAGCCAAACATCAAAAAAATTAAACAAAACAAGTAAAATATTATTAATGGGTCAAACAATGACGGTATTGGAGAACCGATGAAGGTGACGGGGATAGAACTGTGTGGGCGAACGAGTCGAATTTCTTAATGCCCGTACTGAACCCTGATGATATGCACATGACTAAAACAGTAAAAATGTTTAAAAAACGGTAAAGAAGATATAGCTGTCCTCAACGTGAATGTTAGCTAGAATGCTACAGTGCTTACGAAAACAAACTATTTCCTAATGCTTGTCGTGTGACAAGCGCGCTTAAAAACGCAGCGCAAAGTGTAACTATTAAAAAACTCCAGATAATTAATGGCATACCGCTAAACTAAAAGTGGATGCACCATGCACTCTGCAGCAGCAGCATGGTGTTGTTTGGGTTACAGTCTGGGCAATTTCAAAATACTACACTCGTCTGGTGTTCAGCTAACATGAAGGGCTTGTCCTTACTTAATTACTGCTGCCCTCTCTTCCCAATGTAAAACATGAAAAGTGAAAGAGTAATTTATTAACTTACAAATGCCATAGCGCTTTCAGACTGCTGAGTCCCCTCGCTGGAAAAAACACCCTTCGGTCGCAGGAATGTTACGTACAGAGAGACCGCTGAATGACACTTCTCCCACTGACAAATTCCCATGACAGGTAGGAGGTTCATTAAGGCCCGATCGTTGATTTCACAGAGAACTTGACAAGCGCGGCTCTTACGTTTTTAATTTACACATCCACAATCTGGTTATAGTTCATTTTATTTAAAAATATCAAATGCGCACCGACCCAAATACTATGCGATCCCATACATAAGCTCTCCACAGTACCAACTAGCAAAGATATAGGGCCTATATGAAAATCTTAATATTAATAAACCGTGACGAAGTACAAACCAATATACTTTGGGCGTTCAATAAGTAATTTAACATTTTTTTCCAAAAGCAGATTTGTTTTACTGAGGATTCCAGTACATCATATTACTCCACATTCTTTTACCTACAGAATCCTATTTTTCAATATAATCTCTGTTCAATACGACGGCCTTACACCACTTCACTGGCGGGTCTCGTATGCCTGCATGATACCACTCTGCTGCTCGAGATTGGAGCCAACGTCTTGTTGCATCAACAACTTCCCCATCACCCACGTACAGCTTCCGGCGGAGTGCATTCTCCATTGAGTCAAATAAATGAAAGTCGGTAAGTTTGAGACGGGGGCTATAAGGTCAATGACGAAGAACAGTCCAATGAAATTTTGTGTCCTCCTCTCGGGTGCGCGGACTTGTGCTAGACTTGCATTGTCATGCAGAAGGAGAAGCTCGTGTGCAGATTTGTAGCGACGAACACATTACAACAGTCACATGTGTGTGCGGCCGGCCAGCAGGTGGGAAATCAGACAGGTTTCCGCGACCTCATTTTGATGATGACAGACGCCGCGCCCAACGACTCACAGTGCTTTTGTTCACTTCCGGTCTCCGTAAACATTCTGCAAGCGCCTGTGAAAGCCAGCGATCGTTTGGTTTTCCGCCAAAGGAAACTCAATTACTGGTCTTTGCTTGGAACGCACATCCGTTACAGACACCACTTTGAAGGCTATATATAGCGTAGCCACCTATCGGAACTTCATGGTTTCATCGGCGCTGAAGCGGGATTCCACGATATCCCCAAAAATTACGCGTTTTTTCAGCCGAAACTGACTGAGGAAACAAATTTGTTGCATTATTTACCCAAAGCCCTTCGTATATACTGAATAGTTCACTGCCACGAGGAGGGCTATCCCACTTGTAGGTGTGACCTGTATGATGCCAGAATGTTTCGCCTAGATACGACGTATGGCGCGAGTGTAGACACGTCTGCTGAGCGGTCTTCTACAGACAGTCTTGGGGGGGGGGGGGGGGGAGTGAGGAGGAGGGTGAACGTGGTGCCATGTCGCAACCTTACAGTGCAGTAGGTAGAAACTCGACTTACGTAAGAGTGTTTCATATACCAGTGGAAGTGCCGAAAGACGTTATGAGACAAAAGTTACGGCCTTAGAGTGACATTGTGGTATTCGAAAAGACACATGGGATGACTAATAGCCGTTGCCCTTTCCCAGTGGTATACGATCAACAAAAACAGAATTCAATATGAATATTCCATCAGTGATAAGTGTAAGCAGCTATCACGACTATGCAACGCGCCTGGAGCAGCTCCCAGCGTATTTCGCATGCAACCAAACCTTCCATGTTAAGCAGGTGTGCACGAGACGAAAAAGTTACAAAACTTCATCCTCTGTTTTCCAATCTGGTTGCGAGCACACACAGGTACTCAGATGTAAATATCACCGTCTCAGCTGGGACCAATGAGGACGCTCTTCGTGATTCCGCTGATGCAGTCAGTAGTTTAGCAGAGCACTGCTTCGGAAGTAGTACATCGAAAGAACACCCAGCAACAATGATAGAAGGGAATCGATCTGGCACTGGTGCGGGACAACAGAGAAATACACTCCTGGAAATGGAAAAAAGAACACATTGACACCGGTGTGTCAGACCCACCATACTTGCTCCGGACACTGCGAGAGGGCTGTACAAGCAATGATCACACGCACGGCACAGCGGACACACCAGGAACCGCGGTGTTGGCCGTCGAATGGCGCTAGCTGCGCAGCATTTGTGCACCGCCGCCGCCAGTGTCAGCCAGTTTGCCGTGGCATACGGAGCTCCATCGCAGTCTTTAACACTGGTAGCATGCCGCGACAGCGTGGACGTGAACCGTATGTGCAGTTGACGGACTTCGAGCGAGGGCGTATAGTGGGCATGCGGGAGGCCGGGTGGACGTACAGCCGAATTGCTCAACACGTGGGGCGTGAGGTGTCCACAGTACATCGATGTTGTCGCCAGTGGTCGGCGGAAGGTGCACGTGCCCGTCGACCTGGGACCGGACCGCAGCGACGCACGGATGCACGCCAAGACCGTAGGATCCTACGCAGTGCCGTAGGGGACCGCACCGCCACTTCCCAGCAAATTAGGGACACTGTTGCTCCTGGGGTATCGGCGAGGACCATTCGCAACCGTCTCCATGAAGCTGGGCTACGGTCTCGCACACCGTTAGGCCGTCTTCCGCTCACGCCCCAACATCGTGCAGCCCGCCTCCAGTGGTGTCGCGACAGGCGTGAATGGAGGGACGAATGGAGACGTGTCGTCTTCAGCGATGAGAGTCGCTTCTGCCTTGGTGCCAATTATGGTCGTATGCGTGTTTGGCGCCGTGCAGGTGAGCGCCACAATCAGGACTGCATACGACCGAGGCACACAGGGCCAACACCCGGCATCATGGTGTGGGGAGCGATCTCCTACACTGGCCGTACACCACTGGTGATCGTCGAGGGGACACTGAATAGTGCACGATACATCCAAACCGTCATCGAACCCATCGTTCTACCATTCCTAGACTGGCAAGGGAACTTGCTGTTCCAACAGGACAATGCACGTCCGCATGTATCCCGTGCCACCCAACGTGCTCTAGAAGGTGTAAGTCGACTACCCTGGCCAGCAAGATCTCCGGATCTGTCCCCCATTGAGCATGTTTGGGACTGGATGAAGCGTCGTCTCACGCGGTCTGCACGTCCAGCACGAACGCTGGTCCAACTGAGGCGCCAGGTGGAAATGGCATGGCAAGCCGTTCCGCAGGACTACATCCAGCATCTCTACGATCGTCTCCATGGGAGAATAGCAGCCTGCATTGCTGCGAAAGGTGGATATACACTGTACTAGTGCCGACATTGTGCATGCTCTGTTGCCTGTGTCTATGTGCCTGTGGTTCTGTCAGTGTGATCATGTGATGTATCTGACCCCAGGAATGTGTCAATAAAATTTCCCCTTCCTGTGACAATGAATTCACGGTGTTCTTATTTCAATTTCCAGGAGTGAGGTTCTGGCAACTACTGCTGAGAATCGGTCTAGCCGCTTAGTTGGGGTTAACGGTGCAGCTAACGTAAAGAGAAATTAAACTTTTCATCCTTTATGTATGTGAAACACTGCGGTTGTGAGGAATAAAGGCTTCCAGAAGCTACTACTAACAATCTCCTTTTATTTTATTCTTCAGTTTTTATTTTCCACACCCTGGAAGAGCAGGGAACTGTTGTGGTTACTGGACATAAAAACTGAAGAATGAAACAGAAGGCGACCGGTTGCATTAATTTTGGGAAACCTAATGTAAACAGTGTCGAAACATGAAATCATGAGCCTCATGACGTTCTAGAAATTTGAGTGAATGGGGGTTCACGCAGCTCGAAAACAAGTCTCACCACTCCACAGATGGAGAAATGCAGCCGTAGCATTGTATGTGGAATCGGTAGCAGCCTATAAATTGCAAAGAAATATCTATTGCACAGAAACAGTAACAGAACAACAAGGTCAGGTGTCAGAGCAGCTGCAAATGGTGACAACTGAAATTCATGATGGAAGGCTACAAACCGACGCACATAACGAACAGTCTAAAACGTAGATATCAGGGAGCAGCACTGAAGAAGCGCTGGGACAAATAGAACAAGAACTCTCAGCACAGTCAGATACTGACCTTGGTGAGAGTGGTGTTAAGAGATAGAATGAGGTCAGACTCTGCAAAATCCTCCAAAACCGATCACAGCATATCTATGGAGAGAAGGGAAGACGGAAAGATGACATCGAAACAGGGAATTGTTGTAGCTATTAGAAGTAATCGCAAATATAGAAAACGAAACGCCAACCAAATCTGATTACAAAGTCTACACCTAAAACAAGGGACGAACCTATTAGCAAGAAATCGACACAGTCAGGGAGTCACAATGGTGTTGCAAGACAATAAATTCTGCACTTTCAACGTTAGCAAAATCTCTTTGCTCTTAAATTTTGTGTGTCTTCAACAACTTTTACATGTAGGTGAAACATACACAGCACAATTACAGTAAGGTGCTACAGACAATCTCGACTCAATTACATGTTATAATGTAATGCGTAACAGAGTCGAAAATGCTGGCACACTTATATTAACGAAAGAAGGTATAACAGCTGCAGAATGGGGCAGGTTATTAAACGGAAAGGCATTAGCAATTGCCGTAGCAGAAACACATTTCATATATGTGTACGCTCCGTCTGGAAGCAGCTAGAAAACTTCAAGGGCAGAGTTTTTTAAACACGAAGTTATGTATGTTTTGCCGAGGACGTGGAATAATGTTGCAACTGGGGACGATTTTAATTGTGTTGCCAACCGGAGAGATCGAACGCCAAATGGTAACAGGTGCGCAGAGATGGAGCATATGATCACAAAGCTGAATGTGCGGGATACCTGGGAGATTACGAATAGTGACACATCCTACACCAACGACACCAGCAGTTCGGCAAGTAGAACAGACAGGATCTACATCTCACGAGATACAGCTGTTAATGTCACATGCGTTGAAATAAGCCTGGTAAACTATTCGGATCACTGTGCCTGCATAACCAGAATTAATTTGTCAAAACAACAGACTTTTCTCGGGAGGGTCCACTGGAAACTAAATACTAACTCAGCGACATTTAATTAAAACAGATGGTGTTATGAACATTGAAGGCTTCCATCAGAATTATTAGGAAGTAACCCAACAAACTGCAGTGGTGGGTGCAGCATGCAAAACGGACAATGAAGACGCTTGTCAGACAGTGCGGTTGTAACAAGCGTGAGTGGGAGAATCACGCTGCAGACTTCCTTCTTCTATGCCTTCGAGAACTTTACCAACTAACTGAGGAAATAACAGCAATAGTGTACGAATAAAGCATATCGAAGCACAAATCGCGTTATTCCAGAGAAGGAAGTAAGAAGGTCTTAAAGTGAGATCAAGACGTGACAACATCATACAGAAGCAAACTGCTTCCCTTTACCACATAGTGCAAACAACAAAACTGGCTCATCACAAAGTAAATGAGGAACTAAAAACAGGAGAGGGGAGAATAGGCCAACAGGAACTCATAAAATACGGAATCATGCAACGTTTCCGCGAATTATTTGCTGAAGTGGAAGCAGACGCGAACTGTGAAGCTCGTTTTCTGCAGTATGACGGTGCTGACGTAACTGACGCAGAAAATAGCGCCCACGCTGACGCATTCACAGAAGAGGAAGCATTTGAAGCGCTGTACAGCTGGCTCAGAGGAAAATCGCCAGATTTAGAGGTGTTACCAGCGGAATTCTATCTTACTTATTTGGGCATTTTAAAAGACGTGCCTTATTTAACGATGCTTGTAACATCCGACAACTCCCTGAAAGTTCCAGGAAAGACTAAGAAGCTTAGCACCGAAGAAATATCCACCAAATATAGAATCTTTGAGGCCAATAACTTTCATAAATGGCGATTACAAAGTTCTAGCCCGAAGTATTAAGACCAGACTAAATCAAGTAATGAAGAACTTGATAAGGGAACACCAGACGGCTGCTGTATCACAGACAGACTAAGCAAATTCCGTAACACAATAGCAATAACGGACAATTGCAAACTAAAAGACTTCACCATTTAAGTTAACTTCTCCAAAGCATCTGACAGGGTCTTCCATAGTTTCGTACTGAAAACAGCGGAGGCATTTACAATTAGTAATAAATACAGATAGATCATCAAATACTTGTTGAACGGGCCAAAATCAAAAATAATGACTAATGGGCAAGTAACAGGACACATTGACATTAAGTGATAAGTGCGAAAGGGTTTTCCATTATCAGTGGCTTTTCACGCAATCGCAGTGGAGCCATTGTTGAGGAAATTGGACAGTGCGGACCCAGGTTTGACGTTATTGGCGTTAAAGATTGTTTGACGGTCATTCACCGATAACCTAAGCCTATTTTTTTCGGCGTAAGATCAGATAGCATTCATCAAAAGCATTCATGACAGCTGTTGACGAGCTACCGTACCCATTATAAATTATAACAAATCTCGAGTAATGAATATTGGCAGCGGCCTACGGTTAGACGAAGAACAATGGATTCCCATACTGACGAATGTCCGAAGTCTAAGGATCGACTGCGTATCAGACCTACTAAAAATGATGGCTTTCAACTGACGTTCAATGCTTCACAGAACTAGAGCCAGTGCCCAACCGCACCCAAAGCGTAAGACAAACATGCATCAAGAGGCAAAACTGATAAACGGCTGCATCCCTTCCAAGGTTTTACTATGTCCCATCCATATTTCCAGTCACGTCGGCAATAGTTGACTATTAGATATTTCGTGTGCTGAGGAAATATATTCAAGGTCAAATACAAAATTTTAACCTAACACTGCGAGAAAGATAGTGTCGGCAAGACTGATGAACAAGCGAAATGCAAGTCCTTAGTGGTACACAAAGGTATTAAAAAGGCAAGAGTAAAGAATCCAAATCTGACGGAAATCCTTACCAACGCTGTTAGATATGAAAGCCATATAGCACTGCTTAACGTTGGAGAAACACACTGAGGTGACAAACAAAAACTCATAGGAAAGCGATATGCACATATACAGATGGCGGTAGCGTCGCATACACAATGTACAGAAGGGCAGTACATTGGGGGAGATCTCATGTGCTCTCAGGTGATTGATGTGGAAAGATTTTCGACGTGATTATGTCCACCTGAGGGGAATTAACACTCTCTGAACGTGGAGCTGTAGTTGGAGGTAGACGCAATGGACGTTACACTTCGGAAATCCTTTGAGAATTCAATATTCCGAGATCCACAGTGTCAAGACTGTGCAGAGAATACCATATTTCATACGTTACTTCTATCACGGACAAGGTAGAGGCCGATGGCCTTCACTTGACAATCGAGAGTAGCGGCTTTTGTGTGAGTTGACAGTGCCATCGAACAAGCAACATTGAGTGAAATTACCGCAGAAATCAATGTGGGACGTGCGACGAACGTATCCGTGAAGAAAGTACGGAAAAATTTGGTGTTAATGAGTTATGGCAGCAGACGACCGAGACTAGTGCCTTTGGTAACAGCACGCCATCGCCTGCAGCGCCTCCGCTGGGCTCGTGGTCATGTCGGTTGGGATCCAGACGATTGGAAAACTGCGCCCTGGTCAGATTAGTCCCGTTTTACGTTGGCAAGAGCTGATTGTAGGGTTCGAGGGTGGCGCATACCCTACGAAACCAAGGACCTAAGTTGCTAACATAGCACGTGCAAGCTGGTGTTGGTTCCATAATGGTGTGGGGCATGTTTACGTGGTATGGTTCAAATGGCTCTGGGCACTATGGGACTTAACATCTGTGGTCATCAGTCCCCGAGAACTTAAAACTACTTGAACCTAACTAACCTAAGGACATCACACACATCTATGTCCGAGGCAGGATTCGAACCTGCGACCGTAGCAGTCGCGCGGTTCCGGACTGAGCGCCTAGAACCGCGAGACCACCGCGGCCGGCCCACGTGGTATGGACTGGGTCCCCTGGTCGAAATGAACTGCTCACTGACTGGAAATGACAGACCATTTTCAGCCATGTACTTCATGTTCCCAAACAACGATGGAACTTTTATGGATTCCATAGCGGTATGTCACTGAGCGACAGTTGTTCACGATCTGTTTGAAGAACATTGTGGACAACTGGAGCGAATGATTTGGTCACCCTCGGAACATTTATGGGATGTAATCAATAAGAGGTAAGTTCATGCAGAAAATTCTGCACCGGTAACACTTTTGCCATTATGGACGGCTATAGGGCAACATAATTCAATATTGTTTTCTAGTATCTGCTAGAAAATGACAATGACTGAGAATAGCTAGGTAAATCAGAGTGATAAACCTTGTGCTGCTAGGAAACTGTGCGGCCACTTTACAAAAACCATGTCTCTGAACATAATTAAGAAGAAGTACCCTCTGTTAATACTATTAGTAAGCATCAACTAACAACATGCGGTTTAAGGTTGTAGTAAGCTACATGATATTCAAATTAAGAACTTGTCCAACTGTGTAAAACGTAACGAAGAAAACACATTAAAATCCAGATTTGGATGTTGCATAGCCAATGATGTAGCAGTTGCTATGATCACGACTTGCCGTATTACTAAGACCGGCATTACAAGGCGTATGGGGCATAATTAAGAAGAAGTACCCTCTGTTAATACTATTAGTAAACATCAACTAACAACATGCGGTTTAAGGTTGTAGTAAGCTACATGATATTCAAATTAAGAACTTGTCCAACTGTGTAAAACGTAACGAAGAAGACACATTAAAATCCAGATTTTGATGTTGCATAGCCAATGATGTAGCAGTTGCTATGATCACGACTTGCCGTATTACTAAGACCGGCATTACAAGGCGTATGGGGCATAATTAAGAAGAAGTACCCTCTGTTAATACTATTAGTAAGCATCAACTAACAGCATGCGGTTTAAGGTTGTAGTAAGCTACATGATATTCAAATTAAGAACTTGTCCAACTGTGTAAAACGTAACGAAGAAGACACATTAAAATCCAGATTTGGATGTTGCACAGCCAATGATGTAGCAGTTGCTATGATCACGACTTGCCGTATTACTAAGACCGGCATTACAAGGCGTATGGTATTAGCCAGTTATCACAGTCAGACGTAAAACAACATGCAATCGGAAAACACTACTAAGAACCAGCATTACAACATATATTGTACTGGGCAAATAACACAGTCAGACGTAAAACGATTTGCAATCGAAATACACTACTACGACAAAAGCGTGGACAACAGAGCCTTCTTGGAATTCAAATATAAGTCCTCAAAACTGCATGATGAACTGCGAGATAAACGGATATACAAAGATATATTTGCCAACTATGCAGTGGAATGGTATTCTTGTTCTTAACGTTGCAACGCTTCATTTACCTGTTTATTCGATATCTTTAAGAAATATAATATTCAACCATAAAGTAACCTTGAGAATACATATGTAACTTTACATAACGACCATGATACAATGCAATGTGAAATAATAGACAGTATTTTCGATATTCAATAGCAGAAAATGAAGTATTGTAAATTTACCAATACTTCTGTAAATCAGTAATTGTATTTGCAGCTTCAACTTGTAATTTTATGTCTGAAAATAAACTACTGATAAAAAAGAGGGTAAGCCCAGAAACTGAAGTAAACACCGACCATGAAATCCTATATTGGGTGATTACGTTACAGTTCTGATTTTTTAAGTCAACAGTGGCTAGGCTGGATTTTCAGTATCGCAGAGACAACGTAGGTTATCCACATTCGCTTACAGCCGCACAGAGGTAACACACACGTTTAACGAACGAACATCACGTCTCGTCTGCAGGGCAGTACGGGAGATGGATTATCTACTGTGAGCTGTATCACCGCTGATTTGGAAGTGGAGTTTGAGGAAACCATTTCTACCAGGACCGTGCAGAGAGAGATACATCGCTTGCATCTCAACAGCCGAAGACCGACATCACAGCCGGGGCTTCCAACGACTTTTTATCACTAAGCGTAAATCCCTTCAGTTCTCCCTACAGTAAATTGGGATTGTACTCATATATGATTCAGGCCTGAAACTTCTGTATTTTACAGTGTCTGTATAATACTATATAATGCACTTCAGACATTAATTTAAGGACGTATGAAAAAATACAGATATTACACACCTGTATTACATGCCCACCAAGGTAAATTCGATGACAATAACGTTGTCTCTTCCTATGTGAGAGTCACATGAAATATTTTGCGAGAGTAGGAAAGGGACAGTGTGACTTGTACAAGTTTGGGTCAGCTGAAGTGGTTAAGAAGAACGATCACGGAGTCACGGTTCGGCACGAACTTTGATGAGTCACTACTCATTTGTACAGTTGACGTAAAAATGTATCCGCAGTGTGCGAATGCAGTTCACATAACTCATGACCTGGTTGGGTAGTGGAACGCGTTATCACGCCGCTTCCGAGATTTGGAAAGCTAACACGGCCAAAAATTTGATCCACATGGTGGATTAACGACGAGAACCTGTGCTAGCCTGCAGGGATGTGGTTTATAGGCACTTTACCACATCAGAATCCGTGAATCCTGAGCTGGTACTCACGTCTCGCCCTGGGTTACGAAATTTGCAAGGACTTCTGAAACATTCGCTCATTGTCATATGGAAAACAGTAGCCAAGGTCAGATGGGGTACACAGATTCCCTCCCCGTGGAAGGGGAATGGCATAGGGTGGGTTGGGGCGGGGAGTGGCAACAGAAGAGCATTCGGCCACCTTCTACAACGTACATGTCCAGAGTTCTGGTTTTCTAAGACGTAGAAGGTTTGAGATGATGTGAAAAAAACGCCTTAATGCGTTACAACTAGATAATTGAAATAAATGTCCATTGGCAGCTCACATCGCTACAAAAAAATCACTCAGTGAGAAATACAGAAAATTTTACGACTAGCAAGTGATGGACTGTTTATGAACTTGTTGAAAGAAACCGATTAGAGCGCGTACACACAAACTAACTCACACTTGGTTTCGTGATGTTTATTTTAAACTGCGGAGACGCAGTAATATTTTGTTTTCTGATATCGTGCCCTATAGTATTTCGACAACTTCTTAATGTTACTTGTGTTTTTGTTCATACCATACTTACATTTTAACAGTGTATGAATTACGTAAATTTTGACTTTAATCCAAACTCGCCATTTAAAATTATTTTATGTTTATTTTTACGAAAATTTTTTACTCAGTCGACAAAATCTCTAACGATTGTTACATATGTATATGTTTATATGTGGCATGTATTTCAGACACGTGAAAATTGCGATAGTACGGAAAGTGTGCACCAGTCAAAAAAGACAAAATAAAACGATATTCCAGTCTAAATCGTAACAGCCAGTTCGCCACATTATTCTCATCTAACAAATTTAATTCGACTGCTAATCCAACTGGAAACAAAAAGTGTGTTATGGAGCTTGTACGGCTGAACAGTCGGCAATATTTGCCTTATTTAACGCTGAGGCCCACAAACTGCATAACTGCATAACGGCAAATTGCATAACTCACAGCTAACTATTTGTAGTATCGTTCCCAGAACCGATCGCGGTCCTCTGGTTTGGAGCCCAATGGAAGGCTTAAACCAGAGACTCAGACGATTCTGCGGAGATCTGGGGTGCAAATTTCTCGACCTCCGCTATCGGGTGAAGAAATGTGGGGTCCCACTGAATAGGTCAGGCGTGCACTACACGCCGGAAGCGGCTACAAGGGTAGCGGATTACGTGTGGAGTGCACATGGGTGTTTTGTAGGTTAGAGAATCCCCTCCCTAGGCCCGACAAGACGCCTCCTGAGACGCGGCAAGGTAGGAGTAGGCAAAATGCAACAGGGAATAGCAATATTAATGTGCTAATAGTAAACTGCAGGAGCGTCTATAGAAAGGTCCCAGAACTGCTCTCATTAATAAACGATCACAACGCCCACATAGTACTAGGGACAGAAAGTTGGCTGAAACCAGACGTAAACAGTAATGAAATCCTAAACTCAGATTGGAATGTATACCGCAGAGACAGGCTGGACAGTGAAGGGGGAGGCGTGTTTATAGCGATAAGAAGTGCAATAGTATCGAAGGAAATTGACGGAGATCCGAAATATGAAATGATTTGGGTGAAGGTCACGGTTAAAGCAGGCTCAGACATGGTAATTGGATGTCTCTATAGGCCCCCTGGCTCAGCAGCTGTTGTGGCTGAGCACCTGAAGGATAATTTGGAAAATATTTCGAGTAGATTTCCCCACCATGTTATAGTTCTGGGTGGAGATTTTAATTTGCCGAATATAGACTGGGAGACTCAAACGTTCATAACGGGTGGCAGGGGCAAAGAATCCAGTGAAATTTTTTTAAGTGCTTTGTCTGAAAACTACCTTGAGCAGTTAAACAGAGAACCGACTCGTGGCGATAACATATTAGACCTGGTGACAAACAGACCCAAACTATTTGAAAAAGTTAGCGTAGAACAGGGAATCAGCGATCATAAAGCGGTTACGGCATCGATGATTTCAGCCGTAAATAGGAATATTAAAAAGGGTAGGAAGATTTTTCTGTTTAGAAAAAGTGACAAAAAGCAGATTTCAGAGTACCTGTTGGCTCAACACAAAAGTTTTGTCTCAAGTACAGATAGTGTTGAGGATCAGTGGACGAAGTTCAAAACCGTCGTACATTATGCGTTAGATGAGTATGTGCCAAGCAAGATCGTAAGAGATGGAAAAGAGCCACCGTGGTACAACAACCGAGTTAAAAAACTGCTGCGGAAGCAAAGGGAACTTCACAGCAAACATAAACATAGCCAAAGCCTTGCAGACAAACAAAAATTACGCGAAGCGAAATGTGTGGGGAGGCCTATGCGAGAGGCGTTCAATGAATTCGAAAGTTAAGTTCTATGTACTGACTTGGTAGAAATTCCTAAGAAATTTTGGTCTTATGTCAAAGCGGTAGGTGGATCAAAACAAAATGTCCAGACACTCTGTGACCAGAATGGTTTTGAGACGGAGGATGACAGACTAAAGGCCGAAATGCTAAATGTCTTTTTCCAAAGTTGTTTCACAGAGGAAGATTGCACTGTAGTTCCTTCTCTAGATTGTCGCACAGATGACAAAATGGTAGATATCGAAATAGACGACAGAGGGATAGAGAAACAATTAAAATCGCTCAAAAGAGGAAAGGCCTCTGGACCTGAGGGGAAACCAGTTCAATTTTACACAGAGTACGCGGAGGAATTTGCCCCCCTTCTTGCAGCGGTGTACCGTAGGTCTCTAGAAGAGCGTAGCGTTCCAAAGGATTGGAAAAGGGCACAGGTCATCCCCGTTTTCAAGAAGGGACGTCGAACAGATGTGCAGAACTATAGACCTATATCTCTAACGTCGATCAGTTGTAGAATTTTGGAACACGTATTGTGTTCGAGTATAATGACTTTTCTGGAGACTAGAAATCTACTCTGTAGGAATCAGCATGGGTTTCGAAAAAGACGGTCATGTGAAACCCAGCTCGCGCTATTCGTCCACGAGACTCAGAGGGCCATAGACACGGGTTCACAGGTAGATGCCGTGTTTCTTGACTTCCGCAAGGCGTTCGATACAGTTCCCCACAGTCGTTTAATGAACAAAGTAAGAGCATATGGACTATCAGACCAATTGTGTGATTGGATTGAGGAGCTCCTAGATAACAGAACGCAGCATGTCATTCTCAATGGAGAGAAGTCTTCCGAAGTAAGAGTGATTTCAGGTGTGCCGCAGGGGAGTGTCATAGGACCGTTGCTATTCACAATATACGTAAATGACCTGGTGGATGGCATCGGAAGTTCACTGAGGCTTTTTGCAGATGATGCAGTGGTGTATCGAGAGGTTGTAACAATGGAAAATTGTACTGAAATGCAGGAGGATCTGCAGCGAATTGACGCATGGTGCAGGGAATGGCAATTGAATCTCAGTGTAGACAAGTGTAATGTGCTGCGAATACACAGAAAGATAGATCCTTTATCATTTAGCTACAAAACAGCAGGTCAGCAACTGGAAGCAGTTAATACCATAAATTATCTGGGAGTACGCATTAGGAGTGATTTAAAATGGAATGATCATATAATGTTGGTCGTCGGTAAAGCAGATGCCAGACTGAGATTCATTGGAAGAATCCTAAGGAAATGCAATCCGAAAACAAAGGAAGTAGGTTACAGTAAGCTTGTTCCCCCACTGCTTGAATACTGCTCAGCAGTGTGGGATCCGTACCAGATAGGGTTGATAGAAGATATAGAGAAGATCCAACGGAGAGCAGCGCGCCTCGTTACAGGATCATTTAGTAATCGCGAAAGCGTTACGGAGGTGATAGATAAACTCCAGTGGAAGACTCTGCAGGAGAGACGCTCAGTAGCTCGGTACGGGCTTTTGTCAAAGTTTCGAGAACATACCTTCACCGAAGAGTCAAGCAGTATATTGCTCCCTCCTACGTGTATATCGCGAAGAGACCATGAGGATAAAATCAGAGAGATTAGAGCCCACACAGAGGCATACCGACAATCCTTCTTTCCGCGAACAATACGAGACTGGAATAGGAGGGAGAACCGATAGAGGTACTCAAGGTACCCTCCGCCACACACCGTCAGGTGGCTTGCGGAGTGTGGATGTAGATGTAGATGTAGATTTCACTCCATAATTTCTATCTTATAGTTGGTTTTGTATTTCTGAAATTATATGACCTCTCTACATATATAAAGGGTATATATACATAGCAGCACCGTAATAATTGGCAGCTGACGAGATGTCAGTATTAATGAATCGATTTTTTTGTTCCGCTGGTTTCAGGGCATCATGTGCTACTGTCAAATTATCTGATTTGCACAGATGACGATTGCTCTTCTGTTCCTGCAGACAAGTATGGATTCTTCTTGTAATAGTTCTTTTGAGAATATCTCTCGTAAAAAGAGGAAGACGCCTGCCAGAAGACACTGCCCAAAATTGGAACACTGACAGTGAAATCAGAGCTTTAATGAAGACTGACATGTTGTGGAATCTACAGTGTCTTTTCTAGACGTTAGAAATGTTTCTTCAAAAGTTTCAGGAATGGAGGGGAAACACCTGACAGTGAACTAGCCCACACAGCACAGAACGGTAGTTACCCAGTGACTGTGATTTTCCTCTAAACTTCTCCATATCAGTTCTAATACACCTATCTGCTAATTTAGCAGACAAATAGGTCCCTTTTCATAAAGTACCATATATTTGTATT
Organism: Schistocerca cancellata; assembly: GCF_023864275.1. NCBI lineage: Eukaryota > Metazoa > Arthropoda > Insecta > Orthoptera > Acrididae > Schistocerca > Schistocerca cancellata. The sequence continues at coordinate 711,154,459 of NC_064630.1, forward strand.
TTATCGCAGTCACAGAATCTTTGTCGCTTAGACGTTTACTAATTCCTTTGTATTGATGTGCTGCTAAAACGGGTAAAATGGTTCAAATGGATCTGAGCATTATGGGACTTAACTTCGAAGGTCATCAGTCTCCTAGAACTTAGAACTACTTAAACCTAACTAACCTAAGGACATCACACACATCCATGCCCGAGGCAGGATTCGAACCTGCGACCGTATCAGTCGTAAAACGGGTAACAAAACTCCGTTTCAATATTTTAAGAGTGAAGCTAGACGTAAGACATATACGGTACAAAATCAGCTTATTGAACACTATCAGCAACAAATCGGCCACCTTCACGTCCACGTATCACCTAATCTTCACCTTTATCCGTAGGTTCTGTTTCTTGTCTCCCTCAACTACTTCCTAACTACATGGAAGAATTTCCTTGTTCTAAGGTCCAACATTTCGGCGGAATCTTCAAGTTTTATTCATCTCGTCTCTTTGACCTATGTAACAGTTGCCCTTATTTAATTTCATCAACAACTCCATCAAAAACAGTAATGTTTGTCTGAGTCAGCCATTATCTACGTACTTACTGTCCAGTACCATTTATCCCCAACAGTTCTGCCTCTTGCTGTTCCTCAGTGAAAGGAAAGAAAAATGTTTGTGACTAAACATGTGAAGTGCTACCCACGAGAGACAAAACTCAAGATGGTTTGACAGGCGGGGCAGTGCGACACGAGTGCAGGCACAGGCGAACATACCTGTAGTTCGCCAGGAGTCAGCAAGTGGTGCTGTCTGTTTGACCAGCACATTACATCTGAGCCTCTGCTATTGGCGAAATACACTGATAAGCCAAAACATTCTGACCACTTCCCACGGTGACGTTGGATGCCGCCTCGTGACGTTGCGGGCATGTAACGCGGTAACGAAAGTATGTACGCTGACCAGAAATAGATGGGGGATTACCAAGCGAAGATATGGGCTGCAAATGGGTAACTCCATTGAGATAAGCGATTTTGACAGATTATTATGACACAGAGCCTGTGGACGAGTATCTCGAAAACAGTGAAGCTGGTCGAATGTTACCGTCCTGAGCATACACGGAAAGAGGTAGAAGGACACTGAAACTACCACTACGCGCTAAATGCTTGCACGTCCATGACTCTTCACAGAACACGGAGTTCGAAGGCTTGTCTGCTCTGTAGAGTGGGGTAGATGGTGATCTGTGGCATCTCTGCCGCAAGAGCATAATGCTGATGTACGCATAAGTGGTTTGAAGCACCAGCGTCCATCTCACATTGTCGAACATGGAGCTCCGCAGCAGACCACCCCTACGTGTTCACATGTTGACTCAACGGAATCGTCAATTATTATTGCAGTAGGCACGGGACCATGGAAATTCGTCCGTCGATCAATGGAAACGTGTCGACTCGTCGAGTGAATCACATTTTTGCTACATTAAGTCGATGATGATCTCCATAAACGTCGTCATCGAGGTGAATGACGATTCGAAACGTGCAGCGCGCCACGGACCCAGGCTGGTGGGAGCACTATTATGCTAAGGGAGACATTCTCCTGCGTTTGCATGGGACTTATGGTAGTAATCGAAGACACGTTGACAACTGCGAAACACCAGGGTCGCTTCATGCTTGATGTCTTCCTCTACGGCGATGTCATCTTTCGGCAGTATAATTGTTCTGTCTCGGAGCCAGAACCATGCTACAGTCTACATCTACATCTACATCTACATGGTCACTCAGCAATTCACATTTAAGTGCCTGGCAAAGGATTCATCGAACCATTATCATACAACTTCCATACCATGCCACTCTCGAATGGCGCGTGGGAAAAAGGAACACCTAAATCTTTCCGTTCGAGCTCTGATTTCTCTTATTTTATTATGATGATCATTTCTCTCTACGTAGGTGGGTGTCAACAAAATATTTTCGCATTCGGAAGAGAAAGTTGTTGATTGTAATTTCGTAAATAGATCTCGCCGTAAAGAAAACCACCTTTGTTTCAGTGACTGCCACCCCAAATCGCGGATCATATCAGTGACACTCTCACCACTATTGCTCATAACACGAAACGAGCTGCCCTTCTTTGCACTTTTTCGATGTCCTCCGTCAATCCTACCTGGAAAGGATCCCACACCGCGCAGCAATATTCCAGCAGAGGACGGAAAAGCGTAATGTACACTGTCTCTTAAGTGGGTTTGTCGCATCTTCTAAATGTTCTGACAACAAAGCGCAGTCTTTGTTCCGCCTTCTCACAATGTTATCTATGTCGTCTTGCCAATTTAAGTTGCTCGTAATTGTGATTCCTAGGTATTTAGTCGAATTGACAGCCGTTGTATTTGTGCGATTTATCGTATACCCAGAATTTATCGAATTTCTTTTCGTATCCATGTGGATGACTTAGCACTTTTCTTTGTTTAGTGCCAAAGGTTTGAGGAGCATTATAGTGAACTCATGTTCACGTGTCGGTGACCAAATCTACCTGATGTAAATCCTGTGGAACCCATCTGGGTCGCTACAGAGCGCCATCACCGCTTATGCAAATCAGCCGATCGTTGTTTACGCGGATTACATGACCTGTGCAATGCCAAATACTTCCCAAATCTTCCAACACAGTGTCGGATCCCTGACACGCAGTATAAGTGTTGTATTTCGTTCCAAAGATGGACAAAGATTCTATTACGCAGGTGGTCGTAATGTTTTAGCTCAGCAGTGTATGCCTGTGAAATAAGCCGGCTGCCAACGTGCAGGACCTAAGTCCGAAGAGTTACGGCGAATGGTTTTCCCCATGTGACTGGCAGTTACAGCCTCGCTGGCGGCGTGAGGGTGACGACATGGCAAAAACTTAAGAGGAAACAGCAACCACATAACTAAAATCGATACTTATGAAGATACAGATACGCAGCGACACCACATGAAAGAACAAAACAACGCGAGGAAGCACGTTTAAATTCACCAGCAATAGGTAATCAGAGAAGGAACCAGAGAGGATTAAGGTTTAGCTCTCGTCGTCGTTTATGTAATTTTTACATAAAGAATATGGAACATACGAATGAATCTATTACATTTAAAAATTTAATAATTTGTAAACACCTTAAATAATCAAATGAACTAAGTGTCAACTGACAGCGCTTCAACAGTAGATTTGGAAAACTTCTTAACATCTATTAACGCCGTCCGAGTTGTGGTATGAGACGGTATGCTGATTTAGCGTAAAATAAATTGCAAAAGAATAAAGTGCAGCGTCAACATTAGTAATGGACGACAACAGCTCTCTGCAAATATTTTATTCTCTTTACATTTAAAACTGGTAACAGTAAATAACGATAATTTGGCTACAGTGTGAGCAAAATGAAATCAACCCAAAAATCGCGGACCTCACAAAAAAATCTAATATCAGTATGGAAAACCTGGTTAAACTGTAGTCCTAATTAGTGTTTAATATTTACAGTAGTGATAACGTTGATATAATTTTTATTCTGTACAAATTTCACGTACAGCCGGCGCAAGACGTTATGCAAGATTTTCTGATAATAACTCAGTGGCACTGACATTTTTAACAGCTCAAACGGGTCAGCACGGAAGCGTCACTCATGGAAAGTGTTCAGACGTGTGGTTTTATCATTTTATTTACATTATGTGTCCTTTTGTGTCTTTTGCAAGATACATCGTGGCTATGTAACGCGACCTGCCATGACGATTATGGTCTGTTAGCTCTTTGTAATCGTGAGTCAAAAGCTGTGCAGGTATGAGGCCTGTCAATGTCGTTTATAATATTTGGACGGACAAATGTAGGGAGTTACAGAATTTCTGTAGGGGTTCGAAAACTTATTACAGTTTACGGATTTTTTGCGCCTGCACTCTGTGAACAGACGAGCGATGTTGGACTTGTAGAAGTTCTATATAATTTCGTGGACTTCAGTTCTCATTTGCAGTACTGCATTTAATGACTTGTTGAAATTTCTTCACAGTTTCGTGGACTTTGAAAATTTATCCATATACCATTTTTCGAAATTCAGCTCTGAACAGCAGTGTGGTGAGCCATACTTCGTGCTTTCTTCAGCACGCTCGCCAATCGGTCTGTCGTTGCACTCTTAGTATTAAGCAGGGGCTCAATAAAGTTTTTAATAATTGAACAGTACGTGGCACCTTTTAAGAATGTTATTAATTTCATCATCCGTAATCTTGCCTACTGTTGAGTCAAACACACATATGAAGCTCCCCCTTTAAAAATATATCACGCACGTATTTAAGCACTATTACACAAAGAAATATTAGCCTGCTTCACGTACACCCTAATCTATCACATCTTCCAGTACATGTCTCACTTGTTTCCACATCACGAAATATTACCTCAGTTTTAATGACTTACGTACAGTGCCTTTGTCATCCTTATGCCTTTTCACTGTTCATCGATGTTTCAAGCTATTGTGTCTCACTGTGTAGAGGTATAAAACGCGTAGCTGTTTTCAGTTCGCTAATAAATGCAAATAAGTAGGAGGCCGAGTTGATAGGAGCTGAAGGAGTCTAGGTTGCAATTATATGCGGTACGGGACACCGTTAGAGACAAGGATTATTATTAAAGAAACACGTAGTACAATGAAATTACTTATCTTCAGTAGTTTGTAGGATTACAGGTGCGACTATGAACTGACAATCTCGTAACATGGAATACCATGATCTAATACAACATATTCTCAGGGACTAAGCATGATGCACCCTCCTCAGAGAATCAATGCAAACATTACCGAACTGGCTGAGGGCCGATTATGAAAGTGCGTCTGCCTGGGTTGAAATCTAGCTAAGAAGTGAACGAGGCACACTCCAGTTCCGTCGAGCTGCACAGCCCGCTAGAGTGGGCTGTGGTCGGCAGACGATGGGCTGCCAACCTTGTGTTGGCGCGTCGTTGTAGTAATATCTGTGGCAATGATACTACACAAGCTTCTTACAAGGGAACCTCCCCATGGCACCCCCCTCAGATGTAGTTATAAGTTGGCACAGTGGATAGGCCTTGAAAAACTGAACACAGATCAATCGAGAAAACAGGAAGAAGTTGTGTGGAACTATGGAAAAAATAAGCAAAATATACGAACTGAGTAGTTCATGCGCAATATAGGCAACATCAAGGAGAGTCTGACCTCAGGAGCGCCGTGGTCTCATAGTTAGCGTGAGCAGCTGCGGAACGAAAGGTCCTTGGTTCAAGTCTCCCTCTAGTGAAAATTAAATTTTTTATTTTCAGACAATTATTATCTGTACGTCCGTCCGTCCGATGCGAGGTAACTGCGCCCTAGTATGGGGACGCTACACCTAAACAAACATCGAAACACACGACGTCAGTTGACTACAGCGCACGGAAGAGAGAGTATTCCTGGTAACGAGGCTCCCTGGCTGGCAGTTGCCTGTTCGATACTTTGGACGAGAGTGCATTAAATACGTGAGAAGTATTCCATGGGCAATATGAATCCAGCAAATATAGCGGACGGACGGACAGATAAAAATTGTCTGAAAATAAAGAAATTTAACATTTCACTCGAAGGAAGACTTGATCCAACGACCTCTTGCTACGCAGCTGCTCACGTTAACCACGGGACCACGGCACTCCTGGGCTCGTACCATCCTTGATGTTGCCTATCTTGCGCATGGACTACTCAGTTTGCATATTTTGCTTATTTTTTTTCATAGTTCCACACAACGTCTTCCTATTATCTCGATTGATCTGTGTTCAGTTTTTCTAGGCCTATCCACTGTGCCAACTTGTAACTAAATCTGAGGGGGGTGCGATTGTGAGGTTCCCTTGTTAGTAGGATGCTCAAACAAGCTCTGTAAAATGTCTCTTCTCAGTCAACAGAGATGATGTACATATTCGTGTTAAATGCCAGCTTTCTTCATCCTATTACCTTCAAAAACATAGTAGCGTGTCCTTTTCCTTTCCTGAATTGGAACCGAACCGAACCTTCCCTACGTTTTCTCAACAACTATTTGTGATTTTCTGCGCAAAAGACTGCACAAGGGCTTTGTAGTGTGACATACGAAAGTAAGAAACATTTAGCTGTTTCAAAGGGAAAGGTTAGTGTGAATAGTAATAGATGAAGTTCGCTTGGATTTTAAGTACAACTGAATGTGCAGCAAATTCAGTACTAACACGAGTGGTAGGTACGGCTTTGGTGTTATGTCGACGCTCACCTGTCTTTTTCCGGACATTCATGTCGCGCTGGCGGAGGAGGCGATCCACGGAGCGGTAAGCCAGCCCGTCCACCCGTCCATGGAAGCAGTCTATGAGCCTCGGGTAGTCGCGCACTGGCTTACTGGGATCCTTAGGCAGCAGGGACAAGTCTCCCGGCTGCAAGGTTAGGGGTTCACTGTAACACAGGCAACAGCTCGTGTCTGTAACACTTGTTCCAACAACCAATGGAACTCGACAACTAAGGCTAAATTCATCATATACTAAAACTTCCGGGCATTTTAAAACTGTGTACCGGAACCAGACTCGAACTCGGGACCTTTGTCTTTTACGAGAAAGTGCTCTACCGACCTTTTTTTTGCATTTTGTTAATTATTGCTCGTAGTATTTGGTAGCAGCGGAGGTCATATGACATCCGTTGAAGTTCGTTGTTGATCCATTCACTCAGTTTTTTTTTATTACAGATACCAGCCTGCTCTCTGACAGAATACGAGCTATAGTGCCGACGCCGGCTACCCAAGCACGACTCACGACTCACCCTCAGACCTGTATTTCAGCCAGTTGCTCGTCTCCTCCGAAACTTGCAAGACTAGCACTCCTGGACAAATTTTCGCAGGAAAACTTCTGTGAGGTTTGGGAGGTAGCAGACGAGCTACTGTCAGAAGTAAAGCTGAGATGGGAGGGGGGAGGGGGGGGGGTACTGAGTATTATGTGAGTAGCTCAATGGGCAGAGCACTTGCCCATGAAAGGCAAAGCAGTTTGAGTCTCAGACCGCCACACGGTTCTAATCTGCCAGGAAGTTTCATATCAGTTCAGACTACGCTGCAGAGGGAAAATTTCGTTCTTATCATATACTGGTAGTCCACCACAACAGATCTTTTCCAATTTTTTAAGGTAATCTCAGAAACCTTAACATTTTCACAACATAACGTACTTCAGCTGCTTAATCCATCCACAACCATGTTGAGCAGTATCCAACAAAAAACGATGGCCCCTCCAGAACAGGTTAAGCTCCTACGTGGCTGACTGTAGCAATTGTAATTTATGTATAGTTCAATGATGCTGGTATACTTGAAAATGTAAAAAGTTGTAGCTGATCACATAAAGTATTATCGTAACAGAAATAAATAAACTAGCCCCCCCCCCCCGCCCCCCGAAAGAAAAAGGAAAAAAAATGTTGCACAGTGATCTTGTCAAAAGCCAAGAAGCAATTCTTCTTGGTGTTGTAGCTCTCAGGGACACCTAGGGATGCTCTCTGTGTGAGGAACCGATGAGAATCTTTGTGAGTTGCGGCTCGTTGTTTATTGTGCAACACTGAGCTGTTTGAAAGTTGCTAGTTAGTCAACCAAAATTCTTATTTATTTCTATTCACGAACACAACCAGTCAGACCAGCGCACTGTGTGTTTTAGAATTAGCGTGCACATGAAGGATAAATTATATTTCTTCAAATAAGTCACTAACCATAGGAGACGGTATTTATTCGATACAAAAATTTTATTCCATTGGCGATTAACTAATTTCATCTCCTTCCAATTTTGGAAGTAGCATCACACAAAAATAATGTTTAGGCACCCATTTATCAGCTTAATAGGAAAACACGTCGAGTTATGTTTTATACAGAGGCAAGTGATGAAATGATGCAATGTGCTGTGTGCGCTGGTCCGGTGACTAAACCCACACGTGGATTTCTCTTTTCCTTTATAGATATTGACCCTCATATCTCATTCTCAGATGTCCCGGATTGCGCCACTTAACAACGCCGGTGTGTTGACTAGACATGCTGCCTAGTGGGAGTGTATATTTTGTATGTCATTGCTTGAAAATTCCAAATGTGGCGAGACTAGCTGATTGGTAATGAAATGTTTCTTTCTTTTTTTTTCAGATACAAAACATCCTGAAGCACTAAAATGATTAATTTTAAAAACTTTATTATTACTGTGGACTCGGCCCCGCCAGGAGCCAAAATCTACGGTTTAGCTTGATTTTGAAATCCCCATTGACGTTGTACATTTATAATGAGCAGTCAAATGAAAACGAGACAGATAGAAGAAAGTAAATAAACTGCTTATTATATCAAAAGTAACCGCCGTATCATTTAATGAATTTCTTCCACAGTGAGACAAGACGGTCAGTGCCTTCATGGTAAAATGTTAGCGGTTGCTTACGGAACTATGACTGCACAAGACGTGCACAACTTTGTACGAAGCCAATGTTACCAAGGTTTCTTCAACTACAGTGCAGACGTTTCGCTGGAAAGAACTTACACATTCTCCATACAGTCCTGAACTCTTCCTACATGTTGCCAAGGTTATCTCAGCTTCGCTGCAGAGTTGTCGTTGGAAAGGCTGCATACATCTTCCACACAGTGCCGAACTCCCTCCATGCGAGATCCATGGAGCCCTAAAGAAAGACGTTCACGACCATCGACTTACTTCCGATGAAGAGGTGCATAACTCAGTATAATCATGGTTCTGCAGGCAAACGCAAACTGTTTTCCGTGAAAGCACGGACCGTCTTGTCTCTCAGGGGAATAAATGTATCAAGAGTTGCGGTGATTAGTATTTAAATAATATACAGTTTACTTATTTTTTTATTCCTTTAGTCCTGTTTCCATTTCACTTCCCTTACTGAAACGTCGAAATACGCTCCACGTTGGAGTTAAAAGGCTACAAATTCAAATGGCATATGCAAATCAGTGAAATTTAAACTAGTTCTCGTTAGCTGGGCGTCAGATCTGAACACTGCAGTATAACTAAAATTATCTCAAACGCGGACATGCCTTTGGCATCGACCTGACAGAGAGCTGAACACAAAAGATATTGTTAACAATAATTTATTAAATCAACCAAGGGAAACAAGAACATCTTTAATCAATGGTCTCAGGTGCGTTTTGATTGGGAATGGGCGGGTCACCTAAGGATCGGCAGCTTTACCAGAAATGGCTCTGAGCGCTATGGGGCTTAACTTCTAAGGCCATCAGTCCCCTAGAACTTAGAACTACTTAAACCTAACTAACCTAAGGACATCACACACATCCATGCCCGAGGCAGGATTCGAACCTGCGACCGTAGCGGTCACGCGGTTCCAGACTGTAGCGCCTAGAACCGCACGGCCATCCCGGTCGGCGCAGCTTTACCAGCGCATTATATCTGATGGCAGTGAGTGGCTTTGACTCTGGGCAGGCTCCAGCTCTGAGACGTCTATATGTCACACAACAGAAATCTATTATGGACAAATGAGAAATTTTTCTCAAAGTTCTCCCCAGCCACCACCAAACTGTCTTCAGCCTACAAGTCTCCTACCTGTAAGGTCCCTACTCGGTCGCTGTGAGGTGCCGACATAGCAGCCACTGATGAAAAGGCTTGAAGACTTCTTCCTGTGACTTGCTGAGCTGAACTGATGGAGCTTCACCCACCGACATCGACAGTATTTGGGTAGCGCGCTAACCGCTGCGGCCGCCGAGTGGTACCCGTAAGCAGTTACCCACATCCCCGACGTCCTTTGGTGTAATTACTGTACTTTGGACCGTCACCACGCTAGCCAGAGCTGCTGAGAGGTTACTCGAGCACACCCCCTTCGATGTCAACAAGATATCTTTGGTAATCACAGTCTCGGTCCTCAACAAACATGTCTGTTACACGGGCTGAGCCGCTCCCCCAGTACCGTGTTTACGTGACCCTTGCACCGAGAGCATCGTCCGCACGAGTTCGCTGAGCCAGCATCAGCAAGTTCCGAGGCCTCGCGCTGCACCACCGCTGGGACTGTGAACTCTTGTGCATAAACTCTTGTTCCGCTAATGCTTTATCATTATCGAAAATCGCGCCATCTGCCCTGCTCCACCTCACTCCTTGCTCACTCTTCCCGAGAACAGCAGAGGTCTCAACCCAGGCTCCTACAGGTCTTTAGCGGCAGGTTGATGCGAAAAAGTCATCTCCAGCTCTGTGGGTGGGCTGTGGGGAGACAATGGCTGTCAGCAGCCAGCGATGAGTGCCCTTCTTTGTTTTGCACAGCCCTGACGGTTTAGGGCGACTGTCTTCTCGCAGGCGACCTTCGCTGGTTACTTGTTCCAAGTAACTTATTATTCTGGCCAAGGTATGTGAGGTCGTATAATACAGATACCACGCTGGGAATTAAACAGAAAAAGCCGATTCAGCAGAGAAGTGGAAGACTGGCTTCAGAACAAGGCACAGAACAACAAACTCGGACGCTTAGGAAAGAGGACGATTGGAGTTTAGCGTCCCTTCTTCATCACAGTTATTACAGATGGAGCACAAGCTCGCGTTGTTTCGAGTATGGGGAAGGGAATCTTCTGTGCCCTTTCAAAGGATCCATCCTGGCATTTGCCTGGAGCGATTTAGGGATACCTTGAAACACTTAAATCTCTAAGGCCAGAAGTGATTTGGAACTGTCGTCCTCCTGATGGCATGTTCCGTGTGCTAAAAACTGCCCCAACTCCGTCGGTCGAATTCTCGTGACTTGCGCGTTGGACTGTGAGCGAAATCCAGCAATAGCTGGACAAAATGGTTCAAATGGCTCTGAGCACTATGGGACTTAACTTCTGAGGTCATCAGTCCCCTAGAACTTAGAACTACTTAAACCTAAGTAACCTAAGGACGTCACACACACCCATGCCCGAGGCTGGATTCGAACCTGCGACCGTAGAGGTCGCGCGGTTCCAGACTGTAGCGCCTAGAACCAATCGGCCACTCCGGCCGGCATAGCTGGACAGGGAATTATAACGATACGAACTAAGTGGAAGCTAGCAGGAAATCTGGGAGTATTCATAGTGTCTGAGCGTAGCCAAAGAGACTTGCAACAAATGACATCAGCGAGATTAAACGATGAATCAGAATATTCATTAGCTAGTTGATCATCTCACTCCAGAAGTTACGAGATCAAGCTCAGAAAGTAAGAACACACAAGGCAAGCACTTAACCACGCAAGGCAAGAGGAGGACGAGCCTTTAAAAGCCTTACAAGAAGAAGGAGACAGTCTAGACTCAAGTCCCTTGGTTTTGTTCCTCGTCTACCCTCTCGTATGCTGTAAGAGCACAGAAAGTATAACTCACTTCCGTGTCATTTGCTGGCTAAATATTGGTACAACTCAATAGAGGTTTTCTCTTTGTTCACCCTCCATATCTCGATTCCGGGTTCCAGGAAGCTGAATTCTCGTTACTGCGCATGTGTCCAGTGGTGACTCTTAATGGCCTGCTAGATGCAAACTCGCGGTGTGCTTGCAAACAAGTACAACTTTTCGGAGAAAACTCGAGGTGGTCTTCCATCTATACTGGTCCCAGCCTCCTTTATGTTTGTTCAGGAAAGCATTTTGCTTTCCTCGTGCCGAAAGTGCGGCAGTCGGTGAGTCCTTTCTGCTAATTCCAAGCCATTCACAACAGTGCCTCAGGGATATAGCTCTGCCTCGGTTATTTTGCATTGTCAGGTTTCGAGGAAGCTGCAAGGTTCCAGTAAATACTTCATAGGTTGATTTTACATTGCGGGGCGGCGCATCTTGGAGGCAGCACTTCGGGCTGTTCAATTATATTGTATTGCATAGAACTGAGGACCTAGAAGCGACGGAGAGGCTTCGTCTCCACCGTAGCCCTCAGTGGTTCACGACCCTACAACAGGCCACACCCACCGCCGCCCCACACCGAACCCAGGGTTAGTATTAGAGATGGGGGATCCGCTCCTGAACTGATACATAGAATTGAATCTTTCAAAGGAGTGAACAATCAGTTATTCAGAAAAAAAGAACGGTAGCTCCAAACGTTTCCCATGGCAGAGAGAGAGAGAGAGAGAGACAGAGAGATGGAGCATATCAGCGGCGCCTCTGCTGGTCAGAGCACAGTGCACGCCACACAACACAGCCAGCGCCGGCCTCTGCCCTGCTTCTACCTTGGCTGCCTGCATTGTGCAGTGCCCCATTGGATTTTGTGTTTCACATATGCCGTGCCGTCTCTGTGCGTCGTCTGCCGCGTGCAGTGTCTGGCGCAGTTTAACTTAGCATCGCACTCTGTCGGTGATCGTTTCAGTCATACGTCCTGCCCTCTGGGCAGTTTATGCAAGCAACAGGACAGAGAGCCTCCTAGCGGAGAACATAGGAACTACTTGCAACAACCTGCTCGCAAGAGAACGGACGATTTGTCTCGGAGCGGGTGACTGGTGGCCGTTCACCGCTCCCCCCACCCTCGGAACTCGCCCGCTCAACGCTCACCCCACCGTTCTCGACTCTAGCCAGAGCATTGAGCAAAGCAACTCAGGTGTCACTCTGGTCTCTGCCGTCTTAACTCACGCAGTAATACAGCTCGCGGCTCGACCTGCTCGACTCAGTGCTTCTGCATCGGAGTTCGTCTCTACTGGATATTGTTCTTCGTAGTAATACCGCTATGTATATTACATTATTATGTTATGTATCTATCATTTATTTTTATTTTATTTTTATTTGTTTAAACTGATCAGATTAGGTTCCTGACCCCTCCTCTTACTATAGAATTTTTATTATGGACACTCGAATTTACGCTTTAATTACGAGCGAACCGATAAACGTATCGCAAAATGTGATACACCAATATTTTCCTTGTTTTATTCACGTAAGGCTATATGCAGCACTTTCGTCTTACAGTCAAATTTATATTTTTTTTTCTTATTCTGGTACGGTTTTTGCGATTTTAGGCGTCTTCGGAAGGAAACGTTCACTTTAAAAATATATGGCATGTGATGTATTTGTATGAGGTTAATGAAATTTTAATACATTATAGCCAAATATATTGTTAATGTAAATCTCAAGTTACAACATTTTCCGATCATCCAAAAAACCACGATAGTGCAAAATAAATCAATAATCAAAAACTTTGTCATATCGTGGAAATTTCAATAAACAATACAAAATTCTTACTCATTATCTGTGTTACTTCAAAATAGGATCAAAGAAGATCAAAATACTGGTATAGTACTGGAATAAACCAAGTTTAAAGGGCAATGTGCCTTCCATTTATTTTCTATTGTAAATGGGTGGTGAGTCATGAAAAAGAGCTAATTCATTTCAGGGAGTGAACAGTTCTGATCCGATCTCTGAAAAGAACAGTTTTGCCCATCTCTAGTTAGTATGCGGTTCGGTCCCCAGTGGAACCCCCCACCCCCCTCCCCCCCTGCCCCGCCCCGGCAACGTTTCACACCAGACGAGTGTGTAACCCCAAATGTTCCAAATGTTTGAGTGGTAGAGTAATTATGGTGTACTCGTACGTGGAGACAGTGTTTGTGCAGCAATCGCTGACATAGTGCAACTGAAGCGGAATAAGAGGAACTAACCCGCATTCACTGGGACAGTTGGAAAACGGCTTAAAAACCATTTACAGACTGGCCGGCACACCGGACCTCGACACTAATCCGCAGGCGGTTTCGTGCATGGGACAGGCACGCCTTCTCGCCCGGAAACTGGTGCGATAGGCCACACGGCTAACTAGGCGGGGTATTCACTACATTACTATCATAAGTATTATGACTGAACCATTTTGTAAAATTTCTACTCCTCTCAAATCAGACAGCATTATTCCAGTCTAGATGCATCTGCAACAGCATTTATCCTAACGAGTTTACGTGATAAACATTTTTACAACAGTAACTTACAGGGCAGGACTATTTCGATTTCAAAGTAAGACTTGGGAGCTACCACAGCGAGTTTCTTCTGAGCTGAAATACCTTGAATTTATTATCGAGACACTATGCTACAAAATTAGTCTGATATAAATGAGAGATTATCAGTTTAATTTAAACTTGACGCATTGCCTATTCACTTCCTGTCTCAGAATCTTCGTCCGCCGTATGTTTAACGATTTTGCATGTGAAGTTGAGTTTGAATTTGATTGGGGAACTCTTAATTGAAAAGTACTCGCATTCTTTAACAACTTATTACTATGGGATTCGAAATCTACAGCGTTTAATAATCCCAACTATTTTGTTTGATAACTAATCGGTATAGAATTCGGCCAAATTTTTTACCTCCTTGATGCCTGTAAGAGTAAATGTTTTTAACTTATCTCTACTCTTTGTGCTAACTCCACTGTCTTCCGCATATTGTATTACGAGGGTGAGTCAAATGAAAACCTTGAATTTGTAATAACATATCGAAACATCGCGCAGTTATGCTGTAAATTGGTAAGCGTGCTTCAAATAGTGTGCAGAAAGGCCTGTAGTTGGCAGCATAATGCAGATGCACACATACCCACGCAGTATCGTATAAAAATGGTCGCCCCACTTGCAACTTGCACCAGGGAAGAACACCGTTCTGTTATTCGGTTTTTGCGTAGTGAAGGTGTGAAACCTATTGAAACTCATCGACGAATGAAGGCTCAGTACGGTGATGCATGTTTGTCACAGCAGCAAGTCTATGAATGAAGTAGGAACTTCGCAAATGGTGTGACTTGAGTGGACGATGCTCCTAGTCCAGGTCAGGCACAGTGAGTTGTGACTCCACTGAACATAGCAGCAGTTGAAGCCATAGTGAAGGAAAACCGCCGAGTGACACTGAATGACATTGCAGCATGTTTACAGATTAGTCATGGGTCAGCACACCACATTGAGCATGATGTGCTGCAGTTTCACAAAGTGTCTGCAAGATGGGTGCCACGGCGTCTGACTCGTGGAATGAGATAACGACGTGCTGATGCTTGTGAAGAACTTCTTCGGAGCTTTGAACGAGAAGGTGATGGCTTCCTTGCAAGAATCGTTACTGGGGACGAAACCTGGGCTCACTTCCACCAACCGGAAACGAAAAGAGCGAGCAAGGAATGGCGCCATTCCTCATCACCAAAACCAAAGAAGTTTCGAACAGAACCATCAGTAGGGAAGGTTATGCTGACTCTCTTTTGGGACCAAAAAGGCGTCATTTTGGAGAATTACATGCCTAGAGGGGCCACTGTCAACAGTTCATCATACGCAGATCTCCTAAAAAATCATCTGCGGCCTGCAATCAAATCAAAGGGACGTGGATTGCTGTCAGCAAGTATCCTTTTGCAACATGACAATGCAAGGCCCCACACTGCCCGTACAACAGTTGCAACAATCACAGACCTGCATTACGAGTGTCTTCCTCATCCACCATACTCACCAGACCTTGCCCCAAGTGATTTTCATCTGTTTGGACCACTCAAAGACGCAATGGGAGGAAAGAAGTTCGTTCTGGTGAAGAGGTACGCCATGCGGTGCATGAGTGGTTGCGGGGATTTCCAAAAGAATTTTTTTCTAAAGGAATTCATGCACTTTGTAAGTGCTGGAGGACTTGCATTGTGCATGGGGGAGAATATGTTGAAAATTGATACATCATTGTACCACTTCTGCACAATAAATAATATTTTTAAAAAATATTTAAGGTTTTCGTTTGACTCACTCTCGTACATCGAAGTGAGAATGTCCTCGTAATGTGATGAAAGTTCTGGCTGCTGAGAGTATTTCGTAACAATATTATGATCTAATAAAAATTTAAATAATGAATCTAATGCAGCTGCCTTGTTCCACTAGCAGTCTTAAAATCACATGTTTATAATTAATTGTATCTTTCAATTGAAACCTTCGGAAACAAACAAAAAAAAAACTTACATAGTCAGGCCTCAGCAGACTTACTAGACGCACGATTGTAATGTGTTGTGTGACATTTCAGCACAAATTTCAACTCCGTATACCCCATAAAGTTTTCCTTGAAGCAATGGCCGTCGTTAGTACGATTCCCTAGCATTAAGTACACTCGTCTCTTAATGCAATTATGTAAATCGAATGTTGCAAAAATAATTACGCGATCAGTTTCGCAATTTTAAATGTCACATATCGTCGTCCGGTGTATCCCTAGCAGAATCTCGAAAGTGATTACAAAGCTTAGAAAGGTATGAATTTAAAAAATATGACACTAATCCATGCACAAGAAATATGTCTGTTACTTGAAATCACAAAACGTATCATACCAAATGCTAAAAAAGGTTTCTTAAGAAAGTATACGCTATATGAGATGACAGGTGTCTACCGGTCATATTGACTAGTTACAGAAAATCGTTGGAGCAATGAAAGAAACGTGCTCCATAAACGTCAACGTGATGCTACCTGTACAGTAATCGCAGACTACAGTTCAATAAACAGAATAGTAATGAATAGTTGACATAGTAGTCGAAAATAACTCTCTAGGCCATGACACAGAGCAGCAAGTGTACTTCACTGTAGGGCGGAGTATACGGGACAGGTAAACACAGACTGTTTTCTAAGTAAGTGGTTCTACTGCTAAGGGATTTTCACAATTTCGGTGTACTGGATGACAGGTGTCGCATAGCATTCAACTAGCAGATCTGTTATTTGTGCTACGACGTCTCAATGGAACCATAATCATCGCGAAAAGAACATAGTCCCGAAGAACCGCCAAAGGTGGGTGCTAATCATGAATGTCAATGGCACTTAAACTACAACTATCATTGCTGCTCGTTTCAGTCGCAACGCTGAAATTTTTCTCAGGTCCGTTTGCTACCCCCTGAAACTTCGGAACGTAACTATTCCAGATGATCCCCTACATCTTATCCCATTTAATAACGTATCCCTGTGATTCAGAGTTACTGGATTCTTACGAGGAACAGGATACCAAGAAATTTCTTCTAGTCCTCGCAATTTCCGAAAAAGGGCAACATCACCCGCCACAGCTCGCAGTTAGTATACACGTTATCTGACAAACACATCCTAAGAGTCCTTCATTAATGTTGCCAGCTTTTCCTGACATTCGGACGATTGAACTAGTTCTCATCTTCAAATTCTACCCTGTCTCACATTCACTGATAACCAATTTTTATCGTATAGTAAATGTACTAGTGCCAAAAATCTTATCACGGATCACAAGGTTGAAAATCACCTTAGCTAAAATAAATTTTACGTACCTGAATCCTTCTTTGATGTAGTATTTGACAGGATCAACAGGCCCATGCATCGTCACTCCAAAAGTATCCATTGTAATTTTTCTCTCGTTTTATCAGTCAGAGGCAATACGAAACGTACGAGTTGCGTCTAATCCCTCTGCCGTCTATTGTTTAATATCTATGGTAACAGAAATGCCTTTACGACAGAGAAGTAACTGATGTACTGCATCAGTTAAGTTTGCTTTGAACTTTACCGTAGAGCTAGAGTATCTACGGAGTGAGCATAGCGTAATCATAGTCAGTGACAAAGCGGGTGGCATTTTTTGTAGGGTAGTCTGAGAATAACGAATTTCGAAATCAGAAAAAAAAACCTTAAAACAAAAAACTGTAAAATACAAACATTGCACTGAACTTAAGTGCATGTTTCTACCAAGATTGAAACTGCTACAGAAATTTTTATAAATAAATGCATAAAAATGTTGAACAGCTACACATTAATAAAAGTATAAGACACAATAACTCACGGTCTTTTTATAGATCAGTTCTTTTTCCGGGGGTAGATGTCGATAACAAGAGATATGAACTCCTGCCGTTTGGTTAAAGATAGCAGAGTTCCCTTCCCTTCTCTGTACTGAAAATCGCCAAGTTCGAGAGTCTCATTTGTCATTGTGTTGCGAATGTAGGTATTAACCAATTTTAATGTATCCACGCTTTTTTCGCAACACGCGGTGGTTCCTGGAATTGTAAGCACTAACGACAGAAATATCACACATTCAGAGAACACGATTCTTAATCTATAGTTTATAATGGATTTAAGGAAGTCCTGAGGCTGTAGACGTTTATCCTCACTGCTGTAAATAAACGTAACTTCTCGATTCAGTCTCGCACTGTGAAAGTAAGAACATACCTCAAACAGTTTTTCAACTTCACGTATCGGGAAATTGTTTGCCCTACTATAACTTGAGAACTTTTTCTCATTTTCAAGTTCCACAAAATCTGTTTCATGAAAGTCCTGGGATGTAGTTTCCAAACTTCCTACTACAGTGTCAACTTCTTCTAATGCTAGCCTTCTTAATTTCTGAATACTTGCTTCTGTTCCGTTAAAACTAATTTCAGATACCCCTCCTGTATTTATAAGGCTCTTAGCCTCCATTACGCATTTCAGAATAATTTATCCAGTCTTAGTTTTTCAACAGCTCTAATGGCGTTTTTGCTTTTGAGCTTACACTTTTTATAGCCACAGTTTTACTTTTCAAGATGTCAAATAAGATACTTGAATGCTGGAAGTCGAATTGTACAGCTGAAGTAGAAAAAGAAAAGTTTGATCATCCAGTATACTATTTAGCCAAATAGCCTGATGTAAAAAATTGTCATCCCATCCTTTTTTGTTTACAACAGCATTAAATGCTATGTAGTGAGGAATAATGGTTTGTACAGCGCGTGAATGAAAATTGCACCTTGTTTCAGAAGGACTTAGTAGTTTAAATCACCTTTCCTTCAGAAGTTCACTTCTTTTACTGCAGCAGCTAAAAAGTGCGTGAAATCCTAATAGATTTCTGACAAAAAATATTAGTAGTTTCAACTGGTGTACGTAGCAGAGAATAAAGAGAGCATGTGGATATGCTCGTTTCTCAATGGAATGGGCACCATAAATTTTCCCTGCCATTCTACTGCAGCCGTTGTATGTTTGCGATATAATTTGTTGTTATCAATACTCAAACAGCTTAGCACTTGCAACGAAAGAGTAGCCATGCTACGGAACTCTCTTGTATGTATCTTGATTCGTTATTTGTAAAACGATAAATTACACTCATTTGACCTCTAGTTGAGACATCCGATATTTCGTCGGCTGGTACCGATATAAATCAGCTACAACTATTTTTAACTTCACTCGAAATTTGTTCTTTAACAATATCCGTAATATAAGCTATTAATTCAAATTGTATGTCAGAGGAAGTGCCTTTAAGTACTGCGTCCGGCGCTAAATGATCTTTGACGTACGGTTCTTCTTCTGCCGAGAAATCTAACCCTTACCGTACTGAAAAGGAGATTGTCGAAATCAGTCTCTTCGTTATACTTCTGTTTCAATCAACTTTCTCATTATGTTTCGAAGCTTCAAGCCGTGTTGCTTCTAAAAGAGCATGGTCAATTCTTACTGTACCTAGCTGATTGTATTTAACAGCTGCTGCGAGATATGAAATGGACCATTCGTGCTTTTTAGCTTTCGTAAGGAAGTTTTGAAGATTCTCTTCGCCTACTCCACACTTACGCCATTCAAAATCGTGATTACCCATTGTAAATAGTACGTAGTAAAAACAAAAAAGTTTGTTCCTTAAAATGCTGCCACTTAACCACGGTTTTAATTTGTACCACTGCGTTTGGAAAGTCTTACAAATTTTCCATTAGATTTTTTAGTAGACAGACATGGCGTCGGCTATCGTTCTTTCACCAGACGTTTAGCTTCCAAAGAAAGACAAAACTAGACTGTAAGGTTTTCAATTGAAAAATTCAGTAGACCTTGTGATGAAATAAACGCGTCCATGGCAATTTGAGCTAATCTTCCACGTCGCTCGTTACAAGATCGTGATTTAAATGTTATACAGCTTGCTGTTTTTCTTTCGACAACACAATGAAAAGACAAATCGATGATAACACCTCTGACATGATACGGCAGACTGAAATATACTTCACTAAACAGTTAACCATCACTTACTACATTTTAACTAGAAAGTTCATGTTCTAGGTTACACCGTAAGCATGCCTAGTACTGTTGATAGAAAACCTATAGACACACTACGAAACTACCAGTGTTAGAAATAAATAAAGCTACTAAATTTTAATCTGAAGAACAATGAAAATACATAGGCTATTTCCTGTCTTCTTTCAACAACATCTAATGATGCACTCACGTTTTTTTTTCTTTGAATTACGAATGTTTCATTCTTCTTTGTGTTTTAAAGAAACACTTGCTCTAGCATGCCAGACGGTTCAAAGCAGCGCTATCTGTTGGGGAGTGGCTGAATGACTTGCCATTCATCGTGGGCGTGTATCCACCTGCTCGCGAGGAGGAGAAACAAATCAGACGCCAGCTTTCAAAAACCGTATCCACGCTGTAGAAATCCCAGACCGCGACGTGAAACAATCGGACTTACTGCGCATACTTGTAACAAGCACAGAACTCCGAGTTGCTACTGGTAGCAAAGATAGGCTAGTGAAGCGTTATATTGGGAGGTGCATATACGAAGTTCAAGCGTAAAATATTTGAAAACATTTACGAGGGTACGCAATCGGATCGGATCAAATTCAGTTGAAGTCTTTTTGGTAGCTTAGTCTTAGAGCCTTAACGGATGCTTCGCAACTGATCACAGTCTAACGTAACAGTCCCGACACGCTGTCTCGATTTAGTTATCACAGCGATAGCAGCGCACCAAGCGGCTGGCAAGTGACACTTCTGAGTACGATGTCGGATGAGTGCGAATAATGTCACTGATCTTGATTTGTAACACTGTTTTTACAATATGGAGCGTACGTAGCGCCATAAATATCGACAACAACTAAAAAAATGACACCACATTTTTAATTTTTTTGTTTCCTAAGGACCCTGGGTGGTATGAAACAGCAGACTAAAGGGCAGTTTCTTTGCTATCCTGTTATAAGGTATGGACACTTACTGATAAATGCCATTTCCTTTAATCACAAAAAACTGCCAGTAAACACCAGAAGACCTGACCTTTTACAGAATGATGTCATATCTCCCAACAACGCAAAGGTTTGTTCGTTACATTCCCAGCCAATTCAATTAATTTGGAACGTAGAAAACCGGTATGGAATGTAAAACCTACATTACTTATCGTACAAAATAAGATACCGCCAAGGGAGAACCACAAAGACGTCATAATAAAACGTCAAAAAGCAATATAACCGTTTGACAGCGGGGAAGAAACCAATTCCGCAATTGGTGGTACATCTAAGCCACAAACGGCAAGAATCATCAATATATTCCCCTTTGAAGCAAAAGTAATTCCATTTACAAAAATATTCGTGTAACAGGAAGTCCAATGAAGTCTAAGAACTGGCGATCTTTAGATTTCATAACTTTTTTTTTACATGTCAAATGAAGTACTTACCATAATAACAACAAATAACAACATAAATACGTGTTTATATTGTCCTGCTATCAGCGGAGTAAGCTGGAATTGTTCACAAATTTGAAGATATTCCTTCATGAATAAGTTGTAGCTTAAGAATCAAAGACATTCGGCTGTTTTTAGCTTTATTTCATTACAATTCATGTCCCATCATAATTCAGAAATCCAAGGAACGCAAAAATATATCAATTATTTCCTTACTTAACTAGAAAAGAAAATAAAACTACATTATCCTTCAATACATGTGACTATCTGCTTTCTCACCACTTGGAGCGTTAGTGATGTTCCAGCTGTCAAACAGTAACCACTTTCACACGAGAGAGTCACGGATTTTTTGAAATTAGATTGTAATGCTCATGTAGCCATACTCAAACGAAAATAGTCGTTTTAAGCTGATATGAGACTGTTTCCATTTTGCAGTAGGACTGAAACCTTAAGACTACACATACTTGTCCTTGCTGTTACACATGCCGTTAGTAACTGATTAAGAGTGAAAAGTTAATCTTTATAGGTAAGTACCATAAATGAGTAATTGCAGTCATTGTGCTAGTAAAAGGCATTTTATGCTCTGATTAATATGCAGACGTGGTGTAATGACCGCATAAACTCGTACGACTAGTTTGTGTATATGTATCGCCACGAACTTTAGACAAGTGCTATATATGTTTGACAGCCTGGGAAGGTGCTTTCAGTTAATCCTTTGGAAGTACACAAATGTAGAGCAACGTCCACAAGTAAATAATTTTTATTTGTGATATTCTGAGTCATTTTCTTCTTATTACACAGTTTCCCGAATCAATGTGCTTATTTTATAAGCTTCAATAACGTTCCTGAGACATGATGAATGACTATAGGCTGTGTAAGTTTTAGTTTCTATAAGAAAGACAGATTAGAAATATTCGACTACAAAGTGAAAACGTGATTATTTCACACCTAAAAATGCATCAGTCCGTTATAAACAGCTCCAAATAGGACGTTCTCCGGACACTTTAAAATTAGCGTACTAGCGCCATGCCACTGCAGCATAATTTATTAAAACAGAGATTCATACCATAACAAAGTTCATATCAATGCCTGAAAATTAATAGCGCGTATCCCTTCTTTTACAACAACAAAACAGAAAAAAAGCCTACATCTGAGCTATGACATTGTCGCAACCAGCGTAGTGTTTTTGCATTTATGTATCGGTAGTTTAAGCCAAGAACATTGCAGATATAGAACGCAAATTGCAATGATGCTTACGAGATAAAAGCACAAAATTCGGCGTACTTTCCAAAGAGGTCTTTCTGTACTAGCAATGTACTGGAGTTCAAAATATGCAGCGTGCTTACGAGCAAACCTTACGTCACACAAATTTCATCTGACTGTGGGAGTCGACCTATGCTGGCGAAAAAAATTCCGTTCTGCTCATTCAAATGTTAATTACATATACATTCCTATTTATTGTTGTTCTCCGCAATAGAATTTTCCATTATTTATTCTCGCTCTCGTTGGAAATGTTGGGATTAATATACTGATTTGTCAAATTTGGGTTTCATGCTTCTGACGACAAAGTGCAATCATTACTGACATATGTGTGCATAACTTAGATTCTGTCATATCTGGTTAAACCGCTAACAATACCTTATTCTATGGAATTCAGTTAAGAAAACGTTTATTGAAACATGAAGCAAACATTTTTATAAAGTAGTTGTTTTAAGATTCAGGCGTCTCGTCACGTTAAACGGTGAAATTCCTTTTTTTTCCATGTGCATCATCTAGTACCTCTTACGGATTTGGTATGTTCAATGTTGAAGTTTACCAGTACTAACCAGCTTCGCCCGCCCGGTTAACCGCGCGGTCTAACGCACGGTTTTCCGGATTGGGAAGGAGCGTCTAGTCCCCGACACGAATCCGCCCAGCGGCTTTGTATCGAGGTCCAGTGAAATGGCCAGTCTGCGGATGGTTTCTAGGCGGTTCTCCATCTGTCGCAGCGAATGCGTGCTGGTCTCCCTTATTCGGCCACAGATACACTATGTCGGCGATTGCTGCGCAAACATGTTCTCCACGTACGCGTACACCACCATTATTCTACCACGCAAACATAGGGGTTACACTCGACTGGTGTGTGACGTTCCGGGGGGGGGAGGGGGGGGAGGGGGGGGGGCAACCGGTGGCCGAACTGCTCAATACCCCTGAAAGAGTGGTTTGTAGTGGGGCGGTGGAAGGGTGAAGTGGACTGCGGTAGTCGTCGTGGGGTTGTGGACCACCACAGCTGCGGCGGGGAAGGAGCCTCTCCGTCGTTGTCGTTTCTATACCCCCGGTTAACATACAAGACAATACAATGCAACCAGCTCCAGTTTTAATTAAATATTAGACAATGAAAGGTGAAGAAAAGAAGAATGGTATGAAATTTCCAGTCGATGAAGAGGTCATTACACACGGAGATTAATTCGGGTTGCAGAGGGACGGGCAAGAAATCAGATCTGTTCTCTCCAGCGAAAGATTCAAGACTATTTTCTAGATTAATTTAAGGAAAGGATCGAACACCAGAATTCTGATTATTGGAATTTGAAACTCGCTCGGTCCCAGTGCAAGTCCTTTGAAGCAGTCAATGCTATTTCGATTTGTGTTGTGGCTTAAGTTACATACATTTTTCAGAAGCTGTAGACACACGAAATTCAGTAATTCACTGAAATTTGCAACCTAACAAATAGGCAAGTAAAATTCGCTTATCCAGTTCCGCACTTCGCTCACATTTCTTATTTGGAATCTCATTGCATGTTTAATGTAAAGTAAGTTCATTCCAGTTTTAGACCACAAAAATAATGGAAAATTACGAATAACGTTTTTGTGTGCTCAATACGCATACTTGTAGGGAGTACATAATAGAGAATCACCTTCCTGAAGGTTGCTAAATAAGTATTGTTCGTAGTGTTCCACGAAGAAAGATGGTGAAAATAAGAGTTCGGTTTCATGTTCCGTTGACGCAGGGTTCACTACAGACAGCAAAAACTCTCAGATTCTTCATAAAAGCAGAGAAAAATGTCCTTGCCCCTTTCAAAGGAATCATGTCGGAGTCGACCTTGAGCAGGTTAGGGATATCGCGCCAAATCTAGGTATGTACAGCGTTATTACAAATGATTGAAGCGATTTCATAAATTCACTTTAGCTCCATTCATTGACATATGGTCACGACACACTACAGATACGTAGAAAAACTCATAAAGTTTTGTTCAGGTGAAGCCGCACTTCAGGTTTCTGCCGTCAGAGCGCTCGAGAGCGCAGTGAGACAAAATGGCGACAGGAGCCGAGAAAGCGTATGTCGTGCTTGAAATGCACTCACATCAGCCAGTCATAACAGTGCAACGACACTTCAGGACGAAGTTCAACAAAGATCCACCAACTGCTAACTCCATTCGGCGATGGTATGCGCAGTTTAAAGCTTCTGGATGCCTCTGTAAGGGGAAATCAACGGGTCGGCCTGCAGTGAGCGAAGAAACGGTTGAACGTGTGCGGGCAAGTTTCACGCGTAGCCCGCGGAAAATTGGCTCATGCCACAACTGGAGACCGACAGCGCCGACTTCATCTTTCAACAGGATGGTGCTCCACCGCACTTCCCTCATGATGTTCGGCATTTCTTAAGAGACTGGAAAACCGATGGATCGGTCGTGTTGGAGATCATGATCAGCAATTAATGTCATGGCCTCCACGCTCTCCCGACTTAACCCCATGCGATTTCTTTCTGTGGGGTTATGTGAAAGATTCAGTGTTTAAACCTCCTCTACCAAGACACGTGCCAGAACTGCAAGCTCGCATCAACGATGCTTTCGAACTCATTGATGGGGACATGTTGCGCCGAGTGTGGGAGGAACCTGACTATCGGCGTGATGTCTGCCGAATCACTAAAGGGGCACATATCGAACATTTGTGAATGCCTAAAAAACTTTTTGAGTTTTTGTATGTGTGTGCAAAGCATTGTGAAAATATCTCAAATAATAAAGTTATTGTAGAGCTGTGAAATCGCTTCAATCATTTGTAATAACCCTGTAGAAGTAGAGACGGGTTGTACAGATTTACCCTTCAGAATGTAGTTCTCAGTACATGAGAGTGCAGTGTTTCTTGATCAAATCAGTAGAGAATTCTTCTCGGTCCAGAATCCATTTTAGTTCGCATGACACTAAAATTAAAATCGGGAGTTTATTCCGAAATTAATCTTTGGATTCTAAGCAGGTACAGCAGATGTATGTAAGCGAGTAGCTACACCGTTGTGCCACCCAGGCCTCGACTCTCGTTTTATAAAGGTCCTCGCCCCTCTCCGCTCCTCTCCCTCCCTCTCTCTCTCTCTCTCTCTCTCAATTGTCGTGATCTCCATCCTCCATAAAAGAAAGTCTCAGAAGGTGGAGCATTAAACTCATACCTACGATGCATCAAAAGTAGAAACGTATATGTATGGATAGACACAAGGAAAGTTAGGAAGTTATTAGTCCAAGCAGATTCAAATGTCTCTTTGCTAATTGAGAGTTCGGAGACAAACTTACCAGGATGCCCACGTATAATAAACCGAAATGCAACTAACAAAGCAGATGAAGTGTAACACTGTTCTAGGACACAACCTGCCACGATGTGCATCACGAAGGAACACGGGTCGAAACCGCAGCTAAGAATCCCAACGTTCTGACCAATCCAAAATATGTTCAAAACAACGCCGTCCAACACTAATTCAACACATTTCTGTTCCTCGCAACAGCAAAAGGAAATCCAACTTATATGGCCCTCACCAAGATTTGGAGTCCTCACTAAATCACTCCCAAGAAAGCTCACGTCAGCCTCAGGCAGCGGCCATCTTCGCGCTCAACAGTGGTGTTTCCTTGTTGTCCCTCCACTGAATTCTTCCTCCAGTTCGGTGCGCAGGTCGCATTTAGCGGTTGGTCAGAGAAGCTGCGCGCTCATCCCAACGCTAGCTGCAAAGCATCTATGATATCGACATTACCGTAACGGGTCAGAAATTCTTACATACCCAATGCACTCTACGGTTGTACGAACTGTAATGGGATTTTATAATCAATATCGCACACATGTCAGCCTCACCACCACCATCGTCATCAGCAGCAGAAACCACGTAATGTGGAACGCTGGAGGATAAGGTGTCAGCCACACTTCTGCGTGTATTATAGTCTTCAGCGTCTAACGCCACAAGCTCGACTTGGTAAAGCGGGCAACTGACAGCAGTACGCTGATGCAGCGTAGCACCATAGCACTCACCGCATGAGCCCTACATCCTAGACAATTAGCCACACCACTAATGGTTTGGTATGTGACATACGTGACGTCTGCAAATGCAACAGCAGAAGAAACCAATTTTGGTGCGAAGAATACTGCCGTCTTGCTAGGCTGGGCATGCTACGATGAAGCGTGTCATCGAGTGGTCACCTCTCATAGCAGCGATTTCCGCCGCAACGTCGTCGCTGCTCTGACGTCATCCTGACAGAATCATCTGCCAAGAGGGTTCAGCCACTGCCTGATGGACCAGAAGTCGAACTGAGGCGTTCCCAGCCGCTATGCCCCTGTGGTGCTCAAGAGCACCAGGCGTAGCCAGCCATATTCTGTATTGCCACAGCCCAGCGAGATTTAGTGCCACGTCTTCAATAGAAGGTGGCGGGGATGGAGTAACCAGTTGTTTTCCGACATCAGTTAATGCCGTTAAATTATTTTACGGTAACGGTTGTTTATAACGTTTATGTGTAATTGCCAAAAATGTCTTATTCATATTACAAAACGCATAACAGTATCCCTCTGAAAATGGTATAGGTTACTGCGAATGCAGTGTTTTATCAGTGTAGAACTCACACAACATGAACCGGCTACTGCGGTAACCAGCAGCCATATCTGCTAGACTGTGCCGTCCTCTCAAGCTTATCTGACCATATGCCGAATACATACAGCAATCTTGAGCCAACTAGGTTTCTAGGACCTTCAGTTAATGATGTTTCAGAGGTTATTGGTGGTTCGTAAAAGACAGGTATGGTGACTTATTGTGAATTATAGTTATCTTAGTGGCTCAGAAACATAGTTTCAAAGGCTGAGTTCACAAAAATTTGACTGTGCTGCTAAACATAACTTAAAATTTTTTGTAAGTGCATTTCAAGTATGATTATCGGGCTATGTATGCCAAATTCGAATCTAGATTCCCGCTGTTTGGCTCTGTCAAATACTCCATACGCAATGCTGGTAATGATAGGCGTGATTCGTTTATCCCTGTGCAAGATTTATGTTTGAGAAAAACTGAGAGTATGGAGGTAAAGGTCTGGACAAGGTTTTAAACCTGCTCGTCAACAAAACGTAGCCTTGTAGCGTCTTCCGCAGACTAGATAGGAATGGACACCTGTTATCATGTATTCCGATTATCGGTAAACTCTGGTATTTCTGTATCCTCGGAAGTAACGAGTTATACCGTCACTTATATTGACGGAGTACGAATATCTCTGTGATTTACCCATGGACAGATAGAGCGAGACCGCATTCAACGGTAAACAGATGGCGCACAGTATTAGCAGTTAATAAATAAATGTCGTGTGACGAAGGCCTCCCGTCGGGTAGACCGCTCGCCTGGTGCAAGTCTTTCAATCTGACACCACTTCGGCGACTTGCGCGTCGATGGGGATGACGTGATGATCATTAGGACAACACAACACCCAGTCCCCGAGCGGAGAAAATCTCTGACCCAGCCGGAACTGCTAAGGTCATCAGTCCCTAAGCTTACACACTACTTAAACTAAATTATCCTAAGGACAAACACACACACCCAAGCCCGAGGCAGGACTCGAACCTCCGCCGGGACCAGCCGCACAGATGATGAGTGCAGCGCCTGAGACCGCTCGGCTAATACCAGCACTGTTCGGTAGTTTTTTTTCCGAAGTAGTATGAACACCATATGATCTGTGTATTGATCATTCATTGTAAGACAAAGCGAGACCGGAATGGTAGTAGTACGGAGACTGGCAAACAGATGACGCACGATATTGGGAGTTATTGAAATAACTGCCTGACACTTATAACCGATAATTTCGCTAACTGTGAATGCTCAATAATAATATAATATTTATTCCAGATAAACTATTCTTGCCCACCTCCATCCAGAATGCATCCTGCGGCCTTGACCGCTAAGGTCAAGCAATGTCGCTGAAATGCTTATTATTGTGTAGTGACGGCCACGCCGACGGCGGCTGTGACGCGGAAGCCAGAAGGCTGCCGCGGCGTACGGTGCCCATTTCCCGCAGTGCACCTGCCGGCGCACTTGACTGCTGTGTTCCCACACTGGCAGCTGAGGCAGCAACCGCGCGAGGCAGATCTGTCGTATCTCACTACACACCCAAGCCGCTAATGAGGTTTCGGCCACTTTCAGAGGGTGACAGCTGACGCTAGGACAGCAGTTTGCTGCGTGCGAGCCGCTCCTGCCTGCTTGCCGCTGTAAGCTGCGGACACCTGCTGCGGTCAGAGCCATACTATCAGGCCGCATTCTGTCCTGACAGACCTTCATCAGGTACAGCCAGCATGCCGACGTCAGCCCGACGTTGCCCGGCCATTTGCAGGGGCCGATGTCTACGCGAGGTAGCAACATGCTTCAGCCGCGCAGTACACAGCGGAGGCCAAAGCCCTAAAAATACATTTCGCTATTTGAATGCGTGGATTGGGGACGCATTGTACACTGCCTGATTTGGGCTTGTGTTGTGCTGGGATAGGGATGACGTACGTAGCTGGGACCTTGTCGGGCCACTACGACATGCGGGTGTACAAACGAAGCAGAAAATTTATGTATTGTAATTGTTTTTGACTTAGTACACAATTACATGCAAATTGTTGCGGCAGAACTAGGTGGTACACCACATTTTTCGGAAGATTTCACCTTTTTCTTCAGGTCTCTTTTCCCTTTTACGTATTTATAAAACTCAATGCAAGTCAGCTTGTAGTTAATACTGTAATACTGACTCCAGTCCACCGGCAGCAGTCCGCCAGGTAGACCTGTCTCCTGGTGCAAGTTTTTTGAGGTGACGCCACTTCGCCAACTTGCGTGTCGATGGGGATGATATGATGATAACACAATACCCAGTCCCTTAGCGGAGAAAAAAATCTCCGACACAGCCGGGAATCGAACCCGGGCCCCTTTGCTTGGCATTATTGTTTTTTTCTCCTTTGCCTTTCGCGGGCAAGTGCTCTACCATCTTTTTTTTACATGGGAGACGCTCTATCCATCTTTTCTTGTTTTTTTTTATTTTTATTTGTTTATTTTATATGAAGGAAGGTAGGAGAAACAGAAAACTTTATTATTCACGAAACAAACATAGTACGTCCTGACACATGGTAACTGTCCGGGAAGGAACCTTGCTGCCGTCCTACCATGCAGCATGAAATAACAACAAAATCAAAGTGGGGCCACCACCGGCACCCTAAAGAGAAATATTTATGGACAGGACAACAAAATTTGTAGTACATCCATTTGCTAACTGTTCAAGCCTGTGTTTTTCGTATGTCGCATATTCGCATAGTGTTCTTAGTCGATCACATTACGTGGTCGGTTTCACAACGAAAGCACCGCCGCTCATCTTTGCGCACCCGGCACCCCCCAAGTATATGGCGGGTCCGCAAAAACCGTTACTAGGAAATTGGCATACCAATCCTTGTACTTTAGTAGCCGTAATAGTTTTGTGTGTCCATTTGCAAGTAGTGCCAGCAATCCAGGACGTTCAGTAAGTTCGTACGTGTGTCTCTACAGATGTAATGGACCGTCATACCTGTGATCCACGCCACTGCGTTCGTCTTATGACGCGGAAAATACGTTTCCTCTGGAAAAAAGACTATGTCAGAACAGACTGCTGTATTGATAGTGCGCCGCATGAACGCTATGATCTTTCACATTCCGCCGCGCTGGCCACTTAGCTATCGAGCAGACAGTTCACTGGGCCAGCATCAGCGACAATACAGTGGAGTTGGATGCGAGTACAGAAAGCAGATACTCGCCTGGGTTTATCAGTTGGCATTAGAGGTCAGAATGTTCGGTTCCCTTAAAAAAGTAAATCCACCAATCTTCCACGGAATGTTTAGATTTCCATTTATGCAAGCAACGCTTAGTTTCAAAAAAGCACTTCACATACATATATTCCTGACAACAATTGTCACCTGAAATCTTCGCGTCATTATTAGTCATGAATATAACAGTGTCTTCAATCATCACCAAATCTGACGTTTCAGATAGCATCATCCTATCAAATACTTGACATTAATGAAGGGAAACAACCCATTTTTCTAATCCCAACTGGAACCTTTTACCGACCTCCCAATTCAGATGATACAAACTTGAGTCTGATTTCAAACACGTACCCGAATCATACGATAATAGTTGGTGGTGACTTTAATTTACCCTCGATATTTTGGTGAAAATACATGTTTAGTTCCGGAGGTACGCATAAAATATCATCCGAAATTGTGCTAAACCCATTCTCTGAAAATTATCTCGAGTAATTAGTTCATGAGCCCACGCGAATAGTAAACGGTTGTGAAACACATTTGACCTCTTAGCAACAAATAATCCTGAGTAAATAACGAGCGTCAAAACCGAATTAAGGATTACTGAACACAGGGCTGTCGTAGCAAGATTGAATATTGTAATCCCCAAATCCTCGAAATATAAGCGAAAAATATACATATTCAAAAAAAGTAGATAAAAGTTCACTTGATGCCTTCCTAAGAGACAATCTCCACTCACTCCAAATTAATAATATAAGTGTAGATCAGATGTGGTTTGAATTCAAAGAAATAGTATCGGCAGCAATCGAGAGGTTTATACCAAATAAAATAACAAACGACGGAGCTGATCCTCCTTGGTACAGAAAATGGGTTAGAACACTGTTGCAGAAACAACGAAACAAACATGCCAAATTTAAACAGACGCAAATACCCAAGACTAGCCATCATTTACAGAAGCTCGAAATTTAGCGCGGACTTCAATGCGAGATACTTATAACAGTGTCCACAACGAAACTTTGTCTCGAAACATGGCAGAAAATCCAATGCGATTCTGGTCGTATGTGAAGTATGTAAGCGGCAAGAAACAATCAATTCCTTCTCTGCACGATAGCAATGGAAATACTATTGAAGACAGAGCTGTCAAAGCAGAGTTACTAACACAGCCTTCCGATATGCCTTCACAAAAGAAGACGATGTAAATATTCCACAATTCGAATCGAGAACAGCTGCCAACATGAGTAACGTAGAAGTAAATATCCTCGTAGTAGTGAAGCAACTTAAATCACTTAATAAAAGCAAGTGTTCTGGTCCAGACTGTATACCAACTAGGTTCCTTTCGGAGTATGCTGATGCATTAGCTCCATACTTAACGATCATATACAACCGTTCGCTCGGCGAAAGATCTGTACCCAAAGTCTGGAAAGTTGTACAGGTCACACCAATATTCAAGAAAGGTAGTAGGAGTAAGCCACTAAATTACAGGCCCATATCGGTAACGACGATATGCATCAGGATTTTAGAACATATATTATGTTCGAACATAATGAATTACCGCGAAGAAAATGGTCTATTGACACACGGTCAACATGGGTTTAGAAAACATCGTTCCTATGAAACACAACTGGCTCTTTATTTACGTGAAGTGCTGAGTGTTATTGACAAGGGATTTCAGATCGATTCCGTATTTCTGGATTTCCAGAAGGCTTTTGACACTGTACCACACAAGCGGCTCGTAGTGAAACTGCGTGCTTATGGAATATCGTCTCAGTTATGTGACTGGATATGTGATTTTCTGTCAGAGAGGTCACAGTACGTTGTAATTGACTAAAAGTCATAGAGTAAAACAAAAGTGATTTCTGGCTTTCCCCAAGGTAGTGTTATGGGCCCTTTGCTGTTCTTCATCTATAAAAATGATTTAGCAGACAATCTGAGTAGCCGTCTTCGGTTGTTTGCAGATGACGCTGTCGTTTATCGACTAATAATGTTATAAGAAGATCAAAACAAACTGTAAAACGATTTAGAAGAAATATCGGAATGGTGTGAAAAGTGGCAGTAGACCTTAAATAACGAAAAGTGTGAGATCTTCCACATGAGTGCTAAAAGGAACGCGTTAAACTTCGGTTACACGATAAATCAGTCTAATCTAAAAGCCGTAAATTCAACTAAATACCTAGGTACAACAACTACGAACAATTTACATTGGAAGGAACACACAGAAAATGTTGTGGGGAAGGCTAACCAAAGACTGCGTTTTATTTGCAGGACACTTAGAAAATGTAACAGACCTACTAAGAAGACTGCCTATACTACGCTTGTTCGTCCACTTTTAGAATACTGTTGCGCGGTGTGGGGTCCTTACCAGATAGGACTGACTGAGTACATCGAAAAAGTTCAGCGAAAGGCAGCACGTTTTGTATTATCGCGAAATATGGGAGAGAGTGTCACAGAAATGATACAGGATTTGGAACGGACATCATTAAAAAAAAAGGCGTTTTTCGTTGCGACGGAATCTTCTCACAAAATTCCAATCACCAACTTTCTCCTCCGAATGCGAAGATATTTTGTTAACACTGATAAAATAAGGGAAATCAGAGCTCGTACGAAATATAGGTGTTCATTCTTCCCGCGCGCTATACGAGATTGGGATAACAGAGAATTGTGAAGGTGGTTTGCTGAACCCTCTGTCATGCACTTAAATGTGATTTGCAGAGTATTCATGTAGATGTAGATGTAAGTAATCAAATGCTGTGGTATGGAAAGCCATTGTCTCTTCCTCAGGTTTGGAAATCAGATTAATTACTTCATGTTTAGGATTCTAATTCCTTAATTTGTTCAGTAAAATTGGCAATCTTGCTTTCATTCAGATATCTTTGAGTGTCAATCAACATATTTCTTATTTATGTTATCGAGACTTTTTCTTCTCCAAGCTTTTTATATTTTGTACAAACATAGCCAAGTTTGACAGCAAAAACATGAAGTGAAACTCAGTGATCGGAGTGCAGAAAAAAATCTGAAATTGTTTTAGGTGTCCTGTCTTTGGCGTCAAAAAGTTGTTTTAATGGAATCCAAAGCTTAAGCATTCTCTCAACTGTGGACATTAGTGACAGCCATCCCGTTTTCGAGCGAGACAGAAGAGTCTAATGATTGACATCAAAGTATTAGCAGAGCTTTTTCAACTTTTCTGTCCTTAAGGTATATTTCACTGCGATAATTTCACCGTCGACAGATACGACTCTATCAGCCCTTGATATGGCATTGTGGAGAATACAGGTAGGGCACACAAATCCTTCATCATTTTTTCCTAATTCTTCTTTAGTTTTGTGAAACACGTTCAGCTGGCCCCGTCGATGAAGCACTCCGAAGTTAGAGTTGATAAGGCCTCCACAAAAAGCGATTAATTTATTTAGTAAAATCTGCAGTTGCCTTAAAGTGTCTGGAAAAATCTTTGCATTTTTGTTCGACGTATTTTTATTCGGCAAATCAAACTTCAGCAGCTTCTATCGGATACCGTCAGTTTCAGAAAAATTTCGAACTACAAAAGGGAACATCTGTTCAGCCTCGTGGTTCGATGCGTCGGTGGCTACGCCATAAAATGGAACTTCTTGCCATTGTTTTATGCATTCTGACACAGAGTGTAGAGCGAGAATACTTTTAACAATCGCTATAGCTTCGGTCCTATCTGTAAACTGCTTTGGGGGAGGTGGGACGCACTTTGGAGTCAGGGTACGTTGCGACATACATTTTTAACGTACACTCAAGAGAACTGCAGCACTGATGATCCTTGACAACTTTATAAGCTGTTGTTAGTTCTGCAGCAGCAACGAGCAGTTCTTCCTGGGTATCTTTTTTAATCAGGAATGTAGAAACAAACTTCGACGTCGATACTACCTCATATGAATTTGTATGATTCTTCATAGAAGTGTGATTCCTCACATTTGCCTTACCTTCGTTAGTTACTGGGATGAAATAGCTACAAATCTCACACAATACTTCCTTATCCTTACGTCCGCACCGGACAAAAGAACACTCTTTTGTTCAGTTATCAAAAAAGTGTAACTTTCTCTTTCCATCCTTAGGCATTTTCAAGAGCTATGACAAGTTTATTAGACGGCAAACAATTGCAACAACGCGTTAGTCATTGAAGTATATGTCACTACACACTTCAAGTCCGCTATTCCAGCAGTCAAGACTTCAAACCTTATTAACTTGCACTCGTTGTTCGTATTACGTTTAGAGAGAATCGTCTTATCAGATCGCTATTCAAACTGAAGTACCCGATTTTTCCGCGTAGTGCTGCTTAAATATTTGCAGCCTTGTATTACTGGTATTTTCTTGAATGATGGTGGAAGATCTAGAATGTGCTTGCGTCGTCGATACACGATGCGCAACGAACAACGCCGTCTGTGAGATGACCTTGTCAACATAAACTTGTTGACATAAATGAAAATGGCTGTGGCTGCATTTACTCGTTGCGCTAACAGATGGCGTTTCTCAGTAGTTGAGCCAAGCTCGTACCAGTATTCTGCAAAATTGGGACAAAATGTGGTCTTGTCGGCGTGGCGGAAAGAGAAGCCCCATAACGGTGAGGGTTCCGATACATCGGGACGGATGGAAAG
Organism: Schistocerca cancellata; assembly: GCF_023864275.1. NCBI lineage: Eukaryota > Metazoa > Arthropoda > Insecta > Orthoptera > Acrididae > Schistocerca > Schistocerca cancellata. Next base: position 711,189,293 of record NC_064630.1, read on the forward strand.
ACTTTGCTAGGCGCTACTGGGCTCCACAATGCCACTGTAAACTTTCCTAAAAACTTCTAACTTACCCTACCACAGCATACCCACGCACTCTTCAAATTGTATGCATCCACGTTGCTCCTACAAGGTTTGTAGAACGATATACCCACCTTCCGTAGCTGTGGCAGCAACGGATGATTGTTAAGTTGCATCTTAACAAGTATTTGGGCTAACAAGCAGCGGAGATTCCACATTCCTTTCCTGATGGCTACTTCGTGTAGCTCGTTGCTATCTGTAGCGCAACCATTTCACCTGACATACTTCAGGGTAACAGGTATGGATGGGGTGCTCTATACTACAGGTGAGGTGGTTAATCATTCGAAGGTTCTAAAGGTACTACAGGTAAGGTGGTTAATCATTCTATGGTTCTAAAGGAACGAGGATCAGAAAAAATTCTTTCACTGTTAGAACTAAGTAAGGTAAGGTTCTTATCTTAGACGTGCCAGTCTGACCCAATCGGCCACTTTATCATCCTCTTCCAACGACGCCACCCGATGCGATAGTTGGTTAAGTTAGTAGCGTGTTTCCTTGATCATCTGACCGTTTCTTTTATGGAAATGATGAGGAGCTACTCAGTTTTCAGGATATGTACGAATGGTTATTGTTATCACTAATGGAAACGTTATTATTTTAGTCCTACTGATGTAACTACATTTTTTTCTAGTAGCTACTAGTCTTTAACCAGAAATTCGTCGATGGAGAAGGTGTTTGCTGGACAAATGATTTCAAGTTAGTTTTCAAACTTGTAGCGTATATGACTCCTTCTGACCCACTGACAGGATTAATAATGGGTGATAATGATCGTTTTTCGCCCTAATGTTGTAGAAATGGACGTTACTATTCTTCTCAAATACTGATGGATTACTTACGGTGAATTTCATTAACGAATGCATGTATTGTGACGGTGCATCTAAAATGCCTAGCTCGTTGAAGAGATGCCTACATGACGTCCATGGATGAACATGATATTACATTATTCTTACTGCTCGCTTTTGTGTATTCAATACTTTCTTCTAGGTGGTAAGTTAACCCATAAAATTACTGCATAAGATATTACTGAGTGGAACCATGCAAAACATGTCAGGTGTTTAATTCGTTTGTTCCCAAGATTCGTAATCATGTGAATAGCGCCGGCCAGTGTGGCCGAGCGGTTCTAGGCGCTACAGTCTGCAACCGCGCGACCGCTACGGTCGCAGGTTCGAATCCTGTCTCGGGCATGGCTGTGTGTAATATCCTTAGGTTAGTTAGGTTTAAGCGGTACTAAGTTCTAGGGGACTGATGATCTCAGCAGTTATGTCCCATAGTGCTCAGAGCCATTTGAACCATGTGAACAGCGGAAGGAGCTGATGTTAACATCCTTTGTAAGGCTCGCTAATATGATTATTCTACATCACGTTTTCAGCAATATGTACACCCAAAAATCTGGATCAGTCTACCTTATTTATAGCCTCCTGCTCACGTACGACCTCAGTTGTTGGTATGTCTCTGTTGTTCAGAACGATTACAAGGTGTTTTCATTTCAGAATTTAGGGAGAGACCATCTTCCGAGAATTACTTTATAATTAATGATAGTAGCTGAAGAAATGAAATCTCATCGCCGAATGGAGTTAGCAGTTGGTGGATCTTTGTTGAACTTCGTCCTGAAGTGTCGTTGCACTGTTATGACTGACTGATGTGAGTACATTTCAAGCACGACAACGCTTTCTAGGCTCCTGTCGCCATTTTGTCTCACTGCGCTCTTGAGCGCTCTGGCAGCAGAAACCTGAAGTGCGGCTTCACCCGAACAAAACTTTATGAGCTTTCTACGTATCTGTAGTGTGTCGTGACCATATGTCAATGAATGGAGCTACAGTGAATTTATGAAATCGCTTCAATCATTTGTAATAGCCCTGTACTATTTCTTCTTGTTGGATGTTAAGTGGAAGGTCATTCAAATATATAAGAAATAGGAGTAGATTCAAAATTGAGAGCTGTGGGACTCCCTTTTTGAACTCCCCCATCCCCCAGTCACCAAAAACTTCAACCTTTTGACACTAAATTGCTCAAACTTTTGCATTCGGTTTGTTTTTTATGATTCAAACCATCTTTGCGTAAAGCCATCAGTTACATAAAAGTTTTAAGTTTTTCTATGAGAGTACATGATTTACACAATCAAATGCCTCGGAAAAATCACAAAAAATTTCATCTGGTGATATTTTATTATTTAAGGCTTTTACTGTTTGATCCGTGATGTAGTGTGGGCAGCACACTGCTCTCCTGGCTGTTGCCGAGTCTGTTGACCTGGAAATCGCTTCTAATGGGTCAAGTAGCTCCTCAGTTGTTTTCAGGAGGTACAGAGCACCCGGTATCACCCATCCCTCAAAGGAAAAATGTCTGGCCTTACCTGGAATTAAACCCGGGTAACCCTCATGGCAGATAACCGCTCTGATCAGTCAGCTACTGAGGCGGACCTCTATTCCAAAAATAGTCTAACAGCACATTATATCTGTTCGAAATACGCATCTCGAAATATTAGTGGCATCAAATTTACTTATATTTTACGTCATGTAATGGTTTACTGGCAACCGCTATTAGCTACGGAACATTCGTGAGTGGAACTGGAGAAGAGACAAATAATAATAATAATATACAAAGTACGCAAGCAGTACTATCGATAGATAGCTTGTGGAGTATAGATGTGCAAGGTGTCTACAATTATAGTTTCAATTTGGAAACGCTGTGAAAAGAAAGACCTTACGAAAATTTGACCAATAAATGGTGCTCTAAGCGTCAGAATATGCACACCAAGAGACGTGCGGCACACGACTCTTCCTCAGTTTGCTTCCGAAACGCTGAACATTACTCTCTCCACGCAGGATCTTCTGGTAAAACTTTATAACAAGGACGGTAACTGTGCGCAAGGAGCCTTGCAGAAGTCCGATGTTGATCCGACGTCTGTCGAAGATGTGACCAACGCATTGCACCAGAGTTAGAACGGTGGCGTGCAAACATGTAGTGCGCGTGGAGTTACAGGAACGTGGACATGCCTGTGAGCACTGTGCATAAAACCCTACGAAACGTCTTGCATTGCTGTCTTACAAAACCACCTACATTCAGAAGTTTCTTCCTGCTGACCTGCTAGAAAGACAAGCGTTCCCCTCTATAGTTTCTTGCTAAGATGGAAGAGGACAATGAATGGCCGTTGAACATTCTGTGGACTGACGAAGCCCATTGCCATCTCCTACGACAAGTCAATAAGCAGAACTGCAGAAGCCGGCCGAAGTGGCCGTGCGGTTAAAGGCGCTGCAGTCTGGAACCGCAAGACCGCTACGGTCGCAGGTTCGAATCCTGCCTCGGGCATGGATGTTTGTGATGTCCTTAGGTTAGTTAGGTTTAACTAGTTCTAAGTTCTAGGGGACTAATGACCTCAGAAGTTGAGTCCCATAGTGCTCAGAGCCATTTGAACCATTTTTTGAACGGCAGAATATGTGCAACGGAAATTCCGTACGCACATGAACTAGTATCACTTCATACAGCCAAGGTGACTCGGTGGTGCGGTCTGACGGCATCTGTTATCGTACGGCTGTATCTCTTCGAGGAGATGCGTCTTGCGGATCCTTTTACCCGTACCGTCACTGGTGGACACTATGAAAGTCTTCTGCGCCCTAACGTTATCTCAACCCTTCAACAGCGTCGATGTGTGGGTAGGATCATTTTTATGCAAGGTGGTGCTCCTCCGAAGATTGCCCAGCCAGTGAAGCGACTACTGTAACCTCCCCAGAAAAATTTTAAAAGAAAATGGACAATATTTAATAAAAATGGAGCCAAGTGTAACCTCCCGCAATGAAATTTACTGACAAAGGCAACAAAAATGTGAAATTCGCAATCTGACTCTGGTGTAAGCTCCCACAAAAATAATGAAAAACAATTCAGTGCTAATGAAATCTCAGTGATAATGATAATTCAATTAAACCGAAATATCGGTCTTTGGCCCTGTACAAATCAGAATTAAATTCTTACCTCATTGTAACTGCTAGTCAAATTTCTGCTCTTATTCTTGCGCACAGCTTGGAGGAACTGCATTGCAAATAATAATATTCTTTTTTTTTTTTTTGTAATTTAACTGAAATTTGGCTTTAAGGGAAGTGGAATAAAATCGTTAATTCAATTAAATAAATTTTTTTTCTGTAAAATTGCTTTTGAAATCAAAATTATTATTGGGGCACTTGTTGGAAATTAATTACAATAAATAAACTTTACATTCTCTGATGATTACCTTAATTAACAATATACCTCATTCAGCATCTTGACCAGTGTTGCCGACAGACTACATCACACAACCGCACTCGGCTGCTACTACTGACCGACCGCTCTGCATGACGACTACTACAGAACTGCTCTCAACGACTACTGACAGAGTACTGCTCGCAACACTCGCGCGGTCAAGCGCAGACTAACTACGATTATAGGCTCTCTGGTCAAAGATTTTAACGTGCCTCACCATCGCTGCTATGTTACATACGTGTTTCACTACTGCAGATGCATATCGGGAATGCTAGAATTATCAGCAATAATTTCCCTACAGCCTGGCGTCCAGATCACTTGATTGTAATCGGTATGACTTCCGTATGTGTGGTTATCTGAAAGACGTGGTGTTCACCTCGCCAGTTACGAACGTAGCTGAATTGATGGCACGAAATGCAGATCGTACTCATTACGTGACCCTCGAGTCGCTCCTATCCGTTATGGAAGATGCTGCCTCCCGATTACAGCTTGTGGCAGAAAACAATGGACTTGCATATTCGACATGCCTTGTGTAAGTTCTACGACAGTTAGAAATAGATGTCATTTCGAGTTTTATTTGGTGTTTGGCCCCACAACAATAAAAAACTGATTCAATTTTCCTTTAATGCTGTTTTTGGCTTCAGGGCACTTAAAAACAGATTTCTCTCATCCGATGTAGTACGACCTTGCCGTAATGAATGCGCTACCTAATAGTGCCACAACTGTTTATAGCCGAATTTGCGCAGTCATCCACAGTGAACAGTGTGGATGGTGTAATGTCCACCTCAAACCATAGGCATCGTATTGCAATTGTCATTTGTCGTCGACGATATTTACCTCAAAAGGCTTACAGTTCCATCTACCGGTGAAATTTTTCTTTGTTCCATGACGTTTCCCCACTGCGTCAATAATATGCTGTTGAAATTTGATGTCATTATAAGCAGTCGTTCTCTTTCTACAGCGTTATGAAACTAGAACATTAATTATGGTCACCCAGTACATATATGTAGCTCAACGACTTAACGACCGTATAAACCTCTGATACGAACCTCCTTTCATATAGCTTACAAAGAATATGTGCCATGAACAAAGAGAAAATTGAAAGATATACAGATGATGCAGACAAAACTGTGACTGGAACGGTAACTTAGGGGTTTCGACTGAAGACGTTTCATCTTTGGTCCGTTCTCTTCCCGGTGGCGGAAAGCGTAAAGGAAAGATAGGGAAGAAAGCCACAGGGAGCAGTTCTTCCGCTGCGCAGCATGCGCCTGAAAGCGCGTCTCGCCGCCACTGTGGAAATTTGTATTCATTTCCGGCGAAGTGTGAAGCTCACGCTGTGGCATTGAAGTTAAGCGCCGATGGGCCGCGTGTGGAATGAAAGCGTGTCTCCCCTCACGCTGGGGACCCTCTGCAAAGCCTCCACTGGAGCAAACGATCCCAAAGCGGCAGGACTTACACGTTGAACCGTCTCCCTCCCAACTCCCTACGCGCCTCCTTCCTCTGAGCTTTTGATGCGCATTAGTCTTTTCATTGCAGCAAACTCCTATCTACTAGTTCTGTCGGCTGTGTGGCTAATACTCACAGAATCTGCCTGTTACACATTGAGCGCATTGTCTCCAATTTCTAGGACGTAGTATGTGAGCTACACATTTCGTGTCATGTTAAATTCCAGTGAAATGTGTAATGGTAGTGACACTCCAAAATCACAATAGTAATCCGTTGTAGTTGCTACATATTTTATTACAATCAAAAGCATTATAAAACCACAATAATACTGGACACTGCCTTACAAGGCCAGATCACTTGGACAAATAACAAATAAATTTCTTTAACCGGAAAAGACCCATAAAACTTGAAATTTGAATATGACTAGGTAAATATTCTCAGGTAAACCTTTATTTCAATAGTACTTATGTCCATACAACTCCCATCAGAACTCTCATTACTTCCAATCAGCTGAGGAACAGATTAGGGTTAAGAACACAGATCTTTTAAGATTTGGCTAGCCAACTTTCTTAAACAAAACTGTATACAAATGACTAAAACAACTAACGGGGTGCTTTAAATCTGACCAAATCAATCTTCAAATTTACTTACTCAGTTGATCAATCAACAATATTCTTAGAATGATTACAACTAGAACATGACCATATGACAATACCCGTTAAATGAGGTTGCTTCAATATTGCGTGTGAATTAGCGATAGACGCGAGGAGACCAAGGATTCACATCAATACGAGAGATCCACAAGACAGGAAATGACATAGAAATGTACTCAACTTTGGACTGCAATTGAACTTCAGATGCTATAATTCTCACCGGAAAGATGGAACCGCGCAACAGTGACAAGTTAACCCAAGATGTAAAGGCGAGTACAGAGCCTTAAATATCCCTCTGCCACCGTGGTGCTCTGTTCCCAGAATGCTCGCGTCGACCGCTGCCAATTATCTTAAACACAACACACATCAACGGCAGACAATATTCTGACACATAAACTACACAATCTTATCTGGACAACAGGTGATCAACACAACTGAATAGAAACAAATTAGCCTCCGTGAGTTTCTTGGCCAGTGCCAGCCCTTAAACTTTGATCAATAAGTTCGCTAAAAATCATATCCTAAAGTTAACATGGCAAGAATTATCTCGGCGCACATTTACACGCCAAACTACCAAATGAAATGCAAGGTAGAATAGAGGACGTATCTCGGCGTGTCTTGAAATGCCGGAGCCGGACTTAGTAACTACTCGTTGCACTTCTAGCTACGTCTTTAACGACGCTGCATGTCGGTTGATTGGGCGTAGCCTCACTTCCTCAACTGCCGTCAAGATAGTTAGTCACGACACCGAGGTAAGTGATAAACAGCTAAAACAATTCCAAAGGATTTTTAGTACACTGGCATATTCAATTGAGCCGCACGCAACCCACCGAAACAACCCAAAGACTCCAATTCTATCGGCCGGCGTAGCTTATAACAGACTCGAAGGATCATGCCCTTCCGACCTCTAGGAAAACCAAATCACCATGGGCGGTGGATCTGCACTCAAGACTCAACACGCCGTAACCGCTGGCCCCGCTCCTTCGTTGTCCGACTCGTCCTCTTCCTCTTGCTGTCCTGCCTACGTACACAGTCCCACGTGACTCTCGCTCACCGCCGATCCCGACACACCACCTCCCCAGCAGAGCGCACGCGCTGCCGTAAAATCCGCGACGCCAAAGATGAGCAGAAGACAAATAAGCATTGAAGTCGACTCAAAGATCAAAATGACGATCGATGGAAACTGGCGCGAGAAACGCACCAGCTCATCCAGTCATGACCGTTTTCATGAACGGTCGTCGAACAAATGCTCAAAGCTGTAGGGCTAAGAAATTGATACAATTCTGTTGGGTACCCCTGGAACAGGTTTCACATTCGCGAAATATGTGACCTTTGATCGAAAATCTCATCTGTAATAGTCCACATGAATTTCCTTAACAATGACTGTGTGACAATGTTCGTCTACAAGGCATGGATGGCAGCAGATACTGAGGCGTAGTTTCATAGAATGCCCTTGTCTTCTGGGTGGCGTTCGATAGAGTTCCACATTGTCACCTAGTGTACAGCATGCGTGCTAGTATGGTACAACACAAGCTTGGATTCAAAAGCTTATAGCTAACAGAAACCAGCTTCTCAATCTTTTAAGTTGAGAAATCCTCCGACTTAAAAGCAGCTGTGTTTCACTTTAAAAAATGGCTATAAGCACTAGGGACTTAACATGTGAGATTATCAGTCCCCTAGACTTAGAATTACTTAAACCTAACCAACCTAAGGACATCACACACATCCATGCCCGAGGCAGCCTTAGTAGCCGCGTGGTTCCGTTCTAGTTTACATCACCGAAAGTTTCAACTATGATTCTAATCTGTTGGCCAATTATACCGTATCATTTACACGTGTTGCACGTATCTGGGTGCAGCGGTTTTCTACTGGAAACGCTACTGCCACTTTTAGGGAATACAGTAAACAATTTTCTAAGTGTACAGTTAAATGCTCAGGAACGTTATTTTTCTTCATCTCGTCACTAAACTGGGCGACAGTGGTGCTGTGCCTAGCAGCCTGATCGTACAATTGAACAGAGTGTGGTTGAAGTAGAACATATTATTACGTTGGTAGACATAGGGAACAATCACACAGAGAATTTCTACTCTTATCAGTGTTCCATAGACAAGAATATGACGGACATTCTCATGCACGGCCTCTATCCTTATCGTTTACAGCGGACTCAGTTACTTCGACAAGTAGATCAAGATAGACGCTTGGAATTTGTTAAGCAGTTGCAAATCACCGAGTTATCCGATTAATACTGTTCACTGATGAAGCCACTTTCATTCTCGCTGGTATGAATAACACTCGTAACTCACAGTGGCAGTCTGATGAAAACTCACATGCCTTTGTGGAGACACATTTCCAGAAACGCTTATGTAAAAGTGTGGTGCGATATTTTATTCAGCTGATTATGTCTGTTGTGTTACCGCATCGTCTTACAAGGTCCCGTTATCCTTATTTGGAATCGAGCTTCCAGAATAACTGGAAGAAGTTCCTTTGGCTACAAGGATGAGTATCTTCTTTCATCATGACGGGGCCTGAGCACATTCCCTTCGTCAGGCGACAGACAATCTGAACATTTCGTCAGTAGAACCGCCTAGATCACTTATTAAAGTTTCTTTGTCACGGTGTTCCGGCTACTGCCGTAATTGGATACCATTAAGCTTAGACTGAGTAACAAGTACACTGCTTTTGTTCTACTGATCAGTACAACAGACAAAGTGCACTTGTTATTCAATCTTAAATATTGACTCGTTCTGTCAAGAAGTAACAGATGAATCCATAAACTAAAAGAAAAAAAAAAGGAAAGCTCAGAACTTCTAAAGGACGATTCTGTGTCTGTATGATAACTATTCCTTGCGTTAGGGTTAGACGTAGTTATCTTCAAAAATTATTCACAGTGATCGCGGACTCATACAGGACATTCATTTCCTACGTTAATGGCATCATCTAGACATAACATTCCGCTGAAGATGGCTCGGCAGAAATGGTCGAGTTCCTTGCCCACCTAGGTTCCGGTCCTTACTCCTTCATGTTTTTGCCTGTGGGATGGTTAAAACACCGAGTCCACAAAGAGAAAGCGATCTCAAGTGACAAGTTCAGAGTTAGGATAATGAATGGCGCTGCCGCCACAAAAGAACGCCAAGGCGACCTCAGAAGAACTCCGAGTTGTGTTCTCAAGAAAACTGAAAAGTTGATTGAAGTCAGAGGAGTAATTTGTGAAAATCAGTTTCTAAAGTTTGTAGTTTGCCCTTGTTTAGTCTCTTCCTTGAATACATGTGAGGGATAATTCTAAAAACTTCTTCTTCTTCTTTCGTCATGCATTAGGCTTTCCCTCAGCCTGTTGCAGCTACACCTGGTCCTTCCATCGTTTTGCAGGTCTTCCAATCCATCTTTGGCCTTGCCGAGTATATTGCCAAAAATGTTGTGGTAATCTTGATTTGTCCATTAGTAACAGATGGGATATCCATTTTTGTCGGTATTCGTCAACCTTACTATTTATATCGAAAATATTTAATTCCTTCCTGATATCTGTACTTCTTTTGTAGTCTAGCTTGGTTTATCCTGCTATGTATCTGAGGAATTTCATTTCATTGGCTTGTAATCTTATTTTATCTTTCATTTTCATTACCCAAAATTCACTTTCATATAGTAATTTTGGTACTGATATAACTTTATAAAATTTTAGATATGTTTCTGCTCTTACTTTACGTTTGAGGGCTCTTCTGATAGTGCCATTTAAGGAGTTAAATTTCTCAATTTTGTCTTTTTGATATAGATCTCCCCTGTACGACAGCATGATTACCAGAAATTTTAATCTATCTACTTGCTATATACTATTGTTGTGCATAATTATTTCTATTTTTAGTGGAATTTTTCCACAAATAGCCGTGGCTTTTGTTTTTTGTACCGGTACTGACATATTATATATCTGGCATGTTTGGTTTAGTTCGTAGGCAGTCCATCTTCATTATTCGAAATTAACACTTTTTCATCTAGGAATAACAAAGTCATAATGTAACCTTTTTGGTTGAAGTTATATGTACAGTTCTTCAGTTTCTTCTCTATTGCCGTATAATGTAGTCAACATATACATTAAAAAGCAGTGGAGAGAGGCTGCAACCTTGTAGAACTCCTGAATTAATAACTTTATTGTTTCTTCATTATCCCCAATTTTTTGGATTCTTGTGTTAGCATAGATCTTTTGAACTACCTCTACAATGTGTACTGGTATACCCCTTCTCATTAAAATTTCCCACAATAGCTGTCTATTTATTGTATCAAAGGCCTTTACATAATAGACGAAGAGGTGGTGTGTTTCTTTATTGAATTCCTTATATTTCTCTATAATTTTCTGTAGCATAAATATGTTGTCTGTACAGCTTCTCCCCTTTCTGAATCCATTTCTAACAACTAGATCTCTTTAATCAATAAATGTGGGACACGTGTTATAAGGAATGTTTTATTCGAATAGTAGTAGACTATACTACTGCCTTCTAATCAGTCTGCAGCAAATAGTACAGTTAAATACAGAGTAATATAGGTCACAAAGCTATAAAATCACAGTCGATGTCTGGACTAGTAGTTGACTCTCAACATAATCAAATGTAACGTAATGTGCATCATTAGGCAAAATACCTCGTTGGTATTGGTTAACGATTGCCGAATAATCCGTGGAAACAGCCACAACCATCAAATACTTTGGTTATCAGTACGAAGCAATAGGTTACATAAAACTAACTATTGAAAAGGCAGATGCCAAACTGAAATCTATTGGCAGAATACTCACGAAACGCAGGAGATATCTTGCAGAATACCGATACACGTGTTTTTCCCCTCGGTGTGGAACCCCTAAAAGGTGGAATTAGTGGAGGAAGTAGAGAAATGCACAATGTTTAGCTACGGGATTGTTTAGTGAGAGCGAAAATGTAACGGAGATGTTTAGCGGACTCCAGTGGCAGACTCTACAACAAAAGGTTTTACGCACATCGGTGAGGTTTACTGTTTACGTTTCGGTACGTTCCTAAGTGAGTGAAGCAACGTATTTTTTCATCCTGCTTGTGTCTCTCGCGAGAAGACCATGCAGGTAAAATTAGAGAAATACAAGCTCACAGAGCGGCTTACCTGTAGACAGAATCCACGTGCCTCATTCGCCACTAGAATACAAAACGGGATAGTGGTAATGCTAGAGGAACTAGCTTCCTACACTCACTATACGTTCGAATTTGGAAGATAGATCCATATGCAGTTGAAAATGTATTACGAGTGCAAGGCCCTGGTAGGGAAACTTTGGGTAAAACTAGGAGTGCATACTGCATGTGTTGTAGACATGTTGTTGTGGTTGTGGTCTTCAGTCCAGAGACTGATTTGATGAAGCTCTCCATGCTACTCTATCTTGTGCAAGCTTATTCATCTCCCAGTACCTACTGCAACCTACATCCTCCTAATTCTGTTTAGTGTATTCATCTCTTGGTTTCCCTCTACAATTCTTACCCACCACGCTGCCCTCCCATACTAAATTGGTGATCCCTTGATGCCTCAGAATATGCCGTATCAATCGATCCCTTCTTCTACTCAAGTTGTGCGAAAAATTACTCTTCTCTCCACTGCCACCTTCAGAATTTGAAAGAGAGTATTCCAGTCAACATTGTCAAAAGCTTTCTACAAATGCTATAAACGAAGGTTTGCCTTTCCTTAATCTATTTGCTAAGATAGTTCGTAGGGTCAGTGTTGCCTCACGTGTTCCAACATTTCTACGAAATCCAGACTGATATTTCGCGAGGTAAGCTTCTACCAGTTTTTCGTCTGTAAAAAATTCGTGTTAGTATTTTGCAGCTGTGACTTATTGAACTGATTGTTCGGTAATTTTCACATCTGTCAACACCTGCTTTCTTTGGGATTGGAATTATTATATTCTTCTTGAAGTCTGAGGGTATTTCGCCTGTTTCATACATCTTGCTCACCAGATGGTAGAGTTTTGTTAGGACTGGCTCTCCCAAGGCCGTCAGTAGTTCCAATGGAATGTTGTCTACTCCGGGGGCCTTGTTTCGACTCAGGTCTTTCAGTGCTCTGTCAAACTCTTCACGCAGTATCGTATCTCCCATTTCATCTTCATCTACATCCTCTTCCATTTCCATAATATTGCCTCAAGTTCATCGCCCTTGTATAGACCCTCTATATACTCCTTCCACCGTTCTGCTTTCCTTTTTTGCTTGGTACTGGGTTTCCATCAGACCTCTTGATATTCATGCAAGTGGTTCTCTTTTCTCTCCAAAGGTCTCTTTAATTTTCCTATAGCTACTATCTATCTTACTTCTAGTGATATGCGCCTCTACATCTTTACGTTTGTCCTATAGACATCCCTGCTTAGCCATTTTGCACTTCCTGTTGATCTCATTTTTGAAACGTTTGTATTCCTTTTTGCCTGCTTCATTTTTCTATGTTCTCCTTTCATCAATTAAATTCAATATATTTTCTGTTACCCAAGGATTTGTATTAGCCCTCTTCTTTTTACTTACTTGATTCTCTCCTACCTTCACTATTTCATCTCTCAAATCCAATCATTCTTCTTTTACTGTATTTATTTCCCCCGTTCTTGTCAATCGTTCCTGATGCTCTCCCTGAAACTCTCTACAACGTCGGGTTGTTTCAGTTTATCCAGGTCCCATCTCCTTAAATTCCCACCGTTTGCCGTTTCTTCAGTTTTAATCTACAGTTCATAACCAATAGATTGTGGTCAGAATCCACATCTGCCCCTGGAAATGTCTTACAATTTAAAACCTGGTTCCTGAATCTCTGTCTTACCATTATATAATCTATCTGAGATCTTCCAGTATTGCCAGGCTACTTCCACGTATACAAAATTCTTTCATGATTCTTGAACCAAGTGTTAGCTATGATTAAGTTATGCTCTGTGCAAAATTCTACCAGGTGGCTTCCTCTTCCATTCCTTACTGCCAATCCATATTCACCTACTACGTTCCCTTCTCTTCCTTTTCCTACTATCGAGTTCCAGTCACCGAAATTTTCGTCTCCTTTCACTATCTGAATAATTTCTTTTATCTCATCATACTTTTCATCAATCTCTTCGTCATCTGCGGAGCTAGTTGGCATATGAACTTGTACTACTGTGGTAGGCGTGGGCTTCGTGTCTATCATGGCCACAATAATGCGTTCACTATGCTGTTTGTAGTAGCTTACCCGCATTCCTATTTTCCTATTCATTATTAAACCTAGTCCTGCATTAAATCTATTTGTTTTTGTATTTATAACCCTGTATTCGCCTGACCAAAAGTCTTGTTCCTCCTGCCACCGAACTTCACTAATTCCCACTATATCTAACTTTAACCTATCCATTTCCCTTTTTAAATTTTCTAACCTACCTGCCCGATTACGAGATCTGACATTCCACGCTCCTATCCGTAGAACGCCAGTTTTCTTTCTCCTGATAACAATGTCCTCCTGAGTAGTCCCCACCCGGAGATCCGAATGGGGGACTACCTTACCTCCGGAATATTTTACCCAAGAGTACGCCATCATCATTTAACCATACAGTAAAGCTGCATGCCCTCGGGAAAAATTACGGCTGTAGTTTCCCCTTGCTTTCAGCCGTTCGCAGTACCAGCACAGCAAGGCCGTTTCGGTTAGTCTTTCAAGGCCAGATCAATAAGTCAACCAGACTGTTGCCCCTGCAACTACTGAAAAGGCTGCTGCCCCTCTTCAGGAACCACACGTTTGACTGGCCTCTGAACAGATATCCCTCCGTTGTGGTTGCACCTACGGTACGGCTATCTGTTTCGCTGAAGCACGCAAGCTTCCCCACCAACGGCAGGGTCCTAGGTACAGGGATGGGTGGGGGGGGGGGGGATGTGCTGGGGAAGGGAGTTACAGACATACATTTTATAATTTTATTTTTTATTTGTTCGTCTATTTGCTGTGGGAATATTAGGGTCATCAAGCCCTCTCATACATCTATCAACGAACTTAACATATTTTCCATTATCTTCATAATGATATATACACGAGCGAAAAATTATGACCACCTGCTTAATAGTAATTTGGTCCACCTTTGGAATGCACTTTGGCATCGATTCTGCATGGTGTGGATTTCTAAATTCCTTGGTAAGTTTCAGGAGATACCTACGCATCAGCTATCTACGCACGGTTCACACCACTCATATAAATTATGACCCATTGGATTGTGGGCGTGGAGGTAGCTCTCTATCGCGTAACAGATGCGTTCCATTGGGTTCATATCGACCTGATTTGCTGGTCAAGACATAAATGTGATTTCCCTATCACGCTTCTTAAACCACTGCTGTGACCCAACAGTTATGCCATTGGAAGATGTAACTACCTACTCAGATCCGAGGCACACATCAAGCGTGATGGGATAAAGTTGCCTCGCAATAATGTTCATGTAACCCGCAGTTGTAATTGTGCCTTTGGTTGCTACCAGGTAGCATGGAAATCTACGAAAATGTTTTCCTTAGCATCATACTGTTCCCAACTACCTGGTGTTTGATGAGGTGTACATTTCGAGCAGTCTTTTGCTTGGATGAGGGCGAAACCGAACACGACTGTCGATCTAGTACAACGATAAATGTGGTCAATTCGACCCAACGATATGTTTCTATTGACGCACAGTTCAATCTCTGTGATCCAGTGCCCACTACAATCGTAACTGACCATATCGTTTGAAGATAATGGGAACACGAAGGGGTTCTTCCGCTACGAAACACCATGCTCAACGATATGCGACGAACGGTGAGTTCCAAAACATTTCTACGTGCATCAGTATCGTACTCTTTCGCCAGTTTTGATATAGATCGTTGTCTATCCTGTTTGACAAAACCGGCAAGCCTCCGACCTCCACGATGTGTGATGGGGCGTGGACGTCCAAAAAAAATGGTTCAAATGACTCTGAGCACTATGGGACTTAATATCTGTGGTCATCAGTCCCCTAGAACTTAGAACTACTTAAACCTAACTAACCTAAGGACATCACACACATCCATGCCCGAGGCAGGATTCGAACCTGCGACCGTAGCAGTCGCGCGGTTGCGGACTGAGCGCCTAGAACCGCTAGACCACCGCGGCCGGCTTGGACGTCCAGTAGTTTTTTGCCAGCTCATGGTTCTGCCGTCCATCAACCTCTTTCCCTAGCTGCTTGCAATTTCAGAGCGCTAACTGATTCCTAGGTGCTCCATTACACCTTCTACGGCCCTCCCGACTCATTCCCACCATTACCTCTTTGAAATGCTTCAACCGTTGTGCGTAAATGGTTCATAACAATTTGCCTTTTACATACCCACGTATCGCACATACATGATACAACATTAACCACACGCTAATACTTCGAAGCAACCGCCCGAGAGGTCTACATGAATCAAAAACTCATTACGACTGCGAGAGAGAGAAAGATTCTCTGACTCGTGATATAAAAAATCTGTGGATATAATGTGAAACATTACATGTACTATGGACTTAGGATTTAGCAATTTCACAGAGGAATCGGATGGTATGGTCATAGATGATCTGTAATTAGCGGCATTGTTGGAGACTGCCATTTTGTATACGGAATGTAAGTAACAAGCTATGGTAACATTTCATTTCATACAATAGGACGATGTATCCTGCACTGTAGCTATGATGGTCATTTATGAGAAAATACAATTTCGTGACTGGAAAAGGTATAATTCTTTGGTTATTTTGCTTCCTTGTTTATGGCTCGGAACGTTGCTTGGTGTGTCGTAACACGTAGGGAACTTTATATCCTGGGAAATCAGTAAGGCCTATACACGGTCGTTCATGCTTTATTTTGAGAGATTAATTTCTGGACTTTTATCAAAATTAATACTCAGCTTGGACACTAATTCCCATGCTGCTGAGTGAGTACGTCATAGCGCCCAAGACGGCTTCCCCACGGAGGATTGGGCCTCTGACTATTTTAAGAATTTTAAGAGTCTACGATCGCAGGAATTCTGCACAGACAAAGAAATTTTTATTCCAGGAGATGACTTCGACATGCAAGGTGGACAGAGCTGTAACTGCCCTATACATACCATTAATCATTTTGCTTTATAGACTTGAGAATTCAAATAGGAATGAAATTAATACCTTGGAGTATGGGAGATATTTGTGTTCAAATTTTATTGAAGCAACTTCTCTCACCCAAAAGTTCCCATTCAAGTAACCAGATATGATTAAGAGGTAATAATTTAACTTCGGTTTGATGGGAAGAGAAGTTCTGTACAAAATGCTTTGTCCGAATATTACACTCCAAGACAAAAACAGAACAGAAACGGACGCTCCACGAAGGAATCATTTGAATTGGACAGGTATTGGTAGATGTGATGTACACATTACTGATAAAAATATTTTGACTTCCACTCCTGGAAATTGAAATAAGAACACCGTGAATTCATTGTCCCAGGAAGGGGAAACTTTATTGACACATTCCTGGGGTCAGATACATCACATGATCACACTGACAGAACCACAGGCACATAGACACAGGCAACAGAGCATGCACAATGTCGGCACTAGTACAGTGTATATCCACCTTTCGCAGCAATGCAGGCTGCTATTCTCCCATGGAGACGATCGTAGAGATGCTGGATGTAGTCCTGTGGAACGGCTTGCCATGCCATTTCCACCTGGCGCCTCAGTTGGACCAGCGTTCGTGCTGGACGTGCAGACCGCGTGAGACGACGCTTCATCCAGTCCCAAACATGCTCAATGGGGGACAGATCCGGAGATCTTGCTGGCCAGGGTAGTTGACTTACACCTTCTAGAGCACGTTGGGTGGCACGGGATACATGTGGACGTGCATTGTCCTGTTGGAACAGCAAGTTCCCTTGCCGGTCTAGGAATGGTAGAACGATGGGTTCGATAACGGCTTGGATGTACCGTGCACTATTCAGTGTCCCCTCGACGATCACCAGTGGTGTACGGCCAGTGTAGGAGATCGCTCCCCACACCATGATGCCGGGTGAGGCCCTGTGTGCCTCGGTCGTATGCAGTCCTGATTGTGGCGCTCACCTGCACGGCGCCAAACACGCATACGACCATCATTGGCACCAAGGCAGAAGCGACTCTCATCGCTGAAGACGACACGTCTCCATTCGTCCCTCCATTCCATTCACGCCTGTCGCGACGCCACTGGAGGCGGGCTGCACGATGTTGGGGCGTGAGCGGAAGACGGCCTAACGGTGTGCGGGACCGTAACCCAGCTTCATGGAGACGGTTGCGAATGGTCCTCGCCGATACCCCAGGAGCAACAGTGTCCCTAATTTGCTGGGAAGTGGCGGTGCGGTCCCCTACGGCACTGCGTAGGATCCTACGGTCTTGGCGTGCATCCGTGCGTCGCTGCGGTCCGGTCCCAGGTCGACGGGCACGTGCACCTTCCGCCGACCACTGGCGACAACATCGATGTACTGTGGAGACCTCACGCCCCACGTGTTGAGCAATTCGGCGGTACGTCCACCCGGCCTCCCGCATGCCCACTATACGCCCTCGCTCAAAGTCCGTCAACTGCACATACGGTTCACGTCCACGCTGTCGCGGCATGCTACCAGTGTTAAAGACTGCGATGGAGCTCCGTATGCCACGGCAAACTGGCTGACACTGACGGCGGCGGTGCACAAATGCTGCGCAGCTAGCGCCATTCGACGGCCAACACCGCGGTTCCTGGTGTGTCCGCTGTGCCGTGCGTGTGATCATTGCTTGTACAGCCCTCTCGCAGTGTCCGGAGCAAGTATGGTGGGTCTGACACACCGGTGTCAATGTGTTCTTTTTTCCATTTCCAGGAGTGTATGTTATTGATTTTTCTGATACAGAGAGGATCAGAAAATATTTAATATGATATCGTGACCTCCATTTTAATACACGTGATACATCGTCATAAACTATGTTATTATTTTTCTGAGGCAACACAAATAAGTTTCAACTTTTCTGGGCTTGCACCAGAAGTGTATCTCACGAAAAATAGCTGCTTTACAAATAATATGTCACACACTGCGTATATGCACATACTTTTGACACATCCGTTTCATATTTGATCTCTTGTTCCGTCTAATCTATGTAAAGCCATGGAACATCATCTTTTTAGTGATCTCCAACAGCGACTGAGCAGAGCTGCTGCGTGGCAGTGTAGTCGGCATGGGCCAGGACGGTGTTGTCCCTGCTGTAGTTCTGCTTACTCTTCGTGTTTGACTGACCCTGTTGGAACATATCGATACGACGAATATCTCACTAAATTAATTTGAGACCGCTCTGTCAAATGAACAGGTGAAATTACGCTTTAAAATCACATTGTTTGTAATGGGAAACAAACCAAAGCTTTGCAACAACGCTGGGTATGACGTGAGGTATTTGTTTGAGCGGCCCCAAGCTACACGTTCCAAATCTAAATTGCAAATATCTGTCGAAACAACGCAGGACATGCACCTCCGGCATTAGCCGGATACTTATTTTACCTATTTTCTATTAGAAACGAAACCGTGCTTTTGGTGTAATACATATGCGCGAGTTTTTGGCAGCCAAAGTTAGACTTTTTTCTTCATTATTAACGTACGAGAAAGTATTGTCAGATCTCCTCGCCAGTGGGTAAAGCCTTGGAACATCATCTTTTTAGTGATCTCCAACAGCGACTGAGCAGAGCTGCTGCGTGGCAGTGTAGTCGGCATGGGCCAGGACGGTGTTGTCCCTGCAGTGATATTTTTGTAAGAAGTAGTGGATATAAAGTTTTATTTAAGATATCCAAAGCGAGCAATTCGTGTGTGTGTGTGTGTGTGTGTTTGTGTGTGTGTGTGTGTGTTTTAGCGTATTTAAGGTCAGGCTTGGTATTTATTATTGTGGGTTGACGGAAGTTTTCATTCTGGGTTGTCATTCGGAGGAAGAACAAGTGAGCTCGCATACGCTTATACATTCTCTCTCTGAGCAAGTGGAGGGATCCAAACCACAATAGAATGGTAAAGAAACTTGGTAGAGGACTTCTCGTAATAGTATAAACTTTCTGGTACACTTACATATAGAATACGGATAAAAATATGGAGAATACTGGAACGTGTGACAGATATGGATAGATACGGATAAAGGTATGGAAAAAATGGGAAAATAGGGAAAAAATCCAAAAATTGTGGGAAATGGGGAAAATATGGAAATTATGGAAAACTGGTAAAATGTATTATGAACGGGAACTGGAAATAGAGGATGGTATGTATTTATACTGAAGCTGTTATTGAAATTTTCACATTAAGTGCTGAATGTATTGAAGCTGAGTTACACCACACATACATTTGAGGTCATACGCATTTTACAGAGCGAATAACCGGAATCTATGGTTGGGCTTTAAATGTAACCACTATATAGGTACTAGAAAAGGATGACACCACATATACTCCTCACAGTAGTGGAAGGGGGAAATTATAGATACTGGCATTTTCGCCTACACGCGTATTATATTGCGTCAGCAACAGGCATACCAGAAAAAGATTCGCAGGGAATCGATGGAAACAATTCTGAGGAATATGAAAAGTACATATGGCTATGTCACAGGCTGACATTAAAAATGCTACTCCTAACGAATTTTGTGCTTTGAATATTGCTTCAGCTTCATGGATATAATGCAAGACTTCGCTGGGATTTTTTAGTAAAATGAAGCTTTCGACTTTGTTTTTTATTCTCTATCCATCCTGAACCTATGAAACAGAATGATGTTGTCGACACATCCATGACAACTATTATACACAAACCATGGCATGTATTTATTTTCTAACCACCTAGCAGTATTTACAGTATGTTCCCATCTATAGATTCTATTTTGGCCTAACTAGTAGGCGTACACCGTCTTACTAAACTGCTACCACTATACATATGAAAGTAGGGAGAAAAAATTTTCTGACGTGTCCAAAATCCTCTCACACCGAGTTTATTACTGACATTAGAGTAGAGGAGTATGACTTTTAAGATACTCATAATTAGGATTCTCAACGTTGTAGCATTCTTTACGAACACTTGAGATCTGTGAGTCATACTATACAGGGTACATCATAATTGGCTCTGAGCACTATGGGACTCAACTGCTGAGGTCATTAGTCCCCTAGAACTTAGAACTAGTTAAACCTAACTAACCTAAGGACATCACAAACATCCATGCCCGAGGCAGGATTCGAACCTGCGACCGTAGCGGTCTTGCGGTTCCAGACTGCAGCGCCTTTAACCGCACGGCCACTTCGGCCGGCACATCATAATTAATTACGTAAGCGCATACAGTTGAAATTGCACGATACTGGAAGCAAAAACGTCTCTGTAAGCATAATGCTGCAAATGCATTCCTTAAGAGCTACGAGTAATTTTTCATCTTTGTTACTGTGAAACAAATCTCTTCTGCTGCAAGTTCTTTGCTTTCCATATTTTGGTAACTGGTGGTATGGACCAAAACAAGAAAAAACTCCAGTAAACATGTGCTCTAAGATGTATTCCTCAAGAACTATGAGCACTTGTTTATCTTTGCTACTTCGAAACACAACTCTTCTAATGGTCAAGTGCTCGTAACTTTTAAGGTATGCATTTTAGAGCACATATTTGCTGGTCATTTTTTTCTTATTTTGGTCCATACTACTTCCCAAAATATGGAAAGCAAAGAACTTGCAGTAGAAGAGATTTGTTTCACAGTATCGAAGATGAAAAATTGCTCGTAGCTCTTAAAGGCGTGAATTTTCGACCCTATATTTACTGTGACTTTTTTGCTTCTAATACAGTGTTCTTTCAACTGTATGCGTTTACGTCGTTACTTATGATACACCCTGTATACAACCGTAAAATATCTGGAAGCTGTCTGAAGTGGAATGATGCCACAAAAGGAAAAGTGATACACGTGAATCATGACATCCCATGACATTACTATTGATAAAACCACTGGAAGTGCACAATCGTGTATAAATTGTTCTACAAGTTCACTGAGAGGGAAGTAAAGTAGTCTGTGCACTACACTGGTAACACACATTTTGTCTACACTACTTAACGTTAACAGCTGCCACTAATGAAATCCTAAACTCAGTTTGGAATGTATACCGCAGAGACAGGCTGGACAGTAAAGGGGGAGGCGTGTTTATAGCGATAAGAAGTGCAATAGTATCGAAGGAAATTGACGGACATCCGAAATGTGAAATGATTTGGGTGAAGGTCACGGTTAAAGCAGGCTCAGACATGGTAATTGGATATCTCTATGGGCCCCCTGGCTCGGCAGCTGTTGTGGCTGAGCACCTGAAGGATAATTTGGAAAAAATTTCGAGTAGATTTCCCCACCATGTTATAGTTCTGGGTGGAGATTTTAATTTGCCGGATATAGACTGGAAGACTCAAACGTTCATAACGGGTGGCAGGGACAAAGAATCCAGTGAAATTTTTTAAAGTGCTTTATCTGAAAACTACCTTGAGCAGTTAAACAGAGAACCGACTCGTGGCGATAACATATTAGACCTTCTGGTGACAAACAGACCCGAACTATTTGAAAAAGTTAATGCAGAACAGGGAATCAGCGATCATAAAGCGGTTACGGCATCGATGATTTCAGCCGTAAATAGAAATATTAAAAAGGGTGGGAAGATTTTTCTGTTTAGAAAAAGTGACAAAAAGCAGATTTCAGAGCAACTGTTGGCTCAACACATAAGTTTTGTCTCAAGTACAGATAGTGTTGAGGATCAGTGGACAAAGTTTAAAACCATCGTACATTATGCGTTAGATGAGTATGTGCCAAGCAAGATCGTAACGGATGGAAAAGAGCCACCGTGGTACAACAACCGAGTTAGAAAACTGCTGCGGAAGCAAAGGGAACTTCACAGCAAACATAAACATAGCCAAAGCCTTGCAGACAAACAAAAATTACACGAAGCGAAATGTAGTGTGAGGAGGGCTATGCGAGAGGCGTTCAATGAATTCGAAAGTAAAGTTCTATGTACTGACTTGGCAGAAAATCCTAAGAGATTTTGGTCTTATGTCAAAGCGGTAGGTGGATCAAAACAAAATGTCCAGACACTCTGTGACCAAAATGGTACTGAAACAGAGTATGACAGACTAAAGGCCGAAATACTAAATGTCTTTTTCCAAAGTTGTTTCACAGAGGAAGACTGCACTGTAGTTCCTTCTCTAGATTGTCGCACAGATGACAAAATGGTAGATATCGAAACAGACGACAGAGGGATAGAGAAACAATTAAAATCGCTCAAAAGAGGAAAGGCCTCTGGACCTAATGGGATACCAGTTCGATTTTACACAGAGTAAGCGAAGGAACTTGCCCCCCTTCTTTCAGCGGTGTACCGTAGGTCTCTAGAAAAGCGTAGCGTTCCAAAGGATTGGAAAAGGGCACAGGTCATCCCCGTTTTCAAGAAGGGACGTCGAACAGATGTGCAGAACTATAGACCTATACGAGGTGCGGCTAGAAAAAAACCGGACTGATGCTGGAAAAAAGATTTATTTACAATTATTTACAATTTCATGTTATCTCTTTCAATGTACTCTCCTCCTCGGTCTCTACACCGCTCCATACGGATTTTCCAGTGTTCATAGCAATGCTACAGATCATTTTCGGTAAGTCCATACATTACTTCCGTCGCTTTTTCTTTTACTGCTTCAACAGTCTCAAATCTAGTTCCTTTCAAAGCTGACTTGACTTTAGGGAAAAGAAAAAAGTCACAGGGGGCCAAATCAGGTGAGTAGGGTGGATGATCTAAGATGGGAATGTTGTGTTTTGCCAAAAACGTCTTCACTGACAACGCACTGTGAGCTGGGGCATTGTCTTGGTGAAGGATCCATGACTTTTTTCTCCACAAATCGTTCCATTTTCTCCGTACTCGCTCACGTAGGGTAGTAATGTAGTAATGTAGTAATGCTGATTCACTGTTTGTCCCTCTGGTACCCAATCAAGGTGCACAATCCCTTTGATGTCAAAAAAAACAATCATCATTGCCTTGAATTTCGATTTTGACATTCGTGCTTTTTTTTGTCGTGGAGAACCAGGAATTTTCCAATGCATCGATAGGCGTTTAGTTTCGGGATCGTAAGTAAAAAACCACGATTCATCGCAAGTAATAACATTTTGTAAGAAGGTGGGATCACTTTCAATGTTTTCCAGGACTCAACATTTTCCGACACACAGACAAAACATCAACTACTTAAAACAGACGCCACGGGCAGACTGAGTGCAGGAGGCAGATGAAACTCGAACAGTAGGCGGAGCGAGAGTCACGTGACAGGCCACGCAACATTCAGCCTTATTGCATTCGTTTTATTGTTTCACCAGTACTAGTCCGGTTTTTTTCTAGCCACACCTCGTATCTCTAACGTCGATCAGTTGTAGAATTTTGGAATACGTATTGTGTTCGAGTATAATGACTTTTCTGGAGACTATAAATCTACTCTGTAGGAATCAGCATGGGTTTCGAAAAAGACGGTCATGTGAAACCCAGCTCGCGCTATTCGTCCACGAGACTCAGAGGGCCATAGACACGGGTTCACAGGTAGATGCCGTGTTTCTTGACTTCCGCAAGGCGTTCGATACAGTTCCCCACAGTCGTTTAATGAACAAAGTAAGTGCATATGGACTATCAGACCAATTGTGTGATTGGATTGAGGAGTTCCTAGATAACAGGACGCAGCATGTCATTCTCAATGGAGAGAAGTCTTCCGAAGTAAGAGTGATTTCAGGTGTGCCGCAAGGGAGTGTCATAGGACCGTTGCTATTCACAATATACATAAATGACCTGGTGGATGACATCGGAAGTTCACTGAGGCTTTTTGCAGATGATGCTGTGGTGTATCGAGAGGTTGTAACAATGGAAAATTGTACTGAAATGCAGGAGGATCTGCAGCGAATTGACGCATGGTGCAGGGAATGGCAATTGAATCTCAATGTAGACAAGTGTAATGTGCTGCGAATACACAGAAAGATAGATCCTTTATCATTTAGCTACAAAATAGCAGGTCAGCAGCTGGAAGCAGTTAATACCATAAATTATCTGGGAGTACGCATTAGGAGTGATTTAAAATGGAATGATCATATAATGTTGATCGTCGGTAAAGCAGATGCCAGACAGATTCATTGGAAGAATCCTAAGGAAATGCAATCCGAAAACAAAGGAAGTAGGTTACAGTACGCTTGTTCGCCCACTGCTTGAATACTGCTCAGCGGTGTGGGATCCGTACCAGATAGGGTTGATAGAAGATATAGAGAAGATCCAACGGAGAGCAGCGCGCTTCGTTACAGGATCATTTAGTAATCGCGAAAGCGTTACGGAGATGATAGAGAAACTCCAGTGGAAGACTCTGCAGGAGAGACGCTCAGTAGCTCGGTACGGGCTTTTGTTAAAGTTTCGAGAACATACCTTCGCCGAAGAGTGAAGCAGTATATTGCTCCCTCCTACGTATATCTCGCGAAGAGACCATGAGGATAAAATCAGAGAGATTAGAGCCCACACAGAGGCATACCGACAATCCTTCTTTCCACGAACAATACGAGACTGCAATAGAAGGGAGAACCGATAGAGGTACTCAAGGTACCCTCCGCCACACACCGTCAGGTGGCATGCGGAGTATGGATGTAGATGTAGAAATGCTCAGCGTCTGCTTAGTTTTAAGCCATTTCTCGTAATTGTAATCATTTTTTCGGTGTTCCCTCTGGCTATAACTATGGTGGGATATTTTCTGCTTTCGGTAAATACACAACTGACCGATATCGAAACAAATTGACTGATTTTGGAGGGGAGTGATAGCACTTTGGAGAGATGGCCAAATATATAGTTAGTGTGAATACCGCCCATATCACATTGGCGCTGCGCAGAAGGTTAGGACGGCCCTGCTCAATCGACAGGGCCATATGGTGGTGCTGTCTGATGGCCTACGAGTGCCTGCCACCGTCCTGTCACTTAACAATATTACAGTAGTGCATTATTTAGACAAAAAAATACAGTATTTCTATAATCTGGAACTGGCTGACTTTAAAACCTGGTTGTTCCAATCAGCTGACTGCCTCGATCAATACTGTCAAAAATATTTGCTTGTAGACTAGGCGGTAATCTATCTTATCCATCATTTCCACCTCTTAGCTGGGTTACTGACCATTAATCTTAAGCAAATTGCATTTCAAAATTGGAGCGTTTATATATACCATTGAAGACTGCAGTATTCAAGACAACAATTTGGTAATACCAAGCCAATACCAAACAACGGTACTGACAATCATATTGTGGACCATTTCCCAGTGGAATTCTATGTTATGCATCTGATTCCATTGCTCTGCTGGAGGAATAACTGTTCTTCGTAAGCATATTACATTTTAATACCAGGTGGAGTGTAAATACCCAGAGAGGGCTGTAGTTTTGATGTAACATTTGGTAATGGCATGTCGTCAAATATGTATCCAAAATTCAGTTAAACTGTAGTCAAAATCACTGAGGTTCCATTTACGCTATAAAGTAGAACCACTCCCAGAAAACTACGCATCATGATGTTTTATATACAGAAGTATGAGGTATAGATGGTGAATGAATGTTCCCGTTGGTGTGGATAATTTCCGTCCTTGTAAAGAATGAGTTTATTATTTATTAATACACCTGTCCTTACAGACCAAATTGATTCATAGCCAAAAGGAAATTGTCTGTATGCATCCCGCAACTGGAAGATACTGGAAATTAGAGGTCACATGTAGATTTACGTATAATCACTTTTTACTTTCGTTATAGAGAATTTTGAAATCTGTGGAATAATGAAGTTTAACGTTCCCAGACTCGAACTCGGGACCTTTGTCTTTCGCGGGCAAGTGCTTTACCAACTGAGCTACCCAAGCACGACTCACACCCCATCCTCACAGCTTTACTTCTGCCAGTACCTCGTCTCCCACCTCCCAAACTTTACAGAAGCTCTCCTCCAGACCTTGCAGAACTAGCACTCCTGAAACAAAGGATATTGCGAAGACATGGCTTAGCCACAGCCTGGGGGATGTTTTGAGAATGAGATTTTCACTCTGCAGCGGAGTATGCGCTGATATGAAACTTCCTGGCAGATTAAAACTGTGTGCCGGACAGAGACTCGAACTCGGGACATTTGCCTTTCACGGGTAAGTGCTTTGCAAGGTCTGCAGGAGAGCTTCTGCAAAGTTTGGGTGGTAGGAGACGAGGTACTGGCAGAAGTAAAGCTGTGAGGAAGGGGCGTGAGTCGTGCTTGGGTAGCTCAGTTGGTAGAGCACTTGCCCGCGAAAGGCAAAGGTTTCGAGTTCGAGTCTCGCTCAGCCACACAGTTTTAACCTGCCAGGAAGTTTCAAGTTTAACGTTGTTTTGGTACAGTAGTAAACTACATAGAATTCTTTTCATCAGCCAACTTACGTGGGTAAGATACTTGCTATGTTGCCAAAAGAGCCAGAAGTGGCTCATGTGGTGCTACTGGGAAACATGCTGTTTTTTAATTATGGATTCATAACTATTCAGGCAAAAGTCCATCTTCCCAGGATTTAACTCACTGGCGTCATTATCTAGAGGAAATCATTTCCTGGTTGTAGGCATTCTGATCTTATTTCTATGTTAAATTGATTCTAATCGTTGGGTTAAGAATGGTCGAATGGTGGACAACGGTGGTATTTAGCTTGGATTTATAATGACAATGTTTGATTCTGCACACACAAAAGTCAGTAAAGCTAAGAGAAATGAGAAATACAAATACTAGGACTGACTGACGTGGAATTGAAAACCAGTGTCTTCCAGTCTATAGACAAGAATAAAATACATGTCAAGAGTCAGAGACGCGCAACGTATAGCTATTAGATAGTCAAAAGCGTAAATATTATCAAGAGGAGATGTGAAAGATTTCGTGATTCTCATCGTATGGTAGAAAAATCCATAGGGAGTCAAATTTCAGGACGTTTAAGGACAGGGTGGAGACCGTGTTTCACAGGCATGGAAAAACACACACACTGAATCAGAGAAACATTTATATGATAAAACCAATGTTGAGAATAGGGAAATATTTGGTGAAAGTCATTGTCCTCATGATAGTAAATCTGACAAAGCAAAAGGCAGGTATACATTTCCCCTAAGAAGGGAGAGAGAGCTGCATCAAACTAGTCTCAGGACTAAAGACAACAACAACAACAAGAAAGGAAAGAACTGACTTTCTTGCTGACAGGTGAACTTGTGATACAAATATAACTGCACTCAAAATGAAATTGGGAAACACATTAGCCCGCCTAAAACTGCATGCAACGAAAGAGTTTCACATTGGTCTGTCCACTCGACGTGGCTAGGACTTGAAAGATGGTGTAAAAGAAACTACACACAGGGAGTCACAGTATCATTAGATATACGTACAGCAGTCTTTGCTAGTATGCGGAGGGGTAATAACACTTCATGACTGTAGTGTACGGACAGACGCCGAGCCGATTGAACGCGCCCTCAACAATGGAAGTAGCCTGACACACATTAATTTAGTTTAGTTTGTGTGCACTTTTTCAAGTGCTTCTGCAAAGAACTGAAGTGTACCTCTGTATTTTACTGTGTAGACTAGTGGTTAACAAATTAGTCTAAATTTTTGTTTTTGCGTAAATCTTGGTGCGTATACTTGTTTGAGGCAGCTTACTAGTGTAATTTTTCAACCGCCGGAAGCTCCACGTCACACCACTAAGTTTAAATCTCGTGCTGATACACAGCATATAGTTTAGATCAGTGTATTCTAGTTTGTATACTTATCTCGTGTAGCAGCTTTTGGGTAATCAGTAACTGTTGATACATCCACTTCAGCAGGGAAATTTATTTCTGTTTAAGAGCTTGTCGTCTCAAGGCATAGTGAGAAATATACAGAGCAGTTTTTAGAGTTTCTTTATTCTCCTCTTTATATTTTGCGTACATTCCTCACTCAGTAGCTCCATTTGAGACCTTATATCTATTTTAACACCTACGATATTGCTAGAAAATGTGTTTGTTGTAAGTAGACAATGTTGTGTCTAGACAAGACAGCCTAGACACAATGAGAGGAAGCCGAAAGGCACGCACTTAAACTCACGCAGGCTGGCGTGAGGTCTGAAACAGGATACGTAATGAATGCTATAAAGAAAAGTACGTAGCTTCTGGAATACTTAACTTTAATCCACATTTGTAGAACATCGCTCTTGATGATACATTAATAGAATCTCAATATCAATTGAATACGGCGCCTTGCTAGGTCGTAGCAAATGTAGCTGAAGGCTATGCTAACTATCGTCTCGGCAAATGAGAGCGTAATTCTCAGTGAACCATCTCAGGCTAAGTCGGCTGTACAACTGGGGCGAGTGCTAGTACGTCTCTGCAGACCTGCCGTGTGGCGGCGCTCCGTCTGCCATCACTGACTGTGGCGACACGCGGGTCCGATGTATACTAGCGGACCGCGGCCGATTTAAAAGCTACCACCTAGCAAGTGTGGTGTCTGGCGGTGACACCACAGACAAAAGGACAATTGGCTCCTACCCTTAAAACAGCTGGAAGCTGCGTTGGCTGCCAACGACATGCTTCTGGTTAATGCTCGAAGTTGCGGCGATATCGGAGCACTGATGAAGAGACCCGCGACACCTTTGGTGACGTTAGAATCCTCTGGTGACTCAGGTGTGGCTGCATCTTCTGATACGCGACATCTAACCGGGCTGTCCTCACTCGAGAGTGGGTGGCAGACAGTGCTGGTTCCCTTCACCTTAGAAACAGGTACCAGCTGCTACCCAGTACTGATGATAACTCTGAACTGGATGCCTCTCATGATGCGCTAGCGACTGATTTTCCTGTCCAATCCGGACAAGTACAGAGGTTATGTATGCTTGTCACTGGGAGCTCCAACGTTAGGGTGGGTGATGGAGCCCCTCATGGAAATTGAAGGCAAGACGGAAAAGATTGCCAGTGTGCAGTCGGTACATTTGTCGGGAGTCTCGTCTGTGATGCGGAGGAGGCGCTGTAGGCAGCTATCGAGCACACACGGTGCAACCGTGGCACATCTCGGCACGAATGACGCCTGTCGCATGTGTCCTGAGCCCATCCTCGGCTCCTTTAGGCGGATGGCTGATTTGGTGAAGGCAACTAGCATCCCATGCGGGGTACAGGCTAAGCTGTCTATTTGTAACATCGTATCCATGGTTGGTCGGAGTCCTCCGGTTTGGAGCAGAGTGGAAAGTATAAACCAGAGGCACAGACGACTCGGCGACAGTATCAGGTGCCAATTTCTCGATATGTGCTATCGGGTGTAGAACTGCATAGTTCCCCTTCATAAGTCAGGCGTGCACTACACGCAGGAGGCGGCTACTAGCGTAGCGGAGAGCGCGTGGTGTGCACATGAGGCTTTTTTAGGTTAGAGAAACCTTGCTTTGGGATCAAGGACAATTTTCATGCTAATTAGGCACATTGCTCTCAGAGAATGTTCGTTCACGCTGGTCAGAGGTAGAAAAGGTTAATATGATTTTAGTAAGTTGCAGGAGCATCCAACTAAAGGTCCCACTGTCCTAAGTTCAGGTAGGAATATTTATCGTACGGATAAGTTACTCTCCAATGGTGACGGAGTGTTTATTGCAGTGAAGAACTCGATAAAATATAGCGAGGTGATCAAGGATTCCTACTGTGAATTAATCTGGGTGAAGATAAATATCAGAGGTTCGTCAAAAATTGTAACCGGATGCTTTATTAGACCGCCTGTGTTATATCTAGTGATAGAGCGCTTCAGACAGCACTTGCAGAATATCGTCAGTAATTTTCCTGATAATGCCGTTGTAATAGGGGGTGACTCCAAATTTCCAGGTATAGATTGGGAGTGTCATCCTATCAAAACCTGGTGCCAAAAACCAGGATTCATGTGACGTTGATCTGAATGTCTTGTCAGAAAATTACTTTGAGAAGACAGAGAACCATCTCATGAGCGTACGCCTTATACGTCCTGGCAACAAACAGGCCTGAACTTATCGAAATCGTTAGCATAGAGGAAGGTATTAGTGATCATAAGGGTGTGATAGCACCTATGCAACGTCTATTACAAAGAATCTCAAAAACGGTAGAAAGATATTTTTGCTTAGCAAGAGTGACAGGATATAAATTTCAGAGTATTTAAGCGATCAGCATCATGAAGACGACAAAGATGTGGAGAATAAAGGTCTTATGGGGTGGGAAACACCCATCATGGAAAAAAAAGTAAACATCTCAGGGTCAAGAGAAGTAAAAACCTAGCAGACAAACAAAAGATGAACGAAGCCAAAATGAGAGTGCGGAGAGAAATGAGAGAAGCGTTCAATGACTTTTGAAGTAAAACTTCGGTGACCGATCTGGGTAAAATCAGAATGTCGGTCAAAATAATCTATCCATTCACTCAGTGACCATACCGGTACTGAAACAGAATCTAACAGAGAGAAGGCCGAAATATTGAATTCGGTCTTCGGAAATTGATTCATCGAGGAAGATTGTAACACGGTCACTCCTTTCAATCGTTGTAAGGACGTCGAAATGGCAGAAATTGAGCTAACCGACCGCGGAAGTGAAAAACAACTTCAATCGCTGAGTGGTGGAAAGGCGCCAGGATCAGACGAGACACATGTAAGAAGCTACAAAGATTATGTGAGGAACTTGTTCACATTCTAGCGGTAATTTATCGTACATTGCTTGAACAATAAAGGGTACCTAGCTACCGGAAGAAAACGCAGCTCATTGCAATTTTCAAGAAGGGCCGTACGACAGATGCACACACCTATATCGTTGATGTCAATGTTTTGCAAAATTATAGAACATGTTTTATGCTCAAGAGCTGTGACGTTCTTGGAGAAGGAAAATCTCCTCCATAAAAATCAGCATGGATTCCGCAAGCAAAAATCCTTCTCGCTCTGTTCCTTCTTGACATTCACAGCGCTGTAGGCACCGGCGCTCCGGTTGATGCCATGTTCCTTGACTTCAGCAAGGCATTTAACACCGTCCCGCACTGCTTTTTAAAGGAAAAGAAACGTGATTGTCGAGTACCGGAGCAGAATTGCCACTGGATTCAAGATTTCGTTTCACGCAGATCTCAACACGTCGCTCCTAACGGAACAAAAGCACCAGATGTAAAGGTAATTTCCGGAGTACTCCAAGCAAGTGTTATAGGAACGTTCCTGTTTACATTATGTATAAATGATCTAATAGAAAGTGTCGGATGCTATCTAAGGCTATTCGAAAACGATGTGGTTGCCTGTAACAAAGTATGAACGCCTTACGGCAGAGATATGCAGAGTGACCTCTAGAGACTGGTGAATGGTGCACGCTCTGGCAGTTGACGCTGAACGTTAATGAATGTAACGTATTGCACATACATAGGAAAAGAAATCCACAACTGTACGAGTGTAGTTACACTATAGATGAAAAACAACTGGAAACAGTATCTAGGGGTAAGTATCCAGAGTGCTCTTAAGTGGAATGACCACTTAAAACAAAGAGTGGGAAAAGTAGATACCAGACTCAGAATCACTGGGTGAACCTTAAGGAAATGTAACACATCCCCGATGGAAGTGGCTTACAATGCGCTTATTCGACCGATTGTTGAGTATTGTTCATCTATAGTGGATCCCTACCAGGTAAGTCTGACAGAGGAAACAAGATCCACTGAAGAGCTGCGCGTTTCGTCACGGGATCGCTTAGCCGGTGCGAGAGCTTTAGGAAGTGCTTAGCAAACTCCACTGGCAGACGTTACAAGAGGGGCGTTGTGCATCACGCAGAAATTTATTATTGAAGTTTCGAGAGAGGATTTTGCGGGAAGTGTCGGAAAACATGTTACTTCTCCCTACATGCCTTTCGCGTAATTTTTTTTTATTCGTGTCAGAAGCACCATGGATACAGGAATATAAAAAAAAAAAAATAGCACACAGAAAAAAATTAATTACAGGCATATGAAAATATATATATATAAATACACTCCTGGAAATTGAAATAAGAACACCGTGAATTCATTGTCCCAGGAGGGGGAAACTTTATTGACACATTCCTGGGGTCAGATACATCGCATGATCACACTGACAGAACCACAGGCACATAGACACAGGCAACAGAGCATGCACAATGTCGGCACTAGTACAGTGTATATCCACCTTTCGCAGCAATGCAGGCTGCTATTCTCCCATGGAGACGATCGTAGAGATGCTGGATGTAGTCCTGTGGAACGGCTTGCCATGCCATTTCCACCTGGCGCCTCAGTTGGACCAGCGTTCGTGCTGGACGTGCAGACCGCGTGAGACGACGCTTCATCCAGTCCCAAACATGCTCAATGGGGGACAGATCCGGAGATCTTGGTGGCCAGGGTAGTTGACTTGGACCTTCTAGAGCACGTTGGGTGGCACGGGATACATGCGGACGTGCATTGGCCTGTTGGAACAGCAAGTTCCCTTGCCGGTCTAGGAATGGTAGAACGATGGGTTCGATGACGGTTTGGATGTACCGTGCACTATTCAGTGTCCCCTCGACGATCACCAGTGGTGTACGGCCAGTGTAGGAGATCGCTCCCCACACCACGATGCCGGGTGTTGGCCCTGTGTGCCTCGGTCGTATGCAGTCCTGATTGTGGCGCTCACCTGCACGGCGCCAAACACGCATACGACCATCATTGGCACCAAGGCAGAAGCGACTCTCATCGCTGAAGACGACACGTCTCCATTCGTCCCTCCATTCACGCCTGTCGCGACACCACTGGAGGCGGGCTGCACGATGTTGGGGCGTGAGCGGAAGACGGCCTAACGGTGTGCGGGACCGTAGCCCAGCTTCATGGAGACGGTTGCGAATGGTCCTCGCCGATACCCCAGGAGCAACAGTGTCCCTAATTTGCTGGGAAGTGGCGGTGCGGTCCCCTACGGCACTGCGTAGGATCCTACGGTCTTGGCGTGCATCCGTGCGTCGCTGCGGTCCGGTCCCAGGTCGACGGGCACGTGCACCTTCCGCCGACCACTGGCGACAACATCGATGTACTGTGGAGACCTCACGCCGCACGTGTTGAGCAATTCGGCGGTACGTCCACCCGGCCTCCCGCATGCCCACTATACGCCCTCGCTCAAAGTCCGTCAACTGCACATACGGTTCACGTCCACGCTGTCGCGGCATGCTACCAGTGTTAAAGACTGCGATGGAGCTCCGTATGCCACGGCAAACGCTGATACTGACGGCGGCGGTGCACAAATGCTGCGCAGCTAGCGCCATTCGACGGCCAACACCGCGGTTCCTGGTGTGTCCGCTGTGCCGTGCGTGTGATCATTGCTTGTACAGCCCTCTCGCAGTGTCCGGGGCAAGTATGGTGGGTCTGACACACCGGTGTCAATGTGTTCTTTTTTCCATTTCCAGGAGTGTATATATACAAATATATGTGCACAGAAACAAAATGTTATAGGCATTTGGCCCATAAGCGGGCTACGTCGACAGCATTTGGGGTTGAAAACATCAGATCCTCTAAAGTGCAGTGTGAATGACATTCAGGGCAGTTATACATGTGTTGGGTCGACTGCACCTCTCCACAGTCGCAGAGATTAGATGTAGTAGAATATCCCCACTTCAGAAGGTTATCTCTTGACTGTGCAGTGTTGGTGCGTAGCCTATTTAGTGGTCCTCAGACCACCCTGTCTTCATCGTAACCTGTGGCCAATTCTTCCTTTGGTTCCATCCAGTGCCCTTCTCCCGACCGCTTCCATCTCTCCACCCTAGATCCAGGTTGGTCGCTAAAATCTTCGGTTGCTCTGAGAAAACTGCGTCTAGATTTCAAGCGTTTGGTGGCTGGCTGAATTTTGTGGAGGAGGTGGCTCTCTGCCATCTCAGCCCTCGCTCTTTCACTATAGGCTGCCGCTTCTCTTCGCACTGCAGGAGGTGCAATCCCAGCAGGATGGTAGAGCTTGTCTGTTGGCGTCGGTTTCAGACATCCAGTGACGAGCCTGCAGGTCTCGTTCAGAGCAATGTCGACCTGTTTAGCGTGGGCAGAGTTGTACCAGACACTGCTTGCATATTCGCCTGCTGGGAAGCAACTGCTAGTGCTGTGGTCCTCACTACCTCTGGCTTTGCGCCCCAGGATGAGTTCGTTATTTTCCGAAGAATATTATTTCTGCCGCTCACCTTCATTTTGGTGGTAATACAGTGCTGTTTGTACGTCAGAGCCCTGTCTAGGGTTACTCCTAGGTATTTGGGGTTAACGCAGTGTTCGAGGAGTGTGTCCTTCCAGAAGACACGCAGCTTACGGGATGCCTGCTTGTTACGGAGATGGAAGGCGCAAACTTGTGTTTTGCTAGGGTTCGGCTTGAGTTGATTGTCGGCGTAGTACTGACAGAGTATGTCTAGTGCATCCGTGAGCTTTGTCTCAACATCCTCAAAGGAGTCACCCTGTACGGCATGGCACGTTCATCGGCGTAGATATAGTTTTCCGTACCAGCTGGCAGTGGTTGATCATTGGTGTAAATGTTAAAAAGTAAGGGTGCCAGTACGCTGCCCTTTCGCGTAATGACCACGAGGAGAAAAATCGAGAAATGAGAGACAATACTGGCGTTTACCGATAATCATTCTTTTCACGTGCTAGTCGCGAGTGGAACAGAATTGGAGGGCTCAGTTAGTGGTACAAAAGTACCATCCGTCCCACACCATTGGGTGGTTTACGGAGCATGATGTAGATGTAGATGTGTTCCTCTCGGAAATGATTTTCTTTTACATTAGCTACATACTGCATCGGCTAGCTGCTTTGACAAGACGAACTAGATAGCGTTACCACGGCTGTTTCCCGTCGGCGGCACCTTGTCAACGTTTTTGCAATGTATGTTTATCGTTTAGCGGGCAGATATATGGAGGGAAGAGTTCAACTATTAGCTACAGCGACGCAGATCGGTGATACCCCATCACTCAGGAGCGTAGGACTTTTAGGCATCTCATATGTGCTCGTCGACAGCTTGTGAACACTGTCGGCTGCGTCTTCTCGGCTTATCTGGTGCTTTTTACGACTGGGCGCTCTCATACATGGATAGGCTCGGGAGAGTCACCCGTGACCACGGGGAGTCCACGATTTGGTATGTAGAATTAATTTGTTTAAAATTTTGTTTCAGTCTCTAAATTCTTTATAAAAGAAAACATGGTCCGTTGTAGGCTGTACTATAATTGTTCTTTACTGAAATCATTCGATTAACCAACTTCGACTCTAAGTCCATTTGAAGCACATGCGTGTTGTCATATATTACATGTGTAATCATCGCATCCTTTTGCGGTACACATACAAAACCAGATGTCACATTCCATTGTTACACTGGAACAGAAGCCATCAGTTGTATGACCATATGTCACTCTAGTAATACAAGTGTGAACTAGATTTGGTATGTAGCAAGAGTTTATTGTTTAAGTATCGTGTTGTTGTATAGTAACTTAACTTACATGTCTTTCTACAACTTTTTCACTCTGGAAGCCGCTGGTTAATGCCTACTGTTAACTTCTCATTGTGAGACCTTGAACAGCGAGGCTGATATAGTTGCTCTAGTAATGAATGTGTTTGCGTGTCTGTGTGTAAGGGAGGAGGGAGGGAGGAACAGAGGGAGAGAGAGAGAGAGAGCGTGAGATTTTTCTTACAGATACAGAAGGAAACAAGAGCGAGAAAAGGATTCTCTTAGCTGCCAGGGAACCGTCAGTTTATTTCATATCACGGCAGCCTATCTGAGATCTCAAGCCATACAAGGCACCAGTTAACAATAATGAAGGGAGCTTATCGTTCAGCAGTGTGTTTGCAGAAGGTACAAGCAGGTGTTCCATAGCTCTGCAGCATCACACCACAGCTCTTTGTGGTGACGGACAAATATTGCATGCCTGAACTGAAGGAACATTGCGAATTACAGCTAGCCCTAAATCTGTCAGTGGATAACGTCATCTCAAGTGTATCGCTTGTACTGTACCACCATTGCTCACTACTTGGTGGTTCTTCCAGGCTAACATTACCAATGTGATAGAAGCAGTGTGATGGAACAGTCTTGAAGAATTCAAGGCGGCCGCAGTGTCCGATCGATTCTAGGCGTTTAGTCTGGAACCGGGCGACCGCTACGGTCGCATGTTCGAATCCTGCCTCAAGCATGGATGGGTGTGATGTCCTTCGGTTAGTTAGGTTTAAGTGGTTCTGAGTTCTAAGTGAGTGATGACCTCAGATGTTAAGTCCCATAGTGCTCTGAGCCATTTGAACCACTTTTCAAGAATTCAAATGACATGTTTCCTATGAGCAGTAGTTTATTTGTTGCATTGTGGGAAGTGCCCAGTTTCCTAATTCGAGCGATTATTCGGTAAAAATTATAAATAGCACGGGTGGTAGAGTGCTTACAGGAAATGTCCAATACTTTGCTGCTACTTTGTTAAAGTTAAAGGCATCCATTTTGGACC
Organism: Schistocerca cancellata; assembly: GCF_023864275.1. NCBI lineage: Eukaryota > Metazoa > Arthropoda > Insecta > Orthoptera > Acrididae > Schistocerca > Schistocerca cancellata. The sequence goes on from NC_064630.1 coordinate 711,226,062, forward strand.
ATTAATTATGATAATTTTGGTTATCATACACTATACCACACACAATTCGCCTATAGGATGGATATTTTGTATAATAGGCCATGACGTCGTAAGATTTAAGCAATTCAGCCTCACAAGTGGCCACACATGTATTTTACATAATCAGTTACGTTAATATTATACCGCAATTTTGCAGAATGTGACATGACATCATTAATTCATCCACACATTAACGTCAAATGTATTGTCTCGGAAATTATGAGAATATTTGCCCTCATTAACTAAGTATGATGACTCTTGTGATGTTGATGACCCTCTCAATATAACATACAGACCTCTGTTGATGAAATTCACGTAACTGTAATAATAATAATAATAATAATAATAATAATAATAATAAACCCCATGAACCATGGACCTTGCCGTTGGTGGGGAGGCTTGCGTGCCTCAGCGATACAGATAGCCGTACCGTAGGTACAACCACAACGGAGGGGTATCTGTTCAGAGGCCAGACAAACGTGTGGTTCCTGAAGAGGGGCAGCAGCCTTTTCAGTAGTTGCAAGGGCAACAGTCTGGATGATTGACTGATCTGGCCTTGTAACAATAACCAAAACGGCCTTGCTGTGCTGGTACTGCGAACGGCTGAAAGCAAGGGGAAACTACGGCCGTAATTTTTCCCGAGGGCATGCAGCTTTACTGTATGATTAAATGATGATGGCGTCCTCTTGGGTAAAATTTTCCGGAGGTAAAATAGTCCCCCATTCGGATCTCCGGACGGGGACTACTCAAGAGGATGTCGTTATCAGGAGAAAGAAAACTGGCGTTCTACGGATCGGACACTAAGCAGATTCTGAAGGATGCAGGTTGCAGTAGGTACTGGGAGATGAAGAAGCATGCACAGGATAGAGTAGCATGGAGAGCTGCATCAAACCAGTCTCAGGACTGAAGACCACAACAACAACAATAATAAAAGTAACTTATTATGATCGTCATTTGTAACAAATACCAATACCGAAATCCCATACAAAAATGATCCTCTTCGGTGAACTGATCACGAATGACGAACCTCGCATAACTGCAATAATAACTTATTATGATTGTCATTTGTAACAAATATCAATATCCAAATCCCATACAAATCTGATCCTCTTCGGTGAACTGATCCCGAACGACGAACCTCGCATAACCGTAATAATAACATAATCAATCTACTACTATTATTTATAACAAATACATACTGACAGGAGAGAAAACAAATCCTTTCACTTCCCCATATAGTCATCGAATTAAGGGCCAAAAACAGTTGCTCTGGTATTAGAAGAATGATGTATATGGGGGTGGGAGGGGCGTTGGGGGGGGGGGGGCAGCCAACTTTATTCCCCTTGTCACGAAGGAGGTGTGTGTAGGTGACGTTTGAAATGCTAATATAACACACAAATCCAAACTGAGATAGCTTTCAGGCAGTTAGGTTCTTACATACATTTTTATGGAGGATTTCATTCGAAACTGTTAGGGATGTCTTTAAAATACATCTTATTGGCGCCAAGCGTCCCTGAACGTGACTTGGTATTGTCGGTCAAGTAGTCCTGCAATATTTTCATTTTTTGTGAATTCCAGCGAATCGTAAGTTGTCAACAATTTTTAAACATATCCGGTCTTCGTGGTAAGTGATTTCTACCAACAACGTACCAAATAATGGTTCATACATGATAATTTTTTTTATTTATCAATATTTCTATAGTACATAGTTAGCAACCGTGACAGCACAAGTTAACTTCAGGACCAGAGAACTGTAATCGACGGCAGCCATCAAATTCATCACATTGCACTAAAGAAGTCCACACGCTGGATTTGAGGAATGCTTGTGCTACATAGAATAGGGGTTCAGATTTTTTATCGATCCCAAGGATAGGTAACGTTACAAAACGTTCTGGAAGTGCATGAACGAGCGTATTGTAAGGCAGTTTCTTTGTCAAACTTGTTGCACCTCCTCAGTGCTCTGCGGTTAAAAGCAGTTTTGGCGCGGCCTTTTCGACCACATTATCTAAGTGAGGTCTCAGCATTTCGTTCGTATTCTCAATCCCAGGGTGTTTAGTTGAATCTATAGTCATTTAGTCGTGCACTTGTGAACCGCCTATTTGTAATTGGCGATAAAGAAGTTTCTGTTTCAAGTGCTGTTCATACTGAGGCATTTACGTTTTATTATTGAGAGTACAAGTGCATATGTACAACGTTACCGTTTTAACTAGTAGAACAGTAATCAACAAAGCCTACTTTAAATTTTTTACAAGAGAAGACGAAAATTGAATCGAAGAAAAAATCATTGATATTGAATTCTGTTTCTCACACAAGTCTGTTCTCGGGATAAGTCGTTTTATAGTCTACTGTAGAACTCCCCATGTTGTTTAGGAAGAAATGACAAAGTAACCAGCAGTTCTTCCTGTACTGCAACTGATGAACATGGCATGACGTGGCATGCTCTTAGATCAGCCATTGTCTTCCCTCTTTCGAACAGACTGTCACTTTTCCTTTCATCTATCTTAAAGTAAGATATTTAGCAATTGTCTCAGAGGCACGAGTATGATGTAATTTGACTGTACCACATTTAGTGATTTCATACGCCTGCATTGACAACAATGTTTCAGAAACATCTTTAAAATCAATGTGGACAGTTGTGTGCGTTATAATTAAATGGAATGAGATCAAATCTTTTGCTGACTCGTCAGTCTTGTGTAAATTTTGTCGATGAGGGGCCCTCATTACCTCTCCTCACTTGCCTACAATTACAAGATCTCTGTCTTCGCTTAAAAAGCTGCACTTACTCACAGAGAAATTGTATCTTATCTCTTCAAATCAGCCCGGGTTAAATGGTGGAGACTTTGAGGCTTGGCACTTGAAACTCCGTAGGGAAGTACCGGTTGTCACAAAGACGAAGCGTAGTATAGTAGTTAATGTTTGAAAAATTATACCATGACTTAACGCTTGGAACAAGCGTACAACTTTCAACATGGCTGATGTTTGCAGCAACCGTATACAAAAATTTGAAAAATATGTAAAAATCTGCCAACCGGTTGCATAGATTTTCTATATACCTTGTCCAGGTTTCGTCACCTCTAAGGGTGACTTCATCAGAAGGTAAGGTAATTACATGAAGAACATATCGTCAAAGACGTACAGTGTTTTAAGAGCTGAGTTGCTCAAGTCATACATTAAAATATAAGATATAATGTTCTTCAGAAAGTCAAACATTAAAACATAAGTAACACCGGTGTGGTGTGAGGAGACTGACTGTGTGGCAACTAGTCACGCTGCCAAGTAAACGTAACGTAGGGCGCGCCACAAGCGGGCCACTGGTAACGTGAGCAAAACAATTTTTAATATTACACATTTTCTGAAGTAAATCATACGTATAGCCAATATAGCTTTTAATAAAAACTAATTTTACAAATTATTGAATAACATTTAAAAATGTGCTTCAAACGGGATAAAATAGTACAAAGTTCGCTACGTTTTACGTAGCAGAGGTAGAACCAGAGTTAAATACGACTGGAATTACATACGTAATGAAGAACATCAGTTCACTATAGGACACAAAATTTGAAAAGAAAGCTTGCATAACTAGGGCACCGAGGTCATCACGTGTGTTAGTAATGAGCGTAACTTAACAGAGGTAAAATAATATTTCTGAAAAGGAGGAGAGAACCTGGATTATAAGTATCATAAAACTGAGAGCACTGATTTAAAAGCATTAAAGAGATTTCTATTTTGCAACTGTAATTGTTCATTCAACGTTGTAACCTCCCCACAAAAATTTACAAGACAATATTATATAGGAATGGGAGCCAAATGAAACCTTCCCGCAAAAATGTGTTGACCTGACAATATCTTGAATGTTAACAAGAATACAACCTAACGTAATCTCCCAGCAAAGAAATTTACTGACAATGACAATTAAACAAAAATTAGCAATCTGACCCAAGTATAAGCTCCTCACAAAAAATGAAAGTCCATTCAGTGATAAGAAAATCTCAGTGATAATGAAAATTCAATTAAACCGAAATATCGGTCTTTGGCCCTGTGCAAAAATCAGAATTAAATTCTTACCTCATTGTAACTGCTAGTCAAATTTCTGCTCTTATTCTTGCGCACAGCTTGGAGGAACTGCATTGCAAATAATAATATTCCTTTTTTTTTTTTGTAATTTAACTGAAATTTGTTTAAGGGAAGTGGAACGAAATTTAGTTCAATAAAATTGCTTTTGAAATCATAATTATTATTGGGGCACTTGTTGGAAATTAATTACAATAAATGAACTTTAAATTATCTGATGATTACCTTAATTAACAATATACCTTATTCAGCATCTTGACCAGTGTTGCCGACAGACTACATCACACAACCGCACTGGGCTGCTACTACTGACCGACTGCTCTGCATGACGACTACTACAGAACTGCTCTAAACGATAACTAACAGAGTACTGCTCAACTCGACGAGTACTGCCGAACTGCTCGCAACACTCGCGCGGTCAAGCGCAGACTAACTACGATTATATGCTCTCTGGTCAAAGATTTTAACGTGCCTCACCATCGCTGCTATGTTACATACGTGTTTCATAACCCTCCACTGGGGGGGCAAAAATTTGGCAGCGATGGTGAGTCATTTGGACTTGCCATCGCAAGAAATTTTTACAATTTACAGAATATTCAAATTTAGTACATAAATTAAATGTTGTGCACATGCACTGAGTACAAAATATATCAGACAAAGACAGGATGTGAGTACAAAACATAGTAGTAAATCAGAAAACTGTATATACAAATTATTTGACGGATAGCAAAGTGCACACGCACTGAAAAAATTCTTTAGTATTTTCAGAACAAATAAACAGAATGGCAGAAAATCGTGTTGATAAGTGACATGAGTGTACTCGCACTGGAGTTGATAACATATTAGCAATTTACGAAATGTATATATAATTAGTAACAAATGACATAAGTGCATACGTACTGAAGTATTGAATATGCAGAATGAGTACAAATCATATTGAAAATGCACAGGCACTGAAGTTCAGTAGAAAACATATTAAGACACAACATAAGTGCACATGCACTGTAGTTCGAAACATATCATTAAAATAAAAATAATAAATAAAAAAAATGTATATACAATATAAAAGACAAGAGTGCACATACTGTCCTTGAGAACAAATCGAAAAAATGTCTTAGGCATTTTTGCAATAAATAAACATAATGGCAAAAATCATATCGACAAGTGACATAAGTGTACTCGCACTGGAGTTCAGCGAATCAAAAAAAAAAAAAAAATGTATAACTCATGAACATAAATAATGTTAGCAAAAAAATGATTTTCACTATGTGACAAGAATTAGGATAGGAAAGGGAAGGATTGCATCATGGTTGTAGCACTTTAGATTGCACACAGCTGTTCTGAAAGTCCATATCTTTCCACAGAAGTACAACACCAAGTGACACAATTTGCAGTTCTTTTCCCATCAGAATCCATCAGTGTAGCCAAGACACTGAACTCTCGTAGTAATATTTCATATTCTCATTTTGGCAGTACATTAGGTACACCAAACAGTGGGACCATAATAACGTCTTCATCGCTCATGGTGGTGGACAGCATGTCGTGTCAACACCACGCTTTTACAAGGCACACCAACGTAGAAGTAGTGCAAACCCAAAGGTAGTGCTCCATGATCACTAGGATAGACAGGACAAATGGACATTGCAGTAATTCAGGGTAGTTAGCTCATGAGGTGAAGGACATTAAGTCACATAATATTGACAATTACAGTTTTCATTTGCGGCATTCATAGCCCAGTGTTGAAGATTTCTGTACCATGAATGTAGTATTACAGAAAAATGTTCATTAATTGTTTTACATAGAATCAGTAACCTTCTTTTCCTAGTTACAAAGCATTATTAAATAATCGCATTCTTTTCCATATACCATAGTTAATTAATCATTGGTCATTCCAATAGTATTAATCACTAGCCTTCTCTTAATTACAAAGCATTATGAAGCAATCGCATTCTTTTCCAGTTACAAAGTAAGGCATCGTTAATTAATTATTTGTCATTTCAATAGTAATAATCATTAGCTTTTTCCTAATTACAAAGCATTATTACACAATCACATTCTTTCCCAATTATAAAGCATAACATAATTAATTCGTTATTTTCCAAGTGACATATTATTCATTGCTGATCAGCATTACTCAGAATTATCATAAACTAGTGACATTATGTGGGACTGGTAATACATTTTTTTTTGTTTTGTGCTAGCAAAGCATTGCTTTTGGTAATTATAAGAGAAAGCAAGAAGAGAAAAAAGAAAAAAAATTGGTACTGGGTTGTTACTGTAAATAAAAAATGTGTAACGTCATTCGTCATGAGTCAGCTGTAGCAAGGTTATGTAACAAGGCAGTATATGTGATCACATTTATAAATGATAAACACAAATGGGTTAAAAAAAATGCAAGTACTAGAACAGGTATAATAAGTAACAGGTTTAGTATGTATCATGAAAAACTTCTCCTGGAAAAAATACAAAATGGATTATTGACCTGAAAGAAGAAACGCACACTATGCTGAAAAGTAGTGAACTTCGAATTAACAGGTAGTGAAATGTGTATAAACATGTGTTCCATAGCTGTCCTTTCCAAAACTTTCCGTCATCCTACTATGCAATATAACACCTGCTGTCAAAACAAACTGCAACAAATACTTAAATAACTACATAGCATAAATACATAACTTCAACATTATCCTCATCTGTAAAGAAAAAAACTTCATTATCAATCACTTCATTATCCATATTATCATAACTTCATTATTATCATCACCTGTAAAGAAAAACTTCATTATTCATAACAGCATATCCTTCATCATTATTCATCAGTATTCATTATCATCTGCAAAAATATCACTTCATTACTCATTATACAACTATTCCTTATCTCTAGCATATTTCATCACTAAAACTAAGATGTGCAGTTGTGTCTGACAGCTTGCATCAATCACCTTGTATTCTGAAAGAAAAAATTAGTTAAGACTGCTACTCTATGATGAGTATAGTATATTCTTGTTAATGCTTGTTAATCCTGATCCATTTACTCTTCCTCATAAAGTTATTGCATCTTCTATCGTTTATTCCGTAGGTGAAATTCCCATTTCTGTTTAATTTATTTTCTATACACGTTATTTCTTTCTGAAAATGATGAACAGAAATTAACGTCTTGCATTTAAATCATATACCCACTAAATAATTACTGATTAACGGTAACATACTTAAGCATACAGCCTAACATGACAGAAAACGTAATATGTCAAAAGCATAGACAGTGTTCAAAGGCAAAAAAAAAAATGTACACGGAATATCACAATGCAGCAGCAAAAAAAAAAAAAATGTAAAAGTCACGATGTTGAGATGTCATAAGGCCAAAAAATGTCAAAGTCGACTGGTGTGTGTTATATCTTAACTATTTCACAGTGCATATAGACAAAACTGGAATACAATCGTACATAAAAAAGTGGAAAATGTGCATGGTCTGATGTGTAACGACAAGAAAAGCGACCTGCTAACCTTACCTTGCCGGGCACTTGCCAAGAAAAAATACGATAATCATCAGTAATTAGTCAGGTGAAATAATTGCATTAGTAAATGGCATCATAGCATGTTACATCATAAAGTGATTTCATTCAATAAACGGTTTAATGTTTGAGATATGGTGATTGCCTTTCGATTTTCTGGTTCTCAAAGTTTCGACGTGTACAACATTGGGGTGAGGGATGCTGCGAATCCGATATGGACCTGCGTATAGAAGTTCAAATTTACTGCACTTACCTTTTAATTTGCTGGATAAATGGTGTGTACGTACTAATATTTTCTGTCCAACGTGAAAGTCGCGGCGTGTACAAACCTGTTTTTGCTGTCTTCTCCGGCGCTCTGCGGCACGTTTGATGTTGTTCAGCGCAATGTCAATTATTTCGTGGTGTCGTAAGCGACGAGATGTAGGAAAATTTACTAATTCTTTAATTTTGTTTGGTGGTTCAACGTTTTTCAGTATAACAGACGGAGATAGCATAGTGGATTCATTTGGAATGGAATTAATTACATCTTGGAATGAGAGTATGTATGTATCCCAATCAATATGTCTTTTGTGGCAGTATATTCGGCACAGTTTACCAATTTCTTTCATTAATCTTTCACAGGGGTTCGAAGAAGCGTGGTACTTGGATATATAGATCGGAGAAATGTTTCTGGCTCGTAACATGCGTGTCCATACGCTACTACGAAATTGAGGTCCATTGTCAGAAATTACTTTCATCACATGCCCTACATGAAATAGAAAATGTTTTACAAATGCTTTCGAAACAGTTTTAGCAGTAGCTTTGCGTAACGGAGTGAAAGTAACAAATTTTGAAGTGAGCTCAACAGCGACAAAGATGTAGCAAAAACCTCTGTTAGTTCTCGGAATCGGACCAAAAATATCTACTGCGGCCATATGTCTTAATTTAACAGGTATAATGGGATATAAAGGAGGAATATATAAAATGGTGTCTGATTTAGCTTTCTGGCAAATTTTACAAGACGCTAAAACTCGTCGTATACGTTTCTCCATGTTGTTAAAATAACAGTTCTGTCTCAGTATAAGAAAACATTTTCGTGCTCCGTAATGTGCGTAACTTAAATGAGTGTACCAGATTAATTTGTTAACCAGTTCGTCAGGAATACATAATAACCAATTGTTGCTGTCAGGGTGAGAGCGGCGAAACAAAATGTCATTGCGTACAGTGTAGTGGTGTCTAATCGTAACATTTTTCCTATCTTGCCAAAGGTGTTTAATTTCTTTCCACACATTGTCTTTATTTTGTTCTTGTGCTATGTCCTGTAATGACGATGAAATAAAATTTTCAAATGCTACTTGCTGAATGTACATGACACTGAAATTTGTTTTGCAGAAGTTGGTTGCTACGTCTTGCTGATTGTTGCCGAGAGAACGCGATAGTGCGTCTGCTATAACATTTTGCGTACCGGGAATGTGAACTATTGTAAAATTAAATTCCTGTAAATAAAGTTTCCATCTGCTTAATCTGTCGTGAGTGAATTTGGCCGAAAGTAAAAATTGTATCGCTCTGTGGTCTGTGTACACGGTGGTATGTCTGCCATAAAGAAAATGTCTAAATCTCGTAAAAGCCCAAACAACACATAATGTTTCCAATTCTGTAACGGAGTAATTTCGTTCAGCGGGTGACAAAATGCGGCTTGCAAATGCGATGTTTTTAATTACTGTAGAACCATCTTCTTCAATTTCCTGGAAAATGTGTACGCCTAAAGCGGTGTTAGAACTGTCTGTGGCAATGGAAAAATTTCTGGTAAGATCTAGGTGCGATAAAAATGGTGCATTCAACAAAGCGTATTTCAAATAACATTTTCGTGGACAAGATTCTGTGTGTCAAAAGTATTGCTTACATTATTGGAATATGCAACCTGTACTGTATTTAATCATATTCTATCTGACGTGTTATTGAATGTACGCTGAAAATTGTACTAATTAATTTTACGTATGTCGTGATAGTCATTTCCATACGGCGCATTGCGGTAGAGATTGAAATACTGTTTTTTCTGTACGTAGTTATTTCCTCGTGGCTATGCGTTACTATTTGTTGTAGCTGGGACTATACGTGCACGCGGCGAAACATTAAAGCTTGGTTGTTCTTGTAGACTGCATTGTTGGTTAGGAATGCTAAGCGGCTGACTTTCATGCTGTTGTGATGAAAAATGTCTATTGTTACCAAAATGCGTTTACTGTTACTGATAATTTTTACACACACTGATGATTACGATTTTGTCAGTTATTAAAATTACGCTGGTAGTTCTGGAGTGCCTAATAAAAATTGTCACTTTCGGTAAAAATTTGTCACATCGGGTTTTCATTACATATTCTTAACTCTAGGTAGAGCAATAGTTAAAGAGCGGTTTTGATAGATATAAAGTATAGTAGAAGAGAAGGCAGCAGTGCAGAAAACTAAAGATGAAACAGCACTACTACAGCTCGGGGCCCTATGCTCGCTACGGCACATATTCATTAAAGTGTAATGAATCCCCTGAGGTTTATTAAGCACTGCAAATAAATTTTAGCTTTTGCATTACAGGCAATGGCAGTAAAAATTCAGAAACAAATTGCTGTATCCATGATAATTCAAGTTTCTGCATTACACGTAATGCTGATGAAAATACCATAGCAAATTGTCGCATCGAGTTTAAAGCTAGTTTCTGCATTACAGGTAATAGCGGTGAAAGTACAAAAATAAATCGACGTATCCAGTTCAAATCGTGTATCTGTGCTCTGTCATTATTAATTTCCTTAGTTTTTCTTACGGATAAAAATTGCTCGTAATCAACGTTCTCGTCACTGAATTTGAGAACACGTTCGGGTTTGTGTGTGAATCTGTTCGTCTGTGTCATTTCGGATTTCAAGTTGCGTAGCTTTTTAGATTTTGAGTCGCGTAACTTTTCGGATTTTAATTCGCGTAGTCTTTGTAAATTGCTCGCATTATACGCACTACGTGACTCTGACAAATGTTCGCAAAGTAGCGGATTCTGTGACGTATTGGTGACTGAAATAGTTTTCAACTCTGTTACTGTAACATTTTCGTCAATTTGGTTGATCTGTCGTGCAAATTTCTCGTCAACTTCCGTATTCGGAGTGTGTGAAACTTCCACTGACTCTACATTAATTTCGTCGCGAATCTGTACTGCGTTTTTAGGGCATTGTTCGGTGACTGCATTAATTTCGTGTATCTGTGTTTCGTTCGCTGAACATTGTTCAGTGACTGCATTAATCTTGTCTTTATGTGATTCTGTTGTGCTTACACGTGTACAATTTAATTCTTGTGCAACAGTGCCAACTTTTTCATTACTGTTATTAGCACAAGTCTTAGTATTCACACGTAATTGTCTTGTATTATCACAATATTGCGCGGTAATGGCTTTAATCTGTTCACTAAGTTTGTCTTGTTTTTTCATAAATTGTTTGAATTGGTTGTCTATTCTCTCACTTTGCTGTTGTATTAAACTTGTCATAATTCGTACCAAGTCAAAATTAGCGTTTATATTATCTGTACTGTTTAGTGGTGGATCTGGAATTGTTTCGTTTTCTGTAACCATTTGGTTATTCTGAGATTTACAAAAAGGTTTGTCAGTCGAATGTACACGGTCGGTCACTATTTCGGAATGAAATGGATCCGTCGTACTTTGTGTATCCTGTTCATTTTCATTAGAAAAATTCATCTGTACATTACTTGAATTCGAACCGGGTGCGTTAAGCTGGGCAGCGCTCATTACAATAAAGCGCTCCGCGTCATCAATTGTCGTCAAATTCACAGAGGAGACAATTGAGTTGGCTTGTTCATCATTAAGATAAAAGTCATCATTAGTGATTGGAATGCACTGATTGTTAGTGAACGCAGGACTGTCATCATTACACTGCGTGTCACAATTACTATCGTTTACATTATTTAAGTCGGTAGTTTCATTCAAAATACTTCGCGATACACTATTCACAGTCTTTCGCGGCATTTTTACAATAGTCACAAATATTCACAAAACAAATAAGCACAAATGCAAAAACAACACACAAATACAACAGAGCAACGAATTGCCGTTGACCTGTAGAAAGAAAGTCACAAGATTAGTAAAAGCGTAGCGCCAAATCCTAATTATACTTAAGCAAATAAGAGCAGATATCTGACTGTTGTTCAAAAGATTCTCAACGAAATACGATCCTGGACTGGGTGTCGCCAAGTGTAACCTCCCCACAAAAATTTACAAGACAATATTATATAGAAATGGGAGCCAAATGAAACCTTCCCGCAAAAATGTGTTGACCTGACAATATTTTGAATGTTAACAAGAATACAACCTAACGTAATCTCCCAGCAAAGAAATTTACTGACAATGACAATTAAACAAAAATTAGCAATCTGACCCAAGTATAAGCTCCTCACAAAAAATGAAAGTCCATTCAGTGATAAGAAAATCTCAGTGATAATGAAAATTCAATTAAACCGAAATATCGGTCTTTGGCCCTGTGCAAAAATCAGAATTAAATTCTTACCTCATTGTAACTGCTAGTCAAATTTCTGCTCTTATTCTTGCGCACAGCTTGGAGGAACTGCATTGCAAATAATAATATTCCTTTTTTTTTTGTAATTTAACTGAAATTTGTTTAAGGGAAGTGGAACGAAATTTAGTTCAATAAAATTGCTTTTGAAATCATAATTATTATTGGGGCACTTGTTGGAAATTAATTACAATAAATGAACTTTAAATTATCTGATGATTACCTTAATTAACAATATACCTTATTCAGCATCTTGACCAGTGTTGCCGATAGACTACATCACACAACCGCACTGGGCTGCTACTACTGACCGACTGCTCTGCATGACGACTACTACAGAACTGCTCTAAACGATAACTAACAGAGTACTGCTCAACTCGACGAGTACTGCCGAACTGCTCGCAACACTCGCGCGGTCAAGCGCAGACTAACTACGATTATATGCTCTCTGGTCAAAGATTTTAACGTGCCTCACCATCGCTGCTATGTTACATACGTGTTTCAACATGTCATATTTGTTTGGTGTGTGCCTGAAAATTTCAAGTTCTTCCAAGACATCAAGTTTTCTCCCTTTCATTTCTCTATGCAGAATTGTCATTTCGTTTAGTTCTTTGTGGTTATGCCCTGTTACGAAAAGATTTTCAGCAAATGTTGAATTGTGCACATTAGTTCCTTTTTTGTCTAAAAGATGTTCTTACGTTGAAAGATCTGCCTTTCTGTCCAATACAAAATGCTGGACATGTATTACAGGAAATATTTGGGTAAATTATTATGAAGAAATTAAAGAAAGTGTCACCACTTTAGTTGCTAGTCACACTAATAATAATGATAAAATGTACATTTCAATACCCTTTTCAGGTAACATATCGTATGGGATTCAGCGTCTGTTAACTAAAAAATACGACTGCAAAGTTGCTTTTTCCACACATAATAATTTACGAAAAAAATTTAGTTCATAATCTAAAAGTTCAAACGAACCTTTACGTGGCTCAGGGGTATATAAAATACAGTGCAGTTGAAAAGTAGAAATGTCTTTAATGCTTTTAAACCAGTGCTCTCAGTTTTATGATACTTATAATCCAGGTTCTCTCCTCCTTTTCAGAAATATTATTTTACCTCTGTTAAGTTACGCTCATTACCAACACACCAGATGACCTCGGTGCCCTAGTTACGCAAGCTTTCTTTTCAAATTTTGCGTCATGTAATGAACTGATGTTCTTCATTACGTATGTAATTCCAGTCGTATTTAACTCTGGTTATACCTGTGTTACGTAAAACGTAGCTATCTTTGTACTATTTTATCCCGTTTGAAGCTCATTTATAAATGTTACTCAATAATTTGTAAAATTAGTTTCTGTTAAAAGCTATATTGGCTATACGTATGATTTACTTCAGAAAATGTGTAATATACAAAATTGTATTGCTTACGTTACTAGTGGCCCGCTTGTGGCGCGCCCTACATTACGTTTACTTGGCAGCGTGACTAGTTGCCACATAGTCAGTCTCCTCACACCACACCGGCGTTACTTATGTTTTAATGTTTGACTATTTGAAGATCATTATGTCTTATATTTTAATGTATGACTTGAGCAACTCAGCTCTTAAATGAATGTACATCTTTGACGATATGTTCTTCATGTAATTACCTTACCTTCTGATGAAGTCACCCTTAGAGGTGACGAAACGTGGTCAAGGTACATAGAAAATCTATGCAACCGGTTGGCAGATTGTTACATATTTTTCAAACTTGGAACAAGTCTAGGGATATGCAACCGCTAAGAACGCAATAAATGGATAACGAAATTTGATATAAAATGGCCCTTCCAACGTTTGATATTTCATCTCTCCAAATGGCTCTGCTCGAAAACAGCTTTTGTCGCATTATTTACTTCACGGCACTGCTCCTTTCATTTGAAAAAGTTGAGAAAAACCTTACCCCTGTCGATAAACATGATAGACGACATGTAGCACCTCTTCAGGTGCGTCATCCGCCTGGAGTACCTTTCACAGGGCTACACACGAGAGCCGAGACGCTTCCAGGAAGGGAGGGCGATTGCCGGAAGGCTCCAGAGGCACTGGACGTGCTCTCGCGTGGGCGACCGTACACACGACCTCGATTAATGGTCGTGGGGCCACCATTGTGCCCACCCGGCTGGCGTCTCATTATAAATTACGCTAACGGCGTCATTGTGCGGCGCCGAGGTTTCCACCTGGCGCTCCGGCTCCGGGGTCGCCGGACACGGCCGGCGTGATACCAGCGGCGATAAGCCGGCGCGATAAGCCGCCCAGAACAACGGCAGCCGCAGCCAGCCTTCCTACCTGCCGCTGCTGCTGCCCGCCACTTCTCCGTTGCTCTGGAAACGGAGGCAAGTCCAAATGGCAAGTTCCACGACACAGTCTGTCGTCAAAATGCCGTCTAATGAAGGCATACCTAGCTGGGGTCCTCTTAACGTTTCAGGTATTGCCTACAAGGTGTTTCGTTGAGAATTAGTACCGACTTACTCACATGTATCGTCATAAAAATATCTTGAAGGTTATTCTTATTTACTCTCTGAACAATTACAAAGTGGGATAAGATGTGGTAAATGAACAAAGAACCACTTGAGCCCGACGTCTTCAAAGGACATTCTACATCTACGTGATTACTCTGCTATTCACAATGAAGTGCCTCTCTACCGTTCCACTCTCGAACCGCACGGGGGATAAACGAGCACTTAAATTTTTCTGTGGGAGCCCTGATTTCTCTTATTTTGTCGTGATGATCGTTTCTCCCTATATAGGTGGGCGCCAACAATGTTGTCGCAGTCGGAGGAGAGAACTGGTGATTGAAATTTCATGAGAAGATCCCGAAGCAACGGAAAAGGCCTTTTTTTTAATGATTGCCACTCCAATTCACGTATCATGTCTGGGACACTATATCCACTATTTCGATATAATACAAAACGAGCTGCCCTTCTTTGTACTTTTTCGATGTCATCCGTCAGTCCCACCTGATGCGGATCCCACACCGCACACCAGTACTCCATAATAGGGCTGACAAGCGTGGTGTAAGCAGTATCTTTAGTAGTCCTGTTGCACCTTCTAAGTGTTCTGCCAATGAATCGCAGTCTTTGGTTTGCTCTACCAACAATATTATCTATGTGATCGTTCCAATTTAGATTATTTGTAACTGTAATCCCTAAGTATTTAGCTGAATTTACAGCCTTTACACTTGCGTGACTTACCGCGTAATCGAAATTTAGCTGATTTCTTTTAGTACTCATGTGAATAACTTCACACTTTTCCTTATTCAGGGTCAATTGCCACTTTTCGCACCATACAGATATCTTATTTAAATCATTTTGCAAGTCGTCTTGATCATCTGATGACGTTACAAGACATAACCATCTGCAAACAATCTAAGACGGCTACTCAGATTGTCTCCTATGTCGTTAATATAGATCAGGAACAATAGAGGGCCTATAACACTTCCTTGGGAAACGCCAGATAATATTTCTGTTTTACTCGATGACTACGACCTGTGACCTTTCTGAAAGGAAATCACGGATCCAGTCGAACAACTGAGGCGATACTCCGTAGGTACGCAGTTTGGTTAGAAGACGCTTATGAGGAACGGTGTCGAAAGCCTTCTGGAAATCTAAAAATATGGAATCAATTTGACATCCCCTGTCGATAGCACTTATTACTTCCTGAGTATAAAGAGCTAGCTGGGTTTCACAAGAACGATATTTTCTGAATCCGTGCTGACTATGTGTCAATAAATCTTTTTTCTTCGAGCTACTGCATAATGTTCGAATACAGTGTATGTTCCAAAACCCTACTGCAAATCGAGGTTAGTGATATAGGCCTGTAATTCAGCGGATTACTCGTACTTCCCTGTTTGGGTATTGGTGTGACTTGAGCAATTTTCCAATCTTTAGGTACGGATCATTCTGTGAGCGAGTGGTTGTATATAATTGCTAAATATGGAGCTATTTTATCAGCATACTCTGAGAGGAACCTGACTGGTATACAATCTGGACCGGAGGCTTTGCCTTCATTCATTTCACCTACTTTGTTACTCCGAGGATATCTACTTCTATGTTTCTCAACTTGGCAGTTGTTCTTGATTTGAATTCAGGAATATTTACTTCGTCTTCTTTGGTGAAAGAGTTTCGGAAAACCGTGTTTAATAACTCTGCTTTAGTGGCACGTTGTTGTCACGCAGTGAAGCTATTGATTGAGTCTTCCCACTGGCGTGCCTTATGTATGACCAGAATCTCTTTGGGTTTTCGGCCAGATTTCGAGAAAGAGTTTCGTTGTGGAAATTATTAAAAGCATCTGGCATTGAAGTACGCAACATATTTCGAACTTCAGTAAAACTTTACTAATCTTGGGGTTTTGTATTCTTTTAAATTTGGCATGATGTTTACGGCATTTGACTCGTCACATACTGTCCGTCGTGCAATCACAATATTGGCTGCTAATGGCAAGAGGGGGTGGGAATGGAGGTATCCAATGGTGACCACAGCTTGAGCTACGGAGCGCAGCTGAATTGCTTCGACTGCGATTAACTCATAACAGCGCTACTACAGTGATAGGGGCGTTGATACGGAGCAGAGAATGGTAACAGTAAACAAAGCAAACACAGCCTTATATCTACAACAGTTACCGAAGTTGATATTTCGTTAGAAGGGAATTCAAGGAATTTCGCAGAGTGAGAAAGAAGTGGCAGATGGAGTGTTAACGTTCTTGTAAGATGAGTCAGTGGAATGTGTGGTGCCGTATACGCTCGACTGTGCGAAAAATATGCGTGAGGTGTACAGTGATTAACAAGTCAACGTGATTTTGAAACAAGTGTCGAGGCATGTAGTCCATCATCCTTGTCGGACACGAACCCACAAATTCCATCTCCAGAGCGGGTATTTCGAATTTTATTTTGACTGCAGACTTTGAGAAATCTGCGTGTGTGTGTGTGTGTGTGTGTGTGTGTGTGTGTGTGTGTATGCGCGCGCGCGTTTTGGAGGGCTATAGAAAGATAGATGGATAGATAGATAGAGAGAAATAGATAGAGAGAGAGACAGGGACAGAGAGATGGTTTTAGTTTTGTTATGTACATTTTTATAAGGAGTACAATTATTAACAAGTCAAAGTTATACTGAAACTAATGTCGAGCCATGTAGATCATCATCCTTGTCGGACACGAATCCACAAATCACAAATTGCGTCTCCAGTGACACTTAGTGCAGGACACTCGGTGCGGGTACTGAACATGATTAAGTCCACTGCGGATCACCCTCAGCGCAGCACTTGCTACGAAAACTGGTGTGGCCGATACAATTTACAGAGTGCACACGGTAGTTACGTACTGTAGGGTCCCAGACCGAGAAGACATGAAGAGAGCTCCCAAACACAACCACTATGGCCCGTCTCCAGCACTAAAGCAAAACCTTATATCTGGAAATAAAACCAGCTTTCACGGAGGAAGCTGCGGACTAGTTCAACCATACGTGAATCGTCTGGCAATATTAAAATTAAAAGGAACCCGGAAGACAACACTTAGCACGAAGGGCCAAGAGAAGGGAACATTTCATCAATATGTGCGATACCGTCAGTTAGGCTCCAAAACCACATTGTGTGGGGCGGCTCGTTATGCAGGAGGAAACAATGGGTGAACCTGGTATAACCAATGCGTAGGCGGCATGAAACAGTGGACTCCTTCCGAGAGTAACGGAAAGAAGGCCGCCAAACTGTAGTAGACTCCTTGATTGTGCGGAGTTTATTACTGTGAGCAATAGCGCGCCAGATGTCTGCGTACAGGAATGTTCGTCTATTTCCGAGTAAGAGGTTCTGCGATTATTTCGGTAAAATGGCCGATTTCCAACATGTGCCATTGTGCAAGGCTTTTTACTGGTCGTGGTTGGAGATCAGTCATAGATTGGCTGGAATATACAAGGTCTGTTGCAGTTGGCTGCCAAGATTCCAATGCTGGCAGCACCAGCTACGTTTCGTAGACAAACACTGGCTACAGGGACATTTAAATGTAAAATTGCTCCAGGTCTTGGCAGAAAAGTGTAGAGAGTGATATGTCCGACTTAAAGGAGGGGCCGGCCGCTGTGGTCGAGCGGTTATAGGCGCTTCAGTCCGGAACCACGTGGCTGCTGAGGTCGCAGGTTCGAATCCTGCCTCGGGCATGGATGTGTTTGTTGTCCTTAGGTTGGTTAGGTTTAAGTAGTTCTAAGTTCTAGGGGACAGATGACCTCAGATATTGTCCCATAGTGCTTAGAGCCGTTTGAATCATTTGTACTTAAAGCAGGAATTTCCAGCCGCTACTGCAGCCGTCTGCTATACTCGCACCATTTGAGAGTGGCCTATAGGCAGGGGGAATGCAAAGCTAGTTAGTTTGCATCTAGGTTTCACTGCCCAGATTTAACATTCACAGCCAGCTAGAAGCAGCGATCATATGCTTTGGCGAAAGTATAGCTGTTCCTTCTTGCTATTCTGGCGATCTTTCATCAAATCACTCAGCATTTGCAGTCACTGGCCACATCCATTATATAGATTCATATTATGCATTTCTGTATCCACCCACCTGTTCCATGACAATAGTTCGTATTTGCAGATTCTTATACACTCATTAAATGTTATATACTTGATTCAGTGGGTAAATAATTTTTGTTTTGTGTTTTATGGAAGTAAACCAAATTGTTATAGTGACCGCCAGTTTCCTTTAATACTCTGCTTACAATCGTTAACATAACAATGTGAGGTGTGGTAACGATATTTTCATGCTTAACTCGATAAGCGTATGTAATTTTCCTTTAATAAGACGTAATCCATTTCACAAAATCATTTGTTTTAGTATATTGAGAGCTTCCATCCCTATTAGTCAGAGGGCATCTTAGGTGTATGCTAGACTGGACAACTGACATCTCACTGAGGAATTTGTCGAGCCTGCCAGGATTTTTGGGTCTTGGAACCACATGATTTATGTAGTGAACTTTTGCATCAACAAATAGAATACTGTCGGTCATTACTCAGAACTTTTACGATCACTGGAATTTCTCTGACTTTTGTAGCGATTTGATAGGTCAGTAAGTAAGACTGTCTCACAGTTTGAATCACTCTCTTATTGATCGCATTTGGCCGTAAAAGTAAAAACAAACACCCAAATAATAAAATAACTCCAATAATTTAAACTGTTTGTAACCTGTGTGCACGATCCTAATTATGCTTCTCTTACAGAAAAAGCAGGTGAGTAACGTCAGTCCTTGCCCTGAGTCTCCGGCTGCGCTTTTGGGAAAAATATTTAAACGTATTTCTGCTTTTGGTAAATTTTCGTTCTGCTTCATGACCTGTCTCTGTTAGGATTTTGGTAATGAGGGAGAAGTGTTCGATTTGCGTCAGTGTTGGGTATGCCAATGTTGACCTTTGGTCGCACACACGTTTTAGAAAAGATGAGCGAAATCGCTTGTAAGATACTAGTCCACCTCTAACTGTAAACAGTGAATTTAATATCGAAGTCGAAGATGTCAGTTCACATAGTCTTGAGTTAGAGAAAAACGTAAGAGCAGTTTGAACGGGTCAGTAGTGATTGACGGTGAATAACGTAACATACAGGTTAACAGGGGAGCATCCAAAGCTGCGTTATTGCGTTAAAATAACGTGACAATGTTACAAGGATTGCAGAACTCCGTTGCCACCAATTAAGAGTACATAGCACTGAGTGATACCGATAGTGCGTCAACTCCTTCCACGCTACCCACTCTTCATCGTAAACCATTCTTTATTGAGATGGAGTTATGAAGTGAGAAACAACCGATAGGATCCACAAGACATCAGAAGAACAGCGTGAAAGGACGGATGATTATTACGAGAGCACGGAAGCATTTTCAAAACGACAGATCTGAATTTCGCGGCACTCTCACTCGAATTGATAACTAAGCAGCAAAAGGAGAATAATGATACGTGGTTCAAAAAGACTGAAGAACAGTTCAAGGAGCATAGTGAATATTTCAAGAAATTGTAAGTGTTTAACGGGTCACGTACGAGATTTGAAAGCCGGCCGGAGTGGCCGAGTAGTTCTAGCCAATACAGTCTGGAGCTGTGCGACCGTTACGGTCGCAGGTTCGAATCCTGCCTTGGGCAAGGATGTGTGTGTTGTCCTTAGGTTCGTTAGGTTTACGTAGCTGTAAGTTCTAGGGGACTGATGACCTCAGAAGTCCCATAATGCTCAGAGCCATTTGAACCATTTGAACTACACTCCTGGAAATTGAAATAAGAATACCGTGAATTCATTGTCCCAGGAAGGGGAAACTTTATTGACACATTCCTGGGGTCAGATACATCACATGATCACACTGACAGAACCACAGGCACATAGACACAGGCAACAGAGCATGCACAATGTCGGCACTAGTACAGTGTATATCCACATTTCGCAGCAATGCAGGCTGCTATTCTCCCATGGAGACGATCGTAGAGATGCTGGATGTAGTCCTGTGGAACGGCTTGCCATCCCATTTCCACCTGGCGCCTCAGTTGGACCAGCGTTCGTGCTGGACGTGCAGACCGCGTGAGACGACGCTTCATCCAGTCCCAAACATGCTCAATGGGGGACAGATCCGGAGATCTTGCTGGCCAGGGTAGTTGACTTACACCTTCTAGAGCACGTTGGGTGGCACGGGATACATGCGGACGTGCATTGTCCTGTTGGAACAGCAAGTTCCCTTGCCGGTCTAGGAATGGTAGAACGATGGGTTCGATGACGGTTTGGATGTACCGTGCACTATTCAGTGTCCCCTCGACGATCACCAGTGGTGTACGGCCAGTGTAGGAGATCGCTCCCCACACCATGATGCCGGGTGTTGGCCCTGTGTGCCTCGGTCGTATGCAGTCCTGATTGTGGCGCTCACCTGCACGGCGCCAAACACGCATACGACCATCATTGGCACCAAGGCAGAAGCGACTCTCATCGCTGAAGACGACACGTCTCCATTCGTCCCTCCATTCACGCCTGTCGCGACACCACTGGAGGCGGGCTGCACGATGTTGGGGCGTGAGCTGAAGACGGCCTAACGGTGTGCGGGACCGTAGCCCAGCTTCATGGAGACGGTTGCGAATGGTCCTCGCCGATACCCCAGGAGCAACAGTGTCCCTAATTTGCTGGGAAGTGGCGGTGCGGTCCTCTACGGCACTGTGTAGGATCCTACGGTCTTGGCGTGCATCCATGCGTCGCTGCGGTCCGGTCCCAGGTCGACGGGCACGGGCACCTTCCGCCGACCACTGGCGACAACATCGATGTACTGTGGAGACCTCACGCCCCACGTGTTGAGCAATTCGGCGGTACGTCCACCCGGCCTCCCGCATGCCCACTATACGCCCTCGCTCGAAGTCCGTCAACTGCACATACGGTTCGCGTCCACGCTGTCGCGGCATGCTACCAGTGTTAAAGACTGCGATGGAGCTCCGTATGCCACGGCAAACTGGCTGACACTGACGGCGGCGGTGCACAAATGCTGCGCAGCTAGCGCCATTCGACGGCCAACACCGCGGTTCCTGGTGTGTCCGCTGTGCCGTGCGTGTCATCATTGCTTGTACAGCCCTCTCGCAGTGTCCGGAGCAAGTATGGTGGGTCTGACACACCGGTGTCAATGTGTTCTTTTTTCCATTTCCAGGAGAGTAGATCTGACGAAAGGAGGGAAAAACACGATAACAAGATCGGGGAATAAATTATGAAATTCGAAGATAAGACGAAATAGTTAATTAAGGAACAAGTCAGTAATTGTGACAATAACTTAGGCACATTATATTCGAAAGTGAAGGGCACGGCCGTTGAGTTGTGTTTTGACGTGAAAATTGGGGAATCCTTTGTCGGACGTCCTACAGTTAGTACCTTAAACGGTATTCCGTGGAACGTCAGGAGATGGTGTGGGCTTATCGGATAACTGCTGCGAAATTACTCGCAGTGTACACGTTGATTTTCTTCACGTGTCCCTTTCAGACTGATACTTGAGGATACGATAATCGTTAATTAAAT
Organism: Schistocerca cancellata; assembly: GCF_023864275.1. NCBI lineage: Eukaryota > Metazoa > Arthropoda > Insecta > Orthoptera > Acrididae > Schistocerca > Schistocerca cancellata. The sequence goes on from NC_064630.1 coordinate 711,248,213, forward strand.
ATTATTTCCTATGTGGCACTGGAACCTACAGGAGTTCCATAGCGAATGAATGTGCTAATGAAACGTTTCATAATTCTGCAATATCGTTCCTTGGTCCCTCTTTTGAATGGCATCTTGTAACCTGCCAATGCTCGACGTCAGCGTGCAATAACTACTCACAGACATCAGGAGGGAGCATAGGCAGTGGAGGGTATTTACAGCGTGTTGGGGGGGGGGGGGGTAGGTGGGGAGACGCGAAAACAGTGCGGTCGTTGACGCAATGAGGGAACGAAGCAATTTATTTGACCTCCAGAAGTGCATGATCATTGGCTTTCAGCCCTAGGGTGGAATCATTTCCTATACGGCTAAGTTTGTAAACAGTTCTCGTGCCGGCGTGGTAGAAGTATACTGTGCATGGAAAAACGGTGCTAAGCAAAACTGGCGCCGAGGTAACTGTGGGGCACTACGGGTCAGAGATGATAGGGGTGAACAGACATGCAACTGTTGAGGAACTGACAAGTAGACGGCACGACCTTGGGGTCGGGGATTTGTCCACAATTTTGTGTGGTGGAAGAGGATCCCTAACACCTCACGTGGTTAAAATATTAGGACGCACTACTCGGCAAATGCCGAGAAAATCGATCCAAAGTTTCTTAGGTGCCTTATGAGCATAAAATGTTAGTCAAGTGCCGAGCCGCCGTCTGGCCCACATGGTTAGCGCTCGGACCCTTACGCCAGAGGTCTCGGATTCGATTCCTCCTCCGGCACTTTTTTTCTTCTGTTGCTTGCAAAATTGCAGCGCATTGTTAAAGGAGAATCGTGAAATTAATTCCCGGGAAGATTGTATAAAAGTTCATTCTATAATTCACCATCTATTATCGTCACCAATATTCCGAGACACGATTTAATATGCCTGGTTTGCCTCAAAATTGTCAGAAACTCGACACATTTTCGTAAATGTTAATGGGGCATGTTTTTGTACAGATTTATTGCAAAAGCCCTGTGATTGTAAAAAATCCGCTTTTATATGTTGCGCAAGATGTCGCAAAAATTATTGCTTTGTTTGTTTTTACGATAATTACCACTGCGGTTCTTGTTTATAATTATTATGTGTATAAAAACTGAATGTTTCCCAATCGACTTTGTTCTTCTGATAACAAAGGCAATGTTTCTCCTCATATACTTTACAATGAAAAATGGAAAACCCACCGCCATGAATTGTGTTACTGGACCAAAAGAAAATAATTTCTTATTCAATAATGTAACTAATTTGTTAAACATAATGTAGGTTTGGGAAACTTTCTGAATAATTGGTGGAATAACCAAAGAAAATGAAACAGAAGGGAAAAAAAGTGCAAGAGGAGGAATCGAACACGAGACCTCTGGCGTAAGAATCCGAGCCCTAAACACCGAGGCCAGACGGCGGCTCGGCAGTGTACTAACATTTTATACTCATAAGGCACGTAAGAAACTTTGGATCGATTTTTCCCGGGATTTTCCGGGTAGTACGTCCTAATATTTTAACCACGCGAGGTGTTAGAGGTCCTCTTTCACCACACAAAATGGTGGACAAATCCACGGCCCCACGGTCGTGCCGTCTCCTTGTCAGTGCCCAAGAGGCTAGCAACATTGTTTACTTAACGACCGTTCAGCGAACCTTGTTGTGTATACAGAAGGCGCTTGGACCGTGCACCCATGCTGACTGCTGTTCATCGGCGACTAAGGCTGGAATATGCACGCCAGTACTGCAACTGGACGTTCGCTGAGTGGTGACAGGTGACCTTTTCGGATGAATCACACTTTGTGCTCCATCGGAGGGATGACCATCGGCGTGTACGACGTGCGCTAAGGTCCCTGGTTCGAATCCTGCCTCGGGCATGGACGTGTGTGATGTCCTTAGAATAGTTAGGTTTAAGTACTTCTAAGTTGCAGGGGACTGATGTCCTCAGAAGATAAGTTCCATAGTGCTCAGAGCTATTTGAACCAATTTTGTGCGACCTGAAACGTCTGAAAGGAAACATTCTGAAGATGTTATTATCTGGGGAATGTTATCGTCGCATCCGAGACTCTGGAAGGCACCATGGATCAACATAGGAAAGCACGGTGACATCTACCAGCATCACAATGTGACTTGTCATACATGGGGGCATCACAATGAATTTACCGTACTTTCTTGGCCACGAAACTCTCCTATTTAAAACCCAGTCGAGAACCTGTAAAACTATCTGAGGCATGCTGTTCGAGCGACAGATCCGTAATCTAGAAACCTAGCACACCAGGCCACCAGGCGGAGGCACTGGTATCGGCATGGTACCACATCCCCCTCGGTACCTGCCAGAATACTCTTTTCCCCATCAGCGCTTCAAAAGGTGGTTATTCAGGATTCTGACAGTCAGTCGCAGTAACGTGACGACAATTTGGTGGATGTATTCCAGTCTATATCTTCACTTACGGTTTTTGTTCTCTATGGTTACCCCTTGTAATTGGCAGTTACTTCCTCATGCCTTAGTGCATGTCCTATCTTCCTATCCCTTCTTCTACTTAATGTTGTCCACATAAAACTGCCATCCACAACCCTTTGTCGAATATTAGCTTTTCTTACGTTATCGGTCCATTATATTTTCAGCATCCTTCAGTAAAGCCACATCACTAACGCTAGTTCTCTTCTGTTCTAACGCTCCTAAAGTATATGATTTACTCTGTGCAGTACTTAGACGTCATTTGTCACAAATTTCTTTTTTAAATTAAGTATTGTGTTTCATACTGATATACGAATGCGTGATGAAAAGTGAAAATGACTCCGAACTTTTTATGTGAAATCCCTTATAGCTTTTCAAATAAACAAGCACCACTATGCTGTTTATTTTTGGAACACAACCTACGAAGAGCTTAGAGACAAGTGATGACACGTTCTGCAGAACCTGACCATCATTTTGCAGGACAATGCCCAAGCACGTACAATGCAAGCTGTTACTGATTTGTTTGACTGATGGGGCGTCTAAGTGCAATTCCACCTACTGCACTCCCCGGACTGAAGCCCTTGTGAATTCAACTCGATTTCTAAACTGAAGGAAACACTTCACGGCATTCGCTTCAGAACTGCCACAAATTTGTCGGGTAACAGGCCGCGCCGCTCGAACTGTCAACACAACTGGTACTGCTAAGAGTATTTACGAATTGCACATCGCTGGCAACGGGTTATACACAAAGCTGGTGACTACTTTGAAGGTCAGTAAAACTTTGAAACACGTATCTATTTTATACGAGCTGTAAATAAATAGTTGCCACTATTAAAGTTCAACCCCAGTATTTATTTCTCATTATAGTCACCCTGGAGACGAAAACATTCCTCTCCACGAGAGACAAGTTTGTTGATGGCGTCAGTGTAGTCGGGACTGTGTGGAGTGCAATAGATGGCAGTGAACCGAAGCCATCGTATTGCTGAAGATATCGCAGCGCTTGTGTGTGGTCTGCCATTGTCATGGTGAAGGAGAGCGTACTCCAAGTGTGGACAAACTCCTCAAGTTCGAACCTCGATTACAGCATTCTATTTTTTGCAACCTGACGTACTTACGTAACACACCGACATGTTACACCCCTCGATTCGGAGTCTTCTAGCGCAAGAGGGCTCCAAATAGACAGACATGAAAAGTAAAGATGTACAGTGTTAATAACGTTTTTTTTACTTAAAAAGCTTCAATAGCTTTTAAGGTAAAACATTCGGAGCCATTACTTTTCAGGCCCCCTTATATTTCTTTTAGGGGGAATACCCTTTTTTCGGAGCTGGTACGTTTCTCCTGTATTCATTGCTTCGTCCGTCGTGCATTATTTTGCTTCCACGAAGGCAGAATTCATTTACTTAGTTTACAACATGCTCCGTAGGTTCCGTGAGTCTACTTCATTTTCGCTGATGATAGCAGTGCCATCAGTGTGCAATCCCACTCTCAAATCATTATTGTATTTCTGATGTTGCTTCTTCGCTGTAAAATTTCGACACTAGAGGGAAAAGACTACATTCTCGTGATTTACGCAACTTTTTTATCTTGTAAGGCAACGCGTATGTGGGCGAGTTATTCGGCTGCTAGGCTTGAATGCAGACGAGAATGGCTCAACTTTACGAGATTATCGTAATCAGAGTCCTGTATAGCCCAGTAACCTAAGATGCGAGTAACATCAGTTAAAGTTAAAATTGGTTTGCTCGTACGGAATGCTGGTTATGGACGCCACACAGCGGAATATCCAATAGGTAACTTAGCAACCTGAGGACCTCTGTGTTGCTGGGTACTGGAACAGATGATCAGGCATCGTGGCAGGACAGAGCTCATCCTCACTGATTCCCAAAGTGCTCTTCTTGCTATTTGTCGGACACTGGATCTAATGAGGCAAAAGATGTCTAGCACGCAGTCCTTCACTTGCAAGGGCAGCAAAAGGAAATATTTTTTCTGTTGAGTTCCAGTTCTTGTTGTTGTGGTCTTCAGTCATGAGACTGGTTTGATGCAGCTCTCCATGCTACTCTATCCTGTGCAAGCTTCTTCATCTCCCATTACTTACAGCAACTTACATCCTTCTGAATCTGCTTAGTGTATTCATCTCTTGGTCTCCCTCTACGATTTTTAGCCTCCACGCTGCCCTCCAATGCTAAATTTGTGATCCCTTGATGCCTCAGAACATGTCGCGCCAACCGGTCCCTTCTTCTTGTCAAGTTGTGCCACAAACTCCTCTTCTACTCAATTGTATTCAAATGGTTCAAATGGCTCTGAGCACTATGGGACTTAATATCTGTGGTCATTAGTCCCCTAGAACGTAGAACTACTTAAACCTAACTAACATAAGGACATCACACACATCCATGCCCGAGGTAGGATTCGAACCTGCGACCGGAGCGGTCACGCGGTTCCAGACTGAAGGGCCTAGACCGCACGGCCACACCGGTCCAATTGTATTCAATACCTCCTCATTAGTTATGTGATCTACCCATCTAATCTTCAGCATTCTTCTGTAGCTCCACATTTCGAAGGCTTCTATTCTCTTCTTGTCCAAACTATTTATCGTCCGTGTTTCACTTCAATTCATGGCTACACTCCATACAAATACTTTCAAAAATGACTTCCTGACACTTAAATCTATACTCGATCTTAAGAAATTTCACTTCCTCAGAAACGCTTTCCTTGCCATTGCCCCGAGCGAGGTGGCGCAGTGGTTAGACACTGGACTCGCATTCGGAAGGACGACGGTTCAATCCCGCGTCCGGCCATCCTGATTTAGGTTTTCCGTGATTTCCCTAAATCACTCTATGCAAATGCCGGGATGGTTCTTCTGAAAGGGCACGGCCGACTTCCTTCCCCATCCTTCCCTAATCCGATGAGACCGATGACCACGCTGTCTGGTCTCCTTCCCCCAACCAACCTTGCCATTGCCAGTCTACATTTTATATTCTCTCTACTTCGACCATCATCAGTTATTTTGCTCCCCAAAAAGCAAAATTCCTTTACTACTTTAAGTGTCTCATTTCCAAATCTAATTCCCTCAGCATCACCCGACTTCATTCGACTACATTCCATTATCCTCGTTTTGCTTTTATTGAATTTCATCTTATATCCTCCTCTCAAGACACTGCCCATTCCGTTCAACTGCTCTTCCAAGTATTTGCTGTCTCTGACAGAATTAAATGTCATCGGCGAACCTCAAATTTTTTATTTCTTCTCCACGACACGATTCCCAAGGGTCTTACTCGCTTCCATCACCCGCTTGCTGTAAACTCCTCGTACAGGCTGTTACCATAGGCATCACCCAAGAGACCATATATTCGCGAGAGGCACAGTTATTGGCATTGCGGAGAAATGAGCTGCGGTCAGCGTAATATTCAGAGCTACGGTGGCTTACCTCTTTCCGACCACGACGTGCTGGAGAAGCAGCCCTTATAATACTCAGAGTGAGACATTGTTCTTACGTCGTGAGAAGCCACCAGTGCATCAAAAATGAGGAACCCATCTGTCAATACGATATAATTTACTTGGTGTGTTTTATATGGTGATCTGAATGCCGACCTGCCATCATACACTACTTTATCTAAATATGGTTTGCGTTTAAATGTTTTGTGAAACGGTGGGTTACTTCCCGAAACATCTGGTGTGAGATTTTGGTGTATCGCGGGATGGGTTCGACACCCATCAGTCAGCAGGTCCCCTTTTAAACGTTGTCTTTATTGGTATTTTATAATTGCTTGATGTAAATATGACGGAAGGTTACAATTTAATATGCTGCCGACAGCACGGGTGTTAGAGAACGAGCGGAAGCCCGCATTATGAAAGACTGAGGAAAGATATCGGGAGTGCCATTTTCAAAGAAACCAGCCCAGCATTTGTCTATAGCCAAACAGCACGCTTACCACACGTACGGGCTACGTGCATGCCAAAACTCGGCCTGTCTTGGCTTTGCTCTGTCCTTCTCGAAAGTAGCCAGTACAGCGTGGCATTTCATTAACTGTTGCGGTGTGGCGTTTTTCAGTCGGCACAACGGTCTTCAGTTCTGCAGAGTCGTGGGGTCATCCCTGTTTAACATTCGCTTTCTTCGTTATGAAATGGGCGTTCAGAAGTCCCATTGGTGGCCTGTACAAAAAGAGGCAGCTAGCGATCTATCGTTATAAGCCACTAAAAATAAATGAGGAATTACAGAACAGAGGGACGAGAATTCTCAATACCTATTACGCAGTCACATAATCGTTGGGCACTGCCAGTTTCCTACGAAATGACATTAGAATTTAGAAATTTAGTTGAGATTGAAAGAGCATAAAATTACAACGATCGACAGACCGAATTTTTTGTTCTGTTCACCAAGAAGTATTTTATGCTTCATTTTCAGGCATGGAGCAAGGGAAGAATTTGATGATATTAATAGTAAAGCTTTCGGGCTATCGCATCATTCTACTCTCAGCTGGACCAGTGTTCCATGGAACAGAAGAAAAAAGTATGGATACTTTATATATTACTACAAATTACTTTTTTTTATCAGGAGGGTATGTTCGGAACGATTTTCCGATTGGTGCATTTATAATGGAAATTAGGGTGCAGGCACGAAAATTAGAACATCCAAAATGGATTATAAACTTAGCATTTTTGAGGAATTGACTGCATCCGGTAACACATTGCAAGGAGAGACAAAATTAATTCTGATTTTATAGGTATTGTAATATCTGCTCATATATTTTATTCAGAAAAATATTTACTACTTCATTTTGTGTGGAATCTGAGTGAATAAACTCGTGATGTTAATAAAAAAGGACATCATCGTTACTAAAATAATGAATAATTATTGTCAGTGACATAAAATAATATTGTATAAAAACTTGTATCTTAGACAATACCTATGAAAATCCCCATCTTTTGTAACCTATGATCCATCTAGAATAATCCCTCTTCTTGTTCGAACTGTTGTACTGATCGGATGTGATTGATGTCTTGTAGCACTGAGGTCTTTAAATCCTGTATTATGTTGTTAAGTAATATTTGAAAAATAGAGTTTCTGTGTCATTGAAATCAATACGTGTGTTTCAATTTTTATTTTAAATTGATTCTCGTCCTATATAACAGTTAAGTTTTCCGTTCAGCTACAATGGAGAGCAGCCATTAGCGATATTGATCTACACCACGATTTACTGGTAAAATGCTGAATAATAAGTAACTGACATTGAGGAATACTTTTAAATGCTAATGCATATAGTAAAGGTACAAGAAAGATTTAATATATATTATTTGATAATAGTAAAACGGTGCCTCAACCAGATTCGAAAAGTGATTGTTAGCCACCATCTTAGAGAAAAACTTCAGCGACAGTTTTAAGTCGAATTTTTAAACAGACATAAAACTTGATGGTCAATTTTTACGATAAGAATTGTGTATTGGTGGCCCAGAACCTACTCACTAGTAATAAATTCCACTTGCATTGTGAATAATCTTTAAATATAGTGCAACACCATCTTACGCGATAAAAATTATTCATTTCTAATGTATGAAACCTGATTATTTCGTACCAACTCTTATGAAAAACTTTTGACAGAAAGAATACATTGGCGCTGTGGGCGTGTGTGTAAAAACTGTTCATTTTGCTTAATGAAAAGTGTTGCCACCTCGAATAACAGTAGCGGTAGATTGTGTGCGATCATTTTTGTGCATGAAGTTAATGCCATTTACACTGCTTGACAGACAACATTGCTACACGTTCCCAAGAGGAGATTTCTTTAACAAAATAACTATCTTCATCCATGGGAAGCAACGATTAAATAAAAAATAATAATTAATTTGTTTTCTTCTGTTCCTGCCCACAATTGCAAAACACCGATACAACGGCCCGCCACAATACACAGGGATTATTGTAGTTCTTTATAAGCGTAGTGTAGCATAACCAAATAATCATATTTATGTTACTTTCTTGTCATGTATCAATCCGACACAGGGGAAATTGCCGTATGCATGTATATGTCATGTTATTTTCTTTTCATTTATCAATCCGCCACAGGGGAAATTGCCGTATGCATGTATATATCATCTTAAGTGTAGCGAGAAACAACTAACAGTAGTTAGAGTAAATAAAATATAATAATAAGTAATTTGTTTTCTTGTAGTCCTACCCACAGTTGCAAAACACCGATACGACGGCACGCCACATAGGAGCCTAGTATGTTATTTTCTTTTCATGTATCAATCCGACACTGGGGAAAATCGCCGTATGCATTATCTTAACTGTTTCGAGAAACCACTACAAGTGCCCGTTGGACACCTGTAGGCCGGCAATACACCCGTGGATATTTTATTTAACTACAAGTAGATTCGCTATGCTACCCACACATAATCGGAAGAAAGGTAGCAGTATTTATGTTCACATTTTTCGTACTGTAGGCAGCTTTCAGTATCAGTACTTCAGTATTCTGGCTGCGGGTGTCATATTTTCAAGTATATTTGTCTTGTAGATATTTTGTGCACACATTTCACGTATTTTGCTACTGTTATGTGTGTCTTTGTTAGTTGTAAAGTATTTTGTATGAAATATTGTTATTGTCAGTGATCTATATATATATTAGTGTCAAACATGGTTAGACCAAAGAATCAAGTAAAGTCGAATGAGCATGCCTATGTAGAAATGGCATCAGACCCTCAAATAGATGAACCTTCGAACACTTCGGTGCAAATACTTGAGGCAATGAAGATAGATGATGATAATTTACTACCTGATATTCCAAGCGAAAATGAAACTGAGGGGTTGTCAACACAGACGTACAGTTCTGCAGTTAAACCTTTAGAAGGGAATGATAATATTTCTACCAGACAATGGCACAAATTAGCAATTCTGAAGCTATACCACTACCGGATATAAAAACGTAGGCAACAAAAGGCTACAGAAGAACAGCAACGAGAGCTCAGGGAGCATGAGCGTGAAAAGAAATTCACGGAAGAAATAAACAATAATTTTGTAGAAAGAGATATGGAAATTGTCCAGAGCATCAATCAGGTGTTAGTCGACCGCGATAAAGCAATTACGACTTATTTCAACAAAGAAGTCAGTGCTATAAAGAGTAGTATAAAACCGTTAGCAAACATACCAACTCAAGTGAATAATCTTCAAACCGAAGTATATGTTAGAAACACAGTTTAAAGGTTTGACTACTGCTGTGGAGTCAATACAAGATGTCTTCCTCATAGAAGTACAGAAACAAGTCCGAACGGAAGTAGCCAAGTATTGAACATGGAAAATCAGAATCTTGAAAGAATGTCAGCACACAGTAACGAGGACGCTGGTAATGACAGGCAAAGAAACAATGAAAATTTTCCGACATTTGCAATGCATAAAAGACTAAGTTTCGGTAGTCAGCCTGCATTACCCCAACAATTTGTTTCACCTTTCATAAAGTCAGTACACCGTCTGCTAATGACAACAACTCCAAAGCGCTTAAGGGGCTCCGGAACGCCCTATACTTGCAATGTTAAAATAACGCTTATAAATTACATCTTTCCTCACAAAGTATTTGCGGTAGGAAGTTGAACTTTTTACAGATTATTTATTGGAATATGGACTACAACTTAACACAGGGATTTTACAAAATTTTAGTTCAGTTATTAAAGATGATTTTTTTTTCAATTGTAATGAAAATTCACAACATTTTTTTTGCAATTTTTATTGATATATTCAAAAATATACAGTTTTTTGGAAAAAGGCTGTGTTAAATTATGCAGAAGGTACTGTGTAACATTTACTGAAAGTTTGAAACAAATATGTTTGGAAGATCCTTAGAAAACATGTAATTAGTATGAGAAAATAAAAGTTTTGGGAATCGAGCGACAAAGATTGGATTAACTTTTTAGTGCATTCCAGGTCAATAGGATGGATTATCTTCATCCTCTGCAAACTCCTCCTTCAGCTTCCTCTTGTTCCTCCTCCTGTTTACTCTTGCTTATATTTCTAGACTCTTTACAGCCCTGTCTGCAGCCCGAAGGCGTTCCTTGTCTAAAGCAAGCATCGCTCGTACCATGTTAGAACCTATCTTCATTCCCATATTTCTAAATACCTTGCACCTTACAATGTTGCCATCATTGATAGTCGCAACAGCATCATACACACCAAAGTGAAGTGTTTCTATTCCAACAAATACAGTCTTGGGGATTCTCGACCATATAACACTATTTACACTTTCATTGGGGTTTTGAGTTTTTCCGTGAATACACTTTTTCAACAGTTCAGGTGCTGCTAAGTCTCTTGAAATAGGTTTTATCACCTCCATTATTGCATCTCACATCACTAAAATGTACCTGATGAACACGGGCGTTAATAATAACACCATTTGACAGCAGTTTAACAGCGCCACAGTGGGTCATGCCCATGTAGAACACATTAAAAAAAAAAAAATTTAAAAATAGTTGTAGTCTTCGGAATTGAATAAATTATATATCTATTAAAAGGTAATAGTCTGCAGATTCAGAAAACGCAAAAAAGTAAAAATTGAACTTTTCATGATTTTGAGCCTTTCCGGAGCCCCTTAAGTACCTTAATGCATGAATAGTGCGTAACTAAACTCCGTCAATTCCAAGTATTCAATGAGGAGAGGAGAAAGAATATTCATCCCGTAGTTTTTATTAGAAACTTTAGACGTGTTCTTCCAAAGTCTTGGGTGGAGGAACGGAAAATCCAGTTTGTGGTTTCACATATTTCCGGAGACGGATCGCTCTGGGCGTTGAACGCAGCAGAAACATGCAAAAAATTTAACAGATTTCCGAAGGGGTTTCTCGACCAGCTCTGGTCAGCGTCGAATCAAGAACGGCTGAGAAAGATTGTATATAACCCACAAATATATAACCCGAAGACAGGCTCTTTGAGAAAATACTTAGAAAAATACATTAGTATGACATAGTACTGGGATGAACCAGTAAACACACAAGTCTAGATTGCCAACAGATATTAGAGAGAAACTGTTTAACGTCACAGATACTGATCTCAAGGCATTTTTGTCTGTGATATAATCATTAGACTTAGTTCAAGAAGACGCCAGAAAGAATGCTAACGCAATAAATAGTGCCAACTGCTCTAACGGAATAGGTTCCTGGATCGAAAGCAATGGAAATAGGGGCGTAGGCAGTCGCAAGAATAACAAAAACAAAACTCATGGCAATGGAAAGTATAGTAATGTTAACAATCTTTACAACCAAAAACATGATTACTACTGTAATATAAATAATTACCAGGAAACCCATGACAACTACCATCCGAATGGTAATCAGACAATATAGTAATGAAAATGCCAACAGTAATAATAATAATTCTTATTGTAAAAGAGGAAATAAAGTAAATCGGACAGTCCGAACAAGGATAAACCAGAAAACGAAGTCAGTGGCAACCGCTACAAAATTGTATGAATCCTGTTCGGCCAGTGAATTACATACAGGCTATACCTATGTCGAATAACCAGTATCCACAATGGTGGAACCCGAGCAGACCACCACCGACTGTAGAATCGGAAAACGTGAAAACAGTGCAGGTATCCTCGGGGCCGAAACAGAATATACCAAAGTCAACAAACAAATGTCGGTCCCTGTAGGCCTTCGCCAGGAGACCGAGAGCAAGAATGAAGGCAACAGGTCTATGCAAGAGAACGTTAATATGATTCGCTGTCAGGATGATAAGAGAATCGAAGATGAACTCTTATCAAGAATCTGCCGTCGCTGATAGGGAAGAAAAGGAAAGTAGTCAGGCAAGTGTTAATGGAACCATCAATGGTGTAGCAAGCTTAATCCTCCTCGACACAGGTGCGAGTGTATCGGTAATGAACGCACAATTTTTTAAGAAGGTAACGCAAATAAAAAGACTGACGATTCTGCCTGTTACGAACTGCAAAGTTATAGGAGCGCTGGGAAAGAAGGCACAAATTATAAAATACCAGACACAGGTTGAAATTTCCTTTGGAAATGATAGCGTAATATGCACGTTACTGATAATGGAAAACTTATCAATACTGGTGTTACTGAGCCTTGAGTTTTACGGGACAGAGAGGCTATAACAGATCTCGCCTGGGGAACATATGTATTTAAGTACCGGCAGCGACTAATAACTTTGTAGCTAAATAAGGTTGGAGCCTTGCGCTGACAAGAAAATTAGATGTACCTGTCGACAAAAATTGTTGGTGTTAGCATACGATCACCCACGAAAGTGTCATATTAACCGAAACAATGGTGCACCAAATATCTTGAGTGACATCGCCGCAGCAACAGAGGAGAAGATGAAGGAGGCATTTTGGATTGACGCTTCACAGGCTGGACAATTAATAATAAAATTTTTATCCAGATGCCATGAAGCATTTGTTGATTGACCAGGTATCATAAAAGCTTATGTGTAAGATATGAAAGTCTACCCCCCATGAACCATGGACCTTGCCGCTGGTGGGGAGGCTTGCGTGCCTCAGTGATACAGATGGCCGTACCGTAGGTGCAACCACAACGGAGGGGTATCTGTTGAGAGGCCAGACAAACATGTGGTTCCTGAAGAGGGGCAGCAGCCTTTTCAGTAGTTGCAGGGGCAACAGTCTGGATGATTGACTGATCTGGCCTTGTAACATTAACCAAAACGGCCTTGCTGTGCTGGTACTGCGAACGGCTGAAAGCAAGGGGAAACTACAGCCGTAATTTTTCCCGAGGACATGCAGCTCTACTGTATGATTAAATGATGATGGCGTCCTCTTGGGTAAAATATTCCGGAGGTAAAATAGTCCCCCATTCGGATCTCCGGGCGGGGACTACTCAGGAGGGTGTCGTTATCAGGAGAAAGAAAACTGGCGTTCTACGGATCGGAGCGTGGAATGTCAGATCCCTTAATCGGGCAGGTAGGTTAGAAAATTTAAAAAGGGAAATGGATAGGTTAAAGTTAGATATAGTGGGAATTAGTGAAGTTCGGTGGCAGGAGGAACAAGACTTTTGGTCGGGTGATTACAGGGTTATAAATACAAAATCAAATAGGGGTAATGCAGGAGTAGGTTTAATAATGAATAAAAAAATAGGAGTGCGGGTTAGCTACTACAAACAGCATAGTGAACGCATTATTGTGGCCAAGATAGACACAAAGCCCATGCCTACTACAGTAGTACAAGTTTATATGCCAACTACCTCTGCAGATGATGAAGAAATAGATGAAATGTATGACGAGATAAAAGAAATTATTCAGGTAGTGAAAGGAGACGAAAATTTAATAGTCATGGGTGACTGGAATTCGTCAGTAGGAAAAGGGAGAGAAGGAAACATAGTAGGTGAATATGGATTGGGGGGAAGGAATGAAAGAGGAAGCCGCCTTGTAGAATTTTGCACAGAGCATAACTTAATCATAGCCAACACTTGGTTCAAGAATCATAAAAGAAGGTTGTATACCTGGAAGAATCCTGGAGATACTAGTAGGTATCAGATAGATTATATAATGGTAAGACAGAGATTTAGGAACCAGGTTTTAAATTGTAAGACATTTCCTGGGGCAGATGTGGATTCTGACCACAATCTATTGGTTATGAACTGCAGATTGAAACTGAAGAAACTGCAAAAAGGTGGGAATTTAAGGAGATGGGACCTGGATAAACTGAAAGAACCAGAGGTTGTAGAGAGTTTCAGGGAGAGCATAAGGGAACAATTGACAGGAATGGGGGAAAGAAATACAGTAGAAGAAGAATGGGTAGCTCTGAGGGATGAAGTAGTGAAGGCAGCAGAGGATCAAGTAGGTAAAAAGACGAGGGCTAATAGAAATCCTTGGGTAACAGAAGAAATATTGAATTTAATCGATGAAAGGAGAAAATACAAAAATGCAGTAAATGAAGCAGGCAAAAAGGAATACAGACGTCTCAAAAATGATATCGACAGGAAGTGCAAAATGGCTAAGCAGGGATGGCTAGAGGACAAATGTAAGGATGTAGAGGCTTGTCTCACTAGGGGTAAGATAGATACTGTCTACAGGAAAATTAAAGAGACCTTTGGAGAGAAGAGAACCACTTGTATGAATATCAAGAGCTCAGATGGCAACCCAGTTCTAAGCAAAGAAGGGAAGGCAGAAAGGTGGAAGGAGTATATAGAGGGTTTATACAAGGGCGATGTACTTGAGGACAATATTATGGAAATGGAAGAGGATGTAGATGAAGACGAAATGGGAGATAAGATACTGCGTGAAGAGTTTGACAGAGCACTGAAAGACCTGAGTCGAAACAAGGCCCCGGGAGTAGACAACATTCCATTTGAACTACTGATGGCCTCGGGAGAGCCAGTCATGAAAAAACTCTACCATCTGGTGAGCACGATGTATGAGACAGGCGAAATACCCTCAGACTTCAAGAAGAATATAATAATTCCAATCCCAAAGAAAGCAGGTGTTGACAGATGTGAAAATTACCGAACTATCAGTTTAATAAGTCACAGCTGCAAAATACTAACGCGAATTCTTTACAGACGAATGGAAAAACTGGTAGAAGCCGACCTCGGGGAAGATCAGTTTGGATTCCGTAGAAATGTTGGAACACGTGAGGCAATACTGACCTTACGACTTATCTTAGAAGAAAGACTAAGAAAAGGCAAACCTACGTTTCTAGCATTTGTAGACTTAGAGAAAGCTTTTGACAATGTTAACTGGAATACTCTCTTTCAAATTCTGAAGGTGGCAGGGGTGAAATACAGGGAACGAAAGGCTATTTACAGTTTGTA
This sequence comes from Schistocerca cancellata, assembly GCF_023864275.1. Taxonomy (NCBI): domain Eukaryota; kingdom Metazoa; phylum Arthropoda; class Insecta; order Orthoptera; family Acrididae; genus Schistocerca; species Schistocerca cancellata. The sequence continues at coordinate 711,263,401 of NC_064630.1, forward strand.
CAGAAACCAGATGGCAGTTATAAGAGTCGAGGGGCATGAAAGGGAAGCAGTGGTTGGGAAAGGAGTAAGACAGGGTTGTAGCCTCTCCCCGATGTTATTCAATCTGTATATTGAGCAAGCAGTAAAGGAAACAAAAGAAAAATTCGGAGTAGGTATTAAAATTCATGGAGAAGAAGTAAAAACTTTGAGGTTCGCCGATGACATTGTAATTCTGTCAGAGACAGCAAAGGACTTGGAAGAGCAGTTGAACGGAATGGACAGTGTCTTGAAAGGAGGATTTAAGATGAACATCAACAAAAGCAAAACGAGGATAATGGAATGTAGTAAAATTAAGTCGGGTGATGCTGAGGGAATTAGATTAGGAAATGAGACACTTAAAGTAGTAAAGGAGTTTTGCTATTTAGGGAGTAAAATAACCGATGATGGTCGAAGTAGAGAGGATATAAAATGTAGACTGGCAATGGCAAGGAAAGCGTTTATCAAGAAGAGGAATTTGTTAACATCGAGTATAGATTTAAGTGTCAGGAAGTCGTTTCTGAAAGTATTTGTATGGAGTGTAGCCATGTATGGAAGTGAAACATGGACGATAACTAGTTTGGACAAGAAGAGAATAGAAGCTTTCGAAATGTGGTGCTACAGAAGAATGCTGAAGATAAGGTGGGTAGATCACGTAACTAATGAGGAGGTATTGAATAGGATTGGGGAGAAGAGAAGTTTGTGGCACAACTTGACTAGAAGAAGGGATCGGTTGGTAGGACATGTTTTGAGGCATCAAGGGATCACAAATTTAGCATTGGAGGGCAGTGTGGAGGGTAAAAATCGTAGAGGGAGACCAAGAGATGAATACACTAAGCAGATTCAGAAGGATGTAGGTTGCAGTAGATACTGGGAGATGAAGAAGCTTGCACAGGATAGAGTAGCATGGAGAGCTGCATCAAACCAGTCTCAGGACTGAAGACCACAACAACAACATGAAAGTCTATCCCCATAAGACCTATTGCAGAGTTTTATACCCGGTCCCCTGGACAAAGAAAATGGCAAATGTTGTACGAAGGACCATTAAAATATTCTCAATCCCATATGACGGATGTTATGCACTAGGAGATGTCAGTACAGGGAACCTAAAAGGACTGTATTGTCATACAGACATTGCGAAATATTTACAGTCGGAACCCACTTTTATGCCTCTATAGAGAAAATTACAAGTCAAGTGCAAGTGTACAATAGCACGAATGTAAATATGTAAATAGTAATTACAGTCAAAATATTATCTTAAGTAATTTCATGAATTTATATGTACTAGTCTGTAAGCTCGCATGTCAGTAGTTACACTATAATATTCATGAAGTATGAATCCCAAAGGGGGAGAATAGCTTTTTATGATAAGAATTTTAATTGTTCTGAAGAGGGCATATATATATATAAAAAAATGGTTCAAATGGCTCTGAGCACTATGGGACTCAACATCTGAGGTCATCAGTCCCCTAGAACTTAGAACTACTTAAACCCAACTAACCAAAGGACATCACACAAATCCATGCCCGAGGCAGGATTCGAACCTGCGACCGTAGCAGTCACGCGGTTCCGGACTGAAGTGCCTAGAACCCCACGGCCACCGCGGCAGGTGTATATATATATATATATATATATATATATATATATATATATATATTCGTTACCTATTCGTGGAACGTTTTCCTGTTGTGTGCCGTTTTGCGTACGTTTTTCCTTACGCGGTTATATTTGCGGTTTGCTCTTGTGAGCTTTTCTCTTGTTAGGTGAACCGAACATGGACATCTGTCAATGAGTATAAATGAACAAATCAGATATGGAAATGTACTGGTATTTACACAGTTCAATGATGACCCTATGGTCAGAACAGTGTAGAAGATTCTAACAGTCATCTTGTCTCTTTTTTTTTTACAGTATATGATATGTGTTATCATGTTATTAAAATACGGAACAATGTACACATGAACAAAAAAAAAATACATTATTTTGTAAAGTGCCAGTTGTATAGAAGATCGTCTGTTGTGTGGCTTATGAAACACTAGCATCAATCAGGACAGTGAAACGTGTTTCACAAGAACTATGAAAGTGTAGTGGACGCGTGAAAAACTGTGTTTTCTTTTAAGAAAAGTGATGAACGGTGATTATAGGTGTGACTATTGAACATGATGAACGCCCTTTCGAGTGTTAATGTTAGCAGCAACGACATGGCCGTTGAAAAACTGTTGACAGTATTTAAATTGATATAAAACTGTAGACTTCAAATAAAAGTGTTACGAATCATCATCGCGTGCCAAATGTTGTGAGACAGACTGTACAGCCAGCCGCGCGGCAGCAATATAATGCAACGCTGGTTACTCTGCGCCTCGCGGAAATGTTTGCTTACCGCAGGCGATAAAAAGGGCACACGATGGACACCATAATGAAAAACGATGCAGCGTCGTACGTGTGCATAGTTAATTAATGTTGACACTGAATAACTACATTCAAATGAACAGTGTCAAGATGCAGGACACCGTCCCTTAACAAACTGTATAAATCCCTGTGAATGAAAGTGAATTTGAAACTAACACTTCTTCCACAGGATAAATATAATAATTACCTTGATCCTGATACCACTTTGCGACATTTCATGTACCCACCTAGTACGAGAGGAACGTGGAAAGAGGGAAGCAGGACCAGACAGCAACAGATCCAGATCAGGGTGCGGTCGATGCTCCACCACGCGGTCGGGGACGTTCCAGCAGCTGTCTCTACCTGGCTGCGATCCAGCGGCTAGACGCGGGGGCGGCTACGCGTCGTCGTCAGGCAGTCCTTATATGAAATTTGTTATCTGAGTGCATGGACTTTTAATTTTCATGTTGCACCTCCGTGAAAGACTCTCTTGACCTTTGATGCGACTAAACACAAATATACATTCGCGTGTTCTAAATATTATCTGTTACATTCATGTCAAGCCTGGTCCATAAGAATAGGTGACTGTATTTTCTTGAAGCCCCTTGGACGGTTTTGTTCCCGGTTATCCGAATAAAATGAACACTGATGGGGGGGGGGGGGGATAAGATAATTCGAAAGTCTCCGTCGCATTATCCAAAATTTTGCAGTTACTGAGGTAATTTACACAATCACATCACCACTAATTGTGTCATACGTTTCTCAATGCATATCTGAACATTTACGTGATGAGAACAGCGTGTTAATGAAGTGGAAGGGAACAATGAACAACGTGGATATATATATATATATATATATATATATATATATATATATATATATATATATATATACCAGCTTTTCTTCTCAGCCCAGGAGCAATGTAATATCCGCTCATAAATTCAGAAAAATATTTACGATATCATTGTGTGTGGAATCTGAGTGAATATTCTCGTGATATTAATAAAAAAAGGACTTCATCGTTACCAAAATAGTAAGTAATTATTGTCAGTGACATAATTTAATATTCTGTAAAAACCTGTATGTCAGACAATACCTAGGAAAATCTCCATCTTTTGTTATCTCTGATATTATTTGATAATAGTTTAACTTTGCCTGAACCAGATTCGATAAGTGATTGTCTTATGTTATCCGCTATGTTAGCAAAAAATTGCAACGGCAGTTTTGAATCGAATTTTTAAACAGACATAAAACTTGATGGTGAATTTTAAAGATACCAATTGTGTATTGGTGGCCCAGAACCCATTCTCTGGCAAGAAATTCCACTTATATTGTGAATAATATTTAAATGTAGTTCAACACCATCTTACGCTATAACAATTATTCCCTGCTAACGTATGAAACCTGGTTGAATGTAACAACTCTTATTAAATACGTTTGACAGGAAAGAATACATTTCTGTTGTGCGCGTGTGTGTAAAAACTGTTCATTTTTCTTGAAGAAAAGTGTTGCTACTTCCACTAACAGTAGCGTTAAAATGTACCAGATCACTTTTGTGCATGGATTTAGTGGCATTTACACTGCTTGACAGACAACATTGCTATACGTTCCCAGGTGGAGAGTTTCTTAATAAAATAACTATCTTCAGCGAGGAGAAGCAGGGATTAAATAAAAGCACATATGACGCTAATAATAAAAAGTAATTTGTTTTCTTGTTATTCTGCCCACAATTGCTGAACACCTATACTTCGACACGTCACAGTATGCATTTGAAAAGAAAATCGAATTGTAGAAGAGACAAAATCTGACAAACACAGTCCAGTTCCCTAAGCTCAATGGTGTTAAAGAAAATGCGAGATTTGATGAAGTCGTCGTGACCACGAAGAATTACAATGACTTCCAGGACACTGCCTTTCTGACATATGTTTTCGAGCTGTTTACTGGACCGTTTGCCGTTTTAGTTGAAAGAGCCCCGGCACGCGTGCCGTTGTAACAGATTGTTCAGTAATGTAATTCGTGTTTTAAAGACGAATCATTTTAAGATAAATGTGTCCAGAACTTCTACATTGTGTTTCTCAAGTAGACATTCCATGTCTCCAAAAGAAGATTGCAAAAGTGCTGTGACATTTCGATCAACGTATGTGGGTTAAGGACTTAATGTCTTCTTAAACTGAATTTGTCACAATTACGTGGCAAAGGGAGTACGAAAATCTGTAAAATTATGTCTGTCGTATGCCTACAGCTTATACCACAATAGTGTAGCGCCGCTGCTTCGCTCGCGCAGCCTGTATGGCCTGAAGAGATATTTTTGTTTTTATTTAATCGAATTTTTTTGTTGTCCACAAGCTGCGACACTTCGTTTTTCATGCTAATTAAGGCCAATATGCATTGTCTTTTCCGAATGTATTTCCGACCCAAAACCGATTCTGCTAGCTGGAGACTTAAGTTTGTGTCAGTCATGCCTTTTGTGTCCTTATGGAGATATTTCCCTAACGACTTTCATCCCCTAACAAATATGTCTTTATATCTAACCGAGAACTGAAATACCAGTTTTCATACATTTAGCTTTAAATTTCTTTTATCGAAATAATTTCTTAAAAATTTTCAGCCCCTATTGCACCACCTTAGGGGTTGAATTTCTAACCGAGATGTAGCCTTAGAAATGCTTTAGTAGTTCCCTACTAACCACTTATTTTTGGAAAATCTTTACTTACTATTTCATCCCCTTAGTGGTTGAATACAAAAATACTGAATCACACTTTTCTTTATTTTCTGACTGACAAAACAAATACCAGAATGAGATATTCACTCTGCAGCGGAGTATGCGCTGATATGAAACTTCCTGGCAGATTAAAACTGTGTGCCGGACCGAGACTCGAACACAGTTTTAATCTGCCAGAAAGTTTCAAAACAAATACCAGTTTCCGTAGTTCTAGCCTCTAAATTCCCTTAATAGCGACATACTTTCAAATAGCCTTTCATCCTCTATTTCACCCCCTTAGGAATGGAATTTCGGACAATCTTCTCTTGAACGATGCCTACATTATAAGGTCGACACCCTCTAGAAACTTCAAGTTTCTATATTTAGCGATTTGGTCTGGCCACTGGTGAATCAGTGAGTCAGTCTGACCCAGTTTCACCACCTTAGGGGCTGAATTTCCAAAAACAATGACATGTATATGTTTCATTTCTAACAGAGGAGCCATATACAAATTTTCGTAGATTTAGCTACAAAAAATGCTTGCACAATTAAATGTTTCCATAAAAAGTTTCATCCCCTGTTTCACCACCATAGAGTTGAATTTCCGGAAACAGTGAAACATAAATTTTTTGTTTGTAACTGAGAAGCCATATTTAAATTTCATAATAAAATATTTGAATAAAAACGGCTCATCCCATTTTTCATCCCTCTATGGATTCAGTTGCCGAAATCAATGGAAAACGTATTTCTTTATTTGTAATCAAGAACTCAAACACTAATGTACATAGATGTAGCTTTAAAAATGCTTTAGTTCTTTAATAATGATAAGTTTTCAAGAAAAACTTTCACACACTATTTCACCCCTATATGATGAAATTTCCAAAATTGTTGAAAGATGTATATCTTTATTTCTGACTGAGAGACCAAATACCAGTTTTCGTAGAGCTAGCTCCAAAATGTCCTCAATACCGACATTTTTCAAAAAACCCTTCATTCCCTATTTCATCCCTTAGAGTTGGAATTTCGAAAAATCCCTTCCCAAATGACGCCTGCAGTATAAGAGCTACACCTTCTCCAAATTTCAAGGATCTGTCCTTAGCGGTTTGAACTGGCAACGATGAATCACTCAGATAGACAGTCAGTCAGTCAGTCAGTCAGTCAGGACATTGCCTTTTATACGAGTATATACAGAAGAAAATAGAAATTATGTTACGTCTTCAATGCACTCAAAATAATTAGATAATAGCGAAAAGTTGTTTTTTGTGATCTGTATTGTTTAGCAGAATGGAAGATGAGACCAAGTCGTATGCAACGCTACTGCATTGTCATCTAAATACAGCTCAACCCTCTCTTCCCGCTCAGACAACGTGAAGTGGAATTGGGGGACGTGTGGTGGTTGGCTGAGCGCTATGGCACACAAGCTAGAGAACGGACCGGGAGTCGAATTCTTGGCCGCCCCAGGCTTAGAGGGATTTACGAAAAACACGTAAGACCTAGATCTAATGACGGAACGGGAATCTGAACTGTTGTCCTCTTGAATGCAAGTCAGTAGCGCCAACAGATGCGCCTCTTCACTAGGTTTTAGGTATGAGCTAACTTGACTCGCATTCGGGAGGACAAATGGCTCAAACCCGAATCCCTTCCAGGTAATGTTTTCCGCAATTTGCCTGAATCACTCCAGACAAAATCTGGGATGGTTTCTTTGAAAAGATACGGTCAGTTTCGTTCCCCTTCCTTTCCTAATCCTAGTTTGTCGTCTCTCTCTAATGACTTCGGTGTCGATGGCATATAAGAAAATAATATTTTTATAGATACTACTGTAATTTGAATGCAATAATTTCTTTCTTTTGTATTGTTACACGATGCAGATTTTATATAGATTACATTACTTGTATGTCAAAAGATATCTGACTGGTTTTTAATGTAAGTCCTTGTCGAAGGAGTGTATCTGGTCATATAGGCCAGATCTACCATTAGCAAAAGTGAGAACATGACAGATCTGGCTCATATGACCAGGTATGCTTTTTCCACAAGGACATGTTTCTCATGCCAGTGTCATGTCTTTTGACACACAAATAAGTCTTTTTACTTGAAAAAGGCCTAAGGCCGATATCTGGAACGTATATCAATAAACTAAAGATTACTACAGTCAAATAATTCAAACAAATTATCGTGACTGTGGCTCCAGCCAAAATAAAGATTACTAACTCTTTCCGTTTTTTAAGAGTTTCAAAGCACTTGCAGAATTTTATGTTCTTTAACTCTATTTCCGTGTCGATAAATCGTATGAAAGAGTCAAGATTTTCCCTATGTCTTTCCTCCTTTAAAAAGCGAAATGTCCGACCGGCATTTCTGCCCTATTTAACTTTTTCATACTGAACTAAAACTAGAAGCTGACGACGCTCCAATAAACCGTTCTAGAACGGAATTACAGTGGTTCATAAACCCCTGCAGAGGAAATACCAGAGGCAACTTTTATTCAAAAATGAAAATAAATAAACGGTCACAAAAGGTCCTCTGTAGAGAATGATCAGAGGTTTGGGGACATAAGCTATAGTATGTGTATGTGTGTAAAATGCCTGTGCTTCCAGTTTTATTGCGAGACACAGGATCGTCCTTTGTGCAGGGTCTGTAAGAGGACAGACGTTTCCCTCTCTTTCCTGAAAATTGTATCCGTCAGAGCTGCGATCCAGTGTGTAGCCGAGAGTGCAGCGACCTGGAAACAACACTCAGATGAGCGCCGCTCTGCACGGCAAATGGACGCAAAGCCGGTAGTCGTGAGCTCACAGGGCACGGCAAACGACTTGACAAGAAACGGCCAAAGCGGTACTGGTACTGGGCAATACTACGTGAACAAATTTCGTTACTCATATTCCTCCCGATTCTCTTTTCCTCTGATACCGTTGCTTATTTGCAGATCAGGGGTTTTGCTTTTCTTTCTGACTTCATCAGTGTTGTCAGTGGTCATCACGTACGCACGTAGTTGCGCTATTTTACATGAATCTGTGTCATGACACTGTATTTCATTTTTTTCGTGAACAAATCCGATATACAGCGGTTGGACGGAAATATGGAATCACCGCCAGACGAGTGTTCATCAGAGACACGAGTATAGTCAGGAGTGCGCCAGGGAAGTTTCATAGAACCGCTGTTGCTCTCTGTTGCATAAAAGATAATGCTGACATGTTTGGCAGCAACTTGCGGTTGTTCACTGATGATGCCGTGGTGTACGGCAAGGTGTCCAAGTCGAGTGACTGTAGAAAAATACAAGACGACTTAGACAAAATTACCAGCAGGTGTGAAGAATGACAGATAGACCTAAATGTGGAAAAATGTAATGCGGGTGCCGGCCGGTGTGGCCGTGCGGTTCTAGGCGCTTCAGTCTGGAACCGCGTGACCGCTACGGTAGAAGGTTCGAATCCCGCTTCGGGCATGGATGTGTGTGATGTCCTTAGGTTAGTTAGGTTTAAGTAGTTCTAAGTTCTAGGGGACTGATGACCACAGGTGTTATGTCCCATAGTGCTCAGAGCCATTTGAACCATTTTGTAATGCGGGTGAATTTAAAGATGAAATCTGTAATGTTCGGATACAGTGTTACTAGTGCCCTATTTGATACAGTCAAGTCGTTTAAATACAGGGTAAGTCACCTAACATTACCGCTGGATATATTCCATAATCCACATCAAATACTGACGAATCGATTCCACAGACCGAACGTGGGGAGAGGGGCTAGTGTAATTGGTTAATACAAACTATAAAAAAATGCACGGAAGTATGCTTTTTAACACAAACCTACGTTTTTTTTAAATGGAACCCCGTTAGTTTTGTTAGCACATCTGAACATATATACAAATACGTAATCAGTGCCGTTTGTTGCATTGTAAAATGTTAATTACATCCGGAGTTATTGTAACCTGAAGTTGACGCTTGAGTACCACTCCTCCGCTGTTCGATCGTGTGTATCGGAGAGCACCGAATTACGTGGGGATCCAAAGGGAACGGTGATGGACCTTAGGTACAGAAGAGACTGGAACAGCACATTACGTCCACATGCTAACACCTTTTTATTGGTCTTTCTCACTGACGCACATGTACATTACCATGAGGGGTGAGGTAAACGTACACACGTGGTTTCCGTTTTCAATTACGGAGTGGAATAGAGTGTGTCCCGACATGTCAGGCCAATAGATGTTCAATGTGGTGGTCATCATTTGCTGCACAAAATTGCAATCTCTGGCGTAATGAATGTCGTACACGCCGCAGTACATCGCCGCAGGCTGCCACAATACGTTGTTTCATATCCTCTGGGGTTGTAAGCAAATCACGGTACACATTTTCCTTTAACGTACCGCACAGAAAGAAGTCCAGAGTTGTAAGATCAGGTGAACGGGCTGGCCAATTTATGCGTCCTCCAGGTCCTATGAAACGCCCGTCGAACATCCTGTCAAGGGTCAGCCTAGTGTTAATTGCGGAATGTGCAGGTGCACCATCATACTGATACCACATACGTCGACGCGTTTCCAGTGGGACATTTTCGAGCAACGTTGGCAGATCATTCTGTAGAAACGCGATGTATGTTGCAGCTGTTTGGGCACCTGCAATGAAGTGAGGACCAATGAGGTGGTCGCCAATGATTCCGCACCATACATTTACAGTCCAAGGTCGCTGTCGCTCTACCTGTCTGAGCCAGCGAGGATTGTCCACGGACCAGTAATGCATGTTCCGTAGATTCACTGCCCCGTGGTTTATGAAACCCGCTTCATCGGTAAACAGGTAGAACTGCAACGCATTCTCGGTTAATGCCCATTGACAGAATTGCACTCGATGATTAAAGTCATCACCATGTAATTGCTGATGTAGCGACACATGAAACGGGTGAAAGCGGTGACGATGCAGTATGCGCATGACACTACTTTGACTCAGTCCACCGTCTCTCGCAATGTCCCGTGTCCTCATGTGTGGGTTCATGCCAACAGCAGCTAACACACCAACTGCACCCGCTTCTCCTGTGACGGACTTGTTACGGACCCGTTTGCGTGCTACGACCATACCTGTTGCACACAGTTGGCGGTAGATGTTTTGCAATATGCGGCACGTTGGATGCTCTATGTCCGGGTACCGTTCAGCATACACCCTGCAGGCATCAGCTGCATTTCGTCGACACTCGCCATAGATGAGTATCATCTCCGCCTTTTCAGAGTTCGAATACACCATGGTCACAGTTCCTACGACACTACACTATCACGGACGACTGGTAACACGGTGTACTACAGTTAGACTGCGTGCGAAGACGAATGCAGAATAACAATAGCAGCAAGCGCTACATGCGGACACTACGACATCTAGACCAAACCACAACAGTGCACTACAGCCACACTCGTAAACACGGACGTCATCGTAAACATGTCCCTGCAGATGCTGCGCGCCGACCGAGGCCTGTGTTTGTTACAACACGCAACTGAACGTCGGAGGTTTCAAGCGTCAACTTTAGGTTACAATATCTCCGGATGTAATTAACATTTTACAATGCAACAAACGGCACTGATTACATATTTGTTTATATGTTCAGATGTGCTAACAATACTAACGTGGTTCCATTTAAAAAAAAAAACGTGGATTTGTGTTAAAGAACATACTTCCGTGCATTTTGTATGGGTTTGTATTAAACAATTACACTAGCCCCTGTCCTCACGTTCGGTCTGTGGAATCGATTCGTCAGTATTTGATGTGGTTTACGAAATATATCCAGCGGTAACGTTAGGTGACTCACCCTGTATATGGGCGTAACGTTGCAAGGTGATATGAGGTGGAACGAGTATGTGAGAAGTGTGGCAGAGAAGACGAATGGTCGACTTCGGTTTATCGGTAGAATTTTAAGAAATATTGGTTCGCTGGTGCGTCTTATTCTTGAGAACTGCTCGAGCGTTTGGGATCCGCACCAGGTCGGATTGAAGGAAGACATCGAAATAATTCAGAGGCGGGCTGCTAGATTTTTTACTGGTAGGTTCGAACAACTCGTAAGTGTTACGGAGAGGCCATGGGAACTTTAATAGAAATCGCTGCAGAGAAGGCAACGTTCTTTTCGAGAAAATTTAGAGAACCAGCAGTTGAAGCTGACTGCCGAACGATTCTATTGCCGCCAACGTACATTATGCGTCGGGACCATGACGAGAAGATAAGAGAACTTAGAGCTCATACGGAGGCACGTAGACAGTAGCTTTTCCTTCGCTCTTCTCGCGAATGGAACAGGAAAAGAAATGACAAACAGCGCTACAGGGACCCTCCGCCACTTACCGTACGGTGTCTTGGGGAGTATCCATGTAGATGTAGATGCAGAAATAAATGATTGAACAAAACTGCAGGTGCTAGCCAAACCTGCATAATTTACTGTCGTGTTTGGTCACGAACGTCACCTGACAAATATCCCCAATACGTTGCAAGTGCCAGCAGTGATCGAAACTGTGTTCTACATAGTTGTGTGTGCACTAAGTCGGAACTAAGTGACTTCTGACGTGGACTGCATGTTGATGCACCTATAGTGGGTGCTTCTGCACGTGGTACTTCAGTGCCGGGAAACACTAAAGCCGTAGTATTTTGTATCCGCGGTCGGAACTAAGTGACTTCTGACGTGGACTGCATGTTGATGCACCTATAGTGGGTGCTTCTGCACGTGGTACTTCAGTGCCGGGAAACACTAAAGCCGTAGTATTTTGTATCCGCGGTCGAGAGAATATATTTGGATGGACTGAACAGTGAACGTTAGTAAAAGAATTTAGTGAATCGGTACTAGCAGAAGTTTGAACGGAACCCGTTTCGAGTTGCTGGAGTTGCAAGAAAGAAGATGATACGCAACGCAGCAGATGGCATCTTAGCGGTGGCGGCGAGCAGTACAACGGGGCAGCGCGGTCAGCCGACACGACGAGCCCGGATAGTGTCCCTTTTGCAACATTCACCATTATCGAGGAGAAACATAAATAAAAATGACTGTATGTGACTTAAAATGAATTACAAACATTGATTTATCTGCGAAAGGTAATAACACTAACTGTAAAAATATACAATATAGATCGATAAATGCAAAAAAGACATTATTTTTATTGTATGAGATTATAATGTCATTATCTTTGTAAGAGTATAAAATACAATGCAATGCTCATTCTTCTGTCTAGTCTGTTTTGTTCTGTTCGTTCTGGTGTTAGCTGGAATAAGGTACGCAAGCTATTGTGGTGCGCTAGCATTTGTTTCTGTCGTAACGTAATTGCAAATATTAAATGGTGTAAACTGTGTCCTAGTAAGAATATATCAGTATAAAGTGATCTCCGTGTGTTACTTCAAGAACCTACGCCACATTTACCTTATGAAAAGAATATTTAATGAAAATTATTTAGCATATTTCCAGCTGCTGCGGAGTGAGTAACAGTGATCTCTGACTGTTAACAATTAGCCGCCATTACGCGATACATTTAAAAATCTTTTGTCACAGCACAATGTCTGGTAGCCGGAGCGGAAGAAATTATGTTAAAATATTCAGTGAGATTAATTGAAGGAGTCCAGTGAAATAATTTTATTAAAACTTGTCTATTTTCTGTGATAGTAATGATTTCAGAGCTGAGTAATACTACGCTAATGCATTTACAGTAATTTGTAGGGAGCCTGGCGCTCGGTAAGACCAGATACAATACGTAATTGGCAACCTACGAAATTCATTATTTTGCTTATTATATCTCTTTTGTATTTTTCGAAAGCTAAACGTAAAAACTAACTTCACTAAAAATCAGTAACCGATCATGATAAATCAAAGGATAAACAAATTTACTAGGAGAGTGTTTTCTCTAAATAAATAGTTACATTTTGTAAGAGATATAATAAATAGCGCCCTGTTACGTTGGGTCCGAAGAGATAAATATTTTTTTTAGGGTTTGTATGTATGTAATTGTTAACATGTATTGTATGTATTCTAATGTCTATCACATTCCATTTCATGTATAAACTTGAACGAGGAAAGCGGAGAAGAACTGTATAGACCCTGAGAGGACGAGATAGCAAAAAGAAAAGAAAAGAAAAGAAAAGAAAAAAAGAAATCAAGGTAAGGACCACTATGCATAAAAGCTTGCTACATAGGCCCGTAGATGGTACATGGTGTACGGTGTCGTAGATATTAATATTTTGTGATTTTGGAAACAATAAGCAGTTTGACTTGTGAACTTAGTCCGCGTTTGTAGTTTGAAACAATTTTTGTAGTTAGCCCAGTGAAAGTTATCGTCATTATGGGAAAAGTTGGACGTGTGTTAGATTTGCAACCAGATAATGTGTCCAATGTCACAAATAATGTGCAATTATTGAGCGATATGGATAGTGACACTGACTTACTAAATATTAATAGTGATCGGGGGGGGGGGGAGAAAATGTAAACAATGTAGTTTCCGGTGATATGCCAGGAAGTAGCCAACAGACGAAAACAGTAAAACCTATAGGTGTCACTAGCAGGGCTAGTGATAATTTTCCAATGATTTGAACAACTACCACACCGGTATGCTCACCAATACCGGATCCATTTGCTGAATTTTTACGGAAATTATAGAAAAAGAACGAACAGCTAGTCAATCAGGTAAGGGAACAAAACAAAGAAAGAGAGAGATTGAGGGAAGAGAGAATCACCAGCTAGTCAATCAGATAAGGGAACAAAACGAAGAAAGAGAAAAGGTCTTAATAGAAGATAGAGGTACAATGTTGAAAAGATACATTCAGAAATGACAGAAATAAAGAAAGCCCAAGCCGAACTGCCGAACATTGTGAGCAACATAGCACAAGATGTGCAAACGCTTGAGACGGCACACACAGTCATCCGGGACGAAGTAGAACAGCTTGCGAACCGAATGGACAATTTAGAAATGACACAAAAAGAAACCACAGAAACGCATTTAAATGATCAAGCACAGAATGCAGAAAAAGAGTTCCATGACTGGCTCACTGAAAAAGAAAGCCAGATCACAGAACGTGTAGAAAGCAAAACACAGTCTGCTCTGCGAAAATTAACTGACGGAGCAGCTGTATGTAAACAACCCACAGTAGACACGCTACCACTCGCAGGTGTAAAAAGCGAAGTGAGATACAAATTGCCAGTACCGCTGATAATACACGTCAAGCAAAACCACGGTACGGGACTGTAAGTCCCGCCGCCACACCTTCACCTGCACATGTTAGGCAATAAATTCTGCCCGACTCATGTAGTACTATCACCGTCAGAGGGTGGTACGGGACCACGAGTCCCACCGCCACACCTCCAAAGTGAATTGCAGTGACGCAGTCACTGCACAGTGGAAATTTACTGGCTCACCAACACAGTTAGACCGCAATAGACCGCTGATGCTGCATTGTAACCTATCACCCCGGACTACAAGTCCACCAACACATAATACACGTACTCGAGCGTGCGCATTTGCGAGCGTGCGCAGTTGCAAATGCTAACATCTGCGGCACGCCTGTAAGATAGTAGTACGGTAGTGAGAATGAAGTCATAGAAAATTGCCATAGCCTGGCACAATTTGAAAAATCTTTTCTAGACAGATACTGGTCTAAGGCTATTCAAGAACGCCTGAGGACTGAATTACACAGCCCGCAAATGTACAATCACTAACAGGGTACACTCCGTAAATATTTTGAAAAAAGACCGGGAGAACAGCAATGGTTCACCACGCAAGTTTAAAAATGGCAACAACAATTCTAGTTTTGGAAGCCATGGAAATGGAAAGGAAGATCAATCCGCAGAACAAAACAGAAAGAACGGAAACGGTCAGCCATCTTACAATCAAAAACGTAGGTGGGAAGATAGAGGACATCCCGGCTACAGTAACAGTAATAATAATTACAATAACAAACGTCGAAATGAAGGTCAATGGCCGCAACAAAGCTGAAGTGCCAACAACCGTACTTACCCGGTGCAGTGGATGCAAACTTCTATGCCACCATCACCACCTCCTAACGGTAACCAGTACCAGTGTGACATTAGGAATTCTATGCAGAATACTAGTGCAATACCACAAACATGGACAGACTCGAATAGCAGCGTAAGGATAGTAGAAATGCCCGCTGACGGAAACCACCATAGTGCAAGACCGTCAAACGAACAACGGCCACAATAAGCTCCCAATCGATGGTCGGCGAAAAAACAGAGGGCACACCTATAAACAATACACAAGATAACATATTATTACTGAGGTACCAAGATGGAAACAGTACACAACATGATTTACTTATGGAATCAAACCAATGTAACAAAAAAGAAATAACTGAAGTACAAACCATCATAAAAGCTAGAATTAATTAATTGCCAGTAGAAATATACAAAGATACAGGTGCCACTACTAACGTTATGAGCTATGATCTATTCAAAACCTTGAGCCAAAACCGCAACATACCGACATTTCCTGTACAAAACTGCTGTGTCATTGGAGCCATGGGAGCACAAGCACAAAACGTTCAGTATCAGGTGCTGGTAGATTTATGCCTAGGGGAAGATAGCGTAAAAAGTGTAAGTAGGCTGTTTATGTTTTCTTATTGGCAACGTTACGTAGCGCTCTGAATGAAAATCACTGGCTGTGCTGTGTGCAGTCTGTGGCTAGTTTGCATTGTTGTCTGCCATTGTAGTGTTGGGCAGCGGCAGCTGGATGTGAACAGCGTGTAGCGTTGCGCAGCTGGAGGTGAGCCGCCAGCAGTGGTGGATGTGGGGAGAGAAATGGCGGAGTTTTGAAATTTGTAAAAATGGATGTCATGAGCTGCTGTATATATTATGACTTTTGATGACTATTAAGGTAAATACATTGTTTGTTCTCTATTAAAATCTTTCATTTGCTAACTATGCCTATCAGTAGTTAGTGCCTTTAGTAGTTTGAATCTTTTATTTAGCTGGCAGTAGTGGCGCTCGCCGTATTGCAGTAGTTCGAGTAACGAAGATTTTTGTGAGGTAAGTGATTTGTGAAAGGTATAGGTTAATGTTAGTCAGGGCCATTCTTTTGTAGGGATTTTTGAAAGTCAGATTGCGTTGCGCTAAAAATATTGTATGTCAGTTTAAGCACAGTCATGTATAATTGTTCAAAGGGGACGTTTCATATGGCGACCCTTAGCCGAGTATAACTCACTGGAATCTTCTGATTTTTTTTCTGGTAGTTTGTGTAATTAGTGTAGATTTTGTTTATTGCTAGCGCGTAATTGTAGAGAGAATCTCCTTTGTAGTTGCAGTCTTTCATTGTTGTACAGTAAAACAGTTGTGGCATGCATGTAGATTTGCACCAAGTATTTCGCAGCAATTAAGTAGACATTATTTCCATTGCTATGTTATTTTATTTTGCTCTTCAAATTGTGCTTTTCTGTGTTATCGTGTGAAATATTGTGACAATTATGGCGTGTGAAAAACTTAATACTAGGCTCCAAAGTAAACTGAGAAATGACAGTGAAGACGAAAGCAGTGTGTTAGCGCCACCATGTAATGAATTAACTAATATTCAAAGTAGTAATTCGTATTGCAGTAGATCGAGTAACGAAGATTTTTGTGATGTAAGTGATTTGTGAAAGGTATAGGTTAATGTTAGTCAGGGCCATTCTTTTGTAGGGATTTTTGAAAGTCAGATTGCATTGCGCTAAAAATATTGTATGTCAGTTTAAGCACAGTCATGTATAATTGTTCAAAGGGGACGTTTCAAATGTATCTTTCTCGTAGTCAAAGGATTGAGAGTAACCTGCATCCTTGGGGGAGGTTTCCTGAGCGAGAAGAAAGCAAAAATTGATTTCTCCAGCGGGAAGATCTCCCTCCTGAATGAAAATAAGCAGATTGTACTGGATTTAACAAGAACAGTAAGTACACCCGGTAAAGATTGCCCGAGCGTACGAGTAAAAAGCGAAGAGATGCCCATTTCAATCAAGCAGCAATTGAAGGGGCCAGGGAGAATATTATTCGGACGCAGCTCACAACGAAACGCTTCGCTGGACCGAAACACTTAAAAATAAAGCAAAAGAATCATGTTATCTAACTGAATCCCAACGAAAGCAGCTCTCACAGTTATTGAATAACTACAGTGATGTTTTCTCTAAAAAACCCGGAATCATCATAGGGTATATGTATAATATAGATGTGTTTCCCCATGCGATATTCTGCCAAGCATCATATTCAGTACCGTGGACGAAAAGGGCGGCAGTTAACAAAGAAATACAAAAAATGCTGCAATGGGGTATAATAGAACCATCCCTTTCGCCGTACAGCAGTCCGCTGATAGTTGTAGCCAAGCTAGATGGAAAAATCAGACTTGTCCTAGACGCCACGAACATTAATAAAATTATAGTACCCGTCAGGACGAGACCGGTGAATTTAGAAGAACAAATACAGAATATCTATGGAGTCAAATATCTCACCTTGATAGATATGCGAAGTAGTTACTGGCAAATCCCGCTAACCAAGGAATCTAGAAAATTCACCGACTTCATTTTCAATGGAAAGAGTTATCAATTCAAAATGTTACCTTTTGGATTCAACGTAAGAACACGCGTATTCATTACGGCACTGGACCAAGCGCTAGGCGCAGACTTGCTAGAAAAAGTTACTCTTTGCGTGGATGACCTTCTAGTGGCCACAAGCTCATGGGAAGAACATACAGAAATCCTGGAAATAGTGTTAAATAAGCTCGCAGAAGCAGGAACAACAACAAATCTTGAAAAATCAAAATTTAGTAGGGATCAGCTTAAATTCCTTGGACACATCATATCACCTTCCGGAATAATGCCTGATACCAAGAAGATACAAGCGATCAAAGAATTCCCACAGCCCACAAACAAAAAACAGTTAAAATCATTTATCGGACTAGTCTCCTTTTTCCGACGTTTTGTGGCGAATCAGCTGCTCAACAATGAAGCCTTGCTCACCTTATTGCGAAAAAATGTCACATGGAACTGGTCCGCAGAGTGTCAGCAAGAGAGATCAAAGGAGCAATAGTGAATACACAAATGCTCTACCATCCGGATATGACCCAGGATTTTTGTATAGCCACTGACTCTTCATCCTATGGTTTAGGAGCATGTCTGTTTCAAGTAGAAGAAACCAATGGGAACAGGGAAGTAAGAATTACAGCTTTTGCCAGCTGAGTGCTTACTCAATGTGAAAGAGCATATTCGGTGACCAAAATGGAAGCACTCAGTGTTGTATGGGCTCTGCAAAAATTTCATTATTATGTTTATAGCAAATCAATTAAATTGTTCTGTGATCACCAAGCCTTAAGCTTCCTATTAACCTGCAAACTATTACATGCCACACTAGCCCGTTGGGCATTAGTACTACAGGAAAACAATTTAAAAATTAAGTACATAAAAGGGAAAGATAATGTCATTGCGGACGCTTTATTACGTCTACCAGTAGGCATGTCACAGCTAGGTGAAATTATCGAGCGAGCGTCAGAATGTAAAGTTTTATTAATGAGGTCACAACCATATCCTCGCGAATATTTCCACCTGTGCAAGAATTGTAGGACAGCTGCAAGACGAAGATCATACTTGGACGAAAGTGAAACGATCACTAATATTAGAGCAAGCTAACAGCAAAAATTCGCGGTACAAAGTGCAGAACAACATATTGTACCACAGAAATGACACCGCTTCAGATAATTGGTGCGTGTGTATTCCGTACAATTACATACAAAATTTTATGTGGTACACGCATTACGCATGGGGACATGTAGGAATACAGAAGTGTGTAGCAATAATACAAAGATACAGTTACATTCCGAATAGTAAACGTGTGGTGCAAAGGATATTAAGAACGTGTGACGTTTGTCAGAAAGCTAAAGCCAACAATAAAAGCAACAAAACAGAACTGCATCCAGTTATTCCGATACAGCCATTTCAAATTGTGTCAGTGGACCTCGCAGGACCATTACCTACGGCTCGTGGTGGAATGAAATATATATTAGCTGTTTACGACACCTTTACTAAGTATGTGAAATTGTTTCCAATGAAAATCGCTATTGCCAAACAGATGATACAACGCATATCAAAAGAATTCATACCGAAAACAGGAAAACCACTAAACGTTCTATCAGACAATGCTAGATATTTCACTGGTCAACTGTGGAAGGAGTTTCTACGTGACCAAACCATAAAGCATATATTAGTTGCACATTTCCACCCAGAAGCAAGTCCCGTAGAGAGAATTTTCCGGGAACTCAACAGATTTATCCGAACATATACTCATCAGCAACATACAAAGTGGCCGGAATTGTTACCCTTCTTTGAAAATATACGCAACAATCTACCTCATCCAGCTGCCGGATACACGCCCAATGAGTTATTATTTAGTACTGCAGAACTAAATGAATGGATCACGCCGCTACCAAAATTGCTGCGTACAGATAAAAGGCAAGAGGATAAAATAAAGGACGCCATCAGCAACATGACGAGCTGCGCTAGTCAACGAAAGAGTCGATATGAGAAGGCAATAAAATGGACAGTCCCATATCAGATAAACGACTTAGTTTTGATAAGAAACCATCCTAAGTCTTCACTCATAACAAAGAAGAACAAGAAATGGCAAATGCTGTATAACGACCTTTTAAAATTATACAAATACCGCATGGTTGTAGCTACCTCATAGCTGATGTGGTGAGCGGGAAGATCAAAGGATTGTATCCCTATAAGGACTTAAAGAAATTTGTGGTACCTGACAATAGGACATGAATGGTTTACCGTATTTTTGTGTAATATGTAGGTTTTGCACAGACTTCAATACATATTTTTGTGTAGTTGTAAGAATTTTATGTTTTGTTTGTGCTTAGTATGTAAGATGTTTGGTCTTTATGTCAAGGAATGATTTACACATCATCCTTCAAAAATGAGTAAAAAGAAGCTAAAGGACCATCAGTCGAATGACAGAATTTGTTTAGAAACATAATCAGTAAGCGTAAGGTGTTTTTTAGTGGTTTTTAGAGTTAGTAACTATAAATTTTATTATGCTGTGTGATAAATGTTTATTTAAGGAATGCACTAAATATTCTAATCTGTCACATGAAAAATGAACAGAATGGTGTATGCAAAAGACTGTGCACATACCATGTGACATCTGTGATGCTGTGCTTTGACCCTAAAAGAGAAAGTATAAGCATCTAGCCACAATATTTGAGATTAAATAAGAGCTCTACTTTAGAGCCTGTTTTTGAGAGTTGCAAACCTTTTATAGGATACGCCATTACGCTAACAGCTTATGGAGCAAGCACATGCGCAGTGGTCCTAACCCCCAAATGAATATACCCTATGACAAATTTATTAATGCTAAAATATAAAAGAATTGCAAGTCAGGCCAGAATACGTTGCATGTATGATGTAACACTTAATTGTATGCAATAACAGAACAAAAGTGATTTTGCTTTGTGAAATTTCATTGTAACATGTTGTGTAAACGAACAGACATCTGTGTCACTATGTGATATAAAAAAACCAGTAATCGTGTAATACAATTGTATTAAAGTCATGCTGTAAGCAATACTAACAGGAACTATAATAGTGTGTTGGTATTCGCGGAGGAAGTGTGAACTTTGAGAACTGTATAAGTCATCAACTTGGACAGTGAACAATTATGTGCTGTACAACTGAAAAAAAAATTAACGCGAGGTACAAACATTAACAAAACATATATGTGTGCAGTGACCGAAAACACAAAACTGTGATCAGTGTGTGTTCGAAACTGTACAGACAACATTTTTAGTTTGGATGCTACCTCCTGTGCACCAACAATTAATATGACGTCACGGATCACGTAGTAGGACGTTACTGCAATGGCAACTACGGTGGAACGCCGTCAAAGAAAAATTGTGAAATATAAATATTCCTTACGAAGAGATGACAACAGGGATGTGCAGTGCTTACTTCAGCATCATATCTCCTGCATCATTCAGCGCCAGTACGTGCAATCGAACACGAAAATACCAAGTAACTGAGCCTGTGCCTCGATTATGCAATAATGTTAACTAATCAATTCTTACCCACAGCCATAACATCTTACAAAATCCGTTCTATAACATATGTGCATTTGTTTCATGATTTGCACGAGTCAACATCCTCTCCCGTGCTGAAAACTTTAACGAGCGGTGCGCAACAATGCAGACGCACCACGCAGACAAATAACGTCGTTCCGTACTCCACAACCTGACCGCCGGCTACAGACAAGAAAGAAGACAACAATTTCCAGCCTACGCTCCATGGCAACGGGCACGAGGCATCGCGGTAGCGACATACAGCGTCATCCACACCACACGAAGAGAAATGCGCCGACAAAAATTTAAAAAAAAACTCAAAATATTACCAACACAATATAAAAAAAATTTGACGAACACTTTCATATAAAAACTATATGTTTGTTTCTTTTTCAGAAAATTTTATATTTCATGTAAATACTTCTAATACTAAAACATGTAGAAGCAAGTTATATAAGTAACACAAAGGGTTAAATCTATCAGCTCTGCCGAGGTTTTTCTGGGGTTTCCCTGCGGCCCTCGTCCAAATGGAAGAGCTTGTTATATTGCAACTGTCCCCAGCCATGTTATGAAAAAAGACTCTAAATGAATGTGTACCCATGACCAAATACACGGTAAAGTGAACTGAAAGTGACCAACGAACGAAAGAAAAGTGACACTCGTGGTCTACAAGGACCAAACATTCAGTAGTGTGTTCCTTGTAATAACACTAACTGTAAAATTATACAGTATAGATCGATAAATGCAGAAAAGACATTATTTTTATTGAATGAGATTATAATGTGATTATCTTTGTAAGAGTATAAAATACAATGCAATGCTCATTCTTCTGTCTAGTCTGTTTTGTTCTGTTCGTTCTGGTGTTAGCTGGAATAAGGTACGCAAGCTATTGTGCTGCGCTAGCATTTGTTTCTGTCGTAAAGTAACTGCAAATATTTAATGGTGTAAACTGTGTCCTAGTAAGAATATATTAGTATAAAATGATCTCCGTGTGTTATTTCAAGAACCTACGCCACATTTACCTTATGAAAAGAATATTTAACGAA
The DNA here is from genome assembly GCF_023864275.1 of Schistocerca cancellata. Lineage (NCBI taxonomy): Eukaryota > Metazoa > Arthropoda > Insecta > Orthoptera > Acrididae > Schistocerca > Schistocerca cancellata. The sequence continues at coordinate 711,285,558 of NC_064630.1, forward strand.
AATTATTTAGCATATTTCCAGCTGCTGCGGAGAGAGTAACATCTATTAGTATAAAATGATCTCCGTGTGTTATTTCAAGAACCTACGCCACATTTACCTTATGAAAAGAATATTTAATGAAAATTATTTAGCATATTTCCAGCTGCTGCGGAGCGAGTAACAGTGATCTCTGACTGTTAACAATTAGCCGCCATTACGCGGTATATTTAAAAATATTTTGTCACAGAACAGTGTCTGATAGCCGGAGCGGAAGAAATTATGTTAAAATATTCAGTGAGATTAATTGAAGGAGTCCAGTGAAATAATTTTATTAAAACTTGTCTATTTTCTGTGATAGTAATAATTTCAGAGCTGAGTAATACTACGCTAATGCATTTACAGTAATTTGTAGGGAGCCTGGCGCTCGGTAAAACCAGATACAATACGTAATTGGCAACCTACGAAATTCATTATTTTGCTTATTATATCTCTTTTGTATTTTTCGAAAGCTAAACGTAAAAACTAACTTCACTAAAAATCAGTAACCGATCACGATAAATCAAAGGACAAACCAATTTACTAGGAGAGTGTTTCCTCTAAATAAATAGTTACATTTTTTTAAAGAGATATAATACCTGGAAACCGTAACGGCAGCCGCAGGGGATCGGACTCGCAGTTTCAACACGCCGCGGCTACAGCTTTCAACAAAAGAAACGTCAACTTTGTTACATCTGTTGTGTGTGTGTAGTGAAAGACTGAGAAACATGGCAAGTGATAAAGATTTTGTGAATACGGTGAAGGAGGAAGAACTTTTATTCAGAGTGAGTGCTTAACACACTAGCACACCTGAACAGAGAGAAGGAGTAGATGTTAAAATAAAAGGGGATGTTTTTGATGATATTTCTATAATATTTACGAACAGTGGAATTGAGTCTGCTTCAAGTATGTCTGTTAAAATAACTAGTGGGGATAATACTAATTCAAAAAGTGACATCAAGCAGTAACTCAGTAACGATCAGGTGTGTGATGATAGTGTTGGGAATGTTACTGAATCAAATGTATCAAATGTGGATACCAAATTTGGTATAGTGCCGGTGGAACAAGGTAAACAAGATACAAAAATGGAACTAGGAAGTATGCATAAAATGTTTGCCGCTTTAATGGGCTCTGTATAAGGACAAACTGAAAAAATTATTAGTAAACTTGGCAGTGGCTTTAATTACAAAATTAGTAAACTTCACAGTGGCTTTAGTAAAAAAAATTAGTGAACTTAATAGTGGGTTTAATGAAAAACTTGAAAAGCAGACAGCTGTTTTAAAAGAAATGTGGGAAAATGAATTGAAGTCATTATAAAATAAAGTACATGACAAAATTTCTCGAGTTCAGAATAATTGCAAAAGAGCTGTTAGCATTGTAAGAGGTGAATTAACAGAGGCTTTGAAAAGAGTTGCTATTGGAAACAAACAAAGAGTAGATGAAATTAAAGAAGGTATACAAAAAGTACACTTTAAAATAGCGGCTGTAGAATCTGTATGTGAAACTGATTACAAAGTGTTAGCCAGTAAAATCAGTTCTGAATCTGACAAATGTATGAATGAAGTAAAAACTGTCAGAACGAGTCGATGAGTCTGAAAAAAATGTTCTTCAGCTAACTAACAAAGTAGAAGAGGTGGAAAGTAGGTTGAATGAGCTTGACAGTAGGCTATGCCAAGTTGAAACTAACCTCAAACATGGAATTAACAGTAGTGAATGTAGTTTTGTGGTAGAATAATCTGAAATTTCATATGTCACTAACAGACAGTTTTTACGTTTTGATCCAATAGGAAATGTGCATCCAAAAGAATTTTGGAATGATTTTGAAGGTGTGTTACCTAGTTTGTGGTCAGACAAACAAAAAATAGGTTTTATTACGTCAAAATTCTTACGAGAGACCAGAACTTGGGAGGTTATTGCTACTGAACAGTACAATACTTCGGATAAATTTAAAGAGGCATTTTTGAAAGAATATTGGGGTATAGCCAAAACAAATGGCGTTATTAAATAGCTTCTGGGAGGGGGAAAAGTTTAATCCCAGAGGGGAAAGTGTAAAAAAGTTCGCGTTAAAGTGGATGACAAATTTCTTATACTTAAACAACAAACTCGAGCCAGAGCAAATTGTTATGGGTTTGGAAGGTAAACTGCCTATGCACTGGCGGAACAAACTTATTTCAGCGCCGAGAGATGATGTGCGTAAGTTCATTAGTCATTTGGAGAGGGTTGAGAATTTATTGCATGGGGAGGAATATGCAAATCGTAATGACAGACCACCAAATGATGCAGGAAAGCGACATAATGTAAACATTAACAGAATTGCCGTGTTCCGTGGAAACGGCAGGTTCAAAATGGTTCAAATGGCTCTGAGCACTATGGGACTCAACATCTTAGGTCATAAGTCCCCTAGAACTTAGAACTGCTTAAACTTAACTAACCTAAGGACATCCCACACCCATGCCCGAGGTAGGATTCGAACCTGCGACCGTAGCAGTCCCGCGGTTCCGGACTGCAGCGCCAGAACCGCTAGACCACAAACGGCAGGGGCAGAGGTGACGGGAGGTGGCGCTATCCTGCATATGATAGGCGAAGCAATGGGAAACAGGTGCATGATTATCGATCGTATTCTCCAGTGCGAGAGAATGATGTTGCGCAAAGGCAGCAGCAGAGAGGGGTAAACGTAAGGAAGGACACCGAATTACAGAATCCGTCAAACTAAATGCCGTCTGTGAAAGGGCATTTACCAGACGGGAAGTAGTAGTTTGCGCCCGCTAGCAAAACCTTTTGTATGTGTTAGTAGTAACCTGACAGGGACTGTAAGGAAGGAACAGGAGAAGGTAGTAGCAACAGACGAAACGAGTTACATAAAAATCTATACGTTTATTGGAGGTGTAGAGGATCTTTTGGGAAGACATAAACAAGATAATGACTGTATTGTAGACGAGAGGGGTGGAGTATTAGTGGAATATGTGTCAGAATTCGACTGCAAGAAAGTGGCTAGCAACCAAGTTGAAGTTGAGTCATGTTCTGAGAAAGGAGAAAGTACAGAGGCTGCAGAATTATAGGAAATTACTGGTGCCAATGTGGAGGAAATATTAGCGTCTATAAATGATGATATTTGTGAGGTTATTAGGGAGAAGCACGAGGATGGTGACAAAAATGGGGGTCGACTAGTTAATAGTGGAGAAAGGGAAGAGAGAGAGAGACTATAATGGAGAATAGCGAAGCACCAGAAGGGAGTTTTGAGTTGTCACTAGTGAATAGAATACTTAGTACGGGGGAGAAAAATAGTGAAGGTGATTGTGCAAGAATCTGTGTAATTTCCGGAAACAGGTAAGGTTTCGATAGAAGAGAGGTTGTGAACGAGTTGTTAGAGGAGGGTGCTGATACTAGCAAGGAAAGGAAAAGATTGACTCAACCAATAATTAGTCTGCAGGTGTGTGATGAAGAGGTACAGTGTTTAGTAGATACAAGTAGTGATTTATGTGCTGTAAGTAAAGGTTGGTTAGAATCATTGCAAAAAGGGAATGGTGTTGTCGTTATGCCAGTAACGGGGGTACAGATTATTGTAGCTACTGGAAAAGTGAAAAAACCTGTTAGACATGAAGTTCTGTTACCAGTGAAAATAAATGGGGTGTAAGTATTCCATAACTTCCTTATAATTCCTGATCTGTGTATAAAAATGTTGATTTGTGTAGATTTCTTTAACCATTACAAAGGGAGATTAAATTTTAATGAAAGTGTAATAGTTTTTGAAATAAATGGTAAAGATGTGGTTGTGTCATTTTTTCGAAAAGACTATGTGACCGATGAAGAAGTAGCCAGTATTCCAGTTAGGTGTTGTAGAAGGACAGAGAATTTGGGGGACTACAATGAGTATGGAGATGATGTGGGGGTGGACCCTGAGGAAATGTGGGTGGTACAAGTAAAAATAGAGCAAAAAGTGAAAGAGGTGCCAGATTTAGAGGAAGATCAAAGGGACCGGTTAAGAGTAGTGTTAGTAGATCATAAAATCTTTTTTTTTTTGATAAACCTGGCTTAGTCAAGGATAATGAATCTATCTTCTGTAATATTGTTCTCTATCAGGGAAGGTGGCTTTGTAGGTGTAAGATGGAGTCATGAGATTAAGATGAAGTAAATTTTGTGGTGAGAGACATGGGGGTCAGTTTGTGATTTAAGGCTGAGTGACATGTAGAAATAGGAGAATAACCAGACGTGACAAGGGCAGTTAGTGAAGGAGATCTAGGTAAAGAATATTTTTTTACGAGTGGAGTATGAATGAATGTGGAGAATATATGTATATTTTGTAAATACAATTCTTGATTTCTGTTACATAGTGGTGAAACTATGAGGAAGAAGTGATAAAAAGAAACACTACATAAAAAGTGATAACTATGTACTATAAAAATTTTTCTAAATAATTGCTTTATAGGAAATGTGTTTTTTACCATTAAATATTTTCAAGTTGAGAGAAAGTTAAACAGAAAAAACTTTGCTTGCAAATTCATTAAGTTTTGGGAAAATAAGTAAATTTAAGAACAGATTTTCGAATAGATTTGATCTTGCTGAAAGTAAGCAATACTCCGTTAATTTTATTTCATTTTAATTCAAGTTAAATTAAATAATAAAAAATGTAAATAAACTCCGATACTATAAGTAATTGTATATTACGATGCATATAAAGCAAGTAGGCTTAGACGGAGGTATGGTTTCAGGGACAGCAACGCATGTAAACCATGGATGGACCAATAAGTGGAGAACGGAGGTGTGTTATGGACGCTACAATGCATGGTGAAATACTCAAGACTCGCGGAAAAATGTGTGATATAGAGGTGATAGATACGTGCAGTTTTATTTTAAGGTAGGACAAAATACTATTATTAAATAGTAGGACACCAACTACAGTGCATGAAAAAAGACATTCAAAAAGTAAACGTACAAAATTAAAAAAAAAGTTAGGAATGTTTTTGAGACATTTGCAAAAAACGTTTTCAAGTAAGAAAGGATTATTATCAAAGAAATTAAACATTTTAGACTACGTTAGCTATAGAGATTTGTGATTTTAGTCTATGAGAATGAGAGTATTTTTGTGAAATATTATGTAACTTTAAGTCAGTATCGATATTAGTACAATTTTCAAATATTTTGGAATCAAATTTTGTAACCATAGGGGGTGTGAGGCGTAGCGCCATATAACGATTTTGCCTTGGAGGCGTTTAAGTAGGAGCTGTGTCTCAGAGCTGGATTGTGACAGATGGTGACACGAGACTGGACGCGCACGTAGTTTATGTATCAGCCGATAAAGGAGAATATTGGATAGGGGGACTGTGATTTTAGTTTCGATTGTGACCACTAGAGTGCATAAAGTAATTTAATGTTTTTCATAAACTGTTCTAGTATTTTCATAAAGTGTTATTGTCTTTTTGTGTAGGTAAAATGTTATAAATGTGTTTTAGTAGTATGAATAATGCGTGAGTGTGGTTTAAGGTTAATATGAAGATAATTGTTTAACAAGTTATGTAGTAGGATATAGTATGAAGGTTAATATGAAGATAATTGTTTAACGAGTTATGTAGTAGGATATAGTATGGGAACATTTCGAAGAAGTATGGATATGGACAAAGGGGATTTTTGTGGAATAGATTCGTGAAGTAAGTTTATTGTAAAGGGAAAGTTAATCAGGTATAAATAACAATAGTAAATAACTTTATGCATAAACAAAACATCAGCATATTAGATAATTACGTCGGTAAAAAGTGCATTCGTTAGGTTTACTATTTTGCGATTGGTTATTGATGAAAAGCGCGGACTGAGGCGGGAGAGTGTTGTTTTGCTATTGGCTGTTGAGTAAACTGACCAATGGTAAAGCAACATTCTTCGCGCGCCTTTCTCTGCTGGTAGAGAAGACTTAGAGTATTCTAGGGAAGAGTCGAAGCCTAGACATGAAAGAGATCGGACGTGTGCAGTAGTAGTTCCGATGGAAACGATAAGTTGCCGGATCTAGCAGTGTTTCGTACATCAAAAGTGTTGGGAAGTGACGGCATAATTATTCCGATGTGTGTGTAGAAATTTCGGAATTTTTAAGTGAATTTTGTGACGACAAAAGACATATATTCCTCGTGGCGTATTGAGCAGGTCGGTGGCAAAAAACTGTGACTGCATTAGGTACCGACAGTCTTAATATTTGGCGAGCATTCTCAATCAAAAACAATCAGTATTTTTGTAGCTATTACGTTTTTGGGAAATGCAACACCATAAACTTGCTAACGTGAGTGAAAGGGATTGCGAGTGACTGTGTTAAGACTTGCACGGGCTTGGCAGTGATACTTGTTCACCTAAGTTTTAGAATATATTAATTGAGGACAAAATTTCCAACCTTTCATTTCGTGTTTCTCCCGAAACGTAGATTAGTGACTTTAATTGCAGCCTGGTTCACGTCAAAGTACAGTAGGTTTCACGCGGCTTTCCTACTGATGATCTTCTGAGACAATGTTCACAGGTAGGTGCAGGTCCGTCGTAAAGGGACGGAAAGAACCGCGCCGCTGCAAGGTGGTTAACAAAAATAAGGAAACACTAAAAACACAACACGTTACCATGCCTAACACGGTACATGAAACCTGTTGACATTCGAAACAGCTTCCAGTAGTCTCGGAATTGGTACATACACGTAATGGATGGTTTTTAAGTGAACTTTATACCATATTTCCTGGAAAACATGGGTAAGTTCACGTAACGATCATGATGGTAGATGGAGTTCATGTGCCGTTCTGTCCGAAGTAAACCACACTGACTCAATAATACTGATATCCAGTGACAGTGGTGGGCAGGGGAGATGACACAATTCATCCTCATGCTCACAATCTACTTCAGTAATCTGCATTGTGACTTAGCGAGTGGAGTTATTTCGCTTTCCTTTTTTTTTTTTTTTTTTTTTTTTTTTTTTTTTTTTTTCTCTCCATTTCGCCAGCACGAGTGGCTGGCATTGTCAAAGTTTCGCCCCCATTGATGGTGGTGGACCGCAGCCTAGCTCGCGGCCGCAGACTGTACTCATAAGTGCCTGGCGCGCCAACGTCCAAGGGCTTCTCCGCGGTTATTTCCGGTGTGGTTCCCTTGCTAACTGCGACGGGCGTTTGCTGCAGCCAAGAACCGTTTACCTTGAGCTTTCTTCTTTATTGCTGAAGCTATTTTAGCGTTCGTGTATTTTTATAGATTCTCTGAACAAGCGGGTATATTAGCTCTTCTCTACAGCCAGAACTTCAGTGCTGGCGAATTTTACTACGTGGTCGGTCTCACACAACGCATGCACTGCCACAGCCGATTTCTCCAAATGTCCGAACCTGTAATGTCGCTTATGTTCCGAGATCCTAGTGTTGATTGATCGTCCAGCCATTCCAACACAAACATTTCCACATGTGCATGGTACGCGGTACATTCCCGGCATTGCACGCGGGACCCTTTCCTCCTTTGCCGTTATGAGACAGTCTTTGATCTTCTCTGTCGGCTTGTCAATAGCAGTTACGCTGTGTTTGCGCAATACACGCCCTTTTCTGCTCGTCAGAATGGCAGAAAGTCCGTATCAACATTTCTTTTTTCTGGATTGTCACTTCGCGGAGTTTTTGGCTTTGTTAAACTTTTAATACTACATGTAGACAACCCCTTGCTCATCAGAACACTTTCCAAATGTTTTATTTCTCTTCTGAGGTGTTGCGCCTCACTTACTCGTCTTGCTCGCGTAACGAGCGTATTAATCATGCCTCTCCTCTGGCTCAGGTAATGATTTGATAGTTTGTGCAGGTATCAGCCCGCGTGTATCAGTTTTCGAAGGACACTGTATATCAGTGTTTCATCATCACTTGTGGCCAGCACATCTAGAACTGGCAGTTTTTTGTCCTTTTCTACTTCCTCGGAATATTTTATGTTAGCATGGAGGTTGTTCATGTGTATTAGGAAGACAGAGCTGTTCTCGACCTTGGCTTCACACAACGCAGGTATCATCGACGTATCTGTACCACACCTTAAATTCATTCACAATGTGCCAAGTCCAGTGCCTGTGCTTCGAAATGTTCCAGAAGAAGCTGGCCACCACTGGACTAAGAAGACTACCCATGGCTACACATTCCATCTGTTCGTAGAGATTGCCATTCCACGCGAAATAGCTAGTGGTGAGACATGCATGAAAGAGCTTTGTGATGTCTTGCGGGAAAATGGAACCGATGTGCTCCGGAGAGTCGCTTTTCTCCGTGACCGAATTCGTACAACACTGAGAGGCTTGGCATGATTGGATGACAAACTTTTCGACATATCCTATCAACTATGTAGCACTATGCATCGAGACGACCGGAACAAGATTGACAGCATTACCCACAGGGGCATGCATAACGAACTCGAGCGGTGCACTGAGCGACAGAAGAAAGAGTTTGAAAGATGCCGGAAGCAGACTGACAAGGTGATTTCCGACATGTCGCGCACAGTGGTCAACCTCACTGAACTACAACTAACGGAAGAGGAAGTATGCGTCCTTCAAAAAGGAGGTAATTTTGCTATCATCCCGAGGACTATACCGTCAGAAGACGTGATTGCTAGTACCGAAGCGACCATTGTGAAGGAGCGTACGAAATACGCATTGAAACAGGCAGGATACTGTGCCGAGCAAAACCACCAACTTGCAACCTGAAGAAAGGAAAGATACAAGTTATTAAGCACCTCAACGCCGACAAGAGTATATTGGTACTGTCTGCCGATAAGGGAAATACCACCGTCGTAATCAAGACCGAAGATTGTGACCAGAAGATCCGGGACGTATTAGATCCGACGAGGTATCGAAATCTAAGCGCAGATCCGACGCCGCTATCGCGCCAAATACGAATCGGTTAGTCTATGTGTTCTCTCTATCGCAGGACATACACAGGAACCTGTGCAACACAGAAGCCCTACCACTTCGGTTGTACGGATTACCTAATGTCCATAAGAATAACTTTCCACTAAGACCGATTGTTAGCGCTCCTGGCTCACCAACCTACGAAAAGGCAAAACATTGGCCTCTCTGCTCTACCTGCACAGGGGGAAGACTGACACATAAATAAAGGACTCATGACATTTCGCTGAAAAGTGGTGTTTCTTTCTTTACGAAAGTGCCACTCAGTTACTCTCTAGAACACGTCGGTTCCATTTTCCCGCAAGACATCGCAAAGCTCCTTTCGTGCATGTCTCATCACTAGCTTTCTCACGTGGAATGGCGACTTTTACGAACAGCTGGAAGGCATCGCCATGGGTAGTCCTCTCAGTCCTGGTGGAACTTCTTCACGGAAAATTAGAAGCACAGGCACGGGATTTGGCATCTTTATACCTAAGGTGTGGTACAGATACGTCGATGATACATCCGTTGTGTGGAGCCATGCTGCAAGATGACTCGGTGACTTCCTAGGACACATGAACAGCCTCCATGCTAACATAAAATTTACCATGGAAGTAGGAAAGGATAGAAAACTACCGTTTTTAGTGGCGCTGGTCTCAAGGAATTGTGAAAGCTTGGTACACAGCGCTTATCGAAAACCGGCACACACGGACCGATACATGCACGATCTATAAAATCACCACCCGAGCCAGAAAAAAGGCATGATTAATACGCTGGTAATGCGAGCAAGACGAATGTGTCAGCCACGGCACCTCGGATGCGGAATACAACACTTGCAAAATGTTTTGAGATGCAATAGGTAATCCACAAGTTATATTATAACTGAGGCAAAGACTCGGCGAAGTGACAAATCAGAGAAAGAAATGTCGGGTACGGCCTTTCTGCTATGCAGTCACAGAGTGACGGACAGAATCGGCCGTATATTGTGCAAACACGGCGTAACTGCTAGTTACAAAGTGACAAAGAAGATCAAAGCTTGTTTTAGGTCGGCACAGGAGAAAAGGGACCCACTTGCAATGGCTCTGGCTCTGAACACTATGGGACTTAATATCTGAGGTCCTCAGTCCCCGAAGAACTACATAAACCTAACTAACTTAAGGACATCACACACATCCATGCCCGAGGCAGGATTCGAACCTGCGACCGTAGCAGTCGTGCGGTTCCGGACTGAAGCGCCTAGAACCGCTCGGCCATCGTGGCCGGCCCACTTGCAATGTCGGGAATTCATAGCATACCACGCACATGCGCAAAAGTTTATGATGGAACGGCAGGACGGTCAACGGACACCTGGATCACAGAAAATAAGTGACATTGCAGGTTGAGGCAGGTGGAGAAATCGGTGTGGCAGAGCACGCGCTGTGTAAGACCGACCACATAGTAAAATTTGCCGACATCGAAGTTCTGCTTGTAGAGACGAGGTAGCACACTAACTTGTTCAGAGGAGCTCTACAAACGCAAAAACACCAGATTAGTTTCAACAATAAAGAAGAAAGCCTCAAGATAAACGGATCCTGGCTTCCAGTGCTGCAGGGAACGCCCGTCGGAGGTAGGAAGAGAAGTGCACCGGAAACAACCACGGGGAAGCCCTGGGACGTTGGCGCCCCAGGTCGTACTCGTATAGTCTGCGGCCGCGAGCTCGGTTGCAGTCCACCACCAGCAATCAGGGGTGAAGCTTTGAAAATGCCAGCCACTTGTGCTGTCAAAACGTCACAAAGTTATCAGACGAACGTCGGCCAAAGAACCAATGACAGACGCCAAGAGGCAGTTTGTCAACAAGCTTACAAATTTTAAATTTGTTTTCCATTAATCGGTCTTACAAATGATTTGGTGCGCCCCGTCACGAATTCCTCTCCTGTGCTAACCTCTTCATTTCAGAGAATCACTTTCAGCATACGTCCTGAGTCGTTTGATGGATGCATCCAACATTTGTCTTCCTTTAGAGTTTATACCCTCTGCAGCTACCTCTAGTACCGTGGAATTTATTCCCTGATGTCTTAACGGATATACTATCATCCTTTCGGTTCTTCTTGTATTGTTTTCCATATAATCCTTCCATCTCAGATTCTGCTTGGTACCTCCAAACTCCTGACCTTATCAGTCCACTTAATTTTCAACATTTTTCTGTAGCACCATGTCTCAAACGCTTCGATTCTCTTCATTTCCGGGTTTCCCGTATTCCATGTTTCATTACCATACAATGCTCTACTCTCAACGTACATGCTAATAATTTATTCCTCAGATTAAGAAATTTTCTCGGCCAGGAATGCCCTGTTACCCAGTGTTTGCTTTTGATGTTCTCCTAGTTTCGTCCGTCATTGGTTATTTTGCTGCCTAGGTATCAATATTCCTTAAGTTCGTCTTCTTCCTGTCCATCAGTCCGGATGTTAAGTTTCCCACTGTTCTCACTTCTGCTTCTTCTTATTAATTTCTTCGACTGACTGTCTGTCCATATTCTGTAGTCATTAGAAAGTTCATCTCATTCAGCAGATCCTATAATTCTTCTTCATTGCCACTGGGGACAGCAATATCATCAGCGAATCTTAACATTGAAATCCTTTCACCTCGAATTTTAATTCCACTCTTGAATACTTCTTTTAAATCAATGAAGGGGTTGTTAAGTTGATTTTGCGATAATTCGCACACTTGTCGGCTCTTGCATTCTGGATGATACTTTTCCAAAAGTCAGATGGTATATATTCTACACGCGAATGTGAGTAGTCGTCTTGTTGCTACTTCCCCAAATGATTTTAGAAATTCTGATGGTATGTTACCTATCCCTTCTGCCTTAAGATCAAAACTCGTTTAACCTCTGATTCTGATTCTTGATATCCTGTCTCTTCTTCAACGACTCCTGTTTCTTCATCTATCACGTCAGACAAATCTTCCTTTTCATAGATGTCTTTAGTGTACTCTTTCCACCTATCCGCTCTCTCCTCTGCATTTAGCAGTCGAATTCCCGTTGCCCTCTTAATGTTACCACCCTTGTTTTTAATTTCACCGGAGGTGTTTTGACTTTACCAAGAGCTGAGTTAGTTCTTTCGACAATCATTTCTTTTCCGATTTCACCACACGTTTCAAGCAGACATTTCATCTTAGCTTTTCCACACTTCCTGTTTATTTCATTTTCCAGTGATTTTTAATTCTGTATTCCTGAATTTTCCTGAACATTTTTATACCACCTTTTTTCATCAGTCAAATGAAGTGTTTCTTCTGTTACCTATGGTTTCTTCGCAGATACTTTCCTTGTATCGATGTTTTATTCCAAAATCTGTGACACCTCTTTTCAGAGATGTCCATTCCTCTTAACTGAAGTGCTTTCTGAGCTATTTCTTATTGCAGTATCTATAGCATTAGAGGAATTCGAGTGTATGTCTTCATTTCTTAGTACTTCCGTCTTCCACCTTCCTGACTAATCCCTTAAATTTCACCCTACAGTCTACATTTCATCACTACTAAATTGTGATGAGAGTCTATTTCTGCTCCTGTGAACGTCTTACAATCAAGTATGTGAATTCGGAATCTCTGTCTGAGCATGATATAACTGAAATCTTCCCGTATCTCGCGGCCTTTTCCAGGTACACCTCCACCTCTTCTGATTCTTGAACAGAAGAACCGCTATTACTAGCTGAAATTTATTGCAGAACTCAATTAGTCTTGCTTCTACAAAATTGTTAAGGCTTTCGTGGCCAATTGTTGACAACCTGCCTATTAGCTTCTGTCTCGGGTTCTTCGGCCGACGTTCATATAATGATTTTTCTGACGTTTCGCCAGCACGAGTGGCTGGCATTGTCAAAGCTTCACCCTCCATTGCCGGTGGTAAACTGGAGCCGAGCTCGCGGGCGCAGACTATATGTACCTGGCGCGCCAACGTCCGAGGGCTTCTCTGCGGTCATTTCCGGTGCGGTTCTTCTCTTGCTACCTGCGACGGTCGTTCGCTGGAGTACGGGAAGCCAGGATCCGTTTACCTTAAGGCTTTCCTCATTCTTGCTCAAACTGTTCGCGTGTTTTTGTATTTCTACAGCTTCTCTGAACAAGCGCGTGTGATAGTGCTTCTCTACAGCCAGAACTTCCGTGTCGGCGAATTTTATTACGTGGTCGGTCTCATTCAGTGCGTGCTCTGCCACGGCCGATTTCTCCACTTGCCCCAACCTGCAATGTCGCTTATGCTCTTTGATCCTGGTGTTGATGGATCGTCCAGTCATTCCGACATAAACTTTTCCGCATGTGCATGGTATACGGTATATTCCCGACATTGCAAGTGGGTCTCTTTTCTCCTTCGCCGATCTAAGACACTCTTTGATCTTCCTTATCGGTTTGAAAATCGTCTATACGCCATGTTTGCGCAATATACGGCCGATTCTGTCCGTTACTCTGGGAATGTATGGCAGAAAGGCCGTACCCGACATTTCTTTTTCTGGTTCCTTACTTTGCCGAGTGTTTGGCTCTGTTACACTTCTAATATAATTTGTGGAGTACCCATTGCACCTCAGGACAGTTTCCAGGTGTTGCATTTCTCGTCTGAGGTGTTGCGGCTCACATATTCGTCCTGCTCTCGTTACGAGCGTACTAATTATGCCTCTCTTCTGGCTCGGGTGGTGGTTTGACAGTTTGTGCAGGTATCGGTCCGTGTGTGTCGGTTTTCGATACACGCTGTGTCCCAGGTTTTCGCCGTCCCTTGTGACCAGCACATCTAGAAATGGCAGTTTCTTGTCCTTTTCTACTTCCATGGTAAATGTTATGTTGGCATGGAGGCTGTTCAAGTGTCTTAGGAAGTCACCGAGCTGTTCTTCACCATGGCTCCACACCACGAAAGTACCATCGACGTACCTGTACCACACCTTAGGTTTGCAAGTCGCCGAGTCCAGTGCCTGTGCTTCGAATTGTTCCATGAAGAAGTTGGCCACCACTGGACTGAGAGGACTACCCATGGCAACGCCTTCCAGCTGTCCGTATGTCCGCCGCAACACGGAACCAGCGCAACACAGAGGCCCTACCACCTCGGCTGTATGGATTACCCAAGATCCATAAGAACAACGTTCCACTGAGACCGATCGTTAGCGCTGCTGGATCATCGACATATAAACTGGCAGAACACTTGGCCTCTCTGCTCCAGCCACACGTGAGGAAGACCGACACATACATTGAGGACTCAGTACATTTCATTGAGAAGCTGAAGAAACTGAAACTTGCACCAAATGACATCTTGGTCAGCTTTGATGTTGTTTCGTTATTTACGAAATTGCCACTCAGTGACGCTCTGGAGCACAGCGATTCCATTTTCCCGCAGGTCATCAGAAAGCTCTTCCATGCGTGTCTCAACATGAGCTATTTCACGTGGAAAGGAGATTTCCACGAACAGCTGGAAGGCGTCGCCATGGGTAGTCCTCTCAGTCCAGTGGTGGACAACTTCTTCATGGAACAATTCGAAGCACAGGCACTGGACTCGGCGACTTGCAAACCTAAGGTGTGAAACAGGTACGTCGATGATACTTTCGTGGTGTGGAGCCGTGGTGAAGAACAGCTCAGTGACTTCCTAAGACACTTGAACAGCCTCCATGCCAACATAACATTTACCATGGACGTAGAAAAGGACAAGAAACTGCCATTTCTAGATGTGCTGGTCACAAGGGACGGCGAAAACCTGGGACACAGCGTGTATCGAAAACCGACACACACGGACCGATACCTGCACAAACTGTCAAACCACCACCCGAGCCAGAAGAGAGGCATGATTAGTACGCTCGTAACGAGAGCAGGACGAATATGTGAGCCGCAACACCTCAAACGAGAAATGCAACACCTGGAAACTGTCCTGAGGAGCAATGGGTACTCCACAAATTACATTAGAAGTGTAACAGAGCCAAACACTCGGCGAAGTAAGGAACCAGAAAAAGAAATGTCGGGTACGGCCTTTCTGCCATACATTCCCAGAGTAACGGACAGAATCGGCCGTATATTGCGCAAACATGGCGTAAAGACGATTTTCAAACCGACAAGGAAGATCAAAGAGTGTCTTAGATCGGCGAAGGAGAAAAGAGACCCACTTGCAATGTCGGGAATACACCGTATACTATGCACATGCGGAAAAGTTTATGTCGGAATGACTGGATGATCCATCAACACCAGGATCAAAGAGCATAAGCGACATTGCAGGTTGGGGCAAGTGGAGAAATCGGCCGTGGTGGAGCACGCACTGAATGAGACCGACCACGTAATAAAATTCGCCGACACGGAAGTTCTGGCTGTAGAGAAGCACTATCACACGCGCTTGTTCAGAGAAGCTGTGGAAATACAAAAACACGCGAACAGTTTGAACAAGAAAGAGGAAAGATTTAAGGTAAACGGATCCTGGCCTCCCGTACTGCAGCGAACGACCGTCGCACGTAGCAAGAGAAGAATCGCACCGGAAATGACCGCAGTGAAGCCTTGGACGTTGGCGCGCCAGGTACATATAGCCTGCGCCCGCGAGCTCGGCTCCAGTTTACCACAGGCAATGGAGGGTGATGCTTTGACAATGCCAGCCACTCGTGCTGGCGAAACGTCAGAAAAGTCATTATATGAACGTCGGCCGAAGAACCCGAGACAGAAGCCAATAGGCAGTTTGTCAGTCTTGCTTCTCTTACATTCCTAGTAAAAAGCCCATATTCTCACGTATCCCTATCTTCTACTCCTTGCTGTACAAGCGGATACCAGTTCCCCATGACTATTAGAGTTTCATCTGCCTTCGTACTGAACTACCGGTTCAATATCGTCATATACTCCTCTACCTCTCCGTCTTCAGCTTTCGACGACGACATGTGTACCTGAACTGTCCTTGTCGGTGTTGATTTGACGTCGATTCTGATGAGAACCACCCTATCACTGTTCACAGTAACTCATTCTCAGTCCTACCTTCGTATTCATAACGAATCCTACTGTCATTAAACCATACGCTACTGCTGTTGATAATATCCTATAGTCATCCGACCCGAAGTCATTGTCTTCTTTCCATTTCGCTTCATTGACCATCACGGTATTTAGATTGAGCCCTAGCGTTTTCTTTTCAGTTTCCTGGCTTAAATCACACGTACACACATCTAACATTTCACGCCCCGACTCGTACATCGTTGTACTTTCGTTGGGTATTCGATAATTTTCCTGTGATCACCTCTCTTTGGGCAGTCTCCTCCCGGAGATTCAAATTGGGGACCAATCCGGAATGATGACACTTTTTCAATTACAAGCCACATGACGTGTGTATGCACGTTGTTGTAGTTGTTGTGATCATTAGTCCAGAGACTGGTTTGATGCACCTCTCCGTGCTGCTCTACCCTATGCAACCTTCTTCATCTCGAAGTAATAACTGTATCCTAAATCCTTCTGAATCTGCTTGGTGTATTCATCTCTTCGTATCCGCCCCGGTACCTGAGTGGTCAGGGTGATAGAATGTCGAGCCTAAGGGCCCGGGTTAGATACTCGGCTGGGTCGATTTTCTCCGCCCACGTACTGGGTGTTGTGTTGTCCTAATCATCATCATTTCATCCCCATCGACGCGCAAGTCGCCGAAGTGGCGTCAAATCGAAAGCCTTGCACCCGGCGAAAGGTCTACCCGACGGGAGGCCCTAGTCACACGATATTTACATTTTTATATTGAAAGGTAACAGTACCACCCGACATTGCAAATAGGTACAACATTCTTCGTTATTGTTGTCAGTACAACATATTTTTGCTAATAATAACTCAATTTCAATTAATACAGCGAAGCCGGATACCAGAGTGGGAAAGAATAACAATTTATTTATTTAATTGATCACATGAGTACTCCTACAAATTAAATCCCTACATCTAGCTTGGTGAGATCTGAGAAATGAACGAATGCATGGTCGTCTGCTAACTGCAGATAGTGAATGTGAATATATGATCATCTTTGAGACGACCCTTTGATCACCTTTGGTAGACCCAAAGAGATGAAATTTACTGGAGCTTTGAGCGCCTCAAATGTGGCTGACCAATGGGTAGCATGGTCTTCCCCCACCTTGACGGAGGTGCGAGATGACCTGAAGAACGGCCATGTTTCAGCACTCTGGCGCTGGATCTAGTGTTGGTAAGACCTGTCTTAGGTGTGCTCCGTAAAGACAAAAGAGTGGAGACATGGTATGCATGTGAAATACTTAAGAGTAGTGTGGAATAATAATTTCTCTATTTCAGGAACTTTTGTGGGGAGAATTAAATGTCAGGCAGGTAATATTAAGGGGATCGTAGTAATCTTCGGAAGTGACCAACGGTCGCAATGAAACCACGTGTAGCAATAAGTTGAAATGCTTCCGAGTGCTTAAGTTAAGCTGAGTTACTAGCGTGTGTACTATAAGTTGAAATATTTAAGACATGGCGTGTGCAGGACCTGAAATAGAGACCAGTACTTCCACGTGGTGAGTACTGTGTGAGTCTCAATCTGTGTATGAGACAAAGGATAAAGAGAAGTACTCGTCCATGGTATCAGTTGAGAACTCGCGTGTGTGATGAATATGTTCTTAATATTACTTTTCGTGTTATGTTTCCGTGTGACGCTTGATTTAAACTATAATACTCTGGGAGAGAAACAAGGTGAGTCAGCCGCCAATCCAGAAACGCCACGTGGCTTCCATTGCACAGGAAGACGTGCATATATCCTCCAGAGTTCGTAGTAGGAAAGAAAAATTACGAAGTGGGACAGTGTCGTGTGAATCTGGGATAAATACTAATTGAAGTGTGAAAGCTAAAAGTGATGTAATTATAATGTTGTGACTATTCCTTGTGTTGTATTCCATGTTCCAGTGTGGTGTATGTTATGTAATTTAAGTATGTGTGGTTTGCATGGGAGAGTAGCAAGGTAGTTTCAGAGGTAGTGGGTTGTGCATGCTCCTTTTGTACCGCTTGGTCTGGAGGAAAGTTTCGTGATGATGGTGAGAGTCGAAGTGTGAGATCTAGCAAATGATCCACCATACTATCCAGAAAGTGCACTGTAGCATTAAATAATTACGAGACCATAAGATAGAGAATCACTAATGTAAAGCCATGCCCACTGGGCGGAATTTCGCGTGTGTTATTGTTGTAGGTTATAGAATTTGAGCATTTAGGTTATAGAATTTATCGGAATAAATAAGATAGTGAAAAGAAAGACATTGGTGGCCTTTTCCTTCGAATTGTATGTTGTCATGATATCCAGAATTTGTAATGTGTGCGCCGTTCATATTCAGTGCAATGGCCACGTGTTGATAAAAGCCGTTAAATAAGAAAGAAAATGTGGTATTGCTAGTGCGTAGTGAACAGTCAGTGTTGTGTAAATTACTAATAGTCAGATGTGCGTTTCCGTTGCGTAATATTCAAATAGGAGAATAATTTGTAACTTAATTGTGAGTACTAGAGCTCATAATCAGTCATTGAGAAATATGTATAAATCCACTCGCTTGGCAGACCACTCATCTTGCAGCCCGCACTGCTTGATGCCACAGTATGAGAAAGGGATGTGGGTGCCTCTCATAATTTCGACCCTGCCAGGATGTTGCTGTTAGGGTTTTCTGTTAAGATTTTTTTTGATTGAATATATTGTGATAGCGCTAAGAAGTAAAATCTTTTGTTTGCAATTTCTTTCTGGATTGGTGTGGATCTTTTATTTTTTTATGTAATTAATTGCTATATCGTCCAAGGCTGGAAGATCGTTTTATAATTTTTTTGCGTAATGTCCGTAGTAACTAGGTCACAGTCGAAAAGTGTGGTCACCATGGAGGAGAGTGATTGTGGGGTGAACGTAGCAGTGGAACAGGAAGTAGGTGTCGACCTTGGGTTAATGAGCGAGAACAGCAAACACTCGGAAGGAGCTGAATTGGTCAGCGGACCGCGACGAGGTGATCCTTTAGGCAGCGGACTTTGTCCACAAACGGGGGCTTTTCCCGACGAAGTGGGCGAGCGGGGACTAGGTGCGGTATGCAGTGAAAGTGTAGCTACCCTTAGCGAAGCTACGGTTTCTCAGGCGAGCGAGGTGAGCGCACCGATAGTAGCAAATGACAATGTGCTACTGCAGTATTTACAGAGAATGGACAGAGATAATAAGGAAAGATTGGAAGCGATGGATAAAAATAATAAGGAAAGATTGGAAGCAATGGATAAGGGAAATAAAGAGGCAATGAGGAAGCTACAAGCCGGCCGGTGTGGCCGTGCGGTTCTAGGCGCTTCAGTCTAGAACCGCGTGACCACTACGGTCGCCAGTTCGAATCCTGCCTCGGGCATGGATGTGTGCGATGTCCTTAGGTTAGTTAGGGTTAAGTAGTTCCCAGTTCTAGCGGACTGATGACCGTAGATGTTAAGTCCCATAATGCTCAGAGCCATTTTTTGAGGAATTTACACACAGTTATCGATGAGCGTCTGTCCGCAGTTGATAATCGGTTAGATAAGGGGGAGAAGAATCTGGGTGTGCTGAAGCAAGTATGTGACGCTGTGAAAGATAAAGCCAATAATTTGGAGGTACGAATAAGTGCAATAGAGAGTGATATTACAGAACGTAGGGACGTGTTGCCGGATGAGCGAATCAAAGAGATAGTCGAGGACTTACTTGCAGATAAACAAGGGGCATTAGACAGTGTGGAAGCTCAAGTCACCCGGCAGGAAGTGGCGCTAAATAAACACAGGGATGAAGTTGCGGAGGTAGTGGTCAGAAGGAATACGATTAGCGCAGATGTAGAAAAGATCAGTATGAGAGCCGAAACAGGGTCTGACAGTACGCAGCGAGAGGTTTATGCCGACCAGGAGGAGATACAATCACTATTACAGTTTAAAGAGGCACAATTAGAAACAAATAGGAAACATAGGGAAGAACTTGCACAGTTGCAATTAGCGTGCAGTAGTGAAGGTGAAACACCACTAGGTAGATTGCAGAGGGAGAGTGAGATAAATTCAAAAAACGAAAATAGGCAGAAAGAGGAAGACGAACTCAGAGAGTTAGAAGAACGGTTGTGTCGGATAAAACAGGTGGCAAACCCAACTGGGTATAGTCCAAGGTCAGAAAACATAAATTCGGAAGAAGAATGTAGGAGGCACTTCGTGTCGGTACAAACGTACACTTGTTTTCCGGATCCCGATAACTACCAACATCCATGCCTTTGGCTGTCTCAATTTCAAGATTCATTACCTTCATCGTGGGGACCACTCCTCAAAATGAAGTTTGTGTGTACCATTTGAGGGACGAGGCTAGAGCGAAAATGCAGGAACTTATTAAAGACTGTAGTAGCTACAAGATATTTTGTGACAAGTTTTTAAATGAATTCTGGTCGAAAAGTGAGCAGGACCAGGTTAAGCAAAGCATATTGATGATGCCAAATTGTAACGAAGATGGTATAAGAGATCCAGTGGCGCGCTATCAGGAAATGCTGAGACGAAATAGGTATTTGGATGTGCCATACGAAACTGGGGAGCTCATTAGGATCTGTATAACGAAGTTGCCAGTGAGATTGCGCAGAGACATAGTGATAGCAGGCAGAGGCTTAGACGATTCTGCGTCATTTCAGCACTTGTTACAAGAATTGTGTAATGAGAGCAACATCGTTAACGGACACACGACTCATAGGTCAGACAGAGTCGATGATAGGAACGGCAGAAACATAATGGGTTGATGGATCGGAGAAACTAATCCAACAAATCAGCCCTTAGCATCTTACCTTAAAACACATGCCGCTGGCACTGAAAATTGTCTATGTGGCAGACATACTCTACTGATATGTAGGAATGCAAATACCATACTTCTGATCACAGAATAAAACACCAGTAATGGAATCTGTTAGGCTGGTCTCTCAGAGCAAAATCTGCAAATTTTGATTTGGAACACTAAAGTAAAAGGACTGTTTCCTCAAAAAACCAGTTACAATAAATGTCATGTAATAATGCCAATGACTCCAATTTAAGTAGTACGATTTGACTATTGCAGGCACTTAACACATAATTTAAGAAGTGAACACTGTGATCTGTATGGCACAGGGTACATTTACACTGCTGTTACAGGTAACATCAGCAATGTGATCGAAGATTTTAGATCAGCTGCCATCTGATCTATAGTATGTCATTGTCGTGGTGACAGTTTCTGGTGTTAGGGAAAGGGGCCACTAGCACCAAAGTTTCTAACACTTGTGCTGTACCTTTCTCCCAGCTTGTATATTCTCTGCACACATTTAATTTTCATGTAAGCACAGATTCCTAACTAGCAAATTATTTACTGTGTATAGTGGACCATTCAGAGTTAGGCGGATTGTCCATGAAAATGCTGTACTGATTGAGATGATCAAGGGAAAACAATCGCGTGGGCTTCATCACATTTCTAACATCAACTTATGGAAAAGTTAAGGATAGATCGAAAGTAGGCAAGTTATGGTAGATAGTCAGTGTATTTATTTGTGGTGTGTAACGTTGTGCAGGGTCAAATCGAACATAAGAATTTTCAGCGGGATGTCAGGAAGTATGACGGAATAGACAGGTCGAATGAGTCATGAACAGGAGTCGACAGAGTGGTGTATGTACGTATTTTTTGTCATATGAATAAGGATCAAGCAGAAACGACGTGATGATTAATGAGTGGATAAAGATGGTAGATAATGAGAGAAGTGACGTAATAAATAATAGTTGATAAAGGTGATATTTAAGGAGAGAAGCGACGTGAAGCAGTGTGGTTAATAAAGAGAGATTCGACGCGATGAAACAGTGGTAAATAAAGGTGAGTTGAATTAATAATGTGGAGATGTCTTAGATGTATGTTACAGAGAGGCCTGTGTATGCTGCAATAGAGATTGATGCTAATGGCGAAGGAAAACCAGGAAATGACGGAGTAATGGATGGACGGAGAGCCGAAATACGAATGAAGAGAGGAGGACAACTGCACAACGTGAAAGGACATAAAGGGAGTATGAGATCCAGATGGTGAACGTTGTGGAATACTAACGTAAGGTGTAATATAAGTGTAAATCTAATTCTTACCATAACATTTGCAACATGAAAAAAAGTAATTTTTGTTGTTGTTGTTGAAGCCTGGTACCAGTATAACTAATCAAAACGGTACCAAGAATGTGTACAGTTATTTTGCAGGATGAATAATTTGTGTATTTTTTTTTCTTAGATGAAATGTCGCAATTCTAAGTTGATATTTAGCAGGATGAATAATTGGTAAAGTGAATGCAGAGGTAAGCCGATGGAGAGAGGTGCCAGAGTGAAAGGACGGATTCGGAGACTGGAATGCTATCTCCGAAACAACTCCATGTGTTATGTGGTTGAGTATAAGGGAGCAAAGGTATGGTATGTTGACGTGAGTGTGGTGGTGTTAAGGTAGACCTATTCTGTTAGTGTATTAGTGGATTGAATGAGAAGGAAAATGTGATGTCTGGTGTGTGAGAGTCGTAGAGTAGTGTGATCAATGCGCACACTCCTGTAAAGGGGATGCTACCGATCCATAACTAAAACATTATTGTGCTTTATCGTTTGATTTGGATGTCACAGAGGACAAGAGTTTGCATCGCACAACAAATATCGGAATTAACTGATGCATTTTGATGTCGTGGACAGTAATGATCTTGTTGGTGTGTTGACTGAAGCCACTTATTTGCATTATCACAGTGGTGATATTTCACATTAAAGTGTAACGAAGGCTCGTCGAAACGCATGTTCTTGTCGTCTAAATGTGTAACAACAGAGAAATGAGCAGTAGAGTAAGATACGAGAGCTACTGGTGGATTCAAGCACTTATTGCTAACTATTTATTACGTGTATTGATCAAAGTTGATGGACTGACTAGCTCAGCAGCAGGTATTTGTACTGGTGGACAAGGATAAGGTTAAACTCACAGTCGAGTAGTGGTGGCAATTGCTTAAGTGATGATAGTTAATGAGGTATGACATGATGTCTTAGATGAACTATATTACGTAACCAGTATGTACCTTGTGGTATATTTCATTGTTTTTCTTCTCAGTTTTATTTCTGTGTAGGTTTGATGTATATTTTAGAGTAATGGTATGGAGCCTGACATTCTACATGTAACTAGTGTATGCAATGTTTTTCTTTTGTTGATTTTGGTTTGTATTTAGACTTTGCTGTGTAAAGGTTTTTACCCCGCAATTTATGAACGTCAGATTACTTGCTCTGTTTGGTCGGTGAGCTATTTAAAATTTCATGGGTACAATTAGTATTTTTTTATTTGTTATAGAATTAGTGAAGTTTGGGTTACTCATAAAAATAACGAAGATCCTAGTAACTAAGCAAATTTTTATCTCAACATAATTTTTTATTTGTATGATGTAATGTTTTATTTGTCATATGGATTGTTGTAAATTTGTTTGTGTACGTTACTCCGGATTGTGGAGAGTACAATAATGCAATAACTGGGTCAATAATTTGGTAAGGTAACAGCATTTGGTCGTCTGCTTGAGGTCACCAGGGGCTAAGGTCTCCTCCTGGTTATTATGATGACTTGCTACGTTTGTTCAAATACAGTTTCCTTAAAAAATATGTTCGGAATTCCCTCGCATAGCAAGGATAGTACCGTGCCACTTTTTTCTGCATGGGTAGCCGGTGGTGAAAGGGTACAGTACCGCCCGACATTGAAAATAAGTACAACATTCTTCGTTATTCTTGTCAGGACAACATATTTTTTCTAATAATAACTCAATTTCAATTAATACAGCGAAGCCGGATACAAGTGTGGGAAAGAATGACAATTTATTTATTTAATTGATCA
Source organism: Schistocerca cancellata (assembly GCF_023864275.1). NCBI lineage: Eukaryota > Metazoa > Arthropoda > Insecta > Orthoptera > Acrididae > Schistocerca > Schistocerca cancellata. Next base: position 711,309,206 of record NC_064630.1, read on the forward strand.
CATGTGCACTCCCACAAAATAAATCCCTACAGCCAGTTTGGTGAGATCTGTGAAATGAATGAATGTATGGTCGTCTGCTAACTGCAGATAGTGAATGTGAATATATTATCATCTTTGAGACGACCCTTTGACCACCTTTGGTAGAACCAAAGAGATGAAATTTACTGGAGCTTTGAGCTCCTGAAATGTGGCTGACCAATGGGTAGCATAGTCTTCCGCCACCTTGACGGAGGTGCGAGATGACCTGAAGAACGGCCATGTTTCAGCACTCTGGCGCTGGATCTAGTGTTGGTAAGACCTGTCTTAGGTGTTCTCCGTAAAGACAAAAGAGTGGAGACATGGTATGCAGCCCGCATCTCGTGGTTGTGCGGTAGCGTTCTCGCTTCCCACGCCCGGGTTCCCGGGTTCGATTCCCGGCGAGGTCAGGGATTTTCTCTGCCTCGTGATGGCTGGGTGTTGTGTGCTGTCCTTAGGTTAGTTAGGTTTAAGTAGTTCTAAGTTCTAGGGAACTGATGACCATAGCTGTTAAGTCCCATAGTGCTCAGAGCCATTTGAACCATTTGAACATGGTATGCAAGTAAAATACTTAAGAGTAGTTTGGAATAATAATTTGTCTATTTCAGGAACTTTTGTGGGGAGAATTAAATGTCAGGCAGGTAATATTAAGGGGATCGTAGTAATCTTCGGAAGTGACCAACGGTCGCAATGAAACCACGTGTAGCAATAAGTTGAAATACTTCCGAGTGCTTAAGTTAAGCTGAATTACTAGCTTGATTTAAACTATAATACTCTGGGAGAGGAACAAGGTGAGTCAGCCGCCTATCCAGCAACGCCACGTGGCTTCCATTGCACAGGAAGACGTGCATACATCCTCCAGAGTTCGTAGTAAGAAAGAAAAATTACGAAGTGGGTCAGTGTCGTGTGAAACTGGGATAAATACTAATTGAAGTGGGAAACCTAAGAGTGATGTGATTATAATGTTGTGACTATTCCTTATGTTGTATTCCATGTTGCAGGGTGGTGTATGTCATGTAATTTAAGTATGTGTGATTTGCATGGTAGAGTTGCAAGGTAGTTTCAGATGTAGTGGGCTATGCATGTTCCTTTTGTACCGCTCGGTCTGGAGGAAAGTTTCGTGATGATGGTTGTGAGAGTCGAAGTGTGAGATCTAGCAAAAGATCCACCATCCTATCCATAAAGTGCACTGTAGTATTAAATAATTACGAGACCATAAGATAGAGAATCAGGAATGTAAAGCCATGCCCTCTGGGAGGAATTTCGCATGTGTTATTGTTGTAGGTTATAGAATTTGTGTGTTTAGGCTATAGAATTTATAAGAATAAATAAGATAGTGAAAAGAAAAAGACTGGTGCCTTTTCCTTCGAATTGTATGTTGTCATGATATCCAGAATTTATAATGTGTGCGCCATTCATATTCAGTGCAATGGCCACGTGTTGATAAAAGCCGTTAAATAAGAAAGAAAATGTGGTATTGCCAGTGCGTAGTGAACAGTCAGTGTTGTGTAAATAGTCAGATGTACGTTTCCGTTGCGTAATATTCAAATAGTAGAATAATTTGTAACTTCATTGTGAGTACTAGAGCTCATAATCAGTCATTGAGAAATATGTATAAATCCACTCGCTTGGCAGACCACTCATCTTGCAGACCTGACTGCTTGATGCCACAGTATGAGCAAGGCATGTGGGTGCCTCTCAACGTCTCTTGGTCTCCGTCTTCAATTTTTACCCTTCATGCTGCCCTCCAATACTAAATTGGCGATCCCTTGATGCCTCAGAACAAGTCCTACCAACCGATCTCTCCTTCTAGTCAAGTTGTGCCACAAATTTCTCTTCTCCATAATTCTGTTCAGTACATCCGCGTTAGTTATGTGATCTACCCATCTAATCTAGACTATTCTTCTGTAGCACCACATTTCGAAAGCTTCTATTCTCTTCTTGTCTAAACTATTTATCGTCTATGTTTCTCTTCCACACGTGGGTGCACTCCATACAAATACTTTTAGAAAAAACTTCCTGACGTTTAAATCTATACTCGATGTTAGCAAATTTCCCTTTCAGAAACGCTTTTCTTGCCGTTACCAGTATATATTTTATATCTTATCTACTTCGACCATCGTCAGTTATTTTGCTACCAAAATAGTGGAACATATTTACTAATTTAAGACTTCCATTTCCTAATCTAATTCCCTCAATGCAGTGGTTTGATTTGCCTTCTGCATCCTCATGCTGCTGATCATTGCTGATTTTTCCGCCAGTAGGGACAGTTTCTCATCCCAAGGCCAAGAGAGTGCCTTCAGCTCTGTCCGCTGCCTCGTCCTCTTTGAAAAGGTATTGACAGAATGAGAGTGACTTCTTATGCCAGGTTGCTGGCATTATTATTATTATTATTCGAAACCTAAGCGGGACTGACGATGCTTTTTTAATTACTAGTCGAAGACGCTGACCCAAGAGAGCTGGTGCCGTTAGTGGTCATATACAACATCGCCACCTTCAGCCATGCTTTTACGTTGAATCATGCATCTATCATGTTCAAATGAAACTATATGATCCCAGAGATCTTTTCAAGTCTCAGACAGCTACGATTAATATGTAGCCGGCCGGAGTGCCCGAGCGGTTCTAGGCGCTACAGTCTGGAACCACGCTACCGCTATGGTCGCAGGTTCGAATCCTGCCTCGGCCATGGATGTGTGTGATGTGCTTAGGTTAGTTAGGTTTAAGTAGTTCTAAGTTCTAGGGGACTGATGGCCACAGCATTTAAGCCCCATAGTGCTCAGAGGCATTTGAACCATTAATATGTAAATACTAAAGCTTCGAATGGAAATTTAGCACCAAGCCCGAGATTCGAACATGCGTCTCCCTCGGACTAGGCTGATGCCCTAACCACTGTGTCACCCTGTCACAGTGGCTTTGCGCATGGACTACCCTTGCACGCGCCCCGGATCAATCATTCCAAATCAAGCTCAACCTACTTTGTTTTTCCCCTATACTTAAACAGCATTGCCGAGGCTCTCCATGTGTACTGGTATAGCTGCTCAGCATCGAATGAAACGGGGAATCCTGCTTGAAAATCAGGCATAGGAGCTTAAATCTCATGAAACTTATGGGAATATTTTGTCGTATTGAGAAATAACTGATCCATATATATATATATATATATATATATATATATATATATATATATATATATATATATATATACACGAGGGCTATCCACAAAGTACATTACGTTTTGGAATTAAAAATAAATAAGGTTTGGAAATTTTTTTTATTATATACAGATGAAAGCCACACTTAAATATTACTTAGTTGCCATTACATAGTTGCCATTTAAATTAAGGCACTTATCGTAGCGATGGACGAGCTTTGAAATTCCTTCGTCGTAAAATTCGGCCGCCTGTGGCTTCAACTACGTGGTTAATCAGTAACCCGGTAGAAATACGATTTTTGTTGATTTCCTGGAAACAGGCACTACAATAAACTCTCAAAGGTATCGCCAAACTCTGCACAACCTCAGAAGTGCAATACAAAACAAGCGAAGGGGAAAGTTGGGCTCAAAGATCTTGCTGATTCACGACAACGCCCGGGCCCACACGGCAAATGCCACTCGTGAAGTTCTCGAATATTGTAAGTGGGAGTTGTTTCCTCATCCGCCGTACAGTCCCGACCTGGCACCGAGCGACTTCCACTTATTCCCAGCAATGAAGAAGTGGTTGGCTATGCAGCGTTTTGAAGACGACGCGCAGCTTCAAGAAGAGGTAACTACGTGGTTGAAGGCGCAGGCGGCCGAATTTTACGACGAAGGAATTTCCAAGCTCGTCCATCGCTACGATAAGTGCCTTAATTTAAATGGCAACTATGTAGAAAAGTAGTATTTAAGTGTGGCTTTCATCTGTATATAATAAAAAAAATTTCCAATACTTTATTTATTTTTAATTCCAAAAAGTAATGTACTTTGTGGATAGCCCTCGTATATCACGGTGTTTCCATATTATTCTTCAACCCTTTTAAATGTGTCCTCTGCACTAGACATGGCCGATGGTTGTCCTTCCTCTGTTTCAGCTTGTGTATAGTGCCCTCGATGTCGAGATGACGTGGCCTAACTCGCCCTTCTTCCTTTTCTGTTCCACTGTAATTTTAAAGATAGCGCGGAGAGTGTGGCGTGCAGTGTACGGCGTGGAATGAGCGGAATGTCTCGGCCTGCTTGGACGGGCGCCCGCTGCAATTACCAGCGAGTGAGGGCTGTATCGGACGGGGCTGCGCCGTCACCTTCAGCGTCATTAACGGCCCGCAGGCGGCTGTCCAGATCAGCAATCTGGCGGCCACGCGTGGCGCCGCCACCCCCGCCTCCCCCGCCGCCCCCGCCGCCCCAGCGGGCAGACGACCCTCGGCGGCACAATGCTCGCCTAATGACGTTGCGCCGGCCGGCATGCGGAGCCGCTAATGAAGCCGCCGCCCCACGCCGCCCTCGGTCCGCTCTGGCACCCCTCGCTGGGCCGGCCGGTCCAGCCGACACTGGCACAGTTCCATCTCGGCCATGAATATGAATGGCGTCATTAGGGCGAATTTCACGGTCCATTCTTCATTCAATTAAACACGGTTTCGCGAGTTCGCGCGCCGCGCCCAGTTTCTCGCTGCAGATTTCGTCGGTCGACGACCGCGTGCGGCGGCGGAGGGGGTGCACTCCTGGAGGGTGAAAGCTGCAGAAGGCTTCCTGGCAGGTGCCAACGGAGTGGGCGGCGCCTGCCGAGTTTTGTGGGGGCGGGACTGTTGCCAAATGAGCTCCAGTGTTTTGACAGGGGTGGGGCCACTTATAACACCTAGGAAATTACGCAGTTGTCTCGGATCCTAGGAGGCACTGCTGTTAGATGTCTGACGACATCAACAAGCGTGCTCGGCAAACTATTTGCATACTATGCACCCGAAATTTTGCACGCTCGCTCCTGTCCATTTGCGGACAATGCGCTGGAGGAACGATACTTGATACAACCTTCTCCCGTTCTAATTTACTTCTACCATCGTGGTTGTTATTTACACCTTACTCTTGGCTCGAGATTGAACGCGTACATTTGGAAATTTTAAGGCAAGCCACTTGCACCGTCTTCTTAATGGTAACTGATAGACAAATATGGGCCTTATCTACAGCTTATCTTTGAATCCCTTCAACTCTTCCTTTCATCGAAATCGGAATCTCAGAAACCGACAGACATTACTTTTATTTTAATATTTCATTCTACTGTACTGTGACGAAACAAGTTACCTGGAGAAATCGATCCTTTCGGTTGATTCGATAGAATTAAAATTGCTACACCAAGAAGAAAGGCAGATGATAAACGGGGATTCATTGGACAAATATATTATACTAGAACTATTATGTGATTACATTTTCACGCAATTTGTGTACATAGATACTGAGAAATCAGTATCCAGAACAACCACCTCTGGTCGTAATAACGGCCTTGATACGCCTAGGCATTTAGTCCAACAGAGCTTGGATGACGTGTACGGGCACAGCTGCCCATGCTGCTTCATCACGATACCTCAGTTCATCAAGAGTAGTGACTGGCGTGTTGTGACGAGCCAGTTGCTCGGCCACCATTGACCAGACGTTTTCAATTGGTGAGAGATTTGGAGAATGTGCTGGCCAGGGCAGCAGTCGAACATTTTTTGTATCCAGAAAGATTCGTACAGGTCTTGCAACATGCCGTCGTGGATTATCCAGCTGGAAAGCAGGGTATCGCAGGGATCGAGTGAAGGGTAGAGCCACGGGTCGTAACTCAACGGAAATGTAAAGTCCACTGCTCAAAGTACCGTCAATGGGAACAAGAGGTGACCGTGATGTGTAACCAATGGCACCCCATACCATCACGCCAGGTGATACGCCAGTATGGCGATGACCAACACACGCTTCCAATGTGCGTTCAACGCGATGTGGCCAAACACGGATGCGACCATAATCATGCTGTAAATAGAACCTGGATCCATTCGAAAAAATTACGTTTTGCCATTCGTGCACCCAGGTTCGTCGTTGAGTACACCATCGCAGGCGCTCCTGTCTGTGATGCAGCGTCAAGGGTAACCACAGCCATGGTCTCCGAGATAATTGTCCATGCTGCTGGAAACGTCGTCGAACTGTTCGTGCAGATGGTTGTTGTCTTGCAAACGCCCCCATCTGTTGACTCACGGATTGAGACGTGGCTGCACAATCCGTTACAGCCATGCGGATAAGATACCTGTCATCTCGACTGCTAGTGATACGAGGCCATTGGGATCCTGCACGGCGTTCCATATTACCCACCTGAACCCACCGATTCCATGTTCTGCTAACAGTCATTGGATCTCGACCAACGCGAGCGGCAATGTCACGATACGATAAACCGCAATCGCGATAGGCTACAAACCGACCTTTATCAAAGTCGGAAACGCGATGGTACGCATTTCTCCTCCTTACACGAGGCATCACAACAACGTTTCACCAGGCAACGTTGGTCAACTGCTGTTTGTGTATGAGAAATCGGTTGGAAACTTTCCTCATGTCAGCACGTTGTAGGTGTCGCCGCCGGCGCCAACCTTGTGTGAATGCTCTGAAAAGCTAATCATTTGCCACAGCATCTTCTACCTGTCGGTTAAATTTCGCGTCTGTAGCACATCACCTTCGTGGTGTAACAATTTTAATGGCCAGTAGTGTAGTTTTAATTGCATGCAGGTTAACTGCATGCTGGACGATGTGAAACGAAAGGTATTTAGATACCGGTGCTGACAAAAATTTGTATCAGACTCCCAGAATGGGGAGATAGGAACAGCGGACGATAGTAACTGTCAACGACCATTTACGTTAGAGTTTTTATCCATACGTAGTCACTCCCCTCTGCGGCAAAAAGCGAAAACAACGTTTCGCTAGAGTCAAGGGCAAAGCAGGGTGAGAATCAAAGCTATACAAAAGCTACGACCCTAATGAAACTCTTCTCCGCAGTTAGGGGATGGAACTTTGTGATACAAATATTTTTCCTACAGTATTAGAAAATGATGGATAGGATTATATAAAATAATGAAATGATCGTATGGAAATACCAGACGGGAGGCCTTAGTCGGGAAGTTCGGTCGCGAAGTCCGAATCTTATTTCAGGCGGCGCTACATTGGGCTACTTGCGTGACGGAGGTGAGGATAAATGATGATGATGACAGCCCTACACCCAGTCAACGAGCGGAGAAAAATCTTCAACCCGGCCGGGAATCGAACCCTGGGCCGCTGCATGGGAGGCAATCACGTGACTACTTAAAAAGAATTTTTTTTTTTAATCTCATTTCGTTCGGGTTTGTTCGTTGTATCTACTCGGGGCGGACGTCGTAAGACATCCTTTTAAGTTCGTTAATGATCGATTAACTCAGTTTTTTTTATTACAGAGGGCATGTAGCCTTTTTTTTTTTATTATCGTTGTGTTTGGTCGTTGCGGACGTCGCAAGACACCCTGTTAAAGTTCGGTGGTTGATCCTTCCACTCAGTTTTTTTATTACAGAGGCCAACCGGCTCTCTGATAGAACACGCTGAGCTAACGTGCCTGCTCCATTCAGCTAAGCGGGCGGACAGGACTATATATGACTACTAACATTGAGTAATGGCTCAGTAACTGACAATAGTTCACCGACACGATTATTGCCATAGGAATTTAAACTGAATCAGCGTTAACAAATATAGCTAACGTGTATACGCTGGATATAAAAACCAGATGATGAGTAACGGATACGACAAGCCGCGCGGTATGAGGCGTCTTGTCACGGTCCGGGCGGCTCCCCCCCGTAGGAGGCTCGAGTCCTCCCTCGGGCATGTGTATGTGTCCTCCTTAGCGTAAGTTATTTTAAGTTACATTAAGTAGTATGTAACCTTAGGGATCGATGACCTCAACAATTTGGTCCCATAAGACCTTACCAAAAATTTCCAATTTCCATTGTATAAAGATGAAGATCCAATACCCATGGCGTAACAATATTTGAACTTTTTAATAAAAAGAAAGGACATAGACGCTAGAGTTATCTGAAAATACGTATTTTTGTCAGTAGGAATGAGTCTTGCAATAAATTTCAGCTGGTAATGCTAAAAAAGCAGTAAGAGAACTAATGAATGACCGAAACATATTTATATTAAAACAGCAGACAGTTACGTAGATATGTTTTGTTTAACATTAAATTTAAGGGTAAAGAATATGTATGGGAGAAATAGTTTGTCTAGTGGTATATAATCGTATTTCCTGCTACTGTAACAAAAACTACTGTACAACGGAAAACGAAAAAGCACTTTTTCACAGCAGAGCATAGCGCAGCATTTTCTTTCTCATAATGAGGTTTAACGAAAAGCATATACATTGTTTCCAGAATGAGATATTCACTCTGCAGCGGAGTGTGCGCTGATATGAAACTTCCTGGCAGATTAAAACTGTGTGCCCGACCGAGACTCGAACTCGGGACCTTTACCTTTCGCGGGCAAGTGCTCTACCATCTGAGCTACCGAAGCACGACTCACGCCCTGTACTCACAGCTTTACTTCTGGCAGTATCTCGTCTCCTACCTTCCAAACTTTACAGAAGCTCTCCTACGAACCTTGCAGAACTAACACTCCTGAAAGAAAGGATATATATATATCGGTAAAAATATTTATTAAGCTATCATGTAAATATTAGAAGTAAATTGGCCAAGAACTTTTCGAAATTTGTACTCACAGCGTTTCTTCTTGATATATGCTATATATTTATTTCCATACCACATGTATTGATAAATATGCAGCCTAAATTTGTCCTAACGTTTGTTGGAGTGTCGTATAAGGATTAGAAGAAAATAATTTCAGAAATTTTAGATATTTTTGCTATTTACTCCTGATCAAGTACTTTTCAAAAGGTTTGGTATCAATGTTAAAACAGACTTGTATTTTTATTGTGTATGGGGGTTTAATTAAAAGGAACAGAACAAATATTAATGAATATATGCAGTAATTTTAGTAGCTCTGTGAACGGTTACGAAGTCTCGTAACAGGTTGGCCGTGACTAGTAGTAGCAATATGACTGCACAAAATAAAAATAAAGAATGACAAGGAATTTCCACTAACACAATTGATTAACTAAGTCCCCTGCAACTATAAAATCTACGAAACAACAAAGCACAAGTGTAACTGATCTGTGTGTGGTAGTGTGACTCAACGTACATGTATATGGCTCAGTTATTTCTCAACACGACAAAATATTTTAAGCACCAGTTACAATGAACTAATTGAAAAACCAGAAATACTATAATTGCACATAGTAACCAGAATTACAAGTCTAATGAATGAACACGAGCCAGATGCTTTGTTGACTGTACCTGTGAGCAAGAGGGATTGTCATTAAAGAAAACTGTAATACCTTTTTACCTCATTATATATTGGCGAAAATATTCCATTATACCAGCTTCATAAATCATAAGCCGATCTCCTTTTCAAATATATTCTGACAATTGCAACTTATTCCATCTATACATTACACCAACCAAACAGCGTCTACTCTCTCGCCCAACAGAACAACAACTGCCCTCGACATCCTCTGAACTACTACTGCACCAGTGGAGGCTGCGGAATAATAATCTTTGGCGCAATCTGTGGCCCTGTGAGTCAGTGTAGCCACCTCTCAATTGTAGTGTAAATGTTAAGGGAGTTTTTATGCACTTGATATAGATACAGAAGAAGATGTATAGAAAAAAATTATAACTGAATGCAAATTTATGTAAAAATGTACTACCATGGAACAACCAAAATACTTGGGAAACGTTTACGTAAAAATGTACTACCATGGAACAACCAAAATACTTGGGAAACGTTTGCTATTACAGAAACGATGTGTACATTTCACAAACACGATATACCTCTTTTAATTAATTTTCACAGTAGGAAGAGAGGCTTAAAAGCAACTTATTTGCTGTTAGTTAATCATTTATTATGTTAAATTCACATTTCCTGCACGGATATAAACTCGTCAGTTCATAGCATTTCCACTTTTGAACTGACATCGCACCACATCGATTCTGACGGACATGGAAATCGTTTCGTTCAGTTCCGTGTACTTCATTAATTATTTTAGATCATACGTATGCATGCGTGTGTGTGTGTGTCTGCTTATTAAAAATGAAGACCACTGCTGAAACACTTACTTGCATTTATCACCTTTGGAATCTGAAAGAGAGGAAAGAAAATCTTTACCAGGCAGTCGTCATATTTGACGTGGTTTGAATGTACACATACGGTCGTACTTGAAGTATGTGAGTTTGTAAGCAGTTACTGTAGTCAATAATATAGATATTAAAGACAGTAGATTCTAATCTTCGTCCTCATTTTTGAAAACGGAATACCATTAAAAGCTGGATTATACATGCCCTAAACTGAAAAATGCCCTCTCATATACAATATTTAGAACCATGAAACAACCAATAACATACTCTTCCACAGAATTTACTGATATGTCTTAGACAGGGGGAGCACAACGATTTATAATGGACACATCAAACGAAAATTGAATTTCCATGAGCGTGAGTAGTTGTAGAAAGCATTTTACTGCGTATGAAAATGCGTAAGAGAACGTCACATACAGTCTCATACCATGCAATGGACCTGTTGATGCACACTGTTATATCAGGCGGTTATAATCAAAGTGCAGCTTACACGGAAGTCCAGTGTGCGCTGTAATCATCGAAAGGCAGCGAAACGTTGTAGATATTCTAATTCGTTAATGTGGTACCGGTTTACGGTGGAAAAAATTTAAATCCATTCTTGGGTACCAAATGTAAATCTGGCGCTGTGAATGCAAGAAAGACGTGTAGTAACAAATGATTCAATTCTTAATGGATTAGGTTCAAGTGGTTCAAATGGGTCTGAGGACTATGGGACTTAAAACCTGAGGTCATCAGTCCCGTAGAGCTTAGAACTACTTGAACCTAACTAACCTAAGGACATCACATACACCCATGCCTGAGGCACGATTCGAACCTGCGACCGAAGCTGTCGCGCGGTTTCAGAATGAAGCGCCTAGAACCGCTCGGCCACACTGCCCGGCCACTAGGAGTACTACACAGTTTCTAAAAACTGTGATAATACACTAAGAAGTGCACCGATGGAAGCAGGGGTAGCGGTCCGGGCCATGGCTATAAGGTGGGCAGAACTTTGTATTGCATGTCTCGGCAGGGGAGTCGCGGCAGCGGTAAGCCGGCCACTGTGGTCGAGCGGTTCAAGGCGCTTCAGTCCGGAACCGTGCTGCTGCTACGGCCCCAGGTTAGAATCCTACCTCGGGCTTGGAAATGAGTGATGTCCTTAGGTTAGTTAGGTTTAAGTAGTTCTAAATCTAGGGCTATGATGACCTCTCATGGTAAGTGCTATAGTGCTCAGAGCCATTTCTTTTGGTAGCAGTAAAGATTACAGCTGCCACTGCCACAAGCTGTAGTGTCCCACAGTTTGTCTAAGACGGCCAAGTATAACGGAACGTGTTGCTTTTCTGACCAGTGCAGAGTAAGTTACTTTCAGTCCCTCTGCTCAATGATGAAATGGGTGGAGAGCTTTATTTACCCAGGATCGCTTTTCCTGAAAGTGCCAGGCTTGTCAAACGACATTCATTCCTTCTTACACAATTTGTTCAACATGGACACCGGTCACGTCTACGAGATGCTGATCAACAGTTGCTCTCAGGAGTTCTGGCGGAATATGAGTAACTTGTTCCCGCATACTGGCCTTCAGTTCAGGTAGAAACAGAACGTGTAACTGGGAAACGCGTTCTTTTAGAGATCCGCGAAGCCAAAAGCCACAGGGATTCAGGGCAGATATTAATAATAAAATTCCATAATTGGAACTAATTCCTTTCCCAGCGATAATTACAGCCCACACTAGATCTCTACGAGTAGCTGCATTTTAATTATAACCACCCTGTACCTCACAAACAAGACACATAAAATATTCACACTTTCAGAATAATGAAGAACTGTGAGTCTGTCAGCTACGTCAAACTCCACACCTACCTTTTGCCCTGAAATATCATGCATAGAAACGCAAAGAATAATGTTCGCAGTGACTGGTTTCACTTTTGAGATTAATCATAGTAAGAATTCTAATCTGATACTACCGCAGATGCAGGCATTTCATAAATTCCACATCGAGTAATCATGCGCCAAGTTCAACTAGGTATGAATTCTGTAACAAGTCAACCGACCCAGCAAGCCATCTTAGGCAGTTTATAACAGTTAAAACACTTGATAATGGCACTTTGAAGCCGAAATCATGATTGTGTAAGTGTAAATGTAACAATGTAAATAAACAACAGTCTGAAACTTCCTGGCAGATTAAAACTGTGTGCCCGACCGAGACTCGAACTCGGGACCTTTGCCTTTCGCGGGCAAATGCTCTACCAACTGAGCTACCGAAGCACGACTCACGTCCGGTACTCACAGCTTTACTTCTGCCAGTACCTCGTCTCCTACCTTCCAAAAGCTCAGTTTGTAGAGCACTTGCCCGCGAAAGACAAAGGTCCCGAGTTCGAGTCTCGGTCGGGCACACAGTTTTAATCTGCCAGGAAGTTTCATATCAGCGCACACTCCGCTGCAGAGTGAAAATCTCATTCTGGAAACAACAGTCTAATGGTGGTACTGACTTTAAAGAAATTAAAGAGACTTAGCAAGCCCTTTGGCTGCTATAATGATCTGCACCGGCTGAACTGACTGTTAACCACAGAGCTCCCCTCGATGTCAAGTATGTAAACGATTCTGTTTCGCAAAGGACTGAGGTGATGTGGATCAAATGACCCTCATAAATAAGGCTGGGTGTTGGTTCTTACAAAAGCTTTAAATATTTAATAATTGTAAAGGTGTTTCATCTAACGACTCAGTTACATGTCTTGGCCCACTTTAACTACAGGTTATTTCTATCATTGCTCGTAAGTGCATATATAATAAAGAATGCAATAATTATACATTTTTGAAGTGACCAATAAATAACAAAGTGAAACGAATTGCCAGTAATGTAAACTGAAGCACATTTAAATCAATGGAAGATTGGTTTGACAAAGTTCGCAGATAACACAAGGGACAGCAATGGCCGTCATTTTTAAAAGTTATTCTCTAAAACATGTAATTGAAGATATATTTGCAGTGATATGACCGATCGTACCAGAAAAACGTAGCAGAACCTCAGGCTAATGACGAAGTCTACTCCGTCATGGATGATACCTCAAACCCCTGAGCAGGTGTTAAATCGCAGAGCCGAATCATATTTAGAAGCTACGGACTGAAAAAAATGCCTACTCTCTATCCCATGCGACCTGCGTGTGAGGTCATCTCACCACAGTCTATGACGCAGAGCGTCATGTGCTGCATACACCAGATGCCCGTGGCAGCCATTTGTAATCAACCACCATGTGATCAGCTGACACTCTCAAACGAGAGTGTGACCACTGCCACTCTCCGAAATCGCATCATGCATTTTCCCACATCTTCATGCCATAAATGTCTACTTCCACGTCTTCATCCAGTGAACAAAATTTTTCTTCTTTCCTCTCCGGCCTGCACAAAACCCAAACAAAGAATTGTGCAACAATCAGAAGGCTACCCTAAACGTTAGCTAGTGAGAAACGTTTCCTGAACACTGATCCAATGTCCCAGCTAGCAAATATTTTGCAAGTTCTGGCACATATAATTTTGCGAAAATCGAGATAAAAACCCCAACTCCTCAGATATCTTTTTACGTCGTCCAGTGGCTTTTTTCCCATATCCAAAATTTCAAGAAAATGTCATTCTAAAATGTCACTTACAAATATTGTTTTATGATAGCCAATGCGCTTCCTGTCTCGTCAAAGAGGGAAGTTGTTACTACAGATGGACTGGCATCAGTCTGTTTACTTTTTCCCGACAAGGGGAAACTTCTTTTCAACTATGAAAAGCCACTGAGCTTCTACGAGAAAGCAGGAATGAATGTCGTTTGACAAGCCTGGCACTTTCAGGAAAAGCGATACTGGGTAAATAAAGCTCTCCACCTAATTGATCATTGAGCAGAGGGACTGATTTGTGAAAGTAATTTACTCTGCACTGGTCAGAAAAGCAACACGTTCCGTTATACTTGACCGTCTTAGACAAACTGTGCGACACTACGGCTTGTGGCAGTGGCAGCTGTAATCTTTACCGCTACCAAAAGAAATGGCTCTGAGCACTATAGGACTTAACATCAGAGGTCATCAGTGCCCTAGATTTAGAACTACCGTTTTTTACTCGATTCTAAGCCGCACTTTTTTTCCGGTTTTCGTAATCCAAAAAACCGCCTGCGGCTTAGAATCGAGTGCAAAGCAAGCGGAAGTTATGAAAAATGTGGGTACATGCCGCCACAACTAACTTCTGCCGTCGAATATATGTAGCGCTACGCATGCATGCTTTGTAGGCACAAAGATAAATACTGGCGCCAAAACCTCTGCGTCAGTAAATAAATTTAAAAAAAAGTTGAAGACGAGCTTTTTTTCTCCGCCGCGAGTTTCGACCACTGCATTTTCATACATTATCGAAAGAAGTAAATACAAATTCCGTATTGTTCATCTTCGAATGTAGCACAATTTCAGTGTACTACGAAAATATGACTGGCAAGACTGTTTGGGATGTTTGTCAATATGGCCAACTCTACGTTCTGAATTTTTTCCTATCTGTGAGAAGAGATGGTTGCTAATAGGAACTTTTATAAACTGTGAATCACATACAGTATTCTCTTCACCATAAGAATAATACGAATATAAACATTTTGCCATGTATTCTTTCGTGTTTGCTGCTATCTCATTTAAATCCTGCCTGCCAAATAAACTACGAAACTAGAGTAGAGTGAGACAACAGCAAACGCGGAAGGATGTACGTATCGTGTCATGTTTATATTCGTATTATTCTTATGCCCAATAGTGATACAGTCAGAAATGAAGCACGGCAAGTGACTAGATTTTTAAATCTAAGATGACTCTAATTTCTGTGCAGAATTTGATGTAATAAAGAAGCGGCCGCAAAGCTTTTCAAACGGAGAAAAATTTTCGCCCAACTCTCGTTCAGAACATGTACTATCATACGCAGTCTATTATTTGATTCTTGTTGATCATTATCAAAGAAAGCAGCAGTGTAAGTAACAACAAATAGCAGTCTCTTGCCATTGTTTCGCTAATGAGACGATTCCTCTCTTTCTTTCTCTTTTTTTTTTTTTTTTTTTTTTAATTGTACGCGGTGGTAGCGTGCACAAAAGCAAGCCATGCCGCGAGCCGCGACAGGCCGTAAACACGCACTATCAGAATGCGACAAACAATGCATGGCACAGTGCAGTAATGCATTTTCAGCTTAAGATTGACGCAAACATCTTTAACAAAGAAAACGGTACTTATCAGATCAAAGCAAAATAAGCAATCGATTCAAACCAGATGAAGCACGTGAAAAAGGAAGGGCACCCGTATAAATACGGACGGAGCGCCTGACGCATAGCAATAGCTACGTGGTAAAGCTTAACTGCTAAGCTTACGACTCGAACCAAACTACTGTAGCTGTATCGTCATTCATTCGGCCTAAATTGTGTCTCATATTACAACGGACCAACTTTGTTTCGATTTGGAGGTGCGGCCTACAACTTTTCTCTCCCCTTGAATTTCGAGTCTCAAATTTCAGGTGCGGCTTAGATTCGGGATTTTTTTTTCCTTTATTTCGAGTCTCATTTTTCAGGTGCGGCTTAGATTCGAGTGCGGCTTAGATTCGAGTAAATACGGTACTTAAACCTAACTAACCTAAGAACATCAAAAAAATTTCCAAGCCCGAGGTAGGATTCTAACCTGCGGCCGTAGCAGCAGCACGGTTCCGGACTGAAGCGCCTTGAACCGCTCGGCCACAGTGGCCGGCTTTGGCCGGCTTACCGCTGCCGCGACTCCCCTGCCGAGACATGCAATACAAAGTTCTGCCCACCTTATAGCCATGGCCCGGATCGCTACCCCTGCTTCCATCGGTCCACTTCTTAGTGTATTATCACAGTTTTTAGAAACTGTGTAGTACTCCTAGCGGCCGGGCAGTGAGGCCGAGAGGTTCTAGGCGCTTCAGTCTGGAACCGCGCGACCGCTACGGTCTCAAGTTCGAATCCTGCCTCGGGCATGGATGTGTGTGACGTCCTCAGGTTAGTTAGGTTTAAGTAGTTCTAAGTCTAGGGGACTGATGACCTCAGATGTTAAGTCCCATAGTGCTTAGAGCCATTTTTCTCCTAGTGGATCATGGACAGTTGGAAAACTGGAACAGAAAAGAATTGAAACGATGGAGATGTCGTGCTAAGGAACTAGGTTCAAAATTACTCGTAGTTGGACTGTTAAGTAAGCGAGTGAGGAGGTTCTCTGCAGAATCTGCAAAGAAAGGAACTAATGGAAAACAATGACAACAAGAATGGACAGAATGATAGGGAATGTATAAAGACATCCGGGGCCGGCGGGGGCTGAAGTGACTTCTGCCAGCTCCTTCCGTGAAGACCCATCCCAGCCGTGTCAGATTCATACAGTTCTACGACTACAGGACATACAGTTAACAACAGAGAAGGATATTAAGACACGTCTTAGCGGCTCGATCTCTGTAATCACCGATGTCACCCATGTTTTCAGTGGCAGATATTTACCTACCTGTGGAGACGTAATACGGATTTCCATAAAATGAATCAAAAGCAATGTCATATGAGATGTGTCATTCCACCACCTGACTGATATGTTTCAACTCGTTTAAATAGGATAGTGGTGCCGAGAAAGCTAAATTATATTTCAATATAAATCCAAACAAATATCTAAAAATACGTTCAACCCACAATACGATGTACAACATTGCCCCTCAGAAAACCAGAGGTAAACATTATTTGAATATAAATGCGTTTAACTATCAGAAAAAGTGCTTGAGCCACAATAGGATGTACAGAATTAGCCCTTAAAAAACATGTAGTAAACAAAGTTTCCAAAAAGTCTAGGAAAAAGAAACAACAACAAAAGTTGCCAAACATCGAAAAAGGGCCGACGGCAGCGAGTGTGACGAAATTAAAACTTTCTAACTTTGCGTTGTAAACCAAGAAAATAATTACACGTAAACCATATGAAACCCATGAATGACTGAAAACCTCGCATTGTGAACGTTCTCATCTTGCACATAGCCAGACAGTATCTTACCACAATGTTGTACCACAAACAGCAGGCTGCTCCATCAGACTGCCAAAACAAGACCCTTCGCTAAGCTCGTCGAAATAATTGTTCCTTAGGATCCACTACCGAGATTTCGTAGCGAGGCGGCCTACGACCTCTTTTGTCCGCTAACCCAGAGCCCCTTCTGTAAAACCCTGCAGTCCGACCCGAAGATAAATTATATTGGTGCCAACCGATGAGTAGGCAGAGAATTGGATCTTCGCACCGATGGGAATTAATACACAAATTGAATGATGAAAATTGTAAATGAAACAGACAGTTTTCAAAATGAAATAATTACCCTGGGTTGCCAGCTAATTTAATGAAGCATAATCAACAATACCTTCATAACGACGATCCTTCTGTGATGGTATATTCGTAACGAAGAGAAATTAGGTCATACTAATGAATTCTGTAGGTAACCATCTCAGTGTCAAACACCTATATTGCTATATATTACTACAGGAGTCACTGATGAAAGCCATTACATTCTTTACTAAATAAGCGAGGCCTGGTGCGCCTCCTATTTTGTCATCACTTCTTCTTCGTTGGCGTTCTAGCTCGCAGCAACTTAGCATTACAATTGAAGGTGGAAGGAAAACAGTTTGATGAAATGTCTGTATGCGCGCTAACCACGGCCCATTATGTGCAGATTTGCACAACTCTTTGCAATTTAAATTTACCTTACGAAGTACAGTCGATACTATAGCACATAAATCTAAATCATTTGCTGCATCACTTTTAATACAAACACGGTCCGTAGTCACTAAACTTACCTGCTTTCCAGCAACGTTCGGCATCCGATTACCAGCACATACGTAAACAAATCGACAAAAATAAAATTATAGTGATTCAGCACCACTTGGTTTATCTCTGATTTATAGATTTATGTATTTGATTCCTGCGGTGCTGAGTGTGAATCTTCCCGACTTCCGAATAACCAAGAGTCGGAACAATAATACATTATAAAGGTTTTCCCAAATTTAAACCTCTGGCTTTTATTGCGGATGAGTTACATTACATAAACGAACCATACCAAATACGTTTGTGATGGAGATAAATCTGTTTAACTATTAAGTGGCTTCTGACACTAATACTTACGAATATTCATATTTTCATGTAATAATTTTCATACCAGGTATTTTCTACATCAATATTTGTAAAGATAGAAAAGAGAATGGAATCCATTATTCAGATGAGGACTCGAAATATTGCGGATGAAGTGTAGTTCATTATAAGGAGCACAGATCAATTCTGCTTTATCATTTCCTGAATAACTCACTTTGCATTGTTTTAATTAAGCTCGGTTGACATACTGATCTTTTACGGTGGCACATTAAGTTCTGATCCGAGAACTGAAATTAATTTTTACCATTATCTTACGAGACTGCGTCTGTCCAAATCGTGTTAAAACGCGGTAGGCAATCCCGTGGCGCAGGGGAGAATGTGAGCTGACAATGGGCGAAACAGAAATTCGGAAAGCTAACATCCGTCCAATTAACAGGACTGAGGGACACATTTCCAATCAGACAGTATTGGTATAACGATTGCAATCAACCTCGGAATGAACTTCCACCGTGTCGTTTAGTAATAACGGCGCCAGGCAACGTTTGCTCCAATTCGCGAAGCGGCTGCTGCGTTGAAACCTTGGTTTGGATGTTAGCGTGCATTTCGGAGAGATAAGTCTATGTGTTCCTTTAAAATATAATATTTAAGGTAGATCGGTAACATCGATACGTGAGATTACTTACAGCGCATCACCCTTACTTATAAGAGAGAATTTAGTTTTACTTTGCGACAATTTCCGGCTTGTTGTCATCACTCATTTTCCTGACTGGTAACTGATCGGAACATCTGAAACAATTCTCCTTCCTGTTTCTATTCATTTGAAACGAACAACCTTTTAAAGTGTGATCGTTCGATATTGATATGTGAGATGGTCAAATGTATTGTTTCAGGCTGAAATAATCGTTAGCTGATTGAACATTCTTTACACAGATGCCACCATGTACAAGGAAAATAGTCTGACTTTGTTTTCCGTTCTTTCTGTCAACATATTTTCAAACTCTCCAATCAGCCGTCTTAGAGTTCTTGCTAATATCCCTATAATTTTCCATTGTCCCTAAATTTTGAACATAAATTCTTCGCTGGGTTTGAATTCAGTTCATTTCGGCCCAGTACAGAACTCTTCTGATGTTTCTGTTTTATCAGAATGTCAACGTCGTTTGTAAATCTTATTATTACTTCCATTTCGTCTCTATGGACTTACATGCCTTACTCAGATTGTCAACAATAGAAGAACTATCTACTTATACACACCCACTGGAGTCGCGTTACGCCGAAGCAACGCTTGCAAACAGAAACCTTTTGCTCGCCCTTTATATTTGTTGGATGCATTCTGGTCACTGTCTTTTGCCATACTTTTTTCTGTTTACTGCTCCCTCTAGTACCATGGAAGTTATTCCCTGATGTCTTGACACATGTCCTAGAACATCCTTCCTTCTCCTTGTCAGTGTTTTCCATATGTTCCTTTCTTCGCCGATTTTGCAATGAACTTCGTCGATTCTTATCTTACATGTGCACCTAATTTTCAACATTCGTCTGTAGCACCGCATCTCAAATGCTTCGAGTCAGTTCTGTTTCGATTTTCCCACAGTCCATGTTTCACTAGCACACAATGTTGGGCTCCAAATATACCATCAAACCTGACGTTAAGTTTCTAACTGTTCTCATTTCTGCTACTTCCCATTACTTTCGTCTTTCTTCTGTACCACCACATCTAAAACGCTTCGATTCTCTTCTTTTCCAATTTTTCCACAGTCAGTGATTCTGTACCACACAATTCTGAGTTCAAACCTACATTCTCAGAAGTTTCTTCTCCAACTATATTTACCACATGAAATTTCTAAGATGATATTTATTATCTTTACGAAAATGTACTTACTGGTTACTTTACAGAATTTTCTTTAAAAGATCAGTGATCGGATTTTGCAAACGAGAACTTGAGAATAGGTTACATCTTCATTCAGTCCAACCCGGAACTCTGTCAGTGATCTTTAAAGAGATAATGCAAGTTCATTGTTACGCATGATACTCGCTTGAGTGTCAAGAGATAACGCGTCGCCAATTTGTTTTCATTATCAGCAATTAAGCGCTAGTTTTGTAATTATTTTTACCACACTACAAACATTAACTACAACAAATAAAATTAAAATTGGCGAGAACATAAGAACAGAAAGCAAACAAAAGTTAGTGAACGGTTACAAGGGCATTTAACTGCCGGAAATTAAAGCGGGGATTGTTACAGTGGTGGCGTGGTGAAAGTCTGGCAAAAGCGGGTGGTAGCTGCTTCTGTACACGTCTAGTGGATTGAAAGACTAAAATAAATGCGGCCAGTGATTACCGCGCGAGCTTCGACCCTGCGTCGTTCTTCGTAGCTGTCAGTCTCAAAGTAATTTTCAACAAAGAATACAATTATGTTTTACATGGTTTCCTAAACCCATTAAAGCGATATTTCTGATTATAGCTCTGATAAGGGTATGCTCAGTTACAATGACCATCCATCGTCAATCACAGCCTGTGCTCTCTCTTTAATGACCTCATAGCCGACAGGCATCAAGCTGTAATCTTCGTTACTTCTAACAATGTGACTGCCTTGGATACTCCACCTAAAACCACAGAAATCACCTACATTACCAAGTAGACGCCGATGCAGACGTACAGTACAGGCTCTACAGGGTAAAGGTGGTCCAGAAGTATTTCATGTACCTCTAAGGTAGGCAGCGCAGCTTACATAATCTGCCCCAGTTATACATGAAATACATTGGCTTGCATAACTTAAGATGCATGAACTATTTTCCAGACTAACTTTATTCTGTATATGTATCTTTATCAACAGTTTATTTTTAAATACAGCATGTGGTAAAATAATTAAATAGAGTCATGCTCAAAGCTTTAAGATCAAACTATAAAGATAGAGGTGAATCATAAACAGGGAATTCTGAGATTGGGAACCGTTAATAGGAAATGGTCTTTAATTATAAATAAGGATGGTCAACATCTTTGTGAGTCATTTAAATTTTATAATAAATAACAAATTACAAAATAACATCTATGTAACTACTTTCCAAATCGATAAACAGTCGTCGTATCTCGTCCGATGCAGTTTTCCACTGTTTACAATTGTGAACTGGAGAATCACTCGTTTCTAAGTTTTTGTATTATGTTGATCTATAACTCATACTCTTTCATTTCACAATCATTACGTTTTAAGGACAAGTGCTCTTTTTTTTTTACCAACGTACGCCTGTTTTTACTAAATATGACGTGCTCCCACGATTATTTACTGATCTGTTAAAAGACTGGCATTTTGTGGGGAGCCAATGTTTTTCTTAATTTATGGCCAACTTCGAGTTTGACACGTTAAACTCCTGCAATATACGTTAAAGACCTAAAATCAAATACTTTAAAATGACATAAAAGGCCGAAACCTGAGTTGTACTTAAATAAACAATAAAACAGTCAAACAGCGGTGCGTTCCTTAAAAAAATATACTTTTCTTTCCTTTCGTAACTGTTGAAATCAGGCGATAGAGAGATAAACTTAGACGAAACTGGAACATTCTAACCACAGGTAAGTTACCGAGATTCGGGACAAAGCAAAATTCATGTTGTGGAAATTTGAGGAAATGATTCTGGGTCATGCTAGAGAACACTCTTCGAGAAAAACACCTTTGAAGTTGCCAGTTAGATACAAGAATACAGGATGGCTCTGAGCACTATGGGACTCAACATCTGAGGTCATCAGTCCCCTAGAACGTAGAACTACTTAAACCTAACTAACCTAAGGACATCACACACATCCAGGCCCGAGGCAGGATTCGAACCTGCGACCGTAGCAGTCACGCGGTTCCGGACTGAAGTGCCGAGAACCGCACGGCCACCGCGGCTGGCCAATACAGGATGGAGGGCATTGATAGAGCAGCAGTTTCAGCTCAGTATTATGAACAAAAAGTGTGCAACAAAAGGAGTCCAGGTTGTTTCGATAGCATGGGTAACTCTGTCAATGGATTATGCTGTAAGGTAAGGGATGAGATGCACGGTCGTCTCCATGTCCAAATGCTGTGTTGCTTAACTGTTGTTTCACGGTGTAAGTAATAAAGCTTTTACTGTTCACTCTCCACGATTAATTCCTCAGTTCTAGGCGCTAATTTTACGACCCTGCACCCCAGTCTAGGGGTCTGACCCAAACATTCAGTGACGTCTTGAAGTTACAGTAAGTCCAGTTTGTAGGTGGTAATGGAAATGGTTCAGGCGGTTTAGGAAGGTTGGAGAGTCACAAGAATCATAAAGGACAAGTTAGAAACCAATGAGCTGGTAGTGAAATTTCTCGTTTGGAAAGACTCAGTACAGTGTTTAATTAGAGCTGAATGGAAGAACACTTTTTTTATGTTTCTTTAGGGCAAACTCTTACCAGAATGGCTGTGGTCTGGATACAAATATTAATAACGCACGAGAGCTACCTAAAAATGTAACGTTTAGAGAAGTAAATTTCAAGAAATAGTAGAGATTCCAGAAACGAATTAAATGAAAAAAAAAAGAAAAAGAAAACGGAAAGTATTGCGAGAAGAGAACTAGCAAAAGCAGAATGGATCGATTAGGAAAGCTCAGTGACTTTGAACGTTGACTTGTCGATGGATGTCAGCTAAGTAACAAATCTTTCAGGGACATTTCAACCCATGCTAAAGCTGCTTATAATGAGTGTTGATAATGTGACTGTGAAGTGGAAACTCGAAGTAATAACCGCAGCTAAACCGAGACGGGAGATCTGATGCAATGGCGGACTGGAACTATCGAGCATTGCTGAGGGTGGTTGCAAAAAATCGCATGATATCAGCGGAATGAGTCGCTCGTCTGTTCCAAAGTGGTACCAGCAGTACACTTAACATAATGACTGTGTATAGGGAGTTAAAAAGAATGAGGTCCAACGGTTGAGCAGAGGCTCATATAATCCATAAATTTCTGTAGTAAGTGCTCGAGATGGCGTACAGAGCGGTGCAACTAGACAGTGGAAGAGTGGAAAGAATGTTGTTGTTGTTGTGGTCTTCAGTCCTGAGACTGGTTTGATGCAGCTCTCCACGCTACTCTATCCTGTGCAAGCTTCTTCATCTCCCAGTACCTACTGCAACCTACATCCTTCTGAATCTGCTTAGTGTATTCATCTCTTGGTCTCCCCCTACGATTTTTACCCTCCACGCTGCCCTCCAATACTAAATTGGTGATCCCTTGATGCCTCGGAACATGTCATAGCAACCGATCCCTTCTTCTGGTCAAGTTGTGCCACAAACTTCTCTTCGGCCCAATCCTATTCAATACTTCCTCATTAGTTATGTGATCTACCCATCTAATCTTCAGCATTCTTCTGTAGCACCACATTTCGAAAGCTTCTATTCTCTTCTTGTCCAAACTATTTACCGTCCATGTTTCACTTCCATACATGGCTACACTCCATACAAATACTGGAAAGAATGGACTGCTGAATTGCGCTGTACCCTGTGGAAATCTGACGGAAGATTCTGGATTTAGCGAATGCCTGGAGAATGTTTCCCCTCCCCCCCCCCCCTCCCCCCGCGCGCCCCAATCTTGTGTAGTATCAGCAGTGAAATACAAAGGTGAGGTGTTGCAGCACGGTATCTTTTTCGTGATTCGGGTTTTATCCTTGCACATAGTGAAAAGCTAAATGCTGACGGATATGAACACATTTTACAGAACTATAAAGTGCTCGCAACAGACGAACAGTTCATAGACGATGATTGCATCAGCATCGTACTACACCGTGTAATAAAGCAGTAACCATCGGGTAATGATTTCTGGACAATAACATTCCTGAATGGACTGGCCTCCCTGAAGTATCCATCTGAACACAACGAAACATCTTTGGGGTGAGTTAGGATGTCGATTCCGCTCCACACCCCGTGTCCAACACAACTTCTATGTTTTCAGCCCTTGGGGAATAAATGACTGCCATTCATCTGCAGACATACAGACACATAATTGAAAATGTCCCCAGGAGAGTTTGAAGCCATCATGGATGTGAAGGGTGGACACACTCATTTTGTCTACTAACAGGTTTCTGGATACTGTTAATCAAGTTGTGTATGATGCACATATTTTAATTTGATTGATTTTAAATTGAGAGTGGGAGGAGGATGTGGGGTGTGGGTGAAGGAAGTGATCCTAGGTATAGGAGTGTTTCTAGCGAAGCATGTATTTTAACAAGTGTCGTCCCTTAGTGCTGATTGTTAGCTTTCTTTTCTGGGAGAAAGTTGTAGGCGGTGCTCATATGCACTCAGATTTTATTCTTTATTCTATAAAGAAAGATAGTTAGAAACAAGTAGTACCGCTTGTCTCAATGATTCATTAGTTTGTAGTTTAATAAAATACGTACAAGAATTAAGTATCATTACATGTCGTCATTTTATAAATGAAAGTCCTGAACGATGGTTGGGATAGGGGATGTTGGGAGGGGGAGGGGAAGGATGTTGGTTCAGACTGGTATGTGATTGTACTCGGTGGTAATGGTCACAGAGGTAGCGACTTCCTTGCACGCTGTGTGGTTCTTTACTGGATACACGAGCAAGGAGCAGATATTAATTTATTCTTCATCTATACTCACACGGTAAAAATGATTGACAACTTTGTTAATGTTGTTGCTCCGTCAGTCGCTAACCGTAGCTTTGAATGTTGAAACATTTACAGACACCGTAGATTTATAAATCAATCTGTCTTTAGTACAATAGCCGTTCAGTAGATCACGAGCCCTGGCCACTGTAAAAGTCTGGAAATATTGTTCACCTGGCAAACACACAAAATGGGGCTGTGTGAATGAAACTTCGAACTTAACTACAATCGCCGTTCGAGCTTCATATTGCGGCCGATACCGCAATAGAAGTGCTGGGAACCACTGATTTAGAGGCAGACTTGAGGAGAGCCATAAAAATGTCGAGAACCGAAGACGGAGCCTAGTCTACCAGACGATTTCACTTACAACGCCAAGTCCACGAAAGTGCCCCGTCGTATTCATTTCTTCTTTCATTTTTTCTTTTTTTCATTGTACTTTGTAATGGTGTTTTAGAGTTAAGCAGTTGTGAGCAGCAGCGTGGGATCACAGAGTAACCCATGTGATCAATTTAGGTCAATACTGTTCCCTCGTAACATGAACTAAGTATGGGCTATCTTGGCTCTACACAAGCTCCACAATGGAAATCAGGATCTCACTCCTATATCTAAGCCCGTATTACTTTCGGACAGATGTGAAACATTATTGAAGTTGTTTCCTCAGGTTATTCCCCCACAGTGTGTTTACAACGAAATCTTTGTATTACCAACATCTAAATCACCTTTTATGTTGACTTCTGCTGTTTGAAATATAGTGTTGCAATGTAACCCCCATGTTGACGAGCATTTTGGAGAGGATGGAAGTTGACTCTAAGAAGCCACGTTTGGTACAAAATTTATATTTGGAACAGAAGGTAAGGGTATGGGAGGCAGTTAAAAGAGTAAGGAAGGCATGACTGGAAGGGGAGTGAAGCAAGGCTGGAATCCTTCGCCATTGATCTTTAACAGCTACATATCTACATCTACATTCTACATTTATACTCCGCAAGCCACCCAACGGTGTGTGGCGGAGGGCACTTTACGTGCCACTGTCATTATCTCCCTTTCCTGTTCCAGTCGCGTATGGTTCGCGGGAAGAACGACTGTCTGAAAGCCTCTGTGCGCGCTCTAATCTCTCTAATTTTACATTCGTGATCTCCTCGGGAGGTATAAGTAGGGGGAAGTAATATATTCGATACCTCATCCAGAAACGCACCCTCTCGAAACCTGGCGAGCAAGCTACACCGCGATGCAGAGCGCCTCTCTTGCAGAGTCTGCCACTTGAGTTTGTTAAACATCTCCGTAACGCTATCACGGTTACCAAATAACCCTGTGACGAAACGCGCCTCTCTCCTTTGGATCTTCTCTATCTCCTCCGTCAACCCGATCTGGTACGGATCCCACACTGATGAGCAATACTCAAGTATAGGTCGAACGAGTGTTTTGTAAGCCACCTCCTTTGTTGATGGACTACATTTTCTAAGGACTCTCCCAATGAATCTCAACCTGGTACCCGCCTTACCAACAATTAATTTTATATGATCATTCCACTTCAAATCGTTCCGCACGCATACTCCCACATATTTTACAGAAGTAACTGCTACCAGTGTTTGTTCCGCTATCATATAATCATACAATAAAGGATCCTTCTTTCTATGTATTCGCAATACATTACATTTCTCTATGTTAAGGGTCAGTTGCCACTCCCTGCACCAAGTGCCTATCCGCTGCAGATCTTCCTGCATTTCGCTACAATTTTCTAATGCTGCAACTTCTCTGTATACTACAGCATCATCCGCGAAAAGCCGCATGGAACTTCCGACACTATCTACTAGGTCATTTATATATATTGTGAAAAGCAATGGTCCCATAACACTCCCCTGTGGCACGCCAGAGGTTACTTTAATGTCTGTGGACGTCTCTCCGTTGATAACAACATGCTTGTGGCAGTGGCAGCTGTAATCTTTACCGCTACCAAAAGAAATGGCTCTGAGCACTATAGGACTTAACATCAGAGGTCATCAGTGCCCTAGATTTAGAACTACCGTTTTTTACTCGATTCTAAGCCGCACTTTTTTTCCGGTTTTCGTAATCCAAAAAACCGCCTGCGGCTTAGAATCGAGTGCAAAGCAAGCGGAAGTTATGAAAAATGTGGGTACATGCCGCCACAACTAACTTCTGCCGTCGAATATATGTAGCGCTACGCATGCATGCTTTGTAGGCACAAAGATAAATACTGGCGCCAAAACCTCTGCGTCAGTAAATAAATTTAAAAAAAAGTTGAAGACGAGCTTTTTTTCTCCGCCGCGAGTTTCGACCACTGCATTTTCATACATTATCGAAAGAAGTAAATACAAATTCCGTATTGTTCATCTTCGAATGTAGCACAATTTCAGTGTACTACGAAAATCTGACTGGCAAGACTGTTTGGGATGTTTGTCAATATGGCCAACTCTACGTTCTGAATTTTTTCCTATCTGTGAGAAGAGATGGTTGCTAATAGGAACTTTTATAAACTGTGAATCACATACAGTATTCTCTTCACCATAAGAATAATACGAATATAAACATTTTGCCATGTATTCTTTCGTGTTTGCTGCTATCTCATTTAAATCCTGCCTGCCAAATAAACTACGAAACTAGAGTAGAGTGAGACAACAGCAAACGCGGAAGGATGTACGTATCGTGTCATGTTTATATTCGTATTATTCTTATGCCCAATAGTGATACAGTCAGAAATGAAGCACGGCAAGTGACTAGATTTTTAAATCTAAGATGACTCTAATTTCTGTGCAGAATTTGATGTAATAAAGAAGCGGCCGCAAAGCTTTTCAAACGGAGAAAAATTTTCGCCCAACTCTCGTTCAGAACATGTACTATCATACGCAGTCTATTATTTGATTCTTGTTGATCATTATCAAAGAAAGCAGCAGTGTAAGTAACAACAAATAGCAGTCTCTTGCCATTGTTTCGCTAATGAGACGATTCCTCTCTTTCTTTCTCTTTTTTTTTTTTTTTTTTTTTAATTGTACGCGGTGGTAGCGTGCACAAAAGCAAGCCATGCCGCGAGCCGCGACAGGCCGTAAACACGCACTATCAGAATGCGACAAACAATGCATGGCACAGTGCAGTAATGCATTTTCAGCTTAAGATTGACGCAAACATCTTTAACAAAGAAAACGGCACTTATCAGATCAAAGCAAAATAAGCAATCGATTCAAACCAGATGAAGCACGTGAAAAAGGAAGGGCACCCGTATAAATACGGACGGAGCGCCTGACGCATAGCAATAGCTACGTGGTAAAGCTTAACTGCTAAGCTTACGACTCGAACCAAACTACTGTAGCTGTATCGTCATTCATTCGGCCTAAATTGTGTCTCATATTACAACGGACCAACTTTGTTTCGATTTGGAGGTGCGGCCTACAACTTTTCTCTCCCCTTGAATTTCGAGTCTCAAATTTCAGGTGCGGCTTAGATTCGGGATTTTTTTTTCCTTTATTTCGAGTCTCATTTTTCAGGTGCGGCTTAGATTCGAGTGCGGCTTAGATTCGAGTAAATACGGTACTTAAACCTAACTAACCTAAGAACATCAAAAAAATTTCCAAGCCCGAGGTAGGATTCTAACCTGCGGCCGTAGCAGCAGCACGGTTCCGGACTGAAGCGCCTTGAACCGCTCGGCCACAGTGGCCGGCTTTGGCCGGCTTACCGCTGCCGCGACTCCCCTGCCGAGACATGCAATACAAAGTTCTGCCCACCTTATAGCCATGGCCCGGATCGCTACCCCTGCTTCCATCGGTCCACTTCTTAGTGTATTATCACAGTTTTTAGAAACTGTGTAGTACTCCTAGCGGCCGGGCAGTGAGGCCGAGAGGTTCTAGGCGCTTCAGTCTGGAACCGCGCGACCGCTACGGTCTCAAGTTCGAATCCTGCCTCGGGCATGGATGTGTGTGACGTCCTCAGGTTAGTTAGGTTTAAGTAGTTCTAAGTCTAGGGGACTGATGACCTCAGATGTTAAGTCCCATAGTGCTTAGAGCCATTTTTCTCCTAGTGGATCATGGACAGTTGGAAAACTGGAACAGAAAAGAATTGAAACGATGGAGATGTCGTGCTAAGGAACTAGGTTCAAAATTACTCGTAGTTGGACTGTTAAGTAAGCGAGTGAGGAGGTTCTCTGCAGAATCTGCAAAGAAAGGAACTAATGGAAAACAATGACAACAAGAATGGACAGAATGATAGGGAATGTATAAAGACATCCGGGGCCGGCGGGGGCTGAAGTGACTTCTGCCAGCTCCTTCCGTGAAGACCCATCCCAGCCGTGTCAGATTCATACAGTTCTACGACTACAGGACATACAGTTAACAACAGAGAAGGATATTAAGACACGTCTTAGCGGCTCAATCTCTGTAATCACCGATGTCACCCATGTTTTCAGTGGCAGATATTTACCTACCTGTGGAGACGTAATACGGATTTCCATAAAATGAATCAAAAGCAATGTCATATGAGATGTGTCATTCCACCACCTGACTGATATGTTTCAACTCGTTTAAATAGGATAGTGGTGCCGAGAAAGCTAAATTATATTTCAATATAAATCCAAACAAATATCTAAAAATACGTTCAACCCACAATACGATGTACAACATTGCCCCTCAGAAAACCAGAGGTAAACATTATTTGAATATAAATGCGTTTAACTATCAGAAAAAGTGCTTGAGCCACAATAGGATGTACAGAATTAGCCCTTAAAAAACATGTAGTAAACAAAGTTTCCAAAAAGTCTAGGAAAAAGAAACAACAACAAAAGTTGCCAAACATCGAAAAAGGGCCGACGGCAGCGAGTGTGACGAAATTAAAACTTTCTAACTTTGCGTTGTAAACCAAGAAAATAATTACACGTAAACCATATGAAACCCATGAATGACTGAAAACCTCGCATTGTGAACGTTCTCATCTTGCACATAGCCAGACAGTATCTTACCACAATGTTGTACCACAAACAGCAGGCTGCTCCATCAGACTGCCAAAACAAGACCCTTCGCTAAGCTCGTCGAAATAATTGTTCCTTAGGATCCACTACCGAGATTTCGTAGCGAGGCGGCCGACGACCTCTTTTGTCCGCTAACCCAGAGCCCCTTCTGTAAAACCCTGCAGTCCGACCCGAAGATAAATTATATTGGTGCCAACCGATGAGTAGGCAGAGAATTGGATCTTCGCACCGATGGGAATTAATACACAAATTGAATGATGAAAATTGTAAATGAAACAGACAGTTTTCAAAATGAAATAATTACCCTGGGTTGCCAGCTAATTTAATGAAGCATAATCAACAATACCTTCATAACGACGATCCTTCTGTGATGGTATATTCGTAACGAAGAGAAATTAGGTCATACTAATGAATTCTGTAGGTAACCATCTCAGTGTCAAACACCTATATTGCTATATATTACTACAGGAGTCACTG
Organism: Schistocerca cancellata; assembly: GCF_023864275.1. Lineage (NCBI taxonomy): Eukaryota > Metazoa > Arthropoda > Insecta > Orthoptera > Acrididae > Schistocerca > Schistocerca cancellata. The sequence continues at coordinate 711,339,550 of NC_064630.1, forward strand.
ATGAAAGCCATTACATTCTTTACTAAATAAGCGAGGCCTGGTGCGCCTCCTATTTTGTCATCACTTCTTCTTCGTTGGCGTTCTAGCTCGCAGCAACTTAGCATTACAATTGAAGGTGGAAGGAAAACAGTTTGATGAAATGTCTGTATGCGCGCTAACCACGGCCCATTATGTGCAGATTTGCACAACTCTTTGCAATTTAAATTTACCTTACGAAGTACAGTCGATACTATAGCACATAAATCTAAATCATTTGCTGCATCACTTTTAATACAAACACGGTCCGTAGTCACTAAACTTACCTGCTTTCCAGCAACGTTCGGCATCCGATTACCAGCACATACGTAAACAAATCGACAAAAATAAAATTATAGTGATTCAGCACCACTTGGTTTATCTCTGATTTATAGATTTATGTATTTGATTCCTGCGGTGCTGAGTGTGAATCTTCCCGACTTCCGAATAACCAAGAGTCGGAACAATAATACATTATAAAGGTTTTCCCAAATTTAAACCTCTGGCTTTTATTGCGGATGAGTTACATTACATAAACGAACCATACCAAATACGTTTGTGATGGAGATAAATCTGTTTAACTATTAAGTGGCTTCTGACACTAATACTTACGAATATTCATATTTTCATGTAATAATTTTCATACCAGGTATTTTCTACATCAATATTTGTAAAGATAGAAAAGAGAATGGAATCCATTATTCAGATGAGGACTCGAAATATTGCGGATGAAGTGTAGTTCATTATAAGGAGCACAGATCAATTCTGCTTTATCATTTCCTGAATAACTCACTTTGCATTGTTTTAATTAAGCTCGGTTGACATACTGATCTTTTACGGTGGCACATTAAGTTCTGATCCGAGAACTGAAATTAATTTTTACCATTATCTTACGAGACTGCGTCTGTCCAAATCGTGTTAAAACGCGGTAGGCAATCCCGTGGCGCAGGGGAGAATGTGAGCTGACAATGGGCGAAACAGAAATTCGGAAAGCTAACATCCGTCCAATTAACAGGACTGAGGGACACATTTCCAATCAGACAGTATTGGTATAACGATTGCAATCAACCTCGGAATGAACTTCCACCGTGTCGTTTAGTAATAACGGCGCCAGGCAACGTTTGCTCCAATTCGCGAAGCGGCTGCTGCGTTGAAACCTTGGTTTGGATGTTAGCGTGCATTTCGGAGAGATAAGTCTATGTGTTCCTTTAAAATATAATATTTAAGGTAGATCGGTAACATCGATACGTGAGATTACTTACAGCGCATCACCCTTACTTATAAGAGAGAATTTAGTTTTACTTTGCGACAATTTCCGGCTTGTTGTCATCACTCATTTTCCTGACTGGTAACTGATCGGAATATCTGAAACAATTCTCCTTCCTGTTTCTATTCATTTGAAACGAACAACCTTTTAAAGTGTGATCGTTCGATATTGATATGTGAGATGGTCAAATGTATTGTTTCAGGCTGAAATAATCGTTAGCTGATTGAACATTCTTTACACAGATGCCACCATGTACAAGGAAAATAGTCTGACTTTGTTTTCCGTTCTTTCTGTCAACATATTTTCAAACTCTCCAATCAGCCGTCTTAGAGTTCTTGCTAATATCCCTATAATTTTCCATTGTCCCTAAATTTTGAACATAAATTCTTCGCTGGGTTTGAATTCAGTTCATTTCGGCCCAGTACAGAACTCTTCTGATGTTTCTGTTTTATCAGAATGTCAACGTCGTTTGTAAATCTTATTATTACTTCCATTTCGTCTCTATGGACTTACATGCCTTACTCAGATTGTCAACAATAGAAGAACTATCTACTTATACACACCCACTGGAGTCGCGTTACGCCGAAGCAACGCTTGCAAACAGAAACCTTTTGCTCGCCCTTTATATTTGTTGGATGCATTCTGGTCACTGTCTTTTGCCATACTTTTTTCTGTTTACTGCTCCCTCTAGTACCATGGAAGTTATTCCCTGATGTCTTGACACATGTCCTAGAACATCCTTCCTTCTCCTTGTCAGTGTTTTCCATATGTTCCTTTCTTCGCCGATTTTGCAATGAACTTCGTCGATTCTTATCTTACATGTGCACCTAATTTTCAACATTCGTCTGTAGCACCGCATCTCAAATGCTTCGAGTCAGTTCTGTTTCGATTTTCCCACAGTCCATGTTTCACTAGCACACAATGTTGGGCTCCAAATATACCATCAAACCTGACGTTAAGTTTCTAACTGTTCTCATTTCTGCTACTTCCCATTACTTTCGTCTTTCTTCTGTACCACCACATCTAAAACGCTTCGATTCTCTTCTTTTCCAATTTTTCCACAGTCAGTGATTCTGTACCACACAATTCTGAGTTCAAACCTACATTCTCAGAAGTTTCTTCTCCAACTATATTTACCACATGAAATTTCTAAGATGATATTTATTATCTTTACGAAAATGTACTTACTGGTTACTTTACAGAATTTTCTTTAAAAGATCAGTGATCGGATTTTGCAAACGAGAACTTGAGAATAGGTTACATCTTCATTCAGTCCAACCCGGAACTCTGTCAGTGATCTTTAAAGAGATAATGCAAGTTCATTGTTACGCATGATACTCGCTTGAGTGTCAAGAGATAACGCGTCGCCAATTTGGTTTCATTATCAGCAATTAAGCGCTAGTTTTGTAATTATTTTTACCACACTACAAACATTAACTACAACAAATAAAATTAAAATTGGCGAGAACATAAGAACAGAAAGCAAACAAAAGTTAGTGAACGGTTACAAGGGCATTTAACTGCCGGAAATTAAAGCGGGGATTGTTACAGTGGTGGCGTGGTGAAAGTCTGGCAAAAGCGGGTGGTAGCTGCTTCTGTACACGTCTAGTGGATTGAAAGACTAAAATAAATGCGGCCAGTGATTACCGCGCGAGCTTCGACCCTGCGTCGTTCTTCGTAGCTGTCAGTCTCAAAGTAATTTTCAACAAAGAATACAATTATGTTTTACATGGTTTCCTAAACCCATTAAAGCGATATTTCTGATTATAGCTCTGATAAGGGTATGCTCAGTTACAATGACCATCCATCGTCAATCACAGCCTGTGCTCTCTCTTTAATGACCTCATAGCCGACAGGCATCAAGCTGTAATCTTCGTTACTTCTAACAATGTGACTGCCTTGGATACTCCACCTAAAACCACAGAAATCACCTACATTACCAAGTAGACGCCGATGCAGACGTACAGTACAGGCTCTACAGGGTAAAGGTGGTCCAGAAGTATTTCATGTACCTCTAAGGTAGGCAGCGCAGCTTACATAATCTGCCCCAGTTATACATGAAATACATTGGCTTGCATAACTTAAGATGCATGAACTATTTTCCAGACTAACTTTATTCTGTATATGTATCTTTATCAACAGTTTATTTTTAAATACAGCATGTGGTAAAATAATTAAATAGAGTCATGCTCAAAGCTTTAAGATCAAACTATAAAGATAGAGGTGAATCATAAACAGGGAATTCTGAGATTGGGAACCGTTAATAGGAAATGGTCTTTAATTATAAATAAGGATGGTCAACATCTTTGTGAGTCATTTAAATTTTATAATAAATAACAAATTACAAAATAACATCTATGTAACTACTTTCCAAATCGATAAACAGTCGTCGTATCTCGTCCGATGCAGTTTTCCACTGTTTACAATTGTGAACTGGAGAATCACTCGTTTCTAAGTTTTTGTATTATGTTGATCTATAACTCATACTCTTTCATTTCACAATCATTACGTTTTAAGGACAAGTGCTCTTTTTTTTTACCAACGTACGCCTGTTTTTACTAAATATGACGTGCTCCCACGATTATTTACTGATCTGTTAAAAGACTGGCATTTTGTGGGGAGCCAATGTTTTTCTTAATTTATGGCCAACTTCGAGTTTGACACGTTAAACTCCTGCAATATACGTTAAAGACCTAAAATCAAATACTTTAAAATGACATAAAAGGCCGAAACCTGAGTTGTACTTAAGTAAACAATAAAACAGTCAAACAGCGGTGCGTTCCTTAAAAAAATATACTTTTCTTTCCTTTCGTAACTGTTGAAATCAGGCGATAGAGAGATAAACTTAGACGAAACTGGAACATTCTAACCACAGGTAAGTTACCGAGATTCGGGACAAAGCAAAATTCATGTTGTGGAAATTTGAGGAAATGATTCTGGGTCATGCTAGAGAACACTCTTCGAGAAAAACACCTTTGAAGTTGCCAGTTAGATACAAGAATACAGGATGGCTCTGAGCACTATGGGACTCAACATCTGAGGTCATCAGTCCCCTAGAACGTAGAACTACTTAAACCTAACTAACCTAAGGACATCACACACATCCAGGCCCGAGGCAGGATTCGAACCTGCGACCGTAGCAGTCACGCGGTTCCGGACTGAAGTGCCGAGAACCGCACGGCCACCGCGGCTGGCCAATACAGGATGGAGGGCATTGATAGAGCAGCAGTTTCAGCTCAGTATTATGAACAAAAAGTGTGCAACAAAAGGAGTCCAGGTTGTTTCGATAGCATGGGTAACTCTGTCAATGGATTATGCTGTAAGGTAAGGGATGAGATGCACGGTCGTCTCCATGTCCAAATGCTGTGTTGCTTAACTGTTGTTTCACGGTGTAAGTAATAAAGCTTTTACTGTTCACTCTCCACGATTAATTCCTCAGTTCTAGGCGCTAATTTTACGACCCTGCACCCCAGTCTAGGGGTCTGACCCAAACATTCAGTGACGTCTTGAAGTTACAGTAAGTCCAGTTTGTAGGTGGTAATGGAAATGGTTCAGGCGGTTTAGGAAGGTTGGAGAGTCACAAGAATCATAAAGGACAAGTTAGAAACCAATGAGCTGGTAGTGAAATTTCTCGTTTGGAAAGACTCAGTACAGTGTTTAATTAGAGCTGAATGGAAGAACACTTTTTTTATGTTTCTTTAGGGCAAACTCTTACCAGAATGGCTGTGGTCTGGATACAAATATTAATAACGCACGAGAGCTACCTAAAAATGTAACGTTTAGAGAAGTAAATTTCAAGAAATAGTAGAGATTCCAGAAACGAATTAAATGAAAAAAAAAAGAAAAAGAAAACGGAAAGTATTGCGAGAAGAGAACTAGCAAAAGCAGAATGGATCGATTAGGAAAGCTCAGTGACTTTGAACGTTGACTTGTCGATGGATGTCAGCTAAGTAACAAATCTTTCAGGGACATTTCAACCCATGCTAAAGCTGCTTATAATGAGTGTTGATAATGTGACTGTGAAGTGGAAACTCGAAGTAATAACCGCAGCTAAACCGAGACGGGAGATCTGATGCAATGGCGGACTGGAACTATCGAGCATTGCTGAGGGTGGTTGCAAAAAATCGCATGATATCAGCGGAATGAGTCGCTCGTCTGTTCCAAAGTGGTACCAGCAGTACACTTAACATAATGACTGTGTATAGGGAGTTAAAAAGAATGAGGTCCAACGGTTGAGCAGAGGCTCATATAATCCATAAATTTCTGTAGTAAGTGCTCGAGATGGCGTACAGAGCGGTGCAACTAGACAGTGGAAGAGTGGAAAGAATGTTGTTGTTGTTGTGGTCTTCAGTCCTGAGACTGGTTTGATGCAGCTCTCCACGCTACTCTATCCTGTGCAAGCTTCTTCATCTCCCAGTACCTACTGCAACCTACATCCTTCTGAATCTGCTTAGTGTATTCATCTCTTGGTCTCCCCCTACGATTTTTACCCTCCACGCTGCCCTCCAATACTAAATTGGTGATCCCTTGATGCCTCGGAACATGTCATAGCAACCGATCCCTTCTTCTGGTCAAGTTGTGCCACAAACTTCTCTTCGGCCCAATCCTATTCAATACTTCCTCATTAGTTATGTGATCTACCCATCTAATCTTCAGCATTCTTCTGTAGCACCACATTTCGAAAGCTTCTATTCTCTTCTTGTCCAAACTATTTACCGTCCATGTTTCACTTCCATACATGGCTACACTCCATACAAATACTGGAAAGAATGGACTGCTGAATTGCGCTGTACCCTGTGGAAATCTGACGGAAGATTCTGGATTTAGCGAATGCCTGGAGAATGTTTCCCCTCCCCCCCCCTCCCCCCGCGCGCCCCAATCTTGTGTAGTATCAGCAGTGAAATACAAAGGTGAGGTGTTGCAGCACGGTATCTTTTTCGTGATTCGGGTTTTATCCTTGCACATAGTGAAAAGCTAAATGCTGACGGATATGAACACATTTTACAGAACTATAAAGTGCTCGCAACAGACGAACAGTTCATAGACGATGATTGCATCAGCATCGTACTACACCGTGTAATAAAGCAGTAACCATCGGGTAATGATTTCTGGACAATAACATTCCTGAATGGACTGGCCTCCCTGAAGTATCCATCTGAACACAACGAAACATCTTTGGGGTGAGTTAGGATGTCGATTCCGCTCCACACCCCGTGTCCAACACAACTTCTATGTTTTCAGCCCTTGGGGAATAAATGACTGCCATTCATCTGCAGACATACAGACACATAATTGAAAATGTCCCCAGGAGAGTTTGAAGCCATCATGGATGTGAAGGGTGGACACACTCATTTTGTCTACTAACAGGTTTCTGGATACTGTTAATCAAGTTGTGTATGATGCACATATTTTAATTTGATTGATTTTAAATTGAGAGTGGGAGGAGGATGTGGGGTGTGGGTGAAGGAAGTGATCCTAGGTATAGGAGTGTTTCTAGCGAAGCATGTATTTTAACAAGTGTCGTCCCTTAGTGCTGATTGTTAGCTTTCTTTTCTGGGAGAAAGTTGTAGGCGGTGCTCATATGCACTCAGATTTTATTCTTTATTCTATAAAGAAAGATAGTTAGAAACAAGTAGTACCGCTTGTCTCAATGATTCATTAGTTTGTAGTTTAATAAAATACGTACAAGAATTAAGTATCATTACATGTCGTCATTTTATAAATGAAAGTCCTGAACGATGGTTGGGATAGGGGATGTTGGGAGGGGGAGGGGAAGGATGTTGGTTCAGACTGGTATGTGATTGTACTCGGTGGTAATGGTCACAGAGGTAGCGACTTCCTTGCACGCTGTGTGGTTCTTTACTGGATACACGAGCAAGGAGCAGATATTAATTTATTCTTCATCTATACTCACACGGTAAAAATGATTGACAACTTTGTTAATGTTGTTGCTCCGTCAGTCGCTAACCGTAGCTTTGAATGTTGAAACATTTACAGACACCGTAGATTTATAAATCAATCTGTCTTTAGTACAATAGCCGTTCAGTAGATCACGAGCCCTGGCCACTGTAAAAGTCTGGAAATATTGTTCACCTGGCAAACACACAAAATGGGGCTGTGTGAATGAAACTTCGAACTTAACTACAATCGCCGTTCGAGCTTCATATTGCGGCCGATACCGCAATAGAAGTGCTGGGAACCACTGATTTAGAGGCAGACTTGAGGAGAGCCATAAAAATGTCGAGAACCGAAGACGGAGCCTAGTCTACCAGACGATTTCACTTACAACGCCAAGTCCACGAAAGTGCCCCGTCGTATTCATTTCTTCTTTCATTTTTTCTTTTTTTCATTGTACTTTGTAATGGTGTTTTAGAGTTAAGCAGTTGTGAGCAGCAGCGTGGGATCACAGAGTAACCCATGTGATCAATTTAGGTCAATACTGTTCCCTCGTAACATGAACTAAGTATGGGCTATCTTGGCTCTACACAAGCTCCACAATGGAAATCAGGATCTCACTCCTATATCTAAGCCCGTATTACTTTCGGACAGATGTGAAACATTATTGAAGTTGTTTCCTCAGGTTATTCCCCCACAGTGTGTTTACAACGAAATCTTTGTATTACCAACATCTAAATCACCTTTTATGTTGACTTCTGCTGTTTGAAATATAGTGTTGCAATGTAACCCCCATGTTGACGAGCATTTTGGAGAGGATGGAAGTTGACTCTAAGAAGCCACGTTTGGTACAAAATTTATATTTGGAACAGAAGGTAAGGGTATGGGAGGCAGTTAAAAGAGTAAGGAAGGCATGACTGGAAGGGGAGTGAAGCAAGGCTGGAATCCTTCGCCATTGATCTTTAACAGCTACATATCTACATCTACATTCTACATTTATACTCCGCAAGCCACCCAACGGTGTGTGGCGGAGGGCACTTTACGTGCCACTGTCATTATCTCCCTTTCCTGTTCCAGTCGCGTATGGTTCGCGGGAAGAACGACTGTCTGAAAGCCTCTGTGCGCGCTCTAATCTCTCTAATTTTACATTCGTGATCTCCTCGGGAGGTATAAGTAGGGGGAAGTAATATATTCGATACCTCATCCAGAAACGCACCCTCTCGAAACCTGGCGAGCAAGCTACACCGCGATGCAGAGCGCCTCTCTTGCAGAGTCTGCCACTTGAGTTTGTTAAACATCTCCGTAACGCTATCACGGTTACCAAATAACCCTGTGACGAAACGCGCCTCTCTCCTTTGGATCTTCTCTATCTCCTCCGTCAACCCGATCTGGTACGGATCCCACACTGATGAGCAATACTCAAGTATAGGTCGAACGAGTGTTTTGTAAGCCACCTCCTTTGTTGATGGACTACATTTTCTAAGGACTCTCCCAATGAATCTCAACCTGGTACCCGCCTTACCAACAATTAATTTTATATGATCATTCCACTTCAAATCGTTCCGCACGCATACTCCCACATATTTTACAGAAGTAACTGCTACCAGTGTTTGTTCCGCTATCATATAATCATACAATAAAGGATCCTTCTTTCTATGTATTCGCAATACATTACATTTCTCTATGTTAAGGGTCAGTTGCCACTCCCTGCACCAAGTGCCTATCCGCTGCAGATCTTCCTGCATTTCGCTACAATTTTCTAATGCTGCAACTTCTCTGTATACTACAGCATCATCCGCGAAAAGCCGCATGGAACTTCCGACACTATCTACTAGGTCATTTATATATATTGTGAAAAGCAATGGTCCCATAACACTCCCCTGTGGCACGCCAGAGGTTACTTTAATGTCTGTGGACGTCTCTCCGTTGATAACAACATGCTTGTGGCAGTGGCAGCTGTAATCTTTACCGCTACCAAAAGAAATGGCTCTGAGCACTATAGGACTTAACATCAGAGGTCATCAGTGCCCTAGATTTAGAACTACCGTTTTTTACTCGATTCTAAGCCGCACTTTTTTTCCGGTTTTCGTAATCCAAAAAACCGCCTGCGGCTTAGAATCGAGTGCAAAGCAAGCGGAAGTTATGAAAAATGTGGGTACATGCCGCCACAACTAACTTCTGCCGTCGAATATATGTAGCGCTACGCATGCATGCTTTGTAGGCACAAAGATAAATACTGGCGCCAAAACCTCTGCGTCAGTAAATAAATTTAAAAAAAAGTTGAAGACGAGCTTTTTTTCTCCGCCGCGAGTTTCGACCACTGCATTTTCATACATTATCGAAAGAAGTAAATACAAATTCCGTATTGTTCATCTTCGAATGTAGCACAATTTCAGTGTACTACGAAAATCTGACTGGCAAGACTGTTTGGGATGTTTGTCAATATGGCCAACTCTACGTTCTGAATTTTTTCCTATCTGTGAGAAGAGATGGTTGCTAATAGGAACTTTTATAACCTGTGAATCACATACAGTATTCTCTTCACCATAAGAATAATACGAATATAAACATTTTGCCATGTATTCTTTCGTGTTTGCTGCTATCTCATTTAAATCCTGCCTGCCAAATAAACTACGAAACTAGAGTAGAGTGAGACAACAGCAAACGCGGAAGGATGTACGTATCGTGTCATGTTTATATTCGTATTATTCTTATGCCCAATAGTGATACAGTCAGAAATGAAGCACGGCAAGTGACTAGATTTTTAAATCTAAGATGACTCTAATTTCTGTGCAGAATTTGATGTAATAAAGAAGCGGCCGCAAAGCTTTTCAAACGGAGAAAAATTTTCGCCCAACTCTCGTTCAGAACATGTACTATCATACGCAGTCTATTATTTGATTCTTGTTGATCATTATCAAAGAAAGCAGCAGTGTAAGTAACAACAAATAGCAGTCTCTTGCCATTGTTTCGCTAATGAGACGATTCCTCTCTTTCTTTCTCTTTTTTTTTTTTTTTTTTTTTTAATTGTACGCGGTGGTAGCGTGCACAAAAGCAAGCCATGCCGCGAGCCGCGACAGGCCGTAAACACGCACTATCAGAATGCGACAAACAATGCATGGCACAGTGCAGTAATGCATTTTCAGCTTAAGATTGACGCAAACATCTTTAACAAAGAAAACGGTACTTATCAGATCAAAGCAAAATAAGCAATCGATTCAAACCAGATGAAGCACGTGAAAAAGGAAGGGCACCCGTATAAATACGGACGGAGCGCCTGACGCATAGCAATAGCTACGTGGTAAAGCTTAACTGCTAAGCTTACGACTCGAACCAAACTACTGTAGCTGTATCGTCATTCATTCGGCCTAAATTGTGTCTCATATTACAACGGACCAACTTTGTTTCGATTTGGAGGTGCGGCCTACAACTTTTCTCTCCCCTTGAATTTCGAGTCTCAAATTTCAGGTGCGGCTTAGATTCGGGATTTTTTTTTCCTTTATTTCGAGTCTCATTTTTCAGGTGCGGCTTAGATTCGAGTGCGGCTTAGATTCGAGTAAATACGGTACTTAAACCTAACTAACCTAAGAACATCAAAAAAATTTCCAAGCCCGAGGTAGGATTCTAACCTGCGGCCGTAGCAGCAGCACGGTTCCGGACTGAAGCGCCTTGAACCGCTCGGCCACAGTGGCCGGCTTTGGCCGGCTTACCGCTGCCGCGACTCCCCTGCCGAGACATGCAATACAAAGTTCTGCCCACCTTATAGCCATGGCCCGGATCGCTACCCCTGCTTCCATCGGTCCACTTCTTAGTGTATTATCACAGTTTTTAGAAACTGTGTAGTACTCCTAGCGGCCGGGCAGTGAGGCCGAGAGGTTCTAGGCGCTTCAGTCTGGAACCGCGCGACCGCTACGGTCTCAAGTTCGAATCCTGCCTCGGGCATGGATGTGTGTGACGTCCTCAGGTTAGTTAGGTTTAAGTAGTTCTAAGTCTAGGGGACTGATGACCTCAGATGTTAAGTCCCATAGTGCTTAGAGCCATTTTTCTCCTAGTGGATCATGGACAGTTGGAAAACTGGAACAGAAAAGAATTGAAACGATGGAGATGTCGTGCTAAGGAACTAGGTTCAAAATTACTCGTAGTTGGACTGTTAAGTAAGCGAGTGAGGAGGTTCTCTGCAGAATCTGCAAAGAAAGGAACTAATGGAAAACAATGACAACAAGAATGGACAGAATGATAGGGAATGTATAAAGACATCCGGGGCCGGCGGGGGCTGAAGTGACTTCTGCCAGCTCCTTCCGTGAAGACCCATCCCAGCCGTGTCAGATTCATACAGTTCTACGACTACAGGACATACAGTTAACAACAGAGAAGGATATTAAGACACGTCTTAGCGGCTCGATCTCTGTAATCACCGATGTCACCCATGTTTTCAGTGGCAGATATTTACCTACCTGTGGAGACGTAATACGGATTTCCATAAAATGAATCAAAAGCAATGTCATATGAGATGTGTCATTCCACCACCTGACTGATATGTTTCAACTCGTTTAAATAGGATAGTGGTGCCGAGAAAGCTAAATTATATTTCAATATAAATCCAAACAAATATCTAAAAATACGTTCAACCCACAATACGATGTACAACATTGCCCCTCAGAAAACCAGAGGTAAACATTATTTGAATATAAATGCGTTTAACTATCAGAAAAAGTGCTTGAGCCACAATAGGATGTACAGAATTAGCCCTTAAAAAACATGTAGTAAACAAAGTTTCCAAAAAGTCTAGGAAAAAGAAACAACAACAAAAGTTGCCAAACATCGAAAAAGGGCCGACGGCAGCGAGTGTGACGAAATTAAAACTTTCTAACTTTGCGTTGTAAACCAAGAAAATAATTACACGTAAACCATATGAAACCCATGAATGACTGAAAACCTCGCATTGTGAACGTTCTCATCTTGCACATAGCCAGACAGTATCTTACCACAATGTTGTACCACAAACAGCAGGCTGCTCCATCAGACTGCCAAAACAAGACCCTTCGCTAAGCTCGTCGAAATAATTGTTCCTTAGGATCCACTACCGAGATTTCGTAGCGAGGCGGCCTACGACCTCTTTTGTCCGCTAACCCAGAGCCCCTTCTGTAAAACCCTGCAGTCCGACCCGAAGATAAATTATATTGGTGCCAACCGATGAGTAGGCAGAGAATTGGATCTTCGCACCGATGGGAATTAATACACAAATTGAATGATGAAAATTCTAAATGAAACAGACAGTTTTCAAAATGAAATAATTACCCTGGGTTGCCAGCTAATTTAATGAAGCATAATCAACAATACCTTCATAACGACGATCCTTCTGTGATGGTATATTCGTAACGAAGAGAAATTAGGTCATACTAATGAATTCTGTAGGTAACCATCTCAGTGTCAAACACCTATATTGCTATATATTACTACAGGAGTCACTGATGAAAGCCATTACATTCTTTACTAAATAAGCGAGGCCTGGTGCGCCTCCTATTTTGTCATCACTTCTTCTTCGTTGGCGTTCTAGCTCGCAGCAACTTAGCATTACAATTGAAGGTGGAAGGAAAACAGTTTGATGAAATGTCTGTATGCGCGCTAACCACGGCCCATTATGTGCAGATTTGCACAACTCTTTGCAATTTAAATTTACCTTACGAAGTACAGTCGATACTATAGCACATAAATCTAAATCATTTGCTGCATCACTTTTAATACAAACACGGTCCGTAGTCACTAAACTTACCTGCTTTCCAGCAACGTTCGGCATCCGATTACCAGCACATACGTAAACAAATCGACAAAAATAAAATTATAGTGATTCAGCACCACTTGGTTTATCTCTGATTTATAGATTTATGTATTTGATTCCTGCGGTGCTGAGTGTGAATCTTCCCGACTTCCGAATAACCAAGAGTCGGAACAATAATACATTATAAAGGTTTTCCCAAATTTAAACCTCTGGCTTTTATTGCGGATGAGTTACATTACATAAACGAACCATACCAAATACGTTTGTGATGGAGATAAATCTGTTTAACTATTAAGTGGCTTCTGACACTAATACTTACGAATATTCATATTTTCATGTAATAATTTTCATACCAGGTATTTTCTACATCAATATTTGTAAAGATAGAAAAGAGAATGGAATCCATTATTCAGATGAGGACTCGAAATATTGCGGATGAAGTGTAGTTCATTATAAGGAGCACAGATCAATTCTGCTTTATCATTTCCTGAATAACTCACTTTGCATTGTTTTAATTAAGCTCGGTTGACATACTGATCTTTTACGGTGGCACATTAAGTTCTGATCCGAGAACTGAAATTAATTTTTACCATTATCTTACGAGACTGCGTCTGTCCAAATCGTGTTAAAACGCGGTAGGCAATCCCGTGGCGCAGGGGAGAATGTGAGCTGACAATGGGCGAAACAGAAATTCGGAAAGCTAACATCCGTCCAATTAACAGGACTGAGGGACACATTTCCAATCAGACAGTATTGGTATAACGATTGCAATCAACCTCGGAATGAACTTCCACCGTGTCGTTTAGTAATAACGGCGCCAGGCAACGTTTGCTCCAATTCGCGAAGCGGCTGCTGCGTTGAAACCTTGGTTTGGATGTTAGCGTGCATTTCGGAGAGATAAGTCTATGTGTTCCTTTAAAATATAATATTTAAGGTAGATCGGTAACATCGATACGTGAGATTACTTACAGCGCATCACCCTTACTTATAAGAGAGAATTTAGTTTTACTTTGCGACAATTTCCGGCTTGTTGTCATCACTCATTTTCCTGACTGGTAACTGATCGGAATATCTGAAACAATTCTCCTTCCTGTTTCTATTCATTTGAAACGAACAACCTTTTAAAGTGTGATCGTTCGATATTGATATGTGAGATGGTCAAATGTATTGTTTCAGGCTGAAATAATCGTTAGCTGATTGAACATTCTTTACACAGATGCCACCATGTACAAGGAAAATAGTCTGACTTTGTTTTCCGTTCTTTCTGTCAACATATTTTCAAACTCTCCAATCAGCCGTCTTAGAGTTCTTGCTAATATCCCTATAATTTTCCATTGTCCCTAAATTTTGAACATAAATTCTTCGCTGGGTTTGAATTCAGTTCATTTCGGCCCAGTACAGAACTCTTCTGATGTTTCTGTTTTATCAGAATGTCAACGTCGTTTGTAAATCTTATTATTACTTCCATTTCGTCTCTATGGACTTACATGCCTTACTCAGATTGTCAACAATAGAAGAACTATCTACTTATACACACCCACTGGAGTCGCGTTACGCCGAAGCAACGCTTGCAAACAGAAACCTTTTGCTCGCCCTTTATATTTGTTGGATGCATTCTGGTCACTGTCTTTTGCCATACTTTTTTCTGTTTACTGCTCCCTCTAGTACCATGGAAGTTATTCCCTGATGTCTTGACACATGTCCTAGAACATCCTTCCTTCTCCTTGTCAGTGTTTTCCATATGTTCCTTTCTTCGCCGATTTTGCAATGAACTTCGTCGATTCTTATCTTACATGTGCACCTAATTTTCAACATTCGTCTGTAGCACCGCATCTCAAATGCTTCGAGTCAGTTCTGTTTCGATTTTCCCACAGTCCATGTTTCACTAGCACACAATGTTGGGCTCCAAATATACCATCAAACCTGACGTTAAGTTTCTAACTGTTCTCATTTCTGCTACTTCCCATTACTTTCGTCTTTCTTCTGTACCACCACATCTAAAACGCTTCGATTCTCTTCTTTTCCAATTTTTCCACAGTCAGTGATTCTGTACCACACAATTCTGAGTTCAAACCTACATTCTCAGAAGTTTCTTCTCCAACTATATTTACCACATGAAATTTCTAAGATGATATTTATTATCTTTACGAAAATGTACTTACTGGTTACTTTACAGAATTTTCTTTAAAAGATCAGTGATCGGATTTTGCAAACGAGAACTTGAGAATAGGTTACATCTTCATTCAGTCCAACCCGGAACTCTGTCAGTGATCTTTAAAGAGATAATGCAAGTTCATTGTTACGCATGATACTCGCTTGAGTGTCAAGAGATAACGCGTCGCCAATTTGGTTTCATTATCAGCAATTAAGCGCTAGTTTTGTAATTATTTTTACCACACTACAAACATTAACTACAACAAATAAAATTAAAATTGGCGAGAACATAAGAACAGAAAGCAAACAAAAGTTAGTGAACGGTTACAAGGGCATTTAACTGCCGGAAATTAAAGCGGGGATTGTTACAGTGGTGGCGTGGTGAAAGTCTGGCAAAAGCGGGTGGTAGCTGCTTCTGTACACGTCTAGTGGATTGAAAGACTAAAATAAATGCGGCCAGTGATTACCGCGCGAGCTTCGACCCTGCGTCGTTCTTCGTAGCTGTCAGTCTCAAAGTAATTTTCAACAAAGAATACAATTATGTTTTACATGGTTTCCTAAACCCATTAAAGCGATATTTCTGATTATAGCTCTGATAAGGGTATGCTCAGTTACAATGACCATCCATCGTCAATCACAGCCTGTGCTCTCTCTTTAATGACCTCATAGCCGACAGGCATCAAGCTGTAATCTTCGTTACTTCTAACAATGTGACTGCCTTGGATACTCCACCTAAAACCACAGAAATCACCTACATTACCAAGTAGACGCCGATGCAGACGTACAGTACAGGCTCTACAGGGTAAAGGTGGTCCAGAAGTATTTCATGTACCTCTAAGGTAGGCAGCGCAGCTTACATAATCTGCCCCAGTTATACATGAAATACATTGGCTTGCATAACTTAAGATGCATGAACTATTTTCCAGACTAACTTTATTCTGTATATGTATCTTTATCAACAGTTTATTTTTAAATACAGCATGTGGTAAAATAATTAAATAGAGTCATGCTCAAAGCTTTAAGATCAAACTATAAAGATAGAGGTGAATCATAAACAGGGAATTCTGAGATTGGGAACCGTTAATAGGAAATGGTCTTTAATTATAAATAAGGATGGTCAACATCTTTGTGAGTCATTTAAATTTTATAATAAATAACAAATTACAAAATAACATCTATGTAACTACTTTCCAAATCGATAAACAGTCGTCGTATCTCGTCCGATGCAGTTTTCCACTGTTTACAATTGTGAACTGGAGAATCACTCGTTTCTAAGTTTTTGTATTATGTTGATCTATAACTCATACTCTTTCATTTCACAATCATTACGTTTTAAGGACAAGTGCTCTTTTTTTTTACCAACGTACGCCTGTTTTTACTAAATATGACGTGCTCCCACGATTATTTACTGATCTGTTAAAAGACTGGCATTTTGTGGGGAGCCAATGTTTTTCTTAATTTATGGCCAACTTCGAGTTTGACACGTTAAACTCCTGCAATATACGTTAAAGACCTAAAATCAAATACTTTAAAATGACATAAAAGGCCGAAACCTGAGTTGTACTTAAATAAACAATAAAACAGTCAAACAGCGGTGCGTTCCTTAAAAAAATATACTTTTCTTTCCTTTCGTAACTGTTGAAATCAGGCGATAGAGAGATAAACTTAGACGAAACTGGAACATTCTAACCACAGGTAAGTTACCGAGATTCGGGACAAAGCAAAATTCATGTTGTGGAAATTTGAGGAAATGATTCTGGGTCATGCTAGAGAACACTCTTCGAGAAAAACACCTTTGAAGTTGCCAGTTAGATACAAGAATACAGGATGGCTCTGAGCACTATGGGACTCAACATCTGAGGTCATCAGTCCCCTAGAACGTAGAACTACTTAAACCTAACTAACCTAAGGACATCACACACATCCAGGCCCGAGGCAGGATTCGAACCTGCGACCGTAGCAGTCACGCGGTTCCGGACTGAAGTGCCGAGAACCGCACGGCCACCGCGGCTGGCCAATACAGGATGGAGGGCATTGATAGAGCAGCAGTTTCAGCTCAGTATTATGAACAAAAAGTGTGCAACAAAAGGAGTCCAGGTTGTTTCGATAGCATGGGTAACTCTGTCAATGGATTATGCTGTAAGGTAAGGGATGAGATGCACGGTCGTCTCCATGTCCAAATGCTGTGTTGCTTAACTGTTGTTTCACGGTGTAAGTAATAAAGCTTTTACTGTTCACTCTCCACGATTAATTCCTCAGTTCTAGGCGCTAATTTTACGACCCTGCACCCCAGTCTAGGGGTCTGACCCAAACATTCAGTGACGTCTTGAAGTTACAGTAAGTCCAGTTTGTAGGTGGTAATGGAAATGGTTCAGGCGGTTTAGGAAGGTTGGAGAGTCACAAGAATCATAAAGGACAAGTTAGAAACCAATGAGCTGGTAGTGAAATTTCTCGTTTGGAAAGACTCAGTACAGTGTTTAATTAGAGCTGAATGGAAGAACACTTTTTTTATGTTTCTTTAGGGCAAACTCTTACCAGAATGGCTGTGGTCTGGATACAAATATTAATAACGCACGAGAGCTACCTAAAAATGTAACGTTTAGAGAAGTAAATTTCAAGAAATAGTAGAGATTCCAGAAACGAATTAAATGAAAAAAAAAAAAGAAAAAGAAAACGGAAAGTATTGCGAGAAGAGAACTAGCAAAAGCAGAATGGATCGATTAGGAAAGCTCAGTGACTTTGAACGTTGACTTGTCGATGGATGTCAGCTAAGTAACAAATCTTTCAGGGACATTTCAACCCATGCTAAAGCTGCTTATAATGAGTGTTGATAATGTGACTGTGAAGTGGAAACTCGAAGTAATAACCGCAGCTAAACCGAGACGGGAGATCTGATGCAATGGCGGACTGGAACTATCGAGCATTGCTGAGGGTGGTTGCAAAAAATCGCATGATATCAGCGGAATGAGTCGCTCGTCTGTTCCAAAGTGGTACCAGCAGTACACTTAACATAATGACTGTGTATAGGGAGTTAAAAAGAATGAGGTCCAACGGTTGAGCAGAGGCTCATATAATCCATAAATTTCTATAGTAAGTGCTCGAGATGGCGTACAGAGCGGTGCAACTAGACAGTGGAAGAGTGGAAAGAATGTTGTTGTTGTTGTGGTCTTCAGTCCTGAGACTGGTTTGATGCAGCTCTCCACGCTACTCTATCCTGTGCAAGCTTCTTCATCTCCCAGTACCTACTGCAACCTACATCCTTCTGAATCTGCTTAGTGTATTCATCTCTTGGTCTCCCCCTACGATTTTTACCCTCCACGCTGCCCTCCAATACTAAATTGGTGATCCCTTGATGCCTCGGAACATGTCATAGCAACCGATCCCTTCTTCTGGTCAAGTTGTGCCACAAACTTCTCTTCGGCCCAATCCTATTCAATACTTCCTCATTAGTTATGTGATCTACCCATCTAATCTTCAGCATTCTTCTGTAGCACCACATTTCGAAAGCTTCTATTCTCTTCTTGTCCAAACTATTTACCGTCCATGTTTCACTTCCATACATGGCTACACTCCATACAAATACTGGAAAGAATGGACTGCTGAATTGCGCTGTACCCTGTGGAAATCTGACGGAAGATTCTGGATTTAGCGAATGCCTGGAGAATGTTTCCCCTCCCCCCCCCTCCCCCCGCGCGCCCCAATCTTGTGTAGTATCAGCAGTGAAATACAAAGGTGAGGTGTTGCAGCACGGTATCTTTTTCGTGATTCGGGTTTTATCCTTGCACATAGTGAAAAGCTAAATGCTGACGGATATGAACACATTTTACAGAACTATAAAGTGCTCGCAACAGACGAACAGTTCATAGACGATGATTGCATCAGCATCGTACTACACCGTGTAATAAAGCAGTAACCATCGGGTAATGATTTCTGGACAATAACATTCCTGAATGGACTGGCCTCCCTGAAGTATCCATCTGAACACAACGAAACATCTTTGGGGTGAGTTAGGATGTCGATTCCGCTCCACACCCCGTGTCCAACACAACTTCTATGTTTTCAGCCCTTGGGGAATAAATGACTGCCATTCATCTGCAGACATACAGACACATAATTGAAAATGTCCCCAGGAGAGTTTGAAGCCATCATGGATGTGAAGGGTGGACACACTCATTTTGTCTACTAACAGGTTTCTGGATACTGTTAATCAAGTTGTGTATGATGCACATATTTTAATTTGATTGATTTTAAATTGAGAGTGGGAGGAGGATGTGGGGTGTGGGTGAAGGAAGTGATCCTAGGTATAGGAGTGTTTCTAGCGAAGCATGTATTTTAACAAGTGTCGTCCCTTAGTGCTGATTGTTAGCTTTCTTTTCTGGGAGAAAGTTGTAGGCGGTGCTCATATGCACTCAGATTTTATTCTTTATTCTATAAAGAAAGATAGTTAGAAACAAGTAGTACCGCTTGTCTCAATGATTCATTAGTTTGTAGTTTAATAAAATACGTACAAGAATTAAGTATCATTACATGTCGTCATTTTATAAATGAAAGTCCTGAACGATGGTTGGGATAGGGGATGTTGGGAGGGGGAGGGGAAGGATGTTGGTTCAGACTGGTATGTGATTGTACTCGGTGGTAATGGTCACAGAGGTAGCGACTTCCTTGCACGCTGTGTGGTTCTTTACTGGATACACGAGCAAGGAGCAGATATTAATTTATTCTTCATCTATACTCACACGGTAAAAATGATTGACAACTTTGTTAATGTTGTTGCTCCGTCAGTCGCTAACCGTAGCTTTGAATGTTGAAACATTTACAGACACCGTAGATTTATAAATCAATCTGTCTTTAGTACAATAGCCGTTCAGTAGATCACGAGCCCTGGCCACTGTAAAAGTCTGGAAATATTGTTCACCTGGCAAACACACAAAATGGGGCTGTGTGAATGAAACTTCGAACTTAACTACAATCGCCGTTCGAGCTTCATATTGCGGCCGATACCGCAATAGAAGTGCTGGGAACCACTGATTTAGAGGCAGACTTGAGGAGAGCCATAAAAATGTCGAGAACCGAAGACGGAGCCTAGTCTACCAGACGATTTCACTTACAACGCCAAGTCCACGAAAGTGCCCCGTCGTATTCATTTCTTCTTTCATTTTTTCTTTTTTTCATTGTACTTTGTAATGGTGTTTTAGAGTTAAGCAGTTGTGAGCAGCAGCGTGGGATCACAGAGTAACCCATGTGATCAATTTAGGTCAATACTGTTCCCTCGTAACATGAACTAAGTATGGGCTATCTTGGCTCTACACAAGCTCCACAATGGAAATCAGGATCTCACTCCTATATCTAAGCCCGTATTACTTTCGGACAGATGTGAAACATTATTGAAGTTGTTTCCTCAGGTTATTCCCCCACAGTGTGTTTACAACGAAATCTTTGTATTACCAACATCTAAATCACCTTTTATGTTGACTTCTGCTGTTTGAAATATAGTGTTGCAATGTAACCCCCATGTTGACGAGCATTTTGGAGAGGATGGAAGTTGACTCTAAGAAGCCACGTTTGGTACAAAATTTATATTTGGAACAGAAGGTAAGGGTATGGGAGGCAGTTAAAAGAGTAAGGAAGGCATGACTGGAAGGGGAGTGAAGCAAGGCTGGAATCCTTCGCCATTGATCTTTAACAGCTACATATCTACATCTACATTCTACATTTATACTCCGCAAGCCACCCAACGGTGTGTGGCGGAGGGCACTTTACGTGCCACTGTCATTATCTCCCTTTCCTGTTCCAGTCGCGTATGGTTCGCGGGAAGAACGACTGTCTGAAAGCCTCTGTGCGCGCTCTAATCTCTCTAATTTTACATTCGTGATCTCCTCGGGAGGTATAAGTAGGGGGAAGTAATATATTCGATACCTCATCCAGAAACGCACCCTCTCGAAACCTGGCGAGCAAGCTACACCGCGATGCAGAGCGCCTCTCTTGCAGAGTCTGCCACTTGAGTTTGTTAAACATCTCCGTAACGCTATCACGGTTACCAAATAACCCTGTGACGAAACGCGCCTCTCTCCTTTGGATCTTCTCTATCTCCTCCGTCAACCCGATCTGGTACGGATCCCACACTGATGAGCAATACTCAAGTATAGGTCGAACGAGTGTTTTGTAAGCCACCTCCTTTGTTGATGGACTACATTTTCTAAGGACTCTCCCAATGAATCTCAACCTGGTACCCGCCTTACCAACAATTAATTTTATATGATCATTCCACTTCAAATCGTTCCGCACGCATACTCCCACATATTTTACAGAAGTAACTGCTACCAGTGTTTGTTCCGCTATCATATAATCATACAATAAAGGATCCTTCTTTCTATGTATTCGCAATACATTACATTTCTCTATGTTAAGGGTCAGTTGCCACTCCCTGCACCAAGTGCCTATCCGCTGCAGATCTTCCTGCATTTCGCTACAATTTTCTAATGCTGCAACTTCTCTGTATACTACAGCATCATCCGCGAAAAGCCGCATGGAACTTCCGACACTATCTACTAGGTCATTTATATATATTGTGAAAAGCAATGGTCCCATAACACTCCCCTGTGGCACGCCAGAGGTTACTTTAATGTCTGTGGACGTCTCTCCGTTGATAACAACATGCTGTGTTCTGTTTGCTAAAAACTCTTCAATCCAGCCACACAGCTGGTCTGATATTCCGTAGGCTCTTATTTTGTTTATCAGGCGACAGTGCGGAACTGTATCGAACGCCTTCCGGAAGTCAAGAAAAATAGCATCTACCTGGGAGCTTGTATCTAATATTTTCTGGGTCTCATGAACAAATAAAGCGAGTTGGGTTTCACACGATCGCTATTTCCGGAATCCATGTTGATTCCTACATAGTAGATTCTGAGTTTCCAAAAACGACATGATACTCGAGCAAAACACATGTTCTAAAATTCTACAACAGATCGACGTCAGAGATATAGGTCTATAGTTTTGCGCATCTGCTCGGCGGCCCTTCTTGAAGACTGGGACTACCTGTGCTCTTTTCCAATTATTTGGAACCTTCTGTTCCTCTAGAGACTTGCGGTACACGGCTGTTAGAAGGGGGGCAAGTTCTTTTGCGTACTCTGTGTAGAATCGAATTGGTATCCCGTCAGGTCCAGTGGACTTTCCTCTGTTGAGTGATTCCAGTTGCTTTTCTATTCCTTGGACACTTATTTCGATGTCAGCCATTTTTTCGTTGGTGAGAGGATTTAGAGAAGGAACTGCAGTGCGGTCTTCCTCTGTGAAACAGCTTTGGAAAAAGGTGTTTAGTATTTCAGCTTTACGCTTGTCATCCTCTGTTTCAATGCCATCATCATCCCGGAGTGTCTGGACATGATGTTTCGAGCCACTTACTGATTTAACGTAAGACCAGAACTTCCTAGGATTTTCTGTCAAGTCGGTACCTAGTATTTTACTTTCGAATTCACTGAACGCTTCACGCATAGCCCTCCTTACGCTAACTTTGACATCGTTTAGCTTCTGTTTGTCTGAGAGGTTTTGGCTGCGTTTAAACTTGGAGTGAAGCTCTCTTTGCTTTCGCAGTAGTTTCCTAACTTTGTTGTTGTACCACGGTGGGTTTTTCCCGTCCCTCACAGTTTTACTCGGCACGTACCTGTCTAAAACGCATTTTACGATTGCCTTGAACTTTTTCCATAAACACTCAACATTGTCAGTGTCGGAACAGAAATTTTCGTTTTGATCTGTTAGGTAGTCTGAAATCTGCCTTCTATTACTCTTGCTAAACAGATAAACCTTCCTCCCTTTTTTTATATTCCTATTAACTTCCATATTCAGGGATGCTGCAACGGCCTTATGATCACTGATTCCCTGTTCTGCACATAGAGGAAATTACTGAGAAATGTTCAGCTGCGGGAAATAGGGTCTGAAACGGAGAGATGAGAACAGAATGTGTGCGACTTGTGGATGACATGTAACCAGCAGGTCGTGAAAATAGCTCAAAAGAAATGTTAAAATACTTTAATCTATCTATCTATCACTTGAGCCTTGTCCCATAGTTACGCAGGGTCAGCCATCGTTAACTGGACGTGGCATGTTAATGTTCAAGGGGTGGCCGTATGCCCTTCCTGTCGCCACCCCGTACCCCCCAGGACGGAATGAGTGTACCCCAACTGTCTGCATCGAATGTAATCCATGGAATAGTGTGAAAGTGATCAGATGACTGCGAGCCATGTAACTGAGGCGGAACGTGGGGACCAGCCCAGTATTCACCTAGCGGGATGTGGAAAACAACCTAAAAACCACATCCAGGCTGGGCAGCGCATCGGCACTCGTCGTTAATCCGCCGGGCGGATTCGATCTGGGGCCGGCGCACATACAGGAGTCCAGGAAGCAGCGCGTTAGTGCTCTCGGCTACACTGCCGGGTCGTTAAAATACTTTAATGACACCTTTGAAATACGGTATGAAGATTAACATGTGAATTTGCATCCTAATTTACCAAGATTAAGATAGGACAAGGCATAATTAGTCAGATGACAGTTTTCAGGTGTTTCGGAATCACGGTAACAAAAGAAACAAGGCCCCACCTGTAGGTCATAACTCGCTTTGCAATTGCTATGGACGTTTTCTATAGAAATGGAAATTATTCTGTGAAAAGCTAGATAAAGAGCTCAGAGAAAGACAAGACAAGGGTTTCATGTAGAATGTGTCACTCTACGGAGCTTAAACATTGACATGAAGAAGAGAGAACGAAGGAGGAAGTTTGGAAGCGTCTGAGATGTGACTGCAGAGGAGAAAGGAGCGGATTATTTGTGTACATAGAGCGGCTAATGCGGACCAGATAGAAAGAATAGGGGAGGGTAGAAGAGTATTGGAAAGTACAGTATAAGAAGAAGAAGGAAGAGTAGGTTCGGTCACCTCATGGGACGGGTGTAAATGCATTAGACGGTTTAGTGTGTGGCAGAAAAACGAAGGAGTAGAGAAAGTTGATTGATGAAAGGAGGAAGTACAAACATGTTCCGGAAAACTCAGGAATACAGAAATACAAGTCGCTGAGGAATGAAATAAATAGGAAGTTCAGGGAAGCTAAGACGAAATGGTTGCAGTAAAAATGTGAAGACATCGAAAAATATATGATTGTCGGACGGACAGACTCAGCACACAGGAAAGTCAAAACAACCTTTGGTGACACTAAAAGCAACGGTGGTAACATTAAGAGGGCAACGGGAATTCCACTGTTAAATGCAGAGGAGAGAGCAGATAGGTGGAAAGAATACATTGAAAGACTCTATGAGGGTGAAGATTTGTCTGATGTGATAGAAGAAGAAACAGGAGTCGATTTAGAAGAGATAGGGGATCCAGTATTATAATCGGAATTTAAAAGAGCTTTGGAGGACTTACGGTCAAATAAGGCAGAAGGGATAGATAACATTCCATCAGAATTTCTAAAATCATTGGGGGAAGTGGCAACAAAACGACTATTCACGTTGGTGTGTAGAATATATGAGTCTGGCGATATACCATCTGACTTTCGGAAAAGCATCATCCACACAATTCCGAAGACGGCAAGAGCTGACAAGTGCGAGAATTATCGCACAATCAGCTTAACAGCTCATGCATCGACGCTGCTTACAAGAATAATATACAAAAGAATGGAAAAGAAAATTGAGAATGCGCTAGGTGACGATCAGTTTGGCTTTAGGAAAAGCAAAGGGACGAAAGAGGCAATTCTGACGTTACGGCTAATAATGGAAGCAAGGCTAAAGTTAAATCAAGACACTTTCATAGGAGTTGTCAACCTGGAAAAAGCGTTCGACAATATAAAATGGTGCAAGCTGTTCGAGATTCTGAAAAAAGTAGGGGTAAGCTATAGGGAGAGATGGGTCATATACAATATGTACAACAACAAAGAGGGAATAATAAGAGTGGACGATCAAGAACGAAGTACTCGTATTAAGGCCCCTACTCTTCAACCTGTACATCGAGGAAGCAATGATGGAAATAAAAGAAAGGTTCAGGAGTGGAATTAAAATACAAGGTGAAAGGATATCAATGATACGATTCGCTGATGACATTGGTATCCTGAGTGAAAGTGAAGAAGAATTAAATGCTCTGCTGAACGGAATGAACAGTCTAATGAGTGCACAGTATGGTTTGAGAGTAAATCGGATAAAGACGAAGGTAATGAGAAGTAGTAGAAATGAGAACAGCGAGAAACTTAACATCAGGATTGATGGTCACGAAGTCAATGAAGTTAAGGAACTCTGCTACCTAGGCAGTAAAATAACCAATGACGGACGGAGCAAGGAGGACATCAAAAGCAGACTCGCTATGGCCAAAAAGGCATATCTGGCCAAGAGAAGTCTACTACTATCAAATACCGGCCTTAAGTTGAGGAAGAAATTTCTGAGGATGTTCGTATGGAGTACAGCATTGTATGGTAGTGAAACATGTACTGTGGGAAAACCGGAACAGAAGAGAATCGAAGCATTTGAGATGTGGTGCTATAGACGAATGTTGAAAATTAGGTGGACTAGTGAGGTAAGGAATGAGGAGGTTCTACACAGAATCGGAGAGGAAAGGAATATGTGGAAAACACTGATAAGGAGAAGGGACAGGATGATAGGACATCTGCTAAGACATGAAGGAATGACTTCCATGGTACTAGAGGGAGCTGTAGAGGGTAAAAAGTGTAGAGGAAGACAGAGATTGGAATACGTCAAGCAAATAATTGAGGACATAGGTTGCAAGTGCTACTCTGAGATGAAGAGGTTAGCACAGGAAAGGAATTCGTGGCGGGCCGCATCAAACCAGTCAGTAGACTGAAGACCAAAAAAAAAAAAGATAAAGATGATGGGTGACAATAAAGAAAGTGGAAGATATGTGACTATAAAGCGAGCAGCAGAAGCCAGAAGGATATGAAAAGCAACTGCGTGACGACCTGTTCGCTTGCACGTCACATAATACACTCCTGGAAATGGAAAAAAGAACACATTGACACCGGTGTGTCAGACCCACCATACTTGCTCCGGACACTGCGAGAGGGCTGTACAAGCAATGATCACACGCACGGCACAGCGGACACACCAGGAACCGCGGTGTTGGCCGTCGAATGGCGCTAGCTGCGCAGCATTTGTGCACCGCCGCCGTCAGTGTCAGCCAGTTTGCCGTGGCATACGGAGCTCCATCGCAGTCTTTAACACTGGTAGCATGCCGCGACAGCGTGGACGTGAACCGTATGTGCAGTTGACGGACTTTGAGCGAGGGCGTATAGTGGGCATGCGGGAGGCCGGGTGGACGTACCGCCGAATTGCTCAACACGTGGGGCGTGAGGTCTCCACAGTACATCGATGTTGTCGCCAGCGGTCGGCGGAAGGTGCACGTGCCCGTCGACCTGGGACCGGACCGCAGCGACGCACGGATGCACGCCAAGACCGTAGGATCCTACGCAGTGCCGTAGGGGACCGCACCGCCACTTCCCAGCAAATTAGGGACACTGTTGCTCCTGGGGTATCGGCGAGGACCATTCGCAACCGTCTCCATGAAGCTGGGCTACGGTCCCGCACACCGTTAGGCCGTCTTCCGCTCACGCCCCAACATCGTGCAGCCCGCCTCCAGTGGTGTCGCGACAGGCGTGAATGGAGGGACGAATGGAGACGTGTCGTCTTCAGCGATGAGAGTCGCTTCTGCCTTGGTGCCAATGATGGTCGTATGCGTGTTTGGCGCCGTGCATGTGAGCGCCACAATCAGGACTGCATACGACCGAGGCACACAGGGCCAACACCCAGCATCATGGTGTGGGGAGCGATCTCCTACACTGGCCGTACACCACTGGTGATCGTCGAGGGGACACTGAATAGTGCACGGTACATCCAAACCGTCATCGAACCCATCGTTCTACCATTCCTAGACCGGCAAGGGAACTTGCTGTTCCAACAGGACAATGCACGTCCGCATGTACCCCGTGCCACCCAACGTGCTCTGGAAGGTGTAAGTCAACTACCCTGGCCAGCAAGATCTCCGGATCTGTCCCCCATTGAGCATGTTTGGGACTGGATGAAGCGTCGTCTCAGGCGGTCTGCACGTCCAGCACGAACGCTGGTCCAACTGAGGCGCCAGGTGGAAATGGCATGGCAAGCCGTTCCACAGGACTACATCCAGCATCTCTACGATCGTCTCCATTGGAGAATAGCAGCCTGCATTGCTGCGAAAGGTGGATATACACTGTACTAGTGCCGACATTGTGCATGCTCTGTTGCCTGTGTCTATGTGCCTGTGGTTCTGTCAGTGTGATCATGTGATGTATCTGACCCCAGGAATGTGTCAATAAAGTTTCCCCTTCCTGGGACAATGAATTCACGGTGTTCTTATTTCAATTTCCAGGAGTGTAATAATAATCATGACTTTTTTACAAAAAATAATGTACCACCTACGTTTTTGTCCGTCTCACGACCTTCTGCCAGATGCATCTGCTTGTTTCCCCTCTGTCGCCCCGTGTGGTTACCCACGACTCGGTCCGGCACGTGTTAGGCCTCTGCTCGGCCTGCCGGCTGCCTAATGGAAACACATTAGTGAGGCGCGCGCCACCTACGCTAATGGCCGCCGGGGTGAGGCGCCTCGCAGGTAGCTGCCAGCCTCCGTTGTCCTTGCCCCTGCTGTAGCTGCCGGAATTAATTTCCGATACCCCTAGCAGTGAAGGATGTGAACTTTTCGGCTGCCCGACAAGTGCACCTGTGCCCTACGTCGTTACCCTTCGTGACTTTCACTGCATTCTACACTAAATTTCACGACAAATTAAGGACCAAAGGAAATGGTGTTCGATATTACTTTGAAGCATAGTATGCGAGATGAAAGGACTTTAAAAGCCTGGGTTCCATCGTCTAACTTTTACCCTCTACCAGCGTCCACGCTTCTCATGAAGCCTCATTTCTCGGAGAAGCGTACGAAGCGAAGCATGACTGGAAAGTAACTATTGCAACGAGTGATTAACCAATGGATGTGGAAGAGGTCACATGTTTTAAAATATTAATCAAATACTTAATTAATATTTCTAATAATTTGATAGGCTTATCAAGTGGTAATTGAAAGGATTAAAGCAGTTGTTAGCCACGTCAGTACGCTCTTGAGGAACTGGAGAATTAACGTAAGCTTTTCTCTGCAGTTATCATCTGACTTTCAAGTGTATAAGAGAAGATCTAAGACAGCGGACACTTTTTGAAATAACTCTTTCCTTTCCTGAACAAACCGATAATGCCATTGTACGAAGGGATCTAGTTGCACATTCACCTCGAAAAGAAGTTGTGTCAGGCTGCTTAGCGAATACACTTCCGAAGGCTTCCGGTCTGCTTTATCTCTCTGACTCACTGCCGCTTGGCCGTATCTTAGAAAGAATGATTGTCACCTCCTGCAATTCGACTATTTGCTTGGCACTTGAACCCGTTACAGGAGTGGAACTGCTTATGTCATTCCTTCAGAACCAAGACAATAATAGAAAGAATCTGCATTCATTCGCTCTCGCTCATTCCTCAGAGTATTTTGACTCTTTTACATCAGATATACCACGGCTCTCTCGCAGTGCAAATCACGTACGTCCTACGGACACGTGCCCTTGGCGCTGTGATACGCCACGAGTATCTAAAAGCGATCGTAAGCATTAAACTAGAATTTCCGATTTACCTTGCTTCTGCTCCGCTGAACGATATTTCAGAATGTGCATGCCAGGCTTTGGTCACCACGTCTGAATCTTCTGGACGTAATATGATCACTATAGCCACATATTCATTGCGAGAGAAATGCAACCGCATTGATACGTAAAACAAATTTAATATGATATTTATTTTTCAATTGCTGTTGCCCTTTTTTATAGTTTATCTCTCCGGATCACATTCAGACCTTTGTACTAGAAGCACACATCAGAATACCTTGTTCAGGGAGACAGAAAGCAGTCACACTATAAAAAGAAAAATGTTCAACTACGACTGAAAAATAAACGGTACAACACATTTCTTTTAAGCTAGTACGATCGCCAGTTACCAGTTCCCTTTCCCTCATAATTCTGTCAGTTCGAACTTTAGGGGAAGAAAATCCCTTTGACCTTGATGCTAATCACTGCCTTTTCCGGCACTTAATTCACTTGGTCAGCGTAAATACACACTCTTCCAGCCTTAGTTGCTATTCAAGATTACTGTCTACTGTATCGTATGTATCTGTTAAATATCTATCTCAATTCATAAATAATGTATGGTCTGATAGAAGTAGTAGCTAACTTGTGGTTTACCGACCTTTTTGTAATTAGACAGAAATGAAGCAGCTGCAGTCGAAGTAACAAGGTAAAAAGGGAGTGAAACAGGGGGCTAAAGAGCCTCGAGACCAGAACGGCTAAACAACATAGATTATTCCAGAAAAATATCACACGAAGTATTCACAGGACAATCAATGAAGAAAGAAAATACGTAATTGTGAACGACCGAGGGAGATACTGTAAAGTGATGGCATGTGGCAGGTCAGCGTGAGACATTTTCTTAGCCGCGGAATGAAGACTTCTGTGGTCGTGATGTGACTGTAAAGAGAAATAAGCATCGTAGTCGTGGATGATCTGATTGTCGTCACTAGCGAGCAACAAGATCATTAACGTTTTCTCTGGTGCCTATAGCATTCGGTTGTACTGTGTCAATAATGTTCCTAAGCGATAGGATTATGTGGCCAGGAAACTGACTGTACCAGCCACGGAAACGCGTCTCGGCGACTGAAGAAACCAGGTCACCGTGAGGCAGAACTCCTGCAGTGGTTGTTAATTAACATCTGCGATTTCGAGGAAACCTGCCAACTACGTTGAGGGCTCTACTTTTTATAGCTAGATTGTGCACATTTGCAAGTAAAGACGGGTTGCTTGCTTGAGGTGTTGTTGTTGTTGTGGTCTTCAGTCCCGAGACTGGTTTGATGCAGCTCTCCATGCTACTCTATCCTGTGCAAGCTTCTTCATCTCCCAGTATCTACTGCAACCTACATCCTTCTGAATCTGCTTAGTGTATTCATCTCTTGGTCTCCCTCTATGATTTTTACCCTCCACACTGCCCTCCAATGCTAAATTTGTGATCCCTTGATGCCTCAAAACATGTCCTACCAACCGATCCCTTCCTCTAGTCAAGTTGTGCCACAAACTTCTCTTCTCCCCAATCCTATTCAATACCACCTCATTAGTTACGTGATCTACCCACCTTATCTTCAGCATTCTTCTGTAGCACCACATTTCGAAAGCTTCTATTCTCTTCTTGTCCAAACTATTTATCGTCCATGTTTCACTTCCATACATGGCTACACTCCATACAAATACTTTCAGAAACGACTTCCTGACACTTAAATCTATACTCGATGTTAACAAATTCCTCTTCTTGAGAAACGCTTTCCTTGCCATTGCCAGTCTACATTTTATATCCTCTCTACTTCGACCATCATCGGTTATTTTACTCCCTAAATAGCAAAACTCCTTTACTACTTTAAGTGTCACATTTCCTAATCTAATTCCCTCAGCATCAGCCGACTTAATTTGACTACATTCCATTATCCTCGTTTTGCTTTTGTTGATGTTCATCTTATATCCTCCTTTCAAGACACTGTCCATTCCGTTCAACTGCTCTTCCAAGTCCTTTGCTGTCTGTGACAGAATTACAATGTCATCGGCGAACCTCAAAGTTTTTACTTCTTCTCCATGAATTTTAATACCTACTCCGAATTTTTCTTTTGTTTCCTTTACTGCTTGCTCAATATACAGATTGAATAACATCGGGGAGAGGCTACAACCCTGTCTTACTCCCTTCCCAACCACTGCTTCCCTTTCATGCCCCTCGACTCTTATAATTGCCATCTGGTTTCTGTACAAACTGTAAATAGCCTTTCGCTCCCTGTATTTTACCCCTGCCACCTTCATAATTTGAAAGAGAGTATTCCAGTTAACATTGTCAAAAGCTTTCTCTAAGTCTACAAATGCTAGAAACGTAGGTTTGCCTTTTCTTAATCTTTCTTCTAAGATAAGTCGTAAGGTCAGTATTGCCTCACGTGTTCCAACATTTCTACGGAATCCAAACTGATCTTCCCCGAGGTCGGCTTCTACCAGTTTTTCCATTCGTCTGTAAAGAATTCGCGTTAGTATTTTGCAGCTGTGATTTATTAAACTGATAGTTCGGTAATTTTCACATCTGTCAACACCTGCTTTCTTTGGGATTGGAATTATTATATTCTTCTTGAAGTCTGAGGGTATTTCGCCTGTCTCATACATCGTACTCATCAGATGGTACAGTTTTGTCATGACTGGCTCTCCCGAGGCCATCAGTAGTTCAAATGGAATGTTGTCTACTCCCGGGGCCTTGTTTCGACTCAGGTCTTTCAGTGCTCTGTCAAACTCTTCACGCAGTATCTTATCTCCCATTTCGTCTTCATCTACATCCTCTTCCATTTCCATAATATTGTCCTCAAGTGCATCGCCCTTGTATAAACCCTCTATATACTCCTTCCACCTTTCTGCCTTCCCTTCTTTGCTTAGAACTGGGTTTCCATCTGCGTTCTTGATGTTCATGCAAGTGGTTCTCTTCTCTCCAAAGGTCTCTTTAATTTTCCTGTAGGCAGCATCTATCTTACCCCTAGTGAGACAAGCCTCTACATCCTTACATTTGTCCTCTAGCCATCCCTGCTTAGCCATTTTGCACTTCCTGTCGATATCATTTTTGAGACGTTTGTATTCCTTTTTGCCTGCTTCATTTACTGCATTTTTATATTTTCTCCTTTCATCAATTAAATTCAATATTTCTTCTGTTACCCAAGGATTTCTATTAGCCCTCGTCTTTTTACCTACTTGATCCTCTGCTGCCTTCACTACTTCATCCCTCAGAGCTACCCATTCTTCTTCTACTGTATTTCTTTCCCCCATTCCTGTCAATTGTTCCCTTATGCTCTCCCTGAAACTCTCTACAACCTCTGGTTCTTTCAGTTTATCCAGGTCCCATCTCCTTAAATTCCCACCTTTTTGCAGTTTCTTCAGTTTCAATCTGCAGTTCATAACCAATAGATTGTGGTCAGAATCCACATCTGCCCCAGGAAATGTCTTACAATTTAAAACCTGGTTCCTAAATCTCTGTCTTACCATTATATAATCTATCTGATACCTTTTAGTATCTCCAGGATTCTTCCAGGTATACAACCTTCTTTTATGATTCTTGAACCAAGTGTTGGCTAAGATTAAGTTATGCTCTGTGCAAAATTCTACAAGGCGGCTTCCTCTTTCATTCCTTCCCCCAAATCCATATTCACCTACTATGTTTCCTTCTCTCCCTTTTCCTACTGACGAATTCCAGTCACCCATGACTATTAAATTTTCGTCTCCCTTCACTACCTGAATAATTTCTTTTATCTCGTCATACATTTCATCTATTTCTTCATCATCTGCAGAGGTAGTTGGCATATAAACTTGTACTACTGTAGTAGGCATGGGCTTTGTGTCTATCTTGGCCACAATAATGCGTTCACTATGCTGTTTGTAGTAGCTAACCCGCACTCCTATTTTTTTTTATTCATTATTAAACCTACTCCTGCATTACCCCTATTTGATTTTGTATTTATAACCCTGTAATCACCTGACCAAAAGTCTTGTTCCTCCTGCCACTGAACTTCACTAATTCCCACAATATCTAACTTTAACCTATCCATTTCCCTTTTTAAATTTTCTAACCTACCTGCCCGATTAAGGGATCTGACATTCCACGCTCCGATCCGTAGAACGCCAGTTTTCTTTCTCCTGATAACGACGTCCTCCTGAGTAGTCCCCGCCCGGAGATCCGAATGGGGGACTATTTTACCTCCGGAATATTTTACCCAAGAGGACGCCATCATCATTTAATCGTACAGTAGAGCTGCATGTCCTCGGGAAAAATTACGGCTGTAGTTTCCCCTTGCTTTCAGCCGTTCGCAGTGCCAGCACAGCAAGGGCGTTTTGGTTAATGTTACAAGGCCAGATCAGTCAATCATCCAGACTGATGCCCCTGCAACTACTGAAAAGGCTGCTGCCCCTCTTCAGGAACCACATGTTTGTCTGGCCTCTCAACAGATACCCCTCCGTTGAGGTTGCACCTACGGTACGGCCATCTGTATCGCTGAGGCACGCAAGCCTCCCCACCAACGGCAAGGTCCATGGTTCATGGGGGGTAGGTAAGTTTCCATAAACTGACTTTTTCTAACGGCAGAAATCGCTCCTCTTGCGCCTCTGACAAGGGAACCTCCCCATCGTACCCCCTTCAGATTTAGTTATAAGTTGGCACAGTGGATAGGCCTTGAAAAACTGAAGACATATCAATCGAGAAAACAGGAAGAAGTTGTATGGAACTATGAAAAAAATTAATAAAATATACAAACTGAGTAGTCCATGCGGAACATAGGCAACATTCAGGAAAATATGAGTTCAGCATCGTCGTGGTCCCGTGGTTAGCGTGAGCAGCTGCGGAGCAAGAGGTCCTTGGTTCAAGTCTTCCGCCGAATGAACATTTTACTTTCTTTATTTTCGCAAAGTTATGATCTGTCCGTTCGTTCACTGACGTCTCTGTTCACTGTAATAAGTTTAGTGTTTGTGTTTTCCGACCGCACCGCAAAATCGTGCGATTAGTAGATGAAAGGACGTGCCTCTCCAATGGGAACCGAAAACATTTGATCGCAAGGTCATAGCTCAACCGATTCCTCCACAGGAAAACACGTCTGATATATTCTATACGACACTGGTGACGGCATGTGCGTCACATGACAGGAATATGTTGTCGGCCCACCTAACTTACACACTTAGCGAATGGGTAAAAAGATTCTTCTATCTTGCCCTACTTAGGTTTTCTTGTGGATGTGATAATCACTCCCAAAAAAAGTGATGAAAACATAAGAGTTTGTCACATAAACTGAAAATAAAAAAAATAAACTCTTCACTCGAGGGAAGACTTGAACCTAGGACCTCTCGTTCCGTAGCTGCTCTCGCTAACCACGAGTCCACGGCGCTCCTTGACTCCCAGTTTCCTTGATGTTGCCTATCTTGAAATGGACTACTTAGTTTGTATATTTTACTAATTTTTTCATAGTTCCACACAACTTCTTCCTGTTTTCTCGATTGATCTGTGTTCAGTTTTTCAAGGCCTATCCACTGTGCCAACTTATAACTAAATCTGAGGGGGGTGCGATGGGGAGGTTCCCTTGTGAGGCGTATTCCTGCATGAAGAAACTTCACGTTTACGACAAAGACTCATTTACTGGGGAAAGCACAATCTTCACGATATTTACCAACTCCTGAATCACCTGCGGCTGCGACCGACCGCCAGTGCGTCATTACTGAATCTTTGGTATATCTCGTTCAAAACACACGCAGAATCATTAATCAAATTATACTCAAAGTTAATTAATATCACTGCTAGCCTCAAAGGCTTGATAATTCCTAATTACCTTTATTTTGATGTGGAGATAATACTTTTCCACCCCTCGATGGCGTGGCATCACAACCTAGTGATTTAGATACGAATTGAACAGGGTGTTCGTTTTTACTTGAAACAGCTAAATATCGCGGAAACGGCGCATCGAACGAAAAAACACTTATAGGTGAAAAATAAATATTAGTAAAGGGGGCCTGTGATACAACTGGCCGCCTTCTACGCATCCCTCCTTTACGGTCTGGATCAACTTTGTACTTTGAA
Organism: Schistocerca cancellata; assembly: GCF_023864275.1. Taxonomy (NCBI): domain Eukaryota; kingdom Metazoa; phylum Arthropoda; class Insecta; order Orthoptera; family Acrididae; genus Schistocerca; species Schistocerca cancellata. The sequence continues at coordinate 711,374,373 of NC_064630.1, forward strand.
ACGATAATCTTCTACTTTTTTGCCCATACGACAAAAATACGTACGCACTACTCGAATCGTTGCTTTCGATTAGTGGTAGATGGCACTGTAATCGACAAGTGTAAGGTTTGCCTCATTTTGCAATTAAGAACCGACGCATTTGATTTTACATTTTGTTTACGATGTAAATGTAAACCTTTGCGTTCTAACGGTTAATATTTATGCTGGAAATTGACTTTAGTATTTCCCATTTGTCTGTACAGTACAGTATGGTAAGCCGTTCCAGTGTTTGGCTAGAAACTACTGAAGCGTCTCTAGACAGATCGCTTCATTGACTTCCAGGGTTGATATCCTCTTTTACATTTCTGAAAAGCATCGTTTACTTGTCGGTGTTCATATGAATTCAGACTGAGAGCTTCCTCATGAGCCAGATACATGTTAAGAGTTTGGTTCAATTGGTTCAAATGGCTCTGAGCATTATGGGACTTAATATCTGAGGTCATCAGTCCCCTAGAACTTAGAACTACCTAAACCTAACTAACCTAAGGACAGACTGAAGGGCCTAGAACCGCTCGGCCGCAGTGGCCGGCTATTAAGAGTTTAGTTTGATACAGAAAAGCAAATCGTCATGTGTTTGCGTTGGCACATTATCTTTTCCTCGTACCATCGCACTGGTTGTCTGCTTGGAAGCGTGTTTGTCGTCGCTTGAAGTGTCTATATGTCTCTGGACTTGGATAACTTCCTCTGGATGTAGGGACTGCTTAGGCAACTCTTGTGTATACCGTAGCGCTACTCTTCCGGGTCAGAGAGACACCGGACAGCGATGATCCATCGGTTTTGTTTAGCTGTCACATTTAGATTATGCATATTGTCTGTGCCCTGGTTTCCGGTCCGCAGTGAGGATTGTGGGTGAGTAGAGGGCAGCCTCACTAATCTGGGAATCGTCGAACAAGTAGTATCTAGTTTTAGACGTTAGTGTTGTAATTTTGTGAACGTGTAAGTTTCAGCTCAACTAAGACCTTAATTAATTTCGTAGTAGGTTTCAGCTATGATATAATAACTCGGGATACCTTGCGTAGCGAGGGACTGAAAATAAATTCGCAAGTATTGGGATTTACAACAGTGTTTTCTTTGTGTTCTATAACTTAGTGATGTGGGGCACAAGCCCACCTTGATAAACGGATTACGAGTAGTGCGTATGGCTTTAACTTTCAGTAGTAATATTAAGAAAAATGCCACTGTGTTTTTTGCAGATTTGTGTAAGTATTCCTTGTGCCTGGTTAGTAGCCGTTACCATGGCTTTTGTTCGTAAGACTGTGCTGTATTATTGTTTGCTAGCAATTGAACCAGTTTCCTTGATTAAGTAAATTCTCAAGTTTTATAGCTTGATTTCGTGATCTTTCTTGTCGTGAATTTTTGTTATATTTTATCGATTTTTCTTTGCAGTGGGTAGCCACTTTTCTATTAATGATTTTCGGTGGCTCCTACCTTTTGGAAGAATTACTCTCAAGACATAGTTCCTATTCATTGTTCTTCTTTGCAAACTCACGAAACCTTTTTTATGAAATTTGGAATAATTTGCTGTTAAAGCATTCCACGACCGAGGCTAGTGTCTCTCTAACCCAGTTTGGATATTATTTCTCTTATTAAATTATTCAACGACTTCCTTCTTTGTGATGAATAATTAGTTTGAATGTGTGCTTGTATAATCCATCTTTCCTACGCAAATCCCGATTTCAGCTAATCGTGTTATTCAGAACCAACACTGCATGGTAGGTTAATGTTTATCTGTTAAACATACGTCTGCTCATGTGCTCCCTTTATAAAAATTTACGTAAAAGCCATTCGTGATGTTCAATAACTTACCCGCTACTTACCCAATACCCTCCCTATCGAGACTCTTCCAGGACAACTTAGCTTACACTTGTATGATTTTTTAGTATCTTCAAGTGCATTTCACAAACTGATTACCCTACAGAATTAGCCAAGGATTATCAAGGTAATAAAAATTTTATTAATTTTTTTCTGTACTGAGGCTTATCCACTAATTGTCTTTTCTTTCCAAGCAAACATTCAGGGTAATTAAGTGGTTGACAATTTATGTGTCTTCTGTAATATATTCCCGATTTAAATTCACATAATAATGTACGAGTCTGCGTAACAGAATAATTTTTCACCAGTCAATCTAACTATATAATTAAACAGGTACGCTATACTACATTTAGCAAGATTTAGGAACAACGACGTGGATGTAACAGTTTTCTGTTCCCATGGGGATGCTTGATATCGGTAAGTGCCCTTGCCATTTCTGATTGGGGTGCTTGATGTCTGTGAGTATCGACGGCAGGTGCGCCTGTCAATACCACTTCACGGACATTTTACCTTATTACAAAGGCTGTGGTTTGTATTCCGCCGGTAGCCGCGAGAGTAACGTCGGCTGGACGGCTGGATGAAAACCACAGCAAAGTTAATCACCTCGATGATGGGGTTCGAGGGCAGACTCCGAAATTAATTATGCCGATGGTTTGGGAACTCTCCTCAATCAGCCCCGTAGCGAACAAAAAACTACGTTACCACACAAGTAGCTTATTTGATAGAAATTTCAAAGTCTAGCCATGTTACTTTTTCTGTACTACCACTTTTCACAGCTCAAGTAATGTTTGAACATCAGTATCAACCGTTAATATATGAAAGTCTACATTTAAATCAGAAATCAAACGTAGAATCAAATGCGTATGTTCTTAATTCCACAAACAGGCACACTTGACAGTAATCGATTACAGCGCAATCAGCCACGAATAGGAAACCATAGTTCGACTAAACCGTACGTATTTGGCGTAGAATCTGATCAGGCAATAAAAATAGGGGTTTTCCATTTGAAAATACGAAGCTGACCCCAACCTGGTAGGAGGGGTGGTTAGGATATGGCCAGCTGCACCACAGGCAGAAGTTCCCTTTACTAATACTCTCTTTTCACTCAGAACATTTATTTCGTACAAGGCTCAATTTTCTAGATATACAGTTGACTCAAGTTAAAACAAACTCCCTGCGTGTTGACCATTGCATCAAATTCCATAAAACTCACGGTATTTTTCTGATAACCTGCCGTTAGTCTGGTATAAAAGTTGATCCAAGGACGGTTAAGTATGTTCTCTCGCAACTTGCTCGTGCGAGACGCTCCTAGAGTACTGCACGTGTAAACTAACCTTCCAAAATTGAGAATTAATCCCTTAAATCGCAGAGTGCTCCTCGCAGTCTCACATTGCTTCTAATGTCATCTGCCTTTCACGGTCCTCATATGGTGTCGTTTTTACTCATTACAAACGATTTTTATTACTCACTGACTTTTGCAACTGTCGATGAAAGCATTAGATGTGAAGCCAAAGGCCGTGTTGGGTAAGGGTGGAGTTCGGTTAAAAGAAACCAGCACGTTACGACACGTTATGTGATTAGAACACGTTTCGTGTTTAGAAAATTCACGAAAAACTGAGTCAGGATTTTCGACATACAGTAAGTACCAAATGCCGCTCACCTTGAGGGTCCAGTGCCGCGATTAGTGTTTTCCTCGCTCTTTTTTTCCTCGAAATAAAGTTCCCGCATATTTTCCGTTGTCTTTGATAATTATTTAAATAAAAATAAATTTTTAAGATAAAATCTTTTTAAATCCTACTAAATGTATAAAATAATTTATCTTAGCCCTACGAAAATTCTTAATGGCATACAGATAGTCCTGAATATTTATGCTTGTGTTTATTGATAGCTATGACAATGCACGTATGATGAAAATCTCACGGCGCAACGAAACATAATTTATGCATCAGTAATTAACCTCTTAACTATTTTACATTGGCTGTACCCCACGTTTTTCGTTATAAATCTTATGGGTATTGCCATAGGATTTACAAATTCACAAGCACAAATATTGAGTATTATCTGCGTCAGATTAGGAATATGTTTCAGCTAGGAGAAAATATTTTACACATTTTAATCTAGAAGAAGAGGTCGGTTGGTAGTTCTGAGGCATCAATGGATCACCAATTTAGAATTGGAAGGCAGCGTGGAGAGTAAAAATCATAGAGGGAGACCAAGAGATCAATACACTAAGCAGATTCAGAAGGATGTAGAGTGCAGAGTTGGTTGGAAATGAAGAAGCTCGCGCAGGATAGAGTAGCATGCAGAGCTGCATGAAACCAGTCTCTGGACTGAAGACCACAACAAAAACAGTCTAGTATAAAAATCTGTTATCTTAGAAACGTGTTTTTCTTTAAATAATTATTTTCTTCCCTCTGAGTATTTTGTGTGTGTGTGTGAGAGAGAGAGAGAGAGAGAGGGAGAGAGAAGGAGAGAGAGAGAGAGAGAGAGAGAGAGAGAGAGAGAGAAAGAAAGAGAGATTTCTCAATGCATTGTAAACATTCCGATATGGTTATATGTTTCACCGGTGGCTTTGCCAGTACGTCACGTATGTTGAACACATCTCCTCCACTCCCTTCATCTGCCCATTATCTACTCCCCCCGTTCTCTGCATAGTCGTACCCGTCATCTCACATTCTGTTTGGAACGTATTCCGATACTACCCACACAACGCGGCGTCCTACAAGGCAGTCGAGACATGAGATACCAAACCTTTTCAACCCGAACTCCAAATCCTTCTGAAGTGACCGATAAGAAAGCGAGTTAATATTGCATTCTCATCCTCTTCTGAAGTACGTTTAAAGTTACAAGTCTCTAGTCCATTGGAAAATTAGTTTAATACCAACCGCAAAATTAGTACCGAAGAGCCGGCCGCTGTGACAGAGCGGTTCTAGGCGCTTCAGTCCGGAACCACGCGCCTGCTACCGTCGCAGGTTCGAATCCTGCCTCGGACATGGATGTGTGTGCTGTCCTTAGGTTAGTTAGGCTTAAGTAGTTCTAAGTCTAGGGGACTGATGACTTCAAATGTTAAGTCCCATAGTGCTTAGAGCTATTTCGAACATTTTTAAGTTAAGAAATGGTTCAAATGGCTCTGAGAACTATGCGACTTAACTTCTGAGGTAATCAGTCGCCTAGAACGTAGTACTAATTAAAGCTAACTAACCTAAGGACAGCACACACATCCATGTCCGAGGCAGGATTCGAACCTGCGACCGTAGCGGTCGCTCGGTTCCAGACTGTAGCGCCTAGAACCGCACGGCCACTCCAGGCGGCCATTTTTAAGTACCGAACAAGAAACAGACAAGAAACAAAACTAATAAAAAGTAAAAATTAGAATGAACGCTAGGTCCTAGCACTCTGTCGACTGCGAGACATGGAGCAGTAACTCTAATTGAGGACTGACGGGAAATACCATCCCAGGATATGCACTACGTGATTTAGGGATTTAGCATCCATGCCAGACTCATGTACGTCACACTGAAAGTTGCTAGTGATTCAAAGTCAGAGTGGCCATTGAGTAAGGGTTGAGAGTGTCACATACAGTGAACACTGCCTCTGCAATCATAGCTTTCCTAGTTCCAGTACAAGGACTAAAGAGTCAGGAGTATGCTTGAACATCTTGTTTACGCGGCCCACGCCTCCATTGCATAACTTTAAATTCTACGCACTACAGCGCTCTCACAATGTTGGTCCCTGACCGTGTCTTAGGACTCTCTGCTCACCAATTACGTTGACACCCCGTATTTCACTCCGTGCTCATCAGAGCGTTTTCGTGGACGCCATCATCTCGCTACGAGAGATATGACAAGAGAAATCACGGAGAAACGAAGTCTAGATTCCTGGAACCGCTGTTCTTCCGATTATGGTCTTCACTCCTCACGATTTCTATCATACTTGGCCTTTGTGATCAATTGCAAGAAATCCAACCTCAGGCTTCTTCATATATGATAACTCATTTACTAACACTAGTTTATTTTACTTCGTATTTCGGTTATAATTCTTTCTTCAAATGCTTTATTCTTCTCGAGGTATCATCCATTTTCTAACTCGTACCTAAGTCAGTATTCACTGAGAGTCTCTTATCTGACATTCCGACTATAGTTAAATTACACTGCTTTGTCTCATGGAACACAAGATGTTCAATCTACCGTACGAAAATAGTAAATGAGTTGCAGAAGGTGAATAGTTTCCCGTCATTACAGTCAGAACTCAAAACCGGCTGCATTATATCCTTCTAGAAGTTCATCGATGGTTCTCATGGGTGCATCTTCTCCTCTAGTCAGGAAAATTCTTTTATATGGGCAAGGATCAAATCTGTGGTAGAAGTACACCATTCAGAATCCCTCACCAATTTACCACTTTTTAAATAAACTAAAGGATGTCCAGTTCCTTAATGCTCGCTTCAGCAACATCAGAATTGTTCAACGTCTTCATTGGCACATTCCCTCGGGAGACTTTCTCCGTCAAGTCCGTTCGATGCAACATTTGAAATCCACACAATTGTGCTGCACGACGAAGTAGCATCAGTATCGGCGAAGGAACTGCTATTCTGCGGATCCAGATCAGCGCTCCAAATTTAAAACTGGATAAAAAAATTGTATCCAACACCGTGTTGAATGTGAGGTATCTTAGACTTTCAGGTTATAACAATACCATCACTTCAAAATAGGTTAGAAATCAGACCAATAATGTTGTTCACGCAGCGTATGTTCGCTTTATCGTGCAACAACAAAATTATTGACTGTGGACGTTATCGTCAGGAAGGTTCAATATGGTTCAAATGGCTCTGAGCACTAAGGGACTTAACATCTATGGTCATCAGTCCCCTAGAACTTAGAACTACTTAAACCTAACTAACCTAAGGACATCACACACATCCATGCTCGAGGCAGGATTCGTACCTGCGACCGTAGCAGGCGCGCGGCTCCGGACTGAGTTCATAGAACCGCTAGACCACCGCGGCTGGCGTCAGGAAGGAAATAATGAAGTCACTGTAAAAATGTCATTAATTTTGGCACTTATCTTGAATGGATTTCCACGTAGATTTCGTCGAAGTAGTTATGGCTCATTTTGTTGATTCTAGGGTGATTCCACTTTGGCTGCTAGAAGGTCCAGATCTGTATTTTAGCTATATTTGAAGACCTCACAAATGCGTTTTTCAGGAAATTCTTAATGATCAAACAATCCCAGATCAGAACAATGGTATGGTAGAAATAATTTTTGACTTGGTGTTAACGATCCACATGTTTATTAAACTTCTTGTAAATTCACATATACTTCTTCTTAATTGTCACATCATCAAGAAAACAGTTTTGTGTCAATCTTCATACATTTAATTTCCACTTTAACCAAACAAAACTGTTCTTTTACAAAGTGAAATAACAACTTAACTTCTGCAAAGTGAAACAAAGAGTGCTCTGTGCGCAGTAGCGCCAAAACGGTTGCAAGTAAATCATAGATTATGACAGTCTCACAGAAATGAATACACACAAGAACCATGTCACTGTAATATATCGATCTATCGGAGTACCTACACATTAATAAAGCCAGATGTGAATATTGTCACAAAAACTATGTCTGTTACTTCACAGAAAAGTAGTACGATATTACTGGTATCGAGAACTGGAGTTGGAGTGCCGTAATGGTCAGGTGAATAAAGAACCATTACAAGATGTAGATGTTACAGTGTGCGAAGTATTCTTCTTTAAACAGACACTATCGGATCAAAGGTATGCGGACGAACTTAGACTTTACAAAAGCTGAATTGACCACTAGAGGGCATGAGAGGTGGACCCACCAGCATAAAAACAGCCGGGGAGTATTTTGATATCTTCAGAGAGGGAGTAACTGCTGAAATAGTATGTCAGGAGAATGTAATGACGTCGAACGTCGACTACTCATTGAACTTTATCTGAATAAGAAACATGCCGGCTGGTGTGGCCGAGCGGTTCTAGGCGCTACAGTCTGGAACCGCGCGACCGCCACGGTCGCAGGTTCGAATCCTGCCTCGGGAATGGATGTGTGTGATGTCCTTAGGTTAGTTAGGTTTAAGTAGTTCTAAGTTCTAGGGGACTGATGACCATAGATGTTAAGTCCCATAGTGCTCAGAGCCATTTGAACCATTTTGAACAAATTAGAAACACATCACGGACTTTGAACCCTTCTAATTCTGAGAAGTCGATTGTTGGTGATTTGATTGTGAAGTGAAACGCGAAGGATGATTGTGAAGCAGAAATGTGAAACCGAAACCACTGTTAAACCATCAACAGGCAGACTTCCTGTGCTGATAGACACGGGGCGTTGAGCGTTCCGGAGTATGGTTGTAAAAAATCGCATGAAATCATCGGAAGGAAGTGCCAAGTGGGGCTGGTTCCACCAAACGACGCAGCTGAGGAAACGGGAAAATACAGTTTGTGTCGATCAGCGTGCATTTACGGTTCAGTGTGGTGTTGTTCCTCGTTACAGCACAGACCGCCAACAACATCAGGGTAACTTCACAAAGGGAAGAATAATGGGGAAACTGAAAGAAGGGAGCGTGTGACGAGTGTAGTTCAGGAGTCTGGTATTGCTCAGAGCTTTATTTCACGTGTACGGGGTGTGCTTTGAACAACAAGCACTGCTGCCCGAAGGAGATGGCGGTCAACTGCGGCACTAGATTACCGCAACATACTGCAATAGGCGAAAATGAATAGAAGTCAGCGGCTGCATTTGCAACCAAATACATAGAACAGCAAGGCACGCAATGTTACACTGCACAATGGCACGGCTACTGTATGGGGCCGCCTCTTTCCCCAACAACCAGTCAGTTGTGTTCCTATGACACCTGTGCATCGGCGGCATAGTATACGATGGCGCCGAGATCACAGAGACTGGGTCAATGAGAAATAGAGACTCTTGCTTCTCTCTGATGAGAGTGGGTTCTGACTGAGTAGTGGTCTTCTCCCTTCATAAGGCGAGGGGTGGGGACACTTACGGCACCCACACGCACTGTCGTACATAATCGTTTTGGTGGTCTAGGTGTAATAGTACGTGGAGGCATATTGTAGCATATGCGAACTGACCTTACAAGGGAACCTCCCCATCGCACCCCCATCAGATTTAGTTATAAGTTGGCACAGTGGATAGGCCTTAAGAAACTGAACACTGATCAATCGAGAAAACAGGAAGAAGTTGTGTAGAACTATGAAAAAAATAAGCAAAATATACAAACAGAGTAGTCCATGAGGAAGATAGGCAACATCATGGAGAATCCGACTACACGAGCGCCGTGGTCCCGTGGTTAGCGTGAGCAGCTGCAGATCGAGAGGTTCCTGGTTCAGGTCTTCCCTCGAGTGAAAAGTTTAATTTTTTTGTTTGAGACAATTATTATCCGTCCGTCCGTCCGTCAGATGCGAGGTAACTGCGCCGTAGTATCAGGCAAGGTAGAAGAATCTTTTTACCCATTTGCCAAGTATACAAGTTAGGTGGGTCAACATATTCCTGTCATGTGACGCACATGCCGTCACCAGTGTTTTCCTGTGGAGGAATCGGTTGACCTATGACCTTGCGATCAAATGTTTTCGGTTTCCATTGGAGAGGCACGTCCTTTCGTCTACTAATCGCACGGTTTTGCGGTGCGGTCGCAAAACACAGACACTAAACTTATTACAGTGAACAGAGACGTCAATGAACGAACGGTCAGATCATAACTTTAAAAAAAAAGTAAACTTTCCACTCGAGTGAAGACTTGAACGAAGGACCTCTCATTCCGCAGCTGCTCGCTCTAACCACGGAACCACGGCGCTCCTGAGCGCACACCGTTCTTGTCGTTGCCTATCTTGGGCATGGACTACTCAGTTTGTATACTTTGCTTATTTTTTTCATAGTTCCGCACAACTTCTTCCTCTTTTCTCGATTGATCTGTGTTCAGTTTTTCAAGGACTATCCACTGTGCAAACTTATAACTAAATCTGAGGGGGCGCAATGGGGATGTTCCCTTGTTAAAATCGTTGAATATGGTACACTCATGGGTCAACGTTATTGTAACACTCCACCAGGGATCCCCAAATTTTGCTCTGACGGAACACTTTGAGAATCCTGGGAATACGATGGATCACCTTCTACATCTACATCTACATCCATACTCCGCGAGCCACCTGACGGTGTGTACCTTCTGTACTTTTAAAGATTAACAAAATAAAAAATGAGAAACACTTGATTTAAGCAGTGATTACTTCAATTTTCAGTCACAACTAGTAATACAGGAATCATGATAAAAATTTAAAATATCGTTATTATTGTCAAAGTGTCGAAAAAGAACTCAATGTTAGTAATAGCTTTTGCGTAGCACCTGTTCACTCACGCGGAACGTCAGCGTTCTGCCGAACGAAGTTTGGGAAACCGTGCACTGTACTCCTACCCCATGTGTGTCTTTTGAGGGCTCTGATTCATTTTTAAGGATGACAGTGAGCGAACACACGGAACGGCGCATAGAGAGAAGCTTTTGGAACGGGATGATATTCAGCGAAAGGACTGCCCTGCCAGTTCCACGACTTAAAGCCAATGCGTTAGCGAGACGTATTACATCACGTTCACACGCATCGATGACCATCCATGTTATTAATCGCGCTTGTGAGGGAATGGAACGTCCTACCACTAAACCTCTTTACCAAACTTCTGGCACGTTGCAGAGCATGCATCGCTGTCCTTGGTGATCACATACCCTATTAATAACCATGCCCCGCCTTTGTCCAGGGGGCCATCATAAATCGCGGTACGCAAGCTTATATATTTTCCTAGAATATAACTGTCATTTCCGTTCGTTTCATTGCATATTTCTTTCAGTTAACTTCTGAACTCGGCTGTAGGGGTTCTTTGTATGTATGTACCAAGTTCATTCAGCTATGTCACATATCATGCGGAAGTTGCTAGGTTGGTGAATGAGTTCGTAGCGTTTTTGTTTCGTTTGTTGATATTCCGGTTTCTTTGGGTTTATTCACGATTATCATTTTTTTTCTAGCGAACTGTTGCTATTTGAGTTTACATACCGTCATTTTGTCATTTGCAGATGGTGAGTGGAGCTGTGGACGCACGAACATGGAGTGCCAAGCGTAGAAACCGGTGCATATCCGACATTTTCTTTTTTCTGAGTTAAATAGAGGGATGAGAGCAGCAGAGGAAGCCAGGAACTTTTGCGTTGGCACAGAGATAATTACACTGGATAGAAGATGGCAAAAAATGGTTTTCTCTCTATAAAGGGAATCTTTTGGACATCGGTGACACTCCACGTTCAGGAAAATCCTTCAAGGTTTAATCAAGACGGTTTAAAAGCTTTAATTGACAGTGATCCATGTCAGTGTTCTTGAGAGTGGCAAATATGGTGAACTGTGATCATTCCAGAATCTTGTGACAATTGTATACAATGGTGAATGTTCAAAAATCGGTTGTCTGGGTACCACATTCACAGAAATCAGCAGGTGGCCATATGGGAGTATCTGCTTACTCGTCATCAACTGGCTCGTGTACAACACAAACAATTGTTGTACTGTATCGCTACTGGTCAGGAGAAATAGTGTCTTCATGATAACATGTGGAATAGAAAGGAATTATTAAGCCCAAAGAAAGCAGAAACTCCCTGTGCAAAGGCCTGTGCGCATCCTCAAAAGATAATGTTATGCATTTTTAGAACAGCGACGGTGTGGTGTACTACGAATTGCTTCCACAAGGTGTAATGGTAACTAATGACAGTTATTGACAACAACTGAGACGTCTTGCAGACTCCATCCAAGAACAATGATCAGGAAGACTGTATGAAGTAATCGCAGGTTCGAATATGCCTCGGGCATGGAGTGTGCGATATCCTTATCTTAGTTAGGTTTAAGTAGTTCTAAGTCTAGGGGACCGATGACCTCAGATGTTAAGTCCCATTGTGCTCAGAGCCATTTGAACCATTTCTTTTTCCGTTCGTTTCGTCGCGGCCCGCCCGTCTGCATTCTGCTAAACTGACGAGAAAAACTATAGAGGAGTTGGGAAGTCATTACGCATGCACCTTATTTCGCTGATCTTGCACACTCAGAATTTTTTTCCGTCCTCTACCGGCCATTGTTGAAGGGTTCCTTTCCGGACGAAAACGCACTCCGAACATGGATAGGCGCGTTCTTTGCTTTAAAACCACGTCATTTCTACAGTCGCGGAATCGAAAAGCTACCCCAGCGTCTAGCCCGCGGCCTAACGCACAGCTTTCCGGGCGGGAAGGAGCGCCTGGAGCGCGGCACGAATCTGCCCGGCGGATTGGTGTCGAGGTCCGGTGAACCGGCCAGTCTGTGGATGGTTTTTAGGGGGTTTTCCTTCTGCCTCGGCGAATGCGGGTTGGTTCCCCTTATTCCGCCTCAGTTACACTGTGTCGGCGATTGCTGCGCCAGCAAGTTCTCCAAGTACACGTATACCACCATTACTCTACCACGCAAACGTAAGGGTTACACTCGTCTGGTGTGAGAGCTACCCTGGGGGGGGGGGCTTCCCTGGGGGGGGGGGGTCCACCGGGGTCCGAACCGCACAATAATCCTGGGTTCAGTGTGGGGCGGCTGAGGGGTGAGGTCAACTGCGATGGTCGTTGTGGGGTTGGGACCACTGCGGCTGCGGCAGGGATGGAGCCTATCCATCGTTTGTAGGTCCCTGGTTAACATACAACATATACATATACATATACAACATATACCTGCGATTACTTCATACAGTCTTCCTGATCATTGTTCTTGGATGGAGTCTGCAAGACGTCTCAGTTGTTGTCAATAACTGTCATTAGTTACCATTACACCTTGTGGAAGCAATTCGTAGTACACCACACCGTCGCTGTTCTAAAAATGCATAACATTATCTTTTGAGGATGCGCACAGGCCTTTGCACAGGGAGTTTCTGCTTTCTTTGGGCTTAATAATTCCTTTCTATTCCACATGTTATCATGAAGACACTATTTCTCCTGACCAGTAGCGATACAGTACAACAATTGTTTGTGTTGTACACGAGCCAGTTGATGACGAGTAAGCAGATACTCCCATATGGCCACCTGCTGATTTCTGTGAATGTGGTACCCAGACAACCGATTTTTGAACATTCACCATTGTATACAATTGTCACAAGATTCTGGAATGATCACAGTTCACCATATTTGCCACTCTCAAGAACACTGACATGGATCACTGTCAATTAAAGCTTTTAAACCGTCTTGATTAAACCTTGAAGGATTTTCCTGAACGTGGAGTGTCACCGATGTCCAAAAGATTCCCTTTATAGAGAGAAAACCATTTTTTGCCATCTTCTATCCAGTGTAATTATCTCTGTGCCAACGCAAAAGTTCCTGGCTTCCTCTGCTGCTCTCATCCCTCTATTTAACTCAGAAAAAAGAAAATGTCGGATATGCACCGATTTCTATAGCATCTGCCGACTGTTGTAGATAGTGAAGGGAAATATATTATCGATGACTAAAGTCTCTGTTATACGTTTCTGTTGTGTTTATTAAGCTTATGGAAAAATGCTACTAACTTATGCACCAACCCAATACCTTCCTTCATGCTTAAGTTTTGCATACCAATGTATGAGTGAATTTCCACATTTGCGTTGATACAGTGATTCCACATTCGTCCCTGCTTCTCTTAAATTGTCACTTGCGCGCAACGCCAGCAGACGGCGCTCAGTGTGGCTGGGGTCAATTGTCACACTGTTCTGGCTCAGATGTGTGTGTGTGTGTGTGTGTGTGTGTGTGTGTGTGTGTGTGTGTGTGTGGCTGGTTCAGATGGCTCTGAGCACAATGGGACTTAACTACTGAGGTCATCAGTCCCCTATAACTTAGAACTACTTAAACCTAACTAACCTAAGGACATCACACACATCCATGCCCGAGGTAGGATTCGAACCTGCGACCGTAGCGGTCACTCGGTTCCAAACTGACGCGCTTAGAACCGCACGGCCACACCGGCCGGCTGTGTGTGTGTTGCTAATCAATGAATAAACTATAATCTATCTAAAGCACAATTAACGTACTCGTCGTATTACTGATTTCCCAACGTCGGAAAAAGCCTGGTTGGACAATTTAAAAGGGGCGGTGAAGGATTGGCGTGTGGACGTTATCGTGAAACGCAGTTCGGCGGCGGCTCGCTTCGGACAGTCGGTGATGAGGAGGGACGCAGTGGAGCCAGCAGCGCTGCCGCCGGCTGTTGCGATTCGGGCCACGCACGCTGGCGGACACGCAATATGCGGCCTGCGCGTTATTGCGTCTCCCGCGGCGTCGCCGCAGGACTCCCGCCAGCACGCGCCGCGATCGTCCACACGCGTGCCCACGCACAGCCCACGCGTTGCACGCATGCGCCCACTGCTTCTTCCCTCTCCGTATTACACTATTCAGTCTGCAGTAAAGAAGGATGGAGTGGAATTTTGTTACTGCCGTTTATCAATATCGGTCTAGCTGCGGACCGTTCTCTATAACAACTTTGCTGACAGGCCGACCCGCGGCTCTCAGTAGCTGTGGAAGATTTCCTATCTCGTGACCAATAGGACGTTTAGCACCTGAAGCACTCCTCTTGTAACACTTTCGGAACTATTGATTTTGCTGTTTCTCGTTACCACTTTCGAGCTTTCAGAAGTCTAAACCACCAAAATATAACATGTTATGCAACTTCTACGAAGCTTCTTTGGATTTATACTTTCACTGTACCATTTTGCATACAGGGTCACAATTATTGAAACATATGATAAAAACCTAAATTAGTTACAAACTATGGCGTGCACTTACTTTATTCATCATGTAAATGTCACTACAGATATTCGGATTTAGTTTATGACATGTTCGATATAACATCATTGGTGATGACGTGGCACAGACAAAGAGCGAAATTCTGCATGCAGCATCGTCGACCTCTGCGGCCGTGTCGGCTGCAGATTCCTCAACTTGCGCCATAGGGTGGTGGGGTTTCGGGTTCCGCTGGATAGGTCAGGAGTCCACTACACACAGCGGGCGGCTACACGGGTAGCCGGGGTTGTGTGGCGTGGACTGGGCGGTTTCTTAGGTTAGATGGCCTCGGGCAAGTACAGAAGGGGCAACAGCCTCAAAGGGTGCGGGGCAAAGACAGGACATGCGGGGACCAAGCAGCAATCGGTATTGTAATTGTAAACTGTCGAAGCTGCGTTGGTAAAGTACCGGAACTTCAAGCGGTGATAGAAAACACCGAAGCTGAAATCGTTATAGGTACGGAAATTCTGCCGAAATTTTTTACAAAGGCACAGACGGCGTATAGAAAGGATAGATTGCATGCAACCGGTGGTGGCGTGTTTGTCGCTGTTAATAGTAGTTTATCCTGTAGCGAAGTAGAAGTGGATAGTTCCTGTGAATTATTATGGGTGGAGGCTACACTCAACAACCGAGCTAGGTTTACAATTGGCTCCTCAGCAGCATTAGTAGCAGAACAACTGAGAGAAAATTTGGAAAACATTTCACATAAATTTTCTCAGCATCTTATAGTCTTAGGTGGAGACTTCAATTTACCAGATATAGACTGGGACACTCAGATGTTTAGGACGGGTGGTAGGGACAGAGCATCGAGTGACATTATACTGAGTGCACTATCCGAAAATTACCTCGAGCAATTAAACAGAGAACGGACTCGTGGAGATAACATATTGGACCTACTGATAACAAACAGACCCGAACTTTTCGATTCTGTAAGCGCAGAACAGGGAATCAATGATCATAATGCCGTTGCAGCATCCCTGAATATGGAAGTAAATAGGGATATAAAAAAAGGGAGGAAGGTTCTACTGTTTAGCAAGAGTAATAAGAGGCAGATTTCAGACTCTTAACAGATCAAAACGAAAATTTCTGTTCCGACACTGACAATGTTGAGTGTTTATGGAAAAAGTTCAAGGCAATCGTAAAATGCGTTTTAGACAGGTACGTGCCGATTAAAACTGCGAGGGACGGGAAAAACCCACCGTGGTTCAACAACAAAGTTAGGAAACTACTGCAAAATCAAAGAAAGCTTCACTGCAACTTTAAACGCAGCCAAAACCTCTCAAACAGAAGCTAAACGATGTCAAAGTTAGCGTAAGGAGGGATATGCATCAAGCGTTCAATGAATTCCAAAGTAAAATTCTATGTACCGACTTCTCAGAAAATCCTAGAAAGTTCTGGTCTTACGTTAAATCAGTAAGTGGCTCGAAACAGCATATCCAAACACTCTGGATTTATGATGGCACTGAAACAGAGAATGACACGCGTAAAGCTGAAATACTAAACACATATTTCGAAAGCTGTTATACAGAGGAAGACCGCACTGCAGTTCCTTCTCTGAATCCTCGCACAAACGAAAAAATGGCTGACATCGAAATAAGTGTCCAAGGAATAGAAAGCAACTGAAATCACTCAACAGAGGAAAGTCCACTGGACCTGACGGGATACCTATTCGATTCTACACAGAGTACGCGAAAGAACTTGCCCCCCTTCTAACAGCCGTGTACCGCAAGTCTCTAGAGGAAAGAAAGGTTCCAAGTGATTGGAGAAGAGCACTGGTAGACCCAGTTTTCAAGATGGGTCGTCGAGCAGATGCGCAAATTTATAGACCTATATCTTTGACATCGATCTGTTATAGATTTTTAGAACATGTTTTTTGCTCTCGTATCATGTAATTTCTGGAAACCCGGAATCTGTAGGAATCAACATGGATTCCGGAAACAGCGATCGTGTGAGACCCAACTCGCTTTATTTGTTCATGAGACCCAGAAAATATTTGATACAGGCTCCCAGGTAGATGCCATTTTCCTTTACTTCCGGAAGGCGTTCGATACAGTTCCGCACTGTCGCCTTACAAACGAAGTAAGAGCCTACGGAATATCAAACAAGCTGTGTGGCTGGATTGAAGAGATTGTAGCAAACAGAACATATCATGTTGTTTTCAATGGAGAGACGTCTACAGACGTTAAAGTAACCTCTGGCGTGCCACAGGAAAGTGTTATGGGACCACTGATTTTCACAATATCTATAAATGTCTCAGTAGATAGTGTCGGAAGTTCCATGCGGCTTTTCGCGGATGATGCTGTAGTATACAGAGAAGTTGGAGCATTAGAAAATTGCAGCAAAATGCGGGGAGATCTGCAGCAGATAGCCACTTCGTACAGGGAGTGGCAACTGACCCTTAACATAGACAAATGTAAAGTATTGCGAGTACATAGAAAGAAGGATCCGTTTTTATATGATTATATGATAGCGGAACAAACACTGGTAGCAGTTACTTCTGTAAAATATCTGGGAGTACGCGTGCGGAACGATTTGAAGTCGAATGATCATATAAAATTAACTGTTGGTAAGGCGGGTGCCAGGTTGAGATTCATTGGGAGAGTCCTTAGATAATGTAGTCCATCAACAAAGGAGGTGGCTTACAAAACACTCGTTTGACCTATACTTGAGTATTTCTCATCAGTGTGGGATCCGTACCAGGTCGGATTGACACAGGGGAGAGAGAAGATCCAAAGAAGAGCGGCGCGTTTCATCACAGGGTTATTTGGTAAGCGTGATAGCGTTACGGAGTTGTTTAGCAAACTCAAGTGGCAGACTCTGCAAGAGAGGCGCTCTGCATCGCGGTGTAACTTGATGTCCAGGTTTCGAGGGGGTGCGTTTCTGGATGAGGTATGGAACATATTGCTTCCTCCTACTTTTATCTCCCGAGGAGATCACGAATGCTAAATTAGAGAGATTCGAGCGCGCACAGAGGCTCTCCGGCAGTCGTTCTTCCCGCGAACCATACGCGACTGGAACTGGAAAGGGAGATAATGACAGTGGCACGTAAAGTGCTCTCCGCCACACACCATTGGGTGGCTTGGGGAGTATAAATGTAGATGTAGATGTAGATGTAGATGTAGATGTAGATGAACATCGATGCTGTCGATGATCTCCTGAATGTATGTTATCAGATCAGCAGTGATTTTGGGGTTATTGTGTACACTTTGTCTTTCATGTAGCCCCACAGAAAGAATGTGGCGACCAATCGAGACCCATGCCAGTGGGCTCTGGGTACCTCAGAGCCGGAATATGGTCCCAAGATTTCTCCTCCAGGCTATCACTCTCCTGCTTCGATGGGGTCGAGCTTCGTCTTTCATGAAACACATCTTTTCGAAATCAGGGTCACTTTGAATAATGGGAATAAAATCATCTTCTAAAGTCCTCACGTACCATTCGGTAGTCACCGTGCCATCAAGGAATATCGCACCGATTATTTCGTGACTGGACACTGCACGCCACACAGTCACCAGCTAAGAGTGAAGACATTTCTCGATAGCGAAAGGTGGATTTTCAGTCCCCCAAATGCGCCAGTTTTGCTTATTGACGAGCGAATCCAAATGAAAGTGAGCTTTGTCGCTAAGCCAAACAACAAGGCGCATAATAATTCCCATCATGCCCCGCAGCAAACGGTGCAGCTTGAACGTCCTAACGCAAACCGTTCAGAAGTTATGACGGTTTTATTTCGCATAGTTCAATAATTGTCACCGTGTATTCTGACTTGGTGTAGTTACAAAAATTGTGTGTACGAATGACGATCACAGGGACAAGTTACATGGGTCAGCTGTGGAGTGGGAGGGTAAACCCAGCTACAGCAACATCCTTCGCAGATTGCATGAAGACAATTTCCTCGTACAAGTTGAACCTGTAAGTTCATGGACGCAGCTAACCAAATTTCTTCCTTTGTGAAATACTCGTAGTAATGCACAGGAAACAATTTTTCGTTAATAAAAATACGCCACAACACTTGTAAGAATTTTAGTGAATTTTAGATGTAACAAAATATTCGTCTATGGCTTACAATACTGTCGGTCAATATTAATTTATCTTTTCAAATGAGTTTAAACGAAATCTGCAATTTAAGAAAAATGCGATTCTGGCGCTTACTAGACTCTGTTAATGACCTTTCAATTAAAACCTGCTATTAATAAACTTGTGCCACCAAGCTCATTAGGTCTTTAACTGATAGCGGTTCCGGTTACAATATATTTAAAATCAAAACGCGCCACGGCACGCAACAAATGACTCATTAAGTATGAACCTGTCAGTGCAGTGTAAGCTCCGAACTTAAATGCTAAGAGCCATTATCATAAGGCCAGAAGAGTTTAACAAAGTAAGACACATACAATAAATTTATTATTGTTTGGCAGCTCCAGGCTCGAACCGTCAGCAGACCGGCTTCTTGTAGCATTGGCACGGCGCTTAGTTTGTCGTTCGGTGGGACGCTAAGAGAACGGCGCCTGCCCCGTGGCCGGAAAGGGCAGTGGAAACATGCCCTAAGCTCTCACCTGTTAACTGGGGAGATGACACAGATCCGTCAGTGGACTGAACTACAATAGTGCACGGTGAATTTACTTTCAAAACTTTTCTTAAGAATTTACTTTATTTTCTAGCGATTCATCCAGAACATTAACACATTTAATCACACTATGTGAGCGTGGAAGTAGTTGCCAGGAGGTAACTGATGAAATCAAAATGAAATTGCTTTTACACAAATGGGAATTTTATTCCTAAAAGGTTTCTAAGAAACAGATTTGAAATTATAAGCAGTAAGCACCCTCTAAATATCAAGTCACAATTTATTCAGAGGCAGAAAGAAACAAATTTTTGAGTGTAAGAGCTTTCGGGCTGAGAATCTTGCCGCTCCCTTTTGACACGGCCGTAGTCACGACCTCTCACAACAACCTCTGAAAGACTACACAGGTGCAAATCTGCAACACACCAGATTATCTTAAAGTAAAAGTTTTAATAATTCATACAAGTACACAAACCATGCACCTCGTAGGAGGGATGGAAATGATAGAAAACACTAAAATTGAAAGATTAACTTGCCAACGAAGGTGAAACTTGATTTTAACTTCTAAGAAAAGTCTTACGGTGGAAGGGTGGCAACTTTATATACTAAAATGACCATTTAAATAAAAGCCCAAGAAAAGCAATCTTAAATAAACTTATACAAGGTTGGCAAAACATGCTCTACAGTACACATATACCGCCTCCCAAGTTGATAGGCAAGATAAAAACATATTTCAGGAATTCGGTCGTTACACTTCAAGCAATAAATTCGTTAAGACACTGAATACGACAAACATGACAGAGGCAGCTATTAACGCACGGCACACCGACAGACAGACAGACAGACACTAACTTCCTAACAACTGCGGACGAGAGACAGACGAGCAAGCTGGGGGCGAGAAACTGACCAAGAAAACGGGTAGAATTTAACAAGTAAATGAAACAACACATCACCAATCACTTAACTTCTAATAACTGCGTTTTCTGGAGAGGACCTGGCGCAGCACCCCCAAGCCGCTTCAACGGAAGTACGAAGGCGCGCCGATCTCCCGTCTTTCCTGATCCCCACCAACCGACCGACTGCCCGCTGCTCCGTCCGCGACTGCTGCTCCGTCGCGACTGCACTGCTGGTGCGTCTCTCACTCACTTCCAGACACACGACGCCGGAAATACTGGCTCGGACCCAACCCTGCAGAGGAAACACGCCCACTGGCAAAACGATATCCCTGCACCAGGAAAGGACCGTACCAAGTTCCACAAGAAGATAACTGAAGGGGCCCAGAAGCGCTCTGAGAACCAGACAGACGCAGCCCCGAACGACAGACAGACACTAACTGCATCACAAATTCGGACGAGAGACAGACTAGCAAACTGGGGACGAGAGACTGACCCAGAGTGACTCCTGACTGACGCCAGACTCACCAAAACAGACCGACTGCCCGCTGCTCCGTCCGCGGCTGCTGCTCCGTCGCGACTGCACTGATGGTGCGTCTCCCACTCACTACCAGACACTCGACGATGGAAATACTGGCTCGGACCCAACCATGCAGAGGAAACACGCCCACTGGCACAACGACATCCCTGCACCAGGAGATGGCCGAGCCAAGCTCCACAAGATGGTAACTGAAGGGGCCCAGAAACGCTCGGAGAACCAGTTACACCATGGTGCCGCAGCTCGCACCGGGCAGACTGATGTCGTGGTTTGACTCCTGTTGCTCTCGTGTCGACCGCGAAGCCACTACCCCTCGCTATACGGCGCGGCCCACTGGACTCACGTGGCGACCTCACATGCGCCGACGCTCAAGACGGACAAATCATCTTGTGTCTCAGTGCGCGACCGACCAACCGATCGATCCAACCGCCAATTACCGTTGCCTGAGCAACTTGAGCAGACTGGCGGCCTAACGCGCAGACTCAGATGCAGGAACTAAGCCCCCGGCTGGGCAACCACTCGTTGAGTTCTCTCACTGCACCACAAATTCGGACGAGAGACAGACTAGCAAGCTGGGGACGAGAGACTGACCCAGTCTGCCCGCGAATGGCCAACTGACCGACTGGCGAGCTCATAGCGCCCCTTAAATACACCTGAACAGGCAACCTTTCCCCTTTCCAACCAGAGGGAGACACCAAAGCTGCGATTGCCACAGCGGCGCCACCGCTAGAAACGGAGGGCGACTGCTCCACACCACACGCTGCGGCTCGCTCTTCAAAACAGCAGTTTTTACCACGGCTCAACCAGACTAAAACTATAACTGAACAAATTCCTGAGCACACTGGTGAATAATTACAAATGGGGAAAAACCAATGCCAGTTAAGGGTTCAAATGGTTCAAATGGCTCTGAGCACTATGGGACTTAACATCTGTGGTCATCAGTCCCCTAGAACTTAGAACTACTTAAATATAACTAACCTAAGGACATCACACACATCCATGCCCGAGGCAGGATTCGAACCTGCGACCGTAGTAGTCCCGCGGTTCCGGACTGAGCGCCTAGAACCGCTAGACCACCGCGGCCGGTGCCAGTTAAGGGAAGTGAGGGTGATGTTCTTACATGGTCAGCAAAAAGAGTGCCAATATACATTAGCAGTGGCTTGGAATTTAGGCTACAAGCAACAGGGGACTCCACCACAAGTCAGGCAATTAATATTGTTCTCAGAACACCAGTTACGGCTCAAAAATTCAGTGTACAATATTAGGTTTATACGGACACAGCAACCTGTGTAAAAGTCACGACTCCATAACATTTTGACTGTCACATATTATACTGCTTCCAACACTGGCCGTCTAAGTGGCGGCTTCTTATGCCTCAACAAATGATAGAATTCTTGTCCATAAGCCCCACTAGAACTTCAAAGCAGAGCAGGACGTCGTCCTTTACATATAATTTGCTTATCAGACAAAATGTGTCACCAGGTTGTAATTGGCCTCACAGGGTGCTGGATGGAAACCAGCATCTGAAGGCTGTCGTACCTTCCAGCAGTGATACTGACATCCACGCAGCACGCAGGCCAACACAAAGGCAGCAACCATAGATACCATGGCATGGTCTTTCTCCTCGGCTCCGCTGACGCCGCTAGCCGCATCCAGCCCAAGTTCGTAACTGCCTCTCCTTTTCACAATGCGGCGCCCCATCTATATCCCGCGGCGTCATTCGTTGCCGGCGTACCACTCTTGCCCTCTCTCGGACTTTTCGCATACCACCAGCCAACCAATTATGCATGCAAGGATCGCAAACCAGTCCGCTAGCGATATATCGAATCGAGCACCACGGTTCACTTAGGTCTGAAGATGATCATCACTGTCTGAAATTAATAACCTGATCCTCACATTTTTGTGATCCCCAACTGTACTAAACGTGTATGAAGATATCGTAGCTCACAATGCAGCAAGTCCTGGAACTAGTTTTCTATTTCATTGCTGAAAGTGGGAAAGTCCATTACCTTATAGTAATTCCACAACCATACAAAGTTCTCAAAATGAAATATTGCTTATTATTCTCAGTAAATAATTAGGCTCCAAACGAAGGAAACTATGAGTTTCCTACTTCCTTTACTAAAGCAGTTTTCTTCATGCACGTCAACAACTAAAATTTATAGTAGGTGTTTTTCAACATCTAACCCATTAGCAGACTAAAGCTGTTCCAATTAAGAAACGTAGTATTCAGACACAGAGAAGTTACACTCCTGGAAATGGAAAAAAGAACACATTGACACCGGTGTGTCAGACCTACCATACTTGCTCCGGACACTGCGAGAGGGCTGTACAAGCAATGATCACACGCACGGCACAGCTGACACACCAGGAACCGCGGTGTTGGCCGTCGAATGGCGCTAGCTGCGCACCATTTGTGCACCGCCGCCGTCAGTGGCAGCCAGTTTGCCGTGGCATACGGAGCTCCATCGCAGTCTTTAACACTGGTAGCATGCCGCGACAGCGTGGACGTGAACCGTATGTGCAGTTGACGGACTTTGAGCGAGGGCGTATAGTGGGCATGCGGGAGGCTGGGTGGACGTACCGCCGAATTGCTCAACACGTGGGGCGTGAGGTCTCCACAGTACAACGATGTTGTCGCCAGTGGTCGGCGGAATGTGCACGTGCCCGTCGACCTGGGACCGGACCGCAGCGACGCACGGATGCACGCCAAGACCGTAGGATCCTACGCAGTGCCGTAGGGGACCGCACCGCCACTTCACAGCAAATTAGGGACACTGTTGCTCTTGGGGTATCGGCGAGGACCATTCGCAACCGTCTCCATGGAGCTGGGCTACGGTCCCGCACACCGTTAGGCCGTCTTCCGCTCACGCCCCAACATCGTGCAGCCCGCCTCCAGTGGTGTCGCGACAGGCGTGAATGGAGGGACGAATGGAGACGTGTCGTCTTCAGCGATGAGAGTCGCTTCTGCCTTGGTGCCAATGATGGTCGTATGCGTGTTTGGTGCCGTGCAGGTGAGCACCACAATCAGGACTGCATACGACCGAGGCATGCAGGGCCAACACCCGGCATCATGGTGTGGGGAGCGATCTCCTACACTGGCCGTACACCACTGGTGATCGTCGAGGGGACACTGAATAGTGCACGGTACATCCAAACCGTCATCGAACCCATCGTTCTACCATTCCTAGACCGGCAAGGGAACTTGCTGTTCCAACAGGACAATGCACGTCCGCATGTATCCCGTGCCACCCAACGTGCTCTAGAAGGTGTAAGTCAACTACCCTGGCCAGCAAGATCTCCGGATCTGTCCCCCATTGAGCATGTTTGGGACTGGATGAAGCGTCGTCTCACGCGGTCTGCACGTCCAGCACGAACGCTGGTCCAACTGAGGCGCCAGGTGGAAATGGCATGGCAAGCCGTTCCACAGGACTACATCCAGCATCTCTACGATCGTCTCCATGGGAGAATAGCAGCCTGCATTGCTGCGAAAGGTGGATATACACTGTACTAGTGCCGACATTGTGCATGCTCTGTTGCCTGTGTCTATGTGCCTGTGGTTCTGTCAGTGTGATCATGTGATGTATCTGACCCCAGGAATGTGTCAATAAAGTTTCCCCTTCCTGGGACAATGAATTCACGGTGTTCTTATTTCAATTTCCAGGAGTGTATAAAACTTGATACGGGTATGTGAGCTTTATGTTGTGCTTTTGAGGTTTGACTTAACGTATTTACCTAGAAATGTTAATACCTGCAGGCGTTGGCCAAAGACATCGAGACATCGCGAGAAGTGCACGATTGAACATAATTGCACGTAGTAGTCAAGCGTGCAACTTAACACTGTAGCATTTCACCACGATGGAGCCTGTGAAATGTCCTCAATACGTTGTAAGTCAGTAGTGGTGAGAACGGTGATCTGTATAGAGTGTATTACGACGGAGCTAAGGGAATTCTGACATCAGCAAAGCGATGGTGCTCGTATCGTGGGTGCTTCCGTAACCAAGGTACTCGAAGTATTTGGTGTTAAAAGTGGCAGAATACCGAATATTTATACCGCCTACAGTAAAAGCGGAGAAAGGTCATCCGCGAAAGTGTTTGTTGAGTGAAGGGAATTGTGGTCAAAAATAAGAGGACATCAACTGCAAAAGAATATGCACAACTGAACGTCGCATTCGTAACGCTAAATAAAAGGACAACACCTGCAAAACAGGTTGGCCGACATAGTGTTTAGTGGGATTGTAAAACAGTTAAGATCCTTAGGCGCCGGGAAGGCATCTGGTCCAGACGGTATCCCCGTTGATTTTATGTTGACTGTGCTACAAATATAGCAGCATTATTATCCATCATCTACCAGAGATCATTGGAACAGCGGAAAGTTCCACGGGACTGGAAAAACGCCCAGGTCATATAATCTATGAAAAGGGTAGAAAATCGGATGCACACAATTACCAGCAAATTTCACTGAGATCGATTTGTTGTAGAATCATGGAACGTATTTTGTGTTCAGACATAATGACCTGTCTAGGCTCTGAGAAGCTCATCTGCAGAAACCAGCACGGTTTTAGGAAACAGCGCTCATAAAAGACAAAGATGGCCCTCTTTATGCATTATATACAACAGGCTCCTAGGTTGATGCCATATTTCTCGACTTTAGAAAGGCGTTCGACTCAGTTCCGCACTGTCGCTTGATACAAAAAGTGCGCGCTTACGGTCTATCCCCCGACATATGCGGTTGGATAAAAAGTTTTCTAACAGACAGGGAGCAGTATGTCGTCCTGAACGGGGTAACTTCAACAGAAACAAGCGTAACTGCAGGTGTGCCCCAGGGCAGCGTAATAGGTCCTCTGCTTTTTACGATTTGCATAAACGACTGGTTGATGGCATTGACAGTGGCCTTAGACTGTATGCCGATGATGATGTAGTCTACAGGAAAGTAGTATCACACGAAAGTTGTGAACAAATCAATGAGGATTTGCAGAAAATAAATGAGTGGTGTCATGACTGGCAGTTATCTCTCAATATCAGTGAGTGTAACCTACTGCGTATAACAAGGCGAAAATCCTCATTAATGTACGAGTATACAAACTAAATGCCCAGTCTTTGGAAGCGGTAACGTCCGTCGAGTGTCTGGGTGTGACTATTCGAAATGATCTCAGATGGAATGATCAGATTACATAAGTAACGGGTAAGGCGAACTCTAGATTGCGGTTTGTTGGTAGAATCCTGAAGCGATGCAGTCCTTCAAAAAAGGAAATAGCTTACCAAAAAAAGAAAAAAAAAATGGTTCAAATGGCTCGGAGCGCTATGGGACTTAACATCTGAGGTCATCAGTCCCCTAGAACTTAGAACTACTTAAACCTAACTAACCTAAGGACATCACACACATCCATGCCCGAGGCAGGATTCGAACCTGCAACCGTAGCGGTCGCGTGGTTCCAGACTGTAGCGCCTAGAACCGCTCGGCCACCACGGCTGGTGAAATAGCTTACAGTAAGTTAGTTCGTCCAGTCTGGGAGTATTGTTCGTTTGTATGGGACCTTTACCAGTTGGGTCTAATTCAAGACATTGAGAAGGTCCATAGAAGAGTGACAAGACTCTTGACTGGTACACTTAGCCATCGCGAGAGCGTTACAAATCTCATAGAAAGTTTGAAGTGGGACGCACTTGCAGATAGACGGCGCGCTAAACAGAAGGGGCTGCTCACTAAATTCCGAAATAAGATCTTCACCGAGGATGTAGAGCGTATATTATTACCATCAACTTTCAAATCGCACAATTATCACTATTCAAAGATAAGGGAAATGAGCTCGTACTGAGGCGTTCAGACAGTCGTTTTCCCCTCGAGTGATCCACGAGTGGAACAGGGGGGGGGGGGGGGTGGAAATATGACTGGAGCGAATTGTGCCCTCCGCCACACACCGCTTGGTGGCTAGTGGAGTGTATATGTAGTTATGTAGATGTAGATGTAGAAAATTCCATGTAAAACTAACTGTTGTATTCTCAACCCCTTTCAGCACAAAGAAAAATACCTCGAAGGGAGCTCCAGAAGCAGTAATCTGCAGGGCGAGCTGGAATTCAGATAAATCGGGCTACAGGACAGTGAAAGAAAATCATTTGGTAGGATTTATCGTGTTTCACACTGCTTCCAACTTGTGGGTGACTCTGCGTGCCAAGAGTGAAACACTGAGAGGGCTGGTGATGATTTGGCCAGCCATATCGTGGTATTCCTTTGGCTCCATTTTTACTCTTCAACGTCGCATTGCTGCCAAAGATTCCATGACAATTTTGGCTGATAAGGTCCATCCTGTGGTACAATGTTTGTTACCAAATGGTGAGACAGTTCTCCAAGACGACAATGCCACTGCTTACACGTCTCACTTCTTCCCGGACTAGTTTTGCTTGTACCAGAATGCACTGTCGCCCCTCCCCTGGCCACAACAGTCTCCAAAACTCAAAATTATTGAGGCTTAGTTTCCTACTTTGGAGAGAAGGTTGCCTGATCGCTATACAGCCCTGTCATCGTCATCTACGCTTGCCTCTGTTTTGCAGGAAGAATGGTAAAAATTTGCTACTAAAACTAAAGAAGACATCTATTTAACCATTTCGAAACGACTGGAATGTTTTGAATGCCAATAGTTTCATGCACCGCTTTAGGTGTAGTGATATATTGTAGCTTTGGTATTTCCGTAATTTAATGCAACACCTTAGCCCCACCTTACGTTTGATACAATGGTGGAAATAGCGAATTGCTTACGCCATTTCTCCTATAGCTGTAAACTTAACTGTCAACTACGTATCTTGACACAAAATAAAGAGTCGTGCTATTTTTTCTACTTTTAGAGCCCTAGCTTACCGGCATTATTAGTAGCGTAGACTACGTTCTCTCGATAATTTATGTGGCCCTACATTCAGTGATGGTGTTAAAACCGACAAACACGACAGCTTTAACAGGAAGGTGTAAATTCTAAAAATAAAGGGCGGAGGAGCAACTTCTCGAAAAGCGTATTGTTACAGAAATTAAAACTTTCTGTGGAAGCGAAAATCCTACACTGCAAGGAGTATTTTATTATGTTTTCCGAATTTTACATAAAATACTCAAGTAGAGTTTTTGATAACAATGTGTTTATTATATGGTAATTTTTTGTCTTACTTTCAAGGTAACTATGAGAAATTTTTTGATGGAGAAACGAGGTTTGTTGTGTTCTATTGAACACTATCCATTTTATGTAAGCCATTTTAGACATAATGCATTCTGGTAAGTTTTCAGTAACAATGAATTAGTGAATACATCTTAGGTTCTGAAAATTCAATTTTTTAATATTTAGTGAAGCACTTTTAACACCAAAAGTAGAACCAAAAACTTGAATGTGCATCATTTTCAATGATAGTGATAACAGTATTTTTTCAAGAACAGGCTTCTTTCCTGAACTACCACATACAGTAGCTTGGGCATTGAAGGCTGTTAATTTGAGTGAAAAACCTAAGTACTTCACTTTCTTCACTGTTTTTTCCGAATCTTAGGTTTAATAAACTTTCTGCATCACTTACGTTTTCCTGATTAATCGTGTTCAGAGTTGACACTACGACCCTTTGGAATGAAAAGATTCCACCTGACAAAATCGAAGAAAATGAGCTGTAATTGTGACAAGGTTCTGTCTGACCTCTGCCACAAGAGGAACGTTTTCATCCTGCAGTGTGTGAAAAATAGCCAGGTTAGAAGAACGCCAAAATTCCAACTGATATCACTTTCTTTGATTCGTTGGGATGACTAGGGATTTGTATGACAAATTGAACATAATTTCTTCTTGTTACTGAACTACTTTTCTTGTAAGCAATGATAAAGTTGCATATTTGTGTAATTATTAGTTTTTATTAGTCGAATCATATTATCGTAACCAACATTAGAATTTAAACGGCGAAAATATGCACCATGTAAATTCTTCATCTTTCGAAGAAGTAAAAGAAGAAAAAGGACATTCGGTATTATAATTCGACTGAAGAAATTAGCGTAGAGGTAAGTGACACGTGAAAATGCATGAGATGCTAGAATAGAATCATCCTTCTAGTTTTCAGATGTTGTTTGCAGAAGCATTTTTACAAAGAATGTGGTCACAGTTATGTTGCATTCCGGTTACAATGTTTTTCTATATGTTCTTTACAGTTTATTGTGACAAACAATGACTAGTATCATATAAAAAACCACTAATGGTGATGCAGAGACAACTGAATAAAGATTCAGTGGAACTTTGACATGAATTTACATGAAACGAATGAAGCGCTTTGCCATTCCAGAAGGTCGACATTTGATTTGTTTGCTACTCTGTTATAGTTGTATCAATGTTTACCTAATGGCAAAACGCAATTTGAAGGATGAACAGTAAAGTAGTTGAGAAGAATTTCGATTTTCACATCAAATAATCTTTCGCCTAGCATGCATTCCGTCAAATGAATCTTTTTTGACGTGACTTATCCCATTTACAGGCTTCTAATTCGAACACTGTTCTTTGTAATAAAATATTTCCCGACCTTTCCCCAAGATCTGCATAACCTTACTAGTTTGTATTTCGATTCAGTATTTCCGAATTTTTATGAAGTTTCGTTTATAGTCATCCACAAACGTGGTCAATAGGTAAAAAGAGAATGTCATCGAAATAAAATGGAAATGAGCGTTTGGCGTCATTGGCCGGGAGGCCCCTCGCGGGGCAGGTCCGGCCGCCTTGGCGCAGGTCTTATTACATACGGCGCCACATTGGGCGACCTGCACGCCGGATGGGGATGAGATGATGATGAACACAACACAACACCCAGTCCCTGAGCGGAGAAAATCTCCGACCCAGCCGGGAATCGAACCCGGGCCCGGAGGCCGGCAATCCGTCACGCTGACCACTCAGCTACTGGGGCGGACGTCATCGAAATGAAAGCACAGGAATACATCACTTAAGTGCACTAAAGATTTCTTGTAACTCATAAAGGCGAAAATAAATACTCATCCATTCTCTGTTATACTCTTCCTCTTAACACGACAATGTTTTCACACCATGTTTCTGTATTTCTAACATTAAGTTTGAAAAAGAAGAAATATAGACAAAAAATGCTCTTATGATGAAAACGAATACTTATTGCCAATTGCGCACCCGTTAAAAGATTTGACTTGCATTTACCACCATTGTTTAATGAAACACTCTAAAGTAAACCATGAATTGTGTGAAGTTTTAGTCAGTCATAACTAGAGGAGAAAATGCTGTTTGTTGCATTTTATACTTCACAAAGCTCTTTTTGAATGTTTTAAAACGAACGCAGCTTTAGGGGAACTGATTTATGAATGTATAGAGCGGGTCACAAAATACGTGATTTCATATCAGACTCAATTTTGTTCACCAGTGAATGTTACGCTCTTTTAAAAATGTGGAAGCTGCATCGTTACGTAAAATCTCTTATGCACCGCACAACTAGAGGTAAAAGACGGACTCTCGCACTAATTCAGCGTTTCATTTATAGCATATTATGTCGTTGTTTTAAAAATCACTTTATTTATTAACAACGCGGCATCCTGTATTTTACAGAAATTAATTAGACTTTGCTCAGACTACTAGTTTTATAAAGCTACCCTTGCTAGTTTATACTCTGAATGTGTCTTTCGCCCAGTGTGATTATTGCAAGCTATATCCATTTAAACGTGGACTAATTGTTAATAAATGGAAATTAAAGAGAAATATCACTTTTTACTCGTATAATAGTGTTAACGCGATATCATTATTCTTCCTTTGGTAATACATATGCTTTTTTGACTAAAATACAAGTAATAAAGTTATTCGCTGGGCCGCAGGTACATGCCCTTCGTCAGTTGTAATTTATCGAAGCAAGATCATGTAGTAAAATTAAGACAGTAAAAAATTTGAAACTGTATTAACTCCAAATATTAGTCCCAAGAGTTTCTTGGAGATGATACTCTCATAGCACCATGGCAGAGTTTCTATGTAATCAGAAAGGAATGGAGTGTAGTAATGTCTTCTATCATTTTTATGGAATATTCCGTCGGTACTTGGAGGAACATACACATAATAAAAACTTGAATAACCAGTACTGACGTTCCACAATACTATTTAATTAATTGCTCTTATGAATCAGCCTTCGGCGTAGGAAACCAGAAGCCTGCTCATAAATATTATTGTGAAACATCAATACTGCGTATAGAGATTTTTATAAACTTGTTTCGTCGGGTTCAGAGAAATATGCTACAAAAACCCAGTTGTTTTGGTTTCTTATCTCTATTCCTATTTGACAGCTATGTACCGTATGAAGTACATAGCAAACGGAAAGCAACACTGAAAGAACTTACAAATAAATGTGTTCTATTTAACAAATGAGCCAGAAAAGTAGTCACGTCCAGTGTTTATTGTAGCTCTTTCAGTTACAGTTCTAGTACTCTGATGAGGCAAAACATTGTGTCCACCTACTTAACAGCGTGTTGGTCCAACTTTGAAAATCGATAGAAAAGTGATGTTGCATGAAAATGATAGACAGTTCATTGATACAAGTCTACGCACAGGAAAGGCAAGTCTCGTAAGCTACGCGTCGGTGGTTTCAGCAAGACCAGATGGCTCCTAACATCGTCTATTCGGTTCTGATGAGGCGAATTTGGTACTCAAGACATCGACGTGATTTCACTATCACACTCCTCAAACCTCAAACCATTGTCACATGATTCTGCCCTCGTCACACAGTTATTACCATGGAGTAAGTCTTTTTTTTAGTCGTCCATCTTCTAACGCGTTTTATGAGACCAAAAACGAATTCCTCTCCTGCATCCTGCGAAAACCTGTTCATCTCAGAGTAGCATTTGCAACATACGTCCTCAGTTATTGGGTGAAGGTAATGCAATCTTCTTTTTCCATTGAAATATTGTCTGGTGAAAATTTAAACAAGTATGGGAGAGTTACAGGACGTTTTACAGCGTTTCACAGTTGTTTTGGTTTTCATTTAATAAAAGTGCTCCCGGTGGTAAGATAGTTAAGTGTAGAATGAGCACCTAGTTGTGTGTATTGATTATAGTTTTATTTTGAAAAAAGAAAACATGCTGTTTTGTTGAATGTAGCGAAACACATGTAGCAGTCTTTCCTACATGTGTTTCACTACCTACAAATAGACTGGGGTGGCGAGTTTCCTTTCATTTAGAAGACTAAATGGCGGAAAATACAGTTTGCTATAATGAGAAGCATATCAAAATCGAAGAATGAGGATAATTTCACCTAACGAACATTGCAAGAGACGTATAAAAATGTGAGAATGGGTCTCCATTTTGTGTGGCAGCCCAAGAAAAGATATGCTCACCCAGTCGCCATTCATCTACGCAATTAAAAAGAATTTATGCATGTCCTCACGTGACTGAATTCACAAATTATCGTCATTTAAAACGTGCCACTTTGGCAATCAGACGGTCTGGAATTACCGAACTGTTCACCTCAGATATCATCAGATACTTCCTAAATAGCCTGACCATTCCAACAGCCCTGGAGCTCAGTGATAACCCAGTTCATAACAGAGTGTCTGCTTTTCCTCCCGTCATCTCGCCGCCCTCCATCCCATCCCCCCGCCGCAGTCCCTCGTGCCCCACCGCACAAAAGCACGTAGAAAAATAGTGTGTTTTCCCCATCCATATTTAGTTCATTTACTCGGTTCACTTAAGAAACTAGACCGTCAACATTAAGCTTTAAATAAAGGAGAGGAGGTGAAGTCACCTTAATATTTATGTGTCCAATAACGCACACATTAGTTTCATTCATTTAATTATAGTTATTAAGCCGTATACTAGTTGTACACACGGAACGAGTTTCTTATTGTTTTATTTTTTTTTTTTTTACAATAACTCCGCAAATAATAAGTATCTCGGATAGGAATCCAAAACACCGGATACCGAATGGATCGCAACTTTACTAGTCGTCTAACGTATCTGCGGACAAATGATAAATTTTATTATTTTATAGTATTACGTGTTAAAGGCAACATGAGAGAGAAACGACAGTACGCCACATGTATAGCACTACCTAGCAACCTGTATACATGTCCTCACGAGAGTGAATTCACAAAGGAACGTCGTTTAAAACGTCCCAGATTAGCTCGAAAACGGTCAGGAAATACAGAATTGTTCAAACGAAGTTGAGAAAAAAAAGAGCACAATAGTGTCCTGTTATAAAATTACGTGAAGTTCAGAGGTCTAACTAGTGCCATAGGACCATGTGTGTCGGCTGACAAAGAAAACCTTGGTAAAGACTGAGACATTACATGCGCAGATTGACGAGATTGTGATTTGACGAATATCTAGTCGATTTAAGAAGTAAAAATGAGGCGATCTTTTTAACGTAATGAGCTACATGAAACGCTTTTTGTAATCACAACCATCCTCGCAGTCAAAATATGTTTCGTTAGGTATAAAAATATGTGCACGAATTATCGAAAGTAATCGCAAACAACGTGGAACAAAATGTGAGTAACCTGAACTCAGAAAGAACTGGAAGTCAATAAGAACTGTTTCATTTAGTATCAAAAACTGTTTAGGGTAAATATGTCATCAGCCTGCAAATGTCACTCATTTGTCTCCTTATTTTTACTCTTTTACGGCAAAGGTAGGTTTATTATGTCCTGTATCTTGAAATGGGTGGGTCCAATATTTACTCAACGCATTTCAATCTAATAATTGTAGCGATAGACTTATTTAAAAGTAGTAGATCCGTTCACAGTTTCCAGAAAACATGCGATTTTTGTAATAGGTTAAATGCAAAGTAAAGGAAAAAGTTTGTACCGCTTGTTCAATAGATTAAGACGATTAGGGACAGATGAAGGGGAAGGTACTGACATCGGTGTAAAATGTCGGGAGGCGAAACCGTCATCGACAAAGCTTTCTTCCCCGCTGATACCGAACCGAGTATGGTACGGGAATATTCTGCCGGCGACTTGTGGGGTAACATTGCAAGGACAAAAGGGGTATAGGAATATCCTCATGGCTGTGGAAATCACCTCAAAGTAAGTAACCCTCACGCCATTAAACGTGGCCGAGCGTTTCTAGACGCTTCAGTCTGGACCCGCGCGAGCGCCACGGTCGCAGGTTCGAATCCTACCTCGGTCATGGATGTATGTGATGTCTTTAGGATAGTTAGGTTTAAGCAGTTCTAAGTTCTAGGGGACTGATGACCTCAGATGTTAAGTCCCATAGTGCTCAGAACTATTAGAACCATTAGAACGCCGTTAAAAAATGCGTCTACGAAATCAGTCTCTAAGGCTATTATAAATGGCTCTGAGCACTATGGGACTTAACGTCTGAGGTCATCAGTCCCCTAGAACCTAGAACTACTTAAACCTAACTAACCTAAGGACATCACACACATCCATTCCCGAGGCAGGATTAGAAAATGGTTCAAATGGCTCTGAGCACTATGGGACTTAACATCTGAGGTCATCAGTCCCCTAGAACTTAGAACTACTTAACCCTAACTAACCTAAGGACATCACACACATCTATGCCCGAGGCAGGTTCGAACCTTCGACCGTAGTGGCCGCGCGGTTCCAGACTGAAGCGGCTAGAACCGCTCCGCCGCTCCAGCCGGCTAGCTATTATAAGAGACCCCTTAGTTGGGGTAGGGAATGTGAAACATATTCTCTCGGATAACAGGAAACAATTTGTCAATAAACATTGCAATACCAAGCTTTGCAGGAATAGAATCATCTACGGCACCACCCTCAAGCAAATTGTGCAGAAAGGCTGGTGCGGGGAATTAGGCGAACTATCACGCATGTACAGTAACAAAACACATGACACGTTAAAGGCGTATGTGAAAGACTTCGAATTGATAATAAATCAGCCGCACTTTGGTTTAACAAACAATTCACCAACGAAAGTCTTACTGAACCGTGACCCAGAGGACGGGACAAGAGATGTGGTTCAGTTTGCGCTGAACAGCCACCACGGCATATGCATACCGTCCAGAAAACATTGCGAACAATAAAGGAACAGCGATTCAACGACGGCGGAGAAGTGAGAAAAATATGAAGACGCACGTCTTTTAGCCTGGGCAGCAAGCCCTGGTGAGAAGCCACCGGTTGTCTTGAAAAGTGAAGAATAAGATGTGCAAATCTCTCTGCACGTTGGCCCACACCACGTAAAGGAAGCAGTCTTCGAAAATGCTGCTGTGATGAAAACTCTACAGAAAAAATCATCGGAACGCACCAATTCTTAAACATTAAGCCATATATACAGGAAAATTAAGGTACCTTCTTAATAACACGTAGATGTGTACTACGAACCATTAGATACAGTTTTCTGTCGTTTCTGTTGTGTGTGTTCTAAGTGTACGGTGTTTGCAGTGTTTTAGCTTTGTGTGTGATTGGGCTGTGGGTACAGTTGTTTATTTCGTTTCTGTAGGAATCGTGTGTTCTTTAGTGTGTATCTTTTGTTGGGGGGGGGGGGGGGTCTGTATCTGCGTACACACATGACGTTGCGCTATTTCTGACACTAATGAACTGCAAGTATTGCTCTCTACAAGATGTTAATCATTGTTTTTAAGCTGTAGGACAAGCAACTTAAAGCGACAACCGACGAGAAGTACCGGCAAAAGCAAGAAAAAAGAAAATGAAAGGACTGCACTACTGATGGATAAGTAATGCTTTTGTTATAGATGTATCAGCGACTACAGCTGAAGGTTATGTACAATTTTGTCTCATTTCTTTCTCATGTAAAACTCTGATCTACTCTAAAAACGGTGTCTCCTTTTCGAGTACATTTGCCTGTCAGATTTTGTTGTGTTTTGAACAATTTGTAGATAGTGAATCTGCAAGAATTTACTTTTCTTTTGTGGGGGAAGTGCGTTCTCAGCCACGTTTTATGAGAACTTCTGGAAGGAGTTTGGACTGTTAAAATTGTTGCAGGCCGAAGTGGCCGAACGGTTATAGGCGCTACAGTTGGAACCGCGGGACCGCTACGGTCGCAGGTTCGAATCCTGCCTCGGACATGGATGTGTGTGATGTCCTTAGGTTAGTTAGGTTTAAGCAGTTCTAAGTTCTAGGGGGGCTGATGACCTCAGCAGTTAAGTCCCATAGTGCTCAGAGCCAGTTTTTTGTTAAAATTGTTATTTGGGAGGATGCTTTGCGTTCTTAAACTTAAAGCATTGCTCGCCGTTAGTTTAGCAATATATTGCCTAGAAGACAAAGTTAAATTTGTTACTCCCTTCGGCTCTGAGTTTTGGAAATTCTGCTGTCATCCTTTTGGGTCAACAGGAGAACTGATTAAGTTAAAACGGAAACGAGGTCAACTAATATATGTGTTAGATCGAAGGTTTTGGGGCAAACAGGATTTGTTTGGTGTCTTTCGCCACCTGTTCCAAGACTTCCTTCTGTATGCTTTGATTTATTTAATCACTAACAAATTAAAATGTCGGTAAGTTTGTCTCTTTTGCTATTGTTGTGCTTCCTATTCAACCAATTTCACAGTATTAACATTGTGGTTGTAGACAGGGAGGAGACGATGTGTGGTCCTTAGACGAGTTTTTTAAGTGCTTCAGGAGGCCAGCTGGAAGAATGGGTTTCCACGCCACCTGTAATAAACATCAGAGGAGAATGTTGACGCCCGCGTGGCATGTTTACTTGTGTCTTAATTCCCGGCAACAGCCATGGAGAGAGAAGTGTTGCCTCACACTTGCAGGACCGACGAACTTGTCGGTAGAGAGCTGTTTTTAAGTGCCCAGGTCCCCTCGCTTCAACGCCTCTTCGTTGTGACGAACAGGTTTTCCACGTGACAACTGTCAGCAGTCATGGACACGCTGAGATATTCATTAAGGAAAGTACCACTACAACACACACCCACACATTTTGTTAATTCCACACTGAAACCTGATATAAACAACAAATTACACAATAACCATTTTCTTTCTTCATAATTCCTTCTGGTTTGTAACCTTTAAATTATAAAGAGCCTATGGAACTTGAATTAACCTATGTTTAGCCTATAAGTTTGTAATTTCATTTGAACAACAAGATGCCCTCTTTTTCTAGGGAGACTAAATTTTAAAGTAATGTTAATGAAGCAGAAATTTAAATGTCGTTTAGGGGGCATATTAAACTTAAATTATTAGCTCACATTAATCTACAAGGGCACAAAGATAAACAGAATTTTTTAAACAAATCTCACTGTTTAACATCATCCAGTTACAGAAATCCCGTCATGAAAACCAAAAGGGCACAATCCTTTGCAGCGTTACTGTGATCTAGGAGAAGAGATCCCATTTGTGATTCAATGTCTTGCAAAATATGGGTCATAGGAGCAGCAATGATGTAATGATACTCTCGTCTGTATTATTAATATCATACAGGGACTGTGTTTTCGGTAAATTCTTTTGCTGACAGAAAACCTTCTGAAAGATCAAATCAGTACCAAAGGCACTCTATTGTAACTTTTCTTTTATCACACAGGGACTGTGTCCTACCATTTAAGTTAGTTGTTTTCACTTGATGGAAGACAGCTACGTGTGCATTTGACTTCAGATCTTGTGCTTGGATGTGAACTTAACTTTGAGGGGAGTTACTCCTTGCTAATCTTGTCACTGAGCCATGGAGATCAAGCATAGGTTGCAAGGGATCTTTATTCTTTGGGGTTTCAGAGAGAACATGAGATGATGTCACGATACTGATTAGTCACATGTGGCTGTGGTACCTTTGAGAATTGCATTATGGGTTGCATTGATCAGGACTTTCTGGTATGTAGACAGGACAGGTACAGGCGAAAGTCTGTGTTTGCTGAAACTCCCCGCTGGTGAGAGGAGGGACGCGTGACCACCCACATGATTGAGACTTTTTGTGGTTGAGGAGCGGCGCCTCACATGGGCGGACTAAGCAGCGAGAGGCAGTCAGCTGAGACGACTATTCTTTGGCCAGCGATACCGCTAGCCATCTTTCTGATGCAAGCTGGGCTGTTCTTTGGTTGGCTCCTGAAGAGCATGAAAGACGCAGTTGGGTGTTTCCCAGAAGCATAACAGAGGGGACGCCACCACCATATTTTCGCTAAAGATGTGGAAAAGGAGCGACTTTTCGCATGGTACATTTGCAGCCAATAAGGAAAGAGAATACCAGCTATTGGCAACTTCTGGCTCGTCTGCGGCAATACGACAGGCACGAACTGGAAAATTTAGTCAGGCCTTCCCTGCAAAGTGACGTGACCAAAGAAATTGACGCTTGTCGTGGCAGAAAACCTGGAGATTGGCTCTCTCCGTGTGTGAGAGCAGAGTAAACGGAGTTGGACAGGAGTCGGAGAGCAAGCAAGTTGCTGGAGGATTATGTCTGGCACTGCAGGACGACGTTTTCTCCGCAAGAGTACGAGTGGTATTCGGTCCAGCCAGGTACTTCTCGTTGGTATCACTAGCAAGTCTCACGAACAGCGTTTGCGCTATTTGTACACTACACAGCCCTCCGCTTGTGAGTACATCCTACAACTTGTGTTGCTGCTGTTTGGTACAGAGTTTGAGACAGCGTACTGGGCTTCGCCGGTATTACTGCGTCTGAGCTGCCCAGGCTGTGTTAAGTAGTTTGGCCAAAACGTATTCCAAATAGTTTTATGGTGCCTTCTGCTTTCAACTATTAGTTCTGAAATCAGTTTTTAATTAATTTTCCCAAATAATTGGGGTTCATCACTGTATTCATGCTCAATGATTTTTGTTGTGGTTGGCAAGAGAGCCAACACCGTGTTACTAGAGGAGGCCGAAATGCACGCGTTTTAGCTCACGCAGGCTGGCGTCAGGTCTCGAACAGTACAAGGAAGTTAGAATTTAGAAAAACGGACGTAGCTGGTGGAATACTTAACTTTAATCCATTAATGATGAACGTCGGTTCTGACAGTACATGATTCTCAATATCAATAGTAACTGATAATGGCGCCTTGCTAGGTCGTAGCAAATGACGTAGCTGAAGGCTATGCTAAACTATAGTCTCGGCAAATGAGAACATAAGTAGGCAGTAAACCATCGCTAGTAAAGTCGGCTGTACAACTGGGGCGAGTGCTAGGAAGTCTCTCTAGACCTGCCGTGTGGCGGCGTTCGGTCTGCAATCACTGATAGTGGCGACACGCGGGTCCGACGTTTACTACCGGACCGCGGCCGATTTAAAGGCAACCACCTAGCAAGTGTGGTGTCTGGCGGTGACACCACATTCCTCCCCCGCAAATCGGCGTACAGTTGTGGTATAAGGCTTCCGCCCGGCGTGGGGAGACCCCATGTTGACGTATGCGACGAGGTGGGGAGCCTAACAACAGGCGAGGCTGCGCCGCCCGCACCCTCACATTCGGACCGCGGAAACGCCTAAAAACCTGCTCCAGGGTGCACGCCAACATGCGGTGTATATTCCCGTAGAGAGAGAGGAGGGGCCGAAGGGTCGACGTCCGTCGGGCCGGGGCACCCGACGGGCGAAGGCGACACATGGTCCGGAGCGGGCAAGAGTTCCATGTCGGAGGACAACTGGTCACGGGAAGCGATCGGTGGCGCGTGACCCAGGGAGGCGCCCGGCGGCTGCAGCGAAGCGTCCACTGCGGGCGTCGCCGCCGGGAGAATAGGCGGCGGCGGCGGCGGCGGCGGCGCGTCGCCATGCGGAAAAATGGGAGGCAGCGTCGTTAACACCTGGGGCTGAGGCGAGCCAGTAGATGGGTCCCCAGGGCGCTGACCGGACGGCACCGTCACTGAAAGCAGACGGCGAGCGGCAGATCCCGTGCGACGACAGAGGCGCAGCTGGTTGAGATGCCGGCGCACCTCACCAGAGGCCCCCAAAAACAGATACATAGCGCGTCCGAGGCAGCGAAGAATGCGCCCTTCGAGCCAACGCCGTGATCCTCGGTAGTGGCGGTAGTAGACAACGTCGCCTGGGGCAAAAGCAGGTGTCTGCCGCTGCACAGGAACCTGATGCGGCGGATGTAGCAAAGACAAGGTTCGATGAGGGCGACCGTGGAGCAACTCAGCCGGTGAGCGACCATCTCGAGGCTGAGAGCGATACGAGGACAAAAAGAGCAATAACGCGTCCTCCCGACAATGCGACTCTTTTAACTTCAACATCTGTGACTTGAAAGTCCTGACCAATCGTTCAGCGGCACCGTTTGACTGTGGCGATAACGGCGCGGACATCAGATGTTGAATACCATTGGCCTTGCAGAATGACTGAAATTCTGCGGACATGAGTTGTGGGCCATTGTCGGAAACAATAGTCTGTGAAAGACCTTCAATGCAAAAGATAGCAGATAGCGCATGGATGGTGGCAGATGACGTCTTGGAAGACTTCCGGACAAGGAAAATTACTGAATGAATCTACCACAACCAACCATCGAGTATTCCAGAATGGACCAGCAAAGCCGATGTATAAGCGGTGCCGAGGCGAAGTGACTGTTGGCCATGCAAAGAATTTCCGCGGAGGTGCTGACTGTTGTTCGGCACACCCCATGCAAGAAGAGCACATATTCGTAATCGCGGCATCGATTTCGAACCAAGTACAGTGCTGACGAGCAAGTTGTTTCGTTCTCACTATACCTCAATGTCCTTGGTGGAGAAGCTGTAAGACAGAGGACTAACGAACGTGGGACCACGACCCTGGACTGATCATTATCACAACGCAACAGCAAAACACCACGTCGAACAAAAAATCTCTCCTTGTGAGCAAAAAATCGGCGAACCAACGGGTCCCTGATCCGTGACTTTGACATGGGCCATTGCGTAGTAACAAAACGCAGAAGGGTAGCAAGGACACGGTCGGCAGCTGTGGCTGTAGCTACATGACGAAAATCAATCGGAAACGATTCGGCTACGTCATCGGTTTCCGCATCAATGAACATGCAAGCAAGTTCGGAGGAATCGAATGCCCCATCCTCAGCAACAGGCAAGCGGGACAACGGATCGGCGTTCCCGTGGTTAGCAGTGGACCGATAAAAGATATCGTAGCGGTACTGCGAGAGGAAAATAGACCAGCGAACGAATTTCTGCGCTGCACATGGAGGTACAGGCTTGGTCGGATGAAAAAGCGATGTCAAAGGTTTGTGGTCTGCGATTATGGTAAAGTGACGACCATACAAGAAATCATGAAACTTTGTAACACCAAATACGAGAGCCAATGCTTCTCTCTCGATTTGTGAATGATTTCTTTGCGCGGACGAGAGCAATTTGGACGCAAAGGCAATAGGGGGATCGTGCGATCGATCTTTGTGCGTAAGCACAGCACCGATCCCGAAATCCGATGCATCCACCATCAACAAAAGGGGCTTCTGGAGATCGAATGGCGTAAGGCAAGTATTGGAAAGCAACGCCGATTTCAACTGGCGAAAGGCGCGTTCGCATTCCGTCGTCCAGACGATCGCAACACCTTTACGGCGTAAGTGATGAAGCGGAGCTGAAATGGAAGAATCATGTGGCACATATCTGTTATAGTAATTTATTTTTCCCAGCACACTCTGTAGCTGCTTCAAATTCTGTGGCGAAGGCAAGTCTTGTATGGCACGAAGGTGCGTGGGACTGGGATGTATGCCTTGGTCATTGAGTACATGTCCCAGGTATGGCAAAACACGAGCAAAAAAACACACATTTGTCCTTCCGTAAGCAAAGACCATTTTGTCGCAAGACCTGAAATAATGTTCTGAGATTTGCTAAATGTTCTTCTTCCGACTTTCCGGAGATCACAATATCGTCCAGATAGTTTGCTGCAGTAGGGACCGACGCACAAACAGTTCGTAGATATTGCTGAAACAATGCAGGGGCGGATGCACACCCGAATAGCAGTCGTTTGAATCGATACTAACCAAGATGCGTGCTAACCACCAAAACACGCTGGGATTCTTCGTCCATCGGTATTTGCAAGTACGCATCTGCTAGGTCCAACTTCGAAAAATGTTTACCCGGGCACTGTTTGTCGAAAAGATCTTTCGGGTGGGGTAAAGGAAAAGTTGCAATCACTAGTTTTGGATTCACTGTTGCCTTGAAGTCCACACAAAGTCTCAATTTTCCGGAAGCTTTTGGCAAAATTGCTAAGGGTGATGCCCAGAGAGAAGCCTGCACACGTTCAATTACACCTTGTGATTCCAAATCGTGTAATGTTTTTCCGACCTCATCACCAATGTGTGGGGAACATTGCGCGCTCTGCAAAATTTCGGTTGCTCGTTTACTTTCAGTTCCAAATGTGCTTTATAGTTCTTAGCGCAACCGAGGCCCGGTGCAAAAATGTCTGCAAATTCTTCACATAGAAGAGAAACACTGTCTGAAGGCACAGTCTGGTTCACTGATAGGACCTGATTTACTATAGACAAGTTAAACAACTGAAATAAATCGAAACCAAACAAGTTCACTGCAAAAGAAGAACGAAGGACTTAAAATGACAGAAGTTTTGTTTGTCCTTTGTGTGTTGCAAGAAGGTTACACTGTCCTAACACAGGGATCTTTGACCTGAATAGCTAGTTAACATAACATTTGCGGCACGTAACGGAGGTGTGCCCTGCAGTTTGTAAGTGTCTTCACTGATCAGTGAAACTGCAGCTCCAGTATCGAGCTGGAATGATATCACTTTGCCATTAATGTCCAAGTCCACAAAAAGTTTAGTGTCCTGCTGACGACAAGAGCGACTGTCTCGTGTAACATGAACTGACACTGGTACAAAATCACTTGCGACTTGACGGGAATTCCGGCGATGTCGACGCACACGATTTGTTGGACGAACACAGTCACTGTTAGAGAGAGTGGCACTAGGTGGAGTGGAATGAACTACTTGAATTTCCATGGGCGAAGTTTCGCAAGCCTGAGTATCCTTGGTTCTATTCCAATTCCGGCGCGAGGCAAATGGCCTGGATTGGTTTTGAGCTTCCGATCTGAGCTTTTTCTGGCAAACACTCTGAGTATGTTCTTTTTTTTACAATAAAAGCAAATAGCTTGGCGTGTCGGGAAATTTTCACGCAAATGTCTAGTAGCACACCGCGGGCAGGATTTGAGCACTGCATTTGCTTGCCGGCGCGGTACACGTGGCTGAGAGCCTGGCAGCAGTGGCGCGGCCGGGTGCGAGGGCTGTTTACTGTTCCGTGCATCTCGCCCGGCGGTTCGGTTAACCTGACACACAGGGATGGTTCCTGAGCAAAGTCAAGTGTGTCCTGCCAATCCAATATGTCCATCACTTGTTGAAGGGAGGGATTGACTAGTTTCAAAATCTGTTCCCTTATTCGAACATCAGAAACGTTCTGTGCAATTGCATCATGTACCATAGTATCAGAATAAGGGAGTCCACATTGACACTCAAAAGCACAATCCCTAGTAAGACCTTGCAAGGTTGCAACCCATTCCCGATTATTCTGACCTGCCGTAAGTTTTGTACGAAAGAAGGTATACCTTTTCGCAACTACATTGACTGATTCTTTGAAATATGCATCTAATGCAGACAAAATTTCTTCGTAGGACAGAGCTGCTACGTCGCGTCGGGGAAATAATTTGACTATCACATGGTACGCTCGTACGCCGACCGATGATAAGAGATAAGGCTGCCGCTCATTACCTTGAATTCTGTAGGCGACGAGATGGAATCCAAATTGGCGTGACCACTCCGTCCAGCTTTCCAGTGCAGCATCAAAAGGTCGATAAGTTGGTGCAACAGCGAGTTTTGGCTGCGTTAGCGGTGGAGCGGTGGCTGCTGCATCGTTTTGCATTGCACGTTGACCCTGGACGAGTTGTCCAAGGTTATCCA
Source organism: Schistocerca cancellata (assembly GCF_023864275.1). NCBI lineage: Eukaryota > Metazoa > Arthropoda > Insecta > Orthoptera > Acrididae > Schistocerca > Schistocerca cancellata. Next base: position 711,417,740 of record NC_064630.1, read on the forward strand.
GTAATGCCTGCGTATACTGATTCTGTAAGCGATAAAATTCGGGCAGTACATGTGGAGATTGTGGCGAAGCCATTACACAAGTAAATCAGGGCAGTTTAGAGAAGAACGCGGTTTCGCCTCATCGCCAATACTGTGGTTGGCAGGAGAGCCAACACCATGTTACTAGAGGAGGCCGAAATGCACGCGTTTTAGCTCATGCAATCTGGCGTCAGGTCTGGAATAGGACAAGGAAATTAGAATTTAGAAAAACGGACGTAGCTGATGGAATACTTAACTTTAATCCATTAATGATGAACGTCGGTTTTGACGGTACATGATTCACAATATCAATAGTAACTGATAATGGTGCCTTGCTAGGTCGTAGCAAATGACGTAGCTAAAGGCTATGCTAAACTATAGTCTCGGCAAATGAGAACGTAAGTAGGCAGTGAACCATCTCATGCAAAGTCAGCTGTACAACTGGGGCGAGTGCTAGGAAGTCTCTCTAGACCTGCCGTGTGGCGGCGCTCGGTCTGCAATCACTGATAGTGGCGACACGTGGGTCCGACGTATACTACCGGACCGCGGTCGATTTAAAGGCTACCACCTAGCAAGTGTGGTGTCTGGCGGTGACACAACAATTTTAATTGGCTGAGAAAAGGTCTTGTATTTGCCAACACTTCATGTGTGAATCAAATTAATCTAGGTCAGTAAATTCGCTTTTACTTTAATGATTGTTGCGTCCCAGGTACAAACCATCAAATGGAAGGTTGGTGTTAATAACAATTTCGAAGATTAATTCTGAGAAAAAGGTGAAACATAACTCTGCGTAATCACTCCTGTCCAGGCCCAGAGCTAACGGACTTCTCCCGTAAACACTATCACAGTAACAGCGTCACTTCATGCTCCATACTCCAGGAGGGCCACCAGACAACTCCCCTCCCGCACTGCGACGACACTACTTACTCACGTGGGTTGCATCCAGATTCGCTCCGTCGACTCCAGTGGTATGACAGCTGCATCTCTCGTGGCACCCCCACCCGGTGCTCGAAAAGGCGGTGGCCGCGTCTTACGTGAGGCGACCGCGCTGTATTAACGCACAGCACAACAACGATCATTTCGATTCAAGCTGTACTACAGCCACTTTGATGAGGCGACACTCCCTTACTTTACAACAAATATCGTCAGGTGGTTTTGTATCTCCGAACTGTGTGCACACAGTGTCGGCGTTCCAGGGTTCAACAGATGTTACCATCTTAAACGTTATTAGTTAACCGGGAGAAAATAACTGCTTTATTTCCGGTTTGTACCAATATTTTTATTAATTTTTCTTATTGATAAGTTGAAATTCATCTGCTTCTGCTGACATATAAGAGAGACTGTTCGGCTTTTTAGTATCATTTTGTGGTGTGATAATTTCACAGGGTACTAATTTGCTGGTGGAAATAATCGTGTTCCGAGTTCGCGAGTGCGGCAGCCACATTTCACTAATTACCGCAAGACCCCAGCCCTCTCGCAAGTTCCACTATTTAGCATATTAGGTGCCTATTTGCTGGTAGATCTAATTCTGTTTTGAATTCGCGAGAGAGGCAGGCAAATTGCACTGATCTCAGCTCAACCCAGAACGACTGCAAATGCACAGAAGAAAAGATGAGATACTAAGTGGGAGCTTTTTAAGGTGAAAGGTGAATACCGGCGTGATAGCAATTTTCGGGCCACGAGATAAAAGTGGGAACGGAAAGCATGGTTACTCCCTTAGCCTCGAAAAATGGGATTAAGGTATAGCCTGTTGTTGAGCAGCACTGGAGGCTGATCATTCTGAAATTTCTGGACATACAGGCATGTTGCTCATTGGTAGGGTTATGCGACCGTTAGCCCCAAACTGTTCCGTAACAGATGTAAAACCCAAATGAAAAAGTCAAAAACAACCGGATCAAATTAATCTCTACCAGTAAATGTTATACGAAGCAATACCAGTCATGTACAGTATCTAACTACGCAGATTAGAGATTCCTATACCGAAATTCATGTACAGACGTCCTCAAAAGTATCCGAACGACCTGAATCGATATGCTTGCAATCCACATAACGCAGCTGTCTAGCAGGTCCTCTAATCTTCTCCTTCGTACAGTCGTTTGACTATTGAATATGGTTTCAATAAGTCACCACTAGAAAACACTGCTCTGTATCGCAATAACTCAAGATGTAAAATAATACCACGATACTGCAAATATCAGGGAACACCTTATCACAGATAAGACTGTCCTTAAGGCTTGTAAGCTCACATTTATCACAATAAATGACATACCTGAAATTTTACCATTCTCATTATTACTTCAGATATGTAATGCACGTGATAAGTTCGTCGTATTCATGATTTTCTCTTCAAAGTAACATATCGTACTTATTATTTACCACAAAACCAGATTAAAAATTTAAGTTATTCACGAGCAGCTAGTTGAGAATATGTATGAACTTCAAACGACACGACGAACCGTCTCGCTCTGCATACGGATTCAAACCCAGGTCATGTAGACTAAGCAAAGATTTCGTGACTGACGGAAACTAACAGTCATTCCTGATTAGGCATACAGAGAGTGTTATACCTCGATTTCAGACAGTATCAGTTAGCAAATACCAACTTTAAATTACATAACGCAAGCGTTTTTAACGGACGCGAATTCCTATCCAGCACCTATTGTCCCTCTTAACGAACTACACGAACTACGAGAAATGTTAGATATTGCTTCTTAACAAGTAACATACTTGAATTGCCGTGAGGTAAAGCTTTGTGTTGGACAGGGATTCGAACCCAGACCCTAATCAGACAGATATCGACGCACAATCAACTGTGACATTTCGGATTTTTTCGGCACTAGCTAGATGCTTTAACTGAAATGACGAGACGAAACATTATTTTTTTTCCTTCCCAACACTCCAACCCGGCACCTATCGCTGTTATATTCTAGAGAAAACGAACGTTAAATATGGGTTTGTTGCACCAGCAGCGACATGTGAGCATGTTTGAACTATAAATAATATGACGAAGAATTCAGTGCTGACTGGGAATGGAGCTCCACACATATCATTGTTAACTACACACAAAGATACGTCAGCTACTGAATTTTCCTCCAGCTCGGACTAACATCTTGAACTTTGTAACCTCCCCACAATAATGAAAGAAAATAATTAAATATAAATGGAACCAAGTGTAAACTCCCCGTAAAAATATGAAAATGAAAAGAATTGAATAGAATTGCACATAGAGCCAAATGTTAGCTTCCCACAGTAATAAAACTCAATGATAATAAAAATGTGCAAAAAATGTTAAGTCCCCACAAAATTAACGTTAAGATCAACCTGACAAATTTATATAAGGGCAGCTGGGCTGACCTTAGGCCCTGTGCCGTAATTAATCTGGTAAATTGATTCTGGAAGGAAAAACATAGGAAATATTGTTTCAATTGTAATGATTCTTTTCTTAAAAACGATTGCTTTGAAAACGAAATTATTATTGGGGCATTTCTTGAACAAATTAATTACAATTACCATACATTATTAGCTGAGCGCAACGCTGCTTCATTACCTTATTTAACAATATACCTCGTCCTGAATCGTGACCAGAGACCCATGTCGACGCCCGCCGACTCCTCACACACGACTCCGACCGAGTACAACTCGCGACTACTACTCGCTCTGCCGCCTCGCCTCACACACTGTACTCTCGCGCGGTCAAGCGCAGACTAGCAACGATAAATAACTGTCTGGTCAGAGATTCTGTCATGCCTCGCCATCGCTGCCAATGAATACATACGCGTTTCAATACCCTCCACTGAGGGGGGGGGGGGGGCAAAAATTTGGCAGCGATGGTGGGTCATTTGGACTTACCATGAGCAACAAAATTTTTTTTTTACTAATTAACTTTACAAACAGAGAATATACAGATATAGAACATGAAGTAAATATGGTGCACATGCTCCGAGTACACAACATATCAGACAATGACAAAAATATATACAATGAGTACAGAGCAAATCACAAAAAAGTATATACAAATCATATCGATAAACGACAAAAATGCACACTCACTGAGGTAGTGAACATATCAGGAAATCACAGATGTAGAGGCAACGAGTACAAATCATATTGAAAAATGAGAAAACTACACAGGCACTGAAGTTCAGTAGAAAACATATTAACACATGACATAAGTGCACATGCACTGAAAAATTCTTCAAAGTTTTCACAATAAATAGACATAATGAGTACAAATCTCATTGACAAATGACGTAAGTGCACATGTACTGTAGTTCAGAACATATCAGCAAATCAAAATGCACATTCAATGAGTAGAAATCATGTGAGAAAAATCAGCAAATCACAAATGTATATACAATAAGTAGAAATCATGTTAGAAAAATGACAAAAGTGCACACGCACTGATATTCAGAATATATCAGCAAATCGAAAAAAAAATGTATAGGCCATGAATACAAATGATGTTAGCAAAATTAAGATAGGGAAGGATTGCATCATGGTTGTAGCACTTTAGGTTGCACGCAGCTGCACTGAAAGTCCATATCTTTCTACTGTAGCGCAGCACCAAGTGAAACAATTTGCAGTTCTTTTCCCAGACGTATTTATCAGCGTATCCATGACACTGAAATGTCGTAGTAATATTCCATGTTGTCATTTTGGCAGTACGTTAGGTTCACCAAACAGTGGGACCATAATAACATCTCCATCGCTTAGAGTGGTGGACAGCATGTCGTGTCAACACCATGTTCCTGTAAGGTACACCAACGTAGAATTAGTGCAAGAACCAAATATAGTGCTCCATGATCATGAGGATATACAGGACAAATGGATATTGCAGTAATTCAGGGTAGTTAGGCCAGAAGATGAAGGACATTAAGTTACATACTAGTCTTCACTGAGAATTACATTAGTAGTTTGCGGCATTCATTGCCCAGCTATTGAACATTTCTGTACCATGTATGTAGTATTACAGAATAATGTTCATAATTAATCATTAGTTGGTCATCTCAATACAGTAATCAGTAGCATTCATTTCCCATTACATAATATTACAGAATAATGTTCATAATTAATCCTTGGTCATCTCAATACAGTAATCAGTAGCATTCATTTCCCGTTACATAGTATTACAGAATAATGTTCATAATTAATCACTGGTTACCTCAATACAGTAATCAGTAGCATTCATTTCCCGTTACACAGTATTACAGAATAATGTGCATAATTAATCATTGGTCATCTCAATACAGTAATCAGAAGTATTCATTTTCCGTTACATAGTATTATAGAATAATGTTGATAATTAATTATTGGTCATCTCAATACAGTAATCAGTAGCATTCTTTTCCCAGTTACAAAGCATAATTAGTAGCATTCATTTCCTTGTTACAAAGCATAATTAGTAGCATTCATTTCCTTGTTACAAAGCATAATTAGTAGCATTCATTTCCTAGTTACAAAGCATTATTAATCATTGGTCATTTAAATACAGTAATCATCTCAATACAGTAATCAGTAGCATTCTTTTCCCAGTTACAAAGCATAATTAGTAGCATTCATTTCTTTGTTACAAAGCATTATTAATCATTGGTCATTTAAATACCGTAATCAGTATCATTCATTATTCAAGTGACATATTATTCATAGCTGATCAGCATTACTCAGAACTCTCTTCAACTGGTGTCATTATTTGGGACTGGTAGTACATTTTTTTGTTAGCAATGCATTGCTTTGGGTAATTATAGGGGAAAGCAAGAAAAAAATTGCTTCTGGGTTGTTGCTGTAAATGAAAATGTGTAACATCATTCGTCATGAGTCCGCTGTTGCAAGATTATGAAACAAGTAGAGTATATGTAATCACGTTCATAAATGATATAGATTTAATGAACAACTGCTTATAGCACATTAATCTCATAAATAATTTCTCCTGCGAAAATATATAAAAAATGGATTATTAAGCTGAAAGAAGAAATGCATTTTATGCTGAAAAGTAGTGAACTTCGAATTAACAGGTAGTGAAATGTGTATAAAAATGTGTTCCATAGCTGTCCTTTCCAAAACCTTCCATCATTATACTATGCAATATAACACCTGCTGTCAAAGCAAACTGCAACAAATACTTCAATAACTAAATAGCATAAATACATAACTTCAACAATATCCTCATCTGTAAAGTAAAAACTTCGTTATCCATCACTTCATTATCATAACTCCATTATTATCATCACCTGTAAAGAAAAACTTCATTATCCATAGTAGCATATTATTCATAATTATTCATCAGCATTCATTATCATCTGCAAAAAAGATCACTTCATTACTCATTACATAACTATTCCTTATCTCTAGCATATTTCATCACTAAAACTAAGATTTGCAGTTCTGTCTAACAGCCTGCATCAATCGCCTTGTATTCTGAAAGTAAAAATTAGTTAAGACTGCTATTCTACGATGTGTACAGTATATTCTTGTTAATGCTTGTCAAGCATACAGCATAACATGACAGAAAACGTAATATGAAAAAAGAGAAAAAAAATAGACAGTGTTCAAATGAAAAAATGTACACAGAATATCACAATGCAGCAGCAAAAATGTAAAACAGTCACGATCTTGAGATATCATAGGGCAAAAATGTCAAAGTCAACTGGTGTGTGTTATATCTTAATTATTTCACAGTGCATATGAAAACAACCGTACATACATAAAAAAATGATGACAAGAATTGTAACCTTCCTTAAGTTCACCTTGTATGTTGTGTAGTTAGTAGAGGCGAGAATTAAAGACTTTAATGGAGAGAGAATTTAATAAAATTAATATGTCACTAGATAAAATTGCATAATTGTTCATAAGATATGTAAGTTTCTCTGAAAAAAAAAAGTGCACAGTCTGATATGTAACGACAAGAAGAGCGACCTGCTAACCTTACCTTGCCGAGCACTTGCCAAGAAAAATATGATAATCATCAATAATTAGTCATGTGAATATAATTGCATAAGTGATCATAAAAATTAGTAAATGGCATCATAGCATGTTAAATCGTAAAGTGTCTTCATTCAATAAAGGGTTTAATATTGGAGACATGGTGGTTGCCTTTACTTTTTCAGGTTCTCAGAGTTTCGACGTGCACTACATTGGGGTGAGGAATGCTGTGAATCCGATATGGACCTGCGTATAGAAGTTCAAATTTACTGCACTTACCTTTTATTCTGCTGGATAAATAGTGTGTACGTACTAATACGTACTAATATCTTCTGTCCAATGTGAAAGTCACGGCGTATAGAAACTTGTTTTTGCTGCCTTCTCCGGCGCTCTGCGGCACGTTTGATGTTGTTCAGCGCAATGTTAATTATTTCATGGTGTCGTAATCGACGAGGTGTAGGAAAGTTTATTAATTCTTTAATTTTGTTATGTGGTTCAACATTTTTCAGTATAACAGACGGAATGGGATAATGCTTTGCTTAAAATGTGTCGTGCTGTTTGACTTGAAATATATACATAAAACCGGACATAGTACCAGGAATGTTGTCAAAAACTGGAGATTGCTGTAAAAGAATTTTGTGTAGTTGCGTCCGTTCGTCGTCTATATTTGCACTGCTTTGTTTAACTTTATCAGAAATCATCTGCATTACGTCGTAGTCAGCTTCGTCTGGACTATTATAGTTGTGTACGTACGTATCTGTGAACAATGTGGAAATACAGTCTATGTTACGTGTTGCGGAAATGAGCTCTGTCCGATTAATTGTTTGTTCTTCTGCAGATAAAGAGTGCTAGAATTCTAAAGCCAATTGTACATTCTCGTCCTTCAACATTAAATAGGAATTTTGAAAGTCAATAACTGCGTCGTGTTGTACCAGAAAATTAGTACCTAAAATAACGTCTGTTGTCAATAAAGGAACAATCCAAAAATTTGAGTGAAATGTGTGACCTGCAATACAAAACGATAAATGTGTCTGTAATTTAACATCTACTCCTTTACTCGATACTGCTCCTTTCACTTTCGTTTTGCCTAATGGTAATGTAGGATAGGTATACTCTTTGTTACACTCGTTGAAAGTTTCTTCATTCATAACTGACATAGGTGATCCAGAATCGATTACTGCTGAAAATTTCGATGATCCAATTCTAATTTCGATGACAGGATATGAAATGGTTTTCTGAACAATTGGTCTTTCCTGCAAAAGAGTGTCTCTGATGTCGTCAAAAGTAATAACATTTTCGTGAACAACATTATGCGTGTCAAAATAATGCTTGTGTTACTCGAAGATGCGACCTGTACAGTATCTAGTCAAATTACATCTGACGTGTTATTATTTTCGGGAGGATGCTGTGGAGTTTCGACTATTTGAACTGTTCTGTTATTTCTTCCAGACGTATTACGTTCTGGATGATACCTACTGTCTGGTTCATTCATGATAATATGTTGTTGCTGATGTTCTTGCTGCTGATAAGATCGACTGTTATTAAATGTACGCTGAAAATTGTGCTCATTATTTTTACGTCTGTCGTGATAGTCATTCCTATACGGTGCATTGCGATAGGAATTGAGATATTGTGTTTTCTGTACGTAGTTATTTCCTTGCTGCCGTGTGTTACTATTTGTTGGAGCTGAGACCATACGTGCACGCGGCGAAACATTAAAGTTTGGTTGACCTTGTAGACTGCATTGTTGGTTAGGTATGCTAACCGGCTGACTTTCATGCTGTTGCGGTGAAAAACCTCTATTGTTACCAAAATGTGATTCCTCTTGCTGATAATTTTACACATACTGATGATTAAAAAATTTTTTTGTCTGTTATTAAAGTTCCCGTAGTTGTCATTTCTGGAGCGTCTAATGAAACATCGTCACTTTCAGTATATACTTGTCTTATCGGGCTCTCTTTAGTCATTTTCCTTAATTCTAGGTAGAGCAATAGTTAAAGAGCTGTTTTGATAGATATAAAGGATAGTAGAAGAGAAGGCAGCAGTGCAGAAAACTAAAGATGAAACAGCACTACTACAGCTCTGGGCCCTGTGCACGCTACGGCACATATTCATTAAATCGTAATGAGTCCCCTGAGGTCAATTGCACGCAGCAAATAAATTTTAGCTTTTGTGTTACAGGCAATGGCGGTAAAAATGCACAAACAAATTGCTGTATCGCTGTTAATTGTAGTTTCTGTATTACACGCAATGCTGTTAAAAATACAAAAATAAATTGTCGTATACGGTTCAAAGCGTGTACCTGTGCTCTGTCATTGTCAAATACCTTAAATATTCTTACAGATAAAAATTGCTTATAATGAACGTTCTCGTCACTGAATTTGAGAACAAGCTCACTATTATATAAGAATATGTTTGTCTGTGTCATTTTGGATTTCAAGTTGCGTAGCTTTTCAGATTTTAAATCGCGTAGCTTTTCGGATTTTAAGTCGCGTAGTATCTGTAAATTGCTTAAGTTATACTGGCTGTACGAGCGTGACAAATTTTCGGAATTCGCCGTATGCTGTGACGTGTTATTAACTGAAATATTTTTTATCTCTGTTACCTCTTGCTGTAAACTTGACAATTTTCTACGTAAGGTGTTATTAGATGAATCGATCCCATTGATTGTCTGTTGTAGATTTTGAAATTCCGGTGTTTGATTAAATGAAACCGGTGAAGTATCGTGTGATTTGTTCTCATTAGTACTTTCAATAACATCAATACGACTGGCCAATTCATCATATTTTTCAGTCAGTATATTTACCTGATCATCGTTCTTAGTGTCAGAAGCATTAATCTGCTTTTGTAATTTACGTGTGGTTTCGTTCAATTTTTTAACGTCAGCTTTGACGACATCGGAATCCTGTGTTAGTTCTAAGTGCTCGAGTCTGTCGGTCACTGTTTGAAAATCTACTGTGTGTGTATCTGTTTTTGATCTAAGATCAGAAATTTCATCACGCAATTCGGTGTTCAACTGTTCGATGGTATTAATTTTGTCCGATACTGCAGCAATATTGTTGTCTACGTATGTTTTTGCTTTCGCGAACAATTTACGTTTGTCTTCTTGTCTCTGTGCGGTGATGGTTTCCGTTTTACTTTATTTTGATGCTGTATAAATTTACGGAAACGCGTATCACTGTTTTGTATGTGGTGATTAAAACGCTCGTCATGTTGACTGTTCTGTTGTTCGAATTTCGCGTCTATCTTTGCATCCATTGTGCGCGAAAGTTCTGCTGTCATTACTTTAAACTCGTCGCGTAATTGTGTTGCTTTTTCAGAGCACTGTTTACCGACTGCATTAAGTTCTTCTCTAAGTGATTCTGTTGCAATTGTTTGCATATCTCTTCATTCCTGCGCAACAGATCTAATTTCATCGCTACTTTTCCTAGCACAAGCCTGAATTTCCTCACGTAATTGTTCTTTAGTGTCATGACACTGCGCGGCAACGGCTCTAATCTGTTCACTAAGCTGTCTAGAATTGTTGTCTAATTTTTCATTTAACTGTTGTTTGAGATTTTCGTTGTTTTCATTAAGCTGTTGTTTGAGATCTTCTTTAAGTTGTTTATGATTATCGTCTTGTCTTTCATTCTGTTGTTTGGAATTTTCATTAAGTTGATGTTTGAAATCTTCACTAAGTTGTTGTTTGAGATCTTTACTAAGTTGTTTATTCGTCTGTAGCAACAATGCCATAATTTGATCCAAAGTAACATTACCTACTCTATTATCTGTGTTGTTTGATTGCGTACCTGCAATTGTCACGTTTTGTATGACCATTTGGTCATTCTGCAATTTACAAAAAGGTTTGTCAGTCGAATGTACACTGTCAGTCACTATTTCGGAATTAAATGAATCCGTCCTACTTTGAGTATCCTGTTCATTTTCATTAGAAAAATTTGTCTGCTCGTCACGTGAATTTTGCAAACCGGTTGTGTTGAGCTGGGCAGCGCTCATTGCAACAGAACGCCCCGCGTCATCAATTGTCGTCAAATTAACAGAGGGCACAATTGAATTCGTCTGTTCATCATTAAGATAAATATCATCATTAGTGGTTGGAACGCACTGATTGCCAGTGAACGCACGATAGTCATCATTACACCGCGTGTCACGAGTACTATCGGTGAAGTTGTTTAAGTCGGTAATTTCATTCATTATTCCTCGCGATGCACTATTAATAGTCTTTCGCGACATTTTAACACTAATCACAATTATTCACAAATGAAACAAAGACAATGCAAAATTCAACAAATACAAATACAACAAAGAGCAACGAATATCCGATGATCTTTGGGAGAAAGTCACAAAGTTAGTAAAAGCGTTGCGCCAAATGCTAATTATATTTAAGTAAACAAGAGCAGATATCTGACTACTTTTCAGAAGATTCTCAAAGAAATACGATCGTGGTCCGGATGTCGCCAAATGTAACCTTCCCACAACAATGAAAGAAAATAATTAAATATAAATGGAACCAAGTGTAACCTCCCCGTAAAAATATGAAAATGAAAAGAATTGAATAGAATTACAGATAGAGCCAAATGTTAGCTTCCCACAGTAATAAAACTCAATGATAATAAAAATGTGCAAAAAATCTTAAGTCCCCACAAAATTAACGTTAAGATCAACCTGATAAATTTATATAAGGGCAGCTGCGCTGACCTTAGGCCCTGTGCCGTAAATAATCTGGTAAATTGATTCTGGAAGGAAAAACATAGGAAATATTGTTTCAATTGTAATGATTCTTTTCTTAAAAACGATTGCTTTGAAAACGAAATTATTATTGGGGCATTTCTTGAACAAATTAATTACAATTACCATACATTATTAGCTGAGTGCAACGCTGCTTCATTACCTTATTTAACAATATACCTCGTCCTGAATCGTGACCAGAGACCCATGTCGACGCCCGCCGACTCCTCACACACGACTCCGACCGAGTACAACTCGCGACTACTACTCGCTCTGCCGCCTCGCCTCACACACTGTACTCTCGCGCGGTCAAGCGCAGACTAGCAACGATAAACAACTCTCTGGTGAGAGATTGTCATGCCTCGCCATCGCTCCAATGAATACATACGTGTTTCAACTTACAGTGATCTCGCAAATAGTTCTGTGTCCCACTGGGAGTCAGAAACGTCACAAATCGTTAGTGTTGACAACGAATGAAAATATATTAAAAATCAAAATTATTATCCACCAGCAGATAGGTGTTCTCATGCTAGAGCTTGATAATACATAATGAAATCTTTAGTGCCGGGCCAGGATTCGAACCCATTCACGCGCAATAAATGGAGATGTTGAGGAATCCGCAGTTTTGAACAAACAACAAATTGTAGCCGAGCTCTATTGTCACGAAGGGATGAAATTCCGCCTTAAGGACGGTCTGAGTTGCATTCCCAGTTCAGAACCAATTTTATGGGCATACAGAAGTTCAGATAAAAGATGGAATAACTGTCCTGTGAGCCTACATAGCGCGTGTATAGTCACTAGAAGTAAATAACTAGTATAAGAAAGGTTACTGGTGATAGAGTTTCTACATGTCGCCACTCCAGACTTTATTGTGGTCCAACCTAACGTCTACATGGTAGAGAAGGAATATCATTTTTAATGTTAATTTCAGACCACAATCCCATTATATCTTCTTCACTTGGTGTAACCAGAAGAGAATGGAATCTGTCTCTCCCTATCTAAAGTCATTAACAGAAGTTGGAATCGAACCCAGACCATAGATATACAAGTATATCATCACTCCAACAGACCACTAACCCCTCTTCTCCGTGCCTCATTTTTCTGTCATAACGCCGTTGCGCCACACTGGTTGAGAATTCTGACACACAGGCTCCCTATAGTAGTTTGCACCATGTTCAGTAAATTCATTTACTTGCTTGACCGAATCACCATGAACTAGCTGCCTCGACTACCCACTGTATACATTTGACTTTATTTTGTAATCACCGAAATAAAATCACGTAACTGCCACCTATACAGAACTGCCAACAGTGTAGGATGCAGAAATATAAATAGGAATTGTTTCTGTCCACTTGAGCTACTCTACTGCGCTATCTCTATTTTGAAAACGTCGTGCAGTGGAAATGTGGCACTTCATAAATAAAGTTTTGTATTCCTAGAAACCCAAAATTTGCTTGTCAGGGGCCGGAAGAGGAGTTACTTGTTGTGAAGCATTGTAAGTTTTTCATCATTGCACTACGAGCCGAAGGTATTTTCTTGCGATTTCCTGATAGATGTTTGATCTGACTGCTTGTAGCTCTTTCACAGAAGGGGTAAAAATGTTGAAGTCAGTGAAACTGGAACTGCGAACGATAACAGACGCTTTTTTACAGGTCAGCACGTTATCAAAGAGCTGGCGAACATGTATGTCTGTATCAGCTTCCCCTCACGAGGCCAATAGTGGCTAGAACTCATAAACTGCTATTTAAAGGACGAGGTTAGTTGCAATTTCCACCTGCAACGACTTTCCTGGTCTGAAAACCGTAAATTTACAATCTTTTGTTACACGTCAAACGATAACAATTCAGATTATTCAATGGAAATGACAGGTAAAATCAAGTGAACTTTGAGGCTTATTTCCGTGCACACCAGGAAGCAACACGTCGATCACAGAGTTGGCAAACAGACGTTGCCTTGTTGCCAAATCTCAGTTACAGTACCAGCAGGAAGAAGACGAACCGATGTGATCGTACAGCGGGCTGGGAAGAGACCATAGCTGGTGTCTCCAAGTCGCGGCTGCTACGGCCTGGAATACGTAATGCGTCTGATTCGCATTTCTGTAACTAGGTTTAGGGACTGGAGCGTAGTTACTAATAACAATTAGAACTGACTGCAAAGTAAGCATCATAAATCAGTAACTCTCATAGTTGTTTTTATATTTCTTTCGTAAGTGTACTCAAAACTAAGAAACTCATTCACAGACGTTTTCGTGCCTCGCCGATAGTCGAGCACAACAAATAATTAAAAATAACAAAAGAATGTGTGTGTGTGGGTGTGATGGAGAGAGAGAGAGAGAGAGAGAGAGAGAGAGAGAGAGAGAGATAAAAATCAAAAAGAATGAGAGAGAGAGAGAGAGAGAGAGAGAGAGAGAGAGTAAAAAATTGTTGTAAAGAAATTGAATCATGGTATGTAAAGAAATGTTTCATTTAAAGTGAAATGTTCCACATCATTACCAAATTTCGTATTCATAATCTATGAAACAAGAATTGATCTAATCTAATCTAATCTAATCTAATCATATCGTATTGATGACTAGCCATGAAGAGTCATGAATTACCGAATTTTTTGCCAATACCAGTAACCAAACTTGAAAATAAAAGACGACAATTTTTGTAATAAACTGGGACTCCTATCACGACCCTTTCGTCCCTGTTCACTAACCACGAAAGATGTCTGATATCCCTCCATTCTGAAGTAACAAAGTGTGCATGCATTTAAAGATGAAGTGCATGATGTGAAGTTCTGTGACGGAGATACGAACCCAACACGTAATCGGATTGTTAACTAAGTAAAATCAAATGGTACGTATCGGTTTTACTTACCAGCTGCTAGGTGTTTGAATCTAAAATAAGAATACAAACTTGTGTGCCTAAGCGACAATCGAACTGTACACCTACCGTGCATCCACGAATATAGCTTAAATGTCAGTTGCTTACTCACCAACGGTAAGATGTGTGCGTGTTTGACCAGAAATAACGACGCGTATTGCGATTATTGGCAACACATGAATAGACATTAAAAATGCACGTTAATTTTGACTAGCAGGTGGGTGTGCACTTGATGAAATGAAATTATGAATATTTTTGTACTGCATCCTTTGGAGAAGACCTAGAGAAGATTGCAGTCTTGGGAAAAGGAACGAAGTGATTGAACATACTGTTCTGAGAGATTTAGATCCTCCAAAGAGGAGATAAAAATTCGAATCACAGTCCAGCACCAAATTTTTCAGCGTCTCTAGTTCAATCAAGTACAAGTAAAATAAGAGACTTGTTCCTTTAAATGGCTATCGGTTCATCAAATAAAATAAAATTTTCTAATGTAAGTGAGTTTACTGGCGACTGTATTTCTGTTTGCTATGACTTCCGCTATGTAATTTCCCAACGTAAACCGGCTCTGCCCAGTTGGTAATGAAGGAACGTGATATTTAATGCGGATTATGGATTACAACGTCCTTCTCTTGAGGATACCAGAGGTAAAATAAATCTGTTTCTGCCTCTTAAAAGTAAATTCCTAAATCCACGCAGTGCACCTGTGATAATTCGTTCCACCAGACCATTGCGGCCACATTTCCCAGCCTCAAGAGTGTGCTGAAACGGATGATGTGCTTAGCTTACAAAATTAGTTACGGTGGAAAAAAATGCGAGTCTATTAAATGGTTAAGTAGAAGTAAGCTTCTGACGCGGAGATTATATTATTCTCATGTCAGCAGGATCTAAAGACTCTTCTAGGCATCATAGGCTGTAAGTAAAGCCATTTTGAATTTTCACAAATTGAGCAAATCTCGTAGTTCGAGAAAATCCACTGTGAAGTGTGAAGTTACCGGATAATTCGATTATTACCGTCATTATTACTATCATTTTATTCATACCGCTGCTGGAACACACGTGCTTGAATGTCATTTAATGCCTTTTGGTCACAGTAGAAGTAGTTTCCCAAGAACAGGTTCTTTCCCTGTCTACGGAATCCTTTTCATGTATCTGCAGTTACTCGTAGATTACATTAAAACTAAAGTAATTAATGAAGACGCTACTTGATAACAAGAACGCGCTGCCTTTCTTCATTTACTTGCGCATAGAAATGGCTGTCGAATACTGCCAAACCAAAAGGCAAGAGATCTTACTGCCTTCCGATATACGTCGCTGTCAGTTCTTCCATATGATTTGGTCGACATGACCTGTTTCAAGTTGTGTATGACAGACAATGTTTTAGAAAATAAATTGTTTTCCTTTGAAATAAACAGAAAGATTATCATTCTAAGCTTTCCAAGCACAAAATTTTCGCAATATTAGTTCAAATTTAGTATTCGCTTCTATAATGTAGGAAAGTATTTCACAGTTGCAAAACTCGTATCCGACTCATTGACCTTACACTCAGTCGCTGACCATAAAATCTAGCTCAGAGTGCTTGCCTTATTGGCAGTAGAGAGTAGGACACAGTTTTTGGAGCACCAAAGGTAACGTATTTTATAATCAGTTAACCACTTGTAATTAGAGTAAGATACTCGTTAGCGCCAATCAAAATTACGTGCTGCCAGAAAAAATGCAGAGAACCAAGTCTTTCTTGTCGGAAGCACACTGCAAAGAGTTACTTTTCAGACAGTTGGCTCATTGAGGCAATCAAAACTATGCGCTGCCAGAAAAATTCAGAGAACCAAGTCTTCCTTGTCGGAAGCGCACTGCAGAGAGTTACTTTACAGACAGGTGTTTTCTCGAGCAGTCTTTTGACTTCAAAATCTAGATAGGCAGACTTTTCCGGTAGGCGACGTGATGGGCAGGCTTCAGTTCGGAGACGAGACGCCTCATCCAGCTGAGCTGTAGTTAGTTGTAAACACAAGCTGTTGGTACAGAGCCAATGAATGATTTTGCAGCCATATTAGCGGCCACTTGCAGATTACGGGTATTGTGAGATCCAGCTACAACGGCGACGCGAACTGTAGAGAAAGTGGAGGCATTTTTAACGATATTAACTACTTTCACTTTTCGTTCTGAAGACGTTTCTGCAGTAATACGTTAAACATGTGCCAACTCCGGCCATAGATGCAAAACACATAGGCTGTTGTAGTACTTTATTTCTTTACAACGCAAACTTCGGCAGCCCGCATCTCGTGGTCGTGCGGTAGCGTTCTCGCTTCCCACGACCGGGTTCCCGGGTTCGATTCCCGGCGGGGTCAGGGATTTTCTCTGCCTCGTGATGGCTGGGTGTTGTCTGCTGTCCTTAGGTTAGTTAGGTTTAAGTAGTTCTAAGTTCTAGGGGACTTATGACCACAGCAGTTGTGTCCCATAGTGCTCAGAGCCAAACTTCGGCAATCACAGTATGAGTTACGCTAGTATAACTCTTTTATCCCGATATGCGTTCACCTGAACCACGTCCAGATCCCTTGTCCAGTACAAGGCATTAGCTTATTATTGTCAATGATTGTTAAACCATTTATGTTGCACTTTCGTGTAGTAAACTGAATTCACTGAAATCCGTCTTTAATTACGTAGTAGCGATTTACTCGTCAGATACACGGGGCCACATTAATAAATTCAATTAAAGGTGCAAGTTAAAGCATCTCCACCCCCACCCCATCCTCCCCACAAGCGGTAACCCACAGGAGCTCCAACATAGCAGAATGATGGATCCCCTCACAGAAATACAGGGCAACTCCGGAAAGGAAGGCGAAGGCCATTGTCCACTCTTTCTGCGTGCCTGGTGCTGAGGTGTGGGCGATGCTCTACCGGCAGGTATGGGGCACAACAGGTGCAGCCGTCTGCAAATCGTGCATCACGATAGCACGACTTGACGACGCCTTCCACCTGTGTAGTGGCTTCCATGGTACTTACAGGAAGCTGGCTCAATTCGTGCAGACAGATAGATGTGCACTAAAGCTGGAAGTTGAGCCTAGCGTTTTGCATAATCGTTTGTAGAACGGACTGCGGTGCTCATCTTTCGTGTAGATTTACCATCTTTATCGGATGCAGAAATGTTGGACGCCTCGTAACAGGTCACGCTGCTGTAACACCACAGTACTAGTCTTGAGCAAATGTGTGTTTTTTAAACCTCACCAAAGGCGTGGAATAATTTGTTCTGATATCGGAAAGGTTAGCCGGGAGCGCTAATGCGCTGCTTCTTGGACTCGGGTAGACACGCCGGCCCCGGGTTGAATCCGCCCGGCGGATTACCGGCGGCGGCCGGTGTGTCGGCCAGCCTGGATGTGGTTTTTAGGCGGTTTTCCACATCCCGCTAGGTGCATACCAGGCTGGTCCCCACGTTCCGCCTCAGTTGCACGACTCGCAGACATCTGAACACGTTCGCACTATTCCATGGATTACACCAGCCGCAGACAGCTGGGGTACACTAATTCCGTCCTGGGGACTACGGGGTGGCGGCAGGAAGGGCATCCGGCCACCCTTTAAAACTAACCTTGTCAAATTGGTTCCTAACCGTGCCGACCCAGCGAAACCGCGGGACAAGACACCAGCAAAAGAAAGAAAGAAAGATGTCGTTGGAGTTGGATTGGGTTGTTTGGGGGAAGAGACCAAACAGCGAGCACTGTCTCATCGGATTAGGGAAGGAAGTCGGCCGTTCCCTATCAAAGGAACCATCCCGGCATTTGCTTGGAGCGATTTAGGGAAATCACGAAAACCTAAATGAGGATGGCCGGACGCTGGATTGAACCGTCGTCCTCCCGAATGAGAGTCCAATGTGCTGAATACGTCGTCTTCGTCGTTAATTACAGGTTGCAGTGTTCCTCATGTAAGAGTGGAGTACGGAAATGTAAATACAGTTTCAGTTACTGCAGAGATGTCCATGGACATATTCTCTCAGACAAAGGGCAGTAATGTTAACATAGTCCTAGGAACTGATTGCTGGTAGTCTCCAGAAATTAACATCAACTGGACTGTATATCAAAAAGACTGGTTACGCCACATATTGGAGGCATATTTATAGACAGAAATAAAAATACTGAGGATAGTACAGATTCCGAAGAACAAATTTTCAGGCATAGATCGGTGGTAAGGTTGGGCGAAACCAAGTAATCGGGTGTTTCTATAAAACATATGCTACAAGAGCATTTGTGCTCAAAACTTCGACATCATCACGTGTGAATCTGCTGGTCATGTTTTAGTAGGGGGAGCCGGCAGTCGACTAGTAGGCTCAAGTGATTAAGTCGGTTAATAAGTACAGGGCTATCTATGTATTGTTTTAAACGCTTTATGCGAGAAGAACGCTGCAGGTAATTACGTGCCGATCAATGTACAAAGCAACTGGGATGAACCGCCTTGTCTCAACAGCGCGTTCGAAAGCGAAGAGACGTATACCACGTAGCCGAACTTCGCAGACAGAAACTGAACGGATCACTATGAGCTTAATGAATGGTAGAAAGGTATCTGTCCCATCACTCGGAGGCCAAACTGGCACCGAAACGGAGGATGACATACAGAAGTCGGTGATAACAAATTCTGTTTTCTGAAATGATTTTTCTGAGAAAGATCGTGCAGCGGCTTCTATTTTCAATCGTCGCATGGACACGAAAATGACATCCATCGCGATAAGTGACTGCTGTACTAAAATAACTCAACAGAAGAAAAGCGACTGCATCCTAAAGAACATCGGCAGGTTCTAGGTAGAGTATGCTACACAGTGTGATTCCTATTAACGTTTAAAAACCCCGAAGCAACGTAGATAACTCTAGCATAAGTAATTTAATATGAGGCACATGGGGCCGCAAATGTCTGGAAATACCTCAAAAGCGGATGACAAATTTTCAACATGTGACGTTACAAGACGCTCACCGCACATGCTGCGGTTGGGCTTGACGCTCTTACTGTCGCTGGTAGGGGGCCGTGCTACACGTTGCTCCGCTAGGATTCTCTGTACTCGTTCTTGCATTATCTGATGTTATGCCTTACTACTCGCGGTAGTTGTAATCCGGTGCTACAACGGATCTGTTTGCATTTATGAAAACAGAGTAGCCTAGAGACGTTAGGCGTAGGAGTGCCACCTACCAGCGAGAGTACGATCGACAAGCCCTCCAATGCACGGGCGATGAGGTACGTCATCTGGCGATGTTACATGTTTTCGGGTATTTTCACACCTTTGCGGCCCCATGAGGCTTACATTAAATTACGTATCTCGGCGTCATCTACGTCGTTTCGCGGATTTTTAAACGTTAGTAAGAATCACCCTGTACCACTTGGTGGTCTGTATAATGTAGATGAGGGCCGGCCAGAAATTCTCCACGCGTGCGGTGCTCCTGCACACGCGCAACTTCCGGGTCACAGCGTGCACGCCGCAGCCGTCAGCGTACATGTAGTGCATGTTTCTACGCACAGATGTCGCTTTATCCTCTTGCTGAGATACTCTGTACCGGCACATTCTAGTGCTCTTTCCACAGCTTGCAAGCCAACCATGGGAAGGTATTTAGCGTATTAAACATTTAAAATACTGTCACAGTCTGGACATCTACTTTTATGTTAACAGTTTAACCCAGTAAGGCATGTAATACAGTTAACAACCGTGGGCTTTCATTAAGGAAGCTTGACTGACGGCAGGTAAATACGCGTAATGTTTTTGAGCTAGTATTTAAGAAAGAGAGCACTTAGCGACTTCCAACGAATCTTATTCATGATTTCAAATAACATTAAACTAGTGCAAGGTTTCCTATAACTAATTCTCGGTGCCCTCAGTTACACCCACATAATTTCTCTCTCACTGACCTTTGAACAGAATGATAACCGCAGACCTCTCGATGATCACCTGTTATTTCAATACCATTATTGCTATATCTTTCATCAGTTCCGTCTGAAATCTGCATAATAACCGACAGTTAGATGAATGTTATGTTTTATCGACTTCAGCTGAGCGTAGCCCTTCACACATTAAAAAAAAAGACCTATTTGTAAGTATACATTGAAACAATTGGTTTAATGACCAATTTGCCTCTTGGTTGTACCTGAGGAAAGTGAAGCCGCCGCCGTTCATTTAGGACACATGTCTAATAACAGATGTCGCTGTCGCTCGCTGTCGCACACGTGCGCACATGTGCAGCACTTCCGCACGTCTGCACACTGTGCAGCGTTTGGCCGGCCCTGATGTAGATGGATTCCGTGAGACTGCAAAAATGTGTAGGCTATCTCTCTTTTGAATAAGGGTCGTTGAACAGGTGGACACCACTTAGATCTACAGTGCTGCCGACAATATGTTGTAGTATGTTTGAACATACTTTATTCTTCCTTATAGTGACTCTTCTGGATAACTAGAAATCCCGTGTTCCTTGACTTCTGGAAGACTTTCGAAATTCGATGTTACGCACCGTTGTGTAGAACACGAAATACGATCGCATGGAAAGTCATACCAGTCTTTCTAAAAGCTCCTCGAAACACAACAGGGCATTTCATTTTGTACGGAGGGAAGTGATTAGACATAAATCTAACTTCATGTCTGCCCTAAGGGTGTGTTATTGGACTATTGCTGTTTATAGTCATAGTAAATGAGCTACTTCAGATGATTCGCGGTCGATTCTGTAGTATTAGACATCCTTAAGAGCTTGAAAATTCTAACGGGATATTGAAGATCCCCTGGGGATCCACTCTTGATGAGAGGATTAATGGCTCACCCTCAACACAAAGATTTGAAGTTACTATGCCAAAATGAACAGTAGGAAGCGTCAGTGTTTTATTGCGCGGTTAGTGATCGGTCACTGGAAACAGTCTCATGCATATTGTCAACAGTATGCTAACGGTAAGACTTCAGTAAGATTATTTTGTATTAATCACAATTCTATTACATTTTTATCTTCGGACGAAGGCACTCTTGGTTACAAGCCTTTTATTTCTATTTTTTTTTTTTTACTAGCATAGGAAGACTGAAGGATATGGTGACCTCATAAACCGACGTTGTCATAAAATAAAGGAAAAATTTTGCGATCAAAGCCTTTTTTGGTTTTCACAAATAGCAGAGTGGTGCCAAAGCAGCTAACCGATAGCAAATTGAAATATTTACGCAAACTACAGAAATTTCTTTGCGGATCAGGTAAAAAAATTTATTTAAAAAATTGTACTGTTCGTTGATTACAATAATTACAAGCTCAATTTATTTAAAAAATTGTACTGTTCGTTGATTACAATAACTACAAGCTTTTTTATGTTATTAAACTAAGTGGTGTGATGTCTAATGTGAACTCCTTTGTAAACGGACGGACTGCAGAAATATTTACGAGTACTTAATATGAATGTCAATAACCTGTAAACTTATTTGTCCAACATCATTGCGATCTATGGTGTAAGGCTATGTTCACACAATGTCTCTTTCCTTGTTGCAATCATACACGCTCTGGAATAAAAGCACATTGACAAAAAACAGTGGAAAGCACGCAAGTGTGTATGTACTTTCCCGTGTCCACATGTTGCCTCGCTGTGCTAGCAGTCTGCTATGCATCCAGTTCTTTGTTCTTGTGTTTGTACTGCACTTTTTGAGATGAAAAGGCGACAGAAAAAGAAAATTTTGAAAAAACGAAGAAACCGAGAACAGAAAACTCAAAGGCGACTGTGGGTAAAAAATTATCTAGATAACAGACGCATGAGAAATACCAAGTGACGGCGACGTTTTGTTTCTAAATAGCAGGTTGAAATCTCAACCTTATCTATGCTTTCTGCATGAGAAATTGCAAACCCCCCCCCTCCAGTGCACCTCTTGCAATATGCTGATGACACCGCATTCCTCGCCCTCGCTCCTACCCTCCAACGGTCCCAACGCCTTCTCCAGAATCACCTTGATCTTTTTGCTGCATGGTGTAACCAATGGCTCCTGAAACTCAATCCTTCCAAGACCCAGGCAATCATCGTAGGTCGTACCACTCGCTCCTTCCGGCTCCTGGATTTCTCCCTTACTGTCTGTGCACGTCCTGTCCGTCTCACCCCCACCCTCACCTACCTTGGCCTCACCATTGACCGTCACCTCACGTGGATCCCTCATCTCCGGTCCATCCAATCCAAAGCCCACAACCGCCTCCGCCTCCTCAAACTCCTCTCTGGCCGGACATGGGGGTTGCACCCCTCTACCATCCTCCACACCTACAAATCCTTAATCCGTCCCATCCTCTGTTATGCCAGTCCTGCCTGGATATCTGCCCCCCCCCCCCAAATTCTATCAGTCCCTCCAGATCCTTGAGCGTCATGCACTCCGCATTGCCTTCCGTATCCGCCTCCCGTCCCCCACGCGGATCCTCTATGATCTCATTCCTTTCCCCCATCTGCTCCTCTTCCTCGAACATATCCGCATCCTCTACACCTCCCGCCGTCTTGAACCCCCTCACCCCCTGGTTGCTCCTCTCCTCTCCCATCCTCGCCCCCTCCACGTCTTCACCGTTGTGTCCCCCCTACCCTCCATCTCTACACCCTCCATCTCCTTTCCCACGGTGGCTTCCATCAACTCCCCCTCCCGGATGATGCCCTCTCTCCCTCCATTTATCCTTCCTATCAACTCTGATCCTCCCTCCCCCTCCTTTCCTCTGTCCTTTCCCTGCTCTCTCTCCCCCCCCTTCCGTCCTGTTTCCTCCCCACTACACCTCTCCCTACCTCCCTTCTCCCCCCCAGTCCTTTTGTATTCCCCTCCTCTGCCTACCCCCCTCCCTGTCGCGTCTGCCCCCCACCCCTCTTGTGGGTCCTCATCCTCCATCAGCTCCTTTCCCGGTTCCCCCCCCCCCTTCGCTTTTACTCTCCTTTCCCCCCTTTTTTGTTTTCCCCTCTCCTGTCCAGTTTCCCCCCACCTGCTCTCGACTGTGGTGTCACCTTTGCCGACTTTTTCGTGCTGTGTTCTAGTGACTATTCAGTGTTGTTTGTCTTCCACGTGTTGCGAACAGAAACCATGCTGTCGCTGGGTGTGAATTTTATATACTTTGCGAACAGAATCCAGACTGTCGCCGTGTTTTTTTAATTGTCTCTTGTTTCCCCTGTCTGCTCCGTATGTATTTTTATTCGCTTCATCATCCCTCTGTTGCTTGTTTTAATTTCCCCGTTTTCTTTTCACCTTGTTACTCACTAAGTCCCCGATTTTATCGCCTGTTTTTTATTATTATTTATTCTCCTGCTCTTTGTCAGAAAATCTATAGGCTGCAGAGCGGCGTCCTAAGCTGCTGCCAGCCCGCCCCCTTCGGGGGGAATTGAAATTCAATAAAGGAAAAAAAAAAAAAGAGAAATTGCAACTGTATGGGTGGTAGTAACCGATGATTATATACCAGTTTTAACTACTTATTTTGGATTTTAAAACCAAGCAATTGGGTGATTAGTCCTGAAACTGAGAAATACTTAACGGAGGTTTTCGGCCTTTACTTGATCGTTAATCAACTTTCAGTACGTCATTTGTATTTTACTTCATAAAATATTTATTTATTCGATTTTAATCGTATGAGATGATATTAATTATAATATCCTCGGACTTTGCAAATTCGGGATGTCGCAGACCCAAGAATCCACTAGAGTTGAGGTCCATTTTCAAATTCTGAACTTTTTGTATTTTAGGTTCAAGTTGTTTGTCCAGTAGCTACAGACGCCCATTTTTCGCCCTTTTTTTCCAGATGTCAGACTCATCGGTTGCTGCAGGTACATTTCCACCTGTGCGCCTTGCGGCTAATCGTGTGGCTGTGCTTGCCTTGACAAGTAGAGGAACGTGTCTCTGTTCCCGTGCAGTATGGGGCGACGCCAGAGCCTGCGAACGGAGTCCTGTGCGCACAGTTGAAAGGCGTGCGTGACTTTGTACCGGTGGATGAGCCTCCTTGCCTGTTTGTACAACGGCCAGGCGCGTCTAGCGCTCATGGAAAGCCGCACAGGTGTAAACGCACCTTAAGTCACCATAGCACCAGTGTTCTTCCACAGTTTTCATACACACGTTTTATAAATGCCTCATCTTCTAATTTTTCTACTTCGAGACTTATAATATTCTTTACGGTAATGTGACCCATACTTTGCAATATTTAACGCTCGGGGCATCAGATCTCAAGATTTTATTCAAATAATCTTCAGATGCAGCTTTGATTATGACTTCTCTTTGTCTGTAATCTTCTATAAATTCCAGGGATATAATTGCACATAAATCACGCTAAGGCATTACCTGAACATATTACACAGCAAAACATAAAGAGCACCCAGTTGTATGTCGCCTGATAAACAAAAAAATGGTTCAAATGGCTCTGAGCACTATGGGACTCAACATCTTAGGTCATAAGTCCCCTAGAACTTAGAACCACTTAAACCTAACTAACCTAAGAACATCACACACACCCATGCCCGAGGCAGGATTCGAACCTGCGACCGTAGCAGTTCCGCGGTTCCGGACTGCAGCGCCAGAACCGCTAGACCACCGCGTCCGGCCCCTGATAAACAGCGCAGCTGTTACCGATAACAGTCAGGGAAGCAATGCGAAATTACGCACGGCCTCCTTTTGGAGGAAATTGTGCACCACGATAAATACTCTAGATAAGTACCCTGATAGCCATAACGACCACAGCCGTCGGATGATTAGAAGCGACCAATTTCATAATAATACACAGGGAAATCAAAAAATGTTCAAATGTATGTGAAACCTTTGGGACTTAACTGCGAAGATCATCAGTCCCTAAGCTTACACACTACTTAACCTAAACTGTTCTAAAGACAAACACACACACACACCCATGCCCGAGGGAGGACTTGAACCTCTGCCGGGACACACAGGGAAATGATTATCGGCATTAATAGCACGGCTATGAAACTGCTGCCTGCTTTCAGATAGGGAAAACATTACTACAGACAATGGAACCTCTAGTGCGCCGCTCAGCTATGGGAAGGGGAAGTAGAATTCTCGTATTTCAGCACAATAATATTGCTGACCCGGGTTCCCGGGTTCGATTCCCGGTGGGGTCAGGGATTTTCGCTGCCTCGTGATGACTGGGTGTTGTGTGACGTCCTTAGGTTAGTTAGGTTTAAGTAGTTCTAAGTTCTAGGGGACTGATGACCATAGATATTAAGTCCCATAGTGCTCAGAACCAATATTGCTGACGACAACGTGCGCTGTGCGACATGTAAGAACCTGACAAGAGTGAGGAATGACCGACGCAAGGAGTATCCGTTGAAGAGCGAATACTTGGTGTACTCTAGGGTTGTGGGTAAGTGCTAAGTGCACGAATTATACTTTCTTTCAGGAAGTTGACTGAAGCCTATAGTAAAAATGATCTGCTCAGAGATACTGGAAAATCTGACCCTACGAGTTATTGAAAGCTTTTTGTATATTTTGTCTCTTTTGTTTAAAATAGTTTAGTTGGATAATTTTTGTATTCTTATACTTTGAACAGTAAAAAAACATATTTTAATTCTGTCCGTAACCACTTCATTTTTTCTTAATGCAAATATTTGTCGCACTGCATTAAAATTCCCCTTTATTTTGCATTCACTACTGTGCCGTTTCATGTGATTCTGCAGTATAATCCAAGTTCGGCAGTTTGATTGGTTATGATATACAGTAACTTAAAAATGTATACACAGTCGAAATTTTACAATAATAAATACAATATAAACGGTATTATTAATCCAGTTCTACAGAAAGTTGCCATTCTTATAAAAAGAAGCAGTTCGTGAGAAGTTAGATTATGTACTGCAACAGCGCGTATCTCATGGTATAAATAGTGAGTTACGAGCTGTTAAAGATGTGATGGTAATAAAATGAAGTCAATTTTGCGTAACAAATACCAGTATACTATTTAAAGCGCACTTCTCATAGCGGAGAAAACGAGACGTTGACAGGTGTAGTGTGGGTAGAGGACACGCGAGTTACGGATTGGATGTATTTCCAACTTTTTACTTGTTCCGCTAGCTGGTCTGCGGTAATCAACACATCACTGAGTGGTGAAAACAAGGCAAAGATGAAGAACAGTTTAATCAAGAAAAGTCACGCCACGCCAACGAAAGGGAGTGAGTGCAGAATTTATGGCTGTCGACAAGACAGGCAGACACCCCCCACCACCGCCACCACCCACACGCACACACAGTAGCAGTCCGAAACAGTACGCCGCACCAGCCTAAAATTAATTTAGAGTAATTTTTAACGTTTCCTTCCAACTGTTGACTGACACTCACTTTCAAGCGGTACTGTTACTGCATTCCATTTAAACCTTTGCTGGCCAATGGTATTTGAGTTGCAGGAGACTGTTTGCCGTGGTACTCTGTGGCATAATAAGAATTTTCACTGTGACGCAAAAAGACATGTCCAGAGCCGCAACTAACATGGGCGTTTATTTAGTTGGTGGTTGGTTTGAGAACGGTCATAGCCCGAAACTGGTTCAAAAATGGCTCTGAGCACTTATGGGACTCAACATCTGAGGTCATCAGTTCCCTAGAACTTAGAACTACTTAAACCTAACTAACCTAAGATATCACATACACCCGTGCCCGAGGCAGGATTCAAAATTGCGACCGTAGCGGACACGCGGTTCCAAACTGAAGCGCCTAGAACCGCACGGCCACAACGGCCGGCCCGAAACTGGTCACCGACTAAATAAGCATCTATTTTAGTTGCAACTCTGGGTGTTTCTTTTCGAATCAGAATCTAAATTAACTGCTGTCCCACATTATCCAGCACCGGAGTTCTGAGAGAACTTTCTTTGCTTAATACTATGAAATATGGGCTTTGTATATCCTTGGTTCATTTTATTATGTCACACTACCCTGTCTGTACCAACCCATGAGTGTTTGATTGCTTGAAATTTGAATGAGATGGGATACATAAAGATGAGGCACTAACCAAAGATAGTGGATGACAGGTGGCTACAGGCAGTAAGATACGTTACCCTGCAAGTAGTTTGAGCAGAGAGATGTTGTCTGTGGAAGTTCGCCAATTTTCGACACTGTTATGATGATCTTAGGTGTGGACGCTCTTGTGGAACTCTTATCGGTACGGCGAAAAAACAGGTATAAAAATGAGTTATACCTTCGTCAATAATGTTCGCATTGTGGCCTCTAGAGTTAATCTAGTCAGAGAAGTGCTAGAAAACGGTTGAATTCTTATAGTTTGGATGATAAAGGATGATGGGCAAATCTGTGGTTGTGACCTTCGAGACTGAGTGTTGACCGTCAGCATTGCACTCTATTTTCTAAATAATTGCGGTGACATTTGTTCATTTGAGAGAACATGTGAGACTGTTGCATTTTAAATATTGTTTTGGTGGGCTGAATTTGCATTCAATACCAGTTTCTTTGTAACATGGCCCTGAGCACACGTTTGAACCAGTTCAATCAGTTAAATGTTGGCTAAAGCAAATGGAAGCGAGTCCAGAACATTTTAATTCACTGCTTTTATGAATTTAGTTTCCTTTCTTTGTGAGTTGCACTGGAGCTACAGATCTCACCACGTGTGCATGTGAAATCTGTTTTAATGTCTTATAAAAGTGATCGTGAGAAATATGAGACCTCTTTCGTGAAAATTTTCGTTTGAGTTGATATTGTTTATTTGTGAGATCTGACAATGTGTATAGGAGTATTGGTAACTAAATCGAGATCAGTTGAGATGCTGTTTAACTCGTAGCGTCCTTTGCGTCAATTTCCACGCGTTCGTGCGATGTGTAGTTTTGTGCAATGGCGGTGCAGTGTCGTGTATGCATAGCAAATGAATCGCTACCGAGTAGTCCGTGGCCACCAGGAACGCACATGCGCTCGATTACTCTTAGAGTACAAATAATTTGTGTTATTGTTCTATTTGACTACTCTCTGACACCGTGCTATGAAGTCCTCCAGTGTTCTTTCTGATAAAAAAAAAATTGTGATTCTGTAAGGAGGCTAACGCTTCAATTGATTTTTTTTTTGTTTTTGTTTCAAATGGAGAGTAGCCTTATGTACTGGAATTAATAAAATGTGTTCTTCCCTTATTGAGTTTAT
This sequence comes from Schistocerca cancellata, assembly GCF_023864275.1. NCBI lineage: Eukaryota > Metazoa > Arthropoda > Insecta > Orthoptera > Acrididae > Schistocerca > Schistocerca cancellata. Next base: position 711,446,326 of record NC_064630.1, read on the forward strand.
TCCTCACATTTTAGTGAGCGTCAAGCAAGAGTCGGGGAGCACTTCTCGTGCAAGAACCGACAAGCTTCATGAAATTAGAAACAATTATATTTTAAACCTTCAACACGTCTTAGGGAATAATGTGGTGATTTTCGGCGAATTTTCTTTGTGAATGCTGATGGACTCCATTTGTCATCGTCTTTGTGTGTTACTTACCCCATGCTTGTTCAAGTAGTTAACTTCAATCTTGTAGGATGAAGTAATGGCTAGTCAAAGTAAAATTCATTAATGTATTTCAGATTTTAAGTTTTGCGTTAGATTTTATTTGCTTAATCCATCCATACCAGATTCCTTTACGAGATATGGTGGTCCATCTTGATAGTGCGAAACGTTTCGTATCTGCCCATTAGTTTAATATAGGATGTCTAGGAAGCTGCTTTGTCGGATCACTAGATAACAGTTCAAGCAAATCGTATTAGTGGAGTTTATCACAGTAAGTTAAACTGACAATAATTAACATTGCGTATTCACAAAGATGTGTCGCTAGCAAATGGCGACATGCAAATAATCAGTGTCCTTCGGGATATACAATTTTATTGCAAACAAAACAATTCAGTTCATAAGTCACTGCTATAGCGCTTGCCTGACGGCTCATTGTCCAGTCCGGCCGCGGCTAGGTGGCACTGCGCTTATATTTTCTCCTCATGTAGATGCCGCTCCTGTCTTGGTGTCGTCCTAGTCTTTGTGCTATTGGCTAAGAACGTCTCACAGCCCCCTCTGGTCTTCTTGCTCATTGTGCCAGCGCTTGTCGTCATGCCAGAACAAAACATGATTTGGGTATTCGTCAATGAGCAGTTCCATATATCCCCCAGGAATAGCCATTTCGATCCTTTTCCGATAGTGTAGGCTGGCGCAGTTGGAATACGAAGCACGCTTAGTCCCCCCCCCCCCCAACTCCCGCCCGTCCCCCCTCCCCCGCTCTTGTTTTTACGTGTTCATGTCTGAATGTTATGTTGCATGCTGATACGTTGCACAATGTGGAATTTAATTCATGCAGCTATAGTAGTGTGTGACTAAGGTTCTTTTTATACGTATGAGAGCAAATAAGAGAAAGTTCTTAACTGTTTCCATGTTTTGAAACATGGTTCCACGCCATTTGTAAGGTGTCAGGCAAATAACACACCTTACATTGAATTCCTGAAACAATTCTGGTTAAATTGATTTGTCATACGGCATGGTTACATGCAAATGTATGAAACTTATTGACATGCAAATCAAATACGCAAGCCGGCATTTCGTGAATATAAACCACTAACATTCACACTAGTAATAACATGCAAGTAATTTCCCAAACCCGAGCTACGAGATGCTGTCCTGAGGGAAGGAGAATTTTATGGCAGCAACGCCCGTCCCAATGTTAGGCCGAAACCATCACAGCGGAACATGTAGCTGACACAATGAGACGCCAGAGCCACTGCGCAGGTAGTCGGCAAAAGCCATGCTTGTCGATGCTTTTAACGACCCCCCTCGGAAACCATTTCTGCAGGAACACGGCTAGAGATGGCAGATAAACGTCTGGAGAAATCTAACTCAAAACACTGGTGACTCACTATGGCCACCTGCGTAAAATCCCGCATGTAAAGAAGCTGTTCATCTCAATATTGTGTAGCAGAAGTTAAAGTCCGCCCTACGAACGAGACAACGCCTGCGACAGGCTACATAAACTCTAGTGGGTGGGGTTATAACAAGTATTAATGCTCCGATTGGCCGGAAAAATAAAGCGTGGCCACCAGCTGTGATACTGTGTTTGAGCATGGCGAGTCGCGCTGCGCTAAGACGATTGATAGAGTAATTATGGTAACACTTGGTCACAAGCTCATTTTAACTCTTAAGGAATAGAACTGCAAGGTCAGGAGATTCGTACTGAGCACTGACAGTTAACGCTCGTTAGCGATTTGCGGGCAACGACGAATGCACCATTCCAGCCAAATAGTGTGTAACATGCCAATTAACTTAGCTAGAGAATAACTGGCAGTTTTGGCTTCACCGAAGAAGCGGGAAATACATCAGACTGGTGTTTAACAGTCAGGAGAGCTTTCCAACAGATTCTCAGGTTCACTGCTCGCGCCGACAGCAGCCACTGCTACCGCCGATGAAATGTAAACACGCGCCCACGCTCTGCGCTAGCAAGCGATATTCAGTTGATAGAACTGTCAACGTCTCCATGTTTCCTGTTTTTTTTTTTTTTTTGTTCATTCAGTCATGACCTGCAGTAAAACAGATTCACGATTTTCGGGACTAATGTAGAAACGCGAGATCCGATTTAACGGGAAGAATTGATCAGCCACAGTAGAGTCCTTTATACACTGAAGTTATCGATTTGTTTTAATTGTGTACTTCTTTCTGATTGCTATTTACCGATCATCATCCAATAATTGGCCATTTTATTTGTGCAGTTTTAGCTTAATTAATATATCTGATCCAACTGCATTTAATTTGTTTGAATGTTATCAACCCCTACATGGTCATCAAGCATCTTACTAATATAGAACCTTAGAACAGTTAGGAACTTTGCTTCACGGCTGTGAACACCAAATATCAATATTTTACCATCGTGTACATATTGTAATTATGTTTATGGAGTCGTACTTAGAGCCGCGCGGGATAAGCCGAGCGGTCTTGGGGGCTGCAATCATGGACTGTGCGGCTGATCCCGGCTGAGGTTCGACTCCTCCCTCGGGCATGGGTGTTTGTATTTGTCCTTAGGATAATTTAGATTAAGTAGTGTGTAAGCATAGGGACTGATGACCTTGGCAGTTAAGTCCCATAAGATTTCACACACATTTTTTCGTATTTAGAGTAAAAACAAATCTTATTGACGAAAATCTAACATTTTCGTTTTTACTAACAAATAGTTACCCCTGAAACCCTACACTAACTTCTGTTAGCGCTAACGTTTTATTTACAGGGCGTGTAGTTGAAACGACATTGAGATCATTGTCTGATTATATTGCTGTCCGTACTGCTGCACTCTTCTGAAATCTGCGTGCGTGAGATGGTATTTTCCTGCCTTGCAGGCAGTGGGTTCAACACAAATGCTTAAAACACTCACAGGGCATCCTTGCACAAACGTGGTAGGAAGACAGATTATAACCAGTCTCACACTAGTTAGATATTGAAGCTGTGTCTACCATATCAACAATGAGTATTATGGAACCCAATATTGAAAGCTATTTGCCGAACAATAAAAGAACTCCAAAGAATCACGTATTGCTGTCAATGTAACCAAATTTCCAGAGCCCTTTCTCATTCAATGCAAAGTGTGTTCTGAATACATCTGACAGTGTCAAAATAGGAGGAAGTGATCGTAAGCAGGTAATCCAATAAAAAACTTTGAAAAACTTTCTATTACCTTTCACATTTTTTAAAGCGAGTGGTGATTAGTTTATGTAGCTTAACTATCATGTCCAGATCACATTACAATGCACTCGGAGTGGACAACACCGTTGCATCGTCCCAAACATTCTTATTTTAAATCTTCAGGTAAAATGTCGTAGTTTCAGCCACTCTATCTGTGACAACAATTGAAACTAAAAGCCTGTACAGCGTCATAAATTCTTTTATCCTTCGAAAAGTCCACAGAATCATTGTCGTTATAATCTATAACTGCTAACAGAGATTTACAATGTAAGCTCTACTTATGATCTTGCAAGTTCACCAGAGATACATACAGATGGAGGGGATTACACTGTAGCTTTCAGGGAGAGAGGGAAATCTAAATCTGAAATTGTTGAAATCTGATGTTTACTGCGTGGGGGGGAAGGTGAAGAAAGATGATGCAGATAGAGATGTAGAGTGAGTGAGAGAGAGGGAGAGATGTAAGAGAGAAGAAACAGCAGTACATAATGCGAATCTGGAGGCACAGAAGAAGACCAGCACGTTGGAGCAGAATTATTTTGAAACCGAAAACGGGTCGCTGAGCACAGGAGTCGCAGAGGGTTGCTCTCCGAGCGACACTGTACAGACGTGGCGCGAGATGGTGTTGCAGTAGGAGTGGAGGGCGAGGCGGGTTCTGGAAGGAGATGTCTGGAGCGGAGGCGCGCAGAACGTCTGCGGTAGTGGATTCCCTCCCAGGCTGTGGGGTGGGGTGGGGTGAGGCCGAAATTGTAAAGCTCTGCGCGCGACGGCTGATGCTCGCCTGGATATGACAAATCGCCGAGGCGGACGCCGGCGCACAATGGGCGCGGTGCGCGCGTAGAATACGGCCCGGGCTGGGCTGGCTACTGCCTCGCCGACCGCGTCCTCTCCCAGACGATCCGCGGGGTCGCCTCGTCCCGCTGCTGCGGCTGCTGGCCACTCGCCTGTCATCCGTACACTCGCTGCTGCTCCTGCTTGACCACTTGCTCTCTGACAAGGCTGCCAGAACAAATCAATTGCACACAAGTACGCTGCGAACAGTAAAACAGTTCATGATATGGATCTCCCTGTACTGAGGTCTACACTATGAGGAATAAACTCGATAAGGGAAGAACAGATTTTATTAATTCCAGTACATAAGGCTACTCTCCATTTGAAACCAAAAATTACTCAATTGAAGCGTTAGCCTCCTTACAGAATCACAATTTTTTTTATCACAAAGAACACAGGAGGACTTCATAGCACGGTGTCAGAGAGTAGTCAAATAGAACAATAACACAAAATATTTGTACTCAAAGAGTAATCGAGCGCATAGAAAAAAAACTAATCGCATGTGCGTCCCTGGTGGCCACGCGCGGAACTACTCGATAGCGATTCATTTGCTATGCATACACTATACAGCACCGCCACTGCACAAAACTACACGTCGCACGAACGCGTGGAAATTGACGGAAAGGGCGCTACAAGTTAAACGGCATCTGAATTGATCTCGATTTAGTTACCAATACTCCTATACACATTGTCAGATCTCACAAATAAACAATATCAACACAAACGAAAATTTTCACGAAAGAGGTCTCATATTTCTCACGATCACTTTTATAAGACATTAAAACAGATTTCAAATGCACACGTGGTGAGATCTGTAGCTCCAGTGCAACTCACAAAGAAAGGAAACTAAATTCATAAAAGCAGTGAATTAAAATGCTCTGGACTCGCTTCCATTTGCTTTAGCCAACATTTAACTGATTGAACGGTCGCAGATCTTCAATTCTATTCCTAGACCTGGTTCAAACGTGTGCTCAGGGCCATATTACAAAGAAACTTGCATTGAATGCAAATTCAGCCCACCAAAACAATATTTAAAATGCAACAGTCTCACACGTTCTCTCAAATGAACAAATATCATAGGGGCTACCTGCTCGTTTATATACAATCCGATCAAAGGTCTTCGGACACATAATGTAGTATATATCAGTCTAAATCCAGAGTTTCTACGAAAGTAGTGTACAGTGTCTGATCCATACGTTCATCGAGTTTATTACGAAAGCAGTAGATACAAGCAAGACGTAAACAATCATGATGGAATTACGTACTTTCACAACACATGTAACAAAATTAGAAATAGAACTGGTAAAAGGGATTTGCATTGTTAGTATCTTGTCCAACATCCATTCTTTCTTATTATCCCAGAAATTCTCTTCCGTATTGATTTTATTAGTCTTTGTTGTTCTTGCAGTGATATTCTCGCTTAATTTTCTCATAGCGCTGTTTTCAGCTCACATACAGCCTCAAATTTCTTCGATTGTGATAAACACGAGTTTCAGTTATTCTTCAAAGATTGTCCAAGAAGTGCAGATCAGGATTACATATAGGCCAGGCACAGACATCGGTATCTTTATCTTCAAACAATGTTTCTGTTATATTGTTGAGGCATTACATTTGCGACCCCTAGGTCCTTAAGCAGTCAATCCATTCGTCTCTAGCGTCTCAGTGTACGTATTAGGGTTCATTGTAGTATCCATCCAAGCAATGCGTCATTTACCGTTATTGCTGAACGCTTTCCGAATCGCAACATTTCCATCATCAAAACGACTTACGTGTTGCTCTGTTGTAATATCATGCCAATCATATTGAAATCCATCGGGCCCATTTAAATTAAACGTCTTCTCGTCACAGAAGATCCAGTCCAGCCTTCATATGATTGAGCAGGCTTCATGTGTTTCAGCAGGCATCTGCAGTTGTTTCTTGAATGCAGGACGTTTTCATTTCTATAAATTTATGTGAGCGTATGGTAGGTACTGGCAGCTGCAAATCAGCAACAAATTGAGAAGAATAACGTTTTCTGTCCTTAGCATTGACCAAAAATGACCGTTTCGATGCCTGAGATAACTTTCTACTTTGCTCATATATCCCGTTCTGTCCACATGGTGCGCCTAATCTAAGCCGGCCGCGGCGGCCGAGCGGTTCTTGGCGCTTCAGTCCAGAACCGCGTGACTGCTACTGTCGCAGGTTCGAATCCTGCCTCAGGCATGGATGTGTGTAATGTCTTTAGTTTAGTTAGGTTTAAGTAGTTCTAAGTTGTAGCTCACGGATGACGTCAGATGTTAAGTCCCATAGTCCTCAGAGCAATTTGAGGCTAGCTAAAGAAATTATAAATCACTGTATTTCAACAGTTCAACTTCTTGGTGATTTGACGATTAGAGAGTCCGATTCTGTTCTATGCACTGATTTTTACTTCTTCATCACATGATAAGTGCGTCCCATGTTCCTGTGTCCCAATCGTGGTTTATGTACACATTACGCAGTGTCACTAATGGTGTCACTTTCCTATCTGCAGGAAAGGCATCTACACACACACTAACATGGTACAGACCCGATTGCCTCAATACCGTCTTCTATCATCTACCACCAGAATCGTTAATGTCTTGTTATATGCTGTACTGCTGACATCAACTGCGATAGCATTTGACTGCATCTGTCACTGGACGTCATACTACTACATATACACCGTGCACATCTATTCCAACGGACAATGTTAAACTTACTACAAATATCCATGCCTTTACATCGATTTACACCACTGTAGTACTGGTGTATGTCTGCCCTTAGCATTGAACAACCTCGGCATGGACTCCATTGGGAACATTAGGTATCTAAATCTCTGTGGAGTAATAAAGTACATTCCCGTCAACAGGCGAAACAAGAGGAAGAAGTGATGATTGACATTGAGATGTGGATCGAGGTCCACGTCTAATCTTATCCCAGTGGTGGTTCACTGGTCGAGACTACATACACCAGTCCATTTTAGAGATGCAGAAAGACGACCAGTTAAAAGCAACACCGGTGCTGGTCTCTGCTATAACAGGTGTGTGTTAATTTTTTACTGATAACTAGGTAAAAAGACCAAAAATCCACAAGAATGGCAGAGTGCTAAAATGTTTGGTTTCTGTTTCTAATCGTAAAACTTTCTTTGCTTTGAAATTCTGCGTTATTATAGAGAATGGGAAAAGGTTTCAGCGCTATTTTAACAACAGCGCCGACAGAAACGAGCAACGAACTCATGGCATAAGAAATGTAATGACATCTCTGAGACAAAGAATACCTGTTTCCCGCACCCAATTTTTAAAGAAAGACGTTCGGGCACTGTGATCTTCCAGTGTTTTCTTTGAACTGAGACTTCTTAAATTTTTATTTTAATGCTTTTCTGAGTATTTTAAAAGTGTGAATATAAGATTTATTTACATCACTTTAACCATAGGAAAAGTTCTATCACACCACATTGCAAAATCTGTGGTTCTGATTTTTTTTTTTTTCTTCAGAGGTACCAATGTGGTCAACCTGTGTATACCATGACAAGTGTAACACTGCATGTTATCAAGTGGCGTGATCTTTTGGACTACTCGTGTACATGCTGAGTATGAGACTTGTCCCATCTGGTCTATGTGGTAGTTTTCTCGCTGTTGCCACTGGACGTTAGCTGTGTTACAGAATGGTAACATTCTCAGTCTGGAAGTATTTTACAGAGTGTGAGGACCAAAACTGAGCCAAATTACCCAGTAAATGAATTACGATGAACATAAAAAAGTAAATAAATAAATAAATAAATTCATTATCAAAACTTTCAAAAACCTTTCCACACAGGTAATTTTTCATCTTCTCTTTTTTCTGGTCTCCTCATCTTTCGGGTATTGCTTTACATATCATTTTCAGCAACTTCCTAACAGCTGCTGTACATCTGTATATGTCACCCATCGTCTTTAATTGAGGGGGAAGATTTTCATCAACAACTTCTAGATGTCAAATGATCCCCATTGCTTGGGTGGCCAACCCAATCCCAGCCTGGGGTAACTGGGAGAGCAGGTAGTCGTTTGCAGTTTGTATATATACACAGTATTCAACAGAATAAGTTGGATCAAATTTTGTCATCTTCATATACTTATTTTGGAAGTAAATAAATTAATTTCCTCACATGCTTGTATTTCATTTGGTGCTATTAAATGTAAATTACATGTAACAATAATTATCATATTAAAATTAACATTGAAACAAAGCTATTAAAATTTAAAGTCAAGAATGTTCCACAGTTAATTTTAATGGAACGAACATCAGTGTCACCTGCTGACAAATGTTATAGCGAATGCACAGTCTGACAAATGAAAAATGAATTAACTGTCCACTTTGACACCATTAACATGCAACAGTTGTACAGTTAACATATGTAAAATGGGTCTACTATACTCCCTTTCATTATAACTATTTTAGTTTTAGAGATAATTGAGTTCTGACTGAATTTTTGAATTGCACCATTACCTCTGAAAAACTGCTACCCACTGTACACAGAAGTAAGTTGGGTTGTGTAGCTTGCAGGGGCAAATGGCTAAATGTATTTTTAATATCTCAGCCAAATATTAACCCAATTCAAAAATTCAAAATGCTAACATAATCTATATTAAAAAACCTCTTCAGAAACATATTGAATGTCATTTTCTAAACGATGTAATAAATTTTTCGGTTTTTATTTCCTCTGTCTTTCTGAAAATATTTTAAAATGGATTACAAACATGACATTAAGGTTTGTATTACTTTTTCTAGTTTTTTTATTCATTTACATAATTATAAATTTTCGGTAATTATTCTGTGTTTTTTGTCATAACTAAAATTTTTCTTACCATACATAGCTATGTAAGCTAATGTATCATCTGGAAGCTTATTGTTGAAAGTTGCACAAATTATCATAGGCATTTTCTGTGAAGCTATAACATTCTTTCTACAAGTCATATCAGTCACATAGATCAGATAATCTGTTTTGAAATTATATAGAGTAATATCTACATCTCCTTTTAGTAGTGTAACTCATTTACAATAGGGAAATACATCTATGCTTTGAGAAAATCAGTTGGTAGCTTAATATTCCACATCTGCTATGGGAAAATTTCGTTTCTTTCATTTTTCAAGTATATATTCTGTAGTTTAAAGTGGTCGAATAATGACGGGTCAAGTAACTGATTAATTTTACGATTTGTCTGAAAGGAAACAAATACAAATTATGGCATATAAAATTCTGCATATTATATTAATTCATGATACGATTTTGTCTCAGAAAAAACATAAACAATCATCGTAAAGGAATTGAAGTTCCAATGCTCTCTTTAAATTGGAACAATCGAAAATAATAATAATAGTTCTTGTTACACAGTTCGAAATTTTTCCTGCCACACAGTCTTGCAACTTACTCTGTTCATTGTTCATAAAATATATTGGAATTTTTGGAGTTTTCAGAATATTTTCTCATTGTTCTGACTTGTAAATTGCTTCACATTTAACAATTGGTACACAAATTTACATTGATTCTATTATAACTTTTCTATCCTTAGGAAGTGTAACTTTAATTTCAACACCTGCATATCAGGCCATCTTAGAACTGCATCTCTGTAACTAGAAGACCTTGTAAAAATTTCAGTTAAATCTCCTTCCCACATAATTTCTTCATAATCTTTAAAAAATTCATGTAGTAGTCCATGTTTATGAAGTACCTCATTTTTCTTACTCCTTATTTTTCCATGAAAACAATATGTCATTCCAAGCTTAAGTTATAAGTAATAGATGAAGTAAAATATAACATAGTTGTTGATAAAATGAAAGGATGATCGATTCTAGACAAAATATTATTCCCTTCCTTTATGGTCATAAAATCAAACAGTTTGGGACATAATTATTTATTAATTTTTTGTATGATTCCTGTCACATGGTCGATAATCTACATTCTGATCTATGTGGATTAGTTGTAACAGTTCTAAATCTTATGTATAATTGAGCATGATTTGGATGAATCCATTCATCACTAATATTTATCTGAGTCTCTATATACTGGCTGGGTGCACTTAAATTGGTTGTTGTTTCCTTATTCACAGAGAATGAGTGAAACTGACAACTCACGATTTTGTTCTTAATTCATTATGGATAAAATTTATGAAGAGACTTTCAAAACAACTGTTACATAGGCACCATTAAAATAAATCAGATAGTCATTTTCAGCAGTTGTAGTAATTTCCAACTCTAGAATTGAACCAAAAATAGGACTATATACAGGATTATGTGGTTCATAAATTATTGGTCTTCAAAATTCAACATTTTGTTTAAATGAAGCAATAATATTAGTTTCTCTGTGAAACTGATGTTCAATAAGCATTCCATCAGATAGATTAAAATTTATATTTATTAATTTATATGCTATAATTTTAGGAACATCGGTACAAAAAGTGTTATTCGATTGTTAAATCCTAGCTCACATTTAATTATTATATTCTTTTATATTTATATAGAACTTAACATCACTCTCAAAAAAAGCTACTATTTAAAACTTCATGATCTTTAATTGGAATATTTGGATTTTATCAAACTTTTGTAACTGTACTAACCAATAGAAATTTCTATTGTTCCCTCACCATAATATATTTCATTATTTTTTGATTTAATATTGGAGTTCCGAAAATTTCGTGAAAACCAATTAATGAAACATTTCTATAAGTTTTGCTTTTTTGAACAGCTTATGAACAGAATATAGATCTTACAATTAAATTGAAGTAATTTACCCATTTATGCCAGTAAAAATGTATTTAAATAACTGATATATTTGGAAGGAGAAAAAAAGATTCCATGAAGTAAATCAAAAATAAACATATTAACTTTTACCAGATTCTATTTGACATGGAATCATAGGACCAAGAGGTTGTGGAAAAGCTATATAATACATCAAAAGTTGTATTCTAGCTCCAGGATGGTTGAAATGGGAAAAAATAATAGATTTTATGTTTATTCTAAAAGTTAAGTTCAAACAAAATATCAAGAATTTATGAAAATATGTAAAAACTATTCAAGATAAGCATAACGAAAATATTACTACGTTTATTGGAAATAATGAACATTTTCCTCCATTAGACCAACATCAAGATAATTCCATAGTAGTATTTGATGACTTAATTATTGAAAATGAAGATATTGTTAGAGAATATTTTTCTAGTGTAAGAGGTAAAGGAGAATACCAAAACAGTTAGTCAGAGATAATCTGAATTATTTAAATATTTTCTGACAAAATGACACAAAATTAAAGCATATTATCATGAGTTTGTTGGAGGTGATTAAAAATTTGATGATTTTAAAGAAATCTATAGTAAACATTGGAATGATCAATTTGGATTTTTTACAATACACATGACTAGAAAACCAAATTATGGTAAGTTCAGAATTAAAATACGGAATTTCAAAATGACATAAATGTTAAACATAATCATTAAACATAAAAACAAACACATATGTTTAAAAATGTTTTAATGTTTTTCGTCTCTATTACATGTGTACAAAATATTATCCCGGTGTCATTAAACATTTAAATGAGATAGAAAGAGAGCTGGAGAACTGAAAGAACAATTCAAGCTTAAAAAAATAACATCGAACAGAATATGAAAAATATAAAAAAGAAGATCAACTAGTTATTGATGCTATTGAATTAGTAAAACAAGAAATCAAAGGATAAGGTGATAAGAAGCAGCCTTTGACTGTTATGTTGTCACATGTGTTAAAAGCTACTGAAGAAAATTGAGAGTTGTAAAACAAATTGTTCCTTAAACTATAAACAGAATTAGCTTGATATCTTTCCTATTCTATCAACAACATGAGCACATTCATTTGAGAAAAATTTATTTCATAATGAGGGTCTGGCACCACAAAGACAAAAAAACTTGAAGAAATGTTGAAAAAGGTAGAAGAAAAGGAGAAAGGTAAAAAATTTTTACCTGAAAGCACCTATATTGGTTCAGCAATAGCTACATATATTGGTGCTGAGAATGACAAAGTTTTTTGCATATCTTTTGAAACTGGTAAACATTATGCAAGGAATTATGAAGTGAAATTTAACACTGATAACATTTTAATCAAATGTAAAAATTGCACAGCAAGTGATGACTTATTGAAGCTATTGACTAACAGTGATGTTGTAAATGAATATTATGAGGGAGATTTAGATAAATATGAAGTTATATTAATATCAAGAAACGTTTTTTTTTCAAAATAATGGTCCTAGTACTAATAAACCTAAATCAGTTAGAGGTGGTAAATATGACAGATTAATCAAACCAATGTGACAGAAAATTGAAAAAACAACAACAGCCAAGAAAAAACTTAGTGAAGCTTTAGTAAGGAAATAATCAGGAACGCCCTTCACATATGTTTGGATGAATCATGTTAGAGTTTTAATCGATATGGTAACAGTAATTCATTGAGAAGAATAGCTGCAAATATATATTATCATAAGGAAAACATTGGAATAATACAGGTATAATTATAATACAGATAAAGTGATTTTAATATTAATAATCCCATAAAATTTCATATTTGATTACACATTGGGTAATTTATCACATAAAATTCAGAAAAGTGAAATATATGAAAATGATTTAGTAGACACTTTGATTAAGAAATTTCCATTTCACGTGCATCTACCTGATTATCATTACTATGGTACTGGAACCAAATAGATGAAAGATTAACTTGAGGTGATCCAGGAATTAATCAGGTTGATGAAGGTTGTAAAAATCGTGATATTTCCCATAAATATAATAACAATTTAGAAGGACATCAAGCAGACAAAGAACTTCACTTATCTGGAAAATAAGGAATGGATGCCAGAGATGCTTCATTAGGAGAAAAATTAACTGCAACTGCAGTAAGAGGAATAAAGTATGGAAAACGAACATTAGGTGTAGGTATTGAAGTGGAAAAAACTGGATGTAAAGTTATAAATCCTTAAAAACATTTTATCTCTGTAAACGAGTACCCTTTCAGTTGATTATACCTTTTTACCAAGTGGAAGCACTAGACCACAATTACCAAAAATAAAATAAAATAATGAAGAACTATATAATTCTGCATAATTTTTATCTGATGTACAAAGAAGAAAGGCAGAGAAAACAACTGGAGGAAATTTATTTGTCACATTAGGTATACCTGTTGTGAAAACGGTTATTGGATACTTGATAAAAAGAACGAAAGTTTTCGACTAACATACATGAAGGTGCATTTCTTTTACTACTTTTTGGCTGCTATACCAAATCTTGCCATTTTTTGTTCATTTGCTATTGGTTCTGCAGTAATCTCAAATGTGGTAAGAAAAGAATAAAGCTGATGAAGAATTAGAAGAACAAAAAAGACTATGTAGCAATGTCAAATAAAGGAAAATTTTGAAACAATTAAAAATCAATTTCAAGGAAATAACCACAAATTTTAATAACTCTTTGTCTAACTTTTAAATAGAAGAATTGTTTAAACATTTAAATATTATATATTTCTTTGCATTTTTATGATTGATGATATACCTAATGAACCAAGTAATTTAGAATAGGAATAGTTTATTTAGATACATCTGATCAGCATGGTACTCATTGATTTTTTATTACGAATCAAAATATTTGAAATTTGTTTTTCATTCATTTGGAGGAAATGTATGCAAACTTGTAGTTAAGTATTTGTGAAAAAACTATCTATACTTCAATACCATGAGAATATAAAGCTTTGATGAAGTAATTTGTGGCTATTTTGGTTTTGTTTTAAAATTTTTACCAGATAATTATAAATTTAATGAAATTTTGAATCTAATAAGCACCAGCCCAAAGGTCACATGATTAATGGTCAGAAATATTTAGAACACACAAAAATGAATTAGAAGCAAAAATTGATCCAAAAATAGAAAATGTAACTAAACATTTTCATACAGAATTATGCAACACTTTAAAGCAGCTAAAGGATAATTTGATTTTAAGTGGAGAAGAATAGTAGATATAAAGGTCTAATTAACGGTTATGATGCTGTACCTAAACAATGTATTGTATAAAATGTATGTATAAAATGTATTTTAATGACATAATTCGATAATTATGTCACTAAAGTACATTTTAACATAAGCTACACAGATTCATCAAGATAATCTTAACACTATAACAGCTCTCTATGCAAAAATTACATTGATGCAAACAGATATTTCATTTGCTTAAAATGGATGTAATAAGTTAGATAATACAGTATATGAGAGACAAGCAATTAAATTTTCTTTTATGATTGTACATTACCAAAAATACAGAATATTTTGGGTTTAAAGGATTATTGTTGATGTTAAAAATACAATCAGAGATTTGGAATTTGACGATTTTGATATTAGAGTAAGTGTATCAGATAAACTGTATGAAATAAATAATAATATTTAATAATTGTACACAAATCAATTTCCTAACATTAAGGTTAAATGATTCTGTTTAAACTGCTCGAGGTCATGTAAACTTAGTTATACTTGGTGAAATAATTTAAATCTTACTAAATTTATGTTCTATATAAATGGAAAAACATATGTAATATTTGAAATGTAAAAAGTTTACTCAAATTCATAATCTTCACTGAGTCACAAATAAAAATGAAAGACAAACAATTCAAGGGATTTGACGATATTTTAAACTAAATATAGTAAACACATTGAAAAAAGTTTGTAGGTTAATGAGTGAGTGAAGAAATACTGAACCATGGAGTGAAAATTTTAAGACATCTAGTAGAAGTGGATTCAGGTAACTAGAAGTGAATTTCTAAAATAAGTAAAGTACATATATATTTATTAACTTTTATAGATATATTTTCAAAATTTTCTTTAGCCACCCCAGTTAGAGATAAAACTTGTAAGAATGTTGTTGATGTTTTTGAAAAATATTTAGAGACAGAGACAGCCTAGAGACTGTTTCAGCTATTGCTATCTGCTAGATAATTTTATAATAAAGATTACAAAGAGTTGATGAAAAAATATAATGTTAACCATTATTCGACTTTTACAGAGTTAAAATTTTCTCCTGTTGAAAGATTTAATGGAAGACTTAACAAAACGATGTAGAAAAAGTATTTTCTTTAAATAAATTTTAAATGGATTAACCTAGTTTTGAAATTAGTTGATGATTACAATAATAGAAATCATTAAACCCCAAAAGTGAAAGCAACAATAGTTAATGAAAAGAATTCTAAACCAGCTGTTGTTGTAGCAAAAGATATAAATAAATTTAAAAAGGGAGGTAAAGTTAGAATCAATAAATATGAAGGACTTCTTGAAAAAGGAAACACAGGAAATTGGTCAAGATAAAATTTTGAAACTGTGTCTGTTTTCATTCCAGTCCAGTCACAGAGTGAAAGATATTGAAGAAAAAGAACTTTAGAAAACAAAATATTCTAAATATATCTTGTTGATAATGTATTGACACCGAAAGGAGATAAAGTCTATGTTAAATGGTTGGGTGTTGATGACTCACATGATAGTTGCGTGGATAAGGAAAGATTTATCTTATAAAATTTTTCTGTATAAATAGCTACCATGATAATGAAGAAACCTGGTCTTTCATTTTTCCTAGCAATATGTTATTCAAATGACAATGAAGACATTGTCTCTAAATTCATAAATCAATCAACTGATGCAAATGTGAAGTATCTGTACAATTTCAATGGAGAACAAAATTTGTATTGGTTCTGAACAATAAAATCTCAAGTTACAGTGAAAATTCATTCTTAAGATATTAGCTATCTCATTCTTTGTCTATTGTTTAGCCTTAATTCTTTCTCCCTATGATTCCATAAGTTGTTGAATGTTACTTTAAGCACATTTTTATTATCTGGTTATCATTCAAAGATTTGAGAAATAATATAAGCTAGTTTTCTTTAGGTAAATTATGTGTAATTACTATATCAATAATCCCAAAGAGAATGAGTGTGAAATTATTTTGATTCATATAATTAAAAATATTAAAGATAGATGATTCTGATTTAGAGCTACTTGGATACAGTCCGAAGACCGCTTCACCAGTTCCTACAATAAATGCCATCTAGCGAAATTACTTATTAAAAGAGTTTTATTTTATTTTTTACGTTTTTAAGATGAAAATATTTGTCCCCTTGAAAACATATTATTCCACATGATGAAACTTTTTACTCCCTGAAAATCTTAATTTGAATTGTAGATGTGGGCTTTCTCACACCTCAATTATTATGAATCTATATCATTGTAGACAGCTAATAATTTAAGTTCTGTTTCAAATGTAAAACAAATTTAATTCTAATAATTGACTAGTGTAAATAGTATAAAAGGAAAAATATTAGAAGCTAGAGCAAAACAATTATCAAGCACTGATAATTCAAAACGAAGAAAACAAGTTATTGATCTTATTAATATTTATATTAACAAGCCACTGGCTAAAGCCATCTCCTGCTATAACAATGAGTTGAATGAAACAGCTCTAGCTGGCGCAATGATTTGAATGAACTGAAAGCTAGAGAAGAACAACTTCTTCAGATGATTCATCTTACATGAAGAAATTTAATTTTTGGACATTGTATTTTGCATATGAGACATACAGAGCTATAGTTGTTGATTATATTAAAAAGGAAGATCCATTTAGTGATTTGAATGGACACATTTAATTTCGTGAATTAATAATGTATCTAAAGATGTCATGAGAGAATTTGAAGAAAAAATAAATTGGGGTGGTATATGAAACACACAAGTATTAGTGATGAGTTTATAGGGGAATTTCAATATAAAATAAACTTGGAAGAAGTATCATCTATTCAAAAATTGAATAAAGTGTTTTTGAGAGAATCTCAAGGTATTTTATATTCGATTGATATAGCAGCTGGTCAAAAATAGTCTGATGATTTTATAAGAGATTTTCAAGATAAGCTATCCTGGAAAGGTACATTACATGAAAAAAATTATAAGAAGATCTTCTAACAGAATTTCAAGATAAAGTTAATTTGGAAATAATTTTAAAATTTTAAAATCTATCAGAAAGTTTCATACAGAAACAATTAAACATTATGAAATACTGTGAGAACAATCTGAAGATTATTAACGTTCTGTATCCTTACAAATTGAAAATCATATTTGTAATCTTTTTTTCATAGTGAGTGCATTGATGAATGGTTAAAATAAAAAGTTATTTATCCAATATTTACAAGTGTTACTTAACGACATAATTGAAAGTTTATTACAGCTCAGTTTGGTAAAGATTTATTATATACTGATGATGCTTGTGATTAGATCAATGCCATAACGTTTGAGCTATTTATAAATGATGATAACTCTGCTTTTGTTATTTGTGAAAGTAGTAGTTAGTGATTGTAAAGATTATGCAGTAAAATATTTATTTGATTTTAATTATTTGAATATTCCATCAACAACTGAGGTAATCTAATTGTGTGGAGATTTACTGAGAAAATCGATAATGTTATTGCATTCAAAAACAATCTCTACACAACAGGTGAATTAAGTAGAGAAATATTAAAATTTATGAGTGAACTTACATAGAGAATAAAAGATGCGTTTGGAAGTTATAGAACTAGTATGTGTAAATCAAATAAGTGAATTATAAAATGGAATTATAAAGGAGCAAACAAAAATATGAAGAATTATTAGAAGCAGCATTAAATTTCTTCCAAAAAATTATTAACATTTAGTTTGGTCACGATATTAATATTCCTGATATTTTGTTCAAATAAAAGATGAGTACATAAAATCAAATATCTGGTCATAGATTTTTCAAACTAAAATGAAAAGGAACTGTATTAGATCATGTATTTTTTTCCAAATATGAATAATGATCGTATAGAAATACATATGGATAAAGAAGAGATTTGATATATGGAAACTAATAAAAATCCACCAAAACAAAAGAAATTATTTGAACTTTTAGTTCATGAAAATGGTCACTCAGTAGGTTTATATCATTCAGATTGTAGCGGCACCACCCATTAAGATGGGAATATGTTAGCTTCGGCACAATATTTCTCATCGCACAAGTTACAGCCATGTGCAGGACTGTTGCCAGTAAGTTACGCTACCAGCTGTTGCGAGCGAGAATGGAGGGTAAAGGGCCGTAGACCCTCTGACTAGAGTACACATATCAGTTTCCATGTCGCAAGTTACAGGCATAAAGGGCCCACTGGCCCAACCCTTCTGTAATGAATATGACTTGGAGTGGCACATTAGCTAAACAGATATGCACAGCCACATATAAATAGGGGTCAGTTCACTAACAAGGCATTCACATGTGATAGCTGTCCTGGATGGTGTAGCATGTCACACCACCGGCTACATGCAGCAGCAGGTGCAGCGCCAGCGTTCCAATGCATAGCAGGTTCGCTGGTGCGACCCTCAGAGGCGAACGCAGGGTCTGCAGCCAGCCAGCAGCAAGACACACCATGGCAAACTAGTTGCCTCCTATCACATGCCGGTGGCATACTGAGGGGCGGGCTGCAGATTAGAATGCTGGATTGTGGGCACTTGTGGTCGGAATGATCTTAGACATGCCAGCAAGGATGCATACTGCAGGTCGCCTTACTGTGGGTGGCGTTGTTGTAGCAGGGACGGAGCCCACTAAGTCAACTGATGGGGCAGCCTGACATCGTAACAACTCTGTGACCATATAAGGATAACACACAGGAGGGCATTGTATGGGTTGCTGAGGCAACCATTCGCTGCCAAGCCATTTCATAAACAATGAAGTGGTGTCCTCAGCACTGCGGGCCTGAGTGAAGCAGACCAAGAGTAATGGGGGCACTGTAACTGAAAATAATAAATCACTTCGGAACCTCAGACGAGATTTAATACGGTGCATCCTGACAGTCCATCCTCATCCACCATTCACTCTACAATATGCTTAAGAATCAATAATGTTTGCATTACATAATGTTTCTTATTAAGAACTATATCAAAATGATATTGATGGTAGTCAAAAGTTACATGATAAAAAAAATCAGTGCAAACGACTGTACCAAAATCTACACCATTTGTACTAACAGTTAATTTAAATGAAATACTACACTCCTGGAAATTGAAATAAGAACACCGTGAATTCATTGTCCCAGGAAGGGGAAACTTTATTGACACATTCCTGGGGTCAGATACATCACATGATCACACTGACAGAACCACAGGCACATAGACACAGGCAACAGAGCATGCACAATGTCGGCACTAGTACAGTGTATATCCACCTTTCGCAGCAATGCAGGCTGCTATTCTCCCATGGAGACGATCGTAGAGATGCTGGATGTAGTCCTGTGGAACGGCTTGCCATGCCATTTCCACCTGCCGCCTCAGTTGGACCAGCGTTCGTGCTGGACGTGCAGACTGCGTGAGACGACGCTTCATCCAGTCCCAAACATGCTCAATGGGGGACAGATCCGGAGATCTTGCTGGCCAGGGTAGTTGACTTACACCTTCTAGAGCACGTTGGGTGGCACGGAATACATGCGGACGTGCATTGTCCTGTTGGAACAGCGATGGGTTCGATGACGGTTTGGATGTACCGTGCACTATTCAGTGTCCCCTCGACGATCACCAGTGGTGTACGGCCAGTGTAGGAGATCGCTCCCCACACCATGATGCCGGGTGTTGGCCCTGTGTGCCTCGGTCGTATGCAGTCCTGATTGTGGCGCTCACCTGCACGGCGCCAAACACGCATACGACCACCATTGGCACCAAGGCAGAAGCGACTCTCATCGCTGAAGACGACACGTCTCCATTCGTCCCTCCATTCACGCCTGTTGCGACACCACTGGAGGCGGGCTGCATGATGTTGGGGCGTGAGCGGAAGACGGCCTAACAGTGTGCGGGACCGTAGCCCAGCTTCATGGAGACGGTTGCGAATGGTCCTCGCCGATACCCCAGGAGCAACAGTGTCCCTAATTTGCTGGGAAGTGGCGGTGCGGTTCCCTACGGCACTGCATAGGATCCTACGGTCTTGGCGTGCATCCATGCGTCGCTGCGGTCCGGTCCCAGGTCGACGGGCACGTGCACCTTCCGCCGACCACTGGCGACAACATCGATGTACTGTGGAGACCTCACGCCCCACGTGTTGAGCAATTCGGCGGTACGTCCACCCGGCATCCCACATGCCCACTATACGCCCTCGCTCAAAGTCCATCAACTGCACATACGGTTCACGTCCACGCTGTCACGGCATGCTACCAGTGTTAAAGACTGCGATGGAGCTCCGTATGCCACGGCAAACTGGCTGACACTGACGGCGGCGGTGCACAAATGCTGCGCAGCTAGCGCCATTCGACGGCCAACACCGCGGTTCCTGGTGTGTCTGCTGTGCCGTGCGTGTGATCATTGCTTGTACAGCCCTCTCGCAGTGTCCGGAGCAAGTATGGTGGGTCTGACACACCGATGTCAATGTGTTCTTTTTTCAATTTCCAGGAGTGTATGTGAAATTAATAAATATGTTCACTTATTAATTATGAATGGTGTTCTGTATATATTTATCAAAAGTGGGTATGGATAGGTATTGATATGAATTCACAGTTAATAACTATTTGGTTAAAACTCCTACCTCAAGATTTACAACAGTGGATGGAATCTATCAGAGCCAAGTGGTGAAATTGTATCATTTGTTGCCTATATAATATGTATGACAAATTTCAAACATTGCAATTAATTTGGTGTAATCCTAAATCAATATCTAGTACAAGATAATGTAAAAACTTTTTATTAAATGGCGTAGCCAACACTTATTCAAGTAGAACACTTTTTTTCTCTAACAAACTTTTCTATGTGGCATCAGATAAATGTAATTTTACATATAAATCTCGAGGAGTAATAAGTATATAATTTCCAGGATTACTCACCAATATGAATTTTGTATACGGATACATCAATGGATTGTTGTATTTTTTTCAAGGACAATATTTTCTATTACTATAATGAATTTGCAAGAAAAGCAGTTAGAGCTGGTGAAGTTCATTTATCTTTATTCGATATTAAATGTACAACATTATTGCTTAAAGTATTAAAAGTACTAAATGGTACATTAGAAAAGCTAGAAAGTTTAATTTTTTCACCAAAATAATGTATGTTATTCAGTATAAATCGAGCAGGATGAACAACAAACAGAGCAGTGTTATGTTAAATCCCAATTATGTAGGTACTGTAAGACTGAGAAGAACACTGATAATTTTTCTTCACAGAAACATACGATAATGGCTATAGAATGACATCTATACAATGTGTAAATGCAAAAAATTGCAACAGTAATCGAGTTTCTTATGAATGTGGTAAAATATTTTCAATATTATTATACAAATCATTCACAATAGATTCCTAGCGAAGTACATTCAAAAACTATATTGTCAATTCAAAATGATGAAGAATGAGAAAATGATGCAGTGGCAGATGAAACAAATTCAAAATAATGTAGTTGTTGCCAAGAAATTAGAGATTTAATTTGTTTTTCATAGTTCCTTCACACACAGATAAAGGTAAAAAAATATAATAAAAAGAGATTTAGAATATATGAAAAATATGATAAGGCAATCATCTCAACTTAATATTCAGATTAGTGTTAAATAAGATATCTCAGTTTCCTTAAAAATTGAGACCTTGTTTTTTGATTACCTATTAAGTTTTGTAAATTATAAACAGCTAGATCAAATGGACCAATACACAGTTGTTCAATTTCGTAGTTTTTGTAAAAGAAATTATTTAAGATAGTAAATTAAATAAAGCCAATCTAATTAAATTCAATAAAAGACATCAAAGCACAAATTCTAACATCTGAGGAACAATTCTTGGAAACAGTAACCTTATTGTAAAATTAAATACTCTGATAATTTCTTAGAAACTCGAGAAGAAAACCAATTGAAAGATATTCTTCCATTTTCTACCAGTGTGTTTGAGAAACAAAAAACTAGAACTAATGAAAAAAATTATTTTCCTTTTTATACTAATTTATCTGAGGGTCAATGAGATAGAAGAACAGTTAGAGATTATATATCTGATAAAGCATTTGCAAACAGATACCAAACTATAAATTTCGAAAACAATATAAACTCAGTAGAACCTAATCATTTCTTATCTGTGGTAAAACCGAAAATTATGAAAACTGTAAAATAAATTCTAAGAATACATCATACACTGAAAATAAGTTTTAAACTTGATTTGTGTGTAAGAAATTCAGACAAACAGAAATGTTATGGAATTTCTGTTCTAGACCCAGATCTATTGGATCACATGTGAAAGGGTGATTATTAGCAAATTTAAGATTAGTAAACTACATATTTTATCAAGGTAAGCTGATTTGAAAGCACACAGATCAGGATAGTCATTGAACAGAATTATTGCTTTAGAACTGGGAATTAAAAGATATGTTTCATGGAGAGGATCATCTTACATCGAATTATCAGATACAAAGGACGTTGTGTTAATGTGAAATTTAAAGATAAAAGTCTTTTCTGTGATTGCTATAAAATCTGCATTATAACCTGCAGGTAAACATTCAGAAAAAGTAGCAAAATACAAAAATTTTTGTCTTGATCTTGATCAGACACTTGAAAATTTTGAATTTCCTGTACTAGTTGATAATATTCCTAAAATTGGGAGGATGATTAATGTATCTGTCAATGTTTATCCATTTGATGAATAATATCAAGTGTATCCATTAAGAATTACGAAAACTAAGAGAGAGAAACATGTAAATCTACTTTATTTGAAGGCTGAGAGTAATTCTTACTTATAGTTGTTTAAAAAATTTACCTAAAATTATTTCAAATCAAATTAATTAATATTAGAAGTTTATTCCATTTTACTAGATAACAACAGAAAAGTTATATTATAATACATACAGCTGTTTAGATAATATACCATTATAAGGAGAAATGCCAAATGAAGGTTTATAGGTTCATTTTAAAAATTATTAACATACAGAAAAAATCCATTTGTTATTTATGCTGATTTGTAATGTTTGTTATTAAAGATAGAGAACTGTCAACGAAATCTAGAAAATTCATGTACAATTGAAATATAAAAATCATGGAACAAGTGGACTCTGTTATTATATTATATATATAAATTGACATTAGAAACATCCTGTTGTTTATAGAGGATCAGATTGTCATATAGAATTTATTCAATGTTTTAAAAATGAGTTTTGAAGAAATTGAAAAAATCAAAAGAAATTGAAGAAATGAAACCATTAACTCTAAAAGAAACAACATATTCAAAACTTTTACACAGTCTAAGTGCCATTACTCAAAGGAAAATAAAAAGATTTGTCATCACATCCACTTGATTGGAAAATATATAAATTCAGTATGTAACAATTGCAACCTAAAACAGAAACATCTGAGTATTGCACCAATTTATGTCCATAATTTATCAGGATACGATTCTTATTTGTTTGTCAAAGAACTCAAGTATTATAAAAAGGAAAAGGATTTATTACCAGATAATGTAGATACATATTTAAGTTTTGGTAAGAAGAAAAAACATTAGAAAATGAGCTTTATTGATATATTTGAAATTTTTGGTTTACCACTTGCCAAACTTCAAACAATTTGAAAATAGATCAACAGAAAAATAATAAAAAGTTTTTTCAGGAGTGGTATTTAATCTAGTGATGAGAGAAGGTGCCTACCTACATGATTACATGGTTTCTTGAAAGAAATTTTAAGAAAGAGAATAGTTTTACAAAAACCTTGATATGTGTGATATAAGTTATGTGTTTTACAAACATGCTAAATTAATTTTGGAAAAATGTAATATGGAAAATCTCGGTGACTGTTATGATTTACTTTTTAAAATAGATGTAGAATTGTTAGCTGATGTTTTTGAAAATTTTAGAAAAACTAGTATAAATGGCTGTCTCTTAGAACTATCTTGCTATTTTAGTGCATCTGCTTTATCTTGGGTTGCAATGTTCAAAATGAATTACATGATTATGATATGATTGTAATGGTTGAACCTGGAATAGGGTGAGAAATATCACAGTATTGTAAACAGTATGGAAAAGCAAATAATAAATATGTGAATGATTATGATGTTAAAAATACACTGAATTATTTAGATGCAATAATTTATATGTTTCTTTTATGAGTCAATATTTACAACGGTGGATTTGAATGGGATGATTAAAGAAATTTGTTTGTACAAAAGTAACTGAAGTTTCAAACACCGCTAAATCTGGACATATTTCTAAGGCAGTATTAGAAAATCAAAAAGATGTGCATTATTTGTATAAATATTTACCCCTCACTCCTTAAAACGAAATAGTAGCTGAAACTAAAGATAAAAGTTACTGACTACTTTGAATGACAAACATAATTAAGTAGTTAACAAACAAATCCTACACAGTGTATATCATTAGGAATGAAAGCAAGAAAAATACGTAAAGTCTTAAAATTCAAACAATTTGATTGGTTGAAAAAAATATTTAGATTTGCATACAGAAATGAGAACTAAAGACAAAAATGACTCTGGAAAAGATTTCTACAAGTTATTGAATAATTCATTATTTGGCAAGACAATGCAAAATATTACAAGTAGAGTGGATATACAATTTTTGTCAGATGGAGAATACTGTGATAAATTAATAGCTAAGCCAAAATGTGAGCAAAGAACTCAATATATTGAATAATTTGTTGCTGTTCATATGAATGCGACAAAAATCGCATTTAATGAAACTATCTATGTTGGATTGGGTATACCTCATTTATCTAAAGAACTGATGTATGATTTTCACTATAGACTCATGAACCTGAAATATAGAGGAAATACTCAACTGTGTTATCAAGATATGGACAGTTACATTTACAATATACAAATTGAAGATACTCATGAAGATATGAAATCGATGATTGATCAATTTGATATCTTGAAAATAATATTCATGGAATTCCTCAAGTTATCAAGAAAGTTTAAGAAAAAATGAAAGACGAATGTAATATAGATATAAAGGAAGAATTCTGTGGTTTAATGGCAAAAATGTATGCTTATAAAGTTTTTGATAAAGAAGAGAAAAAATGTCAAGGTTTTAAGGAATGTGTTGTTAAGAATAGAATGAGTTTAGAAGATTATAAAGTTGTTGGTTCAACAGTACAGAACAATACAGAATAAGAAAATTGTTTTGAAGTGAAAAACATGAAGGATACACAGTTGAGTGAAACAAGAACACATTGTGCGCTCATGATAATAAAATAAATGTTATGAAAAGTAAATCAGATACATTAAGTTATCGACATTACTCATTGTTGACACAGCCACATTTTAAAATAAACTACTATGAAAATAGAGTTAATAAATGAATGTGAAAACAGGAAAAACAGAGAGTTTCCAGTTTCTGAAAGCATTGTGTAAGAAAAATAAATAATTACTACCCTATTAAAATTTTTTCAGTATAAATAGAGACTCTAATCAAGAAGCTGAAGAATGCAAATGTGTTGAAAGAGGATAAAAAATTATTGTGTCAGGGAAAATGTATCATATATTGTCCCTCAGTGTGAATATTTTAATACTAGATATGGAGAGAATATATGTTTGGCACTTATTAAGGAGGTAGATGCAGTTTATGCATCGCAAATTTAGAGTGTTTTGGTGTTTCCCCCCACCTACTAAAGAATACAAGAGAATACTATGAAAATGTTTTTGCAGAGGTATAGATGCTCTGGTAACAATGTAAACAGATACTTGAGTTAAAATATAGGTTGATAAATTCCCAACTGTCGATGAAAACTTAGCAATGCAAATGTTCATATCACATGGTTTTCATTATAAAACAATAAATATTCATTATTTTGCATTTATTTTAATTTAGAATTATAGGTATAATACACTGTTATAACATTCTCTAGAATCATCGAAGTTCTCTTTGTGTAAATATTTTTATTAAAAAAGTAATATATATATATACATCTTTTCGTTCAAAATGCACAATAACAAAAAACCAGTAATCATTCAATTTTCATTTTTCTTCAGCTCTTCTAGGCCATGCTGTAGGTCATGGTACGATGACCATACACAATATGACCATTACACAAAGAGTTACCAGGGAATCCATTTTAGAAATACATGAACAAGAAAATCAAGTTTGAAGTTTGAAAAGCTTTTTACTGTACCTTAATATAAGTTTTTTGAACTAAAACTGCCCAAATGAATGAAACACTCGTTGCTCTTCTTCTTTCCTAGCTTTATTTTATAACTTGATTCTATTGCGTGCTTTTTTTGATACCTTCGTGGACGGTTTTCCCTTTTTTTGGGAGCTCCTTATTCTCCATGTTTCTTCATTCCTAAAATATATTATCATGTTGTAGCCCATGGGTACTTCCAGTCGCTCAAAAAACTTTAATCTGCAATCCATACCAACATTGAAAGTAAGCACAGCATCATAAGTCCCAATTTTTACTATTCTCCTTCAATAAAAGTCAGTCTTTCGGTAAAATTTTCAAATTTTTAAGTGAAATGACTCATTGATATTTTGAGTGAATCCACCCACACACCTTTTTAACACTTTTAACAAAGATGCTGAAAGAGGGGCTCAATTGCTTCTAGTACTGCAATTGGAAGGTTGTTTTTATGCTTATACATCTTCAAATTATTTTCATGTTAAGCTTTCTGGTACGGGCACTAGCTGTCACCTCCTTTTGGTCAAAGTGAGTGCAATGGACTGTCATCTGTAGAAGATTTGTAAAACCAAACAGCCCAGACAGCCAGTTTCATATTTTCAATAGATGAGTTATTAGCTCTGATTGCATTGCCATAATAACTGGCTAATGTTGCTATGGCACTATCAGTCAAATGGCCTTTGCCTGCAATACTTTTTCCATCTGACAGTTTTGTTGCTTTATAGTCTGCCTTCAACTTTCTTGACCTTGTACCCATTCTCTTCTGTATCTGACCAACACATTCATACTTTACCACAGGAGTATCTGAACCAAATGACAGCATTTCAGAAACTGACTTAAAAGTTTTCGCATCACCAGTGAATTTACAATATTTTAAACTATGCATTTTTTTCAGATCGCATGAAAATTGAATTCATCCCTTCTGTTTCCACAATGCCAGATGTTCCTGAATGGTTAATGCTGCATTAACCTTCATGCTTCTCCATCCATTCAGCATATTCTACAGTGTTCTTTTTATTTTTCCAAAACTGACAAGATTTACAACTCGAAGACAGTACCTCTGTGTCAAGAAATTTACCACATTTTACCCCAATGAGTGTTGACACTCCATGTTGTGGTGTGTGTCCTCTTGTTAGCCATGAACCATCACAACTAACAGCAATTTCATTACTCTTGTCCAAAGCTTTTTCCTCATCAGAAGCTTGTGACATTGACTATTTTGCTACAAACACAAGACAGCCCAGAAGTCTGTCAATAATCAGGTTGTATATTGTTTGTTTTATTGGAGGAAGAAATTCCATCATTCCACAAAACAAGCTGATTCTGGACAAACCTTGTCCTCAGCACCTCATAGTGTAAACAATTGGCCGGCCGAAGTGGCCGTGCGGTTAAAGGCGCTGCAGTCTGGAACCGCAAGACCGCTACGGTCGCAGGTTCGAATCCTGCCTCGGGCATGGATGTTTGTGATGTCCTTGGGTTAGTTGGGTCTGACTAGTTCTGGGTTCTAGGGGACTAATGACCTCAGCAGTTGAGTCCCATAGTGCTCAGAGCCATTTTTTGTAAACAATTTGTCTGTTGATTGCATACACCCTTTTCTTCTGTCCAATCATGGCACTGTTTCAGTGTGCACCAATGTTTCCACAATTACCACACATTACTGAGACTTTGCAGCCTAAACCGAAAAAAGTGGCATTTAGTTTCCCTTGTTCACCACACACACACAATGTTGGAATCTCTCTATTTCTTTAAACATTAGATCAATATTAAAAATTGCATTTCCAATCTTCTATGGAGATTTCGAAGGTCTATAGTTGCTTTTCACTTTTTTCTTAGAAGCACTTACTGTGTTACTGCAATTACCACAGTTGCTGTACCGATTTCCATGAAAATACACACAAAATACATTTCAGTGCACACTCCGCTGTAGAGTGCATATTTCATTCTAAAAATACAAACGTTTTGTTTTATAAGATACCTTGCACTTTCCCAGTGGCCAGTGAAAAGGAATTACATCAGGGGTCACTCTATAGAACATACTGGAAATAGATCGACATGTACAATAATGCAAAACAAAACAGTCGACTATCAATCGTTTGGCCCAAACCAAACATAAAATATCACTTAACAAGTATGAGAAATTTAGAGTGCGATTCTATGTAACAGAAGTATGAGAAAATTGTGTCAAAGTTAAAATTAGAAGTCACAAAAGTCAATTACCAACAAACAATTGAGGCGGGCATGGAATTACCAAATGTCGTCTGCACATCTCTATACATATTAATCAATAACTCTACAGCCAATCAAGATATTTTAATGAAATTTTCGCATATGTAAGGGTAAAAAATGACGAATATTATGGGCCTATTTTTGAAAAATGTGATTTTTTGGACGTGATGACTGTATCTACCCGCTTCACTAGTTTTAAATTATTATGCCAGATAGATATTCAAAATTAATTACTGACTGGGATTTTCTATTACTTGAAGAAAGGCATAGACACTGAGATATAAGGGAATGAAGAATAGAATTGACAATGTCATTTTTTATTTTTTCCTTACATTCATCA
This sequence comes from Schistocerca cancellata, assembly GCF_023864275.1. Taxonomy (NCBI): domain Eukaryota; kingdom Metazoa; phylum Arthropoda; class Insecta; order Orthoptera; family Acrididae; genus Schistocerca; species Schistocerca cancellata. Next base: position 711,475,262 of record NC_064630.1, read on the forward strand.
TTCATAATGAAATACACTGGATTTGTGAGTCAGTAAATTTCAGGAATATTTTGTTTTTACACCATTAACCATAATTCATTTGCTTATTTTCTTATGTTCATCTTCTTCTACATCTACATCCATACTCCGCAAGCCACCTGACGGTGTGTGGCGGAGGGTACCTTGTGTACCTCTATCTATCTCCCTTCTATTCCAGTCTCGTATTGTTCGTGGAAAGAAGGATTGTCGGTATGCTTCTATGTGGACTGTAATTCTCTGATTTTATCCTCATGGTCTCTTCAGGAGACATACGTAGGAGGGAGCAATATACTGCTTGACTCTTTGGTGAAGGTATGTTCTCGAAACTTCGACAAAAGCCCGTACCGAGCTACCGAGTGTCTCTCCTGCAGAGTCTCCCACTGGAGTTTATCTATCCTCTCCGTAACGGTTTTGCGATTACGATCCTGTAACAAAGCATGCTTCTCTACGTTGGATCTTCTCTATCTCTTCTATCAACCCTATCTGGTACGGATCTCACGCTGCTGAGCAGTATTCAAGCAGTGGGCGAACAAGCATACCGTAACCTACTTCCTTTGTTTTCAGATTGCATTTCCTTAGGATTCTTCCAATGAATCTCAGTCTGGCATCTGCTTTACTGACGATCAACTTTACATGATCATTTCATTTTAAATCACTTCTAATATGTACTCCCAGATAATTTATGGAATTAACGACTTCCAGTTGCTGACCTGCTATATTGTAGGTAAATGATAAGGGCTCTTTCTTTCTATGTATTTGCAGCACATTACACTTGTCTACATTGAGATTCAATTGCCATTCCCTGCACCATAGGTCAATTCACTGCAGATCCTCCTCCATTTCAGTACAATTTTCCGTTGTTACAACCTCTCGATATACCACAGCATCATCCGCAAAAAGCCTCAGTGAACTTCCGATGTCATCCACAAGGTCATTTATGTATATTGTGAATAGCAACAGTCCTACAACACTCCTCTGCGGCACACCTGAAATCACTCTTACTTCGGAAGAATTCTCTCCATTGAGAATGACATGCTGCGTTCTGTTATCTAGGAACGCCTTCCCAAAAGTAATGAATTTTTCTTTCCTACTTTCTCCTTTTTGTAAAAACAAATAATTTTATTTTCTTATGTCCACCATTTTATAATAAATTAATAATAAAAGAGATGAGTTATATCTGAAAAATTGGGTTATAGTAAATTATTTCAGTAGGTTTTGGGTAACTTGGCTCAGTTTTGGCGTGGGCCAAAACTACACTAAGTGGGGCAGAAGCTACTAAAATACTGCCCTCTTGTGAAGTCGTATAAGGAGGAAACTTAAAATAATTCAAAAGTACATCAGTGAAAAGAGACACAATAATTTCATTCAATGATAACAATGATGATGTTACTGATGACATTGTCAATAAAGCAGAATTACTAAACTTGGTTCTCCGAAATTCCTTCGCCAAAGAAGACGACGTAAATATTCCAGTATTCGAATCAAGAACAACTGCGAACATGAATAACTCAGAGGCAGATATCCTCAGTGTAGTGAAACAGTTTAAATTGCTCAATAAAGGAAGGCCTCCGGTCTATTTTGTATTTTGCGAGTAGGGGCCAGTATGGTAACTTCAGGACGGTGCACCTATGAACATATGATGTTTCATGGTCGGAGTTTCAATCCTGTACCCGATTATAGAACGACATAAAGTGCGCGCAGTAAAATAAGCATTAAGCGGTTTCCGGAATTATTTTACTCATTCTGTTGGTGTGAGGTTTGAGGCTGTGTTTTCTGCAGCTACTGTAAATGTTATCTGTGCTACGTATTTAAATCTTGAATAAAACAATGAAGGAAAATATTCCAGCACATAGAAGTAATCTATGTAGAGTAATAAAATCTCCGGAATACATTTATTTTCGTAACATATTTAAGTTGCTAACGTTGAAAGGATCACAAGTAAATGTAAGCACTAGAAAATTCATTGAAAATGTGACATGCTGGTACAGTAATAATCAGTGTAACTGACAGAATGATGAATGCAAAGCATGCAGATGTGAATGCATTGTGTCGTACGCGTGCCGAATGTCAGTCTGTGAGATGGAAATCCATGTTTATTGCACTTGGCGAGTTAGTACAGGGACGGTTAATGCTCGTTGTGGATGATGGCGGAGTTGTCCGATGATATCCCATACGTGTTCGATTGGAGACCGATCTGATGTTCAAGCAGGAGCATGTTGGATTACAACAACGGAACGTGGCGTAATTTATCCAGTTGGAAAACACGCTCTGGCATGCTGTTCACGAATGACAGTCCAACAGGTCGAACCACCAGACTGACATGTTGTTGTTGTTGTGGTCTCCAGTCCTGAGACTGGTTTATTGCAGTTCTCTATGCTACTCTATCCTGTGCAAGCTTCTTCATCTCCCAGTACCTACTCCAGCCCACATCCTTCTGAATCTGCTTAGCGTATTCATCTCTTGGTCTCCCTCTACGATTTTTATCCTCCACACTGCTCTCCAGTACTAAATTGGAGACCCCTTGATGCCTCAGATGTCTTACCATCCGATCCCTTCTTCTGGTCAAGTTGTGGCACAAACTCCTCTTCACCCCAATTCTATCCAATACCTCCTCATTAGTTATGTGATCTACCCATCTAATCTTCAGTAATCTTCTGTAGCGCCACATTTCGAAAGCTTCTATTCTTTTCTGGTCTAAACTATTTATCGTCCATGTTTCACTTCCATACATGGCTACACTCCATAAAAATACTTTCAGAAATAACTTAAGTCCCATAGTGAAAAAAAAACTTCCTGTACTTAAATTATTACTCGATGTTAACAAATTTTTCTTCTCCACAAACGCTTTCCTTGCCATTGCCAGTCTACATTTTATATCCTCTCTACTTCGACCATCGTCAGTTATTTTGCTCCCCAAATAGCAAAACTCCTTTACTACTTTAAGCGTCTCATTTCCTAATCTAATTCCCTCAGCATCACCTTACTTAATTCCACTACATTCCATTATCCTCGTTTTGCTTTTGTTGATGTTCATCTTATACCCTCCTTTCAAGACACTGTTCATTCTGTTCAACTGCTCTTCCAAGTCCTTTGCTGTCTTTGACTGATTTACAATGTCATCAGTGAACCTCAAAGTTTTTATTTCTTCTCCATGGATTTTAATACCTACCCGAACTTTTCTTTTTTTTTTCCTTTACTGCTTGCTCAATATACAGATTGAATAGCATCGGGGAAAGGCTACATCCCTGTCTCACTCCGTTCCCAACCACTGCTTCCCTTCCATGTCCCTCGACTCTTATAACTGCCATCTGCTTTCTGTACAAATTGTAAATCACCTTTAGCTCCCTGTATTTTACCCCTGTCACCTTCAGAATTTGAAAGAGAGTATTCCAGTCAACATTGTCAAAAGCTTTCTCTACGTCTACAAACGCTAGAAAAATAGGTTTGCCTTTCCTTAATCTCTCTTCTAAGATAAGTCGTAGGGTCAGTATTGCCTCACGTGTTCCAAAATTTCTACGGTATCCAAACTGATCGTCCCCAAGATCGGCTACTACCAGTTTTTCCATTTGTCTGTAAAGAATTCGCGTTGGTATTTTGCAGTTGTGACTTATTAAACTGATAGTTCAGTAATTTTGACATCTGTCAGCACCTGCTTTCTTTGGAATTGGAATTATTATATTCTTCTTGATGTCTGAGGGTAGAGTTTTGTCAGGACTGGCTCTCCCAAGGCCATCAGTAATTCTAATGGAATGTTGTCTACTCCCGGGCCTTGTTTCGACTTAGGTCTTTCAGTGTCTTGCCAAACTCTTCACGTCCGATCGTATCTCCCATTTCATCTTCATCTACATCCTCTCCCATTTCTATAACATTGTCCTCAAGAACATCACCCCGTATAGACCCTCTATATACTCCTTCCACCTTCTTGCTTTCCCTTCTTTGCTTAGAACTGGGTTTCCATCTGAGCTCCTGATATTCATGCAAGTGGTTCTCTTTTCTCCAAAGGTCTCTTTAATTTTCCTGTAGGCAGTATCTATCTTACCCCTAGTGAGATAAGCCTCTACATCCTTACATTTGTCCTCTAGCCATCCCTGATTAGCCATTTTACACTTCCTGTCGATCTCATTTTTGAGACGTCTATTCCTTTTTGCCTGCATCACTTACTGCAATTTTGAATTTACTCCTTTCATCAATTAAATTCAATATCTCTTCTGTTACCCAAGGATGTCTACTAGCCCTCGTCTTTTTACCTACTTGATCCTCTGCTGCCTTCACTATTTCATTCTTCAAAGCTACCGATTCTTCTTCTACTGCATTTGTTTCCCCCATTCCTGTCAATTGTTCCCTTATGCTCTCCCTGTCTCCCTGAAACTCTCTACAACCTCTGGTTCTTTCAGTTTATCCAGGTCCAATCTCCTTAATTCCCACCTTTTTGCAGTTTCTTCAGTTTTAATCTACAGTTCATAACCAATAGATTGTGGTCAGAGTCCACATCCGCTCTGGAAATGTCTTACAATTTAAAACCTGGTTCCTAAATCTCTGTCTTACCATTATATAATCTGTGAAACCTTCTAGTATCTCCAGGGTTCTTCCATGTATACAACCAAGTGTTAGCTATGATTAAGTTATGCTCTGCGGAAAATTGTACCAGACGGCTTCCTCTTTCATTTCTTAGCCCCAATCCATATTCACCTACTGCGTTTCCTTCTCTTCCTTTTCCTACTGTCGAATTCCAGTCACCCTCGTCATACATTTCATTAATTTCTTTATCATCTGTAGTGCTAGTCGTTATATAAACTTGTACTAATGTAGTACGCGTGGGCTTCGTGTCTGTCTTGGCCACAATAATGGGTTCACTCAGACTGACATACAAATTTGAAATTAGGATGCGTGAGATAACCGCGAAAGCGCTCCTCCTGTCATAGAAATCGCTCCACAATTAATAATTGCAGGGGTGGGTCCAGTGTGTTTACGCCACAGACAGGCTGGTTTCGGACGCTCATCTTGCCTTCTTCTAACCAACAAACGGCTGGATCTGGTACCGAATCGGCATTCATCAGAAAATCCATCGGACCTCCACACCGAACCTCAAGTGAGATCTTGCTTATCACTAGTACAGTCGAAAAGGGCGTTGGTCTGGGGTCAGTGAAATGCACGCTTCGTGCGTCTGTGTAGGAGCTGTCCTTGATACAACCGATATGTAAGATATCACTTTGTCACTGTTGTGCCACATAGTGTTCGAATTGCTGCTGTGGACTCAGTACGATGCACCAGAGCTACACGCCGAATACAATGGTCTTCTGTCTCGATAGTGCAGCGGGGCAATCTGGATCCGGTAATCTTGCTGCTACATTCCCGTGTCCATCACTGCCAGCAGTCATGTGCAGTGGCTACATTCATGCCAACAGTATCTGGAATACCGCGGATGGAACATCCAGCTTCTCGTAGCTGTGTCACACAACTTGGGTCTAACTCAGTGAGCTACTGAATGTGGCGTCTTCGTCATGTTTAAGATTCTTGAGTATTATCAACTCACTACGCCGAATGTCTGATGTAACTAACGCTCATTACCGTTATACCGCGTGTTCAAACAAACATAATTTGCATCCTCATAGTGGCGCTATTAGCGCCACTCTGATGCGACTTGTGCGAAAATTGAAAAGACGCCATATTACAGATGTAGGAAAACGCCTACTGACTTTCGTTTATCTCGCACCATTTGTTCTGGTGTTGTAATTTCCTTTCCCCCAGTTTGTTTTGAAGCTATTTTGAGGGTAATGCTAACCCTTCAGTTATAGAGTTTTATCGTATTTTCTGTAGACATTTAAAACTAATTAAAAAGCATTTGGACGGTTTTGTCATATATCATCATTCGTGAATCATCTTTTACCTTGAAATGAAAGGTGTTTCTGTCGTGAACCATGTGTTATTTGCAAATGAAATAATGCCTTAACAGTTTCCTCTGCCTCGTCAGGGAAAATTCGTGGCTGTTCCCGATAGCTTCTATTTCAAAAGGTATTTAACTTGTCATTGCTTTACTATTACATTAGCGCTTAATTCGATTTCATTTAGGATTATAGCAATGCAATAAAGCAACAATATAGCGTATAGACTATTAAATACGTTGTTAATAAGCTTTTCTTGAGTGAAACACTTAACTTTTTATCCGTTCCTAGGTACAGTTTTCCATATATAGGAAAACAATCCTTTTCCAGAGAGGTTCCTTAATTTCAGGAAAATATTGTAGCACATGTAAAGTAAATGCTATTATTTCAAAATGGATAAGAAATATATTCAAGAAGATTATTCTGAAAATAAATTAAATTTCTAATACAACGCTGGTGACAGGCCAAAATATGAAAAGTTTTTCTCGGTATAAGTATTTCACTTAATGGAAAGAAGATATTTCCGAGTGTGATTTACTTAGTATTACCACTCAGCTGCTCTTTCCTTTCTGAACAACTTTCTAATACATGTGGGATGAGATGCTACACGTACACAGCTACGATGAAAATATTTATTACAGAAAGCGTTTCTACTGGCAGCAACAATAACAGATTCCAGTATCTTCATTGTAATAAATTTATTCTTCATTGGCAAAGACGTGATGTTTTAGCTTGGACACAGATACTGAAACGTCCCCTTAGAAAAACTATGAATGACAGTGCTGGAAAAACTCTTAGGTTACTTGATTTTCAAACAGCTGAGCAAATCTCAACGTACACAAACAGTTTTCTTTTTACTCATTCTGATCATCGCTAACCTGACCCACAATATTTTTAGCGCAACGCAATCTGACTTTCAATAATCCCTACAAAAGAATGGCCCTGACTAACAATAACCTATACCTCTCAAGAATCGCTTACCTCACAGATATCTTCGTTACTCGAACTACTGCAATGCAGTGAGTGCCAATACTGCCAACTAAATAAAAGATTCTAACTACTGAAGGCACTAACTACTGATAGGCATAGTTAGCAAATGAAAGATTTTGATAGAGAACAAACAACATATTCACCTGGATAATGTTCAAATTGATATATATATATATATATATATATATATATATATATTCATGACATCCAGCTTTACAAACTTCCTTTTTCTAGCGGGCACACGTCCAGATCGTAGGATTACAATACTTAAATAAGGTTTTACATTCAGACAATTTTAATAGTTTTCTTTTTTAGAGTGCTTAATCTTCTGATATTAAAACTCCTTTCTCCTTTATATTTACTGACTCGAGAAGTCCGATGCCTTCCTATAGTTCAGTGTGATGTGAAACTGAACTAACGTGTTGCTTGCTCTGTATCTAATGACAGTGCACAACGTGAGCCTATTTCTCTCACTCACACCCATTAACGACGGTTTTTCGTAAGTAAGTGAAAACCGCTAACTGCACAAATAGTAGCCACATGAGAAAAAGAAACGCAAGACATTCTATTTTGTAAATGAGGCAGCCGCAGCTACAGATCAATATTAATGATGTTGTTGTAAGGGTTGTAAGGGTACATACCACATAATAGAAGTCAGTGTCTACATTGATTATTAAAATGAGACCTTTTGTCACAATCAAAATTCAGAACTGTAATACACAGTCGAGTGAAGAATATTGAAATACTCTATAATATTCTTATGTGTTTGTGACAGAAAATCAGTATCTAAGACTACCATCGTTTCGGTCACTGTTGCAAAATCGATCGAAGCATCGGTAGTTTTACATACTGACGATGCGGTCACAACCCTATAAAAATTTTACTGACTGTGACAATGGCCGCGGAAGCCTACGTTTATATATATATATATTGAAAAAATCGACAGTCATATGTACATAGTAATATACAAAAGGTTTTTAGAATACATGTACCTCAAGAACTGTGCTTCCAACATATATATACGTAATGTACCATTTCACTGTGTGGTATATCAGATACGTCATACTGGGGCAGCAAAAGGAGACATTTTGTCTGTTGACAGTGTCTGGAAGTACCTATACAGCTGACAGCTATGGAGGAGGAGGAGGATATTAGTGTTAGACGCCCCGTTGACAATGAGTTCATTAGAGACGGAGTGCAATGTCGGATTATAGAAGGATAGGGAGGAAAATCAGCCGGCACTATAAAAGTAACCATCCCAGCATTTGCCTGAAGCGGTTTAGGGAAATCACGGAAAACCCAAATCTGGTTACCCGAATTCGAATCCAGTGTGCTGATCACTGTGCCACCTCGCTCGGTACTGACAGGTATAGGCAGACTGACCGGTACTCTGTATATCGACTTTGTTTCATTGAAGCTGCCTTCAAGTGGCAGTTCAGTAAACATACAGAAACAATGAAAACTAAAAGAAATGGAATAACGCAAAAAAACGATGTTTTATATGTAAAAATTTGAGAGTTGCCCAGATAGAGCCAATGGATCATGCAGGTGGTACAAAGATGACATTCCGATAGTGCAGTACTTATGGCTATATGAAAACAATTTAACGTTAAACGTGAGACACTTGGCAACTGCCGTGCCGCAGTGGATACACCGGTTCCCGTGAGATCACCGAAGTTCAGCGCTGTCGGGCGTGGCCGGCACTTGGATGGGTGACCATCCAGGCTGCCATGCACTGTTGCCATCTTTCAGGGTACACTCAGCATCGTGATGCCAATTGAGGAGCTACTCGGCCGAATACTAGCGGCTCTGGTCAAATAAAAGCATCATAACAACTGGGAGAGTATTGTGCTGACCACACGCCCCTCCAATCCACATCCTCTTGAGACACTTCATCCTACACTAGTATGTTTTAAATTATGAACCTGATATGTACCTCGCTATTAAAGGAATGTTAAATATAGTTTATAGTGGACAGTCACTACACAAGTAGCGAAGCTTTGAAGTTATCGTGGTGTAAATCATATAAGAAAAACTAATTATCATTGACATTCAGTGTACCTAAAAACGTATACAGTTATCAGCTACGCTTAAGTATAAGTCAGTGTTTTTGTCTGAATAACAGCAAAAAATCTACAGTACTGAAGGTTCTGATCATAGTCTGATAAATATGTCTAGGGCAATTAGAAATGGTATATAAAACCTGCACACAAGTACATATAGTTGCACGAGTGTCGTAAGTGCAATGTGCAGTGAAGAAAAATAAAGTACTAGCTTACAGCCGCCCGGGATTAGCCGACCGGTCCGGGGCACTGCAGTCATGGACTGTGCGGCTGGTCCCGGCGGAGGCCCGAGTCCTCCCTCGGGCATGGGTGTGAGTGTTTGTCCTCAGGATAATTTAGGTTAAATAGTGTCTAACCTTAGCAATTAAGTCCCATAAGATTTCACACACATTTCTACTTTTTTTTTACTGGATTACATGTAAACAACGTAAGTGAACACTGCGTAGCATTTTAACATGTTCCATATGATATTCAGGGTGAACATTAATAAAATCGATTAACTGCAGGTATGCATTCCTGGCTGGAAGTGGAGGAAAAAATGTCCTATGAACACGTGTCCGGAAATACGTCCTTGCCATGGTAGACGATGCTGACGAATGACAGTTCCTCTGACCACGTGCTGTGTTTCCTCGTGCGTTGCAGGCTGTGTGATTGATGCAGCGTACTGTAAGCAGAAGAATGGTCAGGTATTCATTTCGGAAACAAGCCAAGATTGTGTTTATATACGGTCAAGCAGAAGGAAACGGTCGAGAGGTAGCACGGCTGTACCAAAAAAAGTACCTTCTCATACACCAACCATATCACATAACGTTTCAACCCTTTTTGGGCGTTTGTGTGATCTTGAGTCCTTCTAGACAGACGTGGAGTGAGGCCGCGGACTGTGCGTACAACAGATTTGGAGGACCTGGTTCTACACGATTTTGAGACCAACCCTAGTACAATCTCCAGGCAAGGGGGCCGCCAACATGGTGTAAGCCAAAGTACGGTTGTGTGTATTCTACATGACAACCACTATTATCCCTGTCACCTGCAGTTCCGTGGAGGCCATACTGAACGTATGTTGTGACGTGGGCGGGCCGGAGTGGCCGAGCGGTTCTATGCGCTACAGTCTGGAACCGCACGAACGGTATTATCGCAAGTTCGAATCCTGCCTCGGGCATGGATGTGTGTGATGTCCTTAGGTTAGTTAGGTTTAAGTAGTTCTAAGTTCTAGGGGACTGATGACCTCAGAAGTTAAGTCCCATAGTGCTCAGAGCTATTTGAACCATTTATTTGTTGTGACGTGGATGTGATGCAGCTAAGTACTGTGTTGCGGGACAATTTGTTCTTGTATCATGTCCGGACGCATGATCACAGGACCTTTTTTCCTCCATTTCCAGTCAGGAATCAGTCCCAGTTTCTCGGTTTCATTAATGTTCACAATGTATATACGCTAATGTAACAATATGGCAGTCATAACAGTATATCAATGTAGTATAAATGTAGTAGCCGCTCGGGATTAGACGAGCGGTCTGGGGCGCTGCCGTCATAGACTGTGCGGCTGGTCCCGGCGGAGGTTCGAGTCCTCCCTCGGCCACGGGTGTGTGTGTGTGTGTGTGTGTGTGTGTGTCGTAGGATAATTTAGGTTAAGTAGTGTGTAAGCTTAGGGACTGAAGAACTTAGCAGTTAAGTTCCATACGATTTCACACAAATTTGAATTTTTTTAAATAAATGTAGTAATTACCGTGTCTTCAGTTTATTAAACAGTGGTATTGAGCCGAGCTGCGGCTCGCGTGGGTGCTGTTTGCAGGTTTCCGCCCTCTGTTGGAGGCCAGACGGTATCGTTTAGTTGGCATCGTTGCAGTTGTTTGTCTTCTTCTCGTGTTGACTAGCGCCACTCGGGGTCGCGAGCGTTGCCTGTCCGCTTGTGGCAGCAGCAGTGGTTATCGATATGTAGTAACTGTTGCCCTATCTCTGGGGCGACGTCGTTGTTTTTCCTGGTTGTTCAAATGGTTCAAATGGCTCTGAGCACTATGCGACTTAACTTCTGAGGTCATCAGTCGCCTAGAATTTAGAACTAATTAAACCTAACTAACCTAAGGACATCACACACATCCGCGCCCGAGGCAGGATTCGAACCTGCGACCGTAGCGGTCGCTTGGTTACAGACTACAGCGCCTAGAATCGCACGGCTACTCCGGCCGGCTTTCCTGGTTGTGGGAGTGGGCCAGTTCGGTTGGGGACTCAGGAGAAGCCAGGTCCGCGCAGTGCCAGAACACGCCGGGACCGCTGTCGGCACGCATGGACTGCCGGATGGAAGGGCTGTGGTCACGAGGGTGTACGACCTCGTCGTAAACCGGATACAGCAAACTTTAAGTTGCTTGCATTTCAATCTAAGTACAGAAACCTCCACCACTGTGATATCTTACGATTCCCCAATGCCTTGGTTTCGTGTTGCTGCTCGTGGTGTCATCGAGGCGAAGAGCAGCGAGTGGAGTGCTTGGGGAATGCAGATCTGATTAGCTTTGTTCGACTTCTTATTACTATTTACTGCGTTCAGCTTGTTACAATTTGTTAAGTTCAATTATCGGTAATATTTCTTGGCAGGTGGCCGCTAACGCCCTGGGGGGTAGTGTACGTAACGACAGTGTACGTTTCCTCGCCCTACCTCTGCTCTCCAGTGAGGAGTATAGTTTTGACAGGTTTCTTGATTGTACTTGATTGATTGATTGGTGATTCTGTAACGCCGGAAATGCATATCCTTCAATTTCCATCTATTGCACTGCATTTTTTTTCCTTATTTTGCTACCTGAAGATATAACATTTCTGTGTCTTTGTATATTGTAATTGTTTTACTATTTGTATATGTTTATGCATTTATGTCGATGTACAATTGGTTTGTTTTGTAAATATTATTTGTAATTTTACACTGGGTCTAGCCTAGGGAAAACTATGCTATCGAACGATTACATCGATAGGTCGTGTGGAGAACCGAAGTGTTTAGGATCTTTGGTAGTGTTAACTCCGCCGCATGGAGCGCGGGCAGAGCAGAGAGAGTCTGGCTGGGGTGGTGAAGTGGAGCAGGTGTGTTGTGTGAAGCTCCCTCGAGTTGCCGCGCTTTCGGGGTTTGGCAGCATGTTATTGCGCTCGACTTGCGATGATAGTTTCTGACATGGTGTCACAGACGGGAAGCATTAGCTGGCGAACATCAAGAGCCCGTATCGTCTGGTGACCGTGTCGAGAAGAAGTCCCGCCAACATCCAGCTTCTGCAACAGCGAAGGCAGACAATGAGTGACTGTCGCCACCTCCTCGATCGACGGCTTCAAACCTTCAATCAACCAACAAGGAAGCCTGGAAGCACGTAAAGTTATAGAACTGTATGGCAGACCTCAGCTTTTCAAACTTTTAAAATTGTTGCATCACAAAATTATAGCAACTTAGCATGAACGTTTGTTGCTCATTGTCCCAATTGCATTACCAAGCAGGGTCCCTTCCTTTTCCGGAATGAGTCCGAGTGTCATTGAAATTCAAACGCCAGCATCATTCGATTTGACTGCTTTAATTTCAAAGTTCAGTTAAGGTATTCATAGCTGGCCACAATATTTAGATTACACAAGCACAAATTAAGAGTGCGAGTTTTGTTACCGTATATTAGCTTACCTGTGACTGCAGCTCAGTTTGGTACGTACTAAATTTTACTATTGTTAATTGTTCAGAATCATTTAAGTCAAGTTCAAAGTTAAATCTCATATTTCTAAATTGCGTAGATTCAAGTAGCTTTTGAAATGATTGTTGAGGTAGTCCAAGACTAACTGTATTTTACTGAATTTAGATGTGCTTCAGAAAGAAAGCTCACTATTAACTTCAGTCACTAAATTAACTTTCAATTTTCTGGTTTTATTAATTCTTTTGCTAAATTAAATCAGAGTGTAGCGAAATTTATTACTTCGCACAAACTTTCAGTTTTCACACTACACGTGTCAACCTTCAGTTGCCACGCTTCTGGTACTAATTGTAGGTGTAATAACCTTTCTTTTTCAGTTACTATAGTAATTGTCCATAGGACAGCCGGCCGATGTGGCCAAGCGGTTAAAGGCGCTACAGTCTGGAACCGCGTGACCGCTACGGTCGCAGGTTCGAATCCTGCCTCGGGCATGGATGTGTGTGATGTCCTTAGGTTAGTTAGGTTTAAGTAGTTCTAAGTTCTAGGGGACTGATGACCTTAGCAGTTAAGTCCCATAGTGCTCAGAGCCATTTGAACCATTTTTTTCCATAGGACTGGCGACTGTAATTTCCCCCAAATCTCAAATATCTAATTACCGCTAGTTAATTGTTAACGTAATGGCCGCACATTTACTTTCTTTATTAACTGTACCCCTTTACAAAATTAATTTCCACCAGTTTCATTGGCATTTTTCCTTTCATTTAGATGTAACCCTTTCCTCCCTCTTTACCGACAGATTAACTTCGGTGACGATTGCTTTTCCCAAATTTCCATTAGGTACGCGGTTTAATTTTTCACTGTCATTAAGGCCGATAAGCAAGGGGGAGGTTACAATTATTCTACTGTGGTGGTAGTGATTCCTTTCTCGTTTCGGGCTCTCTAAACACAATAATCTGGGGACGTAGTGAAGACTGCAGGTTCCGTATTTGGCGTATTGTACCATCGTTGCATTTGGTTTATCGGACGTCAGGTAGCTTCGGCAAGATTATCATTAGTCATTTTGGACTACCACTAGTCTGCGTTACCATCTTCTGAAGTGAATGCAACTCTTGGCTGTCTATCTCATCGCTCGCGAAAGTGTATGTTGCCGGACTCTCTCAGAGGTCGATTCCTAGAGCACCATCTGTGGCCTCTTGATTCTTGTAAGACATGTGTGTTCTAAAAGGTCTGATGGCCAGTAGTTCAGTGTAACGCTCCTTCACCCCACGCCTTCTGCCGGTGTACCTGCCTCATTACCCTTTAAGGAACTTATGTGCTGGTTCTTGTGTTTTATGATTGTATTATTTATTATAGTACCTTGTAATGCCTACATTTAATGTTGTATACGTCTAGTTAATAGTTCTGATCGCCTTCTGGAACAAATGTAGCAGTTTAGTGTTCAGTGGATATTAAGGTTTGTGTTACAAAGTTTACCATCATCTTATTTCATCCGTTTGGTGATCAGTTGCTTGTTAGTTTAATTAACCTTTGCTATTGTATTTGCTGTTTTACAGCAGGTTTCTAATTTTTTTATATTATTGCCGTTCCTGGCGTATAAGGTCTTCAGTCTTGATTGTGGTCATTTGCCTTAAAATTCTAATTTGGTATTTGTATTTTAGCAGGAAGCCTTAAATCTTATTTACTCCTGGCGTCTAATGCTTTCTACTGTGTTTGTGGCACCTTGCCTTTAATATTTCAATACCTGAAATTCGTAAGTTGCAGCGAGTTTTAAACAATTCTTATTTTATTGCCATTTCTGGCATGTAAGGCCTTCTGCCCAGATCACAGTGGCTTGCCTTTAAAACACGATATGCTGTATCTGTAGTTAATGGTGATTTGTTAAATTGTAACTCACTGAAAAGACTATTATTTAAACAGTTGCTAATTCCTTCATTAATAACGTGTGGTATGTTTATTTATTGTTGAGTCTGGAACTGCTGGTTTAAAATAAATTGTGTGTAACTGTAATAGGCAACCAATAGTAACTGATTACAGCCCAGTCCACAGTCGTAATCGAATCCTGCCTTCCCTTGACTACCAGGTTTCAAGAATTATAACCGACTTTTACATACAATGCAGACTGCAGTTTAGTAATAGAATTAGTGTAGACTGACGTCTACGTTATCACTATATTAGTTGTAGAGCACAAAGGCGATCACATTTAACTACAGAATGTAATGTCACTACTCTAGAGACGTGACATACATGCAGGATGGAAAGGCTGAGACACAGGGTGACAGTTACTAAATTATATTAAAAATGTAAATTAATTGGATCCTACGGCGTGGACGCTCTTTATTCGACATCTCAACTTCACTACAGATCTTCGGATTTACGTTGCCGGCCGCTGTGGCCGTGCGGTTTCGGCGCTTCAGCCTGGAACCGCGCGACCGCTACGTCGCAGGTTCGAATCCTGCCTTGGGCATGGATGTGTGTGATGTCCTTAGGTTAGTTAGGTTTAAGTAGTTCTAAGTTCTAGGGGACTGATGACCTCAGACGTTAAGTCCCATAGTGCTCAGAGCCATTTGAACCATCTTCGGATTTAGGCTATGACATGTCCGATAAGCCCGCCATCTTGGCGATGATGCGGCGGAGACGAACAGAGAAATTCTGCATGTCGGAACGTCGATGGTGTCGATGACCTCCTGAATGGCTTTTTTCGACTCAGCAATGGTTTTGGGGCTATTACTATATACTACAGCTCCCCAAAAAGGAGTCGCTTGAGTGCAGAACCGGAGAATATGGCGGCCAATAGATGCTCATGCCACTTCCCTCTGGGTACCCCAGAGCCGCAATGCGGCCTTCAAAGTACTCCTGCCGGACATCAAACACTCTCCAGCTTCGATGGGATCGATCTCTGCCATGCACGAACCACAACGTGTCGAAATCATGGTCACTTTGGATAATGGGAAAGAAATCGACTTCCAAAACCTTCACGTACCGTTCGGTAGTCATTGGGGAATATCGTACCGATTATTCCGTGACAGGACAATGCACGCCACACAGTCACCTGTTGAGGGTGAAGAGACATTTCGATCGCGAAATGCGGATTCTCATTCCCCCAAATGCGGCAAATTTTGCTTATTGACGATCCCATCCAAATGAAAGTGGGCTTCGTCGCTAAACCAAATCATGCCTGCATATACTAATTCCCATATGCCCCACGGCCAGCCGTGCAGTTTGAACGTCCTAACGCAAACTGTTCAGAAGTTAAGAAGATTTTATTTCATATAGTTCAATAATAGTCACCCAGTATACACATAATTATATTTTCATACACATAAGTATATTTTCACGGGCAGAATGAATGATATACATACGGTATATTGGTACGTAATTCTAGCAAAATGTCAGATCTTTTTCTTTTCTTTTTTTTTTTTTTTAATTATAATTATGACTTCTGAAGATGGCCAGATTTTGGCCGAAACCATTCACGTTCAAATGTGTATTACTGTGCCAGCTTTTACAGAAAATACAATAAATGTTTAATTTTATTGTGTTAGTCCAAGAAATCGTCATGAGTTTTACCTCAGCAGTAACAAACACATTTTCTTTGCGGTTTATCTTATTAAATTTTTTGTCAGCTGCTGACCTAGGTCGTGTGTACAAGAGTGCGCTTCGCAGTGTCCACGTTTCGGTTTTACTTGCCAATACTTCGCTGCCAGTTGGCACGTTGGGCTCAGTGGGACAATCAAGAGAGCAACTGCGGTCCATGTGTTAATTAGAGCGAGAATTAAAGGAGACCGCTTGGTGTGTCTGTCGTAATGGGCGAGCTGTGTTAGCCTCTAATGGCTCGTGTCGGGGGCCGCCGACTGACGTTGCGGCCGCGGCCAGACTGCCCTGGCGTCTATCGACTATCGACTATCGGTCACCGGCGCCTCTGGAAGGCGTCGACCTTCGCAACCGGCTGATTGAGTGTTGTTAGAGGCGCGGTCGCGCCAGCTACGAAATGGCTGGCAGCAGCATCATTACTGCACGAGCAGCGATCGACAGTGGTGGCTCGGGGCATTTTGTTGAGCGACATGAGCGTTGGAAAGCATGTAAAGCTATTCTAAAAACTTTCGAATAGGACACTGTTTATGGTGAAGTAAACTGCTATAACTCATCGAAGTAACGGTGTGCAGACGTTAAATCGTATGGCTCTGTCAACAGCAGCTAAAATAGCAGCGATGGAAAAACCGATCGGTTAAAATGGATGCCGTTATTTTAGTTCTGAATAACCGGTATTTTTGGTATTTTTTTGGAATCGATAATTTTAATTTTTTACTGATAACCGGGTAAAAAAGCCGAAAACTCTATTAGCCATAGAAGCAAAATAAAATTTTTAGTTTTTAAATAAAGCTTTTTTAAAAATGAGTAATTTTTATTCGTAAAATTTCCTCTGTTTTGAAATATTTCTTTTTTATGGAAGACAGGCATAGCGATCGGTGCAATTTTGATTACAATGTCGACAGAAAAAAGATAGAAACACGCAGCATAAGAACTGGTGCAGCATTTCTGAGACAATAACGTACCTCCTACCACATGGCGTAGCCTATTAGATGGTACGCATGTGCATGCGGTGTGTTGTCCTCGAACATCGATTGTTTTGCCGAATAGCACCATCCCCATTCCAGAAGTGTTTTATGAAGTGCAGTATCAGTCATGTATATAATGCTCCAGTTGCTTTAAAAGATTAGATATGGGAGTTACCACAACACATTGGCGACCTCGTATAAGGAAAAAATCTAGAGTAAGATGATATATCGCCAGACTCACATATTCTACACACCAACGTGAATAGTCGTTTTGTTGCCACTTCCCCCAATGATTTTAGAAATTCTGATGGAATGTTATCTATCCCTTGTGCCTTATTTGACCGTAAGTCCTCCAAAGCTCTTTTAAATTCCGATTCTAATACTGGATCCCCTATCTCTTCTAAATCGACTCCTGTTTCTTCTTCTATCACATCAGACAAATCTTCACCCTCATAGAGGCTTTCAATGTATTCTTTCCACCTATCTGCTCTCTCCTCTGCATTTAACAGTGGAATTCCCATTGCACTCTTAATGTTACCACAGTTGCTTTTAATGTCACCAAAGGTTGTTTTGACTTTCCTGTATGCTGAGTCTGTCCTTCCGATAATCATATCTTTTTAGATGTCTTCACGTTTTTCCTGCAGCCATTTCGTCTTAGCTTCCCTGCACTTGCTATTTATTTCATTCCTCAGCGACTTGTATTTCTGTATTCCCGATTTTCCCGGAACATGTTTGTACTTCCTCCTTTCATCAATCAACTGAAGTATTTCTTCTGTTACCCATGGTTTCTTCGCAGCTACCTTCTTTGTACCTATGTTTTCCTTCCCGAATTCTGTGATGGCCCTTTTTAGAGATGTCCATTCCTCTTCAACTGTACTGCCTACTGCGCTATTCCTTATTGCTGTATCTATAGCGTTAGAGAACTTCAAACGTATCTCATCATTCCTTAGTATTTCCGTATGCCACTTCTTTGCGTATTGATTCTTCCTAACAAATGTCTTGAACTTCAGACTACTCTTCATCACTACTATATTGTGATCTGAGTCTATATCTGCTCCTGGGCACGCCTTACAATCCAGTATCTGATTTCGGAGTCTCTGTCTGAACATGATGTAATCTAATTGAAATCTTCCCGTATCTCCCGGCCTTTTCCAAGTATACCTCCTCCTCTTGTGATTCTTGAACAGGGTATTCGCTATTACTAGCTGAAACTTGTTACAGAACTCAATTAGGCTTTCTCCTCTATCATTCCTTGTCCAAAGCCCATATTCTGCTGTAACCTTTTCTTCTACTCCTTCCTCTACAACTGCATTTCAGTCGCCCATGACTATTTGATTTTCGTCGCCCTTGACATACTGCATTACCCTTTCAATATCCTCATACACTTTCTCTATCCGTTCATCTTCAGCTTGCGACGTCGGCATGTATACCTGAACTATCGTTGTCTGTGTTGGTCTGCTGTCGGTTCTGATTAGAACAACCCGGTCACTGAACTGTTCACAGTAACACACCCTATGCCCTACCTTCCTATTCATAACGAATCCTACACCTGTTATACCATTTTCTGTTCCTGTTGATATTACCCGATACTCATCTGACCAGAAATCCTTGTCTTCCTTCCACTTCACTTCACTAACCCCTACGATATCTAGATTGAGCCTTTACATTTCCCTTTTCAGATTTTCTAGTTTCCCTACCACGTTCAAGCTTCTGACATTCCACGCCCCGACTCGTAGAACGTTATCCTTTCGTAGATTATTCAATCTTTTTCTCATGGTAACCTCCCCGTTGGCAGTCCCCTCCCGGAGTTCCGAATGGGGGACTATTCCGGAAACTTTTGCCAATGGAGAGATCATCATGACACTTCTTCAATTACAGGCCACATGTCCTGTGGATACACGTTACGTGTCTTTAATGCAGTGGTTTCCATTGCCTTCTGCATCCTCATGTCGTTGATCATTGCTGATTCTTCCGCCTTTAGGGGCAATTTCCCACTCCTAGGACAAGAGAGTGCCCTGAACCTCTATCCGCTCCTCCGCCCTCTTTGACAAGGCCATTGGCAGAATAAGGCTGACTTCTTATGCCGGAAGTCTTCGGCCACCAATGCTGATTATTTATCAAAAATTAGGCAGTGGCGGGGATCTAACACGGGACCGAAGACGTTTTGGTTATGAATAAAAGACGCTACCCCTTTTTTTCTCCATCCACTTTTTTATCCATCCTTTTCTTCCAGCAATCCAATTTTTATTAACCACTTTTATTTTCTTTTTATTTATTTTTATTTTATTTTTTATTTATTTATTAATTAATTAATTTTTTATTTTTTTAGGATGGTCAGGGCGTGGTACACGCCGCACTAGCAGTGGGGTCTGTTCACGGCACTGCCAGTGCGTCGAGGCCCAAACCCCTCCCACCCCTTTTTCATGTTCCCTGTTGGGTCATAGCACTAAGTGTGCAGAAATCTTAACACAATAATCCCATTCTCCGATGTAAGAAAGACAAAGAAACCTCTTCTCTGAGTAGAAACTGAACACTGATTAAAAAAAAAAAAATGTTCCGGAAGCAAGGTAAAAGTAAATAATAATAAGGAACCAAGTGACTTTTATTTTTCTTCGTTCAAGGTGTTGTAGTGGTTTCACATATTTAACCAACACCCATTCTTTCAAAAATGATCTTCAGCATGTTGCCATAGTGCTTCTTGTGGTTGCGATACGTGCTGATTTTTGCATATTCACACTTCATGTAAACGCGTAATTCTATCTCATTGTCCGACCCAAGTGTGTGGATGACATAACTAACATATTTTCCCAGTAACCAGCTAATGGCGTTGGTTTTTAATTTCGGAATGTCATGTCCGGTCTCAGGTGGAGCGATGGCGTTATATATTGCGTAGAGGATCTGGTGAGAAAGGCGATTTGTTGCCTGATCCAATTCCAGTTATGCACTTGCCACCACAGGTGAATCTGTGGCTGAGTGTATCCACCAGATTGCAGTTTCCACAAAGGTGTGTCTGGTTTAAACCGATCCCATATAGTCTCTCGTTGGTGCTGATGACATTATTAACTGTTTTGTACCATGCGGAAATAGCGTGTGTAGATAGCCCGGCATAGGTGATGTTCCGCCATACTGCTTTCCTGTCACAATTTGGGAATTTCGTTTCAATTTTGTTTCTACCCTCATTTAACTTCCTTTCAAGTATGATGTCGCGCGCTGTGATACGTGTGTTGCTTCTGATTTCGTCTCTAAGATAACTTGCTTCGAGGAAAAAGTTCCACACACACTGCAGACGGGCATTAATCCTTCGCACATCAATCGGTGCTTGCAGGCTATGGGGTGTCACAACCTCAAAGAGCTTTGCGGTTATACATTGTGGAAGTTCTCTGAGTATATGGAAAGTCCGTTTGAGGAGCAGAGCAGACGCTTTATTGCGAATATCCACCAAACCGAGGCCCCTGTTTCTGACATCCAGTACAACCGTAGTCGCACCAACCCTGAATATGTCTCATCGCCATAAATAATTGGTAACAGTGGACTTGATCCCTTTCGCTACTAGTTTAGGGATTGGAAATTGAAATATGCTTTAGACAAAACGCAGGAGTTGATGAATCTGACATTTTGCACCAGGTCCATAGTTCGATGTATGTTCTCCATTACAGCACCATGAACTTTCCTCCTAGTTCCCGTCCAGTTAAAAACAGTCATCCGCATCGGACGTGCCATTAAGGTTATTCCCAAAGTTTTATGTTTGTTGTCTTGTTTTGCCCATGCCAGTCGAAGGTGATCTAGGCCCCGTAGATTCAATATTTGACTTTTGTTTTCATTTGCTGTCGCTTCCGACGCTATACAATACCTTTGGATTTCTCTTTCCAGTGTAACTGTCTCCTCCTTATTCCTTATTACAACGGCCGCGTCATCAGCATAAGCTCGTATGACAGTTTTCTCACCACTCAATGTTATTCCTGTTAATCTTGCGTGGACAGTGCGGAGGAAGGGCTCTAAAGATACGGAAAATAAAACCCCTCGCTTTACCTGTATGGGTTTAGATGTTTGGCCATTGATTGCTATTTTCGCATTTGTACCTGCTGCAATATTTCTTAGCATGTTCACAATCTGGGGGTGGAAAGCCATTCTTGACAGCGTCGCAAAGAGGTATCTATGACTAACGCGGTCAAAAGCTTTGTTGAAATCTATAAAGATTAACGCACATTTTATACTTGTCACTGAGGTAATTGCAATGACGTCTCTGTATGCAGATAGACTTTCGAATATCGTTCTGGTCTGAGAACAAGATTGGTGATGACTCAATATTTTGTTGGAAAAGGCAGAGCGTCTTTTGTTGATAATACGCGAAATTATTTTGTAATCGGAATTTAGTAGCGAAAGAGGCCGAAAATTGTTTAAGTTGGTTTTGCCGTTACTCTTAGGAATCAGTACTATTTTACTTTCCTTAAACTCTGCAGGGACCGGTTTTCCGTTCAGAACCTCATTTGCCGTGGAAGTGATCTTGTCCACAATTATAGACCAGTAGCGGGCATAAAACTCCACAGGGAGGCCATCAAGTCCCGGAGATTTGTTGAGAGGTGAGTTACGCACTGCCTCATGCACTTCATCTTTAGTAATAGGTGACAGGATGTCAGCGTTGTCTGTTCCCGAAAATTGTGGACCTAAAATAGTGAGAAAGTCCTCTAGAGCTGCATCTTCCACTGTGGTAGGGGCATATAAGGTTTCATAGTACCCGTGGACTTCGTCCAGTATTTGTTTCTGGCATGTGAGCCTCGTACCAGTATGCGTGTGGACTTCATCAATTAAAGTTAGACGTCTGTTTTTAGCATGCCGCACCAAGTGATACAGAGAAGCTGTATCATCTGCTACGACTGATGTGGCTTTCGATTTAATTTTGAGTCCCTCCATCTGTTGCCCTTTAATGCTTAATAACTTGGCTTTTATTTTTTTGATATCATTCAGACGAATTACGTCATCATGGGCCTGTTGATATAAGTCTCTTAAAACTTTATAATAAAACTCCATTGTATTCCTCAACTCCCTGTGCCTCGCTGCACTATACTGCATGACAACTTTCCGCAGCCTTGGTTTAGCCCTCCTTGTCCACCAGTCAATGACTGTTGGGTGCTGTCTACTGTGCGGAGGCACATAGTCCACGCAAACCTTATTTCCTGTTCCAGTTCTTCGTCAGTTAAAACAGAGATATTTAAGTTCCATTGGCCTCTGAATCGACGGATTGGCTGTACACTTAGATTAAAGCAAGTTAAAAGTGTACTGTGATCGCTAAAATACATGGGTATAGTCTCAACGTTTAATAAATAATTTTGCAAATTTGGTGACACGTAAATTCTATCTAGTCTGCTGCGGGAGTGGCTAGTTATATACGTGAACCCGACTGACGTCGGGTGCTGAAGTTCCCACACATCCTTAAGGTGTAGATCACTTACTAACTTTTTTAACTGTGGCGAGTAGTTGAAGTTGGGTTGTTGATCTTTCTGGTTTAAAACACAGTTAAAATCTCCAACTAGTATAAGAGAACACGGATTTTTCCTCAATAAATAAATCAGTTCATCTTGAAAAAACTTCGCACGATCCAATTTGTGGGAAGTTCCTGATGGGGCGTAAAGGTTAAGCACTGTCACATCGAAAATTTTTATGCCTATGGCTCTTCCTGATTCTAGTCGTTCGATTTCAGTCACCGGAATGCCTTCCCTTATAAGAATGGCTGTACCGATATTGGCTTCCGTAGAAACATTAACAATTTCAAAAAAGCCTGGGATCCGAAATTCCGTTATCGCGACTTCATGTAGCAACGCGATATCTGTTCCAGACTGGTACAAGAATTCTTTTAGTGCTGCCAATTTCAAGGGTGACTGTATTTTATTAATGTTAATAGTAGTAATGCTATAAGCTTGCAGCACAGACATACCGGAAGAAGCTATTTGGGATGAGGTTCGGTATGATTGTAGCAGCAAATGTGCTTCCCTAGAAGGCACGATCTTTACAAGCTGTGTGCCCATTACATGTACTAACTTCCTAAAAAAATTTGCACTGCTTTTAAACAAAGAGCTTGAGAAGAAAAGTATCCTGAAATCCTGAGAATGCTTTGCTATAAGTCACTGTGGCCATTCTCTTTCTCCTCGTCAGTGTTGGCCCTGAAGACTTCATATTTAATATTCTTTTTCTTGATGTCTTTCTTCTCTGGTGTGGCTTTCGCTTGCAGAAAATCGGTTACCTTAGAAACCGGTTGTTTTGAGCGGTTAACACTCATGTTAAACTGACGTGGAAAAAATAAACTTACGTAACCGAAAACCGATTTTTTCTGCGATAACCGCCATCCCTAAGACGTAATCTCTAGCAAAGTGTAAGGTTATCGCTCAGCAATCGATATACTCCTGTGAATCTCAGAATAACCTGTATTGGATGAGCTTACCTATAAACAAATCGCCCCTCACTGGATCACGTGAGATTAACTAGAGGCGTCGTGCAATGGATAACTTAATGAATTGAATTAATTAAACTGGCGGTGCACTAACATGCATGAAACATGGGTGCCGTAACTCACAAAGATGGGGAATCGATCAAAATACTGAATGAAACAACGGTCATTACAAAATCCTATTTATTACAAGTCCCTACAGACCTCAAATTAAACTCAGATGCACAAACACGGTTTACAAATGCGTTCACTAAATATTGACAAGGGTTGTAATGGAATTGAAATGTCAACAACAAGGCGAAGACCGAAAAGTGATTTTGAGGCGAGCACGCTTGCAGAAAAAAGTACGTTCGTGGAAGTTGCACAGTGGTTGCTAGATGTTAAACAAAGAGAAAAGGAAAAACTACAAAAAGAATCATATGTGCACCTGCTGTCTTAAATGACAGCATACTTGAATCAAAAATTTGAAAATCGTAATACGAATCACAAATTCTTGTGTACATCCTATAACTCACATTGCGTATCCTGTGACTTCTCAGCTTACTTACGAGTGGCAGTGAAGAGTTGCGATTGCAGCCGCAAAACTATAAATAATTTTAGTCTGCGTTGAAGGCTGCTCTCCCCCAGAGCACAGAATCGAAGTTCCTCTCTCACGTTTCACCATTGAAGGTATTCAGCACAGAGTCCTTCGGTAAGGCGAACAAATGAGCAAAAGACTGGCACCTACACTGAAGCAACACTCTATGTGAGACATTGATATGTGCATTCCTGTGATCATCAATGACAGTGATTCTTCTTAGTCGTGACCAGTCGGATCGGTTGTAATAGGGCAGCCATACTCACTCTTAATGTAGTTAGCCAGTCGTGGAGGTTTTCAATTCTGGAGCTCAGAAACAGGCAACCTCTGACTCCCACTATCTGTCTTATTTCGTGTTTCAGCTACTTAAGCTTTCCCTATATATACAAACAAAAGCGAGATCTGTTCCCCAACTTCAAATGTGATTTATGCGAGTTATGACTATAAAATAACGAACCTCTTACTTTAAAACATTTTATTTCAAAATATGCAAATTTTTTGTTTCTCAATGTACTCTCCTCCTCTATCCCTACAACGCTCCATGCAAATTTTCAGTTGCTGAAAACTGTGCTGGAATTCTTCCTCTGTGAGCTCCTTGATTACGCATGGTGCTTTTTCTTTTACTGCTTCCACAGACTGAAGTCTTTTTCCTTTTAATGCAGATCTAACGTTGGGGAGAAGATAAGTCGCACGGTGCTAGATAAGGCAAATAATGTCGATGGTCTAACACTGAGATGGTGCATTTCGCTAGAAACATGTTAGCAGACAATGCAGTCCACGTAATCTCGATAGAGAACCCATTAGTTGTCCTGACACAATACTGTTCTTTTTTTCTTATTTTCTCTTTGAGTTGAGCAAGAAACTCAAGGTAACGATTTTGCTTAATAATTTGACCGTCAGGAATCCGGTGAAGGTACGCAATTCCATGAATATCGGGAACAACAATCATCATCACTTTGAATCTTGATTTGATTACTTGAGCTTTTTCGCTCTGGGCTTCTTTTTGTAAGATAGTGAGAATTTTCGGCAACAGTTTACAACATACCTATCTCATATTAAATTGTTTATGAAAAACATGCGTTATGCTTTCTTTGTTAATTCCTAAGGTTTAAACAATGTCACATACTCGGCCGATGGGCAGATTGAATCACATTTCCTAAGTTTTCGATATTTTCATCCGTTTTTCTTGTTGAAGGGCTTCCTTTGATGTGACTCACATTCTGCTTCTTCTCTGTCATCTTCGAAGCGCTTGAACCACTAAAAAACCGTTGCTCATAATATGTAGTCTTCGTCATACACTTCTTTTAGTAATAAATAGATTTCAGTACCAGTTTTCTTGAGTTATATGTGGAACTTCACGACAATTCTTTGCTCTATTGTTATACTTACATTCTTTGCGGCAAAAGAAATTAACCGCTATTACACGGAGGCCCCGGCTTCAGCAGTTTTTCTACGGACACCAGAGATACTGCGTCCGACTGAGAAGGCTTCACGCTTTACAACTATTGGTACTTCATCTTTGGTACATGTGTACTTATTCTGTAACAGTTTCAATCCCGTTGTCTTATAGCCAAACCTCGTATTAGCCAGTGGTAGTTGCTCTTACTGTTTCTTAGCAGAGTCAATAATATTAAGTATTTAAGTATTAAAAGCAAGTATTACAACTACCGTTCACTGTTCTCAATTACTTTCGCTGAAGGCCATATTTTTATCATGATTTTTCCTTGATGACCGATTTTTATAGGATAACATCATTTTTCCTCTGGTTGGCATGTGGTTGTAGTGTGAAGTATTTTTGCTTTCACATTCATATACAGTTTCGATCTACGCTAAGGAAACCCAAGAGAAGCCTATCACTTTTAGATACATACTTGTTAGGTTCATCCTAATTTCGTAATTGAAGCTCAAGGTCGTTAATATTACAATTTTGTTACACAGAGGGTAAGCATGTTACCATTAATGGGTTTTGTTTAAACAGATTATTACAGCAAGTTTTGTCACTGGCAGCACGTTAATTATTGTATATGGAATTGAGACTGTCAGTTCAAATATACAATATGTGTTTTCCACGTAACAGAGTTGTGCTTCACTTGATTAGTGGTCATTTTTTAAAGATGAATGGAGGTGAAGACGTATTATTTACAGTGTAAAGAAGGGGATATAAGTTTTATAGTGGGAAACTCACTGCTGGTACTGATGTCAACGAGGACTGTCAGTGAGGTTGTTGACGAAGAGGTCGATAGAGCCGGCCGCGGTGGTCTTGCGGTTGTAGGCGCTCAGTCCGGAACCGCGGGACTGCTGCGGTCGCAGGTTCAAATCCTGCCTCGGGCACGGATGTGTGTGATGTCCTTAGGTTAGTTAGGTTTAATTAGTTCTACGTCCTAGGCGACTGATGACCTCAGAAGATAAATTGTATAGTGCTCAGAGCCATTTCAACCATTTTTAGGTCGATAGAGTTGTCGGTTGTGTCAGTGCACTGGTGGTAAATTCCAATGGGATCAAGCTGCTGAGGTCATTGGCCCCTTATTCACTACTTAATCTAACTTAAATTTACGTACGTTAAGGAAAAAATGCACTCACCCATCCTGAGCGAGTACTCGAACCTCCGACAGAGGGAGCCGTGCTAACCGTGGCAAGGCGCCCAAGACCACGCGGCTACCAAGTGCGGCACCAGTGTAGTATATTAGTCAACATTGTGTTGTCTTCGGCGCAACAAGGACACTAACGATGGTAGAAGGCACAGCTCTTGGGTGATGCCTTCCAGCAACCGATGTAGAACACATGTAACAGTCAAATAAAAATCAGAGGCAGGAAATCAGGAATAAACTTCATGAAAATGAACGGGTTAAAACATTTCGTTTATGCCATCGAGTGAGCAGAGCCATTTTATTTGATTAATATTCATCCGTCTGAAATTGGCGTTCAAGACCTCCACTCCTGACAAGATGTCAGGCCCTCTGGCCTCGTCAAATACTTATTAAATGCAATCGAACAGACTATCTTGCATTTCTAAGATCTGAATTTGCATGTACGTAAATTAATGTCATTTCGCTACCGTACTACACATTCATGCAAAGCAGGTGATCGGGCGTTATGTACCAGCACGTACATGAACAAGAATCGGAAACATGTATATCTTAATTTTGTTTATTTCGTGTAGGAGAGGAGCGGGAACTTTTGGGGCGTGAGGAGGCTAACTGCTCACAGTAGCACGAGACGGGGGGGCATCCAGTCACTGGGAATCGCAGACGGACTCCCGAAGCCTAGCAGGCCGCTATTTCTTTTGATGTCGGATTTTAGGAGCCAGAGCGACGGAGTTCCCTATTTTTACAATAGCTGGGGGCAGTTTTCTTACGAAAGGCTCATGTTTTGGTCAGGAACGCGCCAGCTTGGCGCCACAGCGGTGCCATTGTCTGGGATTTTTTAGAGAAATGGTCGCCATGCTCCGCGGAAAGCTGACAGAACGGCGTCACATATCGGACCCCAATTCTCATATTCTGTAGGCGCCCGCTGCCAGGAATATTAAAGCACAATGTCCTAGTGGAGGCAATGATAGGCTGCTCGACTGTTACCTGAGCACATGTCTGTAGTCACCATTGGGAATTGGTGGGAAGGAATGCTATTGGCACCTAGGATGACGGAGTATGGTAGTGTGAGAATAGACGAAATTGTAGCGCAAGCAGAGCGGTCTCTCTGTGGGCGTGGGGCGGAAGGAAATTGAAAGTGGTTGTTCCTGGCCGCTAGATTCTTTGCTATCGTAGCTGTAGCATTATTTCATTCGCAGTTTCACTTGTAGGGCCACCCGAACAAACAATATCTTTTGCGGTCATCCTTCGAACTGTCTCCAAGGCGGAGCCCCATCTCCATGCAGCAAGGCCGACTACGAGTAGTAGCCGTCAGTTCGCCACCTCGCGCCGTACTACCGGTAAAACATGAATCTCCGGCTTATAGGGTTTCAGTTGATTTTTCAGCTGCCACAAAATTCGAACTGAGGTTTCTCAGCGGTTGCATCCGTTAACACCATTTTGCCTTCTTCGGTGATACAGTGGTACTGGGTCCGACTATCAGCTTGTTTATTGATTTTATACATTTCACTTACTGTATTTCCTCCCACTTCCGCTAGTGGAGAAGTACACTAGACTGCATGCAGTGTCGCTTGTACTAGGTTTTTGCCAACACTTCTATCAAGTGACGGCTACTTACATATTTCTTTTTTGCTAATATACACGTCTGTTCCTTAATTCATGATCAATTTTGTGTTCCATTTAAAGAAAACACATTCATCTGTTAAAAAGTCATACTTACGAGAATCCTTTCCCGCCACCATTTTTTGAGGGGATATTTCATCAATTACTTTAATGAATAAATTATATGAGAAACTAGCCACCCCATAGGATTTTTATCAGGACCATTATAAGATTGCGTTACAAAGATTGTGCATATTCATTATAAACGCAGTGAGGTCCTATTTGCACGATATTGTAAGTCTATCTCCTAACTTCCATATCAGTTAAGAGTCCAACGATAGAAAACACGAGGCTAATTTGCAACATAAATTGAGGGCATAGTTCAATTGCTATTGAACAGTTTGTAATAATACTCACAAATCTGTCCTAATAATCACATTTCTGTTCATGCATCTACGGCACAATCACTAATCCGCTTTTGTAGAGCACTACAAAGAATTTTGCATAGGAAAACTTTTTAAACCAGCAACACACCGCATTGCTGCTGTGTCTACAATACTGTCTCAGCCGATGCAGTACGACTGGATACAGTGGTGAGCTTTACTGTAGTTTACGCACATCTAAATGCTTACCATTCTTCATGACACGTCATTATTCTGTATTCATGATAGGATATAGTGTCTTAGACTAGAAAATCAGTTAACATCGGCACATGTGAGGGCCAGTGTAAGTGATTATGATTCTGGGTTTGAGTACGCAAATTCTTCCATACCGGTTTCCTTTAACATGCAGCTTATACGTCAGTGATTCACTCCATCACAAGGAGTGGATATGGTTAACAGGTTTAAAAACGAAAAGTCAGTTCGTAGTCACAAAATCTCTTTACATTTAAATAACTGCATTCAAATCACACACGAATCCATCTTATGGGGATGAGTATTAATATTAGTGATACCTAATCAGTCGATATGCTCGATATAATCTTATTTAAACACCAGTAAACCCACGATCCTGGGATATGTCTCAGTAAGACACCCAATCCTGATACTCTTATACACGAACATTGGTTGGTAATCAGGGTAGGTATTGGCAGAGTGTATAAACGTGTCACTACTTAGCCCCATGAACACTAACAATATGTGCAAACTCATTATAGCTTTAACAACAGTAGTACCTCTCCCTAACACGAAAAGAGCAACACAGATTCGCACACTAAAGAGAACATTCGTAGCTCCAAACAATAGCGTGTTTTCATCGTTCAGAACTGAGTTAAAGTTGTAACTTTACATTCGTGGCGAGACTAGTTACACAGAACATAATGGCCAACTTCACTTTCAGGCATATGTCCAACAGAACATATCTTCCTATTATAAGGAACTGCATTTAACATTTCAACAACACAGTGTATCTGAATCACATAGCAACACTCAGTTTGCAGATATGCACAAAGAACAAACAACATATGTACTGTGGCTTCGACAGAGTCGTTCATTTTATATATAAATATCAAATTTTTTCTCAAAAAGCTATCTTGAACTGACCTTCCAATTTAATGGATATAAATATAAGAGGGAACGTACAGTATTACTGAATTAGTGTCTACAAACATATTTAAATGTTGAGCAACATCTACTTTATCGAATCTTTCTGTGGATATGTGTCTGTGTGGTTACGGCCGCTCAGGATATGAAATTAAATAGGTTTCTGGATAATTGTTTATAACTATAACAAACGGACGTATGTATAGTAATTGCAACTTTTTATTCTTTTTTCCTAACAAGGAGGATCGGTGGTGATTCCTAATAAGGACTTTATCATGAACATTGAAGTTTGTGTCCTCGATAACCATTTGTCAAAATTATATTTTGATGGCATTTGTGCCCACAGATTACTCCACGCTTTTCTGCAAACATGTTGGCATAACTGAGAAACAGATGAAGCAGAGCTGCGAGGAGAATGTGCACTCAGCACTCTTTCTACAACTACTCGAACAATATCTACTCTGGCTTATTCAAAGAAGAAAAAACAGCTTAAAATTCATATGAGACATTACATTATCCAATACATGAAGCCCTACTGGAACCTAAAATTTGCGACCTGCTTGCGTATATATCCAGCTTCGTATGAGGGTCACTCCAAAAGAAATGCACACTATTTTTTTAATATCCATCTTTTATTCTACATGTTTGAAAGTTTTAAAGTGTGTAGATACATCCTTTAGGAACAATATTTTTGCCGGCCGCGGTGGTCTAGCGGTTCTAGGCGCTCGGTCCGGAACCGCGAGACTGCTACGGTCGCAGGTTCGAATCCTGCCTCGGGCATGGATGTGTGTGATGTCCTTAGGTTAGTTAGGTTTAAGTAGTTCTAAGTTATAGGGGACTGATGACCACAGATGTTAAGTCCCATAGTGCTCAGAGCCATTTGAACCATTTTTTGAACAATGTTTTCATTTCTCCACATAATTTCCATCTCTCTCAACTGCTTTACGCCATCTTGTAACCAGCACCTGTATACCCGCACGGTAAAATTCTGGACCAACCTGTTGCAGCCACTGTTTGGCAGCGTGCACAAGGGAGTCATTATCTTCAAACCTTGTTCCACGAACAGAGTCTTTCAGTTTCCCAAAGAGATGATAGTCACATGGAGCCAGGTCAGGACTGTAAGGCAGGTGTTTCAGTGTTGTCCATCCGAATTTTGCTATCGCTTCCATGGTTTTTTGACTGACATGTGGCCGTGCATTATCGTGCGACAGCAAAACATACTGCTTTTGCCGATGTGGTCAAACACGACTCAGTCGAGTTTGAAGTTCCTTCAGTGTCGTCACATATGCATCAGAATTTATGGTGGTTCCGCTTGGCATGATGTCCACAAGCAAGAGTCCTTCGGGATCGAAAAACACCGTAGCCATAACTTTTCCAGCAGAATGTGTGGTTTTGAATTTTTTTTTTCGTGGGTGAATTTGCATGACGCCACTCCGTTGACTGCCTCTTCGTCTCTGGTGAAAAATGATGGAGCCATGTTTCATCACCTGTTACAATTATTCCAAACAATTCATCTCCACCATTCTCGTACTGTTCCAAAAGTTCGCTGCATGCCGTTTTTCTTGTTTTTTTTGTGAGTGACTGCCGCACGGGATTAGCCGAGTGGTCTTAGGCGCTGCAGTCATGGACTGTGCGGGTGGTCCCGGCGGAGGTTCGAGTCCTCCCTCGGGCATGGGTGTGGGTGTTTCTCCTTAGGATAATTTAGATTAAGTAATGTGTAAGCTTAGGGACTGAGGACATTAGCAGTTAAGTCCCATAAGATTTCACACACATCTGAACTTTTTGTTTCTGTGAGCCACTGTCAATATCCTGGGAACCCACCTGGCACAAACCTTTTTTAACGCCAACACTTTCAGTATTATGCAGACACTTCCTTCCCCTATCCCAACGTAGCGTGACAATTCGTTCACTGTGATGCGTCTGTCAGCAGGCACCAATTCGTTAACTCTCTGCACACTGGAGTGTGTGCAGTACGAAGCCTGCCGCTGAGAGGCCACTCCTCAATATTGCCTGTACCCGCTTTCATCACGTAACGAGCTTGCCCAGCGACTAACTGTACTGCGATCGACAGCAGCATATCCATACATCTTTTTCAATTTCTTGTGGATGTTTCCCACTGGCTCGTTTTTACAGCACAGGAATTCTATGACAGCACGTTGCTTCTGACGAACGTCAAGTGTAGCAGCCATCTTTAAGACATGCTGTGATGGCGTCACTCACGGGAACATGTTGAACTAGGTTTGGAAACAAGCGGGAAGGATGTATCTACACACTGTAGAACATTCACACATGCAGAATGAAAACTGTATTTTTACAAAAATACTGTGCTTTTCTTTTGGAATGACCCTCGTACGACAGTAAATGTTTCGCCGTCAATTTCAAAGAGAAAAGTGACACAATGAAGGAATAAGTACCACTCCCCATTTCTGACAATATTCATTACATCAATAGAAATGTGCATTGTGCCATGATGTGATTAAGTAAAAATAAGTCATCGTGCTGTCACTAAATTCCTCTTGACTTTGAACAACTGATCGCTAATCTCGCATTTTTTCAGGAACAAAATACAACATCTGCGCCTAATACTTGGCCGGTAGATAACCATTGAAGAAATTAATTCACTATCAACGTTAATTTCAAGTACTATCAGTTGGCTTGGAGTGGCGCAAGTAAATGTATTACGTCATTCCGGAATGAATACAAGACAATGACTGTCTCTAACAAATATTAACTCAAGTTCCTATAGCTCGGCAACAGAGTCCGTTAGTCAAGTTGCCGTCTATCCAGATGTTATCTCTCCTCCACCACTCACGCATTTCCGTCCAATTATTACGTCGTGGGTGCAGCTGGGTTGGCTGTTCGTCACCTCTTAGTTATATGTAACAATTTCTTCCAAGCAATAGTCAATAACGGGTTTTCCCCTTTTGTAGTCCTTATTCCGTCATCCAGCAAAAATTTTAGTTCATCATTTCAGTACCAATGTTTAGGCTAACACTCTTTAGATAGTAAAGAAGCGGCTACAGCAATTTACGAAGTCAAGGTCAGAGACAGGAGAATGATGTTTGGTTCTAGTGTGGAGAACATATTCACTTCTATACAATGTCACTCAGTCACACGTTTAGGTAAACCAAAAAGAACGACAAATTAGCAAATGGTAATCGATACTGATTAACATGATACAGCTTTAAAATAAAGTGTTTTATCGGGCAGTCGAAATACAAAATGCGCACCCTTCGACGCAAACTTCCTGGAGTCTGAGTTGTGTGAGGATGGATCCTGGGAAAACAGTACCGTACTGGAAGATTCAAGAATGCTCAGTCGATTTCATATCAACAGGTACAGCAGTTCGTTCAATTCAGCCTGTTTTCTTTCTCCTCCTGAATGGTGTTCACCATGTGATCACGCCAAGTTCGTCAGTTATCACCACCTGATCAGGTCTTATCCAGGCTTTCTTCTAACTTGTGTCCACCGAGATCACGCCATATGTTGTCCATGACGTTTCGGCAAACATGCTTGTTCCTTCAGGTGGTTCATGATGGCTGCTGCTTTGACGTCCTCCTTACGCTGCTCCTTACCCCTTCCCTTACCCCTCCATCACTCCGCCCCCTTCTGCTCATGAAGTCAACGCTGTGGATGGATGATGGTGCTGTTGGGGAATGGCGACACCCGGGGGTGAACTGCGAACTAAAACGATCATCAGGCTTCAGACAAATGCTGCAGTTATTCACCACACACCATTGATCTCGGGATGATCGCATGGAGACTGTTGCAAATTGCGTGGATCGACAAATTTCTCGCAGGTGAATTCATAAAAGCAGTGGACATATTTGTTGCATCCAGGTTTGGGTGTTCAGTGGTAGACCTGTCTTCATTATTTTTTGTCTGTCATGACTGCACTGAGTGGTCGAAAATCATCTCCTAATGTGCGTCATTCCATGAAATAACTCTACTTACCACGACGCGCAAACGCACGCACGATGTGAACTTGGCCTAGACGAATATAGCCCGTCCGAACTATGTGCGCCAACCATACTTTACTGTATAAGACGGAACGCTTTATTGTGCAGAACAGATTACACAGGCTTCGTACCGATATTATTTTGTGAAGTAAGCACTGAGAAAGAGAATTCCAAAAAAAGAAAATCCTTCAGATGCAGTTAGTGTATCCGGAATATTTGTATCGAAATGCGACAGAATGACATAGACAAAGCGAGTGACAAGTTCAAGAAATAAGGACTAACGAGAGCAATGAGGGAAGCGTTCTGTGACTTTGAAAGAAATTGTTTTGCAGTCGATCTAAATAAAAATCCAATGAGATTTTGGCCTTATTTAAAATTAGTAAGCAGTTCGAAACCCTCTATTCGGTCTCTCAGTGACCATTCAGGCACCGAAATGGAAGAGAACTGAGGGAAGACGGAAATACGGATTTTGTCATCCGAAATTGTTTCACCGCGGAAGATCGTAATACGACATCTCTTTCAATCTAACAAAGGTCGACACGGCAGATACAGAGGTAGCCGATCGTGGAATAGAAAAGCAGCTACTATCGATTTGTGTTGGAAGATGGCTATGAGCACTATGGGACTGAACATCTATGGTCATCAGTCCCCTAGAACTTAGAACTACTTAAACCTAACTAACCTATGGACATCACACAACGCCCAGTCATCACGAGGCAGAGAAAATCCCTGACCCCGTGTGTTGGAAGAACATCAAGACGAAATATCTGTAAGCTTCTACAAAAATTATGCGAAAGAACTTGCTCCCTTTCTAGCAGCATTTTATCGTAGATCGCTGGAGCAGCGAAGGGTATATAACGATTGGAAGAAAGCGCAGGGCAATACGGTTTTCGAGAAGGTCGCAGGACAGGAGCACATTGTAATAGGCTTACATCGTAGATGTTAATATATTGTACAATAATGGAATATTTTATGCTTAAGAAATGTTACGTTTTTGGAGAACGAAAATCTCCTCTGTGGAAATCAACATAGATTACGCAAATAGAGGTCTTGCGAAACTCAGTTCGTTCTGATCCAATACGAGATCCACAGCGCTGTAGACAACGGCCTCAGGCTACTGCCATGTCTTTTGACTTTAGGAAGGCACTTCACACGGTCTGCCCTGCTGTTTAGAGAGAAAAATAGGAGCTTACATAGTACTGCGCCAGATTTGAGACGGGGTTCAAGACTTCCTTGCAGGCAGAACTCAACATCTCGCTATTACCGAAACAAAGTCGACAGAAATAAAGGGGATTTCCTGAGTACCCCAAGTGTGGCAGGACCATTCCTGTTTACAAGGTGTTTAAATGATCAAGGTAGAAAGCGTTGCAGGTTCATTAAGTTTGTTCGCAGATGATGACGTTGTCGATAAGAAAATAGCAGTTCCAGAAGACATTTTCGATCTGTAGTAAGAGTTACAGAGGATTTATGAGTGGTTCAGGTTCTGGCAGTTAACTCTGAAAGTAAATAAAAGTAAAAACATATTGCGCATACATAGAGAATGATGAAGTGGAATGAACGCAGAAAATAAATAGAAGGTAAAGCAGATCGATAAGAGTAATAGTAAGGATATATAACTCATTCACGAACAAAGGTGCTTGTTCTATCTGTTACTTAGTGTTGTTCATAAATCTGGGAAGATGCAACGAAGAGCGGCGCGTGTCGTCACGGGATCATTTCGTCCCAGCGGGAGCTTCACAAAGAAGCTCAACAAACTCCAGTGGCAGAAGCTGCAAGTAAGACACTGTGCACCACGAAGAGATTTATTAATTAAATTTCAGGAGAGTTGTTTCCGGGAAGAGTTGGATAACATATTACCTCCTCCCATACACATCTCGCATAATTCCCACGACGGGTAAATTCGATAAATTAGAGCTAATACAGAAGCTTACAAACAGTCATTCTTCCAAAGCACCATTCGCGAGTGGAAAAGGGAAAGCGGGCGTCAGTTAATGGTATGGGAAGTACAGCTTGAGTGTTATTGATGTAGACGTAGATTAAACACTATTTTATTTTAGCTTTATTTCTCTTAGAATTCGAAACTTTTCATTCCAATTGCTGTTTCATTTGTCTTGGAATTTATAAATGTTACACACTCAGAAATGTTGGTACTGATCTTTCGGTATGGACTTCACATTGAAATTCACAGCTCAAGTAGACGTTATGGATGTGATACTAAAAACCGATTCTGAAGCAGTTTCCTTCCTGTAAATTGAGTTTAGAGCACCAACATTGTTTTTTCAAACTAATGTATTTCGTTCTTCTCGAGTGCACGTTAATGAAATAGTTAATAAAAAAATGGTTCAAATGGCTTTGAAAACTATGGGACTTAACATCTGTGGTCATCAGTCCCCTAGAACTTTAAACTAAGGACATCACACACATCCATGCCCGAGGCAGGATTCGAACCTGCGACCGTAGCAGTCGCCGGGTTACGGACTGAGCGCCTAGAACCGCTAAACCACCGCGGCCGGCCTAAATAGTTAATCATCATAGTAATTTCGTTCAATGTGCATCGAATTGGATCAAGTCGGAAGTGTACCTCTTATGTTGTTTTCTGCAGAAGTGAAATACAAACCGTTGACACTTAGTTGTCAGAAATTGCAGAGCTCCTAGATTGGATTCGCACTGCATGACACACACAGCCATGTCATTAATTCATGTTTTTTACACTGAGGTGACAAAAGACATGGGGTACCTCCCAATATCTTGTCTGACCTCCCTCTGCTGGACGCAGTGCAGCTACTCGAAGCTGTATGACATCAAAACGTCCTTGGAAGTCCCCTGCAGAAATATTGAGCCATGCCGCCTCTATAGACATTTATAAGAAGGCATTTTCCTATGATAAAAACATGGTTCGGATTGTTGTTATTCGGAGTGAGTGTGTGTTAAAATGTGTGTGAATTCCTAAGGGACCAAAGTGCATAGGTCATCGGTCCCTAGACTTACACGCTACTTACTCTAACTGAAACTAACGTACACTAAGAACAACACACACACCCATGCCCGAGGGAGGACTCGAACCTCCGCCAAAAGTGTCCTATTCGGAGTGATTGCAACATTCAAAATTCTCAGAAACTACACTCCTGGAAATGGAAAATAGAACACATTGACACCGGTGTGTCAGACCCACCATACTTGCTCCGGACACTGCGAGAGGGCTGTACAAGCAATGATCACACGCACGGCACAGCGGACACACCAGGAACCGCGGTGTTGGCCGTCGAATGGCGCTAGCTGCGCAGCATTTGTGCACCGCCGCCGTCAGTGTCAGCCAGTTTGCCGTGGCATACGGAGCTCCATCGCAGTCTTTAACACTGGTAGCATGCCGCGACAGCGTGGACGTGAACCGTATGTGCAGTTGACGGACTTTGAGCGAGGGCGTATAGTGGGCATGCGGGAGGCCGGGTGGACGTACCGCCGAATTGCTCAACACGTGGGGCGTGAGGTCTCCACAGTACATCGATGTTGTCGCCAGTGGTCGGCGGAAGGTGCACGTGCCCGTCGACCTGGGACCGGACCGCAGCGACGCACGGATGCACGCCAAGACCGTAGGATCCTACGCAGTGCCGTAGGGGACCGCACCGCCACTTCCCAGCAAATTAGGGACACTGTTGCTCCTGGGGTATCGGCGAGGACCATTCGCAACCGTCTCCATGAAGCTGGGCTACGCTCCCGCACACCGTTAGGCCGTCTTCCGCTCACGCCCCAACATCGTGCAGCCCGCCTCCAGTGGTGTCGCGACAGGCGTGAATGGAGGGACGAATGGAGATGTGTCGTCTTCAGCGATGAGAGTCGCTTCTGCCTTGGTGCCAATGATGGTCGTATGCGTGTTTGGCGCCGTGCAGGTGAGCGCCACAATCAGGACTGCATACGACCGAGGCACGCAGGGCCAACACCCGGCATCATGGTGTGGGGAGCGATCTCCTACACTGGCCGTACACCACTGGTGATCGTCGAGGGGACACGGAATAGTGCACGGTACATCCAAACCGTCATCGAACCCATCGTTCTACCATTCCTAGACCGGCAAGGGAACTTGCTGTTCCAACAGGACAATGCACGTCCGCATGTATCCCGTGCCACCCAACGTGCTCTAGAAGGTGTAAGTTAACTACCATGGCCAGCAAGATCTCCGGATCTGTCCCCCATTGAACATGTTTGGGACTGGATGAAGCGTCGTCTCACGCGGTCTGCACGTCCAGCACGAACGCTGGTCCAACTGAGGCGCCAGGTGGAAATGGCATGGCAAGCCGTTCCACAGGACTATATCCAGCATCTCTACGATCGTCTCCATGGGAAAATAGCAGCCTGCATTGCTGCGAAAGGTGGTTATACACTGTACTAGTGCCGACATTGTGCATGCTCTGTTGCCTGTGTCTATGTGCCTGTGGTTCTGTCAGTGTGATCATGTGATGTATCTGACCCCAGGAATGTGTCAATAAAGTTTCCCCTTCTTGGGACAATGAATTCACGGTGTTCTTATTTCAATTTCCAGGAGTGTATCTTTTACTTTTATCTAACTAAAACTGAAAAATCATCGAAAACGCTCTGTTATTGGTTGAAGCTCTGGTGACGTCACAGACGGGGAATAAAACGAAGCTATACGTGTGTTAAAAGAGTGTCAGCCCAAGTTACTAGGATTTTACGTACTTTGTCTGCAAATAGTTTTGCTATTTAGTGATGGAAAACGCATTATTACTTTTAAGTAGCAATAGAAAGGAATTTTGTGAACGCTGACAATGCAAACCTCAAGAAAATTGTGGCGTTATGCCCCACACATTTAGAGCGGCGATACGTGCAAGGAAGGGCATTTTCTTCGCTGCTCCCCGCAGCATCATTAAACCTGAGCGTAACCAAGGAATTGTGGAACTTTTGCAAATGAATCCGTACTTTGTAACTAGACTGTCGATTATCACTACGAAATACGACCCAAAGCACAGAAAGTTATTCTTGGAAAATCTCAGTGTTGATTTCCATTATACAAGATACACAGCAGAGATGTCACCTGAAGCACGTTCTCTGAGGCACAACAGACAAAGAAGAACACATGTTTGAAGTCTGGTAGCCTTATAAAACTTTGCAATAAATATGAAAACAGCGTCAGAAAAAACTTTTGGTAGCAGTTGTTTAGATATCTGGATGTATTTTATATGTGGCCCCTTCAACACAA
This sequence comes from Schistocerca cancellata, assembly GCF_023864275.1. Lineage (NCBI taxonomy): Eukaryota > Metazoa > Arthropoda > Insecta > Orthoptera > Acrididae > Schistocerca > Schistocerca cancellata. The sequence goes on from NC_064630.1 coordinate 711,514,333, forward strand.
GGATTCTAAGTGATGTTTTCTAAAATTTCCAGACTTATTGAAGTTATGGGGGATAAAATAACAATCTTTTCAGTGGTAGAGGGATCTAAGTGGATTTCTTGACAGGTGCTGCCACCTAGATGAGAGCCTCTTCAGCAACTAACAGATGCAGTTCATTTCATAGAGCACTAGCGGTCTACGTGTCACTTGGATCCCTTTCTTTCTAACTTGCTTTGTTTCGCTGGTCATATGTTGCAGTTTTCATCTAACTTTAAGCAGCCCTTAGGTATTTAGGCCCAGTTTTTTCCAAGCCAAAGTTTCTCAATAAATGTAATACTTATGTTTCCACTTAAGGAATAATAACTTTCAGCATTGTCATATATCAGTTGTGAACGAAAATTGGATAACTGAGTGACTGATCCTTCTAGAGAAAGTACCAACATTGAAGACAACCTTTCTGACTCAGGTAAAGTAGATATACAGTTATATTGAAACATTGAAGACAACCTTTCTGACTCAGGTAAAGTAGATATACAGTTATATTGAAAACTATCGATAGTAAAATTACCTTAGCATTTTAAATCAAAATAGTTAGTAATGAAGACTGTAAAACTACACTAAAGTCATTGTAAAATGAGGTTAAGTGAGATCAACTTTTGTTTACTAAGCATAATACTGCAATGTGCATTTTAGTCCCATCATACGTTTTGAGAAATGACTGTGATGATGACAAGGACTTTAATACTGGTGAGGAAAGTGTTACAAGCAGTGAAGAACTGTCAGGTAATTTGATTTATTTTATCTATCCATTATAGAGTGAAGCTCTCTTCTGCATCTATTCGATGATAATCGAGATGATAGTACTACTGATCTCAGGGGCTTACTTATTTTTTTGGTTTTATACCAAAAGCATAATCCCAACGACTGGAAAACAGCTAGAGTGATATCAGTTTTTTAAAAAAGGAGATAAGAGCCTATGCAGTAATAACGGAGGAATAAGTTTAATAGACTCAGTATAAAAGGTGTATGCTGAGATTTTAAATGCCAGACTTAAAACATAGCGGAAGCAGTACTGCATGAGGAAGAGATGGGTTTTTTGAAAGGACACTCCACAATAGATGCAGTTTTTACTCTACACAAAATAATAGAAAAACGGAGAGAGTATAATAAAGAAACACACATTGTTTCTATTGACTTTAAAAAGCTTTTGACAGTGTCAATCGACAGAAACCTTACGAAACAATGACGAATCGAGAATAGCCAAAGTATCTAGTAGATGCGATACAAAGTTTATATCAAGACACACGTACAGGGCTATTACAAATTATTGAAGCGATTTCATAAATTCACTGTAGCTTCATTCATTGACATATGGTCACGACACACTACAGATATGTAGAAAAACTCATAAAGTTTTGTTCGGCTGAAGCCGCACTCAGGTTTCTGCCGCCAGAGCGCTCGAGAGCGCAGTGAGACAAAATGGCGACAGGAGCCGAGAAAGCGTATGTCGTGCTTGAAATGCACTCACATCAGTCAGTCATAACAGTGCAACGACACTTCAGGACGAAGTTCAACAAAGATCCACCAACTGCTAACTCCATTTGGCGATGGTATGCGCAGTTTAAAGCTTCTGGATGCCTCTGTAAGGGGAAATCAACGGGTCGGCCTGCAGTGAGCGAAGAAACGGTTGAACGCGTGCGGGCAAGTTTCACGCGTAGCCCGCGGAAGTCGACGAATAAAGCAAGCAGGGAGCTAAACGTACCACAGCCAACGGTTTGGAAAATCTTACGGAAAAGGCTAAAGCAGAAGCCTTACCGTTTACAATTGCTACAAGCCCTGACACCCGATGACAAAGTCGAAAGCTTTGAATTTTCGGCGCGGTTGCAACAGCTCATGGAAGAGGATGCGTTCAGTGCGAAACTTGTTTTCAGTGATGAAGCAACATTTTTTCTTAATGGTGAAGTGAACAGACACAATGTGCGAATCTGGACGGTAGAGAATCCTCACGCATTCGTGCAGCAAATTCGCAATTCACCAAAAGTTAACGTGTTTTGTGCAATCTCACAGTTTAAAGTTTACGGCCCCCTTTTCTTCTGCGAAAAAAAGTTACAGGACACGTGTATCTGGACATGCTGGAAAATTGGCTCATGCCACAACTGGGGACCGACAGCGCCGACTTTCAACAGGATGGTGCTCCACCGCACTTCCATCATGATGTTCGGCATTTCTTAAACAGGAGATTGGAAAACCGATGGATCGGTCGTGGTGGAGATCATGATCAGCAATTCATGTCATGGCCTCCACGCTCTCCTGACTTAACCCCATGCGATTTCTTTCTGTGGGGTTATGTGAAAGATTCAGTGTTTAAATCTCCTCTACCAAGAAACGTGCCAGAACTGCGAGCTCGCATCAACGATGCTTTCGAACTCATTAATGGAGACATGCTGCGCCGAGCGTGGGAGGAACTTGATTATCGGCTTGATGTCTGCCGAATCACTAAAGGGGCACATATCGAACACTTGTGAATGCCTAAAAAATCTTTTTAAGTTTTTGTATGTGTGTGCAAAGCATTGTGAAAATATCTCAAATAATAAAGTTATTGTAGAGCTGTGAAATCGCTTCAATCATTTGTAATAACCCTGTATAAGGTGGAGCGCTGGAAGATCTACCAGACAACGCCATTCCTCCAGAGCCTCAGCAAGAGAGAGGGAAAAAATGATTAAGAAGTGTCATGCTTGGAAATAAGTATGAAGAAAGAAGCTAAGAAACTCAGGTCATTCAAATGCTGACAGAGTACATAAAATACACAGGACGAAATAAATGCAACAATACGATCACAACTGACGGTGTAAATGTACTGATAACATTCATTCACAACAAGGGCAAAGCATTTTTGATTCGTATTGGAAACTTGGAAGTTGGGAGTTGCAAACAGCATTTTTGAAAGGAGCAATTGTGTTAGAGCCAGTAAAAAGGAGCAAAGGGACAGCTGCCAAAAAAAAAAGGTGTTCCATGTGAATTTAGGCTAGGTTGATACGGAGTGTGCAAAACATTTTTTCTCAAAAACCTAGACGAATCAAATAAAAGAGTAAAAAATGGGAACATCTAGTGGAGTGCCTTTGCGGGATCTAAGATATAGGAAGAAACCGGAAAATAAAACCATAGGATCGAAATAATCAAGGAACGTATCCGAAACTTCCCTCGTTATCAAAGCCATTATAGTCGGGAAAAGTCTCCAGATGTGAGATATCGTAACTGTGACTTAAATCTATCTTTTCTGTAAAGAAGAAAAAACATCGAGCCTGAGAAAGAAAAAAGGAATATAACGAAACAGATGATAACGACACAAAGACGCAGCCAACTCCAGTATATCACTAGCCTACCTCCCAATGTGAAACACTTAGTAGCATTTAGTGATAACTGTGAAGGGCAGAACGAAAGCCATTCGTTCGCCAAATTTTGGCTTCGTGTCTTGAGAGACACGCAAACTGAAACCGTGACACCCAATTTTTCGGTGTAAGGACATTCGCACAAGGATTACGACCCATATTTGGGTTCATAGAAATTAAAGAGAAAAAATTCAAAGAGACATATATGTCCCAAAAGACTGGATGGACCTGGTTGCATCTTCAAGCCGCAAGTTTATTCTAAAACATATAGAAGACGAGGATTTCATTAATATTACGCAACTGAAAAATTTCTTCCCAAAAATAGTAAAAGGAATGCTAGGAATGCAAGTTCTTCATTTCAAAAAGTCAAGTCCAACCGCTCTGTTTTGCAAGAACACATCAGGAAGTATTGTAACATTCAAAGCACTTTCAATGATTCCAACCAGATCAGGTCCCCTTCCTGCACAGCTTCCAGTTCTTCAGCCAGCGGGTATGAAACCTAACGTGAAGACGTAAAATATATGACAACCTCATGGGACTTCTTCAATTTGTGCCGCCAGTCCATCAAAAATTCTATACTGGATTTCCCCATAAAATGACAACGGAAACAACCATAAAAGTTGTTGAAGCAGAAGAGGAATCAGAACCTGACGGCGTTTGTGATCCAGGCATTGACGATTAGGTTGTCTTATACATAAGAACGTTTCAAGGTACCCTAAAACTTAAGTTAAAGTATGTTTTCATAATTTTTTATAATCAAAGAAAACTTCATGAAGCTACTGCGATCATTTTCCTTTCCATTTCTTTGGAAGTAAAGGGATGTACGTGATATCTTCTTAAAGGAAGAGGATACATTGTTCTTAATAATTAACCTTTCTGTTCCACATAAAAGTAATTTTTCAAACTTTAACTTTGAGTTTCACTAAACCATTAAAATTGCACTAAGACCTATTGTGGTGTAAGGTCCACAAATAGCTTCAGAATTAATTGTAGTCTGAGAAATGGACAACTGAGGTTAAATGCATCTACTTTGCTTACAAATAATTGCCTTTTTGGTAAGCTTAGCTGGTACTGAAGATATCAACATACTTCCATAGTACAACGAGGTGTAGGGCGATCAGGTTATGTATTCGGAGAGACATAAAGCTTGTATAACATGCAGGTAACACAAACGTAAGGATTGTGCTGTTTGTGAGTGTAAAATAAATTTAGTGTCTGAAGCAGACATAACATCCTATTATGTAATATGATGAAACTTCAAAAGCTTAAGTGATACGGATCCCAGATGGAAAGTGCGAAGATAAAACAAAATGATTCTAATAAGGAAAAAAATGTGTGGTCACAATAACAAGAAAAAGTCTTTTTGATTGTGCATGTGTGAACAGCTAGTGCAAATGAAAGTACATGTAAACGCCAAGCAAAGCACAATAACACACTGTTTTTGATCCGCGTGATGAAGTTTTGTATCTGTGATTTGGTTATCTCACGAAATTACTGTCGATCTGTTTTATAAATAGGTTAAAATATTGTTGTAGGCTAGATCCGAACCAGCGACCTATGGACAGCATCATTTATCAATCCACAATTCACTGCTGTACCAACTGAGGAACCAATGATATGCAAAAATGCAGCTTTAACGATAATTCTTACAAAGCGTTTGATTTCGTTGCCTGACGCCAACCTTCTTTGTGGCAATGGGAAAGCGTATCTCGGAGATAAACTAACATTAACTTCAGAGTGAGAGTCATTTTTGATCAAGTAAGGGAACTTATGAATCGGCATGATGGTTTGTTTTTCGGTAGAGTGTAACCAATTTTTACGCTCCTTCTCATCGTCTGAAACACTGAAAATCAATTTTTATAAGTTTTTACGGATGTATTTTTACAGTGTGGTACAATACACAATTACTTATCCATTTTCCAAAACGTAAATTCCAAAACAAGGCATTACTGTGAGTCAGCTTTATGGCAGGAGGAGCAGCAGCAACAGCGAGCTAGCCTGTGACGTCACAGGCATCACATGGCTCGAATGGAGCGTTTAGGGGCTTTCAAATTATTTGAATTAATTTCCGTTATTGCAAAAGAATAAATACAAGAAGGAAGAAAGCATATTATAAGCATAAAATGACGTAATTAACCATTTCAAAGGATTTCCAGGAAATAGTCAAATACTCTGTTGCGAAAACGTTCCCGGTGCAGGATTTTGTGCAAGAACTGACCTTTCGATTATGTTCCATAAATTTTCGCTGGTATTCATATCGGGTGATAACGGTGACCAGATCATTCATTCGAATTGTCCAGAATGGTCTTCATACCAGTTGTGAACAGTTGCGGGCGCTGTCATGGTGCATTGTCATATATAAAAATTCCATCGTTGCTTGGAAACATGAAGTTCATGAATGGCTACAAAAGGTATCCAAGTAGCCGAACACATCCATTCCCAGTCAACGATCGGTTCAGTTGGACTAGAGGATCAAGTCAATTCCATGTAAACACAGCCTACACAATTACGGAGCCACCACCAGCTTGTACAGTGCATTTTTACAACTTAGGTCCATGTCTTCATGGGGTCCGTGCCACACTCAAACCCTACCATCCGCTCTTACCAACTAAAATCAGGACGCATCTGACCAGGGAGTCACGAGACCAGGGGAGGCGTTGTAGGCGAAGTTATGCTGTTGGCAAAGGCACTCGCATCGGTAGTCTGCTGTAATGTCCCATTAAGGTTCAAATGGCTCTGAGCACTATGGGACCTAACAACTGAGGTCATCAGTCCCCTAGACGTAGAACTACTTGAAGCTAACTAACCAAGGGCAACACACACATCCATGCCCGAGGCAGGATTCGAACCTGCGACCATAGCAGCAGCACAGTTCCGGACTGAAGCGTCTAGAACCGCTTGGACACAACGGCCGGCTTCAATAATGTCCCCATTTCGTCGCACCCCATTCCGCCGCACTGTCCTAAAGGCTACGATAGTCGTATATGGCACATTAATTTCTGCAGTTATTTCATGCAGTGTTGTCTGTTGTCTGCTAGTGATGACAACTCTAAACAAAAGCCACTGCTCCTGGTACGTAAGTGAAGGCCTTCGGCTACTGCGTTGCCCGTGGTGAGAGGTAATGCCTGAAACTTGGTATTCTCGCCACACTCTAGACACTGTGGATCTCGGAATTCCATAACGATTTCCTAAATGGAATGTCCCATGCGTCCAGCTCCAACTACCAGACCGCGTTCCAAGTCTGTTAATTACCGTCGTGCAGCCTTAATCACGTCGGAATGGGAAGGGTTATGTTCGGCTGCTCGGATACCTTTTTACGTGAATAACTTGAGTACAAATGACAGCACTGCCGCCGGCCGCTGTGTCCGAGCGGTTCTTGGCGCTTGAGTCCATAACCGCGCTGCTGGTACGGTCGCAAGTTCGAATCCTGCCTCGGGCATGGATGTGTGATGTCCTTAGGTTACTTAGGTTTAAGTAGTTCTAAGTCTAGGGGACACTAATTCCCATAGTGCTAGAGCCATATGTACCATTTTGACAGCTCTGTCAATGGTTCAAATGGCTCTGAGCAATATGGGACTTAACATCTGTGGTCATCAGTCCCCTAGAACTTAGAACTACTTAAACCTAACTAACCTAAGGACATCACACACATCCATGCCCGAGGCAGGATTCGAACCTGCGACCGTAGCAGTCGCGCCGTTCCGGACTGCGCGCCTAGAACCGCTAGACCACCGCGGCCGGCGCTCTGTCAATGAACTGACCTTTACTATCTAGTGTACGCGATGCTACCACTATCGGTATGTATGCATAACGCTGTCACATGACTTCCGTCACCTCGATGTGTAACATGGCTTCTGATCAAACATCTACAGGCTTCTTCATAACGGCCTCCATAATTTCCGACACGATTTCGCGAAAACTACGATTCATATCAAAAGCTGACAAACATCACTGGATATAACATCTCTCCAAGTTTTTAGCTCTCATTACAGGTGCTTATTGTGGGCACCGCTTGCGACGCGGTAAGCGTCAGTATTACTGGAAGAATACGTGCTTTATAGTCGCTGAAGTCTTTGTCTCTGCAGCCTGCAATGAAAATTTGTTTATTAAATTGACTATCTGGAGGTAAAGGACGGTAAAGGATATATTGCCTCGATGTCTTGACTCGTTGGCCCCCTATTGCAACTACGTCACAGCGCGTATTACCAAACGAAGCCTGCAGCGAGGCTTTATCGTCTGCTGTCTTCATTTTTCTGTGGGTCTTACAGTTTTTGTGCAAACATCTCCTGAAACCTCAGATTTACTTACGACAAACACACAAAAGATCTTTAAGTTACATATTTTTACTTTGAAGATATCGATCATTCGTAAAAGTACATTGAAATACATCTTTACTTGTCCACATCTTTGTTTCATAAGATGTGTACACAAAGACAAGAAAGTACACTACTGGCCATTAAAATTATTACACCAAGAAGAAATGCAGATGATATTCATTTGACAAATATATTATTCCAGAACGGACATGTGTTTACATTTTCCTGCAGTTTGGGTGCATAGATCCTGAGAAATCAGTACTCAGAACAACCACCTCTGACCGTAATAACGGCCTTGATACGCCTGGGCATTGAGTCAAACAGAGCTTGGATGGCGTGTACAGGTACAGCTGCCCATGCAGCTTCAACACGATACCACAGTTCATCAAGAGTAGTGACTGGCGTATTGTGACGAGCCAGTTGCTCGGCCACCATTGACCAGACGTTTTCAATTGGTAACAGATCTGGGGAATGTGCTGGCCAGGGCAGCAGTCGAACATTTTCTGTATCCGGAAAGGCCCGTACAGAACCTGCAACATGCGGTCATGCATTATCCTGATGAAATGTAGGGTTTCGCAGGGGTCGAATGAAGGGTAGAGCCACGGGTCGCAATCTGAAGTGCAACGTCCACTATTCAAAGCGCCGTCAGCGCATACAAGAGGTGACCGAGACCTGTAACCAATGGCAACCCCATACCATCACGCCGGGTGATACGCCAGCATGGCGATGACGAATACACGCTTCCAATGTGCGTTCACCACGATGTCGCCAAACACGGATGCTACCATCATGTTGCTGTAAACAGAAGCTGGATTCATCCGAAAAAATGACGTTTTGTCATTTGTGCACCCAGGTTCGTCGTTGAGTACATCATCGCAGGCGTTCCTGTCTGTGATGCAGCGTGAAGGGTAATCGCAGCCATGGTCTCCGAGCTGATATTCCATGCTGCTTCAAACGTCATCGAACTGCTGGTGCAGATGGTTGGTGTCTTGCAAACGTCCCCATCTGTTGACTCAGCTATCGAGGCGTGGCTGCACGATCCGTTACAGCCATGCGGATAAGATGCCTGTCATCTCGACTGCTAGTGATACGAGACGTTTGGGATTCTGGATGGCGTTCCGTATTGCCCTCCTGAACCCACCGATTCCATATTCTGCTAACAGTAATTGGATCTCGACCAACGCCAGCAGCAATGTCTCGATACGATAAACCGCAATCGCGATAGGCTACAATGCGACCTTTATCAAAGTCGAAACGTGATGGTACGCATTTGTCCTCCTTACATGAGGCATCACAACAACGTTTCACCAGGCAACGCCGGTCAACTGCTGTTTGTCTATGAGAGATCGGTTGGAAACTTTCCTCGCGTCAGCACGTTGTAGGTGTAGCCACCGGCGCCAACCTTGTGTGAATGCTCTGAAAAGCTAATCATTTGCATATCAAAGCATCTTCTTCCTGTCGGTTAAATGTTGCATCTGTAGCACGTCATCTTCGTGGTGCAGCAATTTTAATGGCCAGTAGTGTACTTAAGTCAATTAACATGAACTCCAGCCTTTTTAACGTGTCAGTCTCATAAGAGGCAGATGTGCAGTTCGGTTTTTAGACTTCAGGTATTGTATAGTGGCTGTGTGTGACCGCCTTTGAGCGCAGTTGGGGCCCTGGTGACCGCTAATTGCCGCGTGTTTGTATTGCTCGCCGCGCTGTTAGATGGACCACGCACACAGGGGGCAAGGAAATTATCGCGGCCGCAGCTCTGATTACTTGGGATGAGCGCCGCTTTGACTACAAAGGGATGCGGCTATGCTTCGATCACACCACAAAATTTGCTTTACAATAGTTGACAATGAAAAGCATGCAATAACTCTGAAGTATTACATCTGCGAGGGCAATTTCCCTGATAGCTATTGCATGAAGCTTTCCTTTCGTCTACAGTGACGCTCCTTCCGAAGGTACATGAAAGTTAGTATAAAATAAAATAAAGACTTGGGTATGGTAGAATGCTAAGCTCCAACTATTGTAGTAACAGTGATACAACAGCTTTATCTGTGGCGCACTCAGGGGTTCAGTATTTGTTTGCTGAGTAAGGGTTAGTCGACCCTGGGGTTCCTGAATTGTCGACTGGTATGCGCCACCAGCCCACTGTCACTGTAAGCTCTGGGCATGCTTCAGGACCACCGTGTGGGGCGGCGGTGGAACGTTGTGTGTCTCAGGGATCAGGGATCTTGGCTTGAAGACCCAGATCGCAAGGATAGAAGGAACTTCTTCAAAAAAAAAAAAAAAAACTCGCTGTGTCAAGGTGTTCTGGGCGCTGATGACATTCATGACTGTTGAGGTGGAAAAGTTGGTTGTTTGGTTGGTTGTTTGGGGAAGGAGAGCAGACAGCGTGGTCATCGGTCTCATCGGATTATGGAAGGATGGGGAAGGAAGTCGGCCGTGCCCTTTCAGAGGAACCATCCCGGAATTTGCCTGGAGTGATTTAGGGAAATCACGGAAAACCTAAATCAGGATGGCCGGACGCGGGATTGAACCGTCGTCCTCCCGAATGCGAGTCCAGTGTCTAACCACTGCGCCACCTCGCTCGGTAAGGTGGAACAGACTTTAGCGTGCAACCACTGGGGAATCTGCCGCACTTCAAAGGTTCATCCAGGGTCTCTGTCTAGCTGGTCTTGTATATCCACAGCTGCTCGTGAGACGAGGATGGATCCTTCTAAATTTTTCCTTCCTCCCTCCAGCAGAAATGGTGGGCCGTTCGAAGATACCAACACCTTATCTAACAACAGGGTTGGGCTCGAATAGCCAGTCCCACTGACTCAGGAAATTGTAAGAGAACATATGCTGTTTCTCAGAATTTGTTTGCGATAGTCAAAAGAAAAGAGAGCACTTTCGGTAAAATTTCACTATTTTTTATACAAAAAGGTTTGGTGGCCACTGCTAGAACATTAAAATCTGTCTAGCGCTTGCGAAATATGACCCTGTAGGTCAAAATGTCAAATTACTAAATAAGTGACGACCCTCTAGAAATGTTAGTGCCTTGGAGAGTATACAACTGAAATTGAACTGCACTGCACCTCCAACTACAGAAAAAGCTTCGTAACTTACAGGATTGTATTGTATGGTATTGAGCTGGGGACCTAGTAACGACGGAGAGGCTTCGTGCCCGCCGTAGCTATCAGTGGTTCACAATCCCGCAACATGCTACAACAGGCCACTCACCCCACCGCCGCCCCACACCGAGCCCAGGGTTATGTGCGGTTCGGTCCCCAGTTGACACCCTGGGGAAAGTCTCACACAAGTCGAGAGTAACCGCAAATGTTTGCGTGGTAGAGTAATTATGGCGTACGCGTATGTGGAGACAGTGTTTGCGCAGCAATCGCCGACTTAGTGTAACTGAGACGGAATGAGGGGAACGAGCCCGCATTCGCCGAGGCAGATGGAAAACCGCCTTGAAAACCAGCCACAGACTGGTCGGCACACCGGCCGGGCGGATTCGTGCCAGGGACCAGCACGCCTTCCCGCCCAGAAAGCAGTGCGTTAGACCGCACGGCTAACCGGACGATCTGCAGGAATATAGTTGACATTCCTGTAGAATAACTGAAAGCTGAGTAGTCCCAGGAAGGCATTCTTAGCGTACAACACATTATGATAAGTGTGGATGGCGGTCTATTGAAATCGAACTCGTTTATACTGACTTTCAGTAGCACGAAACTTCCAGAGAACGTTTAGACTGTTTTCCTTCGCCTCGGATTGCTACTTATTTTCGAAATCCACTGCATTGATTTAAATGCCAGCCTTTGGAAACTCTAATCTTGGTTGTAAGTGAAAGCCACTTGTGGCAATAGTGATGAAGCTGCCCGCGATAGAGCTGGTTGTTCCTCACCTCGAAAGTGTGTCAATTTCTCTGGGGTCACCCGATCTGGAATAGGGTTTGCAGTGTCTTCATTGAATAACGGAAGATTCAGGAGATAAAAGCGACAAAGTGCATCCCAGGTGGTGAAGCCTAAAGGACATACAAGAACATGCAGCCGCCCAACATCCTACCCCCTATGCTTCCATTCTCAAATGGCCGGTCCAGAAAACCGATGCCGCTAGACAAACGGAGGTTGGTAGTGTCTGCACTATTACTGTGTTTGTCAATGTATTTGTACTGCCGGATTTATGTCGAAGCCTGCCCCTCCCATCAGAACTTCAGAGATGGCTGTTGTTGCTGGTATTGTTGAATTTCCTGCCCATCCCTATACTAAGGGGGTTATACGCTGCATTGCAAGGATGACCTTGAAACACGTATGTAACATAGCAGCGATGGCGAGGCATTGTAGCATCTGTGACCAGAGAGTATGCGCTTGACCGCGCGAGTGTTGCGAGCGGTTCTCAGTCTGTCGGTCAGTCGTTGCGAGTCTGTAGCTCTGTCTAGTTGAGAGCAGTACTCAGTTAGTTGTCGTTGAGAGCAGTTCAGTTGTAGTCGTCATGCAGAGCGGTCGGTCAGTAGTAACAGCCCAGTGCGGTTGTGTGATGTGGTCTGTCGGCAACACTGGTCAAGATGCTGAATGAGGTATATTATTAATTAAGCTAATCATCAGATAATGTAAAGTTTGTTTATTGTAATTAATTTGCAACAAGCGCCGCAATAATAATTTTGATTTCAAAGCATTTTACAAAAAAAATTCATTCCACTTCCCTTAAAGACAAATTTCAGTTAAATTACAAAAAAAAAAAAAAAGGATTATTATTATTTGCAATGCAGTTCCTCCAAGCAGTGCGGAACAATAAGAGCAGAAATGTGACTAGCAGTTACAATGAGGTAAGAGTTTAATTCTGATTTATGCACAGGGCCAAAGACCGATATTTCGGTTTAATTGAATTTTCACTGCCACTGATTTTCATTATCACTGAATTGTTTTTCATTTTTTATTTGTGAGTCAGATTGCTAATTTTTGTTTAATTGTCATTGTCAGTAAATTTCATTACGGGAGGTTACACTTGGCTCCGAACTTGTTAACAAATTAATCTGGTACACTCATTTAAGTTACGCACATTACGGAGCACGAAAATGTTTTCTTATACTGAGACAGAACTGTTATTTTAACAACATGGAGAAACGAATACGACGAGTTTTAGCGTCTTGTAAAATTTGCCAGAAAGCTAAATCAGACACCACTTCACATATTCCTCCTTTATATCCCATTGTACCTTTTAAATTAAGACACATGGCCGCAGTAGATATTTTTGGTCCAATTCCCAGAACTAACAGAGGTTTTTGCTACATCTTTGTCGCTGTTGAGCTCACTTCAAAATTTGTTACTTTCACTCCGTTACGCAAAGCTACTGCTAAAACTGTTTCAAAAGCATTTGTAAAGCATTTTCTATTTCATGTAGGGCATGTGATGAAAGTAATTTCCGACAATGGACCACAGTTTCGATCTGCAATATGGACACGTATGTTACGAGCTAGAAACATTTCTCCGATCTATATATCCAAGTACCATGCTTCTTCGAACCCCTGTGAACGGTTAATGAAAGAAATTGGTAAGCTGTGCCGAATATACTGCCACAAAAGACATATTGATTGGGATACACACATACTCTCATTCCAAGATGTAATTAATTCCATTCCAAATGAATCCACTATGCTATCTCCGTCTGTTATACTGAAAAACGTTGAACCACCAAACAAAATTAAAGAATTTGTACATTTTCCTACATCTCGTCGCTTACGACACCACGAAATAATTGACATTGCGTTGAACAACATCAAACGTGCCGCAGAGCGCCGGAGAAGACAGCAAAAACAGGTTTGTACACGCCGCGACTTCCACGTTGGACAGAAGATACTAGTACGTACACACCATTTATCCAGCAGAATAAAAGGTAAGTGCAGTAAATTTGAACTTCTATACGCAGGTCCATATCGGATTCGCAGCATCCCTCACCCCAATGTTGTACACGTCGAAACTTTGAGAACAAAAAAAAGTAAAGGCAATCACCACGTCTCCAACATCAAACCGTTTATTAAATAAACATACTTTATGATTTATCGCACAGTAATGCCATTTCCTAATTTTTTTTTTATGACCGCTTATGCAATTATACTCTCATGAATACTTACTGATGATTATCGTATTTTTTCTTGGCAAGTGCCCGGCAAGGTAAGGTTAGCAGGTCGCTTTTCTTGTCGTTACACATCAAACCGTGCACATTTTCCATTTTTTTTGTATGTATGATTGTTTTTCTGTTTTGTTAGTATGCATTATGAAATAGTTAAGATATAACACACACCAATTGACTTTGACATTTTTGCCCTATGATGTCTCAACATCGTGACTATTTTACGTTTTTCTTTTTCTTTTTTTTGCTGCTGCATTGTGATATTCCGTGTACATTTTTTGCGTTTGAACACTGTCTATGCTTCTGTCATGTTATGCTGTATGCTTGATTCTGTTACCGTTAATCAGTAATTATTTAGTGGGTATATGATTTAAATGCAAGACATTAATCTTTGTTCATCATTTTCAGAAAGAAATAACGTGTAAAGAAAATAAATTAAACAGAAATGGGAATTTCACCTACGGAATAAACGATAGAAGATGCAATAACCTTATGAGGAAGAGTAAATGGATCAGGATTAACAAGCATTAACAAGAATATACTATACTTATCGTAGAATAGCAGTCTTAACTAATTTTTTCTTTCAGAATACAAGGTGATTGATGCAGGCTGTCAGACAGAACTACACATCTTAGTTTTAGTGATGAAATATGCTAGAGATAAGGAATAGTTGTATAATGAGTAATGAAGTGATATTTTTGCAGATGATAATGAATACTGATGAAGAATATGCTATTATGAATAATGAAGTTTTTTCTTTACAGATGAGGATAATGTTGAAGTCATGTATTTATGCTACGTAGTTATTTAAGTATTTGTTGCAGTTTGTTTTGACAGCAGGTGTTATATTGCATAGTAGGATGACGGAAAGTTTTGGAAAGGACAGCTATGAAGCACATTTTATACACATTTCACTACTTGTTAATTCGAAGTTCACTACTTTTCAGCATAGTGTGCGTTTCTTCTTTCAGGTCAATAATCCATTTTGTATTTTTCCAGGAGAAGTTTTTCATGATACTTACTAAACCTGTTACTTATTATACCTGTTCTAGTACTTGCATTTATTTTTTTTTTACCCATTTGTGTCTATCATTTATACATGTGATCACATTACTGCCTTGTTTCACAATCTTGCTACAGCTGACTCATGACGAATGACGTTACACATTTTTCATTTACAGGAACAACCCACTACCAATTATTTTTTTTTTCTCTCTTTTTCTCTTCTTGCTTTCTCTTATAATTACCAAACGCAATGCATTGCTAACAAAAAAAAATGTATTACCAGTCCCAAATAGTGATACCAGTTTGAGAAAGTTCTGAATAATACTGATCAACTCTGAATAGTATGTCACTTCAGTAATGACTTCGTAATGATACAAAAAAATATATGTATAAAATAATGCTTTGTAACTGGCTAATAACTGCCACGGTTTATTGTAATGAGACTACTTATAATGCCCATGATTATTAATGCTATGACTGTAATTAGCTGATTTTTAATAATGACTTCGTAATGATCTGAATAATACTGAATGATGAACATTGTTTTATTCTATTCAATACTTGATGGCCACTGAGTGCCAATAATTAATGTCAATCAATGAATTATGTTATTAATTATGCCATTAATTAGCTCTTGTTTTCAATGTTGATACTCTGTAACTGGAAAGGAATGTGATTGTTTAATAATGCTTTGTAATTAGAAGAAGGCTAATGATTCTTACTATATTGGAATGACAAATAATTAATTAACTATGCCATACTTTGTAACTGGAAAAGAATATGATTTTTACTATATTGAAATGACAAATGATTAACTGTGCTTTATAATTGGGAAAGAATGCGATTGTTTCATAATGCTTTGTAATTAGGAGAAGGCTAGTGATTAATACTATTGGAATGACCAATGATTAATTAACTATGGTATACTTTGTAACTGGAAAAGAATGTGATTATTTAATAATGCTTTGTAACTAGGAAAAGAAGGTTACTGATTCTATGTTAAACAATTAATGAACATTTTTCTGTAATACTACATACTTGGTACAGAAATGTTCAACACTGGGCTATGAATGCCCCAAATGAAAACTGTAATTGTCAATATTATGTGACTTAATGTCCTTCACCTCACGAGCTAACTACCCTGAATTACTGCAATGTCCATTTGTCCTGTCTATCCTAGTGATCATGGAGCACTACCTTTGGGTTTGCACTACTTCTACGTTGGTGTGCCTTGTAAAAGCGTGGTGTTGACACGACATGCTGTCCACCACCATGAGCAATGAAGACGTTATTATGGTCCCACTGTTTGGTGTACCTAATGTACTGCCAAAATGAGAACATGAAATATTACTACGAGACTTCGGTGTCTTGGCTACACTGATGAATTCTGATGGGAAAAGAACTGCAAATTGTGTCACTTGGTGTTGTACTTCTGTGGAAAGATATGGACTTTCAGAACAGCTGTGTGCAATCTAAAGTGCTACAACCATGATGCAATCCTTCCCTTTCCTATCCTAATTCTTGTCACATAGTGAAAATAATTTTTTGCTAACATTATTTATGTTCATGACTATACATTTTTTTTTGATTCGCTGAACTCCAGTGCGAGTACAGTTATGTCACTTGTCGATATGATTTTTGCCATTATGTTTATTTATTGCAAAAATACCTAAGACATTTTTTCGATTTGTTCTCAAGTACAGTATGTGCACTCTTGTCTTTTATATTGTATATACATTTTTTTAGTATTTTATTTTAATGATATGTTCTGAACTACAGTGCATGTGCACTTACGTTAGGTGTTAATATGTTTTCTACTGAACTTCAGTGCCTGTGCACTTTTCTCATTTTCCAATATGATTTGTACTATTCTGTATATTCAATACTTCAATGCGTATGCACTTATGTCATTTGTTACTAATTGTATATACATTTCATCATTTACTGATATGTTCTCAACTGCAGTGCATGTGCACTCATGTCACTTGTCAACATAATATTTTTTGCCAGTCTGTTTATTTGTTCTGAATATGCTAAAGAATTTTTTCAGTGCCTGTGCACTTTGTCATCTGTCAAATAATTTGTATATACATTTTTCTGATTTGCTACTATGTTTTGTACTCACATTTTGTCTTTGTCTGATATATTTTGTACTTAGTGCGTGTGCACAACATTTAATTCATGTACTACATCTAAATATTCTGTAAGTTGTAGAAGTTTGTTAATTAAAGAAAAATTTTGCCGCGCTTGGCAAGTCCAAATGACTCACCATCGCTGCCAAATTTTTGCCCCCCCAGTGGAGGGTTATGAAACACGTATGTAACATAGCAGCGATGGCGAGGCATTGTAGCATCTGTGACCAGAGAGTATGCGCTTGACCGCGCGAGTGTTGCGAGCGGTTCTCAGTCTGTCGGTCAGTCGTTGCGAGTCTGTAGCTCTGTCTAGTTGAGAGCAGTACTCAGTTAGTTGTCGTTGAGAGCAGTTCAGTTGTAGTCGTCATGCAGAGCGGTCGGTCAGTAGTAACAGCCCAGTGCGGTTGTGTGATGTGGTCTGTCGGCAACACTGGTCAAGATGCTGAATGAGGTATATTATTAATTAAGCTAATCATCAGATAATGTAAAGTTTGTTTATTGTAATTAATTTGCAACAAGCGCCGCAATAATAATTTTGATTTCAAAGCATTTTACAAAAAAAATTCATTCCACTTCCCTTAAAGACAAATTTCAGTTAAATTACAAAAAAAAAAAAAAGGATTATTATTATTTGCAATGCAGTTCCTCCAAGCAGTGCGTAACAATAAGAGCAGAAATGTGACTAGCAGTTACAATGAGGTAAGAGTTTAATTCTGATTTATGCACAGGGCCAAAGACCGATATTTCGGTTTAATTGAATTTTCACTGCCACTGATTTTCATTATCACTGAATTGTTTTTCATTTTTTATTTGTGAGTCAGATTGCTAATTTTTGTTTAATTGTCATTGTCAGTAAATTTCATTACGGGAGGTTACACTTGGCTCCCATTTGTATTAAATATTGTCATTTTCTTTTAAAAATTTTTGTGGGGAGGTTACAACATGACTGAGGAGATGGTCCAAGGAGGCATCGCTGTCTTTGTCAATAGCACACACCACTCTTCTCCTCTCCCATGGATACTGATCTGCAAGCAGTTGCTGTTGAAATTCATGTGTGTCGAGGAATCATTGTTTGCACGCTGTATCTACCTACACAAGATGCAAAAGACTTTGAGGCTCTCACAGATCTTATCCAGCAACTCACCCGACCATTTCCCCTCTGTTAGACTTCAGTGTCCATCATGTTTTGTGGGACTTGATCTCTACTTGCCTTCTGGGTCGAATTTTGGAGAGCCTCATGATGCCTCATGATCCAGCCCTCATAGACTCTATTCCGTTGGCAGTCATTGATGACCTTCACTCCAATTACCACTTCCCACTCTGCATTAACCTACTGGATGGAACATTACCTGAAGAGAAGCAAGCAAAATGGATGGTCAGCTGGGCTACCTGGACCATATATAGCCACGTGACTGAATTTGAACACCGCGACAGTGTCCATGCATGGGTGGACCATATTACATGAGTAATACATCATGCTGCCATCCCAAAGTCCTCTGGTCGTCTTAGGAAGCAAAATGTACCTTAGTGGGCTGGTGGATACCACTCAGTAATCTGGGCCACACGTGTGGATTTTCAGTGGCTTAAGTATCGCCTGATAGCAGAGAATATAACACCATTTCGAGACACAAGTGCTGAAGCTCTATACATGATTGAGGAGAGCAAGAAACAGTTCATGGGAATAGTTCCTGGACTCCGTCAACCACTCCACTCCACTTGCTCGCTCAATCGCTCAGATACTGGCAGAGGATTTTGCAAAAAACACTGCCAATGTCATCGAGGATTCGGCGTTTCGCCGCTGCTCAGGGACTATAGAGAGTGGGAAACTGGACTTAAGACCCTCCATTTCTGAGTCTTACAACTGCCATTCTCCATGTGGGAGCTGGAATCGGCACTGTCTGAGATCCGTGACATTGTACCCAAATTCGTTACTAAATCAGTTCATTACCAGCAGTGACAAAGGAAATCTTCTTCGAATGTTTTAATTGAACCGCACATGTCCCAGTAGTTACTGGAGTATCGCTTTAATGGACTGCGTAGGAAAGTCTTTTGAGCCAATGATCACCCGTCGGCTGGTCCAGTTGTTAGAGATCAGGCAACTCCTTAGCCGCTCTCAGTGAGGATTCGGAGATTACAGTCCACTGTCGACAACTTGGCCCTGCTAGAGGCAACCTCTCCATCTGCATATGGTCTTTCCTACCTATGCGGTTTTTTAGTTCCTGCGTTCTTTATACACCATCAGATCGATTTGTGCAGGAGCATGGTGTCCTGCTTGACGGTGTTTAAGTGTTACCCTCTTTGCCACAGCCATAAACAGTATCACATATACCACACGGAGTCACGTACAGTGCTCCATATTAGTCGATTCTATTTCATTTTATTTACATGTGTAGTTACATAGGACCAAAGTGAGGAGCAAATCTCCAAGGTCATGAAAAGTTTCTGTACATGAAGTTACAACATAAAATAATAAAAGATGAAATAAAACCATAACATATGAAATAAAATGTTTATGAAGTCAAAAAAAGTTAACTGTTAAGTTTCAGTAAACCCTATCGCCAATAAAACATAGGAATCAGCTTAATTTTTCAAGGAACTCCTCGACAGAATAGGAGTAGTGACTCATGAGGGAAATGCTCAGTTTGAAAGTGCATGGATTACTTCAAAGCTTTTTGAATTCTTATGGTAGCTTATTGAGAATAGATGCAGAAGTGTAATGCACACCTTTCTGCACAAGAGTTAAAGAAGTGCGATCCAAATGCAAATTGGATTTATTCCTAGTATTATTTAATATTCTGCTAGGCACTCCATCATATCCAAGAGAGTCCTTAATCTTCAATGATTTAATTATTGACTCAGTCTCCGCCTTGTCAGTGTCACAGAGGAGTATTTCGGACATCATTCTGGGAAAGGCATTTTCCGAGAGAGTTACATGTTCTCTGTAGAAGCTAAGTTTTTATTTAATTCACCAGCAATGCCCAGAAAATGATTCTTAAATATTGAACATATATCTGACTAATCGTTAACAGAAATATTATTATTACGAACTGACTTTATATTGTCGACCTTGTGCTGCTGACCAGACACTTTCTTCACAACTGACCATATGGTCATAGTTTTATCCTGTGAATTAGCTATTGTAGTTGCATACCACAAACTCTTTGCCTTCCTAATAAAATTTTTAATCACCTCACAGTATTGTTTGTAATGGGCTACTGTAGCTTGACTGTAACTACTTCTAACACGTTGACATAATTCCCGCTTTGTTCTACATGATATCCTTAACCCCCTAACCAGCCACCGATGCTGCCTTTTGCTGCAAGTATCCTATTTAGAACGTTCTAATGGAAAGCAACTCTCAACGATCACGAGAATTGTTTTCTCTAATCGCGTCCTCAGGATCCGACTGCCTGGAGACTTTACTGTCTTCGATGCGGAATTGTATACGATCTTGTTGTCAGTGGAGCTGATGAGATGTGTTTTAGGTTCTGAATTTCTTGTCTGTCCCTTTTTTCTGAATGCCTTTCACCCTCTACAACGCTTTTGCTCAGCAGATAATGTAGTCCAGAGTATCCGGGATACCCTCATCCAGCTACAATGACTGGAGATGGAGATGTCTTTCTGCTGAATACCAGCACATGTTAATACTGCGGGGAATGGAAGGGTGGCCAAGGAAGCATTTCGTGATTCTTTGTATTTCAGTGCGCCATCCCCCAGCAAGCTATCACCTCGCTGTTGTGGTACAGAGTCATACATCGATGGGAAGACGAGTGGCTGGGAGCGACAGGTAATACGCTGCGTCTCGTAAAGCCCAATACGCTGCCGTCGCGTGCCTCCTTCAGCCACGAAGAAGGGATGAGGCCCTCTTTACTCGTCTTCGAATAGGCCCACAGCCCTCGGACTCATGGCTTCTAGCTCCGGCGCGACGTCAATCCAGCATGTGGTGCTCGTGGCGTGCACACCACTGTGAGCCACGTTACACTAAGACTGTGTTTTATTTTCAGATGAGAGGGCAGCGGCAGATTCGGCCTCTATTCTCAGTGGCATTCAAACGAATTTCATGCTGATTTTAAGGTTTTGTCATGTGTCCAACGTGTTTCCGAAAATCTTACGGAGATGTTTTCAATGCGTCAACTGGGTGACTGGCTCACCCACGTTTCTTGTAAGCGGTCGGCCTTTTACGTTCCTCTGTGTCTTTCTTTTAGCTCTTCGGTGGTTTTATATATGATTTAATCTGATGTGTAGCACCTTCCACCCCTTCCCAGTTGTCTTCAGGTGTGTGAGAGAGTGATAGTGGGGCTCAACGTGAGAGAGGTGGGAGCGGGTGAATGAGTGTCAGTTTACAGATTTCCTCCTAAGTGTGTGCAACACTTTTAGAGATTTTGTCCACGTTCGTATGTTTTAATGAGGATAAAGACGCTGATAATCTCGCCGTTGAGAGCCCGTAAGTTCCACACACACGTTACCTATGACACAGTGCATTAATCACTGCATATCTACTATATGGCCAAGAGATGAATACACTAAACAGATTCAAAAGGATGTAGGTTGCAGTAGGTACTGGGAGATGAAGAAGCTTGCACAGGATAGAGTAGCATGGAGAGCTGCATCAAACCAGTCTCAGGACTGAAGACCACAACAACAACAACATCTGCTATATGACGTTTCTGCTGCTGAAAACAGATGTGTCTGCTTGTCATGGGTTTTAATACTTCATTTGCATATAAGAACTCAAAAAACCCGTGATAGCGGTAAAACTGCCATACACCATTTATTCTATTACTAACACTTGTAACATGTAACTTACCGACTCAATCAAAGGAGTTCGACAGCTTCCAAGATGAATTAAGTGCATTTTTTAAAGGTATCCCTAATTTCGCTAACACAGAAGTACAGTGAAGCACCTTTTATTAATGAATGGGCTGGAACTTCGGTAGGAAAGAAACAGCAAATTGTTATATGAGAGAATCTTTAATGTCGAATCATAGTATGGTTTAATACAGTCCAGCTTCTGGTATGCTATTCGATAACAACAATAGAGGACTTACAGTGCAAGAAACATATACGTTTTATTTGATATTTCTTGATATATTTGTTTTCGGCGATGATCGTTTCTCCAATGAGCGATGGTCTACCCTTGTTTTTTCTGAATAAAACGGTATTTAGTTAAATATTTCAAATTCAGCTATTAAAAGTACCCATAAAAAAACCACTGAAATGCTCTATGACTAAGATTACCATAGAAAAACTTTATAATAATCATAACGTAAGTAAATTGAGGTAGTGAGAAGTCAGACAGCTGAGACAGCTACAAGAATAGAAAGGAAAGGAATAAGACCGAAGTTAGCAAAATATGTAGAGGACCCTCGATCTACCACGATCGTTTGTAACCTCAGTGGCTAGAATATGTACGCCCAGTCTCCTTTTCACATCAGCTTCAGGAATTTTGAGGATTGGAACGCAAGAGGGCTTGGAAGAAGTGAACATAAGCACCGCTTCTGCTAGCCTTGGCCGCCCAGATCGGCCCAGTCTCCAACAGACATTTGTGCTACGCTATCAGATTGTCATGATCCATACCTTGGACTTTGTTTATAGCAAAATCTTTACTCTTTTCACATCGTCCCGCACTAGCGGCATTTGCTGTGATCAGAGTTAGATATTGTCAATTTGCTTTCTAGAAATAAAACTACTAATGTTATTTTTTTTTTGTAAAGCATTCCGAGAACGCTGCATCCCTTAAGCATCCTATTAGCGACGAGTGGTTAAGACCCCACGGAAGTAATGACCCAAGCTGCCTCTATAGCCATCAATAATTGTAGAAGTGTTGCAGGTCCAGGAGTTTGTGCACAAACCGACCTCTCGATTACGCCCAATGTCAGGCGATCTGGGTAGCAAGTCATTCGCTCGAATTATTCAATATGTTCTTCAAAACGACTTCAGACAATTGTGGCCCAAGGACATGGCGTACTGTCATCCATAAAATTCCATCGTTGCCTGGGAAGCTGAATTCCATGAATGGCTGAAAATGGTGTCCCAGTAGCCGAACATAATAATTTCCAGTCAATGATCGGTTCATTTGCACCAGAGGGCTTAGTCCACTGCATGCAAACACAGCCAACATCAACATGGAGTCACAACCAGCTTGCACAGTGCCTTGTTGACAACTTGGGATCATGACTTCATCAGGACTCCTCTGATCAGGTCACGATTTTCCAGTCGTTTAGGGTCCAACCTATGTTATCACGAGCCCAGGAGATACGCAGTAGGCAATGACCTGCTGTTATTAAAGGCATTTCCGTCGGTCATCTGCTTCCATCGCTCATTTACATCACATTTCGCGGCAGTGTTCTAACGGATACATTAGTCGTACACCCCACATTTATTTCTGCCTTTACTTCACGCAGTGTTGCTTGTCTGTACGCAACAGCCACTGCTGTCGGCCATTAAGTGAAGGCCGACGGCCACTGCGCTGTCCGTTGTGAGAGGTAAAGCCTGAAATTTGTTGTTCAGGGCACCCTCTTGGTACTGTGAATCTCTGAATGTTAAAATCCCTAATGATTTCAGAAATGAAATGTCACAGGTATCTATACCATTCCGTGTTCGAAGTCCGTTAGGTGCCGCCGTTCGGCCATAATCAATTCGGAAATTTTTTTAGATAAATAACCTAAGTGCAAATGGCAGCTCTCCCAACGCACTGCCTTTCTATACCTTGTGTATGCGATAGTACCCCCATCTGTATATGTGCATATCACCCTCCCATGAGATTTGTCATCTCACAAGGGAATGGTCAGACTTGTCATGTCGAAACCTGTGTTGCTTTTTTTTTACCTCTGTGAGTTAACATTGCAAGAAGTCCGTATGCAGAATTTTAGCTGCTGACATGACCTGGAAGTCTGTAAACAATTTTATGAAATAAGACATTATTGTCGCATTGTTTCCACGCTTATAACTGCCTCTTGTACAACCCTGACCTCTCTCGCTACGTTATACCAACGCCATCTAGGGACAAGGTGGCGTTAGCTACGCGCCGCTCTCTTGCCACAGCGGTCAGAGAGCTGATTCCCCCAGTGAAAGCGATCGTATGATAATTAAACATTCGTTGACAAATATGGCTGATATGTTACCTACGACATTCTTTCCAAATAGCTATGAAATAGACACAAATAAATATACGGTTTAGAACACGTCCAAATTTTATTTCTTGTAATTACCGCAAAAATGCGAAACATTGATACATTGTTCAAAACAGGTTTTTTGTGCACCAAGAACATACAAGTAAAGACGACATATGACAGCCCTGCGAATCACAGACGTTGTTAGATGTCCGTAGACAAAACTGGGCTGGTGTTAGAAATGAATCAGGCCTAATATCAGCATATTTCGAGGAGTGCCACGCATATTTAATCAAATTCTGAAATCGTGGGGAGGAAAATTGATAATATACTACTGATTGCAGCTTGAGAATATTGTCACGGTGATAGACAGGAAATTGCAGTGATCAACACTCAATAATTTTCTCTGTTAGTTTTCTGTAAAATGCCTTCCACTGGCGGAAAAATTCTCTGTCTACAGGTTGAATTACGTTGGTTGTGCCGGGTGGAATCTGAAGCATCTCTACTTCTTTGTCAGGGTGGGCTCGAAATACAGCTTTTAATGAATCAGACCTTTTATGACCTGACCACGAATCTAGGAGAAGAGATTTGTTCCCGCAGAACGGAAAAAAAAGCATGACGCATGAAAAGTGTAACGTTTTCATTTCCATTTTTCCAGACTTCGATGCGTCTACCACAAGATCGTTTGTGTAGAACATTGTTCTTTTGACACGTGGTCCAAAACGTCCAGTTGGTTCTTGAAGACACACATAAATTTTAGGCAGCAATGAACCATCCAGACTAATTATGGGCATTATAGTGTATGAATGGGTGAGTGCAGTCGTGGACTGTGCAATCGCCGCAATATGTTTTTCCCGTTTGAATGACAGTGTTCTTTTCGCACGCATTTCTTTTTGAAAACCTGACTGATCTGCATTGTACACGTATGATTCACTAAAACTAGCGATCTTATTTTTTGCATTCGTAAGAAAAGCTTCTATCATTTCGATTGTGTCACTTCATTTTCCGACCTGTTTCTCGATACACATTTTGTTATTTTTCTTGCCACAATTTTATGTGATCTTTTGAAGCGACTAATCCAACTTTGAGAAGCTGTAAATTCTTTAGCGCCTATCGCGTTGGCAATCTCTAACACCCAGTCACTCAAAGTTGTATTGCTCACACCAAATGACTGATGTCTGGCATCGGTAAATAACTCAAGAAGTCGCGCAGTTATCTCCGTCGCAATTTCCAGTCGACTATTACGTCGTCGAGCGACTTGCTTTTTCCATCTATACAATTCACGTTCAGAACGGACAAAGCGATACTTATTTTGAACAGTACTGACACGTAGGCGTTTCTTACCACTTTCGTTCAACCAATATGTCACCGCTTTTTCTTTGTCTGATAAGGTAATTGTAGTTGCTGGTGTTACTTTCGGAGATAATTGATGATGGTACGCGGCACTATCACTCGAAGAGTTTTCACAAGTGCTACTTTCGTCGGTGTCTTCGCCGTCTGTATAGTCACAGTCTGCAATATCGAGTGTTCCAGTTGTTTCTAGCCACATGTCTGCGCCATTTACATGCTCGTCTAGAAGTTTAACAACCATGTCGCACAACACATAGTCTTCACGCGTGTTTTCTGTTGATTGCTTCATTTGGCGTCTGTGGTATATCTCTATGGCAAGCAGCAAAACATTTACAGGGTTCGCCATCACCTGTGAGGGGAGATTGAATGTTCACCGTAAAGTGGCTTGCGGAGTATAGATGAACATGTACAGAACATCTTTCATATCTCTAACCAGTTACAGGAAGGTATGTTTCGAAATACGTACCAGAAATTAAAAGGACGTGCATGCTACAGAAACGAATATTCGTTCCCCCTTTCCACCAAAACCTTGCAGCGATATTCCTCTTTAGTGAACGCCGCGGTAAGACGGCCGCTCTTCCCGACCATGCGCACAACGCTCGCGACTCGCCATATCCAGGGGTGGCCAGCCGTCACTGCAAGCGCCAAGCAGGAAACACAGCCATGTTCGTGATTTTTTTTTAGGGACTTCCAGTTCATGTCAGCAGCTACAATTTTGCAAACGAACCTTTTGCACAGTTAAATAACAGTGCTTAAAAAATCAATACATGTTTCGGCATGACAAGTCTGACCATTCCCTTGTCAGTGTACAACTGTTATCAGTTCAAAACATTGAACTTGTGAAACAAGGGTGAGTGTCAGTTTCAATAAAACCAACAGCTGTTTTGATATATTCACTGGACCTTTCATTTACAATGTCGATGTTCTGAACTGATGACTGCAGAATCCAGTACGATGCTGTACCAAAAGGTTTTATTGGTACTGATACTTAATCTTATTTTGCAGGTTGTAAGTTCTGCATTGTGGCAAAGACCGGAACGATGTTATAAATAAACACATACATAAGCGGCTTGGACGGTGTTATTCACAAAATTAAACGAAGACGGCTCGCCGGCCGCGGTGGTCTCGCGGTTCTAGGCGCTCAGTCCGGAGCCGCGCGACTGCTACGGTCGCAGGTTCGAATCCTGCCTCGGGCATGGATGTGTGTGATGTCCTTAGGTTGTTTAGGTTCAAGTAGTTCTAAGTTCTAGGGAACTGATGTCCACAGATGTTATGTCCCATAGTGCTCAGAGCCAATTTGAAGACGGTTCTGGAAAAGAAGCGAATCTGTTGACTGTGCCGAACCCATTTACTACCTTCATTCCTATGCTGGTATCAAGCAATTAACTTCTTCCACGCCACTTCATCTCTTTACATCACTGGGCACGCTTTAGTTGGTCACCATGTTCCCTTTTGTCAGCCTTTGAGAAGATTGAAACTATTTCATCGAAGGAGCCGAATTTGTCCTGTAGCTGCAATCACTCGTACACAGTGTTATCCTGATTCTTCTGGTCCCTTCTCCCATCAATGACTTTGGATGAAGAGATATTGCAGCATGTTTGACAGACGCTAAGACCTCCTCGCAATTATTGTAAACGGCGTAGCCTCAACCGTCACATTCAGGGCGCGGTAGCATTTCCTGGAAATACAACCCGCGTGAGCGTAATGAGCCAATAATAATAGAAGTGGCGGTCGTTCCAGACAAAGCCACGAGGGCCCAAGAAAGCGCAGCGTGATTAGGGCCCTGCCAGCCACCATTTAAATTTGCATCAAAGGCGCCGCGACCACCTGTACCTGTGTCTGTTGTCTGCGTTTCGCCATCCCCATTCCACTACGGCTACCCTCGAGACCGACTCATTATCGCCTCGCCGTTAAATTTACAGCCCAATAATAAAACACCGGCGGACAGCAAGTAGACCAGCAACATTACCTTCGTCTCCACAGAAGCGTGTGCTAAAAATGATGAAAACTCAAGAATGTAGCAAATGGGAACTCATTTCTATAAATTAAAACATTTAACCACATTTACTGCTGAGTCCCTATTTGAGAGTAGCTCAAATTTAACGGAATAACAGTCCTGAGTACAGCAGTTCGCTATTACTCACACCGAGTACTTCAGATCAATAGCAAGCGACGCAAAACAAACTGTACTACTGGGTGTGCATGGGTGTATAGATGTGATGCTGTTAGTTGCCTAAGCCCATCCACCACGGCAAGGTCATATCAGATCGGATGGCAAAAATTGGTTTTTAATTGTCCTGAGGCCAAAAACCGCATAAAAAGCATCACTCACATCGGTTTGTAACTGTCCTGAGGCCAAAACCCCATAAAAAGCATCAGTCACATCGGGTTTTATCTGTTCTGAGACCAAGAAACACACAAAAGGCATCAATAAAAATCACATCGGATTATTAATTTCCGTGTGACTGCCAGAAAACATGTTCAGTATGCTGCCACCTGTTTTCTGCAACAAGTTGAAATCGAGAAACCGCATGTTACAACCAATCGAAGTGTTGCCGTGGTCAAGTTCAGAATGTGTTGCACAGTGCGTGCCTTCGATGCAGCTAAGTTTGCAACTGGAACACTGAACACAACATCTTTCAGGTAGCCCCACAGCCAGAGGTCCAAGGACTAACGTCAGGTGATCGGGACGGCCAGGCTGTAGGGAAATGGCTGCTGATAATTCTATCATTTCCAAAATGGAGCTTCAGCAGCTGCTTAACTGGATCTGCAATTTGCGGAGGTGTGTCATCTTGCATAAAAATGATCCCATCCACACATCCACTCTGTTGGAGAGCACGAATGACGTGGTTGCGCAAAAGACACTCATAGCGCTTACCAGTGACGGTACAGGTAACAGGACCGGAAGCACCTGTCTCTTCGAAAAAATTGGGCAGTATGATAACACAGGCCAACGAAAAACATTTTTTCAAAAACTGTGTAGATTTTTATGAGTTGAATACAAATCTAGCTTTAGTTTTTTTGTATCACCCATAGTTTTCGAGCAATATTTTTTCATTATATAGTATATGAATCCTCTGCTATACGATAAACGGGGAAATTAATCACGCGCTTCGTTACAACATAAGCACGGTATATATTTACAGTAAGTTACGTAAAACAATGATATGTGTAAATAGTGGTCTCACTTGTCAGCTGGAATTGGTTTGTATTTTCTTTCTTTTTTTTCTTTGAAGCTTCTTGTGTAGCTTTTTCTACGATGAGTCCCCGGCTGAACTTCTCGGTGAAGTGACCAACAGTAGTCCCCCATCATGTTGGTGTTCCTGCGGCCTTGGTAGCGTTTTTCCATCACTTCAATGTCCTGGTGAAAATGCTCTCATTTCTCCTCACTACCATCTCCCATATTGTCCAGGAAATAATTGTAAGTAGGCTGTTTAGGTTTTTATATTGGTTACACCACGTAGCGCTCTCAAGTAGGCTGTTTAGGTTTTTATATTGGTCACGCCACGTAGCACTCTGTTGGAAAATCGCTGGCTGTGCTGTGTGCAGTCTGTGGCTGGTTTGCATTGTTGTTGGCCATTGTAGTGTTGGGCAGTTGGCTGTTAACAGCGCGTAGCGTTGCGCAGTTGGAGGTGAGCCGCCAGCAGTTGAGGATGTGGGGAAGTGAGATGCCGGATTTTTGAGAGCGGATGATCTGGACGTGTGTCCATCAGAAACAGTTCATTTGTAAGAATGGATGTCATGAACTTCTATATGTAGTGTGACTTTTGAACACTATTAAGGTAAATACATTGTTTGTTCTCTATCAAAATCTTTCATTTGCTAACTATGCCTATCAGTACTTAGTGCCTTCAGTAGTTTCAATCTTTTATTTAGCTAGCAGTATTAGCGCTCGCTGTATTGCAGTAGTTTGAGTAACGAAGATTATTTTGAGGTAAGTGATTTGTGAAAGGTATAGGTTAATGTTAATCGGGGCCATTCTTTTGTAGGCATTATTGAAAGTCATATTCCGTTGCACTAAAAATATTGTGTGTCAGTTTAAGCACAGTCATGTATAATTTTTCAAAGGGGACATTTCATAATCAAGGCGACTATTCAGAAAATTGAACTTTCAGGCTCATTAAACATCCAAACATTCTAAACTTCTTTAACGTTGTAGCTATAATAGAAACATATTCTGCGTCTTTTCATGTCCTAAGAACTTTGCAACGACTTGCTTGAATGATACCCATGCATCTTTCTCATTTAAGGTCATTGTGGATTCAAAGTCAACATCAAACATCAGTTTCCTAATGTCAGGGTCGACAAAGACGCCTTTTAGTTTAGCTTCTGGAAGGTGTGGAAACTTTTGGCAGAGGTACTTAAAACATGGCCCATCTTTAGGCAAAGCCTTTACAAACTGTTTCATTAACCCTAACTTTATATGTAGAGATGGTAGGAGTACGTTTTTTGAATCTACAAGGTTTCTGTGTAGAATGTTCTTCTCACCAGGTTTTAAAGACTCCCTCACCAGGCCAGTTCTTTCTGCACCAGTGTTGATCCGTAGCCCTACTGTCCGATTCACACAAGAAACATGGAACTTCCTGGCAGATTAATACTGTGTGCCGGACCGAGACTCGAACTCAGGACCTTTGCCTCTCGCGAGCAAGTGCTCTACCAACTGAGCTACCCACGCACGACTCACGCCACGTCCTCACAGCTTTACTACTGCCAGTACCTCGTCTCCTACCTTCCAAATTTTACAGAAGCTCTCCTGCGAACCATGCAGAACTAGCACTCCTGAAAGAAAGGATATTGCGCAGACATAGGTTAGCCACAGCCTGGGGGATGTTACCAGAGTGAGATTTTCACTCTGCAGCGGAGTGTGCCACGATATGAAACGTCCTGTCAGATTAAAACTGTGTGCTGGACCAAGACTCGAACTCGGGACCTTTGCCTTTCGCGGGCAAGTGCTCTACCAACTGAGCTACCCAAGCGCACACTCCGCTGCAGAGTGAAATTCTCATTCTGGAAAACATCCCCCAGGCTGTGGCTAAGCCATGTCTCCGCAATATCCTTTCTTTCAGGAGTGCTGGTTCTGCATAGTTCGCAGGAGAGCTTCTGTAAAGTTTGGAAGGTAGGAGGCGAGGTACTGGCAGTAGTAAAGCTGTGACGACGGGGCCTGAGTCGTGCTTGGGTAGCTCAGTTGGTAGAGCACTTGCCCACGAAAGGCAAAGGTCCCGAGTTCGAGTCTCGGTCCGGCACACAGTTTTGATCTGCCAGGAAGTTTCATATCAGTGCACACACCGCTGCAGAGCGAAAATCTCATTCTGGAGGAAACATGGAAATTTGGTAAAGCCACCTTGCTGACCAAGGAACATGCATGTTACTTTTAGATCGCCACATATCATCCAACCATGAACAGATTAACCTATTTTATTTAGCACTATTTCTAGGTTTTCATAGCTTCCTTTCATATGTACAGAATGTCCGACAGGTATAGATGCATACATGTTACCATTGTATAATAAAACAGCCTTTAACTAGTTCTGGATGAATCAATAAACAGCCTCTAGTCTTCCTTTTTGTATTCAGTACCAAACACATTCATCAGACTGGGAATGTCTGAGCAGTACACTAAATCACCTTCTCGTTGAAAAACTTGGAAAATTGCTGCTCTCTCTTTCTATAATGTATAATCTGGCTCCAGCTGCCAGTTAGTTCTTTTCTTTTAATCAAGAGCCAAGCAATCCAGCTTTTTCTTTCGTTAAACCCAGATCCCTAACCAAATCGCTAAGCTCGGTCCGAGCCGCAAATGTAACGACTTTTTTTTACTTTTTTGGACCTTTTATTCAGATCTTCAACACACATAACATACCTTACGTGGCGCCCAAGATTTATCTTGATCACCAAGTTTAGGTCCTAAGTATGGTAGCCAAACCTTTTTCACAATGTATGTAATGTTTATTTGGTGTTTCTTAATCACAAATTCACCACAAATATAACAAAAACTGTCAGCAGAGTTTTTACAACAACGATTAGACATTGTACTGAGCACATGTACAGGTTACGGGACAGTGAGGTTAGGCTTACAGTAAACAAAACACCATCTGTTAACACAAATGTAGAAACAACCATTTTTTGCCAGCAAATGTTTTTCAGTGGTGCTATCAACGTCATCTACGTTCATTACACCTCCTTTTTAAGTTATTGTAACTATATAAAAGCTGTTCAATTCTTTAAAAATCACTTAATTTAATAAATTTTACTGTAAAATGTGAATAAATAGTGGGTGATACAGTTTTTTAATTAAGATATTTTGATTTCCCACCCTACAAAACATAAGAATAAGGTATTTTCATCAAAAAAGTTTCTCCATCGTTGGCCTGTGTAATTGATGCTGTAACCTGCACCACACAATGGCTTTTTCAGGATGAAGTGGTACTGATTGGTTTGCGTGTGGATTTTCCGTTGCCCTTATTCGGCAATTCTGTGTATTGACATATTCTGCCACATGGAAATGGGCACGGTCTGTCCACAAAATCTTCCACGGCCTGTCATTGTCCACTTCTATGCGAACAAAATATTCTAAAGCAAAAGTCTCTCTTGCTGCCATGTCAGCAGGAAGCAACTCATGCACATGGGTAATTAGGAGTGGATCGCAAAGAAGAATGATTCGTAGGATTTTACGCACCGTGCTGACAGGTATGTCCAATGTTCGGGAAATTCTGCGTGCACTATACATTTGCCCACCACTACTCGTCTCCTCCAGCAGTGCTGTGGCCACTGTTTCCACTGACGTCGAATCAATTCGTTTCCTCCCTCTACCACGCTGCACAGCAAAAGAACCTGTCTTGTCGAATTTCCGAATCATTTACTCCAGACCCACGGCATTCATGGGACCACCGCCTGTTTTCAAATCCTTCATTGTCCGGAACTTCTGCAGAGCGACGTGTGCAGTCATCATTCTTGTAATACAGCTTTACAAGCACAGCGTGATCCTGCATCGAGACAGTCTCGGCGAACGCCGCAGACACAAAAGAAGGAAACTCTTGTGCCCTGTGTGTTTATATAAATTTCAATGGGTTATGCGCATGATTGGTGTTTTCATTTACGTATTCTGATACATACAGCACCACCTATTGATCGATTTTCACACTATTTTTTGTCTTCTGCCATACGCTTTCCCCCTTCTCAGTTAATATTCCGTTGCAATTTGACATCATTCTGACCAGTGGTATTATTTCTATAGCGTTCTGAAAGTTTAACTTTAATTATAATCAACTTATACATAAGTACATATTTAATCACTGTTTTTAGTATCAGAATAATATTTCACTTTTAACAAAAATCCATATAGTTTGTATATTTTATATTTAGTTTTCAAAAGTATCAATGGGGACGCTATAAAAGCTAAAGTTCTAACTGCCACCAGAGGGACCTTGGTCCCATTCTCTGTTCTCCGTCCTATACCATCAAAGCCTACAATCGTCTTGGAAGATAACGCTAAATCTTTAAATAACTAGTGAAACAGGTTTCGCCCTTATTTTCTGTTAACTATCAGACATGATGACATTACTCTCTCTGATTCTGAAACATTAGTGACGCTATTGGTGCTTTCGCAAACGCAATTGAAATTTCATAGAAAAGTTTCTAAAAGAAGCAGATTAACGAGTATTTACTGGGAATATTACTGCATTGACGGACTGATTTGTAATGAGACTTACCTCTCTTAAGACAATGTATTTTACATCTGTAAAATTTGAAATTTAATATCCAGGACAAAGATAATCAAAATTTAACCTCGCTAATCGGTAACCCGTTACTACAATACACTCCTGGAAATTGAAATAAGAACACCGTGAATTCTTTGTCCCGGGAAGGGGAAACTTTATTGACACACTCCTGGGGTCAGATACATCACATGATCACACTGACAGAACCACAGGCACATAGACACAGGCAACAGAGCATGCACAATGTCGGCACTAGTACAGTGTATATCCACCTTTCGCAGCAATGCAGGCTGCTATTCTCCCATGGAGACGATCGTAGAGATGCTGGATGTAGTCCTGTGGAACGGCTTGCCATGCCATTTCCACCTGGCGCCTCAGTTGGACCAGCGTTCGTGCTGGACGTGCAGACCGAGTGAGACGACGCTTCATCCAGTCCCAAACAAGTTCAATGGGGGACAAATCCGGAGATCTTGCTGGCCAGGGTAATTGACTTACACCTTCTAGAGCACGTTGGGTGGCACGGGATACAAGCGGACGTGCATTGTCCTGTTGGAACAGCAAATTCCCTTGCCGGTCTAGGAATGGTAGAACGATGGGTTCGATGACGGTTTGGATGTACCGTGCACTATTCAGTGTCCCCTCCACGATCACCAGTGGTGTACGGCCAGTGTAGGAGATCGCTCTCCACACCATGATGCCGGGTGTTGGCCCTGTGTGCCTCGGTCGTATGCAGTCCTGATTGTGGCGCACACCTGCACGGAGCCAAAC
Source organism: Schistocerca cancellata (assembly GCF_023864275.1). NCBI lineage: Eukaryota > Metazoa > Arthropoda > Insecta > Orthoptera > Acrididae > Schistocerca > Schistocerca cancellata. The sequence goes on from NC_064630.1 coordinate 711,548,201, forward strand.
GCGCATACGACCATCATTGGCACCAAGGCAGAAGCGACTCTCATCGCTGAAGACGACACGTCTCCATTCGTCCCTCCATTCACGCCTGTCGCGACACCACTGGAGGCGGGCTGCACGATGTTGGGGCGTGAGCGGAAGACGGCCTAACGGTGTGCGGGACCGTAGCCCAGCTTCATGGAGACGGTTGCGAATGGTCCTCGCCGATACCCCAGGAGCAACAGTGTCCCTAATTTGCTGGGAAGTGGCGGTGCGGTCCCCTACGGCACTGCGTAGGATCCTACGGTCTTGGCGTGCATCCGTGCGTCGCTGCGGTCCGGTCCCAGGTCGACGGGCACGTGCACCTTCCGCCGACCACTGGCGACAACATCGATGTACTGTGGAGACCTCACGCCCCACGTGTTGAGCAATTCGGCGGTACGTCCACCCGGCCTCCCGCATGCCCACTATACGCCCTCGCTCAATGTCCGTCAACTGCACATACGGTTCACGTCCACGCTGTCGCGGCATGCTACCAGTGTTAAAGACTGCGATGGAGCTCCGTATGCCACGGCAAACTGGCTGACACTGACGGCGGCGGTGCACAAATGCTGCGCAGCTAGCGCCATTCGACGGCCAACACCGCTGTTCCTGGTGTGTCCGCTGTGCCGTGCGTGTGATCATTGCTTGTACAGCCCTCTCGCAGTGTCCGGAGCAAGTATGGTGGGGCTGACACACCGGTGTCAATGTGTTCTTTTTTCCATTTCCAGGAGTGTAGTTAACTTCGTTAAACGTTAAAGCGTTACTTCACAGAAGATTTATAGTAAGTTAAAGTTATTTTTTAATAGTTGACTCGTAATACTAAATTCTGTGTTGTAATAGTAAATTCTGTGTTGTCGATGTAGTTAAATGAGCAAGTGACTCAAGCGTTTTACCATAGTTTGAATAAGACGTTTTGGCGCGTAAGTTTAGGTAGGTTATCGAATATAAACAAAAAGCAGACCAATCATTTAATCATCTACTTTCATAATTATTTAGTTATCAATGTTAAATTTCAATCGTATGCACGCCAACAGTGCACAAATTTTGCGTCTTGTGTCAGGATCTAACCAGTGAACAGTCCTGCTCAAATAACTCTTGTTGTGAGCTGACCAGCAGTTAGCTGCAGTCGCCAGCCAATCGATTATGCCAGTTTAAATGAAATAATTTAAGATTCATTAAACAACCTATTGATTATAAGAGCTGCAAAGGATTAGAGAAGTACAGTTAAATAAAATATTACGCTTTATAATCCGAAAAGCTATCGCAACAAAATCTAAAATTATTTAGGTTTCACCTACAATATAGCCACATAATAACAGTAATACTTATAGTTTTGATATGTCTATCTGAACACAAGATTTTAAGAGCCCTGTATAAGAAAGACTAAACCCGTATTGATAAAAACAAAAAATTAGATTATCTTTATTGTCAAAATGAAATTTTCTTAAAGTAATGACTCGTTCTCGATACTCTCAGGTAGATTAGTTTGAATTTCAATGAAAAAGTATGTATTTACTTAATAAAATGTTGTTTCCATCGAAAATGGTTATCAACGTACACCTGCCTAATGTTCTCCTCGAAATTGTATTTTTGCTGGCGTTTTAAGTTTATACAAGCTTGTCAAATTATTTTGATTCGATGACATGTAAATAACTGAAGGTCTTAACAAAGAAGTTGAAGGTGTATTGGTTCACACTAGCCTGAGACACACCGCTGCCTATTGCTGCAGTGCCAATAGACTCTCCAATGATTCTCTGTTGTGTCTTTTAACCTGATTACTGACACTGACTCCGATATCGATATCTGGTTACTAGACCGCTCGACCGGACTCTGCCTTCACCGTTTCTTCAAACTCTACGTACAACGATTCACGTGCTCTCTTTACAAATTGCTTTATTGTTTATAATTGTTAAGGCTCGAAGTATGGGAACCAAAAGTTGGTTTTTTAGCGAAGCACAATTTACAACGACAAGTGTTGGTTCTCCAGATCTGAACACCAAATTAACGTAATAATTTAAATGCGGCCGCCCGCATCTCGTGGTCGTGCGGTAGCGTTCTCGCTTCCCACGCCCGGGTTCCCGGGTTCGATTCCCGGCGGGGTCAGGGATTTTCTCTGCCTCGTGGTGGCTGGGTGTTGTGTGCTGTCCTTAGGTTAGTTAGGTTTAAGTAGTTCTAAGTTCTAGGGGACTGATGACCACAGCAGTTGAGTCCCATAGTGCTCAGAGCCATTTGAACCATTTTTTTTAAATGCGGCCACGGATTTTCATCTTTTGTAGAGGTAGTAATGCATTTCGAAGACACAGTTTCCACAATCAGTATCCTAACAAAAGTAGTACTTAACGTGAAACCAGTAAACAAACAACGATAAACAGCCAACAACCAATTATTCTCGCTCGCACTCACTGCTTACATCAATCGCGCGCACCCTAAGTTAGCCCCACACCTATGACACTGGTTTTTCTGAGACCTTGAATTCCACGGGCGATGTAGCGTAATTTTTGTCATAGATAGTAGGAGGGTAATTAACGGTTGACGGACTCAAAGAATGTCATCGGAAACTAAAGAGACCGTTAAGGCTTTTTTTTTTAATTCACTGAAAAGTTAATCCGTTACTCAAGAAGATAAATTTGTAAATTAACGTTCTGGCGATCAGCTACGCTATCAAACAATCGCTAAATTTATGTTGAAGAGAGTGATCATAGAGATTGATCCTAAGACGTAGATATCCAAAACTACGTGCATCAGCAAACTGTGTCACGTCAACTTACTGATACCTGTAAATGTTAAGAAAGACAGTAGAACACTACATGGTGAAATAAAGTAAGTGCGTTTCTTATTGAAGAAAAACAGCGGAAAAGGGACCAGGTACCAGGAAGAAAGCCAGTGTTGGTGCAAACATATAAAGTCAAGTTGTTGTAAGTTCAAATAGGTCGAACCGTGGAAATCAATGAAAAGACTAACGCAAATTGTGGTAGAAATATATTCTAATGTTTCAGACGATTATTTACACGATAGTCAACCCCTTGTGAGTGTATCCAGTATATCTGAAGTACTGCATAATAATCGTCGGTGGTGTCGTTATTTAACGAAAACAAATAATACAATGAAAGTATTCTTTCTCATTTCAGTTGAGAATAAGCACGGATGAGTTAATCGCGGTTTGGTATCGCCTTCTGCTTGTGGAAATGATTACAAACTATTCATAGAGGAATGTTTGTTTTTATTATAATGTGAACAAATATGCGACACGTGAATTTAGTCTGCATAAACACGACGCAAAATTGAATACGATCCGGAAGGAACGAAAGTGTTACGCTGGAAATGCGCAGTTACCACCAGAACATGCAGCGATCTCACCGAGATACACGAAGCACTATGCTGAATATGCAGATATTCATTATCCGTTCGAAAACTAGAGTGCCCACACAAGAGCAAATCCGAGCCCAAAGTCGCTTCCTGTTGCGACCGCGTAGTCTCAAACTAATATTTGGTCGGCGAGTACTCTCATTGCCTCTGGTTGCCCAAAGTTACTGGACGCCCAAAGTCATCCCCCAAACGCAACCCCACCGAATGTGCCCTCACAAAGAGGTAGGGATGGCGGTTATCGCTGAAACAACCGGTTTCGGTTATATTGTTTCTTTTCCCCTTGCCAGTTTAACGTGATCGTTAACCCTTATCATCCCAGGTCATTTTTTTGTCACACACCGTCCGTGGTGCGGTCTGACGGATCGCTATGTCAAAAGAGTCATAAAAATTGCATTCAGCAGTTTCAGTGAAACACTTCGGTTTCTTATGTAAAAGGTTATATTAATAAAACACAAAAAATACATTCAAATAAATTTTAAAGTATATTTTTACGAAAAGACGTATTTAAACAGAAAACTGCACAAAGTGAACATAATGTTGTATGAGAATATTAATGCTGTGAAAACTCAAATACCCTTTACTTTAAACTTTTCTTTTTTCGCTACATTTTTAGATTTTATTATACATGTCGTAATAAAAACATAAAATCTCCCATTAAAGATTGAAGAAACGTAAATTTCGCTAGTAAATTTCAGGTTTTTAGTTTTCTTCTCAGAGGTTTTCTTTGAAGTCGCTTGAAATTTTTGCGGAGAAATCAGCTTCTTGCAACTATGAAAAATGTAAGGCGGCATTCTCTTCAATTTTGGCTCACAGGCGGAGCATGTATTGCATTTTCCCAATTGTTCTACAACGACTTCTACTCTTGGTTCTCTTACACTCAAAACACGGCGAATGGATAAACGAAGTTCACGGACTACGTAATAGCATTTTTGACTCTCTTTTTATCCTTGGTGTCACCAATGAGTTTGCAATCTTATTGAGAAATTTAAAATGGCTCCCCTGAGCATCGTCTTTGAAGGAACTGGAAAGACAAGCGCATTCACCTCACTTATATCCAAAATGCGGAAAAATAATGCCACTGGCCCTCGTTGAAAGAGGCATCGACGACCAGAGATATTTGTTTCAACTAAATATATTTCAAGGAGAACCTTTAGCCAAAGATTCAATCTCTACAATTCTGTCATAATCACATTGATCACTCGTTTCATTCAAGGATTTCACAGGTGGCAAAACAAATTCGTCTTCACATTCGCACTTTTCCTATTCTGAATTCTGTTCCCTTTCAATTTGGTTATTAATATCTAATACAATATCATTTTCTAAACTGTCCTTTAAGTCAGGGTCCATAACCTGAACATCAGATGAAGACTTGTCTTCAGAATCCGTAACGTAAAGTTCCAGGTGCGGTCTCAGCACAAAAGAAGCAGTAGTAGTATAGGTTCACCTAATATTAAAGTGGCTACTGCCAAAGGAAATGAGTGCAGCTTTGGGAAAGATCAATTAGGTAACGCTGTAGTCCGCTACCCCACCCCTACCCATTAGTAACAGAGTAACAATAAACGCTAACGGTCTGTGAGGCTGTATATTTGACGTTGAGGAATAAAACCACTGAAAATAACCGGTTTCTGAAATGATCGATTTTCGATTTTTTGCTCCTGTTATGTCCTGTAATAGACGTAGAAATCGAACAAAGGCTGAAAAATTATGACTCCCTCTGTTTTAAGATACATAGAATCAAAATATAAAATTAAGTAGACAAAGAAGAGAAAACTTCGCCCGTCCACAGATTCCTGCTGTTCTCGAAAAGTTGTAAATTTGTTAATACTAGAAAATATCACCAATATTTTCGTATTGATTCTGATGCCTTGAAACTCTGCTAAGAACATTTTGCAATCAGGGATCACATCAGTGTTTGGGCATTAGGAATAGTCAGTGCTAAAGAGTGAAAACTGTCCGTTTACCAGGTAAACAAATCAATATTATGTAGACACAGGCAGCAGTTCAGCTAACTTCAATTGTGTCCATAATTTATTGTAAGACTTCAATTTATTATTGTTGCCATAATTTCCTTCCAATTTCGTCAACTGACGGACGAGAGATGCCGGTGAAGAAACTTTGTCAGGAGGTTGCACAAGTCGCCACCGTCGGAAGATTACTCAAGTCAGAGAGCAGCACCACCTCAGCCCCACACTCTAATCATCGCCTATAACGTCCAGCATCGTCTTCCTTCAGGTCCAGCAACGCGAGTTTTATTAGATCCCAGAACTGTACATCGGGCTGATAAAAGAAATGGCATACCCCCTAATATCGTGTGGAATCTATTTTTGTCCTGTGTAGTTCAGCAAGGATAACGTTCTACGAGTCGGGGCGTGGAATGTCAGAAACTTGAACGTGGTAGGGAAACTAGAAAATCTGAAAAGGGAAATGCAAAGGCTCAATCTAGATATAGTAGGGGTCAGTAAAGTGAAGTGGAAGGAAGACAAGGATTTCTGGTCAGATGAGTATCGGGTAATATCAACAGCAGCAGAAAATGGTATAACAGGTGTAGGATTCGTTATGATTAGGAACGTACGGCAGAGGGTGTGTTCTTGGGAACAGTTCAGTGACCGGGATGTTCTAATCAGAATCGACAGCAGACCAACACCGACAACGATAGTTCAGGTATACAGGCCGACGTCGCAAGCTGAAGATGAACAGATAGAGAAAGTGTATGAGGATATTGAAAGGGTAATGCAGTATGTCAAGGGGGACGAAAATCTAATAGTCATGGGCAACTGGAATGCATGGGCTTGAGACAAGGAATGAAAGAGGAGAAAGACTAATTTAGTTCTGTAATAAGTTTCAGCTAGTAATAGCGAATACCCTGTTCAAGACTCACAAGAGGAGGAGGTATACTTGGGAAAGGCAGGGAGATACGGGAAGATTTCAATTAGATTACATCACGGTCAGACAGAGATTCCGAAATCAGATACTGGATTGTAAGGCGTACCGAGGAGCAGATATAGACTCAGATCACAATATAGTAGTGATGAAGAGTAGGCAGAAGTTCAAGACATTAGTCAGGAAGAATCAATACGCAAAGAAGTGGGATACGGAAGTACTAAGGAATGACGAGATACGTTTGAAGTTCTCTAACGCTATAGATACAGCAATAAGGAATAGCGCAGTAGGCAGTACAGTTGAAGAGGAATGGACATCTCTAAAAAGGGCCATCACGGAAGTTGGGAAGGAAAAAATAGGTACAAAGAAAGTAGCTGCGAAGAAACCATGGTCAACAGAAGAAATACTTCACTTGATTGATGAAAGGAGGAAGTACAAACATGTTCCAGGAAATTCAGGAATACAGAAATACAAGTCGCTGAGGAATGAAATAAATAGGAAGTGCAGGGAAGCTAAGACGAAATGGCTGCAGGAAAAATGCGAAGACATCGAAAAAGATATGATTATCGGAAGGACAAACTCAGCATACAGGAAAGTCAAAACAACCTTTGGTGACATTAAAAGCAACGGTGGTCACATTAAGAGTGCAACGGGAACTCCACTGTTAAATGCAGAGGAGAGAGCAGATAGGTGGAAAGAATACATTGAAAGCCTCAATGAGGGTGAAGATTTGTCTGATGTGATGGAAGAAGAAACAGGAGTCGATTTAGAAGAGATAATAGATCCAGTATTGGAATCGTAATTTAAAAGAGCTTTGGAGGACTTACGGTCAAATAAGGCAGAAGGGATAGATAACATTCCATCAGAATTTCTAAAATCATTGGGGGAAGTGGCAACGAAACGACTATTCACGTTAGTGTTTAGAATATATGAGTCTGGCGATATACCATCTGACTTTCGGAAAAACATCATCCACACAATTCCTAAGACGGCAAGAGCTGACAAGTGCGAGAATTATCGCACAATCAGCTTAACAGCTCATGCATCGAAGCTGCTTACAAGAATAATATACAGAAGAATGGAACAGAAAATTGAGAATGCGCTAGGTGACGATCAGTTTGGCTTTAGGAAAAGTAAAGGGACGAGAGAGGCAATTCTGACGCTACGGCTAGTAATGGAAGCAAGGCTAAAGAAAAATCGAGACACTGTCATAGGATATGTCGACCTGTAAAAGCGTTCGACAATATAAAATGGTGCCAGCTGTTCGAAATTCTGAGAAAAGTAGGGGTAAGCTATAGGGAGAGACGGGTCGTATGCAATATGTACAACAACCAAGAGGGAATAATAAGAGTGGACGCTCAAGAACGAAGTTCTCGTATTCAGAAGGGTGTAAGACAAGGCTGTAGCCATTCGCCCCTACTCTTTAATCTGTACATCGAGGAAGCAATGATGGAAATAAAAGAAAGGTTCAGGAGTGGAATTAAAATACAAGGTGAAAGAATGTCAATGATACGATTTGCTGATGACATTGCTATCCTGAGTGAAAGTGAAGAAGAATTAGATGATCTGCTGAACGGAATGAACAGTCTATTGAGTACACAGTATGGTTTGAGAGTAAATCGGAGAAACACGAAGGTAATGAGAAGTTGTAGAAATGAGAACAGCAATAAACTTAACATCAGGATTGATGGTCACGAAGTCAATGAAATTAAGGAATTCTGCTACCTAGGCAGTAAAATAAGCAATGACGGACTAAGCAAAGAGGACATCAAAAGCAGACTCGCTATGACAAAAAAGGCATTTCTGGCCAACAGAAGTCTACTAATATCAAATACCGGCGTTAATTTGAGGACGAAAAAAAGTTTATGAGGATGTACGTATGGAGTACAGCCTTGTATGGTAGTGAAACATGGACTGTGGGAAAACCGGAACAGAAGAGAATCGAAGCATTTGAGATGTGTTGCTATAGACGAATGTTGAAATTTAGGTGGACTGATAAGGTAAGGAATGAGGAGGTTCTGCGCAGAATCGGAGAGGAAAGGAATATGTGGAAAACACTGATAAGGAGAAGGGACAGGATGATAGGACATCTGCTAAGACATGAGGGAATGACTTCCATGGTACTAGAGGGAGCTGTAGAGGGCAAAAACTGTAGAGGAAGACAGAGATTGGAATGCGTCAAGCAAATAATTGAGGACGTAGGTTGCAAGTGCTACTGTGAGAGGTTAGCACAGGAAAGGAATTCGTAGCGGGCCGCATCAAACCAGTCAGTAGACCGATGACAAAAAAAAAAAAAAAAAAAAAAAAAAAAAAAAAAAAAAAAAAAAAAAAAATTCAGCAACTGGACGTTGCATGGACTCACCAAGTCTTTGGAATATTGCCGAAATATTGAGCCGTTCTCTCCCTATAGCCGCCCGTAACTGCGAAAGTGTAACCAGTAAAGGATGTCGTGCACGAACTGACCTCTCGATTATATCCTATAAATGTTTGATGGGATTCATAACGAGCAACCTGAATGAGCAAATCATTCGCTCCCATTGTCCACAATGTTCTTCAAACCAACAGTGTACAACTGTCACCCAGTGACATGACGTCGTTGATTAGGAACATGAAGTCCATGAATGGCCGCAAACGTTCGTCAAGTAGCCGAACATAACCTTTTCCAGTCAATGATCGGTTCAGTTTGCCCAGAGGACCGAATTCTTTCCATAATAACAAAGCTCACACAACAATGGAGCCACGATCAACTTGCACAGTGCCTTGTTGATGACTTGGGTCCATGAATTCTTGGGGAATGCGCCAATATCGAATTCTTCCATCTGCTACCATCGGGACTCACCTCACCAGTCGTCCAACCGATATGGTCAAGAACCCAGTAGAGGCGCTGCAGGCAATGTCGTGCTATTAGCAAAGGCAGTCGCGTCAGTCGTCTGCTAACATAGCTCATTAACGCCAGTTTGTGTCGTACTGTCCTAATGGATAAATTCGTCGTACGCACCTGCATTAATTTATGTGCATTTTTCACCCAGTGTGGCTTGTCTGGTAGCACTATTACTCTACACAGCTCTCAGGCATTAAGTGTAGACCGTCGGCCACTGCATTGTCCGTGGTGAGAGGTAATGCCTGATATTTAGTATTTTCGGCTCACTTTGTAGACTACGGATCTGGAAATATTGAATTCTCTAACCATTTCCGAAATAGAATGTCCCATGTGCCCAGCTCCAAATACCATTCCGCCCCCAAAGTCGGTCAGTTCCCGTCGTGCAGCCATAATCATGCCGGAAACCTTTTCTTCATAGAAGACCAGACATCTTCTCAAATGTACCACCTCCTCCAGATCACAAGGACATATTTTGACATGCTGTGCACGCCCTGTTACAATACAATGTTTGAACTTTAGAGGGAAATTGTTCAGAAAGACTACCCTTCTGTGCTCGCTTTGAAGGATGGGTGTGATCGTTACGCAACGGACCACTCAAACTGTCAAGAGGAAGCGCAGGAAGGGCGTGGATGGCATAGTGATCCCACGAGAAGCTAGACATACAAACAGACCACATACACAAAGCCCCAGAAACAGACCCCAGAAACAAAGAGACCACCCAAAGGGAGGCCCATGGGCCTCAGTAAGCCCTATACAACTGAGGCATAGAAAGTTCCACAGAGGCTGCCAACTAGCGACTGTTGCAACTTAACAAAATCAAATGACTCTGAGCACTATGGGACGTAACTTCTGAGGTCATCAGTCCCCTATAACTTAGAACTACTTAAAGCTAACTAACCTAAGGACATCACACACACCCATGCCCCAGGCAGGATTCGAACGTGCGACCGTAACGGTCGCGCGGTTCCAGACTGTAGCGCCTAGAACCGCTCGGCCACCTAGGCCGGCTCCACCTTAACGCATCTTAACAGTGCACAGTACGCCTTGAGTTTGAGACTTTGTTTAAAGTGATTTTGACAATTCTCGTGATCCAGAAAATCAAACAAATATCCTTGTTCCCTGTGACACTCAGTGTTCCACTGCTGCGCCATATAGTGGTCGCTGAAGCAAGTCCACAGCATACCGTGATAGGGGACTGGCAGCGCTCACCAGTCCCCAGCTCAGAAACTCCGGCGTGCCAAAATCGTACCCAGGAAAGAAATGCTGAGCCCGTGAGGGGCCGGCCGGTGTAGCCGCGCGGTTCTAGGCGCTACAATCTGGAACCGCGTGACCGCTACGGTCGCAGATTCGAATCCTGCCTCGGGTATGGATGTGTGTGATGTCCTTAGGTTAGTTAGGTTTAAGTAGTTCTAAGTGTAAGGGGACTGATGACCTCAGAAGTTAAGTCCCAAAGTGCTTAGAGCCATTTCAACCATTTGAACCCATGAGGGCTCGACCAGTGGAGTGGTACCATGCCGATATACAGGCCCTCATAGCAATGTAGCGTATGGCCGTCGCATTGAACGGAGATTATGTTGGAAAATAGGATGCTGTAGCCAAAAGAATGCCGAATAATACTGTGTACAGGAATCCTGAATAAAACCAACCTGCTTTCAGAAACAAAAGTGTTGTGTTACCTACTGAACGGCCCTTGTGTCTGGATAAGCGGAAGTTCTCGGCCATTTTCGTGTGCTACATGGCGACTGCAGATACACGAGGAACTGATGGCCGAATGCAGCAGCCAGTTCCTTGCGGAGACATTGGCCAAAACGCGGCCGCAAACTGGGCGTGGTGGCAGAATCCACGGTAATCCACTGCCTAATGACGTCTGGGCCGGTGTGCATGTCTGCCGGTGATTAAACGGCAGCCGGCTGCTGGAATAGCCGCGCCAGACCGCAGCCCAACCGCGCTGCGGCCTCCGGCGATACATACGCGTCCGCCAGCTCGTATTTCATACGTCACCGGACTGCGGCCCGCATCCGCTTAATAGGCCCCTCTCCTATTCCTTTCTGTTCGCTTATCTGCGCTTTTAACGCGCCTGCTGTTAGTCAGCTTGTCATTTGCATCACGCTACACTCTTCGGATTTACAGAGCTCAAGTTCGTCTAGCTTAAATGCGAAATCGGACGGCTGGGGAAACACAATATGTTCAGTACGAAATAAGATGAACAAGTTGTGTAGGCATCGAATTCGACGACAGGAATTGGTAACCACAGACAAGAAGCTGAAACTGTGTGAAGAACTATGATGGCGTGGTGTTCGACATGTATTTAGTGATAGGTTCGTTGAAGAAATGTACCTGAAAGGAATATATATATATATATATATATATATATATATGTATAGGTTCGTTGAAGAAATGTACCTGAAAGGAATATATATATATATATATATATATATTCCTTTCAGGTACATTTCTTCAACGAACCTATATATATATATATATATACATATATATATATATATATATATATATTCCTTTCAGGTACATTTCTTCAACGAACCTATCACTGAATACATGTCGAACACCACGCCATCATAGTTCTTCACACAGTTTCAGCTTCTTGTCTGTGGTTACCAATTCCTGTCGTCGAATTCGATGCCTACACAATAGAAACCTTTCTTTTCAGATAATATTTGAGAATTCGTCTTTAATATAAATGGATAAATTACTTAGCATTTCTTTATGACTTTTTTGCAGGTTACAGCTATTGGAAGTTCTATTGTAGAAAAGCTGACTACTCCATCATCAACAAAAATCCGGCATTATGAACGACCCCTTTTGAATTTTTAACACTGTAACAGTGAAAACTATTTATTGTTGAAGGTATGGCATGAACCGCTAATACCCTTTGTCTCACTTTGACACAATTACTCAGTGGCTACAACAGGTCTGTTTTACCATAAAGCTTCACCTGCTGGTAACTGGCGAACTACTTTTATTGGACTAGAATTTATGCGTTTTTTTTCCAACTGAAACAACAACACTGAAGAAAGAAGAGTTAAATATATCAACTGGAATAAGTCATAACCGGTTAAAAAAGGGATGTAATATTCATGGTGCAAAATCGATAAACAAAGTATAGTCACGTGAAGCTTATTATGCCTCAAATATTGACACATAAAATCATCATATTACTGTGGAAGAAAATAAATTTCACAAACAAAAATGTAGTGTGTGCACCGTACGGTACCCGCCCGGTTAGCCGTGCGGTCTAACCCACGGCTTTCCGGGACGGGAAGGAGTGCCTGGTCCCTGGCACGAATCCGCCCAGCGGACGTGTGTCGAGGTCTGGTGAGCCGGCCAGCCTCTGAATGGTTTTTAGGCTGTTTTCCATCTGCCTCGCCGAATGCGGGCTGGTTCCCCTTATTCCGCCACGGCTACACATTTCGGCGATTGCTGCGAAAAAAAAATGGTTCAAATTGTTGTGGTTGGCAGGAGAGCCAACACCGTTTTACTAAAGGCGGCCGAAATGCACGCGTTTTAACTCACGCGGACTGGCGTGAGGTCTGGAACATGACAAGTAAATTAGAATATAGAAAAAACGGACGTAGCTGGTGGAATACTTAACTTTAATCCAGTAATGATGAACGTCAGTCTTGATGGTACATGATTCACAATATCAATAGTAACTGATAATGGCGCCTTGCTAGGTCGTAGCAAATGACGTAGCTGAAGGCTATGCTAAACTATCGTCTCGGCAAATGAGAACGTGAGTAGGCAGTGAACCATCGTTAGGACAGTCGGCTGTACAACTGGTGCGAGTGCTAGGAAGTCTCTCTAGACCTGCCGTGTGGCGGCGCTCGGTCTGCAATCACTGATAGTGGTGACACGCGGGTCCGACGTATACTACCGGACCGCGGCCGATTTAAAGGCTACCACCTAGCAAGTGTGGTGTCTGGCAGTGACACCACATTCCTCCCTCGCAAATCGGCGTACGGTTGTGGCATGAGGCTTCCATCCGCCGTGGGGAGGACTCCATGTTGACGTATGCGACGAGGTGGGGAGCCTAACAACAGGCGAGGCTGTGCCACCCGCACCCTGCCATTCAGACCGCGGGGAGCTAGGTAACGCCTGAAAACCTGTTCAAGAGGGCACGCCAACATGCGGTGTATGCGCCCGCAGACAGACAGGAGGGGCCGAAGGGTCGACCTCCATCGTCCAGGGCAGCCGACGGGCGAAGACGACATATGGTCCGGAGCGGGCAAGAGTTCCATGTCGGAGAACAACGGGAAGCGATCAACGGCGCGTGACCCAGGGAGGCGCCCGGCGGTTGCAGCGACGCGTCCACTGCGGCTGTTGCCGGCGGGAGAAAATGCGGCGGTGGCTGTGGCGGCGGCGGCGGCGGCGCGTCGCCATGGGGCAAAATGGAAAGCAGCGTCGGTGACTCCTCTGGCTGAGGCGAGCCAGTAGATGGGTCCCCAGGGCGCTGAGCGTACGGCACTGGATCTGAAAGCAGACGGCGAGCGGCAGATCCCATGCGACGACAGAGGAGCAGCTGGTTGAGATGCAGGCGCACCTCACCAGAAGCCCCCAAAACCAGATACATAGCGCGTCCAAGGCAGCGAAGAATGCTCCCTTCGAGCCAACGCCGTGAACCTCGATAGTGGCGGTAGCAGACAACGTCGCCTGGGGAAAAAGCTGGTGTCTGCCTCTGCACAGGAACCTGATGTGGCGGATGTATCAAAGACATCATATTCGTTGAGGGAGACCGTGGAGCAACTCAGCCAGCGAGCGACCATCTCGGGGCTGAGAGCGATGCGAGGGCAAAAAGAGCAATAACGCGTCCTCCCGAGAATGCTACTCTTTTAACTTCAACACCTCTGACTTGAAAGTCCTGACCAATCATTCAGCGGCACCGTTTGACCGTGGCGAAAATAGTGCGGACGTCAGATGTTGAAAACCATTGGCCTTGCAGAATGACTGAAATTCTGCGGACATGAATTGTGGGCCATTGTCGGAAACAATAGTCTGTGGAAGACCTTCAATGCAAAAGATAGCAGATAACGCTTGGATGGTGGCAGATGACGTCGTGGAAGACATCCGAACAACAAAAGGAAAATTACTGACTGGATCTACCACTACCAACCATTGAGCATTCCAGAATGGACCAGCAAAATCGATGTGTAAGCGTTGCCAAGGGAGTGTGGCTTTTGGTCACACAAAGAATTTCCGCGGTGGTGCTGATTGTTGTTCGGCACACACCATGCAAGAAGAGCACATATTCGTAATCGCGGCATCGATTATGAACACAGTACAGGGCTAACGAGCAAGTTGTTTAGTTCTCACTATACCCCAATGTCCTTGGTGGAGAAGCTGCAAGACAGAGGACTGTAACGAATGTGGTACCACGACCCTGGACTGATCATTAGCAGAACGTAACAGCAAAACACCACGTCATACAAAAAGTCTCTCCTGGTGAGCAAAAAATCGGCGAACCAACGGATCCCCGATCCGTGACTTTGACAAGGGCTATTGCGTAGCAACAAAACGCAGAACGGTAGCAAGGACAGGGTCGGCAGCTGTGGCTGTAGCTACACGACGAAAATCAATCGGAAACGATTCTACCACGTCATCGGTTTCCGAATTAATGAACTTGCAAGCAAGTTTGGAGGAATCGAATGCCCTATCATCAGCAACAGGCAAGCAGGACAACGCATAGGCGTTTCCGTGCTTAGGAGTGGACCGATAAAAGATATCGTAGGGGTACTGCGAGAGGAAAGTAGACCAGCGAATGAATTTCTGCGCTGTATGTGGAGGTACAGGCTTGGTCGGATGAAAAAGCGATGTCAAAGGTTCGTGGTCTGTGATTATGGTAAAGTGACGACCATACAAGAAATCATGAAACTTTGTAACACCAAATACGTGACCAATGCTTCTTTCTCGATCTGTGAATAATTTCTTTGCGCAGACGAGAGCAATTTGGACGCAAAGCAATAGGGCGATCGTGCGATTTCAACAGGCGAATGGCGCGTTCGCATTCCGTCGTCCAGACGAACGGAACACCTCTATGGCGTAAGCGATGAAGCAGAGCTGAAATGGAAGAGGCATGTGGCACATATATGTTATAGTAATTTATTTTTCCCAGCACACTCTGTAGCTGCTTCAAATTCTGCGGAGAAGGCAAGTCTTGTATGGCATGAAGGTGTGTGGGACTGGGATGTATGTCTTGGGCATTGAGTATATGTCCCAGGTATGGGAAATCACGAACAAAAAACAAACATTTGTCCTTCCGTAAGCGAAGACCATTTTGTCGCAAGACCTGAAATAATGTTCTGACATTGGCCAAATGTTCTTCTTCCGTCTTTCCGGAGATCACAATATCGTCCAGATAATTTGCTGCAGTAGGGACCAGAGCACAAACAGTTTGTAGGTATTGCTGAAACAATGCAGAGGCGGATGCACACCCGAATGGCAGTCGTTTGAATTGATACAACCTAAGATGGGTGTTAACCACCAAAACGCGCTGGGATTCTTTGTCCACCGGTATTTGCAAGTACGCCTGCTAGGTCCAACTTCGAAAAATATTTACCCGGGCACAGTTTGTCAAAAAGATCTTCCGGGCGGGGTAAAGGAAAAGTTACAATCACTAATTGTGGATTCACTGTGGCCTTGAAATCCACACAAAGTCTCAATATTCCGAAGGTTTTGGCAAAATTATTAAGGGCGATGCCCAGAGAGAAGCCTGCGCACGTTCAATTACACCTTGTGATTCCAAATCGTGTAATGTTTTTGCGACTCCATCATGCAATGCGTGGGGAACATTGCGCGCTGTGAAAAACTCCGGTTGTGCGTTTACTTTCAGTTCCAAATGTGCTTTATAGTTCTTAGCGCAACCGAGACCCGGTGCAAAAATGTCCGCGAATTCTTCACATAGATGAGAAACACTGTTGGAAGGACAGTCTGGTTTACTGATAGGACCTGATTTACTATAGACAAGTTAAACAACTGAAATAAATCGAAACCAAACAAGGCCACTGCAGAAGGAGAACGAAGGACTAAAATGACACAAGTTTTGTTTGTCCTTTCTATGTTGCAAGAAGGCTGCACTGTCCTAACACAGGGATCCCTTGACCTGAATAGCTAGTTAACTTTAGATCTGCAGCACGCAACGGAGGTGTGCCCAGCAGTTTGTATGTGTCGTGATTGATCAGCCAAACTGGAGCTCCGGTATCGAGCTGGAGTGGTATCACTTTGTCGTGAATGTCCGGGTCTACAAAACGTTTATTGTCCTGCAGACGACAAGAGCGACTGTCTCATGCAACGTGAACTGACACTGGTACAAAATCACTTGTGACTTGACGGGATTTCTGGCGATGTCGACGCACACTATTTGTGGGACGAACACAGTCACTGTTGGAGAGAGTGGCACTGGGTGGAGTGGAATGAACTACATGAATTTCCATGGGCAAAGTTCCACGAGCCTGAGTATCCTTGGTTCGATTCCGATTCAGGCACGAAGCAAAGGGCCTGGAATGATTTTGAGTTTCCAATCTGAGCTTTTTCTGGCAAACACTTTGAACATGTCCTTTTTTAATACAGTAAAAGCAAATAGCTTGTCGTGACTGGCAATACTCACGTGAATATCTAGTAGCACACCACGCGTAGGATTTGAGCACTGCATTTGCTTGCCGGCACAGCACACGTGGCTGAGAGCCTGGCGGCAGCATCGCGGCCGGGCGCGAGGGCTGTTTACTGCTTTGTGCAGCTCGCCCAATGGGCCATTTAACCTGACACACAGGTGACGAAGTTTCAAATGATTCCTGAGCAAAGTCAATTGTGTCCTGCTGACACAATATGTCCATCACTTGTTGAAGGGAGGGATTGACTAGTTTCAAAATCTGTTCCCTTATACGAACATCAGAAACGTTCTGTGCAATTGCATCATGTACCATAGTATCAGATTAAGGGAGTCCACATTGACACTCAAAAGCACAATCCCTTGTAAGGCCTTGCAAGGTTGCCAACCACTCCCGAGTAGTCTGACCTGCCGTACGTTTTGTACGAAATAAGGTATATTTTTTCGCAACTACATTGACTGATTCTTTGAAATGTGCATCTAATGCAGACAAAATTTCTTCGTAGGACAGAGTTGCTATGTCGCGTCGGGGAAATAATTTGACTATCACACGGTTTGTGTTCACCCCGATTGATGATAACAAAAAAGGCTGCCACTCGTTACCTTGAATTCTGCAGGTGGTGAGATGGAATCCAAATTGGCGTGACCACTCCGTCCAGCTTTCCAGTGCAGCATCTAAAGGTCGAACAATTGGTGCAACTGCGTGTTGTGGCTGCATTAGCGATGCAGCGGCTGCTGCTGCATCGTTTTGCATTGCACGTTGACCCTGGACGAGCTGTCCAAGGGCATCCAGTAAGGCCTGTGTCTGCTGATTCTGTAAGCGATAAAATTCGGACAGTACATCTGGAGATTGTGGCGAAGCCATTACACAAGGAAATCAGGGCAATATCGATAAGAACGCGGTTTTGCCTCGTCTCCAATGTTGTGGTTGGCTGGAGAGGCAACACCGTTTTACAAAAGGAGGCCGAAATGCACGTGTTTTAGCTCACGCAGACTGGCGTGAGGTCTGGAACATGACAAGGAAATTAGAATTTAGAAAAACGGATGTAGCTGGTGGAATACTTAACTTTAATCCAGTAATGATGAACGTCGGTCTTGATGGTACATGATTCACAATATCAATAGTAACTGATAATGACGCCTTGCTAGGTCGTAGCAAATGACATAGCTGAAGGCTATGCTAAACTATCGTCTCGGCAAATGAGAACGTAAGTAGGCAGTGAACCATCGTTAGGAAAGTCGGCTGTACAACTGGTGCGAGTGCTAGGAAGTCTGTCTAGACCTGCCGTGTGGCGGCGCTCGGTCTGCAGTCACTGATAGTGGCGACACGCGGGTCCGACGTATACTAACGGACCGCGGCCGATATAAAGGCTACCACCTAGCAAGTGTGGTGTCTGGCAGTGACACCACACAAATGGCTCTGAGCACTATGGGACTTAACATCTATGGTTATCAGTCCCCTAGAACTTAGAACTACTTAAACCTAACTAACCTAAGGACATCACAAAACACCCAGTCATCACGAGGCAGGGAAAATCCCTGACCACCCCGGGAATCTAACCCGGGAACCCGAGCGCGGGAAGCGAGAACGCTACCGCACGACCACGAGCTGCGGACGTTTACTGTGCAAATACACTCCTGGAAATTGAAATAAGAACACCGTGAATTCATTGTCCCAGGAAGGGGAAACTTTATTGACACATTCCTGGGGTCAGATACATCACATGATCACACTGACAGAACCACAGGCACATAGACACAGGCAACAGAGAATGCACAATGTCGGCACTAGTACAGTGTATATCCACCTTTCGCAGCAATGCAGGCTGCTATTCTCCCATGGAGACGATCGTAGAGATGCTGGATGTAGTCCTGTGGAACGGCTTGCCATACCATTTCCACCTGGCGCCTCAGTTGGACCAGCGTTCGTGCTGGACGTGCAGACCGCGTGAGACGACGCTTCATCCAGTCCCAAACATGCTCATTGGGGGACAGATCCGGAGATCTTGCTGGCCAGGGTAGTTGACTTACACCTTCTAGAGCACGTTGGGTGGCACGGGATACATGCGGACGTGCATTGTCCTGTTGGAACAGCAAGTTCCCTTGCCGGTCTAGGAATGGTAGAACGATGGGTTCGATGACGGTTTGGATGTACCGTGCACTATTCAGTGTCCCCTCGACGATCACCAGTGGTGTACGGCCAGTGTAGGAGATTGCTCCCCACACCATGATGCCGGGTGTTGGCCCTGTGTGCCTCGGTCGTATGCAGTCCTGATTGTGTCGCTCACCTGCACGGCGCCAAACACGCATACGACCATCATTGGCACCAAGGCAGAAGCGATTCTCATCGCTGAAGACGACACGTCTGCATTCGTCCCTCCATTCACGCCTGTCGCGACACCACTGGAGGCGGGCTGCACGATGTTGGGGCGTGAGCGGAAGACGGCCTAACGGTGTGCGGGACCGTAGCCCAGCTTCATGGAGACGGTTGCGAATGGTCCTCGCAGATACCCCAGGAGCAACAGTGTCCCTAATTTGCTGGGAAGTGGCGGTGCGGTCCCCTACGGCACTGCGTAGGATCCTACGGTCTTGGCGTGCATCCGTGCGTCGCTGCGGTCCGGTCCCTGGTCGACGGGCACGTGCACCTTCCGCCGACCACTGGCGACAACATCGATGTACTGTGGAGACCTCACGCCCCACGTGTTGAGCAATTCGGCGGTACGTCCACCCGGCCTCCCGCATGCCCACTATACGCCCTCGCTCAAAGTCCGTCAACTGCACATACGGTTCACGTCCACGCTGTCGCGGCATGCTACCAGTGTTGAAGACTGCGATGGAGCTCCGTATGCCACGGCAAACTGGCTGACACTGACGGCGGCGGTGCACAAATGCTGCGCAGCTAGCGCCATTCGACGGCCAACACCGCGGTTCCTGGTGTGTCCGCTGTGCCGTGCGTGTGATCATTGCTTGTACAGCCCTCTCGCAGTGTCCGGAGCAAGTATGGTGGGTCTGACACACCGGTGTCAATGTGTTCTTTTTTCCATTTCCAGTAGTGTAAGTTCTCCATCCACGCGTACACCTCCATTACTCTACCACGCAAACCTAGGGGTTACACTCGTCTTGTGTGAGACGTTCCCTGGGAGGGGGGGGGGGGGGGGGGGCACCGGGCGCTAACCCTGAGTTCGGTGTGGGGCGGCGGAGGGGTTAAGTGGACCGCTGCGACTGCGGCTGGGACGGAACCTCTCCGTCGGTTCTAGGTCCCTGGTTAACATAACATAACTACATGGTACTGGCAAAATCTAACAGGAAATTAGACCCAAATGGCATCTTACAAACCAAGCAATCAAAGACCTCTTTCGAAAGTGAAACAACTTTTGATAGATGCACATAAAAGGAAAGAGAAATAATTATGCGTTGGATCTATTAATGTCATAAAACGAAAGACACTTTTCGCGTCTTTAAATATGAAAATTAATGGCGTTTCCTTAATTACATAATTAATTTATAAAATATGTTATCTGATTGAGACAATGATGTGAAAAAGTTTAACGTTGGTACATCAAAATGAACAGAACCGAAAAGAATAGACAAACAAAGAATGTCAAATTTTTATACTGAAATCAAAACACATTATGCAGATAGACGATGTATAGAAATAGTGTTAAGGAATCAGACTCCTTGACACGTTCAGCGTCGCTCAATGAAAGGGCAAAGAACGCACAGTAAAGACATCAACACAAAATACATATGTATGGGTTGCAGTACGAATGTATTTACACGTTACTTATTTGCCTAAAACATTATCTGTCATATAACAAAAAATACAATCAAAATTAATGCAGCCAAGAGTACTCACATTAAACAAAGGTAACAAAAATTGTTAAAACAGAAAGCAACAGTCGTCCATATGGTGAAATAGGCAAGGAATAGCTGACCATACTTTGTTGTACTGAAGCTTGTACACATAATCAGCGGGAACATGACGAACAAATACAATTTCTCAAAGAAACCTGAGCTATACTGTGGTAAAACAGACCAATTGAATCAAGACCTACACTGGTAGCATGTTTCGAAAAATATAGTGGCCCACATTTGGCGCGAAATTATGGAGTGGTGTGCTTTGGCTGTGTCCAAGTTGTGTAATAAAACCTTTGTGCTGTGACTATGCCGCTATAGCCGCCATTTCAGAAATGTTTGAGCGCCCGTTCGGTTTGAGGATAACCATTAACTTTCAAGTTTATGTATGGTACAATTTAATAAAAGAAAAGCTGCAGTTATGGAACCCTGTGCAAGGTATAACAAAAGTATAACAGCAAACTTCGTGGGCTGTAGAGTTTGCCATTATGAGCAGTTGAGAGACAGTACCGTAAGTCCAAATACGTCACGGGTGCTTGTCCTACTCCGAGATGAAGAGGCTGGGACAAAAGAAGAAGTCATAATTGGCCGTTTGTAAGCAGGTGGAAGAGTGTTGAGCAAAATATAAGGATCACAGTAAGGCGACGATGTTCGTAATACACTGACGGAAAAATATCGCAAGGAAGAGTTGTGCGAAAGTAACGAAAGTTGGTAGGCTTGTTTCTGCATCTGATAGATGATATCTATTAAAATTTCGCACCAATCGGATAAGAGTGACTTAAGTAGTGCCAATGTGAGGGTGCAATCTCGGTTTGCTCTAAATATACCCTTCAACGGTCATGACAATTATTTACTTTTGTGGTTGGTGGCGGTGAGCTAACGTTTGTGAACGATTTTAAGGCGATAAAGGCTCCATCATCAGCACCTCAGTGAGTATGAACACGGTCGTGTAGCAGAGCTACCAGAAGCTGGATGCTACTTTGCGATACTGAAAAAGTCTTCGGAGGAATGTAGGCATTGTACATGATTGCTGGTAGCGGCGGTCACACAGCCGAAAGAAGACCGTTCTCTGGTCGGCCACTACCAAGAGGGAAGGAAATCGTACTGTATGTGCAGCAGCGATCTGAGCAGTAGTTGACACCACAGTGACACAACTAACTGTTGCAAATGGATTACATTAAGGACAGCTCCGAGACAGGCACCCAGTAGCGGGCATTCCACTGACTCCAAACCACCGCCAGTGATGTCAAGCGAGAGCTCCTTGGAGGCAGGGAGGCAATCTGTTGTGTTTTCTGATGAAACCTGATTCTATCTCGGTGCCAGTAATGGCCGTGTGTTGATTAGAAGGTGGGCAGTTGAGAGACTGCTACCACTCTGTCTGTGTGCTACATACACTGGACCTACACCCGTAGTTATGGCCTGGAGTGCTATATCGTGTGACAGCAGGAGCTCTCTCGTGGTTATCCTAGTCACCGTGACTGTGAAACAGTACATCGATCCGGTGATTCGACTTCTTGTGCTGCCATTCATAAACAGAATACCAGGGCGGGTTTTCCAACAAGATAACGCTCGCTCACATACTGCTGTTGCAACAAAACGTGCTCTACAGAGTGTCGATATGTTGGCTTGGCCTGCTGGGTCACCAGACCTGCCTCCAGTGGAGCATAAGTGAGAAATCATCGGACGACAACTCCACCCTTATCCAGGAACAGCAATAACCGTCTCTGTATTGACCGACTAAGTGCAATAGGCATGGAACCCCATCACATGGTTCAAATGGCTCTGAGCACTATGGGACTTAACATCTGAGGTCATCAGTCCCCTAGAACTTAGAACTACTTAAACCTAACTAATCTAAGGACATCACACACATCCATACCCGAGGCAGGATTCGAACCTGCGCGGTTCCAGACTGAAGTACATAGAACCGCTCGGTCACAGCGGCCGGCGGAACCCCATCCCATAAATTGGTATCTGGCACGTTCACAACACAATGTATGCACGTTTTGCGTGCTTGCATTTAATATTTGGCGGTTGCACTGGTTATTAATGTACCACCATTTCAGATTTTCAATTTGATTACACTGCATTAATTATTTTTTCGCGCTGCGATTTTTTGCCGTCAATGTATGTTCTGTTTTAGTCAGATAAAGTCTTATAAATCGTTGGCGTTAGGGTCAACCATTGGTTGTTGTTGAACAGGGACTGACATTGTGATTTTTAACATATTTTTTATCTTGCTGTTTAAATAATTTTCCAGCGTTACGGGAACGAACTGAACTTAATATGGAAATTTTCGTGTATTTTTATCACATTAGCGTCCATAACACAATACTGAAAGCTTCCTATTGTGGTAACAGTTAGTGATATGCACTCTTAGCCCTTACTGCATGAGATTCATGGCGTGGGACTGCTAGCCAATTGCCTGCTCGCCCTGTTTCCTATAGCGGCCTCGTAACTCGCTGATTAAACAGCCCTTCCCTCCCCTCCCCCCTCCATCCCTTTTCAGCAGCTACCTGCCCCACGCCATCCACTGTAGCCAGTGTCAACATTGGCACGTCCTCGGTCGCCGGTGTACCCACTGTTTGCGTTGTTTCCAAAGCAATTTGCGCTGCGGCTGCTGTGTTAGGAGGTAATTTACAACTGATTCCCAGCACCAACTTCAATTTCGTCATCGAGAACCGTGCCTCAGTCGCCCGTTTTCCCTTTATTACACCGCATTTCATCCATCACTGTTATCAAATGTGTTGCGTTAAACTTCGAGTTCTCACTGAAACGTTACCTTTCTGTGCTCTGTTTACGAATTTTCTGCCACGCAGGCTAATTTGCTTACTGTACTGTGTTCTGTTACGCAAGAAGCGGCTTAAACTGCAAAATAATAAATTCCAGTCTCGTTCTAATCAAAATTTCAAGTGAATTATGTCAACATTTCCCGTAATATGCGAGAGCTGCCTCGAACTAACGCTCGCACTGATTGCGAAAGAGCACAGGTCACACACCTCAGGATTACAAAGAAGAAACTGATCCCCAGAACTTCCGTCTCATTAAGGGCGGGCAAAACAAAACTGGTCCAGTTGCACTCTTTTAATTAGGTGTATTTCGATCACTCAGGATGATCTTCATATCTAAGTAGTTGCGTCAGCAAACCGTCTGATCTCTTCAGGATCTCATTTCACCGTATTCTGAAACGAGGTCTTTCCTTATATCACAGCACTCTGCCGTGCCGTATTTGCAGTAAGAGTCACTGAGTATAAGACCATCTTGCTGTGTACTTTTCTCATGTGACCCAAACATGTTTCAGCACCTCTGTGCCATCGACGGAGGATTTTCTTTGTTCAAGACTGTAAAATGTAGACATATTTTTAAGTGATAACTAAACTACTAAAATCAAGACTAAATACAGTTTTTGATCACGTTTGTTATTACCTTAACTTAACACTATATGGTTTTGCAGGACCATTTGTGCATTGCCCTGTACTAATACCATGTCGTATACAACGGGACCACATTAATGTGAGTTTTATTGGCGACTTAACACATCGATGTTTATACGTAATTTTGTTGTGGCACGATATTTCGTGCATATGCTTGCTGTCACTTACGTTTTCCTGTCGCAGATTCTTTTTCTTTTGCGTTCTGATGAGTTGTTGAGCACCACAAGCCAAAGTTACGCTTATATTTTAGAATTTTTGTTCTAACGAACGTTTTTCACTTCAATAAAACACAGTGTTATTTCGTTACTGTGTGTCCTAACCCAAGTGGGATTGGCGCCGAATTTGAATGACCCTGAATGACCGAAACACACCATATACTTAAAATGCACAACTAAGACGAACAATAAATGAGAACTTATCTTATATATTAATACACCTGCTGATTCGCACAACACGAATTTGTATGCTATAGTAAAAACTGAGCCAAAAAAATGTTTTATGCAGATTAAGACAGGTAAAACAGCTTACATCACCCCCGTCCGGGACAGATTATCGAAGTACGGTTTCCTATATAATGCAGCATGAAATGTTTCCGGGGCCAGTTTTATTTTTTCATCCTGTATCACTCTAATGTATTTGAGTAAAACTCTTGGGCTGTATAGTTTAAGCATTATGACTCACAACGAAGTAACTTTCTCCTAGGACTGTAGCTATAGTTCCAGTTATGTCGATACGGTACAAAGCAACTCGTTCTCATCAGCCATATCTTCAACATGATGGACAGAGAATATTAGTTTAGTTAAACGTCTCTACTTTCAAAAACCTACAAATCACCACCACATATATATCACCTAAAGAAAGAAATATCCTATGTCATATATAAAAAATTTTGCATAAAGACCGAAAATTTTCTCACTACCGAGTCACAATACCTGATCTTTCTTTTAGAGTAATCTTCAATGAAGTAATATTCTGATATCCCGTACGGAAGTAGAACAGGTGCGCTGCGGTTCATGCTATCCATCACATAACTAGCGAACAAAAGTGGTCGGTACCTAAGACGCTTTACTGATGAAAGCCTGTCTGTGAAGATTTTCTGAGACCAAATTTTAACGTAAAGGATTTTAAAGATGTGAACTTCATTAAACGTGAAACTGTGATCTGACCTCAGGGTTAGTGTGTCACGAAAAGAGCAACTCATATAAAACAAATACTTGAGTAACATTCCATACAGATAGCTATTGACACGTGCGCATAGGCTCAGTTGAAGGCAGACCAAATAGCTGGATATCATTCCCGATAGGATACTGAAAAACTGCATTTGGTCTTCACCAGAGAATCTATACAATATATCCTGACGATTCGTCCTGAATATGGTCTGGTCGAAGTAATAACGAGCGTATAAACAGGATGATAGAATGGAAGGAGACGTTTTGATTGTCGACGGAATTGTAGGAAAAGAATATGCACAGTCTTAACAGAAAGGCACTACAAGAATGATGTGTTCGCAGCTTGTGAAACATCAATTGCGTATTTTTATGTTTAAAACTATGAGTATTCTCCAGACCGCTACATATTTGCCCCTTACATCTACATCTACATACGTATGGTGCATGACAGAGGGTCCCTCGAATCACGACTACTGATTTCATTTCCTGTTGCACTCTCAAACAGAGCGCAAATAGAGGCTTTTTGTTAATCCGCTCAATCGTGGTGACATCGCACAAAGGCCATGCACCAAGGGGTGGTCTGTGGCATATTCAACACCGTTGGGACACAGAGGTGTTTTTCAGAACATGGTAGGAAGAAGTATGACGGCACAATGAGGGTGCTACTAATAGCTGAAAATACCCTCTGTTCCTCGCACAGTAGTGTAGCCTGGCAAGAGTCAGTTTCCAAAATGCTAAAGGCCGTCCAACAACCGACGCCGGTCTGGGAGGTCAGCTCCACCAGATCCATCCCACGGACTAGGCGATACAATCGGGAGCCATCCCCTAGGCGCCACATCAGCAAAGAAATTATGCCTACGAAGGCAGGCGTTCACAACTAAGGTCGTACTCCCGCCATCCCTCAGCACCAGGGCAAGCCTCTAAAGCAGCAGCCGTGGCCGCCTAAGGGTATTCCACAGATGCATGCGTCGCTGACATTGCTCTGTCAGAACCGTATAACGGTAGCTCTGACAGCCGGTCTTGAGCGACGTAAACGGCGTCGGCAAACCAGGACAAGGACGCCACACGGCCATCTCATATCCACTGCCTTCCGACTTCATCGGCATTACTACTGGATCATCGAGAGGTGTCACAGCACTCCGGCATCATAAACCAAGATGAATAAAATACACTCCTGGAAATGGAAAAAAGAACACATTGAAACCGGTGTGTCAGACCCACCATACTTGCTCCGGACACTGCGAGAGGGCTGTACAAGCAATGATCACACGCACGGCACAGCGGACACACCAGGAACCGCGGTGTTGGCCGTCGAATGGCGCTAGCTGCGCAGCATTTGTGCACCGCCCCCGTCAGTGTCAGCCAGTTTGCCGTGGCATGCGGAGCTCCATCGCAGTCTTTAACACTGGTAGCATGCCGCGACAGCGTGGACGTGAACCGTATGTGCAGTTGACGGACTTTGAGCGAGGGCGTATAGTGGGCATGCGGGAGGCCGGGTGGACGTACCGCCGAATTGCTCAACACGTGGGGCGTGAGGTCTCCACAGTACATCGATGTTGTCGCCAGTGGTCGGCGGAAGGTGCACGTGCCCGTCGACCTGGGACCGGACCGCAGCGACGCACGGATGCACGCCAAGACCGTAGGATCCTACGCAGTGCCGTAGGGGACCGCACCGCCACTTCCCAGCAAATTAGGGACACTGTTGCTCCTGGGGTATCGGCGAGGACCATTCGCAACCGTCTCCATGAAGCTGGGCTACGGTCCCGCACACCGTTAGGCCGTCTTCCACTCACGCCCCAACATCGTGCAGCCCGCCTCCAGTGGTGTCGCGACAGGCGTGAATGGAGGGACGAAAGGAGACGCGTCGTCTTCAGCGATGAGAGTCGCTTCTGCCTTGGTGCCAATGATGGTCGTATGCGTGTTTGGCGCCGTGCAGGTGAGCGCCACAATCAGGACTGCATACGACCGAGGCACACAGGGCCAACACCCGGCATCATGGTGTGGGGAGCGATCTCCTACACTGGCCGTACACCACTGGTGATCGTCGAGGGGACACTGAATAGTGCACGGTACATCCAAACCGTCATCGAACCCATCGTTCTACCATTCCTAGACCGGCAAGGGAACTTGCTGTTCCAACAGGACAATGCACGTCCGCATGTATCCCGTGCCACCCAACGTGCTCTAGAAGTTGTAAGTCAACTACCCTGGCCAGCAAGATCTCCGGATCTGTCCCCCATTGAGCATGTTTGGGACAGGATGAAGCGTCGTCTCACGCGGTTTGCACGTCCAGCACGAACGCTGGTCCAACTGAGGCGCCAGGTGGAAATGGCATGTCAAGCCGTTCCACAGGACTACATCCAGCATCTCTACGATCGTCTCCATGGGAGAACAGCAGCCTGCATTGCTGCGAAAGGTGGATATACACTGTACTAGTGCCGACATTGTGCATGCTCTGTTGCCTGTGTCTATGTGCCTGTGGTTCTGTCAGTGTGATCATGTGATGTATCTGACCCCAGGAATGTGTCAATAAAGTTTCCCCTTCCTGGGACAATGAATTCACGGTGTTCTTATTTCAATTTCCAGGAGTGTATGTTGTACCTTGCAGAGGAGTTTTCATAGTTATCCGTGGCCAGCATCCACAACATGCCGGTCCATCACCTCTACACCAGTCCAACTCACTCATCAAGTGTCTCTATAACACTTCTGTGGCAGAACAATCGTTCTGCCCACAGCTTCATATGCAGGCTCTCTAAATTTTCTCAGCAGTGTTTCGCAGTAAGGACGTCGTCTTCCCTACAAGTATCCCATCTGAGTTCACGAAGAACCTCTGTAATATCCCTGTGTTGATTGAACCGAACTATAATAACTCCAGGAGTACGCCTCTGAACTGCTTCTATATCTCCCTTTAAACAGACCCACTGGGGATCCCAAATATTTTAGCAGTACTCAAGAATTGATCTTACTTGTGTTCTACATTCGATCTCCTTCATGGATGAACCATACCTTCATAAAATTCTCCCAGTAAGCCGAAGTCGACATTACGCCTTCCCAAGTACCGTCCTTGTGTGCTCGTTACGTTTCATATCGCTTAGCAAAGTTCTATCTATCTATCCCTTTAGCGTTGTCTGGCAATTACGCAGGGTCAGCCATCGTTAATCGGACTTGGCATGTTAATGGTTAAGGGGTGGCCGAATGCCCTTTCTTCCGCCACCCCTTCCCGCCTGGGATGGAATTAGTGTATCCCAACTGTCTGCATCGAGTGTAATCCATGGAAGAGTGCGAATGTGTTCAGATGTCTGCGAGCCGTGTAACTCAGGCGGAACATGGGGACCAGCCCGGCATTCACCTAGTGGGATGTGGAAAACGGCCAAAAACCACATCCAGGCTGGCCAGCACATCGAGCCTCGTCGTTAATCCGCCAGGCGGATTCGATCCGGGGCCGGTGCGCCTAACCGAGTCCAGGAAGCAGCGCGTTAGCGCTTTCAGCTACCCTGGCGGCTATTTCGCTTTGCAACGTTATGCCTACATAATGAATCACCGTGTCTGTGTCAAGCAGCACATACCTGAAACTCTATTCGCACGTTTTGGGATTGTTTCTCCTACTCACCCGCATTGACTTATACTTTTACACATTTGGACCAAGCTGTCATTCATTGGGCAGTTTATTTCCAGAACGATAACCTGTGTTCAACTGAGTGGTGTAAATACCCGAAGGCAAAACAGGTAAATAAAATAAATTAGACACTTTCTCATACAAAATTATTATATTACTATAGAAAATGCTGTTGTGCTTGCCATGAAACCTGTGTTTTAGGAACTTGCCCATCAAGACCTGTCGAAGAAATGTCTGAAAGGCAAACACAAAATATCAACGAATCTTTTAACAATACTGTATGCTCAAGGATACTATAACATGTTTCCATTGGAAGGTGAATCTTCGAATTCGGTGTTTTTGACGCTGTTCTTATTTTTCATTACGACTATTAAATGGGAGACTACACGTTTTGGAACATATTGGAATTCATATAAGCTAAAACGCCACTACTAGCGTGATGGACTTCGATCAACTGCGCATCATGATGGCAGAGATTGCAGCGAAGAGCATGTCAGAAGAAGCCAGATCCAAGGAAAGGACAGCGTTGGGTGAGGAAGATGAAGAAGAGATGAAGACTACCAGCCAGAAGTATTGTAACATGTTTCGTGTGTATCACTTGGCTGTGTATAATGTTTTTTTCATTACTACCCAATTGTCTCGAAATGACATTTTTCGGTATAAATGTCCCCTTTTCTCATGAACTTCTAGATCTAAACCTACGAATTATTTACCACATAAAACAGATAGTACCGTGATGTTGTAAATCTACTTTAGTATCATATATTTTAACAGTTAAAATTCAAGAAATTAAAATTTTGAAACCTTACATCAAAAAATTATATTTTTAGGAAAAAGAGTCACAGATGTTTTCCTTACTGTAACTTTAAAGTGATTATAAAGCAATACATTCACATAACACGAGAAAATATGGGATAAAAATCTCATATTTATACATTCATCACCTCCTGAGAAAATGGGACATTTAAATAGCCTATTCAACATTGTCAAGATAGGATGGTACGACTCTCCTAAATACCAACGATTTCTCGTACACCACAGCGTCATCAGCAAACAGCCCTACTCCTGCAGTGTCGTCGAATATTGAGAGCGGCACAAGGATTGCGGACTACCGCAGAGATACTGCCCAGAAAAGCGGTATACCCAGTGCGATGCTAGGAATAAGCCGTATCTCACGTAGTTCCGACGTGCGACCGCCGAGTCTCTGGCACAAAATAGTGTCGCCAGAGCTTAGTAGGACAATTCCGTTCGAGGTCGGGTCCTTCTCACTTCCAGAAAGCTCCAGTCGAAGTTACGTCGTTGTGCTGTCTACTCGCCTCGACACAGCCCGTTTTAACCGTGGGAGAGTGAGGAGAGTTCCATCTCCTGTGAACTGTGCCTACGCGGCAGCGATATAAATGCTGTGTCAACAAGTGTCTACCAACTTGTGTTTTCTAGTGACCATTCTGAACTTGTATCAATTCGCCACTGAGTAATAGCGGTCGATTTAGCATGTTCTGAACCGCAAGTCCATGAGCAAAGATAAGTCTTCTTGTAATTAATAAAATATTACTTATTCAGAGAGTACTAATTGACTGTAATAGCAGTAGCGACATTAGTCTGCAAGAAGTCCGACACAGCAACTACTGTGCAGTTAAAGTAACGTCTCACGAACGGAATGATATAATAACCATTCTACAAAATTTTTAAAGAATTGTTTTTCTCTCTTGTAACTCTTCATTTGATGTATTTTAATTTTTTCCGTTACCTGTCATGTGTTAATGAGCCGTGGTCTACAGGTAGCGTTTCTGATTTGTAATCAAAACGTCCGAGGTCCCTGCTTAGGACCCTGTCACCGTTTAAATTTTGAATAAAAATTATCAGCATTGGCTGCCGAAGACTTGTGGCTTAATAGATCCTCTTCTGCCAGCGACCTTGTCGAAGAGCGTGGAGGAGCACCCTTGGGGTGCGAAACTAACCCTAAAGGAGAAAGAATCAGCAATGATCTACGGCATTAGGATGCAGGAAGCAATGGAAACCACTACATAAAGAAACATAATGTGTATCCACAGGACATGTGGCTTGTAATTGAAACAGTGTAGTGATAATCTATCCATTTGCGAAAGATTCCGGAAAAGTGCCCCTTTTGGGTCGCCGGTAGGGAACTGCTAAGGGGCAGGTGACCACGAGAAAAATTTCGAGTAACCAACGAAAGGATGAAGTTCCACGGGCAGGCACGTGGAATGTAGAAGCTTGAACATGATGAGGAATCTGCAAAATCTGAAAGGGGAAATGCAAAGTTTCATTGTAGATGTAGTGGGAGTCAATAAAGTGAAATGAAAAGAAGACAAGGTTATCAGGACAAAAGAGTGTAGGGTAATATCAACAGAAGCAGGAAATACTATAACGAGGGTCGAATTCGTTATGAACAGGAAGTAGAACAGAGATTGTGTAACTGTGAACAATAAAGTGATGGGGTTGTTGTCATCAGAATCGACAGCAAACCAACACCGACGACAATATTTCAGGTTTAGATGTCGACGGCGGTAACCGAAGATGAAGAGAGAGTACATGAGGATAAAGAACGGGTTATTTGGAATGTAAAGAGAAATGGAAGCTGGAGTGCAGTTGAAGGGGAAAGAGTAGAAGAAAGGATTATGGGGGGATATGGGCTTGGTACTACGAATGACAATGGAGAAATATTATCTTTATTCTACAATAAATTTCAACTAGTTATAGCGAATACTCTGTTCAAGAATCACAAGAGGAAAAGGCAGGGACATACGGGAAGATTTCACTTAGATTACACCATGGTCAGACAGAGATTCCAAAATCAGATACGTGGAAAAGACTGGGACATACCCAAAGACTTCAGTTAGATTACATAATGGTCAGACATAGATTCCGAAATAAGATACTGGATTTTAAGGCTTATCCATGAACAGCTAGTCCTATAGACTCAGATCGAAATTTAGTAGTGATGAACAGTAAGCTGAAGTTTAAGAGATTAGTCAGGAAGAATCGATAGGCAAAGAAGTGCAAGAAGCAAGTAGTAATGAATGAAGGCACGCGCTTGAAGTTATCTCCAGCTATACATGCAGCAGTAAAGGAATAGCTCAGGAGGCATTTAAGTTGTAGAGGAAAGGCTAGCTCTAAAAAGGGTAATCACAGAAATTGGAAAGAAAAACATAGGTACAAAGAAGGCAAGTACGAACGAGCCATGAGTACAGAAGAAATGCTTCAGCTGATTGATGAAAGAAGTAAGTAGAAAAATAAGGAGTACAGAGATATGAGTCACTTAAGAATAAAATAAATTGGAAATCAGGGAAGCTACGGCGAAATGGCTGAAGGAGAAATGTGAAGAAATCGAAAAGGAAATGACTGTCGGAAGGACTGAGTCAGCACACAGAAAAGTCAAAACAACCTTGGCTGAAATTAAAAACAAGGTTAGTAACATTAAGAGTGGAATGGTAATTCAACTTCTAAATACAGAGGAGAGTGCGGATATGTGGAAACAATACACAGAGGGCCTCTGTGAGCAGGAAGACCTATGATGATGTTATAGAAGAAGAAATAGAAGGCTATGTAAAAGAGATAGGTTAACCAGTATTAGAACCAGAATTAAGAAGAGCTTTGAAAAAGAGCTAATAAGGCAGAAGCGATAGACGATATTGCATCAGAATTTCTAAAAGCATTGTAGGAAGTGGCAATAAAACGACTGTTCAGTTGGTGTATAGAATGTATGAGTGTGGCGGTATACCAACTGACTTTTGGGAAAATATCAATCATACCATTCGAAAACTGCAAGTGCGGTAGTTACTTCACACTCAGATTAACATCTCATGCAGCCAAGTTGCCGACATGAATAATATGTAGAAGAATGGGAAAGAAAACTGAGGATGTGTTAGATGACGTCAATTTGGATTTAGGAAAGGTAAAGGCACCAAAGGGGCAATCTGACGTTGCAGTTGACTGTGAAAGAAACAGTACAGAAAAATCAAGACACGTTCATAGGATCTGACGACCTGGAAAAAGTGTTCCATAACGTCAAATGATGCAAGACGCTCGCAATTCTGTACAAAGCACGAGTAAACTGTAGGGAGAGACGGGTAATGTATAACATGTACAAGAGCCAAGACTGAATAAGTGGAAGACCGAGAACGAAATGCTCCGATTGAAAAGAGTAGAAGACAGAGATACAATCTTTCGCCCTTGCTGTTCAATCCACACATCGAATTAGCAGTGATTAAACAAAAAAGTTCATGAGTGGAATTAAAATTCAAGGTCATAAGGTATCCATGAAAGATTTGCAGATGACTTTGCTATCACTGAAAGTGAAGTGGAATTACAGGATCTGTTGTTTGAAATGAAGGCGCTAATAAGTACAAAATGTGTACTGAGGGTAAACTGAAGAGAGACGAAAGTAATGAGAAGTAGCAAATGAGAACAGCAAGAAATTTAACATCAAGGTTGATGGTAACGAAGTAGATGAAATTAAGGAACCCTGCAACCTAGGCGGCAAAATAACCAGTGACAGACGGAGAAAGGAGGAAAAAATGCAGACTATAACTGGAAGAAACCATTCCTGTCCTAGAGAAGTCTACTAGTATGAAACATAGGGCTTAATCGGAGGAAGAAATTCCTGATAATGTATGTTAGGATGACAGCATTGTATGATAGTGAACCCTGAACTGTGGGAAAATCGGAAAACAAGAGAACTGAAGCATTTGCGATGTGGTGCTACAGACGGATATTGAAAATTCATTGCATTTACAAGGTAAGGAATGAGGAAGCACTTCGCAGAATGAGAGAGGAAAGAAATATATGGACAAGAATAAGGGACAGAAGGATAGAACATGTGAGCTGTGCACGGCTCGTGTTCATACCATTTATTGTTTGTCGTTTTATATTACGGTACTGCCACCTCGTTACCTTATTCCATTTTCTGGCGTCACTAACTTCCTTCCTAACTTGTCCGTGAGCGGCAGCAGCAGAGCATATCGATAAGTGCACAGTCGTACCATCTCTGGAGCGACTGATAGCACTTTCGGGTCGTCGTGTGTCTGGCAGTCAGTTGGAGACGGACCAGCAGTGCAGTCGGATCGCAGCAGCAGTGAAGTCGGGGAGGGAGCGCCGCTGAGTCGCGCACAGCCAGGGAGATTGGAGCGGGACGACCAGTGGTTGGTCGTACGGTTGGTCGTCTAATCGGCGGAAGTATATTTGGACCTTTCGCCGTTTCTGGGCCTGGGCAGTTGGTCGGATGGCATGGAGCACCAAGGAAGTCACCGTCGCGCGTGCTCTGGCCGGGGCAGCTTGCTACGAAGTTCGTCGCCCACCGATCTTAGACATGAAACTTGAGTCTTCACTTAACCTACTATCGAGCCTCAACTGTTTACATTTCTTCATTTGATCCTGGTTGTCGCTTTTGGAACATTCCCGCGAGCAACAACGTGTGTGTATTAAAATCGACTAAGATTCCAGCCGTCTTCTTGTAGAGTTTAACTTCATTTTTTCCCTGTTATTGAAGTTGACCAGCGGTATTTTCTGCCTTGTGGCCGTTGACGTTCCGGTTATCTGCCCTGGTAGTTGTTGTAGTTTTCATCACTGTATTTTCCTCGTCGTGTTGTTGCTGTCCAGTGTGGAGTGTAGTACGACAGCTGAGGTGTTGCTGGTCGTTGTGGGCGCCAATATTCTGTGTGACGTTGTATTGAAATATTGTGGTCGTTTTGCTGATTGCGTGGAGCGGAACTGATTTTGTTGATTGGTCGCTCGGCTGTCTGTCGGTCGGGTTGCCTTCTGATTAAGAGGTCGCTGGGGAGGCTGCCTATTTCTTTCAGGCTGACTCTTGGAAACGTCTGAGTGCCGTTCCTTGTGTGCTACATAGAAATTACCCTATTTGAGTTCTAGTTATTTGGTTGATGGGTGGCCTACAGCCGAGTATCAATAACTCTTAAATTAATGTTCTTGTCTTGCACTGAAGGCATGAGATTGTTATTCTTTTATATGAAGCCTTCAGCCGAATTTTACATGACGTGTTTTAAGGTAAGGCCTTCAGCTTTTTGAGTTGAAATTCTTTTTCTGGGCCTTAAGCTGTTAAACGTATTTTGTTTGTATGTGCGATCTTCAGCCGAGTTCTAATATCTCTTAAATAAATGTTCTTGTCTTGCCCTTAAGGCATAGAATTGTTAAGCTTCAGTAAGGGGCCTTCAGCCGAATTTTGCATGAAATGTCTGGAAGATTAGGACCTCTGCCTTTTGATTGAAACTCTTCTTATTGCTTAATATGCAGACTGCAGCCAAGTTCCATTAAAATTAAATTGCTAAGGCTTTCAGCCTGTTTACATTTAAGATACAGAAATTATTTTTGGGTGAAACCTCCAGAATAACCTTGTATTTCAATTTCTTCCTTGGGCCTTGTGTCTTCGATTTTGAGTGTGGCCTTCAGCCTATCTAAAGTTAATCAAAGGAGGTAGATTAAAGTTTTGAGTCTTTTACGTCCTTGTTGTAATCTGTGTGTTTCAGCCGATCTAAAGTTAATCAAAGGAGGTAGATTAAAGTTTTGAGTCTTTTACATCCTTGTTGTAATCTGTGTGTTGATAAATAAAGATTGTATATTGAATGCAAATGACAGAAACTTATTTTGGCCCCTTTCCACAACCTAATCCACTCTATCCTGCTAGACCAGGCATTTCAACGTCTGTTAAGACATAAGGGGGTAACTTCCGTGGAACCAGACGGAACTGTATAGGGTAAAAGCTGTAGACAAAGACAGAGAGTGGAATATATCCAGCAAATAATGAGGCTCCAGATGTCACAGGAGAGGAATCTGTTGTGGGCTGCATCAAAAAAGTCAGAAGACTGATGAATGGAAAATCATGTTATCTTACTCATCATCATCATCATTTAAGACTGATTGTGCCTTCAGCGTTCAGTCTGGAGCATAGCCCCCTTATAAAATTCCTCCATGATCTCCTATTCAGTGGTAACATTGGTGCCTCTTCTGATGTTAAACCTATTACTTCAAAATCATTCTTAACCGAATTCAGGTACCTTCTCCTTGGTCTGCCACGACACCTCCTACCCTCTACTGCTAAACCCAAGTGTCTCTTGGGTAACCTTGCTTCTCCCATGCGTGTGACTAGACCCCACCATCTAAGCCTGTTCGCCCTGACTGTTACAACTATAGAGTTCATTCCCAGTTTTTCTTTGATTTCCTCATTGTGGACACCCTCCTGCCATTGTTCCCATCTACTAGTACCTGCAATCATCCTAGCTACTTCATTTTCCGTAACCTCAACCTTGTTGATAAGGTAACATGAATCCACCCAGTTTTCTCTCCCATACAACAAAATTGGTCGAAAGGTTGAATGGTGCACAGATAACTAAGTCTTGGTACTGACTTCCTTCTTGCAGAAGAGAGTAGATTGTAGCTGAGCGCTCACTGCATTAGCTTTGCTACACCTCGCTTCCAGTTCTTTCACTATGTTGCCATCCTGTGAGAATATGCATCCTAAGTACCTGAAATCGTCCACCTGTTCTAACTTTGTTCCTCCTATGTGGCACTCAATCCGTTTATATTTCTTCCCCACTGACATTACTTTCGTTTTGGAGATGCTAATCTTCATACCATAGTCCTTACATTTCTGATCTAGCTCTGCAATATTACTTTGCAAACTTTCAATCGAATCTGCCATCACAACTAAGTCATCCGCATATGCAAGACTGCTTATTTTGTGTTCACATATCTTGACCATACCCCGCCAGTCTATTGCTTTCAACATATGATCCATATATAATACGAACAACAGTGGAGACAGGTTGCAGCCTTGTCTTACCCCTGAAACTACTCTGAACCATGTACTGAATTTACCGTCAACTCTAACTGCTGCCTGACTATCCATGTAAAGACCTTTAACTGCTTGCAAAAGTTTGCCTCCTATTCCATAATCTCGTAGAACAGACAATAACTTCCTCCTAGGAACCCGGTCATATGCCTTTTCTAGATCTATAAAGCACAGATACAATTCCCTGTTCCGCTCATAACACTTCTCCATTATTTGCCGTAAGCTAAAGATCTGGTCCTGACAACCTCTAAGAGGCCTAAACCCACACTGATATTCATCCAATTGGTCCTCAACTAATACTCGCACGTTCCTTTCAACAATACCTGAGAAGATTTTACCCACAACACTGATTAAAGAGATACCTCTGTAGTTGTTACAATCTTTTCTGTTTCCATGTTTAAAGATTGTTGTGATTACTGCTTTTGTCCAGTCTGATGGAACCTGTCCCGACTCCCAGGCCATTTCAATTATCCTGTGTAGCCATTTAAGACCTGATATTCCACTGTATTTGATGAGTTCCGACTTAATTTCATCCACCCCAGCTGCTTTATTGCACTGCAGTCTATTGACCATTTTCTCCACTTCCTCAAATGTGATGCTATTTCCATCATTATTCCTATCCCATTCTACCTCGAAATCTGAAACATTACTGATCGTATTTTCACCTACGTTGAGCAAATCGTCAAAATAATCCCTCCATCTGTCCAAGGCATCCACAGGATTCACCAGCAGATTTCCTGACCTGTCCAAAATACTTGTCATTTCCTTCTTACCTCCCATTCGAAGACTGCTAATTACACTCCAGAATGGTTTTCCAGCAGCGTGACCCATAGTCTCCAACCTGTTTCCGAAGTCTTCCCAAGATTTCTTCTTGGATGCTGCAATTATCTGTTTGGCTTTGTTTCTTTCTTCAACATAACATTCTCTGTCTACCTGAGTTCTAGTATGTAGCTATTTTTGATACGCCATCTTTTTCCTTTTACAGGCTGCCTTGACTGTGTCATTCCACCAAGCTGTTTGCTTCATCCTACTTTTACACACTACTGTTCCAAGACATTCTTTAGCCACTTCTAGTACTGTGTCCCTGTACCTTGTCCATTCCTTTTCCAATGACTGTAATTGACTACATTCAACTGACTGGTACCTTTCTGAGATCGCTATAATGTACTTGTGCCTGATTTCCTTATCCTGAAGTTTCTCCACTCTTATCCTCCTACATATGGACCTGACCTCCTGCACTTTCGGCCTCACAATCCCAATTTCACTGCAGATTAAATAATGATCAGTGTCATCAAAGAATCCCCTGAATACACGCGGGTCCCTCACAGCCTTCCTGAATTCCTGACCTGTTATTATATAGTCAATGACAGATCTGGTTCCCCTGCCTTCCCAAATATACCGGTGAATGTTCTTATCAGAAAGAGATTTTCACACTGCAGCGGAGTGTGCGCTGATATGAAACTTCCTGGCAGATTAAAACTGTGTGCCCGACCGAGACTCGAACTCGGGACTTTTGCCTTTCGCGGGCAAGTGCTCTACCATTTTTTTTTAAGGCTGGACAGGTGAAAATGTGTGCCCCGACCGGGACTCGAACGCGGGATCTCCTGCTTACAGCTTATATGGCAGACGCGCTATCCACCTTTTTTTTTTAGACGTTACCCTTTTTTTTTACTCATAACTTTAGACCGACATGTGGTTAAAAAAAGAAAAAAAAAATTACACAAGTCGCGAACATGCGACTACTAGT
This sequence comes from Schistocerca cancellata, assembly GCF_023864275.1. Classification (NCBI taxonomy): domain Eukaryota; kingdom Metazoa; phylum Arthropoda; class Insecta; order Orthoptera; family Acrididae; genus Schistocerca; species Schistocerca cancellata. The sequence goes on from NC_064630.1 coordinate 711,586,607, forward strand.
TTCGAACGCACGACGATTACCACTTATTTTTTTGTTTTTTTTTTTGAGTCTCCTTCTTGTTGGCGAAGAAGCAATCTTTTGGAACAAAAAAAATTATTTTTTTTTAAAGCCAAACTCAAATTTCTTTTTCCTTTAAGAACAAATTGTGAGGAATAAATAAGGAAAAGTTTTTTTCAAAAGAAAACAAAGACTCCAATTATACTGGTTTCTCCTTCCAGTAAACAAAAATGTGTCTCCTTCGTCTTGTTGGCGAAGAAGCAATCTTTTGGAACAAAAAAAAGTTTCTCAAAGCCAAAATCAAATTTCTTTGTACTTTAAGAACAAATTATGAGGAATAAATAAGGAAAAGCTTTTTAAGTCGTCGTGCGACTTGTAGTTAAAGTCCAGTTCTTACAGGAGCTCCTGAAGTGTATTCGCCTACAGCATGCCAGCTCGTCCAAACGTGTCTTCTCATGGCGTAGGCGTGGGTTCTGGGTAGCAGATCTATTCAGTTCGGTTCGGTTTATACAGTTTTCAGCTTCTCAGGGCTTGGACGTTCCAGCTACTAGGTGGGCCATCGAAAGTGCTCCGTAAGAAATTGGAAAAATATTGTTTATAGCGTGGGTTGCGTATCAGGACGCAGTGTCGTTCGTTGAGATAAGTCCAATATCCTAGCGTAGACTTGTCACCATAAGTAAAAAGAAAGCGGATCGTGTGGCCACAGATCCAATTCACAGAGTTAGTTTTGGCGGAGGGGTAGAAAGTCTTATCGGGGTACAAAAGCATGTGGACGTCGATCTGAGCCGGTGTCTGGCGAGTAAGAAACGCCAAAATTCGCCGCGCAAGTGTCCAGACGTCTAGCGCTGTGCCACAGTGGAACCGGTGGACATCCGTGTCATCCACTACACAGTGGGTGCAGAGGGATGAATCGGCGAGATGGATGCGGTGCAGACGATCTCGGTTAACTTGTTTCCCATTCACGGTGATGTACCACGCTGATTGAACGTCTGATTCGAGAAAACGCGCATGGATCGCCTTCCATATGTGTCGCCACACGTACTGTGGATACTTACGTTCGATGGGGTTGGACGGGCGGCACTGTTGCAACAATTCGGAGACTGTTTTCGTGAGGTACAAACGTGTAAGTGGTAAGGACCGGTAGATATAACTGAACTCCAGGAAAAATCGTTGGTTGTAATAAAAGGGGGTTGGAATGGTCGATACCAGTACTGGGGCGGACAAGGAGGCCGGTGCAAAGTTTTGAAGCAGGAGGCTAGTAAGGCTCTGCGGGCAACGATGCCAAAGTTTTAGTTGGGAGCTTACGTATAGTGCCTTGACACGAGTCGGCACGTGGATGAGTCCCACCCAGCCACGATCTCGTGGCAGTGCAAGGGATTCATACTGCACCTTGAATAACATCCCCGAGCTGACGAAGGAGCCGAAAGCCATCAACAGTTGCCGCGCCAGGAGATTTGGGACTGGTAGTACTTGAGCCTCGTGTGGTATACGGGAAGCATGATACATGTTCACGTATTGCGCGCGTTGGATAACGTCGAGAGCTCGTAGCCGGTGATCTGCGAGATTTGCTCTGATTGTCTGTAGCAAGCGTCTACCATTGATAGTCGGTGAGCGGCGCAGGTCTGCTGTGAAATCAAGTCCAAGGCACCGTATGGTGGCGGCGACACTAAGGGGGGCAGCGCATCTCTCCGGCAAGCCCTCACCAATGAGCAGGACCTTGGATTTTGACACGTTGAGGCAGCTCCCCGACGCTTCGCCGTAAGTCGCCACCCATGTCAGTGCTTCTCGTACTTCATCTCCACTTCGCAGATATAGTACTATGTCGTCTGCGTAGGCTGTACAACAAAAACGGTGGCCTTGCACAGCCATGCCTTCCAAACGTTGGCGCATGCCCTGGAGCAGGTGTTCCAAGGCGAAAGCATACAAAATCGTGGAAAGAGGGCATCCTTGTCGTACAGATCTTGCGATGACCAGGGACGGTGTAAGACGACCATTGTACATGATTTTAGAGGTTGCACTACTCAACAGGTGCATAACCACTGTGACAATACCGCCAGGAAAACCCATATGCTGAAGAACTGTCCGTAAATAGAAGTGGTCAACACGGTCGAAAGCCTGGCTAAAGTCCAGTGAAGCCAAGGCGCCAGGGAGACGCTGATGATGCGCGAATGCTATCATGTCTCTGTAACGGCAAAGGGCCGTACGGATGTTGTTATCGCCTCCTAGGGAAGTCTGGTCGCAGGATGTGACGTAACGTGCGACCTTCTTGAGTCGCGATGCCAGTAGCCGTGTGAATATTTTCATGTCGCTGTTGAGCAAAGTAGTTGGTCGATAGTCCTCGACCCTCGATAAACCACGCGGTCTATGTACGGGGATAATAATTCCTTCTAGAAAGGCGCTCGGGACCACTGTCATCGGTGACATCAGCTCTTGTGCGATTGCCGTCCACGTGGAAGCCAACAAATAGTGAAAACTTTTATAAAATTCGATGGGTGTACCGTCAGGTCCAGGAGATCTGTTATCGGAACCCGCCTTGATAGCGTCTACCACTTCGTCTGTGGTTACGTCGTCTTGGAGGTCATGCACTGCATCCTCTACAAGAGTGTTCGTAGCAAGCTGAGCGACTTCTGTGATAAGTGCTGCAGAATGTGGTACGGCTGCGTATAGCCCGGCAAAATGAGCGTGGAGAGCACGACCGATGCTTTGTTGGGTATCGTACCGGCGCCCTTCCACATCAGTGAGGACTTGGATCAGAGCTCGTCGTCGTCGTTGTCTTTCCTGAAGGAGGTGGTACATCGACGGACGTTCTTGAGGGATTCGATTAGAAGCTCGAGAACGGACTACAGTGCCTTCCAAGTTACGCCGCATAATCAAGGAGATCTTCGCCTTCGTGCGATGGACCATCGACTGCCTGGCTGGCGAGAAAGGCATCGTCGTACAGTCACGTAGAATGGTGTAGTAGAAGTGCAGGGTATTAGTTTGCCACGCCTTTAATTCCTTCCCATAACTCATCAGAGTCTTCCTGAGGGTCGGCTTTGCACAGGAGAGCCACCATGATAAGGTGGAGTCATAGGCTTCTCGACGATGGTGGCAGCGTGCCCACGCTTCTTCGACCATACGGCGACAGTCTGAGGAGGTCAGGTGAGCGACATTGAGTTTCCACAGACCACGACTATGCCACACTTGCTGTCGGGCGAGAGTGACGTCACAGAGGTACGCATCATGGTCTGAAAAGGCCAAGGGCCAGACTTCCGCATGACGTGTGCCATCAGCAAGGGAGCGGGTAACGTAGATGCGATCTATGCGGCTTGACGAGTGAGAGGTGTAGAATGTATAGCCCGGTTGAATTCCGTGGAGCTTCTTCCATGTGTCAACAAGTCGGAGACGGTCGATGACCACTGAGAGAGATGCACAAGGGGAATGTCGCGGGAGTTGGTCCGCGGGCTCTTGTGTCGACTTAAAATCCCCACCGAGTACCAAATCGTCCTGCGGACCGATGAAGAGGGGTGTGACGCTTTCGGCAAAAAAAGTTTGTCGGTCATGACGGCGGCCAGCGCCGGACGGAGCGTAGATATTAATAACACGCACGCCGAACAGTGTGAGGGCCATACCTCGCGCAGTGGGGAGGTAGATGACGCCCTCTGCAGGGAGTCCGTCGCGTAGCAGGATGGCGACGCCGCTACCGGTAACGGATGCGGGGGAAACATGGGCGTTGTATCCGGTGGGAACTAGGAAGTCAGCCACAAACACCTCTTGTAAGAGTGCTATATCCACATCCGCAGAGTAAATAGTGTCTCTGAAAATGGCCAGTTTATGGGGGGCACGAATGGTGGCAAGATTCATCGTGGCGATACGATATTGCTGTGGACGGCCATCCTCAGTATTTGCAGAACGTGCGGTAGAAGTAGCCGGCAGGTGGAGACCCGCCGGTGGTCCCGCAGTGGTGATAGTTACTGGCGGGGCGCCAGCCCCAGTGTCGCCGAGGTGGACTCCTGTGCAGACATGCTGGCAGTCTGTTCCACTTCTTCTTCAACGTCATCGGCCCAGGAAGCTGACGACGTGGACATGTGACGGTCACGTACTTCCGATACGGGTGTTGTGGATTCCACAACATGAGTGGCAGGGGGACCGCCGTCATCATTCGTTGACAACGGCGAGGACGCGACCCTGGGTGGGAGAGTAGGCGTCACAGGAGGGGCGTCTGTTGCTGCCACATCGCGTGACTGGACGCAATGTGGGAGATCACCGTCAGACATCAGGTCGACATCTCGTGGGGCCGTCTGAGAAAGGGCGTCATCGGAAGGCGTTTGTCGTCGTTTCCTGTGTTTGCGAGGCGACCGCTGTTTTCTGATGTGGCCTTCTGAATCAGAATGTGGTCGCCCGTCGTCTGACGCCGAACCCGTCTGGACAAAGGCAGACGTTGGCACGACACCGAGGTCGACGTCCATGGTTCCAACAGGAACATCGGTTTCTGTCTGGAAACCGGACGGTCCTGAAGGGAGCACTGGAGGCGACATCGTGCTTGTGTCCTCGGCGCGTTGTTCGGCGGCGGGTGGCGTTGACGATGCTGCTGGCGCAATCGAGATTGGTACGACGTGGTCCTGTGCAACCTTGGCGTAGGTGATGGGTAAGGACGTGACCGTCGAAGCCTGGGTCTCTTCACGTAACGGCGTCTGTATTAAACGGCGGTGTAAGCATTCGGAACGTACATGTCCCTCCTGGCCACATCCTGCGCACGTTCGTGGCTGTCCATCATACATGACGATGGCCCTCACACCGCCAATCAGCAGGTACGATGGGACATGTTTCGTCAGCACAATTTTTATTTGCCGGACGCCATTTAATACGGGGTAGGTCGTAAATGTTTGCCACTTCTTCGCGACGTGACCCAAGACGGTGCCATATGGTTGGAAAGCGGCAAAGACCACATCCTGAGGCACCTCGAACGGGAGCTCAAACACACACAATGTCCGGAGACCGAATCCAGCATGGGCGACCGTCACAACACCCATATGTCCATCAGAGTGTTTAAATTTCAGTCCGGTGGCATGACGGTGAATTATGTCATAGCAAATTTCCTCTGCCGACATCTTGATGTAGACAACACTTCCAGTGATGGAAAAATGTATGCCAATTACGTTCTGGAGGTTCAAACGTAGATCCTCACGTATGAACTGTTCGACTACGAAAGCTCTCGGTCGTGGATGTTCGGCCTGAAACGTTACTTTGATCGTTGCGCGACGGTACGAGTGCGCAATGGTGTACGTTAGTACTGGACTCGATAGACACAAACACAGCGACGCGGAAGTAAACACCGCCGAGAGCGGAGCGTCGGACGGCGCGCGGAGCAGCTCCGCACACTAGCACGGCTGAGAGCCGACTGCCCATCTGAGCTACCGAAACACGACTCACGCCCGGTCCTCACAGCTTTACTTCTGCCAGTATCTCCTCTCCTACCTTCCAAACTTTACAGAAGCTCTCCTGCGAATCTTGCAGAACTAGCACTCCTGAAGGAAAGGATATTGCGGAGACATGGCTTAGCCACAGCCTGGGGATGTTTCCAGAATGAGATTTTCACTCTGCAGAGGAGTGTGCGCTGATATGAAACTTCCTGGCAAATTAAAACAGTGTGCCCGACAGAGACTCGAACTCGGGACCTTTGCCTTTCGCGGGCAAGTGCTCTACCATCTGAGCACAGCTTTAATCTGCCAGGAAGTTTTATATCAGCGCACATTCCGCTGCAGAGTGAAAATCTCATTCTGAAAACATCCCCAGGCTGTAGCTAAGCCATGTCTCCGCAATATCCTTTCTTTCAGGAGTGCTAGTTATGCAAGGTTCGCAGGAGAGCTTCTGTAAAGTTTGGAAGGTAGGAGACGAGGTACTGGCAGAAGTAAAGCTGTGAGGACCGGGCGTGTGTCGTTCTTCGGTAGCTCAGATGGTAGAGCACTTGCCCGCGAAAGGCAAAGGTCCTGAGTTCGAGCCTCGGTCGGGCACACAGTTTTAATCTGCCAGGAAGTTTCATATCAGCGCACACTCCGCTGTAGAGTGAAAATCTCATTCTGTAAACATCCCCCAGGCTGTGGCTAAGCATGTCTCCGCAATATCCTTTCTTTCAGGAGTGCTAGTTCTGCAAGTTTCGCAGGAGAGCTTCTGTAAAGCTTGGAAGGTAGGAGACGAGATACTGGCAGAAGTAAAGCTGTGAGGACCGGGCGTGAGTCGTGCTTCGGTAGCTCAGATGGTAGAGCACTTGCCCGCCATAAGCAAAGGTCCCTAGTTCGAGACTCGGTCGGGCACACAATCTGCCAGGAAGTTTCATATCAGCGCACATTCCGCTGTAGAGTGAAAATCTCATTCTGAAAACATCCCCCAGGCTGTGGCTAAGCATGTCTCCGCAATATCCTTTCTTTCAGGAGTGCTAGTTATGCAAGGTTCGCAGGAGAGCTTCTGTAAAGTTTGGAAGGTGGGAGACGAGGTACTGGCAGAAGTAAAGCTGTGAGGACCGGGAGTGTGTCGTTCTTCGGTAGCTCAGATGGTAGAGCACTTGACCGCGAAAGGCAAATGTCCTGAGTTCGAGTCTCGGTCGGGCACACAGTTTTAATCTGCCAGGAAGTTTCATATCAGCGCACACTCCGCTGCAGAGTGAAAATCTCATTCTGTTAACATCCCCCAGGCTGTGGCTAAGCCATGTCTCCGCAATATCCTTTCTTTCAGGAGTGCTAGTTCTGCAAGGTTCGCAGGAGAGCTTCTGTAAAGTTTGGAAGGTAGGAGGCGAGATACTGGCAGAAGTAAAGCTGTGAGGACCGGGCGTGAGTCGTGCTTCGGTAGCTCAGATGGTAGAGCACTTGCCCGCGAAAGGCAAAGGTCCCGAGTTCGAGGCTCGATCGGGCACACAGTTTTAATCTGCCAGGAAATTTCAATGTTCTTATGTTTAACAAATGAGTTTGTGATTACTAAGCCCATACTGGCACAGAAAGCCAAGAGTTGTTTCCCGTTCCTGTTGGCCTCCATATCCTCTCCAAATTTACCCATAATCTTTTCATACCCTTCTGTTCGATTTCCAATCCTGGCGTTAAAATCATCCATGAGCAGAACACTGTCCTTGTCCGTTACTCTAACAACTACATCACTGATTGCCTCATGAAAACTATCCGTCTTATCTTCATCTGTCCCTTCACAACGCGAATATACTGACACAATCCTAATTTTCTTGCTAGACACTGTCAAATCAATCCACATCACTCGTTCGTTTACATACCTTATTGCAACTACGCTGGGTTCCATTTCTTTCCTGATGTAAAGCCCTATACCCCATTGTGCTATTCCTGCTTTGACTCCTGACAGGTAGACCTTGTATTCTTCTACTTCCTCTTCATTCTCACCCCTTACCCGAATGTCACTAACAGCTAAAACGTCCAGCCCCATCTTACTTGCAGCCTCTGCCAGCTCTACCGTCTTCCCAGAGTAGCCCCCATTGATATTAATAGCTCCCCATCTCATTACCATTTGTTTGCCAAGACGTATCTTATTAGTCCCTGGTACGTCAGTTAGAGATGGGACTCCGTCACCTCCATAGGTCCGAGGCATTTTGCTCTGATTGTTGCCAGCATCATATTTGAAGTACCAGGGAAGCAGGTTGCTAGCCTTACTTGCCCCGAGTCCCATTGGGTTTTACTCCTAACGGTTCAGGGACTAACCGGTGGATCTGGTGGTCGTTGCCGTATGAACACAAAGGTGACCACGCCTCAGAATATGTCCGAGACACCCAGCCTTATTCCAAAGTAACTAGTATCCCGACTGTCGGGATCCTTACTTGGCCACTCATACGTTGCCCGTGGTTCATGAACTAGGACATGACTACAGGAACCCACACCATGAGCCATTACTGTTACAATTAATCCAGTTTTCTTTTCTTATCCTCTATATGGAAGCAAAATTGTGCGTTCTTCCTTAGATCCCAATAAAGATTAATCAGGTTCGTGGATGAGCCTTGCTGCTGCCAATTTGTAGAATTTAATAAGCCGAGAAACACCACAGTGTTCATTCTACTGCACATGAACTTCAAGGACCTAAAGGGGCTGGACAAAGAATATGGAGAGATCGTGAGGAAATCCATGCTTAAAAATAAATGCAGATGCTAGCGAATCGTGCGCTTCTCGTTGTTGTTGCACCACGTATCTTTTTTTATTTTTTATTTTTTATTTATTTTAGATACTCTAGTCTCTGCCTTGCTCTACAGTTTTTGACCTCTACTACCATGGAAGTCATTCCCTGATATCTTAACAGAAGACCTATCATCCTGTCCCTCTTCTGTCCCTCTTCCTGGTCAGTGTGCTCAGCATATTTCTTTCCTCGCCGATTCCGCGCAGAACCTTCTCATTCCTTACCTTACGAGTCCATCTAATTTTCATTATTCGTCTGTACCCGACCACATCTCAAATGCTTCTATTCTCTTCTGTTCCAGTTTTCCCACAGTCCATGTTTCACTATTATACAATGCTCTGCTCCAAACGTACATTATCATAAATTTCTTCCTCAGATTAAGGCCTATGTTTGATACTAGTAGATTTATCGTGGCCAGGAATGCCCTTTTTGCCTGGGCCCGTCTGTTTTTGATGTCCTCCCTGCCTGGCCCGTCATGCGTTATTTTGCTGTGTAGGTAGCAAAATCCCCTTAATTTTACCTATTTCGTGATTACCAATCCTGATATTAAGTTACTCGCTGTTCCCATTTCTTCTTCTTCTCATTACTTTCGTCTTCCTTCGATTTACTGCCGGCCGCTGTGGTCGAGTGGTTCTAGGCGCTACAGTCCGGAACCACGCGTTAGCTATGGTCGCAGGTTCGAATCCTGCCTCGGGGCCCGGCGGAGTGGCCGAGCGGTTCTAGGCGCTTCAGTCTGGAACTGCGCTACCGCTACGGTCGCAGGTTCGAATCCTGCCTCGGGCATTTATGTGTGTGATGTCCTTAGGTTAGTTAGGTTTATGCAGTTCTACGTTTTAGGCGCCTGATGACCTCAGATGTTAAGTCCCATAGTGCTCAGAACCATTTGAACTATTTGAACCTGCCTCGGGCATGGTTGTGTGTGATGTCCTTAGGGTAGTTTGGTTTAAGTAATTCTAAGTCTAGGGGCTGTTGACCTCAGATGTTAAGTCCCATAGTGCTTAGAGTTATTTGAACCATTTGTACTCATTAGACTGTTAATTCATTTAGCATATCATATAGTTTTTCCTTACTTTCGCTCAGTATAGCAATGTCATCAGCTAATCGTATCATTGATATCCTTTCGCCTTGAATTTTATTTGCACTCCGGAAGCTTTCTTTTGTTTCCGCCATTGCTTCTTCGGTGAACTGGTTGAACGCTAGGGTAGACTACATCCGTGGCTTACACCCTTTCTAATATTCTGCATTTACCAGTGGAATTCCCGTTGCACCCTTATGTTAGCACCCTTACTTTTAATCTCAATGAAGGCTGTCCTGAATTTCCTACATGCTGACTCCGTGCTTCCGACTATCATTTCCTTTTCGAGAACTTCACATTTTCATGCAGCCATTTCGTCCTAGCTTCCCGGCACTTCCTACTTATTTCATTCCTCAACGACTTGTATTTCTGTATTCCTGCATTTCCCTGAAACATTTCTGTACTTCCTTCTTTCATCGAACAACTGAAGCATATCTTGTGTTATTCAAGGTTTCATCACAGTTACCTCCATGTACCTATGTTTGCCCTTCCAACTTCTGTGATTGTCCTTCTTAGACATGCCTATTCTTCCCCAACTGCACTGTCTACTATTCATCACTGCTGTATCTATAGCCTTAGGGAACTTCAAGTGTATCTCGTCATTAATTAATACTTCCGTATCCCACTTCTTTGCATATACATTATTCCTGACTAATCTCTTAAACTTCAACTTACTATTCATCACTACTAAACTGTGATCAGAGTCTGTATCTGCCCCTAGGTACACCTTACAATCCTGAACCTCTGCCTGAGCGTGAAGTAATGTAACTGAAAGTTTCCCCTATCACCCGACCTTTTCCAAATATAGTTCTTTCTCTTGTGATTCTTGAACAGAATATTCGCTATTACGAGCTGAAATGTATTGCAGAACTCAATTAGCGTTTCTCGTCTCTCATAACTTGTTTAAAGACCATATTCTCCTGTAACCAACACCTTTTGCTACAACTGCATTCCAGACTCCCATGACTATTACATTTTCGTCTCCCTTCACGTATTTTATTACCCTATTACCCTTTCAGTATTCTAGTATAGTTTCTCTACCTTTTCATCTTCAGCTTCTGACGTCGACATGTATACCTGAACTATCGTAATCGGTGTTGGCTTGCTGTCGATTCTGATGTGAACATCCCTATCCGTCAACTGTTCACAGAAACACACTTTCTGCCCCACGTTCATATCGATAACGAATCCTACTTCTGTTATAACATTTTCTGATGCTCTTGATATTATCCTATATTCATCTGACCAGAAATCCTTGTCTTATTCGCATTTCACTTCACTGACCCCTGCTGTATCTAGATTGAGTCTTTGCATTTAAATTTTCAGATTATCTGGCTTTACTGACATGTTCAAGCTTCTGACATATTGTTTTTGGGTTGTAGTTTTGATTTTGCTGTAACCCAGGCTGGTGTTACTCCGCCTGGTAACCGTAATGGTTGGTTAACTGTCATGTTTGCTAGATGTGGAGGTGTAAGACAATACGGTGGCCTCGAGCGTTTTGCTCGTAGAAATGTAATTTGTTATCGTAGTTTCCACTTTAGTGAAGTTGTAGGTGGTAGTAGTTCTTGTTTAGTTCCTGCGCTAGCTTTGTTTATACGTAAGTGCGGTCACAGGAAGGTAGATGATAGTGAGGTTGTATATATTTGGTGTGAAGGACATGGTAGCTGTGAAGATGTATCACTTGTTGGTGACTTAACTCTGTATTATCTTAAATAAAGGGTCAACTTTGAATAAAAAGAGTACACATAGACCTTGCCAAAAGGCGTGAGGCGATTCTTCTTGGTGTTCTAGTTCCCTGGGGCACTCTACGATGCTATGTGGGATAGTCTGGGATGCTGTCTGGGTCATCTGCGGCGCCCCTGTGTCTCTGGGTTCTCTGTCAGTGTTTGTGTGCGTGCGTGCGTGTGTGTGTGTGTGTGTGTGTGTGTGTGTGTGTGTGTGTGTGTGTGTGAGTGTGTGAGTGTGTGTGTGTGTGTGTGTGTGTGTGTGTGTGTGTCTGTGTGTTTGTCGTAACTGTTACCTGAGTTAAAGACGTGTCTGGTTAAGTAACACTACCGCTTAAAGAAGTTGTTAAGGTAGTACCTCTGACAATCCACGCCCCCACTCGTTGGTTAATCTTTCTCTCGTGATCACGTTTCCCTTCGCTGTTCTCTCCTGGAGACCCAGATGGTGGACTGTTGCAAAATCTTTTGCCTATGAAGAGATCATCATGACACTTTCAATTACAGGTCACATGTCCTGTGGAAACACGTTATATATCTTCAGTGCAATGGTTTCCCCAAAGATTTCTGTATCCTCATGCCATTAACCATCGCTGACTCTTCCGCCTCTAGGGACGGTTTATTACCCCAACGACAAGAGAGGCCCTGAACCTCTATCTGCTCCTTCGCCCTCTCCAACGAGCCTGTTCGCAGAATGCTGATTATTAATCAAAATTTAAGCACTTGCGGATTCCGACATCGGAGTCAAGGACGCTTTGAATACTAACCAAAGATGCTACCGCTATACCACGTGTCTACCATCTACGCGCCTACAGTATATCACCACCATATGTTGCAATTGTATCCTTTGGTTGGAACAACGTTCAGTGCAGTTGTGGGTGCATTATGTCGGAGATAAGTGAATTAGAATGTCGAAAAAATTTTGGTGTACATGTGGTGGATGTTTCGTAGCAAAGGTAATCAAATGGTTTGATGAGTCAAGGAGCACCGTATCGAATAGTCATATCCCATATAGGGAAATCAGAAGAGCGTCATCCGTTAAACCTCAACGCGGACGAAAGTGATTGTTGAGTGATCGTGAGGGACGGTCAATGGAGAGGATTGTGGAGAAAAATAAGTGGACGACAGATACAGATGTCACTGCATAACTAAATGTTTCACTTGTGAGCCCTGTCAGTACCAAAACAACACAAAGGTAGCTGCAGAATCTGGAAATTCCGTTGGGGAGTAATTTTCCAAAGGCACTTTTCCGTGAGACAAACGGTGTGCTGAGGTCATAAAACTTGGGCTCTGGAGCGATGGAAGAAATTAATTTGGTCGGATGTGTCTTGTAGTACATTGCTTCCAACTTCCGACCTACTTTAAACCCTAAGAGTGAAACTTGGCTTGCGTTCAGTAATGATTTAGGCAGCCATTTCTGGGTATTCCTTAGATCTCAGCAAACTCACCTTGCTGTCAAGTATTATGTAGCAGCTGTGGCTGATCAGGTCAATCCAATGATGCTTTCCCAATGGTGAAGCTGTGTTTGAAGACGACAGGGCACCTGTTAACACAGTTCGCGTCGTCAAGGACTGGTTTTGTGAACACGAGAAAGAATTGTTTCTTATCTCCTGGTCAACACAGTCTCCACCAGACCTCAATGTCACTGAGCCTTCGCGGCCTACTTTGGAGATAACGTTGCTTGGTCGCTGTCCATCTCTGCCATTAGTAGCGGCTCTTGACACTATTTTGGAGGAACGGCGGTATAAAATTCCCTTAAAACCATATACGACTAGTGTTTATCCATTCCGAGAAGACTGGAAACTGTTTTGAAAGCCAACAGTTTTCCTATGCCGTATCAGACATGGTACGGTAATGTGTTTTTCGTGTTTCCATGTATCTGTACACCCATTTTATATGTCTGAACGCTGCAGTTCGCATTAAAACTGTTACACTTCATTTTGAAGGTACCAGTTTCACCATATTCGTCAACTTTTTGTTTTAATTATTTCTTAACGTACATTGTATCCTGTTGTTGGTTTTACATCCAGTTCCAGTTTTAAATGCTTTTAGGTATGTTTTGCCATAAATTACGGATATACGGAATCGTGACTTTCTTGTGGTACGCAGCTCAGTTATTGTATTGTATTTGCTCATCGTCAGAGTTAATGGACGTTCAAAAAAATGGTTCAAATGGCTCTGAGCACTATGCGACTTAACTGCTGAGGTCATCAGTCGCCTAGAACTTAGAACTAATTAAACCTAACTAACCTAAGGACATCACACACATCCATGCCCGAGGCAGGATTCGAACCTGCGACCGTAGCGGTCACGCGGCTCCAAACTGAAGCGCTAGAACCGCAAGGCCACACCGGCCGGCTTAATGGACGTCATTAAAACATAGTGAATGAATTGATACCTAAGAAACAACTTAAGAACGTACATGGGAGTGGCATGCAGAAATTTTAGCATGTCATGATTTCATTTTTTAGATAATTTATCTCAGGTAATTTAGCTTAGACACTACATACCATTTGTTGATTCATTTTGCTTTCTGTTTTGTTCAGCATTCCATCATTGAGCTTCTGTAATTATTCTACGATTAATTCGGTACTGTATAAAAATGTGTACTCTTTTCTTCGTGGAAACTTTGATGTCCTGGTTTAATCATATGTAGTGTATTGTCTTTATTATTTAAATTCTTTGCCACATTTTGGGGGGACAAAACTTACTGTATATAATTATAATTTCTGTGTGAATAATTTTTTTTATAGAAATACTAATATGTGTAACTGATCTATTTTATTTAATATGCTTGGTTGCTGTTATGTAATTGCTGATCCTCACTTAGGGTTCTTAGTTATTTTGTATGTAAAAGAAGGTGTGGTTTCCCTCAGGAACGGAACTGTGTAGACGCGCAAAATGTGGTTGGCATGGATAAAAAGGTGGAACAATGAGTGATTTGGAGACGAGCTACTGAACCGCGAACAGCCCATGTAAAGGTTGTGATTTCTGCTAGTGCAGAGAGGAGCTTTTAGTGCCGCTTTAATACGCGTCAAAGCCTCGGATACATGGAGTAATATGCTGGCAACACTCTGAAATTAATATCTATCTTCACCACCAAGAAAAGGCAGAGGCCAGCTTGTCCATATGCATCACCATCCAGCAACATGCACTCGCCACCACATTTCTCAATCACTGAAAAAGGACCAGAAAATAGTAGAACAGTACAGTAAAGGATCAACTCATTGGATTTTTCCGTGAGCTCAAATACAAGGTAAATTATATCTGAACTCTTGTACCTATCCTGATCTTTTATCCTCAGTCACTTATCCAGTCAGGGTCCTTCCCATGTTAAAGTGCTTACCGAGTTTCCTAATTGAAAGAATATGAAAGCCCTGTGTCTTATATTAAAAGGCCTCTTTAAAGCATTAAAAGTTTTGGTTAAAATTAATGTGTATAAAGAATGTGCCATGGTAACTGTTTGTTGAAGTAAATTTGGCAATCAAAGTTGTTGCTTAAAAAACTATGAGTTTTCAAAGAATTATCGAAAAAATAAAAGCAGATAAATTCAGTTAGGTCTTATTTCAAAGCTAATAGAATACTTACTCATACTGAGGCTACAAAATTTTGTTCAGTAAAAGAATAATACAGCTTGTTGTCCAGTGTACCAGGTGAGTCAATGCCTGATGTTTTATGTTGACGTGTGTCTTACTGCAGTAACAGGTGAAATTACTGGTGAAAGTTTCATGGTTATGTTTGCTAAAATAAAGATCTCATGTGTATAGGAAAGTGCATGTCATTAATTTAATAGAACACGCTGCTTGTGTATTGTGCTCACTAGTAGGAAACATTTGATAGGTAGGACAATTGTTATGATTACAGTAGCTGCTTTCAGTCATAGATCAGTGAGAAACTGATTGTCAGTACATTTCTTTAAATTTTATTCTAAGTAGAATGGTGTTTAGCTGAGAGAGACTTAACCTATGCCCAATTCATAATTTTGTAGTGAACTATGTTTACATTTTTTTATTTGGTATAAAAATGTTTGAAAAGTAAGATAGAACCTGTGTCCAATTTATGATTCTATGGTGAATATTAATAGTAATATGGTTGAGATTAGCCTCTTTGACTAACAAGGGAACCTCCCCATCGCACCCCCCTCAGATTTAGTTATAAGTTGGCACAGTGGAAAGGCCTTGAAAAACTAAATACAGATCAATCGAGAAAACAGGAAGAAATTGTGTGTAACTATGAAAAAAAAAAAACAAAATATAGAAACTGAGTAGCCCATGCACTGGACAGGCAATACCAAGGCCAACCGGCGCTCATGAGCGCGGTGGTCCCGTGTTTAGCGTGAGCAGCTGTAGAACGAGAGGTCGTTGGTTCAAGTCTTCCCTCGAGTGAAAAATTTAATTTTTTATTTTCGGACAATCATTATCTGTCCGTCCGATGCGATCACTTTTTTTGGGATTGATTATCACGTCCACAAGAAAACCTAAATCGGGCAAGGTAGAAGAATCTTTTTACCCATTTACCAAGTGTACAAGTTAGGTGGGTCGACAACATATTCCTGTCATGTGACGCACATGCCGTCACCAGTGTCGAATAGAATACATCAGACGTGTTTTCCTGTGGAGGAATCGGTTGACCTATGACCTTGCGATCAAATGTTTTCGGTTCCCATTGGAGAGGCACGTCCGTTCGTCTACTAATCGCACGGTTTTGCGGTGCGGTCGCAAAAACCAGACACTAAACTTATTACAGTGAACAGAGACGTCAATGAACGAACGGACAGATCATAACTTTGCGAACATAAAAAAAAGTAAACTTTAACTCGAGGGAAGACTTGAACCAAGTACCTATCGATCCGCAGCTGCTCACGCTAACCACGAGACCACGGAACTCCTGATCTCACATAAGCCTTGATGTTGCCTATCTTGTCCATGGACTACTCAGTTTGTATATTTTGCTTATTTTTTCATAGTTCCACACAACTTCTTCCTGTTTTCTCGACTGATCTGTGTTCAGTTTTTTAAGGTCTATCCACTGTGCCAACTTACAACTAAATCTGAGGGGTGTGCGATGGGGAGGTTCCCTTGTAAGCACTGAGGACAATAGCGTGTGTCAGTATCTGTTGTACTTAGGGAAATAGTTTGCTCCGCTCTATCAGCTCCAACCTTAACGTTAATATATGCTTGTGCTAAGGTCCATTGCACTCTCGTGTTGCAAAGTATAGGTTGTGTTTGTCCATTAAAGTTACTCATATCCATTTTCTTGAATAGGAATGTTACTCATTCTTATGCCTAATTAGGCTGGCGACCATTTCCTTTATCATTTCTACAATGTGGACAAGTAAATTTTGCACCGTTTAAACATTTACGTAGTTCTCACTTTTCCGTGAGATAAGCCACTTCCGTTAGGTACATCACGGTCAACATAACAAAATTACTTCCAGAGGGTAACACTGCTCTGCTTCTTTTTACTATAACTGCTTTGACTAATAATTTCGTGATACAATTTGCCTCCAAATTTGAGGTTATGGTATAACAGTAGCGGACGGTAGTGTTAGAAGTTTCTAACATAGTTAAATCAGTTAAAGTTCAAGCTGCTTTTAAAACCAGATTATTTCTTTTGTTGAGATTTTCCTTTCCTTCGAGATCCATAGAGATAATTAGTGTGCTATCAGGACTGGAAAATTTGAATATATTCCTAAGAGTGTTAATTTAAAGGTTGTTGTATAGGATAGTGATTTTGCTAAGAGCATTAGTGAGATAATGACTATCACTGAGTAGGTCACATGCATCAGTTATACTGGAACCTGGAAGGCAAAAGCAACATGCAGCAACATCGACGTCAACAACAAGCAAACAAAATGATGGTGTATAGACAGTACTTTGAATGGTTTGTATGGTAATTCAACGTGGGCAGATTAGTAGTGATAAATGAATGGGGAACATTTATCCAGTGTGGATTATAAGATCTTATTTGAGGGGGATAGTTTCTGCGACTTTTGTTAAAAAAAATGTTCAACGATAGATGAGGAATCGATTGCCACGAAGCAACAATATTCACAACATATGTATGCCAACGTATACGGGAAAATTTACCATAGAGTATCGCATTCTAGTCCTTACATATACTCTATCATGCTCTTAAAAGGGTTTTATAGTCACCAGGTCTCTGTAAAGAACGGTCGGAGCGTTCCACCAGTCTATCAATCCTTCGACGATAGAGATCCGCTCTTTGGTCACCGAGCCATTGGATAACCGCTCATCGATGGAAAATCTGTTTGATGGTGCAAGATCTGGACATCCTGATCAGCATTACCCACGTCTGTGTGGCCATGGTAGAAACGTTGGCACCATTTCACGGCGGCTGGTTGCCATATTGCATCTGATACACTTAGCACCAGAATTTTACGGTGAATCTGTGTGCCATGTCGCCGTTTCGGCCTGAAGAATAGTTCTGTCACCCGTACTTCGACTTTACATTCTACTATCGTGAGTACATATGGAACGTGATTGAAGAACAGTGAAATCTGGAGTAGGCAACAAGGTGTTAAACTTCTCGACACAGAACGTGGCAGTCAGAGGCCTGCCCGCTCTGTAAAGCAGGATAGGAGGTTTTCTGTGGCAGAACAGACGCCAGGCTGATGCTGAACCGTGGACCAATACAAACCTGTTACCTGATCGGATGAATCACGATTGTTGTCACACCTGTTTGATGTTGTCCAGTTACGCACTCATCCAGCTAAACAACTTTTCGAAACACGCGCTGGACATCGGAGGCATCGGATGCAGTACGTCGCAAGCGGAATTAAGATATGAGAGCTTCCATGAGGCCTGTAGCAGTAGTAGAAAGCACTATGATAGCTGTCGACAACGTCACCATTATTGCGGACCACGTGCATCGCTTCATGCTTGATGTCTTCCCCGAATGCGACTGGATCTTTCAGAAGGATAAGTACCCATGTACAAGGGCAGAGTGGTGATTTTGGCAAGGATGATAGTGAACGCACGTTGATACTTCCTAATTTTGACTGATATGAACCCGACGGAAAATGTCGGGAACTTCATCGGGTGCGAGTAGCTACGTAATAAGGGTAATTTATGGGATTACGTGCCTTTTGCGCAGGCATATGACATCACGTTGTTCTGGAAAGCTACCGTGGCCTGGACAAATCCACGCCACCCAGAATCGAGGATGTATTGCATGCCAAAGGTGGACCAACACGTTACTAACCCAGGGGGTCATAATGTTTTGGCTTATTTCTAATTGCTGTAACTTAATTTGTAGAAACAGTGTATTGATTTCGATGGTTACGAGAGATGTAATCCATGTGGCATACGTAATAACAGGTTTAGACTTGTGGAAAGCCCCACCTAGCCACAGGATGGGATATCTGTGATGAATATATAAATATGATAGTTCGTTACAGTGACGTATCATGCACCTACTGGCAACTGGTTAGTAGTTGCTTTCTCCTTCATTTTCTCTCCTTCATGTTTTTTGTTATCTTGTGCCACTAATACCCAAATTAGGTATTTTTTATTTACTTGAAGGACTTCGAAGTTTTGGTTCTGTAGGTATCAAAATGTTACTTAACTTACAGTATATATGCCAAAAATCGCTATTTTGGCGTATCTCAAGAACCGAGATGCACATCAAGTGCATTTTAAACAATCATAGCTAAATTTGCAACTTTACGAAGTTGATATATATTATATAATTTGTGACATCTTTTTGTGTACTGCCATCAGCAGAACTAAAGTTTGAAAGTGCAAGACAATGCTCAGCGTCAATTAACAAAATCTATGCCTCAAATATCGGTAGCAAGTTACACACCCAACTTTTATAAGCTATATTATTCTTAGCTTAGTGGGAACGTGTGAGGTTACAATTCTCAAGGTCTGGATTGGATCCACCGTCCATATTAGAAATTTTTTCTCTGCTAAGACACGTTAATCTGAAAAATGTCAACTTACTTATTTCCTTGTAGACCACTTTAAACTGCAGGTGCTCCTATAATTACATACGTACGTGGTGTCTGTTATTTCGGACAGAGCAACTCCTTCATAAGTTGGAGGCCCAGTTTCGGCTCCCAGACTTCCAAAAACCTTTCACCGTTCCCCCTTGATTACTGTCAGTGTCCATTTGCAGCCAAAGTCTGTAATTCCTTTGAGTCTTAATTCGTAATGACAGCTGGGTCAAAAATGGCGTCTGTTCTTTCGGACATATCTGAGAGAATATACATTATCAAGAAGGTGCTTAAGACATCAGTGTAGCCCTGTGCTGTGGTAGTGCCACGAAAAACAACAAGAGGTACAAGCCCACTCCACGAAAAACACAACCATACCGTAACTTCACAGCTCCCGAATTTTTCGGTTTGCACTACACGCACTGGCAGATGACTTTCACCGGGTATTCACCATAGCCACACCCTGCCGTCGGACCGCCACACTGTCTACCGTGATTCGCCACTCCACACAACGTTTTCCAATGTTCAGTCGTCCAATGTTTACGCTCCTTACAGCAAGCGAGTCGTCATGTGGCATTTACCGGCATGATGTGTGGCTTATGAGCAGCCACTCGAACATGATATCCAAGTTTTCTCACTTCCCGCCTAACTGTCATAGTATTTGCAGTGGAACCTATTGCAGTTTCGAATTCTTGTGTGATGTTCTGGATAGATGTCAGCCTACTACACATTACGACCCTTTTCAACTGTCAGCGGTGTCTGTCAGCCAACAGATGAGGTCGGCCTGTACGCTTTTGTGCTGTACATGTGCCTTCTCGTTTCCACTTCACTATCACATCAGAAACCTAGGGATGTTTAGGAGTGTGGAAATCTCGCGTACAGACGTATGACACATGTGACACCCAGTCACCACGTCTGAAGTCCGTTAGTTCCGCGGTGTGCCTCATTCCGCTCTCTCACAATGTCTAGGGTCTACTGAGGTCGCTGATATGGAGTGTACATGGCAGTAGGTGGCAGCACAATTCACCTAATATGAAAAGGTATGTTTTTGGGGGTGTCTGGATACTTTTGATCACATAGTGTACATACACAGATACACACATAAAACCATTACCCAAAACGATATGACAACTGCCCACCACTATATCGGATGGCGCCTGGTGGCGTTGCAGGCACGCGACACGGAGACAAAAATATGTAAGCGGAGCATACACGGACGTGGGATCACCCTAGCGAAGATATGGGCTGCAGATGGGGAAATCCATTGAGATAAGCGACTTTGACAAAGGGCGGGTTATTACTACGCAGAACCTGTGAACGTGTGTCTCGAAACAGGGGATGTTGATCGAATGTACACGTGTTAATGTCGTGAGCATTTACGGAAAGAGGTACGACAGTGAAACTATCACCAGGCGCTAAATGGTTGGACGTACACAACTATTCGAAGAGCGGGCGTACTTAGTTTTGCCTGTCTGTAATGTAGGATGGATGGTGATCCGTGGCACATCTGCCGGAAGAGCTCAATGCTGGTGCATACACAACTGTTTCGGAGCACACTGTTCATCGGACATTGTTGAACATGGAGCTCTGCGAGAGACCACCCTACATGTTCACGTGTTGACCCAAAGACATCACCAATGCAGTCCTTCACGCCAGATGTCTTCTCCGACGGTAATGCCATCTTCAGCAGTATAACTCAGTCAGAACCAGAACCGTGGTGCATTGGTTTGAGGAGCATTATGGTGAACTCACTCTGATGTCTCGGACATTCGCCTGATGTAAATTCAATGCAACCCAGATGGGTCGCTATCGGGAACCATCACCGCGTGTGCAAATCAGCTGCTCGTTATTTGTGCGAATTACATGAGCTGTTGGAGATATCTAATGATAAATACGGCCATAAACCTACGAGCAAACTGTTGGATCCCTGATACGCGGAATCGGTTATGTATTTCGTTCCAAACACGGACAAACAAGCTATTAAGCAGGTGGTCGTAATGTTTTGCTTCATCAGTGTATGTATAACTAAGGTGAGACGGCCAAGGCTCGAATTGTTACTAGAAGTGGCAAAATGCCACTTGTAATGAGAATAATGTGCAAGGGGCACTACATTAATAGTGTGTGGATGTGTTGAGAATAAGTGTACGACGGAAGGTGTGCAAAGGCATGTCCGTGCAGTTGCTATGACCACTGTGCCTAGATGGTTTAGTGGTCAGAGTAACTGCGTAGTACGCAGGAAACCAAGGTTCGAATCTCCGTCCGGCACAAATTTTCAGCTTCCTGTACTGATTTCAATGAATGCCCACTTGTAGCCAACATCTACAACTCCTCTGTGACTCCTATAATTGTATGGATAAGACAGATGAAAACTTGGAAGAACGCAATGGCATACCACATACAGTAAGATCATTCATTGTGGAGCAGTGCGGTGTTAAAACAACCTTCGCGATGATGACGGATTTACCTTTGCTTTAAAAATCACTAACGGGAACGCATCACATTCTCGCTTCTTACTATCAATATGGGTACCCCATGGACATCTAAAGCAGTTTATTACTTCTCTCTTCTATTTTACCACAGTCTTCCAGCGTAATTAGCGGTCCAGATAATAAAAACCGTGCACCCACTCACTAAAAAGTCCTAGGCAAAGGGCTTATACTCTGCACAAAAAGGGAGCCCCAAGTGAAATAAAACATAATCGCTATTTTCTGGTGTAGTTGTGATGTATAATCATATATTAGCGCGAACGTTGTTGTAAAACATAGTATTTTTCACGAGTATGAAAAGTTTCTCTTGTTTACTGGCAGTTCGCGAAGGGAGTGATTAATCACAGGGCGCTGAAACGTAGTTCTTCGCCACTCTTTGGCATGATCAGTTTTGAAGGGTTAATAGAGGTTTGTAATTAATCATGTTCTCGAGTAAGAAACGCGAATGACTAATTACATTAAACTGGCCTAAATGTGCAGAACATAATACGTTTTACAAGCGTAGTGAATTTACACGTACTCTGATGTGACTGTGGTAATATTTTGATATTTTATAAAACAGATATTCTCACAATATTTTCAGGAATACTCACTGTGCTTTGCCTTATTTGATCTATCACTGATATGTGTAATGACGTCGCAGTTTTGGCAGAGTGATTTTGTAGTTCCAAGTCTGATTAATGAGAAGTTATTATGTTTCCTTCTCGTCTTCACATATAAATGACTTTGCCCATATAGTTAAGACACCATCATGACTACAGTATTTATCTATTTGTTTCATTGTGTCTGAGATGTTTTTTATGTCATAGTACCAGAATATGGCAGTAGTTTCCTAAGTCTGACACATCGTTCAAATACATAAAGATCACAGTGCGAAGTGGTAAGACACAGAACATTCAAAACGAAGTTACAAGTAAGGATATACGACGAAAGACAAAATGTTTGGAATGGTTCTGATAACGCTCGTTGAATTAAGGACATTATATGTAACGGTCTAGGGTGATAACTTTCCATCGAAATACACGTTCTGCAAGCTACGTCGCGGTGTGTGACAAGAGAATCTTTCTGGTGCTAATGTCTCTTGCCTCCTTTCTTATTCCATCTGAGTATGCAGATGCACGGCGTAGAAGAAACGCAATGACGTATTGGAGAAAAAGGCCGAAGAAAACGAAAATAACTGACGAGAACAAAAATAATGAAAGTAACAGTATTAAAGACAGAGACACGATTACTTACAAAATTCAAAGCAACATGGAAGCTGCATACGACACTTTCAAAGATAATTCAAGACTAGATATAGCAATCGTGTGTTCCACCATGGCTGTTCCTAAATTCGGCCATAGGTCTAAGAACTGGGTACGGACACAGCAAACAAGGACTAAAGCGCAGAGCTGGTAAATTCGGTTCCTGCGCAGAAATAACTGATATACAAGCGAAGAAGGGAAGACAAGGATAGAATATGTAAAACCTGAATTAGAAGTGAATGAAATGCACACCAGAATCCACAAATACAGACGCACATGGACGCAGCGCCTCGAGGCAATGAAGGGTACCACGTTCCCAATCTCAGCTATGTGCAATGTGACCAGTAAAAGAAGAGGTGTGAGAAGGTCAAGGAAAAAATGAAAACAAGAAACACTGCAAAGGTGGAACAGGAAGTAGACAGAACCATGAAATGAAGAAGAAAATTCTGAGGATGCAGCTGCGACAAACGTTTATGTTGAACGGTTTGAAGACTTTGTGTTACCAAAAGTGTTTAAAAGCTGGAGTCTTGCTGGACTCAGTTAATAAATTAAGGAGGTTACTAAAATGGAAAATCGTCAGTTATGGGTAAGTCTTTTCTTTGCGGTGTAATGCTGTAAATTTTCAGAATGTTACAGTTGGCATCAATTTTTTATGTTGCTTTCTTCTAATAACTGTGTACGTATTTGGTCTAACTCCACAAGTAATGTTTAGCATTGAGATTATAGCGTGGCTAAGCGTTGTGTGTGCTGGCGATTACAGTAAACTTGTCTTATCTGGAGTGAGTGATGGGAAGCTACTTCGTTCAATATTGCAGTCTGGAAATTAAAAAATCTCCGTGGCCAGTTCATTAGCAACAATTTTACTACTTCAGTCCATTCCTTTTTTTTTCACGCACCCACATACGTGCTGTCTTTTAGATTCTGTGCCATAGCGTCTCATGAAGAACACTGTAGGTTTTCTGGATCACTCATTCAAGTTTTCTGGTATGCAGTACTTTTTCTTAATTTTTATTTTATTTATCTGTGTATTTATTTTATAGTTAAACATTATCGCAACACCCTTTCATCGTCTTCCTCCCATCGTCAGAGATGACGTTACGTTGCATCTTCTTCTTATATGTCAACAAAATTAGTAATCTTTAACTCTACCGACTTATCTGTTCCCAGCGACGGTCCAGGGAACAACCTGTTAATCCGAAAATATCAAGCTATAATGTTTTTGTTGACCTAAATTATCCGAAGTTTCCCAAGGATTTTACCTTTAAAAATACCTGCTCAAATGAAAACACTATCGGTGACACGTTCATCCGTAGCTCTCTATCTTGCTGTATACAAGCGATATTGATCGTGACTTTGGTTCCATCAGATGTAATTCCGCAAAATACATGAAGCAGTTATTCGTACCACAAAGTGAGTAGAGAAAATACTGTTACAAACATTGGAAACAACGTATTTACGTCAACATATGAGGGTATATTTGTGGGAAGAAGTCAAATCAATATTTAATGTGTAAAATTTTGAGTAGAAAGATGGAATTTATCTTCAATTTCTGATCGACGTATAATATTACATTACAAACCAACGACTGTTGTTAAATTTCTACAGATGTCACTTTGTCGTATCCAATTATGGCTCTTGTCGCTTACGCAAATGCTTAAATTTAAAAATGTTAAGCCTTTTGAATTGCAAGAGTCTTATGAAAAAATTTTTTTTCTGTTTTCTGTGCATCAATCTTACAATGTATTTGTGACTTCACTCAGACTTCCCAGAACCTGTAGGACATAATAAGGATGCACTGGTTTTCTCAGACTGCCCAAAACGTTAGTCAGCATGCACTATCAAATAGCCATTCAAAGTTAGTGAAACGAATACGGTTATGTAACTAGTATTCTTACTAGTTGTTTAGAATTACCTGTAGGCTCAAAGCATTTCATTCAGTGAATTAATATTACTGTTTTTTTAATACTAATTTCAAATGTTCTTCATTTACTGCTTATATATTACTTTCGGAGCGGAATCAATGAAATGTGATGCACTTCATATTCATGTTGTCCAAATCATTCGTTCAAAGCTCTCTGAAAGGTATTAGTGAAGCAGCTTAAAATACTCAAGGAGGGCGAGTGTTCCGGTCCTAATTGCATTCCAGTCAGGTTGCTTTCAGAGTATGCTGATACAATAACTCCATAGTTAGTAATCATACACAACCGCTCTAGCGGAAAGATCCGTACCCAAAGACTGGAAAATTGCACAAGTCACACCAGTATCCAAGAAAGGAAATAACAGTAATCCGGTGAATTACAGACTTGTATCAATAACGTCGATTTGCAGTAGGATATTGGAATACATACTGAGCTCGAACACTATGAATCACGTCGAAGAAAACGATTTATTGACAAATACCCAACACGGATTTGGGAAATGTCGTTCTTGTGGAACACAGCTGGCTCCTTATTCTCACGAAGTAATAAGTGCTATCGACAGGGACCTCAAAGAGATTCCATGTTTTCATATTTCCAGAACGCTATTTACACCATTACTCACAAGCGACTTGTAATTAAATTTCGTACCTATAGATTATCGACTTAGTTGTGTGATTGGATTCGTGATTTCCCGTCAGAAAGGTCACAGTTCGTAATAAATTGCGGAACGTCATCGAGTAACACAGAAGTAATATCTGGTGTTCCCCATGGAAATGTTATAGGCCCTCCCTTGTTCCTGATCTATATTAACGATTTAGGAGACTATCTGAGCAGCCCTCGTAGATTGTTTGCAGATGATGGCGTCGTTGACAGTCATGTAAAGTCATAACATGATCAAAACGAACTGCAAAATCATTTAGACAAACTGTTTGTATGGTAAAAAAACTTCACTTCCCTCAAAATCATGAAATGGGTGAAATCATCCACAAGGGTATTAAAATGAATTCACTAAATTTCAGTTACGCGATAAATCACAAAAATCTAAAGGTTGTATGCCAACTAAATACTAAAGGATTGCAATTACGAATAATTTAAATATGAACGATTTACATACATAATGTTGCCGCGAAATCAAACCAAAGATTGCGACTTGTTGGCAGAGCTCAATTAGGAAATGTAACTATCTACTAACGAGACTGCACACACTATAGTTGTCAGCCCTCATCTGGAGTATTGCTGTCCAGTGTGAAATCTGCATGAGGTGGGATTGACGGAGGACATCGAAAAAGTTCAAAGAAGTGGAACTCGTATCGTCGCGAAATTGGGTGAGAGAGCCGTGGATATGATACACGAATTAGGATGTCAGTCATTAAAACTAAGGCGTTTTTCGCTGCAGCAGGACCTTTTCATGAAATTTAAATAACGATCTTTCTCCTCACAGTGTTAAAGTATTTCATTGGTGTCCACCTATATAGGGAGAAATGATCATCACAATTAAGTAAGGGAAAAATCAGGGCTTGTACGGAAAGTTTTAAGTGTTCGTTTTCCCGTGAAGTGTTCGAGATTGTAACGGTGGAGAAGTAGCTTATAGGTGGATCGATGTGCCGTCTGTCAGACACTTAATTATGAATTGCACAGTAATCACGTAGATGCAGAAATAGATTAACTAAGTGATACAATGATTCTGTTCCGTACAGTAGTAACACACGTTGCCTTAGGATATTCAACAAAAATAACATTCGTCTTGCATAACATAATATGCATGTCGTTATCCCCACGACATGGTTGTGGATGACACCAGTCCAGTATCAAGATAACTGATATGTGATTCCAACAAATCTACACCCTCTTCCAAAGGGGCGTTGTCCAAGTGTTAACAGATGTTGTACTGGTATAAGTGTTCAATATAACACTTGTTATGGGTTGCAGTTATCGACCGCGGTCCGTATTAGTATCGTTGGACCCGCGAGTCGCGACCAGCGCCTTTAGCGCCGCTCCTCGGCTTGTATAAAGTTTCCAGCGAGCTCTCGTCCACTATTGTGCGGGACGTCAAGTAGTAAAGTAGCATAGCCTTCAGCTGATGGGAAGCAACCTCTAACAAGGCGCATAGTAACGTATGGCTTAATTCAGGCCATTATATGTACGCAGCCAAGAAGAATCCTGTACAACCAGTTAAGTACAATATATATAATTTATTTTACGAACGACTTATAATTACTTTAGTCGTTGCAGATCCAGACCATGCAGCCAGCACCTTATCGACGTTACTGACAAACCTGCTTTGATTTATATGCTTTTATTTAGGATTGGCCACCAGTCAATATTGGCGACGACTCGTTCGTCGTCATCATAACAGTACTAATCGAGCTCAAAACTTAACAGTATCCGATATGTAACATACCGTGGGTGCGGTCTGCTGAGATCGTAGATTTTTCAGCAAGATCACGTGTCTCACGCCTTCGTCTGCGACGTGACAAATTAATGCCACAGGGGCATTTAATACAGATCTCCAGTTTGCTTTTATATACCTTTCGACTACCCAGTGAAATAATGTTTTTGTAACAGTCAATCAAATTACTATTATGTTTTACACAATACTATATGTTTGTTTACATAACTCACATGAATAAACACTTAAATGTATGTCTATGTCACATTACGTGGTGTCATGTATAACAGTCGTGGTTTCTGAAGGACAATTTCACTAATTTGTTAATCGTGTTCTGTAGATAGCATCAGGAAGAAGAACTATTAGTGATATGGAATGGCTAAGGCAAATATTATACAAAAATAATAATTTCAGTTATCTAACATGACAATCACAGGAAGTTAAACTGCATACAATTCACAAGAAACTGTCGTTATACTAACGTTAACCAAGTAAATTTGAAAGAAATAAGCCACTTTGAAGAAAGCTACTTTCTTGTGGATTATCTTAAATAATCGCTATTGACTTCCAATAGGTAGCTTAATATCTACTTGATTAAGGGGTGGTCATTTTTAAAGAGTTATGTTGCCAAAATTGAAGATACGAATTATATTTTAAAATATTTTGTATAATATAAAATTTTATGTAGAGATTGCAATCATTCGACCCAGTTACTCAGTTTGCAGGAAGAGTAGGTAATGAGCAATTTTTTCAATTCTCTTTTGAATTCTTTAAATTTTTCGATTTCTTCCTTCATTTTCGATGAGAACTTGTTGATTAACTTTCCACAAGAGTATATAATTCAATTCTAGGCAATATACGAGGAAGCAGGGTCTACATTTAAATAATTTTCGCCTCTTCTTCTTTACAGAGTGCAGTTCACCCTTTAATGAAATATGTCAATACAGAACTGTGATTTTCTGCTAAATAATGTGATACAGAAATCTTATTATTACAAACACAACACATTAATATTTCACATACTACTAAGACTTTATCGTTGAGTTGTTAACGCATATGTATTTAATGTAATCTGTTATTGAATTGCGTCTCCCCTCAAATACTGTTTATTTGAGAATATTTCCATATAGCTGCAGATAGGAAAGCCCTCATAGCGAGAGAAACATTACGATCTGAGTCTGAAAGGTGGTCAGTATCATCGTAGACAGCTGAATTAACAATCCGGAGGCGAAAAGCTAACATTGAAGGGTGTTTGTATTAAAGAACGAATATCAACGAGATATTAGAAATTGAACGTAGAGAAGTGTACCTTAATTACAGGAAACAATGTACAGAAGCAGTTCCTAAAATACAGCCGTGGGAGGAATAATGTAGTTCATGTTTAACGACAATACGAGTAATGCAGTCTATCGCTTAACATCGCTTCTACGTGACAAAGCTTACTTCCGAAGTAGATATTGACTACACCCGTGGATCAGCATGTGATACATGTAACGTACATGTGACACGTTCTCATACCAACTTAAACGCCATCATGAATACGTACAAGTGACGAGTTGTTCGTAGCTTCTCCTTCCACTTCTAGAGCTATCAGCGCAATTCCTGTATATGTGACTTAAAATATGAAAACAGTTTTACTTAACAGTAGTTCTACATCCACAGCCATAGTGTGCAACCCACCGTGAAGTGCATGGCAGAGGGTACGTCCCATTGCACCAGTTATTGGGATTTCTGCCTCTTCCATTCAAATATAATGCGCGGGAAGACAGATTGTTGAAACCCATAATATGGTGTTGTAATTAGCCTAAACCTGTCTTCGGAGTCCTTACGGTATCAATACGCTAGGGATTGTAATGTATACCTATAGCCCTCATGTAAAGCTGGTTCTTAAAACATACTGAGCACAGTAGGCTTTCTCAGGATAATGATAGAAGCCGAAGAAGTGAATTACAATTTGTGCCACAGACGGGACTTGAAAGCAACCCTTCTTGCTTAGCAGTGAAACGTCCCCTTAGAAAAATTTATGAATGATTGTACTGGTAAACCCCTTACGTTATGTGATTTTCAAACAGCTGAGCAAAACTGAACGTTCTCAGACATTTCTCTCTTTACTTATTCTGATCATCACTAAACTGACAAACAATATTTTTAGCCCAACGCAATCTAACTTTCAAAAATCCCTACAACAGAATGGCCCTGACTAACAATAACCTATACCTTTCATGAATCACTTACCTCACATAAATCTTCGTTACTCGAATTACTGTAATACAGTGAGCGCCAACACTGTCAGCTAAATAAAAGATTCTAACTACTGAAGGCATGGTTAGCAATTGAAAGATTTTGGTAGAGAACAAACAATGTATTTACCTTAATAGTGTTCAAAAGTCATAATACGTCGAGATTATCCGCTCTCAAAACTCTGTCATCTCTCTCCCCACATCCACCACTGCCGTCGGCTCACCTGTAGCTGCGCAACGCTACGCGCTGTTAACAGCCAGCTGCCCAACACTACAATAGCAAATATTGCAACAATGCCGAGCAGCCTCAGACTGCACACAGCACAGTAAGTGATTTTTATACACAGCGCTACGTGGCGTTCGATCACGTTTGCAGCAGCATGGACTATCAGCTCGGAGACCATGGCTGCGGTTACCTTTGACGCTGCATCACAGACAAGAGCGCCTGTGATGGTGTACTCAACGACGAACCTACATGCGCGAATGGTAAAACGTCATTTTTTCGGATGAATCCAAGTTCTGTTTACAGCATCATGATGGTCGCATCCGTGTTTGGCGATACAGCGGTGAACGCACATTGGAACCGTGTATTCGTCATCGCCGTACTGGCGTATCACCGGGCGTGCTGGTATGGGGTGCCATTGGTTACAAGTCTCGGTCACCTCTTGTACACATTGACGGACGTTACATTTCAGATGTGTTACGACCAGTGGCTCTACCCTTCATTCGATCCCTATGAAACCCTACATTTCATCAGGATAATGTACGATCGCATGTTGTAGGTCCTGTACGGGCCTTTCAGGATACAGAGAATCTTCGACTGCTGTCCTGGCCAGCACATTCTCCAGATCTCTCACCAATTGAAAACGTCTGGTCAATGATGGCCGAGCAACAGTCTCGGCACAATACGCCAGTCGCTACTCTTGATGAATTGTGGTATCTTGTTGAAGCTACATGGGCAGCTGTACTTGTGCACGCCTTCCAAGCGCTGTTTGACTTAATGCCCGAGCGTAACAAGGCCGTTATTACGGCCAGAGGTGGTTGTTCTGGGTACTGATTTCTCAGGATCTATGCACCCAAATTGCGTGAAAATGTAAGCACATGTCAGTTCTACCATAATACATTTGTCCAATGAATACCCGTTTATCATCCGCATTTCTTCTTGGTGTAGCAATTTTAATGGCCAGTAGTGTATCTGATATATTTCTGTGGATAGTTTACTTGATATTCAAGCATCTGTCACTTCAGTTTCTTCAGGATCTCTGTGATATTCTCTCATGGGTCAAACAAACCTGTGACCATTAGTGCTCCCCTTGTCTGTATATGCAGCTTATTTTCCATTTGCCCTATTTGTTACAACTGCCACACATTTGAGATATATTCTAGGATGGGCCACACTGGTGTTTTGTAAGCAATCTCCTTTGTGGAGTGATTGCATTTCACTAGTATTCGACCAATGAACTGAAAACTGCCTATCGCTTTATCTACGAGCGAGACTATCTGACCGTTCAATCTCATAGCCCTACAACCGGCTACACACCGGTATTTTTCTGAGTTTATTGACTGCAGTAGTGACTTATTGACACTGTAGTCATGGGCTACTACGTTGTTTTCACTTTTTTGGAGTGCAACAATTTAAACTTCTGATCATGAAGCAAGTTGCCAATCTTTTCGCCACTTTGAAATCTTATAAACGTATGATGCTAAAATGTAGACTTTCACGGCCGGAAATATCATGTCCATTATAATTATCCGGGCTGTTATGCCGTGGTCGGGTGATGAATTCTGTGTCGATTCCCAACGATTCGTCTCCGTCTGCGGGAGACATCTTCAAGGGGGTCCGTAGCTCAATGGAAGGTCCAACACACCCACTGGCTCGCTACTGAATCTATGGTTCCGATACGTGGATGACACGTTTGTGCTGTGGAGACATGGTAGGGATGAACTAAGCCGGTTCCACGAACATCTGAACAGCATAAACTCGAGAATTCAGTTTACAATGGAGGAGGAGGTAGACGGCAAGTTACATTTCCTCGATGTGCTTGTTTTTAGAAACGAAAATGGTAGTTTGGGCCACTCAGTACACCGCAAACCCACGCACACGGACCGTTATTTGCACCGGGATTCGAACCACCACCCACAACAGAAGCGGGGTGTTATCAAGACGTTAGCGGACAGAGCTAGAAATATTTGTGAACCTGAGATGCTCGACGCTGAGATGGAACATCTCCACAATGCACTAATGAAGAACGGATATTCGTCCGCCGAAATAAAACTTGCGTTGAGGCAGCCACGCAGAAATCATACTGACGTACAGGCTACTGCAAAATCTAAGGTTTTCCTGCCGTTTGTTAAAAATGTAACGGAAAGAACAGGGAGGATCTTGACAAAGCGGAATATTACCGTCATTTACAAGCCAACCAGGAAGATACAGGAATACCTTAAGCCTGCCAAGGACGCTCGCAAACCATTGGAAAAAGCTGGAGTGTATAGGATACCATGCAGCTGTGGTGATGTTTATATGGATACCACTAAAAGAACTGTTTCTAAACGTTTGGAAGAGCATAAGGGAAATTGCAGAAGAGATGAAACGGAACGATCAGCTATTGCGGAGCATGCTTTCCAGCCGGGGAACCACAATATTCGTTTCGAGGAGACGCAAGTACTAGCGGCCACAAGCGGATATTACGAAAGGCTCTAAAGGGAGGCAATCGAAATCGCTAAACACCCAAATAATTTCAACCGTAAGGAGGAGGGTGTGAAATTAAACGTCATATGGATGCCGGTGTTAAAGAAGATGTGTACCACCCGCCCACTACTGGGTGGTGGCAACGGCGATCGACGGCGACGGACAGCGGCCAATTGCACTGATGTTTTCAAAACACGTGAAGTCACGACGCGGCGTGGGAGCGCGCGGACACGGAATTTAGCGGCAGTCAGTAGCGAGCCAGTGGATGTGTTGGACCTTCCATTGAGCTACGGACCCACTTGAAGATGTCTCCCGCAGTCGGAGACGAAACATTGGGAATCGACACAGAATTCATCAACCGACCACGGCATAACAGCCCGGATAATTATAATGGACAAACGTATGATGGCATTGAGCCATTTGCAGGTCGTGTTCTTGTCGTTCAAACATGGCGTCTTGCAACGGTGGCAATGGCATGTCGTTTCCTTCTTGTGTTAATGGCACCACTGAGTTTGCTAGTATTGTTTGTCCATGAGTGCCAGCAGCAGCAGTTATCGAGAGCCAGTACTGCGGTACTATCTTTGGTGCGACCGCTTGTATTTCCGGGTCGTCATGTGTGTCGGGCAGTTGGGCTTCGGACGGGGCAGCAAGGAGGTCTGCAGCGCGGGGGCAGGCCAGGACTGCTGGCGGCATGCAGGCACTGTCGGATCGAGGGGCTGTAGCCGACGACCGAACCCAGGATGTATGAAGTTGAGTGAAACCTATACAGCAGTGAAACCTCCAGTGTTTGAGATCTCGCTGTTGTTTGGGTGTTGCTGCTACCTGGGTCGGAGAGGCCAACCGCAACAAGTGGAGTCTGCCAAGTTGGCGGAAGCTATTAGCCGCCTCCTACTTCTCGATATTAGTTTGAATTTGGAGTTGCTATTGGTGAAGTGCAACCAGCGGTATCTTACTGCCTTTTGGCCGATAACGTCCCAGTTACCTGCCCTGCAGTTTAGCATAATTTGCGGCAGTGCACTTTTCCTCGACTCGCGGATGCTGTCTAGTAAGGCGTATGATTTGACAGCTTCCTTAATTCGCGTACGGATGATTGTTTTCCTTGTTTACCTTGGTTATAGTGTTTCCTTCTGCCTTTTGGTGTTTTAAACACCGGATTCTGGAGACGCAGTGCTTTCTGTCACTTCGCCCTTGCCTGAATTATTCCATCGTTGTACTGGTTATCTAGCGTCAGGTGGATTTGGTAAGAGGGCTGATCGGCGATTAAGCCGTCTCTAGCTCGAGTTGCCCTCCTTAGGTGAACATTACTCTTGGCTGCCAGTCTCACCGCTTGCACAGCTGTAGTGACCCTCCTCAGGTGGATCCGTGGAGCACTGTCTGTGGATCACTCCGTCTTACGTGGTCAAATTGTCATAATTTACCTTAATGTTTTAACGTGTAATTGCCTTCCTCACTTGTAATTCAGGCCTTCAGCCGTTAATTGTTTGTAACATTGCTTGTGTCCTTCAGCCGACAAATAATCTTGAATTCTTTCTTAAACAGGCCTTCAGCCGTTGATTGTGTGTAACATTGCCTTCAGCCGTCAGTGCAGTAAATTCCTTGAAAATGATTGTTGAAAATTATTTCCTTAAATAAAGAGTAAGTGTTTACTGTAGGCAACGGTAGCTGATTACAGCCCCATCCACAGTCGTTGCCTTATCCTGCCTCTCCCTGACTACCAAGACACAGGCATATTTGCGCAGATTTCATTCAAATAGTGCTTATTATTAGTACATCATCTGTGAAAAATTTGAGGTTACTTAAAAATTGTCTGTAAGGTCAATATACACCTTTCTCAAAGAGGCTCACGTCCCTGGGGCACATTCTAAGCTACTCTCAGTACAGTACAGCGTACATCCTATCGAAGAATCCTGAGTCCAGTCACAAATTTCGCTTGATTCGCATACGATCGTACTTTTGAACATTGGAAATAAAGAAGTACTCCATATAACTGACTGCCTAGATCCATTTCGAAGGAAAATTACGAGTTTGGTTTGATTTGGTCGATGTTTTCGGAATCCATTCTGTTTGGCTTGGACGAGGTCATTCTCTTCGATATCCCTCATTACAGATGTGAGTGGTGGTGTTGTGTTGGACACATCTGGCAGAACAGACATCACTCGCAATGGAGCATCTGGGACATAACATGAATAATTGAGGTGAAAGGAATGGAAAGGAAATGGCATGGGAGAGAGACAAGAAGAAAATAATGACTTCCAGCCACACGATGCAAATTTTTGCTGGACAAGGAGTGGAACCCGGATGTTCCGCTTCTATGGAACAGACATCTCTGGCAGAGCAGACACCACTCATGTGTATAATTCTTTGCATGCGACGGCTGTTTTGTGAAAATCTTCAGTATAGATGAGCAACCAACGTTCTTACTCCTACGGGGATGAGAAATCAGAGGGTAGAGGTTAATGGACAGGGGTGATAGCGGTGCTCCGAAATTAGAAGAAAGAAATATGAGAACAGGTAGTTAATTGGTGGGTGTGTTTGCTATGCGGCGAGTGGAAGGCTTGAAGTTTGCGTCTGATGAAAAGCGTGTCCGGATTGCCGACGAAGTTAAGCCAACCGTTCTAGTGGTGCGGCGCATCTGGGTATGAGTCCCGGATCGGTACAGGTTCCCAACTCTCGCCGTTGCATTACTATAACACCTTTCCCATCCCGTTTCTTCGAAAATTTCGAGCTGAGTTATGATCTACTATTCTACACTCCTGGAAATTGAAATAAGAACACCGTGAATTCATTGTCCCAGGAAGGGGAAACTTTATTGACACATTCCTAGGGTCAGATACATCACATGATCACACTGACAGAACCACAGGCACACAGACACAGGCAACAGAGCATGCACTAGTAAAGTGTATATCCACCTTTCGCAACAATGCAGGCTGCTATTCTCCCATGGAGACGATCGTAGAGATGCTGGATGTAGTCCTGTGGAACGGCTTGCCATGCCATTTCCACCTGGCGCCTCAGTTGGACCAGCGTTCGTGCTGGACGTGCAGACCGCGTGAGACGACGCTTCATCCAGTCCCAAACATGCTCAATGGGGGACAGATCCGGAGATCTTGCTGGCCAGGGTAGTTGACTTACACCTTCTAGAGCACGTTGGGTGGCTCGGGATACATGCGGACGTGCATTGTCCTGTTGGAACAGCAAGTTCCCTTGCCGGTCTAGGAATGGTAGAACGATGGGTTCGATGACGGTTTGGATGTACCGTGCACTATTCAGTGTCCCCTCGACGATCACCAGTGGTGTACGGCCAGTGTAGGAGATCGCTCCCCACACCATGGTGCCGGGTGTTGGCCCTGTGTGCCTCGGTCGTATGCAGTCCTGATTGTGGCGCTCACCTGCACGGCGCCAAACACGCATACGACCATCATTGGCACCAAGGTAGAAGCGACTCTCATCGCTGAAGACGACACGTCTCCATTCGTCCCTCCATTCACGCCTGTCGCGACACCACTGGAGGCGGGCTGCTCGATGTTGGGGCGTGAGCGGAAGACGGCCTAACGGTGTGCGGGACCGTAGCCCAGCTTCATGGAGACGGTTGCGAATGGTCCTCGCCGATACCCCAGGAGCAACAGTGTCCCTAATTTGCTGGGAAGTGGCGGTGCGGTCCCCTACGGCACTGCGTAGGATCCTACGGTCTTGGCGTGCATCCGTGCGTCGCTGCGGTCCGGTCCCAGGTCGACGGGCACGTGCACCTTCCGCCGACCACTGGCGACAACATCGATGTACTGTGGAGACCTCACGCCCCACGTGTTGAGCAATTCGGCGGTACGTCCACCCGGCCTCCCGCATGCCCACTATACGCCCTCGCTCAAAGTCCGTCAACTGCACATACGGTTCACGTCCACGCTGTCGCGGCATGCTACCAGTGTTAAAGACTGCGATGGATCTCCGTATGCCACGGCAAACTGGCTGACACTGACGGCGGCGGTGCACAAATGCTGCGCAGCTAGCGCCATTCGACGGCCAACACCGCGGTTCCTGGTGTGTCCGTTGTGCCGTGCGTGTGATCATTGCTTGTACAGCCCTCTCGCAGTGTCCGGAGCAAGTATGGTGGGTCTGACACAACGGTGTCAATGTGTTCTTTTTTCCATTTCCAGGAGTGTATAATACATAGATCTCAAGAATATTCCACATACAATTTTGGCTCACTTCTTGTTGATTAGTGAGACTATTGCTTTCTTCCAACGACTGGGCACAGGCATTCGTTGCGGGGTCTGTGGTAATCAGGTTAAAAAGAGAGACTCTCTCGTCCACGAGCTTCGTACAGAATCTATTAGGGATTCCCTCAGGTCCTGTAACTTCGTTCAGTTTTAGCGGCTTCAGCTGTTCCTCAGCACCACTGGCACTAATATCTGTATCACTCGTGTCTGCAGATGTGGGATAAGTAAGCTGAAGAGCGGAAGACACTGGTACAGATGCCTAATATCGTGTAGGGTCCCCGCGAAGACGCAGAAGTGCCGCAACACGACGTGGCATGGACTCGACTAATGTCTGAAGTAGTACTGGAGGGAACTGACGCCATGAATTCTGCAAGGGTGTCATAAAACCGTAAGTGTACGAGGAGCGAAGATCTCTTATGAACAGTGCGTTGCAAGGCTTCACTGATATGCTCAAAAATGTTCATGTCTGGGGCGTTTGGTGGACAGCAGAAGTCTTTAAACTCAGAAGAGCGTTTCTAGGGCCACTATGTAGCTATTCTGGACGTGTGCAGCACGCACTGTCCTGCTATATTGCTCAAGTCCGTCGGAATGCACAGAGGACACGAACTGATGCAGGTGATCAGACAGGATGCTTACGTACATGTCAGCTATCAGAGCCATAACTAGACGTATCGGGGGTCCCATATCACTCCAACTGCACACGTCCCACCCCATAACAGAGTCTCCACCAATCTGAATAGTCCCCTGCTGACGTGCATGGTCCATGGATTCATGAGGTTGTCTCAGTACCCGTACACCTCCATCCACTCGATACAATTTGAAACGAGACTCGTACCACCACGCAACATGTTTCCAGTAATCAACAGTCCGATGTCGGTGTTGAAGAACCCAGGCAAGGCGTAAAGCTCTGTGTCGTGCGGTCATCAACGGTACGTAGGTGAGCCTTACGCTCCGAAAGCCCATATCGATGATGCTTCGTTGAATGGTTCGCACGCTCACACTTGTGGATGGCCCAGCATAGAAA
This sequence comes from Schistocerca cancellata, assembly GCF_023864275.1. NCBI lineage: Eukaryota > Metazoa > Arthropoda > Insecta > Orthoptera > Acrididae > Schistocerca > Schistocerca cancellata. Next base: position 711,623,728 of record NC_064630.1, read on the forward strand.
TCTGCAGCAATTTGCGGAAAGGTTGCCCTTCTGTCACGTTGAATGATTCTCTTAAGTCGTCGTTGGTTCCGTTCTTGCAGGAACTTTTTCCGGCCCCAGTGATGTCGAAGATTTGTTGTTCTACCGGTTTCCTGAAATTCTTGGAACACTCGTGAAATGATCGTACGGGAAAATCCTAAATTCATCGGTACCGCGGAGATGTTGAGTCGCACCGCCTGTGCGCCGACTACAACACCACGTTCAAACTAACTTAAATCGTGATAACCTGCCACTGTAGCAGCAGTAAGCCATCTAACAACCGTGCCAGACACTTATTGTCTTATATAGACGTTACCGACGGCAGCGCCGTATTCTGCCTGTTTATGTATCTCTGTATTTCAATACGCATGCCTATGCCAGTTTCTTTGGCGCTTCAGGGTAAATAGCAGCAATACTCCTGGACAATTTTCCATATCGTTGTCGTTATGGCCAAATGAATATGCATGAACCTTATACAATCTAATAAGTCAGCTTATTCTTCACAAATAAAGTACATTACAAGGAATAGAAAAAAATTAAAGTAAAAGTGCGTAACGATTTTTCATATTAGGACAGAGTCCGTGTCATAAAAGAAGTAACAGAAAAATTTAAACGTAAAATCACCTGCAACGATACTTGTGTAGGAAGCCATATCGTATCACGTTGTGTCGATAGCTCGTGGCGCTCTTGCTCTTCTTGCGGCAGCCATCTGTTTTGTTTACGTTACTGGTGATTTGCATGACAACCTGACGCTTCTATGACATGGCGCCACAACGCTTCACTGTGGGAATAAAGAGGGCCGGAGTGGCCGAGAGGTTCTAGGCGCTTCAGTCTGGAACCGCACTGCTGCTACGGTCGGAGGTTCGAATCCTGCCTCGGGCATGGTTGTGTGTGATGTCCTTAGGTTAGTTAGGGTTAATTATTTCTACTTTCTAGGTGACTGATGACCTCAGAAGTTAAGTCGCATAGTGCTCAGAGCCATTTTGTTTAAAAGTTGGAGTCTTGTTGGCATCAGTACATAAATTAAGGTGATTTCTAAAATGGAAAATCGTCAGTTATGTCATAAGTAACGCTGAAAATTTTCATAATGATGAGGGTTGGAAGCAATGTTTGATATTGCATTCTTCTAATAACTGTGTACGTATTTACTCTAACTCCACAAGTGATATTTAGCATTGAGATTACAGCGTGGTTAAGCGTTGTATGTGCTGGCGAGTACAGTACTCTTGTCTTATCTGACGTGAGTGAAGGGGAGCTATTTCGCTCAATATTGAAGTCTGGAAATTAAAAAATCTCCTTGCCTAATTCATTAGTGACTATTTTACTACTTCACTCAGTTCCTTTTTTTTCGCGGCAGCCACAGACGTGCTGTCATTTAGCTTCTGTGCCATGGCGTCTCATGAAGAACACTGCAGTTTTTCTGTGTCACTCATTCAAGTTTTTTGGTATGCAGTAGTTTCTTTCAATTTTTATTTATCTTTGTATTTATTTTACAGTTAAATATTACCGCAACACCCCTCCATCGCCTTGCTCACATCGTCAGAGATGACATTATGTTGCATGTTCTTCTTATGTGTCCAAAAAATTAGTAAGTCTTTAACTCTACCGACTTAACTGTTCCCAGCTGATCTCCAGGAACACCCTGTTGATTCGAAAATCTCAAGCAATAATTTTTTTTATAAATCTAAACTACTCGAATAGAAGTTCCCGACGAATTTTACCTTTAAAAAATATCTACTCAAATGGAAACACTATCGGTGAGATGTTCATCCGTAGCTCTCTATCTTGCCGTAAACAAGCGATCTTGATCGCGAAAATACATGATACACTTATTCGTACCACAAAGCGAGTAGAGGAAATACTGTTACTAAGATTGAAAACATCGTATTTACGTCAATATACGTGGGAATATTTGTGGGAAGAAGTCAAATAAATATTTAGTGTGTATAATCTTGGGTGGAAAGATGAAATTTATCTTCAATTTCTGGTCGACGTATAATATTACATTACAAACTTACGATTGTCGTTAAATTTCTGTAGATGTCTCTTTGCCGTATCCATGTATCCAGTTATGGCTGCTGTGACTTCCGTAAATGCTTAAAGTTAAAGATGGTAAAAGCTTCGAATTGAGAGTCTTATGAAATATGTTTTTTCGGTTTTCTGTGCAGAATTCTGTCTGCCTAAATTTGACAAAATATTTTTGTCTTCACTCAGACTTCTGATAACCTGTAAGATATCATAAGGGTACTCCGGTTTTCTCAAACGGTCCAAAACGGTTATCAGGCTGCACTAACAAATTATTTGGAATTATCTGTAGGCTCAAAGCATTTCCTGCGGTAAATCAAGATTACTGTTTTTTAATAGAAAGTTCAACTGTTCTTCATTTATTCTTTATATCTTGTACTACTTTCTGAGCGGCATCAATTAAATAAGATGCACTTCATATTCATGTCGTTCAAATCAGTCATTCAAAGCTTTCTGAAAGGTATTAGTGAAGCAGCTTAAAATGCTCAAGGAGGGTAAGGCTTCCGGTCCTAATTGCATTCCAGTCAGGTTGCTTTCAGAGCATGCTGATACAATAGCTCCATAGTTAGTAATAATACACAACCGGTCATTCGTGGAAAGATCCGTACCCAAAGACTGGAAAGTTGCACAAGTCACACCAGTATCCAAGAAAGGAAATAACAGCAATCCGATGAATTCCAGACACGTATCAATAACGTCGATTTCCAGTATGATTTTGGAATATATACTGTGCTCGAACACTACGAATCACGTCGAAGAAAACGATTTATTGACAAATACCTAACACGGATTCTGCAAATGTCGTTCTTGTGAAATATAGCTTGCTCCTTATTCTCACGAAGTAAGAAGTGCTGTCGCCAGCGGCGTCAAACTGTTTCCATATTTTCATATTTCCAGAACCCTTTTTATACCATTACTCACAAACGATTTCTAACTAAATTTCGTACCTATAGATTATCATCTTAGTTGTTTGATTGGATTCGTGATTTCCCGTCAGAAAGGTCACAGTTCGTAATAAATTACGGAAAGTCATCGAGTAAAATAGAAGTAATATCTGGTGTACCCCAAGGAAATGTTATAGGCCCTCCCTTGTTCCTGATCTATATAAACTATTTAGAAGGCAATCTGAGCAGCGCTCGTAGATTGTTTGCAGATGATGGCGTCGTTTACCGTCAAGTAAATTCACCATATGATCAAACCGAATTGCAAAATCATTTAGTAAAAATGTCTGTATGGCACGAATACTTCAATTCACTCTAAATCATGAAATGGGTGAAATCACCCACACTGGCACTAAACTTAATCCGCAAAATTGCAGTTACGCGATAAATCACAAACATCTAAAGGTTGTATACTCAACTAAATACTAAATTACTGCAATTACTAATAATTTAAATATGAACCATTACATACATAATGTTGCCACGAAATCAAACAAATGAACTCAATTAGAAAATGTAACTATTTACCAAAGAGACCGCTTACATCACAGTTGTCCGTCCTTTTCTGGAGCATTGCTGTGCAGTGTGAAATCTGCATCAGGTAGGATTGACGGAGGACATCGAAAAAGTTCAAAGAAGAGGACCTCGTATCGTCGTGAAATTGGGAGAAAGTGCCATGGATATGACACATGAATTGGGATGGCAGTCATTAAAAGAAAGGCGTTTTTCGCTGCAGCAGGACCTTCTCATGAAATGTCAATCACGAACTTTCTCCTCATAGGGGGAAATGATCATCACAATAAAATTAGAGACTCGTACGGAACGATTAGAGCGTGCGTTTTCCCGTGAACTGTTCGAGAGTGTAACGGTGGAGAGATAGCATAAAGGTGGTTCGATGTATCTTCTGTCAGACAGGTAATTATGAATTGCACAGTAATCATGTAGATGCAGAAATAGATTATCAGCTAAGTGATACAATGATTCTGTTCTGTACAGTAGTAACACACGTTGTCTTAGGATATTCAACAAAAACAATATTCGTCTTGCATGTCATAATACGCATTTCGTTATCCCCACGATTTGCTTGTGGATGACATCAGTCCAGTTTCAAGATAACTGAAATGTGATTCCAGCAAATCTACACCCTCTTCCAAAGGGGCATTGTTCAAGCGTTAACAGATGTAGTGCTTGTGGTATAAGTGTTCAATTTAACACTTGTTAGTGGTTGCAGTTATCGACCGCGGTCCGTATTAGTATCGTTGGACCCCCGAGTCGCGACCAGCGCATATAGCACCGCTCCTCGGCTTGTATCAAGTTTCTAGCGAGCTCTCGTCCACTATTGTCCGGGACGTCAAGTAGTAAAATAGCATAGCCTTCAGCTGATGGGAAGCAACCTTTAACAAGGCGCATAGTAACGTATGGCCTAAGTGAGGCCTCAGTAGCTATTTGTTTATAATTATATTATGCAGCCAAGAAGAATCCTGTACAACCAGTTAAGTACAATATATATATTATTTTTTACCAACGACTTCTAATTATTTTAGTCGTTGCAGATCCAGGCCATGCAGCCAGCACCTTATCGACGTTACTGACAAACCTGCTGTGATTTATATGTTTCTATTTAGCATTGGCCACCAGCCAACATTGGTGATGACTCGTTCGTCGTCATCAGAACAGTACTAATCGAGCTCAAAACTTAACAGTAACCGATGGGTAACATACCGTGGGTGCGGTCTGTTGTGATCGCAGATTTTTCAACAAGATCACGTATCTCTCGCCTTCGTCTGCGACGTGAGAAATAATGCCACAGAATCATTTAATAGAGGACGCCAGTTTTCTTTTATATACCTTTCGACTATACCCAGTGAAATAATGTATTTGTAATAGTCAATAAAAATACTATTATGTTCCACATAACACTATTGGTTTGTTTACATAGCTGACTTAAATAAACACTTTAATGTATGTCTCTTTCATTTTGCGTCGTGTCGTGAAAAATAGTGATGTCTTCGGAAGGACATATTCACTAATTTGTTAATCGTGTTCTGCAGATCGTATCAGGAAGAAGGACCATCAGTCATCTGGAATGGCTAAAGGAAAATATTTTACAAACATAATAATTTGCGTTATCTAACATGCCAATCATAGGAAGTTAATTTGTATACAGTTCACAAGAAACTGTCGTTGCACTAACATTAACCATGTAAATTAGAAAGAAATAAGCCACTTTGAAGAATGCTACTCGCTTGAAGCTCATCTTAAATAATCACTATTGACTTCCAATAAGTAACTTAATATCTACTTGATTAAAGGGTGGTCAGTTTTAAAGAGAAACGTTGCCTACAATTAAAGATACGAATTGTATTTTCCAATATTTTGTATAAAATACAATTTAATGCAATGACTGCAGTCATTGGACCTAGTTACTCAGTTTACAGGATGAGTGGGTAATGAGCAATGTTTTCGATTCTCTTGTTGATTAACTTTTCACAAGGGTACATAATTCAATTCTAGGCAATATGCGAGGAAGCAAGGTCTACATTTAAATAATTTTCTCCTCTTCTTCTTTGTAGAGCGCAAATCACCCTGTAATGAAATCGGTCAGTACAAAACTGTCATTTTTTGTTACATAATGTGGTAAACAAGTCTTACAAATAACACGACACATTAATATTTCACATACTACTATTTTATTATAACTTGTTAACACATATGTATTTAATGAAATATGTCATTGAACTGCGTCTCCCCTGAAATGCTGTTTATTTGAGACAAGAAAGTTCTCATAGCGAGAGAAACACTACGATCTGAGGTTGAAAGTTGGTCAGTATCATCGTAGACAGCCGAATTAACAATTCAGAGTCAAAAAACAACTAATGTTGCAGGGTGTTTGTATCAAAGAAATAAAATCAATGAGATATTAGAAATTGAAAGTAGAGAAATGTGTGGTGTCACCGCCAGACACCACACTTGCTAGGTGGTAGCCTTTAAATCGGCCGCGGTCCGTTAGTATACATCGGACCCGCGTGTCGCCACTATCAGTGATTGCAGACCGAGCGCCGCCACACGGTAGGTCTAGTCTAGAGAGACGTCCTAGCACTCGCCCCAGTTGTACAGCCGACTTTGCTAGCGATGGTTCACTGACTACATACGTTCTCATTTGCAGAGACGACAGTTTAGCATAGCCTTCAGCTACGTCATTTGCTACGACCTAGCAAGGCGCCATATTCAGTTACTATAAGAACTATCTTCAAGAATTTCTTCTGAACAAATAATATTGTGAATCACGTAGCGTCAGGACCGACGTTCATCATTAATGGATTAAAGTTAAGTATCAAGCTAATTACGTTCGCTTTCTGAATTCTCATTCCTTGTCATGTTCCAGACCACACGTCAGTATAGTTCTTCCCTCCTCACGCCAGCCTGCGTGAGCTAAAACGCGTGCATTTCGGCCTCCACTCGTAACACAGTGTTGGCTCTTCTGCTAACACAAAAATTGTACCATAATTAGAGGAAACATTGTACAGAAGCAGTTCCTAAACTACAACCGTGGAAGGAGTACTGTAGTTCACGTCTAACGCCGATACGAGGAATGCAGTCTATCGCTTCGCTTCTACTTGGCAAGCTTACTTCCAAAGTAAATATGGACTACACGGGTGGATCAGCATGTGGTACATGCAACGTGCATATGACACATCGCCATACCAACTTAGACGCCATTGTGAATACGTATAGGTGACGAGTTGTGCGAAGTTTCTCTTTCCACTTCTAGAGCTATGTGCCCCAGTCCTGTATATGTGACTTAAAAATATGAAAACAGTTTTACTTAAGAGTAGTTCTACATCCACAGCCATAGTGTGCAACCCACCGTGAAGTGCATAGCAGAGGGTACATCCCATTGTACCAGTTTTTAGGATTTCCGCCCCTTCCATTCAAGTATAAGGCGCGCGAGGAAAAATTGTTTAAACGCATCATTTGGTGCTGTAATTAGTCTAAACCTGTCTTCGCTATCCTTAGGGATTAATGTAATCCTAGAACCATCTTTTACAGTTGGTTCTTAAAAAGTATTGAGTGCGGTAGGTTTTCTCAGGATAATGAAGAAGTGAATTACAATTTGTGCCCCAGCCGGGACTTAAACACAACCCTTATTGCTTGCTAGACAGGTGTGCTAGCCATTACACCACCATTTCAGTACACCTCACACTACCCTAGTCCAGCGCCCTTCCTAGAACAAACTTCAATTCATGTCTTCCACTAAATAAACCTCCAGGCAAATGCCGGGATGGTTCCTTTGAAAGGGCACGGCCGACTTCCTTCCTCGTCCTTCTCTAATCCGACGAGACCGATGACCTCGCTGTCTGGACTCTCCCCACAAACAACACCAACACTAAATAAACCTTCTTAGATCGTCCCTATTGCCAAGCTCTATGGTATGAGAATAGCACCTTACCATTGGATGTAATGGGGAAATCCTGTCTTTAACTCAGGTGAAGGTTATCTAGAGGTTAGATTCACAGTTGCTCTGGTGTAATGGCTAGTACACCCGCATATTAAACAAGAAGACCTGAATTCAAGTCCTAGACATTTTACCAATTTCAGTTCATTTCTTCAGCTTTTGTCTTTATCGTAGATAAAGATAAGACTTAAATGTTCAGTCCGGAACCACGCGACCGCTACGATCGCAGGTTCGAATCCTGCTCGGGCATGATGTATGTGGTGTCATTAGGTTAGTTAAGTTTAAGTAGTTCTAAGTTCTACAGGACTGATGACCTCAGATGTAAGTCCCATAGTGCTAAGTGCCATTTGAGCCATTTTTTAAATGTCTCAAGAAAAAGTTAATTATATCAGATTTATTTCTGAGAACAGTTTACTCGATATTCAAGTATATTTCACTTTAGTTTCTTCGTGACATTCTTCCATGAATCAAACAAACCTGTGACCATTATTGTTCCCATTGTCTGTACATACAGAATATCTTCCATTTGCCCTATTTGGTACAAGTGTCACACATTTGAGAAATATTCTGGGATCGGTCACACTATTGTTTTATAAGTAGCTTCCTTCGTAGAGTAACTGCATTTCACTAGTATTCTACCGATAAAATGAAAACTGAAGTAAGCTTTATCTACGTCTGAGACTATCTGATCGTTCCATTTCATAGCCCTACAACTTTTCCACAAACAGGTATTTTTGTGAGTTGATCGACTGGAGCTGTGACTCATTGACATTTTAGTCATGGGATACTATGTGATTTTCATTTTTGGAGGTGCACAAATTTTAAATTTCTGATCACATGAAGTAAGTTGAAAATCTTTTCACCAATTTGAAATTTTATAAACATACGATGGTATACTTGTCCAACTTTCTTTCAAATAGTAGCTTATTATTACTACTTCATCTTTGAAATATCTGAGGTTACTTAAAAATTGTTTGCAAAGTCAATATACACCATTCACAAAGAGGCTCACTTCCCTGGGGCACAGTTACTCTCAGTGCAGTATAGCGTACATCCTACCGAGAAATCCTGAATCCAGTTACAAATTTCGCTTGATACCGGAAAAGATAATACTTTTGAACACTGTAAATAAAGAAATAATCCATCTAAGCCAGCCGCTGTGGCCGAGCGGATCTATGCGCTTCAGTCCGGAACCACGGTCCTGCTACGGTCGCAGGTTCGAATCCTGCCTCGGGCATGGATGTGTGTGATGTCCTTAGGTTAGATTTAAGTAGTTCTAAGTCTAGGGGACTGATGACCTCAGATGTTAAGTGCTTAGGGCCATTTGAACCAAACACCATCTAACTGATTGCCTAGATCCATTTCAAGTAGGAAAATTACGACTTCGGTCTCATTTGGTCGATGTTTTCGGAATCCGTGCTGTTTGGCTTGGACGAGGTCATTCTCTTCGAGATAACTCATTACAGATATGAGTGGTGTGTGTTCTGTTGGACTAGTCTGGCAGAACACAGATCACTCGCAACTAAGCAGCAGGGACATGTACATGAAAAATTAAGGTGAGAGGAATGGAAGGGAAACGGCATGGGAAAAAGACAAGAAGGAAATAATTACTTCCAGACTCAAGAAGCAGTGGCGAGAGTAGAAAATTTGTGCTGTACAAGGAGTGGAACCCGGATGTTCCGCTTCTGTACAGCAGACATCTCTGGAAAAAAAGACACCACACATATGTATAATTCTTGTCACGCGACTGCTATTTGATGAAAATGTTCAGTGTATATGTGTAATCAATGTCCTTACACCTACGGGAATCAGAAACCAGAGAGTAGGGGGTTAAAGGCCAGGGGTGTGTGCGGTACTTCGGAATTAGAAACCAGAAATCTGAGAATAGATAGTTAATGGGCTGGGGTTTTTTCTATGTGGCGATTGGAAGGCTGGGAATTTGGGTCTGATGAAACGTGAGTCAGGATGGCCGACGAAGTTAAGCCAATGGTTCTATCGTTGCGGCGCATCTGGATTCGAGTCCCAGTTCAGCACATATTTACAACTCTCGCCGTTGCATTACCGCAACGTCTTTCCCATGCTGTTTCCTCGAAGAGTTCGAGCTGAGATCTACTATTCTACAACACATAGAACTCAAGAATATTACACATACGATTTTGGCTCACTTCTTGTTGATTGGTAAGACTAGTGCTTTCTCCAACGACTGGACACAAGCATTCGTTGCAGGGTCTGTGGTAGATTAGGATAAAGAGAGAGACTCTCTCAGCGACGAGTTTCTTACAGAATCTGTTAGGGATTTCATCAGGTCCTGTAACTTCGTTCAGTTTAGGTGGCTTCAGCTGTTTCTCAACAGCACTGACACTAATATTTATGTCGCTCGTGTCTGCAGATGTGCGATAAGTAAACTGAAGAGCCGAGCAGTTCTAGGCGTTTCAGTCTGGAACAGCGCAACCGCTACGGTCACAGGTTCGAAACCTGCTTCGGGCTTGGGTGTGTGTGATGTCCTTAGGTTAGTTAGCTTTAAGTAGTTCTAAGTTGTAGGGGACTGAAGACCTAAGAAGTTATGCCCCGTAGTGCTCAGAGCCATTTGAACCATTTCGAAGAAATGCCTGATATCGTGTAGCGTGCCGTCGAGCTCGCAGAAGTGCCACAACACGACGTGGCATGGACTCGACTAATGTCTCAAGTAGTGCTGGAGAGAATTGACACTATGAACCCTGCAGGGCTGTCATAAATCTGTAAGAGTACGAGAGGTGGAGATCTCTTCTAAACAGCACGTTGCAGGGCATCCCAGATATGCTCAATAATGTTCATGTCTGGGTCGTTTGGCGGACAGCAGAAGTGTTTAAACTCAGAAGAGTTTTCCTGGAGCCACTCTGTAGTAATTCTGGACTTGTGGAGCACGCACTGTCCTGCTATATTGCACAAGTCCGTCGGAATGCACAGCGGACGTGAATCGATGCAGGTGATCAGACAGGATGCTTACGTACATGTCAGCTATCAGAGCCATAACTACATCTACATCTACATCTACATCCATACTCCGCAAGCCACCTGACGGTGTGTGGCGGAGGGTACCTTCAGTACCTCTATCGGTTCTCCCTTCTATTCCAGTCTCGTATTGTTCGTGGAAAGAAGGATTGTCGGTATGCCTCTGTGTGGGCTCTAATCTCTCTGATTTTATCCTCATGGTCTCTTCGCGAGATATCGTAGGAGGGAGCAATATACTGCTTGACTCTTCGGTGGAGGTACGTTCTCGAAACTTTGACAAAAGCCCGTACCGAGCTACTGAGCGTCTCTCCTGCAGAGTCTTCCACTGGAGTTTATCTATCATCTCCGTAACGCTTTCGCGATTACTAAATGATCCTGTAACGAAGCGCGCTGCTCTCCGTTGCATCTTCTCTATGTTTTGTATCAACCCTGTTTGGTACGGATCCCACACTGCTGAGCAGTATTCAAGCAGTGGGCGAACAAGCGTACTGTAACCTACTTCCTTTGTTTTCGGATTGCATTTCCTTAGGATTCTTCCAATGAATCTCAGTCTGGCATCTGCTTTACCGACGATCAACATTATATGATCATTCCATTTTAAATCACTCCTAATGCGTACTCCCAGATAATTTATGGTATTAACTGCTTCCAGTTGCTGACCTGCTATTTTGTAGCTAAATGATAAAGGATCTATCTTTCTGTGTATTCGCAGCACATTACACTTGTCTACATTGAGATTCAATTGCCATTCCCTGCACCATGCGTCAATTCGCAGCAGATCCTCCTGCATTTCAGTACAATTTTCCATTGTTACAACCTCTCGGTACACCACAGCATCATCTGCAAAAAGCCTCAGTGAACTTCCGATGTCATCCACCAGGTCATTTATGTATATTGTGAATAGCAACGGTCCTATGACACTCCCCTGCGGCACACCTGAAATCACTCTTACTTCGGAAGACTTCTCTCCATTGAGAATAACATGCTGCGTCCTGTTATCTAGGAACTCCTCAATCCAATAACACAATTGGTCTGATAGTCCATATGCTCTTACTTTGTTCATTAAACGACTGTGGGGAACTGTATCGAACGCCTTGCGGAAGTCAAGAAACACGGCATCTACCTGTGAATCCGTGTCTATGGCCCTCTGAGTCTCGTGGACGAATAGCGCGAGCTGGGTTTTACATGACCGTCTTTTTCGAAACCCATGCTGATTCCTACAGAGTAGATTTCTAGTCTCCAGAAAAGTCATTATACTCGAACACAATACGTGTTCCAAAATTCTACAACTGATCGACGTTAGAGATATAGGTCTATAGTTCTGCACATCTGTTCGACGTCTCTTCTTGAAAACGGGGATGACCTGTGCCCTTTTCCAATCCTTTGGAACGCTACGCTCTTCTAGAGACCTATGGTACACCGCTGCAAGAAGGGGTGCAAGTTCCTTCGCGTACTCTGTGTAAAATTGAACTGGTATCCCATCAGGTCCAGAGGCCTTTCCTCTTTTGAGCGATTTTAATTGTTTCTCTATCCCTCTGTCGTCTATTTCGATATCTACCATTTTGTCATCCGTGCGACAATCTAGAGAAGGAACTACAGTGCAATCTTCCTCTGTGAAACAACTTTGGAAAAAGACATTTAGTATTTCGGCCTTTAGTCTGTCATCCTCTGTTTCAGTACCACTTTGGTCACAGAGTGTCTGGACATTTTGTTTTGATCCACCTACCGCTTTGACATAAGACCAAAATTTCTTAGGATTTTCTGCCAAGTCAGTACATAGAACTTTACTTTCGAATTCATTGAACGCCTCTCGCATAGCCCTCCTCACACTACATTTCGCTTCGCGTAATTTTCGTTTGTCTGCAAGGCTTTGGCTATGTTTATGTTTGCTGTTAAGTTCCCTTTGCTTCCGCAGCAGTTTTCTAACTCGGTTGTTGTACCACGGTGGCTCTTTTCCATCTCTTACGATCTTGCTTGGCACATACTCATCTAACGCATAATGTACGACGGTTTTGAACTTTGTCCACTGATCCTCAACTCTATCTGTACTTGAGACAAAACTTTTGTGTTGAGCCAACAGGTACTCTGAAATCTGCTTTTTGTCACTTTTTCTAAACAGAAAAATCTTCCTACCCTTTTTAATATTCCTATTTACGGCTGAAATCATCGATGCCGTAACCGCTTTATGATCGCTGATTCCCTGTTCTGCGTTAACTTTTTCAATTAGTTCGGGTCTGTTTGTCACCAAAAGGTCTAATATGTTATCGCCACGAGTCGGTTCTCTGTTTAACTGCTCAAGGTAGTTTTCAGATAAAGCACTTAAAAAAATTTCACTGGATTCTTTGTCCCTGCCACCCGTTATGAACGTTTGAGTCTCCCAGTCTATATCCTGCAAATGAAAATCTCCACCCAGAACTATAACATGGTGGGGAAATCTACTCGAAATATTTTCCAAATTATCCTTCAGGTGCTCAGCCACAACAGCTGCTGAGCCAGGGGGCCTATAGAGACATCCAATTACCATGTCTGAGCCTGCTTTAACCGTGACCTTCACCCAAATCATTTCACATTTCGGATCTCCATCAATTTCCTTCGATACTATTGCTAGATGCATCTGGGGTCCCATATCACTCCAACTGCACACTCCCCACACCATAATAGAGCCTCCACCAGTTTTAATAGTCCCCTTCTGATATGCATGGCCCATGGATTCATGAGATGGCTCCGTACAAGAACACTTCCATCCACTCGATACAATTTGAAACGAGACTCATCCCACCACGCAATATGTTTCCAGTAATCAACAGTCCAATGTCGGTGTTGACGAACCCAGGCGAGGCGTAAAGCTTTGTGTCGTGCGGTCATCAACGGTACATGGGTGAGCATTACCCTCCGAAAGACCATATCGATGATGCTTCGTTGAATGGTTTGCACGCTGACACTTGTGGATGGCCCAGAACAGAAATGTGCAGTAATTTGAGGAAGGGTTGCCCTTCTGTCACGCTGAATGATAGTCTTTAGTCGTCGTTGGTTCCGTTCTTGCAGGAACTTTTTCCGTCCGCATCCATGTCGGAGATTTATTGTTTTACCGGTTTCCTGACATTCACGGTACACTAGTGAAATGACCGTACGGGAAAATCCTCACTTCATCGGTACGTCCCAGATGTATCCCACCGCTCGTGCGTCGACTATAACACCACGTTCAAACTCACTTAAATCTTGATAACCTGTCGTTGTAGCAGCAGTAACCGATCTAGCAACTTATATAGGCGTTGCCGCCAACAGCGCCGTTTTCTGCCTGTTTACGTTTCTCTGTATTTGAATATGCATGCCTAGGGTAGTTATTTTGGTGCTTTAATGTAAGTAAATTGCAGCAATACTCCTAGACCGTTGTCCATGTCGTTGTCGCTATTGCCCAATGAGAAAGCATGATCCTTATAAAATTGTATATATCGTAATATACGCTCTAATAGGTCAGCTTCTTCTCACAAATAAAGTACATTAGAAGAAATAGAAAAAAATTAAGGTAAAAGTGCGTAACGATTTTTCATGTTAGGACAGAGTACATGTCATAAAAGAAGTAACAGAAAAATTTAAACGTAAAATCACCTGCAACGATATTTGTGTAAGAAGCGATATCGAAGCACATTATGCCGACAGCTGGTGGCGCTCTGCAGTTCTTGCGGCAACCGGCTATTTTGTTTACGTTACTGGTTATTTGCATAACAGCCCGACGCCTCACTGTGGGCAGAAAGAACGTATCCGGTGGACGACGACACGGAATGTAGGTCGGGCGTGACGATTGAGCTGCTAGTTTCCAGGAATACTGGGCTCAAGTTTCCCAGATATCTGGCTGGGTGGAAATGGCATTGTGTTCAGTCTGCATATATCCTCGGACAATAAACTAGCTGACAAGCTACCTGAGAAGAAGCCCGATCGCTGAAAACAGTCAGTTATAGCAAACTACGTACAAGTGGAGTAAAGAAGAAAAGATAAGAGAAAAGTTCAAAACAACAACATGAGACTGAGTGGTAACGAACTAAGAACGGGGGACACATGAAGCTGTATTTTCCTACGATCCGCTAACGTTTAATGATTAAACTATCATTATCAACGATTTTCACATTTATGTTAACATGCCACAGAAAACTGTAAGCCTATTAGGAACGGTTCAAAAAAAGTGTTGAAGCAATGGTACACGTAACAGAGGAGACGAAACTACTGACCACCTGCTTTTATACTGCACTAGGTTAACGATAGAGAGAGACATTCACAAGAGCAAATAACCGAAGACTGACGAGAATGGTGCATCAATGAACGAGCACTGGTCACAAATCCACAACAGATTCTAAAAACTATTTTAATTCGATAAGCTTCTCAGTCGTATAGCAATACTAACCGTCAACCGCAACTTTGTAAGTGCCCTAAAAGTATCACTTGTAAGCTAGAAGCTAACAGATTTATACTCTTACATCATACACTCACTGGTTCAGTTATTAGATTTTTTCATAACGCAAACTGCACATATCCACACTTCAGTGATCATTTAAATAGTAAATAGCTTAAAGATCAAAATTTGTGCATATAGATAGAAATGTGACATTTAATTGTTAACTGTTGACACATTCTAAATTTGAACATGGAAAGTAAGGCAACTGATGTAGGCGCACTGGTTGTAAAATCCATTCTATGGATAAGATTTTACATTAATTTACAAACATTTTATGTTACATTGCAATGGAGCTTGTTTAGTAACTAAATGAACGAGTAAATAATTGGGCGCATTATGTTGTATTTTGTACAATTTATTCTGTCGGGAATTTTCCTTATTACAGTGCGTTTGTAATAATTATAACTAATGATTACCAAAACATAAAAAACATAATCATAAAAATTTATAAAGTAAATTAAAGTAGCGTGTTCCTTTAAAAAAATCTTTCTGTGAAAGTGATGTATAGTTGTTCATGATTTATTACTGTCCGCCCCCGGTAGCTGAGTTGAGGTCTGCCTTCGGCGGTGCTACGGCACGGACGTCTGTTTACGTCCCTGCCGGAGACGTACGCGCTCGCGAAGTTGTTTACCTCTTCGGCGTACTCGTGCGTTTAGACGACTCGATATAGAATGGCACATGCAAACCGAAAGTCGACTCTCAAGATTAGTTTTTCGAATGAATATGCGAGACCGAAGCCTACGAAATAGAAAGGTTCCTACGAGACGAAGTTAAACTTGGCTACAACGAACTTATCGGAATCCACCTCTCCATAGTCAGCAGTGTTGTTTACGTCAAGCTGATTAACGATACAGTATGTGACAGAATCATCCGAGATACTAAACATGGACTCAAATTTCGTCACTCTGATGGACGTGTTGGAGAAGTAACTATTGATCATGCAGGACTGGGCTTACAAAGCATACGTATTTTCGAACTTCCCTTCGAGGTTCCGTCTGACTTGGTCGTTGACGCCTTACGCCCATATGGAAGAGTGCTTAGCCACGTTGAGGAAAAATGGTCCAACTTCACGACTTAACCCGTTCTCAATGGGGTGCGTCAAATCAGAATAGAACTGACACGACATGTACCCTCGTACTTGTTCATCGGCGGATGCAGAGCTATAGTCATCTACGATGGACAACCCAAAACATGCTCAGGCTGCGGGAAAGAGGGCCACGTCCGTTTCGAATGTATGCAGCGGAGGATAGTGCAAGTTCCAAACGGCGAACCCGTACCTCCGTCCACGTTGACGCCGCTGCCACTAACGTATGCGGACGCATTTCGAACGGATCCCATCCCGAAGAATGACCAGCTACAGAATCCTGACAGTTTACGGCAACCGACTGCGGCAGAGACCGCCTCCAGTGACGAAACGACGCATACCTCTGCCGCTCCGGCGCCGACGACGCACTTAACCGAGCGGAAAGGATCGGTAGGAGAAATGGAAATTGATCCTGCTGTTGTGCCGACAGCTGCTTTCGTCCCTGAGCACCGGGACTCACTTCCGCACTCGGATACGGAGGCGCACACGCGCAAACAACGATCGCCGAAGCGCCACAAGAAACGACGGCTAGCGCCGTCGGATATCTGCTTACTGCAGTCCACGTCAGACGGACTTGGGTGCAACGTCGATACAGTGCATCCGGATGCGCAACGGGAGGTTCTACCTCCCACACAACAGTACGAAGCGAATCATGCTACACAGGGGTTGAATACAGACACACCGGACTGAAAGCCGACGGAAGGAGTCCTTCCACCCACCGCAGCAACGCCACCGCCTTCGGTCAGCCCGGCCGGAGAGACACGACGGGAGCTGGACCTCCAGCACAGGAACTGGGCCGACGAATCCGATACTGACCCCCACACCGACGACGCACACGCAATGGCGAGTGCTGCGTCCACCGGATGTTAACCGCGCAGAAGATGCAGACTGACGCACAGACAGTATGTCACCGGGCAGCAGCACACAAATTAACACAAGCGTTCATGTGCGCTTTACGCACTGAGGAACAGCGGCAGGCATATCGAACAGCCTCTATTAATATTAATACGATCAGAACGCCTGTCAAATTGCAATTATTACGAGACATGTTGCATGCGTCAAACGTCGACATCGTTCTGCTGCAGGAAGTATGTGTTGAGAGCTTCCGCGACCTCTATGAGTACGATACGTACATTACACCTACTACCGACGGCGGCAGCGAAACAGCGATACTTCTACGTAGCGGCATAGTAGCCGAGGACGTGGTGTACCTGCCGTCAGCGCGAGGACTGGCGCTCACAGTGCTGGGAGTACGGGTCGTTAACATTTACGCACCGTCGGGATCAGACAGACGGCGCGACCGATCCCGATTTTACGCAGAGGAGATTGCAACACTATTCTTAGATCGGTATGAACATGTCTTATTTGGAGGCGACTTCAACTGCGTGCTCGCACCAAAAGATCAACACCCACGTTATACTTCATGCCTGGAGCTGCGGCAACTCATACAGGACATGAATATCATTGATACATGGGAGAAGTTATATGGCGACAGACGTGGATACATCTACGTCACGAGTCACTCTGCAAGTCGTCTCGATCGCATTTACGTAACACGTCGTCTCGAACCTGCGATCCTCGATGCGGAATTGTGGCCTGTCGCCTTTTCAGATCACATAGCATATATATGCACGGTCTCCCTGAGTCGTCAACAAGTGTGGAGGAATCGCAGTGTTTGGAAACTGAATACAGCACACCTTAGGGAACCTGAATGCAGAGGCTTAGTCGAAGACACTTGGCATGTGTGTGAACGACGCCTCCCGAAATATCCGACGACGTTGCAGTGGTGGCTGGAATGCGTTAAGCCTGCATTGCGCCGAGCTTTCATTGCATACGGAAGAGAGCAGATGATGTGGAGGCGATACACGACGGAATTTTATTTCACGATGTTCCGCGAACTTTCTGTACAAGCACCTTCACAGGAGCGTCGTGCCGGTATAAAACTAGCACAGGGCCTAATAATTTCCATAACGCGCCGCCGACTGGAGGGTGTCGCAATCCGTGCAAGGGCCTTTGAACGAGTCGGTGGAGAATCCCCGTCGATGTATCACGTTATCAGAGAAAAACAACGTAGCCGCAGAACCTTAATACAGACGGTCGTACTGCCAGATGGTCGCCGCATGACAACGCAAAAAGACATTGCCAACGCTTTCGTGGAACACTACGGTCATCTCTATGAAGAAGCGGAACACGATCAGGCAGCCTTTCCGACGAACGCTCTCCGCGTGTTTCGACGAGTCGGCCAACCTGGAGTTAACACGTGAAATCACAGCTGACGACGTAATGGAAGCGATTGATAAGGGAGCGTCCCACAAATCGCCGGGGCCCGACGGGTTTCCGTTAGAGTTCTATCGTACATTTACAGATCTCATGATTCCACGATGGACTGCCATGTACTGCGAATTGATGTCTCCCAACGTGCCTCTTCCACCCTCCTTCGTGGAAGGAATGATCATCCCCATCCACAAACCATCTGGCGGCACAGGGATACAGGCCTACCGGCCACTGACCCTTCTTAATTGCGACTACAAGATCTACGCCAGGATACTTGCAGCACGCTTTAAACGCGTAATACGCCAAGTGATTTCACTCGACCAAACCCAGCTAGGAGGAGCTAGCAATATACAAACGGCACTCAGCGACTACCGCGATGTTATCGCACTGGCTTCAACATGTCGTCTCCGGGGTGTATTGGTATCGATAGACTTCGATCGCGCATTTGACAGGCTGAGTCATGCTTATCTGACGGACGTGATGACGAAAATTAAGTTTCCGGAAAGTTTTGTCACCGTCGTCATGCGACTACTCCACGGAGCCGCATCCAAAGTGCTTATCAATGGACGCTTGGTGGGGCCCATCACCATCTCACGATCGGTCAGACAAGGGTGCCCGCTGTCAACGATATTGTATATCATCGCTGTCGAGCCGCTGCTTTGCGGGCTCCGGAATCGACTCCAAGGAATGACGATAAGGCACAACAAGTTTATATGCCGAACATACGCAGATGACCTAGTGTTTGTAGCACGGTCAGGCGACGAGGCTAGAGCGGCCTTGCATTGGATTAATTTGTATTGTATGGCTACGGGAAGTCGCCTGAACATGGCAAAGTCGGAAGCGATGAACATCGGGAGAGGACTCCCGACAGGAAGTGTAGCACCATTACAGCCAATCAACATGATGAAATGCCTAGGAATTATCTTCACTACAGACGTTCGACGCACGCTGGCACTGAGTTACAGACATCTTCTGCAAACAATTCGTGCGAGTGTCCGAAGTCACAGGTTAAGGGCACTGGATATGATACAACGGGTCACCTTTGCCAACACTTATCTAGCCTCTCGCATCCCCCACCTGGCACAAGTTCTTCCTATGCCGGTGGTGTTGGCCCACTGAATCCTGGCGGCATTAGGATATTTTGTGAGCACAGGTCTGCTTTTTAAGGTAGGATACGAAACCCTCACACTTCCTCGTAGTCGTGGAGGTCTTGGACTAGTCCACGTACGCGACCGAGCAGTGGCTATTTATGTAACCACAATGATAAAGATGTGGACACGACACCAGACAAGTCTGACGGGCAGCTTGATAGACGAACTCGCTCCACCTTCTCGTTCGGCTCCGGTAGCGGTGGCTCACATCTCACCATCGCTTGCCCACGTGCGAACCTTCTTTGTGGAACACAGTTATGTACATATGGAACTACCGACTACCAGGACGGCAACGGCACGTGATATATATCACATCTTGACTCGACGACGGCCGAATAATGCCGTAGAGCGCCGCCAACCAACAATTACGTGGTCAGTGGTATGGCGTACAGTGCACCACCCACACCTTGATACGGGAACGCGCGCTCTGTGGTATCAGGTGGTAAATGGGAAATACGTGACTCGTTCCAGGTTGCATACAATTCATATGGCGGACGAGCCATTGTGTCCGCAGTGCAATGTTATAGACACTGAGGAGCATCGCCTGATATGCGGTCCTTCGGCGGACGTATGGTGTTTGGTCAAAAAAATGATCGCCTTCCTCCTTCGGGTGGGGCCGCAAACAATAGAACCACGCACACTACTTCTCCCAGATAGGACATATTATCCCAGAACGAAGACAAACGCAGTGACTTGGATTCGAGGTTTGACTGTGCGTTATCTTTTCCGCGACGGCGGTAAGAATGTGCTTGACTTTTGGGCCTTACTACAGGAACATCACTCACAGCTTATGCGACATCCGAGATATCGAACATATTACGCAAATTTTTTAGGGAGTGCCTTGCTTGATCCCCCACCCAGTTGGGGTGTCCCGGGTAGGAGAATGTAATTATTGTCTATAAGTATCTGAACAAGAAAGGACCAGGACAGTGGAGAGGATCCACAAACACACGTGAAGACGTACCCGACACCAACGCGAGATATGAGGGGATTAGCGAGGTACGCGCCTAAAAGAGGAACGTAGACCGTTATTGTTTTGTACTGACAGAAGCAGGATATTTTATTTTTTTCACTATTATGTAAAAAAAAGTCCACTTATTTACGTTTCCCAGAAAAATTTTATTTTATAAAGTCATCGTCTTATATATTTAAAAAAAATGCTAGAAGCAGTTTATGTTTGTTATTGTTACACCGGATGTAAAAAAAAGTGGCCAGCGTGACAGAATGTAAAAAAAAAAAGTTGTCAGCGCGACGGAGTATCAATCCTAAGGCACGGGTTCAATTCCCGGCTGGGTCGGAGATTTTCTCCTCTCAGGGACTGGCTGTTGTGTTGTTCTAATCATCATCGTTTCACCCCCATCGACGCGCAAGTCGCCGACGTGGCGTCAAAGCGTAAGACTTGCACACGGCCAATTGTCTACCTGACGGGAGGCGCTAGTGACACGAAATTTTTGTGTTTTACTACTGTCTCATTCTGGTCAAAAGTTTTGGCATGAGTTCTACATCTGCATATACATCTACATACATACTCCGCAAGTCACTGTGCGGTGCGTGGCGGAGCCTTCACCACACCTAATCGTTCCCTTTCCTGTTCCACTTGCAGACAGAGCGATCGAGAAACGACTGTCTATATGCCTTCATATGAGTCCTAACTTCTGGTATCATCTTCGTTGTCCTTACGTGAAATGTATGTAGGTGGCAACAGGATCGTTCTGCAGTCAGCTTCAGATGACGATTCCGCAAACTTTTTGTGTAGTGTTATTCGAAACGCATGTCTTCTTCCCTCCAAGGATTCCCACTTGAGCTCCCGAAGCATACCCGGAACATCTGCACGCAACACTCTGGCAGCTCGCTTCTGAATTGCTTCGATGACTATTTTTCAATCCGACCTGGTGCGGATACGAAAAAGTCGTGCAGAACTCAAGAACAGGCCACACTACCGACCTACATGCGGCCTCCTTCACAGATCAACCACACTTTCCTAAAATTCTCCCATTGAGCCGAAGTCGACCAGTCACCTACCCTACCACAGCCCTAAGATGTTCATCCATTTTATGTCGCTTGGCAACGTACCGCCCATATATTTAAACGACGTAACTGTATGAAGCAGAGTACTGTTAATGCTGTATACGAACATTACGGGTGTGGTTTTCCTACTCATTGGTTGGTTTGGGGAAGGAGGCCAGACAGCGTGGTCATCGGTCTCATCGGATTAGTGAAGGATTGAGAAGGAAGTCGGCCGTGCCCTTTCAGAGGAACCATCCCCGCAATTGCCTGGAGCGATTTAGGGAAATCACGGAAAACCTAAATCAGGATGGCCGGACGCGGAATTGAACCGTCGTCCGCCCGAATGCGAGTCCAGTGTCTAACCACTGTGCCACCCCGCCCGGTTCCTACTCATTGCTCTGCATTCAGTGCTAGCTGCCATTCATCACACCAACTAGAAATTGTCTTTAGGTCATCTCGTATAAACCTTCTGGTATAACATAGCATCATCAGCGAACAGCAGCAGAATGCTACCCTCCCTGTTTGCCAGATCATTTGTGTATATAGAAAGTATCAGAGCTCCTATGACACTTCCCTGCCGGCCGCGGTGGTCTAGCGGTTCTGGCGCTGCAGTCCGGAACCGCGGAACTGCTACGGTCGCAGGTTCGAATCCTGCCTCGGGCATGGGTATGTGTGATGTCCTTAGGTTAGTTATGTTTAAGTAGTTCTAAGTTCTAGGGGACTTATGACCTAAGATGTTGAGTCCCATAGTGCTCAGAGCCATTTGAACCATTTGAACACTTCCCTGGGGCACTCCCGATGTTACCCCCGTCTCCGATGAACGCTCACCGTCGAGGACAACACAATGGATTGTGATACTCACGAAGTCTTCGAGCCAGTCACATACCTAGGAACCTATTCCGTTCGAACGTACCTTCGTTATCAGTTTGCAGTAGGGTACCGTGTCGAATGCTTTTCGGAAATCTAGAAATATGGAATCTTCTTATCTGTCATAATTACGATGATGAGTTGTAATTTTAACCTCGTGTAACTTGGCTCTATTTCGATATAAACTGTGAGAAAAGTGTAGATTAAAATGATCAAGACAGAAGGCAAAGGAGTGTGACATTTCATTTAGTAATCCATGTGGAACTAACCTCAGCCATTAATTTTTTTTTACAAGCCACGTGTATCTAGAAAAGCTCTGTAACGAAAGGCTATTACTGCTAATAGCCAACCAACACAAGTAAGTAGCAGCACAGTTCATTTATTATAAAGAAACTGTCTTAATTCGTGGGTAATCTATCGTTTTCTCCTGTTTGTTATCAAGGTGCGAAAATGTACTGAAACGAACTTATAATTCTTAGCTCTGAGTACCCCATTGTATTGTAGTTTTGACGCAGTAAAATAAGAGGGAGCACAGGGACAGATAATCATTTGCATCGTAAAAAAGTAATTTAAAAAATGGAGATTAAGTCCTGTGAAAAGTGACTAAGAGTTCTAATAGCCTTAAATATGCAATGCATCTGTTAGATGAGAGGAAATACTTTAAACGTAGTTCTGATTTCTAGTGCCTCATAAAAATGCTTGTATTTGCTTTCACAAAATAATATCACACTATGGCCCCCTAGCTTTCACATCGGTATTAGTGCTGAAGAATTGTACACTGTGTCTCGTATATCTGGAAACTGTTTTTCAGTTTATAGGACTGTCTGACTGCGACGTCCGCGTCTGTCACCTAGAAAAAGGCTGCGACAGAGCAGAGCTAGAGTGAAGTTGCGAGCAGAAACAGTCATTCCGAAGCCACAACTCGCGACAGGAAAGGCAGCCTTTTTTTGTTTGGAAACTCGGCGCCTCCGGTGATCCGTCAGGGAGGAAATGGGTGCCCCCGAAGCCGCGTGGGAGACGCACAGCCACCGGAGAGGGCATCTGTGTAAAGTTGTAAGCCACAAGTGCTCGAGAGGCGGCGCCGTCTTCCCGTGTTTACCCGAGGCACCAACTGAGCCGAGGCGCCCGAGAACAACTGCTGCCAAACAAACAGCCGCGCCGACGCTCCTAGAGAGCACTGGGCTAAAGCGGCAGCCGGGGGAGGGACAGGGGGTGGCAGGAGGGAAGGGGGAAAGGAGCGGGTGGGCATTGCTCAAGGCTCCAGCCGCATCAGGCGGAAGCCCAGATTGATGTCGCGCTGAAAATGGCTTTAGCGTCGAAGTGCGCAGTAACGAAGCGATAAGATAGCCACACGGAGAGCATTTCAGTACAAACGAAAGTTCGGTGCCCTTGCGGATACAACAAGGACCATCATCTTCCACCCTCCAATATTTATATCTTCATAGTACCATTAAGACATGGAAGACTAAATCTGTTGCCATAAATTTAATGCACAATGTTTACATCTTTGCTTACTATCACCTTCTAGTAGCAGCTACCCAAGTTACCAATAAAATCAGGAAACAGTGAAGAATTCTCGAATTATGAAATATATAACTTAAAGTCAGAGGATGTCTATAGATAAAACAATGTTCCAGTGAGATCATCAATAGTACACTGCAAGTAAGTTATGGGAACCAGTACCATCGATTACCTTCAGTCTACACCAGTTTACAGGCTCCTGTACATCACACAAAAAAAGGGACAATGTAAACCGAATACTTGAAATACATAAAGTGACATTTATGCGTGTGAGAAATGTTGTTTGTGGAAAGTTTAGATAACTAGCAGCCGAAAATTCCTGTTACGTGCTGTTTTCTTTGGTTAGTTTATAACACTACCGTCCGCTACTGTTATACTATAACCTCAAAGCTGGAGGCAGTTCGTCTAAAGAATTTATTTTTATTAAAGCAATTACAGTACAAAGAAGCAGAGCAGTCTTAGCCTCTAAAAGGAATTTTGTTATGTTGACCGTGATGTAATTAACGGAGGTGGTTTATCGGAAGTGAAAGTCAGAATTACGTAAATATTTAATTAGTAACAAACAATAATTTACCTATCCACAGTGTGCAAATGGTAATAAAACAGTCGCCAGCCTAATTATGCATAAGATCGAGTAACATTCTTGTTCAAGAATCTGAAAATAAGTAACTTCAATGGGCAAACACAGCCTATACTTTGTCACACGAGAGTACAATGAACTCTGGCACCTGCATATGTTCACGTTAAGGTCGGAGCTGACCGAGCAGAACAAACTATTTGCACAAATATAACAGATAACGAGACACACTATTACCTTCAGGACTTAGTCAAAATGAATGGTCTCATTAACGTTACTATTAATATTCACTGTAGAATCATAAATTGGACATAGACATAGTATCTCTTTTCAAACACTTCGCTGTCTGACATGAAATGTGAATACAGTTCACTGCAAAATTATAAATTGGACATAGGTTTAGTCTCTCTGTTACCAATTGCTTTTCTATCTGACATGGGAGTAAAAAAAGAGTACACTAGCAAACTATTTCTCGCTGTCTTCTGAATGAAAGAAGTTACTATCTTCATAGATAGTGGTCTTTCTGTTAACTGTTATCTGTCATGAACAGAATGGACAAACTTTGGATCCTGTTACACTATTGATATGAACTTCCAATACACAAGAGAGACAAGCATTTAGCAAACATGAGTAGGATCTATAAATCTTTCCAAAATTGCGTTTCTCAACTATTACTGCAGTGAGACACAAAATTGATATATTTGTAAGATACTGACTCACCTTCTGCAATGTACAACAGGCAGTGCTATGACGATTAACTAAGCAAAACTTTATAAGCCTCAGTTTTAAAAAACTTTTAATTTTTAAGAGTAACAGCAAATTATTTTAATGCCTGTTTGAACTATTCTACTGCTTTATATTCAATTATTTATTTTAGTCTTTGGAAAGCAGTTGTGATTGCAATATTACTTTCAACAAACATTGTTAATTATAGCACACTCTTTTGTCACATTAACATTAATACATTTTCAATGAAAGGACACTCGGTAAGCACTTTAGTATGGGTGGGACCCTAACTGGATATGTGACTGAGGATAAATCACGGTAGGTACAAGAGTACAGGTATAATTTACCCTATATTTGAGCACACTATAACATCCAATGAGCTGATCCTTCACTGTACATTACTACGGTTCTTCTGTTCCATTACAGTAACTGCGCAATGTGGTGGCGATTGCATGTTGATAGGTGGATTTGCAGGTGGAACTGCTGGACTCTGTCATTTCTTGGTGGCGATGATAAATATCTAATCCAACATAATTCCAGCTAGTTACTGCATCCATCCGAGGCTTTGGCACATTGGATAATAGTACAAAAAGCCCCTCTCGGCACCAGCACAATTCACAACCTTTTCGTGAGCTGTTGGTGGTTCAGTAGCTCATCCCCGACTGGCTCTTAATACACCTCTTCTACCTATGCCAACCAGAATTTGCGTTCGCTACTAAGCTACGTTCCGGAGAAGAACCACAACACCTTTTACTTACAAAATAACTAATAACCCTAAGTGAAGGTCAGCAGTTTACATAACAGC
Source organism: Schistocerca cancellata (assembly GCF_023864275.1). Lineage (NCBI taxonomy): Eukaryota > Metazoa > Arthropoda > Insecta > Orthoptera > Acrididae > Schistocerca > Schistocerca cancellata. The sequence goes on from NC_064630.1 coordinate 711,649,621, forward strand.
AACTAAACATATTAAATAAAACCGAACATTTGCACATATTGACATTTCCAGAAAAAAAAATATTTAAACAAAATTATTCAACCTCAATGTTAACCAAAGAGATAATGTGAGACAAAACATATTTTCTCATATTGTGCATATTACAGAGATTACGCTTCATTACAGTATCGAATTAATCATATACTAATTACAGAAGTTCAACGATGGGATGTTGAACAAAACAGAAAACTAAATGCATCAACAAAAGGTATGTAGTGTGTAAGCTATGGTGTAACAAGTTGTTTAGTTCGTATTTAAGGTGATTCTTATAGGAACATCATCATCATAATCATCAGTGTAACTGGTATCTCTCCATGCTCTCCTGCCTTCTGCCTTCCTCTTCAGGTCCGCGTATTCCACTTCAGTTTATGTCGTCCGTCATCTTCTATTTCCTCCCACTAAGTAGAACTTCCAAAGCGTCAGTCAGCAGGCACTCCCGTCTCAACGAATATCTCATGCAGTTCGTCTTCCTTCCTCTTACAATATGCAGCAGGCTCCTTATGTCACCAACACTTTCCAACATTGTTACTTACTCTTTCCATCTATCTTATTCTCTTCATATTCTTCCACATCCACATCTCAAATTCTTCTAGCCTTTTCACAACCTCTCGTCTCAGTATCATATTTCCTGCTGATAGAGTGGCACATTCCAAACAGAACACTTGACAGGTCATATCCTCAGATCTTTATGTAGCTTGCCACATAATAATCTCCTATTTCTGTCGAACGCCTCCGTCGCTATAGCATTCCGAGTTTCCGCCTTCTGATGCCACCACAAATCTTCTGTAGTCGTACTTCCAAGATATTTAAATGTTCTTACTTGGCTAGTAACAACTTGTACTACCTTAATATCTTGCAATCTCCTTCCGTTGCTAATCACCATACTCTTTGTTTTTGCTGTACTGATTGTCATCCTGTATTCCACACAAGCATCAGTGAGTCCTTTGAGCATTTTACTTGCAGTTCGTTCACTTTTTGCCACTAATACAATGTCATCAGAAAATCTTGTACAGTCTTCTCTCTTTCCAGCAATGGAAACTCCTATTTTTCCATTTAAGCCTTTCGCAATAATGTCTTCCAGGTATAAGTTGAACACTTGAACAGTAAAGGGCAAATGCAACAACCTTGTCTAACGCCTCTGCCAATGCTGCTTCCTTCAGACGTTTCATTTCGGATCCTTATTCTTACATTCTGTTAAATATATTTTCTGTACCAATCATCTGTCCCAACAATCTACATCTTTCGTCTTTAAAATATCCATCAGCTTCTTCTATTGTACTCTATGGAAAAAAATTTCCAACTTAATAAAAAAAGCATAAATTTCTCTACCTTTCTCAGTACATCCTTTCCCTATGATTCTTGACAGACCAATAGCGTCTCCTGTTTCTTTTCCTCTTCCAAATCCGAACTGTTCCTCTCCAGTCCATGTATACAACTTGCCATATAGCCTTCTATTCAGCACTTTCAACAATACTTTAACTGCATGAGAAACTAGACTGATAGTTCTACGCTCTTACAATTTTTTGTTATTTCTGTTTTTCTCAGTCTGTATTATTACCGTTGCAAGAAAATCATCAAACAATTCCACTTGGTCGTATTCCCTTTCATTACAAAGGTAAACTATTACTTTCTTTCCGCTGTTTAGCATACGCTACAACGCTTCTGCTGGCAAATTATCGATTCCACATGCCTTTCAATCTTTCATCCCCTTTTCTACTACTGCTGCCAAAATGCTGTACCCATCTTCCATCTTCCGGCACAAATTCCTTCTCTTGAAATTCAATTTCACTTGGAATTTGATCCATCTTATACGGACATTCTTTACATTCTTGTCATCTGCTCAGACTCTCCTGTGATTTTTCAGCTAATGTACCGACCACTCTTTCTGTATCCATGTTACTCTTCTTAGTGGTACTTTGAAAAAGTATCTCCCTAGCTAATCTGTACATAATTTCATACTTTCCATCTCTCACCATTTTCTCTGTTTCTTCACATTTCTGTTTCATCCATCTTCCTCTTGGTTCTTTAGTTTCTCTTCTTCAATCATTAGTAAATTTCTTGTATCTCTTTTTTTCTTCTTCAATTTCCATATTTTCTGACTTTTTTCTTTATTCCATGTTTTTCAATATGTTTTCCGTTAACCATTCCTTCCTGATCCATTCTTTCGTGATACTTTTGCACACTTTAGTTCACAGTACATTTGAGGCAGTCCACGTGCCCTTCCTTCACTTATATCCATTTGTCTTTTACATACCCGCCCTTTCTACCTCCCTCACATTTTTCTATACGCCTGTCTTCAGTCTCTGAAGTCTCACCAACCTCACTGAGTATTTCTAAGCTCAATCACTCTTTTTCTTTATTTCCTCACATTTTCTTCAACTTTACTTGTATTTCTCCAAATACGAGCTCGTGGTCTGAGTTTATGACTGCTCCTGGGTAAGCTCTGGCACTCTTCAGACAGTTTCTAAGCCTTGTGTGTATTAGAATGTAGTCTGACTGATATCTTGCTCTACTCAAAATTGAGATCCATGTATAATATCTTCTTTTGTGATTTTCACATAATGTGGTACCCACTACCAGTGAGTTTCCTTTGCAGAAGCTAATCAGATGTTCCCCTCTCTTATTTATTACCCCTAATCCAAATTTTCCCATTGTATCTTCATCTCTTCCTTCACCCACCACTGCATTGCAGTACCCCATAACGATAATGCTGGTGTTTCCACTATCTTTCTCGATAAAGTCTTCTCACAATACTGTCCCATCTCCTCATCACTATGCTGGCTGGTCGGCATATATACTTGCATTAACAGCACTTATACCGGACTACCCTGCAGTCGTATAATCATGAATCTTCCATCAGTATACTGCTCCTTTATACCTCATTTTTTTGTTTTTGTCCTAACAGAATCACTACCTCGTTCTTGATTTCCAATGAGTAGAAAAATTTATAATTTGCGCTTTCTACCTCTCTGTTCTCTTCCCATCTTACTTCACACATGCCACGCGCATCTAAACTGTTCCTTTTCATCTCCTGTTTTGCACTTCTAGTTTTCCTGCTTGCAGCAGTGTGCTGTCATTCCATGCTCCAATCCCTACCTTTCCTCCCTTCATTCTCTCCTTCTTCCTTTTATATATGTTTCCTCTCAATTTATTCTCCTCCCAGAGATGCGATTGAGGGGAGGTTTCAATTCTGTAGTCTTTCACATATAGAGACACACCACGTGTTGCTTGAGAAATTAATACGGCAGTATCCCGTTACTTCCCACGTAGGCAGTAGATTTGCGAGCCTAAAATCAGCCGCTCACCATGAGCCAGACGCTATCTGTAGCCACCCGTCTGGCGTACAATCGCTACTTGTCCGCTTTATCCATCCAAGGAATAACCTTCGGAGAAGGGGCCTTACCAGAAGAGATAGCAGCACTTAGATGACGGAGAAAAAGTACTTCGTGAGAAACTTCCTTCTTCATATTGACAATAGAACGGTGACACGTGAGAGGAAACATATGCGATATTCTTTTGGCGATATTCTCCGCGTTGGGCAGCCCACCAAATCACGATTATGAATGATGCTGCGAAAGATACAATCGGCTTTAACATGGTTCACTACAGAAACTGTACATAGGTTTTGTAAACAAAGGGTTTCGTGCTGACGAAGTAACACAATGTCATGTCAGTAATGTGATCATTACACATATCATTCAGTCTGTTTTATGCTCATTCGGCTTGTGTTTTTGTGAGCCACTAAAGGACGCTTTAGCTCCATAAATACTGGTTAGGGTGAAACAGGGTACGTAACTTTTCGGGTCCTTTTCTCATTATCCATACGTCGTTAGATTTTCTGTAAACGAAGTCATCCTGAGTGTAAAACGTAGATGTCACTCGGCCACGTAGCTAAGAAAAACACAACAATAAAATTGAGCTGGTGCGTTTCTGGCGCCAGTTTCCAGCGATCGTCATTTTGATCTTTGAAACGACTTCGATGCTTATTTGTCTTCTGCTCAGTTTTGGCGGCGCGGATTTAACGGCAGCGCGTGCGCTCTGCTGGGGAGGTGTGTCGCGATCGGCGGTGAGCGAGAGTCACGTGGGACTCTACGTAAGTAGGACGGCAAGAGGACGAGTTGGAGAAGGAAGGAGTGGGGCCAGCGGCTACGACGTGTTGAGTCGTGAGGGCAGATCCACCGCCCATGGTGATTTGGTTTACAAGCTCCTTCGAGTCTGTTATAAGCTACGCCGGCCGATTGAATTGGAGTCGCCGAGTTGCCTCGATGGGTTACGTGCGGCTAAATTGAATATATCAGTGTACTAAAAATCCTTTGGAATTGTTTTAGTCGTTTATCACTTACCTCGGTGTCGTGACTAACTGTCTTGACGGCAGTTGAGGAAGTGTGTCTACGCCCAACCAACCGACATGAAGCGTGATTAAGGACGTAGGTCGTAGTGCAACGAGTTGTGAGTAAGTCCGGATCTGGCATTTCAAGACACGCCGAGATACGTCCTCTATTCTACCTTGTAGTTCATTTGGTAGTTTGGCCTGTAAATGTGCGCCGAGATAATTCTTGTCATCTTAACTTGAGGGCATGATTTTTAGTGAACTTAATCAGAGTTTAAGGGCTGGCACTGACCAAGTAACTCACGGAGGCTAATTTGTTTCTATTCAGTTTTACTGATCACCTGTTGTCTAGAAAAAATTGTGCAGTTTACGTCTCAGAATATTGTCTGCCGGTGGTGGGCATTGTGTTACAGATTACTGACAGCGGTCGACACGAGCATACTGGGAGCAGAGCACCACGGGGGCAGAGAGATATTTAAGGCCCTGTCCTCTCCTTTACAGCCTGGGTTATGTTGTCACTGTTGCGTGACTCCATCTTGCCGGTGGAGAATTATAGCATTTGAAGTTCAATTGCAGTGCACAGTTGAGTACATTTCTATGTCATTTCCTGCCTCGTGGATCTCTCGTATTGATTTGAATCCTTGGTCTGCTCGCGTCAATCGCTAATTCACACGCAATATTGAAGCAACCTTATTTTAGGGGTATTGTCATATGGTCATGTTCTAGTTGTAATCATTCGAAGAATACTGTTGATTAATTGAGTAAGTAAATTTGAAGATTGGTTTGGTCAAAATTAAAGCACCTCCTTAATTGTTTTAGTCATTTGTATATAGTTTTGTTTAGGAAAGTTGGCTAGCCAAGCCTTATTTTAGATCTGTGTTCTTATCCTTAATCTGTTCCTCAGCTGCTTGGAAGTAATGAGAGTTTTGATGGGAATTGTGTGGACGTTGGTACTATTTAAGTAAAGTTTACTTGAGTATATTTTTCTAGTCAGATTAAAATTTCAAGTTTTATGGGTCTTGTTCCGGTTAAAGAAATTTATTTATTTGTCCGAGTGATCTGGCCTTGTAAGGCAGTCACCTGTGTTATTGTGATTGTGATTCTATAATGCTTTTGATTGTAATAAAATATGTAGCAACTACAACGGATTACTATTACGATTTCGGCGTGCCACTACCATATATCATTTCAAAAATTCTTCACATTCATTATGTTAATGAGAAAAGTGTAGGAGTGAGCAATTACAAGGTGCAACACAGTCAAAGTATCACGTTATCGAAACCTCGTTGCCCGCATCTCGTGGTTGTGCGGTAGCGTTCTCGCTTCCCACGCCTGGGTTCCCGGGTTCGATTCCTGGCGGGGTCAGGGATTTTCTCTGCCTCGTGATGGCTGGGTGTTGTGTGCTGTCCTTAGGTTAGTTAGGTTTCAGTAGTTCTAAGTTCTAGGGGACTGATGACCATAGATGTTAAGTCCCATAGTGCTCAGAGCCATTTGAACCATTTTTTTTGAAACCTCGTTATTGTGTCCCATTCGATATCTGGCTCAAAGCTGCCTTCCTCTGTGACAAACGTCACCCCCTGGCTCGGTGACGATCCAAACAGAAAAATGTCGACACTTGGGAAGAAGGCCTAGCCTCAGAAATTAGCGTGAGGCATAAGGTGAATTATGGAAATTGGAAATTTGTGGTAAGTCCTATGGGATCAAACTGCTGAGGTCATCGGCCCCTAAGCTTACACACTACTTAATCTAACCTAAACTAACTTATGCTAAGGACAAACACACACCCATGCCCCAGGGAGGACTCGAACCTCCGATGGGGGAAGCCGCGCGAACCGTGACAAGGCGCCCCAGATCGCACGGCTACCCCGCGTGGCAAGGTGAATTCAGATGTTTCGAACGGCTCTGAGACATATGGGACTTAACATCAGAGGTCATCAGTCCCCTAGAACTTAGAACTACTTAAACCTAACTAACCTAAGGACATCACACTCATCCATGCCCGAGGCAGGATTCGAACCTGTGACCGTAGCGGCCGCTCGGTCACTCCAGCCGGGCATGGTGAATTAATAATGCTGCATTTGTGGGGTCTTGCCCACTCGTCGCTAATAGGGTGCTAATAGCGTTCTCGGAATGCTATACAACTCAAACAAATAACATCAGTAGTTTTGTTTCTATAAAGCAATTGGCAGTACTTAGGAAATTTACAAGTGGTAGCCGTAAACGGTGGGCGACTTGCAATATAATTTGATATGTGAAATGTCCACGCAAGTAGACACACGTCAGTCATAACTAACTTCCGCGATCCGGTGCCGATCTGAGCGCCTGACGCTAGCAGGAGCGGAGCTTACATTCACTTCTTCCAGGTGACGCTCAGGGCGCGGCGCGGTACATTTCTGCGCACCATTAGCTGGCATTTCCTCACCGCCTTCTCTGCTCTTGCGTTCCGCATCTACGTTTCGGCACTTGTGATTACGCCAGAAAGACATTGGCAGTAAATTTAACCACAGTTCTTCCCAACACCATAGTGGACGTATCACAAGATGGGAAAGATGCCAAATCCCCTCTTACCCATATTTCATCTCTTGATTTGAGGCCTCTGCGATGCAGTTCAAACTGCGAAGCCCAGCGTTGAAATCACACAGCTTTCTTAAGTGTGGCAGAGGAAACCGTCTCAGACAAACCTCCACTCATACTCGATACGAAGAGGCCTAAGCGAGTGGTATAAAGGGCGTCATTGAAACAGCTCCTTCATTTCGGGCGTTGATTCCTACACATTTTTCATTCGAAAACGGCAGCTCGCGTAAGATGAGTGATGGGATGTCGTTCCTGATAACATCTGATGCTGCTGATATCCCCTGAACGATTCAGCTTTTCTCTGAGGATACTACAACCCCAACGAAAATGATCCCACCCGTCGGAGTGCAGCACGACTGTAAATTTTATTCTGATGTACAGAGTAGCACCACTAGGGACTATTCAGAACCATTCAGCTAATTTTTAAACGGTGTTTAAGCTTTCTCAGACCTCCTGTTTTATGGTCTTTTGTGGTGTTCAAATGGTTCAAATGGCTCTGAGCACTATGGGACTTAACATCTAAGGTCATCAGTCCACTAGAACTTAGAACTACTTAAACCTAACAAACCTAAGAACACCACACACACCCACGCCCAAGGCAGGATTCGAACCTGCGACCGCAGCGGTCGCGCGGTTCCAGACTTAAGCGCCTAGAACCGCTCGGCCACACCGGCCGGCTTCTGTGGTCTCATCATGGGGGGAGCGAAAGCGGTGCGACATTGAAACGTGTGGGAATAAAAGCGCAAAAGCTTCATCTCACGCCCCTCCCTCACAGTTCAGAAATTTCCCAGTGCCTCCTGCGAACCATTATTGAGCCCTTTAAAAATGTGTATTTACGTAGAAAGCCCTGGACCGTGTCTTAGACGTCTGCAGGCAGAGAACCCATTACCACTCACCGATTCCGCATGCTCTCTAGCACGAGCAGCGGCAGCAGCATAGCCTGCATGCAGGAGCCTCGGATTCCATCACGGGTTGTCGGTATGCAGTCGCATTTTTAATGTGCTCAATAATGATTCGTAGGTGATATGAAGGCTGCTGCCGAAATGGGGGATCTTAGAACGACCCTTTGATTATTCATGCATGTGTCTCGCACACCCTTCCCTCATGATGACGCGACTCACTGGGAGGAGCAAATCAGGAAGGCCGAAAAACCGTAAGCACATTTTGCTGCTTCGCATCCAGTTCAATTTTCGTTGAATTCTTTTGAAAGATCACTAATCAACGAAGAGTTCCTGTCACATGGCAGCTGCAATTGTGTAAGTCTGTTTTGTGTAATGAAGAATTGACTGTCGATCAAGCAACTGATGTACGTTTTCTTCATTTTACAATATTGTCCCTAATGCTTCCACACTGTACATCAGAAAAAGAATTGCTGTAGGATTGCCCCCGAAAGTGGTGCGAACGTGTTCAGTGAGATTGCAAGCTCATGGTGTCCTTGGATAAGGGTTGGATCATCCAGGGAGTATCTACAGCGTAAAATTTCATCAGAAGCGTCGTCCTCTCTCTCTAATCGCATTACGAACTGTCGTTGAAGAATGCGAAGTACGTGGAAACAAATGAGCCAAGGGAAGGTTCAGTCTCATTGACGCATTTTATGCCACCCCCTAAGACATTTTTCGTGTCTATTCTGAGCGACAGTATGTCCGAAATGTTCTCCTTGACCATCGTTAAGAAACATAGAAACGTACTGTAGTTCGACCATCGAATGGACTCCAGTATGGGCGATATATCAATAAGCATCCTTGGCGTAGACAAACAACTGAAAGAGTTGAGAAAAATATGTCACCAGGTCCAAATGGAATCCCAGTTCGGTTTTAGAATGAGTACTCTACGGCACTGGCTATTTGCTTGGCTGAATTTCTCGAGAATTTCTCGCTCAGTCCCAAGAGATTGAAAAAAAGCACAGGTTACTCCCGTATATGAGAAGGGCAAAAGAACGGACTCGCATCATTATAGAGCGATACCCCTAACATCCATTTGCTGCAGAATCCTTGAACATTTTCTCAGGTACAATACAATAAATTTTCTTGAGAACGAGAAGCGCATGTCCACAAATCAGAATGATTTTAGAAAAAATTGCTCGTGTCAAACTCAGCTTGCCCTTTTCTTACACGATATACTGCGAGTTATGCATGAAGGGCAATAGGCAGACTACATATTTCGAGATTTCTTGAAATCATTTGATAATGTGCCCCAAAGCAGTCTGTTAATGAAGGTTTTACCATATGGAATAGGTTCCCAGATACGTTAGTGGCTGGAAGACGTCTTAAGCTATCGAACCCGGCATGCTGTCCTCGACGACGAATGTTCATTAGAGACAAGGTTATCGCCAGGAGTGCTCCAGGAAAGTGTGATAGGACCGCTGTTATTCTCTATATACGTAACTGATATGGCCGACAGGGTGGGAGCAATCTGCGGTTGTTTGCTGAGGCTTCTGCGGTGTGCGGTAAGGTGTCGAAGTTGAGTGACTTAGGAAGATAACTTAGACAACATTTCTAGTTGTTGCAGTGAATGGCCGCTAGCTGCAAATGTACAAAATTGTAAGTTAATGCGGCTGATAGGAAAAACAAACACTTAATATTCGGACAGAGCATTAGTTATGTCTTGCTTGAGAGTCAGGCCGCTTAAATATATGCGCCTAACGTCGCTAAGCGATATGAAATGGAAAGAGCATGTGAGGATTTACTGGGAGAATTGTAAGAAAGTGTGTTTCATCTGTAAAGGAGACCGCATATGGAACACTGGTGCGACCTACTCTTGAGTGCTGTTCGAGTGTTTGGAATTAAAGGAAGACATCGAAGCAATTCAGAGACGGGCTGGTAGGTTTGTTGTCGGTAGGTTAGAATAACACGCAAGCGTTACGGAAATTCTTGGGGCAGTCAAGTGGGGAGTCCTGGAGGAGAGAGATTTTCAAGAAGCACTACTGAGAAAATTTAGAGGACTAGCATCTGGAGCTGAATGCAAAACGATTCTACTGCCGTCTACACATATTTCGCTTAAGGACAACGAAGATAACATTCGAAAAATTTCGTTTCTATATTTGCGAAAGAACAGGAAAGGACATGACTATTAGTGGTACAGCGTATCCTCCGCCACGCGCTGTACGGTGGCCTAGGGAGTACGTATGAAATGTAGATGAAATCCACTTGTTTCCAGAGTTGGGTGTCGCGGTTCTGACCTCCAACGCAGAGGCGTCAGATGAAAGAGTGAAATGTGGGTAAGAGGGGCTGGGACGACCTTCCCATCGTGCGACACGTCCTCGGTGGCATCTGCCACAGTTGTGATTAATTTTGGTAAACTACAGTTGTGAACTCCAGCATTATTGTCGTATATGTCGATTGCTTGCTGGGATGGTAACTTGACATGGCGCCAAGTCTTTTCACCACAGTGGGGGGTTGTAGGCACCTTAGATTTTTCACTTCTGCCCCCCAATGGGAAACAATTACGAGATTTCAAATAAGAGACCTTTCAACTGTGATGCACAGTGTACTTTCAGAAAGGATGAAGAAAAGCAATCTTGAGATTCATTAAGTCGTTTTAAGTAATAGTAAAGTAAAAGATAAACTGGGAGATTGCGGAAATGAGAAGTAAAGCCACGTGTGGGGAATTTGCTTGCTTGATGATATCGTAATTATTCGGTTTTTACACAGTACCAAATTGGATTTCTTCAAGGGAGACGAAATTTCCGAAATCAGGAAAATCATTCTGGATAAGTTAAATTAAGTTCATCAAATACCAACTTTCCCTTCAAAGTGTAAAAGAGGAAAAGTGTAATCAAAGTTTCAACTCAAAAATATGTTGATACCAAGAGTCTTGTAATTAAAACTTCCATAATTTTGACAATGTTGACAATGTTGACAATGTTGACTGGAATACTCTCTTTCAAATTCTGAAGGTGGCAGGGCTAAAATACAGAGAGCGAAACGCTATTTACAATTTGTACCGAAACCTGATGACAGTTATAAGAGTCGAGGGACATGAAAGAGAAGCAGTGGTTGGGAAGGGAGTGAGACAAGGTTGTAGCATCTCCCCGATGTTATTCAATCTGTATATTGAGCAAGCAGTAAAGGAAACAAAAGAAAAATTCGGAGTAGGTATTAAAATCCTTGGAGAAGAAATAAAAACATTGAGGTTCGCCGATGACTTTGTAATTCTGTCAGAGACAGCAAAGGATTTGGAAGAGCAGTTGAACGGAGGGATAGTGTCTTGAAAGGAGGATATAAGATGAACATCAACAAAGGCAAAACGATGCTGAGGGAATTACATTAGGAAATGAGACACTTAAAGTAGTAAAGGAGTTTTGCTATTTGGGGAGCAAAATAACTCATGATGGTCGAAGTAGAGAGGATATAAAATGTAGACTGGCAATGGCAAGGAAAGCATTTCTGCAGAAGAGAAATTTGTTAACATCGAGTATAAGATTTAAGCGTCAGGAAGTCGTTTCTGAAAGTATTTGTATGGAGTGTAGCCATATATGAAAGTGAAACATGGACGATAAATACTTAGGAAAAGAAGAGAATAGAAGCTTTCGAAATGTGGTGCTACAGAAGAATGTTGATGATTTGATGGATAGATCATATAACTAATGAGGAGGTATTGAATAGGATTGGGGAGAAGAGAAGCTTGTGGCACAACTTGACTAGAAGAAGGGATCGGTTGGTAGGACATTCTGAGGCATCAAGGGATCACCAATTTAGTATTGGAGGGCAGCGAGGAGGGTAAAAATTGTAGAGGGAGATCAAGAGATGAATACACTAAGCAGATTCAGAAGGCTGTAGGTTGCAGTAGGTACCGGGAGATGAATAAGCTTGCCCAGAATATGGTAGCATGGAGAGCTGCATCAAACCAGTTTCAGGACTGAAGACCACAACATGATAAGAAGCTGTAAATCACTTGCTGATAACTTACTAACGTTTCGTTGTTACTATCTTGTTTCTATCCTTGTCGATTTATTCTTTAATTTGCATGCGATTTATTTTTATAAGTCAGCTATGTGGTAAAATAAGTATTGTATCTTAAATCGTTCCGAAAACATTTGAGGCTGACAGCTTAGGGGACAGCCTGGCTTTCAGTTTGATAACAGGCTTATGCAACAAAACACCAGTAGTAAATCGAATTTTGTGCTGTGTAACATAATAAAGCACCTGTCGTCGATCCGGTCGAAGAATACTACGATGACTGTCTCTGTCGTTCCACACCATCTGACGTAGTTGTACTTCTAAATACTTCGCTCACTGAACCGTTTGTCACACAATATCTGTCACACACTTCTGTAAAGTAAACTATTCCTATCATCTTTTTTTTTGCGTCGTTAGTCTTTTCCCTGGTTTGATGCGGCTCGCCCACGAATTCGACTCCTACACTAACAAGACATCACGAAGTTGCGCTTATACCCTACATCCTGAATAATTTGCGACATGTCCTATCATCCTCTCCCTTCTTCTTGCCTATGTCTTCCATTTATTACTTTCTTCGCCGCTTCTGCAGAGAACTTCCTCACTCCTTATCTAACCAGTCCACCTTATTTTCAATATTTTTCTGTAGCACGTAATCTCAAATGATTCGACTTTTCCATTTTTCGATTTCTCCACTCCCCATGACTCGCTACCATACAGTGCTGTACTCCAAACGTACTTTTGTTGGCCAGGAATGTCCTCTTTCCCTGGGGTAATTTGGTTTGAATACCATCGTGGATTCATCCGTCATGGCCGGCCGCAGTGGTCTAGCGGTTCTAGGCGCTCAGTCCGGAGCAGCGCGACTGCCACGGTCGCAGGTTCGAATCCTGCCTCGGGCATGGATGTTTGTGTTGTTCTTAGGTTAGTTAGGTTTAAGTAGTTCTAAGTTCTAGGGGACTGATGACCTTAGAAGTTACGTCCCACAGTGCTCAGAGCCATTTGAACCATTTTTTTTCATCCGTCATGGGTTATTTTACTTCATGATAAGGAGGTACTATGAAGTCAGTCACCGTATTCTCGGAGGTTCTGCCTCGGCGATTATAGTGGTCGCTCATGGGTGATTACGTATGTGCGCTGCATGTAGTGATTTCAAGTTATCATTCGTGCATCCTTGCGTAGACTACCCAGCTGCGTTACGCGCAGATTGATAGTCCTTGCGTTTTCCTATGTGTGTGAAAGAATGTTAACAACAATGAAAACCTACCTGCGTAAGAATACTGCGCGTCCCGTGAATTCCGTATTCATAGATTCTCCTGCCGCGCGTGAGGACACAGGACTAACTCCCTGCTTGAGAAACAGCCTGTAATTAAAGTGGTGGCTGCAACTACTAAATGACAATGGTGAGTTCGTCTAGCATAATAATGAAAATGGTTACTAAATATAAGTCAAGGACCCAGCAACACGGACGATTTTATGGAAACACAAGCAGATAAACAAAACAGGTTCTCCACAAGCACCACATCGGTTGAAATGAATAGGTGGAGTGAACTTTGTTACGTAAGACATTATACACCATTTTAGTTTTCATTCCATTCCATCGTTGGTTAAAACAGCAATCGCTTTTCATTGTTATATTTTCAATAAAACAATGACGCCTGCATAGTTATTTTTATTTAAAAAATAACACTTTTCGCCGTGGTTAGGCATAATCAGAATTCCTAAAAGGAAAAGCAGGCTCATTAAATAACTTCCCTATAAACATTTTAAGGTATGATTCTAAACTGGGCCAGTAATTTAATGAAAACCGTTAACAATACTCATGCAAAACTATCAAATGAATCTCATTGCGACGGCTACTATAGTTCTATGTCGACTATGTACAGTATGCACAGTAAGCATTATAGTACGTAGTATTGTACGTGATCTGAATGGTCCATATTACCTATTCAGTAATTTTAATTTTCACTTAAGTCCAACCTTAACCTGATTTAATTCTTCTTATCAAGTATAGGTTAATCACTTCCATATTAGTCTTGTCTGTAACTTAAGATGCTAGCGCTGTATGCTGTGCTTTCGCTATATTAGCGCTGCTATATGCGGTCATCTGCCGTTCAGTAATCCTAGTGCCACTGTCGGTTAGGAAGCCCAGTTGTTTGTCATCCACAGGCATGGCCTACGCTGTACTCTCCTTGCTGCTACAACAGTTCAAAGGTATTGGTAATCCTCGGTTGGTCTCCTTTATCGTTTGGTAAGGACTTGTTTCATTGTGGCTGTGGAGCTGTTTCCGAAATTCTTCTGTCTAGGTTCCCACAATTTCTTTTAGTTATTCAGACGGTTTACGTGTATATGATTGTCCTAAGAGTTTTGGAAGCCGACGCAATGAAATTCATTTGACAATTTAACGTGAGTGTTGTTTACGGTTTTAATTAACTTATTGGGGCAGATTACAACCGTGCCATTTATTGTTTATAGGATAGTTATTTAATTAGCCTCCTTTTCTCTTTTAGATAATTTGATGATGCCTAACTACGACGAATTATGTTATTTTCAAATAAAATAATTTTTCAAACGTGACTGTTTTATTTTCAACATATTAGATACTATCAGCAGTAAATAACACTTGGCATTTATGTGGCCTAGATGTATGCCTCAGCTCTGTATGCAAACTCATATTACTGTTAATCTAACTCGAAGGTTGCTTAACGTAAAATCTAACCTTCCAAGCCGTCGCTACTGACTCCAAACTTAGCATTGTACGTTTTTCTTGCCTCAGTTGGCTTGTTGATTGCAGTTGCAGAGGAGAGGATGTTGCTACAGGTCGCGACTTCGTCCGCAGGTAGCTTATGCAGATAAGACGCTGCTCCAGTGTACCTTCGAAACCCACTGGTTCTAATGTCTAAGCTTACTCCACTGGACAGTGAAGGGTGGAAGACTTCTGTCGCATAACGAAACGAGCTACAGTTCAACACTGAGAATGTAATCAAAATCAGAAAACATAATTATCACACCGGAATTCGGTATCTGAAAAACCGAATGAGTGCTGCCGAGTTCGGGATATGAATACAGAAAGAATACTACCGCTTTCTAAATATGAGATCAAAAAGACTCCTACAGGTTACGAAATTTGCAATCAGAATCATCATGTTGCGCTTGCCATCTGAGCTCAGAGCGGTGTACTTGTTCTGATCCCGAAGCTTTAAATATCGCATTTGAGAAATCACTCACGCAGGAGAATCGTACGAACATACCAACGTTTGACCATCGCACAAACTGCTGTATAGATGACATAGTAAAAAGCATCCATGGTGTGGAGAAACAAATGGAAGAGCTGAAAGCAAATATATCGCCAAGTCCTGACCGAATCCTACTTCGGTTCTACGAAGAGTTCTCTCTGGCCCATTACTAAGCTTGAATTTATATCGTATTTCTCCCCAAGCGCAGTCCCAAGCGACTGGAATAAAGAGCATAGAAGGATAACAAAATGGACCTGCAAAATTACAAACCAATATCTTTAACATCGATTTGCTGCAGAATCCTAGAAAATATTCTCAGTTCGGATATAATAAATGTCCTTCAGACAGAAAAGTTTCTGTCCACAAATCAGACCGGTCTTAGAAGGCATTGCTCGTCAGGAACTCAGCCTGCCCTTTCCCCGCATGAGCTCCTGCGAACCGTGGATGAAGGGCAACAGGTGGATTCCATATTCCTAGATTTCCGTTAACCACGTGACACGGTGCAACACTGCCGACTGTTAATGAAGGTACAAGCGTGTGGAACAGGTTGCCAGGAATGTGAATCGCTCGAAGATTACCTAAGTAACAGAACACACTATGTTATTCATTATCAGAGAAATCATTACCGTGAGCAGAGCCCCTGAGAATTTTGATATGACCGCTGTTACTTTCTATGCCCATAAATGGCCTCGCGGAGGGGGTAAGCTGTAGCCTTCGGCTGTTTTCTGAAGAAGTTGTGGTGTATGGGGAGGTAACGTCGTTGAGCGAGGTGATAGCATACAAGATGCCTTAGACCAAGTTTGTAGTTGGTGTGATGGATGTTCTAAAAACAGAGAAGCGCAAGTTAATGTAGATGAGTAAGGGGAAAAAAAAACGTTAATATTCGAGTGCAGCATTCTAAAGTGCTGACTGAGCTCCCTCCCTCTCTCTCTCTCTCTCTCTCATATCTAGGCGTAAAGTTGCGTAACGTTGCAAAGCAATATGAAATGGAACAAGCATGTAAGGTTTGCAGAAGAGAAGGCCAATGGACGACTTCGGTTTATCGGTTGATTGAAAGAATTTTACGAAAGTGTGATCCATCAGCAAAGGAAGGACACTAGTGCGACCCACTGTTGAATAATGTTCGAGTGTTTGGAATCCACACCAGGTAGGACTAAAGGAAGACATCGAAGCAGTTCAGAGATTGGCACCTAGATTATTTACCGGGTGGTTTGAACAACGTATATTACGGTGATGCTTAGGAAACTCAAAATGGAAATCACTGGAAAGTAGGTGGCGTTCTTTTCGAGGAGCACGGTTGAGAAACTTTAGAGAAAGGGCATTGGAGGTTGACTGCAGAAGGACTCTACTGCCGCCAACTTATTTCTTCCGTAACGGAGATAAGATGAGGGAGTTAGGTCTAAAGACAATAGTTTTTTCCTCGCTCTGTTTGCGAGTGGAACAGGAAAGGAAAACAACAAGTAGTGGTGCAGAATACCATCAGCCCTGCAACATACGGGTGCTTGCGGAGTATGTATGTGGTTGTAGATGTAGGCACTTTATTGTGAATTACAGAGTGATCACGTAGATGTAGATGTAGAGGTTACCGGAGAATGGCAGTGACACACAGCGCCGTTTTCAGGCCACAGGCAATCGCCAAGGCACCCGCAGTGCGTGGGTGACACCAGCCTTCTGCTCACATTCCCTCAGTCTACCTGCTTTTCAACCAGGAATATCACTGTTAATCTCTGTCCCCCAGTGTGGGACACAGAAATTTATGGCATAAGTCGTCCTGCTACTTACTGCACAATATTCACTGACGTTACACTGAATGTAGTAAGGATGCAAGGAGATGAAATCAACCGAAGAACCCACGTCATATGAACCCGGTAATCACTCTTTCTCAATTTGTAAATTAATCTAGTATAAAGATTTTTTTATTTGGCTAGGGCCAACCGTCGGGCAGACCCTCAGTCTGGTGGTGGTCTTTCAATTTGAAGCCACTTCGGCGACCTGCAGTCGATGAGGATGGTAGGACGATGAAGAGGACACCACAACACCCAGTCCCTGTGCGGAGAAAATTCCCCGACCCAGGACCCAGCCGGGAACTGAACCCGGGCCCAGAGAAATCACAATCCGTCACGCTGACCATTCAGCTACCGGGGGCGGACAGCCTGATGTAGTGGAATACCGAATTATAAAATGAGAGGGGGAGGCCCATACAAAGGTGATACCTCTCATCACCTCTGCCATTAGAAAAGAAACTGACGCTGGGGAGATTACACCGCAAAACAGTGCGTTGCCCTTCCCACTCACTTTACCCCGAGCGCGAGGTTTTGAAATATAAGAGATGCGATTATTTGCATATGGAAACGAAAGATGCGTGATCTCAGCTTCACATTAATACTCTTCCTTCACTCATTCACTCTGAGCCATCACCACACCCATACTCAATGCTGAAAAACTCAGGACACATCATATAATCAATTTAATATGAAGTCCAGTTATTAAGCCCCATTCATACACATTTCTATAACAACTCAGTCATGTTTAACTTCATGAATGCAAGACTTCGAGGGCTCAGTTGGCGTTCACTCATTCTCATTTTACGATGGCTGCAGATCGTACTGAAACAAACAACGATTTCTGTAATGTGACACACATTCATTATGTAGCCAAAACGTGTTGCCTTGGCCCATAGACTTGACATGCAAGCTTATAATTCCATGCACACGTGGAAATTGTTCTAAACTTGATCCTAAAGAGAGAAAAAAGCGCATACGACGTAACACGAACAAATCCTACTCAATAAAATTTGAAATGAAATCTATCTTTCCACAAAATTGTCTGTTACTTCTTTTGGTGATTATTATTCAGTCAGTCATTAACTCAAGTGATTCTATGGTATCGTCACTACAACTGCTGAAATATCATTGTAAAACGTCCACTACTAAGAGCAGCAGAAAGTCTGACTCATAGAGCAAACTATACTTAGCATTGCTAATTTGATACGAAAGAAAATTGATTCAAATTATATCATAAGTGTCCCTAGGTAGGAAAATAAATCATCGGCGAAAACAGTAATCTAACTAGTTAAAAAATGGTTCAAATGGCTCTGAGCACTATGGGACTTAACTGCTGTGGTCATCAGTCCCCTAGAACTTAGAACTACTTAAACCTAACTAACCTAAGGACATCACACACATCCATGCCCGAGGCAGGATTCAAACCTGCGACCGTAGCGGTCCCGCAGTTCCAGGCTGTAGCGCCTAGAACCGCACGGCCACTCCGGCCGGCAATCTAAATAGTTACTAAAATCACTAATACCTACTAAAATTTTCATCGTTAACATATTTTGTATACATACATATTGTTTTAAGATACTCAACAGACATATGGTTTACATACGCATATATGGATTAAAGACACAACATACAGTTGCCATGTATCTTTCAGAGAAAAATAACGCATGGAAAAATGTCTACTTCAGAAGAAAGCTCAATGCAAAATACACACATCTTTTGCCTCTCTTCAAGAATCTTGGATAAAATTTAGTTTGCTTAAACCCAAATCTGCGCTATCATTATCTTCACATGGTGTTCCACTTCGCATACACTGACACTTCACATGGCACACAAGAACACTACAGTTGCTAATGTCGAAGCTGATCGTCTGCATCGCCTAAACTGCAGAGTAACCCACAGTGGATGGCAACAGGACAAAAGGTCATCTCTATTAGTGATGTCATCTCGGGTTGTCACGGCTGCTTTCGTCAGTGGCTCACTTGCATAGTGTTTGTGGCAACGGGTAAGGCTACGCTGATCGTTTTGTATGAGGCAAGAGGAGATGCTTTCTTATTATCAAAATAATTGTGCGTACAGTTTGCGGTATGTTTCTACATATTCTCCACATTGGTCTCCCACGGAAGGGAACAGACATAGTACTGCATGCAGCAACGCGGTGTGTCTTTGTGAAATAAAAGTTTCATTACTTCTCGTAAGTTGCCATCACACTTGGCAAGTAGCAAAACTATAGACCTATAGATGCGCAAAACTATAGACCTATATCTCTGACGTCGATCTGTTGTAGAATTTTAGAACATGTTTTTTGCTCGCGTATCATGTCGTTTTTGGAAACCCAGAATCTACTCTGTAGCAATCAACATGGATTCCGGAAACAGCGATCGTGTGAGGCCCAACTCGCTTTATTTGTTCATGAGACCCAGAAAATATTAGATACAGGCTCCCAGGTAGATGCCATTTTCCTTTACTTCCGGAAGGCGTTCGATACAGTTCCGCACTGTCGCCTTATGAACAAAGTAAGAGCCTACGGAATATCAAACCAGCTGTGTGGCTGGATTGAAGAGTTTTTAGCAAACAGAACACAGAATGTTATCAAGGGAGAGACGTCTACAGACGTCAAAGTAACCTCTGGCGAGGGAAGTGTTATGGGACCATTGCTTTTCACAATATATATAAATGACCTAGTAGGTAGTGTCGGAAATTCCATGCGGCTTTTCGCGGATGATGCTGTAGTATACAGAGAAGTTGCAGCATTAGAAAATTGTAGCGAAATGCAGGAAGATCTGCAGCGGATAGGCACTTGGTGCATGGAGTGGCAACTGACCCTTAACATAGACAAATGTAATGTTGGTTGGTTGGTTTGGGGAAGGAGACCAGACAGCGAGGTCATCGGTCTCATCGGATTAGGGAAGGACGGGGAGGGAAGTCGGCCGTGCCCTTTGAAAGGAACCATCCCGGCATTTGCTTGGAGCGATTTAGGGAAATCACGGAAAACCTAAATCAGGGTGGCCGGACGCGGGATTGAACCGTCGTCCTCCCGAATGCGAGTCCAGTGTCTAACCACTGCGCCACCTCGCTCGGTATACAAATGTAATGTATTTCGAATACATAGAAAGAAGGATCCTTTATTGTATGATTATGTGACAGCGGAACAAACACTGGTAGCAGTTACTTCTGTAAAATATCTGGGAGTATGCGTGCGGAACGATTTGAAGTGGAATGATCATATAAAATTGTTAGTAAGGCGGGCACCAGGTTGAGATTCATTGGGAGAGTCCTTAGAAAATGTAGTCCATCAACAAAGGAGGTGGCTTACTAAACACTCGTTCGACATATACTTCAGTATTGCTCATCAGTGTGGGATTCGTACCAGATCGGGTTGACGGAGGAGACAGAGAAGATCCAAAGAAGAGCGGCGCGTTTCGTCACAGGGTTATCTGGTAACCGTGATAGCGTTACGGAGATGTTCAGCAAACTCAAGTGGCACACTCTGCAAGAAAGGTGCTCTGCATCGCGGTGTAGCTTGCTCACCAGGTTTCGAGAGGGTGCGTTTCTCGATGAGGTATCGAATATATTGCTTCCGCCTACTTATACCTCCCGAGGAGATCACGAATGTAAAATTAGAGAGATTCGAGCGCGCACAGAGGCTTTCAGACAGTTGTTCTTCCCGCGAACCATACGCGACTTGGAACAGAAAAGGGAGGTAATGACAGTGGAACGTAAAGTGCCCTCCGCCACACACCGTTGGGTGGCTTGCGGAGTATAAATGTAGATGTAGATGTAGAGTCATCGTTTCCAACAGGAGAAATATCATCATCATACCTCAGCATGACCAACTGGGTCACTGACACGACCAGGGCTATTGACGTTAACTTTTGCAATACCAGGAGGGGGTGGGGGGTATGGGAGGGTAAGGACGGAGGGATACTTTATGAACTAACTCCGCCCGAACAGGCCATGAAGGCCGCAGTGGTACCGACCGGCAGCCGTGTCATCCTCAGACCACAGCCGTCTCCGGATGCGGATATGGAGGGGCACGTGGTCAGCACACCGCCTTCCCTGCAGTATGTCAACTTCCGAGACTGGAACCGCTACTTCTCAGGGAAGTAGCTCCTCAGTTTGCCTCACAAGGGCTGAGTGCACCCCGCTTGCCGACAACCCTCGGCAGATCTGATGGTCACCCATCCAAGTGCTAGCGCAGCCCGACAGCGCTTAACTTCAGTAATCTGACGGGAACCGGTGATACCACTGCGGCAAGGTCGTAGGCT
Organism: Schistocerca cancellata; assembly: GCF_023864275.1. Classification (NCBI taxonomy): domain Eukaryota; kingdom Metazoa; phylum Arthropoda; class Insecta; order Orthoptera; family Acrididae; genus Schistocerca; species Schistocerca cancellata. The sequence continues at coordinate 711,670,741 of NC_064630.1, forward strand.
ACACTTTATAAACACCTCTTGGAAATATTGTAGTGTAGTTAACTACTTCATATTTTAAAAATTTTGAGAAAAATTATTGATTTTAATGAATTCTTTTATCAGATTCCATATCTGCTTTAACTTTTTTAATTAACCTTAGCTCAAAAATTTAAGTCTATGTAACAGATCTCACTTTCTCCAGAGTACGTCGTATGCAATATTTCCAGATTCAGAGCATTACTTAAATATATCACTATCCCACGAAATGTATGTTAAAAGTAAAAGTCAGCAACAAAAAAGTGTGTTTACATTTTTTAAACTTTTTTGTGGTGGTCATGAAATCGACAGTAAACCTTACTGAAAGTGTGTTGATATTACTAAGAGTGTGCTAAAACGTATTTTCGGGTTTTGGACCCTATTTACACACGAGGACCACTTTAGAAAGTCTTTTTTTTTTAGTATAACTCAGCAACAAACAATGAATTCTTTTCCTTTAATTTTTGGGGATTGGCGTAAAGAACCCCATTTCTAATTATGTGCGTTATGGAAAATGCTTTGGCATTACTGGGGCTAAGGTAAAGAGGTATGGTAACACACTCGTGATTTACCGCGGCTGATACATGTTCGCAATGCATTGCCCATCCCATATTCACCGCATGTTTCATGCGACCCGCCCTTATTCTCCAGCTGACTCGCCGCCCCCACTCAGGTTTGTTGTGTGGAGGCGGACTCGAAACTGGGTCAGCTGCTGTCTCTACCACCGCCTGTGCAGACCCCGACTCCCAATGCTTTGACGTCTTTGCCACACAACTCGGCGCCATACGCTGCCCTTCATGGAAGTTGCGCTTTGTGCCGTGGCTGGTGCCCGGAGTACTCTTGCTTTCAATGAGGCCCGCCAGCCGATGTCCCCTTTGTTGCTGCACCCAACACCTGGGGATTACAGCTTCATACCCGCTCCTCTTCGTGCCTCGTGTAGTTCTACGTCATCAATTGGCTGTTTTTGTTTGTCAGTGCCCCGCAATGCAACCTTGTGCTCTATTATTGCTGCTCACAGTTGCACTACCATTGTTACCAGCTGCATGCCTCTTAACACTACGTCACTAACCCATTTACATAATGAGAATTCTTTTCTTACTTTTTTACGACTTGTCTTTTCCTATCAACAGTTACTGTAACTAACATCTAGTCGCTGCTTCCACAGAAGGAAATGTAGCGGGTGATCAAAAAGTCAGTATAAATTGAAAACTTAATAAACCACGGAATAATGTAGACAGAGAGGTAAAAATTGACAAACATGCTTGGAATGACATGGGATTTTATTAGAACCAAAAAAAAACCACCCCATATTTCTAGACGCGTGAAAGATCTCTTGTGCGCGTCGTTTGGTGATGATCGTCTGCTCAGCCTCCACTTTCGTCATGCTTGGCCTCCCAGGTCCCCAGACCTCAGTCCGTGCGATTATTGGGTTTGAGGTTACCTGAAGTCGCAAGTGTATCGTGATCGACCGACATCTCCAAGGATGCTGAAAGACAACATCCGATGCCAATGCCTCACCATAACTCCGGACATGCTTTACAGTGCTGTTCACAACATTATTCCTCGACCACATCTATTGTTGAGGAATGATGGTGGACATATTGAGCATTTCCTGTAAAGAGCATCATCTTTGCTTTGTATTACTTTGCTATGCGAATTATTGCTATTCTGATCAGATGAAGCGCCATCTGTTGGACATTTTTTGAACGTTTGTATTTTTTTTGTTTTAATAAAACCCCATGTCATTTCAATCATGTGTGTCAATTTGTACCTCTCTATGTACATTATTCTGTGATTAATTCAATTTTCAAATTTATACTGACTTTTTGATCATCCGGTATTAAGAAAATCTCTACGCTGCGTTAAATCGGTCGTAATCGTTCTATCATATTTGAAATAAAAAACATTAACTGTTAACATTCTGTTCATTTGGCATATATATAATCTCCAATCCTGACTCTTCTGTTAATGACAAATTAATATCTACATTCACTCATTCATACACTCTCACAGATTATATGTTGAACGTTGAAAGGCGACTGTCCTAATTCCCATATCAATTTTCAAGAAGTTTTGACTATAAATGTAAACGAAGGTGTGAATATCATTAATTTACTCAACGTCAGCAGTTTCGGTATAATCAATTTTTTGTAAATCTGAGACCACAGATACTGGTGAGAGAGGTTACTTCCTTTGAAGAGAGTAACAGTAGTGTGTGTCAGGCAGTCTGGTTATGCATTTGGTTCGAAAAGGATGGAAGCTGCCTTGCCGTGTAGTGGAGGCAGCATTATTTAAAAAAGGAAAAAAAGGGCTCTGAGCACTATGGGACTCAACTGCTGTGGTCATAAGTCCCCTAGAACTTAGAACTACCTAAACCTAACTAACCTAAGGACAGCACACAACACCCAGCCATCACGAGGCAGAGAAAATTCCTGACCCCGCCGGGAATCGAACCCGGGAACCCGGGCGTGGGAAGCGAGAACGCTACCGCACGATTTAAAAAAGGATTTTGTAATAATATGTTTCTGAGGAATATTGAAAATATTGGACTAATATTAATGGAAGAATTACAAACGCAAGTATTAAGGTAATCCAGATTTTTGTTTGTTTGTAACTGTGTAGTTTCTTATAGTTAGGACACTGCGTATCGCTGAAGTTTGCAGCATAAATTTTATAACGCAACACATGATTTTGTCTTACAGTTGAGACAAGCGTTAAGGAAGGTAATTGTACACGAGAGAGTTGTTAGGAAACATTTTACTAACTTGTCTAGGTATTGTTGTCATCGGTTAATGAACCACGGTTTAGCTGGAGTCTTTGTTCTCATTTATCAGTCGTTAAGTTTTAGTTCCTGTTTTTCATTTACTTTTATGATTGTTTGCATACTCGCATTGCATATCGCGAGTTCTTTGTTGAGAAGAATTTTATTAAAAGTGATAAGATAACGTATTGCATTGCACATCTCAAGTACGGCAAATAAAATCCTAGTAGTAAAAGGCTGCAGAACAGACGATCGTTCCGTGCGCACAGTTAGGCCAACAAATTTCATTATTAAAAAAAATCGTGTACACTGTAAGCTACAGTGATCAGAGCGTACTTGTGAAAACAATATCGTATCAGTCCTGAGGTTTCATATGAGTAAAACGGTTGAGGAAAGTGCTGTATTATGAGTTTCAAGCAGTTTTACCAGAAAGTCAGATGCTTTTAACTTTATTTTCATTTGCTCCATACTTACAATAACAATTTTAATATAGTCATTGAAACTTCCTTGCAGATTAAAACTATGTGCCGGACCGAGACTCGAACTAGAGAAGTTTGCCTTTGACGGGCAGGTGCTCTACCATCTGAGCTACCCAAGCAATTCTGCCAGTACCTCGTCTCCTACTTTCCAAACTTAACAGAATCTCTCCTGCTTTTTTAATATAGTGATTGTTTACAAGACTAAGATAAAGATTAGCTGTATTCAGAGCCAACATTTTAATCTGAATCACTTTGTTTTGCAGTCAATCAGCATATGAAAATTTCTTTGAAAACGGACTGCTTTTTCGCAGGCGAATTGATTGACGTACTGGCTAGTCCGGGTTTCGCATAGTGTAGCGCGAGCTTCACGTGTTTTCTTTTCAGACTGTAATTTTAACACAGTTCTGTTGCCCTGGACTGAGGTTTACATATTTGCGTATCTAAATAACATTTATACAAATTTGTCAGATACCAACCAGACACATACAAACACGAGTTTAGAAGTACGATATTAAACTTTCAACATTAGTGTTCCAGAAATACCATTATTATTCCATTTCGTTCGTAGTCTAATGCTCTCACCTCTTTGTCGCCCTCGAAATTTAACACCAGCTCCGAAATTCCGTATTCTACACGTTAACTTTGTAAGACTGTCGTGTCTGTTTGGCGAACACTCTTCACCAAAACTACGAGAACTATACGACTTTTCTACATCTACACAGATTCACCACAAGCCACTGAACGGTGCATGGCGAGGGGTACCCTGCACCACAGCTATCACTTCCTTTCCTGTTCCACTCGCAAATAGAGCGACGGAAAACGACTGTATATATGCCTCCGTATGAGCCCTAATTTCTCCTACCTTACCTTTGTGATCCATACGCACTGCGGTAGAATCATTCAGCAGTCAACTTCAAATACGGCTTCTCTAAATTTTCTCAAAAGTGTACCTCGAAAAGAACGTCGACTTCCTTCCAGGGACTCCCATTTGAATTCCTGAAGTATCTCCGTAAAACTCATATATTGTTCGAACCTACTAGTAACAAATCTAGAAGACCGCTTCCGAACTGTCCCCCTTCAGTCCGACCAGGTACGGATACAAAGCACTGGAACAGTACTCAACACGAGCCGCATTATTCAAGAATAGGTCGCACCAACGTCCAGTATGCGGTCTCATTTACAGATGAAACACGTTTTCCTAAAATTCTCCCAATAAACCTAAGTCAACCATTTGGCTTCTCTCCCACAGTCTTCACATGCTCGTTCAATTTCATATCACTTTGTGACGTTACGCCCAGATATTTAAGCGACGTGACTGTGTCAGGCAGTACACTATAAGACTGTATCCAAAAATTAGATTTGTTTTTCCTACTCATCCGAATGATCTTACATTTTCCCACATTTAGAGCTAACTGCCATTGATTGCACAAACTAGAAATTTTGTCTACGTTATCTTGGATTTCCTACAGTCACTCTACTTCGACACCGCATTATCACCAAACAACCACAGATTGCTGCAGAGTCCGTCAGCTAAATCGTTATTTGCGTTGACAACAACAGTGATCCTATCACATTCCACTGGGTCTCTCCTGGCTTTTATTTATTTATTTATTTTTATTTACACATCAAGTTCCGTAGGACCAAGCTGAGGAGCAAATCTCCAAGGTCAAGGTCAAACAGTGAGATAGGAGTAGTGCGCGGAGCGTGAAGCCGTGTCTGCCGACAAGAGGGAAGTTTGCATGTTAATTGATTGTGTTTGGGCGTTTGCGGCGGACTTGGTGGGTAGAGGCGCCGATGCTGCCGGGAACTTCCTTGTTTATGATGGACTTACCGTTTGCTTCTAGTGACTACATTCTCGTCTCTATGGCTCTGTGACTGATGTGATGCCATTACGAGCACAGTTGGTTTGGATATAAGCAGCATTTTGTTCTCAGTTGGCATCGTTCTGGCGATTACTGAGTGTGCTTGTCGTTGTGGTGTATTTATTGAGCAGTGTGCTTTGGACGCTTGACCTTACTATTAGGAGTCCATTGCCTAAGGCCGCGTTTATCCTGTGAGGACTTGTGTTCTGCATTTAAAAACTAAGTTGTTGTCAGTCACTGAATTGCTCAAATGCATTCATACTTCTCTGCTTAAGTGTTATTGTTTTACACCCCCCTCAATGGGAAAATGATAAGGGGCCTTACTATTACTGACATTATTGTGTGCCACTGACTTGGTTGTGTTTTTCAGCCACGTAATTTGTGCGTTTATTGTAACGAACCGTCTGATTAATGTTTCCCTGTGACATTAAGTGTTAATCTTGCACGAACACTGTTTTAGATATATTAATCAGTGTGTTGCTGGACATATCCTATTTGTGCCCCGCAAGTGGAGAGCGGAGGCGGTTTATTGACCATGATGATGTGTTGGTAGATCCATTTCACGAGTCCAGGCCAGTCTCCCGGAGATTTAGAAATTGTATGTGGTCTTAAGTTAATACTCCTTATTTTAAGCGTAGTGCGCTCATGCAGGAAGTTTATGTGGTTTGTGTGGATTGCGCGGATGTTTAGATGACTCTGAAGTCAGTGTGTTAAGTTAGTACTCGTTATCTTAAGCCTAGTGTGCTCATGCACAGGACGTTTATGTGGTTTTGCGCAGTTGCGCGGTATGTTTAGATGACTCTGAATTCACTGTGTTAAGTGGCGTCCTCTGAGGTGCTGTTTTGGACACGTGCTATATGCAAATAATTTATGTCCTTATTACGTTGGTGAGTTGCTTCCCTTTGTGTCACAGGTGGTGCTAATTTTAATTTCACCACCGGTCTTCGCAGAGGCTGCGGGAGGAACCGACCTACTGTGGCAAGCAGTTACGTAGTCGCGCCCGCCCACCGTAGCCGGCGTTGTTTACTAGCCAGACGCCTTCCTGTACTTGTTGGCGGGAGCGTGTTGACTGGTTTCTTACGGCTTGCAGTCTGGCACACCGTGCCTTTGGTGTACACGTGGAAGACTTATGTTTTGCTTCCAGTACCTCGGAATGACTCTATGTGGGTCATGAGAACGACTTATGTTGTTGGTGGCTTCGGCCGAAAGTGATTCATTTGCTAAACAGATGGTGTATATGCATTTCTTTCCCATAATTCTGTTAACATGTTTAGGTGGTTGTGTTCTTTTTTAAGTCAATTGAATTGTTGTTCAGAGGTTACTATGTATGGCCATTAACTTATGCAGACATTTAATGGCAAGGAATTGTATTGAATTCTGGTTTCATGTTGTGTTGATTATGTGGGGAAATTGTCTTGAACAGACGTTTAAATAATTAGTAGACAACTGAATGCTATTTGTGAGTTGAAGCTTATTGTATTCCTAAACATATTAACGATTATTTTTAGTAGTTCACTTATGCAGTTAGGCGATTTTCAAGGCCTGTTGTGTTGTTTCTTTTAAAAAATATTATCAATGTTATTAATAAAGAAGAGTGTTGTAAAAAAAAATAAACAGTGAATGAAGTGCCCCAAATCCCTTTAGTCCACACCTTCCGTCATTCACCCTTGGGTGGTATTAACAAACCGTGAGACCCCATTTCACACACATCCATACCCGAGGCAGGATTCGAACCTGCGGTTCCAGCATGTAGCGCCTAGAACCGCTCGGCCATCCCGGCCGACAAATGACGGTAAGGAATATATATATAGAAAGGCCAATGTCAAAATACCCAGACTCGTGAACAGGGGTCGACAAGAGTTTCGTGAATTTACACCTCTTATTGCCCGAACCGCCCGTTTCTGAGTCAGAAATATCCTTTTAGAATGGGAAGAGTTATCCCAAAATACAATACCATACGCCATAAGCGAACGAAAATAAGTAAAATAGACTAACTTTCGTGTCGAAGAGTCACTCACTTCAGATACTGTTCGAATAGTAAAAATTAAAAATGGCAGCAATAATTCTTTGAACAAGATCCTGAACGTGAGCTTCCTACGACAATTTACTATCTACCTGAACACCTAGAAATTTGAACTGTTCAGTTTCACTAATCATATGCCCATTCTGTGAAATTGAAACATCAGGTTTTGTTGAATTGTTTGTTAGAAACTGTAAAAACTGAGTCTTCCTATGATTTAGCGTTAGTTTATTTTCGACAAGCAATGAACTTATGTCATGAACTGCACTATTTGTGACTCAGCCAGTGTTGCACACAACATTCTTTACCACCAAACTAGTCTCATCAGCAAACAGAAATATTTTAGAGTTATCCGTAATACTAGAGGGCATATCATTTAAATAAATAAGGAACAGGAGTGGCCCCACCAGTGATCCCTGGGGCACCGCACCCCCCCCCCCCCCCCACTTTATCGTACACCACTCAGACCCCACATCACAGCCATTCTCAACATTGTGAATAATGACCTATTGCTGTCTGTTGATAAAGTAGGAGGTGAACTAATTGTGAGCTGCTCCTCGTATTCCGTAATGGCCTAACTTATGGAACAATATTTTGTGACCAACACAATGAAACGCCTTAGTTAAGTTAAAAAATATGCGTAGTGTTCGAAACCTTTTGTTTAACCCGTCGTGTACCTCACAGAGGAAAGAGAACATAGTATTTTCAGTTGTTAGACGACTTCTGACGATAACGCTGATGAATATATGCCATCGAGGACAACATACTGCTTTCTATTACTTATGAAGTCTTCGAGCTATTCTTATATCTGTGGACTTATTTAATGTGCTCGTACCTCCGTTAACTGTCTGCAATGGGGTACCGTGTCAAATGCTTTCAGCAAAAATGGAATCTGAAATCTAGAAATATGGAATCTGCTTCATCCAAAATTCGCAGAATACCATGCGAGAGAAGGACAAGCTGAGTTTCGCACGAACGATGCTTGCTAAAGCCACGCAGGTTGGTGGACATCAGTCTCTCAGTCTCAAGAAAATTTATCGTATTCTATCTGCGAATATGTCCAACGATACTGCGGCAAACTGAAGTTAGGGATATGCTTCGGGAACTCAAATGGGAATCACTGGAGGGAAGGCGTCGCTCCTTTAGAGAAACGCTACTGAGAAACTTCAGAGAATAGACATCAGAAGCTGACTGCAGAACGATCCTACTGCCGCTAACATATATTTCGCATAGGGGCCACGAAGATAAAATGCGATAAAATAGGGCTCATACGGAGGCATACAGCTTGTCATTTCTCCTTCGCTCTGTTTGCGAGTCGAACAGGAAAGGAAATGGATAGTAGTCGTACAGGGTGCTTCCACTACGCACTGCAAGGTGGCTTGCGGAGTATCTCTGTAGATATAGAGCTCTGTAATATGCGGGTCTGTTCCTTTACCATTCTTACATACAAGAGTCTCCTGCCCTTCTTTCCAGGCTGAGCGAGAGATTCAAACCAGGTAAGGGACCAAGTCGTAGAGTACCCTTGGAAGAACCGAACTGGGATTCAATTCGAACGCGGTGACTTATTTTATTTCAGATCTTTCAGATGCTTCTCTACTGATGCTTATTACTTTGTCGTCCATATGAGAGTTGTACGACGGCAAAATGACGGTATGTTTGTGCGATGTTCTTGTGTGAACGATTTCTTGTACTCGAAATTTAAAATTTCGGCTTTCGTTTTCCAGTATTAAACTGCCATACAAGACTAGTCAATAAGGGACTGAATTGAAGCCTTCGACCCACTTAGCTGTTTTTCATATTACCAGAATTTTCTTGGGGTCACGGCCACATCTTTTGCTATTTATGACGGTGGTAGTTGTTATATGCTTCGCGTATAGAGCTTTTCATAGACACACGAATCTCTACAAACCTTTTCTGGTCGTCATTTGCTCGTTCTCTTTTGAACCGGGAGTGCAACAGCCTCTGCTTTTTCAGCATCTTCCGAATTTCTTTATTAAAACATGGTGGGTCTTTTCCATTCTTTAACCACTTACTAGGCACATTACTCTCCAGATCACGATTTACAATCTGTTTGAAGTCTGCTCGTAATCCCTCTACGTCCATCTTACTGGAACTAGGTAACATCAATTGGTTCTCTAAGTGAGACGTTGACTACTTCTGATCTGCTCTGTCTAGCAGACACGCTCGCCTAACCTTTTTGAATGATTTACAACCTTTGGTAACAATAGTTGCTATAATGACATCATGACTGCTAATCCCCCTTTTCCATACTGACAATCTCGATAAGGTGTGGCCTGTTTGTAGCTACAAGGTCTAAGACAGTTTCGTTGTTTATGGGCTGCTGAGCCACCTGCTCAAAACAATTTTCTGAAAATGTCTTCAAAAGCATTTCTTACGACTGTCTGTCTGTATCCCCCGCAATGAATCCATGTACATCGCAGTCCACACTTGGCAGGTTAAAGTCGCCTCCCACAGGTATTGCTTGATGGGTATTTACGCGCTACTGTCCATAGATTTTCTGTGAATGACTATAGAACTGTCAGAGAGGAATCGAGTTGTCGGTAAAAACATCCAACCTGGTTTCGCCTACACCCGTTAAATGCGACCTGATAACTTCACAGTTGTTCTCCACTTCGACCACAACACAGACAGTATTTTTTTCGACTGGAATGAACATTCCCCCTCCTAAGCTGTCTTTCCGATACGTCGTGAAGAAAAATTAATTAACTTTACCTTTGACTTTCACACAGATAACAAGTATTGCGTTTAAACTCTGTTTTGATTTTTTTACTAGATGCATAGATTTTAAAATTTTGACCCGTCTAATATAAAAGGCTGTGAAAAAAATTGCCTGTAGGTCAATATGTTTTCTTCGTAACTGCTGTAAGCAGTGGCGGATACTGCTGTAAGCAGTGGCGCAAGGGGCGCAGGCGCCCCCCCCCCCCCCCCCCCCCACCGGCCCAACCACTAGCGGGGCTGCCCGCATTACAACTCGCGCCTCCCCCGCTGGTCAGCCAGCACGCTATATTCGTTCGTTTCTTTCGTCAGTCAACTCGACTGAATCGAGTTATCGAGTAGCACGTGCGTCTGCGTCATTGTATTCCATACGTTTCTGTCTCGAACATACATGGCTAACACATACCCGCGAGAAAAGTCGCCGCCATTCTAGTGATCTCGTTACGTTATTGTCTGGCATTTGTTCGAGAAAAGTCCCAAATAGTCTACTGTGGCTAAGGTCGACAATGAAGGAGGTTCGACGTACTGGCTTAGCTCTATTGAGTATTCATCCTGACTTTGATTGTCCAGTTGACGATATAATTAACCAATCTGCCAGGAAGAATAGGCGCATAGAGATCGTCATTTAAGGCAGACAACAACAATTTTAACTTTTTTAAATCATAAGATGGCATTGTCTTGTATATGTATATAATCAGTATAAATAAGACTTCCTTAACCTTTGCAAGTGACTTGATTATTTTTTATTAAGGTAAAAGTAAAGTTAGCTCAATATTTGCACCCGGAGAACTGTCTACTACACGGGAGACCATTGTTACACGACAGTTTGTCCGACTCCGGTAGCTGAGTGGTCAGCACGACAGAATGTCAATCCTAAGGGCCCGGGTTCAATTCCCGGCTGGGTAGGAGATGTTCTCCGCTCAGGGACAGGGTGTTGTGTTGTCCTAATCATCATCACTTCATGCCCATCGACACGCAAGTCGAAGAAGTCGTGTCGCATCGAAAGACTTGCACTACATTTACATCTTTATTTAGCTCAAGACATGGTTAGCGCCCCCTCCTTGAGGTTTTTCTACACCCGACACTGCCGTAAAGAGAGAACGGGTTAGGTGCAGGATGAGTTGGAGGTCGGAGGTTTCCGTTTCTCCGGTACTCAGAGAACGCCAGGCAAAGTCGGAGAAAACTGCTACAACTCAAGAGGAAAACTCCGTGTCTCGTGGCAGGTAGAGTACTCACAGTCGCCGTAAGATATTTCTGGAAACACTTTCAAATGAGAAGGTTGAACAACAGTGGCAGTATGATATCTTCTTATTAACAAACTGGTCGCGTAGGGAACATCTTGAACACACAAGCCGACGGCGAAGTATTTCGCGTCGTTCGGACCATGATAGTAGCAGATTCGCCAAGTATTGTTAATTTTCGAAGAATTCACTATATACTGGATTGACAAATATACTAATCGTTTTATGAAGGTCCGGGGACCCAATATCTAATTTAAGTTTGTTGACAATATTTACCTTCTTTTTCACAAAATATTTTTTTTATTCTTGATAATTGCTGTTACAAGTTACAAATTACGTCTACAGGCAAACTACGAATCTGATCCCAAAAAACAATGTCTAATAGCCATTACTTATCTCCAAAATTACAAAAGGCATAGATGCTCCTTTTCACAGCAAAGAGAGTCGTCATCTCAGTTGCGGTAGTGCATCCTTACTGGTACTCACAGCCGGAATATTGCAATAGTATTAGTTAACCGTTCTGCTGCGTTGTCGATAATATGTGCTTATTTTCCTTGTTCACTAAATTAATATTAATGATAGTTTGTATTGTATACGCCTGTGAGGAACTTGAGTGCGAGAGTTTTCCTAGAGGGCAGCAATCAGAATACCATTAACTAAACTAGGGTGTAAAACTCCTTATGTGTGCTCCACCCGAATAGCAGGTTCCTTCGTGCAATGCACCTTAACCTATAGAGAGGAGTCGTACAGATCCCCACTTGGCAACGCAGGTTCATAATTCTGGAGCAAAGAGCGTCAGAGAGTCAACAAAGCCTTTGGTTGAGATCCTCCACTTGGCTCCAAACCAAAGGACCCCGATGAGCTCTGGGAATAATGACGCATGGGCTTTTCCCGGGTAGCTGTAGCATAGCTTAAGTCAGCGTATAGGCTGAAGTTCACCGAAAAGAAAAGGAAATAGGTATCGTGATAAAAAATTTGCTGAATCGGTCTGGTATCTGTGTTTTAATACGCTAATATCCATACAAAGTAAACAAATTTTCGCAAGGTTTCCGCAAGTAACTTGAGCATAGCTTGCGGCAACGGATAGGCTTCAGTTCATGAAAATTGGATCACGGCAGAAAAAATATATTGTGATTTAAATTTTATATAAAAACGTCGTATCTGGCTGTTTCTCTGTTTGAACGCACTAACCTCCGAAAATACTAGACGCACTTTCGTCAGATTTGCACAGGTAACTTGAACGTAGCCTGGGGCAACGTATGGGCCTTATCTCATCAAAATCATATCACGAAAAGAAAGATATAATAATTGAAAATTTTATCCGTACTAATATTGCAAACACTAAAATTATTTTATTTGTTACGTTTTCAGTACTAACGCGCGGGAATGATTTCGATGTCATTTGGTGAGGAGACAGCTGTTCCCGGGTAAGAACATAGGCTTCTTTAGAAAGTGTGAGGAACAAGGTACTTCATGATTTGTAGAATATTACGCGAAATATAGAAAATTACTTACTCTTTGGAAAAGCTATTTTCTCTTGAACTGTTGATGTAGTATATCATAGATTTGAAAATACTTGTATTGGTCTGTATATGCGACGTGATAGCACGCAGGAAATGAACGTGAAGCTTATACCATCTTCATCGTGTTTAATCCACACTTCTGCACTATTTGCTGCAAAATATGCACTTTGTAGAATGTACTGCTACTTCAATAGCATGATTCATAGACGCACACTCCTTCCCCATTCTCGTCAGTATGATCTGCTGGTGCACTCGTTGATGCATCGTGCTGTATGACAGCTTGGGAGAGGCCAGAGTCGGGTGCACATCACAAGCTATGCTTACTAAAACAGGCAGGCACTTGCTGGTAGCTGATGTTGTTACGCCGTAGCTGACTTACAGTCATCATAATAAAGCTGAACCCAAACACCACATATCACCTTACGCAAGGACATTACTAATCCAGACAAAAAATTCGGAAATATTCTCCACCTATTTTATACCATTTAAAAATTGGAAAATTTTCCGTGCATAAATGAACACTCCTTGTAAGTACTGAGTCTTCATTATATTTTCAGAATGTGGCGCCCAACAGCTCTTATATATTAACAAAAAGGTATTACCACCTTGAGCAGCTTTCAGCTCTTCAAGAGATTTAATTTAAATTCGTATTGTTGTTATAAATAAGTACCAGATCTGAAAGTGAGTGAATTTGGAAGTCGCTTTCACAAAAAATTGTCACTTTTGTGAGACATTTATACCGTAGCAGATGATCGTCATCAAACATACTTTACCAGCCATGCTGCAACTGCTTTCTCTTGCGACCGCGACCCACTGACCAAGGTTTTGCAACCCCCGGGTGGTAGCGACCCACAGGTTGAAAGACACTGGTGTAGAGATACGCATTTAGAAATGCGACAGCAGTTTCAGACTGCCAGTTTCTGATTCTCTCAGTCTAGCAAAAGCGACTCACATTCTTAATTCACTGCAAATTCTACGAACAACGGACAGTAAGTTATTCATCTTTGAAGTATCGTAATAAATGTGACCAACAACAAGTTTATAATCATCTCATCATCAGGCATGATGTATGACTTACAATCTGAAGTAATGAAGAATTTGAGAGGAATTGCATAGCGAAAAAGGGTGCGAATCCAATAAACGTTCTAAAATAATTTTCATGCTGCAAGTAAAACGTTTTCCGAAAAACCACAAAATTCAAAAAATTTCTCTCCTTTACATACAGCACATTCTTTTAGCAGAAAGGCAGATGATTCAACCATCAGCGCTCTGCCTTCCAAGAATCAAACTTTGATGTGGACAGGGGCCGCGCGGGATTAGCCGAGCCGTCTCAGGCGCTGCAGTCATGGACCGTGCGGCTGATCCCGGCGGAGGCTCGAGTCCTCCCTCGGGCGTGGGTGTGTGTGTGTTTGTCCTTAGGATAATTTAGGTTAAGTAGTGTGTAAGCTTAGGGACTGATGACATTAGCAGTTAAGTCCCATAAGATTTCACACACATTTTTGTGGACAGGGTTCTTAGCGTGGCACGGCTAAGAAGTATGTTATAAAGATTTCACTACAAAATATTGCAGCAACGGACTCAACTACGAGTCACAGTGTGTACTAAGCTTCACAATAGCATTACTGAAACACGAAATGCATTTACATCGTGCATGTTTTTTCCTATGTTTTCCTTTTATTTGTGACACCTCAAGCAGCCTTCGAGACATACTGAATCTTTCTCACAGGATACAAGCATTATTCGCCTACAGTATTCACATCGGTTGTAAACATATTACTTTCATCGCGATGTGTTCCCATCATTCCCACGAGATGTCACATCCAACGCCGATTCATTACGGAACTCATAACGTTCATGCCTCCAGACAACTTGCCGGTCGTGCGATGCTCAAATCTCGTAAATTGTATGAAAGTATTGATATTCAGTTACTTAACGTTGTTTACTAAAAATTTGTAGCATTCTACGCAGTGGTTGACAAACAAAATACGATATGTCACTCGAGTCGTATGGCTTTACGGGCGAAGTCGGGCTGGATCACCAGTAGTGCTGCAATAAGCAGACACAGACCATTTGGCAAGTACAGCATGAGTAATAACCCTGGGACAAAGAACAGGAGTGAGAGAGATGTCGAGAAGCTAAAACGTGAAGAATCACAGATTGAATTATAAGAGAATCATAGGGTTGCTCGTGGCATATTGGCGAAATTCACGGCGAAATACTTTTCGTAAATTCATTTCTTTCTTCTTTCATATTTCAGCAGGACGGAGCCTTCTTGCCTTTTTCGTACGGGTATAAATTTCATTTTCGTTTAAACACAACTATTATACCAATTTAAAAAAATAACGCAAAAGTGTCCTTTTTAAAAGTTTCTCTTATAACTGGATATGTGACATAGCGGTTGAAATGTTAAATACTTTTTGATTCTCAGAATGTGTAAGACAGTGTGGCCCACAGATTAAGTGTTGTTACATTCTGCGTACTGAATAGTAGGTAATAGAAGAATTCTTATGTTGAAATTCAATCTCATTTGTACTCCAGGTTTATCATTAACAATAGTCAACGAAAGTATTTCGCCTACCGAGTTGGAGCAACCCTCGTGTCACGATTTATCCAGTCTTTTCTGACGGTGGGTCAAAACGGATTTCATCACAGGCAGGGCACTATACTGTACATTCTTCGGTTGTATCTTTTAACTGATTTAAACAATTCTGTTCCATCACGTGTGTTTCTGTACCAACCAATATCTGCTTCATTAGTGGGCTTTGTTTAAAAAAAAGAACTCCTTATATTCTTAAGATTCCGTACATATGTGATGGAAACGAAACTACAGACACAAAAAAAAATTGCATCACTTCGGTTCCGAGAGTTCCGGAGTCTGTACAGAAAACTGGAATAGAGATCAACATAAACACCATTTTCGCCGTTTTTATTGCTCATGAAAACCACACATTGCATGTTGTACCAGCATTCAGCGAGACCTTCAGAGGTGGTGGTCCAGATTCCTGTACACGCCGTTACCTCTCATACCCCGTAGCATGTCCTCTTACATTGATGCATGCCTGTATCCGTCGTGGCATACTATCAACAAGTTCATCAAGGCACTGTTGGTCCAGATCGTACCACTCCTTAACGGGTATTTGGCGTAGATCCCTCAGAGAGTTTGGTTGGTCATGTCGTCCATAAACATCCCATGTATGTTCGGTAGGGTACATGTCTGGAGAACATTATCTCTCACTCTAGTCGAGCGATGTCGTTATCCTGAAGGAAGTCATTCACAATATGTGCACAATTGGGGCATGAATTGTCGCATACGAAGACGAATGCCTCGATATTATGCTGCTAATTTGGTTGCACTATCGGCATTCACGATCGTACAGCCGTTACGGCGCCTTCCATGACCACCAGCGGCGCATGTCGGCGCCACATAATGCCACCTCAAAACAACAGGGGTCGGCCTGGGTGGCCGAGCGGTTCGAGGCGCTACAGTCTGGAACTGCGCGACCGCTACGGTCGCAGGTACGAATCCTGCCTTGGGCATGAATGTGTGTGATGTCCGTAGGTTAGTTAGGTTTAAGTAGTTTTAAGTTCTAGGGGACTGATGACCTTAGAAGTTAAGACCCATAGTGCTCAGAGCCATTTGAACGAAAACAACAGGGAACTTCCACCTTGCTGCACTCTCTGTCTGGACAGCATGTCTGAGGCGTTCAGCCTGACAGGGTTACCTCAAAACATGTCACTGACGATTGTCTGGTTGAAGACATATGCGACACTCATCGGTGAAGAGAACGTGATGCCAATCCTGAGTGGTCCATTCGGCTCATGGTGGGCCAATCTGTACCGCGCTTCATGGAGTCGTGGTTGCAAAGATGGACCTCACCTTGGACATCGGCAGTGACGTTGTACATCATGTAGGCTATTGCACACTATATGAGTCATAACACGAAGTCCTGTGGCTACACAAAAAGCATTATTCAACATGGTGTGAGCGTATGGGTTGCTATTCCGTTATTCTGCGCAATGGATTTATCTGAGATGTACCCTTTACCCTATGGCTCCTGCGAGATGCAATTTCCACCCCCACACTACTACAGAAGTCAGACAGACGCTCCTAACGTTCTGAAGAGAAACGCCTGAAGAACTTTCAGCAATAAATATCTTCTGGAGTCGTCCGCTGTAAGGAAATGACACAAAAATTCACAAAATTTCTTACATAACTAGTGGGATACTTGGGTACTGGAGTAGTGCTAGTTAGTGTAAGAAAAATATGAAACTAACGAAAATTATTATTTATTTTGCTAAAATTCTGAGAAATCACAATGGCACTTTTAGTTATGAATTGAACAAGCTATATCCTGGTGCTTTTCGGAATGTGAAGTTACCTCTCAAGAATGGGATTCGCTAATAAAATTTCTATACAAAGTTTAAGATTGTTACTGACTTGGCAGAATGGCTGAGAGCCGTGCATACTCAACTTGAATAACATCCGTTAGAATGTTGCTAGGTACGGTTGAGGCTGTCGTGTGTGAAATGCAGTGAAGGGTACTGTTGTGGAGGAAATATGGGACTCGCAATAGCTGTAGCGCACAGTACCGTAAGCTGCGATGACTGCTGTCTGCGCCGCTCGCTGCTGACAAATAAGATAACTCTCTTTCTATCTGGATTGACCTTCGCCAATCAAGCTCTCCCTACGCCTTGATGAAGTCAATGACTCCTATTCGCCCCTAGTCTAACTTCTGGTGTGGTACACCAGTCAGATAATCAGTCCACTGAGATGCCACTCCAAATTCGCTCGCAGGCGTTTAACTATAACTCTGTCCGTTCACACCACACAATAAGTGTGTCGGCCAACACAGTGAACAATGCTTAATTGCAAGGACTCAATATAGAGTCGCACTTCGATTCAGTCTCGACAGAGGTGCTCTCCCAGTGAAGTACTGAGGAGAGACTTGTTCTTCGCTCTTTGAGTACACGTACGAGCGCGCACGCTCTCGTTACATGTTCTCGCTCCAAGAACAACAACGGAACGGCCCCTCTCCACGCCAGACGTGAAGGGGTATATCTTTCGGTCTCTTCCATTACTCCTTCAGCTCAAGGCATCAGGAATATCGTCTGCCAATCAGCATTGCTCTTCTAAAACGGGAGAATGACATTTAGTTTAAGGCGACTAATCCGGAAACCTGTAGTATCAGCGTTTGGCATTTGCTGTCTCCCTGTGAAAATCTGTGAAAATCTGTGAAACTGCGTGCTGTGTGTAAAGAATGCATAGGCTGGCCGCGCCCACACAATATAGCAGAATTTGCTTTTAAGCCGAACATGGGATCGTTCCCCCTTTTCACTCGGGCCAACACTGTCTACTCTACAGACGGTTACCAGGCGACATAGATAGGCTGAATCATCCTCTGAAGGGACCGGTCCCCTGGCATGCGGTTTGCGTCTCCTGAACTAAAAGCAAGCCTCTGCGACCGTCGTGTCTTGAATGTGTGTGTGTACGCCAGCCTCAAGTATTTCAACCACAGTGCACTTTCTTGTTATTTACATATCGTTTACATGAATTCATAAAACATTGACTTTATCTTATCGCGTTTGGGTTCGAATGAAGCGTCTCGATGTGCAGAATATAATTGTGAGGGCGGAAAATGTAAGCAATGAAGGTCCGGAGACCACGACGTCTTACAATGGCAACGTCGCTGTCAGGCATCCTCCGAGCCATTATCCGTAGGTAACAGTCATTCACTGCCGTTGTAGCCCTTGGGCGGCCTGAGCGAGGCATGTCATCGACAGTTCCTGTCTCTATGTATCTCCTGCATTTCAGAACAACTTCGTTTTGGTTCACTGTGAGACCTGTGCACACATCCCTTGTTGAGAGCCCTTCGTGGCACAAAGTAACAATGCGGACGCGATCGAATCGCGATATTGACTGTCTAGGCATGGTTGAACTACAGACAACACGAGCCATGTACCTCCTTCCTGGTGGAATGACTGGAATTGATCGACTGTCAGACCCCCTCCATCTAATAGGTTGTTTACATCTTTGGATGGGTTTAGTGACACCTCTGAACAGTCGAAGGGACTGTGTCTGTGATAGAATATCCACAGTCGATGGCTATCTTCAGGAGTTCTTGGAACCGGGGAGCTGCAAAACTTTTTAATGGATTATAGGAGCACTTTCTTGTCCCTCTATGTGTCAGTGTGTCTGTCTGTCCGACTATTAAAAGTCCTTTGTCGCAGGAACAGGTAGATGAATAAAGTTGAATTATGTGTAACATACTAAGGCGTATGGTCCCTTGGCGGTGTAATAAACGTTAGCCTGTAGATCAGTGCAGTCAAAAGATACGGACATTTAAGTGAAATACTCTGATACCCGAAAACTCACCTATCTAAACTTATAGGGTACTTTCCGTAGGTCTAAAGTAATTAAATTTGGAAGAATCAACATTTCACTCCACGAGGAAAGGAAGAATCCGAAAACTGCGAATTGTTATCATTTTCCTGTCAACTACGTTAAAAATAATTAATTTTTTTGAGATTAAGAATTGTAAGACACGAATAGTTACTGGTTGTGAAAACTCACATTGTTTGAAACTGACATGTATAGAAACAATAGACGAGTGTGCGGTTCTCCTTAAGAGATTACGTCGAATGCGTTGAATATTATAACAGGTCGAGCAATGCACACAACTATTATCAAAGCACTAAACTGGCAACAGCAGGTTCGCTCTGGTAGTATTTAGTTTCTCATCGTTTTGTGCGTTGGTTGGTTGTGGGATGTGACCAAACAGCGATGTCATCGGTCTCGTCGGATTAGGGAAGAGTGGAGAAAGAAGGTGGCCGTGCTTTTTCAAAGGAACCATCTCGGCACCTGCCTGAAGTGATGTAGGGATATCACGGAAAACATAATTTGGGTGGCTGGACGCTTGTTTGTACAGTCGTCCTCCCGAAAGCGAGTCCTGTGTGCTAACTACTGCGCCACCTCGTTCTGTGTTTCTTACATTACTGCTTTCTATATGGTTGTGATAGTGGGAAGTAAGAACATAAACTATGTGATTAGATGCCTCTTTTTCTCGTCGTCAACTTGGTCATCCCTATCTCTGTTGATATATGGATCCACGGAGTCGTAATTAACTGCCGAAACTACAGTTGATAGAATGTTGATATCCAGCAACGCATACGTCTATAGTCAGCTATGTAGTAGACTTGAGGATTGATAATTTTGTATTAGACATAGTAATTATAGGGCTTTGTCCGTTGCTCGTGGTCTTATTTTGCCAACATCTTCCTGTGACGGGATGCAACTTTGTTGCAGACTTGAAGACAGTCAGGTGCAAGCCACTAACATGCACTTGTCAAGATGCCTTTAGAAGCACTTAAAATAGTGGAAATCTAAAAATGGAGGGACTGTGAATAAACATAAATGTCAGCGACTAGCAGAGGTTATTTTTCTTGCCTGTAAACATTCCTGTGGGACGTACGGGAAAACGTGTGCGTTAGCTAGTTGTATTGATATGATATTTGATAAACCTTATCAGTGGCGACATTGGATGTAAAATTTTGCTTCAACGATCAATTATTAGGTCAGACTGTAGACTATCTCGGCGTAAGCTAATCACAAAGAGCTGTCGGGTTTCAGCCAAGTGGCACTGTTAAAATACGTGTCCACTATCGTCACACTCATCTGCTTCGTGATGGTATGACACTCTTCTAAATGTAGGGATATTTTAACACTGCTAGCCGGCTACAAACGTGGGGGCTTTCCACGAGTAAAATATTATCATCTTAGCTGGCCTGTGTGGCCGAGCGGCTCTAGGCGCTCCAGTCTGGAATCGGGCGAACGCTACGGTCGCACGTTCGAATCATGCCCCGGGCATGGAAGTTTGTGCTGTCCTTAGGTTAGATAGGTTTAAGTAGTTCTAAGTTACGGCAAAGACTGTCACATTGCTTACTTTGGGTTTTGAGCTTGTTTTTCGTGACATCAATTTAAATCACTTCACCTGTTTTGAAGAAGGAAGGAAGGAAGGAAGGCAAGAATATAACTTCTTACAACATAGGAATGGTCTGAGACGAAGAACCAGATACGATGACACACTGATAAGAGAATGAATTGTGGAAGAAATCGTCGGCTGCTAATTTAGAGTAACTCAGGAAATACAGTGATAGCAGATTTCAGTTCAACTCATCTAAATTGGATTCTATATCTCTTAATCATTGCGATGCTAAACACTCACGCTCTCCCCAGTGCCGCAGCTCATCACTCCGTTTCAGACGAGAAAGCTGGAATTTTTATTTCAGTTGTGGGGATGAGATATAGCTGACAGTGTTTACACTCGTTTCTACATTCGAAGAAATGGCGCGTTTTTGCTGTTTACGTCAGGAGAATAAAGTTGTTACAAGTTTGTTGTGAGGCTTGCAGTAGATATGAAAGGAGAAAAAAGTTTCCAGAGGAGCGCTCGTGTATTCCAACCAGCGGCTGAATTCGGTACTGAAGCGTAAGTTTACTAGCGACAAACATTCATCTGTAGCGGAAGTTTGTCAACAGTGAATAGTTGACACAGCGTCTCCTGTGTCGCATTGCAGTAGTAAAGCCGTTTCTGTGTAAAGGCAGATACATGGTTTGTCACAATATCTGGCGAACAGCGGCTGCAAAGCGGATTCTTAGACATTCGGTACACTACAGGTACTGTAGTACAATGAACACATTTAGAGGTCCGAGCGCACAGAATAGTTCTAAGATGTAATTGGTATGAAGGCTTTTTGAGTGGTAGAATCCAACCCGTTTTCTGTGTCGCGAGTGTCCATCAGAAGCAGTGGTTCACTCCACGGGAATGTGATAGGAATACTCCAGTTATTTATGTCTGTAAACAATGCGTCGCATAGAGTGGGCGGCAGTTAGTGGCGGGTGGGTGATCGGGCTGTAGTGTACGGTAATTGTCGTAGTGGAGAGACTGTGTGGTGATTCCGGAGTACTTGCACCGAATTTATATTTGTTACTATAAGGATGGCAGGAGAAATGTTACTGTAATGTTTGAATGCCTTAGTGATAGTTTACTGTTTCATTCCGTCACCGCTACATATCCGCCTGCCGTTGTAGCCATGCGGTTCTAGGCACTTCAGTCCGGAAACCGCGCTGCTGCTACGGTCGCAGGTTCGAATCCTGCCTCGGGCATGGATGCGTGTGCTGTCCTTAGGTTAGTTAGGTTTAAGTAGTTCTAAGTCTAGGGGACTGATGATCTCAGATGTTAAGTCCCATAGTGCTCACAACCATTTGAACCATTTTGGCTACATATCCAGATGTAGTCTTGGAAATTGACATGAAATTCATTGAGCTCATAAGGTGAGTGGTAGGCAAGTTGCTGCGCGATTACGGTTCTGGGAAAGTCTACCGCAGGTATGAAGTGTACTGCGTTTGGCGCTCTTCTCAGAACTATTCTTTAGGACACCTCGAGCCCTAGTGTTTGCGAACTGCACCAGGATGGATTAAAGGAATACCTCGAAACAATTCAGAGGCGTTCTAATAGTTCAATTATTTGTCGGTCTCAATAGTAGAGGTGAAATATTGGTTGTGCTTAGGAAGGAATACTTACAGGAAAGAGAAAGTTGTTTTTTGGAAAACGCTACTGACAAAATCTGAAAGCGGAAGACTGCTTATTCAGTCGGCTGCAAATGATGGTTCTCCAAATTTCTTCTTTGAAAACGGCCGTAAGAGCAAATTGAAAGCAACGGTGCTGTAGGGCTGATACAGAGGCATACAAGCGATTATTTTTCCATCGCTTCAGTTCCTAATGTAATAAAAAAGGGAAAGACTTAACTTCGCAAAAATTTACTTCACTGATGCAAAACACTTGACAGGACCAAAACTAACTCTCAGTGCCATACAAGTGTGTCAATTAAAACAATTCCAATCCACAGGTTCCTAAAGAGATTTCAGAGAGCTTTGACTGTCAAACACGTGCCGCTACTGTAAAACCGAACCCAAATATTCCCACAAGGTAAGGACGTTAATACCGCTCCCACGGTAATAGGATCTGGTTGTAAAGAACAAACACTAGTCCGTCTTGCCCTCTGGAACGAAGGAAGGGTGTTTTAGGTTATAACATTCCGTCGACGACGAGATCAACAGAAACATAGAAAATGAACGAATACAGGTAGGTGAATGGGACAGGTGACGTCATAAATATAAACAAAATGAGACAATGTCGCTATAGACTATACTGTTCAAGTCATACTCCGCAAAAATATTTCGGTACTAGCCCGAAGTGATTCACGCATATCAAACCTGTAGTAGGAACAAATGAAAAGTTGAAGCGTAATGTGATCACGACTCTGCCATGATACAAATTAGAGAAATGACCTTCCATTTTTAACCAACAGTATTGTGGAGCTGTAGACGGGCTCTTAATGAATGCAGACTGACAAAAGTTTAACTCACTAGTGCAACCCCAGACACATGGTGTCACATCTGGATCAGGTAACCCAGCTGTCAAAACATGGCAGTGGAATCGTTACTACTAGCGGAACGGGATGCTTCATAAGTGAATGGCAGTCGCGACCAACTGTAGCAGTGAAAAGTAGAACGTGTGTTAAATGCTACATGCGTTTACTTCTAGGTGTTAATCGCCTTAGTTTAGCAACTGAGTTGAAATCTACATAAGCTAAGCTGACGCGAGTTCAATTCATATTCGGGACACTTCAGCACAAATCTGACCTACTTTTACGATGTCCCCGGGCGTGTAGCGTATTTCACACGACCACCTCCAGAGCCGGTTAATGGTGTAACGTTCTGTCTCTTGTAAGTCGTCATGGAGCTGCAAACGTAGAGAAGTAGTTACACTCTTTATACGGCTTTTTAGGATGATCAGTGATCTCATCGTCGACGGAACATTCAGCCCATAATTTTTTACTTCTTTTCGAATCTGAATGCTCTATCTGGTAATTGGAAACAGCAGCCCATAGAAGAGGTAGTTGCAAAGTTTTATCTGTCACCTCAGAAGAAAGTTATTTAATTAAGTTTATACGTATTTTAAACAACGTGTCTGAAGTACTCGTTCACAATGAAATATCCTCGCTTAAGTAGTGTAACATCCCGTACAGGGACCGAAAGAAATGGGGCAACACATCTCCATTCTGAATAACATCCAGATTGTACCTGGCGAATTATCTATACGTGTTATTACGATCGATGCGCCCCAATTTTTACTAAGAAAGGTATGCTTTAATAGCATTAGCGCCCGTGTTGTGTAAGCCACACATGTACTACAGCTGCCATTATTTTAGGCCTTATCTTTGTTGCAGTTTCGGGTAAAGTGTTACACTTCCGTGAAATATTTACTTGACAGAACTATTATTAACTTATCCCACTGCACTACAACAATATGCTGGTATCATAAATAGTAGCAAAGAAAGGTGGAAAATACAAAAAATACACTTTTATTTGTCCTGTTTCAAATTTTCAAATTATACACGAAACTCATGCGTGTCGAACGAAACTAGGAAGGAATGTGCTTGAACTTTACACACGTGAAAACTGTTATAACTTTTAAATAAAACAGATTTCATTAATACTCCATAACGTTGTTCTTCATGTCTACGTATGAGCAGCTCTCTGCCGCTAGAGTGCTCTGAACTGTAGCGTGTAAAGTGGCGGTGTGTAACGGAACAATGTGGGTGCTTGAGAAACAACGTACTGTAATCGGGCTATGAATTCGCGGCATTCGTCCACACATGGAGCGTTCTCTCCTTCAACATAACAATGCCAGACCACACACGAATGCTGCGACGTCAGTGCCTCTGATTGGCTGTCAACGATCACTTTCCACACAGTCCCGTCTTGGCCCCATCCGATTTTCATCTCTTTCCAGAACTAAAAGCACACCTTCAAGGTCTTCACTTTTATAGTCTTGAAGAGGTCCAAGAAGAGACGAGGTTATCGCCCCGTCAACAAAGTCAAACGTACTATAGTGACTATATCAACGAACTGGCCTGTCTTTGTGAGAAATTTGTTCAACGTCAGGGTCACTATGTTCAAAAGCAGATATATAGACATGAAGAAAGTAGATGTGGATTGTTATTGACGTTTGTTGTGTTTAAAAAGGTCTAAGAGTTGCCGCAGAAGAAATTCTGAGGCTTTATTTCTGAGCACGCCCTCGTAATTTGGCGTTTTCTGTGTGGCTTCAACAACAGAGTCCTTTACGTCTGCAAGGATCGATGGAAAGGAATCCTTTCTCTGTAATACCTTCTGTCATCATTCATGCTGAGGCCTGCTCACACAGATTGCTTCGTTAGGTTAAACCAATTAAAAAATACGACATAATAATTGGCTTTGTGTCCGTCTGAAAACAAAGAAACGAGGAAAGTAAATCAAATTTCAGCATTGTCCTTGCGACTCTGTAGGAAGCTATGGCTCTACATAGTGGGCGGCGAAATTAAACTACAAATAAGCAAAGAATAACAGACTCACTTCGTTTATTGTTTAAAGCTTAGGAGAGAAGAAACAAGCAGAGGTAATACATCTACCCAGTGACTCTTGCGTCAAATACCTTGCGCACCAACGCACCAACGGTTTATTTCCTACAAATTAGAGTAGAAAAATTTCAGCGAGTGTCAATTCATGTTTAATGGCAGGGTGTAGGGATGAAAGAAGGGAAGCTGAAATAGTTTCGTTTTTGCTGCACTGAACTAACTCATATTATCGCCGCAGCTTATATTATACCCTTGTGATACGCATTGTCGCAATACGTATTAGAAAATATTAATCTTTCTACTTACTACTTCTTATTATTCCTGTGTTCAAGGGATCAAATTTCGAAATTATATGATCATATCAAGAAGATACAGAACATGAAAGGAGAACGATTATACTAATGGTCCAAAAGTAAGAGGGAAAATAACTTAAGCAACAGATATCAAATATACGAAACGGTGATCAGACTGAGCACACAACACACATTATCAACCTTTTTATTATCTTTGAACTGATTGTCCATAGTACTAAGCGCACTCCTGAAGTTTTAATTATAATATAAAAAAGAAAACTTGCGACCAGGAAATCTTTTTATGGCTTTAGTTTTTGAAATGGGCATAGACCAAGGTGGTTCACGAATGGTAGGACCACGCCCTCAAATAAACGTCATTCTCGCAATAAAAGAAAATAACTTGGCACTGCGCACAACATTGAATAACAATACAATCAATTTGCAGCAGAAGCCAAGTAAATTAGATTTTACAGTGCAAATGTGGGTGGGACTGAAACCCGGCACCAGTTCATAATACTCGACACATGGTACTACAGTATCTGGCCTAATATTGTAGTGGCTGGCCTTCTAAAATATGAAATAGAAATTCCTTAACGCGGAATAACCAGTTCACTAAGAGGGCACCTCTTTCAAGATCTCTTAATTTACACATTACCTTGCCTTCAGTCAGAAATATTTTAGAACACTCATTCAAGTTACTAATTAATAATTTAAACTCCAAGAATAAAACAAAGAAGTTGTACAGGTGCGAGGAGAGGAAGGTTATTGCGTCCCGCTACTGACGACAATAAACAGGTCGTCTAGCGGTCAGGATTTATCATGTAGGCTTCCGGGACTCACGTTAAGTTATAGGAGAAGAAACTAGGTCAAACAAAGAAAATATATGTCAGTGTACGGGATATAAGAGGCGCCCCTAGGGTAGGCAGTTACAAGATATATACCAGTCTGTAGAGTGTAATTCTGAATGTCTGGTAAAGAGGAGCACCAACTCAGTTTTACTAATTACGAACTTATATTCTTCTCAAAACACAAAAAAGGAGATAGCCACTGCCTTCATCATACATATCTAATTACGGTTAATCTCAGCAAAGGCTTTCTTCATTTTCCATTATCGTCACACGTTAATCCATCACTGCATCCAACACTGCAATCCAAGGTTAGGCCGGCGCAGTAGACGCGAAACCAAATATCGGCACTAGAAACGTCACTGATCACTTTCATAGTGATACTTCTTCACTTTCCCGGTATTAAACTATTACATAGGGGTCTAACCACGGCGATGGCGACACCCTTCTCCGTTAAAGACCTTATTTCAACAATGGCCTTCACACACACACTACACCCGCCAACCACACTGGCGCATCTCCACACTCGATCTCTCAACACGTCACAATCGATTGTTCGCCCTATCGATCTGTGCCAAGTGCAAAGTTATAGTAGGGGCCTATGGACCCCTTACAATGGGGAGCAGGACCAGAGGCTCTGCTTCCCAAGAAAGACGTCTGTTCTACTAGGCGTCTGAATCACACGTGAGCAACTGGGTTCTGTCTTGAAGAGCCGTCTAGCTTCCATAGAAGTGACCTGTCTCATACGCATACTATTGGCTCAACCTTCGCTAGCTATTTCGGCAGACGGTTGAAGGCTTCTCTTATCAGTAGGCTGAACTGTACTGCCTGGGTTCTGAAAGGCAGGCACTTGTATCTCCTAGGTGCAGCCGCAGTTACTCTGGGAGAAAACGTGTAAAGACATTGAAACGTCTCCTTAGAACATTAATACACGACTGTGCTTAAACTGACACAATATTTTTAGCGCAACGCAATCTGACTTTCAGAAATCCCTACAAAAGAATGGCCCTGACTAACATTAAGCTATACCTTTCACAAATCACTTACCTCACAAAAATCTTCATTACTCGAACTACTCCAATGCAGCGAGCGCCACTACTGCCAGCTAAATAAAAGATTCAAACTACGGAAGGCACTAACTACTGATAGGCATAGTTAGCAAATGAAAGATTTTGATAGAGAACAAACAATGTATTTACCTCAATAGTGTTCAAAAGTCATAATGTATATAGCAGTTCATGATGTCCAGTATTACAAATTTCAAAACTCCGCCATCTCTCTCCTCACATCCACCACTGCTGGCGGCTCACCTCCAACTGCACAACGCTACGCGCTGTTCACGTCCAGCTGCCCAACACTACAATGGCAGACAACAATGCAAACTAACCACAGACTGCACACAGCACAGCCAGTGATTTTCATACAGATGCTACGTGGCGGCGGCGTTACCAATATAAGAACCTAATCAGCCTACTTACAACTTGACTGGGGACTTCCAAAAACCTTTTTAAAAACTAGTTCCCTTAATATTTCCTTGAGTGGCTGCCACTTTTTACAAACTTAAAGCAACAGTGCCTGCATGTTACGACAGTAGCTGTTAATTCTTAACCAGGCAACCAGCAATAACAAGTGCTTGAATAACATAAATCTCAAAAGTCTAAACAAGGATGATTAAATTGCAGCACGGATAATTTGAACAGTGTCTGTATCAGAAGGTAATATTTTAAATAATTTACACCCATACATATCAAGTCGAAACACTACTAGTTGTAACTTAGGGGAATGGCTGATGGATAGTTAAACAGAGAGACCTTTCAAGTCTGGTACAACGATAGTACAGCTAGCATGAAACTTGCGATAACGGTGCAGAAGAGAGGAGCCTATTAAAATACAATTAAACAAAGAAAAGCGTCAAATAACAGAACATGCCAAAATCACATCACCAAAAGTAGGGGCCAAATGCACACAGTAAGCAATGTCACAGCAGCTCTGTCAACTTGTTCTCACCATATACCCCAGGACACAAACTGATAAATGGCCAGTTTGAAACATTAGACAGATGGTTCAAAAATGGCTCTGAGCACTATGCGACTTAACTTCTGAAGTCATCAGTCGCCTAGAACTTAGAAATAATTAAACCTAACTAACCTAAGGACATCATACACATCCATGCTCGAGGCAGGATTCGAACCTGCGAACGTAGCGGTCGCTCGGTTCCAGACTGTAGCGCCTAGAACCGCACGGCCACTCCGGCCGGCGATCAGACAGATCATCTAACTCCAACCTTCAATGAGAAGAATGTATAACTGGTGGAAACCATTTAACACGACCAATAGTCCACTGCTGTCAAGCCTGTCGTCAAATACCTCTACTGGCCATTAAAAGTGCTACACCACGAAGATGACGTGCTACAGACGCGAAACTTAACCGACACGAAGAAGATGCTGTGATATGCAAATGATTAGCTTTTCAGAGCATTCACACAAGGTTGCCACCGGTGGCGACACCTACAACGTGCTGACATGAGGAAGTTTCTAACCGATTTCTCATACACAGACAGCAGTTGACCGGCGTTGCGGGTGAAATGTTGTTGTGATGCCCCGTGTAAGGAGGAGAAATGAGTACCATCACGTTTCCGACTTTGATAAAGGTCGGATTGTAGCCTATCGCGATTGCGGTTTATCGTATCGCGACATTGCTGCTCGCGTTGGTCGAGATCCAATGACTGTCAGCAGGTTATGGAATCGGTGGGTTCAGGAGGGTAATACGGAACGCCCTGCTGGATCCCAACGACCTCGTATAGCTATCAGTCGAGATGGCAGGCATCTTATCCGCATGGCTGTAACGGATCGTGCAGCCACGTCTCAGTCCCTGAGTCAACAGATGGGGGCCTTTGCAAGACAACAACCATCTGCACGAACAGTTCGACGACGTTCGCAGCAGCATGGACTATCAGCTCGGAGACCATGGCTGCGGTAACCCTTGACGCTGCATCACAGACAGGAGCGCTTGCGATGGTGTACTCAACAACAAACCTGGGTGCACGTATGGCAAAACGTCATTTTTTGGATGAATCCAGGTTCTCTTTACAGCATCATGATGGTCGCATCCGTGTTTGGCGACATCGCGGTGAACGCACATTGGAAGCGTGTATTCGTCATCGCCATACCGCCGTATCACCCGGCGTGATGGTATGGGGTGCCATTGGTTACGTGTCTTGGTCACCTGTTGTTCGCATTGACGGCACTTTGAACAGTGGACGCTACATTTTAGATGTGTTACGACTCGTGCCTCTACCATTCATTCGATCCCTGCGAAACCCTACATTTCAGCAGGATAATGCACGACCGCATGTTGCAGGTCCTGTACGGGCCTTTCTGGATACAGAAAATGTTCGATTGCTGCCCTGGCCAGCACAGTCTCCAGATCTCTCACCAACTGAAAACGTCTGGTCAATGGTGGCCGAGCAACTGGCTCGTCACAATACGCCAGTCACTACTCTTGACGAACTGTGGTATCGTGTTGAAGCTGCATGGGCAGCTGTACCTGTACACGCCATCCAAGCTCTGTTTGACTCAATGCCCAGGCGTATGAAGGCTGTTATTATGACCAAAGGTTGTTGTTCTGGGTACTGATTTCCCATGATCTATGCACCCAAATTACGTGAAAATGTAATCACATGTCAGTTCTAGTATAATACATTTTTCCAATGAATATCGGTTTATCTTCTGCACTTTTTCTTGCTGTAGCAATTTTAATGGCCAGTAGTGTATATGTCGTGCAGCTGGATATCCCAAAACGTACACCACTATGTTTCTTAGCCATCCATATGATCGTGCATTTTAACTGTATAGTTCCACAAGCTGCGTTTCAGCCCTTGAAATGCAGAAAACGAATTACCACATGACACTCCTCTCTGTCAATGATTTTCGGATCTTCTGTTGGCTTGGTAGAGTATTGTGACGTTGGAATTTAAAGTTGTACCAGGAGATGATGTGGAAGAGATAGGGGATACAATATTAGAGTCAGAATTTAAACAGCTTTGGAAAATTTAAGCCGAGGGATATATAACATTCCAATGATCTTCTGAATTCATTATTCAATTTCTAGAATCTTTGAGACAGGTGACACAGGATCAAATTATCAGAGACACCATGCCATAAGATAGCATAGGCAGGTAAGCGCGACAACTATCGCAAAATCAGCTTAACACCTCCTGCATCCACGCTGCTGGCAGAAAAAGCATACAAAAAAATAATAAAAAAACTGACGATCTGTCATCACATGATGGTCAGTTTGGTGTTAGGAAAAGCAAGGACACAGAGACGCAGTTCCGACATTGCTCTTGATAGCAGAAGCAAGTCGGAAGAAAAATCAAGACTCCCTCATATGATTTGTGGACCAAGAAAAAGCGCTCGACAACGCAAAATGTTGCAAGATGTTCGAAACTCAGATAGACGTGGAGTAAGTTATAAGGGAAGTCGGGTAACGACGTACAAATCCAAGAGTGAACAACAAGATTAGAAGTGGTCAGATTACAAAGGGTGTGAGACAAGGATACAGTTTTTCTTCCCTACTGTTTACTTTAGACATCGAAGAAACAGTACGGAGGTAAAAGTGAGATTCAAGAGTTGGATTAAAATTTGGGATGAAAGGACGGTGAAAGAACAGTGAAAGTGAAGAGATTTAGAGGAGCAGTTAAGTGGAATGTATAATCTAACGAGAACAGAATAGCTACTGAGAGTAAACCAGAGAAAGACAAAAGCAATCAAAAACAGCAGAAATGAGAGCCGCGACAAATTTATCATCGGGGTTGGTCTCACGAATAGATGAAGCTAAGAATCTACAAAATAAAATACCGTATGAAGGACGGAACAAGGATATAAAAGCAGACTAGGAGAGGCACAGAGGACTTTTCTTCTCAGAGAAATATACTGGTATCAAACATATCCCTTAACATGGGAAAGAAGTTTCTGAAAATTTATGTTTGTAGCGCAGAATTGTATGGCAGTGAATCATGGATAGTGGAAAAACCGGAGCAGAAGAGAGCCGAAGCGTCTGAGATATTTTGCTGCAGGAGAGTGCTGAATATGAGGTGCACGCCGGCCGGTGTGGCAGAGTGGGTCTAGGCGCTACAGTCTGGAACCGCGCGACCGCTACGGTCGCAGATTCGAATCCTGCCTCGGGCATGGATGTGTGTGATGTCCTTAGGTTAGTTAGGTTTAAGTAGTTCTAAGTTCTAGGGGACTGATGACCTTAGAAGTTAAGTCCCATAGTGCTCACAGCTATTTGAACAATTTTTATGAGGTGCACTGACAAGATAAGGAAAATGAGGTTCTACGAAGAATCTGCGAAAGTACAGGCCAATAGGACATAAGTTAAGATATGAAACGCTAACATCGGTGGTACTAGAGGGAACTGTGGATAACAAAAAGTGTAGGTAATAATTCATGCCCTGCTACCTTGGATACTAGTCCTATCCTGATATGATGAGATTTTCTCGGGGGAACAATTTACGGCAGGCCGCGACTGATGATTCAAAAAGTAAAGGAAAAAAAAATTGATTCTAAGAAAATGCGTTTTTCTTGGTGTAATATTGTTATTTATTACACTATACGTGAGACGTTTTATCTCTTACAGATCTATTCAAACGGTTTTACGAAATATTTATAGATTTAATTACGTTTAGACATCGTAATTTGTTGCTGTTGTTGTTGTGGTCTTCAGTCCGAAGTCTGATTTTATGCAGAACTCCGTACTAGTGTACCTTCTGCGAGGCTCTTCATCACGGGAAAACTACTGCAATTTGCGTATTTCTAAATCAGCTTACTGTATTCGTCTCATCTCTTGGACTCTCTCTACGATATTTATCACATACACTTCCCTCCATTGCTTAATTGGTGACCCCTCAAGGTCTCAGAATGTGTCCCATCAGCCGATCCCTCCTTTTGATCAAGTTGTGCCACAAATTTATTGTGTTCCCAATTCTATTTATTATTTCCTCATTAGTAACGTGTTCGACTCATCTAATCTTCTGCATTTTTCTGATAGCACCATATTTTGAAAGCTATCCTCTTATTCTATAAACTATTTACCGCCCATGTTTCACTTCCATACATGGGTACACTCCAGACAAATACCTTCAGAAAAGGCTTCCTAACACTTAAATTTGTATTCGATGTTAATAGATTTCTCTTCTTCAAGTATTATTTCCTTGTCGTTGCTAGTCTACATTTTATATCCTCTCTACTTCGGCTATATTGGTCATACCGTAGAGCTGCACGTCCTCGGGAAAAATTGCAGCTGTAATTTCCCCTTGCTTTCACCCGTTCGCAATACCAACACAATGGGGCCGTTTTGGTGATGTTACAAGGCCCGGTCAGTCAATCATCCAGACTGCTGCCCCTGCAGCTACAGGAAAGTTTCCTGCACCTCTTCAGGAACCACAGGTTTGTTTGAGCATTCAACAGATACTCCTCCGTCGTTGTTGTACCTACGGAACGGCTATCTATGCGGTTGAGGCACGCAAGCCACAACACCGACTGCTAGGTCCATAGATCAAGGGGGAGAGGTACGTAAACTCGTATCCCCTCCTCCCCTTATGAATTTTGTTTATTCTCCCACGTGCATCCGGTTTAGGAACACATGCATGGAAACTCTGGTCTTCTGGTTTCATCACGCTTTCTTCTATGTACCCTGTGTGATTTAAAGACTTCTCTCTCTCTCTGTGAGTGTGTGTGTGTGTGTGTGTGTGTGTGTGCGTGCGTGTGTGTGTGTCTGTGTACGTACGTGGTAACGACGAGTAGCCCCAGCGGGGAAGGCTTACATAAAGTACGTTTGCCTTGCAGCTAGTCGCTGAACCGTCGTATTTATTTATTTACTTATTTACACGTCAAGTTTCTGAGGACCAAATTGAGAAATTGAGGAGCAAATCTCCAAGGTCATGGAACGTCTCAGCACATGGAATTATAACATAGAAGTAACAACAGATAAAAATAAAATGTTCCATATCATAGGAACAGCAAATCTAAATGCTTTTTCCTCCTTTTTGGACCATTTTCTCCGATCTTCCACTCATACGTAACCTAGCTTATGCCGCGCCCAACATTTATCTTGAGGACCAAGTTTAGATCCAAAGTACGATAGATAAACCTTTTCACAAAGTCTGTAATGTTTCTTTAGCGTTTATATAACCACAAAATCACCACAAATAAGGCAAAAACTGTCGGCAAAGTTTTTACGACCACGATTAGACTTTGTACTGAGCACATGCACGGGAAACGGAAAAGTGAGGTTAGGTTGACAGTAAACAGAACACTATGTGTTAACACAATAATAGAATCGACCTTTTCTGCCAGTAAATGCTTTTCAGCAGTGCTACCAACTTCATCTACATTCATTACACCTCGTTTTTAAATTATTTTAACTATATAAAATTTGTTAAATTCTTTTAAAAAGTCGCTTAATTTAATAAATTTAACTGTAAAATATGAAGAAATGGTGGGTGATACAGTTTTTTAAGTATTATATTTGGCTTTCCCATCCTAAAAAACATAAAAACGAGGTACTTAAGGCAAAAAAATTTTTACAGTGCGCGTAATTGAAAAAATTGGTAGTAGTTGCGTAAATATGCCATGATGAAGCATTAATTATCACACTATTAATAGGCTGAAAAGAAATAACATTCACAACATGGCAAAAAATATGTGATCTATCAAACTAAATGTTAATTACTATACACTGAAGGGCCAAAGAAATTGGTACACATGCCAAATATCGTGCAGGTCCTGCGTGGGCACGCAGAAGTACTGCAACACAAAGTGGCATGGACTCGACTAATGCCTCAAGTAGTACTGGATGAATTGATACCACGAATCCTGCAGGGCTGTCCATAAACGTGTAAGAGTGGGAGGGGGCGGAGGTCTCTTCTGAATAGCACGTTGGAAGGATCCCAGATATGCTCAATAACGATGACGTCTGGGGAGTTTGGTGGTCAGTGGAAGTATTTAAACTCAGAAGAGTGTTTCTGGAGCCACTCCGTAGCAGTCCTGGACGTCTGGGGTATTGCATTGCCCTGCTGGAATTGTCAAGGTCCGTCGGAATTTACAATAGACATGAATGAAAGCAGGTGATCAGACAGGATGCTTATGTACCTGTCACCTGTCACAGTCGCATCTAGACGTATCAGGGGTTCCACATGACTCCAGCAGCACACTCCCCGCACCATTACAGAGCCTACAACAGCTTGAACAGTTCTCCGCTGACATGCAGGGTCCATGGATTCATGAGGTAGTCTGTATACCCGTACACGTCCATTAGCTCGATACAGTTCGAAACGAGACTTGTCCGACCATGCAGATTGTTTCCAGTCATCAACAGTCCGATGTCGGTTCTGACGAGCCCAGGCGAGTCGTAAACCTTTGTGTCGTGGAGTCATCAATGGTACATGAATGGGCCTTTGGCTGCGAAAGCCCATATTGTTGAGGTTTCGTTGAACGGTTTATTTACACATCAAGTTCCGTAGGACCAAATTGAGAAGCAAATCTCCAAGGTCATGGAACGTGTCAGTACATGAAAATTCAACATAAAAGGTATAACCGGTAAAAATAAAAAGTTTATAACCCGAAAAAAGTCGACCATATGTTTAAGTGAACAAAATCAATAATACAACAAGAATCAGCTTAATTTTTCAAGGAGCTCCTCGACAGAATACAAGGAGTGATTCACGAGGATACTCTTCAGATTAGACTTGAGAGTGCGTTGATTACTGCTAAGATTTTTTTAATCTGAGTGGGAGCTTTTTGAAATAGTATGCAGCAGCATACTGCACACCATTATGCATGAGAGTTAAGGAAGTCCGATCCAAATGCAGGTTTGATTTGTGCCGTGTATTAACTGAGTGAAATTTGCTTATTCTTTGGAATACGATAAAGCTAATATTGTTAACAAGAAATGACAGTAAGGTATATATATATTGAGAGGCCAATGTCAAAATACTCAGACTCGTGAACAGGGGTCGACAAGAGTTTCGTAAAATTACACCACCTATGGCCCGAACCGCCCGTTTCTGAGTTACCCCAAAATAAAATACCATACGACATAAGGGATTGAAAATATGCAAAGTAGACAAGTTGGCACACTCACACTTGATGCTCCAGCACTGAAATCTGCAGCAGTTTGCGGAAGGGTTGCACCCCTGTCACGTTGAACGTTTCTCTTCAGTTGTCGTTGGTCCCGTTCTTGCCGGATATTTTTCCGGCCAAGCGATGTCGAAGATTTGATGTTTTACCGGAATTGTATATTTAAGGTACACTCGTGAAATGGTCGTACGGGAAAATCCCCACTACATCTCTACCTCGGAAATGCTATGTCCCATCGGCCGTGCGCCGGCTATAACATCATGTGCAAACTGATTTAAATCTTGACAACCTTCCATTGTAGCATTCCTCTAACAGCGTCGCCAGACACTTGTTGTTATATATAGGCGTTGCCGACCGCAGCACCGTATTCTGCCTGTTTACAAATCTCTGTATTTGAATACGCATGCCTATACGAGTTTCTTTGGCGCTTCAGAGTAGAAATTATATTATAAGAACAACCAGTTCTTGTATCTCACAAGCAGTGGACGCATTGCACATAATTACTGTACTTGGAGTGCTATAGTTTTGTCAGAAGACACAAAAGTACGTAAGCATGTCTTCAGCATGATATAGGTCACAAAAAAGTTAAGAAATTTCTCATCACCTACATGCCACTGCATAAACTTGAGTTAGGGAAAACCTGAACTGCCACGATGTAAAGGCACTTGCATTATCACTGAGGAGGGTTTTAGGTGATCTAAAATAAGATATAATCCAACCCAAACGGAAAATGAGAAAACCCTTTAACATGCCCTGGATTGGCACCAGTTAAGTAAAAAGTGGAATGGCGTCCACTACACCAAGAATGTAACTACTCCCCAGTTTAGTGCTAGAAAGTGGCCCTACATAGTCTATAAACAGTTTGTCCACGGGCCTCTCTTTGCTTCTGGACCGTAAAAGACCTCGATGGGTGATGGAATAAGATTTAGGTATCTCACACTGCTGACGCTGTCCAAGTAGTTTTCTGATCTCAGAATTTAAACAGTTCCAAGTAAGACGTTGCTTAATCTTCGTAACTGTGTTAAAGACTCCTAAATGTCCCACACATGGGCAAGAACGGAGAAAGTGGAAAACTGTGGGGACACGGTCCACAGGAAGACAGACATCAAGCTCCTTATCCTACTTAGTACATTAACGTTCTGTACCATTAACCGAATAATACACCTTGAACAAATTAACCTTACGGAACAGTGTCACACAAAGTTTTTAAAAATGGTAGGAATCTCTGTGAGAATGGCACTACTTAAGAAAAAAATCCCCTTCGCCCTGCAATGGCTCGTCCACCTCTTCATACTGATTAAAAACTCGATGCAGTAAATCTGTAATTTGTCTGCCACTCCCTTTTATGTGACTGACCTAAAAACGGAAAGCATAAATACGCACTGTCCTGCGAGATATCCATCTTGTTTCACGAGGACGGGCCAAATTCGAACTGAGGGTCTGGTTGTCTGTCAGCAATTGAAGTTTTCTGTGCTTCACAGAGAATTTTTTTCAAGTTAAAGCGACGAGCCACTGCCTCCGGCTTATTCATTGAATATTTAAACTTCCCGTTAGGAAGAGCTCCCGATGCGTACACAATCGGCCGACGGTCTCCCTGGTCATCTTGCAAGAGAACTGCGGTAGCAGCTGAACTGGAAGTTTCAGTCTGCAAAACGGATCCACACTGAAAATCGGATATATCATGAACAGGAGCGTTACTGAGGGCCAATTTTCAGGAATAACCCCAGACAAAAGGCTCTCCTTTGCGCTACAGTTGAGTAAGGGGTGAAGCGAGCTAACCCCAAAAGAAATTTATAGACAAAACTTTTACCGTGTAAGTGGAAGTTGCTAATCATTTTAACTACCGGTGGTGGAAAATCATAAATTGCCCCAGACGAAAGATTCGCTTTTGCACTGGAGTTGATCCATGGACGCTGCCAAGGCGAACAAACCACAAAATAATTAAAAAACTATTTACTGTGTCAATGAAATGTGCTACCCAGTTTTTTACGATGGAAGAAAATCATAAATAGCTGAGCTGCATTCATTGTGAGTCTTCATTCCTTGAGCACACACAAGATGACCAAGAAAGATATTTCCGACCAGCTACATTGACCTTGCAAGGTTTTACAGTCAGTCCTGCGATCCTGAGGTGGTTTAAAACCTCACGGCGATGGTTCAGACGTTAGGAGGAAACTGCCTGTAAATAACGACATCGTCTAAGTAGTTACAGATGCGCTGGATTTT
This sequence comes from Schistocerca cancellata, assembly GCF_023864275.1. Lineage (NCBI taxonomy): Eukaryota > Metazoa > Arthropoda > Insecta > Orthoptera > Acrididae > Schistocerca > Schistocerca cancellata. The sequence goes on from NC_064630.1 coordinate 711,708,335, forward strand.
AAGTTCACCAAGCACACTCTCGATCAAATGGGATAATACAGCTGCACCGGTAGACAGACCGAAATAATTATAATCGTTACAGAAAGGACATACCGCAAAACAAATTTTTGCCTGAGGGCGCCGTAATCACCTATCAGCCAACGACGTTCTAGAGCGATTTAGAAAACGATGATTTTCGACTTCTAGATGTAGATAATCGAACAATTCTTCCAATAAATACAGGCTGGCACTAGAAACATGGCAGATACATTTGGGGATACAGAGTTCCTAATAACCACTTCTTCAAACAATTTGTTAATTATTATTCTAAACTTTTATGGGGTGACAAATGGTAGGGGGAATGCCTGACAGTGAGTTTGTCGGTCAGCTGTATTTCATATTTAGTTTAAATAATAAGCCAAAATGTCGGCGAACTGGCCGATCAAATGCAATAGTTGATCAGCCTCATCACGACGTAGATGTCCGACTGCTAACTGAGATTCACTGTCGCTAAGGTTACTCGCTTGAAGAATGGAAGAATGCAGACACTAGATATGATTTTCCTCGGGTCCTAATTTTAAAGGATAATGTAATAGTAAAATAATCAAGAAGATATTGAATTACAGAGAAAAACATCATTCGCCGAAAGAATACTAACTGCAAGGTGTTTTTTACAACAAACATCTTGATGGGCCAGTAGAACTCCCAACTTGTTCTAAACAACGTTCTCCCAAATAAAGACAAATTGGTTCGCTAATGGTGTGTGATTCTCGGGAACATGCTGCAATTGACAGAACGTACAAATATTTTTGTACTTGAGGTACCAAACCTACGACATTAGTGTTTCACTACTTTATCAGTCCAAAAGACCGCGAAAAAGTTCATGGTTAACTGTAAGACAAACCCTAGGCAAGGAAGATTTCTCATGTCCCCTTATCCATTGCAACCCATGGATGACCGATTCCTTTGACTACTCCGCTTTCGAAACCGTATGCTGTTCTCACGTTTCTGCCGTCCTTTTTCGCTTTCGCGTGCAAAATGGTCGGGCTTGTTACATCGAAAGCAATTTCCTATTTCCTGTATCCAAGTATTCTCAGTAAGCCTCAGAGAACTTACATGTTTGCTACTGAATACTACCCTCAAGCGATCATCATGTCTCAAACTGAGAGTCATGTTGTCAATTATTTCCCTTTCTATATCATCAACGCAAAAAATAACTTGAGCCTTCTTCATATGTTTAACATAGTCAAAGAAAGGTTATCGTCGGCCTTGCACCTTAAAATAATTCTCGTCAATCGAATAATTTTTCAAACTCTCAGACAAATTTGGTTGAAAATTTCTGCTTCTTAAATCCCTCAAGAGATCTTCTCCCGAGATTACCTGTTCTATAATGCCTCGTAAATAGCCCTTGCTCAACGATAACAAAATTTGAATGATGAAAAAAATGGCTCTGAGCACTATGGGACTTAACGTCTGTGGTCATCAGCCCCCCGGAACTTACAACTACTTAAACCTAACTAACCTAAGGACATCACACACAACCATGCCCGAGGCAGGATTCGAACCTGCGACCGTAGCGGTCGCTCGGTTCCAGACTGCAGCGCCTAGAACCGCACGGCCACCACGGCGGGCCCTGAATGATGAAAACCTGAAATCCCCGAAGCAAGGTAATAATCCGCTGCATATCAACTCACAAATACAGAAAATGCGCAAGGTGAATACTGTTATCGATGGATAATTCATGAATAACTTGCCAAAAGGACGTAAGTGGACTGTGGAAAACGATTAATGGTTTTCCAGATGCCGATATCACCACTACCGAATACTCCAACCCCGTCTTGCTGGCCTACTTGAACATTTGTGTTTTTGTCGGCTGCAACAAATTAACATGGTGCTGAAATTCTCTAAAAATTTCCTGTAGACTCCTAATAAAGCAATTTTCGCAGCACCTGAATTACTCTGCTACATAACGCAGTGCAGTGGCAGAGGCTGCGGCGAAAGGACGCCCCTGGAACAGTAGCAGCAGTAGCCACTGTTTTTTGATAGAGAGTAATTTAGTTTGTTCAGTGTCTACTTCACGTTCTTCCGCGAAGAAGTGGAACACCTCCGTGTGTTTTACTGTGTAGACAGGTGTTCAGTAAATTACTGTAAGTATTTATTTTTGCATAAATATTAGTGCAAATCCTTGAATGAGGTGGATTTTTCGTGTAATTTTCCGCTGTCAGAAGGGCCACCTCACGACTCTAGGTTTAAATATCATATTAGTACACAGCATAACCATACATCAAAAAAAGTTTTGCATCACCTCGGTTCTGAGAGTTCCGGAACCTGTACAGAAAATTGGAATAGAGACCGACGTAAACATCTAAACATCACTTTCACCCTTGCTCATGAATAGCACACATCGCATGTCGTATCATTGGACATCGAGACCATCAGAGGTGGTGGTCTAGATTGCCGTACACACCGGTACCTCTAATACCCAGTAGCACGTCCTCTTGTGTTGATGCATGCCTGTATTCGTCGTGGCATACTATCCACAAGTTTATCAAGGTACTGTTGGTCCTGGTTGTCCCACTCTTCAAAGGTGATTCGGCGAAGAACCCTCAGAGTGGTTCGTGGATCACGTCGTCCATAAACAGGCCTTTACAATCTTTCCCAAGCATGTTCGATAGGGTTCATGTCTGGAGAAAATCCTGCCCACTCTAGTCGAGCGATGTCGTAATCCTGAAGAAAGTCATTCACAAGATGTGCATGATGGGGGCGCGAATTGTCGTCCATGAAGACGAATGCCTCGCCAATATGCTGCCGATATTGTTGCACTATCGATCGGAGGATGGCATTCACGTATCGTAAAGACGATATGGCGCCTTCCATGACAATCCGTGTGGTACGTCGCCCACACATAATGCCGCCCCAAAACAGCAGGGAACCTCCACCTTGCTGCATTCGCTGGACAGCGTGTCTAACGCGTTCAGCCTGACCTAGTAGCACCCAAACACGTCTCCGACGATTGTCTGGTTGGTCATATGCGACACTCATCAGTGAAGAGAACGTGATGCCAATACTGAGCGGTCCAATCAGCATGTTGCTGGGCCCATCTGTACCGCGCTGCATGGTCCTGTGGTTGCAAAGATGGACATCGCCATGGACGTCGGAAGTGATGTTGCGCATCATTCTGCCTATTGCGCACGGCGTGAGTCGTACCACGACGTCCTGTGGCTGCACGAAAAAACATCATTCAACATGGTGGCGTTGTTGTCAGGTTTTCTCCGAACCGTAATCCGTATGTAGCGGTCATCCACTGCAGTCGGCCTGAGCGAGGAATGTCATCGACAGTTCCTCTCTCTCTGTATATCCTCCATGTCCGAGCAACATCGCCTTGGTTCACTCCGAGACGCCTGGACATTTCCCTTGCTGAGAGCCTTTCGTGGCACAAAGCAACAATGCGTGCGCGATTGAGAGGCACAAAGCAAACAATGCGTACGCGATCGAACTGGGGTATTGACCGTCTAGACATGGGTGAATAACAGACAACACGAGCCGTTTACCTCCTTCCTGGAGGAACGTCTGGAACTGATCTTCTGTGAGACCCCTCCGTCTAATAGGTGCTGCTCATGCATGGTTGTTATATCTCTGGGTGGATTTAGTGACATCTCTGAACAGTCAAAGGGACTGTGTCTGTGATACAATATCCACAGTCAATGTTTATCTCAGGAGTTCTGGGAACTGGGGCGATTGAAAACTTTTTTTGATGTGTGTAATTTGATCAGTGCAACAGTATCTGCATACTTACTTTCAGCAGTGGTTTTTTGGGAAGCAGAGTTGCTGGAAAAAACTATTGATACATCCATTTTCAGTAGAGAAATTTATATCTGGTTTAAGGGATTTCGGTATCGGGGTATAATGAGAATGCTGCAGATTTTAATGTTCGTTTATTGTTCTCATAATATTTTGCGTACATTAGGACCTGAGTAGCACGAAATTCTGTTAATTATCTGTGTTGCGGAGTTTTCTAGTGCTTACTAAGCTATTCTTGACAGAATGAGATTTTCACTCTGCAGCGGAGTGTGCGCTGATATGAAACTTCCTGGCAGATTAAAACTGTAAGTTGGACCGAGACTTGAACTCGGGCCCTTTGCCTTTCGCCGGCACGTGCTCTACCAACTGAGCTACCCATCACGACTGACGCCTTGTCCTCACAGCTTTACTTCCGCCAGCACCTCGCCTCCTACCTTCCAAACAGGTCCCGAGTTCGAGTCTCGGTCCGGCACACAGTTTTAATCTGCCAGGAAGTGTCTTATTCTTGACAGTTTTGCTTGTATTTTTAGAGATCTTATATCAGTATCTTACGCTGTTGGATGTAGCCAGTGCTTCTTGTGAACGGACTCAAGGAGAATTGAGTGCTCTGTCCGTAAACAGCTGGAAGCTGCACTGGGTACGGTCGACAGGCCAGTGGATAACATTCAGAGCTGCGGCGATCTCGGGTCGCGGGTAACTCGATCTGAAGCACTTTAGGTGCCGTTCAGTCTGACCTTGTCGCTGCATCTTTTGATGCACATCGCCTGACGGTTCCGACCCCACTCGAGAGTCAGTATGTGGTGAACAGTAATGGGCTAGCTTGTCACTGGGCAGAAGGCGTAAGAGGTTACGGGCGGTAGGGCTAGCTCCTTGCGCTTTAGCGACAGCTACCCAGTATGCATAATACTCTGAGCCAGCACGGGATGCCTTTCCTGTTCGACCGATTTTACTACCCAGTTCGGAAGAGTGCAGAGTGTGAGTGATAGAACCCCTTAGGGTAATAGCAAGCAGAAAAAAAACAAACGGTGAGAGTGCACGTGTTGCAACCGGCTGTAAATAGTGGCACATGTCTCCACGAATGACGCCTGCCGCTTGGGTTCTGACGGCATCCTCGGCTCCTTACGGCGGATGGCTGATTTAGCGAAGGCAACTAACATCGCGCGTGGGGTCCAGCCGTTCATTTGTACCATCATACCCATGTCGGTCACGATCCTCTGGTTTGGAGCAGTGTGAAAGATCTAGACTAGAGGCTCAGATGATTCTGCGACGGAATCGAATGCGAATTTCTCCGTTTCCGCCATCGGCTACAGAACTCTAGGGTTTACGTTTATAGGTCAGGCGTGCACTACGCGCAGGAAACGACTAGTAGAGTTGTAGAGTACGTATGGGGTTTTTAGGTTAGAGAACCCCACCCGCCCCGTACGTGCCTTCCAAAATCGAAGTTACATCAGCCTGAGAAAGCTCGTCCACGCAGATCGGATACAGAAAATGTTAATATCATGTTAACAACCTGCAAGAGAATCAAAGGAAAGATCCCAGAATTTGTATTGCTTATTCAAGATTATAGTGCCGAAGTAGTGTTAGTAATAGAAATTCGATTAAACTCTAAGTGCATAGGAACGAAATCTGAAGTTCAGACTGGGATATTTGTCGTAAGAATTCGTTAGACGTCAACTGTGGCAGCGTGTTTATTGCGACAAAGAACCTGATAGTATCTAGAGAGGTTACCAAGTGTCCCGAATGTGAATGAACCACGGTGAAGTTAAGCACCAAAGGTCGGTCAAAAATGGTAACCTGATACCTTTATAGACCGCCTGGAACAGGAGATATAGTGTTAGAGCGCTTCGATTAGGATTTAAAGAATATCTTTAGTAATTTTCCTGGTCATGCTGTTGGGCGAGTTCAGCTTGCCAGGTACAGATTGTGAGAGTCATGTTATCAAAACTGGTGCGGAAGAAAGGGATTCGTGTAACACTATTCTGAATGTCTTGTCCGAAAAGTATTTTGAACAGGCACTAAGAGAACCCACTCGTGAAGATAACGTCTTGGACTTATCGAATCAGTTTACGTAGAGGAAGGTATTGGTGATCATAAGGCTAAGGGTACGGGTCTTATAACGAATGTTAACAAAGGTAGAAAGATAGTTTTGCATCGCGAGAGTGATAGAATACGTATCAAAGAGTATCTGAGTAGTCAGCGTCAAGTATTCAGCGATGACGACGAAGATGTGGAGCTCAAATGGAAAAATAAAAAGGCATCGTTCAATGTGCCTTACATAAGTATGTTCCGAACGACTTCTTAAGAGATGGGAAGACCCTCCGTGATTTAACCGTTATGTGAGAAAACTATTCCGTGAACGGAGAGAGCTTCTTCACATATTCAAAAGAAGTCAAAGCTAGTTGACAAATTTAAGCTGAACGAAACGAAAATGAGTGAAAGAGAGCAATGAGAGAAGTGTTCAATGACTTTGAAAGTAAAATTTTTTCGACCTATCCCAGTACAAATCCTAAAAGGTTTGTACACACATAAAATCAGTAGACAGTTGGTCTATTCATTCACTCAGAGGTCATACTGGCAACGAAACGTGAGATAACTGCGGGAAGACCGAAGTACTAAGTTCCGTCTTCCGAAATTGTTGCACCACGGAAGATCGTGACATCGTGCCCCCTTTCAGTCGTCGTATTAACTTCGAAACGGCAAATATTGAGATAGCGGAACAGAAGAACTACAATCGCTTAGTAGTAGAAAGGCATCAGGAACAGATGAGACAACTATAAGATTCTACAAACATTATGCGAAAGGACGTGTTTCCCTTCCAGCAAGAATTTATCGTAGGTCGCTGGAGCAACGAAGGGTACTTAGCGACTGCCAATAGCTTACATCATTCCCGTTTCCAAGAAGAACCACAGGAGAAATGCTCACAGTGAAACGTCCCCTTTGAACAACTTATACACGACTGTGCTTAACCTGACACACAATATTTTTAGCGCAACGCAATCTGACTTCCAATAATCCCTACAAAAGAATGGCCCTGAGTAACATTAAACTATACCTTTCAGAAATCACTTACCTCACAAAAATCTTCATTACTCGAACTACTGCAATTCAGCGATTGACATATGAAACGTCCCCTTAGAAAAATTTATACACGACTGTGCTTAACCTGACACACAATATTTTTAACGCAACGCAATCTGACTTCCAATAATCCCTACAAAAGAATGGCCCTGAGTAACACTAAACTATACCTTTCAGAAATCACTTACCTCACAAAAATCTTCATTACTCGAACTACTGCAATACAGCGAGCGCCACTACTGCCAGCTAAATAAAAGATTCAAACTACGGAAAGCACTAACTACTGATAGGGATAGTTAGCAAATGAAAGATCTTAATAGAGAACAAACAATGTATTTACCTTAATAGTCATAATATATGTAGCAGTTCATGACAAATTACAAAACTTCGCCATCTCTCTCCCCACATCCACCACTGCTGGCGGCTCACCTCCAACTGTGCAACGCTACGCGCTGTTCACATCCAGCTGCCGCTGCCTAACACTACAATGGCAGACAACAATGCAAACTAGCCACAGACTGCACACAGCACAGCCAGTGATTTTCATATAGAGCGCTACGTTGCGGCGGCGTTACCAATATAAGAACCTAAACAGCCTACTTACATAAAGAAAACATAAACAGCCTACTTACAACAGGTACAAACCTATATTGCTGACGTCAATCTGTTGTACAATTATGTAACCCATTTTATGCTCAACAATTATGTCATTTTTAGAGAACGAAAATCCCTTTTATAACAGTCAACATCGACCCCACATACAGAGATATTGTAAAACTCAACTCGCTCTGTTCCTCCATGAGATCCACAGCGCCGTAGAAAATCTCGCTCAAGTTGATGCCGTGTTCCTTGACTTCAGGAGGCGTTTGACACCTTCTAGAACTGCCTTTTAGTGCAAAAGTAAGAGCTTATCAAGTATTGAACCAGATTTTCCAAGCGATTCAAGACTTTCTTGCAGATACAACTCATCACCTCGCTCTTAAAGTAACAAAACCGACAGATATAAAGGCAATTTCCACAGTAACCTAAGGAAGTAAGAGAACACCCTTACTGCTCACATCGTATACAAATGACCTAGTACAGACTGTCGGATGCTCTTTGCATGCAGATGATGCGGTTGTCTATTACGGTGTAGTAACGCCAGAAGTCAGTATCGATTTTCAGAATTACTTACAGAGGATTGATGAATGGTGCCGGCTCTGGCAGTTGACCCTAAACGCAAATAAATGTAACATATTGCGCAGACGTAGGAAAAGGGTGACGCTACTGTGCAACTACACTACTGATGGGAAACTGCTGGAAATAGTGTCTGTCGTAAAATATGTAGGAGAAACATGAGATAACAGCGAGAAGACTGAAATACTGAATTCAGTCTTCCGAAATTGTAGCAGCTCGGAACATCGTAACATCTTTCCCACTTCCAATCGTCGTTAGCTGAGTTTTGCAAGATCTCTGTTCGTGGGCTCAAAGTTGACTGTTATAAATGAGATTTCTGTTCCAGAGCGACAGAATGACCACATAAAATGGAGAGTAGGAAATATACCAGACTGAGATTCATAGGAAGAATCTTGAGGAAATGTAACTAATTAACGAAGGAAGTGGGTTACAAGGCGCTTGTTCGTCAGATTCTTGAGTATTGTTCACCAATATAGCATCCTTAACAGGTAGGACTGATAGAAGAGATAGCGTGTTCGTTTAGTCGGCGCGAGATCGTGAAGAGATGAACAAGTCAATTGACAGACAGTACAAGAGAGGCGTTGTTCATCACGTAAAGGATTAATATTGAGATTTCGAGAGAGCACTTTCCGGGAAGAGTCGGAAAACATATTTCTTCCACCCACATACATCCTACGTAACTACCACGATGAGAAATTTCAAGCAATTAGAGCCAATAAAGAGGCTTATTGACAATGATTATTCCGACAGGCCATTGGGGAGGTAGCTGTACGAGAAGTATTCTCCGCCACACACAAATAGGTGATTGCGGAGTGTGATATAGATATATTCTATTACTTGTATACCCAAGATGGGCATTCACACTAAGCAACTGAGAATGCGCTGCGCAACTATTTTGCAAGATCCCAAAGTTGCTCTGAATGGTGGTGACAGAGCCACGACTAATAATGAGTGAGTCACTTACCGCATCATGAACAATGGAGCTAAGATGTATAGGGCGGTTGGGTACGCCCCACAAGTGCTCACTTATCTCTGCAATAGTTCCTTCCCTAATACAAACGGTTCAAATGGCTCTGAGCACTATGGGGCTTAACATCTATGGTCATCAGTCCCCTAGAACTTAGAACTACTTAAACCTAACTAACCTAAGGACATCACACAACACCCAGCCATCACGAGGCAGAGAAAATCCCTGACCCCGCCGGGAACCCCTGACCCCGCCGGGAACCGAACCCGGGAACCCGGGCGTGGGAAGCGAGAACGCTACCGCACGACCACGAGCTGCGGGCCTTCCCTAATACACTTTAGGTTCATAGACCACCCGACCCTTACTGAAATGCCGAAGTATTACACCAGAGCGAGCCTCCTTGCTGATGGGACCAAAATCAAGAAACAGTGCTCAAGATTCATACAATAATCATCCAGCTTAAATTATTTCTGTATTAAGAAAGTAAGTAAATAAAAGACAGAAAGGTTTAAGCGTGCTGGGGTTGTAGCTCAGAGGTCCGTGGATTCAAACCATGCTCTGCTACTATTGGAAGGGTAGGGGGAAGAGGTAAGGCGTCGGGAAAAATCTTTAAGCAGGATATCAGCACAAGGTTTCTGTTAACTTACTCTTCAACTAAATGACAAGTAAGAAATACTTTTCCAAAGGCGTTTCCACTTGTCATCGTAAAAGAGCATTACTCGTTCAATGGTAAAATTAATTTATTTTTTAAGCCAGGATTTGGTGCCCAGTAATGAGAACGGCATCTTCTTCCCACTCGCTCACGATCCCCAAGAACTGTCGTTGCGGTTTTTCTCACACTGCCCAGTTTCATTGAGTTTATGTAGTTAAATTATTACGGCCGCGCAGGGCAGTTCTGTTGGTTGTGGTATGTAGTGTTTCTTCTTACACTCTTTTCTTTTCTGTGAACTGAGAGAACAACATGTTTAATTTGCAGTAAATCTATTTCGAAAAGAAAAACGTAGAGAGTGACGATGGGGTTGAAAACTAAGGAGCTTGTCATCGAAGTACCGAAGAATGAGAGTTAGACTCTTTTACGAAACGTTCTAATGACTGACGTGCGTAATGTGTAGCAACGTAAATACATTATGCGGACTACTGTAAGGAAACAAATTAACCTTATATCTACACGGGTAGATGATTGAAGGTTCAGACCGTATTTGTGTTGTCCATTTAGTTTCAAAGAAAAGTTTCGTATGTGCTGAAAAGTACGCCGTGGAATGTGACTCTTCAAGCTTTCCTGCCGGATATGTTGTAAATAGTCTTCACGGGTTTGCCGCCGGATGACGTTGCGCAAATTCCACAATATTCCCTCGCAGCAACTGCCCGATATTTTCAGGTGGTTCAACTTTGCTGGTGGCTATGTACGACTGACTGTATCCGCACGTCGACACTCTGTGTATAGAAGACGCACGCAAAGAATGCGTAGGCGTGGAAATTACGCGTCTGCAATGATTTCCAGATTGATGGTGCCGTACTGAAGCGCCCTCTGCCGAAAATCGCAGAGCGTCCCTCCTGGTCGTGCGCTGTACAGTGTGTTTACTAACAATGTGGCTAGATGTCACTCACTAAAAAACTGTACTAGATCAATGTTACGACGGATCTCTTAATTTTCTCTATGCGATTTAATAGCAGCCACTGCAGGGTTCTAGGCTGTGCTCATCCCTGTTGATGAGATAACCGGCTGTATAGATATGTGTTGCTTCCTTAATGACGCAATCCCAGGAAGATGATCCCGGGGAAGAGAATTCCGTGTTTTCATAAATCATGCGGTGTCCTCTATTCAGAGAGTGTTTCGCAATTGCCGACTTTTCCGGTTGGCGTAGGTGTGTATGACGTTGTTGTTCATCGCAGCGTTCTTGTACTGTGCGACGTGTCTGGCCTATATACGCTGCTCCGCACTGAAAAGGAATCTTGTACACACCATATTTCCTCAGGAGAAGATCATCCTTAACCGAACCCAACACGTTTCTCAGTTATGTAGGTGGTCGAAAAACATGCATAATGTCTTATCTTCCGAGGGTTCTTCCGACTCTTGACGACATGGCACCAAAATACGGCAAAAAGGCCAAAGTGGGGGGTGTCTTTGTATCTTCATTCTGCTCCATAAACTGAACTCGCCTGGGCCTGAATGCATTACGTATCTGTCTCTCAGAATAACCGTTGCTCTGACGAAACATTGTGGAATTGGGACAACATCATCCGGTGGCAAACCTCTGAGGACTATTTACATCGTCAAGTGTTTTAAGCTGGTTTTAGAACTCTGAAACGCACACTGTTTGCGAAGACAGAGAAACGCGATGATGTTTTATCTAGAGAAGTATGCCGAGCTTATCAACAGTGTTTTTTGTACAGAATCTGCAGAAGCCTGTTATCATCAAGACTGTTACGATTGGTTAGTGTAGAACACCTCCTCAGTTCGAAAAAGTGGCCGTTCTACAACTTTGATACTACCTTCCAAGAAGTATGCAGATCTATAGATCCTTCAAAGGAATGTCTGACTTCAATGTACAATTTTTCGCTGAAAGTCAATGAATGTCCAGGAGACACAGGGGCCATAAAATCACTCAAAAAGGAACTGACTGAACATTACGGTGATGGAATCCTGTTTACTACCTTGGTGGAGGCCACAGTTTTTTAAACCAATGAAATCGATGAGCTAATGAGAATAGAGGAATCAGCTGCAGCCGTCATTCGTGAAGGTATAGAATGAGTCAAGGTTGTGGAAGACTGATGTACGTCGTAAATACTGTCGAGATCAAAGCTGCACCAACGTCATCGCAGTCATTTGATGGAAGTTTAGAGGATGATTTTCTGTAAACGATTTTATGCAACAGCTTATCTGTTCAACAAATGTTGTAGTATCTTAGTTGTATAGGTATTACATTCGTACAAATAACGATCGTAAATGTATTTTAAAGACAGCAATTGTTGTTTAATTGTACAACAATTCTCATGACAAATGATTTCGATACCAATATGAACATTAAGGTGCATAATTCTGAACGAAAAGCTATACAGCAGAATTATTCTTAATCAACATATGTCACTTGGAAATAAATTCGCTGAACGCGGGTAACTTGTCTTCATTTGTATTAGGTATAGAGGTTCTACCTATTTGTGACATATGGAAATTTGTGCTAGGCCGGAATAAATACCCGGAGCGCGCAGATAGTCTACTGGTTAAGGCGAATGTTCGTGATAAGGGGGAAATCTGGTTTCCAGTCACGATCTGGAACAAGTTTTCATATGTCAGTGACAGGGAGTATATCTACACCAAATTATTCTCATTCAGTCAACTTATTTTGTAGTAATCTCTGTCGGGTGCCTATAGTCGGCTGTATCTGTCCATTCCTACATGTAAGTAATAAATCTCAGTTTTAAAAGGAATTAAACGTCTTTTTAACCTTCAGATATTACTATCAAAATTTGTGCGGTAAATATATGTTTCTGTTTGTGGGAAAAGCAAGTAGCTGTGGAGATACAGAAGAAAGATCTGACTGATTTAAAATCGATTTCGATAATCCTGTAACACTCTTGCAAATGGATTTTTAATCTTCGATATAAGACGCTGGAAAACTTGTGACCTTGCTTGAAACATCCATGTAAACTTCTTCGAGCATAATTTCAATAGAAATATTTTTTCATAAAAGATTTTTAAAATAGAGTAAACGGGAGTGGGGATACTCACCCCTAGGGCAGGCCACTTTCCTGTTTATTCTAAAATTCCTGTGGTAATTTTGTCATTCCGAGTAAGAGATGAATATTACTCACCAGAGATGACAGTAAAGCAGTACACAGTTAATAAAACACTAAATAGAAAAACCTTGGACTGTATGAAGAAAATCCACAAAGTAATGAAAAATAATTAAATCGATATGGAAAAGGACCGATAGTTTAAATCAGTTTTATGTGGTGTCTGTATTACGTAAGAACCAACTTTTATCATGTAGAAGTTTAGGTTACAGTTTAGACTGTAGTTTTCGTCTGAATCAATACATTCAGAATAGCTTGAATGGTCGCAATCGTTCTTGTATTTACGAGAAGACCTGTGGGTTTATTATAATTGTTACACAGTGCAGAAGCTTCCTTTTAGAGTGTACGAGAAAAATCATATTTACACTAGGCTGCGCCGGGATAAATCACAGGAAACATATTTTCGTCGAGAAACGTCGCTGTGTATTATTTATTATGTTGTGAAGTGCCCGTGTGTTAAACAATTTAACAGTGGAGAGATTCGGCTCCTGTGTTGGGAGCTCCAGCCTTGCCATCCGTGGAGAACAGTCGTCATGGAGCCGCAAACAGAACACTGCCAATTAATTGTTCCGCATGCAGCAGAGCTGGCTTGGTGGGGCTTTGATGTAGGTGAAGCGCCACATAATTATTCTCTACCGGGCTTACCATTATTACATTTCTGTCTGTGAACAAGTTATCCAATTTGCCGCTGGGATTTACTGCTGCTTATCATATCCAGTTCGTGCTTAGATAGTTGAAAGTACTGCTCCAGCATCAGTTATTTTCATTTATACTCGGTCCACTTATATAGTTCAATGTTTTCTCTTCTTCTGCGCTTTTCGTAATAGGAAAATTGTGGCCTTTTCTAATACCCATATTTTTCTCGGCCTACCAGGATATCTTTTCCCATATAAGTTCTCTATCTGACATCGTAGTCTCTCTGGATCTATTCATTGTAGATATTCATTCAATTCCTTTCTGTTTTCACCCAGTTTTTCTTTCACAATCCAGATTTACTACTCCTTTCGAATATTTTCATTCCGTCTTTTATTTATTGTTTTATGTCGCTCCCTTGTTCATAGAAGTGCCATTTCTACTCCTTGTTTTTGTTTTTCTCTCCTTTCATTCGACACCCACGATTTGCTTCCATGTAACAGAGGCGGAGAAAGCCACTGTTCGATAAAGTTTCAATCTTGTTTATTTCTGATTTTGTGTCTTGTGTTCGTATTATTGGGACAGAGAAATTTCCAATTCTTTCAACTTAAACGGCATATTTCTTTCGAATTCATGCGATGTATCATTTACGTATTTTATTTACTTGATAAATTCCTTTTTTTTACATCGTCTTCTCTCGAAACAATCAGTGGAATGTCATCGCCATTTAAGAGCGATTTCAACTTTAATAAATTGTTTAGTTGTACCCCAGTGTTTATATTTAAATTCCTCACCCTTTATTTATTTTTACAGCTTATGCATTTATCATTCTGTGTCTAACATTACTCACGTTTCTTTACACAAACTTTTGATAGCTGACTTGAGCTGGAAAGAGTATATTCTATGCTACATTATTCTCTATAGTTTTTCTCTGACTACATTATCAGAAGCTTTCACAAAATCTATTAAAGTAACACTTGTCTCCTACGTAAACTGTCTCAGCTTTTCGATAGGCTGTCGTAAAATAAAAACTGTATCAGTCGTCAATCTCCTCTTTCTTAAACTTTTAAAGCTATATGTTGCAAATCATACGCCGAGAACTTTATTGAGGAGGTCTATACGTTCACAGTACGTTACTCTTCATGCAAAATCCATAAAAATAGTGTTCTAACGAAGGAGAAAGTCGCAATTACTCATTAGCATAAGAAAGCCTACGGAGATATGATCCAGTTTAACCCTTTGGCTCCTTCAGACGTGCTGAGGGCGGCATTTGTTATGACTGTACTGCTCGCCAAATGCTGGTATATCTGTGCTGAGAGATGATCTTGAGGTCGACAAGAAATACTTGTCATCTGATTTTTCGAAAATTATAGCTTAAAAGAAACTAATTTTTGCACATCTTAGAGTTTGAAATCTGCGCTCAACTGAATCTCTTTTCGTTATCTCTCATACTTCCTGCGCTTCATGAAATTAAGTAAAACATTGCAAGCACTTTAAAAGCTTTTGGAGAGGTAGAAAAGCATTGCGTAAACTTTTGGTTATATTTAGCTCATACGCTGCAGTAAGTGAAATGCAGATAAGATGTCGAAATATCATTCAAAATTGAGAAGAGAACGATATCTCGTCTCGTTCTCGAGTTATTGCGTCTTACACCCGATGGACGGTGGCACGTGACACTCACATTCGCGAGCTTGTACGATGCAAATCATGTAGTCATAACTATCGTAATATATCATAAACGATTCAGGATATTAAAATAAGGTTTCTTGCCAATGATAGCACGCAGTGAGGTACAAATGTTGTGTGACAAAAACTTTTCTATTCACCGAGAAATGGAAGTACCTCGTCCGCAGCAGTGAGAGATCGGCAGTTCAGGATGGATACAGACGTCTATAGCAGTGTGGCAAAAGCCAAGCGGTGCGCGTATACACCCCCAAAGCAGCGAAAGGGATAGTTTTGATACAAAAACTTTTCAGTTGAAATTCTACAGTTTTCTACAGTTGGAGGGAAGAAGTAGTACCATTATTAAACGAGAACGCAGAATCGCACTTTTCATTTATCGATAGTTTCTACAGTTTCAGATAAAGCCGATGCAATACAGCGTTAAGTCTCATTTGTTATGTTCTCTCAAGTACGTGGAAGTACAGTTTTAATGTTAGAGATTCGGATTTTCAACATATTAACATTTTTTTCCCAGGGCTATGGGTTCACTAAAGTATTCCACGTGTTGAACAAAGATAACTTCACACACATTTTCCCAACTTCTGACGGAATGTACTGATCAGAATCGAGGCTTAGATAGAATAGCTTTGATACCTCTGTAATAAAAAATTTAGAATTCAGTAATATCCTTTTTGCGTTTTCTTACTAAAAGATCAGAAACATCAGAACAATTTCAACTGATATTTCTTTAGACCTTTAGAGGTCCTATCAAATCTCTCCAGGAGTTATTCTTTAATTTGTAAACTAAATGATCACTGCGTACCAAATCGGGCAGCATAAATACGACACTGTTACAGCAGAGGTCATTGAAGAAAACATAGTCCACGACTACAATTTGTACGTTAATAATTTACACAAATGTAAAAGAAAATTTAGCTCTTAGTGTTTCGTCGCTTACAAGATCTGGAGACAGTGTTCGTACTTCAAGGATGGTGAAGGAAGCAGGCCTTGGTGCTTACAAAATATCCGGCATTCGCATCATACCATTAAGAGAAATCACTAAACATAAATGTGGATCGTGGAGGAGGTTTTGAACCCTACCTAAAAAGAAAATGCCGACCCATAATGTCTACATCTACATCTACATTTATACTCCGCAAGCCACCCAACGGTGTGTGGCGGAGGGCACTTTACGTGCCACTGTCATTACCTCCCTATCCTGTTCCAGTCGCGTATAGTTCGCGGGAAGAACAACTGCCGGAAAGCCTCCATGCGCACTCGAATCTCTCTGAGTTTACATTCGTGATCTCCTCGGGAGCTATAAGTAGGGGGAAGCAATATATTCGAAACCTCATCCAGAAACACACCCTTTCGAAACCTGGACAGCAAGCAACACCTCGATGCAGAGGGCATCTCTTGCAGAGTCTGCCACTTGAGTTTGCTAAACATCTCCGTAACGCTATCACTCTTACCAAATAACTCTGTGACGAAACGCGCCGCTCTTCTTTGGATCTTGTCTATCTCCTCCGTCAACCCGATCTGGTACGGATCCCACACTGATGAGCAATACTCAAGAATATGTCGAACGAGTGTTTTGTAAGCCACCTCCTATATTGATGGACTACATTTTATAAGGACTCTCCCAATGAGTCTCAACCTGGCACCCGCCCTACCAACAATTAATTTTATATGATCA
This sequence comes from Schistocerca cancellata, assembly GCF_023864275.1. Lineage (NCBI taxonomy): Eukaryota > Metazoa > Arthropoda > Insecta > Orthoptera > Acrididae > Schistocerca > Schistocerca cancellata. The sequence continues at coordinate 711,725,122 of NC_064630.1, forward strand.
TTCCACTTCAAATCGTTCCGCACGCATTCTCCCAGATATTTTACAGAAGTAACTGCTACTAGTGTTTGTTCCGCTATCATATAATCATACAATAAAGAATCCTTCTTTCTTTGTATTCGCAATACATTTGTCTATGTTAAGGGTCAGTTGCCACTCCCTGCACATAGTGCCTATCCGTTGCCGATCTTCCTGCATTTCGCTTCAATTTTCTAATGCTGCAACTTCTCTATATACTACAGCATCATCCGCGAAAAGCCGCATGGAACTACTAGGTAATTTATATATATTGTGAAAATTAATGGTCCCATAACACTCCCCTGTGGTACGCCAGAGGTTACTTTAGCGTCTGCAGACGTCTCTCCATTGAGAACAACATGGTGTGTTCTGTTTGCTAAAAACTCTTGAATCCAGCCACACAGCTGGTCTGATATTCCGTAGGCTCTTATTTTATCAGGCGACAGTACGAAACTGTATCGAACGCCTTCCGGAAGTCAAGGAAAATGGCATTGACCGCTAGTTTTGCTGCAGGTGAAGGGAGAGAAGCGGCTGCTATATGCTTTCCGTACTGAAGACAGAATGAGTTATCTGCTGCGGCAGATGCAGTAATACACTCTATATGCAGTGTGCAGTAGTAACATTTCACGTTGCGTATATACATCCATCGGAGTGTATTGTTGTGTCTGAAAACGATATTACTTACTGAATAAGTTAATATATTTAATATTTTTGTTCAATAAAGATCAAAGTTAATATTTTTAATATTTTTGTTCAATAAAGATCATACCAAACAATACATTTCACCGAGTCTTGAATCATAAGTACATTTAAGGCTGACGTATGAAAGTAGTTGGAAAATATTAACAAATCTGTGTCGTAATCGTAAGAAATTTAGTAGTGTTCGGATTTAAAGTTTAAACAGTATTATGAGACACTATGCAATAGTCAGACTTTCATTTATTTACTTAAGTGAGACCTGGACAGAAACACACATGACTGCCGAAACAACAAAGATTCATTTTGGTTATCAGTCTTCTGACCGGTTTGATGCAGCCCACCAACAACTGTTCTCCTGTGCCAGCTTATTCCTATCGAAGTACTACTTAGACCCAAAGATCTCAATTTTTAGCTCTATGTACTCCAATCTCTGTCTTCCGCCACGTTTTTTAATTTCAATGACTGACTCTGATACCATGAAAGCTGTTCTTGATGGCCCAACACATATCTTCTTGTCCTTTCTTCTTGTTCATGCTTTCCATTTGATATTCTCATCGCCGATTGTGTGGAGAAGCTAATTTCTTATCTTACCAGTTCATCTACTCTTCTACATTTTTCTATGGCATCATGTCTCAAACGCTTCGATTTTTTTCTTTTCCGGCCTTCTCATAAACCATGATTCATTTCCACAAATTCTGTGCTCGAAATGTAAATTTTAACAAATTTCTTTTTGCGAGGAAATTCCCTCTTAGCTTGTGTCAGCCCGCTTCTAAATTCTCCTTGTTCGTCTATCACTGGTAAATTTGCTTCCCAGCTACAAATAATTATTTTTCTTTGTTTGCTTCAAAGCCCCCAATTTTGATGTGAAGTTTATTCGAGCCTCATATTTGCTATTCCTCATTAGTTTTGGATTAATTCGGTTTGATATTTGACCATATCGCGTATTCAGTGTGCGTATTCATTCAAACGGGACTCTAATACTTTATGGTCTTCCATAAGTGGAGCAATGCCGTGTGCAAATGTTAGCAACGATATCCTTCCACAGTGAGCTATAATCCCACTGCTGATCCTTTCTTTCATTTTCGTCAGTACTTTATCTATGTATAGATTTTACATGACGGGTGAAAGACAGCATCCACGTCTAACACCGTTTTAATCTGTGTCGTCCATTCTTATCTTTACTCTTTGTTTCTTCTACATGTTTTAAATTACCTGATTTTGTACCTAGTCTCATTCTTTTAATAAGGTAGCCAGATCCTATGAATGGGCATTGATATTTCCTCCTTTCACAAAGAAACAAGAGTTGCATATGCGAGTTTACTGAGAAATTTTACTTTACAGATATTTGTATCAAGATGGTGGCTGTTCTTCCTGCCACGTCCGAAAGAACAGATACTATCTTCATATATACATAGTTAAGGCTCACCGACCATTTGACCATCTTATTCTCCAGTGCAGATGCACAAACAGTGCCCGAACTCTTAAGGGAATCGGCATCAAGCCACGAGTAATGAGTATAATGGGGTCAATCCATAACAAATGGTCCAAGAAAAAAAATAATTGTTTCCTTGACCTTCTCAGAAATAATTTATGTTTGCTGGGTGAATTCCCCAATATTTAGTAGTCACAAAAATATAAAAAAAATTATTGTCCCTTATTTTGAAATGGCGGCCCTACTTATTCCAAGCTGCATGCGTTTTTTCGTATGTGCTAGAATCTGCATTTTTTACAATGGATTTTTTAGTGGATTGTCCTAAGCCTTTCAAATGAAATCCATTTAGTTCAACATGCTCTGGGCTACAAATTAACATCATTATCACTTATCTGAATGTATTCATTAATATATTTTTAATAGTTCAAAATTATCAGCCACAAATTAAGAAACTAAATTTTTGAACAGTATTTTTTCATCGAAAGATTAATTTCTCAGCTTCAATTTTTTCTCCTATTACACTGTATAGTATAGTTACTTTTTATAGAGTATCAATGGTGAGCAGATTACACTTAAAAAATACACTACTTAAATTTTTTTTTTAATTTTTCCATTTTGTGGCCTGCAGTATCTTTGTTGGGAGACCTGATAAATATCAGAAAATTTCACAGTTAATAGACCATTATGATATCAAACTTCAGTTAAATTTCTACTTTGAGATTCAATTGGAAGTTATGGAAAAAAATTACAAACACGAGTCAAAAGTACGTTTTTTAACAGCTGCGATATCTAGGCTTATGAAATAAAATATATCAGTTACAGTATATAATTTTATCATATCTATGATTACTTACTTTCTTTATTGAAGATAAACCTACTAATTTTATTATATTGTTTTCTTGTTGTTTGTTTTTAGTACATCGCTCATTGAACATTAGAGAAATTTGTTCACTCACTTTGGGTGTTAGGTTACAAGTTTGTACAATCTTACTTATAAATTTCATGGGAGACAGCTTCCTTAATACATTTTTAAGTGGCATCCAAACTTGATCCTTCTCAATCTTTTTCACACATTTCAAACATTCCTTGAGGGGTTATGATATGAATGTCGTCGGTCTGCTGCAGACTTGCTTTTGTGACAGCTCTCTTTGTTGTACTCCAGACACCACCACAAACATTCTTACCATGGCATGAAGCGAAAAAGTGTCATTCTACATCAAACCCAAAATCTTCCTTATGAAAGGGGATGTTAATACATTTTTTGTTTTGTTTTTATATTGACTTGCTGCACCACCCGAAAAGTAAATCAGTTTTTTTATGGAAGGGTGGTGCTGTTAAATGTACTTTGTTAATTTTATTTGAGAAATGTGCGCTGCTATAGTGGTGTGTTCATGATAGTCGCTTATGGCACAAAAGCTGTGGCTCTTTAGTTTATATTCATCTTTATAATAGACTACAAATGGATGAACTGTGGCCTGTTTGTTTACCCAGTGCTGTCCTTGTACTTCATCCTGAAGAACAAACGAATAATTTTCTGAAAAGTCTGCAAGAACTAAGCATTCATCAGCTGCCAAAGTTTGCTTTTTGTCTTTCAAAGAAATAGTTCATTTAAATTACACATATTAATCTTTTTTGTCCTTGAATCTTAGAACCATTTTCTTCCACAGAAACAGTCTTTTTTCCAGACATAATACGGCTGTTGTTGTCATCGTCATAATAATAACTTAATTGATTGTGTTTTCATCTACCAAATTAGTCGCACTTTTCTTTTGTAATGCTGGTAAAATTCCCTGTTCTTTTACTAATGGCCTTGTTAACTTAACAAGACGTTCTGACAAATTAAATTACTCACTAACTTTGGTTCGACTCCAAGAATTCGGCAGCAAACTGATAATATTAATTTTATACTCTTTGTTTGAAGTACTGCATGTAATTTTTAGTTTCCATAAAATCATCATATTCGGTTGGTGAAGTTTCGGTTGGTGAAGTCTTAGAACTTCCGTCTGTTTCAGCACAAATGGTATTTTGAAATGAAACTTCCAAATTATTTTTGACTGTAGCTGCCACTTTCTCAATTTTTGTATTGAAGGCACTTGGTCTTTTATTTTGACTTAGTTTTCTAATTTTACTAGCAGGCGATATACCCAGGATTTCACAAGCCGTATCTACTTTCTCAGTGGTTGTTGATAAGTCACAAAATTTTGTATTTGAGGTTTCACTATCCTGTCTCCTGTGAATTACAAATATCCTAGAAGAACTTGTTGGACACAATGATTTTCCTGATATGAGATTGACAAAAGGGCTTTTATTTTTGAAATAACGATCAAATGTTATTTCTCGCTGACATTTTGTTATAGGTTTATTATGTTTCTCAAAAGGGTCCATGCAAGACTGACCAAAAAGGTGATGAAATTTTTCTAAGTATTTCATTTCATGGTACTTGCATGTTGATTTTACCTCTGGGCCGCCTCGTAAGTAAAACAAAACCTTTTCTTCTTCACTGTAATGTTCGATTAAAGTAATTTCTTTAGGATACTCTCCATACACACTCTTATGGCATGCTTAATTAATAATAACACCAACAGAACACTGAGACACCATTTTTCAACTGCACACTTCAAGAACTTCTAGCTAAATAAGTGTCGGTAAAAATTGGTTGGTGTAAGGATGAAGACAATAATCAGAGTTGTATAGGCTTGCAGATGCAGAGACCAAACAGCGAGGTCATCGGTCTCGTCGGATTAGGGAAGGAAGTCAGCCGTGTCCTGTAAAAGAAACCATCCCGGCATTCACCTGATGCGATTTAGGGAAACCACGAAACCTACATCAGGACGGCCGGACACGGGATTGAACAGTTGTCCTCCAGTGTGCTAACCACTGCGCCGCCTCGCTCGGTGCTGAAACAATTACCACAGCATTGTTTCGACAAATAATCATTAGCTAGTGTAATGTGGAGTGTAACATTATGCAATTGGTATACTTCATTTGATTAGCCTACCAGATATTGCAGATGTTAAAAAACGTATTTATGACTCGTGTTTGTAATCTTTTTCCCATAACTTTCATTTGAATCTCAAAGTTGAAATTTATAATGAAGTTTGATATCGTAGAGGTCTATTAACTGTGAAATTTTGAGATTTTTATATGGTCCCTCAACAAAGATATTGCAGGCCACAAATGGAAATATTAAAAAAAAGTCCATTTTTAAAATAGTGTTTTTTTTAGTGTAAGCTGTTCACCATTGATATTCTATAAAAGGTAACTATACAGTGTAATAGCAGAAAAAAATATTAAATCTGAGAAATTAATTTTCCATTCGAAAACTACTGTTCAAAAATTGAGTTTTTTTAATTTGTTGCTGATAACTTTGAACTATTAAAAATATATTAAAGAATACATTCACCTAAGAGATAATGATGTTAATTTGTAGCACAGAGTGTGTTCAACTAAATGCATTTTATCTGAAAGGACTATCCACTACTGAATAATTGTAAAAAATGTAGATGATTGCAAATACGAAAAAACGCATGCGGCCTGGAACAAATATGGTCGCCATTTCAAAATAATAAACAATATTTTTTTTTGCGAGTACCTAACATTGAGAAATCACCCACCAAACATAACATTTTTCTGAGATGGCCAAGCAGCCAGTTCTGGACCACTTTATATAGATTGGCCCAATGGCAGGGGCACTATGAATACAGTGCGGGACAATAAGTTGCGAATGTAAGTCTCACGGGAGAGGTACCAGAGATAAGTCCCCAGAAGTCGCACTATCCTCTGTCCCCGCGGTGGCTCAGATGGATAAAGCGTCTGCCATGTACGCGGGAGATCCCTGGTTCGAGTCCAGGTAGGGGCACACCTTTTCAACTGTCCCCGTTGACTTATATCAGCTGCTGTATGCAGCTCGGGGTATTCATTTCATTGTAATTTCATTCTAATCATCTGCATGGTCACCGATGCTATCTGTTTATCTGACATGTCCGAAAGAACAGATACCAGCTTCATATATACGTAGTTAAGGCTCACCGGCCATTTGACCATCTTCTTCTTCTGTGCGAATGCACAAACAGTGCCTCAACTCTTACGGGAATCGGCAACAAGCCGCGAGTAATGAGTATAAGAGGTAGGGGCACTATGAATATAGAGCGGGACAATAAGTTGCGAATGTGAGGCTCACGAGAGGTGTGCCAGAGATAAGTCCCTTCTGTGTCCTCAGTGTCTTAGATGGATAGAGCGTCTGCCATGCTAGCAGGAGATGCCCGGTTCGAGTCCCGGTCGGGGCATATATTTTCAACTGTCCCCATTGACTTACATCAACGCCTGTACGCAGCGACGAGTATTCATTTCATTGTAATTACAGATATTTGTCTACATATGCCAGGGACAGTGAAAACTTTGCAGACCGAGACTTCTGTCGAGGACTAATAACTAATCAGGAATTCATGATGGTGATAGTGAATATAATTTTATTATTAATTCTGTGCGATAGTAGTTGCTCCATTTTGGACACATTTTTGCTTCATGTTCTTACTTTCCTTTGTGGCTGACTACGAGCCCAGTGCCCATTTCAGTTCCTTCTAATTTGCTGTTTATGTTTCCTTTATCTCTTCACTCTATCCTTTCTTGAGACAACTTCACATTTTCGGTCTTATTACTTTCATGTTGCTGTTCATTTATTTGCAACAACATTGTTCTAAAACTTTTAGTTGTGCTGCGTCTTGTTTCATTATATTGTATATTTTGATATCTGAATGTCTGTTTCGTTCGCCTATTACCATTTCTCACTCATAAGCGTCCTTTCCTCCTTTTTCTGTTATTTCAGACATATGACATGAACTGGAGTGACAGAAGTCATGGGACAGCGATAAGCACATATACAGATGGCGGTAGTATCGCGTACGCAAGGTATAAAAGGGCAGTGCATTGGTTGTCGGAGTTGTCATTTGCACTCAGGTGATTCATGTAAATACCTTTCTGACGAGAGTATGGCCCCAGGACGAGAATCCACAGACTCTGAATGTGGCATGGTAGTTGGAGCTAGAGGCATAGGACATTCCATTTCTGAAATAGTTAAGGAATACAATATCCCGAGATCCACAGTGTCAACAGCGTGCCGAGAATACCAGATTTCAGGCATTACCTCACACCATGGGCAACACAGTGGCCAAAGGCCTTGACGTAATGACAGAGAGGTGAGGAGCCATAGTACTTAAGGCATTATGATTGTTGTATTCATACAGATGTCGGTAATCTGCTACTGAATATATCCACGCATTTTTCTGTGTTGTGCTGTTTTCCTTTGTCCATATTAAAAGTATCATGCTGTATGAGCGGTTATACAGCCCATTAGGATTGGTTGGGTAGCTGGAGGTTGATTATTGTAGAGAGTACCTATTCCTGTGGCAGTTGCTAGTGTTAGTTACACACTATCATTTCCGGGTACTTGCTTATGAAGTTGTAAATGTCATAAATCGTGATATTTATTGCATGACTGTGAGCTATGTGCGGATCCCGTTCATGCTGTTTGGCATTTTGTCACATCGAGTGGCGTCTTGTTTCATCCTCACTTACTGGCGTAACGAAGTTGGTGGCTTGCCTCCTTGAGTGGCAGGAGCAGCGTTTATCGATACTAGTACTGTCATACTATCTTTGGTGTGACTGCTAGTAGTTCCGCGTGGTGGTGGTGTGTGTGGTAGTCAATTGGTTGGGACGAAGCAGTGAGGAACTCTCTGTGACGTGAGGCCTGTCGGGGACTGCTGGTGGCATGCACACGTTGTAGGATCGTGAGGCGTTAGCTCAGAGAGCGACGAAGTTCGTTGCCCACAGAACATAGACGCTGAAGTTGAGTGATCAGTTAACTGGTTATGAAGCCTCAACTACTGTGACATCTCTTCTTTCATTTGCAGGTAGTTGCTCCCTGTGCTTTTCAGGCTAGCCGCAACATATGATGTGTTGGGGTTGGTGAAATCATGCAGCCGTCTTCTTGTATTGTGATTAATTATTAAATTGCCTGTTACTTACCAGTGAAGTGCACCAGCGGTATTTTCTGCCCTGTGGATGTTCGCGCCCCAGTTACCTGCCCTGGTCGTTAAGGTACTTTTCTGGCAGTGTGCCTTCCCTTGTCTTGTTGATGCTGTCTGGCACGTCGTGTAGTCCGATAGCCTTTTAAGTTGTTTGGTCCATATTGCTTAGAGTGGTCATTGTTCCCTTGGCTGCTTTTAAACGCCAATTTCTGAAGATGTAGTGCTGTTCTTATCGTCGTCCTCGGCTGATATTTTCCATCGTTGTGCCGTTGGTCGGACAGATTGGAATTGGTTAAATTGTTGGTCAGTCCTTGTGCCATCCCTAGTTTGGGTTGCCATCCGATTATTTAACTTCAACTGCCTGTCTCACCTCACCTTACATTCGATCTACCTTCTCAGCTGACCCTTGGAACACTTCTGAGCACCACTTCTTCTGTTTGTTTTAGACTGTGATTTTCATTTTAGTTACAACTATTGAGCGACGCCTTTGGCCGTGTATTAATTGAGTTCTTTTCAATTTTGCATGAAGGCCTTCAGCCATGAGAAATTAAAATTTTTAAGACTCATTTTATTTTAGAAAAGAAAAAAAATTGATTGAAACTGGTACTGTCTGAAATTGTCTGTAATACAGGCCCTAAGTCATTAGTTGTTCGATGTGTTATGTGCGGCCTTGAACCGAGGATTTATGTGAACCCCTTATAATAAGTCCTTCAGCCGTGTGTCTTCTTTAAAGGAAATTTTTTTATAAGATGGAAGGGGTTTATTTTAAATTGTTTGTCTTACTTGTTGTTCAGGCCTTCAGCTGTTATTTCAAATTTGCTTATGGCCTTCAGCCGTGCAGTAAGTTAATATTTCTTTAATTAGGCTTTCGGCTGTTCTGTTGTAAGTTTAAAAAGAAATTTCTTGGTTGGAAAAATGGTTTATTAATGTGTTTTAATTATAGTTGTCCTTCAGACATGTAGTGTAGGCCTACAGCCGCTAATTGTTTTCAATTGCATGTTTGCTTCTTTTTTTTTAAAAAGGAAAAACAATTTTTACCTTCTGTTTTAATTGCTTTGATTGCTAAGGCAGGTCGTCAGCCTTTATTGTTTTCGGTGTGGTTTTGGGCCTTCAGCTCAGAAAGCATCTCAAGTTACTTAACTACGCCTTTAGCCACATTGTTTAGCTGTGATCTTTTAAAGCAATGTGTAAATGAGTGGTTCTTAGAAAAATAAAGTAGTGTGTCTGATTGTGCAACTCACAGTAACTGTTTACGGCCCCATCCACAATCATAACCTTATCCTGTGCGTTCTCTGAGTACCTATCAACCTGGTTTCAGTCTGGTGACCAATTGCATTGAAACCTGGGCTAAGTGATGTGTAAGAATATTTAGAAATATTCAGAATAAATTTCTTCCATTATTATTTTGCAGTTCTCAATTGTAAGTAAAAATTATTCATCGCCAAAAATTAGTTACTTCTGATTTGAACTGTTGAAGATATGAGCTACCATAATATACTCTATGGTTCTTAGTAAAGGCTTTTTAAAAAGAAGTCCATGTATGCATAATAACCAGCCCAAACTCTAATCTACCCAAAACCAACACTTCAACTCGTAAAGGAGTGTGGTTGTACACTGTGCCGGTATGGTGCGTATAATCATGACATTACACTGTTTGGGAACCGCCTATTGCTTTTCTTTGACGTGTTGCAGGTATGGCCGATAGGGATGCGCCAGATGCTGTGAGGTTATGGAAGGAAGAACTGGTTAATAAGGGTGAACAACTGCAAGCACTGTGGGCGAGTCATCCCAGCAGATTTGACAGTTCGCCCTCATGGGGATCAAACTGATACTCAAGATTTTTCGAATGAGGAATCTTTGCGGAATGCAGGATAAGGCCACACACTGTGTGGATAGAGTAAATGATTGTTGTCGTTCGTCAAGGAAGGAGAACGTTAAATGTTGTTACGCAAGTCACAAGTAGCTCAGTACAGGTAGATACCGTTTTAGAGAAATATTGCATGCGTGCTCCTTGCTGGGTAGCAGAATGGATTTTAACGTTAGATTAGGTTTGAAGGTAAATCAAACAGTGCAAGTAGAGGCAATGGAACTGTAAGGTAGATTGAGGAAGACGCAGATCGCTAAATTTCCTCTTCCAGGCCGCGCGGGGTAGCCGCGTGGTCTTGGGCGTCTTTTCACGGTTCGCGCGGCTCCCTCCGTCGAAGATTCGAGTCCTCCCTCGTGCATGGGTGTGTGTGTTATCCTCAGCGTAAGTTAGCTTAAGTTAGGTTAAGTAATGTGTAAGCTTAGGGACCGAAGACCTTAGCGCTTTGGTCCCATAAGATCTTACCACAAATTTCCTATTTCCTCTTCCTTTAGCAGGAACGATGAGTAATAGATTTTTCCGAAGATTCGACACCAGAAACTGTAAAATGTTTAAAGTACAGGTTATAGTGTGACTAAGGGAGGCGAAAAAGCTGTTTGGTTTGAGGGATGTCAGTTTCTAGAGTTACTGTATCCCAGTGATATAGTTTGCATAGTACAAAGAATAGTCAATGATATCATTGATGGGGCTTCCACCAATATTTATCTATGGACTGCGGCCTCGGCCTTCTACCCATTTCGTCTCTCGCTGACGATCTTTGCCTGACTAACAATGGAGGTACGACAGTGGCGCCATCGGTGGGAATAAAAACAGCAAGCAGGAGGGTTTTGGGAAGGAAATTAGGATTTGGTGTGCGGAGCGAGTCAGCCGGGAGCGCGAGATGCTTGGAGTTCTGGTACACGACAAAATGAAGCCGCTCCTGTGAAGGCACCTAACCTCGTTTTGACTGTCGCTTATAGCTTATCCTGCTAAGAGGCTTTCGTGAATGGGCATGATATTTTGGAACATGCACAATTGACTTGGGGGAAGTTATTTGGCCGGTTCGACGCTAGTGAAGGCGGTCTGGTCTCTTGCAGGCTTAAGGAGCGGCAGGACGGCGGCCATCCTGTTCAAGTTAAGTAACCTCAGTGTATGTCGTTGCCTCTCACTCGTCCTCTTCCCCGCCCCCCCCCCCCCTCCCAAACTGCTAGGGTTTATGCAACCACCACTCATAATTAATAGTAGCTGCATAAAGGTAATTTTATTAATAACTAATCAATGAATTTCGGTTAAACGTAGCCGCCTATTCAGTGTCTTAATAATAAATTCTGTACCTTATGTGTATCCTGAATGACAGTGGATTCGTAATTAATAACAGCAGTCTACAAGATATTGACTTAAAATCTGATCAGTGAATTTTGGCTAACTCTAGCTGCTTATTGAGTGACTATTAATTGCTTCTAAAATACTGTCATTTATGTGTGTACTGAATGACAGTGAATTCATAATTAACGGCAGTTGTTCATTAGTCACTTGCTTAAAATTTTATCAGTGAATTGACAATAACTGTTGCTGCTTATTCGGTGACTGTTACTTGTTTCTAAAATTCTGTATTTTACTGTCTACTGAATCACAGAGAATTCATAACTTTTGGCAGCTGTTTATAAGTCATTTGCTTATAATTTGTTTAAAAAATTTTGGCTAACTGTAGCTGTTTATTCAGTGACTCCTAATTGTTTCTTTATTTGAATTTTTAAAAAAATGTTCTGCATATTGCTGTCTGTTGAGCGACAGAGGGTTCATAATTAATAACAGCTGTTTAAATACCATTTTCTTAAAATCTGTTCAGGGAATTTCGGTTAACTATAGCTAACTACTCAGTGACTGTTAATTGTTTTTGAAATTCTGTTCATTTGTGTCTACTGAGTGACAGTTTTTTCTTAATTAATGGCAGTTCTTTAAAGATCATTTAGTTTAAAAGCTGCTTAGTTAATTTTGATGATTGTATTTAACTGTTTTTAAAATTCCGTGCTTTTGGTGAATATTTAATTTCTGGTGACTCATAATTAGCCTCAGCTGATTAAAAATAGTTTTTCTAAAGTCTGCTCAGTCAGGTTTACTGTTGATTGCATGTAAAACTTGTTTGACTTTAATAAAGCCAAGTCAGGTGGTGAACACCGAAGCACTTACTTGGGACTTAAATCCTTGTAATGGGGTGACGCGATCCCATGTATTTCCACCCGAATTCAAAGTTATCAAGGGGATAATTCAATGTAAAGCAATGAGAATATTAGTCACTTTGAATTACGCCCATGAACCGTGAGCAAAAGGGTCGTTTGGAGAGTATGTAAATGGATTTGGAAAGCCATGCAGGCGTTTGGAGGCAGAAGTTGTAATCGATATCGTACAAGAGATCAAACCAGCAGATCAATAGTGAGTGATGTTTGCCCAGTGCCCTCAAATATTTAAGGAGGAATAGCATTCCAGACTATAGGGTGTATTTTGGGGAGGGGAGGGGGAGGGCAAGGAGTAGGAAGTTAGAAATGTGTGGAACATCACAGAAGAGTTTGATGAACCCAGTGAGCGATATCGAGTGGCTGTTTCCTCTGTGATGCTGTAGGCCATTTTAGTCACAACCGTTCACAGCAGAAGAAAAGCTCAAACACCAACTGTTGATGGTTTCATAAGAGTGCCCCAGGGTTTGTGTGTATGTAACATAGGACCACATTAATTTTTTTAAAAAAAAATTTATGATAAACCATTTTGTAGTCTTCTAGATACAAGTAGATCAGTGGAAATATTCTTGAGTGAAAGCGCAAACTAACCCACTGTGTGCTCGCCAGACTTGGAAAGAGGATCGGTGTTATGTTACTTGTAATTCTAGTTTAGTACCTGTGTTGGGCTAGGTGGGTGAACTTGAGAATTTTGAGAGTTCACATGTGGGATTAAGTTAAGAGTAGCGGAGGGACATTTTCCACCAATGTGAGTCTCGGATACCATCTAATCATGAAGATACAACTAATACCTGACGGATAATTTCACCTTCCATTTCCGAAAAGACAAAATGGTTCTAGGTCTGCCTACATTTTTGGCTCCGAACATGAGAAAGAGGGACGTCCAGCGGGATGTCATGGTACTGAGTCACAGGGAATGATAATGTGAATAATTCAAGGATATGTTGACTGGCAAACTTGGGCTTAGCAAATTGATCAAATATTGGTCTGAGTTGACTGACATGCTGCCAGTCTACCACCGTCTCATAGAAGAGTTAAAATTATTAGTGTGGAAGGTTTTACAGTAATGGGCCACTAGCCCTTCTGAGTCACCTTATTTTATCCCCTAGTTTTTATTGTGGAAACCATCAGGCAGTCTGCACTGACAGTAGAATATAAAGTACTTAATAATAAATTTTTCCTCCTTTCTACACTGCTGCCAGATTTGTTGGTTTCTGATATTAAATTCAAGTTTGTGTGTCGTTACTTGAAAGATTTAGTGATTTTTAGGTAGACTAGGGATGAGCATATTAGGCATTTATGGGAGGTACCCACGAGAATTAGAAAGACTGGGTTGACAGTTAACCAGTTACAGTGAAGATAGCGTTTCCAAAAATGTAATTTTTGTGACATATTTTGTCATCAGGAGAAGTAATGTTACATGTGTGGTGCATCAAGGAGATTATGTAATGTGTTTCACCAAGGTATGGGAACGATATAGCAATGTTTGTGAGCATGGTAAGCATTTTTAGGAAGTTTGTCCCAAATTTTGTGCAGTTAGCTAGGCCACTGAAAGAACTGTACAAAACTGGATGTAAATTTTAGTGGGAGGTGTGTCAGAACAGGGAGCGTTGGAGACTTTTAAGGGGAGTCCCGCCAGTGCACCCGTGTCAGCCATACCAGACTTCGAAAACTAATTTATTGCCCAAATCAACGTTTCTATGGGGGTAGGGGCTGTGCTGCTTCTCCAGGAGGAATGAAGTATTCAGTCTGTGAGCTTGAGTCTCTGCTGGTTTTATTTGCTTGGAGAAATTCAGGGTCTACCCAGTGCACAAATCGTTTCAGCTGAAGACGGCCAATTGGGCTTTTAGTTGAGTGGTGATGCATCCCGAAATCGCTTGGTGGGCTACCCGAATTTGGCCGTCCAGATCGAAAATAAACTCGTCAGAGAAACCTATAATGTTACCTGTTTCAAGGGTATTAGAAAGAGAATGAGATAGGTGTTGATGATCAAATGTTCAAATGTGTGTGAAATGTTATGGGACTTAACTGCTAAGGTCATCAGTCCCTAAGCTTACACACTACTTAACCTAAATTATCCTAAGGACAAAAACACACACCCATGCCCGAGGGAGTACTCGAACTTCCGCCGGGACCAGTCGTACACTCTACGACTGCGGCGCCTGAGGCCGCTGGGCTAATCCTGCGCTGTTGATGATCAAGTGGATGTACCACAGTCAGTAATTCTGACATTAGGACCTACCTCAGCGCTGTTTAAGCGTGATTTGGCCATACTCACTTATAAATGAAGTAATATACTGCAATACGAGAAGCAGCCACTGAACGAGGAAGGTGCTAACCCCACGGAAGTTGTAGCTATGTTATTTTCATTTTATCACCAACGAGCAATGGATGGACACTTGGGAGTGAATAAGACATATCTGAGCGCATAAGACACATGCCAAAATCAGTGAAGTATTTAGTTGGACAGTAATGAGTACCGACATCAGCACAGTGGGGTTAATGTTTGTAAGGTGGCAGCATGAATGAATATCAAAGAAGCACCTTAGATGAGATTTTATATGGCGTAACAAGTAGATGAATATGTCACCTGACATACTTCGGCGATAATGAACAGATTTGCCTATCAAAACGTACAGTATGTAATGCAAAGGGATGATACTCGATTCGATGGTATTAACACCCCAAATCCAAGTCCTGCATGTCAATGAGCAAAGGGTGAAAAAAGCTACTGCAAGAAACGTTTTAGTTTGGGGGTGGATGCGAGTTGCTCTGTCACTGCCCGAGTAGAACAGAAGGCTTCTAAAAGAGGTTGTTGACCTGTGGCGAGAGGGGCAACGAATGCGCTGGGCGATACATGGAGGGGAGCAAGTAGCGGCGCAGCGCTGCTTGCGACGGAGAAATTCTTTAGAAAACTGCGTTGGGGAATTCCAAGATGGATAGAAACAGACCAACGACGCAGTTGATCACGTGAAATGCCCGTGTATGTGTGTAACTTTTAGGCGTCAGGAACAGGCACAAAATAACCGATTGGCTGAAATAAAGTCAGGAAGAGTAGAAAGGGGTAATATTTCGACGCAGTTTAAAAGTAGTCCCTTTGCGATTGGTAGAGGTAGTTCCCAGAAGATGAAAGGAGCGCTCCCTTTGGTCTGAAAAAGCCATGACGTGAAGCACGAAAGGTCACAGATGGGGGACAGTTTGCTACGAAAGACACAGTACCGAAAACATTGTGGACTCTCCACTGAGCCAGTGCCAAGTGTTGAACAGGGCGCATCACTCCCTGCACGACGCCAAAAGGGAAATTTTGTGTGAACACTGCTTTCACTTTGGCTCACATTCAGCTAGAAATTAGCTGAAGAGTCGTTGAGCTCCAACAGCAGAGAAACGAAACAGACACGTAGTTAATTGCTCTTTCAAGAACTGAGAGGGCATTGAAGTATACACGCTGCACCCTCTAAGCACGTGTATATAGCCATATTTTCCAAATTAGGGATGAATGCATGTTTTCTCGCCTAACGAGAAACATGGGACAGTTTCAGCTGATAAAATCAGTAAAGATTTAGATTAGGTTTTTATAGGATTTTCAGAGGGTGAGTGCAGCCATGCAGCCGACAGAACGTCACAGCGGAAAGGTAAATGCCGCTAACAGAGGCGTAAACTTGTTGGTTCACCAGCTTGCGTCTACTGTGAACTCGAGCAACCTCGAGTAATCTTTGGATCATCTTGTCACAAAAACTAACCGTCCTCCATAGACTTGATTGTCATCCCACATAGTACCGAACTTAGAATCGGAATCGGATGATTGTCGTAATATTGGCCAACTTCACGGTGCATAAGTAAGAATAATCTTGTAGAGAAACTTCTATTTAAATTTGATATTTCTTGTGTTCAGCGTTATTTCTGCTAAAGAGGACGTAATGCGCTATCGTACCAAATGTCCTGAAATTTTCGTGTCACAATCTATGTAAACTCGTGTGCTTCTTTAATAACAAAATAGGAATAAACCAAATTTTTACAGCTAAACACCAATGTGCTTTGTCCCAGAATAAGGGTTCACGCCTCACCCCAGTCACTGATTCTAGCGACACTAATGCACTCTCAGGATGTTTTCGCTGATGTCTGACAAATGTGAATAGGAGTTTAGTGTCAGATGTTTAAGACATGTAACATTGGTAAACATCCTCTGAACATGAAGGAAGGTTCACTGACATGGAAGTTAGTAGAAAAGTTGGTGGATAAATTTCTAATGATTCTGTAAGTCCATTACAAAGGTTGCAAGCATGAAATAAGTACCCTCTCGAATACATGGATTCTTTTTCTATATTTTATTGGTTCTTTTCTAATCAAACTGTGACCCCAAAAGCAGCTATTCACCGGTCCCACCTTAGTTTTAGTATCTGATAACGCTGCCACTTTCTAGGATTTTTTGTTTGGGTTACGTTTTGGACATTCGACCATCATACTGTAAACGCTCATTGTTTGCTGAGAGGGTTAACCATTGTTTGCAACTGGCATTGGTTGCTCATCTTCATTTATGGAATATCTGTGTCATGAGATGCTGGAGTGGTTGATGTATGGGTTAAATATAACAAAACATAAAATACATAAAGATACACCATTGGGTTTGTTGCTTGCTTTGAAAATTACTTATCTATTGGCTAATTGAAGGTCTACTGAAGAACTGATACCCAATGAAATGTCCCAGAGGAGATCAGGAAGAAGTGATGGAGAGCTCTGAAGGATATACTACCTTACCACGAACAGAATACACGTGCTTACAACCGACGAAGATTTCCTAATGTATTTCTAGATCGGTACAGAGTGCACCTCAGAAATTTTGCTAAAATGACGAGCATGAAAGCGATTAAAAAGCTTGTACTGCCGAATCCTGATTTTCGATGGAGGATATTGTGCCATGTGAAGTGACACATTTGTATCACCTGCTGCGGGTGCCAAGATTTCTGGCGGTTTGTGGTGACATACTCTGCTATGGGCACTTGGTATGCACGAACATCAGTGTCAGCACCTCTTGTGTGGAACTCGATCAGTATGGTAGAGAGAGGGAACGTCTGATTCTGAGCAGGTGGCGAGCATGAGAGACTGGAACGTTGAGCATCGTGGACAATAGTTCAATATATTCACACTCTCAATTGTCTTTGTGGTACATGACAATGCTGTGCATTGACATCGTCTACTTGGGGAGTATCTGGAGGAAGACGGGACGGTTGCCCACAGCCAGAGAATAGGAATAATGTAGAGTTAACATACTGCAGAAGTGTGCAAAGCTGCTTGCTTTTGTGGTCATCACCTATTGGTAGGCAACCAACAGGTGTTATAAGAGTACATTAATGTGCCTGAGGCTCCGAACATGGCATTGTCTAATGCTACTGGGTGCGTTGTTTTCAACCATGGTGAAGCCATTACAAATTGTGATGTGAAATTCTGTATTCAACAGCGGGTTCGTGGTGCTTATTGCATTGTGATTATTGTACTCCCACAGAGATAGTGATTATCAAGTTTGTTGTGGTTCTTTCCCCATATAATAGGTAGCTCTGTGTATCTGTGTTGTCCATTAGCAGCGGTCGGGTAGTCAGTTGAAGTTGACTCTGGTTGACTGTATCTTTTCTGTGGCACGTGCTACTCTCAGTTACACTGTGTCACACTAAATGCTCGCGTGTTAGGCAGTTATGTGCTGAATTGTGGAATTTCTTTCGTGATTGGTGCCCGCTTGTAATCTCATCTGGGCTGAGTAACATTCTTGTGCAAGAATATTTGGACCTATAGTGAATGAGCTTTTTATTATTATATTGCTGTGCATACCCTAAGTAAGAATTACTACTGGCGTAACATTATTTATTCAACTGCTCATTATATTTCACTGATGTTTGAGCTTCCATGTTATAATATATGCTTCAAAATACATATTAATTAAAAATAGTCGATGCTTGCACAACTCCCAGGCCACACTTCAGCCATAACCTACACTTAAGGATGCACCAATGAACACACAGACAGAAAAATCTTAATCTTATATATTATCCTACCCAGATAGTTCTCTGGTTGCCCCACTGATGTTAAATCAACAAAGGGACACTCAATATAGCTTGCAACAACACATCTCAGTGATACACATGTTTCACAGCGACACCCCACTACTACCAAAACCTTAAGCAAACGTGTACTGACAAATCAGCCAAAATTTACAATCTTCTTCCACAAAATAACCAAACGTATATACACATAAAACGGCAACTAGAATCTATAAAAACTTATCACCAAAATTTAGTTCCGCAGATAATTTACTGTGTTTAATTAACATTATACTCAAACAAATCCGCCCTGGTAGCTGAATGGTCAGCGTGACGGAATGTCATACCTAACGGCCTCAGTTCGATTCCCGGCTGGGTTGGAGACTTTCTCCACTCAGGGACTGGATGTTGTGTTGTCTTTATCATCATTTCATTCCCATCGACACGCAAGTTAAAAATGGTTCAAATGGCGGTAAGCACTATGGGACTTAAAATCTGAGGTCATGAGTCCCCTAGACTTAGAACTACTTAAACATAAATAACCTAAGGACATCATGCACATCCATGCCCGAGGCAGGATTCGAACCTGCGACCATAGCAGCCGCGTGATTGCGGACTGAAGCGCCTAGAACCGCTCGGACACAGCGGCCGGTGATCTGCAAGTCGCCGAAGTGGTGTCAACTCGAAAGACTTCCACCAGGCGAACGGTCTACCCGACGTGAGGCCCTAGCCACACGGCATTTCCATTGACTCAAACAAGCCACTACTCCTGCCATTATCTTCATAATGGCTGCCCCTCCATTTCACGAACTCAAAATAACGATAAAAACACTGTCTTCACCACAGTCGTAAAGGTCAATATAATGGCACAAAACACTCCTGTGCACAGCGTTCCAATTGTCATAACGTAAATTTGTCCGCCACATACTGTTCCTGATTCCCAGCTGCCGTGACCTCTGTACGCACGGAGGAATTACCGTCTGCTTCTTCATCCAAACGATGTCTTGCATTAATAACTGGCCATTCGCAACTATACAGCCTTGCTACGTTGACACCATCCGCTACGACTCCACGCGGCGCTGTTGAGCTTCCTCCAGGATGTGTTCGCTTTCGTCGGTGTATCTCAGCTACCATTTTCCTTCTCCGCGTCTCGTATTCTATACCATGGTTACCTCATCAGATGGTGGCAGCGGCCGCACGTTCTCCGATTACACGAAATCACGCCCCCTCGGCAGCTCCCTGAACCATCCAAGCTGATTTAGAACTGGGCCGGCTATCTCGCGATGCCTGGCCTTTGGCACGGCACTGAACACTCATCCCAAACTCTGAATCCCAGATGTTGTTCCTGATTCCCTTCCAGTCTTCAGAATGTCCACTGCGGTGCCACACCGACGCAGTTAACCTTGGCGTGGCGCTGCATTCTCCACACTAGCCTGTAGCACGGTCTCGGGACAGGTAGTGGCACTCTGGCGCAAATGTTAGAGGGCAGCGAAAGCAACTGTACTGCGAATTGCAAATTAATAACGTAGACTCCCTCCCAAAAAAATTTTCGCAACCGCCAATACACCAGATGTTTGATAACCTCTGTAAACCGAAACACATCGAGAAGTGACATCCGTGCCACCCATCTACAGCACATCGTATAAGAAATATGTCAGGTAACGATGTCAGGTACTTGGGGATAATGTCTTGGGGACGTGGCCCAACACACTCTTGTGGCTTAGGGCAGCGAAATTACGGATACTTCATACTGTGCTCTTAGGAAGAGGGGAATCTATGCAAGGCAGCATCTTTCTCTTTCTGCGGACTATGACACGCCTTCTCTTTCTGCTAACTAAGAGTAGCGTCTCGGACTAGTACCTAAAACGTTCTCGGTACGGGTTCGAACCCAGCCACAACTTAAAATCTGAATAAAAGTCATCCTTAATGGCTGCCGAAGACTACCAGCATAAAATGTCACACTCTTTGTACCAAAGGCCTTGTCAAAGAGAGCAGAGGAGCGGTCTGAAATACAGGGAACTCTCTTGCCTTTGCGATGGAAACTGCTTCACAAGGCAAAAGGATCATGCTTGATCAACGGAATGAGGATCAGAAGGTAGGTGAAACGACTGCAATAAAGAAACACATCGTGTGTCTAAATGAAAAAAGTGTCATGATTTCTTCCTTGGAAAAATATACCCGACCCCATCAGTATCTCTGGGAGGGGAATTCCAGTGGGGAGGTGACCGAGAGAAAAAGATTAAATAATCAACCGAAGGGCAGCGTTCTACTAGTAAGGGCGTCGAATGTAACGAGTTTAAACGTGGCAAGGGAGGAAAGAAAGATTGGTGGGGTTCAGTGAAGTGGAATGGAAAGAAGTATTTCTGGGCTGACGAATTCAGCGTAATAGCAACAGTCACAGAAAATGGTCTATCGGGAGTAGGATTCGATATGAATAGGAAGGTAGGTCACGGGTTAAGCTACTGTGAACAGTTTAGAGATAGGGTTATTCTTATTAGATTCGAGAGGAAATTAACTCCAAAAGCGATACTTCACTTATACATACCTACGTCACAAGCAGCAGACGAAGAACCATAGAGAGTATATGAGCACCCTGAATGGGGAATTCTGTATGTAAAGAAAGACGAAATTGTAATAATGAAGGGGGATTGGAACGCAGTTGTACAGGAAGAATTAGAAGAAGGCTTACTGAAGAATATGGACTTGGTGGTAGGGAAGACAGAAGAGAAACACTGAGCTCTGCAATAAAATTCAGACTGTAATAGCGAATATTCTATTCAGGAACAACAAGAGGAGGAGATACTCTTGGAAAAGACCTGGAGGCACGACATGGTACTGGCTGGAAGGCATCGTCATCAGACAGAGATAACGAAATCAGATATTGTACTGCTCGGTGTAAACACGTGCAGACATATTTCAAATCGCAATTTAGTAATGATGAACAGTGGACTGAAATTCAAGAGAATCATCGGAAGAATTAGTGTTGAAGGAAGTGCGATATTGAAGTACTGAGGAATGATGAGATGCGTTTCAAATTCACTAAGGATGTTGTTACTGCGATACGGAATTGCAAACCGGTAGTTCGGTTGCAGAGACGTGACCAACTCTAAACATAGCAATCACAGATGTTGGACAGACAAGCATGGAAAAATGGAAAGAAGCTGCGATCTAACCTTGGGCAACTGATGAAATACTTCCACTTACCGACGACAGAAAAGGAAGTACAGAAATTTTCAAGAAAACATAGGAGTATAGCAATATAAATCCATTAGGAATAAAATAAATAACAAGTGCAGGGCAGCGAAGGCGGAACGACTGCGGAAAAGATGTGACAAAATCAAAAGAGTATTCATCGTCTGTAGGAGTGACTCAGGTTACACTAAAGTCAAGAAAGTCTTAAGTGTAATTAAAAGCAACTGTGATAACACGAGAAATGGAATCATAATTCCAGTGTTAAACGCAGAAGAAAGAGGGCCTCTATGATTGGGATGACTTATCTGATGATGTGGTATAAAAAGGAACTGGAGTCGATAAGGTAGATAAAGCGGATCAAGCATTAGAGTTTAGAAGAGCTCAGCAAGACTTCAAATCAAAGAAGAAAATATAGATAGCATTGCATTGGAATTTCTAAAATAATTGTAGAGTGTAGCAACCAACGACTGTCCAGTTTAGTATGTACAGTCTTTGGGTCTGGCTACATGCTATCAGATTTTTAAAAAATATCCTACACACAATTCCGAAGATATTGATAACTACTGCACAATCAGCCTGGCAGCTAGTGCGTCTGTTATGCCCCACGAAAATATCTCTGACGGACACTATAAATTTAATAAGTGTTACATGCAAGAAACAAACAAACAATTCAAAAAACAGCTGTTAAATACATACAATGTTCATCATTATATTTTCATAAATGTTGCACACAAGAAACAAACAAACAGTTTAATTTGGTGTCATACTGACCCCAGTGGTACTCAGTGCAAATACAAGAATAAATGTTAATGTTTTGTAGACATAAAATTCAGCGAAACGTCATTGGTTGCAATTGATTCAGCGGCAGAGTCACTATTTTGAGAATAATAGTTTTTAAAGCAAGGGTTATATACTGTATATTTCCAATGTGCTCATGAAGGTCACATCATTATAGACGGAGAACAATCTCTGACAGAAGCAGGACGAGAAATAAATGATGCCCGTGTCTTTTTCCTGCTAGTAGCCCCGAAATTGCCTCAAGCGGTTTAGCAAAATAATGGCCGACCTAAATTTGCAAGGTATGGCAGGCATTTGAACCACATACGAGTGCTGCCTCTTGCTACCTAACTATATACATGTAATTATTTAGAAGTGTGGCTCACTGAGACATGTAAAGAATTGAGATGTAAGGCGTTCCTGAATGGGAGTTACGACGAAGAGCGTCAGAAATGGTATGAGAGAAGCCTTGTTGGCTGTTTGCTCTGCTTCCGATCTGCGGCCGTTGACCTTGCTGGATAAACGACGGGATATTACAAGCCAAAAACAGCGGCCGAGCTGCAGCAATTGGCCGCACGGCGTCGCTGTCGGGGCAGATGCCCAGAAGCACCCGCCATTCCTCGTGACGCGCGTCTAAACTACCACTTAGGCTGACTAATTGGCCCCACTTGGGGCCGCCCGTATAATGTCAGTGGAACGGCTTTGGACGGTCTGCGAGATGGGGGGAGGGGGAGGTGGTGGGGAGGATAGAAGGGGAGGAGTGGAGGAGGAAAGGGTTCGTGCGCGCGCGGCGTCGACGTCCGGATTGCCACAGTGCCGACTGTGGGACCGCGGGTGGCGCAGCCCCCACCGCCAAAGTTGTCCGCAGCGGCCGCGACAGGAAGGAATCCATCGCTCGATGCGCCCGCCAGATTGCGGCCGCTATCCCTCTTGCTCGCGTCGCCGGGCTTATCAGCACGGGCCACGCCCGGCCAGTAACTCAGCTCGCTAATTATTTAAATTACACGGACCGCAACACCGACCAGTCTGCCCATTACCCCTCCACAAGGAACTGACCCCGCTAGACCCTCACCCTGCCTAGTCCTCCACCATTGCCCCATTCGGGAACCCACCGCCCTACGTTTACCGCACTCTCGATGCTACCTCGGTCGCTCGACGCTCGGTACACACTCGCTTTTAAAGTGGACATTACTCCAATTAATCATCCCCGCCCACTCTGGCGAGCGGCCGCCTGCGCTCCGCGCGGAACATATAATTACGGGCTGCTGGCCGAGTTGCGCCAAATGAATAAATGCCGCTCGCCGGGAACCTCTGGCCGCAGAACGAGGAAAAACGCGGCGAGGGTAGCGGCGGTAGCACGCGGCGCCGCGGGTCCCGTACCTCCCCAGGGGCCGCCCGGGTAATTTGTTTGTGTTAACAACTGCCGCCGGCCCTAATGTTAAAATCTATACGCGGCGCGCCTGTTGCATAACGGAGGGGACAGTATTAGCCTGCACAGTCGAGAGCCCGCCGTCTTGTCCCTGCACCGTAATCTGCAAGACACAGAAAGGACTCTTTGTGTATGCAGATGTTACATAAATGCAAGACGCTTCCCAATTCCCATTACACTCCTCCAGAGCTTGTATACAAATCACAGGAAACAAAACTTTTTTATTTGTTTTCCGATATGCTCCGTCTTGAGCAAACACATTTATTTTCTTCTCTTCTATGCAGAGGCATAGTTCATACATATTATTTTTACTGCGGGTAACTACAGTCAAATGTCCAAATTTTCATTACTTTCAGACATTTAAGGACTTCTCTACTCTTCAGAGTTTCCCTGTATTCCCATCACCAGCTTATACGGTCATGGCAGTATTCGTCTTTCAGATCCCTCTGCGCCCGGTCCGCAGCTCGTGGTCGTGTGGTAGCGTTCTCGCTTTCCGCCCTCGGTTTCCCGGGTTCGATTCCCGGCGGGGTCAGGGATTTTCTCTGCCTCGTGATGACTGGGTGTTGTGTGATGTCCTTAGGTTAGTTAGGTTTAAGTAGTTCCAAGTTCTAGGGGACTGATGACCATAGCTGTTAAGCCCCATAGTGCTCAGAGCCATTTGAACCATTTTTTTTCAGATCCCTCTTCTTGATCATTCCAATTGCAGCTGCTCTCCAAGTTAATCTCGGCCGTCCACCCTTCCTCCTTCCTGGCGGCGACAGTTACAGGAGTGCTTTTGGCCATCGTCCCTGCTCTGTTCGCCGTACATTAAAGAGCTTTGTTCTCAGTTCTTTGCACGACTGGTTGTTCCATATCCATCATATCGCTAATTTCCTCATTTCTCCTCCTCTCTGTACTGTATATCTAAGCTGCCCTCCCTATTCCGTCTATCTCTACTGCATATCCTCTGCTTCTCTGCCGCTCCTACAGGGTCCACCCTTTTGCACCGTATATTAGTGTACTTCCCACCACTGTTTGCTGAATTCTCTTATTTGTTTCTCTTGATATTGCCTGGCTCCACAGAACTCTATTTAGCACTTATTGCTCCTCTTGCCTGCTAGATAATGCCTTCCACATCTTCTTAATAGCTTCCCGAGGAATTTATAATCGACCCTAAACATTTAATCTGCTTTACAGCTTTCGTAGTTCCTTACACCAGAATTACATCCCCTCCATCTCCTCCCACTACTGCCGGCCGAAGTGGCCGTGCGGTTAAAGGCGCTGCAGTCTGGAACCGCAAGACCGCTACGGTTGCAGGTTCGAATCCTGCCTCGGGCATGGATGTTTGTGATGTCCTTAGGTTAGTTAGGTTTAACTAGTTCTAAGTTCTAGGGGACTAATGACCTCAGCAGTTGAGTCCCATAGTGCTCAGAGCCATTTGAACCATTTTGAACCTCCCACTACTAGGCAGTCTGTTTTGCTCATATTTATTCTAAGCTTACCTAGTTCAAATGCTTCCCTTTTAATCCTTAAAATAAATTTGAGATCCTCTCTAATTTGTGCTACTCGGCAAATAATGAGCAGAAGTACACTGCAGCAAAGGAAATCCCATACCTCCGCATAATTGATTCCACTGTTCTAATATACACTGTATGTATCATATAAACACGGTGAGTGACCTATTACATCCATGTCTTAGTCCTTTCGATTTTCGCACTCAACTTTCTCCCCACCTTAACATCTACGTACGTGTCGGGGTATAATCTCTGAATTGGGGATATCTGTTGTACGTTTATACCTACATACTCAATCGCTTCCCATAAAATGTTGGCGGGTACAGAACCATACTCTTTTACTAAATCAACAAATATTAGGTGTTCTTATGACCTTTAGAATCGCCTTCTCACTTATCAGTCGAAGGTTAAAATTATGTTCCATACTGTACTGTCCAACTTTAAAACCTGCCTTTCTTTCCGCATCTTGCCCTCATTCTAATTCTCAAATTTGTTTTGAATGCAGTCTTCTGATGGAAGCCATAACAGTAACTCCCTATAATTACTTAGGTGTTTCCTTTTATATTTAAGAAGGCAAGAAACAGCGCTCTGGCTGTAGAAAGTTTTTATAAAAACTACGACCGGTTTCAGGCCAATTTAGGTGCGTCCTAAGGTGATCTAAACAGGGATTAGAAAGAAAGTATTTTGTAATTTGTTTTTTCTCTCTACACTTGTTTAGTAAATATTGTTATACATCGAACAGAGTGGGCCTGTACATTTGTTACTTGACGTTAATCGTGTCTACAACATTATTTTACGCTGTCGTGAAGCCTCCGTCCTTCCATCACGTCACTGATAAATTGAAAGCCACTAGAAGCGCTCGTCAAATTGATAAATAAGGCAGTTTCCCCAAAACAAAGTAAGCCGATTATATGGCGTGGAGAAGGTAACAGAAGCCCTGAAAAGTGTGCGAAAATGTGCATAGGCACCAATAAATGCATTCTGCATTATCAGTTGGAGTCGATGAGGGCACGTCCGTAAGCAACACTGAACTAGCTAGAGCCCTATGCAAGCAAACATGAGGAAAATTGCATTTGACGTGGTATCTGAAAACACTTCGAGATGTGACCACTGCAGTTTTGCCCATGATTGCTTCCTTAAGACTCTAGCTAGTTCACTGATCCTTACGGCCGTGGGCGCATCGACTCCAACTGATAATATGGCAAGTTTTTATTGGTGCTTATACATATTTCCGCACGTTTTGCAGGGGTATTTTATCTTCTCCACACCATATACTTGATTTATTTTGTTTTGGGGACACTGCCTTTTTATCCGTTTGACAAGTGCTGCTAGTGGGTTTTACTCTATCAGTGACGTGAAGGAGGGGGAGAGAGGCTTCACAACAGTGTAAAATAATGTTGTAGACACATTTTATGTAAGTATCTAATGTACAAAACTATTCTACGCCATATAACAATATTTAGCAAGCAAGTCTAAAAAATTGTAAACCAGTTCCTGTTTTAATATAAACTTTATACAGTCAGATCGGTGCTTTCTGCCCTCTTATAAAAATGTAGACTTGTTTCGCTGAAGTTACAGCACAATGACTGGGTCTTTTATTTTCAAATGACTTTGCCATCGGGTCATCCGAAACGATGATAGTGCATTTTGTGCCAAGATCTCCACAAATAGCTGTATCTGGGACCAATTTCATGGAGTCGTTATCGGTTTCGTGTTTTATAGCCACATCATCAACAAAAAATAAAACAGTGATCGTAATTGAACAAATATACATCAAAGTATTACTAGGGCCATCAGCAACTAATTATGAGAACAAACCAAGACAAACGTGTACCTACAAATATTGAAACGTGTTAAAGAACTTTCTCGTAAACCTCCTACTGCTCACCTCGACGACTTGTTACTCTTGGTGTAGCGTCTCACTTTCGTTCTTTGGTTACAGGCTGGCCCTTTTTACATGGCATAGGAAGTTTTCCGTCGAAGAACGTTTTATCCATTAACTATCCAACCAACGGACATTAAGGTTTTAATTAAGAAAGGTGGTGTTCAGTACTCTGGGCTATCTTGTTTACTATTTTAATGTTTTTAAGTACGCTTGTGTTTTTATCTATTCTCTTAATTACATACTTATGGCTCTGGTATTATTTTGATGTATAGGGCTGCAGTAGTCATCAGTGTCTATTTGCTGATAGGTGTTTTCCGTCGCTCAACTATTTATTCACTGACTATCTGCCTACCGACATTAAAGTTCTAATTCTGAAATTTAAGCCTTCTATATTCTTCACCATGTTTTTTGCCAAGATTTAATGTTTTAAGTACACTCGTGCTTTATTTATTCTCATTTTTAGGCAGATACGGCTTTTTTATTGATCATGTATAGGGGTTAAATCACTAACGCTGCTTATTTCTTGATGGTTAGATGGAAATGATAATGTGGCTACAAGCCACGAAACCTGTAGTGCCTTAATAAAACTGGTTCAGAATACTGTTATTTGCTTTCTGTTAAGTAAAAGGAGATACGGCTTTTCCTATCTGTGCCTAGCAATTAGGAAAGTATTCAGAAATTTTAAAACAGGAAGTGTGTCTACTTTTGTTTGGGGAGCATTACCCCATGCTAAAGCGGATGCTTTAGGGATGAGGGGTATAAGCACTCCTTCTTGGGCCACAAGATATACATGAAAAATTGTGTCGGAGGGAATAAGCAGAAAGAAAGAAGCCGTTCACCCAACTGAGTGTGTGACGTGATCTGTGCCCAGCGAGTGCTTAGCACACGAGTATGTGCGTCGTGGACGGAGCGTCAGGGATAGCGGGCGATCTCCTTAAGTAGGCTTGCATGGGCGAGGGACTCGGATGACGCAGACCGTTTTGTTACCAATTCTCGTGTGTCTGCACTAAGTAACACATAAACGATTATAACAATTTAGGGACTTTCACCTGGAGTAGACCACTAGATTCCTATTCCTCATGTGCCCAAAATGGATACCACAGGGATTTGATAATATTATTTTATTCATGGCGTTAATTCTGAGCAATTTTATTACCATTCTTTTAGTATACAACTCATTCATCAGTTGCAAATTCACTGTATTATGCTTTACTGGTTTCGGAAAATTAATTTGTCATTTTCAGAAACCTAGAGAATCAGGAATATTATAAATCTTCAGACTTTGGCTATACATAAGTGTAGTATAAAAAGTATATTAGAGAAACTTTCTTAGTATTCGTTTACTAGGGGTCAATATCCTCCTCATAGGAACATTATGCCAAGGTAAGTCCAGAAATGTACGTATTGTATGTGATTATTTAAACGTTGATTGACAATTTACAGTAACGTAATCACATCTATGTGATGTACTGTGCTGACAGCAAGGAAAACATAAGAAAGGTATTTAAGAGCTATAGATAATACATATAAATGTTTGAAAAATACATGACATATAGTTCTAATATATGAGTGTTGAAACTTAAATAGTGGCAACTATTTATTCACGACCGATACAAAAGAGTTACATGTTTGCACCTGTTACTGTCCTTCAGAGTAGTCACCAGCGTTGTGTAGAACCAGTTGCCAGAGATGTGGAAGGAATAGTATACCGTTAGCAGAGCCTGTTCTGTTGATGGTGCGAATGGAGCGGTCTAAAGTTATGGTGATCCTCATGTACGACAGTGATGGTATTATCCTAACGCATTACGTTCCTCCACGGCAGACCGTCAATGCACAGTATTACAGTTCGTGTTTGGAGTATGACCTGCGACCAGCTTTGCGAAAGAAGCGGTGACACTTTCTGCGTAACCCACTCATTATTTTGCAGGACAATGCGCGGGCGCATATAGCGCAAGCTGTGGCTGCTCTGTTCGGTCGATGGGACTGGGAAGTACTGTACCATCCGCCGTACTCCCCGGACTTAAGTCGTTGTGACTTTGATTTCATTGCGAAGATGACGGAACCACTTCGTGGCATTCGCTCCAGAACTGTTCCAGAGACGCGATAGGAGGTAGACCGTTCCATTCGCACCATCAACAGACCAGGCTCTGCTAACGGTATACTACGTCTTCCACATAGCTGGCAATGGGTTCTACACAACGCTGGTGACTGCTTTGAAGGACAGTAACAGGTGCAAACATGTATCTCTTTTGTATCGATTGTGAAAAAATAGTTGCCACTATTTAAGTTCCAACCCTAGTATAAAAGGAATAGACTTACTTTCACATTTTATAAGTCGTGACATGCAATCAAAGTAGTGTCTGCTTTTTTAATGCAAACTGATCATTGAACATATCCTATGAATTTAGGTGATAATGTTTACATATTCTGAATTCTTCTTAGAGGTTCGTTTTGCAGCTCTTGTGGATCATATGTAGAATTTCCAAATTAAGCAGGGATGAAGGAGGAAGTGTGTCTTTCTCTGTTTTGAGATCCTCTGCAAAAGTTGACTTACATGAATTCTCGTCGTCATTGTTGAGCAAGAGCTCGCGAAAGTGGGTCTCAAATGTCTCCTTGTCTGTCCTATATACACTGGTCCTAAATTAAAGCAACAAACCGTAATTTCCCCGCTCTAAGCCACGATATACTAATACAAACTGTCAACCAGATGTCCCTACGATCATACTATGCACGGTAGATGGCATTCCGGTCAACGGAAAACCACGCCAACGATAACGTCAGGACACCTGTGAAACGAGGTAGTCCAACATCCACAGTCACTGAGTACATAGTCACACACGGTGGAGTATGGAACATAGAAGATGACTATCAGACTCTCTGCGGTGGAGGGCGGTAGAGAGAATTGGAGCAGTACAGTCGCAAACTGGAGTGGCCCAACGGTTTAGTGTGATTCGTTCTGTTCTTTCTCGGATGTGGCGACAGTTTATAGGGACCATAACTGTGTCCTGCAGAAGGAGGCAAAGCCAACCATGCGTGACTTCAGAAGAGACGACCGTTATTTGGTTGTAAGGGCACGAGAGTACTGCACGGCGACTGGCATCTTAGCTCGCAGCATCCTTAGGTCGACTTGTACCGAGCAAACGGTGTACAGAAGGCTTCACCGGAGTGGCTTTTACTGTCGAAGATCTGCTGTGTGTCTACTTCTGAAGCGTGTTCGCAGAAGGGAACATCTAGAATGGAGTCATCTCAAGCCACCTGGATGGTCGAAAGGTGGGGCAATGTTGTTTTCACAGATGAGTCCCGATTTAGTCTGGAGAGCGATTCTCGATGGGTTTGCATCTGGAGGAACGATTTCTGAACCCAAGCATTGTGGAAAGGGACCGATATCCAGGAGGATCCCGTATGGTGTGGGTAGGGATTATGATTACTACTGGAACCCCTACTCTTTGAAATTACATGGGTGAATCGGCAAGGGTTAATTGGTGTCAGGTATCGTAATGAGATCTTGGGACCCCATCTGCGTTTGTTGCGAGATGCTGTGGGCCCAGACTTCGAACTAATGCTCGACCTTATAGATCATGGGTGGTTGATGTTTTCTTGGAAACGGAAAATTTTACACGAACGGCGTGGCCTGCTCGCTCTCCTGATTGGAATCCCAGAGAGTATGTGTGGGATACACTACGGAGAGGGCTTGCATCACATTACCATCCACTATACACTCTCCAAGACGGCGAGCAGCTCTTCAGGAAGTATGGGCATTGCTGCCTCAACATAAAACTGACGACAGCATTCATAGCATACCCGATCATCAAGACACAGTAAAGTCAAATTTTTAAATAATTTGGCTATTTGATATGAAATGTCACCTAGAAACTTACCACAACAGTAACATCATTCATATCTCTACTTGTCACCCCTTTAAACACAAATTCACATTCTTGCACGCTATGCCCCACCATAACATTGAGGTACCCTAACCCCTTCCACTACTGCTACGGAACTTGAAAACTTAAAGCGTAGAGTGGTGAAAAACGGATATCTGGAAAAATTTGTACAAAAACTTCATAATAATAAAACCAACAAGAACATGAATTCCTCTACACTTAATAAAAATGGCATTACTTTTAAGAAATACACTACAGTCCCATTTCTAGGTTGGCACTTCATATCGTATAGCCAATTTATTTAAAAAATGACGTTATTGCGTTCTTTACCACGGCTAATGCCACAAAGCTGCTCTTTATGCATAATGAGAAACCTCCAGCTGACAAATACCTCATATCTGGAGTACATTTGGAGTATACGTCCAAGATTTTATATAAGACAGACGAGGGAGGGCATTTGCACTCGCTTTCGTGAGCACAAAGATGGCTAGAATCTTCGAAAACTGTCCAGTAACCAAGAAATGGTAAAGCAGGAATGTACCTTGGTGGCACTATAATATGGAATTGCAAAGGAAGTAGGTAAGAAGACAAATCCTCAACGTAGCAAGAAGGAAAAGACAATGGATAAAATAACAGAAGACTTTTCCTAAATACAATCTTACTATTAAGTAAGCTAAGTAATTATCTGGAAGGTATTCAGTGAAGAGGTGTAAAGTATATCTATGGTCAACGTCATAAAATTCTTACAACAATACCTTAAAATCAAGGAGGCAGGCTAAGAAAGGAGAATGGTGGGTACGCAAAGACAACGTATAAAATTCTGTATGTGCAAGAGGCTCGACTCCCTAAATGCCGTCTGGTAGAAGATGTAATTAGAATGCTGTCCCTGTGAGCTAATGGTTTACAGGTACCTGACGGGAGAATTGGCAATCTGCCGAAGAACCTGCTGACCTCAAGGGAAACCTTTCAACCGATCAGGTCACCTGGCTCAGATTTTTTTTCCCGTTCTTCTGAAACCAGCAGGAGAGGGATTAATAGACCCCTTGTACAGTTTACAGTCAGTACAGCAACCGGAATCATTCCTAACGCCAGAAGGATAGAGAAGGCTCTTGCAGTTCCAGAGTCAAGGAGAACCGATCATACCAAGACTAAGCCTATAAAGCCAATAAGTCTGTTCACCTTTGTTTCAGTGACATAGGAAAACTTGATAGTGTACATATTAGGAAAGGAAGTTAACTGAGGATCTTGAGCGTGAAAACCAGCACACATATCAACGGAGAAAACCGTGTGAAACAGCACTTCACCATGTTACTGCGAATGAGAAAATGTCCTCACTTTGTGAATATTTCTCTCTGTATCTTTCTGGAAAATGAGTGGGTTTTTTAGTAGAACGACCTCCGAATTCATGAGTGCCCATTTTTCTCTAAGACTGTCCACTTACATATTTCAGAGGTTCGTATCCTAATTCCCCTGATGAAGAGGTCGCTCAGTTACACTGCTCAGTAATCGCACATCTGGATCAACACCGCCAACGGCTATTTTCATTACACTGTTGTTCTTCCCTTCTGTCTGCAGCGCAGTGGAGTAATCTAAGACTTAAGGGAGAGAGTGGATAGTGAAAGATAAGACCATTCGTAGGATAACTTGGCAGATTTGTAAACTTGTTCCGACGAGAGTGGGTTTCTGCAGGCAGTCAGAACGGCATTCACCAGGCACCTCAATTAACAGGGGCGGGCGGGACCTGAGTCATCGTCTCTGAAAGAGACAGCTTTCTCGAAAGGGGCACCTTATTCCCAGATAAAAAAGTTCTACACAGGTGTCGCTTCGTTTGGAAAAGCGTCTGATGCTTCGTTGAGTTCGCTACAAGGTCAGCAAACGGCTTGTTAAAAATTTTCAGAATGCAGGCTTACCCCCCCTCTCTAGATGCCACACGCTTTAGACTTGGGCCAACATGCTGAGTTTTCCAATCATCAATTTAAGCATTGTATGAGTAACATTGTAATGAATAACATAGTGAAGCAACTTAAATCACTTAATAAAAGCAAGTCTTCTGGTTCAGACTCTATATGAGTTAGGTTCCTTTCAGACTATGCCGATGCAATAGCTCCACACTCAACAATCATATACAACCGATTTCTCGAGAAAGATCAATGAAAAGTTTCACAGGGCACACAGATATTCAAGAAAGGTAGTAGGAGTAATCCATTAAATTACAGGCCCATATCATTAACGTCGATATGCAGCAGGATTTTGGAACATATATTGTATTCAAGCATTAAGAATTACCTCGAAGATAGCGGTCTATTGCCATACAGTGAACACGGATTTAGAAAACATCGTTTACTCGCACGAAGTGTTAAGTGCTATTGACAAGGGATTTCAAATTGATTCCGTATTTCTGGATTTCCGGAAGGCTTTTGACACTGTACACACAAGCAGCGTGTAGTTAAATTGCGTGTTTATGGACTGGCGTTTTAGTTATGTGAGTGGATTCGTGACTTCCTGTCGCAGAGATCACATTTCGTAGTAACTGACGGAAAGTCATTGTGTAAAACAGAAGTGATTTCTGGTGTTCCCCAAGGTAGTATTATAGGTCCATTGCTGTTCCTTATTTCTATAAACGATTTGGGAGAAAGTCCGACCAGCCGTCTTAGGTTGTTTGCAGATGGCGCCGTCGTTTACAGACTAGTAAAGTCATCAGAAGATCAAAGCAAATTGCAAAACGAATGAATAAGATATATGTATGGCGCGAAAATTGGCAATTTACTCTCAATAACGAAAATTGTGAGGTCATCCACACGAGTTTCTCGATAAACCAGTCAAGTCCGAGGGCCACAAATTCAACCATATACCTAGGAATTACAACTCAAATTGGAAGAAACACATAGAGAATGTTGAGGGGAAGGCAAACCGAAGACAAAGTTTTATTGGCAGACACTTAGAAAATGTAACAGATCTACTAAAACTAAACAGACTGCCTACACTACGCTTGTCCATCCTCTTTTAGAATACTGCTGCGGGCTGTGGGATCCTTACCTGATAGGATTGACGGAGTACATCGAAAATGTTGAAAGTAGGGCAGCACGTTTTGTATTATCGCGACATAGCGGAGAGAGTGCCACTGAAATGATACAGGATTTGGGATGGACGTCATTACAATAAAGGCTTTTTTCGTTGCGGACTAATCTTCTCACAAAATTCGAATCACGTTTCTACTCCGAATGCGAAAATATTTTGTTGACGCCGATCTACATAGGGAGAAAAGATCACCATGATAAAATAAGGGAAATCAGTGCTCGCACGGAAAGATATAGGTATTCGTTCTTTCCACTCGCTATACGAGATTGGAATAACAGAGAATTGTGAGGGTGGTTCGATGAACCATCTATCAGGCAGTTAAATGTAATTTACAGAGTACAGGTGAGGGGAAGAATGTTTCGGAAAACACATAGTCTTCTTCTGCGGGCAGTAAGCGAGTAGTGGACATGCACTACACTTAGACTACACCGACACAGGAATACATATATACACAGCAGTAACAAAGCAACAACAGTGGGCACAATTACATGCATTAACAGACAGTATTTCAAAAACAAAGCATGAAGAGTATCTGGGTACACAACATAACAGACATGCCTATATGCAACGAACGACACTATGTAGAGGGTGGGCAGTGAGGTCCACAGTGATACCGGCGACAGTCACACTAAAGAGGATCAGAAAGAGGATGAAGATGAGGTGCAAGAGCAAATAAGACCCCTGGAACTATGTATCAGACATAATAAGCCAAAATGGACTCTCAAATTGCACATATAAGTAAAATAATAGTTACGGATAGCGAATGCTGGAGTAAATGTAGTGTAGGATGCTGCGAATCTAACTAAGGAAGCACCTAGTCATGTATAACTACGAGTACATGCATGAAACCTAATGTTAATGGGCAGGCTCAACAATATTGTTTCTGTACTATATAATATTTTGTTGTGACCGGATGTCACCAGCTCGTAGAAACAATTCAAAGGTATTCACCTGCAGTCACAAATAGACGCTGGCACTAAAAAATCTCTCCTCTATCGTATCATCTTTTTACTTTCTTGTTAATAGAACAAAATTTTATTTACATTTTAATCTCAAATTATTTGTTGCTGTAAAATAGTATTAATTCCGTGTCAAATGTTTCGGGTAGAAACAAAACAAATTCTACAAAAATGATTGCAAACTAAACCGTATTATGTACGACCTGTTTTACTATATCATGTAATAGATCGTTAAAGTCAAGAAAGAAAAGTAATAAATAAATCAAACTTTCTAACAAATAAGTTGTAGAGCCCGGTGTTACCCGGTATGTTTGATTAATATCTGATCCCATGTTTTGTTCATACTCATGGGGAATGCAAGCCGCATGGGAAACTACAATCGCTTTAAATCGAAAGATATATTTGAATCGCTGAGACTCATTAGAATGCGGTGAATGGAAAGCTCATCACATACGATATTCATAAAAGTCAGATTCTTGACTTCCGGCTTTGACGTTTGAAAATATGCCCTAATTTGAAGCCAAAAGTTAAGTATAAACAATTACACTACAGATCATTCTGTAATTCGGTTTTAAATTACAAATTACAACAATATATCTGTAATGCAGATGTACCTAAAATACAGCTGTAAAATACACACTTCCATCATTTCAGTATACTTAATTTTCTGCAAGAAATATTTTGACTCTAAAAATAGGTGCGTCTTATTAATAAATAAATACTTCAGATATATATTAGTATTTTGTTCAATTGAAATACATATTTATTGTCAATAGTGCTGAAAGAGAACCGAATTACTTAAAAAGACATAGCGATTTAGCAGTTGCTACATTTCAAGCTGTGAAACTTTTCTTTCACGAAAACAAAATGCAACTGTATTTACAGTCAGCAAAGTTACCATTTTACCAATCTCAAATAAAACTGTAAAATAAAACTCTTATTGTGAATCCTAATAGTACATAATTTTCTTTGTTTGACCTTGCCGACTGTAAACAAACAAACTAACCGATCTGACGACTTCTGAGCAAGTCAGCGTAACTGGCCATGCGACAAACATAGTGAGTCGAAGTTAATGCCTGCTACACATAGTGAACGGCCCTTGCAAATGCAAGTCGGATGAAAAACAGCAGTCGCCTGAAACTGAAGGCTAGCTCAGTAATAAATCATGTCCTTGTCAAATTCTCCTTAGGGTGTCGTTTAGAAATTTGGAGTAAATCGGCCAAGAACTTTTAGAGATTTTTGGTAGTAGTATTGTTTCTTTATGTATAATACACATACACGTTTCAAGTTAAATTTAAGTGTCGTATGTAGACAGTCATCTTCGTCTTGTCTTGAAGCTAAAGTAGGGAAAATTTCATTAAAATATGAATAACACTGTAAATTTGTATGAATTACAAACAAACAAACTTGAACATAATCGAAACTGGAATCTCCAAATCGACTTATGTGAATATTGGTCGTACCGCCTGAGCTAGCCAGACACAGAGCACTATATTGTTCTGTGCGTGTGAGAATTGTTGAAAAGTTAAATCTGATAGGTAGCACTGTAGGCAATTGTGCCCAGCTTTACGTATCGTGAAATGTGTGTAATAATTATCTGTTTCAGAAGGGGATTTTTGCGACGGGTGCAGCGAATTCGAAATGCGCAGTTCCACGTGTAGCAGACGATTCTCCCCCTGGCGGGCAGAGATTTAGAATCTGTCAGTAGCAGAGCTAGCGGCACGCTGAAACATGTTGGACTGTCTCGCGGGAATCGTTGGGCTGTCGTCAGAGTGACGGCTTGACGTACGTCGCTGTCACGATGCAATTAAATATGGACTGCGACCTCCGAGACTCAATAAATTTCCGGAATCATTCTTTGCTTCTTCTCACGATTAGCAGTGCTCTCCAGGGCACGCTCCTATACACAACAATTCACAGGGAACTGTAGTATCGTAGGGCGCAGGAGGAGAATACGTAGGAATTCTTTTCTCGAGCCGTTGTTAAGGCATAAAAAAACTAACGATTTCCCTGCTAAGACGGTAATAATTTTCCAAAAATTGTCCGAGGACGTTCCATTCCTCAGTGGCCTACACATTTACTTTATCAGCGTGCACTAGGGGACAGTAGTGTGGTGTGCTTTGGAGAAAAATTGTATATGAAATTGTTTTACTGTTGAGTGAATATTTCTGTGATAAACAAAGGGCACCAACTTTAAAGTATCCACCATAACAATAACAATTACACATAATACAAAAAGTAAAATACCCTCAAAAGCTATGATCAACTGTTGCTTCAACTATAGGTAAGTATAGGCAGACGACGATTGAAAAATTGAAGACAGCCCAGCATAACTTCGCGGATTCCTAGTTCAAATTCAAGTATCCTTGATACATCTTCTGATAATGATGTTCCAACTCAAGCAGTTGAGAAGTCAGCTAGTAATAGCGGCGAGAGGCATGATTCATCAAATCGTTAAGGAGGCGTCTTTCGCAGTCGATACTCAACTGATAGAAAATAGTTCATCCACTTCACTACAACTTCTGCTACATATCACTATCAAGAAGGTGATTCATATGAATTAGAAAAAGAGGCTGACGGATATGAAAGACATTCGTCATCAAAACATTCGCAGCGGTATACGTCACATTCACGCCAAAGCTGGGAGCAACTTATTGTTGGTCTTGGACAACCCAGAGCAATAGATTATGGGAGATCCGAGATCATCTTCAAACCTCACATCATGATGGTAAACTGTGGCTGTGAAAGGAGCAGGCACTACGACCCCACGAACGCTGACTGCTAACTTTCTACTATCATGGTGTGAGGTATGAAGATGGTCTACAACAGACCAAATCCGGTAACATAAAAAGAAGAAGTTTCTAGCTACCGTTCAGGTTCATTTGTAAATATAGGTTTTTTCATATGTTTTCATCTATCTTGCGGTGGTTGCCCCAGTACTTGGCAAATCAGTAATAGTGCAGTTGGTTGCATAGTGTTGGTGTAATATGGTGAAGATACAGACCCATCCACTACGGACATCACAGTTTCATTCCTTTCAGTGAAGAGTTAAAACTTCTTCGTACTGTTTGTGAACGGCGTTTTTGGGCAGTAGAGGTATATTTGCCGCACTTTGTGTATACTAGTACATTTGAGTTCAGTTGGCACTGTTCTCAGTATGTTATAAATTTGTATATCTAACTCAAAATTATTTGCTATTTACAAGCTAAATTTTTAGCCTAGTTCAGTACATTATACACAGTTACTGAACTGTAACCAGAAATGTAGAAACATTTCACAGTGATGTAACTACTGCCATATAGGGTGAACTAGCTAAAATTTGTACGGAAAATATTGCGGAAATGGAAAATGTTGTTGAGGTGCGGTTCTCACACAATGTGTAGATAGTCAAGGGCTGCTATTGTTAGCCGATAAACAGATTGTAATAATATTTATAAAGTGTATTTTTTGTACAAATATATCTTTTTTAAATGGAACAATGTCTATTGATACTAACAGACTCTAAGTAGAGTAAGTTGGAGTGTTGGTGGTGTTTTTTGCAGGATTCTAATGCTAGTCGCTTACGAGATATCATGTTTTGAAATATTGCCACATCGACATTTCTGTGTGCCATTCAACCTGCATAGTTGCTGGGTACGATGTTGTTATGGTTGCTTACTGTATGCTTGTGTGTTCCTTGAGTGCACTGCGAATTACTAGTCAATTAGTTGGTCGTGATGGGCAGGAATTTACCAGTGCAAATGGCTGTAACCACTATGGGCCTTAACATCTGAGGTCATCAGTCCCCTAGACCTAGAACTACTTAAACCTAACTAACCTAAGGACACCACACACATCCATGTAGGAGGCAGCGTTCGAACCTGCGACGGTAGCAGGAGCGCGGTTCCGGACTGAAGCACCTATAACCGCTCGCCCACAGCGGCGGCATTTACAAGTGCAGAAAAACTCGACACACTCATGGTGTATGGGGAGATTAGGAAGAACACAGCTCTTTCTTATATGGCGTATGTGCAAGATATCCCAATAGACGTCAACCATCTCGGTAATTATGTGTCCAACTCTGCAACAGCTACGTGAAAGTGATAATGTTACACCTTCACAACAAAACAGAAAGAATCGCCTGACAACAGAAAAGGGAAAATTAGTCTTCTTGCTGTAATTGCAGTTGATCCGCACGTTAGCTACCATGAAGTCACACGAAGAAATGACATTAGTCAAGCAAGTGTCCTACACATTCTCCATCGACATAGGTTCCATCCGTCTCGCATCTCTGTCCATCAAGAGCTGCGTGGAAACGATTGTGAGAATCGTGGTATATTTTGCACGTGGGTATTAAGGCAGGATTCTCCAGTAGTAGCAAGTATCTTGTTTAGTGAGGAAGCCACATGTATTATTGATCTGATGACAATCCCATCTGGATCTGTCAGCGTCAGCGTCCATGGAGTGCAAATGTGTGGTGTGGAATAGTAAACCATCAGATCACAGTCCTATCTTGTTGACAGAAAATTGAATACACATATGTATAGCAGCCTCCTAACAGATCATCCTCAACAGGTGCTAGAAGACGTTCCTCTGCAGACTAGGAGGAACCTGTCGTACCAACACGATGGCTATCCAGCCAATAGTGCACGAAGTACTATGGCATGTCATCACGAACACTTTCGATATCATTGGTTAGTACGTGGAGGGCTTGTACCTTAGCCAGCTTGTTCCCTGGAGTTGCCACACTTGATGATATGCTACTACATATTACTGCAGCCTGCTCGGGCCTTTCCACTTAAACGCTGCACATGTGCAGCAGTGGTTCCGTACTAGACTGGAAGTGTGTACTGCCACTATCGGCGGTACTTTTGAACCCAACGTGGAATGGTCAGTTGTCTCGTTAGTTATCAGAATCTACGTTACTGGTGTATTCACTTGTGGTGTTCTTTAGCATGAGTAATGGGCAAAGGTGTATGGGCACAATTTTGATGGCTTTCAAACAGACTGATGGATTTATGATCCCTGAAGGCAAACTATCCTTCTGAGAGACGCCCAACCCCTCTTCCCCCCTTCCCCTGGGACAAGCACTCTCCACCCCTCCCGCTCACACTTCCCCTGCATGAGCACAATTTTGATTGATTTATGATCACATATTGTTCAGTTATGTGGTGAGGGGATGGCAGATATATTCTTAAAATCAATAAACCCTACATTATGTCCTCCCACTATAAGAAATCAAATATTTGGAAATTCGTCCCACTCTTGGAAATAGTCCATAAAATTGAATGACGGACTATTAATTTGCAGGAACAAGTTGAAACTCTTTATAAATATGTAATGTATCATTAACAGATTACTCATCGTTCACACTACCTTGCTGACTGCGACATCAATGGGAAACCGCTATCGTGGGCTGTACAGTTTGCCGCCGCACTGACTGCGAGATCACACAAATGCAGAGAAATGGCTGACAGCGGCTGCGCAGTCCACCAACTGTAGTGTGCATGTCAGTTCAATCTATGTAGAGTTACTAGTGAGCGCATGCTGTGTGTTCAATTGACAAATTGTTTAGAGGATTTTAATAACTGTGTTAATTGCAAGTACACAGCTGAGGACTGTGCCCATAGCTTTTTACAAGAGGACTGGAAAGAATTGATAACGACAAAAAATACATTTCAGCAAATAATGGTGATGCATTTCGTAGCTCATAGAGACTACGGCCTGTGCTGGAATTGTTCATGTTTATTAAATGGCTGTTCAGTCCTCAGTGCAAGAGGCAACTTTATCCTGCTAAACTACACCAGACTGAATGAATCAAAGGTCCTCGAATTGGGGATAGGGCTTGACTGAGAACGTTTGAAACCGGTTTTGTTCCATGGGAACCAAAAGTAATATGCCATTCCCCCTCCCCCACCTGAAAATTGCCAGGAGAATATAGGAATGCAGATATGCTAAATCTGGTCATGTGATCGTGACGTCAGAGACTATAAGAAGCATATTGTCTCAGTTGTAGTGGGTTAGCGGAAGAACTACGAAGTACCAACAGCAATTGAGTTCATTATGCGCCTCTGCCTCGCAGAAGAAGAGTAAAAGTACATGTGTTTTAGTTCTTTATCTCCGTTCAGCTCCACGACTTTGTCTGCACATGGTTGCTATTCTTCTTCTTCTTCTTTGTTTAGTGACCTCTGCCGCGTCTGGGCCAGTAACAACAACAGCTTGCTTGGTGTGACCTGCAGCGACCTCTGGTCTGTCAGGACTGGTAGCAGCTGCAGCACTGTGGGATCCTGCACTGCAGCTGACCAGCGTGTTGGAGCAGGGCAACAAGCTGCTATTATCAAACCCACTGTTTGGTGAAGACACCCAGCCAGTCTCTGACTGCACTGGGGATCCAAGACCACGAGGTGATTCTCAATACTGGTCTTCAACATATGCACCATCTCAGAATATTACACTGTTACTGAAAGGACAGACTGTTAATCTGGTGGATGAGAAGCCACTGAACCCTCCCAGTACGCTATTTTTACTATTCCCAGCAATTTATAATTAACAGCTAGCGGTTCAAAGTGCTTAAAGATTGGAATAGAAGCATCACTAGATCACGTGTTGTGACAGAGATTGATAATGCATCGACATGTGTTAAACTGCAGTTTACAGAGTTGGAATGGTATGAACTGTGTCTTGCAGAAACCTGCATTCTACCAAT
The DNA here is from genome assembly GCF_023864275.1 of Schistocerca cancellata. Taxonomy (NCBI): domain Eukaryota; kingdom Metazoa; phylum Arthropoda; class Insecta; order Orthoptera; family Acrididae; genus Schistocerca; species Schistocerca cancellata. Next base: position 711,766,782 of record NC_064630.1, read on the forward strand.
GAATACTGTCCATCTCGTTCACCCCTGGACATTTACGTTGCTGGCCTGACGCTATCTATACCATCATTGTACGATGGTGTGGCACTCGTGGTGAGAAATGGAGACTGATGAATTTATCTACTACAATCGACCATTATAAACTCGTTAGGCCTACGGATGGTGCCATCCCTTTGTTGTAAATAATGAATAGATGGCTGTCAGGTGTTGAAACAGCGTATAAAAACATTGTGAACTATCTCCACATGTATAGTGTGCAAGCAGACAGTTTAGAACACAGCATCAATACGATGCCCAAAAAAGAACCTATAGGAATGCCCATCAGTCTCATAGAAATACACTCTGAATTCTATGCAAATACGTAAGCCTCATCTGCTAAATTGCATACAGGGGTGAAGTTGAACAAGGAACCACATGATTTATTTATTGTTTGATGTGGTGGACCTCATTATGGCTGTTCAATAAAAATAACTATATTACCACAAACTGTGTCTTACTTTGTTCATACATCTGTCACAAACATATTACTGCTACCAATATTTTCAATGCAATGTCTAGAATACTACAGCAGCACCACACTGTCTGTATAACCTGGTCAACAGCCATTCTTAAACAAGAATGATAGAAAAAACTTTCATGTACATATCTGTATATACATACCCTGTGAACACTGCACCACAGCTATATACAAAATTTCTAAGAAAGCCTACTGTACATCTAAACCTGATGTAGTTGACATCATGGTGGAATGGGTGAAACATCAGGATTTGGTTGTAAGCGACTGGTTCTGTGATGGTGTGGACTGGTCCCGTGATTGTTTCTAAAATCTAAGAAGAAAAATGAAGAGGAGGAGGAGAAGAAGAAGAACAAGAAGAAGAACAATGGGATTCTCCTATCTGATAATATGAAAGCGATAATTGTAGTTCCACCCAGATGTGGTAAGATAAATTTTCTCATGTCACTACTAACTCATCCATACGAAGGGCACTTTGAGAATGTATGAGTATTTTCAAAAACGCTGATTCAGCAAAAGTACCAGCTGGTGCAAATGATACTGCAAGTTGTCGATGGTGTAACATACACGACACCCACTCAGAGCAGTAACATAACCTTATCAGGAAAACTAAAGCCAAACACTGTGTTCATATTTGATTCTTTCAATGTGGAGAAATCGAATCAAACTGTATTATGTTTCTGTTTTGGTCGTTGCATGGGTGTAAATTTATCAAACATATTCCACAATCCCGAGACGATTGGTGAGGGATTTTGCAACCCTCGTCATAGCCTCCAAACAAGATAATTTAAATTTAAAGCACATTTTCCATGCTCACATAGGAATTGACCTGTCATTCAACGACTCTGTGAAGATTATGAAGTTTGCAGGAAGCACACACAGTAAAGATTTCTTGTTATTGGTAACCAGAAATAGCGGTACATACAGATGCAATTTCCAGGAGTTCCCAGATATATAGCTGTGGCAGATTTGGAACTTTCTATCCCTCACACCATGGACAGGTTCGCATGCATCCCAGGCATTCCATCTGAGTGGGTAACTAGTAGGTACACAGAGAATTCGTCTGTAAACAGGTGGAAAATTTCAGTCTCTCGAATGTGAAGTTAATAATGTACAGATGTATATCCATATCCTTCTGAGACTGATCAACGAGTTAGATGCTAGGGTTACTCAGCTTGAGAAGAGCATAAATGACGTAACTGGAAAAGTAGACAGAATTGGATGCAATGTGTATGAAGTGAATCCTGTGGAAGAGCCCAGTTAGTATATAACAATATAACTAAATATAAGGCCATCATGGCATAGAAGACCGTTCAAGAGAAGTTAAGACAGCTATGATTAAGACATTTGGCTAGAGAGCAGGTACTGAGAGAAACCTTTAAACACTGAATCTCTCTATGAACTCTCAACGGAATTACACAGCAGCAAAGGTGTTCCTGATGTCACTAACCGTCACAGCGGTGCTAGGATATATAAAACATTTAGTGTCAGTGGTGAAAAACCATACATATTGGGCATGCAGCCTATATGTTTAAGCGAAGAAACAATAAAGATAGTTGATAGGGAATTTCAAAGAATAACTGGCTTAATGAACCTCATTTCCCTAAATCCTGTAAACCTGTAAGTTATTCACCACATAGGAAAGCGGAAGAATGGCAAAGTGTAAAATACAGAATCACAATAAAATAGGTATTAGATGCTCAATATACCTTTGGTGATTGTAATGGCATCCAGCGTAAAAGAGTCAGCAGTCGAGTATATATACTAAGATGTTCCCAATGAGCCAATAGATTGACTGTGACTGCTCATGGCATCAGCTGCTGCTGGTATTATTGCTCGTTCAAATGAAGCTTTGTCAGTCATTATCGAGCCTAGAGAGAGAGAGAGAGAGAGAGAGAGAGAGAGAGAGAGAGAGAGAAAGAGAGAGAGAGAGAGAGAGGTGTTATCGAATATAAATGGTGACAGTAATTCGAGAACTGCAAAAGCTAGCACACAAGACGTATCCTTGTACACATCATACGATTAAAGGTTTGGATGGCTTATGGCAGGCTGATCTTGTAGATATGGGGAATATTAACGTGCTAATAATGGATTCAAGTATATTTATTGGATGTCATTGATACATATTCTAAATTTACCTGGTCATTACTAGTGAAAGTAAAAGTAGGTGGAGATGTTGGAAAGGTGTTTGAGTTTCTGTTTCAGACAGGGATGGATCGATGCTCAGACAGCCTCCAAATTGATCACAGTGGAGAGTTTTACAATGGGAATTTTAAGAGCGTGATGCAGCGGTACGGAACACACCATTACTCAATATTCACCCACCTGAAGTAGAGTATCTTAGAACGTCTCAACAGAACAATAAAAAGACCGATTATGGATGCATTTTAATTTTCACAGCTCATCCAAATAGATGAATATCCTCCTAGAAATAGCTGGATACTATAATCAAACCAAACATAGTACAATAAATATGAGACTAATTGATGTTCGTGATAGTGGACTCATGGCTACTGTAGACTGTCATGTTAAAATGTTGCATCCATGTAAAGAGAAGTTTAATGTGGGTGATTTGGTGCATATTTGAAAATACAATACTGACTGTTTGGTCACATCAAACTGTAGACTGTATATATATATATATATATATATATATATATATATATATATATATATATATATATATATATATATGTAAAGAATGACAGAAAGGAGCTTTCTCCTCAAGAAATGTAGAATCTAGATACCCCAAACAATTATCTGAAGGCAAATAATTCTTTCCAAGATTTTAAGGGCGTTTCAGAATTGAATGGTGATATTAATGTAAATTTCATAACAATTTCATAACAAATTATCTCACCTGCATCATAAATATGTCAAGAAGATCGAATGTATTCATCACATAGTAAACGACAATGAAGCTGTGTGCCACATTCACTGATAAAATTCTGAATCAAACTATATCTTACGTAATTAAATGGGGTGAAAGAAATTTAATATATTATGATCTTATATGATATTAGAGTAAAAATTTTTGATTATATAAATAAATGAAAATGACAGAATTGTTAACTTGACATTTACGTTTTTATAAATCTGGAGGAGAAATTTTCATGTCAGTTGGAAGATTTTATTTATTATTTTTGTGAATAGCCCATTTCAAGTAGTCTATACTCGTTCTTTAATTTGTAAAGTCGGTTAATGTTTGACTGAGAAATAAATAAAAATTGGCCTATCCTGGAGCTCAGAAACAGTACTGCAGTGTATAGTTCTCGACTGTGTGAGAGCACAGACTCACCTGGTCAAATCTGGAAGTGTGCGTGACTGATATAGCATTACACACTCGCTTCTTACAATAAAATCACCGTTTCCTCTGATCCACAACAGGTAAACTTGTCACACAGTGGTACTTCGGAAACTAATGACATAGGTCTTATTTTCTGTTCTCAAATCAACTTTGTCATTCAGAATACCACTATATGTATGATTTGTAAACTAAATTTAAATTCCATTAATAAAAGTTATCATTACACGGTGGTTCTGTGAGAGCATGCAACAGGACATAGAGAATGCTTCATTGCACAATTTGAGATAGGGAACCTCGTGGTGGAGCAGCAGCTTAAGGACTTATGGAAGTAAACTTGTCTACTGTTTTGTCTAGCATTACTGTTTTGCAACTTATTTACAACTAACGTGCATACAAGTTTACACATACTGTGCTGTTAATTTACATTCTCATTCTTTATTTCCTGCAACGAAACTAGGAGTATGAGAAGTCATGATGGAGGTTTTGTTTACTTTACTTGGGTGTAAGGTGGCTCTGTTGTATCGTATTTACATTGTCCCACATCGTGAGATGATATGGATACAACACGATAATGCACAGCCCCCTTTAGCCACAGCCATCATAATGTTTTATTTACTGGTCTCTGGATTGGAAGGGGACGTCCTATTCCATGGCCTGCGAGGCCACCTGACGTGAATCATCTTCATTATTTCCCATAGGGATATCTAAATTCACTTGTGTATGAGACCTCAGTGAATACAGAGATAAGAATTGTAGCTGCCTGTTATGAGCTTCGAAACAGACTATGGATATTTGTCAAGGTGCATCAGAATGTTGTTCGCAGATGTCAGACTGGCATTGAGGTCCATGTCCATGAGTTTATGCATTTTGTGAGATACAGTACAAATGGTACATTCATTTTATTAATGATGGTATTTGCACTTAAATATAAGAAAGTACACAGTAATGTGATTTTATTCCTATTATCTCCTTAAGCTGACTTCCTTGACCTCAGGTTCCCTACCTCAAATTATTCAGAGGAACATCCTTTCTGTCCTGTTAAATTTTTGCACGCTCTTACTGCAACACCCTGTATGTAAATGGAGCCCCTACTCAATAAGCGCAATAATGCAAGCAGTTATAATTTGTTTAAGAGAATTTCTGACCTAGAAGTAAATGTTTTTGATAGCATTACTGGATGCGAATATTTGAATATTAAATATGGAGGAAAAATTTGTATGGACTTCATAATTAGTTTAAAATTCTAAGACAGATGTTTGAAATTAATAACTAAATGGGATATCCAGTTTTTTGAAGATGAACAGGTTAAAAATAGACATAATGCATTGAAATGAATGAAAAATAATAACAATGAATTTCATGCTTCCAAATTTTAATGTGAATGCAGCCGGTACGGAATTCCAACAAAATTTTTATCTTACATTATTTTAAGTGAAAAGTATATTGACAGCAAATTATATTCCATGCTTCTTATATGGGTTTCCTGAGGAAGAAGAATCTCCGGATGGAATTAAAAACAAAAAAATTAAAAATAAATAACATAAGATAAAATAAAAATACAAAATAAAAATCAGAAAATCAATGAAATATGCACTGAAGAACCAAAGAAACTGGTACACCCGCCTAATATAGTGTAGGGCCCCCACGAGCACGCAGAAATGCAGCAACACGACGTGGCATGGACTCGACTACGGTCTGAAATAGTGCTGCGGCGCTGTCCATAAAATACGTAGAGTACGGCGGGATGGTGGTGTCTTCTGCACAGCTTGTTGCAAATCATCCCAGATATGTTCAGTAATATTCATGTCTAGGGAGTTTGGTGATCAGCGTAACTGTTTAAACTCAGAAGAGTGTTACTGGAGCCACTATGTAGCAGTTCTGGACATGTGGGGTGTCGCATTGTCCTGCTGGAATTGCCCAAGCCCATCGGAATGCACAATGGAAGTGATGGGCTGCAGATGCTCAGACAAGCTCCTTACTTACTTGTCACCGGCCAGAGTCGCATCCAGACGTCTAAGTGATCCCATATCATTCCAAACGTATACGCATCACAGCGTGCAGAGCCTCCACCAGCTTGAACAGTCCGATGCTGACATGCAGGGGCCATGGATTCATGAGATTGTCTCCACACACGTACACGTCCATTCGCTCGCTGTAATTTGAAATGAGACTCGTCCGACCAGACAACATGTGTCCAGTCACCAACAGTCCAATGTTCGAGTTGTCGGACCGAGCCGAAGCGTAAATCTTTATGTCGGTCAGTCATCAAGGATACACGACTGAATATTCGTCTCTGAAAGGCCATATCGGCGATGTTTCGTTGAATGATTCGCACTCCCACATTTCTTGATCGCCCATCATTGGAATCTTCAGTAAATTGCGGAAGGATCGCCCTTCTGTCACGTTGAACGATTCTCTTCAGTCTTCGTTGGTCCCGTTGTTGCAGGACCTATTCCGGAAGCAGCGTTGTCGGAGACTTGATGTTTTACCGGTTTCTTGATATTGACGTTACACTCGTGAAATGGTCGTAAGAGAAATTCCCCCACTTCATCGCTACCTAGGCGGTGCTGTTTCCCATTGTTCTTGCACCGACTGTAACACCACGTTAAGTCTGGCTTAAATCTAGGTAACCTGCCATTGCAGCAGCAGTAACCGATCGAACAACTGCGCCAGACACTTGTTGTCTTATATAGGCGGTGCCCACCGCAGCGCCTTATTCTGCCTGTTTACAGGTATTTGAATACGCACAGCTATACCAATTTCCTTGGCGCTTCAGTATAATATCCGGTAGCAAACCCGAAGACACTTCGATGTCTTGATATTTTCGTACGAAGCCAAGACGACACTCAACATACATCGCTGAACTTTGAATGGTACAGCATAAGATAGAGTAAACGGCTACGAGACATAACAGAAAAGGGATATCTGGATGTGGTATTCTGTTTCACTCTTTCCGTATAGAAGGGACATTTAAAATAAACCGTCACAGATTAAGTAAACGGTCTGTTGTTTCCAAAGTGATCGCCGTATCTGTTCATAGATTTATCCCACTGTGAGAGGTAACAGTCACTGACTTCATGGAAAAATCTTTTCCATTTCCTGCGGAACCCTGATTGTACCAAGGTCTGCACCTCTTCGAAGCAAATCGACAGTCATGAATATTTTCCTCAAGGCTCAAAAAATTTGCAGATCCATTGGCGACAGTTTCCTATCAAAACTTTTGAAGGGTAGTCGAAACAACGATTGCTACAAGTGGGTGGGCATTGTCCTGCAACAGAATGATGCCGTCCGTCAACGGTTCTGTGCATTTGAACCTGACGACTCGCTCTAATTTTTACAAAGTGTTTATCAAGTCCAAACGGCCAGGAATGCTGACGGCCGGCGTCTTCCTGTCGCTGGATAGTGACGGCCCAAATGTTTCCAAGGTTGTTTCGAGTACGATGCTGAAGTTTCGTTGGGAAGATTTTACACATCCTCCACACAGTCCCGATCTCTCGAAATGCGAATTTCATATGTTTTGAGCCTGAACGAAGGCATAATACAGCAAACCTTCTTTTTGTCACACAGTAGGATAAATGAGTTATCACTTACGAGGTTTCTTTTGAAGTAAGGAACAGTGTACCGTTTTGGACAAAATAATTCTGTTTACTGCTCCACGTCTTTGTAGACAATTAAACTGCCGATGTTTCGACATTCTTGCTGCGGTCGTCTTCAGGGCTGTTCACTGCTATATATAGCAAATGTTTTCCATTATATACGATCATTTGCGGTTATCTGGTTTGAACGGGTTATTATGGAGGGGATGGTTGTATGGTAGGCAATTTCCTGTGCTGCATTGCCTAAATTTGAGGAAGAAATTTCTGAGGATGCCCGTCAGGAGTACAGCACAGGAGTAGTGACACATGAGCTGTGGCAAAACCGGAACAGAAGAGAATCGAAGCATTTGAGATGTAGTGTGAATGTTGAAAATTAGGTGGACTGATAAGATAAGGAATGAAGAGGTTCTGCGCAGAATCGGAGAGGAAAGGAACATGAGGAAAATACCAATAAAATGAAGGGACAGGATGACAGGACATGAGCGAATGACTTCCATGGTGCTAGAGGGAGCAGCAGAAGGCAAAAATTGTAGAGGGAGACAGAGATTGGAATACATAAAGCAAATAATTGAGGACATAGATTGCAAGTGCTACTCTGAGATGAAGAATTGGGCACAGGAGAGGAATTCGTTGCGAGCCGCATCAAACGTGTTAGCTGATTGGAGGGTAACTCTAGTAGGTGGTTAGTAGGAGGTAACAGCGACTTCAAATTATCCAATGACATCTCAAATATGTGACGTTGGTACCCACCAGATAATCGAAAATGACTATATGTAAAGGAAGACATTCGTCACTGTACAGCAGTGAACCTCTCTGAACAGGACCACCTGGAATTAGTTTAACCAATTTAACACCGGCCATGGAAGCCTACGAACCTGAAAAAGTTAACTTAATTTTAAACCTTCTACCTAGTTTTCATGTAACTGCCCCTTATACTTCGAATCTTATGCCTGTTTGTTGAAGATTGCCGATGAAATTTGATGCGAACCATTTGGAGACGGTGTAAGGGCTTTTAGCGGTGTATGTATTGCTGTCGAGTGAGCGAATCTAGGTATCTTTTGTTTGGTTTGGTTCTTTGGGGAAGGAGACCAGACAGCGAGGTCATCGGTCTCATCGGATTAGGGAGGGAAGTAGGCAGTGCCCTTTCAAAGGAACCATCCCGGCATCTGCCTGGAGTGATTTAGGGAAATCACGGAAAACCTAAATCAGGATGGCCAGACGCGGGATTGAACCGTCGTCCTCCCGAATGCGAGTCCAGTGTCTAACCACTGCGCCACCTCGCTCGGTAGGTATCTTTCCAGAAGGTAGTTAGGCGGATGCAGGCCTTTCACTGTAGTAGATCCTGTCTTGCAAGTGAAAGAGAGGATGGTGACATTTAATTAAAACGATTGGTAGTGTAGCAGAGCAGAGTATACATTCGGGTCGGCAAGGAACTTCCCCGATTATATATGCGGAACATTTCGTCACATATAACTCGTGTGACGCACATCGCCAAGAGCGTGGGGATTCTGGTACAGCTTCGCGCGACGCTGCGAAGCATCGAGGACGGACGAAAAGCACGTTTCTGTACGACTGGTCCACGTCTTCTACAAGGTCTTTTGTTTGCAGCCTCGCAGCGAACTGCACCAGCGGCGCGTTTTCACCTGCAGCGTTTTGATACGGCGGTAATACACCTCGCCGACGCAGATACCCACTGCAGGCCCACGAGCTGGGGGCGGCACTCAGTTTGGTGGCTGGGCGGGGGTCCCGCGTCGACGGGGTTCTGATGGGGGGGGGGGGGGGGCGCGGGCCGCAAGCTGGCTGTTGTGCGTGACAGCTTTAAAATTAGCCCGTGCGGCCGCCACAAAGGCCACGGTGGGCGGGGTTGGGGGCGGGGGCGCACTGCGGCCTGAATACACTGGCTGCCGCCTCCCACCTCTTTCAGGCGGGCCGACGCGGCGCGGCGGCTTGAAAGAGCGTGCGTGGGCGGCGGCGGCGGCGGCGGTGGCGGCGGCTGGAAGGGCGACTCCGGCTGCAGCTCGCGGCCCTGAAAGGGCGCGCAGGGCCGGCGCCGGCCGTGGCCGCGGCTGCGGGGCCCGCATTCACCGCCCTGAAAGATAATCCCCGCCCAGATAAACGCGTTACCGCAATCACCTCGACCGCTGGAACTCGCCGCGCCGCGCCGCGCTCTGCTGAGCTCTGATAAATTCTCTCTCCCTACTGTGATTAAAGAGCGGGACCTCCGCTGAGCGCTAGTGTGCCAGAGAGGAAGAGTAGAGCCTCATGCATTTCTAGTTACCCGTATATTCATCTGCTTGAGGAATTACGCGACGCGTAAATGGATCAGTGACGTCATCTCTTCTGAATTGCTCTTGTACCTGCTTCGGAAATAAACGGTCACCGTTGTGAAATTAATTGTTTAATAATTGAGAACAGCATATCGTTACAGAAGAAGACTCTGTCTCTTTGTCAGTTTGTCTATCAAACTGGTAAGGCCCCTTTTTCTCAGAAACGGGGGTCTCAAGCTGATATTTCCCTCCCGCCGGAGGTACGAGTCCTCCCCCGGGCAAGGTGTTACCTTATTTAACCCTTTCGTGGGCAAAATTAGTGAGCAGTTTTTTTTAATGAATGGAGATCAGATAGTAGTTAACAGATAGGTATATTTATCTTACAGAATATCAAATTTGCTCCAACTGTGAAAGTGAGGTCACACAACAAGGTGGGAAGTATTCTTCCCACTGGAGTTAAATGACAAAAACTACTTTTTCAATATATGTCATATTTATTTGATAAATTTACTTCCCTTGTTACAATGAGTGTTCACAATTACTTGCCATGAAATTTTCTGAAACATGGGTCTATGTAAAGTGGTATTTGACAATATGTACAAACACAGCGAGCGCTCTTTTCCGCGGCTTTGGTACTAAAATGACGGCACGTCCAGTAGGTTTCTCCTAAAATGGGTTGATGCTCCCCTACAGCCACATGACGAAAATCTTCAGGTACTTTACCCCTTTTTGCCAGAAAGACACGTTTTTGTCCAGGGCCTTTTTTGGGATGAGAAGCCAGAGATCAATTGTCTGGCTAGATGGATCCTGTATGTTAGATGATCATGCTGTGCACTCACTTTCTCTTTTACTAATTTTCCACGGGATAAAACTGTTCACTGCAGCAACACCCACCAGGAAATAAAATATTCTGTGCCACCATTTTACAGAACGTCTGCCAATAGCATACCTTTCTCGTAATTGATCAAACTTATCGACACCACCCATTATCCTGTTGTGTTCTGGCCGGCCGCGGTGGTCTAGCGGATCTAGGCGCTCAGTCCGGAACCGCGCGACTGCTACGGTCGCAGGTTCGAATTCTGCCTCGGGCATGGATATATGTGTGTGATGTCCTTAGGTTAGTTAGGTTTAAGTAGTTTTAAGTTCTAGGGGACTGATGACCACAGATGTTAAGTCTCATAGTGCTCAGAGCCATTTTAACCATTTATTTTGTTGTGTTCTGCCACAACTTCAGGACAAGAAATCTCGGTACAAGTACCATCCTTGTTTCTCCTTTTCACTGTGGCTGTTTCTCATGGGTCATGAATTGAGGACAAGAAAGTGACTGGATGGTTATCCATCCATTTTACTGCAGAAATGGCTCCTTTTGTTTCAAACTGGAATTCTCCTCGTTCCAATTTTACGTGCTCCTTCATAAATTTGGGTAAATCAAAAGTATTTACCTTATACTATAGCTTTGAGGAAAAAATCACAAAATGTCACGCAAACAGCACTGAAAGGCTCCTCTAAAGAGCAACACTCAGCTATACAATGCATCTTCGCGAAGGTACAGCAAAAACGGTTTGAACTTCCGATTGGAAGTAGTACCCTACACTGTTCACTAATTGGTAACACCGTACAGAGGTGGGAACTGTGAATCCCACGGGACTAGGAGCGAGTTCATTGTAGTGGGAAGCATGTTTCCCATGGCTCACGAAAGGTGTAACGCCGGAAATGCATATCCTCTTACTTCCATCTATTGTACTGTAATTTTTTTCCTTGTTTTGTTACCTCAAGATATGACATTTCTGTCTCTTTATATATTGTAATTGTTTTACTGTTTGTATGTATATATTTATGCATTTATAATTGGTTTGTTTTGTGAATATTATTTGTATTTATACGCTGGATCTGGCCTAGGGAAAACTATGCTATCGAACGAATACATCGATAGGTCGTGTGGAGAACCAAAGTGTTAAGGATCTTTGGTAGTGTTAACTCTGTCGCGTGGAGCGCGGGCAGAGGGGGAGTCTGGCTGGGGTGGTGCAGTGGAGCAGGTGTGTTGTGTGAAGCTCCCGCGAGTTGCCGCGCTTTTGGGGTTTGGCAGAATGTAATTGCGCTCGACTTGCGATGATAGTTTCTGACATGGTGTCGCGGACGGGAAGCATTAGCTGGCGCACATCAAGAGCCCGTTTCGTCTGGTGACCGTGTCGAGAAGAAGGCGCGCCAACATCCAGCTTCAGCAACAGCGACGGCCGACAATGAGTGACTGTCGCCACCTCCTCGATCGACGGCTTCAAACCTTCAATCAGCCAACAAGGAAGACTGGACGCACGTAAAGTTTCAGAACTGTATGGCAGACCTCAGCTTTTAAAACTGTTCAAATCACAAAATTACAGCAACATAGCATGAACCTTTGTTGCTCATTGTCCCAATTGCATTACCAAGCAGGGTCCCTTCCTTTTCCGGAATTAACCCGAGTGTCGTTGAAATTCAAACGCCAGCATTAAAGTAACATTATTCTATTTCACTGCTTTAATTTCAAAGTTCAGTTAAGGTATTCATAGCTGGCTACAATATTCAGATTACACAAGCACAAATTAAGAGTGCGAGCTTTGTTACCGTATTTTAGCTTACCTGTGACTGCACCTCAGCTTGGTACGTACTAAATTTTACTACTGTTAATTGTTCAGAATCATTTAATTCAAGTTCAAAGTTAAATCCCTTATTTCTAAATTGCGTAGATTCAAGTAGCTTTTGAAATGATTGTTGAGGTAGTCCAAGACTAACCGTATTTTACTGAATTTCGATGTGCTTCAGAAAGAAAGCTCACTATTAACTTCAGTCACTAAATTAACTTTCGATTTTCCTGTTTTATTAATTCTTTTGCTAAATTAAGTCAGAGTGTAGCAAAATTTATTACATCTGACAAACTTTCAGTTTTCACACTGCACGTCTCAACCATCAGTTGCCATGCTTCTAGTGCTAATTATATGTGTAATAACCTTTCTTTTTCAGTTACTATAGTAATTGTCCTCAGAACTGGTGACTGTAATTTTCCCTAAATCTCAAATATGTAACTACCGCTAGTTAATTGTTAACGTAACGGCCGCACATTTACTATCTTTATTAACTTTACCCCTTTTCAAAATTAATTTCCACCTGTTTCATTAGCATTTTTCCTTTCTTTTAGATGTAACCCTTTCCTCCCTCTTTACCGACAGATTAACTTCGGTGATGATTGCTTTTCCCAAATTTCCATTAGGTACACGCGGTTTAATTTTTCACTGTCATTAAGGTCGATAAGTGAGGGGGAGGTTACAAAGGTTTAGAAGTCCTCGGGCATAGGTTAGTTTAAGTAGTGTGTAAGTCTAGGGACCGATGACCTCTGCAGTTTGCTCCCTTAAGAAATCACACACATTTGAACATTTGAGCTGATATTGAGTTAACATACTGAGATCTACAGTCACTTGGCGGTGTTCTAACACAATGAAATCAGAAGATTTGGCAGTTTATTTCATAATATCTCAATATTCGTAATAATTTGGTGCTTAAAGAAAATGCCCAAGAAACTGCCGCTAATTGTGTTAAGAATTCCGCCCCGATAGCTGAGTGACCATCTTGAAGGATTGTCGTCCTACGGTCACGGGTTCGGTTTCCGGCTGGCTCGGGTATTTTCTCCGCTCAGGGACTGGGTGTTGTGTTGTATTTCATGCCCATCCGGCGCGCAGGTCGCCCAATGTGGCGTCGGATGTAATAAGACCTGCACCAAGGCGGCCGGACCTGTCCCGTAAGGGGCCTCCCGGCCGATGACGCCAAACGCTCATTTCAGTTCCACTGTGTTAAGAAAAGTAACTTTAAGGCGGCCATTTTGAACCATGGTGATGCTGGGAAACGTTTTTAAATAAGGTAACAGTGCCATATACATTTCACCTTGAGAAATGGAAGAATTAACATATTTTACAATTTAAAAGGGCATGCCATGACATCGCATTTACTAATAACTTCACATCGAAACACGTATTTGAACGAAAATCGGTATGTATATGTAAACAGAAATGGGAAATGGAGGTTTTTATTTCTCTACGATTGCCTTCAGTTATAATCATATCCCCTCATCAGGTCACTTATTTCCACGTATCCCTTTACCCACCGATTCTGCGGAAGACCACATTTCTTACTAAATGGTTCAAATGGCTCTAACCACTATGGTACTTAACATCTAACTTAGAACTACTTAAACCTAACTAACCTAAGGGCATCACACACATCCATGCCCAAGGCAGGATTCGAACCTGTGGCCGCAGCAGAAGAGCCGTTCCGGATTGAAGCCCCTAGGACCGCTCGGCCACAGCGGCCAGCCATTTCTTACCAGTCCGGTATATTTTCAGCAGCCTTTTGGAACATAATGAATGAAATAGTTTGATTTCCTTGCATTTCGCTTCTCACACAGTACGTCATTCACTTTTATGCAGCGTTAGTGGACTAGGGTTAGGTCCTCGTGGACATCATGAATGACCTGTCCAGTTTAACACCAGTAGATTCTTTTTTGTGTGGACGTCCAAAGATTTGGTTTATCTTACTGAACGCAGAAGCCAAGGTGACGTCAACCAGCTCATCGGGGAAATCTGTCGACCAGTGACATCGGCAGCTTTATGTGCACCATGTTACACCCAGCCCTAAAACTTTGAGCGATTCTGGTTCCTATCTAAAATAGACAGAAATTTCTTTCAAAGTAATCTGTACATGGATGGTTAAAAACATTCGTGACATAATAGGAAAAAAAAAACAATGTTACGTTTAAAAATTTATAACTTGTTGCTGTAACTGTGTGTAAAGTATTAAAGTAAACGAAGTTCATAACTCCATGGAAAGGGTAGAGTTTCTTACATTTACTGATAGAAAGAAATATTCTCTTCAGTTACTGTCATGTAAGTTGCAGAGGAAATACGGTGAGGCAAGATTGATACACCGAATCAGGACATACCCTTCTGGGAATGAGTCACCGGAAGAAAATGCCACACAGCCTTAATCCTCGGTATATTGTGCTTCGCAAATTACCCCAAAGTAGCATTATCATAACTTACCCTTGCCTACCAAGTAATGACATCGAAAATCTCGTCTACCAACTACGCTGGAACCGACTGTATCTGTAGACTGACTGCAGACAAGTGTGCAATAAAGAACTCGACTGCAGAGATAGCTACCGACTTACCCTGGAATTGTTCCAATGAATCCTAATGCACTACGATCCTGAAAACAGGTTAAAGCATTACTATATCTGAAACACACTGTATGTACTTTGGGCATTCAAGAATGATTGGTATTAAAATTTTTGTGTCAAGGAACAAACAAATACAATCTTATTACAGATATTCCGTGTCAATGTTTATGCACTTTTGAGAGGTGGCATGAGCCCCCTGTCATATTTCTATCTTACGATTTTCCTCTCTAATTGCATGTGGTGAAAAGTTGCTATTCCTTCACACGCGGACTTCCCACGCAGCATCTCTCATCACCCGGGTGGTCCGGTGACAGGCGGGCTCTGTTGATCTTGAAAGGGTAAGCCGACGGGTGTGAGGGAGTCGAGTGAATGCTTTCCAGACGCCGACATTGTCAAAAGACACGCCCGCAGGGGCCTGAAGGAGCGGCTGGGCTAGAAATTCCGTTACTTCGCAGAAAATTAGTGAAAACACTTTCTGGCGTGCTACCAGCGAGGCGTGGGAATGACTTGTGTACCCAGGCAGTTGTGGCGGGCAAATTCCCGCGCTTTCTGCAAAATCGTAACTGTGATTGGCTTGCTCAGGGCATAGCTCCGTGATGTAGCAAAATCAGCGCAGAAATTGGCGCCAAGAATCTCCATTGGTGGAATGGTATGCTCCGGCAATAGAGTGGAATTCTCCGCCGGTTTTCGAGTTGCTGATTGGAACGGTTAACCACAGCCACTGTCGTGAGGACGGGAATGTTCTGTTTTCGGTTTTGTACAGGTGCTCTTGTGAGGTAGTCGGCTCTCAACTTTCGTACGGGGTAGGTTACAAGACTGAGCTCTCGCTGCTCTGGACAGCCTGCCTTCCATTGGCTGTCTAATATACTTTTATTTGATTGCAACTGTTTAACGAAGTTGCTGAAGTTTCGAGTTCAACGTAACTTTCCGAGTACAGTTGGCAATTGAGCGTTCTGCGTACAAGCGGCCTATGTTGTCTGTCTTGGGCAGTTTTGGCTAAAGTTTACTGTATCGGAGTTACTGTGTGACTTCGCTTGTGAAAATCAATCACTGTACCATCAGTGATTGTGTGGCAAGCCTTCTTCGTCTCCCTCAGAGATAGGAAGTTTTTAGTCTGGAACAACCAGACCAGGACAATTTGTTTCGGGCTATACTCGCGACATTATCATCACCACGACGGGACGTTGAAGCAACCAGCCATCACTTCCAGTACGCCAGATCGTGTCCTTCCAGCTAAGAAGACAGCTTGGTAATGTACGTCCGCAGCACCGGCTAAGCAGGCATTTTTGCTATGCGATAATCAGAGCTCAGCAGAGCGCGCCTGTTCGTCTTTTCTAACTTTGTTCTAGCTTGGATGGTCATTGTCTGAGTTCTCACTAATGTAGCAGCAATTAATGTTGGATTAGCTGTGTGTCTCTCTTAAGATTTGAGTTGCAAGGAATTGGCTCCACATACCACTTCGTCGTAAACGTTACATTCTAGTTTAGGGGCAACTTCACCTTCACAGCGTTTATTTGAGTATCCAATTTGAGCCAATTTGATGTATTGTAAATGTTTCATGTGTTTTTCTTTATTATTTTGTGTTTAGACTTAATAAATCATATTGTTATTTTGGACAGAACTTTCATTCTGTTAATCGGTAGCGCAACCCTATCATTTCTCACTACGTTAATGAAACCTTCCTTTATTTAACTTATTTATCAAATTAAATTTTTGCAGGTGCCAAACTCTTTTCTACTCTATTTGCAGGGTTGATTACAGTCAGTTCGCGTATCTTTTTAATCCATGTGCAACAGCAAAAGTCGGAGTTAGAATAGGGGGAGCTTAGAGCATCATTTACATATGTATATTCTAGAAGAATTTAGTGTTAAATACACTGCTAGCCCCGGCACCTCGCACTTTTGCCATAATTCTGGCCCTGGTGGACAACTGCCCGAAATTCTTCATTGGTGGCGAATTCCTCACCCCGTATGATCTTATTCATTTCGTCGAATAGGGCAGAGTCACTAGGAGCCAGATCTGATGAATATGGAGCACGAGGCAGCACAAAAAAACCACAGTTCTTGCAGAGTGTCAAGGGTCTTGCGACTGTCATGTGGCCGCGCATTGTCGTGTTGAAAAAGAATGCCGTGGTCCTGTTTCCCATGGCAGCATTGCTGAATGCGTTGGCGGAGTTGGTGCAGTGAATTGCAGTACCGATGAATGTGGAGGGTTCTATTGGGAGGGAGCCATTCCACCAGAGGTACCCGTTCCTAATCCCAGAACATAGACGCCATTTGGTCCTACATTATTAGTCACGGCCGTTACTTCTTGGGACAAGGACTCCCAATATGCTTCCCCTCCGTAGATTGACATTTCTCTCCTAGAGTCTCGTGGAAGAAGCTTGAGCCGTCGAATGTGTCCAGGTGCTCAAAAAACTCTTCTGGACCTGCACTGTACTGTTGCACTAACTGCTTCTGAGCAGTGGTGAGCGATTGGAGCACCCATTGTGCACATGCCCTCTTCATCCTCTAATCCTCATAAATGATATATGGAAGATTCGCCCATGATAGACCTGTTACCTTCTGTAGTTCATCAAATTGATTCGGCTGTGCGCCATTATCAGGACACTGACACGTTGGGAATTGTTTGGTTTGCTTGTAGTTGCTGGACGCCAAGAGTATTTGAGTTTTTCTACGCAGTACCTGCCGTTTCTGAGCTCTTATACTCAACGAAACACGGATCTACATCTAGGTGCTGTTTCCCAAAATCTTGTAGATGTGTGAAGCAGTTACCCATTCCCTCCAGAGAAGCCTCACTCTCCACTGGTGCCCATGCTTGTGTTGTCTTGTTGATGTCCCCAGTGTACCCACACGCCGGTGCAAGTGCTGTTGTAATGCGCCATCTATTGGAGCAGCAACACGATCTGGTAACGGAGTGAGTATTGTAGTCTGTCTTCACGCATATATCGACACATTGCTGCTTTGCAATAATTATAGGGGGTGGGGGGAATACCAATCAATAGTCAACGAACTAAATATCCGGTGATCTTATCTATCGCTCTACTTTACGATCATGACAGAAGGTTAAGAAAGCTTCCGGTAAAAAAAAAAAAAAAGCTGGCAATGTCGATTTTGTGTATAGACGCAGTTAGGACTACCACATCGTTTACGGATTCGTGACATGCCGACCGATATTGATTTCAGTTTCTGCCTTATGAAAACCGCTGCTCGTGCCCTTTCACACAAACGCAGCCATCGATGGTGGTCAGCTGAGAGGCCGGAGGCAGGCCAGCGCTGCAAACACGAAGGCTGATGGTAACGCGATTTGCGACTGGGTCGCGCGTGACGTGGGTCGCCAATGGAGGCAGCCATCGCCCCACGTCCGCAGACATACCGAGACGCACCAACTGGTCCGCTGTGTAATACAGTACCGTCTGCAATTGACGACTTACGGAATCAGCAGACGTACTTACAATGACATGTCTTCAGTGCACTAGTGAGTCAGGAATCGTGGAAGCAGTTTTCAACCGAATAATCGTGTTGTCCACATAGGCAGTGCGTTGTTGGGATCTGACTTGCTTATTTATTGAAGCTTCTAGTGTTTTAATTACAATGCTAAATACTGAACTAGATTTAAGAATCTACGAAGGTCGTTCAGTAAGTAATGCCACAATTTTTTTCTGAGAATATATATATACTGTTAAGAGTCAGAATTTGGTGACAATATACATCAACATGTCCATGTCCTATTTTTCTACGTTCTATGGCCGTACGTCTACGTTGTGGTAGAGCATGTATTCCCTGCAGGTAAAAGCTCTTGTCCTGTAGGGGTAGCCATGTTTTCGCTGCACGACTGATACTCTTGTCATCTCCAAAATGCGTTCCCGTAGAGAATCTTTAAGCGGCCCAAAGAGATGGAACTTCGAGGGTGCCAGGTCTGGACTGTAGGGTAGATGAGGCAGTGATGTCCAACCCAATTTCACGATGTATTAACGGGTTCTAAGACTTGTGTGTGTGCGTGCATTATCGTGTCGTAGAAAGATTTCTGCTTGATTCTTGTCCGATAGAACACGTCGGAAACGGTTCTTGAGTGTATTCAGAGTCTTCACGTATGCCTCTGAATTGATGGTTGACCCTCTTGGAGTCACATCCATGAGAATGACGGAAGACTGTCATCATGACTTTTTCGGCAGAGGGGGTTGTCCTGAATTTCTTCCTTTGTGGTGAATGAGGATGATGCCACTCCATGGACTGCCGGACTGCCTTTTTGTTTCCGGCGCAAAGTGGTGCACCCATCTTTCGTCCACCGTAACGATCCGTGACAGAAAGGCCTCTTCTCAAAAAGCTCCCACAATTTGGATGAAAAGGCCATTCTTTGGATCTTGTTGTCCGCTGTGAGCATTATTGGAACCCATGGTGATCATCTTTTTGAGTATCCGAGAGTCTCGATCATTGCAGACGCACTTTCAATGCTGACCGACAGTTGCAGAGCCAGTTGTCGAGCTGCGATGCTCCGGTCGGCATGAATAATGGCGTACGCACGATTCGACATGTCTGGGGCAGTGGCTGTGACAGGACGTCCAGAGAGTGCCTGATCATGGAGCCCTGTTTCTCCGTTTCCTAAGGGTGTAACTATCTTTACCCATCGCCCAACTGTACTCCTATCAACTGCGGCAGGGCCATATACTGCGCACAAACGTTTATGAATGTTCACCACGGTTTCTTTTTATGCACACAAGAATTCAGTAACAGGACGCTGCTTGTAACGTGAGTTGTATGTAGACGCCTTTTCGACGCTGTACTACATCTCTGCCATCTGCCAGAACGGATCGAAACTTTACCGGCGCACAGAACCAAAATCAAATGTGATGCACCAACAAGGACCTTTTCCTATGTATATTAATGGCTTTTTAGAAAGACGTGGGGCATTACTTATTGAACGACCCTCGTAGATTTAAGAATATAAAATCAGTCATTTATGTACGGTCTGAGCTCATTCTTAACGTAATTTTATTCATTACTGCAAAAAGTATCTAGACAATGGTATCAAAGAGGGCCAGGGTTTTGCCGTTGTTATTTCCGCTACGTGAACGCCTTTCCTACCTGAGGAAATGGGTTATAGGCACACCCGGCGAACGCTGTTGCGGTAGGGGTAATAGGTAGTCTTGTTGCATTTCATTTTTTGAAAAGAACTTCACCGCAGGCAGAATGAGCAAACCAGAAGTACTGGATAGTAGTGACTGTGAAAGAACGTGTTGTTGGTGCGCTCCCCAAGTCGTTACTATCCTTTCTAAAATCTGCACGAAAAAATGAAGGAAGACGTTTATTAATACTTTTGTATCAAAAAGTCGTGTCTGGCCATGATTAGCTGTGATTACAAGAACTACCGGGCTCAATTATGGGTTTTCACCGGTTGCAAAACTTTGCTTCAAGTTCGACAATTGTGAGCACCCTTGGTAAAGCACTGTAATATTCTTGTAACAAGAGACGTGAAGAATTTGCTGAAGTGCTCATTGACACACCATCATCTGAACTGTAATTAATAAAGCACGCCACGAACTTTTTTTCATTTGTCTAACTGTCATTAAGATAAGCGAGAGGCAGACTTAATTCAGTTCGTTCTGTGATCAAATATGTTTTGTGGAGTAGACCGTAATTTATACCTACAGAGATTTATTTTTTCGTTTCAGAATCCAGTTCGGTATTTCTAAGCCTTATGCTCAAATGCAACGACGATAATGCATTCAACAACTGATTTAGCTGTATTATTTTCTTAAAGTTAAAGAGTTGTTTTATTATGCCGATTTGATGGGTCACCTAACTAGATGACTTCAGTAAAATTCGACTGGGCGCTAATGACCATAGAAGTTTTGCGCCCTAAAACCACAACAAAAAAAAAAAAAAATTCGTTTACACAAAGACGTCTTCTTAAACCTGTGACAGTATGATTTCTTTATATAAATGACAAGTGTTAGTTTTAACAGAAATGAGAAGTGATTTAAGATACTGAAACGGTAGTGAAAAAGTATCTTGTCAGTTTTATTCTGGATCTCAAAAGTAAATTTTAACGTTTATAAAAATTAACATTAATGACAGTTCCAAGTTAAATGAGTAGGTTTAACTATTCGAAATTAGTTCCTTCAAAACGTCGGAACTGTGTATAGTAAACAGAAAAGTTAAACTTCAAGTGGAATTCCTCAGAGTGAGCTTCGTCACAGTGTTTGTTCCTATGGGGGCCATTACTGCTTTCAACGGAAAACCAAAATTAAGGTGAGCAGTTAAGAGCGTCGAATGCTGTTTTGTTAAATTCATCGACTTAATGGATTGCCTATTACTCCATTCAGAAGAAATTCGATAGCGAATTTAAATTTTAGTTAGGTGTAATCGCGGTCATGATTAGCGAAATACTGCTTAGTAGTTAAGTGTAATGCTTAAAGTAGTGTTCGAAGTACAAATATTGTTGTTGTTTATGTTCGAGATGTAGCACTAAGACGCTGCGTCAGACAAAGTCGCAGCAAGGTCGAGTTACTTCACACATGCGAACTAACTTTCGAAGAAACTAACGTCAAGAGGACACTGTATTTGTTTATGGGAAAGAGAGGCATAGAGTCGTTACAAATTCGAGCGTAAGTCGGTATGCATCTCTGGAGTCGAGGACGCTGAAGCACGCTTGTTCGAAGCGAATCTACTCAGATTCCAAGCCGGGTGGTGGAATAAAACGTCGTGACCGTTACTTGGTTGGGAAGCATGCTTCCTGATAAACTAAATTTGCTCAATACTTCGACTTAATTGGCAAAGCTCTCTGCAGCGTTCTGTGGATTGAGTGTGTGTGGCATTGTTTCCGGAGAATCATTACCATGAAAACGCGTCCTTGCACCGAGTATCCCCCTTGCAGGAGTCTCTCTCTCTCTCTCTCTCTCTCTCTCTCTCTCTCTCTCTCTCTTCTCTCTCTCTCTCCCTCCCATCACCACAATGTACATAATTCCATTACTCTACACGATAGAAGAATGCCTTCGGAAGTCGATACCTCAACATTTTCTTGGCGTTCTCTCAGCCAGCAACGCTGTACAGCTATCGCTTACATATTCGTCGCGAGAGGTTTCTCAGCTGTGGTGATATTCAAAATTTGTCGTAAGCATTGCCGTCTTACTTGCTTATTTATCTTTATGACATAACTAGTTTCAACCAGGTACATCATCTACAGAACTACATCTTTACTGCGAAACAAAATTAAAGGTAACTACTTTCCATTGCGACGCATAAATTTGAAATTTTGGTTGAAGTTGCGTACAAACTTCCTCTGACCCACATATCACCTCATCCTTTGACGCTTTGGCGATGGTAGTCAGAACCACGAAGCCCAGCTTTGAAATGAATCTCCTTTATTATGAGTAGTCCTGGAAAATGTTCCTGAGGCACAACCGCTCAAGATCGGCACGTATTGCCCTCAGGGTTCGCATAAAAGGCGTCATTGAAACTACCTCTTTCCCTCCTGTGTTGATTTCCATACATTTAGCAGTCGAAAACGACATATTGCAATGCGATATGCAACACGAAGACGTTCTTAACCGCTTTTGACACTGCTGACATCGTGGAAAGTTTCTACATTCTCTAAGGACGTTGTGAGGCTTCTTGCCTATTAAACGAAATCACACCCCTTTAAAGTGCAGCGCTTCCGCAGTATTTGCTCTCGTGTACAGACTACCGCCACTAGGGACAGTTCAGGGCGATTTGATGGAATCTGAACTTGATCCTTAGCAGTAAAGGGTGCTTATGCTCTTCCAGCCCTGCTGGAAAGAGGAGATTATAGTTCAGCGTATCTTCGACAGCGAGGTCATTAGAGACGCGACAGAAGCTGAGAATATGGAAGGAAGAGCAAGGAAATAGGCCGTGCCATATTTAAACGAATCATTCCGGCATTTGGCTGGAGCGATTTAGGGAATTCACGGAAAACTTAAATCTCGATGACAGTACGAGGATTTGAACCGTCGTCCTCCCGAATGCGAGTCGGCTATGCTAACCACAGCGCAACTTCGCTCGGTCTCAGCCCTCGTTCTTTGTGTCTCTCTGTAGCGTGACAATGGCGGGGTGTGACGTTGAAAAGTGCGTGAATAAAGCTATAAAGGGATTCTCTAAGAATCCCCAACCGCCGGCCGGAGTGGCCGGGCGGTTCTAGGCGCTACGGTCCCGAACCGCGCGACCGCTACGGTCTCAGGTTCGAATCCTGCCTCGGGCATGGATGTGTGTGATGTCGTTAGGTTAGTTAGGTTTAAGTAGTTCTAAGTTCTAGGGGACTGATGACCTCAGATGTTTAATCCCATAGTTCTCAGAGCCATTTGAACCATTTGAACCCCTAACTCGGTAAAACCCTCGGTGGCACCCGCTCACCTTTATCGAGAATTACAAATGAACGTGTGCAGAGGTAACCTGTAAAGTAGTCCAAGACACCTGCAGATAAGCGTCTACTTGACGGCAATGTGATTCCAGTCGCGAACCTGGAGGCGCGTAAGTCTATTTTACAGGTTGTCTCTGTACATGTTAATTTTTAAAATTGTACCACAGATGAAAGAGACAAAAATTAATGTTTATCTGGCATCCCATACGTTGGCAATATACCACAGAGCTTTGCAAATATTTTCTAAACGTACAAAGTAAAAATAATGTTCTATGCATCTAATAAACTACAGCAAAAATAAGTAATTAAAGTTAATGGAATAACAGGATTCAGTCGCAAAAATGAAGTCAATTTGACCTAGATTTAGGCCCCTTCTAAGTGGCCGAAACCTAGGTCAAATTGACTTTATTTCTGCGTCCGAGGGCTGTTATTGCTTTACTTTTACGTTGTAACGGTCGCTGACAACGCAGCCAAGCTTAAAACTTTAAATAATATAAAGTAGAATCATAGCCCACTCTCAGACTCTGGAATAGGCAAAGTAGCAGGCAAGGAATGCTGTGTTCTACCTAGGACAAAGAGGCAAAAATTTCAACACTGCGTTCACAGAGCATATTCAGGTCTACACACGCAATAGACACACAACATACATCAACAGCCACGCACAGACATAATACAGAACACCCATTTTGCAAAGTGGAGCAAAGTGTCAAAGTACACCACCGGCTAAATAAAAGGCGTAAAATGTATCTGTTAGAAGAACTGGAGATATATCCATATTACAGAAAATATGAAGACAGAATATTAGAGGATAAACTTGAAAGTGAATCACTGAAACTCTTCAGATGTTTCCGCAGTCTACTTATTGAAAATAAGCAGCATTGTAAAATAAATACAAGCAAATTGTGACCTAGGTTATTAAGATTAATATTCTCTGGACAAATCCATATCATGCTTTGTGAAAACCTATTACATTATCATTGTCGACTACACCTAAAAACATCTTCGTAGCTGTTTGTTAATGTTCTAGAGATATACTGTACACAGAAAATTGTGTGTGATATTTAAAATATGCGAGACTCTGTACAAACAAGATAACTTTAGGTACAAGTTCGCCACTAACTACATACAAAAATCGATAACAAACTAAGAATTGCGCATTTTGTATAAGTTGGAGTAAAGTCAACAGAACAAAGCAAAATCTCACACATCCAAAACATTATTTAAAAATGGCAGAGTATACGGAGAATAGTTATTTATTAACAAAACCATTGATCTTACAGCCGCAGGCTCTCACAAACCATTTGCAATGGATCACATCTGACTAAAATTCTCAATATGTGAGAGCAGCTGCTACAGAGCGTTGTGCCAAACTGGGATATCTTAGAGGAATTATTTGCAGTAATATTCACGCATGTGTAAATATCGTTCACCTCCGTTATCACACAGAAGGACGCAAAAGAAGACTGTTGGAAAAGCCCAAGCATCCATTCCTACTTCGGATCACGTTTCAATTTCGTCGAAAGGTTTTGAAAGGTAACTAGCTCTTCCGACTAGTATACGAGAACCAAAACTGCGGTCACAGTGCACTCCAAAGGGGTGAGATCACATGTAATGGAGATGCAGATCCACAACTTTCATAGGGAAGTGCTGAAACGTCAAAGAGTGTCAGCAGTGTGAAAGATGCACTGGAACTGTCGTTTATGACAGTAAAATGTGTGGGAATCAATGCAGCAGGGAAAGGGATGGTTTCAGTGATACCCTTAATGCCACGCGGTGAGGCATTTTCGTTCCTTTTTTGAGCGGTGGTGTGTCATGAACGTCTTCCTCGCCCACTCATCAGAAAAGCGCGTGTTTTCAAGGTTGGGCTACACGGATCTGTCCTTCATCGCAGAGGCGTTAAAAGAAGAGCTGAAATGTTGGTAAGAGAGGCGGCCGTGTCCTTCTCATCGTCTGACATGTACTCTGTGGCGTTGGACAGAATTTTGGTGAAATTTGGTGCCAATGTGACATCCTTACCCAAGCTTACGAGTCACATGAACAGCTGAGATGTGGCCTGTATTGTTGCAAAAATATCAACATTCGTGATTCGACTAGATACTTTCGGTACATCAACCATATCTCTACATTTCCCTTATACATCGGGCTTTCTAGAACGTTTACTTTATACTTGGTGGAACTAGTTCTTGTTTCTTTTTTCCACATATCATTGTCAGCTGCAGTTAGCAAACCGATGAGTCCTTAGGTATATGTAGCATCGTACTAATGCGACACTGTTACATTCGATGGTGCGGAGCCACAGCCAAATAGTACTTTTTCGAAAGAATACACAGCGATGTGACTCTCTACGTAGGTACATTTCTTGTGTACAATATAGATTTTGGATTTCTTGCCATTATCAAGAACAGTGCTAACAGCAGGAATAAGCTTATACACACATCAAAACAAGTTTTGCGTCACCCCGGTTCCCAGGACTCCTGACGATAGACATTGACTGTGGATATAGTATCACAGACAAAGTCCCTTTGACTCTTCAGAGATGTTACTAAACCCTCCAAAGATGTAAACAACCATGCATCAGCAGCGCCAATTAGACGGAGGGGGTCCGACAACCGATCAGTTCCAGTCTTTCCACCTGGAAGGAGGTAGACGGCTCGTGTTATCTGTAGTTAAACCATTCCTAGACGGTCAATACTGTTGTTCGAACGCGTCCGCGTTGTTACTTTGTGCCAGGAAGGGCTCTCAACAAGGGAAGTGTTCAGGTGTCTAGGAGTGAACCAAAGCGATGTTATTCGGACATGCACGTGATACAGAGAGACAGGAACTGTCGATGACATGCCTCGCTCAGGCCGCCCAAGGGCTACTACTGCAGTGGATTACCGCTACCTACGGATTATCGTGTCACGACTCAAACTTTGCGCAAGAGGCTGCATGATGCGCAACTTCACTCCCGACGTCCATGGCGAGGTCCAGGTTTGCAACCACAACACCATGCAGCGCGGTACAGATGGACCCAACCACTTGCCGAATGAACTGCTCAGGATTGGCATTACATTCTCTTCACCGATGAGTGTCCCATATGTCTTTAAACAGCCAGTTGTCGGAGATGTGTTTGGAGGAAACCCGGTCAGGCTGAACACCTTAGACACACTGTCTAGCGAGTGCAGCAAGGAGGAGGTTCCTTTCTGTTTTGGACGTACACCGCTGGTGGTCATGGAATGCGTCGTAACGGCCGTACGAGACGTGAGTGCCATCTTCCGACAGATAGTGCAACCATACCGACAGGATATTGGCGAGGCATTCATTCGTCTCCATGCACGACAATTCGCGCCCCCCCCCCCCCCCCCCAGTCATGCACATCTTGTGAATGACTTCCTTCAGGATAACGACATCGCTCGACTACAGTGGCGCCGGCCGCTGTGGTCGAGCGGTTCTAGGCGCTACGGTACCGAACCGCGCGACCGCTACGGTCTCAGGTTCGAATCATGCCTCGGGCATGGATGTGTGTGATGTCCTTAGGTTGAAGTAGTTCTAAGTCTAAGGGACTGATGACCTCACATGTTAAGTCTCATTGTGCTTGGAGCTATTTGAACTAGAGTGGCCAGCATGTTCTCCAGACATGAACCCTATCGCACCTGCCTGGGATAAACATAAAAGGGCTGCTTATGGACAAAGTGGCCCACCAACCACTCTGAGGGATCTACACGGAATCGCCGTTGAGGAGTGGTAAAAAAATCTGGATGGTTCAAATGGCTCACATTGCAAACGGGCGTCACGTAAGATGTGATGAGCATTATTTTTACTCTGACACCAGCTTCACATCGCAGAAACGAATTTGCAAATATTGCTGAGGTATCAGAGAAAATACTCCTGACGAAACTTAGGAAGGACAGTCGATATACATAAATGTAATTAATGACAAAGATATGAAGGAGCCGAATATTATGCGCGTACTGCAACAAATATCCAAAAAAAATAAATGACGTAAGGAAATTTATCACGTAAAGGTGAGAAAGGTAGGCTATCTGGTTGTGGACTGGTTTCGCTGTTAAAGATAGGGAATGTGGATAGCAGCAGAGGTTGGTCCTGCTGAAGATATAAAAACTGTTTATCAGTTCTTTACAAATTCATAGATTTCAGGTTCTCTTGTGATTGCGCTCCATTGTCTGGCTGTCCGGAGTTCCCTCGGAATATTCCAGCGTCGTAGCTGCAGACGTTGACGTATGGCAGGCGGCGTGAACGAGCTACTCGAGAGTCTGCTCTGCGCTGGCAACCCCGGTAGGCGTGGAGAGCTGAGGAGGCAGGACGCGGCCGCACTGCGGTCAGTTGCGACCACAAGGTCTTCTCTAATGCAGAAGGTCTGGTAGTTCCTCTGGCTCGGTAGTGGTGTTGCCAGGAGCCAAAGTCAGGACCGATGGTGAAGAGAAGGGTCGTCCGGGTGGCGCCACTTTATCTTTCCGGGATGGACAGACAGGCAGAGGTCCCGCCTTAGTGATTCGGTGGTGGCCGAGTTCATAGCAAGATCCGCCAGGCACTCTGTGTGGCCCTGGCGTGCCGAGCATCACGTATTCGGATGGGTCAGAGTTAAAAATTTTGGTTCTCGGCGCTGAATCCCTCTACGGCCTGTATTTGTAGCCGCCGTGAACCGTCCGGAACAGGGAAATGAACGGGATCTGGCGTAATGGTCGACGACGTGGAATTCAGTCGAACCGGAGTAGCTTCTCGAATTCTGATCACAGAGCACTGACACACAGAACGGTGTCACGTTTGTCTTGCTGTTGCTGAGGGGTGCTGATCGACCGCTCGTGGTCCTACGTCACGGGAGCTGATCACGCAGTTCAGCGACCAGCACCTGCTCCGCGGCTACTGCCTCGTTGCAGTTCTGGGCTCTGACTTTTACTCCAAGTTGTCTTATAGCTTTCTCCCATTACAATCACTAAAGTGAATCAGTTCTGGCATTTAGAATAACAAAAACAACTGAAGTACAGGGAAAAGCCCGCCCGGTTAGCTCCGCTGTTAACGCACTGCCTCCCGAGCAGGAAGGCGTGCCAGTCCCCGGCACGAATCCGCCCGGCGTATTAGTGTCAGGGTCCGGTGTGCCGGCCAGTCTGTGGATGGTTTTTAAGGCGGTTTTCCATCTGCCTTGGTGAACGTGGGCTAGTTCCCCTTATTCCGCCTCAGTTACACCATGTGGGCGATTGCTGTGCAGACACTCTATTACATCGATATGTTTACGTAAAGTGTATACATAAACATACAGTTATAAATGTCCCCGTTCGTAGTCGCTATTTATAACAATATGTTTACTTTTGTGCTATATCATATAGCTATAATCAGCGGTGGAAACATGTTTGCGAACGCCGACCGTGTGCGGCTGTTTCTTGTTTGATCGTCTGATCAGTTGGAAGTTGCATTGCAGAGGAGAGAAAATGCCTATTCAAAATATAATTATTTTCGGATAGCTCAACATGAATTTCCTAAGGGACCGTAGTTTATCATGCATTTACCAGTAGAATAGGGCGCGGAGAAAATATTTCGCCGCATGCAACTTCCGTCCGAACTCGACGAAAGAATTCGTGACTGTGAACTCTCTATTTGGCAGAAACGTAAAGAAAATTAAATAACTTCATGAAGGAGTGAGACATAGATTCTATATTAAATAAATACTCCATACACCAGTCCCATTTAACTCTGAATTTATAGCAATTAATAGACGAACTTACACTGCAATGAAGGATTTAACATGGATGCCGTTTTGACTGGCACTTCTCGTAATGAAAACAATTCCTTTGACGTTGTCACATACACGTCGCACGATAAATCTACTGCTAGGCACTTTTAGTATTACACATTTACTTTACACTAAAACAATATTATTTTTAACGATAATAATACGGATGCAAGACATGCGCGTCCGACACAAGTTACAAGAGACAAGAGAAGAATGAGTAATTGTCCATCGAGAATATCTCGTACATAAAAAAAAAAATGTGTAAAAGTGTTCTTCTTCTGTCCGTTTTTCGCGCCGCGGTTTTCAAAGTCAATAACTCACTGCATCTCTGACGGCGCTTCGACAATAAACAAGTTACGTCACAGGTCGTTCACCTTTTACATTCTCGCAACATTATTTACTAACTGTAGCTGTTGCCGAGCGACTGCTCGATTAGTGAATGATTTAAAATGATAAGGCAATCACATAATGTTACAGTATCCACGTACGCGTACACCATAATTACTCTGCCATGCAAAAATGGTTAAAAGGGCTCTAAGCACTATGCGACTTAACATCTTAGGTCATCGGTTCTCTAGACATAGAACTACTTGAACCTACACACACATCCAAGCCCGAGGCAGAAATCGAACCTGCGACCGTAGCAGCATCGTGGTTCCCTGGAACCGCCCGGCCACAGCGGCGGCTCTACCACGCCAACTGATGGTAGAGCACTTGCCCGCGAAAGGCAAAGGTCCCGAGTTCGAGTCTCGGTCGGGCACACAGTTTTAATCTGCCAGGAAGTTTCAACATATGGCTTGTTTACACTTGTCTGACATGAGACGTTCCCGGCGTGGGCGGGGGGGGGGGGGGGGGGGGAGGGTGTCCACTGGGGGCCTAGGTACCCCGGTTCAATACACAATACACACACAAGTACAGAAATAGTTTCTACTAATGAAAGGTTGTTTCTGTTAGTGAAAGTGATTCACATCATCGTGAACAAACAATACACCAATTATGACATGACCATTAGAGCTTGTACAGAAGCGATAAAATAAACATATATTTACTAATACTAATTAAATTTGTATCCAAACGAGTTACACAAAGAGAGGAAAAGAGCGTTCAAATAAGTACATGTGAAAGCTATCAAAGGAAGTCACTTACCTGAGACAGTCAGCGTGTTGTTGTCCCATCGCAGATGAGTGCAAACCGTAATCCGTATTAGATATTGTAAACGTAATTTTAGTCTTAGAAATTGACAATCAGGACGTGGAACAAAATGTTAGTGACTTACTGGTACGTTACAATCATTAGCCTTTACGGCGAGGAACTAACGTATTCAGAGCGAATGACGGATTGCTTATCATTGCTATCGAAGCGTCAGTTTGCGCCATTAAACGCTATTTCCCACAACACAGATATTTTTGTGGTCTGTGTATCACATCAAAAAGGAAAACACTTTATATGAGATGTCGTTCACTTCGCAATCTGCATATGGCATACCACAAAATGATATAAGGTACGGACTCATATTAAATCAAACACGACTTCTAGGAGAAGGTAGAATAAAACAGGGTACATCACTTTCTAATTAATATAAATTGTTTTGAATGATAAATAACTTCACAAATTGAGGTTACTCAGATCACTTATGTACATAACAACATCATCCTAATCCTGTCTTGGCTTAAAATAAGCCATCTCAACGATAAAAAATAATAACGTCATTAGGTTCAAAATTAAGGTTTTGCTCCACCCGCGAGATAATATGGGGTAAAGATTTAAATGAACAAGCAAAACTCGAAAACAAGAAAAAAGTTATATTTTGATGCAGAAAATAGGCGAATAAGTACAGATGTCCTTAGAAACACAACCAATAGATACCATAAATCTACACTCCTGGAAATGGAAAAAAGAACACATTGACACCGGTGTGTCAGACCCACCATACTTGCTCCGGACACTGCGAGAGGGCTGTACAAGCAATGATCACACGCACGACACAGCGGACACACCAGGAACCGCGGTGTTGGCCGTCGAATGGCGCTAGCTGCGCAGCATTTGTGCACCGCCGCCGTCAGTGTCAGCCAGTTTGCCGTGGCATACGGAGCTCCATCGCAGTCTTTAACACTGGTAGCATGCCGCGACAGAGTGGACGTGAACCGTATGTGCAGTTGACGGACTTTGAGCGAGGGCGTATAGTGGGCATGCGGGAGGCCGGGTGGATGTACCGCCGAATTGCTCAACACGTGGGGCGTGAGGTCTCCACAGTACATCGATGTTGTCGCCAGTGGTCGGCGGAAGGTGCACGTGCCCGTCGACCTGGGACCGGACCGCAGCGACGCACGGATGCACGCCAAGACCGTAGGATCCTACGCAGTGCCGTAGGGGACCGCACCGCCACTTCCCAGCAAATTAGGGACACTGTTGCTCCTGGGGTATCGGCGAGGACCATTCGCAACCGTCTCCATGAAGCTGGGCTACGGTCCCGCACACCGTTAGGCCGTCTTCCGCTCACGCCCCAACATCGTGCAGCCCGCCTCCAGTGGTGTCGCGACAGGCGTGAATGGAGGGACGAATGGAGACGTGTCGTCTTCAGCGATGAGAGTCGCTTCTGCCTTGGTGCCAATGATGGTTGTATGCGTGTTTGGCGCCGTGCAGGTGAGCGCCACAATCAGGACCGAGGCACACAGGGCCAACACCCGGCATCATGGTGTGGGGAGCGATCTCCTACACTGGCCGTACACCACTGGTGATCGTCGAGGGGACACTGAATAGTGCACGGTACATCCAAACCGTCATCGAACCCATCGTTCTACCATTTCTAGACCGGCAAGGGAACTTGCTGTTCCAACAGGACAATGCACGTACGCATGTATCCCGTGCCACCCAACGTGCTCTAGAAGGTGTAAGTCAACTACCCTGGCCAGCAAGATCTCCGGATCTGTCCCCCATTGAGCATGTTTGGGACTGGATGAAGCGTCGTCTCACGCGGTCTGCACGTCCAGCACGAACGCTGGTCCAACTGAGGCGCCAGGTGGAAATGGCATGGCAAGCCGTTCCACAGGACTACATCCAGCATCTCTACGATCGTCTCCATGGGAGAATAGCAGCCTGCATTGCTGCGAAAGGTGGATATACACTGTACTAGTGCCGACATTGTGCATGCTCTGTTGCCTGTGTCTATGTACCTGTGGTTCTGTCAGTGTGATCATGTGATGTATCTGACCCCAGGAATGTGTCAATAAAGTTTCCCCTTCCTGGGACAATGAATTCACGGTGTTCTTATTTCAATTTCCAGGAGTGTATTTTAAGAACCAAAACTCGTTATTAAAAAAAGAAAATCAAATTATAAAAATATTACAGCAATATAGCCAAAGTTCTTAAAATCCGGTCGTAATACAAACAAAAACATTTTTTATGTAACCAGGAACCGCGGACAAAGCAGTTGCCTTCTTGACCAGCGTGATCAATAGCACATTGCTCAGGGGCCTAGACACAAAGAGCTAAGCACTGGACCCGTCCCTCCTTCGAATGCAGTTTGTTACTAAATGTTCATACTTCCATCAGGTTTTCTTGTCCCAATGAAGTCGAGGAACCTTCTTTTTTTCTTTAGGCTTTTGAGCCTGTGTAGTCCTTACAACTATCATTTCTGGCTTCTTCACCTTCTTTAGAGAGGTTTGGTTCATCCCCACAAAAATCTTTAATTTTCACTCCATTTTCTTCTTTCTCTTTCCTGGCTTTTTCTTCAGCTTCAAAATCGGTTTTGTATGGAGTGGGGGGTCAGTATTATTGTTTTGCACTTTCTCCTACTAGTGATTTTCTTTGCACTTCCTTCGAAGTCAACACTTGGAAGAGGATTAGAAGCTTTGGTGACACAGAGAATGACGATGGACTAGCACAAGTTGCAGCATCCACAACAATCTACCTGATTCCATTTCAGAAGTCACAGCATCAGCGACCGGCTCAACTTGTAGTTTGGGGAACTTTGAGTTCACAGAAAATTCATATACCTTGTTCTCGAACAAAGTTTGAGGGGCGTCATCTTGAGCTGTCTAAGCTTAAAGATTTGAACATGGCTGCGTGGTCAGTGACGGTTTACAATGTAAAACTAATAGCAGTAGCATGCCTCTTTCGCAAAAATATAGTCTTTTGACCTAGTTTTCGGCACTTCTCATACTTCCCCGTATAATGTTTTGCCTTGTGACTCGCTTCTGTTCTACAAAACCGCGTTTGGTCTAGCTATGTCCTCTCTTGTGTTCATTCCAAAATTGAACAAAATATCACGCTGGTAACTTAGCAGTCAAATTATATGCCTCACACTAACACAGTAATACACTGTAAATATAATGAGTTGAAAGAACTGTATACCTGTCTCTCATCAGGTAATATTTCTGTTCAAAACATTGCTCCAAACAGTGCAAAAATCAGAAATGGTTTCAACAAAAATTTTAAAAATTCTAGAAGGAAGAATAACGTGCATCTGCTATGAAGATTTCCTACATCACCACGACATGGCGGCTGCTAGTAATTCCGAACGTTATCAGACCAGTGACAGCACAACGTAGTCACAAAGACCTGGGCGTACCCACTTCGGCTCGCATACACGGGTTTACCCAAATTTCCCCCAATAGCAACCAATACATACAAGAAAGCGATTGGTTCACAGTTCGTTGCATTTTAGGAATAAACTTTTTCCTTACTCATTCATTAGTATTTTCACTTTTCATTCTCTGCTCCCAGAAGCGAAGCGGGCTGCTTCATACCTGGAACATTAAAGAATCGCTATCCTTTCTAACCGAATATCCCAGAAGTCTGGAATGAGACAGAAAAAATCCCAACTGGAAATATCTGAGAAGGGACTTCCATTTCCAGCATTTTACTAGTAAGCAAGAGGAACATCCAGAAAACGTTGGTCCGAAACGTGGGATTGGGACTATTTCAGTGTATTTCTGCGAGAATGTCATCAGTTACTCCAGACAATCATTAACATGAATTTCTGCGCATATGATTTATGGGATTCCATTTCTGCTCACGTGTTTTTATTCTCTTTTTTATAAAAATAACTTAACCAGATACTCCATAGCACTCGGTGCAGTGTCGAGCCTGCTCCAACAATCTCGCTACTCACTCAGCGCAAACGCAAAGGTCATTTGAGCAACTACGAACTAGCCACAACAATCAGTTATACCTCCCCTTAAAATTTGACATTTTCGTCAACCAAATGAGGAACAGCACTAAATCCTGTCATCTTATTTTATTTGAACAAATTTATGAAGAACCCCATGCAATACCGATACGTACGGATACATAAATATATATGCTGATTACTAATTGCAGGTAGCAAGCAAAGGCAAAGCTGTTGTCCAGCAGAAGATGTTACTTGACTGAAACCAGTACAATAACTTATTTGTTAATGAGTGACTGTAGGGATATACCAAGTTAGTTCCACATGAGCAATTCAATCGCTGTTCATTTGTTAGAATAAAGCGAAAAAACATTACCTGATTTTAATCAGTCTTAACATAAGATCGCAAGATTTATGTGAAACAACGGAGAAAATTAATCAACTATTGAACGCCTTCCAAACAAAATCTGTAGTAAAGAAATGACACTTATTGCTATCGCTAGAATAAAATTAATTGTGGTTGAAGGTCCGTCTTGGTGATATTTTCGTCCGACGTAACTAGAAGGCGGGACGAGCGAAAGCTCTGGAATTGGAAAGAATCATAGGCGCAATCATTTACTTATTTACTTCTTGCTGTTGTTGCACACGACCTGCATTGTAGCCGCTATTTCAGTCTGTGTTACACTGTAATTTTTGTTATCAAAGTCCATATTGCATTTCAAACACCAAGACAGATCATTGCTATAGAGTCAACAAGAATCATTAGATCGCGGACCGACCCAAGGATCGTAAAGACCCCGAGATTAGCGTACACTATTGGAAAAGTTCGAGTCGTGGTCAAAGGCAGCTGTAGCCAACTACGAGATAGTGTGTAAACAAGACGAGTAATGTCAATCAGTGCACAAAACACATGCAAATGTCAACATCACAACACTACATGGAACTTTTTATTTAAAACGTACTCTATAATGAACGAGGCATTCCGTATGCCAATGCAGCGGGGAACTTCTAAAATTCCATGGAAACGTTGCGGCCACATTGCTCTGCGGGAAATTTCACACTCAAAAATGGTGCTTTGAGCTCACAACCTTTCAAAGAATTTCACTTAACAATTCAATAAATATTTGCGTTTGACGATGAGCGTGCATACCCTTTTAATTGTACAAATGTCATCCAGCGTTTCACATTTAAATAAATGCACTTTCTCTTACGCTGATATCTTTCAAGCACCATGAGTCGCCTATTTACAGCGACGAGTGTCTTCTCTTTTTTCCTCGTTGCATTGTTGCTATTTCACACAGCAAGCTGTCGATTTATTGCGAAACTCGTCCCTCTCGCAAGATATTACAAAAGTTACACTCTTCTTAACTCTTCACGCAAATATGTAATTTTATGTACATAGAAATATTTTCCTCAAAGGTAACACGTTACCAGTTGTGAAAACGCACAACAGAACACAACAATAATAAATCCACATATGGCAATTACAGATTATTTGTAGAAGGAAACACAAAACCAGTACAACTGCTAATCTATCTTCGTTGTGAAAGGAAAATAAGTAAATAACATATCAGATTGTGTATCCGCATAAACAGAACACAACCATGGAAAATAGAGTGACATTACTTTGTCGTAGTGCACCTGGACCCAACAAAACTACCCTCTGTTTAACAATGTCTGTAGTTTTCTAACACAGAGAAATCAATTACATCAAGTATGTGACCTCGACACAGTGTTTTAGCTACACAGTGCTTACATGTCGCTGCGACTTCAGTCACGGCCAAGAGGCTGTTTTCAGAGGTCGGCAATACCGTGACTGAAAAATGGAGTCTTAGGGTGTATCTGGAAGCAACTCTTATAAAAGCTTGAAAATACTGGAAGTAAGTTGTTCGAGTTGTCATTCGTGAAAGTAATCTAGTTTAAGACAAAAAGCCCACCCACAAACACTGAATTATTCGAATGTGAAGGAAATCTGTAGATGTCATGTACATATACGGACAAAGAAATCATTACAATTTCAGTAAAACTAGATGACTTGTTCAAGAGAAAGAGCTACAGAAACTGAGCAAGTCGGTAACGCGTTGGTCCTCGTCTGGTCCTAACGTTAGCCGTTATTCGGCTTCGCATTGATTCGTAGAATTGTTG
Source organism: Schistocerca cancellata (assembly GCF_023864275.1). NCBI lineage: Eukaryota > Metazoa > Arthropoda > Insecta > Orthoptera > Acrididae > Schistocerca > Schistocerca cancellata. Next base: position 711,803,025 of record NC_064630.1, read on the forward strand.
GGTGTCCTCCTGAGGGATACCATGCCCAATTCTGTCCAACTGGAGCGCTATATCGTCAAAATCTCGTTATGGTTCGAGGTCCCTGCCAATAATACTCTAAACATATCGACTGGGTAGAGATCTGGAGGCCTAGATTGCCAGGGCAGGGTTTGGCAAGCACGAAGACGAGCCCTGTGTAGGCGGGCATTACCTTGCTGATGTGGAAGTCCAGGATTGCTCGCCATGAAGGCAACAAAACGGCGTGTAGAATATCGTCGACGTAACGCTGTGCTTCAGGGGTACCGCGGATGACAAACAAGGGGGTCCTGATATGAAAAGAAATGGGTCGTGACTATCACTCATGGTTCAAGAGCTGTATGGCGACAGGCAGGTCAATATCCCACCGCTGTCTGGAGCGTTTGCCGATACGTTAACTGCCTGGAATTATCTTCTGCGATGAGTCCCGCTTGTAACTGAGCCCCAGTCGACCAGCGAAAACGTGTCTGGAGACACGCCGCCACCATGGAGGACAGTGCATGCTCTACAACGTGCTCGCATGTGGACTACAATGTTGGTAAGGCATTCTTGTGGCAGGATGTTCCATTCCTTCTTCAGCACGCTTGTCAACTGCTGGATGGTTGTTGCTCCCTCACGCGCTTAATGGATTGAAGTCGGGGATCTGAGAATGTCACTCCCTTTCGTTGAATATCTTGTCGTTACAAGACCTTCTTTAACTGCTCTGTTCGATGCGGTCGCACATTGCCATGCATAAAAATGATGTCAAGGCAGAGAGCACTCATAAAAAGATACTCATGGGGTAGGAGAAGAGTGTTACAATAAATTAGTACGATGACTGTACTGCGTTCAAAGATTTCCGGGCGCCAACATGATAACCTCTGAACCAACGAGATGTGGGGGTGTAATCTTCTCAAACGAGAGCACAGTAAGTCTGCGTGGATTCTGGGCACACGGTACCCTCAAATGGTGAGTGGTGGGAACACTTAATACGCCCAGAAGCATAAAAGAAGTAGATTGTTTTTGGGGGTCCAGGTGTTATGGTGTGGGAAGGCACAATGTTGCAGGGGGTCACTGATCGCCAACCCTTTAAACACAGTACACTAACGATCAACGTTATTGTAGTAATGTACTCCTTCCCCAAATGTGTTTTTCAGGGGTGCTTTTGGCCCTGAATTTGTGGAGGACAATGCTCGATCAAAATAAACAGCACAGTTGGGGGAGCTCTTGGAAAGAGAGTACGTTCGGTAAATGAAGCGGCCTGCCCGTTCGCCTGGGTGAAATCCCGTCAATGACGTGTAGGATGTATTGGGGAAATTTACTGCAGCAAGTGTGTATGCACCACCCACCATCTGGGAGTTTTCAACGGCGCTGGCGGAGGAATGAAATTCTCTGCCCCAAGGAGTCCTCGCAAAATTGTGGCTAGCCTGGGAATACGTTGTAGAGATTGAATGATCAACGTTATTGTAGCAATGTACTCCTTCGACATACGTGTCTTTTCAGGGGTGCTTTCGGCACACGCCCTCTCTTCATTTCACTGTATATTTGTTTCAGTTACGTTTCGTACTATACTGTCGCAGTTCTTTCTACTTACGGTCCAAATTTTACAGAATTAAGTTTCTTGATGTGACATATGATGAGAAAGATGCTTCCGTCCTTACGCTTTCCGCATCTGAGTGCTTTCTAATCCCTGTAGTAATGATTTAAATGCTTCTTAGTTAGCTGTACTCTGCCCTAATAGCGTTCCCAAATAGTGCGGTTGTAACTCTATGTAACACAACTTTATCAACTCTGCTGGGCTGGAAAACTCAAAATACTTTGCCGAGTGCTGATTTTAGACCATTAGGATTCACCACATTATTATCCCCTCGTTCATTCTTGCCTGCACATCCGCTGACTAATAATTCGACAGAAATTTGTCTCTGCATCATCGACATGATTTACAACTTGAATTGACCGATGGCATTTTTGCGACTGATTCTGCTTCCACATACTCTACCAGAAAAGTACGTACGAGCACCAGTTTCCTTCCCTAAGCATATACTGAGTTCAGCTGGCTGTGTGCGTGAATTTATTCAGTAGAGCCAAATTCTAACTCGAAACAAAAGACTTTGTGTCTGCCTGACAGCATCATTCCTGCAAATGCTTACCAACGTTATAAAACTGAAATGTGTAGAATAGCTATAGTGGTTGTTGAAAGTTACAAGCTGAGCTGCAGTGTCTTTAACTGGCAGTGAAACAGAATCGGAAAGCGACCATCAGCTGAAGCATTATTTGCTGGAAGTGGAGACGAAGATGAAATCCTCCCTCTCTGGAGCTCTAAGATGAAGTCATTGTGTATGTTCGCCTTCTAACAATCAGTGCTAGCACGATATTCAATCACTGCAGCTGTGTCACTTCCTTCAGATGAGCAAACTCATAAAAATACTATCTCCCACCTTTTAAAACATTTGAAGTGATTAACACGCAACAAACCATCTCTCTCTTAGACTGGGGTGGAAAACAGCAATTCTCTCACACTATAAGGTGGGTTTTGCATTTTGGGCAATGAGATTGGCCGCACATAGACAATAATAAGTTTTTATCACAGCATTAAAACATAATTTTGTGGAGTCAGTTATGGGCTCCCTTTCAAAACATCAGATACTGCTGAGCTCCTTTCAATCCAGAAGATTCCTCTCGCTTTGGGTTTCTCATGTTCTCTGATCCCTTTGCTGATACCTACTTTTTTTATAAAGCATTTTTTTCAATGCTTCTCACAATATGAGTATATTACTTGGCAAGTTCAGTCTCCTGCCGAGTGATGCAGCTGTCTTTGTGGCGCACACATCCATCCCACAAACAGTCTATCGTCGATTGATTGTCTGTAAGGGACTTTGACTTTAGCGATACACAGTTTTACCAAGCACTTGCAGTTCTACTCATGTCACTCTCAAATTATAACAGTCAGTCAACGGAATTAATAGTTCAAATGGCTCTAAGCAGTATGGGACTTTACATCTGAGGTCATCAGTCCCCTAGACTTAGAACTACTTAAACCTATCTAATCGCCGGCCGGAGTGGCCGAGTGGTTCTAGGCGCTACAGTCTGGAACCGCGCCACCGCTACGGTCGCAGGTTAGAATCCTGCCTCGGGCATGGATGTGTGTGATGTCCTTAGGTTAGTTAGGTTTAAGGACTTCTAGGTTCTAGGGGACTGATAGCCACAGAAGTTAAGTCCCATAGTGCTAAGAGCCTAACTAACCTAAGGACATCACACACATCCATGCCCGAGGCAGGATTCGAACCTGCGACCGTACCAGCACCGAGGTTCCGGACTGAAGAGCCTATAACCGCTCGCCCACAACGGTCGGCGCAACTGAATTAGCTCACAGGATCATTACATACAGAAATGAAATGAAGAAGTATTTACTATATTTAAAGTCTCACGGGTTTGTTTCAGTTACAAGCATACTTTTACCGATCGTTTTTGATATGTATTGACTTAGTTGTCTAATTCAAACAATGGGTTGTTAAAAAGGTTATGTAGCAGTTTTGGTTAAAAATTTTCCATAAGGAAACGGATACCATTATCTCTCTCGTGACCCAACAACACGTATCCCCTCGATCTTAGCTATTAAGATGACTGATTACCCTACTCATAACAAGGAGAAAAGGCAAAAAGAACAGTAACTACACACAGAAGCTCTGTGGTCGTCACAAACGCTTTTTACTGTTAATCTAAACCCTGTATTGCCTAACCTGAAATATAAACGCCCTACCCTTCATTGCTGACTCGAAAATTTGAACTGCATGCTGTTCTCACCGGAGCTGATTCGGTGGTTACGGCTGCAGTGATGATGCTACAAGTCACGTCCTACCTTCGTTTGCAAGTAGCGTTTGCTGATATGCTGCTACGTTACTATGCCATCGCAAACACTCGATGCTGATGGCTGAAATGTGGTACGCTGCCAAAGGCTGGATGGAACACTTATACAACAAATCAAGGAAAGTCTCTACACACCAACAACTTCCTAACTCTGAATACGAGGAGCTGTTGTCCACAAATCAGACTGTACTCTAAGACATCTCACCACCGATTCAGTATGAGTCGTTGCTGACCGCATGAGCTCAGAATCGTGTGCCCTGTCCCCACAACCAATCACGAAGCAGATGTGAGGTACAGTTCCCAATCAGGAAAGCTCCCAACTACGTTGTTAGCACAGAAAAACCAATCAGATGCACTCCACCCTGAAGTAGGCGTGCACTCAGCGTCACCACTCTAGCTTTCTATGCATTGGTCGAGTTTCTTCTCCACCAGAGTGCTAGTCAAGAGCCACACATGTAACTATAAGAGCTCTATGGTTTTACGAGACTCTGCAAAGGACGTTATCTCTTGTGAAACACTTTGGAATCGCATTCCTGAGGTTCATGCTTTTAGCGAACAAAGTATGATGGCGCGCCTTCTGCAGGCTGAGTGCTCCTGAAGGCTAGGTCCTATTACCTAGAGGGTCTCTCTGCTGCGTTCACTTCCAATTTGTCAACGAAAGGCGTTCTCTTGCGAGTCAGCAGAACGTGGGCAGTACGACATCCCCCGCCGTTTTCGAACGCAGGTGTGCGATGTGGCCCAGCCGGGCATCGCCTTCCTCCGCAGCCCACACGCTCCGCCTGGTTGGTTCTGAAACAGGAAGTCCATTGTAAACTCCTTCTTTCCACCAGCGCAAGACAAGAGAACTTCTTGCGAGCGCTAGCATGTTGCCTGCTGTACCACACGCACAGATGTTTCACTAAATACAAAAAAAGGTAAGGGGACGAAATCAACTGAAGCACCCACTGCTTATGAACCTAGTAATTACTAATTACCTGTTTCTAAGATAACCTGATGTCAAATATGAACATAATCATATAAACTAGACATTAATTTAGCGAAATATTGAAATTAAAATGAGATGAGGATTCCCGGACAAGACTGATGCCTCTCAAGGAGAATAACAAAGAAAATTGAGGGTAGTTTAGACAATGATGTTTATGGTTTTCGGAAAAGGTTAAGGTACCAGAGAGGTGGATCTAAGGTTGCGCTTGATAATGGTAGCAAGACGTAAGGAACATTGTAATACGTTCATAGGATTCAGCGAGTTCGAAAAAGCGTACGACAATGTAAAATGGAGCAAGCTGTTCGATGTTGTCAGGAATATTGGTTTAAGCAGTGGGGAAAGACGGGCATCAATATATACAAGGCCAAAGAAAGACAAAAATTACAAGTGAAAAAAAGGACTCAGATTATAAAAAGTATAGGATTGTGACGGTACTAACGTTTTCTGCTTGTGTAGTTGCTCTTCCAAACATCATTCCATACGAGGAAAGTAGCCGCGCCTTCACTGTCGTTACTCGTACTTCAGGTACTTTGGCAATGCACTGCTCTGTTTAGAAAGAACAGCTAGATATAGTGAAAGGGTCTAATCACGCATGTCTGCTTTCTTGTCCCGCAGCTGTAGGTGTGCTCCTACAGTCAAATAGTCTATGCATACTCCCGTAGAATTACAAGTTAATAAAATTCACGGAAATAAAAAACTAAATTTAAATAAATAATTTACCAACAAGAGTTATATTCCAACGTCTTTCATTGATGTAGACAACAGACATTTACGTTCAATAATGTTTACTAAAAAAAAAGGACATCTCAAATAAACTGGAAGTGGTCCTATGATATTCCGTTAAAAAAAGGACATCTCAAATAAACTGGAAGTGGTCTTATGATATTCAGTTAAAATGCGTACAGAAAATGCGCTTATGAGGTAAAGTAAGGTTACATTGGAAATTTTATGCGAATGGTTGCAAAATCCCCAAACTAAACTGTAATCAAAGATACTCGAAAACTAAGTCCAATTCGCAATCATAATACACGAAACATTCACCAGCTTAAAGCAGTTCAGAATTCAACATGATGGTTTAAAAATTATCACATGTCATAGGAAGAATAGTAACTCATATTCTTCACATTGTCAATTCCGTATCACAAGCGGAAAACGTTGCAACTCTACTCTCGAATACATACAGATCTCTCGAAGTATGAAGTCCCTTCAGAAGTTGAATTATGACAGCGGACATTCACCGCCCAAAATCGAAAACCTCCACAATAAAATAACACTAGTTACCACACACAGGTCTGTTTGCTTAGACTGCGCCGAATCGCTCTCTTGAGGTCTTCAATCGATGAGTCTCAGTCTCCACTTACCTCGACTACTGCCTTCTTGTCCACTGGCTGAAGGCCGTCCCACCAAAATTACATTGTTCTTAACTTTTACAGACATGATTTGACTCATCTTGACCACTTCCAAGACTAAACTAATATACTGCAGCAATATTTAAATAAAATATATGTTATAAATATTCGCTTACACTCAGACCGTTTGCAATAAATACAAATACAGGTTTGTTGATAAATGAATAAGCCAGTATACTTGCACAAGTGCACTCACTGTTAATAACAACAGATTGTTAAATACTGGTTAAACAATTATTTAGGCCTTCTTGCTGAAAAGTATTTTGGTACTGACCACTCCTTAAAGCCGGCCGCGGTTCTAGACCCTTCAGTCCGGAACTACGCGGCTGCTACGGTCGCAGGTTCGAATCCTGCCGCGGGCATGGATGTGTGTGATGTCCTTAGTTTAGTTAAGCTTTAAACAGTTCTAAATTCTAATGGATTAGAGCCATTTGAACCATTTGAATCCCTTCTTAAAGTTGCACGATTTGGTATTATCAATTGTAACTAATATTTTAATATAGTAACTTGCAAAGTAGTAAATGTTTCATTAACTAAATACACAAGAGTCACAAAACATGAAGTATGCATGCTTTATTCATTTCTGCGTGATTGTGGAGGAAACGATGTTCTGACAAACATTTGCGTAATGGAAAGGTATAAAAAATATAATAAATCAAGAAACAAGATAGATGCAGATATGTAGCTGTCAGAGATGATAGCAATCGCGCAATTCTGTCACCTGAAACATCATTTGTCGAAATTGCTCTAAGCGTTAATAGTTTTTACTTCGGAGGTTCATTGTGGAAAAGTTTATTGCACATATAATATTAACTTCTGCAGCTTTGAAGATATCGAAATTAATGTTTTGTCATTAGATGCTCCTCACTTTTCTGAAATCGCAAATGTTTTCAGATCTGCTTCAATACCTTACTGTAAATTATTTTAGCCTCTGAAAGAGCTGTAAGAAACCATCTTTCAGTTTGAATCAAAGGCCGCAATTGCTGGTCACTCTGTATTCTGCTGAACTAGGTGACCGTCATCGAAATCCTCAACTTTGGGATCTACCCACATCTGGCCGCGCTACTCCTATCTGCACGTGGCTGGCCGGTACCAGACAACACGCCACATCTTCTCTTGGGCCGCACGGCTATCCTTCATCCGCACAAGCAAATTCGCCTCCCCTCACACCAACTCTAAGTCGCCAAATACCTCGTCTACATATACGTAGCGTTGTAACGTTACAAGATGGAGTTGTAGTCTGACACCACTTCTGTGCAAACATAATATCAATGAATCCAATGAATCAGTATGGTTTGGAAATGAGATTAATTTTCTGGGTAAAAGAATGTCAAGGACAAGATTTGGTGGTGATATTGCAGTCTTCAGTGAAAGCGAGAAGAAATAACTGCACATAGTGAACAGAATGAAGCATGTACTGAGCGAAGAAAATGAAGTAAGAGCAAACTGAAGAAAGACAAAAGCGAAAGGAGTAGCTAAATTTCTGTTTTTTTGCGGGGGGGGGGGGGGGAGGGAGGGTCACAGTCCTCTGACTGGTTTGATGCGGTCCGCCACGAATTCATTTCCTATGTCAACATCTTCATCTCAGAGTAACACTTGCAACCTACGTCCTCAATTATTTGCTTGATGTATTACAATCTCAGTCTTCCTCTACAGTTTCTGCCCTCTACAGCTCCATCTAGTACCATGGAAGTCATTTCCTGATGTCTTAACAGGTGTCCTATCATCATGTCCTTTCTCCTCGTCAGTGTTTTTCACACATCCTTTTCCTCTCCGACTCTGCGTAGACCTCCTCATTACTTACCTTATCAGTCCACCAAATTTTCAACATTCATCTGTAGCACCAAATCTCAAATGATTCGGTTCTCTTCTCTTCCGGTTTTCCCACGGTCCATGTTACACAACTATAGAATGCTGTGCTTCAGAAGTACATTCTCAGAAATTTCTTCTTTAAATTGAGGCCTATGTTTGATATTAGTACACTGCTCGTGGCTAGAAATGCCCTTTCTGCCAGTGGTAGTCTGCTTTTAATATCCACTTTCTTCCTTTCATTATTGGTTATTTTGCTGCCGAGGTAGCTGAATTTTTTAACTTCATCTACTTCGTGGCCATCAATCCTGATGTTATGTTTCTCGCTGTCGTCTTTCCTGCTACTTCTCATTACTTTCATCTTTCTCCGATTTACGCTCAGTCCATATTCTGTACTCATCCAGCATACGATGTAATTCTTCTTCACTTTCACTCAGGAAAACAATGCTATCAGCGAATCGCATCATTGATATCCCTTCACCTTCAATTTTAATTCTACTCCTGAATCTTTCTTTTATTTCCATCAATGCTTCTTAGATGTAAAGACTGAACAGTAGGTGCGGAAGACTACTTCCCTTACATAGACACTTTTTAATCTGGGCACTTTGTCTTTTGTTCTTATTGTTCTGTCTTAGTCCTTGTACATATTGTATATTACACGTCTTTCCCTATAACTTAGCACTATTTTTCTCAGAATATAACCACGTTACATTGTCGTACGCTTCTTCCTGATCGACATAACCTGTGAACGAGTCTTGATTTTTGCTTTAGGCTTCCTTCCATTATCAACCGCAATGACCTCTCTGGTGTCTTTAGCATTTCTAAAGCCAAATTGATTGTCATCTAGCACATCATCTAGTTCTTTTATCATTCTTCTATGTATTGTATTATTCTTGTCAGCAACTTGGATGCATGATCTGATAAGCTGATTGTGCGATAATTCTCACACTGGTCAGCGTTTGCAGTCTTCGAATTGTGTGGATGATTGTATGTCCCCAGACTCATACGTTCTAAGTACCAACGTGATTTGTCGTTTTGTTACCGCCTCCCTCCCAGCTTTATCTATCCCTTCTGCCTTATACCATCTCAAATCCTCCAAATCCCTCTTAAATTATGATTCTAATACTGAAGCCCCTACCTCTTCCCGATCTGCTCCTGTTTCTTCTTCTACCTCATAACACGAAACTTCCCTCTCATACAGGCCTTCGATGTACTCTTTCCACGTATCCGGATTCTCCTCAGCATTTTACAGGGGAATTTCCGCTTCACTCTTAATGTTACCATCCTTGCTTTTAATTTCAGCGAATGTTTTTTTGACTTTCCTCTAGGCTGAGTCAGTTCTTCCGACAATCATTTCTTTTCAGAATTCTTCACACTTTTCCTCCAGTCATTTCGTCACAGCTACCCGGCCTTGCTATTTATTTCATTCCTAAGCGACTTGTATTTATGTATTCCTGAATTTTCCTTTACATTTTAGTACTTTCTTCTTTAATTGATTAACTGAAGGACCTTTGGTTTCATGGAAGTTACTTTCTTTGTGCCTATGTTTGTCTATTCAGCTTGGGTGATTCCCCTTTTTAGAGAAGTCAATTCCTTTTAAACTGTACTACCTATTGAGCTACTCCTTATTGCTGTATCTATAGCCATACAGATCTTCAAGGGTATCTCGTCATTCCTTAGTACTTCCGTATCCTACTTCTTAGCGTATTAATTCTTCCTGACTAATATCTTGAGCTTCAGCTTTCTCTTCATCACTACTACTTTGTGATATGAATCTACATCTGCTCTTCGGTACGCCTTACAATCCAATATCTGACTTCGGAATCTCTGACATACCGTGATGTAATCTAAATGAGATCTTCTCGTATCACCCGACCTTTTATAATTATATCTTCTCCTTTGTGATTCTTGAACAGAGTATTAGCTATTACTAGTGAAATTTATTACGGAACTCAATTAGTCTTTCCTCTCTCTCATTTCTTGTTCCAAGCCCCTAGTCTCCTGTAACCTTTTCTTCTGCTCCTTCCCCTAGAACGGCATTCCAGTACCCCATGCTGTTAGCTTATTACCTTCCTTTACGTACTGTATTCTCCTTTCAGTATCCTGATATACTTTCTCTATCTCTCCATTTTCAGCTTGCGACATCCGCATATATACCTGAACTATCGTTGTCGGTGTTGGTTTGCAGTAGATTCTGACAAGAACAATCCTATTACAGAACTGTTCCATTTAACACAATTGCCCTTCCTGTTCATAACGAATCCTACTCCCGTTATACCATTTTCTGCTGCTGTTGATATTACCCTATACTTACCTGAGCAGAAATCCTCGTCTTTTTTTCGTTTCACTTTACTGACTGCTGCTATATCTAGACTGATGGACAGAGCCTTTGAATTTCCCTTTTCAGATTTTCTAGCTCCCCTACTACATTCACGATTCTGACCTTCCACACACCGACACGTAGATCGTTATCGCTTCGTTGATTATTCAATCTTTATGTCATGGTCAACTCCCCCTTGGCAGTCCCCTCCTGGTGATCCTAATGAGATACTATTCCGGAATATTTTGCCAATGGAGAAATCATCATGACATTTATCTTTAATTACAGGGCACATGTCCTATGGATATACATTATGTGTCCTTAATGCAGTGGTTTCCAATGCCTTCTGCATCCTCGTGCCCTTGATCACTGCTGATTCTTCGGCCTTTACGTGCAGTCTCTCAAACGAAGGGCGGGAGACTACCCTGAACCTCTGTCCGCTCCTCCACCATGTTTTACAAGGCAGTGTGCAGGACGAAGGTGACTTCTTATGCCGGAAGTCTTCGGCCGTCAGTGCTGATTACTAATGAAGATGTAAACGGTGGTGGGTTTCGAGAGTGGTCTAGGACCTTTTGATTAGTCGCTAACTCGATTTGGACGTCCTATGACGTTTGTTCAAGTTCATCCTTGATCCATTCACTCAGTTTTTCTTTATTACGAGGACAGTTATGCCTCTGACCGAGCACCCTGAACTACCGTGCCAGCACACCTAGACCAAACGGTTAGTGACATAAATGGAAGTAAGAGTTGTGGACAACGAAGTACACGAATTTTTTTTTTTTACATTGGAATCAAAGTAACATATAATGGACGAAGCAGGGGGGACACAAAATGCATACTACCGCAGTCAAAGAGAGCTTTACAGTCCTAAAAACGTATCTTAGTATCAAACGTAGGTCTCGATTCGAGAAACGAAGTTTTCAGGAAGAACGTTTGGAGCAGTGCGGTACTTTTTTTTATGGAAATGTTTAGTATCGAAGTATTTGGGATGTTGCACTTTGGATGCTGTGTTACAGAAGGACGTTGAGAATTAGATGGTCTGATGAAGTAAAGAGTGAGGTGGTGGTCAGTGGAACTGGCGAAGAAAAGAGTATATGGAATATACTGACAACAGGACGGGAGAGAATTACAGAACCTGTGCCGACATAGCACGGAACACCTTCGACGGTATAAGGAGTTGTAGGGGTTAAGAACTGTTGTACAGGAAGAGAAACATTGTCATATTAAAAGAAAATCGCTGGGGATGTTGCAAGCAAGTGCTACTCTGAGATGTCACACTAGATGATTTCGTGGCAAGCTGTTTCAAAGTAGTCAGAAGACTGATGTAGGTAAAAAAATGTGGTTCTTAATGCAAATTTTTCAAGTTAGAAATTCATGAAGATATATGAATTTTGAGAAAATAATTGTTACTTTTAGTTTATTGCTTACTTGTCGTAATTTTATTACCATCCTCAAGTTTCAGACCCATCCTATGATGGGCACAAGTATCAACTACGAGGTGCATTCAAGTTCTAAGGCCTCCGATTTTTTTTCTAATTAACTACTCACCCGAAATCGATGAAACTGGCGTTACTTCTCGACATAATCGCCTGCAGACGTACACATTTTTCACAACGCTGACGCCATGATTCCGTGGCAGCGGCAAAGGCTTCTTTAGGAGTATGTTTTGACCACTGGAAAATCGCTGAGGCAATAGCAGCAGGCCGGCCAGAGTGGCCGTGCGGTTCTAGGCGCTACAGTCTGGAACCGAGCGACCGCTACGTTCGCAGGTTCGAATCCTGCCTCGGGCATGGGTGTGTGTGATGTCCTTAGGTTAGTTAGGTTTAATTAGTTCTAAGTTCTAGGCGACTGATGCCCTCAGAAGTTAAGTCGCATAGTGCTCAGCGGCATTTGCAATAGCAGCACGGCTGGTGAATGTGCGGCCACGGAGAGTGTCTTTCATTGTTGGAAAAAGCCAAAAGTCACTAGGAGCCAGGTCAGGTGAGTAGGGAGCATGAGGAATCACTTCAAAGTTGTTTTCGCGAAGAAACTGTTGCGTAACGTTAGCTCGATGTGCGGGTGCGTTGTCTTGGTGAAACAGCACACGCTCAGCCCTTCCGGACGTTTTTGTTGCAGTGCAGGAAGGAATTTGTTCTTCAAAACATTTTCGTAGGATGCACCTGTTACCGTAGTGCCCTTTGGAACGCAATGGGTAAGGATTACGCCCTCGTTGTCCCAGAACATGGACACCATCATTTTTTCAGCATTGGCGGTTACCCGAAATTTTTTTGGTGGCAGTGAATCTGTGCGCTTCCACTGAGCTGACTGGCGCTTTGTTTCTGGATTGAAAAATGGCATCCACGTCTCATCCATTGTCACAACCGACGAAAAGAAAGTCCCATTCATGCTGTCGTTGCGCGTCAACATTGCTTGGCAACATGCCACACGGGCAGCCATGTGGTCGTCCGTCAGCATTCGTGTCACCCACCTGGATGACACTTTTCGCATTTTCAGGTCGTCATGCAGGATTGTGTGCACAGAACCCACAGAAATGCCAACTCTGGAGGCGATCTGTTCAACAGTCATTCGGCGATCCCCCAAAACAATTCTCTCCACTTTCTCGATTATGTCGTCAGACCGGCTTGTGCGAGCCCGAGGTTGTTTCGGTTTGTTGTCACCCGATGTTCTGCCTTCATTAAACTGTCGCACCCACGAACGCACTTTCGACACATCCATAACTCCATCACCACATGTCTCTTTCAACTGTCGATGAATTTCAATTGGTTTCACACCACGCAAATTCAGGAAACGAATGATTGCACGCTGTCCAAGTACGGAAAACGTCGCCATTTTAAGTATTTAAAACAGTTCTTATTATCGCCGCTGGCGGTCAAATTCGATCTGCCGTACGGTGCTGCCATCTATGGGACGTATTGACAATGAACGCAGCCTCATTTTAAAACAATGCGAATGTTTCTATCTCTTTCCAGTCCGGAGAAAAAAAATCGGAGGCCTTAGAACTTGAATGCACCTCGTATTAGTGCAGTCTCAGCTGACTGTGGCTAAGTAACTAGTGTCTAATAATTAATAAGTATACCTAAATTACTTGAGAGAAGTTCTTTCCGGCATATGCTGTTATTTTATATTGAAATAATCACTTCGATTTGTTATTTAAGTTTCTACTTCAGAACTAAACGGTCACAAGTAAAATGGAAATAAATGAAACCCTTATTCAAGTTTTGATACTGCACCGGTATACAATAGATTAAAATACGTTAGTGTAGCGAAATTGAAACACACTCACATTGACCACGTCACACGTACTTTCGCTTTAATAGCTGCACTAATGTATTTTAATGGTTGCATTGATATTTTATGCACAATTTAAAGACTTCACGTCTGAGATAGTAGCTTGATAAAGTCAAATGGGGTGAAATCACCTTCCTACCACAATGTGAAATAATGCGTTCATTTCAAAGTAAAACAGCAGCGTAAGGAGGCAAATGACTTCCCTCAACAAATTCGCAGCTCTCTGGGCCCACACATGCAAAAACCCTACACCTGTATTATTTGGTATAATGACATAACATAATAACGAACGTCAATTATTACATCATTGTCGCAGTACCAGATGTGCGACACTGCTTTCCCCCCGTTAAATGCTACTTAGTTCTGCCTACACTACGTTTGTCCGTCCTCTTTTAGAATACTTCTGCGCGGTGTAGGATCCTTACCAGATATGACTGACGGAGTACATCGAAAAAGTTCAAAGGAAGGCAGTACGTTTTGTATTATCGCGAAATATGGGAGAGAGTGTCGCAGAAATGATACAGGATTTGGGCTGGACATCATTAACGGAAAGGCATTTTTCGTTGCGACGGAATCTTCTCACGAAATACCAGTCAGCAACATTCTCATCCGAATGTGAAAACATTTGGTTGACAACGACCTACATAGGCGTTAACGATCCACGAAAAAATAAGGGAAATCAGAGCTCAAAGATATAGGTGTTCATTGTTTCCGCGTGCTACGAGATTGGAATAACAGAGTATAGTGAAGTGGCTCAATGAACCCTCTGCCAGGCACTTAAATGTGAGTATGTAGATGTAGATGTAGATGTAGATGTCCTCTGGCAGAAAATTTAGCGTAAAGTAATAGTTGTGGTAGCTCAGAGAGCCATTGACTCTGTAACTAGGAGGGAGTGTTGTTCTGAATGAAGTAAGAAAGTATTTAGGTCGCGACATCCGTCTGTGCAAGCAACGTTGGAGGCCCTGAGTCCCGGCGGGGCAGGTCGTTGGCTCCGGCGAGAAGATTAAAAGCTCTAGTTGGCCGGCAGAGGGCAGGAGGGGAGCATTCCTTTCGGCCATTATGTGAACTGTCAAGCGGCCGCGCGTGGAGGCACAGTGGCGGATGTCAAACAAAGGGGTTTGACGGCGCCGTCCTCTCGCATTAAGTAGGCGGAAGCCCTTGTTGGGCCCTCCTTGCAGAGAGACAAAGGCCCGGCTGAGGCGGGGGCGGGACGTGTCTGCCGGAGCAGACTCCCCTGCTGGCGCGCGGCCACTCCGACAGATGAGCAGCGGCGCAGGCCTGCCAACTGATGATGCAGCAGCACTGGCAGGACTTCCGGAATGTCTCCGCCACCCCAGGCATTCTCCGTCCTTCTCAACCTACTGTCTCTGTGTATGTCTCCTGCGCTGGTATATTTGGCGTCAGAACACAGAAGCCGTTACTTGGAAGGGCACTGTCGTAATTTTATTTACTTTCATAGCATTTATTGAGCAACGTCTTGAAGGTGAACATATACAGACGACGAAGCTCTTGTGGATGCCCAAGATTTTAATAATATTGACAATAAAATACACAAAATGTTATAATACAGGGTGTATCAAAAAGAATCATCCAATTTCTAAAAAAAAATCATAACTACGAGGGTAATCCCAAACGTAAAGTCTACTATTTTTTTATATGTACATAGACCTGTTTTTTTCTACAGGTTTACATCAGTTTACAGCTTGAACATTTAGTTATTTTTCGACATAATCTTCTTATGTGTCGCCGGCCGCAACGGCCGAGCGTGTCTAGACGCTTCAGTCTGGAACCGCACGACCACTACGGTCGCAGGTTCGGACCCTGCCTCGGCATGAATGTGTGTGATGTCCTTAAGTTAGTTAGGTCTCAGTAGTTTTAAGTCTAGGGGACTGATGACCTCAGATGTTAAGTCCCATAGTGCTCAGAGCTATTTGAACCATTTTTTCATTTCTCTCGAAGCATTTTTGTAGACGCTGTGGCAGTTTTTGTATGCCAATGTCATACCAGCTCATCGCCATGCTGTTCAGAAAGTTATGACCCTCTTCTTTCACTTCGTCGTCGTAGCTGAATCACTTTCCGGCAAAATGTTCTTTTAACCTAGGTGACAGGTGATAGCCAATGAGCACCAAGTTAGGCCTATAGGGTGGGTGGGTGATTACGTTCCACTGAAACCGTTGCAGGAGAGCTACGGTTTGGCGAGCGATGTGTGGGCGAGCGTTGTCATGGAGAATGTGTACGACCTTGCCCAAGATTCCTCTCCTCCGGTTCTGAATTGCCGTTTGAGTTTTTTCAGAGTCTCACAGTACCTGTCAGCGTTAATTGTCGTCCCAGTGAGCATAAAGTCGCCCAACAATACCCCTTTCCGGTCCCAAAAACGGTTGTGGTGACTCTACCGGCAGCCTGTGTTTCTTTGAATTTCCGCGGCTTTGGCGAAGAGGGATGCCGCTACGGGAGTGATTTTTGCTTTGTCTCGGGTGTAAAGTGGTATGCACAGGTTTCGTCACCCGTGGCAATTAAGTCCAGAAAGTTGTCCTGTTCAGCTGCAAGGCAGTGAAGAAATGCGCGGAAAGCATCAAATTGTTGCCGCATGTTGTCCTCAGTCAGCATTGGTGGCACCAATCTTGCGCACACCTTCCGGTAGTTCAATATTTCCGTCAAAATTTTTTGAGCGGTGCTTCGGGAAACCTAAGGATCCAACATGTAGAGATCTTTCAGGGTGATCCGACGATCCTCACGCATGCTTCAGCACTGTCTCCTCAGAAATTGACGGTCTCCCGCTCCTTTGGTCGTCGTGAATTTCGGTCAGACCAGCTGCTAACTCTCTACACCATTTACGAACATTTGTGACATCCATGCACGACTCACCATACACTTCCGTCAATGGGGGATGGATTTCAATCGGCGCAGTGCCCTTTGCGTTCAAAAACAGAATAACTGCGCGCAATTCGCACTTGGCGGTAACATCCAACGGCTGCCAAGCCAAGACTGAGCGCCTCAGCGCGGCGTGTGTATGTTTACACACAGAGCGTGAAGCACTGTTCATAACAGTGTGACCAAATGCCACACAAACAGAGTTCTGTAGTTATAAAAAATAGGAGACCTTACTTTTGTGAGCGACCGCTACGGTCGCAGGTTCGAATCCTGCCTCGGGCATGGATGTGTGTGATGCCCTTAGGTTAGTTAGGTTTAAGTAGTTCTAGCTTCTAGCGGACTGATGACGTCAGATGTTAAGTACCACAGCGCTCAGTGCCATTTACTTTTGGGATTACCCTTGTATTATGTTGGAAAGAGAGAACTCTCGAGTTTTACATGGTTCCCGCTAGGTAGCAGTAGTGTGTGCCCACTTCAGTTCTAGTAAAAATGCTGCCGGAACATCAGAAAGCGTTTTGTGTTCTACGTTTTGCGCGTGTGTGTCAGTAATAATCGTTCAGCGTGACTTTCGCACTATGTGTAGTGTGGATCCTCCTGCAGCACAGAGCATTAGACGATGGCATGAACAGTTCCGAGAAACAGGTTGCTTATATAAATGCAAATCGCTGAGCCGTTCTCGAGTGTCTGACACAGACGTGAACGCCTCCGCAATAGTTTCACAACGAGTCCGCAGAAATCCGTTTGCCGTGCAGCTCGACAGCTCAGCATGCCCTCCATATCTGTCTGGCGTGTGTTGCGTTGACACATGAATCCATACAAAATTCAGCTAATGCTAGCTCTTCGTGTGGGTGACAAACAAACGACAACGTGTGGAGTTTTGTAATTTCGTTCTTGGGTAGATCGAGGATGACAGTTTTCTTCCACGCTTTCTGTTTAGTGACGCGGGCAACATACCATTTAAATGGAAAAGTGAACCGTCATAATAGGTGATTTTGGGGTACGGAACAACCACATGAAGCTCTATAACATAAGAGAGAATCTGCAAAATTTAATATGTTTTGTGCAGTCTCATGCGAAGAGGTGTATGGTCTATTTTTCTTCGCTGAGAAGACTGTTACAGGAATCACATATCTCTACATATTTGAGAACTTCCTTTTCCCACAGTTGGAGAATGATTCCAAGGACTTCATTTAGCAACAGCATCGCGCACCGCAACACTAGCATCTGGAAGTGCGGGAATTTTTAAAACAAAGGATTACTGAACGATGGATTGTTGGACTAGACCAAATAGTTCAGCCGTACATTACTGGTCTCTTCAAGGTCACTGGACCTGTCTGTATGTGATTATTTCTTGTGGGGGTTTGTAAAAGTCTCCCTTTATGTGCCTCCGTTTCCAACAACAGTGAATGAACCGAGACATCGCACAGTAGCACCTGTGGAAGTTGTTAACTCGAGACACACTCGCTGTCGTGTAGGAGCAATTTGAATACCGCATTGACATATGCCGTGCTTCTTAAAGTGGCATATTGAACACTTATGAAAAGATACGGCAAAACACTTTTTGAGTTTACCGTTCATCAAAAACAAATTTCATGGTATATGTTTATTACTTTCAGAAATATAGACGTACCAAATCGGATGAATCTTTTTGATACACGCTGTATACAGTAACCTATTTACACAATGTTGGAGATACCGGTACCCGTTTGGTGAAACAGCATGTCCTGCTGCATGAAAAAGTATGTAACTTCGTCCTACAGGATTCCCTGACCCTTCGAGGCCTTTGTAAGGGACCGGAGGCTTGTTAACCGCAAACAGACACATCAGGACGATAGGGCGTGTGCTCGAATGTCTCCTACTTGAGTCTGTGTGACAGCTGCGTTATAACATTTGAGATGTGGTGGCATGTGCTATCATGAGGGAGCAGCAGCCCCAATGGCAGTTCGTTTCGAAAAGATATGCTGCCCCATGCACATTTTTCATTCTCTGATGGGTGTATACAGCTATTTGGCATTCAGCAACCAAGAAAAGAATGACAGCACGTTGGTCCTACTAGGACGCATTACGCAATAATATCGCCACAGTTCACGATTCCGCATTTACCGCACGAACGCCTGGAAGCCACGAATGCCACATGTCGGTATTTATATACCCGCAACGGAATCGCGCTTCGGTGGATATAATGTACGTTGCAGCAACCCCCTCAGACGGAAACTTTTTGATCGCCCCATATATGTTGCCCCACCCATGAACCATGGACCTTGCCGTTGGTGGGGAGGCTGGCGTGCCTCAGCGATACAGATGGCCGTGCCGTAGGTGCAACCACAACGGAGGGGTATCTGTTGAGAGGCCAGACAAACATGTGGTTCCTGAAGAGGGGCAGCAGCCTTTTCAGTAGTTGCAGGGGCAACAGTCTGGATGATTGACTGTTCTGGCCTTGTAACATTAACCAAAACGGCCTTGCTGTGCTGGTACTGCGAACGGCTGAAAGCAAGGGGAAACTACGGCCGTAATTTTTCCCGAGGACATGCAGCTCTACTGTATGATTAAATGATGATGGCGTCCTCTTGGGTAAAATATTCCGGAGGTAAAATAGTCCCCCATTCGAATCTCCGGGCGGGGACTACTCAGGAGGACGTCGTTATCAGGAGAAAGAAAACTGGCGTTCTACGGATCGGAGCGTGGAATGTCAGATCCCTTAATCGGGCAGGTAGGTTAGAAAATTTAAAAAGGGAAATGGATAGGTTAAAGTTAGATATAGTGGGAATGAGTGAGGTTCGGTGGCAGGAGAAACAAGACTTTTGGTCAGGTAATTACAGGGTTATAAATACAAAATCAAGTTGGGGTAATGCAGGAGTAGGTTTAATAATGAATAAAAAAATAGGAGTGCGGGTTAGCTACTACAAACAGCATAGTGAACGCATTATTGTGGCCAAGATAGACACAAAGTCCATGCCTACTACAGTAGTACAAGTTTATATGCCAACTACCTCTGCAGATGATGAAGAAATAGATGAAATGTATGACGAGATAAAAGAAATTATTCAGGTAGTGAAGGGAGACGAAAATTTAATAGTCATGGGTGACTGGAATTCGTCAGTAGGAAAAGGGAGAGAAGGAAACATAGTAGGTGAAAATAGATTGGGGGGAAGGAATGAAAGAGGAAGCCGCCTTGTAGAATTTTGCACAGAGCATAACTTAATCATAGCCAACACTTGGTTCAAGAACCATAAAAGAAGGTTGTATACCTGGAAGAATCCTGGAGATACTAAAAGGTATCAGATAGATTATATAATGGTAAGACAGAGATTTAGGAACCAGGTTTTAAATTGTAAGACATTTCCTGGGGCAGATGTGGATTCTGACCACAATCTATTGGTTATGAACTGCAGATTGAAACTGAAGAAACTGCAAAAAGGTGGGAATTTAAGGAGATGGGACCTGGATAAACTGAAAGAACCAGAGGTTGTAGAGAGTTTCAGGGAGAGCATAAGGGAACAATTGACAGGAATGGGGGAAAGAAATACAGTAGAAGAAGAATGGGTAGCTCTGAGGGATGAAGTAGTGAAGGCAGCAGAGGATCAAGTAGGTAAAAAGACGAGGGCTAATAGAAATCCTTGGGTAACAGAAAAAATATTGAATTTAATTGATGAAAGGAGAAAATATAAAAATGCAGTAAATGTAGCAGGCAAAAAGGAATACAAACGTCTCAAAAATGATATCGACAGGAAGTGCAAAATGGCTAAGCAGGGATGGCTAGAGGACAAATGTAAGGATGTAGAGGCTTATCTCACTAGGGGTAAAATAGATACTGCCTACAGGAAAATTAAAGAGACCTTTGGAGAGAAGAGAACCACTTGCATGAATATCAAGAGCTCAGATGGGAACCCAGTTCTAAGCAAAGTAGGGAAGGCAGAAAGGTGGAAGGAGTATATAGAGGGTTTATACAAGGGCGATGTACTTGAGGACAATATTATGGAAATGGAAGAGGATGTAGATGAAGACGAAATGAGAGATAAGATACTGCGTGAAGAGTTTGACAGAGCACTGAAAGACCTGAGTCGAAACAAGGCCCCGGGACTAGACAACATTCCATTTGAACTACTGATGGCCTCGGGAGAGCCAGTCATGAAAAAACTCTACCATCTGGTGAGCACGATGTATGAGACAGGCGAAATACCCTCAGACGTCAAGAAGAATATAATAATTCCAATCCCAAAGAAAGCAGGTGTTGACAGATGTGAAAATTACCGAACTATCAGTTTAATAAGTCACAGCTGCAAAATACTAACGCGAATTCTTTACAGACGAATGGAAAAACTGGTAGAAGCCGACCTCGGGGAAGATCAGTTTGGATTCCGTAGAAATGATGGAACACGTGAGGCAATACTGACCTTACGACTTATCTTAGAAGAAAGATTAAGAAAAGGCAAACCTACGTTTCTAGCATTTGTAGACTTAGAGAAAGCTTTTGACAATGTTAACTGGAATACTCTCTTTCAAATTCTGAAGGTGGCAGGGGTAAAATACAGGGAGCGAAAGGCTATTTACAGTTTGTACAGAAACCAGATGGCAGTTATAAGAGTCGAGGGGCATGAAAGGGAATCAGTGGTTGGGAAAGGAGTAAGACAGGGTTATAGCCTCTCCCCGATTTTATTCAATCTGTATATTGAGCAAGCAGTAAAGGAAACAAAAGAAAATTTCGGAGTAGGTATTAAAATTCATGGAGAAGAAGAAAAAACTTGGAGGTTCGCCGATGACATTGTAATTCTGTCAGAGACAGCAAAGGACTTGGAAGAGCAGTTGAACGGAATGGACAGTGTCTTGAAAGGAGGATATAAGATGAACATCAACAAAAGCAAAACGAGGATAATGGAATGTAGTCAAATTAAGTCGGGTGATGCTGAGGGAATTAGATTAGGAAATGAGGCACTTAAAGTAGTAAAGGAGGTTTGCTATTTAGGGAGTAAAATAACCGATGATGGTCGAAGTAGAGAGGATATAAAATGTAGACTGGCAATGGCAAGGAAAGCGTTTCTCAAGAAGAGGAATTTGTTAACATCGAGTATAGATTTAAGTGTCAGGAAGTCGTTTCTGAAAGTATTTGTATGGAGTGTAGCCATGTATGGAAGTGAAACATGGACGATAACTAGTTTGGACAAGAAGAGAATAGAAGCTTTCGAAATGTGGTGCTACAGAAGAATGCTGAAGATAAGGTGGGTAGATCACGTAACTAATGAGGAGGTATTGAATAGGATTGGGGAGAAGAGAAGTTTGTGGCACAACTTGACCAGAAGAAGGGATCGTTTGGTAGGACATGTTTTGAGGCATCAAGGAATCACCAATTTAGCATTGGAGGGCAGTGTGGAGGGTAAAAATCGTAGAGGGAGACCAAGAGATGAATACACTAAGCAGATTCAGAAGGATGTAGGTTGCAGTAGATACTGGGAGATGAAGAAGCTTGCACAGGATAGAGTAGCATGGAGAGCTGCATCAAACCAGTCTCGGGACTGAAGACCACAACAACAACAACAATATATGTTTCTTTAGGATAACATCTAAACTACTTCAAGTGAAAGCAATATAGTTAATAATTTGTGAACTATATCAGCGACTGACTTTTACAACTTTGAGAACATCATAATTTATTCTCCTCCCTTTCCTTCTTGCAGTTAGTTTTCCTGTCTTACAACGTGCTTCAGCTAGGGACTCTCCATCGTTGTACTATTGTGCGAATCTTCCTCCAAGTGTTTGTACATTGGTGCTTTTCTGAGATCACGCAACAATTAACTTCTATTCCTCCTTCCTCCTCTGATTTCATACACTTTCCCCTTTAATATTTAATGTCGCACATAATTCGTACGCAATATGTGTCCCAGCTAGGACTTTTTCCTCTCTCTGACCATTTCCAATAATGGTCTTTCTTCCGTTATTTTCTTCATTAGTCCTTCATTCTTAAGTCGTCAATCTGCAACTTAAGCATTCTTCTAAACAACAACATTTCAAAAATTTTACGATAACTTTCTAAATCTTTTTTAACTATCGATGGCTCCCTGCTGTGTAATATTTAATTCGGGACATAATAATTTGCAACTCTTCTCCTCAGTTCTACAGGAGCTCTTCTAGATATTAGTAACTGTTTCAACTTTTCAAATGCTCTCTGCCCATAGATATATACCAAATGTTTCTTCTATACAATTTCCGTCGCACGTCATTAAACGTTCCAGGTAGAGATTGGGCTTTGCTTGTTCCAACATGTTTCCAAGAATAATATTTTAACAGGAGATTCCTTCTTGCTTACTGTGTTTACTTTTGTGCTTACTGTCTTTATTTTTGTGCTCTCTGCGTTTATCATCATCCCATACTCCTCGCCTTTTCTAGAATTACTCTTCAACATGTGTTTTAGCTCCTCAGCCAGCACTGCTTGTTCATACAAGTATTTTATAGAATTTATCCTTTCTCCTCCAGTTACAACGCATCCTGCGTCCTCTATCGTCTTATCTGCTTTAGCTCCTCAGCCAGCACTGCTTGTTCATCCAAGTATTTTATAGAATTTACCCTCTCTCCTCCAGTTACAACGCATCCTGCGTCCTCTATCGCCTTATCTGCTTTAGCTCCTCAGCCAGGACTGCTTGTTCATACATGTATTTTACAGAAATTACCCTCTCTCCTCCAGTTACAACGCATCCTGCGTCCTCTATCGCCTTATCTGCTTTAGCTCCTCAGCCAGCACTGCTTGTTCATACAAGTATTTTATAGAATTTATCCTTTCTCCTCCAGTTACAACGCATCCTGCGTCCTCTATCGCCTTATCTGCTTTAGCTCCTCAGCCAGCACTGCTTGTTCATACAAGTATTTTATGGAATTTATCCTTTCTCCTCCAGTTACAACGCATCCTGCGTCCTCTATCGCCTTATCTGCTTTAGCTCCTCAGCCAGCACTGCTTGTTCATCCAAGTATTTTATAGAGTTTACCCTCTCTCCTCCAGTTACAACGCATCCTGCGTCCTCTATCGCCTTATCTGCTTTAGCTCCTCAGCCAGCACTGCTTGTTCATACAAGTATTTTATGGAATTTATCCTTTCTCCTCCAGTTACAACGCATCCTGCGTCCTCTATCGCCTTATCTGCTTTAGCTCCTCAGCCAGCACTGCTTGTTCATACAAGTATTTTATAGAGTTTACCCTCTCTCCTCCAGTTACAACGCATCCTGCGTCCTCTATCGCCCTATCTGCTTTAGCTCCTCAGCCAGCACTGCTTGTTCATCCAAGTATTTTATAGAGTTTACCCTCTCTCCTCCAGTTACAACGCATCCTGCGTCCTCTATCGCCTTATCTGCTTTAGCTCCTCAGCCAGCACTGCTTGTTCATACAAGTATTTTATAGAGTTTACCCTCTCTCCTCCAGTTACAACGCATCCTGCGTCCTCTATCGCCTTATCTGCTTTAGCTCCTCAGCCAGCACTGCTTGTTCATACAAGTATTTTATGGAATTTATCCTTTCTCCTCCAGTTACAACGCATCCTGCGTCCTCTATCGCCTTATCTGCTTTAGCTCCTCAGCCAGGACTGCTTGTTCATACATGTATTTTACAGAATTTATCCTTTCTCCTCCAGTTACAACGCATCCTGCGTCCTCTATCGCCTTATCTGCTTTAGCTCCTCAGCCAGCACTGCTTGTTCATCCAAGTATTTTATAGAGTTTACCCTCTCTCCTCCAGTTACAACGCATCCTGCGTCCTCTATCGCCTTATCTGCTTTAGCTCCTCAGCCAGCACTGCTTGTTCATACAAGTATTTTATGGAATTTATCCTTTCTCCTCCAGTTACAACGCATCCTGCGTCCTCTATCGCCTTATCTGCTTTAGCTCCTCAGCCAGCACTGCTTGTTCATACAAGTATTTTATGGAATTTATCCTTTCTCCTCCAGTTACAACGCATCCTGCGTCCTCTATCGCCTTATCTGCTTTAGCTCCTCAGCCAGGACTGCTTGTTCATACATGTATTTTACAGAATTTATCCTCTCTCCTCCAGTTACAACGCATCCTGCGTCCTCTATCGCCTTATCTGCTTTAGCTCCTCAGCCAGCACTGCTTGTTCATCCAAGTATTTTATAGAGTTTACCCTCTCTCCTCCAGTTACAACGCATCCTGCGTCCTCTATCGCCTTATCTGCTTTAGCTCCTCAGCCAGCACTGCTTGTTCATACAAGTATTTTATGGAATTTATCCTTTCTCCTCCAGTTACAACGCATCCTGCGTCCTCTATCGCCTTATCTGCTTTAGCTCCTCAGCCAGCACTGCTTGTTCATCCAAGTATTTTATAGAGTTTACCCTCTCTCCTCCAGTTACAACGCATCCTGCGTCCTCTATCGCCTTATCTGCTTTAGCTCCTCAGCCAGGACTGCTTGTTCATACATGTATTTTACAGAATTTATCCTCTCTCCTCCAGTTACAACGCATCCTGCGTCCTCTGTCGCCTTATCTGCTTTAGCTCCTCAGCCAGCACTGCTTGTTCACACAAGTATTTTATAGAATTTATCCTTTCTCCTCCAGTTACAACGCATCCTGCGTCCTCTATCGCCTTATCTGCTTTAGCTCCTCAGCCAGGACTGCTTGTTCATACATGTATTTTACAGAATTTATCCTTTCTCCTCCAGTTACAACGCATCCTGCGTCCTCTATCGCCTTATCTGCTTTAGCTCCTCAGCCAGGACTGCTTGTTCATACATGTATTTTACAGAAATTACCCTCTCTCCTCCAGTTACAACGCATCCTGCGTCCTCTGTCGCCTTATCTGCTTTAGCTCCTCAGCCAGCACTGCTTGTTCACACAAGTATTTTATGGAATTTATCCTTTCTCCTCCAGTTACAACGCATCCTGCGTCCTCTATCGCCTTATCTGCTTTAGCTCCTCAGCCAGGACTGCTTGTTCATACATGTATTTTACAGAATTTATCCTTTCTCCTCCAGTTACAACGCATCCTGCGTCCTCTATCGCCTTATCTGCTTTAGCTCCTCAGCCAGCACTGCTTGTTCATACAAGTATTTTATGGAATTTATCCTTTCTCCTCCAGTTACAACGCATCCTGCGTCCTCTATCGCCTTATCTGCTTTAGCTCCTCAGCCAGCACTGCTTGTTCATACAAGTATTTTATGGAATTTATCCTTTCTCCTCCAGTTACAACGCATCCTGCGTCCTCTATCGCCTTATCTGCTTTAGCTCCTCAGCCAGCACTGCTTGTTCATCCAAGTATTTTATAGAGTTTACCCTCTCTCCTCCAGTTACAACGCATCCTGCGTCCTCTATCGCCTTATCTGCTTTAGCTCCTCAGCCAGGACTGCTTGTTCATACATGTATTTTACAGAATTTATCCTCTCTCCTCCAGTTACAACGCATCCTGCGTCCTCTGTCGCCTTATCTGCTTTAGCTCCTCAGCCAGCACTGCTTGTTCACACAAGTATTTTATAGAATTTATCCTTTCTCCTCCAGTTACAACGCATCCTGCGTCCTCTATCGCCTTATCTGCTTTAGCTCCTCAGCCAGCACTGCTTGTTCATACAAGTATTTTATGGAATTTATCCTTTCTCCTCCAGTTACAACGCATCCTGCGTCCTCTATCGCCTTATCTGCTTTAGCTCCTCAGCCAGCACTGCTTGTTCACACAAGTATTTTACAGAATTTATCCTTTCTCCTCCAGTTACAACGCATCCTGCGTCCTCTATCGCCTTATCTGCTTTAGCTCCTCAGCCAGGACTGCTTGTTCATACATGTATTTTACAGAAATTACCCTCTCTCCTCCAGTTACAACGCATCCTGCGTCCTCTGTCGCCTTATCTGCTTTAGCTCCTCAGCCAGCACTGCTTGTTCACACAAGTATTTTATGGAATTTATCCTTTCTCCTCCAGTTACAACGCATCCTGCGTCCTCTATCGCCTTATCTGCTTTAGCTCCTCAGCCAGGACTGCTTGTTCATACATGTATTTTACAGAATTTATCCTTTCTCCTCCAGTTACAACGCATCCTGCGTCCTCTATCGCCTTATCTGCTTTAGCTCCTCAGCCAGCACTGCTTGTTCATACAAGTATTTTATGGAATTTATCCTTTCTCCTCCCGTTACAACGCATCCTGCGTCCTCTATCGCCTTATCTGCTTTAGCTCCTCAGCCAGCACTGCTTGTTCATACAAGTATTTTATGGAATTTATCCTTTCTCCTCCAGTTACAACGCGTCCTGCGTCCTCTATCGCCTTATCTGCTTTAGCTCCTCAGCCAGCACTGCTTGTTCATCCAAGTATTTTATAGAGTTTACCCTCTCTCCTCCAGTTACAACGCATCCTGCGTCCTCTATCGCCTTATCTGCTTTAGCTCCTCAGCCAGCACTGCTTGTTCATACAAGTATTTTATGGAATTTATCCTTTCTCCTCCAGTTACAACGCATCCTGCGTCCTCTATCGCCTTATCTGCTTTAGCTCCTCAGCCAGCACTGCTTGTTCATCCAAGTATTTTATAGAGTTTACCCTCTCTCCTCCAGTTACAACGCATCCTGCGTCCTCTATCGCCTTATCTGCTTTAGCTCCTCAGCCAGCACTGCTTGTTCATACAAGTATTTTATGGAATTTATCCTTTCTCCTCCAGTTACAACGCATCCTGCGTCCTCTATCGCCTTATCTGCTTTAGCTCCTCAGCCAGCACTGCTTGTTCATACAAGTATTTTATGGAATTTATCCTTTCTCCTCCAGTTACAACGCATCCTGCGTCCTCTATCGCCTTATCTGCTTTAGCTCCTCAGCCAGCACTGCTTGTTCATCCAAGTATTTTATAGAGTTTACCCTCTCTCCTCCAGTTACAACGCATCCTGCGTCCTCTATCGCCTTATCTGCTTTAGCTCCTCAGCCAGGACTGCTTGTTCATACATGTATTTTACAGAATTTATCCTCTCTCCTCCAGTTACAACGCATCCTGCGTCCTCTGTCGCCTTATCTGCTTTAGCTCCTCAGCCAGCACTGCTTGTTCACACAAGTATTTTATAGAATTTATCCTTTCTCCTCCAGTATCAACGCATCCTGCGTCCTCTATCGCCTTATCTATCAGTTCTTCCCCATATATTTTAAACATCGTGGGTGACAGTAAGCGTCCTTGACTTCCACCCCTTCCAATCCTCACCTCTTCCGTCCCCTCATTCCCAACTGTGTCACTTTTTGCGTACATTTTCCTTATTACCTCTGTAGCTTTCCAGTATATACCAACTTCCTTTAAAATTCTCATTAATATACGCCGTTTAACTCTAAGGAAGATATCGGGGAACGTGCCTTGAAGTAAGATATGCAGACGATACTTTTGTTCAAATGGCTCTGAGCACTATGGGACTCAACATCTTAGGTCATAAGTCCCCTATAACGTAGAACTACTTAAACCTAACTAACCTAAGGACATCACACACACCCATGCCCGAGGCTGGATTCGAACCTGCGACCGTAGCAGTCCCGCGGTTCCGGACTGCAGCGCCAGAACCGCTAGACCACCGCGGCCGGCGTCACGATACTTTTGTTGTTTGGCCTCATGGCGGTGAGAATCTCAACGACGTTTTAGATCATCTGAATTTAGACCACTCGAACATTCGTTTCAAGATGGAGATGGAATAAGATAGCAGCCTTGCCTTCCTTGAAGCCTTACTCATGATGGAGGTGGATGGTACATTCGGATATACTGCTTATAAGACGCCTTCTCACACTGATTTGTATCTGCAGGCTGACAGTCTGACAGTTGTCACCATATGGCTCGATGTGAAGGGGTAGTTCGTACTTAGGTTCACAGAGACCATGTCATCTCGGAACCTGAGAGTCTGTTAGCTGAGCTAAACCCATCTCGAAGTCATCTTTCGTCAGAATAGTTGTAATGCAGGGCAGATTAGACCGGCGTTGCGCTGTCGACCTTCTGTGCACCGGTGAGTGATGCTAATACCAAAGTGGCACCAAAGTCTACGGCCTTTTCGTCTTACACAGGGAGAATCTCGAACAGGATTAGTCTTATTTTGTGGAAATATGATGTGATGTGTTTTCCACCATTATCCCAGATCCCGAGCCGTTAAAGGCGCTACAGTCTGGAACCGCACGACCGCTACGGTCGCAGGTTCGAATCCTGCCTCGGGCATGGATGTGTGTGATGTCCTTAGGTTAGTTAGGTTTAAGTAGTTCTAAGTTCTAGGGGACTTATGACCACAGCAGTTGAGTCCCATAGTGCTCAGAGCCATTTGGACCATTTTTTATCCCAGATCAAAGTCCTTTTAGTTTACGTAAAGGATTATCTTGGTTTGCACAAGGCGGGTGTCTACTGTATTCGTTGCAGCTGTGCCATGTCATATATTGCTCAGACTCCAGGACTTTGGAGGACCGATCTAATGAGTGTTAAGTGGCACACACGCTGACAACAGCCTAGCAAAACTGCCATTGCAGTACTTTACCTTGACACTGATCTTCCTGTGGAATATAACATCATGGAGATTAAAGCATGCATTTCCATCTATTCGGATAGTGTTACTAAGGAAATTGAAATTAAATCGGCAAATAACCTTATCAATAGGGATGGTGACTTTTGTTTGAAGTCTGCGTTGAATCCTGCTCTCTAACTTGTAAAAAAATAAAAAAAGGGACAGAGTTTATGCTACTCACTATAGCGTCCCCAGTGCCATATTACGAAAAGACAATATTTATAAAGAAGACATTCATAATTTGTAAGAGATTTTTTTTTTCATGTAGCCGTAACATAAGAATTTCTCTGTCCAAGTTTCAAATGCAAAGAAATAATTTATGACAAGATACACTCTTTTGTTAATTTTTTAGTCGTCTTCATTACTTCTCTTGTTTTTCTGGTGTGTCGACGGACATCTTGCGTGTGCTGACAAATGTAAGCATATTTGTATGAGTTAAGCATATAATATACTGATTTAATATTATTGTGCACTTTTAATTTGTAAGAGGTGATCCCGATTTCATGTCCGCCTTCCTTGAATTAACCTGCATTCAAGTAATTTACAGCTCAACAATTGCAGCGGCCGATGCAGCCAACGACGCCATTACGTGGCGATATTAACTTATGAAAAAATTAGCGGAAGCTGAAAACTCGCCCGCTATTAGCATAATATTAATTTTTCTCCACAGCCACCCGACGTTGCAGAAAATACTTAGCTTTAAGATTCTTATTTTCAGTACCATAGCCGAGACCCAGAGCCAGCACTCTGACTACAATAGAATGGTTAACGGAGGTAAGAAAGCTCTCGCGCGTGTGTGGGCCGCAATTGTAACTAATAACTAAAGATCTTATGCTTTAAGGGGAACTGACTAGCCGAGGAAATTAATATGAAAAGTTTAATACATTGTACAACTTATATGCTCATGTTTTAAGATTCAACGAGTCTAACATTCATTAACGTAACGAATAATTTGAAATTAATATTGTTAAAAAGGAGAACTTCAGGAAAGCATTTAACCGTAAAAATCAAAATTAAATGGAATATCACTTTTATTAAGGCCCACCACGTAAGTCGGCAACAATCAAAAAATAATAATAATAACAATAATAATAGATATATTAAATTACGACGGCCGAAGTTACGCGAGATTGGCGCCGCAACTTTGGGGCCCGATTAATATGATTCTATTGTACTGAATGTAATTATGTATGTGTCTAATTGTTGTAAAATATTAATGCTTGTATGAATTCTTTTACATGTACTACAACAAAACCACACCCTGAGGAGATCTGGAGAGGAAAAAGAGTAGAAAAGAGAAAGGATTGCGAGAAAGAAAAATAAGTAAGGTAAGGCCTATTGTGCAAGCATCCTGTGTAGCTCTGTGCGGAATATCGAACCCATGTGCACATGAGATACCTTCGGTGTTTTGTTTATTTATATGTTTATTTTTGGAGGGGATAATTATTCGTTTTGTGTATTTATATGTTTATTTTTGGAGGGGATAATTATTCGTGTGTGTATCAGTGTTAAAGATTTGTCAGTGGCTTAAAGTGAATTTAGTATGGGTAAGATAGGACAACCTAAAGCATCCGTACCAGAAGAACAGAATTCTGTTAATATGGAAAGTGAGGATCATTTGCAAAACGTAAACGAATCCCAAGCCACCACCTCCGGTAACATAATTTCCGGAGCGGGGGGCGAGGATCTGTGGACGGTGAATGACGCTCCACAGCAGAATAGGAATAGAGTAACAACTCCACTGCCTGGGCAGGGAGGCCAATCGAGTGCTAGATTAAGCGGGACACCAGTATGCTCACCGATTGCAGACCCATTTGCAGAATTTCTGCGCAGGTTAGAAGAAAGAGATAGGGAAAGAGACGAAAAGCTGGCTCAGATGCTGCATGAGCAGGAGAAAAAATTAACGCAAAAGCTCATTGAGCAAGAGCAGCGCAGTGAAGCAAAACTAGACAGTATCCAAAGCGAACTTGCCGAGATGCGGGACGCATGCAAAGAAATACCCGATCTTGTGCAAAGCTTGGCCGGCGAGATGCAAAAATTACAGATATCGCAGGCTAGGCTTAAAGATAATGTCCAGACTTTAACCAACCGCGTGGATAATGTGGAGATAGATGCACGGAAAAGTATTGACGCATGTTTGGAAGTGCAAGCTCAAAAAGTAGAAAAAGAATTAAATGAATGGCTAGAAGTAAAGGATCGCGAGATATCTGCAAAGATTGAAAGCGACGTAA
Organism: Schistocerca cancellata; assembly: GCF_023864275.1. Classification (NCBI taxonomy): domain Eukaryota; kingdom Metazoa; phylum Arthropoda; class Insecta; order Orthoptera; family Acrididae; genus Schistocerca; species Schistocerca cancellata. The sequence goes on from NC_064630.1 coordinate 711,834,279, forward strand.
AAACAGCTGTAGAACAAGCGACTGCGGCCGCGAGTGTAAATATTGACGCTAGCGCTGCCGCACTACATGCCGAATTAGCACAGATCAAGTCCCGTGTGACAGCGGAGTTGCCAAATTGGCAACAGGAGGTCGCGCGAAGACTGTCTGCGTTGGAAAGCAATGTAAACAGTGGCGGACAGATCATGAATCCGACTCCGCGCACTGATTACTTTAATAACGCTGACGGTAGGCAGGGTACGAGTGCGCAACCGCAACCTAATGCGAATTATGAGCACGAACAACATGCGATACCGTGCAGCGCACATCACGAAGTGATGAATGTCCCCGAATGTAGCAATCAGATGTGCAAAAAAGAGGACAATGTAATAAAACACAGGACATTCCAACCCTTCAATAGCGAAAAACGAAATGTCCACCCTGTTGTATTTATTAAGAGCTTCAGGAATGTGTTTCCCAGGACATGGACCGAAAGACAAAGAATACAGTTCGTGGTCTCCTTTATTCAAGGTGACGCGGCACTGTGGGCCACCGACGTGTCCGAAAAATGTCTAACGATGCAACAGTTTGAAGGTGCATTCTTGCAAAAATTCTGGTCCGATAGCGTCCAAGAAAGACTACGAAAGGAGTTATACAGTCCAGAAATGTACAATCCTAAGATGGGAACGTTACGCAAATATTTCGAAAAGTATATAAACAAAACCAGGTACTGGGACGAGCCAATGTCCGATCGTGACATAATCAGATTAATAAAAATGAAGTTGCCCAGTGAAATTAAAAGATATTTCATCAATGTGCCGGAATACGATATAGAACAATTCATGGAAATAGTGGATTCTGTTGACTTATTGATCGAAGATATGAAAACTGAAAACAAGTGGAACCATGCAGGCTGTAATCAACAAAAAGCCGATTACAATAGCAGCCACAGTAACGGTAGTAACTTAGTACCAAATGGTAACGGGAATAGGGAAGAGCACCGGCAACAGAATCGAGGCACAAACAGTGGCAATGGTTATAACGGCAACGGTTATAATCGTCAAAATCGAAAGAGACATCATGATGGACGCATGAGTAATGGATATAATGGTAACGGCAATCCGCAATGGCGGAATAACCGAAACCAGTGGCGTGGTTGTAATGAACCAACACCACAGTGGCAACAAAACACAGCGGCACAATGGAACGCCAACCCAGGTCCATCACAGAGCATGTCAGGAAGTTACAACCGACCACCGCAAAACCAGAGCCATACACAATATCAAAATACACCATCGGGGAGGCAGGGTGGCCAACCCAACAGTAGCAACAACAACAACCAGAACCACAATGTGAGGTTAGTGGAAGTGACAGACAACTGTCAACCCACTAATGCTCATCCGTTAAACTAAAGACAGCCACAATACGCTCTCCGTTGTTGGCTGCAGGATGGTGTAGTGAGGGCAAATTCACGGATGACAGCCATAAACTTTGTATGCTGAGATACAATGAAGGAACAAAAATAGAAAAGGAACTTGTAGACATACCGCAGAAATGTAACCGAACCGACAAAAGTGTTGTGCAGGCTATATTGCAAGCAGATATGTATGGAGCACCAATACACATAATAGTCGATACCGGTGCGTCAACCAATGTCATGAGTGCAAATTTTTACAAGTACTTGAGTCAAAATAATAGAATACCAGTATTGCCAGTGAAGAATTGTCGTGTTACAGGTGCAATAGGTGCACAATCTCATATCATAAAGCACCAGGTGCAAGTCGAGTTTACGGTAGGAAATGAAGCAATGAATAGCTCGTTCCTAGTAGTTAAGGGATTAGGTGTTGCTTGCATCCTGGGGATGGAATTTTTACGCCAGAGGGACGCAAAAATCGACCTCTTGTGCGGGGAAGTAAGCCTTATGAATGAGGACAGACGTGTAATTTTGCCATTGTTGAGGACACGGGAAGTGCACGGTAAATATTGCCGGAACTTTCAGTCGAGATTCGAAGGAATGCAGGTAATGAATTTATATTCTGACTTAAGTACAAGACAAGCATATTATGAAGAATTTATTACTGAAGATAAAGAGGAAAAAAGGAAACTGATAGCCATGAAAGTTAGGGAGTCAGAACATTTGACTGAAGCACAACAAAACGAATTGACTCAGCTACTTACAGATTATGAGAATGTGTTTTCGGAAAAACACCTATGACATCGAAGTGGTACCTCACGATACTTTCTGTCACGCAAACTACACCATCCCGTGGTCAAAGAAGGAGGCAGTTACGAAGGAAATAAGAAAAATGCATGATTGGGGGATAATTGAACCATCTCTATCCCCGTACAGCAGTCCGCTCGTGGCCGTAGCTAAAGCGGACGGCAGTATACGCCTTGTGCTTGATGCGCGCAATATTAACAAAATAATTGTACCTGTCAGAACGCGACCAGAAAACCTGGATGAACAGATACAGAAGTTTTATGGAGTTAAATATCTGACCTCTGTCGATATGCGTTCGTCGTATTGGCAAATCCCACTAACTGAATCATCAAGAAAGTACACTGCCTTTGTGTTTGCCGGCAGAAGTTACCAATTTAAAGTTTTACCATTTGGATTAAATGTTAGTGCAGGTGTCTTCATTGCAGCGCTCGATAAAGTATTAGGACCGGATTTGTTGGACCGAGTAACGTTGTATGTCGATGACTTATTAATAGCTACTCCCGATTGGGAAAGCCATATGGACACGCTGAGATGCGTACTAAAAAGATTTTCTGAGGTAGGCGTAACAGCAAACCTCGCAAAATCAAAATTTGGCAGGGAGAGAATAAAATTTCTTGGTCATGTAATATCACCTACAGGTATTGTGCCCGATCCGAAGAAAATGGCAGCAATTGAGAACTTCCCTCCTCCTAGAACCAAGAAGCAGTTAAAGGCATTTCTGGGTTTAGTGTCATTTTTCAGACGATTCATACCTGACCAGCTTTTAAATGATAATACCCTGTTAAACTTGTTGAGAAAGAATACACCCTGGATATGGAATGAACTGTGCCAGCAGTCATTTGAGCAAATACGACAAGCCCTTCTAAATGCTAATCTACTGTCTCATCCCGACATGTCAAAGGAATTTTGCCTTGCTACAGACGCCTCCACTGTCGGACTAGGCGCGTGTTTATTTCAAATCGATGGGGATGGTGGAAACAAGAACGTAAGAATAACCGGTTTCGCAAGCCGAGTGTTGTCAAGTTGTGAACGATCATATACAGTCACCGAACTCGAAACACTAGCAGTAGTATGGGCCATGAAGAAGTTCAGATACTATGTGTACGGAAAAAATGTAAAAATTTTCTGTGATCATCAGGCCTTAAGTTTTTTGCTGACATGCAAGTTAATGCACGACAGGTTGACTAGGTGGGTGCTTGCTCTGCAGGAATATCAATTTCAAATAATGTATATAAAAGGTTGTGACAACGTAGTGCCTGATGCCTTGTCACGGTTGCCGCAAGGTCTGCCTGAGTTAACAACAATACTAGAACAGGCAACAGAGTACAAAATTTTAGTTATGAAAGACCCTACTTGTCGAAAAAAGTTCCTGCAGACGTGCAAGCGACTGCCTAGTTTACAGGACGAAGATCCCGCCTTGGGAAAAGTCAAACAAGAACTCCTATCTTCGGGTGGAAATCAGAGAGGTAGCCATTATTCTGTGCAAAATGGGGTATTATATTACCGGAAGGATGTTAACAAGGACTGGTGGTGTATCTGTGTACCGGAAGTATGTATCAGTGATTTAATCTGGCACGTGCACCTTTCGTGGGGACACGTGGGTATTGAAAAATGTAGAGCACTTCTTGCAAGACAATGTCATTTTAAGAATATGAAAAGAATAATTCAGAATGTTGTAAGGACATGTGTAGTTTGTCAAAGGACGAAACCTACAAATCTGCCCACTGTAAGTGAATTGCACCCTGTTGTTCCTAACAAACCATTACGACTAGTTTCTGTTGACATTCTAGGGCCACTACCCACTGGCAGAGGTGGTGTGAAATATGTATTTGCTGTATATGATGCCTTTTCCAAATTTCTAAAATTGTATCCTGTAAAAGCTTCAACGGCCACACCCCTCATTCAGAAATTACGAACAGATTATTTTGTTAATGTTGGCAAACCACAGATCATATTATCCGATAATGCCACCTATTTTACTGGTCTCAAATGGAAAACGTTTCTACAAGAGCAAGGTGTTAAACACATTTTTGTAGCTCGATTTCACCCGGAGAGCAGTCTTGTAGAGCGTACCTTTAAAGAGTTGAACAGGTTCATGAGAACTTACATTCCGAATCGCCACACCAAGTGGGCAGAATACGTTTCGACTTTTGAGGAACTCCACAATAGATTGCCACATTCAGCCACCGGTTATACTCCATTAGAAGTCATGTTTGGGAAGAATGAAACCGACAGCTGGCTGTCACCATTACCAACTGTACCACGACAAGTTGTACCTCACGAACAAATTATAGCTGAGACTCTAAATAACTTAACGAGGTGCGCGGAGCGCCGAAAGAAGAAGCATGACAAGAAAATAAAGAAGGTAACAGAGTATCAACCAGATGACTTGGTGCTAATAAGGACTCATCCCAAGTCATCTCTGTTAGCGAAAAAGAATAAAAAATGGCAACCGGTGTATGCCGGGCCCTACAAAATCATAGACATACCACATGGATGTAGCTATTTGTTGGGTGACGTAGAATCGGGAGAGGTTAAAGGACTCTATCCATACAAAGACTTAAAGAAGTTTGCTCAGTAGAGCAACGTTTACATTTGTGTGTAGTAGGTTAAGTTTATAGTGTATTTTTTTTCTGTGTGTAAATGTTAAGATTTTAGTGTAACATTTAAAGACAATGAGGCACACTAGATTAGTGCGATTCAATTTTTGTAGATGTTAAGGAATAATAGTATTTTTAAACAATTGAAAAAAAAATTCAACAGCATGTAATGATGAAAGAATTTTTCATTAGTGTGTCATGAATATTTTTGAACTGTAGTAGTAATGCAACTTATGAAATTTAATATTATAGTGTACAAGTCGTTTCATGTATTTATGTCTATACCGATCTTGAAATATGCTCAAGCATAATTTACTTAACAATATCAGTGCAGGGTGTACATCACCCAAGGTACCTCATGTGTTGTGGACAAGGTACAAAGCAAATCAGTAAACGCGACTACCGCTAAGCACTGTTAAAATATATTGCCATCTGCTAAGGCAGAGATTTGCACGAATTTGTAGTGTAAACAAAAGTCACAAATCAAACACTAATCTAGGAACTTGCACGCTAGGCCTAGATTATAAAATGTGTACAATAATGCGAGAGGCAAAGTTTTGTAAAGTCGAGCCTGGCTGTGGAGGGCAAGTACGCAATGAGTGGGCAGACATGACATGGGGACTTACCTCAGATGAGACGGAAATACAATTGTATAGTCAAAAAATCTGAAGGCAAGTACGACTCTAAGTGGAAAATGAAAAGAGATAATTAGTGCGAGAGACTGGTAAAATCCAGCACGAGCCAAAATCCAGTTCAGACTGAATGAAATACATAGTGTTTGTGAACTAATCGAAACAGTTACTTTAAACAGTGTGAAAAACTGTGAAGGTGAAACTGTGATACGGACAGTGAAGTGCTAGTATTGAACGTTCAACAGCGGTAAGGACGCCAAACGCCAATATTACGCACGAAAAACTGTGAATTTGCTTATAAATGTGAACTGTTAATGTGTAGTGAACCCACAGTAAATATTTTTGGGACAGGCTGTAATTTCAGTGAGTACAACAATGCGAGACTGGAATGCGATGCGTGGACTGTTGCAAGACAGCGACCGCAGAAACGGCGAATGTTTGTGCTAAGCTCGTACTGGGACACTCACCAGTGCCTGCGAGTGCGGCGAAAACATAAATAATTGTATCAAGACAAAAACTGACGTGTAATGGAAACAGTGGCGCATCAAAACTTCATTCACAGGAGAAGATCCATGTCATGTATTCCACAAGACAGTGCTAGCTTGACACTCGGAAACTGGCGAAAACTTAACAACAACTGCCGCACTAATAAATTCTTCTTTCCCACTAGCGTAACCATCTGCAGCGGGAAACAAATATTACGTTGGTTGTGTGTATGTTTCATGTACTACGTCGGAGATGCGTAGCAGAGCTGACTCCTGCCAACAAGAGCGGGGGGCGAATATCATCCCACTCCGTCACGCCCGGGCGAGACAGTAGCGCATCGCCAACGGTGCAGCCGATCAGCTGATTCTGACGTTCCGCGACGGCGAGACACACGCTGGCGTCGGGCGGGCGTTGACCTCTCCGCAGCCGCCGCGAACGCCGAGCACCGAACACACCAACCGACGCCGTCGTGAGCCAAACGTCGCGGCGTAGATCATCAACGACACCGCAGTCAAATGTTATAATGACCTCATTTTTTGCATAGTGCAACAAAAATATTTGTATGCACATCCTGTACCCCAATGACATTCCAGAAACAATTAAGTGAAAGTGACCAAAGCAGTTAGTCTGTCGCTCCGCCGAGGTTTTCCCCAGGTTTCCCTACGGCCGCGCCAAATGGGGAGCGAACAGTTGACACCCCTGGGACTTCAAATATTCCGGACTAACTCGTGGTTGTACACCTTGAACTTCATCTGTATTACACCTTGTGTGCAACACACCTCAGTAATTACTACTGTGTAAATATACGATGTGACATATGTAAACTGTGAAAGAAAAATCTGCGTGTGGACACTGTGGACATGAAAGAGGAAATATTTATGTCAAAAAACATGAACATTTTTTATGACATAAACATTTCGGGGGGCAATATAGCGTCCCCAGTGCCATATTACGAAAAGACAATATTTATAAAGAAGACATTCATAATTTGTAAGAGATTTTTTTTTTCATGTAGCCGTAACATAAGAATTTCTCTGTCCAAGTTTCAAATGCAAAGAAATAATTTATGACAAGATACACTCTTTTGTTAATTTTTTAGTCGTCTTCATTACTTCTCTTGTTTTTCTGGTGTGTCGACGGACATCTTGCGTGTGCTGACAAATGTAAGCATATTTGTATGAGTTAAGCATATAATATACTGATTTAATATTATTGTGCACTTTTAATTTGTAAGAGGTGATCCCGATTTCATGTCCGCCTTCCTTGAATTAACCTGCATTCAAGTAATTTACAGCTCAACAATTGCAGCGGCCGATGCAGCCAACGACGCCATTACGTGGCGATATTAACTTATGAAAAAATTAGCGGAAGCTGAAAACTCGCCCGCTATTAGCATAATATTAATTTTTCTCCACAGCCACCCGACGTTGCAGAAAATACTTAGCTTTAAGATTCTTATTTTCAGTACCATAGCCGAGACCCAGAGCCAGCACTCTGACTACAATAGAATGGTTAACGGAGGTAAGAAAGCTCTCGCGCGTGTGTGGGCCGCAATTGTAACTAATAACTAAAGATCTTATGCTTTAAGGGGAACTGACTAGCCGAGGAAATTAATATGAAAAGTTTAATACATTGTACAACTTATATGCTCATGTTTTAAGATTCAACGAGTCTAACATTCATTAACGTAACGAATAATTTGAAATTAATATTGTTAAAAAGGAGAACTTCAGGAAAGCATTTAACCGTAAAAATCAAAATTAAATGGAATATCACTTTTATTAAGGCCCACCACGTAAGTCGGCAACAATCAAAAAATAATAATAATAACAATAATAATAGATATATTAAATTACGACGGCCGAAGTTACGCGATATCACCCGTTGATTATTAATTTGCTTATCGATCCTTTCTGACGTCGGTCATATGTGGTTTGTGATGGCGCAAGTGTTTACAGTGTGTGTGTGTGTGTGTGTGTGTGTGTGTGTGTGTATGTGGGTTTATGTGTGTTATCTTTAAGGAGTTTCTATGGAATGTGTGGCTTTAAACTCACTTTCACAGCGCTGAATTGCTACAATTTTGTCTGTAAAGTGGCAGGATGCGCTCCTGTCGAAATATTGGCGGTTGTCGATGACGTCAGCCCGCTGCATTCCCGTTTGTTATTTGAACATTGCATACGCTCGGAGAAATTAGGACTCACTTGAACAATAATGTAATTCTTTTTCTTTGTATATACAGAGCGTCCCAAAAAACAGCGACAACGATTGGTATGTTGTGCGGAAAGGATGTCTTATCGATTTTCAGCAAGGAACCCACATCCAGAAACACACGGCTTGGGTGCTGGAGACCATGCAGATCTCGAGACAAATATAAACTCGACATTCATCCTCACCATTAACAGTACCTCCCTTGTCATCACGACTGTAAACATATTCGCAGGTCTGTCGGCTACGGCTATATGAGAATGTGAATGAGAGCAATGCTCTTTCCTTTAGTCATTTCCACCAATGTACCGGAAGCCAGTCCTTGTACAATTTGCATTTTTTTAGTGAAGGGCTTTCCTTTGTGTTTCCTGTCACTCTACTTAGCGCGGTTTATCCCTTCTACTTGTCAACTTTCGATCTAAGTCTAATTTATTCCCAGAAGTTTCGGGATTGCAGCCGTATAACGTCTACTTCTTGCCACGATATTTCAGCTGACAATCATCTTACCATCTTCGGGCGAGACTGCGCTGGAGATTGCTAGTTCACATCTCATCCTTTATGCCAAAAACTGGAGCGAAGTCGCATGCCCCAAGGTAGCCAGTACATGAACGCGACCCCCGTAGATTTCTGCGCCCTCTTCGGCTATTGCTCCATCTAAGTGGCGTAGGCGCATGCGTAATGTCTTACTACTTGAGCGCTCTGTCGGAATACGCACTCGCGAAGTTAAAATTAAGATTTAAAAATTAAGAAAATTAAATGTCGCTAGACATGTTGTTGGTCATAAAATATTTTCTCTCTCAAGAAATTAAGGGGCTCGGGAAAGCCCTCTCTTGCCAGTGTTAAAATAGCGCTTATAAATTATGTGGTGCCACCGCCAGACACCACACTTGCTAGGTGGTAGCTTTTAAATCGGCCGCGGTCCGCTAGTATACGACGGACCCGCGTGTCGCCACTGTCAGTGGTGGCAGACCGAGCGCCGCCACACGGCAGGTCTAGAGAGACGTACTAGCACTCGCTCCAGTTGTACAGCCGACTTAGCCAGAGATGGATCACTGACAACTACGCTCTCATTTGCCGAGACGATAGTTAGCATAGCCTTCAGCTACGTCATTTGCTACGACCTAGCAAGGCGCCATAGCATTTTATATTGAGATTCAAATTATGTATCATCAAGAGAGATGTTCTACAATTGTGGATTAAAGTTAAGTATTCTACCAGTTACTCTTGTTTTGCTAGTCTTATTTCTCTGACCTGTTACAGACCTCACGCCAGTCAGCGTGTAATTAAACGCGTGCATTTCGGCCTACTCTAACAACACAGTGTTGGCTCTTCTGACAACACTTCAAATTACATGTTTTCTCAGGTATTATTTGAGCTAGGAATTTAAAACTTTTACTGGTTATTTATTGGAGTAATGGCTACAATTAAATACAGGGATTTTTAAAAATTTGAATTCAGTTGTTAGAGATTAATTTTTTCTATTGTAATGAAAATTCACTATTTTCTTGAACCATTGTTTTCGTCTATATAGGTTTATGGGAAAAATGCCATGTTAAATTACGCAGAAGGGACTGTGTGACTCTTCCCGAAAATCTGAAGCAAATTGGTTTGGTAGATCGTGAGAAAACATGTAATTTGCATTAAAAAGTAAATTCCTTGGTAATAGAAAGGCGAAGTTTGGATTACCTTTTTAGTGAATTCTAGGTCCATAGCGTGGATTATCTTCATCTTCTGTAAACTCCTCCTCCAGCTTCCTCTTTGCCGTCCTCTGGCTTGTATTTCTAGGCTATTTGCAGCCCTGTCAGCAGCCTGAAGGCATCCGTTGTCTAAAGCAAGCATCGTGTATACCATGTCGTACCTGTCTTCATTCCCATATTTCAAAATGTTTTGCACCTTACAACGTTGCCAATTTTGAAAGTACCAACAGCGTCATACACACCAAAGTGAAATGATTCCATTGCAACAAACAAAGTCTTGAAGCTTCTTGACCATATAACACTACTTATACACCCATTGGGAAAAGTAAGTTTTTCTATGAACACACTTTTTCAAAACTTCAAGTGCTGCTAAGTCTCTGATAATAGGTTTTATCACCCCCATTATGGCATAGGGCAGACTATGTTTATGAGCGTACACTTCATCAGTTAGCAATCCCTTGTTGTACTTACACCAACTGTTTTCTCCTTTGGGACACAAGTAATGGTGGGGACTTCCATCGGTCGAAAAAATATAGAAAAAAGAGCCCAAACGACCTTCCTCATTTCATCTACACTATGTGTGTTTTGCGTAATAGCCATTCCATAGTAGTTCCGTATTTTGTCAGTCACACTGTCAGTAACTTTCCCTCCCATCCAAACGTTTACCATCACTGAGTTATTTTTTTGTTTTATTTATTTATTTATTTTATTTTATTCTTTTTTTCTTTACGAAGCTTTCAGCCGTCGAAGTCTTGATCCCACTTGTTTCTGTACGTGTTCAATACACCGAAATTATATCTGCCTGCACTACAACATCATCACAAAAGTGCTTCAGTTTTTGAATATGTTTGAAACTTTTAGAACCGGCGTCACCAAGGTAAGTCACATATCGCACTTCATCGCAGGCAACAGAACGTTGAAATATACTAGCAACACTATCCACTTCCATTCCTCCACTATGCCACTATAGTTAGCTGTGCAGTTGGTTACCCTTGTACCTTTATTTTTTGTCGACACCTACAATATTTAGATATTACTGCTGCATCTAAAACTTTCCCTGCGTACATACTGGTGGTAGATACTACACCATCAATAGATGTACGTCCTCGTTTATGCCACGTACTATCGAATGCTGCAGTCGAGTCTCTATTACCACTGCTTTCTATTACTGCCTCTTCCACAGATTTCATCGTGGATTCTATATGCACATCTTCTCATTTAGACACTATAAATCTATTGAAGCTCGTAAACTTGGTTGGGCGATTTGGAAGATTCATCGTGCCACAGAAAACTGCATCTGCACGCTTACCAATGGTACGCAAGGTATATCAAATGTAATGTTATGTTCATGGATTTTGATGCCATTTTCTTCATTTGGAGTTACTACAACGCTGTTCCAAAAGGTGGTCATTCATGAACACTTATCACACTTCAGTTCCATTTCACTGGCAAGTCCTACGTCAATTTTTTACAGAGGGTTCCAGTCCGGCTTCACTACACAGAATACATCTTACACAGTTTGCAACAGTTCCATTGAGACAGTTGTCAATATCAAATATTTCATTCACACCCGATTCACTCGTAAAACATTCATACTTTTCACTAACTGAACCAAGCTTCCTCTCCGAAGTACACTCTTTCTCACTTCCATTGCAAAGGGCAGATGTGCCACTACGAATGTCTTTAGCGATACAACAGGGTAAATAAACATGAAACACACGACAATCAAGCGAATGATATATATCGAACAATCACAAGTTAGCCACAACACTGATTCTGTAATACTTATTTTCTCTCACATCAATAAAATGTACATCATGAGCTTGTATATTCACCATTACAACATGTGACAGCAATTTAACAGCGCCACAATGGGTCACGCCCATGCAGAACATACTTAAAAAATATGTGAAAAATAGTTCTAGTCCTCTGAACTTAATGAATCGTAAATCAATTGAAAGGGGAAAATCTATAGATTTTTAAAATGCAAAAAATTAAAAATTGAACATTTAATGATTTTAAACATTTCCGCAGCCCGTTAAAGAAATCATCGTGTCGGAAGTCTTATCCAGCTGTAAGTCTTAATCACAATTAATGAGATCTAGCGCTAAACGTATGTCCACCGATTCCTTAATAAATGAAACCCAGAACAATCTCGTCGAAGCCAAGATTTATGTGGCAGAATAATCCACTGAGTGTGTCTATGGATCTGGAAAGCTGGGCTACGGCTGGTTTACTGGAGTGCGAAAGTCGAATGTGGTGATCATGTTCTACGCATCTTTCACGCACTGTGAGCGTTGTTTGACCAGTTTTGCTCCGCCGCACTTGCGAGAAAATTAGAAGATTCCTGTACTCCGCAATTGATGATCGTTCTGTTCGGAACTAAGAAAAGTAGAATGCATTTCTGGCAGGCGGATGTGTAATATTACAGCTCCCTTCAAAATTTTCATTGCACCAGAGAAATTTATGTGCTTTGATTCCACCTCCGACGAACATGGTGGGCTGTAGGAGAGTATACCCGTTTTAACTCTGTAATTGCAGTTTGTTCTGTTGTGATACTTTTTATTTAGGGTAATTAGGTTGTTATTTAATTTAGTAGGGTTTTTAATTGCAGGCAGATGGACAAGTGCAAGGAAGATGTGGTTACTTAAGTTTTCTTCTTTCCAAATCACGTACTCGCCTTACAGTTTAAGGGAGAAATCTTCTGGCCCAATAAACATCAGCTGGGACTGGTTGCCTGTTATTTTGGCTTATGTATATTCTTATTGTATCAGTGGTCTTGATACTCTGGCACTGTGATCACGAAATTTTGCCCGGGTGAAAAAAAAATTCTATAATTTTGTAGAAGATGAAAACTTGAAATTCTAGTCGTACAGAATTTTGTTTCCTTCTGTAGGAATTGTTTAAAGTACTATTGCTCATTAAGCTGTTCCTTCCATATCAAGCTGCTACATCTTCCCAAATCATTGTAGGTGTTTTTGGTCTACTGACTACATAATTGATTTCTACGTTCGAGAGGAGGAGTAAGTTCGATACTGCTTCCAGAATAATGCAGGTAGAGAACACATATTTGATTTTCAGGGTAGGGTAGCGCTGAATTAGTGATTTTTAAGACCACTATAATGTAATTTGTTGAGTCCGAACCTGCTGATTTGTTCTTTTATTCAGTCCAACATGTTTTCGGTTTTAAGTGTTTCGTAAAGGGAATGTGTTGGGACGTCAGCAGATACAATTATGTTCGTTAGGTTAGATGACACATCCAAGCTTGAGATCCATATTCAAGAAACGGACAGACAAAAATTTTGTACGTAAGTAGGGTAGCTGGTTGATCCACTCCACGAGTTCTGTATTTAATGAGACGCACTGAATCGGCTTTCAGCTTGTTTAATCTCTTCGGATGTGTTTTCCTGCCAATTTTAGCGTTCATCTGCATCAGGCCCGGCCAAACCACGCTCTGCAAGCGAGAGCGACAGCTGCGCTCCTGCCTAGCGCTCAAAGCGCGGTGGGGAGTAGGACGGAGAGGCGAAAAGGAAGAGGAAAAGGAAAGCTGCAGCCGGACTCCGCTACAGAAAAGTATCCGCCTCGTCAGACATGAAGAAGTTCGCTGACAATACTGCCTGCGCTGCATTTTGCTTTAAGAGTACTATGGCGTACACGCCTTTGTCAAAAAACGAAAAAGTGGGAGAAGCTATATCGTTCAATGCCCAATGGGAATTATCTCATTTTTCGTAATGTTTGAAGGCCATGTAAAGTGATTCATAACCAATCGCACTATTATGAGCTGGAAAACATTCAGTGGATCGTCATTACAACACCAGCCGGAAGACAGCATGATGCGCTTGTCTTCTAGTGAACGACAGTGTATGCTGGCCGATCTGTAAACGGCCAAAAAACTGAGTTAATGGTTAGCAGAGTTGTGACAAAAACTTGTATGGGCAACGTCTCGTATTAACAGAATTTAAGTCTATTAATGCAAAGGGAGGACCATTTGATAACCGATGTGGCACACAAGATTGAAGCTATCAAACAACAAGTAATTCCATGGAAAAATTATCTTTAGGTTCATTACGTGGGACATTTCCCGTAACTCAGGGCAGTCATTTGTGGACTATACACGATTTAACATGTTTTAGTAATTGAAACATTTCATCATAAGTTCTCAAACATATTAAAAAAATTGTTCAAATGTCTGTGAATTTCTAAGGAACCAAACTGCTGAGATCATCGGTCCCTAGACTTGCACACTACTTAAATTAATTTACGCTAAGAACGACACACACACCCATGCCCGAGGGAGGACTCGAACCTCCGGCTGGAGGGGCCACGAAATCCTTGACATGGCGCCTCCAACCGCGCGGCCACTTTACGCGGCAGTTCCAATACATTGCATGAATGAAGACTACCTGTCAGACGATTTTTCTCGCTTTTAGCTGCCACTGTACCTCATTACTTCCAACTTGAGCTGAATAGACGTACCCAGCTCATTGGCCTGTTTGTCTAGTGCAACTACTTAACCCATTACTGGCCAAAACTCTATCGGAAAATTTTTTGCAAGCTTTTATACATAAATACGTAACATTGATTGATTAATTGAATAAAAAGTTGTTTTGAAAATTTTCAGTTTATTAGAACAAAAAGTACAGACCGACCCATTTTTGGGACATTGGCCAAATGCGCTATCCAAATTCACAATCTTATTCTCCATGCATAATATTGTAAGAAACAACACAAACAACAAATAAAGAATGTTTTAATATTATTGAATGTCTATTCAGTATGAAATGAAGCCAAACACTTGTGTACACCAACATTGCACCTATCACAAATCTTTGTTGTTTTTTCCTTGCAGTAATCAAATCTCTTCTGTGTTTTACTTGGCACAATGAAATGGTTTCCTGGATCTAGTCGTACATCTGTGCTTACCCATCCTCCCATCAATTTGCTTCCTTGTGGTCCTCTGCGTTTTGGTACTGATCATGTTTTCTTTGATAAGTAAAACATCACTATTCTCCATCGGACATCCAAAAGTGAGAGCTTCTCATTAGAGTTAGCAATTTGGTATGCACGCCATGTGTTTACTACGCAGATATCTATCATCTGTGTGAATAATGGCCACCACCATTTCTTTGACCATATCCTCGTCCTGTAAAGTAATATCTGCTTGTCCAGTTGATCTACGCCACCCATAAGGGCAGTGTATTCTTCATTGAGATGTGGCATTGTAACAGATACTTCCATTTTCTTTGCCCGTGAGTATCTTTTAGTTGAACTCAGAGGAGTACTCATACTGTAATTTGTAGCTACATATACTGGCTTGTTGTCACTCCACTTCACAACCAGAACTTCGTTCTCTTTGTCAAACATCTAGTCATAGAATCCTCGTTCCTTTTCTTTTGCCATTCTTTTCGAGTCAATCAAAGGTCATGAACTAGTTCGGATATCTCTTATGGTTCCTGTAGCTTTCATTTTACTCTTTCCGAGTGTGGTTAGTGTGTCAACACTGGTGAAAAAGTTGTCAGAGAAAAGCTTATAATTCGGATACTCTAATTCTGGAATCATGCTGGTTAGTTCATTTATTACCCTTGAACCTAAAGGCTCCTGTTTGTTGTCAGTCTTGCCACAGTATGGCGAAAAATTATAAAGAAAGCCATTGGAACTTGTAAGACACCAAATTTTATATCCAAATTTGATAGGCTTTCCCCTCAGAAACATTTTAGCTCAATGTTTGCCATAATAACATACCATCATTTCATCAGTTGAGAGTTCTGAATGAAATATGCCAAATTTACCAAATTCCTTTTTCAGCATTTCAAAGTACAACCTCAGTTTGTACATCTTGTCGTTTCTGTCTGTTTTGGAGTTGTCATTGAGATGAATGAATCTCTTTATTTCCCGAAACCTATTTCTTGACGTGGAGTTGAAGACTAAAGGAACACCGACATCAGGAGCCTGTTCTGAGTACATATTCTCATGGGGAAGCTTATGATAACCACTCAGAAGTAGTATGCCAATAAATGGTATTAGTTCTTCTTTGATTAGCAGAAAATTTATTTTGTTATGTTGGCAAGCATAGATTTCTCTTTGTTCAATAATAATATACATTAGTTTCTCACAAAAAAAAAAAAATCCTCAAACACCTGGGGCACTGTCTTATTTGCTAGACATTCCGCAACATATTGTTCGTTGCTCTTCCCTGGTTCACTAGTGTTTGTGTACGTTGGTTGACATTTATACCACTTATATTTATATTTTTTGTATATAACGTACCACTTCCTGATCCATCTCCTAACGCTTTCCTTCTTTAGGCTTCTGGAGGTACAACTGCAACATTAGCTTCATCTCGGCTGGTTATGAGTTCTAAACTATCGGCTACATTCCGGCCGGGGTGGATGAGCGGTTCTAGGTGCTACAGTCTGGAACCGCGCGACCGCTACGGTCGCAGGTTCGAATCCTGCCTCGGGCATGGATATGTGATGTCCTTAGGTTAGTTAGGGCTAAGTAGTTCTAAGTTCTAGGGGACTGATGACCTCAGAAGTTAAGTCCCATAGTGCTCAAGAGGAAGCCAACAAAAAATCGGCAAGTTCATAAGTTTCCTCACGTGAAGTACTTAGAAAAAAGTTATTTATTTTACATTTACAGGCATTATAGAAGTTAGTTGAACCTACAGGTGCAACAATAAAGGCTAAAAGCTCCATTGCTTACGTAGAAATAAATAAAATACATGCGTCCCAAAAAAGGGACAAGGCCAGTAATGGGTTAAAAGACTTTTATAAAATGTTACCTCTACAGCAATATCGTCGACTGCGCAGACAAGTCACTAAAGTTGTTTCAGTATTTTGTTCAATACAGGTGTGAAAAAAAATTTTCCTTTTATTTTGAAACTGGCAAAGTCCCACCAACGATCGAGTATATCGGTTTTTAATCTGCATGACTCCATGTGTTCGACTGTTTCATGAACCATAGGAGCAGACATATTACGTACTCTAAAATCGATATGTGGGTAAATGCATAAAGATCATAACTTAATGTTGAACAGCTGAATACAAGTTTTTTGAAGTTCCGCTCACTTATTATCACTGTATAATGGACTTATTTACTGAAATAAGAATAGTTATTGTTTTAGCAAGCAAACTAAAATTTAAAATGAAACATCCATGATAAAATACTGTTTATAAAAGTATGCGGCAGTTATCACCTCTTAGAAGTAGTTTCACTGTGTAGTGAACACGTCTTCCTAAGTTTGACGTGTGTGTAGTCTTTTTATAGCCTTCTCACTAACATCCGGTCAGAATACCGCAGTGGTTTGGAAGCCGTAGCACTGAGAAGTGTCGACGGAGAACGTGGAGTGCTAGCGCGCTCCTGGAGCACAATCTTTGTCGTGCATGACCGACGGAAGATATTTAACCTTTCGTTGTGCAGTATCTTCATGTCCCCAAATTTAAATGTTGAGTTACTGAGGGTCCTGTAATTGGCGATTACTAAGATTTCTATGTCTGAATAGAATAAATTGACTTTAGGTTGAAGCCTCAATTTAGTGAGCCAGGCTTCAATTTTCCTGAGGGAGCTCTTAGCCTGGTCATTGATTATTTTGCAGATGGGTGCATGATGCCAATAAGTGCTACCATCAGCGTATAGAACAATGTCTTCGTGTCAACACCAGAGTCTTGGAATATCAGTAATATATGTCGTTCACAAAGGTGCGGGATGACGGTGTGAAGTAAGATAAGATAACTTTTGATCACCGATCTGTACTTTACTTTTATATTTTCTAGAAGGTTTCCTATTACCCTATTTCAGGTGGAATTCTATGAACAAGCCCAGCATGCCATTCCTTATCAGAGGTGTGTTCCATGTTCTAAAAGAGGGCAGCGGTCGCACCTGTTATGTTGCAGGCTTCTGCTACTTTGCTAGTTAGCCTTAGTAATGGAACGTCGGTGCTGTGATTGTTTCTGAAACCTGCTTGCTCGTTTTGCATAATGACCAATGTCTTGTTTTTACCTTTCGCAAACTGCTGTAACCTGTTGCTGATTATTGTTTCAAAGGCCTTGTCAATTGATGTAAGTAAGGTACCAAGTCTGTATCAATTAAGGTTGTTTTTAGGTCTTACAGCCTTCGCTATCATTGTAATATTTGCATATTTTCAGTTAAGGCGGCGTTAGAGGTTTTGGTATGAAAAAGTCCCTGTGGTAGACGTAATTTGAGATGAAATCGTGAAGTGCCTTCGTTTCCAGGAGCTCTTTGTGTAGCATAGGCTATCTAATCTTTTGTTCTTTTTTTCAATAGAAGGCGATCGGCTGGGGAGGTATTTCCAGATAGTACTGAAGGAAGTTTCCTAGTAATAATTTACTAGTGGCTAGCGTCAAATTTGGAATTCTGTAGGTGATCCGAGATTTTTTCAAGTAAATCGCTATTATTTTTGTTTTCTGTCTTTCGTCCGCTGTGGCGTGGTCATTGGTTTGTGAAGCCGGCTCTTCACTGATGGTTTTGCCCATGACTCGCTTGTACTTATTCCAAAAGAGAATGGGAATGCATGGGTCAAGTCATTGATGCACACGTTCCCATCTACTTGCTCTGAATTGGCAAATTTAGGATCTAGCTCGGTTATCATACCAAACTTGGTTATTAAGGCGTTTCCAATCTTCTTTAGCCCTTTCATTGGGTTTTTGTCTGGTTTCTGTAAATGATTCACTTTTTGCTTTGCTTGGGTTAAAATGTGTGTAGGAAGTCTGCCTTCCTGTTATGTAATGGTTTTCTTCGCTGAGTTGTTAACGACAGCAGATTGTATCGTTTGGACAAGCTGGGTACAATTGTGAGTTCGTCTGCAGTATTCATGATTGCTATGTTGGACCTCATGTTTAAAAATTCTGTTCCGAAATTTTATACATTTAGGGTTTTTAAATCAGTCAATGTTTTTCTTTTGTGATTGTTATTTCTGACGCGGGTAATTGCCGTTGTCCATATGATGAAAGGTAGGTGATCGAGGGAAATGCTATCGCCTGTTTCCACCTCACTGCACAGTGACGTGAGTTGCAACGAGAACGTCGCCGGTTTTGATGTTGATTTTGTCGCCAAAAACAGTAGATCTGGCATTAAGGTCTCCTGTGATGATTTCTGGGTCAAGTGAGGAGACTTATTCAATGAGATCTGTTAGCAGAGCTTCATATGGAGGTACGTATACAGTTGCGAAGAAGGTTGGTTTACATATTTTCCTAAAATTTTTAGGACAATAGCTGGGTGGATTTTCAGGTTTTATGGTGAATCAAGTCTTGTAACGGCCGGATGTTTTTGTGCAAAAGATGGCGACTCCGACTCCGACTTCCTTTTCCTGCTTTGTGTTTGTCTAGGCTGTTACTGACATTATCGAGAAAGCTTGTGTCTGTGCCGGAGCATTTGGTTTCGGCGATTCCGATAATCGTAACGTTTTGTTCTTGAACCAGTTTTTCTGGGAACTCCTTTTTAGTTGATAATGTGATTGATGCTCGGTGTATCATTATGGACTATGCTTCTAAGGGAAGCCAAGACTGTACCTTTCATTTAGTACACTTTAACTAAACTGCCCGATGAGTGTTTGTTTCCCAATGCAAAACGAAGGCAGTGTGTATGAAGTTAAGGATATATTCACTTGTATAACCTGGTGCCACCACCGTTGTGAAGGAAGTTCTCTGAAACATGCACTCTGCGAACAGGAAGATGGTGAGTGCAATTTCCTTAATTAACATAATCACCAAAACTGAAGTGCCATACCGCAGGTGCTCTGGTGTGTCATTTATGAGCAAAATACATTGAGAATAAAACTTTTAACTGTTTCCAAGCAGGATGCAAGAAGGAATACGTCGGGTTAGTGAATTCTGCAGATACAGATTTTGCACTTCAGCCAGTGACGTCTGCATAGCTGGGGTTAAATGGCAGATCGTCTCTCTATTAATTAGTTCAAAACCAAAGAGTCGGAAGCTTAGGACCTCACACTATTTTGTCTAACTTCTGAAAATTATTCACTCTTCGACGCACGGAACAAATTCGATGGAATCATGAAATAATAAGGTTCTCCTAATTTGACCGCATTGAGTTGTTGACTGTTCGGCCTATTTCGACTTCCTCTTCTTCCCGTCTCCCCTCTCTTGCATAATTCTGGAATTATCTACAGAGTCTTCAAAATTTGCGCTGCCCCATCTGTGTCGATCTCCAAAATAAATCTTTTTCTGAAAATATTTGTAATAACAAAAGCAACTGTGGAGCAATTGTCTTGCAAGATGCTCGCACAAAAAAGTGCTTGATTTCATAATCGCGAGATCTGTGGATCCAATTTCTCTTATGTTACCTTTTTGTATTCCCGTAATTATAACAGCAGATATACGATGAATGAAAACCAAGTTTGTTTTTCAATATAAACACTTAAAAAACAATGCACGTGAGCACTATGGGACTTAACTTCTCAGGTCATCAGTCCCCTAGAACTTAGAACTACTTAAACCTAACTAACCGAAGGACATCACACACATCCATGCCCGAGGCAGGATTCGAAACTGCGACCGTAGCGGTCGCCCGGTTCCAGACTGTAGTGCCTAGAACCGCTCGGCCACGCCTGCCGGTAAAAATTTGGTTTCCATTACATGTGATATATGTCACAATAATTATAGTTTTCAATATTTAAACGATCACTTATCATCCTGATTACTGCAGCGTTCCACACATTATAGTTGCCCGCGAAAGGCAAAGGTCCCCAGTTCGAGTTTTGGTCCGGCACACATTTTTAATCTGCCAAGAAGTTTCGCATAAGCGTACTATCCGCTGCAAAGTGAAAATTTGATTTAGGAAAGGTGGCCAAGCCATGTCTCCGCAATATTCTTTCTTCCAGGAGTGCAAGTTCTGCAAAGCTTCTACGAGAAATTCTGCGAGGTTTGGAAGGTAGGAGATGAGGTACTGGTGGAACTGAAGCTGTGAGGACGAGTCGTGAGTCGTGCTTGGGTAGCTCAGATGGTAGAGCACTTGCCCGTGAAAGGCTAAGATCCCAAGTTCGAGCCTCGGTCTAGCACAATGATTTATTCTGGCAGGAAGTTTCATGTCAGGGCACACTCTGCTGCGGAGTGAAAATTTAAGTCAGGGAACTCTTTCCTTTGATCATGATGAAGAACGTTGTACTAAGTGAAACCTGGTTGCTAGGTAACCAGAGCGCGCACAGCATAAGTTTAAGGTTGTGGATGGGGCCGTAAACAGTTACTGTAGGTTGCACAATCAAACACAAAACTTTATTTTCTAAGAATCACTTATTTACACATTGGCTTAAAAGATCACAATCAAACAAAACGGCAGAAGGCCTAGTTAAAGAAAACTTGAAATGCTTTTCGGGCTGAAGGCACCAAAACCACTGCAAACACGACAGTGGCTGAAGGCCTATGTTAGAAATCAAAAGGAATTAAAAATAGAAGGTAAACCATGCAATGAAAACAATTAGCGGCTGAAAGTCCACACTCCACGTCTGTAGGACAACTATAATTAATGCACATTAATAAACAATATTTCTAACCACGAAATTTCCTTTTGAACTTACAACAGAACGGCCGGAGCCTGATTAAGGAAATATTAACTTATCGCACGGCTCAAGACCACAAACAAATTTGAAACAACGGCTGAAGGCCTGGACAACAAGTCAGATAACTAATTTTGAATTATTAAAAAAATTACTTGATAGGATACTCACGGCTGAAGGCCTTATTAAGGGGTTCAAGCAAATCCGTGGCTGAAGGCCACACATAACACACGGAATAACTAATGGCTTAGGGCCTGGATTACAAACAATTTCACATAGAAGAAATTTTAAGAATTTTTTTTTTATTAATCAGCGTTCAAAATTTTAATTTAACAAGGCTGAAGGCCTTTCTGTAGAATTTAAAAAACTGAATTAATACACGGCGGAAGGCCAAGCACAATACTTCAACTAAAATGAAAATCACGATTTAAAACCAAAAGAACAAGTGGTGCTCAGTAGTGTTACAAGGGTCAGCCTGGGAAGGTAGCTCTAACGTAAGGTGAGGTGAGACAGGCAGCCAAGAGCTGAAGTTAGGTAATCGGATGGCAACCCAAACTAGGGACGGCCCAAGGACCGATCAAGAACTTGACCAATTTCCTTCCATCCTAACAACGGCACGACGATGGAGAATATCGGCCGAGGACGAGAATACGAACAGCACTACGCCTCCAGAAATTGGCGTCTAAAAACAGCCAGGGGAATAATAACTAGGCCTTCTGCCGTTTTGTTTAGTTGTAATCTTTTAAGCTAATGCGTAAATAAGCAAAAATGAATGAAACTACTTAAAAGGCTGTCGAACTACACGCCGTGCTGGACAGCAACAACACGACGAGCAAAAGGCACACTGCCTACAAAATCCGTTAACGACCGGGGCAGGTAACTGGAGCTTTAACGGTCACAGGGCAGAAAATACCGCTGGTGCACTTCACTGATAAGTAACAGTCAATTTAATAATTAATCAAAACATAGGAAGACGGGGCTGCTAGATTTCGCCGACTCCAACACTCCATACGATGCTGCTAGCCCGAACGGCCAATGGAGCAACAACCCGCAAATGAACGAAAAGATGTCACAATAGTTGAGGTTTCATAATAGATTAACTGATCACTCAGCTTCAGCGTCCAGGTTCGGTGGGCAACGAACTTGTCGCTCTCCCAGCTAGCGGCTCACGATCCGACAGCGCGTGCACACCGCGCCGCGGAGACTTGCTTGCTGCTCCGTCCCACCCGACCGATTCAATCCAGCACGCAGGCAGCATTATAATAACTGCTCAGTGAAAACCACACAAGCCACACACGGTTCCGCGAAACACTCCCACAAACAACTCGAACAATACTAAAACCATTCACTGTGGAACAACTAGGAGGAATCACGAGTCGACACACACAGAGAACCCGGAAGTGGTCGGCGACCAATACACGTCGTTCAATGAGACGAAAGACCGAACGACCAACCAAGGTCGCCCCCACTCAAGTCATGTGTGTCGGGAATGGTCGCGTGAGTCATGGGTGTCTGGACCTCACTGCTGCTCTGTCCCGACTACCTTCGAACGCACGACGACCCGGATTCACTGGCTCGGACCCAACCATGCAGAGGGAACACTTGCCCATTCGCCATCCGCCATCTCTGCACAAGAAGGAACCAACCCAAGTCCCGCGAGGTGCCCAGAAGCGATCGGAAGATCAAATACACGACGCCCGATGAGACGACCGACCGAACGACCGACGCCGCTCAAGTCTCCTTCCGCCGGACAGTGCATCACTGCATGTGTGTCCCCAGCGGTCGGGAGAATACTGGCTGTCCAGACCTCACTGGAGCTCCATCCCGACTGAACTCACCGCACACCACGTCCCGGAAACTACTAGCGATCGCTTCAAAGATGGTACGACAATGCTCCTATCGATAGCACTGCAGGTCAGCAACTTAGTGACGCCAGTAAATCGAATAAGAAACGGGACGGCGGTACCGCAAAGACAAGATGTAACGTAATAAACGGCACGAACACGAGTCGCGCACGACTCAGTGAGTACAAAATAACAACAATAATTACATAGATCTTTGTGTTTGTAAACAATTCTTTCATCAAAGCAAATTGCTTTGGTCGCATAAAAGCGCAGAAAGTACACGGTCAAATAATTTTTATTTCTTATAAAACGCAATTTATATTCTGTAAGGACATGAAACACACAATGGACGAACACAGAACAACTTGTGGTTCTAATTATATGCAAAACAAAAAAGAAACAGAACTTGTCGACTCCCAGTTTCTCTCCTCACACATTCATTTATGATACTTCTCTAAAAATAGTACCAATACTTCTGTTTATTCTCGCACTTACTACGTCATTTATTTACTGTACCAAAACTACCAAACTGCAGTTTTTGTAGATCGTAACTCTATGCACAATGTGTGGATATCAAGTAGCGGGGACGTACGAAGCTGTATGTAAATTAAAGGTGTCGGCGGGGGCACTGATTGACTGACGGTGTCAATGCATCCTCCGCTGCTACTGAACGACAACTGTAAATCAAGAGCGCTCGGAAAATCCACAGTAAATGGAAATGCCGTGTGGCTAGGGCCCCTCGTCGGATAGACCGTTTGCCTGGTGCAAGCCTTCCGAGTCGACGCCACTTCGGCGACTTGCGTGTCAATGGGGATGAAATGATGATGATAAGGACAACTCAACACCCAGTCCCTCAGCGGAGAAGATCTACGACCCAGCCGGTAATGGAACTCGGGTGATTAGGTATGACTTTCCGTCGCGCTGACCGCTCAGCTATCAGGGGCGGACAATCCACAATAAAAAACTGCTTAGCCGGAAGTTCCGCGGTAGATGTTCAGCGGTACCTGCGACCCATACAAAAGGAAACATGAATTGTTTATCGGTCTGTGTTCTGCTTTTCCTTCCTGTAAAGGCGGTCGGAAAGAATTTACTCCTTGCAACGTCCGTCATGGGTTTTTTGCTGCCTACGTTGCAGTTGCCTCGGAAGATGTGGAGAGAAAAGCTGAGAGACCACGATCTCAAAGACAAGTACACCAGAGTAAGAAAGGAAACAGCTACTATACTAAGGTAGGAGACACGGAAGTATTACAAGGAACTAATAAAAGATGCAGAAGGGATTTTATTCATCACAGGACAAGACAGATGTACCAAAAAGTAAAGAAAGCAACACAAAAATATAAAAAGGAAGAAACATTTATTAAAGACACCCAGGGAAAAATCCTCACCAGTGATGCTGAAGTAGAACAACGTAGTGCAGACTACTTCGCTGATTTACTAAACTGCGCAAACCCCACTGAACCTCTTTCACGTGACGTGCCAGACACAGTAGACATCAAAGTAGAGCCACCCAGTGAAGAAAAAATACAGAGAATAATTAAAAATTTTAAAAATACTAAAGCTTTAGGTGAAGATAAAATTGTGGGTGAACTAATAAAGAACTGAAGGCCAGAATTTTGACATGGAATGTGTGAGAACATGAGAAAATGCCTAAAGACTGGAGAGTGGCCATAATATACACCATTTTAAAAAATAATGACCCTCTGGATTGTGATAATTATAGAGGAATTTCACTCTTTAATGTAACCTACAAAATCCTATCACTGTGTATATTCAAGAGCGTGCTACCACTAGCTGAAGAAGTTATAGATGACTATCAATGCGGTTTTAAGATAGACAGATCAACCAATGATCACCTCTTTACACTCCGACAGGTAACTGAGAAAGCATGGGAACATAACGTGATATCCACATGGTATTTCTTGACTTCAAAAACGCTTACAGCATACACAGCAGCACAACAACCAGGGTTCTCAAAGAGTTTAAATTTCCTGGAAAGTTAGCATGTCTGGTACAGACGTACTTGGAGGAAACCTATTGCAAAGTATAGACCAACACATGAGTGTCAAAGGAGTTTGAAGTCAGAACGGGCCTTAGACAAGGAGATGCTTTATCTGCAATACTTTTCAATCTGGTTTTAGAAAAGGTGGATGGAGAACACCAAAAAGTAAACCCAGTAGGAGTAGATATGGGTAGGAGTAAAATAACTCGTCTTGCTTATGCAAACGATATTCTCCTAATAAGTGGAAACAAAGAAGAACTACAACTAATGACAAGTTCCTACAGAAACATTGCAAAGAAAGCAGGATTAGAAGTTGATCAGAAGAAAACAGAGTGCATGGTCGTGATCAAGGCACCCAACGATTATAGTCCACTGACAACTGATGACCTCACTTTTAAAGCAGTAGACACCTTCAAATATTTGGGAAGCATCATCAATGAACAGAATAAAATGGAATTTGAAATTAAAGCGAGGATAGCAGCAGCGAATAAAGCTTATTTTGGTCTAAGTGATCTGTTAGCCATTATAGCTGTTTCCAAAACTTCAAAGTTAGGCTATATCAGAGTGTAACTCTACCGGTAGTTCTGTATGGGTCAGAAAGCTTCATATTTGGATAAGACGAACAAAAATTATTATTTTTTGAAAGGAAAATACCAAAGAAAATTTCTGGGCCCAAGAGAGACACAGAAACACAGGAGTGGAGAATACTTAAAAACCACAAACCACAATCAACAGGATATTAGTCAAAGGGTGAAGAGGAGGAGACTAATGTGGGCAGAACATCTAATTAGAACGGAGGAGAAACGACCTAAAGTAGCATTCTCTAGATCCATAGGGGGCAGAAGGAAGCGAGGAAGGCAACGTACAAGATCGCCGAGGACGCGGTGGCAAAGGCCTGAGTAAAGGAGAATGGACTACAAAAGCCAGGAATAGAGAGCACTGGAAGAGGAATGTAGATAACGCGTATGGTTTCCAAGGCTCAAGCGCAGATAAGTAGAAGAAGACATTGCAGAATTCACTGACTTTGTCTACTTCGTGATCGTCGATTATGATGTTAAGCTTCTCGCTGTTCTCAATTCTGCTACTTATTGTTACTTTCGTCTTTCTTCGATTTACTCTCTACCCATATACAGTACTCTCTAGACTACTCATTTCACTCAACACATCCTGTACTTACTCTTCACTTTCACTGAGGATAGCAACGTCCACAGCTCATCCTACCATGCCGCGCGGGATTAGCCGAGCGGACTAAGGCGCTGCAGTCATGGACTGTGCGGCTGATCCTGGCGGAGGTTCGAGTCCTCCCTCGGGCATGGGTGTGTGTGTTTGTCCTTAGGATAATTTAGGTTAAATAGTATGTAAGCTTAGGTACTGATGACCTTAGCAGTTAAGTCCAGTTAAGTCCCATAAGATTTCACACACACTTTTTCCATCCTTAGTTTAAATACGACGCTGAACCTTTCTTTTATTTCAGTTATTGATTCTTCGATGTATAGATTGCAAGGTAGGAGCGAAAGACTACATGTCTGCCTTCCGCCATTTCTGATCGGAGCACTTCGTTCTAGGTCTTCCAGTTTTGTTGTTCCCTCTTGGTTTTGTACGTAATGTATATTACCCGTCTTTCCCTGTAGCTTACCACTATTTTTCTCATGATTGCAAACATGTTGCACCATTTTACAATGATGAACGCATTTGTAGTTAGACAAGTCCAGTAAATGCGTCTCGACGATTCTTCAGTCTTGCTTCCATTATCAATCGCAACGTCAGAACTGCCTCTCTGATGGCTTTACCTTTCTTGAAGCCAAACTAATCGTCATCTAAAAGATCGTTAAATTTCTTTTCCATTCTTCTTTCCAGACAGCAGCTTAAATGCATGAGCTGTTAACCAGACTGCGCAATAATCCTCGTATTTGTCTTTTCTGTCTTCGGAATTTTGTGGATATAGTGTGCCCAAAAATCTGATAGCATATAGCCATTCTCATACATTCTACACGACAAAGTGAGTAGTCGTTTTGTTGGCACTTACTCCAATGATTTCAGAAATTCCGATTGAGTCTTATCTACCCCTATTGACTTAGTTGATCTTACGTCTTCCAAAGCTGTTTTAAATTCTGATTCTAATACTGGATCACGCATCTATTCTATTTCGACTCCTGTTTCTTCTTGTATCACGTCATGATGAAAGTCTTCCCCCCTCGTAGTCCTCTCCACTGCACTCCTTCCACCAATCCGCTCTCTCCCCAGCATTTAATTATTTCTTTCCTCTGCGACTCTTATTAATCCACTACTTAATGGACTCCACTTTACATCAGTGTCTAATTCTTTAACCTTTCTCTCTCTCTCTCTCTCTCTCTCTCTCTCTCATTGTATTCCGTGTAATCCTTCGCAGAACTTTCATTTCAGTGGTTTCCAAGTCTTCTTTGTTTTTCTATCCTCCTGTCTTGTCTCAGCTGTGTATGTCATAATTGGTCTCACTTTTGTTTGTATTTTCTTGCCTTTGAATCTTTTCTGATTTGTTTGTTGTATCTTTTAACCACCCCCCCCCCCTCCGTTTGATTTCGTTAGTTGTTCTCCTTAACTTCCTTTCCGGCATTTCCACTGCTGTAAAATTCAATACCATGATATTTAAATGGCGTTACCTGTTAAATATTTCAATCTTCTTCCAGTTTTCTTATAACTGATTCCACAGATGTGGTCATACATTTGTTTTTTTTTTGCGTAAATATGACGATATTTAGGTTTTTAGCTGTCACTCTAAATATACGTGAAAGTTTCTGCAGGTTTTCTTCACTGCTTGCAGTAGAACTGCGTCGTCAGCTTACCAAAGGATTTTTACTTCTTCGACCCTCATTTTATAACCACTACCAGACAATACCCTATCACCACGATCATGACGATATCACAGCTGGCTCAGAAAGTCACCTATTTCTAATACCATTGTCAATTTCTATAGAGCTAGTTAACCTGGAAACACTTTTCGTCTGTATGTTGCTTTTGCAATAAATACCTTCCATTGTTTATATTAATTTGCAATGAATGCCTCAATTGTAGAGGTAGTTACGGCATCTGTTGACTGAATCCTATTGAAAGCCTTCTATAAATCAATAAAACAAAGATAAGCTGGTCTGTTATATCGAATGAAGTTCTCTACAACCTGAGAATGAATACTGATTCTGTGCATGATCCACTGAACTTAAAACCATACTTCAGCAAGGTGTATAAATTTTTTTGTTTTACTTACTGTAATTTTTGTTATGAGTGAACGACCAAACTCAGTATTTTATACCTGTGTAATTGGTCGGGTCCTTCCTACCTTCTTTCTTCTACATGAAAATGATGATACTAATAGTCCATTCATTTCCAATTTTGTTACCAGTTATAGCACTGTTAACTAACTTCGTAAACTGATCAGTTAGTGGATACCCTCCACACTTCAGTAACTCAATGGGGATCTTAGCTTTCCCTAAGACTTCCCATTTTGTAACAGACTTACAGCATCTTTTCTCTTTGCATGTGAAATAGTTACATCATCGTTTACTTGTAAGCTGATCTCTTATTTTGTTTTCTGGTAATTTTTTACCTTTATGCAACTCTGTTAAGTATTTAAACGTGGTTCCTCATTTCTGTATTCACTATTTAAATTTCATTCTTCAAATTTGTTTCTGCAGTCCATAGAAGTAATTGTCTAAATTTTTGGAAAAGATTTCCCACTGTTACCATTTAAAGCGACTCACTAATGATAGTGTCTCATTACGAGATTTTTTGAAATCTTCAGAAGAATCGTGCGTTTTGAGTATTTTATATTTCGATAACCACACATCTTCTTTCCCACATTTCTTTAACCTCTTTGAGAAGCCATGATGTTCTTTTTGCTTTTCTCCCTTGCTTTACAACTAGTGTACCTTTCTTCTTGAGCTGATACTTCAATACATTGTTTATTTTCACCAATCCGTGTTCCACGTTAGCCTCTACATTAACTGGTTTCCGTTATATTTCCCTGATAATCCTTCTTAATATAGAATTTTTGTAGACTAATTCCATAATGGCTCTATATTAAATTTTTTTTCTTTTAAGACTGGCTCTGTCAATATTGTTCCTTTCCACATGCAGTCTGGTTTTTTTGCCACGTACAGGTTGTGATCACTTCCTACATTGACCGAGTTTAAACCTCTAACATCTTACACTGACTGAGGATGGATGTTCCTTTTTGTTACAATGTAATATGTTGCAGATACTTACTACTGACGGCAAAAATGCAGTTTTTCAACCTATAAAAAGAAAGGAGATACGTACCACGGTCGAGAAACCTACAACAGCGAGAAATTGGGGGATCATTCTAGCGAAGGTATAGGCCTGAAATGGGGACATTTAATGACATAAGCGATTTTGACATAGGACAGATCGTTTTTCGTAAATATCCCTTTGATTACCAACGGGACGAATGTGTCCCAGGATAGGTTACCAGACAATCAAATGGAAGTTATTGCAAGTTATTGCTGTACGTCAGTGCCTTACGTTAAAGCGAAGCCCAATGGTTAGCAGTATTATTATAATTATTCAGAGTACACATGTAGCTTATGCTGTCCTCAAGCATCATTGATCAACCTCATCACAGTTATGTCGAATCGTATTAGTCCGCATTTGCGGATAGGCAACCCATTTAACAGACTCGCAAAGCGGGTAGCCTAAGCGCCCTCCCGGACACATCGCGTCAGCGACTTGTAGCGATGAACAGATATTTGCCACCTCACAAACGAATCACCTATTTAGCACTTGTAGTTCGAGTGACAAGTTTGCAGAAATGCATCCACTGATCTGCATCTGTTTTCAGAATGTCTTCTAGGTCTTGTGCAGTCGTCTTCTGAAACCCTGGAGGTACTTATCAATATATCTGTATGTCCTACTCCCTAACCCCTCACCTCCTTGGAATACGAAACAACACCAAATTTTCTTTTCATGTTGTTACTTCTGTCTAAAACGTATGTAATGTACTGAGATACAACACAAGCGTTAATTGATACTAGAAGTACCGTGGACGTCCGTCCGCAGCAGGAACATAGCTGGGCGCAAACCAGTCACGCTGCCCGCAACGCGATGATCACACGTCCCCTCCTCCCCCCCCCCCCCGCCCACCCCACCAAGTAGCGAGTAGGAGTGCTGCCAGGGAGACAGACGCACGGTTAGGTAGCGGTGTATGAGCAGGAGTTGTCAGTTGCAAGTTGTACTTCAGTCCGACTCTTACTGGAGAATTCCTGCAGAATGGTCGTCGTATCTTCAAGTATTCAAGGCGTCGACTGAGATGGAAAATGTGTCCGACTGATGGTGGTTAGTCTTTAGCACACTGGCAGACAGCCTGCAGACAACCTTCTAATTAGGTCAACCAAAGCTATCTCGGATATTAGTATACCTCTTCATCTTTATTTAGTCCTTTGTTATTGGATCACTACCTGTGTCGTGGCACTCAAAGTTACATCTTCTGGTTAAAACCTGTACAGCTTTTAAGACTTATTCCGTGAACATTTCTGGCAGATACGTTTCGTTGCCGTAATACCTACACATGATGTTCCTCTTTTACCTCATTACACGCTCAGGCGTTAGCATAACATTCGGGCGTCACTAACGAAAAGATATGTAAACTGTCATTATTATATTCTACAGATTTTAACTCTGCAGACTGTTTTACATAAATGGTTTTGTACTTTTTAACTCATCATTCATTGTCCTCATTCACCGTTTGTGTATCCCCAAAAGCGTATGCTCGAGCCGTCTACAGGCAAGCTGTTTACTTTCCTGGCGTCAGTATGACAGAGCACGCGACCGCGTCCCCTGTCAGCGATTGCGTATAGACTGGAGAAGCGGTAAGTGCGGATTCCAGGTTCTGCTTTTCCTTCAATAGCCATTTACTTGCTGGTTTTGGTATCCACCATTTAGTGGCAACCACTTCTTGGTTTTTCACTCTCACCCACAATTAGGTCTCATTAGTTTTTAGTTTATTTTTACCTTACCATTGGATCACTATGGTATGTTTTGTGTAGGACCCGTCCACTATATTGGTATCAGGTGGTTTTATTCTATGACATACCGCCTCTAAACGGTGTTTTGTTCTGAAGGGTAACGAATGTTGGTTTCAAAGTTCCGAGCTTTTGAGCTCTAATGTTGTACTTATGTGAATACTAACATTTTTTTTTTCTTCTTCGCTATCGAGTTAAGCCTCTGTGGACTGCACGGTAGCAATCAATTTCATTTTAGTGTCCAGGTCTTGTCCCATCTTTGAAATCCTGCCAGTATCTTCTGAGCCCACCTAGAAGTTCCTGTTTATGCTCTTCGGGCACAGAGTCCTCTCCGTCTTTTGGACGTTGATGCCATTTTAAAACTTTGGTAGTGGTTTATCAGTCTTCTAAATTTGTTCTTGTCAGGAATTTCTCTCATTGAGATAACAATCTGCCTAAGATCTTTTTCGCTCTGACCGAGCGTTTCTAGGCGCTTCAGTCCGGAACCGCGAGGGTGCTACGGTTGCTGGTTTGAATCCTGCCTCGGGCATGGATGTGTATATGTCCTTAGGTTAGTTAGGTTTAAGTAGTTCTAAGTCTAGGGGACTGAAGATGTTAAGTCCCATAGTGCTTAGAGCTATTTGAACCTAAGACCTTTTTCACATTCTTCGAACAATCTCGGCCATATTTCTTTTGTTAGTCGGTTACCATCCATCATCATGAGATGATTATAAAATAGCAATCATATCTTCTTAACGGATACTGTAGTAGATACTGCCTGGCTGTACAAGTCCTCATTTGCTCTCATGTGCCATTGTCCATCAACTCATCTATTACCTGGAAATTTTCTTAATATCCTACACTCTCGCATTTTCTGTCACTCTTCTTGACCTTGTCTACTCATCGTCAAAATTTCGGACGAATATAACCCATCAGGTTTTACAGCTGTATTATAATGTCGGAACTGGGCCTCTATACTTATAGACTTTTTGTTATAAGCATTCTTTGACAATTGGTATGCCTGGTTTAACTTCCTCAGCCTGACATTAATTGCTTCTTCATCTAATTAATTCTCCTGGATGACTTCACCGAGATACCTGAAATTCATTACTCTTCAGATTTTCCCCAGTTTGGTGATCATTCATTCAGGTCTGTCACAGATGTTCGTCGTACATTTTGTCTTTTGAATAGATATCTGGAGTCCAACATTTTCACCAATTTCTGACAGCCTATTGATCTTGCTGACTGCTGACTCCAAGTTGTTAGCAAAAATTGCCCGGTTATCCGCCAGGGCTAGGTAGCCAATGCACACCCCCTTGTTCTGAGGACCAAGTGTGAACCGCTCTTCATTTGTTTCTCCTTGCGCTAACAACATTGTACACTCTCGAATGACCTTTTCCAAGACGCAGTTGAAAAGGAACGGGGATAGTCCATCTTCTTGACTTACGCCCGTTCTGATTGTAAAGGTTTCTGACATTTCACCCATAAATGTTATTTTTGACACTGCGTTAGTGAGAGTTTGTTTGATCAGCTTTCTTGATGTATCATCCATCCCAAACTCTTCCAAGATATTCATTAATGCCTCTCGTTCGATGAAGTCATATGCCTTCTGAAAATCAACCAATACCTGATGATGTTCTTCAGGTTAAAGAGCTGTTCTGGGCAAGAACGGCCCTTTCAGAAACCAGCTTCATATTCCCCAATCGGATTGTCAAGATGATTTCCGTTATTTTCTGCATTGCTTTGGATAGAATCTTATACGGAACAGATACTTAAATGCCCCTATAGTGCTTCACATTCCTTTTATCACCTTTTTTGTGTAGAGGATGGATTCAATTGCTACCATTCTAGTTCTCTAGATCTCCTCAAAAAGTTGAGCTAGTACATCTAGAGTTTCATTATTTGCCAGCGTCCGTAGTTCCGCTACTATTGAATCCTCTCCAGCTCGCCTATCATTCTTAAGGTTGCTGACAATCTCTCTGATATCCTCTTTACATTTTAACATTCTCGTGTAAAAGTTTTTAATAGTTTTAAA
Source organism: Schistocerca cancellata (assembly GCF_023864275.1). NCBI lineage: Eukaryota > Metazoa > Arthropoda > Insecta > Orthoptera > Acrididae > Schistocerca > Schistocerca cancellata. The sequence goes on from NC_064630.1 coordinate 711,867,491, forward strand.
AGAATTAAAATCGTAGAATAATTTATCATATCAGTGTATATCTCATGGTGCTATTCCCTCTGGCAACGGCCTTGCCGCAGTGGCTACACCGGATCCCGTCCGATCACAGAAGTTAAGCGCTGTCGGGAGTGACCGGCACTTGAATGGCGACCATCCGGGCCGTAATGAGGTGTCGCCATTTTTCTGGGTGCACTCAGTCTCGTGATGCCAACTGAGGGGCTACTCGAGCGAATAGTAGCGGCTCCGGTCAAAGAAAACCCTCATAACGACCGGGAGAGCGGTGTGCTGACCACACGCCCCTCCTGTTCGCAACCTCAGCTGAGGATGACACGGCAATCACATGGTCCCGATGGGCCACTTGTGGCCTGAAGACGGAGTGCTATTCCATCTGTTTATACAGATGTCAACCTGGAAATGTGTCTGTTAGGGACACGGGACCGCAGTGATTCGTTAATAAAGAAGCAAATGCAGCTGAAGCGGTTTACTAATACCAAAGATGACGGAACGGCCTGTGTAGGGATATAAATGAGTACTTTTAGCTTGGAACTGTTCTTTAAATAGTACGTCAAAAAGATTACTGTTTTTCCGACTTTAGTTCAGAGAAAATTATTTAAATATATGTTCACGGAACTGTACTCAACACAGGTCAGACAGGCTGAACCTGAAGTCTATAATTGCCCTAATCAGCATTACCAAAAGTTGATTAATATACACTACTGGCAATTAAAATTACTACGCCTAGGAGAAAAGCAGATGATAAACGGGTATTCATAGGACAAATATATTATCCTAAAACTTACATGTGATTACATTTTCACGCAGTTTGGGTGCTTAGATTCTGACCAATCAATACCCAGAACAACCACCTCTGGCCGTAATAACGGCCTTGATACGCCTGAGCATTGAGTCAAACAAAGCTTGGATGGCGTGTACAGGTTCAGCTGCCCATGCAGCTTCAACACGATACCACAGTTCATCAAGAGTGTGGCTGGCGTATTGTACGAGCCTGTTGCTCGACCACCATTGACCAGACGTTTTCAATTGGTGAGAGATCTGGAGAATGTGCTGGGCAGGGCAGCAGTCGAACATTTTCTGTATCCAGAAAGGCCTGTAAACGACCTGCAACATGCGGTCGTGCATTATCCTGCTGAAATGTAGGGTTTCGCAGGGATCGAATGAGGGGTAGAGCCACTGGTCGTAACACATCTGAAATGTAACGTCCACTATTGAAAGTGCCGTCAATGCGAACAAGAGATGACCGAGACGCGTAACTAGTGGCACCCCATACCACCACGCCGGGTGATGCTCCAATATGGCGATGACGAATACACACTTCCAATGTGCGTTCACCACGATGTCGCCAAACACGGATGCGACCACCATGATGCTGTAAACACAGTACATGGATTCATCCAAAAAAGAAATGACGTTTTTCCATTCGTGCACCCAGGTTCGAAGTTGAGAACACCATCGCATGAGCTCCTGTCTGTGATGCAGCGTTAAGGATAACCGCAGCCATGGTGTCCGAGCTGATAGTCCATGCTGCTGCAAACGTCGTCGACTTTTCGTGCAGATGGTTTTTGTCTTGCAAACGACCACATCTGTTGACTCAGGGATCGAGACGTGGCTGCACGATCCGTTACAGCCATGCCTGTCATCTCGACTGTTAGTGATACGAGGCCGTTGGGATCCAGCACGGCTTTCCGTATTACCCTCCTGTACCCACCGATTCCATATTCTGCTAACGGTCATTGGATCTCGGGCAACGCGAGAAGCAATGTCGCGATACGATAAACCGCAATCGCGATACGCTACAATCCGACCTTTATCAAAGTCGGAAACGTGATGGTACGCATTTCTCCTCCTTAAACGAGGCATCAAAACAACGTTTCACCGGACAATGCCGGTCAACTGCTGTTTGTGTATGAGAAATCGGTTAGAAACTTTCCTTATGTCATCACGTTGAAGGTGTCGCCACCGGCGCCAAGCTTGTGTGAATGCTCTGAAAAGCTAATCATTTGCATATCACAGTATCTTCTTCCTGTCGGTTAAATTTCGCGTCTGTAGCACGTTATCTTCGTGGTGTAGCAAGCTTAATGACCAGTAGTGTATTTTGCTGTTCACAATTCTGTGTCTTTCATTATATATATGCTGCTCCAGAAATCACACGTGCATTCTACCAGGATATTTTATTAATCTTTTCCAGCGACAGCGAGATTTTCATCAAAGTGGACGCAACCTGCCCCCAACAACATTAAAGAAGATAACAAGAAATTACTGTTTCCGAAATAAAATTGGTACTAAAAAGGTTCACATTTGCCTGCGGAATTGGAATTCCCAGCCATTACCCTCATTCGCCCATTTGCGGAGTTCAGATGCATTAAGAGTACCCGGAGCTTGGGAAGATTCCTCCGCAGCACGCCCTCCTTCCGAGACGCCCGTGACCGGCGGCGGCGGCGTGAATTCGAGGCACAATCTTTGCCCGAAATCGCGCCTGGAGAAGCACGAAAACGAACATTAGGCGCAAGATTGCGCGATATGGAAAGAAAGGGGGAGTGGCCGGGAAATCGCAGCCACTGTGCCGAGACGAGGTCGTTGGCGCGCGCCGCACCACAGCAGCCGCCGCCCCTGCCGCCCGTTCCGACGTTCCGCCGCGCACCAGAAGACTGGCCCGGGCTAATGGACGGCCGGCGCCTGCATAATGCATTGGCCCGCTGTATAATGCAGGCCGGCGCGAGAGCAAGTGCTACTTAGGGCGGCGGCCGCAGCTTAGTAGCCTCGCCGGCCGCATTCGTCTTCAGAGCAGCGAGCGCCACCAGAGGAGCGCCACGTAGCGGTGTGCTGCGAGCAGCAGGTGTTACTCCCTCCCAGGTGCGGCCCCGCAGGCGTTTACTGGAGACACTGCTCGAGCGAACCGCGGGTTGCTGCTAGGGGCACACAGGGAAGGAAGAAAGGAGGAGTTGAAGGCTAAGCCACTCCTGTGACATTTACCGACGTAGCTGAAAGTTGCGACGGAAAATGATGGTGAAGTAGAAGGCGGATAAACTGAGAATTGCCATACTGAGCGTAGACTTTTACAAGTGACGTAATTAACATAACATATACAGGGTGGTCCATTGATAGCCACCGGGCCAAATATCTCACGAAATAAGCATCAAACTAAAAAACTACAAAGAACGAAACTCGTCTGGCTTGGAGGGGAAACCAGATGGCACTATGCTTGGCCCGCTAGATGGCGCTGCCATAGGTCAAACGGATATCAACTGCGTTTTCTTGATAGGAACCCCCATTTTTATTACATATTCGTGTAGTACGTAACGGAATATGGATGTTTTAGTTGGCCCACTTTTTTTCGCTTAGTGATAGATGGCGCTGTAGTAGTCACAAACGTATAAGTACGTGGTATCACGTAACATTCCACCAGTGCGGAAGGTATTTGCTTCATGATACATTACCCGTATTAAAATGGACCGTTTACTAATTGCGGAAAAGGTCGATATCGTGTTGATGTTTGGCTATTGTGATCAAAATGCCCAACGGGAGTGTGCTAAGTTTGCTGCTCGGTACCCATCCAAGTGTCCGGACCGTTCGCCGGATAGTTACGTCCTTTAAGGAAACAGGGACGGTTCAGCCACATGTGAAACGTCAACCACGACCTGCAACAAATGATGATGCCCAAGTAGGTGTTTTAGCTGCTGTCGCGGCTAATCCGCACATCAGTAGCAGACAAATTGCGCGAGAATCGGGAATCTCAAAAACGTCGGTGTTGAGAATGCTACATGGTTTAAATGGCTCTGAGCACTATGGGCCTTAACATCTGTGGTCATCAGTCCCCTAGAACTTAGAACTACTTAAACGTAACTAACCTAAGGACATCACACACATCCATGCCCGAGGCAGGATTCGAACCTGCTACCGTAGTGGTCACGCGGTTCCAGACTGAAGCGCCTATAACCGCACGGCCACACCGGCCGGCAGAATGCTACATCAACATCAATTGCACACGTACCATATTTCTATGCACCAGTAACTGCATGGCGACGACTTTGAACGTCGTGTACAGTTCTCCCACTGGGCACAAAAGAAATTACGGAACGATAACAGGTTTTTTGTACGCGTTCTATATAGCGACGAAGCGTCACACACCAACAGTGGTAACGTAAACCGGCATAATATGCACTATTGGTCAACGGAAAATCCACGATGGCTGCGACAAGTGGAACATCAGCAACGTTGGCAGGTTAATGTATGGTGCGGAATTGTGGGAGGAAGGATAATTGGCCCCCATGTTATCGATGGCAATCTAAATGGTGCAATGTATGCTGATTTCCTACGTAATGTTCTACCGATGTTACTACAAGATGTTTCAGTGCAGACAGAATGGCGTTTTACTTCCAACATGATGAATGTCCGGCACATAGCTCGCGTGTGGTTGAAGCTGTATTGAATGGCATATTTCATGACAGGTGGATTGGCCATCGAAGTACCATACCATGGCCCGTACGTTCACCGGATTTGGCGTCCCCGGATTTCTTTGTGTGGGGTAAGCTGAAAAATATTTGCTATCGTGATCCACCGACAACGCCTGACAACATGCGTCAGCGCATTGTCAATGTATGTGCGAACATCACGGAAGGCGAACTACTCGCTGTTGGGAGGAATGTCGTTACACGTATTACCAAATGTATTGAGGTTCACGGCCATCACTTTGAGCATTTATTGCATTAATGTGGTATTTACAGGTAATCACGCTGTAACAGCATGCGTTCTCAGAAATGATAAGTTCACAAAGCTACATGTATCACATTGAAAACAACCGAAATAAATTGTTCAAACGTACATGCGTTCTGTATTTTAATTTAAAATACCTACTTGTTACCAACTGTTCGTCTAAAATGGTGAACCATATGTTTGTGACTATTACAGCGACGTCTATCACAAAGCGAAAAAAGTGGTCCAACTGAAGCATTCATATTACTTTACGTACTACACGAATGTGTAATAAAAATAGAGATTCCTATTTAAAAAAACGCAGTTGAATATCCGTTTGATCTATGGCAGCGCCAGCCAGCGGGCCAACCATAGGGCCATCTGATTTCCCCTTTCAAGCTAGACAAGTGGATTTCTGTAAAAGACTTGAAAGAAGAATCGAATGGAACCGATGGCGTATCGGAAGAAGTTATAAGATGAACAGCAACAAAAGTAAAACAATGGTAACGGAATGTAGCAGCATTAAATCTGATGCTGAAGGAAGTGAAAGACGGCAGTCGATACAGATTTCTTGTGATTTTGTAGTAATGTAATTTTTCACTGTGTCTGTTCTCTGCCTGTTTCCTCATATTATTATCAAGCCTTTGGGGGTGGGGGGATGATCACGTTGGAAACTGAAGTGACTGATTTTTATATTAATTTTTCGCACGCTTGCTGTTCAACACCGGTGTCCCTTTTGAGCAAAGGAACAAGGCGCTGTTCCTCCTGTGTACCGATTGGAGGAGGTGATTTCTACGATTGGAAAACTCCTCTTGTCTATTGTTGAGCTTGTCCCCTCCAAATTTCTTTCTTTCTCTGGCCACGAAGGTGAGGCAGAGAAAATTTTCTGCAGGGTTCGATTGTCGCTGTTGTAGACTATCATCAGTATGACGTGCCGCTTCTGTGAGCACTTCGAAGATGAATTTGGATGGAGTTATTTTAATTTTTCGTGCTACATGGTTTTAAGCCATTTGTCAGTACTACTGTAGAGTTCTCGCGATTGGTATCTTTGACGTCATTTAACTAGGTTCAGATAGTGCCGGCTTGTTTATCCGGTCACGAGTCACCACAGACAAAGTGACCAAGGTTAAGCTTCGTCCTTTTATTCGCTTTGAATGAGTTGCAAGCTAGTTTTGAAGAGTCAGCCTTCACAAGAAAATAGTGATTTTTATCCTTTGTTTCTCTTTCGATAAATACCTTTGTGTCTGAGCGCTAAGCGACCATGTTGTATTATTTAATTAATCTAATACACACGGAATACTGATGCTTAATATTATGACAAACAGACAATGACGGAACCATAGTGTTACGATTTTATACGCGTTAAATGGTTCAATTGGCTCTAGCGACTATGTGACTTAACATCTGAGGTCATCTGAACTCTAGACTTAAAACTACTTAAACCTAACAAGCGTAAGGACATCACACACATCCATACCCGAGGCAGGATTCGAACCTGCGACCATAGCAGCCGCGTGGTTCCCGACTGAAGCGCCTAGAACCGCTCGGCCACAGCGGACGGCTATACACGTTAAATGTTTCCTGAAGGTGAGGATCATTCTCCAGTTTGCCAATAAATGGCAGGTTGGATTCAACTTGGTTCATCTATGTGCATACCAGCACGCTTTTACACCTCACCACCATGAAAGAGAAAGATATTACAAAGTTTTCAATAAATTTCATTCCCTGACAGGCCGATCTGAAGCGTTCTGTAATTTGATGCTGGAGAATAATTCTGAAGATTAGATGGATGGTAACTAATGAGGAGGTTCTGAATCGAATTTGACAGACAATAAATTTTGTACAACTTCTCTAAAAGAAGGGATCGATTGGTAGCACACAATCTGTGGCGTGAACAACTTGTCAGTTTTTTGATGGCGTATGGTATGGGGAAATGTACAATTGTCGTGAGAGACGAATGGGTGAATACAGTATGCAACTTCAAATGGTTTACGTACTTTCTAGTAGTTATACCGAGATAAGGAAGTGGCACAGAAGATACATAGTAGCCTGGAGATCTGCAGCACACTGAAGATACAATACAAAAAACAACAACAACGGGGAATGTTACGATCAGTAACGGAGTGTACGATGTTATGAAATGTTCTGGCTGATAAAAACTGTGTACCGTAGGGTAAAGACGTGAGGTCTCATAATTCAGCTGGTAGGAGCATTGGCCGTCATAGGCAACATTCCAGCTTCGAGCTCCAGTCTTACACCCAGGTTTACTCTAGAAGGAATATATTCCACTGCCGGGTGACATATTCAGTCCGATAATAATGACCTGCTATCCGACTAAGCCTTTTGTCCGCAACATCTCTACTTCCTGGAGCACACAGTCCAGCAACTTATACAAACTAGCTTCTGTGAAGTTTGGAAGGTAGGAGCGACGTACTGGCAGAAGTAGACCTGTTTGGGAAGTTTGTTACGCATGCCTCAATAGCTCAAATGGTAGTACATTAGGCTACCTGCAAAAGTCAAGGTTTCGAGTTCGCTCCCCAATTTCTCCACAGAAAGCTGCATGACTCCCATATCTTTGACAATGATTTAAAATGTCAAATGGGTAGACACTTCCTTTGACCAAATTTCGTGCATCTGTTGAGCTACAACTGCAAGGTAATCAATAAAAGATACATTAACTAGAAGAATAAAATAGTCAGCAAAATCTTCTCGGTTTAGAAGCCACGTCGCTTGCATAGTACATTCGAACTTTCAATAGCTGTATTAGCTACCGTCATCGGAAATTAAAATCAGCGAGGGTCTTCTGCTTATATAGATACAATGGCAGAGTCTGCAAACCTCCAGAGAAGGCATGAGTAACGGATAAGCGGAAGGCAAGTGAGGCGACTCAATAGCAGCAGCGACTGGTAAGGCAGGACGCGTGCTGTAGAGACATGGACTGAGACCAGTGCGCCTTCCCGCCTTCAAGATAAGAGACACTGTATGTTAGGCCTCTTTGAAGACAACATATGAATATTCAGTGCCTGGAGAGCATTTTGTCCCCTGTGAATGTGGTGGCATTATACAGGTCAAACTATTCGCACTATTGATGAGCGTTGTGCAGAGCATTCACGATATCTTATATAAAGGATACTGGAGACGTCGGTTGTGACTGAAATTGCCTAAATCACGAGAGTTTCGGTTCCAACAGCACCACATTGGTATCTGTTATAAATGAAGCGGCGTGAATTAGACTAAACAGCAACAGGTTTAATAGATTCGAGGAGGAGAGGGGGTTTTGGATGCTGAACAAAAGCGACAGTTTCAAACGTTTTGCTGGCCCGTCGCATCATCTCACGTCATTCGGTCACGCCATGGGACGGCGGTGCCCTGAGCTGTCACACTTGCCTTCCGCGAATGCGTCACTCCAGCCATCTCCGCAAGGAATGAAATACATTCGCAGCTGCGAATAAGGATTACCATCAGCTGTTTAATGGACTGGTATCCGCACCTGGGAACATCAATATATTAACAACACTGAGTCTACAGCCTGCTGTCGTACATCCATTATGTATATTCCAGTACTTGGGAAACATTTTAACTGTAAGTCGCTTGTTCGGTGTCGGCAGGCCTGAGTTGTTCAGAAGGACGATGAAATAACCTTCCGGCCATACATGAATGTCCGAATGAACTTTGCATCGTACTTCTGAACAACACAACTGCATGTATCTCGGAAGGAACAACATAGGCACTGCAATATCGTGCCCTCTGGAAGATTACAGACGCTGCCATTGCACCTGTATCAGCAAAATGCATTGGCCTCGTAGTCACTGATTTTAGCTCTTGGAAATGACGGAGACAGCTACCGAAGGCTGAAGTATTTTATGTGAAGAGACGCGTTGAGGACGTAACGCTCAATGGGCGACTGTTAGAAAAAATGCGAAGGAAGCAATCACGGTTTTTCAGCTCTTCACCATATTTAGAACTTTGCGGTGACAAGGAGGAAATTCCTCGCTTTGATGGAGTCAAACATCTCATTCGAAATGTTGCAGTGTACAGAACTTTGAAGTGGAGTAGTCAAGTCACAGACATCGTCCCAACAGACGGGGTACGAGCTTGAAGTTAATTCCACAAACATACTTAATTCTATAATTCTATATATATAATATATAATATATATATAACATATATATAATACATAATTCTATACTTCTATAGCTTTGAGGGATGAAATAGTGAAGGCAGCAGAGGATCAAGTAGGCAAAAAGACGAGGGCTAGTAGAAATCCTTGGGTAACAGAAGAAATATTAAATTTAATTGATGAAAGGAGAAAATATAAAAATGCAGTAAATGAAGCAGGCAAAAAGGAATACAAACGTCTCAAAAATGAGATTGACAGAAAGTGCAAAATTGCTAAGCAGAGATGGCTAGAGGACAAATGTAAGGATGTAGAGGCTTATCTCACTAGGGGTAAGATAGATACTGCCTACAGGAAAATTAAAGAGACCTTTGGATGAAAGAGAACCACTTGTTTGAATATCAAGAGCTCAGATGGAAACCCAGTTCTAAGCAAAGAAGGGAAAGCAGAAAGGTCGAAGGAGTATATAGAGGGTCTATACAAGGGCATTGTACTTGAGGACAATATTATGGAAATGGAAGAGGATGTAGATGAAGATGAATTGGGAGATACGATACTGCGTGAAGAGTTTGACAGAGCACTGAAAGACCTGAGTCGCAACAAGGCCCCGGGATTAGAAAACGTTCCATTAGAACTACTGACAGCCTTGGGAGAGCCAGTCCTGACAAAACTCTACCATCTGGTGAGCTAGATGTATGAGACAGGCGAGATACCCTCAGACTTCAAGAAGAATATAATATTTCCAATCCCAAAGAAAGCAGGTGCTGATAGATGTGAAAATTACCGAACAATCAGTTTAATAAGTCACGGATGCAAAATACTAACGCGAATTCTTTACAGACGAATGGAAAAACTGTTAGAAGCCGACCTCGGGGAAGATCAGTTGGGATTCCGTAGAAATACTGGAACACGTGAGGCAATACTGACCCTACGACTTATCTTAGAAGCTAGATTAAGGAAAGGCAAACCTACGTTTCTAGCATTTGTAGACTTAGAGAAAGCTTTCGACAATGTTGACTGGAATACTCTCTTTCAAATTCTGAAGGTGGCAGGGGTAAAATACAGGGAGCGAAAGTCTATTTACAATTTGTACAGAAACCAGATGGCAGTTATAAGAGTCGAGGGACATGAAAGGGAGGCAGTGGTTGGGAAGGGAGTGAGACAGGGTTGTAGCCTCTCCCGATGCTATTCAATCTGTATATTGAGCAAGCAGTAAAGGAAACAAAAGAAAAGTTCGGAGTAGGTATTAAAATCCATGGAGAAGAAATAAAAACTTTGAGGTTCGCCGATGACATTGTAATTCTGTCAGAGACAGCAGAGGACTTGGAAGAGCAGTTGAACGGAATGGACAGTGTCTTGAAAGGAGGGTATAAGATGAACATCAACAAAGGCAAAACGAGGGTAATGGAACGTAGTCGAATTAAATCGGGTGATGTTGAGGGAATTAGATTAGGAAATGAGACACTTAAAGTAATAAAGGAGTTTTGCTATTTGGGGAGCAAAATAACCGATGATGGTCGAAGTAGAGAGGATATAAAATGTAGACTGGCAATGGCAAGGAAAGCGTTTCAGAAGAAGAGAAGTTTGTTAACATCGAGTATTGATTTAAGCGTCAGGAAGTCATTCCTGAAAGTATTTGTATGGAGTGTAGCCATGTATGGAAGTGAAACATGGATGATAAATAGTTTGGACAAGAAGAGAATAGAAGCTTTCGAAATGTGGTGCTACAGAAGAATGCTGAAGATTAGATGGGTAGATCACATCACTAATGAGGAGGTATTGAATAGGATTGGGGAGAAGATAAGTTTGTGGCACAACTTGACCAGAAGAAGGGATCGGTTGGTAGGACTTGTTCTGAGGCATCAAGGGATCACAAATTTAGTATTGGAGGGCAGCGTGGAGGGTAAAAATCGTAGGGGGAGACCAAGAGATCAATACACTGAGCTGGTTCAGAAGGATGTAGGTTGCAGTAGGTACTGGGATTTGAAGAAGCTTGCACGGGACAGAGTAGCATGGAGAGCTGCATCAAACCAGTCTCTGGACTGAAGACCACAACAACAACAACAACTTCATTCTACTCGGCCGTCAACCTTGTCATCATCCGATTGAGATTCGGCAGACGTGGCCACGGCAGTGCAGCTGTGTGCGCGCTTGTTCAAGACGACGACTAAGCTACGTTCGAGGTCCCACCGCTTAAATCAGAGGTACTAAAGTAGAACACAATAAGACGCAAGAACAGTTTTTAATCTTTCCGCTCTGTTGCAGTGCCAAATAAAGGCCTTAACTTTGTCGGCCTGCGTGGCCGAGCGGTTCTAGGCGCTACAGTCTGGAACCGCGCGACCGCTACGGTAGGAGGTTCGAATCCTGCCTCGGGCATGGATATGTGTGATGTCCTTAGGTTAGTTAGGTTTAAGTAGTTCCTAGTTCTAGGGGACTGATGGCCACAGAAGTTAAGTCCCATAGTGCTCAGAGCCATTTGAACCATTTGAATCTTAACTTCCTCTAGCCCTGCGTTGCCTGCATATGCTGAATATTGTTTAGTGGAACAGAGCAGTGCGTTAGTTATCTCTCTCGTACGACTCAGCTTAGGACGTCGGGCTGTCTACTAGCCGTAACCTAGCGAAAGCTGTACCACCGAAATCTACATCTACATCTATATTCTGCAAACCGCCGTGAATTGCGTAGCAGATGATACGTCCCCTTACATCACCTCTTAGGGTTTCTTCCCGTTCCATTCACGAATGGAGCGCCGAAAGTATGATTGTTTGAATGTCTCTGTGCGTGCTGTAGTTATTTTAATCTCGTTCTCACGATTCCTGTCTGAACGATTCTTAGGGACTTGTCGTATATTCCTAGATTCGTTATTTAAAACCTATTCTTGAACCTTAAGGGGACGTTTACTATCTTTTGGTTAAAAAAATCGATTTTTTTTAATTTCATTTTTGGATTCATAAAAGTGTTTACAATCCACCACTGAAACGGTTTTTCCGAATACGGAAAGGAAATGTTTGTTATTCGCGATTGAGCAAAACAATGCACCTGCCCGAAATCGGCCTTTTTCACTCACCAGTTGTTTTTCTTTCGGAGGACAAGTTATTGTACTGGTGCTTAGGAGGAAACACAAAAAATTCAAATGAAAGTTTGAACGCGTGTGTTTGGAAGTTAGCCCCCAAGAATTTGCATTTTGGTGCGAAGACTGTGGAGACTGCTACTTTCCTGGCAGTGAGCAGCTTCAACGAAAGGTTTTCAGAAATTCTGAAGACCACGACAACGATGGACGTCACCATGGGACTCTATTTGACGCAGTTCGCCAAGCATTCGGACCACCACCGGATTCAAGGGACCGAAAACCGCTTGTCAGCGGCCGTGCGATCGGTTCTGGAGCAGTGCAGGATGGCCCAGATCGAGTAGAACGCCCTCTATGCGGACGAGGAAGGACTAGTTTATGCATCCGGAATAGCAGATTGAACGTAAGTTGCATAATATTGCATTTGTATATAGTCAAAACTTCAAACGCGTTTTTCTCGAAATGACATTTTTTTTTTAATCATGCGGTATGGTAGTCTTCTGAACCGATTGGCATTATTCTTTGTTTCCGACGAAGCCAACTAAATTTCCTAGGAGTTGTACCACTTTTATTCCGATCCATCAGCTATAAATACCTTTATTTTGCCGACGGAGTCGAAATCGATGAAAAAAACCCAATTTTTTTCAAATGGCCTCCATTTTGTTTCCTATGGTCCAAATAATTTAAGCGAGGTACAACTCCTAAACAATCTTATATACTTCACTAACGTCAACTCAATTTTGATTTCAGACGAGCCGGCTCATCTGTGATATACCACGCGTGGGGGTCTACATCGAAATTTTGTTTCGTTCCAACGGCACTTGCGCCTTTGCTCTTCTACATTTCCAGTCGGAAAAATTCCACTTTGTAGAGAAAATATCAATAAACATGTTCACCAGATTTGTCATTGATATCTATAACACATACCGAGAAACAAATTCTCAAAGAACAAGCTTTTTTCGAGCCAAAGATAGTAAACCTCCCCTTAATTAATAGAGTTTTCCCAGTGGGTTTGCCGGCCGGAGGGGCCGAGCGGTTCTAGACGCTACAGTTTGGAACCGCGCGACCGCTACAGTCGCAGGTTAGTATCCTGCCTCGGGCATGGATGTGTGTGATGTCCTTAGGTTAGTTAGGTTTAAGTAGTTCTAAGTTCTAGGGAACTGATGACCTTAGAAGTTAAGTCCCATAGTGCTCAGAGTCATTTGACCATTTTTGACCCCAGTGTGTTTACGCCTCTATTCAAGAGTCTGCCAGTTCGGTTTCTTCAGCATCTCGGTAACACTCTCTCACGGGAGAAAGAAACCTCTTACCATTGGCGTCGTCCTTCTCTGTATACATTCAATATTCCCTGTTAGTCTCACATGGTAGACGTCCCACACACTTGATCAATATAAGAGGCACGAGTAATTTGTAAGGAATCTCCAATATTAGCCCGGAGGAAGCACATAGCTTTCGCTTCTACGTGGGAATAAGGACTTGGTTGTCTTGTCAAGTGACAAGGAAATGGCATCGTCTTGCAGAACAGTCTAACACCTGAGCGTGATGCTCTTATTAGAAGGTAATACGTATCAAATGGCTCTGAGCTCTATGGGACTTAACATCTGAGGTAATCAGTCCCCTAGAACTTAGAACTACCTAAACCTAAGTAACCTAAGGACATTACACACATCCATGCCTGAGGCAGGATTCGAACCTACGACTGAAGCGCCCAGAACCGCTCGGTCACTGCGGCCGGCGATAATACGTATCGGAAGTTTAACCGTGACTCTACACAGACATTCAGAAACGTTATTACTTCTTGCATTTGTTGTTGTGACTTTCAGACTCTGCAGGCGGCAGCGCGTCTCGAAGCATGAGGCCGCGCGGTTGGCCATTTCGAACTGAGCGTAGGGGCACCATATTATATTATCCAGCCGTTGAACGGAGTTGAAAACTTTATGCCAAAAGGATCAGGTATTTGCTCTCATTTCTTTTGGCTAGAGCAAACGCCCGATCTTTCTGAAAAAATTGCAGCTTGGTGATTGGTCCGTTTCCCGTAGACTAGCTTTGTTTCTGTGTACGCGGGGCACAGGCAATAGAGATCTGAAGAGAACTTACTGGGACTCGGACGACGAAACCGTCATCAAACAGTGACTACTACGTGATTATGCAAGTAGTGGTTTTTGGACTGAAGTTAAGTTAGCTTTAGAGTTAGGTTTCTGCATAGGGACGTTGGTTAGGTGCTGGGTGCTGCGACATAAAAAGTAATAGCAAATGACAAAATTTTTTCACAATACATAAACTAGAATTTACACTCCGTTCTACTGATCAGCTGAAAATCCTTAAAGATACACTAGATAATGTTTCCCAATCTTAAAACACTCAGCAACTGCACAGACAATCCAAAATATTTTAGGTAGCACTCACTCCGTTTTCAGGCCACAAGTGGCCTACTGGGACCATCCCACCGCCGTGTCATCCTCAGAGGAGCATGCGGATAGGAGAGGCGTGGGGTCAGCACACCACTCTCCCGGTCGTGATGATGGTATTCTTGACCGAAGCCGCTACTATTCGGTCGAGTAGCTCCCCAATTGGTATCACGAGGCTGAGTGCACCCAGAAAAATGGCAACAGCGCATGGCGGCTGGATGGTCACCCATCCAATTGCCGGCCACGCCCAACAGCTCTTAACTTCAATAATCTCACGTGAACCGGTGTATACACTGCGGCAAGGCCGTTGCCCATTTCAGCTAGTAAAGTAATAAATTTATCTTACTCAGTTGAACTCTTAGTAAGCTCACTTAACAACAAGTAACGTAACCAATTAGAAGTGAATTATGTTTCGCTACCACGGAGCTTTTTAAGAAATAGTCTCACATTAATCCGGACATAAAGTTAACCTTGCATATAACGGAATTAAAGTTCAGTTACTTAAATTTCTCAACCTACCTACGGAGTACAGAAGAGAAATCCTTAGAAATCATTTTCTTTTTGGTGGAAAACATCCAACAGCCATGAAAGGTAACATTAAACTTTAATAATAACTGTGTCAGTTACTCTATGTAGTTAGTTCTGTACAACTATTATTTACCCAACAGTCACCGTACTGCAGAAATAACTAAAATCTCTTGCTGTAAGGATTAGCTCTGCGCCACACAAGAGTCTTATAATAATTTACTACTTCCAACGGGACGGAACATGTTACACGTAACAGCAACAAATACATAAAAAATCTCTTAATGTTAATGTTCCACAAAACAGTTTAACAGTATTCGTTTCGTCGAACAGGGTACAACCAGTTAAAGACGACAACTACTGTTACTTAATCTTAATGTCCCAAAGGATAAGTTCAGCACTGTACTACAACCAACAAGGCAGAACTTGTTATGCATGTCAACCAAACGGGATCAAATTAATCTGAACTGAAACCGTTAGAGAGAAGCATTTCAACACAGTGATCTTCAAGGAACACGCTATCTGCGTTTGTTGGGAAGCAATACAGAATCACAGCAACACCAAACGCGGTGGCTTATGAGATTTTGGTCCAAAAACTGATTTTTCAGTAATGTTATTTTCTTGATCTACACAGCTTTAGAAATGCCCTTAAAATGCTGACTAACTTTGCACTGGCGGCCACTCCCACCTTTTCCGACATTTGGGAAACTGCTTGCTTCAGCGGAATTTTTGTCAGTATGAAGGCTATTTTCTTTCGATATCTTTTGCTGACATCTATATCTCTGGCTGACATTTATATATCGGCCTGAAAACTTTCTTGCTTGTGGTTTATTTACGTTTTGACAATACTAACACATATTAGTAGGTGGAAGGTTGAATTAGCAAACATTTATGTGGATGTGAAGATTTATGCATAATGGCTGGCGGAAAAACTGTATTTAGCAAACAGAGGTTTCTTGGAAACCGGTGTACCAACAAACAAGAGGAAGCAGCAATGAAATGAAGACTATAAGCCCTCAGCTTCAGCTTCGAAACTTGGGACAGGAGAATTATAGAGGTGCGTGAATGATGCTGATATGGATTCCACTGGATTCAGGCTTATTGATTTAGTGGTGCTCTGCAAGGCTATAAAGTTTTCATGTTCTTGTGTAAGCTGTAAAAATACAGAATGCATTATTGTTGTTAAAGAAAGAAGAGTGGGAACAGCTGGTGATTTTAAATTAATTTCTAATTCATGTGGCTATGAATTTTCATTTTCCTCCTCCAAAAAACTGACACTGGCACCTATGAAAGCAATCTTAGATTAGCATATGCACTGAGATGTCTTGGATAGGGCAGAGAAGGAGATATTTTATTGTGTGGTTTTCTGAACATGCCACCACCTTGCGCAATGTTTGAAAAAATAAATAAAGAAATGTCTGATGCTGTATGCGATACTGCCAAAGTTTCTATGAAGAAAGCAGTGGAGACATTGGTTGAAATAAACGAAAAAGAAATAGATCTTGGGGTATATATTCATGACGGGGAATCTCCTACAAATGTTACTGAGCTGTGTGTATCCGTAGATGGGACCTGGATGAAAAGGGGTCACACATCTCTATATGGAGTTGCATCTGTTATGGGTATTGACTCAAGTAAAGTTTTAGACGTAGAAATTATGTGTAGATACTGCCACCTGTGTGCAACAAGATAAATGTCCTACAGTGAAGACAGTAAGAAACTGTGGTAAAGAAGCATACAGTAGCACGCTTTAAACATTTTGGTGGCTCAAGTGGCGGCATGTAGGCTGCTGCAGTCGTGAGGATGTTCTCTATATCTGACGACCAGTATGGAGTTCGATATACTAAATACCTTGGTGATTGAGACTCCTCTTCGTTCAAAGCTGTAACAGACAAAAATACTGACAATACAACAATAGAAATGTTGGAATGCGTTAGGCACATCCAAAAGAGGCTTGGTAATAGGCTTCATTGCTTGCTGAAAGAGAAGAGAGGTGGAGTACTTGAGGATGGAAAACCACAAGCAGGAAAAGGCATGCTTAATATGAAAGAAATTTATTCTCTTCCTTTACTTCATGGGAGAGCTATCAGGAAAAGCACACATAACTTAGAGGCAATGAGGCGTGCTGTGTGGGCAATTCTGTTCCACAAACCACCCACTGACCAATCACCAATGCTCAATCTGTGTTCGAAAGACGATTGGTGTAAGTTCAACAACAGAAATGAGACATATTCACATAAACGCTCATTACCAGAACCTGTTATGAATACAATCATGCTCACATTCAGATTTCTTGCAAATCCTGATTTATTGAGATGTGTCTTCCGGGAAGACAAAAAATTCAAATGAAAGTCTCAATAAAATAATTGGGATTAGATGCTCAAAAGGGACATTCTGTGGACTTGAAGTACTTGAAATAAGTGTCTATGATGCAGTTTTATGTTAAACAACGGAAATGAAAGTCTCAATAAAATAATTGGGATTAGATGCTCAAAAGGGACATTCTATGGACTTGAAGTACTTGAAATAAGTGTCTATGATGCAGTTTTATGTTACACAACGGAAATAACCATAGAACTGAAGTGCTGAAGAGAGTTGTTATAGATCCTGGTGTGTTTAAAACTTGACGTTATTGACGAGAGCAGGGTCAAGAAAGCTAACAGATCATTGTCTTACCTGCAAATACAGGCCAAGCAGATTCGAAGAGGAGGGAAGAGAAAACTGGAGGATGAGGAGTATCAGCGTGGAGGATTTTAAAATCGAGGTAAGCATATTACAAGCAGAAGTATGAGAAAGATATCATTGAACCTCATTTTCTCTGTTTTACATTTTTTACGTTATTAGATGGCTTATCTCAATAAGTATATGCGCTAATGCTATGAAATTTTCAGTAACTGTTCACAACCAGTTACTGTCTCCCTGCGACTAACAAATACGAGCTCCTGCAATTAAATTCTGATTTTCAGATGACTGTATGCAGAAAAAAAGTTAACTTTGCATGTGCAAAATTAAAAACTCTCTTAATGATACAATTTGTACCGTAAAGTAATACTGTAGTTCAGTGGTCTTATAACCTTCTCAGGACACTACAATAAAATTTTCAGATTAATTGCATGATTAGGATTTGAGTTACGGATTTTTGTATAAAAGACAATAAAAAATTAAAAATTCGAATTTCCATCAAAATATTAATCCTGCATATTTTATTATATTTTTCCGTTAAAAACAGCTCTTTGGCCTTACACATGAAAAAATTCAGATTTTTACATTAATAAATGTGGCTGTAATGATGTTTTAAATAAATATATACATTTTCCGTTACATCCCCCCTTAAATACATTGAATTACTAAGTGCGACGGCGTCTAACATGTCTCATCATCGTTTGGTGAACTGCACCAACAAAACACCCTTAAACATGATACTTTAGACAGACTGAAAGCACACTACTTCTCCGTCGGAGATATAGCACCACTATTCGCTGCCTTGGTAAAACAAAAAGCCGTTACACACAATGTCTTAGATTGAGTGCGCACTACACAGCCTTCTAACACGCCCTTATTTGTCCGAGACTCTATACAGCCAGTGATCCGTCGAACATCGGATACTCGCTATTGAAATTCATCACTTTTCACTAACTACCACATCGAAGTGTTGAAAATCTTCATTCCCCGCTTCTGTTCACACTCGGTAACGAATACAACGGAAGGAAACACGCCGCAAGTACAGCCTCGTGGCCTCCTCGGTCCACAGACTTCGCTTCAGCGAGGTCAAACTTGGACAATTGCCGCGAGCCAGACACACTCGCTGCTAATCTGGCTCAACGCTGCACTGTGCTGGTTGCTTCATCTCACTTCAGCGGCTGCTTCCTTTCTACTCTAAAGACGCTTGCATTATCTCTGTTTCTCCTGCTGCAGCAAACTCTAGCAGGAGTTACTCAAGTTTTCTCTAGGTCAGAGAATCTCCTAATTGCCGCTAACGGTGCGCGCTGATCTCTCTGGGAATCGACATCCTCTGCGGCGGCTCGTGTATCTCCATCGTCAGTAGGGGAGCGGATTTCTCTCGATTGATGATAACTGTATTAGTACCCTCTTACGTGAATTCAGGTGGGACCAAATTCGGTGTTTAATGTGTCGTTAGGCATTTCATATATCATGTGTCCAATGACTGTCAATTTATTCTTCCCTGTGAACCATAGCTGGCTTCGACGATTCATTTATTAATAGAAAATGGTGAAGATTACTATCCAACCTTTTGCCCGTTTGCTCGAATGGAACCATAGGACTAATATTCCTTTGTGTATTCATGCAAATGCAGTTTCAAGATTACGTTCCATCTGTTACAGAAATTGTTCATTATGCACCCTCTTAGTTCGTTGAACATCACCCCAATGTGCATGTAATTAAAATTCTGTTACTAAGTTTTCTCTTTACGATAGAGGGTAGGGCCAATATTAAACCAGTACTCACGGAACTTTAGATTATTTGACACTGATGGCAGAGTAAATAGTGTCAAGCACGGTATTTGTGCACAATTAGCTCTTAGCTATCCATAGTCCTTGTAGTAATGAGAAGTTTTAACTGGCAATACCTGGCAGGATTCTTTCACGCACTGCGGATCTTTTAGGAAGTTTTAGATAGGAAGTAATTAATAAGCAATTTTCTCTTACAGGAATCTTACAACTTCCGAAATACAAAACTATTTCGTTGCCACTTTTTGACAAATGGCCTGTTGGTTTCTGACTCTGGTTCTTCGACCGACATTTGATGATTTTTCAGACGTTTCGCCAGCACGATTGGATGGCAATGTCAAAGCCTCAGCCTCCAGCACCATCAATAGAGGGTGAAACTTTAACAATGCCGGCCACTCCTGCTGCCGATATGTCAGAAAAATCATCAGACAAATATCGGTCTAAGAACACGCGGCAGAAGCCAATAGGCAGTTTGTCAACTTTCGTGTTGCAAAGATTGTCAGAGTTGCTCTTTCCTGCTTTGATTATCTTAGTTTCTAAATTTTCGTGAATTTATTGCTTGTGCCAGTGCTTATAGTGAAACTTGACGAGTTTTTTGTGGCTTGCAATAGAATTGGTGTCTTATTCTGTAGAGATTTTTTTTCTGTGTAAATTAAGATAGTAGAATAATTTTCTAATATTAACATCGGGATAAGTGATTTACTTTTATGAGGTAAAGTCTAGCCTCTATCCGATGGTACGATGCCTGACTTAAGTGACTTCTGTGCCTTCAGTAGAGAAATGGACAAGGTTTTATGTACAGTCTGGTGTGCGGAATGAGACCTGATTCGATACCGAGCACCGTATAATCGGGTATTAGGCGTTACTTATGAAATTTGCAGATGTCATGACCATTTAGACAGTGTCAGCGAAGAATGTGCATGGGTATCCTTACGTCGTAGGAAGTACTCGAAAAAGATACGAAAATGCGTTTAGCAGAATCACTGGTTAATCACGGACAGAGCCTTGGAATTTCGATTATCCTTGGTCAAATGGAAACAGTGGCCAGACCGAGAACTGAGCTCAGGCGAATTAAGAGCATGCCACATTTCTTGTCTCTTCAACGTTCAAAAATGGCTCAAATGGCTCTGAGCACTATGGGACATAACTTCTGAGGTCATCAGTCCCCTGGAACTTAGAACTACTTAAACCTAACTAACCTAATGACATCACACACATCCATGCCCGAGGCAGGATTCGAATCTACGACCGTAGCAGTCACGCGGTTCCAGAATGAAGCACCGAGAACCACAGCGGCCGGTTTTCTTTAACGTATTTCGCATTACTGTATAATGATACTGAAGTTAAGTAGAGGGATACGTAGCATTCCCCGCGATTATCTACTTCATGAATGTCACCAGTCGGTGATAGAACACAGCACACTGTATGACAGCAGTAATGTTTATGTTGCAGGTGGCTATGCGTCTCAGACAATAAATGTCACGATGACGGAATTTTCTAATGATTATTGCTCGTACGCTGATTTTTGAGAGCGCTATACGACCTCATTTACGAAAGATTTGGTAAAGAATGGCATTGTGATTGCGTTAATACTATCAACAAGGCGGAAGCGTAGGAACGAGAACAATTACAGGAGATTAGCAAATAAAATCTCGAGCGTTAACAGAAAGTGACAGTGTTGAGTAAACAACAAATCTCGAATGTGGGATTACAGTCTGCAGAAAAAAGAAAATTATTTAGAGAGCGGCTGAAACATACGAGTTTCAGCGTTCACGAATGCTTGAAAAGGCAGATGGATTGGTATGGGCAATTCGAAGAAGTCAGGAAATGTAAAAGCGATGGAGACCGGATTCAGAGAAAGGAGTGAAGATGAAAATGAGTGGCAAAAAGTGGATGTACAACTCGAACGGAGAATAGCAGCCATGGAAGAACCGTTACCAGGAAGGAAGTTTGAAACGAAAAAGTAAGAAAGTCAATTTCCCTCCTGACATCTTGTGAAAGAGTCTACATAATCTTACCGAACGGGATGTGAGACGTCTACGTCGGTTGCCAGTAAAGCGAGTGATGCTGAAGAAAGACGATAAATGCCATAGGGAACTCGTGTCGTTGATTAAGTTTTCGGTGAATCTAGAACCAATAATAAATTCTCATTCATAGATCTGGATAACTCAGTTCCAAGAGAGGTTATCACCCTCCTGGTCCGTCTTACTGAAAATACGGTTTGCTTGGGACGTGCATATTCAGCCGCGGCGGAAATGTATGCTTACACAAAGGAATGTACAATCGTCTGAGAAATTTATGGATGTCATTTTGAACGAGTATTGAGCTCAGGGAAAGACAGTGCTAGTTACAGTATTTTCGCAAGTTTGTGAACCGAAATCAGTTTTAAGACAAGCCATACCTTGAACATGATCTTATCACAATTTGTTTTACGAAGTTATCCTTTCATATAAGACGTGCCACAAGGTGTAAATGATGCGATACTAAAAATAATTGTATATGGCTATATGTAAGGACTAATTCAATATGCTTCTGAAGTAATTGTAAGAGTACCTCCGAAGAGAAATGTACTGCAATTTGCTAACGATAATATGTGTGTTGCTGGATCAATTGTCTAATAGCTAGTGAGTTATTAGAATTATATTTCTTTTTTTCTAGAGAACACTGTCATTTTTCTTGACAGGTGAGAGATCAGGCTAAGTTTACCGACTACGGTCATAATGCGTAATCTCTGAACTATCAATAAAAACGACATTGATCTCTAGAACGAAAGAGATATGCTTTTAATGACTCAGTAGCTAGCAAACAATTGATGCATAAGCACACATATTATCGTGAATCTCCGCGAGTCGTAACCTCTGAAGCGTGCTGAATTATTGCTTGAAATAAATGAATGTGGTGGCACTTGATTGGTCTATTGAGAGGTAGCTGTGCTGAACTGTGTAACTGTAATCAATAAGTGTTCCAGCTTATTGCAGATATCAATAGATGTTTCCTTTCCCTTTCTGTATCTTAACCAGTTCTTAGAAAGAACAAAGTAAGAATTGAAAATTGCATCAGGTTTGGTTTGAAAATTTTGAACGCTTCTCTATGATGAACAATCATAAGCCAGAGAGTTTGAGAGTTTGATTGAACACATTTTTAATATGTTTTGATGTGCCGGGTGGCTTGGGTGACTGATTATCCATGTGTGATATGCTAGGCAATCTCTCTGCTTTTGTGGATAATTTTCCATGTGTTACTAATTTTTAAAGACTTCGATTGACAGAACGTCCCTGACTTTAAGTACTGCGTACTTCCTGTAAAAGTTTTTCACGTAGGTAATCTTTCGAATAGTTTAAAATGGTTCAAATGGCTCTAAGCACTATCTGAGGTCATCGGCCTTCTAGACTTAGAACTACTTAAACCTAACTAACCTAAGGACATCACACACATCCACGCCCGAGGCAGGATTCGAAACTGCGACCGTAACAACAGCACAGTTCCAGACTGAAGCGCCGAGAACCACTCGACCACAACGTCCGGCAGCAAGAGTCCAACTTTTGTTTTAATGTACTAGGAAGTTTGTGTCGCCACGTTGCATAGGGTTTTTCAGGCTTAATTTTTGGATATATTAGGGATATATTAGGTTGGTGCAGAAGTTCGTAGCATTTTTCCATATGTTTAAGAAACACAACATATACACATAAAATTTTTACTTATCAACAATATGTTCTCCTTCACTATTTACACATGTCTCCTAACTCTGGGGTAGCTTCTCGAATCCGTGACTGTAGAAATCGTGTGATTTTGAGCCGAAGTCCGCATAGACCCATGTTCGGTGCGTGTTTTTATCCGAAAAGGAAGTTCTTTGCAGGTTGTTCGACAGAGAGCGGAAAAGGTGAAAATCTGAGGGCGCAAGGTCGGACGAATAAGGTGGGTGCAGAATGACTTCTCAGCCAATTCCAGTATGGTCTTTTTTGTCAGTCCAGCAGCATGCGGGCGTGCTTTGTGGTAAAGCAGCATCACTTCACTCAGTCTGCCTGGTCGTTGTTCATGGACTGCGGCTGCAAGTTGTCTCAATTTTTGACAACAAATTTCTGGAGTGATGATTACACCTCGGGGATGGATTCGTGGTTCTGCATACTGTCGCTGTTCCACCAGATGCGTAAAATTATCTTTTGTGAATGTGCGCAGGGCTTTGTATGGGGAGCTGCCCCTTTGTTTGCGCTCGATCATTCCTTTCTTTTCCTTACGTTTGCATAAAGACACCATTTTCCGTCACCAGTAATGGTACAGTATAGAAATACACACTGGCCATTAAAATTGCCACACCAAGAAGAAATGCAGTGATAAAGAGGTATTCACTGGACAAATATGTTATATTAGAACTGACATGTGATTACATTTTCACGCAATTTGGGTGCATAGATCCTGAGAAATCACTACCCAGAACAACCACCTCTGGCCGTAATAACGGCCTTTATACGCCTGGGCATTGAGTCAAACAGAGCTTGGATGGCGTGTACGGGTTCAGCTGCCCATGCAGCTTCAGCACGATACCACATTTCATCAAGAGTAGTGACTGACGTATTGTGACGAGCCAGTTGCTCGGCCACCATTGACCAGACGTTTTCAATTGGAGAGAGATCTGGAGAATTTGCTGGCCAGGGCAGCAGTCGAACATTTTCTGTTTCCAGAAAGGTCCGCACAGGACCTGCAACATGCGGTCTTCCATTATCCTGCTGAAATGTAGGGTTTCGCGGGGATCGAATGAACGGTAGAACCATGGGTGGCAACACATCTGAAATGTAACGTCCACTGTTCAAAGTGCCGTCAATGCGAACAAGAGGCGAGCGAGACTCGTAACCAATAGCACGAAGCCGGCTGCTACGCCAATATGGCGATGACGAATACACTCTTCCAATATGCGTTCACCGCGATGTCACCAAACAAGGATACGACCATCATGATGCTGTAAACCGAACCCGGAATCATCTGAAAAAAATGACGTTTTGACATTCGTTCACCCAGGTTCGTAGTTGAGTGCACCACCGCAGGCGCTCCTGTCTGTGATGCAGCGTCAAGGGTAACCGCAGCAATGGTCTCCGAGCTGATTGTCCATGCTGCTGCAAACGTCGTCGAACTGTTCGTGCAGATGGTTGTTGTCTTGTAAACGTCCCCATATGTTGACTCAGGGATGAGACGTGGCTGCACGATGCGTTACAGCCATGCGGATAAGATGCCTGTCATCTCGACTGCTTGTGATACGAGGCCGTTGGGATCCAGCACGGCGTTACGTATTACCCTCCTGAACCCATCGATTCCATATTCTGCTAACAGTCATTGGATCTCGACCAACGCGAGCAACAATGTCGTGATACGATAAACCAGAATCGCGATAGGCTACAATCCGCCCATTATCAAAGTCGGAAACGTGATGGTACGCATTTCTCCTGCTTGCACGAGACATAACAACAACGTTTCACCAGGCAACACCGGTCAACTGCTGTTTGTGTATGAGAAATCGGTTGGAAACTTTCCTCATGTCAGCACGTTGTAGGTGTCGCCACCGGCGCCAATCTTGTGTGAATGCTCTGAAAAGCTAATCATTTGCATATCACAGCATCTTCTTCCTGTCGCTTAAATTTCGCGTCTGTAGCACGTCATCTTCGTGGTGTAGCAATTTAAATGACCTGTAGTGTAGTCGGTGTTGTTCACGATTCAATTTCTGATGAACAAGCAGAGAGGCATATACGATCACCCGCAGATTTTTTGTGATTTAGGCTTACAGCATGCGGTACTCATATACCGACGTTTTGAACCTATCTCTTTTTATGCGAATGTCGGACTGTGGTGAATGTTCACAGCTCATCTCATCAGCCAGTTGTCGAGAACACTGACGTTGAATATTGTGGATTAATGCGTCTAAACCATGATCATTAAACTCTTAAGGTCTTCCTAAGCGTGGAGAGTCACTAAGGTCAAAACAATCCTCGTTAAAATGAGAAAACTGTTTTTCTGTGTTCTGTCCAACAGAATTATCCCCAGACGGCGCAAATGTTTCTGGCTACCTCCGATGCTGTCGCCCCTCTACTGAACTGAAACAGAAGAATATGCTGGAAATGTTCTGATTTCTCCACTTGGTACTCCATTTTCTAGCGTCCACAGCTCCAGTCACTATCTCCAAATGATAAAATGACAGTCCGTAAACACAAATAGCAATAGTGAACTACAAATAAAACATCTACAGATACTTAAGCCGATAGCAATTGGAATAACAACATACAAAGCTAAAATGCTACGTACTTATGTACCAAACTAACATTTTCGTGTTTTCCTGGTCGTCTGACTGTACGTGACGAGAAGGATGGTTTACATCAGATACCGTTGTCGTGATGAGATGCTGCTGTCGTACAGTATCGTTCAAAGACATTTTGTTCTTGAACTAGTAAGTTGGTAATCGTGTTTATCTAGCTGCGGAATCAAAGCAAACCGGTTGATCACACAGAAGACTGCTTGACCTCGTCGCAGTTACATGTATTGATTGCTAAGTGCCAGTAGGTATGGACTTTAGCTGTAGACAGTGTTTCCAAGGGTTCATAAGTATTTTCTAGAACTGGAAGGCAGCAAAAAACCTAACGTGATAAAACAAATCTATTCCTAATATTCTTATTTACTTACAGTTACGCCTAAAACTAAGGAATATCCAGTAGATTGCAGACATGCTGTCTTAACCGCAGTGTGTGAAGGCCAAACACAGTCCTTCGTTGCGTAGGTGTTTGGCATCTCACAGTAACTTGTGAGTGTCTGGACATGGTTTCACAAAGTAAGGGGGACGACAGAGAAAAATGCACCAAATGGTCGGCCCCGAAAAACCACCCAAAATGAAGTTACGATCAACTGAAGGTAACCGATGGTTGATCACAAAAATATCATCCCGGGCAAGAGGTGATGATCTACCGGTAAAACATAGCGTGAAGGTCCATGTCTCGACAGTAAACGTCGCTATTGATCTGAATGGCAGGAGACTTTCTGGAAAACCTATGATGTGCTAAGTATGAAGGCTAGACTACAGTTTGCTGAGAAGTTTGCGCCATGAACTACTGAAGACTGATTAAAAATTCTATAAAGTGATGAAAATAAGTTTAATCTCTTCTCCTCAAATGGGACACAGTACGTTCGACTGTCGAGAAGCAAGAGGAATGACAGACGATACCAAGTACTCATCATGAAGTAACAGAGGTGGAAATAACATGGCGTGATGCTGTTTCTCACGAAGTAGTGTAGATCCTCTCATTGAAATTGATGGGTTAATGGATAGTTTGAAATATGCGCCGTAATTGACAATTCCAGCATGACAACCATCCGAAGCACATTATGGCCATGTGAGGACAGTTCTGAAGAAGCACAGAGTAAAGGTATTGGAATGGCCAAGCCGAAGTCTAGACTTAAGCCCCATAGAACATCTTTGGAGCGAGCTGCATGGACGTGTTCGCCAACAAAACTGCACCAGCAAGGCGGCCTTCTACAGAGTTTTGTGAGCAATGAAGGATCATTCCTCAGGTGCGACTAACAAAACACGTGGATTCTTTGCCTTTAGGTATATTGCAGTAATAAATATAACGGCTAAGCAACCAAGTGTTAAGGCGTCATTGTAGTTTTTCTTCTGTTTAATTTTAACTCAATACTGTTGAGACGTGCAATTTGTTTATTTGTATTTCAAAATTGGTACCAAGATTATAACTGTATAATATGTGCAATAAAAAAAGTATACATAATAAAGACCTGGGAATAATGTTCTTTTATTTCAGTTTTATCCAAAAAATTTTGTATTCCAACAAAAAACAAAAAATACTTTTGAGCGACACTGTATTCAAAGAAGTGAAATTTGGTTTTGTAACTTTTGTCTTCTGATCTGTGGGTCTTGTGTGATTTCTAAATGGGTGTTGTGTGGATTTGTAATGATGTTAGGGACGGCGTGGTCATTAAGATCTGGTAAAGTCCGACCACGACGAGAGAGAGAGAGAGACAGCCAAGCGATAATAATAGTGAGAGTGTCAATTGTTGTAGTGCGTTTGGGTAAGCTGGGACCTGCACCGAAGCCTAATCGACGTACAGAGTAACTCAGCATGTCATAGACTGATGGACGAGGATATCGACACTGTACTACGCAAGCGGCTTGTATTGAAATTCCATGCTTAGGGAACATCATCTCAGTTACGTGACTGGATTCGTGATTTCCCGTCAGTGAGGTCAAAGTTCGTGGTAACTGACGGAAAATTATCATGCAAAACAGAAGTGATTTCTGGCGTTCCCCAAGCTAGTTTGCTTTTAGGCGACAATATGAGCAGTCGTTCTAGGTTGCTGGCAAATGATGCTGTCGCTTATCGTCTAATAAAGTTATCAGAAGATCAAAACAAATAGCAAAACGATTTAGGAAAGGTATGTATATGGTGCAAAAATTGGCATTTGACCCTAAATAATGAAAAGTGTGACGACATTCACAGGAGTACTAAAATGAATCCGTTAAACCTTGGTTATACGATAAATCAGTCAAACCTGAAGGCCGTAAATTCAAGTGAATATCTAGAAATTACAATTACGAACAACTTAAAGTGGACAGAAAATGTTGTGGGGAAGGCTCACAGAAGACAGCGTTTTATTGGCAGGGCACTTAGAAAATGTATATGATCTACTAAAGAGACTGCCTACAATTCGCTTGTCCGTCCTCTTTTAGAAACTGCTGCATGGTGTGGGATCCTTACCGGATAGGATTGACGGAGTACATCGACGAAGTTCAAAGAAGAGCAGCACGTTTTGGATTATCGTGGAATAGGAGAGAAAGTGTCACTGAAATGATACTAGATTTGGGATGGACATCATTAAAACAAATACGTTTCTCGTTGCGCGCTATCTTCCACGAAATTTCGATCACCAACTTTCTCCTCCGAATTCGAAAATATTTTGTTGAAACCGACCTACATAGGGAGAAACTATCATCATAATAAAATAAGAGAAATCAGAGCTCGCACGAATCATATATGTGTCCGTATTTTCCGCGCGCTGTACGAGACTGGAGTAATAGAGAATTATTGTGATGGTGGTTCTATGAATCCTCTGGCAGGCACTTAAATGTGATTAGCAGTGTGTCAGTGTAAATGTATATGAGAATAAGTTTGTGGCAAAATTTAATTATGTGTGCTTAAAGTGATGGTTTGTAATGTATTGTGTGCGAATTCATATAGGTTACTTCATTGTGTGAGCTACAAACTGAGCCCTGAAGGAAGAATCTTGGGGTAATTACAGAAGAAAACAATTCATTCAGCCTTATTATTTATCGTTTTACGAAGAGAATGATTATTCCGGACGGGGAAGACCAACAGTCAATGAGTGTGCTAAAGCGAGATGAAGTATGTGCACAGTGGAATGCAGAGGCATAGTCCTGCACAGTACATGCATTTGCATTGCATATGTATTTGTTCGTCATTTTTATTTATATTTGTCTGCCTGTGTAAGGCAAGTTGTAAGACAGAAGACGATCAATTACCTGTAGATAAGGTTGTTGTTGATTTTGATTGTAGCGTGTTGTTTTGAGCAGTGATCATGTGTGATAGAGCCTTAAAGAAAATATTTTGAGACCACATTTGGAATGGCGGAGTGAAGCAAGCACTTAATATCCGTTAATAATCAGAACTAAAAAAGCAGATAGGAGGAAACAGAACAATTGTGTGGGAGTAATGAGTTATGTACCTATCTTCAAGCAGGTACAGGTTAATATGTAAACATTGACAATAACAATGCTGTTCAGTGTTTTACCTAATCAGTTAGGTAGTTTTAAAGTGTGAGTCCACAGGACCTATTCTGAAGAGAAGTGAAACATGGACAACAGGGAGAGACAGAGATTCTGACAGGCAGAGAGACTTTTGACAAAAGGCCAAGCAGGCATTATTTATAGAGTCACTACCAGTATAGTTGCTGATGATGCTTTGTGCCTGGCATAGCTGTGAGTGTTTCTATCACAGCTTTTCCTAATACCCAGGAAGGGGGCGTGGCGAGAAAGAGCATGTTTGGCTGTATTGTGCATGGTACCGATTTTGACTGCAATTTTTTCTTTTCGTAAGGTTGCTGACAGGGAGCTACAACACGTTTGCTGTGTAGGCATGCTTCATTAGTAGACTTATATACAGTATCCCTGGTAATCCATCTAGGACAGAAGGATAGCAGCCAGTAATCCATGTAAGTACTGCATGTCCTACTGTCAGAAGAATGCATAATGGGCTACGGGGACTTGTAGTAAGGTGCTTCCACTAACAATTCCTGCCACTGAAGTCGGCCACCATTTTTAATTATGTATTATTTTTTCTTTAACTTATACCTTTTGTGTAATTATTGTATGTTACGAATGTTACATAACTATCAATGGATGAAATCTTGCATGTGAGTGCTTCTCAACAGAAGAGCATTCTGGAACTGTACCAGGTAATCGCCATTGTAGATCAGTATGTAAGGTGGCGAGATTTTGCCACCATACATTTAACATTCTGTAAATTCTTTTCTATGTATGTTTATGTCAGATCACAGTTTATGATGACAAACAGAGTATTAATCACATCGTTAGCTGATACTAGCTACTACCACGTATTAACAGTTTCTGTAGTACATGTCTAGTAGTTAATTAAATCTGAGAACTGACAGAATGGGCCACGTGGGCAACACGTTGCTCAAAAGCTACTATCAGCTGAAGAGAGGCTGCGAAGACAGTTGTCATGTTCTGCAGGAGCGGACATTTGCTGCCCCGAGAGAACAGAGCGAGGAGGCGATGGTTCACAACTCTGGAAGCCCCAGAACCCTCTTAGTGCGGGTAGTGAGGGCGGGACGTTGGCCTCTGGTGGACCGAAAAAAATTGAGAATAGCGCTCCTATGCGAAGAGCACTGGGAGCGGAACAGGGTGAAAATAAATTCTATTTGTGCAAAGGAATGCGTGGGGTTACAAACAATGGTTGCGAGCTGACCTCCGAGGCACCTTCTCAAGGGAAGCACTGGGGCTTGCTTCCCACTGAAAAGCAGAGACACATTTTTGACTGCCTGAGTGCTACGGATGTAAGGGGGAATTTTGTGAGAATGACCTTCAGGCGATTGGGTGGCAGATTCATGACCCATGTAGTGGGAGGTAATGTTTTTGTAATCGTCGCTGGGATTTGATTATGTAGGTTTTCCCGGGGTAATAAATCTTGAAAGTCTCTTCGGGTTTGCTGCCCGATCCTAAAATCAAATTGACTCGATATTTCGGTGATCCAACTGGTCGCCATCTTCAGGAAAATGCTGCTTCTGCTGCTGAGTCCCGCTGAGAACCAGTTTCGCCACAAAGAGCATGCGAAGTCGTTTATCTGTGAACGGGGATGTTTCTCCGTTTAATCGAGTGACGGATCATTACCTTTCTGTGTAGTCTGACACACACTGATGTGCTTCTTTACGGAAGAATACTTGAGTGGAATCTCGGCTCCTGTGGCTCTGTGTAAGCAGAGAATTACAGGTACGCTAACTACTTCATCTGTACAGCGACCAACTCCCAAGCGAGTAGCTTATCGGTGCATAATACCTGTTGTCTGCATTTCAATAGGTGATACGCGTACTTCAATGAAGCAAATAATGAAATACCCACAGTAAATTTGTCAAGCTCCATTTTTTTGAGCACTGAACATGTTCTGAAAGTGCCAATTAGGGTGTAGGTCTTCTGTTTCTCATCGCTATTTAGTCAATTGTCAACTTTGTGTGCGTCTAATAATGGGGTAGGGGTATGGGCGGGTGACGCCGATTAAAGGAAATCACAATACGTTTTGACAATCTCGAAGTTACGTTCAGGTTTAGAATCTGACACTGAGTATTTCACATTTATACAGTTTTAGCACATATACGTTTCTTAAGAATAATATTTTACGGTATCCGAGTTGTGATTCATTTTAGTATCATCCCCATAGGTACGGCTGGTTTCATTTGCTAAAATAAAACCACAACACGATACTACATTTCACGCAAATCCCTAGGTGTAGCTGCTCAGTGGCAGGATCGTTTCAACCATTTGTAGGGATGAGAACTCCATTACAGAGACAGCATTTGGTGACGCGTGCCCACCCTATATGTTACAGCCACCATGTGTGTTTAGAATTACTAATGTGTTTAGAATTACTAACGTGAATGTGTGGTTTAAAACTCACGTGTGCAGAAGGTCTAAGTCAATGTAAAATGGTTAGGATGTATGGTGCCATGACGGAGAGAGGCCAGCATTAGCAGTGATCTTGGGGATGCGAGTTCCAATGCCAGCCAGAGTAAAGGTTTTCATCTGTGTGGGTAGGAGGTTCCAGATCGCCTCTCTG
This sequence comes from Schistocerca cancellata, assembly GCF_023864275.1. Taxonomy (NCBI): domain Eukaryota; kingdom Metazoa; phylum Arthropoda; class Insecta; order Orthoptera; family Acrididae; genus Schistocerca; species Schistocerca cancellata. Next base: position 711,899,143 of record NC_064630.1, read on the forward strand.
CCTCCATACCTCCCCTGTGAGTACCTATGACCACTTACCAATTACGAGGGAGAGCACACCTGCAGCCAGCCTAAGGCCTGACAGTGGCGTGAGAAGAAGGTCGACAGCCAACCGGGGTGGCCCATGCTGCAGCCGAGGTCGCCGCCTCTTGCCTCTTCCCATCCCGCAGTCCAGCTGATCTCCAAACGTCATTGGGCTGGACAGATCCCGCCTTCATACCAACTGCTGTCACAACCTGGTCGTCCTTTTGCTGCTGTCAGCTGATCTACGAGGAGCGTTACAGCGGGCCGAAACTAGCCCTCGCTTCGAAAGCCGTGGCTCCGCCCCCATCACCTACCGCCACTCCATGTGAAGGACACACCTCAGAATCGTTGCCGGCCCGTAGGGTCTCGCCTGTCCTAAACGTATGTCTACACAAGTGGACAGGCCCACTTGCAGAGTGAGAAGTTAAAGTGATCTTTACTTTCACTTCTGTCAACGGGTATAGTTACGGACATGTCTGTACTCAGTATTAGCAATTTGTAGCCCCTTCCTGAGACAATTACTTGAAACTGGTAGGGCCTAGTCCATCACGTGTTAATTTTAGGGACTGCTGAACTGTAATTAAAGGATTGTTTTTAAAGATGCAAGTAGGCTGATCAGGATTTTATATTGGTAACGCCACGTAGCGCTTTGTATGAAAATCACTGGCTGTGCTGTGTGCAGTCTGTGGCTAGTTGGCACTGTTGTAATATTCGCTAGTGCAGTGTTGGGCAGTCGGATGTGAAAAGCGCGTATCATTGCGCAGTTGGAGGTGAGTCGCCATCAGTGGTGGATATGGGGAGAGAGATGGCAGAATTTTAAGAGCGGACGATCTGGAGGTGAATGACTTTTAAACACTATTAAGGTAAATACATTGTCTGTTCTCTATCAAAATCTTTCATTTGCCAACCGCCGGCCGGAGTGGCCGAGCGATTGTAGGAGCTTCAGTCTGGAACCGCGCGACCGCTACGGTCGCAGGTTCGACTCCTGCCTCGGGCATGGATGTGTGTGATGTCCTTAGGTTAGTTAGGTTTTAGTAGTTCTAAGTTCTAGGGGACTGATAACCTCAGAAGTTATGTCCCATAGTGCTCAGAGCCATTTTGCTAACCATGCCTATCAGTAGTTAGTGCCTTCAGTAGTTAGAATCTTTTATTTAACTGGCACTAATGGTGCTCGCTGTATTGCAGTTGTTCGAGTAACGAAGATTCATGAAAGGTATAGGTTAATGTTAGTCAGGGCCTTTCTTTAGTAGGGATTATTGAAATTCAGATTGCGTTGCACTAAAAATATTGTTTCAGTTTAGTGTTGATCAGAATAAGTAAAGAGATAAATGTCTGAGTACGTTCAGTTCTGCTCAGCTGTTTGAAAATCAAATAACGTAAGGGGTTTATCAGTACAATCATTCATAAATTTTTCTAAGGGGACGTTTCAAAGAGAAGCAAGGGTTAGAAACTCCCGTCCTCCAAGTATTGATTATCCCACAGCAGACTGCAGGTGTAAGGGGCTTGTGAACAACCAGTAACGAATCGGGATTCACGACGGTTCAATGGTTTGTGACTGACAATGCAGGCCCACAAGTTTTGGTTGGCTTGGTATGAAACTTTGTTCCAAGTATAAGGAGAGACAAAAGAGACTGAGCTGTGTAGACGTCACGCCCCTCATGCAGTTCTTGGTCACTGAACAGCGCCAGGAGAACAAACAATCAGACTTACACGATCTGTGGAGTTCAAATGGCTCTGAGCACTATGGGACTCAACATCTTAGCTCATAAGTCCCCTAGAACTTAGAACTACTTAAACCTAACTAACCTAAGAACATCACACACACCCATGCCCGAGGCAGGATTCGAACCTGCGACCGTAGCAGTCCCGCGGTTCCGGACTGCAGCGCCAGAACCGCTAGACCACCGCGGCCGGCAATTACACGATCTGTGTCATCACCCACCTAAATCTGAGCCATTCCGTTCTTTCTCTACAGAAAGAACTGATGAGATAGATTTTTGTCGAGCAGCAAAGTATCTTCTGATGTGAAACTTCCTGTCAGAATAAAACTCTGAGCCGGATTGAGACTCGAACTCGGGACCTTTGCCTTTCGCGGGAAACTACCCTGCTACTTTCGCAAAGATAGCTTCTGTGAAGTTAGTAAGGTAGGAGACGAGGACTGGTGGAAGTAAAGCTGTGGGGACGGGTCATGCGTCAGGCTTGGGTAGCTATGTGCTATGCCGTAGAGCACAAGCCCCTCCACTCTTTTCCTTTCTTTCTTTTTTTTTTTTTTTTTTAAAGGAAAAGAAGTTGAAGGCACAGGTGCCGATTCCGAGTCTTGGTAGAGCTCACAGTTTTAATCTGACAGGAAGTTTCAACTGATGAGATGTTTAGACTATATATTGCGTCCTACATCACGAGTGAAAGAGTACTTTTGTCTTGTGAATACCTATGCAGACTTTCGTTGTTTTTCTATGCATCTGTCCAGAGGAGGACTTACGTAATGTTTTTATATTTTCATGAGGATCCATTGCTGTGAAACTACCATTCCTGCAACATACACAATGACACTGCATTACGTTTCTAGAATACCTTACGTTTCTAGAACACTGTGATAGAATTTTTGTCCCGATCAAAACAGCTCAAAGGTTCCCTCTTGTGGACCCGCACTCAGAACTTGATGGGATAATGAAGGCAATAAATATGTAAAAGTCATTTAACTCTGTCATAATATTGTAATAACAGGTCCGGCGTGATTTTTTTTAACCTGCATGGGAATCAATGAAGTGTCTGAGTCAATCTGCCTCTGATACGATTTTGGTAGTTTAGCATCACCAAGTTCGGCAAAGTATCATTTCTTTGCCTGCCTTTACTCATATTTTTTGATGAAAGAGGAATATCACGCTGGGAACATAGATATGTGTATCTTTATCCTCATCTTAGTTACAACTGATACTCAGCACAATATGTACCTACAACCCTCTGTCAAGAACACGGATGATCGCTCATTTTGATTGAATGTGGGTGTAATTACAGTCAGTCAGGCAGTAGTAGCCGACCAAGACAGACGCAGCAACAGGGAAGTAACCGCTTTTTTGACATTTACGAGTTCCTAACCAGCAGCGAATTTTATTATATCGTGTGTGTGCTTTAATAGTTTTGTTTCTTTAGTTTCTACTAGTAAATTTAACATCTAATAGTCACAGTTCCCGCGTTTTCGTTTGCATCGTTAAGTAAACAGATTTTGTGACATATTACAAGTTCCTAATCAGGGGCAAATTATTTAGTTTCACCTGAGTGCTTCGGTCCGGCCGGCGTGGCCGAGCGGTTCTAGGCGCTACAGTCTGGGACCGCACGACCGCTACGGTCGCAGGTTCGAATCCTGCCTCGGGCATGGATGTGTGCGATGTCCTTAGGTTAGTTAGGTTCAAGTAGTTCTAAGTTATACGGGACTGATGACCTCAGAAGTTATGTCCCATAGTGCTCAGAGCCATTTTTTGTAATTACATATACATGCAACTAGGCAGATGCGGCTGGAATCTCTTGGACTAAAATTTTAGAAAGCGTTCTGGAGCACAGTGATCGGTTAAAATACTAAAAATTAAATAGAATGTCCGAATCACTTTTTTGGGTTAGTTTCGCAGCGTAGTCTGAAAAAACAGTTGAATGCTGGTTTAGAAGCCAGCTGTGGTGGCGACAGATTTTCGCGGAAGTCTGTCGCACACGTATCGGCATTTTTCCAGGCACACGGACGCGCGATTGGCCGTTTCTAATTCGAGCGATGGGGTGCCGTGTTCAGAGTTGCATCCGGTCAGGGGAGTGGAATATTTTGGGCTGGAATGTCCAAGCATTTCCTCGTCTGCCTTCCGTTTGTAGGTGGTGATTTTTTGATGAGATTTCGTTCTATTTCGTTTGATTTTGGTTAGGTTTCTCTGTAACGATGAAACTCTGCCGTTAGTAGCACAGCGGACTTCTCGTGGGTGATGTCAGTGTCGTTTTACGTAAATTCGGATGGAATTGAATTTTGTCTTTAATCGGTCACAATGCGCTTCATGTGTTTTGTGTCCAGAGATGGCAAATACTGGCTTTCATGATTGATTTACGAACGGAATGTAGTAAACTTTCCTTTCAAATAAAATTTTTCCACTTTGCAGCGGTCTGTGCGATGATATGAAACTTCCTGGAAGATTAAAACTATATGCCTGACCCAGTCCCGATCCGGTTTCAGTTTTAATCTGACAGCAAGTTTCCTTTGATATATTTTGTATGTTATAGTGCTTTCATGCTGCGTTTACTTAATCCAAGCTACCCTTTACTGACCAATGATCGGCAAGTTATTATAATCTGCCCGTATGGAACCATGTGTCTGCTATTCCTATGTGTATTCAATATAAATGCAGTTTTCGGAATACGCTTCATCAGTTACATACACTCCTGGAAATTGAAATAAGAACACCGTGAATTCATTGTCCCAGGAAGGGGAAACTTTATTGACACATTCCTGGGGTCAGATACATCACATGATAACACTGACAGAACCACAGGCACATAGACACAGGCAACAGAGCATGCACAATGTCGGCACTAGTACAGTGTATATCCACCTTTCGCAGCAATGCAGGCTGCTATTCTCCCATGGAGACGATCGTAGAGATGCTGGATGTAGTCCTGTGGAACGGCTTGCCATGCCATTTCCACCTGGTGCCTCAGTTGGACCAGCGTTCGTGCTGGACGTGCAGACCGCGTGAGACGACGCTTCATCCAGTCCCAAACATGCTCAATGGGGGACAGATCCGGAGATCTTGCTGGCCAGGGTAGTTGACTTACACCTTCTAGAGCACGTTGGGTGGCACGGGATACATGCGGACGTGCATTGTCCTGTTGGAACAGCAAGTTCCCTTGCCGGTCTAGGAATGGTAGAACGATGGGTTCGATGACGGTTTGGATGTACCGTGCACTACTCAGTGTCCCCTCGACGATCACCAGTGGTGTACGGCCAGTGTAGGAGATCGCTCCCCACACCATGATGCCGGGTGTTGGCCCTGTGTGCCTCGGTCGTATGCAGTCCTGATTGTGGCACTCACCTGCACGGCGCCAAACACGCATACGACCATCATTGGCACCAAGGCAGAAGCGACTCTCATCGCTGAAGACGACACGTCTCCATTCGTCCCTCCATTCACGCCTGTCGCGACACCATTGGAGGCGGGCTGCACGATGTTGGGGCGTGAGCGGAAGACGGCCTAACGGCGTGCGGGACCGTAGCCCAGCTTCATGGAGACGGTTGCGAATGGTCCTCGCCGATACCCCAGGAGCAACAGTGTCCCTAATTTGCTGGGAAGTGGCGGTGCGGTCCCCTACGGCACTGCGTAGGATCCTACGGTCTTGGCGTGCATCCGTGCGTCGCTGCGCTCCGGTCCCAGGTCGACGGGCACGTGCACCTTCCGCCGACCACTGGCGACAACATCGATGTACTGTGGAGACCTCACGCCCCACGTGTTGAGCAATTCGGCGGTACGTCCACCCGGCCTCCCGCATGCCCACTATACGCCCTCGCTCAAAGTCCGTCAACTGCACATACGGTTCACGTCCACGCTGTCGCGGCATGCTAGCAGTGTTAAAGACTGCGATGGAGCTCCGTATGCCACGGCAAACTGGCTGACACTGACGGCGGCGGTGCACAAATGCTGCGCAGCTAGCGCCATTCGACGGCCAACACCGCGGTTCCTGGTGTGTCCGCTGTGCCGTGCGTGTGATCATTGCTTGTACAGCCCTCTCGCAGTGTCCGGAGCAAGTATGGTGGGTCTGACACACCGGTGTCAATGTGTTCTTTTTTCCATTTCCAGGAGTGTATATTGTTAATTTTTCATCTACTTAGTTCGTCAAACCAATGTTTTCCCTCGTCCTGTTGTCTTTAGTCTACTGTACCATGTGAGAGAAATTTACACGATGTCTTTAGCCGTTCTGGGTTCCACGAATTAAAATCTGGTTGTGTATTTTTCTCATTAGACTAAGGTAAATAATCAAACAATGCTTGTGGAACCTTAGACTACTTGCACTCATTAGTGAGTAACTCAAATTAAGCACACTATTTGTGTACAGTAGGCTCTCAACTACACAACGTCGTTGCAATAAGGCGAACGTCAAAGCCTTTTGCCTGCGATCTTTTGTAACGTAACAGTTTCTGTCTTCGGAAATTTCTTCACTGATCTCCTCATTGTGGGAAGAAGGTAGACTGTGTCATTCTTGTTTATTTATTATAGTTCTGCTATGCAATGGGACGAGTGAGGGAAGAACCCACTTCCACGGGGACGAACAAGTACACTGAACTGTGAAATGAGCACTCAGAGAAGTGTTATGGGACCTGAAACCAACAGGTGATCATAACGAGTGGCTCATCTCCTACGTCACTTAGTTTTCACGCCCACATAGGTCTCGGTTAGCGGCGTGGGCGTACTGAAAAATTCAGCTGACGAGGAACTCTCATCATCCGAACACTGCACGAGTTGCCAGACTGACGTTTCCAAACCGGTTCGCAGTGACAGGTGTCACTTGCTTCACGTGTGTTTCTATCGATGTACTCCGTAAAAAGACCGGATCTTCGACAGTCACCTCAGATGTCTGTCATCATCGCACGTCGTTGAACATTCTGTGTGTGATTTAGTGCATTGTCATCAAGTCTAGTAGTCAAATGCAAATGAGACAAAAAGAAAAGTTAATAGACTGTTTATTATATCAGAAGCAATCGCCATAACTGTTAATACGTTTACCCCACTATTAGCAAAGACGGTCAGTGCCTTGTTGGAGAAATGTCTGTGATTGACTACAGCACCATCACTAAATCCAATTGTGCCACTTTTCTTCCGAAGCTAATTGACGGCCATGAATGTCTTTCATCAGGACTGCAAAAATACAGAAATCCCATAGGTAGATATGGGACTGTATGATATACACTCCTGGAAATGGAAAAAAGAATACATTGACACCGGTGTGTCAGACCCACCATACTTTCTCCGGACACTGCGAGAGGGCTGTACAAGCAATGATCACACGCACGGCACAGCGGACACACCAGGAACCGCGGTGTTGGCCGTCGAATGGCGCTAGCTGCGCAGCATTTGTGCACCGCCGCCGTCAGTGTCAGCCAGTTTGCCGTGGCATACGGAGCTCCATTGCAGTCTTTAACACTGCTAGCATGCCGCGACAGCGTGGACGTGAACCGTATGTGCAGTTGACGGACTTTGAGCGAGGGCGTATAGTGGGCATGCGGGAGGCCGGGTGGACGTACCGCCGAATTGCTCAACACGTGGGGCGTGAGGTCTCCACAGTACATCGATGTTGTCGCCAGTGGTCGGCGGAAGGTGCACGTGCCCGTCGACCCGGGACCGGAGCGCAGCGACGCACGGATGCACGCCAAGACCGTAGGATCCTACGCAGTGCCGTAGGGGACCGCACCGCCACTTCCCAGCAAATTAGGGACACTGTTGCTCCTGGGGTATCGGCGAGGACCATTCGCAACCGTCTCCATGAAGCTGGGCTACGGTCACGCACACCGTTAGGCCGTCTTCCGCCCACGCCCCAACATCGTGCAGCCCGCCTCCAGTGGTGTCGCGACAGGCGTGAATGGAGGGACGAATGGAGACGTGTCGTCTTCAGCGATGAGAGTCGCTTCTGCCTGGGTGCCAATGATGGTCGTATGCGTGTTTGGCGCCGTGCAGGTGAGCGCCACAATCAGGACTGCATACGACCGAGGCACACAGGGCCAACACCCGGCATCATGGTGTGGGGAGCGATCTGCTACACTGGCCGTACCCCACTGGTGATCGTCGAGGGGACACTGAATAGTGCACGGTACATCCAAACCGTCATCGAACCCATCGTTCTACCATTCCTAGACCGGCAATGGAACTTGCTGTTCCAACAGAACAATGCACGTCCGCATGTATCCCGTGCCACCCAACGTGCTCTAGAAGGTGTAAGTCAACTACCCTGTCCCCCATTGAGCATGTTTGGGACTGGATGAAGCGTCGTCTCACGCGGTCTGCACGTCCAGCACGAACGCTGGTCCAACTGAGGCGCCAGGTGGAAATGGCATGGCAAGCCGTTCCACAGGACTACATCCAGCATCTCTACGATCGTCTCCATGGGAGAATAGCAGCCTGCATTGCTGCGAAAGGTGGATATACACTGTACTAGTGCCGACATTGTGCATGCTCTGTTGCCTGTGTCTATGTGCCTGTGGCTCTGTCAGTGTGATCATGTGATGTATCTGACCCCAGGAATGTGTCAATAAAGTTTCCCCTTCCTGGGACAATGAATTCACGGTGTTCTTATTTCAATTTCCAGGAGTGTATATATATATAAGAACTTCCCAGCGGAACTTCTGCTGAGTAGTCGAAACAATCTTGGCGACATGTGCGTATTCAGAACTTGTTGTTCAAAAACTTGCGTAAAAAGCGTATCTTGCCGAATTCCAAGGTACATTAGAGAGTGCTGCAGAGTATCTCAATACCCTGAAACTTTTAGTGCCATATTTAAAAATTAAATTAAAGAATTTATAAGAAGTTTATAACTCACAGAATTTCCGAATTTTTATGAATACTCTGATTTTGATTGTATCATATTCAATGGCAGCCAAAAAAATTACGTGAAGCATGTAACTTGAAAGGTTTAGAAGTACTTTACAAAATACTATACAGTATTCGAACATAGGAATTTATCTTTCTGCTCCGTATTTATAAATTTCAATCTAAAGAAATGACATCAAGCGTGCAACTTTCAGTTTTTCAAGGTATTTTGCGGTATAACGAATATTAAAACACTTTTACAGCACATTTAAAAGTAGTGACCCAAAAGCTACGGAAAGCAACATTTGCGGATATAATACGTTCTACTCATGTACGTAGATAGTGTGAAACACAACAGAACCTCAAATTTATTATTTTACACAACTGAATTACGCTATGGTGTTTGTAAAATTTCACAAAGAATATGGGCGGGCATCAACAAGAAAGTAAAAAGGATTTTGCTTTTCTCGGCTAGTCATATCTTGTTGATGTTCAGTGCATTTGACTTGTGACTCAGAATAATATAATGTGAATGAGCACTTCAAAATACACTTGGCCATTTCTTCTGATATAACTTACAGCCGAAAGTGCGCTTATCGATAAGAGTTACTACGGTGAAAATATTATTCCTACACCTAAATTCGTCAAACACACATCTGTGACTACTCATTCAATGATATTGACATTATCTCTATTTTTTTTTTTTTTTGGAGTTGAACTTATTGTACGAAGGGTAAGGGAAAATTAACTTCAGAGTTGTCGCTGAAGTTTTCAATTACATGTTAATTCAGGAGATTTCGAAGTATCGCTATTAAATAAGGGCGTCATTAAAAGTGTGTGTGTGTGTGTGTGTTTGTGTTTGTGTGCGCGCGCATGTATGTGCACGTGTGTGTGTGTGTGTGTGTGTGTGTGTGACTGTGTGTGTGTGTGTGTGTATGTGTGTGTGTGTGTGTGTGTGTGTGTGTGAGTGTGTGTGAGAGAGAGAGAGAGAGAGAGAGAGAGAGAGAGAGAGGAAGCGTACGTATTTGTAGAATGAAAAAATTTATACATACCTTGCATACATTAGATACATGGAATCGAACGCAGATGCAGTTCTTTGTAAAAGAACTTTTTGGAAGACCGTTATGTATGAAACACATTTTCAAATGAAAGTTAATAAACTGTAAAGAAGAAGTGAGTGTGGATTGGTTAAGTTACTGAACTCTGATACCTCGATTTTGTGCCACATACTTCGCAAAAACAAGGGTAGAGAAGAAGCAGTATTGAATTATTAGAGTAAATTAACTAATCCCTCTCTTGTTGAAGCATAATACTCCATGTTCAAGGTACTATCCAAAATGACAGGTAGAGGTTGAAATAATTTTTTGCTCGAAAATATATATATTCTATGATGAATTTCTGTTGTCACCGCAAGCATATAATTCAATTTGTTATATTTTTAATGCACTTGCATTACAACTAATAAAATTCATGTTATAGACCAATAGTGAAATATCATTGCTCACTTAGGCAGTGTATTATAGAATTAGATATACATAGTGCTGAAGGTGAATCTACTGCCAATCACTATAGTTCAATATGCAAAATAATGATGAACTTTCTGTTTCAGTGGATAGACAGGGGCATTCATGGTGAAGATCCACGGTGCGTGTGTAGCGTGGGGCATTGCTAATGATTCGTAGCACTTTGTTCTGTATGATCTGCAGGCGGCGCAGTCGTGTGGGAGCTGCATATCCCCAGACGGGAGCTGCGTACGTCATCAGAGGTCTAATCAGTGTCATGTATAAGGACCTCGACACCCTCCTATTCAGTGTGCTTTCCCTGTTGAGCATTGGGTAGAGCTGTTTGAGCCTCGCGTGCGCTCGGTTGGCAACGTATTCGATGTGGTCCCCCCATGTAAGTTTCCAGTCCAGCCAGACACCAAGGTATCTGACTTTCTCTCGGAAACGTATTGGGCGTGTATGTAGTGTTATCGGTTTACAGTGTTGGTGTTTGCGCAGTAGTTTCGGTCTGCGTGTGAACAGAACTGCTTCGCACTTCTCGACGTTTACTTTAATACGCCATCGCTCCAGCCAAGGCTCAGCTGTTCTGAGTGCTGTCTGTATTCGTGAGTTGATGTTCGACGGTTTCCAGTCTTGCGCGAGGATGGCTGTGTCATCCGCGTAGACGGCTAACGTCGTGTTTCGTGTCGCTGGGAAGTCATTAATGTACAGGTTAAACAAGATGGGCCCTAGGATACTTCCTTGGGGTACTCCAGCTTGGATACCGTGTTGTGTTGATTGTTTATCCTGCACGTTAGTGTTGAAACATCTGTTCGTGAGATATGAGTGTATGAGACGTACGAGTCCGTCCGGGAAACAAGCTTCGCTTAGTTTGCGTATGAGTCCGTTGTGCCAGAGACGATCGAAAGCCTTTTAGATGTCTAGGAACACGGCCCCTGTGGCTTTGTTCATATTGTATCCGTGTGTTATATGTTCGACTACGCGGAGGAGTTGTGTTGTCGAGTGGTGATTCCTAAAGCCGCATTGCTCCGGTCTTAGGGTGTCGTTGGCGATGCAATACCTAGTGATACGTTTTAGTATTACCTTCTCAACAATCTTGCTGAGCGAGCACAGCAGACTGATGGGTCGGTAATTTTGTGGGAGGGAGTGGTCTTTCCCTGGCTTCCTGAACATCAGGACCTTGGCCGCCTTCCAAAAGTCAGGGAAGTGTTGGTGTGTCAGGATGGCATTCGTTAGGTGTGTGAGGTATTCTACGGCTTTATCCGTGAACTCCTGGAGGACACGGTTTTGAATGCCATCAGGCCCAGGGGCTTTTCTAGCGTTGGTGTGCTTGGTAGCCCATGTGACCTCATTTGTGCTAGTACGTCTTATTTCGTCGCGCGAGGGCTGGGCTACAAGTCGTGTAACCTCCTGGTCCGTTTCAAGTGTGAATGCTGGGTCTGAAGGAACCAGATTCGGCATGAAAGACGCTGCAAGTGTTGTGCCCATAAGCTCTGCCGTCTCCGTCGCGGAATAGGCTGGGCCGTCTGGTCCTTGTAACGTGGGAATGTAATGTTTCTCCCTGGTGAAGTGTCTGGCCAGCTGCCACACGCCAGGACGTGTGGTATCCAGCCGAGCGAGTTTCTGTCCCCATTGTTCGTTTCTGAATGTTTGAATTTTATTCCGTATTATGCCCTGGAGTCTGTTGACGGGCGCCTGGTACGCTGCCAGTATGTCCTGAGGCGGTTCCTCATTGAGATAAGGCCCAGGATTTCCTGCGGCAGGGCCATCGAGTGTTGTCTTGGTGTTGTAAATGGAATGACGTCAGTCATTGCGTCTTGGGCGGCAGTTGTGAGAGCCTCCACAGCCTCATCGATTTGCTGTGTGTTGTTAATTTCGTGGGTGTCAGGAATGCGACTATCAAGCGTTTCCTTGAACAGTGTCCAGTTCGCACGCTTGTAGTTAAGCATCCTGCGTGGTTCGATGTCCTGCAGTGTCTCTTCCATGTGCAGTAATACAGGCATGTGGTCTGAGTCCAGATCGTTTTCAACCGTCAGGTTCAGTGTGCATGCGATGCCCTTTATGAGAGCTATGTCTAACACGTCTGGCCTTTGTCGGGCCTGTGTAGGCACGAACGTGGGAACTTCCGGTCCAAGTATAATATAGTTTCGGCCTAGTGCGTGTTCGTACAGTTTCTTGCCGTTGGAGGTTCGTATTCGTGAGTTCCAATCAGGGTGTTTTGCGTTGAGGTCTCCAGCGGCTATTACCCGCGGTGCTATGTTGAGTACTGTGCTGATATCGCGTGTTACTATGTTTTTAGGAGGATTGTATAGCGATACCAGTGTGGTGTTGGCTCCGTTGAACTTGACCCTGACGGCCGTAGCCTCTAGTCTTTCAAGTGCTGGGAGCTCGATGTTCGTGTGGTCTATGTCTCTGTGTATGATGATTGCCGTGCCGCCTCCCGTCCTGCCATCCGCTCGGTCGGTACGATAGACGCAATAACCTGGGAAGTTTAGTTGTTTGCGAGGCGTAAGCAGTGTTTCGTTCACAAGAGCGATTCGGATACCCTTTCGCTCCATGAACGCGGCCATCTCGGCTTTTTTGCTTGCGGTCCCGTTGGCATTCCAAAACAGGATCTGTGTGATTGTGTTTAAGTCTGCGTTTCGGGGCTGGTGTGGTGTATTATCCATGTAGTAGTGTAAAAAGCGGTGTGATAGTGGCTTGGTTGGGGTACGAAGTGTAGACAACCTCCTAGATGGTGTACCCCGGGTAACGCTGTAACATGGTACAGCGGCGAAAAGTCTACACATCCACGGCGGCCGGACGCGACAATGCCTCCCGGCCCACACAGAGGCAAATAGTGCAGAGTCTTAGCATGAAGAAGCTGAGCGTATGCCAGTTCAACATAGAAGGCTACACGAGGACCAAGGGAGAAATCCTCGAAAAGATCTTAACGAGAGAACGAGTAAGTGTCGTACTCCTACAAGAGACCCACCTCACAGATGAAACCATCAACCGACTCAAAATACCAGGATTTACAGCTGTGAGCTACATTGGACACGACAAACATGGCATAGCCACCCAAGTAAAGAACGAACTCCTAAGGAATTTGGACACCAAAGTGGTACCAGCAGAGCATGCGATAGGCATAAAACTGGGAGAGACGACATTGTATAATGTCTACAAACCTCCATCACAGAAATGGCCCACAGGTATCCTACCCGAGGCTAACCACCCAGCAGTTTACGCTGGCGATTTTAACTCTCAGCACACCAGGTGGGGATACCCGAGATCCACAGCTGAAGGGACTGGACTAAATGACTGGGCAGACAACTGGGACCTACACCTCCTTTTCGACCCCAAGGACACAGCGACCTTCAAATCAAAGGCGTGGGGCACAACGTCAACACCTGACCTGACCTTCGTCACACGTGGAGCAACAGGTACACCCGTGCGAGTTATAAGAAGGGTCCTCGAGGCGTTCCCCCGGAGCCAGCACAATCCAGTAATAGTGGAGATCGGACTATCAATCCCAGTCATAAAAAGCCCCCCAATCCCCCGGTGGAACCTGAGGAAAGCTGACTGGAATAAATATCGATCCTATGTTGAGAAAACGATAAATCGGATACCACCAAAACCTGAGAACTACAAAAGATTCGTAAACTTATTACAAAAAGCGGCCCTAAATGCAATTCCACGAGGATCGAGAAAGGAATACACCCCCTGCTGGACGAAACAGTGTGAAACACTACTGGAGGAATATGAGAAGACTGGGGACGCGTAGACTGCAGACCAACTGATCAACGCCATGAATGAGGAACGTATTAGTAGATGGAAGGAGGCGATGGAAAATCTAGATTTTACCCACTCCAGCAGGAAGAGCTGGGGCCTGCTGAGGAAATTAGGCGGTGCCACAGCGCCTAACAGGCCGACTCTTGGAACAAGCGCATCTAAGATTGCAGCTGTCCTGAAACAGACCTCCAAAATCCAGCTAAAAACAGCCGAAAAGAGAGAAATTTCCCAAGAGCTAAGCAGTTTATTGCTTAATAACCCAACCAACACGGGCATTGTAAAAGAAGTGGAGACGGAAGAGATATCCCAGGCCTTGAAGCTAATGAAGACAGGAAAAGCAGCCGGACCCGACAACATCCTACCAGAATTCTTAAAGGAATTGGGAACTTTAGGAAGAAGGTGGCTGGCCAAACTTTGTACGGAATGCATAAGCACGGGGGCTGTGCCTAAGGAATGGAAAGAAGCAAAAGTCATCGCAGTACTGAAACCCGGAAAGACTGGAGAAAATCCTAGGAATTACAGACCAATATCCCTGCTATGTACCTCCTATAAATTATTCGAGAGAATATTGCTGACTAGATTAACTCCATACATCGAAGCCAACCTCCCAACATACCAAGCGGGTTTCCGAGCAGGTAGAAACTGCTGTGATCAAGTGCTGTCCCTCACAACCTATATTGAGAAAGGCTTCCAGAAGAAGATGAAAACTGGCCTGGTCCTCATAGACCTCACATCAGCTTACGACACAGTATGGATTGAAGGGTTACTGCTTAAGTTAACTAGAATCATAAATTGCAAGCGGATGTACAAACTACTCAAGAACATACTAACGAACAGGAAAATCAAGGTCTCACTCCATGGTACGAACAGTAAGAGCATGGTTCTGAATAATGGTCTGCCACAGGGTTCGGCACTAGCACCCGCTCTCTTCAATCTATATATAGCTGACTTGCCAGAAACTAAATCACGCAAATTTGCATATGCAGATGACCTGGCCATCGCATATCAGAGTAAAAACTACAACGATCTCGACGAAACACTGAATACAGACCTTGAAGTCCTGAACACCTATTACTCCAAGTGGCACCTACTTCCCAACCCCAACAAAACAACCATATAATGCACCTCAACAACAGAGAGACACACAGAAAATTACAGATCTTTTCGAATGGCCAAAGCATAATACATGAGGATAAGCCTAAGTATTTGGGAGTGAAACTAGACCGGACCCTAACGTACAGCTCACACCTCGAAGACACAAAGCAAAAACTAAAATCCCGCAATGCTGTTCTTTCGAAACTGGCTGGAACCACATGGGGATGTGAAGCGAGCACTTTGAGAACTTCAGCACTAGCCCTTGTCTACAGTGTAGCTGAATACTGTTCACCAGTCTGGAGGAGAAGTGCACACGTATCTAAAGTGGATGTCCAGCTGAGGGAGACAATGCGAATAATCTCGGGAACACTCAGGGCCACCCCCTGTGCATGGCTTCCTGTACTAGCGAACATAGAGCCTCCAGAAATCAGGCGATCACAGCTAGCCCTAAAAACCTACAGGAAAATTATAGACAACCCGAACCTCCCTATCCACCAAGATATGACACCGACACACAGGCTTAAATCCAGATCACCTTTTTGGAAAATCGGTGAAGAACTACAAGCCTTTGAGCCGAGAACGACCTGGAACGAAGTATGGTCGGCAAGTGAATTTAAGAACAAGAACTTAGTACACGATCCGAACAAGAAGATTGATGGCTTCAACCTACCAAGAAGAGTGTGGACAGCTCTAAACCGGTTCAGAACGAATGTTGGGAGATGTAAACACCTGATGAACAAGTGGGGCCTGGCAGACAGCGCTGTATGTGAGTGCGGTGAAATACAGACAATGGACCATCTACTCGTGTGCAAAGTGTATGGTTATGGTGGTGAACTCATGGACATACATAGACTCAGTGACTCAGCCATAGAGTGGCTCAAAAACATATCTAATATAGTGTAGAATTATATTGTTTTCATTTTAGTATATAGTGATAAGAATATTGTAATTATGCCTCTGTGATGCCGAACGAGTAAATAAATAAGTGGCTTGGAAGCTAGTCCAGTTGAGCGTACCCGACATGAACTGCATGAAGAGTTGTGAGACACACCCCATAATCTTCGTGACTATTTCGGTGGTCGTGCGTCCGGGGACTAATGTTTCCATTATTCTCTGGAATGTTGTTGTAATGTTGGTCATGTAGGCCTGCGAGTTATTGGTCGTGTTAGCGGCCGCTTGTTCCAGTGTTGGCGTTTGGTGAGGGCTGGCCTGCGAGTCGGTTGTTCGTGTGGCAGTTGTGGGCGCCTGTGTATTCTCTGTGGTGAGTGGGTGTGTTATGTGGGTTGTTGAGTTGGTGTCCGGGATGTGTTCGTGGGTGTTGGTGTTCTGTTGCCTGTGTACTTGTTGTGG
The DNA here is from genome assembly GCF_023864275.1 of Schistocerca cancellata. Classification (NCBI taxonomy): domain Eukaryota; kingdom Metazoa; phylum Arthropoda; class Insecta; order Orthoptera; family Acrididae; genus Schistocerca; species Schistocerca cancellata. Next base: position 711,915,430 of record NC_064630.1, read on the forward strand.
TGTGGTCGTGTTCCTCGTGGTGCGGCTGTTTCGCGGTGCAATCAACATAGATAATGTTGGTAGTACTGCCGAAAAACATTTGCTGCCAAAAAACTTGATTCTATTTTTGTGTTAACAGATGGTGTTTTGTTCACTGTCAAACTAAATTCACTTTTCCATTTCCTGTGCATGTGCTCAGTACAATGTCTAATCATCGTTGTAAAAACTCTGATGACAGTTTTCGTTACATTTGTGGTGAGTTTGTGAAAGGAACATTACAGAATTTTGGGAAAGATTTATCTATCATACTTTGGAGGTAAACTTGGTGATGAAAAAAATCTTGGGCCCCAGTTAATGAATGTGTTGAAGATCTGAGAAAATGGTTCAAAAAGTAGACAGAAGCCCTTAGATTTGCTGTTGCTATGATATGGAGGGAGCCAAGAAATCGTTCTGATGATTGCTACTTTTGCAGTGTTGATATTACTGGTCATAATTCGAAAAACAAGAAGGTAATAAGCTACCGTAACCTTTCGTCCGCCACATGACCAGTAGGGCATGCTGTAGATTTGCTGGTTCCCGAACCACCAGATGTTTTAAATTTTATTCTGATGAAGTATTTTCTGATGTGCAATCTGATTTTAATGAACCAGATGATGATGAATTCCATTGTATTGCAGAAAGTCTAGAGCCCATATTGTTTACTGAGATCGAGCTTAACGATTTGGTAAGGGATCTGGGCTTAACGAAAGGTAAAGCTGAACTATTTGGTTCTAGATTCAAAGAAAAGAACTTTTGGCAATTGGGACCAGCATATACATATACAGAAAGAGAGAGCAGCAGTTTTCCAAGTTTTTTCAACAAGAAGGTGATATAGTATAGTGCTCAGACATTCTTGGTCGGATGAATGGGTTTGGTACTGAATGCAAATAGGAAGACTGAGGGCTGTTTATTTATTCATCCAAACTAGTTTAAAGGCTGTTTTAGTACACAGTGGTAACATGTATGCATCTATACCTGCTGGACATTCTCTACATAAGAAAGAGAGCTACGAAAACCTAGAAATAGTGCTACATACGAGGGTAGGAACTTTAATAGTAGCAAATATTTATCTGCAGCTCATACAAAATAGATACGTGTTTCAAAGTTTTACTGACCTTCAAAGTAGTCACCAGCATTGTGCATAACCCGTTGCCAGCGATGTGGAAGTAATAGGATACTCTTAGCAGTGCCAGGTATGTTAACATTTCCAGCGGCGGGGTCCAATGCCCGACGAATCTGTAGCAGTTCTGAAGCGAATGCCGTGAAGTGTTTCCTTCAGTTTAGAAACCGAGTTGAACTTTTACGAGGGCTTACGTCACGGACGTGTAGTACGTGATATAGCACTTAGGAGCCCCATCAGTCAAACAAATCAGTAACAGCTTGCACTATACATGCTTGAGTATTGTCATGCAAAATGATAGGTCCTGCAGTAAGTAATAATTAAATATATTAACATAATAATTTATATAAAATAAAATAAACTGTATATATTATATACCATTATACTAACATAAAATATATTTATTTACGCATAATTATAAAATTTATAATACAATAATATATTTTAAGCTAAAAACGTAAGTAGTTATGCTGGTCGTAGGTTTTGTAGCAAAAATGAACAGCATAGAGACAGAACTGATGACACTTTCTGCAGGGTCTGATCGTCATTTTGCAGGACATTGTTCAAGCACGTGCAATGCAAGCTGTTACTGATTTGGTTGACTGATGGGGCTGCTAAGTGCTATACCACCTACTGCACTTCCCTGACTGAAGCCCTCGTAAATTCAACTCGATTTCTAAACTGAAAGAAACACTTCACCGAATTCGCTTCAGAACTGCTACAAATTTGTCGGGCAACAGACCGCGCCGCTCTAACTCTCAACACAACTGGCACTGATAAGAGTATCCTAAGACTTCCACATCGCTGTCAACGCGTTATACACAAGATAGTATCAGCAATTTTATACTGGTACCAACATTTTATAATGACATGAATTAGGTTAAATACAGTGTAGTAACATCGTACGATTGGTGTATTCCTTTTACAGTATAACATAGATTTTTATTCCAGTATCATTTCCGAATTTACGAGAACTTCATTTATTCATTCCTTGCTACAAAATGTTTGAGATCCACTATGTTACAGACACCTGGAGGGTGGTTGGAATTTGGATCAATAGTAAGCATTGTTGTGAGGTTTTTCTTGTGTTATTAATGGCCCATTATATATATAGTTAAATTTTGAAATTTCGTGGGTCTGTTCACTTGATTATTTTTATGGGTCTTCAGAAGAACATAGTCTCCTATCTTCAATATGGCAAATTTCAGGTTCCTATTGCGCCTTTTAGATCTCGATTTTGCTTTCTACTTTTTTTTCTTTTACCATTTCTTTCATCTGGTCTAACCCCAAATCTGTACATGGAATGAATTCTAGTTTTTCCTCAATTAAATATTTGTTCTTATTATTGAGCAGGATTTCCTCGGGTGTGAACGTCACAGGGTCATGAGGCAAGGTATTCATTACACTCCAAAATTCAAATACTAATCCACCTCATGTTTATGGTGGCAATGGTACCTACATGACCTTTCTATTTCCCTCACATATTGTCAAACAGGGTTGATGGCTGGATTGTAGGCTGAAATATATTTAACTTCTCCACCATTCTGCTCCAGGCCTACTTTAGAAAATTTTGAAATTGAATAATCTACTGATACTTTCTAAGATATTAATCCACTCCCGTTTGTGGTCTAAGGTTATGCCTATTAAGGTTTCCTCATTTTCCTTGAAATCTTGCCCCTGCCATTCATCTCTTTTTATCACCCTCTTAACACGGTACATTTTGTAAACATTGGTCTAACCATCATTTCCTTGATCGATTTCTATCATCAAAAATTCGATTCCTCTTTTGACACACTCTCATTATCTTCAAATTTAACTTCCAAAATTGTGGATTCAGGGTTAATCTTAACCATCATTTGACTGCTATCGATTATTAATTTTTCTTTTTCCAACCAATCTTGGTTCTTTATTGGTTTACTATATTTACCTGTGGCACCTACGACCCTTACGCCACTATCTGACATCGTGACCAGTCTAGGTTGGTCACAGATTTATTCGAAGAAGTACTTGTATTCTGACAGTATAAATGTCAACCGCGATTAAGATCTGTTTCGTGGTTAAATTATCGTCATTATTTCATTCCACAATAGGTCTTGGTCGACCATAATGTCGCCCCATGCCCTTCTCCTGCCTTTCAAAGTTTGTAGTTACTTGAACTCTTTGTTGAAATGGTACCGCATCATCAGGCGGTTCTTTATTTTTTTTTCAGTAATGACTTCAGGATTTTGTTTGGAAACATCGACGTTGGTTTGTGTAACATTGCAGTTAGTTGCACCTTCATTGGTTTCAAGTATACCGAAATTTTCGCCATCCGAGCGTGGTTGGAATCCGACAGTTCTATTTCACTTTCTGGATCTAATATGAAATCTTTTCTGAGACATGCGCTAAGTTCCCCCGACCTCAATTCAGGCTCGCAGTTTTCTTCTAGTGAGCTATCATCCTCATCAGGTGTAATGACGTCCGCAGTTCCTTCATACTATATATAACGTTCACGGTCTTCAAGACCACGTAGACAATTGTCTATATTTACCTTATCGACGTCACTATTATCTCTCCTACCTCCAATTAACTTTTTGGTCACATATGCTTTCTTAAAATCCCCCCATTCGCATTTTGTGAGTCCCCTTTAAGATCGTTCAACTGCACATGCTATTCTGTCAACTCTGGAAACTCATTTCCGTCAGTTACACCAATATCTATACTGCTACTTGCCATTTCTCTTACGTCTACGAATCTGCCCGCTCTTTCCTCGACTTTGGAACTATTATTTGCCATAGCGGTTTCGCTTCTATCTGCTGTGACGTTTACATTCTGTTCTGCCACCTCACACACGGCTTCTCTTGGAACAGCTGGAACATTAGCACTTGTCGTTCCTCTTTGGTACTTTACGAGTATAAGTTTTCTAACTCCGGGCTCGCTGCCTGCTATCAGTGAATCACCCAAACGCGCACCTTTCGTTGCACGTTCGACGTCCCGCCGTGCCACACGACCGTTTTTTGTTTTATTATTCGTTGACTATACCGGTAAAAGTTACTTTCTCTGGGCCGGTAAATTCGTTTGCGTCAGGTTGGTCCTTGGCATCGGAGGTAATCAGTTTTCCATATCAGTCTGGCGTGCATTTCATGGAGAGAAACCTCTACCACGACTGGCAGAGTTTTCTCTTCATCTGGCCCTGCCTCTACCTCTTTGAATCACATTGACGCGATAACGATCGCCGCCATTTTGTTTGTCATGGTTACTGTTGTTTCTGTTAATAATATTCTGGCGGCTACTACTGTTTCCACGCCAGTGGTCTTGGTTTCCACCCTTTCTAAGAATGGTAAGAAGTTCAGTGATTGCTTCCTACGTATCTTTTAGAATTTTCTGCTAGCTTTTTCCGCAGTTTCCAGATAACTTCGGATTCTGATCGTCTACTTCTTAAGTGTGTCAACTTCTGGTACTTGTATTTGCAGAAATCTTTTACAGAATTCCTGCCCCTATCGTTATGGAGTTTAGACATGATGAACTTCCGCCATAAGCAATTCTGCTTTTGTTCACAGCAGTATTCATCTGTGAATGTTTGTTTAAATTCTTCAAAAGTCGTTTGTTGAGTAGTCAGGCTGTTCCCAACGCTTGGAATCATCTGCCAAGGTGTGACGAAAGTGGACGAAAAAACTTTTAGTCTGAAAACTGAAATAGTAGGCGAGTGCGAACACAGAATCTCACATACGAGAAGAACATTTTCAGATAAGGAAAAAGGTTTAACTAAACAAGTTTTTTCCTGCATGTTAATAATTTCAAAATTGAGCCTTTCATTAATATCGTTAATTTCTATCTGCATATTAGCCATGTTTTCATTTATGGAAATAATTGCATTTTTCATCTCAGTGACAGCAGAACTTGAAGTACCATGTTTTGACTTATTTTTTTGTTATGTAACTTCATTTGACTTTTGAGATCGCTAATCTGGGTTTTAAGCTGGCTTTCAAGATTTCTACCTTCGATTGCAATTCTGTTGCCAAGACCACTAAGGTTTGTTTTCATTTGATAAGGAAAACCTTTTTAAATAGTCAGTCACACTCTACGGTTGTCTACTTTCTTGTTCTACCGAATTTTCTTGCTCAAACCCGTCCTCACATGCTTGTTTCATTTCTTCCTTTATTTATGGTGAATCAAACATGTCAACTGATTCGTTCACATAACCGCTATCGTCGACCAATTTCTCATCTTTCGAGTCCTCCATATTATCTTGTTTGATTTGGGACATCTTGAACTGTTCATTTTCGTGTTCATGATCTTGCGTGTAGGCTAGCTGCCTATCACTATGTTATCTGCTTACGTGAACGGCTACTTCTGCTGGCTACATTTCCCATGGCGCCCATCACTATCTCTTTTCGTTCACTCGGTGTGACTACTGCATTCACACATTTGTCCATTCTGAATGTATCTTACAATTTACCTTTGTATGCAGCGTCAACTGTTGTTCGCTCTACTGGATTTGATTGCATCCTTCCGCCGCTGGACATTCACTGCTCGAACCGCTCTAATTTTTCACCAGATACTTAATGTATTTTATCATCGCAAACAATAAATGTCCTGTAATTCTTCATGCTTTCCCGGCGATCTATTGACATTTTAGATATTCGGGAATCCAGCCGGATGTTCGCGTCGTTCTCGCACGATATTTCAACATCGTGCCTCGCTGTCTTCTTCAGGTGCTACCTGAGACTGACGACGCAAACACCCGGCTGGATTCCCGAATATCCAAGATGTCAATAAATGTCCTGTCATGATCGCCAAGTGTAACGGTAGTACTGTCCACCTTAAACGGCAATCGATGCTAATGTTAAACCTCTGTGAGGAGTTTTTAAGAAAGTTGTGACCATGATATAAACTAATGGGAACAGAACAATCAAATGGGCATTCGTTTCCGAAACACTCCAGCAGAATAAATAAGTCGGTCAGGAACAGACAGTCTCCCAGTCCAAAAGCAATTTGTAACATTATGTATTAATGTTGGTCGCCAGCCTAATTAGACATTCTTGTGTCAAACAATATAATAAAGCAGAAGGCGGTGGTATGGTTAACCTATCCTCTCTTGACACTCATGCTAAACTCTTTGTTTATGTTTGTTCACACTACAACACAGTAACCCAACCTTGCAGATAAAAGTACTACTAACTTGGAAATCAGACAAACAAATGGCCAGTGAGATAGCAAACAGTAACATATACATCTCAACAACCCATACCGTAAATGAACTAGATGCAGCAGTGGAGTAACATATGCTCTCAACAACAGGTACCTTAAATGGCCTGTATGCAGCAGTTTACAGAACCAATCACCAACACACATGAAACCAGTAGCAGTACTAAACAGGGAAGAGCAAGAAATGATTCTGATTTAAATCAGGGTTCTGGTAATGATAGTACTCTATAATATCATCGCTTAGTATAGCGTCTCTATGCTTGTGCATTAACCAGCTTACATTAGAGTAGCTAACACAGTAAATATTTCTTTCTTAAGCTCGGTTTGAAGCAATGAAACAGAATACAAATCTAACTACACTTGCTCTTAAGGAGCCTTTTTCTTGTTTCATTAACTAACTAGCCTAGTATGTAAGAGCCCTTAAACACTCATGGTTTGAAGAACCATGCTCATTAACAGAAGTACACAGGTATGTATGAGAAATGGTAAGTATTCTAATGCATATTCATTAATTAAGTAAAGCACAACAAACTAAAACTCTTTCAAGAACAAATGTCCTTTGATAAGTAGTCTTTTGTTCACCCCCGGTAGCTGAGTGCTCAGCGTAACTGAATGTCAATCCTAAGAGCCCGCGTTCGATTCCCGGCTGGGTCGGAGATTTTCTCCGCTCACGGCCTGGTTATTGTGTTGTCCTAATCATCATCATTTCATCCCCATCGACGCACAAGTCGCCAAAGTGGTGTTAAATCAAAAGACTTGCATTCGGTGGAAGGTCTACCCGACAGGAGGCCCTAGTCTGATTAAAATGTATGAACGCAACAATTAATAATCTTTTTCGCTTCAGAACAACTTTACTATTTTCTGTCAGCTTTTCAAGTGAGACAAATTATTTAAGGAAATGACTGCAGACTGAATTAAAAATGCACTGTAAAACTTACCCTGAAACACAATAATTTCGCATATTAGAAAAAAAATCACAATTTATTTTACAGCTGCCAAGTAAACCTTTCCATAATAAATTAGGACAGTCGAAATTAAATTTGACAAACTGCCTGTTGGCTTCTGTCTCGGGTTCTTCGGCCGACGTTCATCTAATGATTTTTCTGACGTTTCGCCAGCACGAGTGGCTGGCATTGTCAAAGCTTCACCCTGCCGGTGGTGAACTGGAGCCGAGCTCGCGGCCGCAGACTATATGTACACTCTTTGCCATAAAACTCGACCGGCGGCCGGCAGCTTCATAGGCTAAGTCCGCGCCGATCGCGACATGGGACAAAAAAACTGGCCAACTCGCTAATTTTCTAAGTCCGGTTATCTGCACAATCTGGCAACACTGTAGACTGCGGCACTTCCTGGAGGAAAACTTGTCCCAAGATAGAGAGACTCTAGGCTGATTACGCCTGTGGTCTAGCGGTAGCGTGTGTTGTTTCTGTTCATAATGTCATTGGATCGAGAGCAGCTGGCATAAAATATTTTTATAGCCTCTTCTGTCTGAATGCTGAAGACGTGAATGTAATGGTAGCGCAGATTCAATCTATTTCGCTTTATGACACACCGATATCAAAATTTTATCTAGTAACGATTTTGCGGCAGATTTCCTGCAGACTGTCCTCCTCTGGACGCCGTATGCGGCAAAGCTCCGGGATCCATTTGCTGGCTACTGGCAGCGGCCGTGGCGACAGCAGTGGCGCTGCACTCCCCCGTTCTTTATCGAAAGCGCCTGCTACCGCTCATCGCTTTTGATGATTTAAAACGCTTTATTATTAAATGTTGCTCCACAGAAAATTTCTATAATTTCCATTCACGCTCAAAAGCAACGGAGACAGACGCCCTGATTAGTAGGCGGGTAATCGGCAAGAGCTGAGTATGGCCCGAAATTAATTTTATAGACTGGGACGAAATTAAACCACCTCACTACATTCGATGAATTTATAAATGCTTCATACCTCGATTCTTTTCCTTTCAAAATTAATTATTTGTGCAACTTTTGGTCAATGTTTGAATGTTTTCGTCAAGCCAGAGTGAGCGTCTGTGGTGTAAAGCATATTACAGCCCTTGTTTCATTCCTTATGGTAAGTCTATGCGATAAACTGTGTGAATACCTTGCAATGCATGCTCTGTAGCAGTGCAGGCACACTGCACATTTGGAGTTTCATGTACGGGTTCATGAAGTATTTATTGTTGATCGGAAGTGATAGTTAAGGTCATCAGATTTCAACCAGAAAAAATTGTCGTTTTGAAGATTTCAGAGAACGGAAAGGAATTGCTAACGCCGGTGTTAGAAAACGTCTACAGTTAAATGCTATTGCAAAAATTTAGAAGATGGGAACTATATTAATGAACAGGTGCACTTCATAAACAACCTTCCGACATGTTAGACCTATATGACGAACAAAGCTCAAATTTATATCGTTGACAGTCGGTTTGAATCTTTTCAGGACCTATTTTACAGTGAAGCACCTTGGAATTTGCAAAGCAGAAATCCATGATATTAACTTAATTTACTAAGTCGAAATCGGACGAAGATTGATGTTTAAAGGCATTCTTCAGATTTCGTATAAGAAATTTTTACTAGCAGTTTGAAACTCCATTAATTAAAATGAAAAATAAAAGGTTGTAGTCAGCGGCTTCTACCGTGATTCGAGCTTATAGTACAAGCACTGCAACGCACAAGGGAACCTCTGCGCTAACGACACACTGGCGGCCAGAGGCGGACTATAGTCACTGCAATGTTGCCTGAGCCTCAAAACGCAACCTTAAACACACAAACAGAGGAGGTGGAGATTACTGTTTTAACATCCCGCTACCACGATGTCATTAGAGACGGAGCACAAGCTCGGATTAGGGAAGGATGGGGAAGGAAATCGGCCGTGCCCTTCCTAAGGAACCATCCCGGCATTTTCCTGAAGCAATTTAGGGAAATCATTGAAAACCTAAATCAGGATGGCCGGGCGCGGGATTGCACCGTCGTCCTCCCGAATGCACACACAAACTGGTGTTACTTTTGTGAAGAACGCCGTTCTTGGAGTCCAGAAATTAAATATACTTTCTAATTGTGTCATCTTGCAGTGGATTATATCGTACGAGTCTTCGATGTGAAAAACGAATGTCAAGTGAATTTAGTGAGGTAACGCCGACCTACACCCGGAAGTAAATGCACTATCAGAGTGTTGACAAATACTTGCTACGACGCTGCCATTTCTCGGCTCTCTGACGAGGCAGCTCTTCAGCGTAATGCTTGCCGTGATTCTCCGATACGGTTCTTCAGAGTGGAGACGCGCGCGCACGTTTGGTTTTTATGCGGCGTTCTCCCCTGATGGTTTCTGACGTCGCCTTGTGGGCTATGTATACATATGAGACATTCAATTATCATTAATCCAGAATGATACAAGTTTCAGCTTCCGGCGTGGAAGAAGGCTGTTGACGCCGACATTATATCATTTCAACGTAGGGAAAGCAAAACGGATCATTCAATGTTTCTCATTCAGCATAAAGCATGTGAGATAAATTTCCGTAACGTTCATAATCATCTAAAAATACAAACGAAGTAAAAATACACCGGAAGCTTATTCGAATTGAATATAATGTAAGATACCAAACGCTTTGCACCTCGATGTCGAATTTGTCCACTTGCAATCGTTTGCAGCATGCACATAGAATGTCATGATTACCACGAGAATGAAGAAATATGTTGGTAAGGATGGAAGCAAGAAGAGACGCAGTCAACAAATATTCTATTCCTCATGGCATTCATTTCATTTGACACGTAAGAAGAGGTAAAGCGGGAATTTACTTTCGTTAACACGAAAGATATGCCGCACATATTGATAACGAGGAAGTCTGCGTCTTCATACGTTTCCTCCTTGAAATCTGTATGCTCTATTATATACTAAGTAGCCCGATCATTGTTTCAGTAGTGTTACTCTCTTGTTTGACCCCGTAACGATGAACAGATTCCAAATGCATGTCTCTGCGTGAAAGTAGCTGTTCGAACCCTTCCTGGGTTGTTTTTTGTGTTTTATTGCTTGGAATTCCTGAAGCAGACCACTGTGCCTTCCCCCCTCGTGGGTTAGGTCTCAAAACTAAACCGCTTTGTATCCAATGGCATAATTTATTCATACAGCATCAGCGTAAGACTCTTCCGAGTGAGAGAATGACAATAACAATCGTAACAAGAACAAGCAAATAATGAATGATGTTTATTCCAACGCAGAACGAGAATGGCTTTAAATATAAAAATCTATATCTATATCCATATCTATTGTTCTTTGAGTTGGCACAATGCAAATACATTCCTAGCATTTAGTTACTGAATTTAGCTCTGGATGTTTGCAGAGAAAAGGAAAAGTCGGTACTTCTCGCTAGTGTAATATAATGTGAACCAGCAACTACCCTTTCCTTAGAACACGACTCAAGCAGGTCCTCAAGCAGGCACTGCTGCATTCTGTTCCCTGACATTGCTCTGATGACGGTTAATGCAGATAGTTCCGATTATGAAATACAAAACGTATTGTAGGTTAGTTCCTAGGATAGTAACATTGAATTTGCGTTGTAGATGGCACATGAACGTGATGACTTTCCATATTACTCATCAATATAAAAAGACAATATTTTGGGAATTTAGTAGGATTACTCAAAATGAATTCTGAAATTGGGTGACTGATCGCACAGGTGCTAAACGTCGTCAAGAGTATACGATGTCCTAATCGCATTAGGAATATGAAGATCGTCTTCGACAGCTCGCCACTTTCACATTGCTATCTCCACCCTACTCCAGACAGCTCTCGGTGGAGTTGCACTACGTTGCCGAAATTATGGAAGGCCTTCAATCCGACAACAGACCACATATTGAAAAATACAAGCGAATTCTCTTGCAGCGTAAGCTTATTGTAACTAATCTAAAAATTATTGGAGAGGAACATTGTCCTATTCAAAAAAAGTAAAATGTTACACACTGTTGACGTCAAACGGACATTATCTATGTCCTGTCTTGTGTCCTACTCATCTATAATATCAAGTGTACTATGAAAATGATTATATATAATGGATTGTAAGGTAATGCATTGATACCAGATGGTGGGGGCCGGCTGATGTGGCCGTGCGGTTCTAGGCGCTTCAGTCTGAAACCGCGTGACCGCTACGGTCGCAGGTTCGAATCCTGCCTCGGGCATGGATGTGTGTGATGTCCTTAGGTTAGTTAGGTTTAAGTAGTTCTAAGTTCTAGGGGACTGATGACCTTAGAAGTTAAGTCCCATAGTGCTCAGAGCCATTTGAACCATTTGAACTATTTAACACAAAATGACATTAAAAATTTAAGTTATTCACGAGCAGCTAGTTGAGAATATGTGTGAACATTAAATGACACGACGAACCGTCTTGTTCTGCATATGGATTCAAACCCAGCTCATGCAGACTAAGCAAAGATTTCGTGACTGACGGAAACTAACAGTCATTCCTGATTAGGCATACAGAGAGTGATATACCTCGATTTTAGACAGTATCAGTTAGCAAATATCAACTTTAAATTGCATAACGCAAACACTTTTAACAGACGTGAATTCCTACCCAGCATCTATTGTCCCTGTTAACGAACTACGAGAGATGTTAAATATTGCTTCTTCACAAGTAACTTACTTGAAATGCCGTGAGGTAAAGCTGTGTGTTGGACACGGATTCGAACCCGGAACCTAATCGGATTGCCATCGAAGCACAGTCAAATGTGACATATCGGAATTTCGCGGCAGTAACTAGATGTTTTAACTGAAATTACGAGACGAAACATTAATTTTTTCCTTCCCAGGACTCCAACCCGGCACCTATCGCTGTTATATTCTAGAGAAAACTAACGTTAAATATGGGTTTGTTGCACCAGCAGTGACATGTGAGCATGTTTGAACTGAAATAATATGACGAAGAGTTCAGCGCTCACTGGGAATAGAGCCCCACACATATCGTTGTTGACTACACACAAAGAGACGTCAGCTACCGAATTTTTCTCCACCAGCTGCTCAGAATAGCATCTTGAACTTACAGTCATCTCGCAAATAGTTCTGTGTCTCACTGGGAGTTAAAAACTTTGGATATCGTTAGTGTTGACAGCGAATGAAAATACATTAAAAATCAAAATTATTATCCACCAGCAGATAGGTGTTCTCATGCTAGATCTTGATTATACATAATTAAATCTTTAGTGCCGGGCCAGGATTCGATCTCATTCACGCATAATATGTGAAGGTGTTGAGGAATCTGCAGTTTTGAACAAACAACAAATTGTAGTCGAGCTGTATTGCCACGAAGGGATCAAATTCCGCGTTAAGGGCGGTCTCAGTTGCATTCCCAGTTCAGAACCAATTTTATCGACATACAGAAGCCCAAATAAAAGATGGAATAAGTGTCCTGTGACCATACATAGCGTTTGTGTCGTCACTTGAAATAAATAACTAATATAAGAAAGGTTACTGGTGATAGAGTTTCTACATGTCGCCACTCCAGACTTTATTGTGGTTCAACCTACCGTCTACTTGGTAAAGAAGGAATATCATCTTTAATGTGAATTTTCAGACCACGCAGCCATTATATCTCCTTCACTTGGTGTAGCCAAGAGAGAATGGAATCTGTCTCTCCCTATCTAAAATCATTGACAGAAGTGGGCATCGAACCCAGACCATACGTATAACAACCTACCATCCGTCCAACAGACCACGAAATCCTCTTCTCTGCGAGTCATTTTTCTATCGTAACGCAGTTGCGCCACACTGGATGAGAATTCTGACACACAGGCTCCCTGTAGTAATTTGCAGCATGTTCAGTAAATTCATTTACTTGGTTGACCGAATCACCATGAACTAGCTGCCTCGGCTACCCAGTGCATACATTCGACTATTTCGTAATCACAGAAATAAAATCACGTTACTGCCACCTACACACAACTGCCAACATTGTAGGATGCAGAAGTTTAAATAGGAAGTGTTCCTTTCCACTTGAGCTATTCTATTGCGCTATCTGTTACTAGAAAACGTCGTTCAGTCCAAAAGAAAAGCTGTAACTGTTTGTCTCTCAGAAGTCAAGACCTGGCCATATGCATAATCTCACAGTGCTGTGGGATCCAAAAGTTCTGGAGGAATAGTTGCCGAGCTCTGGAGCTGTTGTAGCTACGTGTCAGCTTGTAGCATAGATAAGATGTCGCGAGTTCGAATACATGCAGTACTATATTTTTTAAAACGCAATTCTGCTCTCTGCTGAAGTTATCAATCTAATGGAACTTTGAACATAATTCCCTTCACTTCTCAACCCAAAGTAGTCGCTTGTGGAAAAAGGACTAACTACTGTGACATTTTGTTCTATTCAGGTTTAATAGACAGCAGGCAGCAGATGCATCACGAAGATGTGCAGGGGGAGCGCATCGTGCCATAATATGTCAGAAAAGTATTTTCTACATTAGCCGTCGTGTGGTAGTGATATTTGATTCTTCTTCAAACTTTGATTGACAGCTTTAACTCAGAACAAATTTTCTATATGCATGTAATCAATAAACTGCATGTGCATTGTCAGACTGTCATAGGTAACATCAGAGAATTCGCATATATCGTTGATGATTAATTTCTCTCTCATATTTACTATTGTTTTAACAACACTAAAGGAAACCTTACGAAAATTGTGCACTGTATTATAAGAAATGAAATAAAACTAACCATGATAACCTTACGACGAAAGTATCTGTACACAAGCATGCCTCTATCGACACGAATTAATAATAATTTACTCACTTAGATTTTGATTGGGTCTGTGTTTAATTGGTATGCTGTGTCATACTCAAGAGGTATGCAAATGTGACATTTCATAAATATAGTTACGTATTCCTAGAAACCCAAAATACGCTTGTCAGCAGCGGAAAGAGGCGTTACCTGTTGTGCAGCATTGTAAGTTTTTCAACATTGCACTATGAGCTGAAAGCATTTTCTTGCGATTTCCTTATTGATGTTTGATCTGACTGCTTGTAGCTCTTTCACAGAAGGGATAAAAACGTTTCGGTCAGTGAGACTGGAACTGCGAACCGTAACAGACGCTGTTTCACAGGTCAGCACGTTACCACAGAGCTGGCGACGGCAATAGTAACTAGAACTCGTAAACCGCTATTTAAAGGTCGAGATTAGTTGCGATTTCCACCTGCAATGACTTTCCTGGGCTGAAAACCGTAAATTTTCAATCTTTTGTTACCCTTCAAGCTATAATAACTCAGATTATTCAATGGAAATGACAGGTAAAATCAAGTGAACTTTGAGGCTTAATTCCGTGCACACCAGGAAGTAACTCGTCGATCACAGAGTTGCCAAACATACGTTGCCTTGTTGCCAAATCTCAGTTACAGTACCAGCAGGAAGAAGACGAACCGATGTGATCCTACAGGGGTCTGGGAAGTGACCATAGCTGGTGTCTCCAAGTCGCGGCTGCTACGGCCTGGAATACGTAATGCGTCTGATTCGCTTTCTGTAACTAGGTTTAGGGACTGGAGCGTAGTTACTAATAATACTCAGAACTGACTGCAAACTGAGCATCATAAATCAGTAACTCTCATTATTGTTTTTATATTTCTTTCGTAAGTGCACTCAAAACTAAGAAAGTCATTCACAGGCGTTTTCGTGCCTCGCCGATAGTCGAGCACAACATACAAATAAAAATAAAAAAGAATGTGTGTGTGTGTGTGTGTGTGTGTGTGTGTGTGAGAGAGAGAGAGAGAGAGAGAGAGAGAGAGAAATAAAAAGCAATGAGAGAGAGTGTAAAAAATTGTTGTAAAGAAATTGAATCATGGTATTTAAAGAAATCTTTCATTAAAATGACACGTTCCACATCATTACGAAATGTCGTATTCATGATCTATGGAACAAGAGTTAATCTAATGTAATCTAATCTAATCTAATCACATCATATTGATGATTAGCCATGAAGAGTCATGAATTACCGAAAGTTTTGCCAATACCAGTAACCAAATCTAAACTTGAAAATAAAAGACGACAATTTTTGTAATAAACCGTGACTCCTATCAAGACCCTTTCATCCCTGTTATCTAACCACGAAAGATGTCTGATATACCTCCATTCTGAAGTAACAAAGTGTGCATGCATTTAAAGATGAAGTGCATGATGTGAAGTTCTGTGACGGAGATACGAACCCAAAACGTAATCCGATTGTTAACTAAGAAAAATCAAATGTTACGTATCGGTTTTTCTTACGAGCCGCTAGGTGTCTGAATCTAAAATAAGGATACAAACTTTTGTGCCTAAGCGACAATCGAACTGCACACCTACCGTGAATCCACGAATATAGCTTAAGTATCAGTTGCTTACTCATGAACAGTAAGATGTGTGCGTGTTTGACCAGAAATAACGACACCTGTTGCGATTGTTGGCAACACATGAACAGACATTGAAATTGCGCGTTAATTTTCACTAGCAGGTGGGTGTGCACTTGATAAAGCTAGAAATGAAATTATGAATATTTTTGTACTGGATCAGGTTTCAGACCCACATACTTACCTTTGGAGGAGACCTAGAGAAGATTGCAGTCTTGGGAAAAGGAACGAAATGACTGAACTATACTGTTCCGAGAGATTCAGATCCTCGAAAGAGGAGATACGAATTCGAATCACAGTCCAGCACCAAATTTTTAAACGTGTCTAGTTCAATCAAGTACAAGTAAAATAAGAGCCCTGTCCCTTTAAATGGCTATCGGTTCATCAAATAAAATAAAATTTTCTAATGTAAGTAAGCTTACTGGCGACTGTATTTCTTTTTACCATGACTTCCGCTGTGTCATTTCCCAACGTAAACCGGCTCTGCCCAGTTGGTAATGAAGGAACGTGATGTTTAATGCGTATTCTGGATTATAACGTCTTTCTCTTGAGGTTACCAGAGGTAAAATAAATCTGTTTGTGCCTCTTAAAAGTAAATGCCTGAACCCACGCACTGCACCTGTGATAGCTCGTTCCACCAGACCATTGTGGCCACATTACCCAGCCCCAGGAGTGTGCTGTAACGGATGATGTGCTTAGCTTACAAAATTAGTCACGGTGGAAAAAATGCGAGTCTATTAAATGGTCAAGTAGAAGCAAGCTTCTGACGCAGAGATTATGCTATTCTCATGTCAGCAGGATGTAAAGACTCTTCTAGGCATCATAGGCTGGATGTGAAGCCCTTTTGATTTTTCACAAATTCAGCAAATTTCTTAGTTCGAGAAAACCCACTGTGAAGTGTGAAGTTGCCGGATAATTCGATTATTACTGTTATTATTAATATCATTTTATTCATACTGCTGCTGTAACACAAGTGATTGAACATCATTTAGTGCCTTTTGGTCACTATAGAAGTAGTTTCCCAAGTACAGGTTCTTTCCCTGTCTACGGAATCCTTTTCATGTTAATATCAAACACCAGCAATTACTCGTAGATTACATTAAAACTAAAGTAATTGACGAAGACGTTACTTGGTAAAAAAAAACGCACTGCCTTTTTTCATTTACTTTCGCCTAGAATTGGCTATCGAGTACTGACAAACCAAAAGTCAAGAGATCTTACTGCCTTCCGATATACGTTGCTGTTAGTTCTTCCACATGATTTGGTCGACATGACCTGTTTCAAGTAGTGTATGACAGACAGTGTTTTAGAAAATCTATTGTTTCCCTTTGCAATAAACAGAAGTATTTTCATTCTAAGCTGTCCAAGTACAAAATTTTCGCAATATTAGTGCAAATTTAATATTCGCTTCTATAATGTATAAAAGTATTTCACAGTCGCAAAACTCGCATTCGAAACGTTGACCTTACACTTAGTCGCTGACCATAAATTCTAGCTTAGAGTGACACCAGTTTAAATAACCTAATGTAGCGAAGACTGTTTGCCAGTGCTCTTTCTCACCGGAAAATACGCAATTGACTCATTTGGCTCCGTAAGTACACTGTAACAGTAATTTCTGTGTGAAATTTGTCAGTAAGCTTTCGCCTGCCAACCGGCAAAATACGGAAGAGTACGGTCGGTAAACAATTCACAAACCACGATTTAGTGCCGATAAGACGATTTCTTTAAACATTGTCGAAGCTGAGGGAAACTAGTTTATGCTTAAATCGTCTTAAGCAGTAACGTTCACAGATATCTCAAATAGGAAGAAGCTGAATATCCAGGTACGAAGGTTGTAAAACAAACTTCCCACAGTTTGTGTCAGGTTGATCTTTTCGTCTGATAACAGTGCTTAAGTATTTTGTCTAGGAGGTATCACAAGTAGTATACCTGTAGCTGTGGGAATCATTGGTTGAAAACGAGTTTAACACCAATGGGTACAGTGCTGCTATATTTTCAAAATTATTATCAACCTAAGTCTGAGTTCATCCACAAACTGAGGCGTATTTATAATATTGAAGCTAGACGGTGTATCCTTGTCTTTCTTGAGTGGTCATTGGAAGGCGTTTACACACACGTATACAATACTATGAATACTTCGAACGCTATGGTTAACGTTGCTCTCATAAACTACTTTTTTTTTAAATTCTTCTGGGTCTTAAGCGTGCAATATGTGTTGTAGATACAGTCTCAGACCAAAAAATTGACCGCAGAGTCGTTCACGTAAGGTGGACAATACAGTCATGCTCCTCTCAGAATTCTATGTCTGGCAATATGCTCGATCTAGCAACATGTAGACTGCGGCACTTCCCAGAGGAAGTCTTGACTCCAGTCTTAGTACATTACTCTTGACTACGACCGTAGTCTTGAGGTTAAACGCGAGACCAGCTAATATGATATTGTAGATTCGCTTGAATTACACTCATAGCTTCAGCACCGAGAGGAAAGGGGCGATAAAAATGTTGTCGATATGTGCTTTCGGCCGCCAGACGTCATATTAGCTGGTCTCGCGTTTTACCTCAAGACTACGGTCGTGTTCCATCAGCGGTATGAATAAAATGATATTAATAATAACAGTAATAATCGAATTATCCGGCAACGTCACACTTCACAGTGGATTTTCTCGAACTAAGAAATTTGCTGAATTTGTGAAAAATCAAAAGGGCTTCACATCCAGCCTATGATGCCTAGAAGAGTCTTTACATCCTGCTGACATGAGAATAGCATAATCTCTGCGTCAGAAGCTTGCTTCTACTTGACCATTTAATAGACTCGCATTTTTTCCACCGTGACTAATTTTGTAAGCTAAGCACATCATCCGTTACAGCACACTCCTGGGGCTGGGTAATGTGGCCACATTGGTCTGGTGGAACGAGCTATCACAGGTGCAATGCGTGGGTTCAGGCATTTACTTTTAAGAGGCACAAACAGATTTATTTTACCTCTGGTAACCTCAAGAGAAAGACGTTATAATCCAGAATCCGCATTAAACATCACGTTCCTTCATTACCAACTGGGCAGAGCCGGTTTACGTTGGGAAATGACACAGCGGAAGTCATGGTAAAAAGAAATACAGTTGCCAGTAAGCTTACTTACATTAGAAAATTTTATTTTATTTGATGAACCGATAGCCATGTAAAGGGACAGGGCTCATATTTTACTTGTACTTGATTGAACTAGAGACGTTTAAAAATTTGGTGTTGGACTGTGATTCGAATTCGTATCTCCTCTTTCGAGGATCTGAATCTCTCGGAACAGTATAGTTCAGTCATTTCGTTCCTTTTCCCAAGACTGCAATCTTCTCTAGGTCTCCTCCAAAGGTAAGTATGTGGGTCTGAAACCTGATCCAGTACAAAAATATTCATAATTTCATTTCTAGCTTTATCAAGTGCACACCCACCTGCTAGTGAAAATTAACGCGCAATTTCAATGTCTGTTCATGTGTTGCCAACAATCGCAACAGGTGTCGTTATTTCTGGTCAAACACGCACACATCTTACTGTTCATGAGTAAGCAACTGATACTTAAGCTATATTCGTGGATTCACGGTAAGTGTGCAGTTCGATTGTCGCTTAGGCACAAAAGTTTGTATCCTTATTTTAGATTCAGACACCTAGCGGCTCGTAAGAAAAACCGATACGTAACATTTGATTTTTCTTAGTTAACAATCGGATTACGTGTTGGGTTCGTATCTCCGTCACAGAACTTCACATCATGCACTTCATCTTTAAATGCATGCACACTTTGTTACTTCAGAATGGAGGTATATCAGACATCTTTCGTAGTTAGATAACAGGGATGAAAGGGTCTTGATAGGAGTCACGGTTTATTACAAAAATTGTCGTCTTTTATTTTCAAGTTTAGATTTGGTTACTGGTATTGGCAAAACATTCGGTAATTCATGACTCTTCATGGCTAATCATCAATATGATGAGATTAGATTAGATTAGATTACATTAGATTAACTCTTGTTCCGTAGATCATGAATACGACATTTCGTAATGATGTGGAACGTGTCATTTTAATGAAAGATTTCTTTAAATACCATGATTCAATTTCTTTACAACAATTTTTTACACTCTCTCTCATTGCTTTTTATTTCTCTCTCTCTCTCTCTCTCTCTCTCTCACACACACACACACACACACACACACACACACACACACACATTCTTTTTTATTTTTATTTGTATGTTGTGCTCGACTATCGGCGAGGCACGAAAACGCCTGTGAATGACTTTCTTAGTTTTGAGTGCACTTACGAAAGAAATATAAAAACAATAATGAGAGTTACTGATTTATGATGCTCAGTTTGCAGTCAGTTCTGAGTATTATTAGTAACTACGCTCCAGTCCCTAAACCTAGTTACAGAAAGCGAATCAGACGCATTACGTATTCCAGGCCGTAGCAGCCGCGACTTGGAGACACCAGCTATGGTCACTTCCCAGACCCCTGTAGGATCACATCGGTTCGTCTTCTTCCTGCTGGTACTGTAACTGAGATTTGGCAACAAGGCAACGTATGTTTGGCAACTCTGTGATCGACGAGTTACTTCCTGGTGTGCACGGAATTAAGCCTCAAAGTTCACTTGATTTTACCTGTCATTTCCATTGAATAATCTGAGTTATTATAGCTTGAAGGGTAACAAAAGATTGAAAATTTACGGTTTTCAGCCCAGGAAAGTCATTGCAGGTGGAAATCGCAACTAATCTCGACCTTTAAATAGCGGTTTACGAGTTCTAGTTACTATTGCCGTCGCCAGCTCTGTGGTAACGTGCTGAGAGAGAAATTAATCATCAACGATATATGCGAATTCTCTGATGTTACCTATGACAGTCTGACAATGCACATGCAGTTTATTGATTACATGCATGTAGAAAATTTGTTCTGAGTTAAAGCTGTCAATCAAAGTTTGAAGAAGAATCAAATATCACTACCACACGACGGCTAATGTAGAAAATACTTTTCTGACATATTATGGCACGATGCGCTCTCCCTACACATCTTCGTGATGCATCTGCTGCCTGTAAACCTGAATAGAACAAAATGTCACAGTAGTTAGTCCTTTTTCCACAAGCGACTACTTTGGGTTGAGAAGTGAAGGGAATTATGTTCAAAGTTCCATTAGATTGATAACTTCAGCAGAGAGCAGAATTGCGTTTTAAAAAATATAGTACTGCATGTATTCGAACTCGCGACATCTTATCTATGCTACAAGCTGACACGTAGCTACAACAGCTCCAGAGCTCGGCAACTATTCCTCCAGAACTTTTGGATCCCACAGCACTGTGAGATTATGCATATGGCCAGGTCTTGATTTCTGAGAGACAAACAGTTACAGCTTTTCTTTTGGACTGAACGATGTTTTCTAGTAACAGATAGCGCAATAGAATAGCTCAAGTGGAAAGGAACACTTCCTATTTAAACTTCTGCATCCTACAATGTTGGCAGTTGTGTGTAGGTGGCAGTAACGTGATTTTATTTCTGTGATTACAAAATAGTCGAATGTATGCACTGGGTAGCCGAGGCAGCTAGTTCATGGTGATTCGGTCAACCAAGTAAATGAATTTACTGAACATGCTGCAAATTACTACAGGGAGCCTGTGTGTCAGAATTCTCATCCAGTGTGGCGCAACTGCGTTACGATAGAAAAATGACTCGCAGAGAAGAGGATTTCGTGGTCTGTTGGACGGATGGTAGGTTGTTATACGTATGGTCTGGGTTCGATTCCCACTTCTGTCAATGATTTTAGATAGGAAGAGACAGATTCCATTCTCTCCTGGCTACACCAAGTGAAGGAGATATAATGGCTGCGTGGTCTGAAAATTCACATTAAAGATGATATTCCTTCTTTACCAAGTAGACGGTAGGTTGAACCACAATAAAGTCTGGAGTGGCGACATGTAGAAACTCTATCACCAGTAACCTTTCTTATACTAGTTATTTATTTCAAGTGACGACACAAACGCTATGTATGGTCACAGGACACTTATTCCATCTTTTATTTGGGCTTCTGTATGTCGATAAAATTGGTTCTGAACTGGGAATGCAACTCAGACCGCCCTTAACGCGGAATTTGATCCCTTCGTGGCAATACAGCTCGACTACAATTTGTTGTTTGTTCAAAACTGCAGATTCCTCAACACCTTCACATATTATGCGTGAATGGGACGAATCCTGGCCCGGCACTAAAGATTTAATTATGTATAATCAAGCTCTAGCATGAGAACACCTATCTGCTGGTGGATAATAATTTTGATTTTTAATGTATTTTCATTCGCTGTCAACACTAACGATATCCAAAGTTTTTAACTCCCAGTGAGACACAGAACTATTTGCGAGATGCTATTCTGAGCAGCTGGTGGAGAAAAATTCGGTAGCTGACGTCTCTTTGTGTGTAGTCAACAACGATATGTGTGGGGCTCTATTCCCAGTGAGCGCTGAACTCTTCGTCATATTATTTCAGTTCAAACATGCTCACATGTCACTGCTGGTGCAACAAACCCATATTTAACGTTAGTTTTCTCTAGAATATAACAGCGATAGGTGCCGGGTTGGAGTCCTGGGAAGGAAAAAATTAATGTTTCGTCTCGTAATTTCAGTTAAAACATCTAGTTACTGCCGCGAAATTCCGATATGTCACATTTGACTGTGCTTCGATGGCAATCCGATTAGGTTCCGGGTTCGAATCCGTGTCCAACACACAGCTTTACCTCACGGCATTTCAAGTAAGTTACTTGTGAAGAAGCAATATTTAACATCTCTCGTAGTTCGTTAACAGGGACAATAGATGCTGGGTAGGAATTCACGTCTGTTAAAAGTGTTTGCGTTATGCAATTTAAAGTTGATATTTGCTAACTGATACTGTCTAAAATCGAGGTATATCACTCTCTGTATGCCTAATCAGGAATGACTGTTAGTTTCCGTCAGTCACGAAATCTTTGCTTAGTCTGCATGAGCTGGGTTTGAATCCATATGCAGAACAAGACGGTTCGTCGTGTCATTTAATGTTCACACATATTCTCAACTAGCTGCTCGTGAATAACTTAAATTTTTAATGTCATTTTGTGTTAAATAGTTCAAATGGTTCAAATGGCTCTGAGCACTATGGGACTTAACTTCTAAGGTCATCAGTCCCCTAGAACTTAGAACTACTTAAACCTAACTAACCTAAGGACATCACACACATCCATGCCCGAGGCAGGATTCGAACCTGCGACCGTAGCGGTCACGCGGTTTCAGACTGAAGCGCCTAGAACCGCACGGCCACATCAGCCGGCCCCCACCATCTGGTATCAATGCATTACCTTACAATCCATTATATATAATCATTTTCATAGTACACTTGATATTATAGATGAGTAGGACACAAGACAGGACATAGATAATGTCCGTTTGACGTCAACAGTGTGTAACATTTTACTTTTTTTGAATAGGACAATGTTCCTCTCCAATAATTTTTAGATTAGTTACAATAAGCTTACGCTGCAAGAGAATTCGCTTGTATTTTTCAATATGTGGTCTGTTGTCGGATTGAAGGCCTTCCATAATTTCGGCAACGTAGTGCAACTCCACCGAGAGCTGTCTGGAGTAGGGTGGAGATAGCAATGTGAAAGTGGCGAGCTGTCGAAGACGATCTTCATATTCCTAATGGGAATAGGACATCGTATACTCTTGACGACGTTTAGCACCTGTGCGGTCAGTCATCCAATTTCAGAATTCATTTTGAGTAATCCCGCTAAATTCCCAAAATATTGTCTTTTTATATTGATGGGTAATATGGATAGTCATCACGTTCATGTGCCATCTACAACGCAAATTCAATGTTACTATCCTAGGAACTAACCTACAATACGTTTTGTATTTCATAATCGGAACTATCTGCATTAACCGTCATCAGAGCAATGTCAGGGAACAGAATGCAGCAGTGCCTGCTTGAGGACCTGCTTGAGTCGTGTTCTAAGGAAAGGGTAGTTGCTGGTTCACATTATATTACACTAGCGAGAAGTACCGACTTTTCCTTTTCTCTGCAAACATCCAGAGCTAAATTCAGTAACTAAATGCTAGGAATGTATTTGCATTGTGCCAACTCAAAGAACAATAGATATGGATATAGATATAGATTTTTATATTTAAAGCCATTCTCGTTCTGCGTTGGAATAAACATCATTCATTATTTGCTTGTTCTTGTTACGATTGTTATTGTCATTCTCTCACTCGGAAGAGTCTTACGCTGATGCTGTATGAATAAATTATGCCATTGGATACAAAGCGGTTTAGTTTTGAGACCTAACCCACGAGGGGGGAAGGCACAGTGGTCTGCTTCAGGAATTCCAAGCAATAAAACACAAAAAACAACCCAGGAAGGGTTCGAACAGCTACTTTCACGCAGAGACATGCATTTGGAATCTGTTCATCGTTACGGGGTCAAACAAGAGAGTAACACTACTGAAACAATGATCGGGCTACTTAGTATATAATAGAGCATACAGATTTCAAGGAGGAAACGTATGAAGACGCAGACTTCCTCGTTATCAATATGTGCGGCATATCTTTCGTGTTAACGAAAGTAAATTCCCGCTTTACCTCTTCTTACGTGTCAAATGAAATGAATGCCATGAGGAATAGAATATTTGTTGACTGCGTCTCTTCTTGCTTCCATCCTTACCAACATATTTCTTCATTCTCGTGGTAATCATGACATTCTATGTGCATGCTGCAAACGATTGCAAGTGGACAAATTCGACATCGAGGTGCAAAGCGTTTGGTATCTTACATTATATTCAATTCGAATAAGCTTCCGGTGTATTTTTACTTCGTTTGTATTTTTAGATGATTATGAACGTTACGGAAATTTATCTCACATGCTTTATGTTGAATGAGAAACATTGAATGATCCGTTTTGCTTTCCCTACGTTGAAATGATATAATGTCGGCGTCAACAGCCTTCTTCCACGCCGGAAGCTGAAACTTGTATCATTCTGGATTAATGATAATTGAATGTCTCATATGTATACATAGCCCACAAGGCGACGTCAGAAACCATCAGGGGAGAACGCCGCATAAAAACCAAACGTGCGCGCGCGTCTCCACTCTGAAGAACCGTATCGGAGAATCACGGCAAGCATTTCGCTGAAGAGCTGCCTCGTCAGAGAGCAGAGAAATGGCAGCGTCGTAGCAAGTATTTGTCAACACTCTGATAGTGCATTTACATCCGGGTGTAGGTCGGCGTTACCTCGCTAAATTCACTTGACATTCGTTTTCCACATCGAAGACTCGTACGATATAATCCACTGCAAGATGACACAATTAGAAAGTATATTTAATTTCTGGACTCCAAGAACGGCGTTCTTCACAAAAGTAACACCAGTTTGTGTGTGCATTCGGGAGGACGACGGTGCAATCCCGCGCCCGGCCATCCTGATTTAGGTTTTCAATGATTTCTCTAAATCGCTTCAGGAAAATGCCGGGATGGTTCCTTAGGAAGGGCACGGCCGATTTCCTTCCCCATCCATCCCTAATCCGAGCTTGTGCTCCGTCTCTAATGACATCGTGGTCGACGGGATGTTAAAACAGTAATCTCCACCTCCTCTGTTTGTGTGTTTAAGGTTGCGTTTTGAGGCTCAGGCAACATCGCAGTGACTATAGTCCGCCTCTGGCCGCCAGTGTGTCGTTAGCGCAGAGGTTCCCTTGTGCGTTGCAGTGCTTGTACTATAAGTTCGAATCACGGTAGAAGCCGCTGACTACAACCTTTTATTTTTCATTTCAATTAATGGAGTTGCAAACTGCTAGTAAAAATTTCCTGTACGAAATCTAAAGAATGCCTTTAAACATCAATCTTCGTCCGATTTCGACTTAGTAAATTAAGTTAATATCATGGATTTCTGCTTTGCAAATTCCAAGGTGCTTCACTGTAAAATAGGTCCTGAAAAGATTCAAACCGACTGTCAACGATATAAATTTGAGCTTTGTTCGTCATATAGGTCTAACATGTCGGAAGGTTGTTTATGAAGTGCACCTGTTCATTAATATAGTTCCCATCTTCTAAATTTTTGCAATAGCATTTAACTGTAGACGTTTTCTAACACCGGCGTTAGCAATTCCTTTCCGTTCTCTGAAACCTTCAAAACGACAAATTTTTCTGGTTGAAATCTGATGACCTTAACTATCACTTCCGATCAACAATAAATACTTCATGAACCCGTACATGGAACTCCAAATGTGCAGTGTGCCTGCACTGCTACAGAGCATGCATTGCAAGGTATTCACACAGTTTATCGCATAGACTTACCATAAGGAATGAAACAAGAACTGTAATACGCTTTACACCACAGACGCTCACTCTGGCTTGTCGAAAACATCCAAACATTGACCAAAAGTTGCACAAATAATTAAGTTTGAAAGGAAAAGAAACGAGGTATGAAGCATTTATAAATTCATCGAATGTAGTGAGGTGGTTTAATTTCGTCCCAGTCTATAAAATTAATTTCGGGCCATACTCAGCTGTTGCCGATTACCCGCCTACTAATCAGGGCGTCTGTCTCCGTTGCTTTTGAGCGTGAATGAAAATTGTAGAAATTTTCTGTGGAGCAACATTTAATAATAAAGCGTTTTAAATCATCAAAAGCGATGAGCGGTAGCAGGCGCTTTCGATAAAGAACGGGGGAGTGCAGCGCCGCTGCTGTCGCCATGGCCGCTGCCAGTAGCCTGCAAATGGATCCCGCAGCTTTGCCGCATACGGCGTCCAGAGGAGGACAGTCTGCAGGAAATATGCCGCATAATCGTTACTAGATAAAATTTTGATATCGGTGTGTCACAAAGCGAAATAGATTGAATCTGCGCTACCATTACATTCACGTCTTCAGCATTCAGACAGAAGAGGCTATAAAAAAATTTTATGCCAGCTGCTCTCGATCCACTGACATTATGAACAGAAACAACGCACGCTACCGCAAGACCACAGGCGTAATCAGCCTACAGTCTCTCTATCTTGGGATAAGTTTTCCTCCAGGAAGTGCCGCAGTCTACAGTGTTCCCAGAATGAGATTTTCACTCTGCAGCGGAGTGTGCGCTGATATGAAACTTCCTGGCAGATTAAAACTGTGTGCCCGACCGAGACTCGAACTCGGGACCTTTGCCTTTCGCGGGCATGTGCTCTACCAACTGAGCTACCGAAGCACGACTCACGCCCGGTACTCACAGCTTTACTTCTGCCAGTACCTCGTCTCCTACCTTCCAAACTTTACAGAAGCTCTCCTGCGAACCTTGCAGAACTAGCACTCCTGAAAGAAAGGATATTGCGGAGACATGGCTTAGCCACAGCCTGGGGGATGTTTCCAGAATGAGATTTTCACTCTGCAGCGGAGTGTGCGCTGATATGAAACAGTGTTGCCAGATTGTGCAGATAACCGGACTTAGAGAATTAGCGAGTTGGCCAGTTTTTTTGTCCCATGTCGCGATCGGCGCGGACTTAGCCTCTGAAGCGGCCGGCCGCCGGTCGAGTTTTATGTCAAAGAGTGTACCTGGCGCGTCAACGTCCGAGGTCTTCTCCGCGGTCATTTCCGGTGCGGTTCTCCTCTTGCTACCTGCGACGGTCGTTCGCTGCAGTACGGGAAGCCAGGATCCGTTTACCTTAAGGCTTTCCTCTTTCTTGTTCAAACTGTTCGCGTGTTTTTGTATTTCTACAGCTTCTCTGAACAACCGCGTGTGATAGTGGTTCTCTACAGCCAGAACTTCCGTGTCGGCGAATTTTATTACGTGGTCGGTCTCATTCAGTGCGTGCTCTGCCACGGCCGAATTCTCCACCTGCCCCAACCTACAATGTCGCTTATGCTCCTTGATCCTGGTGTTAATGGATCGTCCAGTCATTCCGACATAAACTTTTCCGCATGTGCATGGTATGCGGTGTATTCCCGACATTGCAAGTGGGTCTCTTTTCTCCTTCGCCGATCTAAGACACTCTTTGATCTTTCTTGTCGGTTTGAAAATCGTCTTTACGCCATGTTTGCGCAATATACGGCCGATTCTGTCCGTCACTCTGGGAATGTATGGCAGAAAGGCCGTACCCGACATTTCTCTTTCTGGTTCCTTACTTCGCCGAGTGTTTGGCTCAGTTACACTTCTAATATAGTTTGTGGAGTACCCATTGCTCCTCAGGACAGTTTCCAGGTGTTGCATTTCTCGTTTGAGGTGTTGCGGCTCACATATTCGTCCTGCTCTCGTTTCGAGCGTACTAATCATGCATCTTTTCTGGCTCGGGTGGTGGTTTGACAGTTTGTGCAGGTATCGGTCCGTGTGAGTCGGTTTTCGATACACGCTGTGTCCCAGGTTTTCGCCGTCCCTTGTGACCAGCACATCTAGAAATGGCAGTTTCTTGTCCTTTTCTACTTCCATGCTAAATGTTATGTTGGCATGGAGGCTGTTCAAGTGTCTTAGGAAGTCACCGACACGGGGTCCCGGGTTCGATTCCCGGCGGGGTCAGGGATTTTCACCTGCCTCGAGATGACTGGGTGTTTGTGTTGTCCTCATCATTTCATCATCATAACGGACAGTGGCGAAATTGGACTGAGCAAAGACTGGGTAATTGCACGGGCGCTGATAACCACGCAGTTGAGCGCCCCACAAACCAAACATCATCATCATCAAGTCACCGAGCTGTTCTTTACCAAGGCTCCACACCACGAAAGTATCATCGATGTACCTGTACCACATCTTAGGTTTGCAAGTCGCCGAGTCCAGTGCCTGTGCTTCGAATTGTTCCATGAAGAAGTTGGCCACCACTGGACTGAGAGGACTACCCATGGCGACGCCTTCCAGCTGTTCGTAGAAATCGCCATTCCACGTGGTGAGACATGCATGGAAGAGCTTTCTGATGTCTAGCGGGAAAATGGAAACGATGTGCTCCAGAGCGACACTGAGTGGCACTTTCGTAAATAACGAAACAACATCATAGCTGACCAGGATGTCGTTTGGAGCAAGTTTCAGTTTCTTCAGCTTCTCAATGAAATGTCCTGAGTCCTTAATGTATCTGTCGGTCTTCCCCACGTGTGGCTGGAGCAGAGTGGCCAAGTGGTTTGCCAGTTTATATGTCGGTGATCCAGGAGTGCTAACGATCGGTCTCAGTGGAACGTTGTTCTTATGGGTCTTCGGTAATCCATACAGCCGAGGTGGTAGGGCTTCTGTGTTGCGCAGGTTTCTCTGTATGTCCGCCGGCAGAGAAGACGCCTTGATTAATCGATTCGTATTCCGTGTGATACGTTGCGTCGGATCTGCGCTTAGTTTTCGGTACGTCGTCGGATCTAATAGGTCTCGGATCTTTTGCTCATAATCTTCGGTCTTCATTACGACGGTCGCATTCCCCTTATCGGCAGGCAGTACCAATATACTCTTGTCGGCGTTGAGATTCTTAATGGCTTGTACCTCTTCTTTCTTCAGGTTGCAAGCTGGTGGTTTTGCTCGGCGCAGTATCCTGGCTGTTTCCGTGCGTATTTCCTCTGCCCTTTCACAAGGAAGGGCACGAATGGCTGCTTCGGTGTTGGCAATGATGTCCTCCATAGGTATGGTTCTCGGGATGATAGCGAAATTCCCTCCATTTAGAAGAACAGACACGTCCTCTTCGGTCAATTGTCGTTGAGTGAGGTTGACCACTGTGTGTGACATGTTGGGAGTCGCAATGTCGGTCTGCTTCCGGCATCTTTCATACTTTTTCTTCTGTCGCTCGGTGCAGCGCTCGAGTTCGTTCTGCATGCTCCTGTGAGTGATGCTGTCGATCTTGTCCCAGTCGTCTCGATGCATTCTGCTACTTAGTTGATAGAAAATGTCCAGAAGTTCCTGATCCGTTCTTGCCAACTCTCTCCGTGTTGTATGTATTCGCTCACGAAGAAAAGCTCTTTCCATTCTGTCGTAGATACGATGTGCTTGAACGGTGGTGAATAGTTAACCACCGGCAATGGAGGGTGAAGCTTTGACAATGCCAGCCACTCGTGCTGGCGAAACGTCAGAAAAATCATTAGATGAACGTCGGCCGAAGAACCCGAGACAGAAGCCAATAGGCAGTTTGTCAACAAGTGGCCACGAAAGCCTCAACAATTTTGAAATTAGATTTACTAGGATAGGGTTCCAGTCCGGGTTTGTGATTTGGGATAATCACGGGTGTGAGACAGAGATTGTGCAACATCACGATTATTATTAAAATTTCACAAATACTGGTCCATTTACGGAGTGCCAAATATAAACAGTTTGGAAAATGTCTGGTGGTACTGATGGCGTAATTTTCCATGGCTGTTAACATAGTGGCGATGCGGTCATGGCAGTGCTGTTGGTCTCGCTCTGCTACAGATTTTCTTGGTGTCGGAATTATGTCCTTATAACGTCAGATATTATGCCATGATAATAGTATCACCAAATGCAGCATCTGAGGCCAATAAACCCTACTCTTATGCTCCTTTGGCAGATAACTCCAAGAATATGGGCCACAAAAGCCCGCTACTGCTAACGAGATCTTAGGCACAGCACTCCTCAGCCCAGACTCCTTACCCCTCACAAAGGACGAGCTGCCACTTGCTCGCCAACTACACCTTTTCCATTCCGCCAGGCTACTTCCGTAGCTGTGGGGCTTCCCCACATCTTTTACATTCAACCCTACGTTCCCTAACAATCGACCAAGTCATTCACAGTACATCGTATAACAATTGTTCCAGTAATAAATGAAAAGCACCAGTTTACTTTTGTTGCACAATATTGTGGAACAAAAGCAAACTGGTGCTTTCCATTTACTATTATAATGTTGTTCTACCAAGAACCGACGGAATATTCTGTTAATATAATTGTTCCAGTAGTTATTTAAATCCACAAGCACAGTTTATACAACATCGTTCAAAAAATTCACATAACTGAAATAGGTATACATAGCCAAAGGATTTGCAGGAGAGATACAACATTCTACATAAGCAACACTACAAATTGGCACTGAAATATCGATATAGATACAAAATAGGTCGAAAATAGGTGTTACAGAACTTGTACAACGAAACACGATTGCGTTGCACAGCAATGTGATTTATTTCATTTGCAGCAACAGATGATACGGTAACAGAGTAGATTTACTGTAGTACTGGAAAAGTTAGTAACATCAGGACTACAAGAAGCAGCTAATTTTGTATGTATTAGGACATCAACATATGTGTGCTATTCCTCATACGTTCAAAGTAGAATCACAAATTTTTCAAGGTTTAGGATGGCTCAAAGGCTACGCTGATTATCAATATCTTCATGGCTTCACATACAGTTTCAAACAATTTGAAGATGGCGACATTCACATCGACATTTGAGCACAGAATCCAGTTGCATTGAAAGTTAGTGTTCTCAACTGTAGCCTGTTTTTGAGGATTGAGACATTCAGCACTCATGTCTCAAACATTAAAGTTTTACAAAACAAAACTTCACAGTTAAGGTAATTAATGAGGACAAGAAGCAACGTTTTACTGAAAGTCGAACTGATAGTTAGGCTTGAAACTGAGCAATGAGAACGACACAGAATTATAGAAAACGTGACACCACAAATAAAGCAGACGAATGAATTTACTTGGAAAGGAATAACTGAAGTAAAACTGCTCTGTTTCCTGTTGAACACCTATTTCAGCGTACATTGTATTTCTGGCTAAGATCTCTTAGATGCCTTTTTTCGTAAAGGCATGTTCCTTGTAGCTCTGAATTGTTATTGCTGCGAACTTTCATAGTCCAAAAAGAATAACGCTAGAAATCGTTTTTTGCGTGACTGCCTAGCCTGGGGGTATAAGATATATGAAGAAAAATTAGACTGATGCCAACGTGAAAAGAGAACCTCTCGCGAACACCTACATAGAAATTCCATGTTAATCTCCATGTTACTTCGTGACCTGTCTCTATACAAGGCAGACACACCAGTTGTAATATTTTTCCATGGATTAGAAAAATTCAGTCCATTGTTTTGTAAAAGAAATTATGGGTAATATTCACTTACACCATTTTGTGTTCCTGGAATAATTGCTTAGTTTCTCGTTCTAAGCAATTTTTATCATGCAGAAGAAGTCGCGATTCCTAGACGTCTTTGCAAAGTCCTTAGCAGTGGAGAAGGAAAAGTACAAACTTCTGACATTAGAATTCTAAAGTTCTTCACTTGAATTATCGCTAAAGGTCGCACATCAGATACGAGGTTGTTGTTCTCAGAAAGTAAAATGCCATTTCGTTGTATCTTCAGTGCGATTAGTATATCGTTACTCTCATTTGATTTTAATTACTCATAACCTGCAACGTATTAAAAAGAATCGCTAGTAAATTTCACTACAGCATTTGTGCCAACTAATAACCGGTCGTTCATATTGTTTCTTTCCCATCCCCAGTTACATCTGTGTGTACTCTGTTATAACAAACAGTTGAGTGTCAACAGGTAATGTACGTTTTTGCTGATTGTGCGTTGTGGCGGACAGCAATTACTCACTTTTAAAAGTTTTAATTTAACTCGCTACCATACCTGTACATTCCATGAGTTACGTAACGACATCAGCTTTGCGTAGTTAATGCTGTCAGTTGTTGCAAAAAGACACCCATTACGCTTGACGAGTAGATAAATTATACATGTGTTGCTGTAAATAGGTGGAGTGTTGACTGTAGGCTTCTCGGGATGCATTACGCTATTCTAACAGGACATACAGGGAAATTTCAATAACTACTCAGGTTTACCAAATAAGTATCCGAAAGTATACGCATAAAATATCGTGAAATACAGTTATACACTGCTCTGTGATTTCTTCCGTGTGAATGAATTCAGTGGCTAACAAGATGTACTGCGCGTTAAAAAAAAGTATTCCACATTTTAGGAAGTTCTCGTACGGACCAAAATAGGTCAAAATGTTCATAAACATGGGGTCTCAAATGTATACATTAAGAGCTACGAGCACTTGCTCGTCTTCGCTACTGTTAACCACACCTCTTCCGCTGCAAACCCTTTGCTTTAGTTATTTTGAAAGGTGTCGTACCGACCAAATCAAGAATTAAAATTGGCCAGTAGTGAGCTTGAAATGCAAACCTTAGGAGTTATGAGGTCTTTTCATCTCCGCTACTGTCAAAAACATGCCTTCTACTGAACAAATTCTCGTGTGTCTTATTGTGTGCATTTTTTGAGCCCATTTATATTGTTTTTCCTTGTTTCGGTCCAACTGCCACCTCTAAAAGTATGGAATGTGAAGAGACTACAGTGTAAGAGATGTTGATCATACACTCCTGGAAATGGAAAAAAGAACACATTGACACCGGTGTGTCAGACCCACCATACTTGCTCCGGACACTGCGAGAGTGCTGTACAAGCAATGATCACACGCACGGCACAGCGGACACACCAGGAACCGCGGTGTTGGCCGTCAAATGGCGCTAGCTGCGCAGCATTTGTGCACCGCCGCCGTCAGTCACAGCCAGTTTGCCGTGGCATACGGAGCTCCATCGCAGTCTTTAACACTGGTAGCATGCCGCGACAGCGTGGACGTGAACCGTATGTGCAGTTGACGGACTTTGAGCGAGGGCGTATAGTGGGCATGCGGGAGGCCGGGTGGACGTACCGCCGAATTGCTCAACACGTGGGGCGTGAGGTCTCCACAGTACATCGATGTTGTCGCCAGTGGTCGGCGGAAGGTGCACGTGCCCGTCGACCTGGGACCGGACCGCAGCGACGCACGGATGCACGCCAAGACCGTAGGATCCTACGCAGTGTCGTAGGGGACCGCACCGCCACTTCCCAGCAAATTAGGGACACTGTTGCTCCTGGGGTATCGGCGAGGACCATTCGCAACCGTCTCCATGAAGCTGGGCTACGGTCCCGCACACCGTTAGGCCGTCTTCCGCTCACGCCCCAACATCGTGCAGCCCGCCTCCAGTGGTGTCGCGACAGGCGTGAATGGAGGGACGAATGGAGACGTGTCGTCTTCACCGATGAGAGTCGCTTCTGCCTTGGTGCCAATGATGGTCGTATGCGTGTTTGGCGCCGTGCAGGTGAGCGCCACAATCAGAGCTGCATACGACCGAGGCACACAGGGCCAACACCCGGCATCATGGTGTGGGGAGCGATCTCCTACACTGGCCGTACACCACTGGTGATCGTCGAGGGGACACTGAGTAGTGCACGGTACATCCAAACCGTCATCGAACCCATCGTTCTACCATTCCTAGACCGGCAAGGGAACTTGCTGTTCCAACAGGACAATGCACGTCCGCATGTATCCCGTGCCACCCAACGTGCTCTAGAAGGTGTAAGTCAACTACCCTGGCCAGCAAGATCTCCGGATCTGTCCCCCATTGAGCATGTTTGGGACTGGATGAAGCGTCGTCTCACGCGGTCTGCACGTCCAGCACGAACGCTGGTCCAACTGAGGCGCCAGGTGGAAATGGCATGGCAAGCCGTTCCACAGGACTACATCCAGCATCTCTACGATCGTCTCCATGGGAGAATAGCAGCCTGCATTGCTGCGAAAGGTGGATATACACTGTACTAGTGCAGACATTGTGCATGCTCTGTTGCCTGTGTCTATGTGCCTGTGGTTCTGTCAGTGTGGTCATGTGATGTATCTGACCCCAGGAATGTGTCAATAAAGTTTCCCCTTCCTGGGACAATGAATTCACGGTGTTCTTATTTCAATTTCCAGGAGTGTAGTAGGGGAGATGAAAAGGGCTCACAGCTCGTAATGTTTGCTTCTTAGAGCTCGCTACTGGTCATTTTTTTCTTGACTGGGTTCCTACAACAACTCTCAAACCCAGGAATAATTTCTTAACATCCTGTACACGTCATATTCCTATAATTTTGTTGTGTTCCAGAAATCACAATAAGGAAGAAAGGTGCCTTCCAAATACTCACGTTACCAATCAATTATGAGGTTTTAACATGAGCTATGTTGTTGCATACACAATGTCTAATACCAAATTTTTTACATGTCTGAATATTCTAATGGCATCAACATTCCAGGCCAGTAGGTGTTGATCACATACTTGACTTACGTACTTGGGAGTCTACATCCTCGCCTTGAAGAAGAAATCAACGGTCGTTATTTTGAGGCAAAGTCGTCAAAAAGATTTGGGTTTAGCTTCTTCGATTCTCTTTCTTGGGGAAGCATCAGCAAGAGCACGAGACACTTTAGTTGGTTCGATAACAACCTTTATCCGTCTCTTTATCTGTGCTCACTGATTTTTGTGCCCCGATGCGAAGCACAAGCTCGCATATAGAACAGATGCCGCGGGAAATTGATAAATCCAAATCATCCATAATAGTATATGCCTTACAGGAACCAATACGTGAAGCTCCATTTTAACATCGTACTCTTTTAAAGATTTAGCTATCTGGAGTATTGTTCCTCGTAGGAAACTGGATGTCTCTACGAGTAAAGCCCATCATTTCTGAGTCGTTCCAAACTTTCGAATGTTTCAGCAATTGTGTCTACATCGGTCTGCATGTAGAAAGGTTACCCTGTATCAGAGCTGCCTTTTTGGATTTCAGCATTTGAACTACATTTTGACAAGCGCTCCGTTTAGTGTCACTGCTTTTTGAGAATTGTTTTAACATATTTGCAAGCCGGGCCGACACAAAATGACAACTTATCAACAACCTGGTTTGGAATCGTCTACTAATAGCTGTGTCTGTTGGTATCAAGACACAAATAACAGTGAACTTACTGCCAAGCATTTCATACTCTACAATTCGGATTTCAGAAGTGACGCCCAACTGAGAATGTCATTTACATGTGTACTCACCAAATTTTACAATTTTAAATAGCAAAATAGTGCTAGTTGGTATTTTCTGGGACCTATTTAAGGCATTCGGCTGTGTATATCACAGTATTGGCTTAGATTAATTGAGCTGCAGTGGGTTTGATGATGTTGTCGACCAGTGTATAGTGTCACATCTAGCTAAAAGAATGCAGAATGTTGTACTTGGAAATTCAACCAAATTAATACCGGGACATTATTATGACTGTGAAGAAATCATGTCTGTGGTTCCCGAAGCCTATATCTTAGGTCCACCATTGTTTCTCATATAGATAAAAGATATTGCCTCTAATATTTCGAAAAAAAATCCTCACTGGCTTCATAACACTTTTTATTAAAAGTCACTATCTATTTCGCTCTATTGGAACAGGCATCCTCATGTGAACTGCACAAATAATAAGGAAAAATTATTTTACAATGAATCCGTAAGAATGGTGTAAAGAACAAATGGATAGTAAAAAGTAGCATTATGTAACTATGCTTAAAGAGTACTCAAAAAGATTCTTTTTGATAGGTCATCGCCGAGAGGTTAGTGTCCTTAGAGCCACTCTCGAAAACTGATGTCCTGATTTAGGGTGTACATAAATACAACTATGCCCGCTAAAAGCAGTGATCCTTATTGAAAACGAAGTGGGTAGCAGAGTCAAAAAAATTAAATGTGGATGAAACCTAAACTGACGAAGTGAAGTTGTAAACTAGTATGAACACAGTTAACGAGAACAACATTACCACGCGACAAACAGGAAGGTGGCTGAGCGTCTAATCTGCAACATGAAGGGACAGTTCTTTTTTCAGACGGCACCAGTAGTGTAATCATTTCAATCATATATACAGAAACAGACAAAACGGTAAACAATGTTGCTAAAAGTATCACTGACTGTTGTTCTGCGAATGGTTAAAAAGAAAGAAACATGTTCCGTTCTGTACGTCTAGGGATTCTACACCAACAATAAAAGTAACACAGGGTGAGGAAATAATAAATAGGGTGGTAACTTCCAAGTTATTCGGTGTAAGTACTGATGAGAATTTAAACTAGAAAAATCACCTTCTGTAATTGATAAAACAGCTTAGTTCAATTCATATTTTCATTCAGTGACGTCATACACAGAAATGTTCTGGGATAACTCATCTTTGAGAAACAAAGTGTTCATTGCTCAACAGGGTCTTATAACATCCACAACGATACTTCACAGTAGATTCATTCTCTTGAAGTTTATTGCTAATAATTCACTGCATTTCAAAAGGAACAATGATTATTATGATTACAATGCCAGAAGGTAAATTGACATTTATTACTCCACATTGAAGTTGTCTTTAGCACAAAATGGGGTGGTAACTTACCCAGTGACTTAAAATGTCTGACTGACAGCGAAGTAAAATTTGAAAAGATACTGAAAAAGTTTCTGCTTGACAACTGCTTACGTTCTGTAGAAGAATTTTTATTGTCATAGTAGTAGTAGTAATAGTAGTAGTAGCTTTATTCATCCGTAGATTTCTTTTTACAAGGATATAGGATATGTCAAAGTATTTCCAAGTTTAGACTAATTTAAAATAAGCCAGTTGGTATACACATATATTTACAGGCCTATAGTTAGAGACAATCATTAGATTTACTTCTGGTATACAATACTTTTTTACAAATAACTTATTTAATGATGTAATGGCACACTGTTCACGCATATCCCACTGTCAGTCACTGCACACACTGAACACATATTGTTTCATAACACTTCACTCACTACACAAACACAAACATAAATACACACACACACACACACACACACACACAAACACACACACACACACACACACACAAACACACACACACACACACACACAGAGAGAGAGAGAGAGAGAGAGAGAGAGAGAGAGACACACCCAAACACACACTCGTGATCTCTGGGCCATTTTCTTTGCCATTTGCGATCCTGAAAAACTGAGTCATCATCCCTCTATAATGAGTGAGATGTTGAGCTCAGAAGGAGGAAGAGGTGTTAGTATTGTGCTATGCATAGCTTGGGGGAAGTATTTCTAGAAAGTAAAAAAAATAAGGAAAAGAAGTGAAGATGTTATGTGGAATGTTGGTTTTTTATGATAATAATAATAACAATAATAGTAATAATAATAATAATTATTATTATCATTATTATTTACTTTTATAACTTTTTATGAAATCCCTCTTTTTTACCTAAGTAATCCTTCAATGTATAAAACGGATTGCATAACAGATACTTTTAGGTGCTTTTTTAAATAATTTCATTTTAGCAATATCTTTAATTTTTGGTAATTTTTAGTACAGTTTTATTCCTTGGTAGAAAATACTGTTTTGAGTTTTATGTTTATTCTTTCTTGGTAAATGTAAGTTGAGTCTATCTCTGTTTATGCAGTAGTTACCAATGTTATTTTTGATTTGTGCAGCTGACTGGTAAATGTAGTCACATGGAGCAGTTAAAGTCCCCAGTGTTTTGAACAGATTTTTACAATGAGCTGGACTAGTATTTTTGGTTATTATTCTTATAGCTCTTCTCTGGAGTTCGAAAATTGTCTTCATATTTGTGTGTTTGTTCCCCAAAAAAGAATGCCATAGCTAAGAACTGAGTGTACATATGAATAATATGTAACTAAAAGACACTACTTGTTACACAGTGATGATAGGATTCTAAGGGCCTAACTTCCTGATGACATACTGTTTGCAAGTACCTTTGTGTGGTCACACCACTTCAACTGAGAATCAACATTCATTCCAAGAAATTTTGCATTTGATACACTGTCTATAGAGGTGCCAACTACATTTAATTTAACATTAGCATTTTTCCTCTGCAAACAGAAATTCATGGCATTAGTTTTCTTTATGTTAAATCTGACGTTATTGCTTATTGACCAATCGTAAACTTCTTTGAGAGTTTCATTTCATTTCGCAGCAAGAAGTTCTCTTGTTTTCTCAGTGACTATAATATTGCTGACATCAGCAAACAGAATTTTGTCACCATGAGTAACACTACTGGGAAAGTCATTGATGTATATCAGGAACAGTAGTGGTGCTAATATGCTACTTTGTGGAACCTCTATATTAATGTATTTTGGTTCTGATAAGTCTTTTACTAAATATTTAGATCTATTTGAAATATGTGTTATCTCAACCCTTTGTACCCTATCTGTTAGGTATGATCGGAATCAATCATTAGCTACCCCTCTTATTCCTAGTGCGTATAATTTATTTAATAGAATCTTGTG
This sequence comes from Schistocerca cancellata, assembly GCF_023864275.1. Taxonomy (NCBI): domain Eukaryota; kingdom Metazoa; phylum Arthropoda; class Insecta; order Orthoptera; family Acrididae; genus Schistocerca; species Schistocerca cancellata. The sequence continues at coordinate 711,954,158 of NC_064630.1, forward strand.
GTCGACTGTTTCAATCGCCTTAGAAAGATCCAGAAATATGGCTGTGTCACAATCATCTCATCTTTATAAAGAGCATCAAGTACAACTTTTGGGAATTCTACTGTGGCTCACTCCTTATTTTTGCCACTTAGGAAACCAAACTGTGATTCGCTTAAAAGATTGTACACTCCTGGAAATGGAAAAAAGAACACATTGACACCGGTGTGTCAGACCCACCATACTTGCTCCGGACACTGCGAGAGGGCTGTACAAGCAATGATCACACGCACGGCACAGCGGACACACCAGGAACCGCGGTGTTGGCCGTCGAATGGCGCTAGCTGCGCAACATTTGTGCACCGCCGCCGTCAGTGTCAGCCAGTTTGCCGTGGCATACGGAGCTCCATCGCAGTCTTTAACACTGGTAGCATGCCGCGACAGCGTGGACGTGAACCGTATGTGCAGTTGACGGACTTTGAGCGAGAGCGTATAGTGGGCATGCGGGAGGCCGGGTGGACGTACGGCCGAATTGCTCAACACGTGGGGCGTGAGGTCTCCACAGTACATCGATGTTGTCGCCAGTGGTCGGCGGAAGGTGCACGTGCCCGTAGACCTGGGACCGGACCGCAGCGACGCACGGATGCACGCCAAGACCGTAGGATCCTACACAGTGCCGTAGGGGACCGCACCGCCACTTCCCAGCAAATTAGGGACACTGTTGCTCCTGGGGTATCGGCGAGGACCATTCGCAACCGTCTCCATGAAGCTGGGCTACGGTCCCGCACACCGTTAGGCCGTCTTCCGCTCACGCCCCAACATCGTGCAGCCCGCCTCCAGTGGTGTCGCGACAGGCGTGAATGGAGGGACGAACGGAGACGTGTCGTCTTCAGTGATGAGAGTCGCTTCTGCCTTGGTGCCAATGATGGTCGTATGCGTGTTTGGCGCCGTGCAGGTGAGCGCCACAATCAGGACTGCATACGACCGAGGCACACAGGGCCAACACCCGGCATCATGATGTGGGGAGCGATCTCCTATACTGGCCGTACACCACTGGTGATCGTCGCGGGGACACTAAATAGTGCACGGTACATCCAAACCGTCATCGAACCCATCGTTCTACCATTCCTAGACCGGCAAGGGAACTTGCTGTTCCAACAGGACAATGCACGTCCGCATGTATCCCGTGCCACCCAACGTGCTCTAGAAGGTGTAAGTCAACTATCCTGGCCAGCAAGATCTCCGGATCTTTCCCCATTGAGCATGTTTGGGACTGGATGAAGCGTCGTCTCACGCGGTCTGCACGTCCAGCACGAATGCTGGTCCAACTGAGGCGCCAGGTGGAAATGGCATGGCAAGCCGTTCCACAGGACTACATCCAGCATCTCTACGATCGTCTCCATGGGAGAATAGCAGCCTGCATTGCTGCGAAAGGTGGATATACACTGTACTAGTGCCGACATTGTGCATGCTCTGTTGCCTGTGTCTATGTGTCCGCCGCTCGTGGTCTCGCGGTAGCGTTCTCGCTTCTCGAGCACGGGGTCCCGGGTTCGATTCCCGGCGGGGTCGGGGATTTTCACCTGCCTCGAGATGACTGGGTGTTTGTGTTGTCCTCATCATTTCATCATCATCCAGGAAAGTGGCGAAATTGGACTGAGCAAAGATTGGATACTTGTACGGGCGCTGATAACCACGCAGTTGAGCGCCCCACAAACGAAACATCATCATCATGTGTCTATGTGCCTGTGGTTCTGTCAGTGTGATCATGTGATGTATCTGACCCCAGGAATGTGTCAATAAAGTTTCCCCTTCCTGGGACAATGAATTCACGGTGTTCTTATTTCAATTTCCAGGAGTGTATTTTTTCAGGTAATTCATTAATCTGTCTTTCATAATTGCTTGTATTACTTTTGAGAACGCTGACAGTAGGGAAATGGGCGGGTAATTTTCTATGTCTTCTACCTTACCTTTCTTAAGCAAAGGTACAACTCTTGCCTGTTTTAACTGCTCTGGAAATGTCCCTGATATGAAGGAGTCATTTATTATATTTGCTAATGGGCCTTGTATAACCCCTATGGATTGTTTCAGTATACACATTGGTACTTCATCGAAGCCTACGAACTTTCTATTTTTAGTTACTGATCAGTTGTATTGACTTCATGATCTGTGGTTGGAAGTAACATCATTGTATTTAATGCAACATTAGTTACAAGTGTTATATTAGTTTTGGGGACTTTTTGGTGTAACGTCTCGGCAGTACTTGAAAGATGCTCGTTTTCATAGTTTGATAAATATTGTGGATCATTTATTATCTTATCCCCCTCTCTTAGCAGTATGTTATTTTCCTTTTGTTTACCGCTCCATGTTTCCTTTTTTATAACATCTCAGACAGTTTTGCTTTTATTATCTGCATTATTTATTATTTTGCCATTAAATTACTTTTTTGCAGCAATCAGCACCTTCCTACAGATCTTTTTGTATGTATGATATAAATTTACTGTACTGTGGGAAAGGAGGTGCATAAGAATTACTAACTCCCATCTGTATATTCAAACAAAAGAAAAAAAAGTCCCGTTTGTAGCTATGTTTAGAAACTGATTTGCGATGTGAATGTAAAGTGACATGGAACAGTAAACTAACTAACTACTGCAAAACTTAGGGATTTTTCCTGTGGAGAATATGGCCCGGGGCCAACAGTGTGACAGTTGCGCAATTCAAGATACTAAATGATCTTTGTCAGTAATGGCACAAAGTGTAAAGTTAGATCCATGGATGTTGTAAAATAAAGCTGAGGGATTTGCTGCAGGCAATAGAAGACGGAGAACGTGCACTGGGCAATTATTAATCGCCGGTAAGTGTTGAAAGTAATCTCACTTTATTTACGAGAGATTCAGAATTTCCTTCTACAAATGCCCCTTTCTCTCCGGAACTGTTCGAAATCTGTGAAACCTTGTAGGCTTCTGCACTGATGAGCCGAAACATCTCTTAGTTGCCCGTTAGTCCAACGTGGGAGCGCTATATAGCAGAGATTATGAGTGATACGGACTCGAAAAGTCTATGGTAGGTTCCCGAAGGTATATAGCAACTATTTCTGCTCTCATGGATTTCTCAGTTCCTGTAAACAACGGATAAGTGGTTTATAGTTTCAGTGATGGAACCAGAGAAAGTTCCACACGTATTCCATTGGCCTCTAATCGTGGGAATTTTGTGATGAAGACGTCAACGTGAGGTTACTACCATATTCCTGAAGCCACTGAAGGACGATTGTGGCTTTGTAACACGGAAAGATAGCTATCTCTCAGGAAGACGTCATTGTCCTCGTGGAAATATGCAAAAACGATTACTGTGACCGCCGCCTATGGTGCTTTACGCAACGGGCAAATCGTGAACTTCCGTGTTCTGTGATGAGGTGCTATATCGATCCCCAAACGCCTCTGCTTCGGCTATACATTTTCCTTACTGCATCACGTGCCCACAAGATCACAAGCAACACTGAATATGATTGGTGGCAGGGGTCTTAAATGTTTTGATTCATCGGTATTAATAAGCAAGCATCTTCAACTACTGAACCTCATGCAATTGAAATTTCATATAATTCTTTAGGAATAAAATTATAAATCTACGAAATTTTAGTAATTTTGTTTTCGACTTCCAAACCGAGCGAGGTGGTGCAGCGGTTAGCACAATGTACTTGAATGCTGGAAGACGACGGAGCGAATCCGCCTCTGGCCATTCTGATTTAGGCTGTCTTTTTTTTTAAATTATTTCCACAAATAACTTCACAGAAAAGCTGGAATTGCTCCTTTGAAAGTTGGCGGCCGATTTCCTTCCCCGACTTCCCTAATCCGGGCTTGTGCTCCTTGTCTAATGAGCTGGTTGCCGACGGGACGTCAAACATTAATCTCCTCCTCCTATGCCTAACATCATACCTGAGGTGGATTATGCTGCTGGTTTCTGTGCATCGTGTAGGTTCCCGCAAATAGGACCAAAAAAAAAAAAAAACATACACATTGCTGGTAAGTTTCCTTGAACACTCAGGAAGGTGAAGGGTACCTTAAACGAAATTAAGCGGGCTGCGATGTGAACCCTGCTCCTTCTACGTGCGAGTGCAGTTATTTGACTACTGCGTCCCTTGCTTAGGCATCGTGTCTTGGTAAGCTGATTGAGAGATGTTTTTCCCCGAAAAGAAAATGCCGATTACAACCAATATTCTGCGGCTTACGAAGCACTATATTTTCAGTTACAAGTGTTTCTTGTTCGCGGATTGTGCAACGTGTCCTCGTTGTTATACACAGCGATCTTCAGAAAGTTAACGGGTCCGTCACTGTGGCTCGAGACGTAGAAAGCTGTATTACTATATCGGCAGGTTTATTTAGAGGATCTTTGCATTAAGTGTATAGTGTCTCATCAACCTGCTTTTAGACTTCAAGAATTGTTGTTCAAACATCTGGTGGATCGGTGCACTGTAACATTCATAACATCAGATGATAAAAGGACTTCTTGCAGATATACTCCAATTTATATGAATTCTGTGAAACAAATTAAAATGAGAATGAAAATGCACAAGGGTTGACTGGAAGTAGGGGACGTTATAATTCCACTTGAAACAGTACTAATTGAAAATACCCTCTTTATAAGGTGAATAAAACTCTAAAGAACGTTATTGTAACACGCGATTTGACTGTCCTCTGATATAATTCGTCACAGACACACATACGTCGCACAACGGAATATCTTCGCCATCAGATATTATTACTGTTCTACATTGATCAATTGTCTTACCACTATACCTAACATTGTATCCCATGAGTAGCGTTTAGATTTCATCGAATCAGCAGGACATACACGGTCCAGTCACATTAATGTAATAACTGACTATGTTTGATGTCACCGTGCAGTAGTGCAGCAGGCAGCACAACGAGGGAAATGTGCATGTAGCGTGTCTGAATGGTGGATAAAACAGTAAAATCGTTGTCTTAAGGCGGATATGGAGCGATTTATCTGTCGTTCAAAAGGGCATGATCATTGTCTTTGGGCCGGCCGAAGTGGCCGTGCGGTTAAAGGCGCTGCAGTCTGGAACCGCAAGACCGCTACGGTCGCAGGTTCGAATCCTGCCTCGGGCATGGATGTTTGTGATGTCCTTAGGTTAGTTAGGTTTAACTAGTTCTAAGTTCTAGGGGACTAATGACCTCAGCAGTTGAGTCCCATAGTGCTCAGAGCCATTTGAACCATTTTCATTGGCTTTCCGACCATGGGTGGAAGAATTTCCAAAACAGCTAAGTTTCCAAACAGTTTCTATCCCACCGTGGTTGAAATATATGCCTACAGTTCAGGACAAAATGACGATATCCAAGTTAGGTGTCGAGGCAAAAGTGGTGCACCATGGGTCATAGACGATACGAGTGAACGAACGCTGCTGAGATGTATAATGCAAGTAGACATGCAGCCCTAGAGCAACTGACCGGCCAGATGAACCAAGGGGCTACTAATGGTCTCCTCAACGACCATTCAGCAAACGTTACTGCTAACGTTCCTCCGCAGAATGCATCTGGTTCGTGTACCCATGCTGACTGTTGTTCATCGGCGACAAAGGCTGGAATTTTCACGCAAGATGGCCGCTGGCGGGTACGTCGGAAAGCAAACACTTTGCAACGGTCGTTGGACGGGTCTTGGACGGAGGAGGGTATGGGGAATGTTTTCAAGGCATTCCTTGGGTGACTGGTCGGCGCAACGGATGAACACAAGTAGCATCTCTCCTTGGGGACCATGTCCATCCCTTCATGCAATTTCTTTTTATGGTGATTTCCAGTAGGACAATGCAACGTGTGACACAGCTTACAGCATACGTGCGTGGTTCGACGAGCACCAGGATGGGTATTCAGTACTCTCCCGGCCACCAAACTCCCTAGATTTAAACGTAATACGGAGTCTGTGGATCCACGTCGTGCGTGATGTTCGCGCCATGGAGCCTCTACATCTACATGGATATTCTGCACATCACTCTGCACTCCACTATAATTCTCTATTGTTCCAATCACAAGCAGCGGGAGGAAAAAATTAACATCAATATCTCTCCGTGCGAGCTCTATTTCCCTTGTTTTATTATGAGGATCATTTCTCCCTATGTAGATCAGCATCAACAAAATATTTTTGCATTCGGAGGAGAAGGTGATCGAAACACATATCGCGATATGCTTGAGAACTTTCTTTTCCCACAGTTGGAGACTGTTTCAAACGAATTCATTTCCAAACAGGATGGGGCACCACCACACTGGCATCTGGAAATGCGGGTATTTTTAAATCAATTGATTACTGAACAACGGATCGGTCGCTATGGACCAAATGATACAGCCTTACATTACTGGCCTCCAATGTCATCGGTCATGAATGTTTGTAATACTTTCTTGTAGGGGCCTATAAAAGACTCTGTTTATGTTCCTCCGTTACCAACAACAGTGAATGAACTGAGTCAATACTGAACAGCTATGAAAATAAAAGAAAAAAAAACTTTTTGAGTTACCCGTTCATCAAAAAACAAAAGTCATTGTATATGTTTATTAGTTTCAGAAACATAGATGAGCCAAATCAGATGATTCGTTTTGATACACCCTGTATTTTTACTTCAAAAAGTTTCTTTCGTACGCTACGACATTCCATAACATCATCTGAATATTTTAGTGGCTTCACACAAGTTAGCGACTTCATCGAATAGCATGTTCCAGGTCACTTTCCTGTTCGCAGTAAATAACCAGTTACAGACTAAATTTTCTTACTGCTACCACACTGCATACTATCGGTAGAAATGCTTGAGAGAAAGTACCATTATTTTTAAACGCTGTACGTGTAATTACCTTGATACCTTGAATAATGAATTATGTCTCGTGTAATAGTGCAGGAAGGTATAATTAAAATTTGACAGAACATACGTCAGGGCTGCAAGACAGATGTTGTACCATCTGTTCCATTGTCATGGTGTCACCAAGCAGAGTACACGACGTATTACAACATTTATAGTATTTGAGATGGTGAACAGTCATTAGCTTCGAACACTGATCTGGTTTCTTACTCAGCTTTGTCCATCATTCGGTTAGACGTATCTTCAACTTGCTCATATATCATTGTTAACAAATGAGGACTGTTATTGTAACTTACTGCTTGAAGTATCGGTGCTCAAATGGCTCTAAGCACAATGGGACTTAACATCTGAGGTCATGAGTCCCCTATACTTTACATAAACCAAACTAACCTACGGACATCATACACATCCATGCAAAGGCAGGATTCGAACCTGTGACCGTAGCAGCAGCGCGGTTCCGGATTGAAGCATCTAGATCCACACGGCCACAGCGGCCGGCGTATCGGTACAATAATGTTACTAACAAATACTAAAACGTTTTTTCAAAAGCATGTAAGAGTTGCGAAGTCTCCGGCTGTCTGCACGTTACACCGAAGACTGAAAATGAAAATGTTCCTGGTAAAAGAATTTGATGTACATTTCAGAGGTTACAGGGCTATAAAACCACTACGGGCTGGTTACAGTGCTCTTTATGCAATTGCTATGTGGACTTCCCTGAAATATAAGGAAATGGGAGATATTATTTTATTATTTGCATACAAATACTCCAAAAAATTACTTCATAAGTTAATACTGGATTAGAAAGCAGCAGTTACAGCTGATGAAACCATCGGCTCTAAGACGTGTCGTACATTTGACTTTTCACGAAAGGGGAGTGTTAGTGTTCTATGGAAGAAGGCTATATATATATAATTTTATGAACATTCCGCCAGTGTTAATTTGTAATTAATAGAATTATATGATTAAAATATTTGTCACTAATTGTTTTAAAATTTACTGCAGAAACTCTTTTATAACTGTGAGGAGTATCCACGTTCCTAAGAAGCTAGAGCGTGATGCCATAACTTTCCTGTTTTTTGTTCGTTTTTTAAATAGTCACGTGTCCTTGCCAGTATATCTGCCGCACTAATCAATTTTTAACTAATATGAGTGACGCAGCTGTAGAAATAAAATATATTTCGGAGAAAGATCAACGCTTGTGAACAGTTGTGGTGCACGTTGCCCGACAAATGAAACACTTTCCGGGCTAAAACCTAGGTTGGTTATTGTCTCGTTTGGAATTTGTTAATGAAAACCTAAGTTGTATGTAAGTAAGACATAACATTAAAACCCCAGCAATATCCTTGAAATGCGTCAATGCAAGTTTAAGTTCTTTATCAACTATGAGAAGGCAGGCATTAATCAGGCAATGTTCTCAAAAACCGGTGAAGAGACAGGAAAACACTTCTCGGTTTGCTCATACAGGGTGGTCAGAAACGGTCTGAAGAGTTTGTAAGGGTGTTGCGGGGTAGGATGTGTTCAGAAATAACCGTTAGTAAAAAAATTTTTACATTGTGTCGTTTCCGAGTTCTTTGGCACTGAAATTGGGCAACAAGGCCGCTGCGAGTGCAATTTCAACTGGTCTGACAGATGCAATTAGGGTCGCTTTTTCTCATAGCGAAGATGATAGCTCACGAGACTGCTCTACTTTTGGCTAGGGTCCGATCCCTACTGCAGACCTGTGTCCAATTTCTGTATAATTCTCGTGTTCGATTTTAGGAAACCAAACGAATGCACGTTCGGTGACACTGTCTCTGGAGGGCCGCTTGAATTTGCACATGCAAAGCACTTATTGCCTAATTTCAGTGCTGATTGTTAGGAAATGGCGCATAGCATGGAATTTTTTCTTAACAATTATCTCTCAAAACAACCTACACTGCAACACCCTTACAAGTTTCTCAGACTATTTGTGACCACCCTGTATACAAACGTTACCTTAACATTTCGATTTACTCCGCCGTCATCCTCAGGATATCACCTTCTGAACTAATGCTAAGGTAGCACTTTATACGCAGCAGACTACCGAAATATGTAGCCATGAAGCACGCAAACAACAAGGAATTGGCATTTCCTGCTGGAGATAATACCGATTTTTGTGATGGAGGAACACCAGCAAACCCACTGACCTCGTTGGTAAGGTGTTTTGTTTTTGTTGAGGCCTGCTACAAACTGGCCTTTGCCGTCTTGTCATGGTATAAAATATATGCAGTTATAATTTGGCCAGATAGAGGAAGTACGCTATGTGCTTCACAATCTGGCAAATCTTCCCGACTGTTGAGGACGCCGTCTCTCAGGTACCGATTTTCTACTCGAGCAGCTGTTAGGGAAACTCCATCACACCTGAATTACGCGAAGGAGGTGTGTCAGGTCTCAAAAAAATGTTCAAATTTGTGTGAAATCTTATGGAACTTAACTGCTAAGGTTATCAGTCCCTAAGCGTACACACTACTTACCCTAAATTATCCTAAAGACAAACACACACACCCATGCCTGATGGAGGACTCGAACCTCCGCTGGGACCAGCCGCACAGTCCATGACTGCACCGCCATAGACCGCTCGGTTAATCCCGCTCGGCTGTCAGGTCTCATAGTCCCATTTATTGACATTATCTTTCCCGTCGAACCAACATCCATTTCACTGCCTGCTTACTAACTTTCTCAGTTATCACATAACGCCAGGCAGAAGGGTAGAAGAATCTACCAGATTTGACTGGGTACGTACCTTCCCAGCTGTAGTATTTCTTACCTCATTCCTACGATATACCACATGTCGTCGTACAAAGCATAATGACACTTCCTATCCTGTCTCTGGAGCTGGAAAAGTGCTTCCAGCCATTCTGGAACATTTTGATTGGTATATGTGCTGGGTAGTATGCAGAGCACTCAGGGAATTGTAGAGGCTAAAGAATTTTAACTCAAGATCTTGTGTCTTGTGATAAGATACTTCCAAACATGTTACGTGTACCATGCATAAAGTTCAGAATGAAATGCATTAACCTTACTGGAGTTCTGAGGATGCGGTCCGAAACAATGATAACACAACCGACATTGCAACAAACAGTATTTTTTTTTTTTTAGTCATTAGTCTTCCGATTGCTTTTATGGGGCTCGCCACGAATTTTTCTCCACGCCACGAATTTGCATCTCAGAGTAGCACTTGCAACCTACGACCTCAATTATTTGTTGGTGTATTCCTGTCTGTGTCTACCTCTACGCTTTTACCCACTGCGTCTCCCTTTAGTGCCATGGAAGTTATACACTTATGGCTAAACACATGCCCCATCATCCTGTCCCTTCTTATCAGTGTTTTCCTAATATTCCTTTCCTTCCCTTTTCTCTGGAGAACTTCCTCATTTCCTACCTTAACAGTCCACCTAATTTTCAACATGCTTCTGTAGCGTCATAACTCAAATGCTTAGATTCTGTCCGTTTCCAGTTTTTCCACAATCCGTGTTACTCTACCACACAATGCTGGGCTCCAAACGTACATTCTCTGAAATTTCTTCCTTAAATTGAGGCATAAATCACTAATGATGCTCGAGGTAGGGAGGATATAAAATGTAGACTGACAGTGGCAAGGAATGCGTTTCTGAAGAATGGAAATTTGTTAACTTCGTTTATAGATTTAAGTGTCAGGAAGTCCTTTCTGACAGTATTTATATGGAGCCTAGTCATGTATGGATGTGAAACATGGACAATGAACAGTTTAGACGGGAAGAAAATAGATGCTTTTTGAATGTGGTGCTACAGAAGAATGATGAAGGTTAGATGGGTAGATCACGTAACTAACGAGGAGGTACTGACAAGGGAACCTCCCCATCGCACCCCCCTCAGATTTAGTTATAAGTTGGCACAGTGGATAGGCCTTGAAAAACTGAACACAGATCAATCGAGAAAAACAGGAAGAAGTTGTGTGGAACTATGAAAAAAATAAGCAAAATATACAAACTGAGTAGTCCACGGTCGCCGGCACGGTAGCTCAGCGTGTTCGGTCAGAGGCTTTGGCTACCCTCTGTAATAAAAAAAACTGAGTGAACGGACCAACGAACAACCTGAACAGATGTCATTAGACGTCCGCCACGAACAAATCCAACGAAAAATATAGAACAAAATGGAATTAAAAAAAAATAAAAATAAAAAAATGGTCCCGTGGTTAGCGTGAGCAGCTTCGGTACGAGAGGTCCTTGCTTCAAGTCTTCCCTCGATTGAAAAGTTTATTTTCGCAAAGTTATGATCTGTCCGTTCTTTCATTGACAACTCTGTTCACTGTAATAAGTTTACTGTCTGTGTTTTGCACCGCAAAACCGTGAGATTAGTAGATGAAAGGACGTGCCTCTCCAATGGGAACCGAAAACATTTGATCGCTAGGTCGTAGGTCAACCGATTCCTCCACAGGAAAGCACGTCTGATATATTCTACACGACACTGGTGACGGCATGTGCGTCACATGACAGGAATATGTTGTCGACCCACCTAACTTGTACACTTGGCGAATGGGTAAAAAGATTCTTCTACCTAGCTCGATTTAGGTTTTCTTGTGGGTGTGATAATCACTCCCAAAAAAGTGATGAAAACATAAGAGTTTGTCAGATAATAAATGTCTGAAAATAAAAAATTAAAGTTTTCACTCGAGTGAAGACTTGAACCAAGGACTTCCAGTCCCAGAGCTGCTCACGCTAACCACGGGACCACGGCGTTCCTGACCTCCCAATATCCTTGATGTTACCTATCTTGGCACGGACTACTCAGTTTGTATATTTTGTTTATTTTTTTCATAGTTCCACACAACTCCTTCCTGTTTTCTAGATTGATCCGTGTTCAGTTTTTCAGGGCCTATCCACTGTGCCAACTTCTAACTAAATCTTAGGGGGGTGCGATGGGGACGTTCCCTTGTGAGTAGAACTGGAGAGAAGAGAAATTTGTGACACAACCTGACTAGAAGAAGGTATCACTTGGTACGACACATCCTGAGGCATCAAGGGATCACAGTTCAGTACTGGAGGGAAGCGTGGAGGGTAAAAATGATTGAGCGAGATCAAGAGTGGAATACAGTAAGCAGATTCAGAAGGATGACGGTTACATTAGTTACTCGGAAACGAAGAGGCTTTCACAGGATAGAGGAGCACGGAGAGCTGCATCAAACCAGTCTTTGGACAGAATACCACAACAACAACAACAAAATTAAGGCACATTTTGGATTCTAGCAAACTTTTCTCGGCCAGGAAAGCCCTTTCTTCCTGTGCTAGTGTTGTTTTTTTATCTTTTATGCTCCGTACAACGTGGGTTATTTTGCTGATAATGTAGTAAAGTTTCTTAAGTTCATCTATTTCTTGATCACCAATTTTGACTTTAAGTTTCACTCTGTTCTTATTTTTCTACTTCTCTTTACTTTTGTCTTGCTTCGATTTACTCTCAGTCTATATTCTGCACTCATTATAGTATTTATAGCATTCGACAAGTCCTATAATTCTTCACCAATTTCACCGAGAATAGCATTCTCATAAGCAAATCTTATCTCCTCTTATCTTAAAAACATTGACCCTAAACAGTGTATACCATTCTAAAATCCAGATTCTCATTGAAATGTGTTCTTTAAGATGTAGTTTTTAGAAAATAGTGTGTACTCTATAATGTTTAAAATTATTCTGGACCTCATCAGAAACGAGGGTGTTGCTTTGCTCCAACTGTGACACTCTACTTCCTTATGACGCACCTGGACCCACAAAATGCTTTTTTGCTCGTATACCGAACGGTTTTATCGCTTGTGGTTGATTTCCGTTATTCGCTCCAAGGCTGCACAGATGTCGGTTGCTTCAGGAAAAGTCCGTGATGTCGGAAATTACTGGAACTGGAATGCTTGTTTCACCACAAGGAGCTTTGTCATTCGGATAATAGTGGCTCACGCACCTCTGCTAAAACACTTGACATAGGCCTCGTATTGTTCGCTCTTGTGGCCAATGAGATACCTTAGTGGAGTTCTTATGACATTTTGAGTAAATTGCTGGCCATTAACATAACAACCCCGAGAAAGACAGTGAACAACGAAATTTTATGTCTTGTGCTCGAGCAGTCCAGTAGTAAGAACCTATTATTAAACAAATAGGTCATTTGAGGACATTCAGAGTGTGAAGCGCACTACACAGCGCTGCCAGCTACAGCACCAACAATGGCAACCAACCTCGTCATTGGGTCAGATCGGATGACAGGTGAGGTTACGTCATACCATGCTGATTCACCTCAAGGCCAGTTTAAGTCGCTCCTATGGGTTGTGCATGGTGGAGTGGCTATCTCTCAGCAAACCTGCACCAGATGTTATCGTCGTGAATAATCTAAGTGTTCATAAATGAAATGATCTTATGAAATTATAAACAGGAGACACCATCTGCATCCCGCTGTAGAGATAGGTCATGACAGAACGGACATTATGCTGTGGAGCGTTATCTTCTTGAAAGATGACGTCATGGAGTCCTCGAAAATAGGGTGCAGACACTGGTCTTCACTCGTCAGAAATAATGTAACTGCTGCTGTCCAAAATATATGCTGTGCGAAGTAGAGTTGATTCCCTTGTATGTCCCATAGCATCCGTTAGCATTACGCCAGGTGCTGAGCGCATCTGACGATGACGAACGCATCCTGGAAACATTCCTCCTGTGCTGAGCCTCCACACCCATAGTGATACCACACGCAGAACTGGGACTTGTCCCAGTGACAAGTGGAGCTGTAAGGTGCACAGCTCTCAGACATTCTCTCACTGCTGCCACTTTTTGTGGAAGCCAGAGCAATGGCTGCCGTGCTGACAACGTGTGTTGCTTCAGACGCTGTCGTTCTGTCCATGATGGTACTTGTTGCAAACAGTCCTATTTGCTTAGTCACGGCTCACAATATCACTGTAGGATCCCACACCACAAAGCGAACAATACGCCTTTTGGTAACACTATTTTGGTATGGTGGAGGGCTTGGGAATCTTAATTAGAATGGTAGTTAGGATCTGCTGTTGCTATCTGAGCCGTGCACGGCTCGTGTTCATGCCGTTCGTTGCTTGACAGCTTCTTTAACTGTCGCCTCGTTTCTTATTCGATTTCGATTTCCTGGCGTCACTAAGTTTCTGGCTTGCCTGCCCGTGAGTGGCAGCAGCAGCGCGTATCGGTAAGAGCACAGTCGTATTATCTTTGAAGCGACCGCTAGCATTTCCGGATCGTCGTGAGTTGGGGGTTCATTCGGGATGGAGCTCCAGTGAGGTCTGGACAACCAGTACTCGCCCGACGGCTGGGGAAACACACATGCAGTATCCGACGGAAGGAGACTTGGGCGGCGACCCCCGTTGGTTGGTCGTTCGTCTCCCCGGACGACGACGTGTATTTGGTCGCCGACCGCTTCGGGTTCTCTGTGAATGTCGATTTGTCATTCGTCCTGGTTGTTCGACAGTAATTGCTTTTACGATTGTTCGAGTTCTTGTGGAAGTGTTTCTGTGGAGCTGTGTCTGGCTTGTCTAATTTCGACTGAGCAGTTATGTTAAAGCAGTCGGTCGTTTGGGACAGTGCAGCGAGGAAGTCTCCGCGGGGAAGGCATTATCGTTGTGTTCCGCGGTGTGATTTTCCTCGCCGTGGTGATGCTGTCCGTACCACGTGTAGTTTGACAGGCTTTGGTGTTGCTCATATTTTTATTATTGTGCCTTGGCTGTATTTGGACGCCTTTTCTTTTAAAGGCATAGTGCTGCTGGTATCTTCGTCATTTTCCGTTGCCGTGCCGTTGGTAGGGCTATAAAGAATAGATTAAGTTGTTGGTCGGTTCTTCAGCTGTCACTGGGTCCGGTTGCCTTCCGGTTATTTAATCTTACTCTTGGCTGCCTGTCTCACCTAACCTTACGTTAGAGCTACCTTCTCAGGCCGACCCTTGGAACACTTCTCAGCACCACTGTTCTGTTGGTTTTAGATTGTGATTTTCATTTTAGTCTGATGTACTGTGCGAGGCCTTCAGCCGTATATTAATTTAGTTTGTTTTAATTTTAAAATAAGGCCTTCAGCCGACTTAAATTAAAGTTTCAAGATTTCTTGTTTAAACTAATTAAAAAATAAGGGATTTTGGTCTGTTTGAAATCCTTGTTACCCAGGCCTTAAGCCTTGAGTTGTTCAATGTTCAGTATGTGGCCTTCAGCCGAGATTTTACGTAACATTTTTTTAAACTGAGGCCTTCAGCCGCTTGTATTCCTTAAAGCAATTTTAATAACTTGTGTTCAGGCCTTCAGCCGTATTGTTCCTTGAATCATTTTAAGTGCATTTGTAATTAATTGTTTTTTGGAAAATAAAAGTTTAATTTTTTTGTGCAACTGGCAGTGGCTGATTACGGCTCCTTTCCACAACCATAACCTGATCCGATCTGTCCTGCGGGACCATATTTCACTATCACAAAAAAGACACAACGTCGTACGAGTCATAATGACCGACAGAACAACGTCGCTCGCACACATAATCGACCTGTAATAGCCTCGGCACAGCACCATTTTAATGTCCCCATACTCCAGATAGACAGTAGCGAGAAAATGGCAAGCCGATCGCTTATACCCGTTGCTGGTGAATCCACAGCGTCCATCTGGGGGCAGTATTCGGTACGCGGCATCGAAGTAAAGACTGCCCATAACTGGCAGTGACCAATAACAGCGCCATCACCTTCATGTCGGACATCGTTCGCTCACCGGCAATTTCGTCACTGATAACACTTGCATCTCAAGTTATCAGTGTGACGTTTTGAGGTCTGATGGCTGAGAGACAGCCTGTAGCCACTGCTGCGACCATGAACCGTGCCAGCACGTCTTTGACAATCTATATTACAGAATTTGGCCACTAATATGCCGTGGTGCTTGTAATATGGGGCCGTGGCGGAGTCAGGCAGCACTGGCCGCGGCGAGTACTCAGTCAGGAGTCTGCCTACGAACAAGGAAGGAAACACACTGACCTCTGTACTGTCATGGGTAGCGGCGGCCTGTGTATTGAAGTCATGACCAGGAGGGAAGTCCTAAGTTGTGCGGACCCACTGAATGCTGTTCGTCTGTCTGCCATTTCTCGGTGTCGTGCGCGGAGGACCGGGGCTATGTGGATGCTGTGGAGCGACAGGCATTCGGTACGCGATGTCAGGCAGTGTCTACCTGAATGCCGCGTACCGACTACCGCGCCTACATGGACGCTGTGGATTTCACCAACAATGAGTGTAAGCGGCCGGCTTGCTATTCTCTCGCTGCTGTCTATCTGGAGTACGGTGACATTAAAATGGTGCTCAGATGAGTGTAGTACAGATCGATTATGTTTGTGAGCGACCTTGTTCTTTCAGTCATAATGGTCCATGTGGCATTGTGTGTTTTCTGGGGTTTTCCTTCCGTATTATGTTCGTCTTGGTCATGGAGTTGTGCTGGTGCTTTTCGCACGTGAGTTAGTGTCTCTTTAAACTGTCCATTTCTGTTCGCTCTTGTAAGTCAGGGAGCCTGTTATCACATGTCAAGTTTTCTTCTCGTACTCGTCCGTCTGTTGAAACTACTGCTAAGTTTTCGTTGTCATGTATTTATGTCTGTTATCATGTGGTGAAGTGCTGGAAGTAATTATGATGCTTTACTGAGCTGCAGTCCGGAACCGCGGGACTACTACGGTCGCAGGTTCGAATCCTGCTTCGGGCATGGGTGTGTGTGATGTCCTTAGGTTAGTTAGGTTTAAGTAGTTCTAAGTTCTTGGGGACCAATGACCTCAGCAGTTGAGTCCCATAGTGCTCAGAGCCATTTGAACCATTTGAGACTTATGCCTCAAGTTAATTGGTGTTATATCACGTATGTTCTTCTCTAGAGTTTGCTGTGTATATGTGCGGTCCTTTGTGCCATTAGCGCCAAATTATGGCTGCGTTTCGGTATGCGTCAACTGAATTGATATACACCCAATGTATGTTCTTGTGTAATGTTATGCGCGAGTATTTACTACAATGAATGTGCTGAAGCATTTGTCTCAATATTCGTCTTAATATTGGACATTAGTACTCATTTACTGTCTTTCCTGCATCATTGCACTTTGATAATAACTTATGTGTACGATTGAGTTCGCTATTTATTGTTTTAATACAATGTGCATGAGAGATTACAGTCATACGTTTTTATATGTTAGAGATTAAGCATTTGCTGTCTTACTGACATATATAATACATATATCTCAAGATTTAACTTTTGTGAACAGCAGTCGTCAGTTCGCCATTTCTATGATGTGTAACGCTCAGTTTTGGTGTCTATTAATGAAAGATGAAGTTAATTTATCCAGTAAAACGCGAACACCTCCTACTCACCCACACCCACGGCCCCCACAAGCAAGATTGCACAGAAAGCAGAAGTAAAGTAGGTGATGATGGCACGGTGTGCCAGCAAATAAGGCATTATTCAATAGAAGAATAGGGTTACATCAAATATTAGTATGGAACTCCTTATACCCTACTTGTCACAGGTAGAACCCAGTTTGTAGTTACTGACAGAGGCAGAACAAACAGTTGGTTCTCGTGGTCGACCATGGCGGAGTCCACGAAGTAAACGTTTAGCCAGGAGGAAGACAAGAGATTAGTGACAGCTGTCGAAAACGTGTGCAAACAGCCCAAGGAACGGTCACAATCTACAAAACGTAAACACGGGCAAGGCAACTCACCCGACCATCAACCACATGTATCACAGGTTTCAGAGAACAGCGGAAACTGCTGGAAAACTGCAGGATGGTGGTGCTCGTGGACAATGTTTCATTAGTAAACTGGGTCAAGCGGCATGCCCGTGCCGGCAGTGGTTCCTGGCTGCGATACGGCGTCCGAACTGAAGACGAGGGGCGATGCGGAGGGATCCGGATCGCTGTCGCATAGTAAAGAACTAAGGAAGAAGTTCCTCATCATGTAAATTCATCTCAAAAGGCATCGAATATTTCACATGGTGCTAAAAAGAGCGATGGAGGGGAAAAATAGTTACGACTTACAAGGGGCTAGGATAAACAAAACACGTTATAGAATATGTTGTATGTAATTGTTACATAGAGATTGGCGTAAGATAGGAAAAACTGAGGACAGTATCAAACGAGTGGAAAGAGAGGTGACTCAAAATAAGGTATGGACAACAGCTTTCACTTGACACGAGAACACCCACCTTCAAACTGTCCTCTAGAGCTCAAAAGAAAGGTCAACTGACCACTAATATTTTTGCTGGATTTCAAAGAACCTTTTTTCACAAAATGTAACTATGTTTCGTATTCACTGTCTTTAATCTTGATTTTAATATTTATTCGTATATAATAGTCTACAATAATTATGTGGCCATATATTTATTTCACCTGATAAATTTTATTTTTATGATACAATGTACAAAGTAAATGACACTGTATTAGAGGTAAATAATGTTTCTTCTAGACTGGTCTGTATGGACGACTCTTTATATTCAGAGAATCTAGACTGCACTTTTTGCATATCCTTCTGCTTCGAAGTGAATCGCCTGCAATTTTTTACGCGTAAGATAATCATCTCTAATTTTGTTTTTTACAAAAATTGATTGTTTATGGAGTTTTCGTTTTTGCAGTCTCATCGATTGTTGCCCTGGACTGCATATGATTTAGAATAAAAACACTTTTTTTAGTCTTGCCTTGTTAAGATACTAGAGTAACGTCATCAGCCTAGTAAATAACGAACGAATAGAGAACATCTTATTCGACGGACTCTGTGACCGAGCGGTTAAAGGCGCTTCAGACGGGACCCGCGCTGCTACTACGGTCGCAGGTTCGAATCTTGCCTCGGGCACGGATGTGTGTGGTGTCCTTAGGTTAGTTAGATTAAAGTAGTTCTAAGTCTAGGGGACTGATGACCTCAGATGTTAAGTGCCAAAGTGCTTAGAGCCATTAGAACCATTTCAACATCTTGTCCGTTTCTCACCGATGACAGCACTTCCCTTCTGTTCAAAGTGCGGATAATGCTTCTCTCTCTCTTTGTCATCTCTTTTGGCAGAAGCTGTCCCACGCAACATTTCTTCCCTTTCATAAATACGGTTTCTTGAGACATAGCGTAATATGTACTCAGAAGCTAGTATCCGCAGATCCTCGCTTTCCTTTTGCCAAATACGGGAAACCTCTCAGAATGTACCTAACTTCAGCGTCTGTGAACAGTCAATACGTTATTCTCAGAAAGGCCAGACTTCGATAGCAATCGATTAATGCTGTTGCTGATCTGGCAGTGACAACGAAGGCAGACGCAATATTATATGAAGTTCTTCATTGCTGCTTAACAAAAGCACCAAACAAACTAGGTAAAAAGCATTTCTGTGCGAAACTATCAGTTGATCAACATAGGGAACTAATGGTATATGTGTAGATATCTTAAAATGTGTAGTTATAAATAAAAACAAGCAAGGGAAATTATAACTCCGGTCAAGTAGTTGAAGGTCATAAAATCACAGAAACGGGCTATTTTTAACACCGAGGAAATTTGCATCCTTGTATAAAGAACGACCGATCGATCTCCACCGGACTTTCTAGTGTTAAGCAAGAGTTCTGCTAGAATTAGTACCTGTACTGACACCTACTGTGCATTTCCTGTCCTTCACATTTACGACACTACAACGACTACATCCGCCGGGCAGCTCTCGACTGAATGCGCAGTGACAAGCCTGGCATGAGGGGAGCAGAAAAAAAGTGATAAAAATAAAGGGACAAAAGGAGAAGCAAAAAACAGCGGAAAACGCTAAAGTGGAGCAAAAGCGGGTGTGGGGACGCTGCAGTGCAGCCCGGGGCGCACAATGCGTGCGACAAAACAGGGTGGCGTCCCGGCGCGCCCGCCGTTTGTGTCTGGCGCACCTGGTTCTGCCTCTGCCTTTGCTCCAGCCTCCGCCTGCCCCAGCGCGCCGTCAGTTTGCTTCGGCGTCCGGCGCTCCACTGTGGGCGGCGCTGCCGTCGCGCAGAACAATCCGGCGCTGACGAAGGCCCGCCGGGACTCTTCCGGCCCCGCCCTGAATGCGGCCATTATAGTCCTCGCACCTGCCGCGATTTGTGCGGATTCTGTTCAGTGCACCTCGACATTCAATTCGTATTTAAAGCGCAGCGTCCGAGACGGACGACGTTTTCACGTCAGGTGTCCGAAGACCCCCATGTCACAATGAAAGCGTGCTACTTCTGACGGTCGACGCGTTTGTAGATGAGTCTCCAATATTGTACACCTGTCGATCCACACTTGCCAGTAATACTCTATTCACGATTGTGAGGTGAGGTCTATACGCAACTGTATAAACAGAATTTATATTTTTTTCTAAAATGGTTCAAATGGCTTTGAGCACTATGGGACTTAACATCTGAGGTCAAGAGTATCCCAGAACTTAGAACTACTTAAACCTAACTAACCTAAGTACATCACACACATCCACGCCCGAGGCCGGATTCGAACCTGTGACCGTAGCGGTCTCGCGGTTCCACACTGAAGCTGCTAGAACCGCTCGGCCACTGCAGCTGGCATACTTTTTTCAGTTCCATTTCCGTCACACAAGCGGATCACGCCTAGTCACTATCACTAATTTCTTTCAGAATTGCATTTTATGCGGGGCTTGGTCTACATCTACATCTACATCCATACTCCGCAAGCCACCTGACGGTGTGTGGCGGAGGATACCTTGAGTACCTCTATCGGCTCTCCCTTCTATTCCAGTCTCGTTTTGTTCGTGAAAAGAAGGATTGTCGGTATGCCTTTGTGTGGGCTCTAAGCTCTCTGATTATATCCTCATGGTCTCTTCGCGAGATATACGTAGGAGGGAGCAATTTACTGCTTGACTTCTCGGTGAAGGTATGTTCTCGAAACTTCAACAACAGCTCGTACCGAGCTACTGAGCGTCTCTCCTGCAGAGTCTTCCACTGGAGTTTATCATCTCCGTAACGCTTTCGCGATTACTAAATGATCCTGTAACTCAGCGCGCTGCTCTCCATTGGATCTATTCTCTCTCTTCTGTCAACCCTATCTGGTACGGATCCCACACTGCCGAGCAGTATTCAAGCAGTGGGAGAACAAGCGTACTGTAACATACTTCCTTTGTTTTCGGATTGCATTTCCTTATGATTCTTCCAATGAATCTCGGTCTGGCATCTGCTTTACCGACGATCAACTTTATATGATCATTACATTTTAAATCAGTCCTAATGCCTGACCTGCTATATTGTAGCTAAATGATAAGGGATCTTTCTTTCTATGTATTCTCAGCACATTACATTTGTCTACATTGAGATTCAGTTGCAATTCCCTGCACCATGCGTCAATTCGCTGCAGATCCTCCTGCATTTCAGTACAATTTTCCAATGTTACAACCTCTCGATATACCACAGCATCATCCGCAAAAAGCCTCAGTGAACTTTCGATGTCATCCACAAGGTCATTTAAGTATATTGTGAATAGCAACGGTCCTACGACACTCCCCTGCGGCGCACCTGAAGTCACTTTTACTTCGGAAGACTTCTATCCATTGACAATGACACGCTGCGTTCTGTTATCTAGGAACTCTTCAATCCAATCACACAATTGGTCTGCTAGTCCATATGCTCTTACTTTGTTCATTAAACGACTGTGGGGAACTGAATCGAACGCCTTGCGGAAGTCAAGAAACACGGCATCTACCTGTGAGCCCGTGTCGATGGCCCTCTGAGTTTCGTGGACGAATAGCGCGAGCTGGGTTTCACACGACCGTCTTTTTCTAAACCCATGCTGATTTCTACAGAGTAGATTTCTAGTCTCCAGAAAAGTCATTATTCTCGAACGTAAGACGTGTTCCAAAATTCTACAACTGATCGACGTTAGAGATATAGGTCTATAGTTCTGCACATCTGTTCGACGTCCCTTCTTGAAAACGAGGATGACCTGTGCCCTTTTCCAATCCTTTGGAAAGCTACGCTTCTCTATAGACCTACGGTACACCGCTGCTAGAAAGGGGGCAAGTTCCTTCGCGTACTCTGTGTAAAATCGAACTGGTATCCCATCAGGTCCAGCGGCCTTTCCTCTTTTGAGCGATTTTAATTGTTTCTGTATCCCTCTGTCGTCTATTTCGATAACTACCATTTTGTCATCTGTGCGACAATCTAAAGAAGGAACTACAGTGCAGTCTTTCTCTGTGAAACAGCCTTGGAAAAAGACATTTAGTATTTCGCCCTTTAGTCTGTCATCCTCTGTTTCAGTACCATTTTGGTCACAATGTGTCTGGACGTTTTGCTTTGATCCACCTACCGCTTTGACATAAGACTAAAATTTCTTACGGTTTTCTGCCAAAACAGTACATAGAACTTTACTTTCGAATTCATTGAACGCCTCTCGCATAGCCCTCCTCACACTATATTTCGCTTCGCGTAATTTTTGTTTGTCTGCAAGGCTTTGGCTATGTTTATGTTTGCTGTGAAGTTCCCTTTGCTTCCGCAGCAGTTTTCTAACTCGGTTGCTGTACCATGGTTGCTCTTTGCCATCTCTTACGATCTTGCTTGGCACATACTCATCTAACGCAGGAAAGTGCCAGAAGTGGAAGCTACAGATGGTCCACGGTTTAGAGAAGTAAATCTCATGAGCCATTTATCACACACTAGTTTCTAGGCAGCGGTTGGCGCAGCGGAAAGACTCCACAACATTTACGTTACTTACATTGCAATCAAATAGAAACAATGCTCAGTACACTGAATATCCACTGACGTGACAAATGTCATGGGATAGCTCCTAATATACTGTCGGACCTCCTTTTGCCCGGTGTAGCGCAGCAACACGACGTGGCATGGCCCCAACAGATTGACGTAAGAACTCTGCAGAAATACTAACCCATGCTGCCTCACTTGAAAGGGAAGTTGAGGATTTTCTGAGTTCTATCGTAACTGGAGATGAAACGTGGATGGCTCGCTACATAGCCGTCCATAACTGTGAAAGTGTTGCCGGTGCAGTATTTTGAGCACCAAATGATCTATTATTACGTCTCATTAATATTCGATGGGATTCATGTCGAGTAACTTGTGAGACCAAATCATTCACTCAAACTGTGCAAAATGTCCTTCAAAGGAATAGCGAAAACTTCAGCCCGTTGACATGGCCCATTGTCATCCATAAAAATTCCATCGTTGTCTGGCAACATGAAGTCCAAGAATCGTTGCAAATGGTCTACGGGTAAACGGACATAAACATTTCCAGTTTACTTTCCAACGGTTCCGTTGGACCAGAGAACTCTGTCCATTCCATGTAAACACAGCCAGCACCATTATGGAGCCACCTGCAGCATTCACAGTCCTTGAAAACGTGAGTCCATGGCTTCGTGGGGTCACACTCGAACCCTATCATCAGCAATTATAACCTGAAACTGGAACTCATCTGACCAGATCGTCTAGGGTCCTGCTATATGGTCACTAACCCAGGAGAGGCACTGCAGACGATGTCGTGCTATCAAAAAAGACTCTCGACGCTGGTAAATTTCCAGGAAGTGACTACGTAAATACATTCTTTTGTTATTTGCCTGTTGATGATTTACACGTCCTAGGATTATATTTTCACATAGAAGAACGTTTATTCAGCACTTGCATATACAAGAGCGCGGGGCGGACTGCCTCCGGCCACATCACGTACGGTATATATACAGTTACAGAACATTCCTGTAAAATGATTCTTGACATTTGTTGATACTTCTACAATGTACTGGAACCGAATATAGAAATTAATAATTTTACAGTTCAGGTGAGCTTTGAACTCATGTAAAGTCTAGTATCATAACCACAGCACAACGGTGAATGTGCTAATCAGCTTCTTCTGCGACAATATTTATCACAAAATCAGAGGGATGTACAGATCGTATGTAGGCTGGCGAGGGATACTTGGATTTTAAAATGAAACGAATGGAATACCTGTTACTGAATTTGTAGAGTCCTCGTGGATGGTGTAATTTATTTACGATATCAAACATCATTCTGCTTTTCCTTTTCAAGCATTTTGTAAAGATATCAATAAATAAAATATATTGAGCGTTATTTCGATGCAACTGGACATAGAAAGGCGATAGTTTTAGACTATTTGTATCGTTTTTTCTAACTAGGACCAACCTTCAGAAAACCCCAATATTCAGAAGAAGTAGTCACGCAGCAGACTTCCTGATTGATGCTGAGAATACGCGACGGCTACATACGAGTAAAATGGGCCGCATTGGCTGGAAGCAGTTGACGAGCAGTGCTGTTGGCCATTTCTGGACGACGTACTGTCTTTCCGAAGTTATGACTTAATTTATCTTGGCTTGACACATATTTCATCAAAATTGCAGGCGATGTGCTACGTTTATACGGGGAAACTGTGATCATTTTACGACTTGATTAGTTACTTTGTGTTCTTCTAACTTTCCATTTGTTAGCTACTGAAAAGTACCAAAGGTTTCGTAAACAATGGTTCTCACGAAGAACGAGGAGCCATTTTTAAGGCAGGAAGCACCTTCTACCTCCAACGACGCAGAATGATACGTACATCTCTGATCGATTTCAGCGCCATCTGTTCATTCCTTGGTTCTTCGTACGAAGGGAAATGTCAACATTATTCTCGTCCGCAGATAACAGTCATTTTTAGAGATTTTAGATTTTACCGTGTAAGAGCACATCGCTACTCTTTTAAAATATTCAGTGTAATTTTCGTACATTGGACAATAAAATTACCTTCTGAATGGAAATGGAACGCTTCCTCAAAGTACTGGACGATTAATTCAAATGGCTCTGAGCACAATGGGACTTAACATCTGTGGTCATCAGTCCCGTAGAACTTAAACCTAACTAACCTAGGGACATCAAACACATCCAAGCCCGAGGCAGGATTCAAACCTTCGACCGTAGCGGTCACGCGGCTCCAGACTGAAGCGCCTAGAACTGCACGGCCACACCGGCCGGCTAAAGTACTGGACGAGAATAGATACTCACGAGTAGTGTACTTAGCAAATTGCACTGTATACTATGTTCTTCCGTTTGCAAGAAGCTCGTTGTGAGCATACTGACGATCTTAGGAGTATTCGCTGGCCAGCCGGTGTCACCGAGCGGTTCTAGCAGCTCCAGTCTGGAACCGCGCCACCGCTACGGTCGCAGGTTCGAATCCTGCTTCGGGCATGGATGTGTCTGATGTCCTTAGGTTAGTTAGATTTAAGTAGTTCTAAGTTCTAGGGGACTGATGATCTCAGATATTAAGTCCCGTAGTGCTCAGAGCCATTTGAAGTATTCGCTGATGAGCTAGTTTTCTACTGATGAAGAGGCAATTATACAATGAACGACTGAAGTTACGGTGAAGTTTCCTTACCCCTGCAGCAGCACATTATCTTGTCTCTCAGGACGTTGAGATAGACCCGGACTGATTGCGGGCGGCGGATGAGCAACCGCGTGCTGGTGCATCACTCAGCAAGCGTGGGGTTTTTAGGTAGTTTCTTCAGCTGATTTAGGAAAATCCTTGGTTAGTCCCTGAATTCCGTCGTGGAGGACACTATACAGTACGCTAACTTATACAACAGCAGAGTGCTTAGAACTTTTATGATGTTTTAATAAAAAATAAGGCTTCACGCTTTGATTTTAAAGTGTTTCTAATCATACAGTTTGGGAATCGGGTTATCTCTGTTTTATGTACCAACCTTTACTGTAAAGTGAAATTGTAATTACGTGTCACCATGCTTACGATCTGGTGTTGTTTCAAGCTTTTTAACTGCATCCTTGGAGCTAAGAGGACCTTCCTGGCTTAAAAATCGCTTCATGGTGAAGTTACAAATACAGAATACAACTAAATTTCACATCACTGTCATAGTGTACAAGAATCAGCTCGTTGTAATATGCACACTGTGGTTTCAGATGGAAGCTTTATTCATATCACGACACTTAACGTGACACCAATAAACCTTTTACTTTGTAACGAGCACTGTGGCGCCAAATGTTGATACACCGTATTATTCGGCAGCAGTTTCAAAGCGGTAGTAAAACTTTCGAATAAGCTGTTCAAAACATCTTGTATGTCAAAACAAAAAGAATCAATCCCGGCCAAGGCAGTGGCTACTAACGAAGGCAGGGGTGGGGAGGGATCAGTCTTACATTCCTGTGTACTCCGTACAGTTCGAAACTAATGTTCTGCGGTGAATCCACTTTCTTTAACATTTTACAGGCGCTACTTTTAGCAATCACTTCTCTCACTATCATTTTACTTTAAAGAGAAAGTAAGGTACGAGAATAATTCTACTAGTGTCACTAAGTGTTTGCTTTAATTGTGCGCATACCACCTGAATTGTCCTTGCGTACCAAAATTGGTACTGGTACTTCTGTCTGGGAAACTCTCGGTTACATTAAGAATGCCGTTCTTTACTCATGCCACTATATCTGTCATGTAAGCGTAGGCCGTGTGTAATTACTGGCGCTTGTTGGTCTCTTCAATCCGAAGAATCGTGACATGCAGATCTGCCTGCACACCAGTCTACTTACACAAGTCCCTTCTTGGTCACCTTTCTTCTATTCCTAGTGAAAACAGAAAATGGTTTGTCCGTCGTAACGACACAAGTACCACAATTCTTATTTGGTATCACTCCAATGGGAAAAGTCTTCAAAGCAATTATATCTCACTCATTGTAACTCTCCAGTCCTCCAAGAGCCGTTTCACCTCCTCGTACTATAGCAACAGTTAACCATGAGTTACCACTTACTACTTCCTTGGTAGTACAAGAAAAATTAATCTTGCAAGCTGTGTCGCCTTAAAGGCGGGTGACCTTGAATGAGCTTTGGCTCGCCGCCACCAGGCCGCGCTGGATCGCGCTCTAATTTTTAACTAGGTCACTCTGGAATGGTTTGTGGGTTACTCTGGGTTGCTCTTTATTCTTTTTATTTAATAGTTCTTTTATTTCATTGATTCACTTCATTACTAATCATCCTTATCTATCTCGTGAGATTTTTTTTAAAAAAGTCTTAAACAATTTTTAATTAAAAGTATTATCTTTTAGATCTATTTACTTTTTTATTTATTGATCTGCATGTATTAATGGGTGCGGGAGTTATGACTCCTGGGGAGGTGGGTGGGTATTCACGCATGGCTATGTTGACAGCACTGCTGCTGCTTACGCAAGGCGGGTGACCTTGAACGGGACTTAGCCGCTGCACGAGGCGCCTGGGCGGATCGCGCTCAAGTTTTAACTGACCCTTAACACAGACAAATGTAATGTATTGCGAATACATAGAAAGAAGGATCCATTATTGTATGATTATATGATAGCGGAACAAACACTGGTAGCAGTTGCTTCTGTAAAATATCTGGGAGTATGCGTGCGGAACGATTTGAAGTGGAATGATCATATAAAATTAATTGTTGGTAAGGCGGGTACCAGGTTGAGATTCATTGGGAGAGTCCTTAGAGAATGTGGTCCATCAACAAAGGAGGTGGCTTACAAAACACTCGTTCGACCTATACTTGAGTATTGCTCATCAGTGTGGGATCCGTACCAGGTCGGGTAGACGGAGGAGATATAGAAGATCCAAAGAAGAGCGGCGCGTTTCGTCACAGTGTTATTTGGTAACCGTGATAGCGTTATGGAGATGTTTAACAAACTCAAGTGGCAGACTCTGCAAGAGAGGCGCTCTGCATCGCGGTGTAGCTTGCTCGCCAGGTTTCGTGAGGGTGCGTTTCTGGATGAGGTATCGAATATATTGCTTCCCCCTACTTATACCTCTCGAGTAGATCACGAATGTAAAATTAGAGAGATTAGAGCGCGCACGGAGGCTTTCAGACAGTCGTTCTTCCCGCGAACCATACGCGAGTGGAACAGGAAAGGGAGGTAATGACAGTGGCACGTAAAGTGCCCTCCGCCACACACCGTTGGGTGGCTTGCGGAGTATAAATGTAGATGTAGATGTAGATGTTATCCGCGTAATTGCTGCAGCCAACATCCGCTTGATGACGGTTCATGTCTTGGTCTCCCTGTACTTCGTGCCCCACAGCTTCTTCACTTACGTATTCCCTCAAATAGTTTCCAATCAAGCGGTCCGTTATTTAATGAAACTGCGCCCATAATATCTTTTCTAGTAGATTTCATTCTGTATCTTTCCATTAGTTGTATCTAATCTTGAGCAATTTAACACATTTCTGAATCATGTTATCCTCTTCTAATCTGTATTGTTTTGTCCCACGTTTCACTTCCGCATGAGGCTACACTCCACACAAAATCTATCTCAAAGGATATTCTAACTCATATTTAAATTAGATGTTTAACAATTTGTCTCGTTCAAAAAGCTTTTCTTGGTTACTCCTACCGTCGTCCCCAAAAGCGAAACTCATCTAACACTCTTTGTTTCTTAGTTCCTAATGTAATTCCCTGGTATCTTCTGGTATACTTTGATCAACCAGACAGTATGACCACCTACCTAATAGCCGGTATGTCCATCTTTGACATGGATGACATCAGTGACACGCCGTGAAATAGAAGAAATGAGTCCTTGGTACGGCGCTAAAGGGATCTGCCAACACATCTGAACACACAAGTCACCCAATTCCCAAAAATTCCGGAGAGGGGGGCGATGAGCTCGAAGCCACGTTCTACCACTTCTCAGATGTGTACGATCGGGCTGAGATCTGGCGAGCACGGGCCAGCACATCAGTTAGAAATCGCCACTATGTTCTTCAAATGGTTCAAATGACTCTGAGCACTATGGGACTCAACATCTAAGGTCATCAGTCCCCTAGAACGTAGAACTACTTAAACCTAACTAAGCTAAGGACATCACACACATCCATGCCCGAGGCAGGATTCGAACCTGCGACCGTAGCGGTTGCACAGTTCCACACTGAAGCGCCTAGAACCGCTCGGCCACACCGGCCAGCACTATGTTCTTCGAACTACTTCATCACACCCCTGTCTTTGTGACATTATCTTGTTGAAAACTGCCAGTGTCGATGGTTCAAAATGGCTCTGAGCACAATGGGACTTAACTTCTGAGGTCATCAGTCCCCTAGAACTTAGAACTACTTAAACCTAACTAACCCAAGAGCATCACACACAGCCATGCCCGAGGCAGGATTCGAACCTGCGACCGTAGCGTTCGCGCGGTTCCAGACTGTAGCGACTAGAACCGCTCGGCCACTCCGGCCGGCGAGTGTCGATGGGAAACATGATCTTCATGATGGGATATACGTGTTCTGCAACCAATTGACGATACTGCCTGACCCTTATGGTGCTTTGCACGAGCTACTGTGGACCGCTGGATTCCCATGTGAATGTTCTCCAGAGCATAATGGAGCCGCCACCAACTTGTCTGCGTCCCGCGGTACGGGTGTCAACGAGCTTTCACATGCAAGTCGACGGATCCTGGCCCTCCCACCGGCGCGATTACGAAGGGATCGGAATTCGTCAGACCATGCAACGCTCTGCTATTGCTCCAACGTCCAGTGCCAGTGGTCACTTGATGGTTTCGATCGCAGTTGCAGACGGCGTGTGTCAGCGTTGGCGCATGTATGGTTCGTTGGCTGCGAAGGCCCATCGTTAGTAGTATTCGGTGCATTGCGTGTTGAAAAATACTTGTCCTCTGCCCAGCATTAAAGTCTGACCACAGTACGCTGCCTGTCCTGTTTTGCAAGTCTGCCCAGCCTATGATGTCTGGCGTTTGTAATGAGGAATGAAGGCGCAAGCCCACGATGTGTGGACGTGGTTTCATCTCGGTTCCGCCAAGTGTTGAAGACCCTCAACACAGCCCTCCCCTAAAATCTGGCAGTAGTGCAGTATTCTACACACGGACAGCACGCTCACTGATACTACATGCTCCTTGCGTGTGTCTGAGTAGCAGTCATTCCTCGCCAGTTGATGCTCCTATCGCCTGGGTGGCTTTACATCAATAGTATATCGGTGGCCATAATGATCTGGTGGATCATTATAATTCTGCTACATTCCGTTCAGTTCAACTGAACTTCCCAGTATTTTTCTGTCCTCTGTCTTAATATAAAAGTACTGTCAAGAGCTAGCTTGTTTCTTTTTGCTCTTCCTGAAGTTCAAAACCGTTTCCAAATTGTGTCCTCTACTGCCAGCTCAGTTTACATATTTGGTAACAGCGTCTAAGGCTACTACCATGTTTCCCTTTTCGTCTCTGTTTTCCTTTGATGTCTTATGAGTATTACAAGTAACGCTTATGCAGGTGTTATCATTATTCGTTAATCATGTACCACTAACGTCAGAAAACATTCGGCTTAAATTACTACAAATGACTAAGTTGCCATTATGCCGAAATTAATTCGCTGCATTCTAATCCTTGACATTGTCTTTATTAGGTACCTATGAACATTTCTTGCGGGCTGCGACATGAACCCAAATATCCCGCTCATCGGAAGCGGTCGTCTTAAGAACTTCGGCTATCCGTGCACGCTCCATGGACCGACACAAACCTCAGTGTCACACTGACTACATTCATTCCATTGAATTCAAACTGGATGCGTGCGTGGATGGCGGAAGTGGTTAAGACGACCGCTCGCGATAAGAGGAAAGAGCGGGTTAAAGTCCCAGATTGAAAATGATTTTCATGTCAGTGTTGGGTAGCTCTGGCTCTGAGCACTATGGACTTAACAGCTTTGATCATCAGTCCCCTAGAACTTAGAACTACTTAAACCTAACTAACCTAAGGACATCCATGCCCGAGGCAGGATTCGAACCTGCGACCGTAGCACTCACGCGGTTCCGGACTGCGCGCCTAGAACCGCGAGACCACCGCGGCCGGCTGTTGGGTAGCAGTCAGCACCTAATCAAGCAGCGAATTAATTTCCAATTATTTCGTACAGATGAGCGTCGTTAACATTATCCGCTCTTTCACAAATACGTGTAAGTATACAATCATGTGACTGCACACTGAGGTCACATAAGTCATGGAATACCTCCTAACATCGTGTCTAACCTCTTTTGCCCTGCATTGTGCAGAAACTCGACGGAAGTACCCTGCAGAAATACTGAGCCACGGTGCCCCTACAGCCGTCCACATGTGTGAAAATTTTGCCGGTCCAGGACTTGCTCCACGAACTGGGCCCCCATTATGTGCCATAAATATTCGATTGGATTCATGGAGGGCAATCTGGGTGGCCGAAACAGTCGCACGAATTCTCCAGGATGTCCTTCAAGCCAATTGCGAAAAACTGTGGCTCGGTGACAAGGCGCAATGTAGTCCAAAATATTTCCATAAATCGTTGCAAATGGTCTCCAAGTAGCCTACCATAACTATTTTCAGTCCACGATCGCTTTGGATGGACCAGAGGAACCAGTCCATTCCATGTAAACACACCATTATAGAGCCATCACCAACTTCCTTAGTGCGTTGTTCTCTACTGATGACCATGGCTTCATCGGATCCGGGACTCACTCAAACCCATCATCCACTTCCACAGTGAGTTGTGGACTGCTTGTGACCACGGCTTAATCGCATCCGGGCCCCACTCAAACCATACCACGTGTCCTTACCAACTGCAATCAGGACCCATCCGACCAGACCACAATTTTCCAGTAGCCTAGTTTCCAGTTGGTACCGTCACGAGTCGAGGAGTGGCTCTGCAGGTGACGTCGAGCTGTTAGCAGAGGCACTCACTTCGGTCGTCTGCTGTTATAGCCCATTAACGCCACATTTCGCGGCACTGTCCTAACGGATAGATTCATCGTACGTCCCACATTGATTTCTGCGGTTATTTCACGCAGTGTTGCTCGTCTGTTAGCACTGACGACTCTACGCAAAACCCCGCTGCTCTCGGTCATTAAGTGTAGGACGTCAGCCACTGCGTTGTCCGTGGTGAGAGGTAATTCCTCAAATTTAGTATTCTTGGCACACTCCTGGCGCTGTTGATCTCAGAATGTTAAAGTCCCTAACGATTTTTGAAATGGAACGTCCCATGCGTGTAGCTCCAGCTACCATTCCGCGTTCAAAGTCTTAATTCCCGTCGTGCAGCCATAAACACGTCGAAAACCTTCCCACACTCTTCACCTTAGTACGGTGAATAGCTCCGGCAATGCACTACCCTTTCGTACCTCGTGTACGCGGTACTACCGCCATCTGTACATGTGCATATCCTTAGCGACTGACTTTCGTCACATCCGTCTATACATTACTATTTGGAGGTCACAACTCAACCCCACCGAATTTTACGTCCCGTATCTGTATAGTGGCATTTTAAGCCTCTTGAGCACGCACATGAACTTTTACGTGCTTTAAAATGTGTCGAAATTGCGAGCGAAAATTTCCAGCAGCATTTCTAACGATGGTGAATTAGGATGCAATCAACATAGTGATTGTAGAGGGATGGCAGTAACATTAATTACAAATGTAATTAAACTGAATTAAATTTTAATTACTGCGCTAATTAAATCCTGTGAAAAGCTGACAGAATAAACTTCAGTTACCGTCCGATGACCTCAGTAATTTAACTATGTCTGAAGGGCAGCTACAAATAAAGCTACATTACCATAAAATCAGCCGGCGCATGCATCTGGCATTACAAATTTGTTTGCCATTTTCTCACTAACATGCGTATATCTGCCGTAATTCAAATCACACGGTGCGAATGGCTAAACATTGTTTCATGCCGCCATTGAGGTCAGAGGTTTTGGCGTTTTAAAAGGTTCCCGAACGACTTCGACATACCAAAATATTTCTCTGATCTCGTGATCTGCTTCACTGATGTGCAAATGTAGTGTCTCACGTGTCTTGTAAAGGATGTACCGAAGATAGTAAAGAAACAGCCCTCTCTTAAGGCTTCTTACAGTCCCGTTTACAATAATTTTGTACGTCTTACTAAAGCGAAAGTTAACTCCTGTAAATTGTAGACACTTACTTCTTGCATTTCGGTTACTCCGCAATAAATTAATCCACAAGGTTATTCAATTAAGCACGAAGAAAGAAAGAGAGTTCTAATACCCTCTGGTTGCTTTGTACTCGGATATGGAATATGGACAAGAAATGGATACTGTTCGAGAAAAACTATCGGCCGCAGCATGGTTAACTGGACGTTTGCGTAATTTACTAATAACGACGTGCAGGAAACATGTAGAAACTAAGTTGTCGACTCCGACATGAGTTCTGTGCTTTAAAGACTGTGTCACTCTGCTCTAACAACATGATTCGAAAAATGTACATTAACTGTCGGTTTAACTTCGCTGCTTATCTATCAAAATGAGCCATCAACTGGCTGTCGGACTGGTCATTGGAATTACGAATAACAAATTTAGTTGCTCAGATGATATTGGGAGAATAGAAAAACAACTTGGTAAAATTTTTATCCATCTTGGATGAGAGACTCTGCGACTGTGGTGAATGGAGGTTTCATGAAATTACTGAATCCAGTCGCCTTTTGTTTTTTTCTTCAATTTTTCTATTGTATCATTACCACTTTCGAACCGCCAAGGAATTCATCATCAGGTGGTACATATTTATAGGAGACGAGATACTGGCAGAAGTAAAGCTGTGAGGACCGGGCCTGAGTCGTGCTTCGGTAGCTCAGATGGTAGAGCACTTGCCCGCAAAAGGCAAAGATCCCGAGTTCGACTCTCGGTCGGGCACACAGTTTTAATCTGCCAGGAAGTTTCATATCAGCGCACACTCCGCTGCAGAGTGAAAATCTCATTCTGGATATTTATAATTGTCTGCAACTGTGTGGGAGTCACGGAGCTGTGGCAGTAGGTGTAAACGAAACACGTAAGCACTGAGTATGGCGAGTATTATTTACATTATGAGATAGATTTTGTTGTTTTATTTACAGTGATTAGTATCCGATCGTTGGATGTTGGTGTACACAGTGATGATAAATGTTAGTTAAACAAAAGACAAATGAAATGGAAATGGAAATTGCAGTGCTAAAATTGGAATTGTATTATCTTCTAAACAGACTGTTTAATAGATTTTATAAATAGCACATGTAATTTTTGCCAGGTTACTGCATGTTACTTTCCAAAAGAGAAACAGATACATACTTACTGACACCGGTATACACTCCTGGAAATGGAAAAAAGAACACATTGACACCGGTGTGTCAGACCCACCATACTTGCTCCGGAGACTGCGAGAGGGCTGTACAAGCAATGATCACACGCACGGCACAGCGGACACACCAGGAACCGCGGTGTTGGCCGTCGAATGGCGCCAGCTGCGCAGCATTTTTGCACCGCCGCCGTCAGTGTCAGCCAGTTTGCCGTGGCATACGGAGCTCCATCGCAGTCTTTAACACTGGTAGCATGCCGCGACAGCGTGGACGTGAACCGTTTGTGCAGTTGACGGACTTTGAGCGAGGGCGTATAGTGGGCATGCGGGAGGCCGGGTGGACGTACCGCCGAATTGCTCAACACGTGGGGCGTGAGGTCTCCACAGTACATCGATGTTGTCGCCAGTGGTCGGCGGAAGGTGCACGTGCCCGTCGACCTGGGACCGAACCGCAGCGACGCACGGATGCACGCCAAGACCGTAGGATCCTACGCAGTGCCGTAGGGGACCGCACCGCCACTTCCCAGCAAATTAGGGACACTGTTGCTCCTGGGGTATCGGCGAGGACCATTCGCAACCGTCTCCATGAAGCTGGGCTATGGTCCCGCACACCGTTAGGCCGTCTTCCGCTCACGCCCCAACATCGTGCAGCCCGCCTCCAGTGGTGTCGCGACAGGCGTGAATGGAGGGACGAATGGAGACGTGTCGTCTTCAGCGATGAGAGTCGCTTCTGCCTTGGTGCCAATGATGGTCGTATGCGTGTTTGGCGCCGTGCAGGTGAGCGCCACGATCAGGACTGCATACGACCGAGGCACACAGGGCCAACACCCGGCATCATGGTGTGGGGAGCGATCTCCTACACTGGCCGTACACCACTGGTGATCGTCGAGGGGACACTGAATAGTGCACGGTACATCCAAACCGTCATCGAACCCATCGCTCTACCATTCCTAGACCGGCAAGGGAACTTGCTGTTCCAACAGGACAATGCACGTCCGCATGTATCCCGTGCCACCCAACGTGCTCTAGAAGGTGTAAGTCACTACCCTGGCCAGCAAGATCTCCGGATCTGTCCCCCATTGAGCATGTTTGGGACTGGATGAAGCGTCGTCTCCCGCGGTCTGCACGTCCAGCACGAACGCTGGTCCAACTGAGGCGCCAGGTTGGAATGGCATGGCAAGCCGTTCCACAGGACTACATCCAGCATCTCTACGATCGTCTCCATGGGAGAATAGCAGCCTTCATTGCTGCGAAAGGTGGATATACACTGTACTAGTGCCGACATTGTGCATGCTCTGTTGCCTGTGTCTATGTGCCTGTGGTTCTGTCAGTGTGATCATGTGATGTATCTGACCCCAGGAATGTGTCAATAAAGTTTCCCCTTCCTGGGACAATGAATTCACGGTGTTCTTATTTCAATTTCCAGGAGTGTATATTGCAAGAGGTGAAGAAATAGAATCTCTGAATTTCTGTCCTAACACCAACTGTTTGACGTAACTTAAGCTATACTCTTTGGTTTTGTGAAGCTCGTAAAATGTGTTGCCTGTGACGAAGTGTGTAAAGTACAGTACTTTCATTACGTTTTCCAGGATGCTGTGTACAACTACATCCAAAGACCGAATACTAATCACTGTAAGTAAAGCAACAAAATCTATCTCGTAATGTGAATATTTCTCATCACACTCAGTGCATACATGTTTAGTTTATACACCTTGCGACAGCTAAATGACTCCCACACTGCTGCAGACAATTAAAAATATGTACTACCTGATGATGAATCGCTACGCGATTCGGAAGTGGTAATGGAATAATAAAAAAATTGAAGAACAAAACAAAAGGCGACTGGTTTCAGTAATTTCAAGACATCCTTAAACAACTTAACAGTAACCAGAATGAGATTTTCACTCTACAGCGGAGTGTGGCAGAAGTCCCGAGTTCGAGTCTCGGTCGGGCACACAGTTTTAATCTGCCAGGAAGTTTCAACTTAACAGTACTTTCCAGAAACTTAAGTACTGCTTGTTTGTCAGTATATATAATGTCCTGGTGCTTCCTTTCGGAAGATTCAAGTGGCATCCTAGAGACATTTTCGCTGGTGGCTCACAAGTCCGATGCGAGAGCCGACTCGGCACCCACAAGCGAGGCAAATATAAGTCTCTCCAGCAGGTTGGCTCAAATGGTTCAAATGGCTCTGAGAGCTATGGGACTCAACATTGAGGTCATCAGTCCCCTAGAACTTAGAACTACTTAAACCGAACTAACCTAAGGACATTACACACATCCATGCTCGAGGCAGGAGTCGAACCTGCGACCGTAGCGGTCGCGCAGTTCCAGACTGAAGCGCCTAGAACCGCTCAGCCACAACGGCCGGCACTCCAGCAGGAGAGTTAGTCCTAAGCTCATGTCTGCACGATCGTTTTGCAGCTAACTTGTTAAGCCACACTTGGTCGTGCACCTTGCTTCCATCTGCCGTCACTTTCCTCCATTTGTGCGTTCATCAGCGAGTTTTTCCCATTTGTCTCTGTCAATATTAAATGCGCACATATCACGCTTGGCGCAATCCATAAGCGTAGTGAAGTTCTTCGACGAGGTCTCTTTGCTCCTGATATTTCAGTGAGTAACGAGCGCCAGGGCAGACGCGAATGGTCTATAAGATGCTGACGTCCCAACCACGCCAGGCGACGTTGCCTGAGCGTGACAGTGATAGTGTATTGTTTTGCAGTTCTCTGAACCATATCGTTTGTCACATGATCCTTCCGTGATATTCCCAATATGCTCCGTAAGAACAGCAGGTGAAAGACGTTGACCTTTCGTTCCTGCTTGGCATACGACGTCCAAGTCTCAGCTCCACACAGGAGAGTACTCAGCACACATGATAGATACACAAGTATTTTTGTCGACAATGTAAGATATTTGTTGTCCCATACTCGTGTACGTAACTTTCCGAAAGTTCTGGCAGCCTTTCCAATTAGTGCATTTATCTCGCCATCCAGGGAGAGATCTTCTGTCATTATTGAACCATGACAGCAGAATTTACAGACAACCTTCAACAAGGAGCCGTCCAGTTTGATGACAGGCGGATCTGTGTACCCTTGTGCCATGACAATCGTCTTCTTTATGTTTATAGACATGGAGAAAAGCTTGCATTTATCCACTAGCTCTTGCAGATGGTCTCGAGTATGCGCTACCAACACAGCATCGTCAGCTAATAAAAGGTTATTTACAAGCAACTCTTCTCGGAAGCGCTTGGATCTGAGTAGGGAAATGTTGTAGAGCTTCCCATCAGCTCTGGTATACAGATGAATGCACAGGTTAGTTTCACCAAAAGCAACTTTGAGGAATGCTGATAAAAAAATATTGAACAGAGCGTGAGCAAATACCCAGCTTTGACGACCCCTCTTTTCACAGAAAAGCTGTGCAATAATTACTTTTTGAAGCTCCTCCATTATTGGCGTGCCATCCAAGTCATGGTAAGGCGTCATCTGAGGAATTTCATCCATTGTGTTTGGACTAACGTTAATGGGATGTGAGTAGAGGCTGGAGTAATGTTCTACCCAACGGTGCCATTGACTATTTCGATCTGTGATGACTTTCGATTATATTTTCTAGAGTGGTACACTCTTCTTGGGAATGGGTCCAATGGCCCGTATCATGGCCAAGTACACACCACCACTACGCCAGGGAAACGTTGCTCCCAATAGGAACTGCTGCAGTTGCGGACTGTGCGTTGAGCAGCTGCCTTTGCTGTGCTTAGCTCCCTGCGTGTAGAATTGCATAATGCAAATCTCCGTCAAATAATGATTTTCAAAGACAGTAACAGGTTCGCATTAAAATTAATAGTGAAAAACGAAAATAAAAACCACTCACACCTATGCATACTCACTAAAATGCAAAACTAGTCAGTTAGTTACTAATAGCATAAATACTGCGGGACTCATTCAATAATGATTTAAATTTTTATAATATTTCAACATATTGTTTAATTCAAATTAATGTGTTCTCGAACATTGCATAAACCGCAATTAACGCCAGCAACGGTGATGATTAACGCAGTGTTGTAAAACTCTTATTATTGCATATATCAGTAGTGACAGAGCAATATTTGGTAATTATATAAGCATTCCGATTGCTCCCTAAAGGCACCAATTGATGTTCACCCCGAAATCACTGCAATACCCTTAGTAGTTGATACTATAGGAGTCTATCTTTTACATTATTTGTTACCTCACAAATAGCAAATCTAGATGTGTAGATGGGAAATCCCTTTCACATACACTGTCGCTTACCCATTTGCATCTCATCCCTGGCGCATAATTGTAGTATTACCTACAGTTGTATATGCGTTATGGAATACATGAATTTCTCAGTTGACGTAAAAACATCGAGTATCGAAAATGAACACACGGAAGAGTTCCTCACTCCGACAGACAGAAAATTATAATGGTAACGACTACTACAAATTAATTTCGGACGCTATAAATTATTGTTGCCATATTACATTTACTTTCTTACTATAAAATAGCTCTACTCTGGCATTCTTCGCTGTGGCTTGTTATGATTAAATGGAAAAGAACGAAAACAGGAAGCAAACTTCCTAGTACATATTAGAACTGGATGGACGTCCTAATGTCTTCTTCCCCTTGTCTCTATTCTCCAACCCCTGTCCATGTACCCCCCGCAGTTTCTGGCCGCCACCTCCACCCATTTCGTCCTTTCCGCTGTTTATGTCCATTTCCATTTCCTTCCACTCATCTGTCCGTATCATGTCCTTTATATCCTCTCCCCCCCTCCCCCCGCTCCGTCTGACAATTAACTTTGTTTATTGTTATTGCTATAGTAGATTCTGATAATAAGCCGATAAGACAGAGATACAGCTTTCCTCGCTTCTTTGATAACAATATGCGAGAAAGAAAACGAAACATTACATTGGTGTGCACAGTTTAAGTACAAAAATATATTTAGTGAGAAAGAATTAATATGTGACAAACAAACTTTCTTATTTTTTAAATGGCCCGCTATCGTAGTTAATACTAGCTGCGACGAAGGAAACATATCCCCACGTCTTTAGAGCAGAGCATCTTCTTTCTCTCAGTCACTTTCAACAGAGGACTCGTACACCATTGTTTAAAGGGAGTAGGACGTCGACATAGAGCAGGAGAGGCACCACAGGACACTCAAATTTACACTATCTATACCCTTACAAATAAATTCTTAAAACCTTGTCAGCATGACCCGGAAGGATTCAGGATTCACAACCTTGAAATTCATCCCCAGTCCCCCTCTCAACTTCCACCGGTCAAGATTTCTGGTATGTTGTCCATGGGACTCCCTCCCACTGCCGTACAAAAATTTGCGACTGCCCGAATTATTTCCCACATTCGACCAAAAACAGTAGGTGAAATTACTGATGATGGGAAAAGTAGAGACGATTTAACACACAGACTGGAAATGCCAAGAAAGGTTTGTCTGAAGAACGGAAATATTTTAACATCAAATATACACTGATAAGCCAAAAACATTCTGACCACTGCCCACCGCGACATTGGATTCCGCGTGGCCTGTAAGTAGAGCAGACATGGACGGGGTATCACGTTAGAGAAGATCTGGGCTGCCAAATCGGAAATACACCAAGATAAGTGACTTGGACAAAGGGCATATTATTATTACGCGGAGCCTGTGAATGAGTATATCGAAAGCGGCGAAGCTGGTCGAATGCTCACGTGGTACTGTTGTGTCATGAGCGTCTACGGAAAGAGGCATATGGAGAATGAAACTGCCACGAGCCGATAAATGATTGGACGTCCACAACGCTTCATAGAACGGGGAGGGGGGTCGGAGGCTTGTCTGCTCTATAAAGTGGAATAGATTGTGATTGTTGCATCTCTGCACAATGTTGGTGCACGCACAAGTGTTTCGGAGCATACTTTCATCGTACACTGTTGAACATGAAGATCTGCAGAGGATCACTCCTACGTTCTCATATGTTGAAACGACATCGTCAGTTACGATTGTAGTGGGCGCGGGACCATCGGGATTCGACCGCTGATCGACGGAATCATGTCGGCTCTTCGGGTGGATCACATTGTTGCTACGCCAAGTCGATGGTCGTCTCCACAAACGCCGTCATCTAGGTGAATGGCTGCTCGAAACGTGCTGCGCGCCAAAGACGCAGGCTGGGGCGACAGTATTGTGCTATGGGAGACATTCTCCTGCGCTTGCAAGGGACCCGTGGTAGTAATCGAAGACACACTACAGCTGCGAACCACCAGCAACTCTCCATTCTTGATGTCTTCCCCGATGGCGATGTCATCCTTCAGTAGTATTGTTCTTGTGTCGAAGCCATAACCGAGCTACAGTGGTTTGAGGAGCATTATAGGGTATTCACGTTGACCCATAGGTGACCAAATCATCCTGATGTAAATCCTATGGGATGCATATGGGTCGCTGTCGGATGCCATCACCGCGTATAGAAAACAGCGCTCCGTTATTTACGCGAATTGCACGACCTTGGCTTAGATACCTAATTGCATTTACCTCCGCTACGGTCGCAGGTTCGAATCCTGCCTCGGGCATGGATGTGTGTCATGTCCTTAGGTTAGTTAGGTTTAAGTAGTTGTAAGTTCTAGGGGACTGATGACCTCCGATGTTAAGTCCCATAGTGCTCAGAGCCATTTGAACCATTTGTGTGTACATTCACAAGCCCACCAACAAACTGCCACATCCTGATATGCAGAATCAGTGATGTATTTACTTGCAAAGAAGGACAAGCAAGCTATTAAGCAGGTGGTCATAATGTTTTGGCCCATCAGTGCGATTTAAGTGTTAGTAAATCTGTTCTGAATGTATTTGCCTGGTGCGTAGCCTTGTATGGAAGTGAAACATGGACGATTAGCAATTCAGACAAGAAGAGAGTAGAGGCTTTTGAAATATGGTGCTAAAGAAGAATGCTGAAGATTAGATGAGTAGGTCATGTAAATAATGAGTTGGTACTGAACACAGCTGTGGATTAAATGAATCTATGCCAGCACCTGACTAACTTGACTAAAAGAAGGGACTGATAGGACACGCCTTACACATCAATGGATCACTAGTTCAGTATCGCACGGAAGTTCGAGTGGTAAATACAACCGAGGGAGCACAGGAGAGGACAATAATAAGCTGTTTCAAAAGGATGTAAGTTGCAGTAATTATTCGGAGATGAAGTAGGTTGCATAGAATAGAGAAGCATGGAGCGCTGAATGAAACCACACATTGGACTGTAGACAAGAAAAACACTTTTGGTTTTGATAACGTAAATTTCAATATTTGATTCGTTTGTCCACTTTTTCATGTTCCTCTTTGGGTGTCAGTATGTTTCTGATAACGTAGATTTCAATATTTGACACATTTGAGGAAGTATGTGATATTTCTGTGCTTGTGTTTTTATTTACACTTCTACATGTCCCTGTTTGGGTGAAGCCATATTGTTCCATACTGTAAACAAAAATTATTTTTTGAATTGTCCCTAAAGTAAACGACGAAGGATTACGTCAGAAGCTCCTACGAGGCAACGAATCTGAATGTTAAGAACACATGGCGGTCTTTATTGTATGGCAATGTTATTTCCTGTGAAATATTTAACAATAAGATTTTCAGAAAAAAATATGTTCACCTTTATGGAAATCCAGCAGCTGAACTACAGTCTGTGCCTTTGTCTGAAGCACAGTCATTGTATAGGATAGCTTTAACTTTATCTTGTAAATGTCCTGTTGCTTTAATTAATTTACTAGCCGCATAGTAGTACCACCACTTCCAATTGCGATTACTGAAATCCTCTGTAATCATTAAAACAGTTCCAAAGTCTTATTCTAATCTTCCTGTTTTCCTACTTCGTAATCATTGGTAGATTAGGCGAGCTGAGTGTTCCGTAATACAGACTGCATTCAGAGTTCTTATTTTAAGATGAGATTTCATTGTTTCACGCACAGAATCGAAAACGATATCTGCTGGTCTCAGTAAATTTATAAATTGAAACAAAAGTGCATGAAACGATATTGATAACAGAACACATTTTTGCCAAGCACACGTAGTTTCTTTGTTTTGGCATTTTAAATGAATATACAAGGGTATACTTACGTTTTTGAGCAGTCTTATGTTAATTCTGGTTACCATATTGCCATTCGTTGGTTCTGTCTAGCTTACTCATATAGCACCACATTCGATCGCTTCGCGTGGTTTTGGTTGCCCCTCTTGTGATTCCATCATCTTTTCTGGATAATAGTCTGTTTCAACTAGCAGAACTACTTGTCTGCTCATTTTCGTCAACTTGTAACTATTGTGACAGCAGTACAGCACCTGCAGTTCAGCATTTCTGCTTTGCACTTGCCATTTAACCATGTCTGTAGATGAGTCTTAAACCCAAAAGGGTTTGTGATTGATGATAATTGTACGGCTTAGGTGCAATGCTTTGTGCCACGTTTGGCGATCGTTCTTTGCAGCATATCAAAATCTCAAGAACTCTACCAAATGTATTTCACTTCTAGTTTAATTATCCGTTATTACTCGATATAATTCTATGTAAAGACAAGTAAAATGTCACACATGTCAGGTACGCAATACATTCCCTGTTTTGATTAACACTTGCCATAGAGAACACCATTTGCCAATGCAAGATTTTTAAATAACTTCCGCAACGATGTCACTTCTTCACAAGTGAACTGATAGTAAGACATCTAGGATAGACTACCTATGGCAAGACGGCAGCCTACTGTCTATAGCTGCACCGCTATGTCTGTGTAATACTGTAGCCATTAAAATGGTCGCCCCAGTTTGGCACAAGGTAATAAACTCTAACAACAAAAAGCAAACAAATTAACATTAATATAATAGCACTTAAGGAAACTGTTAGGGAAATTTGCAGTTAGCAATGAAGATTTTGAAAGAGGTAAGATATTTTATCACAGACCTTAGGGTTCCTGCCTCCAGAGCAACAGGATGGTGGTTTGAGAACAACTGTCAAACCTTGCTCGATACCACGGCCTTCTGGTTATAGGTTAAGGGATTATGATAGGAATTTTGGAAGTACATTGAGAAAGGGAGAAAGTGTTTGAAATAATATTTGGTCAGTCTTCTAATATCGCCTC
The DNA here is from genome assembly GCF_023864275.1 of Schistocerca cancellata. Classification (NCBI taxonomy): domain Eukaryota; kingdom Metazoa; phylum Arthropoda; class Insecta; order Orthoptera; family Acrididae; genus Schistocerca; species Schistocerca cancellata. Next base: position 711,997,108 of record NC_064630.1, read on the forward strand.
ATTCACAGCAATATCTACTGCATCACTAAGTAGTAATTCAGTGTAAATATATTCTGAAAATGAACGCATAAGCAAAACTACGCTCAGAGCTTGTAGAGAAATTTGTACTGTATTGATATGTCAATTTATTGCAAGCACAGTCTCAATTTTATGGGGAAAATTCTTACACTTTATGATCTGTAACTGCAATTAAAAGGTTAACTTTTATGTAGTCAGGCCTTAAATACTTACAATCATTAATCTTAGTGCTTCTGTAATTAACTATCTTAACTAATTTCAAATTGTCTTTGATGATGACTACTTTAGTATTATCTGACCACTCCAAAACAATTACTTGAGCCATTCTGAAGTTATAATGAAATAATGTAGCGGAATATCGTGTATACCTTTCGCTCTGAAATCCAGTATTCTAATTTGAATATTCTGTGTTCTTCGTGCAACTAACAAGTATACTATAAGTCATCTTTTAACCAAAAGTTCAAACGTGACCTGAAGAGAACAGATTGAAATGCATAACTGTTACACCAACGTATTATTTCATTCGCCATGTCAGAACGACTATACGCTTATACCAGGTGGCCCACGCAAGCCCTCCTGTGTAGTTTTCTGTTTCCCTCATACTTTAGTGCAAGAAGGATTGCCTCATCACTGCTATCCAAATGGTAAGTGCACTTGCAAGTGAACAACAGCAGGGCCGTGCTGCCGACATCTGTGAGTGTTTTCCTCCTGGTTCCGCTCTGATACCATCGAATGGTCGTCTGTCTGTGGTTGGAGCTGTGTCTTTCAAACAGGTGACAAGTGCGATGCGCTCCAGCTAAAGCTAAACCGATATGATACTGATCTACGGAGAGGAGCAATGCAACGCAGCCCGCATCTCGTGGTCGTGCGGTAGCGTTCTCGCTTCCCACGCCCGGGTTCCCGGGATCGATTCCCGGCGGGGTCAGGGATTTTCTCTGCCTCGTGATGGCTGGGTGTTGTGTGCGGTCCTTAGGTTAGTTAGGTTTAAGTAGTTCTAAGTTCTAGGGGACTGATGACCATAGATGTTAAGTCCCATAGTGCTCAGAGCCATTTTGAATGCAACGCACCTGAGGCCCGAAGGCTGTATCCACAACGTTTCCCAGCGCGACCTCTACCTTCTGTGCACATTTTTTGACGACAGAGATGGGCTTAAGAATCGAGGGAGATTTACAGGTACAACTGGTTGGGAAGAAACAGTTCGCGACGCACCTGATGTTGCCCGGACCGTTACTGAGTACTTTGAAGCAATCCTACGCACGGTAAGCATAGCTTGAATGAAAATAACGCATAGTACAATGTTGTTATTGTTGTTGTGGTCTTCAGTCCTGAGACTGGTTTGATGCAGCTCTCCATGCTACTCTATCCTGTGCAAGCTTCTTCATCTCCCAGCACCTACTACAACCTACATCCTTCTGAATCTGCTTAGTGTATTTATCTCTTGGTCTCCCTCTACGACTTTTACCCTCCCACGCTGCCCTCCAATACTAAATTGGTGATCCCTTGATGCCTCAGAACATGTCCTACCAACCGATCCCTTCTTCTGGTCAAGTTGTGCCACAAACTTCTCTTCTCCCCAATCCTATTCAATACTTTCTCATTAGTTATGTGATCTACCCATCTAATCTTCAGCATTATTCTGTAGCACCACATTTCGGAAGCTTCTATTCTCCTCTTGTCCAAACTATTTATCGTCCATGTTTCACTTCCATACATAGCGACACTCCATACAAATACTTTCAGAAAAGACTTCCTGACACTTAAGTCTATACTCGATGTTAACAAATTTCTCTTCTTCAGAAACGCTTTCCTTGCCATTGCCAGTCAACTTTTTATATCCTCTCTACTTCGACCATCATCAGTTATTTTGCTCCCCAAATAGCAAAACTCCTTTACTACTTTAAGTGTCTCATTTCCTAATCTAATTCCCTCAGCATCACCCGACTTAATTCGATTACATTCCATTATCCTCGTTTTGCTTTTGTTGATGTTCATCTTATATACTCCTCTCAAGACACTGTCCATTCCATTCAACTGCTCTTCCAAGTCCTTTGCTGTCTCTGACAGAATTACAATGTCATCGGCAAACCTCAAAGTTTTTATATCTTCTCCATGGATTTTAATACCTACTCCGAATTTTTCTTTTGTTTTCTTTACTGCTTGCTCAATATACAGATTGAATAACATCTGGGAGAGGCTACAACCCTGTCTTACTCCCTTCCCAACCACTGCTTCCCTTTCATGCCCCTGACTCTTATAACTGCCATCTGGTTTCTGTACAAATTGCAAATAGCCTTTCGCTCCCTGTATTTTACCCCTGCCACCTTTAGAATTTGAAAGAGAGTATTCCAGTCAACATTGTCAAAAGCTTTCTCTAAGTCTACAAATGCTAGAAACGTAGGTTTGCCTTTCCTTAATCTTTCTTCTAAGATAAGTTGTAAGGTCAGTTTTGCCTCACGTGTTCCAGTATTTCTACGGAATCCAAACTGATCTTCCCCGAGGTCGGCTTCTACTAGTTTTTCCATTCGTCTGTAAAGAATTCGTGTTAGTATTTTGCAGCTGTGGCTTATTAAACTGATTGTTCGGTAATTTTCACATCTGTCAACACCTGTTTTCTTTGGGTTTGGAATTATTATATTCTTCTTGAAGTCTGAGGGTATTTCGCCTGTTTCATACATCTTGCTCACCAGATGGTAGAGTTTTGTCAGGACTGGCTCTCCCAAGGCCGTCAGTAGTTCCAATGGAATGTTGTCTACTCCCGGGGCCTTGTTTCGACTCAGGTCTTTCAGTGCTCTGTCAAACTCTTCACGCAGTATCGTACCTCCCATTTCATCTTCATCTACATCCTCTTCCATTTCCATAATATTGTCCTCAAGTACATCGCCCTTGTATAGGCCCTCTATATACTCCTTCCACCTTTGTGCTTTCCCTTCTTTGCTTAGAACTGGGTTTCCATCTGAGCTCTATTTAATACAATGTAGCATAAACGAAATGGTTATCGTGCTATTCCATTTAGGTTGCTGTATTATTTGAACCTATAACAAGAATAATAATACTGTTATCGCCATTACTGCTAATATTTTGAAAGTCGTTAGATCTCGCCCAGTAATAATTGTTTCTCGTCTTAATTAGGACAAAGAAGAGCTGAAGCTGACCTGTGAATATTGAGGTCTTCGGGTACAAAGTATTATAGAGGAACGAAACTGGCATCCGTTTAAGCTACATCTACACCAACAGCTACCTGGAAACGATTTGCAAAATCGCGTATCGTTCTGCAAACGTCTCGTAAATAAAGTACCCGTCAACCTGAATTTCATCAGGAAATTTTATAGGGATATGAATGCTAATTAGCCACTGATGGCACTGTCAATAGACACAATCTACATTATTGGCTCTTGCAAATCCTCAATGGTCACGAGGTCATCTCATGCAAGCCCACTGGGCTGTTAGCGTACGATACGGCATTCTTGGAGACCACATCATTGGACCAGTTTACTTGGTTCCCAGACTAACTGGTCGCCTGTGCTTCCAATTCTTCCCGGTAGGCTGTGGTGGCTACATTCCATGGGCCGCGAGATCGCCTCATTTAACGCCCTTGGAGCTTTTTCTAATGGGGGTTATATCAAAGCAAGGTTTTACGAAATGGAATTGGAAAATCCAGATGTGTTAAAGGAAATAATACGTCATGGTTGCGCTTCATTGTCTGCAGAAATGTTACGAGGTATACATGCTAATAACAAGACTGCACCCCAGAAGGCAGACATACAATTGAACATCTGTATTATGAATAATATGATTATAAAGCTGTGTCAGTCTATAAAATAGGTTTAAAGGAGCATCATTTATGATATTTATTGTGCTTTATTGCAGTCAGAGGTATGATAGCATTCATGTAATACTGCCAACTGTGATGCACGAATTGGTGCATTATGTGTTTTTAAAAAATTAGCTGTCATATATCGGTATGTCTTGAAGCAGAAAATGAATATGCTGTGGCCCTTGTGCCTATTATTTTGGTCAGGGACAATTATTCTTCTGCACCTTTTTCGAGCCCAGGAATCGAAGCCAACACTCCAGCTACAGCAAGCAAGTTTTCTAGCGACGAACTGTAAGATCAGTTATAGCTGTACAGTGCCTGTTTTCAGGGGCTGGTCTTCTCTCTGTTGGTTTTGAGTACCCATTACTGTTCTCGTTAATCATACCTTTCGGCATTTGAGGTATCTGGGATTAACTAACACCAACGGAGAACGGCGATCGTGGGCCACCTGGTGTATTATATTTTCTTTTGTTTCGAACTGTATTCGCTGTACGGTTATGCGTATGCGCGACTTGAAAAGCCTTTGTGGCCTTATGTTTTATAGTTTATGCTCAAATAGTTCAAATGGCTCTGAGTACTAAGGGACCTAATATCTGAGGTCATCAGTCCCCTAGACTTAGAACTACTTAAACCTAACCTACGGACATCATACACATCCATGCCCTAGACAGCACTCGAACTTGCGACTGTAGCTGCAGCGCGGTTCCTGACTGATGCGCCTAGAACCACTCGGCCACAGCGGCCGGCTATCGTTTATGTAACTGGCATCACTAGCTTTAAGTTTTTCTAAGCTATCGTATTCAGAATTTGTTCAGTGTTTATTCATGTGGAGTCACTTGTCATGGAAATACAGAAAAGAAATGGAAGGGTTTACATTGTAATATAACTGTAAACAGCACTTACTTGGCGAACAGTTAATAAGACGTTGTAGCGCATTAGAAATATTTCTATGCTGCGTGCGATAAACATTGGAGTAGGAATATGGCTAGACAGGAATATAAGCGGACGAGCGATGCAGTGCTGACCGTCCGTAAATGGGCAACATCAAAAGGAGTATGTATTTGGAGAAGATTCCCCTGCTTTTAGCCCAGCAGTTGTAGTTGTACTGGAGAAATATGAATTTCCACATTGAAAAGCTGGAAGCGCTGGAAACATGTTCCCACGTGTCAATCGTTAAAATAAGATACCGAAGAATTGCTATACCTCAGTTAACCAACACTCAGTTTTGTAAACTGACTAATCAGTAACATAACAGAAGTTACAATTTAGAATATAATGCGTCAAAAAGAATTTACTGCATTTTTGTCCGTGTGAAATACTTTATACCGAAATAAGGACTTTTACCTTGATCTTAACTATTGAAAAAACCGAGTGTTTTCAATAGTTAATTATCTGAAGATTTAGTAAAGAGAAAATTCAAATATTTTCTGTCCCAAAATTATGTAAAGATCAGTTGTGTTGCATTGCACTTAGTAATTTGTGCATTAGAATTATGATATATATTTTGCAATTACATTACGTTTACTTGTATTGCATTGTTGTAATTATTTGTAATTTTTGCAGTGTGGTTGCGATCAGCTGAATACATTGTAATTGTGCTGACACGACTGTGAAAGTGAATGTTGCTCTCTGCCTTTAATGCTACTGCTACGTCTCATTTGCTGTGATATTAATGCGTTGTGTGCAAATCGGTGCTGTGAAGCGGCGTTGCAAACACTACTGCTCACGTACCATACCTTTTTTTATGAAATGTGTTTTACAAAATATGTTTGTTTTGTTTTTTATATATTTCTGTGTGCGTAATGTTCAAAGGAATAATTTTATATGATTTCTGTGCCTTTGGTTTGGTTATGCATTATTGAAAGTCCTAGCAGTAGCTCGATGAATTTCAGTAATTAAAATTTGTGGTGAAACATACAGTAAAATGTGTATCGCTGCGCTGCATGAATTGGAATTTTGGCTAACAAGTAGTGGAAATAATTCACCATATTTGAACTTTGAATCATGTCAGTGTTACTTTAACAGAGTCAACCTTTTCTTATGCTAACTGTATGTTTAAATAGGTATTTAAAAAATATTAATGTAGTACTTTATTATTACTATTTCTCATTCCTTTACATTTGCTATTATTTTGTAATCAGTTCCCAAAATTAATGTGAATATAAAAAAGGCACTCATGCTGAAACTGCAGTAGTAAAATTAAAACAGCCGCAAGGGGCCCAATGACATGGCTGGCTTTGCATGGCCTCCACGTTCACCCGACATAACGCCATGCGATTTTTTCCTTTGGGGCTTCATCAAGGATCGTGTGTAAGTGCGTCAGCTACCAGAAGACCTCCCTGAATTAAGAAACCAGATTGAAGCAGCTGTTGCTACTATCACTGAAGACACACTTAGCAACATGTGGGAAGAACTCGGCAACAGACTTGATGTGCACCGTGTGCCAAATGGTGCTCACATTGAACATTTATAAGGTTTTTGGTAAAACTGTTTGAGTTGCTCTTTCATTTGACTTATCATTTATAACTGTAAGTTTAATGTAATAAATATTATAAAGTGTTAAAACTCAGATATTCATTTATAAACACCCTGTACAATGTCTGCGGGCTGTTTCGCTACTGACTCAGGTGCTGTTTTGAAACTGAACACTGCGGTGTCACCGCCAGGCACCACACTTGCTAGGTGGTAGCCTTTAAATCTGTCGCGATCCGTTATTATACGTTGGATCCGCGTGTCGCCACTATCAGTGATTGCAGACCGAGCGCCGCCACACGGCAAGTTTAGTCTAGAGAGAGTCCCTATCACTCGCCCCAATTATACAGCCGACTTTGCTAGCGATGGTTCACTGCCTACATACGCTCTCATTTGCAGAAACGACAGTTTAACATAGCCTTCAGCTACGTCATTTGCTACGACCTAGCAAGGCGCCATATTTTTCAAGAATGTTTTCTGAATAGATAATGTTGTGAATCATGTACCGTTAAGAGCGACGTTTATCATTAATGGATTAAAGTTAAGTATCAAACTAACTATGTCCGCTTTCTGAATTCTCATTCCTTGTCATGTTCCAGAACTCACCCTGTTCACGCCAGCCTGCGTGAGCTAAAACGCGTGCATTTCGGCCTCATCTAGTAACACGGTGTTGGCTCTTCTGCTAACACAAAAAACACAAACTTTCGGAGCTGGTCGTCTTTATCTCCAATATAAAAGCCCTCATGACGGAAAATTGAAATAAGCTTGAATAAAATATGTGGTCTTTTTATCAACACATTGTTGAAATTCCTTAAGCATAAATGTTGGTTCAAATACATGTGTTTTCACATTCCAATCGTTTGGCGCAGTTAAAAATTGCTGTTGCTGCACTCTTGTGCACATTTCTTTTATATTTACGATGTAAAAATTACACTCAAAGTGTATCAACGTGTCGGCGAGGAAGTGAACTACCACTTTCACAGAAACGAAATGTGGAAGGACTTCCAGAACTATTACACAAGTTAAATTACACACTCAGGTTAACGAGGTGCGGACACCGCGTCCGTGAGCACGTATTAATAAAGAGCAGAGAGCAGCGGCCGCGGGCCGGGAAGTCGGCGCGCGCTAGTAGGTGCGCGGGCAGCGCTGCTGCTGGCGCCAGCGCCGGTGGCTGCGCCGTCGCTGGCGCCAGTGGCAGTGCGGTTATCAGCGCGGCCGCAGCCGGCGGTCTCCCACGACCAGCGCCGTAACGAGGCGGCACCGCGAGGCACGCTCGGCGCCAGATAGCGCTCCTGCTGACGCGCCACACCGCCGAAACGTGACGCCGAAGTGCCGCGCGCTTACTACTTCTGGAAACTTTCTTGCATCGTGCTGCTCACACCCCACACGCCGGGGATATAAAATCGACTTTATTTCGGAAATAGGCACTTATAAGAAAGTGTACTACCTAGTTTTTTATATACCGTGCCACCGACATCTAAGGACCTACCAAAGCACATTCAGAAGGCACATTACTTCCGGCTTCATTCTTCAGTCAACACTGTATGAAGCAGACGCCACCAAATTGCGATTAGAATCTCTTTACTTTATTTATTTATATACTTAATCTGATCTTGTTAGGGCCATCAGGCACCCTCTTACGTAAAAATTTTTTGTAAATCTTTTGTTTATTTATAGACGCAATTACATGTTTGTGACACAGTCATAACCGGTTTTGGCGTACAATGATCATCTTCAGATTCTAAAACAATACAAAAGAAAATTTACATTAAAACCTAAAAATAAGTATAATATTTACCCGCGATTATTAGTAATATAAGTGAATTTATGTGAAATACATTTAGTTCATACCTAAAGGCGGCATACACTGAACACAGGTTCATGTGTAGTCAAACTAGCTATAAAATGTAAAACACCGGTCTTATATAGATTTAATAATTTTGTTAGATTTTGTTCACCCTCTGCCGAGCGGGATTAGCAGAGCAGTCTAAGGCGTTACAGTCATGGACTGTGCTGCTGCTCCAGGTGGAGATTCGAGTCCTCCCTCGGGCATGGGTGTGTGTGTTTGTCCTTAGGATAATTTAGCTTAAGTAGTGTGTAAGATTAGGGACTTAGCAGTTAAGTCCCATAAGATTTCACACACATTTGAACATTTTTGTTCGCCCTCTTTGATCTACAAGCGCGTGTGCTCTATAAGATAGTCTTATTTTTTTCAAAAGCCTGAAGTATACAAATTTACTATTAATATTTATGTCAAATGTAGATAAAATATTACGTCGGACGATCGTTCAGCGCTTCATTTTACCAAATGGAATGCCAAGACAATAAATAATCCAGAATTATCATTCATATTATATATTTTCAAATTATTGTTTTCTCTGGTTAAAATAGTAGCCGCACGGTCTTGGGCGCCTTGCCACGGTTCGCGTCGTTCCCCCCGTCAGAGGTGTGTCCTAAGCGTTCGGTCAAGTTAGATTAAGTAGTGTGCTAAGCCTAGGAACTGATGACCTCAGCGGTTTGGTCCCTAAGGAACTTACCACAGAACAAGATTGTGTAGAAGAAGAGGGATGTACGAGTTTCAGTATATTGGATCGAAAAGGAAGACAGAGGTAGATGGCTGAGGAACTCTATGGAGGAAAAGAGTGCGAGATCTGAAGAAAGACAGGAGAAATGAGAAGAAGCAGATGGCTACAGAATATAACAGACACATGAAGAGGTGAGAGACAAGTGCAAATGGAGAAATAAACGAAGGTGCCAAGAGGATCAAGGAAGTGGTGGAATCATTACACAGCTGTTATTGATGTAATACATGTTCTTCATTTATTATTATTAATTTTAATACCAGGAAAGTGCTATCAAAGAAAATAGCAGCTGCAGAAACATTAATCAAGGCAAATCAAAACGAATTAACAGAATAGAGATACGACGCGGTGTATGTAGCTAACCAATTTATAAAACGAACTTTAATCCTATGTTTCGAGCATGGTGATATGACATAATACGAATTTAAATATTTCTGCTTGAGTTATTGGTTCAAATATCTCTAAGCACTATAGGACTTAACATCTGAGGTCATCAGCCCCCTAGATTTAGAGCTATTTAAGCCTAACTAACCTAAGGATATCACACACATGCATGTCCGAGGCAGGATTGGAACCAGCGACCGTACCAGCAGAGCGGTTTCGGACTGAAGCCCCTAGAACCACTCGGCCACAGCGTCCGGCTGTTTGAGTTATTATGAACATCACAATTTACCACTTTCCGGTAGAGCTTGAAACAGTGGCCCACAACCACATACACACCAAGAGATAAAGAAAGACAGAGAGAGTGTGATGGAGAGAGAGAGAGAGAGAGAGAGAGAGAGAGAGAGAGAGAGAGAGAGAAATTCGGTGTGGGAGAAGAGAGGCACAGTTTTAGGCTGGGAGAAGACAGGGAAAATATTAGGTTGCGAAGGATGGAGAGAAAGAAAGTAAATATTGCATATTGAAATGTTCAGTTTACACTGAAGCATCTGCCGGATGTAAAATATCTTACCGTCCGCGCAGTAAGCGAGGAGAAATGTAGCCAGGCAAATATTCACGACAATGTGTTATATTTGTAGGCATGTAGATATTGTATCATGAGGAACCATTAATAATGACGAAGATGCGGTTATTTTTGTTACGTTAAATCCAATCATCGATACAAGTAATGCATATATGCACATGAGTTAGGAATTTGTATGGTTCTAGGAGAAATTATTTTATACTTCTTACCCGTTTTCAAAATGTGATCTATGTTTTAAAAGTTTTTTATCCAAATACATATTTTCTACTTTTTAGTCCCATGTGTGTCAAATATTTCTGTTGCTTTCAAACATTTTGATGAGATTACAACAGAGACACGTGGCAAATTTCAGTTCTCTGAATATGAGACCATCACTATATTGCTTCCTCACACATTATCTCACGAAAAGACGTCTAAGGTAAAAGTTGGGGGGATTCGGGATTATCCAGGGATTTATCAGGGACAGCTCGTACCAGGAAATATTCGCAAGTGGAACAGGAAAAGAACAAAATAACGTGATACTCAAGGGACTCTCCGCCATACGCCATACAAGGGCTTGTTGAAAGTTTCAAGTCTCCCAGTTCATTGGGAAACGATAGCGGTAAACACACTATCCTCTGCCGCCCACCAGACAACAAAGTGAGTTAGTACTTTATTGTCATTCAGTTCTGAGCTATGCTGCAAGTTTCAAGTCTGTAGTTTAAAATCAGTTGCAAAATTTCTACGAACAAGCAGACAAGTAAGTCACCTACTAAAAACGCGTTAAAAATACAAATAGAGTACTTACCTATTTCATTCCAGCTGTACCCCTGAAACGTTAAGACTTTCAGAGGACACAAACAGTCTGCTTTGATGACAAACAGAAGATAAATCATTATTATTAAGTGTTAGCAATTGTGTCAAGTTGCGTTTCACACAGTTACCGTTTTCCTCATGTGATCCCACGAGGATCCGGTTGTGGTGCATTGCATTTGATGAAATGTCTTTACCTATATTTCATCACAATAGACACTCTGGTACGTAGAACGGACGGATTGAGATGAGCACTCACTGATTACTTTCTTTCGCTTTTAACGTGCTCTATACTTTGCTCATATGAAATAAGTGACTGTGATCGTAATAAATATAAGTTGAAGCTAGGAAGTGTATTTCAACAAATTTGAGGTTGTAGCATTCCATATGAAAAAAATTGTGCACTACGATCTAGAACTTTCACCTCTTTAGCCCCATTCCTGGGGTTCATTTGGAAATTATTCTCACATTTATTTATGCTATGAATACCTTTAGGTGGAAAGTAATATTTCGCTTCGTGAACCACTAAAGTTCATGGTTTATATAACGTATTTTTGACGTAGCCCGAGCATTAATACTGTAGCTCAAGGGTGACTTCCTTGTCATAATTTTGGCAAAAAGAAGAAGATATTTCTTTTATTTATTTATTATTAGAGCTACTTGTTCTCTTTTGAAAACGGGAGAGATGTCACTCATCACAACTCTTCTAAGAAAGAATTGGACATCCAGCCTCCCGTTCAGATGTTAGTTCATACGATGTTGCCAAAAAACCAGGTTCAGGTGTTTATTTTTCGTTAAAAACTATGTTAAGTTGTTAAGCTGTTCGAAAACCGTCATATTACTGTGATACTGAAGGAACGCTAATTCCCATTTTTCGTTCTTGAAAACATAAAGCTAACTTGATTCAGAAGATAGAGTGTGTCTTTTTCATGTACGTCGACTGGCCTCCAATGTTTCACCTTCAGTTGTTATTTGGGGAGATGTTTGCTGTGGCGTTGTGGGTTATCATGGAGAATATAACACACAAGAAATTCCATTCACACTATCTCGAAAACGAGACACGTTATACTTTTGCGTTATTCAGACTTCAGTGATCCTGTCAAGCTGATTTAATTTCTTTCATCATTGACATATGTGCATCAGTCTGTACTTTGTTTACAGGATGTATAGTAACTAACGCTTCCGCTCATTTGTAGTAGTTGTAAAGGATGAGCCAGACAGTAAAAATGGTTCAAAAGGCTCTGAGCACTATGGGACTTAACTTCTATGGTCATCAGTCCCCTAGAACTTAGAACTACTTAAACCTAACTAACCTAATGACAGCACACAACACCCAGCCATCACGAGGCAGAGAAAATCCCTGACCCCGCCGGGAATCGAACCCGGGAACCCGGGCGTGGGAAGCGAGAACGCTACCGCACGACCACGAGATGCGGGCAAGCCAGACAGTAGGGGATTTTACTTTATTATATGAGCTTCCAAATGGTAACTTCACTTTTCCATTGCGTCTAAGCCACGGCCGGCAGTGTTAGCTGCCTGTAAATTCTTTCGTCCCACGGTTTAGTAACAGGAAGTCAGCACCGAGGAGGGGCACCTTGATCACGCGCCTCTCTCGTGTGCTTACGAGGTAACGCCACCCCGGGCGTCGCTTAGCAGGCAACGCTCTGGAAAGTTCCATTGCCGCCCCCACGGGTTTCTCGGTGCCGACCAATCAGTGCGTCGAATATACCCGGCCGCCCGTCGCCGGGCCCCCTCTCTTCTCTCTTGTCTTCCCACGCTCTTGGACGCACGCCTTGTAGCACTGAACACCTCCCGCTTCTCCCGGTGCTGCGGCACCGGGGACTTAGATTTTCGCAGCCGGCATGCCGCTGTGACTGGCCCGATTGGCATACTCCAACTTTCGTTAGCTTCGCGAACTATGTCTCTCCAAACTGAACGCTCTAACTCACCCTCACCCCCTAGGCCTATGTGACCCCTTTTTAACATGCTTTCTCAAATAAATGGCCTTTATCTTAGCGGTTCTAGGCGTTACATTCTGGAACCGAGCGACCGCTACGGTCGCAGGTTCGAATCCTGCCTGGGGCATGGATGTGTGTGATGTCCTTAGGTTAGTTAGGTTTAATTATTTCTAAGTTCTAGGCGACTGATGACCTCAGAACTTAAGTCGCGTAGTGCTCAGAGCCATTTGAACCTTTATCTTAAAATTATCTTATTCATTTCATAACGCCCACCGCCTGTCCCTACACCCATCCTGTACATTGAGTTTTATTGTGAGACGCAGCTTACTGAAAGTTCATTCATAAGCCACTTAATCTTCAGCGGGATGAGGTTATAGAAACGTGTTCATGTTTGAGTCGAAAAAAAGGCAACGTATATTGAAATATCGCTATTAGCCTCCGTTTACTACTACGACACAACTGTTGCCTGTGCGCATTTAGTGTCAAATGGAATTTCCTGAGCCGGCCGTTGTGGCCGAGCCGCTGCTACGGTCGCAGGTTCGAATCCTGCCTCGGGCGTTTATGTGTGTGATGTCCTTAGGTTAGTTAGGTTTAAATAGTTCTAAGTCTAGGGGACTGATGACCTCAGATGTTAAGTCCCATGGTGCTTAGAACCATTTGAACCATTTTTTTTAATTTCCTGAGATGCAGGCAATAGACTTACATCTACACTCCTGGAAATAGAAATTAGAACACCGTGAATTCATTGTCCCAGGAAGGGGAAACATTATTGACACATTCCTGGGGTCAGATACATCACATGATCACACTGACAGAACCACAGGCACATAGACACAGGCAACAGAGCTTGCACAATGTCGGCACTAGTACAGTGTATATCCACCTTTCGCAGCAATGCAGGCTGCTATTCTCCCATGGAGACGATCGTAGAGATGCTGGATGTAGTCCTGTGGAATGGCTTGCCATGCCATTTCCACCTGGCGCCTCAGTTGGACCAGCGTTCGTGCTGGACGTGCAGACCGCGTGAGACGACGCTTCATCCAGTCCCAAACATGCTCAATGGGGGACAGATCTGGAGATCGTGATGGCCAGGGTAGTTGACTTACACCTTCTAGAGCACGTTGGGTGGCACGGGATACATGCGGACGTGCATTGTCCTGTTGGAACAACAAGTTCCCTTGCCGGTCTAGGAATGGTAGAACGATGGGTTCGATGACGGTTTGGATGTACCGTGCACTATTCAGTGTCCCCTCGACGATCACCAGTGGTGTACGGCCAGTGTAGGAGATCGCTCCCCACACCATGATGCCGGGTGTTGGCCCTGTGTGCCTCGGTCGTATGCAGTCCTGATTGTGGCGCTCACCTGCACGGCGCCAAACACGCATACGACCATCATTGGCACCAAGGCAGAAGCGACTCTCATCGCTGAAGACGACACGTCTCCATTCGTCCCTCCATTCACGCCTGTCGCGACACCACTGGAGGCGGGCTGCACGATGTTGGGGCGTGAGCGGAAGACGGCCTAACGGTGTGCGGGACCGTAGCCCGGCTTCATGGAGACGGTTGCGAATGGTCCTCGCCGATACCCCAGGAGCAACAGTGTCCCTAATTTGCTGGGAAGTGGCGGTGCGGTCCCCTACGGCTCTGCGTAGGATCCTACGGTCTTGGCGTGCATCCGTGCGTCGCTGCGGTCAGGTCCCAGGTCGACGGGCACATGCACCTTCCGCCGACCACTGGCGACAACATCAATGTACTGTGGAGACCTCACGCCCCACGTGTTGAGCAATTCGGCGGTTCGTCCACACGGCCTCCCGCATGCCCACTATACGCCCTCGCTCCAAGTCCGTCAACTGCACATACGGTTCACGTCCACGCTGTCGCGGCATGCTACCAGTGTTAAAGACTGCGATGGAGCTCCGTATGCCACGGCAAACTGGCTGACACTGACGGCGGCGGTGCACAAATGCTGCGCAGCTAGCGCCATTCGACGGCCAACACCGCGGTTCCTGGTGTGTCCGCTGTGCCGTGCGTGTGATCATTGCTTGTACAGCCCTCTCGCAGTGTCCGGAGCAAGTATGGTGGGTCTGACACACCGGTGTCAATGAGTTCTTTTTTCCATTTCCAAGAGTGTTCATCAGCATCTACATATCCACTCGACAAGACTGTGTATGGTGCATGGTGGCTGGTATCTTGTACCACTGCTAGCCATTTCCTATCGTATTCCTGCCGCTAATGGATCAAGAGACAGATGGCCGTCCACATGTCTCCTTGTGTGCCATAGTTTATGTTACAGTCACTCTAAATTTGTTCAGTTACCGATACTCTAAATTTTCTAAATATTGTTTCCCCAAAAGAAAGAAGTCTTCCTTCCAGAGATTCCCATTTGATTTCACTAAACATCTTCGTACTACTCGCGTTGATCGAACCTACCGCTATCGAATCTAATGGCTCGCCTCTGTATTACTTCGACGTCTCCATTCAATCCGACCTGGTGGGGATACCAGGAACTCAAGCAGTACTCGAAGATAGGGTCACGCTAGTGTCCAATGAACGGTCTCTTTCATAGATAAGGTGCACTTTACTGAAATTCTCCGATAAACCGAACTGGACCTGTCACGTTACAGATTACCACTCTTACGTGCTCGTTCCATTTCAGATCACTTTGCAACTTGGGCCTAGATAATTAATCGACGTGACAGTGTCGAGTATCAGTCCGGGTTGTTTCCCCTACTAATCAGCATTATCTTATATTTTTCTACATTAAGACAAAGCTAACATTAATCACAACAACTAAAATTTTAAGCTGCATATGCTTCTAGAGACACTCAACGACCAAAATTCACAATATAAAAAGACATTTCGCCGTGGAGAAATGGCAAAAATATTTCTTCTCAGTGCTCCATAGAATAGAAGACACATGGGAAATCGAATGGAAAGGGCTTCACAGAGACACTTCTGCGGCATAGTCGAAACAACCCGCCCATATGTTGCCAAATATTTCGACTGCGACGCAGACGTTTCGCTGGGAGACACTTGCACGTGCTCCATAGAGTTCCGATCTCTCCTCATTCCATGCACCTACTCTTGAAGTCGTGGATAAAGATATTCGTAGACGCAGTTATTTCATGCTATCATTTCTACGACTAACTAGCTACCTTCTTCCAGTCCACTTACGTATTACCTTAGAACCTGCAGTACCTGGCATAGGCTTGCAATGATCTTGGGTAATAGTGAGGAGACTTTGTAATCACTCCAGGAAAATTACTCGTGAGGCCGAAATTAATTCAGAAGCATCTGTTTATGTAAAGAAGATATACTCGAGCAAGCACTGGTTGAGGTCTCGGAAACCAACAATGAAAGTAACGCGAAGTATACATGATTCCAATGACAACAATTTAATCCGGAATCCTATCACAGCTACATCACAAAGCAGGAATCGATGTTTGTTCCATTTTGATAATTCTAGCTTCGTTAAAGTAAATTCATTGAAATGGGAAAATGTATAGTTTAGAATTTTATACGGCAGTTGGTGGAAGCTACTAGAGACCTGCCGAGAAAGCCAAAATTTTATCAAACTGTCAAGTTCTTTTGGACTTGTAGATAAACCACAGTGTGTGTTACTACTGTAGTAAGACGGATGTATGTTTTCCCACTTACTCACTTTTGTAGTTTTACCTGATAGTGATAGCAGAAAAATTACTTGCATTGCTTGTCCCTTCGGTTCACGCATTTTGAGACCATTAATTTGCTTCGGTACGATCATTGTTCCATATTCAGCCGAAAACAGTTTTTCAACAAGGCACTGGAAAAGTAAGTGCTACATGTACTCGCTATTGCTTAGTTTTATTCATTCATTTCATTTTTTGGACTAAGAAGTACCACTATCTATTACCAGTGGAAATTGTGATTGTAACATAGCCTATATCAAACATGTGAAAGATATAAAAAAAAAATTCTAAAATGTGAACCAGGTATGAAAGTTTAACAAAAAGTTTATTATTATTTTCTGTTTTAGAATTTCTTTTCTTTTAGCTGTTCTTTTTTCATGTTTCACTGATGAATTGTCATCGCAATGAAAGGTATATTCTCGTACTCTTTTCTTGTTGATTGAGTTAACATTCTGGCACAAGATACTAATTTGTAAGGTGACTATTGGTCGCTATTTGGTATAATCACTAAAATGCCCTTCCTGCAGCCGGAGTGGATCACGAACAAACTAAGTAATTTCGAAGATTAAGAGTTGGGAGCATTTTCATTTCCCTGGGAATTTTTAGTAGGAAGTAATTATTGCTGTAGATGCAGATTTGGATGGATATCTATCGAATACCAGCTCCCGCCCAAGCAGTCGTCTACACAAAACCATTCACGAAATCTAAAGTTCCTATTCCACAGAAGATCGCGAACAGACCTCAATGGTTTTCTCGTTTTACGACGATACTTAAGGTAACTGAACTGAACTAAACTCCGTCCGAACAAGCCTCAGAAGGCCCTACGGTACCGACCGGGCGCCGTGTCATCCTGAGTTCAAAGGCGTCACAGGATGCGCAGATGGAGGGGCACGTGGTCAGCACACTGCTCTCCCGGCGCTATGTCAATTTACGAGACCCGAGCCGCTACTTCTCAATGAAGTAGCTCTTCAGTTTGCCTCAAAAGGGCTGAGTGCACCCCGTTGTCCAACAGCGCTCGACAGACCGGATGGTCAACCATCCAAGTGCTAGCCCAGTCGGACAGCGCTTAACTTCGGTGATCTGCCGGCAACCGGTGTTACCACTGCGGCAATGCCGTTGGCCTGATATCTTTACCTGCACCAGAAAAATGCCGCAGACATCCGCTAACTCTCTTCGTTACAATATTTAAGCATGTAGAAGACAAGAGCGGTCCTATCACACTTCCACGCAGCATTCCTGATGATACCATAGTCTCTCATTAAACGTGGAATTGTATAGTAAGGGAAACAAACTTGCAATTCACGTGGTCCCCAACCACACAAAACAAAAGAATTTCACAAACTATCCCGCGGTAAAATACAGATGTTATCCTCAGAAAATACTGCCTACCTCAGTGAGTTCACTCTCAGTTCCGTTTAAAAGAGGCAAGAAAACGAAAGTATGATGTCTGATGTAATAAAGAAGAGTTATTTTGAGTATTTCAAATTTTTACTTCAAACGTTTAATGTCAAATCTGTGAAATATTATGTTTAAAAATTATTTATTTTTGCCCGTAGATAATAATAGTACTCTTTATGAAATGAACGTGTAATGTGATATACGAGTATTTTACTTTATTCCTGAAATTGTCGGCATTTATTCTCTCGCCAATTCTAGTGGTAGATGGTATTAGCCAACTAACTGTAATCATTGTCGTGAAAATCGTAGGACTGTGCTTTAGGTTTGCACGATACTAGTGTCAATATCAGTGTAGCAACGAAAGAATAATACCAAAGCTATAACTACTATTTCGCTATTTCCATTGTAAAACACAATTCAGCTTCTTAAGTACACACAACTAAATATACTTTCAGGACATTGTTATTATCACTCTGTGTGTATCAAAGAACTCATTGCTCTTATATTGCACTTATTCAAAAGCAAATCTTACCAGTTACTACTGTAATTACTATAATAACAATAATGGCGTGTGACGAAGGCCTCCCGTTGGGTACACCGCTCGCCTGGTGCCAGTCTTTCGATTTGACGCCACTGCGGCAACTTGCGCGTCGATGGGGATGAAATGATGATGATTACGACAACACCAGTCCCTGAGCGGAGAAAATCTCCGGCCCAGCCTGGAATCGAACCCGGGCTCTTAGCATTGACAGTCTGTCGCGCTGACCACTCAGCTACCGGGGCCGGACTGTAATTGTTATCACACTCATGCGACTGAATGCAACATACCCTTGTTATTCGCAGACTAGTACTGGCAGAAGACAATCGAGGGAAGTAACGCGTGGCTGAGACGCTGAACCCACATTTACGAGGATGTTGGTTCAAATCCATATCCCGCTACCCTAATATGGTTTTTCTGTGTTTTCCTTAAATGGACCGAGGCAGTTAGTTTGAAACGCACACAACCCTTTCCGTTCCCATCTTTCCCTGTTCGAAATTTGTGTTCCGTCTCTAATGACCTAATGTTCGGAGGGTCAGAAAAATAATTCCGCAGATTGCCTTCTTTCCAGAGGACAGTCTCATTCAATTACCCTCCAAGTAAACCATTGTCTAATCAATTCATACCATATCTCGTAATTACTCACACCAATACCCATGCACAGCTGAATCGTTAGGCTTTTGTAGATGGCGCAACGATCGAGTCATGTGCTCAGTCGCTCCTTCTCTGCCCCTACGTAAGGATAAGGAAGTAGCAATCAGCGATACTTTTATGTTCCAAGTGGATATTGTAAGTTAACGTGGGTAAATGTAAGGGCGTGAGGGAGCGGAAAAAAGAGACAAAATCGTTCGGCCATTCCCACGAGCATACGGTGTAAAAGGTTGCTGAATTTGCAGGTATTTCGCGGCGGTCTGTTTGGCGATCTACAAGCAATGGTGTGACACACGTGGCCACAACATTCGATCTCGGAATTTTGGTTGGAAGAAGATCCTGACTGAGATGGACTGGAGACGCGTTTGTAAATCAAAATCGCTTCCAAAGCCAACAGGAATAGCTGCAGGCAGTGAATAAAGGTCCATCCCTAGATGTCAGAGAGAGAACATTGCGACCAGAACGTTACTAGGACATGTGGAATTGACTGCCTCGCAAGAGGCCATTTGCTCACACAGACACATAAAGCTGCGTGTCTTCAGAGGACTGGAAATCATTGATCGTAGACAACAGCTGCCTGGCGAAACGTAATGTGGTGTGAGGAATCACATTTTTTTTTTCCTACACTTAAACGATACACGCCGTTGAGTGCTCCGAAGGCCATATTAAGTGTTTAAGTCTGAATGGGAGCTAGGTCTGGTTCAATGATGAGGTGAGTCTGTGATGATTGGGGGTGTTATCCTTATCACGAATTAGGTTCGCTCGCTGAGGTGACCACTGTCATGATCCAGCATCTTTATTAATACTTTTTGAATCATCCATGATAGTTACGCTACTGATACCCTACTTTTATGACAATAGCAGATTTCATCGGCGTGCAAGAATATGTGAATTATTTTTTGAACACTTACCCACCTCGACTAGCCCACGTCTTCAGTCTGCATAAATACCTCATAAATATTTGAGACCAGAAAAGGTCTCTGGAAAGACATAGTTTCATTTGATTAAGATATCTGTCTGGACTTCAGGCATGATGCCCGTTTCTTTCAAGGCTGAGATGCTAATCCAGTACAATTGGAGAGCCCGTCCAATGTTGTTCAAGTTTATGGGGAATACCGAGTGCGCTGAGGGGCGAAAGGGAATTTGGATTGTGGATGTAGGCTTGTAGGGTGGTTCGTGCCATTTTTCAAAGCCACTGTGACAGAATGACGTAGTAGTGACTGCATTTTTCTAGTGAGGATAAGACCCAGGTTCGAATCTATGCCTTGGTACGAAATTTTTCTCACTATAAACGACATAGATCTCATAAAAAGATCCCAGTAAAGATTCATAGCGCATCTGAAACTTCAGATCAATGAGAAGTCTTTTGGTTGATTTGAGGACTGTAACATAACCATTTCCGTGCCTCAACAAATTGGCAGTGAAACGTCGCCATGGTTTTTTGAGTCTTGTGCTGTGTAAATCGTCTTGGGTGAATAACGACATTTTCTCAAGCAGAAAATAATACGTTTCCACTGAGCGAGGAACTGTTATGATATTTAAATATATACATAGGTCTGATTCATGTAGTCTCTCTATTGTAACGCTGATTAATATTTTGCTTCCATTAGTAAAAACAATCTCTATATGTTACTTCACTTGCCACTTTTTGCTTGTCATTTTGAGGTGAAACGTGTATGTAAATACTCTTAAATAACAGGGTATGCTTAAGCAAACATATGTATTCTGTCTCTTTACTTCAATACCGTAACATGATAACTAAATGTCGAATGTTTATTTTTTTTTCATCTCATCTAGTGGATAGACCGGTGAGCTTTTGTGAGAAGAATTAGCCGGCTTGATCGCGATTTGCACAGCTGCGTCCGCGCGGCATTAGCCGAGCTGTCTGGGGCGCTGCAGTTGGGGACTGTGCATCTGGTTTTCAACAAAGGCATTTAATTCGAAGAGAAATATTCAATGTTCACATTTTTATGGCGTCTAGACAGAAAGAGAGACAGAGAGAAATTCAAGAATAGTGGTATCATTGTGGAAATCTCAGTTGAGTTTCCTCGCTTAATCACGTATAGCCGTTTTCATTTT
This sequence comes from Schistocerca cancellata, assembly GCF_023864275.1. Classification (NCBI taxonomy): domain Eukaryota; kingdom Metazoa; phylum Arthropoda; class Insecta; order Orthoptera; family Acrididae; genus Schistocerca; species Schistocerca cancellata. The sequence continues at coordinate 712,018,042 of NC_064630.1, forward strand.
ATCTGAAACCACGATTCGCTATTGGATCGACCTGACATGGTTTAAGCTACAGAACTTTCGTAATTCCTCCATTACTCTTATTGCATAGAAGCGACGTTAAAAATGCAATTTGAAATTGTTTGTTAAGAGGAACATTTTCATCTCATTTCATCTATTCCATATTTAAAGATCTTTTGCCTGGTATTTTAAAGCAGGCTGTACGTTTTACTATTCTCATCATTTCATAACATACATTTTCCCAAACAATCAGTGCTGAGAGGACAGAAGAAATGAAAGTGATAATAATGAGTTAAAAAGCAACTTCAACAAATCAGTTACGAATCGGAGGGTGTTGAGCATAAACTTTAGTAATTGGGAAGGACCTACATGTTCATCATACTACGCAAGCCACCTAATGGTGTGTGCCGGAGGGCACCTTTTTGCACCACTAACTGAGCCCTCCAAGGATGAATGATTTTCGGTAGGCCTCTGAACTGATAAATTTCTCTAATTTTTCCCTCGTGGTCATTTTGCGACACGTATGTGGGGCGATGTAATATGTTGTCCGAACTATTCCCAGAAAATGGTCTCCAAACGTCAACAGTAAATCTCTCAGTGACGCAAAGCGCCTCTTTTGTAACGTCAGGCAACAGAGTTTGTTGAGCAGTTCCGTAACGCTCTCGCACCAGCTTATCGACCTAGCAGTCGTACTTTGTAGGGATCCCAGATTGATGAGCAGTACTCAAGAATCCGTCTAACAAGCACGTTATAAGCCGCTTCCTTCATGGATGAATTACATTTCCTTTACATTCTTCCTATGAATCTGAGTCTGGCATCTGCTTCTCGCAGTATTTGTTTTACGTGGTCATTCCATTTACGGTCGTTCCGGATAATTGCTCCTAGGTACTTTACGGTAGATACAGTTTCTTGCAGTTTGTCATCAGTAGTGTAGCTGTACAATCGTGGACCTCTTTTCCTAAGTATGCGCAATATGTTACATACATGTATTTTCAGGGCCAGCTTCCAGAGCCTGCACTATTCGTCAACTGCAAATTGTTACTATCTTCTGACGTTGTTACTTCGTTACAGATCACCGCATCATCTGTGAACCACCTTAAAGCGCATACGACGGTTTCTACTAGATCATTTTATATGTTGTAAACAGTAACGATTCTACCACACTTGCTTGAGGTACTCCTGAAATTACCTCTACATTTGTAGATTTTGTTCCGGTAAATCCTGTCTGCAAGGAAGTCCACAATCCAGTAGCAACTCTGCTCAGAAAATCTGCTCAGATACTCTACAAGCTCATATTTTTTCATAAAACGGAAGTGAAGTGCGAGAGGATGTCAAATTCCTTCCTAAAGTCAAGGAACACGCCTTCGACCTGAGCGATGTTGGCTAAAGCGCTGTGGATCTCATGGAACAACAGGAGAAAATGAGTTTCGCAGCCTCTCTGTACCGCAGAATCCATGTTGATTTTTACGGGTGAGATTTTCATTTTCCAAAAGCGTCATAATTTTTGAAACTATGACACGTTCCATAATTCTACAACAGTTTGATGACAACCATATAGGTCTATAATTAGGTGTAGCTGTCCTACGACCCTTCTTAAAATCGGGAATAACTTGCATTTTTTTACAGTCGCTAGGTACCTTTCACTGCTCAAACTATCTACTTTAATTTACTGCTAGAAGGGGAGCGAGCACTTTTACTTAATCTTTATACATTCTTACAGGTATCTGGTGAGTTGAGTGTAGGGTAATATCAAAAGCAACAGAAAATGGTATAACGGGGCTAGCATTCGTTAAGAACAGGAAGATAGAGCATAGAGTGTGTTACTGTGAATAGTTCAGTGATAGGAGTGTTCAGATTACAATCGGCAGCGAACCAACACCGACAATGGTTGGTCAGGTATACAGTCCGACGTCGCAAGCTGAAGATGAAGAGACAGAGAAAGTATATGGGGTTACTGAAAGAGTAACACAGCACGTAAAGATAGAAAATATCTAACAGTCGTATGGGACTGGAATGCAACTGCAGGGGAAAGAGTAGAAGAAAAAGTTACAGGAGAATATGGGCCTAGTACAAGAAACGAGAGAGGAGAAAGACTAATTCAGTTCTGTAATAAATTTAAGATAGTAACTGTGACTACTCTGTTCACAAATCACATGAGGAGGAGGTATACTTGGAAAACGCCGAGTGATACGGGAAGATTTCAGTTACATTACATCATGGTGAGAAAGAGACTGTAAGGCGTACACAGGACCAGATATAGACTCAGATCACAATACAGTAGTGATGAATAGTAAGCTGAAGTTCATGACATTAGTCACAAAGAATCAGTACGCAAAGAAGTTGGATACGGAAGTACTAAGAAATAACGAGATACGCTTGAAGTTCTCTGAGGCTATAGATACAGTAATAAGGAACAGTGCAGTAGGCAGTACAGTTGAAAAGGAAAGGACAACTCTAAAAAAGGTAATTACGAAAGTTGGAAAGAAAAACACAGGTACAAAGAAGTAACTGCGAAGAAACCAAAGGTATCAAAAGAAATACCTCAGTTGATAGATGAAAGGAGGGTGTATAAAAATATTCTGCGAAACTCAGGAATACAGAGATAGAAGTCGCTGAGGAATGAAGTAAACAGAAAGTGGAGGGAGGCTAAGACGAAATGGCTGCATGAAAAAGTGATGAAATCGAAAAAGAAATAATTGTCGAAAGGACAGACTCAACATACAGGAAATCCAAAACAACGTTCGATGACATAAAAAGCAAGATAAAAAAATTGTGTAAGACAGGGATGTAGTCTCCCGCCCCTGCTGTTCAATCTCCACATCGAAGAAGCAATGATGGAAATGCACGAATGCAAGTTTTCGCGGCGATATCCGATAATAAAACATTGTCGTGTTTCAAGCCGCGTCAAGTGGTATTCTGCCCACGAGCTTTCGGCAGAGATCTCCTCTGTCATTGTCAGTGAATGATTGTCGTGTGGTTGTCATTGCCGTGCTTATATAGCGGCGCCGTCGTTCGTGACGTCGCTCGTGACGTCACTGGTGCTCGGTCCCGCACCATATACGGTAATGTTTTGGCCGTGGTACCGCCGGGCCCGCCTCACCTCACTCAACATCGGATCCGACGCTCTACTCAGCTGCAGTCCACCGTCTCTATTGAAGGTGTTGTCAAAAACTCTAATCTCTATAACCTCGTTTATCACGCTATCCCTGAAGCCATTAGTCCATTTAATGATAGACGTCTCATCGAATGCAATTCTGTGTCCGTTTTCCAGAGCATGTTCTGCTACCGCTGACTTTTCAGGATAGTGCAGACGGTAACGCTTTTCATGTTCTTTTCATCAGGCGCTGTTCAATAGTGCAAACAGTCTCATTAGTCCATTAGATCTCATTAGCGCATTCGCACTATTGAACAGCGCCTCATAGAACATGAAAGGCGTTACCGTCTGCGCTATCCTGAAAAGTCAGCTGTAGCAGAACAAGCTCTGGAAAACGGACACAGAATTGCATTCGATGAGACGTCTATTATTAAATGGACTAATGGCTTATAGCGTGATAAACCAGGTTATAGAGATTAGAGTTTCTGACACCACCTTCAATCGAGACGGTGGATTGCAGCTGAGTAGAGCGTCGGATCCGATGTTGAGGGAGTTGAGGCGGTCCCGGCGGTCCCGCAGCCAAAACATTACCACGTATGGTGCGGGACCGAGCACCAGTGACGTCACTAGTGAGGGCGTGGCTATGTAAGCACGGCAATGACAACCACACGACAGTCATCCACTTGACAATGGCAGAGGAGATCTCTGCCGAAAGCTCGTGGGCAGTAAACCATTTGACGCAGCTTGATACCCGATCTGTTTTATTAAATGATGGAAACAAACGGAAGGTTTAGGAGTGGAATTAAAATTCAAGGCGAAAGTATATCAATGATACAATTCGCTGGTGACATTGGTATCCTGGGTGAGAGTGAAGACGTACATCACGTGCTGAATGGGATGAACTATCTAATGAGTAGAGAATGTTAATTGAGAGTAAATCGGGGAAATGAGAAGAAAGAGGAACTTCACATCAGGACTTATGGTCACGAAGTTAAGATGAAGTTAAGAGTTTCTGTTACCATTGACGGAAAGAGTAAGGAGGACTTCAAAAGCAGACTAGCAATGACAAAAAGGGCATTCCTGGCCAAGGGAAGTCTACTAGCGTCAAACATTGTCCTTAATTAGAGGAAGAAGTTTCTGAGAATGTACGTCTGATGTACAGCATTTTATGGAAGTGAAACATGGACTGTGGGAAAACCGGAACAGAAGAGAATCTAAGAATTTGTGATGTGATTCTACAAACGAATGTTAAAAATTTGGTGGGGTGATAAGGTATGAATGAGGAGGTTATGCGCAGAATCGGAGAGGAAAGTATTACGTGGAAAACACTGATAAGAAGAAAGGACAGGATGATAGGCACATCTGTTAAGACATGAGGGAATGACTTCCATGGTACATGAGGGAATTGTATAGTGCCAAAACTGTAGAAGGAAGAGATTGTAATACATCTAGCGAATAATCGAGGACTTAGGTTTCACTTGCTGCTCTGCGATGAAGATGTTGGCACAGTAGAGGAATTCGTGGCAGGCCCCATCGAAATCGAACCAGTCAGAAGACTGACGACCCCCCCCCCCCCCCCAACAAAAAATTGTATCTCACCTGGCCTTGGCGCCTTTCCTTTACGATGCGATTATAGTTGTTCTTCTATCGTGCGATCGGTAATCTCGATGTCTGTCAGTTTGACTTTCGTGCCATGACAACTAGTGATATTACCTGCAACGGGACTTCATGCAGAATCAGCGGTGATGAATGAAAATGTGCGCCGTATAGGGACTCGAACCTGGGATCTCCTGCTTATTAGCCAGTTGCTCTAACCACAGCGCCACCTGGACACGGGGTTTATCATACATTCGCGGTCTCTCTCGGCCTGCCGCCTGGCTGCACTACACGCCAACTAAGCCCACCTCTCCACAGCCCAAATTCATTTCCTTCTTGCTCCCACGGACACTGAGCAGTGATTTGCCGCAGAGCGCGCTTCGACGATCAGGCGCTGAATGATTATTGCATTTCCACAATCAGAAGCTCACTCTTGGGTCTTCGCAACGCTACAATCGCCACCGGAGCCAATATGCTCGCCCTGGATTCTGCAGTGTGGCCTCTCTACGGAAAATGCGGCCCAGACAGGAGGGCTGATCCTTGATTTTGTACTATTTCTATGACTACCTGTTGTTCGGCCTCGCTGAATACGGAACAATCTTCTTCGAAATTTATAATCTGTTCCTCAAAGGATTTAGTTGTCATATTTAGAACTTTAGCAGGAATTTATCATTTTCCTAAATGTGTTGTGAATTTTCAATAGACATTTTTTTATAAGTGACTCAAGAGCTTCACTCCGAAAGCGTTTATCTAAAATGTGTTGAGCAACTATGATGAGACTTGTTTTCATATCTTTTAGAAACAAGTTCTGTTTTGCTCATCACCAGACAACTGAACTATTAGTAGATTCCTCAGAAGACTTCATTTGGATTTCTCCCTTATTAAGATACTTCAGAAGTATAAAACGTTGTTTTCTCCTTCCAAGTTTGAAAGGGTGTTTGTGATTACCCACACGAGTTTAGCTTGTTTCACGATTCTCAACATGTCATTATTAATTTGAACTGTGTTACTCCCTCTTCAAGTAAACTTTGTTCGTTTGTTGATCCTGGGCTGTTTACTTGAATACCGCCATCGCGGCTGCTCTTCATCCAGTATATTGCGTCAATGTACGTAATGGGGATATCGATTAATAAGACGCCCTAGACTTCGCAGAGGGCTTTTAGGGATATAGTTCTGAAGGCGATACTTCTCAGTCAAATAGCGCCTCAGTTGGCCTCACAAGTACTGAGTAAGCCCGCTTGCCAACAGCGCTCGGCAGACACTGACGTCACCCATGCAAGCCATAGCAAAGCCCGACAGCACAACTTCGGAGATTTGACGGCAGCCGGTATTACCACTGCGGCAAGGCCGTTGGCTCATTCATTAGATGACTTGAATATTTTAGGAGAAAGACAGCATTATTACATAACACCATCATTAATCCAAAAATGTCTTTCTTGGTCTTCCACTCTGATGAGCCAGTGCTTGTGATAAATGTAACAGTTTCTAGACGATATCCTTCCCTGTGGCCAGCCCCACGACTATTCCACTGTTCTATCCATTCTTACGCTGCATTAATTAGTTGCCATCTGCAGATGCCGCAAAAGATGATCACAGGGGCAGGTGCAGCAGAAATCCAAGTTAACAGCATCTTCCACATTGTTTCTTATAGCCAATTTAGATCCCGTCGTTCGTTATTCTTTCGAGGCACTTTTGCTTTAGTGTGTCACTACAGTATTCTGTAAAAGCAATACGCCATCGAACTACCAGTTTTGGGTGTTGAGAAGATAGGCTGAGATCTCAGTGCATTGTATCAGACTCAAGCATCATTTAAAGCGAACCCATGTTTTAATTTATTTTATGATTCCATAAACTCCTTAATTACTCTACCTCAGAATGTTTGAAGCTGTTACACGTTAATCGTCTTGAGTTATGACGTTCACTGTTTTTCTTTACCAATATTCTGACGACAACTAATTTGTTTTATGACTTCAGTTTGGATGTGGCATTTGAGTGACGATTTTTTTTCCTTTGAGAAACAGATGACACACTCTATCTCAGACACAATTTATCCCTGGGTGGCGCTGCGTCTGATACAATAATACTCGTTCGAAAAGAAAAGCTGAGTTCGCTGATAACCGAACGGGACATGAAAAAGTAGTTGTTAATGGAGTTATTTATAATTCTGTAAAAGCAATGCGACCATTTAGTAAAGATTAAGACTAAATACAGTCTCAGTAATGATGAGAATATGAAACTAATGACTATCGATTTATTATGAAGTCCGAAACACTCACATATTATTACAGTTACAAATTTTTCTATAGTTTTGCATGAACGATTCGCTATACCAGCCAACAGCGGTGCACCTATTGCTACCCCTGAGTCAACATGGGTGTAGCAGAAAACTTATTCAGTACTCGTAGGTCATTTGCAATGTTTTACACAGATATCTAGTCGTCTTAACTGAGAGAGACGACGCAGTGAATTAACATACTACATTCCAGTTCGATAAGAAGACGGTTCATATCTCCATCCGACGATGCAGATCGCTTAAGGCAAATACTTCCCTCTAAAGCGCACACCCGATTTCCTTCACCATCATACCATAATCTGAGTGCGTGTCCTCTAATGATCTCGTTGTCGACGGCACTCTAAACAGTACTCTTCTTCCCTTCCTTATGGCAAATACAAGATGGTAGTGACAACAGTTCTGTAATACTTTTGGACAGATATTCTGGGAGTAACACTTTTGTTACCAACAACGAGAGCATATGATAGCAGTCACAAATATAAGTTGATTCAAATAGACAGAAAAAATTTCAGTTGTTTATTACAGATGAACTATGAACGATAAAACACATTACCGATGTCTCTGGATACATTATGGTTAAAATTTTATGTCAGCACAGGCGCCATACCGTACACTCAACAAATCTTGAGAAACATCGAAATATAGTCAATTCCATTACACAGACGAATCAACAGGTCCCTGTTTATTGAATCGAGAGCTTCAACAAATCCATTTCTCAGTTCTTGGAATGTAGCTGCCATAGGTGGGAAAAAGACTGTGACCATTATGTACTCCCACAGAAAAACATCACAATGTGAGACGTCTGGTGACCTTAGGGGCCAAAAGCAATGAGCAAGTTCTTATTGTCGACTTCTCCCAATCCAGCATTGTGCGATAATGTTGTGAGAAATCGTTTGACTCTTCGTCAAATTGAGGAAACAGTTATGAAGCGTGTTCAGGTACGACCTTCCTGTCACAATTTCCTCCGCAAAAAAAGAAAAGTCCAGAAACATTTTGAACAGAAACGGCACAAAACACATTTTGTTACGGTGACTCTTTCGTGATCAACGCCGACTCCGGGATTTTGTGATACCTAGATTCTTACATTACGGCTATTTACTTTACTCGTAGATGAAACGTCGATTCGTCGGAAAAGATGAGTATCTGGGGACAAGCGTCTTCTGCTACGTCCTGGAAACCTGAAGTGCGAAATTCGTACCTACTCTTACGGTTGCTCCGGAACCGCAACTTCAAAGACTTCAAAAGCAGGCGTCGTTTCACAACAAGCCACTCTGTTGATTGACGAAGCTTAAGTTCCTGGCCTGCCCGACTTGTGGTCTTCCGACCGCTCCATCTGGACGCATTTCGGACACCCCTAACATTTTCATTAAACGTGTGTGACCGAGCAGTGCTCCTAACTTTCTATATCCAATCACGTTTCAAGAATTTTGTTTGCTAACCATAAACCTGCTTGTCCGGAGGTGGATTCTTGCTGAATCGACAGTGGAATACACGTTGCACTTGTACAATGGACTGACTTCATGCAAATTCCCACCAGCAAGATGATTTCTCTTGTGATGTGGTCGTCATATTTATACGAAAAAACAACAGCGCAGCTATGCCAAAACTTTGAACTTTCCTCTATCCAGAGACTTGCACAAACTGTTTCTCTCTTTTGTGGTTTGTATCTAATAAGTAACTGAAACCTGTTCTTCCTTTTTCACCCTGTCACAATCATGTGTCATCAGGCATCGACAGCACCCAATGAAGAATAATAAGCCCGCATCTCGTGGTCGTGCGGTAGCGTTCTCGCTTCCCACGCCCGGGTTCCCGGGTTCGATTCCCGGCGGGGTCTGGGATTTTCTCTGCCTCGTGATGGCTGGGTGTTGTGTGCTGTCCTTAGGTTAGTTAGGTTTAAGTAGTTCTAAGTTCTAGGGGACTGATGACCATAGATGTTAAGTCCCATAGTGCTCAGAGCCATTTGAACCATTTTTTTGAAGAATAATGTGGATCTCTCAATTTGCGGCATTTTCTATTCATATTTCTTTTAAGTGCATAAGCCAACATATATTTTTCATCTTTTTTTTAGGATAAAGCCATAAACATTAGTGTATTTGGTACTGCATTACAACGAGACAGTGTACAATATTTCCTTCTCGGAAACTTGCTAGTTTCTTGCGCTGTATAACACATGAAGTGTTCTGTGTCTTTTCATAAACATTCTGCATACGGAAATGCGGAACCGTTCTCCAGATAATCCTTTTTTTTTTTTGACAGCAGAGTAGAAGTCTGTTTTTTCTTTTTTCCCCCCTCTGTGTATGTGAGGTAAAATCCAGAACTGCTCACCACACACATACGCAATGAAAACGGAGATTCCTGTGATTTGAATGTGATACTTTCGCAGAGGGAAGCAGAGGGAACGCTCTGTTGGATGCTGGACGTGACAGCAGTAGCAGCAACAGCAGGGAACACAATAGCCTCGAGTCCCTGGGGGATGCCTGCTGCTGGCTGCTGTGGTGGTGACGCGCGGGTGGCCTACCCCGCCACTGCAGGGGCCGGCCAGGCTGTCGTTAAAATCCCATCTCTGCGTAGTGGTCGCCTCCAGCAGCTGTAAATCTGAGTCAGCAAACGGGATCACTGGCGCCAGCGCGGTTAACGACCGCAGCCGCCTGCCGGCTCCTTGTGACCTCTCGGCGGTGACCTCCTTCCTGTCGACTCTCGGATGAGTCCCAGGCAGCGATACGTGGTATTTACTCGCTGCCCACTGCAAATGTGTCATAAAAAGTTGGAGGAGTTTATAGAGAGATCGAACCATCGTTGTGAATACTGTTGATGGCATGAACAATAAACAGTGTGATGCTCTTTGAAACTTCAGAACCACTTTCTTATTGGAATGTAAAAAAAACTCAAAATGTTAAGTGCACCACCCTCATGAACATAGAGCCATAACGACTCTTTTTTGCTGGCGACTATGACAAATATGTAACAATATATTTATGGTCGCAACAAGCCCCTGTTAACTTCAACATTCTTAGTGCTGCTATAGAGAAAACTCTACACATTTCGTAATTTTATCACTCATATGTAGCATTATTTACTTAAGTCTAACAAAACCATACACCTGTTGTTGCTGTGTTCTTGTGTCCCAAAGGTTACTTTATTGCAGCTCTCACCCCTATTCTGACCTAAACAAGACTCATCATCTGTGCGTAGCAATCGCAACATACATCTATCTGACACTGCCTACCATAGTGAACTCTTGCTCTCGCTCTACAATTTCTTCTCCACTACACTTCCTTTCATTAATAAATTGAAGAACCCTTAAAGCCACAAAATGTGTCGTATCAACCGATTCTTTCTTTTAATCTATTTATATCATAAGTACTAATAAAGCAAATGACTACTTCAATGAAAAAGAGGCCAAACCTCGGCAGATTCAAACAATTCAAGACGCGAGGGCTATGCACAGGGATAAAGAAAAATTTAGTATTTGCCTGTAGTTGACTTTAAAGGTGCTGCACTAGATAACTGAACTACCTACAGTAGTTATCACTAGGTCTGAGGGAAATTTTAGTTGCATTGTTTCCATTTACTTAAAGAGTGTACTAGGTATGTGAAGTAGAGTTCATAATGCATTCACATGATGAAAACTGAGATTATATGTAACAAAGATATTCATTTAAAGCGAATAACATAAGGGAGTCGGAATGCTTTAAAGGGTATACGCTAAGATGCGGCAATAGGTTTGAGTAACGGAGGTTAGGAAATGGTACCAAAACCTGACGAGGAAAGTGATGTTAATCACAAGCGCAGTGTGTCCTCAGGATTAGGCCAGAGAACGCTCATTTTTGGGGTATTCTGAGAATTGGTAGAACTGACGCACTTCCACTGAGGGGATAGTAGTACCAGATTGTCTATGAAGGCACTACTGACAGCGAACACACCAACAGCAACGAAAAATTACATTGCTACAGAAAGGAAAGAGTGACAGAAATGATTAAATCAGAGTGACCAGCTGTTTGCTGGAAACGATCTGTGGCCATACAGGTTTCATGTCACGGCGAAATCTGATCTATAATAGGTATAAAGGTTAGAAATGATAATACTAGAATAACTGGATTGGTAGTCTTACGAAATGAAGTACTTAACCTGTGGTATACCGTGTAAAATTAAGAATCGAGTATCACTTATGTATTTTGAAGCTATTGAGGGGAAATATTTGTTGATTGTAAGACAAAGAAATTAGTATAATCCTTAAAAATAAGCACTTTGCATGGATAGTAAGTCATTATAAATTTCTTAATGTTAATAAAAGGGAAAGTTTTTGTGTATTTTTTCAATATGTGATGCTGTAAAAATGGGCGTTGTTTTTATGCTCGAGGTTATAACGATTAGGGGTGGTAGTGGCAGTAGGAACTGTCCGTCATGACACTGCCGACGTCGCTGGGCTAACAGGTGTCGAATCGACAGAGAGGTTATCCTGAAGCAACTTTCCAACACTGGTTTAAAAATGAGATTAAATTAAAAATTTTATATTGAATTGAAAAATTAAGCAATGTTTTCAGCTTTGGCCACGATTAGCTGGAAGAAATCGATACATTTTTCTAACGACTGAGTCGTGGTGGTATCAGTATGTGTAAATATTCTGTAAGAAGGAAACAATAAATTAGCAAAAAGACGTTTTGATGATTTTAATCCTACCTGAAGAACATATTCATGAATCTTTGGCTATCAGATGACGTAAGGCTGTCTAGGCTGAAGTGCCTCTTAAAATATATCTCGCAAATACTGACACTGAATAGTAACATCTTTTATTTACTCAAGTCTCGCAACTATGATTAAGATTATTCCATTCCATAATATTTTGAGTGAAGGTGTTTTAAGGGGTACGTTTGCAACGCTAGGCTGATTTATTTCAGTTTTGGACTGTAGAAAGTTGAATGTAAGTGTTACAGTATGTTAAATAAAACGATGTAGAAATTATTTCTGTTCTTGATTGTATTTCTACTGCCATGTCAAAATGTGCTGGTACAAAGGTAAGATCATCTACGTAATGAAGTAATCCTTGATAACTGTATCGAAATCCAACAAACCACAATCAACTATCAAAATAGTAGGCAGTAAAAACATTTTAGGAGAAGCAGTTCCTTCACGTTTACTCACTCTTGCTTGTTATGTCAGAGGCAATATCGGTAGACGTAGGTATGTATGTGGCTGTCTTG